>NC_142444.1:24912500-29912500 GCF_059453495.1 Arachis ipaensis | reverse complement strand
AAGGATTTTCAGCACAAATTTCATCCAAAAGTTCTTCTATCTTTATTTCAAGATTATTTTTTGGGATATTTATCTGAAAGTATAAATTTAAATAACATGTCTCTAATATAGAAAATATTTTAAATTTTAAGATCTTATCTATAGTAGTAGTCGGTATTTTTATACGTTTTGATTTTTGATTTATTGAAGAATCGTGTGGAGCTTTTAAAACTATATATGTTAATTCTTGAATGAATGGATGATATAGCTTTAAAAAATTATTTCCTATGATAAAATCCATTCTAGAATCTAACATATATATAGATGGAACAATGAACCTATAATTTTGAATAAAAATTTCAACCGTCTCTGCTTTTTGGTCAATTTTATGTATTGATTTGTCAGCTATTCTAACTCTTAATGGTTTCTTTAATTTTTTCCAATCAAGTTTTATATTTGAACTAGCAAAGCATTGTGTTGCTCCAGAATCTATGAAAGTATTTATAAACTTTTCTGTTATTTTTATAGTAATAAATGTAGCATTATTACTCAGTCTCTGAGTCTGTTTCCGAGACATATTCAAAAATATAGTCTAAGTTATCATCAGATTCCTCTAAAGGTTCCATGAAACAAGACTTAGCAATTTCTATTTGCTTAGTAAGATCCTTTTTATCCTTCTTTTTCGGACATTCATTTGCATAGTGTCCTTCTTCTTGGCAATACCAATATTTACAATTTTCTTTTTTATTCGGGCAATAGTTATTTCTTTGTCTTTTGTTTCTATTATTATTTTCCTTTCTAAAATATCTCTTTTTTCTCCAGTTTGGATAGTATTTTTTTTTTCTAAATTGATATTTTCTTTTTCTTTGAAATTTTTTATTAAGACCATATTTTTGAGGTATCTCTTCATTATCTTGACAGCAAATTCTAATTATATTTGTAAATCTTTTTTGAGTTGCTTCTTGCATACAACGTTCTTTTATTTCCTCTCTTATTGCAGAGGTTGCTCCACCAAAGTTATTTTCAATTGTTCCTCTATTTATTTCTCTTATAAATCTTTCCATTATAAATTTATTAGCAGGATATGGAAGTTTTGTTATATACATACTCAGATAATGATTTTTATCTTCTTCTTTTAATTTGTAATAATGTATTCTATATTCACATATATAAGACTCCACATTACATAGATCATATATCTGAATATTAGCTAAATGGTTTTTTGCTTCTTGATATTCTTTATTATAAACTTCTTGTCTATGATCTATAATATTTTTTTCAAAAAATTCTTTATATAGAATCATCATTATATATAATATCTTATCATAAGCTGTAGTTTTTGTTGCTAATTCTTCTATTATTTGGTTTTCTATTGATGTCATATAATCTCTTATAGTTCCTTTAGTATGAAACCCTATGTAATTCCAAATATCTCTTCCAGACAATTCACTAAGTTTTGGATTAGTAAAGGCTTCTAATAAAAAGGAATTCAACCAATTTTCGAAAATTTCTTTTTCGTTCTTTTTACAGTCTAAATCGAGCATTCTTTCTCCTTCCATTTCCTGGATTTTAGGAACATATTTTGATGATATTTTTGTATATTTTGAATCTTTATTTGTAAACCCTTTTTTAAAAGCATAATTATCAAAACCTGTTTCCCATTTAAATTGAGATTGATTATCCTTAGATATTCCAGCTTCATTTTTTACTTGTATTGGAATTGCTGGTTCTTCGTCACTTGAATAATCTAGAATGTGTTCTTCATTTTCTATATTTTCAGAATTTACTAATTCTTCTTCTATTTAAAAACCATGTTCCATAATATTATTTTCTTGAGCCATTTTTAATTGTTTAAAAAGTATTGTAACTTCTTCTAATTTTTCTTCAATATTCATAATTTCAATGGTGGTTTTACTTTTAAGTCTGTTATGTTGATTATATTTTGGAATTTTTCTTCTTTGGATTCTCTTTTTCCTTATTTCTTTGAAATTTTATGGATATTAATATTTCTTCAAGCATATCTACTATAGAATTTAATTGTGGGTTAAAAGTATGATAAAGATGTGGGGAATCATTTCCATGGTAGTATTTTTTAGAAGTTCCGTGTGAAAAATAAGTCTTTTCAGGTTTTTGAAGTCCTTCAATAAAACTTATAGTAAAATAAAAATTTTGAAAACAATCGTTTTGTATTGATTTTAAGAATTCGGTGTCATTACAATTAACATTGGTTAAAATCATTAATTTTTTATCTATTAATTTTGATAATTTAATTATTTCTTCTCTTAAATCTTCTAATTTACTTTTTTTTTCATTAGGTGACGCTTTTCTTTGTGAAGAGTTACGGTTTTAAGTGAAAAGTGTGACTTTAGAATGTATAGTTTATATTTTGCCACGTAGCATATCTTTAAACTTTGATCTGTACCTTATATTTTACCATAACTCAATGGTTGAATCAGTAATCTAATAACCTATTGCTCTGTCCGAGAAAATTACCAGTTGAATTTTGAAAACAATGGTTTAGACTTTAGACTTTTCCATATTCACTAGAGGACAAAATACATCATGTTCCACTTCACAGCAGGGAAACATGTTACATGGGATAATTGTCCTTATGATGGAAGTAGATAGGATTTTATGTCCAATCCTTACACTGTTGATTATCACGGGTAGTTGGAACATATGCTTTGACCAGCGTGGTTAACGTAATTGGCTTGCAAATTTTAAAGCGCAAAAGTCAAGACATAGAAGAACAAAATTGAGATCCTTCAAAAAAATTTTTAGGTACACTACTTTTGAGAAGGATGTTTCAAATTGGGTCGCAAAATGTAATTACTAATTACATTAACTAAAAGTCTAATAGCCAGTAATTTTATTAAATTTTAAATTTTGACCAACATATAATTAATAAAAAAAATTGAATAATTTTATATTATTAAATAAAATTTTATACCATTAAAATTATTATTGATGACTATTTAATAGTTACAAATTACAAAAATTATTGACTTCTAACACTCTCTTACATTAAAACTGCAACAGATCAGACTGTATTAACTGCATTATATTTTAAGTTTAAGTTGGAAATAAATTACAATACAAGATACATTTCTTGTATATATGAAGAATTGAAAACAGTTGCGTTATATGCCGATGCCTTTGGGTTGATCGATCGAGTAATAATTACGAGTACTCCATAAGCTAAGTCACCTATTCTTTTTAAAATTAGAACTAATACAGGGCTATCATACCCAGCCTCTCCATCATTAGTTCATTTTAGACAATGAGACGGCCAAATCATCACGCATAAATAATGGTGACTTTTATTCTTGTTCTTAAAATTTCATAATCGCCCAAATAGATCCTAGCTAATAGTAATATCATATCTAATTTAAGACAATAGCAATATCCTTACAAATAAAATTCAAGAAATATTTGTTGTATGATGACTGAGGAGGGTTGGTTTATCAGTTACGAGTTGTGTTCTTATATTTGGTGTCCTGTTCATGATCGATAGACGGGGAAGAACTGCCAAGTACTGGTGGTGGCCGCCGTATGCATGGCGGAGGGTACCCTTGCAGCGATATGTTTTTTTCAGGAAGCTGGCAGACTGGGACAGGCGTATTTTGAGCTTCTGGAGTATGGAAGAGTAGCACAAGTGCAAAAGTCAATACTAACAGGTGGTGCTTGGTTATGCATGACATCTTTTCTTCCATTTCCTTGATGAGCTTGAAGTTAATTAGCATCACTCCTATTTATAACGTGAAATAAGATGTATTAGATAAAAAAATAATAATTAAAAATTATTAAATAATAATTTAGTTGGAGTGGAAATGCAACGCGTATCGAACGTATAAGTACAAGATAGATGCAAGGTTTTTCCACGAGGAAGACAAATTCTTACGTATGATAACAAAGAAAGGAGAATTTTTTAATATTTATGTGTTAGAAGAAGAAATAAAAAATAATAAATAAATTGGACCCAAATTAATCCAAAAAAATTTAAATCAAATGTTTGATATCTATTAATTTTTTATTTTTAAGCTTGTTAGTTACTTTCAATCAATTTTACAATATATATGTTAGAAAAATAAATCCATAACAAATTTTATTATAACACAATTAGATTTTTAAAAAAGACACTCTAAAATAAATTAGTACTCTTTAAAATGATATAAGAACTAATTTATCTAATGAAAATAATATTTAAAAATTTTTAAAGAAAAAAAATTATTGAGGATCAAAACATCAATTCCTAAATTTGTTTGAAAATCAGTTTAGGTATTTATTCAAAAATCTATTACATTGTAAAATAACGCAAAGTATGAATTTTTTTCCACCATGATTAAGGAGTAAATATTTTTATATCAGCCGTATTAAGTGTACACTAAAAATTAATTATTTAATTAGTCATTAATATCATAATATATATTAAAATAAAAAATATATATTAAAAATGAATAAAATAATATATATGTTTATACAAATACATTATGATTGATTTAGTGAATAATTTTTAATGTATATATAACATTTTTGTTTTTCCTTGAGCATTAGAAAATATTCACTAAATACTATCAGGAACCTTATTCACTACAAGAAATAATTAGTTCTGTTGCAACATTTTTTTCCTACCATGCTTTAAAAACGTGGCCTAAAATAGTCAACGACCGCATTTTTATAAGAGTGGCAATTGACTAAAATTTTGGCCACAATTTATATGTCACACTTATCAAAGTGTGGCTGTAGAAAAATAAGACATACTTTTAAAGTGTGGCTAGTTTTTAGTTACATTCACATTTTCAAAGCATGCCCATTAATTAGATCTTTAAAGGAGACACTTTAAAATAAATTAGTTCCTCTTCAAAATGATATAAGAATCAATCTATTTAATGAAAATAATATTTAAAAATTAAAAAAAAATTATTGAGGATCAAAACCTCAATTCTTTTTGTTTTAAATTCAAAAAGATTTCGTAATATCTATCTAATATCGTCCGATTGATTGATTATTTGTTAGTTATATTTTTCTCATTTTTAATATTTCACATTTTAAAGTACGAAAATAAAAGTATATGCAAATGACTTAATCGCTTAATCCTCTAATTATTTAGTTTGCAAATTTGGTTATGAATGATTCACAATAAAAAAAATTAATGATTATGAAAAAGAAAAAAAAAATGTTGCGAAAATGAAAATTCACTTTTGTTCCCATAATTGTCTCCACATATATTGTGAAGATTTTATTTATACAAGTGCCTGTTGGTGTTAATGATTTTGATGTTGATGGTTTAAGATTAAAACCACAATGTCTATAATTTTTAACAATCTTATTTTTTTATTATTAGTTGAATTTTTTCATTATTTATTTAAACATTAACACTTTTAAAATTATTAAAATGTATATTCATAAAAATTATTTTTTTGTTCAATTATAACACATCTAAAATTATTAAATTATACATAAAATATTTTTGAAACACATCCAAAAACATAAATCTAAAATTTAAATTTAAACGTTAAAAATAAAATTATTTTTTATTATCTTATTCAATAAAAATTTATGCAATATTTTTTATTTTTTATTATTAGTTAAATTTTTTCATTACTTATTTGAACATTAACGCATTTAAAATTATTAAAATGTATGTTCGTACGAATTGTTTTTTTTTTCCAATTATAACACATATATATAAAATTATTGAGTTATATACAAAATATTTTTTAATTATATCCAAAATCATAAATTTAAAATTTAAATTTAAACGTTAAAAATTAAATTAATTTTTTTATATCTTATTCGATAAAAATTTATTTAATATTTTTTTATTTTTTATTATTAGTTAGATTTTTTCATTACTTATTTGAACATTAATGTTTTTAAAATTATTAAAATAAATGTTCGTAAAAATTGTTTCTTTTTTAATTATGACACATCTAAAATTATTGAGTTATATATAAAATATTTTTGAAACACATCTAAAATCATAAATTTAAAATTACTTATTTGAACATTAACGTTTTTAAAATTATTAAAATGCATAGTTAAGTTAAATTTTTTAGATCTTATTCAATAAAAATATATCTAACATATTTTATCTTAGTATTAGTTGAAATTTTTATTACTTATTTGAACATTAGTATTTATTATTTTTTAATGTCTTTATTAATTTTATTGTTTTATTTTTGGATATAAATTATAATCTATTAGTAATTAAAAATACTAAAATTGAAATAGAAATTTTAAATTTTAAATTTTAATTTTATTTAGTTTATATTTTAAATGTCCATTTAATTTTAAAAATACACTAAATCTATTTGAATGTGTTTATTTTAATTATTTTTAAGTTATTGCAATAAAAAGTTGAATAAAGAACTATTTTTAAAGAACACCTAATTGAACTCATATTTTATATACATTCATTTTAAAATCAAACTTCACATTTCTTCGTGTATCCAGACAAATCACTCTTAGGTAAATATAGAGAGATTACATTTGAGCTCTAACTTATTGGCTAACATTTTTTTACATTAACATGTATATGTATGAATAATGATATATAAACCCATCTTTTCAGTTTTTAAGATAAAGAGCATAAGGGAAACAAGAAAGAAATTGAAAGAAAAAGAAAAAAATAGAGTGGACAAGATAGAAAATAATAAAAAAGTTTGTGTCGACAAAATATACATGTCCAACGACCTTTCTTAGCCACTGATGAACAACAAGAGTAGTGTCAACATTCTTGATTCTTCACTTTCAAATTTTGTTCAATCTTGTTTACTTCTTGCAATTGTAACAATCTTGTGCATTGCATCATCAATGCATTGAAAGTAAGCATGCCTCCAACCTTTTTTCAACAAAAAAACACCAATGAATCCCCAAAACCCAGTAATAAAGCCCAAAGCCACAACAAAGTAGAACAACCATTTTTCTTTCTGGTCTTCTTTGTCTTTGCCATCTTCATCTTCATCATCATCTTCCTGGGAATCATCAACAGGTGCATTACATTGATTTTGTAGTGGAGGCCCACAAAGAGAAGGGTTACCAATGTACAAAAATGGATCATCAAGGGTTTGAAACTGGTTTCCTTTTGGGATTGGTCCTGAAAGGTTGTTGTAGGACAAATTTAAGTGATTTAGAAAAGTTAAACTACTCATATTGTTTGGAATCATGCCTGAAAGCAAGTTGTGGGAAACATCAAAAGATTCTAGCAACTTCATATCTCCTATTTGTGAAGGGATTTTGCCTGAGAACTTATTGTATGATAGATTTAAGCTTTGCAATGCTGTGAGCATAGTTATTCCTTCAGGAATAGATCCACTCAAATTATTATTGGATAAGTCAAAGTCGGCTACTAGTCTTAGATTTGTGCTATAAACAAGTTCTGCTCCTTTCAAGCTCAACATGACTTCTTGTTCATTCTGCAGTTGATCTTGAGAATCTGCATTTGTTTCATTTGATTTCTTTTTCAAAATCATTCCTGCAAGATTCATGATACAATGAGGGATTGGGCCGCTCATCTTGTTGTTAGAAAGAACCAGGATTCGAAGTTCAAGAAGTTGGCATATCTTTGTTGGAATGTTTCCATAGAACTTGTTTTGTGGTAGCCTAAGCAAATACATCGAGGAAAAAAAGTCCCCAATCCATGAAGGTAAAATCCCTGACAAATTATTCTCTCCAAGATCCAAAAGTCTGAGTTGCTTTAGCTTTCTCAAAAATGGTGGAAAGTCTCCATGAAAACTATTATTATTCAAATGCAACCATTCTAAAGAGGGAAGATTACCAATGGAACTTGGAATAATGCCAGATAATCTATTTGATGAAAGATCAATATCACTTACTTCCTGTGTAGCTCTCCAACAATCAGGTATTTCCCCAGAAAAATTGTTGCTTGAAAGATCAAGAATGTACAAAGAGTCTATTTTGCACAATGAATTCGGAATTGATCCATTTAGAAGATTGTTTCCGAGAAGGAAACTCCTAACATTTGGCAATCTATCAGCAATATCATGGGGAACTGAACCGATGAAAGCATTACCAAAGAGGTTGAATAATTGCAGCTGATTAGACCATCTTAGTTCAAAAATCAAGCCCCCTAAATGATTAGAAGACATATCTAACTCTTGCAACCTTAGAAGTTGGCTCAAGCTTTGGGGAATGTTGCCATGCAAATTATTTTTATAAAGATATAGGAACCTCAATTTTGAAAGTTGACCAAGACTTGGAGGAATTGTACCTTGTATGGAGTTTTCTGAAAGATCCAGGATTTCTAGGTTTACAAGTTGCCCAAGACTTCTAGGAATCACACCACTAAAATTATTAGTGGCAAGAAGCAAGGTACCTAGACTGACAAGTTGTCCAACAGAATTTGGAAGAGAGCCATGCAATTTGTTATATGAAAGATACAAATACTTCAAATTTGCAAGTTTTGTTATGCTATTAGGTAGCACACCAACCAATTGATTATAAGTAAGATCCAAGTAACTGAGTTTTTCAAGCAAACCAATGGAATCTGGAATAGTCCCATTCAACTGGTTTTCATAAAGGATTAGTTGTTTCAAGTTTGATAACTTTCCAATAGAAGAAGGAATGGAACCATAGAATAAATTTGAATAAAGTGAGAGGACTACCAGATTTTCAAGTTGCCCTAACCATGCCGGTAGTTGCCCACGAAGTTCATTTTTACTCAAATCCAATTTCTCTAAATCATACCTCATGCAACCAGATTCCATATGGCCTAGATCTCCTTGAATCTCATTGTCGGACAAATCAAATGTTTGAAGATGGCAACAGTTTCCCAAAATTGAAGCTAGAGAACCCTCAACATGACTTAAATTATTCAATGAAACATTTAGATGTTGAAGACCCTTTAAGTCACTTAGCCACAATGGAACAGAATCAATATTGTTCTGAGAGAGGTCAAGATATTTCAAAGAGGTCAGATTCTGAAGAACAGAGGGAAATGAACCACTAAGAACATTACTCCTTAGATTCAAATTAGCAAGGTTAAGAAATTTACCCAACCAAAATGGAACTTCCTTCAACCGATTGTAAGAAAGATCGAGCACAGTAATGGAAGTTGAGTTTTGAAAAGTGTCCAGAAAAGGAGCCTCAACAATTCCATTCTTTGAGAGATTAAGGAATTGGAGTCTAGAGAGGTTTGTGGCGCCACCAAGTTCATGGCGAATCTGCAACTCATTTAGACTGCAATTCGTCAAGTCAAGTTCTAACAAAGAAGGAAGCATATTAAGTACCTGCAACAAATTGTGTGCCTTCCCCATATGCACATCACTCATGTGAAGGTACCTAAGCGCAGAAAGATGAGAAACCCAAAACACATCGTCAGAATACAAAGCATTAAAGCTTAGATCAAGAAACAGCAGTTTTGTAAGGCTTCCAAGACTGAAGGGGATCCTCCCGCTAAAACGAGAGCAAGAAAGGAATAGAAATTGCAGCTGCTGCATAGAAGAATTGACGAACGTGGGAATTGAACTTGCATGAAAATTGTTCCCGCTCAAGTCCAAATAAGTGAGATATTTGAACTGAAACAAAGAAGAATGCAGTTGCTTAGATTCAAGCATGTATTTGCTGAGAGAACAATTTGGTTGAAAATATCCATACTCCCTTGATAGGAAGCATGGATTCCTGAGATCAAGCTTGACAACGTGGCCTGTAACGTTGTCACAACTCACACCATTCCATTGGCAACAGTCATGCTTTTCTTCCCAAGAGATAAGCCGCGATGACGGATCTTTGAAGCTTGCTTTCAGCATGACAAGAGCTTGCCTCTCTTCTTCCAGGCAACCGACTGGTGGGGCATGGCCGGAGGATTGCAGCGCTTGTACTGCCACTGCCAATACAATCGACAGCAAAAGAAAAGCCAAAGAAATGCTTCTTTCGTGCGTTGAGTTTGCCATGGTTGTAAAAAGTGAAAAGAGAAACGAGTACTGTGATTTTTTTTTTTAATTTTCAGTTGGGCAAATAAATTTAGATGATTACAAGCGTTAAATAGGACAAGCACGGGCAAGGTCATATTCGATAATGGCAATTTTATAATGTCTTTTGATTGGTATTTAATTTTTTGTTTAAATTATTTTTTATAATAATTTTAAAATATTTAAAATTTTTAATTTTTATACTTTTAAATTTAAAATTAATTATTTAATTTATTTTAATAATTAGACTATATTTTTAGCTACCATAGTAAAACACTATTCGATATTATCTGTCACAGTCGTAAATTGATGCATTTGAGGTAGAAAAGTCAAACGAAAATTAGTAGAGAGGCTCCAATAATTTTCAATAAAATAGTCGGGTTCATTCAAGATATAAGTACACGTTCATTAATTAATCGAAACTTGAAAATGATGTCCCGTTGAACAAAAAGTCAAGAAACCGTGTTTTCTCTCACTTGATTTAGGCATTGCATGTTATAAATAAATGGCTAAATAGTGTATTTTCTAAAAGGAATATATTAGTTTATTATAGCAACAATAATAAACCTAATTATCCGCATTATAATTACTAGATCGAATTTGATCGGATCGATTTACACAATTTAAATCGATTCATGTTTAAATTTTTTGATAAAAAGATAAATATATCCCTGATTTTTTTTAAAAAAACAAAAAAAAAAAAACTCATAATTTAATGAGTAATGTAAATTAATCGGTTCGACTAAATCTGATAACAATTGGGTTTATTGTTATAAAAAAAATTAGTTTTATTTTAGGGCAAAAAACAGAAATAAGCCAAGGGAGAAAATAATTTACGTGGATAAGCCAAAACAAAAACTGCTTCATGAATCCACCAATACACGTTTATATGTAGTTCGAACCAGCTTGGTTCGAACTCCATTTTTACATAATTCGAACCAGCTTGGTTCGAATTACACACAAACACACGCACACACTAATTCGAACCAGCTTGGTTCGAATTACACACACAGTAATTCATGGTATAATTCGAATTATGCTGTTAAAAAATTAATAATTTATTAAAAAAAATTTATTAAAAAATCTATTAAAAAAATTAATAATTTAAAAATTAAAAAAATACATATTTTATTTCATACGTTAAAAAAAAAAGCTAACAAAATATTTAATTACGAGACTTCTTTAAAATATTAATGAGCTATCAATTCGAATTTCATACAATACTTTTCTGTCCATTTTTAATAGCTCATGAATATTTTTTAATAAATTTTTTTAAATTATACTACAAAAAATATTTTATCCTATGCAAAATAATTTAAAAAAAATGGTTTAAAAAATGTTAGGAGTACTATAAAAATTTGTAATGTTATAATAACTTAGGTAAATACATGCATGTACTCAAATTTTAAATAAAATATTCTACATAGTCAATAATAATTTAGAAATGAAAGAAAATATTTTATTCCATACAAAATAATTAAAAAATATATTTTATTCTATACAAAATAATTTTAAAAAATGGCTTAAAAAATGTTATGAGTACTATAAAAATTTGTAATATTCTAGTGATGTAGGTAAATACATGATAAAAATATTTTTTCTTTAATTTCTAAATTATTAGTGACTATGTGGAGTATTTCTTTAATGTCCTAAGTCATTAGGACATTACAAATTTTTATAGTACTTCTAACATCTTTTAAGTCATTTTTTAAATTATTTTGCATAGAATAAAATATTTTTTTTGTGGTATAATTTAAATAAATTTATTAAAAAATATTCATGATAATTTTTTACTAAAATTATTTAAATTATATGGTGAGATATTACATATTCGAATTACGCATAGGGAAGTTCGAATCACTCTAATTCAAATTATATGGCGAGCAATTCGAATTCTATACAATACTCTTCTGCCCATTCTTGATAGTTCATGAATATTTTTTAATAAATTTATTTAAATTATACCAAAAAAAATATTTTATTCTATGTAAAATAATTTAAAAAATGGCTTAAAAGATATTATAAGTACTATAAAATTTGTAATGTCCTAATGACTTAGGACATTAAAGAAATACTCCACATAATCACTAATAATTTAGAAATTAAAGAAAAAATATTTTTATCATGTATTTACCTAAATCACTAGAATATTACAAATTTTTATAGTACTCATAACATCTTTTAATCCATTTTTAAAATTATTTTGTATAGAATAAAATATATTTTTTAATTATTTTGTATGGAATAAAATATTTTCTTTCATTTCTAAATTATTATTGACTATGTAGAATATTTTATTTAAAATTTGACTACATACATGTATTTACCTAAGTTATTATAACATTACAAATTTTTATAGTACTCCTAACATTTTTTAAGCCATTTTTTTTAAATTGTTTTGCATAGGATAAAATATTTTTTGTAGTATAATTTAAAAAAATTTATTAAAAAATATTCATGAGCTATTAAAAATGGACAGAAAAATATTGTATGGAATTCGAATTGATAGCTCATTAATATTTTAAAGAAGTCTCGTAATTAAATATTTTGTTAGCTTTTTTTTAACGTATGAAATAAAATATATATTTTTTAATTTTTAAATTATTAATTTTTTTAATAAATTTTTTAATAAATTTTTTTAATAAATTATTAATTTTTTAACAGCATAATTCGAATTATACCATGAATTACTGTGTGTAATTCGAACCAAGCTGGTTCGAATTAGTGTGTGCATGTGTTTGTGTGTAATTCGAACCAAGCTGGTTCGAATTATGTAGAAATAGAATTCGAACCAAGCTGGTTCGAACTACATATAAACGTGCATTGGTGGATTCATGAAGCAGTTTTCGTTTTGCCTTATTCATGTAAATTATTTTTTTTCTTGGCTTATTTCTATTTTTTGCCCTTTATTTTAGTTTGTTAAGAAATTAAAAAATAACTCGTCCATTAATGCGTCCAATAATAATGCGACACATAAGTGTTTTTACAAAAAGACGTTTTACGCGTCTTTATGAAAACATCCTCCTTTTTTATGGTTAAAAATTATTAGATAATTTGATATATTTATTTATATAAAAATATTATTTATATATTAAAATTAATTAATAATATATTCGTATATTAATATATATGTTTTAATTTATTTTTAAATATATTTATATTTTAATATATTTTATAATAATAATTAATTTTAATAACTAATTTTAATATATATATAATAATAATAATAATAATAATAATAATTATTATTATTATTATTATTATTATTATTATTATTATTATTATTATTATTATTATTGTTTAAATATTTTTCACTATCAACTTAAGATAACTCAAACAGTAGTACCGGGTAACCAAAGCAGCGCTAGATAACCAAAGTTAATTAACCAAAATCAAATAAGGACATGTATCAGTTTAGTAGCTAACCAAATTAGTATAATATTTTACTCTCATTTCAAGAGCGAGAGCACTCTCAAGTCTCAACAATATTTCCTTCTTCCTCTCACGCTCTGTTTACCATGCATGAGTCCATGACAAATATTAATAATGGAATAAGATTAAATTTTTTTATATATAAATAAAATAAATACATAAAACATCTCAAATACGTACAGTGACTCCAAGAAGAATAAAATATGAAAAAAATTAAATACATTGATCTTAGGTGCAGACTCGTATAGGAAATTGAGCATACTTTGGAGGCACATTTATTTTTATACAACAGTGCTGGTACAACAGTATAAAAGTGTGGGAATTTGTGCTACCAAATTTTTAGCGTTGTTGTCGTCGGAAATTATTGAGTTTGGACAAACTGATGGATTGTCTTGCTCCTAGGTAATTTATTTTATTTTATTTTATTTGAGTATTTTGTTTTTATTTTCTTCTCTAATTTTTAGAAAAAAAAAATCAAAAGACTTTTCAAAAATATTTTTTTTTCTTTGTTTAATCTTTGTTCTTGATTAAAGTCTTGTGTTTATGTTCTTGGTTAAATTGTCGTGTTCTTTGAGTTTTTATTTCTTACACCAATTTTTTATCTTTTGGTATTTTCCTTTAAAAAAATTTTCAAAAATATTAATATGTTGTGCCCCTGGAGCATATCCCCTTGGGTGGATTGCTCATAATCTGTCATCTCTTGGTGATATTCCCAGCCACCATTAGGATAATGACTTGAATCATTTTGTGGTGGTGGGCAATATTCCATATGATATAATTGATCAAAAGATGAGGTAAAGTCCATTTGAATTTTGCAAAACACAATCACCAAAGAAAATTGAAATTCATGTCTCAGATGAGAATTTCTTAGTGAGGCAAAAACACAAACACCTTAGTATCAGCAGAAAACAAAAATTAAAAGAACTTAAGTGACAAAAAACAAAGAAAATGCTTAATCTAGACTTATCACCGACTTAATCATTGTTGATCTAAATCAATCCCCGGCAACGGCGCCAAAAGTTTGACGAGGAAAAATCAATTCCGCACAAATTAACCGGCAAGTATATCGGGTCGCATCAAGTAGTAAAACTCACGTGAGTGAGGTCGATCCCACGAGGATTGATGGATCAAGCAACTTTAGTGAAATGACTGGTCTAGTCAAGCTAACATTAATGATGAATTGAATGAAATTGGATCAACAGAAAATAAATTACAGTGAATTTAAAGTGCAGAATGTAAATCAGCAGAAACTTAAATGGCAAGGAAAGTAAAACAGAAAGAAAGACTCATAAGGGAGTGGAGATATCATAATCCACAATGAATCAAATGGATCTCAACTTCCTTCTCAATCATATGAATAGATCTATGGCAGATTGAAATTGATTGGATCCTAATTCCTTGGCAATCCAATCTCTCTAATCACAATCAATATTGCCAATTCCTTGATCTAATTGTCATGAGAAGAGGTTAAGCATGTTCTCTCATCCATAGGCCACACAAATTCTCAAGATCTCAATTCCTCCCAAATGGTGTTGATCAAGAGATTTGTGAGAAACAGAACTTCAGTTCTAATTTCCATGATTCCCCTTCCGAAGCTCACATGGAAATTCAACAGATTCAAACCCCTTTCTGGAGTGAATGGATCTCAATCAAAACAGAAGTTATTTCTTAGCTATCCAGATGAATTGAGAGGAAGAAGAATTTTAGTTAATTCATATGAATCATAACAGAGCTCTTCCCCCTAATGAGTTTGGGGTTCATTTGATCATCGCTATAGAAAATACTTGCAGAAAATATAAATTGCAGCAAAGTAAATAAAGCTCAATAAAAACAGAATATAAAATTTGCTGAAAAGAAAGTTGCAGAAGAGAATTGCAGAAATTGAAATTGCATAAGCTAAATTGAATTCAATTCTGAAATGTAAAAGTGCAGAAAAATAAAAGTGTTTACAAGAGCCTTCTATTCTACTCCTACTCCTACTCCTATTACTACTACTGCTACTACTCCTACTGTCCGTGAGAGTCCCTCAAACTGTGAACTAAAGCCTTTTTATAGGCAATCCTAAATTACAAATGAAATTGAAATTGAAAACAAATTACAAACAATTGAAATTCCTATTCTAACTGTTTCTTGTGCCTTTGAGTGATGTCAATGGCCTCTGCTTGCTTTGAAGTTTCAATAGGCTTGAAATCAGATAAATTGAGGCAGAATTCTGCTCCCAGGAGAGCGTAGTATTCATTTGGAGAACGGAGCTCTTTTACACCCACGCGTACGCGTCCCACACGCTTGCGCATCCTTTTGCGTTTTGGCACATCCACGCGTACGCGTCACCTACGCGTGCGCTCCACTTTTGCATTTTTGGCCTATCCACGCGTACGCGTCATGCACGCATACGCGTGACCTTCAACTTTTGCCCTTGTGACGCGTACGCGTGCTATACGCGTGCGCGTCCATATCAGCGCTCTCCAAAAGAGCGTAGCGCTCAAAATATGAGCGCTCCCCACACGTACGCGTCCCCTACGCGTACGCATGGTCTTCAAAAACTTCACTTCCATGCTGCGCTTCACTCACGCGTTCGCACACTTCTTCAGAAATGTCCCATCGACGCGTACGCGTGCTCTACGCGTACGCGTGGTTTTCCAGAATTGCAGCTTCGATGCGTGCGCGTCATGTACGCGTGCGCGTCAGTGTCAAAACTTCAATCCCAAATTTGAAACTTGTCGAAGGCGCTCATTCAGATAACGTAGCGCTCTCTTTGCAAATGAGCACTTATCACATCCACGCGTACGCGTGACGTACGCGTGGGTCTTCAAAAAATCCTTGTTTTGATCATGGGTCACGCTTTTAAAAGCGTGGCCTAAGGTTCCGAAGCGTGCCCAAACTTCAAAGTGTGCTCCAGAATTCCTCTTTTCTTCTTTTAAGCTTATTTTGTGCTTTTTTCTTTTTTTTTTTTCACTTATTTCCTACAAAGTTTATAAAATCAAAAGATCAAAGAAATATACTATTTAAGCACTAAAACACTCAATATTTAGACATTAATCATCAATTTCTTGTATGAAAAAGCATAGAAAATATGCACAAGATGACATGTCATCACGCACCAGTCACGCGTACGCGTCGCTACCAGCTTCTCAAAACTACAATTTCTTGTGTTCCTTCCACTTTTGCATGCTTCCTTTCCATCCTCTAAGCCATTCCTGCCCTATAAACACTGTAAACACTTAACAAACATATCACGACATCAAATGGTAATAAGAGAGAATCAAAATTAGCAAATTTAAGAGCAAAGAAGCATGTTATCAATCATAGCACAGAATTAGGAAAGAAAATGTAAAACATGCGAATTATATGCATAAGTGTAAAAATAATTAATAAAATCCACTCAATTCAATACAAAATAAACCGTAAAATAGCGATTTATCATATACCAATTTGGTTTGATTTAGATTTACCATATACCAATTCGGTTTGATTTAGTTTAGATTTTTTAGCCAAAACCAAAAACTGAACTGATGAAAAAATTACAAGAACACAATCTTTTTATTATTTTCGATTTTTTTTGTTGGATTCATCAATTTTTGTTAGATTACCTTAATTTTAAACTGAATATTTTTTGATAAGATACAAATCAATCCAATCCAAATATCAATAGTTTGAATCATAATCAATTTAAAAATAAATCAATACAATACAAATTATAATCTTTTGAATAAAATTGGATTAGTTTTAAAAATAAAATTTAAATTAATAAAATCCAAATAGTAACAAATTATATCAATTTACCTTAATAGATTGACTCAACATACTGCAAACACGGCTTTATTTTGTTAGCATTGACAACAAGATATGTATATTAATAATTTAATATCAAAACGAGATGTGATAAATAAATAAAAAAAGATAAATATTTACAACAAAAATATTATTTACACTCTAAAATCAACTACCAACATTAATTATCATATATTTGTATATAAATATATATATTGTTTAACTTATTTTTAATATGTATTTTATATTTCAACATATATTTTATACTGGTACTCAATTTTGATAATTGATATTGATGTACACTTAGAATAATCATTTTTAGAAAGGCATATATCAATAAATCAATTTATAAAAAGAAAAATCCTAATAAGGTAAGTATATGAAACCCAAAGCCAAAAACTCCCAATAACCAATATTACCTCTTCTAAGAATAATATTCAAAATTTTCCTGCTAGATTACTCCAGCAATGTCAGCTATAAAATAGATTAATACAATTAATTTATGAATATGACCTCGAAGGGGAAAAAAAAAGGGTAGAAAACCTAAAAAAAAAAAAAAAAGTGTGCATCCGCCAATGAGAAAAGTCGAACTCAACTTCTGCCATAAGTAAGCTTGTAAGTTTCAGGTCATCAAGAACACCATAATCTTCCACTACTGTCTTTCATCTTTCTCCTCCTCTCTTTTGTACGTTGATGGTCTGTACAAACAAATCAAGATACTAATGTTTACGTTACATACCCCAATAGGAAGCATAAGATGCACAAGGTATAATGGCCAAATGAAGAAACAAACGCTAGCATCAGAAGTAAGATCCCATTCGGTAACGTCTTAGAACAAAACTATAGAGATATCGGGAAAGACAACTTGCTTGGACGAGAAAATAGATGGCAAAATGTATCTATCCTAGAAAAAAAAAACTTCTCCAATCTTTTGTCTAATAGAAAACTTAAAAACAATTTTTCTATCTTGTCAATGTCTCCACTCACCATTGTATTGGTGCTTTCAACCTTTCCTATCCTCAGATACTTATCAAATATGGTATCGAGGAAGGCAAGTGTCTACGTAGAAAATGAATATATATTAAAGTGATCCTACATACTACAAGTAATAATTAGGTCAGACATCCAAGTAATTAGTGCTTGGTTAGTAATGGTTATTAAATTTGCTTGTAGGCAAATGTCGTGTGCATCTTTCACAGCTATCAAGATTCAATGAACAACTGCATAACTTTCTATTTATCCATTACTAACTAGTAAGATAACCTATAGTAAGATAACCTATGATGCACGGACACAGATATGAACACGGGACACGATACGATATGAAACAGAACATGTTGACACACAAATTTTAAAATCTTATAAGACACGGGACACGCATACATATAAAATATAAAATATTTTTTAGATAAGTCGTAATGATATTTTGATATTTTATTGATATTAAAATATAAATTATTTTTTTAATTATTTTTAAAGTCTTATTTTAATTATATCAAGTATTTAAAATATTTTTTGTTTTTAATAAATAATGATATATGATATATCTAAATTTATTTCAATGTATTAAGAATAAGACTGGACACGCTGATACGTGATGGTATTTAGGTGTGTCCAAGCGTGTCCGGTGAAAAAATTTTTATTTTTTATTAAGACGCAGGTTGGACATAGCAGACACGCATGTCGGACAAATGTCGGTGAGTGTCGTGTCCGAAATATGTCCAACAAACGAACACGACTTTATTGTACATCATTTAGAGTCATCCTCTATATCCACTGGAGACACAGCTCTAGCATTCAGCACCAAACTTCATAAATGTCAATGTAATATCAACATACATCAACTTTGTTAACTACAAATTCGCATTTCAATCTGTTTGGCAGATAAATTACCATAGTTTCACTATATTTGGTAAGTTCTCAGAAATAGAAATGTTTGGAACGTACCTCCTCAAATATTCTTGTATATCAGTACCGATGTCTGTAATTAGCTCTTCAATAGTTGTAGTACCCTCCTTATAACATTTCAATAGTTTACAAGCATCCAAAAAAGACGCAGATTTATCCATATCTGCAACAAGCAATAAATCTTTTAACTCTTCCTTAAGATGCTCCATCAAAACAACAGCTGCATCGAGAACCAATGATAGTCAGAAAATTAGTATAACCAAACAGTTTGAGTAGCTAGTACACATATTTACCTAAGTACTACCAAAACTGGAATGATATTCAGGAACTTGTTATTAACGACTTGTACTTAGTTACAAGTAATACCGCGAAAACCAATTTGTTGCTATTCTAAATAACTTGACGCAAATCAAGAAGACTTATGATTTATTAATTCTCACCATTAAGCTATTCAACTTATAAATATCGAGAAGTCGGGATAGAGGTTATAGTCCTTCAATTATTTCAAGAGATGCATGCAAAAGTCATGTTAAATGATTAACTTAATCAATTCCTATTACACACAGACATACTGAGAAAAATCTGAGCCAGACCCTTAAAGGAGGCTACACAAAGTCCTACTCTACAGATATGCTTTTTTCTCTTTCTATATTTCTTTTTTTGTTTTCCAAAAGAAAAACATATTAATAATGCAAAATATAATAAAAATACTTGAATCCTGCCTCAACTTAAGTAAACAGTATGTATTATATAAAAAGATGGAACAAGAAAAAGAAGATATATAAATCAACTCAATAGAAGCATAGGAAAACTGCACGCATAATCAAGGAACAGTACACATATAAGAATACAGAAAAGCATGATCTTAAGTAACAAAGTCATACCAATGGCTCGAATAATCTTAAGGTTGAATTTCTTAGCCAGGCCAACATAGCCTATCGTTTTTGCACGCTGAAAGATCAGCAACTTCAAGCTAATTAACATATCCTGCAAAAATGCCAAACTTTGAATATCATTATAAAGAACTTCCATAACAAATCTTAACCTGGAACCAGAAGTGGCAGAGCACATTCTAGTTATCAGACACAATGAGTCAACGACAAAACCAATCAAATATCATGGACTGGATTTGCATACGAAACCCAGTCAAAATGGCAGGCTCTCTATGAAAAACATTTCAACTCACTATTATCCAATTCGATACAAGTCCATTTTTTACCTTCTCTTAAGAATACCTCATCTTAGTCACATTTACTTTCTTCCATATTTTTTAATAATTTATAATTATTTCTACCAAAAAAAAAAGGAGGATGATTGTGTTAGACTTTTGATAGCCAATATAAAACTCTGTCGAATCACAATTGAGTTCTACCAAAATAAGATATGCCAACAGGAATTTACCGATAATGACAAATACTAAAAATATTTAAAATTTTTAATTTAAACACGAGAGCTCTACTTTGACACCTATTTTCTGGTGAAAAATATAACTCAACAAAAATAAACACACAACGAGAATCTAAAATAAAAGAGAACAATGATATTATCCTTAAAGATGATGAACAAAATCCTTACAATCTCAAGCTCTGAAAGGGAGCAAAGCCAGATCAAACATTCAACCTCCAACCTGCTATCTTTATACCCCCTAACCATAGTTCTCAATCCTCCCATGAGGTGTTCCTTATACTGATGATCAAATCGAGAAATGAAAGATCCCAACCCCTGCTAAAAATTATTTTAAAGATAAATTTAGAACCCTTCTTTTTTATTGAAAAAAGAGAACAGGATAAGATTATAACAAGCAAAATCAACATCACACAACTAATATGAAAGACCAGGTGTGTTTTATAGTGATGATCAAATCGAGAAATGAAAGATCCCAACCCCTGCTAAAAATTATATTTAAAGATAAACAATTTTAGAACCCTTCTTTTTTTTTAAAAAAAAAATTAACATCAGAAGTTCACAACTAATATGCAATATTAGAAAACCATGTATGAATCATAACAGGGTAGATTCAAATAGCAACATGTAAACCTTATTCATTTTTTGGGTCAACCATATAAATCAAATTCCATTGCATTGTATGATAACAAACAAAACATTGATCTATGTCCACGAAAATTTGATGTCATTATACATTAGATATTGCCTGACTAACACAAATGCATCCTTTTGTCAAGACATGGATAGGAGTGAGCATTCAACCCAAAAAAACATATGTACCCTCCTATTATGGCCTAAGAATAATACTAACCAAAAGTAAACACAAACAATATCAAGTAGAAAATTGGCAATATAGGAGTAATTGTTGCATTGAGGTGTTAGTTTGTTAACTATAAATGTTAACATTCAATTGGGCAATACACTCACTAGAATTAAATGTTGGTAATTAATCATGATCCATGCAAAGGAAAAGAAACTACAAAATTACAAGCTCTTCAGCAAAGATTTTTTCAAATGCTTGAAAAAAGATATTGAATGAAAATAAAAGCATTGTCCAAAACTAGATGAGAAAGGAACGAGCATGCACAAATTTGTCCATTTCCTTCAAAAGTTTCAGGGGCACAAACCCATTTCCTTTCAGCCTCCGTGCGAACCAAAAGATCTTCTCTTTAACACTTTCAGCTTTCTGATGAAGGCTTTCAAAATTTGAACCCCACTAAGATAGTAAGATGCAAAATTACATCATACTAAGACTGATCTATCACTTTTAGTTAGAAAAAAAAACAAAAACAAAAACGAAAACAAAAACAAAATTAAATTGTGCAGTGCCACCTAAAGCATGAAAGTCTCTTCACACCTCAATCAGTCTCATTTAAACAAAATAACAAGTACAACACAATCAGAGTATTATAGTAACATAATACTAAAAGCAACAACAGAATCAGACAACAATTTCAGAAAAAGTTTATGTAAATTGCAGGGGAAAAAAAAAAGCAAATCCAAAGAACTGAGGACAAAACAAACATCAGGAAAAAAATAGAAATAAAAGATTGTGTGGGGGTGTCATGAATCAGTTTAACATGAACCAACCTTCAGAAATTAAGTAATAAACACAAGAAAATGGCATGTGAAAGGTAGAAAACCAGGCCTTTAAACAAGGCCAGAAGGGCTGAAGGGAAGCACACCGAAGGGAAGCACACCGAAGGGAAGCAGAATAAGAACCAGAAACAGAAACAGAATGTGGCAGGGGTTGGCTGACACCTCTGTGTGTGTGTTACGCAAGGTTCTGAAAACCAAACCAAACATCAAACCATTCATGTTACCAGACTAGAGGTTAAACCAGTAATATTAAATTATAAATAAACACACAATAATAAAAACATGCTCTCTTTGCAAATTAAAAAATACATACAAATTCAAAATCAACTAAAGTCTCATATTTTCATAGTTTTATGAAGCAACTCTCAAGTCTCAAACATAGTGATCAAAACCGAATCGTAACCAAACCGGTCATACGACAGGTCATTGGGTCACTGGTTCCACCGATGGTTTACAAGTTGAATTGGCTAACCCAGTTACAATTAAATAAAAATATAAAATTATAAAAATAAAATTAAAATTAGAATTTAAAATGCTTGTCTGCAAAAACACATTAATAACAATCAAGTATCAATTCTTAAAAATAAATAATAATGCAAAAATAGATATAAATTAATCACTAGTACAAAATATTTTCTTAGCTTAAATGAACACGAGAGCAAAAGATAACACAATCCATAAATCAAGTCCAAGGGGTGGTCTCCAGCATGTTTCTTAATCAGATAATGCAATCCATAAATCACGTCCAACTTAAAAACTTCTTTTTTTGATAGTTGTACTTTCCCAAAACAAAGTAGCATAGGTAGACGGAAAATAAAGAGCATCAAAACAAAGTCTTGACATCAAGAAACAAATCTCAAAGTAATTACCTAAAACAAACTCATTAAACTCACGGGATTTCCAACAAAGCAATGCTTATCCCATAATAATCAAATTTCAAAGTATCAGAACTAGATATCACCTAACTTCATTTACCGCTACTGGTTTAAATTCCAAATTCTATATTTTCCAAGGTTCTGAGAACCAGACTGGTCATCCAACCGCTCTAAGCACTGGTTCACTAGTTTACTAGTCCAACTGGTTCAACTATAGTTTGACCGAAAAACCGTTTTAGAATAAAATAATAAATAAACATTCTAAAATATAATTATAGTCTAATATAAATCTTAAAATATCTTCTAAATTTAAAACACTACATGAAATGTCATCAACCAAAACCATAAGATCTTTATCATCTTTATCAAAATACAAACTCAAGTTAAATAGTAAAAAAAAAATTAAATATTAAAATTGAACATTATGCTTCTAATCCTAAATTGTTTTTACCCATTCATATAATAATTTAAACCTAATATTGAAGCATTTACGACGTTTTTGTAAAGAAATCTTGGTGCTTAGCATATAATACAGTAGGTCATTTTCACAATAAGGGAAATCAAATATAAGAGGTTTTGAAAGGATAAAGAACCTTAAGCATTCGTCATCCTCAACAAGTGTGTGATCTGAAGGAAGGCCAATCACACTTGACATGCCACCGGAGAGAACAAAACCAGCATTTGAGAATGACAAGAAAAGTTGTTCATAAAACCAAAAGGTAACAAAAAAAAAAAGATTGAACATATTTGGTCTATCCAAAAAAATGAGCATACAATCAAATCAATCACAGATGTTCATGTCATTTATAGTTTGTTGCCAAAAAAAATGATGCCAAAGAAACTGAAATTTTTTTTCTAACATTAAGATCCATTGACAGGCACAAATCATCAAAATAAGCTAGTTACTGAATCTTGAAGGCATGTTATGCCTTCAACTCCTTCAGTTCCATATCATTTTCATTAAACAAAGAATTGACTGAGAGAACAATCTTTTAACTTAGTTATGAGCTTACCTATATTTGCTCAAGGCTTCTCCAAAAAAATCTTATAATATGCATTGTCAAAAGAAGTTGGGCTTCCAAAACCTTTACTTCCAAGAGTGTGGGCTCCAGACAAAGCTACAAGTTCTTGTGTTCTGTGAAAGAGAACCCCAAAAGGATAACAAGTTAACAACACATAAGCAAAATGAATTCTAGTTAAAAGAACAAATAATATGCAGAGAATTTTAGCCGATAATGAATAGATTTCGTCTAAGCAAACAAGCAAATATCTTTTAGGTTAGGTAATTACGACATTTTGTTTTCTTGCCTCGATACATTTTGTTTACATATCACCTAGGTATAAAAGTGGTTAAATTCTTGTAGAATTAGGACTATAATGGTAAATTATAGACATGACAATCAAACATTTTTACAATGAATAGTTGTAGAAAACTAAAATAAAAATAATACTTTACACCAGCCAAAAAGAAAAGTAACTTTCCCTTATAGAACAGCAACAAATAATCACCCTAAACCCTGAAATCAATAAATCTATCAACAAAAATTCAAAAACAGCAGAATCAGATATTAAAAAACAGATGCAGTAGCATAACAAATCTATTTTTAGCAATAATTTCAACAACACCACAAAATCAATGATTTCACATTCAGAAATCAAATCATTAATCAAACATTCAGAAATCAGAATAGAGCAAAAAAGAAAAAAGTGAAAAACCCCGACGAAGAGACAACGGCGAACAGCTGGAAGCCTCGAATAGAGAAGCCACGGGAGGGTCTGGGTTTGGGATAGGGGGAAGGAGGAAGCCGCGGAGGCGCCGACAACCACAGACGGCGGCGGCGGAACCGTTGAAGAAGCTAGGGTTTTGGTTTGGGTTGTGAATTGTGATTTGTGAACTTTGAAGAAGCTATGGCTGAGTGACACACTCACGAAGGGGGGTTGTTACTTGTTAGGGGAAGGGGGGACTCACGCGTAGGGTGGGTTTCTTTTTTTTTTTTTTTTTAAATTAGTGAAATGGCGCGGTATTGAAAGAACCGACCGGTTTTCGGTCCGGTCCAACCATCCGATTCCTGACCGGTTCAGCAGTTTCTGGGCAATTTTCAAAATGTAGTTTTAGGCATGGGACCAGACTGTTTCTATCTCCAGTTCCTAGTTCGACCGACCAGTTTAGTCTGGTTTTTAGAATCATAATATTTTTAAGATTGCAAAAATCGAACTAATCATTGAACTGATAATTGGTCCAACCAGAATCTAATCGTGGTTAAACCGATTTCATTAAAGATATAATAAAATTATTAAAAATTTAATACACAATTTCAAATATACAAATTTAATAACTTATTCATGTTTTATCATTAAAATTTATAAAATAAATTTTTTTTAATTAACTTCTAAATTATAACAAAATAATCAGCAAAAGTACTCGTTACAATAATTTTTTCGATACAAACAATATCCCTTTCATACCAGGAAGAAAAACAAACCAGAAGTATAAACTAACAATCTACAAAAAAAAAAGCAATAAATAAGCAAGCAGAACTCATAAAGGGTTAAAATTATTAATTTCAACCCCCTCAATACCCACAGATCTAGCTTCCCACTCCTTCAACCAATGCATAACTGATATCAGTACCTCTTTTAACACCACCAAATTGCACTTACCACCATTAAATATAATTTCGTTTCGATGCTTCCACAAACACCACAACACCGAGAAAAAAACCATCATCCACAGAACCTTTCCCCCCTTATTTTACTCTACAATCCATCCAAGAATTGAAACATTCTCTCACCGAGTCTGGCCACACCCAAGCGAAACTCCAGTGGTTCAACACCGACCCCCAAAAATCCCAAGCAACCCCGCAACAAAAAGTTAAGAATCACAAACTTACACTTACACTTAAAAATTCAATCCCTCAGTAACAAAAAAATTCAGAATCGCAGCAAATTTCAACAAAAATCTCTCAATCAAGTATTCAACAACAAAAACTCAGAAAATTCAAAATCCAAATTCAAAGAATTTAGAAACAAAAAAACTAACCAAAACAATCTAAACTTAACTTCGAAACAAAATTCAAAATCACATAATGAACAACCCAACTCAGAACACAATCCCAACTCAGAATCCAAAATCCAGAATGATTAATTCATATAATTCAGAATCCAAAATCTAGAATACAGAATGATTAATTCATATAATTAACAAAATCCAAAAAAAATTAACTGAAAAAGAAACTGATTAACTCACTGCAGCAAGAAAATCATATAGTTAGCAAAATAAAAAAATTAATTAACAACAATAATCTAAGAACTCACTGTGGTAGAGAGCAGAGGAGGCCTGAAGTCCACGGCGACAAAACAGAAACTCCGAACGGACCAGCCGCCGACGCCGACGACAGAATCTTCAAACCCTTCTACCGACAACCAGACGACGCCGACAATGACAAAGGCTTCAGAGTTCAGACAACAACACCGCCGACAGAAGCTTCGACCCGCGACGGTGGCAACCGCTGGTGGTTACTACCAGTGTCACTTGTGGTAACAATGGTGGAGTGTCTTCTCTCTTCGGTTGCGGGAAGAGGAAATTAGAGTTAAGGGAGGGAGGTATGGTGTGTGTCTTTGTTAGGGGAGGGGAACATGATGCTCGGTTTCTTGTACGGTTTAGAATTTCACAAATGAAATCTCGTTGCAAGTATAGTTCTAAACCAACAAAGAATCCTCACATGCAAAAATATTGGTTTTGTCACAAGTACAAACCCCGATGAAAGTTAACTGAAGTATTTAGACTCCGGATCGTCTCACAAGGAATTGCAATGAAGTGAATCATTATTGGCTATGAAGGAATACAAGGGGGAGGTTTGATTTGATAAAAAGGGCAAGAAAATAAATGACAAGAAAAGTAAAGAGAGAAATTAAAGAAAGCAATTAATAAAGAGAGACATTCATGGCAAGGGTTGAAAATATAGGCTTTCTATCCTAGTCACTAATAACAATAATTAATAAGAATTTATCTTATTACGTCATCCCCGACGATGGAAGAATGTAACGTATTATCTTCACACTCGAAGAAAGTCTAATAAGACTAGCTAATCTCAATCCAAACGTCCTAATCAACTCACTAATTAAATTAGTAAGAGATTAGAGTCAACGGAAATCAAACTAGCTAACAACTCTAGATCACCAACATGAGTTGGGTCTTAATGACTCAAGATCACCTAATTTCTCTTTCCAAGCCAAGAATGCTCAAAATCTACTCTAACATCCAACCAAACATTTTATCAAACACTTGGAAGGTATAAAAGGAAATTTTGGTGAATGTACAAGAATAATAAAATCTAACAACTACTAATTGCAAGGGAAGTAAATTCTCAACTCAAATCAACAATAAAAGAACATCAAACATAAATTACATCAAAGAAGATCCAAATCCAACATAAGCATTCATCAACATAAAAGAGACATGAAAAGGGAAATTAACACTACAAACCATGAGAATGAAAGAGTAGAAGCAAGAAATTGTAGAGGAAACAAGATGAAAACAAATAATCAAACCTAGATCTAAAATACAAATACCCTAAAAATCCTAATTCTAGAGAGAAGAGGGAGCTTCTCTCTCAAGAAAACTAACTAAAAGCTCATTATGACTAACTAAGTGCTTCCCCTTTGCTCAAGCTTAAATTCTGCATGAAATACTCTCAGAAATGAGTTGGATTTGGGCCTGGGCAGCTCAGAAATTGCCCCCAGCGATTTCACTTTAAGTGAGTCACGTGTCGAGCGTCACGCGTACGCGTGGGAGACGTGTGCGCATCACTGACCAAAACCTCTACTCACGCGTACGCGTGGATGACGCGTGCGCGTGGCCCTCAATTCTCCAAATGCTCATTTCTTCATGAATTCTCCCTTTTGCATGCTTTTCTCTTCAATTCTTCCATCCAATACTTGCCCTATGAACCTGAATTCACTCAACAAACACATCAAGACATCGAATGGAATTAAAGTGAATTAAAATCACCAATTTAAGGGCTTAAAAATCATGTTTTTATACTTAAGCACAATTTAAGGGAGAGTTGCAAAACCATGCTATTTCATTGAATAAATGTGAGAAAAGGTGATAAAATCCCCTAATTTAAGCACAAGATAAACTACGAAATTGGGGTTTATCAAAACATCACGTTTGGTTAGGTTTTTTTTTAATTCCAGCCTCAAAACAACGGAGTTTTAAGGAAAATTAAAAAATCGGGAGAAAAAACCCAAAACGGCCCCTGACAATAATATCAAAAGACAATGAGGCCCCTAGAAAAAAAAACCCCTATCCGGCCCCTATTTTTTAACTCCGTTAGACAAGTTAGCCCTTCCGTTAATAATTTGTCTCTAGAGCTGATTGACCATGCCTATGTCGCACGTTAAGTTAATGATGTGTCAGTTAAATGCCAACCTGGATGGGCAGATTAATGGGCCATCCAACCCGGCCCCTAACAATTCCATTAAAAATAAACAAGTTTCATATGTAATGACATAGAACCCCTCTTTTACTCTCTATAATTACAAAAAATTTTAATTCTCTCCTTCCAAAATTCATTGAAGACGTTTCACTTGGAGGAAGACGTTGGTCCCGATGGAACTATTGACGGCATTTTGATGGTGCCGTGACGGAGTACTGTCTGTTGAGAGGTAAGCTTCGTTACTCACTCTCTCTGCCATTGCATGTGTATGATCAAGTTAAAGGTGGTTTTATTCACAGTCTCTGCCATTGAACATGCTTTGAAACCTGTGATTTGGAGTATTGTTTATATTCAAATTTTGCATGAAGGGTTGAATTAGAACATGGCTTAGGATTCAATAACAACAAATATGCTCTGTATATTTTGACCGAAAAGCTTATGTGTTTTGTTGAGGTTGATGCTTCAATTCCTTTCATAAGTTTGCAATTTAGTCTACTGCAATGCAATATTGTGTCTGTTCTAAATCTTACATGTTCTTCTTGAAAATGATGTTTTTCTTTGCTCCACCACATATACGCACACACAAAAATGTTCCATTGGTATGAACTAATCTATCTGAATTTTAGATAAATTGATATATAATTTTACATTGTCCTGTTTAGTGAATAATCTACATTAAAATTTGTCTATCTATGTATTAAAATTTGATATATCAATCATTAAAATTACTAAATAATCTACATTACTTTCAAATATATCTATCTATTACCTATTGTTATTGTTGTTGAATTTGTCTTTTATTGGTGCTGCAGATGTCTAACTTTGCAGTACCCGTGTTTTACCATGTGGGAGACTTGGGAAGGATAGTAATGGGGTGTTGAAGTATTTGGATGGAAAGGTACATAAATGTCCTCCAATGGACTTAGATTTAGTGAACTTTTTTTATCTAGAAGAACTACTAAAGAGTTTAGGATATGCTGATTATGCTGTAATGTACTGGTTAGAACCCACAGCTCGAAATTTAGAATTTGGTCTGCATGTGATTAAGGGAGATTCTGAGATAAATGATTTGAGAAATAGTTTATTGGTGAATGACTGTTTAGAATTTAATTTATACTTTGAACACCCAGTTGGTGAGCATTGCTATGTTAACGAGGATTTAGGTTAGGCTGCCGCTCAAGTTAAGGATTCTTCCTCCTCATTCTCATCTGATGAAGATGATGGAAGTTCAGAGGATGAGACATACAATCCTCCTTCAGATGCATATGATGAGATTAGTGACACTAATGGTGACGAAGACAGAATGAAGCTGAGGACACATACTAATAAGAAGGCTGCTAATGAGAAAGATGATTGTGATAATGGGAAGGGTGGTGCTGACGGGAAGGCTGCTAGAAATGTGAATACGGACAAGAAGAAGGCTAATTCAAGGAAGTATGCGGGGAAAAAAAAGAAACATGCTTGGCCCAACTTTAGTCCTAGTGGAAGGGTGATGGAGGCGAAAATCAGCCAATTAAGAAATTAATATAAGAAGTACGTTGCGAGTATAGTTCTTAACCAGCAAAAATTCGCTTATCAATTTAGAAAGGTTGTCACAAAATTAGAATAAAAATACTGGGAGTATGAATCCCAGGTCGTCTCCCAACGAGTTGACAAAAGGGTGCTATTTTATTAATCATGAGTTTTTAGAGAAATTTTGAGAGTTGAATGATAGAAAATAAATAATTGTAATTTAGTGCAATGAAAATTAAAAGAGATTTATATTATTCAAAAATAAAAAGCCTTGACTGGGGGAATGATTAATTAGAAGTTCTATCCTTGTTGGAATTCTCTCAAGTGTAGTATAAAGAGGTTGTTGTTTTTACTTAGTTAACCCTTACTAAATAAAAGAAAGTCAAGTGATTGAGCTAACTCTTATTCGCAAATCCTAGTCCTCTCCATTGGGAAGGACTAGCGTTAGTAAATAGAGAATTAGCCAACAACTTCCAAATTAACTAATCACTTGAGCATTCCAACTCAGGTATCTCCTTTTAATCAACCTCCAAGTCAAGTTGGGAGTCTACTCTATCAACATGAATACCATCTTCGTTGTTTTATAGGAAAAGTAAAAAAGGAACATAATAATTAAACTCAATTGGAAGCAATTAAACAAATAATGAAATTTAAATAGAAAAATACCTCTTGCATTAATAAATTCTAAAAACAATCCAATTGTAACTCTAAACAAGAATTAAGAATATGGAAGAGTAAGGGAATAAGAGAACAAACTAGAATAATAACTTCAACGGAGGTGATGACTCTTCTCAATGTCCAAAGCAAAAGCAATAAACTATGAAACTATGAATGTAAAAGAAAACATAGAGGAAGAGTAATTTCTCTCTAAGATTCCAAACTAAAACTAAAAACTATGCTAATGAGAATGTGTGTGTTGAGTCTCTGCACGTTCCCTGGCTCTAGTCTATGTTTCTGCGCCAAAAACTGGGTCAAAACTCGGCCCAAAATTGCCCCCAACATTTTCTGTTATTTCTGTAGATCGCGCATGTCACGCGTACGCGTCGCTGGTCATCTTCGCGTGTCACGCGTACGCGTCAAGCACGCGCACGCATTGTCTTGCAGAACTCCAATCCACGCGTACGCGTCAGGTACACGCACGCGTCGCTATAAAAATCTCCAGATCACGCGCACGCGTGAGCCATGCGTGCGCGTCGAGGCTCGCTGGTTGTCTCCTTTATTTCTTGTGCTCCTTCCATTTTTGCAAGCTTCCTCTCCATCCTCTAAGCCATTCATGTTCTATAAAGCCTGAAAACACTGAACACACAGATCACGACATCGAATGGTATAAAGGAGAATTAAAATACACAAATTTAAAGGCTTAGAAAGCAAGTTTTCAATCATAGAACAAAACTAGGAAGGAATTGTAAAACCATGCAATTTGTATGAATAAGTGTGTAAAGACTTGATAAAAACCACTCAATTGAGCACAAGATAAACCATAAAATAGTGGTTTATCAAAGGGGTAATGTTAGATTTGGTTCAGGGGGCAATATAGGTGGACAACATACTGGACTTAGTGGTTCTAAGGCCCAACCTGGTTCTAGACAAGATAAAAGTGGGTCAAGTCACACTAAGGATTTTGAGCCCATTATAGAAGAAGTTGATTCTGAAGAAGAGAAAGAGTATGTTTATGAGAGTGAAGCATTTGTGTCCCCTATTTCATCAGATGATAAAGGAGGTAATAAACACCAATGTCCAGAGCACAAAACAGGTTATGGCTATGGAGAAGTGTACTTTGAGTTGGGTATGGAGTTTGACACAATGGCTGAGTTCAAGGAGTGCTTGAAGGATTACTTTGTTTATGAGGGAAAGGAATGCCCATATATTCATGTATACTATGCTATCATTAGTTATATCAAGTTTATCTACTCTGTCATTATGGTATTTGATTTATTAAAATTGTATATAGGGCTTCCATGCAAGCATGCAGTTGCTGCAATTTTTAGATTGAAAAAGATGGGATACAAATTAGAAGACTTTGTCGATAAGTCACTGACAGTGGATGCTGTCTGAGAAGCATACTCCTATGAAAACTCAAAATCTAAATTCAAAGACTTTAGAAACAGAAAAACTAAACAAAACAATCTAAACTTAACTTTGAAACAAAAATCAAAATCACATAAGGATCAACCCAGAATCCAAAATCCAAAATGATTAATTCATATAATTCAGAATCCAAAATCTAGAATACAGAATAATTAATTCATGTAATTAACAAAATCCAAAAAAATTAACTGAAAAAGAAACTGATTAACTCACTCCAGCAAGCAATTCATATAGTTAACAAAATAAAAAAATTAATTAACAACAATAATCTAAGAACTCGCTGCGGCAGAGAGCAGAGGAGGCCTGGACTCCACGGTGGCAAAACAGAAACTCCGAATGGACCAGCTGACGACGACGATGACAGAATCTTCAAACCTTTCTTCTGACAACCAGACGATGCCGACAATGACAAAGGCTTCAGAGTTCAGACAACAACACCGCCGACAGAAACTTCGACCCGCAACGGTGGCAACCGCTGGTGGTCACTACCAGTTTCACTTGTGGTAACGATGCTGGAGTGTCTTCTCTCTTTGGTTAGGGGAAGAGGAAATTAGAGTTAAGGGAGGGAGGCATGGTGTGTGTCTTCATTACGGGACGGGAACATCATGTTTGGTTAGGTTTTTTTTTTAATTTCAGCGCCAAAACGACGGCGTTTTAAGGAAAATTAAAAAAGCAGGAGAAAAAACCCAAAACGGCCCCTGACAATAACATCAAAAGACAACGAGGCCCCTTGAAAAAAAAAACCCCTATCCGGCCCCTATTTTTTAACTCCGTTAGACAAGTTAGCCCTTCCATTAATAATTTGTCCCTAGAGCTGATTTACCATGCCTACGTGGCACGTTAAGTTAATGATGTGTCAGTTAAATGCCAACCTAGATGGGCAGATTAATGGGCCATCCAACCCGGCCCCTAACAATTCCATTAAAAATAAACAACCTATGTAATGAACAGAACCCCTTTTTTACTCTCTAGAATTACAAAAAACTCTAATTCTCTCCCTTCCAAAATTCGTTGAAGACGCTTCACTTAGAGGAAGACGTTGGTCCTGACGGAGCTATTTACGGCGTTTTGAAGGCACCGTGACGGAGGTACTGTCTGTTGATAGGTAAGCTTCGGTACTCACTCTCGCTGCCATTGCATGTATATGATCAAGTTAAAGGTGGTTTTAGTCACACTCTCTGCCATTGAACATGCTTTGAAACCTATGATTTGGAGTATTGTTTATATTCAAATTTTGCATGAAGGGTTGAATTAGAACATGGCTTAGGATTCAATAACAACAAATATGCTCTGTATATTTTGACAGAAAAGCTTATGTGTTTTGTTGAGGTTGATGCTTCAATTCCTTTTTATTCATAAGTTTGCATTTTAGTCTACTGCAATGCAATAATATTGTGTCTGTTCTGAATCTTACATGTTCTTCTTGAAAATGATATTTTTCTTTGCTCCACCACATATACGCATTATGAAGGAATTATCGTTGGTTTAGAATTTTCATCAATAGAAAACCAATGTCATTGCCTTAGTATAGTCCTAAACCAACAAATAGTTCCCTCGATCAAATTTTAATTTGGTTGTCACAAAGTCAACCCCAATATAAAGTAACCGAGAGTATTGGTCTCGGGTCGTCCTCAAGAGAATGGGCAAAAATATGCATCAATATTGGTTAGAATTCTGGGGTTGGGTGTCATAAACAAGAATTTAAACTACTAAACTTAACATGCAAGAAATCTTAAAGGGAAAAGAACTAAATCAAAGCAACTAAAACCAAGTATAAGCAATTTCAATCTAGTAAGGTAACATATAAATCTACCTCTATTCTAGAACTAAGTAAACAACTAAACTAACTATAACAAGAATCAAGCAATTAAGATTTTTGGGTTTCAAATATGAATAATAAAAGGAACTCTGGGCTAGGCATGGGAATTGGGGTCACCATCCTTGTCTAATAACCATATCTTGACAATTATAAGGAACCAAGCTCATTAAGTCTACTTCAATGCCTAAAGTACGTACAATGTCTACTTCTATGCTTGAAGTACGTCAAATGGCTTGATCAATTTCAACTCATAAGTCCTAATCCAACTACTAATTGACTTAGTAGTATATTAGTGTCAATGGGTATCAATTTGACCACTAAGGTTCTCAAATCACCAAATCAATTAGACCCAATGACTCAAGTTCACCCAATCCCCTTGGCCTAGGCCAAGAGTAAAGAGAACTACTCCATAATCAAAAGAAACATTTCATCAAACACATCGTATGCATTAACAAAAGAGATATTCAAAGTGCAAATTAATTAGAAATCACAAATACCCACTAACAATTATCAATAGAAAACAACTCAATTAACACTATCAATCATAGAAAACATCAATGCACTAATAGAAATTCAAGATCCATAAAGTTCATAAAATGAGAAGAAAAAGGGAAATAACAAGAGAACACAATTTCAACACAAGATCTAAACAAAATTATAACTAGAGAACTCAAATTAAGTAATTGAAACTAAAATTAACAAAACCCAATTCAGAATTTCAACAAAGGAAGATAAAAAACAAACTAAATCTAGAGAGAAGTAAGAGTTTCTCTCTCTAGAAGAACAAGAACCAAAAACTAGCTAATATTAGGTGTAAAGTGTGAATGATTGGATCCCTCCTCCTCCATCAATTCCAGGGTCTTTTCCATGCATAATCAAGTTGGATTTTGGCCTAGAGCCTCTCAGAAATCGCCAGCCACAATTTCATTAATGATATCACGTGCTGGACGTCACGCATGCGCATCGGCCACGAGTGCGCGTCATTTGAGTTCTGCAAGCCACGCGTACATGTCGAGTATGCGTACGCGTCGGTCACTGCTGTGCCAATCCTTGCGTGCGCGTCAGCCATGCGTGTGTGTCGCTTCCAGTTCTCTGCCAAAGCTTCATTCTTCATATCTCTTCCACTTGTGCATGCTTCCTTTCCATTTTTTAGACCATTCTTGCCCTATAGATCCTGAATCCACTTAACAAACACATCACGGCATCAAATGATAATAAAAGAGGATTAAAATATAGCATTTTAGGGTTAAAGAAGCATGCTTTAAACCACGAAGCAAAATTAGGAAGGAAACACAAAACCATGCAATTTATATGAATAAGTGCGGAAAATATTGATAAAACCATAAACCACAAAATTGGGGTTTATCAAACCTCCCCACACTTAAACCAAGCATGTCCTCATGCTAAAAATTAAAAGACCAAAGAACATAGGAGAATGAGGTTTATGAAATGCAATTTACCTACATAGATGCAACTAATGCAGATGCGTCTATCTACTTGGTCAAAAGTGAATCAACTTCCAAGAACGCATATGACATAGGGCCAAAGTAGTGTGATAACTCATGAACTCTACCAATTCATATATGAAAATGACGTGTAAACAACTTGCAAGAAGAAAGCTTGTGAAAGCCGGGATCAAGGAGTTGAGCATCGAACCCTCACCGGAAGTGTATCCGCTCTATTCGCTCAAGTGTATAGGTTTGATCACTCAATTCTCCTCTAATCATGCTTTCCAAGATTTATTTTTCATCTAACAATCGACAGTTATTTGGTGCATGCATACATTCATCATGAGGGCTTATCTTTAGGTTATAATGGGACTAGGGTAAGGGTAAGGATGTATATATGGCCAAGTGAGTTTGAAATTTGAATCCTTGATTAACCTAAGCTCTCACCTAACACACATAACAACCTATACAATTCTAATACACAACCTAATTACCCATTCATTCACTTTTCACACACTCATGCATTCTCTTTTAATCCATAACCCATATGCATTGGTTATTATTGGCTTCGCCTTGGGGCATTTTGTCCCCTTTTTATTACTTTCTTTTCTATATAGTTTTGTTTCTTTTATTTTTCTATTTCTTTTTCAACATTTTTTTCTTTTTATTTTTATTTTTTTCTTTTGCTTTTCTCTTGATGAATTATGTACAACGGTGTCAATGCATATGGTTCAAACATTCAATACATGAGCATGCACTCAATTCTCAATATTTCAAATAAAAATTAAAAAATACACTTTTACTTATACCAATGTTCCCAAGTTTCCCTCTCGCTTAAATGGCACACACCCTCACTTGCCTAAGCTAATTAAAGATCCAAATCAGAGGACATTTATTATTTTTCACTTAGGGGTATTGATGTGCTAAATTAAAGAACAAAGGGGTTGAACATAGGCTCAAAATTGGTTAACAAAGGTAGATAAAAGGGTTAAGGCAATTTGGGTAAGTGAGCTATTGAAATAATGGCCTCAATCATATAAATGCATTCATACACAAAATAATGGACATATAGAATCAAACAAATCAAGGATTGTAATCATAGAAAGAGAACAATGCACACAAGAATGGAAATAAGTGGTTATATGATATAATCACGCAATTGGGCTCAAAACCCACATGCTTGTGTGTTCTTAGCTCAAAACCTTTTCCAAAATTAATTCCTTCAAGCAAGTTTAACACAAAAATTTTTGAAATTGGTAGGGTGCCCTAAAAACAGTTTCTTGGAAAAGAAATCATCACACTAACCAAGTAGTCCTAACAAGAAACAGCTACAATGCAAAAAGTGTTTGAATGCAAAAACTAACCATGTAATGTAAATTATCCTAATTAAAAAAAAGAAAATTAAAATTTGGGTGTTGAAAAGAAGGGTTGTTACCTACGGAAGTCGGTAAACGACCTCCCCACACTTAGAAATTTGCACGGTCCTCCGTGCTATCAATGATGAACAGAGTAGGTCCAGGAGTGTCACTCTCAATGGCCATAGGATGGTGAGACAAGGACGTCTCCTTGTTCACCTCTTGATTACTTCTTTGCCATGATCCGAGGTAGACTCCGGATTGTCGATTTCCGCCGTAGGTGGGTCGGTGAATCTTGCGGGAACTTCCTTTTCTGTCCTATCAATGCGACTAGAGATCTTTAACCACTTAGAAGGTGGTTGCGGCCCTTGAGGAAGTGTGCCTTGACGGTTGTTCTTTGAGTTGCTCTCTTTGTGGATGGCTTTTTGGAGATCTTTTCCTTCCTTTCTGGTGGCCAACCGAAAAAGGAAGAAAAGAGAAAAACATTCAGCTCGGAGAGACAAAAACTAGAACTAATACAATGCAAGTGAAGATTAACGCCACAAAAGAGTGAAGTGTCCTGAAGACATGACAGCTGCAACATGTAAGCAAGACAACATTATAATCATGGAGGCATATCACTAGCGTGAGATGCAAGAGTGAGAGAAGTATGCAAGTATAAAGCATGAGAAGAATATACTCAAACATCAATAACAACAATGATAAGCTGATGCGAGCAGAAATTAGCGAATTAAAAAGTGTTAAAATATATACGTTGCAAGTATAGTTCTTAATTTGCCAGAAATCCGCTTATCAATTTAAAAAGGTGTCACAGAAAATTGAAATTAAAATACTGGGAGTATGAATCCCAGGTCGTCTCCCAACGAGTTGCAGAAAAGTGTGCTATTTCATTAATCAGATGTTTTCAAAAAGGTTTGAGTTGAGTAAACAGGGAATTAAATTGGAGAATTTGAATAATGTAAATAAAAGCCTTGACTGGGAGTTGATTAGTTGCAATCCCTATTATTGTTGGAATACTCTCAAGATTAGTTGACAATTAAAGGTTGCCTTGTTTAGTTATCCTTTACTAGGTAAGGGAAAGTCAAACAAGTTGGAATGCTATGTCTGTTCACGAGTTGCAATCCACTTAATTAAAAGAGATTGGTGTTAGTGACTAGAAGGCAATCCAACCATAAACCCAATTACAATTTTTCTTTTAAGCTTTCCAACTCAAGGGTTCCTTTTAATCAACTCCCCATCAAGTTAGGGAACTACTCGCTCATTGTGAATGTAAAATTCATAGCATATGAAAAGGAATTAAAGAAAGACATTGTAAATAAAAATTAAAACAATTAATTAAAAATAAAAATAATTCTTGTATTAAATAATCCTAAAAAATATTCCAATGGTAAAATTAAACAAAGCGAAGAACATGGAAGAGTAAGCCAAATAAAGAAAACGAACTAGAATGACGAAGTCTTGATGAGGTAATAACTCTTCTCAGTGTTCCAATGCAAAGAGCAATCGAAAATTAAAATCCTAAGAACTATGAATGTCTAGAGAGAAAACCTAGGGGAGGAGTAAAAACTAGATCTAAAACTAAAACTGTGTAGAATAAATGTTGTCTTTGGTTTCTGCATGTTCTTCGGCTCTAGTCTGCTGTTCTGGGCCGAAAACTGGGTCAAAATAGGGTCCAAAATCGCCCCCAGTGAATTCTGCAGATTATGCAGATCGCGCATGTCACGCGATCGCGTCATCCATGCGGACGCGTTATTCGCGTTTTTCCTTGCCACGTGTTCGCGTCGTCCACGCCTCCGCGTCGCTTGTGCTTTTCCAATCCGCGCGGTCGCGTGAGCTATGCGGCCGCGTCACTGCGATTTCTCCTCTTTCGCACGGTCGCGTGAGCCATGCGGCCGCGTCACTTCTCGCTGGTTATCTCCTCAATTTCTTGTGTTCCTTCTATTTTGCTAGCTTCCTTTCTAATCTCCAACTCATTCATGCCCTATAAAGCCTGAAACGCTTAACACATAGATCACGGCATCGAATGGAATAAAGGAGAATTAAAATGCATAATTAAAAGTCTCTAGGAAGTAGTTTTCAATCATGTAATAATTTCAGGAAGGAAATATAAATGCATGCTAAATTAATGAATAAGTGGGTAAGGATCATGATAAAACCACACAATTAAACACAATATAAACCATAAAATAGTGGTTTATCAACCTCCCCACACTTAAACATTAGCATGTCCTCATGCTTAATTGAAGGAGATAAAATAAATAAGTATGAACATGTAGAAACTCATGCAATGCAATGCAATCCTATATATATGAATGCAACTATATGATTCTTGCCCACTTGATCAAAAGTAAATAAGCTCTTCAAAACAATTGCAAATCAAATTCCACTAATTCTATCATTATACAGTAAGACAGATAAAAGTGCAAGAAGATAGCTCATGAAAGCAGGGAACATGGAAATTCAAGCATTGAACCCTCACTGATGATGTATGTACGCTCTAATCTCTCTAGTGTATAGGGTAATCACTATATCCTTCTCTAATCATGCTCTTTAACTTTTGTTCTTCTCCTAACCAATCAACAACAGTTAATATACTAATGCAAACATCATGAGGTCTTTTCAAGGTTGTAATGGGACCAAGGTAGGGGTAGGGATACATATATGGTTAAGTGAGCTTATAAATTGAATCTTTAATTAACCCAAGCTTTAACCCAACCTATATATATTTAGTGTAACCCTAGAATTCATACCTAGCTACCCAGAATTCCCTTTTACATTTCATACTCATGTATCAACTTTTTATTTTAATTTTATCATATGTGCCTTGATCTTTGAATTCTTAATTCAGCATTGGGTAATTTTGTCCCTTTATTTATTTATTGATTTTTTTTATATAGACATAAAAATAAACATAGCTTATCAATGCACATAGATTTTTAATTCTTATAGTTTCACATGAGTAGGTATCCAAATTCCCATTGCATTATCATGATACATTCCCTTAATAACTTTTGTTCCCACAATTTCCCATACTTAACTAGCACACACAATTCTATCTTAAGCTAACCAAAGATTCAATTTGGGATATACAATTGTTTTTCCGCTTAAGGCTAGTAATGTGGTGAAATATAGAACAAACGGGATTTAAAGACTCAAAGTGGTTAACAAAGGTAATTGAAAAGGGTAGGCTTAATTTGGATAAGTGAGTTTAAACAAATAATGGCCTCAATCATATGCAAGCATACAAATATAATAAATATTGGACATATAGGATGAAACAAAATATAGATTACAATCATAGAGAAGTAAACACACAAGAATAAAATATTTATGGTTAAATAATGTAACCATGCATAAAGGCTCAAATCTTCATAGGTTGTGTGTTTTTTAGTTCAAAAATCATGTTCCAAATACAACTTCAAGCAGATTTATCATAAAAAAATTTTAAAAATTAGTGAAATTTTGTTCCAAAGATAGAGTCTTAGAAGAAACTTATTGTCTTTTCAATCAAGTGGAACATGCATGCAACTAACCTATTACTATACAATTTATCCTATTTTATAAAAGAAAGAAAATCTAACTAAAATATCCTAATTTATTGGTGCTAGGGAAGAGAAATTACCTCCGGAAGTCAGGTACTGACCGACCTCCCCACACTTAAGGCTTTGCACCGTCCTCGGTGCCATCTTTCAGGAATAGGAGTGGGCTGGTAGCAGTATCTCCATAGTCGGAACCATCATGGCTCCCTGTGCTGGTAAAAGAAGTGGATTCTGGGGTGTCTGAGTCTCTGCAATCTCCTCTAAGTAGCTCCCTGAGGTGTTTGAATCGGCGGTTGTTACGGCGCTCTCTTAACTTCGCTTTCTGTTCTTGCCGATCCAACCTTTTGATTATCTGCTGGAGCAGTTCGTCTGTTGTAGGTGCTTGTGGTGTTGAAGAAGGAATATCTTCAACCAGTGTAGTAGGAAGGCTTGTAGTGGCTGCTGGAAATCTGAGGTATTTCCCATTAGGGACATACTGATCATCCCGTGGAAGCATGGCTTTGGTGTCCCCAGCTCTGTAGGAAACTCCGGCTGCTGAGACAAGATTTGAGACCAAGGCGGGAAAAGGTAAGTTGCCCGCGATTTGGACGTGTCCCATGGCATTCCGAATATGTCTTGGTAGATTTAGAGGTTGGTCTGTAAGGATGCACCATAGTAGAACGGCCATGTCCGCAGTGAAGGAGGACTCGTGAGTGCTCGGAAAGACGTAATGGGACATGATCTGTGCCCATACGCGAGCCTCTAAGGTAAGTGCTGAAGCCGATATTCCCTTAGGGCGGGTACGATGGTATCCGTAGATCCAACGACTGCCAGGTAGTGCGATAACTCTTAGAACAGCTTCCCAGTCAAATTGGTACATCTGGCACTTGAGTGTGGCTTCTTGAAAGGCGTCCATTCATTCTGGAATAGGGGGAAGACCCAGAGCTTGTTGAATGGCCTCTTCTGTAATGGGGACTTGCTTCTGACAGACATAAACAGACTGTAGGGTTGGCAGGTAGAAGTTAGAGTAGAACTCGACTACCCAAGAAAGATTGACCTGCCATGGCTATCTCTGTAGGAAACCCCATTGTCTTCGTTCAATTTGCGGCTCAACAAAAGTAGCAATATTGGGTGGGAGGATAAGAAGGTATTCGTTGTTATAGCTCTTTTCTGCCATGATAGGGAACATCTGCTCACAGTAGCGATTGGAAAATCGCGCAGTGTCCTTTGCTTGAAAGGCTCTCTCCTTTTCATCAACCTTTATGATCCTCTTAACTCTTTTTGTTGAGGGCTTGACTGCAGTTGAAGAAGGCTCTGCCACTAGTGCTCTTTTAGTTCCTCTTCTTGCTGGTGGTTTGGGAGTAGCTTTCTCTTTTCCTTTCTTGGTGGCCATCCTGAAAAAGGGAAGAGAAAGTAAATTAAATTCAAAGAGATAGAGCAATGAAGAGAACGGAAAAGGATGGTTATAAATGCACATTAAAAGGTAAATGATGTTAACACATGCTCATGAGTACATGTGAAAAATCATTAATGGAAAATAGTTAGTGCATATGATGACAAGTGAATGCAAGGTGTTTATTGGCATGCCGGCAAAGGGCATGAGTAGCATAGATCAAGCATCACTCGTAACAAACCATCACGTTTGTATTGACAATTAATTTCAATTAATACAATAGTAAAGGGAGTTTATGAAAAGCAAGCATTGAATAGTAGAATAACATAGAGAAGTGCATAATGCCATATGGGCTTTTTCACAAACACATAGCATGCATGGTAGATAAGGTATAGAAAGTATTAAAGTGAACATGCAAGCAATTCTTTAAAAATTATTATATAATTGTCAAACAAGTGCAATAATCCACAAGCATATAATGAGGAGTAATGACTCAAATAAATTTCTAACACCATGTATAAAGGAAAGAAGAAGAAAGAAATTATGGATAATGAAAAGAAAAGAAAAGAAAAGAAAATAGCATATAAAATAAGAAGGATGATAGAAAAAAAAAAGAAGGAGGGAAGAAGAAAATAAAATCTTGTTAATGGAGGTGAGAGAGAGAGTGAAAGGGGAGATAGAAGGAAGAAGGGAGAAGGAAGAAATAAGGAGGGAAAAGAAAAATCAGGATTTGGAGAAGAGGAAGATAAGATATTTTGGCAATTAAGTTTGAGCTGTGCGGCGCAGGTGACGCGGCCGTGTGGGACACACGTTCGCACGATTGCGCTTCAAGTAAGGTGACGCGGTCGCGTCGGTCACGCGATCTCATGACCCATGTTGTGCTTCTGGCGCGAGTACAGCTTCGCGCCTGCACAACTCTTTGTTCAAATGTATATATTTGCCAAAATTGGGGTGACGCGATCGTGTGGGGCATGCGATCGCGTGAGTGGGCTTCAGAAGGGAACGACGCAGATGCGTGAGCCATGCGTCCGCATGGATAGAATTGTGCGTTCAGCACCAATCCAGCACCACTCTCGCACAATAATTCGTTGTGCACCCTTTTTACGTCGAAAATCAGGGCACGCGGCCGCGTGGGTCACGCGGTCGCATGGGAGGCCACTATTCCCATGTGACGCGGACACGTCGGCGACGCGATCGCGTGAGACGATTTGTGCCACTGGCACGCCTCCAGCCACGCTCCAGCGTGACTCTCTGTTAGTTTTTATTTTCTCCCCTCTCCTTTCGACGCGGACGCGTCGCTGATGCGGTCGCGTCGCGTGGCATTTTTTTTTAAATAAGAATATGTAAATGCAGATGCACGAAATGTACTGATAAAGAGAAGAGTTATTGAATAGAAAAACTAAAAATAAAGAAAAGAACGATCATACCATGGTGGGTTGTCTCCCACCTAGCACTTTGCTTTAACGTCCGTAAGTTGGACACTCCACTAGCTCAATCTTCTGCTATGTGGGGATCTTCCAAGAGGAAGATCTCAAGCTCCTTGTTTTTCTGCATCTTCTCGCCATGGTATAGCTTCAGGCATTGTCCATTAACTTTGATAAGTTCAGAACTTGAAGGATGACTTAGGTGATAAACTCCGTACGGTTCGGCCTTCTCTACTCTGTATGGACCTTCCCATCTTGATCTCAACTTACCTGGCATGAGCCTCAGTCGAGATTTGTAAAGGAGGACTAAATCCCCATGTTGGAACTCTTTTTTCTTGATGTGCTGATCATGTAGAGCCTTCATCTTCTCCTTGTATAGTCTTGAGTTCTCATAAGCTTCTAGGCGAAGGCTCTCCAGTTCTTGCAGTTGCAACTTCCTTTCAGCTCCGGCTTTCTCAATTCCCATATTGCACTCCTTGACTGCCCAAAAGGCTCCGTGCTCTACTTCAACTGGGAGATGACAAGCTTTTCCATAAACTAAGTGGAAACAACTCATCCCAATGGGTGTTTTGTATGTTGTCCTATATGCCCAGAGTGCATCTTGTAGACTGGTTCTCCAGTCTTTTCTATGAGGTTTGACTATCTTCTGCAAGATACGCTTTATCTCTCTGTTTGACACCTCGGCTTGCCCATTGGTCTGAGGATGGTATGCTGTTGCAACCTTATGAATTATCCTATGCTTTTTCATTAATCCTGTTAGTCTCCTGTTACAAAAATGGGTGACTTGATCGCTCTCGATTGCCCGTGGTGATCCAAAGCGACAAATAATATGGTTTCTCACAAAGGAAACAACAGTGTTAGAATCATCAGTGCGGGTAGGAATTGCTTCCACCCATTTGGAAATGTAATCCACAACTAACAATATATAAAAATAACCATTAGAATTTGGAAATGGACCCATGAAGTCAATGCCCCAAACATAAAAAATTTCACAGAAAAGCATAATTTGTTGAGGCATTTCATCCCTCCTGGATATATTACCAAATTTTTGGCATGGGAAACAAGATTTACAAAACTCAGCAGCGTCTCTAAAAAGAGTAGGCCACCAGAATCCACAGTCTAAGATCTTTCTTGCTGTTCGTTGAGGGCCAAAATGTCCTCCACTCTCAGATGAGTGACAGGCCTCTGAAATGGACTGGAATTCTGATTGAGGCACATAACATCTAATTACCTGATCAGTGCCACATCTCCATAAATATGGGTCATCCCATATATAATATTTAGACTCGCTTTTCAGCTTGTCTCTTTGATGCTTAGAAAAGTTTGGAGGAAATGTGCGGCTAACTAGATAATTAGCTACAGGTGCATACCAATGGACTACCTCAGATACTGCTTGCAAGTTATCAAATGGGAAATTATCATCTATAGGAGTAGAATCATCCTTAATGTGCTCAAGGCGACTCAAGTGGTCTGCCATTAAATTCTGGTTACCACTCCTATCCTTTATTTCTAAATCAAATTCTTGTTAGCAGTATCCAATGTATAAGCCTTGGTTTGGACTCCTTTTTAGCTAATAGATACTTTAAAGCTGCATGACCCGAATACACTACTACTCTAGTACCAAGTAAATAAGCTCGAAATTTATCCAGAGCAAAAACAATAGCAAGAAGCTCTTTCTCAGTAGTAGTATAATTGGACTGGGCAGCGTCTAAAGTCTTAGACGCATAAGCAATAACAAAAGGATCCTTACCTTCACGCTGAGCCAGTGCTGCTCCTACTGCATGGTTGGAAGCATCGCACATGATTTCAAACGGCTGGCTCCAGTCTGGTCCTCTCACAATTGGGGCTTGAGTCAAGGCGGTCTTCAGCTTATCAAACGCTTGTTTGCAATCCTCACTGAACTCGAACTCAATATCTTTCTGCAGTAATCTGGACAAGGGAAGTGCTACCTTACTGAAATCCTTTATGAATCTCCTGTAAAAACCTGCATGGCCAAGGAACGAACGGACCTCCCTCACAGAGGAGGGGTAAGGTAAACTAGAAATAACATTCACCTTTGCTGGGTCTACAGAAATGCCATTATTAGATACCACATGTCCTAGTACAATCCCTTGTTTTACCATAAAGTGACATTTTTCAAAATTTAATACAAGGTTTGTATTAACACATCTATCTAATACTCTAGATAATCCATCTAAGCAAAGGCTAAAAGAATCACCATAAACGCTAAAATCGTCCATAAAAACCTCCATACAGTCCTCAATAAGATCAGAGAAAAGACTCATCATGCACCTTTGGAAAGTAGTTGGTGCATTGCACAAGCCAAAGGGCATTCTCTTGTAAGCATAAGTCCCAAAAGGACATGTAAAAGTGGTGTTTTCCTGATCCTCAGGAGCTATATGAATCTGGAAATAACCTGTGTAACCATCTAAAAAGCAATAATGTGATTTACCTGACAGGCGATCCAGCATTTGATCAATGAATGGAAGTGGATAGTGATCCTTACGGGTGGCTTGGTTGAGACGCCTGTAATCAATGCAGACTCTCCAAGCGTTCTGAACTCTAGTTGCTATGAGCTCTCCATGCTCATTCTTCACTGTAGTGACTCCAGACTTCTTGGGCACCACTTGTACTGGGCTAACCCATTCACTGTCTGAAATAGGATAGATGATACCTGCTTCCAACAGTCTGGTCATTTCCTTTTTGATGACTTCCAGGATAGTGGGATTCAATCTTCTTTGGGGTTGACGGACAGGTCTCGCTCCCTCTTCTAAAAATATTCTGTGCTCACATACTTGAGGGTTGATACCTACTACGTCTGCCAAACTCCACCCAATTGCCTTCTTATGCCTCCTCAGTACATCAAGTAACTGCTCTTCTTGTTGAGAAGTGAGTTTCCTTGCAATGATAACTGGAAACTTCTGCTCATCTTCAAGATAAGCATATTTGAGATGTGGAGAAAGAGGTTTTAATTCCAACTTCTGATCATGGGCAGGCTCTGGATTGTCTGGAGCTTGTGAAAATGCCGAAGTGCCCTCATTGTCAGTTAAGAGGGTCCCCACACTTGGACCTTGTCCAATGTGCCTCTCTTCTAACTCTTCCTTGTGAACTTCAGCTACAGTTTCATCTATGACATCACACTGGAAGATAGAATGATCTTCTGGAGGATTGTTTTTGACTCCATTCAGATTGAAGATTACTATTCGGCCATCTATTTCAAAAGAGTATGTTCCTGAAAAAGCATCCAATTTGAATTTTGATGTCTTCAGGAATGGTCTTCCAAGTAGGATTGATGATGGCTTATCTGAGTCATTATGAGGCATTTCCAAGATATAAAAATCAGTGGGAAATGTAAGCCCTTTAATGTTCACTAAAACATCTTCAGCAACTCCAGCCACTGTAATAATGCTTTTATCTGCTAACACAAAAAACGAGCTGCCGACCTTTTTAAGGGAAGGAGCCTCAAAATATCATATATAGACAAAGGCATTATACTAACACATGCTCCTAAATCACACATGCAATCATAAATTACTACACCACCAATAGTACAACTAACTATACAAGGACCTAGGTCACTACACTTTTCAGGTAGTCCTCCCATTAAAGCAGATATGGAACTACCTAAAGGAATAGTTTCTAATTCATTAATTTTGTCTTTATGTATACATAAATCTTTTAGAAACTTTTCATATTTAGGTACCTGTTGAATAACATCAAAAAGAGGAAAAGTTACCTCAACCTTTTTGAATATTTCTACCATTTTGGGATCAGATTCCAGCTGCTTCCTGGGCTTTCTTGCAAGTTGTGGAAATGGAATGGGAAAGGTGTTTTCTGCAGTGTCTGCGCCTTTTGGTGCTTCCTCCTGTGGTTGGGCTTCTTCTTTTTCAGCTATGTCCTGTATGTCCTCGTCCTCTTCAACATCTTCTATTTCTACTACCTCCTCAGCTGAGGCGTGTTCTGGTGGGCTTGGCTCCTCCTGATTCCTCTCCTGCAGTGTGGTTCCGGACCTTAGGGTGATGGTTGAGAGGGAATTCCAGTGGAGCTCAAAGGTTGGTTACTGGAGTTATTCATTGATCCAATCTATGAGGCGAGAGCTTGTACAGCAGAGGTCAGACCATTTAGAGTGGCACTAAGGTTGTTTTCCATGGTCTGTTGTCTCCTATCAATAGATTGTAGTAACTCATCATTAGGAGATGAAGAGGGATAAGTAATTTGAGAGGTCTGCTGTTGGGTATTCTGTGGTCCTTGGGATTGCCTCAGGTGAGGTGCTTTATAAGGTTGGTTCTGCTGCCTGTTGTTGTTATTATTCCACCTCTAATTTCCCTGATTGTCTCTGCCTCCTCTGTTATTGTTGTCCCTCCAATTCTGGTTAGAATTGTCCTGCCATCCATGGTTATGATTTCCACCTTGATTGTACCCTTGGTTGGGGCAGTCATAGATGTTATGAGTGGATGCCACCATGTTGTCTTCCTGTTGGAGCTGCGGGCATTCATCAGTATAATGGCTATAATCGGCACAAATTCCGCAAAATCTCTGTGGGACTAACTATTGGCTTTGCTGTGGTGGAAGAAGTTGAGCTTGCTGAACTTGTTGTTGATTCAATTGCATCTGCTTCAGCAAGTTGGTCATTTCACAGATACTCTGAGCTAGAGTAGCAGTCTCTCTGCTAGAGGATACTTCTGCAACGGCTTTTGAATGGCCTTGTTTCTACCTGTGGTTCCTAGTAGATTTAGCTAAGTCGCTGATCAATTTCCATGCCTCATCAGTGGTCTTGTACTTCTTCATAGACCCATTGCTAGCACTTTCCAATGTGGTCTTATCTTGGGGCTTCATGCCCTGTGTGATATAGCTGAGTAACACTATCTTGTCAATCATGTGGTGAGGGCATACTTTCAGAAGATTATTGAAGTGCTCCCAGTATTCAAAGAGAGTCTCGTTGTCATCTTGAACAATCGTGGAAATGTCTTTCCTCAGTTTATCAGTAACTTCAGATGGAAAGAATTTTTCCAAAAATTCTTTTCTGAGTGTATCCCAGTTGGATACATTTGCTAGGGGTTGAGTGTAGTACCACTCTCTTGCTTTTTCCTCAAGAGAAAATGGGAAAGCTTTCAGCAAAATTGAAGTTTCATCTGCACCATCACGCCTGACAGTAGAATAGGCTGCTTGGAAATCTCTCAGGTGCTTGATAGGCTCTTGAGCAGGTAAACCATGAAACTTGGGCATCAAATTGAGCAGTGCGGTCTTTATTTCAAAATCTGTAGCCACTACTGGGTGATGCGCTTGAAACGGTTGTATTGTAAAATCAGGGGCTCCTTCCTCCTGGATAGTAATTCTCCTAGGTTCTGCCATGTCGTCTGCACGTGAATCAACCGAATCAGTAGAATGGGGGCTGGTTTCTTCTTCAACTGACGTTTCAGATCTGCCCTCAGAGAGGACTAACCGACGCCGAGCTCGCCTTATTCGTGAAATAGTCCTTTCAATTTCAGGATCGAATATTGGCAAGCTTGGATCAGGAAGTGAACGCGTCATTTGACGAAAGAAACATGCAGCTCATAGTAACAAAAATAAAATAAAATGCAAATAAATAAATTCTAATTAATAACTTTAGCACTCTATTGCAACTCTCCGGCAACGGCACCAAAAATTGATGCGAGCAGAAATTAGCGAATTAAAAATTGTTAAAATATATACGTTGCAAGTATAGTTCTTAATTCGCCAGAAATCCGCTTATCAATTTAAAAAGGTGTCACAGAAAATTGAAATTAAAATACTGGGAGTATGAATCCCAGGTTGTCTCCCAATGAGTTGCAGAAAAGTGTGCTATTTCATTAATCAGATGTTTTCAAAAAGGTTTGAGTTGAGTAAATAGGGAATTAAATTGGAGAATTTGAATAATGTAAATAAAAGCCTTGACTGGGAGTTGATTAGTTGGAATCCCTATTATTGTTGGAATACTCTCAAGATTAGTTGATAATTAAAGGTTGCCCTGTTTAGTTATCCTTTACTAGGTAAGGGAAAGTCAAACAAGTTGGAATGCTATGTCTATTCACGAGTTGCAATCCACTTAATTAAAAGAGATTGGTGTTAGTGACTAGAAGGCAATCCAACCATAAACCCAATTACAATTTTTCTTTTAAGCTTTCCAACTCAAGGGTTCCTTTCAATCAACTCCCCATCAAGTTAGGGAACTACTCGCTCATTGTGAATGTAAAATTCATAGCATATGAAAAGGAATTAAAGAAAGACATTGTAAATAAAAATTAAAACAATTAATTAAAAATAAAAATAATCCTTGTATTAAATAATCCTAAAAAATATTCCAATGGTAAAATTAAACAAAGCGAAGAACATGGAAGAGTAAGCCAAGTAAAGAAAACGAACTAGAATGACGAAGTCTTGATGAGGTAATAACTCTTCTCAGTGTTCCAATGCAAAGAGCAATCGAAAATTAAAATCCTAAGAACTATGAATGTCTAGAGAGAAAACCTAGGAGGGAGTAAAAACTAGATCTAAAACTAAAACTGTGTAGAATGAATGTTGTCTTTGGTTTCTGCATGTTCTTCGGCTCTAGTCTGCTGTTCTGGGCCGAAAACTGGGTCAAAATAGGGTCCAAAATTGCCCCCAGTGAATTCTGCAGATTATGCAGATCGCGCATGTCACGCGATCGCGTCATCCATGCGGACGCGTCATTCGCGTTTTTCCTTGCCACGCGTTCGCGTCGTCCACGCCTCCGCGTCGCTTGTGCTTTTCCAATCCGCGCGGTCGCGTGAGCTATGCGGCCGCGTCACTGCGATTTCTCCCCTTTCGCGCGGTCGCGTGAGCCATGCGGCCGCGTCACTTCTTGCTGGTTATCTCCTCAATTTCTTGTGTTCCTTCCATTTTACTAGCTTCCTTTCTAATCTCCAACTCATTCATGCCCTATAAAGCCTGAAACGCTTAACACACAGATCACGGCATCGAATGGAATAAAGGAGAATTAAAATGCATAATTAAAAGTCTCTAGGAAGCAGTTTTCAATCATGTAATAATTTCAGGAAGGAAATATAAATGCATGCTAAATTAATGAATAAGTGGGTAAGGATCATGATAAAACCACACAATTAAACACAATATAAACCATAAAATAGTGGTCTATCATAAGCACATGCAAGAAAGGTGGGGTCATAGGAAAACCTTTCGCTCAACTAACTTCAAGACAATGAAGTCTAGAAATGGAATAATGTGGGGTTAGAGAGTATTGAACCACTCAATCTTACATGATGCTACAAGCATAGAAAACCATAAACAACGAACAATTGATGATGAAAAATCATAGAAATGACACACAATGCTCATGTAGTGCAAGTGTTGCGAAAAAGAGGCACCATGTTGAAAGAAAAAGGTCATAAATGAACAAAGATGTCATTGGCTCTTTTTCACAAACACTTGGTGTGCAAATTGTAAATAACAAGTAAGTTTGATGAGATCAAGGGGGTATGCCTCAAAATAGAATGTCATTTATCATAGCACAACAAGCTAAGAGATATGAAAGAATCCACCAATTCAAAAAGTAAATGAGATTCAACATCCATACAAGAAAATAAAAGGAAAGAAAAGAAACAAGAGTAAACAAACAACAAAGTCAAAATGCAACCAAGAACAAAGAGAGTGGAGTAATTAAATGCAATAGTAAAGACAAATTTTAAAAAGAAACAAGAGGAAGAAAAGAAATGCAACCTTGAAAGGAGGAGAAAGTGAGGTTGAATATAAGTAAGGAATGGAGAAGAAGAGAAGAGACATAAAAGGGGAGAGAGAAACGTGGGACCACCAGAGGTGGTGGTCACTGGTGGTTGAAGTCGTCGGTTGGTGCACGGAATTGTGATCACACTTTTCACAACTTCACACAACTAACCAGCAAGTGTACTGTGTCGTCCAAGTAATACCTTACATGAGTAAGGGTCGATCCCACGGAGATTGTCGGCTTGAAACAAGCTATGGTCATCCTGTAAATCTTAGTCAGGCGGATTCAAATGGTTATGAGGTTTTGATAATTAAAAGATAACTAAAACATAAAATAAAATAAAGATACTTATGTAATTCATTGGTGGGAGTTTCAGATAAGCGTTTGGAGATGCTTTGTTGCCTCTGAATCTCTGTGTTCCTATTGTCTTCATCCAATCATGCGTGCTCCCTTCCATGGCAAGCTGTATGATCCTCTCGGATGAAAAATACCAGGTACGATTTCTGCACAGCTAATCAACTGTCGGATTTCTCGTCTCGGATGAAAAATACCAGGTACAGCTACCGAACGACTAATCATCTGTCGGTTCTCACTAGCGTCGGAATAGGATCTCTCTATCCTTTTGCACACTGTCACTGTGTCCAATATTCGCAAGTTTGAAGCTCGTCTTAGTCATCCCTTCCCAGATCCTACTCGGAATACCACAGACAAGGTTTAGACTTTCTGGATCTCAGGAATGCTGCCAATTGGTTCTAGCCTATACCACGAAGGTTCTAATCTCACAGATTCGGATGCTCTGTTGTCAGGAGAGGTGATGCAAATCGTGGATTAGAGACCCAAGAGGTTATACTCCGACTGTCGTCCAATGACTACGTTGAACATCATGTAGACCGCTTGTGGTTGTCAGGCACGCGGATCTTGGCTAAGCGAGTAATGAAGATAGTGGGTGATTGTCACGGGTCACCCCTTTATTCTGACTTAACTGAATTAAGTATGAGAGTATATCTTGGAGAAGAAGTAAGCATGAATTGAAAGAGAAACAATAGTACTTGCATTAATTCATGAAGAACAACAGAGCTCCGAACCTTAATCTATGAGGTGTAGAAACTCCACCGTAGAAAATACATAAGAGAAAGTAGTCTAAGCATGGCCGTGTGGCCAGCCTCCAATATCTAAGGACTAAACGTCCAGAGATTGATATACAATAGTAAAAAGTGCTATTTATACTAAACTAGTTACTAAGGATTACAGAAAATAAGTAACTAAATGCAGATAGTGCAGAAATCCACTTCCGGGGCCCACTTGGTATGTGCTTGGGCTAAGCATTGAGCTTTACACGTGCATAGGCCATTTCTAGAGTTAAACGCCAGTTTGGATGCCAGTTTGGGCATTTAACTCCAGTTTTGATGCCAGTTCTGGCGTTTTACGCCAGAAAAGGGTCTTTGGCTGGCGTTTTACGCCAGTTTGGGCCATCAAATCTCAGAAAAAATATGAACTATTATATATTTCTGGAAAGCCCAAGATATCTACTTTCCAACGCAATTGAGAGCGCGCCAATTGGGCTTTTGTAGCGCCAGAAAATCCACTTCGAGTGCAGGAGGGTCAGAATCCAACAGCATCTGCGGTCCTTTCTCAGCCTCTGAATCAGACTTTTGCTCAGGTCCCTCAATTTCAGCCAGAAAATACCTGAAATTATAGAAAAATACAAAAACTCATAGTAAAGTCTAGAAATGTGATTTTTTCATAAAAACTAATAAGAATATAATAAAAAGTAATTAAAACATACTAAAAACTATGTAAAAACAATGCCAGAAAGGGTATAAATTATCCGCTCATCACAACACTAAACTTAAATTGTTGCTTGTCCCCAAGCAACTAAAAACAAAATAGGATAAAAAGAAGAGAATATACAATAAATTTCAAAAATATCAATGAAGATTAGTTTCAATTAGATGAGCGGGACTAGTAGCTTTTTGCTTCTGAACAGTTTTGGCATCTCACTTTATCCTTTGAAGTTCAGAATGATTGGCATCCATAGGAACTCATAATTCAGATAGCGTTATTGATTCTCCTAGTTCAGTATGTTGATTCTTGAACACAGCTACTTTATGAGTCTTGATCGTGACCCTAAGCATTTTGTTTTCCAGTATTACCACCGAATACCTAAATGCCACAGACACATAACTGGATGAACCTTTTCAGATTGTGACTCAGCTTTGCTAGAGTCCCCAGTTAGAGGTATCCAGAGTTCTTAAGCACACTCTTTTTGCTTTAGACCACGACTTTAACCGCTCAGTCTCAAGCTTTTCACTTGACACCTTCATGCCACAAGCACATGGTTAGGGACATCTTGATATAGCCGCTTAGGCCAGGATTTTATTCTTTTGGGCCCTCCTATCCATTAATGCTCAAAGCCTTGGATCCTTTTTACCCTTGCCTTTTGGTTTAAAGAGCTATTGGCTTTTTCTGCTTGATTTTTCTTTTTCTTTCTTTTTTTCTTTATTTTTTGCCATTTTTTTCGCAAGCTTTGTGTTTTTCACTGCTTTTTCTTGCTTCAAGAATCAATTTTATGATTTTTCAGATTATCAATAACATTTCTCCTTTTCATTATTCTTTCAAGAGCCAACAATTTTAACATTCATAAACTTCACTATCAAAAATATGCACTATTCAAGCATTCATTCAGAAAACAAAAAGTATTGCCACCACATCAAAATAATTAAACTATTTTTAAGATAGAATTCGAAATTCATGTACTTCTTTTTCTTTTTCAGAAAACATTTTTCATTTAAGAAAGGTGAAAGATTCATGGAACATTCATAGCTTTAAGACATAGACACTAAACACTAATGATCATGTAATAAAGACAAAAAACATAGACAAAACATAAAGCATAAATACCGAAAAAATAAAAAAATAAGAACAAGAAAATTAAAGAACAGGTCCACCTTAGTGACGGCGACTAGTTCTTCCTCTTGAAGATCCTATGGAGTGCTTGAGCTCCTCTATGTCTCTTCCTTGCCTTTGTTGCTCCTCTCTCATGGCCTTTTGGTCCTCTCTGATTTCATGGAGGATGATGGAGTGCTCTTGGTGCTCCACTCTCAGTTGCTCCATGTTAGAACTCAAATCTCTTAAAGAGGTGTTGAGTTGCTCCCAATAGTTATGTGGAGGGAAATGCATCCCTTGAGGCATCTCAAGGATTTCTTGATGAGGAATTTTCTCATGCTCTTGTTGAGGTCCATGAGCAAGCTCTCTTGTTTGCTCCATCCTCTTCTTAGTGATGGGCTTGTCCTCTTCAATGAGGATGTCTTCCTCTATGACAATTCTGGCTGAATTGCATAGGTGACAGATGAGATGAGGAAATGCTAACCTTGCCAAAGTGGAGGGCTTGTCAGCCACCTTGTATAGTTCTAGAGATATGATCTCATGAACTTCTACTTCCTCCCCAATCATGATACTATGGATCATGATAGCCCGATCCATAGTTACTTCGAATTGGTTGCTAGTAGGAATGATAGAGCGTTGGATGAACTCCAACCATCCTCTAACCACGGGCTTGAGGTCAAGCCTTCTCAGTTGAACCGGCTTGCCTTTGGAGTCTCTCTTCCATTGCACTCAGTCCACACAGATGTCCATGAGGACTTGGTCCAACCTTTGATCAAAGTTGACTCTTCTAGTGAAAGGATGAGGATCTCCTCTCATTATTGGCAAGTTGAATGCCAACCTTACAGTTTCCGGACTGAAATCCAAGTATTTCCCCCAAAACATTGTGAGCCAATTCTTTAGGTTCGGGTTCACACTTTGATCATGGTTCTTAGTGATCCATGCATTAGCATAGAACTCTTGAACCATTAAGATTTCGACTTGTTGGATGGGGTTAATGAGAGATTCCCAACCTCTTCTTCGAACCTCATGTCGGATCTCTGGATATTCACTCTTTTTTAGCATGAAGGGGACCTCGGGATCACCTTTTCCTTGGCCACAACTTCATAGAAGTGGTCTTGATGGACTTCTGAGATGAATCTCTCCATCTCCCATGACTCAGAGGTGGAAGCAATTGCCTTCCCTTTCCACTTTCTAGAGGTTTCTCCGGCCTTAGGTGCCATTAATGGTTATGGAAAAACAAAAAGCAAAGCTTTTTCCCACACCAAACTTAAAAGGTTTGCTCGTCCTTGAGCAAAAGAAGAAAGAAAGGAGGAGAAGAAGAAGAAATGGAGGAGATAGAGGGGTGTTTTGGATTCGGCCAAGGGGGGTTTTAAGTGTTTATGATGTGTGAAATTGAAGGTGGTAAGGAGGGGTATTTATAGGGTAAGAGAGAGAGGGAAGTCGTGTATGAAGGGGTTGGGTTTGGGAGGGAAATGTTTTGAATTTGAATGGTGAGGTAGGTGGGATTTTATGATGGGTTTTGGGGAATAGTGGATGGATATGAGTGGTGACGAGATTATGGGGAGGAGGGTAGGATTTGATAGGTGAATGGTGTTTGAAAAAGAGTGTTATGGAAAGGTGTGAAGAGGAGAGAAAGAGAGGTGGGGTAGGTGGGGATCCTGTGGGGTCCACAGATCCTGAGGTGTCAAGGAATTCTGGTCCCTGCACCTTTTTGGCGTTTAAACGCCCTCTGTGTGCCATTTCTGGCGTTTAACGCCATCTCTGCTACCTTTTCTGGCGTTAAACGCCAGGCTGATGCCCTTTTCTGGCGTTTAACGTCAACTAGACACCTTTTTCTGGCGTTAAACGCCAGTCTTTCTACCAATTCTGGCGTTTAACGCCCAGAATGCTGCCAGACTGGGTGTTAAACGCCCATTCTGCTATCCTTACTGGCGTTTAAATGCCAGTAAGCCTGTCCTCCAGGGCGTGCTATTTTTTATGCTGTTTTTGATTCTGCCTTAATTCTGCAGCTGTTTTTGTGACTCCACATGATCATCTACCAAAGAAAACATAACATGACAATGGAAAACAAATGTCTATAAAAATAAATATAATTAAATAACATTGGGTTGCCTCCCAATAAGCGCTTCCTTAATGTCAATAGCTTGACAGTGAGCTCTTAGAGAGCTTCACAGAGGCTCAGAGCTTAATGGTGGCCTCCCAACACCAAACTTAGAAGTTGAGTATGGGGGCTCTGTTTGACTCTGTATTGAGAGAAGCTTTTCATGCTTCCTCTCTATGGTTACAGAAGAAGATCCTTGAGCCTTAAACACAAGGTAGTCCTCATTCATTTGAAGAACTAACTCTCCTCTATCCACATCAATCACAGCTCTTGCTGTGGCTAGGAAGGGTCTTCCAAGGATAATGGATTCATCATCATCCTTCCCAGTGTCTAGGATTATAAAATCAGCAGGGATGTACTGGCCTTCAACCTTCACTAAGACATCCTCTACAAGTCCATAAGCCTGTTTCCTTGATTTGTCTGCCATCTCTAGTGAGATTCGTGTAGCTTGTACCTCAAAGATCCATAGTTTCTCCATTACAGAGAGTGACATAAGGTTTATTCCTGACCCCAGGTCACACAGAGCCTTCTCAAAGGTCATGGTGCCTATGGTACAAGGTATTAAGAACTTTCCGGGATCCGGTTTCTTCTGAGGTAGTTTCAGTTGAACCAAAGCATTCAGTTTTATGATTGCTCCTAAATACTGAGCTACTTGCTCTTCAACAATATCTTCATCCTCATTAGAGGAAGAATCTTCATCAGAACTCATGAACTGCAGCATTAAGTTCCATGGAATCTCTATGGTCTCTATATGAGCCTCAGATTCTTTTGGTTCCTCAATAGGGAACTCCTTATTGGTCAGTAGACGTCCAGCAAGGTCTTCCTCACTGGAAATCACTGCCTTTTTACTCTCTCCAGGTTCGGCCACTTTGGATATAGTTATGGCCTTGCACTCTCTTTTGGAATTCTCTTCTGTATTGCTTGGGAGAGTACTAGGAGGAGTTTCAGTAACTCTTTTACTCAGCTGACCCACTTGTACCTCCAAACTTCTGATGGAGGACCTTGTTTCAGTCATGAAACTGAGAGCGGTCTTAGATAGATCAGAGACTATGGTTGCTAAGTTAGAGAGGCTCTGCTTAAAATTCTCTATCTGTTGCTGAGAAGATGATGGAAAAGGCTTGCTATTGTCAAACCTATTTCTCCTACCACTATTATTATTGAAGCCTTGTTGAGGCTTCTGTTGATCATTCCATGAGAAATTTGGATGATTTCTCCATGAAGGATTATAGGTGTTTCCATAGGATTCTCCCATGTAATTCACCTCTTCCATTGCAGGATTCTCAGGGTCATAAGCTTCTCCTTCAGAGGAGGCTTCTTTAGTACTGCCGGATGCTGCTTGCATTCCAGTCAGATTCTGAGAAATCATATTGACTTGTTGAGTCAATATTTTATTCTGAGCCAATATGGCATTCAGAGTATCAATCTCAAGAACTCCTTTCTTCTAAGTCATCCTATTATTCATAGGATTTCTTTCAGAAGTGTACATGAACTGGTTATTTGTAACCATCTCAATGAGTTTCTGGGCTTCTACAGGTGTTTTTTCAGATGAAGAGATCCACCAGCAGAGTGGTCCAATGACATCTTGGACAATTTAGACAGACCATCATAGAATATACATAAGATGCTCCATTCTGAAAGCATGTCAGAAGGACACCTTCTGATCAATTGCTTGTATCTTTCCCAAGCTTCATAGAGGGATTCACCTTCCTTCCGTCTAAAAGTTTGGACTTCCACTCTAAGCTTGCTCATCTTTTGAGGTGGAAAGAATTTGGCCAATAAAGCATTGACCAACTTTTCCCAAGAGTTCAGGCTTTCTTTAGGTTGTGAGTCCAACCATATCCTAGCTCTGTCTCTTACAGCAAAGGGAAAAAGCATAAGTCTGTAGACCTCGGGATTAACCCCATTGGTCTTAACAGTGTCACAGATTTGCAAGAATTCAGCTAAGAACTGATGAGGATCTTCCAATGGAAGTCCATGAAACTTGCAATTCTACTGCATTAGAGAAAATAATTGAGGCTTAAGCTCAAATTTGATTACTCCAATTGCAGGAATTGAGATTCTTCTTCCATAGAAGTCGGAAGTTGGTGAAGTAAAGTCACCAAGCATCTTCCTTGCATCTCCACCATTGTTGTTGGGTTCGGCTACCATGTCTACTTCTTTTTCAAAATTTTTTGTAAGGTCCTCTCCGGAGTGTTGTGCTTTAGCTTCTCTTAGCTTCCTCTTCAGAGTCCTTTCAGGTTTAGGATCAGCTTCCACAAGAATGTCTTTATCCCTGTTCCTGCTCATATGAAAAAGAAGAAAATAGAAAAAAAGAGAAATTCTCTATGTCATAGTATAGAGATTCCTTTATGTGTCAGAGGAAAAGAAGAATAGAATGAAAAAGAATGAGGTAGAGAGAATAAGAGGAATTCAAACACAGAGAGAGGGAGAGGGTTCGAATTATGAGTAGAAGAGAAGTGTTAGTAAATAAATAAATAAATAGAAAGAGATGAGAGAGAGAGAGGGAATTCGAATATTAATTAAAAGAAAAGAAAAATATTTTTGTTTTTATTTTAATTATAAGTTAGAATTCGAAATTTAAGAAAAGAAATAAAAGCAAATTGAAAACTAAATAAATTAATTAATTAAAAAGATTTTTGAAAAATTTGTTAGTTAGTTTTCGAAATAGATGAGAGAGAAAAGTAGTTAGGTGATTTTGAAAAAAATAAGAAATATTAAACTTTTTAAAATTAAAATAAACAAGTCAAGTAGTTAGTTGAAAAAGATTTGAGAATAAATTTTGAAAAGATAAGAAGTTAGAAAAAGATTTTGAAATTAAAATTTTAAAAAGATATGATTGAAATTTATTTTGAAAAAGATTTGAAAAAGAAATTAAAAAGATTTGATTTTTTTTTTAAAATTAAAGTTGATGACTTGACTAACAAGAAACTAAAAGATATGATTCTAGAATTTAAAGATTGAACCTTTCTTAACAAGAAAGTAACAAATTTGAAATTTTGTGAATCAAAATATTAATTGTTAGTAGAGTTTTTGAAAATATGAAATAAAAATAAGAAAAAGATTTTGAAAATTCATTTAAGAAATTCGAAATTATTAAGAAGAAAAATGAAAAAGATTTGATTTTTGAAAAAGATTTGAAAAGATAAAATTTTTAAATCGAAATTTTGACTTGACTAACAAGAAACAACTAAATTTTAAAATTTTTTGACTAAGTTAACCCAAAATTTCGAAATTTATGAGTAAAATAAGGAAAAGATATTATTTTTTATTTTTGAATTAATGAAGAAAGAGAAAAACAACAAAAAGACACAAGACATAAGAATTTAAGATCAAAACAAGAAAAATATGCAAAAACACTTTGAATGTCAGGATGAACACCAAGATCACTTTGAAGATCATGATGAACATCAAGAACATATTTTTGAAAATTTTTAAGAAAAGAAAGACATGCAAGACACCAAACTTAAAAATTTTTAAACTTTAGACACTAATAATTCGAAAATACACAAGAAAAACAAGAAAAGACACAAAACAAGAAAAATTAAAGATCAAACAAGGAAAATCATCAAGAAAAACTTGAAGATCAAAGAACAGAATGCATGTTGAATTTTTCGAAAATTTAAGAAAAATTAAAAAGATACAATTGACACCAAACTTAAAATTTGACACAAGACTCAAACAAGAAACATAATTTTTTTTTTGTTTTTATGGTTTTAAAATTTTTTGTATATTTTTTTGAAATTATTTTGGAAAAAGAAAATAAAGAAATTCAAAATTTTTAATAAAAATTCCAGGATTCATGCAATGTTAATTTAAAGCTCCAGGTCAAAAGATTAGACATGGCCAAATGGCCAGCTAAGCTTTAGTAAAACACTGTAAATAACAATATCAGATTTAAGAATCCAAAGGCTCATGCAATGTTATTCTAAAGCTTCGGTCCAAAAGAATTAAACATGGCCAAATGGCCAGCCAAGCTTTAGCATAACAAATACAGACATGTCCTTTCTACAATAGAAAGTGGAAACCTCAGTCCAAAAGATTAGACATGGCTTAACAGCCAGCCAGGTTTCAACATATCTCATGAAGCTCTAGAATTCATTCTTAAAAATTTTTGAATGAATTTTTCGAAATCACAAATTTTTTTTCGAAAATAAAAATAAAAAAGCTTAAACATAAAATAAAATTACCCAATCTAAGCAATAAGATGAACCGTCAGTTGTCCAAACTCGAACAATCCCCGGCAACGGCGCCAAAAACTTGGTGCACAGAATTGTGATCACACTTTTCACAACTTCGCACAACTAACCAGCAAGTGCACTGGGTCGTCCAAGTAATACCTTACGTGAGTAAGGGTCAATCCCACGGAGATTGTCGGCTTGAAGCAAGCTATGGTCATCCTGTAAATCTTAGTCAGGCGGATTCAAATGGTTATGAGGTTTTGATAATTAAAAGATAATTAAAACATAAAATAAAATAAAGATACTTATGTAATTCATTGGTGGGAGTTTCAGATAAGCGTTTGGAGATGCTTTGTTTCCTCTGAACCTCTGCGTTCCTACTGTCTTCATCCAATCATGCGTGCTCCATTCCATGGCAAGCTGTATGATCCTCTCGATGAAAAATACCAGGTACGGTTTCTGCACGACTAATCAACTGTCGGATTTCTCGTCTCGGATGAAAAATATCGGGTACAGCTACCGCACGGCTAATCATCTGTCGGTTCTCACTAGCATCGGAATAAGATCTCTCTATCTTTTTGCACACTGTCACTGCGCCCAACATTCGAAAGTTTGAAGCTCATCACAGTCATCCCTTCCCAGATTCTACTCGGAATACCACAGACAAGGTTTAGACTTTTTGAATCTCAAGAATGCTGCCAATTGGTTCTAGCCTATACCACGAAGGTTCTAATCTCACAGATTCGGATGCTTTGTTGTCAGGAAAGGCGATGTAAATCGTGGATTAGAGACCCAAGAGATTATACTTTGGCTGTCGTCCAATGACTACGTTGAACATCATGTAGACCGCTTGTGGTTGTCAGGCACGCGGATCTTGGCTAAGCGAGTAATGAAGATAGTGGGTAATTGTCACGGGCCACCCCTTCATTCTGACTTAACTAAATTAAGTACGAGAATATATCTTGGAGAAGAAGTAAGCGTGAATTGAAAGAGAAACAATAGTACTTGCATTAATTCATGAAGAACAGTAGAGCTCCGCACCTTAATCTATGAGGTGTAGAAACTCCACCGTAGAAAATACATAAGAGAAAGTAGTCTAAGCATGGCCGTGTGGCCAGCCTCCAATGTCTAAGGACTAAACGTCCAGAGATTGATATACAATAGTAAAAAGTGCTATTTATACTGAACTAGTTACTAGGGATTACAAAAAATAAGTAACTAAGTGCAGATAGTGCAGAAATCCATGTCCGGAGCCCACTTGGTGTGTGCTTGGGCTGAGCATTGAGCTTTACACGTGCATAGGCCATTTCTAGAGTTAAACGCCAGCTTGGATGCCAGTTTGGGCATTTAACTCCAGTTTTGGTGCCAGTTCTGGCGTTTAACGCCAGAAAAGGGTCTCTGGCTGGCGTTTTACGCCAGTTTGGGCCATCAAATCTCGGGCAAAGTATAGACTATTACATATTTCTGGAAAGTCCAAGATGTCTACTTTCCAACGCAATTAAGATCACGCTAATTGGGCTTCTGTAGCTCCAAAAAATCCACTTCGACTGTAGGAGGGTCAGAATCCAACAGCATCTGCGGTCCTTTATCAGCCTCTGAATCAGACTTTTGCTCAGGTCCCTCAATTTCAGCCAAAAAATACCTGAGATTACAGAAAAATACACAAACTCATAGTAAAGTCCAGAAATGTGATTTTTTCATAAAAACTAATAAGAATATAATAAAAAGTAACTAAAACATACTAAAAACTATGTAAAAATAATGCCAAAAAGGGTATAAATTATCCGCTCATCACCGGTGGTAGTGGGCCGAGAAGGGGTAGTAAGGAGAAGAAGAAGAAAGGAAGAAAAATTATAGGAAAGAAAAAGAAAATGGAGAGAACAGGGTAGCGTGCCCCGCTAGCTGCGTCAGGCATGTGACGCGCGTGCCTCGTCCACGCGTACGCGTGGATAGCAGAAATGGAGGGGGACGGGTATGCGTCAGGTGAGGCGCACGCGTGGGATAAGATTGTGCTCCTCGCACAAAGGCAGCACAAAACTCGCGCAACTCTCTGGTTCTTGTACTAGCAGTTGCAATACCAGCAAACGATGCGTGCGCGTCGCCCACGCTCACGTGTGGGTGTGCGAGATAGACCAGTGACGCGTATGCGTCACCGACGCGCACGCGTGGGAAGCATTATGCTCCTAGCATGAAATTTGTACAGTTCCATCAGAACTCTTTGGTTTTTGTACCAGGAGTTGTGGAAATGCAATCGATGCGTACGCGTCATCCACGCGCACGCGTGGGACGACTTTTTTTTTAAACAACATGAGGGAGATAATTGTAGTACAATCTTGGAATTCATTCAAGCTAGATACTTGAAAAACACTTAGAATTTCAGGCAATACTCAAAATCAAGCCTTTTTCTTCAAAATTGCCAATTTAACTAATACTAAGATCAATGAAATCCTCATGAAGACTCTAATAAGCTCAACAAAATCAAACAAAATCAACTCAACAAAATCAAACAATCACAAAATCAAACAAAGACTCTAAAACTACATGTAAGAAACTATATACAAGGAGGATCATACCATGGTGGGTGTCTCCCACCTAGCACTTTTCTTTAACGTCCTTAAGTTAGACGGTCATGAGCTTGAGATCATCTTCTTGGAACATCCTCAAGGACATCCATCTTGTCATTCTGGTTGGCCTTGGTAAGAGTGTCCTTCAAGGGGAGATGCTTCCACTTGTCAATTGCACCATGATTGGGTGCCTTGTTTACTTGAGAATATGGAAGTTGTGGATCCTTCCCCTTTTCCTTGCAAACTGATGAGTCCATATTTTTCGGTATATTTTGGTTTGATTCGAGTAGATTTCATCACATACACCACATTTATTCATCTAAATAGCATGCTTTTGTGTTTTCTTCCTAAATTGAGCTTAATTGTGAAAACATGCTATTTTGTGCTTAATTTAATCAATTTTATTCCACTTTCATTCCATTAGGTGCCTTGATGTGTTTGATGAGTAATTTTAGTTTTACAAGGCTAATATGGATGGAAGAAGTGATGGAAAAGCATGCAAAAAGGGAGAAAACATGAAGAAATGAAGTTTTGGAAGATTCAGCTTCCATGCGTGCCCACAGTAATGCGTGCGTACGCACGCCCACGCAAGTTTAGTGATGCGTACGCGTGGGAGCATATTTCGCCAAACGATGCGTACGCGTGACCCACGCGTATGCGTCGCAAGCAGCACGTGACTCACTTAATGGAAATCGCTGGGGGCGATTTTTGGGCCTCCAGAGCCCAGTTTTGGGACTCTCTGAAGCTGATTCTTCTTATATCAAGCATTGCCTCATTCCATGTGAAAGGGGGGAGAAATTAGGGTTAGTTTAGTGATGAGCGGATAATTTATACACTTTTTGGCATTGTTTTTAGTATGTTTTTAGTAGAATCTAGTTACTTTTAGGGATGTTTTTATTAGTTTTTATGTTAAATTCACATTTCTGGACTTTACTATGATTTTGTGTGTTTTTCTGTGATTTCAGGTATTTTCTGGCTGAAATTGAGGGACTTGAGCAAAAATCATATTCAGAGGTTGAAGAAGGACTGCTGATGCTGTTGGATTCTGACCTCCCTACACTCAAAGTAGATTTTCTGAAGCTACAGAACTCCAAATGGCGCGCTTCCAATTGCGTTGGAAAGTAGACATCCAGGGCTTTCCAGAAATATATAATAGTCCATACTTTAACCGAGTTTAAATGACGTAAAAGGGCGTTAAACGCCAGTTCTACGCTGCTGTCTGGAGTTAAACGCCAGAAACACGTCACAAACCAGAGTTGAACGCCAGAAACACGTTACAACATGGCGTTCAACTCCAGAAAGAGTCTCTGTACGTGTAACATTCAAGCTCAGCCCAAGCACACACCAAGTGGGCCTCGAAAGTGGATTTATGCATCAAATACTTACTTCTGTAAACCCTAGTAGCTAGTTTAATATAAATAGAACTTTTTACTATTGTATTAGACATCTTATGATTTTTAGTTCATCTTAGGATCATATTGATCACGTATAGGGGCTGGCCATTCGGCCATGCCTGGACCTTCATCACTTATGTATTTTTAACGGTAGAGTTTCTACACTCCATAGATTAAGGTGTGGAGCTCTGCTGTTCCTCATGAATTAATGCAAAGTACTACTGTTTTCCTATTCAATTCAACTTATTCCGCTTCTAAGATACTCATTCGCACCTCAACATGAATGTGATGAATGTGACAATCATCATCATTCCCCCACGAACGCGTGCCTGACAACCACTTCCGTTCCACCTTAGATTGGATGATTATCTCTTGGATCTCTTAATCAGAATCTTCGTGGTATAAGCTAGATTGATGGCGGCATTCATGAGAATCCGGAAAGTCTAAACCTTGTCTGTGGTATTCTGAGTAGGATTCTGGGATTGAATGACTGTGACGAACTTTAAACTCGCGAGTGCTGGGCGTAGTGACAGACGCAAAAGGAGGGTGAATCCTATTCCAGTATGATCGAGAATCTCAGATGATTAGCCGTGCTGTGACAGAGCATTTGGACCATTTTCACAAGAGGATAGGATGCAGCCATTGACCACGGTGATACCTCCAGACGATTAGCCATGCAGTGACAGAGCATCGGACCATTTTCCAGAGAGGATGAAAAGTAGCCATTGACAATGGTGATGTCCTTACATAAAGCCAGCCATGGAAAGGAGTAAGATTGATTGGATGAAGACAGCAGGAAAGCAGAAGTTCAGAGGAACGAAAGCATCTCCATACGCTTATCTGAAATTCTCACCAATGATATACATAAGTATTTCTATCTTTATTTTCTGTCTATTTATTATATAATTTTCGAAAACTCCATAATCAATTATTATCCGCCTGACTGAGATTTACAAGATGACCATAGCTTGCTTCATACCAACAATCTCCATGAGATCGACCCTTACTCACGTAAGGTTTATTACTTGGACGACCCAGTGCACTTGCTGGTTAGTTGTATCGAAGTTGTGAATGAAAAACGATTTACTAAGATGTGCGTACAGAGTTTTTGGCGCCGTTGCCTGAGATCACAATTTCGTGCACCAAGTTTTTGGCGCCGTTGCCGGGGATTTTTCGAGTTTGGACAACTGACGGTTCATCTTGTTGCTTAGATTGGGTAATTTTCTTCTTATTTTCAAAAAAAGTTTTCAAAAAAAATTTTAAATAAATGTTTTCAAAAATATATTTTTCTTCAGAATTTTTAAGAATGAATTCTAGTGTTTCATGATGATTTGTTGAATCCTGGCTGGCTGTAAGCCATGTCTAATCTTTTGGACTGGGGTTTCAACTTATCATCATAAGAGCTTGTTGATCTTCACACACTTAGTTGCTCTATACATGGAAAGTATCAATATCTTCTAAAGCTTGGCTGGCTAGTAAGCCATGCCTAACCCTCAGATTGGAGCTTTAGACTAAGAGTACACGATTCCTGGAATTCATATTAAAAATTTTGGAATCCTTATTTTTCTTTTTTTTCAAATTAATTTTCGAAAAATAAAAAAAATCATAAAATCATAAAAATAAAAAAAATTTATTTTGTGTTTCTTGTTTGAGTCCTAAGTCAACTTCAAGTTTGGTGTCAATTGTATTTTTTTCTAAAAAATTCTTTGCATTTTGAAAATTCATGCATTCATAGTGTTCTTCATGATCTTCAAGTTGTTCTTGGTAAGTCTTCTTGTTTGATCTTGATGTTTTCTTGTTTTGTGTCTTTTCTTGTTTTTCATGTGCATTTTTGCATTCATAGTGTCTGAACATGAAAGATTTCTAAGTTTGGTGTCTTACATATTTTCTTTGCATATAAAAATTTTCAAAAATATGTTCTTGATGTTCATCATGATCTTCAAAGTGTTCTTGGTGTTCATCTTGACATTCATAGCATTCTTGCATGCATTCATTGTTTTGATCCAAAATTTTCATGCATTGAGTCTTTTTCATGTTTTTCTCTCTCATCATAAAAAATTTCAAAAATCAAAAAAATATCTTTCACTTTTTCACTCATAAATTTTGAAAATTTGGATTGACTTTTTCAAAACTTTTTAAAATTCAATTGTTTCTTATGAGTCAAATCAAATTTTCAATTTAAAAATCTTATCTTTTTCAAAATCTTTTTCAAAAATCAAATCTTTTTCATTTTTCTTATTTATCTTCGAAAATTTTAAAAATATTTTTCAAAAATCTTTTTCTTATCTTTATCACATAATTTTCGAAAATAACATCATCAATTAATGTTTTGATTCAAAAATTTCAAGTTTGTTACTTGCTTGTTAAGAAAGATTCAAACTTTAATGGACTTTCATCTGAAGATCCTTTTCAGTTCTTAACTGAATTCTTGCAGATATATGATACTGTAAAGACTAATGGAGTAGATCCTAAAGTCTACAGGCTCATACTTTTCCCTTTTGCTGTAAGAGACAGAGCTAGAGTGTGGTTGGACTCTCAACCCAAAGATAGCCTGAACTATTGGGATAAGCTGGTCACGGCTTTCTTAGCCAAGTTCTTTCCTCCTCAAAAGCTGAGCAAGCTTAGAGTGGATGTTCAAACCTTCAGACAGAAAGAAGGTGAATCCCTCTATGAAGCTTGGGAGAGATACAAGCAACTGACCAAAAAGTGTCCTTCTGACATGCTTTCAGAATGGACCATCCTGGATATATTCTATGATGGTCTGTCTGAATTAGCTAAGATGTCATTGGATACTTCTGCAGGTGGATCCATTCACCTAAAGAAAACGCCTGCAGAAGTTCAAGAACTCATTGACATGGTTGCTAATAACCAGTTCATGTACACTTCTGAGAGGAATCCTGTGAGTAATGGGACGCCTCAGAAGAAGGGAGTTCTTGAAATTGATACTCTGAATGCCATATTGGCTCAGAACACAATATTGACTCAGCAAGTCAATATGATTTCTCAGAGTCTGAATGGAATGCAAGCTGCATCCAACAGTACTCAAGAGGCATCTTCTGAAGAAGAAGCTTATGAGCCTGAGAACCCTGCAATAGTAGAGGTGAATTACATGGGTGAACCCTATGGAAACACTTATAATTCCTCATGGAGAAATCATCCAAATCTCTCATGGAAGGATCAACAAAAGCCTCAACAAGGCTTTAATAATGGTGGAAGAAATAGGTTTAACAATAGTAAACCTTTTCCATCATCTACTCAGCAACAGACAAAGAACTCTGAACAAAATACATCTAATTTAGCAAACTTAGTCTCTGATCTATCTAAGGCCACTGTAAGTTTCATGAATGAAACAAGGTCCTCAATTAGAAATTTGGAGGCACAAGTGGGCCAGCTGAGTAAAAGGATCACTGAAATCCCTCCTAGTACTCTCCCAAGCAATACAGAAGAAAATCCAAAAGGAGAGTGCAAGGCCATTGACATAGTCAACACGGTCGAACCTAGAGAGGAAGTGGAGGACGTGAATCCCAAGGAGGAAGACCTCCTGGGACGTCCAGTGATCAATAAGGAGTTTCCCACTGAGGAACCAAAGGAATCTGAGGCTCATCTAGAGACCATAGAGATTCTATTAAACCTCCTTATGCCATTCATGAGCTCTGATGAGTATTCCTCTTCTGAAGAGAATGAGGATGTTACTAAGGAACAAGTTACCAAGTACCTTGGTGCAATCATGAAGCTGAATGCCAAATTATTTGGTATTGAGACTTGGAAAGATGAACCTCCCTTGTTCACCAATGAACTGAGTGATCTGGATCAACTGACATTGCCTCAGAAGAAACAGGATCCTGGAAAGTTCTTAATACCTTGTACCATAGGCAGCATGATCTTTGAAAAGGCTCTGTGTGACCTTGGTTCAGGGATAAACCTCATGCCCCTCTCTGTAATAGAGAAACTGGGAATCTTGGGGGTGCAAGCTGCTAAAATCTCATTAGAGATGGCAGACAATTCAAGAAAATAGGCTTATGGACAAGTAGAGGACGTGTTAGTAAAGGTTGAAGGCCTTTACATCCCTGCTGATTTCATAGTCCTAGATACTGGGAAGGATGATGATGAATCCATCATCCTTGGAAGACCCTTCCTAGCCACAGCAAGAGCTGTGATTGATGTTGACAGAGGCGAACTATTCCTTCAATTGAATGAGGACTCCCTTGAGTTTAAAACTCAAGGTCATCCTTCTGTAAACATGGAAAAGAGACACAGTAAGCTTCTCTCAAAACAAAGTCAACCAGAGCCCCCACAGTTAAACTCTAAGTTTGGTGTTGGGAGGCCACAACCAAACTCTAAGTTTGGTGTTGAACTCCCATATCCAAACTCTAAGTTTGGTGTTGGGGAGTCTCAACAATGCTCTGAACATCTGTGAGGCTCCATAAGAGCCCACTGTCAAGCTATTGACATTAAAGAAGCACTTGTTGGGAGGCAACCCAATTTTTATTTATCTAATTTTATTTCTATTGTTATTTCATGTTTTATTAGGTTCATGATCATGTGGAGTCACAAAATAAATATAAAAATTAAGAACAGAATCAAAAATAGCAGAAGAAAAATCACACCCTGGAGGAGGATCTCACTGGCATTTAAACGCTAGTAAGGAGCATCTGTCTGGCGTTCAACGCCAGAACAAAGCATGTTTCTGGCATTGAATGCCAGAAATAAGCAGCATCCTGGCGTTCAGACGCTAGAAATGCACAGTGAAGAAGAGATGGCGTTGAACGCCAGAAACAAGCATCTGGCTGGCGTTGAACGCCAGAAACATACTGCATCTGGGCGCTGAACGCCCAAAACAAGCATCAGTTCGGCGTTTAAACGCCAGAATTGCATGCAAAGGCATTTTACATGCCTAATGGGTGCAGGGATGCAAATCTTTGACACCTCAGGATCTGTGGACTCCACAGGATCAACTCAGCATCTGTGGACCCACAGGATCCCCACCTACCTCCACTCACTCTCTTCCCTCTTCTCAATGTTCATCCTCTCTTCCCAATAAACACTCTTCCCCAAAACTCTTCACCAATCACCTCAATCTCTCTTCCCTATCACCACTTCACCACTCACATCATCCACTCTTCCCCATAAACCTACCTCATAAACTCCACCTACCTTTAAAAATTCAAAATCAATTTCCTACCCAAAACCCACCCTTATGGCCGAACCTTAACCCCCCTCCCTTCCCTATATAAAGCCCTCCATTCTTCTTCATTCTCACATAACACAACCCTCTCTTTCCCTTCTTGGCCGAATACACCTCTCCCTCCTCTCCTCCATATTTTCTTCTTCTTCTTCATCTATTCTTTCTTCTCTTTCTCGAGGGCGAGCAATATTCTAAGTTTGATGTGGTAAAAGCATAAGCTTTTTGTTTTTCCATTACCATTGATGGCACCCAAGACCGGAGAATCCTCTAGAAAAGGGAAAGGGAAGACAAAAGCTTCCACCTCCGAGTCATGGGAGATGGAAAGATTCATCTCCAAAGCTCATCAAGACCACTTCTATGATGTTGTGGCCAAGAAGAAGGTGATCCCCGAGGTCCCTTTCAAACTCAAGAGAAATGAGTATCCGGAGATCCGACATGAAATCCAAAGAAGAGGTTAGGAAGTTCTAACAAACCCCATCCAACAAGTCGGAATTCCGAATGCATGGATCACAAGGAACCATGATCAAAGTAAGAACCCGAACCCAAAGAATTATCTCACCATGGTTCGGGGGAATTACTTAGATTTTAGTCCAGAAAATGTAAGGTTGGCGTTCAACTTGCCAATGATGAAAGAGAACGCACGCCCCTACACAAGGAGAGTCAACTTTGATCAAAGGTTGGACCAAGTCCTCATGGACATATGTGTGGAAGGAGCTCAATGGAAGATTGACTCAAAAGGCAAACTGGTTCAACTGAGAAGACTGGACCTTAAGCCTATAGCTAGAGGATGGTTGGAGTTCATTCAACGCTCAATTATTCCCACTAGCAACCGGTCTGAAGTTACTATAGACCGGGCCATCATGATCCATAGCATCATGATTGGAGAAGAGGTGGAGGTTCATGAGATTATACCTCAAGAACTCTACAAGGTGGCTGACAAGTCCTCCACTATGGCAAGGTTAGCTTTTCCTCACCTCATTTGCCATCTATGCAATTCGGCTGGGATTGACATAGAAGGAGACATTCCCATTGAGGAAGAGAAGCCCATCACTAAGAAAAGGATGGAGCAAACAAGAGATCCCATTCATGGAGCTCAAGAGACGCATGAAGCTCATCACCATGAGATCCCAGAGATGCCTCAAATGCATTTTCCTCCACAAAACTATTGGGAGCAAATCAACACCTCCCTAGGAGAATTAAGTTCCAACATGGGACAATTAAGGGTGGAACATCAAGAGCACTCCATCATCCTTCATGAAATTAGAGAAGATCAAAAAGCAATGAGAGAGGAGCAACAAAGACAAGGAAGAGACATAGAAGAGCTCAAGGACATCATTGGTTCCTCAAGAAGGAAACGCCACCATCACTAAGGTGGACTCATTCCTTGTTCTTAAATTCTCTGTTTTTCGTTTTTTTTATGTTAAGTGCTTATCCATGTTTGTGTCTTATTACATGATCATTAGTATTTAGTAACTTTGTCTTAAAGTTATGAATGTCCTATGAATCCATCACCTCTCTTAAATGAAAAATGTTTTAATTCAAAAGAACAAGAAGTACATGAGTTTCGAATTTATCCTTGAACTTAGTTTAATTATATTGATGTGGTGACAACACTTTTTGTTTTCTGAATGAATGCTTGAACAGTGCATATGTCTTTTGAATTTGATGTTTAAGAATGTTAAATATGTTGGCTCTTGAAAGAATGATGACAAGGAGACATGTTATTTGATAATCTGAAAAATCATAAAAATGATTCTTGAAGCAAGAAAAAGCAGCAAAGAACAAAGCTTGCAGAAAAAAAAAGAAAAAAAATAGCGAAAAAAAATAGAAAAAAAAAGGGGAAGAAAAAGCAAGCAGAAAAAGCCAAAAGCTCTTAAAACCAAAAGGCAAGAGCAAAAAGCCAATAGCCCTTAAAACCAAAAGGCAAGGGTAATAAAAAGGATCCCAAGGCTTTGAGCATCAGTGGATAGGAGGGCCTAAAGGAATAAAATCCTGGCCTAAGCGGCTAAACCAAGCTGTCCCTAACCATGTGCTTGTGGCGTGAAGGTGTCAAGTGAAAACTTGAGACTGAGCGGTTAAAGTCAAGGTCCAAAGCAAAAGAAGAGTGTGCTTAAGAACCCTGGACACCTCTAATTGGGGACTTTAGCAAAGCTGAGTCACAATCTGAAAAGGTTCACCCAATTATGTGTCTGTGGCATTTATGTATCCGGTGGTAATACTGGAAAACAAAGTGCTTAGGGCCACGACCAAGACTCATAAAGTAGTTGTGTTCAAGAATCAACATACTGAACTAGGAGAATCAATAACACTATCTGAACTCTGAGTTTCTATAGATGCCAATCATTCTGAACCTCAATGGATAAAGTGAGATGCCAAAACTATTCAAGAGGCAAAAAGCTACAAGTCCCGCTCATCTGATTGGAGCTATGTTTCATTGATAGTTTGGAATTTATAGTATACTCTCTTCTTTTTATCCTATTTGATTTTCAGTTGCTTGGGGACAAGCAACAATTTAAATTTGGTGTTGTGATGAGCGGATAATTTATACGCTTTTTGGCATTGTTTTTAGTATGTTTTTAGTAGAATCTAGTTACTTTTAGGGATGTTTTTATTAGTTTTTATGTTAAATTCACATTTTTGGACTTTACTATGAGTTTGTATGTTTTTCTGTGATTTCAGGTATTTTCTGGCTGAAATTGAGGGACTTGAGCAAAAATCAGATTCAGAGGTTGAAGAAGGACTGCTGATGCTGTTGGATTCTGACCTCCCTGCACTCAAAGTGGATTTTCTGGAGCTACAAAACTCAAAATGGCGCGTTTCCAATTGCTTTGGAAAGTAGACATCCAGGGCTTTCCAGCAATATATAATAGTCCATACTTTGGCCGAGTTTAGACGACGTAAATGGGCGTTGAACTCCAGTTCTACGCTGCTGTCTGGAGTTAAACGCTAGAAACACGTTACAACCTGGCGTTCAACTCCAGAAAGAGCCTCTGCACGTGTAACATTCAAGCTCAGCCCAAGCACACACCAAGTGGGCCCTAAAAGTGGATTTATGCATCAAATACTTACTTCTGTAAACCTTAGTAGCTAGTTTAATATAAATAGAACTTTTTACTATTGTATTAGACATCTTATGATTTTTAGTTCATCTTAGGATCATATTGATCACGTATAGGGGCTGGCCATTCGGCCATGCCTGGACCTTCATCACTTATGTATTTTTAACGGTAGAGTTTCTACACTCCATAGATTAAGGTGTGGAGCTCTGCTGTTCCTCATGAATTAATGCAAAGTACTACTGTTTTGCTATTCAATTCAACTTATTCCGCTTCTAAGATACTCATTCGCACCTCAACATGAATGTGATGAATGTGACAATCATCATCATTCCCCTACGAACGCGTGCCTGACAACCACTTCCGTTCCACCTTAGATTGGATGATTATCGCTTGGATCTCTTAATCAGAATCTTCGTGCTGTAAGCTAGATTGATGGTGGCATTCATGAGAATCCGGAAAGTCTAAACCTTGTCTGTGGTATTCTGAGTAGAATTCTGGGATTGAATGACTGTGACGAACTTCAAACTCGCGAGTGCTGGGCGTAGTGACAGACACAAAAGGAGGGTGAATCCTATTCCAATATGATCGAGAACCTCAGATGATTAGCCGTGCTGTGACAGAGCATTTGGACCATTTTCACAAGAGGATAGGATGCAGCCATTGACCACGGTGATGCCTCCAGACGATTAGCCATGCAGTGACAGAGCATCGGACCATTTTCCAGAGAGGATGAAAAGTAGCCATTGACAATGGTGATGTCCTTACATAAAGCCAGCCATGGAAAGGAGTAAGATTGATTGGATGAAGACAGCAGGAAAGCAGAAGTTTAGAGGAACGAAAGCATCTCCATACGCTTATCTGAAATTCTCACCAATGAAATACATAAGTATTTCTATCTTTATTTTCTGTCTATTTATTATATAATTTTCAAAAACTCCATAATCAATTATTATCCGCCTGACTGAGATTTACAAGATGACCATAGCTTGCTTCATACCAACAATCTCCGTGGGATCGACCCTTACTCACGTAAGGTTTATTACTTGGACGACCCAGTGCACTTGCTGGTTAGTTGTATCGAAGTTGTGAATGAAAAACGATTTACTAAGACGTGCGTACAGAGTTTTTGGCGCCGTTGCCTGAGATCACAATTTCGTGCACCATTTAGCATTATGTAGGTTGTTTTCTAGAGAGAGAAGCTCTCCCCCTCTCTCTAGAATTAGGGTTTCTTAGTTTAATTTCTTGTCATTTCCATGTTTAATTCTTGTTTTAATCTAGTTTCTTCTACCTTTCTTTGTTCTCTTGTCTTAATTTCCTTATGTTATCTTGTTAATTTCTCATTTTGGTTATTTTTATGCTTAAGCACACTCTTGTTATTTTAATTTATAATTAATGAAATTTATGTTTTCATGTCATTTATTGCTTTATTGAGTTGCTATCTTTATTTTCCTTGCTTGGTAGTTGTAGCATTTATTATTTCTTGTCATTTTTACCATGCTTTCTTTACATGCCCACCAAGTGTTTGACAAAATACTTGGTTGGGTTTTTGCTTAGTTTTTTACACTCTTGGTAGGGAATTTGGGTGTTTAGGTGAACTTGAGTAGTGGATGTCCATTCCACATTGTGTGAGGGTTGTTAATTAATTTGGTTTCCACTAACGCTAGTCTTTCACTAAGCTAATTAGTGAGTTGATTAGGACTTGTGGATTGAGATTAATTATGCCTAGTTGACTTATCCTCGATGTAGGGTTGACTAATTGGGATTAATTCACACACAATTACCATGTTTGTGGTCCACAACTACGATAGGAATCCTTAATTACCCACTTCTTGCCAAGAGTTCTCTTTAGCATTTAATTTCCCTTTCTTGCTTTAATTGCTTTGACTTTTAATTTCTTGCATGCTAAGTTACCTTCTTGTATTTGCCAATTGCAATCATCCAACCCCCATTTCTCTCATAGCCAATAATTGTACACTTAATTGCAACTCCTAGGGAAGATGACCCGAGGTTGAATTACTCTCGGTTTAAATTAGAAATATTAAACTTTGATGTTTGGGATTTAATTTATCGGTTTGGTCTATACTTGCAACGTAAGTTATCTTGAGTGGAAAAATCTAAACCGGTGCAAAATCCCCACTCATCACTAACTCCTCTTATGCCCATATCTTTACTAACACTTATCTCATCATCACTCCCAAAGTGTTCTTCAATTACATCATCTTCAACAATGTCACAACCAAAAGTTGAATGTACCTCTAGAGGTTGCCTCATGGTTTCCTCTAATTTGAACTTCACTACCTTCCCTTTGTCGTCAAATGAGAAATCCCCCGAAAATGCATCCGATTTAAACCGGGATGTCTTCAAGAATGGCCTCCCAAGTTAGATGGAGGATGGCCTATCCGAATCAATGGGAGGTGTCTCTAGGATATGGAAATCCACCGAAAAGATTAAGTCCTGAATTCTCACCAATACATTCTCAACAATACCCACAACTGAAATTATACTTTTGTCCGCAAGCACAAACCTAGCTCCGGATCGCTTTAACGGTGCAAGGTTCAACTTCTCATAAATCGAGAGTGGCATAATGCTCACACATGACCCTAGGTCGCACATGCAATCCTTAAGTTGAATCTCACCAATCATACAAGATACCAATCAAGGACCGGGATCACTATATTTTTCAGGAAAATCATCCATCACAGAAGAAACAGAATTGCCTAATAGATTCATCCCTAGTCCAGCCAATCTTCTCTTTATGAGTGCACACATCCTTAAGGAACTTAGCATATTTCGGAACTTGATGTATGCCATCAAAGAGTGGAACAGTTACCTCCACATTCTTGAAGATTTGCACTATGTTGGGATCAAGCTCCTCATGCTTCTTGGCCTTCTTGGCCACCGTAGGAAAAAGGTATAGGGATTTGTTCCTCTAAGTTGCTCTTCCACTTCGGTTCCTTGGCCTTTAATTGCTCTTCTTCTTCCTTTGCAACTTCTTCCTCCTTTTCATCTTCATCTATCTCCATTGTGTCACCAACTTCCACATTAGAAACATCCTCCGCCAACTTGATGGGCTTGGGTTCAACTTCCTCAAGCGTTGTACCACTCCTCAAGGTAATTACATTGATGCTACCCCTTGGGTTTGGGATAGGTTGGGAAGGAAGGTGAGATGAGCTAGAGGCTTGGTTGGTGTTGGTATTGTTGGTAGGAGGTAGTGCCAACCTTGTGAGAATCTCAGCTATAGAAGACATTTGAGCACTCATAGTGCTAACTTGTGCAGTGAGAGTCCTATTGTTCTCTTCATGTTTCTCCATCATAGCCCTAAGTCTCTCTTGCTCTTGGTAGAGTGCCCAGTTAGAGTCATCACCTTGGTTGGTAGAAAAAGAAGAGGGTTGATTGGTTTGTTGTTTTGGTGAGACGTTTGGTATCTATGGTTGTTATTGTGGTTTTGTTGTGAGTGTTGGTATGGTTGGTTATGATGGTTTTGGTTGGTGTTGTTGTGATAATGAGAGGATGAGCTGCCTTGGTTCCATCTTTGATTATGGTTGTTCCCTTGAGCATTGTCCCTCCACCCTTGATTGGAGCTACTACCATGAGAGTAATAGTTTTGGCCTTGAGATTGATAGGGTGGGCAGTTGTTATAGTTCACATTGGCTACCGCGAGAGTGTAATCCTCTTGGACTTGATGGCATTGGTCCGTGTAATGTGCGGTACTAGAGCATAAACCACATACTCTAGGAGGTCCTTCAAGTTGGAGGATTTGAGGCGGGGCTTGGATAGCTTGGATTAAGTGAAATGCCTTTTGTTCTTTGTGAATCTCCGTGAGGAGAGTGGTCATGTCTTCAAGCACTTTAGTCAAAGCCGATGCAGAAGGAGGTGTTTCCACCACACTCTTGGAAGGATTGTTCCTCACTCTCACATGTTGTGTAGCTTCGGAGACATCATTGATCAAACTCCATGCTTCCACCGCCGTCTTGTTCTTAGAAAGGGAACTACCACTAGAAGCGGTGAGCAATCACTTATCCACTGCACAAAGACCTCCAGTGAAATAGCTAATGAGCAAGTGAGTGTCTAACCCATGATGTGGACAAGACTCCAACAACCTCTTAAATCGAGTCCAATACTCAAAGAGTGTCTCTTGGCCTTTTTGCATTATACCAGAAATTTTTCTTTCGGATGTAGTCGGTCTTCTTCGGCGGAAAGAACTTGTCTAAGAACTCTCTTCTCAATAATTCCCATTCAGTCACCACTTCATCTAGTTGGGAGTAGAACTACTCTTTTGCCGACCCCTCAAGAGAGAAGGAGAAAGCAAAAACCATGATAGCAATCTCATCAGTACCATGCCTTCGAGCCGTAGAACAAGCTACTTGAAAGTCTCTCAAATGCCTAATGGGGTCTTGGCCCGGTAGTCCATGGTACTTAGGAAGCAAGTTAATCAGACTATTCTTCAACTCGAAATTCGGATCAAGATTCGGATACCTAGCTTGCAACAGTTGAAGAATGAGGTCCGGTGCTCCTTGTTTGTGCAAGGTAATCCTACGTGGCTCCGCCATGTGGTTTTCACCTGTAGTATGCAAAGATGTATCAGTAGTGCTAAAAGAGGAATAGGAAGGTAATCCTATGTGGCTCTGCCATTGAACATGCTTTGAAATCTATGATTTGCAGTATTGTTTATATTCAAATTTTGCATGAAGGGTTGAATTAGAACATGGCTTAGGATTTAATAACAACAAATATGCTTTGTATATTTTGACCGAAAAACTTATGTGTTTTGTTGAGGTTGATGCTTCAATTTCTTTTTATTCATAAGTTTGTATTTTAGTCTACTGCAATGCAATATTGTGTCTGTTCTGAATCTTACATGTTCTTCCTGAAAATGATATTTTTCTTTGCTCCACCACATATACGCACACACAAAAATGTTCCATTGGTATGAACTAATCTATCTGAATTTTAGATAAATTGATATATAATTTACATTGTCTTGTTTAGTGAATAGTCTACATTAAAATTTGTCTATCTATGTATTAAAATTTGATAAATTCATATATAATCTACATTAAAAGTTGATATATCAATCATTCAAATTAATAAATAATCTACAATACTTTCAAATATATCTATCTATTACCTATTGTTGTTGTTGCTAAATTTGTCTTTTATTGGTGCTGCAAATGTCTAACTTTGCAGCACCCGTGTTTCACCATGGTGGGAGACTTGGGAAGGATAGTAATGGGGTATTGAAGTATTTGGATGGAAAAGTACATAAATTTTCTCTAATGGACTTAGATTTAGTGAACGTTTTTTATCTGGAAGAACTATTAAAGAGTTTAGGATATGCTGATTATGCTGTAATGTTCTGGTTAGAACCCACAGCTTGAAATTTAGAATTTGGTCTGCATGTGATTAAGGGAGATTCTGAGATAAATGATTTGAGAAACAGTTTATTGGCGAATGACTGTTTAGAATTTAATTTATACTTTGAACACCCAGTTGGTGAGCCTTGCTATGTTAACGAGGATTTAGGTCAGGCTGCCTGATAAACCACTATTTTATAGTTTATATTGTGTTTAATTGTGTGGTTTTATCATGATCCTTACCCACTTATTCATTAATTTAGCATGCATTTATATTTTCTTCCTGAAATTATTACATGATTGAAAACTGCTTCCTAGAGACTTTTAATTATGCATTTTAATTCTCCTTTATTCCATTCGATGCCGTGATCTGTGTGTTAAGCGTTTCAGGCTTTATAGGGCATGAATGAGTTGGAGATTGGAAAGGAAGCTAGCAAAAAATGGAAGGAACACAAGAAATTGAGGAGATAACCAGCGAGAAGTGACGCGGCCGCATGGCTCACGCGACCGCGTGAAAGAAGAGTAATCGCAGTGACGCGGCCGCATGGCTAACGCAACCGCGCGGATTGGAAAAGCACAAGCGACGCGGGGGCGTGGACGACGCAAACGTGTGGCAGGGAAAAACGCGAATGACGCGTCCGCATGGATGACGCGATCGAGTGACATGCGCGATCTGCATAATCTGCAGAATTCGCTGGGGGTGATTTTGGACCCTATTTTGACCCAGTTTTCGGCCCAGAACAGCAGACTAGAGCCAGAGAACATGCAGAAACCAAAAACAACATTCATTCTACAGAGTTTTAGTTTTAGATCTAGTTTTTACTCCTCCTCTAGGTTTTTTTTCTCTCTACACATTCATAGTTCTTAGGATTTTAATTTTCTCTTGCTTTTTGCATTGGGATATTGAGAAGAGCTATTACCTCATCAAGACTTCGTCATTCTAGTTCGTTTTCTTTACTTGGCTTTACTCTTCCATGTCCTTTGCTTTATTTAATTTTACCATTGGAATATTTTTAGGATTATTTAATACAAGGATCACTTTTATTTTTAATTGACTATTTTAATTTTTATTTACAATGTCTTTCTTTAATTCCTTTTCATATGTTATGAATTTTACATTCACAATGAGCGAGTAGTTCCTAACTTGATGGGGAGTTGATTGAAAGGAACCCTTGAGTTGGAAAGCTTAAAAGAAAGATTGTAATTGGGTCTATGGTTGGATTGCCTTCTAGTCACTAACACCAATCTCTTTAAATTAAGTGGATTGCAACTTGTGAACAAACGTAGCATTCCAACTTGTTTGACTTTCCTTTACCTAGTAAAGGATAACTAAACAAGACAACCTTTAATTGTCAATTAATCTTGAGAGTATTCCAACAATAATAGGGATTCCAACTAATCAACTTCCAGTCAAGGCTTTTATTTACATTATTCAAATTCTCCAATTTAAATTCCTGCATACTCAACTCAAACCTTTTTGAAAACCTCTGATAAATAAAATAGCACACTTTTCTGCAACTCGTTGGGAGACGACCTGGGATTCATACTCCCAGTATTTTAATTTTAAATTTCTGTGACACCTTTCTAAATTGATAAGTGGATTTCTGGCGAGTTAAGAACTATACTTGCAACGTATATATTTTAACAATTTTTAATTCGCCAATTTCTGCTTGCATCACTGCCGCTCAAGTTAAGGATTCTTCCTCCTCATCCTCATCTGATTAAGATGATGGAAGTTCAGAGGATGAGGCATACAATCCTCCTTCAGATGCATATGATGAGAGTAGTGACACTAATAGTAGCGAAGACAGGATGAAGCTGAGGACACATACTAATAAGAAGGCTATTAATGAGAAAGATGATTGTGATAATGGAAGGGTGGTGCTGACGGGAAGGCTGCTAGAAATGTGAATACGGACAAAAAAAAGGCTAATTCAAGGAAGTATACGGGGAAAAGAAAGAAACATGCTTGGCCCAACTTTAGTCCTAGTAGAAGGGGTAATGTTAGATTTGGTTCAGGGGGTAATATAGGTGGACAACATTCTGGGCTTAGTGGTTCTAAGGCCCAACCTGGTTCTAGACAAGATAAAAGTGGGTCAAGTCACACTAAGGGTTTTTAGCCCATTATAGAAGAAGTTGATTCTGAAGAAGAGAAGGAGTATGTTTATGAGAGTGAAGCATTTGTGTCCTCTTTTTCATCAGATGATGAAGGAGGTAATAAACACCAATGGCCAGAGCACGAAACCGGTTATGGCTATGGAGAAGTGTACTTTGAGTTGGGTATGGAGTTTGACACAATGGCTGAGTTCAAGGAGTGCTTGAATGATTACTTTTTTTATGAGGGAAAGGAATGCCGATATATTCATGTATACTATGCTATCATTAGTTATATCAAGTTTATCTACTCTGTCATTATGGTATTTGATTTATTAAAATTGTATGTAGGGCTTCCATGCAAGCATGCAGTTGCTGCAATTTTTAGATTAAAAAATATGGGATACAAATTAGAAGACTTTGTTGATAAGTCACTGACAATGGATGCTGTCCGAGCAGTATACTCCTATAAAAACTGAAATTCCAAATTCAAAGAATTTAGAAACAGAAAAACTAACCAAAACAATCTAAACTTAACTTCGAAACAAAATTCAAAAACACATAAGGAACAACCCAACTCAGAACACAATCCCAACTCAGAATCCAAAATCCAGAATGATTAATTCATATAATTAACAAAATCCAAAAAAATTAACTGAAAAAGAAACTGATTAACTCACTGCAGCAAGCAATTCATATAGTTAACGAAATAAAAAGAGTAATTAACAACAATAATCTAAGAACTCCCTACGACAGAGAGCAGAGGAGGCCTGGAATCTACAGCAGAAAAATAAAAACTCCGAACGGACCAGTCGACGACGACGACGACAGAATCTTCAAACCCTTTTTTCGACAACCAGACGACGCCGACGATGACAAAGGCTTCAGAGTTCAGATAACGACACCGCCGACAGAATCTTTGACCCACGACAGTGGCAACCACGGGTAGTCACTGCCAGTGTCACTTTTGGTAACAATGGTGGAGTGTCTTCTCTCTTCGGTTGGGGGAAGAGGTAATTAGAGTTAAGTGAGGGAGGCGTGGTGTGTGTCTTCGTTAGGGGAAGGGAACATCACGTTTGGTAAGTTTTTTTTTTAATTCCAGCGTCAAAACGGCGGTGTTTTAAGGAAAATTAAAAAATCGGGAGAAAAAATCCAAAATGGCCCTGACAATAACATCAAAAGACAACGAGGCCCCTAGAAAAAAAAACCTTATCCGACCCCTATTTCTTAATTCGTTAGACGAGTTAGCCCTTCCGTTAATAATTTGTCTCTAGAGCTAATTGACCATGCCTACGTGGCACGTTAAGTTAATGATGTGTCAGTTAATGACATAGAACCCCTCTTTTACTCTCTAGAATTACAAAAAAATTTAATTCTCTCCCTTCCAAAATTCGTTGAAGACGCTTCACTTGGAGGAAGACGTTGGTCCCGACAGAACTATTGACGGCATTTTGACGGCGCCGTGACGGAGTACTGTCTGTTGAGAGGTAAGCTTCGTTACTCACTCTCTCTGCCATTACATGTGTATGATCAAGTTGAAGGTGGTTTTTATTTACACTCTCTGCCATTGAACATGCTTTAAAACCTATGATTTGGAGTATTGTTTATATTCAAATTTTGCATGAAGGGTTGAATTAGAACATGGCTTAGGATTCAATAACAACAAATATGCTCTGTATATTTTGACCAAAAAGCTTATGTGTTTTGTTGAGGTTGATGCTTCAATTCCTTTTTATTCATAAGTTTGCATTTTAGTCTACTGCAATGCAATATTGTGTCTGTTATGAATCTTACATGTTCTTCTTGAAAATGATATTTTTCTTTGCTCCACCACATATACGCACACAAAAAAAATGTTCCATTGGTATGAACTAATCTATCTGAATTTTAGATAAATTGATATATAATTCACATTGTCCTATTTAGTAAATAAACTACATTAAAATTTGTCTATTTATGTATTAAAATTTGATAAATTGATATATAATTTACATTAAAATTTGATATATCAATCATTAAAATTACTAAATAATCTACATTACTTTCAAATATATCTATTTATTACCTATTGTTATTATTGTTGAATTTGTCTTTTATTGGTGCTGCAGATGTCTAACTTTGCAGTACCCGTGTTTCACCACGGTGGGAGACTTGGGAAGGATAGTAATGAGGTGTTGAAGTATTTGGATGGAAAGGTGCATAAATTTCCTCCAATGGACTTAGATTTAGTGAACTTTTTTTATCTAGAAGAACTACTAAAGAGTTTAGGATATGTTGATTATGCTGTAATGTACTGGTTAGAACCCACAGCTCGAAATTTAGAATTTGGCCTGCATGTGTGATGAGCGGATATTTTATACGCTTTTTGGGGTTAATTTCATGTAGTTTTTAGTATGTTTTAGTTAGTTTTTAGTTTATTTTCATTAGTTTCTAGGAAAAATTCATATTTATGGACTTTACTATGAGTTTGTATGTTTTTCTATAATTTCAGGTATTTTCTGGCTGAAATTGAGGGAGCGGAGCAAAAATCTGATTCAGGCTGAAAAAGGACTGCTGATGCTGTTGGATTCTGACCTCTTTTCACTCGGAATGGATTTTCTGGAGCTACAGAAGTCCAATTGGCGCGCTTCTAATTGCGTTGGAAAGTAGACATCCAGGGCTTTCCAGCAATATATAATAGTCCATACTTTGCTCAAGGATAGACGACGTAAACTGGCGTTCAACGCCAGTTCTATGTTGCAGTCTGGCGTTCAGCGCCAGAAACAGGTTACAAGTTGGAGTTCAACACCAGAAACAGGTTATAACCTAGCGTTCAACTCTAGAAATAGCCCAGGCACGTGAGAAGCTTAAGTCTCAGCCCCAGCACACACCAAGTGGGCCTCAGAAGTGGATTTCTGCACTATCTATCATAGTTTACTCATTTTCTGTAAACCTAGGTTACTAGTTTAGTATTTAAACAACTTTTAGAAATTTATTTTGGATCTCATGACATTTTAGATCTGAACTTTGTACTCTTTGACGGCATGAGTCTCTAAACTCCATTGTTGGGGTGAGGAGCTCTGCTGTGTCTCGATGAATTAATGCAATTATTTCTGTTTTCTATTCAAACATGCTTGTTTCTATCTAAGATATTCATTCTCACTTTAATATGATGGATGTGATGATCCGTGACACTCATCACCATTCTCAACCTATGAACACGTGCCTGACAACCACCTCCGTTCTAACTTCGATTGAATGAGTATCTCTTGGATTCCTTAATCAGAGTCTTCGTGGTATAAGCTAGAATCCATTGGCAGCATTCTTGAGAATCCGGAAAGTCTAAACCTTGTCTGTGGTATTCCGAGTAGGATTCAGGGATTGAATGAATGTGACAAGTTTCAAACTCGCGAGTGTTGGGCGTAGTGACAGACGCAAAAGGATCAATGGATCATATTCCAGCATGAGTGGGAACCGACAGATGATTAGCCGTGCAGTGACAGCGCACATGGACCCTTTTCACTGAGAGGACGGATGGTAGCCATTGACAACGGTGATCCACCAACACGCAGCTTGCCATAGGAGGAACCTTGCGTGCGTGAAGAAGAAGGCAGGGAGAAAGCAGAGATTCATAAGACAAAGCATCTCCAGAACTCCAACATATTCTCCATTACTGCAGAACAAGTATTTATTTTATGCCCTTTCATTTTTTTTTTCAATTCAAACTAAGAATTATTATTGATATTATATCCTGACTAAGAGTTGTAAGATAACCATAGATTGCTTCAAACCAACATTCTCCGTGGGATTCGACCCTTACTCACGTAAGGTATTACTTGGACGACCCAGTGCACTTGCTGGTTAGTTGTGCGAATTTGTAAGAAACAGTAATATTGACATTGACATATACAAATTCGTGCACCAAGTTTTTGGCGCCGTTGCCGGGATTGTTCGAGTTTGGACAACTGACGGTTTATTTTGTTGCTTAGATTAGGAAAAATTTTTCTTTTTTTTTGGTTTAGAGTCTTCTATTATTGTTCTTGTTAAAATTTTAGAATCCTTATTTTCTCTTTCAAAAATTTTTCAAAATTTTATTTTTTTATTAATAATTGAGTTTTTCTGTTTGAGTTCAGTTTTATGTTCTAAGTTTGGTGTCAATTGCATGCTTTTTGTGTTCCTTAAATTTTTCAAACATACTTTTTCTCCAATTGGTTCATGTATTTTTTGAATGTGTCTATTTTCTTGGGAATAGTTGCCCATTTAAGTTTTTCATTTTAAAACTTTTTCAAAAATAATTTTTCTATTAAATCTTGTGCTAAACTTTAAGTTTGGTGTTTTCTTGTTAATTTTCCTTTAGTTTTCAAAAATTTTGTTTTGATTTTCTAAAAATTTTAAGTTTGGTGTCCTATCTTCATATTCTTGTTGTTCTTGTGAGTCTTCAAGGTGTTCTTGAGTTTTCCTTGTGTCTTGATCTTAAAATTTTTAAGTTTGGTGTTCCTTAGTGTTTTCCCTCCAAAATTTTCGAAAACAAGGAGCATTAGATCTAAAAATTTTAAATCTTGTGCTATTTTATTATTTTTCTCTTTCCTTATTAAATTCAAAAATATCTTTTCTCTCTATTTTAAAGCAAATTTTCGAAAATTACTTTTAAAATTCAGATTTTTATTTCAAAATTTAAAATCTTTTTAAAAAATCATATCCAAAAATTTTTCAAATCTTCTTAATTAAGTAATTATTCTAGTTTTAAAATTTTTTTTATTCTTAATTTTTGAAATCTATATTTAATTTTTAGTTATTTTATTTCTTTTTTTATTTTATTTTATTCGTTCTCTTTTTATAAAATAAAAATAAAAATATATTTTAATTGCAATTCACATAAATTCCCTTTTCTCCATCATGGACCTAAGTGGAAATGAACAGTCCAGAAGGACTCTGGGGTCATATGCTAACCCCACTACTGCTTCATATGGGAGTAGTATCTGTATACCCTCCATTGGAGTCAGTAGCTTTGAGTTGAATCCTCAGCTCATTATCATGGTGCAGCAAAGTTGCCAGTTTTCCGGTCTTCCACAGGAAGAACCTACAGAGTTTCTGGCACAGTTTTTATAGATTGCTGACACAGTACATGATAAGGAAGTAGATCAGGATGTCTACAGATTATTACTATTTTCATTTGCTGTAAAAGACCAAGCTAAGAGGTGGTTAAATAACCAACCTAAGGCTAGCATAAGGACATGGAAACAGCTGACAGAAAAATTCTTGAATCAATACTTCCCTCCAAAACGGATGACACAGCTAAGGCTGGACATCCAAGGCTTTAAACAAGGAGATAATGAATCTCTTTATGATGCCTGGGAGAGATACAAAGAGATGCTAAGAAAATGCCCCTCTGAAATGTTTTCAGAGTGGGTTCAGTTAGACATTTTCTATTATGGGCTTACTGAAAGAGCTCAGATTTCTCTAGACTACTCAGCTGGTGGATCTATCCACATGAGAAAGACAATTGAAGAAGCTCAAGAGCTCATTGATATAGTTGCCAGAAATCAGCATCTGTACCTAAGCAGTGAACCTTCCATGAAAGAAGAGGCTAAAACAGTGACTGCTGAACTCAGCCCTGCAGAACAAGCTACTGAATTCAATCAGCAATTAGATTTTCTAACAAAATAGTTAGCCGAATTCAAGGAGAAATTACAAGAGACAAGAATGGCTAATATAAATATGGAAGTACAATTAAAGCAAACAAAGCAGCAGCTGTCAAAACAAATAACAGAAGAGTGCCAAGCAGTTCAATTAAGAAGTGGGAAAACATTAGATGCCCCACCTCAAGGTAGCAGGAAGCCAAGAAATGAGCAAACTACCCAAAATCCATCTGAGGACAGTAAGAGCCCGGAGAGGAATAATTCTGGCACTCAAACGCCAGAAATTGGGTGGAAAGCTAGCGTTGAACGCCCAAACCATGCTCAGTCCTAGCGTTCAACGCCAAAAACAAGCAAGGAATTGGTGTTGAACGCCCAAAGGAAGCACAGTTCTGGCGTTCAGACGCCAGAAACAGGTGAGGAGTTGGCGTCTAACGTCACTCCAGCTTCTAACCCTGGCATTCAAATGCCAGTGAGGGATCAGACATACACAAGTGCTGATAACAACCCTTCTAAAAAGGCTTCTCCAACCATTTCTGTAGGAAATAAACCTGCAGCAACTAAGGTTGAAGAATATAAAGCCAAGATACCTTATCCTCAAAAACTCCACCAAGAGGAGCAGGATAAGCAATTTGCTCGCTTTGCAGATTATCTCAGGACTCTTGAAATAAAGATTCTGTTTGCAGAGGCACTTGAGCAAATACCTTCTTATGCCAAGTTCATGAAAGAGATCTTGAGTCATAAGAAGGACTGGAGAGAAACTGAAAGAATTCTCCTTACTGAAGAATGCAGTGCAGTCATTCTGAAAAGCTTTCCAGAAAAGCTTAAAGATCCCGGAAGCTTTCTGATACCATGCATATTAGAAGGTAATTACACCAGGACAGCTTTATGCGATCTTGGGGCAAGCATCAACCTAATACCTGCATCCACCATCAGAAAGCTTGGTTTAACTGAAGAAGTTAAACCGACCCGGATATTGACAAACCCCATTTGTAGGGTTTATCTTGTGCTTGATTTAGGGGATTTTATCACCTTTTACCCACATTTATTCAATGAATTAGCATGGTTTTACATACTCTCCTTTAATTGTGCTTAAGAGTGAAAACATGCTTTTTAGGTCCTTAATTGTTTAATCTTGATTTACCTTTGATTCCATTAGATGCCTTGATGTGTTTGCCAAGTGATTTCAGATTTAGGAGGCAAGGATTGGATCAAGGGAATGAAGGAAAAGCATGTAAAAATGGAGAACTCATGAAGAAATGAGGGAATCGCAAAAGCTGTCAAGCCGACCTCTTCGCACTTAAACGACCATAACTTGAGCTACAGAGGTCCAAATGATGCTGTTCCAGTTGCGTTGGAAAGCTAACATCCAGGGCTTCGAAATGATATAAGATTTGCCATAGTTGCTATACGTATAAGGACGCGTACGCGCACTGTACGCGTACGCGCCGTTGGTGCACGTGATTCACTTCATGCAAACTCGTGGCTAGCGAATTTACAAGCCTTGTGGGCCCAATCCAACTCATTTCTGATCCTATTTAAGCCAAGGATTGAAGAGGGATGGACATACTTGTCATCATTAATCATAGTTTAGCTTAGTTTAGTAGTGAGAGTTAGTTTCTAGAGAGAGAAGCTCTCTCTTCTCTCTAGAATTAGGATTAGGATTAGGTTTAGTTCTTAGATCTAGGTTTTAATCTTTGCTTTCTTCCACTTCTATCTCTCAATTCTTTGTTGCTACATTCATCTTCTTCTATTCTTTTGTTATAAATTCCTTTATGTTGTTCTTATATTTTGTTGTAGATCTAGTATTGTTCCTTCTACATTCTTCCAATCCAATAAGAGGTAATTCATAATAAATGTGTCTTCTTTGCTTTTCTATTGTTGATCTCTTGTTTTTGTAGTTGTAGATTCCTTTAATTCTTGCATTTAATAATGTTTACTCCTCTCGCACTTTATGTGTTTGTTGAAATGTCTCTTTTAGTTTTAGTGTAGATTTTGTTCCTCTTGGCCTAGGTAGAGTAATTAGTGACACTTGAGTTATCTAATTCCTTTGTTGATTGATAATTGGAGAGATTGCTAATTGGTTTGGAGTGCACTAAAGCTAGTCTTTCCTTGGGAGTTGGCTAGGACTTGTGGCTCAAGTCAATTCATCCACTTGACTTTCCTTTAATTAGTAAGGGTTAACTAAGTGGTAGCAATAAACAATTCTCATCACAATTGAGAAGGATAACTAGGATAGGACTTCTAGTTCTCACACCTTTCCAAGAGCCTTTTATAGTTTTTAGTTTATTTTCATTGTCATTTACTTTTCATGCTTCTTATCCAAAACCCCAAAATAACTCATAACCAATAACAAGACACTTTATTGTAATTCCTAGGGAGAACGACCCGAGGTTTAAATACTTCGGTTTATAGAATTTAGGGGTTTGTTACTTGTGACAAACAAATTTTTGTATGAAAGGATTGGTGATTGGTTTAGAAACTATACTTTACAACGAGATTTCATTAGTGAAATTCTAAACCGTCAAAAATTCATTCATCAGATATGTCTCCAACTTGCTGATGGCTCCATTAAATACCCATCAGGCGTGATTGAAGACATGATTGTCAGGGTTGGGCCATTCGCCTTTCCCACTGACTTTGTGGTACTGGAAATGGAGGAGCACAAGAGTGCTACTCTCATTCTAGGAAGACCTTTCCTAGCAACTGGACGAACTCTCATTGATGTCCAAAAGGGGGAAGTAACCCTGAGAGTCAATGAGGATGAGTTTAAGTTGAATGCTGTCAAGGCCATGCAGCATCCAGACACACCAAAAGACTGCATGAAAGTTGATCTTATTGACTCTCTGGTGGATGAGATCAACATGGCTGAGAGTCTCGAATCAGAGCTGGAAGACATCTTTAAAGATGTTTCGCCTGATCTAGAGGATTCAGAGGAATTGAAAGAGCCTCTGAAACTTCCTCAGGAAGAGGAAAAACCTTCTAAACCCGAGATCAAACCATTACCACCATCCCTGAAATATGCATTTCTAGGAGAAGGTGACACTTTTCCAGTGATCATAAGCTCTGCTTTAAATCCACAGGAAGATGAAGCACTAATTCAGGTGCTAAGGACACACAAGACAGCTCTTGGGTGGTCCATATGTGACCTTAAGGGCATAAGCCCAGCTAGATGCATGCACAAAATCCTATTGGAGGATGATGCTAAGCCAGTAGTTCAACCACAGAGGCGGCTAAATCCAGCCATAAAGGAAGTGGTGCAGAAAGAGGTCACCAAATTACTGGAGGCTGGGATTATTTATCCTATTTCTGATAGTCTCTGGGTGAGCCCTGTCCAAGTCATCCCCAAAAAGGGAGGTATGACAGTGGTTCATAATGAAAAAAATGAACTGGTTCCTACAAGAACAGTTACAGGGTGGCGCATGTGTATTGACTACAGAAGGCTCAATACAACCACCAGAAATGATCATTTTCCTTTACCATTCATAGACTAGATGCTAGAAAGACTAGCAGGTCATGATTATTACTGCTTTTTGGATAGCTATTTAGGCTACAACCAAATTGCAGTAGATTCCCAGGATCAAGAGAAAACAGCATTCACGTGTCCATCTGGAGTGTTTGCTTACAGAAGGATGCCATTTGGGCTGTGTAATGCGCCTGCAACCTTTCAGAGATGCATGCTCTCTATTTTCTCTGATATGGTGGAAAAATTTCTGGAAGTCTTCATGGATGACTTCTTAGTATATGGAGACTCATTCAGCTCCTGCCTTGACCATTTAGCACTTGTTCTGAAAAGATGCCAAGAGACCAACCTAGTTTTAAACAAGGAAAAATGTCACTTTATGGTGACTGAAGGGATTGTCCTTGGGCATAAAATTTCAAACAAGGGAATAGAGGTGGATCAAGCTAAAGTGAAAGTAATTGAAAAATTACCACCACCTGCTAATGTCAAGGCAATCGGAAGCTTTCTGGGGCATGCAGGATTCTACAGGAGGTTTATAAAGGATTTTTCAAAAATTTCAAAACCTCTGAGCAATCTGCTAGCTGCTGACACACCATTTGTGTTTGACACAGAGTGTCTGTAGGCGTTTGAGACTCTGAAAGCCAAGCTGGTCACAGCACCAGTTATTTCTGCACCAGACTGGACTTTACCATTTGAACTAATGTGTGATACCAGTGACCACGCCATTGGTGCAGTACTGGGGCAGAGGCATCACAAGCTTCTGCATGTCATTTATTATGCTAGCCGTGTTTTAAATGATGCCCAGAAGAATTACACAACCACAGAAAAAGAATTGCTTGCAGTGGTTTATGCCATTGACAAGTTTAGATCATACTTAGTAGGATCAAAAGTGATTGTGTATACTGACCATGCTGCTCTTAAATATCTACTCACAAAGCAGGATTCAAAACCCAAGCTCATAAGATGGGTGTTGCTTCTACAAGAGTTTGATATAGAAATAAGAGACAGAAAAGGGACAGAGAACCAAGTGGCTGATCATCTGTCCCGGATAGAGCCAGTAGAAGGGACGTCCTTCCCCTCTCTTGAGATCTCTAAGACCTTTTCGGATGAGCATTTGTTTGCCATTCAGGAAACACCATGGTTTGCAGACATTGCAAACTATAAAGCTGCAAGGTTCATACCCAAGGAGTACAGCAGGCAACAAAAGAAAAAATTAATTACCGATGCAAAGTACTACTTGTGGGATGAACCCTATCTCTTTAAGAGATGTGAAGATGGCATAATCCGTAGGTGTGTGCCTAAAGAAGAAGAACAGAGGATCTTATGGCATTGCCATGGTTCATAATATGGAGGCCATTTCGGAGGTGAGCGAACAGCCACCAAGGTCCTCCAATGTGGCTTCTACTGGCCTACACTCTATAGGGATTCCCGAGAGTTTGTACGTAACTGTGACAGTTGCCAAAGAGCTGGTAATCTGCCTCATGGTTACGCCATGCCTCAACAAGGAATCTTGGAGATTGAGTTATTTGACGTGTGGGTAATTGACTTCATGGGACCTTTCCCACCATCATACTCAAACACTTATATTCTGGTGGCAGTCGATTATGTATCAAAATAGGTAGAGGCCGTTGCCACACCCACCAATGATACTAAAATAGTGCTGAAGTTCCTCCAGAAACATATCTTCAGCAGGTTTGGTGTCCCTAGGGTACTAATCAGTGATGGGGGCACTCACTTCTGCAACAAACAGCTTTACTCTGCCATGGTCCGGTATGGGATTCGCCACAAGGTGGCGACTCTATATCATCCACAAACAAATGCGCAAGCCGAAGTCTCTAACAGAGAACTAAAAAGAATCCTGGAACGGACTGTAAGTACCCGTAGAAAGGATTGGGCAAGAAGCTTGGATGATGCTCTGTGGGCTTATAGAACAGCATTCAAGACTCCTATAGGCACCTCTCCATATCAGCTTGTGTATGGTAAGGCTTGTCATCTGCCCGTGGAACTGGAACATAAGACCTACTAGGCAACCAGATTCCTAAACTTTGATGCCAAATTAGCTGGAGAAAAAAGATTGCTCCAGCTGAATGAGCTAGAAGAATTCAGATTCTCTGCTTTCGAAAATGCCAAGCTTTATAAAGAGAAATCGAAAAGGTGGCATAATAAAAAGCTGTCATCTAGAGTCTTTGAACTAGGACAAAAGGTTCTATTATTTAACTCTAGGCTCAGGCTATTCTCCGAGAAACTAAAATCCTGGTGGAGGGGACCATATGTGATTACAAGTGTATCACCATATGGTTATGTGGAGCTTCAAGACATTGATTCTGATAAGAAGTTCATTGTTAATGGACAGAGAATCAAGTACTATCTTGAAGACAATGTTGAGCAAGAGTACTCACGGCTGAGGCTGGATTAAAAGCTCAGCAAGGTCCAGCTAAAGACAATAAAGAAGCGCTTGCTGGGAGGCAACCCAGTCATTAGCTAAACTATTTCTGTTATTTTAGTTTATTTTATTTTATCCCTCATTTTAATTATATGAGCTTGATATTAACAAGGTAAAGAATCAATTGCATAAGTCCACAGGGTTACAGAAGAATCCAGAGCACAAAATAACAAAAAGGAAGCTCACTGATGCGAAAGAAGCACCTTCTGGGCGTTTAACGCCAGATTTATAGCATCCTGGGTGTTCAGAAAAACGCCCAGTGACAAAGGAGTTCCTGGCGTTCAACGCTAGAAAGAAGCAACAGCTGGGCGTTGAATGCCCAGGAGAAGCAACATTTGGGCGTTTAACGCCAGGATGGTGGGGAGGAGGTAAATTCGTTTTTACTTCACAATTTTTATTTTAATTTTAATTTTCATGTTTCAATTCATGATTTCTTGCATAAACATGTTACAAACTCTCAATTCCAAAAATCTTTTAACCCTAATTTCTAAAAACCCTATTTCAAAAATATCAAATGTATCTTAATTCATAAACACAAATCCTTTTTTTTTCAATCCAACCCAACTCTTTTTCAAATTTTCCAAAACAAATCTATCTCTTTTCCTTCAAAAATCTTTTCAACTCATCAATATCTTTTTCAAATCTCCACATTCTCTTTTTCAAAATCCAGATTTATCTTTTTCAAATATCTTCCATATATTTTCAATTTTAAATCACATCTTTTCATATCATACTTATCTTTTCTAAATCACTTTTTCTATCATATCTTTTTCAAATAATTTTCGAAACCCACCCCCCCTTCCCCTTAAATATTGGTTCGACCTCTCCCCCTCTCCTCCACAAGTTGCGCCTAGCTCTCCTTCTATCCCTCTTCTTTCTTTTCTTTTGCTTGAGGACAAGCAAACCTCTAAGTTTGGTGTGTTTATCCGTGATCACTAAACCATACCCACTAAGATCATGGCTCCTAAAGGAAAACAACCCACTCTAAGAGGCAAGAAAGAGAGTATTCCAAAATCACTTTGGAATCAAGGGAAGTTCTTAACCAAAGAACATTCAGACCATTACTACAAAATAATGGGTCTAAGATCAGTGATCCCGGAAGTCAAGTTCGATCTGAAAGAAGATGAATATCCGGAGATCCAAGAGCAGATTCGAAACAGGAACTGGGAAATCCTAGCTAATCCTGAAACAAAAGTGGGAAGGAATATGGTTCAGGAGTTCTACGCTAATCTGTGGCAAACAGACAGGCAGAGAATATCTGGAACTGCCCTCTATGACTATCGGACTTTGGTCAGAAGAAAGATTGTTCACATCCACCCTGACAAAATCAGGGAGATCTTTAAGCTACCTCAGCTGAAAAATGACCCAGACTCCTTTAATAGGAGAATGATGAGAACAAACAAGGGCCTGGACAAGATTCTAGAGAATATATGCATCCCTGGAGCCAGATAGACCACCAGCAGCAAGAGCGTCCCAAATCAACTCAAGAGAGAAGACCTCAGACCAGTCGCCAGAGGATGGCTGGACTTCATTGGGCGTTCTATATTGCCCACTAGCAACCGTTCTGAAGTAACCGTTAAAAGAGCAGTGATGATCCATTGCATTATGTTGGGAAAAGAAGTGGAAGTTCATCAACTGATTTCATCTAAATTTTACATAATTGCAAACAAGAACTCCAAAGATGCCAGGTTGGCTTATCCAAGCTTAATCTCTATGCTCTGCAAAGATGCTGGAGTAAGGATGGGAATAACGGAGTATATCTCAGTGGAGCAACCAATCACTAAAACCACAATGGAAAAACAACAAGTACAGGATGACCCCATCAAGAGGAGAGCACAGGAATTCCTCCCGGAAATCCCTCAATTTGAATATTGGGAACATCTTGAAGCATCTGTTACTAAGTTGCAAGAAGCTATGGACCAAATAAAAGAAGAACAGCAAAATCAAAATAGCATGCTCTGCAAACTGCTCAGAGAACAAGAAGAGCAAGGACGTGAACTGAAGGAATTAAAGCGTCAGAAACTATCTCTTGAAGGGCCAAGCACTCCACAGACTAAAGAGGCATCCACTTCCTAACTTCAAGGTTGTTGAGTTCTAATCTTAGCCTTAACTCTGTGATAATTATTCTTATTTGAGTTTTACCTTAGAAGTTATATATAAATAGTAGTAATTAGTATCTATATTTTGATTTTATCTCCAATTAAGCTATAATTTATTTTTCTCATCATCATTAAACATCAATAAAATAGCAGATTTTCTTTAGAATAAGGAGGCAATTTTCTTTCGAGTTTTTAATAAGAAAAATTCTAATTATTTACATGTGGTGGCAATGTTTTTTATCTTCTGAATGAATGCTTGAATAGTGCATATGTCTTTTGAATTTGATGTTTATGAATGTTAAATATGTTGGCTCTAGAAAGAATGATGAAAAAGGAGAAATGTTATTTGATAATCTGAAAAATCATAAAAAAAAATAATTCTTGAAGCAAGAAAAAGCAGTGAACACAAAAGCTTGCAGGAAAAAAAAACAAAAGAGAAAAAGCCAATAGCCCTTAAAACCAAAAGGCAAGGGTAATAAAAAGGATCCAAGGCTTTGAGCATCAGTGGATAGGAGGGCCTAAGGGAATCAAATCCTGGTCTAAGCGGCTAAACCAAGCGGTCCCTAACCATGTGCTTGTGGCGTGAAGGTGTCAAGTGAAAAACTTGAGACTGAGCGGTTAAAGTCAAGGTCCAAAGCAAAAAGAAGAGTGTGCTTAAGAACCCTGGACACCTCTAATTGGAGACTTTAGCAAAGCTGAGTCACAATCTGAAAAGGTTCACCCAATTATGTGTCTGTGGCATTTATATATCCGGTAGTAATAATGGAAAACAAAGTGCTTAGGGTCACGGCCAAGACTCATAAAGTAGTTGTGTTCAAGAATCAACATATTGAACTAGGAGAATCAATAACACTATCTAAATTCTAAGTTCCTATAGATGCCAATCATTCTGAGCTTCAATGGATAAAGTGAGATGCCAAAACTGTTCGGAAGCAAAAAGCTACTAGTCCCGCTCATCTAATTAGAATCTGAGCTTCACTCAAAAACTCTGAGATATTATTGCTTTGTGACTTATTTGTATTCTATTTTATTTGTCTAGTTTCTTGGGGACAAGCAACAGTTTAAGTTTGGTGTTGTGATGAGCGGATATTTTATATGCTTTTTGGGGTTAATTTCATGTAGTTTTTAGTATGTTTTAGTTAGTTTTTAGTTTATTTTCATTAGTTTCTAGGCAAAATTCATATTTCTGGACTTTACTATGAGTTTGTGTGTTTTTCTGTAATTTCAGATATTTTCTGGCTGAAATTGAGGGAGCAGAGCAAAAATCTGATTCAGGCTGAAAAAGGACTGTTGATGTTGTTGGATTCTGACCTCTCTGCACTCGGAATGGATTTCTGGAGCTACAAAAGTCCAATTGGCGCACTTCCAATTGCGTTGGAAAGTAGACATCCAGGGTTTTCCAGCAATATATAATAGTCCATACTTTGCTCAAGAATAGACGACGTAAACTGGCGTTCAACACCAGTTCCATGTTACAGTCTGGCGTTCAGCGCCAGAAACAGGTTACAAGTTGGAGTTCAACACCAGAAACAGGTTACAACCTAGCGTTCAACTCCAGAAACAGACCAGGCACGTGAGAAGCTTAAGTCTCAGCCCCAGCACACACCAAGTGGGCCCCAGAAGTGGATTTCTGCACTATCTATCATAGTTTACTCATTTTCTGTAAACCTAGGTTACTAGTTTAGTATTTAAACAACTTTTAGAAATTTATTTTGGATCTCATGACATTTTAGATCTGAACTTTGTACTCTTTGACGGCATGAGTCTCTAAACTCCATTGTTGGGGGTGAGGAGCTCTGCTGTGTCTCGATGAATTAATGCAATTATTTATGTTTTCTATTCAAACACGCTTGTTTCTATCTAAGATGTTCATTCTCACTTTAATATGATGGATGTGATGATCCGTGACACTCATCACCATTCTCAACCTATGAACACGTGCCTGACAACCACCTCCGTTCTAACTTCGATTGAATGAGTATCTCTTGGATTCCTTAATCAGAGTCTTCGTGGTATAAGCTAGAATCCATTGGCAGCATTCTTGAGAATCCGGAAAGTCTAAACCTTATCTGTGGTATTCTGAGTAGGATTCAGGGATTGAATGACTGTGACGAGCTTCAAACTCGCGATTGTTGGGCATAGTGACAGATGCAAAAGGATCAATGGATCCTATTCCAGCATGAGTGGGAACCGACAGATGATTAGCCATGCAGTGACAGCGCACGTGGACCCTTTTCACTGAGAGGACGGATGGTAGCCATTGACAACGGTGATCCACCAACACGCAGCTTGCCATAGGAGGAACCTTGCGTGCGTGAAGAAGAAGGCAGGGAGAAAGTAGAGATTCAGAAGACAAAGCATCTCCAGAACTCCAACATATTATCCATTACTGCAGAACAAGTATTTATTTTATGCCCTTTCATTTTTTTCAATTCAAACTAAGAATTATTATTGATATTATATCCTGACTAAGAGTTGTAAGATAACCATAGATTGCTTCAAACCAACAATCTCCGTGGGATTCGACCCTTACTCACGTAAGGTATTACTTGGACGACCCAGTGCACTTGCTGGTTAGTTGTGCGAATTTGTAAGAAATAGTAATATTGACATTGACATATACAAATTCGTGTACCAATGTGATTAAGGGAAATTCTGAGATAAATGATTTGAGAAACAGTTTATTGGCGAATGACTGTTTAGAATTTAATTTATACTTTGAACACCCAGTTAGTGAGCCTTGCTATGTTAACGAGGATTTAGGTCAGGCTTCTGCTCAAGTTAAGGATTCTTCCTCCTCACCCTCATATGATGAAGATGATGGATGTTCAGAGGATGAGGCATACAATCCTCCTTCAGATGCATATGATGAGAGTAGTGACACTGATAATGACGAAGACATGATGAAGTTGAGGACACATACTAATAAGAAGACTGCTGATGAGAAAGATGATTGTGATAATGGGAAGGGTGGTGCCGACGGGAAGGCTGCTAGAATTGTGAATACGGACAAGACGAAGGCTAATTCAAGGAAGTATGCAGGGAAATAAAGAAACATGCTTGGCCCAACTTTAGTCCTAGTGGAAGGGGTAATGTTAGATTTGGTTCAGGGGCAATATAGGTAGAAAACATACCTAGCTTAGTGGTTCTAAGGCCTAACCTGGTTCTAGACAAGATAAAAGTGGGTCAAGTCACACTAAGGGTTTTGAGCCTATTATAGAAGAAGTTGATTCTGAAGAAGAGAAAGAGTATGTTTATGAGAGTAAAGCATTTGTGTCTCCTATTTCATCAGAAGATGAAGGAGGTAATAAACACCAATGGCCAGAGCACAAAACCGGTTATGGCTATGAAGAAGTGTACTTTGAGTTGGGTATGGAGTTTGACACAATGGCTGAGTTCAAGGAGTGCCTGAAAGATTACTTTGTTTATAAGGGAAAGGAATGCCGATATATTCATGTATACTATGCTATCATTAGTTATATCAAGTTTATCTGCTTTGTCATTATGGTATTTGATTTATTAAAATTGTATGTAGGGCTTCCATGCAAGCATACAGTTGCTGCAATTTTTAGATTGAAAAATATGGGATACCAATTAGAAGACTTTGTTGATAAGTCACTGACAATGGATGTTGTCCGAGCAGCATACTCCTATGAAAACTCAAAATCCAAATTCAAAGAATTTAGAAACTGAAAAACTAACTAAAACAATCTAAAGTTAACTACGAAACAAAATTCAAAATCACATCAGAACACAATCCCAACTCAGAATCCAAAATCTAGAATACAGATTGATTAATTCATATAATTAACAAAATCCAAAAAAATTAACTGAAAAAGAAACTAATTAACTCACTATAGCAAGCAATTCATATAGTTAACAAAATAAAAAAATTAATTAACAACAATAATCTAAGAACTCACTACGACAGAGAGCAGAGGAGGCTTGGAGTCCAAGGCGGCAAAACAGAAACTCCGCCAACAATAACAAATGCTTCAGAGTTCAGACAACAACACCGCCGACAGAAGCTTCGACCCGAGACGGTGGCAACCACTGGTGGTCACTGCCAGTGTCACTTGTGGTAACGATGGTGGAGTGTCTTCTCTCTTCGGTTGGGGGAAGAGGTAATTAAAGTTAAGGGAGGGAGGCGTGGTGTGTGTCTTCGTTAGGGAAGGGGAACATCACGTTTGATTAGGTTTTTTTTTAATTCCAGTGTCAAAAGGAAGATGTTTTAAGGAAAATTATAAAATCGGGAGAAAAAACCCAAAACGGCCCCTGACAATAACATCAAAAGACAACAAGGCCCCTAGAAAAAAAACCCCTATCTGGCCCCTATTTTTTAACTCCGTTAGACAACTTAGCCCTTCCGTTAATAATTTGTCTCTAGAGCTGATTGACCATGCCTACATGGCACGTTAGGTTAATGATGTGTCAGTTAAATGCCAACCTGGATGGACAGATTAATGAGCTATCCAACCCGGCACCTAACAATTCCATTTAAAAAAAAAATAAGTTTCATATGCAATGACACAGAACCCCTCTTCTACTATCTAGAATTAGTGAATTACAAAAAAAAACCATAATTCTCTCCCTTCCAAAATTCGTTGATGACGCCGATAAACCACTATTTTATGGTTTATCTTGTGCTCAATTGAGTGGTTTCTATCTACTCTTTACCCACTTATTCATACTATTTGCATGGTTTTACATTTGCCTTCCTAATTATGTGCTCTGATTGAAAACATGCTTCTTTGATCTTATATTTGCTTATTATTAATCCTCTCTTATTACCATTAGATGCCTTGATATGTGTGTTAAGTGTTTTCAGATATTATAAGGCAGGAATGACTTGGAGGATGGAAAGGAAGCATGCAAAAGTGGAAGGAATACAAGAAGTTGGAGAAATTGCTAAGCTGTCCAGCTTGACCTCTCTGCACTCAAATGGCTATAACTTGAGCTACAAAGGTCCAAACGACGCGGTTCCAGTTGCGTTGGAAAGCTAACGTCCGGAGCTTCGATTTGATATATAATATGCTATAGTTCCTCTGACGCTAGGCGACGCGACCGCGTGATCCATGCGGCCGCGTCGCAGTGACGGAAATCAGCGCATTAAAATTCGAAACCAGCGAATTCTGGACTGTTTCGGACCCAGTTTGCGACCCAGAAAATACAGATTAGAGGCTATAAAGTGGGGAATTGCACCCATTCATGAGGAGGCTCTCATATTCACAATTTTAGGAGTAGATGTAGTTTTTAGAGAGAGAGGTTCTCTCCTCTCTCTCTTAGGATTAGGATTCAGGACTTCTCAGTTTTAGGAGTGACTCTCAATCCCAGGTTCTTTATTTTTATTTATTTTCTCAATTTAATTTATGAACATCTATGCCAGATTTAATTTCTTTTGTTAATGCAATTCGAGGTATTTTCAGATTTAAGATTGCTTTGCTTTATTTATAAGTGCTTTCAATTTAACTTACACATTTTCTTCCTTTTGGCTTTGGTTAAATAATTGGTAACTCTTGAGTTATCAAACTCATTGTTGATCTTGGATTCTTTAAGAATTAATTCATCCACTTAACTTACCTTCATAGTTAGAGGTTAATAAAGTGGGAGAAAAATCCAATTCTCATCACAATTGATAAGGATAACTAGGATAGGACTTCTAGTTCTTCATAATTTGCCAAGAGTTTATTTTTTTATTATTATTTTATTTTATTTGTCATATAACATATTCCCACCTTACTTCCTAAATCCCAATTTACAAACTCATAACCAATAATAAGAACACCTCCCTGCAATTCCTTGAGAAGACGACCCGAGGTTTGAATACTCGGTTATCAATTTCAAAGGGGTTTGTTACTTGTGACAACCAAAACGTTTGTAAGAAAGGTTGATTGCTTGGTTTAGTAACTATACTTACAACGAGAGTTTTTTATAACCTCTAAACCATCAATCTTCAGTTCTTCAAAATGGCGCCGTTGCCGGGGAATTGCAAACGTGTGCCTTATTATTGGTTATTGTAAATATTTTTCTTTTGCTTGTTTATTTGTTTTTATTTTTGTTTTTATTTTTTATTTTTCATAAATTAAGAGGTTATTGGTTTTTATTTAGTTATTAAAAATTTTTTCAAAATTTTTTTCTTGGTGTTCATCTTGATCTTCAAGTTGTTCTTCGTGTTCATCTTGACTTTCAAGTTGTTCTTAGTTGTTTTCTTCGTTTTGATCTAAAAATTTTTTAGTTTGTTGTCATTTTATTGTTTTTCTCTTTCTTTATTAAATTCAAAAATTCAAAATTTAAAAATCAAATTTCAAAATTCAAATTTAAAAATTTTTCAAAATTCAATTTTTCAAATTTCAAATCTCAAATTTCAAAAAATTTAAAATTCAAAATTTCAAAATTTAATTTTCAAATTCAAAATTTTAAATAACCTTTTAATTTAAATTTGTTTTTATTTTTGTTTTAAATTTTTATTTACTATCATGAGTTCTCACCCCATCGCTATGAGTCTGGTTACAATTATGTTGCAGGAAGAAGAAATTACAATGAGAACAGGCATCAAGGTTGGAATAATCAAAGATGGGAGGAACCACAAGGATTTGATCAACCCTCATGGCAACAACCACCTCCAATGGACTATCAACAACCACCACCATATGCCTATGAACCCTTTCCTCAACATAACTTTGGACCACCACACTCATAAGCCCCTTTCCGCCATTCACCTCCATATGACCCTAACCCTCAACCACCATACCAACCACCTTATGAGCCATATGAACCATATATAGAACCACCCCAATTCCAACCTAATTACTCACAAGAACCACCACTTCAATATTCACCATCTCCATATCCATCAATCCAAGAGCATTATGATCCTATTTATGAAAACCGAGTGCATCAAGAGGCAAAGGATCGTCTCAAGGAAACAGTGGATCGATGTCAGGCAACCATTCATCAATTGGGGCAACTCCTAATGAGTCAATTAGCTTCCCGACGTTCGGACACTCAAGGAACTCCCATGGCTTCATGTGGACAATCTAATGAAGAACGTAGTATGAAGGAGATACTAGAAACTCCAGTGAACAGTACGGAGCATGACTTTGTACTGGAACAAGTAGAGGAAGCCGGAATTATTGAAGAAGAAGAAGTGGTTGAAGAGTTAGGAGATGCAGAACCTCCATGGGAAAGTCCAGTCATAGAACCCCCTTCCAAGACATTTGAAATTGATGCTAAGGAGGGTGTACAACCTCCAAGGCATATCACAGTTGAAGACTTGGAAGAGGTTGATCAAGAGATGGAGATTCAAGAAGAAGAAGCACAACCTCCCATGCCCTTGGAAAGCAATGAAGAGAAGATTGAATTGGAAGAAAGCTACCAAGAGGAAGAGGTTGAAATTGAAGAAGCTTGCAAAGAGGTGGTAATTATCAGAGAAGAGCACAAGGGAGTGGAGCTTGCAATTTCATTAAAAACACCTCCCCCTAAGTTGCCATCATCCTTCACAACATTCAAGTGGGTAAAATTCATATCCCATAGCTTTCTAATCCCACTTAAATATGGGCTACTGGAGACGGATGGTCAACTTAGAGCTCTTTGTGGCATTAAGAGTAAGAGGAAGATGGCCAGTGGTAAGAATTGTCCTGCAAGGTTCACTATGGTTGGAAGCTTTAAGTTTAAACACAAAGGTTGGTGTAGAGCTCAATTGAATGCGTCTAGGAAGCTGTTTGGTAGCTGCAGTGAGAATTCAAATTACTTATCACCCAACTGGAAAAATACAGATCCCGACAAAAATGGGTGTAAAAGCAAGGTTTGGGATCCTGGAATCTGTTCTGACATCCAACACCCCGGGAGCCTAAGAATCTTTTTGAAGCTGCTCAAGGGTTTTACATGCCTAGTTTGGGACCCCGGAGGTTACTGGAATCACAAACACTGGTGGAGATTCTTGGATGAATTCAAGCATAAGCCACCATAACAGGAAGCTCATCAAATGTCCAACTTAAGGACTTTAACTAAAAGTGCTAGGTGGGAGACAACCCACCATGGTATAATCGTTCCTTTTTCATTTTTATTTAGTTTTATTTGTTTTTGAGTTTTATTTTATTTTATTGAACCTGGAGTTTTGCATCACATTCATATTAACACTGCATTCTGCATCTTTTCAGATTAAAAAAAAAAAGAGGAAGGCGAGCACACGACGCGACCGCATCAGCGACGCGTCCGCGTCGCAAGGAGATGGGAGATAATATTAATATGAACAGAGAGTTTCGCAGGAGCAGCGCTGGAGGCGTGCCAATGGCACAAATCGACCCACGCGACCGCGTCACCCACGCGGCCGCGTGACCTGAAAATCGACGTCAAAAGGGTGCATGGCCGAAAGTTATGCTGGAGTTGGGCTGGACTCGTGCTGGAAGCCCAAGCCCTCCCACGCGAACGCGTGCCCCACGCGTCCGCGTCACAAGCGGCGCACAGATTATCCAGATCAGCCAAATTTCTTATCTTTTCTTCTCTAATCCTTATTTTTCTTATCTTTTCTTATTTCTTTCTTCTTCCTTTCTTATCTTCTTTCCCTTCTCATCTCTCTTATTTTTCTTTTTATTTTATTTTAGTTTATTTACATACTTTCATTCATTGCATTATTTTGATTGGTGTTAGAAAATTTTTTTTTTACTTGTGGATTATTAGAGGAATTATTTGACAATTATATATATTTATTTTTAAAGGGTTGCTTGCATGTTCAATTTATTATTTTCATTAGATTATTTAACATGCATGCTATGTGTTTGTGAAAACGTCCGTATGGCATTGTGCACTGCTTTTCAATATCTTTTATCCTACTACTCTGAATGCTTGCTTTTCATAAACTCCCTTTACTATTGTATTAATTGAAATTAATTGTCAATACAAATGTGATGGTTTGTTACAAAGTATTGCTTGGTCTATGCTACTCATGCCCTTTGCCGGCATGCCAATAAACACCTTGCATTCACTTGTCTTTACATGCACTAGCTATTTCCCATTGTTGGCTTTTCACATGTACTCGCGAGCATGTGATAATGTCAGTTATATCTTAATGTGCATCCATCACCACCTTTTCCGTTGTCTTCCTTGCTATATATATCTCTTTGAATTTAATTTACTTTCTCTTCCCTTTTTCAGGATGGCCACCAAGAAAGGAAAAGAGAAAGCCATTTCCAAATCAACAGCAAGGAAGGAAAAAAAAAAGAGCCCCAACTGAGGAACCACAACCCCCATCCACTTGCACATCTTAGCATGCACCGAGGACGGTGCAATCTTTAAGTGTGGGGAGGTCGATACCGATCTCCATGGGTTAGTACTTTCCTGTCTCAAACACCAATATTTTATTTTCTTTGTTAATTGTTGCATTTGCATATTTAATTGCATGTTTATTTGATTTTTGCATTTAAGTTACTGCTTGGTTAAAATAATAAGTTTCTTCTTAAGATCCTATTTTTTGAAAACTTTCACTAATTTAAAACTAAAATTTTTGTGTTAAAACTTGTTTGAAGTTGTATTTGGAACATGGTTTTTGAGCCAAAGAACACACAACATGTGAGACTTTGAGCTTATTTATATGGTTACATTATTTAACCATAAAATTTTTATTCTTGTGTATTTTCTTCTCTATAACTGCAATCTTTGCTTTGTTCCATTCTATATGTCCATTATTTAGTATATTTACATGCTTGCATATGATTGAGGCCATTATTTGTTATTAGCTCACTTATCCCAAATAAGCCTACCTTTTACATCACCTTTGTTAGCCCCTTGAGCTTTTAATCCCTTCTTATTCTATAACCACATTACTAACCTTAAGCAGAAAAACAAATTAATTATCCCAAATTGAATCTTTGGTTAGCTTAAGTTAGAGATTGTGCATCAATTAAGTGTGGGAAAATTGTGGGAACATGGGTTGATAAGGGAATGTAACATGTTTCTAATTTATTTGAATATTAGGAATTTGGGAACCTACTCATGAAAAACTAAAATAGAAAAATAATAGAAAATCCATGTGCATTGATAAGTTATGTTTATTTCTCTACAAAAAAAAAGAAAAAAAAAAGAGAAAAAGAGAAAAAAAAAGAAATATATATATATATATATATATATATATATAATATAAATAAATAAATAAGGGGACAAAATTACCCCAATGTTAAGTTAATGAAAAATCAATGCACATGTGATAAATAAAAAAAGAAAAATTTGGTACATGAGTATGGGAATCATACAAAAGTGGGAATTATGGGTAGTTAGGCATGATTCTAGAGTTATATAGAGTATATGTATGTTAGGTGAAAGCTTAGGTTAATTAAAGATTCAATTTATAAAGCTCACTTAGCCATATACATATACCCTTACCTTTACCTTATCCCCATTACAACCTTGAAAAGACCTCATGATATTTGCATTGGTATATTAAATATTGTTGATTGGTTAGGTGAAGAACAAAGTTTAGAAAGCATGATTAGAGAAGAGTAGAGTGATTGACCCTAGACACTTGAGAGTTAGAGTGATATACACTACCAGTAAGGGTTCAGTGCTAAATTCTATGTTCCCTGCTTTCATGAGCTATCTTCTTACAAGATTGCTTGTGCCTTATTTTATATGATTTGAATTAGTGGAATCTGATTTATATTTGTCTTAGAGAATTTATTTATTTTTAACTAAGTAGGTAGAATCATTTTGCATGTAGTTGCATTCATATAGATATATTGCATTTCATACTTTCTTCTTCATCTTTATAGCTTCTCTTGAGCTTAGCATGAGGACATGATAATGTTTAAGTGTGGGAGGTTGATAAACCACTATTTTATGGTTTATCTTGTGCTCAATTGAGTGGTTTCTATCTACTCTTTACCCACTTATTCATACTATTTGCATGGTTTTACATTTGCCTTCCTAATTATGTGCTTTGATTGAAAACATGCTTCTTTGATCTTATATTTGCTTATTATTAATCCTCTCTTATTACCATTAGATGCCTTGATATGTGTGTTAAGTGTTTTCAAATATGATAAGGCAGGAATGGCTTGGAGGATGGAAAGGAAGCATGCAAAAGTGGAAGGAATACAAGAAGTTGGAGAAATTGCTAAGCTGTCCAGCTTGACCTCTCTGCACTCAAACGGCTATAACTTGAGCTACAGAGGTTCAAACGACGCGGTTCCAGTTGCGTTGGAAAGCTAACGTTCGGGGCTTCGATTTGATATATAATATGCTATAGTTACCTTGACGCTAGGCGACACGACTGCGTGATCCATGCGGCCGCGTTGCAGTGACAGAAATCAGCGCATTAAAATTCGAAACCAGCGAATTCTGGACTATTTCGGACCCAGTTTGCGGCCCAGAAAACACAGATTAGAGGCTATAAAGTGGGAAACTATACCCATTCATGAGGAGGCTCTCATATTCACATTTTTAGGAGTAGATGTAGTTTTTAGAGAGAGAGGTTCTCTCCTCTCTCTTAGGATTAGGATTCAGGACTTCTCTTAGTTTTAGGAGTGACTCTCAATCCCAGGTTCTTTATTTTTATTTATTTTCTCAATTTAATTTATGAACATCTATGCCAGATTTAATTTCTTTTGTTAATGCAATTCGAGATATTTTCAGATTTAAGATTGTTTTGCTTTATTTATAAGTGCTTTCAATTTAACTTACACATTTTCTTCCTTTTGGCTTTGGTTAAATAATTGGTAACTCTTGAGTTATCAAACTCATTGTTGATTGAGAATTGGAATTCTTCAAGAATTAATTCATCCACTTAACTTACCTTCATAGTTAGAGGTTAATAAAGTGGGAGAAAAATCCAATTCTCATCACAATTGATAAGGATAACTAGGATAGGACTTCTAGTTCTTCATACTTTGCCAAGAGTTTATTTTATTATTATTATTTTATTTTATTTGTCATATAACATATTCCCACCTTACTTCCTAAACCCCAATTTACAAACTCATAACCAATAATAAGAACACCTCCCTGCAATTCCTTGAGAAGACGACCCGAGGTTTGAATACTCGGTTATCAATTTCAAAGGGGTTTGTTACTTGTGACAACCAAAACGTTTGTAAGAAAGGTTGATTGCTTGGTTTAGTAACTATACTTACAACGAGAGTTTTTTATAACCTCTAAACCATCAATCTTCAGTTCTTCAGACGCTTCACTTGGAGGAAGACATTGGTCCCGACAAAGCTATTGACGGCGCTGTGACGGAGGTACTGTTTGTTGAGAGGTAAGCTTCGTTACTCACTCTCTCTGCCATTGTATGTGTATGATCAAGTTGAAGGTGGTTTTATTCACACTCTCTGCCATTGAACATGCTTTGAAACCTATGATTTGGAGTATTGTTTATATTCAAATTTTGCATGAAGGGTTGAATTAGAACATGGCTTAGAATTCAATAACAACAAATATGCTCTGTATATTTTGACCGAAAAGCTTATGTGTTTTGTTGAGATTGATGCTTCAATTCCTTTTTATTCATAAGTTTGCATTTTAGTCTACTGCAATGTAATATTGTGGCTGTTCTGAATCTTACATGTTCTTCTTGAAAATGATATTTTTCTTTGCTCCACCACATATACGCACACACAAAAATGTTCCATTGGTATGAACTAACCTATCTGAATTTTAGATAAATTGATATATAATTCACATTGTCCTATTTAGTGAATAATCTACATTAAAATTTATCTATCTATATATTAAAATTTGATATATCAATCATTAAAATTACTAAATAATCTACATTACTTTTAAATATATCTATCTATTACCTATTGTTATTGTTGCTGAATTTATCTTTTATTAGTGCTGTAGATGTCTAACTTTGCAGTACCCATGTTTCACCATGGTGGGAGACTTGGGAAGGATAGTAATGGGGTGTTGAAATATTTGGATGAAACGGTACATAAATTTCCTCCAATGGACTTAGATTTAGTGAACTTTTTTTATCTAGAAGAACTACTAAAGAGTTTAGGATATGCTGATTATGCTGTAATGTACTGGTTAGAACCTACAGCTCGAAATTTAGAATTTGGTCAGGATGTGATTAAGAGAGATTCGGAGATAAATGATTTGAGAAATAGTTTATTGGCGAATGACTATTTAGAATTTAATTTATACTTTGAACACCCAGTTGGTGAGCCTTGCTATGTTAACGAGGATTTAGGTCAGGCTGTCGCTCAAGTTAAGGATTCTTCCTCCTCATCCTCATATGATGAAGATGGTGGAAGTTCAGAGGATGAGGCATACAATCCTCCTTCAGATGCATATGATGAGAGTAGTGACACTGATAGTGACGAAGATAGAATGAAGCTGAGAACACATACTAATAAGAAGACTGCTGATGAGAAAGATGATTGTGATAATGGGAAGGGTGGTGCTGACGGAAAGGCTGCTAGAAATATGAATACAGACAAGAAGAAGGCTAATTCAAGGAAGTATGCGGGAAAAAAAATAGAAACATGCTTGGCCCAACTTTAGTCCTAGTAGAAGGGGTAATGTTAGATTTGGTTCAGGGGACAATATAGGTGGACAACATACTAGGCTTAGTGGTTCTAAGGCCTAACCTGGTTCTAGACAAGATAAAAGTGGATCAAGTCACACTAAGGATTTTGAGCCCATTATAGAAGAAGTTGATTCTGAAGAAGAGAAGGAGTATGTTTATGAGATTGAAGCATTTGTGTCCCCTATTTCATCAGATGATGAAGGAGGTAATAAACACCAATGGCCAGAGCACAAAACCGGTTTAGGCTATGGAGGAGTGTACATTGAGTTGGGTATGGAGTTTGACACAATGGCTGAGTTCAAGGAGCGCTTGAAGGATTACTTTGTTTATGAGGTAAAGGAATGCCGATATATTCATGTATATTATGCTATCATTAGTTATATCAAGTTTATCTGCTCTGTCATTTTGGAATTTGATTTATTAAAATTGTATGTACGGCTTCCATGCAAGCAGGCACTTGCTGCAATTTTTAGATTGAAAAATATGGGATACAAATTAGAAGACTTTATCGATAAGTCACTGACAATGGATGATGTCCAAGCAGCATACTCCTATGTGATCCAACCAGTAAATAGTGAGGAATATTGGATCCCACAGATTGTCAACAAATCCTCCCTCCCCAATCGTACGTCTAGTTGGCCGGCCAAAACTTAGGTGGATGAAAGCTCCTATCGAAATGGTGATTGGCAATAAAGTTAAGGGATCGCACCAAGTAACTTGTAGTAAGTGTGGAGAGAAAGGTCATTATCACAAGACTTGCAAAGGTGCACCTAAGGATCCAAATTGGCAGTCAAAGACTAAAAAGACAAAAAAGGAAAGCAAGACTCAATCAGGAACTTCCGTTGGAGCAGCAACAAACAAGCTAGGACAACAACATGATCCAATGGTTGCATTTGTTATTTTGTGTATTCTATTTTTTTAATTATGTTAATTCTGCTAGGTCTGTTATGTGTTGTTGATTGCAAATTGCTGAATCTATATGTTATATTTGCATCATCATTTCCAAGCAAAGGCAAAAAAAATAAGAAAAAGATGTCAAAATTGAAAGCCTCGCCCAATGTAAATTTTGGTGAAGAGATTGATTTATCTCAATCTGCACCTCCTAATGATGGACCTAAGTATAGGATTGTATTTGGATTATGTTTATAGCTACATCTTTATTATCATATAGCACATATAAAAATCATATTGTACAAACTTTTTTTAATTTGATAAAACATATATTTAGCTTACAATTATTGTATATCCAGATTTTTAAATCTTCATCCATCAAAATATGTGATTACACATTTGTAATATAATCTAATTTCTTTTAATACAATATCATCTTATATTAAAGTGATAGCAAATTCATTAACATAAAATATAATATTATACAGATTTAGTTACATCTTAAAACCATTACAATGCAACATAATTATTATAAAATGTCACAGCTAAGGTTATGAGAATTACTTAGGACATGTCCTAAAAACTACAGCAATTATGATACTAATTATACCCAAAATTATAAGCCTAAAACATCTGAAGTAATATCTACCACCTTGAGATCCAATTTCGTTTTGATTTTTCAAATTTAATTCCATCTTTAACTCCTTCATTTTATGTTCTACCTCCTTCAATCTCCTTTCCATTAAAATAGCATTCTTAGAAGTAATGTCCTCATCAATATTTTCGTAAATTAATACATTTAGCCACTTGAAATACTTGCAATGTGGGATGGGTGCCTGAAAATAAAAAAATTTGATTGTAAAAAAAATCAAAATTACATAAATTTTTCAAATTTAAGAAATATACAAAAAAAATCAATACTTACATTGTAATTAGGGCATCCCAAGAAGAACCTATTGGGATTAAGTTCTGCGCAAGATTGGAAGAGAATTGCATAGGACCCACAGTGACATTTTGGAGACATGAATTTCTTCTTTCTTGGCTGCCCAACTCTTCCAAAAGAAAAGGTGCAGCACATACTCTCTTCGCCAACACTATAATCACACAGGTTGCGACTCCTAGTTTCCGAAGAATGATCTTCATGGCTCATAGTGGTAGACAGTTAGGGTTCTACACAAGAAGGAAGGAGGAAGAGGCGTTTAGGGTTGATCATGTTCTGTGAAGTGCAGATAAAACACGAAATTATATTTTCAAAAAATTGTTAGGGACCAAGTTGGGTGATTCATTAATATGCCAATCAAAGCTGGCATTTAACGGACACATCACCATCTTAACCCCAAAAATAGATTATTGACGTAGGGACTAATTTGTCTCATGGAAAAAATTTTCAGGGCCGGAAAGTGGTTTTTTTTTCTAGGGGCCTCGTTGTCTTTCGCAAAAATTGTCAGGGGTCGGATTGGGTATTCACTCAAAAATCGGAGCTTTAAAAACCTGGCTGATTTTTCCACCGTTTTTTATAAGGCGGTTCTAGGATCAACTGGACCGGCCAAATAACCGGTTCTCAATTACTCCAGTCAAACCGATCGGTCCGATTCGATTTTCATAACAATGATATTTTCACATAAATTCAAGTGTTGAACTCCAAGTGGCATGTTGCCTAACTTTGTTCTCCTGGACTAGCTAATATATTTTCACAGAGATAATATATTTTCACAGAAATTCATTGGCATACAAAAAACTAAGACGACACAGGATTCCGCATGTTTTCATAATTATGGTATCAACAATAGTGTATTAATTTAATCAGAACATGATTAAAATTCAGTGATGATTTATAGCAAAATTAGTTAATTAGTTAAAGAAAAATGCAAGAAGATGTGAAATAGGGAAGACAGGGACAAGGAAAAATTTGAAAAAGAAGAACAGTGAAGGCATGACTCACTCGCCGACGAGACCAGCGAGTAGGCGGCGATGGCAAGGCCAAAAAGCAAGAAGGACGACGACGTCCGAACCAACGGCGAGTTGCTGGCGGCTTCTGCTTTTTCTTGACTGAGTCGGCGTGATGATGCCAAGAAGGCGTGACACACGAACTACGACGAGAGGCCGGCGACAGAATGATTGAGCCAAGCTGCTGGCTAGTTCGTGTGATAAATAAATTAATTATAATAATTACTGAAATAAATAATTTAAAAAATATTTACTGAAATAAATAGTCCTTTTTTATCTTGTGAAATAAATGAGATATATGTAGTTTTTCAATGATAAACTGTTCATTTTAAATGATAGGAAAGATGGACTGTCCAATAAACTGCCCACTATTAATACGATTATCTTTTTTCTAACTACCTCACTGTTAATACTATTGTTTCTAACTCACAAAGTTTTTAAATTTTTTATGTACTCTCTTGAGTATTAATTTTTAAATTCAAATTATATATATTTTAAATTTTGTTTGTTGCGTAAGAGTACATAAAAATTTAAAATATAATTTAAATATAATGATATTTCAAATTTTGTTTGTGGAGTATATAAAAATTTGAAATATATTTAAATTTTTTTGTTATATGGGAATATATTTAAAAGATGGGAATCATGAAGTTGATGTACAGTAAATAAAGCGAAAAAAATGATAAGAGAATTGAAATGGTTATTTCTCACTTATTTATTTCCATCCACCTCTCCTAGCAATTGGCAAACAGCTATCTCCATCTCTTCTTCTGTTTTATTTATCTCTCTAACACACAATTAAAACGGTTATCTCCCCCTTCTTTCTCTATTTTATTTATCCCTCAACTTCACGTTTTCCATCTTTCAATTTTTAGGAGTGACAGAGTTAACGTGTTTATTCCCATCATGAAACTTGAACATTATACAAATTTTTTATTTTTTAAATTTATTAATATTTTTTATTATTTTCAAAAAATTTATTTTTATATTTATAAATACATATATCTCGTTTATAGTGTAAACGAAATAACAATTTATTTACACTGTAAACGAGATTATTGTAAACGAGATATACAAAAATTAAAAATTACACATATTTTATTTACACGATAAACGAGATAAAAAAGTTTTTTTTTGATAAATATTTTTTAAATTATTTATTTCAGTAATTATTATAATTAATTTATTTATTAAAATAAAAAATTCGACTGCTGGTGAGACGAGTGAGGAGTAAAATAAGGGTTTTAGAGTTTTGGACCTTTTGGCATTAAGGGGGTGATTTTTTTTCCCATCTTATTAGTATTGGATCTAGGAGAATAGTTTAAGAGGATGATTTATTTCGCCATCTCCTGCTAGTACTGATCCTTTTCTATGTTTGTTAGATAGTACTACTGGATGCTGGTTTTTTATTTTTTTTTTGGTCAATGGTTTTTGTTGAACATCTCCTAACTCGGCTGGCCTATCAGTGGAGAAGCAGCCAAGGCCCAATGAAGAGAGCGGAAACGAGCAAGCAACAGCTTCTTCTAATCTTGGCGTATTGGGCCTCGGCCCTTTTTCCTGGTATATAGACAAGGACAGAAAAAAAAAGGAGATAGATCCTTAGGAAAAGAAAATCAAAGTTCAGAATTACCAAAAAGTATTTAAAAAATAAAAAGTTGAAAGTTCAGTCCATAAGAAAAGGAAACAAAAAGGTATAATAAGGAATCCGGCGGAATATTCTATCAAAAGGATTTATTATTTCCTGGTTGATGTCCTGATGATAATGATATATGTCAGTCTTTTTTTTTGTTTTTTTTTTTGCAAAATAGTAAATAGTCCTCTCCATCCTTTCTCCACACGACAGTACGATACAACTCCAAACTTTCAACTCAAAATTAAAACACCAAATAAATGTCATTTTCCAGCGCTATAAACTTTGGTCGGTGCAGTCATAAAGCCCTCAACATTATCCCCAAATCTTATATAATAATAATAATCTCTACTATATTTGACTACATTATCCTTCTCTTAATTGAGCCCCTTTGATTTTGGACCAACTAACTAAACCAGAAAACTTCCCTACCGTTAGTAATAGGAAAAAGCTAGCCACTAGAGCCACGTGGTACCACCACCTTGATTTCTACGTGCATATTTGTCCCACCAAACATAAGGATAACCTTCGTTTCACACGCAAACGATTTCATGGATCCCACTAGAACAACACTTAGTTTAAAAGAACATTATTATTATTTTAACACTCGTTCTCATGAACGCCACGTGTCCATTATGATTCAACGTGCCTCAACACTGGGGTGTTTCGTGGGAACTTAATTACGTAGGGCCAGTCGGTGGTGACACTGAGCTTGATAAACTAATGCTTCTTTTTTCTTGATAATTGTTGCTTGCTACAGCTACCACTAGGGTCGGTGGCAGTTAACCTGAAAATCATTATTCTAATGCTTTTTTATTTTGTCGTTTATGTACATAACATTTATCCAAGGTAAGTTTTTCAACGTTGAATTTATTAATTGGTAAGATCGAGATTAGAATAGGGGAAGGTTCATTCGGTGTGAAAAACGCGTATACAAAATACCTTATCCTAAAGTCTTCGAGGGAAGGAAAAATACTCACCTACTGGCTACTACATTAATATAAGAATTCAATTCACCATCACTATGCATAAATAATGAAACAGCAGAATGAAAATTGAAAAGAAAAAGATAACATCGTACGAAGCACTAACCCCCAGAGAATATCGTCGTACTATTCTGGTCTCTCGCCAGGAAACACGTCCGAAAAATTTACCACAATCAATCAAAAAAACAAAAAGGCTTATTGCCAAACAAAAAGGGAAAATATTGATTTTATCCTCATCACAATTCTTTCTGCATTTACATTGATCACCAGGACAAATTTTAGATAGAAAATTTTGATTTCTGATCAATGTTTATTAGAAATATTAGGTGATTAAATTTTTTATTGATTAATTTTAATCACATTTTATTATATCTATATTTTTTAAAATAATTTACATGTCTTTTTTTTTTTCACCTTCTTCTATATCTTTAGATATATGCAACAATTTTGTGACGATAAACTAGAATTTTATAACATTAGACACATAAGTTTTGAAAGAGAAATACATACATTTTGTTTTATTTAGCCAAAAAACTACATAATTTAAAATAACTTATGTGTTATGCAATTTATATTTTTTATTATTCAACTAAAGTTTATGTATTTTTTAACACAAATTTATGTGTTATTCTTCTATGAAGTCATTCAACTAAGTTGAATTAATTTACCCAAGTTTATTAGTCTTAGTAAATTGGTTGAAGATAAACTGAATTATTAGTAAAAGTTGCTTTTCTACTAAATTAATTTATGTTAGAACGATTTAGTAAAATATATTAAATCAATTCAACCTAAACTGATTTAGTAGACTTTTCTGGTAATTAAATCGTTTTAAGCTACATCAATTTATTTAAAGAGAATTTGAAAACGAAAAACAAAATAAGACGATTTGATAATATTGAATTTCAATCAATTTAAATGCGTGATTTACCCTGATTTTATAAAAAAGTTGCACCCACCTAGTTTTTACCTAAAATTTTGAATCTTAAAATCTCTCGATATAGATAACATCTTGTAACGAATTTTTAAATTTTATAAATTACTTAAAGTAGCTAAAAAATTGCTTACAAAAAAATTTAATATTTTAAAATTTATAAAAATATTTAATTATAATAGTTATTAAAATAAACTTTAGTTAGTCACCAAAAATAAACTTTAGTTAAACTTGTTATTTTAGTTGTATTTCGCTACAAAAATTTTATTTGAACTCATTATATATAGAGTTCACCTCCCTAATAAATCAGTTTAACTAAAACCAAATTATATAGATACGATGTTTTTAGTAAATCGATTTAAGTAAAACCGAATTATAAAGTAACGTTACTTATTCTACTAAATTATTTTTACTAAGAATGATTTACATAATAACGTCTTTATATGGTAAATCAGTTTAATTTAAATTATTTATTAAGCTATAATATTAAATCGGTTAAGTTAAATCGTTTTTTATAAAGATATTTCTATAATAAAAGTTAAAATAGGACAATTAAATAATATTGAATATAATAGTTTAATAGTTTAGTTTTAAACAACTCATTTTAATTTAAAATTGTATATTCAACCTCCATAATATCAGTTTTTTTTTTTTTTACTGAAAATAGGGAGATTCGAACCCACAACCTCTTAAGTAAGTATAGAGAAGACTATGCTATTTAAGTTATCTCATTGACATAATATCAATATTATATTTCAAGAATTTAATAATAATAATAATAATAATAATAATAATAATAATATATAAAATTAAAATATTAATGTAAAGTTTAAATTTAGTAATAAAATAATAATATTAGATTATATTTTGCGGTCTAAATTGGATTAGTTCAATTTTAAAACGTAAATATAAAATCTAATCCAATTGCCAAAAATAGAATTTGATCTAATCTAAATTAATGTGATTTTGATCAATTTCTTATTTTGGATTGGATATTGACATTTGTTTTGATTGATTTGGATTTGAACACATTTATTTACACGTAATGATAAATTTATATTCAACTTTATTTTCATATATTTAAAGATTTTAATTTAATTTTAAAGTCTTCACATTACCTCACATTCATTTTTTTATTTGTTGATATTATAAAAAATATTTTATATATATATATATGCATCATAAATATTTTAAAAATAAAATTTTAACCAATATTTCTTTAAATGTTAAAGATTATTATCAGCGACTTCTCTTAAATATTCAAAAAAAAATATGAATTTTTGAGACATAAGAATAACAAGAACAATGCTACACGCTACCTAATTATACGAATGCATATTTCACTCTTGAATTGATATAAGATGATAAAAAATTTAATGATATCATTTAAAAACCAATCACATAGGCTTCAATATCATACGTGATGAGTTTTATCTTCTAACAATATCTCAAGACTAAAAAGTGTATAGAATAATTATTGTCATGAACGTTCAATGATATTTTATATTGATGAAGAATAGTACTAAACATGATGGATGAATTTATTTTACAATAATATAATTTTTTAATTATTGATCATTTTAAGTTTATTGAGTTTTAACACTATTATGTATTATGTGTAGGATTAACCATATGAGATAATGAGATTAAGTAATTGTGTTTATTTTATTTAAATAAAATTGTACAATTTTGTGTCAAAATTCTAAGGTAACATTTATTTTGAGGTATTGGGACAGAGACTAGAAGATGAAATTCAATATCATATTTGTTGGTCTAAAGACTGGTACTAAAATTTTAATTTCTATCTCCATAATTTCAGTACCTTCAAAAAGTGGAAACATATGGGACTAAAAGTTTTGGGAATAGAAACTAAAACTTTAATAACATTTTATACCTAAAATACCCCCATTTCAATTAATTAATTCTAACTTTACTATTTATGCAAATTAAATTAGAGTTTCATTCTTATTTCAATCTCTATCTCTCACTTTACACCAATTATAATACTAAGACTTATTTCAGTCTTTATTTCTCAGTCTCAGTGTCTCAATCTCAGTCTTTCAGTCTCTGTTTCTCTTCCAAATGCTACCTAAGGTAGCATTTGTTTGCGAGAGAGACTGAGATTGAGAGACAGAGACCGAGAAACAGTGACAGAAATAAGTATCAGTATTGTATTTGGTGTAGAAATATACAAGACTGAATTATGTCTCAATATTCTGTTTGGTTTGAAATAAAAGTAGTGACTAAAAAACTTAAAATTACAAAAATACCCTTAATTTTAAAATGCAACCCTAACCCCCAAATCCAATTTGAACTTTCTCATAGTGCAACCCTAACCCCCTTTCTCCTCTCTTCTACCCTTTCTCCTCTCCTTTCATGCGAAGGAATCCTCCGGTCTGACCCGCCGCTAGTAGCACCTCCAAGGATCCCGAACGACGACGGGGCGTCTCCAATTCTCCATCGGTTCACCTTCGTGACGCTAGTTGCTTCCCGAGGGTTGTGTCGTTGCCACCGTTTGCATACCCGTAAATTTGCGTCGCCACCGTCTCGAAGCTATGTCTCTGGTCTCTACTCTTTCTCTCTCAATGGACTTGGTATCCTTTATCAATTTACCTTATTTGCTTGTTAATTTTGTGAAGTTCAAAGTTGATAATTTGGTATAGCATTTGTGAATTCCTCATTTTCTGATTTGTGATAGAACATTTAAGGAAAGGAATCAGTAAATTAAACAATATTTGTATAGAACTAACCTGGGTCAGAGCAAGTAGGACGACGAATTGGTGGTTGACGTTGATAGCAACCGGGGAGAGGCGGCAGCTTCGTTCTTCGATTGTCCTATGAAGGAGAAAACGAGGATATGAGAAGATGGAGACTATGAAGATGAACTTGAAAGCAGAAAATTACTTACCTAGCAGTGGCTAGGCCATTAGCGACGAGGTGGTTGTTCTTAAAATGGTGCTTCAGAGGCTGCAGTGATGACCTTGAAGAAGAATGAGAAGATGGAGTCACGAGGATCAACAAAAAATGCTCTAATTTACATTAGGTAGTTAATGTTGGAATTATTGAATTAGAATGGGGTAATTTAGGTATAAATTATAATTGAAATTTCTGTCCCTGTCTTTAAAATTTTCTGTCTCCAGTGTCCCTACTTTTTGGAGATATTGAAATACTGAAATTTTGAAGACAGAGACAGAAATTTAAGTACCAATCTCTAGCTCAACAAACATAATATTAAGTCTCTATCTCCTAGTCACAATTCCAATCTCTGGAAACAAACACTACCTAAAAGACTATCTTCTTATGTTTTTAACAATTGAAATAGATAGGTCTTTGTTAGCTAAAAGAATAATTATAAATGAACTAAACTTTGAGAGAGAAAAAATAAATTATTTCAACCATATTGGTCTTTGAACACATTGAAGGAAAAAAGCATACATTTGATAGAGTTATTGTGACAGTGTATTATGGAGAATGATTTTTTACTTTGTTTACGATCATGGGATACGACAATAACATTTTCTTGAGCTTGAAACTTGATTTCATTTGAAATTCACCTAAAAAGTGAAAATATACTAAATTTTAATTCAAGTGGTATTGTATCTTTACTATTATTTCATAATAAAAGCATAGGGTACACTTAAAATTCAAAATACTATCAAATAAAATCGAAAGTTCTATATTAAAGATCTTACCCTCAAATAATGTTATTAGTGAGAACTAAACTCATAATTTAAAAAAGACTCCTTAGTTAGTAAGTACTCTTATAAAACGCTTAATAAATTCTTGAGTAATATCTTGAGTTTTTTTTTTTAAACACATAACAAGGATTTGCCATTTGAAAAAAAAAAAAGTAGTTGTAGTGGACAGAAAAATAGACTTTGATTTTTGAATAATTAATGTCGTTTTTGTTTTTATTTTAACAAATTTTTTTTGTGTGAAAAAAGACATGTATCAATAATTAATATTTTATATATAGACAATTCAAGACTTAAGATATAAATTCTTTTTATAATTACATAAGAATTAAGACAAGATATTATGTATTCAATTGTGCATTTATCTTATCTTTACCAAGTTTGGTAGGTGTTTAAACTAACAAAAAAAATATAAAATTATTTTTAGGTACAAATACAACTACTTCAACTCAAAAATAGACAAAATATATTGATAAGTTTCAATAGGTAAGAACGTTGGTCATATTACTTTGATTCCAAGAATGAATATAATACTAGAATATAAAATAATTCTAGATAAATTTTAACAAAAATAGTTCTCCATAATAATTTTTTTTGCTATAATAATAAAAAAAGTAATTCAACGATAAATTTTATTTCATTTTAGATTGTACCTATTCAAATCGGTTTTAACATAAAGTAAGAAAATTTAAAAGTTTTATTATGAATCATGAAAAAATGTTTATAAATTCAATCACTAATAGTATTTAAAAATAAATCTTTAAAAATATTTAATTTTAACGTAAATATTTTAATTTAATTACAAATTATATATTATTATATGTTAATAAGTAATTGTTATACTTTGAAAATAGATAAAATCATTATTCATTGATCTTATTATTTTTAATATTAAAATAATTAAGTTTTAAATTTAATTAACTTAATCATTTTTTTATAATAAAAATTATTATCGTATTTTTGTTTAAAAAATTAAAAAAATTATATATTTTTTATATAATATCCCGTACTGATACAGACACATATATACTAGTATATTAGTTTATTATATAATTGGAATTTAAAAGTATTTCGTGCACAAATTTTCGTTTTTAAAATATTGTCTCTCATAGATAATTTATATATAAAAAGAAACATTTTGCTATTTCATTCTAAGACTTTTAAAATCTCTTAATTAGACGGTATATACTTACTATCCAGACCAATATTATATTTGTTGTTATTATATATATCCAATAAATAAAAAGTGTATAATCCACTTATATATTAATGTAAAGCTAATAGTTTGATTTTATTCTTTACGAAGTTTGATTATAAATGTGAATCACATTTGATTATAGCATTTATACAGTTTGATTATATCATTTATGAAGTTTGATTAAGAATGTGAGTGATGTGTGGTTATTCTAAATTTAAATATATTAATTTACAAATGATTTATTAGTAGTTGACTTTTTGTATTCATGTAGTATAAACAAAATTTTATAGATATAACCTGAATATATATATATATATATATATATATATATTGTGACTAAACAAAAAAAAAAAGAGATAAAATCAAATTAATTGGCTAGATTCATATCTAAATCTATTAGATGTTGAAACTCATTCTATGGTTGACTCCAATTCGAGTGAATGTTCGTGCCAGAAGCAGCTGCTCTAGCCATACAATCTGCAATACTATTTGTATTCCTCTAAATTAAAAGAATAGATACTGTCTAATTCCAATTCATAACCTCCTATATATGCTTTGCCAAATTCCATTCTGAAATATCCTTACCAAGTATTCTTTGGTTTACCAAGAAAAGAGCTTTTAAACAATCTGTTTTACAAATAACCTCATGAAATTGACTATCCCAAGTTAGAAGTAAACTTCTCCAAATCGCATACAATTCAGCAAAAAGATCACTGTATACTTCGACTTTTCCAATGCAACCTTTCAACCAATATCCATCAGAATTGCGAATGATACAACCAAACAAGCATAGCCAAAAGGAGCAAAATAACTAGCATCACAATTCAATTTAACAGAATGAACTGGAGGTGGAACCCAATGCAAACAAAGCGAAGGAGGAGACAAAGATTGATGCATAGCAAAAATAGTGTGGAACTCCCTTACTGAACTACGAATCAAACTCACCACTTTACTAGCACTCCAACGGTCATCTGTATTAAATAAGTCATGGTTCCTACTTCTCCAAATCTACCAAATGGTCGAAAAGAAAAGAAAAACATCTCCACTCCTTGTACCTCTGTAGAGCCAATCACGTAAATCCGAGTTATTTGAATACAGGTTCTAAAGGTTCCAAACCTCCTTGGCACTAGGGCACTCCCGAAAATAATGAAGAATAGATTCAGAACCATTCTGACACCGATGACAAGTGTTAGATAAAGCTAAGCCACGACCCAAACAAAAATCTGCCGTAGGAATAGTGTTATGAAGACTTAGCCAAATCAAGAACTTGTACTTCTTAGAAATATGCAGTCGCCATACCCACAACCAATTATCACGCTCATTCCAGTCAAACTTTCTTTTGCCTAGCCAACTGTATCCACTCCCAGCTGAGTAGAGTCTAGAAGATGCCACACCCCACGACCAACCCGAACTTTCTCCAGCATTCAAATCCGGATTATAAGCATTCAAACGCTGTTTGACATCTTTTGGAATGTTAGAGAAAACATCATGGAGATTCTATTGACCATCTTTCTAAACATCTCTAATAGTTAAATCAGAGTCAGATATATGTACAAAAGGGACATCTGGAGCAATTGGCCCTCAATACTCCAATTGTCAAACCAAAAAGATTGATCAAGTGACCCAATAGACCAAGAGAAGGCATCCTTAAGAGCACCAAAAGCCTTTGAGATACTCTTCCAAACATGAGAAGCATTGCAAGGGACAAGGCCATCTAAAACTCCCTCATTCCTCAGATAATTTGACCTCAATAGAGCAACTCAAGGCTTGTCCTGACAATGAAAAAGTTACCAAACTAATTTATCAAGTAAAGATATATTAACACACGCAGGATCTCTAACACCCAGGCCACCAAATTTCTTTGGGGGGACCATGGTCCTCCAATTAATAAGAGAAAGACTTTTCCATCAACTTGACCCTTCCAAATGAACTATCTCATCATAGAAGACAATTTATCGCAAATCCAATTTAGAAAAAAGATACCTGAATATGATAGACAGGAATGGATGTAGCAACGGAATTGATCAATCAAAGTCTCCATACTTTATTTAAAAGCCTTCCTTTCCAATTAGCTAATCTTGTCCTCACCTTTTCAATCACCGAATGAAAAGAAGCCCTACTGGTACGGGAATGATTAAGGTTAACTCCAGGATATCGTCCTAAGTCCAAAGCAAAACGTATTGAAAAAACACTAGTAAAAATATCTCATCTACGAGCAGTCACATTTTTAGAACAAAAAGCTTTAGACTTTTCAAGATTTGCTTTCATGTTAGATACCTTGCAAAAAATTTTAAGAGAATACATGACCATTTGGACCTTACTCTTTGTAGCCTAACAGAAAAGTAAGAGATCATCTGCAAACATCAAATGAGAGAATTTCGGGCCACCCCTAGTAACAGAAACTAGTTTTCACATACCCTCGACCACCTTATGAGATATATAGCAAGTCAGTCTTTCCATACAAAGCACAAATAAGTAAGGAGATATTGGATCACCCTGTCTAAGCCCCATTCTAGGAGCAAAACTATCCAATATATTTTCATTCCACATAATATAAAGAGATGATGCATAGACACAACTCATAATCAAATTAACATTGATGATAGGAAAACCAAAAGCAATGAGAGTACTCTCCAAAAACCTCCAATCCACCCTATCATAAGCTTTTTCAAGATCAATTTAAAAGCAAGAGTACCTTTCTTAAATTTTGTGTGTTTCATGAAATTCAGAATTTTTTGCGCCACAATAATATTATCAGGAGCACCACAACCCAAAATAAAACCTCCTTGTAAAGGACTAACAATATATGGAAGAAAGGGTCGAAGTCGATTAGTCAATACTTTGGTGATAATTTTATAAACAACATTATACAAGATAATAGGCCTGAAATCCTTCATAAAGGTAGGGTTATCAATTTTAGGAATAAGCACAATCAGAGTTTTCATGATGCTAGGATTTAAGTATTCTCCCAAAAAAGTATTCTGGACAATATTCCAAATCTCAGTGCCTACTATCTCCCAATATTCCTTTAAAAAAAAGCTTGAAAGCCATCTGGACCAGGAGCCTTAAAAGGGCTCATACTGAATACTGCTAACTTGACTTCCGCAAAAGAGACAGGGTCAATTAACTTAGCACAAGCCTTGGTGCTTAGATTGGGCATCAGAACAGCCCCTAAACAATCAACCTCAACCTCTTCTGTTGTACCAAAGATATTCTTGTAAAAAGAGAGGGCTTCTTCTTAGAGAATATCTGGATCAGTAGACCAAGATCCATCTCTAACATATAATCCATGTACTCTATTATGGTTTCTACGCACCAAAGTTTGAAGATGAAAGAATTTAGTATTTCTATCCCATACTTGACCCACTACTCTCTAGATTTATGGTACCAAAAAAGTTCCTCTAGCAATAAAATCCTATTGTAATCTTTTCTCAGTTCAGCTTCTTTAATTCTCAGAGACAATACATTGGTAACCTCCAAACGCCGTTGAATCTGATCAATCTGATATTCCAGCTTACTTTTTCGCAGAAAAATATTTCCAAAAATCTTTGAGATAAAGTCCAAAGAAGCGCGTTGAACCATCTTAAACCTTTCAGTAACGCTTCCGAACCCTTGATTCCAAGCCTTACTAATAACATGTTTATAAGAAGGGTGTGTTGCCCACGCAACTTGAAACCTAAAAAGACGAGAATCTTTCTCTCTGGAGCTACCATGACAATGAACTAAAATAGGACAATGATCAGAATGAAGCCTGCTAAGAATTTCAGAATAACCCTGAAAAAATATTGTCATTCACGCCTCATTAACTAGTGCTCTATCCAATTTTTTAGCCAAGTTCCTGCCAGCCTGAACTGTTCTATACCAAGTATATCTCCTACCAGTCACTTTATGATCAAAGAGTTCACAGTCATCTAGAGTAGTAGCTAATATACTAGATCTGTAAGAAGAAAAATAAGCATTCGTATTCTCGTCTGGTGCCACAATCTCATTAAAATCACCAACGGTCAGCCATGGTCTATTATGGCCTGAATTAATAGAACACAAATGATCTCAAAGTATACTTCTTTTTTCGAATTGAGGACTCCCATACACTGCACTACAAAGCCAAACTAAGTTACCCACACTCACTTTTACTGTGATACATTGGTCAGTAACAACACAAGAAGCATTAGCAATAGAAGAGAGAAACCAAATTCCACCCCTGTGTCCTACTGGTTCTTCAACACCAACACAATAAAAATTCAACTTATCCCAAAAATTCTTCAAATTATTAAACACAATATGAGTTTCAAAGAGAAAGAAGAAAGATGGTTTATATATTCTCACCAATTTTTTTACAATGCACACGGGCCATCTTGTTAGACGCACCCCTCACATTCCAGGCTATGATATTGAAACTATCCATAAAAAACAGCAAAAAGAGAGCTCTAAAACCCGACGATCCCGCCTTTAATGGACTCTCAAGTTGCAACGCAATTTTTTCCGTCGAAACTTGCGCCACACCCGCCACCGATGCTCCATCCTTATCTGCCGGCAAATTCTACAAAGAGTTTGGGCGAGGGCGCTTCGGCACAGTACCATTTGTTGTCTCACCTTGCTCTGATGATGTACATTGTGACGGGTCTCCGAAGAAGCCACATTAACCGGCTTTCCAATATTGATATCCCTGCTTAATTTTACTTTGGATCCAATAGCATGTGTTGAATGTTGATGAGTAGGCCGTATCCAAGTATTGGTAGCCTTGTTAGGAGTCTTCTTTGCTTTTGGTTGGACCTGATGGGTGCTAGGAGAAGGCTTTTGACCCATTTTATATTTTTCTTTCCTAATTACTTGAGTCCAACCTTTCAAATTCTCATGTTGTGCATGGTCTACGTGAACAGCATGCAAATCGCTCTCCACCAAATTCGGGACAGCAACATTTACGTTCTCACTTCTAAGAGTCTTGCCAAAATGAAAACTTGCCGTTTTCACATGCACCAGATTTTTTGAATTTGAGCTTTCTGGCTGCTTTGCTTATTTGCTACATCGCCGACCACCTTGGCATTAGTTTCTCCTCCCGCATTGCTGTCAGTCTTGCACATCTTCATATCATGACCAAACTTGAGACAGGAATCACAAATAAGGTGAAGACTTTCATATTCAACCTCATATTCAACACCTTCAACAAGAATCTTTTTAGTCACAAGCAATCCTAAATCTATCTGAATACAGGCATGGGCATATCGTCCTCTTTCAGCTAATTTTGTTGCCAAATCAACCTTGACAGGGATGCCAACTGCAGCTGCAACACGAAGCATTGCATCTTCTTGGTAGCACCAAATTGGTAATTCAGAAATTCTAATCCACACTAGAGTTGCTCCAAAACAGTTTTCACTTGATCTGAACTCTTAATCCCAAGGCTTCACTGTCACATAATTTCCTTCAATCATCCATGGACCTCTTAAGAGAACCTTTTCTCGCTCTTCAACTACATCAAACTTCACAAGAAAATAGTCAAATTTCACAAGAAAATAGTCAAACCCCCCGTCCAACAAATCACAACCTCCCTTAATCTGCCATACCGTTCAGAATTTATGAGACAATGCAGTGTAACTATAATGTTTACCTAGCACCTTAATTATTATAGCATCCTTATAAGATTCTACCAAATAATTCTTAACTTATTGGGTAAACATTACACTTGGTGACAAGAGATCTCTTTACTTTTCAGAAATTATTGCAATGTTATCTCCGGATAAAATTTTAATGAGTAAAAAGGTTTTAGCAATCTTAGATTCCACAACTTTATCCCTAAAAAAAATCGTTTAAAAACTCCTCCTAAAATATTTATATAATAAAAAATTCATCAATACAATAATTTAAATTACATTAGGGTCATTGTACATATAATTTTAAATTAATATAAAAATACTGAAAATAAACGATTGTATAATTTGAGAAGTAGTGTGTTTTACTTATTTTTCAAAAAAGTTCAGATCGGCTAACATACAACGTATTATTGCATTATTTTTATGGACTTAATTAATTAATTTTTATAGAGTGATAATGTAAAGTATATTTTACACTTTTACTAGTGTATTTAAGTATATTCTATTATGTCAAAATAATTATTTTTAATTATCAACAATCATTAAAATAATGTAATTTGTTGATTCAATTAAATATTTGACCTTTTTAATATATGATAATATTAGGGAGACAACAAAAAAATTTAAAATTTGTCTTATTTAGTATTTATTAATTATTACGATAATTAATAAATATTAAATAAAACAAGTTATATCTATTTTTGACTAATTTTTTTTGTTATTAAATATTTTATGTTAATATATTAAATTAGATAATTTTATTTTTATTTATGTGGCGTTATATTCCCTTTATAAATTTGCCTGATTTTTCTAGTTCAGATCGGCTAACATATTATACTACTATATATTACATTATTTTTAATTTTTTGTGGACTTAATTATTTTTCATCGAGCACCATCGTATACCGCATGTTTAAGTGAAAAATGTTAGAAAATTATTAAAATTTATTATTTTTATTTATTAATTAATTATTAATATTTAGAAATATAAATTAAAATATATTATTAAATTATTATATTAAAAAATTAAATTATTAATAAAAAATAATATATTTTAATATTTTTTTAATATTTTTCTATTTTAATAGTTTGTTCAATTATATTAAGTCATATCACTACAAGAAAAAAGGGGTTTAGCTACTAAAAAAATTGTGGTTAACCACAATTTTAGACATTGTAGAGATTCTCAAAGAGACACAATTTGTATATCATTGTTCACGTATAATTAAATCGAAAAAGTATAATTCTACTATATTTTATCCGTAGCTAATTTATATAGGCCAAATTTTTTAGCCACAATTTTTTTTGTGGCTAACGTTGAGTTTTTTAATCACACTATTTTTGTAGCCAACTTACTCTATTTTTCACATACAACCAGTAGCTAATTGAACAATTTTATTAAATTAAAATTATATTTATATATATAACATTAATAACAAAAATCAAACTTTTTAAATATATAATATCTAACATTTTATTATAATAATAATAATAATAATAATAATAATAATAATAATAATAATAATAATAATAATAATAATAATAATAATAATACAAGTCTAAACTTATATATAATAAGAAATAATAAAAATTTTAACATAAATAAAATAAATTCTAATCCTTCTAGAATAAATATATTTAAAATTTTAACTATTACTTATTAAATACACTAATTAAATGTCTGGCATATCACTAGATAAATTAGGCACTTTATCACTGTATTTTGATAACAAAAATTTGTACAGAGCTACCACTGAATTTTGATTTCTTCATATCTATAGCTTTTTCTCTAAAGTTTCAATCAACTTTCCTAAATTTATCACACGTTCTACATTTTCAGCACCAGAGACCTTTCCAATTTACAGCGTTGCTCTATGGGCCATTACACCCAGAAACCGTACCAATAAATTTGCGTCATTATCTCGACTTTGTCCATGCCCATCAAGTTTCATAATGTCTTTTTCATCATTTTTCAAATACCAAACTTAAATTGTCGTCCTTTTGCCAACTGTGATTTCTCCCATAGAAATGTCTACCGCTGATTACAAAATTGAATAAAAGAAATAAATTAAATATTAAAACTCACAAAATCACGTAAAAAAAATTGAAATTTCATATATCTTTGACATTCACAACTAAAGAGTCATTATAATCTTTTTTGGTAGGTACAGTTGGTTGAAACTTATTTTATCCAAACCTTCTGTAAATTCTTCATTGTTGTTGAGGTAGTTATCATAGTTCTACCAAAAGAGCCTCTCCTGAATTATTACGTTCTTGCTTCACGAAAAAATCTACTAGAAAAACCAACAAATAACACCAAAATTAAGAAAGAAAAAATCGGTATTTTAAGTTTGGAGTATACCCTATCATATGATAGGGTTCATATAATGTGGTTAAAGAAAGTGCTTTCAAGTACGGCAGAAAAATAAGAAGTTATATTGAAATTTGTCTGTGATTAGTGATTACTTTAACTTTCCGCCAAAAATAACCTCAGAAGTTAAGCGCATATTAAAATTTTAAATTTTAAAAATTTTGCTTGATCATTGTGGTTTAGATTGTCTTTTAACTTTCTTTAATCTTAATAATATTTCTTTCTATTTTACTGTTTATTATCTACTAAATATACTTCAAGTTATTTTATTTTAATACAATAATTATTTATTTATTTTTTAATGGTCAAATATGATTAAAATTTAAATTTAAATTTAAATTTTGAGTCTATAATATTTTTATTTTTAATTTTTATTATAATAACAATAAATAACTAAAAAACTACTTTAATAAATATATGACTCTCACAATCTCTAATTTCATGACGTTGATAGTTGATGATTCAAACAATGCACTGTCATTTAATTATTTATCTATTATACATAAAACAATATAATAAGAGTTATACATTAAATAAATTTTACAAATATTTTTACCTGAAAAATTTAATATTTAATAAATTTTAATTACTAATTAGTTACTAAAATTTTATTATATTAAACAAATTAATTATCACATAAAATTGTTATAAGAAATTTTATAAATCAATTCTTTGTTACTTAGTAAAATTGCAAACTTTTATATAAGTGACTCATAAATTAATTAGTATTAATTTTTTTATAACTAAAAATAATTATAAAATAATTAATTAATGAAATATACTAATTAAATAATAGTATAAATAAAAAATTTAATTCATAATTTTACAAAATAATTTTTAAAAAATAATTATGCATATAATAAAAGTATAGTACTCACAAAAATATATAATGAGTACTAAATTATGTAAATAAAGACTAAATTTTTTTTAATTTATCCTCATTTTTTTAAATTCAAAAATTGATAAAATAATTTATTTTTAATAAAAACTAATTTTTTTTGTACTTAAAAGTTATTAAAATTTTTATTATCTATTTAAATTATATTATTTTAACTAAATCCCATTTTTATGGTAGTGTATGATCATATGAACGAAAATAATTATTTTTAATTATGTCGTACATTTAAAATAATAAATATAATTTATTGATCCAATAAAATTTGTATCAAATTTGACATCCTTAACTTTTATTTATGAATCACGTTATATTGTCTTTATATAAAAAAATAATAATAAACAACTCACCATTAAAAACACAAATCATTGTATTTTATTATTATTTTAGATAAGATTTTATTAGAGAATTAATTTAGAGTATAATCAATTATAACCAACTAATTGTCACCAAAAAAAAAAATTATAACCAACTAATTAAAAAATATACTAATTATAGAAACAAAATAAAATAACTCCCTACTTTTTTATTTTATAAAATTTTAAAATTAAAAATAAAAAAATTAACTGAATTAACTTATATTATAGTTAGCTACCTAGATTTTTCTTACAAACTTAACAAAAAACTGAAACAGGCAATCAAACATTTTATCTCCTAAAAAAAGGTATTTCCTTCCTCTTGGCGAAGACATACATATGCATGCTGAGATTTTTGCCCGTAAAACATGGAAATTCCCCTACAGGCGGCATCATAGTTAATTCCCAATTAATGTGGATTCTTTTATTTTATTATTATTGATTGATTTTATTTTGACCATCATTATCAAGATTTTATTATTCCTACATTGAATGAGTACCCCACGGATATCTAGAATTCTCGTATGTTTATGCCCCAGCCAAAGGGATAAGATTAACTATTACATAATTACTAATTAATTCTTTAATTCTCTAATTATCTCAATCAATTAACGGCTATCATACCTTGTGATCTCCAAATCTCCGTCTTTAACCGTTGGATTAATTTCCGGGTATATAATGACCATATTACCCTCAGAAGGATCTATATAACCCACCCACCCTTCTCATTTCCCTCAGCATCAAAACCAACAACAACAAATCAAATACTTTTTACCTTCATTTTCTTTCAAACCAAACACAAACAAACATGGCTCCTGCTATCACTACCCTCACTGCACCCAAAGCCACCGTGGCCAACGGCCGCACCGCTGGTAACCGTGCCTTTGTGACGTTCCTTGCTGGGAACGGTGACTATGTGAAAGGGTGTTGTAGGGTTGGCAAAGGGTCTGAGAAAAACGAAAACAATGTACCCTCTTGTTGTTGCAGTGCTACCCGATGTTCCTGAAGAGCACAGAAAGATTCTGATATCTCAAGGGTGCATTGTTAGGGAGATTGAGCCTGTGTATCCACCTGAGAACCAGACACAGTTTGCTATGGCCTATTATGTCATCAACTACTCCAAACTTCGTATTTGGGAGGTACATCTTGTCTTCTATTCTCTTATTCTTTTTGTTTTGCTTTTTATTATTATATCTGAGTTTGATGGCATAAAATGTTGCAGTTTGTGGAGTATAGTAAGATGATATATCTAGATGGTGACATTCAAGTGTTTGAGAACATTGACCACCTCTTTGACTTGCCGGATAACTACTTCTATGCTGTGATGGACTGTTTTTGTGAACCAACTTGGGGCCACACCTCGCAGTACAAGATCGGTTATTGCCAGCAATGCCCTGATAAGGTTCAATGGCCTAAGGACTTTGGTCCGAAGCCCCCACTTTATTTCAATGCTGGTATGTTCGTTTATGAACCAAATCTTGCGACCTATCATGACCTTCTTAAAACACTTCAAGTCACAAAACCTACATCTTTTGCAGAACAGGTACTTATTTGTACGATTTATTTTCAATTTTTCTTACATGAAAAAAACGTGAGATTTATGTTTTTGAAATTGAATTATTTTCAGGACTTTTTGAACAATTACTTTAAGGATAAGTACAAGCCCATATCAAATGTTTACAATCTTGTGCTTGCCATGTTATGGCGTCATCCTGAAAATGTTGAGCTTGACAAAGTTAAAGTAGTTCACTACTGTGCAGCTGTGAGTATTCAATTCAAATTATACATAATAATTTATTCCCAGATAATTTGTACAATTATTTATTTGGTTGCTTACATTTACGTTATGGCATTAATTAATTTTTCAGGGGTCTAAACCATGGAGGTATACTGGGAAGGAAGATAACATGGACAGAGAAGACATCAAGATGCTGGTGAAAAAATGGTGGGATATATACGAAGATGAGACTTTGGATTTCAATCATCCCGTGAATTCAGAAAGGTTTAAGATGGCTATTTTGGAGTCTGGTGGTGAAATCAAGTTTGTTCCCGCGCCATCCGCAGCATAGTTTATATCTTCTGATTATCAAGGAATCTAAACTATTGTGTGATCCGTGTACATAAATATGTATAAGGAGTCATACATATATGGAGTCATATATATACCACTAAGTCTTTCTTATAGGTTAAGAGAATGAAGAGGACCACTTTTATGAGTCCTCTTTTTTTTTTTTTCAATTATTTTTCCTTTTCTTTTGGACGTTATGAAGCTTGAGATTATCCTAAATTTTATATAAATGGATATTCTTTATTATGTTATTTCTTTTTTCTTTTTACTGGTTTTTTTTTTCTTTTGAATTGCGTATCTCGCGTACTCTGTATATACTTTTCTCTAAAATTGTACTTTAATTAAAAAATCATGATAAAATGAATCTGTTTCGATGTCGGCTTTATAGTGGCTATATGACTTGTGTTTTTATTTTTGAATTTCAATTTTTCTTTTTCATCGCAAATTCATAATCAGTATCTCACAGCTTTGGCGGTCGCCGGTGAGAATCACGCTAGTTCATCGTGGCAATACTTAATAGTTGCCCTTTATATATAATTTGTTTTTTCATATAAACTAGTTCTTGTTGTTATTAATTTGAAGATGTTTCTCTTCTGTTTGTCTCTATTTGTAGCAACGCCTGTTCCTTGTTATAACTTTCTTTAAATTAAATATTTAATTCAGTTACTGTCTCTTTTTTGGGTCATACAAACACTCAAACACAAACCTAGTTATTTGGATTCGATTTTAGTGTGGCTTAGTTGGAAACAAACACCTTTGCCATTACATTCCATGTGTCAGCCACAGTTACTGTCTTAGCTACTAAAAGAACTTCACTTTTCTTACCATCTTTTTTATTATTTTGAAAGAAAAAAAGCTCGACACAAAGGTGGCGCAAGGATTAGATCCCAAACACAACGGAGAACAAAGATCAGAGATTAGATACAAACAAAACAGCTTTTATTTGCCATCTTTTTATTTTTTGATGAAAAAGAAGTTCAACACAAAATTGGAGGAACGATTAGATCCCAAAATATAACAAAGGTTACGTTTGTTTACTGAGGACACTGATACCAGAAACACAGAGATATAAAATTGTATTTGGTAGAAGAGACATGGATAGAGATAATGTGTCTAAAGGACACAGAAACACTAACAAGAGATATAATTTATTTTTTTTTCTTTTATTATTTTTGTTAATTTTTCATAATTATATTTTTTATTATTATATTTTTCATCTCAAATTTTTTGAATGAAAAAATGAGAATAAATTTGATTTTCATAATTTATTTTAGTTTATCACCAACAGAATACAAAAATACAAAATTTTATATTTTTATTCATCAGTGTCTTTTTCTATCCTATAATTCTATTATTAATATCTTGTCCTATCCTATTCTTATAAGCAAACACAGCTAAAAAGAACAAAAAGAAAATATACATAAAAAATTCAGACAATTTTTATTACCATCCTTTTATTTTTTAAAAGAAAAAGAAGCTCCTCAGGAAGGTGGATGAAGGGATTAGATACTAATAAATTGAACAAAAAGAACAAAGCAAATGGATAAAAAAAAGTATTTTTTATTAAAATTTAATTAATATTTTATACTTTAAGTATTAAATCTTAAATATTTTTTTTGATACTTAAGAGGCTTATGGGAATACGGGCTACGGCTCAAAACAAAAAAATTAAGACAATTTTTTTCAAGAACTTCACCCCTCTCATCCGCACAAGTATATGGTATCACCATGATTAAAATTTTTTTCAAATTGCCTAATTTCTTTTTTCATTTTTTGTCCATGTTTAACTAAAATGTCAGCACATTAGTTTGTGTCTCTGAAAATGTGTCAAACCATCATTCGATATGTTCTAGTCATAAACTCTTTTTTAGATGGCACCAACGAAGCTCCCACATATTTTTCTACCACAATATTTTGGAGAAGAATGACAACGCAATTAGGTAATGGATCTTCTTCAGCAAAAAAAACACATAAAAAAATAAAGTGTGATTTTTTATTTTTAATTTTTTAAGTAGGATCAAAATTAAATAAAAAAAAACAATAAAAGATTAAATTAAATACTAAACAATATTCAATTTTTTTTTACGAAAGAGAATCCACACCCACGCAATTAGAGTCTGACTCCACTATAAAATGATACTCCATGGATCATCATCTTTATTACTATCTGCAAGAATCAGGTAAGACTAGGTTTATTTTTAATAATTAGAACGGTCAAAATTCAGCATATAAGTTCAAATTCAACATATAATTATTATCTTAACAGTAAATTACAATTATATTCTCAGCATCATTGAACAAAATAACAAAATTTTTAGATTTATCAGAATTTTTAAAAGATAATATTTATTTATATACTAATGTATTTTATGTTTATTAGACTCTATTAATACTTTTTTTTTATAACAATGTTTGATATTTCATTTCATAAATTTCAATACTTCATAAAAAGCGGCACATTTAATAGGTATAAAGTTGTTGTATTCATTTTAAATATATCTTTGTTTTTCTTGGTATGAAAGATAGGAATTTTATCAAATTTGGCATCTAAACCTTGTTAAAAAGAAAAAAGTAGTTAATTATAATTATAGAGTGACGAATCAAACTACATAGCTATTATGTAGTGAAGTAATCTAATATTTACAATAACTATCCTGGGTGAATATAAAAAAAATATTAAATTAATTATTTTTATAAAATATATATTAAAATATAAAATACATATAAAAATAAGTTAAATAATATATATAAATATAGACAAATACATAATTCTAAGAATAAAAAACATATATAAGTTAATGTCAGATTAAAATTGTACAAATCAACCAAATTAAGAATTGATACAACCAGGAGCACATTTCTATGTAATTCGAATTAGGGGAATTAAAATTTAACATACACAGTAATTCGAATCAGACTGATTTGAATTATACGAAAACGCACACAAGCACTAATTCAAACCAGTTTGATTCGAATCACTCACACACACTAATTCGAATCAAGCCAATTCGAATTACAACAACAATAACAACAACAACAATAATAATAATAATAATCATAATCTTAAATTAAATTCGAATCAAGCCAATTCAAACCAGAAGCACATAATAATAATAATAATAATAATAATAATAATAATAATAATATTATTATTATTATTATTATTATTATTATTATTATTATTATTATTATTATTATTATTGTACTGATTTTATGTGTGTAATTCGAATTAGTGTGTGTGAGTGGTTCGAATCAAAACTAATTTGAATTAGTGCTTGTGTGCGTTTCGAACCAGAAGTACTTATTATTATTATTATTATTATTATTATTATTATTATTATTATTATTATTATTATTATTATTATTATTATTATACTGATTTTATGTGTGTGTAATTCGAATGGACTTGATTCGAATTAGTATGTGTGAATGGTTCGAATCAAGCTGATTCGAATTAGTGTTTGTGTGCGTTTTCGTGTAATTCGAATCAGTTTGATTCGAATTACATGTGTATGTTAAATTCGAATTTCCCTAATTCGAATTACATAGAAATGTACTTCTGGTTGATTCGTGTATCAATTCTCAATTTGACTAATTTGTACAATTTTAGTCTGCCATTAACATATATGTGTTTTTTAACGCAATTCTAATTTAGTGATTCATATTTTTTATACACATAATATTTTTATTTTTTTATTAACCGACTTATTTAAAATATTAATATTGAAAAATTCTCTGAGTTAGATCAAAATTTTAAATATCTTACTGTCACCAAATTTTTTTTTAAATATCCTACTTGATGCTGATCTTTCAATTATTTATATGTTGATGAGTTTGAAAAATTCTAAATTAAAATTTGTGATGACTAAACATTATTAATACAATTAATCTTGGATTAAATGTTGATTAAAGTAATTTTGCAATGCAGGATTATTTTGGGCCGAAAATAAATTTCTAGTGCAAGCCCAATTCAGCCTTGGTATTAAGATATTGTGATTATGGTGGCTGAATACATGGTTATGATATTTGGGCCAGAAACTTTACTTAAGTCCAATTGGTTAAATCCATCAGCTTTGATGCAAGAATATATGATGAGTATGGTTGAATTGATTATTATACTTGGGTCAAATTGATCCATTATTGCAACAAGCCCAAGTTAATCACATTTTGCCATACACTCCAATGCATGATCCGAAAATAATTCATCAGGAAAGCAAATGTTATTATTTGCCTTATGCCTTCAACGGATCTCTTCTCTAAAGCATGTGATGGAACTCAAAATTTTATTAAGAAGAATTAAAACATGCATTGAAAACATAAATGAGAGAGAGTATGAGTGACATGATTGATTTGGTTGGTGTTGCACGCCACTCAAGCAAGGGAAGTAAAAGCAATTTTTTTTACTTAATTTGTTTAACTCATTTAATTGCTTTCCTTCCAAATTGTTTTTTCTCTCTCATGTCTTCTTTCTTCCCTTCGGTCATGTCACAGGGAACTATGGAAGCTAAGTTGAGCTATCAGAAGGAAGAAGAAGCTACATGCATCAAGACCATCACAATGATGGCAAGAAAATATAAAAAATGTAGTGGCTAAGATCTGCAACCATGAAAGGAAAGATATGATGATGAGATCTTGGCTTCTCCATACCAAAAATGGTTGAAGGAGATTCGGCCAGCAAGAAGAAGATCCTTTGAGAGATGGCTTGTCACTGCTTTTGGGTTCACTCATCACATAAGGTAGCTAGGGTGGCTACGTGAGAGAGGAAGCAAAAGTGGAGCAGAAGAAGTCATCATCATCATGAAGCATCAAGGGCCAGAAATCCATCTTAGAGAGCAAGCCAAGGATGGAGCGCTTAGATTGATGAAGAGTGATGACCAAGGAAGGACTAGAGGTAATTGCATGTTGGATTTTGCATGGGTTATCTCTTCTCTCTCTTTGGCCGAACCGGTTTTGTTCTTGGAGAAGAAGAAGTTGGCTTGGTTTTTGGCTTCAAAAGTGGAGGCTTCCCTCTTCTATAAAGAGAGAGAACAACCATAGTTTGGAGCAAGGAGAAAGTGTGAGAGTGTAAGGCACAGGGTTCTCAGAGCTACCTGAGCTAACATATTTTCTTCTCCTTCAATGTATTATGTTTTGTATTTTTCTGTTTAATTTTGTCATGTCTTGAGTCTCATAGAAAAATGCAAACAGTGAGGTTTGTAATGAAAAATTCATAGAGCGAAAAAAGGCAGAGAGTGCAAAATTAAAAGAAAAAGCCATAGATGTCCTTAGAGTTCCTTTGTTCATCTATGTTGTGTTTTATGATTCTATGGGAATCCCCTTGTAAGTTGGGTTAGCACTTTACAGTCTGTAATCAGGAAGATTATAGTGAAATTCCATCATGTTTGTGATGGAGACTGGATGTAGGCTGCACTGCACTTAGCAGCTGAACCAGGATATATTTGGGTGTAATTTTCTCTCTTTTCTACTCCATTTCTGTTTCTACTGCACAGGAGCAAAAACCAAAAATATCTCGTGTCAAGTGACGAGACAAAAAGAAAAAGTCTCGTGGCTAGTCACGAGATAAAAAGACAAAAAGTTTCCAGAATTGGTTTCAAAGGTCAGCAAGTATTATCAAGCAAAAAGGGGGCTAAGATTCAACCCCCCTTCTCTTAGCCACTGATAATCATCATGTGTTTATTGTCTAAAGTCGTAAGCAATGCCTTGTAGCTGCTCAAAATATATAGGTAGAAATTATTATTATTATTATTATTATTATTATTATTATTATTATTATTATTATTATTATTATTATTATTATTATTATTATTGATCCGACCGTTACAAATTTGACGTAATAACTCGGAATTATGAGTCATAAACTCGGCAAATTTATGTTATAGCTCGGTGTTACAGAAGTCCATCGGACTACGTCCAACAATCAAATTGTCCGATCAATATCATCGTCCGTTACACCCTTATTACTACTCTTCAATTTAGACAATAAAGCAGGAAGGTAACCGACCTTTGTACTCTCACCTATAAAAGGTATGATCTTCTATCCTAAAGACACATGGAATTCTCAATATTAACTTAAGCTTCGGAGTGCCTTTGCAGGTACACTCCCCCCTTGTTTCTTGCTCACACCCTACACAATTGGACATCTCCTCAGGAGTAAAGCTCGGACTTTCTCAAGGCTCATAGATCGGCACTAGAAATAACAACTCGGCGTCAACTCCTAGAAGCCGAGCTCCCCTTCAGGTATCCACACAGGAACAATTGGCGCCTACCGTGGGCCGAGAATATAATCATTTCTCTGTATCTCATCGGCCTCGACGTTCTCGCCTGGAGCCATGGTTAAGAAACTTCCACCCACACCATCTGAACTTCTTCAGATGGTGACCGAGTTACGGCAAGCCAACCAGCGCATGGCCAAAGAGAACCAAAGAATGAAAAATCAGATTGCTAATTTGAATAATACCCGAATCGAAAATAACAATGATCGACAAGAACGAATAGAAGAAGCCGAGCATCAGTCAGGGCCGACACATGTCTCTGAAACTGCTCAGCACGAAGAAGAGCAACCCGAGCACAATTCGGAAGCTCGGCTAGAAGACGAGGATTACAACCTAGAAAACTCCCCTGGGCCATTCATGGCCGAGGTGATGAACTTCGTGTTGCCCGGGAGGTTCACTCTGCCGACCACCCGAACCCCCTATGATGGGTTAGGTGATCCAAAGAAATACATCAAAAAGTTCACATCCATAATGATCGTAAACGGTGCATCTGATAAAGTTTTGTCGTTGTTTTCCATCTTACTTAGACAGTCCTGCACTTGATTGGTTTTGTTCTTTGTCTGCAGGTTCTATTTCTCGCTTTCGAGACCTATCAAAGCCTTTCGAGGAGCATTTTGCTGGATCGGCCATCTATCTACATGACTCCGATTACTTAAACACAGTCAAACAGGGCCAGCATGAAAGCCTTAGAGACTACATGATGCGCTTCACAAAAATAGCTATGAGTATACCCGATCTCCATCCCGAGGTGGAACTGCACGCAATAAAAAGTGGACTCCGACCAGGAAAATTCCAGGAGACTATTGCCGTGGCCAAACCTAAAACTTTGGCCGAGTTCCGTGAAAATGAGAAAGGTCAGATTGATATCGAAGAACTTCGACAAGCTCGGAAAACTGAGAAACCACAATACAGAGACGATGACAAAACACGAGATAACAAGAAAAACTTCAAACCAACTTCCTGATATGAATCTTATACTCAGTTCAACACCAAGCGTGACGACATCATCAAGGAGATCTTGAATTCAAAGTTGATCAAGCCACCAAGAAAAGTTGGCACCTATCCAGATTCAAAAAGTGCAGACCGATTAAAATACTGTTCTTTTCATCAAAAGCACGAACACACTACTGACGAGTGTGTCATCGCCAAAGACCTTCTGGAGCAGTTAGCTCGGCAAGGTCATCTCGACAAGTATATCGGCGGCCACATACAACGACGTGCACCTCTCCCTAGTGACCAAAGCTCACACAGCATGGCCGAGATAAAGATCAATCAAACACCAATCTGCCTGACCAACCAAGACGTATTATTAACTATATTTCTAGAGGTTTTGTAGGTGGAGGGCCACAAGCTCGGCAAGAAAGCGGTCTTACTGAGCTATGCTTTCCATAGAAGCCGATCAACATTCACAGCAGACACCTCCACACTTTCCTCAGATAACATTCTAGACATCCGACCATAACACCAACGTAACAAATCTAGACGACCCGGTCGTGATTTCCTTACAGCTTGGAGATCTCCTAGTAAAAAAGGTTTTACTGGACCTTGGGAGCAGTGCCGATGTTCTCTTTTACTCCACATTTCAGAAGATGAAACTGAGCAACAACATCCTCCAACCTTCCACTGGAGACCTGGTCGGTTTCTTAGGTGAGAGAGTCCCGGTTATGGGCTCTGTGTAGTTATAAACCAGACTCGGTGAGGTTCTCCTATCAAAAACTTCAGATATTTAATACTTAGTTGTCGATTGTTTTAGTCCTTACAATTTGATACTTGGCCGACCTTTCTTAAATAGGTTCGGCGCCATAGCTTCTACAATTCATCTCTGTATTAAGTTTCCTTTGCAGGATAACACAATTGCAACTATTCACAGTGATGCCCGAGAGGCCAGAGAATGCTACAACAACAGTTTTAAAAGACCTAACCAAAACATACAAGCTCATGTGCACAACATCGGCAACCAAGACGACCTACCAGCCCTGGCCGACCTTGATCCCAGGGCAGGAACCCTCGAACTACCAACCCCGACAGAAGACTTGCATAAAATCTATTTTGCAGATAGCTCGGACAAGTTTACATACGTCGGTTCCACATTAAACTCAGAAGAGAAGGCCTTATTCCGAGCAATTCTACAACAAAATGCCAACTTGTTTGCTTGGACCCCAGTTGATATGCCAGGCATTGACCCATCCATCATATCCCACAAGTTAGCATTAGATCCGTCTATCTGACCTATAGCACAAAAAAAGCGGAACCTCGGCCATGACCGCAAACAAGCCTCTCTGGAAGAAACCAAGAAGCTCATCAACGCCGGCTTCATTCAGGAAATTAGATTCACAACATGGTTGGTGAATGTCATCATGGTGAAAAAACATAATGGTAAATGGCGCATGTGTGTTGATTTCACCGATCTCAACAAAGCATGCCCAAAAGACTCCTATCCCTTACCATCTATTGATTTCTTAGTTGATAATGCCTCTAGTTATGAAAAACTTAGCTTTATGGATGCATACTCTGGCTATAACCAGATCCAGATGCATCCATCCGATCAAAATAAGACAGCCTTTATTACTGAATATGGAAACTACTGTTATAAAGTCATGCCGTTTGGCCTTAAGAATGCAGGTGCAACATATCAACGCCTAATGGACAAAGTATTCGCCCAACAGATTGGTAGGAACATTGAGGTCTACGTTGACGATATGGTCGCCAAAACGAAGATCAGCAACAACCACCTTGATGTACTTGCCGCGGCACATGAAGGTATTTGTGGAACACATCTCGGAGCTCGAAGCCTATCTTCAAAGATCCTCTAAGCTGGTTTCTATTGGTCGACGCTGCAACAAGATTGTAAAATAAAAGTCAAAAGCTGTGACAACTGCCAGAAACACAGTCCGATCACCCACCTTCCCGCCGAACTACTACACTGTACCGAGGTAAGTTGGCCATTCAACCAATGAGGGCTCAACATCCTCGGTCCTTTCCCCTTAGCGGCCGGACAGGTAAAATTTTTAATAGTAGCAATTGATTACTTTTCAAAATGGATAGAGAAACAACCCTTAGCAAAGATCACCTTACAACAAATGATTTCCTTTGTATGGAAGCATATTATCTGTAGATTCGGCCTACTCCGGCACATTATCACTGATAATGGACACCAGTTTGTCGATAAAAAATTCATCTCCTTTTTGCAGAATCTAAAGGTCAAACAACATTTTTCATCAGTAGAGCACTCACAAACAAATGGGCTAGCAGATGCCGCGAATAAGGTTATCCTACATGCCTCAAAGACGAAACTCGACGATGCCAAAGGGCTTTGGGCCGAACTCATCCTAGAGATCATATGGAGATACAATACCACCATCCACTCAACAACAAAGGAAACACCTTTCCGGCTAGTCTACGGTTCCGACGCAATGATACATGTGGAGATCTCTCAATGTTCACTACGCACTGAAATGGCCGACCATACTACAAAAGACGCAGCTCGGCAATCCGAACTCGACCTCCTTGAAGAAGTCCAATCTTCAACACCAATCAAACACCGAGCTATACAACAGCACATAGCTCGGCGATTCAATCGAAAACTTCAGCCAAGGTCTTTTCAAGTACACGACCTTGTTCTCAGAAGAACCGAACAAGCTAGAAGTCCATAGAGCCTTGGCAAACTAGCAGCTAACTGCGAAAGCCCCTACCGAATCATACAAGTCATCGGCAACGGAGCTTACCGATTACAAACCTTAGATGGTAATGATTTGCCTAACACTTGGAATGTATCATCTTTAAAGTTATATTATAGTTAAAAGTCAGGGACAGGCAAGTACTCTTTTTCTTACTACCAAGATTTTTCCCAAAAACGGATTTTGCTTGGAGAGGTTTTAACGAGGCTGGCCTACCTGCACCTTTGTAATAAAAGGTCCTTCACCATACATAAGTTTCTTATTTTTAAATTATATTTCGTTTCTTTCTTTCTTACGAAATTATTCTCTTATCATTCCGACATCTATTAAAAATCAAACCCATTAAGGGTTAACGTTCAAACAACACTTACCGAACAAACAAGAATGACCGATCAAATACTAAAGGCCGATCAAAACGGGACTTGCCGATCAGAGAACAACTGCCGATCAAATAACAATGACCGATCAAATTTGATAAAATTACCGATCACACAACAATTGTCTATCAAAAATAACAAACAAACAATCACCAATCAAATCGGATCTTCCTGATCTAACACCAATAGCCGATCATACGACAATCACCGACCAAATCACACAAATCAATTTGTTCATCTATACACAATGAGGAAGTGTCATACAAATACATCCTTCTATTTTTGCAATTTGGCAATATAGAAATACAATCATCTATCTTCCCAAATCCCAAATAGTGAATCATTATCCCATCCTCAATAATTCAAAAAACCTTCAAAAACTATAGCTTAAAAAAGGCTTCCCTAATAGCAATGCCTATACAAGAAAATTAATATAATCTTTGTCAAAAACTATTCATGCAAACTAACATCATGTGTCATCATGAAACAAAATGCCTTTTCTTTTTAACAAAGGCACCTACAACAGTGTTAAAAAAAGCTCATAAAGGAGCAACAAGTCCAACTACAACAACTACTAAATAGTCCAAAACAAACGTACAACACATACACAAATAAGTTACCAAACACAGCAATTCATTCAAACATTTTCGGCCTCTTCCTCGGCATCCTCATCATCTTCCACCATGGTCCCATCTTGAAAAATCTTCCCCGGATCCATCTGAGACAAGTAAAACATTAGGAGCAAGAAATCTGGCATGCTGAGAAACTCGTTCGAAACCTTCCACAAATGAGTCAAGTATTTCCGTCCCTTTCTGCTTTTCGACCTCTTTCAACTTCGATGTAACCTCAATAACTTTAGGACCCATGCTGGAAAGGTTGGCTTCCTTCTTCTTAAGATCCTCCACCTCTTTCGCATAATTTTCCTTCATCCCTTTCAACTCCTTCTCAGTCTCTAATAACTTATTCTCCAACTCAGCAAGTTTCTGACTCTTTAACTCCAACTTTTCCTTTAAAATTGGATCTTGCTTAACCTCGGAAAATCTTCGGTGTTTCTTTTTCTGGCTACGCCCTAAACTGGCAAGCCGAAAACCAATCACCTTAAACATGAAACATATCCAAGTTACTTTTAGATTTTCATCTATCTAATAAAGAACCAAAATACAAAAATACCTGTATATATTGATCTATGGTGACGTCACCAACCTCGTCCGCCAGCGTCACATTCGTCGAAGATTGGCACACATCATCAGCAACAGCCATATAAGGGAACTCTTTTCCCCACAGTGACGAGCCGTCACTTTGATCGGCAATGTCATGCATTCTCTGTTGATTTTTGAAAAAATCATGAATTTTCTCAATAGAAACTTCACCTCCATCATCCTCGGAACACTCAGACAGATCGACAACACCTGTTTTTCTTTTCTTTAAAATAACCTTCCTCCTCACTGGCTTCGGCTGATTAACCTCGCCGGCACCAACAACTTTTTCTTCTTTTGACGTAGATCCCTCTTTTTCAAGATTTTTGCTCTTAACCTGAGCTCTCAGAGTAGATGCCGAAACCCCAGGATATTTCCCACCTGCCAACAACAAAATAACATAGTTAACACAATTATCCTATTTCGTTCAAATTACCACGATAAATACAGCTCACTTAAATACTCTATCACTGCTTGCCTATTCTCGTCCCATTGAAGCAATTCAACACCGAAATCAATTTCTTCCGATCAATAGCTTCAACTAAATACTCAATGATACACTCATTCCTTACATTAATACTCTCTGGCCCCAGAATGCTCTGTGACTCCGAGCACCACCAAATTGGGAGCCTTTCCCCAAAATGCTCGTCCATATAAAACGGAAAGTCCCTCTCAACACTCCTTACTTTCATATACATCTCCTTAAAGTTCTTAAAAGATGATTTATAAAGTTTGAACACAGCAAACCTTGGCGAACTGTTCAAGTTCACCCATAACCTTTTTCAAACACCTTTTGCCTGGAACAATGAAAAGAACAACTCCACTGTAGGTCCTTCCTCTAGAAAATCTATCAAAATTTCAAAAGCACGAAGGAAGGCCCACCCATTAGGATGCAGTTGAGATAGTGCGCAGTTCAACTGCTTAAGCACCTGACACTGAAACTCACTAAAAGGGAGTTTCACCCTCAGTTCTTCCAAAACGCAACTATACATATGAAAGTATTCGAAACCATCCCCCCTGTGGAAAATGCGATCACTATCACAGCATGGAAGCAACTCCAGTCCAACTCTAGAACCAACCCTCACAACCCTACCCTTATCTATCTCCTTCACAGCACCCTCATCCAAAAATAAAGATGCATGTTTCTTCACATCCTCATTCACCCAATCATACGACCAATCAAAATTTTCCCTTTTCTCCTTCTCAAAATCCATTAGCAAAGAAAAAAAAAAAGAAAACACCCAGAAAGACAGAGAAGAAAGAGTTGCAGAAAGCTACAGAGAAAACAGGAAAGTACCTTGCTTGCTCATTTTTCCTTCAAATGCCTCTGATAAACTCAAACCCTTGTGCAAAATATCAAACCTTTGGTATCCTAAGTCTTCATTAAAAACCCAAAAACTATTTTCCAATACCACTAACCCATCACTTCAGCTACCCCAAGTGAAATGATGTGCATTCGAAATACGCACGTCATTAATAAGCATTCAGTTAATTTTCTCTCACCTACAACTTAATTACTATTTAATAAAGCACCTTGAACTGGGGGCTCCAAGGGCAACCCAAACTAGCCGAGCTACACCTTCACTCAAATAGCCAACTTATAACTCATTAAAAGCTCAACCTACTTCATTAAACATATTCCCAAGCTAAACTTAGGGGCTATGATCCTACCGTTACAAATTCGACATAATAACTCGGCATTATGAGTCATAAACTCGACAAACTTACGTTATAGCTCGGCGTTACAGAAGCCCAACGGACTACGTCCAATAGTCAAATCATCCGATCAATATCATCGTCCGTTACACCCTTATTACTACTTTTCAATCCAGACAATAAAGCAGGAAGGTAACCGACCTTTGTACTCTCACCTATAAAAGGTACGATCTTCTATCCTAAAGACACATTGAATTTTCAATACTAACTTAAACTTTGGAGTGCCTTTGCAAGCACACTCCCCCCTTATTTCTTGCTCACACTCTGCACGATTGGACATCTCCCCAGGAGTGAAGCTCGAACTTTCTCAAGGCTCATAGATCGACACCAAAGATAACAACTCGGCGCCGACTCTCAGAAGCCGAGCACCCCCTTCAGGTATACACACAGGAACAATTTGGTCATTGAAATTATAATATTTTGTTAAGTAAAATCTCATCCTTAGTCTTTAACAATTTCACTAAATGTCTACTCACCCTTAACAAAAATATAATACCATTGCGACTTCTATCCATTGCTTCCAACAGATATTTTGGTCCTTATGTGAAATTCTCTGGCAATAGGAGGCAGCAAGAATTCTAGTGTAACGGCATGTTTTTTATGTGTCAATTATAATTTTAGGGACAAATCGCTCCTTGCATATTCAGCAAAATATCAGTATTTTGCTTGTTGCAAAAAACGTTTAATAACAACTCTCGCTTCGTTACTCAATGGATTTCAAACCATAACAAAGAAGTATGAGCTGTACAAATTAATCCTTAGCATCGAATTAGTGTTCATGGAAGTCTTCATTTTTTCTTTGGATGCTTGAGGTAGTTGATGCACAGAAATTAACTGGTGCTTTCAAGCCTAGAGTTGGATTAAGACTGGAGTTGGGATAAATTAGAAAAACCTTGCTGTTGTGCCAGAGCTCGTGGCTACCAATATTTTTGCAGAAACTCCAGTACTGATATTTGGTTTAGGATCAATTGCTTCATTTGCAATTGTTGCATCATTTGTCACATGTGGATTAACAGCATTTGGCCTTGGAGCATTGTTAGTTGGATGCATTTTCTGAAACTGTTTGCATGAAAGAAAGAAGCTATTAAACCCTTATCGACTTATTAAGCACACAACTAAATTCATAAAGATTTGATCTATCAATTTATTTGAAGGATAGTTAAACCCAAAAACATTATAATTGTAAGACTAAATTATACTTGCTGATTGAAAACATGTATACTTTGTTATCCATGTAGTTAAACACTCAATTCTCATCTCTTTCAAACTATCCTCCATAGTGAAACACAGACACAATTTCTAAACAAAACTCTAACAACGCAAAACAAAATCATTTTTAAGTGCAATCAATACTTCTAAATGATTTTCATTGTTTAATTTCTTTACTTAATTTTTAAGTCCTAAAACAAAAAATTATTATTACCCTGACCAGAAAACAACTCACTTTCATAGAAATGCATGCAATGGAGTTAGGGAAGAGGATTTTTGGTAAATTTCTGGTGCTAAATGTGGGTGTCATCAGGGTTCTTTTATAATTGTTGGTGTGAATAAGAGAGATAAATAAAAAATTTTTGTCCATAAAATAGTGCGAGAATGGAATACAGCGTTTTGGCATCAACAAAACTCTAAGTTTTGCTTACTATGTAGGGAGTGGCTACCTCAAAAAATTAGCTCATTGACATGTAGAAACGTAATAGGTAAGAATAAGATAGATAGCGGTTTTCTTTTTTTGAAATAGAGGGCCCCGGGGGGTTGGTGGTTTGGGTTTATTTTAAGGGTTTAGGAGGTTTCAATGAGATCAAAGATCCATGACCAAAATGAAAAAAAAAAAAGGATCAAAGATCATTAGTTAGTTTTGGTCCTGGCATCTTCTTATTAGACGCAGATCCCCGTCCAATACTGCCTATCGCAATTGGGCTCTTGCTGTAGTCACCCAAAAACTGAAAACAGTTTAACAAACAGTCTAACAACTCCAAAACTCACATGGAGCAAAAACATAAGTTAAAAAGCCTCGATCAATGTGTTCTGACAAAAACATTTGCTGTTCATGTCTGAAAAAAAAAAAAACGTATGCTGTTCACTTGCTCTGGCTTTATTCCCAACTAGGCAACTACCATCCTTCATGGTAGGTGGTGGAAAGTTTGAATTCGAGTGTCCCAGACATAGCCACGCTTCCCCCCTTCCTTCGAAATGCTTTCTCACCGACATTTGCTGAATCTCACAGCGTGTCTGTTACAAATTTCAGTAGCACACACATGCCGAGTTAGCTATAAAATTAGTTGTGAACTTTGAAGCTATTTGTTTGTGTTGCTGAACGGTGAAGATGGGCGTTGTTTGCGGGAATTCAGAACCGACGATTGAGATTAAAGATCTGAAATTCACGTACCCCGGCATCGACGGTCACCCTCCGCCGGGCTCCGCTCCTCTCATTCAGGACTTCTCTCTCTCACTCTCTTCCGGCGATCGATGCCTCCTTGTTGGATCCAATGGCGCTGGTTAACTCTCTTCCCCACGCCCACACTCTCTCCGTTTCTTTCTATATGTCTTATTTTGAGTCTGAAGAGGCGTTTTACGTTTTGATTGATAGGGAAGACGACGATTCTCAAGATATTGGGAGGGAAGCACATGGTCGAACCGGGAATGGTTCGTGTGCTTGGAAGATCGGCTTTTCATGACACCAATTTGACGTCCTCTGGTGATCTCTGTTATCTTGGTGGCGAGGTTCGTCCCCTCTTTTTCCATTTATTTCTTTTTTCTTTTTTCAACTAACAAGATTAGCTTTAGAATAAGCATCATCAAAGTTATTTGCATCCAATTCATATAGTTTGGGTTTTATTCTTTTCTATGGTGTATTGCTTATCCTATGAGAAGGGGAGCGTTAGAGTCTCCATGTCACCTTAAAATCCCGGGTTCAAACTGTCAAACTGTGAAAACAGTTACTATGTAATTGTCAGGTTAAGTTGCATACATCACACCTTCTAGGTGCGGCCTGTTTTCGGACTCTGCGCTAACGCAGGATGCTTGTGCATTGAACTGCCTTTTTTATTGCTTATCCTATGAGAACCACAAACTTGCTTCATACTTCATACTTAAATGATGTTTCTTGTTCATAAAACAATTACATATTTTGGGTTCTCCCATTGTTTTCACCAACATGCATCTCAACAATAGTCAAGAAGTGATGAAGATGCTGCTTACACGATCAGGAATTTTGTATTGCAGTTATTAGTTCTCTTTTAATTTTTTTTTTTTATCTTGTATCATGTTAGATTTTAGTAATTGATTCTTTTACTTCTTGTTCATTGGGGGCCTGGGTGCAGTGGAGGCGAGATGTTGCTTTCGCGGGTTATGAGGTTGCAATACAAATGGATGTTTCTGCTGAAAAGATGATATTTGGTGTGGCTGGGACTGATCCTGAAAGAAGAGCAGAGCTAATCAAGGTTGGATGAATCTGTTTTATGTCACTTAAGCCTAACCTAACACTTTCACATGCTCTTAGTTTATGTCTGAACATGCTTTTCATGAATATTTTTATTGATGGTAGATGAGTTTATTGATAATAAGGTACTTGTGTCTTTAACATACAGAATGAGTTATACTTCACCAAGTTTAAAGTGAAACAGAATAGTACCATAAATTATTTATGCCTTTAGCATTTTCTAAATTATCTAGTTAATGTGCATGGATACGGGCATATGGCTTTATAAGGGATAGTGTCAATTGTTGTTTGGTTATAGGTCTTTCTTTGTGTTCTCTGAGACTATATGTTTGATGATAAAAACATCAAGAGGATAAGCAAAATCTAAATTTTGCAGGATGTTATAGTTGATGAGTGGACATACTAGACAAGATGTAATTAGAATGAACGAGTTATAGAAAAAGTTGAGCCAGCATCTTGTCAGGGACTGGGTGAATCGTGAATTCGGCCTTGGTTGCATCAGTTAGATGAGTTTGAGGAAAAAAATGGACACACTTTTGTAAGTGACTACTGACTTTTTGTAGTGTGGGGATGTGAGGATTTGGTGAGATATTCTCTATTGGGAAAACAAAATCTCGCGAGAAGTGAGAAAATGAGAGGCAGGCAGAGTTTTTGAGTGGACTTGGGAGGGTTACGGGTTCCTCCATTGCCCTTAAGAATTTTCCCTTCCTATGCTACCATGCATCTCATATATTTCCAGTGATTCCTTACTAGATTTGGCCATAGACTAGCAATGCACAGGTGTTTTGTTTTGTTTTGGAGAGAATGTCCAAGAAAAACCATAGCCAAAACATTAAAAGGTACTTAAAATTTGTTGCCTTGTTTATACGCAGTTTAAACTAGAGTGCAATGACATTGTTTGATCTATTGGTAGATCCCTAACATCTGGAATTTGTTTTTTCTTTTGTGTCTAATTTTAAAATGGGTAGCTCCATGAATTGCATCCTGTAAGATAGCAAAAGACAGAGCTCATCAATTCTGAATGCAACGAAGTTTAGATCGTTTTGTTTCTGTTAATATTCATGTCCTCTGGTTATGCATGGCTAGTTTCTGAGAAGGCTTCACCGACCATGCATATGTACATTTTATCTGGGATGCCATGGTTTAGTTTCTGTCTTGCTTTCCAACTTGGCAGGTATTGGATATAGATCTCTCTTGGAGATTGCATAAAGTATCTGATGGTCAAAGAAGAAGAGTTCAAATTTGTATGGGTCTCCTCAAACCATTCAAGGTACGCTATGGAGTATGCAAAAGTAATCACATACATGTTCATAGCTCTATATTTGTGCTTCATTGCACTTTGTTCATAAGGTTGCTCCCTACTTGTGTAGGTTCTTCTACTCGATGAGATAACAGTCGACCTTGATGTTCTAGCAAGAGCTGACCTTTTGAAGTTCCTAAGAAAGGAATGTGAAGAGAGGGGTGCTACTATTATATATGCAACACATATATTTGACGGTCTTGAGGATTGGCCAACTAATATAGTATGTCTAAATCCCATTCTGAATTGTTCCATGTCAAATTTTAATCATAATCCTTTATTGTATTCTATGTTCTTTTATCAGGTTTATGTAGCGCATGGAAAGCTGCAATTAGCCATGCCTATTGATAAAGTCAAGGAAACTAGCAAACTGTCATTAATGGTTTGTTCTGTTCCTAATCTTGACATTGGAAGTTCCTTATAAACTATTTGTGTCTCTCAACCTTGTCAGCGATGGCCTTAAATGCTACATAACGGTTACAGAGTGAACAGTGTGGATGCAGGCTAAGCAGTGCAATCTTATATTTTTGAAAATTATATAAAAACAAAATTTGTATTGTTGGTTTTGAATATACAGAGAACAGTTGAATCTTGGCTGAGGAAAGAACGCGATGAAGATAGAAGGAAAAGAAAAGAGAGGAAGGCAGCTGGTCTTCCTGAATTTGAAAAGCAAGTTGATGGAAGCCGCGTAGCAGGGGATCCAGCTCGTGCTGCTGTTCGAGTAATCAACAATGGCTGGGCAGCAGGGCGATTGACGTCTACGGTTGCTGGTGAGGAGAACTTTATGCTCAGCTCAAACAGAGTATTGAGGCAGTAGATAACACTACAAATTCTACTAGCTCTTTGCTCTATATCTATGGGTTTTATTTAGATTTATTTTAATTTTTTTTTTCAATGCTGTCATGTATAATCCTTTGTAATAGAGACACAGGTTGTCAGGTTATACAAGAAATAAATTTCCCATATTATGTTGTTTTCTTTTCCTCAGATTTTGCATTGAAGAGCTTATGTTTTCAATGGGAATTTATGTTTTGGGACCTTTGTTTTCTCTTATAAGTTGGTTGGTTGGTTAGATATCTTTTTAGATAAATCTAATACACTTGACTCAAAATATGGGAGGTAAGTGGCCCAAAAAGAAAATAGACACCAATCTGATGTAATCTCTCTAATCAGCGGCAGTTATGCTAATCGTACTCCAAACTAAAGACAAGCCACTGATCTGATAAACAACATGAAGGATAGCAGAAACAACTTGGCAAATCAGCGAACCAAGCTTGCAAAGCAAACGGAAATTATATAGCGCCACTGGCTTCCAGTGTAGTTGAAAGTTGAAACAAGCCTCCATAGCAACCTTATAACACTTGGCAGCGAATTTCAGCTTAGGGATGTCAATGGGGCAGGGCGGGGGCGGGGGATGCCTCCCTGCTCCCCATCCCCGCCCTCAGATTTGCTCCCCATCCCCACCCCATTCCCCGCCGTGGGGGAATATTGCTCCCCATCCCCATTCCCCACAGGGCCCCATTCCCCGCGGGGACCCCATTCCCCATCTACATAATAGTTCTAACTAATTATTAATTTCCATATGAATAGAGCTACAAGTATCTATCTTATACAAAAACTGCAAGATTTTATACAAAAAGTCTAAATGATACGATGGTGACTTCTTTCGAAATAATACAATGGAGGGACGCAACGACGGGTCAAAGGAAAAAGCAGTGAACGAGGTGGGAGATGCGGCAATAGAGAGGAGAATGGACACGACGGTAGAGTTACGAAAAGGAACGCCGCAAATAGAAATTACGACGCGGTAAGGATGATGGCATGGTGAGGTGTGACGATGCGGTGAGAGGGTGACGAGGGGGTGGCTGCAGAGAGGTTGGATGGAGTATAGACAGCCTTAGGGATCTCTGAATTGAAGAAGGATTATGCAAATAAAGATTAGGAGTTTTGGGTTTCTGTATATATATATATATGTGTGTGTGTGTGTGTGTGTGTGAGAAATGACTAAAAAACATATATGAGAATAAACTATTAAAGATAATTTAAGGAATTAATAAATTTCGGGGAATAGTGGGGACGGGGCGGGGATCCCCGCTCGGGTCCCCGCACCTGCTTCGGGGGAATTTTGTCCCCCATCCCCATCCCCACGGGGAAAATTCCCCACAATCGGATCCCCATTCGGGGCAGTCCCCGCAGGGATCCCCGCGTCTCGGGAAATTTTGCCATCCCTATTTCAGCTCCTTGAAAAACACCATCGTATTTTGACTATTTTCAAATATTGTGTGCAAACCGAGAACTTTTTTGAATAAATAAATAACTTATTGTTGTAAAATAAATCGATAGAGATGAGAAGTAGATATAAAAATAAAATAAAGAGAATAATGTTGTGATAAATATGATGATGTGAATGCCTATTTATTATATAGGTCGTTGATTTTTTCTATGAAAGAATGAAACTCCCAAGTTAAATTGAACTTAAATTAAGTTTGAAAAAGTAAATATTTTACTTCTATAAATAGTGAAAAGGTCTCACACAATTGATGTACAACAAAAATATTCTTCTCTTTCATATATATAATATAAATCCTTTTTTTTTATATCTTTCAGAGCATACGTTACAACATATATAATATTACTAAACATATGAATTACTTCTATTATAGTGAGATAATAGTATTGGTGAACTTTAATATTAGTGTCTTCTATTTATATTTTGTTATTTTTTTATTACCTCTTATTTATTTATTTATTTTATAACACGTTATCATCACGAGATATTGATCAAAATTTAGAAAGGCTTAGGTAATAAATTTTTATTTTCTCAAAACTCTCTCATCTTGAATTTAATGTTCTTGATATATCTGGAAACAATTACTTATCATGGATACTAGATACTGAAATCTATCTTTGACTCAATGGATCTTGGAGATTCCATTAAGGCTGAAAATAATGCATCCCAAAAGGATAAAGCTAAAGCCATGATCTTCTTTCATCGGCATCTTTACGAAGGATTGAAAAATGAATATCTTGCACTAAAAGATCCTGCAGATCTGTGGAAAAATCTTGAAAAAAGGTATAATTATCAAAAGACAGTGATACTTCCTCAAGCCTGATATGAGTTGACGCACTTACGTCTGTAGGATTTTAAATTCAAAAATGAATACAATTCAGCAATGTTCCGTATTACCTCATGAATGAAATTATGTGGAGAAAAGATAACTGATAATGACATGTTAGAGAAAACTTTCTCGACCTTCCATGCCTTGAATGTGCTCCTACAACAGCAGTATCGAGAAAAAGAATTTAAAAAATATTTTGAGCTAATTTCTTACATTCTTGTTGCTGGACGCAACAATGAGTTTATTTAAAAAAAAAATCATGAAGTGCGTCAGCTGACGTCGCCCCATTTCCTGAAACAAATGCGGCAAAGCATTACCCAGAAGTGGTAAATGGCAAGATTTTAGTAACAAAAAAAATTATGGAAGGAAGAAAAATTATGTTCATAAGAAAGGATCTCATCAGAAATGGGATAAAGAAAGAAACAATGAGCAAAATAAATTAATAAAGGATAAATATTTTCGTTGTGGTGGAAATGGTTATTGATCGCGTACCTGTAGTACCCCAACGTACCTAGTCAATCTTTATCAAGCATCTTTGAAAAAGGACGACAAAGGAAAGGAGACGAATTTTGTTTCAATGGATATTGCTGAAAATTACACCACTCATTATGATGTATCTGATTTCTTTAAGGATCCTGAAGGAAATATTCGTCATTTGATCAATTATGAAAAATTTTAATATGTGGGTTTGTTAAGTACTCATATAAATAAATGATGTAACAAAAAAGTTTTATTCCATATGTATTTGAATTTCAAGTGTGATGTATATAAATAGCGTTTAATAAAATATTTATGTTTATGAATTTTAAAATTATTAATGTGCCAAGTTCTAAAATAATAATAAAAAATTTTTAATATATGATATTATGTATAGTACCTTTTCAGAAAAATAATTTTAATCAAGAAAATAATTTTATTGTGCAAATACTTTTACTCATTTTATTATTATTTGTCTTTGAAAAAAGTGACAAGGATATATAGTGAAGATGTTTGCCTTGCGGATAGGGCAAGTTCGTATACTATTCTCAAAAGTAATATATATTTTACACATCTTGATATGTTAATACTGTTATTGACTCAGACAATGTGATAGAAGGCTCCGGAAGAGCTATAATTTTATTTTCTGGAGAAACAAAATTCATAATAAATAATGCACTGTTGTCTACCAAGTTTCTAAGAAACTTGTTGAGTTTTAAAGATATTCGCCGAAATGGATATCATATTGAAACAATGAATGAGGAAAATCATGAGTACTTATGTATCACAACTTATGATTAAAATAAAAAGGTTATATTAGAAAAGTTGTCATCACTTTCTTCTGAGTTATATTATACTAAAATTAGTGCAATCGAATCACATGCCATTGTAAACCAAAAGTTTACTAACTCAAATGAATTCATAATTTGACATGATCAATTGGGTCATTCGAGAACAACCATGATGCTAAAAATTATTGAAAATTCCCATGGACATTCACTAAAGAACTAGAAGATTCTTAAATCTAGTGAATTTTGTTGTGTTGCATATTCTCAAGGAAAGCTAATTTTAAGGCCATCACCAGTAAAGATTGGATTTGAGTCCTGTTGAGTTAAGAAATTAACTAAATAATCAGTGATGACAAACATTATTTTTAGGCAAAATAAATAATTAGTGTTGATTAATTATAATTACATATTACTAATTATTCATAAATTGTTGCAGGCCAAAATTTAAATTACAGCCTAAAATTGGAATGAATAGAATACAACAAGGTTGGTGGGCTGGTAAATCAAACAAAGCCCAAAAGAAATCAAAGCTGAAGAAATCAAAACGGGCCAAGCACATCACTACCCGATCCAAGCCCGATTCTCTTTCAGCAAGCAAATCCCTCTCTTTTGCCTTACTAAAAGCAACGTTCACTTCTGAAGAGTTGGTCAGAAATTCAGAAAAGTAAGAAAGAGAGAAAGAGCTTCTTCCCTAAGCTAGTAACCAAAGAAGCAAGAGAGAGAAAGTTTAAGCTTGAAAGACAGAATGTCAAATCAACAAGTTCAAGCCAAATCAAGCTTAAGAAAAGATCAAAGGTAAACCATTTCCTCTTGCATGCATCAGATCTTCTTCTCTTCTTCCCAACTCTCTGCTCTATCTGAAATGGGATACAAAAGAAAGATGGTTTCTGTTCTTCTCTATTGTGTATCCACGGTCTTAAACATGACTTGGGGACCAAGTTGGTTTTTAAGGGCTAAGATCAAGTTGACAATGGAAAGATTTCTATGGCTGCTAATTTATGGCTTTCGGTCAAGATGAGGAAGTCAGAAGCAAAGTTTTCACTCTGGGATTAAGGAGAAAAAGTGAATCTGTGGGTTGGTGATGCTCAAGGCTCAAGGTGTTGACCTTGGAAGAAGAACCCAGCAACATGCAAGGAGATAAAAGAAGTCTTGTTGTTCATTTAGAAGCCAAGAAGAGAAAACCAGTGAATAGAAGTTTTGTTCTGAGAGAGCTCTTTGAAGAAGTTCAACTAACTGGACAGTGTAACCTAATCAAAGGTGCATTCTGCCAGTATGAAGAATTGAATCAGATGCTTGCCAATCTGGTTTTTCGCATAGCACAGAGGCTGTTGATGAAATCAATCTCCTTCATGTTTTACTAATTGTAATGTACTTTTCTAAGTTTATCTTTCTGTAATTTCTTGTGAGAAAAGGCATTGTGAGAAAGCTTAAGAAAAAGCCATGAGTGAAAAAAGGCTGAGAGAAACACTTGAGAGCAAAGCCTAGAGTTATTTTCTGATTTCTTTAGGTTGGTTAAGTGTCTTGTATCTTGTACCTGTAAAGTATCCCTTTCTTAGTTGGGTTAGCACTAAGAGTGATTAGTTAGGTATTAGCATAGCCAATGTCAAGTTAGGTTAGAACTTGAGTGTGAAAGGATTGGGTCAATCCTGTGAAATTGGTGTATGTAATACTGTTAACTATAGTGAAATTCTTCCATAGTTGTGGAGGAGACTGGATGTAGGTTGCATAGCACAAGGCAACCGAACCAGGATACATGCTGGTGTTAGCTTTTTCTCTTCTCTGCTGAGTTCTGTTTTCTGATATTCATGAGACAAAAATAAATTATCTCATAAATTTCCGCTGCTGAGTTAAAACAGAACCTAAATTGAAAGTTTGTTTTAAAAGGGTAATAACAACAACTTAAAAGGAAGGCATAGGTTCAACCCCCCTTCTCTAAGCCTACTACAACCTTCAATTGGTATCAGAGCTAAGGTCTCAAGAATCAAGCTTAACCGCTTGGAGCAAAGATCCAATGGTGAACAACTTGGGCACAACCACATTTGCCTACACCCTCACTGAAGGCCAGTCAAACAACTGGCCATCTTTCTTCAACGGGAAGAACTACTCCTACTAGAAAGAAAGGATAAGGATTTTCATCCAATCCATTGACTACAACATATGGAAGATTGTTGTGAGCGGTCCCAAGATCCCAACAAAAACAAGTGTTGATGGAGTGGTGACTCCAAAAGAAGAAGCCGAATGGAATGAAGATGATAAGAAGAAGATAGAGTTGAATGCTAAAGCAATCAACCTTCTTCACTGTGCTATCAGCTTTGAAGAGTATCGGAAGGTGTCTAGATGCAAGACAGCCAAAGAAATATGGGAAAAACTCCAGGTTACACACGAAGGCACTAAACAAGTCAAAGAAACAAGGATTGATATGCTGCGAAAAGAGTACGAGATGTTTAGCATGAAAGATGGAGAAAGCATTGATGAAGCGTTTGAGAGATTCTCAATCATAATCAACAACCTTGATGCTATGGGTACAAATTATGCAGAACAAACCTTGGTGAGAAAACTCCTTAGAAGCCTCACAAAAGAATGGAAAAACACTGCCACTGTCCTAACCGAGAGTAACAACATAAGTCCCATAACCTATGATGAGTTGAGAGGAAAACTCCTTGCCTATGAAGCCACACACACAAACACAGACTCAAAAAAAAAAAAGGGAATAGCCCTCAAGTCACAAATAGAACTGAAAGAGAGTGAGTCTAGTGATGGTATTTCAGATGACGAGCTTTTGTTTTTTGCTAGGATATTTAAAAGGATGATGAAGAACAAGGGCAAATACAAGGGTTCAAGTTCAAAGGAGCACAAGATCGACTTGAGCAAAGTGACGTGCCATCACTGGAAGGAGGCTGGACACTTCAAGCTAAACTGTCCAAAGTTCAAAAAGGAGGACAAAGGAAAGAAGGAAAGGAAGAGAGTACTCATGGCAGCTTGGGAGGATCTTGAGAACGACTCAAATGAAGAAGAAGAATCTGAAGGAGATGACAAAGACTGCTTCATGGCTGGAAATAACAATCTTGATGAGGTAAATTATTATAATTTGACCATTGAGGACTTACATGCTATTATTGATGATATCACTTTAAACACCTCAAAACTGCTTGATAAGTACAATGAATGCAGATCTGAAAGAGATGTGTTAAGAGTTGAAAATGATTTTTTAAAAGAAAAAGTGAAGGAAACTGAATGTGCTTTGGGCATCATTGAAGAAAACATATTTCTAAAATCTGAACTTGAAAAATTAAAAGGAAAGCACATTGTGAATCCTTCTCATGAGTTAATTGCTGAAAATGAAAGATTAAATGATATGATTAAAAGGCTGAAGGGTGACTTAGAAAAATTTGCTCAAGATTCTAGTAACTTGGACAAATTACTTGCAAGTCAAAGACCATTGTTTGAAAAATCTGGTTTAGGCTACATAGCCAAGGAAGATACAATTTCCAATACTTCCTCTATAAAATTTGTGGCTTCTTCATCAAATACCAAATCCATACCAAACAAATCGGGTATTGGATATGTTTCAACTCTTGAAGAAAAATTTGATGAAGTATACACAAGTGAAACTGAGCCTTCACCAAGAACTGATCCGAGATCAAACCGGCCAGGTTTGGGTTACATTTCGAAAAATGAGGCTGTTTTCAAGAAATCACCATTTTACAACAAAACCTCATATTCGAAAGGTAAAAATGTTCAAAGAAATTCTGGTGAAAATACTTTTGCAAAGAGGAACAACTTTAATAAAAATCAGTTTGTCAAAAGAAATGCATCTCCTCCAAAAACCAGAAAATTTTAACACTTCAATCATTTCAAGCAATATAACTCACCTCAATTTTAGCAACACACATCAGAAAATCATTGTGTCAATTGCAAGCAATTTGGTCACTCATATGCACAATGTTTCATTGAAAAAAGAGTTGTAGGAAACAAAGTTTACAATGTTGTTTGTGATTTCAATGCACTTGGACAACCAAGATGGATTAAATTCAAAGGATCCAAATTAATTTGGATACCTAAGGCTACTTGAAACTCATCATGCAGATTTGCCTAGCATCCAAGAACAAAAAGGACATGTGGTACATGGATAGTGGATGTTCAAGGCACATGACTGGAAGGTCAACTTACTTCATCAAACTAAATAAGTATGATGGAGGTTTTATGACTTTTGGAGATGATGGTAAAGGTAAAATCATTGCTGTTGGAAAAGTAGGTAATGAGCAATCTACTTTCATTGATGATGTACTTTTGGTATGTGGTTTGAAGCACAATCTTTTGAGTATAAGTTAGCTGTGTGATTTAGGATATTTAATTATTTTCAAAAGGCTTGAATGCTGTGTTGTTAATGAAAAGACAAATGAAGTGATGTTTGTTGCCAAGCGCGTTAATAATATGTATGGACTTACTCTTGATGAACTAAAAGATCAAAATGTAGCTTGTTTTCACTCTAAAGAATCTGAAAAGTGGTTATGGCACAAGAGATTGGGCCACGCAAGTATGTTTCAAATAAACAAACTTGTAAAGAAAGAATTGGTAAGAGGTCTTCCTTTGATAAAGTTTGACAAAGACATCACTTGTGATGCTTGCCAAATGGGAAAACAAACAAAAAGTTCTTTTAAACCAAATGAAGATATCTCTACTAAAAGACCACTTGAGTTGCTACACATTGATTTATTTGGTCCAACAAGAACTCAAAGCCTAGGTGGTAAACATTATGGTTTAGTAATTGTGGATGACTATACTAGGTTTGGTTGGGTTTTATTTCTTGCACACAAAAATGAAGCCTTTTCGGTCTTTGAACCTTTTTGCAAGAAAATTCAAAATGAAAAGGATTTGAAAATCTCTTCTATAAGGAGTGATCATGGAACTGAATTTGAAAATAATTTATTTAAATTCTTTTGTGAGGAATTTAGAATATCTCACAACTTCTCTTGTCCAAGAACACCACAACAAAAATGGTGTTGTGGAAAGAAGAAATAGAAGCATACAAGAGATGACAAGAGCTATGCTTTGTGAGAGTAATGTTCCAAAATTCCTTTGGGCTAAAGCGGTTAACACGGCTTGCCACATTTTGAATAGAACAATCATAAGAAATTTTTTGAAGAAAACCCCTTATGAACTTTGGAAAGGCTACCCACCAATCTTAGATTACTTACACATCTTTGGATGCAAATGTTTTATTTTAAATAGCAAGGATAATTTGGGAAAATTTGATCCAAAGGCGTATGAGTATTTGTTTGTAGGATATTCCACAACTAGTAAAGCCTATAGGGTTTATCATCAAGATGCTAGGATTATTGAAGAGTCCATACATGTTACATTTTGTGATACTAATTTGGTGCAAAGCATTTTGGAAGATTGTGATGCAGGAAATCAAGCTCAAAAGGAAGATGAAGCCACTCAAAATAATGAAAAAGGAAATTCTGGTCAAACTGAACCAGAAACTGCAACTACTAAAATTTCAAGAGACAATTCCATTTTGTCTCATGAATCTGAAGGAAACCCTAAAGCTAACAGCACCCAGATTCCCTTGGTATCTGAATTTGCCTCCAAATCCACCAGACCTCGTGAATGGAGATTCTTAAAGAATTATCCTGAGGAATTTGTCATTGGGGATGTCTCTCATGGAGTGCAAACTCGGTCTTCCACTAGAAAGGCAAATGAAGGATCAAACATTGCCCTTCTTTCACAAATAGAGCCTCAAAATGTCAAGGAAGCCCTTAGTGACCCTTCTTGGGTTAAAGCTATGGAGGATGAGCTTCTTGAGTTTGAAAAGAACCAAGTGTGGACTTTGGTTCCAAGGCCAAGTAGAAAGAAAGTGACCGGCACCAAGTGGATATTTCGAAACAAGTTGGAAGAAGATGGTAGCATTGCAAGAAACAAGGCAAGGCTAGTGGCACAAGGATATGACCAAGAAGAAGGAATAGACTTTGATGAATCCTTTGCCCCTGTTGCCCGAATGGAAGCCATAGGACTTCTCTTAGCTTATGCTGCATTTTGTGGTTTTAAATTATATCAAATGGATGTGAAATGTGCATTTTTGAATGGTGTGATAGATAGAGAAGTGTATGTGGAGTAGCTTCCTGGTTTTGAAAATAAAGAGCATTCTAATCATATTTTCAAATTATCTAAAGTTCTCTATGGTTTAAAGCAAGCTCCTAGAGCTTGGTATGAGAGACTTAACTCTTTTCTTTTGAAAAATAGTTTTCAAAGAGGCACCACTGACACAACTCTATTTATCAAGAATTCTAATGATTTTTTTATTCTAGTGCAAATATATGTTGATGACATTATTTTTGGATCAGCCAATGAATCCATTTGTTCTGAATTTGGAAAGCTCATGACAAGTGAATTTGACATGAGTATGATGGGTAAACTTAATTTTTTCCTTGGGCTGCAAATTAAACAAACTGAAAAAGGTATTTTCATTCATCAAGAGAAGTATGCCAAGGAATTAGTTAAGAAATTTGGTATGGAAAATGCCAAACCCATGGGAACTCCCATGCATCCTAATTCAAAATTAGATAAGGGAGAAACTGAGAAAGATATTGATGAGACTAGGTATAGAGGAATGATTGGTTCTTTTATGTACTTAACTTCCTCTAGACCCGATATTGTGCAAAGTGTTGGATTGTGTTCTAGGTTCCAATCCAAACCAAAAGAGTCACATCTTTCTGCAGTTAAGAGGATCATTAGATATGTTCATGGCACATCCAACTTTGGTCTTTGGTATCCTAAGATTAATGATTTTTCTGTAGTTGGTTATTGTGATGCAGATTTTGCTGGTGATAGAGTTGATAGAAGGAGCACTTCAGGTTTATGTTGCTTCCTTGGAAAGTCCTTAAACGTTTGGTCAAGTAAGAAGCAACTAACAGTGGCCCTATCCACTGCAGAGGCTGAGTATATAGCTGCTTCTTCATGTTGTTTTTAGCTTTTATGGTTAAAAACACAGCTTGCCGATTACAAATTAAATGCTGAAAATATTCCCTTGATGTGTGATAATATGAGTGCCATTAATATTTCAAAAAATCCAGTTTTGCACTCTAGGACTAAGCATATTGAAGTGAAATTTCAATCAATAAGAGAACATGTCCAAAAAGGGGATATTAGTATTCAATTTGTTAAATCAGAGGAGCAATTAGCAGATATTTTCACAAAACCATTAGCTGAGGATAGATTCTGCATGCTTAGGACTTGTCTAGGAATTTTGAGTTATGATTCTTTATTTGAAAAATGCTGATGTATTTGCTGGAGAATTTTTTGTCTCATAAACATGTATGAGACAATTCTGGGCAGGTGATGAACGTTTCCTTCAAATCAGCGTGTTCTCGGCTTGTTTTGAGTGAAAGTTAATCTGGGCCAACCTTAAGTCAGATCTGGGTAGCCTTATGTGTTTCCTTTGTTCAAACCACCTATGGGCCCAACATGAATGTTACAACTTTGTTTGTTATTTTTTTATGGCTTGTGTGTTTAAGTTTTCATAAAGGGTTTTTATTTAATGTTTTGTGGTCCAAAAGGTTTTCAAGTGAATTTAATTTTTTTCCAAAAAGTGTTTCAGTTTAATTTTGTTGTCTTTCAAAATTTAAAATCAATTTCCTATTTTATTTTTAAATCAAATAAAATATTTCTTGTATGAGGTCATGTCTTTTCAAGTCTTTTCAAATGGTGATGTAGTTGCATGGTTTTGGAAATCTTCTTTTTGGGTACGGTTGCCAACACTCCCTCTCTTCCCTCCATAACTCCTTCTCTATCCCTTCAGTTTTCACCACTACCCTCATTATTCTTTTTCTTCTTAAAAAAAAAAAACTACCAAATGAGGAAGAAAACCATAGCACACAAGCCTCCTCGTGAAAAGGTGTATAAACTTTCATCCAAGCATTCCACTCGCTCCCAAGACAAAACCTTCACACCTTCACCATCTCCTCCTACCTCTCCTCCTCGCACTGCTCCCATGGCGCGAACCAAGACCACGCCAAGGTACCCTGCCCCTGCCAAGCCGACACCACCACCGAAAGTCACACCTTCCAAGCCAGGCTCCTCAAAACCTGGTTCTGCGAAGCCAAGCTCCTCCAAGGGCAAACGTTCGACAGTTGAAGAACTAGTTTCCGAACTAACACAACCCAAATCTAGGTCGGTTCCTGTGCGCTCTCAACGAGGTATCACTCGAGTCCCTCTCAAAAATGTTAAAGAACCAGACATTGGACCTTTTTTATCACAAAGCCCTTTTTTGACCTCTCACTCGAACTATAATCCCTATAGATTCAAATATGCTATGAATAATGATTTTTATGATGGGGTTATCAAGTATCATACCCTGTGTCCCTCTTTTCTTGCTGATTTGCCATCTTTGAAAAGAAAAGGTTTTTCATTTGTTGATAACTTGATTTTTCTGGACTGGAATCACCTTTTTGACATCAAAAAGCCTGTTTATCCCTTGTTGGTCAAAGAATTTTATGCAAACATGACTTATCATGAAGGCACTGCTCACTCATATGTAAAGGGCCGAGACATAGTTTTAAATAATGAAACTATCAGTGATGCTTTGAAGTATACTGATGTTGGGCCTTGTGCTTACACTTCGATTAAGTGGGATGAAGGTGTTGGAATTTCTTATCATGATGCATTGGCACACATCTGTGAACATGTTTCTTTAATTGATGGTATTACACCCACTCACAAAGCCCTAGGGTATGAGTGTGCTCAGTTGCACCGAATGGTCAATCACATTATTCTTCCTCAAAGTGGCTCATATCAAAGGGTTTTCTACACTGATACTCTTGTTTTATATGCCCTTCTCACCAAAACTAAAATTTCATTTGCATACTTGATGGTTAGATATATGTTTGATACTGTTAGGAGTGAAAAGGACAAAGCACTTCCTTATGGCATGTTTCTAACTTGCATATTTAAGTATTTTGGTGTTGATTTGACCAATGAGGAATATCAAATTAGACATTCATACCTAAAAGGGAGTGATTCAGTGAAATAGCAAAAAGGACCAACCAGATCTGAAAGAGTTATCCTAGCTGATGAGGATGATGACTTTGTCCCTGAGGATTCTCCTGCTCCTTCCACGGAGGGTACATCCATCTCTACTAAGAAGAAATCTGCCTTGCTAAATGTGATCAAAGATATTGTTCAGGAGTTTGTTTCTCAATCAAATCACTTGATTGCTATGAGCAAAGAGCAAAGAAAGCTGGCTAGCAAGCATGAGAACTTCCTAAAAAAATCAAGGGATAGAGTGGCTGTGTTCATATCATTCATCGATAACCTTCAAGAAGATGAAGACCCTGCCACTGATGTTGAGGAGGAAGCTAATTCGGAAGGGAATGGTTCTGATGCCTAGAAATTGTCTCATGAAAATTGCTGATGCTCTCTTTTTGTCTCATGAATTCTATTTTTTTGCTACTGTTAAACTGTTTTATTTTGGATAACTGTAATAACTCTAAAAATACTGCTGCACTTTTGATAAGTTAGTTAGTACTTTGAACTGTGCTCTAACTCTTTTCTGCAGGGTTCAAGAAACTGTTTTTGTTGATCTTGTTTGTTATCTGCCCTTGATGATAAAAGGGGGAGTAATAGCAATAGAATGGTAAATATGTCCTAGAAATTTGTTGGAGGATGGTAAATATGTCCTAGGAATTTGTTGGCATTTGCTGCAGCTACTAGTATTTCTTTTGGGATTTTTGTATGTTTGCTGCATTAAAACTTGATTTCACATGTTGAATCCTTTTGCTGCTGATATTAGCTTGATATTGGGCTGGTTATGTGGTGTTGCTTATTTGACATCCCTTAGACAAGATAAATGTGTATAGCTCTTTATTATGCTCTCTTTTAAATACAATGTAAAACAGGAACAAAGAGGAAAGCATAAATCCAGGGGGAGCTAATCTTGAAAAGGAAAGGAGCAACATAAAAGAAAATGACAATCAAAGGGAGTTTCTAAACCTTACTCAAAACTCAGTTCCTTTTAATTATTGCTTAAATCATGTTTATCATCAAGGGGAAGATTGTTGAGTTAAGAAATTAACTAAATAATCAGTGATGACAAACATTATTTTTGGGCAAAATAAATAATTAGTATTGATTAGTTATAATTACATATTACTAATTATTCATAAATTATTGCAGGCCAAAATTTGAATTATAGCCCAAAATTGGAATGAATAGAATACAACAAGGTTGGTGGGCTGATAAATCAAGCAAAGCCCAAAAGAAATCAAAGCTAAAGAAATCAAAACGGGCCAAGCACATCACTACCCGATCCAAGCCCGATTCTCTTTCAGCAAGAAAATCCCTCTCTTTTGCCTTACCAAAAGCAACGTTCACTTCTGAAGAGTTGGTCAGAAATTCAAAAAAGTAAGAAAGAGAGAAAGAGCTTCTTCCCTAAGCTAGTAACCAAAGAAGCAAGAGAGAGAAAGTTTAAGCTTGAAAGACAGAATGTCAAATCAACAAGTTCAAGCCAAATCAAGCTTAAGAAAAGATCAAAGGTAAACCATTTCCTCTTGCATGCATCAGATCTTCTTCTCTTCTTTCCAACTCTCTGCTTTATCTGAAATGGGATACAAAGGAAAGATGGTTTCTGTTCTTCTCTGCTGTGTATCCACGGTCTTAAACATGACTTGGGAACCAAGTTGGTTTTCAAGGGCTAAGATCAAGTTGACAATGGGAAGATTTCTATGGCTGCTAATTTATGGCTTTCGGTCAAGATGAGGAAGTCAGAAGCAAAGTTTCCACTCTGGGGATTAAGGAGAAAAAGTAAATCTGTGGGTTGGTGAAGCTCAAGGCTCAAGGTGTTGACCTTGGAAGAAGAACCCAGCAACATGCAAGGAGATAAAAGAAGTCTTGTTGTTCATTTAGAAGCCAAGGAGAGAAAACCAGTGAATAGAGGTTTTGTTCTGAGAGAGCTCTTTGAAGAAGTTCAACTAACTGGACAGTGTAACCTAATCAAAGGTGCATTCCGCCAGTATGAAGAACTGAATCAGAGGCTTGCCAATCTGGTTTTTCGCATAGCACAGAGGCTGTTGATGAAATCAATCTCCTTCATATTTTACTGATTGTAATGTACTTTTCTAAGTTTATCTTTCTATAATTTCTTGTGAGAAAAGGCATTGTGAGAAAGCTTAAGAAAAAGCCATGAGTGAAAAAAGGCTGAGAAAAACACTTGAGAGAAAAGTCTAGAGTTATTTTCTGATTTCTTTAGGTTGGTTAAGTGTCTTGTATCTTGTACCTGTAAGGTATCCCTTTCTTAGTTGGGTTAGCACTAAGAGTGATTAGTTAGGTATTAGCATAGCCAATGTCAAGTTAGGTTAGAACTTGAGTGTGAAAGGATTGGGTGTGAAATTGGTGTATGTAATACTGTTAACTATAGTGAAATTCTTCCATAGTTGTGGAGGAGACTGGATGTAGGTTGCATAGCACAAGGCAACCGAAGGTGTTAGCTTTTTCTCTTCTCTGTTGAGTTCTGTTTTCTGATATTCATGAGACAAAAATAAATTGTCTCATAAATTTCCACTGCTGAGTTCAAACAGAACCTGAATTGAAAGTTTGTTTTAAAAGGGTAATAACAGCAACTTAAAAGGAAGGCATAGATTCAACCCCCTTCTCTAAGCCTACCACAACCTTCAAGTCCCCTGAATTTCTAGAAAGGATTCAAGGTGATATATGTGGATCTATTCATCCACTATGTGGATCTTTTAGATATTTCATGGTCTTAATAGATGCATCTTCGAGATGGTCACATGTGTGCTTATTGTCTTCTCGCAACCTGGCATCTGCGAGATTACTTGCTCAAATTATTCGATTAAAAGCACAGTTTCTAAAAAATCCAATCAAAGCAATTCGTCTTGATAATATTGGTGAATTTACTTCCCAAACCTTTGATTCTTATTGTATAGTTAACGGAATAAGCGTTGAACATCTAGTAGCTCGTGTTCACACACAAAATGGGTTTGTAGAATCACTTATTAAACGCCTTCAATTAATTGCTAAACCCTTTTATGATAACAAATCTCCCAACCTCGACTTGGGGCATGCTATTTTACATGCTACAACACTTATTTGGTTGAGGCCAACAAGTTACCATCAGTTTTCTCCTATGCAATTAGCTTTTGGCCAACAGTAAAATATTTTCATTTAAGAATATTCGCTTCTACAATATATGTTCCCATTGCACCACCTTCTCGCACCAAAATGGGACCCCCAAAGAAAAATTGGGATATATGTTGGATATGATTCTCTATTTATAGTGAGGTATCTTGAGATACAAACTGGAGATGTATTTAAAGCTCGATTTGCAGATTGTCATTTTGATGAATCAAAATTTTCAACATTAAAGGGAGAGAATAAGTTTTCTGAAAAGGAACTTAATTGGAATGTATCATCCTTGATGAATTTAGATCCTCGATCAGGGCAATGTGAACTAGAAGTTCAAAAGATAATACATTTGCAAAGAATAGCAAATGAATTGCGTGATGCATTTTCTGATACGAAAAGGATAACTAAATCCTATATACTAGGTGAAAATGCTCCAATTCGAATTGATGTCCCAGTCAGACAAGTGGTCACTAAAACAAATTCACGTTAAAAGCGTGGTAGGCCTATCGGTTCCAAAGACAAAAATCCTCAAAAAAGAAAAGAGATAAATACTATTCCTATTGGAAAAGATAAAGACATAGTAAAGACACCTGCAGTTGTCTAAAATTCTGATATAGTTTTGACGTTAAAAGATGTTCAGGTACCTGAAAATACTGAAAATTGTGAAAATGATGAGATTTCGATAAATTATGTCTTTACAGGAGAAAAATGAGACCGAAATAAGACAATTGTCAATGAAATATTTGCATATAGTGTGGCATTAAATATCATGTACAAAAGTAAGGATCTTGAGCCAAGAACAGTCGAAGAATGTCGACAAAGGAATGATTGGCCAAAATGGGAAGAAGTTATGAAGGCTAAGTTAAACTCACTTGTAAAACATGAAGTCTTTGGACCTGTAGTCTGTACACCAGAAGATGTAAAACCTGTTGGATACAGATGGGTATTTGTGAGAAAATAAAATGAGAAAAATAAAGTTGTGCGCTCAAAACTCAACTTGTGGTACAAAGTTTTTCACAAAGGCCCGGTATAGATTATGAAGAAATATATTTCCCTATAGTAGATGCAATAACATTGCATTATTTGGTCAGTTTATCCGTATACCATAAACTACATATGCATTTAATGGATGTGGTAACAACCTACTTATACGAATCATTAGATTGTGATATCTATATGAAAGTCCCTGAAAGTTTAAGGATATCTAAATCATCCAATGAATATTCACAGGGGTTATACTCAGTCAAATTACAAAGATCTTTATATGGTCTAAAGTAATATGGACGAATCTGGTATAATCGTCTTACTGAGTATCTGGCCAAAAACGCTTTCAAGAATGATGATATCTGTCCAAGTATTTTCATATAGAAATCTGCATCGGAATTCATTATAATTGCTGTGTACGTTGATGATTTAAATATCATTGGAACCCCTGAAGAGATTCCAACAGCTATAAAAGCTCTAAAAGAAGAGTTTGAGATGAAAGATCTTGAAAAGATTAAATTTTCTCTTGGCCTACAGATCGAGCATACAGAAAATGGGATCTATATTCATCAAATAATATACACAGAAAAAATCTTGAAGAGATTTTATATGGATAAGTTATATCCATTAAGTACTCCAATGATTGTAAGGTCTTTGGATGTGGAAAATGATTAATTCCATCCTAAAAAAGAAAATGAAGATATTCTTGGTTTTGAAGTACCATATCTTCGTGTTATTGGGGCATTAATGTATCTTGCTAATAATGCACGACCTGATATATCCTTTGCTGTGAATTTACTAGCAAGATATAGTTCCTCTCCAACCAAAAGATATTAGAATGGAATCAAACAAATTTTTTGATTTCTTCATGGAGCAGTTGATAATTGATATGGGATTGTTTTATCCATATGGATTTAAGTTACAACTAGTTGGCTATGCAGATGCAGGATACGTGTCTGATCAGTACAAAGGGAGATCTCAAACAGGATACTTGTTCACATATGGTGGTGCAGCTATATCATGGAGGTCTACGAAACAGACGATTGCAGCAATGTCCTCTAATTTTGCTGGAATACTAGCGATATATGAAGCAAGTCGTGAGTATTTTTGGCTTAAGAGTTTGATCCAATATATTCTGTCATCATGTGGACTGATTGATCATAAGATAGCTTCAACTGTCCTATTTGAAGACAATATAGCATGCATTGCTCAACTTAAAGGTGGATATATCAAAGGTGATAGAACAAAGCATATTTCTCCCAAATTCTTCTTCACTTGTGATCTTCAAAATCAAGGGACAATTGATATCCAATAGATCCGCTCAAATGATAATCTGGCAGATTTATTTACAAAGTCACTCCCAAAATCCTCCTTTGAAAGATTGGTACGTCAGATTGGGATGTGCCGATTCTGAGATATTAAATAATATCGACAAGAGGGGGAGACTGTACTCTTTTTTCCTTGGTCAGATTTTTTTTTCATTGGGTTTTTCTTGACAAGGTTTTTGATGAGGCAATCCCCATCACAAAGAATATTGTACTCTTTTTCCTTCACTAAAATTTTTTCCCATTGAGTTTTTCTTTAGTAAGGTTTTAATGAGATATAATCCTAAATGGTCATCTAAGGGAGAGTATATATTGTGATAAACATGATGATGTGGATGACCATTTATTATATGGGCGACTGATTTTTCCTATGAAAAAATGAAGCTCCCAAGTTAAACTGAACTTAAATTAAGTTTGAAAAAATAAATATTTTACCTCTATAAATAGTGAAGAAGTCTCAAACAATTAATGTATAGCAAAAATACTCTTCGCTTTCATATATATAATATAAACTCTCTTTTTTAATTTTTCTGAGTATACGTTACAACATATATAATATTAGTAAATATATGAATTACTTCTATTATAATGAGATAATAGTATTGATGAACATTAATACTAGTGTTTTCTATTTATATTTTATTATTTTATTTTTATTATCTCTTTTTTATTTATTTATTTTACAACAAATAAGAGATTTTTTTTAACACTCTCTAACATGTATATTTTATTATAATTGAGATTTTATAACCGTCTTTCAATAATAATATAGTCATTATAATATATGTATATTTCACTAAGAAAGCACAACTATGCGTGCTTCCATTGGATATATGTATGTGTTATATATGTTCTTGTTGCATGATGGTCTTTTATAGGCAAATTGAGTTAGATCAAATTAGTTTGGTATGATGCACAAAGCATCACCAAAGGAAAAGTCTAGGGGCCAGCAATTTTTGTGTTTTTTTGCCAGTATTTAACCATCAAAATAAAAGTGAGTGATTTCTCACCATTAGATATAATCTCACACCATTAAAAATACTATTGATGACCAATTGATAGTTACAAAATACTAAAATTGCTGGTCCTCTAGCATTCTTCCATCACCAAATTTGACATCCACCCTACATATAATATAATAATATTATAACACTCTTTTTTGGATATCTATTCAAGATACTCGTTAAAATTTTACTAAAAAAATCTAATAAAAAAATTTTTAGTCAAGAAAAAAGAATATAATATCTTTTTGTGATGAGAATTAGCTCGTTCAAGACCTTGTCAAGAAAGACATAAAAAAATTGTCAAGAAAAATTCAATAAAAAAAAATTTGATCAAGAAAAAAGAGTATAGTCTCTTCCCCTGTTATTAACATCACTTAAGATCTCAAAATCGACGCATTCTGATCTAGTGTACTAATTTTTCAAAGGAGAAAGTCGAAAGTGATTTTGTGAATAAATCCGCCAAATTACAACTTGAACGAATTTGTTGAACATCGATTGTTCCTTGATTTTGAATATCATAAGTAAAGAAGAATTTGAGAGAAATATGCTTTGTTCTATCACTTTTGATGTATCCACCTTTAAGTTGAGGAATGCATGCTGCATTATCTTGATACAAAATAGTTGGAGCTATTTTTTGATTAGATAGTCTACACGATGATTCAATGTCTTGAGTCAAACCTCTAAGTCAAAAATATTTACAGCTTGCTTCATGTATCGCATGTATTTTAGCATGATTAGAGGATATTGCTACTATAGTCTGTTTTGTGAATTTCTATGATATGGCTGTATCACCATATGTGAATAGATATTCAGTTTAAGATATGCTTTTGTATAGACCAGATAAATATCCTACATCTACATAGCCAATTAACTGTGATTTGGATTCATATGGACAAAATAGTCCAATATCAATTGTTTCTTGAAGATATCGAAAAATTTGTTTGATTCCATTCCAATGTCTTCTGATTAGAGAGGAACTATACCTTGCTAATAAATTTACAGCAAATGATATATCAGGTCGTGTATTATTAGCAAGTTACATTAATTAGTACTTCAATAGTACTAAGATATGGTACTTCAAGATCAATAACTTTTTTATTTTCTTTTTTAGGACAGAACTGATCCTTTTTCACATTCAAAGATCTTACAATCATTGGAGTACTTAATAGATGTGACTTATCCATATAGAATCTCTTCAAGATCTTTTCTATGTAAGTTGTTTGATGAGTAAAGATCTCTTTATTTGTGTATTCGATCTGTAGGTTGAGACAAAATTTAGTCTTTGCAAGATCTTTCAACTCAAACTCTTGTTTTAGAGCTTTTATAATTGTTGTAATCTCTTTAGGAATTCCAATGATATTTAAATCATCAACATACACACCAATTATAATGAATTCAGATGCAAATTTCTTTATGAAAACACATGGACATATGTCATTATTCTTAGGGTTAACTACGATTTTGATCTCTTTGGTTTAGGTTAAAAATTTTATTTGTCCCAACCTTTTTTTGCATACAAAATTGTCCCTAACTTCAACTTAGTTTTAAAATCATCCTTTTTACCTAAATTTTAAAATTTTGGACCAAATTACCCCTAACAAAAAATTATAAAATTAAAAAAAGAAAAAAAGGATCCAGCGAGGGAGAAGAGAAGCAGTCCCCCCTGGAAAGAGAGAGAAGAAAAGCAGTCACTGGAAAAGAGAGAGAGAGAGAGAGATGTCTGCATCGCTCCTTGTTGTTCGCCGCTCCTCGCCGATCGCTGCTGCACCTCGCGTGCTCACTACTGCTCCACCCTACTCGCCTCTGCTCGTCGCCATTTGCCACTCACATCCTCATTGTTTTGCAGTTTTGCCTTTACTCTTCGTCACTCGTCACTCGTCTCTGCTTCTCCTCATTTTACTTCTGCTTCATTTTACTTTTGAATTAGGGTTCTAACTCTACTTTATTTTTAATTTTGTTGATTCTTTGATATTTGAAATACAAATTTGTTGATTCTTTGGTACTGATTTCTGCTTCTTGTTGTTGTTGATGCTATGAGGAAATACAAAATTTCTTCATTTCTGCTTGTTGATTTGTTAATTTTGTTCTTCTTTGAAATACAAATTTTATTTTAAAACTTCCATTGTTGTTTGCTTTTTTCTTGTTTGCAGGTTCTGTTTTGAAACTTCTATTATTGGAGAGTAGTTCTAATGGAGGTGGGCACTGAACTGGTTGCTGGAGATGTTGAGGAACTTGAGGCTGTCTAGTTGAGAGATTAAAAGAGAAATAGAGTCATAGAGGTTGGAATCTATTAAGTCGATGGTAATGACTCTCCCCCGGTGGCACTAAATTCTGATCCATGAACAAACAATGACCAGATTGAAAGTGTTCCAGTTGTTGATAGTTGAGTTTGGGAATTGAAAATTCTTCTGTGAGAGAAACAAGTTCATGAAAATCACTGAGCAGGGATAAAGAAGATGAAGAAGCAGAGCAAGAGAGGAGAAGAGGAAATTGTGATAGGTGGGCTGAGGGTATAATTATCTGAAGGACGATTTTAAAGCCAAGTTGAACCTTAGGGATGATTTTATATGTAAAAAAAGGTTGGGGACGAATAAAATTTTTAGCCTAAACCATATGGACCAAAATTATACTTAACTCGTTATTCTTAAATCCCTTTTTCATTAGATACTTAGTAAGACAATTATACCACATTCGTCTAAATTGGTTTAAACCATATAAAGATCTTTACAATTTGACTGAATATAACCCCTAAGAATATTCATTAGATGGTTTAGATATCTTAAGTCTTTCAAGGACTTTTATATAGATATCACGATCTAATGATCCATATAAATAAGCTGTCACCGCATCTATTAGATGCATATCAAGTTTAAGGTATGCGGATAAACCGATCAGATAGCGCAATGTAATTGCATCAACTATAGAAAAATATGTTTCTTCATAATCAATACCAAGTCTTTGTGAAAACCCTTGCGCGACAAGTCTAGCCTTATAGCGTACAACTTCATTTTTCTCATTTCATTTTCTCACAAGTACCCATTTGTATCCAACATGTTTTTATATCTTCTGGTGTACGAACTACAAGTCTAAAGACTTAATGTTTTCCAAGTGAGTCTAATTCTTCTTTCATAGCTTCTTCCCATTTTGGCCAATTATTTCTTTGTCGATATTCTTCGAATGTTCTTGGCTCAAGATTCTTATTTTCATACATGATGTGAAATGTCATATGATATGCAAATCTTTTATTGACAATTGTCTTAGTTCGGTTCTATTTTTTCCCGTAAAAATCGAATTTATCGAGATCTCATCATTTTCACAATTCTCTAAATTTTCAAGTGCGGCCTTAACGTCTTATGGCGTTAAAAGTACATCAGAATTTTGGACAACTGCTAGTGTCTTTATTATGTCTTTATCTTTTTCAACAGAAATAGTATTTGCTTCCTTTCTTTTTTGAAAATGTTTATCTTTAGAACCGAGAAATCTATCATGTTTCTGACGTGTATTTGTTTTGGTAGCCATATGTTCAACTGGGACATCAATTCAAATTGAAAAATTTTCAGCTGTATATGATTTAGTTATTCTTTTCGATGCATAGAAGGTTGAGTAAGATTTTTTTTTCTAACATATCGTTATCAGTTATCTTTTCTCCATATAATTCTATTCATGAGGTAATTTAAAACATTGCAGAATTATATTCATTTATGGATTTAAAATTGTTTAGGCACAAATATGTCTATTCATAATGGGTTTGAGAAAGTATTACCATCCTTTGGTGATTATACCTTTTCTAAAAGTTCTTTAACAAATCTGCAAGATCTTCTAAAGTAAGTTATTCATTTTTCAATTCTTCGTCAAGATGACGACTGATAAACCACTATTTCATGGTTTATCTTGTACTCAATTGAGTGGTTTTTATCAACTCTTTATCCACTTATTCATACTATTTGCATGGTTTTACATTTGCCTTCCTAATTATGTGCTTTGATTGAAAACATGCTTCTTTGGCCTTAAGTTCCCTATATTTAATCCTCTCTTATTACCATTAGATGCCTTGATATGTGTGTTAAGTAATTTCAGAGATTACAGGGCAGGAATGGCTCAGAGGATGGAAAGGAAGCATGCAAAAGTGGAAGGAATATAAGAAGTTGGAGAAATTGCTAAGCTGTCCAGTCTGACCTCTTCGCACTCAAATGGCTATAACCTTAGCTATAGAGGTCCAAATGACGCGTTTCTAGTTGCGTTGGAAAGCTAATGTCTGGGGCTTCGATTTGATATATAATTTGCCATAGCTGCCTCGAAGCCAGGCGACGTGAACGCGTGGACGACGCTTCCGCGTCACTTTCCCGGGACCTATACGTACCAAAATATGCTGGGGGCAATTTCTAGGCTGTTTTTGACCCAGTTTTCAGCCTGAAAAACACAGATTAGAGGCTATAAAGTGGAGGAATGCATCCATTCATCATCATTAGCTCATAATTCATAATTTTTAGTTTTAGATCTGATTTTTTCTCTCCTCTAGGTTTTCTCTCTACACATTCATAGTTCTTAGGATTTTGATTTTATTGCTTTTTGGATCGTGATATTGAGAAGAGTTATTAACTCCGTGAAGACTTCGTCATTCTAGTTTGTTTCCTTACCTGTCACTTACTCTTCCATGTCTTTTATTTACTCAGAATTGGATTATTTTTAGAATTTATTAATACAAGAACTATTTTTATTTTTAATTGATTCATTTAATTATTATTTATCATGTCTTTCAATATTTTCTTTTCTTACTTCGTGGGTTTTACAAATATAATGAGCGAGTAGTTCCATAACTCGATTGGGAGATGATTGAAAGGAAACCTTGAGTTAGATTACTCAAGAGAAAAATTATAATTGGGTTTATTGTTGGATCACCCTCTAGTCATTGACACTAGTCCTTCACAAGGGAGAGGATTAGGACTTGTGACTAGAAATAGCTTTCCAACTTGCTTGACTTTCCTCTACCTAGTAAGGGATAACTAAGCAGAGCAACCTTCAATTATCAATTAATCTTGAGAGTACTTCAACAAGAATAGGGCTTCCAACTAATCTACTCACAGTCAAGGTTTTTATTTAAATTATCTAAATTCTCTGATTTAATTTCCTATTTATCAACTCAAACCATTTTTGAAAATATCTGATTAATAAAATAGCACATCTTTCTGCAACTCGTTGGGAGACGACCTGGGATTCATACTCCCAGTATTTTAATTTAAATTTTGTGACAACCTTTCTAAATTGATAAGTGGATTTTCGGTTGGTTAAGAACTGTACTTGCAACGTATCTCTTGTAATAATTTCTTAACTCGCCAATTTCCGCCACGTCAATTTTTGGCGCCGTTGCCGGAGAATTGCAAATGTGTGCCTTATTATTGGTTATTGTAAATATTTTCTTTTTCTTATTTATTTGTTTTTATTTTTGCTTTTTCATAAATTAAGAGGTTATTTATTTTTAATTAGTTATTAAAAATTCTTCAAAAAAAAAATTGTTCTTTGTGTTTATCTTGACCTTCAAGTTGTTCTTAGTTGTTTTCTTCGTTTTGATATAAAAAATTTAAGTTTGGTGTCATTTTATTGTTTTTCTCTTTTCTCATTAAATTCAAAAATATCTTTTCTCTTTATTTTTATTTTCGAATTTTCCTTTAAAAAAATTCAGATTTTTATTTTAAAACTTTTTTATCTTATCTTATCTTAGTTTTAAATTTCAAAATTCAAATTTTTTTCAAAAATCATATTTTTTTTAAAATCTTATCTTATCTTATTTCAAAATCAAATTTCAAATTTCAATATTTAAATTCCAAAATTCAAAATTCAAATTTAAAATTTTAAATTTAAAATTTTAAAAATCAAACATTTTCAAAATTTAAATCTTTTTCAAATTCTTATCTTATATTGTTGACTTTTTCAAAATTTCAAATTTCAAATTTCAAAATTTCAAATTCAAATTCAAAATTTAATTTTCAAATTCAAAAATTTAAATTTCAAATAACCTTTTAATTTAAAATTATTTTTATTTTTGTTTTTAATTTTTATTTGCTACTATGAACTCTCACCCCTTTGGCTATGAGTCTGGTTACAATTATATTGCAGGAAGAGGAAATTACAATGAGAACAGGCATCAAGGTTGGAACAATCAAAGATGGGAGGAGCCACAAGGATTTGATCAACCCTCATGGCAACAACCACCTCCAATGGACTATCAACAACCACCACCATATGCCTATAAACCCTCTCCTCAACATGACTTTGGACCACCATACTCACAAGCTCCTTTTCACCATTCACCTCCATATGACCCTAACCCGTATCCACCATACCAACCACCTTATGAGCCAAATGAACCATCCTATCCACCCCAAACCTCCATGGAGAAAGCACTTACTGATCTAAACTCTAATATACAAGCTCTTGTCGCCTAAATCGGACCACCAAATACCTTCAACAATCAACCCTCAAGCTTTAGTGCACTTCCTTTTCAACCACAGAATGATCTCTCTATCCCATCACCACCATCCATGGAAGAGCACCCACATCCATCAATCCAAGAGCAACATGATCCCAATGATGCTATTGACATGGAACAAGAGAGAAGGGATCATCTTTGCGAATCCATACTTCATAAGGAGTTAGAGGAGGCCCTAAAGGTGAAGGTAGTAAAGACCCTTGAAGATGAAAGAATAGTTGAAAGGAGTTGTCATGGAAAGAAAATCATCAAGGATGAGTATGATTTTATATTAAAACTACTGGACAAAGCAGTAATTATTGAAGAGGAAAAAGTGGTTGAAGACTTGCGAGATGCTGAACCTCCATGGGAAAGTCAAGACATAGAGCCTCCTTCCAAGACGGTTGCATCTGATGTTGAGGAGGGTGTACAACCTCCAAAGGATATCATGGTTGAAGACTTGGAAGAGGTTGATCAAGAGATGGAGACTAAAGAAGCAGAAGCACAGCCTCCGATGCCCTTGGTAAGCAATGAAGAAGAGATCAAATTGGAAGAAAGCTACCAAGAGGAAGAGGTTGATATTGAAGAAACTTGCAAAGAGGTGGAAGTTGTCAGAGAAGAGCACAAGGGAGTGGAGCTTGCAAATTCGTTAGAAACACCTCCCCCTAAGTTGCCATCATCCTTCACAACATTCAAGTGGGTAAAATTCATATCCCTTAGCTTTCTAATTCCACTTGAATATGGGCTACTGGAGACGGATGGTCAACTTAGAGCTCTTTGTGGCATTAAGAGTAAGAAGAAGATGGTCAGTGGTAAGAATTATCCTGCAAGGTTCATTGTGGTTGGAAGCTTTAAGTTTAAACGTAAAGGTTGGTGTAGAGCTCAATTAAATGGGTCTAGGAAGTTGTTTGGATGCTTCAGTGAGAATTCTAAAGCTGAACCACCCGGATGGAATCATGATAATCAACTTGAATACGGGTGTAGAAACAAAATTTGGGATCCAGGAATATATGAGGATCAACTTTGGGAGCTCAAAGCTTGTGAAGAACCCCATCAAAGCTTGAGAAATTTACTTAGTATTGATAGAGCTTATTGGAAGTCCAAGCATTGGTGGAAGTTTCAAGACAAGTTCAAGCACAAGCCGCCATGACAAGGAGCTCAGCACATGTCCAACTTAAGGACTTTAACTAAAAGTGCTAGGTAGGAGACAACCCACCATGGTATAATCATTCCTTTCTCAATTTTAATTTTATTTCATTTTGTTTGTTTTTCGTTTTATTTTATTCTATTTTTATTGAACCTGGATTTATTCACAACATCCACATCTGCATTTTACATTCTGCATACTGCATATTGCATATATATATATATAAACCACGCATGCGACGCGGCAGCGTCGCTGACGCATCCGCGTCACCAGTGCTTTGGGAAGAAAAGAAATCGAACAAAAAGTCACGCGAGAGCGTGGCTGGAGGCGTGCCTTTGGCACAAATTGATTCACGCGACCGCATCGCTGACGTGTTCGCATCGTCTGCGAAATAGCCTCCCCATGCGTCCGCATCACTCACGCGAATGCGTGGCTCTGTAAAATCGACGTAAAGGGGTGTATGGCAGTATGTTGGGCTGGAATGGGGCTGGACTTGTGCTAGAAGCCCAAGTCCTCCCACGCGAACGCGTGCCCTACGCGTCCGTGTCGCTTCACGTGATCGCGTCAACCACGCGACCGCGTCACCCAAAAAAAAATTTGGCAAAAAGAGTTTCAAACAGAGAGTTGCGCGAACGCGAGGCTGCACTCGCACCAATCGCACAAATCAGGCCACGCGATCGCGTGACCCACGCGTCCATGTCACCTGACCTTATCGCGCACCACGCGACTGCGTCACGCACGCGTCCGTGTCGCCTCCGACGCACAACTTATCCGAATCAGCGCCAAAAATCTTATCTTTTCTTCCTCAATCCTAATTTTTCCTCCCTCCTTTCTTACTTACTTCTTCTTCCCTTCTTTCCCTTCTCATTCCTCTTATCTTTCATTTTATTTTAATTCATTTTCATACTTTCATTCATTACATTTTAGTTTAGTGCATATTTTTATTTTTCTTTCTAAATTCATTATTTTTCCATTGGTGTTAAAATTTTCTTATTCAACTGTTACATCTTTTCTTGAATTATTCTGGTGCTTCATGATTTGTTTTATTCTGATTGGGTATTATCAATTATATGTCAATGCTAATTTTTATAATACTAGTATTTCTTTCGCATTGACATGAATTTATATTGTCTTTCATTATCCACACTTCTCCCCCATTTGTTGCAACTTTTGCACCACTGGTATGCCATTTACTTCCACTATTTTCTCACTTGCATGTTGTAGCTACCATGTAATTGAGACCTTTATTATTTGGCATTAACACCCATATTTTATTTATGTTCTTATCTTTATTTCTGGATTACTTTCCTTCTTTTTCTCTTCTTTTAGGATACCACCGAGGTAGGGAAAGGGAAAGCTTCTAACTGAGAGGACAGGCAAGTCAATCTGCATAATCTATAGAGAAAGACATCAGTTGGAGCAGCCCGTCCACTTGTACATCTTAGCATGCACCAAGGATGGTGCAATCTCTAAGTGTGGAGAGGTCGATACCGATCTCCATGGGTTAGTTACTCTTCTATCTTAACACCAATAGTTTATTTTTCTTGTTAGTTGTTGGGTTGAAAAAAGACTTTTTTGTTTAGATCTTATATATTCTTTTTCTATTTATAATGGATTGGATTTCTATTCAGTATTATAACGAACATTATAGATATAGAACCTTCCAGATAAGATACATATACTTTTCTATGGTATATCATTATTATTTCTATAGTATATCATTATTATTAGATTTTTCATATTCTTTATATTCATTATCTAAATTATTTGATAATTTCATTCTATGTTTAGATTTCTATTAATGTTTATATTAGAATAATATTTCTTTTATTTATTATATTTCTTTTTTTATTCTCATTCCATTTTTTGTGGTTTATTTATTTATTTTTTTTTGCTACAGCCAGAGCCCAGCCAGAGTCTAGCCGGGCTCGGGGACTGTTTCCAGGAATTCCAGATAACTCTGATTTATTTGAATTAAAAAAAATGAGATTCGCCCCCCTTTTTAATTGATTAGGGGGGTTGGTCCCCTTACGACACACGAGAACGCTCTAATTTGTAGAAACGTATGTTTTAGTGGTAAAAGTGCGATTCGTTCTACGGACCCCTTAAAAGTTAAGGGATCCCGCCCTCCTTTGATTCATATCTCGATCAAAAACTTTATTTCTTACTTAAAGGGATTTTGAATCCTTTATTCCTCTCAATGAAAAATTCAAGGAATAATCTAAATTATCGTAATTTGTATCTAAGAAGAATCAATTCTCAATTGACAAATTGAATTCTAACATTATGAAACATAAGTTTTTTAAATTGGATCAAAAGTCCAATTTTTTTTGAGTATTGGATAAAGGATCATGTTTGATTGCATATTTGTTTAATTTTGTGCATATTTTACCACTTGGTTGAAGAAATATTTTCTTTTTCAAAAAAAAAAAAACTTTTAGAGCATTTCACTAATTTGAATAAAATTGTTGTTACACTTGTTTGAAGAAATATTATATTAGAATATGGTTTAGAGCTCAAACACACAAAACCTGTGAGATTTTGAGCTTATTTGATTAGTTGCATTTTATCAACCAATAATTTATTTTTGGTGTGTGTTTTTTCTCTCTAAAATTGTGATCTTTGTCTTGCTTAATTCTATATTTTCATGGTTTGATGTATGTATATACCTACATGATTGAGGCCTTTGTTTCACTGAGCTTACATACCAATATGGCCTTACCCTTTCATTATCCATTGCAAACCAATGTTGAGCCTATTATACCCCTTTGTTCTTTACTTTAGCCCATCATTAACTCTAAGCAAAAAATAATAATGTCCTTAATTTGAATCCTTGGTTAGCTTAGACTAGTGAGAGTGCTCATGAATTAAGTATGGGAAAAGTTGAATTTGGAAACATTTGGTTTGAGAATTGAGTATGTTAGAATTTTCTGAAAATGTGAAAAAAATATTTAGGACATGATTCATGCATCCAATAATTTAATCATATGCATTGAGAAAAAAAAAATATATATATATATAAAAAAGAAGTGAGAAAAAGAAAAGAAAAAAGAGCAATTAAGCAAAAAGGGGACAAAATGCCCCAAAGTAAGTGGTGAAAGCAATGCATATGTACTTTAGAATGCATGAATATGTGAAAAACATGGTTAATGGATAGTTAGATGTGGTATTATGATTACATGGATTGTCTAAAGTTAGGTGGAAAGTTTAAGTTAATTGAGGATTCAGATTTTAGTCCACTTAGCCAAATACAATCCTACCTTGACCCTAACCCTATTACAACCCTTAAAAGACCTCTTGATATGTGTATCTGTGCATTAAATTTATGTTGATTATTAGATGAAGAGCAAGCCTTAGAAAGCAAGGTTAGTAGAGAATTGAGAGAATCGAACCTAAAACACTTGAGTGATTAGAGTGCATACACTCTCAGTGAGTGTTCGATGCTCGATTCTTTGTTCCTAGCTTTCATGAGCTATTTTCTTCTACAAGTCTATTTGTACTTCATTTTTATGATTTGAATTAGTGAAATCCAGTTCATATTTATTCTTGGAGAATTTATTTACTTTTAAACCAAGTAGGAAAAAGCATTCTTCATGTAGTTAGATTCATATAGATAGGTTGCATTTCATACATTCTACCATTCCTCTTCACTTCTTTATAGCTTCTCTTAAGCTTAGCATGAGGACATGCTAATGTTTAAGTGTGGGGAGGTTGATAAACCACTATTTCATGGTTTATCTTGTGCTCAATTGAGTGGTTTTTATCAACTATTTACCCACTTATTCATACTATTTGCATGGTTTTACATTTGCCTTCCTAATTATGTGCTTTGATTGAAAACATGCTTCTTTGGCCTTAAGTTCCCTATTTTTAATCCTCTCTTATTACCATTAGATGCCTTGATATGTGTGTTAAGTGATTTCAGAGATTACAGGGCAGGAATAGCTCAGAGGATGGAAAGAAAGCATGCAAAAGTGGAAGGAATACAAGAAGTTAGAGAAATTGCTAAGCTGTCCAGCCTGACCTCTTCGCACTCAAACGGCTATAACTTTAGCTACAGAGGTCCAAATGACGCAGTTTTAGTTGCGTTGGAAAGCTAACGTCCGGAGCTTCAATTTGATATATAATTTGTCATAGCTGCCTTGAAGCCAGGCGACGTGAACACGTGGATCACGCGGACGCGTAACCTGGCGGAAACGCAATCCACGCAAACGCGTGGATGATGCTTACGCGTCACTTTCCCGCGACCTGTACGTACCAGAATACACTGGGGGCAATTTCTAGGCTGTTTTTGACCCAGTTTTTGGCCTAGAAAACACAGATTAGAGGCTATAAAGTGGGAAAATGCATCCATTCATCATCATCAGCTCATAATTCATAATTTTTAGTTTTAGATCTGATTTTTCCTCTCCTCTAGGTTTTCTCTCTACACATTCATAGTTCTTAGGATTTTGATTTTATTACTTTTTGGATTGGGATATTGAGAAGAGTTATTATCTCCGTGAAGACTTCGTCATTCTAGTTTGTTTCCTTACCTGTCACTTACTCTTCCATGTCCTTTATTTACTCAGAATTATTATTGGATTATTTTTAGAATTTATTAATACAAGAACTATTTTTATTTTTAATTGATTCCTTTGATTATTATTTATCATGTCTTTCAATATTTTCTTTTCTTATTTCGTGGATTTTACAAACATAATGAGCGAGTAGTTCCATAACTTGATTGGGAGATGATTGAAATGAAACCTTGAGTTGGATTACTCAAGAGAAAAATTGTAATTGGGTTTATTGTTGGATCACCCTCTAGTCATTGACACTAGTCCTTCCCAAGGGAGAGGATTAGAACTTGTGGCTAGAAATAGCTTTCCAACTTGCTTGACTTTCCTCTACCTAGTAAGGGATAACTAAGCAGAGCAACCTTCAATTATCAATTAATCTTGAGAGTACTTCAACAAGAATAGGGCTTCCAACTAATCTATTCACAGTCAAAGTTTTTATTTAAATTATCTAAATTCTCTGATTTAATTTCCTGTTTATCAACTCAAATCATTTTTGAAAATATCTGATTAATAAAATAGCACATCTTTCTGTAACTCGTTGGGAGACGACCTGGGATTCATACTCCCAGTATTTTAATTTAAATTTTGTGACAACCATTCTAAATTGATAAGTGGATTTTCGGTTGGTTAAGAACTGTACTTGCAATGTATCTCTTATAATAATTTCTTAACTCGCCAATTTCCGCCACGTCAACGACGAAGAAAGATTATGGCTTTAGCTTTATACTTTTGGAATGCTTTATTATCAACATCAATGGTATCTCCAAAATCCATTAAATCAAGATAAATTTTGACATTTAATATTCATGATAAATAGTTATTTCTAAATATATTAAGAACGTTAAATTTAAAATAAAAAATTTTAACATAATATAATTTATTACCTATGTCTTTTCTTTCTCAAATTTAATCAAAGTGTCATGTTGATAATATATTATAAAATAAATAAATAAATAAAGTAAATATAAAAATAAAATAGAGAGAACAAAAAAATTATTAATATTCTCTAATATGTATATTTTATTATAATTAAAATTTTATAACACATTTTCAGTAATAATATACTCATTATAATATATGTATATTTCATTAAGAAAGCACAACTATAAGTGCTTTCTTTGGTTATATGTATGTGTTATAGAAAGAGTTTTAAGTGTATCGAAAATATCATGTTTTAATTATTTTTACTATTAATATAAATTATAAAAAATATATATAATATATATTAATTGAAATTAATTATTAAAATAAATAACTGGAACACCGATATTTTCAATACACTTAAAATTTTTCCTGTGTTATATATATATATATATATATATATATATATATATATATATATATATATATATATATATATATATATATATGTTCTTGCTACATGATGGCCTTTATTTTATAGGCAAATTGAGTTGTCAGATTTGACATCAAATTAGTTTGGTATGATGCATGAGGCATCACCAAACTTCACATCCACATTATATACAATATAATAATATTATAAGTTATAACACTTATATATGTATTTCTAAAAAAAATTAATTTTAATGTATTATCAATATAAAATAATTTATTTACGTGGCAGAATGCAATAATTTACATGCAAATTCTAAATCGTATTATCCTTCTATAATTTACATAAAAATAAATAACCAAATTAAAATTAGAACATTCATACAATATTCTTCATCAAACAATTTATTCATTCATGTAATTTATCCTTTATTTTACTTGAACTTTCTAGTAAAATATAGTTATAAGTATAGTTTTAGATATTTGATATACACTAAACCTACATTATTATTATTATTATTATTATTATTATTATTATTATTTAGAAAGAATTATACAACTAGCTAGATAAAAATAAATAATTATCTAAAATTGTAAATACAAAATATCTCAAGCAAATAAATATAATTATGAATTGTGTTTAAGACATGTTTTAATTATTTTTCTTCTCAAGTAAAATATATGTATAATTATATTACTAACATCCCTTGACCACCTCTTCCCTCATCCATGCATGAGGCTTCAAAGTGGCACCAGCTTGGGTGAATATATAGCCACCTCAAAACTGATATAACCTACAAAGATGTCTTATGCGCCTTTTGTGAGCATTTCATCTGCAATACTATAAGTATTGAATCTACCTCCATCTTCATGGAGCATTATTATTTACTATTGTGGTTACAATTGGAATGGTCACAGCACTGCATTTCCATTACACTCATTTCGTCATCATCGTCTTCTTTATCCTTGACTATTGAATCCGAATCTGCTGATGTCACTTGAACACCCTCTTTCTTGTTCATCTTCTCGTTGCTCTTTCCCCACAGAACAGCATAGAGTCCCAAAACTATAATCACAGATCCAATTGCACTGAAACAAATCAAAATTGTGGGATTAAAACAAGCTTAAATTGAGGAACATATACTTTACTACCTTCGTTTTTCAAAATATTTGCAACTTTAAAAATATTAATATGTTAATTGCTCAGTATATTTGGACGTAAATTGCACATATTAGTATATTGAGTTATGAATGTACATTATCTTTAAAGTGACTGACATTTCTCATTTTCCTCTTTCATTGAAGGAAGTTTGAGACCTATAATATAATATAATGTGAACGGAAATGTTTGGTAACCAAAGAAAATCAGCCAAAAACAACTATAATTTGTCTTATTTAGTATTCATTAATTGTTGTAATAATTAATTAATATTAAATAAAGCAAATTCTGGTTGTTTTTTTTGTCTACCTAACATTACCCTAATGTAAATATCACACTTCCACCGTTCCATCAATTAAAATAATTGCGAATACTACAGTTAGGGTCAACGCACTGCTATAATTTTTATTTGAGTTGTGAGAGTATCAGTAAGCCAATTAGTTAAGGCCACATGGATTGGTTTTTATTTTGTGGCTGAGGCCTGTGTAAGAATGGCTTTGCTTCTTAAATTGCCACACCTGATACTCAACAGCAGCTGAGTTGTTAGTTGTGATTCTAGTGTGTCTGTGTTAGGGAGTGTATATGACAAAAAAAAAAGTTGGTTTTTAATTTTATTTTCTCTTTTTATTTTAATAAAAATAAAAATACTAAAAATAAAAATAAGAAATAATAAAAAAACACAATCCAAACAAACCCTTACATAGTCAACTCTCTATTGGTTTTATGTGAAGTTAGTCACTTTCAGTTACTTGGTTCAAGTCTCTTGGGTACATAGACATAGTATATAAGCAACTACACTATTAATTATTAATTCAATAATACTAATACTCTGTTTCATTTCCTTCTGTTCGTTCCTGTTCTCTGTTCATCTTGAACATGTTAACTAAGAACGAGGAAAGAGTAAGGAAAATAAATTAAAGTTGATGAAATAGTAATAAATTGAATTAGTTCATACGTTCCAACGTAGAGTTGATCATGAAGCAGAGCCCAGGTGAGAAGAGCTGTGATGACAAGCGTCAAAGGGGTGAATACAGAGACATAGAGAGGTCCCTTTCTTTCGATGGTCCAGGCCATCAGCCCATACCCTATCCCAGTGCATACTATTCCCTGAACATAGTTGAAAATCGTTAAATAACTGTTTTGTCAAACATGTCAAATTATCAGACGGTTTTTCACTAATTCACTACATAATAAGTTATGTATGGAGAGAGGATGGAGTATTAATGTACGGCATAAAGTGCAGAGGAGAGTCTGATGGGATTGTTTAGTGACCAAGCTGAGACGGTGCGGTCAGAACACAATGCGATGGCCACACACTGAATGCTCGCCATCATACACATGTACAGGCTGCTCGTATATGGAGCTGCGTAGTTCTTGCTTATTTCTGCCTGAAACCACACCATAACATTAAAAAGTTATTTAACGTAACAAACTCTTTTAGTTCTAGTTGCTGATATTCAAACCAACGGATCAATGAAGTGAGTATGTAGTAACTAGAGAAAATGTTATCTGTATGGAGCATTGTTTCACGAGTGTAGATGTGTTACTTATCAATAAATACCATATCCTGATTTGGTTTCGTTCCATTAAGTAATAAAGAAAGATGAATAATGATGATGCTTACTTGAAGTATGAACCACACAGACCAAACAAGAGAACTGGCAATCAAAGCAAAAGGGCCAAGAAGCAAATTGGTTGGAGTAGTGGAGGAACTTGATCTGTCCATTTCTTGTACAAATTTCCAGTGAATACCTGAATCCCCAAGACCAAGGGGCTTTCCATGGTAAAATGATAAAAGAAGGGCTCCACCAACACTTAGAACTGTCCCTAGCACCTTTGCTTGCCCAGCCCTTGTTTTCATTCTCAACAACTCTTGTCTGCCACAAAACAAAATTCAAATTAATAAGGCTGAATGTTTTAATATTTTCTTTTTGTAAGAATGTGAAAAAATTACCTGCACAGGACTGCAAGGATGAAAGTAAAAGCTGGGAGCAAATTGGTGAGTGCAGTTGCAATTGTAGCGGTTGAATATTTTAGCCCAACGAAATACAGTATTTGATTTCCGGTAACTCTGTAATCAAACTCAAATGGCTAATTTTGTGGGATATGGTTATATAAATTTTATAAATAAATATGATTTTCATAATAACATAACTAAATAAAAATTTCTCAAACTCATACTATTATGTTCATATAAAGTTAATAATAGTTAACAATTGATAGATAATAATTTAGTTAAACATATTAAATTATTTAACAATTTTTACTATCAACTTTATGTGAAAACAACTGTATCTAAAATTTTGTCGTGTAACAAAAAAAAATTCCTAACCATTACTATTATTGGTTAATAATGTCTCAGTTCCTTCCTTGAACTTGGAATTGAGTTTATGAGTTATTGAAAGAAAAGGGAAAAATTTAAGTGGAGCAAATTAAAAGGGAAGACATCAAACTACCAAATTAAGCTTACCCTGTAAAGGAAGATATTAGTATCTGTAATCCGGTACGTTTTGTCATACAGGGAAGTGTATTCCTGTAGAAAGAATATTAAATATAAAGATTTATTTTTATAATTTTATTTTGATGCATTATGTGTGTGAGTGTAAAATAGTTTTAAATGTAGATCTAATGAGATAATTCTACATCAGTAAAAATATCTACTTTTTATATTTACCACATTTAAAAAAATAAATATAATTATACGACTATATAAAATATTTTATACTGTCAGTGTATCAAAATTAAACTCTTATTTCTATAAAAATAAACAAATGAGGTGTATTCACATCCACTAAAAAAAACACAAAAAAATAATAAATAAATAAATAAAAGATAAACTACACTAGCTCCCCACTTTTATTTTGCAAATTTAAGGGAAAAAAATAGGCTTCTTATCTCAAATGGTTGAACTATTATTATCAAACTAAAATTTACATTTTCCTCTTTTTATTATTATAGTTATTAACATATGATTTGTGACAAGTTATTATGATTTTAAGTATCATATATGTAATCGATATATCAAATCAAAAATATTTTAAGGTTTTTTCAACTTAAAGACTTAAATGCTTAAAAAGATTTCTTTAAATGTGATTGAAAGGAAAAAAATATTATTTTTGTTTGTATAGTCTAAAATATTTTGCATCAAACTTCTCTTATTCTGTACATAATTTCTCTAATTTAACATTTTTATTGATTAATTTCAATATTATGTATTCATGATTTTATACTATTTTCTCTTAAAAAAAAAATAAAAGAACACAAAATAAATAACAAAAATAAAATTAAAAAGAAAGAAATAAAAAATAAAACGAAAAAAATGAGAAGGTAGTTACAATTTACAGAAGACAATTCTTAAAAGTATTGATATAAAAGTATAAAATAATAATACAAAAATATTTATTCAGTAGTTAACATTAAAAATAAAATAAAATTTGTAATTTAAAAGTTATGAGAAAATATGACACTGCTAAAACTGGGAGTTATAAAACCATATTTACATTACACATAGGTATAGATGGCATAGTTGAGACGAATGATTTTACCAATATAACTTTGGATATATGTGTTATAAAACGTATACTTAGTGACAAATTTAAAATGATAAATTAGACTGGGAGAATTTTCCTTTATCTATTGGTGTAGATTTTTTTTTTGGTGACTATCTATTGGTGTAGATGAACATTACTTTTTGGATGTATACGTACCTTTCCCAACTAAGAATTATGAAGCCAGAAGAATATTTGTACTTTGAGGAATGCCATACATCTAAATTCTTTTATATGTAAATACAATGTTAATACTAGTAGAACTATTCATTAATTATTATAATAGGTACACATTAAAATTAATTATTAAAATTAATCACAAATATAAAATATACATTAAAAATAAATTAAACATAAATATATATATATATATTTATATATAATTAATTTTAATAAATAAATATATTTTTAATTAATTACCGTTCAAACCAATAAGCGAAGGGAGCAAGGGAGAGTGTAGCAAAGATTTGGCGGTAAGCAACAAGCACAAGAGGGCTCATGCCAGATTGTATTGCAAGCTTTGAAGTAATAGTCATCCCAGCATAGCTTGATTGCACAATAGCCATGGCTAAGAATGGAATCACACCCCCTACTTTCCCCATTTATCTCTCTCCAATAACCTAATAATAATAAGGTAGGGTATTATTCCTTCTTCTCGGAGAGAGATAGAGAGAAAAGGAGAGAGCTCCTTAGATTAGAGATAGTGTTGTATGTGGGATAGGACATTGTGAAGTGGGATAGATATATAAGAAACTAGAACGTGAATATGGTCCTAAAAAGAACAAAAACGTACGCTATATTTGTACCCGATCAAATTCACATCCATCTTTCAATAATCATCACTCTTGTTCTCTTTATTTTCTTTATTTTATATGTTTTCTTGAACAAAGAAAAGAAGGTTGTTCAAAATATATAGTGTAGGATGTTAAATTTGAATTACAATAATAGAAGTACATTAACGATAAAGTAGAAAATAATATTTGATGGAGAAGAGAGTATGTATAGTTTAAACAAATTTGTAATCTCAACATGGTTTAAAAGGAAACCAATAATACAAAGAATTATTAGGCTTCGGAACATATACTTTTTTTATGTTTAGTGTATATTGTGAAGATTATTATTTATGTAGCATTAGTTTTTAGTCAATATACTTTAAAATTTAGTATTTAAGATTTAAAGTATTAGTCAAATATTAACAAAATGATAAATTTTATTCCTCTCCAGTGGAAAAAAAATTGGATGGTGTCCAGTATAGGATTTCATCCTTCATTGCTCTCTCTTTCTCCTATTTAATTTTGGTCCCACTTATAGAATAAAAGATGAGAGATCACATTTTATTCTCTCAAGTATCCATTTCCCTCGTAGTCTCGTGAGCTCATTTTTGTGGACCATCGTGCCTCCTATTATAACTGCTGTTTTAATCACCTAAAAAAATATAGAGTAAATATCTTTTTCGATTTCTAACCATTTATTCGATAGACTTTCCACTTTTTAAGAAATCTAAACACCTAAATCGGTCCTTATCTACTTTGATATATGTACGTTCAAGTTCCTGGTTAAGGACCGGAAAGGGCATTTACTCAAAGTAGATAAGAACTAGAACGCACATATATCAAAGTAGATAGGAACCGATTTAGGTGTTTAGATTTTTTAAGAGGGTGGAAAATCTATCGGATAAATGGTTAGAGATCGAAAATAACATTTACTCAAAAATATATAATATGGCAAGAAGAACATTTTCTTTATCGGTTTATCCCTACTAAGTATTAAGCATACAAGATAAATTGAAGGAAGTTTTGCTGATGCAGTATTTTTCAGAGACAGGTATGATACTGTGTTCTCGATCACCAACCTGAAAGGCATTCTCTTTCTGGCTAACTTATCAATGGATGAAAAGCTTAAATTAAGAAAGGATAATGTATTATATGACCGGAAAATATCCTTGCATTATATGCTTTTATTTGTATTTAAGAAAAAAATACGGTATCAGTTAAAAAAAAAAAAAAATTAGACACGGCGTCTCTCTTAATTGAAAGAAGAATATGAAAGAGTTGGTTTTAAAATTAGAGACATAATATTTGTATTATTTTTTTGTGTAGATCTCTATTCTCTTTTGTATATTTTCTTTTGATAATATGAAGACAATTATTTTTATCTTTTCTCTCTTTTAATATTCCTTTTAAAACAAATAAATTTTGATACAATTTCAACCTATAGATGGTTGGGTATCTTACACACTATTTGGTTAGATTTGAAAAAAGATTATTGGTGATTCAAGAAGAGAGTGCAGAAAAAATGCAAAAGAGAAAGGAGAATAGCTTGAGTTTGAACTTCTGAGAGAATTTTAATATTGATTCATAAAATGATGAATTACAAAAATTAAGTTGTATTCTCAGCTAGCTATCACTTTAGGATTAGAAGTGTCAAACCAGTCGAATACAGTTGAACTTGGTTTTGAAGATCTATCTACACCCAATTGTGTGCTTACCAAAAGGAAAGAGTTAAAATCCATGTCTTGTTTAGTTCTAGAGCATTAAGTTCAGCTTTCATGGAATCTCTCTCACAAGAGTATGCTATGGCCTTATTATAATGTCTCGGTTTGTGCACTACAAGAAAAACGTTGAATACTGTCAAATTTAGTATTGGACATTAGCAGCGAATTTACCGTTGGATTTGGCAATAAATTCGTCACTCTAAAAAATTATCTTCAGATTTGGTGTTATGATGGTAAATTCGCCGGTAATGTTTGGAGGAAGAAACAGAAAATTTAGCACGATTATTACCGTCAGATTTAGCCAGTCAGATTTACCGGCGGCTAAATCTGACGGTAACGTTGATTAGTGATACGTTACGTTTTGTCACACACAGAACTTTACTGGCAGATTTATCCACCGGTAAATCCGATGGTAATAGTGCCCTAAATTTGAAGCGCAAACCGTTTTCTTCCTCGTTTCAAATCTCTCTCTCTCTCTCTCTCTCTCTCTCTCTCTCTCTCTCTCTCTCATCATCATCATCATCACCTCCTCCTCCTTTCTCTGTCTCATCGCCTCTCCACTCTTCTTCGCAAACCAGATTGTCGGCCGTGCCCATCACCTCTATCATTCCCGTCACTATAATCATCAAACCTCATCCTTACCTCCACCACAAACCACCTCTATCATTCCCGTCACTCTCTCCAACAAGATGCACTTCGGCGACCTCACTTCATCACCACCAACTGCAGTATCATTGCCGCAACCTCCATCTCTCCCTTAATATCTTTCTCTGTGCTTCATTTCAGGTTTTGTCAAATTTTTTATTAATCTTTTTATTTTAAATTCATTAGGATTTAATTATATTTTAATTCTTCGTTAGTAATTTAATTTAGTTAGACTACTTTTTGCTATTAGGTTGATTTAGAGTAAAATTAGAATTTCTTTATTAGAATTTATCTTATTTTATAGGTAATTAAGTATGCTATTGTGATTTTTGAGTTTGTAATTTGAATTTGTTGGAATTCATTGACTGATATTCTGCTGAACACTACAATATAATGCTGAATTTTGTATAATTGATGCTGAATTTTGTGACTTGATGTTGTAAGAATGCTTGTTAGTGCTATTTTATATTGTTTATTCTTTTGCATGGCTAAGTGTTCGATGATATGAATTTATGTGTTGGTGTTATTATAATTTATTGTTGATTTATTTTTCTGAATTTCTATTAATTGGTATGCTATTTGCAGACATGACGACAGATAAAGGTGTTGTAGATCAGGCCATTGGTTGTAGTCGTGGTCGTGGTAGAGGGAGGGTTATTTCTGGTACCCCTGAGAATTGTGGATCCTCTCTCTCTACTCTGACTACCCTGGTGACATCACAGGTTGCGGGTTTATCGGACTAGTCATTCATCATGTTTTCTAATCCCAGCTACGTCCCTCCGTCTACGGCGACGCTGCCGCCTCCATCCACTCAGCAATTCAATGCCACGGCGACACCGCCCCAGCGATGGACACTGCGGCCCCGAAATCCTCTCATGGAAGTGAGCTTACTAATGCCCCTCCACCAGCTCCCATCGTACAGTTGACGATCTGGCCTAATGGCGGCACGAAATATATATCACTTTATATCTTATATATTTTTTGATTATTATTATTGCTAAAAGTGCCTAAAAATTTATTATAATTTAGTGGATATAGGTTTGATTCCTGAATGTGTGTCCTATTTTCTAATTATGGAATCGCTAAAAGTGTCTGGTTATTGATTCTTTTTTAGTGGATTTATGCTTGATTGCTTGAAAATATTTCCTATTTCCTGATTATAGAATTGCTGAAAGTGTCTGGTTATTGATTCTTGTATAGCGAATTTAGGTTTGATTGCCTAAAAGTGTTTCCTGTTTCTTGATTATTGTTATTGCTGAAAGTGCCTGAATATTGATTATTGTTTAGTGGATTTAGGTTTGATTGCCTAAAAGTATTTCCTGTTACCTGATTATTGTTATTGCTATTGCTGAAAGTGCCTGAATATTAATTCTTATTTAGTGGATTTAGGTTTGATTGTTTAAAAGTATTTTTTGTTTCCTAATTATTGTTGTTGCTAAAAGTGTCTGAATATTAATTATTGTTTAGTGGATTATTTTAGGTTTGATTGCCTGAAAATATTTCCTGTTTCCTGATTATAGAATTGTTGAAAGTTCCTAGTTATTGATTATTATTTATGGAATTGCCACATTGTTTTGTTTGTGGATTATTGATAGGTTTGCGCTGAACAACAATGCATGTACTCGGAGATGACCAACGTCATCAAGCTGATGTACGACCATCCTTGGCCCAGCTACAAGAATATCCCTTCTGAGACCAGAGTGCGCTGGTTTCAGAAATCAGTGGTAATTTCTATTTTTTTTAGTTTTAAACCTTTTTAACTAGTTTATATATTCTATTTTGATTAACTAATTTTAAAGTTTCTTTGTGCAGTTGAACTTTATATGGGACGCTAAGCACAATCTTACCATCAGGAAGATATTCGACCATAGAATGAGTCGGCAGCTGCAGCACATACTAGAGGATGTTCGTGAGGGGCGGGACCACCTAACGACCTGGATCCGACCGAAAATAAAGAAGGCTCTGTTATTTCATTGGGAGACCGATGAGGGGTTCAACGATCTTCATGAAGACTAAGTCCAGGCTGGTATGTAGTATCGTTAATTTTGTTAATAACTTAGTCATATTCTTCTACATATCATTACTAGGCATCCTAAACATACATCTGATCTTTTCGTATAAAATTATTAGAGATTAACTATATAGCTATCATACTAATCACAAAACATGTGTTATACAAGAGTCCCAGAGACTAGAGGCCGCGAGTCAGCATTCTCCGCAAAGTGGGGGAGGATGCCACCGATGGCTCTGCTGCTTCAGTCGTCGATCCCGATGCGGTTTGGCGCAAGACCGTCTTAGCACTGTACAAGAACCGCGTATACGGGTTGGGGTCATTCTTTGCCAGCAGCCTTTGTACCTCCATGTTGAGGCCGTCGTCAGTCTCTGCCACTAGTTGAGCCATCGAACCCGAGGAAGGCGTGGATTTGAAGCTGTAGGTGTAGGAGCTCCAACGCAGCCTTCACCAATAAGCTCAGGAGCTGAACGATTATCGAGAGGGTTATCTGGAGATCCTCACAGGCGTGACATATATGAATGACCTCAGGCTGGAGTAGAGGGAGCAGCTAAAGTGGCTTCAGGGGATGGAGGCTCAGATGGAAGTGTACCAGTCTTAGATGTACGTCGTTGGCATCATCCATGCTGGTGGCAGCAGTCCTTCTGGTGGTTCGCAGACATCACCTCCTTCTGCAACCGACGACGACGATGACAATGAGGACTATCTCGATCTTTAGTTATTAGTGTTTTATTTTATTGTTTTATTGTATTTATTTGATGTACTTGGCTTTTAATTTATTTGAACATTGTATTATTTATTTTAAATAATAGGTTTTCATTATTTATGAATTTACCATTAATTATGTGAAAAATAAATTTAAATAAAAATTAAAATTGACCATTTATTTCAATTTTTTTAAAAATTGACATTACCATCGGATTTATCGAGAGAATAATCCGACGACAATAGTGCAGAAAATAATATATTTTGGCGCCAACAATACCGTTAATACCGTCGGAAAAATTCGTCAATAACCAATTAATTTTTCAAAAAAATTTTGACAATAAATATTTACTGACGAAATTTATACCGTCTGATTTTTTTCAATAGTAAATCTGACAGTAATTTATTTACTGTCGAATTTTTCTGTTTTTCTAGCGAAAAATTCAACAGTACTATATTTTTTTTCGTAGTGACGCAAGGTTGACAACTTGACATAGCTATGGAGAATGAAATTGGTAAAAAGACGGATGAGAAGAGAGAATGAATTGTGTATACACATTGTTTTTTGAAATACATCAACTATAAATGTTTATCAAGTTTTGTGACTTATTTGCAGCAGAGTTTATTAGCATTTTAGTTCAAATAATTTTTTGCTTAGTGAGTTAAAATAGTTTCTAAGGTCAAGATGAAAAAGAAACTTTTGAAGAATAAGAGATATTTTAACCGATTGCATTGGCTACTTCCTAAATTCTCAGATTTATAATAGAATTTTTGGAGATATTAACGTATTTAAGATCAGTTAGTAAATATTTTTGAGACATTTTTAGAACTAAGAGAAAGAAGGATGTTTTTTAGAGAAAAATAAATATAATTTAAATATAAGAGATAAAAGTTTAGAAGATGCACATGTAGATATATATTAGTTTTGGCTCAAAATACTTACATTTAGTCCTCCAAAAATCTTAAAATTTTTATTAATAGAGTAAGTGTATAACCAGATATTCTTTACATAAAGTTTTTTTAATAAGTTATAGCTTTGACTTAGAATGAATCGCAAATTAATCTAAAGATTTTAGATATTATTTTTTTAAGCCTTCTCAAACTAAGTCTTTACTCAATTTAATTAGATTACAACCTAACATAAAAATTTTAGATATTTTATGACATTTTTAAATAAATCTAAGTTTGATATGCTAGTAACTTAAAAATAAATATTATTTTCTCGAATCTTCTTAATAAGAAGTAACTTAGATTGACCTTTCACCAACTGTAAAATCTTAGACATTCTTTCTACAATTTTTCTTAGAATTAAATAATAACGCAAATTAAATACCCTACTAATCTAAGAAATTTAGATATTTTATTAACTTTCTTAAAGAACACTCAAATTAGATGTTTTATCAATATAAGAACTTTACATATTTTTTCTTAAATCTTCTTAATATTAGAAATTACTATTGGATTAAATTATAAAAAGATCTGTGAAATATACAAATCACTATGTTTACATAGGAGCAATTGAAAAGTTCAAAACTTTGTCCTATTTCTAAAACAGTTCAAAGATGCTATAAGTTCACACAAACTATTATCAAAATTACAAAAATGTAATCTAAACCATGGATGTATTGGAAAGTTCTAGATTACAACTATTTCTTCTTTCTGTCATAAGTATTGATTTATCGGGTGAAAAATATTTAAATAGATACATATCTTCTTCTTGTGTTTTCTTATACTCTTCGTCACTTTATCAAGGTTTCAAGATCTTGTATATGTAGTCTTGAAACATTTAAGATTCGTTGAACATTTTTTTTTTTTATACATTATTGTCAGCGTTTATCACTAAAAAGTATAAAGAAAAGTGCCTTTTCCTTTGTTAGTGTTCTTTTCTTATTTTAATAATTTCGTATTACACTTTTTTTTAGATAATTACATCTTCACCCAATTCTAAATAAAGTTGGCGTAGTTCCAAAAAATAATAACAAAAACAGGGCAACAATTACAAAGAAAACATAAAAACTAGCATTAAACAGCAAACAGAAAGCAAAAGAATATGATGATTTTAGCTCCTCTCAAGACCTTCAAAATGAACCTGCTTAAATATACAACATCAAATCATGATCATACTCCTTCCAACTTTTACTCTGCAAACTTATTTGCCTTTTCCATAGATCAGAAAATCATGCATCAAAAATCAACTTCATATGTCTTCTAATTCCCCTTAAACTTGATATTTGCGCTCATAAGTACATCAAATACTCCTAAATTGTCGATCTTGACACCATCGATTTGTGCATTCGACAACTTCCTCCTTTAACTTCTCTAATACCAACACTCCATTATTAAATACAATGTTATTTCTACATTTCCATGTGCACCATATTACAGAGAAAAATAACACCATCCATACTTCCTTCATATCTTTCCTTATTTTTCTATCCATCCACACCTCAAAGCATTCTTTGGTGGTTCCTGGCCAAACCCAAATCACACTCCAATCCTCCAAGATTGATCCCCACAACTTCCATATGTGATCACATGAAAAAAACAAATGATGTACCGTCTCCAACCTATCCTTACATAAGACACAACAGGATTCCGCTTCTGGAACAATCTTAAACTTACATAATCTATCTCTAGTATTCAATCTTTCCAAAATTACAAACCACATCAGCAACTCAACCCGTGGAGGCACAATACTTTTCCACAATTGTTTCGTGAAATTATACATATTGGGTTCCACTCCTATCTCCTTATTCTTATAAACCACATCTAAAAAAGATTTAACAGAAAAATTACCTTGCTTGTCATGCTTCCATTTCAAAGTGTCAACCTTTTCTTGTCTAATTCCGATTTTTGACAAAATTACAAGAAACTTTACAAGGTCTTGTTCCTCCCATTCCCATAAATCTCTTCTCCATTGTAGGCTCCATCTCCAAATATAACCATCCCAAATGCCACACTCACTGATTGAGCACTCCGTGTTCAGCGTCACTCTGTAAAGACTCGGGAATACCTCTTTCAATCTACCTTCCTGTACCCAAAGGTCGTGCCAGAATTTGGTTTTAGTTCCGTTACCCACTTGCAATTGAAGTCCCTCTTGATATATACCCACAAGACTACTCTCACTCATACGTATGTTGCCAATGTCAGCCCATACACCCCCAGTTCTCTTCAAATTTTGATTTTGAAAAGACACCACCATCAAGGTTATTGCAAGAGCAAACTACTTTCTTCCAAAGCGGACATTCCTCCTTATTGAACCTCCACCACCACTTAAACAATAGAGCAGTATTCTTCAAAGATATGTCTCCAATCCCCAAACCTCCTTGATTTTTTGGTTTTTGTACAACACTCCACTTTACCGTTGGCATACCCTTTCCACCATCTACCTTACCCCAAAAAAATCTCGACTGTAGAGAAATAATCTTCGCAGCAACAGCCTTAGGAATTTTGAACATGCTAAGGTAATACATAGGAAGGCTATTTAGGACAGCCTTTATAAGGACTAGTTTACCTGCCTTTGTTAAAAACTTTCCTTCCCAACCCTTAAGTCTTTCCTCTACCTTCTTTATAATAGGATCCCATGTCTTCACACGTTTTGGATTTGCTCCTAGGGAATCCCCAAATACCGGATCGGAAGTTTAGCTTTGTTGCACTCCAAGATACCACACGCTTTTGTAGTAAAAAATTAAGAAAGCCACTTAAATAAAGATATCAAAAACGTCTTTTTTTTTTTAAAATGTTTTTAAAAATTAAAATTTAACATATATAATCAATTAAACTGTGTTATTTTTATTAAAATTAGATTGGACAAATCAGTTAGTCAAAAAATTAATAAATTAAATTTTGAACCGATATAAATTAATATTTTTTTTAATAAAAAATGACTACAATATCTTTATTATAAAAAATAACTAAAATACCTCTATTATATATATATATATATATATATATATATATATATATATATATATATATATATATAAAATACCTCTACAATATAATAAGAGTATTTTAGTCATTTTCTATAATAAGGGTATTGTAATAATTTTTTATAAAAAATAATATTAATTTAGACCGATTCAAAATTTGATTTTCCATTTTTCGGTCAAATTAATTTGTCTGGCCTAATTTTGACAAAAATAACACGATTTAATCGATTCTATGTATTAAATTTTAATTATTAAAAAACATCTTTATTGGAGTGACTCCCAAAAATTAAATAATACTTTCAATCAGTTTAACTTGTTGAATATGTTTGAATTAAATCATTAGAATCAGAACGTATCTTTATTTTGTTAATTAGGATATCTTTTAGAGGAGTACTAGGGTCCTTAGGTTTTGTGATTTGTAATCATCAATTAATTATCATTAATATTTTTAATGATGTGAGATTACATTTAATGATGTGAGATTACTCATTTTTTTTGTTGGTTAAGTATTAGACAAATTTTAATAAAAGTGATGACTCCCTAAACTTTCTCTTCACATAATTTACTTATATTATTTAAAAAAAAAAAAAATCATAGTATGAATAGGAGCATTTGGCCGGAAAGTCTCATGATGATCATGTGATATGTATTTTCTAAATTGTTAGATACACTTCCTCCTCTTCCTGCAATAATATAGGCATAACAAACATGATGATGTATATTCCTTTATAAAATTAACGTCTTATGTCTTTTATGCCATAATACAACAAACATGACGATTTCTTTTTTGTACAGAATTAGACTTTACTAGGAAGAATAAGTATAAAATAGTATAAAGGATACTAAAAACTGCGCGAATATATGATTTCAGTTTCAGATTTTTGTCTTAGTCTGGAAATATTAGCTTTCAGAATCCAGTGAAGCCAAATTATTATACTCATTGCCGATGTCACCAGCAAAAACCGGACCTACCTGAATTCTCATGGTGAGTAAGTGCACACGGAAATTCATCACTTCAATAAAGGTTTTCTGGATTTCTTTTCTTTTCTTGTTTTTTACAAAAGAAAAGGTTCCATTCTAAGATAGGCAGTCACTAATCACTCTTCACCGAGCTAAATTAATTGGAACCTTATAATAAAGTTAGAATACTATAGAAGAGAGTAGAGAAAAAAATTGCAATCTAGTTATATTCAATCATATTGCATGTACACAAAAAATCAACAATTAAATCAATTATTGATATAAAATATATTAAATATAAAAAATATATTAAAAATAAATTAAATTATATATATGATAATTACTTTTTATGTGTACGTAACATTATTTATATTAAGCACAAATTTTGTCGCTGATTTACATAATTGAATTCAAGAAACTTGTTCATGTCATCAACGTTTTGTGGGTGGGTGAGTTTTTTTTTAAATAAAAAAAGCAAAACAGCGTCGATGGATTGTATAAATCTTTTTTTTTTTAAATTTAGTATGGATAAAACGTCAACGACGTATTGTATAAAAAATATTTTTTTAATTTTATTATGAGAAAAAAATTAGCGATGTATTGTATATTTATTTTTTTTAATTGACGCAAAGATAAGCGTCAATGACGTTTTGTTTGAAGACATATTTTTAAATGATTTTTCGGTCAAAACGTCATTGACATATTGCAGAAAAAATAAAAACGTGAATGACGTTTTGTAAAAACGTCAGCGACGTTTTGTGCTAGGAGGAATAAAAAAATATAAAATTAACTATAAAAGAAGTTCTAGATTGTACTAAAACGCAAAAATAGAGTATGAGAGTAAAGTTCAACATAGAAATGGAGTAATGAGAGCTTTGTTCTACAAAATGTTCTCAATTTGAGAGAGTGAAAAAAGTTCGTGAGTGAGTGTGATGAGTGTATAAAATGGAGGGTTATATTAGTTTAAAAATATAATACAATGGTCAGATTTTATCTCATACACATGAAGACGTGAGCTTTTTATGTGAGAATTCATGTGTTATTATTGTTCCTCTTTCAATAACATACGAAGGACTTAAGAGTATACTTTCTCAAACTATAGATCATCAAGTACAAAAGAGAATCATAAATATTCTGTACAGGTTGCCTGTGCTAGTATTTGGTGGTTTCAGCCAATTTCAAATAAGCATGTGATTGATGAAGCTAGTATGCAAAGAATATTTTTTACCTATCATCAAACCAGAGCACATGCCTCACTTATCGAGTTGTATGTTGAGTTCGAAGAAATTGATGATGTTGTTTTTTCAGAACCCAACATAGACTGGGTGGGTTATAATACTGAAAGCGATGAAGAGTTTGAAGGTAATTATGAAATTGTTGATCCAACTAAATATGTAGAGGAAGATGAGATAATCCTTGAAGGAGATGTGGCTGATGTTGCAAATGCACTAACCTGACAACATCCATCTGGAGAGCCATCTTTTATGCATGCTTTGAATCTTGATGCCATGCATGCACTGGAATTTTCTGAATACGTCAATACAGGTAATTTTGTTGTTGTTGTTGTTGTTCACTTGTTTAATATTAGTAATATTATTGTTTGTTTTGTTTTTATATTAGTATTTTTTTTTATTTTTATATTGTTATTACTATTTATTGTTGTCATTATTATTATTAATAATAGAATATTACTTAGATTTATTTTTGTTTTATTATTGGTGTAGCCTCAGCTGTTGTAGCTGACGGTGAATTCGTCATTGGAATGGAGTTTAACTTTAGAGAGGTTGTTATTACATCAGCTAAAGAGTATACCATTCGAAGAGAAGTTGATTACAGGATATATGAATTAGAACCAACAACATTCTATGCTAAATGCGTACATTACGGAACAAGCTGTGATTGGCTTATCAGAGTTAGTCTTATGAAAAGATAGTATTGTTGGGTGATAAGGAGGTAAATGGTAGTCACACGTACACCAGAAGTACCATATCTTAAGATCATGCTAAATTAGACTTTGATACAATTGCAGAAGTGATAAAGCTATTAGTTGAAGCTGACCCATCCATAAAGGTGAAATCTGTCATTATTAAAGTGCAATCGAAGTTCAACTATACGATAAATTATTGCAAAGCATGGATGGCCAAATAAAAGGCAGTTGAGACTCGCGGTGGATGCTTCCCAACTGAATCAATAGAAGTTCTTGCCTTAGAATGCTCAGAATAGGCTCGCGGTGGATGCCTCGCATCCAAAGACAATCGTCCGGAAATAACGTCAGCCACTGGCACCTATAGCTATGCTTCCTTTCAACTACTCCTTGCTACTGATGTGTGTAGGGACATGCCAAACGATGAAGAATACCATGTTAGTGTAAATATATTTTGAAATTATTGGACAAACATTCTTTGGCATTATCAGTTTGATGTTTGAACAGATTTTAGCGAGAAATCAGTTTGCTTCTCCATCAGTTTTTATATAAGCCTGTGTATCGAGTAAAAGCATCAACTAAACTAATATAAAATGTGTATCCTGATCTAGATATGGTTGAGGCAAGGCTCAAACATCAATAAAACCTAATTGTAGAGGATGAGTATAGATAGTTTGAGAAGGATAAAAGGGAGGTTTGTACAATTTACCCATACAGTAAGCTTTACAAACAAAAGAAATAGATTTTGCATTGGTAGTATTATTGTCAGTGTAAAAAATGTTAAATTTTTTTAATATAGTTCGAACTATCACATTGGAGGGATGGCTTAATCTTGTATGCCAAAGTTCCAAATTATGTTTACAAGTGGCTAAGAAAGATTGAATATGAGGAGTATCATGTAAAGATTAAACATGTGCGTTTTTAGGCGCCACCTTTCAACCAGTGCGTCTACAGTCGGTCTATAACACACAATCCTCCCAATTTGAGAAACATAATAGAATCCACTCGTTCTCAGTTGTTCTTCCACTCTATTATCATATGAATCTATTTGGTGTAAGTGTTTCATGTGCAAATTTCTTGAAACTTTGAAAACAAAAAATAATAAATAACAGTAAATCACTATAACCAGTTCATGACTACTATTATATTCAACACTTACTAAATCACTCCGTATTCTAATAATTGATAATTACTAAATAAACTACTAATTTAAACACAAAAATCACTTACATATACGAGATGTCGAAGATATTTTACAATATGGTTCTCACGTAGAATGTCATATTTTTCCATCTTCTTCTTTTTTAAACTCTACATTAAAAAGATCATATGAATAATTAAAATATTTTTCTAAAAAATATTTGAAATGAATGAAAATTTATTATAAATATATCCATCCTAATTGTTAACGTTAATAATTCTGTTTTTTTCATTGAAAAAACATTCCAAAATAAAACCAAAAATAATATATCCTAAAAATTAATAATAATAAAAGTAACGTAAATAATAATGATTGAAACTAATATTTTATGTAAAATAAAAAATTAAAATAATTATTAAATAATTCTATTTTTAATACTTTTTTATAATAAATCAGATTTAATTAAATATATTTTAAGCAAAACTAAAATATAAATTAATAATTATTGAAATTAATATTTTACGTAAATTAAAAAAATTCTGAAAATTATTAACTAATTTTTTTTAATTTTATTTTTTAATTAATAAAATTATAAATGAATTATAAAGTAAAAAATTCTTAAAAAAAAAAGACCAAACATTAATAATAATCAATTATTAATGCATAAATAATCTTATTTTTGAAAACAGTTATTTTAAATAACACTAACCTAACCTAAAAAAAAAAAAAAATACCAAATCTTATCCTATTTTTTAAAAATTCTTGTTCATACTCTCAATTAAAAAAAAAAAAAAAGCAATAACTAAGGCATACAAGTATTTACCTGAATGGCTTTGGTTTAGTTGTGGTGATGGATAAATATGGGTGTTGTGGTTTTACTTATTTTTTGTGGGTTTACTTGTTTTTGGTGGGATAAGAATGACAATAATGGAAGAGAGCCGTTTTGTGAAACTGGAAAGAGAAGAAAAAAAATGGACAAGAGAAGATGATTACTAAAGTGAAAAAATTTCATATTAGAAAGAGAGAGCCCGTCAGCCACGTGTTAACCATGCATATAGAAAACGTCATTGACGTTTTGTGCAAAACGTGGCTGACGTTTTATTGAAAAAGATAGTGATGTGGATGGAAAAATGGCAGTAACGTTTTTCTATAGCCATCAGAAATTTCCACAACGACGTCAAACACAATTTTTTGGACATTTTGGTGGATTACACCAATTTAGACCCAATATTAAAAATAAAAAACTCTGTTCATGTCGCAGCAGTTAACTCAACAATAACTCGGTAATATCCAAAGTGGTTCATAATAAATTTTGCTTCAAAGTTTAGATAAATTAGTTTTTAATAAAAAATAAAATATTGTCTCTAATTAATAAAGTAAAAGAACAAATTAGTCTTCAAATTTTTTTAAAAAGTGACAAATTAAACTATCCTTTAATTATTTGAAACTGTATAAAATAAAAAAGACTAATTTTTCTTTTATTTTATTAGAGACTAATTAATTAGTAAACATTCAAAATATGAATGAATTTTTGCCAAAAATTAATTTGTTTGATACAAAAATTTTTAAGGACCAATACGAGGTACAATATTATTTATAATAATTTATGATCCTTGAACTAAAAGTTTTTAATTGGTACATTTGCTTTAGTAACTTTTTCATGTTAATATAAAAGCATGTTTCACCTCTTAAACTATTATCCACTTTTAGTTTAGTACTTAAAAATTACTTTGGACGGCAACATTTTTTTGTTTCTAAGACCACTTAATATCCGCTCTCTCTCTATAAAAGATAATTAAAAACAGATTAAAAATTTAATACGAACAACAAATTTTAATCACTAAAATATGCATTTACTTTTAAAAGTAGATGAAAGTATTTTGGTATCAAGTCACAAAATTATTTATCCCAAAAAGTATTTATGATTTTTCATGTTTAAAGGACGTAACTCCTGTCATAAAGGGGATATTCGTCCTTGGCCAAGAGACAATGTGATTCTTGCGTAAATTGTTAATAAAACTTATTCAACTAGTATATTATTTTAATGACATGACTATCAAGTGCCACGTTTGGAAGGGGAATAGGATTAGTCAACAGAAAATAATTTATTCTCCAAGAATGTTTAGATTGGTTACGGATAAATTTACCTCTCATAATCCCACTACCATCACCTTTTATTTGCAGCTAAACCTCTCAATCCTAACTCCACATTCATCTCATTGTCACTTCACCATCACAAACTCCAACTTCCATTGCCTCAACCCTTACCCTTATTCTCACTTTCATCATTGCCACAATTCCAATCCTAACCTCTTGTAGAGATTATAGGAGCTAAGGTGACTTAGTATAAATATATATACATCTCAGTGCAAAACATATACACATATCATAATTGAATCAATTTACTTTCTCATTCTCAAATTCTCTTTCACTCTCTATCATTTCTTGCACAACAAGAAACTGTTGTTGTATAATTTCACTGTGCAGATTCATCATCTTAGAGCAATTCCTTCACCACAAATCATATTCTTGAATCAATCTTTTATAGTATCAAGAGCACAGATTATTGTAAATCCATGGCTTTAACAATTTCTTCTGTCAATTCCATAAAATTTCTTCCCCCTATCACGAGTAAACTCAATGAATCCAATTATGTAACTTGGCAACAACATACACTTTTTGCTATTGGAGGTCAGGACCTAGAAGATAATATTCAAGATGGCAAGGCTCTACCTCAATTTGATTTTGAAGTTGCTCAAACTGGTGGAAATGTTTCTACCAAATACATAGAATAGATTCAACAAGATTACAACATATGTTCCTGGATTCTTGCATCTGTAGAACCATCATTGAAGACCTGAATTGCACATTACACCAGTGCTTTAGAAATCTGGCAAAAACTGCATGTATACTTTGCTGAAAATACAAAATCAAAATTGAAACAACTCAGAAATCAGTTCAAATCCATAAAGAAAAAGAATCTTTCTATCTCAGAGTATCTTTCACAAATCAAAACACTAGTTGACTCTCTCATTGCTATTGGATATCAGCTCAACAATGAAGATTACATTGAAGCTATATGCAATGGATTGCCAAAAGATTTCTCAAGTTGCATTACACTTGTTCAAGCTAAACCAGAGTTGTTTAGCATAGGTGAAATTGAGAATCTTCTTCTTTCACATGAAGATACTCTTGATAAATTCAAACAAACATCCTTCTCACTGGCTTAAGTGGTGTTGGAACAATTTGCATCATCTAATTCAAGAGGCTTTGATCAAGGTTTTTGAGGAAGAAGAGGATCTAAAGGAGGACGTTTCTTTAGGGGAAGTAAAAGCTCTTGGCAGTTAGGAAATCACCAATGCTGTCAGGTTTGCAGTCATCCAAGTCATACTACTTTACAATACTATTTTTGATTTGATTATAGTTATCATGGCAATTCCAATTCTGGTTCCTCTTCACAAGCACCATTGTTGAATAATCAACCACCTCCACCCCCAGTCTCTTTTCACCAACAACAATCTTTCTTGGCAAATTCTTCTGCTTCTAGTGATTCTACATGGTATCTTGAGACTAGTGCAACTAATTACCTAACTCACGATTTCTCAAGTCTCATCTCAGTTGCTGATGACACTGGACCAAACCAACTCTATCTTGCTAATGGTATAGGTATTCCAATCAATAAGATTGGACATTAATTCCTTACTAACCCTAACTCTAATCATGTTTTTGTTTAAAAAAATCTTTAACACATTCCTACTTTAGCAAAAAATTTAATCAGTATCTCAAAACTTTGTTTAGAAAATGGAGTTTTCTTTGAATTTCATCCTTATCACTGATTGGTTAAATCTCAAGTATCCAAGAAAGTGCTCCTTCGGGAACTAGTTAAACGTGGACTTTATGCCTTTGATAGTCTTATAGGCACATTACTGAGATGGGCCTTACACTCCTTGCCACTGCTAATCTTCCAAATATATTTTGGAAAGATGCCTTCTTAACTTCAATATTATTAATTAATAGCCTTCCTTCCGAAATTCTTGATTTTAAAACCCCTTTTGAAATGTTACATCATTCTAAACTTATTTCTCCATTTTAAAAACTTTTGGTTATGCTTGCATTCCTCATTTAAGACCCTTTAACAAACATAAGTTGGATTTCAGGTATGATCAGTATCTTTTCCTTGGTTATGCTCCACAGTCTAAAGGTTTTAAATGTATGAATAAAGATGGAAAAGTTTTCATTGTTAGAAATGTGATCTTTGATGAAAGTGTTTTTCCTTATGCATCTATGTTTAATACTAACTTCACCATTGATTTATACCTCTCTCATGCATGATCTGATGTTGAATTGTCACCTCTTATGCCTATTTCTCATACTTCTACTTCCACTTATATTTCTACTCTTGACACTGTTAATGGTCAACCTGGTAATTTGTCTACTTCTATTAATCCTAGTTCTACTATTAATTCTAGCTCTACTGATATTTCTAATCCTTCTTCACTTTCACTTATTAATTCTAGCTCTACTATTTCTGATTTATCTTCTTCAAATACTGATGCACCTACTGTCTCTAGCACCATTCCTATTTCAGGAAATCAACTTGAATTATCAGCTAATACTACATCATCTAATACTCACTCTATGCAAATCATGTCTAAATCTGGTATTGATAAGTCAAGAACTTTTTCTACTTCTATTTCTAAAATGGACTTAATTAATAAGGGTAAAGTACTAAATTGGTCCTCTACGTTTGGACGTAATCTTGTTTTGGTCCTTAAGGTTTAAAGTGTCCTATTTGAATCCAAAAAAGTTTCATTTAGGTTCAATTTAGTCCCACCGTGAGGTCAAAGTTAAATAATTAATGGAATGTCCTACATTACGGCAGTATAAAAACAATGTCGATAATTTAGAGAACAAGTAAGGCACAAAATCAACCGTAGATGCATCAATACATTTATTTATCATTCTCCTTAGTTTTATAGAAAATATTTTATTTAAATTATAAAAAGAATGATAAAAAATGTATTGATGCATCTACGGTTGATTTTGTGCCTCTGGAGCTTGTACTTGTTCTCCAGATTATCGACCTTGTTCTTATACTGCTGTAATGTAGGACATTCCGTTAATTATTTAACTTTGATCTCACGGTGGGACTAAATTGAAGCTAAATAAAACTTTTTTGGATTCAAATAGGACACTTTAAACCTTAAGGACCAAAACAGAATTACGCCCAAACGTAGGGGAGCAATTTAGTACTTTACCCTAATTAATAATGATCCTAAGAATGTCCCTCAAAACTTGCACAGTGATCACTGGTTTAGAGCTATGCAGGAGGAGTATTTTACCTTAATTAAAAACCATACTTGGCACTTAGTTTCTGCTTCTCCTAATGCTATGATTATTGGATGTTGATGAGCGGATATTTTATACGCCTTTTGGCATTGTTTTCATATAGTTTTTATTATGTTTTGTTTAAGTTTTATTAAGTTTTTATAGGTTTTAGTGCAAAATTCACATTTTTGGATTCTACTTTGAGTTTTTGTGTTTTCATGCAATTTCAGGTATTTTTTGGCTAAAATTGAGGAGCTGGAGCAAAAGTCTGATTCAGAGACAGAGAAAGCACTGTAGATGCTGTCAGGATCTGACCTCGGTACACTCAAAAGAGCTTTTCTGGAGTTATAGAAGTCCAAATGGCGCGCTCTTAATGACTATGGAAAGCTAACATCTAGGGCTTTCCAGAATATATAATAGCCCATACTTTGCTTCATAATTGAAGGTCCAAAACTGGCGTTCAACACCAGCCACCAGCCCCATTCCTGGCGTCCAGCGCCCACTGTAAGACCCGATCAATTAACGGCTAATTAACCCATAAATGATAATTTATTCTAGAAAGCCAAAAATGTTATTTTTATGGCTAAATGTGATAGAGGAGATTGAGACGAGAATTTCGGTACCAATTTTATAGAAATCGGACCAAGATTGGACCGAACGGGCCAAACCGGACCAACTGGACCCAAAGTGGGCCCTTGGCCCAACATAACTAAACCAAAACCCTAGTTTTCAGCATTCTCTCTCCTCATTAAACACACACACACGCTGAAATGGAGTGAGGGAGGAGAAGAACACTCTCTCAAGTTCTATCTCTCACTTGATCTTCAAACCACCATAACTTTTGATCTAGAGCTCCGATTGCCGCTCCGTTTGTGGCCACGCGTTCACCGCGGAGAGCTCTACAAACCCATACAATCAATCTTGAGGTAAGCTACGTTTTACTGTTCGAAATTCCAGCCCTTGATTTCGAGTTTCATGAGCAAAAATGTTGAGATTTTGGGTTCTTTGATGTTATAGGACCCAACTCTCTTGAAGGAGAAGGTTAATCTTATCTCCTTGGACCTTGGGTGTGGTAAGATTCTCAACCCTAGTGTAAATTGTTGTTCTATGATGTTTGAGTATTGAGATGTTGTGTATGGATATGATGATTGTGCCTTAGGTTGTGTATATGTGAATATTGGAGCTTGATTTGTGATTTTGGAAAGCTTGGAAGAGGGTTTTGTGTGATAAAATCTGTTCTTGAAGGTGTTGTTACCTTGAGAGCTTGTGGACAAGTGGTTTGGAAGTGCTCCAGTTGAGCTTGGGAAATCGGCTAAGGTATGGTTTCAGTTTCCCGTATCTAATATGTAATGTGGTAGGAAATACTTAGGCTAGAGGCCCTAAGATAGGCATTGAATTGTTGGTGTTGTTGAATGGTTGAGATATATGATGTGTTCATATATGTGATTATGAATATTGATGCCTTGATTGTGTGATATATGAGAAATGCATGTTGTGATATATGCTTGATGGATGATTGAGGTTGAATTGATGGTTGGTACCATGTTGATGGTGAGTATGATGATGATTATGTATAATGATGGTTGATTGGGAATGGTATTATTGGAAATTGGGATGAGAAGGATGTATGACATGATATTGTGTTTGTCCTTTAGCCATTTGATTGAGAAGTGTTAGAATGGTTGGATGTGATTTTGGAAATTTTGGTAAAGGGTCAATGTGTGAGTTGAGGATGGCTTGTTGTTGATTTTGGTACATTTTGATTGATTTCAAAGAAAAGGGATGAAATTGGCATGTTTTGATTGATTTTGAAAAGAGTTGAAAGTGGCTTGTTTTGAAAATGGCACTTTGTGGTTTTGTATGAAAATATGGTTTTTTTTGGGCATACTTTGACGGGACATAACTTGGACTACGGATCTCTGATTTGTGCCAAATCTATTTAGAAATGAAATTGGATCCGGGATGTCCATGCCGTTCGAAGAACGGGTGAAAAATGATTTAAAATGAGGATTTTATGTCCGTCGGAAGATTGGGGGTTGAATCTGTGAATTCTGCAGCTTTTAACTTAGAAAATTTTTAGCAGAATGACCCCTCGCGCGTAGGCGCACTTGGCGCGTACGCGCCGTTCTTCGAGAAAGCATCATCCACGCGTGCGCGTGGTGTGCGCGGGCGCGTCGATGCGCTGCATCGAATGCCCAGCCATTTTCCAGAGAGTTGTGCCAGAGTTGTGCCAGTTTTGTGCCTGGGGCACAATGTATTCGCGCGTATGCGTGGCTGACGCGTGCGCGTCGTTTAGCTAATTTTCAACCCACGCGTTCGCGCGTATGACGCTTGCGCGTCGATGAGTTTTAAGGCCATCCACGCATGCGTGTGGAGTGCGCGTACGCGTGGCCCTGTTTTCATCCCAAAGTTGATTTTTGAGTTTTAAAAGCCAAATTTCATACTTCTAAGCCTCCGATCTCACCACTTATGTCTTAAATCATTATGATATGCCTATCATGAGAAAAAGGGCTAGTGAATGTGGTAACTTACGAGTGAAGCAAGGGGAAAAATGAATGATCATTGATGATCAAAGATGATTATGTGAGATGCGGAGAATGGCGGTGGAAGTGCTTGTTATGCCATGGGCCGAAGGGCCATAATTGTTAATGAATTGGCTGGTTATGGATTTAACCGTGAGCCGGATGGCTGGATTATGCCGTGTGACGGCGGAGCCATGTTTATGGCTAAGTATAAATGCATATATGCTGTTGAATGAATTGTGAATGTTTGCACTTCCACCATCGGAGATGAGGGTTTCCTTGGGAGGAAGCAGTGGCTAGCCACCACGTGCTCCAGGTTGAGACTCGAAGCTCTTTTGACCCTATGTCGTAAGTGTGGCCGGGCACTGTGAAAGTCCCGGATGAGCTCGCCCCCATAAATATTCACCAGTGATGGTGATGGATAAATATTCACCAGTGAGGGTGATGGATATGGATTATGATTATGATCAAGTTTATGATGAGTATAACTCGAGTTGGGGATGCACGACAGAGGGACAGTCCAATGGTTAGCTACCAGGACTTGTCGGGTTGGCTCTATAACCGACAGATGATATCATCAGCCACTAGGGACAGACATGCATCATAAGCATACTACATGAATTGTTTGAGATTGCCTATTTGACTGCATATTACTTGCTATTTGTCTAAATGCCTTAATTGTTCTTATTTGTATATCTCCTGTCTGATATAACTGTGTTTGCTATATTATACTCCTGCTGGTGGTTGGGAGGTCTGAAGGAATTGGAAAGGGAAGTATTAGTTAGACTGAAGAATCTTTAGTCAGTTGCCACTTACGGTTTAGCTTGTTTATAAGCTTTGATATTATCTGGAGGAAGTTCTAGGATTGCCTTCGGCTTTCCTCTATTATTATGTATTATATGTGGAAGTTGTTACCGTGCTGGGGACCTCTGGTTCTCACCCATGCAGATTTTGTGGTTTTCAGATGCAGGACGCGAGGCTTCTCGTTGAGGCATGCTGGAGACTTCTGGATTAGCGAAGATCTTTTGTTCTCGGGACTCTGTTTTGGTTTATATATCTTGTTTAGATACTTTTATCTCCATTAAATAATACAAACTGTGATGACTCCTTCTAGAGGGGATTTTTGGAGATTAGATTTCTGTATTTGTGTCCCTTTGGGTTTCCTTTGGGGTTTTCCTTATTCTATTATATGTATATATTGCTATGCTCGGACCGGTTATCTTCGCAGCCGAATTTTGAGTCTTGATATTCCTGTTTTTGACACTCCTTTATATATATGATCTCGCGTTCGCTTATCCTTTACTCGTTACGTTATCGATCGGAGTGTTGCGCTTTCGAGTTACGGTTTTTGTTTGCCCCTTTTCTACAAAGGCTCCTAGTTATAATCAATTATTCATACTACTATACATACTAAATTTTTGTTTTAGAGGTCGTAATACCTTGCCATCTCTGAATTATGACTTAAGCATAAGACTCTGTATGGTAGGGTGTTACATTATGGTATCAGAGCAGTTCGTTCCTGTAGAGCCTGAGGAATGGACTGACTATGCTTCTGTGCATTCTCTGTATGTGTGTTATGTGCTGTTAGTATATCTACTTGATATAGTTAGCATAAACGTTCATGAGCATGCATTTGGGACTTTGAAGCACTAAACTTCCGATATTGAGACTGATCAACTTAATATCGATTGTTTGGTGTGTATGGGAACCAGATGGCGCCTCGTGGACGCGGTAGAGGCCGTGGGAGAGGACATACTAATGCTCGTGCGCCGGAGAATAACCCTAATGACCCGGTGAACTTTATGACTGCGTTGGAGAACATGGCTACTGGTATGCAAGCCACTGCTGAGGCTCTTGGTCAACAGATGAACAACCATGGTAATGACGGAGGTGGAGTTCAGGGTCCGATGACACTGGCAAACTTTTTGAAGGTTAATCCCCCAAAGTTCAAGGGAACTACTAGCCCGACTGAGGCCGATACATGGTTTCAGGCTATGGAACGAGCACTGCAAGCGCAGGTGGTGCCTGAAGGACAGCGTGTTGAGTTTGCTACCTATTTGCTCACTGGTGAAGCGTCGCATTGGTGGCAGGGTATCCGACGCCTCCTGCAGTAGGGTGATGACTATATCACCTGGGATGTCTTCCAAGAGGAGTTCTATAAGAAGTACTTTCCGACTTCTGCCAGGACAGCGAAGGAGCTTGAATTGTTGCAGCTGAAGCAGGGTGCTATGTCCGTATCTGAGTATACTGACAAGTTTGAGGAGCTGTTCAGATTCTCTCGTATGTGTCAAGGGACTCCGGTGGAATATGAGGAATGGAAGTGTGTTAAGTACGAAGGAGGACTCCGGAGCGATATTTTTGGTTCGGTGGGGCCAATGGAGATTAGGACTTTCTCTGAATTGGTAAACAAGTGTAGGGTTGCTGAAGAGTGCATGAAGAGGGCAGCCGTTGAGAAAGGAAATCACAAGGGATCATTTCCACAAAACTGAGGGAAGAGCTTTGCACCTAGAGGTCCGCCCTTCAAGAGGGGAGGTTCTTTTAGGAGGCCCAACAACAACAACTCCCAAGGGAAAAGGTTTGGGAAGCATCCTCAGAATGATAAAGCTTGTACTAGGTGTGGAAGTCACCATCCGGGAGTACCATGCAAGGCCGGATGGGGTTTGTGCTACAATTGTGGAAAGGCGGGGCATAAAGCCGCAAGTTGTCCAGAGAAGCAAAAGCAAGGTGCTGGAAAAGCACAACAGACTGGTCGGGTGTTCACCACCTCAGCTGTGGGTGCAGAAGGATCTGAGACACTCATTCGAGGTAACTGTGAAATGGCTGGTCAAACTTTAAATGCTTTATTTGATTCAGGAGCATCGCATTCATTTATTGCATTTGAGAAAGCCCATGAATTAGGATTGAAGATCTTAACCTTAGGTTATGACTTAAAAGTGTATAATGCTACCCATGAAGCCATGGTAACTAGGCTAGGATGCCCGAAAGTTTCGTTTAGGTTCAAGCAGCGTGATTTTGTCCATAATTTAATCTGCTTACCGATGATCGTCTTGATCTTATCTTGGGATTGGACTGGTTATCCGAAAACCATGTCCTGCTTGATTGTTCTAACAAGTCGGTGTACTTTATGCCAGAGGATACAGAAGGGCCGGTTGTGGTGAATAATTATTACTTGAATTCGATGATGGTGAACTGTTCTGGAATCGAATGTCAGGGTATCCTGTTGTTAACCGCGGGTGTTTCGGGTGATGATCAAAGGTTGGATCAGATTTCAGTAGTGTGTGAGTTTCCAGAAGTGTTTCCCGATGATATTGAGGAATTTCCACCTAACCGAGAGGTCGAGTTTGCTATTGAATTGGTGCCTGGGGCGGGACCAATCTCAAGTGCTCCTTATAGGATGTCACCGTTAGAGATGGCCGAGCTAAAGTCTCAGTTCGAGGAATTGTTGGGTAAGAACTTTATTCGACCAAGTGTATCCCCGTGGGGTGCTCCAGTGTTACTGGTAAAGAAGAAAGATGGAAGTATGCGGCTCTGTGTGGATTACAGGCAGCTGAACAAGGTCACCATAAAGAATAAGTACCCATTGCCGAGGATTGATGATCTCATGGATCAGTTACAAGGAGCTGAGGTTTTCTCCAAGATCGATTTGCGATCCGGTTATCACCAGATAAGGGTGAAGGGTGAGGATATCCCTAAGACCACTTTCAGGACTCGTTATGGTCATTACGAGTACACTGTAATGTCCTTTGGGTTGACGAACGCTCCTGCAGTATTCATGGATTACATGAATAGAGTATTCCGTCCGTTTTTGGATAAATTCGTTGTTGTCTTCATTGACGACATACTGATTTACTCCAAGACTGAAGAAGAGCATGCGGAACACCTGAGGACCGTGTTGCAGATTCTAAAGGAGAAGAAACTCTATGCGAAACTGTCTAAGTGTGAGTTTTGGAAGGATGAGGTGAAGTTTTTGGGTCACGTGGTGAGTAAGAAGGGAATAGCCGTAGATCCAACTAAGGTAGAAGCTGTGATGGATTGGAAGCAACCAACCACAGTAACTGAGATAAGGAGTTTTCTGGGTTTAGCTGGCTATTACCGAAGGTTCATCAAAGGCTTTTCGCAATTAGCTTTGCCGTTGACAAAGTTAACTCGCAAAGACACTCCGTTTGTTTGGACTCCTGAGTGCGAGGAAAGCTTTCAGACATTGAAGAAAAAGTTGACCACTGCACCTGTGTTAGTGTTACCTGAGCCGAACGAGCCTTTTGAGGTGTACTGTGATGCATCATTAAAGGGCCTAGGGTGCGTGCTGATGCAGTATCATAATGTAGTGGCGTATGCCTCACGACAGTTAAGACCTCATGAAGTTAGTTACCCTACGCACGATCTGGAACTCGCTGCGGTCGTGTTTGCCTTGAAGGTGTGGAGGCATTATCTCTATGGGGATAAGTTCCAAGTCTTCTCCGATCACAAGAGCTTGAAATACCTCTTTGATCAGAAAGAGCTTAATATGAGGCAAAGGAGGTGGATGGAATTGTTGAAAGAATATGACTTTGAGTTAAATTACCATCCTGGAAAGGCGAATATAGTGGCGGATGCGTTAAGTCGGAAGTCATTATATGCGTCTTGGATGATGCTTCAAGAGGAGAAGTTTCTCAAGGGATTCGAGAGTCTAAAAATTGGTGTTCGAGAAGTATCTGGAACCTTGTGTTTGAGCCGATTAGAAATCTCAAGTGACTTTAAGTCCGAACTCCTAAAGGCTCATGAAAACGATGAAGCGTTATGGAAGGTGTTACCGGCTATCGAGCAAGGAAAACAGTGGAGAGTGTCGGAAGAAAAGGATGGGTTATGGAGATTCAAGGGTAGGATCATTGTGCCGGATGTTGGCACTTTGAGGCAAGATATCTTAAAGGAAGCACACAAAAGCGGATTCTCCATTCACCCGGGAAGTACTAAGATGTACCATGATTTAAAGGCGATGTTTTGGTGGCCGGGTATGAAGAATGATGTGGCGGAATATGTTTCAAAGTGCTTAACTTGTCAAAAGGTAAAGATTGAACATCAAAGACCTTCCGGGATGTTGCAACCTTTAGAGGTTCCGCAATGAAAATGGGAAAGTATTGCAATGGACTTTGTGTCGGGATTGCCAAGGACTAGGACTGGTTTTGATGCTATCTGGGTGATTGTGGACCGACTAACGAAGTCAGCTCACTTTTTGCCCATTCGAATGACTTACACCCTTGAGGATCTAGCTCGGTTATACATAAAGGAGATTGTAAGACTCCATGGTGTACCTGCTACTATAATCTCTGATAGAGATCCTCGTTTCACTTCGAGGTTCTGGGGTGCATTTCAGAAAGCTTTTGGAACCCGATTAAGCTTGAGTACAGCTTACCATCCTCAAACAGATGGTCAATCCGAGAGGACGATCCAAACACTAGAGGATATGTTGAGAGCTTGTATTTTGGACCAACCGGTGAGTTGGGATCGGTATATGCCGTTAGTGGAGTTTGCATACAATAATAGTTACCATGCGAGCATCGGAATGGCTCCGTACGAGGCATTGTATGGGAGGAAATGTCAATCTCCGCTATGTTGGTATGAAGCTGGAGAGAAAGGCTTGTTGGGGCCGGAAATGATAGCTGAGACCACTGAACAAGTCAAGAAAATCCGAGATAGGATGCTTACGGCGCAGAGTCGTCAGAAGAGTTACGCCGATCAGAGGCGGAAGCCCTTGGAATTTGAGGCAGAAGATCATGTTTTCTTTAAGGTTACTCCGACCACAGGAGTAGGTAGAGCGATTAAAGCAAAGAAGTTGAATCCTCGATACATTGGTCCATTTCAGATCCTAGAGAGGATTGGGCCGGTGGCGTATTGGGTGGCTCTACCACCTCATCTTTCGAACCTGCATGACGTATTTCACGTGTCGCAGCTTCGGAAGTACACTCCTGATGCTAGCCATGTGTTAGAACCTGAATCGGTTCAGTTAAGAGAAGATTTGACTCTTCCAGTGGCTCCAGTCAGAATTGATAATACTAGTATCAAACGGTTGCGTGGAAAAGAGGTGTTATTAGTCAACGTGGCATGGAGTCGAGGCGGTGTTGAGGAACACACTTGGGAACTTGAGTCGGAGATGCGTACGGATTATCCGCACTTATTCTCAGGTAATTTGATTTGAATTTTGTGGGCAAAATTCCCAATTAGGTGGGTAGAATGTAAGACCCGATCAATTAACGGCTAATTAACCCATAAATGATAATTTATTCTAGAAAGCCAAAAATGTTATTTTTATGGCTAAATGTGATAGAGGAGATTGAGACGAGAATTTCGGTACCAATTTTATAGAAATCGGACCAAGATTGGACCGAACGGGCCAAACCGGACCAACTGGACCCAAAGTGGGCCCTTGGCCCAACATAACTAAACCAAAACCCTAGTTTTCAGCATTCTCTCTCCTCATTAAACACACACACACGCTGAAATGGAGTGAGGGAGGAGAAGAACACTCTCTCAAGTTCTATCTCTCACTTGATCTTCAAACCACCATAACTTTTGATCTAGAGCTCCGATTGCCGCTCCGTTTGTGGCCACGCGTTCACCGCGGAGAGCTCTACAAAACCCATACAATCAATCTTGAGGTAAGCTACGTTTTACTGTTCGAAATTCCAGCCCTTGATTTCGAGTTTCATGAGCAAAAATGTTGAGATTTTGGGTTCTTTGATGTTATAGGACCCAACTCTCTTGAAGGAGAAGGTTAATCTTATCTCCTTGGACCTTGGGTGTGGTAAGATTCTCAACCCTAGTGTAAATTGTTGTTCTATGATGTTTGAGTATTGAGATGTTGTGTATGGATATGATGATTGTGCCTTAGGTTGTGTATATGTGAATATTGGAGCTTGATTTGTGATTTTGGAAAGCTTGGAAGAGGGTTTTGTGTGATAAAATCTGTTCTTGAAGGTGTTGTTACCTTGAGAGCTTGTGGACAAGTGGTTTGGAAGTGCTCCAGTTGAGCTTGGGAAATCGGCTAAGGTATGGTTTCAGTTTCCCGTATCTAATATGTAATGTGGTAGGAAATACTTAGGCTAGAGGCCCTAAGATAGGCATTGAATTGTTGGTGTTGTTGAATGGTTGAGATATATGATGTGTTCATATATGTGATTATGAATATTGATGCCTTGATTGTGTGATATATGAGAAATGCATGTTGTGATATATGCTTGATGGATGATTGAGGTTGAATTGATGGTTGGTACCATGTTGATGGTGAGTATGATGATGATTATGTATAATGATGGTTGATTGGGAATGGTATTATTGGAAATTGGGATGAGAAGGATGTATGACATGATATTGTGTTTGTCCTTTAGCCATTTGATTGAGAAGTGTTAGAATGGTTGGATGTGATTTTGGGAATTTTGGTAAAGGGTCAATGTGTGAGTTGAGGATGGCTTGTTGTTGATTTTGGTACATTTTGATTGATTTCAAAGAAAAGGGATGAAATTGGCATGTTTTGATTGATTTTGAAAAGAGTTGAAAGTGGCTTGTTTTGAAAATGGCACTTTGTGGTTTTGTATGAAAATATGGTTTTTTTTTGGCATACTTTGACGGGACATAACTTGGACTACGGATCTCTGATTTGTGCCAAATCTATTTAGAAATGAAATTGGATCCGGGATGTCCATGCCGTTCGAAGAACGGGTGAAAAATGATTTAAAATGAGGATTTTATGTCCGTCGGAAGATTGGGGGTTGAATCTGTGAATTCTGCAGCTTTTAACTTAGAAAATTTTTAGCAGAATGACCCCTCGCGCGTAGGCGCACTTGGCGCGTACGCGCCGTTCTTCGAGAAAGCATCATCCACGCGTGCGCGTGGTGTGCGCGGGCGCGTCGATGCGCTGCATCGAATGCCCAGCCATTTTCCAGAGAGTTGTGCCAGAGTTGTGCCAGTTTTGTGCCTGGGGCACAATGTATTCGCGCGTATGCGTGGCTGACGCGTGCGCGTCGTTTAGCTAATTTTCAACCCACGCGTTCGCGCGTATGACGCTTGCGCGTCGATGAGTTTTAAGGCCATCCACGCATGCGTGTGGAGTGCGCGTACGCGTGGCCCTGTTTTCATCCCAAAGTTGATTTTTGAGTTTTAAAAGCCAAATTTCATACTTCTAAGCCTCCGATCTCACCACTTATGTCTTAAATCATTATGATATGCCTATCATGAGAAAAAGGGCTAGTGAATGTGGTAACTTGCGAGTGAAGCAAGGGGAAAAATGAATGATCATTGATGATCAAAGATGATTATGTGAGATGCGGAGAATGGCGGTGGAAGTGCTTGTTATGCCATGGGCCGAAGGGCCATAATTGTTAATGAATTGGCTGGTTATGGATTTAACCGTGAGCCGGATGGCTGGATTATGCCGTGTGACGGCGGAGCCATGTTTATGGCTAAGTATAAATGCATATATGCTGTTGAATGAATTGTGAATGTTTGCACTTCCACCATCGGAGATGAGGGTTTCCTTGGGAGGAAGCAGTGGCTAGCCACCACGTGCTCCAGGTTGAGACTCGAAGCTCTTTTGACCCTATGTCGTAAGTGTGGCCGGGCACTGTGAAAGTCCCGGATGAGCTCGCCCCCATAAATATTCACCAGTGATGGTGATGGATAAATATTCACCAGTGAGGGTGATGGATATGGATTATGATTATGATCAAGTTTATGATGAGTATAACTCGAGTTGGGGATGCACGACAGAGGGACAGTCCAATGGTTAGCTACCAGGACTTGTCGGGTTGGCTCTATAACCGACAGATGATATCATCAGCCACTAGGGACAGACATGCATCATAAGCATACTACATGAATTGTTTGAGATTGCCTATTTGACTGCATATTACTTGCTATTTGTCTAAATGCCTTAATTGTTCTTATTTGTATATCTCCTGTCTGATATAACTGTGTTTGCTATATTATACTCCTGCTGGTGGTTGGGAGGTCTGAAGGAATTGGAAAGGGAAGTATTAGTTAGACTGAAGAATCTTTAGTCAGTTGCCACTTACGGTTTAGCTTGTTTATAAGCTTTGATATTATCTGGAGGAAGTTCTAGGATTGCCTTCGGCTTTCCTCTATTATTATGTATTATATGTGGAAGTTGTTACCGTGCTGGGGACCTCTGGTTCTCACCCATGCGGATTTTGTGGTTTTCAGATGCAGGACGCGAGGCTTCTCGTTGAGGCATGCTGGAGACTTCTGGATTAGCGAAGATCTTTTGTTCTCGGGACTCTGTTTTGGTTTATATATCTTGTTTAGATACTTTTATCTCCATTAAATAATACAAACTGTGATGACTCCTTCTAGAGGGGATTTTTGGAGATTAGATTTCTGTATTTGTGTCCCTTTGGGTTTCCTTTGGGGTTTTCCTTATTCTATTATATGTATATATTGCTATGCTCGGACCGGTTATCTTCGCAGCCGAATTTTGAGTCTTGATATTCCTGTTTTTGACACTCCTTTATATATATGATCTCGCGTTCGCTTATCCTTTACTCGTTACATTATCGATCGGAGTGTTGCGCTTTCGAGTTACGGTTTTTGTTTGCCCCTTTTCTACAAAGGCTCCTAGTTATAATCAATTATTCATACTACTATACATACTAAATTTTTGTTTTAGAGGTCGTAATACCTTGCCATCTCTGAATTATAACTTAAGCATAAGACTCTGTATGGTAGGGTGTTACACCCACAGGGGAGTAACTGGAGTTCAACGCCCAAAAGGGGGTCCCTAGCCAGCGTTCAACACCCCTAAGGGAGATTAGCACGTGGGAAACACTTTAGCTCAGCCCAAACACCCACCAAGTGGGCCCCAGAAGTGGATTTTTGCCCTATCAACTTAGTTTATCCTATTTCTGTAATTCTTAGTCATTATCTTAGTATATATAGGAGAAGATCAACCATGTTTAGAATCTTATTCCTCCCTCATTATTTTCGAACACTTGTGTACATTATGAGTCACTAACCTCCTAAGTTAGGGTTAGGAGCTCTGCTGAGTTTAATGGATTAATAATATTACTGTTCTAGTTTCAATACAATTCTGATTTTATTCTTTTATGCATTCTCGTTCTTCATCTCATGAATTGAGGGTGACCCGTGACAATCACCCTTATTCTACTTGGATTCCGTGTGATTCCTGACTCGGATAGCATTGAACTAAAGCTAGAGTTTGCATTGCAGATTCGTATAGAGCATTCGAGCAACTTTGGATATGTGACATATAATCCCATTGTCTATGGATGCGTGAGGTTTCTGTGGCACTAAGGCTAGAGTCAGAGAAGCAACCTTCTTTGATCCGGAAGATCTTCCTTGTCTGTGGCACCTTGAGTAGGATCGCGAAGGGGAGTGGCTTGCTTAGAGCTTCATCTTCTGCTACAGTGAGATACCTAGAGGTGACATATCAGGTAATCTACATGTCTCCCAATCTAAATATATTCATGATATGTTAAAACATGCAAATATGAATAAGTATAAGTTTATGAACACACCTATGTTACCTTTTGTTAAATTGAGTTCCAAAGGCACTGGCATTTTTGAGGATCCAACTCTTTATTGTTCTATTGTTGGTGGCATTCAATATGCCACCCTAACCATCCATAAATTGCATTCTTTGTGAATAGAGTAAGTTAATTTATGCATAATCCTCTCCTTCAACACTGGAAAGTAGTGAAGCGTATACTCAGATACTTAATAGGCATGATAAGTCATGGTATTCAATTCTCCAAAAGCACTGACCATTGTTTGTTTGCATTTGTTGATGCTAACTAGACAAATGATCCATATGATCGAAGGTCAATCAGTGGCATGTGTGTATATCTTGGCATTAATCCCATCTTTTGGTGTAGTAAAAAAAATCAATTGGTCAACATATCATCTACTAAAGCTGAGTATTGATGTGTAGTTGATGCTACCACTGAGCTTCTTTAGATCCAAAAGCTCCTTTGTGAACTCAGAAGTCCATCACCCTTTCCTTTTACAATTTATTATGATAACTTCTAGGAGTTGTTCTCTTAGCTAAAAATATAGTTTTTTATAGATGAAGTAAACACTTTGAAGTAGACTTACATTTTGTTCGAGATCGAGTTACCAAAGGATAACTGGTGCACGAAATTGACTCCGCAATATCCGTACAGATAGACCGACAAGTGCACCGGGTCGTCTAAGTAATACCTCAGGTGAGTGAGGGTTGATCCCACGGAGATTGTTGGTTTGAGCAAGCAATGGTTACCTTGTAGATCTTAGTCAGGCGGATAAAAAAGATGATAGTTGCTGTGAAAAACACATAAAACAGATAAATAAATAAAATGTTACTAGATAGATGTGAAATTAGTGAGGATAGAACGGTTGAGTTTTCGGAGATACTTCTTCCTTCTGGATCAACTATTCTCACCATCTACTCCAACTCCTGATTGATTTATTCCATGGCAGGCTGTAAATGATTAACGGCGGGTCAGCAGTCATTAATCTTCTCTGCTTCAGATCAAACGCCGGGTCAGCGGTCATCCAATCTGAACGGGGGTGAAGCTCCTACAGTCCATTTCCTTGGTGATCCTACTCAAAGTACCACAGACAAAGGTTGAATTTTTTGGATCAGAGAGTGCTGCGTCTTGGTTCTAGCCTATACCACAAAGGCCCTAATCGCCCCATACCTCGGCTGTACTGATATCTCCAAGTACCAAACGAAGTCGTGGATTAGCCGTCTAAGAGATGTATAACCAAGCTTGTAGTTCAGTACTATCCCGTCAAGGACTCACAAGAACCCATGTGAATAGGGATGACGGTTAAGTTTCACTCCCAATTCATTAGGATGAAGAAAAAGATACATCTTAGAATGTAATCAAGCATAGATTGAAATAGAATAGTGATATTATTAATCCATAAGAATTAGCAGAGCTCCTAACCTTAACCTAGGAGGTTAGTGACTCATAGCTTACAAAAATAGAAATGTATTAAAAAATATGGCATAAAGGTCTCAAACAAGGGTGATCGTTGTTCTATATATACTAATATGCTAACTAAGGATTATAGAAATAAGATAAACTAGTCTTGTAGTGCAAAAATCTACTTTCTGGGCATACTTGGTGAGTGTTTGGGCTGAGCTTGAGTGAAGCTACGAGTTGGTACTCCCTCTGGGGCATTGGACACCAACTTTGGACTCCTGAATGGGCATTGGATGCCAGCTGCTCCCTTTCGGGTGTTGTACGCCAGGAAGAGGGTTGGTGGCTGGCGTTGAACGCCAGTTTTGGGCCTTTATTTCCAAAGCAAAGTATAAACGATTATATATTTCTGAAAAGCCCTAAATGTTAGCTTTTCATATCCGTTAAGAGTGCACCATTTGGACTTCTGTAGCTCTAGAAATGCTCTTTCGAGTGCATGGAGGTCAAAATCTGACAGCATCTGCAGTCCTTTCTCTGTCTCTGAATCAGACTTTGCCAAAACTCCTCAATTTCAGCCAGAAAATACCTGAAATCATCATAAAACACAACAACTCAAAGTAGAATCCAAAAATATGAATTTTTCACTAAAACCTATGAAAATATAATAAGACTTACATAAAACATAACAAAAACCATATGAAAATGATGCCAAAAAGCGTATAAAATGTCCGCTCATCAGAACACCAAACTTAAATTGTTGCTTGTCCCCAAGCAACCAAAAACAAAATAGGATTAAAAAGAAGAGAAGGATATAATAAATCTCAGAGTTTTCAATGAAGCCCATTTTCAATTAGATTAGCGGGACTAGTAGCTATTCACTTCTGAATAGTTTTGGCATCTCATTTTCCTTTGAAGCTCAGAATAATTGGCATCTTTAGGAACTTAGAATCCAAATGATATTATTGACTCTCCTAGTTTAGTTCTTTTTGATTCTTGAACATAGCTTCTTTTGAGTCATGGCCATGACCCTAAGCGCTTTGTTTTCCAGTATTACCACCGGATACATAAATGCCACAGACACTTAACTGGGTGAACCCTTTCGGATTGTGATTTAGCTTTGCTAGAATCCCCAGAAAGTGGTGTTCAGAGTTCTTAAGCACACTCTTTGCTATGGATCACGACTTTAACTGCTCAGTCTAAAGCTTTTCACTTGACACCTTCAGACCACAAGCATATAGTTAGGGAAGCAGTTCATTTGAACTGTTTAGGTTAAGATTTTGTTTCTTTTAGGCCCTCCTAACCATTGATGCTCAAAGCCTTGGATCCTTGCTCTTGCTTTTTGGTTTAAAGAGCTATTGGCTTTTTGCTCTTGCCTTTTGGTTTAAAGAGCTATTGGCTTTTTCTTTTATTTATTTATTTATTTATTTATTTTTTGTCATTTTCTTTCTCTCGTTTTTTTTTGCTTTTTCGATTGCTACTTTTTCTTTCTTCAAGAATCAATTTTTGGATTTTTCAGATCACCAATAATACTTCACTTTTATCATCATTCTTTCAAGAGCCAACATTCTTAACTCCAACATTATTAACTCCAACATCAAATATGCACTGTTTATTCATGCATTCAGAAAGTAAAAGTAATGCCACCACATCAAGATAATTGAACTATTCTTATTATATATCTCGAAATTCATGCATCTTTACTACTTCTAAAAAAAATTAACATTTTATTTAAGTTCAATGAGATGATAAGATGAACATTTTATACCTAATTGGAAAAGGAAAATAAAGACTTAAATCTTAATAATGCTTATGCAATTCTTAAATTAGAAAAAACTTAACTACTAGTGATAATGTAAATTTAAACATAAGACAGTAATTAAAATAGGCACAGAAATAGGGAGGTGGAACTCAACCACCTTAATCATGGTTGATGTTCGGCTCTTTAGAGGATAAATTCTGATGCTTCAGTTTTTCTAGTTCATGCCTTTGCTTCTCTTGTTCCTTGACTAGTTTGCAAAGCATGCTAGTCTGGTCTTTTTGATCCTCTTTTAATTAATCCAAGGTAGTTTACAAAGATGCTTCTAGCTGGGTCCAATATTCAATTGGAGGGATCTCTTGTGCGTGAAGAGACTCAGGCACCTTCCTTTTGTGTTGGTCATCTGGTAGTCTGGCGCTTCCATCACTTGCTTAGTGATTGGGCTTTCTGCTGGGATAAATGAGTCTTTGTTAATCAGGACTCCAGCCTCCTTGCACAAGCGAAAGATAAGGTTTGGATAGGCTAACTTGGCTTGAGTTGACATCCTGTTTGCAACCATGTACAGCTCAATGGGGATTACTTGGTGGACTTCCACCTCATCCCCATCATGATGCAGTGAATCATCACAGCCCTTCTGATGGTGACTTCAGAGTGGTTGCTAGTAGGGAGTATGGAATGCCCGATAAAATCTAGCCAACACCTAACAACTGGTTTGAGATCTAATCTTCTCAGTTGATTTGGTTGACCTTTTGTGTTATTGATCCACTGATTCCAGGTAGACATATGTCTTCTAGAATCTGATCCAGCTTGGGACTAGCTACCACCCTCCTATTAAAGGATTCTGGGTCATCCATTTGTAGAGGTAATTAAAGATCTCTCTCACATTGTCAAGATGAAAATAGAGGATGTTACCCCTGACCATGGTGCGAAAAGTATGGAACCCTTGTCCATCTTTCTTTTGCTTATCTGTCATCCACAGATTCGCATAGAATTCGTGGATCATTGTTGATCCAACATTGGTCTCAGGGTCGGCCAGGGCTTCCCAGCCTCTCTTTTGAATCTGCTCTTGAATCTCCGGGTACTCATCTTCTTTTAATTCGAATCTGGCTTCCAGGATCATTGTCCTCTTGCACATTATTTTGTAATATTGTTCTTCATGCTACTTAGTATAGAATCTAAAAGGTTTGAAAACAACTGTTTAGTTGTCTTCTTTCTTGCTTCTTGAAGTGGGTTTTCCACTTTTGGAGTCATGGAGTTCGAATGGAGTGAGAAGGCAAGGTTCTTTCCACACCAAACTTAAAAGTTTTGCTCGTCCTCGAGCAAATGAAAAGAAAGAAGACAAAGAAGAGGAGAGGGATTCAAAAGGAATGTGGATGGGGGAGTGTGTGGGGCGAATGTCATATATAGAGAGGGGAGGGTGGGTTTTCGAAATTAATTAGATAAAAGATAAAGAAGATATGATTCACACTTTGGTAAAAGATAGAAAAAGATAAGTTTTAAAATTTGTTTAATCATTGATGAGTGCCTAAAGTGGGTTAGGAATTTTTCTCAAAATGGAATTGGCATTGCAAGTATAGTCCCAACCCAACAATCAACCAACATCAAAGTTTAATTTCAAATAAAAATAACCGAGAGTAATTCAACCTCGGGTCGTTCTCCCTAGGAATGCAATTAAGATGTCACACTTTTGGTTGTGAGAAAAAGGAGTTTTGATATCAAAGAACGAAAGATTAATGGAACTAAGAGATAAAAAAACTAAAAAATGATCATAAAGGAAATTGATGCAAGTCAACAAGGATATAAGATCAAAACTTAGTGAAAATGCTATAAATGCATAAAGAGCCTTGACTTGGGAATGAGATTTAAGGAATCCTATCATCGTCATAACCACAACTATGGCAACTATGATGAGTCAATCTCACTTCGTCTATACCTAACATCGAGGAGTAAGTCAAGCAAGCATAATTGACCTTAATCCATAAGTCCTAGCTAACTTACCAACTTAATTGGTAAAAAGCTAGCGTCAATGGAAACAAGAATCAACTAACTACCCAAGAATTGCCACTAAATGTCGGACATTATGACTCTAGTATTCTAGGAACTCAAATCCTAAGCCAAGGTGTGAAAATCTACTCAAAATTACTGGTGCACAAAATTGTGATCACACTTTTCACAACTCCGCACAACTAACTAACAAGTGCACTGGGTCATCCAAGTAATACCTTACGTGAGTAAGGGTCGATCCCACGGAGATTGTCGGCTTGAAGCAAGCTATGGTCATCTTGTAAATCTTAGTTAGGCGGATTCAAATGGTTATGAGGTTTTGATAATTAAGAGATAAATAGAACATAAAATAAAATAAAGATACTTATGTAATTCATTGGTGGGAATTTCAGATAAGCGTTTGGAGATGCTTTGTTGCTTCTGAACTTCTGCTTTCCTATTGTCTTCTTCCAACCATGTGTGCTCCCTTCCAATGGCAAGCTGTATGATCCTCTCGGATGAAAAATACCAGGTACGGCCTCTGCACGGCTAATCAACTGACGGATTTCTCGTCTCTGATGAAAAATACCAGGTACAGCTACCGCACGGCTAATCATCTGTCGGTTCTCACTAGCATCGGAATAGGATCTCTCTATCCTTTTGCACACTATCATTGTGCCTAACATTCGCAAGTTTGAAGCTCGTCAAAGTCATCCCTTCCCAGATCCTACTCGGGATACCACAGACAAGGTTTAGACTTTCCGGATCTCATGAATGCTACCAATTGGTTCTAGCCTATACCACAAAGATCCTAATCTCACGAACTTGGTCCATGGATTAGAGACCCAAGAGAATATACTCCGGCTGTCGTCCAATGACTACGTTGAACATCATGTAGACCGCTTGTGGTTGTCAGGCACGCGGATCTTGGCTAAGCGAGTAATGAAGATAGTGGGTGATTGTTACGGGTCACCCCTTCATTTTGACTTAACTGAATTAAGTACGAGAGTATATCTTGGAGAAGAAGTAAGCGTAAATTGAAAGAGAAACAATAGTACTTGCATTAATTCATGAAGAACAGCAGAGCTTCGCACCTTAATCTATGAGTTATAGAAACTCCACCATAGAAAATACATAAGAGAAAAAGATCTAGGCATGGTCGAATGGCCAGCCGTCAAATGTAACATAAGATGATAAAGTATGCGAATACAATAGTAAAAAGTGCTATTTATACTAAACTAGTTACTAGGGATTACAGAAAATAAGTAACTAAGTGCAGATAGTGCAGAAATCCACTTTCGGGGCCCACTTAGTGAGTGTTTGGGCTGAGCTTTGAAGCTGTCACATGCATAGGCCATTCTTGGAGTTAAACGCCAGCTTGGGTGCCAGTTTGGGCGTTTAACTCCAGTTCTGGTGCCAGTTCTGGCGTTTTACGCCAGAAAAGGGTCTCTGGTGGGAGTTTGAACGCCAGTTTGGGCCATCAAATCTCGGGCAAAGTACAGACTATTATACATTTCTGGAAAGCCCAAGATGTCTACTTTCCAACACAATTGTGATCGTGCCAATTGGGCTTCTGTAGCTCTGCAAAATTTACTTAGAGTGCAGGAGGTTCAGAATCCAACAGCATCTGAAGTCCTTTCTCAGCCTCTGAATAAGACTTTTGCTCAGGTCCCTCAATTTCAGTCAGAAAATACCTGAAATTATAGAAAAACACACAAACTCATAGTAAAGTCCAGAAATGTGGTTTTTGGATAAAAACTAATAAAAATATAATAAAAAGTAACTAAAACATACTAAAAACTATGTAAAAATAATGCCAAAAAGGGTATAAATTATCCGCTCATCACAACACCAAACTTAAATTGTTGCTTGTCCCCAAGCAACTAAAAACAAAATAGGATAAAAAGGAAAAGAAAATATAATAAGTTTCAAAAATATCAATGAAGATTAGTTTTAATTAGATAAGCGGGACTAGTAGCTTTTTGCCTCTGAACAGTTTTGGCATCTCACTTTATCCTTTGAAGTTCAGAATGATTGGCATCCATAGGAACTCAGAATTCAGATAGTGCTATTGATTCTCCTAGTTCATTATGTTGATTCTTGAACATAGCTACTTTATGAGTCTTGGCCGTGACCCTAAACATTTTGTTTTCCAGTATTACCACCGGATACATAAATGCCACAGACACATAACTGGGTGAACCTTTTCAGATTGTGACTTAGCTTTGCTAGAGTCCCCAGTTAGAGGTGCTCAGATTTCTTAAGCACACTCTTTTTGCTTTGGACCACGACTTTAACCGTCCAGTCTCAAGCTTTTCACTTGACACCTTCATGCCACAAGCACATGGTTAGGGACAGCTTGATTTAGCCGCTTAGGCCAGGATTTTATTCCTTTGGGCCCTCCTATCCATTAATGCTCAAAGCCTTGGATCCTTTTTACCCTTGCCTTTTAGTTTAAAGGGTTATTGGCTTTTTCTGCTTGCTTTTTCTTTTTCTTTTCTTTTTTTTCTTTATTTTTCGCATATTTTTTTTCGCAAGCTTTGTGTTTTTCACTGCTTTTTCTTGCTTCAAGAATCAATTTTATGATTTTTCAGATTATTAATAACATTTCTCTTTTTTCATTATTCTTTCAAGAGCCAACAATTTTAACATTCATAAACTTTACCATAAAAAAATGCACTGTTCAAGCATTCATTCAGAAAACAAAAAGTATTGCCACCACATCAAAATAATTAAACTATTTTCAAGATAGAATTCGAAATTCATGTACTATATTTTCTTTTTCAGAAAACATTTTTCATTTAAGAAAGGTAAAAGATTCATGGAACATTCATAGCTTTAAGACATAGAAACTAAACACTAATGATCATGTAATAAAGACAAAAACATAGATAAAACATAGAGCATAAAAACCGAAAAACAGAAAAATAAGAACAAGAAAATTAAAGAACGGGTCCACCTTAGTGACGACGGCTAGTTCTTCCTCTTGAAGATCCTATGGAGTGCTTTAGCTCCTCAATATCTCTTCCTTGCCTTTGTTGCTCCTCCCTCATGACTCTTTGGTCCTCTCTGATTTCATGGAGGACAATGGAGTGCTCTTGGTGCTCCATCCTTAGTTGTTCTATGTTGGAAATCAAATCTCCTAAAGAGGTATTGAGTTGCTCCTAATAGTTGTGTGGAGGGAAATGCATCCTTTGAGGCATCTCAGGGATTTCTTGATGATGGACTTCCTCATGCTCTTGTTGAGGTCCATGAGTGGGCTCTCTTGTTTGCTCCATCCTCTTTTTAGTGATGGGCTTGTCCTCTTCAATGAGGATGTCATTCTTTATGACAATTCCAGCTGAATTGCATAGGTTACAGATGAGATGAGGAAAGGTTAACCTTGCTAAAGTGGAGGGATTGTCCGCCACCTTGTATAGTTCTAGAGGTATGATCTCATGAACTTCTACTTCCTCTCCAATCATGATACTATGGATAATGATAGCCCAGTCTATTGTAACTTCAGACCGGTTGCTAGTAGGAATAATAGAGCGTTGGATGAACTCCAACCATCCCCTAGCCACGGGTTTGAGGTTAGGCCTTCTCAATTGAACCGGCTTACCTTTGGAGTCTCTCTTCCATTGAGCTTCTTCCACACAAATGTCCATAAGAACTTGGTCCAACCTTTGATAAAGTTAACCCTTCTAGTGAAAGGATGAGGATCTTCTTGCATCATTAGCAAGTTGAATGCCAATCTCACAGTTTTCAGACTGAAATCCAAGTATTTCCCCCGAAACATTGTGAGCTAATTCTTTGGGTTCGGGTTCACACTTTGATCATGGTTCTTAGTGATCCATGCATTAGCATAGAACTCTTAAACCATTAAGATTCTGACTTGTTGGATGGGGTTGGTGAGAGCTTTCCAACCTCTTCTCCGAACCTCACGTCAGATCTCCGGATATTCACTCTTTTTGAGCATGAAAGGGACTTCGGGGATCACCCTTTTCTTGGCCACAACTTCATAGAAGTGGTATTGATGGACCTTTGAGATGAATCTCTCCATCTCCCATGACTCGGAGGTGGAAGCAATTGCCTTCTCTTTACTCTTTCTAGAGGTTTTTCCGGCCTTAGGTGCCATTAATGGTTATGGAAAAATGAAAAGCAGAGCTTTTTTCCACACCAAACTTAAAAGGTTTGCTCATCCTCGAGCAAAAGAAGAAAAAAAGGAGTAGAAGAAGAAGAAATGGAGGAGATGGAGGAGTGTGTTGGTTTCGGCCAAGGGGGTATAAGTGTTTATGAAGTGTGAAATTGAAGGTGGTAAGGAGGGGTATTTATAGGGTAAAAGAGAGGGGGAATTCGTGTATGAAGGGGTTGGGTTTGGGAGGGAAATATTTTGAATTTTGAATGGTGAGGTAGGTGAGGTTTTATGATGGGTTTTTGGGGAAGAGTGGATGGATGTGAGTGGTGAAGAGATTTTGGGGAAGAGGTATTGATGTGATTGGTCAAAGGTATTTGGAGAAAAGTGTTATGGAGAGGTGTGAAAAGGAGAGAGAGTGAGTTGGGGTAGGTGGGGATCCTGTGGGGTCCACAGATCCTGAGATGTCAAGGAATTCTGCTCCCTGCATCTTTCTGGCGTTTAAACGCCCTCTGTGTGCCATTTCTGGCATTTAACGCCAACTCTGCTACCTTTTCTGGCATTAAACGCCAGGCTGATGTCTATTTCTGGTGTTTAACGCCAACCAGACACCTTTTTCTGGCGTTAAACGCTAGTCTGTCTGCCAATTCTGGCGTTTAACGCCAGCCAGACACCAGACACCCTTTTCTGGAGTTAAACGCCAGTCTGTCTACCAATTCTGGCATTTAATGCCTAGAATGCTACCAGACTGGGCGTTAAATGCCCATTCTGCTATCCTTACTCGTGTTTAAATGCCAGTAAGCCTGTCCTCCAGAGTGTGCTATTTTTGATGCTGTTTTTTGATTCTGCTTTGATTCTACAGCTGTTTTTATGACTCCACATGATCATCAACCTAAAGAAAACATAACATAACAATGGAAAACAAATGTATATGAAAGATAAATATAATTAAATAACATTGGATTGCTTCCCAATAAGCGCTTCTTTAATGTCAATAGCTTAACAGTGAGCTCTTAGAGAGCTTCACAGAGACTCAGAGCTTAATGGTGGCCTCCCAACACCAAACTTAGAAGTTGAGTGTGGGGGCTCTATTTAACTCTGTATTGAGAGAAGCTTTCATGCTTACTCTCCATTGTTACAGAGGAAGATCCTTAAGCCTTAAATACAAGGTAGTCATCATTCAATTGAAGAACTAACTCTCCTCTATCCACATCAATCACAGCTCTTGCTGTGGCTAGGAAGGGTCTTCCAAGGATGATGGATTCATCCTCATCCTTCCCAGTGTCTAGGATTATGAAGTCAGCAGGGATGTACAGGCCTTCAACCTTTACTAAGACACCCTCTACAAGTCCATAAGCCTGTTTCATTGATTTGTCTGCCATCTCTAGTGAGATTCTTGCAGCTTGTACCTCAAAGATCTCTAGTTTCTCCATTACAGAGAATGGCATGAGGTTTATACTTGAACCAAGGTCACACAGAACCTTCTCAAAGGTCATGGTGCCTATGATACAAGGTATTAAGAACTTTTCGGGATCCGGTTTCTTCTGAGGTAATTTCTGCTGAACCAAGGCATTCAGTTCATTGATGAGCAATGGAGGTTGATGCTCCCAAGTCTCATTACCAAATAACTTGGCGTTCATCTTCATGATTGCTCCTAGATACTAAGCAACTTTTTCTTCAACAATATCTTCATCTTCTTCAGAGGAAGAATATTCATCAGAGCTCATGAATGGCAACAGTAAGTTCAGTAGAATCTCTATGGTCTCTATATGAGCCTCATATTCCTTTGGTTCCTCAATAGGGAATTCTTTAATGGTCAGTGGACGTCCATTGAGGTCTTCCTCACTGGAAATCACTGCCTTTTCCTCCTCTATAGGTTCGGCCACTTTGGTTATAGTTATGGCCTTGCACTCTCTTTTGGGATTCTCTTCTGTATTACTTGGGAGAGTACTAGGAGGAGTTTCAGTAACTCTTTTACTTAGTTGACCCACTTGTGCCTCCAAATTTCTGATGGAGGACCTTGTTTCAGTCATGAAACTGAGAGTGGTCTTAGATAGGTCAGAGACTATGGTTGCTAAGTCAGAGAGGCTCTGCTTAGAATTCCCTGTCTGTTGCTCAAAAGATGATGGAAAAGGCTTGCTATTGCCAAACCTATTTCTCCCACCATTATTATTATTAAAGCCTTGTTGAGGCTTCTGTTGATCCTTCCATGAGAAATTTGGATGATTTCTTCATGAAGAATTATAGGTGTTTCCATAGGATTCTCCCATATAATTCACCTCTTCCATTGCAGGATTCTCAGGGTCATAAGCTTCTTCTTCAGAGGAAGCTTCTTTAGTACTGCTGGATGCAGCTTGCATTCCAGTCAAATTCTGCGAAATCATATTGACTTGCTGGGTTAATATTTTATTCTGAGCCAATATTGCATTTAGAGTATCAATCTCAAGAACTCCTTTCTTCCGAGTCATCCCATTATTCACAGGATTTCTTTTAGAAGTGTACATGAACTGGTTATTTGTAACCATCTTAATGAGTTCCTGGGCTTCTGCAGGCGTTTTCTTCAGATAAAGAGATCTACCAGCAGAGTGATCCAATGACATCTTGGACAATTCAGACAGACCATCATAGAATACACATAAGATGCTCCATTCTGAAAGCATGTCATAAGGACACCTTCTGATCAATTGCTTATATCTTTTCCAAGCTTCATAGAGGGATTCACCTTCCTTCTGTCTGAAGGTTTGGACTTCCACTCTAAGCTTGCTCAACTTTTGAGGTGGAAAGAATTTGGCCAAGAAAGCATTGACCAACTTTTCCCAAGAGTTCAGGCTTTCTTTAGGTTGTGAGTCCAACCATATCCTAGCTCTGTCTCTTACAGCAAAGGAAAAAAGCATAAGTCTGTAGACCTCGGGATTAACCCCATTGGTCTTAACAGTGTCACAGATTTGCAAGAATTCAGCTAAGAACTGATGATGATCTTCCAATAGAAGTCCATGAAACTTGCAATTCTGCTGCATTAGAGAAACTAATTGAGGCTTAAGCTCAAATATTTTTTCTCCAATTGTAGGAATTGAGATGCTTCTTCCATAGAAGTCGGAAGTTGGTGCAGTAAAGTCACCAAGTATCTTCGTTGCATCTCCACCATTGTTGTTGTTTTTGGCTGCCATGTCTTCTTCTTTTTCGAAAATTTCTGTAAGGTCCTCTCCAAAGTGTTGTGCTTTAGCTTCTCTTAGCTTCCTCTTCAGAGTCCTTTTAGGTTCAGGATCAGCTTCAACAAGAATGTCTTTATCCTTGTTCCTGCTCATATGAAAAAGAAGAAAATAAAGAGGGAAGAGGAATCCTCTATGTCACAGTATAGAGATTCTTTTATGTGAGTAGAAGAATGAAAGAATAGAAGAATGAGGTAGAGAGGGAATTAAGAGGAATTCGAACACAGAGAGAGGGAGAGGGTTCGAATTATGAGTAGAAGAGAAGTGTTAGTAAATAAATAAAATAAATAGAAAGAGATGAGAGAGAGAGTATTCGAATATTAACTAAAATAAAAGAAAAATATTTTTGTTTTTATTTTAATTATAAGTTAGAATTTGAAATTTAAGAAAAGAAGTATAATAAAATTAGAATTTAAAATAATTAGTTAATTAAAAAGAATTTTGAAAAAGTGGTTAGTGATTTTCGAAAATTAGAGAAAGAGAAAGGTAGTTAGGTAGTTTTGAATAAGATAAGAAATAGTAAACTTTTTAATTAAAACAAACAAATCAAGTGGTTAATTGAAAAAGATTTGAAAATTTTGAAAAGATAAGAAGTTAGAAAAAGATTTTGAAATTAAGTTTTGAAAAAGATATGATTGAGATTTATTTTGAAAAAAGATTTGAAAAAGAAATTTACAAAGATTTGATTTTGAAAATTAAAGTTGATGACTTGACTAACAAGAAACTAAAAGATATGATTTTAGAATTTAAAGATTGAACCTTTCTTAACAGGAAAGTAACAAACTTGAAATTTTTGAATCAAAACATTAAATGTTAGTAAAGTTTTCAAAAATTATGAAATAAAATTAAGAAAAAGATTTTGAAAATTTATTTAAGAAATTTGAAAATATTAAGAAGAAAAATGAAAAAGATTTTATTTTTTTGAAAAAGATTTGAAAAGATAGAATTTTTAAATTGAAATTTTGACTTGACTAACAAGAAACAACTAAATTTTAAAAATTTTTTACTAAGTCACCCCAAAATTTCAAAATGTATGAGTAAAATAAGGGAAAGATATTATTTTTGATTTTTTTGAATTAATGAAGAAAGAAAAACAACAAAATGACACAAGACATAAAAATTTAAGATCAAAACAAATAATGCATGCAAGAACACTTTGAATGTCAAGATGAATACCAAGAACACTTTGAAGATCATGATGAACATCAAGAACATATTTTTGAAAATTTTTAAGAAACGAAACACATGCAAGACACCAAACTTAGAAATTTTTAATGTTTAGACACTATGAATTCGAAAATGCATATGAAAAATAAGAAAAGACACAAAACAAGAAAAATTAAAGATCAAACAAGGAAAATCATCAAGAACAACTTGAAGATCAAAGAAGAACACAATGCATATATTTTCAAAAATTTAAGAAAAATTAAAACATGCAATTGGCACCAAACTTAAAATTTGACACAAGACTCAAACAAGAAAACACAAAATTTTTTTGGTTTTTATGATTTTATTAATTTTTTTGTATATTTTTCGAAAATAAAACAAAAAGTTTAAACATAAAATAAAATTTCCCAATCTAAGCAACAAGATGAACCGTCAGTTGTTCAAACTCGAACAATCCCTGGCAATGGCGCCAAAAACTTGGTGCACGAAATTGTGATCACACTTTTCACAACTCCGCACAACTAACCAGCAAGTGCACTGGGTCGTCCAAGTAATACCTTACGTGAGTAAGGGTCGATCCCACGGAGATTGTCAGCTTGAAGCAAGCTATGGTCATCTTGTAAATCTTAGTCAGGCGGATTCAAATGGTTATGAGGTTTTGATAATTAAGAGATAAATAGAACATAAAATAAAATAAAGATACTTATGTAATTCATTGGTGGGAATTTCAGATAAGCGTTTGGAAATGCTTTGTTGCTTCTGAACCTCTACTTTCCTATTGTCTTCTTCCAACCATGCGTGCTCCCTTCCATGGCAAGCTGTATGATCCTCTCGGATGAAAAATACCAGGTACAGCTACCGCACGGCTAATCATCTGTTGGTTCTCACTAGTTTCGGAATAGGATCTCTCTATCCTTTTGCACACTGTCACTGCGCCTAACATTCGCAAGTTTGAAACTCGTCACAGTCATCCCTTCCCAGATCCTACCCAGAATACCACAGACAAGGTTTAGACTTTCTGAATCTCAGGAATACTGCCAATTGGTTCTAGCCTATACCACGAAGATCCTAATCTCACAGACTCGGTCCGTGGATTAGAGACCCAAGAGAATATACTTCGGCTGTCGTCCAATGACTACGTTGAACATCATGTAGACCGCTTGTGGTTGTCAGGCACACGGATCTTGGCTAAGCGAGTAACGAAGATAGTGGGTGATTGTCACGGGTCACCCCTTCATTCTGACTTAACTGAATTAAGTACAAGAGTATATCTTGGAGAAGAAGTAAGCGTGAATTGAAAGAGAAACAATAGTACTTGCATTAATTCATGAAGAACAACAGAGCTCCGCACCTTAATCTATGAGGAGTAAAAACTCCACCGTAGAAAATACATAAGAGAAAAAGGTCTAGGCATGGCCGAATGGCCAGCCTTCAAATGTAACATAAGATGATAAAGTATGTGAATACAATAGTAAAAAGTGCTATTTATACTAAACTAGTTACTAGGGATTACAAAAAATAAGTAACTAAGTGCAGATAGTGCAGAAATCCACTTCCGGGGCCCACTTGGTGAGTGTTTGGACTGAGCTTTGAAGCTTTCACATGCATAGGCCAATCTTGGAGTTAAACACCAGCTTGGGTGTCAGTTTGGGCGTTTAACTCCAGTTCTGGTGCCAGTTCTGGCATTTTACGCCAGAAAAGTGTCTCTAGTGGGCGTTTGAATGCCAGTTTGGGCCATCAAATCTCGGGCAAAGTATGAACTATTATACATTTCTGGAAAGCCCAACATGTCTACTTTCCAACGCAATTAAGAGCGAGGCAATTGGTCTTTTGTAGCTCCAGAAATTCTACTTCGAGTGCAGGAGGGTCAGAATCCAACAGCATCTGCAGTCCTTTCTCAGCCTCTGAATTAGACTTTTGCTCAGGTCCCTCAATTTCAGCCAGAAAATATTTGAAATTACAGAAAAACACACAAACTCATAGTAAAGTCCAGAAACGTGGTTTTTTCATAAAAACTAATAAAAATATAATAAAAAGTAACTAAAACATACTAAAAACTATGTAAAAACAATGCCAAAAAAGGTATAAATTATCCGCTCATCAATTACCAAGTGGCATTTTCACAAACACTTGGCGGGCATATTGTAAAACATGAAAAATTGCAAGGAAAAATAGAAAACTATAACCAACTATTCACAATATCAACAATAAACATGCAATCAAGCATAAAGAAAGCATAAAACATTAAATTCATCAATCAAAACTTCAAGAAACCAAAATTGTATATACAAACAAAGTAACTTGAACCAAAAGAAAATGAGAGTAAATGTGATGTAATTAATGAGAAATTAAAGAGTATTTACAAAAGAGTTGATCAACCCAAGATGAAAACTTGAAACTATAAAATGCTACAATGAAAACTACATAAACCCTAAGAGAGCATTCTAACTACACTACTCCTACTCCTAAAATTATGTTCTAAAACTATCTAACACCGATTGCATCCCCGACAAAGGCGCAAAAAACTTGGTGTAAGAATTAGTGTTGATTTAGAATTTCCCAAAATAGAATCTCTTCGTTGCAAGTATAGCCCAAATCAACAACTAACTCCCAACATCAAAGTTTAGTTTTCAAATACAAAATTATAACCAAGAGTGATTCAACCTCGGGTCGTTCTCCCTAGGAAAGCAATTAAGATGTCACACTTTTGGTTGTGAGAAAAAGGAGTTTTGATATCAAAGAACGAAAGATTAAAGGAACTAAGAGATAAAAGAACTAAAAAATGATCATAAAGGAAATTGATGCAAGTCAACAAGGAGATAAGATCAAAACTTAGTGAAAATGCTATAAATGCATAAAGATCCTTGACTTAGGAATGAGATTTAAGGAATCCTATCATCGTCATAACCACAACTATGGCAACTATGATGAGTCAATCTCACTTAATCTACACCTAACATCAAGGAGTAAGTCAAGCAAGCATAATTGACCTTAATCCATAAGTCCTAGCTAACTTACTAAATTAATTGGTAAATAGCTAGCGTCAATGGAAACAAGAGTCAACTAACTTCCCAAGAATTGCCACTAAATATCGGACATTATGACTCTAGTATCCTAGGAACTCAAATCCCAAGCCAAGGTGTGAAAATCTACTCAAAATTACCAAGTGGCATTTTCACAAACACTTGGTGTGCATAAAGTAAAACATGAAAAATTACAAGGGAAAATAGAAAACTATAACCAATTATTCACAATATCAACAATAAACATGCATCAAGCATAAAGAAAGCATAAAACATTAAATTTATCAATCAAAACATCAAGAAACCAAAATTGCATATATAAACAAAGTAACTTGAACCAAAAGAAAATGAGAGTAAATGTGATGTAATTAAAGAGAAATTAAAGAGAAATTAAAGAGTACTTACAAAAAAATTGATCAACCCAAGATGAAAACTTGAAACTATAAAATGCTACAATGAAAACTACATAAACCCTAAGAGAGCATTCTAACTACACTACTCCTACTCCTTAAATTATGTTCTAAAACTATCTAAGTCATAATAAAACCTAATCTAAAACCTAATGCCTTCATATGTGATGTTGTCCCCTTCATATAACCTTGAAATTCAGCTTCAACACACTCAAAACTGGGCCAAAAGGCCCCAAAATTGCGAGTCACGTGCTTCATTAATGAAGTCACGCGCTGGTACCTGTGCGTACACACACACTTGCTGATTTTTCCTCCTGTGCGTACGCACAGAAGTTGTGCATTGGCACACTTGTTGATTTTCATCATGTGCGTACGCATAGAAAGTGTGCGTGGCACACTCTGAAATACTATTCTCCTTTGTTTTCTTCATGTTTTCTCCCAGTTGCATGCTTTTCTTCCACTTTTATCAAACCATTCCTATCCATTACACCTGAAATCACTCATAAAATACATCAAGGCATCGAATGGCCTGAAAGTGGGATTAAATTGCTCAATTTAAGCACAAAAATGCATGTTTTCACATTTAAGTCCAATTTAGGGATAAAACACAAAAGTATGCTATTTTGGTGATTAAGTGTGAGTTTATATGATGAAATTTATCCAATTTAAGCCAAAATTTACCATCAAATATGGACTCATCAATTCTCCCACACTTAAACAATAGCATCTCCTCATGCTAAACACAAATAAGGAGAATGATCAAAGGGTGACAACTTATTGAATGTAACTATCTATATGAATACAAGTAAACTATATGCTATCTATATTTATCTATACTATAGTTTTCTATGGAATTGGTGAAAACAAACAATCAAATTTCCAAGCAAGTATATAAACATATAGGGCTAAGCAAAGAAGTAATTCAATGCAATCAAAATCTAAAGAATTGATTCAACTCATCAAAACAAAGCAACTTGCATGAATGCATGACAAGAGGTGTGGAAACATAGAATTAAGTGATCGAACTCTCACTAGGTGTGTATACACTCTTAACGCTCGGTGTTTTAGGGTTTAATCACTCAAGTCTCCTCTAATCACAGTTTCAAGGATTTACTTTTTATCTAACAATCAACAAACATATGATGAATGAATGCAAATATCATGAGGTCTTTAGAGGATTGTAATAGGGTTAGGGTTAAGGTGAGGTAAATATAGCTAAGTGGACTAAGGAATTGGATCTTTAATTAGCTCAAGTATCTCACTCAACCTATATCAACCAAATCACAAAAATGCAACCTAACTTTTCATTCCTATCTTTTTATACACATTCATGCATCTTTTTCATCCAAATCCACATATGCATTTCTTATTATATATATATATATATATATATATTCTTTGGGATAACTTTTGTTCCCATCTTATTACTATATCATTTTTTTTTCATTTCATTTTTGTTTTTTCTATTTCTTTTTTTTTTCTTTTTTTATTTCTTTGACAAATGCATATGGTTAAAGTAAATTGACACATGAATGTGCACCAATTTCCTAAATTTTCAATGAATATCCAAAATACTTTTATGTCTCTACCAATGCTTTCCGAAAATTCTCCCACACTTAAATGACACACACACCTCAACCTAAGCTAATCAAAGATGTAATTCAAGGTGATTCATGGTTTTACGCTTAAGGTTTTGATGTGGTTACAATTAGAACAAAGGGATTAAAAAGTTTAAAATTGGCTCACAAAGGTAGATGTAAGGGTATGGCTATATGGGTAAGTAAGCTTAATTCAAAAATGGCCTCAATCATGCTCAATGCATTCAAACATCAACTATTGGAAATAAAGAATCAAGCAAAACTAAGATCACAATCATAGAGGGAGTATAGCACATAATGAACAAAAATTGTGGTTAGAATGTGTAACCACTCAATATAAGCTCAAAAATTCACAAGGTATTTTGTTCTATCTCTCTTCTATGTTCCATAAAAATTATTCAAGCAAGTTTTAAAAAAATTTTCCAAATTAATTCAATAGAACGCCCTAAAAACAAAATTATTGGAAATCTTTGTTGTTTTTCACCAAAATTATTTCCTATATGTATGTATGATGTGATGGATGCAATTTCAAAAATTTTCTTGTTCTACTCCTAATTTTCAACATCCAAAAACTAACATAAATAATTAGGACAAAATTAAACTAGGCACTATGCTATTCACATTATCCAATCACAACTTCTATCTATAAACTATGTACCATGCAAAAATGAAAATGCAATATATATATATATATATATATATATATATATATATATATATATATCAACTAAAGTAAAGGTGCAATAGTAAAAAATACTAACAAATATCTACAAGAAACATAGTAAAAGAAAACAAAAATAAAATGCAAAGTGTTCGGAAAATAAATTTTATGCCCCAAAAATGGTGAATCCTCCCCCACACTTAAGCGTTGCACGGTCCTCCGTGCCAAAAAATTGGGATGGGGATGAACAGCTCTATGAAACTCTACCGTCTGGCGATGGTGGGTGGTGTAGTGGCTGCTCAACTGGTGACTGCTCAGCTGTTGCCTCAACTGCCGGCTCCTCAGCTGCTACCTCAACTCTCTCAACTGTTGGCTCCTCCGCTGCTGCCTCCTCAGTCTCAGCCTCTGGCTCAGGCTCTGGTGTATGCACAGGAGGTGGTCCAGGGTCTTGACCGTCTAGTCTCGCCATTATCCACTGAAAGCGGCGCTCACTGCGGTGCTCGTGGCAGTGGAGTGCCTGGAGAATGTCCTGAACCAACTCATAAGTGGTCCGAGGTGCAGGTGTAGGTGCCGTAGGCGCTGATAGTGCCGATGATGATGATGGCTCAGTGGTCTTCCTCTTATTTTGTGGTGGTCCATCATACTCTCCGTATGGCAGATATGGATGGGTACTGATATAGACAGATGTCCGGTCTCCCGGTCGCCTCTCTAGCTCAGATAAGGTGGCCAAGTGGGTGATCATCAATGGGAAGGAGATGTTGTATTTCTGTTGCTGGTTCACCTTCCACATCAACTCTCTGATAAGGGGTAGAACATAAATCCTCTTGCCCTCCAAGATGGCCCAAAGAAGAACTGCCACTCTGACTCGGATATGTGTAGCATGTGTGCTCGGCAGAATGTAATCGGCAATGATTTGTTGCCAAATCCTCGTCTCCGGATGTAGATGAGCACATGCAATGCTAATGGAGACCACATTCTCTCCCCGACTGTATTCCCAATGGGCCTCAGGTAGGCCGATCCTTTTCAGAACAAGGTCCAATGATAACTTGCCCTGAGTAGACTCCGCCACTATCTTTGGGTAAGTGTCATGACTCGGTGAAACATGCGAAAGCTGTAAGAAAGCCTCTAAAGCATGGTCGGAGGTGTCCAGTTGCACCCCCCTAAGGAAAACAGCGGTGGCCTCTCTCCTCAGCAAATTTCCATAGAATTCTTTGACCTGGTGTTCATTGATTTCCACCGGGTCGAATTCTATGAATTTTCACTGGTAACAATCAAGTCGGTTGTCGATTGTTTCCGCATTTTTCTCTGGCACGCTTAGCTTCCGCTCATAGTGGAACGCTTTCTTTTCCAACTTCTTGTATTGCTCATGGGCTTCCTTATTAATAAAGGTGTCCGGTTGAGTGCTTGGATGGGCAGGAGGAGGAGCTAAAGAAGAAGCTTTCTCCTTACCCTTACGACGCATCCTGAAAAAGGAGAAAAACGGAATACAACTCAGGAGAAACAGATAAAAGGCACAAAAATAAAAGAGGAATTAATCAAAGAATGTAAATTAGAGCCAATAAGGTAAACAAACACTTAGTTGAGGAAAACATGTTGAAAAATGTGATATGCTCAAAAGAAAATGTAGTTTTTCACAATCAAGAAACCTAAGTGATAAACAAAGACATGAATGATAATTAAAGCATAAATAACTTAGGTAGAAATAGGGAGAGTGAATTAAATAAAAAATTGGTTATTGCAATTGTGCTAAGGGAAGTGTGAGATTTGACAAAAATTGGCTTAAAGGCAATAACCGATTCACACTAAAAGAGCTTACTTATTCATGTCAAGAAGTAGGAAATAATCACATAACCATAACCCTTGTTCAAAAAGCAATAACTTGATTAAAATTAAATTGAATTGCTCAAAAAGAATTTCAAAGAACAAGTTATTGTATATGATCATTTATGTTCAAAAACACATGAATAAGCAATTCATTTAGTTCACTAATGTTACACTCTATGCACTTAACATATAACCCCAAACAAGTAATTAAAGTTAAAATTTCAGTTCAATTTGGTGTTTAAGCAAAAAATATCATCTAAGTGCATAACCAAAATTCAATCTCAATCATCATAAAAATTACATAAATTGCATAATTATGAGTTATAATGCCTAATGAGAACAAAATTTAAGGCCTATGCTGATCAGACATAAGGTTTAAACAAAAAATTTTCATTCAGGCAATTCATCAAGCATGTGGTGTGCAAAATTTCAAAAGCAGCATATTCAGTTCAATGTAAGCAGCAATCAACCTAGAAATTTCAATCAGCAAACATTCAATCCAGAAAACACAAAAATTAACTAAACTAAGCCTAATCAGATAAGTAAAAGCAGAGTCAAAAGGCAATAAAATAAAATAAAAAAGAATTAGAAAAAAGAAACAGACATAGGGGATGGGATGGAACCTGCGTTGATGAGAGAAAGAGGAAAAAGACAGGTAGAGAGGGAGCAGTGGTGGTGCAGTGGCACAGAACTTCGCTGCTGCTGGTGGTTTGCTCGTTGGAACTTGAAGACGCGAAGCAGAGCTGGCGCGGAGAACAGGGGTGTCACGCAACGAACAGAAGAAATGGAGAAAGGAATGAAGAAGGAAAAAGAAGAAGGGAAGAGGGAAGGGCGGGCAACGGTGGTCGCCGGTGGTAGAGTCGTCGGACGGATGGAGGTGTTTCGGAGGTGTGGCTGGGTTGGGTTGAGAGAAGGAAGAAGAAGAAGAAAGGGGTTGGGGGGTATCTGATAAGGCGCGATGGTATTTCCTTTCGAATTAACGTTTGAAAAGTGCCTTGTGCGTACGCACAGAGAAGTGTGCAAGCGCACACTAGGGGAAAAGAAAGGGTATGCGCATGCACAGTAGCGTGCGAGTGCTGCGAACAGAAGAGGTATCAAGGTTTGTGCGCGCACAAGGGGAATCAAAGGGTTGTTCCCACGCACACTGGGTGTGAGCGCTCTGAACAGAATAGGTGTCAAGGTCTGTGCGTGCGCACAGTGAGCAAATTTATTTTTTATTTTTAGAGAGAAAAAAGGTGAGTATGCGTGCGCACAAGAAAGGGTGTAAATGCACGGAAGGATAAAGAGATAGGGTGCTCACGCACAGCTGGTGCGAGTGCCCTGAATAGGAGGGGTGGTAAGGAGTGTGCGGACGCACAGGGCTGTGCGTGTGCACAGATGGCAAAAAATGGAGGATGTGTGTGCGCATACAGCTTTGTGCTGTACACGGAGCTCTGTTTCTACAAAAATTTTAATGCCTTTAAAGCACTAAACATAACATCCAAAACAAGTTTTCAAGCTCCAAAACACTATAAGACTCCAAAAACATATTATTCCACTAAAATTACCTAGCCAACACCAAAATTTAACTAAACTAACTAAGCAACGCAACTAATTATTCAAGAAAGAAAGAGAAGAGTTAGAATGATATTACCATGGTGGGGTGTTTTTCACCTATCACTTTGGTTTAAAGTCCTTAAGATGGACTTTTGAGGAGATTCTTGTTAGGGTGGCTTATGTTTCCACTCCTCCTTGAATCTCCACCCAAGTTTGCTCTTGATTTGACCTCTGGGGTCCCAAATAAAATGCATCAAACTCTTGAGGAATTCCAAGCTAGCAACTCGGATCGATAGGTGTTGACTCTTGAAACCAATGCCCGGATCCCAAACTCTAGTCTCTTGTTCATCTTCTTGTTGATCTTCATTTTTGCACTTGGATGAACGACCTCTTGAATCACCATTGACACACTTGTACACTCTCCGGAATCCACTCAATTGACTTTTGCACCATAGTTGAACTCCAAATGTTGAATTGGCTTCCTTGATGAACTTTCTATTTCCTTGCCAATTGACATTCTTCTCTCCACCATCTACTACTGTAAGAAGGATTTGAAGTTGATGATTAGTCTCCAAGATGACATATTGATGTGGGTCTAGAAAGCTTGTTGGTAAAATTTTCACCCACTCAATTTTCTCTTATACATGTATCTTCACTTTTTGGTAGCTAAATTCTTCCTCAACCTCCTTTAAATCTTCCTCATCATCACTCAAGTAAAAAATTGGAGGTTGTGTGAAGTCCACATCAACATCTCCTTCAAATTCAATGGAGGGAGGTTCATGAAGGTCATTGAAGGGATTGACCAAGTTGGACAAAAAATCACTAATGATGGAATCCACTTGATCAATTTCCATCAACTCTTCATTTACTTCCTCTTGTGCTTCATGCTGTAACTTCTCATCTTCTACTTGATTTTGCAATCTTTCCTCCATTCCACACTCTTCGCTTGAGCTTGGTTCCTCACATTCATCCATTAGAGTTTATTGATTGTGGCTTGAACGTAATGAAGCTAGCCGATCCAAGGTTTTCGCTAAGGTAGACATGACTTGCTCTTGCTTCTTCCGGAACTCTTGTTACTCTTGAATAAGCACTTGGAGTGCTTCTTGTGTGGCTTGATCCATATATGAAGATGAAACTTGAGATGATGCAAACTCATAAAGGTAATAATTTTGGTTTTGTATGTAGTGAGGTGAGGGTGTGTAGAATTGGTGAGTAGAAAGTATAAACAAAACTTACTAACAAAAGCAAACAAACAACCAAAAAGTGCTATTTACACTATTAATATATTTACAACAACCAAAAATATAACACCAATTGCATCCCCGGTAACGGCGCCAAAAACTTGGTGTAAGAATTAGTGTTGATTTAGAATTTCCCAAAATAGGATCTCTTCGTTGCAAGTATAGCCCAAATAAAAAACTAACTCCCAACATCAAAGTTTAGTTTTCAAATACAAAATTATAACCAAGAGTGATTCAACCTCGGGTCGTTCTTCCCAGGAATGCAATTAAGATGTCACACTTTCGGTTGTGAGGAAAAGGGGTTTTGATATCAAAGAATGAAAGATTAAAGGAACTAAGAGATAAAAGAACTAAGAAATGATGAAAAAGGAAATTGATGCAAGTCAACAAGGAGATAAGATCAAAATTTAGTGAAAATGCTATAAATGCATAAAGAGCCTTGACTTGGGAATGAGATTTATGGAATCCTATCATCGTCATAACCACAACTATGGCAACTATGATGAGTTAATCTCACTTCGTCTACACCTAACATCGAGGAGTAAGTCAAGCAAGCATAATTGACCTTAATCCATAAGTCCTAGCTAACTTACTAAATTAATTGGTAAAAAGCTAGCGTCAATGGAAACAAGAGTCAACTAACTACCCAAGAATTGCCACTAAATGTCGGACATTATGACTCTAGTATCCTAGGAACTCAAATCCCAAGCCAAGGTGTGAAAATCTACTCAAAATTACTAAGTGGCATTTTCACAAACACTTGGTAGGCATAAAGTAAAACATGAAAAATTGCAAGGAAAAATAGAAAACTATAACCAATTATTCACAATATCAATAATAAACATGCAATCAAGCATAAAGAAAGCATAAAACGTTAAATTTATCAATCAAAACATCAAGAAACCAAAATTGTATATATAAACAAAGTAACTTGAACCAAAAGAAAATGAGAGTAAATGTGATGTAATTAAAGAGAAATTAAAGAGTACTTACAAAAGAGTTGATCAACCCAAGATGAAAACTTGAAACTATAAAATGCTATAATGAAAACTACATAAGCCCTAAGAGAGCATTCTAACTACACTACTCCTACTCCTAAAATTATGTTCTAAAACTATCCAAGTCCTAATAAAACCTAATCTAAAACCTAATGCCTTCATATGTGATGTTGTCCCTTTCATATAGCCTTGAAATTCAGCTTCAGCATACTCAAAATTGGGCCAAAAGGCCCAAAATCGCGAGCCACGTGCTTCATTAATGAAGTCATGCGCTGGTACTTGTGCGTACGCACAGATGTGTGCGTACACACACTTGCTGATTTTTCCTACTATGCGTATGCACAAAAGTTGTGCATAGGCACACTTGTTGATTTTCATCCTGTGCGTACGCATAGCAAGAGTGCGTGGGCACACTCTGAAATATTTTTCTCCTTTGTTTTTTTCATGTTTTCTCCCAATTGCATGCTTTTCTTCCACTTTTATCAAACCATTCATACCCATTACACCTGAAATCACTCATAAAAACATCAAGGCATTGAATGGCATGAAAATGGGATTAAATTACTCAATTTAAGCACAAAAGTACATGTTTTCACATTTAAGTCTAATTTAGGGATAAAACACAAAAGTATGCTATTTTGGTGATTAAGTGTGAGTTTATATGATGAAATTCATCCAATTTAAGCCAAAATTTACTGTTAAATATGAACTCATCAATCATCAAAAGATATGAAAAAGATAAAAAGAAAAGATAGAAGGTATGAAAAAGATTTTAAAATTTAATAAAAGATTTGAAAAAGAATTGCAAAAGATATGAAATTTTGAAAAAGATTTAAAAAAGAATTGAGAATGATTTGAAAAGATTTTAAATTTGAAAGGAATTTGAAATTGAAAGATGATGGTTGAAAAAATCTTGCTTAAAAGATGTGGTTAAAAAGATAAGATTTGAAGAAGTCAAAAACCTCCCCAACCTTTGTTGGGCGTTGAACGCCCAGAATTCCCCTATTCTGGCATTCAACGCCAGTCTTGCTGCTTCTTGAGGGCGTTTAATGCTCATCCGTCGCTCTTGTCTGGCGTTCAATGCTAGCAAGGGGATTTCCCCAGGGTGCTCTGATTTTTGCTCTGACTGTCTCTGTTTCTGTTTTAACTACTGCACATGATCACAAACCTAAAGAAACAATTATGAAAATTAAACTGATATAATTAAAATATACTTAATGGAAAACAGAAATAACTTTAATTATGGTTGGGTTGCCTCCTAACAAGTGCTTCTTTACTTTCATTTAGCTGGACTGTACTGTGCTTATGTCAGCAATAGGGTGGATTTCTCTTGCTCAACTTCACCACCCAAATAATGTTTCACTCTTTGCCCATTAACTGTATATCTTTTATCAGAGTAATTACTCTGGAGTTCTATATGACCATAGGGTGATACATTAGTGATCAGGAAAGGTCCTGTCCAACGTGACTTAAGCTTTCCTGGGAAGAGCTTTAGTCTAGAGTTGAAGAGTAGAACTTTCTGTCTAGGTTCAAAGACTCTGGAAGATATCTTTCTGTCATGCCACTTCTTGGCCCTTTCTTTATAAATTTTTACATTTTCAAATGCAGCTAGTCGGAATTCATCCAACTCTTTTAGCTGGAGCAACATTTTCTCTCATGCTGCCTTTGCATCAAGGTTTAGGAGTTTAGTTGCCCAGTAGGCCTTGTATTCCAGCTCTACTGGCAGCTGGCATGCTTTTTCATACACCAATTGATATGGTGATGTTCCAATAGGGGTCTTGAAAGCTGTTCTGTATGCCCAGAGAGCATTATCAAGATTTCTTGCCCAATCCTTTCTAGAGGTGTTCACTGTCCTTTCTAGGATTCTCTTCAGTTCTCTATTTGAGACCTCAGCTTGTCCATTTGTGTGTGGATGATTTCGGGTCGCCACTTTATGGTGAACTCCATATCGGTTCAGCACAGAGTCAAGCTGTTTGTTGTAGAAATGAGTTCCTCCATCAATGATCAGTGTCCAAGGGACATCGAACCTATTGAAGATGTTCTTCTGGAGGAACTTCATCACTACTCTAGTGTCATTTATGGGTGATGCGATTGCTTCAACCATTTAGACACATAATCTATTCCCACGAGGATATATGTGTTTGAGTATGAAGGTGGGAAAGGACCCATGAAGTCTATACCCCATACATCAAACAGCTCAATCTCTAAGATTACTTGCTAAGGCATGTTGTGACCATGAAGGAGATTGCCAGCCCTTTGGTAACTGTCACAGCGACGGACAAACTCTCGGGAATCCTTAAAGAGTGTGGGCCAATAGAAACTACTTTTGAGAACCTTTGTGGTTGTTCGCTCACCTGCAAAGTGTCCTCCATAATCGGAGCCATGACAATGCCATAGGATTTTTTGTGCCTCTTCCTCAAACACACAGCAACGGATAATACCATCCGAGCATCTCTTAAAGAGATACGGTTCATCCCACAAGTAGTATCTTGCATTATGAATGAGTTTTCGAGCTTGCTGCCTACTGTATTCTTTGGGGATGAACCTTATAGCCTTGTAATTCACAATGTCTGCAAACTAGGGTTCCGTTTGAATGTCAAAGAGTTGCTTATCTGGGAAAGTTTCAGATACTTCAGTAGAGGGAGGAGATGTCCCTGCTACTGGCTCAATCTGAGACAAGTGATCAGCCACTTGATTTTCTGACCATTTTTTGTTTCTGATTTCTATATCAAACTCTTGCAGGAGTAATACCTATCTTATCAGCCTGGGCTTAGAATCCTGCTTGGTGAGGAGATATTTGAGAGTAGCATAATCAGTGTAGATAATGAACTTAGATCCTATTAAATAGGATCTGAACTTGTCAATGGCATAAACCACTGCAAGTAATTCCTTCTCTATGGTAGTGTAGTTCTTCTGTGCGTCATTTAGGACATGATTGGCATAATAAATGACATACATAAGCTTGTCATGTCTCTGCCCTAGAACTGTGCCAATGTCATGGTCACTGGCATCACACATCAATTCGAATGGTAGGTCCCAGTTGGGAGTGAAGATGATGGGTGCAGTGATAAGCTTAGCCTTCAAAGTTTCAAAGGCATGCAGACACTCTTGGTCAAAAGACAAATGGAGTGTCAGTAGCTAGTAAGTTGCACAGGGGTTTTGCGATTTTGGAAAAATCCTTTATAAATCTCCTATAGAATCCTGCATGGCCCAGAAAGCTTCTGATTGTCTTAGCATTAGTTGGTGGTGGTAATCGTTCAATTACCTCCACCTTAGCTTGATCAACTTCTATTCCTTTGTTCGAAATCCGATGCCCAAGAACAATTCTTTCAGTCACCATGAAGTGACATTTTTTCTAATTTAAAACTAGGTTTGTTTCTTGGCATCATTTGAGAACTAGGGCCAGATGGTCAAGGCAGGAGTCAAATGAGTCTCCAAAGATGGAGAAGTCATCCATGAACACTTCAAGAAATTTCTCCACCATGTCAGAGAAGATGGAGGGCATACACCTCTGAAAGGTGGCAGGTGCATTGCACAGACCAAATGGTATCCGCCTATAAGCAAACACGCCATATGGGCATGTAAATGCTATCTTTTCTTGGTCCTGAGGATCTACTGCAATTTGATTATAGCTTGAATAGCCATCCAAAAAGTAGTAGAATGCATGACATGCTAGTCTCTCTAATATTTGATCTATAAATGGTAAAGAAAAATGATCATTTCTAGTGGCGTTGTTGAGCCTCCTATAGTCAATGCACATACGCCACCCTGTAACTGTCCTTGTGGGAATCAGTTCATTCTTTTCATTATGAACCACTTTCATGCCTCCCTTTTTGGGAACAACTTGGACAGGGCTCACCTAGGGGCTATCAAAAATGGGATAAATAATCCCAGCTTCCCATAATTTTATGACTTCCTTCTGCACCACTTCCTTCTTGGCTGGATTCAGTCGCCTCTGTGGTTGAACCACTAGTTTGGCATCATCTTCTAGTAGGATCTTGTACATGCATTGGGTTGGGCTAATGCCCTTAAGGTCACTTATTGTCAACCCAAGAGCTATCTTGTGTGTCTTTAGCACTTGGATTAGTTCTTTTTCTTCCTGTAGTTCTAAGGCAGAACTGATAATCACAGGATAAGTATCCCTGATGCACCACTATTTCGTGGTACATTTTGTACTTCATTGAGTGGATTTTATCCACTATTCTCACACTTATTCATAGAAATCACATGTTTTACATTTTCCTTCCTGATTTTGTGTTATGATTGAAAACATGCTTCTTTGGCCTTAATTTTGCTATGTTTAAGCCTCTCTTATTACCATTCGATGCCTTGATATGTGTGTTAAGTGTTTTCAAGCTTTATAGGGTAGGAATGACTTAGAGGATGGAGAGAAAGCTTGCAAAAATGGAAGGAACACAAGAAATAAAGGAAACGACCAGCGAGACGCGACGCGCACGCATGGCTCACGCGTGCGCGTGGATTGAAGTTTTGCACGGCGATGTGTGCGCGTGACTGACGCGTACGCGTAACAAGGAATTTCGCCAAACGACGTGTACGCGTGCCTGCAGAAGTTGAAGAAAGCGCTGGGGGCGATTTCTGGGCTCCTTTTGGCCCAGTTCCAAGCCCGAAAAATACATAATAAGAGCTGCAGAATGGGGGAAACACAGGGGACAACTCATACAACATTCATTCACACAATTTAGATTTTAGATGTAGTTTCTAGAGAGAGAAGCTCTCCCCTCTCTCTAGGTTTTAGGATTTCTCTTAGTTTTAGGTTTATTTCTTCTCAATTCCAGGTTCAATGTTCCTTTAATTTAGTTTCTTTTCTACTTTTATTTATTCTAACATTCTAGTTTATTTATGTCCTCTTGTTGATTTTTTTATTTCCCCAATTTGATTTATAAACCCTATGTTAGATTTGATTTCTTTATTTAATACAATTTGAGGTATTTCATATTTATGATTTTAATTTAGCTTTTTACATTCTTGGCTTTGGTTGAGTAATTGGAGACTCTTGAGTTATCAAACTCTTTTGTTGATTGATAATTGTTATGTTTGCTAGTTAATTTGAATTCCAATAACTCTAGTCTTTCCAAAGGAGTTGACTAGGACCTGAGGGATCAATTTGATTTATCCACTTGACATACCTTCATAGTTAGAGGTTGACTAAGTGGGAGCAATAGACAATTCTCATCACAATTGATAAGGATAACTAGGATAGGACGTCTAGTTCTCACACCTTGCCAAGAGTTTTCTTAATCATTAGTTTATTTTCTTGTCATTTACATTCCTTGTTCATCCTTTCAAAAATCCAAAAATATACTTTTTCCATAACTAATAATAACTACACCTCCCTGCAATTCCTTGAGAGATGACCCGAGGTTTAAATACTTCGGTTATTATTTTTATTGGGTTTGCTTTAGCGACAAATAAGTTTTTGTACGAAAGGATTATTGTTAATTTAGAAACTATACTTACAACACGATTACTTTTGTGAATTCTTTACTAGCAAAAATCCGTTCGTCAAAATGGCACCGTTGCCGGGGAATTGCAAACATGTGCCTTATTATTAGTTATTGTAAATATTTGCTTTTTGCTTATTTGTTAGTTTTTGTTAGTTTTAGGACTTTGTTGCTTAATTTTTATTAGTTTTTGATTTTATTTTCTTTTGTTACCATGAATTCTCACCCCTGTCGCTATGAGTTTAGTTCAAATTATGTTGCAGGGAATGGACGCTATAATGAGAACATGCATCAAGGTTGGAACAATCAAAGACTGAAGGAGCCACAAGGATTTGATCAACCCTCTTGGCAACAGCCCCCTCCAATGCGCCATAACCAACAACCAATCTATGATGCATACCAAGACAATAGTTATGGTGGACCTCTTCGTGACAACCAACCTCCACCAAATTACTATGGTCAAGAGTCATTCCAGGGTGCGTACTAAGATGATGAATATGGTGGACCCCCTTGTAGTTACCAACAAGCCCCACCATATGCTTATGAACCACCTCCTCACCATAATTTTGAACCACCATACTCACAAGTCCCTTACCACCAAACACCCCCATATGACCCTAATCCTTCTCCACCATACCAACCACCATATGAACCATACATAGATCCACCCCAATTCCAAAACAATTGCCCCCTTCATCTTCCTATGACGAGATGCTTCAATCTCTTGCACAAGGACAAAAGACCATGGAGAACACACTTAACTCTACCTTAAACGGTCTGACCTCTGCTTTACAAGCTCTCGCCTCACAGATTGGATCATTGAATACTCCCAACAATCAACCCTCAAGCTCTAGTGCACCTCCTTTTCAACCACATAATGATCTCTCCATCCCATCAACGCCCTCCATGGAAGAACGCCCACATCTATCAACCCAAGAGCAACACGATCCCAATTATGCTAGTGACATGGAACAAGAGAGAAGGGATTGCCTTAGGGTCGCAATGGATCAATTACACGTGGCCTTATTTCCAGAGGAGCAAGAGGAGGCCCTATGGGTGGAGGTAGGAGAGACCCTTGAAGATGAAGGAATAGTTGAAAGGAGTTGTCATGGAAAGGAAATCATCAAGGAGGAGTACGATTTTATACTAAAACAACTGGACAAAGCAGTAATTATTGAAGAGGAAGAAGTGGTTGCAGACTTAGGAGATGCTGAACCTCCATGGGAACCTCGAGTCATAGAGCCTCCTTCTAAGGAGTTTGAATTTGATGTTGAGGAGGGTGTACAACCTCCAAGGAATATCATGGCTGAAGACATTGAAGAGGTTGATAAAGAGATGGAGATTAAAGAAAAAGAAGCACAACCTCCCATGCCCTTGGTAAATAATGAAAAAGAGATTAAATTGGAAGAAAGCAACCAAGAGGAAGAGGTTGAAATTGAAGAAGCTTGCAAAGAGGTGGAAGTTGTCAAGGAAGAGCTCAAGGGAATGGAGCTGGAAATCACCTTGCCAAAGTTGTTGGAGACCTTTCCCCCAAAGCCATCACCATCCATTCCTTCATTCAAGTAGGTAAATCTTTCATCTCTAAACTTAATTAGCCTACTTGAATATGCTTTGCTTGAGACGGATGGGCAACTTAAAGCTCTTTGTGGCTATAAGAGTAAGAAGGAGATGGTTAGTGGAAAGAATTGTCATGCAAGGTTCAATATGGTTACATGCTCCAAATTGAAGTACAAGGGTTGGTATAATTCTCAATTAAATGGGTCTAGGAAGTTGTTTGGATGTCTCAGTGAGAATTCTGATTACTCACCACCCAATTAGAAAAATGATGATCAACAAGAAGACGGGTGCAAAAGCAAGGTTTGGGACCCCAGAATTCATTCTGGCATCAACACTCTTGGGGCCTTGTCACTTGCTTTAACTTGCTCGAAGGCCTTATGTGCCTAGTTTGGGACCCTGGAGGTTATTGGAATTGCAAACATTGGTGGGGATTCCTGGATGAGTTCAAGCATAAGCCACCATGACAAGGAGCTCACCAAATGTCCAACTTAAGGACTTTAACTAAAAGTGCTAGGTGGGAGACAACCCACCATAGTATGATTGTTCTTTTTCAGTCTTAGTTTTATTTTATTTTGTTTTATTCTTAGTTTTATTTTATTCAATTTTTCTTAGTGTTCATTCATAATGTCTGCATCAGCATCTGCATTTTGCATTCTGCATACTACATACAAAAAAGGGGGAGGGGGAGGGAATCGACGCGCAAGCGTCTACGATGCGCACGCGTTGTTTGTGTATGCGCACCTGAATAAAGAGTTGCACGAGAAATGCGTGGGAGGGGTGCGTGAAGCACAAGCCACCCCACGCGTACACGCGTGCCGCGTCCCCTGCAGAAAGTTCAACCCACGCATACGCGTTGGGATGAAAATCGGCGTAAAGAGCACATTGAACAGAGAGTTGTGTTGCCCTTGCGATGGAACTGTGCTAGAGGCACAAAATCACCCACGCGTACACGTTCCTGATGCGTGCGCGTCATTTCGCTTTCAGACCACCCACGCGTATGCGTGGGCGACGCTTACGCGTCGAACGGCCAACTCAGTTTTCACGCGTACGCGTGATGCACGTGTACGCGTCGCGCCCTGTTTTTCAATTCTCCCTTCTTTCTTTCTTCTTACTTCCTCCTTCCTTCTTCTTCCTCTTTCCATCTTCCTCATCAGGTTTCTTTTCTTCTCTCTCCTTTACTCTCTCATTCTTTATTTAATTATTGCATTTAATTATTTTTCTTCATTCTCAATTTCATTTTAGCTTAATTCCTTTTGGTTTCTTTTTTATTTCTTTCTCATGCATTTTTATGTTGGTGTTGGAGTTTTATTTGGATAATACCTTATTTTACTTGAGCATGTGGCTATTCTGAGGAGTGATTTGACAATTGACATTTACTTATGGCTCTCATATACATTTGGATTACATTATTTTCATTCCTATTATACCTTGCACACCACGTGTTTGTGAAAAAGATTTTATGGCACTTTGAATCCTATTTTCTTTTACTCTTTTACTTGTATGCCTCTTTTTTCACAACACTTGTGCTCCACATGTATTTGGGATTATCGTTCACAATTCTCATCATTACAAATGCTCTTTTAATTTGGCATAATTATTACTTGATGCTTGAGTTATGCTTCTCATGCCTGTTACTTGCATGTTTTTTCCCTCCTGCATCTTATTATTCTAAATTGCCTACCTGATCTTAATTGACGTCTTACCTACATGTTGTAGCTACCATGTACTTGAGCTATCATCTTGCCTTTGGCATTCATTATCAATTGAAATTTTCTCCCTTCCGGTCTTAGTTATATATATTTCACACTCTTCCTTTTTCTTCTTCCTTAGGCATGGGTACTAAGAAAGGAAAAGAGAAGGCCACTAACAAGACACCGGCACGGAGAGGAACCAAGAGACCTCCAGTTAAGGCGCCTCCATCTACAAGCGTCAGTTGGAGCAACCCGTCCACTTGCACATCTTAGCATGCACCGAGGACGGTGCAATCTTTAAGTGTGGGGAGGTCGATACCGACTTCCGTGGGTTAGTTATTTCCTATTTCAACACCAATATTTAATTTTTCTTGTTAAATTAGTTGTTGTATTTGCATGTTTGATTGCATGTTTGTTTAATTTTGTGCATATTTTACCACTACTTGATTAAAGTAATGAGTTTCTTTTTCAAGACCCTATTTTATAGCATTTCACTAATTTAAATTAAAACTTTTTTTTGTTAAACTTGTTTGAAGATTGTAAATTGGAACATGAATTATAGCTAGAACACACAACCTGTGAGATTTGAGCTTAATTACATGGTTATATTATTTAACCATACTATTCCATTCTTGTGTGTTTTCTTTCCTATGATTGCAATCTTTGCTTTGTTCCATTCTATATGTCCATTTTTAGTGTATTTACATGCTTGCATATGATTGAGGCCATCATTTGTCATTAACTCACTTATCCCAAATAGCCTACCCTTTCAATTACCTTTGTTTGCCACTTTGAGCTTTTTAATCCCTTTTGTTCTATATTTTACCACATCACTAGGCTTAAGCAGAAAAAATAATTTAATTACCCCAAATTGAATTTTTGGTTAACTTAAGATAGAGATTGTGTATCAATTAAGTGTGGGAAACTGTGGGAACTTGGGTTAATGAAAGTGTACAGTGTTTAAATGACAAAATATTAGAAATTTGAGTACCTACTCATGTGAAACCAGAAAAATTAAAAATCCATGTGCATTGATAAGTTATGTTTACTTTTATAAAAAAAATCAAACAAAAAATATTCAAATAAATAAATAAATAAATAAATAAGGGGACAAAATTACCCCATTGCTTAGTTTAATAAAAGATCAATGCATATGTGGTAAAATTAAAGAAAATCCGATGCATGAGTATGTGAAATATACAAAAGTGGGAATTATGGGTAGCTAGGCTTGATTTTAGAGTTATATAGAGTGTATGTATGTTAGGTGAAAGCTTAGGTTAGTCAAAGATTCATATTATAGCTCACTTGGCTATACATATATCCTTACCCTTACCTTAGCCCCATTACAACCTTGAAAAGACCTCATGATGTTAGCATTGGTATATTAAATTTTGTTGATTGGTTAGATGAAGAAAAAAGTTTAGAAAACATGACTAGAGAAGAGTAGAGTGATCAACTCTAGACACTTGAGAGATTAGAGTGCATATACACCACCAGTGAGGGTTCAATGCTTGATTCTATGTTCCCTGCTTTCATGAGCTATCTTCTTACAAGTTTACTTGTCTTTTGTTGTATAATTTGAATTAATGAAATATGATTTATGTTTGTCTTGAAGAGCTTATTTACTTTTAACCAAGTAGACAGAAATATCTTAGCATATAGTTACATTTATAGGTTGCATCTCATACTTTCTACCATTCCTCTTCAATCTTATAGCTTCTCTTGAGCTTAGCATGAGGACATGCTAATGTTTAAGTGTGGGGAGATTTGATGCACCACTATTTCGTGGTACATTTTGTACTTCATTGAGTGGATTTTATCCACTATTCTCACACTTAATCATAGAAATCGCATGTTTTACATTTTTCTTCTTGATTTTGTGCTATGATTGAAAACATGCTTCTTTGGCCTTAATTTTGCTATGTTTAAGCCTCTCTTATTACCATTCGATGCCTTGATATGTGTGTTAAGTGTTTTCAACCTTTATAGGGCAGGAATCGCTTAGAGGATGGAGAGGAAGCTTGCAAAAATAGAAGGAACACAATAAATAAAGGAGACGACCAGCGAGATGTGACGCGCATGCATGGCTCACGCGTGCGCATGATTTGGAGATCTGCACGGTGACGCGTGCACGTACCTGACGCATGCGCGCGGATTGGAGTTTTGCACGATGACGCGTGCGCGTGACTGACGCGTACGCGTAACAAGTAATTTTGCCAAACGACGCGAACGTGTGACATGCGCCACCTGCAGAAGTTGCAGAAAGCACTGGGGGCAATTTCTGGGCTCCTTTTGGCCCAGTTCCAAGCCTGAAAAGCACAGAATAAGAGCTGCAAAATGGGGGAAACATAGGGGATAACTCATACAACATTCATTCACACAATTTAGGTTTTAGATGTAGTTTCTAGAGAGAGAGGCTCTCCCCTCTCTCTAGGTTTTAGGATTTCTCTTAGTTTTAGGTTTATTTCTTCTCAATTCCAGGTTCAATGTTCCTTTAATTTAGTTTCTTTTCTACTTTTATTTATTCTAGCATTCTAGTTTATTTATGTTCTCTTGTTGATTTGTTTGTTTCCCCAATTTGATTTATAAATCCTATGTTAGATTTGATTTCTTTATTTAATGCAATTTGAGGTATTTCATATTTATGATTTTAATTTAGCTTTTTACATTCTTGGCTTTGGTTGAGTAATTGGAGACTCTTGAGTTATCAAACTCCTTTGTTGATTGATAATTATTATGTTTGCTAGTTAATTTGAATTCCAATAACTCTAGTCTTTCCATAGGAGTTGACTAGGACCTGAGGGATCAATTTGATTTATCCACTTGACATACCTTCATAGTTAGAGGTTGACTAAGTGGGAGCAATAGACAATTCTCATCACATTTGATAAGGATAACTAGGATAGGATGTCTAGTTCTCACACCTTGCCAAGAGTTTTCTTAATCATTAGTTTATTTTCTGGTCATTTACATTCCTTGTTCAACCTTTCAAAAACCCCAAAATATACTTTTTCCATAACTAATAATAACTACACCTCCCTGCAATTCCTTGAGAGACGACCCGAGATTTAAATACTTTGGTTATTATTTTTATTGGGTTTGCTTTAGTGACAAACAAGTTTTTGTACGAAAAGATTATTGTTAGTTTAGAAACTATACTTACAACGTGATTACTTTTGTGAATTCTTTACTAGCAAAAATCCGATCGTCAATCCCCATCTCCAAGAAATGCATATTTCAAGGAGGATGGTAATGGCTTGAGCTCAAGTTTAGGAGGCTTATCCTCTTCCTTAGGAGTTTTCAAAGGCTCCTTTTTTTCTTCTGGCACCTCTAATTCAGGCGGAGCATCATAAAAGATGTCGTTCAGCTCTTCTTCGAGTCTCTCAACCATGTTCACTTCTTCCACCAGGGAATCAATGATATCAATACTCATGCACTCCTCTGGAGTGTTTGAATGATACATGGCTTTAACAGCATTCAGCACAAACTCATCCTCATTGACTCTCAAGGTTATATCCCCTTTCTGAACGTCAATGAGGGTTCGTCCTGTAGCTAGGAAGGGTCTTCCTAGAATGAGGGTTGTACTCTTGGGCTCGTCCATTTCCAGCACCACAAAATCCGTGGGGAAAGCAAAGGGTCCAACCCTAACAATCATGTCCTCAATCATGCCTGATGGAAGCTTAACAGAACCATCAGCAAGTTGAAGACATATGCGGGTTGGTTTAACTTCGTGAGTTAAACAGAGTCTCTTTATTAATGATGTAGGTATTAAGTTAATACTTACTCCAAGATCACAGAGGGCTGTCTTTGTGTAGGCATCCCCAAAGGTGCAAGATATCATAAAGCTCCCAGGGTCTTTGAGTTTCTCTGGTAAGCTTTTTTGGATTACTGCATTGCATTCTTCAGTGAGGAGGACTATTTCTGCCTCTCTCAAATCCTTCTTATGACTTAAGATGTCTGTCATAAACTTGGCATAAGAAGGTATCTGCTCAAGAGCCTCTATAAAAGGGATCTTGATCTCAAGTGTCTTGAGATAATTCGCAAAGCAGGCAAACTGTTTATATTTTTCTGCTTGGTGGAGCTTCTGAGGATATGGCATCTTGGCCCTGTATTCATCAACTTTAGTTGATGGAGGTTGAATGCCTACTGAATTAGAAGGGGGTTTATTGGCCTACTTAGAAGGGGCCTTATCAACACTTGTGTGTGTCTGATAATCCTTGTTTGGGCGTTCAACGCCCTTGTCTTCTCTTTCTTGGCGTTCAATGCCAATAATAATCTCCCCCTTTAGGCGTTCAACACCAGGGGTGCTGCCTCCTTCCTGGCGTTCAACGCCAGAGTTGCTGCCCCTTTCTTGGCGTTGAACGCCAATGACATTCCTCTCTGGGCGTTCAATGCCCTCAGAGGTGTCTTGGATTGTAGTCTGGTTACCTTCTGTCAGCTTTTCTTCCCTTGGTCTTTTCTTGTTCTAAGGTTGGGTGTTTAATATTTTTTCACTCCTCAGTTGAATAGCCTGACACTCTTCTTTTATCTGCTTAGATAATTGCTGCCTAGTTTGACTCAGCTGTGCTTCTACATTCCTGTTAGAAGTCTGAGTTTCTCACAAAGCCTGTTGCAACTCCAGCAACTGCTGTGCAAGGGCGTGTAACTGCTGAGTCAATGGGCCATTTTGTTCTGGAGGGTTAGATTAAGTAGTTATTGCCTTACCTCTCCTTTTATGGAACTCTCATCAATCGAGTACAGATACTGGTTCTTGGCAACTGTCTCAATAAGTTCGTGAGCCTCTTCAATTGTTTTCCTTATATGTATAGAACCACCAGTAGAGTGGTCTAGAGACATCTTAGCCATGTCTGTTAGGCCGTAATAGAAGATGTCTAGCACCCATTCTGAAAATATTTCAGTGGGGCATTTCCGTAGCATTGTTCTATACCTTCCCCAGGCATCATGAAGAGATTCATTATCCTCTTGTTTGAAGCCTTGGATGTCCAGCCTTAACTGGGTCAACTTCTTTGGGAGAAAGTATTGATTCAGAAACTTGTCTACTAGCTGCTTCCAGGTTTTCAAGCTGGATTTGGGTTGGTTATATAACCACCTATTTGCTTGATCCCTTACAGCAAAGGAAAAGAGTAGCAGTCTGTAGACATCCCGATCTACTCCCTCAATGTGTACTGTGTCAACAATTTGTAAGAAATTTGCCAGAAACTCAGTAGGCTCTTCCTGTGGAAGTCCAGAGTACTAGCAGTTTTGCTGCACCAGAGTAATGAGCTGAGGGTTTAGCTTAAAATTACTTGCTCTAATGGGGGGTATACAGATACTTCTCCCATAGAAATCAGGAGTGAGGGCCGTATAGGACCCCAAAGTTCTTCTGAACTGTTCATTCCCATTCGGGTTCATGGTGAAGAAAGGTAAGAGAATTTGGATATTAAGAAGTAAAAAGGAAAACTAGAAATAAAATATTTTTGTTTTTATCTTTATTTGTTAATTAAATTTGAAAAGGAAAAGAAAATTAAAGACTAAGATAACCAATTGATTAAAAAGATTTGAAAATTAAATAGGTGATTTTCGAAAAAGAAGAAAGAGAAAGAGGTAAGAAGTTTTCAAAAATGGAGGAGAGAGGGATTAGTTAGGAGGTTTTGAAAAAGAAGGAAAGAGAAAGGAGAGTATTAAAGAGATACCAAACTTTTAAAATTAAAATAAGATAAAACAAGTAACTAATTAAGAAATATTTGAAAATAAGATAAGATAGGAGATTTGAAAAAGATTTGATTTTAAAAATTTTAAATTTAAAATTGAAAAAGCAAAAGTCAACAAGATAAGATAAGATTTTGACATTTGAATTTTAAATTTTGAATTTGAATTTGAAATAAGATAAGATTTAAAATTTAAAATTTAACTTTGCTAACAAGAAAACACCAAACTTTAAAATTTTTAAATCAAGATAAGAAAAGAAAGCAAGATTTTTGAGAATTTGAATAAAGATAAAAGAAATATTTTTTATTTTTTTTGAATTAATGAAGAAAGAGAAAAACAATTAAGAAACACCAAACTTAAAATTTTTAGATCAAAGACACTAGTTTTTTTTAAAAAATTAAAAAGAAAAACACCAAAAGACACCAAATTTAAAAATTTTAAGATCAAAACAAGAAAAGAAAGAAGAACAACTTAAATACCACGAAGAACACTTTAAGGATAATTCAAAAATTTAAAGAAAAGATAAACACACAAGGGACGCCAAACTTAAAAATTGACACTAGACTCAAACAAAAGGACACAATTTTCAAAAATATTTTGGAAAAAGAAGACAAGAAAGTTTAAACTTTTAACAAGAACAAGAACAAAGGACTCACACAAAAGACAAATATTTATGAAGAAAAGAAAAGGTTTTGAAAATTTTTTGAAAAGAAAACAAAAGACACAAAACAAAATAAAAAATAGTACCTAATCTAAGCAACAAGATAATCCGATAGTTTGTCAAATCCGAACAATCCCCAACAACGGCGCCAAAAACTTGGTGCACGAAATTGACTTTGTAATATTTGCACAGATAGACCGGCAAGTGCGCGGGGTCGTCCAAGTAATACCTCAGGTGAGTGAGGGTCGATCCCACGGAGATTGTTAGTTTGAGCAAGCAATGGTTACCTTGTAGATCTTAGTCAGGCGGATAGAAAAGATGATAGTTGTTGTGAAAAACGCATAAAATAGATAAATAAATAAAACGTTACCAGATAGATGTGAAATCAGTGATGATAGAACGGTTGAGGTTTCGGAGATGCTTCTTCCTTCTGGATCAACTTTTTTCACCATCTACTCCAACTTCTGATTGATTCATTGTAGGCTGTAAATGATTAACACCGGGTCAGTGGTCATTAATCTCCTCTACTTCAGATCAAACGCCGGGTCAGCGGTCATCCAATCTGAACGGGGGTGAAGCTCCTGCAATCCATTCCCTTGGTGATCCTACTCAAAGCGCCACAGACAAAGGTCGAATCTTCCAGATTAGAGAATGCTGCGTCTTGGTTCTAGCCTATACCAGAAAGGCCCTAATCGCCCCGTACCTCGGCTGCACTGATGTCTCCAAGTACCCAACGAAATCATGGATTAGGCGTCTAAGAGATGTATAATCAAGCTTATGATTCAGTACTATCCCGTCAAGGACTTGCAAGAATCCATCTGAATAAGGATGTCGGTCAAGTTACACTCCCAATTCATTAGGATGAAGAATGAAGATATATCTTAGAATGGAATCAAGCATAGATGGAAATAGAATAGTGATATTATTAATCCATAAGAATCAGCAGAGCTCCTAACTTTAACCTAGGAGGTTAGTGACTCATATCTTACATAAAATAGCAATGTATTCGAAAATATGGCATAAAGGTATTGAACAAGGGTGATCCTTGTTCTATATATACTAGTCTACTAACTAAGGATTACAGAAATAAGATAAACTAGTCTTGTAGTGCAAATATCCACTTTCTGGGTCCACCTGGTGAGTGTTTGGTTTGAGCTTGAGTGAAGCCACGAGTTGGTACTCCCTCTGGGGCATTGGACGCCAAATTTGGACTCCTGAATGGGCGTTGGACGCCAACTGCTCCCTTTTGGGGGTTGGACGTTAGGAAGAGGGTTGGTGGCTGGCATTGAATGCTAGTTTTGGGCCTTCATTTCCAAAAAAAAGTATAGACTATTATATATTCTTGGAAAGCCCTGGATTTTAGCTTTCGATAGCCGTTGAGAGCGCATCATTTGGACTTTTGTGGCCCTAGAAAACCTCTTTCGAGTGCATAGAGGTGAGAATCTGACAACATCTGCAGTCCTTTCTCTGTCTCTAAATTAGACTTTGCCAAAACTCCTCAATTTTAGCCAGAAAATATTTAAAATCTTCATAAAACACAACAACTCAAAGTAGAATCCAAAAATATGAATTTTGCACTAAAACCTATGAAAATATAATAAAACTTAAACCATAACAAAAACTATATGAAAATGATGCCAAAAAGCGTATAAAATATCTGCTCATCAGAACACCAAACTTAAACTGTTGGTTGTCCGCAAGTAACTAAAAACAAAATAGGATCAAAAAGAAGAGAAGGATACAATAAATCTCAGAGTTTTCAATGAAGCCCAGTTTCAATTAAATGGGCAGGACTAGTAGCTTTTCACTTCTGAATAGTTTTGGCATCTCACTTTCCTTTGAAGCTCAGAATAATTGGTATCTTTAGAAACTTAGAATCCAGATGATATTATTGACTCTCCTAGTTCAGTTCTTTTTTATTCTTGAACACAGCTTCTTTTTAGTCTTAGCCATGACCCTAAGCGCTTTGTTTTCCAGTATTACCACCAGATACATAAACGCCACAGACACTTAACTAGGTGAACCCTTTCGGATTGTAATTCAGCTTTGCTAGAATCCCCAGAAAGTGGTGTCCAGAGTTCTTAAGCACACTCTTTGCTATGGATCACAACTTTAGGCTAAGATTTTGTTTCTTTTAGGCCCTCCTAGCCATTGATGCTCAAAGTCTTGGATCCTTGCTCTTGCGTTTTGGTTTAAAGAGCTATTGACTTTTTCTTCTTTTTATTTATTTATTTATTTATTTAATTTTTTGCCATTTTCTTTCTCTCTAGTTTTTTTTTGCTTTTTCGATTACTACTTTTTCTTGCTTCAAGAATCAAATTTTGGATTTTTCAGATCATCAATAATTTTTCACTTTTATCATCATTCTTTCAAGAGCCAAAATTCTTAACTCTAACATCAAATATGCATTATTTATTCATGCATTCAGAAAGTAAAAGCAATGCCACCACATTAAGATAATTGAACTATTCTTATTATATAACTCGAAATTCATGCATCTTTACTGCTTCTAAAAAAAATCAACATTTTATTAAGTTCAATGAGATGATAAGATGAACATTTTGTACCTAATTGGAAAAGGGAAATAAGACTTAAATCTTAATAATGCTTATGCAATTCTTAAATTAGAAAAAACTTAAATACTATAAGTGATCATGTAAATCTAAACATAAGAAACAGTAATTAAAATAGGCATAGAAATAGGGAGGTCGAACTCAACCACCTTAATCATGGTTGATGTTAGGCTCTTTAGGGGATAATTTTTGATGCTTCAGTTCTTCTAGTTCATGCCCCTGCTTCTCTTGTTCCTTGACTAGTTTGCAAAGCATGCTAGTCTGGTCTGTTTGCTCCTCTCTTAATTGATCCAAGGTGGTTTGCAATTATGCAACAGATGCTTCCAGCTGGGTCCAATATTCAATTGGAGGGATCTCTTGTGCGTGAAGAGGCTCAGGTGTCTTCCTTTTGGGTTGGTCATCTGGTAGTCTGGCGCTTTCCATCACTTGCTTGGTGATTGGGCTTTCTGCTGGGATAAATGAGTCTCTGTTAATCAGGACTCCAGCCTCCTTGCACAAGCGAAAGATAAGGTTTGGATAGGTGATAAACCCCAATTTTGTGGTTTATCTTGTGCTTATTTTAGGGGATTTTATAACCTTATCCCATATTTATTCAATGAAATAGCATGATTTTATAATTCTCCCTTAAATTGTGCTTAAGTATAAAAAATGCTTTTTTAGGCCCTTAAATTGGTGATTTTAATTCACTTTAATTCCATTCGATGCCTTGATGTGTTTGTTGAGTGATTTCAGGTTCATAAGGCAAGTATCGGATGAAAGAGATGAAGAGAAAAGCATGCAAAATGGAGAATTCATGAAGAAATGAGCTTTTGGAGAATTGAGGGCCACGTGCACGCGTCATGCACGTGTACGCGTGCATTGGAGATTTTTCAAGCCACGCGCATGCCTCAAGCACGCGTACACGTGAGTAGAGGTTTTTGCCATCGATGCGCACGCGTCAAGCACGCGCACGCGTGACACTCGGCACGTGACCCACTTAAAGTGAAATCACTAGGGGAAATTTCTGAGCTGCCCAGACCCAAATCCAACTCATTTATGAGGGTATTTCATGCAGAATTGAAGCTTGAGCAAAGGGGGGAGCACTTAGTTAGTCATGATGAGCCTTTAGTTAGTTTTCTAGAGAGAGAATCTCCCTCTTCTCTCTAGAATTAGGTTAGGATTAGGTTAATTTCTCTTAGATCTAGCTTTAATTTCATGTTTTCATCTTGTTTCCTTTATGAATTCTTGCTTTACACCTTCATTCTCTTAGTTTGTGATGTTAATTTTACTTTCATGTCTCCTTTATGTTAATTAAATCATGTTGGATTTGGTTTACATTTAATGAAATTTGAATTTTGATGTTCTTTTATTAATGATTTGAGTTGTTGATTTACTTTTCTTGCAATTGGTAGTTAATAGATTTACCTTTCCTTGCACTTTTACTATGCTTTCCTTTTATGCCTTCCAAGTGTTTGATAAAATGCTTGGAAGGATGTTAGAGTAGATTTTGAGCATTCTTGGCTTGGAAAGAGTAATTGGGCAATCTTGAGTCATGAATACCCAACTCAAGTTGGCGATCTAGAGTTATTAGTTAATATTATTTCCATTGACTCTAATCTCTTGCTAATTCAATTATTAAGTTGGTTAGAATTTTTGGATTGAGATTAACTAGTCTTGTTTGACTTTCTCTCATGGAAGATAACTTACATCTTCTTCCAACATTGGAGATGACGAAATAAGATAAATTCTTGTTTATTATTGTGATATGATTGGTTAGTCTTGTTTGACATTCTCCTTATGCGAAGATGACATGATACCTTCTTCCATTTGTTGGAGTTGACCAAATAAGATGAATTGATCATTGTATGACTAGGATAGAAAGCCTATGATCTCAATCCTTGCCACGAATGTCTCTCTTTATTAATTGCTTTCTTTATTTGCTCGATTTACTTTTCTTGCCATTTATTTTCTTGTCCTCTTATAAATCAAACCCCTTGTTCCTTCATAGCCAATAATTGACCACTTCATTGCAATTCCTTGTGAGATGACCCGGAGTTTAAATACTTCGGTTAATTCTTATTTGGGGTTTGTTACTTGTGACAACCAAATTTTTTATTGGGAGGATTGTTTGTTGGTGTAGAACTATACTTGCAACGAGAATTAATTTTGAGAAATTCTATACCACCACAACAATTCACTCATCAAAATGGCGCCGTTGCTGGGGAATTTTCAATGGTGCTATATTATTGCCTATTGTATATATTGTGAATAGCTTGATTTTTGGTTTGTTTGTTAGTTTTTGCTAGTTTTAGAATTTGGTTTCTTTGTTCTTGTTAGCTTTTGTTTCTATTTTCTCTTATCACCATGAACTCTCATCACTTTGGCTATAAGTGTGATTCAAACTATGTTGTAGGAAATAGAAGCCTCATTGAGGATGTGCATCAAGGATTTGGAAATCAAAGGTGGGAGGAGTCCCAAGCTTATGGACAACCTTCTTGGCAACAAGATTTGAATTGTACCCATAAGAAGCCGGAGGAGGTTGTTGCCAAGAAGGTTGTCCATAAGCTTGGGGCTCCTCCCACCTTTGATTTCCAAATCCTTGATGCACATCCTCAATGAGGCTTCCATTTTCTACAACATAGTTTGAACCACACTCATAGCCAAAGTGATGAGAGTTCCCGGTGATAAGAGAAAATAGAAAGAAAAGCTAACAAGAACAAAGAAACAAAATCCTAAAACTAGCAAAAACTAACAAACAAACCAAAAATCAAGCTATTCACAATATATACAATAGCCAATAACATAGCACCATTGCAAATTCCCCGGCAACGACGCCATTTTGATGAGTGAATTGTTGTGGTGGTATAGAATTTCTCAAAATTAATTCTCGTTGCAAGTATAGTTCTACACCAACAAACAATCCTCCCAATCAAAAATTTGGTTGTCACAAGTAACAAACCCCAAATAAGAATTTATTGAAGTATTTAAACTCTGGGTCGTCTCACAAGGAATTGCAATGAAGTGGTCAATTATTGGCTATGAAGGAACAAGGGGTTTGATTTATAAGAGGACAAGAAAATAAATGGCAAGAAAAGTAAATCGAGCAAATAAAGAAAGCAATTAATAAAGAGAGACATTCGTGGCAAGGATTGAGATCATAGGCTTTCTATCCTAGTCATACAATGATCAAATTCATCTTATTTAGTCAACTCCAAAAAATGGAAGAAGGTATCATGTCATCTTTGCATAGAGAGAATGTCAAACAAGACTAACTAATCATATCACAATAATAAACAAGAATTTATCTTATTTTGTCATCTCCAATGTTGGAAGAAGATGTTAGTTATCTTCCATGAGAGAAAGTCAAACAAGACTAGTTAATTGGTGCAAGAAATTGTGATTACACTTTTCACAACTCCGCACAACTAACCAGCAAGTGCACTGAGTCGTCCAAGTAATACCTTACGTGAGTAAGGGTCGATCCCACGGAGATTGTCGGCTTGAAGCAAGCTATGGTTTTCTTGTAAATCTTAGTCAGGAGATTAATGATAAAAATGATTTTGTTTATGAAAAATAAATAACATGAAATAAATGGTACTTGTGATTCAGTAATGAGGAACAGGTTGAAGTTCCGGAGATGCTCTGTCGTCTGAATCTCTGCTTTCCTACTGTCTTCTTCTCCAAACACGCATGACTTCCTTCAATGGCAAGCTGTATGTTGGAGGATCATTGTTGTCAATGGCTACCATCCGTCCTCTCGGATGAAAAATACTAAGCACGGTTTCTATACGGCTAATCAACTGTCGGATCTCTCGTCTCGGATGAAAAATACCAGGTACAGCTACCGCATGACTAATCATCTATCGATTCTCACTTGTGTCGGAATAGGATCTCTCTATCCTTTTGCACACTGTCATTGCACCCAACATTCGTGAGTTTGAAGCTCGTCACAGTCATCCCCTCCCAGATCCTACTCGGAATACCACAGACAAGGTTTAGACTTTTCGGATCCCAGGAATGCTGCCAATTGGTTCTAGCCTGTACCACAAAGGTTCTAATCTCACGGACTCGGTCCGTGGATCAGAGACCCAAGAGATACGCACTCAAGCTGTCGCCCAATGACTACGTTGAGCTCAGATAGAACGGGAGTGGTTGTCAGGCACGCGTTCATAGATTTGAGAATAATGATGAGTGTCACGGATCATCATATTCTCTATATTGAAGTACGAGTGAGTATCTTAGAATAGAATCAAGCGTGATTGAATAGAAAACAGTAGTAATTGCATTAATCCATTGAAACACAGCAGAGCTCCTCACCCCCACCTATGAGGTTTAGAGACTCATGCCGTAGAAGATACAATATGAAATGTAAAATGTCATGAGTTGCTAAATGAATCTCTAAAAGTAGTTTTTATACTAAACTAGTAACTTAGGCTTACAGAAAATGAGTAACTAAATGCAGATAATGCAGAAATCCATTTTCGGGATCCACTTGGTGTGTGCTTGGGCTGATCATTGAAGCTTTCACGTGCATAGACCATTCTTGGAGTTAAACGCCAGCTTGGGTGCCAGTTTGGGCGTTTAACTCCAGTTCTGGTGCCAGTTCTGGCGTTTTACGCCAGAAAATGGTCTCTAGCTGGTGTTTAACGCCAGTTTGGGCCATCAAATCTCAGGCAAAGAATGGACTATTATATATTGCTGGAAAGCCCAAGATGTCTAATTTCCAACACAATTGAGAGTGCGCGAATTGGGCTTCTGTAGCTACGGAAAATCCACTTCGAGTGCAGGAGGGTCAGAATCCAATAGCATATGCAATCCTTTCTCAGCCTCTGAATCAGATTTTTGCTCAGGTCCCTCAATTTCAGCCAGAAAATACCTGAAATTACAGAAAAACACACAAACTCATAGTAAAGTCTAGGAATGTGATTTTTGCATAAAAACTAATAAAAATATAATAAAAAGTAACTAAAATATATTAAAAACTACCTAAAAATATTGCCAAAAAGGGTATAAATTATCCACTCATCACAACACCAAACTTAAATTGTTGCTTGTCCCCAAGCAACTAAAAACAAAATAGGATAAAAATAAGAGAATATACTATAAATTTTAAAAATATCAATGAAGATTAGCTCCAATTAGATGAGCGGGACTAGTAGCTTGTTGCTTCTGAACAGTTTTGGCATCTCACTTTATCCTTTGAAGTTCAGAATGATTGGCATACATAGGAACTCAGAATTCAGATAGTGTTATTGATTCTCCTAGTTTAGTATGTTGATTCTTGAACACAGCTAATTTATGAGTCTTGGCCGTGACTCTAAGCATTTTATTTTCCAGTATTACCACCGGATACATAAATGCCACAGACACATAACTGGGTGAACCTTTTCAGATTGTGACTCAGCTTTGCTAGAGTCCCCAGTTAGAGGTGCCCAGAGCTCTTAAGCACACTCTTTTTGCTTTGGACCACGATTTAACCACTCAGTCTCAAGCTTTTCACTTGGACCTTTATGACACAAGCACATGGTTAGGGACAGCTTGATTTAGTCACTTAGGCCATGATTTTATTCCTTTGGGCCCTCCTATCCATTAATGCTCAAAGCCTTGGATCCTTTTTACCTTTGCCTTTTAGTTTATAGCGTTACTGGCTTTTTCTGCTTGCTTTTTCTTTTTCTTTCTTTTTTTTCGCCATTTTTTTCACAAGCTTTGTTTTTCACTGCTTTTTCTTGCTTCAAGAATCAATTTTGTGATTTTTTCAGATTATCAATAACCTTTCTCTCTCTTTTCATTATTCTTTCAAGAGCCAACAATTTTAACATTCATAAACTTCACTATAAAAAATATGCACTGTTCAAGCATTCATTCAGAAAACAGAAAGTATTGTCACCACATCAAAATAATTAAACTACTTTCAAGATAAATTTCGAAATTATGCACTTCTTGTTCTTTTTGCAAAAAAAAAAAAACATTTTGCTTTTAAGAAAGGTGGGGGATTCATGGAATCATTCATAACTTTAAGACATAAACACTAAACACTAATAATCATTGAATAAAGATAAAAACAAGACAGAAACTAAACATAAAAGCAGACAAATAACAATAAAAGAAAGGAAATTAAAGACATAAAAATAAAACATAAAAGCAGACAAATAACAATAAAAGAAAGGAAATTAAAGACATAAAAATAAATGACTCTAATACTAATGCTCATTTAACTTTTAAAATAGGTCTCTAATAACAAAAGTTATCACAGAGTTAGGACTCAACAACCTTTATTTTGAGAGATACTTCCTCCTTCAATCTGTGGGATGTCTAGCTCTCCAAGGGGCAGCTTCTGGCGCTTTAGCTCCTGTATCTCACACCCTTGTTTCTCTTGTTCTTTGAGAAGTTTGTAGAGCATGCTGTTTTGATTCTGCTGCTCTTCTTTGAGTTGATCCATAGCTTCTTGCAGCTTGGTGATAGATGCTTCTAAGCGGGCCCAATATTCAAATTGATGAATTTCTGGGAGGAACTCATGCGTCCTCCTCTTGATGGGGTTGTCTTGAACTTGAGGTCCATTCATCACCTTTTTAGTGATTGGGCGTTCAACTGGGATATATTCATCCACACCTATCTTTACCCCCGTATCTTTACATAACAGACTAATCAAGCTTGGGTAAGCCAATTTAGCATCAGTGGATTCCTTGTTTGCAAATATGTAAATTTCACCAGGAATCAGCGGATGAATCTCTACTTCTTTTCCCAGCATAATACAGTGAATCATCACTGCTCTCTTGACAGTGACTTCAGAACGGTTGCTGGTTGGGAGTATAGAATGCCCAATGAAATCCAACCAACCTCTAGCAACTAGTTTGAGATCTCCTCTCTTTAGCTGGTTTGGGACACCTTTTGTATTGGTAATCCACTCGGTTCCAGGGAGGCGTATGTCCTCTAAAACTTGATCTAGCCTTTTATCTTTGGCCATTCTCCTATTAAAGGATTCTAGATCATCTTGTAGTTGAGGAAGCTTGAGAACTTCTCTCACCTTGTCAAAGTGGAAGTAAATAATCTTCCCTCTGACCATGGTCCGAAAGGAGTAGAAAGCAGTTCTCTCTAATCTTTGCTTATCCGTCATCCATAGATTTGCATAGAATTCCTGGATCATGTTTCTTCCAACATGTATCTCAGGATTAGCCAGGACTTCCCAGCCTTTGTTTCGAATCTATTCTTGGATCTCCGGGTATTTATATTCTTTCAGATTGAACCTAACTTCCAGGATCACTGATCTTTTGCACACAATTTTGAAGTAATGGTCTGCATGTTCTTTGGTGCAGAAATTCTCATGCATCCAAAGTGGCTTTGGATTGCTTTCTTTCTTGCCTCTTGAAGTGGTTTATCTTCCTTTGGGAGCCATGAGATTCGTTTGTTTTAGCTCAGGGATCATGGAAATCACACCAAAATTAGAGATTTGCTTGTCCTCAAGTAAAAATAAAAAGAAAGAAGATGAATAGATGGAGAGAAGGATTCGAATGATGGGTGAAGAGGGGTTGGCCGAATGTGTATTTAAAAGGGAGGGAGGGAATGGGTTTCGAATTATTTTTGAAAAAGATAAGATAGGAAGATATGATTGATAAAAGATACAATTTGTAAAATATGAAATATTTGAAAAAGATATGAGGAAGTTAAATCTGAATTTTTGTTAATGCACCTAAGAAATAAAAGATAAGATAGATGAATTAAAAAGATTTGGAAAGAAATTGGAAAGGTAAATGAGTTTTTCTTTTAAAAACATTTTAAAAAGGGATTGAAAAGAATTTATAAGATTATTAATTTTTGAAATTGGAAATTGAAAGATGCATATTTGTAACATTTTTATGCAGAAAATTATGAATTAAAACATGAAAATTCAAAAAAATTTGAATTGGAAACGAAATTACCTCCCCCTTGCTGTTCTGGTGTTAAACACCCAGAATGATAGCCATTCTGGTGTTTAACGCCCATCTGGTGGCCATTTTGGGCGTTTAACGCCCAGCTAGGTACCCTGGCTGGCGTTAAATGCCAGAAATCCTTTGTTACTGGGCTTTTTTTCTGAACGTCCTGGATGCTACTGTTTCTGGTGTTAAACGCCCAAAATGCTACCTATTCTGGCGTTTAACGCCCAGAATGATACCTTTTCTGGCGTTAAACGCCCAGAATGGTATCCATTCTAGCGTTTAACTTCCAAAACGCCCCTTTACTAGCGTTTTGATGCTAGTGAGCTCTTTTTCTCTGTGATTCTTCTGCTTTATGTTCTGAACCTCTATTTTCCTGACTGATTCACTGAAATGTATTAACTAACATGAATAACAAAATTAAACAGACTCATATAATTGTTATAAATATCTAATTTTTGATAATGACTGGGTTGCCTCCCAGCAAGCGCTTCTTTACCGTCTTTAGCTGGACTTTTACTGAGCTTTTATTTTAGTCTCAGTTTTGAGCACTCTTGCTCAACATTCCCTTCAAGATAATGTTTGACTCTCTGTCCATTAACAATGAATTTTTTGTCAGAGTCAATATCCTGAAGCTCTACATATCCATATGGTGACACATTTGTAATCACATATGGTCCCATCCACCGGGATTTCAATTTCCCAGAGAACAATCTGAGCCTAGAGTTAAACAGCAGAACCTTCTGTCCTACCTCAAAGACTCTAGATGACAGCTTTTTGTCATGCCACCTTTTTGCTTTTTCCTTGTAAATTTTAGCATTTTCGAAAGTATTGAGTCTGAACTCCTCCAGCTCATTCAACTGGAGTAATCTTTTCTCTCCAGCTATCTTAGCATCAAGGTTTAAGAATCTGGTTGCCCAGTAGGCTTTGTGTTCCAGTTCCACTGGCAGATGTCAGGCTTTTCCATACACAAGCTGGTATGGAGAGGTCCCTATGGGAGTCTTGAATGCAGTTCTGTATGCCCACAGAGCATCATCCATACTTCTTGCCTAATCCCTTCTATGGGTACTTACAGTCTGTTCCAGGATTCGTTTTAGTTCTCTATTTGAGACTTTAGCTCGCCCATTTGTCTATGGATGATATGGAGTTGCCACTTTGTGGTTAATTCCGTATCGGATCAGAGCAAAGTCAAGCTGTTTATTGCAGAAATGAGTGCCTCCATCACTGATCAGTATCCTAGGGACACCAAACCTGCTGAAGATATGCTTTTGGAGGAACTTCATCACTGTCTTAGTATCATTAGTGGGTGTTGCAATTGCCTCTACCCATTTAGATACGTAGTCTCCTGCCACCAGAACATAAGTGTTTGAATATGATGGTGGGAAAGGTCCCATGAAGTCAATACCCCATACATCAAACAACTCAATCTCTAAGATCCCTTGCTGAGGCATGGCATAACCGTGAGGCAGATTACCAGCTCTCTGGCAACTATCACAGTTACGTACAAACTTTCGGGAGTCTCTATAGAGAGTAGGACAGTAGAAGCCACATTGGAGAACCTTTGTGGATGTTCGCTCACCTCCGAAAAGTCCTCCATATTGTGATCCATGGAAATGCCATAGGATCTTCTGTGCCTCTTCTCTAGGCACACATCTACGGATTATTCCGTCTGCACATCTCTTAAAGAGATATGGTTCATCCCACAGGTAGTACTTTGCATCAGAAACCAATTTTTTTGTTTGCTGCTTACTGTACTCCTTGGGTATGAATCTCACAGCTTTATAGTTTGTAATGTCTGCAAACTATGGTACTTTCTAAATGGCAAAGAGTTGATCATCCGAAAAGGTTCAGAGATCTCAGTATGAGGGAGGGACTGAAAGAGCGGAAGATTGATGGTTTAGAGGTCATAGTAAACTCTCGTTGTAAGTATAGCTACTAAACCAAGCAATCAACCTTTCTTGCAAACATTTTGGTTGTCACAAGTAACAAACCCCTTAAATAAATTGATAACCGAAGTATTCAAACCTCGGGTCGTCTTCTCAAGGACTGCAGGGAAGTATGTTCTTATTATTGGCTATAAAGGTTGTAAATCGGGGTTGAGAGTGAGGAATGAGTATGACAAATAATTTAAATGACAATCAAAATAAATAAATACTGTAAAGCAAACTTTTGGCAAGGTATGAGAAATTGGAAGTCCAGACTTAGTTATCCTTATCAATAACAATGAGAGTTGAATCTTAATTCCACTTAGTTAACCTTTACTAAAGCAAAGGAAAGTCGAGGGACTAATTAGTTTGATCTTCGAATCTTATTTATTTCCTAAGAAAAGGTTGAGATTATTGAAGTTCAGTTCAATTAGCAAAGATAACAGTTGTCAATTATGTTGAGATAAGATAACTCCTGAGTTACTGCTTTCTTAACCAAGACCAAAAGAGAAAAAGTAAAATTGCTGGAATAAAAATACCTTCAGATGTAAAGCAACAATGACATAAATTAAAGAAAGTAATCATAAATTGAAATACCTCAAATAACATTAATTAAGAAAATTATATGTAACATGGAAGAGTTCATAAACTAAATTGAGAAAATAAATAAAAATAAAGAACCTGGGATTGAGAGTCACTCCTAAAACTAAGAGAAATCCTAAATCCTAAGAGAGAGAGGAGAGAACCTCTCTCAAAACTAATCTAAATCATGAGAAGTAACTAATTGGCGAGCTCCCTTATGAATGGATGCATTCCCCCACTTTATAGCCTCTAATCTGTGTGTTATGGGCTGAAAACTAGGTCAAAAGTAGCCCAGAAATCACCCCATGCAATTTCTGTTACGTCCAGGTCGCGGGCAAGTGACGCGGAGGTGTCATCCATGCGGCCGCGCGGGTTGAGGTTCGCAGATGCGACGCGGACGCATCATTCACGCGTTCGCGTCGCTTAACTTCAGAGCAGCTATGGTAAATTATATATCAAATCGAAGCCCTGGACGTTAGCTTTCCAACGCAACTGAAACCGCGTCGTTTGGACCTTTGTAGCTAAAGTTATAGCCGTTTGAGTGCGAAGAGGTTAGGCTGGACAGCTTAGCAGTTTCTCCAACTTCTTGTATTCCTTCCACTTTTGCATGCTTACTTTCCATCCTCTGAGCCATTCCTTCCCTGTAATCTCTGAAAACACTTAACACACATATCAAGGCATCTAATGGTAATAAGAGAGGATTAATAATAAGCAAATATAAGATCAAAGAAGCATGTTTTCAATCATAGCACAAAACCAGGAAGGAAAATGTAAAACATGCAAATAGTATGAATAAGTGGGTAAAGAGTTGATAAAAACCACTCAATTGAGTACAAGATAAACCATAAAATAGTAGTTTATCAACCTCCCCACACTTAAACAATAGCATGTCCTCATGCTAAGCTCAAGAGAAGCTATAAAGATGAAGAGGAATGGTAGGATGTATGAAATGCAATCCTATCTATATGAATGCAACTACATGCAAAATGTTTCTACCTACTTGGTTTAAAAGTAAACAAGTTCTCCAAGACAAATACAAACCAATTTCCACTAATTCAAATCGTACAATAAAAAGCAAGTAAACTTGTAAGAAGATAGCTCATGAAAGCAGAGAACATAGAATCAAGCATTGAACCCTCACTGGTAGTGTATATCACTCTAATCTCTCAAGTGTATAGGGTTATTCACTCTACTCTTCTCTAGTCATGCTTTTTAAACCGTGTTCTTCATCTAACCAATCAACAAATATTTAATGTACCAATGCAAACATCATGAGGTCTTTTCAAGGTTGTAATAAGGCTGAGGTAAAGGTAAGGATATATGTATGGCCAAGTGAGCTATAATATGAATCTTTAATTAACCTAAGCTCTCACCTAATATACATATACTCTATATACTTTTAAATTCATGCTTAGCTACCCATAATTCCCACTTTTGTATAATTCCCATACTCATGTACCAAATTTTCTTTAATTTTTATCACATGTGCATTGATCTTTTATTAAACTTAATATTGGAGTAATTTTGTTCCCTTATTTATTTACTTATATTATATATATTTTTTCTTTTTCTCTTTTTTTTAAAGCTGAAAAATAAACATAACTTATCAATGTACACGGATTTTTAATTTTTCTGGTCTCACATGAGTAGGTACCCAAATTCCCAATATTTTATCAAAGTAAAAACTTAACACATTCCCCTATGAACCCATGTTCCCATAATTTCCCCACACTTAATTGATACACAATCTCTATCTTAAGCTAACCAAAGATTCAATTGGGATATTTAATTGTTTTTCTGCTTAAGGCTAGTGATGTGGTTATAGAACAAAATAAATGGGGATAAAAAGGCTCAAGGTGGCTAACAAGGGTGATGTAAAAGGTAGGCTTATTTGGGATAAGTGAGCTAATAACAAGTAATGGCTTCAATCATATGCAAGCATGTAAATACACTAAATAATGGACATATAGAATGGAACAAAGCAAAGATTGATTATAGAGAAGAAAACACACAAGAATAAAAATTTATGGTTAAATAATGTAACCATGTAAATAAGCTCAAAATCTCACAGGTTGTGTGTTCTTTGGCTTAAAAACCATGTTCCAAAAACAACTTCAAATAAGTTTTAACATAAAAATTTTTCAATTAGTGAAATACTATAAAAATTTCTTGGAAAAGAAAATATTACTTCAACCAAATAGTAACTGAATGCATAAAATCAAATAAATATGCAATCAAACATGCAAATGCAACAACTAACAAGGAAAATAAAATATTGGTGTTGATAAGAAAATACTAACCCATGGAGATCGGTATCGACCTCCCCACACTTAAAGATTGCACCGTCCTCGGTGCATGCTGAGATGTGCAGGTGGACGGGTTGTTCCAACTGATGCTTTCCTTCAAGGATTGTGCATATGGACTTGTTTGTCTCCCCTTTTAGAAGTTTTTCCTTTCCCTTCTTTGGTGGCCATCCTGAAGAGGAGAAAAAAAAAGAAAAGTAACCCAAAATTAAAGATAGAAAATAAATAAAAAATGGGTGTTAATGCCATATAATAAGGGTCTCAATTACATGGAAGCTTCAACATGTACGTGAGAAAAACAATAGAAGCACATGGCATACCAATGGTGAAAAATTTGCAACAATGGAAAAGAGAGTGAGGAAGGAGAGATAATATAAATTCATGTCAATGCAAAAGTAATACAGATATAAAAAATTGGCATTGATTTAAATAATATTATTCAATCAGAATTAAACAAGTCACTAAGCACCAAGAAAATACCAAAAAAGATGTAACAGTGGAATAGGAACATTTGAACACCAATGGTAAAATAATAAAAATATGCAATGAATGAAAGTATGCAAGTAAATTAAATAAAATAGAATGGAAGAGAAAAAAAATAAGAAAGGAAGAAGAAAGATATAAGAAAAGAGAAAAAAAATAAGGATTTGGAAAAGAAAGATATAAGATATTTTGAATGAGTTGTGCGGCGCGAGTGACGCGGCTGCGTGGGGCACGCGGTCGCGCGAATTGCACTTAAACTGATTGACGCGGTCGCGTCGGTCACGCGGTCGCGTGACCCATTTTATGCGACTGGCGCGCGGGCAGCCTCACACTCGCACAACTCTCTGTTCAAAATCATTAATTGCCAAATTTTAAGTGACGCAATCGCGTGGGGCATGCGATCGCGTGATTGGGCTTTAGAAGGATGTGACGCGGTCGCGTGGGTCACGCGATCGCATGGGAAGGATTATGCGTTCAGCACCAATCTAGCACCACTCTCGCACAACTTTCGGGTGTGCACCACTTTGACGTCGAAATCTTGGTCACGCGACCGCGTGGGGCACGCGGTCGCGTGGGAGGCCATTATTCCCATATGACGCGGTCGCGTCAGCGACATGGTCGTGTGGGACGATTTGTGCCATTGGCACGCCTCCAGCGCTGCTCCTGCGTAACTTTCTGTTCATTATTCTCTCCCAATACCTTCGATTTTTTTTATGTAGAATGCAGAATGCTGTATGCAGAATGCAATGCTTAATGTGAATGCTATGCATGATTCCAGGTTCAATAAAATAAAAATAAAATTCAAAAATAAACAAAACTAAATAAAATTAAAATTGCAAAAGGAACGATCATACCATGGTGGGTTGTCTCCCACCTAGCACTTTTAGTTAAAGTCCTTAAGTTGGACATTAGATGAGCTTCCTGTTATGGTGGCTTGTGTTTAAATTCATCCAGAAATCTCCACCAATGTTTGGAATGCCAACAGCCTCCGGGGTCCCAAACTAGGCATGTGAAGCTTCTGAGCAGCTTCAAACATATTTTCAGGCTCCCGGGGTGATGAATATCAGAATATTTTCCAGGATCCCAAACTTTGGTTCTAAATCTGCCTTCGTTTTGATCTATACTTTTCCATCCGGGCGGTTTGGAAATTAGATTCTCACCAAGATGACCAAACGTTTTCCGAGATCCATTCGATTGAACGTGATACCAATCCGTGCACTTCGAGTTGAAGCGTGGAACCTTATTGAACCTTGTGCACCAGCTCTGAGTGCGAGTCATTTCCCTCTTACTCTTAAAGCCGTAGAGAGCTCTAAGCTGGCCATCTGTTTCAAGCAAACCATATTCAAGTGGAAAAGTAAACATTAAAGCTAAGGATTGTACCCACTTGAAGCTTGTATTGGGTGGTAATGGCCTTGGGATAGGTGTTTTCGGTGGTTCTGTAAGTTCTACTCCCTTGTGCTCTTCTGTGAATTCCTCCACTTCTTTGCAAGAATCTTCAAATGCATCTGTGTCTTGATCAAAGTCTTCTATGTCTTCCTCATCACTTGAGTCATAGACTGGAGGTTGAGAGAAGTCTACCTCCGCATCATCTTCGTATTCACTTGGGGAAGATTTTTCGATCTCAGAGAATTCACTTGCGGATGCAAGTTCATTACTAAGAGAGCTTGACTTGTGACTATCATCATCAAGGAAATTTGTGTCCTGGGTTATTCCGTCTAGTTCTTCATAAACGACTTGCCTTGGGGATTGTGCACTATCCTCCTTAGCATCAACTATAATGTCCTTGACGGAGTTCTCTTCAGCTCTGAATTTCCATGGAGGTTGAGCGTCTCCTAGATCTTCAACCAATTCTTCTTCTTGCGTAATGACAGCTTCTTCTACTTGTTCTAGTACGAATTCATTCTCTGTCTTGTCCACTGGAGTTTCTAGTATCTCCTTCATGCTACGCTCTTCGTTAGATTGTCCACACGGGGATGTGGTTGGTCCTTGAATGTTCGAACATCTAGAAGCTAATTGAATTACTGCTTGCTTCAGTTGTCGAATGGTTGTTTGAAGCTTATTTACTGCTTCCTTGAGACGAACCACTGATTCTCGGGGTGATGGATTTGGACATGAAACATAGGAAAGTGGTGGTGCTTGGGAGTGATTGGATTGGTACTGGGGTAAATAGGGATCATGTGGTGGCGAATGGTGAAGAGAAGCTTGTGAGTGTGGTGGTTCGAGGTTATGTTGAGAGGATGTTCTATAGGCACGGGGTGGGGCTTGTTGGTAGTTATAAGGTTGTCCACCATATCTATCAGCTGGGTATGCATTGTAGAATGGTCGTTGTCCATGATATCTTGGAGGGTGTTGTTGCCTAAAGGGTTGATTAGATCCTCTTGGTTCCATCCATCCTTGATTGGTTTGACCTTGATGCATATTCCTGCTGTAACTTCTACTTCCTTCAACAAAGTTAGAACCAAACTCAAAGCGAGAGGGGTGAGAGTTCATAGTAGCAAATAAAATAAAAAAGGGAAAACAGAAATAAATAAACAAGTAAAAGAAAAATATTTACAATAACCAATAACAAGGCACATGTTAGCAGTTCCCCAGCAACGGCGCCATTTTGAAAGAGCGGAAGATTGATGGTTTAGAGGTCATAGTAAACTCTCGTTGTAAGTATAGTTACTAAACCAAGCAATCAACCTTTCTTGCAAACGTTTTGGTTGTCACAAGTAACAAACCCCTTAAATAAATTGATAACCGAAGTATTCAAACCTCGGGTCGTCTTCTCAAGGAACTGCAGGGAAGTATGTTCTTATTATTGGCTATAAAGGTTGTAAATCGGGGTTGAGAGTGAGGAATGAGTATGACAAATAATTTAAATGACAATCAAAATAAATAAATACTATAAAGCAAACTTTTGGCAAGGTATGAGAAATTGGAAGTCCAGACTTAGTTATCCTTATCAATAACAATGAGAGTTGAATCTTAATTCCACTTAGTTAACCTTTACTAAAGCAAAGGAAAGTCAAGGGACTAATTAGTTTGATCTTCGAATCTTATTTATTTCCTAAGAAAAGGTTGAGATTATTGAAGTTCAGTTCAATTAGCAAAGATAACAGTTGTCAATTATGTTGAGATAAGATAACTCCTGAGTTACTGCTTTCTTAACCAAGACCAAAAGAGAAAAAGTAAAATTGCTGGAATAAAAATACCTTCAGATGTAAAGCAACAATGACATAAATTAAAGAAAGTAATCATAAATTGAAATACCTCAAATAACATTAATTAAGAAAATTATATGTAACATGGAAGAGTTCATAAACTAAATTGAGAAAATAAATAAAAATAAAGAACCTGGGATTGAGAGTCACTCCTAAAACTAAGAGAAATCCTAAATCCTGAGAGAGAGAGGAGAGAACCTCTCTCAAAACTAATCTAAATCATGAGAAGTAACTAATTGGTGAGCTCCCTTATGAATGGATGCATTCCCCCACTTTATAGCCTCTAATCTGTGTGTTCTAGGCTGAAAACTAGGTCAAAAGTAGCCTAGAAATCGCCCCCTGCGATTTCTGTTATGTCCAGGTCGCGGGCAAGTGACGCGGAGGCGTCGTCCATGCGGCCGCGCGGGTTGAGGTTCGCAGATGCGACATGGACGCGTCATTCACGCGTTCGCATCGCCTAACTTCGGAGCAGCTATGGTAAATTATATATCAAATCGAAGCCCCGGATGTTAGCTTTCCAACGCAACTAGAACCGCATCGTTTGGATCTTTGTAGCTAAAGTTATAGCCGTTTGAGTGCGAAGAGGTCAGGCTGGACAGCTTAGCAGTTTCTCTAACTTCTTGTATTCCTTCCACTTTTGCATGCTTCCTTTCCATCCTCTGAGCCATTCCTGCCCTGTAATCTCTGAAAGTACTTAACACACATATCAAGGCATCTAATGGTAATAAGAGAGGATTAATAATAAGCAAATATAAGATCAAAGAAGCATGTTTTCAATCATAGCACAAAACCAGGAAGGAAAATGTAAAACATGCAAATAGTATGAATAAGTGGGTAAAGAGTTGATAAAAACCACTCAATTGAGTACAAGATAAACCATAAAATAGTGGTTTATCAGGGACGCTCCTGCTACTGGCTCTATCTGGGACACGTGATCAGCTACTTGGTTCTCGGTCTCTTTTCTGTCTCTTATTTCTATATCAAACTCTTGCAGAAGCAACACCCATCTTATGAGTCTGGGTTTTGAATCCTGCTTTGTGAGGAGATATTTTAGAGCAGCATGATCAGTATACACAATCACTTTTGATCCTACTAAATAAGATCTGAACTTGTCAATGGCATAAACCACTGCAAGCAACTCCTTTTCTGTGGTTGTGTAATTCTTCTGTGCATCATTTAAAACACGAATAGCATAATAAATGACATGCAGAAGCTTGTCATGCCTCTGTCCCAATACTGCACCAATGCCATGGTCACTGGCATCACACATTAGTTCAAATGGTAATGTCTAGTCTGGTGCAGAAATTAGGGGTGTCCATGGATCGGATCGTATCCGCATCCGATCCAAAAATTGCGGATACGATCCGATCCGCACCCTTTACGGATCGGATCGCAGATATCTGCTCTACATCCGCGTATCCGATCCGCGGATCCGCAGATCCGCACAATAATAATTAAAAATAAATAAATATATATGTTTGGTATTATATTTACTTGTTTTTTATGTTTTAGTTAGTAATTATTATTCATATATTATATTATTTTATTTTTGTTATTTAGAAAGAGTTTGATTAAAAATATTTTAGGAATAAATAAGTTTAAAAGTATAAAAAAATATTTTTATTGAATTTTTTTACATAGAAATATGATTAAAAAGAGAAGGTTTAACTATGCGGATATATCCGATATCCGATCCGATCCGATCCGCACATTTACGGATCGGATCTGGCACTAAAAAGCGCGGATATCATATCCGATCCGATCCGATGAAAATTGTGCGGATTGGATCGAATTTTTGGCTATATCCGATCCGATCCGATCTGCGGACACCCCTAGCAGAAATGACTGGTGCCGTTACCAGCTTGGCTTTCAGAGTCTCAAACGCCTACAGACACTCTGTGTTAAAGACAAATGGTGTATCAGAAGCTAGCAGATTGCTCAGAAGTTTTGCAATTTTTGAAAAATCCTTTATAAACCTCCTATAGAATCCTGCATGCCTCAGAAAGGTTCTGATTGCCTTAACATTGGCAGGTGGTGGTAATTTTTCAATTACCTCTACCTTAGCTTGATCCACCTCTATTCCCTTATTCGAAATTTTTTGCCCAAGGACAATTCCTTCAGTCACCATAAAGTGACATTTCTCCTAGTTTAAAACCAGGTTAGTCTCTTGGCACCTTTTCAGAACAAGTGCTAGATGGTCAAGACAGGAGCTGAATGAGTCTCCAAATACTGAGAAGTCATCTATGAATACTTCCAGAAATTTTTCTACCATATCAGAGAAGATAGAGAGCATGCACTTCTGAAAGGTTGCAGGTGCATTGCACAGATCAAATGCCATCCTTCTGTAGGCAAACACTCCAGATGGACATGTGAATACTGTTTTCTCTTGGTCTTGAGGATCTACTGCAATTTGGTTGTAACCTGAATAACCATCCAAAAAGCAGTAGTATTCATGACCTGCTAGTCTCTCTAGCATCTGGTCTATGAATGGTAAACAAAAATGATCCTTTCTAGTGGCTGTATTGAGCCTTCTGTAGTCAATACACATACGCTACCCTGTAACTGTTCTTGTAGGAACCAGTTCATTCTTTTCATTATGAACCACTGTCATGCCTCATTTCTTAGGGACAACTTGGACAGGGCTTACCCAGGGGCTATCAGAAATATGATAAAATATTCCAGCCTCTAGTAACTTAGTGACCTCTTTCTGCACCACCTCCTTCCTGGCTGGATTTAACCGCCTCTGTGGTTGAACCACTGGCTTAGCATCATCCTCCAATAGGATCCTGTGCATGTATCTGGCTGGGCTAATGCCCTTAAGATCACTTATGGACCACCCAAGAACAGTCTTGTGTGTCCTTAGCACCTGAATTAGTGCTTTCTCTTCCTGTGGCTCTAAAGCAGCGCTTATGATTACCGAAAAAGTGTCATCTTCTCCCAGAAATATATATTTCAAGGATGGTGGTAGTGGTTTGAGCTCGGGTTTAGGAGGCTTCTCCTCTTCCTGAGGAGTTTTTAGAGGTTCTTCTGTTTTCTCTGGTTACTCCAAATCAGGCTGAACATCTTTAAAAATGTCCTCTAGCTTTGATTCGAGACTCTCAGTCATATTCATCTCTTCCACCAGGGAGTCAATAATATCAGTGCTCATGCAGTCTTTTGATGTGTCTGGATGCTGCATAGCTTTGACAGCATTCAACTTGAACTCATCCTCATTGACTCTCAGGGTTATCTCCCCTTTTTGGACGTCAATGAGGGTTCGTCCAGTTTCTAGAAAAGGTCTTCCTAGAATGAGAGTTGTACTCTTGTACTCCTCTATTTCCAGCACTACAAAGTCAGTGGGAAAGGCAAATGGCCCAACCTTGACAATCATGTCCTCAATTACGCCTGATGGAATCTTAATGGAGCCATCAGCAAGTTGGAGGCATATCCGGATTGGTTTAACTTCATCAGTCAAACCAAGAATTTTGATAGTGGATGCAGGTATTAGGTTGATACTTGCCCTAAGATCACATAGAGCTGTCTTGGTACAAGCATCCTCTAATGTGCATGGTATCATAAAGCTTCCGGGATCTTTAAGCTTCTCTGGTAAGCTTTCAGAATGACTGCACTGCATTCTTCAGTGAGGAAAACTTTTTTAGTTTTTCTCCAATCCTTCTTATGACTTAAGATCTCTTTCATGAACTTAGCATAAGAGGGTATTTGCTCAAGTGCCTCTGCAAACGAAATCTTTATTTCAAGAGTCCTGAGTTAGTCTGCAAAGCGAGCAAATTGTTTAACCTGTTCTGCTTGGCAAAGTTTCTGAGGATAAGGCATCTTGGCTTTATATTCTTCAACCTTAGTTGCTGCAGGTTTATTTCCTACAGAAGTGGTTGGAGAAGCCAGCTTAAGGGGGATTGTTATCAGCACTTGCAGGTGTCTGATCCCCCATTGGCATTTGAACGCCAGAATTGGGTGATGTGTGGGCGTTTAACGCTAGATTTCCACCCTTTTCTGGCATTTGGATGCCAGAAATGGCCATCCACTGGGTGTTTAACGCCAATTTTTCACTGATGAGCGGATAATTTATACGCTTTTTGGCATTGTTTTTAGTATGTTTTTAGTAGGATCTAGTTACTTTTAGGGATGTTTTCATTAGTTTTTATGTTCAATTCACATTTCTGGATTTTACTATGAGTTTGTGTGTTTTTCTGTGATTTCAGGTATTTTCTGGCTGAAATTGAGGGACTTGAGCAAAAATCAGATTCAGAGATTGAAGAAGGACTGCTGATGCTGTTAGATTCTGACCTCCCTGCACTCAAAATTTATTTTTTGGAGCTACAGAACTCAAAATGGCGCGCTTCCAATTGCGTTGGAAAGTAGACATCCAGGGCTTTCCGGCAATATATAATAGTCCATACTTTGGCCAAGAATAGACGACGCAAACTGGCGTTCAACGCCAGCTTTCTGCCCAATTCTGGCGTCCAGCGCCAGAAAAGGATCCAAAACCAGAGTTGAACGCCAGAAATGGATCAAAACCTGGCGTTCAACTCCACAAATGGCCTCTGCACGTGGAAAGTTAAAGCTCAGCCCAAGCACACATCAAGTGGGCCCCGGAAGTGGATTTATGCATCAATTACTTACTTCTGTAAACCCTAGTAGCTAGTTTATTATAAATAGGACCTTTTACTATTGTATTAGACATCTTTGGAATCATCTTTGAATATTTGGAATCATCTTTGGATCTTTGGATTATATTTTGATCTATTGATCACGTTTTGGGGGCTGGCCATCTCGGCCATGCCTGGACTTTCACTTATGTATTTTTAACGGTAGAGTTTCTACACTCCATAGATTAAGGTGTGGAGCTCTGCTGTTCCTCAAAGATTAATGCAAAGTACTACTGTTTTCTATTCAATTCATCTTATTTCACTTCTAAGATATTCATTCGCACTTCAACCTGAATGTGATGAACGTGACAATCATCATCATTCCCTATGAACGCGTGCCAGACAACCACTTCCGTTCTACCTTCGACTGAATGAGTATCTCTTAGATCTCTTAATCAGAATCTTCGTGGTGTAAGCTAGAATGATAGCGATATTCAAGAGAATCCGGAAGGTCTAAACCTTGTCTGTGGTATTCCGAGTAGGATTCAATGAATGAATGACTGTGACGAGCTCCAAACTCGCGATTGCAGGGCGTTAGTGACAGACGCAAAAGGATAGTAAATCCTATTCCAGCATGATCGAGAACCGACAGATGAATAGCCGTGCCGTGACAGGGTGCGTTGACCATTTTCACTGAGAGGATAAGATGAAGCCATTGACAAGGGTGATGCCTCCAAACGATTAGCCGTGCCGTGACAGGGCATTGGATCATTTTCCCGAGAGATGACCAAAAGTAGCCATTGACAGTGGTGATGTATCACATAAAGCCAGCCATGGAAAGGAGTAAGACTGACTGGATGAAGATAGCAGGAAAGCAGAGGTTCAGAGGAACGAAAGCATCTCTATTCGCTTATCTGAAACTCTTACCAATGATTTACATAAGTATTTCTATCCCTATTTTATTATATTATTTTCGAAAACTCCATAACCATTTGATATCCGCCAGACTGAGATTTACAAGGTGACCATAGCTTGCTTCATACCAACAATCTCCGTGGGATTCGACCCTTACTCACGTAAGGTATTACTTGGACGACCCAGTGCACTTGCTGGTTAGTTATGCGAAGTTGTGAAGATATGTTTAGACCATGGTTCTGTGCATCCGTTTTTGGTGCCATTGCCAGGGAATCAATTTCGAACAACAATTCACAACCTGAGTAGCAATTTCACATACCAAGTTTTTGGCGCCGTTGCCGGGGATTGTTCGAGTTTGGACAACTAACGGTTCATCTTGTTGCTCAGATTAGGTAATTTTCTTTTTATTTTCTTTTCAAAATTTTTTTTCAAAAATCTTTCAAAAATTTCTCATCTGTTTTCGAAAAAAAAATAAAAATGTTTTCAAAAATATATTTTTCTTCAGAATTTTTAAGAATGAATTCTAGTGTTTCATGAAGCATGTTGAAGCCTGGCTGGCTGTAAAGCCATGTCTCAATTCTTTTGGACTCAAGAGAAGAGCTTCTTTATCTTTCTCACACACTTAGTTGCTCTATACTTGAAAAATTTACATGCTAAAGCTTGACTGGCTATTAAGCCATGTCTAACCCTCAGATTGGTGCTTTAGACTAACATGGCAAGATTCCTGGAATTCATATTAAAAATTTTGGAATCCTTATTTTTCTTTTTTTTATAATAATTTTCGAAAAATATAAAATAAAAATCCAAAAAAATTTAGAAAATAAAAAAAATCAAAAATATTTTGTGTGTTTCTTGTTTGAGTCTTGAGTCAAATTGTAAGTTTGGTGTCAATTGCATAGTCATCTTGCATTTTTTTCAAAAACTTCATGCATTTATAGTGTTCTTCATGATCTTCAAGTTGTTCTTGGTAAGTCTTCTTGTTTGATCTTTGCATTTGCATGTTTTGTGTCTTTTCTTGTTTTTCATATGCATTCTTGAATCTTAGTGCCTAAGCATTAAAGAATTCTAAGTTTGGTGTCTTGCATGTTTTCCTTGCATTAAAAAATTTTCAAAATTATGTTCTTGGTGTTCATCTTGACATTCAAAGTGTTCTTGGTGTTCATCTTGACATTCATAGCATTCTTGCATGCATTCATGTTATTGATCCATAACTTTCATACATTGCATCATTTTTCTTGTTTTTCTCTTTCATCATAAAAATTCAAAAATAAAAAAAATATCTTCCCCTCTTTTTCTCTCATCAAATTCGAAAATTTGATTTGACTTTTTCAAAAATTTTTAAAATCTAGTTGTTTTTATTAGTCAAATCAAATTTTCAATTTTAAAAAAAAAAATCTTATCTTTTTCAAAATCTTTTTCAAAAATCAAATCTTTTTCTTCTTTCTTAGTTATTTTCGAAAATTTTAAAAATATTTTTCAAAAATCTTTTTCTTAATTTTATATCATAATTTTCGAAAATAACAATAACAATTAATGTTTTGATTCAAAAATTTGAAGTTTGTTACTTACTTGTTAAGAAAGATTCAAACTTTAAGTTCTAGAATCATATCTTGTGATTTCTTGTGAATCAAGTCATTAATTGTGATTTTAAAAATCAAATCTTTTTCAAAACTAATTTTAAATCATATCTTTTCAAAAATATCGTCTTATCTTATCTTTTTCAAAAAAAAATTTGATTTCAAAATATCTTTTCTAACTTCCTAACTTCTTATCTTTTCAAAATTTGTTTTAACTAACTAACTAACTCTTTGTTTGTTTCTTCTCCTTTTCAAAACTACCTAACTAACTCTCTCTCTCTAATTTTCGAAAATATCTTCCCTCTTTTTCAAAATTTCTTTTTAATTTAACTAATTATTTTATTTTTTTTATTCGAATTTTTGAAAAAAAAAAACTAACCTTTTTCAAAAACAATTTTCGAAAATCACTAACCCTTTTTCAAAAATTATTTTCGAAAATTCTCTCCCTCTCTCATCTCCTTCTATTTATTTATTCATCTACTAACTTATCTTCATCTCACATCTCTGCTCCTATCATCACCTTTGTGTTTGGATTCTTCATTCTTCTTCACCCCTATTCCTTCTCCCCCTCCACTAACAACAAGGAACATCTTTACTGTGACATAGAGGATTCCTCTTCTTTTCTTGTTTTCTTCTCTTTCTTATGAGCAAGAACAAGAAAAAAGGCATTCTTGTTGAAGCTGATCCAGAACCTGAAAGGACTCTGAAGAGGAAACTAAGAGAAGCTAAATTACAACAATCCAGAGACAACTTGATTGAAAATTTCGAACAAGTAAAGGAAATGGCAGCCGAACCCAACAACAATACAAGGAGAATGCTTGGTGACTTTACTGCACCTAATTCCAATTTACATGGAAGAAGCATCTCCATCCCTACCATTGGAGCAAACAATTTTGAGCTGAAACCTCAGCTAGTTTCTCTGATGCAGTAGAACTGCAAGTTTCATGGACTTCCATCTGAAGATCCTTTTCAGTTCTTAACTGAATTCTTGTAGATATGTGATACTGTAAAGACTAATGGAGTAGATCCTGAAGTCTACAGGCTCATGCTTTTCCCTTTTGCTGTAAGAGACAGAGCTAGAATATGGTTGGATTCTCAACGTAAAGACAGCCTGAATTCTTGGGATAAGGTGGTCAAGGCTTTCTTAGCCAAGTTCTTTCCTCCTCAAAAGCTGAGTAAGCTTAGAGTGGATGTTCAAACCTTCAGACAGAAGGAAGGTGAATCCCTCTATGAAGCTTGGGAGAGATACAAAGGACTGACCAAAAAGTGTCCTTCTGACATGCTTTCAGAATGGACCATCCTGAACATATTCTATGATGGTCTGTCTGACTTAGCTAAGATGTCATTGGATACTTCTGCAGGTGGATCCATTCACCTAGAGAAAACGCCTGCAGAAGCTCAAGAACTCATTGACATGGTTGCTAATAACCAGTTCATGTACACTTCTGAGAGGAATCCTGTGAGCAATGGGACACCTCAGAGGAAGGGAGTTCTTGAAATTGATACTCTGAATGCCATATTGGCTCAGAACAAAATATTGACTCAGCAAGTCAATATGATTTCTCAGAGTCTGAATGGAATGCAAGCTGCATCCAACAGTACTCAAGAGGCATCTTTTGAAGAAGAAGCTTATGATCCTGAGAACCCTGCAATAGCAGAGGTAAATTACATGGGTGAACCATATGGAAACACATATAATCCATCATGGAGAAATCACCCAAATCTCTCATGGAAGGATCAAAAGCCTCAACAAGGCTTTAATAATGGTGGAAGAAACAGGTTTAGCAATAGCAAGCCTTTTCCATCATCCACTCAGCAACAGATAGAGAATTCTGAGCAAAATCTATCTAGCTTAGCAAATCTAGTCTCTGATCTATCTAAGGCCACTGTGAGTTTCATGAATGAAACAAGATCTTTCATTAGAAATTTGGAAGCACAAGTGGGCCAGCTGAGTAAAAGGATCACTGAAATCCCTCCTAGTACTCTCCCAAGCAATACAGAAGAAAATCCAAAAGGAGAGTGCAAGGCCATTGACATAACCAAAATGGCCGAACCCAAAGAGGGAAAGGAGGACGTGAATCCCAAGGAGGAAGACCTCCTGGGATGTCCAGTGATCAATAAGGAGGTTCCCTCTGAGGAACCAAGGGAATCTGAGGCTCATCTAGAGACCATAGAGATTCCATTAAACCTCCTTATGTCCTTCATGAGCTCTGATGAGTATTCCTCTTCTGAAGAGAATGAGGATGTTACTGAAGAGCAAGCTACCAAGTTCCTTGGTGCAATCATGAAGCTGAATGCCAAACTATTTGGCAATAAGACTTGGGAAGATGAACCTCCCTTGTTCACCAATGAACTAAGTGATCTGGATCAACTGACATTGCCTCAGAAGAAACAAGATCCTGGAAAGTTCTTAATACCTTGCACCATAGGCACCATGATCTTTAAAGCTCTGTGTGACCTCTGTTCAGGTATAAACCTCATGCCCCTCTCTGTAATAGAGAAACTGGAAATCTATGGGGTGCAAGCTGCTAAAATCTCATTAGAGATGGCAGAAAATTCAAGAAAACAGGCTTATGGACAGGTAGAAGACGTGTTAGTAAAGGTTGAAGGCCTTTACATCCCTGCTGATTTCATAGTCCTGGATACTGGAAAGGAAGAGGATGAATCCATCATCCTAGGAAGACCTTTCCTAGACAAAGCAAGAGCTGTGATTGATGTGGACAGAGGAGAACTAGTCCTTCAACTAAATGAGGACAACCTTGTGTTCGCAACTCAAGGATCTCTCTCTGCAACCATGGAGAGGAAGCATAAAAAGCTTCTCTCACTACAGAGTCAACTAGAGCCCCCACAATCAAACTCTAAGTTTGGTGTTGGGAGGCCATATCCAAACTCTAAGTTTGGTGTTGAACTCCCATATCCAAACTCTAAGTTTGGTGTTGAGGAGTCTCAACAAAGCTCTGCACATCTGTGAGGCTCCATGAGAGCCCACTGTCAAGCTATTGACATTAAAGAAGCGCTTGTTGGGAGGCAACCCAATGTTTATTTATCTAATTCTATTATTTTTGTTTTTCATGTTTTCTTAGGTTAATGATCATGTGGAGTCACAAAATAAACAAAAAAATTGAAAACGGAATCAAAAATAGCAGAAGAAAAATCACACCCTGGAGGAGCATCTGTCTGGCGTTCAGCGTCAGAACAGAGCATGGTTCTGGCGCTGAACGCCCAAAATGGGCAGCTTCTGGGCACTGAACGCCCAGAACAAGTATGGTTCTGGCGTTCAACGCCAGATATGGCCAGTAAATGGGCATTGAACGCCCAAAATGGGCACCAACCTGGCGCTGAACGCCCAGAGTTGTGTGCAAGGGCATTTTACATGCCTAATTTGGTGCAAGGTTGTAATTCCTTGAACACCTCAGGATCTGTGGACCCTACAGGATCATCTTAGGATCTGTGGACCCCACAGGATCCCCACCTACCTCCACTCACTTCTTCTCACCCTCTCTCTCCATTCATGATCATCCCTTCTGTTTTCCATTTACCACTCACATCCATACACCCACCTACCTTCAAAATTCAACATCTCTTTCCCACCCAATCCCACCCATATGGCCAAACACACACATCCCTCCATCTCCTCCATATCTTCTTCTTCTTCTTCTATTCTTTCTTCCTTTGCTCGAGGGTGAGCAATATTCTAAGTTTGGTGTGGTAAAAGCATAGCTTTTTTGTTTTTCCATAACCATTGATGGCACCTAAGGCCAGAGAAACCTCTAGAAAGAGGAAAGGGAAGACAAAAGCTTCCATCAAGGGTCTATAGCTCAGTGGTAGAATATTTGACTGCAAATCAAGAGATCCCTGAGACACCTCAGGGGATACATTTTCTTCCACACAATTATTGGAAGCAACTAAGGGTGGAACATCAAGAGCACTCCATCATCCTTCATGAAATTAGAGAAGATCAAAAAGCAATGAGGGAGGAGCAACAAAGACAAGGAAGAGACATAGAAGAGCTCAAGGACATCATTAGTTCCTCAAGAAGGAAACGCCACCATCACTAAGGTGGATTCATTCCTTGTTCTTATTTCTTCTGTTTTTCGTTTTCTATGTTATGTGCTTATCTGTGTTTGTGTCTTCATTACATGATCATTAGTAGTTAGTAACTTTGTCTTAAAGTTATGAATGTCCTATGAATCCATCACCTCTCTTAAATGAAAAATGTTTTAATTCAAAAGAACAAGAAGTACATGAGTTTTGAATTTATCCTTGAACTTAGTTTAATTATATTGATGTGGTGACAATGCTTCTTGTTTTCTGAATGAATGCTTGAACAGTGCATATGTCTTTTGAAGTTGTTGTTCATGAATGTTAAATATGTTGGCTCTTGAAAGAATGATGACTATGAGACATGTTATTTGATAATCTGAAAAATCATAAAAATGATTCTTGAAGCAAGAAAAAGCAGCAAAGAACAAAGCTTGCAGAAAAAAAAAAGAGAAAAAAATAGGCGAAAAAAATAAAGAGAAAAAGCAAGCAGAAAAAGCCAAAAGCTCTTAAAACCAAGAGGCAAGAGCAAAAAGCTAATCTTAAAACCAAAATGCAAGGGCAAATAAAAAGGATCCCAAGGCTTTGAGCATCAGTGGATAGAAGGGCCTAAAGGAATAAAATCCTAGTCTAAGCGGCTAAACCAAGCTGTCCCTAACCATGTGCTTGTGGCGTGTAGGTGTCAAGTGAAAACTTGAGACTGAGCGGTTAAAGTCAAGGTCCAAAGCAAAAAAAGAGTGTGCTTAAGAACCCTGGACACCTCTAATTGGGGACTTTAGCAAAGCTGAGTCACAATCTGAAAAGGTTCACCCAGTTATGTGTCTGTGGCATTTATGTATCCGGTGGTAATACTGGAAAACAAAGTGCTTAGGGCCACGGCCAAGACTCATAAAGAAGCTGTGTTCAAGAATCATCATACTGAACTAGGAGAATCAATAACACTATCTGAACTCTGAGTTCCTATAGAAGCCAATCATTCTGAACTTCAATGGATGAAGTGAGATGCCAAAACTATTCAAGAGGCAAAAAGCTATAAGTCCCGCTCATTTGATTGGAGCTATGCTTCATTGATAGTTTGGAATTTATAGTATATTCTCTTCTTTTTATCCTATTTGATTTTCAGTTGCTTGGGGACAAGCAACAATTTAAGTTTGGTGTTGTGATGAGCGGATAATTTATACGCTTTTTGGCATTGTTTTTAGTATGTTTTTAGTAGGATCTAGTTACTTTTAGGGATGTTTTCATTAGTTTTTATGTTCAGATCACATTTCTGGACTTTAATATGAGTTTGTGTATTTTTCTGTGATTTCAGGTATTTTTTGGCTGAAATTGAGGGACTTGAGCAAAAATCAGATTCAGAGATTGAAGAAGGACTGCTGATGCTGTTGGATTCTGACCTCCCTGCACTCAAAATGGATTTTCTGGGGCTACAGAACTCAAAATGGCGCGATTCCAATTGCGTTGGAAAGTAGACATCCAGGGCTTTCCAAAAAAATATAATAGTCTATACTTTGGCCAAGAATAGACGACGCAAACTGGCGTTCAACGCCAGCTTTCTGCCCAATTCTGGCGTCCAGCGCCAGAAAAGGATCCAAAACCAGAGTTGAACGCTAGAAATGGATCAAAACCTGGCGTTCAACTCCACAAATGGCCTCTGCACGTGGAAAGTTAAAGCTCAGCCCAAGCACACATCAAGTGGGCCCCGGAAGTGGATTTATGCATTAATTACTTACTTCTGTAAACCCTAGTAGCTAGTTTATTATAAATAGGACCTTTTACTATTGTATTAGACATCTTTGGAATCATCTTTGAATATTTGGAATCATCTTTGGATCTTTGGATTATATTTTGATCTATTGATCACGTTTTGGGGGCTGGCCATCTCGGCCATGCCTGGACTTTCACTTATGTATTTTTAACGGTAGAGTTTCTACACTCCATAGATTAAGGTGTGGAGCTCTGCTGTTCCTCAAAGATTAATGCAAAGTACTACTGTTTTCTATTCAATTCATCTTATTTCGCTTCTATGATATTCATTCGCACTTCAACCTGAATGTGATGAACGTGACAATCATCATCATTCCCTATGAACGCGTGCCTGACAACCACTTCTGTTCTACCTTCGACTGAATGAGTATCTCTTAGATCTCTTAATCAGAATCTTCATGGTGTAAGCTAGAATGATGGCGGTATTCAAGAGAATCCGGAAGGTCTAAACCTTGTCTGTGGTATTCCGAGTAGGATTCAATGAATGAATGACTGTGACGAGCTCCAAACTCGCGATTGCGGGGCGTTAGTGACAGACGCAAAAGGATAGTAAATCCTATTCCAGCATGATCGAGAACCGACAGATGAATAGCCGTGCCGTGACAGGGTGCGTTGACCATTTTCACTGAGAGGATAAGATGAATCCATTGACAAGGGTGATGCCTCCAGACGATTAGCCGTGCCGTGACAGGGCATTGGATCATTTTCCCGAGAGATGACCGAAAGTAGCCATTGACAGTGGTGATGTATCACATAAAGCCAGCCATGGAAAGGAGTAAGACTGACTGGATGAAGATAGCAGGAAAGCAGAGGTTCAGAGGAACGAAAGCATCTTTATTCGCTTATCTGAAACTCTCACCAATGTTTTACATAAGTATTTCTATCCCTATTTTATTATATTATTTTCAAAAACTCCATAACCATTTGATATCCGCCTGACTGAGATTTACAAGGTGACCATAGCTTGCTTCATACCAACAATCTTCGTGGGATTCGACCCTTACTCACGTAAGGTATTACTTGGACGACCCAGTGCACTTGCTGGTTAGTTATGCGAAGTTGTGAAGATATGTTTAGACCATGGTTCTGTGCATCCGTTTTTGGTGCCATTGCCAGGGAATCAATTTCGAACAATAATTCACAACCTGAGTAGCAATTTCGCATACCATTCACCCTTTTCTGGCGTTTGAATGCCAGAATCATTCCTCTTTGGGCTCTTACTGTCCTCAGAGGGATTTTGGGCAGTGGCTTGGTCATCCTCTGTCAGTTGTTCCTTTCTTGGCTTTCTGCTACCTTGAGTGGAGACATTCAATGTCTTCCCACTCCTTAAATGAACGGCTTGGCACTCTTCTGTTATCTGTTTAGATAGCTGCTGTCTTGTCTGATCCAATTGTGATTCCATATTCTTGTTAGCATTTTTAGTGTCTTGTAGCATCTCTTTAAATTCTGCTAACTGTTTTGTTATAAGAAGCAATTGCTGATTGAGTTCAACAACTTGTTCTGGAGAGCTAAGTTCAATGCATAATGATTTAGCCTCTTCTTTCATGGAGGACTCACTACTTAAGTACAGATGCTGATTGCTAGCAATTGTATCAATGAGCTCTTGAGCCTCTTCAATTATCTTCCTCATGTGTACAGATCCACCAGCTGAGTGGTCTAGAGACATCTGGGCCTTTTCTGTAAGCCCGTAGTAGAAGATGTCTAACTGCACCCATTCTGAAAATATTTCAGAGGAGCATTTCCTTAGCATCTCTCTGTACCTCTCCCAGGCATTATAAAGAGATTCATTATCCTCTTATTTAAAGTCTTGGATGTCCAACCTTAGCTGTGTCATCCTTTTTGGAGGGAAATATTGATTCAGGAATTTGTTTGATAACTGTTTTCATGTTCTTATGCTTGCTGTGGGTTGGTTATTTAACCACCTCTTAGCTTGATCTTTTATAGCAAATGGAAACAGTAATAATCTGTAGACATCCTGATCTACTTCTTTATCACGTACTGTGTCAGCAATTTGTAAGAACTGTGCCAGAAACTCAGTAGGTTCTTCTTGTGGAAGACCGGGATACTGGCAGTTTTGCTGCACCATCATAATGAGCTAAGGGTTTAGCTCAAAATTGCTGGCTCTGACGGGAGGTATATAGATACTACTCCTATATGAAGGAGTAATGGGGTTAGCATACGACCCCAGAGTCCTTTTGGACTGTTCATTTCCACTTGAGTCCATGATGGAGAAAGGGAGATGATGTGGAATGTGAAATAAAAATTTTATTTATTATTTTTATTTATTTTTTTCAAAATTAAGGAAATTAAAATAAAGTAAATGAAAAAAGAAGGTATAAGTTTCGAAAATTAAAAGAAGAGAAATAAACAAAATTAGAAAACTAAATTAATTAATTAATTAAATAGATTTGAAAAATAATGGGTGAGGATTTTCAAAAAATAAAGAGAGAGGAAATTTTGGAAAAGATATGTCTTAAAATTAAAGATACTTGTAAGAAAATAAATAAATAAAAGAAAATATTTGAAAAGGATATGATTTTAAAATTTTAAAGGTTGAATCTTTCTTAACAAGAAAACACTAAACTTAAAATTTTTCAATCAAACTAATAAATTAGGACAAGTAATTCGAAAATAAAAAAAAATAAAAAGATTTTGAAAAATTTTATAAAAGATTTTCGAAAAATATAAAAAAGCAAATTGAAAAAGAATTTGTTTTGAAAAAGATTTAAAAAGATAAATTTTTAAAATTGAAATTTTAACTTGACTAACAAGAAACTACCAAATTTTAAAAACTTTGACTAAGTCAACCCAAGGAATTCGAAATTGATGAGTAAATAAAAGAAAAGATATTTTTTTGAATTTAATGAGGAAAAAGAAAAACAATAAAGTGACACCAAACTTAGAATTTTTAGATCAAAATAAAGAAAACAAACAAGAAAACTTTGAAGATCAAGATGAATATCAAGAACAAATTTTGGAAATCTCTAAGAAAATAAAAACACAAAGGACATCAAACTTAAAAAATTTTTATACTCTGGACACTAATAATTCGAAAATGTATAAGATAAACAACAACAGACACCAAACAAGAAAATTTAAAAATCAAATAAGGAAAATTATCAAGAACAATTTGAAGATCAAGAAAGAACTAAGAACATGTAAATAAAAATATGAATACAAATAAAAACATGCAATTAACACCAAACTTAAAACATGAAACTAAACTCAAACAGAAGACTCAATTATTAGTTACTCTAAACCAAAAAGAAGATAAATTTTTTGTAATCTAAGCAACAAGATGAACCGTCAGTTGTCCAAACTCGAACAATCCCCAGCAATGGCACCAAAAACTTGGTGCACAAAATTGACTTCGTAATATTCACACAGATAGACCGACAAGTGCACCGGATCGTCCAAGTAATACCTCAGGTGAGTGAGGATCGATCCCACGGAGATTGTTAGTTTGAGCAAGAAATGGTTACCTTGTAGATCTTAGTCAGGCGGATAGAAAAGATGATAGTTGTTGTGAAAAACGCATAAAATAGATAAATAAATAAAACGTTACCAGATAGATGTGAAATCAGGGATGATAGAACGATTGAGGTTTTGGAGATGCTTCTTCCTTCTGGATCAACTTTTTTCACCATCTACTCCAACTTTTGATTGATTAATTCCATGGCAGGCTGTAAATGATTAACGCCGGGTCAGTGGTCATTAATTTCCTCTGCTTCAGATCAAACGCTGGGTCAGCGGTCATCCAATCTGAACAGGGGTGAAGCTCCTGCAGTCCATTCCCTTGGTGATCCTACTCAAAGTGCCACAGACAAAGGTCGAATCTTCCAGATCAGAGAATGATGTGTCTTGGTTCTAGCCTATACCAGAAAGGCCCTAATCGCCCCGTACCTCGGCTGCACTCATGTTGGAATAGGATCCATTGATCCTTTTGCGTCTGTCACTACGCCCAACACTCGCGAGTTTGAAGCTCGTCACAGTCATCCCTTCCCAGATCCTACTCGGAATACCACAGACAAGGTTTAGACTTTCCAGATCTCAGGAATGGCCACCAATAATTCTAGCCTATACCACGAAGACTCTGATTGTGAACCAGGAGGCTAAGAGATATGCATTCAAGCTTGTTTTCATGTAGAACGGAAGTGTTTGTCAGGCACGCGTTCATAAGTGAGAATGGTGATGAGTGTCACTTGATCATCACATTCATCATGTTCTTGTGTGTGAATGAATATTTTAGAATAAGAATAAGCTTGAGTTGAATAGAAAAACAATAGTACTTTTCATTAATTCATGAGAAACAGCAGAGCTCCACACCTTAATCTATGGGGTGTAGAAACTCTACCGTTGAAAATACATAAGTGAAAGGTCTAGGCATGGCCGTGAGGCCAACCTCCAAACGTGTACAATGATCTATGATAGCATAAAACTGATCAAAGATTATAAAATAAATCACTAAAAGTAGTTTTTATACTAAACTAATAGCTAGGGTTATAGAAAATAAGTAACTAAGTGTAGATAGTGCAGAAATCCACTTCCGGGGCCCACTTGGTGTGTGCTTGGGCTGAGCATTGAAGCTTTCATGTGTAGAGACTCTTCTTGGATTTAAACGCCAGTTTTAGTGCCAGTTTGGGCGTTTAACTCCAGCTTTTATGCCAGTTCTGATGTTTAACGCCAGAATAGGGTAGAAAGTTGGCATTCAAACGCCAGTTTGCATTATCAAAATCGGGCAAAGTATGAACTATTATAAATTTCTGCAGGATGTCTACTTTCCAACGCAATTGAGGGCGCGCCAATTGGGTTTCTGTAGCTCTAGAAAATCCATTTCGAGTGCAGGGAGGTCAGAATCCAACAGCATCTGCAGTCCTTTTTCAGCCTCTGAATCAGATTTTTTCTCAGGTCCCTCAATTTCAGCCAGAAAATACCTGAAATCACAGAAAAATACACAAACTCATAGCAAAGTCCAGAAATGTGATTTTTATTTAAAAACTAATAAAAATATAATAAAAACTAACTAAAACATACTAAAAACTACCTAAAAACAATGCCAAAAAGCATATAAATTATCCACTCATTACATCACCAAACTTAAATTGTTGCTTGTCCCCAAGCAACTAAAAACAAAGTAGGATAAAAAGAAGAGAATATACAATAAATTTCGAAAACATCTATGAAGATCAGTCTTAATCAGATGAGTAGGGCTATTAGCTTTTTGCTTCTGAACAGTTTTGGCATCTCACTTTATCCCTTGAAGCTCAGAATGATTGGCATTTATAGGAACTCAGAATTTAGATAGTGTTATTGATTCTCCTAGTTCAGTATGTTAATTCTTGAACACAGCTACTTTATGAGTCTTGGCTGTGGCCCTAAGCATTTTGTCTTCCAGTATTACCACCGGATACATAAATGCCACAGACACATATCTGGGTGAACCTTTTCAGATTGTGACTCAGCTTTGCTAGAGTCCCCAGTTAGAGGTGTCCAGAGCTCTTAAGCACACTCTTTTTGCTTTGGACCATAACTTTAACCGCTCAGTCTCAAGCTTTTCACTTGACACCTTCACGCCACAAGCACATGGTTAGGGACAGCTTGGTTTAGTCGCTTAGGCCAGGATTTTATTCCTGTGGGCCCTCCTATCCACTGATGCTCAAAGCCTTGGATCCTTTTTATTTTACCCTTGCCTTTTGGTTTAAAGGGCTATTGGCTTTTTCTGCTTGCTTTTTTTTTCTTTCTTTTTTTTTTTTGCCATTTTTTTCTGCAAGCTTTTCATTGCTTTTTCTTGCTTCAAGAATCAATTATATGATTTTTCAGATTATCAAATAACATTTCTCCTTTTTCATCATTCTTTCAAGAACCAACAATTTTAACATTCATAAACAACAAATTCAAAAATATGCAATGTTCAAGCATTCATTCAGAAAACAAAAAGTATTGCCACCACATCAAAATAATTAAACTACTTTAAAATTTGAAATTCATGTACTTCTAGTTCTTTTGCAATTAAAAACATTTTTCATTTAAGAAAGGTGATTGATTCATAGGACATTCATAGCTTTAAGGCATAGACACTAAGACACTAATGATCATGTAATAAAGACACAAACATAGATAGAACATAAAGCATAGGAAATGAAAAACAGAAAAAAAATAAATAGACAAGGAGATTAAGGAACGGGTCCACCTTAGTGAGGGTGGCGTCTTCTTCCTCTTGAAGAACCAATGGTGCTCTTGAGCTCCTCTATGTCTCTTCCTTGCCTTTGTTGCTCCTCCCTCATAGCTCTTTGATCGTCTCTAATCTCATGGAGTATGATGGAGTGCTCTTGGTGCTCCAGCCTTAGTTGTCCCATGTTGGAACTTAATTCTCCTAGGGAGGTGTTAATTTGCTCCCAATAGTTTTGTGGAGGAAAGTGCATCCCTTGAGACATCTCAGGGATTTTATGATGAGGAATTTCCTCATGCTCTTGTTGAGGTCCATGAGTGGGCTCTCTTGTTTGCTCCATCCTCTTTTTAGTGATGGGATTGTCCTCTTCAATGAGGATGTCTCCCTCTATGACAATCCCAGCTGAATTGCAGAAGTGAGAAATGAGGTGAGGAAAGGCTAACCTTGTCAAAGTGGAGGACCTATCAGCCACCTTGTAGAGTTCTTGAGGTATAATCTCATGAACTTCCACTTCCTCCCCAATCATGATACTATGGATCATGATGGCCCGATCCACAGTTACTTCAGATCGGTTGCTAGTAGGAATGATAGAGCGTTGGATAAACTCCAACCATCCTCTAGCTACAGGCTTAAGGTCCGGTTTTCTCAATTGAACTGGTTTTCCTATTGAGTCACTTTTCCATTGAGCTCCTTCCACACATATGTCCATGAGGACTTGGTACAACCTTTGATCAAAGTTGACCCTTCTAGTGTAGGGGCGTGCATTTTCTTATATCATTGGCAAGTTGAACGCCAACCTTACATTTTCTGGACTGAAATCTAAGTATTTCCCCGAACCATTGTAAGCCAATTCTTTGGATTCGGGTTCATACTTTGATCATAGTTCCTAGTGATCCATGCATTTGCATAAAACTCTTGAACCATTAAGATTCCGACTTGTTGAATAGGATTGGAGAGAACTTCCCATCCTCTTCTTCTAATCTCATGTCGGATCTCCGGATACTCACTCCTTTTGAGCTTGAAAGGGACCTCAGGGATCACCTTCTTCTTGGCCACAACTTCATAGAAGTAGTCTTGATGGACCTTTGAGATGAATCTCTCCATCTCCCATAACTCTGAGGTGGAAGTTTTTGCCTTTCCTTTCCTCTTTCTAGAGGTTTCTCTGGCCTTTGGTGCCATAAATGGTTATGGAAAAATAAAAAGCAATGCTTTTACCACACCAAACTTAAAGTGTTTGCTCGTCCTCGAGCAAAGAAGAAAGAATGAAGGAGAAGAAGAGGAAAATGGAGGAGATGGAGGGTGAGGGTGAGTTCGGCCAAGGGGGTATAAGGTATGTGTGATGTGTGAAATTAAAGGAGTGATGAGGGGTATATATAGGAGTGGGGTAGGGTTAGGTTCGTGTATTTGGGGTTGGGTTTGGGGGGGAAAGAGTTTGAATTTGAAGGTTGGTGGTGTTTTGGGGAAAAGTGAATGAGGTGATTGGTGAAGGGTATTTGGGGAAGAGTGTTATGGAAAGGTGTGAAGAGGAGAGAAGAAGAGGTGGGGTAGCTGGGGATCCTGAGGGGTCAAGGACTTTAACATCCCTGCTCTATTTAGGCGTGCAAAACTCCCTTAGAGTGCAATTCTGGCATTAAACGCCAGATTGCTACTTGTTTCTGGCGTTTAACGCCAGCTTTTCTCCCTTTCTTGGCGTTTAACGCCAACTTAGTGCCCTGTTCTGGCGTTAAACGCCAGACTGGTGCCTGTTTCTGGCGTTAAATGCTAGTCTAGTGCCCATTTCTGGCGTTAAATGCTCATAATGGTGCCAGACTGGGCGTTTAACGTCCATTCTGCTACTCTTACTGGCGTTTAAATGCCAGTAAGCTCTTCCTCCAGGGTGAGCTATTTTTAATGCTGTTTTTCATTCTATTTTTGATTTTTCAGTTGTTTTTGTGACTTCACATGATCATCAACCTAAAGAAAATATAAAATAACAATGGAAAATAAATAGATATAATTAAGTAACATTGGGTTGCCTTCCAATAAGCGCTTCTTTAATGTCAATAGCTTGACAGTGAGCTCTCATGGAGCCTCACAGATAATTAGAGCAGGGTTGGGGCCTCCCAACACCAAACTTAGAGTTTGAATGTGGGGGTTTTGTTTGACTCTGTATTGAGAGAAGTTCTTTATGCTTCCTCTCCATGGTTACAGAAGGAGAACCTTGAGTCTTGAATACAAGGTAGTCCTTATTCAACTTAAGGACCAACTTTCCTCTGTCAACATCAATCACAGCTTTTGTTGTGGCTAGGAAGGGTCTGCCAAGGATGATGGATTCATCCTCATCCTTCCCAGTGTCTAGGATTATGAAATCAGCAGGGGTGTAAAGGCCTTCAACCTTCACTAGCACATCCTCTACTAGTCCATAAGCCTATTTCATTGATTTGTCTGCCATCTCTATTGAGATTCTTGCAGCTTGTACCTCAAAGATTCCCAAATTCTCCATTACGGAGAGTGGCATGAGGTTTATCCCTGACCCCAGGTCACACAGAGCCTTCTCAAAGGTCATGGTGCCTATGATACAAGGTATGAAGAATTTTCCGGGATTCGGTTTCTTCTGAGGTAATGTCTGTCTCATTAATGCATTCAGCTCATTGGTGAACAAGGGGGATTCATCCTCCCAAGTTTCAGTACCAAATAACTTGGCATTCAGCTTTATGATTGCTCCTAGATATTTAGCAACTTGCTCTTCAGTGATGTCTTCATCTTCTTCAGAGGAAGAATATTCATCAGAGCTCATGAATGGCAGAAGGAAGTTCAATGGAATCTCTATGGTCTCTGTATGAGCCTCAGATTCCTTTGGTTCCTCAAAGGGAAATTCCTTTCTGTCTAGAGGACGTCCCATGAGGCTTTCCTCACTGGGACTCACGTCCTCCTCACTCTCTCCAGGTTCGGCCATGTTGGTCATGGTTATGGCCTTGCACTCTCTCTTGGGATTTTCTTTTGTATTTCTTGGGAGAGTACTGGGAGGAGTTTCAGTAATCTTCTTACTCAGCTGACCCACCTGTACCTCCAAATTTCTAATGGAGGACCTTGTTTCATTCATGAAACTTAGTGTGGTCTTGGATAGATCAGAGACTATGGTTGCCAGGCCAAAATGGCTCTGTTTAGAATTCTCTGTCTGTTGCTGAGAAGATGATGGAAAAGGTTTGCTATTACCAAACATGTTTCTTCCACCATTGTTATTATTGAAGCCTTGATTAGGCTTCTGTTGATCCTTCTATGAGAGATTATGATGATTCCTCCATGAAGGATTATAGGTGTTTTCATAGAGTTCTCCCATGTAATTCACCTCTGCCATTGCAGGATTCTCAGGATCATAAGTTTCTTCTTCAGAAGATGATTCTTTAGTACTATTGGATGCAGCTTGCAATCCATTCAAACTCTGAGAAATCATATTGACTTGCTGAGTCAATATTTTGTTCTGAGCCAATATGGCATTCAGAGTATCAATTTTAAGAACTCCTTTCTTCTGAGTTGTCCCATTATCCACAGGATTCCTTTCAGAAGTGTACATGAATTGGTTATTTGCAACCATTTCAATGAGTTCCTGAGCTTCTTCAGGCGTCTTCTTCAGATGAAGAGATCCACCAGCAGAGTTGTCCAATGACATCTTGGACAGTTCAGACAGACCATCATAGAATATGCATATGATGCTCCATTCTGAAAGCATACCAGAAGGACACCTTCTGATCAATTGCTTGTATCTTTCCCAAGCTTCATAGAGGGATTTGCCTTCCTTTTGTCTGAAGGTTTGGACTTCCACTCTAAGCTTACTCAATTTTTGAGGTGGAAAGAACTTTGCCAAGAAGGCATTGACCAGCTTTTCCCAAGAGTTCAGGCTATCCTTAGGTTGTGAGTCCAACCATGTCCTAGCTCTGTCTCTTACAGCAAAAGGGAAAATCATAAGTTTGTAGACCTCAGGGTCAACCCCATGAATCTTAACAGTTTCACAGATTTGCAAGAACACAGCTAAAAACTGATGAGGATCTTCCAATGGAAGTCCATGATACTTGCAATTCTGCTGCATTAGAGAAACTAATTGAGCCTTAACTCAGAGTTGTTTGCTCCAATTGCAGGAATTGAGATGCTCCTTCCACAGAAGTCAGAAGAGGGTGCAATAAAGTCACCAAGCATCTTCCTTGCATCTCCACCATTGTTGTTGGGTTCGGCCATGTTTGTTTTGTCTGTTTCCTTTTCGAAAATTTCTGTCAGGTCCTCTTCAGAGTTTTGTGCTTTAGCTTCTCTTAGCTTTCTCTTCAAGGTCCTTTCAGGTTCAAGATCAGCTTCAACAAGAATGCCTTTATCTTTGTTCCTGTTCATATGAAAGAGAAGAAGATAAAGAAAGTATGGAATCCTCTATGTCACAGTATAGAGATTCCTTAATGTGTCAGAGGAAAAGAAGAATAGAAGAATAAGGTAGAGAGGAGAATTTGAACTTATAGAGAGGGAGTGTTCGAATTGCTAATAGAGGAGAAGTGTTAGTCTTAAATAGAAAAAGGTGAGAAGGGGGGAAAATATTCGAAAACAAATTTTTAAATAAAACTAAAAATTTTAAAATAATTAAAAAGAATTTTGAAAAAGTGGATGATGGTTTTCGAAAATTAAAAGTGAGAAAGTGGTTAAGTAATTTTGAAAAAGATTTTGAAATTGGCAATAAAAAAGATATGATTAAAAATTATTTTGAGAAAGATGTGATTGAAAAGATATGATTGAGAAGATATGATTGAAAAATAATTTAAAAAGATTTGATTTTTAAAATTAATGACTTGGCTAACAAGAAATTTAAAAGATATGATTCTAAAATTCAAATATTGAACCTTTCTTAACAAATAAGTAACAAACTTGAAATTTTTGAATCAAATAATTAATCGGTAGCAAGGATTTTCGAAAATAGTGAGAGAAAAAATGGAAAGGATTTGATTTTGAAAAAGATATGATAGAAAAAACATGATTTGGAAAAGATTTGATTTTGAAAAATTATGAAAATTTGAAAAATATTTGAATTAAAAACTAACTTGCCTCCCTTGTGTTATCCTGGCGTTAAACGCCCAGAATGGTATCCATTCTGGCGTTTAACACCCAAAATACTACCCTTTTGGGCGTTTAACACCCAGCCAGGTACCTGGCTGGCATTTAAATGCCAGTTTTCCTTCTTCACTGGGCGTTTTGAACGCCCAGCTTTTTCTCTGTAATTCCTCTGCTGAATGTTCTGAATCTTCAATTCTCTGTATTATTGACTTGAAAAGACAAAATTTTGAAAATTTTTTTTTGAATTTTTAATGATGAAAAACAATAAAATGAAACTAATCATGGAAAACTAAGATCAAATAAACAATGCATGCAAGACACCAAATTTAGAAATTTTTCATATTAGAGACACTAACGACTTGAGAATACACATGAGAAACAACAAAAGACACAAAACAAGAGAATTTAAAGATCAAACCCAAGTAAATCATCAAGAACAACTTGAAGATTAATGAAGAACATAATGCATATATTCGAAAAATGCAAGAAAATAAAAAATATGCAGGACACCAAACTTAGAAATAGCCACTAGACTCAAACAAGAAACACACATTATTTTTTATTTTTATGATTTTATTTATTTTTTTGTAATTTTTCAAAAATTAATTGGAAAAAGAGAAAATAAGAAATTCAAAATTTTTAATGAGAATTCCAGGAATCATGCAATGTTAGTCTAAAACTTCGGTCCAGGAATTAGACATGAGCTTTCAGTGAAAGCTTCGGTCCAAAACACTAGACATGGCCAATGGACAGCCAAGCTTTAGCAGATCATTACATTCAACAGCAAGATTGATAGAAATCAACAAGCTCTTGTGATGATAAGTTGAAACCTCGGTCCAAAAGTTTAGACATGGTTTCACAACCAGCCAGACTTCAACAAATCATCATGAAACTCTAGAATTCGTTCTTAAAAATTCAGAAGACATAAAATAATTTATTCTTTTGAAAATTTCTTTTTTCAAAAATAAAATAATAAAAACAAAAAGCTTAAAATTAAAATAAAATTATCTAATCTGAGCAACAAGATGAACCGTCAGTTGTCCAAACTCGAACAATCCCCGGCAACGGCGCCAAAAACTTGGTGCACGAAATTGTGATCTCAATGGTGCCAACAACTTGGTACGCACAATTGTAATCTCAACTCTTTTTCACAACTCCGCACAACTAACCAGCAAGTGCACTGGGTCGTCCAAGTAATAAACCTTACGTGAGTAAGGGTCGATCCCACGGAGATTGTCGGCTTGAAGCAAGCTATAGTCATCTTGTAAATCTCAGTCAGGCATATTCAAATGGTTATGAAGTTTAGAGAATTAAAATATAAATAAAATATAAAATAGGATAGAAGTACTTATGTAATTCATTGGTGGGATTTCAGATAAGCATATGAAGATGCTTTGTTCCTTCTGAACCTCTGCTTTCCTATTGTCTTCATCCAATCATTCATACTCCTTTTCATGGCAAGCTGTATGTTGGGGGATCACCGTTGTCAATGGCTACCGTCCATCCTCTTAGTGAAAATGGTCCAAATGTGCTGTCACCGCACGGCTAATTATCTATCGGTTCTCACTCATGTTGGAATAGGATCCATTGATCCTTTTGCGTCTGTCACCACGCCCAACACTCGCGAGTTTGAAGCTCGTCACAGTCATCTCTTCCCAGATCCTACTCGGAATACCACAGACAAGGTTTAGACTTTCCGGATCTCAGGAATGGCCGCCAATAATTCTAGCCTTTACCACGAAGACTCTGATCGTGAACCAGGAGGCTAAGAGATATGCATTCAAGCTTGTTTTCATGTAGAACGGAAGTGTTTGTCAGGCATGCGTTCATAAGTGAGAATGGTGATGAGTGTCACTTGATCATCACATTTATCATGTTCTTGTGTGCGAATGAATATCTTAGAATAAGAATAAGCTTGAGTTGAATAGAAAAACAATAGTACTTTGCATTAATTCATGAGGAACAGCAGATCTCCACACCTTAATCTATGGGGTGTAGAAACTCCACCGTTGAAAATACATAAGTGAAAGGTCTAGGCATGGCCATGAGGCCAGCCTCCAAATATGTACAAATGATCTATGATAGCATAAAACTGATCAAAGATTATAAAATAAATCACTAAAAGTAGTTTTTATACTAAACTAGTAGCTAGGGTTACAGAAAATAAGTAACTAAGTGCAGATAGTGCAGAAATCCACTTCCAGGGCCCATTTGGTGTGTGCTTGGGCTGAGCATTAAAGCTTTCACATGTAGAGACTCTTGTTGGAGTTAAACGCCAGCTTTGGTGCCAGTTTGGGCGTTTAACTCCAGCTTTTATTCCAGTTCTGGCGTTTAACGCCAGAATATGGTAGAAAGTTGGCGTTCAAACACCAGTTTGCGTTATCAAAACTCGGAAAAAGTATGGACTATTATATATTGCTGGAAAGCCCAGGATGTCTACTTTTCAACGCAATTGAGAGTGCACCAATTGGGTTTCTTTAGCTCCAGAAAATCCATTTCGAGTGCAGGGAGGTTAGAATCCAACAGCATTTGCAGTCATTTTTCAGCATCTGAATTAGAGTTTTGCTTAGATCCCTCAATTTCAGTCAGAAAATACCTGAAATCACAGAAAAATACATAAACTTATAGTAAAGTCCCGAAATGTGATTTTTATTTAAAAACTAATAAAAATATAATAAAAACTAACTAAAACATATTAAAAACTACCTAAAAATAATGCCAAAAAGCGTATAAATTATCCGTTCATCAATACTCCCTCTAGGGCGTTGGATGCCAACTTTGGACTCCTGAATGGGTGTTGGACGCCAGGAAGAGGGTTGGTGGCTGGCGTTGAACGCCAATTTTGGTCCTTCATTTCCAAAGCAAAGTATTGACTATTATATATTTCTGGAAAGCCCTGGATGTTAGCTTTCCATAGACATTGAGAGCGCACTATTTGGACTTTTGTAGTTCCAGAAATACTCTTTCGAGTGCATGAAGGTCAGAATTTGACAGCATCTGCAGTCCTTTCTCTGTCTCTGAATCAGACTTTGCCAAAACTCCTCAATTTCAGCCAGAAAATATCTAAAATCATCATAAAACACAACAATTCAAAGTAGAATCCAAAAACATGAATTTTTCACTAAAACCTATGAAAATATAATAAAACTTAAATAAAACATAACAAAAACTATATGAAAATGATGCCAAAAAGCGTATAAAATATCCGCTCATAAATAACTTCATATCATTCATATCCTATCTCATGCTTAAATTGCTGATATTCTTACTAAGCCTTTACTAGAACCAGTTTTTACTAGTTTTCTCACCAAACTAAGGGTATCTCTACTGCCACCATTAGTTAGGAGGGTATAGAGATTATAGGAGCTAAGACAGTGACTTAGTATAAATATATATATATATATATATATATATATATATATATATATATATATATTTCAGTGTAAAACATATACACACATCATAATTGAATGAATTTACTTTCTCATTCTCAAATTCTCTTTCACTCTTTATCGTTTCTTGCACAACAAGAAACTACTGCTACATAACTCTACTTTGCAAATTCATCTTCTTAGAGTTATTCCTTCACCACAAATCACATTCTTGAATCAATACTTTACCTTTGTTGTTTTTACCTCTTCTTCTTCCCCTGGCGTTCTTTCTCTCTCTTTCTTACTCCTTTCTCATTGATCGCTATCCACTTCTACCACCTACTCCCACCCTTGAGCTTTCCTTTATTGCACTTGATATTTTTTTGTCTATTTTTAAATCTCATATGTTTTTCTCAATTTCTCTGGTTATTTTTGTTCATGTGAATATTAATTTTTTTTAGTTTGGAATGGTGGCTATTGTGGGAGTTGAAGTAAGGGTGAGGTGGTGGTGTGAGATTTGGAGGATGGGATAGTGGACGTATTAATAGTAAATGTTGTTGATGATAAGGGAGAGTACACTAATATTAATGGAGGAAGGAGAGGCGAAGTTAAGGGTGTGATAATGATGAAAGTGATGGCATTAGTGGGGTGATTATGAAAAAATTAGTCCTTGATAAATTCTAATCCCGTTCAAGGGACAAAATAATTCCTAGTCAGTCCTGATCGTAATTCCATCTATCATAGAATTTAACAACCGTGTCATTATAATAATGAGACAACTAGGTAATTTGTATTTTTATTTTGTTTTCAAAAGATTTTATTTTATTTTTCTTAATTTGTAATTTATACTTTATTAGAATTGGATTTTTCTCTTTAAGTATAGTTTTTTTAGGATAGCATTAGATTAGATTTAATTTCGTTTGATATTATATGATTAGATTCCGTTTGATTTTAAAATTACTTTAATTATTTGGATTATATTTTATTTGTGTTAGTATTGTATTTTTTTAGATTAAAACTTATTTTAGCCTATCTTATTTTTTTAGGTTTAGATTTTAATTTTTCTAATGTTTTATTTTATCGTTGCTTTCACTATTTTTCAACATCCTATTCTATCAGACAATAGGCAGTCTTGTTATTGACATAAACCACGCAAGTTGTAATGCACCGCCTAGGTCGACAGTCTTATTTTTCTAATTATGTTTCTTCTATTTTTATTTTTTATCTTCAGTTCACATGTAGTTTAACCCGAGTTTTGGAATCAAGTTTATGGTTTTTGAAATGTTGTCGCTAGTTGGGGTGGCAATGGTTATTCGCAAAGGTGGGTATCCTTCCCCTGCTCCCTATCCCAATTTAAGAAAATATTCTCCCATCTATATTCCATTCTCATCGCGGATCATTGTTTAATTATTTTTGCGGAAAAGACGATGCCCATGGATATCCATGACTATTAGTTTTAAAAAATTAACGAAGACCATAACATAAGCCAATACAATTTAATAAAAATTAACATAATTTAAATATAATTTAATATAATCCAACATATATTTAAAAAAATAAAAAATATAGTTTTCAATATATAAAATAATATAATTAATAAGTGAAAGTATTTAAATAAATTCTCCTTCATAGAAATTTAGCATATCTCCATAGGTGGGTATCTCTATTCCCGTCTCTATCGAGAAAAGATCAAAGACCAGCAAAATTTATATATTGTTTTTAGTCATCAGTTTTAGTTGGTGGGTATCTCTATTACCTGAAACTGTAGGTCGATCTCGGATGATCTGCAGTGGTGGCCGGAGCTGTCGTGTCCGACTTGTTGGACCTGGTGGAGCTAGAGATGCTGCTGATCCTTCGTCACTGGAGGGTGGTAGTACCTGCAAGAGACTCCGATGCTTAAATTAGCATGGGCTTTAAGCAGGTTTTCAGTAGAATCAGAGTATGAGTTATACCTGGGTGCTCCAGCGTATTTATAGTAGTGTGGAGTGACCTTATTGATAAGATAAGTTAGTTATCTTATCTTATCTTTGACTGAAGTCATCTTATCTTTAAGAGGAACCACCCTTATCTTTCTAGGCTTTGGCTGCCTTTAGATTGGGCTATGTTCCTTCGTTTGGGCCTTTCTTGGGCCTTTGTAGCGATTTGGCCGAACTCCTTGAGAAGAGGTCGGGTAATCCTGACCTAAAGAGGTCGGTCGACTTGTCTTCAATCAGCTCGGGTCATACAGCTCGACCCAGGGTATGAACAGTGCCCCTGCTTAAGCTCGGTCTTTCTTTTGAGGTCGTGTCTTTGCTAGACTTTGACCCCTTTTGGGAAAGTCGAGCTCGAGCATTTTTTGTTTTGTCGATCCCGTTTTGTAGAGCTCCTAATGGGTTTTTGAATGTAGAGTGTTTTGTCTCACTCCTTTTTAATTGCAACGCACGTTTTGCATTCCCTTGGAAATGTGCGAAGGTTTAAATACTCATTAACTCTTCGCTGTTTTTCTTTTATTTCCCTCTTTGTATCTTCATTTGAATTTCAAAGCCTCTTCCTTCAGTTTCTTCTTTCACTTTTCTCTTAGACTCCTTGCTGGCGCTTCGTTCTTTTGTTCTCAAATCTATCCATTCTTCGCGCTTCCCTCTTTCTTTGCTAGGAAAGTGATTGTTTGGTGTGGTTTCGCCGTTGCTTCGGTCTCTGAGCGTTTATCATCTTCTCTCCACTGCAGATTGGTTTTTCGTCTTCTCTTTCTCTTTTACTTTTCACGCCGTTCTTTTTATTGCTTGTGTTTGTTTGGGGATGAACAAGTTTTGATCTTTGTTTGGATTTGGAAAGTTTGAATCTTGTCTGTGTCGTTGTGCCTGTAATGCGCGCCTTGAGGGTTTCTTTGATTTGTTGCTTGTTTCTGTCCCTTTTACTTGATTTCTTTATGTGTAGATCTTCTTCTGTTTGTATCTTGGAGTAATGGACTGTGAATTTGAAAAAAGGTTGCATCTTTTTTATGATTTCTGCATGCTTGATGTTCGCTATTTTGCATGGATGGATCGCCATTGTCAGAGAAGGCTTGATCTTTTTTGTGTTTTTAGGGTTTAAACTGCGAGATTTTTCTTTTTCCTGGATCCTTGCTTTGTTATTGCCTCCAAAGGATGCCCCTGGACCTTGGTGTAAGTCCTGGGGTTTCCTTTTACTGCTGTTTCTGAGTCTTTTAACATTCGCATGCTATTGTCCGAGATGTCTCCTATTTTGTCCGAACTGTTTGATTAGTAACCCATTTTTCCTTTTTCTCAGTGTAGGACTAGTTAACCCATGTCTTCTCGCAAAAATATTATTGAGATGTCTACCAAGGTCCCAGATGGCATGTCTGACTGGCTGGATTCTCTTGTCTTGATGTGTGTCACTGTGGTTGATTCTGAATACTGCGCGCGACTTAGGAATCATCATAGGATTTGTAGTAGTAGAGATCAGGAGAAAAATTACGAGTTGGTAGCGCCTGACCCTGATGAGAAAGTTTGTTTTCCTTCTCTAAAACAGGGGGAACTGATAAACCACTATTTCATGGTTTATCTGTGCTCAATTGAGTGGATTTTACCAACTCTTTACCCACTTATTCATACTATTTGCATGGTTTTACATTTACGTTCCTAATTATGTGCTTTGATTGAAAACATGCTTCTTTGATCTTATATTTGCTTATTATTAATCCTCTCTTATTACCATTAGATGCCTTGATATGTGTGTTAAGTGATTTCAGAGATTATGGGGCAGGAATGGTTTAGAGGATGGAAAGGAAGCATGCAAAAGTGGAAGGAATACAAGAAGTTGAAGAAACTGCAAAGCTGTCAGCCTGACCTCTTCGCATTCAAACAGTCATAACCTGAGCTACAGAGGTCCAAACGATGCGGTTTCAGTTGCGTTGGAAAGCTAACGTCCGGGGATTCGATTTAATATATAATATGCTATAGTTTCCCTAACGCTAGATGACGCGACTGCGTGCTCCATGCGGCCGCGTCGCAGTGACGAAATTCCAGCGTAGTTAAATTCGAGACCAGCGAATTCTGGGCTGTTTCTGACCCAGTTCTCGGCCCAGAAAACACAGATTAGAGGCTATAAAGTGGAGGAATGCATCCATTCATAGGAGGCTCTCATAATTCACTTTTCATGTTTTAGATGTAGTTTTAGAGAGAGAGGTTCTCTCCTCTCTCTCTCTTAGGATTAGGATTTAGGATTTCTCTTAGTTTTAGGAGTGACTCTCGATCCCAGGTTCAATGTCCCTTTCTATTTACTTTCACTTCTATTTTTATTGACTCTAATGCTTTTATTTGTATTTGATTTATGTTGCCCAATTGGCTTATGAACTTTTCCATGTTAGATTTTACTGCTTTGAATGTATTTTATTTGAGGTATTCCAGATATTTATGATTTTAATTTAGCTTTCTACATTCTTGGCTTTGGTTAAGAAATTAGTAACTCAGGAGTTATCTTAACTCAACATAAGTGATAATTGTTATCTTTGCTAATTGAACTGAACTTCGATAATCCCAATCTTTCCTTAGGGATTAACTAGGATTTGAAGATCAAACTAATTAGTCACTTGACCTTCCCTTGCTCTAGTAAAGGTTAACTAAGTGGAATCAAGAGTCAATTTTCATTATTGTTGATAAGGATAACTGGGCTAGGACTTCCAATTTCTCATACCTTGCCAAAAGTTTATTTTACAGTTATTTATTTATTTTAATTGCAAATTAAATTACTTGCTCCCTATTCTCAAAACCCCAAATTTACAATCTCCATAACCAATAATAAGAACATACTTCCCTGCAATTCCTTGAGAAGACGACCCGAGGTTTAAATACTCGGTTATCAATTTTAAAGGGGTTTGTTACTTGTGACAACCAAAATGTTTGTACAAAGGGATTTCTGTCGGTTTAGAGACTATATCTACAACGCGACTGTTTTTAGGAACTTCTTTACTGGCAAAAAAATCTCAACGTCAAAATGGCGCCGTTGTCGGGGAATTGCAAATGTGTGCCTTATTATTGGTTATTGTAAATATTTTCTTTTACCTGTTTATTTGTTTTTATTTTTGTTTTTATTTTTGCCTTTTTCTTAAGTTAAGAGGTTATTGGTTTTTATTTTAAAATTTTTATTTTATCTTATCTTATTTCAAAAATCAAATTTCAAAATTCAATTTTAAAAAAAAATTTCAAAAAAAATTCAAATTTAAAAATTTTCAAATTTCGAATTTCAAAAATTCAAATTTCAAAAATTTAATATTCAAAATTTCAAAATTTAATTTTCAAATTCAAAATTTAAATAACCTTTTAATTTAAATTTGTTTTTATTTTTGTTTTTAATTTTTATTTGCTACTATGAACTCTCACCCCTTTGGCTATGAGTCTGGTTACAATTATGTTGCAGGAAGAAGAAATTACAATGAGAACATGCATCAAGGTTGGAACAATCAAAGATGGGAGGAGCCACAAGGATTTGATCAACCCTCATAGCAACAACCACCTCCAATGGACTATCAACAATCACCACCATATGCCTATAAACCCTCTCCTCAACACAACTTTGAACCACCATACTCACAAGCCACCTACAACCATTCACCTCCATATGACTGATAAACCACTATTTTATAGTTTATATTGTGTTTAATTGTGTGGTTTTATCGTGATCCTTACCCACTTATTCATCAATTTAGCATGCATTTAGATTTTCTTCCTAAATTCAGTACATGTTTGAAAATTGCTTCCTAGAGACTTTAATTATTTAATTTTAATTCTCCTTTATTCCATTCGATGCCGTGATCTGTGTGTCAAGTGTTTCAGGCTTTATAGGGCATGAATGAGATGGAGATTGGAGAGGAAGCTAGCAAAAATGGAAGGAACACAAGAATTTGAGGGGATAACCAGCGAGAAGTGACGCGGTCGCATGGCTCACGCGACCGCGCGAAGGAGCGCAAATCGCAGTGACACGGCCGCATGGCTTGCACGGCCGCGCGAATTGGAAAGCGCAAGTGACGCGGTAGCGTGGACGACGCGAACGCGTGGAGAGGAAAAAGCGCAAGCGACGCGTCCGCATGGATGACGCGATCGTGTGACATGTGCGATCTGCATAATCTGCAGGATTCGCTGGGGGCGATTTTGGACCTTATTTCGGCCCAGTTCTCGGCCCGGAACAGCAGACTAGAGTCAGAGAATATGCAGAAACAATACACATTCATTCAGTAGTTTTCTAGATCTAGTTTTACTCTCTTAGGTTTTTCTCTCCAGGTTTTTAGGATTCTAATTTTGAATTGATCTGAGCATTGGAACATTGAGAAGAGTTATTTCCCTCATCAAGACTTCGTAATTCTAGTTCGTTTTCTTAACTTGGTTTCATTCTTCCATGTTTTTTACTTTGTTCAATTTTGTATTTGAATGCTTTTATGATTAATTAATGCAAGGATTATTTCTTTTTAATTCAATTTCAATTCCAATAATCATGTCTTCTTTTAATTCCCTTTCATGTGCTATGGATTCTTTATTTATAATGCGTGAGTAGTTTCCTTACTTGATAGGGAGTTGATTAAAAGGAACTCTTGAGTTGGAAGGATTGAAAGAAAATTTGTAATTGGGTTAAATTTTGGATTACTATCCTGTCACCGACGCCAATCCCTTTGAACTAAGTGGGTTGCAACTTGTGAACAGATCTGGCATTCCAACCTGTTTGACTTTCCCGTACCTAATAAAGGATAACCAAACAGAATAACTATTAATTATAAATTAATCTTACAATCGTACCATCAGTAGTAGAAATTCCAACCAATCAACTCCCAGTCAAGGCTTTTATTCATATTATTTAAATTTCCTCAATTTACATCCCAATTTACTTAGCTCAACTTCTTGGAACATCTGATTAATAAGATAACACACTTTTCTGCAACTCGTTGGGAGACGACCTGGGACTTAAAACTCCCAGTAATTTTAATTGAAATTCTCTGTGGCATACTTTTAAATTGATAGGCAGATTTTCGGTGAGTTAAGAACTATACTTGCAACGTAACCATTTTAATAATTTTTAATTCACCAGCTTCTGCGTCCCATCAATGACCCTAACCCTCAACCACCATACTAACCACCTTATGAGCCATATGAACCATATATAGAACCACCCCAATTCCAACCCAATTACTCACAAGAGCCACCACTTCAATATTCACCATCTCCATATCCATCAATCCAAGAGCACTATGATCCTATTTATGAAAGCCGAGTGCATTAAGAGACAAAGGATCGTTTCAAGAAAACAGTGGATCGATGTCATGCAACCATTCGTCAATTGGAGCAAGCAATAATGAGTCAATTAGCTTCCCGACGTTCGGAAACTCAAGGAGCTCCCATGGCTTCATGTGGGCAATCTAATGAAGAACGTAGCATGAAGGAGATATTAGAAACTCCAGTGGACAGTACGGAGCATGACTTTGTACTGGAACAAGTGGAGGAAGCTGTAATTATTGAAGAGGAAGAAGTGGTTGAAGACTTAGGAGATGCAGAACCTCCATGGGAAAGTTCAGTCATAGAACCCCCTTTCAAGACATTTGAAATTGATGCTGAGGAGGGTATACAACCTCCAAATCATATCACAGTAAAGGACTTGGAAGAGGTTGATCAAGAGATGGAGATTCAAGAAGAAGAAGCACAACCTCCCATGCCCTTGGAAAGCAATGAAGAGGAGATTGAATTGGAAGAAAGCTACCAAGAGGAAGAGGTTGAAATTGAAAAAGCTTGCAAAGAGGTGGTAATTATCAGAGAAAAGAACAAGGGAGCGGAGCTTGCAATTTCATTAAAAATACCCCCCTAAGCTGCCATCATCTTTCACGACATTCAAGTGGGTAAAATTCATATCCCGTAGCTTTCTGATTCCACTTGAATATGGGCTACTGGAGACGGATGGTCAACTTAGAGCTCTTTGTGGCATTAAGAGTAAGAGGAAGATGGTTAGTGGTAAGAATTGTCCTGCAAGGTTCATTATGGTTGGAAGCTTTAAGTTTAAATGCAAAGGTTGGTGTAAAGCTCAACTGAATGGGTCTAGGAAGTTGTTTGGCCGCTTTAGTGAGAATTCGGAGTGCTTGCTACCCGGATGGAATCATGATAATCAACAAGAAGATGGGTGTAAAAGCAAGATTTGGGATCCTGGAATCTGTTCTGACATCCAACACCCCGGGAGCCTAAGAATCTGTTTGAAGCTGCTCAAAGGTTTTACGTGCCTAGTTTGGGATCCCGGAGGTTACTGGAATCACAAACATTGGTGGAGATTCCTGGATGAGTTCAAGCACAAGCCACCATAACAGGAAGCTCTTCCAATGTCCAACTTAAGGACTTTAACTAAAAGTGCTAGGTGGGAGACAACCCACCATGGTATGATCGTTCCTTTTTCATTTTTATTTAGTTTTGTTTGTTTTCGAGTTTTATTTTATTTTATATTGAACCTGGAGTTTTGCATCACATTCATATTAACACTGCATTCTGCATTTTTTTTCAGATTATCAAAAAAAAAGGGGAATTTTCGCACGCGACGCGTCCGCGTTGTATGTGCGTTCGGAAGAAAATGAGGTTGAACAGAGAGTCACACGAAAGCGTGGCTGGAGGCGCGCCATTAGCACAAATTTACTCCACGCGACCGCGTCGATGACGCGTCTGCGTCATTTGGAAAAATAGCCTCCCACGCGACCGCGTCACCCACGCGGCCGCGTGACCTGAAATCGACGTAAAAAGGGTGTATGGCAGAAAGTTGAGCTGGAGTTGGGCTGGACTCGTGCTGGAAGCCTAAGCCCTACCACACGAACGCGTGCCCCACGCGTCCGCGTCATTTTTAAAAGAAAGGCCACTCACGCGATCGCGTCGACCACGCGATCGCGTCACCCAGATTTTTGGCAAAAGAGTTTCGAACAGAGAGTTGTGCGACCGCGAGGCTGCACTCGCGCCAATCGCACAAAACAGGCCACGCGATCGCATGACCCACGCATCCGCGTCACCTGACCTTATCACACACCACGCGACCGCGTCACTCACGCGTCCGCGTCACAAGCGGCACACAGAATATCCAGATCAGCCAATTTTCTTGTCTTTTCTTCTCTAATCCTTATTTTTCTTATCTTTTCTTATTTCTCTCTTCTTCCTTTCTTATCTTCTTTCCCTTCTCATTCTTCTTATTTTTCTTTTTATTTTATTTTAATTTATTTGCATACTTTCATTCATTGCATTATTTTTATTGGTGTTAGAAATTTATTTGGGTCATTATTTCTATATTTTACTTGTGGATTATTAGAGGAATTATTTGACAATTATATATATTTATTTTTTAAAGGGTTGCTTGCATGTTCAATTTATTATTTTCATTAGATTATTTACCATGCATGTTATGTGTTTATGAAAACGCCCGTATGGCATTGTGCACTGCTTTTCAGTATCTTTTATCCTACTACTCTGAATGCCTGTTTTTCACAAAACTCTTTTTCATATCATATTCATTCAATATAATTGTCATTACAAACATGTTGCTAGTTTGAAAGACTTGGTAATCTAACTTGGACATTGAATGCTTGATCTATGCTACTCATGCCTTTGCCTGCATGCCAATAAACACCTTGCATTCAATTGTTATCATATGCACTAGCTATTTTCCATTGATGACTTTTCACATGTACTCATGAGCGTGTGTTAACGTCATTCTTCTTTATTGTGTATTGATTACCACCTTTCTCGCTCTCTTCCTTGCTCTAATCCTTAGCTTTATAAGTCACTTTCTTTTTCCCTTTTCAGGATGGCCACCAAGAAGGGTAAAGAGAAAGCTACTCCCAAACTACCGGCAAGGAAAGGAACAAAAAGAGCCCCAGCTGAGGAACCACAACCCCTGTCCACTTGCAAATCTCAGCATGTACCGAGGACGGTGCAATCTTTAAGTGTGGGGAGGTCGATACCGATCTCCGTGGGTTAGTACCTTCCTATCTCAAACACCAATGGTTTATTTTTCTTGTTAGTTGTTGCATTTGCATATTTAATTGCATATTTGTTTGATTTTTTTTGCATATTTTACCACTTAGTTGAAGTAATATTTTCTTTTTTCAAGAAACCTTTTAGAGTATTTCACTAATTTGAATAAAATTTAATGTTACACTTGTTTGAAAAAATATTATACTGGAACATGGTTTAGAGCTCGAACACACAAAACCTGTGAGATTTTTTGAGCTTATTTGAATTGGTTGCATTTTACCAACAAATATTTTATTTTTGGTGTGTGTTTTTCTCTCTAAAATTGTGATCTATCTTGCTTAATTCTATATTTCCATGGTTTGATGTATCCATGCACTTATATGATTGAGGCCTTTGTTTCACTGAGCTTACATACCCATATGGCCTTACCCTTTCATTATCCCTTGCAAACCAATTTTAAGCCTATTTTACCCCTTTGTTCTTTACTTTAGCACATCATTAACTCTAAGCGGAAAACAATAATGTCCTTAATTTGAATCCTTGGTTAGCTTAGACTAGTGAGATGCTTATGATTTAAGTGTGGGAAAATTGGGATTGAAAACATTTGGTTTGAAAAATTGAGTATGTTAGAATTTTCTGAAAATGTGAAAGAAATGTTTAGGACATGTCATGCATTCAATAATTTAATCATATGTATTGAGAAAAACCAAAGAAAAAAAAAAGAGATGAAAAAGAGAAAAAGAGCAAATAAGAAAAAGGGGACAAAATGCCCCCAAAGTAAGTGGTGAGAACAATGCATATGTACTGTACTTAAAACTAGAATGCATGAATATGTGGAAAATATGGTTAATAGATAGTTAGATGTGGTATTATGATTACATGGATTATTTAAGTTAGGTGGAAAGTTTAAGTTAATTAAGGATTCAGATTTTAGTCCACTTGGCCAAATACAATCCTACCTTGACCCTAACCCCATTACAACCTTTAAAAGACCTCTTGATATATGTATCTGTGCATTAAATTTATATTGATTGTTAGATGAAGAGCAAGCCTTAAAAAGCAAGGATAGTAGAGAATTGAGAGAATCGAACCTTAAACACTTGGGTGATTAGAGTGTATACACTACCAGTGAGGGTTCGATGCTCAATTCCTTGTTCCCGGCTTTCATGAGCTATTTTCTTCTAGAAGTCTATTTGTACTTCATGATTTGAATTAGTGAAATTCAATTCATATTTGTTCTTAAAAGATTTGTTTACTTTTAACCAAGTAGGTAGAAACATTTTGCATGTAGTTGCATTCATATAGATAGGTTGCATCTCATACATTCTACCATTCCTCTTCATTCTTTATAGTTTCTCTTGAGCTTAGCATGAGGACATGCTAATGTTTAAGTGTGGAGAGGTTGATAAACCACTATTTCATGGTTTATCTTGTGCTCAATTGAGTGGATTTTACCAACTCTTTACCCACTTATTCATACTATTTGTATGGTTTTACATTTACCTTCCTAATTAAGTGCTTTGATTGAAAACATGCTTCTTTGATCTTATCTTTGCTTATTATTAATCCTCTCTTATTACCATTAGATGCCTTGATATGTGTGTTAAGTGATTTCAGAGATTACAGGGCAGGAATGGTTTAGAGGATAGAAAGGAAGCATGCAAAAGTGGAAGGAATACAAGAAGTTGAAGAAACTGCAAAGCTGTCAGCCTGACCTCTTCCCATTCAAACAGTCATAACTTGAGCTACAGAGGTCCAAACGACGCGGTTCTAGTTGCATTGAAAAGCTAACGTCCAGGGTTTCGATTTGATATATAATATGCTATAGTTTCCCTGATGCTAGGTGACGCGACCGCGTGCTCCATTCGGCCGCGTCGCAGTGACGGAATTCCAGCGTGGTTGAATTTGAGACCAGCGAATTCTGGGCTGTTTCTGACCTAGTTCTCGGCCCAGAAAATACAGATTAGAGGCTATAAAGTGGAGGAATGCATCCATTCATAGGAGGCTCTCATAATTCACTTTTCATGTTTTAGATGTAGTTTTAGAGAGAGAGGTTCTCTCCTCTCTCTCTCTTAGGATTAGGATTTAGGATTTCTCTTAGTTTTAGGAGTGACTCTCGATCCCAGGTTCAATGTCCCTTTCTATTTACTTTCACTTCTATTTTTATTGACTCTAATGCTTTTATTTGTATTTGATTTATGTTGCCCAATTGGCTTATGAACTTTTCCATATTAGATTTTACTTCTTTGAATGTATTTTATTTGAGGTATTCCAGATATTTATGATTTTAATTTAGCTTTCTACATTCTTGGCTTTGGTTAAGAAATTAGTAACTCAGGAGTTATCTTAACTCAACATAAGTGATAATTGTTATCTTTACTAATTGAACTGAACTTCGATAATCCCAATCTTTCCTTAGGGATTAAGTAGGATTTGAAGATCAAACTAATTAGTCACTTGACCTTCCCTTGCTCTAGTAAAGGTTAACTAAGTGGAATCAAGAGTCAATTTTCATTATTGTTGATAAGGATAACTGGGCTAGGACTTCCAATTTCTCATACCTTGCCAAAAGTTTATTTTACAGTTATTTATTTATTTTAATTGTAATTTAAATTACTTGCTCCCTATTCTCAAAACCCCAAATTTACAATCTCCATAACCAATAATAAGAACATACTTCCCTGCAATTCCTTGAGAAGACGACCCGATGTTTAAATACTCGGTTATCAATTTTAAAGGGGTTTGTTACTTGTGACAACCAAAATGTTTGTACGAAGGGATTTCTGTCGGTTTAGAGACTATATCTACAACGCGACTGTTTTTATGAACTTCTTTACTGGCAAAAAAATCTCAACGTCAGGAACGTCCCTTCTTTTATGCGTATGATTACTTTTTTAGCCAAATGAACATCACCATTCCTTTTACTTCCTTTGAGACCGACCTGTTGTGGTCCTGCAACGTAGCTCCTTCTCAACTTCACCCGAACTCGTGGGGCTTCATAAAAATCTTCCAACTGTTGTGCCAAGAATTGGATGTCCAACCTTCTCAAACTCTCTTTCTTTACCTTTTTGTTTTGACGAAGCCTAGGGCAGCTAAGAAGAAGGCTTCCTAGATTTCTTTCCGAGCTGCCCAGGGAAAGAAAGTTTTTTCTATGTACGACGAATCTTTTAGGGATTTCAAAACCTATTATTTCAAGGTCCGAGTTGTTGAAGGAGCTTGGCCTTTCTTCTTGGAACAGAATAATGAGCCTGCCTTCCCCTTATGCTGGCAAAAGAATGTGGTAGTGTCTAGGTATACTTGGAAAATGCTAGATGAAATCGAGCAGGCTTTTGTGCATGTCCTAGAGGAAAATTGGGAGGAGCCTCCCCATCTTAACACGAAGAGGTTCTTGGGGATCCCTCCCTTCTTCGAGCTGAATTAGGTAGCTGCCGATTTCTTTTTCAGTCTTGTCTTTTTCCTTTATTTTATCTGTTTATTTTGTCAATCCACCTCTTTCTTATTTGCAACTTTGGTTTTGCTACTTTATTTTTTCAGAGATGGTGAAGACCACTGATTCCATGAAAGCCTTTAAGAGGGCGAGGAAGGCGACTGCGGTCTAGAACATCTCGGCCAAAGGTTCTGGGGAGGGATCTTCGAGAGTTGCTCTGAGGAGGTTGACCTCGGACACTTCTGGGCCGAGGAGATTCGTACGACCCCCCAGGTTCACCTGGCTTCTTCTGATCCTCCCCAGTCGACCTCTGATGCTGCGTCTCCTTCTGCTGCCTCTCCTTCTGCTGCTGATCCTCCAAGCAAGAAGCAGAAGACTGTTGAACCCTATAATCTGGATGCCCCTGACTTTGATGTTGTGGGGTTTGTTGATAACCAAATTGCCCCTTATGGCTGACTTCCTATGGATGACGTGTCCATCCTGCACCACCTGGATTTCATCACCAGTAGTAGTGTTCGGATGGCGCACATGGGTGCAGCTTTGTTTCGCTCTATCCAAGACTCTCCCGTTCATGCGACAAAGGCTTTTATGCTAGAAGCCAAGTCGGAGTATGACAGGATCAAGGGGTTGAAGGATGAGCTTGACGCAAAAGTGATCAAGCTGGAACTGGATGTTGAGAAGGAAAAGTCCAGGGCTGTTGCTGCGAAAGCTGCTGTGAATCTGGCCGAGGAGATGGCCAAGAAGTCGAAAGAGAGTTATACCTGTACTTATGGTGAGTTGCTGGAGACCAGGGAGAGGCTTGACTCGGCCCTTGCTGACTATTCTGAGCTTCAGGGCCATCTTGTGGGCAGGGTGACGGATGCATATGAGAACCTAAAAGCTCAGGTCCGAGTTCTTGCTCCTGAGCTCGACCTGAGTCTTTTTAGTTTGGATAATATTGTTGAAAATGGTAAGATTGTTCCTGCGCTGAATGAAGATAAAGAGGAAGGTCCTCCCCCAGAACCGCCGATTAAAGCTTCTACTGCCGCGACTTCTTCAACTGCTGCTGCTGAGGTCAGTCACTCTGAGTCCGACCCTGACATCCACATCTTAAATCGGGGGGATGGGATGGTAGATGCGATTCCTATAAATATCATTCCTCCCTCAACAACCCAGGGTGCTGCCGTTGAGGAGATCTTGGATACCTTGTGACTTTTTATGTATTCGTTTAGCCTGGTTTGTGGGCTTTTGAACTCTTATTTTTTGTAACTTTGCGTGATGTGCTTTGACATTTTGGTTGCTTTTCTTAGCAACTTTATTTGGGAAAAACAAATACCTTCAAACTCTTAAGGTCGACTTTTCAAGTGCCTTCTGAGTTTTTATTATAGTAGCTTTGTTTCTCTTGATATGTTTGTTTGCAATTTTGCCACTTCCAGGAATCTTTAGAGTGTTGGAATTTTGCTGTCTGACCTCTTTTTGATTACCTTGTGTTTGTTCATTTTCTGCTTTTGATGCTAGCTTTGTTCGACAACTTTCTAGTGTTCTTGTAAACTTTGTTAGCTTAGTCTGAACAACTCTAGTGGCTTTGTTGTGGAGTCGTGGCTTTTTGGGTAGAGCTGTGTCCATTCTAGCGCACGCCTTTCGTTGGTCTGACTTCCCGTGTGGATCCGAGATGTAGCTTTCATTGGTCCGAATTCTCTTGTCGGTCCAATCTGTAGCTTTCGTTGGTCGACTTCGCTTGTCGATTCTTCTTAAGTTATTTTTAGTAATCCATTTTTAGTAAGACCTCGTCAGGCCACTTTTTATGGATTACTTTTTATAACTTTGTCACTTGTCGGTTCGTCCTAAGTTATTTTTAGCAATATATTTTTATTCAGACCTCGTCAGGCCTCTTTCTATGGATTACTTTTTATAACTTTTGCAGCTTTCATGTCGATTGGTCTGACTTCTTCATGTCGGTCTATTCTAAGTTATTTTTAGCAATCCATTTTTACTCAGACCTCGGCATGCCTCTTTCTATGGATTACTTTTTATAACTTCTTGCATTAATCCATTTTTATCGCTTTTTCATCTTGCCAATTTTGTAGAAATCAGGTGGTGAGTTTAGTTCTCACTCAGCCGACCTTTGTCGAAATCGGACGATGAATTCGGTTTTCATCGTGATCGGGTGGTGAATTTGGTTTTCACCTTGCCGACCTGTAGCTTTGTAATCGGACGATGAATTCGATTTTCATCGTGATCGGGCGGTGAATTTGATTTTCACCTTGCCGACCTGTAGCTTTGTAATCGGACGATGAATTTGATTTTCATCATGATCGGGCGGTGAATTTGGTTTTCACCTTGCCAACCTGTAGCTTTGTAATCGGGTGATGAATTTTTGCGTTCGGATTAATGCGTCTTGGTAGAGAAACTTTGTAGAGAATCAGGAAAATTTTATTCAAATAGAAAATAGGCATATAAGCAAGAATATATACATGTGGGTGTTTACCCCTCTAAGTCAGGCAATTTTACAAATCTTGGCTTGGTGCCTCGTTAAAAAACCTTTTCAGGAAAAAGAGTGCACCTTGACCTAAGATCTTTATTACCTCCTAACTATAATACCTTCTTAGGTTGCAGGCATGCCACGACCTTGGTAGTTCTCGCCCCTCGAGTTCGGACACCTTGTAGTAGCCTTTTCCCAGTACCTCGGTAACTCGGTAGGGTTCTTTCCAATTAGCCGCAAGCTTTCTTTCTCCTGGTCGACCTGTTCCGATGTTATTTCGGATTAAAATGAGATCGTTGTGGGCGAAACTTTGTTGGACGACTTTTTGATTGTATCTTGAGGCCATTCGACGTTTTAACGCCTCTTCCCTAATCCGAGCTCTTTCTCGGATTTCTGGAAGTAGGTTGAGCTCTTCCCTTTGATTTTGGGAGTTAGCCTCTTCATTGTAGTAGATCATTCTGGGGGATCCTTCTTTGATTTCTATCGGGATCATTGCCTCCATTATGTAAGCCAATCGGAAAGGTGATTCCTTTGTGGTGGAGTGTAGAGTTGTCCGATATGCCCATACGACTTGTGGAAGCTCTTCAGCCCAGGCTCCTTTTGCGTCCTGTAATCTCCGTTTTAACCCGGCCAATATGACTTTGTTAGCTGCTTCTGCTTGTCCATTAGCTTATGGGTGTTCTACGGATGTAAAGTAGTGCTTTATTTTCAAGTCTGCTACCAACTTCCTGAAGCCTGTGTCTGTGAATTGAGTTCCATTGTCTGTGGTAATGGAGTAAGGAACCCCAAACCTTGTAACAATGTTCCTGTATAAGAATTTCTGACTTCTTTGAGTAGTGGCATTAGCTAGGGGCTCTGCCTCAATCCATTTTGTGAAGTAATCCACCCCTACAATAAGGAACTTGACTTGTCCTGATCCTTGGGGAAAGGGTCCAAGGAGGTCGAGTCCCCATTTTGCGAATGGCCAAGGTGATGTTACGCTGATGAGCTCCTCTGGTGAGGCGATGTGGAAGTTAGCATGTTTTTGACATGGAGGGCATGTCTTAACGAACTCGGTTGTTTCTTTTTGCAAAGTCTTCCAAAAGAATCCAGCTCGGAGTACTTTTTTGGAGAGAGCTTAAGCTTCCAGATGATTGCCACTTATGCCACTGTGTATTTCTTCCCAAACCTCCTTTGTATTAGAGGTCGGCACACATTTTAATAGGGGTGTCGAAATTTCCCTTTTGTATAGGGTGTTGTTTTATGATGGTGTAATATTGTGCCTCTCATCTCAACCTCTTCGCCTCCTTCTTATCTGTTTGGAGTGTCTCTGATTTGAGGTAACTGATTAGGGAGGTCATCCATCCTTGATCCTGACCTGATATGGCTAGGACCTTTTCTTCCTCCGAGAATTGATGGGCTTTGCAATATTTCCTGGATGAGACTTCTGTTATTTCCCCCTGGTTTAGTGCTGGCTAATTTTGAGAGTGCATCAACTCGAGCATTCTATTCCCGAGGTATATGGTGGACCTCATATTCCCCGAGTCGTTCGAGCTATTTTCTGGTTTTGTCCAGGTACTTTTTCATGGTAGGGTCCTGATGAGCGGATAATTTATACCCTTTTGGCATTGTTTTTACATAGTTTTTAATATGTTTTAGTTACTTTTTATTATATTTTATTTGTTTTTATGAAAAAATCATATTTCTGGACTTTACTATGAGTTTGTGTGTTTTTCTGTAATTTCAGGTATTTTCTGGCTAAAATTGAGGGACCTGAGCAAAAATCTGATTCAGAGGCTGAAAAAGGACTGCAGATGCTGTTAGATTCTGACCCTCTTGCACTCGAAGTGGATTTTATGGAGCTACAAAAGGCCAATTGGCGCGCTCTCAATTGCGTTGGAAAGTAGACATCTTGGGCTTTCCGGAAATATATAATAGTCCATACTTTTCTAGAGATTTGATGGCCCAAACGGGCGTTAAACGCCAGCTAGGGACCCTTTTCTGGAGTAAAACGCCAGAACTGGCACAAAAACTGGAGTTAAACGCCCAAACTGGCACCCAAGCTGGCGTTCAACTCCAAGAATGGCCTATGCACGTGAAAGTTTCAATGCTCAGCCCTAGCACACACCAGGTGGGCTCCGGAAGTAGATTTCTGCACTATCTGCACTTAGTTACTCATTTTCTGTAAACCTAAGTTACTAGTTTAGTATAAAAACTACTTTTAGAGATTCATTTGATAACTCATGACATGTTACACTTCATATTGTATCTTCTACGGCATAAGTCTCTAAACCCCATAGGTGGGGGTGAGGAGCTCTGCTGTGTTTCAATAGATTAATGCAATTACTACTGTTTTCTATTCAATCACGCTTGATTCTATTCTAAGATACTCACTCGTACTTCAATATAGAGAATACGATGATCCGTGACACTCATCATTATTCTCAAACCTATGAACGCATGCCTGACAACCACTCTCATTCTATCTGAGCTCAACGTAGTCATTGCACGATAGCTTGAATGCATATCTCTTGGGTCTCTACTCCACGGACCGAGTCCCGAGGTTAGAACCTTCGTGGTATAAGCTAGAACCAATTGGCAGCATTCCTGTGATCCGAAAAGTCTAAACCTTGTCTGTGGTATTCCGAGTAGGATATGGGAAAGGATGACTGTGACGAGCTTCAAACTCGCGAATGTTGGGCGCAGTGACAGTGTGCAAAAGGATAGAGAGATCCTATTCCAACGCTAGTGAGAACCGACAGATGATTAGCCGTGCAGTAGCTGTACCTGGTATTTTTCAGTCGAGACGAGAAATCCGATAGTTGATTAGCCGTGCAGACATCGTACCTGGTATTTTGCATCCGAGAGGATCATACAGCTTGCCATTGAAGGAAGCCATGCGTGTTTGGAGAAGAAGATAGTAGGAAAGCAGAGATTCAGATGACAGAGCATCTCCGGAACCCCAACCTATTCCTCATTACTGAATCACAAGTAACATTCAATTCATGCTATTATTACTTTTCATAAACAAAATCAATTATATCATTTAAATCTCCTGACTAAGAACTGCAAGATAACCATAGCTTGCTTCAAGCCGACAATCTCCGTGGGATCGACCCTTACTCACGTAAGGTATTACTTGGACGACCCAGTGCACTTGTTGGTTAGTTGTGCGGAGTTGTGAAAAGTGTAATCACAATTTCGTGTACCAAGTTTTTGGCGCTGTTGCCGGGGATTGTTCGAGTTTGGACAATTGACGGTTTATTTTGTTGCTTAGATTAGGAAAAATTTATCTTTTTGGTTTAGAGTCACTAAAATTGCGTCTTCTATTATTGTTTATGGTTAAAATTTCAAAATCCTTGTTTCCCTTTTTCTAGATTTTTTTTTCAAAATTTTCTATATAAATAAATAAAAACTAATAAACTAATAATTAAGTCTTTTATTTAAGTTTAGTTTCATGTTTTAAGTTTGGTGTCAATTTCATATTTTTTATTTTTCTTCATATTTTTAATTATATGTTCCTTGTTCTTTCTTAATCTTCAAGTTGTTCTTGTTTATTTTCCTTGTTTGATCTTTAGTTTTTCTTGTTTTGTGTCTTTCCTTGTTTTTCTTGTGTAATTTCGAATTATTAGTGTCCAAAGTATAAAAATTTTTAAGTTTGGTGTCCTTTGTGTCCTTATTTCCTTAAAAATTTTCAAAATTTGTTCCTGGTGTTCATCTTGACATTCAAAGTTTTCTTATTTGTTTTGATCTAAAAATTCTAAATTTGGTGTCATTTTATTGTTTTTCTCTTTCCTCATTAAATTCAAAAAAAATATCTTTCCCTTTAATTACTTATCATTTTCGAATTACCTAGGTTGACTTAGTCAAAATTTTAAAATTTGGTAGTTTCTTGTTAGTCAACTTAGAATTTCAATTTTAAAAATTTATCTTTTTTAAATCTTTTTCAATTCTTTTTTTATATTTTTCAAAAATCCTTTATAAAATTTTTCAAAATCTTTTTCTTTTCTTTTTCATAATTTTCGAATTACTTGTACTATTTTATTATTTTGATTGAAAAATTTTAAGTTTGGTGTTTCCTTGTTGAGAAATTTTAAATCTTCAAATTTTAAAATCATATCTTTTTCAAATATTTTCTTTTATTTATTTATTTTTACAAGTATCTTTAATTTTAAGACATATCTTTTTCAAAACTCCCTAACCACTTTCTCTTTCTTCAATTTTCAAAAATTATATCCAAAATTTTTCAAATCTTTTTAATTAATTAGCCATTTTAGTATTCAAATTTTTTATTTTATTTTATTTTTTTAGTTTTTGAAACCTATATTCTATTTCCAATTATTTTATTTTATCTTATTTCCTTTTTAATTTGGTTTATTCTTAATTAAATAAAATAAAAACAAAAATATATTTTATTTGCAATCCACATCATCTCCCTTTCTCCATCATGGACCTAAGTGGAAATGAACAGTCCAGAAGGACTTTGGGGTCATATGCCAACCCCACTACTGCTACATATAGGAGTAGTATCTGTATACCCCCCATAAGAGCCAGCAATTTTGAGCTAAACCCTCATTTCATTATCATGGTACAGCAAAATTGCCAGTATTCTGGTCTTCCACAGGAAGAACCTACTGAGTTTCTGGCACAGTTCTTACAAATTGCTGACATAGTACATGATAAGGAAGTAGATCAAGATGTCTACAGATTATTACTGTTTCCATTTGCTGTAAAAGATCAAGCTAAGAGGTGGTTAAATAACCAACCCACAGCAAGCATAAAAACATAGAAATAGTTATCAGACAAATTCCTGAACCAATATTTCCCTCCAAAAAAGATGACACAGCTAAGGCTAGACATCCAAGGCTTTAAACAAGAGAATAATAAATCTCTTTATAATGCCTGGAAGAGGTACAAAGAGATGCTAAGAAAATTCCCTTCTGAAATGTTTTCAGAATGGGTGCAGTTAGACATCTTTTACTATGAGCTTACAGAAAAGGCCCAAATGTCTCTAGACCACTCAGCTGGTGGATCTATACACATGAGGAAGACAATTGAAGAGGCTGAAGAGCTCATTGATATAGTTGCTAGAAATCAACATATGTATCTAAGTAGTGAGTCCTCCATGAAAGAAGAGGCTAAAGCACTATCCACTGAACTTAGTCCTTCAGAATAAGTTGTTGAACTCAATCAGCAATTGCTTCTTATAACAAAACAGTTAACAGAATTTAAAGAGATGCTACAAGACACTAAAAATGGCAACAAGAATATGAAAGCACAATTGAACCAGACAAGACAGTAGTTATCTAAACAGATAACAGAAGAGTGCCAAGCTATTCAGTTAAGGAGTGGAAAAACATTGAATGTTTCAACTCAAGACAGCAGAAAGCCAAGAAAAGAATAACTGAAAGAGGATGACCAAGCCATTGCCCAAATTCCCTCTAAGGACAGTAAGAGCCCAGAGAGGAATGATCCTGGCGTTCAAACGCCAAAAAAGGGGGAAAGGTTGGCATTAAACGCCTAATGGGTAGCCAAATCTGGCGTTCAAATGCCAGAAAAGAGTGGCAATCTGGCGTTAAACGCCCAAAAAGCACCCACTTCTGGCGTTCAAATGCCAATAAGGGACCAGACACCTACAAGTGCTGATAAAAACCCCCTTAAGCAGGCTTCTCCAACCCCTTCTATAGGAAATAAGCCTACAGCAACTAAGGTTGAAGAATATAAAGCCAAGCTGTCTTATCCTCAGAAACTCCGCCAAGCGGAACAAGATAAACAATTTGCCCGCTTTGCAGACTATCTCAGGACTCTTGAAATAAAGATTCCGTTTGCAGAGGCACTTGAGCAAATACCCTCTTATGCTAAGTTCATGAAAGAGATCTTAAGTCATAAGAAGGATTGGAGAGAAACTGAAAAGGTTTTCCTCACTGAAGAATACAGTGCAGTCATTCTAGAAAGATTACCAGAGAAGCTTAAAGATCCCGAAAGCTTTATGATACCATGCACATTAGAGGATGCTTGTACCAAGAAAGCTCTATATGATCTTGGGGCAAGTATCAACCTACTACCTGCATCCACTATCAAAAAGCTTGGTTTGACTGATGAAGTTAAACCAACCTGGATATGCCTCCAACTTGCTGATGGCTCCATTAAAATTCCATCAGGCGTAATTGAGGACATGATTGTCAAGGTTGGGCCATTCGCCTTTCCCACTGACTTTGTAGTGCTGGAAATAGAGGAGCACAAGAGTGCAACTCTCATTCTAGGAAGACCCTTCCTAGCAACTGGACGAACCCTCATTGACGTCCAAAAAGGGGAGATAACCCTGAGAGTCAATGAAGATGAGTTTAAGTTGAATGCTGTCAAGGCTATGCAGCATCCAGACACATCAAAGGACTGCATAAGCGCTGATATTATTGACTCCCTGGTAGAAGAGGTCAATATGACTGAGGGTCTCAAATAAGAGCTAGAGGATATTTTTAAAGATATTCAGCCTGATCTGGAGGAACCAGAGAAAACAGAAAAAACTATGAAAACTCCTCAGGAAGAGGAAAAGCCTCCTAAACCCGAGCTCAATCCACTACCACCATCCCTGAAATATGTATTTCTGGGAGTAAATGACACTTTTCCTATGATCATAAGCTCTGCTTTAGAAACACAGGAAGAGAAAGCACTAATTTAGGTGCTAAGGACACACAAGACAGCTCTTGGATGGTCCATAAGTGATCTCAAGGGCATTAGCCCTGCCAGATGCATGCACAAGATCCTGTTAGAGGATGATGCTAAGCCAGTAGTTCAACCACAGAGGCAGCTGAATCCAGCCATGAAAGAGGTGGTGCAGAAAGAGGTCACTAAGTTACTAGAGGCTGGGATTATTTATCCTATTTCTGATAGCCCGTGGGTGAGCCCTGTCCAAGTTGTCCCCAAGAAGGGAGGCATGACAGTGGTTCATAATGAAAAGAATGAACTGGTTCCTACTAGAACAATTACAGGGTGGCGTATGTGTATTGACTACAGAAGGCTCAATACAGCCACCAGAAAGGATCATTTTCCTTTACCATTCATAGACCAGATGCTAGAGAGACTAGCAGGTCATGAGTACTACTACTTTTTAGATGGCTATTCAGGTTACAACCAAATTGCAGTAGATCCTCAGGACCAAGAGAAAATAGCATTCACATGTCCATCTGGAGTGTTTGCCTACAGAAGGATGCCATTTGGTCTGTGCAATGCACCTGCAACCTTTCAGAGGTGCATGCTCTCTATCTTCTCTGATATAGTAGAGAAATTTCTGGAAGTCTTCATGGATGACTTCTCAGTATTTGGAGACTCATTCAGCTCCTGTCTTGACCATCTAGCACTTGTTCTTAAAAGGTGCCAAGAGACTAACCTGGTTTTAAACTGGGGAAAATGTCACTTTATGGTGACTGAAGGAATTGTCCTTGGGCACAAAATTTCAAACAAGGGAATAGAGGTGGATCAAGCTAAGGTAGAGGTATTTGAAAAATTACCACCACCTGCCAATGTTAAGGCAATCAGAAGCTTTCTGGGGTATGCAGGATTCTATAGGAGGTTTATAAAGGATTTTTCAAAAATTGTAAAACTTCTGAGCAATCTGCTAGCTGCTGACATGTCATTTATCTTTGACACAGAGTGTCTGTAGGCGTTTGAGACTCTGAAAGCTAAATTGGTCACAGCACCATTCATTTCTGCACCAGACTGGTCATTACCATTCGAACTAATGTGTGATGCCAGTGACCATGCCATTGGTGCAGTATTGGGACAGAGGCATGACAAGCTTCTGCATGTCATTTATTATGCTAGCCGTGTTCTGAATGACGCACAGAAGAATTACACAACAACAGAAAAGGAGTTGCTTGCAGTGGTTTATGCCATTGACAAGTTCAGATCCTATTTAGTAGGATCGAAAGTGATTGTGTACACTGACCATGCTGCTCTAAAATATTTCCTCACAAAGCAGGATTCAAAACCCAGACTCATAAGATGGGTGTTTCTTCTGCAAGAGTTTGATATAGAAATAAGAGACAGAAAAGGAACCGAAAACCAAGTAGCTGATCATTTGTCCCGGATAGAGCTAGTAGTAGGAGCGTCCCTCCCTCCTACTGAGATCTCTGAGACCTCTCCGGATGAGCAACTCTTTTCCATTCAGGAAGTACCATGGTTTGCAGACATTGCAAACTATAAAGCTGTGAGATTCACACCCAAAGAGTACAGTAAGCAGCAAACAAAAAAATTGATTTCTGATGCAAAGTACTACTTGTGGGATGAACCATATCTCTTTAAGAGGTGTAGAGACGGAGTAATCCGTAGATGTGTGCCTAGAGGAGAGGCACAGAAGATCCTTTGGCATTGCCATGGATCACAATATGGAGGACATTTCGGAGGTGAGCGAACAGCCACAAAAGTTCTCCAATGTGGCTTCTACTGGCCTACTCTCTATAGAGACTCCCGAGAGTTTGTATGTAACTGTGACATTGCCAGAGAGCTGGTAATCTACCTCACGGTTATGCCATGCCTCAGCAAGGGATCTTAGAGATTGAGTTGTTTGATGTATGGGGTATTGACTTTATGGGACCTTTCCCACCATCATATTCAAACACTTATATTCTGATGGTAGTAGACTATGTATCTAAATGAGTAGAGGCAATTGCAACACCCACTAATGATACTAAGACAATGATGAAGTTCCTCCAGAAGCATATTGATGAGCAAATTGTTGTGATGGTCTAGATTTTCTTCTTATAGAAAGAATTACTTCATTGTAAGCATAGCTCCAAACCAACAAACAATTCCCACATAAAAAATTTGAGTTGTCACAAGTAACAAATCCCAAATAAGAATTAACCGAAGTATTTAAACTTCGGGTCGTCTCACAAGGAATTGCAATGAAATGATCAATTATTGTCTATGAAAATGCAAGGGGGTTTGATTTTATATTTTTGCAAGAAAATAAATGACAAGAAAGTAAAATAACAAGAACTAATAAAACAAATGGAAAGAACTCCTGGCTAGACATAGGTAATTGAGATCACCATTCTTGTCAACAAACCATACATTGATAATTATGAGGGACCAAGCTCATTAAGTCTACTTCCAAAAGCCTTAAGTACGTAATATCTACTCCTAGACTTGAAGTACGTCAAATGGCTTTGATCACATCAACCCATAAGTCCCAACCTATCTACTAATTAGATTAGTAGTGGGTTGGTGTCAATGAGTATCAAATTGATCACCAAGGGTTCTGAAATCACCAAATCATTGAGACCCAATGACTCAAGGTCACTCAATTCCCTTAGCCTAGGCCAAGAGTAAAGAAAACTACTCAAAAACTAGTGTAAACATTTTATCAAACACCTAGTGTACAAGAAAAGTAAACATCATAAAATGCAAGAATTAAAGGAAACCCATAACTAACACAAGCAAGAAATCAACAATAGCAATTAAGATGAACATAAAAAGGACATAGAAACATAAAATTTGCCTTAGAAGAAATTGAGATCCAACAATTGTTCATAACATAAAAGAGAGCAAAACAAGAAATTAACAAGAGAAACTAAGAAGATTAAGACAATAGAGCATTAAAATATAAAGAGAATTAAAATCAAAACAAGAATTGAAGGAGAAATTTGAGAGTGATTAACCTAACTTTACCCTAATTTCTATCCTAAATCTAGAGAGAGGAGAGAGCCTCTCTCTCTAGAATTCTATCCTAAAACATGATGATAACTAAACTATGACTACTTAGTTCATTCCTCCTTCAATCCTTGGGTTCAATAGCATCAAAAATGAGTTGGATTGGGCCCAAAATGAGCTAGAAATCGCCCCCAACGAGTTGCCCAAAGTGGACCCACGCTGCTCCATTGGCGCGCACGTGTACAGTGCACGTTCACGTCCCTAGACATTAGGCAACTATGATAAATTTTATATCCTTTCGAAGCCCCGGATGTTAGCTTTCCAACGCAACTAAAACCGTTTCATTTGGACCTTTGTAGCTCAAGTTATGGTCGATTGAGTGCGAAGAGGTCAGGCTTGACATCTTTGCAGTTCCTTTATTTCTTCATGAGTTCTCCCACTTTGCATGCTTTTCTCCTCACTTTTTCCATCCAATACTTGCCTTATGAACCTGAAATCACTCAACAAACATATCAAGGCATCGAATGGAATTAAAGCGAGTTAAATTTAGCTATTTTAAGGCCTAAAAAGCATGTTTTCACATTTAAGCACAAATAAGGGAGAATTGCAAAACCATGCTATTTCATTGAATAAATATGAGAAAAGTTGATAAAACCACCCAAATTAATCACAAAATAAACCACAAAATTGGGGTTTATCAAATTTCCCCACACTTAAACCAAGCATGTCCTCATGCTAAGAATAAAGAAGGACAAGAAAAGAGCTATGAACATTTATTCAATGCAAATAAACTACATGCACCTATCTATATGAATGTAATTAAATGCAAAATGATTCTACCTACTTGGTTAAAAGTAAATCAATCTCCAAGAACATATATAAGCAAGTAGGGCGAAGGTTATATGACGACTCACAAACTCTACCAATTCAAATATCAAAATGAAGTTCAAATAGACTTGCAAGAAGAACGCTCATGAAAGCCGGGAACAAGGAATTGAGCATCGAACCCTCACCGGAAGTGTATCCGCTCTTGTCGCTCTAGTGTATAGGGTCGATCACTCAATTCTCTTCTAATCATGCTTTCCATGATTTGTTTTTCATCTAACAATCAACAATTATTCAATGCATGCATACATTCATCAGGAGGACTTGTTCATAGGTTGTAATGGGGCGAGGGTCAAGGTAGGATGCATATGGTCAAGTGAGCTTAAAATTTGAATCTTTGATTAACCTAAGCTCTCACCAAACACATATAACAACCTATACAATTCTAATACATAGCCTAGCTACCCATGATTCCCACTTTTTCCACATAATCATGCATTCCTTTTAATTCACATTCCATATGCATTGATTTTTATTGAACTTTACTTTGGGGCATTTTTGTCCCTTTTTTTATTTCTTTTTCTTTTTCTATATATATATATATGTTCTTTTTCTTTTTCTTTATCATCATTTTTTTAAAGTATATACAAACGTATCAATACATCTGGTTTTACATATAGTGCATGAATATGTACCAATTCCCAATATTTTCAACAAAAATAAAAATTACACTTTTACCTCAACCAATGTCCCAAGTTTTCCCATACCCAAATGATACACACCCTCACTAGCCTAAGCAAATCAAAGATCCAAATTAAGGGACATTTATTGTTTTTCACTTAGGGGTAGTGATGTGCTAAAATTAAGAACAAAAGGGATTAAATAGGCTCAAAATTGGCTAACAATGGTTGATGAAAGGTAGGCTATTTGGGCAAGTGAGCTAAACAAAATGATGGCCTCAATCATATAAATGCATGTATACATGGAATAATAGACATAAAGAATCAAACAAATCAAAGATTACAATCATAGAAAAAGAATGATGCACGCAAGAATGAAAATAAGTGGTTATAAGATGTAACCACACCATAAGGCTCAAAACTCACATGCTTGTGTTCTTAAATCAAAAACCATGTTCCAAAATACATTCTTCAAGCAAGTTCAACACAAAAAAAAATTTTCAAATTGGTAGGGTGCCCTAAAAACAGTTTCTTGGAAAAAAAAATCATCACCCTAACCAAGTAGTCCTAACATAAAAAGGAAGTGGTAAAAATGTGTACAAATTCTAACTAACATGCAATCTATCATGAAATACAACTAATCTAACAAAGACAAAAATTAAAAATTGGTGTTGAAAAAGGAAGTTGTTATCCATGGAGGTCGGTCGGACGACCTCCCCGCACTTAGAAATTTGCACCGTCCTCGGTGCATGCAAAGAAGAGCAAGGTGGACGGGTTGCTACAATTGATGAGTTTCTTCAAAGGGTTGTGTGGTAGGACTTGTTTGTTGCCCCATTTAGAAGCTTTTCCTTTTCCTCTTTCGGTGGGCAACCTAAAAGGAAAGAAAAAGAAAGAAAATTAAGCCTACAACAAAGATAGCAAAGCAAGTAGAACATAGGCGGGGGCTAATGCCAAATAAGAGTAAGGTTTTCACTACATGTTAGCTACGCATCTAAGTGAGAAAATAATATAATCTAAGGCATATTAACTAACACTTGATGCAAGAGTAAAGTCAAGGCATGAAGAGCACTCAAAAGCATCAAGTTCAAATAGAAAGAGTGGGTCATGAAAGGCATGCAAGTTCATATCAATGCACAAAGAATATAAGAATCATACAAGATTAAGTATTGATTTAAAAGTTTCATCACCCAACAATCTCAAACAAGTCAAGAAGCACCAAGATTAACCAAGAAATTCTCAACAATTGAGTAAGAAAATTCAACACCATTATTCAAATAAGCTCAAAAAAAAGAAGGTAAAAACAAGCTATAAAAACAAAATGAAAATGCAAAGAATAAAAGTATGCGAATGCAATGGACAAAAGAAATTGGGAGATGAGAAAAAAAAAACTCTTTTTTTTGCGACTGACAAACCCCATTTGTAGGGTTTATCTTGTATTGATTTTTGGGGATTTTATCACCTTTTACCCATATTTATTCAAGAAATAGCATGGTTTTGTATATTCTCCTTTAATTGTGCTTGAATGTGAAAACATGCTTTTTAGGACTCAAAATAGCTAAATTTAATTCACCTTGATTCTATTAGATGCCTTGATATGTTTGTTAAGTGATTTAAGGTTTAGGAGGCAAATATTGGATCAAGGGAATGAAGAAAGAAAGCATGAAAAGTTGGAGAACTCATGAAGAAATGGAAGAACCGGAAAGCTGTCAAGCCGACCTCTTCGCACTTAATCGACCATAACTTGAGCTACAGAGGTCCAAATGATGCGGTTCCAGTTGGGTTGGAAAGCTAACATCCGGGGCTTCGAAACGATATAAGATTTGCTATGGTTAAACCGCGCATGGTGACGCGTACGTGCATAGTACGCGCACGCGCCGTTGCTGCCACCTGGTTCACTTAAAACAAAACGTGGCCAGCGAATTCTAAAGCCTTGTGGGCCCAATCCAACTCATTTCTGATGCTATTTAAGCCAAGGATTGAAGGGGGAATGAAGATACTTTTCATACTTTAGAAGTTAGTTACCATTAGTTTAGTTTTAGCTTAGTTTAGTAGTGAGAGTTAGTTTCTAGAGAGAGAAGCTCTCTCTTCTCTCTAGAATTAGGATTAGAATCAGGTTTAGTTTTTAGATCTAGATTTTAATTCATGCTTTCATCTCCTTCTACCTTTCAATTCCTTGTTGTTACATTCATTCTTCTTCTATTCTTTTGTTGTAATTTCCCTTATGTTGTTCTTATGTTTTGTTGTAGATCTACTTTTGCTCCTTCTATTTTCTTTCAATTCCTTGTTGTTACATTCATTCTTCTTCTATTCTTTTGTTGTAATTTCCCTTATGTTGTTCTTATGTTTTGTTGTAGATCTACTTTTGCTCCTTCTATTTTCTTTCAATTCACTTAGAGGTAATTCATAATAATTGTGTTCCTTTTGATTGTTGTTGTTAATTCATTGCCATAATTGTTGTTAGATTCTATTTTTGTATCAATTTACTTTGCTTTTCTTTTATGCCTTCCAAGTGTTTGATGAAATGCTTGGTTGGATTTTAGTATAGATTTTGTTCCTCTTGGCTATGGTAGAGTAATTAGTGACGCTTGAGTTATCTAATGTCTTTGTTGATTGATAATTAGAAGTTGCTAATTGATTTAGATACCACTAAAGCTAGTCTTTCCCTTGGGAGTTGGCTAGGACTTGTGGAATCAAGTTGATTCATCCACTTGACTTTCCTCCATTATTAGAGGTTAACTAAGTGGTAGCAATGGACAATTGTGGTCACAATCGAGGAGGATAACTAGGATAGGACTTCTAATTCTCACAACCTTGCCAAGTGCTTTTTAGTTGTTAGTTTATTTTCATTGTCATTTACATTTCATGTCTCTTATCCCAAAACCCCAAAATACAATCCATAACCAATAACAAGACACTTCATTGTAATTCCTAGGGAGAACGACCCGAGGTTTAAATACTTCGGTTTATAGAATTTAGGGGTTTGTTACTTGTGACAAACAAATTTTTGTATGAAAGGATTATTGTTGGTTTAGAAGCTATACTTTACAACGAGAATTCATTTGTGAAATTCTATACCATCAAAAAAACCATTCATCAAAATGGCGCCGTTGCCGGGGAATTGCAATGGTGTTATGTTATTGGTTATTGTATATATGTGAATAGTGTGAATATGTGTGCTTTTGTTAGCTCTTGCTAGTTTTAGGATTTAATTTTCTTGCTTCTTATTTGATTTTGTTTTCATTTTCCTCTTGCTATCATGAATTCTCACTTTGGCTATGAGTGTAGTTACAATTATGTTGTAGGTGATGAGGACTATAATGAGGATGTGTATCAAGAATGGGATGACCAAAGGTGGGAGGAGCCATATGCATATGATCAATCCTCATGGCAACAACCTCCACCAATGCACTATGAAGAAGAGCCATTCTATGATGCATACCAATCCAATGGCTATGGTGACTCACCTTGTGATTTTCAAGAACCACCACCATATGCCTATGATCCATACCCTCAACATAACTCCCAACCATACTCACAAGCCCCTTCTTACCAACCATCTTCATATGACCCAAATCCATATCCATCCTACCAACAACCATATGAGCAATATGAACCACATATAGAGCCACCACCATTCCAACATCAATATTTTCAAGAGCCACCTTCTCCACATTATTACCAAGATGAACCACCTCCAATATATGAATACTATTTTCCACCACAACCTCCCATGGAAGAATACTCATATCCATTGATCCAAGAGCCACATGATCCTAATCATATTATCCAAGAGGAACAAGAGTCAAGGGATCATCTCAAGGAAGCATTGGATCAATTTCAAGCAACCATGGAGTGTGTTGTGCAACAAGTGGAAAGAGTGGAAAACATAGAACCACCACAACTCTACCAAGAAGAACCACCTTCCTACTATGAACCCTCCCCCCAATTTAATGAAACCTTCCACCCACCCCAATCTCTAAGGGAGGAAACCCTTGGTGTTCTTGTTCAAGGGCAAGAAGAGATGAAAAGGGATGTGCAAAATTTCATGGCCGCCTTGGATGCGGTAACAAATCAATTAGCCTCCCAATGCTTGAACACTCAAGGAACTCCCATGGCTACATGTGGAGAATCAAATGAAGAACATAGCATGGAGAGATTGGAAACTCCGGTGGGAAATGAGGGAAGTTGCTTTGTATTGGAACAATTGGAGGAAGCTTTAATTGTTGAAGACAAGGAAGAAATGGTAGAAGACTTAGGAGATGCGGAGCTTCCATGGGAACATAGAGTTGAAGAAAACCCCTCCAAGATGATTGAAATTGATGCTAGGGAGGAAAGTGCACACCTTCCAAGGCATATCCCATATGAAGACTTGGATGGGATAGAGAAAGAATTGAGTTCCCTTGGTGATGAAGATCAAGCATCAAGTCTTAGTGGTGAAGAATCCTTTAAGCATGAAGAACCTTCTCCGGTTGGATTTGAAAGCGTTGAGGAGGTAAATTTTTCTCACCCTCCCTATTATGATTTGAGTAAAGGAAAAGGTTTAGATAAAATTGTTGAACAAAGGATTGAGATTAAGAGATCTTGTGAAGAGGTGGAAGTCCCTAGAAATAGAAGAACGAGGGTTGGTTATGCTTTGTCAAGATCTTTGGAAGCATCTTTGCCTAGGTTGTCATCTACCCCTTCACTTGAGTGGGTAAAATTCATTTCTATTAGCTTTATTATCCCACTTGAGTATGGCTTGCTTGAAACGGATGGTCAACTTAGAATGCTTTGTGGGATGAAGCGTAAGCGAAAGATGTTTCGTGGTTGGCGTTGCAAATCAAGGCTCATTTTGGTTGATACTTCAAGAGTTGAATACAAAGGTGGGAATAGTGCTCAAATAGATGGGTCTAGGAGGATTGTTGGCCACTATATAGAGAATTCACCTCACTCACCACCCGGTTGGACTAATAATGATGATCAACCTCAAGACGGGTGTGAAAACAAAGTGTGGAATCCCGGATTACAAGAAGATGATCAACTTTGGGAGCCCCAAGCTTGTGAAGAACTCCATCAAGACTTGGCTCAATCCATGAAGAATCTTGGGGCACAATGGAGAACCAAGCATTGGTGGGAGTTCCAAGATGAATACAAGCACAAGCCACCTTGATGAGGAGCTCCCCATAAGTCCAACTTAAGGACAATAAACAAAAGTGCTAGGTGGGAGACAACCCACCATGGTAAAATCCTTTCATTTTCTCTTTTGTATATATTGGTAGAATTAGCTTAATTTCATGTTTTGTTTAGTTAGTTGAGTATGTTTGGTAGTTTAAGTATGCTAAATAAGGTTTTATGGTGTTTTGGTAGCTGTTTGGAGGTTTGGAATGCTTGGATTGGTGCAAAAACATAGAAAAAAAATTTTGAAAAACAGAGCACCATCCACGCGTACGCGTACATGGCGCGTACGCGCACTTACAGCATTTTCGACCATCCACGCGCGCGCGCCATGCGTGCGTACGCGTGGATTGAGAAGTTCCAACCTCCATACATTTTCCAGAGAGTTGTGCCTGCGCCGCGCCAACGTTGTGCCTCTGGCACAAACCCCACTTGCGCACACGCGCACATGACGCGTACGCGCCATTGTCGAAATAAGCCAACGACGCGCGCGCGCCATGTGTACGTATGCGCAGATTTCTTTCTCCCATCCACTTTTCTTTTCTTCTCCTCTTTCCAATTCTTTCCTTCTCCTTTCTTCTTCCCTTCTCCTACCCCTCATCCAACACTTCCAAACACCATGGATAACCATTTATTTTAGTTAACAAATTAGTTAGTTGGTTAGTTGATTAGCTAGTTTTAGTTTAGTTTTCATTGTATTTTCTCTCTTTTCATCATAAATGTTGGAGTATTGACTTTGTTTACTATACATTGCTATATCCCTTATTGCCTAAATGCTATTTTAGCATGAATGTTTTTAGATAATCTTTGTTGGATTCTATGATTGAGGTTATATTTTGTTACTTGGTTTTGAGTTCTTCATGCTTACCTTTTGAAAAAATACCAAGTGATGAGAATTGTCTTCGAGCTTATAACTCTTTTGAATTGCATGTTGTAGCTAGCCACCATGTGATTTGGATCCTTTTCCCTCGATTAGGCAACCTCTTGATGGATGATGTTGTGCATTTACCTTAATGCATTGTGTTCATGATTATATCCATCCATATGTTTGACTTGAATGCTTTCATGCTTCTCTAATGCTTGTCTTACCTTACAAGCTTACTTAAAGCATCTCAAGCACACTAAGTTAAGTGAAGTGCATGCTTCTTTTGTGACATAGCTTTTATGCTAATGTGTATTCTAAACCGCACAATTTAGAATTCACACACCTAATATTTCTTAATGTCACACTAATTCACTCACCTCATTCTAGTGATTTACCTCATTCCAACAATGTATGCTTCCTTGCTTTTATATCTTCTCATCTTATAGTGTTATATTTTTGTTTTTCATAACGAATGCACCACAAGCAACCATGGAGGCGGAAGAAAGAACACATAGCAATCCGGAGAGTCGTCGTACCCCCTTGCTCATCTTTGAGTGCACCGAGGACGGTGCAAACTTTTAAGTGTGGGGAGGTCGTCCGACCGATCGGCAATCTTGGGTGACAAATTTCTAACTCCAATACTTTTGCATTTCATTCTAGGATTTTAGGATTCTTACTTGCATTTTCTTATTTTTGCATATGCATACACAATAAGCTTAGTCAAAATAATGAAAATTTTCAAGATTTCTATCTATAGGGCATGTCAATTGATTTGAGTGAAAACTTTTCATAGAACTTGCTTGAATTATATATATATTATGGATCATGTTTTGAGCTAAGAACACAATCTTATGAGACTTGAGCCTAATGATGTGGTTACATCTTATAACCACTTATTTTTCCTTCTTGTGTGCATTATTCTCTTTCTATGATTGTAATCTTTGATTTGTTTGATTCTTTATGTCCATTATTTTGTGTATTCATGCATTTATGTGATTGAGGCCATCATTTCATTAGCTCACTTACCCAAATAGCCTTACCTCTTATCATCCATTGTTAGCCAATTTGAGCCTATGATTAACCCATTTGTTCTTAATTTAGCACATTACAAGCCTTAAAGCGAAAAACAATAAATGTCCTTATTTGGATCTTTGATTAGCTTAGGCTAGAGTGTGTGTATCATTCAAGTGTGGGAACCTTGGGACATTGGGTGAATAAAAGGGTAGTTTTGTATTATTATTGTAAATATTGGGAATTGGGTACATGCTCATGTATTGATTAAATGTATAGACCTTATGCATTGGTACTCTTGTATATAGTTTGAAAGAAAGAAAAAATGAGAAAAACAAAAAAAAAATATGAAAAGTATAGAAAAAATATGGAAAAAGAAAGAAAACGAAAAAGAAAGAAATAAAAAAGGGGACAAAATGCCCCAAGGCAAGGTCCAATAAAATCAATGCATAAGTGTTGTGAAATGAAAAAGAAAATGCATGAGTATGTGAAAAAGTGAAGAATGGGTAGCTAGATTAGAACTTAATTGTATAGGATGTCATAGGTTAGGTGGGAAGTTTAAGCTTATCAAAGATTCAAATTTCAAGCTCACTTGACCAAATATGCATCCTACCTTGACCCTAGCCCCATTACAACCAATGAAAAGACCTCATGATACTTGTATGCATGCATGAAATAAATGTTGATTGTTAGAAGAAAAACAAATCTTGGAAATCATGAAATAGAGGAGAATTGAGTGAATCAACCCTAAACACTTGAGCGAATAGAGTGCAAACACATCCGGTGAGGGTTTGATGCTCAATTACATGTTTTCACCTATGATCATCATTCTTCATGCAAGTTTGTAAAAATATTTAATAACTCAATTCAATTGTGGATTAGACTTGCTAGTCCTTAGCCCTTGTGCATATATGTTTCTTGGGAATTGATTTATTTTGACCAAGCACTTGCATTCATTTAGATAGTTGCATATAGGTAGATTGCATTTAGTTAGTTTCCATTGAATAAATGCCATACCCTTACTTCATTCTTGGTTTAAGCATGAGGACATGCTTGGTTTAAGTGTGGGGAGGTTGACAAACCCCATTTGTAGGGTTTATCTTGTATTGATTTTTGGGGATTTTATCACCTTTTACCCATATTTATTCAAGAAATAGCATGGTTTTGTATATTCTCCTTTAATTGTGCTTGAATGTGAAAACATGCTTTTTAGGACTCAAAATAGCTAAATTTAATTCAACTTGATTCTATTAGATGCCTTGATATGTTTGTTAAGTGATTTAAGGTTTAGGAGGCAAAGATTGGATCAAGGGAATGAAGAAAGAAAGCATGAAAAGTTGGAGAACTCATGAAGAAATGGAAGAACCGGAAAGCTGTCAAGCCGACCTCTTCGCACTTAATCGACCATAACTTGAGCTACAGAGGTCCAAATGATGCGGTTCCAGTTGGGTTGGAAAGCTAACATCCGGGGTTTCGAAACAATATAAGATTTGCTATGGTTGAACCGCGCATGGTGACGCGTACGCGCATAGTACGCGCACGCGCCGTTGCTGCCACCTGGTTCACTTAAAACAAAACGTGGCCAGCGAATTCTAAAGCCTTGTGGGCCCAATCCAACTCATTTCTGATGCTATTTAAGCCAAGGATTGAAGGGGGAATGAAGATACTTTTCATACTTTAGAAGTTAGTTACCATTAGTTTAGTTTTAGCTTAGTTTAGTAGTGAGAGTTAGTTTCTAGAGAGAGAAGCTCTCTCTTCTCTCTAGAATTAGGATTAGAATTAGGTTTAGTTTTTAGATCTAGATTTTAATTCATGCTTTCATCTCCTTCTACCTTTCAATTCCTTGTTGTTACATTCATTCTTCTTCTATTTTTTTGTTGTAATTTCCCTTATGTTGTTCTTATGTTTTGTTGTAGATCTACTTTTGCTCCTTCTATTTTCTTTCAATTCCTTGTTGTTACATTCATTCTTCTTCTATTCTTTTGTTGTAATTTCCCTTATGTTGTTCTTATGTTTTGTTGTAGATCTACTTTTGCTCCTTCTATTTTCTTTCAATTCACTTAGAGGTAATTCATAATAATTGTGTTCCTTTTGATTGTTGTTGTTAATTCATTGCCATAATTGTTGTTAGATTCTATTTTTGTATCAATTTACTTTGCTTTTCTTTTATGCCTTCCAAGTGTTTGATGAAATGCTTGGTTGGATTTTAGTATAGATTTTGTTCCTCTTGGCTATGGTAGAGTAATTAGTGACGCTTGAGTTATCTAATGTCTTTGTTGATTGATAATTAGAAGTTGCTAATTGATTTAGATACCACTAAAGCTAGTCTTTCCCTTGGGAGTTGGCTAGGACTTGTGGAATCAAGTTGATTCATCCACTTGACTTTCCTCCATTATTAGAGGTTAACTAAGTGGTAGCAATGGACAATTGTGGTCACAATCGAGGAGGATAACTAGGATAGGACTTCTAATTCTCACAACCTTGCCAAGTGCTTTTTAGTTGTTAGTTTATTTTCATTGTCATTTACATTTCATGTCTCTTATCCCAAAACCCCAAAATACAATCCATAACCAATAACAAGACACTTCATTGTAATTCCTAGGGAGAACGACCCGAGGTTTAAATACTTCGGATTATAGAATTTAGGGGTTTGTTACTTGTGACAAACAAATTTTTGTATGAAAGGATTATTGTTGGTTTAGAAGCTATACTTTACAACGAGAATTCATTTGTGAAATTCTATACCATCAAAAAAACCATTCATCAGCGACGCGGACACGTCATGCATGCCCACGCGCCGATGCGCAGAGTGACAAAGGAGACAAGCAACGTGGACGCACACAGTACGCGTACGCGTGCTTGATGAAGTTGGCGACCGACGCTGACGCGTCACGTACGCTTGCGCGTCAGGTCGCGGGCACAGAGTAGGCACAACTTGGGCACAACTCTCTGGTTTTTGTACCAGGAGTGTGAAATGCACCACCGACGCGCGCGCGCACAGCACGCTTGCGCGCGGATTCCTTCCTTTTTGTTTTTAAAGATGCTTAGAACAAAAACAGGGTACTCTCCTAATCTACAAGAATTTTAAAATAATCAAAAATCAAATTTGAAAACAAATCTTTTTGGTTTTTGAAAAATTTTCAAATACACTAAAAACAAAACTTATACTACAAGCAAAATACAATTCAACAACAACTAAACTAATCAAAACAAACTAAGAAACAACCAATCAATCAAAGAAAAATGTATAAGAGTATAGAAAATAACAAAAACTACCTACAATGGCAACTCCAATCACTTATTAACCAAATCTAAAAGAGAGTGGAAAGAGTTTACCATGGTGGGGTGTCTCCCACCAAGCACTTTTAGTTTAAGTCCTTAAGTTGGACATTTGGTGGGGGTCCTTGCTAGGGTGGTTTATGCTTGAATTCATCCTTGAATCCCCACCATTGTTTGCATCTCCAATGTCCATCGGGATCCCAAATTAGGCACACAAGTTCTTCAAGTAAGCTTAGGTAGATGACAAGGCCCCAAGAGTTTTGATTGTGGAAATGAATTCCGGAGGCCCAAACTTTGCTCTTGCACCCATCTTCTCGTTGACTACCATAGTTAAGTTTTGGTGACAAGGCTTGTGAATTCTCAATTAAGCATCCAAACATTCTACTAGACCCATGAAATTTGGTTCTATACCAACAATTACTATTCAACTTTGAGCATGCAACCATCATGAACTTAGAGTGATGTTTCCAACCACTACACAACTCTCTCCCACTCTTAACTTCACAAAGATTTCTAAGTTGACCATCATTTTCAATCAAACCATATTCAAGTGAGAAAGTAAAGCTTAGGGATAGGAATTTTACCCACTTGAATGTTGTGTTGGATGATGGTGACTTAGGAAGGGGAACCTCTCCACACTTAGACAAGGCAAGGTCTACTCCCTTGTGCTCTTTCTTGACTACCTCCACCTCTTAGCAAGCTTCTTCAACTTCAACCTCTTCCTCTTGACAAAGTTCTTCACATTCAACTACCTCTTCACCAACTTCTTCTACCTCTTCCCCACTCTTCATGTCACAACATGGAGGTAATGTGGGACTTATCTCAACATTCACCTCAATATCAATAGGAGAAGATTCCTCAAATACCAAAGGATCATGTGTTGGTGTGGGCTCATCTTCAAGAGGAAGATTTGTTTCTTGCTGGTGCACGAAATTGTAATGTCAATGTTCACATTACTCTCTTACAACTTCGCACAACTAACCAGCAAGTGCACTGGTTCGTCCAAGTAATACCTTACGTGAGTAAGGGTCGATCCCACGGAGATTGTTGGCTTGAAGCAATCTATGGTTACCTTGTAACTCTTAGTCAGGAAAACAATAAAACAATTCACTTATCAAATTTGATTGCAAGGAATAAAAGAGCATGAAATAAATACTTATTATGCAGTAATGGAGAATATGTTGGAGTTTTGGAGATGCTTTGTCTTCTGAAATTCTGCTTTCCTCTGTCTTCTTGTTCACGCACGCACGTCCTTCTATGGCAAGCTGTGTGTTGGTGGATCATCGTTGTCAATGGCTACCATCCTTCCTTTCAGTGAAAAGGGTCCAGGTGCGCTATCACCGCACGGCTAATCATCTGCAGGTTCTCAATCATACCGGAATAGGATTTACTATCCTTTTGCATCTGTCACTACGCCCAGCACTCGCGAGTTTGAAGCTCGTCACAGTCATTCAATCCCTGAATCCTACTCGGAATACCACAGACAAGGTTTAGACTTTCCGGATTCTCTTCACTGCTGCTATCAATCTAGCTTATACCACGAAGATTCTGATTAAGAGATCCAAGAGATATTCATTCATTCTACGGTGGAACGGAAGTGGTTGTCAGGCACGTGTTCGTGGGGGAATGATGATGAATGTCACGTTCATCACATTCACGTTGAAGTGCAAATGGATATCTTAGATAGGAACACGCATGTTTGAATGGGAAACAGAAATACTTGCATTAATTCATCGAGACACAGCAGAGCTCCTCACCCCCAACAATGGAGTTTAGAGACTCATGCCGTCAAGGAGTACAAAGTTCAGATCTAAAATGTCATGAGATACAAAATAAATCTCTAAAAGTTGTTTAAATACTAAACTAGTAACCTAGGTTTACAGAAAATGAGTAAACTATGATAGATAGTGCAGAAATCCACTTCTGGGGCCCACTTGGTGTGTGCTGGGGCTGAGACTAAAGCTTCTCACGTGCCTGGGCTGTTTTGGGCGTTCAACGCCAGGCTGTAACCTGTTTCTGGCGTTGAACTCCAACTTGAAACGTGTTTCTGGCGCTGGACGCCAGACTACAACATGGAACTGGCGTTGAACGCCAGTTTACATCGTCTATCCTTGAGCAAAGTATGGACTATTATATATTGCTGGAAAGCCCTGGATGTCTACTTTCCAAAGAAATTAGAAGCGCGTCAATTGGACTTCTGTAGCTATAGAAATTCCATTCCGAGGGCAGAGAGGTCAGGATCCAACAGCATCAGCAGTCCTTTTTCAGCCTGAATCAGATTTTTGCTCAGCTCCCTCAATTTCAGCCAGAAAATACCTGAAATTACAGAAAAACACACAAACTCATAGTAATGTCCAGAAATATGAATTTTTCCTAGAAACTAATGAAAATAAACTAAAAACTAACTAAAACATACTAAAAACTATATGAAATTAACCCCAAAAAGCGTATAAAATATCCGCTCATCACTTGCTCACCTTCTTTCAATTCTTCATCATTCATTATATGCTTAGGAGGTTGCGCACCCTCCTTAACATCAAATTCAAGCTCATTGGAAGAAGGTTCAACAACTTCCACAAATTCATCAACAACATCACTTGGTGTGGAAGTGCTCTCAAGCTTGAAATTCACCTCTTGCTCAACTTTGCCTAGCTCTTCAACCACTTCTTCTTCAACAACAATCTCTTCACTCTCCACTTGTTGCAAGACATACCCCATCTCCTTGTCCTCATGTTGAGATTCTAAAATCTCCTTCTTGCTCCTTTCTTCAGTTGATTTCTCACATTCATTCGTGGAGGTGCTTTGCTTGTTACATGAGTCCAATGATCCCAAGATAGCGGTAATATTAGCAAACTGAGCCATAATTTTTCAAATGTGGGAGGTGATTCATCTTGTGGTTGAGAGTTCTCATACATTGGAGGTGGCTCATCTTGGTAATAACATTGGGGTGGTGGTTTTTGAGGGTATTGAGGGTTGAATTGGGGTGGTTCTTCATATGGTTCATATGGTTCACAAAGTGGTTGGTATGGTGGGTGAGGATTAGGGTCATATGGAGGTGTTTGGTGGTAAGGCTCATCTTTGTATTCACTGCTTTTTCTTGCTTCAAGAATCATTTTTATGATTTTTCAGATTACCAATAACATGTCTCATGTTTATCATTCTCTCAAGAGCCAACATATTTAACATTCAAGAACATCAAATTCCAAAGACATATGCACTGTTCAAGCATTCATTCAGAAGGCAGAAAGCATTGCCACCACATGTAATTAATCAGAATTTCTTGTATTAAAAACTCGAGAAATATTACCTCCTTATCCTAAAGAAAATCTTCTATTTTATTCATGTTTAATGATGATGAGAAAAATAAATTATAGCTTAATTGGAGATAAAATCAAAATATAGATACTAATTACTACTATATGACTCCTAAGGTAGAACTCAAATAATAAAAAAAAATTATCACAGGGTTAAGGTTAAGATCAGAACTCAACAACCTTGACTTTGGGAAGCGGATGCCTCTTTAGTCTGTGGAGTGCTTGGCCCTTCAAGAGATAGTTTCTGACGCTTTAGTTCTTTTAACTCACGCCCTTGCACTTCTTGTTCTTTGAGCAGTTTGCAAAGCATGCTGTTTTGATTTTGCTGTTCTTCCTTCATTTGGTCCATGGTTTCTTGCAACTTAGTGACAGATGCCTCAAGATGCTCCCAGTATTCAAATTGAGGGAGTTCTGGTAGGAATTCTTGCGCCCTCCTCTTGATGGGGTCATCCTGCATTTGTTATTTTTCCATTGTGATTTTAGTGATTGGTTGCTCCACTGAGATATACTCTGTTATTCCCATCTTCACTCCAGCATCTTTGCAGAGCATAGAGATTAGGCTTGGATAAGCCAACCTGGCATCCTTGGAGTTCTTGTTGGCAAGTATGTAGAATTCAGATGGGATCAATTGATGAACTTTTACTTCTTTTCCCAACATAATGTAATGGATCATCACTGCTCTTCTAATATTGACTTCAGAACGGTTGCTGGTGGACAATATAGAACGCCCAATGAAGTCCAGCCATCCTCTGGCAACTGGTTTGAGATCTTCTCTCTTGAGTTGATTTGGGACACCCCTCGTGATGGTGGTCCACCTGGCTCCATAGATGTATATATCCTCTAGAATCTTATCCAGGCCCTTATTTGTTATTCTCCTATTGAAGGAGTCTGGGTCATCTTTCAGCTGGGGTAGCTTAAAGATCTCCCTGATTTTGTCAGGGTGGATGTGAACAATCTTTCCTCTGACCACAGTCCTATAGTTATAGAGGGCAGCTCCAGATATTCTCTGCCTGTTTGTTTGCCACAGATTAGCATAGAATTCCTGAACCATATTCCCTCCTACTTTCGTTTCAGGATTAGCTAGGACTTTCCAGTTCCTGTTTCGAATCTGCTCTTGGATCTCCGGATATTCATCTTCTTTCAGATCGAACTTGACTTCCGGGATCACAGATCTTAGACCCATTATTTTGTAGTAATGGTCTGAATGTTCTTTGGTTAAGAACCTCCCTTGATTCCAAAGTAGTTTTGGAACACTCTCTTTATTACCTCTTGGAGTGGGTTGTTTTCCTTTAGGAGCCATGATCTTAGTGGGTATGGTTTAGTGATCACGGATAAACACACCAAACTTAGAGGATTGCTTGTCCTCAAGCAAAAGAAAAGAAAGGAGAGGGATAGAAGGAGAGCTAGTGTTGAATGGTGGATGAGAGGAAGGAGGCCGAATGTGTTTTTAAAAGGGAGGGGTGGGTTTTCGAAAATAGGGAGAAAGATAAGATAGAAGATATGATTTAAAAAGAAATAAGTGTGATAAGAAAAGATATAATTTAAAATTGAAGAGATATGAAAGATATTTGAAAAAGATAAATTTGGATTTTTGAAAAAGATAATATGGAGATTTTTTAAAAAAAAAGATATTGATTAGTTGAAAAGATTTTAGAATGAAAAGAGATAGATTTGTTTTGAAAATTTGAAAAAGAGTTGAATTGGATTGAAAAAAAGGATTTGTGCTTATGGATTAAGATACATTTGATATTTTTAAAGTAGGGTTTTTAGAAATTAGGGATTTTAGAAATCAGGGTTTGTAACATGTTTATGCAAGAAATCATGAATTGAAACATGAAAATTAAGATTAAAATGAAAAATATGAAGAAAAAATGAATTTACCTCCTCCCCACCATTCTGGCGTTTGAACGCCCAAACACTGTATGTTTTGGGCGTTCAATGCCCAACTGCTGCTTCTCCTGGGCGTTCAACGCCCAGCTGTTGCTTCTTTCTGGCGTTGAACGCCAGGAACTCCTTTGTCACTGGGCATTTTTCTGAATGCCCAGGACGCTGTAAATATGGCGTTAAACGCCCAGAAGGAGCTCCTTTCTGGCGTTTAACGCCCAGATGGCTATCCTTACTGGCGTTCAACGCCCAGTGGATGCTTCTTTTGGGCGTTGAACGCCCAAAACAGACTTTTACTGGCGTTTTCTTGCCAGTGAGCTCTTTTTCTCTGTTTTGTGTGCAGAATCTTTCTGTAACCCTGTAAACTTATACAATTGACTCTTTACCTTAGTATCAATGAACTTTATATAAACAAATAAAATCAAGAATAGGGCAAAATGCTTAGAGGAAGTGATGCCCCATGGCTGGGTTGCCTCCCAGCAAGCGCTTCTTTATTGTCTTTAGCTGGACCTTGCTGAGTTTTTAATCTAGCCTCAGCCTTGAGCACTCTTGCTCAACATTGCCTTCAAGATAGTGCTTGATTCTCTGTCCATTAACAATGAACTTCTTATAAGAATCAATATCTTGAAGCTCCACATAACCATATGGTGATACACTTGTAATCACATATGGTCCCCTCCACCGGGACTTTAGTTTCCCGGGAAATAGCCTGAGCCTAGAGTTAAACAACAGAACCTTTTATCCTGGTTCAAAGATTCTAGATGACAGCTTTCTGTCATGCCACCTTTTTTATTTTTCTTTATAAAGCTTGGCATTTTCGAAAGCAGTGAATCTGAATTCCTCTAGCTCATTCAGCTGGAGCAATCTTTTTTCTCCAGCTAGTTTGCCATCAAAGTTTAGGAATCTGGTTGCCCAGTAAGCCTTATGTTCCAGTTCCACGGGCAGGTGGCATGCCTTACCATACACAAGTTAGTACAGAGAGGTCCCTATAGGAGTCTTGAATGCTGTTCTGTAAGCCCACAGAGCATCATCCAAGCTTCGTGCCCAATCCTTTCTACGGGTACTTACAGTCCGTTCCAGGATTCTTTTTAGTTCTCTGTTAGAAACTTCAGCTTGTCCATTTGTCTGCGGATGATATGGAGTTGCCACCTTATGGCGAATCCCATACCGGACCATGGCAGAGTAAAGCTGTTTGTTGCAGAAGTGAGTGCCCCCATCACTGATTAGTACCCTAGGGACACCAAATCTGCTGAATATATGTTTCTGAAGGAACTTTAGTACTGTTTTAGTATCATTGGTGGGTGTGGCAATGGCCTCTACCCATTTTGATACATAGTCAACTGCCACCAGAATATAAGTGTTTGAGTATGATGGTGGAAAAGGTCCCATGAAATCAATACCCCATACATCAAACAACTCAATCTCCAAGATCCCTTATTGAGGCATGGCGTAACTGTGAGGTAAATTACCAGCTCTCTAGCAACTGTCACAATTACGTACAAACTCTCGGGAATCTCTGTAAAGTGTAGGCCAGTAGAAACCACATTGGAGGACCTTGGTGGCTGTTCGCTCACCTCTGAAATGACCTCCATATTGTGACCCATGGCAATGCCATAAGATCCTTTGTGCTTCTTCCTTAGGCACACACCTACGGATTATGCCGTCTGCACATCTCTTAAAGAGATAGGGTTCATCCCACAAGTAGTACTTTGCATCAGTAATTAATTTTTTCTTTTGTTTCCTGCTGTACTCCTTGGGAATGAACCTTGTAGCTTTGTAGTTTGCAATGTCTGCAAACCATGGTAATTCCTGAATGGCGAACAAATGCTCATCAAGAAAGGTTTCAGAGATCTCAATAGAGGGGGAGGATGCCCCTTCCACTGGTTCTATCCGGGACAGATGGTCGGCCACTTGGTTCTCTGTCCCTTTTCTGTCTCGTATTTCTATATCAAACTCTTGCAGAAGCAATACCCATCTTATGAGTCTGGGTTTTGAATCCTGCTTTGTGAGTAGATATTTAAGAGCAGCATGATCTGTGTACACAATCACTTTTGATCCTACTAAGTATGATCTAAACTTGTCAATGGCATAAACCACTGCAAGCAATTCTTTTTCTGTGGTTGTGTAATTTTTCTGGGCATCATTCAAAACACGGCTAGCATAATAAATGACATGTAGAAGTTTGTCATGCCTCTGCCCCAGTACTGCACCAATGGCGTGATCACTGGCATCACACATTAATTCGAATGGTAATGTCCAGTCTGGTGTAGAGATAACTGGTGCTGTGACCAGTTTAGCTTTCAGAGTTTCAAACGCTTGCAGGCACTCTGTGTCAAACACAAATGGCGTGTCAGCAGCTAGCAGGTTGCTTAGAGGTTTTGCAATTTTTGAAAAATCCTTTATAAACCTCCTATAGAATCCTGCATGCCCCAGAAAGCTTCTGATTGCTTTAACATTGGCAGGTGGTGGTAATTTTTCAATTACCTCTATTTTAGCTTGATCCACCTCTATTCCCTTGTTTGAAATTTTATGCCCAAGGACAATCCCTTCAGTCACCATAAAGTGACATTTTTCCCAGTTTAAAACCAGGTTGGTCTCTTGGCATCTTTTCAAAACCAGTGTCAGGTGATCAAGACAGGAGCTGAATGAGTCTCCATATACTGAGAAGTCATCCATGAAGACTTCCAGAAATTTTTCCACCATATCAGAGAAAATAGAGAGCATGCATCTCTGAAAGGTTGCAGGCGCATTACACAGCCCAAAAGGCATCCTTCTGTAAGCAAATACTCCAGATGGACATGTGAATGCTGTTTTCTCTTGATCCTGGGGATCTACTGCAATTTGGTTGTAGCCTGAATAGCCATCCAAAAAGCAGTAATAATTATGACCTGCTAGTCTTTCTAGCATCTGGTCTATGAATGGTAAAGGAAAATGATCCTTTCTGGTGGCTGTATTGCGCCTTCTGTAATCAATACACATGCGCCACCCTGTAACTGTTCTTGTAGGAACCAGTTTATTTTTTTCATTATGAACCACTGTCATGCCTTCCTTTTTAGGGACAACTTGAACAGGACTCACCCAGGGGCTATCAGAAATAGGATAAATAATCCCAGCCTCCAGTAATTTAGTGACCTCTTTCTGCACCACTTCCTTCATGGCTAGATTTAGCCGCCTCTGTGGTTGAACCACTGGCTTAGCATCATCCTCCAATAGGATTTTGTGTATGCATCTAGCTGGGCTTATGCCCCTAAGGTCACTTATGAACCACCCAAGAGCTGCCTTGTGTGTCCTTAGCACTTGGATTAGTGCTTCCTCTTCCTGTGGATTTAAAGCAGAGCTTATGATCACTGGAAAAGTATCACCTTCTCCCAGAAATGCATATTTCAGGGATGGTGGTAATAGTTTGAGCTCCGGTTTAGGAGGTTTTTCCTCTCCCTGAGGAAATTTCAGAGGCTCTTTCAATTCCTCTGAATCCTCTAGATCAGGCGGAACATCTTTAAAGATGTCTTCCAACTCTGATTCGAGACTCTCAGCCATGTTGATCTCCTCTACCAGAGAGTCAATAAGATCAACTTTCATGCAGTCTTTTGGTGTGTCTGGATGCTGCATGGCATTGACAACATTCAACCTAAACTCATCCTCATTGACTCTCAGGGTGACTTCCCCCTTTTGGACATCAATGAGAGTTCGTCCAGTTGCTAGGAAAGGTCTTCCTAGAATGAGAGTAGCACTCTTGTGCTCCTCCATTTCTAGCACAACAAAGTCAGTGGGAAAGGCGAATGGCCCAACCCTGACAATCATGTCCTCAATCACGCCTGATGGGTATTTAATGGAGCCATCAGCAAGTTGGAGACATATCCGGGTTGGTTTAACTTCTTCAGTTAAACCAAGCGTTCTGATGGTGGATGCAGATATTAGGTTGATGCTTACCCCAAGATTGCATAAAGCTGTCCTGGTGCAATTTCCCTCTAATGTGCATAGTATCAGAAAGCTTCCGGGATCTTTAAGCTTTTCAGGAAAGCTTTTCAGAATGACTGCACTGCATTCTTCAGTGAGGAGAACTCTTTCAGTTTCTCTCCAATCCTTCTTATGACTCAAGATCTCTTTCATGAACTTGGCGTAAGAAGGTATTTGCTCAAGTGCTTCTGCAAACGGAATCTTTATTTCAAGAGTCCTGAGATAAACTGCAAAGCGAGCAAATTGCTTATCCTGCTCCTCTTGGCGGAGTTTTTGAGGATAAGGTATCTTGGCTTTATATTCCTCAACCTTGGTTGCTGTAGGTTTATTTCCTACAGAAGTGGTTGAAGAAGCCTTTTTAGATGGGTTGTCATCAGCACTTGTGTGTGTCTGATCCCTCTCTGGCAATTGAGTGCCAAAGTTAGAAGCTGGAGTGACGTTACACGCCAACTCCTCATCTGTTCCTGGCGTCTGAACGCCAGAACTGTGCTTCTTTTGGGCGTTCAACGCCAGTTCCTTGCTTGTTTCTAGCGTTGAACGCCAGTCCTGAGCATGGTCTGGGCGTTCAGCGCCATCCTTCCACCCAATTTCTGGCATTTTAATGCTAGAATTAATTTTTTCTGGGCTCTTACTGTCCTCAGATGGATTTTGGGTGGTTTGCTCATTTCTTGGCTTCCTGCTGCCTTGAGGTGGGGTATTTAACATTTTCCCACTTCTTAATTGAACTGCTTGGCATTCTTCTGTTATTTGTTTTGACAGCTGCTGTTTTGTTTGCTTCAATTATTCTTCCATATTTATATTAGCCATCCTTGTCTCTTGTAGTCTATCTTTGAATTCGGCTAACTGCTGTGTTAGAAAGTCCAATTGCTGATTAAATTCAGTAGCTTGTTCAGCGGGACTGGGTTCAGTAGTTACTGTTTTAGCCTCTTCTTTCATGGAAGATTCGCTACTTAGGTACAGATGCTTATTTCTGGCAACTGTATCAATGAGCTCTTGAGCTTCTTCAATTGTCTTTCTCATGTGGATAGATCCACCAGCTGAGTAATCTAGAGACATCTGAGCTCTTTCTGCAAGCCCATAATAGAAGATGTCTAACTGAACCCACTCTGAAAACATTTCAGAGGGGCATTTTCTTAGCATCTCTCTGTATCTTTCCCAGGCATCATAAAGAGATTCATTATCTCCTTGTTTAAAGCCTTGGATGTCCAGCCTTAGCTGTGTCATCCGTTTTGGAGGAAAGTATTGATTCAGGAATTTCTCTGTCAGCTGTTTCTATGTCTTTATGCTAGCCTTAGGTTGGTTATTTAACCATCTCTTGGCTTGGTCTTTTACAGCAAATGGAAACAGTAATAATCTGTAGACATCCTGATCTACTTCCTTATCATGTACTGTGTCAGCAATTTGTAAAAATTGTGCCAGAAACTCTGTAGGTTCTTCCTGTGGAAGACCAGAATACTGGCAGCTTTGCTGCACCATGATAATGAACTGAGGATTCAACTCAAAGCTACTGACTCCAATGGAGGGTATGCAGATACTACTCCTATATGAAGCAGTAGAGGGGTTAGCATATGACCCCATAGTCCTTCTGGACTGTTCATTTCCACTTAGATCCATGATGGAGAAAGGGAGATGATGTAAAATAGAGAAAAATTATTTTTATTTATTTATTTAGTATTTATTTATTTTGAAAATAAAATAAATTAAAATAAAATAAATAAAAATGGGTGAAGATTTTTGAAAAATGGAGAGAGAGAAAAAATGGTTATGAAGTTTTGAAAAAGATATGATTTGAAAAAGATTTTAAATTTTGAAATAAAAATCTGAATTTTAAAAGTAAATTTCGAAAATTTGCTTTAAAATAGAGAGAAAATATATTTTTGAATTTAAAGAGGAGAGAGAAAAACATTAAGATAGCACAAGATTTAAAATTTTTAGATCTAATGCTCCTTGTTTTTGAAAATTTTGGAGGGAAAACACCAAACTTAAAAATTTTAAGATCAAGACACAAGGAAAACTCAAGAACACTTTGAAGACTCACAAAAACACAAGAACATGAAGAAAGAACACCAAACTTAAAATTTTTAGAAAACCAAAATAAGATTTTCGAAAACCAAAGAAAAATCAACAAGAAAACACCAAACTTAAAGTTTGGCACAAGATTTAATGTAAAATCTATTTTTGAAAAAAAAAGAATTTTAAAAAGAAGGTACCCAATTACCAAGAACACAAACCAACGCTGTAGCCAATTGGGCAGTAAATGTAACACTTGTTTTGAAAAAGTATTTTTAATAACTAAGAAAAAATATTATTTTTTTTTGAATAGAATATAAAAGACTCTGACCCAAAAGATAAAATTTTCCTAATCTAAGCAACAGGATTCATCGTCAGTTGTTCAAACTCAAACAATCCCCGGCAACGGCGCCAAAAACTTGGTGCACGAAATTGTAATGTCAATGTTCACATTACTCTCTTACAACTTCGCACAACTAACCAGCAAGTGCACTGGGTCGTCCAAGTAATACCTTACGTGAGTAAGGGTCGATCCCACGGAGATTGTTGGCTTGAAGCAATCTATGGTTACCTTGTAACTCTTAGTCAGGAAAACAATAAAACAATAAACTTATCAAATTTGATTGCAAGGAATAAAAGAGCATGAAATAAATACTTATTATGCAGTAATGGAGAATATGTTGGAGTTTTGGAGATGCTTTGTCTTCTGAAATTCTGCTTTCCTCTGTCTTCTTGTTCACGCATGCACGTCCTTCTATGGCAAGCTGTGTGTTGGTGGATCACCATTGTCAATGGCTACCATCCTTCCTTTTAGTGAAAAGGGTCCAGGTGCGCTGTCACCGCACGGCTAATCATCTGCAAGTTCTCAATCGTACCGGAATAGGATTTACTATCCTTTTGCGTCTGTCACTACGCCCAGCACTTGCGAGTTTGAAGCTCGTCACAGTCATTCAATCCCTGAATCCTACTCGGAATACCACAGACAAGGTTTAGACCTTCCTGATTCTCTTGAATGCTGCCATCAATCTAGCTTATACCACGAAGATTCTGATTAAGAGATCCAAGAGATATTCATTCATTCTACGGTGGAACGGAAGTGGTTGTCAGACACGCGTTCGTGGGGGAATGATGATGAATGTCACGTTCATCACATTCACGTTGAAGTGCGAATGGATATCTTAGATAGGAACACGCATGTTTGAATGGGAAACAGAAATACTTGCATTAATTCATCGAGACACAGCAGAGCTCCTCACCCCCAACAATGGAGTTTAGAGACTCATGCCGTCAAAGAGTACAAAGTTCAGATCTAAAATGTCATGAGATACAAAATAAATCTCTAAAAGTTGTTTAAATACTAAACTAGTAACCTAGGTTTACAGAAAATGAGTAAACTATGATAGATAGTGCAGAAATCCACTTCTGGGGCCCACTTGGTGTGTGCTGGGGCTGAGACTAAAGCTTCTCACGTGCCTGGGCTGTTTTGGGCGTTCAACACCAGGCTGTAACCTGTTTCTGGCGTTGAACTCTAACTTGTAACGTGTTTCTGGCGCTGGACGCCAGACTGCAACATGGAGCTGGCGTTGAACGCCAGTTTACATCGTCTATCCTTGAGCATAGTATGGACTATTATATATTGCTGGAAAGCCCTGGATGTCTACTTTCCAAAGAAATTGGAAGCGCATCAATTGGACTTCTGTAGCTCCAGAAATTCCATTCCGAGTGCAGAGAGGTCAGGATCCAACAACATCAGCAGTCTTTTTTCAGCCTGAATCAGATTTTTGCTCAGCTCCCTCAATTTCAGCCAGAAAATACTTGAAATTACAGAAAAATACACAAACTCATAGTAAAGTCCAGAAATATGAATTTTTCCTAGAAACTAATGAAAATAAACTAAAAACTAACTAAAACATACTAAAAACTATATGAAATTAACCCCAAAAAGCGTATAAAATATCCGCTCATCACTTGCTCACCTTCTTTCAATTCTTCATCATTCATTATATGCTTAGGAGGTTGTGCACCCTCCTTAACATCAAATTCAAGCTCATTGGAAGAAGGTTCAACAACTTCCACAAATTCATCAACAACATCACTTGGTGTGGAAGTGCTCTCAAGCTTGAAATTCACCTCTTGCTCAACTTTGCCTAGCTCTTCAACCACTTTTTCTTCATCAACAATCTCTTCACTCTCCACTTGTTGCAAGACATACCCCATCTCCTTGTCCTCATGTTGAGATTCTAAAATCTCCTTCTTGCTCCTTTCTTCGGTTGATTTCTCACATTCATTCGTGGAGGTGCTTTGCTTGTTACATGAGTCCAATGATCCCAAGATAGCGGTAATATTAGCAAACTGAGCCATAATTTTTCAAATGTGGGAGGTGATTCATCTTGTGGTTGAGAGTTCTCATACATTGGAGGTGGCTCATCTTGGTAATAACATTGGGGTGGTGGTTTTTGAGGGTATTGAGGGTTGAATTGGGGTGGTTCTTCATATGGTTCATATGGTTCACAAAGTGGTTGGTATGGTGGGTGAGGATTAGGGTCATATGGAGGTGTTTGGTGGTAAGGGGCTTGTGAGTAAGGTGGTTCAAAATTATGTTGAGAGGGTGGTTCATAGGCATATGGTGGTGGTTGTTGACAATCACAATAAGGGTCACCACATCCATTAGATTGATATGCATTAGAATTGGAATTATACCCATAAGAGTTCGGAGGTTGTTGTTGCCAAGAAGGTTGTCCATAAGCTTGGTGCTCCTCCCACCTTTGATCTCCAAATCCTTGATGCATGTCTTCATTGAAGCTTCCATTCCCTATAACATAGTTTGAACCAAACTCATAGCCAAAGTGAGGATGAGAATTCATAATAGCAAATAAAAACAAAAGCAAACAAAAATAAGCAACAAAGTCCTAAAGCTAACAAAAACTAACAAATAAGCAAAAGGCAAACATATTCACAATATTCACAATAGCCAATCATATAACACCATTGCAATTCTCCGGTAATGGCGCCATTTTGATGAGCGAATTGTTGTGATGGTCTAGATTTTCTTCTTATAGAAAGAATTACTTCGTTGTAAGCATAGCTCCAAACCAACAAACAATTCCCACATAAAAAATTTGAGTTGTCACAAGTAACAAACCCCAAATAAGAATTAACCGAAGTATTTAAACTCCGGGTCGTCTCACAAGGAATTGCAATGAAATGCTCAATTATTGGCTATGAAAATGCAAGAGGGGTTTGATTTTATATTTTTGCAAGAAAATAAATGACAAGAAAGTAAAATAACAAGAACTAATAAAACAAATGGAAAGAACTCTTGGCTAGACATAGGTAATTGAGATCACCATTCTTGTCAACAAACCATACATTGATAATTATGAGGGACCAAGCTCATTAAGTCTACTTCCAAAAGCCTTAAGTACGTAATATCTACTCCTAGACTTGAAGTACGTCAAATGGCTTTGATCACATCAACCCATAAGTCCCAACCTATCTACTAATTAGATTAGTAGTGGGTTGGTGTCAATGAGTATCAAATTGATCACCAAGGGTTCTGAAATCACCAAATCATTGAGACCCAATGACTCAAGGTTACTCAATTCCCTTAGCCTAGGCCAAGAGTAAAGAAAACTACTCAAAAACTAGTGTAAACATTTTATCAAACACCTAGTGTGCAAGGAAAGTAAACATCATAAAATGCAAGAATTAAAGGAAACCCATAACTACCACAAGAAAGAAATCAACAATAGCAATTAAGATGAACATAAAAAGGACATAGAAACATAAAATTTGCATTAGAAGAAATTGAGATCCAACAATTGTTCATAACATAAAAGAGAGCAAAACAAGAAATTAACAAGAGAAACTAAGAAGATTAAGACAATAGAGCATTAAAATATAAAGAGAATTAAAATCAAAACAAGAATTGAAAGAGAAATTTGAGAGTGATTAACCTAACTTTACCCTAATTTCTATCCTAAATCTAGAGAGAGGAGAGAGCCTCTCTCTCTAGAATTCTACCCTAAAACATGATAACTAAACTATGACTACTTGGTTCATTCTCTCTTCAATCCTTAGGTTCAATAGCATCAAAAATGAGTTGGATTGGGCCCAAAATGAGCTAGAAATCGCCCCCAACGAGTTGCCCAAAGTGGACCCACACTGCTCCATCGGCACGCACGCGTACAGTGCATGTGCGCATCCTTAGACGTCAGGAAACTATGACAAATTTTATATTATTTCGAATTTTCGGATGTTAGCTTTCCAATGCAACTAGAACCGCCTCATTTGGACCTCGGTAGCTCAAGTTATGGTCGATTGAGTGCGAAGAGGTCAGGCTTGACAGCTTTGCGGTTCCTTCATGTCTTCATGAGTTCTCCCACTTTGCATGCTTTTCTCCTCACTTCTTCCATCCAATACTTGCCTTATGAACCTAAAATCACTCAACAAACATATCAAGGCATCGAATGGAATTAAAGTGAGTTAAATTTAGCTATTTTAAGGCCTAAAAAGCATGTTTTCACATTTAAGCACAAATCAAGGGAGAATTGCAAAACCATGCTATTTCATTGAATAAATGTTAGAAAAGTTGATAAAACCACCCAAATTAAGCACAAGATAAATCACAAAATTTGGGTTTATCACATATCTTCAGCAGGTTCGGTGTCCCTAGGATACTAATCAGTGATGGAGGCACTCATTTCTGCAATAAACAGCTTGACTCTGCTCTGGTCCGATATGGAATTAACCACAAAGTGGCGACTCCATATCATCCACAGACAAATGGGCAGGCTGAAGTCTCAAATAGAGAACTAAAACGAATTCTGGAACGGACTGTAAGTACCTGTAGAAGGGATTAGGCAAGAAGTCTGGATGATGCTCTATGGGCATACAGAACAGCATTCAAGACCCCTATAGGGACCTCTCCATACCAGCTTGTGTATGGAAAAGCCTGTCATCTACCAGTGGAACTGGAACACAAAGCCTACTGGGCAACCAGATTCCTCAACCTTGATGCTAAGGTAGCTAGGGAGAAAAGATTGCTCCAGTTGAATGAGCTGGAGGAGTTCAAACTCAATGCTTTCGAAAATGCTAAAATTTACAAAGAGAAAGCAAAAAGATGGCATGACAAAACTTTGTCATCTAAAGTCTTTGAGCCAGGGCAGAAGGTTCTGCTGTTTAACTCTAGACTCAGATTGTTCCCTGGGAAATTGAAATCCCGGTGGAAGGGACCATATGTAATTACAAGTGTGTCACCATATGGATATGTAGAGCTTCAGGATATTGATTCTGACAAAAAGTTCATTGTTAATGGACAGAGAGTCAAACATTATCTTGAAGGCAATGTTGAGCAAGAGTGCTCAAAACTGAGACTAAATTAACAGCTCAGTAAAAGTCCAGCTAAAGACAGTAAAGAAGCGCTTGCTGGGAGGCAACCCAACCATTATCAAAAATTAGATGTTTATAACAATTATATAAGTCCATTTAATTTTGCTATTCATGTTTGTTAATGCTTTTTCAGTGAACAAGTCAAGGAAATATAGGTTCAGAACATAAAGTAAAGGAATCACAGAGAAAAAGAGCTCACTGGCGTCAAAACGCCAGTAAAGAGGCAATTTGGTTGTTAAACGCCAGAATGGCTACCATTCTGGGCGTTTAACGCCAGTAAAGGTATTATTATGGGCGTTAAATGCCAGAATAGGCAGCATTCTGGGTGTTTAACACCAGAAATGGCAGCATTCTGGGCGTTCAGAAAAACGCCCAGTAAAGAAGGAATCCTGGCGTTTAACGCCAGCCAGGGTATCTGGTTGGGCGTTAAATGCCCAAATAGGCAGTCCAGTGGGCGTTAAACGCCCAAATAGGCAGTCCAGTGGAAGTTAAACGCCAGAATGGATAGCATTCTGGGCGTTTAACGCCAGGATGACACAAGGGAGGTAATTTTATTTCCAATTCGATTTTTTTCAATTTTTCATGTTTTAATTCATAATTTTTTGCATCAAACATATTTTAAACATTCATCTTTCAATTTCTATTTTCAAAAATTAATAATCTTTCTAATCCTTTTTAATTCTTTTTCAATTCTTTTCAATTCCTTCCAAAACGCTTTCAAAACTTACATATCTTTTCAATTTCTTTTCAACTCTTTTTTCAAAATTAATTGCATCATTATTCTTCTACTCCCTTCTATCTTATTTTGCTCGAGGACGAGCAAACCTTTTAAGTTTGGTGTGGAAAAAGCTTTGCTTTTTGTTTTTCCATAACCATTAATAACACTTAAGGCCGGAGAAACCTCTAGGAAGAGGAAAGGAAAGGCAGTTGCCTCCAACTCCGAGTCATGGGAGATAGAGAGATTCATCTCAAAAGCCCATCACTAGAAAGAAGATGGAGCAAACAAGAGAGCCCACTCATGGACCTCAACAAGAGCCATGAGAGAGGAGAAACAAAGGCAAGGAAGAGACATAGAGGAGCTCAAGCACTCCATAAGATCTTCAAGAGGAAGAACTAGCTGCCGTCACTAAGGTGGACCCGTTCTTTAATTTTCTTGTTCTTATTTTTCTGTTTTTCGGTTTCTAAGCTTTATGTTTTATCTATATTTTTGTCTTTATTACATGATCATTAGTGTCTAGTGTCTATGTCCTAAAGCTATGAATGTCCTATGAATCCTTCACCTTTCTTAAATAAAAAATATTTTCTGAAAAAGAAAAAGAAGTACATGAATTTCGAAATTTATCTTGAAATTAGCCTAATTATTTTGATGTGGTGGCAACACTTTTTATTTTCTGAATGAATGCTTGAACAGTGCATATTTTTTATATTGAAGTTTATGAATGTTAAAATTGTTGGCTCTTGAAAGAATAATGAAAAAAGAGAAATGTTATTGATAATTTGAAAAATCATAAAATTAATTCTTGAAGCAAGAAAAAGCAGTGAAAAACACAAAGCTTGTGAAAAAAAATGCGAAAAATAAAGAAAAAAAGAGAAAAAAAAAAAGAAAGAAAAAGAAAAAGCAAGCAAAAAAAGCTAGTAACCCTTTAAACCAAAAGGCAAGGGTAAAAAGGATCCAAGGCTTTGAGCATTAATGGATAGGAGGGCCCAAAGGAATAAAATCTTGGCCTAAGCGGCTAAACCAAGCTGTCCCTAACCATGTGCTTGTGGCATGAAGGTGTCAAGTGAAAAGCTTGAGACTGAGCGGTTAAAGTCGAGGTCCAAAGCAAAAAGAGTGTGCTTAAGAGCTCTGGGCACCTCTAACTGGGGACTCTAACAAAGCTGAGTCACAATCTGAAAAGGTTCACCCAGTTATGTGTCTGTGGCATTTATGTATCCGGTGGTAATACTGGAAAACAAAATGCTTAGGGTCACGGCCAAGACTCATAAAGTAGCTGTGTTCAATAATCAACATACTGAACTAAGAAAATTAATAACACTATCTGAATTATGAGTTCCTATAGATGCCAATCACTCTGAACTTCAAAGGATAAAGTGAGATGCCAAAACTGTTCAAAAGTAAAAAGGGTACTAGACCCGCTCATCCAATTGAAACTAATCTTCATTGATAATTTCAAAATTTATTGTATTTTCTCTTCTTTTTATCCTATTTTCTTTTTAGTTACTTGGGGACAAGCAACAATTTAAGTTTGGTGTTGTGATGAGCGGATAATTTATACCATTTTTGGCATTGTTTTTACATAGTTTTTAGTATGTTTTAGTTACTTTTTATTATATTTTTATTAGTTTTTATGCAAAAATCACATTTCTGGACTTTACTATGAGTTTTTGTGTTTTTCTATAATTTCAGATATTTTCTGGCTGAAATTGAGGGACCTGAGCAAAAATATGATTTAGAGGCTGAAAAAGGACTGCAGATGCTGTTGGATTCTGACCCTCCTGCACTCTAAGTGGATTTTCTGGAGCTATAAAAGCCCAATTGGCGCGCTCTCAATTGCGTTGGAAAGTATACATCTTGGGCTTTCCAGAAATATATAATAGTTCATACTTTTCCCGAGATTTGATGGCCCAAACTGGCGTTAAACGCCAGCTAGAGACCCTTTTCTAGAGTAAAACGCCAGAACTGGCACCAAAACTAGATTTAAATGCCCAAACTGGCACCCAAGCTGGCGTTTAACTCCAAGAATGGCCTATACACGTGAAAGCTTCAATGCTCAGCCCTAGCACACACCAAGTGGGCCCTGAAAGTAGATTTCTGCACTATCTGCACTTAGTTACTCATTTTCTGTAAACCTAAGTTACAAGTTTAGTATAAAAACTACTTTTAGAGATTCATTTGATAACTCATGACATTTTACACTTCATATTGTATCTTCTATGGCATGAGTCTCTAAACCCCAAAGGTGGGGGTGAGGAGCTCTGCTGTGTTTCAATATATTAATGCAATTACTACTGTTTTCTATTCAATCACGCTTGATTCTATTCTAAGATACTCACTCGTACTTCAATATAGAGAGTATGATGATCCGTGACACTCATCATTATTCTCAAACCTATGAACGCGTGCCTGACAACCACTCCCGTTCTATCTGAGCTCAATGTAGTTATTGGGCGACAGCTTGAGTGCATATCTCTTGGGTCTCTAATCCACGGACCGAGTCCGGAGGTTAGAACCTTCGTGGTATAGGCTAGAACTAATTGACAGCATTCCTAGGATCCAAAAAGTCTAAACCTTGTCTGTGATATTCTGAGTAGGATCTGGGAAGGGATGATTGTGACGAGCTTCAAACTCGCGAATGTTGGGCGCAGTGACAGTGTGCAAAAGGATAGAGAGATCATTTTCCAACGCTAGTGAGAACTGACAGATGATTAGCCGTGCGGTAGCTGTACCTAGTATTTTTCATCCGAGAAGATCATACATCTTGCCATTGAAGGAGGCCATGCGTGTTTGGAGAAGAAGATAGTAGGAAAGCAGAGATTCAGACGACAGAGCATCTCCGGAACCTCAACCTGTTCCTTATTACTGAATCACAAGTAACATTCAATTCATGCTATTTACTTTTTATAAACAAAATCAATTATATCATTTAAATCTCCTGACTAAGAACTGCAAGATAACCATAGCTTGCTTCAAGCCGACAATCTCCGTGGGATCGACCCTTACTCACGTAAGGTATTACTTAGACGACCCAGTGCACTTGCTGGTTAGTTGTGCGGAGTTGTGAAAAGTGTAATCACAATTTCGTGCACCAGGTCCTTAGCGAGGTAACTCCCTACTATCTGTGAGGTGACGACTTGCGAATCGCTGAAGATGATAAGCTTTTGAACTCCAACTTCCTTAGCCAGTCTCAAACCAGCTAGTAATGCCTCGTATTTGGCCTGGTTGTTTGAAGCAGGGAACTCAAATTTTAGGGAGAGTTCGATTTGGGTTCCCTGGTCGCTTTCTATTATCACACCTTCCCCACTCCCGATTTTGTTTGAAGAGCCGTCTACATAGAGATCCCATTTTGTAGGAGTTCCCGAGGTGTCAGTATACTCAGAAATAAAATCGGCCAAATACTGTGACTTGATGGCCGTCCGAGCTTCATATTGAAGATCAAACTCAGATAACTCGACTGCCCATTGTAGAATCCTTCCAGCTAAGTCTGTCTTCTGTAGAATGCCTTTTATGGGCTGGTTGGTCCGAACCCTGATGGTGTGAGCTTGAAAATACGGGCAAAGTCATCGAGAAGTTAATATGAGAGCGTAGGCGAACTTTTCTATCTTTTGATAGTTCAGTTCGGCCCCTTGTAGGGCTTTGCTGATGAAGTAGATGGGTTGTTGCCCACTTTCGTCTTCTCTGACTAGTGCCGAAGCTATTGCCCGACTTCCCACTGCGAGGTATAATATGAGTGCTTCTCCTTTCCGTGGTCGGGTAAGAATGGGTGTTTGTCCCAGGAATTTTTTGAAATCCTGGAAGGCTTGCTTGCATTCTGTGGTCTATTTAAACCTTTTTCCCTTCCATAGTGTGGCATAAAAGGGGAGAGATCTTATGGCCGATCCGGCTAGAAATCTGGACAAGGCTGCCAGTCTTCCGTTGAGTTGTTGTACTTCTTTGACGCAGGTTGGACTTTTCATGTTGAGTATAGCTCGACATTTATCTGGGTTCGCCTCAATTCCTCTTTGTGTTAGCATGAAACCCAGGAATTTGTCGGCTTCTACTGCAAAGGTACACTTTGCGGGATTAAGTCGCATGCCATGCTTTCTGATGGTATCGAACACTTTGGTGAGGTCGGACAGTAACGATTCCTCCCTTTGTGTTTTTACCAACATGTCGTCTACATATACCTCCATGAGTTTCCCGATGTGGTCTGCGAAGACCTTATTCATTAATCTTTGGTAGGTAGCTCCTGCATTTTTGAGTCTGAATGGCATGACGACATAACAGTAATTTGCTTTTGGGGTTAGGAATGAGGTCTTTTCTTAATCAGGTGGGTACATTGGGATTTGATTATATCCCGAATAAGCATCCATAAAGGAAAGGTACTTGTATCCAGAGGAGGCATCCACTAGAGTGTCTATGCTTGGGAGTGGATAAGGATCTTTTGAGCAGGCTTTATTCATATCAGTGTAATCAGTGCACATCCGCCATTTCCCATTTGACTTTTTCACCAATACAACGTTGGCTAGCCATAGTGGGTACTTGACTTCTCTTATGAATCCTGCCTCCAGTAGAGCTCGTACCTGTTCTTCCACAGCTTGGGATCTCTCTTGTCCGAGCTTCCGACGCTTCTGTTGTACTGGCCGAGATCCTGGGTATACTGCCAGTTTGTGGCACATTAGTTTGGGATCAATGCTCAGCATGTCTGCGGCCTTCCATGCAAAGAGGTCGGCATAAGTCGCCCCAATATTTGTTGTTTTATCTGGGATATCTCTGATCTGGACTTCCTCGATCTCGCCCTCCGGTTGTGGACGAAGTTTTTCCTGGCCTCGAACTCCTCGGAGTTCGATACTGTTTATTTCTTCTCTTTTACCTCTAAGGTTCAGACTTTCGTTGTAACAGCGTCGTGCAATTTTCTAGTCTCCTTTTATCGTGGCTATCCCTTCTGGGGTTGGAAACTTCATTGATAGATATGGAATCGAAACTACTGCGGCAAGCTGGTTTAGCGTTGTCCGACCTATCAGGGCATTATAGGCTGAGCTCACGTCAACTACGATGTAGTCTATGTTGAGTGTCCTTGATCGGGTTCCCTTTCCAAATGTTGTGTGTAGTGATATAAATCCAAGGGGTTGGATTGGAGTGTCTCCTAGTCCAAACAAGCTGCTCGGATATACTCTGAGCTCTTTTTCTTGTAGGCTGAGTTTGTCGAAGGAGGATTTAAACAAGATATCCGCCGAGCTTCCTTGGTCCACCAGTGTACGGCGGAGATTGGTATTGGCCAATATGATAGTAATGACCATGGGATCATCATGTCCCGGGATGACGCCTGCTGCGTCTTCCTGGGTGAAAGTAATAGTAGGGAGGTCGGGTGATCCTTCTCCTCCTCCAACGTGATATACTTCTTTAAGGTGCCTTTTGCGAGATGATTTGGAGATCCCTCCTCCTGCGAATCCTCCATTTATCATGTGAACGTGCCTCTCCGGGGTGCGGGGTGGTCGTTCAACTCGTCCGACCTCTTCGTCCCTTCTTTTTTTCTGGATTCATCCGTTTTGTTAGCTAAGTATCGATTTAGTCGTCCTTCTCTTACCAATTTTTCTATGACATTTTTTAAGTCGAAGCACTCGTTTGTAGGATATCCATAGATTCGATGGTATTCACAGTATTCTGTCCAATTTCTCCCTCCTTTTTTGCTTTTGATTGGACGAGGTGGTGGAATTTTCTCAGTGTGGCATACTTCTCGGAAAACGTCCACAAGAGACACCCGAAGAGGGGTGTAATTGTGGTATTTTTTAGGCTTCTCTCCGTGTTGATCTTCTTTTTTTCTAGACTCTTTATCCTTATCCCGAGAGGAGTAGGAGAATCCGGATTTTGAGACTTCTCCTAACCGAGAATTTTCTTCGATGTTGATATACTTCTCTGCCCGTTCTTGTACTTCATTTAAAGATGTTGGGTGTTTCTTTGATATAGAGTGACTAAAGGGTCCTTCTCGCAGGCCATTGATGAGACCCATGATAGCTGCTTCTGTTGGTAGGCTTTGTATGCCTAGGCATGCTTTGTTGAATCTTTCCATGTACGATCGAAGACTCTCCCGATCTCCTTGTTTGATTCCTAATAGGCTTGGGGCATGTTTGGCTTTGTCCTTCTGAATGGAAAATCTAGCGAGAAACTTCTTGGCTAAGTCATCAAAACTTGCAATGGATCTGGGAGGCAGACTGTCGAACCACTCAATAGCTATTTTTGTTAGGGTTGTCGGGAAGGCTTTGCAACAAATAGCGTTCGAGGCATTGGTGAGATACATTCTGCTTCTGAAATTACTGAGATGATGGCATGGATTGGAGGTACCGTTGTATGGGGTCAGGTCGGGAGCTTTAAAATCCTTCAGAACTTTAGCTTTCATGATTTCTATGGTGAAGGGATCTTGATCTTTGGGGGAGTTGTCCTCATGACCGGGTTGAATGGTTTTGGTTTTTAGGTCGGCTTTGAGTTTTAGGAGCTTGTCCTCTAACTCTCGGCGTCGTCTAGTTTTTCTTCGGAGGTTTCTTTCGGCTTCGCACTGGAATTCGGCCTCCTGTTCGAGCTGTTTAAGCCGATTTTGTTGTTCTCGGAGGGCTTCTAAAATTTCTGTATTTGGAGAATACTTTTCTCCGTTTTGCTGAGATGTATCTTTGGGTGTGGTGTTCGTGTTCTTGTGCGGCGTCCTGTTTTCCAAATCAGAGTTGTGATCATTGTCAATGTCGTCCGCCATGATGATGGGATGATTTCCAGGTTCCTCGGTAATGGCATCAATGTTCCGAGGGTTACCTGAAATTGTAGGTCGATCTCGGATGAGATCTGCGGTGGTGGCCGGAGCTGTCGTGTCCAACTTGTTGGACCTAGTGGAGCTGGAGATGCTACTAATCCTTCGCCACCGAAGGGTGGTGGTACCTGCAAGAGACTCCGATGCTTAAGTTAGCATGGGCTTTAAGCAAGTTTTTAGTAGAATCAGAGTATGAGTTATACCTGGGTGCTCCAGCGTATTTATAGTAGTGTGGAGTGACCTTCTTGATAAGATAAGTTAGTTATCTTATCTTATCTTTGAGTGAAGTCATCTTATCTTTAAGGAGAACCATTTTTATCTATTTCTAGGCTTTGGCTGCCTTTAGATTGGGCTATGTTCCTTCGTTTGGGCCTTTCTTGGGCCTTTGTAGCGATTTGGCCGAACTCCTTGAGAGGAGGTCGGGTAATCCTGACCTGAAGAGGTTGGTCGACTTGTCTTCAATCAGCCCGGGTCATACAGCTTGACCCAAGACATGAACAGGTGGGTATCTCTATTCCCGTCTCCATCGAGAAAAGATCAAAGACCAGCAAAATTTATATATTGTTTTTAGTCATCAGTTTTAGTTATCAGTCCAATTTCTTCAGTCTAGCAATCCAACAACATCCTTTTAGCCCACATTTTCAAACATTACTGGTTAACTATTGGTCAAAAATAATAAACTCTATTGGTCCTATAACATTCCTCCATCCCCATTCCTATTTATTCGCAGGTTTAGAATTTTTTCATGCGAGATTTCACAAATTTCCATTACCTCCCCTTGCGAATAATTTCCACTGTACCCACTTTGGGAGATATTTTTTCCATCCCCAGTTGTAGCTACTGGCATAGCAATTAATAATCCTTGTCAAGAAATGAGATATAAATCAGATTGGTACAACAATTCTAACAAGGGTATGAGGTGTGAACCATGATCTAATTTCGAACCAAAATCATCCCGTTACTACCAATACCAGTTTCCACCATCATCACAATATCAACACCAAACCCTTTATTCAGACTAACCATAATCTCCATATCTACGTCAACCATTTTATTAATATGGTAAATTATTATTTTGGTCATTAACTTTTGGATAAAATTCTAATTTGGTCTTTAACATTTCAAGCATTCTATTTTTATCTCAAAATGTTTTAATTGAGTTCAATATTGTTCTGCCATTAAATTTGACACAAATAGTTAATCATATGAGTGACGTAGACGTTAACAACGTTATTATTAAATTATATCCTCTTCTATGTATCAAAAAATATAACCAAAACCTTGTAACACTTCTTTTTCAACATCTCCTTCTTGTTAAAAATCCAAAACCTAGCAATTAATCATCAGTGTTCTATAATTAAAGGAAAACCTTTTATATTAGTGATCATTGGTGGATCGATTTAGTTACGTACTGAAATTGAACACTATAGGCTCTTCAATATGCTAATTGTTCAAGTCAAATTTAATGGTGAGACAACATTGAATTCATTTGAATTTTTTTGGTATTGAAAAAGGGCTTTAAAATTTTTTAGAACTAAAACAAGACATTTAAAACGTTAAGAACTATATTAAGATTTGACTCAAATGTTTATGACCAAAATAATACTTTACCCTTATTATTATTATGATCTGCCATACTAAGATGAACCATAATCTCAATTCTCACATACAACAACTACCTTACCAATATTCTACCATTATTAACTCATAATTTTTCATGTATAAAGGAAATTTCTTTCATAGTTTTCTAAATGAGATATTTAGAAATAGGTTACACAAGTGTAATGTTTTCAAATCGTACTTATACAGAACACGCTAGTTGGAGTGTCGCGTTCTTCACTGACTAAAACACGACAATCAAGCTGTTGCTTTTTTTGTTGGAGAGGACCTGCGGAATACGCACCATATGTGTTCCTTATTTCTCCTTGTTCACAACTGATGCATGTTTCTCCTCTCCCATGTACACTCAAATGTATCATTAGGGGTGGCAATATGCACCCTACCCGCAGGTATCCAATCTGATCCAATTCGGTCGGGTAGAGTTGTCATGTGGGTCGGGTAGGGTGCGGGTTGAGACTCAACTCTACCCGACCAATCCGCACCCTATATATGTATATGTTATATACTTATATAAAATATATTTCAAGTAGATATTGAATAAAAAATCTTTCACTAAATGCAAAAGATCCTACTAAGAGAAGATCATTATTGATAATTTGATTCGTTTTTTTTTTTAAATAAAAGTCAATTTTATTTTAAATTATCATCAAGTTATATAATAATGTTGCATCTTTTTGGTAAACCGCGAGTTGGGTCGGGTACCCACGGGTTAAGAAAGGATAGGATTAAGGTTGTGATATTCTCAACCCGTGGGTAGGGTTATGGTTGGATCCAAACCTTACCCTACCCTACCCATTGCCACCCATATGTATCACTCAATGCCAATGGTAACGAAACATCCAATATATTCACCCAATCCTCTATAAGTTCTTCCATATTAACATCTTGTGTGCTCATAGGAATGCTAGAACATTAGTCATAACTAGGGTTTCAAACTATGTCTTACAGTAGGCTGAATGCAACACTAGATAAGAAAGATTTTAAGAAAATTTTCTTAATAAGCACATGTGCAAATATCTTGCGATGAATTGATCTTGAGAAGTGCAATCTGACTACATTTAAGAATTAGTTGTAGATGGTAGTTCGTTTTTTGGGTAATATAGCAACAATTCACAATTTGTGTATTGAGCTAATAATTGCAATTATTCTTCGCAATGACCCAAAAGCTCCTTGGTCCTTTACAACTCAGTATTTTGCTCTTACATATTTTTTCAAAATTCAACAACAAACAGATTTGAGGATTCACGAGGTTGATACTGGTGTTAGTAATGTGCTTAATATTGAAAAAGGTAGTTAATAAGGCCAATTCACCAAAATAAAAGAAAAAAAATTATTAACAAATATGAAGAATTTTGGAAAATATTACACCAATGTGATATTTGAAAAGCATGCTAGGTTTAATGCAAAGAATTCGACATATACTATATAGCGTTTTACTTCAATTCATTTCTCCGCGAACATGACATAAAGGATGTAGTGGTTCATCTTAAATTGAATTGTCTATGTATGTATATATGTATGTATGTTAATAGACTTTTTTCTTTTGCAATGTAATATCTTATATTGAATTCTCTATCACTGGTAGCATAGGTGATAGATCAACTTTTATATAATATTTATATTAATTAATGTAATATGTAAAAAAATAATTCAAAAATTTAAATAATAAATTGTCATATATTAATTTTTGGCTATAAATATCTACTTCAGTTCTTTATTCTGTGTTCGCTTTAATTTTTTTCACTTCATTTCTCCATCTTGTTAAACTTGTGTCTCCTTCTCTCTTTTCTTCTGTATGTTCTCCCGTTTTCCTTTACTTTTATTTTTTTGTGGGTTTAGTCCTTGATCACTAAAAGAAAGTTTTTCACAAAAAAAAAACTAAGAAAATGATTTTATAAGTATTACTACGTTAATATATTTTAATAGGTCTGTTATAAGTTGTGATGATGGAAATATAATTTTTAGATGCAAAAATCCAATCTTCTTAAGTATTCTTAAAACCATCCAGTTTGAAGCATTGAAAATGTTAATTTGTCAGTACCTAAATGTTGAAAGGAGGGTAGTCAATATAAAGTTTGTAACACCCTATCACACTAAACTTCACTCTATAGCCGTGAAGCAAAGGCGATAAAGCATCACTAAAACTTCATATAAGAGTGTATATAATCAAGAAATAATATAACTAAAAGTCCGATGAAAGGAACAGAAGATCAAGGATGCATAAAACAGAGATACAAAGCGCAAAGTATTCACACACGATAACTAAAGCATGTTGGCACGAAAAGAACAAGACATAATATATATACCTTGCAAACAGCTCTAGGATATACAAGGTAATAAATAACAAAAACAAGTTATATATATAATATACAAAAGGGAACTAGCCGTAACCCGCAGAGTTTAGGCCGACTAGTTTAAACTTGATATAATAGAGTTTTGATAATAAAATAGCTTACATTCTATCTCTCAAGGTTTTCAGAATAAAAGCCTCTAAGGCACCAAGTTTACAAAAGTGAGAGACTACAACAAAATTAAGAAATCAAAGTAAACTTTGAGCCATTTTCTACTCTGTCACCATCTGCAAGCTCACTGAGGTGAGTTGTAACCTGCATCTGAAAAATAACAACAATATATGGTATGAGAATCAGGGGTTCTCAGTATGATAACAGTGCCCAATAGATAAGATATAAGGTTTCAAAAAGGCAAAGACAATCATAGAACTTCTTACAGGCATTTAGATTTCAAGACTTATAAATATACTTTAAAACCATAAATAGGTTATCTAACTTAAGGAATTTCTTCTCTAACAGTTACCGCTATCCTACATCCTTCACCAATCTATCCTCCACATAATCTCATCGCCACCGCCTACCAAACTTCCTCAATCCCAGCAAAACACAAGTAATACAGGCAAGTAAAACACAAGAAGAGTTCATATACATCAAGCAATTCGATTAGCAATTAGACATGTGATTCATTTAGGCATAAAGCAAATAATCAAAACAAACAAACACATAGAAAATACACATAATGAATGCCTGTCCTATTGGTTGTGATATCACTTGTCGGTTCAACTGCCAATCTGACACATCCTTTCGGATGTAGCCTTTCTACCATGTCCCTGGGATATAGTGTCCGGCCCACTTTTGTGTACTTTGGGATATAGTGCCCGGCCCATTCTTTTATGTGCCCCTAGGATATAGTGCCCGACCCAATCTTTCAGGTTATGATGCTAGTGCCCAAGTTCAAACTTATGGCAAGTAAGGTTATGCGAGCGGGAGACTACCTTGGTCCTCACATCTGAATGTAGGCGGGAGACTACCACATCCCCTATTACAGTGCCACTACCTTGACAAGCAAAATAACCACCGTCTTTGCCATGCGCATAGCGACTTACTGATGAGCGGATATTTTATACGCTTTTTGGGGTTAATTTCATATAATTTTGAGTATGTTCTAGTTAGTTTTTAGTCTATTTTCATTATTTTTTAGGAAAAATTCATATTTCTGGACTTTACTATGAGTTGTGTATTTTTCTATAATTTCAGGTATTTTTCTGGCTGAAATTGAAGGAGCTGAGCAAAAATCTGATACAGGCTGAAAAAGGACTGCTGATGCTGTTGGATTCTAACCTCCCTGCACTCAAAGTAGATTTTCTGGAGCTACAAAACTCGACATGGCATGATTCCAATTGCTTTGGAAAGTAGACATCCAGGGCTTTCCAGCAATATATAATAGTCCATACTTTGCACAAGAATAGACGACGTAAACTGGCGTTCAAAGCCAGTTCTCTGCCCAATTCTGGCGTCCAGCGCCAGAAAAGGATCAAAAGCTGGAGTTGAACGCCCAAACTGGCACAAAAACTGGCGTTCAACTCCACAAATGGCCTCTGCACGTGACTTGCTTAAATCTCAGCCCCAGCACACACCAAGTGGGCCCCAGAAGTGGATCTCTGCATCACCCATCATAGTCTACTCATTTTTTGTAAACCTAGGCTACTAGTTTAGTATTTAAACAACTTTTAGAGACTTATTTTGTATCTCATGACATTTTAGATCTGAACTTTGTACTCTTTGACGGCATGAGTCTCTAAACTCCATTGTTGGGGGTGAGGAGCTCTGCTGTGTCTCGATGGATTAATGCAAGTATTTCTGTTTTCTATTCAAACACGCTTGTTCCTATCTAAGATGTTCATTCGCGCTTAACTGTGATGAAGGTGATGATTCGTGACACTCATCACCATCCTCAACCCATGAACGTGTGCCTGACAACCACCTCCGTTCTATATCAGATTGAATGAGTATCTCTTAGATCTCTCAATCAGAATCTTTGTGGTATAAGCTAGAATTGATGGCGGCATTCATGAGACTCCGGAAAGTCTAAACCTTGTCTGTGGTATTTCGAGTAGGATTCAAGGATTGAATGACTGTGACGAGCTTCAAACTCCTGAAGGCTGGGCGTTAGTGACAGACGCAAAAGGATAGTAAATCCTATTCCAACCGGATCGAGAACCAACCGGTGATTAGCCGTGCTGTGACAGAGCGCGTGAGCGTATTTTTCACTGGAAGGATGGAAGGTAGCCATTGACAACGGTGATCCACCAACACACAGCTTGCCATAGGAGGACGTGCGTGCATGAACAAGAAGACAGAGGAAAGCAGAGATTCAGAAGACAAAGCATCTCCAAAACTCCAACATATTCTCCATTACTGCACAACAAGTAACCTTTAATCCATGCTCTCTTGTTTATTTGCAATTCAACTGATAAACATAATTGACTTCCTAACTAAGATTTACAAGATAACCATAGATTGCTTCAAACCAACAATCTCCGTGGGATTCGACCCTTACTCACGTGAGGTATTACTTGGACGATCCAGTGCACTTGCTGGTCAGTGGTACGAGTTGTGAAAAGTGTGATTCATAATTTGTGCACCAAGTTTTTGGCGCCGTTGCCGGGGATTTTCGAGTTTGGACAACTAACGGTCTATTTTGTTGCTTAGATTAGGAAAAAAATTTCTCTTTTTTGTTTAGAGTCTCTTTTTATTGTTGTGTTAGAATCTTAGAATCCTTATTTTCTTTTTAAAATCTTTTTCAAAAAAAATAATTTTTCTATTAAATCCTGTGCCAAACTTTAAGTTTGGTGTTTTCTTGCTGATTTTTCTGTGTTTTCAAAAATTTATTTTGGTTTTCTAAAAATTTTAAGTTTGGTGTTCTTCCTTTGTGTTCTCGTGTTCTTGTGAATCTTCAAAGTGTTCTTAAGTTTTCCTTGTGTCTTGATCTTAAAATTTTTAAGTTTGGTGTTCCTTGGTGTTTTCTCCCCCCCCCCCCGCCAAAAATTTTCGAAAATAACGAACTTCAGATCTAAAAATTTTAAATCCTGTGTTATCTTAGTGTTTTTCTCTCTCCTTTAAAAATTCAGATTTTTGTTTCAAAATTTAAAACCTTTTTCAAAAATCATCATATCTTTTTCAAAATCTCCTAACCACTTTCTCTCTCCTCACTTTTTCGAAAATCTCTTACTCATTTTTATTTATTTTATTTTGATCTATTTTATTTTCGAAATAAATTAATAAATAAATAAATAAAAATATTTTTTCTATTTTACATCATCTCCCTTTCTCTATCATGGAACTAAGCGGAAATGAATAGTCCAGGAGGACTCTGGGGTCATATTCTAACCCCTCTACTGCTTCATATGGGAGTAGTATCTGCATACCCTCCATTGGAGTCAGTAGCTTTGAGTTGAATCCTCAGCTCATTATCATGGTGCAGCAAAGCTGCCAGTATTCCGGTCTTCCACAGGAAGAACCTACAGAGTTTCTGGCACAATTTTTACAAATTGCTGACACAGTACATGATAAAGAAATAGATCAGGATGTCTACAGACTATTACTGTTTCCATTTGCTGTAAAAGATCAAGCTAAGAGGTGGTTAAATAACCAACCTAAGGCCAGCATAAAGACATGGAAACAGCTGACAGAAAAATTCTTGAATCAATATTTCCCTCCAAAAAGGATGACACAGCTAAGGCTGGACATCCAAGGCTTCAAGCAAGGAGATAATGAATCTCTTTATGATGCCTGGGAGAGATACAGAGAGATGCTATGAAAATGCCCCTCTGAAATATTTTCAGAGTGGGTTCAGTTAGACATCTTCTACTATGGGCTTGCAGAAGGAGCTCAGATGTCTCTAGATTACTCAGCTGGTGGATGTATCCACATGAGAAAGACAATTGAAGAGGCTCAAGAGCTCATTGATACAGTTGCCAGGAATCAGCATCTGTACCTAAGCAGCAACCCTTCCATGAATGAAGAGGTTAAAACAGTAACTGCTGAACTCAGTCCTGTAAAACAAGCTGCTGAATTCAATCAGCAATTGGACTTTCTAACAAAGCAGCTAGCCGAATTTAAAGACAGGTTACAAGAGACAAGGATGGCTAATATACATATGGACGAACAGTTTAAGCAAACAAAGCAGCAGCTGTCAAGGCAAATAGCAGAAAAATGCCAAGCAGTTCAACTAAGAAGTGGGAAAACATTAAATACCCCACCTCAAGGAAGCAAAAAGCTAAGAAATGAGCAAACCACCAAAAATTCACCTGAGGACAGTAAGAGCCCAGGGAAAAATAATTCTGGCGCTAAAACGCCAGAAAATTGGTGGAAGGCTGGCGCTGAACACCCAGACCATGGCCAAAACTGGCGTTCAACGCCAGAAACAAAGCAGGACTGGCGTTCAACGCCAGAAATGGGTAAGGATCTGGCGTTGAACGCCCAAAATGGGCAGGATCTGGCGCTGAACGCCCAAAATGGGCACAATTCTGGCGTTCAAACGCCAGGAACAGACAAGGAGTTAGCTTCTCACGTCACTCCAGCTTTGAACTCTGGCACTCAATTGCCAGTGAGGGATCAGACACACACAAGTGCTGATGACAACCCCTCTAAAAAGGCTTCTTCAACCACTTCTGTAGGCAATAAACCTACAGCAACTAAGGTTGAAGAATATAAAGCCAAGATACCTTATCCTCAAAAACTCCGGAAAGAGGAGCAGGATAAGCAATTTACTCGCTTTGCAGATTATCTCAGGACTCTTGAAATAAAGATTCTATTTGCAGAGGCACTTGAGCAAATACCTTCTTATGCCAAGTTCATGAAAGAGATCTTGAGTCATAAGAAGGATTGGAGAGAAACAGAAAGAGTTCTCCTCACTGAAGAATGTAGTGCAGTCATTCTGAAAAGCTTTCCTGAAAAGCTTAAAGACCCCGGGAGCTTCCTGATACCATGCATATTGGAAGATAATTGTACCAAGACAGCTTTATGCGATCTTGGGGCAAGCATCAACCTAATACCTGCATCCACTATCAGAAAGTTTGGTTTAACTGAAGAAGTTAAACCAACCCGGATATGTCTTCAACTTGCTGATGGCTCCACTAAATACCCATCAGGCGTGATTGAAGACATGATTGTCAGGGTTGGGCCATTCGCCTTTCCCACTGACTTTGTTGTGCTAGAAATGGAGGATCACAAGAGTGCTACTCTCATTCTAGGAAGACCCTTCCTAGCAACTGGACGATCCCTTATTGACGTCCAACAGGGGGAAATAACCCTGAGAATCAATGATGATGAGTTCAAGTTGAACGCTGTCAAAGCCATGCAGCATCCAGACACATCAACAGACTGCATGAAAGTTGATCTTATTGACGCCTTGGTAGAAGAGATCAACATGGCTGAGAGTCTTGAATCAGAGTTGAAAGACATCTTTAAAGATGTTCAGCCTGATTTGGAGGATTCAGAGGACATGAAAGAGCCTCTGAAATTTCTCCTGAAAGAGGAAAAACCTCCTAAACCCGAGCTCAAGCCATTACCACCATCCTTGAAATATGCATTTCTAGGAGAAGGTGATACTTTTCCAGTGATCATAAGCTCTGCTTTAAATTCACAGGAAGAGGAAGCACTTATTCAAGTGCTAAGGACACACAAGACAGCTCTTGGGTGGTCCATAGGTGACCTTATGGGCATAAGCCCAGCTAGATGCATGCACAAAATCTTATTGGAGGATAACGCCAAACCAGTGGTGCAACCACAGAGGCGGCTAAATCCAGCCATGAAAGAAGTGGTGCAGAAAGAGGTCACCAAATTACTGGAGGCTGGGATTATTTATCCTATTTCTGATAGCCCCTGGGTGAGCCCTGTTCAAGTCGTCCCAAAAAAGGGAGGCATGACAGTGATTCATAATGAAAAAAATGAACTGGTTCCTACAAGAACAGTTACAGGGTGGCGCATGTGTATTGACTACAGAAGGCTCAATACAGCCACCAGAAAGGATCATTTTCCTTTACCATTCATAGACCAGATGCTAGAAAGACTAGCAGGTCATGATTATTACTGCTTTTTGGATGGCTACTCAGGCTATAATCAGATTGCAGTAGATCCCCAGGATCAAGAGAAAACAGCATTCACATGTCTATCCGGAGTGTTTGCTTATAGAAGGATGCCATTTGGGCTATGTAATGCGCCTGCAACCTTCCAGAGATGCATGCTCTCTATTTTCTCTGATATGGTGGAAAATTTTCTGGAAGTCTTCATGGATGACTTCTCAGTATACGGAGACTCATTCAGCTCCTGTCTTGATCACCTGAAACTTGTTCTGAAAAGATGCCAAGAGACCAACCTAGTTTTAAACTGGGAAAAGTGTCACTTCATGGTGACTGAAGGAATTATTCTTGGGCATAAAATCTCAAACAAGGGAATAGAGGTAGATCAAGCAAAAATAGAGGTAATTGAAAAATTACCACCACCTGCCAATGTTAAGGCAATCAGAAGTTTTCTGGGGCATGCAGGATTCTATAGGAGGTTTATAAAGGATTTTTCAAAAATCGCAAAACCTCTAAGCAATCTGCTAGCTGCTGACACGCCATTTGTGTTTGACACAGAGTGCCTGCAGGCGTTTGAAACGCTGAAAGCTAAGCTGGTCACAGCACCAGTCATTTCTGCACCAGACTGGACATTACCATTTGAGCTAATGTATGATGCCAGTGATCATGCCATTGGTGCAGTATTGGGACAGAGGCACGACAAGCTTCTGTATGTCATTTATTATGCCAGTCGCGTTCTAAATGATGCCCAGAAAAATTACACAACCACAAAAAAAGAACTACTTGCAGTGGTTTACGCCATTGACAAGTTCAGATCATACTTAGTAGGATCAAAAGTGATTGTGTATACTGACCATGCTGCTCTTAAATATCTACTCACAAAGCAGGATTCAAAACCCAGGCTCATCAGATGGGTATTGCTTCTGCAAGAGTTTGATATAGAAATAAGAGACAGAAAAGGGACAGAGAACCAAGTGGCTGATCATCTGTCCCGGATAGAGCCAGTGGAAGGGACGTCCCTCCCCTTTCTTGAGATCTCTGAGACGTTTCCTGATGAGCATTTATTTGCCATTCAGGAAGCACCATGGTTTGCCGATATTGCAAACTATAAAGCTGCAAGGTTCATACCCAAGGAGTACAACAGGATACAAAAGAAGAAATTAATTACTGATGCAAAGTACTACTTGTGGGATGAACCTTATCTCTTTAAGAGATGTGCAGACGGAATTATCCGTAGGTGTGTGCCTAGAGAAGAAGCACAGAGGATCATGTGGCATTGCCACGGATCTCAATATGGAGGCCATTTCAGAGGTGAGCGAACAGCCACCAAGGTCCTCCAATGTGGCTTCTATTGGCCCACACTCTATAAAGATTCCCGAGAGTTTGTACGTAATTGTGACAGTTGCCAAAGAGCTGGTAATCTGCCTCATGGTTACGCCATGCCTCAACAAGGAATCTTGGAAATTGAGTTGTTTGACGTATGGGGAATTGACTTCATGGGACCTTTCCCACCATCATACTCAAACACTTATATTCTGGTGGCAGTTGACTATGTATCAAAATGGGTTGAGGCTATTGTCACACCCACCAATGATACTAAAACAGTGCTGAAGTTCCTCCAGAAACATATCTTTAGCAGGTTTGGTGTCCCTAAAGTACTAATCAGTGATGGGGGCACTCACTTCTGCAATAAACAGCTTTACTCTGCCATGGTTCGGTATGGAATTCGCCACAAGGTGGCCACTCCATATCATCCACAAATCAATGGGCAAGTTGAAGTCTCTAACAGAGAATTAAAGAGAATCCTGGAACGGACAGTAAATACCTGTAGAAAAGATTGGGCACGGAGCTTGGATGATGCTCTGTGGGCTTACAGGACAGCATTCAAGACCCCCATAGGGACATCTCCATACCAACTCGTGTATGGTAAGGCATGTCACCTGCCCGTGGAACTGGAACATAAGGCCTACTGGGCAACCAGATTCCTAAACTTTGATGCCAAATTAGCAGAAGAAAAACGATTGCTCCAGCTAAATGAGCTATAGGAATTCAGATTCACAGCTTTCGAAAATGCCAAGCTTTATAAAGAAAAATAAAAAAAATGGCATGACAGAAAGCTATCATCTAGAATCTTTGAACCAGGACAAGAGGTCCTGTTGTTTAACTCTAGACTCAGGCTATTCCCCGGGAAACTGAAATCCCGGTGGAGGGGACCATACGTGATTACAAGTGTATCACCATATGGTTATGTGGAGCTTCAAGATATTGATTCTGATAAGAAGTTCATTGTCAATGGACAGAGAATCAAGCACTATCTTGAAGGCAACATTGAGCAAGAATGCTCAAGGCTGAAGCTAGATTAAAAGCTCAGCAAGGTCCAGCTAAAGACAATAAAGAAGCGCTTGCTGGGAGGCAACCCAGCCATGGGGCAACAATCCTCTAAGCATTTTGCCCTATTTCTATTTTTATTTTTATTTGTTTATATAGAGTTCATTGACAACAAGGTAAATAATCATTTACAGAAGACCTCGGCACACAAAACAGAGAAAAAGAGCTCACTGGCAAGAAAACGCCCGTAAAAGTATATTTTGGGCGTTCAACGCCCAAAATGGGCATCCACTGGACGTTGAACGCCAGTAATGGTAGCAATCTGGGCGTTCAACGCCAGAAAGGGGCACCCACTGGGCGTTGAACGCCAGTAATGGCAGCAGCTGGGCGTTGAACGCCCAGGAGAGCAGCATTTGGGCGCTGAACGCCCAAAACAGGCAGTGTTTGGGCGTTCAAACGCCAGGAAGGCAGGGAGGAGCCAAATTCATTTTTTCCACACGTATTTCCATTCTAATTTCAAATTTTATGTTTCAATGCATGATTTTTACATGAACATGTTAAGAACCCTGATTTCTAAAATCCTTAATTTCTAAAAATCCCTCTTCCCAAATTCATTCCAACTCTTTTCAAATCTTTTCTGAAAACAAATCTATCTTTTTCACTTTAAAATCTTTTCAACTAATCCATATCTTTTTCAAACCTCCATATTATCTTTTTCAAAATTCAGATTTATCTTTTTCAAAAATCTATCATATCTCTTCAAAATTAAACTATATCTTCTATCTTATCTTTTTCAACTCAATCTTTTTATCTTATCTTTTCCAATTTTTCGAAAACCCACCCCCCATCCCTTTAAATTTGGGTTCGGCCTCCCTCCTCCTCCATCAACAATTGCACCTAGCTCTCCTTCTATCCCTCTCCTTTCTTTTCTTTTGCTTGAGGACAAGCAAACCTCTAAGTTTGGTGTGTTTATCCGAGATCACTAAGATCATGGCTCCTAAAGGAAAATAACCCACTCCAAGAGGCAAGAAAGAGAGCATTCCAAAACCACTTTGGAATCAAGGGAAGTTCTTATCTAAAGAACATTCAGACCATTATCTTAAAATAATGGGTCTGAGATCAGTGATCCCGGAAGTTAGATTCGATCTGAAAGAAGATGAATATCCGGAGATCCAGGAGCAAATTCGAATCAGGAACTGCGAAGTCCTAGCTAATCCTGAAACGAAAGTAGGAAGGAACATGGTCCAGGAGTTCTATGCTAATATGTGGCAGACTGACAAGAAAAAACTATCTGGAACTGCCTTCTATGAATTTCGGACCATGGTCAGAGGAAAGATTGTTCATACCACCCCTGACAAGATCAGAGAGATCTTAAAGCTACCTCAGCTAAAGGACGATCCAGACTCCTTCAATAGGAGGATGATGAGAGCAGACATTGACCTGGATAAGATTCTAGAGGACATATGTATCCCTGGAGCCAGGTGGACCACCAACACAAAGGGTGTCCCAAATCAACTCAAGAGAGAGGATCTCAAACCAGTCGCCAGAGGATGGCTAGACTTTATTGGGCGTTCTCTATTGCCTACTAGCAACCGTTCTGAAGTCACAGTTAAAAGAGCAGTGATGATCCATTGCATCATGATGGGAAAGGAAGTGGAGGTTCATCAGCTGATTTCAGCTGAACTCTACAAAATTGCTAACAAAAATTCTAAAGAGGCCAGGTTGGCTTATCCAAGCGTGATTTCTCTGCTCTGCAAGGACGCTGGAGTAAGGATGGGAATAACTGAGTATATCCCAATTGAGAAGCCAATCACCAAAGCATCAATGGAAAAACAACAAGCACAGGAGGATCCCATCAAGAAGAGAGCACAGGAATTCCTCCCAGAGATCCCTCAATCTGAATACTGGGAGTATCTTGAGATGTCTGTTACCAAGATACGGGAAGCTATGGAGCAAATAATAAAAGAACAGAAGGAACACAGTCAAATGCTGACCTATATGTTTAAAGAACAAGAGGAGCAAGGGCGTGACTTAAGGGAATTGAAGCGCCAAAAGTCTTCTCTTGCAGGACCAAGCACCCCTAGGATCAGAGGAACCCCCGTTCCCCCAGAATAAAGGTTGTTAATTTCCAATTTCTACCTTAACTCTGTGACAGTGTCCTTATAGAAGTTTACCTTAGGAGTCATATAGTAGTAATTAGTATCTATTTTGATTTTATCTCCAGTTAAGCTATAGTTTATTTTTCTCATCATCAGCAAACATGAATAAAGTAGTAGATCTTTTGAATAAGAGGCAATAAAATTTTGAGTTTTAATAAGAGAAATTCTAATTAGTTAAATGTGGTGGCAATGCTTTTTGTCTTCTGAATGAATGCTTGAACAGTGCATATGTCTTTTGAATTTGTTGTTTAAGACTGTTAAATATGTTGGCTCTTGAAAGAATGATGAACATGAGACATGTTATTGATAATCTAAAAAATCATAAAAATGATTCTTGAAGCAAGAAAAAGCAGCAAAGAACAAAGCTTGCAGAAAAAAAAGCAAGCAGAAAAAGCCAATAACCCTTAAAACCAAAAGGCAAGGGCAAATGAAAAGGATCCCAAGGCTTTGAGCATCAGTGGATAGGAGGGCCTAAAGGACTAAAATCCTGGTCTAAGCGGCTAAACCAAGCTGTCCCTAACCATGTGCTTGTGGCGTGAAGGTGTCAAGTGAAAACTTGAGACTGAGCGGTTAAAGTCAAGGTCCAAGGCAAAAAGAAGAGTGTGCTTAAGAACTCTGGACACCTCTAATTGGGGACTTTAGCAAAGCTGAGTCACAATCTAAAAAGGTTCACCTAGTTATGTGTCTGTGGCATTTATGTATCCGGTGGTAATACTGGAAAACAAAGTGCTTAGGGCCACGGCCAAGACTCATAAAGAAGCTGTGTTCAAGAATCATCACACTGAACTAAGAGAATCAATAACACTATCTGAATTCTGAGTTCCTATAGATGCCAATCACTTTGAGCTTCAATGGATAAAGTGAGATGCCAAAACTGTTCGGAAGCAAAAAGCTACTAGTCCGCTCATCTAATTAGAATCTGAGCTTCACTCAAGAAAACTCTGAGATATTATTGCTTCTCAACCTATTAGTCTTCTATTTTATTTGTCTGGTTGCTTGAGGACAAGCAACAGTTTAAGTTTGGTGTTGTGATGAGCGGATATTTTATACGCTTTTTGGGGTTAATTTCATATAATTTTGAGTATGTTCTAGTTAGTTTTTAGTCTATTTTCATTATTTTTTAGGAAAAATTCATATTTCTGGACTTTACTATGAGTTGTGTGTTTTTCTGTAATTTCAGGTATTTTTCTGGCAGAAATTGAAAGAGCTGAGCAAAAATCTAATTCAGGCTGAAAAAGGACTGCTGATGTTGTTGGATTCTGACCTCCCTGCACTCAAAGTGGATTTTCTGGAGCTACAGAACTTGAAATGGCATGCTTCCAATTGCGTTGGAAATTAGACATCCAGGGCTTTCCAGCAATATATAATAGTCCATACTTTGCACAAGAATAGATGACGTAAATTTGCGTTCAACGCCAATTCTCTGCCCAATTCTGGCGTCCAGCGCCAGAAAAGGATCAAAAGCTGGAGTTGAACGCCCAAACTGGCACAAAAACTGGCGTTCAACTCCACAAATGGCCTCTGCACGTGACTTGCTTAAATCTCAGCCCCAGCACACACCAAGTGGGCCCCAGAAGTGGATCTCTGCATCACCCATCATAGTCTACTCATTTTTTGTAAAGCTAGGCTACTAGTTTAGTATTTAGACAACTTTTAGAGACTTATTTTGTATCTCATGACATTTTAGATCTGAACTTTGTACTCTTTGATGGCATGAGTCTCTAAACTCCATTGTTGGGGGTGAGGAGCTCTGCTGTGTCTCGATGGATTAATGCAAGTATTTCTGTTTTCTATTCAAACACGCTTGTTCCTATCTAAGATGTTCATTCGCGCTTAACTGTGATGAAGGTGATGATTCGTTACACTCATCACCATCCTCAACCCATGAACGTGGGCCTGACAACCACCTCCGTTCTATATCAGATTGAATGAGTATCTCTTAGATCTCTCAATCAGAATCTTTGTAGTATAAGCTAGAATTGATGGCGGCATTCATGAGACTCCGGAAAGTCTAAACCTTGTCTGTGGTATTCCGAGTAGGATTCAAGGATTGAATGACTGTGACGAGCTTCAAACTCCTGAAGGCTGGGCGTTAGTGACAGACGCAAAAGGATAGTAAATCCTATTCCAACCGGATCGAGAACCAACCGGTGATTAGCCGTGATGTGACAGAGCGCGTGAGCGTATTTTTCACTGGAAGGATGGAAGGTAGCCATTGACGACGGTGATCCACCAACACACAGCTTGCCATAGGAGGACGTGCGTGCGTGAACAAGAAGACAGAGGAAAGCAGAGATTCAGAAGATAAAGCATCTCCAAAACTCCAACATATTCTCCATTACTGCACAACAAGTAACCTTTAATCCATGCTCTCTTGTTTATTTGCAATTTAACTGATAAACATAATTGACTTCCTAACTAAGATTTACAAGATAACCATAGATTGCTTCAAACCAACAATCTCCGTGGGATTCGACCCTTACTCACGTGAGGTATTACTTGGACGATCCAGTGCACTTGCTGGTCAGTGGTACGAGTTGTGAAAAGTGTGATTCACAATTTGTGCACCAAGTTTTTGGCGCCGTTGCCGGGGATTGTTCGAGTTTGGACAACTAACGGTCTATTTTGTTGCTTAGATTAGGAAAAAAATTTCTCTTTTTTGTTTAGAGTCTCTTTTTATTGTTGTGTTAGAATCTTAGAATCCTTATTTTCTTTTTAAAATCTTTTTCAAAAAAAATAATTTTTCTATTAAATCCTGTGCCAAACTTTAAGTTTGGTGTTTTCTTGCTGATTTTTCTGTGTTTTCAAAAATTTATTTTGGTTTTCTAAAAATTTTAAGTTTGGTGTTCTTCCTTTGTGTTCTCGTGTTCTTGTGAATCTTCAAAGTGTTCTTAAGTTTTCCTTGTGTCTTGATCTTAAAATTTTTAAGTTTGGTGTTCCTTGGTGTTCCCCCCCCCCCCCAAAATTTTCGAAAATAAGGAACCTCAGATCTAAAAATTTTAAATCCTGTGTTATCTTAGTGTTTTTCTCTCTCCTTTAAAAATTCAGATTTTTGTTTCAAAATTTAAAACCTTTTTCAAAAATCATCATATCTTTTTCAAAATCTCCTAACCACTTTCTCTCTCCTCACTTTTTCGAAAATCTCTTACTCATTTTTATTTATTTTATTTTGATCTATTTTATTTTCGAAATAAATTAATAAATAAATAAATAAAAATATTTTTTCTATTTTACATCATCTCCCTTTCTCCATCATGGAACTAAGCGGAAATGAACAGTCCAGGAGGACTCTGGGGTCATATTCTAACCCCTCTACTGCTTCATATGGGAGTAGTATCTGCATACCCTCCATTGGAGTCAGTAGCTTTGAGTTGAATCCTCAGCTCATTATCATGGTGCAGCAAAGCTGCCAGTATTCTGGTCTTCCACAGGAAGAACCTACAGAGTTTCTGGCACAATTTTTACAAATTGCTGACACAGTACATGATAAGGAAATAGATCAGGATGTCTACAGACTATTACTGTTTCCATTTGCTGTAAAAGATCAAGCTAAGAGGTGGTTAAATAACCAACCTAAGGCCAGCATAAAGACATGGAAACAGCTGACAGAAAAATTCTTGAATCAATATTTCCCTCCAAAAAGGATGACACAGCTAAGGTTGGACATCCAAGGCTTCAAGCAAGGAGATAATGAATCTCTTTATGATGCCTGGGAGAGATACAGAGAGATGCTACGAAAATGCCCCTCTGAAATATTTTCAGAGTGGGTTCAGTTAGACATCTTCTACTATGGGCTTGCAGAAGGAGCTCAGATGTCTCTAGATTACTCAGCTGGTGGATGTATCCACATGAGAAAGACAATTGAAGAGGCTCAAGAGCTCATTGATACAGTTGCCAGGAATCAGCATCTGTACCTAAGCAGCAACCCTTCCATGAATGAAGAGGTTAAAACAGTAACTGCTGAACTCAGTCCTGTAAAACAAGCTGCTGAATTCAATCAGCAATTGGACTTTCTAACAAAGCAGCTAGCCGAATTTAAAGACAGGTTACAAGAGACAAGGATGGCTAATATACATATGGACGAACAGTTTAAGCAAACAAAGCAGCAGCTGTCAAGGCAAATAGCAGAAAAATGCCAAGCAGTTCAACTAAGAAGTGGGAAAACATTAAATACCCCACCTCAAGGAAGCAAAAAGCTAAGAAATGAGCAAACCACCAAAAATTCACCTGAGGACAGTAAGAGCCCAGGGAAAAATAATTCTGGCGCTAAAACACCAGAAAATTGGTGGAAGGCTGGCGCTGAACACCCAGACCATGGCCAAAACTGGCGTTCAACGCCAGAAACAAAGCAGGACTGGCGTTCAACGCCAGAAATGGGTAAGGATCTGGCGTTGAACGCCCAAAATGGGCAGGATCTGGCGCTGAACGCCCAAAATGGGCACAATTCTGGCGTTCAAACGCCAGGAACAGACAAGGAGTTAGCTTCTCACGTCACTCCAGCTTTGAACTCTGGCACTCAATTGCCAGTGAGGGATCAGACACACACAAGTGCTGATGACAACCCCTCTAAAAAGGCTTCTTCAACCACTTCTGTAGGCAATAAACCTGCAGCAACTAAGGTTGAAGAATATAAAGCCAAGATACCTTATCCTCAAAAACTCCGGAAAGAGGAGCAGGATAAGCAATTTACTCGCTTTGCAAATTATCTCAGGACTCTTGAAATAAAGATTCCATTTGCAGAGGCACTTGAGCAAATACCTTCTTATGCCAAGTTCATGAAAGAGATCTTGAGTCATAAGAAGGATTGGAGAGAAACAGAAAGAGTTCTCCTCACTGAAGAATGCAGTGCAGTCATTCTGAAAAGCTTTCCTGAAAAGCTTAAAGACCCCGGGAGCTTCCTGATACCATGCATATTGGAAGATAATTGTACCAAGACAGCTTTATGCGATCTTGGGGCAAGCATCAACCTAATACCTGCATCCACTATCAGAAAGCTTGGTTTAACTGAAGAAGTTAAACCAACCCGGATATGTCTTCAACTTGCTGATGGCTCCACTAAATACCCATCAGGCGTGATTGAAGACATGATTGTCAGGGTTGGGCCATTCGCCTTTCCCACTGACTTTGTTGTGCTGGAAATGGAGGATCACAAGAGTGCTACTCTCATTCTAGGAAGACCCTTCCTAGCAACTGGACGATCCCTTATTGACGTCCAACAGGGGGAAATAACCCTGAGAATCAATGATGATGAGTTCAAGTTGAACGCTGTCAAAGCCATGCAGCATCCAGACACATCAACAGACTGCATGAAAGTTGATCTTATTGACGCCTTGGTAGAAGAGATCAACATGGCTGAGAGTCTTGAATCAGAGTTGAAAGACATCTTTAAAGATGTTCAGCCTGATTTGGAGGATTCAGAGGACATGAAAGAGCCTCTGAAAGTTCTCCTGAAAGAGGAAAAACCTCCTAAACCCGAGCTCAAGCCATTACCACCATCCTTGAAATATGCATTTCTAGGAGAAGGTGATACTTTTCCAGTGATCATAAGCTCTGCTTTAAATTCACAGGAAGAGGAAGCACTTATTCAAGTGCTAAGGACACACAAGACAGCTCTTGGGTGGTCCATAGGTGACCTTAAGGGCATAAGCCCAGCCAGATGCATGCACAAAATCTTATTGGAGGATAACGCCAAACCAGTGGTGCAACCACAGAGGCGGCTAAATCCAGCCATGAAAGAAGTGGTGCAGAAAGAGGTCACCAAATTACTGGAGGCTGGGATTATTTATCCTATTTCTGATAGCCCCTGGGTGAGCCCTGTTCAAGTCGTCCCAAAAAAGGGAGGCATGACAGTGATTCATAATGAAAAAAATGAACTGGTTCCTACAAGAACAGTTACAGGGTGGCGCATGTGTATTGACTACAGAAGGCTCAATACAGCCACCAGAAAGGATCATTTTCCTTTACCATTCATAGACCAGATGCTAGAAAGACTAGCAGGTCATGATTATTACTGCTTTTTGGATGCTACTCAGGCTATAACCAGATTGCAGTAGATCCCCAGGATCAAGAGAAAACAGCATTCACATGTCCATCCGGAGTGTTTGCTTATAGAAGGATGCCATTTGGGCTATGTAATGCGCCTGCAACCTTCCAGAGATGCATGCTCTCTATTTTCTCTGATATGGTGGAAAAATTTTTGGAAGTCTTCATGGATGACTTCTCAGTATACGGAGACTCATTCAGCTCCTGTCTTGATCACCTGAAACTTGTTCTGAAAAGATGCCAAGAGACCAACCTAGTTTTAAACTGGGAAAAGTGTCACTTCATGGTGACTGAAGGAATTATTCTTGGGCATAAAATCTCAAACAAGGGAATAGAGGTGGATCAAGCAAAAATAGAGGTAATTGAAAAATTACCACCACCTGCCAATGTTAAGGCAATCAGAAGTTTTCTGGGGCATGCAGGATTCTATAGGAGGTTTATAAAGGATTTTTCAAAAATCACAAAACCTCTAAGCAATCTGCTAACTGCTGACACGCCATTTGTGTTTGACACAGAGTGCCTGCAGGCATTTGAAACGCTGAAAGCTAAGCTGGTCACAGCACCAGTCATTTCTGCACCAGACTGGACATTACCATTTGAGCTAATGTGTCATGCCAGTGATCATGCCATTGGTGCAGTATTAGGACAGAGGCACGACAAGCTTCTGCATGTCATTTATTATGCCAGTCGCATTCTAAATGATGCCCAGAAAAATTACACAACCACAGAAAAAGAACTACTTGCAGTGGTTTATGCCATTGACAAGTTCAGATCATACTTAGTAGGATCAAAAGTGATTGCGTATACTGACCATGCTGCTCTTAAATATCTACTCACAAAGCAGGATTCAAAACCCAGGCTCATCAGATGGGTATTGCTTCTGCAAGAGTTTGATATAGAAATAAGAGACAGAAAAGGGACAGAGAACCAAGTGGCTGATCATCTGTCCCGGATAGAGCCAGTGGAAGGGACGTCCCTCCCCTTTCTTGAGATCTCTGAGACGTTTCCTGATGAGCATTTATTTGCCATTCAGGAAGCACCATGGTTTGCCGATATTGCAAACTATAAAGCTGCAAGGTTCATACCCAAGGAGTACAACAGGATACAAAAGAAGAAATTAATTACTGATGCAAAGTACTACTTGTGGGATGAACCTTATCTCTTTAAGAGATGTGCAGACGGAATTATCCGTAGGTGTGTGCCTAGAGAAGAAGCACAGAGGATCCTGTGGCATTGCCACGGATCTCAATATGGAGGCCATTTCGGAGGTGAGCGAACAGCCACCAAGGTCCTCCAATGTGGCTTCTATTGGCCCACACTCTATAAAGATTCCCGAGAGTTTGTACGTAATTGTGACAGTTGCCAAAGAGCTGGTAATCTGCCTCATGGTTATGCCATGCCTCAACAAGGAATCTTAGAAATTGAGTTGTTTGACGTATGGGGAATTGACTTCATGGGACCTTTCCCACCATCATACTCAAACACTTATATTCTGGTGGCAGTTGACTATGTATCAAAATGGGTTGAGGCTATTGCCACACCCACCAATGATACTAAAACAGTGCTGAAGTTCCTCCAGAAACATATCTTTAGCAGGTTTGGTGTCCCTAGAGTACTAATCAGTGATGGGGGCACTCACTTCTGCAATAAACAGCTTTACTCTGCCATGGTTCGGTATGGAATTCGCCACAAGGTGGCCACTCCATATCATCCACAAACCAATGGGCAAGCTGAAGTCTCTAATAGAGAATTAAAGAGAATCCTAGAACGGACAGTAAATACCCGTAGAATGGATTGGGCACGGAGCTTGGATGATGCTCTGTGGGCTTACAGGACAGCATTCAAGACCCCCATAGGGACATCTCCATACCAACTCGTGTATGGTAAGGCATGTCACCTGCCCGTGGAACTGGAACATAAGGCCTACTGGGCAACCAGATTCCTAAACTTTGATGCCAAATTAGCAGGAGAAAAACGATTGCTCCAACTAAATGAGCTAGAGGAATTCAGATTCACAGCTTTCGAAAATGCCAAGCTTTATAAAGAAAATCAAAAAAATGGCATGACAGAAAGCTGTCATCTAGAATCTTTGAACCAGGACAGAAGGTCCTGTTGTTTAACTCTAGACTCAGGCTATTCCCCGGGAAACTGAAATCCCGGTGGAGGGGACCATACGTGATTACAAGTGTATCACCATATGGTTATGTGGAGCTTCAAGATATTGATTCTGATAAGAAGTTCATTGTCAATGGACAGAGAATCAAGCACTATCTTGAAGGCAACATTGAGCAAGAATGCTCAAGGCTGAAGCTAGATTAAAAGCTCAGCAAGGTCCAGCTAAAGACAATAAAGAAGCGCTTGCTGGGAGGCAACCCAGCCATGGGGCAACAATCCTCTAAGCATTTTGCCCTATTTCTATTTTTATTTTTATTTGTTTATATAGAGTTCATTGACAACAAGGTAAATAATCATTTACAGAAGACCTCGGCACACAAAACAGAGAAAAAGAGCTCACTGGCAAGAAAACGCCCATAAAAGTATATTTTGGGCGTTCAACGCCCAAAATGGGCATCCACTGGACGTTGAACGCCAGTAATGGTAGCAATCTGGGCGTTCAACGCCAGAAAGGGGCACCCACTGGGCGTTGAACGCCAGTAATGGCAGCAGCTGGGCGTTGAACGCCCAGGAGAGCAGCATTTGGGCGCTGAACGCCCAAAACAGGCAGTGTTTGGGCGTTCAAACGCCAGGAAGGCAGGGAGGAGCCAAATTCATTTTTTTCACACGTATTTCCATTCTAATTTCAAATTTTATGTTTCAATGCATGATTTTTACATGAACATGTTAAGAACCCTGATTTCTAAAATCCTTAATTTCTAAAAATCCCTCTTCCCAAATTCAATCCAACTCTTTTCAAATCTTTTCTGAAAACAAATCTATCTTTTTCACTTTAAAATCTTTTCAACTAATCCATATCTTTTTCAAACCTCCATATTATCTTTTTCAAAATTCAGATTTATCTTTTTCAAAAATCTATCATATCTCTTCAAAATTAAACTATATCTTCTATCTTATCTTTTTCAACTCAATCTTTTTATCTTATCTTTTCCAATTTTTCGAAAACCCACCCCCCATCCCTTTAAATTTGGGTTCGGCCTCCCTCCTCCTCCATCAACAATTGCACCTAGCTCTCCTTCTATCCCTCTCCTTTCTTTTCTTTTGCTTGAGGACAAGCAAACCACTAAGTTTGGTGTGTTTATCCGAGATTACTAAGATCATGGCTCCTAAAGGAAAATAACCCACTCCAAGAGGCAAGAAAGAGAGCGTTCCAAAACCACTTTGGAATCAAGGGAAGTTCTTATCTAAAGAACATTCAGACGATTATCTTAAAATAATGGGTCTGAGATCAGTGATCCCGGAAGTTAGATTCGATCTGAAAGAAGATGAATATCCGGAGATCCAGGAGCAAATTCGAATCAGGAACTGCGAAGTCCTAGCTAATCCTGAAACGAAAGTAGGAAGGAACATGGTCCAGGAGTTCTATGCTAATATGTGGCAGACTGACAAGCAAAAACTATCTGGAACTACCTTCTATGAATTTCGGACCATGGTCAGAGGAAAGATTGTTCATACCACCCCTGACAAGATCAGAGAGATCTTAAAGCTACCTCAGCTAAAGGACGATCCAGACTCCTTCAATAGGAGGATGATGAGAGCAGACATTGACCTGGATAAGATTCTAGAGGACATATGTATCCCTAGAGCCAGGTGCACCACCAACACAAAGGGTGTCCCAAATCAACTCAAGAGAGAGGATCTCAAACCAGTCGCCAGAGGATGGCTAGACTTTATTGGGCGTTCTCTGTTGCCTACTAGCAACCGTTCTGAAGTCACAGTTAAAAGAGCAGTGATGATCCATTGCATCATGATGGGAAAGGAAGTGGAGGTTCATCAGATGATTTCAGCTGAACTCTACAAAATTGCTAACAAAAATTCTAAAGAGGCCAGGTTGGCTTATCCAAGCGTGATTTCTCTGCTCTGCAAGGACGCTGGAGTAAGGATGGGAATAACTGAGTATATCCCAATTGAGAAGCCAATCACCAAAGCATCAATGGAAAAACAACAAGCACAGGAGGATCCCATCAAGAAGAGAGCACAGAAATTCCTCCCAGAGATCCCTCAATCTGAATACTGGGAGTATCTTGAGACGTCTGTTACCAAGATACGGGAAGCTATGGAGCAAATAATAAAACAACAGAAGGAACACAGTCAAATGCTGACCTATATGTTTAAAGAACAAGAGGAGCAAGGGCGTGACTTAAGGGAATTGAAGCGCCAAAAGTCTTCTCTTGCAGGACCAAGCACCCCTAGGATTAGAGGAACCCCCGTTCCCCCAGAATAAAGGTTGTTAATTTCCAATTTCTGCCTTAACTCTGTGACAGTGTCCTTATAGAAGTTTACCTTAGGAGTCATATAGTAGTAATTAGTATCTATTTTGATTTTATCTCCAGTTAAGCTATAGTTTATTTTTCTCATCATCAGCAAACATGAATAAAGTAGTAGATCTTTTGAATAAGAGGCAATAAAATTTTGAGTTTTAATAAGAGAAATTCTAATTAGTTAAATGTGGTGGCAATGCTTTTTGTCTTCTGAATGAATGCTTGAACAGTGCATATGTCTTTTGAATTTGTTGTTTAAGACTGTTAAATATGTTGGCTCTTGAAAGAATGATGAACATGAGACATGTTATTGATAATCTGAAAAATCATAAAAATGATTCTTGAAGCAAGAAAAAGCAGCAAAGAACAAAGCTTGCAGAAAAAAAAAAGCAAGCAGAAAAAGCCAATAACCCTTAAAACCAAAAGGCAAGGGCAAATGAAAAGGATCCCAAGGCTTTGAGCATCAGTGGATAGGAGGGCCTAAAGGACTAAAATCCTGGTCTAAGCGGCTAAACCAAGCTGTCCCTAACCATGTACTTGTGGCGTGAAGGTGTCAAGTGAAAACTTGAGACTGAGCGGTTAAAGTCAAGGTCCAAGGCAAAAAGAAGAGTGTGCTTAAGAACTCTGGACACCTCTAATTGGGGACTTTAGCAAAGCTGAGTCACAATCTAAAAAGGTTCACCCAGTTATGTGTCTGTGGCATTTATGTATCCGGTGGTAATACTGGAAAACAAAGTGCTTAGGGCCACGGCCAAGACTCATAAAGAAGCTGTGTTCAAGAATCATCACACTGAACTAAGAGAATCAATAACACTATCTGAATTCTAAGTTCCTATAGAAGCCAATCACTCTGAGCTTCAATGGATAAAGTGAGATGCCAAAACTGTTCGGAAGCAAAAAGCTACTAGTCCCGCTCATCTAATTAGAATCTGAGCTTCACTCAAGAAAACTCTGAGATATTATTGCTTCTCAACCTATTAGTATTCTATTTTATTTGTCTGGTTGCTTGAGGACAAGCAACAGTTTAAGTTTGGTGTTGTGATGAGCGGATATTTTATACGCTTTTTGGGGTTAATTTCATATAATTTTGAGTATGTTCTAGTTAGTTTTTAGTCTATTTTCATTATTTTTTAGGAAAAATTCATATTTCTGGACTTTACTATGAGTTGTGTGTTTTTCTGTAATTTCAGGTATTTTTCTGGCTGAAATTGAAGGAGCTGAGCAAAAATCTGATTCAGGCTGAAAAAGGACTGCTGATGCTGTTGGATTCTGACCTCCCTGCACTCAAAGTGGATTTTCTGGAGCTACAGAACTTGAAATGGCATGCTTCCAATTGCGTTGGAAATTAGACATCCAGGGCTTTCCAGCAATATATAATAGTCCATACTTTGCACAAGAATAGATGACGTAAATTTGCGTTCAACGCCAATTCTCTGCCCAATTCTGGCGTCTAGCGCCAGAAAAGGATCAAAAGCTGGAGTTGAACGCCCAAACTGGCACAAAAACTGGCGTTCAACTCCACAAATGGCCTCTGCACGTGACTTGCTTAAATCTCAGCTCCAGCACACACCAAGTGGGCCCCAGAAGTGGATCTCTGCATCACCCATCATAGTCTACTCATTTTTTGTAAACCTAGGCTACTAGTTTAGTATTTAAACAACTTTTAGAGACTTATTTTGTATCTCATGACATTTTAGATCTGAAATTTGTACTCTTTGACGGCATGAGTCTCTAAACTCCATTGTTGGGGGTGAGGAGCTCTGCTGTGTCTCGATGGATTAATGCAAGTATTTCTGTTTTCTATTCAAACATGCTTGTTCCTATCTAAGATGTTCATTCGCGCTTAACTGTGATGAAGGTGATGATTCCTGACACTCATCACCATCCTCAACCCATGAACGTGTGCCTGACAACCACCTCCGTTCTATATCAGATTGAATGAGTATCTCTTAGATCTCTCAATCAGAATCTTCGTGGTATAAGCTAGAATTGATGGCGGCATTCATGAGACTCCGAAAAGTCTAAACCTTGTCTGTGGTATTCCGAGTAGGATTCAAGGATTGAATGACTGTGACGAGCTTCAAACTCCTGAAGGTTGGGCGTTAGTGACAGACGCAAAAGGATAGTAAATCCTATTCCAACCGGATCGAGAACCAACCAGTGATTAGCCGTGCTGTGACAGAGCGCGTGAGCGTATTTTTCACTGGAAGGATGGAAGGTAGCCATTGACGACGGTGATCCACCAACACACAGCTTGCCATAGGAGGACGTGCGTGCATGAACAAGAAGACAGAGGAAAGCAGAGATTCAGAAGACAAAGCATCTCCAAAACTCCAACATATTCTCCATTACTGCACAACAAGTAACCTTTAATCCATGCTCTCTTGTTTATTTGCAATTCAACTGATAAACATAATTGACTTCCTGACTAAGATTTACAAGATAACCATAGATTGCTTCAAACCAACAATCTCCGTGGGATTCGACCCTTACTCACGTGAGGTATTACTTGGACGATCCAGTGCACTTGCTGGTCAGTGGTACGAGTTGTGAAAAGTGTGATTCACAATTTGTGCACCACTTACCAATCTTAGTAATCACTGCCCATATAGCATAAGTTCCTTGATACTCGTCTCATCGATTTCAACAATCTCAATCATTCATTTTTCTTAATGCATCATCAACTTAACATTCCGGCAATCCACTCTGATCAGTCCATCCACAGTTCATCCCAAGCCTACGTGATCATCTCTAACTCCTAATAGAAAAATACCCATTTAAACTTGCTTATTATGTTCTCCCTTGTTTCAAAGCCTAAATACTAGTTAGAGGATCTTAAATAAGTGTTACAGAAGTTTGCAAGCTTTCCAGAAAGGTAAAATAGTTAAAAACAGAGTTTTAAGTGAAAAACAAGGCTTGAGCGTACGCATGATGTTGTGCGTACGCACGCACACTCAGAGCATGATGGTGTGCGTACGCATGATGTTATGCGTACACACAACGAGTAAAATTTTCAGGGTGTGCGTATGCACACCCCCTCGTGCATACGCACAAGTTACAACACACGCTCCAGTCCATGCGTACGCACGGTAGTGTGCATAGACACACAAACCAAAACTTCAAGTTTTCTACAACATCACAGGATTCAGTTTGTTGTACCTAACTTCCAATGTCCATAACTTTCTCTACAAAATTTTGATTTCACTCATCTTTATACCATTTTAAAGCTCTCTCAACCATCTTTAATTTAAAATAAAGTACACTAGAATCCAAACTTTGAGGAACAAGTTATGGCCTGCCGAAGTTAGTTCAAAACATAATTTTATCAAATTTTGCAAATTTTCTAGTTTTCCAAACTCACAAGTCTCATTTTATTTTAGCCATACCCAATTCCAATCTTACCCATTCATACACATTACCAATTATAGTCCCATCATTGTTCAACCATACAACACCTAACTATTTTGTTCCAAATCACCAACTCTTTCCACAATTCTCAACAATTATCAACCCAAACGTCAATTATATCACATTTACACCATTCAAAACTATCAAAATCATTGTTCATCAATTTATCACTATCAATTCTCATAAATCTCAACATTTATCATCAACATCAATAACCCTCATCAATCATCAACAACATCATTAATCATCATCAATCATCAACAATCATCATCAATTCAATCATATCCTACATTCCACTAGCCTAAATTGCCCACAACATTACATATTATTTAAAGAAAATCAAAACCATATCTTGGTCGATTTCTACACAAGCTCAAAATACCAAAAATGATTCCAACCAAGTTCAACAAAGCTCCAGCTACCAAAGTTCAATCCAATTGCCAAAACCAACTCGAATAATCACTAATTTCAATCTAGTATCATGCAATATACCAAAATCAATAATCCACGAGATTTTAGGGCTTTCTTACCTTATCCACGGTAAATTAGGATTAAGCCCAACAATTACCCGATGTTAGATACCAACAAAACAATCAAAATCACAAAGAATCTCAACACCCAAAAGCCATTTTTGAGTTTGATATAGGGTAGAGAAAAGGAGTATGGAATTCGAGTTTCTTACCAACTTTGTTTAGATAAAATTGAAGAGCTCGGCAAGAGTTTTGCGTGGCCACAAATGGCATACAAATCGGAGTTCCGTAGCTCAAGATATGAGCTAAGAAAAAAGAAGGTGAATAGTGTTTTTCTTAGGGTTCTCTCTTCTCCTTACCAGCTGCACTCTTCTCCCTCTAAGTGTATAATGTGCCTGAATCGTAACACCCTACCACACAGAGCTTTACACCTAGGACCTAAATCAAAGGTAGTGAGGGCTACGACCTCTAAAAATAAAAATACGTATATAGATATATATGAAGAATAGGTTAACTAGGAGTCTTGAAAGAAAAAGTTAAACGAAAAACAAACAAGAAAGCACATCACTCACGATCGGGTAAACGTAGAAAGGTAGATAAGATCGAGCAAAAGAGATAAAGTATATATATAAGATTAGAGTTCCAAAGATACAAATAATAAGCTCTAGGCTCGGCCTGCAAAACAAATGCCAACCAGAGTATACATATACATACATAAAATACATGTATATATAATCTCAAGAGCAACCCAAAATATATGACACGACACCTGTTTCTCCAAGTCAGCCTCTAAGAGAGACAAAACATAAAATATACAAGGTGGAGAATCTATATACATATATAAACATAAACAAAATACAAATATCGAGTCCCAAGATAATTCTTCGCTTTCAAGAGTCTCCAGAATGCTCAGTGCAGTACTTCACGTCCTGCATCTGAAAACAATAATATATGTATGGATGAGAACCGGAGGTTCTCAGTATGGTAAAGGTGTCCACATAGATAATATATAAGGTCCCAAAAAAGCTAAAGACATTCCTAGAACTCCGATACTCAGATTTAAAACTTAGAGGAATAAACTAAACAAGAAATTAGGTAACTGTCTAAGGTTCTCAAGTTCTAAATCTAATCCTAACTCTACAATTCACTTTCTATCTCATTAAACTCTACAATTTACTTTCTGTCTCATTAAACTTTACAATTCACTTTCTATTTTATTAAACTCTACAATTCACTTTCTTTCTCATCCAACCCTCCAAAACTCTGGTGGAACTGCCCTTGTCACTCCTCCACCAGACAAGGGGGCTCTCAGTTGCACACACATACAACACATACAAGGAAAGCACAATTATGGATAGCAAGTACAACATATATGGCAAATAGCAATTAATTACAGAGAAGCAATTAGGCAAACCAAGATAAATGCATTCCCAAATAAATCACACAAATGCATATGATGCATGCCTGTCCTATGGCCGATGAGTCTCATCTGTCAGTTATAAAACCAAACCCGACATGTCTGGTAGCTAACCCTGGACAGAACACCAAACACAGAGCAAGTGGGACAACGTCACAACCCTTACATCTTACCCGCATACCCGGAGCAGGGGTCAACTTCACCCTGCCTCTTACCCAAGTGGTGTTACAGTTCTCAACCCAAAGCAAGCGGCGACAAAACTCAACCTTTGTATCTTACCTGGAGTCTCAAACTCTCCGGAGCAAGTGGATAACACCACTACATCTTACCCGGCTTATTGACTCTTACCCGGAGCAAGTGGATAAGACCACTCCATCCTACTAGGAGTCACAACATATACTCGGAGCGAGTGGACAATGCCACCGCCTCTTACCCGGTCATAGATACCTCATTACCATTCAATTCATTCATTCTCAATTCATACCCGAAGCAAGTGGATAACACCGCTGCATCTTACCCAGTCACGTATATCTCAAACATAATCATTCATCATCATCTCAATCAAACTCCTTCATCATCATCTCATAATATCACCACCATTCTCATTAAATCTCATTCATCAACATTGTAGTGTTCTCATAATTGCATCGTTTATCACTCTCATTATCTCATCAAATTAACTATCCTCTCTTTAAACTCCTCTGATACCAATTTTTATCTTCTCCCACTCACTAACCCTTACTTCGTAAACCAAAACCTAACTAGTAAATATTAAACAGAGTCTTCATAAGTTTAAAAAATTAGAGGAATGGCCAATAGTTCAAATGTAGTGAATTTTTATCAAAATAGTAGTTTCAGAGGTTTACAAGCTTGCTGTGAAGATCAAAAAGTGAAAAATAGAATTTTTGTGTAAAACAGGGTGGTGTGCGTGCATCATTGCTGTCCGTACGCACGCAACAGAGTGCCTTCCCTTCTTGTGTGTACGCATTATGCACACTCCCTCGTGCGTATGCACGAGCCAAAACGCACTCCCTATCCTGTGCATGATGTGTGTATGCACACATACCATAATTCCTGATTTTCTGCAACTTAGGAAAAATTCAATTTTTGGCACATAACTTCTGACGTCCATAACTTTCTCTACAAAATTTTATTTTTCACAAACTTGATATCATTGTAAAGTTGTTGAAATTATCTTTAATTTGAAACAAATTTCATTCAAATCCAAAATTCGAAGCTCAAGTTATGGTCTGTCAAAGTTCATTAAAAATCTATTTTTACCAAAAGAGTTCAAAACCTCTATTTTCCAAATTCTCAATTTCAAAACTGATGAGCGGATATTTTATACTCTTTTTGGCATTATTTTCATATAGTTTTCATTATGTTTTGTTTAAGTTTTATTAAGTTTTCATAGGTTTTAGTGCAAAATTCACATTTTTGGATTCTACTTTGAGTTTGTGTGTTTTATGGTAATTTCAAGTATTTTCTGGCTAAAATTGAAGAGCTTGAGCAAAAGTCTGATTCAGAGACAGAGAAAAGACTGCAGATGCTGTCAAGATCTGACCTCCGTGCACTCGAAGGAGCTTTTCTAGAGCTACAGAGCTACAGAGCTTTTCAACGACTATCGAAAGCTAACATCCAGGGCTTTCCAGAAATATATAATAGTTCATACTTTTCTTTGGAAATGAAGGCCCAAAACTGGCGTTCAATGCCAGCCACCAGCCCCATTCCTGGTGTCCAACGCCCACAAGGGAGTAGCTGGTGTCCCAATGCCCAAAAGCGAGTCCCAAGCTGGCGTTCAACGCCCCTAAGGAGTCCTAGCACATGGAGACACCTTTAGCTCAGCCTCAACACTCACCAAGTGGGCCCAGAAAGTGGATTTTCACACTACAAGACTAGTTTATCTTATTTCTGTAATTCCTAGTTAGCATATTAGTATTTATAGGAGAAGATCACCCTTGTTTAGGGGACCGCCGATCTTCTTCCTCCCCCCATTTTGTATTTTCGAATATTACTGTTCTAGTCCAATATGTCTGATTCTATTCTCTTATGCATTCTCGTTCTTCATCTCATGAATTGAGGGTGATCTGTGACAATCACCCTTATTCTACATGGGTTCCGTGCGAATCCTGACCCGGATAGCGTTGAACCAAAGCTAGAAATTGCATTGCAGATTCCAATAGAGTACCTGGGCAACTTTGGATACGTGACTTGAAATTCCATTGACCGTGGGTAAGTGAGGTCTCTATGGCACTAAGGCTAGAGTCTGAGAAGCAGCGTTCCCTGATTCAGAAGATCTGCCTTGTCTGTGGCACCTTGAGTAGAATCATGAAGGGGAGTGGATTGCTTAGAGCTTCATCTTTTGCTACAGTGAGAAACCTAGCGGTGGCTTGATAAGAGGACATGAGTCACTTGCAATATGGTGGATTACTGCAGTGGAGGAGGTTAACTTGATGAGAGGACATGAGTTAATCACTTATAGTTGCCATTGAAGGAATCAGAAAGTTATTGAAGTAGACAGCAAGAAAAGTTAATCCGGAAAGACAAGCATCCCCGAGCCTCAACCGTCTCATACCATTGATTTCTCGTCTATCTAGTAATGTTTTATTTATTTATTCTATTTTTATGCATTTTTCGTGACAAACTATAATTTCTATCTGTCTAACCAAGATCTGCAAGGTAACCATTGCTTGCTCAAACCAACAATCTCTGTGGGATCGACCCTCACTCACATGAGGTATTACTTGGACGACCCGGTATACTTGCCGGTCTATCTGTGCAAATTCTACGGAGCCAGTTTCGTGCACCAAAAACCAAAGTTTCCCATCTCAAAATAACTTCAAATATATCCCAAAACTATTTTATATCCTTTTCTTCGCTTCTTAACATTTCAATACTCAGTTTCATCAATTTTAGCCTAACAATTAATAGCCAACAACAACATAATTCATTAATAATTCATAGCATAACTCATAATCATTCATCAACCCTCATCGAGCACCACAATCATCAATTATCACACATTTACATGATTAAACTCAACATTTTTACCAAGTTCGCTTATCTTTAACAAGTCCCCATTATTCAACCTATCATACGGTTAACTAGTCTTAGTTTTCATGTTACATCAATCTACGAGAAACCAAAACCATACCTTGGCCGATTCCTCCATATGCCAAAGACACCTCAATTTAGCAAAGTCTCAGCCCCAACCACCAGGATTCCAGCAATCAAAGCACAACCCAAGCTTCCAAATTCCTCAAATATGCTCTAAATCACATATATATACTACCTAATTCACATCATTACATTTATACACACAAACTCAATATCCATCCACATATAATCAAGAAATTCACTAGGGTTTGAGAGTTATTACCTTACTTATACATCAATTGAGCAAAAATCACTAATTTTCTCAAGCTATTTGATCCTAAACATCAAGACATGACAATTTCAATACCCAATGGCTCAAATTTTTTAAAATTAGGGAAAGAAGAGGCTAAGAGTCAGATCGAGATTCTTTACCAAATTAGTTAGTGGACTTTGTAGATCTTGACATGGTGGTCGCATGGCCGCAAACGGTGCGACGATCAGAGCTCCGGATTGGAAGTTATATGGATTTGAATGAGAGGTTAGGGTTATGGAGTTTTCTTCCTTCTCCTCATGCAATCAGCAATGTGTTTCATTGTTTTTAGGAAGGAGAATGATGAATAAATTATTGATGGTATAGAATTTCACAATTGAATTCTCGTTGCAAGTATAGTTTCTAAACCAACAAATAATCCTTTCTTACAAAAGATTATTTGTCACAAGTACAAACCCCTAAAATTATAAACCGAAGGACTTAAACCTCAGGTCATTCTCCCTAGAAATTATGATAAAGTGTTCTTGTTATTGGTTATGAGGTAAGTTTGGGGTTTTTGAGATAATAGACAAGAAATATAAATGGCAAAGGAAATAAACTAACAACTAACAAAGCTCTTGGCAAGGTATGAGAATTGGAAGTCCTATCCTAGTTATCCTCCTCAATTGTGACCACAATTGTCGATTGCTCCCACTTAGTTAACCTCTAACTATGGAGGAAAGTCAAGTGGATAAACTAACTTGATTCCACAAGTCCTAACCTAATCATGATGAAAGACTAGCTTTAGTGGCATTCAAGCTAATTAGAAACTTCTAATTATCAATCAATAAAGGAATTATATAACTCAAGAGTCACTAATTACTCTACCAAGGCTAAGAGGAGAAAAATCTACTCTATAATCCAACCAAGCATTTTATCAAACACTTGGGATGCATAAAAGGAAAGTAAAATCAAATTGCAAGAATTATAAATCTACAACTACTAATTGTAAGGAATTAAATAACAACAAAGTAATTCAACAATAAAGGAACGTGAATCATAATTTGCATTAAAAGAAAAATAGAGGAAACAAAAGTGCATCAACATAAAAGTAGAGAATTACAAGAATTGAAATACAAAACTAGAGAGAGGAGAAGTAGAGGAACAAGAATTGATAAAGGAAAAATAAATCAAAGTATAAAATTAACCTAGATCTAAGAAATTCTAATCTAGATCTAACCTAATCCTAATTCTAGAGAGAAGTGAGAGCTTCTCTCTCTAGAAACTAACTTTCCCTCCAAAACTAAATTAAACTAAACTAATTGGTCACTAATTGGTCAATAATTGGTTCATCCCTCTTCAATCCTTGGGTTAAATAGCATTATAAATGAGTTGGATTGGGCCCAAAATGCTTCAGAAATCGCTGGCCACGAGTTGCCTTTAGTGAGTCACGTGCAGCATTCTACGCGTACGCGTACATCATGCATATGCGTCCTTAAATGCCAAGAAACTATAGCAAATTTTATATCATTTTGAAGCCCTTGATGTTATCTTTCTAACGCAACTGAAACCGCCTCATTTGGACCTCTGTAGCTCAAGTTATGATCAATTAAGTGTGAAGAGGTCAGGATTGACAGCTTTGCGATTCCTTCATTTCTTCATGAGTTCTCCATTTCTACATGCTTTTTCTCTATTCCCTCAATCTAATCTTTGCCTCCTAAACCTAAAATTACTTAACAAACATATCAAGGCATCTAATGAAATCAAGGTGAATTAAATCTAGCTATTTTAAGACCTAAAAAGCATGTTTTCACTCTTAAGCACAATTAAAGGAGAATTTACAAGACCATGCTATTTTAGTGAATAAATGGAAAAAAAAGTTGACAAGACCCTCTAAATTCAACACAAGATAAACCCTAAAAATAGGGTTTATCAGAGAAGAGCTTATGCTCTTCATATATGGGGGGTTGGGTTGGGCCTTGGGCCCATTATGGGACCAATTTGCTCGGTTCGGTCTGGTTTTTTTAAAATTATTGTCAAAATTCATATTTTAATTATTTCTACTTCATTAAACTATAAAATTTAATTTTCTAATTTATTTAAATATAAATTAATTTATTAGCTAATTATTCACTAATTACTTGGAGTTTATATGAATGGCTTCATTAAGATGCATTTATATGTTAGGCTTGGGCCCAACTTAGGCCCGATCCAATCGCTTAACATTTTTGGTTCGTTTGACCCAACTTTGGGCTAAAACCTTTAAAATTAGCGCTGAGTTTTTAATTTTAAATATTTTTCTAAGTTTCTCTGCAATTTTATTCTCTCTTGCAATACCAGATAGACTTAAGCCGATACTACAAGTACTGCCGGCTAATTATATTTTTTACTCGAAAAAATTCACTGAATCCAAATCTCACCTTCAAATTTTTAAATTAATATTTCTAAATTTTTTAACCTATTCTGTGTAATTAAATTATTATTTTATTTTAACTAAATGGATAATTAAATTCCGTTCTTACAAGGTTCAAACTTCCATTCTGTTTTAACAATGGAAATATAAGTTTTTTAGAAGTTACGATAAATAACAATAGTGATGTGCGAACAATATTTCGTAATTTTAGTCATTTTCAAACAAATCTTTTCGTACTTGAGTTGTATATTGATTTTGAAGATGTAAGTGGAGGTAGAAGCAGTTCTTACTCAGTAAGACATATCTTTTATAAATATTGTTAGTGTTTAAATTATTATTATTATTATTATACATACAAAGTATGCTCTACACTTGCCTCGTATTAAGGATTTTGTGTATTAAAAATGTATCCTATTAATAATAAAAATTAATATATACAACTGTAATATAATTTTATTATTAGTATTAACTTTCTTGTTTTGTTAACGAAGATGTATGAAGAGTCTGAGCATCAAGAATCTAAAGGAGTAGGACTGGATTTTGAAAATAATGATGACTCTGATGATTAGGCCTCAAACATAGGATGTCAAAATGAGTGGTTCCATAATGATGGAAAAGACGTGGATGATGATGATGATGAGATGTCGAACTCCATAGTGCCTAACACTCAACATGACTGTCCAGCATTTACACGTGCACTAGACCTTGACCCTATGCGTGCGCCTGAGTATCCTGAGGGTTTGAACATTGATTATTTCACTGTGAATGATGATGAATTAGTTCTTGGAGAGATATTTGTGAATAAAGAAGCTGTGATTGCAAGAGATAAGGTATACAGTATAAAAAAATCGGTAGATTATACTATGAAAGAGTCATGTATTTTAGTTTGCAAAAATATTTATTTGTGTTCAATTTACTATTTCATTATATTTGCCAATGTATTGTGTGCTTTAACATTTCAATTTAATGAATGTTTTATTATGCTATATACAAGTGAGAAATAAACAGAAAGTCCATTACTTATATTCCATTAACAAGACTTAAGTAAATGTTCTAGAAAGTCAATGAAACATATTCCTAAAACCCCGTGCGACTTTGCACTACTTGCAATGGAACGACCCAAAGAATTGCATCGGGTGACATGAGGTGCACTATCTGACATGACTCTCGAAGCCTCAGTTGCATCCCTTGCATTTGCTTCTACTTCTCGCCTAGCTTCTGCCTCTTCTGACTAGATATCTCTTACACGAAAAAAAGTTGAGGCATCCATGCATTGATGATCTATCTCGTAGAAGTCAGTTGTCCACATTGTGCTGCAAAATTTGGGAACAATGCTGGGTCCACCTAAATCATAACTCAAATAAAGATTGCACAGTCATTAAGTGCACATGTAGATAACAATAAATAATATTAACAAACTTTGAGATCATGCTTAATGTAAAGCAAATACCTAAGAGATATGTAGTCCTCCTGAACTTGTGGTCTGTAAATACCACCGTCATTAACAGATGGGATTTGCAAGCCAAGATTAAGATTCAAATCTGGTTGCTTGGTAGAAGATCCTCCTCCAACGTAAAACTGAAAGTTAGAGTGACTCGAAGATGATGTGCTCATGTCAACAGATTGTCGTGAAACATCAGGTGTGGCATCCGACCAATCGTTCGTGACCTGTCCTTTGAAGTTAGCCACTATCTACAGAAGCTCTTGAAGCATGCGGTTGAGGAAACTGTTGAGGCTCATGTTGATGGTGATAGTAGTTAGACGGCATAAACTCCCACATCGATTGATTGAGTAGAACAGTAGAAAGATGTTGCCACAACTCGGGAATTTGATCAAGTTTTGGGTCGTACAAGCAAAACTGTGTTGCCAAAAATCCATGTGGCTCGTGGCGATGATACCAATCCATATATATGTTAAAAGGTCTAAAGTCAGGAGTAGGATCTCCAACCATTGATCTTCGCATGCCCCAAACTGTAATCAAGACAGAATGAATATCAACCCAATTCGTGTAGTTACGACCACTTAAGTTTCTATTGTGGCTAGTTTTAAGATCTACAAGGTCTTCTGGCTCTCGTTGAGATTAACCAAATTGATGCATCACCTAGTCAGCCGGATGCAGTCGACAATTTCAAAGCAAATTACTAAGCAACGATAAGCACAACCCCGCTCAATGTCATGCATGATATCTGGCGGAATGTGCATCGCCATATGCGCATCTTGACTAAATCGCCATTTGAAATGTTATATGAAAGCAACACTAGATTACATCAACCATATAACCCACAACATATAATAAAGTAAATTTACTTTAATTTTAATCTTACCTCATTCATGGACAAGTGGTCTACGTGAGTCCTAATTTCAACTATATTATAGAATTCTTAGCGTCGAGGATGCTCCCATCTTTTCCAACTGTGTAAAAATATGTAAACTTAGCATTTTAATATGGAAATATAATTTAAAAAATAAATAATATTACTATCATACAAACCTTCATGCTAATGGAAATAAGAAAGGCAAATGAAGCACTGGACATAGCCAGGAAGCCTAAGTCATGCCCACGATTGTAGCAAAATAGTGCAACCACTGATTTGATCTACCTTGTCGTGTGAAGCTCAACATAATCCTCGGTATATACTGGTGACGTATGTAGATCCCCAACTTAAATTCCCACAGTGGTTCAAATATACTACCAGTGGAAGATACTTTTGATGGACTAAATTTCTTGACTTATCCGATAATAAACAAACACCCAACATGAGTAGTATATAAACTCGAGCGTTTTGCTCTGGAGTAACACACTGCCCATAAATACGCCAGAGGGACGTGAATTTTATTTTGTGACAAGAAACATCTAAATCCTCGACTTCAACCCTAAAATCATTAAAGTACAATTGTTTAAGCTGATCAACATTTAAATCAATAACTCCAGAAACAAAACTCCCCATTTATCCTTAGACTAGAATGCCCCACAACTTCTTCTAATATCATAGTACGCTCTCCAAAGGGAAATGGAATGTGCGACACTCAGGTCCCCATCTCTCGACCAATGAAGCAATAAGAGTGTGATCTATGTTATAATCTGGAATGTTAGCAGCATACAACATTTTTACTCTAATTAATTGCAAACGTACCTCTTGATCTAAATCTAATTTGACATGGCTAATGTGAGGCCTAAGATCTCTTGACTCATGCGATGTTTATCAAAACACAATATGAATACAATTTATTTTATTTTAAAAGTGAAATATTTATAAATTTTAACTATTCTAAAGCTAATTAAATTATAGAATATTAAAGACACTTTGAACATTTTAAATGTGTCACTTGCATAAAAATAACTCCTTTGTCAATTTATTAAATATATATAGTTAATATATTTATAATATTTAATATATGGGTAAAGTATATTTTTTATCCCTGAAGTTTAACAAAAGTTTCAAAAATACCCCTGAGTTTTATTTTGTTTCAATTTTATCCCAAAAGTTTTCGATTTGCATCAAAGATACCCCTGACGACTAATTTTTCAAAAAATTTAAGACCAAGTCAATAATAATTTCATAAGAACAATCTTCAATACAAGCAAATCAAGTATAATTTTCATGCATTATTGTTAGATTGGTCTTAAATTTTTTTGAAAATTTAGTCGTTGAGGGTATATTTGATGCAAATCGAAAACTTTTGGGACAAAATTGAAACAAAATAAAACTTAGGGGTATTTTTGAAACTTTTGCCAAACTTTAGGGACAAAAAGTATACTTTACCCTTAATATATTAAATACCTACTTTGAATATTTAATATTAATATATTTAAAATATTTAATATGTTAAATATATATTATTTATTTAATTTATTAATTGTATATATATAAAATTAATATATTAAATATATTTAATATAAATTTAGTATTAATATTAATATTTATATATTAAATATATATTAATTTTATATTTAACATATTTAAATACAAAATATTCTTTTCAGATAAGTAGCATAAAAATTAAAATACACAACGAAAATCGGTATAAAATTGATATTAATCAATAACATGGATCATACATTCTCAATACATATGGAACAAACTTATCAATGTCAATCCATATAAATAATTCCCCCAAAAAAACAACATCAAAGAGCTCAAACGAAGCCAATCAATTATTCGTATCATATGTAAATTACACATTTAAATTAAATAACAATTTTTTTAATAAAATTGAATAACAACTTTTTAAGCATAAAACGTTGCTATTTTTTATTATTATTATAAAATATTAAAAACTATCAAATATCTTTTATTTGTTGTTATTTATTATTTGATTTCTTTACATATTACGGTACTTACATAATATATTTTGATAATAATTTTTAAATTATATTTTGATAATATTAAAAAACATATAAATTATTACTTACTTCAACTCTATACACTCATTTAACAATATGTTGTTCTATTTCCATCGTCATATCACGTTTATTACGATGTTGAGGGGGCATTATTTAAATTTTTTTACACCAAAAAATATATTTAATATAAAATTAATATATATTCACACACTAATTTTAATTAAAACAAAAACCATCTCACAACTAAAACACACTCTGTCTATTTCTGCTACCAAAAATAAACTTTTTATTCTTATGCTCCAACCCATCTTTTACTCAGTCTTTATATACTCACTTCTCTACCTATTTTTTCATTAGTCCATTATTTATTTTCTAAAATCTTCAATACTTTTGAGAGAGTTTCAATTTAATGTTTGAATTTTTTTTTCCGGTCAGATTCTCACGGTGTGCAAGTAGAGCAAAAGCATGCATCAATTGTAAACAAGAAAAAAGAAGGAGCACACGTGGTACGTATTATACAGGCCCTCTTCAATAAAGAAAGCGACACTCCAACTAGCGTATTCTATTTAAGTACGATTTGAAACCATCATACTTGTGTAACTATTTATAAATATCGTATTTTGAAAACTATGAAAGATTTTCCTTTATGCAAGAAAATTTTTGAAAAAAAGAACCTCTAATAGGTGATGGTCATGCAAAGTGAAGCACTAGGTGGAGGCTCATATGAAATATATATATATATATATATATATAAGAGAAAGTATAGGAGAATAACGCTTTCTTTGAACAACCTAAACAATAGGTTAAAGAAAGAAAGTTAATTTGAATTTTAAATTCAAATTTTGAATTAATTAGATATAATTTTTATTTTGAATTTGACTTTTAACAACCACAAACCCTTCCTTCCACACTCGCACCGTGCCCACCCCTGCTCCCCACAACTCCCGTCGTCTCTCGCGTATTCCCAATTCTCCATAATCAATGAAATTTAATCTTCTGGCTAAAACATTGGAATCTAAGTAGATTTTTCCTTCTCGAGAGCTTTTTCATCCTTATCAACTTTCTTATCTGTTTTGTCCTTATTGAAGAGAGATCACGCGCCTCTTTCGTACTTTTTACTAAGGCGAAGAACGTCTCCATCTTCTCCTCCTTTATGCTTTTTTACCAAGCCTCGTCGCGCCTCTATTACACCCCTGCAAGCAGCCTAGCTTTGTCCTCCATTGCTCCGCGGTGACCGCCGCACGCAGCCCAGCTTCGTCGGGCCTCCATCCCGCCTGTCGCTTTAGGCAGCCCAGCCTCATTGCCCTTCCATCGCGTCTCTGCAAGTAGCCCAACTTCATCCTCCATTGCGCATGCGGATGTTTATTTTTCATGCAGACAGGATGTTTGTTTTTAATGCGAATTTGATGTTTGTTCTTCATACAAATGGGATGTTAGTTCTTAATACGGAACGACTCACCTACACTCGGGGTTAGTAACGGCGGGAGACGGCAGCGCTTGGGAGCTTTTTCGTCGGCGAGGGAAACTGCGTGCTGGGGTAGGTGACGGATGGCTGGCTATGGTAAAAAGGGAGTTTGGGTTAGTTAGAAGGGGGTGTAATTAGGTCAAAATGAAATTAGGTAAAAGTAGTGGGTTTAAGGTGAAAGTAAAATTGGATGGTTAATGGCCTTGAAATATGGCCAGTTGTTCACGTTGTTCGCATCTCTCATTATTCACCTAGTGAGATTGAATATGTAATTGCTATATGATGACTATATGTAGTTGCCTAATTTATCAAAAAGAAATAAAAAAATTAATATTTAATTTAAAATTATAAAAATAAATAATTTTTAAATATTTAATACTTATCATAAAAGATAAGTTCGTCAAATTTGACACCAAATTCAAAAACACTAAAGAATTTGCCTATGAAATAATTTGAAGGGGTTGAATTTTTTTGTTCTTTTCATTATCTACTTTTATCTTTCATTCACCACTCAAAAAATATTTGATTGGCAAATTTTAATATTATAATATTTCAGTAATTGACTATATAAATATTGTTAAAATTAAAGTTATATTTTTTTTATATCTTAGTAATATTTTTTATATTTTTAAATTAAAAAACATTGTTAAATAATAAAAAATATTATTTTAATTTTAACAACACTTTTTAAAGCATTATAGCCATTATATCATAAGCATATTAACATGCACCTATTTGATTATGTAGTGTATATACTATGTAGTTCTCGCAAGCAGTAGCATTGAAAAACCTTAAATGGGGAGAATAATAATTATATAGTATGATTAAATAATTATGTTACGTACTATATAAAGTATAAACACCAAAGTTAACATATGCTGAAATGAAAATTGAAAGGACAAATATGACTATAAAACTCCATTACTTAAGAATAGTGGCAAGTCTAACCCACAAACAAATGCACTCATGACTTACGATTTCAAATATTGCTCCATGTTTCATTTATGTGATCAAAGCCTTGATCTTGCTTAGTGAAGCAACAACATTTGTCATGGTGGTTCGTTCTTCAGGTAAATCTGCAGAACAATTCAACGCTAATGCCAAGATATATAGTTGATGTATGAGGCAATATGTCATCAATATCATGTTGTAGCAACGTGGAATCAATAACTTCCATGATTGTATTGGATTTTGATTCACTAATCCAATTTTTCAAACCAAATCCTTCTGCAAACATATTGTCTGTTGGCTTCTTTCTTGTGAAAACTTCCATTAACATAATCCCATAGCTATACATACACATCACCTTTGATTGAGATGGTTCCCTTAGATCCATACTCTGCACGTTGATACTAGTTATTACTTGTTAACAAGTTAAAATTTTTGAAATAGATATGTTAATAGACATGTCATTGTGACTCTACCAAAATAAGGACAAGTGATTTTGACTTTTATTATGACATGTATCAATCATTAAAGGTCACTTTTATAATGCTCCTTATTATTTATGATTTTAAGGCGTAATAATGACATATACACAATCCATAAAGTTGTCTATATATAGAGAGAGGAAAATTAGGGACGTGATTTCATGCTCTCAAATTGTTTAGAGTATTAAATCTCTTCTTAAAAGTTAGGAATAAGTTACAATTTTGTAGTTTAAATGATGTTTGAGTTAGCATTATTTTTTAGTTTTTATTTGGACTTATTTTAGGCTTCGTTTATTTTTAAATTGCTATTGAATCATTACAAAATTATAATAAAAACAAAAATTAAAAGCTTTTTAATCCAAAAAGAATTAAAAACTTTAAAAAATTCAAAAGACAAAATACTTATTTATAGTGAATTTTTAAAAAAAGTATAATATGTTTTAATTAATTTTAAAAAGATAAAAATATTCTTTTAGGATTAGAGTTGTTTGATTTTTAAAAATTAAAAAAAAATTATGTTTGAATGTAAAAATGATAAAATTATCCTTTTGAAGATTTAGTTTAAACTTTTACAATATCCATTTAAAGTTTAATTAAAAAGACAAAAATATATTTTTAATATTAATGTTGTTTAAATATATTTAAATTTAAAATTTTTAATTTAATATTAAAAAATTAAAATATCATGTTTAAGATTAATTTTAAGAAGATCAAAAAAAATTTTAATATTAATATTATTCAATAAAAATTAAAATGTTAAACTTTTTTTTTGTTAAGGCCGGTCACCCAACGCCTAATACCATCTCCTTCGTCGCTATAGTTTGTGCACCCTTGAAGCAAGATTGGATCGGCAAAAAAAGCTTTGACGCGGTTTGTTCTCCAACGCTCTGGTTCCACAGTCATCTCAGCTTCTCCTTGGTCACATGTAGTCTTTCCTTTGTACTGGATTCAAGCTTTCCAGTAATCGGTGACCCTTGCTCCACCTCGGTTCCAAGATGTTCACTCTCAGGCGTATGGGTCTTGCTTTCAACCGACACCGTCCCTTCTTCTCTGTGGTTCCATGTTGATTCTCCGATGCTACTTGATCTCCGTCCGCAACGGCTTTAGATTTTCGTTACAAGGATCTAAGCCAACAGACTGACCTTGACGCGGTGGAAGCGCAGCGGCAGCGGGAGAGATAAGATTGAGGAGAAGAAAGGATATACAGTGAGGTGGCTTATTGAGTTAGAGAGAAAAAGAAGAGATGGTAAATAAGACAATTAGATTATTTTAAATAAATAAAATAAAATAAATTTTTATTTTAATTTTATGTTAAATTTGAACCTTATGAAATTTTATAAAAAGACAAAAATGTACCATTTTAGAATTAGAGTTACTTAATTATTTTAAAAATCAAAAAATTATATTTAAATTCAAAAAGATAAAATTATATTTTTTAAAGATTAATTTAAAAATTATAAAATATTTATTTTAATATTAATAAAAAGGTAAAAATATCTTTTTGGTATTGACGTTGTTTAAATGTATAAAAAAATTAGAAATTTAAAAATAAAAATTCTTTTAGAATTAAACTTTTTTAAATGAATTAAAAAACATAATTTTAAATTTTAATTTATCAAATACTCTTATAGTTAATTTTATAAAAACAAAAATATCCTTATAAAAATTAATGATCGACTTACAAGTTCAAACAACCAATCCAACAACAAATTATATAACTTTTATCTAATCATAATCTCACTTCAATTATCATTCACTTTTTTTTTATTCATATTTTTTTTTTCATTGCAGAAAATTTTTTCTTTTTTTTCTTTTTTATTTAAAAATCTAATTCTAATTTGGATTGATATCATTTAATAAATTTATAATGTTAAAAATAAATTTAATTTTAAAAGTCTAAAATGTACTTTTTATATAATTTTAAATGATTAAAAATACTCTTCAAATAATTGAAGTTGTTTTATTAAATTAAAAAATAAAAATTTGAATTAAATTTTTTTTTTCTTTGTAAGTAAAAAAACAACATGGGAATGTGAATTTGAATTAAATTAATAGAATCAAATATATTATTTAGCATTAAATTTAAATATTAAGATGTTCTTTTAGGATTGGATTATTTAAATGAGTTAGAAAGTAAAAATTTTAATTTTAATTTAATACAATAAAATAATGGTAAAAATAGAAGACCAGAACAATTAAAATAGGAGTAAAAATTGAAAAATAGCTAAAGAACATATCCAGAATAAGAGAACAGAACAACCAAATTAGGGGTAAAAATTCTAAAATATCCTAAAAACATTCTATTTGAAAAAAAATTTTGAAGAATAGGAGCAAGAACAAATCCTTAATAAAAGAACAGATTCAGAATATAGGAATAGATTCAAGATGGACTAAACAGATCAACCAAAAGAAGGGAATATGGCTCAAGCAAATGGAACGACGACAGAAAAGTAGAAGCAAAATGGCAGTAGAGAAGCACAGCAGTACGAGAATGGAGGATGCTGAAAGTGCCGAGAACAAAGGAGCATAACAGCATCACCAGTCACACCACAGGGGAGAAGTAGGCGGCGAGTAACCACGGTGAGTAACCATGGAGCTCTACCATTCATTGCCTCCAAAAACTATTATAACACCCATATATAAGTCTCATCAGTCTCATCTGTTACAATGCATGTAGTAAAGACAACAGTTTGGTTGTGATGGTTGACATCTGTGAACACAACAAAAGGACACTTATATTTATTCTTGTTGTATGTAGCATCAAACACAACAATATCTCCACACAATTCATAGTCCTCTCTACAAAAACCATCACACTAAAAGAGATTTAGTAACCTTCCATCCGTCGCCCGATGCTCTTGATACTATAAAGATTTATCCTTTGTAGCCATCTCCTCCAAAATATTTAATGCTCCACCCACATCCTCTGAAATCTCATGCCTCACCTTAGCTATTTGATTGTATATGTCTCTAGGACCATAGTTCAACTTGTCAAAACCACCACTTTGACTTGCTAGCAAAGCATAAACCTGTGATGTGCTAATTCGTGACTTGTGCGTTGTTCATGAGTGCAATTTCGGCTTTGGACATACTTTGATGACCTGGCAATAACCTTCTCAACCGTTCTTCCAATAGTTCGTGATTATGAACATTTGAAAATCCGGTCACATGCCATCTTCCAGTTACCCCTACAAACTTGACTTGGAAGTGTGCTTCGCACACCCAGTTCTTGTCTCAGTCTTTGGTTCCCTTTTTCTATTTGGCAAAGTGTACCATTTCTCTAATCTATATCCTTGACAAAAATACACAAATCTTTGCATGTAGGTCTCATCATTTGAGTTCTTCCAGTTTTTGTCTTTTCTTGTACTGAAACCTTATGAGCGGATATTTTATACCCTTTTTAGTATCATTTTCTTAGTGTTTTCAGTTATATTTTATCAAGTTTTAGTAGGTTTTAGTGCAAAATTTACCTTGTGAATGCTACTTTGAGTTTTTGTGTTTTTATTATGATTTCAGGTGATTTTTGGATGAAAATGATAAGTTTTGGCAAAGTCTGATTCAGAGGCAAAGAAAGGATAGCAGATGCTGTCAAATCCTGACCTCTGTGCATTCCAACGAGCATATTTTGAGCTATAGAGGCCAATTGATGCGTTCTCAACAGTGTTGAAAAGTTAACTTCTAGGGCTTTCCAATAATATATAATAGTTTATACTTTTCGTTTGAAATCACTGACCAAAACGGGCGTTGAACGCCCACCTCTGGAGTTCAACGCCCAAGAAGGACCAGCCTCCAAGTTGAACGCCCAAGACTGGAGTTCAACGCCCAAAGAGGAGTAAGCCCAGCATTGAACGCCCAAAACTATAGTTCAACGCCACCCAGGGAGCAAGAAAACAGCACGCTCACTCCCCTAATGGGCGTTCAACACCCAGAAGCCCAAGTTGAACGCTAGGTATACGAAGCACATAACCAAAGTGTGCCCAAAGTGGATTTTAGCACTTCTTAACTTATTTTATTTTCTTTTTGTAATTTTTAATTAAGAACAATATCTTTTAGGTTTAGTCTTAGAGTTTTTACTATAAATAAGGGACTTCCTTCCTCCTGAGGATCAGGTCTCCCAGGAAGGGAGAAGCACAGACACATTATTTCCGTAAAGTATGAGCAGTCAAACCTTCTGAGTTAAGGATAGGAGCTCTGCTCATTCCAATGGATTAATATCATTACTTCTTTTACTCTAATATATGTTTGATTCCATTCTATGATATATTGCCGTTCTTCATCATTATGAATCTGGGATGGAATGAAAGTATGACCCCTTATTCTACATGAGCTCTTGCGAAGCCTTAGCCGGATAGTATTGAGCTACAGTTTGAGAGTACATCACAGGTTTCAAGAGAGTATCCGGGCTAATTGGGATACGTGACATAAAATCTTGTCAGTCATGGGTAATTGAGGTCTCTGTGGCGTTAAGGCTAGAATACAGAACATCATTCTCCAATCCAGAAGATCTGAATTGTCTGTGGTATTTTGAGTAGGATCACCAGAGACTGAATTGCGTAAGCTTCACCCTCATTCAGATTGGAAGACCATTAGTGTAAGGTCCCACATCGGTTGGGGAGGAGAACGAAGCATGCCTTATAAGGGTGTGGATACCTCTCCCTAGCATGACGCGTTTTGACGAGTGAGTGTGGAGGGCTTCAGCTATCATCCCTATCGTCAAAGGCAAAACCGTGAGGCCTTGTGTGCCAAAGCGGACAATATCGTACTAGCGGGTGGTCTAGGCTATTACAGATGGTATCAGAGCCAGAGCCCGGATCGATGTGCCAGCGAGGGCGCTGGGCTCCCTTAGGGGGTGGATTGTAAGGTCCCACATCAGTTGGGGAGGGGAACGAAGCATGCCTTATAAGGGTGTGGATACCTCTCCCTAGCATGACGCATTTTAACGAGTGAGTGTGGGGGCTTCGGCTATCATCCCTATCGTCAAAGGCAAAACTGTGAGGCCTTGTGTGCCAAAGCGGACAATATCGTGCTAGCGGGTGGTCTGGGCTGTTACAATTAGCACCGACATGTGATCTGGATCAGAGGAGATTAATGACTACTAGCCACAGCTTTAATCACTTACAGCCTTGCCATTGAATGAATCACTCATTATTAAAGTAGTTAGTAAGAAGTATTAATTTGGAAGAACAAGCATCTCCAAGGCCTTAATTGATTTTTCATCATTGTTTCTATAGTAGTTCTTTATTATTTTCTTTATTGTTTTGTTTATGCGCCTACAACAACAATAATTATCTTTCTATTCGCCTGACTAAGATCTGCAAGATAACCATAGCTTACTCAATCCAATAATTCTCGTGGGATCGACCCTCACTCACCTGAGGTATTACTTGGACGACCCGGTACACTTGTCGGTTCAGTTGTATGAGTTCAAATTTCACACACCAAAACCCTGCTCTTTGCAAATCTGTTGTAAAATTCAAAAGCAATGGGTAGGGTTCCAAAGTGAAACTTGTCAACTTTAACCTCACCAATGCTTAAAAAGTCAAGTTTCAATAAATTCTCAATTGAATCCAATCCATATGCATCATCATAATCATAATCTGTCAATTCTTTAAATATTTCCTCACCGTCTAACTCATCACCCAACTCTTCTTCCTGCTCTTGCAACTGCAACTCATCTAAATATGACTCATCACCAGAATACTTCTCATCATAAAAAATACTATCCTCATGCTCATACACACATTCATCCATTATCTCGTCCTCTCCCATGAATGACATTTGCAAGAAAATAATCTGAACATAAACAATACTGTAATAAAACTAAGATCTGAGTACTAAGTACTACAAGATAAAATGCTTTCGGATAAAGCTCCAAAAATTAGACTTACAAATGAAGAAACCAAACAACACCAAAATATGTATGTTATTTATTTTTGCCTAATAAATTAAACACTACACAATAATAATTAGGCATAAATTATTAACAAAGCTTAATAATAAGTTCCATCATTCTACATAACATTATCTTTACAGACAAAAATTATTTATCAAATCACTAAAATTTACTATAGAAAAAGTCACATGGCTCAAACTCAAAGAAAAGTAATCAAAAGAAAAAAAAGAAGTACAAAATTTTGATTACAAAAAAAATGCAGATTTTAAACAATTTTGAGTCTATTCAATTAACAAACTTATAAATTTAGCGATCATGAATAAATATCATATCATCACAATAGCTTACAACAATAATCGGTCATGTGCCAATTAAAAATCATTTTAAGTTTTAACTTTTATTTACATACTAGGAGAACAAAATTCAACAGCACATATATGCCCATATAATAACCACAAATCAATAGCAATATCACATTTAAAGTAACATCAATTTGCAAGCAACAAAAAATATTAACATGCATTACTAGCAAAATACTATGAACTAGTATCGACTAAGACAAATTGCTAAATCCTAAACTAAAATAAGTATAAAACCAGTAAATGGGTATTACAATGCAAAAAAATTGATTTAACAATATTTAAAAAAAAACAGATAGACCGTTGAAAAATTATTACATTTTTTAAAATAAATAAAAGTAAAATTCAAATTTTCGCAGTGAATCAAAAGCAAGGAAAAACCATAGAAGATAGTGTTTACCTGTAATAGTAATAGCACGCACACGAAGTCACCTGTGGCGGGGACAACAACGAAGGTCAGAAGAGGAATAGGTGGCAGTTCACCAAGTCTTTGAGATGCAAAACGGCATATATGGAACCCAATTTTGTACCTATGACTGCGAGAAGACGATCAGCGGTGTCTTGTCGAAACTCTGGACGACCATGAAAGTATCACAACCGGAGAGAAAAGCGCGCCAGGTATTGTAGCGGCACAGCAGTGGTCAGAGACTGGCGGCGTCCTGGAAAAGTTGCGTGCAGTGACAGGCGGTGGCTTGAAACTCTTGACAGGGCGGCAGCGTTTTTGAACCTTGAGGTTATTAGAGAGGCAGTCTTGTTTTCGGCTTTATCATAGTGGCTGAAGAAGTTGATTTACGGTCCAAATTTCTTGTTGTACCTGAATCGGGTGGGTTTGAATTTTCTTCTTAAGCTTTGCCCATAAAAAAAAATCGATTAAACTAAAATAATTATTAATTATAATATTAATAATGTAAAATAATTTTAAAATTCCAAATAATTCAAGAATATTATAACATCCACGGGAAAACTATATGAAACGAGATAGATTCTATTAAGTGGTGCTCATAAAAGAGTATAAGAAATACACATTTTTTTTTCTAATTTTATAGAGATAGATTCTATGTAATTAATTTTTTAAGTTCTGAAATCTAACATTATATTTGGATTTTAAGATAGTTGGAGACTAAGTAATCATTATATAAACGAGAGATTTTATGGTGCTTTTTAAATTGTTGCCTAACTTGTCTAAACATGATTAATTTTTTGTGATGAGAGAGAAATTATAAGTGGACCTCATCACTTCTTTATGTTTGTGTTAAGCATTTAAATTTAGGCACCATAACAATAACTTATATAAATAGTGAACAGTAGCGATCAGGTGATGATGGACTGAATTACAAAAAAAATTGACTAAGAATTGACTATTAATAAATGATCGAAGTATATATAAAATTCAAATAGTTTAAAAATATTAAAAACAAAATTATTCATAAAAAAATAACAAATATATACTAAAATTAGTCATTAATATAAAATATATGTTAAAATATAAAATATATATTAAATATAAATTAAATAATACATATATTTAGATATAAATACAATATAATTAATTTTAATATATAAATAATATTAAAAAACACTTTTATAATCTTCTTATATAGCAAATAATCAAATATTGAAAGTATAAATATATTTTTTCTTTATAGAAATTAGCATAACATAATTCATTCAGCTAAACATCTAATTTGATTGAACATTAAATACCAATTAATGTAATTAGGACAGTTAGTTTGTTTTAATTTCCTAATATTTTTTAAAAAGTACTATTTTTTCTCAATTATCAAGTAAATATATTTTGAGAAATGTTAGGCCTAGAATTTATTATTTTTATTTATTATTTAATTATTAATTTAATTTTTTTAGTCTAATAATCTAATAATATATTTTATTTCATATTCTTAAATATTAATGACTAATTAATGACCAAAAATAATAAATTTTAATGATTCTGTAGCATTTCTCATATATTTTGCACAGTAAGTCACTATCCTAACTTGTGTGATGTACTCATGTGTTATATTTAATTAGATGGTACAATAGTGAATACAAGAAAGAGTAAAAAATGACCATCATGTTATATTATATGTACACTAAAATTCGTTATTATAATCTTCAATTAGTATAAAATACAATTGGAATACAAATATATATAGAAAATAAATTAAACTACACATGTATTTATATACAAATATATTAATGAATAATTTTTGGATACAAATAGTATTTTTGAAAAAATGATAAAAAAAGCATCACCTGGTGCAACATAGCCAAGTGTAGCCAAATTCTGGGTATGAGTTTTAGATTGTCCTTCGTCGAAGAGGTTTGGAAATGCCAAAGTCACTAACGTGTGCAACCATGTCATCATCTAATAAAATATTAGCAGGTTTCAAGTCGCAATGAACAACTGGCGTTGGAGAACCATGATGGAGATATTCTAATGCAGATGCAACATCTATCATTATGCTCAACCTTACCTTTGTAAGAAATTCAAACAATAGTTATCTGAGAATAACCATTTGTCAAGGCTTCCGTTTGACATGAACTCCATCACCAAGGATCTGAAATCAAGATTATTGGAATAACTGCTGATAATCTTAACAAGATTGCGATGGCGTAGATTGCACATTGCATTGCATTCTACCTCAAATCTCTTTGAAGTATTTTCCAAGTCCAAATGAAGCACTTTAATGGCAACCTTCAATCCATCAGAGTATTCCGTGATACACAGAACCAAAACTCCCCTTTCCAAGTAAATTACTCTCATCGAACCCATTAGTTGCTTGCACAAGTTCATAACGGGAAACCTTTCTTAGTGCTCCTAAAGTGGATGATGAATTCTTTTCATTTTGATTTACCCCATTTTTCTTTTCCTCTGTAGAACTGTTATGAATGCAACCACCAAAATTATTGAAAGAACTATGGGCAGTATGCATTTCAGAAGCAGCTTTTTCCTTGATCTTTTTCCCAACTCGGTTAGCACATGGAGGCACTAAAAACTGAGGTTTGCCACAAAGAGCTTCATTATGCATGAAAGATTGGCAGTAAAATTTTCAAATGGTCCACCACTGGGAATCTCTCCTTCTAGTCTATTGTAGGAAAAGTTCACATATTTAAGATCAGCAAGAGACTCTAAAGATTTTGGAATTGAACCAGACAAAAAGTTTTGAGATAAGTCCAAGGTTTTCAAGCTTATCATTTCGTTGAGTGACACAGGAATAGATTCTTGTAACTTATTCCTATCAAAGAAAAGAGATTGCAAAGTTTTTAAAGAACCTATGGAAGGAATGTTGCTTGAGATCTGATTATTTGATAAATCTAATAGTATAATAGCTCTCAATGTCCCAATCTGAGGTTGGAGTTTTCCATCAAAGCATTGGATGATAAATCGATTTGTAAGATATCTATCAAATTCCAAAAGGAAAAAGGTATCTCAGAGGAAAATCTGTTAGAGCCCAAATAAAGTATTCGGAGGGAGCTCATGTTTCCAAAGCCAGCTGGTATCACCCCCGAAAGCTTATTGTTCATCAGAGACACCTCCTGTTCTAGTCTCTAAATTTCACAAATCTCGTTAGCTGAGGATCCCTGTAGTCCATTGCTGGCCAAGTCCAACGACTGAAGCTTTTGTAACATTTTCATTGTAGTAGGAAATGGACCACTTAAATTATTATTTGAGAAAAATAAGACTATCAAATTGCTTGTTTCCTATTACTAGTGAAATGGCGCCATGAAGCGCGCAAGATTCTACTCGTAAGTGTTCAAGAGAGTGGGAGAAATTCGCAATTCACTTGGGAAGACTTGCTCCTACTACTGGCAATGCGGTTTGGCATTCTATTTCCAAACGTCTCAGCTCTCTACACCTTGTCATGGAAGTAAGGAAGTCGAGTTCATAGGAACTACCAATTGTCAAGTTATTGCCTTCTATATAGAGAAATTCTAGGAATGTTAAATCACCAAATATTCACCACCAGAATCACAAAGGCGAAGCACCCAATCAACTTGCTTGGAGTCACGCAATGGCAAGACGAGTCCACAAGGAAGTATCTCGACAGATTTAATGACGAATGCCTAATGGTCGACGGACTCACAGATTCAGTGACCAACCTCTGTCTGACCAATGGATTCATGAATGAAAACTTCCGTAAGTACCTCACAACTAAACCAGTCTGGACCATGCATGAAATCTAGAACGTCACAAGAAAATACATAAACGACGAGGAGGTAAGCCAAGCCATGGCAGCCAATAAACGGCAGCACGGCAGCATGGTACCTCGAGGTAACCTGCCGTCCAAAGACACTCCAAAAGAGCACTTCAAATCCACTGCCTCCAACCGGCCATCCAGGGTGGGAAAGTTCACGAACTACACCCCCTGCCAGCCCCAATCACGGAGATCTATCTCGTGATAGTGGAGCGATGCATTCTCCTAAAGGCCCTATAACTGAAAGAGCGGACAGGCGGTAATAAAAGCCTGTACTGCGACTATCACAGAGGATACATACACAAGACTCAAGACTGCTTTGACTTAAAAGATGCTCTCAAACAAGCCATCCGAGATAGCAAACTCTCGGAGTTAGCCAAAATCATTCAAAAACCTAGAAAAACCAAAAAGGAGAGATCGCAAGAACGGGAATGACACAATTCCAAGATGATAAGGCAGGCTCAGAAACCAACCCGACAATCATAGTGAGCATCATCATCGAGAAAGATGCGCCGAAAAAATCCAAGTCGGCACTAAACAAGGATCTTCGAGTACCGGTGGTAAAGGATGAAAAAGAACCTCTCTCCTCCCGACAATAATAACATTCTCCCCTGATGACTTCCAGAACGACACTTTGGAGGAAGACGCCCCTTTCATCATATCATCCAGGGTTGGAACCGATCTAGTAAAGCGGATCCTCTTGGACACCGGAGCCAACTCCAACATCCTTCTCTAAGGAGCCTTTGACGAGCTAGGACTCCGAAATGAAAACTTACAAAGCCACCATATTGGAGTAACCGAGCTCGGAGATAACTTTTTCAAATCGGACGGTTCCATAGTGCTACCAGTCACCATTGAAACTGGAAGCCAAAAAAAAAGACCATACTCTCCGAGTTCATAGTCTTAAAGGATTCCAAGGCATATAACATTATCCTAGTGAGAAAAACCATCAACGACCTCTCTGCCGCTATATTTACCAAGTTTCTCATCATGAAGTTCCAAGCCGACCACGGAACCATTGGAACAATTCACGGTGACCGAGAAATCGAGGTGGAATATGACAACACCAGTCTAGTCCTGTGAAAACAATCCCGAGCTACGGCGAGAATCTTTCTCGCCGACCTGGACACATGCCAAGACAATCAACCCAGAATAAAACCAGAGAGAGACATGGAAAAGCTACCGATAGGGCAAACCAAAGACGAATTCATATTCATTAACAAGAATCTGCCTTTCAACCTAAAAAGTGACCTCGTGGAACTCCTAAAACAAAACAGGAACCTATTTGCATTCACTCCAGCCGACATGCCAGGTATAGACCCAAATCTGATATCCCACTGACTAGCCGTGGATCTCAAAGCCAAGCCAATAGCACAAAGGAGAAGAAAAATGTCCGCAGACCAAGCAGCCAAGGTCAGAAAGCAAGTCAAAAGCTTGCCTGAAGCAAGCTTCATCCAGGAACTCCCCTACACAACCTAGTTGGCCAATGTCGTGTTGGTAAAAAAGGCAAATGGCAAATGGTGAATGTGCATCGATTACATGGACTTGAACAAAGCTTGTCCAAAGGATGCCTTTCCCCTGCCAAAAATCAACAGACTGGTAGACGCCGCCTCGAGTCACCAGTACCTCAGCTTCATGGACGCCTACTCTGGGTACAGCCAGATACCCATGCACCGACCAGACGAGGAGAAAACAGAGTTTATGACCCCCAAAGACACGTACTATTGCACATTCATGCCCTTCGGGTTAAAGAACGCTGGGCTACCTACCAAAGGCTCGTCACCAAGATCTTTAAAGACCTCTCAAGGACCAAACTGGAGGTCTATATTGACGACATACTAGCCAAAACACAAACAAGTGAGGAGCTCATTGTCGACCTCAAACTCATACTGGACACCTTGAGGAAGCACCGGATGCGCTTCAATTCGAGGAAGTGTGCCTTTGGGATGGAGGCCGAAAAATTCCTAGGCTTCATGATCATGCAATGGGGAGCAGAAGCGAACCCAAAAAAGTGCAAGGCCATCCTCAAGATGAGCAGCCCCGCAAATCTCAAAGATGTCCAAAGGCCGACCGGGCGACTTGCTGCCCTCTCACGTTTCCTCAAAGCCTCGGCCCAAAAGGCCATTGTCTTCTTAGAGCTCATGAAAAAGGGTATAGCTTCAAATAGAAACCCGAATGTGAAGAAACCTTCCAACACATCAAAAGAGTGCTAGAGGAGCCTTCCACACTCTCAAAACCCAGAACGAGAGAGACATTATACCTCTACTTATCCATGACAGAGGAAGCACTAGCGGCGACACTCATCCGAGAAGATGAACAAAAGACACAGAGTCCCGTATACTTCATAAGTAAGGTTCTCTAAAATGTGGAGATGCGCTACTCCAGACTCGAAAAACTCGCCTACGCGCTACTCACAGCGTCTTAACGCCTTCGGCAGTACTTTTAGAGCCACCCCATCATAGTCTAGACGGACCAGGCTGTCAAAAAAGTGCTACAGAAGTCAGACTTGGTAGGACGGATGCTCGCTTGGTCGGTCAAGCCATCAAAATACAGGTCATATTCGAGCCCAAGAACGCAATTAAGGCTCAGGCCATGGAAAATTTCATAGTCGAAATTACCCTAGGAAGTAAACCCACAGAATTATGGAAACTCCACATTGACGGCTCGTCAAACGCCATATCAGGGGGAGCAGGAATAATACTGGAGAACGAAAACAGGATTGCTATCGAACAATCCATTCGATACGAGTTCCTGGTCTCCAACAACCAGGCCGAATATGAAGCTCTCTTAGCCAGATTGATGCTGGCCAAGGAAGTCGGCGCGAAAGTACTAGAAGTCTACAGCAATTTTCAGGTAGTTAGCTCCCAAATAAACGGGGACTACCAAACATGGGATCCCCTATAACAGCAGTACTTATCCAAAGTCAAGGAACTAACCGCCAAGTTTAACGAGTTGGCCATCTAGCACATTCCCAGGGAACGAAACACAATGGCTGATTTACTCTCTAAACTGGCAAGTACCAAGTCAGTCCCGGGGAACTGATCCCTAATCCAGGAAGTCATCAAGACACCATCCGTCATGGCCACGACCTCGACCGACTTGACCGTGCCAACCCAACACTCCTAGACCTTCCCGATCCTCCGGTACCTCACCAATGGGGACCTGCCTGGGGATCCAAAGGAATCAAAGTATATAAAGCGAGAAGCCATAAAATATAACATAATAGTAGGGCAGCTTTACAAACGACGATTGTCCCAACCCCTCCTCAAGTGGATAGAACCTGGTGACACGAACTATATACTTCGTAAAAATCCACGAAGGATGTTGTGGCCATCACATCGGGGCAAAACCCTACCCCAAAAACTCATTCAAGCTGGGTACTTCTGGCCCACCATCATCAAAGACTCCCTCCAACTAGTTAAAACCTACAAGCAATGCCAAGTTCATGCTTACCTCTACCAAGAAGTCCCCCACCAGCTCAGTACGATAACGGCAAATTGCCCTTTCGGAACGTGGGGAATCGACCTTGTAGAGCCCTTCCCACAGCCCTCAGGCAGCTTCGATTCCTCATAGCCACTACCAACTACTACACAAAGTGGATCGAAGCCGAGGCGCTGGCCACTATTACAGCCACTCAATGCCAAAAATTATTTTGGAGAGAAGTCGTAACCCAATTCAGTATCCCCGATATTGTAATATCGGATAACGGAACCAGTTTGCAGACAAACGCTTTAAGGAGTTCCTAAAAGGACTTGGCATCTTACAGAAGTTTAGCTTGGTGGAACACCTGCAAACCAACGGCCAAGTAGAAGTGGCCAACAAGATCATCGTGAAAGGTCTCAATAAACAACTAGACAAAGCCAAAGGTCTTTGGGCCGACGAACTGGAATCCGTCCTATGGTCATACCGAACATCCCCCAGACCTCAACTAGAGAAACCCCTTTCCGACTGACATACGGCCTAGAAGTCGTCATCCCGGTAGAGGTCGGGGAACCCAATCCGCGGAGAACTGTGGGAGGACACGATGATGACGCGGAGCAGGACCTCGTGGATGAAGTCATAAATATAGAACACTTTAGGAAGCTAGTCTTGAAACAAAGAATAAATCTAAGGTACAAATGAGGCATGGTAAAACGGGACTTCAAACAAGGAGAGCTAGTCTTGCAACGCAACGCAACGACATCGGTCCTCCCATCCCGGGAGAAGGGAAACTCACACCCAACAGGGAATAACCCTACTGAATCAAGTCTGTAATCGAGAAAGGAGCCTACAAACTGGAATGATTTAACGGCACCGAGTTGCTGAGATCATGGAATGCCACAAACCTACGGCGTTACTACTCATAAGAAAGCCATACCGATTTGGTAACTTTGTTAAATTTATTTAGTTGCTTTGTAGTTTTTAATTTCTTTAGTGTTACCTTTACTTTCTTTTCCTTCGTTATGTATTCTCATTTCTTCGAGTACTCTTTCCTATCCTGAAAACAATAGGAGGTTTTAATGAGTCCCAACATTAAATAAAGTCATTCTTCTTTTAAATTTTACAAAATTTATACTCGAGCAAAAATAGCACGAACTAAACAGCTACCCCGGGGACCGATCACCCCCAAGGCCACCACACGGATATCCACAAAACATAAACTCAAAACAGCCCACCACAAGGCCTACATCCATAATGAAATGTCCCACCAAAAAGGCCACCAAAAGCAGTTTAAAGTCGCCAAGAAAACGGCTTACCTACTTAAGGAAATTGTTCGCAAAAAGAAATATACATGCCGAACAGACGGCTTACAAACTTAAAAGGAAATTGTTATGCCAAAAACAGCTTACAAACTTAGAAAATTTTTTTGCATAAAAAATAAAAAGATCACTCCAAATCCACAATCTCTCCATCCATCACGGTTCGAAATGCGCCCTTGACAGACACATCAACTACAGGGGCCAACACCTGCACTTGAGCTTTCAGTGTCTCCTTCATTGCCTAAATCACATCCATGGCATCTGTGAGCAGACCGTCCTTCTCTTTCTTCAACTTGGAAACCTCAGTCTTTAGTGTCTCTGCCTCGGCAAGCATAGCAGTGATCCTCGACTCAGCATCGGTTGCCCGCTTTTGCGCTCGAGCTAGCTGAGAAAGAAGTGAGGTCTCTAACTCGAAAAGACGAAGGATCTCCGAGAAAATGAAAAATAAATATATACATAGAACTCCGTATTTCGATCGCAGCTTCGAGCCAAAGTTTTCTAAACTTGTCATTGAAAAATAAATTCTGTAGGGGAGTGAGAACATCGTTCTCGAAAGGGTTCTCAATAGAGGGTTTAAGAATTGATATAAGAAGATGTGTTTAAAGATAAGAATTGATTTCAAGGCAGTGATTATCATTCGTCCTATGAAATATTTTCAAAACCAATATTTAATTATCCAAAAATCCAAACCTTTCTTTTCTTATAAGAAAATCTTAATTAGTTTCTTAGACTTTATGAATGACCAACCTGTTACAAGCATAGGTTTATTAAGTCCATGCTTAACCTGCTTGATTTTTCATATTTTACTAAAACCTCAATCAGAAAACAATCACGGCCTCCAAGTCATGCAATTCAATAAAATCAGCAATCAAATAGTCACATCAATAAAACAACCCTCAGCTTCACCACCACTTGTATGAGAGACCTCTCAGTTGCACACACATACAATACAAACAAGGAAATCACAAGTAGAATTTAGGTACAATAAGTAATACAAGTAGCAGATAAACATGACTAAACAATTAGGCAAACCAAAACAAATGCACATTCAGTCAAATATACAAATGCTTATGATGCATGCCATCCTATAGCTGATGAGATCATATGTCGATTATAAAGCCAAACCCATCATGTCCGGTAGCTAACCCTGGACAGAACACCAAACACGGAGCAAGTGGGATATCACTGTAACCCTTGCATCTTACCTGCGTACCCGGAGCAAAGGGACCACCTCATCCTTGGCTCTTACCCAGGTGGTGTTACAATTCTCAACTCGGAGCAAGCGGTGACAGAACTCAACTCTTGCATCTTGTCCGGAGGCTAGAACTCTTATCCGGAGCAAGTGGACAACACCACTGCATCTTACTCGGAGTCTCAACATATACCCGATGCAAGTGGACAATGCCACCGCCTCGTACCTGGTCACATATATCTCAATCAAATTCAATTTTATTTTCAAATCCATTCTCAATATCATTCAATTCAATTTCATTATTCAAACTTAATTTTCATCATTCTTCTTCCTCATCCCTTTCCTGGAGCAAGTGGACAACGCCACTGCTTCTTATCCGGGGTCACATGTCTCATTCATTTACAAATCATCATTTTCGCACTTCCTCAACCATAATTCATTCTTTTCTAAATAAAACAAAACTCTAAACGTAATCCTTTTTCTAATAACTCAAAATCAAATCATATAATCCTTAAAATCCAAATCTTTCTAAATAATAACTTCAAACAAAGCTTTTCTAATTTTTATAAAAATTTCGACAACATCTCCTTTAAAATTCGGACTCTGCCACCCTTCTCGGGTCCCATCCAAACATTCCTCAAACCCTACTCAACCATTTCCAAACAGTAACTCATTTCTAATAATCAAACTGTTTCCAATATCAAATCCTTTTCAAATTTGTTTTAAACCAAATTTCAATATAAAATCATTTCTAATACCAAATTATTTTCAGAATTGAACTAAATTCCAATATTAAATCTTTTCAAAAGTCAACTCATTTTCAATAACGAAACATTTCCAAATCTCAAGAAAACTAGCTGGGCAACCGCCGATTTAACAAAATCATTAACTCAGAGTTTCAACCTTCTCAAACAGTCAATAATCCCACCAAAAAAACAATCACAATAATCCAAAGCAACTCAGTTCAATCTATAAGACTCTCACAATCACCAAAATATATTTTTGCATTAATATTGATTTATAACAATTCTTGGAAATATAATGAGTTTAAGGAAAGCACCCCTACCTCGAATAGTCGAAACCCGAAAGCTATAAAATACGTCAAAACTCTCTTTCTACCGGCCCGCAACAGTGGCAGCCGCAACCACAGCTCTGTATTGCTTCCGCAACAACAGCAACAACTACAAACGCGACAGGCAATTATGTTACCAAAATCTCAGAATCTCTAACCAAACATAACAGAATACTAAATTTCAAGGGTTCCAGAACAAAATACACGTACTGTAACAAAAGAAACCAATAACAAAGCGACAGCTCCAGTGAACTCCATCAGCGATGACTTTGACCACTGCAACCTAAACAGCGGCAACGGTGGCCTCTGACAACTTCCCCCTCTCCTAGCACGTGTTTTTCTCCTTCTCCCATCCGAGCTCCTCACAACAGCCATAGCAAAACAATGGCGACAGCGGCGACTGAGCACACATCGGTCACAGCGACGGCTTCAATTTGCCTCCTCTCGTGCGCGTCAAACTCCTGTCAGTCTCTCTCTTTACGAGCTTTCTCTGTTCGGCTTCACCATGGATGACGGCAACTCGGGTTCCGCAGTGAGGACGACGACGGCAAGAACACAATAGTGACGGCGGCGAGCTAGTCAGCGACAAGGATGATGACAAAATCCCCATGTTCAGCCTCTTTCTCTTTCTTTGGCGCCGCTCTCCCCCCGCAACCCTCCTGCGTGCGACGTGATGGCGCGGCGGCAGTAATGCCTGCCAGCACCGTCCTCCCACTTCTCTTCTACCTCCTCGAGCTCTCTTCTCCTGCGTTGGGCGACTCTGTGTGTGCGTTTGTTTCTGGAACAAAGGGGAGGTGGTATGGCGGCTGGGAGATGGAAATTATGTTAGGGTTAGGGTTTTGTTATGTTAAAATTAGGGTTTGTGAATTAAAAACGGTAAGAGTAATTCTTGGTAATTTCAAATAAAAATATGGATAATATAGTAATTAGAAACTAATTTTAATCCAACAATAATTATGTATAAAAATACTATTTGTTCATCAATTTATAAATTATTTTCTAATAAATATTTTAATTCAAAAATTAGAGATAATATGATTATTTTTTTATTTATAAAATTAAAATATTAAATTTCAAAATCTTAATTATTTAAATCAATTCACATAAAATTCTTATTATTTTACAATTACTAAACTTTATAATTTAAATATGGAAATTATCTAATAATTATAAAATTAGATAAAAATTATAATTTAATTATCAAAAGTTAATTTAATTAGCTTTAATAAAATAATTTCTAAAATTAAAGTCTTAAATGAATAAATAATTTAAAATTGACTCATAATAAGACTTTTGAAAAGTTCTGGGTCTTACAACGCACCGGCACCAAAATTCTAGTACGTAGCAAAACGACGTTCTCCCTCGAGGGTTAGCCAGAAGGGATGGTGCCCCGAGCAGGTCAGACATTGAAGCATTCCTTCTTAAAGCCGTGAAAGGAATCTTCAAACAACCCGAAGATCCACCAATTCGGCTGGGCTCAAAAAGATACATAACCTTTCTTATGCTTCCCTTCCTTGGTCGGAAGGGTGCATAGAAAGAAATATAGGAAGACCTCCACACGAGTCGGGAGCTCCAAATAATTGCAAACTAATTCAAAAAGTTTGGATGGCCATCCAACTATTTGGATGCAGTTGAGACAGTGCCACCGAACATCGATTTAGCAGGGCCTGAACAAACAGGGAGAAGGGAAGCTGCACCCCCAACCACGTGAACATAGACTCAAAAATCCACAACCAATCAGCAACCCAGGGGAGTCAGGGTTTATATAGCACACCTTCTCGTCTGCCCCGGGAAGCGAAAGCTCGTATTGTCACTCTGCCTTGCCACCTCCACAAATCGCGCCATCATCGCACAACTTCTGAAGATCCTCCTCTGTAACTCGGGAGGGCGTCCCCCACACGTCAGAGATCACCCAATAGTAAGTATCGAGAATGCCACCGCCGGGACAACGGGATCCCTAGTGTAACACCCTAACTTTTAACACCTCATAATCGTACTAAAAGTCCGAGCGCTACTTACCTCTAAACCTTTTTATTGTATACTATTTTTATTTAATATTAAGCCTTTGTGAATATGAAGCGAAACTTTAATCAGGAAAAACAAAAGGTTTTTATGTTAAACCTCTTAATCACAAAAATATGTATATTTACATAGTATTAAATACATAGACTTATTTCAAGATTCTCAAAAAACAAATCCTACCCCTCTAAAAACTAAAAACAATAAACAACGAGGGGAAAGTAAATTTTAACAACTCAACTCGTGAACATAATCTTCTATGCTCCTGTAGCTCCGCACTAAACTTTCGTACCTGTAGCTGAAATGGGGAGGAAATAGGGGGTAAGAATTGAAGAGTTCTTAGTAGGATTGGGGTTAGAAGTTAAGTTCGTTTCATTAAGTTCTCAGTCAATAACAATAGTCAACAAAGTATGATTCAACTCAACAATTACAGAACATAGAATCCAATCACAAGCAGACACAGTCATAGAAAATAGAATCACAAACAAATATGTGCAAATAAGTATGATACATGTCTGTCCTAAGGCCGGTGATATCATCTGTCGGTTATATAGCCAACCCGACCACGTCCTAGTAGCTAACCATGGACAGAAACACCCATTGCGGAGCAAGTGAGTTTGAGCTACAACCCCCTTACTACTACCCGCTTAACCCAGAGTGAGTGGAAGAGCCACTACTACCGCTACTACCCAGCCGGGTATTTAAAAGCTCAATAAGGAGCAAGTGGAATAATCCACTACTGCTGCTACTACCCAGGCGTCATAAACACTGACCTAGAGCAAGCGGGACGAACCACAATCCTTGTTACTGCCTAGGTATCTCAAACATACATTCATTCAGTCTAAATCAATCATCATTATTATCAAATCTCAAACATTGACCCAGAACAAGCGGGGCGAACCGCCATCCTTACGTACTGCCCAGGTGTTTTTCAAATATCAGAATCTCTCTTTAAAAACAATTCAAATCCATTTCTCATTCATTAAACTCTTTTTCTTGATAAATCAAATTCAAATATAATATTTTTCTCGATAAAACTCAAAACATAATCATTTCTTTAATAATTCAAAATTAGCTAATGTAATTCTTAAAGCTTTTGGAAATTTATTTTGACTCCCAAAATAATCAAAATATCCCAGGTGGCTGTTCATACATAACCGAATCAAAATCTCAAGCAAACAATAGTAATTCAATAATAATTCAACGTAAACTCATTCAAACGCAAACAATAATTAATCAAACTAATATTCACTTATCAAATTCACATTTAATTATTATAAAGTTACCAAACCTTACCTCCGTGCAGAAATCACAACAACGGAAACTCTGGAAAAGTTTTTTAACCGAACTGGTGAAGAGAAAAACGTCAAAAATCGTCTGTACCTCTTAGAACTCCAATTAGCCGAACTCAAGGAAAAGGAAAGTTATGTCACTGTCAGTTTTCACCGAACAAAAATGACAACAACGTATAGACGACGAAGATACAAACACTTTTATCGGATTAGATTTTTTATTAGAGATACGGATCTCAAAAAATCAAAGCCGAAAGTTCAGAGGTTCCATGAGGTTACATGATTTCTCTCTTCCTTACCTACAGTTTCTCTCATTCTCTCTTAAAAATCTATTCGATGGAAAAAATGAAACGATGGAAAAAATGAATGAATGGATGAAGTCTAGTAAGAATATATATATATATATATATATATATATATAAGCCACGTTTCTTTCTTTAATTTTCTTTGGTTTTTCTTAATGGCCTTCGCCAAATATGAATTAAACTAAGGAAATAATAATAATAATAATAATAATAATAATAATAATAATAATAATAATAATAATAATAATAATAAATTTAAATTTTGTTTATAAAAATAATTTTTAATAAATAATTTAAATTAATAAAATAAATTATAATTAAATTATACATGAAAAATCTTAAAATTTTATTTAATTATTTTTGTTAAAAATAATTTTCTTAAAAACAAAATCTCAATATAATATAATAACTCATAAATAATTAATTATTTAATTTTAAAAAATTCGAGATGTTACACCGAGTGCCCTCAGTTCTCCGATGAACCATACCTAAAAATGAAAGGAGGCACCACCATCAAGCTACTCCGTGGAGTAAGAAAATCATACAAATTCTATACTAACGCGCCTAAAGGCATCTAAAAGCAGGGGTACCTTCCCCCTATTCCTCTACCATTACTGCAATCATGAAAACTATGTTAAAGTAGTGGCACCCCCCCCCCCCGATTTCCCACCTACCCTTACTAAAAAACAAAAAGTATAATGCAGAAGAAATAAAACAATGCAAATGCAACAAAGGAGCACTAACCTAATTTTTTAGAAAAAATGAACGAGAGAAGTACAAGAAACAAAACACATCACCAACAACGTAGCCGAAAGCAACTCCAAAAAAGGAATATGGAAAACACACGGGTAAGACAAATGGGAGAAGAAAAGGCAGTTACAGGAAAAGAAAGAGAGAAATGAGCAGTTACAGTAACAAGGCATGAAGAAATAAAGTCCAAAAATCCCCAAACATTTCAAAAATAAATGAAACAAAGGATAAAAAAGGCAAAAATGCCAAATCTCTCTCTCCCATTAAACGTCGTAATGATGCCTTGAGACCCGCAACAGTTGCAGTCCCATCACCAAGAAAAGCAACAAACGAACGACGATGCGACCAAGTGCGCCAGACATCGCGAAATCCCGTCCCCACACGAAGAAAGAATCGACGTCCCATCTGCCAGCACGAGGGTTACTAACCCCCCGATACCGCGAGGAAATAAGCTCACCCAGCGATGAGACTAAACAAGCATACTCTCCCGCTTCGGGGACAACTGTTCTGGACCCGACCTTCGGCTCTCCAAACGGCCTCGCCACGACTCAAATTCCCGGGTTAAGGCCTAAATTGTAGCCCAAGGTGGCTAAGAGATCACAAATTTCTAACTAGTATTCAAAATTCAAATACCTCCCTTATCTTAACCGACAAGATAAGATAAGATAGCACAACCAACTATATAAGGGGAGCAGGGGCCCCCTCAGGGCGTTACACATTCCTAATCTTCACCTATACCTCTTAGATCCATTTTGACTTGAGCGTCAGAGTGTCTTTGCAGTTACCACCCTCCGTCGCTCCAGAAATCCAGTCCCATCACCACCTTGGCCGCCGAGTCCCCAATCCATCTCACAACCTGTACCAGTAACCTCTTGTACACCAAGACTCAATAATATGGTACAATTTATAGAGTCAACCTCACCTAACGGTATAAGACTTAATTGTTGTTGTAAGCATATAAAATTTGAATAGGTTTCACTGGTTTTTCATTTTTTAACCGATAAAATGAAATGATTCAGAGCACACTGATTACCATAAAAGAAAAAAAAACAACTCCGATAATCAACAAGCAATGCAACTAACTGCAATCAACTAGCAACTTTATTTTAATTTTTTTAGAGGGAACATGAATTCAAATTATCATGAGAAACATCCAAAAAAATATTCAAAAAAACATTGTAAAAAGTAAATATCCAAAAAGAAACATTGTAAAAAGTAAATATTCAAAAAGTAAAAAACATTCAAAAAAACCAAATGAAAAGAAACATTAAAAAAAATATCTAAAACCAAATGAAAATAAATATCCAAAATCATTGTAAAAAGTATATCAAAAACATAATAAAAAAACATTCGAAATATAACAAAAAGAAACATCCAAAATCTAATTAAAAAGAGATATCCAAAATTATTTTAAAAAATTCAAAACCTAACAAAACGAGACATCCAAAAATATTGAAGAATGTTTGAAAACTAAGGAAAAAATATCTAAAACTATTAAAGAAAATCATCCAGAACCTAAAAAGAAGACACATATAAAAATATCCAAAATAAATAAAAAGAATCATCCAAAACCTAGAAGAAGAAAATCCAAAACCTAATACAAAGAAATATCTAAAACGTAACAAAAAGAAACATCTAAAACCTTAGAAAAATGAGATATCCAAAATCATTTTAAAAATTTCAAAACCTAACAAAACAAGACATCCAAAATTATTGGAAAAAGAACATTCGAAAACTAAAAAAGAAACATCTTAATCTATTAAAAAATATCCAAAACTCAAAAAAAAAAAGAAACATCCAAAAACATAAGAAAAATAAATATCTGAAACCTAAGAAAAAGAAACATCCAAAACTAGTAAAAGAATCATTCAAAACCAAGAACGAGGAGAATGAGGTGGAGGCCACAGTGTTCTTGCGCAAGGAGATGAAAGGGGTGGTCGCGCTTCTTGCACGGGGAGATGGATATCGCGATGAGAAGCGTTTGGAAGGAGGCGCGGGTTTGCGGCAGTGCAACAGCCAATGACAGACCAGGAGGGGCCGGCAGTATGAAGAGCAAGGGGGAGGCGACGTTACGGCAGCAAAAGAGAGGGAGATCGCGGTCGTGCCATTCTTCCATGAGGAGATACGCGTCACAGTGAAAAGCGTTTGAAAGAGGAGGCGCGGGTGTGCGACAACGCAACGGCCGGCAACAATCCAGGAGGGCAAGTGACATCGTGGCAACAGAAAAAAGGGAGATTGCGGTCCCAAAATGTTTTAAATTGGAGTAGTAGAACGCGTGATACATGCTCGAAAAGACAACTGGGGCATTCTAAGGCAAAAGGGTAGAATGGAAATTTTACACTTTCAGAGGACCCCATCACTAGAGCACGTGCAAAGAATTTCAAGGAGAGCTTTGGAAACTTGGTAACACTTATGCATAAGGAGTTACATCAAGTTCTAACCAAGGAAGAATAGGCAAGGTTCATTGGACTAAGCTAGGAGAGTAAGAAACCCAATAATGCTTTTTAAATTCAGTAGGAGGCATAATTTATCATTAAATTTCAAAAATTTTGGCCTTCGTTTTAGTTTGTTTTACGGTTAGAGTTTGTTAGAAGATTTGTTTAGTTATGATTTTTTTTAGTAGTAATTTTAGAAATTTTAAATTTAAAATCAAATCTGATCTAATTCATTAAGATCAAATCTAATTTAAATTCTAAAATCATATCTTATCTTTTTGTTAGTTTGTTTGGGTAGGAACGGACTGAGCTATTGGAGAAGGAGGGCACTTGCCCCCACTAGGTTTAAGGGAAAAAAAAGTAATAATTCTATATAAATTAATATATTTGTTCCAATGTAATTTATTTTTGTCCCACAAAAATTTATAAAATTTTATTTTGAGATTCATGTTAAAAATAAATTTTTTTATTAAATTTAACGTAAAACAATATTTATTTTGTTAAATTTGATTTAATATCAAAATTAAAAATAAGTAAATAAATTAACTCAATAAAAAATAATAAATAGTCATAATATAATTTTTTAAATCTAATCAACACGTTAATTACCAAACGAAATCTCTGTTTTTTAAATATAAGTAAAATTATCAGTATTTGTTTTGTCTTAAAAAATAAGAAAAAATAGGATTTATCTATTAATTAATATTCTTTATTTTAAAATGATATAATATTTTTTAATTTTATCTTTTAAATAATCTTACTTATAATAACTATTTTAGATTAAAAAGTATCTTATGTCATAAATATTATAAAAAAATAAAATTACTAATTCAATGTGAGGTAATTAATATTTGAAAATTATAATGAGTAGTAGAATAATTGTTTAAAAGCATGAAAGTTAATTTTGATATATTAAAATATGTATATTTTTTTTACATAGTTATTTGATTATATTTATTCTTTTAGATAATTATTTATGTGATGAATGTAAAATATATTTTTAGATTATAATACATAATTAAATAGATGTATAAATTTTTTAATCTAATAGTATATCAAAATTAAATTAAAAAATATATAAAAAATTAATTATTTCAAAAAAAAGAGAAAAAATAATTGTAAATTAAGTTTTTATTATTTGATATAAACATATTTTTCATATATAGGTTTATTTTTTTATGGTATTTATCAAGGTTGCGAAAACCGAATCGGTCAATGAACCGGTAAAGTAACTGGTTCACTGGTTCATTAGTTTGATCGAAATTCGACCGGAGTTCGACCGATATAATTAAATATTAATTAAAAATTTAATATATAGTTTCAAATATTTAAATTTGATCATTTCTAACCTAATAAAATTTAAAATTTCACGTAATGTTCTACACCAAAAAAATATTAACAAAATTCAACTACCCACAGGAACTAATTATCACTAATTAGTAATCATTAGAAAATCAGTAGTAACATCATTCTCATTTTAGAAAATCAGCATTTCAGAATAAGCAAACATCAACAAAATCAATATTATTAACTCAGCAACTCAGAATTAAATCCAGTAACTCACAACTAAATCCAACTCCAATTCAGAATTAAACAAAACCACTAATCATCACGAATCAATAATCATCGAAAAATCAACAACAAGCCAACAATATATCAATATCATCATCATCATTTTAGAAGAATCATAAATCAACAATCAACAAGATTATTCCAGTTTCATAAAATAAGAGACTATTTACTCATTCACAATTTTAGAAATAATGAAAATTTTGATGCCAAATGTAATTATATTTGTCTTAAATTAGTCTGCTTTCGAGTGAACTGATTTGCAAATATGAAGATTGGGACCTGCATCAACACTCAGAGAGTCAGAGTGCTTACTGCTTCCCGGCGGCGAGGAGGAAGGGGAGTGACGGCGACGACAAAGGAGACGGCCTGATAAACTACTATTTTATGGTTTATCTTGTGCTCAATTGAGTGGATTTTATCAATCTTTCATACACTTATTCATATGATTTGCATGAGTTTACGTTTTCCTTCCTGATTTTGTGCTATGATTGAAAATATGCTTCTTTGGTCTTAATTTTGATATGTTTAATCTTTTCTTATTACCATTCGATGCCTTGATATGTGTGTTAAGTGTTTTCAAAGATTACAGGGCAGGAATGACTTAGAAGATGGAAAGGAAGCATGCAAAAGTGGAAGGAATACAAGAAGTTGAAGGAACTGCAAAGCTGTCAGCCTGACCTCTTTGCACTCAAACGGTCATAACTTGAGCTACAGAGATCCAAATGAGATGGTTTCAGTTGTGTTGGAAAGCTAACATTCGGGGCTTCACAACGATATATAATTTGCTATAGCTTCCCTGAAGCTAGACGATACGAATTCGTGGATCACGCGGACGCGTGACCTGGCAGAAACGCAATCCATGCAAATGCGTGAACGACGCTTCCGCGTCATTTTCTCGCAACCCCTACGTAGGGATGGCAACGGGTCCCCATGGGGGCGGGGACATGCCCCCCGCCCCCGCCCCCGTCACCACAATTCGCCCGCCGTCCCTGCCCCGTCTCCGCCACGGGTGATGGGGACCCCGTATCCGCCGGGGACCTGGATATCTGCGGATTTTACAAATTAACAATCTCAAACACAGAACCTTAACAATTTCAAGCACAGAACGTTAACAATTGAACAAATCTTAAATTTCTAAAACAAAAATTCAACAACAATTGTCCAAACAGAAATAAAATTCAGAAGATTAACAATTTCAAACAATTTTAATTACAGAAAATTAGCAATAGAACAAATCATGAATTCTCAAATTAAAATTCAACAACAATTGCAGAAATAAAGATATAAACACAGAAGATAAATAATTTGAAACGTTGAACAAACCCTAAATCCCAAATGTTGAAACAAAAAACTTGAAAGAAACTAATCAAAGAGAAAGGGGCTTATTGATGCGGCGACGACGAGGCTTTGGGAGACAGCGACGATGAGCGGCGAAGAGGCTGTTGGAGGTGACGACGATTGTGCTGGTGGCGGTGACGATTCTGCTTGAGGAGGCAGAGACGAGGAAGACCGATTAGTAGGCTGCAATGATGATGAACGAGCAAGGAGTAGGAGGCGGCGGTGATTTGCGATGTGAATGAGGGAGGGAGGCAGTGACCAACGGTGAGACTTGTAAGTAGTGGAGAACCTTGGAGTGGCTGGCGAGGTGATGATGTAGAAGGAAGACGGCAGTGACGCTGTTGTTAGAGAAGAGAAGCAGCAGCTGGAGGCAGAGGAAGAAGGATGTGGCTAGGTCAAGGTGAGGCTGCTGGTGCTGGGTGAAGGAGAGAGCCTAAGAGTGAATCTGAAGTGAGGGCGCAAGTGTGAGGGCGTGAGGCTGCTAGAGTAACATTAGGGTTATTAACTTAACATATATATATGGGCATTTATGTAATTTTATATTTGTGGGTCTTATACGGGTATCCGCAGGGCGGGTACCTCTTCCCCTGCCCCCGCCCCATTTAATAGACGGGTACCCGTCCCCGCCCCCCATGGAGAAAAAACACTCTCCATATCTGCTCCCCGGCGGGTAAATCCCGGCGGATACCCGCCCCGCCGGGGGAAATTGCCATCCCTACCTGTACGTACCAGAATACGTTGGGCGCAATTTCTGGGCTGTTTTTGACCCAGTTTTTGGCCCAGAAAACATAAATTAGAGGCTATAAAGTGGGAGAATGCATCCATTCATAAAGATGTCTTCGAATAATTTACTTTTCATGATTTAGATATAGTTTTCAGAGAGAGAGGTTCTCTCCTCTCTCTTAGGTTTTAGGATTAGGATTCCTCTTAAAGGATTTATGATTTCAACTCTTTATCAGGTTCAATATTCCTTTTATATTTTTATTTATTCTAATGCTTTTATTCGTATCTGACTTATGTTACTAAATTGGCCTATGAACTCTTTATGTTTAGATTGATTTTCTTTTATTAATGCAATTGAGATATTTCAGATTTATGATTTATATTTAGCTTTTTATATTCTTGGCTCTAATTGATTAATTAGAGACTCTTGAGTTATCAAATTCATCGTGATTGATAATTGCTATTTTTTTGCTAATTGAATTGAATTCCGATAACTCTAGTCCTTTCTTAGGAGTTGGCTAGGACCTGACGATCAAACTAATTAGTCCACTTGACTTTCCTTTGCTTTAGTAAAGGTTAACCAAGTGGGATTAAAACGCAATTCTCATCACCATCGATAAGGATAACTAGGATAGGACTCTCAAATTTTCACACCTTGCCAAGAGTTTTATTAGATATTAATTTATTAATTCCTACAATTTATTTTTCTTGTTCAAACCTTTCAAAACCCAAAATTCTACCTTTTCCATAGCTAATAATAAGTCATACCTCCCTGCAATTCCTTGAGAAGACGACCCGAGGTTTGAATACTTCGGTTTATAAATTTTATTGGGTTTGTTACTTGTGACAAACAAAACTTTTGTAAGAAAGGAATTCTTGTCGGTCTAGAAGCTATACTTACAACGGGAACTTATTTGCGAAAATTCTAGATCGCGCGAGAGTTTTGCTCTTTCAAAATGGCGCCGTTGCCGGAGAGTTGCAAACGTGTGCCTTATTATTAGTTATTGTAAATATTTGCTTTTTGCTTGTTTATTTATTTTTATTTAAAAAAATTTCAGATTTTTATTTTAAAAATTTTTTTATCTTATCTTATCTTAGTTTTAAATTTCAAAATCCAAATTTTTTTTCAAAAAAATCATATCTTTTTCAAAAATCATATATTATCTTATTTCAAATTCAATTTTCAAATTTCAAATCTTTTCTCTTATTTATTTTATTTTATTTTCCTTTGCATGTTTATTTGTTTTTATTTTTAATTTTTATTAGTTACTATGAGTTCTCACCCCCATCGTTTTGAGTTTGGATCCAATGTTGTTGCAAGGAATGGAAATTATAACAGGAACATGCATCAAGGTCAAAACAATCAGAGATGGAAGGAGCCACGAGGATCTGATCAACCCTTCTGGCAGCAACACCTTCTATAATACCACAGACAAAGACCATTCTACAATGCATGCCAAAACAATTGTTATGGTGGACCCTTTCGCAACAACCAACACCCACCTAACTGCTATAGTCAAGAGCCATTCCGAGGTGTATGCCAAGACGATAGATATGGTGGACCCCCATCATATACCTATGACCCACCTCCTCAACATAGCTTTGAACCACCATACTTACAAGCCCCTTACAACCAAACACCTCCAGACGACCCTAACTCATATCCACCCCAACTCCAATCCAATTACTCCCCAGAACCACCACCTCAATATTCACCATCTCCATATCCTTATCAAGAAGAACCACCTCTATATTATGAGCCCTCTCTCCCAACCAATGAACCCTCATATCCACCCCAATCTCCAATGGATGACATCCTTCGTACTCTTCTTCAAGGGCAAGCGAAGATGCAAAGGGATGTAGTGGAACTCGCGACTGCCTTAACCGAGGTAGTAAATAAATTAGTTTCTCAACATCTGAGCACTCAAAGTACTCTCATGGCTGCATGTGGAGAATCAAAAAAAGAGCGTAGCATGAAGGAGACACTAAAAACTTTGGTGGACAATGAGGAATATGGCTTTGTATTGGAACAAGTGGAGGAAGCCATAATAGTTGCAGAGGAAGAAATGGTTGAAGATTTAGGAGATGCTGAACCTCCATGGGAAAGTCAGGTTATAGAACCTCCTTCCAAGGCGATTGAAATTGATGCTGAGGAGGGTGTACAACCTCCAAGGCATATCATAGTTGAAGACTTGGAAGAGGTTGGCCAAGAGATGGAGATTAAAGAAGAAGAAGCATAGCCTCCCATGCCCTTGGTGAGCAATGAAGAAGAGATTGAATTGGAAGAAAGCTACCAAGAGGAAGAGGTTGATATTAAAAAAACTTGCAAAGAGGTGGAAATTGTCAGAGAAGAGCACAAGGGAGTGGAGCTTGTAAATTCGTTAGAAATACCTCCCCCTAAGTTGCCATCATCCTTCACAACATTCAAGTGGGTAAAATTCATATCCCTTAGCTTTCTAATTCCACTTGAATATGGGCTACTGGAGACGGATGGTCAACTTAGAGCTCTTTGTGGCATTAAGAGTAAGAGGAAGATGGTTAGTGGTTGAATTTGTCAAGCAAGGTTCAACATGGTTGTGTGCTCAAAGTTTAAATGCAAGGGTTGTGTAAAGCTCAACTGAATGGGTCTAAAAAGTTGTTTGGCCGCTTTAGTGAGAATTCAGATTGCTTGCTACCCGGATGGAATCATAATGATCAACAAGAAGACGGGTGCAAAAACAAGATTTGGGACCCCAAAATTCATTATGGCAATCAACACTCTTGGGGCCTTATCACTTGCTTTAACTTACTTGAAGGCTTTATGCGCCTAGTTTGGGATCCCGGAGGCTACTGGAATTCCAAACATTGGTGGAGATTTTTGGATGAATTCAAGCACAAGCCACCATAACAGGGAGTTCACCAAATGTCCAACTTAAGGACTTTAACTAAAAGTGCTAGGTGGGAGACAACCCACCATGGTATGATCGTTCCATTTTCAATCTTATTTAGTTTTGTTTTTTTTTTAGTTTTATTTTATTGAACTTGGAATTATTCATAACATCTGCATCAGCATTTGCATACTGTATTCTGCATTTTGTACAAAAAAAAATTGGCAAAATACACGACAGCGCCGCCGACGCGTCCGCGTCATACGTGCGTTGGGAAGAAAACAAGATTGAACAGAGAGTCACGCGAAAGCGTGGCTAGAGGCATGCCTTTGGCACAAATCGATCCACGTGACCGCGTTGCTGACGCGTCCGCGTCATGTGGAAAAAATGCCTCCCACGCGTCTGCGTCACCCATGCGAATGCGTGGCCCTGTAAAATCGACATAAACGAGTGTTTGGCAGCAAGTTAGGCTGGAATGGGGCTGGAACAGTGCTAAAAGCACAAGCCTTACTACGCGAACGCGTGCCCCACGCGTCCACGTCGTTTCGTAAATATGGCCATCCACGCGATCGCGTCACCCACGCGAACGTGTCACCCCAGATTTTTGGCAAAATGCAGTTAAACAGAGAGTTGTGCGTATGCGAGGCTGCTCTCGCGCCACTAGAACAACTCGAGTCACGCGTCCGCGTCACCTGAACTTATCGCACACCACGCGACCGCGTCACCCACGCGTCCGCGTCGCCCGTGTCGCACAACTTAGCCTGATTAGTGCCAATTATCTTTTCTTTTCTTTTCTAATCCTAATTTTTTTCTATCTTTTCTTCTTTCTTCTTTCTTTCTTACTTCATCTTTTTAACTTCTCATCCCTCTTCACTTCCATTTTATTTTATTTAATTTATTTGCATACTTTCATCCATTGCATTTTAATTTTGGGTATATTTTTATTTTCTTTTCTAAAATTATTATTTTTTTTTCATTGGTGTTAAAATTTTCTCATTCAACTGTTACATCTTTTTTACTTATTCTGGTACTTCATGACTTGTTTTATTCTAATTGGGTATTATTATTCATAAGTCAATGCTAATTTTTATAATACTGATATTCCTTTTGCATTGATATGCACTTACACTATTTTGCATTACCCACACCCTTTTTCCCATTGTTGCAATTCTTTCACTATTGATATGCCGTATGCTTCTACTATTTTCTCACTACATGTTGTAGCTACCATGTAATTGAGACCTTTATTATTTGGCATTACCAACCCATATTTTATTTATTTTTCTTATCTTTATTTCTGGGTTACTTTTCTCCATTTTTCTCTTCTTTCAGGATGGCCACCGAGGAAGGAAAAAGGAAGAACTTCTATATGGGAAGACAGGCAAGTCAATCTGCATAATCTATAGAGAAAGGTATCAGTTGGAGCAGCCCGTCCACTTGTACATCTTAGCATGCACCGAGGACGGTGCAACCTTTAAGTGTGGGAAGGTCGATATCGATCTCCATGGGTTAGTTATTCTCTTCTCAACACCAATGTCTTATTTTCTTCATTAGTTCATTGTTGCATTGTATAATAGATTGCATGTGTAGTTGATTTTTTGCATTTAAATACTACTTGGTTGAAAAATAATAAGTTTCTTTCTAGACCCTATTTTTAAAAAAAAAATTTCACTAATTTAAATAAAAAAATTAAAATTTTCTATGTGTTAAATTTGTTTGAAGATCGTAAATTGGAACATGGTTTTTGAGCTAAAGAACACACAACCTGTGAGATTTTGAGCTTATTTATATGGTTACATTATTTAACCATAAATATTTTATTCTTGTGTGTTTTCTTCTCTATAATTGCAATCTTTACTTTGTTCCACTCTATATGTCCATTATTTAGTGTATTTACATGCTTGCATATGATTGAGGCTATTACTTGTTTTCACTCACTTATCCCAAATAAGCCTACCCTTTTATGTCACCCTTGTTAGCCACTTTGAGCTTTTTAACCCTCTCTATTCCATAACCACATTACTAGCCTTAAGCAGAAAAATAAAATAAAAATTCCAAGTTGAATCCTTGGTTAGCTTAAGATAGATGTTGTGTATAATTTAAATATGGGGAATTTTATGGGAACATGGGATGATAGAAAAAAAAGAGGAATTAAATTGAATAAGTTATTTGAAAATTTGGGAAGCATGCTCATGTGAAATCAAAATAATTAAATTACTATGTACATTGAAAAAAAAATTAAGTAATTAAATAAGGGGATACAAAAAAAAGAAAAATAATATTACCCCAAATACAAAATAAAAAGAATCAATGCACATGGGACAAAATTCAAAAATAAGTTTGATACATGAGCATGTAATACAAAAGTGGAAAAAATTTGGGTAGCTAGGTAAAGCATTTTAAATTATATAAAGTATGTATATGTTAGGTAAGATCTTAGACTAATCAAGGATTCACTTTGTTAGCTCACTTAGCCTTATATATATATATATATATATATATATATATATATATCCTTACATTTACCTCAGCCCCATTATAACCCTGAAAAGACCTCATGATGTTTGCATTTGTATACTAAATATTTGTTGATTGGTTAGATGAAGAACAAGGTTGAGAAAGCATGACTAGGGAAGAGTAGAGTGATTGACCCTAGACACTTGAGAGTTAGAGTGATATACACTACCAGTAAGGGTTCAATGCTTGATTCTATATTCCCTGCTTTTATGAGCTATCTTCTTACAAGTTTACTTGTTTTTACTGTATGGTTTGAATTAGTGGAATTTGATTTATGTTTGTCTTGGAGAACTTATTTAGTTTTAACCAAGTAGGTAGAAGCATTTCACATTTAGTTGCATTCATATAGATAGGATTGCATTTCATACATTTTACCATTCCTCTTCACTCCTTTATAGCTTCTCTTGAGCTTAGCATGAGGACATGCTAATGTTTAAGTGTGGGGAGATTGATAAACCACTATTTTATGGTTTATCTTGTGCTCAATTGAGTGGACTTTATCAATCTTTCATACACTTATTCATATGATTTGCATGAGTTTACATTTTCCTTCCTGATTTTGCGCTATGATTGAAAACATGCTTCTTTGGTCTTAATTTTGATATGTTTAATCTTCTCTTATTACCATTCGATGCCTTGATATGTGTGTTAAGTGTTTTGAGAGATTACAGGGCAGGAATGACTTAGAGGATGGAAAGGAAGCATGCAAAAGTGAAAGAAATACAAGAAGTTGAAAGAACTGCAAAGTTGTCAGCCTGACCTCTTCGCACTCAAACGGTCATAACTTGAGCTACAGAGATCCAAATGAGATGGTTCTAGTTACGTTGGAAAGCTAACATCCGGGACTTCGCAACAATATATAATTTTCCATAGCTGCCCCGAAGCTAGGTAACGCGAACGCGTGGATCACGCAGACGCGTGACTTGGCAGAAATGCAATCCACGCAAACGCGTGGACGACGCTTCCGCGTCACTTTCCCGTGATCTGTACGTACCAGAATACGTTGGGGGCGATTTTTGGGCTGTTTTTGACCCAGTTTTTGGCCCAAAAAACACAGATTAGAGGCTATAAAGTGGGGGAATGCATCCATTCATGAAGATGTCTTCGAATAATTCACTTTTCATGATTTAGATATAGTTTTCAGAGAGAGAGGTTCTCTCCTCTCTCTTAGGTTTTAGGATTAGGATTCCTCTTAAAGGATTTAGGATTTCAACTCTTTATCATATTCAATATTTCTTTTATATTTTTATTTATTCTAATGCTTTTATTCGTATCTGACTTATGTTACCAAATTGGCCTATGAACTCTTTATGTTTAGATTGATTTTCTTTTATTAATGCAATTGAGATATTTTAGATTTATGATTTATATTTAGCTTTTTATATTCTTGGATCTAATTGATTAATTGGAGACTCTTGAGTTATCAAACTCATCGTGATTGATAATTGCTATTTTTTTGCTAATTGAATTGAATTCCGATAACTCTAGTCCTTTCTTAGGAGTTGGCTAGGACCTGACAATCAAACTAATTAGTCCACTTGACTTTCCTTTGCTTTAGTAAAGGTTAACCAAGTGGGATTAAAACTCAATTCTCATCACCATCGATAAGGATAACTAGGATAGGACTCCCAAATTTTCACACCTTGCCAAGAGTTTTATTAGATATTAATTTATTAATTCCTGCAATTTATTTTTCTTGTTCAAACCTTTCAAAACCCAAAATTCTACCTTTTCCATAGCTAATAATAAGTCATACCTCCCTGCAATTCCTTGAGAAGACGACCCGAGGTTTGAATACTTCGGTTTATAAATTTTATTGGGTTTGTTACTTGTGACAAACAAAACTTTTGTAAGAAAGGAATTCTTGTCGGTCTAGAAGCTATACTTACAACGGGAACTTATTTGTGAAAATTCTAGATCGCGCGAGAATTTCGCTCTTTCACGGCCACACCGGCGAACACAGAGAGAGAGAGAGCGCTTGAACAAAGGAGACGGCGACGGCCACAGAGCTTTCACGCGACGGCAAGGGAGCTTCCTACAACGGTGACACAGCTTCCTAGGACGGTGACGGAGATTCCTACGACAGCGACACAGCTCCTGCGACGGCGACGGAGCTTCCACGGCGCGACACCAGCGAACAGAGAGAAAGCACGCTCGAGCAGAGGAGAGGAGATCCAGTGTCTGTGGGTTCCGTGGGGATGTGGGGTTGTGGTGGTTGCAGTGGATGCGGCGGCTAGTCCGCTAGGGTTTCTTTCTATTCTTTCAGCTTTGATTTTTTTAGAGAGAGATGAGAGGAGATTAGTGGAGTGTTGGACTTTTGGGGGGGGGGGGTCTGGGCTTCGGGTAGATGATTTAGGTTTTTTTTTAAAGGCCAAAAACGACGTTGTTTCGAAGGGGTTTTCAAACCAGAAAATCTTTTAAAAACCGACCGGTCTCGTCGGTTCATCGGTTAACCGCCAGTTTGACCGATTTTTTGCCAGACGGTTTTCAAAGCTAACTGAATCATTTTGATGACCGGTTCCAGTTAACCCGGTTGAACCGACCAGTCCAGTTCGGTTTTTAGAACAATGGTATTTATATACAATTATAGTTTTAAATTATAAATGCTAATGTATTAATATGTGCTAACGTGCCAATTGATTCAGTCTTTTATTATTAAATATATATAAAAATACATAAAAATAAAATTAGTTATGATGACAAATTATTTATAATTTAATTAAAATGTTTTAAGTTTAAATTTTAGAAATAAAAAATATTTGTTATAAATTATATATAATAAATAGTATTTGAAGAATGAAAGTGTTCACTATCTCTTTTTTAAATTTTATATCTTTATTATATTTTTAATATAATTAACAATGTACAACAAAATTTATTTTAAGATATATATTTTTGTCCCCACTCTTAAAATTTTCTGGGTTCGTCACTGTGTTAGGGACCTATTTAAACATCTTTGGTGAGACCATTTACACAACTTTTGATGAATAAATTTTTCGTTGCTTTTAGCACGTTTTTTTATTGTGTGATTAAGTGAGGTGAGTGATTTGTTTTGCTTGTTACATGAAGAAGATTGAAGAATCCAACACTAAAGTGATCTGCGTGGTGGTTTCTTTCAATTTCATTCTTTTGATCTAGATTGTCAATGACAGGTTCTTTGAAAGTCTAATAGGGAGTCTCTTCCGGTGACCTAGGTCGACATTCTTTTGGTTGTGCTCTTTACTGAATAATTCTTATCTATTGTGATAAAATTTTTAAGTCCCAATCAATTTCTTACCATCTGCTTTGTTTTTTACTGTTTTGTAAATACAAAAAATAAAATTTTAAAATATTTTTTAAAATTAGATTTATGACTAATTAATTGAATCCAAGTTGGTTATCCATAATTTAAAACACACAAAAAAAAAAAAAAAAAAAACACAAGTTGATTGATTGATTTATGTTTGATTACTACTTGATATATGAATATTATGATATAATTCTTTACGGCATTGTGCTTTGTTTGAAAGTGGCTCCCACGCCCGACGCACTGTCCTCTCTCCTCTTGTTCTATTATTTCTATATTATATATGTATATTTTTTGTATTACCAATACTATTCATCATTTTTTCCTTTCTCTCTCATCTAATCGGAATCTTCACCAGTTAATGTCAACTTTGAGCAGATAAGACTGGTGGATGTGTCACCACTTTTATTCGACCTTTAACATTCTTATTATTCGAGGTATGCAGCAAATTTCTCTCTAAATTCCCTCTTTTCTTTCTTTCTTCCTTCAAAAATAAAAACCGTAGCTTAATTTTAATTAACTCTTTCCTTTTTCCCAGTTAGTTAATAATATGTCTGGGTATTTGGATCATTTAGCTCTGTGATCATCAGCTCCATTTTAATGGTGGCGTCCTGGTCCATCTTCGTGTTTAATTTAATTTGATATTACTTATCCTTTGGTTCTGTAATTCAACCATAACTATAGCATCATGCTCAAACAATTATTTCTCGGAAAACGTGTTGAAACATCCTTAGTGAAACAAAACGCAATTTAACGTGTTCTGACATCTGCTTTTTTTTTTTTCTAAAGAAAAAAATTCCTTCTTACTGTTACTGTTGAAAACCTTTCCTTTTATGCCCAATTGCCAATTTGATTTTGGGGTTCTTGTGTGAAAATTTGAGTGAAACCTTTTTATTTGACCATCTTGTCTAATTTGCTTAACTTGTAAGCAAGCATTAAAATATGATTATTAAATTATAAATCTTGAACTTTATGCAATTCGTCAGAATAGTAGTGTTTTCTCTTTCGTTGAATCAAAGCTAAGTATAGATGTCTTCTACATTATTGTATAATTATTTAATTTCTTTGTATATTCTTATAATATAACATATGATCTCCACCATATAAGAAAATAGTGGAAATTTGTGTGTCCAAGTTGGTCAAATTTGCTCATCAATTTGTTGCAGGAATTTAGAAAATACTTTGTGGTAGAAGTTCCCAATATTTAGAGCTTTACAATAATTGGCAAATGGGGTCTGAAGGTCCTCCAGCGGCAATCACAACAGTTCATGTAACAGGTTTCAAGAAATTCCATGGTGTTTCGGAAAATCCAACCGAGACGATTGTGAATAATTTGGCAGAGTACATGAAGAAGAAGGGTTTGCCGAAAGGCTTAGTCCTTGGGAGCTGCAACATTCTTGAGACTGCTGGTCAAGAAGCACTTGTTCCCCTGTACCAGACATTGCAATCTGCTATTACCGCCAGGGATTCGGATTCCCAATCTTCGAGTTCCAACAAAATTATTTGGGTCAGTTGTCGTAGTTTTGGAATTTATCTTCATTAGGGTAGCTCTTAGTTACAGAATCATATCCAAATTTATTTATTTGGATTTATTCCCAAATGAATAGGTTATGAAAAATGTGACATAGAGAAATAGATCAATAATTATGACCATTGACCAAGAAGCAGAATGTCTTCTGATTCAGCAGTGTTAAGTGATATTCCTTGTGCACCTGTGTTTACCAATTGCAGTTTGTAGTAGCTACAGAGGACCTTAATTTTGTTTTAGAAAATTAAAAGTAGGAATTATTGACCCAGGCACCGGATAGGCAGATAGCATGTGAATGTGGCTTGTTGTTTATCGAAGTGCTCTTGTTAGAAGTTATCATGCAAGTATGCACCTATTAGTGTCTTGAGATAACGACTTAGGCATAAGAACCCTTACGTAGGATTTTTGAAGGTGCCAAGTTGACTTGGATTTTGATGTCATCCTTAGTCTCTAGTCATTTGATTAGATTTTCACGTCTGTGTCCTTGCATTCTTAAATTCTGTTGTTGATGTTTTTTCAGCTGCATTTGGGAGTAAACAGTGGTGCAACAAGGTTTGCTATTGAGAAGCAAGCTGTAAATGAGGCTACTTTCCGTTGCCCCGATGAAATGGGATGGAAGCCGCAGGTTCGATTAGAATATAGGCTTATTTAAAGCTTACTTTTATCTAATACCTTTTGCAATTGTATTTGTATGTCGCAGCAACTTCCACAATAAGGCTATATTTCATTCACTGAAAATTTCACAACTTGTTATGTTGCAGAGAGTCCCCATTATTCCTTCAGATGGTCCAATTTCACATATCCGCACAGTAAGCTGGATTCTTGACTTTTTATTTCTCGCATACTTGAATTGCTAAATTTGGGTATTTGTTGTCTTGGTGCTTAGTCCTGATATATTAATACAAAGCTTTCTTGTTCTCGCATATGAAAGATCATTCATTTTGTGCCGTAAAGTTTACTCCTATCTTTTTTCATTGTTTTGATGGTCCTGATGCTGCAGCTTTCATGTAATCAATTTTCTCAAGTATCATTTAGCAGGCTTTTCAATTTCATAATTGCCTCAACAAAATTTTGGAATGACGATTCTCTCATGTTCCAAACTGTAAATTATAAAATATTTGAACATGGATACGATTTATGATAAGGCACTTTAGTGTCGAATGAACCATTTAGCCAATTCACCTAATGTAACAAGGTCTATTTGTGGTTATTGATTCTCCAATTTTTTCATGTCACATGGTTGGGTCCTATGTAGACTTCCCTTCCTGTGGAGGACATCACCAAGGCCTTGGCAAAGAAGGGTTACGATGTGATGACATCTGATGATGCCGGAAGGTTCGTGTGCAACTATGTTTACTATCATTCCCTCCGATTCGCTGAGCAGAATGAGACCAAGTCCCTATTTGTGCATGTGCCACTCTTCTTTACAATCAATGAAGAGACCCAAATGCACTTTGTCGCCTCCTTGCTAGAGGTACTTTCTTCCATATGTTAGTACCATCCAAGCGGGTATGGTTTGTTCAGGTGTTGTAAAGCTTATTGATGGTGGATGAGTGTAACTCTGAGTGAAATATTCTTATAGTATGATATTGTTTTCGAATGGAAAAAACGGTTTATGAAAATGGTATAAGCAGCAGTGGCAATTGCTTTCACCATTAAATGTTTCTTATTCAAAGAAGCCTTTGAGAAGTGTCAAGACAATTTGGCACCTGCAGTGTTACCCTGTGAATAAATGTTCATTTTCCTTAATACTGCTTCTGCTAATGACTGTGATTTTGCTTATAAATGAATTGTCTCTGATGTTATGTCCAAACAATTTATCAGCCCCTTAATAATGTGATGAACTTCTTGCAAAATAATTAACTAATCACACCCTTTAACAAAAAGTGTAAAGAAAAAGCAAGAACAAATGTTCAAAAGATTAGGTGAAAATTTACATGTAATTATTTTTTATAATTGAAAATTGTTAAATAATTTGATATATTTGACTAAATTACTATCTAACGGTTCTCAATTATCAATTTTACATGAAGATAATTGCGCATGAGTTTCTACCAAAAAATTAATGATCTAATTTTTAATGGTTGTGTAAAGTTTCCGTAATAGATGGTTTAATTTTGATGCACTACTATAGTATAAGTATAACACAAGTATTTTATAACTTCATTAAGGTAACAATGTAACATTTACTTTCATGTTTAGTCTTCACCTGAACATACCGTTAGTTCAATAAATCTAGTAACTTTAGATTTCAATGTAATATTCATTGAGCACTTTCATTTTCACCATTCATACGATGCTATTGCTACAGTGCAGTTAACAATAAAATATTTACACGGTAAATTAATTCTTGATTTCTAAATTTGGTTAATTAGTATTACAATACAAATGATCAAATTGGCGTATATCATAAGTCAGAGTCAGTATAATGTCCAATTCAATGTCTTTTACTCTTTTTCTTCTCTTCGAGTTTAAGGCATTTGACGTATTTATCGAAAAGAAATTAAGGAAAATTCAACACTAGAGAATAACTAATATCAGAACAACGAAATTAGAACAAGGAGGAGTTGAGGACTAATTGCAAAAATACACCTCAAGCAAATTCAGAAACTAATGCTGTAATGCAGAAGCTTCCTCACGGTAAATACTTTGCATACATACTCCTTAAACACATGGAGTTGGGGACTCATTGTAATAGAAAAAATAACAATTCAAATGCTCTAAAGCACATCTAATCTAATCTGAGAATACATAAATACTAAGAATAAGTGAGTATGAATGTTCTTGTAGCTAAAATTCTATCCCCAGTCCACAAAAGGAAGAGAGGGATATCCAGCCTCTGGTGGAGGCTGCAGTGATGGAGGCAAATTATCCCATGACAACCCTGTCCTATCTTGTAGTACTATATTTCCTGCATATCAATCATCCACAAAAATTGTGTCATATACTATAATAACTGTAATTAGTGGCTAGTAATGGCCAAAGTACAAATGCAATAACTAATTAATTCAAGTGATACCAAATTATAAATCTTAGGAACCAAACTGAGCATGTTCTAAATCAAGTAAATACTCCGAAGAAATTGAGCTTTATCTCTGCATAAAATTCTAATGAAACAAAAACTTATTACACTCCAATTAACAAACATAACCGAAAAATTATGACTATTTCTAAGCGCTGCGTTTGTTTACAAGCACAATATACGGAGACAATGACAAGAAGATACAAAATCATGTTTGACATATGACATGCCCATTCTAAATATTGAATTAGTATATTTCATGTCATTCTTGATAGAAATCACTCAGAAATACCCATAAGAGACAATGTTTTTCTTTTTTTATTTATTATTCTTATTAATTTTTTTTTAGTTACATTTTTATTATTATATTTTTCCTTAAATTTTGTGTAGAAAAAAATGAGAACAAATTGAACTGTCATCATTTGTTCTTTTTTATATTTAGTTTATTACCAAACTCATTTGTTCTTTTTTATATTTAGTTTATTACCAAACAAAATATAAAAGTACTAATTTTTATATCTATGTTCTTTGCGTTTTGTTCTTCCACGGTCTTGTTATATTCTCAAAACCAAAAGCAGTAAGTACTAATTAATAAATTTACCTGACGGATTAGGCGCACTTATCATTGATGGGTGTGGTGCATTGTTGGCATTGGGATGAAGATATTTGCATGAGTTACCATAACGACAAAATCCCTGAAATAGCCCCAACAAAAACCAGAGAAAGAAAGAAAGAGTGATTGACTAAAAATATCTAATTCCAGTGTGTTACGGAGTTCAGTTGAGATTTGATTACATACAGTGTTGACAAAGTTATAGCAAAGAGGTTGAGGCATGCCTTGGGGTAGTGGTGCATTAGAAGGAAACTGCTGTTGTTGTTCATGTTTGAAGGAATCATACCAGCGAGCTTTGGCTTGTTGGTGCTGAATACCTCGCTCATGTCGCTTCCGATCGGCCGCCGTGTCCGGAAACTGCTTGTCGCAGTAATCACAGTAGAACTTTCTTGCCGGCATTCTCTATGTTTTACCAACACTTGGTGCTTGTTTTTGGGTATTTTCCTAAGTGGTCTTTTTGTTAAAGGTCTAGCAGTAATTTTATGATTAAATAGTAGTGAAATCCAAGGGCACTCAACTTTATGAAATTAATAATTGAAAATTGTTAGATAAAAATTCAGTAAAATCAATTAAATTATTTAATATTTTTCAGTTATCATCTTTCACTTATAAATTTCCTGTACCTAAATTTGCACCTTAAATATTTCACATAAAAATATCTCCTGCAACTGCAACATCGTTTTCTTACCAATTTACTCATAAACATGGATTCAGCATAACTAAGGACCATATTAACCACATTAAACGGCAAATCAAATAAAGATCAAAAAGCGAACGAAAAAGAACAAATACCAATCAATTGTTTCTCGTTCGGCAAAAACTATATCAATTACGCCGAAAGAAGTTTCAGTGACGCGGAGAAGGCGAGAAGAATAGACGGTTGCGCTGGCTGGCTCCACTTAAGACAAAAATGCAAGAGGTACCTTCGGTAGAAAACGAGAGGGGTTCAACGTTCACGAGAACAAAGGAGAAAGCTCGAATTGATGCAAGGGGAAATGATAAATTTTTAAATACGAAGAATCTGACCAGGGTCTTAATTTTTTTTAACAATTAAAAAAATAAAATAAAATATTTAATTTTTTAATATTTTTTATATTTTTTTCTGTCTTATTTATAAAATTAATAATAATAAATCATATTTTAATGATTTTACTCTCTTAATTATTAAAAAATAGGAAGAATCTATTTTCTATAATCATGACCTAAATATTTAAAATAAATTAAAATCATTATTTACCCCAAATTTTTTTTATTTATTTCACCCAAATTTATAATCTATATTGTGTATAATGGAATATAAAAAAAGTTGGCGCATAATTTTATAAATTTTCTTTTACTTCAAAAATTTAAATCTAAAATTTTTTAACTAAGTTATAAATAATTTACTATCATATTTAATTATATTTTTATTATTTGTATAAATATTTAATGAATAAATACTTAAGATGATCCGTGAATTTTAAATCGCTACTTAATTTAATCTCTATATACAAAGAACATTTATAGAATAATTAGTGTTAAACTCGTGCAATGCACAGGATTATATTTAAATTTGACATGTTAAATCGAAAATAATATTTTATAATTATAAATTTTTCGAGTTTAGTATAACATTATCATTGTCATTATATAATAAACGTATTGAATATGTTGTTTTATCTTTATTCAAAGTAAAATGTAAATGGAAGAGGTTGAAGTCTGTAATATTCTTAAACCATAAGGAGGGAGACATGAAAAAATAAGAACATATATAACTGTAATAATAGCACGTCAATTTTACACTAAACTTTATATCAAAAGGCTAATAAAAATTTATCGACAACCTAGTATCTTACTAACTTCATTAGAAAAGCAATTGGCATATGATGTTGTGCTCCCTGTTACACATTTCATCTCAAATCTAAAAACAGAGTTATAGATAAATTAGTTATATCTACAGTAAATATTTGTACACTTGTGTAAATCATAACATACTATTAAAATGAAAATAATATTATTCTTACCTAAATATTATTAAAAACTTCTTTAAACACGACATTTGTTGTTGTTGACTTTGGATTGCCATTTTCATTCAGAATTAAAACCCTGAGACCACTGCGACTCTTAACTCTTGACAAAGCAACATAAAGTTGTCCATGGGTGAACACTGATTTTGGCAAGTAAAGTCCTACATGTGATAATGATTGACCTTGACTCTTGTTAATGGTCATTGCAAAGCATACTATTAATGAAAATTGTCTCCGTTAGAACTTAAAGGGCAATCCTGAATCTGAAGAGATCAAGTTCATTCTTGAAATGTATACTTTATCTCAAATATTTCTACCGGTCACTACCGTCACTCCTATTACGTTGTTGCCAAGTTCGTTAACTATTAATCTTGTTCCGTTGCATAAACCTGAAGTTTGGTCTATGTTTCGCAGTAGCATTACAGCGACTCCTGGCTTCAAAGTCAACTTGTGATTGGGTACTCTCGAATATTTGATGTCATTTAGGAACTCTGGTGTGAACCACTCTTGTTGTCCATCTTAATTCTCATCAGCTTGACATGTTGTGTCAGAACTCAAATACTCATTTTCCATCCCTGGAAAGATTGTCAAGACGAAATCGTTTACCTTCTCGACACTCTCAAGTGTGGGTGCAAGAATTGCCCTACTCTAAAAAAATCTATAATCTGACATGTTTTGCAACAAATTTGGATATGCAAAATCTACTAAATGAGATAGAGGATCATCAGTAGTTGTAATCAATAGATCATCTGGAATTTCAACTTCTGATTCATCACCAACAATAGAATCAATATTTCCATTTCCAACATCAAGTATCCAATTAGCAAATCTCTTCATTTCACCTTCATCTTAATCCGAAGAAGACATTAGAAGTCTCATGTTCGTATACAGTTTCAGAACCTTACAAAACGATCACAGATGGGATGAGTTAATAGCTTATGACAATATATCGTGTCTATTCCCTTTCAGAATCACCGGAAGTATCTGTCGAAAATCACCTCCTAGAACAACAACCTTACCATCAAATGGTTGATGTGTCTTATGTTGATCGGTAACTGACATAAGATCCCTGAGCGTCCGATCAAGTGTTTCAAAGCACATTTTATCAAGCATTGGAGTTTCATCCCAAATTATTAAGCTACTTTGGATGAGCAGCTCAGCCTTCAAACTGCCATGCTTGATGTTGCAAGTAGATTCATCAGTAATCGTAATGGGTATTGAAAATCTAGAATGAGCCGTTCTGCCACCAGGTAGGAGTAAAGATGCAATTCCACTGGATGTGACATTTAAAACAATCTTTTCTCTAGATTGAATAGCAGAAGAAAGTCCATTCTAAATAAATGTCATACCACACCCACCATACCCATAAACAAAGTAAAAACCACCACAGCCTGTAATAATAGCATTGAGTATCTCATCGAATACTAACCTTTACTCATGAGTCATCTTTTGTTCCGTATATAAGTTTGTATGAGTCAACTCATTTGTGTCATATGCTAACTCCTCCTCTATTAGCTTATTCTAAAAAAGGTGAACATCAGACATCTCAGGATATGGCACTGATTAATAGTCTCTTAAGGATCTCGTATTGCTGTTGAGTATCTTCTCAATCTCAATAAGGCAGAGGTTTTTCAATTCGTCATCAGTCATGTTTAATCCTAGCAAAAGCACATGATGGTTTTATGAAGTATTTAATAAGTAATTCTAAAATAAAACTATTAATATTATTAATAAAAATAAAAATAATAAGAGAATGCAATCTTGATATAAAAAAAAGACATAGTAAAATACTTTGGTTTTTCAAAACTTTTCTCCTCTCATATAGTATTCCATAAGCTAATAATGTCCAAGTTGCATTTCTTAGTTTTTGGTTTCATTATAAATAGTATCAATCTTACTATTTGCCGATAAAAATAAATAAAATTAAATACAATCTAAAAATTAATAACCTTATAAATTACGTAAATTTAGAAAAAAATTAATTTTTTTTAAAATACTAAATTAATTCAATTTTGTTGGAACAAAATTAGAAACAGAATTAAGTATAGAGATTGTCAAATTAAATTTTTTTTTAAATAGTATAAATAACCTCACATTTTAATAAGATTGGTAATTTTATTTACTTTAATATAATCTTTTGTAATTAGCATATTTGCTTATAGATTATATAAATTTTTAAAAAATATTCTCAAACCCAATTACTTACTTAAAAATTAAAAAAAAAAGTATATTTGAATTTAAATTTAAAATTTTAAACATAATACTTTAATTAAAAATTAGAATTAGATTTTTTTTAAAATAAGTACACATTAAAAATTAATAACTAACTTAATTGTATCAACAATAATTCATATGAGAAATTTATAACTTTATGACATTAAATACTAAATTAGAAATTAACAAAATATCAACTGTGTGAATCGAATTGAAAATAAAACCATAAGTAATAATCAAATAACTTCAATTTATATCTAAAAAAAATTCTAAATTCTAAACATAAAAATTGAAAAGAACTAAAAGAGAAATAACAACTCAAGAAAAGATAATGTTTTTACCAAAACAAACATATGTTTGGTATTATTCTATTAGATAGAATCTAAAAAGGATTCCAAAACATGTGCATCCAAATTCTCAATTTTCATTCTCAATCTTGATCTTCTTGCAAGTTGAGGTATCTCCTTCCACCTCTGAATCTTCCGACCTCGAGGATAGTTGCTTGGTTGGTGTAATAGCATTTTTCAACACTTCGGATTCATCATTGTCCGCAATTTCATTGGAGAATTCAAGCAACAAATTCTATACAAAATACTATGTTAAATTAAAGACTTCCTTCTCACCGTTGATTTTATTTCAATAATATTTTTTGAATAAAATTAATCTCTAACTTTGAAAAAACAAACAAATAAAAAATTTATTTTTTGAACAAATACCTTAACACCTTCTACTTCCTCCCCTTCAATGATTGAGGATGCCTTTGAAGTTGGAAGCAAACCACCGGTGTAGTCAATATCCTAAAATTATAATTAGTTATTAATTATTATTTATAAATTAGATACTACTAATGACTAAGGAAGAAAAAAATAAATTGATTTTTAATAGAAAGTACACTTATAACTATACTCCTAATCCCAAAGTCAACGATAAATAAGGTGTCGTCAACACTTTCGGTGGCCATAGACTTCAATAAAAGATATAATTCTTGGTTTGCTGCCTGGATGGAGATAGGAGTGATGGTGGTTTGTCGCATCCGTCGCACGACAGTCATGGTTCTAGCACCTCAATGCGAAGGAGGAGGTTGAAGACTCATGACGAATCATGTTTCTGTGGGTTGAAGACTGTGACTAAAAAATCTGGGACAGCAGAGAACTCGAATAGATTGTTCCATGCATGTCCAAGGTATCGAGTGAGTGATGTTGCGTGTTTTTTTTTTTTGTTTACTCCTTTCTGAAATTGCAGAAGGGTAGTCACTGCAATTATTTTAAGTGGGATGATGATGATGACTATCAAGAAGTGGATGTATGTGGTATAAAGAAAGACGCAGGAACTGATATAGAGGTTAAAAGTGACTATGATGAATGGAGGGTGAAGATGGTATAGAGATTAGGCAGCTTGGAAGCTGAAGTTAGAGCTTTGAAACTGCTAATGATTTTTAGGTTTGGGGTAGTTGTAATTAGTATGATACTTTGTTGTTTGGTATGTACTTCTAAGTAAACCCAGTTATGTTATGTGAAGATGTAATAGTGTATTGAATTGCATGGCTTGAATGGGAGTAGTTATTTGAAGTTAGAAAAAATTCTCTGTCCATTATTATAAATTATCAAATATTGCAAACAATTCTCTGTCACTGTTGATATAAATTATGTTAAGCCATAAACAAAATAAGTAATCAAACTAAGTAATCTTAATAATAACTTGTCATTGAAGGATAATTGTCACATTATCTTAAGAGATAAATATCATAACAAAGTTATAAGGTTTTCATGTCACCACAACACATTGTCTTTAGAGATAAATACCACACAAAAAACAAAAAACAGAATGTTGTCCCATACAAAAAGAGTCAACCACAACACATTCCTAACAAATTAAACTTTTTTTTATCATTCTTCCTTGGAGCCTTGAAGCTTGGAGTAGGCACAAAAGTCATGAAGTTGGCCAGCCTCTTAGTAGTTGCAGAACTTGTCCCTTTAATGGTCTCAGCAGAAACAGCCACAGGTGCAGTTGCAGTAGGTTTAGGGGAGGACCTAACCCTTGCTTTTTCTTTAATCACTTGTAACTTAGGTGGCCTAGCTACCAGTTCATCCTACATAATTCAGTACCAAATGCATTTGTTAGATGATTAAATAAAGATGAAATTTTTTAAGATTGAGGAATGATGATACTAACTATTGTGTATCTTGGATTGGTGGAATGCTTTCGGATTGGCTGATGTCAATCTCTGTTGGAGGCTGGATGGGTGATGGAAATGCAGGCAAAGTTGCTTTTGCTTCTGTAGCAATATCAGCATCAGCAGGGGCAGCATTTAGTTCAGGTTCAGCACCGTTTACAGCAGGGGCAACAACTGCTAGTTGCAGCTGCATCTGCCGGGCATGTTTCTCAGCATCCACAACTTTCTTCTTTGCACAACCTCTTTTGCTGTGTCCAACCTCACCACAATACATGCATCGGATTGGGTTGTATTTTATCTTCATCTTTGTCTTTGACCCAGTTGGTTGTTCTTCCTTGTCTATTCTCTTTTTCTTTGTCGGTCTTCTAGGTTTGGGCTTGATTAGGGGTGGGACTGGTGTTGGATGTGGAGTTTTTTCCCATAGATCTTGCCCCTTTACCGGATTGACATTGAAACGGTAAGTTCATCTATACGCTTCCATCTTCAACCAGTCATGACAATATTCTTCAGCCCTCTTGTCATTCTTATCCTGTATTGCTGATATTGCATGCATACACATCATTCCTTTCAAATCAAATTAAAAAATTCATTAAAATTGTTAGCATGATTGAAGACATTATTAACTAATTGAGAGAACAATTAAAAGTTGTTACCTATGAGTTGCCAAAACCTACAAGTGCATGTGTGCTTACCCAGGTCAACCACCATATTGGTTGCCCAGCCATGCACTTTGTACAATTCTTCTTTTTCATCACCAGACAACTGAAGAGCCCAATGGCGAGACAACGTTGTCATTGCTTACAAACCAATCATACACCTCTCAATGCTTCATAGTCGGGTGCTTTCTAAGCTTATGTACTAGTTTGCTATGTGTCCAGGTTTGGGCTGCAGCTCTATTTCTAAGCTTGGGTACTAGTTTGCATAAATTTCAGCTTTTGTTCTTATTACTTTCTGAGTTCTTGGCTGGTTGAGATGATGTTTTGGAATGAGGTGGGACTGTCTTGCCCTGAAGGGTGGTTTTGGTTGGCTGAAAGTGGGATTTTGTGGACTGCAAGGGAGTCTTTATAGGCTGAGAGGTAATTTTCGTGGGCTTATATACTGGTTTTTTTAGGCTGAGAATTAGTCTTATTGGGCTTATTGGGTTGTGAGGCTGCCTTAGAATTGGGCTTACTGGGATGTGAGGCTACTTTAGTAGGCTGAGAGGTTGATTTTTTGGGCTGATGGTGCATTGTAGTGGGCATCTTGGCAGGTTGAGAATAGTGCTTCTTAGCCTGGAAAGTGGACTTCTTCTTCTTGCTACTTCCTGCTTCCAAAAGAATTACATCTTCCTCCATGTTGTCCACTACACACGGCTGTGAGATGCAATTCTCAAAGTATAGGTTGATCAAATGTTGGTTCCTCCTACAATCCTTGCACATTGCAAGCAAGTCTGCATCTGTCACAAACTTCTTCAATCCAGATGAAATGGGAACTCCAGGAACTTTTCACCAACAGTTTCTAGCTTCAACATATCCCAACTCCTTATAGTAACTCCTTACGAAAAACACATCAAGTGTGTCTCCTTCAACACCCATCAATACCTCTGTATTATCAGGTTCATATAACATCTCTCCATCCTCACAAGTTTTAAACAACCCACCATGGTGAATCAAAAATGTCATGGGAGGACCCTCCATCTACAATAACAAACACGAAAATACCATCAATAAATAGACCAGTAAAAACTATTCTCTATGTGTCACTAACGACTAAACCCAATTTATACCAATCAACCATTAACCCAAAATAAACATGCAACAGAACCATCACTAAATTCAAACATCCCTAACTAAAAACCATCACAGAGCCAGTTAAAACAACGCATTCTCACACATTAAATTGATAAAAAAATATTCACACAAACCCTTGGTCACCCCAAACCTACCTTAAATCAGACGAACAGTAAGACCACGACATTAGGAATACATCACACCACAAAATAACTCAAAAATCATGAAAAAAGTTTCATCCTTACCTCTCACTGTCTCAATGGCTTCTTCCACTATTAATGCTGCTCCAAGATAAGATCAACTCTTCATTCAATAGCGATAACTTCTCTATTGTAATCATCAACCAACACTAACGAATGTTGATGGGGTAGTTCAGAACTTCGGTGAAAGCCTTAGGGCATACCTTGAGGGAGACGATACATTTTAGAGCAAAACAGAGAAAGATGGTTGATATGAGAGGGGGTAAGGGTTTGCAATGTTTGAATCTCTCTTCTGGAGACTAAACGGCAACGTTTCAAGGCTAGGAGAGCCTTGTATCAAAACTGTGTCGTTTTGATTATGTGTCACGCTGGCAGTTAACGACACACGTCAGCCAACATTTTCCAACTCATTGAAAGAGATGACAGAAGGATGAACGTGACCAGGTACGGATCTTTGAGGAACGAATTCAATTAATTTTATCTTTTGAAGACGAAAATGGAGATCGAGGTATCTTTCCGGAACAATTTTGACTATTAACTCATAATATGAAACTTTGAATGTCTTTATCATTAATTATAATTGAACATCCATCGCATGAATAAGAAAGGGAGCAATTTGAACCAGTGATCCAACCTCAGCTAACCTGCCATACGCTAGAGCTTGTTTCTCATGTGAGGACAAAGGTCCCTTCCTTCATTGGCACATATATATGAGCAAAGAACATGATGCGGGATGGTGTTATCTAGATTATTTTTTTATTAAAAGTTAATGTAGACTTACTTATTGTAATCTTTTTATAGTGAAAATACATAAGGAGTACATAGTATATAAAGTCTAATAACTCAATAAATATTTTGTAAGGAATTTTCATTCTTTTTAAAATAAGAAAATTTTATTTTTCTCTCTCTCAATCACTTCTGATTTATCAAACCATTAACATCACAACTTCAATAATTTAGAGTATGAGATTTTCTTCAAGTCAAGTATGGATGTATAAAATACCCCAAGTACAAATGGGGTATATGTGAATAGTAGTGAGGAATTTATCATCATTCTAAAAATTTATAAAGTAAATAATCTATTATAGTCTTAAACGTACTATAGTTTATTAATTATCTTTTTTTATCATTCTGAATATTGTTTTATTCCATTTCTATTATATTAAATATAATATAAAAATATTAATCATTTTTCGTTAAACTTAATAAGTTATAACTTTGTTTCATCTTTTTCTTTTCAATATACAGAGAATATCTATAGAATAATATGAAACTTTGAGTTTCTTTATCGTTCAATTATAAGGAAGGAAGCAATTTGAACTAGTAATTCAACCTCACGCGCTTGTTCCTCATGTGAGGACAAAAATTCTTTTCCTGCATTGGCACATATATATGAGCGAAGAACATGATGTGGGCATGTGGAAAGGTGTTACCTAGATTGTTTTTATTAATAATAGATGTAGGCTTACTTGTTGTAATTTTATTTATAGTGAAAATACATAAGGAGTACATAGGATAGTATATAAGGTGTAATAATTCAACAAATATTTTTTAATAAATTTTTTATTCTTTCCAAAATGAAAAAAAAAAACTTATTTTTCTCTCTTTCAATCCTTTCTGGTTTATCAAACCATTAACAATACAACTTGAATAGTTTAGGACATAAGTTTTTCTTCAAATATAGATGTATAAAATACCCCAAATTCAAATGGAGTAGATGTGAATATTAGCGAGAAATTTATCATCATTTTAAAAATTTATAAAGTAAATAATTTATTATAGTGTTAAACGGTTTATTAATGATCTTTTTCTATAATTTTAAATATTGTTTTATTCCATTTTCTATTATATTGATCATAATACAAAAATATTAATCATTTCTCGTTAAACTTAATAAGTTATAACTTTCTTCCATCCTTTTCTTGTCAATATACAAAGAATATCTATACAATAATATGAAATTTTGAATTTCTTAATCGTTCAATCATAAATTAAGCCTCCATCGCATGAATAAGGAAGGAAGGAATTTGAATCAGTAATCCAACCTCATTAAGGACACATGCCAGATAGCCTGCCACATGCCAGACTTTGTTCCTCACGTGAGGACAAAAATTCCTTTCCTGCATTGGCACATCTATATGAGCGAACAACATGATACGGGAAGGTGTTACTTAGATTATTTTTTATTGGATTATGTTAGGTAACTGATGAATAGAATTTTGACGGTTTAGAATTTCACAAATAAAATCTCGTTGCTAGTATAGTTTCTAACCAACAAAGAATCCTCTCATACAAAAATTTGGTTATCACAAGTAACAAACCCCTAAAAATAATAACCGAAGTATTCAAACCTCGGATCGTCTCTCAAAGAAATTGCAGAGAAGTGTTCTTGTTATTGGTTATGGGATGTATATTTTGGGGTTTTGAATAAGGAACAAGAAAAGTAAATTGTAAGAATAAAACTAATAGCTAAGAAAGCTCTTGGCAAGGAATGAGAACTAGAAGTCCTATCCTCATTATCATCATCAATTGTGACATCAATTGTCCATTGCTCCCACTTAGTCAACCTCTAGCTATGAAGGTAAGTCAAGTGGATAAATCAACATGAATCCTCAAGTCCTAGTCAACTTCTAAGGAGAGACTAGAGTTAGTGGAATTCAAGTCAACTAGCAACTTTCAATTGTCAATCAACAAAAGAGTTTGATAACTCAAGAGTCTCCAATTACTCAACCAAAGCCAAGAGGAGAAAAATCTACACTAACATCCAACCAAGCATTTCATCAAACACTTGGAAGGCATAAAAGCAAAGCAAGATAGAATTGCAAGAAAAGTAAATCTACAACTACTAATTGCAAGGGAATTAACAACAACAATTCAATTCAACAATAAAGGAACATGAAACATAAATTGCATTAAAAGAGAAATAGAAGAAACAAAAGTGCATCAACAACAAGTGAACAATTTCAAGAATGAAATACAAAACTAGAGAGAGGAAAGGTAGAAGAACAAGAATTGTAAAGGAAAAGTAAATCAAAGCAAGAAATAAACCTAGATCTAAGAAATCCTAATCTAACCTAATCCTAATTCTAGAGAGAAGAGAGAGCTTCTCTCTCTAGAAACTAACTAAAGCATTCCTTCCAAAATTCAATTATCACTTCCCCCCCCCCCTTTGACTCCTCTTGATTTCTACATATAATAGGCTCAGAAGTGAGTTGGATTTGGGTCTGGGAAGCCCAGAAATTGCCCCCAGCATTTTCACTTTAATGAAGTCACGTGCGAGCATCGACGCGTACGCGTAGGTCACGCGTACGCGTGGAGTATACGTACGCGTCGCCATACGACTTCACATTCCACGCGTGCGCGTCTGCTGCGCATGCTCGTCGATGAATGCATCCCAAATCCTTGATTTCCATGATTTTTCTACTTTGCATGCTTTTCTCATCATTCCTTTGACCCATTCCTAGCCTTTTGAACCTGAAATCACTCAGCACACACATCAAGGCATCTAGTGGAATCAAAGGTGAATTAAAATTAACCAATTAAGGGCCTAAAAAGCATGTTTTCACTCTTAAGCGTAAATTAGGGAGAATATACAAAACCATGCTATTTTAGTAGATAAATATGGGAGAAGGGTGATAAAATCTCCTAAATTTGGCATAGAATACCCCACCAAATAGTGGTACATCAGTAACCAGTGACTTTCTTAAACAACATGAACAACGGGCCCTAAAATTGACCAAAGTTAAGTAAAACACACTACCTCTCCAAATTACTCACCTAAATCTTAATATTAGAATAACAATCCACACACCTAGTAAATTGAACGTCCGATTAATAGTAGATATAGGTTTTTTTGTAATTTTTTTAAAGTAAGAGTACATAAAGAATATAGAGTATATAAGGTGTAATAATTCAACAAATATTTTTTAAGAAATTTTTCATTTTGTTTAAAATAAAAAAAACTTATTTTTCTTTCTCTCAATCCCTTCTATTTGAATAGCTTAGGGCATGAGATTTTCTTCAAATATAGATGTATAAAATATTCTAAGTACAAATGGGATAGATGTGAATATTAGCGAGGAATTGATTAACATACTAAAAATTTATAAAGTAAATAGTCTATTATAGTCTTAAACGTACTATGGTATGATTTATTAATGATCTTTTATTATAATTCTAAATATTATTTTATTCTATTTTCTATTATATTGATCATAATACAAAAATATTAATCATTTCTCGTTAAACTTAATAAGTTATAACTTTATTTCGTTCTTTCCTTTTCAATATGCAAAAAACATTTATAGAATAATATGAAATTTTGATTTTTTTTATCATTCAATTATAATTGAGCATCCATCGCATGGATAAGAAAGGAAAGAATTTGAAAGGACACATGCCACAGCTAGCCTGACACACGCTAGAGCTTGTTCCTCATGTGAGGACAAAAATTCCTTCATGCATTGGCACATATATATAAGCGAAGAACATGCGGGAGGGTGTTACCTAGATTTTTTTTCATTAAAAGTAAATGTAGGTTTACTTGTTATAATTTTTTGTAGTGTAACAACTCAACAAATATTTTATAAGGAATTTTTCAGTCTTTTCAAAATGAACAAAACTTATTTTTCTCTCAATCACGTCTAATTTATCAAATCATTAACATCGCAGTTTCAATAATTTAGGGCATGAGATTTTCTTCAAGTATAGATGTATAAAATATTCCAAGTACAAATAAGGTAGATGTGAATATTCGTGAGAAATTGATCATCATTCTAAAAATTTATAAAGTAAATAATCTATTTCAGTTTAACAGTCTATTAATGATCTTTTTCTATAATTCTAAATATTGTTTTATTCTATTTTCTATTATATTGATTATAATACAAAAATATTAATCCTTTCTCATTAAACGTAGGGTTTGTTTGGGTGAATTTCTAAAAAAATATCTTTTTTCGAGTTATCTTTTTTCTAAAGATCTTATGAAAAAGTAAAAGTAATTTTATGTTTAGGTATCTCATACAAAAAGATCTTTTTATCTATCAATTATGTTTGGGTATAACAATATAAGAGTACTTTTTGTTTATTTATTATATGAAAAACATCTTTTCTTTAAGAAAAAAAAATCTTTTAACAAAAGATGTAAATTATAGCTTCTCAAAAAAATATTTTTTTTTAATTTTTCTAGTACTTTTACTTTTACTACTAGAAATTTGCCTAACACGCTAAAAAATAAAAAAAAATCTTTTTTTCATTGAAAAAATCTTTTTTTTTATCAAAATAATGGTACCCAAACAAGCACTTAATAAGTTATAACTTTATTTCGTCCTTTTCTTTTCAATGTACAAAAAACATCTATAGAATAATATGAAACTTTGAATTTTTAATCATTCAATTATAATTGAGCATCCATCGCATGGATAAAGAAGGAAAGAATTTGAACCAATGATCCAACTTCATTAAGGACACACGCCACAGCTAGCCTGACACACGCTAGAGCTTGTTCCTCATGTGAGCACAAAAATTTCTTCATGCATTGGCACATATATATTAGCAAAGAACATGATGCGGGAAGGTGTTACCTACATTATTTTTTCATTAAAAGTAAAAGTAGGCTTACTTGTTGTAGGTTGTTTTAATGGGAGTACATAAGTAATACATAGTATATAAAGTGTAACAACTCAACAAATATTTTATAAGGGATTTTTCAGTCTTTTCAAAATGAAAAAAACTTATTTTTCTTTCTCAATCATGTCTGATTTATCAAATCATTAACATCACAGTTTTAATTATTTAGGGTATGAGATTTTCTTCAAGTATGGATGTATAAAATATTCTAGGTACAAACAGGGTAGATGTGAATATTCGCGAGAAATTGATCATCATTCTAAAAATTTATAAAGTAAATAATGTATTACAATGTGTTCCTGTGTGTATAGATATTTCGAGGTATAGCTCGTTCTGCTGTCGCTTGAACTTGCTTTCCTGGGAATGAAGGTGAAGAACGTCGTCTTCTTGTGAGGGCGGCGGCGTTGGGCACCTGCAAAGGGACTCCAACACTCAAGTAAGTGATTATGTGAGAATATTCAAAATGGAAATGGAGTGAATTGCGTACCTGTGTCTCAGTAGGTCACCAGTATATATTGAGTTACTCTTAAGCAGTTATCCGTATCTTTATTGTTTAGTTTGACGGAGTCCTCTTCCTGATACTCCGTTGTTTGGGAATTTAGTGGTTTGGTTGGAGAGATTCTCAGGAAAGTTACTTTGTTAAGTGGGTTCCGATTCCGAGGTTGTTGGTGTGGGCCGAAAATGGGGTAACGGATCATAGCCCCCAAAATCGACCTGTTTGGGATACCAAGCTATAAACAGGTTGAGCTTATTCGTATTATACCTCAGAATTGGGATTGGGTGGGAGCCCCCAAGCTCAATCGTCTTTGTAAGAGTTATTCCAAAAATGGGAGTACCTTGGTGTTTTGGCAGTGAATTAGTTTTTACTCAAAAATGTGAATTTTGAAAATTTAGGTGTAGGTTGTAAGAAAGAGAAAATAGTTGAAAAGCCACGTTTGGTTAATGCACATAGGGAATTGGAGCGGTTTTCCAGCGTCAATCTTGTGTGTTGTGTATTGATTGACGGTTTGGATGTCATTTGGGGTTTTTGCTTGAATTTGTAGTGGGTTAGTGGGTAAGGTTGCGCTTTTTCGTTTCTTCGGGTCATAACTAGGTTTTTGTGTTGGGATTTTTTGCTGAAGAGGTTAGTTTTTCTCACTTTGTTTTACAGTTTCTTAGTTTTATGTTGTCTTCTTTGTTGTGATGGGGAAGGGAAACAATGCATCAACCAGGGATGTCAAAGGTCGAAAGAAAAAGAAGGTTGTCAAAGATGGTGATAAGCTTGTTGAGGAAGTCTTTGTTTGGGATCCCAGGGATCCCTTTGCATGGGTTGCTGAGTCGATGACAGGGTGGGCTTCTGTTTTTTATGATGACAATAGTGTCTCTCAGTTAGGCTCAATGTCGTCGTAGGTTAGGGATGGTTCGAGTATTAAGATGAAATTTTTGCCTTGCGATGCTGCCGATCGTATGTATCATCGTAGTGATGGTTTTGAATTTTTCTTCATGTATTGTTGCGTATTTGTCGAGCTTGGTGTTAGGTTCCCATTCTCTGAGTTTGAATGCGGGGTTTTGATACAGCTGAAATGTGCTCCTTCACAGTTACACCCAAACTCGTGGGCATTTGTAAGGGCATTTGAGATACTGATGGGTTGTCTTGATGTAGTGTGTAAGACCCAGTTAATTAATGACTAATTAACCCATAAATTAAAATTTATTCTAAAAAATTAGAAATGCGAAATTTATGGTTTAATATGATAGTGAAAATTAAAACGAGAAGTTTGACACCAATTTTAAAGAAATCGGCCCAAGATTGGGCCAAACCGGGCCAACCAGACCCATATTGGGCCCTTGCCCCAACCCAATATCCAACTAAATGAAGGGCACAGCCCTTCCCTCCCCATTCTAAGCACACACATGCTGAAACACTTTGGGGGAGAAGGTAAGAATACAATTCCCGAATCCTAACCCTCACTTAATCTTTAAATCCACATAACTTTCGATCCGGAACTTCGATCGTCGCACCGTTTGCAGCCACGCGACCGCGGCATCAAGCTCTACAAATCCCATAACTTTGTTCATGAGGTAAGCTACGAATTCCACTTTGAATTTCCAGCCCTTAATTTTGAAAATTTTCGATAAAAGGTGTTAAGATTTTGAGTTTTTGATGTTATAGAATCCAATTAGCTTGAGAAGAAGGCTTAAACTTGCCTCTTTGATCTTTAGGTAAGGTAAAATTCTCAATCCTAAGCTAAATACTTGAAATTTTGTGATTTAATGATTGAGTTGTATGTGTGGGTGTATATTATGTGTATTAGGCAATGTATATGTGTACATTAGAGCTTGATTGATAAGTTTGGAAAGCTTTGGAGTGGAGCAATAAGGTTGAAAATATGTTGGTGAAGTTTTGGGACCTTGAAAGTTGGATTTAGAAGTGTTCTGGGTTGAATGGAAATCGGCCAAGGTATGGCTTCGGTTTCCTGTATCTAAAATGTAATGTGATGTGAAAACTTAGGCTAGTGACCCTAGGATAGGATTTTGAAATGTTGATGTAGTTGTTGGATGATATGGATTGAGTTGAATATATAAATAATGGTAGAATGATTGTAAGTGGTGATAATTATTGGTAAAGCATGTAAAGTTATATGTGATATGGATTGATATGCTTAATTGTTGGTAAGATTGAGGCTCTTGTTGGTGAGCATGATTTGGTGTGTGATATTGATATGTATACTTATAGTGATCGATGAAATTGAATATTTTTTTGGAAATTTAGATATGGAATATTGATTATGAATTGAATTTATTGAATTGAGATTTGGTTAAAAGTGGATGAATTGGTGGGTTGAGGATTGAATGGAAATTTGTGTAAAAAGGTGATTTGTGGCACAAAAGGTATGTTATGAAGTATATTGGAGCTTGGTGTGGTTTAGGTTTGGTTTTGATTGAAATTCTGGTAAGTGGAGGATTTAGTGAACTTTTGTAAAAATGAATTTTTGATGAACTTCAGCGGATCATATCTAGAGCTACCATTTTTGAAATTTAATGCATTTTATATCAAATGAAAGATAATTTAACAAGCTTTAAAATGATTTAAATTTTGTGGAAATATGAATTCTGTAGAAAAAGATATGATCATTGAAAGTTGGAGTCTGAAATCTAAATTCTGTGAATGCTGCAGAATTTGTGATTTCTGGTTTGTGTGCGCACGCACCGCGTGCACACCCTGTGGATTTTTGTAACTATGCCCACACACAGGGATATGGCTACTGTTGGGAGCGCTAGCACGCTCTGTGCGCGCACATAACCAACGAAGTTTTGCAAGCTGTGCGCACGCACAGCCTTGTGCGCATGCACACGTTTGGAAGTTTATTCTGTTGAGGGTGTTCACATGCCTTGTGCGAGCGAACAGAATTGAAATATTTTACACCTGTGTGTATGCACACCTCTATGTGCATGCATACATCTTGAAAATCCTTCTGGGCGTGCGCACGCACACCCCTGTGTGTACGCACACTGCCCTGTTTTCTTATAAAAACCTTGTTTTTAAATGTTTCACCTTCCCGACAAGCTTGTAATCTTCCGTGACCCTGTTTCCAGCAAGTATAATTTTCTTGGTGTTTTAAAACTGAATTTCAAGCCTCTAAGTCCCCATTTTCATCCTTTAAGTCTCAAATCATCATAGAATGCCTAGTGATTAAGAAGAAACTAGGGAATGGGGTAACTTATGGATGAAGAAAAGGGTAAATTATGAGGAATTATGACTAATGATGATTATATGAGTTGTTGAGGATGATGGTGGAAGTGTTGTGAATGATATGAGCCAAATGGCCGTATGTGATAATGAGTTGTGGCTGGTTATAAATTATGATTATAAGCCGGATGGCTAAGATAAATAATGATTTTTGGTTGAGTATGAATGCATATATGCTGGTTGATTGAAATTGTGATTGTTGCACTTCCACCTATCTGAGATACGAATTTCCCTGGGTGAAAGCAGTAGCTAGCCACCACGTGCTCCAGGTTGAGACTCGATACTCTGCTGACCCTATGTCCTAAGTGTGGCCAGACACTGTGAAAGTTCCGGATGAGCTCGTCCCGTGGATAAATACCAGTGAGGGTGTTGTATGTGAATTATGATTATGTTTGTGAATAACTCGAGTTGGGGATGCGCGACAGAGGTACAGTCCAATGGTTAGCTACCAGTACTTGTCGGATTAGCTTTATAACCGACAGATGAGACTCATCAGCCACTAGGACAGGAATACATCATATGCATTATATGTGATTTGTTTGGAATTCCTAATTGATTGCATAATTACTTGCTAATTGTCTAACTGCTGTATCTGCTTCGTACTTGTGAATTTGTTTGTTTGATATAATTGTGTTTGTGATATCAAATTACTGGTGGCGGTTGGGAGGTTCGAAGGATTTGGAAAGGGTAGTTTTAGTTAGACTGAAGATCTTTAGTTAGTTACCTATTTTCTTTTCTCATGGTTTAGTTATGTTTATACGCTTTGATTATGAATTGGGAATTTTAGAATTACCTTTGGCTTTCCCAGGACATTATATGTTAGATATTTGGGCACTGTTACCATGATGAGAACCTCTGGTTCTCACCCATGCGGATTTTGTGGTTTTCAGATACAGGACGTGAGGCTCCTCGTTGAGGCATACTGGAGACTTCTATTTTAGCGAAGATCCTTAGCTCTCAGGACTTTATTTTGGTGTTATGTACTTACTTAGATACTTATTATCTCTATTTTATGTATATATACTGTATTAACTCTTCTTAAAGGTTATTTTGGAGAAACGGGTTCTGTAACTTGTCTTTTGGGTTTCTTTTGGGTTCTCCTACTTTATATAGGTATGTATACTTCTATGATCGGACCGGTTATCTTCGTAAACCGAGTCTTGAGCTTTGATATCTGTATTTTTGGAACTCTCTTGTATATATACTCGTGTTAGCTTATCCTTTATCTGCTTTGTTACGTTATCGATCGGAGTGTTGCGCTTTTCAATTTAACGATTTTGTTTTACCCCCTTTTTCTCCAAAGGCTCCTAGTTACAAACATTTTTTGCACTACTATATATACTAAATTTTATTTTTAGAGGTCGTAATACCTCGCCACCTCTTTTTATGACTTAAGCATGAGGCTCTGTGTGGAAGGTGTTACATAGTGCCGTCATTAGAGGTGTTTTTTGCCCTGTTTCAGTGTAAGGGTGTGAAAAGGGGGTGTTGGTTGAATCTGGCTAGTGCTCCTGGCCGTGCCATTTTTAGTCTGTATAAATCTTCTTATAAAGGCTTTAAATCAATGTTTATGAAAATTGGTGTTGATGAAAGTGAATTTCCCTGGTATGTTGATGAATGCTTGTTGGAAAAGTTTCCACTGTATTGGGTTCCTAGGCCTAGGCAGATATTGGGGATGGAAAGGATGGAGTATGAAAATGAGATTACCATTGAATTTTTAGTAAATAATATTTCTTCTTCTGATTTACTGTCTGTCGTTGAACTTCTTGTGTTGGAGTCTGATAGGGATGCTTTATCTGGGTATATAGGTAATAGCCGAGAAGATTTTTGAATTTATCATTTTGTTGTATGTTTCCTTATTTGATGTATATTTGTTATACTGCAGTTGAGAAGGCTCCGAAGGTAACTTCAAGTGGTTTACAGGCTTTCTTCCGAACCAAAAACATTGAGAAGCAGGGTTCTAGTAGTCAGGTTATGGCGGAGAAGGGTGCAAAGGTAGATCAGCCATCGCCGGTTAAGAAAGTTAACTATAAAAGGAAAATGGGAGAGGGTAGAAAGGAGAAGGGGGCTGGGGTAGCCGAGGATAAGTTCGGCGGAAAGGAGGTTGACTTGGAGCAAGTGAAAAGGTTTACTGATAACCAGAGGAGTCTTCACGGGTATAGAGGTGATGACGATTTGACCTCGGTTTGGAGTGAGCATGATAAACCCCATTTTTAGAGTTTATATTGTTCTTAATTGAGTGAATTTTATCCACTAAACTCACACTTATTCATAGAATTCGCATGTTTTACATTTTCCTTCCTAATTTTATGCTATGATTGAAAACATGCTTCTTTGGCCTTAAATTTGCTCATTTTAATCCTCTCTTATTACCATTCGATGCTGTGATATGTTTGTTAAGTGTTTTCAGGGTTTATAGGGCAGGATTGGCTTAGAGGATGGAAAGGAAGCATGCAAAAGTGGAAGAAACACAAGAAACTGAAGGAATTGCTAAGCTGTCGAGCCTGACCTCTTCGTACTAAATCGATCATAACTTGAGCTACCGAGGTTCGAATGAGGTGGTTCCAGTTGCGTTGAAAAGCTAACATTTGAGGCTTCAAAATGATATGTAATTTGCCATAGTTTTCATGCAGTTAGGCAATGCACACACGTGCATCACGCGTACGCGTGACATTGCGAAAGTTCAGCGACGCGTACGCGTGGGCGACGCGTACGCGTCACAAAGCCACGTGCTGCACGTATCAGAAAATGCTGGGGGAGATTTCTGGGCTATTTTTGGCCCAGTTTGAAGCCCAAAAACATTGATTAGAGACTGCAGAGTGAAGGAATCAGAGAGACAACTTTCATTCACATAATTTTAGGTTTTAGATGTAGTTTTCTAGAGAGAGAGGCTCTCTCCTCTCTCTAGGTTTTAGGGTTCTTAGGTTTAGCTATTCTCAATCTCAGATTTCTATCTTAGTTTAATTAGTTTCTCTTCTACTGTTATTTATTTTAGCACTTTAGTTTATTTATTTCCCTTGTTGATTACTTTATGTTGTCAATTTAGGTTATGAATTCTCATGTTAGATTTGATTTTCTATTTAATGCAATTTGAGGTATTTCATATTTATTGCTTCTTCTATTATTTTTTATCATTGATTTTGCAATTGTTGGTTTTAGTATTTACATTCTCTTGTTGCTTTTTTATGCTTTTGTTTTGTGCCTTCCAAGTGTTTGATAAAATGCTTGGTTGGATTTTAAACTAGCTTTTTATATTCTTAGCTAAGATTGAGTAATTAGAGACTCTTGAATTGTCAAAGTCTCTTGTTGATTGACAATTGAAAGTTGCTAGTTGACTTGAATTTCACTAACTCTAGTCTTTCCTTGGGAGTTGACTAGGACTTGTGGATTCAGGTTGATTTATCCACTTGACTTTCCTTCATAGTTAGAGGTTGACTAAGTGGGAGAAATGAACAATTGATATCATAAGTGACTATGATAATGGGGATAGGACTTCTAATTATCAATCCTTGCTAAAACTTTTCTTAATTGTTATTTTATTTCCTTGTTATTTACATTACTTGTTCCTTATTTCAAAATCCAAAAAGATAAAATTCCATAACCAATTATAAGTATACTTCCCTACAATTCCTTGAGAGACGGTCCAAGATTTAAATACTTCGGTTTATTTTTATTGGGTTTGCTTTAGTGACAAACAATATTTTTTGCTTGAAAGGATTATTTGTTGGTTTAGAAAATATACTTGCAACGAGAATTCATTGAGGAACTCTAAACTATCAAAAATCCATTCATCAAAATGGCACCGTTGCCGGGGAATTACAAACGTGTGTCTTATTATTGGTTATTATGAATAAATTTGCTTTTTCGTTTCTTTGTTCGTTGTTTCTAGTTTTAAGAGTTTAGTTTCATTATTCCTTATTAGTTTTTGTTTTTATTTTCCCTTGATACTATGAATTCTCACCCCTTTGGCTATGAGTTTGGTCACAATTATGTTATAGAGAATGGAAGCTACAATGAGAACATGCATCAAGGTTGGGACAATCAAAGATGGGAGGAGTCGCAAAGATTTGATCAACCCTCTTGGCAACAACCTCCTCCAACTTACTATGAGCAAGAGCCATTCCAAGGTGCATACCAAGATAATGAATATGGTGGACCCCTTTGTAGTTACCAACAAGCCCCACCATATGCCTATGACCCCCCTCCTCAACATAGCTTTGAACCACCATACTCACAAGCCCCTTTCTACCATTCACCTCCATATGACCCTAACCCTTATCCACCACACCAACCACCATACGAACCATATGAACCATACCCAGAACCATCACCTCAATATACACCATCTCCATACTCTTATCAAGAAGAATCACCTCCGTATTATGAGCCTTTTCTCCCAATAGATGAACCCTCCTATCCACCCCAAGCTCCCATAGATGATACCTTTAGTGTTATTCGCTAAGGGCAACAGGAGCTTCAAACCACACTTATCTCTACTTTCACCAGTCTCACCTCTACTCTCCAAGCTCTTATATCCCGTGTGGATCCATCCTTTACCCCCAATACTCAACCCTCAAGCTCTGGTGCACTTACTTTTCACCCATATTCATCAATCCAAGAGCAACATGATCCCAATTACGCTATTGACATGGAACAAGAGAGAAGGAATCGTCTTAGGGACGTAATGGATCGGGTTCACGCATACATACTTCAAGAATAGCAAGAGGAGGCCCAAAAAATAGAGGTAGGAGAGACCCTTGAAGATGAAGGAGTAGTTAAAGAATTAGGGGGAATTGAAGAAAGTTGTCAAGAGGTGGAAGTTATCAAGGAGGAGTTGGATTTTGTACTAGAGCAAGTGGAGAAAACCGAAATTATCGAAGAAGAGGCACAACCTCCCATGCCCTTGGTAAGAAATGAAGAAGAGATTGAATTGGAAGAAAGCTACCAAGAAGAAGATGTTGAAATTGAAGAAACTTGCAAAGAGGTGGAAGTTTTCAAAAAAGAACACAAGGGAGTGGAGCTTGAAATCACCTTGCTAAAGTTGTTGGAGACCTCTCCCCCTAAGTCACCATCATCCTTTACAACATTCAAGTGGGTAAAATTCATATCCCTTAGCTTTCTCATTCCACTTGATTATGGTTTGCTTGAGACAGATGGTCAACTTAGGAATATTTGTGGCTTTAAGAGTAAGAGGGAGATGGTTAGTGGTAAGAGTTATCATGCAAGGTTCAATATGGTTGCATGCTCCAAGTTGAAGTGCCAGGATTGGTGTAGAGCTCGATTGAATGGGTCTAAGAAGTTGTTTGGATGCCTTAGTGAGAATTCAGATTGTTTGCCATCCGGTGGGAACAACGATGATCAACACGAAGACGGGTGCAAAATAAGGTTTGGAACCCCGGAATTCATTCCAACAATCAACACTCTTGGGGTCTTGTCACTTGCTTTAACTTGCTTGAAGGCTTTATGAAACTAGTGTGGGATCCCGGAGGATATTGGAATTACAAACATTGGTGAGGATTCAAGGAAGAGTTCAAGCATAAGCCACCATGACAAAGAGCTCACCAAATGTCCAACTTAAGGATTTTAACTAAAAGTGCTAGGTGGGAGACAACCCACCATGGTATGATCTTCCTTTTTATTAGTTTTATTTTATTTTTTTCAGTGTTAATTTCCAATTCTGCATGTTTACCATTATTTTGCTTCATATTTCATAGGTTAAAAAAAAGAGAGGAATCGAAGCGCACACATCGTATGTGTATGCGAAACATATTGAAAATGAACAGAGAGTTGCGCGAGAACTGAGCGGGAGGGGTGCTAGGCGCATAGCCAGACCCATGCGTACGCGTGCCTCACGCATATGCGTCCCCTGCGTTTTTGCCAATCTATGCATAAGCATCAGCAACGTGTACGCGTGGAATGAAAAATCGGCGTAGTAAGGTAATTGAACAGAGAGTTGGGCTGCCACTGTGTTGGAATCGCGCGAGTAGTCACGCATACGCTTGACCGACGCTCACGCGTCAATGTGCATCTTTGGCCACCCACGCGTACGCGTGGGTGACACTTACGTGTAGCATGGCTAATTCCGTTTTCACGCGCACACTTGAGGCACGCGTGCGCGTCGCGTCATTGATGAGCGGATAATTTATACGCTTTTTGGCATTGTTTTTACATAGTTTTTAGTATGATTTAGTTAGTTTTAAGTATATTTTTATTAGTTTTTAATTAAAATTCACATTTCTAGACTTTACTATGAGTTTGTGTATTTTTCTGTGATTTCAGGTAATTTCTGGCTGAAATTAAGGGACTTGAGCAAAAATCATATTCAGAGGTTGAAGAAGGACTGCAGATGCTGTTGGATTCTGACCTCCCTGCACTCAAAGTAGATTTTCTGGAGCTACAGGAGTCCAAATGGCGCGCTCTCAATTGAGTTGGAAAGTAGACATCCAGGGATTTTCAGCAACATATAATAGTCCATACTTTTCCCGAATTTAGATGATGCAAACTGGCGTTCAAAGCCAGCTCTCTGCCCTATTCTGGAGTTAAACGCCAGAAACAGGTTGCAAAGCAGAGTTAAATGCCAGAAACAAGTTACAAATTGGCGTTTAACTCCAAGGAAGACCTCTACATGTGAAAGCTTCAATGCTCAGCCCAAGCACACACCAAGTGGGCCCCGGAAGTGGATTTCTGCATCATTTACTCATTTCTGTAAACCCTAGTAACTAGTTTAGTATAAATAGGACTTTTTGCTATTGTATTAGGGAGATCTTTTGATCAATTTTATGCTATCTTAGACCTTTATGGAGGCTAGCCATTCGGCCATGCCTGGATCTTCATCACTTATGTATTTTCAACGGTAGAGTTTCTACACACCATAGATTAAGGTATGGAGCTCTGCTGTTCCTCATGAATTAATGCAAAGTACTATTATTTTTCTATTCAACTCAAGCCTATTTCTTCTCCAAGATATTCATTCACACACAAGAACATGATGAATGTGATGATTATGTGACGCTCATCACCATTCTCACTTATGAACGCGTGCCTGACAAACACTTCCGTTCTACATGCAAACAAGCTTGAATGCATATCTCTTAGCCTCCTGATCCACGATCAGAGTCTTCGTGGTATAGGCTAGAATTATTGGTGGCCATTCTTGAGATCCGAAAAGTCTAAACCTTGTCTGTGGTATTTCGAGTAGGACCTGGGAAGGGATGGTTGTGACGAGCTTCAAACTCGCGAGTGCTGGGCGTAGTGACAGACGCAAAAGGATTGAATCCTATTCCAGTATGATCGAGAACCGACAGATGATTAGCCGTGCGGTGACAGCGCATTTTGGACCATTTTCATTGAGAGGACAGGAAGTAGCCATTGACAACGGTGATGCCATGCATAAAGCTTGCCATGGAAAGGAGTAGGAAGGACTGGATGAAAGCAGTAGGAAAGCGGAGATTCAGAAGGAACAAAGCAACTCCATACGCTTATCTGAAATTCTCACAAATGAATTACATAATTATCTCTCTCTTTATTTTATATTTTATTTATATTTTAATTATTAAAACTCTATAACCATTTGAATCCGCCTGACTGAGATTTACAAGGTGACCATAGCTTGCTTCAAGCCGACAATCTCCGTGGGATCAACCCTTACTCACGTAAGGTTTATTACTTGGACGACCCAGTGCACTTGCTGGTTAGTTGTGCGAAGTTGTGACAAAGAATTGAGATTACGATTGTGCGTACCAAGTTGTTGGCGCCATTGAGATCACAATTTCGTGCACCAAGTTTTTGGCGCCGTTGCCGGGGATTGTTCGAGTTTGGACAACTGACGGTTCATCTTGTTGCTCAGATTAGGTAATTTTATTTTAATTTTAAGTTTTTTTATTTCTTATTTTCGAAAAATACAAAAAAAAATTCTTCTTTTTCGTTCTTCCCAAAATAATTTTCGAAAAAACAAAAAAAATTAATTAAAAAAATCATAAAAACCAAAAATAAATTTGTGTTTCTTGTTTGAGTCTATTGTCAATTTATAAGTTTGGTGTCAATTGCATGTTTATCACTTTCTTGCATTTTTCGAAAATTCATGCATTGCATTCTTCATGATCTTCAAGTTGTTCTTGATGAATCCTCTTGTTTGATCTTCATATTTTCTTATTGTGTGTTGCATCTTGTTTTCCATATGCATTCTTGCATTGATAGTGTCTAAAAATTAAAAATTTCTAAGTTTGGTGTCTTCCATGTTTTTCTTTTCTTAAAAATTTTCAAAAATAAGTTCTTGGTGTTCATCTTGACATTCAAAGTGTTCTTGGTGTTCATCTTGACATTCATAGTGTTCTTGCATGCATCATTTGTTTTAATCCAAATTTTTCATGCATTGAGTCTTTTTGATGTTTTTCTCTTTCATCATTAAAAATTCAAAAATCAAAAAAATATCTTTCCCTTTTTTTCTCATAAAATTCGAAAATTTGAGTTGACTTTTTCAAAAAATTTTAAATTTAGTTGTTTCTTATGAGTCAAATCAAATTTTCAATTTAAAAATTCTATCTTTTTCAAATCTTTTTCAAAAATAAAATCTTTTTCATTTTTCTTTCATAATTTCGAAAATTTTTAAAATTAATTTTCAAAATCTTTTTCTTATTTTTACTTCATATTTTCGAATTTATTACTAACATTTAATATTTTGATTCAAAAATTTCAAGTTGTTACTTGCCTATTAAGAAAGGTTCAATCTTTAAAATTTTAAAATCATATCTTTTTGTTTCTTGTTAGTCAAGTAATCAACTTTAATTTTCAAAATCAAATCTTTTTAAATTTCCTTTTCAAAATATCTTTCAATCATATCTTTTTCAATTTTAATTTCAAAATCTTTTTCTAACTTCTTATCTTTTCAAAATTGATTTTCAAATCTTTTTCAATTAACTACTTGACTTTTTGTTTGATTTTAAAAGTTTTCTATTTCAATCATATCTTTTTCAAAACTATCTAACTAATACTCTCTCTCTAAATCACCTTCCTCTTTTTCAAAATTCCTTTTTAATTAACTAATTGTTTTAAATTTTAATTTAATTTCATTTCATTTTTCTTTTTAAAATTTTCGAATTTTCACTTTAATTTTAAATTAAAAATAAAAATATTTTAATTTTAATTTATTTAATTTTCGAATTCTTCTCTCTCACCTCCTTCTAAATTATTTATTTATCTACTAACACTTCCCTTCTTCTTAAAAATTCAAACCCTCTCCCTCTTTCTGTGTTCGAATTTCTTTTCTTCTTCTACTCACATAAAGGAATCTCTATACTGTGACATAGAGGATTCCTCTTCTTTTCTGTTTTCTTCTTTTTCATATGAGCAGGAACAAGGATAAGAACATTCTTGTTGAAGCTGATCCTGAACCTGAAAGGACTCTGAAGAGGAAGCTAAGGGAAGCTAAAGCACAACTCTCTAGAGAAAATCTGACAGAAATTTTCGAAAAAGAAGGAGACATGGCCGAAAATAATAACAATGCAAAGAAGATGCTTGGTGACTTTACTGCACCCAATTCCAATTTACATGGAAGAAGCATCTCAATCCCTGCCATTGGAGCAAACAATTTTGAGCTAAAGCCTCAATTAGTTTCTCTGATGCAATAGAACTGCAAGTTTCATGGACTTCCATCAGAAGATCCTTTTCAGTTCTTAACTGAATTCTTGTAGATCTGTGATACTGTTAAGACCAATGGGGTTGACTTCAAGGTCTACAGGCTTATGCTTTTCCCGTTTGCTGTAAGAGACAGAGCTAGAATATGGTTGGACTCTCAACCTAAATATAGCCTGAACTCTTGGGATAAGCTGGTCACGGCTTTCTTAGCCAAGTTCTTTCCTGCACAAAAGCTTAGCAAGCTTAGAGTGGATGTTCAAACCTTCAAACAGAAGGAAGCTGAATCCCTCTATGAAGCTTGGGAGAGATACAAGCAACTGACCAAAAAGTGTCCTTCTGACATGCTTTCAGAATGGACCATCCTGGATATATTCTATGATGGTTTGTCTGAATTATCTAAGATGTCACTGGACCATTCTGCAGGTGGATCCATTCACCTAAAGAAAACGCCTACAGAAGCTCAGAAACTCATTGACATAGTTGCAAATAACCAGTTCATGTACACTTCTGAAAGGAATCCTGTGAGTAATGGGACGCCTCAGAGGAAAGGAGTTCTTGATATTGATACTCTGAATGCCATATTGGCTCAGAATAAAATATTGACTCAACAAGTCAATATGATTTCTCAGAGTCTGAATGGATTGCAAGCTGCTTCCAACAGTACTCAAGAGGCATCTTCTGAAGAAGAAGCTTATGATCCTGAGAACCCTGCAATAGCAGAGGTGAATTACATAGGGGAACCCTATGGAAATACCTATAATCCCTCATGGATAAATCATCCAAATTTCTCATGGAAGGATCAAGAAAAGCCTCAACAGGGCTTTAATAATGGTGGAAGAAACAGGTTCAGCAATAGCAAACCTTTTCCATCATCCACTCAACAACAGACAGAGAATTCTGAGCAGAATTCATCTAGCTTAGCAAATATAGTCTCTGATCTATCTAAGGCCACTCTAAGTTTCATGAATGAAACAAGGTCCTCCATTAGAAATTTGGAGGTACAAGTGGGCCAGCTGAGTAAAAGAGTCACTAAAACTCCTCCTAGTACTCTCCCAAGTAATACAGAAGAAATTCCAAAGAGAGAGTGCAAAGCCATTGATTTGACCATCATGGCCGAACCTACAAGGGAGTTGGAGGACGTGAATCCTAGTGAGGAAGACCTCCTGGAACGTTCAGTGACCAATAAGGAGTTTCCCTTTGAGGAACCAAAGGAATCTGAGGCTCATCTAAAGACCATAGAGATTCCATTGAACCTCCTTCTGCCTTTCATGAGCTCTGATGAGTATTCATCCTCTGAAGAGGATGAAGACATTACTGAAGAGCAAGTTGCTAAGTACCTTGGCACAATCATGAAGCTGAATGCCAAATTATTTGGTAATGAGACTTGGGAAGATGAACCTCCCTTGCTCACCAATGAACTAAATGCATTGGATAGGCAGAAATTACCTCAAAAGAAACAGGATCCTGGTAAATTCCTAATTCCCTGTAACATAGGCACCATGACCTTTGAGAAGGCTCTGTGTGACCTGGGGTCAGGCATAAACTTAATGCCACTCTCTGTAATGGAGAAACTTGGGATCTTTGAGGTACAAGCTGCCAGAATCTCATTAGAGATGGCAGACAACTCAAGAAAACAGGCTTATGGAAAAGTAGAGGACGTGTTAGTAAAGGTTGAAGGCCTTTACATCCCTGCTGATTTCATAATCCTAGACACTGGGAAGGATGAGGATGAATCCATCATCCTTGGAAGACCCTTCTTAGCCACAGCAAGAGCTGTGATTGATGTGGACAGAGGAGAATTGGTCCTTCAACTGAATGAGGACAACTTTGTGTTTAAAACTCAAGGATCTTCCTCTGTAACCATGGAGAGTAAGCATGAAAAGCTTTTCTCACTGCAGAGTCAACCAAAGCCCCCACAGTCAAACTCTAATTTTGGTGTTGGGAGGCCACAACCAAACTCTAAGTTTGGTGTTGGGAGGTTCCAACAATGCTCTGAACATCTGTGAGGCTCCATGAGAGCTCACTGTCAAGCTATTGACATTAAAGAAGCGCTTGTTGGGAGGCAACCCAATGTTATTTAATTATATCTATTTTATTTTCTATTGTTATTTTATGTTTTTTTAGGTTGATGATCATGTGGAGTCACAAAAACTACTGAAAAATAAAAAACAGAATAAAAAACAGCTTTAAAAATAGCTCACCCTGGAGGAAGAACTTACTGGCGTTTAAACGCCAATAAGAAGCATCAAATTGGCGTTTAACGCCAGAAAGAGGCATCAAGCTGGCGTTAAATGCCAGAAACAAGCACCAGACTGGCGTTTAACGCCAGAACCGAGCATGGAAGTGGCGTTAAACGCCAGAAACAAGCAGCAAGCTGGCGTTTAACGCCAGACATACATGCTAAGGGCGTTTTACACGCCTAATTGGAGCAGGGATGTTAAGTCCTTGACCCCACAGGACCTCCACCTCTTCTTCTCTCCTCTTCATACCTCTCCATTACTCCTCCAAAACCATCATACAACCCACTTACACCCACCCACTCAAATTCAAACCATCAATCTTTCCTTTTCACACATCATAACCACCTAAACCCCCCTGGCCGAACCATTCACACCCCTCCATCTTCTCCATCTCTTCTTCTTCTCATCCTTTCTTTCTTCTTTTACTCGAGGACGAGCAAACCTTTTAAGTTTGGTGTGGTAAAAGCATTGCTTTTTATTTTTTCATAACCATTAATGGCACCTAAGGCCGGAGAAACCTCTAGAAAGAGGAAAGGAAAGGCAGCTGTTTCCAACTCCGAGTCATGGGAGATGGAGAGATTCATCTCAAAAGTCCATCACTAAGAAAAGGATTGAGCAAACAAGAGAGCCCACTCATGGACCTCAACAAGAACATGAGGAAATTCCTCATCATGAAATCCCTGAGATGCCTCAAGGGATACACTTCCCTCCATAAAACTATTGGGAGCAAATTAACACCTCCCTAGGAGAATTAAGTTCCAACATGGGACAACTAAGGGTGGAGCACCAAGAGCACTCCATCATCCTCCATGAGATTAGAGAAGATCAAAGAGCTATAAGGGAGGAGCAACAAAGACAAAGAACAGACATAGAGGAGCTCAAGAGCACCATTGGTTCTTCAAGAAGAGGAAGATGCCACCCTCACTAAGGTGGACCCGTTCCTTAATCTCCTTGTTCTTATTTTCCTATTTTTTGGTTTTTTGAGCCTTATGTTTTATTTATGTTTGTGTCTTTACTATATGATCATTAGTGTTTAAGTGTCTATGTCTTAAAGCTATGAATGTCCTATGAATCCATCACCTCTCTTAAAATGAAAACTATTCTAAAAACAAAAGAACAAGAAGTACATGGTTTTGAATTCATCCTTGAACTAGTTTAATTATTTTGATGTGGTGACAATACTTTTTGTTTTCTGAATGAATGCTTGAACAGTGCATATGTCTTTTGATATTGTGGTTTATGAATGTTAAATATATTGGCTCTTGAAAGAATGATGAAAAAGGAGAAATGTTATTGATAATCTGAAAAATCGTAAAATTGATTCTTGAAGCAAGAAAAAACAGTGAATACAAAAGCTTGCGGAAAAAAAAAAGAAAGAAAAATGGCGAAAAAAAGGGAAAGAAAAAGAAAAAGAAAGCAGAAAAAGCCAAAAGCTCTTTAAACCAAAAGGCAAGAGCAAAAAGCCAATAGCCCTTAAAACCAAAAGGCAAGGGTAATAAAAAGGATCCAAGGCTTTGAGCATCAGTGGATAGGAGGGCCTACAGGAATAAAATCCTGGCCTAAGTGGCTAAACCAAGCTGTCCCTAACCATGTGCTTGTGGCGTGAAGGTGTCAAGTAAAAACTTGAGACTGGGCGGTTAAAGTCAAGGTCCAAAGCAAAAAAAAAGAGAGTGTGCTTAAGAACCCTGGACACCTCTAATTGGGGACTTTAGCAAAGCTGAGTCACAATCTGAAAAGGTTCACCCAGTTATGTATCTGTGGCATTTATGTATCCGGTGGTAATACTGGAAAACAAAGTGCTTAGGGCCACGGCCAAGACTCATAAAGTAGCTGTGTTCAAGAATCAACATACTGAACTACGAGAATCAATAACACTATCTAAATTCTAAGTTCCTATAGAAGCCAATCATTCTGAACTTCAATGGATAAAGTGAAATGCCAAAACTATTCAAGAGGCAAAAAGCTACTAGTCCCGCTCATCTGATTGGAGCTAAATTTCATTGATATTTTGGAATTTATAGTATATTCTCTTCTTTTTATCCTATTTAATTTTCAGTTGCTTGGGGACAATCAACAATTTAAGTTTGGTGTTGTGATGAGCAGATAATTTATACGCTTTTTGGCATTGTTTTTACATAGTTTTTAGTATGATTTAGTTAGTTTTTAGTATATTTTTATTAGTTTTTAATTAAAATTCACATTTCTGGACTTTACTATGAGTTTGTGTGTTTTTTTGTCATTTCAGGTCATTTCTGGCTGAAATTAAGGGACTTGAGCAAAAATCAGATTCAGAGGTTGAAGAAGGACTGCAGATGCTGTTGGATTCTGACCTCCCTGCACTCAAAGTGGATTTTATGGAGCTACAGAAGTCCAAATGGCGCGGTCTCAATTGTGTTGGAAAGTCGACATCCAGGGCTTTCCAAAAATATATAATAGTCCATACTTTGCCCGAGTTTAGACGACTCAAACTGGCGTTCAACACCAGCTCTCTGCCCTATTCTGGAGTTAAACGCCAGAAACAGGTTGCAAAGCAGAGTTAAACGCCAGAAACAGGTTACAAACTGGCGTTTAACTCCAAGGAAGACCTCTACACGTGAAAGCTTCAATGCTCAGCCCAAGCACACACCAAGTGGGCCCCAGAAGTAGATTTATGCATCATTTACTCATTTCTGTAAACCCTAGTAACTAGTTTAGTATAAATAAGACTTTTTACTATTGTATTCGGGAGATCTTCTGATCAGTTTTATGCTATCTTAGACCTTTATGGAGGCTGGCCATTCGGCCATGCCTGGACCTTCATCACTTATGTATTTTCAACGGTAGAGTTTCTACACACCATAGATTAAAGTGTGGAGCTCTGCTGTTCCTCATGAATTAATGCAAAGTACTATTGTTTTTCTATTCAACTCAAGCCTATTTCTTCTCTAAGATATTCATTCACACACAAGAACATGATGAATGTGATTATTATGTGATGTTCATCACCATTCTCACTTATGAACGCGTGCCTGACAAACACTTCCGTTCTACATGCAAACAAGCTTGAATGCATATCTCTTAGCCTCCTGATCCACGATCAGAGTCTTCGTGGTATAGGCTAGAATTATTGGTGGCCATTCTTGAGATCCGAAAAGTCTAAACCTTGTTTGTGGTATTCCGAGTAGGACCTGGGAAGGGATGGCTGTGACGAGCTTCAAACTCGCGAGTGCTGGGCGTAGTGACAGACCCAAAAGGATTACTGAATCCTATTCCAGTATGATCGAGAACCGACAGATGATTAGTCGTGCGGTGACAGCACATTTTGGACCATTTTCACTGAGAGGACGGGAAGTAGCCATTGACAACGGTGATGCCCTGCATAAAGCTTGCCATGGAAAGGAGTAGGAAGGACTGGATGAAAGCAGTAGGAAAGCGGAAATTCAGAAGGAACAAAGCAACTCCATACACTTATCTGAAATTCTCACCAATGAATTACATAAGTATCTCTATCTTTATTTTATATTTTATTTATATTTTAATTATTAAAACTCTATAACCATTTGAATCCGCCTGACTGAGATTTACAAGGTGACCATAGCTTGCTTCAAGCCGACAATCTCCGTGGGATCGACCCTTAATCACGTAAGGTTTATTACTTGGACGACCCAGTGCACTTGCTGGTTAGTTGTGCGAAGTTGTGACAAAGAATTGAGATTACGATTGTGCGTACCAAGTTTTTGGCGCCATTGAGATCACAATTTCGTGCACCAAGTTTTTGGCGCCGTTGCCGGGGATTGTTCGAGTTTGGACAACTGACGGTTCATCTTGTTGCTCATATTAGGTAATTTTATTTTAAATTTAAGTTTTTTTATTTCTTATTTTCGAAAAATACAAAAAAAAAAATTCTTCTTTTTCGTTCTTCCCAAAACAATTTTCGAAAAAACAAAAAAAATTAATTAAAAAAATCATAAAAATCAAAAATAATTTTGTGTTTCTTGTTTTAGTCTATTGTCAATTTATAAGTTTGGTGTCAATTGCATGTTTATCTCTTTTTTGCATTTTTCGAAAATTCATGCATTGCATTCTTCATGATCTTCAAGTTGTTCTTGATGAATCCTCTTGTTTGATCTTCATATTTTCTTATTGTGTGTTGCATCTTGTTTTCCATATGCATTCTTGCATTCATAGTGTCTAAAAATTAAAAATTTCTAAGTTTAGTGTCTTGCATGTTTTTCTTTTCTTAAAAATTTTCAAAAATAAGTTCTTGGTGTTCATCTTGACATTCAAAGTGTTCTTGGTGTTCATCTTGACATTCATAGTGTTCTTGCATACATCATTTGTTTTAATCCAAAATTTTCATGCATTAAGTCTTTTTGATGTTTTTCTCTTTCATCATTAAAAATTCAAAAATCAAAAAAATATCTTTCCCTTTTTTTCTCATAAAATTCGAAAATTTGAGTTGACTTTTTTAAAAATTTTTAAATTTAGTTATTTCATATGAGTCAAATCAAATTTTCAATTTAAAAATTCTATCTTTTTCAAATCTTTTTCAAAAATCAAATCTTTTTCATTTTTCTTTCATAATTTTGAAAATTTTTAAAATTAATTTTCAAAAATTTTTTCTTATTTTTACTTCATATTTTCGAATTTATTACTAACATTTAATATTTTGATTCAAAAATTTCAAGTTGTTACTTGCCTATTAAGAAAGGTTCAATCTTTAAAATTTTAAAATCATATCTTTTTGTTTCTTATTAGTCAAGTAATCAACTTTAATTTTCAAAATCAAATCTTTTTAAATTTCTTTTTCAAATCTTTTTCAAAATATCTTTCAATCATATCTTTCTTAATAAGAACATTCTTGTTGAAGAAGGACTGCAGATGCTGTTGGATTCTGACCTCCTTGCACTCAAAGTGGATTTTCTGGAGCTACAGAAGTCCAAATGGTGCGGTCTCAATTGTGTTAGAAAGTCGACATCCAGGGCTTTCCAGAAATATATAATAGTCCATACTTTGCCCGATTTTAGATGACTTAAACTGGCGTTCAACGCCAGCTCTCTGCCCTATTCTGGAGTTAAATGCCAGAAACAGGTTGCAAAGCAGAGTTAAACGCCAAAAATAGGTTACAAACTGGCGTTTAACTTCAAGGAAGACCTCTACACGTGAAAGCTTCAATGCTCAGCCCAAGCACACACCAAGTGGGCCCCGGAAGTGGATTTCTGCATCATTTACTCATTTCTGTAAACCCTAATAACTAGTTTAGTATAAATAGGACTTTTTACTATTGTATTAGGGAGATCTTTTAATCAGTTTTATTTTATCTTAGACCTTTATGGAGGCTGGCCATTCGGCCATGCCTGGACCTTTATCACTTATGTATTTTCAACGGTAGAGTTTCTACACACCATAGATTAAGGTGTGGAGCTCTGCTGTTCCTCATGAATTAATGCAAAGTACTATTATTTTTCTATTCAACTCAAGCCTATTTCTTCTCTAAGATATTCATTCACACACAAGAACATGATGAATGTGATGATTATGTGACGTTCATCACCATTCTCACTTATGAACGCGTGCCTGACAAACACTTCCGTTCTACATGCAAACAAGCTTGAATGCATATCTCTTAGCCTCCTGATCCACGATCAGAGTCTTCGTGGTATAGGCTAGAATTATTGGTGGCCATTCTTGAGATCCGAAAATTCTAAACCTTGTCTGTGGTATTCTTAGTAGGACCTGGGAAGGGATGGCTGTGACGAGCTTCAAACTCGCGAGTGCTGGGCGTAGTGACAGACCCAAAAGGATTACTGAATCCTATTCCAGTATGATCGAGAACCGACAGATGATTAGTCGTGCGGTGACAGCACATTTTGGACCATTTTCACTGAGAGGACGGGAAGTAGCCATTGACAACGGTGATGCCCTGCATAAAGCTTGCCATGGAAAGGAGTAGGAAGGACTGGATGAAAGCAGTAGGAAAGCGGAGATTCAGAAGGAACAAAGCAACTCCATACACTTATCTGAAATTCTCACCAATGAATTACATAAGTATCTCTATCTTTATTTTATATTTTATTTATATTTTAATTATTAAAACTCTATAACCATTTGAATCCGCCTGAATGAGATTTACAAGGTGACCATAGCTTGCTTCAAGCCGACAATCTCCGTGGGATCGACCCTTACTCACGTAAGGTTTATTACTTGGACGACCCAGTGCACTTGCTGGTTAGTTGTGCGAAGTTGTGACAAAGAATTGAGATTACGATTGTGTGTACCAAGTTGTTGGCACCATTGAGATCACAATTTCGTGCACCAGTCCTGTTTTTCATTTCCTTCTCCTTTCTTCTCTCCTTTCTCCTTCTTTCTTCCTCCTTTCTCACTTTTTTTCCTTCTTCATTTCTTTAACTTCTCATCCTTATTCTCTTTCATTATATTTTCCTTATTGCATTTGCATACTTTCATTAATTACATTTTATATTTGTGCATGTTTTTATTTTCCTTTCTAAATTTGATACTTTTTCTTCGGTGTTGAATTTTCTTGCTCAACTGTTAATTATTTTGGTGCTTTATGACTTGTTTTATTCTTATTGGATAATATTATTTAAGCAATGCTAATCTTATATGATACTTGTATTCCTTTTCATTGACATGAATTTATATTGTCTTTCATGACCCACTCTTTCTTCCCTTTTGTTGCAATCTTTGCACTTTTGATATGCCATTTACTTCTACTGTTTTCTCACTTGCATGTTGTAGCTACCATGTATTTGAGACCCTCCTTATTTGGCATTAACCCACCCATACTTTATTTGTTTTCTTATCTTTGTTTCTGGGTTACTTTTCTTCTTTTTTATCTTCTTTCAAGATGGCCACCGAGAAAGGAAAAGAGAAGCTTCTCAATGGGGCGACAGACAAGTCCATCTGTACAATCTATGGAGAAAAGCATCAGTTGGAGCAACCCGTCCACTTGCATATCTTAGCATACACCGAGGACGGTGCAATCTTTAAGTGTGGGGAGGTCGATACCGACTTTCGTAGGTTAGTTATTTCCTATTTCAACACCAATTTTTAATTTTTCTTGTTAAATTAGTTGTTGCATTTGCATGTTTGATTGCATGTTTTTGTGCATGTTCTTCTATCACTACTTGGTTTTAGTGATAAGTTCTTTTTCAAGACCCTTTTTATAGCATTTCACTAATTTAAATTAAAACTTCTTTGCTAAACTTGTTTGAAGATTTTAATTTGGAACATGGTTATTGAGCTAAGAACACACAACCTGTGAGATTTTGAGCTTAATTATATGGTTACATTATTTAACCATGATTTTTATTCTTGTGTGTTTTCTTCTCTATGATTGCAATCTTTGCTTTGTTCCAGTCTATATGTCCATTGTTTAGTGTATGTGCATGCATACATATGATTGAGGCCATCATTTGTTATTAGCTCACTTATCCCAAATAGCCTACCATTTCATTTACCTTTGTTTGCCACTTTGAGCCTTTTTAATCCACATTTGTTCTTTATATTACTACATCACTAGCCTTAAGTAGAAAAATAATTAATTACTCGATTTGAATCTTTGGTTAGCTTAAGATAGTGTGTGTCAATAAATGTGGGGAAATGTGGGAACTTAGGTTGATGAGAATATGTTGTGTTTTTACTGACAAATATTGGAAATTTGGGTGCTTGCTCATGTGAAATCAGAAAAACCATATGCATTGATATATTATATTTTTATTTATGAAAAAAAAAAGAAAAAAAGAGAGAAAAGAAAAGAAATAAATGAATAGGGGACAAAATTACCCCAATGTTAAGTCCAATAAAAATATCAATGCATATGTGGTGAAATTAAAAATTGATGCATGAGTATGTGAAATATACAAAAGTGAGATTTTGGGGTAGCTAGGCATGATTTTAGAATTATATAGAGTATGTGTGTGTGTTAGGTGAGAATTTAGGTTAGTCAAAGATTCAAAGTATAACTCACTTGGCCATACATGTATCCTCACCCTTACCTTAGCCCCATTACAACATTAAAAAGCCCTCATGATGTTTGCATTTATACACTAAATATTTGTTGATTGGTTAGATGAAGAACAAAATTTTAGAAAGCATGACAAGAGAAGAGTAGAGTGGATTAACCCTAGACACTTGAGCGATTAGAGTGTATATACACTTCCAGTGAGGGTTCAATGCTTGATTCTATGTTCCCGGCTTTCATGAGCTATCTTCTTTTGCAAGTTTACTTGTACTTTATTTTAAGATTTGAATTAGTGAGATCCCCAATTCATATTTCTTCTTGAAAGATTTGCTTACTTTTAAACTAAGGAGGAAAGAGCATTTTGCATTTAGTTGCATTCATATAGATAGGTTGCATTGCATAAGTTTTACCATTCTGCCTTCACTCTTTTGGTTCTCTTGAGCTTAGCATGAGGACATGCTAATGTTTAAGTGTGGGGAGATTGATAAACCCCATTTTTAGGGTTTATCTTGTGCTTAATTGAGCAGATTTTATCCACTAAACTCACACGTATTCATAGAATTCGCATGTTTTACATTTTCCTTCCTAATTTTGTGCTATGATTGAAAACATGCTTCTTTGGCCTTAAATTTTCTCAGTTTAATCCTCTCTTATTACCATTCGATACCGTGATATATTGTTAAGTGTTTTTAGAGTTTATAGGGCAGTAATAGCTTAGAGGATGGAAAGGAAGCATGCAAAAGTGGAAGGAACACAAGAAATTGAAGGAATTGCTAAGCTGTCGAGCCTGACCTCTTCGTACTAAATCGATCATAACTTGAGCTACAGAGGTCCGAATGAGGCGGTTCTAGTTGCGTTAGAAAGCTAACATCCAGGGCTTCAAAATGATATACAATTTGCCATATTTTTCACGCAGTTAGGTGACGCACACATGTGCATCACGCGTACGCGTGACAAAGCCACGTGCTGCATGTATCAGAAAATGTTGGGGGCGATTTCTGGGCTGTTTTTGGCCCAGTTTGAAGCCCAAAAACACTGATTAGAGACTGCAGAGTGAAGGAATCAGAGAGACAACTTTCATTCACATAATTTTAGGTTTTAGATGTAGTTTTCTAGAGAGAGAGGCTCTCTCCTCTCTCTAGGTTTTAGGGTTCTTAGGTTTAGCTATTCTCAATCTCAGATTTCTATCTTAGTTTAATTAGTTTCTCTTCTACTGTTATTTATTTTAGCACTTTAGTTTATTTATTTTCCTTGTTGATTACTTTATGTTGTCAATTTAGGTTATGAATTCTCATGTTAGATTTGATTTTCTATTTAATGCAATTTGAGGTATTTCATATTTATTGCTTCTTCTATTATTTTTTATCATTGATTTTGCAATTGTTGGTTTTAGTATTTAAACTAGCTTTTTATATTCTTAGCTAAGATTGAGTAATTAGAGACTCTTGAATTATCAAAGTCTCTTGTTGATTGACAATTGAAAGTTGCTAGTTGACTTGAATTTCACTAACTCTAGTCTTTCCTTGGGAGTTGACTAGGACTTGTGGATTCAGGTTGATTTATCCACTTGACTTTCCTTTATAGTTAGAGGTTCACTAAGTGGGAGCAATGAACAATTGATATCATAAGTGACTATGATAATGGGGATAGGACTTCTAATTATCAATCCTTGCTAAAACTTTTCTTAATTGTTATTTTATTTCCTTATTATTTACATTACTTGTTCCTTATTTCAAAACCCAAAAAGATAAAATCCCATAACCAATTATAAGTACACTTCCCTGCAATTCCTTGAGAGACGACCCGAGGTTTAAATACTTCGGTTTATTTTTATTAGGTTTACTTTGGTGACAAACAATTTTTTTGCATGAAAGGATTATTTGTTGGTTTAGAAACTATACTTGCAATGAGAATTCATTGAGGAATTCTAAACCGTTAAAAATTTGTTCATCAGAGCACTTCCCTTTTTCCATGGTGGCTGACGAGTATGGCCAGAATCCTTCTGATGTGAAGCTGTTGCATGGAATTGGTGACACTGGTATTGCGCAATATCTTCAGGTATGTTTGTCATTGCGTCTGGTATAAACTTTTATGGCTGGTTTTGCGCTTTTGTTTTTAAGTGTTGTGCTTTGTTGGTTTACTAGGTTATGGGTGCTCGACTGATGTGCATTGGTCGGACTCAGGAGCTTAAGTGTGCTCGAGATTCGTTTGATAAGGCGGCTGTTGATCAACTGATACAGGAGAATTCTGAGCAGGGAAGGAAACTTCGTGATGCTCTGGACTTGGTGAATATGTTGGAGGAAAAGGTAACTTTGGCGGACGGTGTTAAAAAGAAGCTTGAAGAAGAGAAGAGTGCCTTGGAGGCTAGGTTAGTAGTTCTTTCTGTGGAGAAGAAACAGTTAGAAGCTGAGAAGGAAAACCACAGCCTTGAAATGTTTGCCGCTGGCTTTGATAGGGCGGTGGAGCAAGCCAAATTCCTGGCTTCTGAGGTAGATCTGTCTTCGATAGATCCTTGCAAAGTTGTTGTGGATGGCCAGTTAGTGGAAGATAAGGATTATGAAGATGAGGAGCAGGGGGAGAACCCGGATGCTCAATGATTTACTGTAATAGATTAGTGTTTATTTTCTGCTTTCCTTGCATTTTGGAACTTCTTGCTTATAGTAAAAACAAAATTGTTTTGATGTAGTTGTTATAGTTTGGAATTGTTGGTTTATAGTACTTAGCCAAAAGTATTTGGTAGTGTTAGAGTTTGATCACATGTTTAAAATACATGTTTGGTGGGTTGTGTGATTTTCTTATATGAAAATCTTTGTGAATGCTCATCTTACAAGTTATTGATGTTTGTTAATAGTACTTGGCCGAAGAGTGTAGAGAACAAGTGCATAAATGAGTTACATTTGTTGCATTGTAGAATGATAATTGTGAGAGTGTGGGGTGGTGTGCCTCATTAAAACCTCTCTAGCAAAACCCTCCTTAGTGATAAAATCTAGTAGTAGGAAAAAGAGTACATCACGGTGCCCGACTTATAGACTAACTGTAATACATCTTTAAAGAAGAAATATTCCAATTATTTGGTAGTGTTGTGCCATCAAGTGTTTGTATTTTGTATGCTCCTTTACCGATGACTTTGCAGACCCGGAATGGACCTTCCCAGTTGGCGCTTAATTTGCCATGTCCTGGTGGTTTTCGTACGTCTTCTATTTTCCTGAGGACGAGGTCGCCCTCTAAGAATGTCCTCGGTTTGAGTTTCTTGTTGTATTTCCGAGCTATAGCTCGTTTTGCGGCGAGTTGTTGAAGTGTTGACTTGTTTCTGTTCTCTTCGATGAGGTCCAATCTTTTTCTATAATGATCTTTTTCTATAATTCTAAATATTATTTTATTCTATTTACTATTATATTGATCATAATACAAAAATATTAATCTTTTCTCGTTAAACTTAATAAGTTATAACTTTATTTCGTCATTTTCTTTTCAATATATAGAGAACATCTCTAGAATAATATGAAACTTTGAATTTTTTATCGTTCAATTATAATTGAGCATCCATCACATGAATAAGGAAGGAAAGAATTTGAACCAGTGATCCAACCTCATTAAGGACACACGCCATAGCTAGCCTAACACACGCTAGAGCTTGTTCCTCATGTGAGGACAAAAATTCCTTCCTGCATTGGCACATATATATGAGCGAAGAACATGATGCGGAAGGGTGTTACCTAAATTATTTTTTTATTAAAAGTAAATATAGGCTTACTTGTAATTTTTTTTAGTGAAAGTACATAAGTAGTACATAGTATATAAAGTATAACAATTTAACAAATATTTTGTAAGGGATGTTTCAGTCTTTTCAAAATAAGAAAAACTTAATTTTCTTTCTCTCAATCACTTCTGATTTATCAAACCATTAACATCACAGTTTCAATAACTTAGGGCGTGAGATTTTCTTCAAGTATGGATGTATAAAATATTCCAAGTACAAATAGGGGTAGATGTGAATATTAGCGAGGAATTGATCATCATTCTAAAAATTTATAAAGTAAATAATCTATTATAGTCTTAAACGTACTATAGTTTAAACGTCGATGATGTGTAACGTGAAGTGCTATGTGAAATTTCCATGAAATAACGTCGTTGAAGGAGAGACACTCTAAACATGTGAAAACAACATCGCTTCAACATCTCCTCTTCAAATAAACCATTTCCCTAGCCCTCCCCCTTCAGCGTTTCTCACCAAAAACCTCAAAGAAATATTCTCTTTTTCTTTGTCAGTTCGTTCTCCGATTCTTCTCATTCACATTTTTTGCCAACGATCATCCTTGGAATCTACTCTCTCCTATCAGTGAAGGACTTATTGACGAAGCATCGCCTTCGCACACTACTTATGGCGAAAGATAAAGGTTCATATTGATGCTTCTCTTCCATTTTTTGTATTCCGTTGAGATTTCTTGGTACTTTTGTGTAAATGAGTAATTTAGAATGTTATCGTTGTATGTGTAAAAGAGTAGTTTAGAATGTTGTCAATGTTAGTGGCGTAAATATCAGGGATTAGGATTTCTAATATAAACCTTCTAACCACTATGATCATATTTTGGTTGAAGTTATAGTCATTAGGAAGTAAATATATGTGTTTTTGTAGCTTTTTTTAACATTGTAACTATAGTATTGATTTCTTGTTTTGTGCAAAATGATTATCTAATCACAAAATGACTAATGCTATCTGCTTTTGCATTGTGCTGGAAACTTTAGATGCCTGATCGATTGAAACTTGTTTTTCACTATGGTGGAAAGTTAGAGACACGGCGTGGTGGAAGTGTTATCTACACATCTCACTTGTATGAAGACCATCTTGATGTGTTTGCGGTGACAAGTTATTATAGGAAATTTGGGTATGACAAGGTTGAAGCAAGTTAATTTTTGGATCCTAATGAAGGGGGAGTTCGGTCTCAGGAGATTGCAAGTGGTCCAGGACCTTAGAAATATGATCAGACTAAAAATGATGATCAACCTGCTAAAGGTCAAAAGGTTGGAATGGAAGGTATGGAAGAAGTATAGAAGATGTTAAAGCTGTGAAGGAAACTAGCACAGTATTAAGTCAACTTGAAAAATCAGTTACCTTTGATGTCTCTTTCTTTTTTTTTTTTTTTTTTTGTCAGGTGGATTAGACAGTCCCTAATTCTAGGCATTACCTATATGCTACACACCCACACAACACACTGACACACTACATGGGTTTATTTTTAAGTTCATTTTTCTCTTCGTGAGACTTGAACAGTTGTTAAGGAGGCATATAATATGCCACTCAACCAAGCCTCCAACCTTTGATATCTCAGTTGAGTTCAAATCCATTTCTGCAAGCCCACTATCAGCTGCACCAAGCCCAGTACCCATTGTCCCAAGCCCACTACAACAAAACTCACTTCTTCCAAGCCTATTGTACCAAAACCCACTGCCCCTAAGCCTACTACACCAAAACCCAAAGCATCTCCTAGTTCAAGTGCACCCAAGATAAATACTCCCAAAATTCAGTGACCCTAAACCTTGCTCACAGGCCAAGTCCACCTCTGCTAAGCCCAAGTCAAATGCTCATATGACATGCAATGATGATCCTAAATCTCTATCCCAACCAAATCTCATTGTTTACAAACTCAAAAGAGACGTTTTTAATGTGTACATCCATGTTATTATGAGAAGAGACTTTATTATATGATAAAGTCTTCCATGTAGATTGATAGTTAATATATCTATATGTGTAGATTTTTGCTGGCTGAAGTTGTGAGCGACAAGTGTCCTATGGAGGGGACAAAGACTGCCTTGACAGCTTGTGGTGCAGCGGAAAGCTTGGTAGGTTAGTCATATGGTTTAAGGGTGAGAGATAAGTGAGTTAGGATTATTAGGATAAATTAGTAGTGAATTTTTTGGTTGATTTTGGACTTTTGAAGACCCCAGAAAAACTAACCCGACCCAAAAAGAAAATATGTGATCCACCATTCAATGATTGAGCTATTATTATTTTCAGCCATTGGTTTTATATTTTTGGACAGGTTCAGGCCCCAAAAGCAAGCCCGAACTGACCGAACCCGATACCTGACCCGGCTAAATATGAAAAAAAAAAAATGACGAGTCTCCTTCATTCTCCATGGCTGTCGCTGCTGTTCTGCGAAGGAGAAAAGTCCGCAGCTCGTCGCCTCCTCGTGTGGCCCGCTTCGCATCTCTGTCAGCCGTGAGAGAAGTTAATAGACACTTTTTTAATCGACGCCGTGAGAGAAGTGCCACAAAGACACGCCATCTTCTTCAACGCCGCAGGAGAAGGACCAGAGGAGGCGCTTCTTCTTCGACCCCGTGACCTGCGCCGAGGATGACAGAAAGGAGATCCAGAAAATGCGCCATCATCTAAGACGCGGTGACCCACGGCGTGAATCTGATGTGACTTGCTTTATCGACATGAAACAGTGAGTTTGTTGTTGAAGTCTTGTTCTTGCGTCTTTCGCGATCGACAAAGAGAATTACAATCGGGCCGTGGTGTGGCTTCGGGTGAGCACAGTAGTTAATACCCATTGTGGCTGTTCAATTCTATATTTATAATGATATAGATGTGCTCTGTGTTTAAAACAATTTATCTAATTTTTCTAAGTTCTATAGTTGTTGATGACAATATTTTTCTCTTAAGTAATAATCTCTGCAATTTATAATGGGCTCTTTCTTGACCAAATGTGATTTAATTACTGTTGAATTTTTAGTTGAACTAGATTATTAGGTAGTTTGTTCCCGGCTATGGGAATCCAAGACAAGGCAAAATGGGAGATCTTTCTGTTTTGGGGATTTGAGGCGTTGATTTTTTCTCTCCTTTTTGTTAGGATTGAGGCTGTTTTCTTTTAGAAAAAAAAAAAAAGAAACATTATTCAAGCAATTTTTATCTTACAAAACTTGAGAGATATTGTTCAAGTTATTTTAAATTGTTCTTTTTATAGGCCCATAAAATATCCAGCACAATATAAACTGAATAGGCCCAACTACTTCTTAATTGCACTACTTCTAATTAGTCTAATAATTTTTCTATTAATCTCAAAAAATAACACTCCTTCCTGATGACAACCACTGGTGCAAGTACTCCTACAACTAAAGCAGCTGCAGAATTTGTCCCATTAACTCATTCGATAGACATTTATGATTTATCATTCTAAAATTCAAACAGCACAAATCTACATGTATAGATTTGTCCTCTTATCTATACCAAAGAATTTGCCTTATTATATTCATATTCATGAATTACAACATTCTTACTTCACAATGACAATTATTTATTTACTTTTATTATCTCTTTTTTAAACTATTTTATAGTGATAAGTTAATATAGAGAAAGAATCGTTCTTTTTGTATAATATATATACATCACCTTCCTAACTTCTACATAAAAATAAGTTTTGAATCTTTTTAAATTTCTGATATTTTTAGAAGACAATATATATTTGAATTTTTACTCCTTTAAATATTAGGAAGACGTATTTTGTTTTGAAAAAAATAACCAAACATTAAATTTGGAATACATATTATGAAATTCAATAATTTTTCAACAAAATCAACCAAAATTTATCGTTTGATTATTTTTGTGCAACAGAACTCGTCTTTCATAAATATATAATTTCATTTTTTTCATGAGTAGTTTTATCAACCGTTTACAACTTTTAGAAGTACAAATGATTATTTTTCATATATATCAAAGACAAATGACCATTGTGAAGCAATTGTGCAGGTTGGTATGATCACTATTATTTAACGAGTATAAACCAAAAAAAGAAAACAGATATACGTAGAAACCACAAGATAGCGCGTAGTATTTGTCTGCTAGATTAACGAAGGAACAATGCAATTACATTTATGAATTTGAATAGCCCCAATACAGCAATGATAGACAACCATGGTGACCAAGTCCAATGTCGTTCCACCACGGATTACCAACACAAAGGAAAAGGTGGAAAAATAAACAGATGCAGAGATATAATAAGGCCATCAAAACTTCCAACTACCACGCTACAACCAATAACTAAACTAGCCAACAACCCATCGCTGTCTCAACAAATACATCATTAAGATAATTGCAGACATTTTGTCTTCTATTGCATGTTGCAATCAGCTTTTGATACACGAAACAGGGCATTGTGAATACCCCCGTTGAGGGTTGGGTAACATATATAAGTACTAGACATATATCTCTACTTTTACATGGCAACCAACAACACAGGTAGCAACAAATATCACATTATAAATAGAGGAAAAGCGAGGTATTCATATTGAAACAACACTTAGAGTTTTGTTACATTTTCATGACATCATATCACAAGCCAAGAAACGGGCACTGCTTCCTTGCGTGCTCGGGAACTAATTTCACCAAGGTTTCAACGGGGACTCCCTTCAGTTCTGGTAATGTGATAGTAACATCAGAAAATGTCAGACAGAAGATATATTAATGACAATGAAAAAGCTGTCACATATACACAAACAGAATAGCCATACCATGAGATTTGAAATTAAATAGTGGTGGAAGGAAGCGGCCATTTGGCAGGCGAGTGTTTGGGTCACGAAGCTCATCAAAGAAAGGATGAGTCAAGGCATCTAACTGCATCAGATTGAAGAGGAAAAAGAAAAAGCACACAAATTATATTAAAACTTGGAAGATGAAAAAAGCTACTGTATCATTAGTGGTTAGAAACCATAAATATGCCCAACAAACTTGCAGAATCATATACTTACTGCTGTGCACCGCAGGTTAGGGGAGTATTGAAGTAGTCTTGACACCAAATCAACAGCTTCCGGTGGCATGCGCTTATGGAAGATCTAGTAAAAGAAAATTAACAAATACATCTTAGTAAAGTACGCTCAATGAGGCTTAAATGTCTTGTGACCTTATGAATGAAACACAAAAGAAGATTTAAGATCAAGAATTATGTTTGATACCTTGTGCCATGGATGTGCTTTAATCTGCGGGAATTTAAATTCTGTATAGTTAGGGTTCATGCATTTAATTTCCTCCCTTGTTGGAGTGCCGAGAACCTATCAAAACCAACCACAGATGGATCATTCATATGTTAACAAACGAGCACTGCATAAATTAGCAAGGGCACTTATCCAGGTTTTCAAATCATCATATAGGCCAATTCGGTCTTAAAATGCTAAAGCAAAAGACAATGCAAATAAGGCTTGGTTTGGTAAAGTTTTTACTTTTTAAAAGTAGCTTATCAAATCTGGCTTTTGAAAGATGGCTTTTTAAAAGGTATAGCATCTATATTTAGTAAATTAAAAATGGTTTTCAATATGCCCAACCAATAACAATTGTGTTTGGTAAAATAGTTTTTAAAATTTAAAACATCATAATAGATATAAATATAAGAATAAATTTGGATATTTATTAATATACGATGTTATATTAGACTTTTTAATTTTAATAAATACAAATCAACTCTGAGAAACTCCTCCTTAGGTGCTTCCAAAGGCACCCCTAATTTTTAAAGTTGCTATCACAAATACATGGTATTTTCTTATTTACCAAACACAAAACGAGGTATTTGTGCACCTTTTCAAAAAGTTTTACCAAACCAAGCCTAAGTAGAGCAACAATGAAAAAAGTTTACTTATCACAAAAAGATTACCTTGATTATCTCAACAAGCTGATCAACACCACTCTCACCAGGGAATAAAGGCTGGGAAAAGCAAAAAGAAAATCCATTAAATAACCAAACAAAAAAAAAAAACCAAAAGAGCTCATATCAGCAGTCACCAACCTGTCCAAGCAATAACTCAGCTAAAACGCAACCAACAGACCAAACATCAATAGCTGTAGTATATTCAGTAGCTCCAAAGATAAGCTCAGGTGCTCTATAATATCTGGAGCATATATAAGATATATTTGGTTCGCCTTTTACCTGTCAAAGGTCAGATTACAGTAAGATAGGGATAATAAAAAGTAAAAGAGAATGGTCAAAGAGGAAAGAATTAAAGCACATGCAGACGTATATAACATACCAATACTTTCGCACTTCCAAAGTCACAAAGTTTAACTTGATGGGTGTGAGGGTTGACCTGCAAAGATGAATGCTGAATTAGTATCTCTACCAAACCATCCTGACACCAGAGTTGGGTTTGAATTGATAGTTTCCTATCTTTAAGCCACTAAAACACAATCTTAGATATGAAATATGCGAACAACTAAGCCTTGTGACGGTTCATGTGTCCAAGTCATATTGCTCTATTGTAAATCATATTCACTTTTGATGTTTAGACTATTAATATTGAAACATGAGAAGAAAATGATTCAAAAATTAAAAAAAAAAAAGAGATAGCGGATGTATTCAAACATATATAAAAGGCATACCAATAGATTTTGAGGCTTGATATCACGATGGCAAACTCCAATACAACGATGAATATAAGACAATGCCCTAAAGATCTGCAGCATATCACACAAATTGTCACAACACCAACAAGGCAATGGCTGAACATATTAAGGGCAACAAAACATACCTGGTACGTGTATAGCTTCACATATATAAGTGGCATCCTTTGGTTCAACTTGTTGTAATGTTTGATAACACGATTAACTGTTTCAGGAACATACTCGAGAACCAAATTAAGGTATAGTTCATCTTTTTCAGTGGTTGAAAAGAAACAATGCTTCAAAGAGACAACATTTGGATGGTCAAGAAGGCGCATTGTTTGCAGTTCCCGATTCTTGTACCTCTTGTCTTGAAGAACCTTTTTGATAGCCACAGTTTCACCTGTCTCCAAGCATTTAGCCTACATTCATAGTATCATACTCAATATCAGTACTAAAAGGCAACATATATCACAATGTTGAAAATGATAAAACAAGACATATCATCCACCAAACTAGAATTCTTACCTGGAAGACAACTCCGAATGATCCATGCCCTACAACACGCTCTGCCATATAGCTTATAGTCTGAAATATAAAGAAATGTATCAGATTAATGTACACTACTAAAAATCAGAAAATACAGGGTGCAAATTAGAATAGACTACCAAAGAGAACATGTAAACCACACATATGGCATCACCCGATCCCTATAAACATCTCATAAGGCTTTATCAACGAGTAGCCAACTGGTGAAGATACTTCCCAATCACAAGACAGAACACAGACATGTTGAACACACCAAGCAAAATGTTGTGCTACTCATTGTACACTACCAAAATCTTCAGACCGAAAAGAACTTGTTTAAGGATAAATGCAATTTAATCTCACTTCAAATTTCAAAATTCAGCATTTAAAATCATAAGTCAAAACAGATGTAGGAGTGGAATTTGGGGAGAAAAAAGACAATTACAAACAACAATATCAACATGAATAATTGATAATCCACCGTCATCACGCACCACAATATAAGCACAGCACATTAAAATCATTTCAAACCACATTTGACAGTAAGGGAATCAAAGTGAAGAAGGTATATATACCTGCTTTGGCTGACCATTTCTACCACCAATGGTAGTCACAATGATATGCCCCGTCTCTGTTCCATTCCCATTGACAACTGTGGCTTCCATTTCCTAAAGGATTAAGCAAGTTTTAACAAGGTTATCTAACAAACATTACAATCAAACCTGCACTAAAAAAAAATACAGCTATTGTATAATAAAAAAAAAAGGTGACATACTCTATCATCCCTAATCTTCATATCATTCATTTCCTCTGGTAATCTATCAACACCAGCTGCGGCATGACCACTGGGTTCTCTCAAACCTGAAGTTGGTGCAACACCAACAGATGCCATCTTCACTGAAATCCGTTTCTCTTTTTAGCAGCTCACAAAACTACTCGCATAATAATCTTTTACCTGCCCCAAGAAATCAATTACATTAGCAGCATACCGGAAAAAAATATTCTTTTTCGTGTATATATAAACAAAAAAATAAATAAACAATCATGGAAAGCAATTCTGCAGTTGACGGATAGACGTGGAAACTGAATCTCAAATTTAAAGGTTACATCTTTTACAGAGTCAAACAAGCAGGAAAATTAAAATTAGAAAATTAAAAAGAGCATATTTAATAATAACAACAATAAATAAATACAAAACCTAAAAGCTCGTTTTGGGTAAAAAATGAACAACAAAAAACATAAATTTAATGAGCCATCAATCACGCAGAACTCCACACAATACAAACGGAAAGTTCACCATTGAGATCACATACCTCGCCAGAAAAAAAAATAAATAAAAGAAAATCAAATCCCTAACTGAAGATCCCCGTAACAGAAAGCGAAACAGCCCGATCCGAACACAGAACAAAATTAATGTGCAAAACAAACATAGTAAAACCCCAGCATACGTGGAAACTCCAGCATACGTGGTTACATCGATGAGAAAGCGAACCACGGAAATTTTGGGGGTGTAAAAAAAAATTAAAATAAAAAAGCTACGGCATAAATATATACACACAAAAAATGGAGAGAGAAAGAGAGATAGAAGATATACACTCTTCGGAATGGAAAAAAATGGAGGAAGTGGAAAACGAAGCTTGGAAAGGATCAAAAGAAATCCATCAGGTGGTGGTGATTTGGGGATTGGCTTCCCTTTTCTTTTTCTTTTTTTTTTTTTTTCGTATTTTGTGTGAGGAAACAGTTTCTGCCTTTTTGTGTGGTGTGCTAGAATGCGCTGGTGACAGTCAAAGAACAAAACCAGTCATATTTATTTTATTTATTATATTTTTATTTATTTTTTAGTAGTATTAATTTTTGGGGAGGGTGGTGGAAATTTAAAAAAGGAAAAATCTGTGTGTATGTGTGTACTGTATCAGGCCTGGTTTGGTCTTTCTCTTTCTTACTCTTTTGACCGTTCAAAGTTCCAAAGTTCAAACTTCAAAGTCACTTCTATATATGTAACTAAATTGGTAGGGGAAAAAGAATAGATAATAACAATCCAAAATGGATATTACAAGAAAGGGTCCACATGAGACTGGGATTAACCGAGTTTGATTAAATTCGAATTAATTTGAGTATTTTATGGGGGATTTTTTTTAAATAAATAAAATAATATTTTTTTTATTAAAATATACGATTTTAATATTTTTACGAAAATCTATTATATCTTTTATCTCATTTACATGTAAACAAAATAAGAATACATATATTTTATTTAAAATTTGTATCTCGTTTATACTGTAAATAAGATAACACACGAAAAGAATGATATGTATATTTTGTTTACAGTATAAACGAGATACGTGTATTCTTATTTTGTTTACACTGTAAACGAGATAGATAAAGAGTTATTATGTTTACCGTGTAAATGAGATAGGTTACGACAAAGATGGTTGGAATTGAGTTTCAATTTAAAAAAATGTATCGAGATCCAATAGAATATTCTAAGCAATTTGATAGAATTCATCAATTGTGTAGTGTAATGAGTTGGTAATGAATACAATCAAAAAATGAGTTTGGATGTGTCACATCACATGTTGGTATAAAAGAAATTTATAAAAGTGAAAATGTAAGCCTATTTGGGAGTGATGATTATATGGGGTATCTTAAAAGAAAAAAATGACTGAGGGTTCATGTGTGAATGTTTAGTTTGATCATTATCTTGAGGAAGAAATTCATCCTCCAAATGATTCTAACTTTAATATTTTGAAATAGTGGAAGAACAATCAAATGAAATTTAAAGTTCTTGCAAAAATAACCAAGAATATATATGTTATTCCGGTGTCTACTGTTGCTTTTGAATCTGTTTTTAGTACAAGTAGTCGTGTAATTTCTCCTCAACGCAGAAAGCTCAAAGAAAACATAACTAAAACTTTGATTTATGGCCAAAGTTGGTTGTGGACAGCCTTAGAGAATAAAGATGATATGTTACTTAATATCCATTTATATTAATTTTGTACTTAATACTAATTAATTTAGTAATTGCTATTTCTTTTGATTTTTAAGATTGAATCTTGACCTTCAAATTTTTTATGATGATGAAGATGTAGAAAGTGATCAAAGATAAGATTGAAGACTCTTTTATATTTACTAATGTAATTTTTTTTATTATAGTGTCAAATTTATAGTAATCAACATTAACTTTTTTTAATTTCAAGTTATTTGATATTGTATGAATTTTATGTTTGTATTTTAATTTAAGTATAAATTTAAGTTTTTATCTTAATTTATATATGAATATGTAAAAATTAAAATATTATTTAATTTTTATAAAAACGGATAGAAATAGAACAAATTAGACTAAAGCAGTCTATTGTAAGACAGGTAGTAGTAGAATAAAAAGAGAATGAGACAAAATCAGATAAAACAAAAACTCGTCCTTATCCACCTTATTGCCACTCCTATCAATTAATAAAACAGATAAATTAAAAATTGTTATTTTTTATAAACATTATTTTAAATATGAAATTACTTCTGTTTTCATAAGTAAAAAAAAAAATAACCAAACTAAAAATTGAAATTTTCAAAAAATTTAAACGTCATTTTCTTCTTTCAAGCGCAAAATCAATTATTCTTTGCAAATCGGTGGCTCAAATTAACCCTACCATTTTATGCATGTAGCTCTGTTACTAAATAAAGTGTGTAATTCCATTAACAATTTAGAGCAAAACTTTTTATGGGGATCTAGGCTAGGGGTTAGAAAAATTCATATCTTATCCTAGAATTTTGTGTGTAACACTCTAAAAGGTTATAAATTAATTTTAAAAATTATGTCAAATATTAAGACTATAAATTTTTATGTTAAAAATTAAAAAAACATTACTCGTAGATCTTCTCAATGGGGACCTAAATAAATAAGGGTCAACACTAATTTACATTATTTTAAGTATCTAACATTATCGGGTTAGTTTAAAAATTTCATGGGTTGGCTATATAAATGAGTATTTAACTTCTCATTCTTGAAAAACTTATCACGAATTTGACCTAGTATGACTGTCACGTACGTGCATTACTCAAAAAAAAGAATATAAATAAATGGAGAGAGTGAGAGAAACTATTTAATTTTAAAATTTTAAAGAAAATGTTGATTGAAAAATGAAAATTATGAAATTTGAAGGAGACATTTAATGGAAGTCGTATCCTACAACTGGTGCCTATGAACTATATGATGTTATTTTGTTAAGTAAAAGCGACGAGGCATTGCCATTTGACACTCATTATAGTCGCAGGTAGGGGTGGCAAGTCGCCCCGCTCCGTTATGCCTCGCCGAAAGGCGAAAGCTTGTTTTTTGGTGGGCCGGCCTGCCTCGTTTGGTTTAATGAGGCGGTTTTGAAATTTTATTTTGTTTTGTCTAACGGTGGATTGATGGGCTAAACTCTCTAAATTTTCTCTTTTTATTATTATTATTAATTATTAAATAATATATATAATTTTATAATTATTTTAATAAATTTATAATTTTTAAAAGTATAAAAAAATTATAATTTTTATATCATAACTATTAAAGTTTTTGTAATTATAAACATTGTCTCTAAAATAAAATAAATATAATCTAAAATACTCAATTTTTATCTTCATTTTCTTGTAAGTTGGGTTAGAAAAAATTGGATTTGGCCAAAAAATTACAAAAATACCCCCTTACCAAAAAAATACTAAATCCGGCAGGAAAACCTGCCCTACCCCGCCCTACCAAAGCCCACCAAAATTCGCGGTTTAAGTGGTGCGGGTTAGACGGACTTTTGCTATTTGACGGTCCTAATTTTCCAACCCAATCCACCTTTTTTGACAAGTTATGCAAGCCGACATGGCGGATTTAAGCCCATTTGCCACCCCTAGTAGCAAGCAAAAGAAAATATGCTACGGTATCTTTTTACTGCTTAAATAAATTAATTAATTAAAAATATTTAAAATAAAATAAAATTTAAAAATAGTCTTATAATTAAAAGAAATTTTTAAAATAAATAATTTAATTATTTTATTTACTAAAATATATAATTTGTAGTATATTTATCAGTTTACATCATATTGATTTATTTTATTTACCGTATTCCGTATATATATAAAATTTGAAAAAATATAGATATCATATGTATTATTATAAAAAAAACCACTATTAAAATAATATCAATTTTATTATTGATATTATTTTAATCGTACTTTTTTAATATATATATATATATATATATATATATATGTGATATAAATTAATAAATATGTTACAAATTACATATTTTGATAACTAAAATAATTAAATTATTTATTAAAAAAACCCTATAGTTAAATTATAAAATATTAATACTACATTATTTTTAGCATTACTTTTAGAAAGACAAAAAAACTCTTATAATATTAATTAAATTTGTTTGAATTTATGAAAAAATTGAAATAAAAAATTTGAATTAATATTAGAAAGTTTAAAATAATCTTTTAGGATTAATATTTAAAACACTCAAATATCCCTTTAGAATTAAAGTTGTTTGATTATTTTTTTTAAAAGAAAAATATCTTTTAGCATTAATTGTAAAAAGACTAAAATATTCTCATAGGATTAATTAAAATTATTTGATCCTATTAAAAATTAGATATTTAAATTTGATTTTAAAAGTTTAAATGACCATATTGCTTAATTTTTAAAAGATTAAAATAAACTTTTAAAGTTAATTCTAAAAAAGTAAAATACCGACTTAGGATTTAAGTTATTTAATTATATTAGAAATTTGAAATTAAATTTTTTTAGAAAAGCTAAAATAGTCATTTAGTTTATTTCAAAAGACTAAAATACCAATTAGCATTAATTTTAAAGAGAGTAAAATACCCTAAATGATTTTAAAAAGACTATATGTAATACCCCTATTGTTAATTTTAGAAACACCAAAGTAATATTTTAGGATTAGTTTTAGAAAGACTAAAGCACCCTTACAAGATTAATTAATATTGTTTGATAATATTAAAATTATAAATTTAAATTTATTTTTTAGAAGACTAAAATACTATTTTAGTTAATTTAAAAAGACTAAAATATTTGTTTAAGATTACTTTTAAAAGGACTATAATATCTTTTCAAACTTAAAATTTTTTAACTGTATTAAAAATTGGTGGAAACTCAGGTGCAGTCGACTTCACGTGAAGTTGATATCTGAGAACCGTTAGATGAAAATTCAGTCAAATCATCTAACGGCTCTCAGTATCAACTTCACGTGAAGTCGACTTCACTTGAGTTTTCACTTTAAAAATTATTATGTATTTTAATTTTCCTTTAAAAAGACTAAAATACATTTTCAATTAATTTTTTAAAATCTAAATTCTTAAAAAATAGACGTTACGCATTATGTATGTTAGATTAACAATATGATTAAGAACTTTAAATATTTTATTGATCTTTTTAAGCAAAATTTATATTGGATATCTTATAATCTGTAGGCTTTAGATATTATTTTTTCAATATTTTTTTAGTTAAGTTTATAAATTAACTGAGAATACATATCACACAAATACTAAAATTTTAGGTATTTACTGACCTTATAAGACAAGACTCAAAATAGACTGCAACCTAGTCTAAAGCGTTAGATATTTTTTCTTTAAACATTCTCAAAACTAAAGATCATTATTAATCGGATCATATTACAATAAAAACTGTTAATTGCAGAAACTCACCATGTTAATAAAATTAACTAAAAAATTATCTTAACTAAATTATTTTTTAGATATTATTTGTTTGTTGTTTGAATGAAGAAAAAATGAATGGAAAGAAAATAGAAAAAAAAAAATTTTTTTGATGGAAAGAAAAATAAAAAAAAATTATAATAGAATAAAATTACATTAATATCCTTATCTATATTATATATAAATTATAATTTATTAATATATTTAAGTCATTTTTTTTAAAAAAAATAATCGTCCAAATTAGTTTTTAAAATGTTAGTATATTATTTTTATTAACAAACATATTTTTTTAAAATTAAATAACAGGAGAGATGTGTTTTAAAATTTCAAAGAGAATAAATTTAAAAATTTTACTATTTCTATTAAATAAAGGACAAAGTTATCATTTTAATATTGTTGATACATTTTCTATCTATTTTCATATCAGAAATGAAGAAGAAAGAGTTTTATGAATCCCACATCACTTTTTTTTTTTCTTTTTTTTTTTCATTTTCTCTTCTAATCCAAACAATAAAAAATTTAATTTTTATTATTTTCTCTCTTTACTTTTTCTTTCCACTTATATTCCTTCAAACCAAACAATGTAAAAATATTCAACACTTTTTCGTTCTAGCATAGCAACAATTCTCTCTTTCAATTCTTCTAAGATTTTTGCTCATATATATATATATATATATATATTTAATGTCTCTGTCTTATCATTTTTTAAATAAAAAGTATAAATAGACAATAAAAATATTAAATAATATAAATAATAAATATATCGAATGTTTAATTCATTAAATGTACGGATAATTATTCTAATATTAAAATTTAAATAAATAATTTAAAAATGTAATGTATTTTTATTTTATTAACTTAATTTTAAAATTTATTATTTATAATATTTATAAAAATCATTATTTACCTAATAAAACCTAAAAAAGATGGTGAAGATTAAAATGTTTTTTGTTTGTGGCAGTGCCTTTTGCCATATATAGAAGTAGAGAGGAAGCTTTTCCAAACAATTTGTCTTGTTAAGTAAGTTATATCTTGAATGTTGGAAATAAAACTTGCCCTATACATGTTTACCTTTCTGTGGTAGGTATTTTTACACTTAATAATTTCGCAAGTAGAAGTGAGATAACGTATTTTTTGAAGTGTATGTGCTATGTTATTTCTGAGGTTGTATATTAATATTTAGACTTTCTAAAATTTAAAAAATATATAATTTATTTATATTACTTAAAAAAAATTCTTAATTATTTAATTTTATTAATAATCAAAATTAATATGAGATATCGTAAAGCTACGATAAGGGTATTTTAGTCTTGTAAAAACCATCTAAAAGTTTGTTTTTTGTTTTAATAATTAAAAATAGGGATTTTTTAGTCTCTAAAATTATATTGGAGTTTTTAATTCTTAATACATTCAACAATCTTTAATTAATTTCATGAGGGTATGTTAGCTTTTTTTTCAAATTAGTTTGTACTGTAATATCTTAAAATTAATTAAACAGGTATTTTAGTTTCTTTAAATCAAATTTAAATTTTTAATTTCTAATATAATTAAAAATACCCTTAATCCTAAATTAGTATTTTACTCTTTTAGAATTAATCTTAAAGAATTATTTTAGTCTCTGAAAAACAAACTAATAGGATGTTTCAGACTTTTAAAAATCGAATTTAAATATCTAATTTCTGATACAATCAAATAATCTTAATTAATCCTATAAATATTTTTTAGTATATATCATTAAAATTAATGCTAAAAATATATTCTAGTTTCTTAAAATGAACTCTATTTGTATTTTATTCTTTTTAAAATGTTTAACTTTATAATTTCTAGCACCATAAGATTTAATATTAAATCAAATTAAAATTTTTAATTTCTAATTTTAATATAATTAAACAATATTAACAAATCTTATAAGGATTTTTTTTAGACTTTTAAAATCGAAGTGTGATGATATTTTAGTCTTCTAGAGTGAATTTCATGAGTATTTAAATTTTTTTAGTTTTTAAAGTTAATTACAGGGATATAGTCAAATTAGTTCTTAAAAGATAAATATTTTTTAAATTTGTCTCTAAAAATTTTTTTCAATCAAATTGGTTCTTCAAAAATTATGAATTAATCATATTTGTCCTTTAGTGACTCCAATAACAATTTTTTTTTTAACGATTGATGACGTAAAATGTTAACTGATATCATATATGATACCTAATATGTCCAATTAAACGCTGGTCATATATACTTATGAAAATCTATCAATTTAGTCGTTATTGAAAATATAGATTATGTAATTGCGAAAAAAGGAATTAAATTAATAGATTTTGATGAATATATTAGTTAACATCCAATTAAATAATATTATATATGTTGTCAATTAACGTTTTTTATAATCAATTGTTGACAAAAATTATTAATGGAGTCATTAAAGGATAAATATGATTAATTTATAATTTTTAAATGATCAATTTGATTGAAAATTTCTTTTAAGGATAAATTTGAAGAATGTCCAAATTTTCAGGGACTAATTTGACTATTAACCATTAATTCTAAAAGATTACTTTTGTGAAAATTAAAAAGAATATTTTAGTCTTTTTAGAATATTAATTTAAAAATATGATGAATAAACTATCATTTCTACTTATAAAAGTTCAAAATATTGACAAATCTACTCACAAGTCATGAATAAACAAAACTATCATTTCTACCGATAAAAGATGAACTTTTGCTAACAAAACTATCCAAACTCTAGAAAATTATTTGAAATTCTCAAAATACCCTCTAATATAACCTAACTTCTTTTTATTCCACACCTCCACTCCTCTAATCTCAAACCTCACCACCATCCAAATCTTTCCTCGCCAGTCGCCACTACCTAAATATCTTTTTACTTCACACCATCTCTCGTCCACTTCGCCACCTCTGCCGCCTCCTCCCCCGACGGCCCCCTCTCTACGAGTGCCTCATCCGCCGCATCACTGCTGAAGCCTTTAAGAACTTCGACCGCGTTTTCTCCCTAGTTTGCAAGTGCAAGCACCGCTCCATTCTCCGTTGTGTCGTCACCATCATCTCCGTCGTAGACTTTCGCAAGGTCCTCTCCTACCTTAAAGCCTCCATCGGTGACATGCACGGACTCCTCTCCATCATTGACGCCGACGACTTCGTCGTGGCTGCAGGTGGTGGTGGCGGCATTATCCTCTCGCTCCTTCCAATCGGCAGCAACGACCCATTCTGTCTTGGGTATGGTTCATTGTTAGTGTTCAAATGGGTCAATTGAACGATAAGGTAGAAGTCGCTAATGAACTTGCTTCGCTTGCGGATGATAACGATAGGAACAAGATCATTGTTGAGAAAGGTGGAAGAGAAAGTTTAGGGAGTCAACACTTTTATTAAATTTTGGCCAACACTTAGCCAGCAAAAGAAAAATGAGTAGTTCTCTACTATTAGATGAAATCTCACACTATTAAAAATACTATTGATAACTACAAATTATAAAATCTGCTGGCCTCCTAACACTCCTCAAAGGTGAAATTCTACTTTTGTTGAAGCTCTTAAAAGAGAGTGGTGGCGTGGTAGAATTTGGAATTGAAGGAGTGGTGGTGTGGAGTAAAAAAGAGAAGTTAGAGTTAGATTATATTAGACGGTATTTTAAAAATTTCAAATAATTTTTTATAATGTAAAAAATTTTATTAATAAAGTTCATCTTTTATGGATAGAAATAGTAATTTTATTTATTTGTGAATAAATTTATTAGTATCTTACATTTTATAAATAAAAATAATAGTGTATTTTTAAAAATATTTTAGTCTTTCTGTAATTAATTAATAAACTATTTTAGTATGAAGATAATATATAATATATGTTTATATAAAAAAATTACTGAGATGGATTATATTCTAAGAATGAGTTTTATTTTCTATGGTACAGGAATAAGCATCTTATTTCTTAGTTTGAGTTATCGTCAAATAAAAAAAAAAGTTATCGTCAAATAAGCAATTAATTATGTGGTCGACATCTGAAGGTCAATATGTCTGCAATCAGAAACTGATTTTCTTCATCATTATTGTGGTGGTCATACTTAATTAATTGACACAATTTCACATTCCACAAAATTGAATACAATTCGGCCATGCAAGAAGGAATTCAGCGCCAGTTTCGGTCAATGAATTTTGTGGGAAGTTTGTTGGGTAAACGGTCAAGTACATTAAGATCCAGTTTGGGTAACTAACTTAATTAAGCTCTTTTTGATAAAATAACTTAAATAATAAATGACTTTGTTAAAAGTAACTTATAAATAAGTTATTTTGTGTTTGGATTTTTAACTCTAAAAGTACTTATTTTAAAGAAATGTAATGAAAAGTAGAAGTATTATGAGAGAAGTCATTTTTTTTTAACTTCTCTATAAGCTCCAAAATAGCTTCTTAGAAAGTTGCAATTTGGTTTTGAAAATTACACCCGACATTAATAATACTAATTTTCATAAGTCAAAAGTTAAAAAAAGCTATTTCTAGAATTCCCAAACGGGCCCTAATTATTTTGGGGTCTTAGTAAGACTTATTAAAAATTTGGATTTAGCTACCGTATGTTTTTATGGCTATCACAAATTTATTATTAGTAAAAAATTTTAAATATTTTTATTTAATAAATATAAAATAAAATAAATATATTAAAATTAAGGTGATAAGAATCGGACCAATCAATAGATCAATCTAGTGACTGATTTAATAGTTTAATAAATCGATTAGAGTTCAATCCATTTAATTAAATATTAATTAAAATTATTAAAAATTTAATATATAATTTTAAATATTTAAATTTTCATAATTTTATATAATAAATTGTCCATAATTTATCATAAAAATATTCACAAACAATTTTAAAAATAAAAATTTATAACTAAAAAAAATCAAAATCATATAAATAACAAACGCATAAGGTTCTACCACTAAAAGAAACATTATGTGAAAAATATTATTTTGTTGCTCTTAATCACTTTATGATTGTTCCGTCTTTAGCATACAGCAAAAAAAATTAATCATCAATAAAATTAACTCAAAATTTTAGAAAATTAACAAAAATTAGCAACATTAGTAAAATTAACTCAACATCAGTATTATACTATTATTAACTCAACAACTCAAAATAAATTCAAAATCAATCAGAAACACACAATCAGAATTATTAACAAATTGAATCACATAATCAACTCAAAACAAGCCAATCGAACTCAGCAACTCCGAATCACAAAATCGGAGTTATTAACAAATTGAATCACAGAATCAACTTAAAACAAACAAAAATAAATTAAACCTTGTTGAGAATCATAAAATCAGAATTATTAATAAATTGAATCACTGAATCAACTTAAAACAAGCAACTCAAATTAACAAAATCAGTAAACAAACCAATAACTCAAAATCACAGAATCATTATTATTAACAAAAGTTTAAAACAAGTAAAATTAGTAAACAAATCCAACAACTCAGAATCACAAAATCAATACTATTAACAAAATTTCAAAACACACAAAAATAAGTTCAAGAAGTAATAAATCCCAGATAATTAATAAATAATTAATCAATAAATAATTTATTGTTCAAAGAAAATTAGGAAATTAAAATTGATAGATTAAAAGGGTAAAAATGTTTAAAATACAAATTTTAAAGATTTTGATAAAAAATCGAACAAAAAATTGAACCAGTTAGACCGGACTCAAATCGAACCCAAGACCCAATATATAAGGTCATGAGACTCAGCCTCCTTCCATTCATCATAATGGAATCACGTTGCAACTTGGGGGAAATTAAAGGGGAGCAAATAAAACCCTAACCCTCACCTCAACTTCAATTCCACATATCTTTCAATTTAGAGCTCTGATTGACGAGCCGTTTGTTACTACATGTTCATCTCGTCGAGCTCTTCAATTCTAGTCCAATAAAGTGATAAAAAATTTTGAATTTCGTGTCCAATTTTTACCCCTTCAATTTCTCCGATTTTTGGTTTTTAATATTGAGAGATTTTGTAATTTTGATGATTAGGGGTGCTCTAGTGCGAGAGATAGCTGGGTATTGTTCAATTACTTAGTGGGTAATGGCAAAAAAATCCTAACTCTTATGAATTAGTAAATTAGTAAACCTTGTATCAATTATTGTGAAATTGTGTGAAATTAGATTATATGCATGTGAAATTGGAGTCAAATGGAAGATCTTGAATGCTTGATTTATAGTAATTGTGGCTGGGCTAACCAAATTGGGGTTTAGAACCTTTGGAGGCTTGTGCGGAGAAGGAGAGGTGTTTTGAGGTATTCCATGATTAGAGAGGAATCAACCAAGGTATAGTTTTGGTTTCTCGTAGTTAATGTTTAATGTCACGTGAAAACTTAGGCTAGATAACCATAGGATAAGTTGAATTGTAAGAATTGATTATTTGAGTAAAGACTTGATTTAGTATGTGGATAATAGTTGAATTTGGTTGATTAATGAATGTGTTGAAATGATTGTGAATTGATTGAGAAAGTGAGAATGTATGTTGATATTTAATGTTGATGTTGGTGGTAATTATGAGTAAAAATTGTGGATTTGATTGATGAATTAGGTGCTATTGTGTTTGTGAAGTGATTGAAAATTTTGTGATAAAGGTTAAGAGCAATTGGTATGATTGTAGTTGGGTTTGATTGATTTTGAAAGTTGAGCATTTTGGAAAAAAATTAGAGGATTTGATGAATTCAATGAAAAAGTTGAGTTTAATGGGAATTGTTGAATAGAATCGATGAATTTATATGTTAGAAGGTTGTGGAATGGTTGGAAAACATGTGAACATGATTTAAGAACATTGGGACTGATTTGGTTGAAAAACAATTGGTTTTTAATAGAGAGTTTTGGCAAATTTGAGGCTTTAAGGTTTTTGGTAAAAATAGATTTTTGACCAATTTCGGTGGGTCATAACTTAGCTTCTAAACCCTCAAATTTTGCAAAACTTATTTTGAAGGAAAAATTGGGTCTGTGAAGTTTATAACATTCAAAGAAAAGGTTAAAAATGATTTTTTTACAAAAAAAAAGTTATGCGCGTTAGAAGTTGGGCATGTAAAACTGATTTCCTGCAATTTAACAGCTTTTTGAAGGATTTTAGACTCATGTGTATGGGACATGCCACGCGACGTGAGCATCGGACTCTACCCATGTGTCTCGCGTACACGGACATGTCATGCATACGTGAGTTTGGCAAATTTTCACACTCATGCGTACACATGACTAGCCAGCTTTGCACAAATTGTGTTTTTGAGTTTTAAACCATTTCTCTAACTTTCCAAACCTCTAAAACCCTAACTAAGGTCCGATAGCTAGCTATTAGGCTTCGAAAAGAGAGTGAACTAATTGGAAAAATTAGATTGACACTAAAGAAGATTTTGTGAAGTAAATAATTGAATTAATAAAGCAAGGATAAAGTTGAATGAGATAGGATTGATGATGAGGTTGGCTATGAGAATGAAGGATGACGAGGATTGAATTATAATGATATTAAGGATGATTTTGAAAATGAAATTGATTTTGATTTAGTTGAGACTTTGGGTAAGATGCAGTGGTGTTATCCACTTGCTCCAAATAAGAGTTAAAACTCCCGGTAAGATGCAGTGGTGTTATCCACTTGCTCTGGTTAACAGTTGAGACTCCGGGTATGATGCAGTAGTATTATAAACTTGCTTCAGGTAAGAATTGAGAAGCCAGGTAAGATGCGGTGGTGTTGTCCACTTGCTCCAGATAAGAGTTTGAGACTCCGAGTAAGAGGCAAGGGTTGAGTTCTGTCGCCACTTTCTCTGGGTCGAGAATTGTAACACCACCTGGGTAAGAGACAAGGGTGAGATTGTTCACTTGCTCCGGATACGCGGGTAAGATGCAAGGGTGACAGTTTGGCCCCACTTGCTCCGTGTTTGGTTTTCTGTCTAAGGTTAGCTACCGGACATGTCGAATTTGGCTATATAACCAACAAATGAGACTCATCGGCTGTAGGATAAGTAACGGAGGAAAATTATTGGTTCAAAATTTTTACAAAATAATTTCGTTGAAGTATAGATTCAAACCAACAGACAATTCTCAATTAAAGTTTAATTTGTTTGTCACAATGCAAACCAATAAAAACCGAGAGTATTTAAACCTTGGGTCGTCTCTGAAAGAAATTGCAGGGAAGTGTGCATATTATTGGTTATAAGAATTTTGGGGGTTTTTAGTATGATGAATAAGAAAGTAAAGCTACAACTAAGGAACTACAAATGCTAAAAGATACTCATAGAAAGGATTAAGAGTCAAGGTTTTCTATCTAGGTCATTGACCACAATATGGTAATTACAAATAGTTAATTCCACTTAGTTATCCTCTAACATCGGAGGGTGAAGTCAAGTGGACATAACTGATCCTAAAACCAACTAATAACGCTAAATTACCAATTACACTGGACATCAGTGATATCAAGGAACCTAAGTCCTCAATCTCAAGCCAAGAGTGCTAAAAATTTACCATAAAACTAAACCAAGCATTTTATCAAATACTTAGAAGGCATAAAATAAAAGCATGGTAAAATTGCAATGATAATGAAATCTAAAGCTACCAAATGTAAGATAACAATAATAACAACTCAATTAAACAATAATTAACATAAAAACATCAAATTGCATTAAATGAAAATCCAAATCAACAAGAGTTCATGAATATAAAAATGACATAAAAGGAAAATTAACAATGTCGACTAAGAGAATCAAGACAAATAAACATGGAGGAGCAATTGAAACTAGATCAAAACAAGAAATAAAATCTAAATTTAAGAAGAATTAACTAAATCTACCCTGATTCTAGAGAGAAGAGAGAACTTTTCTCTCTAGAATATAACCTAAAACATGATACTAAACTAAACATAGCTAATTGTTCTCCCCTTGTTCCTTCTTGAAAATTGCATGAAATACTTCAGAAATGAGTTGGATTTGGGCTTGAAGAGGTCCAGAAATTTCCAGTCACGTTTTCTTTAAGTAAGTCACATGCCTCGTGACACGCATACGCGGAAGGCATGCGTACGTGCAACATGGCAAAATCTCAGGTCACGCGTATGCGCAAGGTCATGCGTACGCACAACCAGGTAGATTTCCAAAACTTCATTTCTTCATGAATTCTCCACTTTGCATGCTTTTTCTTCACTTTTTCAATCCAATCTTTGCCTTCTAAGCCTGAAATCACTAAACAAATACATCAAGACATCGAATGGGATTAAAGTGAATTAAAGTTAGCAAATTAAGAGCCTAAAAAGCATGTTTTTACTCTTAAGTATAAATTAGGAAGAATTCACAAAACTCTGCAATTTCATTGAATAAATGTAGGAAAAGATAAAATCCACCAAATTCAATATAAGATAAACTATAAAATTGTGGTTTATCAATCTCCCCACACTTAAACAATAGCATGTCCTCATGCTAAACCCAAGAGAGACAAGAAAGGGGTATAAATTTTTTATTCAATGCAAACTATCTAAATGCAACCTATATACATGCAATCTATCTAAATGCATGCAACTACTTAGTCAAAATAAATCAGTTTTCAAGAATGTATATATAAACATAAGGGCTAAAGCAATCACAATCCAATCAAATCCAACAATCGATTAGAGTTCTTAGAAAAGAATTTACAAACTTTCAAGATAAGAGATAATCATAGGTGAAAACATAGAATTGAGCAATCGAATCCCTCACTGGATGTTTATACGCTATAATCGCTCAAGTGTTTAGGGTTGATTCACTCAATTCTCCTCTAATCATGCTTTCTAAGATTTATTTTTCATCTAACAATCAACAATTATTCAATACATGCATACAAATATCATGAGAACTTATCTAAAGGTTATAATGGGGTTAGGGTCAAGGTAAGATTATATTTGGTTAAGTAAACTAGAATTTGAATATTTGATTAACTTAAACTTTTCACCTAACCTATGACAACCTATTTAATTCTAATGCAAAATCTAGCTACCCATTATTCATTTTTTCACACATTCATGCATTCTTTTCAATTCACAACACATATGCATTATTATTACATTACTTTGGGGGTTAACATTTGTCCCATTTTTATTGCTTACTTTTTCTCTTTCTCTTTTTCTTTTCCTTCTTTTTATTTTTATTTTTATTTTTTCTTCTTTTTTTCTTTTCTTTTTTTTTTTAAATAAAATATATACAAAAGTATCAATGGATATGATTTAAACATTTAATGCATGAGTATGTACCCAATTCCTAAGATTTTCAACAAAAATACAAAAATATACTTTTATCTCAACCAATGTTCCCAAACTTCTGCACACGTAAATGATACACACTCTCACTAGCCTAAGCTAATCAAAGATCCAAATTAAGGACATTTATTATTTTTCCCTTAGGGGTAGTGATGTGCTAAAATAAAGAACAAAAGGGGATTAAAATAGGTTCAAAATTGGCTAACAATGGTGGATAAAAGGGTAAGGCTATTTGGGTAAGTGAGCTATTTGAAATGATGGCCTCAATCATGTAAATACATTCATACACAGAATAATGGACATAAAGAATCAAACAAATCAAATATTACAATCATAGAAAGAGAAATACCACACATAAGAATAAAATAGTGGTTATATGATGTAACCACACAATTAGGCTCAAAACTCACATGGTTGTGTGTTCTTAGCTCAAAAACCATGTTCCACAAGATAGTTCAAGCAAGTTCAATGAAAAATATTTTAACTCAAATCAATTTTGGAATGTCAATGCCCTATTAAGAATGTTTTTCTTGAAAATTTTATTATTTTGACTAAGATTATTATATGTATGTATATATAAAAAAGAATGCAATAAACTAAGAAAGATGCAAATAAAGCTCTAAAATATAAGCAAACCATGAAAAAATGCAACTAAGAATTCTAAAAAAAAATGTGAAAGTGTTTGAGATTAGAACTTTTCACCCAAGATTGGCCGATTGATTGGACGACCTCTCCACACTTAAAAATTTGCACGGTCCTCCGTGCATTCAAAGATGAGCAAGGAGATATGGTAACTTCACGGATTGCCACCTTTAGCTGATGGGTCATCTGGCTGCTACATGTTCTTTCTTCTGCTTTTTTTTTTTTTTTTTTTGCTTATAGTAACTCATCTTGAAAGATAGAAAACAGGATTAAGATGAGTAAATGCAAAAGTAAGGAAGCATAGATTGTTGGAATGAGGTAAGAATCACTAGAATGAAGTGAGTTAATCAATGTGTCACATTAAGGAAAATAATGCGGGAATTCTAAATTGCGCGTAGTTTAGAACATACACTAGCATTGAAAGCTATGTCACAATTACATAAAGGAAGTATACACTTCACTCATTCTAGTGTGCTTGATATACTTTTAAAAGAAACTTGCAGGTTAAGACAAACAAACAAGTAATAAAGAAACATAAAAGTATTCAAGCAATAATCAAGCAATTGTGAAATGGATAATGAATGGACATTTATTGATGTGAAAGAGAACTTAATGATCAAATGAAATATGAAACTTACACATCAATCAATGACACACATTAAACTTTTGTTCACATCACCTAATTGACATAGAGTGAAAAACATGGGTGCTATGCAACTTAGGAAAAGAGAGATATAAGATGAAATCAATCACATAGCAAGCATGGTCCACAAAGTTTAAAAAGCTCAAAAAATGTTACTAGGTGAGCTTACGATCCAATTTCACAATTCCACAATCTCAATGTATTAACTAGGTGAGGTAAATAAAAATCAATTATAAACAAGCATCACCTAACAAAAAAAAATGCATCAACTACATACAATTGCCATATAATAGATAGTGAATTCAAATTACATGATGGCTAGCTACAACATGCAATTTAAAAATACAAAGACATTCTTGAAGGCAATGTCATAAGTACTTGGTATGCACAAATATCAAGCATGCAAAACTAAATACTGGTGCGCGTGTACGCAAACCCCACATTGTTCGTACAGCAGCAGTACCAGCAAGTGCACTGGGTCATCCAAGTAATACCTGAGCGAGTCAGGGTTGATCCCACGAGGATTGTGGCTTGAAGCAAGCAATGGTTGTCTTGCAAGTCTTAGTCAAGCGGAATCAGAAGGTTGTATATGGGGTTGGATGAAGTATCATGAAACTATGAAAGCAAAAGGGTTGAAAATACTGATAGGAATTATATGCTGGGAATAGAGTTGAGAGTTGGAGTTGCTTTGTCTTTCTGAATAAACTCTGGTGTTACTATCTTCCTTGCTTGTGAATGATCTTCTTCTATGGCAGGCTGTAAGTGATCAAAGCCATTGCCCATGGTCATTGATCTCCTCTGCTACAGGTCAAACGCCATTGTCCGTGGTCATTCAATCTGACGGAGGGTGAAGCTCTAGCAAGTCATTCTCTTGGTGATCCTACTCAAAACACCACAGACAAGGTCGAATCTTCCGGATCAGAGAATGCTGCTTTTTTTGGATTCTAGCCTATACCACGGAGACCCTAATCTCCTCAGAAATCGGCTGAACTGGTGTCTCGAGAAGTCCCCAACGAAGTCATGGATTATTCGTCTGAGAGATGTATAAACATAGCTGTTGGTTCGTGCTTTCCGGCCAAGTATTCACACGAACCCAAGTAGATGCGGGTGTTTGTCAGGCACATTCATCTTAATGTGATGAACAGAGCTAATTCGTTAGATCATCCTATTCACCTCGATGAAGATCGGATTATACATCTTAGAGATAGATCAAACACAGATCGAAGAAGAAACAGTAATACTTTTATTAATTCATAGGACTCAACAGGGCTCCTCCCCTCAACCTAGGAGGTTTAAAAACTCATACTGAAAGTAAAAACAATGATGAAACATGTATGACGACTGAAAGTGTCTCCCAAAAACTCTAAATTACATAAATAAAATCCCTTAAATACTAAACAGATGAATAGCAAGGGTAAAATAGTCTATTTAATGCTAAAATCCACTTCTAGGACCCACTTGGTGAGTGTTTGGGCTGAGCTTTGATGAGATCCACGTGCTATGAGGTCTCTGAGATGTGGAACGCCAGCTAGGGGGTCCTCTTTGGGCGTTGTACATTGGTCTCTGCTCTTTGGGCGCTGGACGCCTGGAAGGGGGCAGGTGGCTGGCGTTGGACGCCAGTTTTGGGCCTTCTAATCCGAAGTAAAGTATGAATTATTATATATTGCTGAAAAGCGCTGGAAATCAGCTTTCCATAGCCATTGAGAGCGCTCCATTTGGACTTCAGTAGCTCCAGAAAAGCTCTTCCGAATGCAGGCAGGTCAGATCCAGACAACATCTGTAGTGCTTTCTCTGTCTTTGAATTAGACTTCTGTTCCAACTCCTCAATTTCAGCCAGAATTTACCTGAAATTGTCCAAAAATACAAAAAATCATAGTAGAATCCAAAAATGTGAATTTAACACTAAAATCTATAAAAACTCAATAAAAGCTAAACAAAAACTACTAAAAACTATATGAAAGTGATGCCAAAAAGCGTACAAAATATCCGCTCATCAAATACCAAGCAACAAATTCTAACCTCAATAAAAAAATCCAACAATGAATAATTCAGCAGTAAGAAACAACAAATCAAATTAATAATCTAACACTTATTACCAAAATTTAACCTATACTAACAACCTTATCTACTAAAATTGAAAATTAAACTAACTAACTAATAAATGGAGATGGTGGTGATAGATGATAGTTGAAGGAGGGAAAAAAGAGAGAAGAAGAGAAAAGAAGAAAAAAAATGGAGAGAAGAGAAGAAAAAAGAAGAATGTGAAACAAGGGGGTTATGCGTATGTGGAAGGTCATGTGTACACGTGATTCATTGAAATGGGAGATGGTGCGTACGCGTGAGATGCAACCGTGCCAAACACACGGTATTCGCACGGCATCGGCACAACAAGCCAAACTCTCTGTTCAGGTGTCGCGCGTATGCATGACGCCCGCGTACGCGCGAGTGGTTCTTTTTTTTTTATTATTTTAAGCAACCTATAGCTAAAAAGAGTTTTCTAACCTATCTTTTGGCATTCTAAAAATAAAATCCAACCCAAAATAAGCAAAATAACTAAGAGCCAAACAAAAACAACAAAATTAGAAAATTAAAGCAAACACCAAATTAACAAGATTTCTAACTCCTTGAACTATTTCAACTATTCACACATGGACTTCAAAATAAAATTCCACCAAAACAAGATAATAACTAAGAAATATTTACAAGAGTGCTAAAAAGAAGTGAAGTACCTAACAATTGAAATTTAATTTATTCATCAACTATATACAAAGGAGAAAGTGGAAAGAGTTTACCATGATGGGGTGTCTCCTACCTTGTACTTTTATTTATTGTCCTTAAGTTGGACAATTGGGAAGCTCCTTGTCATGGTGGATTATGCTTATAATCATCTTTGAGCTTCCAACAATGCTTGGTCTTCAAGTGATTATTAGAATTTCCAACCAATTTTACCAAGCTCTGGTGAAGTTCTTCACAAGCTCGGGGATCCTAAAATTAATCCTCATCATATATGCCAGGATTCCAAACTTTTTTCTTACACTCGTCTTCTAATTGGTTATCACAATTCCATCCGGGTGATAAGCACCTAGAATTCTCATTTAGACACCAAAGCAACCTCCTAGACCCATTCAATGTAGCCCTACGCCAACCTTTACATTTAAACCTTGATGATGCAACCACAATGAATCTAGAATGGTGTTTCCAACCACTAACCATCTCCCTTTTGCTCTTAAACCCATAGAGAGCTCTAAGTTGACCATCCGTCTCAAGCAAACCATATTCAAGCGGAATAATAAAGCTTAAGCATAAGAGATTTACCCACTTGAATGATATAATGGACGGAGATGGCTTAGGGAGAGATATCTCCAACGGTCAAAGCAATCTCCACTCCCGTTCGTCCTTTTTGAGGAACTTCAACCACTTGATAAGCTTCTTCAAATTCAGCATCTTCCTCACCAAATTCTTCTAGCTCTTCCCCATCACTCAAGTAATAAGTCGGAGGTTGAGTGAAGTCTACATCAATATTCAATTCCAATTTCATGGGGGAAGATTCAACAAACTCAAGGAGATCAAACGTTGATTCGGCCATGGGAGTACTTTGAGTGCATAAGCGTTGTGAGACAAAATTGCTTACTACCTCAGTCAAGGTAGCCATGAATTCTACTTGTTTTTTTTAGTTTCACATTGTTCCTGAAGAAGTGAAATGAGAGTGTCATTCATGAGTGTTTGAGGTGGAGAGGGGGTTCATTGTTTGGGAGAAAGGTTTCATAATTAGAAGGTGGTTCATATTGGTGAGAGCATTGATGTGGTATATATGGAGGTGGTACTTCTTGGGAGTATTGATGTTGGAATTGTGGTGGCTATAAGTATGATTCATATAGCTCATATGGTTGTTGGCATGGTGGATATGGGTTGGGATCATATGGAGGTGTTTGGTGGTATGGGGCTTGTGAGTATGGTGGAGGGCTATGTTGAGGAGGGGGTTCATAGGCATATGGTGGTTGTGGTTGATAACCACAAGGAGGTCCACCATATCCATTAGATTGGTATGCACCATGGGTTGAATTATGCTCATAGTATGCCGGAGGAGGTTGTTGCCATGAAGATTGTCCATATGCTTGAGGTTCCTCCCATCTTTGATTTTCTGATCCTTGATGCAAACCCTCATTGAAATTTCTATTTCCTACAACATAGTTAGAACCAAATTCATAGCCAAATGGGCGAGAATTCATAGTAAAAAGAGAGAATAAAGACAAAAGCTAATAAGAAACAAAGAAAAGTAAAGTCCTACAACTAGTAAGAACTAGCAAAGAAATGAAAGCAAACTATTCGCAATATTCACATATATACAATAACCAATAACAAGCATACATTGCAATTTCCCGACAACAGCGCCAAAAACTTGACGGAGGAAAATTGTTGGTTCGAAATTTTTACAAAATAATTCCGTTGAAATATAGATCCAAACTAACAGACAACTCTCAATCAAAGTTTAATTTTTTGTCACAATGCACACCAATAAAAATCGAGAGTATTTAAACCTCGGGTCGTCTCTCAAAGAAATTACAGGAAAGTGTGCATATTATTGGTTATGAGAATTTTGGAGTTTTTAGTATGTTGAATAAGAAAGTAAAGCTACAACTAAGGAACTATAAATGCTAAAAGACACTCATGGCAATGATTAAGAGTCAAGGTTTTCTATCTAGGTCATTGACCACAACATGGTAATTACAAAAGGTTAATTCCACTTAGTTATCCTCTAACATCAGAGGGTGAAGTCAAGTGGACATAATTGATCCTAAAATAACTAACAATCCTAAATTATCAATCACACTGGACATCAATGACATCAAGGAACCTAAGTCCTCAATCTCAAGCCAAGAGTGCTAAAAATCTACCATAAAACTAAGCCAAGTATTTTATCAAACACTTGGAAGGCATAAAATGAAAGCATGATAAAATTGTAATGATAATGAAATCTAAAGCTACCAAATGCAAGATAATAATAATAACAATTCAGTTAAACAACAATTAACATAAAAATATCAAATTGCATTAAATGAAAATCCAAATCAACAAGAGTTCATAAACATAAAAATGACATAAAAGGGAAATTAACAATGTAGACTAAGAGAATCAAGACAAGTAAACAAGGAGAAGCAATTGACACTAGATCAAGACAAGAAATAAAACCTAAATCTAAGAAGAATTAACTAAATCTACCATAATTATAGAGAAAAGAGAGAGCTTCTCTCTCTAGAATATAACCTAAAACATGATACTAAACTAAACCTAATTACTTTCTCCTTGTTCCTTCTTGAAAATTGCATGAAATACTTCAGAAATGAGTTGAATTTGGTGACTAAAAAAAGAGGTTGAAATACATGGTGACACATGGTGACAAAAAAGAGGTTGAGATACATGGTGACACATGACTTAATGTTATTATAATTTCAAGCTATCTTAATCTTTTAATTTCGTAACGTCTTAACAAAAGAAAAAGAAATAAAATTTAAACTCTTATCTTCAGGTTGTAATAATTTCATAATGTTAAGAGGGAGCTACCTATATAATTTTTCTATATTGATGTATGCTCCTCGGTGGCATTTATATATTTATAATTTTTATATCTTTCTCAAGTTAATTATTGAGGTAATATCTCAAATAGTCTTTGAAATTTTTAATTCACTTTAATTAAATTTTTCATTTTTTAAAATGGCTAAATATATTCTTTATTTTCAAAAACATAAATTCTCGTTAGTTCAAATATCATCAGTCATTTTAACATTGTTGATGTGTACAATTAAATGCCAACTTTATTAAATGACGCCGTTCAAGTCTAACATTCAATTACAATAAAACGAAGCCATTTGTGGTCTTTGGTGGCGAATAGCATAGCAGTGAAAATGCCTCCGACACCAGCACCAGTGACAACATCGAAGTAATCGACAATTGTGGTATTGGTGTCTTTAGACTTCTTCTTGAGAGAATTTTCAAGATAGGCTAAGACTTTACCGATGGTGATCCTGCGCATGGCGCTGTCACCGTCAATTGAGAGGATGCATATCTTGCTACGCTGGTTTTTTAGGAAAGATACGACATCAAGAATGGTAAGGGATTGGCGGTTGAGGAAGTTCCGATTTAATTTAGGATCAATGGAGATAGGTATGTGCTTGAGGAACCAAAGTTTCTGTTTGTCCTAGCCAAATAAAAATTTGCTGCATTTCCATCTCATTACTTGAATCCATTTTTTCTCACAAACTCTTCTTCTGATTCACATACAAAATTCACCTCTACAATATAATATTATATTAGTAAAATATTTACAAGAGAAGATTGAAAAGAAGGTTTGAGCCTCTTCTAACTACTAATCATTCTATGGTAGTGATGGCTAGTGCTATATATACATATATAAACACTAGTATTTATTTTGAAAAAAATAATTAAAAAGAATTAAAAATTATTACAACTCCTTAATTAACTGCTTCTCAAAATTAGAAAAATTAGTTGCTACTCAAGTTCTCAAAGAGAGTTAACAAATTAAATAACCAACCAACAGTATTAAGCACTAAACAAAACCTTAAAATACCAAATTATCTCTACCAAATATTGGTATTGCTAACGTGGTTTTAAGGAAGACAATTGAAGGAGTAAGTGCAAAATATCTTAAAGTTTTGATAAAATTTGTTCCAACACTTGGATTTAAAATATATAGAGTTATTCATGCTTAAATTTGCTTGACTTCTATCACTACCACCCATCATGCCTCACACACAAAAAAGAAAAAGAACAACAGAAGATGGGATGGAGAAGGACACCAAAAATACTACAAAAAAAGTAATATTTGTAACAAAAAAATTGTTACAAAAAACCGAAATTTTGAAACAAAAGGAATTTGTAACAAAAAAGGGGTCGTGCAGTATGTCTCATTACAAAAAGTTTTTATAACAAAAAATAAAACTGTTATAATTCAAAGTAATATTTTGTAATAAACTTTTTTGATACAAAAATTAAAATTCATTACGAAAGTGATAACAAATTTTGATCTTCAATTTTTTCTATCATAAAATTTTGTTATAAAATATAACTTGATTTTGTAACATTTTATTTTTTTTAGTTACAAATGCACAATATTTATTTTGTAATAATTTTTTATACAAATTACATACATAATTTATCAAATTATTTTTTTAATTAATTGATATATTAACTATTTTACTGAGCAAGTCAACATTTACATAATATATAAAAATATAGATAATGCAAACATGTTTCATTTAACTAAAATTGTTTTAAAACGAAATAACATTAATGTCTACATTGATTAGTTCTACAAGTTATATTTCTTACACAAGTTCAACCAAAAAGTCTAACATATATTAGTGTCTCTATGAATCAAAATATTCTTGAATCCTTTAGGTAGTATGTGTCACCATTTTAGCACTCCTATAAATAAGAAAAATTGAAACAAAAAATTAGAAACAAGATATAACACAAATTACAATTTTTTTCATTAACTTCTATTCAAAATTTTTAGAAAAATTTTGACAAAAACTCCCCTAAAACTTGGATATTTCCACCTTTCAATCCTCTATTTTTCTTCACAGATGACATTAATTGGGATTGACGAGGACGTAATTCAATTTGCTTTTCTTGTTCATAGATGATATTTCTCATTGAGATGCTTGACATTAAATATTTGTCTTTCTTGTTTGTCATAGCACTATAACAACTATAAAAGGCACGTAAGATGGAATCTCAAGGCTAAATATAGGAGAAGTACCTCCCAAAAGTTTCTACCAAATAATTAGCAAAAGAATCGACAGGTTCAATTGGAATGAAATGAAATTAATTAGGAAATGCATGCTTAATTTATTGCATGCTTAATTAAACAAATAAAAAGTTTCAAATAGCTAATTAAAAAGACTTGCAATCAGAAATAAAAAACAAATGCTCAAGAATTGACTCACATTAAACTTTGAAGCATGAAACATATGGTGGGAGGGCATATGCAATCATAAAAAATACAGTTTGACTAGAAAACTAAAAGACCTAAACGCTAGAAGATAACAGCAGAAATTCAACTTACATCTGATCTAGAGTCTAGAACAATTCCAAGGACAAAATCTTCTGCATGGTGTACATATTACAGAAACATATCAGAAATCTAGAATCTTAAACAAGAAAATATATTATTTCATTATTTGGATAGAAATTTTTAATTACTTTGTGCACGACAGAAAAAGAAGATGACTTATATAAAATTTTACTGACATGAGATAACTAAAAAAAGAAAATCCAAATGAATAGGAGATACTCTACATTACACACTAAATTCATTCTTGAGACTTTAGCTTACAGCTTAAACCAATAAACTTTTTCAAGAGATAACTCATGACATAGTATCAAAGTCTCTTTGACCAATTAATTTTGAACTCGATTATTGTTGCCTACCATTCTTGAAAAAAGATTAAATATAAATTAAACTTTAAAGAAGGTAACATATGCATTGCTTAAGCTTCAACTCCAATAGACTCTTTGTGAAACTGCATGTTAGTTATAAAATCATTATAATGCCTCTATCCAACTATTAAGCTTTTAGAAAAACAGGCATAACAATATAAGTATCAAAATAGATTTTTAGAAAATAAAATAAAGCTCTGCATTGGTGCTCTCTTAATTAACTGTTAATTAATACATTTATATGTTTATGATGTTGTTTTCCTGATTCTTAATTTGATGCAAAAAATTTAAAAATGAGCTTAAGTGTTTAATGATCACACTCTTACATTACTTACATTACTGCCATGGTAACACATATATGATCTATGAAAGGGATTTCAGATTTTAAATTTGAATTCCAACCAGAACAACAACAACACAAATCAACAACAATGTCAGATCAAGCAGGATTTCAGTATCCAATTTTAAAACTGCAATCAAATTTAACTCTATATGTTTGGATTCTTTGCTCACAAGCCTCACTTCTCTATATCCAACAAAAGGGCAAAAAATGCCTAAGATAACATCATGGAATGTGAAAAATATCAAAAATAGAATAGAATTAAAAAAAAATCATTGTATGATAAGTAGCAACCTTAAACCAGAATTAAAAAAAAAGTCAAAACAGAACATAGCACAATCACAATCACATCAAAGACAAACACATCCAATTCATAGCAAAAAATCAGAACAGAACCAAAACTTTAAACCAAGAATCACAACCAAGAAAATAGTGAATTCAAAAATTAGAATAAACACAAAAAAAAAGAATAAAATCAGAATAAACCCTAAAATCTAATAAAAATATAATAAAATAAAAATAAGCCCTAAAACATAATTATAAAAAAAACCCCAAATAAATGTTATTACCAATAATCATAACAAATTGAAAATTGTCATGACAATCAGAAAATCAAAATCCTTGAACCAAGAACCAATAATCATAATGAATAGAAAAATCATCATGTCACAACATAAAAAAATTAGAAGTCAGAACAGAAAAAAATTTAGAAAAATTAGATTAAAAAAGAAATTAGAACAAAAATTGAACAAATCATACTTGAGGCTGAGAGACTGAGAACGATGGAGCACAATTGAGAATGATGGAGAACCACGACACTAAGGATGATGCCGCTGTTGAGATCGACGGTGCTGAGAATGACGATGCTGAGAAACGCGGCTTCTGAACGGCGTGAGGCATCGATGGACGACGAGACAGAAACGACTATTGCTGGACGGCTGGAAAGCAACGACAAATAAGAGTAAAGGACTGTGATTGAGAGAGGAGTGTGCATGAGTGAGAGACTGTGAGCGAGAGAGAGCAGTTTGTGTGTGAGCAAGAAAGGAGCAAGGAGAAGCGGCGTTGGGAAGAAGGGTTCGGCAGCACTGAAAGGTGGTGGGAGGAAGGGGTTCGCCGACACTGGGAGGTGCTAGAAGGAAGTGGGTTTGCCGGCTGGGGAGGTGCTGGGAGCGGGTTTCTTCGAGAGTAGAGAGTGCAGAGTGAAAGTCAGAAAGTGGGTTTCTTTCCCCATGTGTGTGTGTACATGGTGAGGGGCTAAGTGTGTGTTTGGGGGGGGGGGGAGGGAGGTGGGGGAAAGGCGAGGGTACCTAAGTTTTATTTTGAGAATTTTAATAAAATTAAGGTATAAAGTAGGTATTTTTAATAAAATTAGGAGTAATTAAATTATTAAAGTTTTAAATTTTAAATAAGAAAATATCTATATATTTATGAAAATTATATAAATTTTAATTAATTTTAAATTTAAAATCTCATCACTTTGATTTAATTACTTTTTGGTAAATAATTTTTTGAAAATAAAATCATAAATAACTATAATAAATCACGAATAATTTGTTATTTATTTTCTAACAATAAGGAATTTTACAGGCTTAATGATGAGTGTTGGGTTATGGTGGATTTAGGATTAGTAGAGGAAAGAAAAAATCAGAGTTCTCTATTTTGTTTTTAAGAAAATTTTTTAAAATTTTGTTTAAAGATAAAAATATGTTAAATTTTAAAATGGTAATGAAACAAAAAATATTTGTTATAAATTTATCTTAAATAAGAGAAGGAGGGTGACCCAACAAAGCAGCGACGACGGTTTTGCCTCCTGCAAAGGCTGCAATGAGATGATGACCTTGAGTGTGAGAGGTGGAGCCGTAGATATAGTAAGAGTGGACGAGGACAGCGAACAGTAGAATGAAGAGTGAAAGTGAGGGTTAGAATTAGGATTTTTACTTTTTATATTTGTTTTTATTTTTAAATTGTAACTATTTTATTTATGTTTAACAATTAATTTTTTTAATTTAAAAAAATTAATTTTTAGTCAACATTTAAGACTTAATTATTAGTAAAAATTATATATTATTTTTATAAAAAATATAAAATAATATATACCATTTTTAAAAATTAATCATTTAATCTTTAATTTTTTATAAAAATAGTTAATTAATACAAATAATATTTTAAAAAATAAATTTTTAAAACAAAATAAAATTATCTTAAAGATTTTAACATTTTAAAATAATTTTTTTAGTTACAAAAACTCTTCTATTTTGTGACAAACAAATAACTTGTTACAAATAATATTGAATTTTGTGACAAATTAATTTTTTGTTACAAAATAATTAGAATTTTCGAAACAAATGGATATTTTGTTACAAAATATTATAAAAGTTTGCAACAAAATATCAATTTGTTACAAAAGTCAATATAATTTGTAACAAAATAATTAAGCCGTTACAAAATATTATTATTATGTAACAATCACTAATTTTTGTTACAAGAAATAAATTTTTATAACAATTTTAAATTTGTTACAAAGTTTTTGTTACAAAATATTCCATTTTCTTGTAGTGATAGTTCGTTCTAGAGCAGTCCTAAACCATCAAAATCACAAGATTTCTCAATACCCAAAGCCAAAACTCGAATTTGTCATGTATAAAAAAATGGGGTAATAAAATTCAAATTTTTAGATGAAAATGTAGAGGATGAGATGAGATGAGCTTCGCGTGGCCACAAACTGTGCGGCGATCGGAACTTCGGAGAGGAAGTTATGGAGCTTTGAAGATCAAAGGGGTTAATGTTTCTCTCTTCTTCCCTCTCTTCTCTATTTCAGCATGACATTCATAAATGAGGGGGATTTGGTTGCTGAATGACTGGGTTAATGAAGGTTATATATGTGGTCTTGGGTCCACTTGGCCCGGTTCACTCGATTTAGCATGTTGGCCTAATTTTGGACCAAAACCTTTAAGATTAGTGTTTTAATTTGTATTCAAATTATTTTCACTTCCTAAAATTATAAATTTTAATTTCTTATCCCTCTTTACTCATAATAAATTTTCACAGTCGCAGTACCAGACAGATTTAAGCAGTACTGTTGGTTGTAATACCAGTACGTGTTTTTACACAGAAAACTATATTTTTCCACTCAGAAAAATCCTCCGAATCCAAATATTATCGTTAAATTTTCAAATTATGAATGCTAAATTTTCCAACCCCTTTTGCCCATATTAAATCAATTACTTATTTCATTACGGTTTAACTGGGTTTTACATCCTACCCACCTAATTAAAAATTTTGTCCTCAAAATTTAATTACCTATGAATAAGTGCGGGTAGTCCTTTCTCATGTCTGTTTCCAACTCCCAAGTATGCTCCTCAATTCCGACTTGACTCCAAGCCACCTTAATCAATTGAACTTCTTTTTCACGGTACTTCTTAACGCTCATATCATCAATCCGAACCGGAGGAACTTAAAAAGTTAGATTCTCCTTCAACTGAACTGACTCAGGTTCCAATACATGAGTCATATCCGGGGTATACTTCTGAAGTTACGAAACGTGAAACACATCATACAAGTTTGAAAGATGTGGTGGTAAAGCCACTTGATATGTGACGTGGCGGAAATTGGCGAGTTAAGAAATTATTATAAGAGATACGTTGCAAGTACAGTTCTTAACCAACCAGAAATTCGCTTATCAATTTAGAAGGGTTGTCACAAAATTTAAATTAAAATACAAGGAGTATGAATCACAGGTCGTCTCCCAACGAGTTGCAGAGAGATGTGCTATTTTATTAATCAGATATTTTCAAAAAATAGTTTGAGTTGAATAATAGAAAATTAAATTGGAGAATTTATGTAATTTTAAATAAAAACCTTGACTGGGAGTAGATTAGTTAGAAGCCCTATTCTTGTTGGAGTACTCTCAAGATTAATTGATAATTGAGGGTTGTTCTGTTTAGTTATCCCTTACTAGGTAAGGAAAAGTCAAGCAAGTTGGAAAGCTATTTCTATTCACAAATTCCAATCCGCTCAATTGAAAAGGATTGGTGTCAGTGACTAGAGGGCAATCCAACAATAAACCCAATTACAATTTTTCTTTTAAGCATTCCAACTCAAGGTCTTCCTTTCAATCAACTCCCATCCAAGTTATGGAACTACTCGCTCATTGTAAATGTAGAATTCATAACATAGGAAAGGGAAATATAGAAAGACATGATAAATAATAATCAAAGGGATCAATTAGAAATAAAAATAGTTCTTGTATTAATAAATTCTAAAAATAATCCAATAATAATTCAGAGTAAACAAAGGACATGGAAGAGTAAGAGACAGGTAAAGAAAACAAACGAGAATGACGAAGTCTTGCTGAGGTAATAACTCTTCTCAATATCCCAATGTGAAAAGCAATAAAAATAAAATCCTAAGAACTATGAATATGTAGAGAGAAAACCTAGAGAAGGAGCAAAAAACTAGATCTAAAACTGAGAATTGTCTGTAATGTATGTTCTCCTTTGTTTCTACATGTTCCCTGGCTCTAGTTTGCTTTTCTGGGCCGAAAACTGGGTCAAAACAGGGCCCAAAATCGCCCCCAGCGAATTCTGCAGATTCTGCAGATCGCGCGTGTCACGCGATCGCGTCATTCATGCAGACGCGTCATCCGGCGTTTTGCCTTGCCACGCGTGTGCGTCGTCCACACCTCCGCGTCACTTGTGCAATTCTGATCCGTGCGGTCGCGTGAGCCATGCGTCCGCGTCACTGCGATTTCCTCTATGTCGCGCGGTCGCGTGAGCCATGCGTCCGCGTCACTTCTCGCTGGTCATCTCCTCCATTTCTTGTGTTCCTTCCACTTTTGCAAGCTTCCTTTTCAATCTCCAAGTCATTCATGCCCTATAAAGCCTGAAACACTTAACACACAGATCACGGCATCGAATGGAATAAAGGAGAATTAAAATACATAATTAAAAATCCCTAGGAAGCAAATTTTCAATCATGGAATAATTTTGGGAAAGAATTATAAATGCATGCTAATCGTATGAATAAGTGGGTAAAGAATTGATAAAATCATACAATTAAACACAATATAAACCATAAAATAGTGGTTTATCAACCTCGCCACACTTAAATATTAGCATGTCCTCATGCTTATTTGAAGGAGATAAAATAAATGAGTAGGAACATGTAAAACTCATGCAATGTAATGCAACCTATATTATGAATGCAATTATATGATTCTTGTCTACTTGATCAAAAGTAAATAGGCTCTTCAAGACAATCACAAATCAAACTCCACTAATTCAATTCTTATACAGTAAGAACAGATAAAAATGCAAGAAGGTAGCTCATGAAAGCAGGGAACATAGAATTTAAGCATTGAACCCTCACTGATGATGTATGTATGCTCTAATCTCTCTAGTGTATAGTCACTCTATCCTTCTCTAATCATGCTTTCTAATTTTTGTTCTTCACCTAACCAATCAACAATATTGATATACCAATGCAAACATCATGAGGTCTTTTCAAGGTTGTAATGGGGCCAAGGTAAGGGTAAGGATACATATATGGCTAAGTAAGCTTACAAATTGAATCTTTAATTAACCCAAGCTTCAACCCAACATATATATATTCTATATAACTTAAATTTCACACCTAGCCACCCAAAATTTCTCTCCATACTCATGCATCAACTTTTATTTTAATTTTATCATATATGTATTGATCCCTGAATTTAAACTTAGCATTGGGGTAATTTTGTCCCCTTATTTATTTATTGAATATTTTTGGATTTTTTTAACATAAACATAAAAATAACATAGCTTATCAATGCACATATATTTTTAATTCTTATAGTTTCACATGAGTGGGTACCCAAATTCCCATTATATTATCATGACACATTCCCTTATTATCTTTTGTTCTCACAATTTCCCATACTTAATTAACACACACAATTCTATCTTAAGCTAACCACAGATTCAATTGGGGATATATAATTGTTTTTCCGTTTAAGGCTAGTAATGTGGTAAAATACAGAACAAATAGGATTTAAAGGCTCAAAGTGGCTAACAAAGGTAATTGAAAGGGTAGGCTTAATTTGGATAAGTGAGCTCGAACAAATATATGGCCTCAATCATATGCAAGCATATAAATATATTAAACATTGGACATATAGGATAAAACAAAATATAGATTACAATCATGGAGAAGTAAACACACAAGAATAAAATAATTATGGTTAAATAATGTAACCATGCATAAAGGCTCAAATCTCACAGGTTGTGTGTTCTTTATCTCAAAAACCATGTTCCAAATACAACTTCAAGCAAATTTAACATAAGAGTTTTGATTAAAATTAGTGGAATTTTGTTCCAAAGATAGGGTCTTAGAAGAAACTTATTGTCTTTTCAATCAAGTAGAACATGCATGTAACTAACCTATTACTGTGCAATTTATCCTATTCTACAAAAGCAAAACTAACTAAATATCCTAATTTATTGGTGTTAGGGAAGAGAAATTACCTCCGGAAGTCAGGTACTGACCGACCTCCCCACACTTAAGGCTTTGCACCGTCCTCGGTGCCATCTGTCAGGAACAAGGGTGGGCTGGTAGCAGTATCTCCATAGTCGGGACCGTCATGGCTCCCTGTGCTGGTAAAGGAAGTGGAGTCCGGGGTGTCTGAGTCCTTGAATTTTCCCATAATCAGCTCCTTGAGGTATGTGAATCGGCGCTTGTTACGGCGCTCTCTCATCTAAGCTTTGTGTTCCTGCCGATCCAACTTTTCGAGTATCTGATGGAGCATTTGGTTTGTTGTAGATGCTTGTGGTGTTGAAGGAGGAATTTCCTTAGCTGGTTCAGTAGGCTGGCTAGTAGTGGCTGCTGGGAGTCTAATATATTTCCCGTTAGGGACGTACTGATCATCCCGTGGAAGCATGACTTTGGTGTCCCCAGCTCTGTAGGAGACTCCGGCTGCTGAGACGAGATCTGAGACCAAGGCGGGAAAAGGTAAGTTGCCCGCAATCTGTACGTGTCCCATGGCATTCCGGATGTGTCTTGGTAGGTTCAGAGGCTGGTCTGTAAGGATGCACCATAGTAGAACGGCCATGTCTGCAGTGAAGGAGGACTTGTGAGTGCTCGGAAAGACGTAATGGGACATGATCTGTGCCCATACGCGAGCCTCTAAGGTAAGTGCTGAAGCCGATATTCCCTTAGGGAAGGAACGATGGTATCCGTAGATCCATCTGCTGCCAGGTTGTGCGATAACTCTGAGAACGGCATCCCAATCAAATTGGTACATCTGGCGCTTGAGTGCGGCTTCTTGAAAGGCGTCCAATCCTTCTGGAGCAGGGGGAAGATCTAGAGCTTGTTGAATGGCCTCTTCTGTAATGGGGACTTGCTTCTGATGGACATAGACAGACTGCAGGGTTGGCAGGTGGAAATTAGAGTAGAACTCAACTACCCAAGAAAGATTAACCTGCCTTGGCTGTCTCTGTAGGAAACCCCATTGTCTTTGGGAAATTTGTGGCTCAACAAAGGTAAAAATATTGGGCGGGAGGATAAGAAGGTATTCGTTGTTGTAGCTCCATTCTACCAGGATAGGGAACATCTGCTCACAGTAGCGATTGGGAAATCACGCAGTGTCCTTTGCTGGGAAGGCTTTCTCTTTTTCATCAACCTTTATAATCCGCTTAATTCTCTTTGTTGAGGGCTTTACTGCAGTTGAAGAGGGTTCTGCCACTAATGCTCTTTTTGTTCCCCTTCTTGCTGGTGGTTTAGGAGTAGCTTTCTCTTTACCTTTCTTGGTGGCCATCCTAAAAAGGAAAAAAGAAAGTAACTTTGAAGTTAAAGGGATAGAGCAAGGAAAAGGGTGGTACAGGTGATAACAATGCACAGTAAAGAAGGATGTCATTAACACATGGTCATGACTACATGTGAAAAGTTCATCAATGGAAATATAGCAGTGCATGTGAAGGTAATTAAATGCAAGGTGTTTATTGGCATGCAGGCAAAGGCATGAGTAGCATAGATCAAGCATTTAATTTGTTAAATATGTTATCACTCTAACAAACTAGCCATCACGTTTGTATTGACAATTAAATTCAATTAATAAAATAGTAAAGGAAATTTATGAAAAGCAAGCATTGAATAGTAGAATAGAATAACGTAGAAAAATGCATAATGCCATATGGGCTTTTCCACAAACACATAGCATGCATGATGAATAAACTATTAAAAATAATAAATTGAACATGCAAGCAACCCTTTTAAAAAAAAGTAATATATAATTTCCAAAAAATTTTGCAACAATCCACAAGCATATAATGAGAAATAATGACTCAATTAAATTTCTAACACCAATTAAAAGAAAAAAAAGAAAGAAAAAAGAAAATATGGATAATGAAAGTAAAAATAAAAGAAAAGAATAAAACATAAAAAATAAGAAGGATAATAGAAAAGTAAGGAAGGAAGAGAAAAGAAAAACCTTGATAATGGGGATGAGAGAGAGAGAAGAAAGTGAGAAAGAAGGAAGAAGGAAGAAGGAAGAAATAAGGAGGGAAAAGAGAAAATAGGATTTGGGGAAAGGAAAGATAAGATATTTGGCAAATCAGGGTAAGTTGTGCGGCGCAAACGACGCGGACGCGTGACTCGTTTTATGCGACTGGCGCGAGGGCAGCCTCGCGCTTGCACAAGTCTCTGTTCGAAATCTTATTTTGCCAAAATATGGGTGACGCAATCGCGTGGGTCATGCGATCGCGTGAGTGGCCAATATTGGGATATGACACAGACGTGTGGGGCACGCGTTCGCGTGGGGCACGCGTTCGCGTGGTAGGGACTGTGCGTCTAGCACTAGTCCAGCACCACTCCAGCATAACTTTCGGCTATGATTTGTGCCAGAGGCACGCCTCCAGCCACGCTCACGCGTGACTTTCTGTTCGCTTTCTTATTCTTACTGAGCCACCTGCGACGCGGACGCGTCATTGATGCGGTCGCGTCGCGTGAAATTTTTTTTTTCAAAATAAAAATATGCAAATGCAGATGCAAGCTAAATGTGCGAATAAGGAGAAGAGTTATTGAAAAAGAAAACTACGAATAAAGAAAAGAACGATCATACCATGGTGGGTTGTCTCCCACCTAGCACTTTGCTTTAACGTCCGTAAGTTGGACGCTCCACTAGCTCAGTCTTCGGCTATGTGTGGATCTTCCAAGAGGAAGATCTCGAGATCCTTGTTTTTCTTCAACTTCTTGCCATGGTACAACTTTAAACGATGTCCATTAACTTTGATGAGTTCAGAGCTTGAAGGATGACTTAGGTGAAAAACTCCATACGGCTCGGCCTTCTCTACTCTATATGGACCTTCCCATCTTGATCTCAACTTGCCTGGCCTGAGCCTCAGTCGAGATTTGTAAAGGAGGACTAAGTCCCCAGGTTGGAACTCTCTCCTCTTGATGTGCTTATTATGTACAGCCTTCATCTTCTCCTTGTACAGCCTCGAGTTCTCATAAGCTTCTAGGCGAAGGCTTTCTAATTCTTGCAGTTGCAACTTCCTTTCAGCTCCGGCTGTTTCAAATCCCATGTTGCACTCTTTTACTGCCCAAAAGGCTTTGTGCTCTACTTCAACTGGGAGATGACAGGCTTTTCCATAAACTAAGCGAAAGGGACTCATTCCAATAGGTGTCTTGTATGCTGTTCTGTATGCCCAAAGTGCATCTTGTAGCCTGGTGCTCCAGTCTCTCCTATGAGGTTTGACTATCTTCTGCAATATACGCTTTATCTCTCTGTTTGACACCTCGGCTTGCCCATTAGTCTGAGGATGGTAGGCGGTTGCAACTTTATGAATTATCCCATACTTCTTCATTAATCCTGTTAGTCTCTTGTTACAAAAATGGGTGCCTTGATCGCTCACGATTGCTCGTGGGGATCCAAAGCGACAAATAATGTGGTTTCTAATAAAGGAAACAACAGTGTTAGCATCATCAGTGCGGGTAGGAATTGCTTCCACCCATTTGGAAACGTAATCCACAGCTAACAATATATAAAAGTAACCATTAGAATTTGGAAATTGACCCATGAAGTCAATGCCCCAAACATAAAAAACTTCACAGAAAAGCATAATTTGTTGAGGCATCTCATTCCTCATGGATATATTACCAAATTTTTGGCATGGGAAACAAGATTTATAAAATTCAGCAACATCTCTAAAAAGAGTAGGCCACCAGAATCCACAGTCTAAGATTTTTCTAGCTATTCTTTGAGGGCCAAAATGTCCTCCACTCTCAGATGAGTGGCAGGCCTCTAAGATGGACTGTAATTCTGATTGAGACACACACCGTCTAATTACCTGCTCAGCGCCACATCTCCATAAATATGGGTCATCCCATATATAATATTTAGACTCGCTTGTCTCTTTGATGCTTAGTAAAGTTTGGAGGAAAAGTGCGGCTAACTAGATAATTAGCTACAGGTGCATACCAAGGGACTACCTCAGATACTGCTTGCAGGTTATCAAAAGAGAAATTATCAGCTATAGGAGTGGAGTCATGCTTAATGTTCTCAAGGCGACTCAAATGGTCTGCCACTAAATTCTAGTTACCACTCCTATCCTTAATTTCTAAATCAAATTCTTGTAGTAGTAGTATCCAACGTATAAGCCTTGGTTTAGATTCCTTTTTAGCCAATAAATACTTTAGAGCTGCGTGGTTTGAGTACACTACTACTTTTGTACCAAGTAAATAGGCTCGGAATTTATCCAGAGCAAAAACAATAGCAAGAAGCTCTTTCTCAGTAGTAGTATAATTAGACTAAGCGGCATCTAAAGTTTTAGATGCATAAGCAATTACAAAGGGGTCCTTACCTTCACGCTGAGCCAGTGCTGCACCTACTGCATGGTTGGAAGCATCGCACATTATTTCAAATGGCTGGCTCCAGTCTGGTACTCTCACAATTGGAGCTTGAGTCAGGGCGGTCTTCAGCTTATCAAACACTTGTTTGCAATCCTCACTGAACTCGAACTCAATATCTTTCTGCAGTAGTTTGGATAAGGGAAGAGCTACCTTACTAAAGTCCTTAATGAATCTCCTATAAAAACCTGCATGGCCAAGGAACGAACGGACTTCCCTCACAGAGGAGGGGTAAGGTAAACTAGAAATAACATCCACCTTTGCTGGATCTACAGAAATGCCAGTATTAGACACAACATGTCCTAGTATAATCCCTTGTTTAACCATAAAGTGACATTTTTTAAAATTCAATACAAGGTTTGTACTGACACATCTATCTAACACTCTAGATAAACTATCTAAGCAAAGATTGAAGGAATCACCATATACACTAAAGTCATCCATAAAAACCTCCATACAGTCCTCAATAAGATCAGAGAAAAGACTCATCATGCACCTTTAGAAAGTAGCTGGTGCATTGCACAAGCCAAAGGGCATTCTCTTATAAGCATAAGTCCCAAAAGGACATGTAAAAGTGGTCTTTTCCTGATCTTCAGGAGCTATATGAATCTAGAAATAGCCTGTGTAACCATCTAAGAAACAATAATGTGATTTACCTGACAGGCGATCCAGCATTTGATCAATGAATGGAAGAGGATAGTGATCCTTACGAGTGGCCTGGTTGAGGCGTCTGTAATCAATGCAGACCCTCCAAGCGTTCTAAACTCTGGTTGCCATGAGCTCTCCATACTCATTCTTCACTGTAGTGACTCCAGACTTCTTGGGCACCACTTGTACTGGGCTTACCCATTCACTATCTGAGATGGGGTAGATGATATCTGCCTCCAGTAGTATGGTCACTTCCTTCTTGACAACCTCTAAGATAGTGGGGTTCAGTCTTCTCTGGGGTTGACGGACAGGCTTTGCTCCCTCTTCTAAGAATATTCTGTGCTCACAAACTCGAGGGTTGATGCCTACTATGTCTGCCAAACTCCAACCAATTGCCTTCTTGTGCCTCCTCAGCACACTAAGTAGCTGCTCTTCTTGTTGAGAAGTGAGTTCCCTTGCAATGATAACTGGAAACTTCTGCTTGTCCTCAAGGTAAGCATATTTGAGGTGTAGAGGGAGGGGTTTCAATTCTAACTTCTGCTCATGGTCAAGCTCTGGGTTGTCTGGAGCTGGTAACAATGGTAAAGCACTGTCATTGTCCGCAGAAAGTGTCCCCACACTCGGACCTTGTCCTATGTACTTCTCTTCAAATTCCTCCTGGTGAATTTCAGCCACGGTTTCATCTATGATGTCACACTGGAGGATAGAATGATCCTCCGGAGGATGCTTCATAGCTCCATTCAGATTGAAGATTACTACTCGGCCATCTATTTCAAAAGAGTATGTTCCTGAAAAAGCATCCAATTTGAACTTTGAGGTTTTCAGGAATGGTCTTCTGAGCAGGATTGGTGATGGCTTCTCTGAGTCATTTTGGGGTATCTCCAGGATATAAAAATCAATGGGGAAGGTGAGCCCCTTAATGCCCACTAATACATCTTTAGCAACTCCAGCCACTGTAATAATGCTTTTATCTGCTAACACAAAACGAACTGCCGACCTTTTTAAGGGAGGGAGCCTCAAATTATCATATATAGACAAAGGCATTATACTAACACATGCTCCTAAATCACACATGCAGTCAGAAAATATCACCAATAATACAATTAACCATACATGAACCTGGATCACTACACTTTTTAGGTATACCTCCCATTAAAGCAGATATAGAACTACCTAAAGGAATAGTTTGTAATTCATTAATTTTGTCTTTATGTATACATAAATCTTTTAGAAACTTTGCGTACTTAGGTACCTGCTGAATAACATCAAAAAGGGGAACAGTTACCTCAACCTTTTTGAATATGTCTACCATTTTGGAATCAGGTTCCATCTGCTTCCTGGCCTTCCTTGCAATTTGTGGAAATGGAATAGGAATGGCGTCTGGTGCACGAAATTGTGATCTTAGGCAACGGCGCCAGAAACTCTGTACGCACGTCTTAATAAATCGTTTTTCATTCACAACTTCGATACAACTAACCAGCAAGTGCACTGGGTCGTCCAAGTAATAAACCTTACGTGAGTAAGGGTCGATCCCACGGAGATTGTTGGTATGAAGCAAGCTATGGTCACCTTGTAGATCTCAGTCAAGCGGATATAAAATAGTTATGGAGTTTTCGAAAATATATAATAAAATAAGGATAGAAATACTTATGTAAATCATTGGTGAGAATTTCAGATAAGCGCATAGAGATGCTTTCGTTCCTCTGAACCTCTGCTTTCCTGCTGTCTTCATCCAATCAATCCTACTCCTTTCCATGGCTGGCTTTATGTAAGGACATCACCGTTGTCAATGGCTACTTTTTATCCTCTCTGGAAAATGGTCCGATGCGCTGTCACTGCATGGCTAATCGTCTGGAGGCATCACCCTTGCCAATGGCTGCATCCTATCCTCTTGTGAAAATGGTCCAAATGCTCTGTCACAGCACGGCTAATCATCTGAGGTTCTCGATCATACTGGAATAGGATTCACCCTCCTTTTGCGTCTGTTACTATGCCCAGCACTCGCGAGTTTGAAGTTCGTCACAGTCATTCAATCCCAGAGTCCTACTCAGAATACCACAGACAAGGTTTAGACTTTCCGGACTCATGAATGCCGCCATCAATCTAGCTTATACCACGAAGATTCTGATTAAGAGATCCAAGAGATACTCATTCAATCTAAGGTAGAACAGAAGTGGTTGTCAGGCACGCGTTCATAGGGAATGATGATGATTGTCACGTTCATCACATTCAGGTTGAAGTGCGAATGAATATCTTAGAAGCGGAATAAGTTGAATTGAATAAAAAAACAGTAGTACTTTGCATTAATCTTTGAGGAACAGCAGAGCTCCACACCTTAATCTATGGAGTGCAGAAACTCTATCGTTGAAGATACATAAGTGAAAGGTTCAGGCATGGCCGAATGGCCAGCCCCTAAAACGTGATCACAGGATCAAAAATACAATCCAGGATGTCAAATACAATAGTAAAAAGTCCTATTTATACTAAACTAGTTACTAGGGTTTACAGAAGTAAGTAATTGATACATAAATCCACTTCCGGGGCCCACTTGGTGTGTGCTTGGGCTGAGCTTGAATGTTACACGTGTAAAGGTCAATCTTGGAGTTGAACGCCAGTTTCTAACGTATTTCTGGCGTTCAACTCTGGCTTGTGACGTGTTTCTGGCGTTTAACTCCAGACAACAGTGTAGAACTAGCGTTCAACGCCCTTTTACGTCGTCTAAACTCGGCCAAAGTATGGACTATTATATATTGCTGGAAAGCCCTGAATGTCGACTTTCCAACGCAATTGGAAGCGCGCCATTTTGAATTTTGTAGCTCCAGAAAATCCACTTTTAGTGTAGGGAGGTCAGAATCCAACAGCATCAGCAGTCCTTCTTCAACCTCTGAATCTGATTTTCGCTCAAGTCCCTCAATTTCAGCCAGAAAATACCTAAAATCACAGAAAAACACACAAACTCATAGTAAAGTCCAGAAGTGTGAATTTAACATAAAAACTAATGAAAACATCCCTAAAAGTAACTAGATTCTACTAAAAACATACTAAAAACAATGCCAAAAAGCGTATAAATTATCCGCTCATCACAACACCAAACTTAAATTGTTGCTTGTCCCCAAGCAACTGAAAATCAAATAGGATAAAAAGAAGAGAATATACTATAAATTCCAAACTATCAATGAAACATAGCTCCAATTAAATGAGCGGGACTTGTAGCTTTTTGCCTCTTGAACAGTTTTGGCATCTCACTTTATCCATTAAAGTTCAGAATGATTGGCATCTATAGGAACTCAGAGTTCAGATAGTGTTATTGATTCTCCTAGTTCAGTATGATGATTCTTGAACACAGCTATTTTATGAGTCTTGGCCTTGGCCCTAAGCACTTTGTTTTCCAGTATTACCACCGGATACATAAATGCCACAGACACATAATTGGGTGAACCTTTTCAGATTGTGACTCAGCTTTGCTAAAGTCCCCAATTAGAGGTGTCCAGGGTTCTTAAGCACACTCTTCTTTTGCTTTGGACCTTGACTTTAACCGCTCAATCTCAAGTTTTCACTTGACACCTTCACGCCACAAGCACATGGTTAGGGACAGCTTGGTTTAGCCGTTTAGGCCAGGATTTTATTCCTTTAGGCCCTCTTATCCACTGATGCTCAAAGCCTTGGGATCCTTTTTATTTACCCTTGCCTTTTGGTTTTAAGGGTTATTGGCTTTTTGCTCTTGCCTCTTGGTTTTAAGAGCTTTTGGCTTTTTCTGCTTGCTTTTTCTCTCTTTTTTTTGCCTATTTTTTTTCTGCAAGCTTTGTTCTTTGATGCTTTTTCTTGCTTCAAGAATCATTTTTATAATTTTTTAGATTATCAAATAACATGTCTCCTTATCATCATTCTTTCAAGAGCCAACATATTTAACATTCTTAAACAACAACTTCAAAAGACATATGCACTGTTCAAGCATTCATTCAGAAAACAAGAAGCATTCTCACCACATCAATATAATTACACTAAGTTCAAGGATAAATGCGAAACTCATGTAATTCTTATTCTTTTGAATTAAAACAGTTTTTATTTAAGAGAGGTGATGGATTCATAGGACATTCATAACTTTAAGACAAAGTTACTAAATACTAATGATCATGTAATGAAGACACAAACATGGATAAGCACTTAACATAGAGAAAACGAAAAACAGAGAATGAAAGAACAAGGAATGAGTCCACCTTAGTGATGGTGGCGTTTTCTCCTTGAGGAACCAATGATGTCCTTGAGCTCTTCTATGTCTCTTCCTTGTCTTTGTTGCTCCTCCCTCATTGCTTTTTGATCTTCTCTTATTTCATGAAGGATGATGGAGTGCTCTTGATGTTCCACCCTTAATTGTCCCATGTTGGAACTTAATTCTCCTAGGGAGGTGTTGATTTGCTCCCAATAGTTTTGTGGAGGAAGGTGCCTCCCTTGAGGTATCTCAAGGATTTCTTGATGGTGAGCTTCTTCATGTGCCTGTTGAGATCCATGAATGTGCTCTCTTGTTTGCTCCATCCTTTTTTTAGTGATGGGCTTGTGAGATGAATCTTTCCATCTCCCATGGCTCAGAGGTGGAAGCATTTGTCTTCCCTTTCCTCTTTCTTGAGGTGCCATTAATGGTTATGGAAAAACAAAAAAAGCTATGCTTTTACCACACCAAACTTAGAATGTTGCTCGCCCTCGAGCAAAAGAAGAAAGAATAGGAGAAGAAGAAGAAGATATGGAGGAAATGGAGGGATGTGTGTATTCGGCCATATGGGTGGGATTGGGTGGGAAAGAGATGTTGAATTTTGAAGGTAGGTGGGTGGATGGATGTGAGTGGTAAATGGAAGACAGAAGGGATGACCATGAATGGAGGGTTATATATAGGGAAGGGAGGGGGGTAAGGTTTATGGGGAAGAGTGGATGTGGGATTGTGTGAAAGAGGGGTGAGAAGAAGTGAGTGGAGATAGGTGGGGATCCTGTGGGATCCACAGATCCTGAGGTGATCCTGTGGGGTCCACAGATCCTGAGGTGTTCAAGGATTTACAACCTTGCACCAAATTAGGCATGCAAAATGCCCTTGCACACAACTCTGGGCGTTCAGCGCCAGATTGGTGCTTGTTCTGGGCGTTGAACGCCCATTTGTTGCCTATTTCTGGCGTTGAACGCCAGAACCATGCTTGTTCTGGGCGTTCAGCGCCAACTCTTCTCCAGGGTGCAATTCTGGCGTTCAAACGCCCAGATGCTACCCATTTTGGGTGTTCAGCGCCAGAACCATGCTCTGTTCTGGCGTTGAACGCCAGCCAGATGCTTCTTACTGGCGTTTAAACGCCAGTGAGATCCTCCTCCAGGGTGTGATTTTTCTTCTGCTGTTTTTGATTCCATTTTCAATTTTTATATTTATTTTGTGACTCCACATGATCATGAACCTAATAAAACATGAAAGAACAAGAAAAATAAAATTAGATAAACATTGGGTTGCCTCCCAACAAGCGCTTCTTTAATGTCAATGGCTTGACAGTGGGCTCTCATGGAGCCTCACAGATGTTCAGAACATTGTTGAGACTTTCCAACACCAAACTTAGAGTTTGGATATGGGAGTTCAACACCAAACTTAGAGTTTGGTTGTGGCCTCCCAACACCAAACTTAGAGTTTGACTGTGGGGGCTCTGGTTGACTCTGTTTTGAGAGAAGCTTTTTATGCTTCCTCTCCATGTTTACAGAAGGATGTCCTTGAGTTTTAAACTCAAGGGAGTCCTCATTCAATTGAAGGACTAGTTCACCTCTGTTAACATCAATCACAGCTCTTGCTGTGGCTAGGAAGGGTCTTCCAAGGATGATGGATTCATCATCATTCTTCCCAATATCCAGGACTATGAAATCAGCAGGGATGTAAAGGCCTTCAACCTTTACTAACACGTCCTCTACTTGTCCATAAGCCTGTTTTCTTGAATTGTCTGCCATCTTTAATGAGATTTTAGCAGCTTACACCCCAAAGATTCCCAGTTTCTCTATTACAGAGAGGGGCATGAGGTTTATCCCTGAACCAAGGTCACACAGAGCCTTTTCAAAGATCATGTTGCCTATGGTACAAGGTATCACGAACTTTCCAGGATCCTGTTTCTTCTGAGGCAATGTCAGTTGATCCAGATCACTTAGTTCATTGGTGAACAAGAAAGGTTCATCTTCCCAAGTCTCAATACCAAATAATTTGGCATTCAGCTTCATGATTGCACCAAGGTACTTGGTAACTTGCTCTTCAGTAACATCCTCATTCTCTTCAGAAGATGAATACTCGTCTGAGCTCATGAAGGGCATAAGGAGGTTCAATGGAATCTCTAAGGTCTCTAGATGAGTCTCAGATTCCTTTGGTTCCTCAAAGAGAAACTCCTTATTGATCACTGGACGTCCCAGGAGGTCTTCCTTACTGGGATTTACGTCCTCCCCTTCCTCTCTAGGTTCGGCCGTGTTGACTATGTCAATGGCCTTGCACTCTCCTTTTGGATTTTCTTCTGTATTGCTTGGGAGAGTACTAGGAGGGATTTCAGTGATCCTTTTACTCAGCTGGCCCATTTGTGCCTCCAAATTTCTAATGGAGGACCTTGTTTCATTCATGAAACTTACAGTAGCCTTAGATAGATCAGAGACTAAGTTTACTAAATTAGAGGTATTTTGTTCAGAGTTCTCTATCTGTTGCTGAGTGGATAATGGAAAAGGCTTGCTATTGCTAAACCTGTTTCTTCCACCATTATTAAAGCCTTGTTGAGGCTTTTGTTGATCCTTCCATGAGAGATTTGGGTGATTTCTCCATGAGGGGTTATAGGTATTTCCATATGGTTCACCCATGTAATTCATCTCTGCTATTGCAGGGTTCTCAGGATCATAAGCTTCTTCTTCAGAAGATGCCTCTTGAGTACTGTTGGATGCAGCTTGCATTCCATTCAGACTCTGAGAAATCATATTGACTTGCTGAGTCAATATTTTATTCTGAGCCAATATGGCATTCAGAGTATCAATTTCAAGAACTCCCTTCTTTATAGGCGTCCCATTACTCACAGGATTCCTCTCAGAAGTGTACATGAACTGGTTATTAGCAACCATGTCAATGAGTTCTTGAGCTTCTGCAGACGTTTTCTTTAGGTGAATGGATCCACTTGCAGAAGTATCCAATGACATTTTAGCCAATTCAGATAGACCATCATAGAATATATCCAGGATGGTCTATTCTAAAAGCATGTCAGAAGGACACTTTTTGGTCAGTTCTTTGTATCTCTCCCAAGCTTTATAGAGGGATTCACCTTCTTTCTGTCTGAAGGTCTGAACATCCACTCTAAGCTTACTCAGCTTTTGAGGAGGAAAGAACTTGGCTAAGAAAGCCTTGACCAGCTTATCCCAAGAGTTCAGGCTATCCTTAGGTTGAGAGTCCAACCATACTCTAGCTCTGTCTCTTACAGCAAAAGGGAAAAGCATGAGCCTGTAGACTTCAGGATCTACTCCATTAGTCTTAACAGTATCACATATCTGCAAGAATTCAGTTAAGAACTGAAAAGGATCTTCAGATGGAAGTCTATGAAACTTGCAGTTCTACTGCATCAGAGAAACTAATTGAGGTTTTAGCTCAAAATTGTTTGCTCCAATGGCAGGAATGGAGATGCTTCTTCCATGTAAATTGGAATTAGGTGCAGTAAAGTCACCAAGCATCCTCCTTGCATTATTATTATTTTTGGCTGCCATCTCCTCTTCCTGTTCGAAAATTTCTGAAAGGTGCTTGTTGGATTGTTGTAATTTAGCTTCTCTTAGTTTCCTCTTCAGAGTCCTTTCAGGTTCTGGATCTGCTTCAACAAGAATGTTCTTGTCTTTGCTCCTGCTCATATGAAAAAGAGGGACAGAAAAATAATAATAATATGGGTCCTTTTTACTACAGTATAGAGGTCCCTGTGTGAGTAGAAGAAAAGAAGAAGAAAAAATTCGAACACAAATGGAAGAGGGGGTTCGAATTTGGGTGAGATGAAGTGTTAGTAGATGAATAAATAAATAGAAGGAGATAAGAGAGAGAGAATTTTCGAAAATAATTTTTGAAAAAGAGTTAGTGATTTTCGAAAATAGTTTTTGAAAAAGGTTAGTAATTTTTCGAAAATTAAAATCAAAAATTAAAATAATTAGTTAATTAAAAAGAATTTTTAAAAAAGAGGGAAGATATTTTTGAAAATTAGAGAGAGAGAGAGTTAGTTAGGTAGTTTTGAAAAAGATAAGAGATAAACAAAAAGTTAGTTAGTTAGTTGAAACAAATTTGAAAATCAATTTTGAAAAGATAAGAAGATAAGAAGTTAGAAAGGATATTTTAAAATCAAATTTTGAAAAAGATAAGATAAAGAGATATTTTGAAAAGATATGATTGAAATTAGTTTTGAAAAAGATTTGATTTTTAAAATCACAATTAATGACTTGATTCACAAGAAATCACAAGATATGATTCTAGAACTCAAAGTTTGAATCTTTCTTAACAAGCAAGTAACAAACTTGAAATTTTTGAATCAAAACATTAATTGATGATGTTATTTTCGAAAATATGATGTAAAATTAAGAAAAAGATTTTTGAAAAATATTTTTTTGAAATTTTCGAAAATAGATAAGAAAATTGAAAAAGATTTGATTTTTGAAAAAGATTTTGAAAAGATAAGATTTTTAAATTGAAAATTTGATTTGACTCATAAAAACAACTAGATTTTAAAAATTTTGAAAAAGTCAACTCAAATTTTTGAATTTATGAGAGAAAAAGGGAAAGATTTTTTTTTATTTTTGAATTTTTAATGATGAGAGAGAAAAACATGAAAATGATGCAATGCATGAAAATTTTGGATCAAAGTATGTGATGAATGCAAGAACACTATGAATGTCAAGATGAACACCAAGAACACTTTGAATGTCAAGATGAACATCAAGAACATATTTTTGAAAAAATTTTTTTAATGCAAAGAAAACATGCAAGACACCAAACTTAAAAATTTTTCATGTTTAGACTCTATGGATGCAAGAATGCATTTGAAAAAGAAGAAAAGACACAAAACAAGAAAACATCAAGATCAAACAAGAAGACTTACCAAGAACAACTTGAAGATCATGAAGAACACTATGAATGCATGAATTTTTTCGAAAAATGCAAGATGAGTATGCAATTGACACCAAACTTTCAACTTGACTCAAGACTCAAACAAGAAACATGAAATATTTTTTATTTTTATGATTTTTTTATTTTTTTGGATTTTTGTATATTTTTTTCGAAAAACATGTAGGAAAAAGAAAATAAGAAATCCAAAATCTTTAAGAAGAATTTCAGGAATCTTTCAATATTAGCCCAAAGCTCCAATCAAAGAGTTAGACATGGCTTAATAGCCAGCCAAGCTTTAGCAGTACAAGCAATTCTCTAACATGTGGAGGCCTCAGTCCAAATAAATTTAGACATGACTTTACAGCCAGTCAGGCTTCACATGCTTCATGAAACTCTAGAATTCATTCTTAAAAATTCTGAAGAAAAATATATTTTTGAAAAAATTTATTTATTTTTTTTCGAAAACAGATGATAAATTTTTGAAAGGTTTTTGAAAAATTTTTGAAAATAAAACAAAAAGAAAATTACCTAATCTGAGCAACAAGATGAACCGTCAGTTGTTCAAACTCGAACAATCCCCGGCAACAGCGCCAAAAACTTGGTGCACGAAATTGTGATCTTAGGCAACGGCGCCAGAAACTCTGTACGCACGTCTTAATAAATCATTTTTCATTCACAACTTCGATACAACTAACCAGCAAGTGCACTGGGTCGTCCAAGTAATAAACCTTACGTGAGTAAGGGTCGATCCTACGGAGATTGTTGGTATGAAGCAAGCTATGGTCACCTTGTAGATCTCAGTCCGGCGGATATAAAATAGTTATGGAGTTTTCAAAAATATATAATAAAATAAGGATAGAAATACTTATGTAAATCATTGGTGAGAATTTCAGATAAGCGCATAGAGATGCTTTCGTTCCTCTGAACCTCTGCTTTCCTGCTGTCTTCATCCAATCAATCCTACTCCTTTCCATGGCTGGCTTTATGTAAGGACATCACCGTTGTCAATGGCTACTTTTTATCCTCTTTGGAAAATGGTCCGATGCACTGTCACTGCATGGCTAATCGTCTGGAGGCATCACCCTTGCCAATGGCTGCATCCTGTCCTCTTGTGAAAATGGTCCAAATGCTCTGTCACAGCACGGCTAATCATCTGAGGTTCTCGATCATACTGGAATAGGATTCACCCTCCTTTTGCGTCTGTCACTACGCCCAGCACTTGCGAGTTTGAAGTTCGTCACAGTCATTCAATCCCAGAGTCCTACTCGGAATACCACAGACAAGGTTTAGACTTTCCGGACTCTCATGAATGCCGCCATCAATCTAGCTTATACCTCGAAGATTCTGATTAAAAGATCCAAGAGATACTCATTCAATCTAAGGTAGAATAGAAGTGGTTGTCAGGCACGCGTTCATAGGGAATGATGATGATTGTCACATTCATCACATTCAGGTTGAAGTGCGAATGAATATCTTAGAAGCGGAATAAGTTGAATTGAATAGAAAAACAGTAGTACTTTGCATTAATCTTTGAGGAACAGCAGAGCTCCACACCTTAATCTATGGAGTACAGAAACTCTACCGTTGAAGATACATAAGTGAAAGGTTCAGGCATGGCCGAATGGCCAGCCCCTAAAACGTGATCACAGGATCAAAAATACAATCCAGGATGTCAAATACAATAGTAAAAAGTCCTATTTATACTAAACTAGTTACTAGGGTTTACAGAAGTAAGTAATTGATGCATAAATCCACTTCCGGGGCCCACTTGGTGTGTGGTTAGGCTGAGCTTGAATGTTACACGTGTAGAGGTCAATCTTGAAGTTGAACGCCAGTTTGTAACGTATTTCTGGCGTTCAACTTTGCTTGTGACGTGTTTCTGGCGTTTAACTCCAGACAACAGCATAGAACTGGCGTTCAACGCCCTTTTACGTCATCTAAACTCGGCCAAAAAATGGACTATTATATATTTCTGGAAAGCCCGGAATGTCTACTTTACAACGCAATTTGAAGCGCGCCATTTTGAGTTCTGTAGCTCCAGAAAATCTACTTTGAGTGCAGGGAGGTCAGAATCCAACAGCATCAGCAGTCCTTCTTCAACCTCTGAATCTGATTTTTGCTCAAGTCCCTCAATTTCAGCCAGAAAATACCTGAAATCACAGAAAAACACACAAACTCATAGTAAAGTCCAGAAATGTGAATTTAACATAAAAACTAATGAAAACATCCCTAAAAGTAACTAGATTCTACTAAAAACATACTAAAAACAATGCCAAAAAGCGTATAAATTATCCGCTCATCAGCGTCCTTCACAGCTTCAGCGTCCTTTGGTGCTTCTTCCTGTGGTTGAACTTCTTCTTCATCAACCATGTCCTGTATATCCTCTTCCTCTTCAACATCTTCTACTTCTACTACCTCTTCAGCTGAGGCGTGTTCTGGTGGGTTTGGCTCCTCCTGATTTCTCTCCTGCAGTGTGGTTCCAGACTTTAGAGTGATGGAATTAATGCCACCCTTTGGATTAGGTAATGGTTGAGAGGGGATTCCACTGGAGCTCAAAGGCTGGTTATTGGAGTTATTCATTGATCCAATCTGTGAGATAAGAGCTTGCAAGGTAGAGTTTAGACCATTTAAAGTAGAATTAAGGTTATTTTCCATGGCCTGTTGTCTCCGATCAATAAATTGTAGTTACTCATCATTAGAAGATGAAGAGGGGTAAGTGATCTGAGAGGTCTGCTGTTGGTTATGCTGTGATCCTTGGAATTGCCTCAGGTGAGGTGCTTTGTAAGGCTGGCTCTGGTTCTGCTGCCTGTTGTTGTTATTATTCCACCTCTGATTTCCCTAACTATCTCTACCTCATCTATTATTGTTGTCCCTCCAATTCTGGTTAGAATTATCTCTCCAATTTTGGTTAGAATTGTCCTGCCATCCATGGCTGTAACTGCCACCTTGATTGTACCCTTGGTTGGGGCGGTCATAGAAGTTATGAGTGGCTGCCACGGTGTTATCTTCCTGCTGGAGCTACGGACATTCATCAGTATAATGGCTATAACCAGTACAGATTCTGCAAACTCTCTGTGGGACTAACTGTTGGCTTTGCTGTGGTGTAGAAGGTTGAGCTTGCTGAACTTGTTGTTAATTTAATTGCATCTGCTTCAGTAAGTTGGTCATTTCACAGATACTCTGAGTTAGAGCAGCAGTCTCTCTGTTAGAGGATACTTCTGCAACAGCTTTTGAACGGCCTTGTTTCTGCCTGTGATTTCGAGTAGATTCAGCTAAGCCGCTGATCAATTGCCATGCCTCATCAGTGGTCTTGTACTTCTTCATAGACCCATTGCTAGCACTTTCCAATGTGGTCTTATCTTGGGACCTCATGCCCTGTGTGACGTAGTGGAGAAATTCTATCTTGTCAATCATATGGTGGGGGCATGCTTCCATAAGGTTGTTGAAGCGCTCCCAGTATTCATAGAAAGTCTCGGATTCATCCTGAACAATCATGGAAATATCTTTCCTCAGTTTATCAGTAACTTCAGCTGGAAAGAATTTTTCCAAAAATTCTCTTTTAAGTGTATCCCAGTTGGATACAGTTGCTGCAGGTTGAGTGTAGTACCACTCTCTCGCCTTTCCCTCAAGAGAGAATGGGAAGGCTTTTAACAAAATGGAAGTTTTATCTGTACCATCACGCCTGACAGTAGAACAGGCTGCTTGGAAGTCTCTAAGGTGCTTGATAGGCTCTTGAGCAGGTAAGCCATGAAACTTGGGCATCAAATTGAGCAGTGCTATTTTTATTTCAAAGTCTGTAGTCACCGCTGGATGATGCGCTTGAAATGGTTGCATTGAAAAATCAGGGGTTCCAGCCTCCTGGATAGTAATTCTCCTAGGTGCTGCCATGTCACCTGCACGTAAATCAACCGAATCAGCAGAAAGGGAGCCTGTTTCTTCCTCAAGTGACGTTTCAGATCCGCCCTCAGAGAGGACTAACCGACGCCGAGCTTGCCTTATTTGTGAAATAGTTCTTTTAATCTCAGGATCGAATACTGGCAAGCTTGGATCAGGAAGTGAACGCGTCATTTAACGAAAGAAACATGAAGCTCATAGTAGCAAAATAAAATAAAATACAAATAAATAAATTCCAATTAATAACTTTAGCACTCTATTGCAACTCTCCGGCAACGGCGCCAAAAAATTGATGTGGCAGAAATTGGCGAGTTAAGAAATTATTATAAGAGATACGTTGCAAGTACAGTTCTTAACCAACCAGAAATCCACTTATCAATTTAGAAGGGTTGTCACAAAATTTAAATTAAAATATTGGGAGTATGAATCCCAGGTCGTCTCCCAACGAGTTGCAGAGAGATGTGCTATTTTATTAATTAGATGTTTTCAAAAAATGGTTTGAGTTGAATAACAGGAAATTAAATTGGAGAATTTATGTAATTTTAAATAAAAACCTTGACTGGGAATAGATTAGTTGGAAGTCCTATTCTTGTTGGAGTACTCTCAAGATTAATTGATAATTGAGGGTTGTTCTGTTTAGTTATCCCTTACTAGGTAAGGGAAAGTCAAGCAAGTTGGAAAGCTATTTGTATTCACAAATTCCAATCCGCTCAATTGAAAAGGATTGGTGTCAGTGACTAGAGGGCAATCCAACAATAAACCCAATTACAATTTTTCTTTTAAGCATTCCAACTCAAGGTCTTCATTTCAATCAACTCCCATCCAAGTTATGGAACTACTCACTCATTGTAAATGTAGAATTCATAACATAGGAAAGGGAAATATAGAAAGACATAATAAATAATAATCAAAGGGATCAATTAGAAATAAAAATAGTTCTTGTATTAATAAATTCTAAAAATAATCCAATAATAATTCTGAGTAAACAAAGGACATGGAAGAGTAAGAGACAGGTAAAGAAAACAAACGAGAATGACGAAGTCTTGCTGAGGTAATGATTCTTCTCAATATCCCAATGCGAAAAGCAGTAAAAATAAAATCCTAAGAACTATGAATGTGTAGAGAGAAAACCTAGATGAGGAGTAAAAAACTAGATCTAAAACTGAGAATTGTCTGTAATGTATGTTTTCCTTTGTTTCTGCATGTTCCCGGCTCTAGTTTGCTTTTCTGGGCCAAAAACTGGGTCAAAACAGGGCCCAAAATTGCCCCCAGCGAATTCTGCAGATCGCGTGTGTCACGCGATCGCGTCATTCATACGAACGCGTCATCCGGCGTTTTGCCTTGCCACGCGTGCGCGTCGTCCACGCCTCCGCGTCACTTGTGCAATTCCGATCTGCGCGGTCGCGTGAGCCATGCGTACGCGTCACTTCTCGCTGGTCATCTCCTCCATTTCTTATCTTCCTTCCACTTTTGCAAGCTTCCTTTCCAATCTCCAAGTCATTCATGCCCTATAAAGCCTGAAACACTTAACACACAGATCACGGCATCGAATGGAATAAAGGAGAATTAAAATACATAATTAAAAATCCCTAGGAAGCAAATTTTTAATCATGGAATAATTTTGGGAAAGAATTATAAATGCATGCTAATCATATGAATAAGTGGGTAAAGAATTGATAAAATCATACAATTAAACACAATATAAACCATAAAATAGTGGTTTATCAATATGCCACAAAACCAATCTTCTTCAAGTTGTGATACATCTTAGTAACTCCAGGATGAATTGAGAATCTACTCTTATGAGCTTCAGATAGTATCTCACTTAGCAGCTTCATCCGCTGTCACAGCATACATGCGACCTTGTTGTTTGGCTCTCCCGGCATTCCGATCGGTCTTCTCAGGACAGTTCCTGAGAAGCAAATCCATCCTATTCCGGCTCTACATGGGGTTCCCGAGTGATAGCTTCCACACGTCCTACAAGTTAATTCATTCTCTGGTTGCTTCCTATATCTCCTTCATTGATGATTGTTGTTGTTGTTGTTCCCTCGAAAGTTGGCTTGGCTTTGTTGAGGTTGTTGAATATAACCTCCTCTTTTAAAGTTCTGCCCCCTTGGAGCAAAGAACCTTGCACCTCCCCGGTTGTGGTAATTACCACAATTGGTACTTGTAGCCACACTTTTCTTAGAACAGTCCTCCACCACACGACTCTTGTTCACTAACTCCGGAAAGCTCTTGACTTCAAGAGGTGCCACAAATCGCATCAGATCATCCCTCAAACCATCTTGGTACTTCATACACTTCCATTCCTCATACCCTTCAGGAGCACCCTGACAAACCCTTGAAAAATAGCACAACTCCTCAAACTTGCTCGTATAAGGAGCCACCGTCATGGATCCTTGATTCAATTGAAGCAACTCCAACTCCTTTGGTTGTCTTACAAAGTTCGGAAAGTACTTCTTGTAAAACTCCTCTCTGAACACCTCCCAAGTGATCATCTCATTTCCATCTCCTTATTGTAATAAATGGTGAACTCCTTGCCACCTGTGTTGCGCTTCTCCAGACAATTGATAAACAGCAAACTTGACTAACTGACCTTCAAGTACATGATGTGCTTATAGTGCCCTTTCTATCACTTGGAACCAGTTATCGACTTCAATTGGATTAGTCAAACCCTTAAAGATTGGAGGATTGACCTTGAGAAAAGTTGCCAAGGTCATCGAACCTCCATTAGCTTGATGGCTTCCTTTTCTACTATTGTTTCTATTCATCCTTTTCATAGCCTGGTTCGTGGATGCAGCACTTGGTTGCATCGTGTGGATGAGGTTGGTCATAGCTGCCAAGAATTTGGCAAGATCACCAGAAGGAGCGGGTTTCTCATTTCTTCTTCGTCCTCATCCACGAGTTGCCATTCGGGTTCTATCCACACAATACAAGTGATATCAAGGTGATCAGTGTCAATATCTCAAGTTAAGTACTTTAATTTTCTAAAGTATACTCATGAACCTCATACTAAACAAATCAACTAGATATCCTAAATAGCACAAGCACAAACTAAAAGTATGCATTGAAGCATAAGCAGTCCACCTCTCAGGCTCACGAGAACGAACTGATCTAATACCATAATTTAACACCCTATTATTTGTTTTCTTAAGTTTGAGTCATAAGTCAATGATACTAAGGTGGTATGACTCAAGGTGTAATTGGAATATATATTTATTTAGAAGGAATTATTAAACGAGAAGGCTGAAAGAGTAAAAAAAAATTACGAGCGCAAACACACACGTAATGATGGATATAGCGCGCTCATGAAACTAAGTTAAGTAAAAGCTTAAAGGAAGAATAAAGTAAAAACAGAATATATGTATATAATAGCCACTAGACACGACCTGTGAAGTTTTAGGTCGGCTAGGGTTATAGTAATGAAAGCAATTGATAACAGATCCTAACTCTCCTAAAAATACTTCAAAACTTCTTAGGCAAGGTTTCAAAAAGAAACATATACATATACATCATAAGTTTTCCAAAATAAAAGGGAGAGAAATCTAATCAAAATGCAAAACAGAATTAAAGATAAGCTTCGCCGTCTTCCGGACGAACTCCAGCGCACTACGGAGCACCAGGACCTGCATTTGAAAAAAAAAGGCAATATATACGGAATGAGAACCTCCGACCCATGGGTTTCCAGTACGGTAAAAATGCCAAATATATACAACATAAGGAAATAGGAACTCACTAAGCAATCTTAAGCTCCATACCTCAATATATCCATCCTAGGTTCTCACTAATCTGTAATTAGGCAACTATTATAAGGGATTCTAATCTAAATTAACATTTCTCATCTCTCCCACAACCCTCCAAACTCCAAACAGAATAGCCCTCAGCGTCAACCGACACCAGCATGAGGGACCTCTCAGGTATTCAAACACAAGCACAAGTAAATCACAAGTAGATTCAAGTAAAGCAATTAGCATATATTCATTTAATATGTACAAATAAGCAAACCAAGACGACAAGTAGCAAATCCAAATAAATCAGTCAAATGCAAATGATGTATGCCTGTCCTATGGCTAATGATATCATTTGTTGGTTATACAGCCAACCCGACATGTCCTGGTAGGCTGGTAGCTAACCCTGGACAATCCCTGCATGTGCACATCCCCAAGCTCATACTCATATTCATATTCATATATCAAATGCATTGGGGGAATCCTCTGAAAAGGTATAAGTGTCCAGCTACATCTTACAATGGAGGGTCAACAGAATCTCAAATCTCAACCTGGAGTAAGTGGAGCTGACCCACTGCATCTACCTAGGGAAATTCAAGACTCAGATAAAGTTTAAAATCACATATCATTCTCAACCAAGAGCAAGTGGGGACGAACCACTGCATCTACTCTGGGTGACTCAAACCATAACCTAGAGCAAGTGGATCAACGCTACTACATCTTCCAAGGTAGGTATATCTCATTCAGAATTAATTTCATTATAATATTCATCCTCAATCTCATTTCATTTTATCCAAAATCATAACTAAACTCAATCATCATCATCCCTCATTATCATAATCATTCTCATCATTCTCAACCAAAATCAATCATCATCATTTCACATCGCATTCAATTCATCTCTCTTTAATTCATTATCTTAGCTCATCAGATCTCATTCCTAATCATTCTATCCTCTATTACACCAGCTCTAGACTCATAACAGGGTATACAGAGGTTTAGAAGGCTAGAAGAATGGTTGAGAACTTAAAAATTTATTTTTCATGAAAATACGCGTATGCATGCACATTTTCACGTACGCATGAGTGTAAACATGAAAATCTCACGTACGCGGACCACCCTCGCGTATGTAGACCACCTTCGCATACATGAAGGTGTTGGGCAGAAACAATACTCACGTACGCATGACATATGCTACGTACGCATGAGTGTTAAGAAGATATAGTCGCATACACGAGCCACATTCGCGTACACGAGAGCACTTGGCTGAATTATTTTTACTTTTCCAAATTATAAATTTTAATTTCTCAACCCTCTTCACTCATAATAAATTTTCTCAGTCACAGTACCGGACAGATTTAAGCTGATTATAATACCAGTACGAGTTTTTATGCAGAAACCTATGTTTTCCCACTCGAAAAAATCCTCCGAATCCAAATATTATCGTTAAAATTTCAAATTATGACTGCTAAATTTTCTAATCCTTTTTGTCCATATTTAATTAATTACTTATTTAATTACGGTCTAACCTGGTTTTACAATAGTCTATCATTGCATACTTCATGGTATTAAGTTTGGCCAACTTAGCACTAATGACTTATGTATATGAGAGCACTAACGAGTTATCATATATGAAATAGAGGTAATAGGAAACACATTTGTGGGGTTTGAAAAAGAATATATGTTGCTTCTCGAGGTCACTCGGTTACGTATCTTGTTCTTTCATGGTTTACCTTGAAGTCCTTGTTTGAGATTTCTTTCTTGGAAAGTAAATTGATTCTTTTCCAACCCTTTTCTTTGTTCATATGCATTCTCGTTGATCTTAATTGCATATGTTTGCTTAAATTCCTTGGGAGATTTGTTTTTCTTGAGATGCAGTTTAGTTCTTTTGTTTCACATCTTGCATCTTATGTATATCTCTATCTGAGTGTATCCTTGGTACCTTCTTAAAGTTCTTGTTTTGAATCTTTATTGAAAAAGTTTTGATTTGATTTGTTCCCTACTTGATTGTGTTCTTAACTATTCTCTTGAATTCCGGTGAACCCCGTCTATAATTTTTGTTTTTCTCTTCATAAGTTTGGTATCTTTTTTAGTAGCTCGAGATTTGTTTTGATGTCGTGTGTGACCTTTAGATATATAGCTAGCGATACGTTAGTTCTTTAGGACACGTTTGGTGGGTGCAGAAGATGAAGCTTGTAAGCGTGTGATGCCACAAAAGGTTATGATTTGGAAAGTTGAAGATCTGGAGCTGGTACGAGATCAGTGTGCGAATGTTAATCACGTTGTTTTAATAGCAGCTTGTTTTGTAACCTTCATCCACACTATACTACCATCGCCTGTTAAACCATGCAATCTTTTACATCAAGCCTACCTTTTAGCTTCTATTTAGAATCACATTTCTTTTTCCCTCATATTTACGCCACATGAATATCCTGGTATTTGGAACTATATATATATATATATATCTGTATGTTGAGAATTTTTACTTTTTTCCTAATGTGTTCAAAAGAGAAGTTGATCTAGATATCTTTTATTTTGTATTAGGACGAAAATTTTTAAAAGTGAGGTAGGATGTAAGACCCCAAATTTTTAGAAATTAGATTATGATATTTATTTATGATTTTAAAGGAAAATTTATTTGATTACCTCTAATTTTAAAATCAGAGTATTTATTTAAAAATAATTTGTAAATTGATGAATGAATAGTATTTTCTTTTTTAGATAATTTTGTTAGATTAAAATTGGTTTCTAATTACTATATTACCCCTATTTTTATTAAAAATTACCAACCTACCCTCACTCTTTTTTCCCACATCAAAATCCTAATTTACACACACTAACCCTAACCCTAACACACTCACTCTCACCCCCACACTCTCTACTCACTCATGCTGCCACCCCCTCTCTCTCATCTTGCACTCATGCACACACACGCATCGGGAGAGAAGAGAAGGGAGAGCCGAAGAAGAAGAAGAAGAAAGGGGAAAGAGGATGGAGAGGAGGACGGTGCTAGTGGGCGTCACTACCAACGTTGTCGCCGTCGAGGATCAGAACACAGAGAGAGAGAGAGAGAAAGAGAGAGAGAGCTCGCGAGTGAGAGAGGGATCACCATCGCCGTTGGAGTCGCGAGGATCACCGTCGTTGTCCAGCAACCGCCGAGTGGAGAAGGAGACGAGCTTCCGTGCCATCATCGAGCCAGCTTCGTAGCTGCTTTTGTCTGATGTCATCATCGAGCTGCTGCCGTGGTGAGCGCCATGCTTGGTCCGCCATATAGAGGAGTTCACAGAGGAGAGAGAAATGCGATGGTTAGAGAGAGAAGGAGGGTTCCGCGAGAAGGGAGGAGCTGGTACGCCTCTGCCGTCACTACGAGCTATGCCACCGCGCCTCTGGTCGCCAGAAAATATAGCCGTAGCTACTGTTGTAAGAACCGCGAATTAATTAACTGATTAGTTAACGTTAAATAATAATAATTTAATTTCCCGAATTAGGTTCAAAATTTTAAAATATTAATTAGAAAATTTAATTAGGATTTTTTTTAAAACATAATTTTATATTATGAAATTGTTATAAATTGATATTGATGCAAAAAATATATATTTGGTAATTATGTGAGTCTTATGGAATGACTCAGTTATTTTGGATGAATGTGATTGTTTACTTGATTGAATTATTGATTAATTTAGTTGGCGTTCTGGTAGTTAATGAAAGCTTGATTTGGAATCTAATTTGTATGCTTATATTGAAAAATGGTTTTGTATTTGAAAATCTAAATTGTATGTTTTATTGAGAAATAGTTTGGTTTTGAAACCGTTGGAAAGGGTTGAAAAATGGTTTGGTTGGGACCCTTGAAGGGTGTCAAAGTATGAGTTTTAGAGGAGATGCTGCCGGAATTTTTATAAGTATTTAAATGAATTTAAAGTAATGAACTGGATTATTCAATTCGAATGGATTTAAATAATTTGAATTTGATTGGTGAAACGAAATAATTTTTAAGTCTTTTTGGAAAAGTTTTGAACTAAAGAAATGAAGTTGAAAATATATTTTGGGTATTTGATTGAACGAAAATAGGTTTTGTTTGACTAATTTTGGTTTAAGAACTATACTTTTAAGGAGTTTTAGAGGAAACTAAAGTAATATAAGTGAATTGGATATTTAACTTATTTTAGTTTGGTTAATTATGAAAAGAAATATGTTTTAGGTATTTGATTGAATGAAACGAGTTTTATTAAATTGATTCAAATTTAAGATGAGGTTTTGAGGATTTTTAATTAAAAATAAAATAATAAAAATGAGTTCTATGATTTTGATGATTTGAGAAATAGGTTTGTGATTTACTTATTCAGTTCTGAGTAACAATGAAAAGAGATTTATTTATTTAGTTAAAGATTCCAAAAGTTAATTAATTATTAATCTAAAGATCTTGGGAATAAGCAAGTTGAGATTAAGATTTCTCTCTCTTGCTGCAATAGACAAGTTGAGGTTGAGAATTCCCTCTCTTATTGCATCGGGGAGTTGGATAGAAGATTGAGGATTCCTTTTGCTTCAATTCTGTATTGTTAATTCAATTTTTTTTGTTATGACTAAGATTATGTTTGATTAAAATATGATTATAAAGAATTGTGGTCCTGATTATGATCTTGGTTATGTTTGATTACATTTGATTGAAATGAGATTTGTGTTTGAGTAAGGACGGTGGTTTTATCCCACTTACATGTTTGTGAATATGGCACTGCCTCCAGGAGAATGTGTGATAAACCACTATTTTATAGTTTATCTTGTGCTCAATTGAGTGATTTTTATCAACTCTTTACCCACTTATTCATACTATTTGCATGGTTTTACATTTGCCTTCCTAATTATGTGCTTTGATTGAAAACATGCTTCTTTGGCCTTAAGTTCCCTATGTTTAATCCTCTCTTATTACCATTAGATGCCTTGATATGTGTGTTAAGTGATTTCAGAGATTACAGGGTAGGAATGGCTCAGAGGATGGAAAGGAAGCATGCAAAAGTGGAAGGAATACAAGAAGTTGGAGAAATTGCTAAGCTGTCCAGCCTGACCTCTTCGCACTCAAACGACTATAACTTTAGCTACAGAGGTCCAAATGACGCGGTTCTAGTTGTGTTGGAAATCTAATGTTTGGGGCTTCGATTTGATATATAATTTGCCATAGTTTCCCCGAAGTTAGGTGACACGAACGCGTGAATGACGCGCCCGCGTCGCATCTGCGAACTTCAATCCGCACGGACGCGTGGACGACGCCTCCGCGTCACTTTTCCGCGACCTGAATGTAACAGAAATTGCAGGAGGCGATTTTTGGGCTGTTTTTGACCCAGTTTTCAGTCCAGAACACACAGATTAGAGGCTATAAAGTGGGGGAATGCATCCATTCATAAACAAGCACATAATTCACAATTTTAGTTTTAGATGTAGTTTTTAGAGAGAGGGGCTCTCTCCTCTCTCTTAGGATTTAGTTTTAGGATTTAGGATTATTTCTTCTTCATCACAGGTTCTATGTTCCTTTAATTTATGTTTCTCTTCTACTTTTATTTATTTTAGTTGCTCTATTTCACCTGGTAATTATTTATGCTACCAATTTGGCTTATGGATTCTTATGTTTAATTTGATTCAATACAATTTGAGGTATTTCAGATTTATGAATGCTTTTAATTTAATTTAGAATTTTCCCTTTTTGGCTTTGGTTGAGTCATTGGAGACACTTGAGTTATCAAACTCATTGTTGATTGAAAATTGGAATTCTTCAAGAATTAATTCGAGTTCCAATAACTCTAGCCTTTCCCAAGGAAAGACTAGGACCTGAGGAATCAAAATTAATTCATCCACTTAACTTACCTTCATAGTTAGAGGTTAACAAAGTGGGAGAAAAATCCAATTCTCATCACAATTGATAAGGATAACTAGGATAGGACTTCCAGTTCTAATACCTTGCCAAGAGTTTATTTTATTATTTCTATTTTATTTTTCTTATCATTTAACATACTGGTTCCATACTTTCAAAACCCCAATTTACAAGACTCCTAACCAATAATAAGAACACCTCCCTGCAATTCCTTGAGAAGACGACCCGAGGTTTAAATGCTTCGGTTATCAATTTTAAAGGGGTTTGTTACTTTTGACAAACAAAACTTTTGCAAGAAAGGTTGATTGCTTGGTTTAGTAACTATACTTGCAACGAGAGTTTACTATAACTTCTAAACCATCAATCTTCAGTTCTTCAATGTGGTAGGGCATTAATCCCATGGAACATTACTCCTTGAGAATACCTTCAAGAGAAGGTGGTAGGGTACTCTCCCATGGAATTATTTTTCCTGGGGATGTGTTTGCGGTGCGGATGTGGAGAAGGTGGTAGGGCACTCTCCCACGGAATATTTTTTCCATATTCTCTTTTAATTGTGTATGCTAAAAGTGGAGAAGGTGGTAGTGCACTTCTCCTCGGAATATTTTCCACACATCATTCTCTGGTTACAAAGTGATAGGGCACTAGCCCACATAATTTTATGGCATCCAGGAGAAGATGGTAGGGCACTCTCCCATGGAACATTTTTTTCTTGAGCATACCTTTAGGAAAAGGTGGTAAGGCACTCTTCCACGAAATTATTCCTTCTGGGGATACGTGACAGAGAGATTGATCCGAGAGTTGCCGATTGGATTAATGTCGGGTTTGGTAGAATAACCGACACATGAGCTCATATGGTCAGTAGAACAAGCATGCATCATATGCATCTATGTAACATTGTTTGGGTGTGCATATTGTATTTGGTTTGTCTATGTAAATATTTTTGTTTAAATGCTAATTGCTCTTGATTGTGTTTAAACTTCATTACTTGTGTTTGTGACTGGTTGATTCGAACTATGGTGGTTGATTATTGATTGATTGTTGGGCCGGAGGCCGTGATTGTTGGGTCGGGGGTCGTGATTTGGGTACGTTATATGTCTTGGTTAGTTTGATCAGAATGGTTCTCGGGTAAGTAGTGGAATGTTATGGTATAGTATGTTTGGTTTGGAGTTTTTACAAATAAAATATGAATTTGGATTTTCGGATAATTAACCATTGGTTTTCAAAAAGATTCATAAGACGAGCGATGATCACTGCGATTGAAAATAGTTTTCTTTTATATATCTTCTTATGATAATTTTGAAACTCCTAAGTTGAGACCGTATGTATGGTTAGGTTTTCACCCCCTACAGATTTCTCTTTTCCCTCGCCTTGTTATATATTTTTGTAAGAGGGATAGGAGTCGTGATTTGTAATGATATGTATGTCTTGTATATTTGTAAGTTACTTGTATAAGAAGTCTTGTATGTTTATATATATATATTGTGATTGAATTTATTTTATATATGCATGTTTGTAAAAAGAAAAAGAGCATCTCGGATTTTCAAAGAAAACAGCGATACCGTTTCGAGTTAAAGGCTCGTATTTTATTATTAAGTATATAGAAGTCGCTGTAATATCCTCACTATCAGAGTGGTGCAGCCAAAAGCGTGACATTTTGATAGTAAGGGTGTTACAGGGACCGGCAGTGCATGGTAACCACATCAATGCAACGTCGTTTCTATGTTTTTTTCCCCTTTTTTCTTATTTTTTAGTTTTGAGGGGAATGTGATTTGAATGTGTGGTGAGTTTTTGAATGTTGTTTTGGATGTTTCCTAACAAAAGTGTTTCATGGTAGGAAACACAGGGTGAGCATTGTCCTCTGGTAACTTGCCTAATAGCTAAGGGCATAGTGGTGGAGGATTGCCCTGTACACTAATCAACATTGTAAGCATAGCATATTTTGAGTTTAGAAAATTTCTTGTGTGAATCCAAGTTAGAACAAAATTATTGCTCTAAACCATTTAATGTCCAACACTTTTAACTTCATGGATTATTATTGCCTCTCTCTTTAATTAAGCCTTTGCATGATAAAGAGTTTACCATTATCTAGTTCAGAATAAAATCTTTTTCTTGCTGAGAGCACCTAAGAATAGCTACTATTTAGTTGTTTCATTACAGATGCAAGTCTGCAAACACTTGATGAACTAATAGTTGGTTCAATACCTTTTCTACTATGTTTCCTCTTTTTGTCGCTCATGAGTTATATGTGGCTCTATTTATATCAATTCAAAAAATGGCACATCAGAGAAAGGGGAAAAAAAAGAAAAAAGATGAAAGAAAAAAGGTGATGCTCAATTCATATTCCAAGTAAAATCTGTACTACTATGTGGGCTGATTTCAATCCTACCAGATACTAGAAATGTTAAATTGTTTGTGTGGTCGGCAACTTCATCTTCATGTAAACTTTCAAATAAAATATAAGTTTCTATAAAAAATAAGTGATGATTTGCATATGGTATAACTTTTACTGCAAGGTTTATTACTAATAAGTGTTTCTTTATATTTTACAAAATATGAATTATAAAGTTAAGAGAATATGACATTGGACACAAGAGACAGGAACTACAGAAAATAATGCTAGGGAAGTTTAATTTGGTCAGAAAGCAATCATATACTAATAAGTTGAGGAATTGAGCAAAGAATCCAATATTCTTGAAATAAAAATGAGTAAACATGGAAGGGAGAAAAGATTGACAAAATTAAAGGAGAAAATATAAGATTACATACTTTTCAAATACTTTTAATCACAGACTTGGATAAAAACAAATAGACAATTGCAGTAGAAGCCACATACTTAAAATTAAAGTTGTAGAGGTAGCAACAACTGGTGACAGAAAAAACAACAGTAGATGCAATGTAAATATCAAACTCAACGGGAATGTTTATCTTTTCAAAACCTGAATCTCAAACTTCTACAACACCTTTGTCCTTCAATCAAACCAGAAATGCTCATGATCAATTCACTGAAATCCATTGGTTGTTATTATGAAGGAGCTTGAACTTGAGGAACCTCCTCCTAGATTCTACATGCACATGTCCCACAAGTTTCCTTTGTTATGTTGGTTGGATTAGATTTAGTTTAATTTTGATTAAATTCAAGTTGGATTTCAGTTACGCCGTTTAAACATGGTGCATGAGTGGTATTTTTGGTCAATTCGTTAGTTGTTTCTTATCAACTAATGTGGATGTTCATTTTACTGTGTATGTAAATGGTTCTTTTCTTTCTAAAGTAGATGTTTATTTTGGGTATATCATTTGTGCTTTACTTGATTTTTTGGATTCTGCATGCACATGCTCCGCATGGTTTTTTTTTTGTTTTACGGTTTAGGAATTAGAAATGAAAATACGATCCCTTTAAACATTAATTTTGTTTGAATAGAATCATCAAAGTTTAAAAAAATGAAGCATCTATAAATTTTTGCCAAAAAAATATCACACTATGTCTATATAAATAAACTCTAATTATTCAACAAATAAAACATGTATTTGGATTGTACTAGGCATCTTTCTTTTGCTGATGTTTTTCTCCCTTGCCAGTCTTTTTCGTAGGTAATCCTTCAGCCTGCTGAATCAGGTTTTTGTGCTTGGTGCTGTTAAGAACCGACAATGGATTATGTTTCACACAAGCGAAACTTATAGTGTAATTCAAAATCAAACATCGAACAAGTAATAGAATAAACACACAACATAATTAGAAAAATATACTGGATTCATACTATTGTACCCAATTTAATTAGGTAAATTCAAGCACAATTAAACTAATTTTTGACTAATTATTTAATTAAGGTTTAATTACTCTACTGGTCCCTATAGTTTCGCAAAATTTTCAATTAGGTCCCTATACTTTTTTTCTTTTAATTGAGTCATTTCACCAATTTTTTTTAATTGGGTCCCTACACTTTTTTTCCTTTTATTTAGGTCTCTATACCGATTTTTTTTAGTTTGGTCCTTATAAAATTAAGCCAATTACTACTAAGAGGGACTTAATTGAAAAAAAATTGGTGCAGGGACCCAATTAAAAAGAAAAAAAGTATAGGGACCTAATTGAAAATTTCACGAAACTATAGGGACCAACAGAGTCATTAAACCTTTAATTAACTACCAAACCACATAGAAAACCAAGCAAAAGACCAATGACATAACCCAATCAAATATCCACATACAAGGTAAAATGAACATCCGACTCATTGACTAAAATATCATCCGTGCACCGTCTAAATGACTGAAATCAAACCCAATTTCTATTCAAGCATAATTAAACTAAATTAATTTCAAAGCATATAATAAAATAAACATGCAGAGCATGTGCATACCGAATCCAGCAATTCAATAAACAGAGCAATAGTATAAATCAAACAAACAAGCAGCTCTCATATAAAAGAACTAACCGGATACATAGTTATCTCAATATCCTTGTCAATTATTAGGCAACTACTAACAAATTTACTGAAATCTCACCTTTGTACTGAGTTTAAATGACTCAAATCAAATCCGATTTCAATTAAAAAAAATTAACCTAACTCAATTCCAAAACACATGACAAAATAAACATGCAGAACATGTGCATGCAACATCCATTACATCGAGCAAAATACATATGCTATAATTAAATAACTCAAACCAAAATTAACATCCACTAATTTATAAAACCAACATCCAGTAACTAAAAATTTATAAAACAAGAAAAAATAAAGTCCACTAATCCAAACCAAAATTAACATCCACTAAATTACCAAACCAACATCCAATAACTAAAAATTTATAAAATAAGAAGTAAAGTCCACTGATTCAAACCAAAATTAACATCCACTAATTTATAAAACCAACATCCAGTAACTAAAAGTTTATAAAATAAAAGGAAGTAAAGTCCACTAATTCAAACTAAAATTAGCATCCACTAATTTATCAAACCAACATCGGTAACTAAAAAAAGAAATCAAGCTAAGGAATATCCAGAAACCCAGTTCAAGCAATTGAACAATTCAATCAAAAGTTCAAAAGAAACGACAGGAAGAACTGTTACCAGTGGTATCAGTGACGGCTTAAGGCTTGATGAGCGGATAATTTATACGCTTTTTGGCATTATTTTTACATAGTTTTCAGTATGATTTAGTTAGTTTTTAGTATATTTTCATTAGTTTTTAAATAAAAATCATATTTATGGACTTTAATATGAGTTTGTGTGTTTTTCTGTGATTTCAGGTATTTTTCTAGCTGAAATTGAGGGACCTGAGCAAAAATCTGATTCAGAGGCTGAAAAAGGACTGCAGATGCTGTTGGATCTGACCTCCTTGCACTCAAAGTGGATTTTCTGGAGCTACAGAAGTCCAAATGGCGCGCTCTCAATTGCGTTGGAAATTAGACATCCAGGGCTTTCCAGCAATATATAATAGTCCATACTTTGTCCGAGTTTAGATGACGCAAACTGGCGTTCAACGCCAGTTCTCTACCCTATTCTGGCGTTAAACGCCAGAAACAGGTTACAAGTTGGAGTTAAACGCCCAAAATAGGTTACAACCTGGCGTTTAACTCCAGAAACAGCCTAGTCACGTGTAAAGCTCAAGTCTCAGCCTAGCACACACCAAGTGGGCCCCGGAAGTAGATTTCTGCACTATCCATCATAGTTTACTCATTTTCTGTAAACCTAGGTTACTAGTTTTGTATTTAAACAACTTTTAGAGATTTATTTTGTACCTCATGAAATTTTCACGTTTTACATTGTATCTCTACGGTATGAGTCTCTAAACTCCATTGTTGGGGGTGAGGAGCTCTGCTGTATCTCGATGAATTAATGCAATTATTTCTGTTTTCTATTCAAACACGCTTGTTTCTATCTAAGATATTCATTTGCACTTCAATATGATGAATGTGATGATCCGTGACACTCATCATCATTCTCAACCTATGAACGCGTGCCTGACAACCACTTCCGTTCTACTTTAGATTGAATGAGTATCTCTTGGATTCCTTAATCAGAGTCTTCGTGGTATAAGCTAGAATCCATTGGCAGCATCCTTGAGAATCCGGAAAGTCTAAACCTTGTCTGTGGTATTCCGAGTAGGATTCAGGGATTGGATGACTGTGACAAGCTTCAAACTCACAAGGGTTGGGCGTAGTGACAGACGCAAAAGGATCAATGGATCCTATTCCAACATGAGTGAGAACCGACAGATGATTAGCCGTGCGGTGACAGCGCACCTGGACCATTTTCACTGAGAGGACGGATGGTAGCCATTGACAACAGTAATCTACCAACATACAGCTTGCCATAGAAAAAAACTTGCGTGCATGAAGAAGATGACAGTAGGAAAGCAGAGATTCAGAGGACAAAGCATCTCCAAAACTCCAACATATTCTCCATTACTGCATAACAAGTACTATTTAATTTATGCTTTTTACTCTTCATAAATATAATCACTCTTATTATTGATTTTTTGACTAAGAATTACAAAATAACCATAGCTTGCTTCAAGCCAACAATCTCCGTGGGATCGACCCTTACTCACGTGAGGTATTACTTGGACGACCCAGTGCACTTGCTGGTTAGTGGTACGAGTTGTGAAAAGTGTGATTTACAATTCGTGCACCAAGTTTTTGGCGCCGTTGCCGGGGATTGTTCGAGTTTGGACAACTGACGGTTTATTTTGTTGTTTAGATTAGGAAAAATTTATCTTTTTAGTTTAGAGTCACAAAAATTGCGTCTTCTATTATTGTTTTTGGTTGAAATTTTTTTTAAATCCTTATTTTCTCTTTTAAATTTTTCGAAAATTTTTATAAACTAATAATTGAGTTTTTCTGTTTGAGTTTAGTTTCATATTTTAAGTTTGGTGTCAATTGCATGTTTTTATTTTCTTTTAAAATTTGTGTTCATTGTTCTTTCTTAATCTTCATGTTGTTCTTGCTATTTTTCTTGTTTGATCTTTAGTTTTTCCTGTTCTGTGTTTTTTCTTGTTTTTCTTGTGCGTTTTCAAATCATCAGCACAAAAAAAATTTATATACATTAAATACCTTTTTTTTAAAACACTTTAAATTTATAGCTCAGTTGGCTAGAGCGTTGTGCTTATGTTCTTGGTAATTAGGTATCTTCCTTTTAAATCTTTTTCAAAAATAATTTTTCTTTGATTAAATCTTGTGTCAAACTTTTAAGTTTGGTGTTCTCTTGTTATTTTTCTTTAATTTTTGAAAATTTATTTTTTTTGGTTTTCTAAAAATTTTAAGTTTGGTGTTCTTTGTGTTTTTATTTTCTTAAAAATTTCCAAAAATTGTTCTTGGTGTTCATCTTGATCTTCAAAGTGTTTTTGGTGTTCATCTTGATATTCAAAGTTTTCTTACTCATTTTCTTTATTTTGATCTAAAAATTCTAAGTTTGGTGTCAGTTTGTTGTTTTTCTCTTTCCTCATTGAATTCAAAAATATCTTTTCCCTTTATTTTTATTGATTTTTCAAATTTTCCTTTTAAAAATTCAGATTTTATTTTAAAATTTTTATTTTATCTTATCTTAAGTTTTAAAATTTCAAAATTCAAATCTTTTTCAAAAAAATCATATCTTTTTCAAAAACTTATCTTATTTCAAATTTCAAATTTCAACTTCCAAAATTCAAAATTTAATTTTCAAATTTAAAATTTAATTCTCAAAACTTTTTAATTTAAATTCCTTATCTTCTCTTACCTAACTTATCTTTTCTAATATCAAATCTTAAAATCAAATCTTTTTTATATCTTTTCTTTATTTTATTTTATTTTTTTACAAGTATCTTTAATTTTAAGACATATCTTTTTCAAAACTTCCTAACCAATTTCTCTCTCTTCATTTTTTTCGAAAATCCTCACCCACATCTTTTTCAAATCTTTTTAATTAATTAATTTAGTTTTCAATTTTATTTTATTTATTTTTCTTCAAATTTTCGAAATTATAGTCAATTTTTCATTTATTTCATTTTATTTTATTTTAATTTCAGTTTTCAAAAAAAAATTTTATTTGCAATCCGCATCATCTCCCTTTCTCCATCATGGACAAAAGTGGAAATGAACAGTCCAGAAGGACTCTGGGGTCATATGCTAACCCCATTACTGCTGCATACGGGAGTAGTATCTGTATACCTCCTATCAAGGCAAGCAATTTTGAGCTAAATCCTCAGCTCATTGTCATGGTGCAGCAAAATTGCCAGTATTCCGGTCTTCCACAGGAAGAACCTACTGAGTTTCTGGCACAATTCTTGCAAATTGCTGACACAGTGCGTGACAAGGAGGTAGATCAGGACGTATACAGGCTGTTGCTGTTTCCATTTACTGTAAAAGATCAAGCTAAGAGGTGGTTAAATAACCAACCCACAGCAAGCATAAGAACATGGAAACAGTTATCAGACAAATTTCTGAATCAATATTTCCCTCCAAAAAGGATGACACAGCTTAGGCTGAACATCCAAGGCTTTAAAAATGAGGATGATGAATCCCTTTATAACGCCTGGGAGAGGTACAGAGGGATGCTAAGGAAATGCCTTTCTGAAATGTTTTCAGAGTGGGTGCAGTTAGATATCTTCTACTACGGGCTTACAGAAAAAGCTCAGGTATCTCTAGACCACTCAGCTAGTGGATCTATACACATGAGAAAGACTATTGAAGAGGGTCAAGAGCTTATCGATATAGTTGCTAAAAATCAGCATCTGTACATAAGTAATGAGTCCTCCATGAAAGAAGAAGCCAAGGTAGTATCAACTGACTTTAGTCCTCAGGAACAAGTTGCTGAACTCAATCAGCAACTATCTTCTATAACAAGGTAGTTAGCAGAAGTTAAGGAGATGCTACAAGAAACCAAAAATGCTAATAAAAATATGGAAGCACAATTGAATCAGACAAAACAGCAGTTATCAAAGCAGATAACAGAAGAGTGCCAGGCAGTTCAATTAAGAAGTGGGAAAATATTAAATACCTCACTTCAGAGCAGCAGAAAGCCAAGAAAAGAACAACTGACAGAGGATGAGCAAAATATTATCCAAAATCCCTCTGAGGACAGTAAGAGCCCAGAGAGGAACAACTCTGGCGTTTAAACACCAGAAAAGAATGCAAAGTTGGCGTTAAACGCCCATCCCACGCGCAGTTCTGGCGTTCAAACGCTAGAAATAGGCAAGGAGCTGGCGTCAAACGCCCAATAGAAGCTCAGTTCTGGCGTTCAAACGCCAGAAACAGGTAAGAAGTTGGCGTCCAACACCAATCAAGCTTCTAACCCTGGCATTCAAACGCCAGTGAGGGATCAGACACACACAAGTGCTGATAACAACCCCTCTAAAAAGGCTTCTCCAACCACCTCTGTAGGAAATAAACTTGTAGCAACCAAGGTTGAGGAATACAAAACCAAGATGCCTTATCCTCAAAAACTCCGCAAAGAGGAGCAGGATAAGCAATTTGCCCGCTTTGCAGACTATCTCAGGACTCTTAAAATAAAGATTCAGTTTGTAGAGGCACTTGAGTAAATACCCTCTTATGCCAAGTTCATGAAAGAGATCTTGAGTCATAAGAAGGATTGGAGAGAAACTGAAAGAGTTCTCCTCACTGAAGAATGCAGTGCAGTCATTCTGAAAAGTTTCCCTGAAAAGCTTAAAGATCCCGGGAGCTTTATGATACCATGCATATTAGAGGGTAATTGCACCAAGACAGCTTTATGTGATCTTGGGGCAAGCATCAACCTAATACCTGCATCCACTATCAGAAAGCTTGGTTTAACTGAAGAAGTCAAACCAACCCGGATATGTCTCCAACTTGCTGATGGCTCCATTAAATACCCATCAGGCGTGATTGAAGACATGATTGTCAGGGTTGGGCCATTCGCCTTCCCCACTGACTTTGTAGTGCTGGAAATAGAGGAGCACAAAAGTGCTACTCTCATTCTAGAAAGACCTTTCCTAGCAACTGGACGAACTATCATTGATGTCCAAAAGGGCAAAGTAACCCTGAGAGTCAATGAGGACGAGTTTAAGTTGAATACTGTCAAAGCCATGCAGCATCCAGACACACCAAAAGACTGCATGAAAGTTGATCTTATTGACTCTTTGGTAGAGGAGATCAACATGGCTGAGAGTCTCGAATCAGAGCTGGAAGACATCTTTAAAGATGTTCAGCCTGATCTGGAGGAATAAGAGGAATTGAAAGAGCCTCTGAAACTTCCTCAGGAAGGGGAAAAATCTCCTAAACCCGAGCTCAAATCATTACCACCATCCCTAAAATATGCATATCTGGGAGAAGGTGACACTTTTCCGGTGATCATAAGCTCTGCTTTAAATCCCCTAGAAGAGGAAGCGCTACTTCAAGTGCTAAGGACACACAAGACAGCTCTTGGGTGGTCCATAAGTGATCTTAAGGGCATCAGCCCAGCAAGATGCATGCACAAGATCCTTGATGAGCGGATAATTTATACGCTTTTTGGCACTGTTTTTAGTATGTTTTTAGTAGAATCTAGTTACTTTTAGGGATGTTTTCATTAGTTTTTATGCTAAATTCACATTTCTGGACTTTACTATGAGTTTGTGTGTTTTTTTGTGATTTCAGGTATTTTCTGGCTGAAATTGAGGGACTTGAGCAAAAATCAGATTCAGAGGTTGAAGAAGGACTGCTGATGCTGTTGGATTCTGACCTCCCTGCACTCAAAGTGGATTTTCTGGAGCTACAGAACTCAAAATTGCGCACTTCCAATTGCGTTGGAAAGTAGACATCCAGGGCTTTCCAACAATATATAATAGTCCATACTTTTTTCAATTTTAGACGACGCAAACTGGCGTTCAACGCCAGCTCTCTGCCCAATTCTGGCGTCCAGCGCCAGAAACAAGTTGCAAAGTGGAGTTCAACGCCCAAAATGGCACAAAAGCTGGCGTTCAACTCCAAAAATGACCTCTCCACGTGTAGACTTCAAGCTCAGCCCAAGCACACACCAAGTGGGCCCCGGAAGTGGATTTATGCATCAATTACTTACTTCTGTAAACCCTAGTAACTAGTTTAGTATAAATAGGACTTTTTATTATTGTATTAGACATCTTTTGATCATTTTTAGATCTCTAGACCTCCATGGGAGGCTGGCCACTCGGCCATGCTTACCCTTTATTATCACTTATGTATTTTCATACAGTAGAGTTTCTGCACTCCATAGATTAAGGTGTGGAGCTCTGCTGTTCCTCAAAGATTAATGAAAAGTACTACTGTTTTTTTATTCAATTCAACTTATTCCGCTTCTAAGATATTCATTCGCACTTTAACCTGAATGTGATGAGCGTGACAATCATCATTATTCCCTATGAACGCGTGCCTGACAACCACTTCTGTTCTACCTTAGATTGAATAAGTATCTCTTAGATCTCTTAATCAGAATCTTCGTTGTGTAAGCTAGATTGATGGCGGCATTCATGAGAATCCGGAAAGTCTAAACATTGTCTGTGGTATTCCGAGTAGGATTCAGGGATCGAATGACTGTGACGAGCTTCAAACTCGCGAGTGCTGGGCGTAGTGACAGACGCAAAAGGAGGGTGAATCCTATTCCAGCATGATCGAGAACCTCAGATGATTAGCCGTGCTGTGACAGAGCATTTGGACCATTTTCACAAGAGGATGGGATGTAGCTATTGACAACGGTGATGCCCTTACATAAAGCCAGCCATGGAAAGGAGTAAGACTGATTGGGTAAAGACAGCAGGAAAGCAGATATTCAGAGGGACGAAAGCATCTCTATACGCTTATCTGAAATTCTCACCAATGAATTACATAAGTGTTTCTATCCTTATTTTCTATCTATTTATTATTTATATTCGAAAACTCCATAACCATTCTATATCCGCCTGACTGAGATTTACAAGATGACCATAGCTTGCTTCATACCAACAATCTCCGTGGGATCGACCCTTACTCACGTAAGGTTTATTACTTGGACGACCCAGTGCACTTGCTGGTTAGTTGTGCGAAGTTGTGATAAAAAGTTGAGATTACAATTGAGCGTACCATGTTGATGGCGCCATTGATGATCACAATTTCGTGCACCAATCCTATTGGAGGATGATGCTAAGCCAGTGGTTCAACCACAGAGGCGGCTAAATCCAGCCATGAAGGAAGTGGTGCAGAAAGAGGTCACCAAGTTACTGGAGGTTGGGATTATTTATCCTATTTCTGATAGCCCCTGGGTGAGCCCTGTCCAAGTTGTCCCCAAAAAGGGAGGCATGACAGTGGTTCATAATGAAAAAAATGAACTGGTTCCTACAAGAACAGTTACAGGGTGGCGCATGTGTATTGACTACAGAAGGCTCAATATAGCCACCAGAAAGGATCATTTTCCTTTACCATTCATATACCAGATGCTAGAAAGACTAGCAGGTCATGATTATTACTGCTTTTTGGATGGCTATTCAGGCTACAACCAAATTACAGTAGATCCCCAGGATCAAGAGAAAACATCATTCACATGCCCATCTGGAGTATTTGCCTACAGAAAACCAAGTGGCTGATCATCTGTCCCGGATAGAACCAGTAGAAGGGGCGTTCTTTCCCTCTATTGAGATCTCTGAAACCTTTCCGGATGAGCATTTGTTTACCATTCAGGAAACACCATGGTTTGCAGACATTGCAAACTATAAAGCTGCAAGGTTCATACCCAAGGAGTACAGCCGGCAACAAAAGAAAAAATTAATTACTGATGCAAAGTACTACTTGTGGGATGAACCCTGAAGAACTAAAGATTGATGGTTTAAAAGTTATAGTAAACTCTCGTTGCAAGTATAGTTACTAAACCAAGCAATCAACCTTTCTTACAAACATTTTGGTTGTCACAAGTAACAAACCCCTTAAAAATTGATAACCGAGTATTTAAACCTCGGGTCGTCTTCTCAAGGAATTGCAGGGAAGTATGTTCTTATTATTGGTTATGAGTCTTGTAAATTGGGGGTTTTGAAAGTAAGAAACCAGTATGTTAAATGATAAGAAAAATAAAATAGAAATAATAAAATAAACTCTTGGCAAGGTATTAGAATTGGAAGTCCTATTCTTATCAATTGTGATGAGAATTAGATTTTAATCCCACTTTGTTAACCTCTAACTATGAAGGTAAATCAAGTGGATTAATTAGCTTAATCCTCAAGTCCTAGTCAATTCCTATGGAAAGACTAGAGTTATTGGAGCAACTCCCAATTTCAACCACTGTTTTATTTGACAACTCAAGTATTACCAATTACTTAACCAAAGCCAAAAGGAGGAAAATATCTAAATTAAATTAAAAACATCAATATAAGTAAAGCAAAGCAATCTTAAATCTGAAATACCTCAAATAATATTAATTAAGAAAATCATAACATGAATGTAGCATAAGCCAAATTGAAAAGATAAATAATAATTAAAAGTATATAATAAAAGTAGAAAATAAATAAGAGGAACATTGAACCTGTGATGAAGAAGAAATAATCCTAAATCCTAAAACTAAATCCTAAGAGAGAGGAGAGAACCTCTCACTCTAAAAACTACATCTAAAACTAAAATTGTGTGTTGTGAGCTTGTTCTTATGAATGAATGGATTCCTCCACTTTATAGCCTCTGATATGTGTTTTCTGGGCCAAAAACTGGGTCGAAAACAGCCTAGAAATCGCTGGAGAAGAAATTTGCCACGCTGATTTTTGGCACTGGGACGCGTCTGCGTGGAGTGCGCGTTCGCGTCGCTTAGCCTCAGGGCAACTATGGCATATTATATATCAAATCGAAGCCTCGGACGTTAGCTTTCCAACGCAACTGGAACCGCGTCGTTTGGACCTCTGTAGCTAAAGTTATAGCCGTTTGAGTGCGAGAGGGTCAGGCTGACAGCTTTGCAGTTCCTTCAACTTCTTGTATTCCTTCCGCTTTTGCATGCTTCCTTTCCATCCTCCAAGCCATTCCTGTCCTGTAATCTCTGAAAACACTTAAGACACATATCAAGGCATCTAATGGTAACAAGAGAGGATTTAAACATAGGGAACTTAAGGCCAAAGAAGCATGTTTTCAATCAAAGCACATAATTAGGAAGGCAAATGTAAAACCATACAAATAGTATGAATAAGTGGGTAAAGAGTTGATAAAAACCACTCAATTGAGCACAAGATAAACCATAAAATAGTGATTTATCAACCTCCCCACACTTAAACATTAGCATGTCCTCATGCTAAGTTCAAGAGAAGCTATAAAGATGAAGAGGAATGATAGATTAATATGAAATGCAACCTATCTATATGAATGCAACTACATGCAAAATGTTTCTACCTACTTAGTTAAAAGTAAACAAATCCTTCAAGAAGAAATATGAACTGGATTTCACTAATTCAAATCATGAAAATGAAGTACAAATAGACTTGCAAGAAGAAAATAGTTCATGAAAGCAGGGAACAAGGAATTGGGCATCGAACCCTCATTAGGAGTGTATGCACTCTAATCACTCAAGTGTTTTAGGTTCGATTCTCTTAATTCTCTACTAACTTTGCTTTCTAAGGCTTGCTCTTCATCTAACAATCAACATAAATTTAATGCACAGATACACATATCAAGAGGTCTTTTAAGGGTTGTAATGGGGTTAGGGTCAAGGTAGGATTGTATTTGGCCAAGTGGACTAAAATCTGAATCCTTAATTAACTTAAACTTTTCACCTAACTTTAGACAATCCATGTAATCAAAATACAAAACCTAATTGTCCATCAACCATGTTTTCCACATATTCATGCATTCTAATTTCAAGTACAGTACATATGCATTGCTTTCATCACTTACTTTGGGGCATTTTGTCCCCTTTTTGCTTAATTGCTCTTTTTTTTCTTTTCTTTTTCTCACTTTTTTTATATATTTTTTTTCTTTTCTTTTTATTTTTTTGCATATGATTAAATTATTGGATGCATGAATCATGTCCTAAACATTTTTTTTCACATTTTCAGAAAATTCTAACATACTCAATTCTCAAACCAAATGTTTCCAAATTCAACTTTCCCCATACTTAATTCATGAGTACTCTCACTAGTCTAAGCTAACCAAGGATTCAAATTAAGGATATTATTATTTTCCACTTAGAGTTAATGATGTGCTAAAGTAAAGAACAAAGGGGTATAATAGGATCAACATTGGTTTGCAAAGAATAATGAAAGGGTAAGGCCATATGGGTATGTAAGCTCAGTGAAACAAAGGCCTCAATCATGTAAGTGTATGCATACATCAAATAATGAAAATATAGAATTAAGCAAGACAAAGATCACAATTTTAGAGAGAAAAACACACACCAAAAATAAAATATTGGTTGGTAAAATGCAACCAATTCAAATAGACTCAAAAATCTCACAGGTTTTGTGTGTTCGAGCTCTAAACCATGTTTCAGTATAATATTTCTTCAAACAAGTGTAACATTAAATTTTATTCAAATTAGTGAAATGCTCTAAAAAGGTTTCTTTGAAAAAGAAAATATTACTTCAACCAAGTGGTAAAATATGCACAAAATCAAATAAATATGCAATCAAACATACAAATGCAACAACTAACAAGGAAAATAAACCATTGGTGTTGAGATAGAAGAGTAACTAACCCATGGAGATCGGTATCGACCTTCCCACACTGAAAGATGCACCGTCCTCGGTGCATGCTAAGATGTGCAAGTGGACGGGTTGCTTCAACTGACGCTTTTCTCATCAAGGAATGTGCAGATGGACTTGTCTGTCTCCCCTTTTAGAAGTTTCTTCCTTTTTCCTTCTTCGGTGGCCAGCCTGAAAGAAGAGGAAAAAGAAGAAAAAATAACCCAGAAATAAAGATAATAAATAAAATATGGTTGGGTTAATGCCAAATAATGAGGGTCTCAATTACATGGTAGCTACAACATGCAAGTGAGAAAACAGTAGAAGTACATGGCAAATCAAGAGTGCAAAAAGTTGCAACAATAGGGAAGAGAGTGTGGAAGGAAAGATAATATAAATTCATGTCAATGCAAAATTAATACAAATATCATAAAAGATTAGCATTGACTTAAATAATATTATCTAATAGTGTAAAACAAGTCACTGAGCACCAAAATAATACCAGAAAAGATATAACAGTTGAATAAGAATATTTGAACACCAATGGTGAAATAATAAATTTAGAAAAGAAAATAAAAATATGCACAAGATTAAAATGCAATGAATGAAAGTAAGCAATTAAATTAAATAAAATAAAATGAAAGTGAAAAAGGATGAGAAGTTAAAAAGATGAAGAGAAAGAAAGTAAGAAAGAAAGAAGAAAGAAGAAAAGATAGAAGAATTTAGGATTGGGGAAGAAAAGATAAGATATTTGGCTGATCTGGATAAGCTGTGCGGTGCAGGCGATGCGGACGCATGAGTGATGTGGTCGCGAGGTGTGCGATAAGGTCAGGTGACGCGGACGCGTGGGTCACGCGATCGCGTGACCTGATTTGTGCGATTGGCGCGAGTGCAGCCTCATGTTCGCACAACTCTCTGTTTAAATGCATATTGCTAAAAATCTGGGTGACGCGGTCGCGTGGTTGACGCGATTATGTGAGTGGCCATCATTGGGATATGACGCGGACGTGTGAGCCATGCGTCCGCGTGGTAAGGTTTGTGCGTTCAGCACCATTCCAGCACCACTCTAGCACAACTTTTGGTCGTGCACCATTTCTGACATCGATTTCCAGGTCACGCGGCCGCGTGGGTGACGCGGATGCGTGGGGGGCATGTTTCCCATGTGACGCGGACGCATCAGCGACGCGGTCATGTGGGGTGATTTATGCCAAAGGCACGCCTCCAGCCACGCTCTCGCGTGACTCTCTGTTCGATTTCTTTTCTTCCCAATGCACTGGGGACGCGGACGCGTCAGCGACGTTGCCGCATCGCGTGCGTGCTTCTCTCTTTTTTTTTAAAGCAAAATACAGAATGCAGTATGCAGATGTTATGAATTATTCCAGGTTCAATGAAGTAAAATAAAACTCAAAAACAAACAAAACTAAATAAAATTATAATTGGAAAAGAAACGATCATACCATGGTGGGTTGTCTCCCACCTAGCACTTTTAGTTAAAGTCCTTAAGTTGGACATTTGGTGAGCTTCCTGTTATGGCGGCTTGTGCTTGAATTCATCCAGGAATCTCCACCAATGTTTGTAATTCCAATGGCCTCCGGGATCCCAAACTAGGCGCAGAAAGCCTTCAAGTAGGTTAAAGCAAGTGACAAGGCCCCAAGAGTGTTAATTTCTAGACTGAATTCCGGGGTCCCAAATCTTGCTTTTGCACCCGTCTTCTTGTTGATCATCTTTGTTCCAACCAGGTGGTACGCAGTCTAAATTCTCACTGAAGTGGCCAAACAACATCCTAGACCCATTCAATTGAGCTCTACACCAACCTTTTCGTTTAAAATTAAAGCTTCCAACCATAATGAACCTTGCAGGACAATTCTTACCACTAACCATCTTCCTCTTGCTCTTAATGCCACAAAGAGCTCTAAGCTGACCATCCGTCTCTAGTAGCCCATATGCAAGTGGGAAAGTAAAGGTCAAGGATGAGAACTTTACCCACTTGAATGTTGTGTTGGACGGTGATGGCCTTGGGAGAGGTGTCTCTAATGAACTCGCAAGCTCCACTTCCTTGTGCTCTTCTTTGACATCTTCCACCTCTTTGCAAGCTTCTTCAATTTCAACCTCTTCCTCTTGGTAGCTTTCTTCCAATTCAATCTCTTCTTCATTGCTCACCAAGGGCAAGGGAGGATGATAAACCACTATTTTATGGTTTATCTTGTTCTCAATTGAGTGGTTTTTATCAACTCTTTACCCACTTATTCATACTATTTGCATGTTTTACAATTCCTTCCCAGAATTTGTGCTATGATTGGAAACATGCTTCTTTGATCTTATAATTGCTAATATTAATCCTCCCTTATTACCATTAGATGCCTAGATATGTGTGTTAAGTAATTTCAGATATTACAGGGCAAGAATGGCTTGGACGATAGAAAGGAAGCATGCAAAAATGGAAGGAATACAAGAAGTTGAAGGAACTGCAAAGCTGTCCAGCCTGACCTCTCTGCACTCAAACGGTCATAACATGAGCTATAGAGGTCCAAACGATGCGGTTTCAATTGCGTTGGAAAGCTAACGTCTGGAGCTTCGATTTGATATATAATATGCCATAGTTTCTCTGATGCTAGGAGACGCGACCTCGTGCTCCATACAGACGCGTCGTAGTGACGGAAATTCAGCATGTTTGAATTTGCAACCAGCAAATTCTGGGTTGTTTCTGACCTAGTTCTCGACCCAGAAAACACAGATTAGAGGCTATAAAGTGGAGGAATGCATCCATTCAAAAAACAAGCTTTCACATTCACAATTTTAGGATTTAGATGTAGTTTTTAGAGAGAGAGACTCTCTCCTCTCTCTTAGGATTAGGATTAGGATTTCTCTTAGTTTTAGAAGTGACTCTCGATCCCAGGTTCAATGTTCTTTTTATTTATTTTCTCAATTTAATTTATGAACATCGATGTCAGATTTAATTTCTTTTGTTAATGCAATTCGAGGTATTTTCAGATTTAAGATTGCTTTGCTTTATTTATATTGATGCTTTTAATTTAATTTAGATATTTTTCTCCCTTTTGGCTTTGGTCAAGTGATTAGTAGTACTTGAGTTATCAAACTCAGCAAGTGATTGAAATTGGCAGATTTTGCTTGAGCTAGGATTGCTCTAACACTAGTCTCTCCACAGGAGTTGACTAGGACTTGAGAATCAAGCTAATCAGTCCACTTAACCTTCCTTTGTTTAATAAAGGCTGACTAAGTGAGATTAGAACCCAATTCTCTTCACACCTGATAAGGATAACTAGGATAGAAATTCCAATTCTTATACCTTGCCAAGAAATTTTATTATTATTATTTTATTTTACTTGTCATATAACATATTCCCTCCTTACTCCCAAAACCCCAATTTACAAACTCATAACCAATAATAAGAACATACCTCTCTGCAATTCCTTGAGAAGACGACCCGAGGTTTAAATACTCGGTTATCAATTTTAAAGGGATTTGTTACTTGTGACAACCAAAACATTTGTATGAAAGGACTTTTGAAGGTTTAGAAACTATACTTACAACGAGGATTTATCCGCAAATTTCTAGACCACGCAAAAGACCTCTCATCAAAATGGAGCCGTTGCCGGGGAATTGCAAACGTGTGCCTTATTAATGGTTATTGTAAATATTTTTATTTTTGCTTGTTTATTTGTTTTTATTTTTGTTTTTATTTTTGCTTTTTCTTAAGTTAAGAGGTTATTGGTTTTTATTTTAAAATTTTTTTTTATCTTATCTTATTTCAAAAATCAAATTTCAAATTTCAAAAATTCAAAATTCAAAAATTTAAAATTCAAAATTTCAAAATTTAATTTCAAATTCAAAATTTAAATAACCTTTTAATTTAAATTTAAATTTATTTTTGTTTTTAATTTTTATTTGCTACTATGAACTCTCACCCCTTTCGCTATGAGTCTGGTTACAATTATGTTGCAGGAAGAAGAAATTACAATGAGAACAGGCATCAAAGTTGGAACAATCAAAGATGGAAGGAGCCACAAGGATTTGATCAACCCTCATGGCAACAACCACCTCCAATGGACTATCAACAACCACCACCATATGCCTATAAACCCTCTCCTCAACATGACTTTGGACCACCATACTCACAAGCCCCTCACCACCAAACACCACCATATGACCCTAACCCGTATCCACCATACCAACCACCCTATGAACCAAATGAACCCTCCTATCCACCCCAAACCTCCATGAGAAAGCACTTGCCGATCTAAACTCTACTATACAAGCTCTCTTCGCCCAAATTGGACCACCAAATACCTTCAACAATCAACCCTCAAGCTCTAGTGCACTTCCTTGTCAACCACAGAATGATCTCTCCATCCCATCACTACCATCCATGGAAGAGAACCCACATCCATCAATCCAAGAGCAACATGATCTCAATGATGCTATTGACATGGAACAAGAGAGAAGGGATCATCTTCGCAAATCCATACTTCATAAGGAGCTAGAGGAGGCCCTAAAAGTGAAGGTAGTAAAAACCCTTGAAGTCGAAGGAGTGGTTGAAGAATTAGTGAAGGAAGAATCAAGGGATCATCTCAAGGAAGTAGCAGATCGATTTCATGCAACTCTATATCAACTAAATCAAGCGATAAGTCAATTAGGTTCCCGACGCTCGGACACTCAAAGTGCTCCCATGGCTTCATGTGGGCAATCTAATGAAGAACGTAGCATGAAGGAGATATTAGAAACTCCAGTGGACAGTACGGAGCATGACTTTGTACTGGAACAAGTGGAGGATGCTGTAATTATTGCAGAGGAAGAAGTGGTTGAAGACTTAGGAGATGCAGAACCTCCATGGGAAAGTCCAGTCATAGAACCCCCTTCCAAGACGTTTGAAATTGATGCTGAGGAGGGTGTACAACCTCCAGGGCATATCACAGTTGAAGACTTGGAAGAGGTTGATCAAGAGGTGGAGATTCAAGAAGAAGAGGCACAACCTCCCATGCCCTTGGAAAGCAATGAAGAGGAGATTGAATTGGAAGAAAGCTACCAAGAGGAAGAGGTTGAAATTGAAGAAGCTTGCAAAGAGGTGGTAATTATCAGAGAAGAGCACAAGGGAGTGGAGCTTACAATTTCATTAAAAATACCTCCCCCTAAGTTGCCATCATCCTTCACAACATTCAAGTGGGTAAAATTCATACCCCTTAGCTTTCTAATCCCACTTGAATATGGGCTACTGGAGACGGATGGTCAACTTAGAACTCTTTGTGGCATTAAGAGTAAGAGGAAAATGGTCAGTGGTAAGAACTATCCTGCAAGGTTCATTATGGTTGGAAGCTTAAAGTTTAAACGCAAAGGTTGGTGTAAAGCTCAATTGAATGGGTCTAGGAAGTTGTTTGGACGCTTCAGTGAGAATTCTAAAGCTGAACCACCTGAATGGAATCATGATAATCAACTTGAAGACGGGTGCAAAAGCAAGATTTGGGACCCCGAAATTCATTCCAACAATCAACACTCTTGGGGCCTTGTCACTTGCTTTAACTTACTTGAAGGCTTTCTGCACCTAGTTTGGGATCCCGGAGGCTGTTGGCATTCCAAACATTGGTGGAGATTCCTGGATGAATTCAAGCACAAGCCACCATAACAGGGAGCTCACCAAATGTCCAACTTAAGGACTTTAACTAAAAGTGTTAGGTGCGAGACAACACACCATGGTATGATCGTTCCTTTTTCATTTTTATTTAGTTTTATTTGTTTTCGAGTTTTATTTTATTTTATTATATTGAACCTGGAGTTTTGCATCACATTCATATTAACACTACATTCTGCATTTTTTTTTCAGATCTAAAAAAAAAAGATTTTCGCACGCGACGCGATAGTGTCGCCGACGCGTCCGCGTCGTATGTGTGTTTGGAAGAAAATGAGGATGAACAGATAGTCACGCGAAAGCGTGGCTGGAGGCGCGCTAATGGCACAAATTGATTCACGCGACCGCGTCGTTGACGCGGCCGCGTCATTTGGAAAAATAGCCTCCCACGCGATCGCGTCACCCACGCGAACACGTGGCTCTGAGAAATCGACGTAAATGGGTGCATGGCAGCAAGTTGGGCTGGAGTGAGGCTGGACTCGTGCTGGAAGCCCAAACCCTCCCACGGGAATGCGTTCCCCACGCGTCCGCGTCGTTTTCAAAAGATGGCCAGTCACGCGACCGCGTCACCCACGCGATCGCGTCACCCAGATTTTTGGCAAAAGAGTTTCGAACAGAGAGTTGCGCGACCGCGAGGCTGCACTTGCGCCAATCGCACAAAACAGTCCACGCGATCGCGTGACCCACGCGTCCGCGTCACCTAACCTTATCGCGCACCACGCGACCGCGTCATGCATGCGACCGCATCACAAGCGGCGCACAGAATATCCAGATCAACCAATTTTCTTATCTTTTCTTCTCTAATCCTTATTTTTCTTATCTTTTCTTATTTCTTTCTTCTTCCTTTCTTATTTTCTTTCACCTCCGTTTTATTTTACTTAATTTATTTGCATATTTCATTCATTGCATCTTAATTTTGTGCATATTTTTATTTTCTTTTCTAAAATTAATTATTTTTTCTTTGGTGTTAAAATTTTCTTATTTAACTGTTGCATTTTCTCTTGAATTATTTTGGGTGCTTCATGACTTGTTTTATTCTGATTGGGTAATATTATTTAAATCAATGCTAATTTTTATATTACTGATATTCCTTTTGCATTGACATGAACTTACATTGTCTTTCATTACCCACTCTCTTCTCCATTATTGCAAATTTTGCACCACTGGTATGCCATGGCTTCTATTGTTTTCTCACGTACATGTTGAAGCTTCCATGAGACCCTTATCATTTGGCATTAACACCCATATTTTATTTATTTTCTATCTTTTGGGTTACTTTTCTTCTTTTTTCTCTTCTTTCAGGCTGGCCACCGAAGACGGAAAAAGGGAGACACTTCTAAAAGGGGAGACAAACAAGTCCATCTGCACAATCCTTGAAAGAAAGCATCAGTTGGAACAACCTGTCCACCTGCACATCTCAGCATGCACCGAGGACGGTGCAACCTTTAAGTGTGGGGAGGTCGATACTGATCTCCATGGGTTAGTTATTTCTTGACTCAACACCAAATTTTTTATTTTATTTGTTTGTTCATTGTTGCATTTGCATGATTGATTGCATATTTGTTTAATTTTTTTTTTGCATATTTTACCACTTGGTTGAAGTAATATTTTCTTTTTCAAGAAAATTTTTAGAGAATTTCACTAATTTGAATAAAATTTAATGTTACACTTGTTTGAATTTAGAACTCGAACACACAAAATCTGTGAGATTTTGAGCCTATTTGAATTGGTTGCATTTTATCAACCAAAATTCTGTTTTAGTGTGTATTTTTCTCTCTAAAATTGTGATCTTTGTCTTGCTTAATTCTATATTTCCATTGTTTGATGTATACATGCACTTATATGATTGAGGCCTTTGTTTCACTGAGCTTACATACCCATATGGCCTTACCTTTCATTATCCTTTGCAAACCAATTTTGAGCCTATTTTACCCCTTTGTTCTTTACTTTAGCACATCATTAACTCTAAGCGAAAAACAATAATGTCCTTAATGTGAATCCTTGGTTAGCTTAGACTAGTGAGAGTGCTCATGAATTAAGTGTGGGAAAATTGGGTTTGGAAATATTTGGTTTGAGAATTGAGTATGTTAGAATTTTCTGAAAATGTGAAAGAAATATTTAGGACATGTTCATGCATTCAATAAATTAATCATATGCATTGAGGAAAACAAAAAAAAAGAAAAAAAAAAATATATATATATATATATATATATATATATATATATATATATATATATATATATATATATATAAAGAGAGAGAGAAAAAGAAAAGAAAAAGAGCAAATAAGTTAAAGGGGACAAAATGCCCCAAAGTAAGTGGTGAAAGCAATGCATATGTACTGTGTTCAAAATCGGATGCATGAATATGTGGAAAACATGGTTAATGGATAGTTAGTTGTTGTATTATGATTACATGGATTGTCTTAAGTTAGGTGGGAAAAGTTTAAGTTAATTAAGGATTCAGATTTTAGTCCACTTGACCAAATACAATCCTACCTTGACCCTAACCCTATTACAACCCTTAAAAGACCTCTTGATTTGTGTATTTGTGCATTAAATTTATGTTGATTGTTAGATGAAGAGCATGCCTTAGAAAGCAAGGTTAGTAGAGAATTGAGAGAATCGAACCTAAAAACACTTGAATGATTAGAGTGTATACACTTCCAGTGAGGGTTCGATGCTCGATTCTTTGTTCCCGACTTTCATGAGCTATCTTCTTCTTGCAAGTCTATTTGTACTTCATTTTTATGATTTGAATTAGTGAAATCCAGTTCATGTATGTTCTTAAAAGATTTGTTTACTTTTAACCAAGTAGGTAGAAACATTCTGCATTTAATTGCATTCATATAGATAGGATTGCATTTCATACATTCTACCATTCCTCTTCATTCTTTATAGCTTCTCTTGAGCTTAGCATGAGGACATGTTAATGTTTAAGTGTGGGGAGGTTGATAAACCACTATTTTATGGTTTATCTTGTGCTCAATTGAGTGGTTTTTATCAACTCTTTACCCACTTATTCATACTATTTGCATGTTTTACAATTCCTTCCCAGAATTTGTGCTATGATTGGAAACATGCTTCTTTGATCTTATAATTGTTAATATTAATCCTCTCTTATTACCATTAGATGCCTTGATATGTGTGTTAAGTGATTTCAGAGATTACAGGACAAGAATGGCTTGGAGGATAGAAAGGAAGCATGCAAAAATGGAAGGAATACAAGAAGTTGAAGGAACTGCAAAGCTGTCCAACCTGACCTCTCTGCACTCAAACAGTCATAACTTGAGCTACAGAGGTCCAAACGATGCGGTTTCAATTGCGTTGGAAAGCTAACGTCCGGGGCTTCGATTTGATATATAATATGTTATGGATGCCCTGATGATAGAAGACACGACCGCGTGCTCCATGCGGACGCGTCGCAGTGACGGAAATTCTGCATGTTTGAATTCGCAACCAGCGAATTCTGGGTTGTTTCTGACCCAGTTCTCGGCCCAGAAAACACAGATTAGAGGCTATAAAGTAGAGGAATGCATCCATTTAAAAAACAAGCTTTCACATTCACAATTTTAGGATTTAGATGTAGTTTTTAGAGAGAGAGGCTCTCTCCTCTCTCTTAGGATTAGGATTAGGATTTCTCTTAGTTTTAGGAGTGACTCTCGATCCCAGGTTCAATGTTCTTTTTATTTATTTTCTCAATTTAATTTATGAACATCTATGCCAGATTTAATTTCTTTTGTTAATGCAATTCGAGGTATTTTCAGATTTAAGATTGCTTTGCTTTATTTATAGTAATGCTTTTAATTTAATTTAGATATTTTTCTCCCTTTTGGATTTGGTCAAGTGATTGGTAGTACTTGAGTTATCAAACTCAGCAAGTGATTGAAATTGGCAGATTCTGCTTGAGCTAGGATTGCTCTAACACTAGTCTCTCCATAGGAGTTGACTAGGACTTGAGAATCAAGCTAATCAGTCCACTTAACCTTCCTTTGTTTAATAAAGGCTGACCAAGTGAGATTAAAACCCAATTCTCTTCACACCTGATAAGGATAACTAGGATAGGAATTCCAATTCTTATACCTTTCCAAGAGATTTTATTATTATTATTTTATTTTACTTGTCATATAACGTATTCCCTCCTTACTCCCAAAACCCCAATTTACAAACTCATAACCAATAATAAGAACATACCTCCATGCAATTCCTTGAGAAGACGACCCTAGGTTTAAATACTCAGTTATCAATTTTAAAGGGTTTTGTTACTTGTGACAACCAAAACGTTTGTATGAAAGGACTTTTGAAGGTTTAGAAACTATACTTGCAACGAGGATTTATCCGCAAATTTCTAGACCACGCAAAAGACCTCTCATCAGAGGTTGTGCTTCTTCTTCTTTAATCTCCATCTCTTGAGCAACCTCTTCCAAGTCTTCAACTATGATATGCCTTGGAGGTTGTACACCCTCCTCAACATCAAATGCAACCGTCTTGGAAGGAGGCTCTTTGTCTTGACTTTCCCATGGAGGTTCAGCACTCGCAAGTCTTCAACCACTTTTTCCTCTTCAATAATTACTGATTTGTCCAGTAGTTTTAATATAAAATCATACTCATCCTTGATGATTTTCTTTCCATGACAATTCCTTTCAACTATTCTTTCATCTTCGAGGGTCTTTACTACCTTCACCTTTAGGGCCTCCTCTAGCTCCTTATGAAGTATGGAGTCGCGAAGATGATCCCTTCTCTCTCGTTCCATGTCAATAGCATCATTGGGATCATGTTGCTCTTGGATTGATGGATGTGGGTGCTCTTCCATGGATGGTGGTGATGGGATGGAGAGATCATTCTGTGGTTGAAAAGGAAGTGCACTAGAGCTTGAGGGTTGATTGTTGAAGGTATTTGGTGGTCCGATTTGGGCGACGAGAGCTTGTATAGTAGAGTTTAGATCAGTAAGTGCTTTCTCCATGGAGGTTTGGGGTGGATAGGAGGGTTCATTTGGCTTATAAGGTGGTTAGTATGGTGGATATGGGTTAGGGTCATATGGAGGTGAATGGTGAAAAGGGGCTTGTGAGTATGGTGGTCCAAAGTCATGTTGAGGAGAGGGTTTATAGGCATATGGTGGTGGTTGTTGATAGTCCATTGGAGGTGGTTGTTGCCATGAGGGTTGATCAAATCCTTGTGGCTCCTCCCATCTTTGATTGTTCCAACCTTGATGCCTGTTCTCATTGTAATTTCTTCTTCCTGCAATATAATTGTAACCAGACTCATAGCCAAAGGGGTGAGTGTTCATAGTAGCAAATAAAAATTAAAAACAAAAATAAAAACAAATTTAAATTAAAAGGTTATTGAAATTTAAATTTTTAAATTTGAATTTTGAAAATTGAAATTTGAAATTTGAAATTTGAGTTTTAAATTTTGAAAATTTGAATTTAATGAGGAAAGAGAAAAACAATAAAATGACACTAAACTTAAAATTTTTAGATCAAAACGAAGAAAACAACTAAGAACAGCTTGAAGGTCAAGATGAACACGAAGAACAACCTTTTTTTTTTAAAATTTTTTTAATAACTAATTAAAAACCAATAACCTCTTAATTTATGAAAAAAAAAATAGAAACAAAAATAAAAATAAATAAACAAGTTAAAGCAAATATTTACAATAACCAACAATAAGGCACACGTTTGCAATTCCCCGGCAACAGCGCCATTTTGAAGAAATGAAGATTGATGGTTTAGAAGTTATAGTAAACTTTCGTTGCAAGTATAGTTACTAAACCAAGCAATCAACCTTTCTTACAAATATTTTGGTTGTCACAAGTAACAAACCCCTTAAAAATTGATAACCGAGTATTTAAACCTCGGGTCGTCTTCTCAAGGAATTGCAAGGAAGTATGTTCTTATTATTGGTTATGAGTCTTGTAAATTGGGGGTTTTGAAAGTAAGAAACCAGTATGTTAAATGATAAGAAAAATAAAATAGAAATAATAAAATAAACTCTTGGCAAGGTATTAGAACTGGAAGTCCTGTCCTTATCAATTGTGATGAGAATTGGATTTTAATTCCACTTTGTTAACCTCTAACTATGAAGGTAAATCAAGTGGATTAATTAGCTTAATCCTCAGGTCCTAGTCAATTCCTATGGAAAGACTAGAGTTATTGGAGCAACTCCCAATTTCAACCACTATTTTATTTGACAACTCAAGCATTACCAATTACTTAACTAAAGCCAAAAGGAGGAAAATATTTACATTAAATTAAAAGCATCAATATAAGTAAAGCAAAGCAATCTTAAATCTGAAATACCTCAAATAATATTAATTAAGAAAATCATAACATGAATGTAGCATAAGCCAAATTGAAAAAATAAATAATAATTAAAAGTATATAATAAAAGTAGAAAATAAATAAGAGGAACATTGAACCTGTGATGAAGAAGAAATAATCCTAAATCTTAAAACTAAATCCTAAGAGAGAGGAGAGAACCTCTCTCTCTAAAAACTACATCTAAAACTAAAATTGTATGTTGTGAGCTTGTTCTTATGAATGAATGGATTCCTCCACTTTATAGCCTCTGATCTGTATTTTCTGGGCCGAAAACTGGGTCGAAAACAGCCCAGAAATCGCTGGAGAAGAAATTTGCCACGCTGATTTTTGGCACTGGGACGCGTCCGCGTGGAGTGCACATTCGCGTCGCTTAGCCTCAGGGAAACTATGGCATATTATATATCAAATCGAAGCCTCGGACGTTAGCTTTCCAACGCAACTGGAACCGCGTCGTTTGGACCTCTGTAGCTAAAGTTATAGCCGTTTGAGTGCGAGAGGGTCAGGCTGACAGCTTTGCAGTTCCTTCAACTTCTTGTATTCCTTCCACTTTTGCATGCTTCCTTTCCATCCTCCAAGCCATTCCTGCCCTGTAATCTCTGAAAACACTTAACACACATATCAAGTCATCTAATGGTAACAAGAGAGGATTTAAACATAGGGAACTTAAGGCCAAAGAAGCATGTTTTCAATCAAAGCACATAATTAGGAAGGCAAATGTAAAACCATGCAAATAGTATGAATAAGTGGGTAAAGAGTTGATAAAAACCACTCAATTGAGCACAAGATAAACCATAAAATAGTGGTTTATCAAACCCTATCTCTTTAAGAGATGTGCAGACGGAATAATCCGTAGGTGTGTGCCTAGAGAAGAAGCACAGAAGATCCTATGGCATTGTCATGGATCACAGTATGGAGGACATTTCGGAGGTGAGCGAACAGCCACAAAAGTCTTCCAATGTGGCTTCTACTGGCCCACTCTCTATAAAGACTCCCGAGAGTTTGTGCGTAACTGTGACAGCTGCCAGAGATCTGGTAATCTGCCTCATGGTTACGCCATACCTCAGCAAGGGATCTTAGAGATTGAGTTGTTTGACGTATGGGGTATTGACTTCATGGGACCTTTCCCACCATCATACTCAAACACTTATATTCTGGTGGCAGTCGACTATGTATCCAAATGGGTAGAGGCCATTGCAACACCCACTAATAATACTAAGACAGTGCTGAAGTTCCTCCAGAAACATATCTTCAGTAGGTTTGGTGTCCCTAGAGCACTAATTAGTGATGGGGCACTCACTTCTTCAACTAACAGCTTTACTCTGCTATGGTCTGGTATGGAATTAGCCACAAGGTGGCAACTCCATATCATCCACAGACAAATGGGCAAGCTGAAGTCTCTAATAGAGAACTAAAAAGAATCCTGGAACGAACTGTAAGTACCCGTAGAAAGGATTGGGCAAGAAGCTTGGATGATACTCTGTGGGCTTACAGAACAGCATTCAAGACTCCTATAGGGACCTCTCCATACCAGCTTGTGTATGGTAAGGCCTGTCATCTGCCCGTGGAACTGGAGCATAAGGCCTACTGGGCAACCAGATTCCTAAACTTTGATGCCAAATTAGCTGGAGAAAAAAGATTGCTCCAGCTGAATGAGCTAGAGGAATTCAGACTCACTGCTTTCGAAAATGCCAAGCTTTACAAAGAGAAAGCAAAAAGGTGGCATGACAGAAAGATGTCATCTAGAGTCTTTGAACCAGGACAGAAGGTTCTGCTATTTAACTCTAGGCTCAGGCTATTCCCCGAAAAACTGAAATTCCGGTAGAGGGGACCATATGTGATTACAAGTGTGTCACCATATGGCTATGTGGAGCTTCAAGACATTGATTCTAATAAGAAGTTCATTGTTAATGGACAGAGAATCAAGCATTATCTTGAAGGCAATGATGAGCAAGAGTGCTCAAGGCTGAGGCTAGATTAAAAGCTCAGCAAGGTCCAGCTAAAGACAATAAAGAAGCGCTTGTTGGGAGACAACCCAATGTTATTTAACTATATCTATTTAGTTTCCATTGCTATTTTATATTTTCTATAGGTTGATGATTATGTGAAGTCACAAAAACTACTGAAAAATCAAAAACAGAATGAAAAACAGCATTAAAAATAGCTCACCCTGGAGGAAGAGCTTACTGGCGTTTAAACGCTAGTAAGAAGCAACAAGCTGGCATTTAACGCCAGAAAGAAGCATCAAGCTGGCGTTAAACACCAGAAACAAGCACTAGACTGGTGTTTAACGCCAGAACAGAGCATGGAATTGGCATTAAACGCCAGAAACAAGCAGCAAGCTGGCGTTTAACGCCAGACATGCTTTCTAAGGGTGTTTTGCACGCCTAAATGGAGCAGGGATGCTAAGTCCTTGACCCCTCTAGATCTGTGGATCCCACAGGATCCCCACCTACCTCACCATTCAAATTTAAACCATTTTCCTCCCAAACCCACCCATTCACACACCTCCATCTCCTCCATCTTCTCCACTTCTTTCTTCTTTTGCTCGAGGACGAGCAAACCTTTTAAGTTTGGTGTGGTAAAAGCATTGCTTTTTGTTTTTCCATAACCATTTATGGCACCTAAGGCCGGAGAAACCTCTAGAAGGAGGAAAGGGAAGGCAAAAGCTTCCACCTCCGAGTCATGGGAGATGGAGAGATTTATCTCAAGGGTCCATAATTTAGTGGTAGAGCAATTGACTGCAGATCAAAGAGTTATGAGGGAAGAGCAACAAAGGCAAGGAAGAGACATAGAGGAACTCAAGAACACCATTGGTTCTTCAAGAGGAAGAAGACGCCACCCTCACTAAGGTGGACTCGTTCCTTAATCTCCTGGTTCTTATTTTCCTTTTTTTCGGTTTTTGAGCCTTATGTTTTATTTATGTTTGTGTCTTTATTATATGATCATTAGTATTTAAGTATCCATGTCTTAAAGCTATGAATGTCCTATGAATCCATCACCTCGCTTAAAAGAAAAATGTTTTAATTACAAAAGAACAAGAAGTATATAATTTCGAATTCATCCCTGAAATTAGTTTAATTATTTTGATGTGGTGACAAAACTTTTTGTTTTATGAATGAATGCTTGAACAGTGCATATATCTTTTGAATTTGTTGTTTATGAATGTTAAAATTGTTGGCTCTTGAAGAATGATGAAAAGGAGAAATGTTATTGATAATCTGAAAAATCATAAAATTGATTCTTGAAGCAAGAAAAAGCAGTGAATACAAAAGCTTGCGAAAAAAAAAAGGAAAGAAAAATGGCGGAAAAAAAAAGAAAAAAAAGGAAAGAAAAAGAAAAAGCAAGCAGAAAAAGCCAAAAGCTCTTTAAACCAAAAGGCAAGAGCAAAAAGCCAATAGCCCTTAAAACCAAAAGGCAAGGGTAATAAAAAGGATCCAAGGCTTTGAGCATTAGTGGATAGGAGGGCCTAAAGGAATAAAATCCTGGCCTAAGCGGCTAAACCAAGCTGTCCCTAACCATGTGCTTGTGGCGTGAAGGTGTCAAGCCAAAAGCTTGAGACTGAGCGGTTAAAGTCAAGATACAAAGCAAAAACAGAGTGTGCTTAAGAACCCTGGACACCTCTAACTGGGGACTCTAGCAAAGCTGAGTCACAATCTGAAAAGGTTCACCCAGTTATGTGTCTGTGACATTTATGTATCTGGTGGTAATACTGGAAAACAAAGTGCTTAGGGCCACGGCCAAGACTCATAAAGTAGCTGTGTTCAAGAATCAACATACTGAACTAGGAGAATCAATAACACTATCTAAATTCTAAGTTCCTATAGACGCCAATCATTCTAAACTTCAATGGATAAAGTGAGATGCCAAAACTATTCAAGAGGTAAAAAGCTACTAGTCCCGCTCATCTGATTGGAGCTAAGTTTCATTGATATTTTGGAATTTATAGTATATTCTCTTCTTTTTATCCTATTTGATTTTCAGTTGCTTGGGAACAAGCAACAATTTAAGTTTGGTGTTGTGATGAGCGGATAATTTATACACTTTTTGGCATTATTTTTACATAGTTTTCAGTATGATTTAGTTAGTTTTTAGTATATTTTCATTAGTTTTTAAATAAAAATCACATTTCTGGACTTTACTATGAGTTTGTTTATTTTTCTGTGATTTTAGAAATTTTCTGGCTGAAATTGAGGGACCTGAGCAAAAATCTAATTCAGAGACTGAAAAAGGACTGCAGATGCTGTTGGATTCTGACCTCCCTGCACTCAAAGTGGATTTTCTGGAGCTACTTGAGTTCAAATGGCGCGCTCTCAATTGAGTTGGAAAGTAGACATCCAGGGCTTTCCAGCAATATATAATAGTCCATACTTTGCCTGAGTTTAGACGACGCAAACTGGCGTTCAATGCTAGTTCTCTGCCCTATTCTGGCGTTAAACGCCAGAAACAGGTTACAAGTTGAAGTTAAACGCCCAAAACAGGTTACAATCTGGCGTTTAACTCCAGAAACAGCCTAGGCACGTGTAAAGCTCAAGTCTCAGCCCCAGCACACACCAAGTGGGCCCCGGAAGTGGATTTGTGCACTATCTATCATAGTTTACTCATTTTCTGTAAACCTAGGTTACTAGTTTAGTATTTAAACAACTTTTAGAGATTTATTTTGTACCTCATGACATTTTCACGTTTTACATTGTATCTCTACGGCATGAGTTTTTAAACTCTATTGTTGGGGGTGAGGAGCTCTGCTGTGTCTCGATGAATTAATGTAATTATTTATGTTTTCTATTCAAACACGCTTGTTTCTATCTAAGATATTCATTCGCACTTCAATATGATGAATGTGATGATCCGTGACACTCATCATCATTCTCAACCTATGAATGCGTTTCTGACAACCACTTCCGTTCTACTTTAGATTGAATGAGTATCTCTTGGATTCCTTAATCAGAGTCTTCGTGGTATAAGCTAGAATCCATTGGCAGCATCCTTGAGAATCCGGAAAGTCTAAACCTTGTCTGTGGTATTCCGAGTAGGATTCAGGGATTGGATGACTATGACAAGCTTCAAACTCACAAGGGTTGGGCGTAGTGACAGACGCAAAATGATCAATGGATCCTATTCCAACATGAGTGAGAACCGACAGATGATTAGCCGTGCGGTGACAGCGCACCTGGACCATTTTCACTGAGAGGATGGATGGTAGCCATTGACAACGGTAATCCACCAACATACAGTTTGCCATAGAAAAAAACTTGTGTGCGTGAAGAAGATGACAGTAGGAAAGCAGAGATTCAGAGGACAAAGCATCTCCAAAACTCCAACATATTCTCCATTATTGCATAACAAGTACTATTTAATTTATGCTTTTTACTCTTCATAAATATAATCACTCTTATTATTGATTTCCTGATTAAGAATTACAAAATAACCATAGCTTGCTTCAAGCCAACAATCTCCGTGGAATCGACCCTTACTCACGTGAGATATTACTTGGACGATCCAGTACACTTGCTGGTTAGTGGTACGAGTTGTGAAAAGTGTGATTTACAATTCGTGCACCAAGGCTCATGTTGTGACGAATCCGATTATGCAGGGGTGGGGGGAGCGACAGCGCAAGAAGGATTGCTTCCAGTGTCCGACCATGGCTGCGCTGACCCTGTTTCCAACAGCGACTACAAGGGCGCGAGGCAGACGAAGAGTCAGCGGGGGGATGGATATTATACGGCCCTGCGATGGCACGATGGCGACGAAGAGGCGGCGGTACAGTGGTGATGCAACGACGTGACAACGGTAAAATGTAGTTCGGTGATTTTTGCGTTTTAGGATGCTGCGGTAGAAAATTAGGGTTTAGGGGTTGGTGGGGTGAAATTGGGTTATGAAGTAGCTGATAGGTGAAAGTAAATTGTGTTTGGGATGTTTGACTAAATATTGGGCTTAAAAATACGGTATGTTATTTACGTTGTTCGTAATTCTCGTTGTTCACTTAGTAGGATTGCTATACATGGACTTGCATGTGATGTTCCAAAAGACACTATATATGTTCGGAAAAAGTCTAAGTAGTCAATATTGTACAATTAATATTTAACATAAAAAAAGAAAAAAATTATACAATAAGAACATCTGAAACTTAATTAAAAAAATATTCAAAATTTAAATTTAACAAAAATTTAATTGTAATAAATTTTACATTAGATTTATTTGACAATCTGTTATAAATTTATAATATTAACTGAAATGGACTATTATAATATAATTTGCTAGCATTATTACTCATATGCTAGCTATTCTTACATAAGGTTTGATCTTGATTTAAAGAGCTACGAGGTCAAATAAAAGATTTTTAATTGCAAAAACATGCTACCAAAAAAAGTATATAGATACTAGTTTTCTCTTTTGTTAGTTTGAATGACAGGTGTAGAACGACTTGTTTCATCGGTAATATATTGGTGCGTATGAAAGCACGTAGTTTTATTAATTTTATAATTTTATTAATTTCTAATTAAATTTTTATATTGTTTCTTTCAATTAAATTTTTATATTATTTTTAATTTTATAATTAAATTTCTATTATAATAAAATGTTAAATTTAATGAATATTTTATTCTAAAATAAAATATACCATAACCAAAAATTCTAAAAGAGAATTTCAAATCATCCCTCTATATCATCTCTCACACTAGTTAATTGGATAGAATTTTTCTTATTCAACTGCATGCCAAAACCCGAGATAAGGGGAAACAAAAAAGTTAACGCTCATTTTTTTAGAACAAGAAAAAAATAAATAGAATTGAAGAATTTTGATGAGCTAGATATAATTATTAGAATAGCTAGTAGAGTCTGTAAAGCCCATATGAAGATGGATGATCAAGGAATTAGGAAAAAAAAGGCAGAGAGTCAGATTAAGAAATTAAAAGGATTAGGATTAATCAGAGTGCATGAGAAGAGAGAGGTAGCCATAGCATGAGTAGGTGCGACAGAAGCGAGAAATATTTTGTAGGAGAGTTGATAAAATATATGATTTTGTGATGGTTGAAATATGATAAAAACAATGAAAACTTTAGCGAAAGGGTGAAGAAGGAGTAGCTGTAATGGGTTGTTTTATTTGTTCATCAATTATTGTACATGATTGCGAATATGATAACAGGATTTAACTCCATACTTTCTGATAAGGAAGGAACCTAGTGCAACTGAACAAACAGAATCTATTACTGCACTGGTAGTAAAGTTGCTATTCTTGGTTACCTTGTTTAGTTACTAATCTATTGTCATGATCTGATATATAAGCCAGAGCCTTTGTGAGTGGGGGAAGGAAGGATGGGAGGGATGGAAAAAGGTTTTTCATTTAAGAGAGCTCATTTAGGTTTTCAATACCGCAAATCAAAACCCTAACCCACCCCTTCCTCCTTCCCTCCTCCCCTTCTCTTTCTCTTTAAAATGATAGAACCATTTATTCTCCATGAACCATTTCTTCTCCTAATTACTCCAATAAAGGCTTTTTCTGCAAGCATATATCATTTCTAACACCATTACTAGCAGCAATGACAACAGAGCATATGAACCTAAGGCTAGTGGGTGGAGAATCAAAGCAAAGGTGAGGCTCTGGCCCATTCCAGTGGCGACGACAATGGCAACCGTAGTAGTGACGGCACCAAGAACAACTTTTCTCCTCTCATCTGCTCATCCCGTCTCTCTCTTTCTTCATTCAGTTCCTCTCTCCCTAATCTCTTCGCCGACGGCAGTGACGCGTCCCCTCTCTCTCTCCTGGAGCTGCTTTGCTTTTTCTATCTCTCCCTTCATCTCTTACTTTGAATCAGCTCTCCTTCAAGGATTCCAAAATGCGTTGTTAATGAATTAATGCAGAAAAAGATCAGAGAAGTAGTGATGAGAATTAATTTTAGAATAATGTCACAGTTTTCTATTTTTACAATTTTGGGAATTTTGGGGTTAATAGGGATGAAAATGAAAAGTTTAGGTTTGTGTGTATATATGTGGTAAGAGTTAGGAGAAAGGAGGTAGTTAAAGGTAGCGATAGTTTTCTGTTTCTTCATTAGAATGTTGTTGTTGTAGTGGCTTCAACAAGGAAGAAGAAGATGATATTATCATTGTTGCAATTTCGAAAGAGTAGTGATTGAGATCTATTGTAGTTGTTCTTGCAACTTCTCCGAGGATGTTTGGGGGAGCGAGGAAGTGACAGATGTTATCTGTTGTTGTTGTGGTTGCTTTGGGGAGAGGAGGAGTGAGGGAGAACAAAGGAGAAAGAGAAAGGGTATAACAGAATCCGTTTGACACCTCCTGAATAGTTTTTTTTTACGGTTGGATAATTTTGTAAAGTTTTTTAAAATTTGAGAAATATTTTTGTTGTCAACAAAAATAGAGGTAATTTTTGTCGGTATTCTGATAATTTGGGAGATAGAATTGGTAGTTTACTCTTATAAAAAAGTAAAGTATCAATTTTATGGCTATTATTTTTTTCGAAAAACAATATGATCCCTGAAAAATTAAAAAAAGATTCAGTTCGGCCTTTGTCTTTAATTTCTATGAAACAACGTGATCCTTCTATTAGAATTATTCATCTGTTAACGGAAGTTACTGACGAATCACGTTAATTGGAATAGACAAATTAAGTTGGACTAATTAAGATTGACTTACAACAAGCTTGTAGTCTAATATTCAATTTATTTTTCTACTTAATTAAGTAGGTATCAAAAATTGAATCTCAACTTTTATATACAATAATTTATTAGTCAACCACAAATTTTTAAATGAAGCTTAGGTTTATGATATATTAACTCTTAACCAATTGAGTTAAATAAAAAGTTGAAAAAGAATGAAAAATTAAGATGGACACCTCTTACTCTATACTAGCTAGACTATATTTATGCTACTAACCCTTAATTATAATGCAAGTGTACGTAAGAAATTAAATTTGCTAGTAATAGCATGACATTGTGTCATTTCAGTAGGAAATGATCATAGTTGTGTGCCCATGATCAAAATGTTTAAATTAGGATTAAGTACGATTTTGGTCTCTAAGATATAGGCTAAATTTTTTTTGTCCATTTTTTTTACATACAAAATCATTTTTAAAGTTTAACGTAGTTTTAAAATCATTCTTTTGACCTAAATCTTAAAATTCTAAAAAATATAAAATTAAAAAAAAAAGAAAAAGAACAGAAAAATCATTAATGGAGGAAAAAAACCACAAAGAAGCCATTAATGGAATACCAACAACAACAATACACAATATTCAATAACAACACAATATTCAAATTCAAGAACAATAACATCATTTATTGTAATCTAATATTTCAAATTCAACAAAAATATATAAGGGAAGAAGAGGAGGAGATCTGAAACGGTTACCAAAACAGGTTTGTGGAGATTCCATTACGAAACGGTTTTGTTAGGTAAACAATGACTTTTGTAAAATATGTGAACAATAAGTTCTAGAATTGACCAAATAAAGTAAAAAAATACTCTACCTCCCAAATTACCTCATAAACTTTAACATTAGGATAACTATCTGTACACCTAATGAATTGAACATCTAGCCATTGTTAACTGTGCATGAGTAAATCAAATAAAAAGAAATAACCATCCAATTAAAAATAATGAATATAATCATCTACATACCTATTGAATTGAACATCTGACATATCTATTATTCACATTGTTTAGTATTTCCATTGTCTACCTATATTTTTTTATTACCAAAACTATAATTTTTCAATACCCAATGAACCTTCACACCAATAAAACAAAATCCAATCACCAAGTTAGGCTCCTGAAGATTCTCAACAAGTCTTCACAAAATCGAACGCCCCTTGGAAGCTTGTTTCGGCTTGGTGGGAGAAAAACCATAGCAACCACGGAAAAAAGCAATTACAAGAAATAAGAACTAATAATCAGGATTATAGAACAACAAGACCAAACCTTTATTCAATTTTCTTTAATTTCAATATTAAATCTGTGCAAGTGCTAGTCAAACAACTTCAACGGTGTTTGCTGAATTGGTAAAACCAAGTAATCAAATTAACAAAGAATCAGCTCTAAAACATTTATTTACCCTAAAAAATTCAAGAATGCATCAAAATCAAGAAGCAGAACCATCTCAACTGCAAAATTAACTAATCCAAGATTAGAAAAAAGCAACAAGGGAAAGAGGAAGTGAATTGAAAAGGGAATAAGAATGAAAAGGGAAGAGAAGGCATTGAAGAAGACTGAAGAAGCGCACAGAATGGTGGTTGTCATCCTCGTAACAATCAACACTCAAAAGGCACACCACACGGTTTGGAAAATGAAAAGACTTTGGTTTCTTGTTCTTGCTGTCGTCGCTACTCCTCGCTGTCGTCGCCATTGTTTCTATTTTCGCTTCTGATGAAGAAGAAAAAGAGATGTTGTGATGAAGAAAAAAAAGAAGAGAAGAGAATTTTGGTCTGAAGGACGATTTTAAAACTACGTTGAACTTTAGGGACGATTTTGTATGCAAAAAAAAGTTAGGGACGAAAAAAATTTTTAGTCTATGCCTTAGAGACCAAAATCGTACTTAACCCTTCAAATTAAATAAGGTATCTTATTCTTATCCTGCAAAGGAATATAGAGCTTGCCTCATATATATATATATATATAGAGTTGACCTTAGTGCAAGGTGTGGATCTCGCTACTATGGGTGAATTAAAATAATATTTAATGATGTAGATTTGTTAAACGTGTGATAAGTTATTAATTATGAATGATAATGATGGGATGGTTTTTTTTTTTTTTGTGGATCTAGGTGTTGATTTTTTTTAATGAAAAATGGTCATTTTTTTGTGATGAAAAATGTGTTTTTGTGTTCTTGAGAATGTTAATTTAGTCTTATTTTCACATGTTATTTTTATTCTAATACTCTCAATAATCTTATTCTGAATAATGTTTTAGGCTATGATCCTTCATTAGTTATGATTTTATTATTAGTTATGGTTAATTTTTTTATGTAATCCGTCCTTTGTAGCGGGATGAATAATTTATATTATAAAAAAAGTATAATAGTGCACAAGAATAAAATGGTTTAATATTTAGAATTTAGTTTTAGTTCGTTTAAGATTTATTTTGATCATAATACTTTTGGTACATGATAAAATTTTTATATTGTTATGATTGTAAATCAATGATAGAATTTAGTGTTTAATTAGAATTGTTTTCATAGAATCTTGGTAAAAATTTTGAATATGTTTAGTTAATATAATTGTTGCAATTTCAAAATATAATTTATAGTTTTAAAAAAATGAAATATGTAAGCTTTTTCATGAGTATTTTACTGAATGACATCATATTATTTAACAAGTTATATTCAAGCTTGACAATAAATTATTTATTGATGAAGAAATGATAACAAAAGGAATATGTTAGATGGATGCTAATTTAGAATGATTTATGTGTGTGTATGTGTGACCAAAAGAATTAAAATGAGGGTAAATCGCATAAACAAATTGAATGAGTTTCAAATTTGTATGAATGTCCTAAATGCAAAGAGGTTACATGAATTTATTGCAAATTTTTTAAGGATTAAAATTTTTTTGTAAGCATTTTTTGAATTTAGTGTAAATAGCTTAGAAGATGTTATGAGCACTATAAAAATTTTCAATGCACTCATCAAAACTATTAAATCGAAACCAATGGATTCGATTTACCTTGGGTGTGGTTCGAATCCTATAGTTTCGATTTATCTCCATGGAAGTTGCTCCTACCAAATCGAAGTTATTAGCTTTGTTTTACGTAAACCGAATTCAATAGATTCGATTTACATGAAATAGCCTTCACTAAAATGATTTTTCATAGAAAATTGATTCTAATAAATTCGATTTATGAGTACACCTACTAATTCAAATTATAAGCAATTGAGACATCTATATAATCTATTTGCATTTAGAATATTCATATAAATTTAGAATTCATTTAGTTTATTTATGTGATTTACCTTAAAATGAAGGTTGCCACTCTTATGTATTCAACTAATTAATATAGAGATTAAGTAAAGTATTATGTATTATCGGATATGATCTGATATCATTCATTAATGATTCATTTAAGTAAATTTTGTTACAATTTGACATGTAATTTTGTATTTTTTTACTTTTTATTTTTATATTCAATTCGTTCATAAAATTATGAAATAATAAGTATTGTTATAAAAATTGATGCTTTCAAATATGACCCTTGTAAAAATTTCTAAAAAAATAATTATTTACTTCGTAATTCGTAATATTTAAATAAAGTCTAACATATTAAAATTGGATTAAAAGCTAATCAAATTCTTTTGTTGTTTCATTTATTTTTAAATTCTTGAATAAAATGGTTTAGTTATTCAAGTTTATTGTTACTTGATTTAGGGTTTAGTGTAGGATGTTTTAGGGTCTAGGGTTTAGTGTAACAAATTTTAGAATTTAGAGTTTAGTGCATTGTTTAGTGTTTAGAGTTGGATGTTTTAGAGTTTAGGATTGGATAGTTTAGGTTTCATGATTAAGGAATTAAGGTTTGTACTTTATTTAGAGATTAAAGTTGGATGGTTTAAGTTTTTTATTTTAAAATTGGATTGCTAAGAATTTTAAGATTTAATGATAAAGGTTTAGTGTTTAGGATTGAGATTTTGGTTAAAATTTAAAAAATAGAACTTTGATGACAAGATTTTTCATACGTGACAATATTAATTTAGTTGTTAATTCATTTATGTGTAGGTTGATTGTTAATGTGAACAAAAATATTTAAGTAATTGTTATTTAATTTTTTACTAGTTAATTTGCTAATAAATTGTTTTTAAAATAAAGATACTGTGAATAACTGAATTTGTAAAAAAATATTGTTTTGTTGGTTAGAATGGTAACTTGAATTCGAAATTTAATTTCATGAGTATCAGTTAAATCTAAAGCAATTAATTGTTGATCATAGGTGATACTTATTGCTGGTCAAAATTTTATCAGCATTGATGGATGATTGTTGCTAGAACATGACAAGTTATGATGGTACTATTATGTTGAACATTGTTGACAAAAAAATACTGAAAGTGATTTTAGTTAAATAAGATTATCGACACCTGAATTAATAAAAGAAGATATGTTTTAATTAATAATTTATATTTGATACATATAATGTTAATATAATAATGTATAAATATTTTAGTATTTGACTATATATAATTATGTAGGTTTTTGTTGCGGTGCCTAAAATTTTTTGTCAAATTGTCAAAAAAAATTAAATAGTTTATTTTAGATTTAAAAAGATAAAAGTAAAATAATTATGATTATTTAAAAATTACTAGCAAAAATAAATAAAAAGAAATTAGGCATCAATTAAAAAGTATCATATAGGTGGCCAAATTAGGTATATATTAATATGTAGGTGATCACTTAATAATATGTAGATAGACATATTTATACTAATAATTAAAAGTATAAAATATTTATACATATGTAAAAGGTAATATAGATTAAGTTAGATGCCTTTGGTAGATATTTTTGTTTAAGAAAAATATAAATAATATTTCAATATCTAATAATAATAATAATAATAATAATAATAATAATAATAATAATAATAATAATAATAATAATAATACGATTTTGTATCTTTGGCATTTGGACAGGGATGGATGGCACACGAATATTCTGAAGAAAAAAAAAGATATAAAGCAGTTTGTGTTATGACCTTGGGAAGTGATAGTGTCAGCCGAGTTAGAGAGAGAGTGTGGGAGAGAGAGTCCATTGCATTTGATTTTAGTGGAGTTGAGAGAGAAAATTTTCGTTTCTTGACATATATGTTCTTTTTTGGTTTGAGATGATTCCAGGTTATGCTTTTTATCAGGCTGTGTCTAAAAAAAACTATCTTTTGTTAGAAGTGTAGAGTTTTATGTGTTTTTATGAATTTTGGCAAGAAGCTTGGTTCTACGCTGTGACGAAGGGACGCAAGCCAGGGATATATACCAATTGGGATGATTGAACAGATTGTTTTGGGTTGCAGCAACAATGAACACAAGCTTTTATTCTTTAGACGAAGCTAAAAAGTATATGAAGGGCGGTGAGTGTTTCAAAGAAAAGGGGAATTCATAACCTCTTTTGGAGGCTCCTCTTACAGAAGTCTTTTTTCGTAGAAAGTTTCAGAGTTGTACGTTTCATCTAGCAGTGGATTGCTCAGCAATGGTAGTGGTGGCACCGAGGCTTTGTTAGGTTCGTTACAAAATTTTGTTTCATTTAGAAAATGATATAAATGTCATTTTTATTGACCGTTCACTAAGTAATTGAGTTATGTTGCAGGAGGTCATGCAATTTCTATTACTAAGGTGAATGATTTTTTGTATGAAGAAGATATAGAGCTCATGCTTATATATATTTGTTCCTCCCTTCGAATCGGAGTTCCTATGTTCGTCCCTCAATAGCTCAAATAAAAAGACAGACAACCCATGTTTGGATTTATTATGTTTCTTCCCCACAATCCAACAGGCGTGGAGCTTGTGACACATAGTCTGGCGTCAACAAAGGAAAAGATTATAGGTAAGAAGTTTCATTCACCATGCTAGAGAAGTTGCTGGCAAACACAGGATACAGAATCTATGACTATAATTATAGGAAGCTGGTTCTGATGCAAGAACAACATGGACAACAGATGTTTGAGAACAATTGCCTCTCCCAGTGAATTCGACAAATGGAGGAGGAGAATGCTAAATTACACAGTCAAGTTCAACTCATTGAGGATATGTTCGATGGTTATTGACAGATTAATTATGTTTGGTTTGGTTATTGAAGGTATGTGAATCTAGGAGATAGATATTTTAATTTGTGTATGTATTTTTTGGGCTGTTATTGTCATTGTGATTTTAACTTGGGATGTGTGTTGAACTTATTTAGTTTATATCATTGAACAAGAATTTAATTACCAAGTTATCCACATTGGGGTTATCCATATGAATATGACACAATGTCTCTGCGTTTGTGTTGAAATAGACCGATGTCTCATAATATCATTTAAAATGGACGACGTTAAAACGGTATTAAATACAGGGCAAGACAAATTTTCATTATAGATAAATGTAATTCATGAATTTGGTTCGATATAAATTTAAATTTGGTGCCAAGACGTATTCTTTTTACGTCCGAACAAGTTTAAAAAATAGTCTAGGTCATGTGAATAAATTTGAATCAACAAATGAAATAAATTAAATGCAGCTTAGTCCTGTTGAAGGAGAAATTAAACTAAACAAATCATGAGTTATGATGGTGAAGTTCCTGATGCCTTAATTAAATGTGTAATTGTAGTTCCAGTAAATAAAATATATTATTTATCGTTACCAAAAGTAATAATTTTTTTTTGCAAGTGAGTAATTAACGATTCATATTCGCTCCAGCTAATATTTTATTTAAAATATTTTTTTAAGGTTATTATACATTGAGTTAATAACCATGTTGATAAAATAATAAAGTTTTCTGTTTTTTCATGTACCCAAGTCTATTAAATATAGGTTGCGGCACCGTAGCAGGTAAAATCTTCGTGGATATTCAGGTATAGATTTGGAATAAGATTGATTTGATAGAGAGAGAACTTTTTTCAAAAGTGGCTAACAATAATATTTTTCTCAATTTAAGAATTATTATTTGCTTTTAAGTTTAATAATTTAATGATTTATCTAACATAATTATTTACTCTATTCAAATATCATTTTTTATCTTTTAAATCTTATTAACTTTTTACCACTAATAACAATATATTTTTACACGTCAAGTCATTTTGTTCAATATTTTTTTTATTATTTCTTTTAGTTTTATTTTTTTAATTCTTACATCTATTATCATATAAAAATATTTTAATTTTTATAATAATTCCTAATTAAATGTATTAATAATATATATATATATACACATAAAGTTAATTTATTTTAAATTTTATTTATTTTTTCATGATATTAAAATTAGAACATATTAAATGAAATATTTTTTAATATGAATATATTTTTCATACTATATTTACTAATTTATTTCAAATGCATACATAAAAAATATTAAAAAAAATACTTTGTTATGAATGACATTAAAATATAAAATTGTATCTTTATTGTAACTTTTTATTTTGATATGATCTTTGTTAAAAAAATTATTGAAAATAATAAAAGAAACCAATGTCACTAAATACGTAATACAATATTTGATTATACAAGTTTTTAGATTTCAACCCCAGAATTATAAATTTTGGATCCGCCAGCGCACACTGAATATGTGGTCCTTGCCGGAGTAATAATGAAAAAAAAATTAAAGTTGTCCCAAGGAGAATAATACTAAATGATACTAATAAACAAAAAAAAAAGTTTAACATAACTATAAATAAATGTTTGCAATTATTTTGTCTTTAGACTAACATTATGGAATAAGTATATTTTACATATTCAAGATTATACTAATAACATCTTTTTTAGCACTTGTACCTATTAAGAATAAGTTATGATTTATAAAAGTATGTTTTGGCAGTGTTTTAATACTGTAGTTCATTTAAAAAAAGAAAAAAAGAAAAGTGACACTCTTTCACTACAACTTGTACTTGAAGCATAGACAATAAAGGCTACTAAATGACATTCTTGTGTTATGTGGAATGTAAGCGCGGATACTTAAGAATGGAGTTGGTAGAAGCTTGATTTGACAAAGAGATTGCTTCTCATGGAAGTTTTCAGTAAAAGAGAGAAACTCTTATGTGTTTTTTTGGTTGGACCAATCGATTTTTAGTTTGGGTCAACTTTTTTATTCCGGCCTCTTATTTTATACTGTTGGCCCATTCAGAGATAGTGATAAATATATTGGCCTTCAGTTGGTGGTACAAAGCAAAGTGAGAGTTCCATATTGGCTCACTAACACATAGAATTGGTTTTTGATAAAATCTTTACTAATATGGAGGAAGCAAATAAGGGTGACCTTGAAGGCAAATCAAAGCTCCCATCTGCCGATGCCTCAGTTATGGAAACTAATACTCAGAAAGATATCACCCTTGAAGAGGATCCGTTCCTGACAATGTTTAAAAAAGTACGTGAGGTGAGATATTTCGTTCTGATCATGTTGATTATTAATTTACAAACCTAATTTCAAATACTAATGCATTCTTGAACATTCCTTCCAACATCTACTTGAGAATGACAGGGTCACTTGGCCCATTGTGGAGTCTCAAGCACAACAGATGAAGAAACTAACAACAATAGTAGCTGGCCATGCAACAATGATGGAGGTGTTATTGACAAACGATAAAGAAGTCAGATGCCACGAACGACAAAGTGAAAACGACAAATGCACAAGTTATAGGCTTAACAAAGAAACACCAAAGGAGAAGCAATCCGGTTGTTAAGGAGATTGTGAATCTGGATGCAATGCTAATGTCTCAGGTTGCGGCTAAAGCCAAGGCCAATGGGAGCAAGAACGTCAGTAGTACAAGGAGTTGTCGGCAACAGCAACTGTTGAAGGTGAAATGCTACTTTTATATGTGCTCTAGTGTATATGACATTCTGAGGATGTATTATGTTGACTCTGGTGTAATTATAATATTTATTTCTTGTATTGTAGAAAAAGCTTGAGTATGACACGGGAGATGAGTCACTGGGTACTTCTCTGGGTTATCCCTCCGAGGACCTTTCTCTGTTCTCGACGGGGTTTGCTCAATGGAAGTTTATGGATTATAGGACTTGCCGGAGGCAATTAAACAACAGAGCAAAATGTATTATGCTTGGTTTTGTGTGTGATGTGTATTTTATAATTATCCTAAAATTATCTCCCCTACAATGTCGCAGTTCTTCAACGTTGGTTTTCACCCTCCACCCAAGAATCAATTTGGTGCAACAGAGAAGGTCGTGGCAACATATATATATATATTTTCCGCTGTTTTGAATGAGTGGTCAGGTCGAGTTATAGTGATGTGCCTTTATCTGTAGATGTTCATGCAAAATTTCTTGTTGCACGTTTATAGATTATTTTTTCTTGTTTTTTTTTGAAATATTTGTTGGATGAAGTTGTTATTGTCATTGAGTTGGGCCATTTGTTAAAAAACTATAAACTGTTAAAGATCCCTTTTTTGGGCCATGTTTTGTTGGGCCTGTAACATCACTCCCTTGAATGGAGTACACCGTATTTTGATATTACTTTGGTAATTTACTTTAGCTTGTGAATATCTGCCTTGTAAGTTTGTTTATCACTTTCAATCTAAAAATAAGGACATTCTGTTTCTGGAGAAGCATGGCCAAGGAGACCGGGGAGCATTTTGAACACTTTGCCCGAAGCATGAGGTTATTGATGATGTGAGTTTATGGTGACTTGCAGTTAGTGGACTTAGTTCTTTTCATGTATGGTGAAATTAATCTCCGAAACTTGGTTTCACCAATTTGTTTGCATTAATTAACAGGTGCTAAACTTGCTCGGAAAAGTTCTAACAATGAAACGTCAAGAGCCAACCTGGTGGTTGTCGACAACTTTTGCAGTGAATAAATGTTTCCCGTCGATTTATTTGGAACTGCTCTATAAATCCTTCCAGCTAGCTTCTGCCTAACTGTGGTGTTTTGAATTGTTCGATCCAACAATTAATCCTTAACCCTACTACTTACTATAAAGAAACATTGGAATTTATTTGTACCCGTTACATGGGATGGGTTGATGATATTACAAAGGTTTGTTCAACCTCTAGTGGATTCCTATTCATCCTTTGTTGTATATTGTGATTCTCATCATTGACAAGTGTGAATTTTTTAATATAAATATATGTTCCACTCAACCTGAACAGGCACTGGTATCTAATGATCGTTGATATCTCGAATGAGGACCTGATTTATCTGGACTCAGCAAAATTCTCTAGGGAGTGTATTGGTAGACTCCAAATTATGGATTATATGGATAGATATCTCTGGCTTAAATTATTTGTGTACTTTACTGAAGACATTTATAATGTTATTCCAAAATTAAATATAGCTATAATAGTGTTGCTATATTTTTCAAACATAAATAAATATATGTATATATATGTATAAATATTTGTACAAATAAATGTATAAATTAAATTGATTAATTATATAAAATTATTGTTAGATATCACACTTGAAAATTAAACTCATAAATTTTAAATTAAATGTCACTTTATTTAATATTAAAAAAATAGTTAAAAAAATCCTTTTAAACTAAACTTCTTCTTGCTTGATTTTTTTGTCATAGATTTGGTTTTTATATATGGCAGGATCAATTTTTTTTTCTTGTTTTTTCCTTGTAAGTTGTGATGTCACATCTTGTTGCATTATTAGGGTACGGAATAAATAGAACATAGTGTTCGATTAACAATTACCTTTTAGGCCTTTTTTATGGGAATACAATTTTGGTATTGATTTAGCAAGATGTCAAAATTTGAGGATATTATTGCCTCCGATCAAATTAGGGAGGTACTGGTAGACTCCAAGTTATGGATTATGTTGTATACATATCTATGGCTTAAATTATTCATCTATTTTACTCAACACATTTAGAATTTACTTCCAAAGTTATGCCTGGCTTTCATAGTGTTGTTATATATATATATATACAAATTTTGATCCACAAGCAGATTTATGGACTACGACGGTTAATCCTTACTCTATATTTAAATCCCCGTATAAGCACTTTTCTTGTAAACAATGTTAAAAGATAAGAAATAATTTTATCAAAAGGAAGCGAGTATTCTGCCACTGGTGTCCAACTTTCACCTGAGAGAGCCACTTGTCAGCCAACAATAGGATAAATCGTAAGAACTATTAACTCGCGTGTAGATTTTAGTTAACATGATTGCACATTACATTGTTTAAACCTCTGTTTTCTCATGCCAATGTAGAAGAGACTGTGGTGTTTTTATGGCTCAAACGATGCAGTTATCCCACCTTTGGAGTTCATATGATCTAGAGGTAAGAGTTTGTTTACAAAAACAATATATGAATAGACATTTTTGTGTCTGTACTAGAAATGATATAGAACATGTGCTCATTTTGTAAGCATATACTATAATATATCTCTTAATCATATCTGAGCCTCGAAGACATAATATTAGTGGTTCCATGCTATTCTAACTCATGTTGTTGTACTTTACATTACTTTAAATTTATCTATTACATGATGTCACCTTAGGGAGTTAATGATCTCATAAGGATGAGGCTAACATTGGACATATTCTTCTCAAAAGCTAACAAAAAGAGAGATGAGGTTGTGAAACTTGCAATTGATTAGTGGAACAAAATTGACTAGAATTCTACAAAGAAGGGAGATAAGTCCTCCAAAAAAACATGCTATTGCAATTACTACCATCGCAAGTAGCAGCAGCTAGAGCATGACCATATAATGATTGGAGTTCGAATGCCGTTCCCACGACCTTTTTTGTGTTAGCATGTTTATGTTGTTTTGGTCACAACTGTACTGCTGTTTTGCAAAAATTAAAGTTGCTACAATTTGTAATTGAGGCGAAGGCCTTGCTACTTGGTGTTTTGGCATGATCGGTAAAAGATTATGAATTTAACCAATTAGTGATGCATATATGCGCATTTACTGATCATTGACATTTTTTTTTTGAAGAATTTTATGTTATGCTAATATAAGTTTTTTGTTGTAACTAAATTTAAAGCCCAAATGGGTTTCACAAACTTTTATTAATTGGCAGAGTTGAAGTAATTTGAAAACCCAATTAATTATTCCAAAAAGAATAATAATCTATAGTATTCAAGAAAGTTAAAAAAGCCATGGACACATGGGGCAGTTTTTAGAGAAATTAATTTGTTCACCAAGCTAGAAGTAGTGTATGTGTTCTCTGTACTTTTCTTTCCCTTATTTGGACGAAATGCCTCATTCAATCTATTTATGCTTTTGCCAGATTGTTATGTTCCTTTTCCATAACATTTTGATGATAGGGAAGTTTGTTCAATTGCAAATTATTGATTAAAAATACGATGACAAATTATAATGAGGTAGCTGGCGCAAAAATTATTTTAATGCATGACAGTAATAAATATTTTCTATCTTGTTGTATTGATTTAACTATCCCGTTACAAATATTTAAAACCTGCAACTTTGACCAAAATAAGCTCAAATACTCTGCAACAAAAAATATTTATTACAAAAAATTCCTACAAATAGCACTACCTAAGGAGTATTACTTTGGCGGGAACGCTTTTGCATGGGTGAAAACTGATGAATTACTATTGAATGAAGCATTCAATGATCGTATAAGCTCCAAGACCTGCAAAATCATGACACAAATCAACTGTTATAGTTCCCTAACAATGAACAAACAAACGGCATAATTCTTGCAACATGAACTACATAAAAGATTACCCACTTGTGCATGGTAACAGGAACTACCTACATCAAGCCACGAAGTGACATTCTCGCTTTGGGCAGTTCCAATTATAGGGCTACAGTTTCATTTGGGTCGACATGATCCTATTTGACCTGTGCAGTGGCCCTCCTTTTACTCCTTCGTAAATGTCATTTGCCTGCTAAAACCTGTCGAGAAGGCCACCCATGTTAACTAATCCCTTTACCAAGCATTCATCCTTATTTACTATTTATAAAAATGTTTCTCAGAAACAGATAAAGACAAGAAAAATAACCTTGAATAATAGTATCGAATAGGAATTTAATCATTAAATACATCATGCATAAAATGTCAAAAATATCAAGAACTAACCTTCTCGTAAAGGTAGTGTTACACTTTTCTGGTATTTATAAATATCTTTTTCAAAAACAGATAAAGACTTCTACAATAATCTTGAATATTAATATCGAACAGGAGATTAATCATTAAATGCCTCATTCAAAACATGTCAGAAATACCAAGAACTAACCTTGTCTTAAGCTAGTCTTACACTTATTTGTTATTTATGCATATCTATCTTAGAAACACATAAAGACAACAACAATAACCTTGACTATTATTATCGAACAGCAAATTAGTCATGACAACTAACCTTGTCATCAGCTAGTCAAATAATTGATTTCTCCTCTTCTTCATCATCTTCACTACCACCTTTTAAGAAACTGGTGTTCTGTTGAAGACATCTCCGTTTTGTATGGCCGGTCTTCTTGCAGTTGGTACATCTCCTCTTTTTTCCTTTTTGTCCTCTTGACCGAGGGGCTCCCTTAGGTTTTACAACGATAGGATCTCTAACATGTTGTTCAACATGTGTCTTTTCGCCGTCAGTGGCTTGTCCCAACGGCTCCTCAAGTTGGCTACAAAGATTGCGAATTCCATCTATAGTAGATTTGAAAACTGAATGATTTTTCAATCCAAGATACAACATCTATTGCGATGTAGCATGGAGTGCCCCATGCCGTAATAGAAAACCTCTATCACTAAAACTCTTGTTACTTTTTTCTTCCTACTCATCAATTGTATTGGCATCTCTCTTCCATCGCTTCAGAATCAAATGGCTTGGAATATCCTTCAAATGCTCATGCTTTCATCACGAAAAACATGTGCTTACACAGAAATCTTTCTTTCTCCCAAAATCGACATCGACATTCAAACTTTAACGAGTTATTGTCAAATAAGGTGACTACGTTCTGACCAGGATGACCATATTCTCCCATAGTATAGACCATTGTTGTCGAAACCCTCCTATATCTCACACAATTAAGGCCTTACCATCAATATCTCTCTTAACTTGCATAAATATTGCTCTAGTGTAGACAGCCATAGCACACTTCTCAGTAGGATCCAAACATGTGAGGACTGGAGTACTGCACATTGAAGTGAACTATGCAACCAACTCATTGTTATGGTATTCACGAACCCCCAACTTGAGGTTTTGCACAAGCTCCAAAATACTGTGTCTCGAGGTTAGCAATTTCTTGACATGAGAATTTATTCCCTCATACTTGGATGTAGTCCGGTATCCAGCACAAAACTTGCCATGTAGGTATGCGCTTGCCCACATGTGCCTCTTCTCATACATCTGTGTTGCCCAACATTTTTGGTGCAAAACTGCAAACTGTACTCCTCAGCAGCTTAATCCATTGGAACTTAAATTCGTCAGCCTCCATGTCCGCATATAGCCACTTAGAGAATATCTCATGAAACATTGCTCCCTTCCGTTTGAAGTAACATTCTTCTGCAAATGCCATGCACACAACCGATGGGTGGTTTTAGGAAAAACCTTTTTCATCGCTGCAATCATTGCATCGTCCCCATTGGTTACGACAACGGACAAAGCTTTATTACACATAACCTTCGACAAATTCTCTAACATCCACGTGTATGATGCAATAGTTTCATTTAGAACCAATCCAAAACCAAATATTGTAGTTTTCTTGTGGTTGTTTGAGCTAGAGAATATCACCAAAGGTCTGTTGTATTCATTCTTTTTGTATATTGAGTCGAAAGCAACAATGTCTCCAAAGTACTGGTAGTCAACTCTACTAATTCCATCCACCCAGAACATGTTCGCCAACATACCATCCTCTGTTAAGTTATACCTAGCCATCGCCATTGGATTGACTGCCGCCTTTCCCTCCAGGTATACAACGGCAGCATTTGAGTCACCATCAACAATCTTTGAACGACGCATCTTGTCGATGTAGTTATATGCTTCCTTCTTCATAAAGCCCAGCAAAGAATACCCTCCAGCAATCCTAGCCATGTAGCCGAGAATCTTAGACGTAGGTACACCATACCCATGCATGTCGTCTATGTGTGCCTTTGCAGCATCTGACATCTGACGAAATTTTGGAATCATGTTCACCATTACTCGTAGTGTCAACTCATGATTATGCTCCAAAATAACTTTCCGAACCTTCCATATTGAGTTTTCCCTATCTAGGTAAATTGACAACTTCGCCATACAATTAGTCCGTGTTTCAAGCCGGTGACCCCTTGTCTATCCAATCTACAAAGGTATTTTTCATCCCTCAATCATGACCTATTGCAAAAGAACCTTCTTCATATCAAATTTCCTTCCTCATCCTTCCTATAATCTCCTTTGCGCACACCAAATCCATGGCATCTCCTAAATTTAAATAAAATTCATAGGCACGTTCCTCACTCCGAAACACCTTCCTCATTATCAGCTGTTCACTCAATCTAATAACATTACCATAGTCCGATGCATCCTCATCAGATACAGTGTCTATGACACCGACATCACATGCATCGTCAAAATCCTCATTGCATTCATGCTCTCCATCCCTATCCCTTACCCTGCTGTGCACACCTGCATCTATGACATTTCAAGATTTCATCTATGGAAATTAATTTCAATTAACAAAATTGTCAACAACAATTCAATATACACCGACAAGTCATCCGATACAAAATAAGTGTATTTGAAATCAATTTTTTCAATTATTGAATGGAACCATAAAGAGTTTTCAAATAAAGCCCGCACTTCTACCAAAAATTGCTCACACTCAAAAACCAACGTCCCTATTAACCAACATTTCAAATTGAAATCTAATATACTCATTTCACTTGATTTATTTGAATAGTCCACATCGAAAACTATATTATCCAACATTTCCAATTGTAATCTGCCATACTCATTCCACTAGGTTTATTCTAATAACCAACAACAAAAATTAAATCCTCTAATTCATTAGAGACAATTAACCCAACTAAAAGATAAATTAAAATAGCATTTTTTCATATTCTAGAAATATCTATCAAGTTTTTTCTTTACACAGTCAACATTATTAATGTCAAAAAATTAAAAAATGGAATAAAAGGTTTTTCAATATTATAAAAAAATAAAATTTTCTAAACTATTATTGGTTAATAGTTAAGTTTTTATCGATTAATAGTATATAAGTAAAATAAATTTCATTAGTACTATAATGTTGAATATCACTACAAGAAATAGTGTAATTATCGACGCTAAAAATTGACGGTCAGATTTTCTGTCGCTAATTTTCGATGGCTTGTCGTCTATAAAATGAAAAGGAAATTATTAGAAATAAAATATTAAAATCGACAACCATGTCATCTATTATTTTGGCAACCTTCTAGCACCTCAATTTTATCGTCATATTACCGACAAAATGGTGGGTGAATTTTTCTCTTTAAAATCGACTGACCAGTTGTTTATTTTAACAATTATAATATCGACAACTTTTATCGTCAATAAATTTAGACGATTGAAATTTCTTTCTAAAACTGAATGGATGGTATAAATTTATTTATATAAAATAGACAGCTGAAGTGTTGGTTTTTATTTTAATTAAAATCGACAAAACTACTGTCGATTTTTATCAACAAAAAATCATACACGCGTTTACTTCCCGCGTCCATCCTGTCACTCAATTTCACCAAAATTAATCCCAAACCTTCAGAGATTCAGAACATACACTAAATAACCCCAAAAGTTAACCACAAAGTCTCAGAGTCGGACTGCTTCTTCTTCTCCAACGCCCGAGAGTAGGGGCCAGAGACGGAGTCACGGAGAGAGGCAGAGAGCTGCCGGAGAGTAGAGCTTTTTTCTTCTTCTTCTTCTTCTTCTTCTTCTTCTTCTTCTTCTTCTTCTTCTTCTTCTTCTTCTTCTTCTTCTTCTTCTTCTCCGCCGCCGCGCCATCCTCTTTATGTAAGTTCCTATATCTCTCTTTCTCTCTCTCTCTCTCTCTCTCTCTCTCTCTCTCTCACACACACACACACTCTCTCTCTCTCTCTCACACTCTCTCTCTCTTTCACTCTATCACATTGTGATTTGTGAATCTGCATGTAAGTTCTTCTTCTTCCACAGATTCGTCGTTGTAACATCTTTGCCGGTCGCCGTCGCTATGAGCCCGTCGTCGTCACAGCTTCTTGTAAGTTCCTCTCTGTCTCTCTCTGATTATTATATTTATTTTTTCAGTTTTTGTATCTACCATTTTAATCATGAAATTCTGAATTTGCGCTTGTTAATAACAATCGCATCAATATTACTGAACCTAGTTAGCATAATCAATTCTTCTTGATTTGAAGATTCGATTTACTATTGAATCTTCATCTTTTTTGTTGGTCACTGTGGTTTGGTAGGGTTCCTATTTGATTTGACATTTGTTTTGGTAAATTTATGCTCTGGATTTACCAGTTTTTTGTTTATTTTGCTTTTGTTAATGTGGAATCTAGAAATAATAATCAGAACTGTTTCGGCAATAGAAAGCTTCTAGAGAGAAAGAACTTCTGCAAGTATGTCAAGCTTCCTCATTTTTTCATGATTTTGTTTAATTTGTTCACAATACTTCCAACTAACTTAAGGTGATAAAAGTTTCCTATTTTTTCTTCAAAAAAAAAAAAATAGGAAAGCGTGAGTAAGCACGAGTTAATACTTAATACTTAATTTACGGTACAAACCATCTGCTTCTTCAAAGCTCTCCAACAACTCATATTCAATAGGTAGAATTAGTATACAGAGATGGCCATGCTTAGCTGGACTTGTGTCTTGTGCTAGTATGATAGCTGATCATGATCAATCTAACACTTCCCAACATGATTTACCTACCTACTTTGCATTATTCTCTATGCCCTTTATTGGTTATATGTTTTGTGAAACAGTTAAGGAAGGAGGGAAGGAAAAACGAGTTTGAAAGGCACAACCTGCAAGCATTAAATCAGCGCCAAAAATTGGTGAGGGTTCCTAGTTGTTAGATGATAGTTTTTATATAATTTTTAACTTGGACTTTTTGTTTAACTATAGATAAATATATTAACTTTGAAGATTTTGTGGTGGTTGGTGCACGAATCCCCATGCTTCGTACAGCTGAACCAGCAAGTGCACTAGATCGTCCAAGTAATACCTGAGCGAGTTAGGGTCGATCCCATGAGGATTGTAGTTTGAAGAGAGCTATGGTTATCTTGCAGATCTTAGTTACGTGAGTAGGAATTTGTTGGATTTGGAAGATGGAATTACAAGGTTTGATTATAAGAATAAGAAGATGGTTAAGGCTTGGAGTTGCCTTGTCCTTCTGGATTAACTCTTATTACTGTCTTCTTCAATTGTGAATGATTTCTTCTACGGCAGGCTATATGTGACTGACGCTGGTTTGAGCAGATGCCAATACTCCTCCAGATCTGAACCCCAGGGTTAGCGCGGATCCATTCTGATTGAGGGTGAAGTTCCTACAGTTCATTCTCTTTGGTGATCCTACTCAAAACGCCACAGACAAGGTCGAATCTTCAAGATCAGAGGACGCTGCACCTTGGTTATAGCCTCTACCAGAGAAACCCTAATCTCCCCATACCTCAGCTAAACTGGTGTCTCGAGAAGTCCCCAACAAAGTCATGGATTAGCCGTCTAACAGATGTATAGTCAAGCTGGCGGTTCAATGCTTTCCACTTAAGTATTCACACGAACCCAAGAAGAACACGGGTGGTTGTCAGGCTCGCGGTCTTAGTATGAAGAACAAAGATGATTGTCACGGATCATCTCATTCATCATGTTGAAAAACGAAAATACATCTTAGAATTAAATCAAACACAGATTGAAGAGAAACAGTAATACTTTTATTAATCCATAAAACTCAACAGGGCTCCTCCCCTCAACCTAGGAGGTTTAGAAACTCATACTGATAGAAAATACAATGATAAACGAAAATATGGCATAGAGTTCTTAGAAGATTATGTAAAATATCCCTTAAATACTAAACTAATGACTAAAGATTACATAAGAAAGGGTAAAACAATCTTTTAGTGCTAAAATCCACTTTGGGACCCACTTGGTGAGTGTTTGGGCTAAGCTTTGATGAGATCCACGTGCTAGGAGGCCTCTAGGGTGTTGGACGCTGGCTAGGGGGTCCTCTTTGGGCGTTTGGATACTGGTCTCCTCCTTGTGGGCGCTGGACGCCTAGAATGGGGCAGGAGGCTGGTGTTGGACACCAGTTTTGGGCCTTCTATTCTAAAGCAAAGTATGAACTATTATATATTGCTGGAAAGCTCTAGAAGTCAGCTTTCTATAGTCGTTGAGAACGCTCCATTTGTACTTCTATAGCTCTAAAAAAGCTCTTTCGAGTGCAAGGAGGTCAGATCCAGACAGCATCTGCAGTGCTTTCTCTGTCTCTGAATCAGACTTTTGCTCTAGCTCCTCAATTTTAGCCAGAAAATACCTGAAATTGCATAAAAACTCAAAAACTCATAGTAGAATCCAAAAATATGAATTTAAAACTAAAACCTATGAAAACTTAATAAAAATTAAACAAAAGATGCTAAAAACTATATGAAAATAATGCCAAAAAGCGTATAAAATATCCGCTCATCACAACACCAAACTTAAACTGTTGCTTGTCCCCAAGCAACTAAAAACACAGTAGGATAAAAAGAAGAGTAAGATACAATAAATCTCAGAGTTTCCAATGAAGCTCAGTTTCAATCAGATGAGCGGGACTTAGTAGCTTTTTGCTTCTGAATAGTTTTGACATCTCACTATCCATTGAAACTCAGAATGGTTAGTCTCTTTAGGAACTTAGAATCCCGATGATATTATTGACTCTCCTAGTTTAGTTTTTTTTATTCTTGAACACATCTTTCAGAGTCTTGGCCGTGACCATAAGCACTTTGTTTTCCAGTATTACCACCGGATACATAAATACCACAGAAACTTTAACTGGGTGAATCCTTTCGGATTGTGATTCAACTTTGCTAGAATCCCTAGATAGAGGTGTCCAGAGTTTTTAAGCACACTCTTTTTGCTTTGGACCACGACTTTAACTGCTCAGTCTCAAGCTTTTCACTTGACACCTTCACACCACAAGCACATGGTTAGGGACAGCTTGGTTGAGCCACTTAGGCCAGGATTTTATTCCTTGTAGGCCCTCCTAACCATTGATGCTCAAAGCCTTGGATCCTTTTACCCTTGCATTTTGGTTTAAAGGGTTATTGGCTTTTTCAATCTGCCTTGCTTTTCCTGCATTTCTGGGCAGTAATGGATTTTTCTCTTTCTCTTTTTTTTCGCATATATATATATATATATATATATATATATATATATATATATATATATATATATATATATATATATATTATTTTTCTTTTGCAACATGCTTTTTATTTTTCTTTTTGTTGCTTTTTCTTGCTTCAAGAATCAATTTTTTGGATTTTTCAGATTACTAATAATATTTTTCCTTTTTCATCATTCTTTCAAGAGCCAACATTCTAAAATTCCAACTTCAAATATGCACTGTTTATTCATACATTCAGAGAACAAAAGCAATGCCACCACATTAAGATAATTGAACTATTCTTATTACAAACTTGAAATTCATGTATCTCTCAATTCTTTTCAAGTAAAATTTTGTTTTAAGCAAGGTGAGAGATATATGGAACATTTTATAACTTTAAGACATAAATAAAAATGATCATGCAATGAGAATAAGAGAACAGACAACACAACATAACAGAAAATAGAAAAATACAAAAGAAAAGGAGATAAAGAGAACGAATCCACCTTTAATGGTGGTGGCTAGTGCTCCTCCTTGAGGATCCAATGTAGTGCTTGATCTCTTCAATGTCACTCCTTTGTCTTTGTTGTTCTTCCCTCATAACCCTTTGATCTTCTCTAATTTCATTGAGGATGGTGGAATGCTCCTGATGCTCCATCCTCAACTGATTCATGTTAGAGCTCAATTCTCCCATGGAAGTATGCCATTGATCCCAATAGCTTTGAGGAGGAAAATACGTCCCTTGAGACATCTCAGGGATCTCATGCTGAGGCGGTTGCAAAGGCTCTTGTGCATGCTCTCTTGTTTACTCCATCCTCTTCTTAGTGATGGGCTTGTCCTCTCCAATGGAGATATCTCCCTCTATGACAATTCCAGCTGAATTGCATAAATGACAGATGAGGTATGGGAATGCCAACCTTGCTTAGGTGGAAGGCTTCTTAGCTATCTTGTACAATTCTTGAAGAATCACCTCATGTACTTTAACCTCACTTCCAATCATGATATAATGGATCATGATGGCTCTTTCAATGGTCACTTCTGACTGATTGCTAATAAGGATGATAGAGTGTTGGATGAATTCCAACCATCCTCTAGCTATGGACTTTAGGTCAAGCCTTCTTAGTTGAATGGGCTTGCTTTGGGAATCTCTTTTCTACTGTGATCCTTCCACACAGATGTCTAAAAGCACTTGATCCAATCTTTGATCAAAGTTGACTCTCCTAGTGTAAGGATGTGGGTCTCCTTGCATCAGAGGCAGTTGAATGCCAACCTCACACTTTCCGGGCTGAAATCTAAGATTTTCCCTCGGACCATGGTGCTCCAATTCTTTGGATTTGGGTTCACACTAGTGTCATAGTTTTTAGTAACCCATGCATTAGTATAGAACTCTTGCACCATTAAAATCCCAACTTCTTGGATGGGATTGATTAGGACTTCCCAACCTCTTCTCCAATATCTCTCTTCAAATTTCTGGATACTCATTCTTTTTTAGCCTGAAAAGGACCTCAGGGATCACCTTCTTCTCTGCCACTACTTCATAGAAGTGGTCTTGGTGGGCTTTGGTGATGAATCTCCCTATCTCCCAAGATTCAGAGGTGGCGGCTACTACCTTTCATTTCCTCTTTCTAGAGGATTCTCCAACCTTGGGTGCCATAAGTGGTAATAGAAAGCAAAATGCAAAGCTTTTCCCACACCAAACTTAAAAGCTTTGCTCGTCCTCGAGTAAAAATAAAGAAAAGAGAAAAATGGAGTAGAAGAAGTAGAAAATAGAAGGAGATAGAGGGAGAGAGAGGGCTCGGCCGAATGGGGCTTATGAGTGTATGAGAGGTGTGCATATGAAGGGTTAGAATGAGAGGTATTTATAGGAGTGGGATAGGGTAGGGTTCGGTCATGGGTGGGGAATTGGGAGGAAAATTTGATTTTGAAGTGGGTGGGGGTTGGTGGAAGTTATGATGGTTTTGGAAAGTGATATAGATGTGATTGGGCTAGGGTTTTATAGGGAAGAGTGTACGGAGAAGTGTGAAACAGAGAGGGAAAAAATGGGGTAGGTAAAGATGTTGTGTGACCCACTAGTCCTGAGAGGCTAGAAAATTCAGATTCCTTACCCTCTGCATTGGCATTTGAATGCCCAGGGTCTACTCCCTGGCTGGCATTCAACGCCAGCAATGCTGCCCATTGGGGGCGTTGAATGCCCAGGGTCTGCTCCCTGGCTAGCATTCAACACCAGCAACACTCCATCCAGAGTGTTCTGTTTTCACTGCTGAACAATTCTGTCTCTGTTCTAACTGCTTCACATGATTATGAACCTAAATAAATAACTTAAAGAAAAACAAAATGAAAGAAAATAAAAATAATTGATTAAGGTTGGGTTGTCTCCCAATAAACGCTTCGTTAACGTCATTAGCTTGACGGTTAGCTCTTTATAAAGGTGAGTATGGGCTCATAATTTTGCCCCTTATAGTGAAGTTTCTTCCTGTCTTCTCATGAATGAGCTCCACATGCTCTAAAGACAGGACACGACTCACTGTATGTGGTATGACTGGTTTCTTGGTGAGGACAACTCTCATACCAGGTGAGAGGCCTTCAGTGGGGACTTTCTTGTCCCTCCAGCCTTTAGGTACTTTCTTCCGAGTACCTTTGTTTTCAGTGCTTGTTAATGGCTGCCCAACACCAAACTTAGAATTGATGTTTGGGGCTCAGTAAAGCTCTGCACAGAAAGAGAGGGTTGGGACACTAGGTGTTGCACCATGGTCTCTTTCTTTTCAGAGGGAAAATTGGGGTTGGACATCTTGAACAAGATGTAGTCCTCTCCTAGTTGGAAAACCATTTCTCCCTTTGCCACATTAATCATGGCATTTGCAGTAGCCAGGAAAGGTCTTCCGAAGATGATAAAATCATCCTCTTCCTCTCATATGTCCAAGACTATGAAGTTTGTAGGGATGTAATGGTCTTCAACCTTCACCAAGATATTCTCTACTAAGCCATATGGCTTCTTCATTGACTTGTCTACCATCTCTAGTGAGATGTTTGCAGTTTGTACCTCAAAGATTCATAGCTTCTCCATTACAGAGAGTGGCATGAGGTTTATGCTTGACCCTAGGTCACACAGACCCTTTTCAAAGGTCATGGTGCCTATGGTGCAAGAAATCAGGAAGCGTCCAAGATCTGGAAGCTTCTGAGGTAGCTTCAGCTGAACCAAAGTATTGAGTTCTTTGGAAAGCATGAAGGTTCTTCCTCCAAAGGCTTTTGAGAATGAGCTTTTGCTCGATGGTCTAGATTTTCTTCTTATAGAAAGAATTACATCGTTGTAAGCATAACTCCAAACCAACAAACAATTCTCACATCAAAAAATTTGAGTTGTTACAAGTACAAACCCCAAATGAAAATTAACCGAAGTATTTAGACTCCGGGTCGTCTCACGAGGATAGCAATGAAGTGGTCAATTATTGGCTATGAAGGGGTAAAAAGAGGAGTTTGGTTGATAAAAGGGGCAATAAAATAAATGGCAAGGAAAGTAAATCAAACAAGCAATTAAAATAAGCAAGGTAAAGGACTCCTGGCTAAGACTGAGATAATTGAGATCACTATCCTTGTCAACAATTCAAACATTGATAATCATGCGGAACCGAGCTCATTAGGTCTATTCACTAAATCCTTAAGTACGTAATGTCTACTCCTAGGCTTGGAGTATGTCAAATGGCTTGATCAACATCAATCCATAAGTCCCAACCTAGCTACTAATTGACTTAGTAGTAGGCTAGAGTCAATGGTGGTCAAATTGATCCCCAAGGGTTCTAAAATTACCAATTCAATGAAGCCCAAAGACTCAAGATCACTCAATCCCCTTAGCCTAGGCCAAGGGTCAAGAGAACTACTCAAAAACTATAGAAAATATTATATCAAACACCTAATGTGCAATAAAAGCAAACATCACAAAATGCTAAAATTAAGGAGAACCATGACTATCATAAGCAAGAACTCAACAATAGCAAGCAAGATCAACATGAAAGAAACATCAACATCAAATTGTATTAATTGTAAACCAAATCCATCATGAGTTTATCATTACAAAAGAGAACAAAATGAGAAACCAAAATTACAACTAAGGAGATCAAGACATAGACATGAGAAATTATAAAAGAAACAAGATGAAAGCAAGGAATTAAACATGGATCTATGACAATTTCACCTAATCCTAACCTAATTCTAGAGAGAAGAGGGAGCTTCTCTCTCTAGAAAACTAACTAATTGCTCCCCCTTTGCTTGGACTTCAATTATGCATGAAATACACTCAGAAACAAGTTGGATTTGGGCCTGGGCAGCTCAGAAATCGCCCCCAGCGTTTTGCCTTTAAGTGGGTCACGTGCTAGTATTGGCGCGTACGCACCATGTGCGCGTGCGCGTCGATTGGCTGTTTCTTCATCCGCGTGGACGCGGCATGTACGCGTGCGCGTCTCTATGCAAAATCGCTTTCGCGCGCGCACTGTGTACGCGTGCGCGCCCTTATGTGAAATCACTTTTGCGTGTGCGCGCCTTGTACGCGTGCGCGCCCATTGATGAATTCCCAACTCTTGTTTCTTCATGCATTCTTCACTTTGTATGCTTTTCTCCTCACTTTTTCCATCCAATAATTGCCTTATGAACCTAAAATCACTTAACAAACACATCAAGGCATCGAATGGAATTAAAGTGAATCAAAATCACCATTTTAAGGGCCTAACAAGTATGTTTTTACACTTAAGCACAATTCAAGGGAGAATTACAAAACCATGCTATTTCATTGAATAAATGTGGGAAAAGGTGATAAAATCCCCTAAAATAAGCACAAGATAAACCATGAAATCGGGGTTTATCAGCTTTGTACCAAATAGCTTGGCATTCAGCTTCATGAGAGCTCCTAGGTACCGAGCAACTTGCTCTTCCCTAGTGTCTTCATCCTCATCAGAGGATGAGTATTCATCAGAACTCATGCATTGCAGAAGTGCATGTAGAGGAACCTCTATGGTCTCTATATGAGCCTTGGCTTCCTTGAGTTCTTGGATAGGGATTTCTTGAGTAGGTATTGAGTACTCAGAGGGTGTGCCTTTATTGGCATTCAACGCCAACTCTGATGGCTCTTTGGGCATTGAACGCCCATGCTGTACACCCTTACTGGCGTTAAACGCCAGTTCCATTATAATTTTGGGCCTTAAACGTCCAGCAGGGATGTCGTGGCTGGCGTTCAACGCCAGCTTCCCTATTTGTTGGGGCGTTCAGTGCCAGGGTTCCTGCTTGTTTGGACGTTGAACACCCAGCCAGTGTTTCCTAGCTGGTATTCAACGCTAGCTTTGCTGCCATGATGGGCATTGAACGCCTAGTGAGGGCTTCCTGGTGCACAAAATTGTGATCTCAGGCAACGGCGCCAGAAACTCTGTACGCACGTCTTAATAAATTATTTTTCATTCACAACTTCGATACAACTAACCAGCAAGTGCACTGGGTCGTCCAAGTAATAAATCTTACGTGAGTAAGGGTCGATCCCAAGGAGATTGTTGGTATGAAGCAAGCTATGGTCACCTTGTAAATCTCAGTCAGGCGGATATAAAATAGTTATGGAGTTTTCGAACATAAATAATAAATAGATAGAAAATAAGGATAGAAACACTTATATATATCATTGGTGAGAATGTCAGATAAGTGTATAGAGATGCTTTCGTTCCTCTGAACCTCTGCTTTCCTGCTGTCTTCATCCAATCAGTCTTACTCCTTTCCATGGCTGGCTTTATGTAAGGACATCACCATTGCCAATGGCTACTTTTTATCCTCTCTGGAAAATGGTCCGATGCGCTGTCACTGCATGGCTAATCGTCTGGAGGCATCACCCTTGTCAATGGCTGCATCCCATCCTCTTGTGAAAATGGTCTAAATGTTCTGTCACAGCACGGCTAATCATCTGAGGTTCTCGATCATACTGGAATAGGATTCACCCTCCTTTTGCGTCTGTCACTACGCCCAGCACTCGCGAGTTTGAAGTTCGTCACAGTCATTCAATCCCAGAGTCCTACTTGAAATACCACAGACAAGGTTTAGACTTTCCAGACTCTCATGAATGCCGCCATCAATCTAGCTTATACCACGAAGATTCTGATTAAGAGATCCAAGAGATACTCATTCAATCTAAGGTGGAACGGAAGTGATTGTCAGGCACGCGTTCGTGGGGGAATGATGATGATTGTCACGTTCATCACATTCAGGTTGAAGTGCGAATGAATATCTTAGAAGCGGAATAAGTTGAATTGAATAGAAAAACAGTAGTACTTTGCATTAATCTTTGAGGAACAGCAGAGCTCCACACCTTAATCTATGGAGTGCAGAAACTCTACCGTATGAAAATACATAAGTGATAATGGTCCAGGCATGGCCGAATGGCCAGCCCCCATGAAAGTCTAGATAGCATAAAACTGATCAAAGATGTCTAATACAATAGTAAAAAGTCCTATTTATACTAAACTAGTTACTAGGGTTTACAGAAGTAAGTAATTGATGCATAAATCCACTTTCGGGGCCCACTTGGTGTGTGCTTGGGCTGAGCTTGAATGTTACACGTGTAGAGGTTAATCTTGGAGTTGAACGCCAGTTTGTAACGTATTTCTGGCGTTCAACTCTGGCTTGTGACGTGTTTCTGGCGTTTAACTCCAGATAGCAGCGTAGAACTTGCGTTCAACGCCCTTTTACGTCATCTAAACTCGGCCAAAGTATAAACTATTATATATTTCTGGAAAGCCCTGAATGTCTACTTTCCAACGCAATTGGAAGTGCGCCATTTTGAGTTCTGTAGCTCCAGAAAATCCACTTTGAGTGCAGGGAGGTCAGAATCCAACAGCATCAGCAGTCCTTCTTCAACCTCTGAATCTGATTTTTGCTCAAGTCCCTCAATTTCAGCCAGAAAATACCTGAAATCACAGAAAAACACACAAACTCATAGTAAAGTCCAGAAATGTGAATTTAATATAAAAACTAATGAAAACATCCCTAAAAGTAACTAGATTCTACTAAAAACATACTAAAAATAATGCCAAAAAGCGTATAAATTATCCGCTCATCACTTCCTCACTGGCGTTCAGTGCCAGGCTCTTGGCCATTTTGGGCGTTGAACACCCAGTGAGATCTTCTTCACTGGCATTCAATGCCTTCCCAGTCTCTCCATATTCCTCAGTGATGATGACCTTGCACTCTTCTCTTAGGTTTACTTCTGTGTTACTAGGAAGAGTGTCTGGAGGGGTCTCAGGGATCCTCTTGCTCAACTGACTTACTTGTACCTCTAAATTTCTGATGGATGATCTTGTTTCAGTTATGAAACTGTGAGTGGTCTTAGAGAGGCTGGAGACTATAATGGCTAAGTCAAAAAGGCTCTAATTAGGAGTCTCCATATTCCCTTGAGAAGATGGGAATGGTGGCCTGTTGTTGAACCTATTTTGGTTCCTTCCACCTTAATTATTATTGAAGCTTTGCTGAGGCTTCTGTTGATCCTTCCATGAAAGGTTAGGATGATTCCTCCATGAAGGATTATAGGTGTTTCCATAGGATTCTCCCATGTAATTCACCTCCTCCATGGTGGGTTGATCAGGATCAAGCTTCTACTTCAGAAGAAGCTTCCTCAGTACTGCCAACTGCAGTTTGCATTCCAGTCAAATGCTGAGAGATCATATTGACCTGCTGAGTCAAGATCTTGTTCTGAGCTAATATGGAATTCAGAGTATCAACTTCAAGAACTCCTTTCTTCTGAGGGATCCCATTGTTCACAGGATTTCTCTCAGAAGTGTACATAAATTGGTTGTTTGCAACCATCTCAATGAGTTCTCTTACTTATCCAGGTGTTTTCTTCAAATGGAATGATCCACCTACAGAGCTGTCCAATGAGATTTTGGACATCTCAGACAGACCATCATAGAACACGCCTATGATAGACCATTCTGAGAGCATGTCAGGAGGACATCTCCTGATCAGTTGCATGTATCTTTTCCAAGCTTCATAGAGGGATTCACCTTCTCTCTATCTGAAAGTTTAAACTTCCACTCTAATTTTGCTCATTCTTTGAGGAGGAAAGAATTTGCTAAGAAAGCATTAACAAGCTTTTCCCAAGAGTCTAGACTCACTTTTGGTTGGGAATTCAACCATATCTTAGCTCTATCTCTTACAACAAAGAGAAAGAGCATAAGTTTGTAGATCTCAGGATTTTTCCATTGGTCTTAACAGTATCACAGATCTGCAAGAATTCATCTAAGAACTAATGTGGATCTTCTAGTGAAAGTCCATGGAACTTGCAATTCTATTGCAGAAGAGAAATTAATTGAGGCTTAAACTCAAAATTGTTAGCTTCAATGGCAGGTACAGAGATACTTCTGCCATAAAAGTTAGAGGTAGGCATGGTGAAGTCACCAAGAACCTTTCTTGCCTCTCCTTCAAGTTCGGCCATGTCTTCAACTTCTTGTTCAAAATTTTCTGAAAGGTTTCTTCCGGAGTGTTGTGCTTTAATTTGTTGTAAGCTCCTCCTTAAATTGCTTTCAGGTTCAGGATCAAGATTAAAGAGAGGTTCTTTATCCCTATTCCTGGTCATAAACAAGAAAAGAAGAAAAGAAAGAAAGAAAGGAAGCTTCTATGTTTGATTTGAGTATAGAGAGCTCCTAGTGAGATGTGAGGGATATAAGAAAGAAAAGTGAAGATGGAAGAAGTAGAAGAGGAATTATTCGAATAAATAGAAGTAGAAAGGAGAAGAATCAGAAGTAGAAAAGATAAATAGGAATTAAAATATTTTTGTTTTTATTTTATTTATTTGTTTAATTCAAAAATTAAAGTTAATTAATTAAAAAGAATTGAAAATTTAGTTAATGAATTTTCGAAAAAGAAGAGAGAGAAATAGAAGGGAATTTTCGAAAATTAGGAGAGAGAAGAATTAGTTAGGAAGTTTGGAAAAAGAAGAGAGAGAAGATAAATGATTAATTAAGAAAAGATTTGAAAATAAGATAAGATAGAAGATTAGAAAATGTTTGAATTTGAAATTTGAAAATTAAATTTTAAATTTTGAAATTTTAAATTTTGAGTTTTGAAAAAGTCAACAAGATAAGATAAAGATTTGAAAAAGATTTTAATTTTGAAAAAGGTTTGATTTTAAAATTTGAAATAAGATAAGATTTTGAAAAAGATAATATTTTTGAAAAGATTTGATTTTGAAAAGATTTGAATTTTGAAATTTGAAAACTAAGATAAGATAAGATAAAAAAAATTAAAATTAAAATCTGAACTTTTATTTAAAATTTTCGAAAATTAAATTAAACTAAAGATAGAAAAGTTTTTTTTTATTTTTGAATTTAATGAAGAAAGAGAAATACAATAAAAAGATACCAAACTTAAAATTTTTAGATCCAAAACACTCAATTTTCGAAATTTGCAAGGGAAAACACCAAAAGACACCAAACTTAAAAATTTAAAGATCAAAACAAAAAGAAAAACAAGAACACTTTGAAGATCAAGAAGAATACCAAGAACAAAACTCAAAAAATTCAAAGAACACAAGAACATGCAAAAGACACCAAACTTAAAAATTTTGAAAACCAAACACAAAATTTTTGAAAATTATAAAAGAAAAACAAAAGAAGACAAAAAACTTAAAGATTGACACAAGATTTAAATAAAGAAACTATTTTTGAAATTATTTTTAGAAAAATGACTCAAAAAAATCGAAAATTCAACAAGAACAAAAACAAAAGACTCAAACCAAAAACAGAGATTAAATAAAGAAAAGAAAAAACTTGTTTTTGATTTTTTTTATTTTTTCAAAAATAAAAAAGAAGAAAATAAAAATATAAGACTCAAACAAAATTAAAGACAATACCTGATCTAGTGAACAAGATAATCCGTCAGTTGTCCAAACTCAAACAATCCTCGGCAATGGCGCCAAAAACTTAGTGCACGAATCCCCACACTTCATACAGCTGAACTAGCAAGTGCATTGGGTCATCCAAGTAATACCTGAGTGAGTTAGGGTCGATCCCACGAGAATTGTGGTTTGAAGCAAGCTATGGTTATCTTGCAGATCTTAGTCAGGTGAGTAGGAATTTGTTCGATTTAGAAGATGGAATTACAAGGTTTGATTATAAGAATAAGATGGTTAAGGCTTGGAGTTGCCTTGTCCTTCTGGATTAACTCTTATTACTGTCTTCTTCAATTGTGAATGATTTCTTCTATGACAGGCTATATGTGATTGACGCTGGTTTGAGCAGTCGCCAATACTCCTCCAGATTTGAACCCTAGGGTTAGTGCAGATCCATTCTGATTGAGGGTGAAGTTCCTACAGTTCATTCTCTTTGGTGATCCTACTCAAAACGCCACAGATAAGGTCGAATCTTCCAGATCAGAGGATGCTGTGCCTTGGTTCTATCCTCTACCATAGAGACCCTAATCTTTCCATATCTCGGCTGAACTGGTGTCTCGAGAAGTCTCTAACGAAGTCGTGGATTAGCCGTCTAAGAAATGTATAGTCAAGCTGGCGGTTCAATGCTTTCCACTTAAGTATTCACATGAACCCAAGAAGAACACGAGTGGTTGTCAGGCATGCAGTCTTAGTATGAAGAACAAAGATGATTGTCACGGGTCATCCCGTTCATCATGTTGAACAACGAAAATACATCTTAGAATTAAATCAAACACGGATTGAAGAGAAATAGTAATACTTTTATTAATCTATAAAACTCAGAAGGGCTCCTCCCCTCAACCTAGGAGGTTTAGAAACTCATACTGATAGAAAATACAATGATAAACGAAAATATGGCATAGAGTTCTTAGAAGATTATGTAAAATATCCCTTAAATACTAAACTAATGACAAAGGATTACATAAGAAAGGGTAAAACAGTCTTTTAGTGCTAAAATCCACTTCCGGAGCTCACTTGGTGAGTGTTTAGGCTGAGTTTTGATGAGATCCACGTACTAGGAGGCCTCTAGGGTGTTGAACGCTAGCTAGGGGGTCCTCTTTGGGCGTTTGGATGCTGGTCTCCTCCTTGTGGGCGCTGGATGCCGGGAATGGGGCAGGAGGTTGGTGTTGGACGTCAGTTTTGGGCCTTCTATTCTGAAGTAAAGTATGAACTACTATATATTGCTAGAAAGCTCTAGAAGTCAGCTTTCTATAGCCGTTGAGAACGCTCCATTTGGACTTCTATGGCTCCAGAAAAGCTCTTCCGAGTGCAAGGAGGTCAGATCTAGACAACATTTGCAGTGCTTTCTCTGTCTCTGAATCAGACTTTTGCTCCAGCTCCTCAATTTCAGCTAGAAAATATCTGAAATTGTATAAAAACACAAAAACTCATAATAGAATCCAAAAATGTGAATTTAACACTAAAACGGATGAAAACTTAATAAAAACTAAACAAAACATGCCAAAAAGCGTATAAAATATCCGCTCATCAGTGATGATGGTGGCTTTATGTGCATTTTCTTTTTCACCTTTTATATGCAACACTTGTACTTAAAAATATAGAAAAAATACTTCTTAAAGAATGAAATCTATATGATGATATGTTTCAATTTAGTGGTAAATAGCTAAGGATCTAGCTATTTAGGCTCTAGCTGATTATGTTCATAGCAAAGGTTTAAAGTTGGGAATCTATTCCAATGCTGGGTCTGGGTATGTATCTCATATTAAACACAATATTAATATTATATGTATATCTAGCTAAGTAACTTTAATTTATCCATGATTAGTATTGAAAATTTATTATTTTTAATTTCTTAATTACAATAATTTCTTTGTAGAGATCAGACATGCAGCAAAACTATGCCTGGATCACTGGAACATGATGGACAGTTCAACCATTGAAAATCTGTAATCATTTTTTATTTTACTCCATCATTGATTTTAATTATTCTGTAATTTATTTCTCTTAATTAGTAATTAAATGGGAAGGGATAATTAGAGATGAGAGGAGTTTGGGATCAGAGCGATCATGTCAGCTGCAAATATTAGTGGTATTACTCTTTGCCGATCATCATCATCATCATCATCATCATCATCATCATCATCTTCTTCTTCTTCTACTTCTTCTTCTTCTTTGTTAGTTTTAATGTGTCAAGGTTGAATGAAGATTTGCTTTTATTACACTGAGAAGAACCTCGGATCCTCTTCTCTCATCAACATAAGAAGAGATATATATCCCAATTTGGTGCAAGTTTGCTGTGTTCTTCATATAGTTGAGTAAGTTGGTTATTTTCATTAATTATTGTTGTTATGTAATGTATGTATATATATTGCAATGACATGTACTTTAATTAGTCTATGCTTTGCTAATGTATTGTGATTAGTTAGATAGGGTGGGGGCGGGGTTTAATTACTTACTGCATATGTCCTTAATCAAAGGAACTAATTAATATTGGTTTCACTTTTGTTAACTTTACCAAATTTGGGTTTATCTTGGGGGTCAATTATGTATAATAATTAATGGTATAGATGGAAGAGAGGGAGATTATTATTATCATTTACTTTGGATTCGGATTACTTTGTGTATATTGAGTTTATGGACTGGTTTGGTTGAATTTGATTGATATGTTCAACATTGTGGTTCGGAGTTTGGTCCATGCAAAGAAAGAACATTATATTACATTATTGCTACTGAAATTTTTATTTATCCACTTTAGATAATTAAGGTTAAAACTAACCCTACCAAACATATCCTGAAATGGTGTGGGCTAGGAATGAAGTGTTGCACAAAATAGGAATTGAATTGCAGTCCTCTAACTCACATATTGTCTTTTAGTGACAGTGGGAATTTGCTAGTTCATGAGTGATTATATCCTAATAAATTGAGTTTGTTGTCTCATTTTTTCAGTCAAAAATGTAGTTATATTGATATGCTTGATAACAATCTTGATATGGAGCGCAATGAAACCTTGGAACAATTCATAAAGACAAGAGATTATTTGTAAAAGCATATCTTTTGAGTACTTTATTTGTATCTTATAAGACTTTTTTTATTTCTATAAGCATTACTTTTGTAGTGGCATAATTAGTGTATGCTTATTAATTTGTTACAATATGATATTAATGAATGTAGATTTCAATTTGTGGTTCTATATGCCCTCTCTTCTGAAGGAGTTCTGAGCTTTTCTACTTTCTTAGTTTTCTCCTTCTTTCGCAATCACTAACATTTTTAGATAGCTAGTAAGGGAAAATCTATCTCAGATTTATATAATGAATGATCTAATAAAGAGAAAATCTATCTCAAATTTGTGGAATGGTTTAGTTTGTGAAATGAATGAGACGGAAAAAGGTGAGGTAGTAGCCATTAGTGGTAGCTATGAACAATTGGAAGATTGGATTTTGGCTGTATTATAGCCATTAGGCACACTTATTTATATGTTAAGATGATTGAATTCCTTAGTTACTAGTGAAGAAAGAAATGGATCCAAATATTAATAGTAAAAGCAAATATATTGGAGATCCTGTAAAAGGAGAAACAAGATATTGAAAAAACTAAAAATATATGGCTATAAAAATCAATAGCATTGTTGTTGCTTTTTAAATTTAATATAGATAAAAATTGACGGTAATGTTATCGATTTTTAATGTAAAATAGACAAAAGAAAATAGAAAATGTGTCGATAATTTAATAATTAAATCGACACCTAATTTGTCAATTTTAATAAATCAAATATCGATACAAGTGTCGTCGATTTTAGATAATATTATCGACAACTTAGATGTCGCTTTTATTAAATATGTAAAAATATTAAACCCATATCATCGACACAGTAGTCGTCGATTTTATTGAAAGTTTATCAACACCACGAAAAGCCATCGATTTTATTAGTTTTTTAAAAAATTGACACGTTTTAAAGCGACGGCTAACATCATCGATTTTACCATCGATTTTTAACGGTGTTTCCTGTACTGTATTAATAGAGAATTATTGTGTGTAGTTAGAATTTGGATGAGAGGATGACAGGGAAAGACCTACATATATAGAGTGGGAAAAACTAAACGATGGATGGAAAAAACAGGATTGGGATTTAAGCATACAAAACAATTGAGACCATGAGATACCTTACCCACCAAGGACGGATCCAAAGGGGACAAGTAGTGGTCTTGGCCCCTTCAAAATTTTGAAGAAGTATATATATGAGATATGTGATTAATAAAATAAAAAATATTTAGTGATTTGATATGTAACTATTTTTAATAATATGATAGGTTTAAGCTTTAATTATTTCTTTCACTGATATTTTTACTTAATCAATTTTATATCATACATTTAAGTCTTTATTTTTTTAAATTAATTTCTATATACTTATTCCTATGAATATAATTACTTATATTATTTTGTTTTAATAATTATATTGTCTATTTTAGACATTCTTTTCTTGTAAAAATACCAAATTTTCTTCTGAACTTATATTGTTGAAAAAAATTTTTACTTTACTTTTTCATGATAACTTATTTCTAACTATAGTTTTATTTTGAGAATTGTATTTTATTTTCTATAAAAGTACAAATGCCTTTGAGATAATTAATAATTTATAAATTATTTTCAAGTTTTTAAAACTTTTAAAAGAACTTATCTTAATTAAAAAGATATGTAACAACTTTTTAACTAAATATACCATAAAAGTATTGGTATCTTATAATTTTATAGATTACTATGTAATTCTTATATCAAAAATAAAATTATTAAAAAAAATTCTATATTTTTTATATATATTGATAAAATCTTAAAAAAAAAGCAATTCACTAATTACATATCATATATAAATTACTTTTATGTAATAAAAAAATAACAAAAAAATAATTAAAAATTTATATAAAATTCGGCACTTTCAAAACTTCTCACCTTGTGAATTAAAGAAAAAACACTCTAGTTGAAACTAGATAACAACATGTCAAAGTAATGAGAATTTGGCATGCATATCCATATACATAGTATTTATTAATTTATTTATAGTCAAGGTGTATCAACAAATGAATAGCCATCTGTGTCTATTATATATTTACTATAAAAATGCTCATAAGTCACAACAATTGAATCAATAAGTACAATATGTGTTCAATTATTTCAAAGTTAATTTTCACCTTAAATGATGATTAATTTCAAAGAATCATCCATTTAGTATAAAAAGAAACATCCATTTGTTTAACAAAAGAAACATTTGACGTAGATTTTTATATATTGTGTTCGGCTCTTCAGGATGTCCCTGAGAAGTGAAAGCAAAACAAAGCAATTATGGTCAAGGTGTATGAAACAAATAATAGCCATCTATGTCTATTATATATTAATTATAAAAATGTTCATAAGTCACAACAATTGAATCAATAAGTACAATATGGGTTCAATTACTTCAAAGTTAATTCCTTCTTAAATGATGATTCCTTTTAAAAGAATCATCCATTTAGTATAAAAAAATATCTATTTGTTTAACAAAAGAAACATGTAACATAAATTTTTGCATAAACATTCAAGTTGCCTACAAAAAGAAAGATACTAAGTAGGACGAAAATAAAATATATTCAATTCTTCAAGTATTATAAAAATCTACAGGTGTAACTCAAGAAAAATCTCAAAATGTATCAAAAGTGTCTCAAACGGTAACGTCATCACATGTATACATTATGATGGATTCTACTCTTTGCATGATTTTTAGGTGTCAGACTCAAACCAAACTTTAAATTTGGCAAAATTAAAATAACTCTAGTCTAATTTTTATCCCAAACTCGCAAACCACATTAAAAAGAAACAAGTGCAACATGTGCACACATTATCTATCAAAACAGGGAACATTAAACCAATAGTATAAATATTAGTAGCATCCACCCATTGAATGGAAAAGAAAAGTTCTATAGCAAATTTAAAAAAGCTGACATATCAGAAATGAAACATTCGCATTTTCGTTTATAAATATCATCTTTGTCAACATGTTCAGTTTCTTGCAACAATTTCATATGATTAAATTCACACCGAATTTTGAATAAATCAAAATTAAGTTAAATCAGAACTAATCTTTAAAAAAAAACAATCTTATGGTAAAAGCAACATCTGTGATCATTCAGTAAGAACCATCCATTCACAACAAAAAGCAACATCCAATAAATTATAATTGAATCATATGCATACTCAACAAAATAGACATCCAATTCACATGATTACATCCAACAATTGAAATCAAAGAAAAATCCATTTATCAACCCATCGAAAATCAGAATATCTTCACACAAGAACTAGTATACATTCTTCTAAAACCAAAAATAGAACAGAAGCATCTTCTATTACTTAAACCCTAGCAATAAACTGACCAATTGGAGAACACCTTGGTGAATTCAGCAAAATTAAACATAAATTGACAACAACCACAGTTTCTGAACCCTAGCACAGATTAGCAACATCCAATTCCAATGAAACCCTAACATGCACTGACCTATCAGCATCGAATGAGGTGGTTCATATGCAGCAACGTGCGACAGAGATGGAAGCCAGGGGCGTTCTGGCGATAGTGCCAGCTTTCACGATGTCGCGATGAATGCTGAAGGTGACGGATGTTGTTGATGCACCTACTGGTGAAGACGAGTCCGTGACAGCGTATTCGACTAGCATCCGATGCAGATGCGGCAGTAAGTAGAGTCACGGTCGATGGGGATGGCTTTCTTGCATGCAACGGCAGCGGCTTCTTCGCTAGAGTATTGAACTTTGCTTTTTGGGGTTAGTGGTGGGAGAGAAGACGACTAGGGGGCGAGACGTAGAACACGCTGCCATGGAGAAGAAGCTCGATGATGGTATGTGTAACAACCTACGACACAGAGTCTTATGCTTAAGTTATAAAACAGAGGTGGTGATGTATTACGACCTCTAAAAATAAAATTTAGTACGTATAGTAGTGTGAAAAGATTTGTAACTAGGAGCCTTTGAAGAAAAAGGGGGTAAATCAAAACCGTTAAATCAAAACATGCAACACTCCGATCGATAACGTAAAAGAAACAGATAAAGAGTAAGCTGACGCTAAGAGATATACAAAAGAGTGCCGAAATACATATATCAAGACTCGGGACTCGGCTTGTGAAGATAACCGGCCCGAGCATATAAGAGTATACATATATCATATATAGACGGAAATCCCAAAAGAACCCAAAAGACAAAATACAAAAAAAAAAAAAAAACTGTTTCTCCAAAATAACCTCTAAGAGGAGTTAATACAAAATATATATGAACAGTGGAGAATATAAGTATCTAAACAAGTGTATAATGATCAAAATAAAATCCCAAGAGCTAAAGATCTCCGCCAAAAAGGAAGTCTCCAGCATGCCTCAGCGAGGAGCCTCACGTCCTGCATCTGAAAACCACAAAATCCGCATGAGTAAGACCCGGAGGTTCTCAGCATGGTAACAGTGCCCAAATATCTAAAATGTAATGTCCTGGAAAAGCCGAAGGCAATCCTAAAACTTTCAGATATAACCAAAGTGCATAAACATGCTACACCATAAGAAATATAAACAGGCGACTAACTTAAGGATCTCCAGGCTAACTAGATATCCCCTTTTCAAATCCTGCAAACCTCCCAACCGCAAACAGTGATTGAAATGCAAACACAAGTATATCATGCAAAGAGATGCACAAGTAGGAAGTAGATAAGGCAATTAGGCAAGTAGCAAGTAATGATGCAATCAGCTAGGCATTCCAAACAATTCACATATAATGCATATGATGCATGCCTGTCCTAGTGGCTGATGAGTCTCATCTGTCGGTTATAAAGCCAACCCGACAAGTCCTGGTAGCTAACCATTGGACTGTCCCTCTGTCGTGCATCCCCAACTCGAGTTATTCTCAACATAAATCATAAATTCATATATATCCAACACCCTCACTAGTGTATATTTATGGGGGCGAGCTCATCCGGAACTTTCACAGTGTCCGGCCACACTTACGACATAGGGACAGTGATGCGTGGCAGAAGTTAGGCCAATCAAGAGATTGTAATATAAGAACAGCGTTGCGAGTATAGCTCTTAACCAGCTAAAATCCGCCTCATCAATTTAGAAAGGTGTCACAAAATTTAGAATAAAAATACTGGGAGTATGAGTCCCAGGTCATCTTCCAACGAGTTGCTAGAAAGGGTGCTTAGTTATTAATCAGGATTTTTCCGAGAATTTTGAGAGTTGAATGACAGAAAATAAATAATTGTAATTAAGTGCAATGAAAATTAAAAGGAATTTATATTATTCGAAATAAAAATCCTTGACTGGGGGAATGATTAATCGGAATTTCTATCCTTGTTAGAATTCTCTCAAGTGTAGTATAAAGATGTTGTTATTTTCACTTAGTTAACCCTTACTAAATAAAGGAAAGTCAAGTGATTGAGCTAACTCTTATTTGCAAATCCTAGTCCTCTCCCTTAGGAAGGTCTAGCGTTAGTAAATACAGAATTGGCCAACAACTTCCAATTTAACTAACCACTTGAGCATTCCAACTCAAGTGTCTCCTCTTAATCAACCCCCATGTCAAGTAGGGAATCTACTCTATTGACATGGATACCATCTTTGTTATTGGGAGTTTAGAATAGAAAAGAGACATGATAATTTAAATAAAATAGAGATTTAAATTAATTAAGAGTAAAAGTAATCCTTTGCATTAACAATCTATGAAAATTATCCAATTACCACTCTAAACAAGAATTAAGAATATGGAATAAAAGAGTAAGGAAACAAACTAGAATAGTATCTTCAACGGAGGTGATGACTCTTCAATATCCAAAAGCAAAAGCATAAAACTAATAAACTATTAATGTAAAGAGAACCTAGAGGGAGATTAATTTCTCCCTAGATTCAGATCTAAAAACTAAAAACTATCCTAATGAGAATATGTGAATGTGTGTTGAGTCTCTGCATGTTCCCTGGCTTTATTCTGTGTTTCTGGGCCAAAAACTGGGTCGAAACGCAGCCCGAAATCGCCCCCAGTATTTCGATTATTTCTGCAGATCGCGCATGTCACGCGTACGCGTCAGTCACGTGTGCGCGTCTTTTGTGTAGACTCCAATCCATGCGTACGCGTACGCGTCAGGCACGCGCACACGTCGCTGCAAATTTCTCCATTCCGCGCGCTCGCGTGAGCCATGCGTGCGCGTCGGTGCTTGCTGGTCATCTCCTTAGTTTCTTGTGTTCCTTCTATTTTTGCAAGCTTCTTCTCCATTCTCTAAGCCATTCCTGCCCTATAAAGCCTGAAACACTTAACATACGGATCACGACATCGAATGATATAAAGGAGAATTAAAATACACAAATTAAAGATCTCTAGGAAGCAAGTTTTCAATCATAGAACAAAACTAGGAAGGGATTATAAAATCATGCAAATCATATGAATAAGTGGGTAAAGACCTGATGAAACCATTCAATTAAACACAAGATAAACCATAAAATAGTGGTTTATCAGTTAGCAGAGTATTGAGTTTTCACCTGGAGCACGTGGTGGCTAGCCACTGCTTTCACCCAAGGAAACTCGTATCTCAGATAGGTGGAGTAAAATAATCACAATAATCGAAAATTCAACATATATGCATTTAATCACAGCCATACATTAATATTCACCTCATCCATCCAGCTTACAATTCATAATTCATACTCAGCCATAATCATCATCACACATAGCCATTCGGCTCATATCATTCCCAGCCATTCGGCTCATATCATATACAGCACTCCACCATGCTCCTCAACAACTCATATCATCATCTTTCATCATACACATCTTAATATCCCTTTTCTTCCTCCACAAGTTACCCTCTCCTCTAGCTTTCTCTCGTTCGCTAGGAATTTTACATCAATTTAAGATTTAGGGAATGAAATTGGGGTTTATAAGTGTGAAATAACATCTCGGAAGGTTACAAGCTTGTTGGGAATGGAAAGACTTAAAAACAATAGCTTTAGAAAAGAACTAGGTCGCGTGCGTACGCACAGGGGTGTGCGTGCGCATGCCCAGAAGAATTTTTAAACGTGTGCATACGCACAGAAAGAAAAATCTCTAGGGTTGTGTGCGCGCACAAGGTGTGCTAGCGCCACCAACAGTATGCCATTCCCAACGCGTGCGTGCGCACAGATCTGTGCGTACACACAGCTCGCAAGACTTCCTTGGCCATGCGCGCGCACAGAGCGTACTAGCGCTCCTAGCAGCAGCCCCATTCCCGCATGTGCGTGCGCACAAAAACCAGAAATCACAAATTCTGCAGAAGTTGCAGAATTTAGATTTTTGGCCCAAACTTCCAACGATCATATCTCCTTCCACAAAATTTAGATTTCCACCAAATTTAAACCATTCTAAAGCTTATGAAATTATCTTTCAATTGATATAAAAATCATCAAATTCTGAAAACAATAACTCAAGATATGATCCGTTGAAGTTCATCAAAATTTCATTATTACCAAAACTCATAAACTCCCCATTTTCAAAACATACCCTTACCAATCCATACCAAATCAACCCAAAACTCAACCCTTTTCAATCATCAATCATTTTCAATCCTCTTATAATCATCAACCCACCAAATTCCACGATATTTAGCCAAATTCTTAATTTAACAAGTCTCATATCATAATCACTATTTCATACCTCAATCTCCAATACATTATTCAATTCATCAATCACCTCCTATTCATACCCTGGGTCGAGCTGTCCGACCCGGGTTGAATCGACCGACCTCTTTAGGGCAGAACTACCCGACCTCTTTAAAAGAGTTCAGCCAAATCACTACAGAGGCCCAAGAGAGCCCAAACAAAGGAACATGACCCAAATCCAAAGGCAGCCCAAAACCTAGAGAGATAAGGGCGGTTCCCTTGAAGATAAGATGACTTCACTCAAAGATAAGATAAGATAAGATAACTATCTTATCCCAAGAAAGGTCACTGCACACCATTATAAATACACTGGAGCACCCAGGTACAACTCATACTCTGATTCTACTAAAAACCTGCTTAATACCCTTGCTAACTTAAGCATCGGAGTCCCTTGCAGGTACCACCACCCTCCGGTAACGAAAGATCAGCACCACCATCATCAAGTCGGACACAACAGCGCCGACCAGTACAGAAGATCTCGTCCGAGATCAACCTACAGTTTCAGGTAACCCTCGGAACATTGGCGCCGTTGCCGGGGAACCTAGAAGTCATTCCATCATCATGGCGGACAACCTTGACAACGACCACAATTCTGATTTGGAGAACAGAACGCCGCATAAAAATGCGGATGTCACACTAGACGATACTTCTCAGCCTAACAAAGATAAGAATTTGCCAAGCACAGAAGTCATGGAGGCACTTCAAGATCGACTAAAACAACTCGAAAAAGAAGTCGAATATCAACGGGAAGCTGAGAGAGACCTACAAAGGGAAGCTAGGCGACGCCGAGAGCTAGAGGACAAGCTCCTAAAGCTTGAAGCCGACCTCAAAGCTAAGACTATCCGATCCAATCATGAAGATAGCCCCTGCAAGGATCAAGACCCATTCACCAAAGAGATCATGAAGGCCAAAATCCCAAAGGACTTCAAACCCCCTGACATGACCCCGTACGACGGCACATCAGATCTCAGCCATCATCTCAGCAATTTCAGAAGTAGAATATATCTCACCAACGCCTCAGATGCAACTCGGTGCAAAGCCTTCCCGACTACCTTGACGAAAACAACAATTAAATGGTTCGACAATTTGCCCCCCAGATCCATCTCAAGCTTTGACGACTTAGCCAGAAAATTTCTAGCCAGATTCTCCATCCATAAGGACAAAACTAAACACGCCCCAAGCCTACTAGGGATCAAGCAATGAGATCGGGAAAGTCTTCGTAGCTACATAGAAAGATTCAACAAAGCATGTTTGGACATACAAAGTCTACCAACAGAAACAGCCATTATGGGTCTCATCAATGGCTTGTGAGAGGGACCTTTTAGTCACTCCATATCAAAAAAACATCCCACATCTCTGAATGAAGTGCAAGAACGAGCAAAGAAATACATCAACATGGAGGAAAACTCTCGGCTAGGAGAGACCTCAAAGTCCGGATTCTCCTACTCCTCCCGAGATAAGGAGATAAAGAGTCCAAGAAAAAAGAAGATCAGCATGGAGAAAAGATCAAGAAATATCACAATTACACCCCTCTTCGGGTGTCTCTTATAGATGTCTACCGAGAAGTATGCCATACTGAAAGGATACCCCCACCTCGCCCACTCAAAAGCAAGAAAGGAGGAGAAAATTGGACAGAATACTGTGAATACCATCGAATCAATAGACATTCCACCAACGAGTGCTTCGACTTGAAGAATGTCATAGAAAAACTGGTAAGAGAAGAAAAACTAGATCGGTACTTAGCCAGCAAAGCAGATGAGCCAAGAAAAAGAAGAAGGGACGAAGACGTCGGATGAACTGAACGACCACCTCGTACCCCGGAGAGACATGTTCACATGATACACGGAGGATTTGCGGGAGGAGGAATCTCTAAATCATCTCGCAAAAGACATCTTAAAGAAGTATATCATGTCGAGGGAGGAGAAGGAGCACCTGACCTCCCTACTATCACTTTTACTAAAGAGGACGCAGCTGGCATCATCTCAGGACATGACGATTCCATGGTCATCACTATCATATTGGCCAACACCAATCTCCACCGTACACTGGTAGACCAGGAAAGCTCGGCTGACATCTTATTCAAAACCGCCTTTGAGAAACTCGGCCTAGAGGAAAAAGAACTCAGAGCATACCTGAATAGCTTATTTGGGCTAGGAGACACTCCAATCCAGCCACTTGGATACATCTCACTGTACACAACCTTTGGAAAAGGAAACCGGTCAAAAACACTCAACATAGACTACATCGTGGTCAACGTGAGTTCAGCCTACAATGCCCTGATAGGTCGAACAACGTTAAATTAGCTCAGCGTAGTAGTCTCGACTCCACATCTGTGCATGAAGTTCCCAACCACAGAAGGGATAGCTACGATAAAAGTAGACCAGAAGACAGCGCGCCGCTGTTACAACGAAAGTCTAAACCTTAGAGGCAGAGGAGAAGAAATCCACACCATCGAACACGGGGGAGCTCGAGGGCGGGAAGAACTTCTTCCACAACCCAAAGGCGAAATAGAAAAAATCCAGATCGGAGATGTCCCAGATAAAACAACCAATATCGGCACAATCCTAAAAGGAGATGTAAAGGAGTCCCTCATACAGTTCTTAAGAAATAATGTCGACCTCTTTGCATGGAAGGCCGCAGACATGCCGGGCATAGACCCCAAATTAATGTGCCACAAGCTGGCAGTATACCCAGGATCTCGGCCAGTACAGCAGAGACGTAGAAAGCTTGGGCCAGAACGATCCCAAGCTGTGGAAGAGCAGGTACAAGCTCTACTGGAGGCAGGATTCATAAGGGAAGTCAAGTACCCACTATGGCTCGCTAACGTCGTCTTGGTGAAAAAATCAAATGGGAAGTGACAGATGTGCACCGACTACACCGATCTCAATAAAGCTTGTCCAAAAGATCCTTATCCACTCCCAAGTATCGACGCTCTGGTGGATGCCTCCTCTGGATACAAATACCTCTCGTTTATGGACGCCTATTCGGGATACAATCAAATTCCAATGTACCCACCTGGTCAAGAAAAAACCTCGTTCTTAACCCCAAAAGCAAACTACTGCTACGTCGTCATGCCATTCGGACTCAAAAATGCAGGAGCCACTTATCAAAGATTAATGAATAAAGTCTTCACAGACCATATCGGGAAAGTCATGGAAGTATACGTGGACGACATGTTAGTAAAGACACAAAGCGAGGAATCATTACTGTCTGACCTCACCCAAGTATTCGACACTATAAGAAGGCATGGCATGCGACTTAACCCTGCAAAATGCACCTTCGCAGTAGAAGCTGGTAAATTCTTGGGTTTCATGCTCACTGATGAGAGAACTTTTGCGTGGTCTAAAAATTTGTGGATAAATCCTCATTGCAAGTATAATTTCTAAACCTTCAAAAGTTCTTTCATACAAACGTTTTGGTTGTCACAAATAACAAACCCCTAAATAAATTGATAACCAAAATATTCAAACCTCGGGTCGTCTTCTTGAGGAACTGCAGAGAAGTATGTTCTTATTATTGGTTATGGAGATTGTAAATTGGGGTTTTGAGAATGAGGAGAGAATGGTTTAATCAGCAATTATGAAGAACAGGTAATTTAAATGGCAAGTAAAATAAATAAATGACTGTAAATAAACTCTTGGCAAGGTATGAGAAATTAGAGGTCCTATCCTAGCTATCCTTATCAATGATGATGAGAATTGAATCTTAATTCCACTTTGTTAACCTTTACTAAGATAAAGGAAGGTCAAGGGATTAATTGGTTTGATCTTCGAATCCTATTTATTTCCTAAGAAAAGATTGAGATTATTGAAGTTCAATTCAATTAACAAAGATAACAATTATCAATCATGTTTGAGTTTGATAACTCCTGAGTTACTAATTCCTTAGCCAAGACCAAAGGGAGGAAAGTAAATCTACCGGAATAAAAATGTCTTCAGATGGGAATAACAATAATGTAAATAAGAGAAAGCAATACTAAACTGAAATACCTCAAATAGCATTAATTCAAAAGAGTAATCTGTAACATGGAAGAATTCATAAATTAAATTGCAAAAGTAAATAAGAAAGAATATTGAACCTGATGAAGAGATCATCCTGAAAGCAAATAAAATCCTAATTCTAAATCCTAATCCTAAAGAGAGAAGAGAGAGGAGAGAACCTCTCTCTAAACTAAATCTAAATCATGAAAACTAACTAAAAGTGGAGACTCTCTTTGAACAGATGCATTCCCTCACTTCATAACCTCTGGTCTATGCCTTCTGGACTTGGATTTGAGCCAAAAAGAGCTTCAGAATTCGCTGGGGGCATTTTTTGCAATTTCTGGTGCGTGGCCTCTGTCACGCGTCCGCGTGGGTCACGCGGTCGCGTCATTCGGAGTTTTTCTTGTCACGCGGTCGCGTCAGTCATGCGACCGCGTCATATGTGTTCTGCTTAAGGCACGTAGTCACGTCAGTCATGCGGCCGCGTCACTGCTTCTTCGCGCTTGGCATGCGTCCACGTCGTCCATGCGATCGCGTGGATGCCAATCTCTCCAAAAACTCCGTTTTGTGTTTTTCTTCCATTTTTGTATGTTTCCTTTCCATCCTTTAAGTCATTCCTGCCTTAGAAGATCTGAAACTACTCAACACACTAATCACGGCATCGAATGGAATTAAAGGTAATTAAAATAATTAATTTTAAAGCATAGGAAACATGTTTTTCACATACATCACATAATAAGGAAGGGAAAGTAAAACCATGCAATTACTATGAATAAGTGGGTGAAGGATTGAATAAATCACTCAAACTAAGCACAAAATATATCATAAAATATGGGTTTATCAACCTCCCCACACTTAAACAATAGCATGTCCTCATGCTAAGTCCAAGAGTAATGTTAGGTTAAAGTGGTGGAATGCCATGCAATGCAATCTAATCTAAATGCAACTACCTAGATGCACCATGCAATTCTAGTTTTTATTCACTTGTATATAAAGCTTGCATGTAGTTGAATTAATTCACATTCTCAAGGAGTCATATATATATATAGCCAAGCCTTAGATAGTGATAAAGTGCCTTTACAATTGAGATGGGAGAGAAAAAAATATTTTATAAACTTGCAAGACAATTAATAATTTTAGCAGAGATATATGTTAATGAGCTATTGAACCCTCACTGGATTTTGTGTTTACTCTCTAGTCACTCAGTGTTTATTGGGTTAATCACTCTATTCTTCTTTTTATTCTTACTTTCTATAACTTTGTTCTTCATCTAACCAATCAACAATTATAGAATATAGACATGCCAAAAATCATGAGGTCTTTAGTTAAGGTTGTAATGGGGCCAAGGTAAAAGTAAGGGTATATGTATAAGGCTAAGTGAGCTAATAAGCGAATCCTTAATTAGTCTAAGATCTCACCTAACATACATACTTTGTAAAGCAAAGCTTCTTTACCTATTTTCTATATTTTTCCACTTTTGATGTTACATGCTCATGTTTCAATATTTATTATTTTTATCCCATGTGCATTGCTTTATTTCACATTTGGGGAATTCTTTTGTGTCCCCTTTATTTAAATACTGAAAATTAAATTTTTTTTAATGCACATGGTAATTCAATTATTTTGATTTTACATGAGCATGCTTCCCAAAACTTTTATTTTGAATTATTTTACTCTTTTTAACTTTTCTACCTTTTGTTTTTATCATCCATGTTCTCAATAGGTTTCCCTCACTTAAACAACTACACACTTACTATCTTAAGCTAACCAAGGATTCAACTTGGGATTTTTATTTTGTTTTTCTGCTTAAGTCTAGTAATGTAGTTTATAGAATAAAAGGGGATTTAAAGGCTCAAGGGGCTAACAAGGGTGATGTAAAAGGTAAGCTATTTTGGGATAAGTGAGCTAAAATCAAATAACGGCCTCAATCACTCTCTTGGTATGTATTTCTATTCTATAATTGGACATATAGATTAAAACAAAGTAAAGAACATCAGAATACAAAAGAAGGGTGGAACACACAGGAATAAAATATTATGGTTTGAATGTAACCATACAATTAAGCTCAAAATTCACAGGCTGTGTGTTCTCTAGCTCAAAAATCATTTATCACTTATGTATGTCATGCAGGTTTAGTTAAAAATTCCCATTATTCTCAATGTAAAACTTATATTGAATGGCTTTAAAGTTCTAGTGTTTCTCCTTGATGAAATGTTGTTAACTAACTAACATGTAATGCTATATATACAAGTTGTGTGGATTGTTTCTATTATGTTCAAGTCCCTAGTTTACTTCCTTTTTATATTTTTCAATTCAAACTAAGCTATCTTATGCTAAAAAGGGTAAACTATACTAATTAATCCACAATTTCTATAACCAATAAGTTAGAATTGCAACTAAACTAAATGGCTAAAATGTGAATTAAAATGCAAAATATAGAAAATAGAGTAAAAATACATAAAAATAGCAATATATATAAGTACTGAGAAAAATAAAAATAAAATACAGAAAAGTAGCAAAATAAATAAAAAAGAGTCTGTAATGGTTCACCAAAAAATACGCTAGAGATGGCGACCTCCCCACACTTAAAATGTAGCATCGTTCCCGATGCTCACTCAAGCAGGGTGTGAAGGGGTGTCATCACTGGAAGGGTGGGTAGCTGGAGTCTCTGTGGTGGTGGTCTGAGGATCAGTCTACTGCAGAGGAGGTGCTGACTGAATAGGGATATCGGGGTCTACAGCCTGAATCTGAGGCAGAGCCTCCTGATGTGATGCTACCTGCTGGGTGCCTGTCTGTGCAGCCTCGCTCTGGGGATGGGTCTCTGCCTCATGATCATCCGCCTCCTCCTCAGATGCCTCGGATGGTGTGTCAGGCTCGGAGGGGATGTCGCCAGATCGTATCATCAGCTTCAGGTGCTCATAGCGTCGCTTGTTGCGATGCTCCATCTGGTTAAGTCGTCGAAACAGGCGGTGCACTAGATGATAGATGGGCTCTAGGGCAGGTGGAGGTGCAGTGGTGGTGGCAGGGGTAGTTGTGGAAGAAGAGGGGCCGGTAGATGGTGTGGCTGTCTCAGCAGTAGCAGTGAGCAATGGAGGTCTGTAGTCCAAAGCCAGAAAGTTCCTGCTGTGCGGGATAAGCTTCTTGCATTCTGCAGCAGGTGGCTTTTCATCAGCATCCTCCCAAGGCACGTCAGCTCGACGTCCTAGCTGCGTAATCAGATAAGGAAAGGGGAGAGTGCCTCGGACGTGGACCCTGGCCATATAGTACCGGATAAAGCATGGCAGGTACAGGTCCTTACCCTCCATCACACACCATAGGAGGGTGATCATAGCGGCTGGTATCTCAGTCTCATGAGTACTTGGCATAATGAAGTTGCTAAGTATCTGATGCCATAGCCGAGCCTCATCATTCAGGTAAATCCGCTTGATTCCCTTTGGCATGGTGGTGTTCTGACCCATAATCCAAGGAACGGTCGGGTTAAGGGCTATCCGGGCCTTGACTGCATCCCAATCAAACTTCATGAAGCGCATATCCTCCTCAGCTTTCTGATAACTATCCAGCTTATCAGTTTTAGGCAGAAGCTTCAGAACATCTTCAATGGCCTCTTCAGTGACCAGAATTTGCTTCCCTCTAAAATTCACTACATCTAGGGAAGTTTTGAAGTAATTGCAGTAGAATTCACTAACCCAAGATGCATTGACCTTAGTTAGGGGTCTTTCCAGGAAGAACCAGCCTCTTTGTTTGATTTGCTCAGAGGTGTATTGTTGGATTTCTTCTGGGATTTTTAGAGTCCTCTCCAGGTATAGGTTCCTGGAGGTTGCAAACACCGGATACCTTAGCTCACAGTATCAGTTTGCAAATTTTACTGGATCAGTAGCAGGGATTAGCTGGTCGGCCTTCTCCTGCGGGGTAAAATTTTTCTCCCGCAAGGAGGCATCATGCATGAGATCTATGATAGACATAGAGGATTCTCCTCTTTTCCATTTGCCAGTTGTTGCCTTTCCTTTCCCTTTTCTGTGGGAGTCCGACATTCTGAAAAACAGAATTCAAGGATATAATAAAAACAGGAAAACAAGGAGGCAATTAACAAAAGAAGCACATAGTGGCAAAGGAGCAGGAGAGTAATGAATATGAGCTAAGTAAATGTGCATTAAAGATTGAATAGGAGTTAAAAGTTTGAGAAGTAAAATTAACAATCCAAAATGTATTAGAAATCATGTTAAATAGAAAAATTAACATCATGGCATGGTTAGAATGTTAAAAGAAAGTGAAAGAAAATCAGAAGAGAAGTTTTGAAAGGTTAGGTTGGTTAGAATTGAAAAAGAGTTTAGGAAGTTAACATTAGTGAGTTAGTAAAAATGGAGATAAAGTAAGTGGCATAATGATAAGTTTCTAAGTAACAAGCATTCACAATTAAAGGCTACAGGTAACTCATAACCAAACATGGAAAGCAGGTTGATGATGATTCAGATAGATATAGAAATAGCAAAAAAATGGAATCAAACATCAAAAATGCAATTTATGAACCAGGAAATCAAAGAGAATAAGAAAGCTTGCCCTGGCATTCATGAATTGTTTTGGTTAGATCTAAGGAAAGCACAGTTGAAAGTGCCAAAATCAAGACATGAATGGAAACATTTTACAGAAAATTGGGCAGCATTCCGGCTAAAATTAGATTGTCCCAGAAAATAAACAGAAATAGAATAGTTCATAGAAATCAAAATTAAAGCTGCAATTACATATAAGGAATATAAACATGAAAATTCAGTGTACAGAGCAGCAAGAAACAAGGAAGTATAGCATATGAACATTACAATCATCATAGCAACAGCAGAATAAAACAAGAAACACGAACAGCAAAATTAAACAGACCTAAATCCACTAACCATATCCTAGGCTACCTAACAACCTAAAATCCACTACAACATACATATCTAACTAGCCTAATGATGAACATAAACAGAAAAATATGAATTAACTACGAAGGATAGAAGGGTGACGTTCGTCGGAACCTGGTAGGCGTAAGAAAGAGAGTGGGGCAGAGAGGTGGCTGGGGGTGACGGCGGTGGCGTCCAGCGTGGCGGAAGAGGGTGGCGTGGCGGCGGTGGCTGCTGTTTGGAGGAAGGGAGGGAAAGGGGGGTGTAATGGGGTAGGGGGTAATAGGGAAAGGAAGGGGGGTTGTGGTTGGTGCTGGGCAGTGGTGACGGGGTGGCGGCGGTGGGTGGTGACGCGGCGTGGGCAGTGGCGGTTAGGGGGGAAGAAGAAGAAACAAGAAGAGAGAAGGGGGAATGAGGAAGAGGGGTGGGTGGCGGCGGGATCTGGGTGGTCGGCGGCATCTGGCGGTGGCGTGGTGGTGGCTGGGTGGTGGTGCTTGGTTGGAGAAGAAGAGAGGGAGGAGAGGGGTTTGGGGGGGCGCGACTGATAGGGTTCGCGTGACTGGGGGGGTTATAAATTTGAATCCACGCGATCGCGTGGGGCACGCGGTCGCGTGGTTGGGGTGAAATGGGGGTCGACGCGATCGCTTGAGGCACGCGATCGCATGGAATGGGAAAAGAGTGAATGACGCGATCGCCTGGGGCATGCGATCGCGTCGCTGGAAATTGTGCTAAACACACGAATCCAGCGTCGTTTCAGCGCAACTCTCTGTCTCCTTTTGGGGTGTTGTACAATCCTATGCGACGCGATCGCATCGTTCACGCTGTTGATGAGCGGATATTTTATACGCTTTTTGGGGATAATTTCATATAGTTTAGAGTATGTTTTAGTTAGTTTTTAGTCTATTTTTATTAGTTTTTAGGAAATATTTATATTTCTGGACTTTACTATGAGTTGTGTGTTTTTCTGTAATTTCAGGTATTTTTCTGGCTGAAATTGAAGGAGTTGAGCAAAAATCTGATTCAGGCTGAAAAAGGACTGCTGATGCTGTTGGATTCTGACCTCCCTGCACTCAAAGTGGATTTTCTGGAGCTACAGAATTCGAAATGGCGTGCTTCCAATTTCTTTGGAAAGTAGACATCCAGGGCTTTCCAGCAATTTAAAATAGTCCATACTTTGCACAAGGATAGACAACGTAAACTGGCGTTTAACGCCAGTCCTCTGCCCAATTCTGGCGTCCAGCGCCAGAAAAGGATCAAAAGCTGGAGTTGAACGCCCAAACTGGCATAAAAACTGGCGTTCAACTCCACAAATGGCCTCTGCACGTGAATTGCTTAAGTCTCAGCCCCAGCACATACCAAGTGGGCCCCAGCACACACCAAGTGGGCCCCAGAAGTGGATCTCTGCATCATCCATCATAGTTTATCCAATTTTTGTAAACCTAGGCTACTAGTTTAGTATTTAAACAACTTTTAGAGACTTATTTTGCATCTCATGACATTTCAGATCTAAACTTTGTATTCTCTGACGGCATGAGTCTCTAAACCCCATTGTTGGGGGTGAGGAGCTCTGCTGTGTCTCGATGAATTAATGCAAGTATTTCTGTTTTCTATTCAAACACGCTTGTTCCTATCTAAGATGTTCATTCGCGCTTAACTGTGATGAAGGTGATGATCAGTGACATTCATCACCTTCCTCAAACCATGAACGTGTGCCTGACAACCACCTCCGTTCTATATCTGATTGAATGAGTATCTCTGAGATCTCTTAATCAGAATCTCCGTGGTATAAGCTAGAACTGATGGCGGCATTCATGAGAATCCGAAAAGTCTAAACCTTGTCTGTGGTATTCCGAGTAGGATTCAAGGATTGAATGACTGTGACGAGCTTCAAACTCCTGAAGGCTGGGCGTTAGTGACAGACGCAAAAGGATAGTAAATCCTATTCCAACCGGATCGAGAACCAACCGGTGATTAGCCGTGCTGTGACAAAGCGCGTGAGCGTAGTTTTCACTGGAAGGATGGAAGGTAGCCATTGACAACGGTGATCCACCAACACATAGCTTGCCATAGGAGGACGTGCGTGCGTGAACAAGAAGACAGAGGAAAGCAGAGATTCAAAAGACAAAACATCTCCAAAAACTCCAACATATTCTCCATTACTGCATAACAAGTAACCTTTAATCCATGCTCTATTGTTTATTTGCAATTCAACTGATAAACATAATTGACTTCCTGACTAAGATCTACAAGATAACCATAGATTGCTTCAAACCAACAATCTCCATGGGATTCGACCCTTACTCACGTGAGGTATTACTTGGACGACCCAGTGCACTTGCTGGTTAGTGGTACGCGTTGTGAAAAGTGTGATTCACAATTCGTGCACCAGCTGTCACATGCGATTGAGGTTGTGCAAGTGACGCGATCGCGTCAGAGACGCGATCGCGTGGGCATTTTGTGCGAAACGCACAATGCCCGCACGATTCCAGCCTAACTTTCTGGACATGGATCTTTACGCCGATCTCCAGGTCACGCGGCCACGTGAATCACGCGGTCGCGTGGGAAGTGTTTTTCACAATTTGACGTGATCGCATGAGTGATGCGGTCGCATCGCGCACCCTTTTTTTATGCAGGTATGCAATTATGCAGTATGCAGAATGCAATGATTAATATGAATGAGATGCAAAACTCCAGGTTCAATAAAATAAAACTTGAAAACAAATAAAACTAAATAAAAATTGAAAAAGGGACGATCATACCTTGGTAGGTTGTCTCCCACCTAGCACTTTTAGTTAAAGTCCTTAAGTTGGACATTGGATGAGCTTCCTGTTATGGTGGCTTATGCTTAAATTCATCCAAAAATCTCCACCAATGCTTGGAATGCCAATAGCCTCCGGGGTCCCAAACTAGGCATGTGAAGCTTCTGAGTAGCTTCAAACAGATTCTCAGGCTCCCGGGGTGACGAATGTCAGCATAGATTCCAGGATCCCAAACTTTGCTTTTAAATCCGCCTTCGTCTTGATCTATACTTTTCCATCTGGGCGGTTTAGAAATTAGATTCTCACCAGGATAACCAAACGTTTTCCGAGATCCATCTGATTGATCATGATGCCAATCCGTGCACTTCGAGTTGAAACGTGGAACCTTATTGAACCTTGTGCACCAGCTCTGAGTACGAGCCATTTCCCTTTTACTCTTAAAGCCGCAGAGAGCTCTAAACTGGCCATCTGTTTCAAGCAAACCATATTCAAGTGAAAAAACACAGTTAAAGGTTAAGGATTGTACCCACTTGAAACTTGTATTGGGTGGTAATGGCTTTGGGATAGGTGGTTCCAGTGGTTCTGTGAGTTCTACTCCCTTGTGCTCTTCTATGAAATTCTCCACTTCCTTGCAAGATTCTTCAAATGTATCCATGTCCTGATCAAAGCCATCTATGTCTTCCTCATCACTTAAGTCATAGACTGGAGGTTGAGAGAAATCTACCTCCGTATCATCTTCGTATTCACTTGGGGAAGATTCTTCGATCTCAGAGAATTCGCTTGCGGATGCAAGTTCATTACCAGAAGAACTTGACTTGAGATTATCATCATCAAGGAGATTTGCTTCTTGGGTTATTCTGTCTAGTTTTTCATGAAATACCTGCCTTGGGGATTGTGCATTATCCTCCTTAGCATCAATTGTAACGTCCTTGACAGAATTCTCCACAACTCTGGGTTCCTATAGAGGTTCAGCGTCTCCTAAGTCTTCAACCAACTCTTCTTCTTGTATAATGACAGCTTCCTCTACTTGTTCTAGTACGAAGTCATGCTCTGTCTTGTCCACTGGAGTTTCTAATATCTCCTTCATGCTACGCTCTTCATTAGATTGTCCACATGGGGATCTGGGAGGCCCTTGAATGTTCGAACGTCTAGAAGCTAATTGTTTTACTGCTTGCTCCAGTTGATGAAGGGTTGTTTGAAGTTGATCTACCGTTTCCTTAAGGCGAACCTCTGATTCTTGGGGTGATAGATTTGGATATGGTACATGGGGAAGCGGTGATGTTTGGGAGTAATTGGATTGGAATCGGGGTAAATGAGGATCATATGGTGGTGAATGGCGAAAAAGAGCTTGTGAGTGTGGTGGTTCGGAGTTATGTTGAGAGGATGGTCTATAAGCATAGGGTGGGGCTTGTTGGTAACTACAAGGTTGTCCACCATGTCTATTGCCTTGGTATGCATTGTAGAATGGTTTTGTCCATGATATCTTGGAGGGTGTTGTTGCCTAAAGGGTTGATCAGATCCTCTTGGCTCCATCCATCTTTGATTGCTCTGACCTTGATGCATGTTCCTATTATAACTTTCATTCTTTTCAATAACATTAGAACCAAACTCAAAGCGAAAGGGGTGAGAATTCATAGTAGCTAAAAAGAAATAGAGAGGGGAAAAATAAAGACAAATAAACAAGTAAAAGAAAAATATTTACAATAACCAATAATAAGGCACACAATTGCAGTTCCCCGCCAACGGCGCCATTTTTTATGAGACAACTTTTGCGTGGTCTAGAAATTTGTGGATAAATTCTCGTTCAAGTATAGTTTCTAAACCTTCAAAAGTCTTTTCATACAAACGTTTTGGTTGTCACAAGTAACAAACTCCTAAATAAATTGATAACCGAAGTATTCAAATCTCGGGTCGTCTTCTCAAGGAACTGCAGGGAAGTATGTTCTTATTATTGGTTATGGAGATTGTAAATTGGGGTTTTGAGAATGAGGAGAGAATGGTTTAATCAGCAATTAAAGTAAATGAAGAACATGTAATTTAAATGGCAAGTAAAATAAATAAATGACTGTAAATAAACTCTTGGCAAGGTATGAGAAATTAAAGGTCCTATCCTAGCTATCCTTATCAATGATGAGGAGAATTGAATCTTAATTCCACTTTGTTAACCTTTACTAAGATAAAGGAAGGTCAAGGGATTAATTGGTTTGATCTTCGAATCCTATTTATTTCCTAAGAAAAGATTGGGATTATTGAAGTTCAATTCAATTAACAAAGATAACAATTATCAATCATGTTTGAGTTTGATAACTCCTGAGTTACTGATTTCTTAGCCAAGACCAAAGGGAGGAAAGTAAATCTACCGGAATAAAAATGTCTTCAGATGGGAATAACAATAATGTAAATAAGAGAAAGCAACACTAAACTGAAATACCTCAAATAGCATTAATTCAAAAGAGTAATTTGTAACATGGAAGAATTCATAAATTAAATTGCAAAAGTAAATAAAAAGGAATATTGAACCTGATGAAGAGATAATCCTGAAAGCGAATAAAATCCTAATTCTAAATCCTAATCCTAAAGAGAGAAGAGAGAGGAGAGAACCTCTCTCTAAACTAAACCTAAATCATGAAAACTAACTAAAAGTGGAGACTCTCTTTGAACAGATGCATTCCCTCACTTCATAACCTCTAGTCTATGCCTTCTAGACTTGGATTTGGGCCAAAAAGGGCTTCAGAATTCGCTCGGGGCATTTTCTGCAATTTCTGGTGCGTAACCTCTGTCACGCGTCCGCGTGGGTCACGCGGTCGCGTCATTCGGAGTTTTCCTTGTCACCGCGGTCGCGTCAGTCATGCGACCGCGTCATATGTGTTCTGCTTAAGGCGCGCGATCGCGTCAGTCATGCGGCTGCGTCGCTGCTTCTTCGCGCTTGGCATGCGTCCGCGTCGTCCATGCGATCGCGTGGATGCCAATCTCTCCAAAAACTCTGTTTTGTGTTTTCCTTCCATTTTTGTATGTTTCCTTTCCATCCTTTAAATCATTCCTGCCTTAGAAGATCTGAAACTACTCAACACACTAATCACGGCATCAAATGGAATTAAAGGTAATTAAAATAATTAATTTTAAAGCATAGGAAACATGTTTTTCACATACATCACATAATAAGGAAGGGAAAGTAAAACCATGCAATTAATATGAATAAGTGAGTGAAGGATTGAATAAATCACTCAAACTAAGCACAAAATATATCATAAAATATGGGTTTATCACTCACACAAAGAGGAATCGAGGCAAATCCGGATAAGTGCCAGGCTATACTCGACATGAAGATCCCGACCTGTGTCAAAGAGGTACAACAACTCAATGGAAGATTAGCAGCCTTGTCCAGATTTCTAGCCGGATCAGCAATAAGATCTCTCCCCTTCTACGCCACTTTAAGGAAGGGAAAAAGGTTTGAATGGACAATGGAAAGTGAGCAAGCTTTCCAGGATTTCAAAAGGTTCCTGGGACAACCACCTATTCTAACTCGGCCACGGAAAGGAGAACCACTTGTATTATACCTCGCAGTAGGATATCGGGCAGTAGCCTCAGCACTGGTTAGAGAGGACAAAAGCAGATAACAACCTATATACTTCATCAGCAAAGCACTACAAAGGTCCGAACTGAACTACCAAAAAATAGAAAAATTCGTCTATGCTCTCATACTATCATCTTGACGACTTTGCCCGTATTTTCAAGCCCACATCATCAAGGTTCAGACCAGCCAGCCCATAAAAGGCAGTTTGCAAAAAACAGATTTGGCAGGAAGAATCTTACAATGGGCAGTCGAGTTGTCTGAATTCGACATTCAATATGAAGCGCGGACAGCCATCAAATCACAATACCTGTCCGACTTCATTGCAGAGTTTACTGACACCCCAGAAATCCCTATAGAATAGAATCTTTACGTAGACAGCTCCTCGAACAAAACCGGGAGCGGGGCAGGCATAATATTAGAAAGCAATCAGGGAACCCAAATCGAACTCTCCTTTAAGTTCGAGTTCCCTGCCTCAAACAATCAGGCTGAATATGAGGCATTACTAGCTGGTTTGAAGCTGGCTAAGGAGGTCGGCGCTCAAAAGCTTATCATTTTCAGCGATTCACAAGTAGTCACCTCGCAAATAACAGGGAGCTACCAAGCCAAGGATCCCACCATAAAAAAGTACTTGGACAAAACCAAAGAACGGCTAGGACAACTCGGGGAATACGAGGTCCGCCACATACCCCGGGAACAGAATGCTCGAGCTGATGCACTCTCAAAACTAGCCAGCACCAAACCAGGGGGCAACAATAGAAGCCTCATTCAGGAGATACTACAGAACCCGTCAATTTCGGAAGCAGAAAAGGTCCTAGCCATAACCGGCCTGGATCAAGGATGGATGACTCCCATAATTAACTACCTCAAAACAGAAATACTCCCTGCAGATAAAAAGGAGGCAAAGAGGTTAAAACGGGACGCACAATACTACACCATCATAAACAATACTCTATACAAGAGAGGGATTTCAACACCACTGTTAAAATATGTGCCGACTTCCAACACAAAGGAAGTTTTAGAAGAAATACACAGTGGCATCTATGGCAACCATCTCGGAGCACAAGCTCTCACCAAAAAAGTACTCCGAGCCGGATTCTATTGGCCAACTTTACAAAAGGAAGCAACAGAGTTCGTAAAGACATGTCCACCATGTCAGAAACACGCTAATTTCCACATCGCCCCAACAGAGAAACTCATCAGTATAACCTTACCCTGGCCATTCGCAAAATGGGGACTCGACCTCCTTGGACCCTTCCTCCAAGGATCAGGACATGTCAAGTTCCTCATCGTTGGGGTAGATTACTTCACAAAGTGGATTAAGGCAGAGCCCCTAGCTAACGCCATTGCTCAATGAAGTAGAAAATTCCTATATAGAAACATTGTCACAAGGTTTGGGGTTCCATACTCCATCACCACAGACAATGGCACTCAATTTACAGACGCAGGCTTCAGAAAGTTGGTGGCCGACTTGAAAATAAAGCACCAATTCACATCCATAGAACACCCCCAAGCTAATGAACAAGCAGAAGCTGCCAACAAAGTCATACTGGCTGGGTTAAAACGGAGATTACAGGACGCGAAGGGAGCCTGGGCTGAAGAGCTCCCACAAGTCCTATGGGCATATCGGACAACTCCACACTCCACCACAAAGGAATCACCTTTCCGATTAGCTTACGGAATGGAGGCAATGATCCCAGTGGAGGTCGAAGAAGGATCGCCCAGGGTGATCCGCTACAGTGAAGAGGCCAACTCCCAACTTCAAAAGGAAGAACTCGACCTACTTCTAGAAATCTAAGAAAGAGCTCGGATTAAGGAAGAGGCATTAAAACGTCGAATGGCCTCAAGATACAATCAGAAGATAGTACAGCGAAGCTTTGCCAACAACGACCTCATCCTAATCCAAAATGATATCGGAACAAGTCGACCAGGAGAGGGAAAGCTAGCAGCTAATTGGAAAGGACCCTACCGAGTCACAGAGGTACTGGGAAAAGGCTACTACAGGGTGTCCGAACTAGAAGGGCGAGAGCTACCAAGGTCGTGGCATGCCTGCAACCTAAGAAGGTATTATAGTTAGAGGTAATAAAGATCTTAGGTCAAGGTGCACTCTTTTTTCTGAAAAGGTTTTTTAACGAGGCACCAAGCCAAGATCTATAAAATTGCCCGGCTTAGAGGGGTAAACACCCACATGTATATATTTGCATATTTTCTATTTCGAATAAAGTTTTTTCAGATTTTCTACAAATTCTCTTTATCAAGACGTATTAATCTGAAACGCAAAAATTCATTGCCCGATTATAAAGCTACAGATCGGAAAAAAGTGAAAACCAAACTCACTGCTCGATCATGATAAAGATCAAGAAAGATGAAAACCGAATTCATCAAAGGTCGACTAAGCAAGGATCTCAAATTTCTACGAAATCGGCAAGATGAAAGTGGCAAAAACAGAATAATGCAAGAAGTTATCAAAAAGTAATCCATAGGAAGAGATCTGACGAGGCCTCAATAAAAATGGATTGCTAGAAATAACTTAAAGATGGACCGACATAAAGAAGTCAGACTAGTCGACTACAACAACAAAAGTTATAAAAAGTAATCCCTGGAAAGAGGCTTGGCCAGCCCTAAAAAAGAGGATTACTAGAAATAACTTAGAAGGGACCGACATGATAAAGTCAGCCCGACAAAACTACAAAAGTTATAAAAAGTAATCCATAAAAGAGACCTGACAAAAGTCCAAATAAAATGGATTACTAGAAATAAATCAGAAGGGACCGAGATGAAGAAGTCGGCCCGAAAAAACTACAAAAGTTATAAAAAGTAATCCATAAAAGAGACCTGACAAAGGTCCAAATAAAATGGATTACTAGAAATAACTTAGAAGGGACCGAGATGAAGAAGTCGGCCCGACAAAACTACAAAAGTTATAAAAAGTAATCCATAAAAGAGACCTGACAAAGTTCCAAATAAAATAGATTACTAGAAATAACTTAGAAGGGACCGGCATGATAAAGTCGGCCCGACAAAACTAAAAAAGTTATAGAAAGTATCCATAAAAGAGACCTGACAAAGGTCCAAATAAAATGGATTACTAGAAATAACTCAGAAGGGACCGAGATGAAGAAGTCGGCCGACAGAAGGCATGCGACTCAAGTCGGACCCAGAAAGCCATGACCTCAATAAAATCAATCTACAAGTATTGTATGAAAGAATGCGAAGAAGACTAGTTGAAGAAAGCTAGCTCCAACTAAAGCAGGAAATAAAGCACAAAGGCAATCTAAGGAGGTCGGACAGCAAGATTCCAGCACTCTCAAGATTCCAGAAAAGTGTCAAAAAGATGCAGACAAGTATATCATGAAAGAAACAAAGTTGCTACAATAACAAACTCAAGAGGCCGCCTGAAGTCGACCCCAAGAAGCTTGAAAAACTACTTTGTTTTTTCAAAATAAAGTTGCTAAAAGAAAAGCAACTAAAATATCCAAAGTTAAATAAACCACCAGATACAAAAATAAGAGTTTAAAAAGCCCACATACCGGGCTATACAACAAACTATAATGGATGCAAGGACTCCCCAGTAGCAGTATCTTGGGGAGAAGGAGGACGAGTTTGGAGGGGTACTGCATCTACAGTTCCATCATCCCAGTTCAAGATCTGGACGTCAGAGTCAGACTCGGGTTGGCCGACCTCATTAGCAGGAATTGAAGAAGCCGGGACAGCAGGGGCCTTGGCAGATGGCACAGGAGGAGGGTCTACATCTACATCATCATCATCATCAGGGTCATCAGGGACAATCTTACCATCTTTTACAATGTTGTCCAAGCTAAATAGGGTGAGGTCAAGCTCGGGCGCAAGAACTCGAACCTAATCCTTCAAATTCTCATAAGCAGCATTCACGCTACCTACAAGATGACCCTGGAGCTCGGTGTAGTCGGCCTGAGCAGACTCCAACCTCTGTCTGAGCTCTATCATCTCCCCATAAGTTAGGACATAGCTCTCCTTATGCTTCAGTGCCATCTCCTCAGCCAAGTTCGCAGAAGCCACCGCAGCAGTAGCCCGAGTCTTCTCACCCTCCAACTCTTTTTCCAGCTTCGCCACCTTCACCTCAAGCTCCTCCTTCAACCTCTTGATTCTGTCGAACTCCGATTTAGCCTCCTCCATAAAAGCCTTTGTCGCATGAATGGGAAGATCCTGGGCAGTTCGATATAAAGCCGCCCCATATGTGCCATCTTAATACTGCTCCGAGTGATAAAGTCCAAATGACGAAGAAGAGAGACATCGTCAGTAGGAACAACACCGTAAGGAGCAATCTGCTGATCAAAAAACCCAACGGCATCAAAGTCAGGGGCATCCAAATTGAAGGGCTCAACAGTCCTCTGTCTTTTTGGAGAAGGGCCAACAGTAGAAGAAGTAGCAGCAGAAGTCGGGGGAGGATCAACCAAATGGACCTGAGGAGTTGGAATCATCCTCCTCGGCCCAGTAGAGCTCAAGATCATATTCTTAGGAGGAACTTGAGAAGATCCCTCCCATGCAGCTTTTGCCGAGATGTTCTGGGCAGCAGTGGCCTTCCTCGCCTTCTTGAAGGCTTTCATGGAATCATTGGTCTTTACCATCTCTGAAAAAACAAATCAACCAAAAAGTAAGTTACAAATCGGAAGGAAAAGAAGCAAAAGCAAATAAAACAAGAGCAAAAGAAGTCGGGCACTACCCAGCGCAGTTCGGACAAGAGAGGGGTCCCCCAAAAATCTCTTTGTATCGAGATGGGGAGGTTCTCCCCAAATATCTTCCAACACATTCACAAAAGCTTGCTCGACCTCGTCAAGTATCTCCCACGAGTATCGAGACACCATAACATTCTTTTGCCAACACAAGGGGAAGGCAGGTTCATTATTCGACTCTAAAAAAAGGGTCGAGCTCCCTCAACAGCTCGGACCTTAAAAAAGTAATTCTTAAAGTCCCTAAAGGACTCGTCATACATAGCAAGCACTTTATGTCATTGAGCAGATCGAAAGGAAATCCAAGAAGCTTTCTTTTTTGAAGAAATCCCGAGCTTAGTCAAAACAAAAAGATAAAGAAAGAGAGTTTGAGAAGGATTGACATCCAACTCTTGGCAAAGTAACTGAAAGATCTTGATAAAACCCCAGGAGTTCAGATGGAGCTGGGATGGAGCTACGTTGCACGACCACAACAAGTCGGTCACAAAGGAGGTAAAAGGAAGAGTGATGTTCATTTGGCTGAAAAAGTAGTCGTAAGCATAAAAGAAGGGGCGTTCCCCTTAGGTCAGAGCAGGGAAGCAAACCCTTTCATTAGAGTCAGGCGCTACCAATTCATAGTTGTTCTCCTGATCCCTACTACTACAGATTCGGTGATGTTTTCTAAGCTCTGCACATAACTCAAAATTAACTACGGAAACACACATTAGGACGAGGGAGTCCAGCCAGTCGGACATACCCTCAGGGACCTTGGAAGATGTCTCGACAATATTTTTGCGATAAGACATGGTCAACTAGTCCTACAGCAAGAAAAGAAAATAGATTACCAACCAACGTAGCTCGGGCAAAATCAAAGAAATCAGCTCGGATAAACATGACTCAAGCATACAAACAGTAAAAGGAAAATTCCAAGACGCACACCAAGGTCCAGGGGCATCCTTTGGAGGCAATGACAGAGTAAGGACTCAGAAAAATCTACAAGACTACATCCCAACAAATCTCTCAACAAAAAAAATAATCATCTTCCAACAAACAACACTTCGAGAAGAAAGTCGCAAGTCAAAAAGTCTATCAGCAAAGAAAGCTATCAAAATCAAACAAGACAAAGAGAAACCATCAAAGGCACAATCTTCTTCAGAATTAAGCAGCTCATAAGCCTCAGTAACGACATGCAGATTCAAAACCAGAGGATACAAATCAGAAACAATAAAGGCATGCAAAAACCCTAAAAACGTCGAACGCAAAAAAGGATCATTCAAAATTGAAGAAACTCCCAGAGCACACATTACAGTGATAAGCAGATGCACGACAAACACAGAAAATATTCAAGCTTTTTTAACACGAAGCCAAGCAAGATCAAAACTTTTCAAGTACAAAATAGTGCGGGAAGAAAGAAGAAGAAAAAAGGACTAACCTATAAAAGTAAGAAAGGCGATGAAGACGAACGGCGAGCCCACACCAACAACCACTCCGAGGAGGGCATAAAGACGTGAAAACATAGGGGCAAGAGAACGAAGAGGCACAAACGAAACAGAAGAATAAAAGAGAAAGGGGGAACTTACAGCGAGCAAGAGAAACAGAAACAGAAAAGAGAAAGCTTTAGTGTAATTCAAAATGAAATGAAAAAGCGGGAGGCAAAGGAAACGGAACATTAAAAGAATTAATGGGGCATTAAAAACCATCACACGTTCCCAAGGCAAGGAACACGCGTTTCCAAAAATTAAAAGAAGAAAAAAGAAAAACGTTCCGCATTCAAAAGGAAACTCTACAAAGAAGAAATCGACAATGCTCGAGCTCGGCTTCTCCAGAGAAGGATTGAAGTCCTAAAACTAAGGACTCGACCTCAAAAGGGAGCCCACACTCGAGCAGGGGAACTGTTCATATCATGGGTCGAGCTGTCTGACCCGGGTTGAATCGACGACCTCTTTAGGGTAGAACTACCCGACCTCTTTAAAAGAGTTCAGCCAGATCACTACAGAGGCCCAAGAGGGCCCAAACAGAGGAACACGACCCAAATCTAATGGCAGCCCAAAACCTAAAGAGATAAGGGCGGTTCCCTTGAAGATAAGATAAGATGACTTCACTCAAAGATAAGATAAGATAAGATAACTATCTTATCCCCAGAAAGGTCACTCCACACCATTATAAATACACTGGAGCACCCAGGTATAACTCATACTCTGATTCTACTAAAAACCTGCTTAATACCCTTGCTAACTTAAGCATCGGAGTCCCTTGCAGGTACCACCACCCTCCGGTAACGAAGGATCAGCACCACCATCTTCAAGTCGGACACAACAGCGCCGACCAGTACAGAAGATCTCGTCCGAGATCGACCTACAGTTTCAGATAACCCTCGGAACACCTCCTATACATATATACACATATCAATATTACACTTCTTTCATGCTCATCAACAAGGGCCTCTACCCATATCATCAATCAAACATATAGTTCATATCACATACAACATTACATGCTTTACCAACCATTACAACCACTCACAATCATTCCCACCATCATTCATACATTTTTAACTCAATCCAAATTATCCAACAACTACATCAACATTTCAAAGCCCTATCCTAGGGTCACTAGCCTACGTTTTCACACCACATTACATTTTAGGTACAGGAAACCGAAACCATACCTTGGCCGATTCTCGTTCCACTCGGAACACTTCTAATTCAACCTTCAAGGTCCCCAAAGCTTCACCAACAGATTTTCAAGTACAAAGCCCCTCTCCAAGCTTTCCAAAACCACCAATCAAGCTCCAACACTCATATACGAGGCCTAAGCCACAATATCACACCAATGCAAAATAACTCAATACCGAATAACTCAAATTCAATATTTTACTAGGGTTTTGAGATCTCTTACCTCACTCAAGTATCAAAGAAGTAAGAACAAGCCTTTCCTTCAAGTCAATTTGATCATATAATACAAACAAGCTCACAATTTCAACATTGTTGCCCAACCAACTCGAAATCAAGGGCTGTGAATTCGAAGATGAAAATGTAACTTACCTCAAGATTTCTTGTGTGAGTTTTGTAGAACTCGACGCCGCAGTCGCGTGGCCGCAAACAGCACGTCAATCGGAGCTCCGGATCAAAAGATATGATCAATGGAAGATTGATGTGAATAGGAGCAAGGGTTTTCTTGTTTCCCTCTCCATAACCAGCGTGTGTGTGTGTGTTTTGAAGAGAAAGAGAGCTCAGCTCTCTTTAATGAATGAGGCTTGGCTGGGCCCTTGGGCCCAACTTGGGTCCGGTTGGTCCGGTTTGGCCCGTTCGGCTCAATCTTAGGCCGATTTCTTTAAAATTGGTGTCAAAATTCCCGTTTTAATTTTTCCTATCATATTAAACCATAAAAACCTCATTTCTCACTTTCTAGAATATATTTTAATTTATGGGTTAATTAGCTATTAATTAACTGGGTTTTACAGTATGGAGTTGGAGAGAAGAGAGCCGCAGTTGAAGACGAGTTTGCGTGGTGAGTGAAACAGTGATTTTTTTAGTTCTTCACGGTAATTAGGGTAAAAGTAGGTATTTGGGTAGATGATTTTTTGGTCATTTGGATTTTGGGGTCCAGCCCATTTGAATTGGCTGGTAGTTGGCAGATACTGAGTTGGTTTCCTAGCAGAATAGTTAAATATTTTACTTCATCCACTGTAGCAGGGTCTACACTGTGCACCAAGATCAGCTCTTATCTCCCATCATAGATTTAATTGAACTTTCTCTCTCTGGATACTTATTCTACTAGAAAAGTGACAATAAATTTTTATATATATAAAAGGAATCTCTCTTTTACATGATAAAATTCACCAAAGACTTAAAATTCATCAAAACATACATATGATGAAGAAAAAGGAGGCAGGCATTTTTTTTTTCAAATTCAGAATAATTAATCTAACCAAATTTCTTATAATCTCTACATGTATATATAGAGAGGAAAAATAGAATTTCATATCTCTAATTTATCGATGTTAAGTTCTCTTTCCCTACATTTTAATAAGTATGTTGTGCATAATTTGATTTTTTTTTTAAATAAAAATTTTATTTGTTTACGTGCGAATTGTTCATTTTGATCGTTCTTTAATCGATTATGAACAAGGAAAAAAATTGTATGTGTATAAATATCTATTATCCATTAATATATAAAAGATTATATATTTGTATATAAATATATTATTATTTTATTATATTTTTTCATATATATTCTTTATTTCAATATATATATATTTTTTGAATAGCTGATTGGATAATAAATTTTTAGTATGTACGTAGTAAGATTGATTAAAAAAAAGAACACATCGAAATTTCATGCACTATTCCCTATTAAATAAAAAAAATCCAACTTTATTTCTAATATGATTATTTTAACCGAAGTCACATTATTTTAAGGATGTGGAAGACAAACCGTAGCGAGAGAAACATTGTGTAACTAATTAGAATTATATATAAATCTCCTTGGAGAAAACCATGCAAGTAGCTGTCTAGCTTCAATTTGATGATCATATGGGTATATCATAGGGAAAAGAAAATAGTAGTCATCCCATCAATAATAATGCTTGAGAGTGCATATATATTTCGCCAATGGCAATAACATGAAAGAAAGCATTCAGAGGAATTACCCCCACGGCCCCACCTCAAAACTCTTATTAGCAACAGACAATGCTAGCTTCAAGATTATTATGAGTGCGTTGTCCCCTTTTGATATAAAAACATGGCCTATCTATCTCTAAAGTCTACTGCTTTCCTTCAAATTCAACTGCCGCAGATAACAAACACTACAAAAAGGGTCTCTAACCTAACTATGAACAAGACATTATATGGGAGAAAAAAAGTAGCCTTATCTTTGTCATGAATCAATTTCATAAACTTTGTATATAGTTATGAAATATGAAGGATCAAGATTCTCTAAAGTAAAAAAATTGATAAAGTGATAAAGTAAAGAATTAATCATTCTTAAATTAAAATAGAGAGATACATATTTTATGAAGTTGCAAAATTAATGTTAATTAATCTCTCACTTTATTATTTTACCAATTTTTTCACTTTAGAAAATTTAAATTCAGTTATGAAATCCTTATTAGAATTATATTTTCATTTTGAATTAATTAGGTATTTTAACAAGATTTCAAATAGAAATCCTAATATCATTTTACCAATCATCATCTCACTAAAATTTAAATTATTTCTAACAGACATTTTAAAAAAATGATAAATACTATTAGAAAGATTTTATAATTATCTTCATATGAAGATATTTTTTTTTAATTATTAGATAATGAATTATAAAATTTAATTTTAATATATTATAAAAGTATTTTTTTTTTAAGTGTAGCTAAATAAACAAAATATACTTTTAACATAAAAATATTTATAAACTATTTTTAACATCTTCATTCGAATAAATGCCTATATTATTTCTCAACACTCTACCACCAGGACCATCATTTAAAGCCACTTCTCTCATCTGTTGATAGAAATAGCAATTACTTTTAGAAGCATGAACCACTTGTTAAAGTCTCATCATTCATCAACCAAATAAAAGTCACATGTGTACGTGGCAAAGGCCCAATCTAAATGACGATGTGATCCATGGCCGATTGGCCTCTACCTTTGAAAGCGCACACAAGTACATAACACATTAAGGTTACCTTTGGAAGGGAGAAATTGAGAAACAAAAATTGAAAAATTGAGACAAAATTAAATCTCTGTATTTATATTTGGTGCAACATATAAATGGAGGTGATAGTTCATACTTCACGCGGTCACACCATTGTTGCATCCCAGGCCAGCATCAACTTTTTCTTTCTCTCCAGTATAATTTAGGTGCACAGTTTTTAATTTATTGGTTAAAATTGTAAAAATTTCATCTTAATAGGTTTAATTTTAAGTTGGTGTAATTCACCAAAATAGTGGCTGAAGTGATGTATAAGAATATGGACTAATTAATTCTTCGCAGCTTGCGAAATGCAAGAGGACAAAAGAAATTCTCTCTTTCAACTTTTGAAAAATTTAGACTCATTAAAATTAACCAGTATAGCCCATTTTGAAAAAAAATTCACATTTTTGGAAATCATATACAAAATTTTCACTCTAAAATTGTATTATTATTAGTTAATGTATAAAAATATATATTTGATATTTATGGAAAAAGTTTAATTATACTATTATAAAAAATTAATTACTTTAATTATTTAAACAATTAATTTGGTTACAAAATATATTTGAATATATATACAAATTGCTATTGATTTAGACCCTCCATTATATTGACTATTGAGTCCAAATGATGTGGAATGCATTGAAATAACAGGTCCTCGTCGAAGCAATATAATTATGCAAGCACCCAAAGTTCATCCTACTTAAACCGTGTTTAGAAATACATTGGGCAAAGTTAAAATTGATTCTACTCTAGTGGGATGGGAAAATGCTATTGTATTTTGATAATGTAATGTATGTTGTTTACTCTTAAAATCAGTTATCAAGAATTGATTACGGGAAAAGTGAAAATTTGTTACTATCAATCATAGTCACTTCTAGAGGAACTATTTCAAAATCAACTATGTAGAACAAATGTTGAGCTTTTTGAAACGTGTAATAGGTACGTGGAATGAGCATGGTTTAAAAAGCTTACAAGTTCCATGGATCTTTTGGTATTGGCTCGTGTTCTGAAATTCTATTTTAGTTGGTTGATTGCATTACATGGTTGATTCTGTTATTTGATCTTGTGTTCATCGGACACTTTTGGACATGTGATATGTCATTGGAATGTAGTGTTTTGCTATAGACTTGTATTGTTATTCAACATTCCCTTCCATTATAAATGCAGCATCTTAGCATACAAGACATATCAGCAAACTGGATAACACATGTACTTCAATCATCCTAGTGTGTGACCAATGAGAATCAATCCTCACTCACATGAGTCAGAGTCATGACCTAGTCATGTTTAAGTTTTCAGAACATTCATTAAGAATGTTATACCATATATTAGACAAGAGAATCATATAAATGGCCTGTAATCAATACATGATCATGTTGACTAAATTTTCACTCACTGTCACAATCCATTTCCTATCTTGGGTCCAAATTTCATGCTAAATGCATATGCAATTTAGTAAGCACCTATGTTGAGTATAAATTGCAAATAGGGTTTTTCATCAAATTTCATTTTATTGGTATAGAATAAGTGCCTTGGAATCCAAAGCAATAATCACATTGGCACCTCTTTGCTGACCTACTTTCATAAGTGACTTAATCAAACTAGCTTACAACCTTACTTCAATTTGCAGCAAAACAACCATATGTCCCATATCACATAGGCTAACACAAGCTTCGTTATCTCATCATGCAACGCTGGCAGATGGCTTCAATTTCTTAGGCGGTGGGTTTCCTCCAGAGATAAGCACATACAAATAAAAACAGAGCATTGCAGAACTGAAATAAAAAATTGCACACATGTATAAATGATCTAAACAAAAGAGGCATAATTTTGCAAGTAGCAATGAAGAAGCTAAAAGGAAAATTAGCAGTTTCAAAGACAAAAGTGGAAATTAATAGATAAGAAGCCACAGATTGAGGTACCTTAAAATAGCACTGAAGCCAGTTGGAAATATTTTCTTTGCCTACATTAAGAAAAGAGAAAATAAGTTTACCATTGAAAAATGAGGCACAAGATAAGAGTTGACTTTGTCAAAATTGAATTTACTACCAATGAGTAGCTCTGAAAGTTCTTCCAGATAAGGATCCCTGCCAATGCTGCAAAATAAGGAAGCAACATGTCAAGAGATGAACTAACAATTATCTAGTTGACAATTGGACATCATCAAGCTGCACGATTCTTAAGTTTCTTTTCTTTTATTTCCAAGAGCAATGAATAATGATATCTTGATAAAGGCAAAGTCCTATACCTGCTTGTGCTAGAATAAATGGTAAACTTGATTTTCCTTTCCTCCAGACCTTCAAGCTGAGGGTGCTAAAAAATAGTAAAGCACCGCCAAATATCACACCACTGGTGAGTGTTGCAGTACTCCGTGAAAACAGGAATCCAATAATCCCTCCAGTTAGAACAAATCCACCTAAACAAAAGAAAAGTTAAACATATTACATATTTGCTTAAGGAGGCCTAATAGTGAAACAGGGCATACATTTACTTATTTGCATTGAAACAATAAACCACATTTCATGTAATAGATGTCACACTCAAAAGTTCATCAACAAAATTTAATAAATGGTACCCACTGATAACTAGTTGGGTTAAAGAGAAATTCAGCAAAAGTATGTATCCACCATCACAAAAGCAAACATAGTTTAACAATAAAGTTACTAAACAAGTGAAATATCAAACAATGAAACTTACCAAAGGGAATGCCTAAACAAAAATCGTGAATTTTCGCAGTCCCTTTCTGTTGACTGATGCCCTCTGTTGCTGTCTCTCCGGAGCTTATCTTTTCAGTATCATGGTTTTCTTTTGCATCAGTTGCATAACTTAGTGTAGTTTTGGTATCAGAACCGGCAGTATCTGTGCTATGCCTCTCCAGACACATAACAACTGATAACTATATGACATATGCTTGCTGTTTTAGTATTGATACCAAACAATTGCTCTAGTATGTTTTCATTTAGCAAAAAGTACATTACTTATGCAGCGCAAGCATGTTTATAAGTTATAACTTACTATAAAAGTCTAGCACCATCCCCCACAATCTCAAAGGACAGGAGTGGCATATTCAATTAAAGCATATAGATTCACTATGATTTCCACTAAGTTCAGTGAAACAATACCTATATGCAAAGATCAGAGCTCGAATATAATCGAACAAATTGTAAGGCAGGAGTTCCATTAGGAAGGAACATCTTCAACACTAAATATAGTGATGAACTAATCCATGAACCTTCCAAACGTAAAAAGGTGAATTCTCCATTTAATCAGACAAAAAAGGCAATTATCCTGTGATTGCTACTTAAGTAGAATCGATTAAAATATTATATATTCTTGACGCAAGAATTCAACTAGGCAAGCTATGATTTTGGGAAGCCTTTCTTTAGATCTGAGTAATTTGATTTGAATCTATGGACATTACTGACAAAGAACAAAATGCACAAAATCTAAAGACATTTGCATGCAATCCGAGCTAAATTCTGAAACTCAGCTAGTTAGCTATCTATCTCCTTTAAAAATAAAAAAAAAACCTAAGAATTTGAAATTGATAGATGTTGAATAGAGTTAGAGAAGGTGTTGAAGAGTAGAGAGAGAGTGTGTGAGACCTTGGAGCGAACGGAAGGAGATGGAAGGTGGAAACGTCGAAGCAGTGTGCGGTGAGAGTGAAGGGAGGCGGAGCAAGAGAGCTGAGGGTGAATGTGAGAGACAGTAGCAGCCATAGCCGTAGCTGATGTCATCTGATCCCGGCCACCGCAACAGTTGATTGGAATTGAAATTGGGAAAATCACACACAAGGTTCTGAAAACCGAAGTGACGAACTGGTAATCAAACCGTTCAAGCTATTAGTTCATCGGTTTACTAGTTCAACCAATTCAAGTGTGGTTCAACCAGTATAGCTGTTTTATAATAAAATAATGATTAAAATATAAATAAATACATTAAAACATAATTTAATCTAATATAAATCTTAAAATATCATTCAAATTAAAAAGTATTATATCAACCAAAATGTTACAATCTCATCCAAATACAAATTCAAAAGTCAAATAACAAAAGAAATAACCAAATATAAAATGGCAACAACAAAAAATTAGTTAAAAATTTAGCAACCCAACAATCAAAAGGACAAGAACAGGAACAAGAATTCTACCACACTGTATATAACTATATATTCTTTATATAGAACCAGCATCTTAGAGAAGTTCATTTAAGCCAAACGCAGGCTTATATATATTCAGAATAAGAAAGAAAGCCTTCAAATCAGAAGAATTTGTATTACAATAACAACAAGAACAATTAAATACAGCAACCCAACATTCGCTTATAGACAACATAGTGAACAATTAAAAATTTAAAACAAGTTAAAAGTGATGGAAGAATATTATATTGTGTTAGCTAGGTAAACATCATAAGAATATATAACAACTGATTGGCAGCAAAGAATGAGTGCACTGATTGGAGCTGAGGAGGCTCAGCACTTAGTGAATGCCTTCATGGGTCAGATGATATCCGCGGATCTGCGGCATTTATCTAATTCAAGATATCTAATTCTTTTAGACATATAAACAATAACAGCAGCATCACACAACAACTGAACAAGTAATATTACAGAGAACTAAATTATAAAATCCTACACTCTTTTGGATTTCATACTTCTGAGTTTTATATACTCTTCTAGTGGTACTAGCACTGACTTAGAAACTGCCAAAAACAGTTAGTTTATATCCACAACCAATCCACAATTATTCACAATTCACAGTTCAATTAGTTTAGAAACTGCCAAAAACAATTATTCACAATTCACCGTTCAAATGATCTTCACAACATTCAAATGATCTTCATAAAAAAATTACCGGCAGTCCTGAACAATGAAGCCTGATTCGATGAAAGGAGGATGGCGAACCGATCAGAACGGAGGACGGCGATGTGGCAGGAACTCAGTACGGCAAGGCGGCAAGCAGGAGGACGTCAAGGCGGCGAGAACAGAGGACCACGGACTGACTACGGGAACTGAAAGGAGGACGGAGATGTGACAGGAACTGAGTACGACTGAGGGCGAGAATGCGAGGCAGCGAGGCGGCGAAAACGTCTGAACCACGAAGAGGGAGCGATGAACGCGAGGAACAGTGGCGAGAGGAAGAACGCGACGAAGAGGGATGAACGCAAGGAAGACGGGCAATCTCCGCCGAGCAGTCTCCGGTGGTGGTCAAGGAAGAAGGGGTGGCCGAGTGGTGTCTCTGATCTCTGGGGGTGGGTGAGGAGGGGGAAGGGTAGAGTGCAGCACCTACAAGAGGCTGAAATGTGAAATGAGGATTGTTTAGGCTCAAGTAACATTTTAAAGAAGAGTGGTTTAGGGGGTGAATACTCAAAATAGTTTCTAAAGGGGTTAACTACCAAAAATATCATCAAATTATTTAAATGCTCAAAAAAATATATTTGAATTTTATTATTTTAAATAATTTAAAAGGTAAAGCATACTTTTTGTTCTTAAAATTTAACAAAAGTTTTAAAAATATTCATAAATTTTATTTTGTTTTAATTTTGTGCTAAAACTTTTTTATTTGCATCAAATATATTCTTGACGGCTAATTTTTCAAAAAATTTAAGATTAATTCAACAACAATTTCATAAGAACAACCCTCAACACAAGCAAATTAAACATAATTTTTATGCATTATTGTTAGATTGGTTTTAAATTTTTTGAAAATTTAGCCGTTGATTGTATATTTGATGCAAATCGAAAATTTTTGGAACAAAATTAAAATAAAATAAAATAAAACTTAAAGGTATTTTTAAAACTTTTGTCAAATTTAAGGACAAAAAGTATATTTTATCTTAATTTAAAAACACAACAAAAATACCCAACAGTAAATATATATTTTCAAAAAATATCTTAAAAATTGAATTTTGATGTAATTTTTTGCAAGCATGATTATAAAAATAAAATATTATTATACTTAAAATTTAGTGATTTTTCGTTAAATATATATTTTTTATAATTTTTTGTTAACAACCAATAATACTTTTAAAAAATCACAAAATAATATATACTTAACAAAAAAATTACCAAATTTTAAAAATAATAATATCTCATTTTTCTAATTATATTTACAAAAAATTGTATCAAAATTCAATCTCTAGTGTATTTTTTGAGAAATACATATTTAATGTTAGTTTTTTTGCAAGATTATCTAACATTAAATATGTATTTCTCAAAAAAATACATTAGAGATTGAATTTTGATATAATTTTTTGCAAGCATGATTAAAAAGATGAGATATTAATATCCTTAAAATTTGATATTTTTTGTTTAGTATATATTTTTTTGTAATTTTTTTGTTAACAACTAATAATACTTTTAAAAAATCACAAAATAAATATACTTAGAAAAAAATCACAAAATTTTAAGAATAATAATAATATCTCATTTTTTTAATTATTCTTGCAAAAAATTACATCAAAATTCAATCTCTAAAGTAGTTTTTGAAAATATATATTTACTGTTGGACATTTTTGTCGCGTTTTTAAATTATTTAAAGGCATTTTTGTCGATAGTAAAATTCAAATGCATTTTTTGTCAGCGTTTGAATAATTTAGAGACATTTTTTGTGGTTAACCCAAAAATTTGATTCTCAATTCAATTTAGCTTTTAAATTTTTAACTGATTCAAATTGAGTTAAATTTTATTTTGATTTCTGAAAATGGTAAGTTATACTGATTTAGTCTCTAACTTTTTAATTGCTATCATTTAGTTTTAAAATTTAAAAAAGTGTATTAATGTAGTCTCTCGTGTATTTTCCGTTGTTGAAACTTAACGTTATTAGTGACATAGCTCAAGTCTTGCTACACTAGACATATTAAAACGACGTTGTACTTATTTTGGCGCTAAAGAAGGCACTAAATGATATTATTTTAAGGTTTGAACAATACTAAAATATTACCTTCCCTTTTGAACAATATTAATTATTAAACTTCTCAAACGACGTCGATTAGTGCCTTCTTTAGTGCCAAAATACGTATTGTATCGTTTTAATATGTCCAACGTGGCAAGGTTTGAGCCATGTCACTAACGGTGTTGAGTTCCAACGACGAAAAATACACGAGAGACTATATTGGTGCATTTTTTTAATTTGGGGAAGAAATTGTAACAATTGAAAAGTTAGGGACTAAATCAGTGCAACTCGCCAATCTCAAGGATCAAAGTGGGGCTTAACTCGACCCAAATTGTGCCCTAAACTAAAACTTTAATGCATGACTCAAGTTGGTCTCTCCGTCCATTTTCGTTACCGGAGAGATGACATGGCACAATTAAACGATGTCGTTTTGCTGTTTGCGCCTAAACGACGTTGTTTTACTCTTCTCCCTCTTCTTCTTCCTCCTCCTCAATATTTGAACCTCCCACCACCTCATTGTCACCACTCTCAATCATACCTTTCCAACCCCACCACCCTCACCACCACCACCACCACCCTTCTCCTCCTCCTCATCTCTCCTTCCTCTTCTTCTTCCTCCTCCTCAATTTGATCAGTAAATCCTTTCTCTTCCTCTTCCTTCCTTTCTCCCCTTCTTCTAATCAATGCAATGACAAATAAAACAAATTGATTCTGTGACATCAAGCAACCATGGCTTCAGTAATAAATTTTAACCCACTTTCACTTTAACTCGCTACTGCTGCTACTTGTTAGGGTGGTAGAATATGCATGTGAGGTTGATGATGATGACAACGGGGTTTTAAATACTCACTCGTTGTCAAATTACTTTACTATGATAAGGATGAGAATTTTTTGGATGGTCTAGTTTTTTTTTTTGTAGTATTCTCTGGCTAAGGAGATCGAGGAAGAGGAAGATGGAGAAAAGGATGGCGGGGTGATGGTGGACTGGTGGATGAGCGGGAGGCAAGTAGGAGGAGGAGGATGGTGGTGGTAGTAGTGAGAATGATGGAGTTGGAAAGGTATGATTGAAGGTGATGGCAATAGGATGGTGGGAGGTTCAGGCATTGAGGAGGAGAAAGAAAAAGGGGGGGAGTAAAACGACGTCGTTTAGGCGCAAACAGCAAAATAATGTCATTTAATCGTGCCACGTCATCTATCTGATGACGAAAATAGATGGAGGGGCCAACTTGAGTCACACCTTAAACTTTAAAGTTTCAGGGTACAATTTAGGTCAATTGAAAATTAAAGAGCTAAATTGAGTCGGAAGTCAAATTTCAATGCGATTTTAAGTATTAACTTGTGGTTTATTACTATGTAATGACATTTTCAATATTAAAACCTATAAATCTTTAACTTTAGTTAAAAATATTTAAATAAAATAGGTTTAAGTTTGATGTTTAAATTGTTTTACATAATTATTTAATTAAAAGACATAAATACTGAATTTTGGAATTTTTTAAATAAATAAAATAAATATTTATTTATCAAAATAAATAATTTGTAACAATTTTACGAAAATACACCTTATGTCTTATCTTGTTTATAGTGTAAACGAAATAAGATTGCACGTATCTCGTTTACACTATAAGCGAGATAAGGCACGAGACGGCATGGCCGTATCACGTTTATACACGTGTTGTGTAAGGGTCTTATCTCTTTTACAGTGTAAACGAGATACGTATAATCTTATTTTGTTTACAGTGTCCTTTGGAGTTGTTTTCCACCCATTTCTTCAAATTTTCCCGAACTTCTACCCTCTTCTAACTATATTATCATGGTTCTGAAAATTGGACTGGATTGGCTAATCGAACCAGTCAAACTGGGAATTGGCCATAAAAAGGTCCGATCCACTACTAATAACCGTTGGAGAGAAAACCGTTCAAAAATCGCTGAACCGACCGGAACCAGCTGGTTGGACCAGATCAGTAACAGCCGATTCTAAGAAAATGACGCCGTTTTATGAGTTAAAAAAAAGGCCAAATCCTGAAACACCCATTTCCCCGAATCAAGAATCATTCGTGCACCCCCATTGGCCCCTTCTTAAGCAAAGCAAAGAGAACCCTAGCCCTAGGATCCTTGCCAGTGCCGTCCCCAGGTTCTCGGCGCCTCTACTTCTTCCTCTTCCCCCTGTCTGGAACCCAGGTAGCTCGGCTCGTCATCCCCATCTTCCTTGGCTTCTCTGTTCGTGGCTTGGAGCAGCTCGCCGTTGGGTTGCCGCTTGCCGTCGGCTCGCCTATCAACGTCGTCTCGCCGGTTGCCATCCGTGTCTTCGTCGAAGGTTAGTGATGGATCTGTTTAATTTTGTTTATGGTTACTGATGGCTCTGTTAGTCTGTTTAATTTTTCTTCGCATCCGCTCCTTCCTTTTAATTTTTCCATGGTTAGTGGTTACTGATGAGTGATAAGTGATGGCTCTATTTAATTTTGATTCTGGTTACTGATGGGTCTGTTTAAATTTGCTTCGCATCCGCTTCTTCCTTTTAATTTTGCTCTGTTTATTGATGAGTAATGGCTCTGTTTAATTTCTGAATGCTTGGTTCTTCTTGTTCTTTTTAATTTTTGGAATTTTTGTTCAAATTTTTGTGTAATGTTTTGTAATGTTTTATAATGTTGCTGTTTTGTAATTGCTAGTTGCTGGGTGCAGGTTTAGTGTCATCACTGTTTTGGAATGTTTATGTACTAATGTTTGTTGCTATTTTGTCATTACTGGTTGCTGGTTGGAGGTTTGGTGTGATTATTGGTTAATGTTTTGTAATGTTTGTTGCTGAATGCTGATTGTTGAGTTCAGATATGGTCTTGTTGCTAAATGCCGTTTGTGCTGAACGCTAAATGTTTGTTGTTGAATGCTGCTGCTGTTTTTAATAAGACATGGATAGTGTAGTATTTTCTATTTCTTGTCCTTACTTCTGAAGTTCATTGTTTCAGAAGGTTCAGTGTTGGCTTCAACTTTCAAATGGAAATTGGGAGCTGGTGAAGATAATAACATCTTCTGGAACTGAGTCTGTTGTTTTATTGCCTGATGGGAAAGTAAGATATGATCTAGCATTACCATAGTACACAGTGATGTTTGTTCCATCTAGCTGGACTCTGTGAGACAACTAGAAAATGTTCTTTTAATTTAACCTTGTTAATCATATCTTGTACAATTCAGACAAAAGTAGGGCCTATTTTGGTTGCCATAAATTCCTTCAAGAAAGTTCCTCTGTATGGTAATTATTATATTAAATCCTACAAGCGTAAGAATTAAAAAGGCCTATTTTGTTTTACTTTTTGACTTAGCTACATTAAGGCAATATTCTCTATCTTTAACTTGTGCACTGCAATTCAATCCAGCTATTTTTAATGGAAGTATAATTATGTTAATTGTCAACATATTTGCCGTAAGTTTTTGTGTATTTTGATGATTAATTACATTTAGTTGGTGATATTTTATATAAGATTTTAAATTTGAAAGATACTTTATGATGTTTATTTATAATATATTTATTATTTTATTAAGGAACGATTTTTTTAGTTGAACCACAGTTAGATCAGTTAGACCAGTAAACCAGTGAACCAGTGACTAAAGCGGTTCGATGACTGGTCCGATTTTCAGAACCTTGCATATTAACGACTTACTAGGTGAGCATGGCACGTGTAGATGCACATGATCCAAACATCAACCTCCTGAATGCGACATGGAACATCGCAGGGGTAGCTAACTTCGAGGTTAGTGTTGTTGTCCTTGTGTTTATATTAGAGCATGTATGAGAGAAGTCATAGTTATGGTACTTGTTCCGAGGGTTACCTGAAACTGTAGGTCGATCTCGGTCGAGATCTGCAGTGGTGGCCGGAGCTGTCGTGTCCGACTTGTTGGACTTGGTGGTGTTGCTGATCCTTCGTCACCGGAGGATGGTGGTACCTGCAAGAGACTCCGATGCTTAAGTTAGCATGGGCTTTAAGCAGGTATTTTATGTAGAAACAGAGTATGAGTTATACTTGGGTGCTCAAGTGTATTTATAGTAGTGTGGGCTGACCTTTCTAGATAAGATAAGTTAGTTATCTTATCTTATCTTTAAGTGAAGTCATCTTATCTCTAAGGGGAACCGCCTTTATCTTTCTAGCCTTTAGCTGCCTTTAGATTGGGCTATGTCCCTTTGTTTGGGCCTGCTTGGGATTCTTGTGGCAATTTGGCCGAACTCTTTAAAGAAGAGGTCGGGGGACCTGACCTGAAGAGGTCGGTTGCTTTGTTTTTAATCAGCCCGGGTCGGATAGCTCGACCCGGGGTATGGACAGTTATCTTATCTTATCTTTAAGTGAAGTCATCTTATCTTTAAGGGGGGCCTCTATCTTTCTATGCTTTAGCTGCCTTTAGATTGGGCTATGTCCCTTTGTTTGGGCTTTCTTGGGCTTCTTGTGGTGATTTGGCCGAACTCTTTAAAGAAGAGGTCGGGTGACCTGTCCTGAGGAGGTCGGTCGCTTTGTCTTCACTCAGCCCGGGTCGCATAGCTCGACCCAGGGTATGAACAGTGCCCCTGCTTGAGCTCGGTCTTTCCTTTGAGGTCATATTTAGTTTAGACTTCGACCCATTCTTTGAGGAAGCTGTGCTCGAGCAATTTGTCTTGAGTCGATTTTGTATGTCTTCAGCTGGACTCTTTGAATGCGAAGCGTTTTTTCTTTTTTCCCCTTTAGTTGTGGCGCGCGTTTCGCTTTTCTTGGAAACGTGTGAGGGTTTAAAAGCTCATAAATATCCCTTCGCCGTTTCCTTTTTCCCTCTTTGCTACTTCATTTTTGAAATTTTCAAAGTGTCATTTTACAGTTTTTTTTCTCTAATTCCTCTTCGTCTTCTTTGCTCATCGTTTGCAAGGCGTTTTGCTCCTTCTGAAATCTTCTGGTTTACACGCCCCCAAGCTTTCCATCTCCTTTGCACGAGGGCGTTTTGTTGGCGCAAATTTGGTCGCTTGCTTATTCCTGATCCTTCCCTCGCATTTTCTTCTTCATCCTCCACAGGTTAGTATTTTCTTTCCTTTTTATGCTTTCGATAGTCGCCTTCTTGTATGTCTCCACTGTTGCGTGTAATTTTTACTGATTTTGTCTCTGAGAACCCTGACCCCTTTGTAAAAAGATTGTATCTTTCCTTTCTATATTTTGTTTTCACGATTTTCTGAAAAAGCTTGCATCTTTGTGGTGATCCCTGCATTCTTTTGCTGTGACGTGTGCCTGGTAGTTTTTGCTTCCTTAGGGTTTTATTCTCGTTGTTCCTGTTTCTTTCATCCTTGCACGTCCTTGTCTTTGGTTTCACTACTTTTGTCTGAACTGTTGGAAAAGAAAGATTGTAGCTTTTGATGATTTTTTTGTTGATGATGATGGGTTTCTTGCTGCTTTGTGTGGAGTGATGTTACTAGAGAAGGATTGTGTTTTTTTGTTGTGAGATATTTAGGGCATAGATCGTCGATTTCCTTCTTTCCTGGTTCTTGCCTTGTTACTGCCTCCAAAGGGTGCCCCTGGACTTTAGTATGAATCCTGGGGTTTCCCTTTTACTGTCGTGTCTGATTCTTGATGTTCATATGTTATTTTCCGAATTATTTCCATATTTGCCCGAGTTGTTTGGTAGTAAGCCATTTTTCCTTTTTCTTCCTGTAGGAATAGTTGACCTATGTCTTCCCGCAAAAATATTGTTGAGATGTCTACTAAGATCCCGGACGGCATGTCTGACTAGCTGGACTCCATAGTTTTGATGTGTGTTACAGTTGCTGACCCTGAGTATTGTGTGCGACTTAGGAGGCACCATAGGATTTGTAGTAATAGGGATTAGGAGAAAAATTATGAGTTAGTGTCACCTGACCCTGAGGAGAGGGTTAGTTTTCCTCCTTTTACTCAAGAAGAACGTCCCTTTTTTTCTATGCTTATGACTATTTCTTTAGTCAATTGAATATTACCATTCCTTTTACCCCTTTTGTGACCGAGTTGTTGTGGTCCTGCAATGTAGCTCCTTCTCAGCTCTACCCGAACTCTTGGGGCTTCATAAAAATCTTCCAATTGTTGTGTCAGGAACTGGATATCCGACATACCCAAACTCTTTTTCTTTATCTTTTTGTATTGACGAAGCCTGGGGCAGCTAAGAAGAAAGCTTCCTGGGTTTCTTTCCGAGCTACCCAAGGAAAGAAAGTGTTCTCTATGTATGATGGGTCCTTTAGGGATTTTAAGAACTACTATTTCAAGGTCCGGGCTGTTGAGGGCATTCATCCTTTTTTCTTGGATGAGAACAATCAGCTCACCTTCCCATTATGCTGGCAAAAGAATGTAGTAGTAGCTAGGTATTCTTGGGAAAGTCTGGATGAGGTCGAGCAGGCCTTTGTGAATGTATTAGAGGAGAACTGGGGTGAGCCCCTTCATCTTGACACGAAGAAGTTTCTAGGAGATCCTTCCCTTCTTCGTGCTGAATTAGGTAGTGGCCGACTTCTTTATAGTCTTATTTTGTGGTTGAATTTTGCCTCTTTCTGTTTGTGACTTCTTTTCTTGGTTTCTGTTTTGCAGAGATGGTGAAATCCATGGACTCCATGAAACACTTCTGTCAGGCTAAGAAAGCAACAGCTGCTCAAAACATCTCGGCGAAGGCTTCTGGAGAAGGATCTACCCAAGTTCCTCCAAAGAGACCGACCTCGGACACTTCTGGGCCGAGGAAAATCATCCTGACTCCTCAGGTTCGTGTGGTTCCTTCTGCTCCTCTCCAGTCAACCTCTGGTGCTGCCTTTTCTCCTACTGCTGATCCTCCTCCTAAAAAACAGAAGACTGTGGATCCTTATGACTTGGATGCCCCTGATTTTGATGCTATGGGATTTGTTGATAATCAAATTGCTCCTTATGGTCGACTTCTAATGGATGATGTGTCCATCCTTCACCACTTGAATTTTATTACCAGTAACAGTATTCGGATGGCTCATATGGGAGCAGCTCTATTCCGTACTGTTTAGGGTTCCCCAGTCCATGCGACTAAGGCTTTTCTGGAGGATGCTAAATCGGATTTTGATAGAATCAAGGGGATGAAGGATGAGCTTGATGCTAGGATAATTAAGCTGGAGTTGGATTTGGAGAAGGAAAAGTCCCGGGCTACCAGGGCTGAGGCAGCTGCAAACTTGGCGGAGGAGATGGTGAAGAAATACAAGGAGAGTTAAACCCGCACTTATGCCGAGGTGTTGGAGCTAAGGGAGAGGCTTGATTCTGCCCATGTGGATTACGCCGATCTCCAAGGTCATCTTGTAGATACTGTGACAGGTGCTTATGAAAACTTAAAGGCGCAGGTTGAGTTCTCGCTCCTGAACTCGACCTCACTCTCTTCAGCCTGGACAATGTGGTGGAGGATGGCAAGATAGTGCCTGCTCTGGATGATGAAGATGACGGGCCTCCTCCTGCACCGCCAGCCAAAGCTTCTGCAGCCACGACTTCTTCAACTCCTTCTGCTGAGGTCAACCATTCCGAATCTGATCCTGATTGTCAAATTCTTAATCGAGAGGATGGGACTATGGACACCACTCCCATGAAGATCATTCCTCCTCCTTCAGCCACGGATGCTACTACTGGGGAAACTATGGACCCCTTATGATTTCTTTGTTTTATCTGTACAGCCCGATTTATGGGCTTTTGAACTCTGTTTTTGTAACTTTTGATGTGGTGGACTTCTCTTGACTTTCAGTTGCTTCTATCCAACTTTATTTTGAAACAAAAACACTTTTAAACTCTTGAGGCTGCCTCTTAGGTGGCCTTTTGAATTTTTAAATGTTTTTATTTTGATGGGTATATTTCTCTGATATACTGTTCATATCTTTGCAACTTTCGTAGATCTTTATAGAGTGTTGGTACTCTGCTGCCCAACCTCTTTTTGATCAGATCCTGTTTTGTCTGTCTTCTGTTCGGGCGAGATGACCCTTGGGCTAACTTGTCCGACAACTTTTTAGTGTTCTGGTAGAACCTTTTTAGTTAGTCCGAACAATTTTGATAGCCTTGTCGCGGAGCCGTGGCTTTGTGGGCAAAGCTATGTCCCTTTTAGGGCATGCTTTTCGTTGGTCCGACTTCTCTTGTCGGTTGGAGCTGTAGCTTTCATTGGTCTGACTTCTCTTTGTCGGTCCAAATTTTAACTTTTGTTGGTCCGACTTCTCTTGTCGGTCCAAGCTGTAGCTTTCATTGGTCTGACTTCTCTTGTCGGTCTAAGCTAAGTTATTTTTAGTAGTCTATTTTTAGTCAGACCTCGTCAGGCCGCTTTTTATGGATTACTTTTTATAACTTCTTGCATTAATCTGTTTTTATCGCTTTCACCTTGCCGACTTTGTCGTAATCGGGCGATGAATTTGGTTTTCACCTTGCCGACCTTGTCGTAATCGGGCGATGAATTTGGCGTTCACCTTGCCGACTTTGTCGTAATCGGGCGATGAATTTGGTTTTCACCTTGCCGACCTTGTCGTAATCGGGCGGTGAATTTTTGCGTTCAGATTAATGCGTCTTGGTAGGAAACTTTTTAGGAAATCTGAAAAACTTTATTCAAGTAGAAAATAGGCATATAGACAAGAATGTATACATATGAGTGCTTACCCTTCTAAATCGGGCAATTTTGTAGATCTTGACTTGGTGCCTCATTAAAAAACCTTTTCAGGAAAAAGAGTGCACCTTGACCTAAGATCTTTATTATTTTTTAACTATAGTACCTTCTTAGGTTACAGGCATGCCATGACCTTGGTAGCTCTCGTCCCTCGAGGTCGGACACCTTGTAGTAGCCTTTTCCCAGTACCTCTACAACTCGGTAAGGTCCTTTTCAATTAGCTGCTAGCTTCCCTTCTCCTGATCGACCTGCTCCGATGTCATTTCGGATTAGGATGAGATCATCACTAGCGAAGCTTCGCCGAATTACCCTCTGATTATACCTTGAATTCATTCGACGCTTTAACGCTTCCTCTCTAATCCGGGCTCTTTCTCGGACTTCTAGAAGTAGGTCAAGCTCTTCCCTTTGATTTTGGGAGTTGATCTCTTCATTGTAGAGGATCATTCTGGGGGATCCTTCCTCTATCTCCACTGGGATCATTGCCTCCATTCCCTAAGTAAGTCGGAAGGGTGATTTTCCTGTGGTCCGTGGGAGTTGTCCAATATGCCCATAGGACTTGTGGGAGCTCTTCGGCCCAAGCTCCCTTTGCACCCTGTAGTCTCCATTTTAACCCGGTTAGTATGACTTTGTTGGCAGCTTCTGCTTGTCCGTTAACTTGTGGATGTTCTATGGATGTGAATTGGTACTTTATTTTCAAGTCAGCTACCAAGTTCCTTGTAATAATGTTCCTGTATAGAAGTTTTTGACTTCTTTGAGCGGTGGCATTGGCTAGGGGCTCTGTCTCAATCCATTTTGTGAAATAGTCCACCCCTACAATGAGGAACTTGACTTGTTTCGATCCTTGGGGAAAGGGTCCGAGGAGGTCTAGCCCCCATTTTGCGAATGACCAGGGTGACGTTACACTAATGAGCTCTTCTGGTGGAGCGATGTGGAAGTTAGCATGCTTCTGACATGGTGGAAATGTCTTGACGAACTCTGTCACTTCTTTGTGTAAGGTTGGCTAGAAGAATCCAGCTCGGAGTACTTTTTTGGAAAGAGCTCGTGCACCCAAGTGGTTGCCACACATGCCACTGTGTACTTCTTCCAGGACTTCCCTTGTATTGGAAGTCGGTACGCATTTTAGGAGGGGTGTTGAGATCCCTCTCCTATATAAGATGTCGCCCACCATAGTGTAGTACTGTGCTTCTCGTGTCAACCTCTTTGCCTCCTTCTTATCTGTGGGGAGTGTCTCTGTCTTGAGGTAGTTGATAATGGGGGTCATCCACCCTTGATCCAGACCAGATATGGCTTCCCTTTTTTCCTTTGTGATTGATGGGCTTTGTAATGTTTCCTGGATGAGGCTTCTGTTATTGCCCCCTGGTTTGGTGCTGGCTAGTTTTGAGAGTGCATCCGCCCGAGTATTCTGTTCTCGAGGTATATGTTGGACCTCATATTCCCTGATCTGCCCGAGCTGTTCTCTAGTTTTGTCGAGATATTTCTTCATGGCAGGGTCATTAGCTTGGTAGCTCCCTTCTATTTGTGAGGTAACTACTTATGAATCACTGAAGATGGTGAGCTTTTGGACTCCTACCTCCTTAGCCAGCCTCAAACCAGCCAGTAATGCCTCATATTCAGCTTGATTATTTGAAGCAGGGAATTCGAACTTTAGTGAGAGTTTGATTTGGGTTCCCTAATCGCTTTCTATTATCACACCTGCGCCACTCCCAGTTTTGTTTGAAGAGCCATCCACGTAGAGATTCCATCTTGTGGGAGTTCCCGGGGTATCCATGTACTCAGCAATGAAGTCGGCCAGGTACTGTAATTTGATGGCTGTCCGGGCTTCATATTGAAGATCGAATTTGGACAACTCGATCGCCCATTACAGGATTCTTCCCGCTAAGTCTGTCTTCTGTAGGATGCCTATGGGCTGGTTGGTCTGAACCTTGATAGTGTGCACTTGAAAGTACAGGCGAAGTCGTCGAGAAGTGAGTATGAGTGCGTAGGCAAACTTTTCTATCTTTTGATAGTTAAGTTCGGCCCCTTGTAAAGCTTTGCTGATGAAGTATATGTGTTGCTGCTCACCCTCTTTTTCTCTGACAAGTGCTGAGGCGATCGCCCGATTTCTCACGACGAGGTATAATATGAGTACTTCTCCTTCCCGTGGTCGGGTAAGAACTGGTGGTTGCCCCAAGAATTTTTTGAAATCTTGGAAGGCTTGCTCACACTCTGTTGTCCATTCAAACCTCTTTCCTTTCTTTAATGTGGCGTAAAAGGGAAGAGATCTGATGGCTGAGCCGGCTAGAAACCTAGACAGGGCTGCAAGTCTTCCGTTGAGCTGTTGTACTTCTTTGACGCAGGTCGGGCTTTTCATGTCAAGTATAGCCTGACATTTATCTGGGTTTGCCTCGATTCTTCTTTGCGTGAGTATGAAGTCCAAGAATTTGTCAGCTTCTACTGCAAATGTGCATTTTGCGGGATTAAGTCGCATTCCATGCTTTCTGATGGTGTCGAATACTTTGGTTAGGTCGGGTAGTAAGGATTCCTTACTTTGTATTTTTACCAGCATATCATCTACGTAAACCTCCATTAATTTCCCAATGTGGTCTGCAAAGACTTTGTTCATCAATCTTTGGTAGGTAGCTCCTGCGTTTTTAAGCCCGAATGGCATGATGATATAGCAATAATTTGCTTTTGGGGTTAGGAACGAGGTCTTTTCTTGATTGGGTGGGTACATCAGGATTTGATTGTATCCTGAATAAGCATCCATGAAGGAGAAGTATTTGTATCTAGAAGATGCGTCCACTAGAGTGTTGATAAACCATCATTTTATGATTTATATTGTGTTTAATTGACTGGTTTTATCAAGTCTTTACCTACTTATTCATATGATTAGCATGATATTACAATTCCTTCCCAAAATTGCTCCATGGTTGAAAACTTGCTTCCTAGAGATCTTTTAATTATACATTTTAACTTTCCTTTATCCCATTTGATGCCGTGATCCGTGTGTTAAGTGTTTGAGGCTTCATAGGGCAGGAATGGCTTAGAGAATGGAGAGGAAGCTTGCAAAAAATGGAAGGAACACAAGAAACCAAGGAGATGACCAGCGAACAATGACGCGAGCGCATGGCTCATGCGAGCGCGCGAAAAGAAGAAATCGCATTGTGAGAAAAGCTCAAGTAAAAGCCATGAGTGGAAAAAGACTGAGTGATACACTTGAGAGAAAAGCCTAGAGTTATTTTCTGATTTCTTTAGGTATGTCTATGTCTTGTATCTTGTACCTGTGAGGTATCCTTTTCTTAGTTGGGTTAGCACTAAGAGTGAATAGTTAGGTATTAGCATAGCCAATGTCAAGTTAGGTTAGAACTTGAGTGTGAAAGGATTGGGTCAATCCTGTGAAATTGGTGTATGTAATACTGTTAACTATAGTGAAAATTCTTCCATAGTTGTGGAGGAGACTGGACGTAGGTTGCATAGCACAAGGCAACCGAACTAGGATATTTGCTGGTGTTAGCTTTTCTCTTCTCTGCACTGTTCTGTTTTCTGATATTCATGAGACAAAAATAAATTGTCTCATAAATTTCCGCTGCTGAGTTCAAACAGAATCAGAATTCAAATATTGTTTAAAAGGGTCAGTTCAGAAACTAAAAGGAAAGGCAAAGATTCAACCCCCTTCTCTAAGCCTACCACAACCTTCAGGTGTTATTTTTAGAAATTATTAAAAAAAATAATAATAAATAATTAAAAAATAAATATAAATATAAAAAATTATTTTAGTAAAAATAATCATAAAAATAATTATAAGAAATTATTTTTTAAAAATAAAAATAAAATCTTATAAATATAATTAAAAAATTTATTATGGTATTATTTTTTTAAAATTATTTTTATAATTATAAAAATAATTATAAAAAATTATTTTAATAAAAGTAATCATAAGAAACTATAAATTAAAAGAGAGAGAACTTTATTTTTTCTATCATGTATCAATATTTTATTTGTAAATCAAACTCATGCCACTTTTAATCACTAAAATTAATACCACCAAAAAACTCCCCTAATTTATATATAACATGTAATATTAATAAGTCATGTTAGCACGCTATGATATTACTAGTATATATGAATATTCCAAGTGATCATCTCAATGGATAACATGCATACTAATTAAAACAAGTAGTTCTATTATAGTTTTTATTGCGGAAGAACATATTCAACTCTCAACCAATTCAAGAGAAAAAAACATCAACATTTGAGATAAACTCACCCTCATTAACCAGGCTATAAAAGAAAGGTGAATGAGCTTCTGCCTAACCTCATAAACATAAAAGGCATATAAGTAAAAAATGGAAAGGTTCAAAATTTGTTTGGACTTTTGGTCTCCAAAATAAATACACAAAAACAAATGAAATGTGGGGTAGTTGAAGTCAAATAATGAAAATAATGAAAAGCAACAAAACAAATTGGGACATAGTCCCCTTATTAAACACACAAGAGATTTGTACTAAATTGCTACTAGTATATGAATTTGAGAAAGTAGAAAAAATAATGATTTGAATGAACAACGTGAAGAATGAAAAAAAAATACTTACTGAACTAAATACATTAGTACAATAATATACAAGTTGTGGAAATAAAAAAAAAATACTTACTGTATTAAAATTTTATTTTAAAAAGTACTACCGAATTCTAATTTTATTAATAATTAGTTTAACTTTTGATAAGTCTTTTTCTATATTTCATATTTTTTTGCAAGTCAGATATCAATTTTAAAATAATCAACAGCGTAATTATTATTGCACATTGAGACAAGTAAATAATAGGATTTTTTATTTAAATAAATTAAGTAAATATTTTATTTATTGAAATGAATAATTATAAAAATTATTACGAAAATACGACGTTACCTGATCTTATTTCGTTTACAGTATAAATGCGATAAGCTTGCACGTATCTCGTTTACACTGTAAACGAGATATACATGTTTACACGCACTTACTTATCTTGTTTACAGTGTAAACGAGATACGTGCAAACTTATCTCATTTACACCAGTTCACGCCTATATATAGATGTCGTTATATATGATCATTTAAATTTTTTTAATAGTTGTTAATAAATATTTTAACAAGTTAAGGATGTTTGTATATTAAAGATTATATCAATATATCCATTTGAGTTGAAGGTGGACAAACTTAAGAATGTGTGAGTTTAGATGTTTTTTATTCATATATTTATTTTTTTGCTAAACCTAATTTTTTTTATACCATGAACATGAGAAATTATTTTTTGTTATGTAATATGCGATAAAAAAAAAACTTCTTAACATCAATAATTAAAATATAAGAGATAATTTCAGTTTTGTATTCAACGAAAAAATATGCGTATATTAATTTAATTTTATTAATGGTTGACATTATGTTATATGCATATACGAAATGTATTTTGGATTCTTTACTAATAATGTCAATGTTTAGTTCTTTACTTTTCTTAATGGTATGTGTTACGGCCTGGCCCAAATTTACGCGGGTCAACCCGACTCGAGTTCCCTCCGGCTCGGCAATGCGTCCTCCACCCGACTTGGACACGCGTCCCGTACGGCTTGCACACAGACGTGGGACAGCGTCCTTGAGGGTATGGGCCTGTCCACTTGAGGGGCCCACTACTGACATGTATATAAGGGGGAGACTGGCTCTCCCCCCGAGGTACGTGACATTCTTACATCACCTCCCTTCCGCCTGCGCATATTCTGACAAGAGCGTCGGAGTGTCTTTGCAGGTGGCACCCCCCTTCTCCACGCGAAGTGCTCGGGACCTCGCATACCCGAGACCAAAAGACCACGACCAGACGAGCCTCTCCACCATCCCAAGCGTTGACCTCAGAGTCCTGACCCGAACCGTCCGGTATCCGACCTACCGAACATTGGCGCCGTCTATGGGGACCATCGTCCATGGATTTCGTGCTGGTCCAAACTGGAACAGGCTCCGAGGTGGCGCCTCCCGTGCTCGGGGGAGGCGCCGTTGCGACGGAAACCCGGCAACAACAGAGGTCGCCCCCAAGGGATGCGACGCAAACTTGCGAGAGATACCCCTTCGGGGGGACAGGTGACAACCACGCCAGGATAATGCAAGAACTACGCCACAGAATGCAGGACTTAGAGCGCAGGCTAGCAGAGAGAGAGCGCGACCAACGCTCCCCAGAGCGGAGCCCCACCCGTTCCCGTTCAAGGAGCCGCTCGAGGCGCACGCCCAGCCCCCAATACGAGTCGGAGAGCACTGGGGGGCGGGCACGCCCCAGAAGAAGAAGTCGGGACCCCATCATCTACGCCCGACACGAAAGGCGGCGTGCGTCGAACAGGGGCGACGAGGAGGTGCGCCGGGAGAACGACGAGTCGAGAAGAACTGCCCGAGGACCCGTCATAATAGGAGCGACTCCTTTTCACCGTTCCGTACTCGAGGTCCGACTACCGAAACACTTCGACAAGCCGACAGACATGAAGTATGACGGAACGCAAGACCCCCTGGAACACTTGACGGCCTTTGAGGCCAGGATGAACCTAGAAGGAGTGGGAGACGAGGTCAGATGTCGCGCTTTCCCGGTCACCTTAGTGGGCCCGGCAATACGGTGGTTCAACAACCTCCCGCAAGGCTCGGTGACCCAATTCTCCGACATCAGCCACGCCTTCTTGGCTCAATTCACGACTAGGATTGTCAAAGCCAAACACCCAATCAATTTGCTAGGGGTGACACAAAGACACGGAGAGCCGACCAGGAAATACCTGGACCGTTTTAATGACGAGTGCTTGGAAATTGACGGTCTGACGGACTCGGTGGCAAGTTTGTGCTTAACGAACGGGCTCTCGAATGAGGACTTCAGGAAACACCTCACCACAAAGCCCGTCTGGACAATGCAAGAGATCCAGTGCGTGGCCAAAGAATACATCAATGACAAGGAAGTCAGCCGGGTTGTGGCTGCCAATAAACGGCAGCCCGGCTACAACCAAGCCCGACACTTTGAAGCCAGAGAAAGACCAAAGGAGCACGCCAGAGACGGCGGCCCGAGTAAACCACCCAAACCGTTCCCCCGAGTTGGGAAATTCACCAACTACACCCCCCTCACGGCATCGATCACTGAAGTTTACCAACAGATAGCAGAAAAGGGGATACTGTCGAAGCCCCGACCACTGAAGGACAGGACGGGAGGAAACAAGGACCTCTACTGCGAGTATCACAAGGGTTATGGGCACAAGACCCAAGACTGCTTTGACCTAAAGGACGCCCTCGAGCAAGCTATCAGGGACGGCAAACTCGCCGACTTCTCCCACCTTATAAGGGAACCAAGGAGACGCAACCGGGACCACGACAGCGAAGACAGATCCCGACCAACGAGGCGACGACAAGAACCAGAAGGTGACGACCACGGTCTCATGGTGGTAAACGTGGTGATGGCCAGGAATACCGCCCCGAGGTCGAAATCGGCGCAGAAGAAGGATGCCAAGGTCCTAGCGGTCTCCACCCCACCCGTTAGAAGTCTTAAGGGTCTCCCGCCTATCTCTTTCGGCCCGGAGGACCAATGGTTTGACGAGGTGACGGAAAGTCCGCCCATGGTCATCACGGCTAGGGTTGGAACTGGCCTCGTCAAACGAATCCTGGTAGACACGGGGGCAGACTCAAATATCATGTTCCGAAACGTTTTCGATGCCCTGGGATTGAGAGATTCCGACCTGACGACCCACCAGCACGGTGTGGTAGGGTTAGGAGACCACTTCATCAAGCCAGACGGAATCATCACACTCCCGACCTCTGTGGGACAAGGGCAAAGACGGAGAACAGTCATGGCAGACTTTGTAATATTACGAGATTCGACAGCTTATAACATCATCCTGGGGAGAAAGACTATTAACGACCTGGGGGCAGCTATCAGTACGAAACTACTGGTGATGAAGTTCATCACCGATGACGGATCCGTGGGATCCCTCAGGGGCGATTTGGAGACGGCGGTCGCTTGCGACCACGCCAGCCTTTCTCTCAGGAAAAAATCCAAAGAAGCGTCAGGGGTCTTCCTGGCCGACCTGGATGCCAGGGTAGACGACAAACCCAGACCAGAGCCAGAAGGAGACTTGGAAAAGTTCAGAGTCGGCGAGGAGGACGATAAATTCACATTCATAAACAGAAACCTCCCCCACGAGATAAAGGAGCCTTTGATGGAAATGATCAGGGCCAATGCCGACCTCTTTGCCTGGACACCTGCTGACATGCCCGGGATAGATCCCTAGCTCATGTCGCATCACCTGGCCGTAAAGGCAGGAGCCAAACCAGTGGCCCAGAGAAGGAGAAAGATGTCGCAGGAAAGGGCGGAAGAGGTGGCCAAGCAAACGGCCAGCCTCCTAGAAGCGGGACTCATCCGGGAACTGGACTACTCGACCTGGTTGTCGAATGTAGTTCTGGTTAAAAAACACAATGGGAGATGGAGAATGTGTGTGGACTACTCTGACCTCAACAAGGCCTGTCCCAAGGACTGCTACCCCCTGCCTAATATTGATGCACTTGTCGACGCAGCGGCGGGGTACAGGTATCTAAGCTTCATGGATGCCTACTCAGGGTACAATCAGATACCGATGCACCGACCCGACGAGGAAAAAACGGCGTTCATAACGCCAGGGGGCATCTATTGTTACAAGGTAATGCCGTTTGGTCTAAAAAATGCTGGGGCCACATACCAAAGGTTGATGAATAAGATATTCAGTGAACTCATGGGCAAAACAGTAGAAGTCTATGTGGATGACATACTCGCAAAGACCGCACGACCCGACGATCTCCTGAGCGACCTTAACGGCGTTTTCTCGTCCCTCCGGCAACACGGCATGAGGCTTAATCCGCTCAAATGCGCGTTCGCCATGGAGGCCGGAAAGTTCCTGGGCTTCATGATCACTCAAAGAGGAGTGGAAGCCAATCCCGAAAAGTGCCAAGCGGTCCTTCAGATGAAGAGTCCGGGTTGCATCAAAGACGTCCAGAGACTTGCCGGAAGATTGACAGCTTTATCCCGTTTCCTCGGAGCATCGGCAGCAAGAGCCCTACCCTTCTTCAATTTAATGAGAAAGGGAATGACGTTCGAATGGACCCCAGCGTGCGAAGAGGCATTCAACCACTTCAAGGAAATCTTGGCGGCACCGCCAGTTCTCGGGAAACCCAGGGCCGGAGAACCGCTCTACCTCTACCTGTCAGTAACCGAGGAAGCGCTTGCCGCGGTCCTCGTTACAGAAGAAGCAAAGACACAACAGCCCGTTTACTTCGTGAGCAGGGCACTCCAGGGACCAGAGCTGAGATACAGCAAACTGGAAAGACTGGCGCTGGCGCTCCTAGTGTCCTCCCGAAGGTTAAGACAATACTTCCAGGGTCACCGTATAGTCGTGAGGACGGATCAGGCGATTCGACAAATACTGCAAAAACCTGACTTGGCTGGTAGGATGATGACCTGGGCCATCGAGCTCTCACAATATGACCTACAGTATGAGCCCCGACATGCAATCAAGGCCCAGGCAATGGCAGACTTTTTGGTGGAGGTAACAGGGGACCCTCCCGAAGAAACGGGCACACGGTGGAGGCTTCATGTGGACGGAGCCTCCAACCAAACGTCCGGAGGAGCAGGGGTCATCTTAGAAAGTCCAGCAGGGGTCATCTATGAGCAATCGACCAAGTTCGAGTTCCCAGTGTCGAACAACCAAGCAGAATATGAGGCTCTCCTGGGCGGACTAATACTGGCTCGGGAAGTCGGGGCGACGAGGGTCGAAGTATGCAGCGACTCCCAAGTCGTCACCTCGCAGGTAAACGGAAGCTACCAAGCCCGGGACCCCCTCCTCCAAAAATACTTGGAAAAGGTTAAGGAAATGACAAGCCAGTTCCAGGAGGTCATCGTCCAGCACGTTCCAAGAGAAAGGAACACACGGGCGGACCTCCTGTCGAAGCTGGCGAGCACAAAGCCAGGATCGGGTAACCGGTCGCTCATCCAAGGGCATGGTGAAGGAACCAACGGTCGCCCTCCACTTGACGAAGTCGAGCCCCTCATGGCTGGACCCCATCACCAACTTCCTAGAACTCGGCAAGTTTCCCGAAGATGAGAAAGCAGCCAAAGCTGTAAGAAGGGAGGCGGCCAGATATGCAATCATACAGGGACAACTATTCAAAAAGGGACTCTACCAGCCCCTATTGAAGTGTTTGCACCCCGACCAAACAGACTACGTGCTTAGAGAAGTCCATGAGGGGTGTTGCGGACACCACATCGGGGGCAAAGCCCTAGCAAGGAAGCTCATCCGAGCAGGATATTACTGGCCGACGATGATGAAGGACTCAAAGGAATTCGTCAGAAAATGCACAAAGTGTCAACAAAACGCCAACTTCCACAAGGCGCCGGCCTCCGAGCTAAGCTCGCTAACGACTACACGACCTTTTGCACAATGGGGAGTCGACCTCCTGGGACCTTTCCCGGTCGGCCCAGGACAAGTCAAATACCTCATTGTCGCCATTGACTACTATACCAAATGGGTGGAGGCTGAACCACTAGCCACGATATCGTCCTCCAACTGCCGGAAGTTCATGTGGAGGCAGGTGATAACCCGTTTCGGTATCCCGGAGGTCGTTATCTCAGACAACGGGACCCAGTTCACTGACAAGAAGTTCATGGAATTCCTCTCTGACCTAGGGATAAAGCAAAAGTTCTCCTCAATAGAACATCCCCAAACAAACGGGCAAGTAGAGGCCGCAAACAAAGTCGTCCTTCTTGGTCTAAAGAAGCGCCTAGACAGTAAGAAAGGAAACTGAGCTGACGAACTCTCCTCCGTCTTATGGTCTTACCGGACAACCGAGCAAAGCGCCACGGGGAAAACTCCCTTTCGCCTAACATACGGGGTCGATGCGGTAATATCAGTCGAAATCGGCGAACCAAGCCCCCGACTACTACTCGCGGGCATGAGCGAAGCGGTCGAGAAAGACCTGATTGAAGAAACAAGGGAGATGGCTCACCTAACAGAAATGGCGCTGAAACAAAGAATAGCCCTGCGTTACAATGCAAAAGTCCTCAAACGAGATTTCGAGGAAAGGGACCTCGTCCTGCGACGCAACGACATCGGCGTCCCGACCCCAGGGGAAGGTAAGCTGGCGGTAAATTGGGAAGGTCCCTACAGGGTAAGGGAGGTACTCGGCAAAGGCGCTTACAAACTCGAAAGACTCGACGGCAAGGAAATACCCAGAACATGAAACGCAGGTAACCTAAAGAGGTTCTACTCTTGACCCACCGGCTCACCGACCAGGGAGCCTAGCCAGATAGTTGATATTTGCCCTATCCACATGTTAATTCATCTTGTTTACTTACTTTGTCAAATGCTTGCCCAGCTGACGATTAATTTTCACTTGTTCAAATTTTTTACTTGTTAAAATTTTCTTACTTCACATCTGTTTCACACGACTGATAACTAAAACGGCACCCCGGGATTGATCACCCCGGGAGCCAGACGGCTCATAAGCCTTAACCAATTCGACGACGACGCGACCAAATCGGTCCGAACTGTTGCCAAACGTGAAAACGGCGAGACGGGCACAAGAAATAAGCCCACCCAGAATAAACGGTAACACGATAACAGCAACGCGACAAGACAACGAAACGAGCGCAAATCACAAAGCAACCAAACATACTTATAAAGTGTCAAAATATGGAACGGACAAGCAAATTGTTCAAAACAAACAAAACGACAAATACACAAAGTTACAAGGAATCACTTCCTCGGCATATCTACAACCTTGCCATCTTGAATCATTTTGAAGACCCCAATAGCAGAGGTGTCGAAGTCGGGAGCCACAATCTTCATTTGAGCCTTCAAGGCATCCTCAGTCATAGTAATTGCATTCTTTCCTTGATCCTTGGTCGCCTTCAGCTTCTTTTTGAGCCCCTCAACTTCCGACCTAGCGACCTCAGCCAACGAGACAGCTTCGTCACGCTCCTTCTCCAAGGTCGCCACACGGCCCTGGGCAGAGTTCAGCTGGCCCTCCAAGGTCATCTCCCTCTCGATTAGGCGGGCCACCGACTCGTCCGAAACTTTCAACTTCTCGGTAGCGGACGCCGCCTTCTCCTCCGAAACCTTGAGCTTCTCCGACATTTCGGACAACTGACCTTGGAGCTGCTCAACTTGGACTTTGAAATCATTATTGGCTTTAACGGAGGACTCGAGCTTCCTCCGGAGAGCTTGTATCCCCGACAACTCGAACTCAGCCTTTCGGGCTATTACGGCTCCCCGGAGCAAAGTCCGATACATCCATCTAGCCTGCCCAGCCAGTTCAGTGCCAAGGAAATGTTCCTCCGTCCCGGGGATCAATTGGAAATCTATAAACCTGGTTGCATCAAAATTCCTCTCCATGATACTAAGGGCCCCCTCCGGGCTGGCTGACGACCTCCGCCTCTTGGGGGTGTGAATAAGCTCCACGTCATCATCTTCTTGGTGAGAAGCGGTTGAGTGCCCGCCAGTTGCCTCCTCGGGAACAGGGGAACCCTGATCCCCGATAGGCCTTTTCCCCGCCTTAACGGCCTCCCGAGAAGAAGCCTCACCCTGACCTTCAACCCCCACGGCCGGACCCTCTGACTTCCCGGTCTGATCCTCCCCCTCCCCAGCATCCTTCTCCGTTTTATCGTCGTCACTTTCCTCAAAAAATGTATTCATCAAGTTTTCAAGTCCGACCACAGTGGCAGACATTTCCACTACAACAAACAACAAATGCGTTAGTCGTCAAAATGGATAAACGAAACAACAGTAAACACAAAGACAAGCAAACAAGACAACTCACGGATATAGCTCCTGCCGGCCTCCCGTTCACCCATAAGAAGATGAGGGTTCACGGGGTTCTTTTCAAAAATAGCAAAAAGAACGTCAGCTATTTGTTTATCCACAGGCGACAACCTTTTGTACGTCACCTTGATGAAGGAGTTCGACCCCGCCCCGAAACTCCAGTACGTCGGGATAAGGCGCTCCCCCTCTAACGACAACCAAAAGGGGCGACGACCTTTGACGGGGCGAACTTTGAAATACTTGTCTTTGAAGCCGTGGTAGGAGTCCTCAAAGAGGCCAAATATCTTCCTACCCTGGGCAGAACGGAAAGAGAGAAACCCCTTCCTCGCCTTCCCCTGCTTGGAAGGGTTGGTAAGGGTAAAGAAAAAGAGAAAGACGTCTACTGATACCGGCAACTCCAGGTACTCGCAAACCATCTCGAAACAGCGGATCGAAGCCCAACTGTTCGGATGGAGCTGAGAAGGGGAAACGGATATCCGGTTGAGGAGCGCCATTTGGAAATCCGAGAACGGTATCCGTACGCCGACTTGTGTGAACATGGATTTGTAAAACCAAATCCAATCGGGGACCCGAGGAGAATGGAAGTTGAGCTCATAAATACGCTCGCGGGGGACAGGAACGGAGACCTCATAGTTGGCTTCCTCGTCCGTCCCACCGCACAAGTGGCCGGCTTGCCGGAACTCGGTCAACTCTTCCAAACTCATTTGGTTGGGCGACTCCTTTATATCGTCAGTCACCCAAGCATACGGGTCGTAAGCCGCACCAGATCCAGAAGACCGGGAGACAACGCGAGGCATATCTACAGCGGGGTACCATTCCGTTAGTCTATGAGGTCGGGAGCCCGAAAAAACTCAGAAACTACGCCTACCACATAAACCACCCAAAAACCTATCCTAGAATGGTACCCCTCCCCTAACTCACCTACCCCAACATTGGAAAACCTTTCGGCAAAAATAAACTAGCCATGCAACAAACGCAAACAGCAATCACACAGCAGCAGGACATAGCACAGATACCAAAGGATAGAGACCAAAAAATTACCTGGAATGATGAAAGAAACTTGGACTGAAAGTTGAAGCAGGAGGGAGTTCGCACTGGAAGCTTTGGATGTTAGGGAGAGAAGGAATTGGAAATAGCAAGAGTGGGAGGTGGATAGGGAGAAAACTGTTTAAAAACCACCTCCAGAAGCGCGAAAGGAAGCAGGGGCAAGATAGTCTTTGCGCGCGGGTTTTTTCAAATCATTATGAGCATTAAATGCCCAGTGCGAAGAACGAAACGGCAAACGGATGCCACAGCAAACCAAGAGACACGCGTGTAAGAGACGCGTCTCTCCCACGGTCAGCCGACCCGACGACAACGTACGAACGAAGACATCACGCGCCACCAATGGTCTTCACGGCCATCGCTGACGCGTCGGGGGCACTGTTACGGCCTGGCCCAAATTCACGCGGGTCAACCCGACCCGAGTTCCCTCCGGCCCGGCAATGCGTCCTCCACCCGACCCGGACACGCGTCCCGTACGGCTTGCACACAGACGTGGGACAGCGTCCTTGAGGGTATGGGCCTGTCCACTTGAGGGGCCCACTACTGACATGTATATAAGGGGGAGACTAGCTCTCCCCCCGAGGTACGTGACATTCTTACATCACCTCCCTTCCGCCTGCGCATATTCTGACAAGAGCGTCGGAGTGTCTTTGCAGGTGGCACCCCCCTTCTCCACGCGAAGTGCTCGGGACCTCGCATACCCGAGACCAAAAGACCACGACCAGACGAGCCTCTCCACCATCCCAAGCGTTGACCTCAGAGTCTTGACCCGAACCGTCCGGTATCCGACCTACCGAACAGTATGTATTGCAAATGAACATGAATCTTTACTTCATTCAAATGGTATACATGAAATGAAGGTGGCATTTGCTGTTCCATGCTAAACTTTTAAAACTTAATAAATTAGTCAAATTTTGATTCATTCATTTATTAAATTTCATAGAGGATTTTTTTTTTTAATAAAATTAAAAAAAAACTTTTTTTTTTAAATTCTCACTTTATTTATGAGGATTCAAATTTTTTTTGTCTAGAGCAAGTTTGCAGCCTCTCTTGGCGAACCTCATAAATTTCACAAATTTTGCCGTATCCATTAACGAACTTCATAACAAAAAGTAAAGTTACTAGTTACGCTTGACGAATTTCAAATGCCAGATCCAATTATGTCATCTTATTTAAGCTTCACAGCCACTTCATTCTTAGTGTTGGAAGTATTATCTTTGCTATACCAAGAAATAATTTCAGTTTTTCATTCAACGGAAAAATTTGCGTATATTAATTTAATTTGATTAATGGTTGACATTATGTTATATACATATACGTAATGTATTTTGGATTCTCGTACTAAGTATTTTCCGTGCGATTAATATTGTTTTGGACTGTGCTGAGCATTTTCTGTTTATCGCACAGACCATTCACTAGTTAATTATAATATCTCATTTAAACATTAATTTTAAAAAGTTCAAATATCTTTTAAGAATTAAATAAAAAAAAGACAAAAATAACTATTTAAGAATAATTTTAAAAAAATTAAAATATATTTTTTGTCAATTTAAAAAGACTGAAATTAGGCTCAAATTTAGTTGAGCTAAACCAAACTAAGTCAGACCACTCTAAAATTTAGCTTAAAAAAATTGAGTTCGACTCATTAACAATAGAATCTATCTTTAAAATTCAAGCTCGACTCACCAAAAATTTATCAATCCACTAAAACTCTATGTTACTGGGTAATTTGCACATTTACATTCTTTAATTACATCTGGAATGCAGTGGCACCAATGTAATTTTGCCTAGTTTTCGAAACTATAATGCATCCTGATAGGACATATTTTTTCAAACAGATTTTGGTTGGATCCGAGCATTAAACACATCAAATATGGTGCATTCAAGACATATTTATCATCTACGACTTACAGAGATCAACTTAGCACGTCCTATAAAATTCGTTACGACTTCGATAGCAAAAATTTGATTTTTATTTTTCAATTTAATCTAATTTTATTTAAATAATTGAAAATTATAAAATGTTTAATTTAAAATTTGGATTGTTATAATTTAAATTAATGATTTGATTAAATCCAATAAAAATAAACACACTCATATAATATGCATGTTTATAATGTTAATTATGTTTGTTCAGATTTGGAAAAAAAATAATCATTTAAATTTTTAAAATTACAAATTTGAAAATTTTGAAATTAAGAGAAATATAATCTTAAAAAATTTTAATTCATGTTATTACGACTTTCTTTTTAAAAGAATCTTATACTACTTTTTATAATAAAAATTAAAAGAATAGTCTGCCATAATCTTATACTACTTTTCATAATAAAAAGTAAGAGTAATTCTTCACATACAAGTGATTTTCCATATAAATCATACAAGTCATTTATAAACACGCCGTTTCACGTTTTTTTGAGTGCCTCTTTTTCTTCTTCTTCTTTCTCCGTGCTTCCTCTTCCTCTTCTTCTTCTTCTTCTTCTTCTTCTTTCTCTGTGTCTCTTTTTCTTCTCTTCCTCTCTCTTTTTTTATTGAAATTTCTTCTCCTCTTTTCGTTTTCTCTTTCTCCTTCATCAAAATCACCAGAAAAAACGAAGAAACATTATTTAAGGTACGTTTCTTGCCTTCTCTTTCTCCTTCTTCTTCTTCTTGCTACACATTCTTCTTCCTCTTCCTGTTCTTCTTCTTCATTTACGTGCTTTTCTCTTTGTTTTCTTTCTTCGTTATTCTCGGTTTTCATTGTTTTTTGACATCAAGCTCTGAAATCGTTTTTGAAGAAGAAGAAGAAGCAGCTGAGGAGGAAAAAGAGAAAGAGTTCTGAATTATGCATAAGGTGTACTTCAACGAATTTTGGGTGTATTTCTTAAATTCTTTGGGTGTATTTTTGTAATCCTTTGGGTGTATTTCTATAATTCTTTGGGTGTATTAATTTCAAGAAGAAATATACTGTCTCTTCCTATATTGGGTGTATTTCTTAAATCCTTTGAGTGTATTTCTGTAATTCTTTGGTTTATTTCTGTAACTATTTGAGTGTATTTCTGTAATCTTTTGGATGTATTTCTATAATCGTTTGGGTGTATTTTTGTAATCGTTCGGGTGTATTTCTGAAGTTCCATCATCATCAAAACAATTTCAAAGCTTGATTTCAGAAACCATGAAAATCGAAAAAAACAGAAGGAGATCGAAGGCAAAGAGAGAACGCTTTTCCATACAAATCATACAAGTCATTTATATTCACGCTTCTTCTTCTGTAACGCGCGTGTTAGGCCCAACTTGTAAGACTTATAAACAAAAATGACTTGTATGTGTAGCACTCTTCAAAAAGTAAAAGAATAAAATTCTAATTTGCTGAGTTTAGGGCTCTTAAACCTTAATGCATGATTTTGTTCGATCCAAGATTCAAAGTTTACGTATAAAACCGATATTCTAACGAACCTTGAAGATAAAAGATTTAAAGAAAGAAAGAAAAAAAAAAGATAAAATAAAAGTAAATACCCCATCCGGCTCCTGACAATTATCTCGAAAGGACAACGAAGCTCCCAAGAAAAAAAAAAACACCCAATCCGGATCTTGATAATTTTTTTTGGGACTGATTAACTCCTGTGTCAAAAAAATAACATTGATTTTTTTTTGGCACAGAGACCTCGTTGTCCTTTCGAGGTAATTGTCAGGGGTTGGGTTGAGTTTTTTTTTTTGTCAGGGGCCGGGTTTAGGTTTTTTTATCAGAGACCTCGTTATCTTTTGAGATAATTGTCAGGGGTTGATTTGGGTTTTTCTCAATAAATAGAGAGTGGAGAGAGAGGGAGAGAGGAGAGAGGAGAGACTGGGAGACATAGGGTCATACGAATCAGTTAAAAGTCAAAACCAATTTTTGATAGGATGATCAAAAAAGATATTTCTCTATTTAATAATGTCAATTTTTAGTTCTTTACTTTCGTTAATGGTATGTATTGCAAATAAACATGAATCTTTACTTCCTTCAAATGGTATACATGAAATGAAGGTGGCTTTTGCTGTTCCATGCTAAACTTTTAAAACTTAATAAATTAGTCAAATTTTGATTCATTCATTTATTAAATTTCATAGAGGATTTTTTTAAAAAAAAAAATTCTCACTTTATTTGTGAGGATTCAAATTTTTTTTGTCTAGAGTAAGTTTACAGTGTCTCTCGGCAAATCTCATAAATTTCACAAAGTTTTCCGTATCTATAATTTCAAATACCAAATCCAATTATGTCACCTTACTTAAGCTTCACAGCCACTTCTTTTTTAGTGTTGGGAGTATTATCTCTGTTACACAATCTCAGCATGCATGTATCACACATAATTGAATAAATAATAATTTTATCTCTTTTTTTCTATGAATTTCTAAGAGTATGTATTTTTAAAAATATTAATGTGAAAATACAAAAATGTAATACCATTTCTAAATATGGATTATTCTTGTGTATTTTTCATACAGAAACAATGATACTGCTGTTGCTGATGTTCCCGACGACGTTGATGAAGTAATGCTTATTGTTTAAAGAAGTCATGCTTTTTTGCATTGTCCAATAGCTTCCCTTCTTCTCCAAACCAAAGTAAGTTTTCTCATCATTTTGATCATAATATATGTTCTTCTTAAATTGGAGACAAATGCTTTGAAGTTTGCCAAGGAATACTACCAACTCCATGTTTTTTGTAAAATTGGCCGAAAAATAAAGCGAATTTTGGCCAATATGTAGATGTTCGTTCAGGATTACGGTGAATTTGCATTGCCCCCAACAAAAAAAAAAAATTGAATTCTGAAAATTAAAGATGGTCTCATTTTTTTTAAATTAAAGATTTTTTTATTTTATTTTAAAATAAATGTTGTTCATAAATAACTGAATAAAATTAATTAAAAATTAAATTAGATAGTACTTTACTACTAAAATTTATTTGATAATTTGTTTTAATACTTTAACAATTAAACATAGGCATTATTTGTATTAAAAAAAACAAAAATCACATTAATGAGAAAAGGTGAACTCAATTAGGCAATTGATGATTTCAATAAAAAATATATAATAATTAATATTTTTAACTAAATATATAAAATATTAAATTAGTGTTAAAAACGATGTTCCAGAAGTATAATTTATGAAAAAAATTATTTGAATGAATATTAAGATTATAACTTAATTCAAGAGCACGATTTTGATTTTAATTAAGCGTAAACTATTGATTTTAATTAAACTTAGGATATTATTTCATCTCACATACATTATTTTGTTCATAATTAATTATAATTTAGCGATTTAGATTAAAATATTTTTACACCATTTAACTGAAGGCTTTAATAACTCAAGTGAAGGGTTTTGAGATTCCAGAGAGAGAACAATGAACTTCTAATGGGTGTTTTATAATTTTATTCTTCATGATTAATAAAAATAATAAGAACGTGTATAGTGTTAGTTGTGACTAACCATAATATTTAATTTTGAAGAAAATATCATGTCTTGAGTTGTTGATTTAATGAACCAAAAGGAATTAAAAGAGGAAGAAAAATAAGTTATTCTCATTATTGAAGAGAATAAAAAATTTTTTGAAAAATATCTGTTGAATTATTACACCAATAAATTTACATCTATTATTAATAAAAACAATCTAGGTAACAAATTTTATCTGAATTATTTTAATTTGCTTCTTATAGCACACATCTTCTGTGTGACCTTACATGCCAATGTAACTTTACCACCTCTACTACCTAGATTTTATGTAGGACGGAGAAAATAGGGATGTGATTAATATTGAATCGAACTATTGTAGTGTTCATGTCCGCCATTTTGAGAAATCAATGAATCACAGAGTAATAAGGATTCAGATCTTCTTCTTTCCAACTCGTTGATCGGAACAGCTATTGGATGAGTTTGAAGGAAGAGGTAAGAATGGAAAAAGGAAATGTTAAAAGAAAAATTAAGGAAAGAAAGAAAATGGCAAAATTGGCAACGATTGGATCTCAATTCACAACTTTTTCAATTTGATTCACAGTTTGATTGCTCTCTACGCTCATTGCACCATGAAAAAAATCTCATACCCTAAGATGTTCAAGCAATGGTTTGATGAACCAGAAGAGATTGAGAGAGGAAGAAAAATAAGTTCTTCTAATTGTTGAAAAGAATGAAAAATCCCTTGAAAAATATCTGTTGAATTATTACACTTTATATATTATGTACTTCTTATATACTCCCACTAAAAAAATTAGAACAAATAAACCTACATCTACTATTGATAAAAAATAATCTAAATAACAAATTTTACTTACATTCTTGAAGAGCTTGTTATGTACGTTATCATCTTTTCTCACTTTTTTTTTTTCAGAATTTGACTATTCACACAAAATTAATACTTAATCAGCAGAATTTGACCATTCACACAAAATTAATACTTAATCAGCAGCTAATTAACTAGATTACTTTTACATAATATTTACCACAGCATGAATATGTGATTAGATAATTTTAATTTATTTTTACACCGACAAATTGATGGTTTCAGTGACTAAGAGAAGGGGGTTGAATCTTAGCCCCCTTTTTTGTTGTTTAATACTTGCTGAACTCAGAGAAGACTTTTCTGTTTTGGCTCGTCTCTGGATACGAGACTTTTTGTTTTTGCTCGTCACTTGCCACGAGACTTTTTATTTTGTCTCGTCACTTGGCACGAGACATTTTAGTTTTTGCTCCTGTGCAGTAGAAAACAGAAATGGAGTTGGAGAGAAGAAAGATTACACCCAGATATATCCTGGTTCAGCTGCTAAGTGCAGTGCAGCCTACATCCAGTCTCCATCACAAACATGATGGAATTTCACTATAATCAATCTGATTACAACTTGTAAAGTGCTAACCCAACTTACAAGGGGATTCCCACAGAATCATGAAACACAACATAGATGAGCAAAGGAACTCTAAGACATCTATGGCTTTTTCTTTTAATTTTGTACTCTCTGCCTTTTTCCGCTCTATGACTTTTTCATTACAAACCTCACTGTTTGCCTTTTACCATGAGACTCAAGACATGACAAAATTAAACAGAAAAATACAAAACTGAATACATTGAAGGAGAAGAGAAAACTGTTAGCTCAGGTAGCTCTGAGAACTCTGTGCCTTGCACTCTCAAATTTTCTCATTGCCTCAAACAGTGGCTGTCCACCCTTAATATAGAAAAGGGGAGCCTCCACTTATTGAAGCCAAAACCGAACCTACTTCTTCCTCCTTCAACAAACCGGTTCGGCCACATAGAGAGAGAAGAGATAACCATGCATTAACCAACATGCAATTACCTCTAGTCCTTTCTTGATCATCACCCTTCATCAATCCGAGCTCTCCATCCTTGGCTTGCTCTCCAAGATGGAATTCTGGCCCTTGATGCTTCATGATGATGATGACTTCATCTGCTTCAATCTCTGCCTTCAACCATCACTTCGCCACTCTAGCTACTCCCTGTGGTGATTGAGCAGAATCAAAGACAAGCCATGCTTCAAGAATCTCCTCCATGCTGGTCGAGATCTTCTTCTTCCTTTTTGAGCATGCAAAGCTCAAGATAACCTCACCAAATCTGACCGCATTTGGTAAGTATCTTAGCCACAGCTCATTTTTATTTTAGTATGTTTTCTTGCCATCATTAGCTTGATGGTCTTGATGCATGCAGCTTCTTCCTTCTGTTGGTTGAAGAACATTTCTTCCATTATTTCCTGGACAAGGACCGAAGAAAGAAGAAGAAAGAGATGAGAGAGAATGTGAAGTTAAAGTAAAAGCAATTAAGTGAAAATGAAACAAGTTGATAGATTGCTTTTTACTTCCCTTGCTTTGAGTAGCGTATAGCATTAATCATAATGATTCCCATCAAATCAAAGTCAAGTTCTCTCTCATGTTTCCAATGCTAACATATTAAAATTTGAAATCCATTCTTAACAAAGAGATGGAATCCGTTGGAAAGCATGAAGCCATTTAGCTTTCATTTAACCTTGGTTTCGGACCAAGCTTGGAAACTTTCATCAAAGTGATGTTGGGCTTGGTAGCATTAGGATTTAATCTGGCCCAAATGATAACATTTGCTTTCTTGATGAATATTTGATTCGGATCAGCATGGAAACATTCATCAAAATTCAAATTGGGCTTGGTAGCAATAAAGCTTAATATGACCCAATAAAATTTTGATTTCTTCGAATCAATTGGGCTTAGTGATATTATTTAAATTCTGGCCCAATAGTAACATTTGCTTTCCTGATGGATTTTTGGATCAAGCATTGTACACAAAGGAAAGCTTTCTTTGGGCTTGCTGTATTTCATTTATTTTCGGCCCAATAAAATCTGCACCACAAAATTATTAATTAACATATGTTAAGTGAAATCAAATTAATAATTTTGTAATTAAATATTTCAATAATGTTTGTTCATCATCAAAATTAAATAGGAGTTTTCCAAACTCATCACAAATGTATAAAAAATAATATTATAATGTTAAGGGTGAATAAATTGTTGCCAATCAGTTATAGCTCAAATGACATAGTCTCTCCATACTCAATTAAGAGGTTGCGGATTCGAGTTTTCTATCTTTGGTAAAAAAAAAAAAAAAGAAAGGTGAATAAATTGTTTGCATTTTTTAAGTAGTTTTTGGAAGATATTTTTTAAAAACTATAACAATTTGATAGAATAAAATATTTTTTAATAAGTATAAGTTGCAACAATAATATCTAATAAAATTATTTTTAAAAATTAAAATGACATTACTAAATATAAACGTAATAAAGTGTAAGAGTACAAACTAAATCTAAAAAGATCTCATGGATATTTTTAAAATTTAAAATGATTTTACATATAAGTATACCATTCCAAGATCTAGTTCACACAAAAACTTCTAATTTGAAATTCAGACTCATTTATAGATAGTAAAAGTCTTACTGTTCATAAAAATACTATCAAAAGAGTAAAAAAAAAAACATATAAATATATAGATGTTGCTTTATGACATCTCACAGGTGGCCGTTGGGTAAGGTCGGGGGCTCTCCTCTTTCTTCGACGAGGAATGTTAGGAGCCAGCAACTTTTGTGATTTGTAGCCATTAAATAGCCATTAATGATAATTTTAATGGTGTGAAATTGGTGTAAAATTTCATCCAATGACTCACTTTTCTTTGCTGATTATATACTGGACAGAATTTAACAGTTGCTGCCCCTAGACTTTTCCTTCTTCGACTACACTTTCTTCAGACGAACTAGAAGCTAAGTCTCTACTTCTATATAATTGCGGTCAGCCATGACTTGAGCAAACTCTTCTTCAAGTGGTCCAAATTGCTCTATGAAAGGATTTACAGGCTGAGCGTCTGGATGAGGATCCTATGAGAGAAATAATGGATATTCCTCATTTAAACCTTGAGTAATAGCTATCAACATGATTATCCAGAGAGAGGGTATAGCCAATTAAAGAAAGTGCATCCACAATCTTCTGAATCTTTGAAAGATAATCTTGTGCCAATAAACCTCCTTTCTTTATTGATTCAGTTGGACTCTTAGTTGAGTGATCTGAATTTTTGAAACCTTTGCAAAATGAGCATGAATCTTTTTCCAAACTTCATAGGCAAATTTGCATGCCAGTATTTTATTCTTGGATGTAGAATCCATGGAAGTTAGAAGCCATGTGCCCATGTCATTAAGTAATGATCATGTGCTTTCCATTCCTTGTACTTAGCTGATTCAGTCCCAGCTTCTCTTTCAGCATCTGTAGAAAACTGTGGAGGAATCTTGTTTTGGTGAAGATGTTCTTCAAGACTGTTTGCCCCAATGGTATGAAGAGCTAATTCTTTTCAAGTTGAAAAAGTGTTCTTCTCGAATTCATCCAATATTGGAAAGGAAAGAAAATTCTTGTTGGTGATGGTGGTGGTAGGAAGAGGAATTATCTCAGCCATAGATCTTATGCAGCTCTAGATACCATGTAATTGAGAATGACTTCCTTGAACAGAAGAGAGAAAAATAAAGAAATAAGAGAATTGATAATTGCAGTGTTATATTAAATTGTTGGAATTTCACTCTGTTCTCTCAAAGGAGTAGCACAAGTTATATATAGCGTCTTAACCCAATCTATTTATAACTAACTACTTCAAAGTAGTCAAAGTAAAACTACTTGATAACAAAATCTGTTATCCTAACATATTCTTGATTCTGTTCTACTCTATTAAGATCGAAGTCCATAAAGGTGAAGTGTCATTGGATATGTTAAATACGTGAGATGAAGTCATATGTACTTGAGAAGATCTATATTGATGATAATGCTTTAGATATAATGATTAAAAATTTATTTGAAGTGAAATTTGATTCTTCTAAAAAAAAGAGGACTTAATAGAAAAGCCTATCCCACGTGAATAGGTGAGGGGAAATTTGTTGATGAAAGAAAAAGAAAAAAAAAAAAAAAGAGTGGCACAAGCCACGTGTGGAATGAAAGAAAAGAGAGATTGATTAATTCAATCCTCGAAGAAAAGCAAAAGAAATAGAGAGAGGAGAGCTTCTTCGACGAGAATAGAAGAAGAAAAAAGAAAAAAAAAATAGTTTTAACGTGCTTCTATTAAATTCGTAAATTTATTCCTTTTTTTATGAAATTTTAGTATATTATTTTTAATGTAGAGATGGACATTAAAATATAACTTGTCAGTTGTATTGTTTTTTTTTTTTGTTTGATTTGAGATACTCACTTTGTGAAAGGTTTATGTTGATTTCATCAGTTTTAATCATATATTTTATTGATTGTAAAGATGTCCTAGTGCTACTAAAAAGACTAATTGTATATCCATTATTTTGATAGTAAAAGATTTTATTAGATTAGATCCTATAGGTTTTTTATCCCTTTTTTTAGGAGATTTTTTCACGATAAAAATTTTGATGTCTGATATTTTAATTTCTGCCATTAAACTTATTGTTTGAAGACCTTTGGTGTTGTTCATTTAATTACACAGGTCATGAAAAAATTATTTTAGTACTTTCACTGTTAAAACAGATTTTTATCTGAACCTCAATTTTTTCCAACAATAAAATATCACATAATGATGATGATGATCATATATAATGTATATTTTTAGTTTATTATATATGCCTGATGGGAGCATGTTTTGGTGAAGCTTTTTAGAGTGGTCCATTATGAAGAAGAAGCAAGCAAATTAAGGGTGCAAACTGCTAACTAAGGTGTGGCTTTCTTTAAAGTTGTTTTGCACTTTTTGCTGAGTTCAGTGCTCCAAGAAAGAACGAGTCACGAGTATACAATTAAATTGTTCTAACAAACCAATAATGCGTGATAAAAACATTCCATACCTGCAATATTTATCAATTGGTCTAAGTTTGATCTGCAAGTTATTTATGCTATTTTATAATTTCTAAAAAGAGATGATGTTAAATTTGGTTTAACTGGAAGCTTGGTAGAAATCCTGAAATTTAAAAATAAAGAATACAAAATTCTAATAAAAAAACACACTTAAATTTACAATAAATTTCTATAATAATAATAAATAATTAAAGGTGCAAAAGTTAAGTTACTCTTGGCAAGGCAAAATTTTATGAGAGCATGAGAGCATGAGAGCAAAAGAACGTGGGGAGTGGGGAGTGGCCGGGCAGGGTCGGCCGGTGAATGCTCAACATCTAGCTCGGGATCCAAAGATTTGGAAGCGAGAAAAGTTTCTTCAATTGGAACAGGACTCGTTCACCATCTTCGTGGATGGATTGCCGGGCGACATTTCGAAGCGGGAGTTGTTTGGATTGTTCTCTTGGACTGGGAGGATCAATGACATTTACTTATCCAGGAAGACAAAGGGTGGCTTCGTATACTTGTTTGCGTTTATTCGGTATACTACGAAGGGTGGAGCGTTGAAGGCAATCTCTGAGATGAACTGCATGTGCTTACGGGGAACAGAGATTTTTGTTAGTAAGACTAAGTTCCGGAGGGGTGAATCCAAGGGAAATAACAGCAGAGACAGGGCTGATACGAGGATGGATACTGATAGGAGGATGCTTGTTTGTGGGAACTCTATTGATAATGAAGGAATTTCAGGGCCTGCCAGGGTGGTCGAGTGTGAACATAATGTCAATCTGGACAAGTTTCAGTTGGACGCAATCAAACATGACACTCAGAAACAATGTGGGCCGAAGGTTAATGAGAATACAGGGGTACGGGTTATCCAAGCTTCACAGGTCGAGAGTAATGTGGAATGGCTGAGGCGGAGCATTGTTGGTAGTACTTGGAAAGCAATTGATTTCAGCCGGTTGAACGCCATAGCACGACGGGAGTGGCCCCATGTTGTGCAGGTTTGTGAGTTGGGGCCTAACAAAGCTTTGCTCGTATTCGATAGTACTCAACGGGCGGATGAGGCTCTCACGTTTACTATGAATGGCTTCTTGAATTTTTTCTATCGTGTTTGTCGGTGGAGTGAGACTGACCGGTGTGATCGAAGAAGAGTCTGGCTCGAGTGCAGTGGGGTGCCGGTTCATGCATGGTCTGAAGATACGTTCCGATTAATTGGTCAACAGTGGGGAGAGGTGGTGAGTCTTGATTCAGCAACGGTCTCGGGAGTGTCGTTCAGCATGGGACGTGTGTTAATTGAGACGGACAGATTTGAGGTAATCCATGAACGAATTGGTATCGCTGTTGAAACGGATATGTTTGATGCGTTTGTCACAGAGGTGGGAAGTGGCGCCTACGCTTCCTTTGATCATGGGACGAATGGTGGGAGGGGAGGTAACCGGGGCTTTGTTCTTGGAGAAGGTTGTGCTACTGGAGGTCGTGGATGTACTGATGCGGATGCTCAGAGTCCTGCGCAACGGTTGAGCTGGGATGCAGCGGCGGAGTTGATGGCATGGACAGTAAGGGAGGATGAGCCGGTGAAGGGTGGATCTGTAATTTCCTCAGAAATTTTGAATGAGTGGAGTAACAAACTTTTAAATTTTGAACCGAAGAGGGACGCAATCAATGCAGTTAGTCCAAGCGTGACGAAGGCTAGATGTGCGGAGTCTTCACCGAATGTTGAGGGTGATGACTCGGAGAGGACTGTGTCCTGGGATCTGGCAACGGGTGGGGAGAAGACTGAAGGGGACGTCACTAGTAGTAGGAGATGGGTAGGTCCAACACATGGTCAAGTGATTAATTATAGTGTAGCAGCCCAAAGCTGTTCAACGAACTCTAAGGTTGCTCAATTGGGCTTGCAGTTTGGTAGCCCACGTGATGAGTGTGAAAGGAGGCAGGAGTTGGGCCGGGCTAAGTCTCAAGTGGCGCCGGTATTGGATCGGGTTGAGCTTCAGGTGTGTGTGCGTGAGGGCACGAGGGCATTAGAGGGTGTCTGTCAGCAAGAGGCTGATGAATCTCCAAGAGCCATGGGAGGGTTTGCAGCGGGCAAGGAGGGGGGCCGGGAGGAACGGGCTGGTCCGGTGTCCGGTTTGGGGTGCTTGCGGATGGTACCTACGGTGGGATCTGAGGAAGGGGACGACATGCGATATACTTGTGGTGGGAGGGGGAGCCGAGTCGGGTGAGGGCAAGCAGCGTGGCTGCTGTTGCGAGAACATCGCCCCTGTTGGCGGTTGAGAAGGTTGGCACAGATGAAGGGGAGGGCCGGAAGATTGCGAATGGGGCTTTGGGTGATACGGGAGAGGTTGGACATGGCGCAGGGAATCGGTCTGGGTTTGAGGGATCCGGCGAGGATGATGAAATTTTGGGAAGCGATTGGAAGAGTGCTAATGGCCGAGTAGCAGGGGAACGGCGTTTGGCTGAGGACTTGGGGGTAGCTATGGCAACAACGACCGCTGGGGTGTTACAATGCCAAGAGAGTTTGGTAAAGGGCAATGCCGCGGCTGGCCCAGTTACCGGTTCAGAGGCCGGGCTGTCAGTGACATTGGTGACAGAGGGATTGGGGGAGGGGGTATCACTGGCAGGTTTAGAGCTGGACCCACATGTTGTAGAGAGCGAAGGAGAGTTGAAAACGTCTGGGACCGGAAGGGCAGCAGACACACAAGAAAACAGAATAGCTTGGAACTTGGCGGTGGAATCTGGAGCAGAGCCTTATGATGAGGAAGACGATATCATGGCGATACTCCAGGCACAGAATGAGAAGATCGCTTTGAGAAAGAAATTGGCTAAACAGAAAGAAAAGGCTAGAAGGAGTCGCCCAAAAAATAGGAAGCAGGTGTGTAATACTGTTTTACAATGACTTTTGCATCCTGGAATGTGCGGGGGTTGGCGGGAACTGGAAAATTGAGTATGGTTAAAAATCTTAGGAAGAAGTTCAATGTGCATGTACTAGGCTTAATAGAGACAAAGAAAGCGGTGGTGACTAAATTTGAGGTAGTGCAGTTGTGGGGTAGTGATGGAGTGGGTTGGGAGTTTGTGGAGGCCGAAGGTGCTTCTGGCGGCCTGTTATTGATGTGGGATAACACGGTTTTTAATTTAAGTTGCTGCTATAAAGGAGCTAGGTGGATTTGTGTGGATGGAGTGCTGGTAAAGAATAATTTTTGGTGTGCGTTCTGCTTGGTTTATGGTGAACATGGTAGGGAGGAAAAGCTTGTAGTGTGGGAAGAGCTAAGCTTCTTGTCCGGTTTATGTCAGGTACCGTTTTGTTTCATGGGGGATTTTAACGAAATTGTTCAAGTGGAAGAACGACTGGGGGCCATGTCTCTGCCAAGGTCTGCAGTAGAGTTTAAATCTTGGATTCATGATATGGAGTTGGTGGATCTAGTTTTGTCTGATAGGCAGTTCACATGGTTCCGGGGCCAATCATGTAGTCGTATTGACAGGGTCTTGGTTAATTTGGAATGGTTGGAAGAATTTTCTGAAACAATGTTACGGGGGGGCCCAAGAGGACTGTCAGACCATTGTCCGATGATCATGAACGTAACTAAGTTAGGAGGGGAGTCGAGACCGTTTCGAAGCCTGGATTCATGGTTTACTCATGATGGATTTTTGAGAATGGTAAAGGAGGAATGGAGGAGCATCGGGGAGATGCAGTTCATGGATAAACTAAAGGCTATGACGATTCCAATGGGGAGATGGCATAAAGAGAAATTTGGTGATCTAGACATGAGGATTAGTAGGTTTGAGGAGGAGATCAGGAAGGTAGATGATATGGTGAGTCATGGAGTATATGATGGAACAATGGAGGCGAGAAGGAAGGCGCTTGTGAGCTCTTGTAAGAAATGGTATATTAGAAAGGAAATCCATTGGAAGCAGATGTCACGATCTAGGCATGCTAAGAAGATGGATAAAAACACTAGATACTTCCACAATCTTGCATCAGCTCGCAGGAGGAGCAATCGGATTGAAGCCTTAAGGATACAAGGCAGAATAGTAAGGAATCAAGCACGGATAAAGGTAGCTATACGAGATTTCTACAAAGAGTTGTATCACCAGGAACATTCACCTAATATTGGAATCCGGGATGGGCTGGTTAGGCGAATAACTGGGGAGGAGGCAGCAGAGCTGGAAGTGATGCCAAGTGCAGAAGAAATAAAGGCTGCAGTATGGGATTGTGAGTCTTCAAAAGCTCCTGGGAGTGATGGGTATAATATGAATTTCATTAAGAAGTATTGGGAGGGAATTCACAGAAGCAGTGTTGGGATTCTTCCAATCAGCTGTACTACCTAGGGGCTCAAATGTCACTTGGGTGGCGCTGGCACCGAAGTTCGTTGGAGCTACAGAGATAAAAGACTTTCGACCGATTAGTATGGTGGGGTGCGTTTATAAGGTCATATCTAAAGTCATGGTTCGAAGGATGCGGCATGTGATGCCAGGTTTAGTGGGCGAGACTCAGACGACTTTTGTGCAGGGTAGGAAAATCCATGACGGGGCTCTGATAGCGTGTGAAACTGTGCATTGGCTAAAATCCAGAAGACGTAGCTCTGCAATTATTAAACTGGATTTTCAGAAGGCGTATGACCGGGTCAAATGGAGTTTTGTTGACATCGTTCTGCAGAAGATGGGTTTTGGAAATCGTTGGAGGGGGTGGATCAAGGAGTGTGTATGTTCTGCGTCCATGTCAGTCCTAATCAATGGAGCTCCAACTAAACCCTTCAAAATGGAAAGGGGGCTACGGCAAGGAGACCCTTTATCTCCCTTCCTGTTTGTGTTAGTTGTGGATGTTCTTCATCGAATGATAGAAGAGGCGGTGAGGAATGGCCGCATACTTCCGCTATTAGTTGGACGAGATAACATTGAGTTGTCACACCTACAGTTTGCAGACGATACTATTCTTTTTTGCCCTCCAGAGGAAGAGACCATCAAGAATTATAAGCGTCTACTGCGGTGCTTCGAGCTGATGTCCGGGTTGAGCATTAATTTTGAAAAGTCAAGTCTCATTCCGGTTAACTGTGATCAGCGATGGACACGGGAGATGTGTTGCTTGCTGGATTGTAAGGAGGCAACTCTCCCTGTTCGATACCTGGGCATCTCATTGGGAGCGAATCCGAGACTTGTGAAAACGTGGCAACCAGTGATTGACAAAGTGGAAGACAAGCTGGGCCTGTGGAAAGCAAAGACGCTCAATAAGGCGGGTAAGCTGGTGCTCATAAAATCTGTCCTTAATAGCTTGCCTATCTATTATCTGAGCTTGTACAAGATGCCAAAGGCAGTAGCAGAGAAGTTGATTTCCTTACAACGGCGGTTCTTGTGGAGTCAAGAGGATGGGAGAATGGGGATGCCACTAGTGAAGTGGGAGGTAGTGATGGCACCTAAAAAGGTGGGTGGTTTGGGAGTTGGAGATGCAGTGCTTCGGAATACCGCTCTTTTGTTTAAGTGGTGGTGGCGGTTTTCGAAAGAGGAGTGCCCCCTTTGGAAAAAAGTGGTCTGCTCTTGTAATAACATGAACCCTTTTGAGACGCTGCATGGGCAACCTGTTCCCACCAGAGGGGGTCCTTGGAAGGATATATGTCAGCTTCAAATAAGGGAACCACAAGTTAGGGAGACAATGATCAGAGGCCTATCAATGGAGGTTGGGAACGGCAGATCAACCAGGTTCTGGGAGGACGTCTGGCACCCTGATGGGGTCTTGAAAGATCTGTTTCCAAGACTTTTCTCGGTCTCGAATCTTAAAGGATCTGTAATAGGGGACTGCGGGTTCTGGGATGGGTTGGAGTGGATATGGAGCTTCCAATGGAGGAGACAATTGTTTCAGTGGGAGCTAGACCTTTTGAACCACCTTCACGAGACACTACGATCGGTTAAGCTAACAATGGAGCGAGAGGACAAGGTGATTTGGAAATTTGACAGAACTGGTATTTTTTCAACTAAATCCTTTGTGACGAGGTTGCAGGAAGTAGTCCTCCCGGAGGAAATTACTAGTTATAGCTTCACTAGTGTTATTTGGAGGGGATTTGTCCCGCAAAGGATTGAACTGTTCACTTGGTTTGTCTTGGTTGGGAGGGTGAATACTAAAGAAAGGCTTTCCAGGCTAGGGGTGATTGGCCAGCTCGATAACATGTGTCCTTTATGTTGCAAGGCTGTTGAGTCGGCTGTCCATCTGTTTCTTGGCTGTGAGCTCACTTGGCAGGTGTGGTGCGCATGGCTGTTTGCCCTTGGAAGGGCTTGGACCGTACCTGAAACACTGAAGCAACATTTTGAGAGTTGGACACATGCTTCACATCGAAAAGTTGAGAGAAAGCGGTGGTTGGTTGGCTTCTTTGCTGTGATCTGGGCAATTTGGTTAGAAAGGAATAACCGTGTCTTCAATAATCATGGCTCAAGAGTAGAGGAAGTCATCAGCAGGTCCTTTTTGCTATCCGATGAGTAGATTGGTGGTACTCCCTTTGGCTATTGATGGCAATGCTGGAGATGATGAGGGGTTGATGGGTTTCTATTTACGTTATCTTCTGTTTCTTATATCTGTTTGCTCCACCTTGTTGTGTTGAGCACTTTTTAATTCAAAAAAAAATTAAAGGTGCAAAATACACAAGTAAAATAATAAAAATAAATTACATAGTGGTTATAGCTTTTTCCCTAACAAAAAGGAAAATGCCACCTCTAGACTCTAGTAACTTCTGCAAACTGGATGTTTATGTCAATAATCATTATTATCTGATAAAGTTGATTAATACTTTATAGCTCTTCATTGGGGAGACAGTAGCAGCCATAGCCGTAGCTGACGTCAACAGTTGATTGGAATTGAAATACGTGAATCTCACACACACACACGAAAGTAAGATATATGGATCTTTAAACTTAGAGTTGTATATTGATGCAGGGGAGAGACTCAAGAACTTGCAAGTTTAGGGAGATAGCTCTCTGCTAATTCTCTTGCATGAGAATGCAAAAATGAAAAAAATGATTCAACACTTGTGTTGGTAGTTAGTCTAGGAAGATTAGGTTGAGAAGTGAGTGAAGAAAGGAAGCTTGCTGATGATATATCCATTGTTCTTGGATGCTATTTGCGTTGTCAATAGGTTCTTATATATTTATTAGTTATTTATCAAAGACCATAAACTCCTATTGTTATTTATTAGTTATCCCTTTCTATTGTCCTCATTGTTCTTTTAGCTCCTCGCAATAATTTTTAATTATATATTTAGCTAACAAACTATAACATAAACCAACTCAAACCAATCATTTGTATTTTTAGTTTTGAAATTCGAAAAATTAGGGTTGTGGAACCGTATATTTATTACAAAGTAACCCTATAGCTAAAAGTAATTCTAGTGGGCATTCTAATTCTTGAGTTGTAACAAGTCTCTATAGCCTTTGGGCACATGAAAAAGGCAGAGTTAACAAAAGAAGAAGAATAAGAAAAAATGAGAGAAGATTGAGATTAACAATGGAGAAGAACGAAGGAGGATTGAGAATTCAGCAAGTGATTGATGAAGAGGAGTGTGAGAGCAATAAATCATAGAGCGAGAGATATCACAAATATGCACCTTCTGAATCAAGCTGGCAAGATTAAGAAATAGAACGTTCATTAGTTAGTTTGCATTTCTTCTACTATCTTATTCTTTCTCTTCAATACTTTGATTTTCACCTTCTTCAAGATATCTGTTGCATTGGACAGGCTTTAGATATGAAAAGAAATGCGTGCGAGTTATATTAAATAAGAGTAATGTTGCATAATAAACAAAATTTATTATTTTTTATCAATACTTAATCAACTCTGAATACTTTAAATTCTAAATTTTAAGCTTATTTTTAAATTCTAATACTATAAAAAAAAAATCTAAAATATTGGCTTGATATTTGTCCATTCATTCGATACAATATCAGCAATACAACCAGAAATGAAATGAGAACTATTTAAGTCTCTTTTTCTCTCCATGATCATTTTGTAATAGCAACATGTAAAATTCTTGTAGGCAAAACCCATGTTAAAATGTACTAAATAATCAGCAAGAGAATTCACAGATACAATAGAAAGCTTCTGCTAAATCTATGCAACGTGACCATGTCATGGGCCCCGGATGAAGTTTCAAACATTTATTGCGACAAAAGTTAAAATCGTCGCAGTTAGTAACCTCCCATTGATCTCTACAAATCGTTGCGCCTTCAGCCACTTGATGAAGTGTTATCGAGAGAGCTGCATGCAAAGAGTTAAAGAACACATTTAATAATCTTGATGTAGAATATATAATATTGATATAGGTCTAGTAATAACAGAGATATATCAACCTGAAACCAGAAGGAAAATTGAAAAAAGATTTATCATGGTTATTAACTTGTTAGTCATGATGATCTATCGATCGAACACTTGATGATAATTATTCTTAATAATCTCAATATTTTTTGTGTATCAATTTTGGGAGATGCAGTCATGGAGAGTTACGTTGTATATTTATAGGTGGAAATTCATTACACTACATCTCAAAGAATTCTAAATTAATTGATTTTTTTATTATTCTAATGCATATTCTTTTTAGTACATGTATAAAGTTCAGTTAAATAGGTTTAAACTAACCGAACTCAAATCCTTAAAGGATTCGACTATTCGAGTCATCAATTGCGTGCTTGTATAAGGTAGCAACCATTGCATGTTTTATTTTTAAGAATTTTTTTTTTTTAAAAGATGCTAAAATAACACCTTTTTTTTATTTATAAAATATATATTTTTTTATATAACATTTAAAAAAATTTTTTTTAATCTATTTTAATTTTTTTATATTAACTAACGTTAACTTTATCCATTTTAAAAAAAATAAATTATTTTTTACAAAAATACCTTTTAGTAAATTTTTTTTTGTGATTAAATTTTATTTATTCTTTAATAAATTATTTTTTTATTGATTAAATTGTATTTTTACCAAAATATTCTCTTAAAATTTTTTTTAATGATTAAATTATTTTTGTCTAAAATACCCTTCAATAATTTTTTAATTATTAAATTGTGATTTTACCAAAGTTTTCGTTAATAATTATTTTTATATTTTACTATTAATTTTTTGATATCAATATATATTATTTTAACATTAAACTAAAAAAATCTTACCATGTTAATATGTATAATAATTAATATTAATAAATAATTTGTTTCATAGAACTATTGAAAATTATTAACAACTTTATCAAAACTTAAAAACAAGTTGGGATGGATAAATCCCAAATTTAAAAAACTAATATCTCATTCCTTTACATTTTTACAAAGCAATTTCATTAATAATTAAAAAATTATTGAAGGGTATCTTAAAAAAATAATTTAATCATTAATTTTTTTTTAAAAATATTATGAAAAAAAAAATACAATTTAATCAATAGAAAAATAATTTATTAAAGGGTATTTTAGTAAATAAAATTTAATCAGAAAAAAATAAAATTTTTACTAAAAGATATTTTTTGTAAAAAGGTACTTTTTTTTTTTTTAAATAGATAAAGTTAAGGTTAGTTAATACAAAAAATTTAAAATGAATTAAAAAAAGAAATTTTTTAAAAGTTATAATGGAGAGAAGTGTATATTTTACAAATAGAGGAGATGAGAGTGTCATTTTAATATTTTTTAGGAGAGGAGAGTATCATTTTAACCTCTTTTAGAAAAGGAGAGTAGAATTTTTTCATTTTTCTATATATAGAGAGACAAAAAAAAAAAAAAAACAGCCAGAACTTGCTTTATTTAATATTCATTAATTATCACAATTATTAATGAATGTTAAATAAGACAAGTTATGACTATTTTTAGTTGATTTTCTTTAATTACTAAATATTTTCGAATATGTATATACATACATAAATGTATTATCTAAAAGGGCAATTCACTATAAAAGTAACAATAAGAGCAGTTCGTGATTCAAATTAAATGCATTTAAGAATACATGATCACTATTTAAAAAATTACAGTATTAGCATATGTTTAATCTCATGTATGCATGTAAGGTCTAATAGCTAATCACAAGTAATCACCCACCTCACGTTAGTTGAATATCTACAAATTTGAATAAAAAGACAAAAATGCACTTTTCTTAATTAGAACACATTTTCCTTTTTCATAATAATTATGATTTTTACTAATAACTTATTTTTGAAAAAAATTAAAAAATATAATAAATATAAACTAACTAATACATTATTTAAAATTAAAAATAAACAATTAATTTAATAAAAACAAAACTAAAAAGAGACACTTAAATGACATTGTCTAATTATACTTATACTTATATACTTATAAATTATTAAGACATGCTATTTGCGAACGAAAGGTTAATGGATATACTATTATACTTGTATATTACTGCTTGGCGTTTATGAAAAGTTAAACACGATACACATCACACTCACCGTAAATGAATGATTTTATAACAAATAATAGTTAAATTGAGAGAAAATAATATTATCTTGATATGATATACTTGTTCATAAATATTTTAAATATAATAGCCAAAACATTTTATTGTCCATGCTTGGCTGATAATGTTACATATAAATATTACTAGTATGAATCATATTACTTTTGGTTATAAATTTTTATAATTAGATGGATTAGTAGCTATATACATATAGACAGAATAAAGAATATACAAAAAAAAAAAAAAAAACAGAATAAAAAATGAAAATATAAAAAAAAGTTAGAATAAAACACTACAAAAAAAGGTCTATACTGTGATCATAGCTAGTAAAAAAGATGATCATAGATCTATAGTCACGGTTTTTTACCGTGGCCTATTCTCTCGTGGCCATAGGTCTATCACGGTTTTTTTTATTTATAGTCACAGTTTCTATGGTCACGGTTACAATTTTCAAATTCTGACACTTTAGGCCACGTTTTTTTAGCGTGACCATAGGTTAATCTATGGTCACGCGTAAAAACCGTGACCATAGCCTTATCTATGGTGGGCATTCTTAAATTAAAATCGTTTAAGTTAAACCCCCTACCTGGATGTCGCAATTAAAAAAAATCGAAGGCAGAATTATGGCAAGACAGCAGGCTGGACTGCACCCTCAACATCGCAGCCACATCATTCTACCTAAACCAGCATTGGTGGCAGCAACAACCTACTACAGAACCAGCCGTGTAGCTTCAACAGCCTCAAGGCAGCACCAACGTAAATACTTGACCTAATTGTAGTAGAAAATGGGAGCCAAAAGGGCTGAGATAAAATAAATACATAGACTATCAGGATTAGAACAAGTACATGGTGGAGGAACGAAATAGAATCTAAGCAAGGATGAGAGTGTTACGGTTTCAAAATTGGGGAAATTGGAATCAGAACAAGGAGGATGATACTGTCCAAGTTGAAATATGGTGGCGGCAGCTTGCTTTCTCTGATGGCAAACTGACAATCCCTACAAATACAGTAGAGCCAGGAACATTAGAAACAAACAGAGGGTGGTTACAAAGCAAATAAGGTTCAGAGGTGGTGATTGTGGTAGCTAGGCACGATTAACTCACCAAGAACGACGGCGGCGCCCAAGAATTCTGGCGGCGATGACAACCCACTTCACTCCCTCAGTCGTGTTTTGTCTCATCGCTCCTCTTCCTCTCGCGTACAGTGGCAGTAGCATCGACCAAGGTTCGGTGGTGGAGACACCCTCAACGGCGGTGAAACGCGGCAGCTATGGAAGCTCGGCAACGGTGGTAGGGCGCAGCGTAGGCGGCGGGACAGCTCCATCGCGATCTTTGTCTCCCTTTCATGCGTCGTCCTCTCTTCGCATCAGGTTCTCTCTCGACTCCTCCACTGCGAGCGTCTCCCTTTTCTCGTGCAATGATGGCAACGCCGACGGCGGCGAGGTCTCAACCGGCGCCGTTCCTTCCTCCTCCCTCTCTTCCTTTCTCCCTCATCCCCTTCGAGCTTCCCCTGTTTCCTTTCTTTCCCGTTTTAAATGTGTTTTGCGCGTGTGTTTTCTCAATTTAGGGTTAAGGTAAAATTTATATGAGTAATATAACAACTTTTACAAAATATTTGAGATAGAATAACAATTTAAGATTCAAATATAATACTATAAAGATTACTTTTAAAATGCACAAGATTTTATCTTTCAATTTATTAATGAACTCAAATAAGTATTTCTAATTTAAATTATAAAGTAAACATACTAATCACATTATATAAAATATGGTTAAACTCGAAATATCAATTACCTAAATCAAATTATATGATCTTTCATTATATTTCCATTATAACTTTAATTTCAAATTATATAAAATAACCAACTATAAAATTTACACAAGAATATTAATTGAATTAATTCCAAACATTAGTAAAACTAATTTAATTACTCTTAATAGATTAGTTTATAAAATAAAGAGTTCAAATTAATAATAACTCATAACTTTTCATAATAAAAGTTACTTAAATTAAATTGTACAATACTTTCTTATTTTTTAATTACTAAAATTATACAAAATATTTTAATTATAATAAAATTACTCAAGAATCTTATTTGATTTAAAATAAAATTATCTCTGAATCTATTTAATTATTTCTAATAGGATAATTTCTAAAATTATAAAGTTTAAACTTAATAAGATAAGATCATAATTTATTTATATTTAGATTTTAAAAAATGCGGATGTTACATGTTGCATGAACGATTCAACTGGTAGCTCGGCCCGGCCAGGTGACCGAGTGACCGGGTTTCTGGTCGAACCGACCAGGTCGAGCCGAGTTTGATAACTATGGGATTATGGTTACTGGGTTACCTTAGTGAATGAAACGGCGCCGTTTAGTGTACAAAATTAATTTTTATATTGTTCTAATTATCTTATACTGTACCATGGCTAAAACTTAAACTATAATTAAAATGAATTTGGCATTATAAGTGGTCACTGATGGTGGGTTAGTTTTTCATCCGTTATTAAGTTATTAAATTATTTTTTATATTATTAATTTCTAAATCATTTTTAATTTAAAATTAATACTATTCAAATTAATTTTTTATTTATAAAATTAGATTTAAAATTTTAATATTTAAAGTAAATTATATAAAATTATTATTAGTTTTTAATTATTAAAATTTTTAAATTTTAAAAAGATAAAATATTTAAAATTATAAAAAAATACATAAAAATCTTAATTAATTAAAACTCAAATGATTAAAACTGTGATCATAGACCCTTTTAGGTCACCCCCCAAAACTGTGACTATAGATTCCTTTAGGTCACCCCCAAAACCGTGACCATAGACTCCTTTAGGTCACCCCCTAAAACCATGATCATAGACCCTTTTAGGTCACCCTTCCGAAAAACCGTGACCATAGACTCTTTTTGGTCACTGTAAAAAACTGTGACTATAGACACCTTTAGGTCACCCCAAAAACCGTGACCATAGACCCTTTTAGACCACCCCCAAAACCGTGACCATAGACCATTTTAGGTCACCCCCAAAACCATGACCATAGACCCCTTTAGGTCACCCCCCAAAACTGTGACCATAGACTCTTTTAGGTCACCCTACAAAACCGTGATCATAGACCCTTTTTGGTCACTGTAAAAAATCGTGACCATAGACACCTTTAGGTCACCCCTAAAACCGTGACCAAAGACCCTTTTAGGCCACCCCCAAAATCGTGACCATAAATTTCTTTAGGTCACCCCCCAAAACTATGACTATAGACCCTTTCAGGTCACCCTTTTTTGAAAAAACTGTGACCATAGCCCCTGTTTGGTCACTGTAAAAAATTGTGACCATAGACCCTTTTAGGTCACCCCCAAAACCGTGACCATAGACCCTTTTAGGCCACCCCCCGAAACCGTGACCATAGACCCCTTTAGGTCTCCCACCAAAACTGTGACTATAGACCCTTTTAGGCCACCCTTTTTTGAAAAACCGTGACCATAGACCCTTTTTGGTCACTGTAAAAAACTGTGACCATAGATCCCTTTAGGTCACCCCTCAAAACCGTGACCATAAACCCTTTTAGGCCACCCTTTTTTTAAAAAACCGTGACCATATGTACTCTATGGTCACCCTTTCTAAAAAAAAAACCGTGACTATAACTTTTTTTTGTCACCCTAAAAAACCGTGACCATAACGGGTCTATGGTCACAGTTTTTTACCGTGACAAAAAAAACCGTGGCCATAGACCCAAAATATTGTAGTGAAACCTATTAATTATTGAAATAATGGTGGAATCTTCTCATATTAAATATTTTTGGACATAAGAAAAGAATATCATCGAGCATCCAATTAGAAGAATTGGCCAAATAAGAAAGAGATTAAATGTTAGGGGTAGAGGAGAACCTAAAAAAATTGTGTGTGTGAAGGATTTCAATAAAGATATATATGATGCATGATAAATATGGTTCAATTGTTAAAGGCGTAGATGGGTTGGGATGGGCTAGATAGAATTTAATTTGACTCAAATTTGATTTAAATATTTTATTGGGTCTATTTTAAAAATTCGAATTTGATCTTAAATTAATCCAAAATAAACGAGGTTAGTTAAACTGAAATGATCTGATATATAATTACTAGCACATGCAATTTTGTAACTTTATATAAGAAAATAATGAAATCATACTTATTAAAACACTCTTCTACCTTAGCGTATGACAACAATAAAGAAGTATATATATATATATATATATATATATATATATAGTTTTACCTTCATAATCCAATTTAATCATTCAACAATCAATAAAATTTTTTCATCTTTTTTTTCATATTCTTTCACAATTTTATCATGGTATCAGAGTCATGGTATCCTCCTTGAAGAAGATACATAAGCTATCATCTTTCTGGTGAGAAATCACCCTACTTCTTTTTCAACCTCCTCCCACAATGAATAATTAATCTTCCAATTTAGCTCAAATTCTAACCAATCTCTATTACATCAATCCAAGTAAAAATCCAACATCAGTCTTAGTTACCACTGTTCTAACAAGAAACAACTATTCTTTATGGAATAGTCATTATGTCCTGTCTGTGCTTTCTACCGGCAGTTCCATCTATCTGCGTCTTTTTCTGGTAGTTTTGTCTTCTGTTTTAACAGTTATGTCTGCATTCTGTTTCAACAGTTCAATTTGTACTCTGTTTTAGCAGTTTCATCTGCATTCTTATTGCGCTCCACGCGCCCTCTTTTTTTATTTAACATTTACTTTTATAAAAAGTTCAATGTAGATCGTTGAAAGTTCTTGCAAAGAGTATTTGTATACAATGTTTTTGGAACCTAAATCTGGGTTCGCCTCTAAGCATTGCCATCAAAATCCCAACGAAAGAACGAAATAGCCTAACAATCCCTATACTATAGTATCTACCCAATCCCTATTTAACTTTTTAATTTATCCCTAATTCATTAAAATACTTCAATTACCCTTCCTTTTTAAACCCTAAAACTAATCGCCAAGTCTTGATTTCAATGCAAGGCTCGAAAGGTTCAAAGCCTACATGATGGAGAAGAAAATAAAACTTATTGGGGGCATCATTGAAGCACCAAATGTTGAGAAGATGATCTTTCTTGAGATGATTCCTCCTAGCAATGTCGCACCAAAAAGAACTCGCTAGATTATAAGTTGATGAAGAGGTCATATTCCACTTCTTCAGAACCTGATCATGGAATACTTCAGCTGACGGTTCTATGAACCCTACTTTCATCCCAATTAGCCGCCCCTTCCCATCCCGAACCTCAAGAATCCTCATAATCGCTATGTCTTTGTGTGCCAAGATCCTGCACTCGTCGTTTATCTGCTTATTTAGCATTGCTAACCGGCTGTTATTAGGCTCCAAGTCTGTCTTTGTTAACTTCCTCTATATCACAAAAATTACATCAAATTCTTTCAGTGAAGCGATAATCGCCTTACAAATTTTCGGAAGCTCTGGAATATCAGCCTTTGTTGTTGATGGAGATGCCAATATGGATCCTGTTGAAGGTGATGATGCAGCATTCTACTTATTCATCGTTCTCTTGCCTTGATGCTCTTTCATGTGTGCATTTCCAAGAGAGTGGTGCAGTTTCAACGCTTTGGATAACTTCTCGAGTACCACACGGTCCTTTTTGCACTAGAGCCTCTTATTTGCCTTAATTGTTGCCCGGTTCACTTTGCCGTACTCCGGATCCTACAGGGACACTACGACGTCAATCCTTGTAAGGCGGAATGGATTCAGAGCCATAGCTTCTATTGTTTTCAAATCTAGTTTCAACAACTCCTTCAAACATTTCTTACTTCTCATCTTGGCAACCATGATGACACTAGAAACACTTTCCAAAAACAGGTTAGATTTTTTTCACATTTTGTTAAACATTTTCTTTCCAAAAACATTTTCTTTTTTTCATAACAATAACAACACAATAAAAATTCTTCATATTTTCTTTTCTCATTCTTTCATAGTTTTGTCATGGTATCAGAGCCTTGGTATCCTCCTTGAAGAGGATACATAAGCTATCATCCTTCAGGTGAGAACTCACCGAGCTTCTTTTTCAACCTCCTCCCATAATGAATAATAAATCTTCCAATTTTGCTCAGATTCCAACTAATCTCTATTACATCCATTCAAGTAAAAATCTAACATCAGTCTGAATTATCCCTGTTCTAACAAAAAACAACTATCCTTTATGGAATAGTCATTATGACCTGTCTGTGCCTTCTCCCGGCAGTTCCATCTGCGCCTTTTTTCGTTAGTTCCGTCTTCTGTTTCAACACTCATGTCTACATTCTGTTTTAGCAGTTCAATCTGCACTCTTATTGTGCTCCACGCTCCCTCTTTTTTTATTTAACATTTAATTTTATAAAAAGTTCAATGTAGATCATTGAAAGTTCTTGCAAAGAGTATTTGTATACAATGTTTTTGGGACCTAAATCCGGGTTCGCCTCTAAGCATTGCCATCAAGATCATCACGAAAGAACGAAATAGCTTAACAATCACTATACTCTGGTATTTACCCAATCCCTATTTACCTTTTTAATTTATCCCTAATTTCATTAAAATACTTCATTATCCTTACTTGTTAAACCCTAAAACTAATTGCTAAGTCTTGATTTCATTGCAAGGTTCGAAAGGTTCAAAGCCTACATAATAGAGAAGAAAATAAAACTTATTGGCGGCATCATTGAAGCACCAAATGTTGAGAAGATGATCTGTCTTGAGATGATTCTTCCTAGAAATGTTGCACCAGGAAGAACTCGCTAGATTATAAGTTGATGCAGAGGTCACATTCCACTTCTTCAGAACCTGATCATGGCATACTTCACCCGACGGTTCTAAGAGCCCTACTTTCATCCCAATCAGCCGCCCCTTCCCATCCCGAACCTCAAGAATCCTCATATTTGCTGCGTCTTTGTATGCTAAGAACTTACACTCCTCGTTTAACTGCTTCTCCGGCATCGCTAACCGGCTGTTATTAGGCTCTAAGTCTGTCTTTGTTTACTTCCTCTACATCACAAAAGTTACATCAAATTCTTTCAGTGAAGCGGTAATCGCCTTGAAAATTTTTGGAAGCTCTGGAATATCAGTCTTTGTTGCTGATGTAGATGCCAATGTAGATCCTATTGAGGGCGATGTAGATGCCAATGTGGATCCTGTTAAAGGCGATGATGCAGCATTCTTCTTATTCAGCGTTCTCTTGCCTTAATTCTCTTTCATGTGTGCCTTTCCAAGAAAGTGGTGCAGCTTCAACGCTTTGGATAACCTCTCGAGTACTGACGAACGGACTTTTGCTAGTAAAGAATTCACAATAAATTCTCGTTGTAAGTATAGTTTCTAAACCAACAAAGAATCCTTTCGTACAAAAACTTTTTTTTGTCACTAAAGCAAACTCAATAAAAATAAACCGAAGTATTTAAACCTCGGGTCGTCTCTCAAAGAATTGCAGGAAAGTGTGTTACTATTGGTTATGAGATTGTATCTTTTTGGGTTTTTGAAATAAGGAACAAGGAAATAAAATTACAAGAAAGTAAATTATTAACTAGAAAAACTCTTAACAAGGTATGAAAACTGGACGTCCTATCCTAGTTATCCTTATCAATTGTGATGAGAATTGTTTATTGCTCTCACTTAGTTAACCCTTACTAAATAAAGAAAAGTCAAATGGACCAATCAATCTGATTCCTCAAATCCTAGTCAACTCCTAGGAAAGACTAGCTTTAGAGGGATCCAAACCAACCAGCAGATTCCAATTATCAATCAACAAAGGAGTTTGATAACTCAAGTTTCTCCAATTAATCAATTCAAGCTAAGAATGTAAAAAGATAAATTAAAATCATAAATATGAAATACTTCAAATTGCATTAAATAAGAAATTCAATCTAACATGGAAATTCACAAAATAAATTGTCAACATAAAGTAATTAACAAGGAAAAGAAACAAGCCAGAATGCTAGAACAAATAAAAGTAGAAGAGAGACTAAATTAAAAGAACATTGAACCTGGAATTGAGAAGAAATAAATCTAAAACTAAGAGAAATCCTAAAACCTAAAACCTAGAGAGAGGAGAGAGCATCTCTCTCTAGAAAACTACATCTAAAACCTAAAATTCTGTGAATGAATCAATGTTGTGTGGATGAATTCCTTGATTCTCCCACTATATAGCCTCTAATCTATGTTTTTTGTGCCAAAAACTGGGTCAAAAACAGCCTAGAAATTGCCCCCAGCAATTTCTGATACGTCCAGCACGTGGCTCTGTCACGCGTACGCGTCGTCCATGTGTATGCATGGATTGAACTTTTGCTAGGTCACGCGTATGCGTAATCCACGCGTGCGCGTCGCCTAACAGCATGGCAACTATAACAAATTATATATTGTTTCGAAGCCCCGGATGTTAGCTTTCCAACACAATTAGAATTGCCTCATTTGGACCTCTGTAGCTCAAGTTATGATCGATTGAATGCGAAGAGGTCAGGCTGGACAGCTTTGCAATTCCTTCAGTTTCTTGTATTCCTTCCACTTTTGCATGCTTCCTTTCCATCCTCTAAGCCATTCCTGCCCTGTAAACCCTGAAAGCACTTAACACACATATCACGACATCGAATGGTAATAAGAGGGGATTAAACACTGCAAATTTAAGGCCAAAGAAGCATGTTTTCAATCATAGCACAAAATCAGGAAAGAAAACGTAAAACATGCAAATCCTATGAATAAGTGTGAGTTTAGTGGATAAAATCCACTCAATTAAGTACAAAATGTACCATGAAATAGTGGTGCATCAAGTACTGCAGGGTCCTTTTTGTAGAAGAGCCTCTTATTTGCCTTAATTGTTGCCCGGTTCACTTTGCAGTACTCCGGATCCTACAGGGACACTACGACATTAATCCTTGTAAAGCGGAATGGAGTCAGAGCCATAGCTTCTATGTTGTCAAATTCAGTTTCAACAACTCCTTCAAAGTTTTCTTACTTCTCATCTTGGCCACCATGATGACACTAGAAACACTTTTCAAAAACAGGTTAGACTTTTTTTCACATTTTGTTAAACATTTTCTTTCCAAAAACATTTTCTTTTTTCACAACAACAACAACACACAATAAAAATTCTTCATATTTTCTTTTCACATTCTTTCATAGTTTTATCATGGTATCAGAGCCTTGGTATCCTCCTTGAAGAGGATACATAAGGTATCATCTTTCCAGTGAGAACTCATCCTGCTCTTTTTTAACCTCCTCCCATAATGAATAATCAATATTCCAATTTAGCTCAGATTCCAACCAATCTCTATTACATCCATCCAAGTAAAAAGCCAACATCAGTCTTGGTTATCCCTATTCTAACAGGAAACAACTATCCTTTATGGAATAGTCATTATGGCATGTCTGTGCCTTCTTTCGGCAGTTCCATGTGCGCCTTTTTCGGTAGTTCAGACTTCTGTTTCAACAGTCATAATAAAAGTTTTCATAATAAAAGTTACTTAAATTAAATTGTACAATACTTTCTTTTTTTTCAATTACTAAAATTATACAAAATATTTTAATTATAATAAAATTACTCAAGAATCTTATTTGATTTAAAATAAAATTATCTCTGAATCTATTTAATTATTTCTAATAGAATAATTTCTAAAATTATAAAGTTTAAACTTAATAAGATAAAATCATAATTTATTTATATTTAGATTTTAAAAAATGCGGATGTTACATGTTGCATAAACGATTCAACTGGTAGCTCGGCCCGGCCAGGTAACCGAGTGACCGAGTTTCTGGTCGAACTGACCAGGTCGAGCCAGGTTTGATAACTATGGGATTATGGTTACTGGGTTACCTTAGTGAATGAAACGGCGCCGTTTAGTGTAGAAAATTAATTTTTATATTGTTCTAATTATCTTATACTGTACCATGGCTAAAACTTAAACTATAATTAAAACGAATTTGGCATTATAAGTGGTCACTGATAGTGGGTTAGTTTTTCATCCGTTATTAAGTTATTAAATTATTTTTTATATTATTAATTTCTAAATCATTTTTAATTTAAAATTAATACTATTCAAATTAATTTTTTATTTATAAAATTAGATTTAAAATTTTAATATTTAAAGTAAATTATATAAAATTATTATTAGTTTTTAATTATTAAAATTTTTAAATTTTAAAAAGATAAAATATTTAAAATTATAAAAAAATACACAAAAATCTTAATTAATTAAAACTCAAATGATTAAAACTGTGACCATAGACCCTTTTAGGTCACCTCCCAAAACTGTGACTATAGATTCCTTTAGATCACCCCCAAAACCGTGACCATAGACTCCTTTAGGTCACCCCCTAAAACCATGATCATAGACCCTTTTAGGTCACCCTTCCGAAAAACCGTGAGCATAGACTATTTTTGGTCACTGTAAAAAACTGACCATAGACACCTTTAGGTCACCCCAAAAACCGTGACTATAGACCCTTTTAGACCATCCCCAAAACCGTGACCATAGACCCCTTTAGGTCACCCCCCAAAACCGTGACCATAGACCCCTTTAGGTCACCCCCCAAAACTGTGACCATAGACTCTTTTAGGTCACCCCACAAAACTGTGACCATAGACCCTTTTAGGTCACCCGTCCAAAAAAACCGTGATCATAGACCCTTTTTGGTCACTGTAAAAAATCGTGACCATAGACACCTTTAGGTCACCCCTAAAACCGTGACCAAAGACCCTTTTAGGCCACCCCCAAAATCGTGACCATAAATTCCTTTAGGTCACCCCCCAAAACTAAGACTATGGACCCTTTCAGGTCACCCTTTTTGGAAAAAACTGTGACCATAGCCCCTGTTTGGTCACTGTAAAAAATTGTGACCATAAACCCTTTTAGGTCACCCCCAAAACCGTGACCATAGACCCTTTTAGGCCACCCCCCGAAACCGTGACCATAGACCCCTTTAGGTCTCCCACCAAAACTGTGACCATAGACCCTTTTAGGCCACCCTTTTTTGAAAAACCGTGACCATAGACCGTTTTTGGTCACTATAAAAAACTGTGACCATAGACCCCTTTAGGTCACCCCTCAAAACCGTGACCATAAACCCTTTTAGGCCACCCTTTTTTTAAAAAACCGTGACCATATGTACTCTATGGTCACCCTTTCCAAAAAAAACTGTGACTATAACTTTTTTTTGTCACCCTAAAAAACCGTGACCATAACGGGTCTATCGTCACAGTTTTTTACCGTGACAAAAAAAACCGTGGCCATAGACCCAAAATATTGTAGTGAAACCTATTAATTATTGAAATAATGATAGAATCTTCTCATATTAAATATTTTTGGACATAAGAAAAGAACATCATCGAGCATCCAATTAGAAGAATTGGCCAAATAAGAAAGAGATTAAATGTTAGGGGTAGAGGAGAACCTAAAAAAATTGTGTGTGTGAAGGATTTCAATAAAGATATATATGATGCATGATAAATATGGTTCAATTGTTAAAGGCGTAGATGGGTTGGGATGGGCTAGATAGAATTTAATTTGACTCAAATTTGATTTAAATATTTTATTGGGTCTATTTTAAAAATTCGAATTTGATCTTAAATTAATCCAAAATAAATGAGGTTAGTTAAACTGAAACGATCTGATATATAATTACTAGCGCATGCAATTTTGTAACTTTATATAAGAAAATAATGAAATCATACTTATTAAAACACTCTTCTACCTTAGCGTATGACAACAATAAAGAAGCATATATATATATATATATATATATATATATATATATATAGTTTTACCTTCATAATCCAATTTAATCATTCAATAATCAATAAAATTTTTTCATCTTTTTTTTCATATTCTTTCACAATTTTATCATGGTATCAGAGTCATGGTATCCTCCTTGAAGAAGATACATAAGTTATCATCTTTCTGGTGAGAAATCACCCTACTTCTTTTTCAACCTCCTCCCACAATGAATAATTAATCTTCCAATTTAGCTCAAATTCTAACCAATCTCTATTACATCAATCCAAGTAAAAATCCAACATTAGTCTTAGTTACCACTGTTCTAACAGGAAACAACTATCCTTTATGGAATAGTCATTATGTCTTGTCTGTGCCTTCTACCGGTAGTTCCATCTATCTGCATCTTTTTTTGGTAGTTTCGTCTTCTGTTTTAACAGTTATGTCTGTATTCTGTTTCAGCAGTTCAATTTGTACTCTGTTTTAGCAGTTTCATCTGCACTCTTATTGCGCTCCACGCGCCCTCTTTTTTTATTTAACATTTACTTTTATAAAAAGTTCAATGTAGATCGTTGAAAGTTCTTGCAAAGAGTATTTGTATACAATGTTTTTGGAACCTAAATCTGGATTCGCCTCTAAGCATTGCCATCAAAATCCCAACGAAAGAACGAAATAGCCTAACAATCCCTATACTATAGTATCTACCCAATCCCTATTTAACTTTTTAATTTATCCCTAATTCATTAAAATACTTCAATTACCCTTCCTTTTCAAACCCTAAAACTAATCGCCAAGTCTTGATTTCAATGCAAGGCTCAAAAGGTTCAAAGCCTACATGATGGAGAAGAAAATAAAACTTATTGGGGGCATCATTGAAGCACCAAATGTTGAGAAGATGATATTTCTTGAGATGATTCCTCCTAGCAATGTCGCACCAAAAAGAACTCGCTAGATTATAAGTTGATGCAGAGGTCATATTCCACTTCTTCAGAACCTGATCATGGAATACTTCACCCGACGGTTCTATGAGCCCTACTTTCATCCCAATTAGCCGCCCCTTCCCATCCCGAACCTCAAGAATCCTCATAATCGCTACGTCTTTGTGTGCCAAGATCCTGCACTCGTCGTTTATCTGCTTATTTAGCATTGCTAACCGGCTGTTATTAGGCTCCAAGTCTGTCTTTGTTAACTTCCTCTATATCACAAAAGTTACATCAAATTCTTTCAGTGAAGCGATAATCGCCTTACAAATTTTCGGAAGCTCTGGAATATCAGTCTTTGTTGTTGATGGAGATGCCGATATGGATCCTGTTGAAGGCGATATAGATGCCAATGTGGATCCTGTTGAAGGTGATGATGCAGCATTCTTCTTATTCATCGTTCTCTTGCCTTGATGCTCTTTCATGTGTGCCTTTCCAAGAGAGTGGTGCAGTTTCAACGCTTTGGATAACCTTTTGAGTACCACACGGTTCTTTTTGCAGTAGAGCCTCTTATTTGCCTTAATTGTTGCCCGGTTCACTTTGCCGTACTCCGGATCCTACAGGGACACTACGACGTCAATCCTTGTAAGGCGGAATGGATTCAGAGCCATAGCTTCTATTGTTTTCAAATCTAGTTTCAACAACTCCTTCAAAGTTTTCTTGCTTCTCATCTTGGCAACCATGATGACACTAGAAACACTTTCCAAAAACAGGTTAGATTTTTTTTCACATTTTGTTAAACATTTTCTTTCCAAAAACATTTTCTTTTTTTCACAACAATAACAACACACAATAAAAATTCTTCATATTTTCTTTTCTCATTCTTTCATAGTTTTATCATGGTATCAGAGTCTTGGTATCCTCCTTAAAGAGGATACATAAGCTATCATCCTTCATGTGAGAACTCACCAAGCTTCTTTTTCAACCTGCTCCCATAATGAATAATAAATCTTCCAATTTAGCTCAGATTCCAACCAATCTCTATTACATCCATTCAAGTAAAAATCTAACATTAGTCTGAATTATCCCTGTTCTAACAGAAAACAACTATCCTTTATGGAATAGTCATTATGACCTGTCTGTGCCTTCTTCCGGCAGTTCCATCTGCGCCTTTTTTCGTTAGTTCCGTCTTCTGTTTCAACATTCATGTCTACATTCTGTTTTAGTAGTTCAATCTGCACTCTTATTGTGCTCCACGCTTCCTCTTTTTTTATTTAACATTTAATTTTATAAAAAGTTCAATGTAGATCATTGAAAGTTCTTGCAAAGAGTATTTGTATACAATGTTTTTGGGACCTAAATCCGGGTTCGCCTCTAAACATTGCCATCAAGATCATCACGAAAGACCGAAATAGCTTAACAATCACTATACTCTGGTATTTACCCAATCCCTATTTACCTTTTTAATTTATCCCTAATTTCATTAAAATACTTCATTATCCTTCCTTGTTAAACCCTAAAACTAATTGCTAAGTCTTGATTTCATTGCAAGGTTCGAAAGGTTCAAAGCCTACATAATAGAGAAGAAAATAAAACTTATTGGCGGCATCATTGAAGCACTAAATGTTGAGAAGATGATATGTCTTGAGATGATTCTTCCTAGCAATGTTGCACCAGGAAGAACTCGCTAGATTATAAGTTGATGCAGAGGTCACATTCCACTTCTTCAGAACCTGATCATGGCATACTTCACCCGACGGTTCTAAGAGCCCTACTTTCATCCCAATCAGCCGCCCCTTCCCATCCCGAACCTCAAGAATCCTCATATTTGCTGCGTCTTTGTGTTCTAAGAACTTGCACTCCTCGTTTATCTGCTTCTCCAGCATCGCTAACCGGCTGTTATTAGGCTCTAAGTCTGTCTTTGTTTACTTCCTCTACATCACAAAAGTTACATCAAATTCTTTCAGTGAAGCGGTAATCGCCTTGAAAATTTTCGGAAGCTCTGGAATATCAGTCTTTGTTGCTGATGTAGATGCCAATGTGGATCCTATTGAGGGCGATGTAGATGCCAATGTGGATCCTGTTAAAGGCGATGATGCAGCATTCTTCTTATTCAGCGTTCTCTTGCCTTGATTCTCTTTCATGTGTGCCTTTCCAAGAAAGTGGTGCAGCTTCAACGCTTTGGATAACCTCTCGAGTACTGACGAACGGACTTTTGCTAGTAAAGAATTCATAATAAATTCCCGTTGTAAGTATAGTTTCTAAACCAACAAAGAATCTTTTCATACAAAAACTTTTTTTGTCACTAAAGCAAACCCAATAAAAATAAACCGAAGTATTTAAACCTCGGGTCGTCTCTCAAGGAATTGCAGGAAAGTGTGTTACTATTGGTTATGAGATTGTATCTTTTTGGGTTTTTGAAATAAGGAACAAGGAAATAAAATTACAAGAAAGTAAATTATTAACTAGAAAAACTCTTAACAAGGTATGAAAACTGGACATCCTATCCTAGTTATCCTTATCAATTGTGATGAGAATTGTTTATTGCTCTCACTTAGTTAACCCTTACTAAATAAAGAAAAGTCAAATGGACCAATCAATCTGATTCCTCAAATCCTAGTCAACTCCTAAGGAAAGACTAGCTTTAGAGGGATCCAAACCAACCAGTAAATTCCAATTATCAATCAACAAAGGAGTTTGATAACTCAAGTTTCTCCAATTAATCAATTCAAGCTAAGAATGTAATAAGATAAATTAAAATCATAAATATGAAATACCTCAAATTGCATTAAATAAGAAATTCAATCTAACATGGAAATTCACAAACTAAATTGTCAACATAAAGTAATTAACAAGGAAAAGAAACAAGCCAGAATGCTAGAACAAATAAAAGTAGAAGAGAGACTAAATTAAAAGAACATTGAACCTGGAATTGAGAAGAAATAAATCTAAAACTAAGAGAAATCCTAAAACCTAAAACCTAGAGAGAGGAGAGAGCATATCTCTCTAGAAAACTACATCTAAAACCTAAAATTCTGTGAATGAATCAATGTTGTGTGGATGAATTCCTTGATTCTCCCACTATATAGCCTCTAATCTATGTTTTTTGCGCCAAAAATTGGGTCAAAAATAGCCTAGAAATTGCCCCCAGCAATTTCTGATACGTCCAGCACGTGGCTCTGTCACGCGTACGCATCGTTCACGCGTATGCATGGATTGAACTTTTGCTAGGTCACGCGTATGCGTAATCCACGCGTACGCATCGCCTAACAGCATGGAAACTATAACAAATTATATATTGTTTCGAAGCCCCGGATGTTAGCTTTCCAACACAATTAGAACCGCCTCATTTGGACCTCTGTAGCTTAAGTTATGATCGATTGAATGCGAAGAGGTCAGGCTGGACAGCTTTGCAATTCCTTCAGTTTCTTATATTCCTTCCACTTTTGCATGCTTCCTTTCCATCCTCTAAGCCATTCCTGCCCTGTAAACCCTGAAAACACTTAACACACATATCACGACATCGAATGGTAATAAGAGGGGATTAAACACTGCAAATTTAAGGCCAAAGAAGCATGTTTTCAATCATAGCACAAAATCAGGAAGGAAAATGTAAAACATGCAAATCCTATGAATAAGTGTGAGTTTAGTGGATAAAATCCACTCAATTAAGTACAAAATGTACCACGAAATAGTGGTGCATCAAGTACTGCAGGGTCCTTTTTGCAGAAGAGCCTCTTATTTGCCTTAATTGTTGCCCGGTTCACTTTGCAGTACTCCGGATCCTACAGGGACACTACGACATCAATCCTTGTAAAGCGGAATGGAGTCAGAGCCATAGCTTCTATGTTGTCAAATTCAGTTTCAACAACTCCTTCAAAGTTTTCTTACTTCTCATCTTGGCCACCATGATGACACTAGAAACACTTTCCAGAAACAGGTTAGACTTTTTTTCACATTTTGTTAAACATTTTCTTTCCAAAAACATTTTCTTTTTTCACAACAACAACAACACACAATAAAATTCTTCATATTTTCTTTTCACATTGTTTCATAGTTTTATCATGGTATCAGAGCCTTGGTATCCTCCTTGAAGAGGATACATAAGGTATCATCTTTCCAGTGAGAATTCATCCTGCTCTTTTTTAACCTCCTCCCATAATGAATAATCAATATTCCAATTTAGCTCAGATTCCAACCAATCTCTATTACATCCATCCAAGTAAAAAGCCAACATCAGTCTTGGTTATCCCTATTCTAACAGGAAACAACTATCCTTTGTGGAATAGTCATTATGGCATGTCTGTGCCTTCTTTCGGCAGTTCCATGTGCGCCTTTTTCGGCAGTTCAGTCTTCTGTTTCAACAGTCATGTCTGCATTCTGTTTCAGTAGTTCAATCTTCACTCTGTTTTAGCGGTTCCATCTGCACTCTTATTACGCTCCACGCGCCCTCTTTTTTTTATTTAACATTTACTTTTATAAAAAGTTCAATGTAGATCGTTGAAAGTTCTTGCAAAGAGTATTTGTATACAATTATTTTGGAACCTAAATCTGGGTTCGCCTCTAAGCATTGCCATCAAGATCCTCACGAAAGAACGAAATAGCCTAACAATCCCTATACGATAGTATTTACCGAATCTCTGTTACCTTTTTAATTTATCCCTAATTTCATTAAAATACTTCAATTACCCTTCCTTTTTAAACCTTAAAACTAACCGCTAAGTATTGATTTCATTGCAAGGCTCGAAAGGTTCAGATCTTACATGATGGAGAAGAAAATAAAACTTATTGGTGGCATCATTGAAGCACCAAATATTGAGAAGATGATTTGTCTTGAGATGATTCCTCCTAGCAAGGTCGCACCAAGAAGAACTCGCTAGATTATATGTTGATGCAGAGGTCATATTCCACTTCTTCAGAACCTGATCATGGAATACTTCATCCGATGGTTCTATGAGCCCTACTTTCATCCCAATTAGCCGCCCCTTCCCATCCCGAACCTCAAGAATCCTCATAATCGCTACGTCTTTGTGTTCTAGGAATTTGCACTCCTCGTTTATCTGCTTCTCCGACATCGCTAACCAGCTGTTATTAGGCTCCAAGTCTGTCTTTGTTAACTTCCTCTCCATCACAAAAGTTACATCAAATTCTTTCAGTGAAGCGATAATCGCCTTGAAAATTTCCGGAAGCTCTAGAATATAGTCTTTGTTGTTGATGTAGATGCCAATGTGGATCCTGTTGAAGGCGATGATGTAGCATTAATCTTATTCAGCATTCTCTTTCCTTGATTCTCTTTCATGTGTGCCTTTCCAAGAGAGTGGTGCAGCTTCAACGCTTTGGATAACCTCTGGAGTATTGCACGGTCCTTTTTGCAGTAGAGCCTCTTATTTGCCTTAATAGTTGCCCGGTTCACTTTGCCGTACTTCAGATTCTGCAGGGACACTACAATGTCAATCTTTGTAAGGTGGAATGGATTCGGAACCATAGCTTCTATTGTTTTCAAATCCAGTTTAGACAACTCCTTCAAAATTTTCTTGCTTCTCATCTTGGCAACCATGATGACACTAGAAACACTTTCTTAAAACAGGTTAGACATTTTTTCACATTTTGTTAAACATTTTCTTTCCAAAAACATTTTCTTTTTTTCGCAACAACAACAACACACAATAAAAATTCTTCATATTTTTGTTTCTCATTCTTTCATAGTTTTATCATGGTATCAAAGTCTTGCTATCCTCCTTGAAGAAGATACATAAGCTATCATTTTTCCGGTGATAACTCACCCTGCTTCTTTTTCAATCTCCTCTCATAATGAATAATCAATCTTCCAATTTAGCTCAGATTCCAACCAATCTATATTACATCCATCCAAGTGAAAATCCAACATCAGTATTGGTAATCCCTGTTCTAACAGGAAACAACTATCCTTTATAGAATAGTCATTATGGTCTGTCTGTTCCTTCTTCCAGCAGTTCCATCTGCGTCTTTTTTCAACAGTTTCGTCTTCTAATTCAACAGTCATGTCTGCATTCTGTATCCGCAGTTCAATCTACACTCTGTTTTAGCAGTTCCATCTGCACTCTTATTGTGCTCCATGCGCCCTCTTTTTTTTATTTAACATTTAATTTATAAAAATTTCAATATAGATCGTTGAAAGTTCTTGCAAAGAGTATTTGTATACAATATTTTTGGAACCTAAATCTGGGTTCGCTTCTAAGCATTGCCATCAAGATCCTCACGAAAGGACAAAATAGCCTAACATTCCCTATACTATAGTATTTACCTAATCCCTATTTACCTTTTTAATTTATCCCTAATTTCATTAAAATACTTCAATTGCCCTTCCTTTTTAAACCCTAAAACTAACCGCTAAGTGTTGATTTCATTGTAAGGCTCGAAAGGTTCAGAGCCTACATGATGGAGAAGAAAATAAAACTTATTGGCGGCATCATTGAAGCATCAAATGTGGAGAAGATGATTTGTCTTGAGATGATTCCTCCTAGCAATGTCGCACCAAGAAGAACTCGCTAGATTATGAGTTGATGCAGAGGTCATATTCCATTTCTTCAGAACCTGATCATGGCACACGTTCCCCGATGGTTCTAAGAGCCCTATTTTCATCCCAATTAGCCGCCCCTTCCCACCCCGAACATTAAGAATCCTCATAATCGCTGCATCTTTGTGGGCCAAGAACTTGGACTCCTCGTTTATCTACTTCTCCGGCATCGCTAACCGGCTGTTATTAGGCTCCAAGTCTGTCTTTGTTAACTTTCTCTACATCACAAAAGTTACATCAAATTCTTTCAGTGAAGCGATAATCACCTTGAAAATTTTCGGAAGCTCTGGAATATCAGTCTTTGTTGTTGATGTAGAGGCCAATATGGATCCTGTTGAAGGTGATGTAGATCCCAATGTGGATCCTGTTGAAGGCGATGATGTAGCATTCTTCTTATTCCGCATTCTCTTGCCTTGATTCTCTTTCATGTGTGCCTTTCCAAGAGAGTGGTGCAGCTTCAACGCTTTGGATAACCTCTCGAGTACCGCACGATCCTTTTTGCAGTAGAGCCTCTTATTTGCCTTAATGGTTGCCCGGTTCACTTTGCAGTACTTCGGATCCTACAGGGACACTACGACATCAATCTTTGTAAGGCGGAATGGATTCAGAGCCATAGCTTCTATTGTTTTTAAATCCAGTTTCAACAACTCCTTCAAAGTTTTCTTGCTTCTAATCTTGGCAACCATGATGATACTAGAAACACTTTCCAAAAACAGGTTAGATTCTTTTTCACATTTTGTTAAACATTTTCTTTCCAAAAACATTTTATTTTTTTCACAACAACAACAACACACAATAAAAATTCTTTATATTTTCTTTTCTCATTCTTTTATAGTTTTATCATGGTATCAGAGCGTTGGTATCCTCCTTGAAGAGGATACATAAGCTATCATCTTTCCAGTGAGAACTCACCCTGCTTCTTTTTCAACCTCCTCCCAAAATGAATAATAAATCTTCCAATTTAGCTCAGATTCCAACCAATCTCTATTACATCCATCCAAGTAAAAATCCAACATCAGTCTCGGTTATCCCTGTTCTAACAGGAAACAACTATCCTTTATGGAATAGTCATTATGGCCTGTCTGTGCCTTCTTCCAGCAGTTCTATCTGCGCCTTTTTTCGGCGGTTCTGTCTTCTGTTTCAACAGTCAAGTCTTCATTCTGTTTCAGCAGTTCAATCTGCACTCTGTTTTAGCGGTTTCATCTGCACTCTTATTGCGCTCTACGTGCCCTCTTTTTTTATTTAACATTTAATTTTATAAAAAGTTCAATGTAGATCGTTGAAAGTTCTTGCAAAGAGTAATTGTATACAATATTTTTGGAACTTAAATCTGGATTCGCTTCTAAGCATTGCCATCAAGATCCTCACGAAAGGACGAAATAGCCTAACATTCCCTATACTATAGTATTTACCCAATCCCTATTTACTATTTTAATTTATCCCTAATTTTATTAAAATACTTCAATTACCCTTCCTTTTTAAACCCTAAAACTAACCGCTAAGTCTTTATTTTATTGCAAGGCTCGAAAGGTTCAGAGCCTATATGATGGAGAAGAAAATAAAATTTATTGGCCGCATCATTAAGCATCAAATGTTGAGAAGATGATCTGGCTTGAGATGATTCCTCCTAGCAAAGTCGCTCCAAGAAGAACTCGCTAGAATATGAGTTGATGTAGAGGTCATATTCCACTTCTTTAGAGCCTGATCATGGCACACTTCACCCGACGATTCTAAGAGCCCTACTTTCATCTCAATTAGCCGCCGCTTCCCATCCCGAACCTCAAGAATCCTCATAATCGCTGCGTTTTTGTGTGCTAAGAACTTGCACTCCTCATTTATCTGCTTCTCTGGCATCGCTAACCGGCTGTTATTAGGCTCCAAGTCTGTCTTCGTTAACTTTCTCTACATCATAAAAGTTACATCAAATTCTTTCATTGAAGCAATAATCGCCTTGAAAATTTCCGGAAGCACTGGAATATCAGTCTTTGTTGTTGATGTAGATGCCAATGTGGATCCTGTTGAAGGCGATGTAGATGCCAATGTGGATCCTGTTGAAGGCGATGATGCAGCTTTCCTCTTATTAAGCGTTCTCTTGCCTTGATTCTCTTTTATGTGTGCCTTTTCAAGAGAGTGGTGCAGCTTCAATGCTTTGGATAACCTCTCGAGTACCGCACGGTCCTTTTTGTAGTAGAGCCTCTTATTTTCCTTAATTGTTGTCCGGTTCACTTTGCAGTACTCTGGATCCTGCAGGGACACTACAACGTCCATCCTTGTAAGGCGGAATGGATTCGGAGCCATAACTTCTATTTTTTTCAAATTCAGTTTCAACAACTCCTTCAAAGTTTTCATGCTTCTCATCTTAGCAACCATGACGACACTAGAAACACTTTCCAAAAACAGGTTAGACTTTTTTTCATATTTTCTTAAACATTTTCTGTCCAAAAACATTTTCTTGTATTCACAACAACAACAGCACACAACAAAAATTCCTCATATTTTCTTTTCTTATTCTTTCATAGTTTTATCATGGTATTAAACCCTTGGTATCTTCCTTAAAGATCATCTTTCCAGTGAGAACTCACCCTGCTTCTTTTTCAACCTCCTCCCATAATAAATAATCAATCTTCCAATTTAGCTCAGATTCCAACCAATCTCTATTACATCCATCCACGTAAAAATCCAACATCAGTCTTGGTTATCCCTGTTCTAACAGGAAACAACTATCCTTTATGGAATAGTCATTATGGCCTGTCTGTGCCTTCTTCCAGTAGTTTCATCTACGCCTTTTTTTGGCAGTTCCGTCTTCTGTTTCAACAGTCATGTCTGCATTCCGTTTCAACAGTTCAATCTGCACTCTGTTTTAGCAGTTCCATCTGCACTCTTATTGCGCTCCACGCGCCCTCTTTTTTTTTATTTAACATTTAATTTTATAAAAAGTTCAATGTAGATTGTTGAAAGTTCTTGCAAAGAGTATTTGTATACAATATTTCTGGAACCTAAATCTGGGTTCGCCTCTAAGCATTGCCATCAAGATCCTAAGGAAAGAACGAAATAGCCTAACAATCCCTATACTATAGTATTTACCCAATCCCTATTTACCTTTTTAATTTATCCCTAATTTCATAAAAATATTTCAATTACCCTTCTTTTTTAAACCCTAAAACTAACCGCTAAGTCTTGATTTCATTGCAAGGTTCGAAAGGTTCAAAGCCTACATAATAGAGAAGAAAATAGAACTTATTGGCGGCATCATTGAAGCACCAAATGTTGAGAAGATGATCTTTCTTGAGATGATTCCTCCTAGCAATGTCGCACTAAGAAGAACTCACTAGATTATATGTTGATGTAGAGGTCATATTCCACTTCTTCAGAAACTGATCATGGCACACTTCACCCGACGGTTCTATGAGCCATACTTTCATCCCAATCAGCCGCCCCTTCCCATCCCGAACCTCAAGAATCCTCATAATCGTTGTGTCTTTGTGTGCCAAGAACTTGCACTCCTCGTTTTTCTGCTTCTCCAGCATCGCTAACCGGCTGTTATTAGGCTCCAAATCTGTCTTTGTTAACTTCCTCTGCATCACAAAAGCTACATCAAATTCTTTTAGTGAAGCGATAAGTGCCTTGAAAATTTTTGGAAACTCTGGAATATCAGTCTTTGTTGTTGATGTAGATGCCAATGTGGATACTGTTGAATGCGATAATGTAGTATTCTTCTGATTCAGCGTTCACTTGCCTTGATTCTCTTTCATGTGTGCCTTTTCAAGAGAGTGGTGCAGCTTCAACGCTTTGGATAACCTCTCGAGTACTGCACGATATTTTTTGCAGTAGAGCCCTTTATTTGCCTTAATTGTTGCCCGGTTCACTTTACAGTACTCCGGATCCTGCAAGGACACTACGACATCAATCCTTGTAAGATGGAATGGATTCGTAGCCACAGCTTCTATTGTTTTCAAATCCAGTTTCAACAACTCCTTCAAAGTTTTCTTCCTTCTCATCTTGGAAACCATGATGACACTGGAAACACTTTACAAAAATAGGTTAGACTTTTTTTTTCATTTTCTTAAACATTTTCTTTCCAAAAATATTTTCTTTTTTTTCACAACAACAACAACACACAATAAAAATTCTTCATATTTTCTTTTTTCATTCTTTCATAGTTTTATCAAGGTATTAGAGCCTTGGTATCCTCCTTAAAGAGGATACATAAGCTATCATATTTCCGGTGGAAAATCATCCTACTTTTTTTTCAACCTCCTGCAACAATGAATAATGAATCTTCCAATTTAGCTCAGATTCCAACCAATCTCTATTACATCCATCCAAGTAAAAATCCAACATCAGTCTTGGTTATCCCTATTCTAATAGAAAATAACTATCCTTTATGGAATAGTCATTATGGCATGTTTGTGCCTTCTTCCGGCAGTTCCATCTGCCCATTTTTTTGGCAGTTCCGTCTTCTGTTTTAACAGTCGTGTCTGCATTCTGTTTCAGCAGTTCAATCTTTACACTATTTTTGCGTTTCCATCTGCACTCTTATTATACTCCACGCGTCCTCTTTTTTTTTTTATCGCGCTCTACATGCCATCTTTGATTGCGCTCTATGCGCCCACTGAAGACCACTCTTATTGCGCCATACGCGTCCTCTCTCTACGCGCTTTTTTTTAAGATCACTGCTTGCTCTCTCTCCCTCAAGCACAACATCTCCTTTTATATTTTTGCTGTCGGAAGCTCTAGCTCCGCCGCACGCATCTCCCTGTGCGTCACCACGTCAGACGCGTCTTCCTCAACAATTTCATCGGAACTTATCCAAGCTGTGGATTATTGACATCTTCTATCCACCAGCTTGCGGGGACGTATTAAAACACTCTTCTACCTTAGCCCATGATAACAATAAAGAAGTCTCACAACCCATAAATTCAGCCCAATAAAATACATAAATTCAGTTATAATTTTAGCATTTATTATCTTATCTTATCTTATCTTATCTTTATGTTATTTTCTTATCTTATCTTATCTTTACTTTTATCTTTCGTAGGCAATGCTCTATATATATTTAGTTTTATCTTCATAATTCAATTCAATTAATCAACAATCAATAAAATTTCTTCATTTTTTTTTCTATTCTTTTACAATTTTATCAATACTATTAAAAATTGAATTTAGTAATTATTATATATTATTTATACTAAAATAACTAATTTTAAAATAAAAATAATACTGCATAGTATACAAAATGATAGTTTAAATATAAAAATATAATATTTTATTATTAATTTTAATATAAAATACATATTTTAATAATTGTTATAAAAATCATATCGAACCGATTGGGTTAAACGGAAAACCGAATTCGATTTGATTCAATATTATGACCGTTTAAAACAAAATCGATAAAACTCTTTAAATCCGTCAAAATTGGTGCGAACTGCAGTTAAATTGGACCAAGCAACCACAGTCATTTGCGCGTTGATGATGGCAATTGAAATATAAAAAGAGGAGTGTTAGAGCCAGTAACTTTTGTGATTTGTAGTCATTAAATAGTCATTAATAATAATTTTAATGGTGTGAGATTTCATCCAATAATTCACTTTTTTTTATTAGTTATATGCTGGCCAGAATTTAATAAAATTACTGTCCTTAGACTTTTTCATATAAAAAATATAATATTTTATTATTAATTTTAATATGAAATATATATTTTAATCATACTTACAAAAATCAAACTGAACTAGTCGGTTCAACTAGAACCGAATTCTTATCCGGTTGGTTTGATATTCTAACTGTTTAAGGAAGAAAACGAATCAAACTCGCTTGAACTTCTGTGGTATTGATATTCTGACGTCAATTATCTTCTTGCTTTATAGTGTGTTTATAACTTTATATGTTGAATAGCTAGTGCAACTTAAAGAAAGAATTTTTTTTGTTTTATATATTTGTTTATATAATATGTGTTATATAAAAATTTATATTATATTATAATTTATATATAATTTAATTAAGTTAAATTTAAGTTATATTAAATATTAATTTATTTTTTAATAATAATATTGTATTTTTATTTTTATTATTAATATTTTTATTTTATTATAATTTTATATATTTATTTTATTAGAATTTATATAATTATTAAAATCTTAATAAATATATGTATTTTAAATTTTAATTTACGATTTTAACTATTTTATATTTTTTTATTTACGTGAGATCGGTTCTATCAGTTTAATCAGTAATTTACTGGTTGAACCAATAAATTAGTAAACTAGTAGTTTGATCGATTTGACTTATAGCTTGACCAATAAATACTGTATTTGGCTCCTAATCTTTTCTTTGAAGGATAAAGCACACCTTAATCATCCTGGAACTTCAACTAGGCGCTCAACCATCTATAAAATTGTACACATCGATCCCTATTCCCAGTTGATAAACCGTGGCCCATCCGACATGTTCGGTGAGGTGCCAGGTGTCAATACCAATTTGTTAAAGGGACTAAAAATTTTCTCGCCAAAACTTGAAACCCTAACTACTATTGGCTCTTGCTGCTACTATCTTTCTCTTCTTCTCTTCCTTCCCCTTCTCTGTTTTCCAACTCCCCCTTAGCTAAAACTCACACAGTCACACTAGCCTTCAAGAGAGATCAGAGAAGAGAGAACTGGTTCGCCTCCTGCATCCGTGCTTTTGAGTTCGCCTCTGCCTCTGGTTTCTTTGCCCACAGCAGCGTCCCTTTCTGTTTTTGCCGTTGCTGGTTGTCCTACTCAGCTGCTCCGCCCATGTTTTTGAGTCTGCTTCTCTTTAGCTATCCTGTTTCTGATTCGTTCTTTCTATTTTCTCTAATTAGTGGTGTGAAGAGATGTAATGGACAAATAGTTAGAGTTATGATAATTTGTCTTATAGTTTAAGGTATGAAAACTGGAAATATACCACTGTTAAATGAGGAAGAGAGATGAAATTGGTGAACAGATGCAGTTTAGGGAAGGGGGAGTTAGCAGTGGGAGCAGTGGTGCGAAGGATGGTGAGGACGACAAGGATCTTGGTGACACCGAAAAAATTTAGGATGAGCTATTGAGGGAGGTTGGGTGAGGGAGAGAAGGAGAAAAAGAGTAGAAAGACGGAACCACGGTGGTGGTGGCTGCTAGTGCTGATACAGAGGGAGAAAATGGTGGTTCTGGATATGGCGCGATAGAGGAAAAAAAGAAGAGGAGGAAGAGGAAAAGAAGAGGAAGAAGGAAAGGGAGGTTGGTTCGGCAATAGTGGTGCTGCGGTGATGGTTGTGAAGGTAAAGTTCGATGATAATGGTGATGGAGATGATGGTGGTTGAAGAGAAAGGAAAAGAAGAGGAGAGTTTTTTATTTTTTTTTATTTTTTTTGCGAAGGAATTTTTAGTCCTTTTAACAAATTGATATTAACACCTAGTACTGTGATATAATACATCAGATTTTATCGGACACGTCATATAGGTTACCATTTATTGGATCTATATGTTGTGAATTTTTCGCTTAACAAAATAAAGCTTTGTTGTTTTTAAATTATAAAAAAAGAAATCCAATTTTATGCAAGCTTAAACTATATATAAACTAATCACGTATTATAACCTTTGCAAATATGATTAAGTTATACACTAAATTTTAATATATATAAGTCATGACGTATAAGTTTATACAATATGTTAACTATTATATGACACGAATCTAATTCGAAAATGATACTGAATAATAAAAATGACAAATTTAAACTAAAAAAAAATATGTTTCGTCAGTTCAGTCAATACCAAAACATTCTTAAGACTCAATAATATTATTTGATCTATGTTGTGATTTTTCTACCCAATAAAATAAAGTTTTGTTGTTTTTAAATTATAAACTAATTGGATCTAAATTTATGGAAGCTTGAAGTCTTGAACTATATATAAATTAATCACGTATTACAACCTTTGCAAACATGATTAAGTTATACAATAGATTTAGGCTTGGTTTGGTAAAGCTTTTTGGAGAGGTGCTTGTACTTTTAAAAAGCACAAGCACCTCATTTTATGTTTGGTAAATTAAAAAGCCCAAGTACTTGTGCTTGCAACTTTTAAAAGTTAGGGGTGCTTTTGAAAGCACCTAACAAGGAGCTTTTCAAAGTTGGCTTGTGCTTTTTAAAATTTAAAAGTCTAATATAACTTCATATGTTAACTAATTTTCAAATTTAATGCTTGCATTTATGTCTATTATAGTATTTTTAAATTTTAAAAGCTATTTTACCAAACACAATTGTTGTTGCTTGTGTTTATTGAAAGCTATTTTTAATTTGATTTACCAAACATAAATGCTATAACTTTTATAAAGCCATCTTTTAAAAGTTAGCTTTTTTAAGCTACTTTTGAAAATATATATATATATATATATATATATATATATATATATATATATATATATATATATATATATATATATATATATATATATATATATATTAAAGATAGGAGACTCGAACCCGCAATCTCTTAATTGAGTATGAAGAGAGTATGCCATTTGAGCTATTACTCATTGACTTAAAATTTGGAAAGATAAGAGACTCGAACCCACAACCTCTTAATTGAGTATGGGGAATCTATGCCATTTGAGCTATTACTCATTGGCAGGTAATAATAATGTTTAAGTTTATACAATATTTAACTACTATATATATGCACTGAATCACGATAGATAAAAGGCAGAGTGTATGGTATTTATAGTTATGGTAATTTCGGTGGCTATGTAAGTTTAGCAATATTTTTTAAGTATTATTAAATTAAAGTCACAGTTTTTTATATTTTACTAAAATTTTATGTTTTTATTTTTTAAATTAAAAAAGATAAAATATATTTTTTATTTTTAAAATTTGTTAAAAATTTTAAAAATACTTTTAAATTTGATTTTATTTTAATTTTGTTCTAAAAATTTTCGATTTGCATCAAATTTATCATTAACAACTAATTTTTCAAAAAAACTTATGACCAATTAAATCTACAAAAATAATCTTTAACATAAGCAAATCAAATATATTTATTATGCATTATTGTTAAATTAGTCCTATTTTTTTAAAAAAAAATTAGTTGTCAGAGATATATTTAATACAAATCGAAAACTTTTGAAACAAAATTAAAACAAAATAAAATTTAGAAATATTTTTAAAAATTTTAGCAAATTTCAAAAACAAAAAATATAATTTACCTAATTAAAAAATATTATTAAATAATAAAAAAAACGTTACTTTAACTTTCACAACACTTTGTCAAAATTGTATAGACATAAAATTATAACGTGATTGATGACACATAAAATCATAAGTTAACTATTGTGTTAATTAAGTTGATCTCACAAAATAAATTACTTTATTAAATTCATCAATTACTTAATTAGTATTATTTTCAAATTAAGATATTTTCTCAAGTAGTAGATAGTTAATATACAGATAACTTCAATATTTTAACAATTATTTTATAGAAGTAAATATTACATTACTTTTTATATACCTTGTTTAAATTAAAAAGATATATTTTTAGTATTTCAATTTTATCTATAGGAACTTTTTTCTAATTCAACTTTTGGCTCCTAATACTCAACTTAATAACTTTTTATTAGATGTGCTATCTAAATATCAATTATCAAAGTTAAATGGGATAAGTCTCCCTTTTTTAAAATTGTTTATAACTATAATATATATTATATATATATATATTGATTTTGTTTTTTAAATTAACTTTGATTTTGATAATTATAATTAAAAAAAATTTCTGTTTTAAATATTATAATAAAGAGTTAATTTCGTAATTAAAACAGACTCTACTCATTGTTGTCAAACTCTCGAGTTAACTCGGACACAAACTCGTTTTTGAGTAGACTCGGGTAGACTCGTGTAAACTCGGTCAAAATTGCGAGTTTGAGAGCGAGTTTGTGAGTTTGCTTTGGGTGCCGGGTTTGGCGAAAAATGACGTGACTTGGGCCCAAAAAAAAAAAGAATAACGTTATATGTTATGCTAACCCAGTAACACGTAACTCTAAATGACTAAATCCCTAATCACTTTTTTCTTAGTTCTCTCCCTCTCCGTCATTTTCTCACTCTTTAAGTTTTGCCGCCATTCGCCGTCGGTTGCCTGCGTCGCTGAACAGTCGTACGTCGCTCTCTACTCTCTCTTCTCAGTGCTCTGCTTCTCCTTACCATCGCTGGGTTTTGCTTTGATGCTCTTACCTCTGTTGTGCTTCGCTGTTGCTCACCATTTCTCACTCTCTGGGTCTACATCGTGACTCATCTCTGCATTACACGAACACAATTGTACTGCATTTCTAGGCTCGCAGCTAGCTGTCGTGGTTTTGTTCCATTCAAGTTTTTTTTCTAAATTTTATTGCTTGCCTTTTATGTAGTTTGAAGATTTAGGCAGTTAGTAAATTACAATGCTTTGATTATGATTCAACTTCAATGTTCATGGTTGTTATTTAGGGATAACATAGAAAATTAAAACTTAATAATAACATATAGTTGATAACTAAATTAGGGACATAGTGTTTATTTAGGGACAACCTTGGTAATTTGATTATTTAATTATTTGATATTCTTGATTTAGGTACCAAATATCTGATAATATTGCTTAAAGAAATTAAAATGATAAATAATGATTTTGATGAAGACGATGAAGATGTTAATTGATGTCATGGAAGATGAAGATATTAGAGGATTTTAGTTTAAGTTTATTAGAAGTTTAGAATTTTTAGTTGTGTGTGTTGTATATTATACTAATTGCGTAAATATAATTGTAAAGGATTTGAACTTGTGTTCTAAAATACTTCTTATAATGTGTGCTACTACTTTAGTTTATTATGTACTTTAAATTTGATATTGTTAATTTTAAATGGCTAGATTTGAGTATATATATATATATATATATATATATATATATATATATATATATATATATATATATATATATATATATATATATATATATATATATATTATGTATGGTATGTATATATTTTTTGAAAAAGTTTTGTAATAGGTAAACTCGTACGAGTTTACGAGTTAACTCACGAGTCGAGTCTAGATTAGCTCTACGAGTTTACTTAGATTCGCGAGTTTGACAACCTTGATTATACTTTTCTAAAGTAAAAAAATTAATAAAATAATAAAATAATAAAATAAAATTTTAATCAAATTTAAATTAAAATAACAAAACTCACATATTTAAAAAATTATAAATTTAATAGTAATAAATGAATTCTTATTTTTTCACTTTGAAGATTTTTCATAAGAATCAAGAATATATATTCATGTTTACCCCCCCCCCTTAAAAATGAAAATTTTGCTTATTTTAATATTAAACTGTAGTTTTCCTACACACGTGAAAATGGTTTTTTTAACAACTATTAGGGAATATAAATCATCATCATTTTCCATGTCTGAGTTTGTTATTATAAAATCTGATTCATCTTATTAATATACGTTAGAGTTTTATGAAGTGAATGATTTAAGGATTAACATAGTAGATGATACATAGCCCTCTTGTGTGTATTAGAAGAAAGATTTTCAAAAAAGATTGAGTTATAATAAAGTTATTGTAACTTCTGTTTTTTTTTTTTTTATTTAAAATAAAGTTATTTTATTGCACTAAAACTGAAGGTCATGATCCATATTTAGACAACAAATAAAGAGTGGTATTAAAAATATTTCATCACCAAAAACAAATCAGATTACAAAAAAAGAATAAAAATTTTAATAGAGAGAGAAAAATACATCTTTAATATTAGAATTCATTAAAGATCCGGTGAGCTTCTTCTGCAATTAGGAGGAGATCTTCCGTTTTCTTTCAAAACTAAATGCATTTCTAGCCTTTCAATTCAACCAAGTTGTAATAGCTACTAAGTTCCTCTTCATCTTCCTGTTACTAGTTATCACTGAATTGTTCAAGCAAATTCAACCACTACTGCCATGGGAGCTCCGTGAGACATGGAACAGGGAGACCGCTTGCATGCCAAGCTTCAACTGCGTCAGGGCACATCCAGAGACAATAGAAGACCGATTCTTCTTCACTGAGAAATCTTGGAGAAATTAGTACCACTGTTTGAATCCTTTGTTCCAATTTTTGGTTCAAAGGTAACCCTCATGCATTACTTTTCACATAGAATTTTTAATCTTTGGTTGATATTTGAGGTTCAAAATGGCTGTTCATAATTCTTTTTTTCGTAGTGTTCTGAAAAAAAAAATGATTAGAGGGTGAAAGAAATGAAAGGCCACACCATAACCAGAAGTAACTGTATATGTCCTAGATTTTTTCTTCATCCAGGTAATTCTATCCTTCTCCTGATGAATTGTTGAATTTAGAATAGCATTTGCAATTGTTGAATTAAATGCCTCTCGAATTAGTGACTAGTTCCATGTGCTGTTCGGTAACATCAAATCTGAGACCCATTCTAGTCTTCTACCCTCTGTGGTATTAAGATTAGGAGTAATTGCTTGGAAGTCTCTTAGCCATAGGTCTTCCCGAATCCTAACTGTATTATCACTGCCTATTTGCCAAAGGATTCCTTTTTCCAACACTTTTCGACCCTCCAAAATACTTCACCAGCCCTAAGATGGGTTGTTTCCGGCCTCTACCTTTAAAAAGCTTGAAAACTTGAAATATTTACTCTTGTACACCTTATAAATAAGAGAATGTGGCTTAGTTATCAGTTTTCACCCTTGCTTTGCTAGTATTGCAAGGTTAAAGGCTATAAGATATTTGAAATTAAGACTGATAAACCCCAATTTTGTGGTTTATCTTGTGTAGAATTGGGGAGTTTTATCAATATTTTTCGTACTTATTCATATAAATTGCATGGTTTTGTGTTTCCTTCCTAATTTTGTTTCATGGTTTAAAACATGCTTCTTTTACCTTAAAAATGCTATATTTTAATTCTCTTCTATTACCATTCGATGCTGTGATGTGTTTGTTAAGTAGATTCAGGATCTATAGGGCAAGAATGGTCTAGAAGATGGAAAGAAAGCATGCAAGTGGAAGGGACACGAAGAATGGAGCTTTTGAGAACTGGAGGCAATGCGCACGTGTGACGCTCAGCACGTGACTTCATTAATAAAATCATGGCTGGCAATTTCTGGGAGGCTCCAAGCCCAAATCCAACTTGATTTTGTATGGAAAAGACCCAGGAATTGAGGGAGGAAGGGGGGATCCAATCATACACACCTTACACATAGTTTTAGCTAGTTTTTGGTTCTTGTTTTCTAGAGAGAGAAACTCTTACTTCTCTCTAGATCTAGTTTGTTTTATTTTCCTTTGTTGAAATTCTGAATTGACTCTTGTTAATTTTAGTTTCAACTATTTAATTTGAGTTCTCTAGTTTTAATTTTGTTTAGATCTTGTGTTGAAATTGTGTTCTCTTATTATTTCCCTTTTTCTTCTCCTATTATGAACTTTGTGGATCTTGGATTTCTATTAGTGCATTGATGATTTCTATGATTGATAGTGTTATTTCAGTTATTTTCTATTGATAATTGTTAGTGGGTATTTGTGATTTTCAATTAAATTGCAATATGAATATGTCTTTTGTTAATGCATACTATGTGTATGATGAAATGTTTCCTTTGATTATGGAGTAGTTTTCTTTACTCTTGGCCTAGGCTAAGGCGATTGGGTGATCTTGAGTCATTGGGTCTAATTGATTTGGTGATTTGAGAACCCTAATGGTGAAAGATACCCATTGATATCAATCTACTACTAAGCCAATTAGTAGTTGGATTGGGACTTATGAGTTGAGATTGATCAAGCTATTTGACGTACTTCAAGCTTTGAAATAGACATTATACGTATTTCAAGTATAGAGGTAGACTTAATAAGCTTGGTTCCTCATAATTGTCAAGATATGGTTATTAGACAAGGATGGTGACCCTAATTTCCATGCCTAGCCAAGAGTTCCTTTTATTATTCATATTTGAACCCAAAAATTCTAATTGCTTGATTCTTGCTATAGTTAGTTTAGTTATTTACTTAGTCCTAGAATAGAGGTAGATTTATATGTTCCCTTACTAGATTGAAATTGCTCATACTTGGCTCCAGTTGCTTTGATCTAGTTTCTTGCACTTTAAGATTCCTTGCATGTTAAGTTTAGTAGTTTAAATTCTTGTGTATGACTCCCAATGCCGGAATTCTAACCAATATTTATGCACATGTTTGCCCATTCTCTTGAGGATGACTCGAGACCAATACTCTCGGTTACTTTATATTGGGGTTGACTTTGTGACAACCAAATTCTAAATTTGATCGAGGGAACTATTTGTTGGTTTAGAACTATATTATGGCAATGACATTGGCTTTCTATTGATAAAAATTCTGGACCAACCAAAAATTCTCTCCTATCAAATTTTTGGCGCCGTTGCAGGGGAATGGTTGCAACATGTGCTTTGATGTTGGTTATGTGAATATGTGAATAGTGTAGATAGTATACTTGCTTCCATTATTTTGCTTTTAGTTTAGATTTCTTTTAATGCATGAGCTATGACTTCTAAGTTGGATGACTCGGTCTCAACCGAACTCTAGCTTAGCCGAGTTTGATCCCGAAATCGAAAGAACCTTGTTACACACTCGGCAAGCCAGGAAGCGGTTGGATTACACGGCTAGTGCTTCGGCCTCTCTTGAGGAACCTTCCGAAACACTAGACGAAACCGAGAGTGACTTAGAGTCAACAACTTCCGATTCTTCTGTTGGCACTACTGATACATCTTTGCATCCTACAGGTGAAAGCTACATAGCAGAGCCATGTAGGATTACCTTGCATGAACAAGGAGCACCGGACCTCATTCTTCAACCGTTGCAAGTGAGGTATCCGAATCTTGATCCAAACTTTGAGTTGAAGAATAGTCTGATTAATTTGCTATCTTGGTTTTTGCTTTCCCCTTCTCTCTTGAGGGGCAAGCAAAAGAATGGTTCTACTCCCAACTGGATGAAGTGGTGACCGAATGGGACTTATTGAATAGAGAATTTTTAGACAAGTTCTTTCCGCCGGAGAAGACCGACCACATCCGGAAGGAAATTTCCGGTATAATGCAAAAAGACCAAGGGACCCTATATGAATATTGGACTCGATTCAAGAGGTTGTTAGAATCATATCCACATAATGGGTTAGACATTCACTTGCTCATTAGCTATTTCACTAGAGGTCTTTGTGCAGCGGATAAGAGATTACTCTCCGCCTCTAGTGGTGGTTCCCTTTCTAAGAACAAGACGGCGGTGGAAGCATGGAGTTTGATCAATAATGTCGCCGAGGCTACACAACATGTGAGAGTGAGAAACAATCCTTCCAAGAGTATAGTGGAAGCACCTCCTTCCGCATCGGCTTTGACTAAAGTTCTTGAAGACATGACCACTATCCTCACGGATATTCGCAAGGAACAAAAGGCATTTCAATCAATTCAAGCAATCCAAGCCCTACCTCAAATCCTCCAACTTGAAGGACCTCCTAGAGTATGTGGTTTATACTCTAGTACTGCACATTACACTGACCAATGCCATCAAGTTCAAGAGGATTACACTCTTGCGGTAGCCAATGTGAACTATAACAACCGTCCACCCTATCAATCTCAAGGCCAAAACAATTACTCTCATGGTAATAGTTCTAATCAAGGGTGGAGGGACAATACTCAAGGGAACAACCACAATCAAAGATGGAACCAAGGCAACTCATCCTCTCATTATCACAACAACACCAACTAAAACCACCATAACCAACCATACCAACACTCACAACAAAACCAAAACAACAACCATAGATACCAAACGCCTCACCAAAGACAACAAACCAATCAACCCTCTTCTTCTTACACCAACCAAGGTGATGACTCTAACCGTGCACTCTACCAAGAGCAAGAGAGACTTAAGGCTATGATGGAGAAATATGAAGAGAGCAATAGGACTCTTAATGCACAAGTTAGCACTATGAGTGCTCAAATGTCTTCCATAGCCGAGATTCTTTCAAGGTTGGCCCTACCTCCTACCAACAATACCAACACCAACCAAGCCTCTAGCTCATCCAACCTTCCTTCTCAACCTCTCCCAAACCCAAAGGGTAGCATCAACGCAATCACCTTGAAGAGCGGTACGACGCTTGAGGAAGTTGAACCTAAGCCCATCATGTTGGCGGAGGATGTTCCTAATATAGAACTTGGTGAAACAATGGAGATAGACGAAGATGAAAAGGAGGAAGAAGTTGCAAAGGAAGAAGAAGAACAATTGAGGGTCAAGGAACCGAAGCGGAAGAGCACCTTAGAGGAATAAATTCCTATACCTTTCCCTACGTTAGCCAAGAAGGCCAAGAAGCATGAGGAACTTGATCCCAACATAGTGCAAATCTTCAAGAATGTGGAGGTAACTATTCCACTCTTTGATGCCATACATCAAGTTTCAAAATATGCTAAGTTCTTTAAGGATGTGTGCACTCATAAAGAGAAGAATGATGGACTAGGAATGAATCTATTAGGCAATTATGTTTCTTTTGTGATGGATGATTTTCCTGAAAAATATAGTGATCCCGGTCCATGCTTGGTATCTTGTATGATTGGTGAGATTCAACTTAAGGATTGCATGTGCGACCTAGGGTCGTGTGTGAGCATTATGCCACTCTCGATTTATGAGAAGTTGAACCTTGCACCGTTGAAGCGATCTGGAGCTAGGTTTGTGCTTGCGAACAAGAGTATAATTTCAGTTGTGGGTATTGCTGAGAATGTGTTGGTGAGAATTCAGGACTTAATCTTTCCAGTGGATTTTCATATCCTAGAGACACCTCCCATTGATTCGGATAGGCCATCCTCTATCTTACTTGGGAGGCCTTTCTTGAAGACATCCCGATTTAAATTAAATGCATTTTCGGGGGATTACTCATTTGAAGTCAAAGGGAAGGTGGTGAAGTTCAAATTAGAGAAAACCATGAGGAAACCTCTAGAGGTACATTCAATTTTTGGTTGTGACATTTTTAAAGATGTGATTGAAGAACACTTTGGGAGTGATGATGAGATAAGTGTGATGAGCGGATAATTTATACCCTTTTTGGCATTATTTTTACATAGTTTTTAGTATGTTTTAGTTACTTTTATTATATTTTTATTAGTTTTTATGCAAAAATCATATTTCTAGACTTTACTATGAGTTTGTGTGTTTTTTTTGTGATTTCAGGTATTTTCTGGCTGAAATTGAGGGACCTGAGCAAAAGTCTAATTCAGAGGCTGAGAAAGAACTGCTGATGCTGTTGGATTCTGACCCTCCTGTACTCAAAGTGGATTTTCTGGAGCTACAGAAATCCAATTGGTGCTCTCTCAATTGCGTTGGAAAGTAGACATCTTGGGCTTTCCAGCAATATATAATAGTTTATAATTTGTCCGAGATTTGATGGCCCAAACTGGCGTTCAAACGTCAGCCAGAGACCCTTTTTTGGCGTAAAACGCCAGAACTGGCACCAGAACTGGAGTTAAACGCCCAAACTGGCATCCAAGCTGGCGTTTAACTCTAGAAATGGCCTATGCACGTGTAAAGCTCAATGCTCAGCCCAAGCACATACCAAGTGGGCTCCGAAAGTGGATTTCTGCACTATCTGTACTTAGTTACTTATTTTCTGTAATCCCTAGTAACTAATTTAGTATAAATAGCACTTTTTACTAATGTATTCATATCTTTGATCTATCTTGGGACTTTGGAGGCTGGCCATTCGGCCATGCCTAGACCTTTCACTCTTATGTATTTTCTACGGTGGAGTTTCTACATCTCATAGATTAAGGTGCGGAGCTCTGCTGTTCTTCATGAATTAATGCAAGTACTATTGTTTCTCTTTCAATTCATGCCTACTTCTTCTCCAAGATATACTCTCGTACCTAATTCAGTTAAGTCAGAATGAAGGGGTGACCCGTGACAATCACCCACTATCTTCGTTGCTCGCTTAGCCAAGATCCGCGTGCCTGACAACCATAAGCGGTCTACATGATGCTCAATGTAGTCATTGGACGACAGTCGGAGTATAATCTTGGGTCTCTATTACCGGACTGAGTCCGTGAGATTAGTACCTTCGTGGTATAGGCTAGAACCAATTGGCAGCATTCCTGAGATCTGGAAAGTCTAAACCTTGTCTGTGGTATTCCGAGTAGGATCTGGGAAGGGATGACTGTGACGAGCTTCAAATTCGCGAATGTTGGACGCAGTGACAGTGTGCAAAAGGATAGAGAGATAGTGTTTCGACGCTAGTGAGAACCGATAGATGATTAGCCGTGCGGTAGTTGTACCTGGTATTTTTCATCTGAGATGAGAAATCCGACAGTTGATTAGCCGTGCAGAAACCATACCTGGTATTTTTCATCCGAGAGGATCATACAACTTGCCATGGAAGGGAGCACGCATGATTGGATGAAGACAATAGGAACGCAGAGGTTCAGAAGCAACAAAGCATCTCCAAATGCTTATCTGAAATTCCCACCAATGAATTACATAAGTATCTTTATTTTATTTTATGTTTTATTTATCTTTTAATTATCAAAACCTCATAACCATTTGAATTCGCCTGACTAAGATTTACAAGATGACCATACCTTGTTTCAAGCCGACAATCTCCGTAGGATCGACCCTTACTCACGTAAGGTATTACTTGAACGACCCAGTGCACTTGCTGGTTAGTTGTGCGGAGTTGTGAAAAGTGTAATCACGATTTCGTGCACCAAGTTTTTGGCGCCGTTGCCGAGGATTGTTCGAGTTTGAACAACTGACGGTTCATCTTGTTGCTTAGATTGGGTAATTTTATTTTATGTTTAAGCTTTTTATTTTTATTTTCGAAAAAAAAGTTTTCGAAAAATCATTCAAAAATTTTAAGAATGAATTCTAGAGTTTCATGAAATATATTGAAACCTGGCTGGCTGTTAAGCCATGTCTAATCTTTTGGACTGAGGTTTCCACTTTCCATTGTAGAAAGGACATGTCTGTATGTGTTATGCTAAAGTTTGGCTAGCCATTTGGCCATGTCTAATTCCTTTGGACCGAAACTTTAGAATAACATTGCATGAGCCTTTGGATTCTTAAATCTGATATTGTTATTTACAGTGTTTTACTAAAGCTTGGCTGGCCATTTGGCCATGTCTAATTCTTTTGGACCGAAGCTTTAGACTAACACTGCATGAATCCTGGAATTTTTATTAAAAATTTTGAATTTTTTTATTTCCTTTTTCCAAAATAATTTTGAAAAATATACAAAAAAATTAATAAAATCATAAAAACCAAAAAAAAAATTATGTTTCTTGTTTGAGTCTAGTGTCAAATTTTAAGTTTAGTGTCAACTGCATGTTTTTAATTTTTCTTAGATTTTCGAAAATTCATGCATTATGTTCTTTCTTGATCTTCAAGTTGTTCTTGATGATTTTCCTTGTCTGATCTTTAATTTTTCTTGTTTTGTGTTTTTTTGTTGTTTTTCATATGCATTTTCGAATTCATAGTGTCTAAACATTAAAAATTTCTATGTTTGGTGTCTTGCATGTGTTTCTTTTCTTAAAATTTTTTAAAAATATGTTCTTGATGTTCATCTTGATCTTTAAAGTGTTCTTGGTGTTCATCTTGACATTCAAAGTGTTCTTGCATCCATTATTTGTTTTGATCTTAAATTTTTATGTCTTGTGTCATTTTGTTGTTTTTCTCTTCATTAATTCAAAAAAATAAAAAATAATATCTTTCCCTTGTTTCATTCATAAATTTCGAAATTTTGGGTTGATTTAGTCAAAAATTTTTAAAAAAATTTAGTTGTTTCTTGTTAGTCAAGTCAAAATTTCAATTTAAAAACTTTATCTTTTCAAATCTTTTTCAAAAATCAAATCTTTTTCATTTTTCTTCTTAAAATTTTCGAACTTCTTAATTAAATTTTCAAAATCTTTTTCTTGTTTTTATCTCACATTTTCGAAAACTTTACTAACAATTAATGTTTTGATTCAAAAATTTCAAGTTTGTTACTTTTCTGTTAAGAAAGGTTCAATCTTTAAGTTCTAGTTTTTTGTTAGTCAGGTCATCAATTTAATTTTAAAAATCAAATCTTTTTCAAAATAAATTTCAAATCATATCTTTTTCAAAATTTAATTTCAAAATGTTTTTCTAACTTCTTATCTTTTCAAAATTTATTTTCAAATCTTTTTCAATTAACTACTTGACTTTTTGTTTCATTTTAAAAGTTTACTAATTCTTATCTTTTTCAAAACCACCTAACTACCTTTCTCTCTCTCTAATTTTTGAAAACCACTAACCACTTTTTCAAAATTCTTTTTAATTAACTAATTATTTTAAATTCTAATTTTATTTTATTTCTTTTAATATTTTCGAATTCTAACTTATAATTAAAATAAAAACAAAAATATTTTTCTTCTCCCTCTTCCTAAAATTTGAATACTCTCTCTCTCATCTCTTTCTATTTATTTATTTAGTTACTAACACTTCTCTTCTACTCATAATTCGAACCCTCTCCCCCTCTTTGTGTTCAAATTCCTCTTATTCTCTCTTTTCTCACTCTTCTATTCTTCTATTCTTCTACTCACATAAAGGAATCTCTATACTGTGACACAGAGGATTCCTATTCTTTTCTGTTCTCTTCTTTTTCATATGAGCAGGAACAAGGATAAAGACATTCTTGTTGAAGTTGATCCTGAACCTAAAAGGACTCTGAAGAGAAATCTAAGAGAAGCTAAAGCACAACACTCTGGAGAGGACCTTACAGAACTTTTTAAAAAAGAAGCAGACATGGCAGATGAACCCAACAACAATGGTGGAGATGCAAGGAAGATGCTTGGTGACTTTACTGTACCATCTTCTGACTTCTATGGAAGAAGCATCTCAATTCCTGCAATTGGAGCAAACAACTTTGAGCTTAAGCCTCAATTAGTTTCTCTAATGCACAAAATTGCAAGTTTCATGGACTTCCATTGGAAGATCCTCATCAGTTCTTAGCTGAATTCTTGTAAATCTGTGACACTGTTAAGACCAATGGGGTTAATCCCGAGGTCTACAGACTTATGCTTTTTCCCTTTGCTGTAAGAGACAGAGCTAGGATATGGTTGGACTCACAACCTAAAGAAAGCCTGAACTCTTGAAAAAAGTTAGTCAATGCTTTCTTGGCCAAATTCTTTCCACCTCAAAAGATGAGCAAGCTTAGAGTGAAAGTCCAAACCTTCAGACAGAAGAAAGGTGAATCCCTCTATGAAGCTTGGAAAAGATACAAGCAATTGATCAGAAAGTGTCCGTCTGACATACTTTCAGAATGGAGCATCTTATGTATATTCTATGATGGTCTATCTGAATTGTCCAAGATGTCATTGGACCACTCTACTGGTGGATCCCTTCATCTGAAGAAAACACCTGCAGAAGCCCAGAAACTCATTGACATGGTTGCAAATAACCAGTTCATGTATACTTCTGAAAGAAATCCTGTGAATAATGGGATGACTCAGAAAAAAGGAGTTTTTGAGATTGATACTCTAAATGCCATATTGGCTCAGAATAAAATATTGACTCAGCAAGTCAATATGATTTCTCAGAATCTGACTGGAATGCAAGCTGCATCCAGCAGTACTAAAGAAGCCTCCTCTGAAGGAAAAGCTTATGACCATGAGAATCCTGCAATGGAAGAGGTGAATTACATGGGAGAATCCTATGAAAACACTTACAATCCTTAATGGAGGAATCATCCTAATTTCTCATGGAAAGATCAACAGAAGCCTCAGCAAGGCTTCAATAATAATAATGGTGGGAGAAATAAGTTTGGCAATAGTAAGCCTTTTCTATCATCTTCTCAGCAACAGACAGAGAATTTTAAGAAGAGCCTCTCTGACTTAGCAACCATAGTCTCTGATCTATCAAAGACCACTCTCAGTTTCATGACTGAAACAAGGTCCTCCATCAGAAATTTGGAGGCACAAGTGGGTCAGCTGAGTAAAAGAGTTACTGAAATCCCTCCTAGTACTCTCCTAAGCAATACAGAAGAGAATCCAAAGAGAGAGTGCAAGGCCATTAATATACCCAAAATGGCCGAACCTATAGAGGAGGAAGAGGCAGTGATTTCCAGTGAGAAAGACCTCAATGGACGTCCACTGACCACTAAGGATTTCCCTATTGAGGAACCAAAGAAATCTGAGGCTCATATAGAGACCATAGAGATTCCATGGAACTTAATTCTGCAGTTCATGAGCTCTGATGAAGATTCTTCCTCTGATGAGGATGAAGCTCTTGCTGAAGACCAAGTTACTTGGTATCTAGGAGCAATTATGAAACTGAATGCCTTGGTTCAACAGAAATTATCTCAGAAGAAACCAGATCCCAGAAAGTTCTTAATACCTTGTACCATAGGCACCATGACCTTTGAGAAGGCTCTGTGTGACCTGGGGTCAGGAATAAACCTCATGCCACTCTCTGTAATGGAGAAACTAGGGATCTTTGAGGTACAAGCTGCACGAATCTCACTAGAGATGGCAGTCAAATCAATGAAACAGGCTTATGGACTGGTAGAGGATATCTTAATGAAGGTTGAAGGCCTGTACATCCCTGCTGATTTCATAATCCTAGACACTGGGAAGGATGAGGATGAATCCATTATTCTTGGAAGACCCTTCCTAGCTACAGCAAGAGCTGTGATTGATGTGGACAGAGGAGAGTTAGTCCTTCAATTGAATGAGGACTACCTTGTGTTTAAGGCTCAAGGATCTTCTTCTGTAACCATGGAGAGGAAGCATGAAAAGCTTCTCTCAATACAGAGCCAAACAGAGCCCCCACACTCAACTTCTAAGTTTGGTGTTGGGAGGCCACCATTAAGATCTGAGTCTCTGTGAAGCTCTCTAAGAGCTCACTGTCAAGCTATTGACATTAAAGAAGCGCTTATTGGGAGGCAACCCAATGTTATTTAATTATATTTATTTTTATAAACATTTGTTTTCCATTGTCATGTTATGTTTTCTTTAGGTAGATGATCATGTGGAGTCACAAAAACAGCTGCAGAATTAAAGCGGAATCAAAAACAGCATCAAAAATAGCACATCCTGGAGGACAGGCTTACTGGCGTTTAAACGCCAGTAGTCTGGCAGCATTTTGGGTGTTAAATGCCAGAATTGGCAGACAGACTAGCGTTTAACGCCAGAAAAGGGTGTCTGGCTGTCTGACTGGTGTTAAACGCCAGAATTGGCAGACAGACTGGTGTTTAACGCCAGAAAAGGGTATCTGGTTGGCGTTAAACGCCAGAAAAGGGCATCAGCCTGGCATTTAACGCCAGAAAAGGTAGCAGAGATGGCGTTAAACGCCAGAAATGGCACACAGAGGGCGTTTAAATGCCAGAAAGGTGCAGGGACCAGAATTCCTTGACACCTCAGGATCTGTAAACCCCACAGGATCCTCACATACCCCACCTCTCTTTCTCTCCTCTTCACACCTTTCTATAACACTCTTCCCCAAACACCATTCACCTATCAAGTCCTACCTTCTTCCCCATAATCTCTTCACCACTCATATCCATCCACTATTCCCCAAAAACCCATCATAAAACCCCACCTACCTCACCATTCAATTTCAAAATATTTCCCTCCCAAACCCACCCCTTCATACATGACTTCCCTCTCTCTCTCTTACCCTATAAATACCTCTCCTTACCACCTTCATTTTCACACATCATAAACACTTAAACCCCCTTGGCCGAATCCAAAACACCCCTCTATCTCCTCCATTTCTTCTTCTTCTCCTCCTCCTTTCTTTCTTCTTTTACTTGAGGACGAGCAAACCTTTTAAATTTGGTGTGGGAAAAAGCTCTACTTTTTGTTTTTCCATAACCGTTAATGGCACCTAAGGCTATAGAAACCTCTAGAAAGAGAAAAGGGAAGGCAATTGCTTCCACCTCTGAGTTATGGGAAATGGAGATATTCATCTCAAAAGTCCATCAAGACCACTTCTATGAAGTTGTGGCCAAGAAAAAGGTGATCCCCAAGGTCCCCTTCATGCTCAAAAAGAGTGAATATCCGGAGATCCGACGTGAGGTTTGAAGAAGAGGTGGGAAGCTCTCACCAACCCCATCCAAAAAGTCAGAATCTTAATGGTTCAAGAGTTCTATGCTAATGCATGGATCACTAAGAACCATGATCAAAGTGTGAACCCGAACCCAAAGAATTGGCTCACAATGGTTCAGGGGAAATACTTGGATTTCAGTCCGAAAATTGTAAGGTTGGCATTCAACTTACCAATAATGAGAGGAGATCCTTATCCTTTCACTAGAAGAGTCAACTTTGATCAAAGGTTGGACCAAGTCTTCATGGACATCTGTGTGGAAGGAGTACAATGGAAGAGAGACTCAAAAGGCAAGCCGGTTCAATTGAGGAGGCTTGACCTCAAGTCCGTGGCTAGAGGATGGTTAGAGTTCATCCAACACTCTATCATTCCTACTAGCAACTGATCTGAAGTTACTGTGGACCGGGCTATCATGATCCATAGTATCATGATTGGAGAGGAAGTAAAAGTTCATGAGATCATATCTCTAGAACTATACAAGGTGGCTGACAAGCCCTCCACTTTGGCAAGGTTAGCCTTTCCTTATCTCATCTGTTACCTATGCAATTCAGCTGGAGTTGTCATAGAGGAAGACATCCTCATTGAAGGGGACAAGCCCATCACTAAGAAGAGGATGGAGCAAACAAGAGAGCCCACTCATGGACCTCAAAAAAAGCATGAGGAAGTCCCTCATCTAGAAATCTCTGAGATGCCTCAAGGGATGCATTTTCCTCCACACAACTATAGGGAGCAACTCAACACCTCTTTAGGAGATTTGAGTTCTAACATGGAGCACCAAGAGCACTCCATCATCCTCCATGAAATCAGAGAGGACCAAAAGGCCATGAGAGAGGAGCAACAAAGGCAAGGAAGAGACATAGAGGAGCTCAAGCACTCCATAGGATCTTCAAGAGGAAGAACTAGCCGCCGTCACTAAGGTGGACCCGTTCTTTAATTTTCTTGTTCTTATTCTTTTGTTTTTCGGTTTTTATGCTTTATGTTTTGTCTATGTTTTTGTCTTTATTACATGATCATTAGTGTTTAGTGTCTATGCCTTAAAGTTATGAATGTTCCATGAATCTTTGACCTTTCTTAAATGAAAAATGTTTTCTGAAAAAGAAAAAAGAAGTACATGAATTTCGAATTCTATCTTGAAAATAGTTTAATTACTTTGATGTGGTGACAATACTTTTTGTTTTCTGAATGGATGTTTGAACAGTGCATATTTTTGATAGTGAAGTTTATGAATGTTAAATATTTTGGCTCTTGAAAGAATAATGAAAAAAGATAAATGTTATTGATAATCTAAAAAATCATAAAATTAATTATTGAAGCAAGAAAAAGCAGTGAAAAACACAAAGCTTGCGAAAAAAAAGGGGCAAAAAAATAAAGAAAAAGAAAAAGCAAGCAGAAAAAGCTAATAGCTCTTTAAACCAAAAGGCAAGAGCAACAAGCCAGTAACCCTTTAAACTAAAAGGCAAGGGTAAAAAAGGATCCAAGGCTTTAAGCATTAATGGATAGGAGGGTCCAAAGGAATAAAATCCTGGCCTAAGCGGCTAAATCAAGCTGTCCCTAACCATGTGCTTGTGGCGTGAAGGTGTCAAGTGAAAAGTTTGAGACTGAGTGGTTAAAGTCGTGGTCAAAAGCAAAAAGAGTGTGCTTAAGAACTCTGGGCACCTCTAACTGGGGACTCTAGCAAAGCTGAGTCACAATCTAAAAAGGTTCACTCAGTTATGTGTCTGTGGCATTTATGTATTCGGTGGTAATACTGGAAAACAAAATGCTTAGGGTCATGGCCAAGACTCATAAAGTAGCTGTGTTCAAGAACCAACATACTGAACTAGGAGAATCAATAACACTATCTGAATTCTGAGTTCCTATGGATGCCAATCATTCTGAACTTCAAAGGATAAAGTGAGATGCCAAAACTGTTCAGAAGCAAAAAGCTACTAGTCCCACTCATCTAATTGAAGTTAAGCTTCATTGATATTTTTGATATTTATTGTATATTCTCTTCTTTTTATCCTATTTTGTTTTTAGTTGCTTGGGGACAAGCAACAATTTAAGTTTGGTGTTATGATGAGCGGATAATTTATACCCTTTTTGGCATTGTTTTTACATAGTTTTTAGTATGTTTTAGTTACTTTTTATTATATTTTTATTAGTTTTTATGCAAAAATCACATTTCTGGACTTTACTACAAGTTTGTGTGTTTTTCTGTGATTTTAGGTATTTTTTGGCTGAAATTGAGGGACCTGAGCAAAAGTTTGATTCAGAGGCTGAGAAAGGACTGCTGATGTTGTTGGATTCTGACCCTCTTGCACTCGAAGTAGATTTTCTGGAGCTACAGAAGCCCAATTGGCGTGCTCTCAATTGCGTTACGTTGGAAAGTAGACATCCTGGGATTTCTCGAGATTTGATGGCCCAAACTGGCAATCAAACGCCAGCTAGAGACCCTTTTCTGGCGTAAAACGCCAGAACTGGCACCAGAACTGGAGTTAAACGCCCAAACTGGCATCTGGTGCACAAAATTGTGATCATCAATGGCGCCAACAACTTGGTATGCACAATTGTAATCTCAACTCTTTGTCACAATTCCGCACAACTAACCAGCAAGTGCACTGGGTCGTCCAAGTAATAAACCTTACGTGAGTAAGGGTCGATCCCACGGAGATTGTCGGCTTGAAGCTAGCTATGGTCATCTTGTAAATCTCAGTCAGGCAGATTCAAATGGTTATGGAGAATTGATAATTAAAAGATGAATAAAACATAAAATAAGATAGAGATACTTATGTAATTTATTGGTAGGAATTTCAGATAAGCGTATGAAGATGCTTTGTTCCTCCCAAACTTCTGCTTTCCTATTGCTTTCATCCAATCATTCATACTCCTTTCCATGGCAAGCTGTATGTTGGGCATCACCATTGTCAATGACTACTTCCCATCCTCTCAGTGAAAATGGTCTAAATGCGCTGTCACCGCACGGCTAATCAGCTGTTGGTTCTCGATCATGTTGGAATAGGATCCATTGATCCTTTTGCGTCTGTCACTACGCCCAACACTCGCGAGTTTGAAGCTCGTCACAGTCATCCCTTTCCAGATCCTACTCGGAATACCACAGACAAGGTTTAGACTTTTCGGATCTCAGGAATGGCCGTCAATAATTCTAGCCTATACCACGAAGGTTATAATCTTAGATTAGAAACCCAAGAGATACACATTCAAGCTTGTTTGCATGTAGAACGGAAGTGGTTGTCAGGCACACGTTCATAGGTGAAAATGATGATGAGTGTCACGGATCATCACATTCATCAAGTTGAAGAACGAGTGTATATCTTAGAGAAGAAGTAGGCGTGTATTGAATAGAAAAACAGTAGTAATTGCATTAATTCATGAAGAACAGCAGAGCTCCACACCTTAATCTATAGTGTGTAGAAACTCCACCGTTGAAAATACAAAAGTGATAATGGTCTAAGCATGGCCGAATGGCCAGCCTCAAAGGTCTGAGGACTAAACGTCCAAAGATTTTCAATACAATAGTACAAGGTCCTATTTATAGATAACTAGTAGCCTAGGGTTACAGAAATAGGTAATTAATGCAGAAATCTTCTTCCTGGCCCACTTGGTGTGTGCTTGCACTGAGCATTGCAGCTTTCATGTGTAGATACTTTTCTTGGAGTTAAATGCCAGCTTTTGTGTCAGTTTGGGCGTTTAACTCCAGCTTTTATGCCAGTTCTGGCGTTTTGACACTAGAATTTCTATGCTGACTTAGAATGCTGTTTTGGGCCATCAAATCTTGGGCAAAGTATAGACTATTATATATTTCTGGAAAGCCCAGGATGTCTATTTTCCAACGCAATTAAGAGCGTACCAATTGGGCTTCTGTAGCTCCAGAAAATCCTCTTCGAGTGCAGGGAGGTCAGAATCCAACAACATCTGCAGTCCTTTTTCAGCCTCTGAATCAGATTTTTGCTCAGGTCCCTCAATTTCAGCCAGAAAATACCTAAAATCACAGAAAAATACACAAACTCATAGTAAAGTCCAGAAATGTGATTTTTATTTAAAAAATAATAAAAACATAATAAAAACTAACTAAAATATATTAAAAACATACTAAAAATAATGCCAAAAAGCGTATAAATTATCCGCTCATCACAACACCAAACTTAAATTATTGCTTGTCCCCAAGCAACTGAAAATCAAATAGGATAAAAAGAAGAGATTATACAATGAATTCCAAAAATATCTATGAAGATCAGTCTTAATTAGATGAGCGGGGCTATTAGCTTTTTGCTTCTGAACAGTTTTGGCATCTCACTTTATCCCTTGAAGTTCAGAATGATTGACATCTATAAGAACTTAGAATTCAGATAGTGTTATTGATTCTCCTAGTTCAGTATGTTGATTCTTGAACACAGCTACTTTATGAGTCTTGGCCGTGACCCTAAGTATTTTGTTTTCTAGTATTACCACCGAATACATAAATGCCACAGACACATAACTGGGTGAACCTTTTCAGATTGTGACTCAGCTTTGCTAAAGTCCCCAATTAGATATGTCCAGAGCTCTTAAGCACACACTTTTTGCTTTAGACCACGACTTTAACCGCTCAGTCTTAAGTTTTCACTTGACACCTTCACGCCACAAGCACATGGTTAGGGACAGCTTGGTTTAGCCTCTTAGGCCAGGATTTTATTCCTGTGGGCCCTCCTATCCACTGATGCTCAAAGCCTTGGATCTTTTTTATTTTACCCTTGCCTTTTGGTTTAAAGGGCTATTGGTTTTTTCTACTTGCTTTTTTCTTTTTCTCTCTTTTTTTTTCTTCTTTTTTTTTCTTTATTTTTCGGCTCTTTTTTTTCGCAAGCTTTTCACTGCTTTTTCTTGCTTCAAGAATCATTTTTATGATTTTTCAGATTATCAATAACATTTCTCCTTTTCTATTATTCTTTCAAGAGTCAATAATTTTAACATTCATAAATAATAAATTCAAAAATATGCACTGTTGAAGCATTCATTCAGAAAAACATAAAGTATTTCCACCACATCAAAATAATTAATCTGTTTTAAAATTCAAAATTCATGTATTTCTTTTTCTTTTTTGTAATTAAAAACACTTTTTATTTAAGAAAGGTGATGGATTCATAGGAAATTCATAGCTTTAAGGCATAGACACTAAGACACTAATGATCATGTAATAAGACAGAAACATAAATAAACATAAAGCATAAAAATTCGAAAAACAGAAAATAAAGAACAAGGAAATTAAAGAACAGGTCCACCTTAGTGATGGCGGCTTGTTCTTCCTCTTGATGATCTTATAGAGTGCTTGAGCTCCTCAATGTCTTTTCCTTGCCTTTGTTTCTCCTCTCTCATGACTCTTTGGTCTTCTCTAATTTCATGGAGGAGGATAGAATGCTCTTGGTGCTCCACCCTTAGTTGTCCCATATTGGAACTCAATTCTCCTAGGGAGGTATTAATTTGCTCCCACTAGTTTTGTGGAGGAAAATGCATCCCTTGAGGCATCTCAGGGATTACATGATGAGGAATTTCCTTATTCTCTCGCCCATGAGTGGGATCTCTTGTTTGCTCCATCCTTTTCTTAGTGATGGGCTTGTCCTCATCAATGAAGATGTCTTCCTCTATGTCAATTCAGCTGAATTGCAAATGTGACAAATGAGATGAGGAAAGGCTAACCTTGACAAAGTAGAGGACTTGTCTGCCACCTTGTAGAGTTCTAGGGATATAACCTCATGAACTTCTACTTCCTCTCCAATCATGATGCTATGGATCATGAAAGCCCGGTCTATAGTAACTTCAGACCGGTTGCTAGTGGGAATGATTGAGTGTTGAATGAACTCCAACCATCCCCTAGCCACAGGCTTGAGGTCATGCCTTCTTAGTTGAACCGGCTTTCCTCTTGAATCTCTCTTTCATTGAGCGCCCTCTTCACAAATGTCTATGAGTACTTGGTCCAACCTTTGATCAAAGTTGACCCTTCTAGTGTAGGGGTGTGCATCTCTTTGCATCATGGGCAAGTTAAATGCCAACCTTACATTTTCTGGACTGAAATCTAAGTATTTCCCCTAGACCATTGTAAGCCAATTCTTTGGGTCCGGGTTCACACTTTGATCATGGTTCTTGGTGATCCATACATTGGCATAGAACTCTTGAACCATTAAGATTCCAACTTGTTGAATGGGGTTGGTGAGAACTTCCCAACCACTTCTTCGAATCTCATGTCGGATCTCCGGATATTCACCCTTTTTGAGCTTGAAAGGGACCTCGGGGATCACCTTCTTCTTGGCCACAACTTCATAGAAGTGGCCTTGATGCACCCTTGAGATGAATCTCTCCATCTTCCATGACTCAGAGGCGGAAGCTTTTGCCTTCCCTTTCCTTTTTCTAGAGGTTTCTCCGGCCTTAGGTGCCATAAATGGTTATGAAAAAACAAAAAGTAACGCTTTTACCACACCAAACTTAGAAGGTTTGCTCATTTTCGAGCAAAAGAAGAAAGAAGAGAGTAGAAAAAGAAGAAATAGAGGAGATGGAGGGGGGGTTAGTGTTTCGGCCAAGGGAGAAAAGTAGTGTGTAAGATGTGTGAAAATGAAGGGGTGAAGATAGGTTTATATAGGAGTGGGGAGAGGGTAAGGTTCGGCCATGTAAGGATGGGTGTGGGAGGGAAAGTGGTTTGAATTTTGAATGGTGAGGTAGGTGGGGTTTGTGATGGATGAATGTGGATTGGTGAAGGGTTTATGGAGAAGAGGGTAGGATTTGATAGGTGAGGGGTTTTTGGAGAAGAGGTATTGAGGTGATTGGTGAAGGGTATTTGGAAAAGAGTATTATGAAAAGGTGTGAAGAAGAGAGAGTGAGTTGAGGTTGGTGGGGATTCTGTGGGGTCCACAGATCCTGAGGTGTCAAGGATTTCTCATCCCTGCACCAATTAGGCTTGCAAAACGTCCTTTGCTGCCAATCCTGGCGTTAAACGCCAGGCTGCTGCCCATTTTTGGCGTTTAACGCCAGCTTCTTGCCCTTTTTTGGCGTTAAACGCCAGTCTGGTGCCCATTTCTGGCGTTAAACGCCCAGAATGGTGCCAGACTGGGCGTTTAACGCCCATTCTGCTGCCCTTACTGGCGTTTAAACGCCAGTAGGCTTCTCCTCCAGGGTGTGCTATTTTTTATTCTGTTTTTCAGTTTGTTTTTGCTTTTTCAATTGTTTTTGTGACTTCACATGATCATCAACCTATAGAAAACATAAAATAACAATGGAAAATAGAAATTTAACATAGATAAGTGAAATTGGGTTGCCTCCCAACAAGCACTTCTTTAATGTCAGTAGCTTGACAGTGGGCTCTCATGGAGCCTCACAGATACTCAGAGCATGATGATGGCCTTTTAACACTAAACTTAGATTTTGGTTGTGGCCTCCCAATACCAAACTTAGAGTTTGAATGTGGGGGTTTTGTTTGACTCTGTATTGAGAGAAGCTTTTCATGGTCCTTCTCCATGGTTACAGAGGGAGATCCTTGAGCTTTAAACACAAGGGAGTCCTCATTCACTTGAAGGACCAATTCTCCTCTGTCAACATCAATCACAGCTTTTGCTGTGGCTAGGAAGGGTCTGCCAAGGATGATGGATTCATCCATATACTTCCCAGTATCTAGGATTATGAAATCAGCAGGGATGTAGTGGTCTTCAACCTTTACCAAGACGTCCTCTACAAGTCCATAAGCCTGTTTCCTTGAATTATCTGCCATCTCTAGTGAGATTCTTACAGCTTGTACCTCAAGGATCCCCAGCTTTTCCATTACAGAGAGAGGCATGAGGTTTATGCTTGACCCTAGGTCACACAGAGCCTTATTAAAGGTCATGGTACCTATGGTACAAGGTATTGAGAACTTTTCAGGATCTTGTCTCTTCAGAGGTAATTTCTGCCTAGTCAAGTCATCCAATTCTTTGGTGAGCAAGGGGGGTTCATCCTCCCAAGTCTCATTACCAAATAGCTTGGCATTTAGCTTCATGATTGCTCCAAGGTACTTAGCAACTTGCTCTTCAGTAACATCCTCATCCTCTTCAGAGGAAGGATACTCATCAGAGCTCATGAATGGCAAAAGTAAATTCAATGGAATCTCTATGGTCTCAGTGTGAGCCTCAGATTCCCATGGTTCCTCATCAGGGAACTCCTTGGAGGCCAGTGGACGTCCATTGAGGTCTTCCTCAGTGGAAATCACTGCCTCTTCCTCCTCTCCAAGTTCGACCGTGTGGGTTATGTTGATGGCCTTGCACTCTCCTTTTGGATTCTCTTCTGTATTGCTTGGATGAGTACTAGGAGGGAGTTCAGTAACTTTCTTACTCAGCTGACCCACTCGTGCTTCCAAATTTCTAATGGAGGACCTTGTTTTAGTCATGAAACTTTGAGTGGTTTTAATTAAATCAGAGACTACAGTTGCTAATTCAGAGTAGTTCTGCTTGGAATTCTCTGTTTGTTGCTGAGAAGATGATGGGAAAAGGTTTGCCATTGCTAAACCTATTTCTTCCACCATTATTGTTGTTGAAGCCTTGTTGAGGCCTCTGTTGATCCTTCCATGAGAGGTTTGGATGATTTTTCCATGAAGGATTATAGGTGTTTCCATAGGGTTCTCCCATGTAATTCACCTCTTCCATTGCTGGATTCTCAGGATCATAAGCTTCTTCTTCAGATGAAGCTTCTTTGGTACTGCCTGTTGCTGCTTGCATGCCAGACAGACTCTGAGAAATCATATTGACTTGCTGAGTCAATATTTTGTTCTGAGCCAATATGGCATTCAGAGTATCAATTTCAAGAACTCCTTTCTTCTTACTTGTCCCATTATTCACAGGATTCCTTTCAGAGGTGTACATGAATTGGTTATTTGCAACCATTTCATTGAGTTCCTGAGCTTCTGTAGGCGTCTTCTTCAGATGAAGAGATCCTCCAGCAGAGCTGTCTAATGACATCTTGGATAATTCAGACAGACCATCATAGAAGATACCTATGATGCTCCATTCTGAAAGCATGTCAGAAGGACAACTTCTGATCAATTGCTTGTATCTTTCCCAAGTTTCATAGAGGGATTCACCTTCCTTCTATCTGAAGGTTTGGACTTCCACTCTAAGCTTGCTCAATTTTTGAGGTGGAAAGAACTTTGCCAAGAAGGCATTAACTAGCTTTTCCCAAGAGTTCAGGCTTTCTTTAGGTTGTGAATCCAACCATGTTCTAGCTCTGTCTCTTACAGCAAAGGGAAAAAGCATAAGCTTATAGACCTCGGGATCAACCTTATTGGTCTTGACAGTGTCACAGATTTGCAAGAATTCAGCTAAGAACTGATGAGGATCTTCCAATGGAAGTCCATGAAACTTGCAATTCTGTTGCATCAGAGAAACTAATTGAGGCTTAAGCTCAAATTTGTTTGCTCCAATGGCAGGGATTGAGATGCTTCTTCCATAGAAGTCGGGAGTAGGTGCAGCAAAGTCACCAAGCACTTTCCTTTCATTGTTGGCATTGTTGTTGTTTTCGGCTGCCATGGCTTCTTCTTGTTTGAAAAGCGCTATTAGGTCCTCTACAGAGAGTTGTACTTTATCTTCTCTTAGCTTTCTCTTCAAGGTCCTTTCAGGTTCAGGATCAGCTTCAACAAAAATGCCCTTGTCCTTGCTCCTGCTCATATGAAAAGAGAGGAGAAGAAAATATGGAATCCTCTATGTCACAGTATAGAGATTCCTTGAGGTGTCAGAGGAAAATAAAAATAGAAGGATGAGGTAGAGAAGAGAGAATTCGAACTTATCAAGAGGGACAGAGTTCGAATTGCTAATAATGGAGGTGTGTTAGTCCTTCAAATAGAAGGATTTGAGAAGAGGGGATGAATTTTCGAAATTAAAGTAAAAAGATTTTGAAATAATTAAAAGAAATTTAAAAAAAATGGTTGATGATTTTCGAAAATTGAAATTGAGGTAATAGTTAATTAATTTTGAAAAAGATTTTGAAATTAGAAATATAAAAGATATGATTGAAAATTAGTTTTGAAAAAGATGTAATTGAAAAGATATGATTGAAAATCAAATAAAAAAAAGAAAGTTTTAAAATTAAAGTTGATTACTTGACTAACAAGAAATTAGAAGATATGATTCTAGAATTTAAAATTTGATCCTTTCTTAATAGGCAAGTAACAACTTGAAAATTTTGAGTTAAATCATTAATTGTAGCAAGGATTTTCGAAAATAATAAAAAATATAAAATGGAAAAAAATTGATTTTGAAAAGATATGATTGAAGAGATATGATTTGAAAAAGATTTGATTTTGAAAAGTTATGAATAATTGAAAAAATTTGAATTAAAAACAAAATCTTCCCTCCAGTGTCCTCCTGGCATTAAACGCCTAGAATGGTATCCATTCTGGCGTTTAACGCCCAAAATACTACCCTTTTGGGCGTTTAACGCCCAGCCAGGTACCCTGGCTGGCGTTTAAACGCCAGTTTTCCTTCCTCACTGGGCGTTTTGAACGCCCAGCTTTTTCTCTGTAATTTCTCTGCTACATGTTCTGAATCTTCAATTCTCTGTATTATTGACTTGGAAAGACATAGTTTTAAAATTTTTTTTGAATTTTTTTAATGATGAGAAATAATCAAAATGCAACTAATCATGGAAAACTAAGATTAAACAAACAATGCATGCAAGACACCAAACTTAGAAGTTTGTATACTAAGGACTATAACAATTTGAAAATGCACATGAGAAACAACAAAAGACACAAAACAAGAGAATTTAAAGATCAAAGCAAGAAAATCATCAAGAATGACTTGAAGATCAATGAAGAACATAATGCATGTAATTTTCGAAAATTAGAAGAATGAACACATGCGATTGACACTAAACTTAAAATTAGACACGAGACTCCAACAAGAAACATAAAATATTTTTTATTTTAAGATTTTATAAATTTTTTTTTCGAAAATTATATGGAAAAGAAAATAAAGAGATTCAAAATTTTTAATGAGAATTCTAGGAATCATGCAATGTTAGTCTAAAACTCCGGTCCAGGAATTAGACATGGCTTACTAGCCAACCAAGCTTTCAGTGAAAGCTTCGGTCCAAAACAATAGACATGGCCAATGGCCAGCCAAGCTTTAGCAGATCATTACTTTCAATAGCAAAAGTGATAGAAATCAATAAGCTCTTGTGATGATAAGTTGAAACCTCGGTCCAAAAGTTTAGACATGGTTTCACAACCAGCCAGACTTCAACAAATCATCATGAAACTCTAGAATTCATTCTTAAAAACTCTGAAGACTAAAATAAAATAAAGTTACCTAATCTAAGCAACAAGATGAACCGTCAGTTGTCCAAACTCGAACAATCCCCGGCAATGGCGCCAAAAACTTGGTGCACGAAATTGTGATCATCAATGGCGCTAACAACTTGGTACGCACAATTGTAATCTCAACTCTTTGTCACAATTCCGCACAATTAACCAGCAAGTGCACTGGGTCGTCCAAGTAATAAACCTTACGTGAGTAAGGGTCGATCCCACGGAGATTGTCGGCTTGAAGCAGGCTATAGTCATCTTGTAAATCTCAGTCAGGCGGATTCAAATGGTTATGGAGAATTGATAATTAAAAGATGAATAAAACATAAAATAAGATAGAGATACTTATGTAATTCATTGGTAGGAATTACAGATACTTATGTAATTCATTGATAGGTAATTAATGCAAAAATCTTCTTCCGGGCCCACTTGGTGTGTGCTTGGGCTGAGCATTGCAGCTTTCATGTGTAGAGACTTTTTTTGGAGTTAAACGTCAGCTTTTGTGCCAGTTTGGGCGTTTAACTTCAGCTTTTATGCCAGTTCTGGTGTTTTGACGCCAGAATTTCTATGCTGACTTGGAACGCCGGTTTGGGCCATCAAATCTTGGGCAAAGTATGGACTATTATATATTGCTGGAAAGCCCAGAATATCTATTTTGCAACGAAATTGAGAGCGCGCCAATTGGGCTGCTGTAGCTCCAGAAAATCCTCTTCGAGTGCAGGGAGGTCAGAATCCAACAGCATCTGCAGTCCTTTTTCAGTCTCTGAATCAGATTTTTGCTCAGGTCCCTCAATTTCAGCAAGAAAATACCTGAAATCACAGAAAAACACACAAACTCATAGTAAAGTCCAGAAATATGATTTTTATTTAAAAACTAATAAAAACATAATAAAAACTAACTAAAATATATTAAAAATATACTAAAAACAATGCCAAAAAGTGTATAAATTATCCGCTCATCAGCATCCAAGCTGGCGTTTAACTCTAGAAATGGCCTATGCACGTGTAAAACTCAATGCTCAGCCCAAGCACACACCAAGTGGGTCCAGGAAGTGGATTTCTACACTATCTGCACTTAGTTACTTATTTTCTGTAATCCCTAGTAACTAGTTTAGTATAAATAGCAATTTTTACTATTGTATTCATATCTTTGATCTATCTTGGGACTTTGGAGGCTGGCCATTCAGCCATGCCTAGACCTTTTACTCTTATGTATTTTCTACGGTGGACTTTCTATACCTCATAGATTAAGGTGCGGAGCTCTGCTGTTCTTCATGAATTAATGCAAGTACTATTGTTTCTCTTTCAATTCACGTCTACTTCTTCTCCAAGATATACTCTCGTACTTAATTCTGTTAAGTCAGAATGAAGGGGTGACTCGTGACAATCACCCACTATCTTCGTTACTCGCTTAGCCAAGATCCGCGTGCCTGACAACCACAAGCGGTCTACATGATGTTCAACGTAGTCATTGGACGATAGCCAGAGTATAATCTCTTGGGTCTCTAATACACGGACCGAGTCCGTGAGATTAGTACCTTCGTGGTATAGGCTAGAACCAATTGGCAGCATTCGTGAGATCCGAAAAGTCTAAACCTTGTCTGTGGTATTCTGAGTAGGATCTGGGAAGGGATGACTGTGACGAGCTTCAAACTCGCAAATGTTGGGCACAGTGACAGTGTGAAAAAGGATAGAGAGATTCTATTTCGATGCTAGTGAGAACCGAAAGATGATTAGCCGTGCGGTAGCTGTACCTGGTATTTTTCATCCGAGACGAGAAATCCAACAGTTGATTAGCCATGCAGAAACCGTACCTGGTATTTTTAATCCGAGAGGATCATACAGCTTGCCATGGAAAGGAGCACGCATGATTGGATGAAGACAATAGGGACATAGAGGTTCAGAGGCAACAAAGCATCTCCAAACGCTTATCTGAAATTCCCACCGATGAATTACATAAGTATCTTTATTTTATTTTATGTTTTATTTATCTTTTAATTATCAAAACCTCATAACCATTTGAATCCGCCTGACTAAGATTTACAAGATGACCATACCTTGCTTCAAGCCGACAATCTCCGTGGGATCGACCCGTACTCACGTAAGGTATTACTTGGATGACCCAGTGCACTTGCTGGTTAGTTGTGTGGAGTTGTGAAAAGTGTAATCACGATTTCGTGCACCAAAGTGTCAGTAGGAATTTGGGCATAAGAGGAGTTATCAAGGAAAAGGAGAAGGATCCATGACTTCCATATCCTCAAGTAAACAAGGCACTCAATCATGGTGCAATTGACAAGTGGAAGCATCTCTCCTTGAAGGACACTCTTACCAAAGCCAACAAGAAGGACAAGATGGATGTCCTTGAGGATGTTCCAAGAAGATGATCCTAAGCTCATGACCATCCAACTTAAGTTTGTTAAAGAAAAGTTTTAGGTGGGAGACACCCCACCGTGGTATGATCCTCCTTGTATATAGTTTCTTGCATGTAGTTTTAAAGCCTTTGTTTGATTTTGTGATTGTTTGATTTTGTTGAGTTGATTTTGTTTGATTTTTTGTGCTTGTTAGAGTCTTCATGAGGATTTCATTGATCTTGGTATTGGTTAAATTGGAAATTTTGAAGAAAAATGCTTGATTTTGATTATTGCATGAAATTCTAAGTGTGCTGGAAGTATCTAGCTTGAATGAATGCCAAGAGTGTGCTATAATTGTCTCCCTTATGTTGTTAAAGAAAAATTAGTCGTTTCACGCGTGGGCATAGACGACGCGTATGCGTCGATTGTATTTTCACAACTCCTGGTACAAAAACCAGAGAGTTGTGATGGAATTGTGCGAATTTCATACTGGGAGCACAATGCATCCCACGCGTGTGCATCGGTAACGCGTACGCGTCACTTGTTCATCTTGCACACCCACGCATGAGCGTGGACGACGCGTACACGTCGTTTGCTGAATTTGCAACTCCTGGTACAAAAACCAGAGAGTTGCGCGAGTTTTGTGCTGTCTTTGTGCGAGGAGCATAATCTCACTCCACGCGTGCGTGTTAGATGATGCGTACGCGTCCCCCTCCATTTTTGCTTTCCACGCGTAGTCATGGATGACGCTCACGCCTCACTTGCTTTTACCTTTTTTCACGCGTACGCGTGGACGAAGCGCACGCGTCGCATGCCTGACGCAGCTAACAGGGCACGCTGCCCTGTTTTCTTCCTTTCCTCAATTATTTTCTTTATTTTCTTTCTTCTACTCTTCCTTCCTTTCTTCTTCCTTCTCCTTACTACTTCTTCTCCGCTCACTACCACCGGCGATTTCAACCACCGGTGACCACCACTTTCGGTGGTCCCACATTTCTCTCTCCTCTTTTATCTCTCCTCGCTTTTCTCTTTCTCTTCTCCTTTTCTCACTTATACTCAACCTCATTTTCTCTCTCCTTTCATAGTTGCACTTCTCTTCTTTCTCTTTTGTTTCTATTTAAATTCTTTACTATTGCACTTAATCACTTTACTCTCTTTGTTTTGTTTGCATTTTAATTTTGTTGTTTGTTTGTTTGTCTACTCTTGTTTCTTTTCTTCCCTTTTATTTTATTGTATGGGTGTTGAATCTCATTTACTTTTGAATTGGTAGATTCTTTCATATCTCTTAGCTTGTTGTGCTATGATAAATGACATTCTATTTTGGGCATATTCCCCTTGAACTCATTAAACTTGCTTGTTATTTATACCTTGCACACCAAGTGTTTGTGAAAAAGAGCCAATGACATACTTGTTCAATGTTGACCTTTTTCTTTCAACTTGGTGCCTCTTTTTCACAATGCTTGCGCTACATTGAGCGTCTTTTCGATGATTTTACATCATCAATTGCTCATGGTTTGTGGTTTGCTATGCTTGTAGCACTATGTAAGAATGAGTGGTTCAATGCTTTCTAACCCCATATTCTTCAATTTCTAAACTTCATTGTCTTGGAGTTAGTTAAGCCAACAGTTTTTCTATAATTTCCACCATTCTTGCATGTGTTTATCATTGTTGTTATCGATGCTTGAGTTTATTCTTCTCATGTTTTGTATTTGCATGCTTCTTCCACTCTTGCATCTCATGCTAGTGTTATGCCTCCATGATCATATTGTTGTCTTGCTGACATGTTGTAGCTGTCATGTCTTCAGGACACCTTACTCCTTTGTGGCATTAATCTTTACTTGCATTGTATTAATTCTGGTTGTTGTCTCTCTGAGATTAATGTTTTTCTCTTTTCTTCCTTTCAGGATGGCCACTAAAAGGAAAGGAAAAGACCTCCAAAAAGCCATCTACAAAGAGAGAAACTCAAAGAACAACCGTCAAGGTGCAAACTTCCTCGAAGGCCAACCCACTTGCTAAGCGGTTGAAGAGCTCTAGCCGCATTGATGAGGCAGAAAAGGAAGTTCCCGCAAGATTCACCAACTCACCTACGGCAGAAACCGCCAATTCAGAGTCCACCTCGGATCATGGCAAAGAAGTAATCAAGAGGTGAACAAGGAGACGTCCTTGTCTCACCATTCTATGGCCATTGCGAGTAACACTCCCGAACCCACACTGTTCATCATTGATAGCACGGAGGACCGTGCAAATTTTTAAGTGTGGGGAGGTCGTTTACCGACTTCCGTAGGTAACAACCCTTCTTTTCAACACCCAAATCTTAAAATTTCTTTTGTTAATTAGAATAATTTGCATTAAATGGCTAGTTTTTTTTCATTTAAACACTTTTTGAATGGTAGTTGTTTCTTGCTAGGAATACTTGGTTAGGGTGATGATTTCTTTTCCAAGAAACTGTTTTTAGGGCACCCTACCAATTTAAAAAATTTTTTGTGTTAAACTTGCTTGAAGGAATTAATTTTGGAAAATGTTTTGAGCTAAGAACATACAAGCATGTGAGTTTTGAGCCCAATAGCGTGGTTACATCATATAACCACTTATTTCCATTCTTGTGTGCATTGTTCTCCTTCTATGATTGCAATCCTTGATTTGTTTGATTTTATTTGTCCATTATTTTGTGTATAAATTTATTTATATGATTGAGGTCGTTATTTCAATAGCTCACTTACCCAAATAGCCTTAACCCTTTTATCTATCATTGTTAACTAATTTTGAGCCTATGTTAAACCCCCTTTATTCTTTAATTTAGCACATCAATACCCCTAAGTAAAAAATAATAAATGTCCTTTGATTTGGATCCTTGATTAGCTTAGGCGAGTGACGGTGTGTGCCATTTAAGCAGGAGGGAAGTTTGGGAACATTGGTAGAGGTAAAAGTGTGTTTTTGTAATTTTTTATTGAAAATATTGGGAATTGAGTACATAATCATGTATTAAATGTTTAAACCATATGCATTGGCACTGTTGTATATGTTTCATCAAAAGAGAAAAGCAAAAGAAAAATAAAGAAACAAATATATATATATATATATATATAGAAAAAAAAAGCAATAAAAAGGGGACAAAATGCCCCAAGGTGAATCCAATAATAACCAATGCATATGGGTTGTGGATTAAAAGAGAATACATGAGTGTGTAAAAAGTGAATGAATGGGTAGTTAGGTTGTATATTAGAATTGTATAGGTTGTTATGTGTGTGTTAAGTGAGAGCTTAGCTTAATCAAGAATTCAAATTTCAAGCTCACTTGGCCATATATGCATCCTTATCTTTACCCTAGCCCCATTACAACCTAAAGAAAAGCCCTCATGATAAATGATGAGCGGATAATTTATACCCTTTTTGGCATTATTTTTACATAGTTTTTAGTATGATTTAGTTACTTTTTATTATATTTTTATTAGTTTTTATTCAAAAATCACATTTCTGGACTTTACTATGAGTTTGTGTGTTTTTTTGTAATTTTAGGTATTTTCTGGCTGAAATTGAGGGACCTGAGCAAAAATCTGATTCAGAGGCTGAAAAAGGACTGCAGATGCTGTTGGATTCTGACCCTGCTGCACTCGAAGTGGATTTTCTGGAGCTACAGAAGTTCAATTGGCGCGCTCTTAGTTGCGTTGGAAAGTAGACATCCTGGGCTTTTCAGCAATATATAACAGTCCATACGTTGCCTGAGATTTGATGTCCCAAACTGGCGTTTAAAATCAGCCTAAAAATTCTGGCGTAAAACGCCCAAACTGGCACTAGAATTGGAGTTAAACGCCCAAACTGGCACCAAAGCTGGTGTTTAACTCCAGGAACAGCCTATGCACGAAAAAAATTCAATGCTCAGCCCAAGCACACACCAAGTGGGCCCCGAAAGTAGATTTCTGCAGTATCTGCACTTAGTTACTCATTTTCTGTAAACCCTAATCACTAGTTTAGTATAAAAACTACTTTTAGAGATTTATTTTACATATTATGTTCCTGTTTTGATCTCTTTCATGTGGGAAGGCTGGCCATTCGGCCATGCCTAGACCTTTTCCACTTATGTATTTTCTACGGTGGAGTTTCTACACCCCATAGATTAAGGTGTGGAGCTCTGCTGTTTTTCATGAATTAATGCAACTACTACTTTTTTTCCTTCAATTCACGCCTACTACTTCTCCAAGATATACTCTTGATCTTAATTCAGTTAAGTCAGAATGAAGGGGTGACCCGTGACAATCACCCAATCTTCGTTACTCGCTTAGCCAAGATCCGCATGCCTGACAACCACAAGCGGTCTACATGATGTTCAACGTAGTCATTGGACGACAGCTGAAGTATATTCTCTTGGATATCTAATACACGGACCGAGTCCGTGAGATTAGTATCTTCGTGGTATAGGCTAGAACCATTGGCAGCATTCCTGAGATTCGGAAAGTCTAAACCTTATCTGTGGTATTCCGAGTAGGATCTGGGAAGGGATGACTGTAAAGAGCTTCAAACCTGCGAATGTTAGGTGCAAGTGACAGTATGCAAAAGGATCAATGGATCCTTTTCTGACGCTAGCAGGAACCGACAGATGATTAGCCATGCGGTGGTTGTACCTGGTATTTTTCATCCGAGATGAGAAATCCGACAGTTGATTAGCCGTGCAGAAACCGTAAAGGACAATTTTCACTGAGAGGATCCTACAGCTTGCCATGGAAGGGAGCACGCATGGTTGGAAGAAGGCAATAGGAAAGCAGAGGTTCAGAAGCAACAAAGCATCTCTATACGCTTATCTGAAATTCCCACCAATGAATTATATAAGTAACTTTATTTTATTTTCTGTTTATTTATCTTTTAATTATCAAAATCTCATAACCATTTGAATCCGCCTGATTGAGATTTACAAGGATGACCATAGCTTGCTTCAAGCCGACAATCTCCGTGGGATTGACCTTTACTCACGTAAGGTTTATTACTTGGACGACCCAGTGCACTTGCTGGTTAGTTGCACCGGAGTTGTGAAAAATGTGAATCACAATTTCGTGCACCAAGTTTTTGGTGCCCGTGCCGGGGATTATTCGAGTTTGGACAACTGACGGTTCATCTTGTTGCTTAGATTAGGTAATTTTATTTTATGTTTAAGCTCTTTATTTTTATTCTTTTTATTTTCGAAAAAAAATAAAAATAAAATAATACAAAAAAATTTTGTTCTTCAGATTTTTTAAGAATGAATTCTAGAGTTTCATAAGATATGTTGAGACCTGGCTGGCTATTAAGCCATGTCTAATCTTTTGGACCGAGGTTTCCACTTATCTTTGCAAGAGCCTTTTGGTTCCCATCAATTTGGCTGTTGTATGTAATGCTCTGCTAAAGCTTGGCTGGCCATTTGGCCATGTCTAATTCTTTTGGACCGAAGTTTTAGACTAACATTGCATGATTCCTGGAATTCTTATTAAAAATTTTGTATCTCTTTATTTTCTTTTCCAAAATAATTTTCGAAAAAAATCCAAAAAAAAAATTAATAAAACCATAAAAACCAAAAATTTTATGTTTCTTGTTTGAGTCTTGTGTCAAATTTTAAGTTTGGTGTCCATTGCATGTTTTTAATTTTTCTTTAAATTTTCGAAAAATTCATGCATTGTGTTCTTCTGTGATCTTCAAGTTGTTCTTGATGATTTCCCATGTTTGATCTTTAAATTTTCTTGTTTTGTGTCTTTTCCTTCTTTTCATATGCATTCTTGAATTATTAGTGTCTAAAGTTTAAAAAATTTTTAAGTTTGGTGTCTTGCATGTGTTCCTTTTCTTAAAAATTTTCAAAAAAAATATGTTCTTGATGTTCATCTTGATCTTCAAAGTGTTCTTGGTGTTCATCTTGACATTCAAAGTGTTCTTGCATGCATTCTTTGTTTTGATCTTAAATTTTTATGTTTTGTGTCAATTTGTTGTTCTTCTCTCTCCTCATTAAAAATTCAAAAATAAAAAATATATCTTTTCCTTATTTCAATCATAAATTTCGAATATTTGAGTTGATTTAGTCAAAATTTTTTAAAATTTAGTTGTTTCTAATTAGTTAAGTTAAATTTTCAAATTAAAAAATTCTATCTTTTCAAATCTTTTTCAAAAATCAAATCTTTTTCATTTTTTTCTTTCATGTTTTTCGAAAATTTCAAAATTAATTTTCAAAATCTTTTTCTTAATTTTAGTTCATATTTTCGAAATTATTGCTAGCATTTAATGTTTGATTCAAAAATTTCAAGTTGTTACTTGCCTATTAAGAAAGGTTCAATCTTTAAATTCTAGAATCATATCTTTTAGTTTCTTGATAGTCAAGTAATCAACTTTAATTTCAAAAATCAAATCTTTTTAATTTTCTTTTCAAATCTTTTTCAAAATAAATTTCAATTATATCTTTTTTAAAATCAATTTCAAAATCTTTTCTAACTTCTTATCTTTTCAAAATTGATTTTCAAATCTTTTTCAATTAACTACTTGAATTTTTGTTTGTTTTACTATTTCTTATCTTTTTCAAAACCACCTAAATACTTTTCTCTCTCTAATTTTCGAAAACCATTAACATTTTTTTTCAAAAATATTTTTAATTAACTAATTGTTTTAAATTTTAATTTTGTTTCTTTAAATAAATTTGAATACTAACTAATAATTAAAATAAACACAAAAATATTTTTCTTTTCTTTATAATTATTTTTGAAAACTCTCTCTCTCTCATCTCTTTCTATTTATTTTAGTTATTTACTAACACACTTCTCTTCTTCTTATAATTCGAACCCTCTCCCTCTCTCTGTGTTTGAATTCTTCTCATTCTATCTCTACCTCATTCTTCTATTCTTCTACTCACATAAATGATTCTTTTTCTTCTCTGTTCTCTTCTTTTTCATATGAGCAGGAACAAGAATAAGAACATTCTTGTTGAAGCTGATCCTGAACTTGAAAGGACTCTAAAGAGGAAGCTAAGAGAAGCTAAAGCACAACACTCTGGAGAGGACCTTACAGAAATTTTTGAAAAAGAAGAAGTTATGGCAGCCGAAAATAACAACAATAGTGGAGATGCAAGGAAGATGCTTGGTGACTTTATTGCACCCTCTTCTGACTTCCGTGGAAGGAGCATCTCATCCTGCAATTGGAGAAAACAACTTTGAGCTTAAGCCTCAATTAGTTTCTCTAATGCAGCAGAATTGCAAGTTTCATAGACTTCCATTGGAAGATCCTCATCAGTTCTTAGCTGAATTCTTGCAAATCTGTGACAATGTTAAGACCAATGGAGTTAATCCTGAGGTCTACAGACTTATGCTTTTCCCCTTTGCTGTAAGAGACAGAGCTAGGATATGGTTGGACTCATAACCTAAAGAAAGCTTGAACTCTTGGGAAAAGATGGTCAATACCTTCTTGGCCAAATTCTTTCCACCTCAAAAGTTGAGCAAGCTTAGAGTGGAAGTCCAAACCTTCAGACAGAAGGAAGGTGAATCCCTCTATGAAGATTGCGAAAGATACAAGCAATTGATCAGAAGGTGTCCCTCTGACATGTTTTCAGAATGGAGTATCTTATGTATATTCTTTGATGGTCTGTCTGAATTGTCCAAGATGTCATTGGACCACTCTACTGGTGGATCTCTTCATCTAAAGAAGACGCCTATAGAAGTCCAGAAACTCATTGAAATAGTTGTAAATAACCAGTTCATGTACACTTCTGAAAGAAATCCTGTGAATAATGGGGTGACTCAGAAGAAAGGAGTTCTTGAGATTGATACTCTGAATGCCATATTGGCTCAAAATAAAATATTGACTCAGCAAGTCAATATAATTTCTCAGAGTCTAACCAGAATGTAAGCTACATCCGGCAGTACTAAAGAAGCTTCCTCTGAAGAAGAAGCTTATGATCCTGAGAATCCTGGAATGGAATAAGTAAATTACATGGGAGAATATTATGGAAACAGCTATAATCCTTCATGGAGGAATCATCCTAATCTCTCATGGAAGGATCAACAGAAGCCTAATCAAGGTTTCAATAATAATAATGGTGGAAGAAATAGGTTTGGCAATAGCAAGCCTTTTCCATCATCTACTGAGCAACAGACAGAGAATTCTAAGCAGAGCCTCTCTGACTTAGCAACCATAGTCTCTGATCTAACTAAGACCACTCAAAGTTTCATGAATGAAACAAGGTCCTCCATTAGAAATTTGGAGGCACAAGTGGTCAGCTGAGTAAAAGAGTTATTGAAATCCCTCCCAGTACTCTCCCAAGCAATACAGAAGAGAATCCAAAGAGAGAGTGCAAGGCCATCAATATACCCCACACGACCGAACCTATAGAGGAGGGAGAGGCAGTGAATTCCATTGAGGAAGACCTCAATGGACATTCACTGGCCACCATGGAGTTCCCTAATAAGGAACCAAAAGAATCTGAGGCTCATATAGAGACCATAGAGATTCCACTGAACTTACTGTTGCCATTCATGAGCTCTGATGAGTATTCTTCCTCTGAAGAGGATGAAGATATTATTGAAGAGCAAGTGGCTCAATATCTAGGAGCAATCATGAAGTTGAATGCCAAGTTATTTGGTAATGAGACTTGGGAGGATGAACCTCCATTGCTCATTAATGAACTGAATGCTTTGGGGCAACTGAAATTACCTCAGAAGAAACCGGATCCCGGAAAATTCTTAATACCATCTACCATAGGCACCATGACCTTTAAGAAGGCTCTGTGTGACCTGGGGTCAGGAATCAACCTCATGTCACTCTTTGTAATGGAGAAAATGGGGATCTTTGAGGTATAAGCTGCTAAATTCTCACTAGAATTGGCAGACAAGTCAAGGAAACAGGCTTATGGAATTGTAGAGGATGTCTTAGTGAAGGTTGAAGGCTTTTACATCCCTACTGACTTCATAATCCTAGACACAGGGAAGGAGGAGGATGAATCCGATATCCTTGGAAGACCCTTCCTAGCCACAACAAGAGATGTGATTAATGTGGACAAAGGAGAGTTGGTCCTTCAATTGAATGAGGACTACCTTGTATTTAAGGCACAAAGATCTTCTTCTGTAACTATAGAGAGGAAGCATGAAAAGCTTCTCTCAATACAGAGTCAAACAGAGCCCCCACACTCAACTTTTAAGTTTGGTGTTGGGAGGCCACCATTAAGCTCTGAATATCTGTGAGGCTCTCTAAGAGCTCACTGTCAAGCTATTGACATTAAAGAAGCACTTGTTGGGAGGCAACCCAATGTTATTTGATTATATTTATTTGTTTTCCATTGTTATTTTATGTTTTCTTTAGGTTGATGATCATGTGAAGTCATAAAAACAACTACAAAATTAAAGCAGAATGAAAAATAGCATTAAAAATAGCACACCTTGGAGGACAGGCTTACTGGCATTTAAACGCTAGTAAGGATAGCAGAATGGGCATTTAACACCCAGCCTTGCATCATTCTGGGCGTTTAACGCCAGAAAAGGGTGTCTGGCTGGCGTTAAACGCCAGAAAGGGGCAGCAGATTGGCGTTTAACGCCAGGAAAGGTAGTAGAGCTGGAGTTAAATGCCAGAATTAGCACACAGTGGGCGTTTAAATGCCAGAATGGTGCAGGGAGTAGAATTCCTTGACACCTCAGGATCTGTGGACCCCACAGGATCCCCACCTACCCCACATCTTCTTCTCTCCTCTTCACACCTTTCCCCAAACACCCTTGACCAATCCCATCAATACCTCTTCCCTAACCACCCTTTACCTATCAAATCCTATCCTCTTCCCCACAACCTCTTCACCACTCATATCCATCCATCATTAAACCCCACCTACCTCACCATTCAAATTCAAACCATTCCCCTCCCAAACCCAACCCCTCATACACGACTACTCTCTCTTCCTTACCCTATAAATACCCCTCCTTACCACCTTCATTTCACACATCTTACAGACTCCTAACCCCCATTGGCCGAACCCAACACACACCTCCATCTCCTCCATTTCTTCTTCTTCTCATCCTTTCTTTCTTTCTTTGCTCGAGGACGAGCAAACATTTTAAGTTTGGTGTGGAAAAAGCACTACTTTTTTGTTTTTCCATAACCATTAATGGCACCTAAGGCCGGAGAAACCTCTAGAAAGAAGAAAGGAAAGGCAATTGCTTTCACATCCGAGTCATAGAAGATGGAGAGATTCATCTTAAAAGTACATCAAGACCACTTCTATGAAGTTGTGGTCAAGAAAAGGGTGATCCCCGAAGTCCCCTTCATGCTCAAAAAGAGTGAATATCCAGAGATCCGACGTGGGATTCGAAGAAGAGGTTGGGAAATTCTCACCAACCCCATTCAACAAGTCGGGATCTTAATGGTTCAAGAGTTCTATGTCAATGCATGGATCACTAGGAACCATGATCAAAGTGTGAACCCGAACCCGAAGAATTGGCTTACAATGGTTCGGGGGAAATACTTAGACTTCAGTTCAAAAAATGTGAGGTTAGCATTTAACTTGCCAATGATGCAAGGAGACCCTCACCCTTTCACTAGAAGGGTCAACTTTGATCAAAGGTTGGACCAAGTCCTCTTGGACATCTGTGTGGAAGGAGCTCAATAGAAGAGAGACTCAAGAGGCAAGCCGGTTCAATTGAGATGGCATGACCTCAAACCCGTGGCTAGGGGATGGCTAGAGTTCATCCAATGCTCTATCATTCCTACTAGCAACCGGTCTGAAGTTACTGTAGACTGGGCTATCATGATCCATAGTATCATGATTGGAGAGGAAGTAGAAGTTCATGAGATCATATCCCTAGAACTCTACAAGGTGGCTGACAAGCCCTCCATTTTGGCAAGGTTAGCCTTCTCTCATCTCATCTGTCACCTATGCAATTCAGCTGGAGTTGTCATAGAGGAAGACACCCTTATTGAAGAGGACAAGCCCATCACTAAGAAGATGATGGAGCAAGTAAGAGAGCCCACTCATGGACCTCAACAAGAGCATGAGGAAGTTCCTCATCATGAAATCCTTAAAATGCCCCAAGGGATGTATTTTCCTCCACACAACTATTGTGGACAAATCAACACCTCTTTAGGAGATTTGAGTTCCAACATAGAGCAACTAAGAATGGAGCACCAAGAGCACTCCATCATCCTCCATGAAATCAGAGAGGACCAAAAGGCCACGAGAGAGGAGTAACAAAGGCAAGGAAGAGACATTGAGGAGCTAAAGCACTCCATAAGATCTTCAAGAGGAAGAACTAGCCGCCATCACTAAGGTGGACCCGTTCTTTAATTTTCTTGTTCTTATTTTTCTATTTTTCGTTTCCTATGCTTAATGTTTTATCTATGTTTGTGTCTTTATTATATGATCATTAGTGTCTAGTGTCTATGCCTTAAAGCTATGAATGTCCTATGAATCCTTCACCTTTCTTAAATAAAAAATGTTTCAATTGCAAAAGAACAAGAAGTGCATAGTTTCGAATTTTATCTTGAAGTTAGCTTAATTATTTTGATGTGGTGGCAATACTTTTTGTTTTCTAAATGAATGCTTGAACAGTGCATATGTTTGATATTGTTGTTTATGAATGTTAAAATTGTTGGCTCTTGAAAGAATAATGAAAAAGGAGAAATGTTATTGATAATCTGAAAAATCATGAAATTGATTCTTGAAGCAAGAAAAAGCAGTGAACAAACTTGCGAAAAAAAATTGGCGAAAAAAAATAAAAGAAAATGAAAGAAAAAGAAAAAGCAAGCAGAAAAAGCCAATAGCTCTTTAAACCAAAAGGCAAGAGCAAAAAGCCAATAACCCTTTAAAATAAAAGGCAAGGGTAAAAAGGATCCAAGGCTTTGAGCATTAATGGATAGGAGGGCCCAAAGGAATAAAATCCTGGCCTAAGCGGCTAAACCAAACTGTCCCTAACCATGTTGTTATGGCGTGAAGGTGCCAAGTGAAAAGCTTGAGACTGAGTGGTTAAAGTCGTGGTCCAAAGCAAAAAGAGTGTGATTAAGAGCTCTAGGCACCTCTAACTGGGACTTTAGCAAAGCTGAGTCACAATCTGAAAATGTTCACCTAGTTATGTGTCTGTGGCATTTATGTATCCGGTGGTAATACTGGAAAAAAAATGCTTAGGGTCACGGCCAAGACTCATAAAGTAGCTGTGTTCAAGAATCAACATACTGAACTAGAAGAATTAATAACACTATCTAAATTCTGAGTTCCTATGGATGCCAATCATTCTGAACTTCAAAGGATAAAGTGAGATGCCAAAACTGTTCAGAAGCAGAAAGCTACAAGTCCCGCTCATCTAATTAAGACTAATCTTCACTGATATTTTTGAAATTCATTGTATATTCTCTTCTTTTTATCCTATTCTGTTTTTAGTTACTTGGGGACAAGCAACAATTTAAGTTTGGTGTTGTGATGAGCGAATAATTTATACCCTTTTTGGCATTGTTTTTACATAGTTTTTAGTATATTTTAGTTACTTTTTATTATATTTTTATTAGTTTTTATTCAAAAATCAAATTTCTGGACTTTACTATGAGTTTGTGTGTTTTTCTGTGATTTCAGGTATTTTCTGGCTGAAATTGAGGGACCTGAGCAAAAATCTGATTCAGAGGCTGAAAAAGGACTGCAGATGTTGTTGGATTCTGACCCTGCTGCACTCGAAGTGAATTTTCTGGAGCTACAGAAGCCCAATTGGTGCGATCTTAATTGCGTTGGAAAGTAGACATCCTGGGCTTTCCAGAAATATTTAATAGTCCATACTTTGCTCGAGATTTGATGGTCCAACTTGGCGTTCAAATTCAGCCTAAAAATTCTGGCGTAAAATGCCCAAACTGGCACCAGAATTAGAGTTAAACGCCCAAACTGGCACCAAAGCTGGCGTTTAATGGATCCTATTCTAACGCAAGCAGGAACCGACAGATAATTAGCCATGCGGTGGCTGTACCTGGTATTTTTCATCCGAGACGAGAAATCCGACAGTTGATTAGCGGTGCAGAAACCGTAGAGGACCATTTTCACTGAGAGGATCCTACAGCTTGCCATGGAAGGGAGCATGCATGGTTGGAAAAAGGCAATAGGAAAGCAGAGGTTCAGAAGCAATAAAGTATTTCCATACGCTTATCTGAAATTCCCACCAATGAATTACATAAGTAACTTTATTTTATTTTCTGTTTATTTATCTTTTAATTATCAAAACCTCATAACTATTTGAATCCGCCTGACTGAGATTTACAAGGATGACCATAGCATGATTCAAATCGACAATCTCCATGGGATCGACCCTTACTGACGTAAGGTTTATTACTTGGACGACCCAGTGCACTTGCTGGTTAGTTGCACCGGAGTTGTGAAAAGTGTGAATCACAATTTCGTGCACCAATGAATGTACGCATGCACCAAATAATTATTGATTGTTAGATAAAAGACAAATCTTGCAAAGCATGATTAGAGGAGAATTGAGTGATCAACTCTATACACTTGAGCAAATAGAGCGGATACACTTCTGGTGAGGGTTCGATGCTCAACTCCTTGTTCCCTGCTTTCACAAGCTTTCTTCTTGCAAGTTATTTACACTTTATTTTGATATTTGAATTGGTAGAGTTCATGAATGATCATATCACCTTAGCCCTAATCGTTCATGTATGTGTTCTTGGAAGTTGATTCACTTTTGACCAAGTAGATTGAAGCATTTGCATTAGTTGCATTCATGTAGGTAAATTGCATTTCATAAACCCCATTCTCCTATATTCTTTGGTCTTTTAATTTTTAGCATGAGGACATGCTTGGTTTAAGTGTGGGAAGGTTTGATAAATCCCAATTTTGTAGTTTATCTTGTGTAGAATTTGGGGGGTTTTATCAATATTTTCTACACTTATTCATATAAATTGCATGGTTTTATGTTTCCTTCCTAATTTTGCTTCATGGTCTAAAACATGCTTCTTTTACCTTAAAAATACTATATTTTAATTCTCTTCTATTACTGTTCAATGTCGTGATATGTTTGTTAAGTGGATTCAGGATCTATAGGGCAAGAATGGTCTAGAAGATGGAAAGGACGCATGCACAAGTGGAAAGGACACGAAGAATGGAGCTTTGGAGAACTGGAGGCGACGCGCACGCGTGACGCTCAGCACGTGACTTCATTAATGAAATCGTGGTTGGTGATTTCTGGGAGGCTCCAGGCCCAAATCTAACTTTATTCTGTATGGAAAAGACCCAGGAATTGAGGGAGGAAGGGGGGGATCCAATCATACACACCTTACAGATAGTTTTAGCTAGTTTTTTGTTCTTGTTTTCTAGAGAGAGAAAGTCTTACTTCTCTCTAGATCTAGTTTGTTTTTATTTTCCTTTGTTGAAATTCTGAATTGGGTCTTGTTAATTTTAGTTTCAACTACTTAATTTGAGTTTTCTAGTTTTAATTTTGTTTAGATCTTGTGTTGAAATTGTGTTCTCTTGTTGTTTTCCTTTTTCTTCTCCTATTATGAACTTTGTGGATCTTGGATTTCTATTAGTGCATTGATGATTTCTATGATTGATAGTGTTATTTGAGTTGTTTTCTATTGATAATTGTTAGTAGGTATTTGTGATATCCAATTAAATTGCAATTTGAATATGTCTTTTGTTAATGCATACCATGTGTTTGATAAAATGTTTTCTTTGATTATAGAGTAGTTTTCTTTACTCTTAACCTAGGCTAAGGGGATTGGGTGATCTTGAGTCATTGGGTCTAATTGATTTGGTGATTTGAAAACCCTAGTGGTCAAATTGATACCCATTGACACCAATCTACTACTAAGCCAATTAGTAGTTGGATTGGGACTTATGAGTTGAAATTGATCAAGCTATTTGATGTACTTCAAACTTTGAAATAGACATTATACGTATTTCAAGCATAGAGGTAAACTTAGTGAGCTTGGTTCCTCATAATTGTCAAGATATGGTTATTAGACAAGGATGGTGACCCCAATTTCCATGCTTAGTGGTGCGGCAAAATCGTGATCGTTCATTCCTTGGTAACGGCGCTAAAAACTTAATACGCACGTTCTTAATCTTAGTTCTTTTTCACAACTTCGCACAACTAACTAGCAAGTGCACTGGGTCGTCCAAGTAATAAACCTTACGGGAGTAAGGGTCGATCCCACGGAAATTGTCGGCTTGAAGCAAGCTATGGTCATCTTGCAATTCTCAGTCAGGCGGATTCAAATGGTTATGGTGAATTGATAATTAAAATATAATTAAAATATAAAATAGGATAGAAATACTTATGTAATTCATTGGTGAAAATTTCAGATAAGCGTATAGAGATGCTTAGTTCCTTCTAAATCTCCGCTTTCCTACTGCTTTCATCCAATCCTTCATACTCCTTTCCATGGCAAGTTGTATGTTGGGCATCACCATTGTTAATGGCTACATCCCGTCCTCTCAGTGAAAATGGTCCAAAATGCGCTGTCACCGCACGGCTAATCATATGTTGGTTCTCGATCCTGTTGGAATAGGATTCAGTAATCCTTTTGCGTCTGTCACTATGCCCAGCACTCGCGAGTTTGAAGCTCGTCACAGCCATCCCTTCCCGGATCCTACTCGGAATACCACAGACAAGGTTTAGACTTTGCTAATATCAAGAACGGCCGCCAATAATGCTAGCCTATTGAAGAGAGAACTTTTGCGTGGTCTAGAAATTTGCAGATAAATCCTCGTTGCAAGTATAGCTTCTAAACCAACAAAAGTTCTTTCTTACAAACGTTTTGGTTGTCACAAGTAACAAACCCCTTTAAAATTGATAACCGAAGTATTTAAACCCCGGATCATCTTCTCAAGGAACTGCAGGGAGGTGTTCTTATTATTGGTTATGAGTCTTGTAAATTGGGGGTTTTGAAAGTAAGGAAGAAGTATGACAAGTAAAATAAATAAATAACTATAAAATAAAACTCTTGGCAAGGTATAAGAAATGGAAGTCCTATCCTAGTTATCCTTAACAACGGTGATGAGAATTGGGTTTTAATCCCACTTAGTTAAGTCAAGTGGACTAATTAGCTTGATCCTCAAGTCCTAGTTAATCCCTGTGGAAAGACTAGCTTTAGAGCGATCTAGATCAATTAGTAATCTGCCAATTTCAACCACTGCTTTATTTGATAACTCAAGCGTCACCAATTACTTAACCAGAGCCAAAAGGGAAGATAATCTACTCGAATGAAAATAATTTGGACAAATCGAAAGCATTCATAGCATAAATAAAACAATCTTATAACTGAAATACCTCAAATTATATTAAATAGAATATTCAAATCTGACATGGAAAAGTTCATAAATTAAATTGGAAAAATAAATAAAAGGAACATTGAACCTGGTAATTGAGCAGAAATTGTAAGTTGAAATAATAAAAGTCCTAAATCCTTTAAGAGGAATCCTAATCCTAAATCCTAAGAGAGAGGAGAGAACCTCTCTCTCTAAAAACTACATCTAATCCTAAAATTATGAATTATGAGCTGGTGATCATGAATGGATGCATTCTCCCACTTTATAGCCTCTAATATGTGTTTTCCGGGCTGAAAACTGGGTAAAAAACAACCCAAAAATCACCCCCAGCGTATTCTGGTACGTACAGGTCGCGGGAAAGTGACGTGGAAGCGTCGTCCACGCGTTTGCGTGGATTGCGTTTCTGCCAGGTCACGTGTCCGCGTGATCCACGCGTTCGCGTCACCTGGCTTCGGGACAGCTACAGCAAATTATATATCAAATCGAAGCCCCAGACGTTAGCTTTCTAATGCAACTAGAACCGCGTCATTTGGATCTCTGTAGCTAAAGTTATAACCGTTTGAGTGCGAAGAGGTCAGGCTGGACAGCTTAGCAATTTCTCCAACTTCTTGTATTCCTTCCACTTTTGCATGCTTCCCTTCCATCCTCTGAGCCATTCCTGCCCTGTAATCTCTGAAATCACTTAACACATATATCAAGGCATCTAATGGTAATAAGAGAGGATTTAAACATAGGGAACTTAAGGCCAAAGAAGCATGTTTTCAATCAAAGCACATAATTAGGAAGGCAAATGTAAAACCATGCAAATAGTATGAATAAGTGGGTAAAGAGTTGATAAAAACCACTCAATTGAGCACAATGGTAGAATGCATGAAATGCAACCTATCTATATGAATGCAACTACATGCAAAATGTTTCTACCTACTTGGTTAAAAAATGAATAAGCTCTCTAAGACAAAAATAATTCAAATTTCAATAATTCAAATCGTACAATAAAAAGCAAGTCAACTTGTAAGAAGAGAGCTCATGAAAGCAGGAAACATAGAATCAAGCATTGAACCCTCACTGGTAGTGTATATCACTCTAACTCTCAAGTGTCTAGGGTCAATCACTCTATTCTTCCCTAGTCATGCTTTCTAAACCTTGTTCTTCATCTAACCAATCAACAAATACTTAGCATACTAATGCAAACATCATGAGGTCTTTTCAGGGTTGTAATGGGGCTGAGGTAAAGGTAAGGGTACATGTATGGCCAAGTGAGCTATAATATGAATCTTTGACTAACCTAAGCTCTCACCTAACATACATATACTCTATATACTTTTAAATTCATGCCTAGCTACCCATAATTTCCACTTTTGTATGATTCCCATACTCATGTACCAAATATTTTTTTGATATTTCTTTACTTTTATCACATGTGCATTGATCTTTTTATTAACTTAGCTTTGGGGTAATTTTGTCCCCTTATTTAATTATTGAATTTTTTTTTGAATCATAACTTATCAATGCACATGGATTTTTAATTTTTTCTGGTTTTACATGAGTAGGTTCCCAAATTCCCAAAATTCAAATAAATTAAAAACATGATACATTCCCTTATTAACCCATGTTCCCACAATTTTTCCACACTTAGTTGATGCACAATCTCTAACTTAAGCTAACCAAAGATTCAATTTAGGATAATTAATTTGTTTTTCTGCTTAAGGTTAGTGATGTGGTTATAGAACAAGAGGGGATTAAAAGCTCAAGGGGCTAACAAAGGTGATGTAAAAGGTAGGCTAATTTGGGATAAGTGAGTGAAAACAAGTAATGGCCTCAATCATATGCAAGCATGTAAATACACTAAATAATGGACATATAGAATGGAACAAAGCAAAGATTGCAATTATAGAGAAGAAAACACACAAGAATAAAAATTTATGGTTAAATAATGTAACCATGTAAATAAGCTCAAAATCTCACAGGTTGTGTGTTCTTTGGCTCAAAAACCATGTTCTAAATACAACTTCAAACAAGTTTAGCATAAAAGTTTAGATTAAAATTAGTGAAATTTTGTTCTAAAAATAGGGTCTTAGAAGAAACTTATTATCTTTTCAATCAAGTAGAACATGCATGCAACTAATCTATTACTATGCAATCTATCCTATTCTACAAAAGAAAAACTAACTAAATATCCTATTTTATTGGTGTTAGGGAAGAGAAATTACCTCCGGAAGTCAGGTACTGACCGACCTCCCCACACTTAAGGCTTTGCATCGTCCTCGGTACCATCTGTCAGGAACAGGGGTGGGCTGGTAGCAGTATCTCCACAGTCGGGACCATCATGGCTCTCTGTGCTGGTAAAGGAAGTGGAGTCCGGGGTGTCTGAGTCTCTGTATTTTCCTTTAAGTAGCTCCTTGAGGTATGTGAATCGGCGCTTGTTACGGCGCTCTCTTAGCTTTGCTTTGTGTTCCAGCCAATCCAACCTTTCAAGTATCTGATGGAGCAGTTGATTTGTTGTAGGTGCTTGTGGTGTTGAAGGAGGAAGCTCTTCAGCTGGTTCAGGAGGCTGGCTTGTAGTGGCTGCTGGAGGTCTGATGTATTTCCCGTTAGGGACATACTGATCATCCTGTGAAAGTATGGCTTTGGTGTCCCCAGCTCTGTAGGAGACTCCGGCTGCTGAGACAAGATCTGAGACCAAGGCGGGAAAAGGTAAGTTGCCCACAATTTGTACGTGTCCCATGGCATTTCGGATGTGTCTTGGTAGGTTCAGAGGCTGGTCTGTAAGGATGCACCATAGTAGAACGGCTATGTCTGTAGTGAGGGAGGACTCGTGGGTGCTCGGAAATACGTAATAGGACATAATCTGTGCCCATACACGAGCCTCCAAGGTAAGTGCAGAAGCCAATATTCCCTTAGGATGGGAACGATGGTATCCGTAGATCCATCTGCTGCCAGGTAGAGAGATAACTCTGAGAACAGCATCCCAGTCAAATTGGTACATCTGGCGCTTGAGTGTGGCTTCTTGAAATGCGTCTGGTCCTTCTGGAGTAGGGGGAAGATCTAGAGCTCGTTGAATGGCCTCTTCTGTAATGGGGACTTGCTTATGTCGGACATAGACAGACTGCAGGGTCGGCAGGTGGAAGTTGGAGTAGAACTCAACAACCCAGGAAAGATTAACCTGCCGTGGCTGTCTCTGGAGGAAACCCCATTGTCTTCGTGTAATTTGTGGCTCAACAATTTCAGCAATATGGTTTGGGAAGATAAGAAGGTGTTCGTTGTTGTAACTCCTTTCTGCCAGGATAGGGAACATCTGCTCACAGTAGTGATTGGTAAATCGTGCAGTGTCCTTTGCTGGGAAGGCTTTCTCTTTATCATCAACCTTTATAATCCTCTTAATTCTTTTCGTTGAGTGTTTGACTGCAGTTGAAGATGGCTCTACCACTAATGCTCTCTTTGTTCCTCTTCTTGCTGGTAGTTTGGGAGTAGCTTTCTCCTTACCTTTCTTGGTGGCCATCCTGAAAGGGAGAAAAGAGAAAGTATGTCAAAATGTCAAGGGGTAGAGCAAGGAAGAGGATGGTATTGGTGGTAATCAATGCACATGAAAGATGAATGAAGTTATCACATGGTCATGACTACATGTGAAAAGTTATTAATGGAAATAGCCAGTGCATATGATGACAATTGAATGCAAGGTGTTTATTGGCATGCAGGCAAAGGCATGAGTAGCATAGATCAAGCATTCAATGTCCAAGTTAGATTACCACAGAATTCAAACTAACAACCTGTTTGTAATAACAATTATATTAAATTAATAAAATAATAAAAAGGGTTTTGTGAAAAGCAGGCATTTAGAGTAGTAGAATAAAAGAGATCCAAAAATAGTGCACAATGCCATACGGGTGTTTTCACAAATACATAGCATGCATGGTAAGTAAGCTATGGAAAATAATAAATGGAACATGCAAGCAACCCTTTAAAAATTAACATATAATTGCCAAACAAGTTCTTAACAATCCACAAGCAAACCATAAGGAATAATAATGACCCTACTAAATATCTAACACCAATTAAAAGAGAAAGAAAGAAAAAGAAAAACATGGATAATGCAAGTAAAAAGAAAAAGAAAAGGAGAAGAAAACATAAATTAAGAACGAGAATAGAAAAGTAAAGAGGGGAGAAGAAAAGAAAAACCTTGATAATGGTGGTGAGAGAGAGAAAGTAGAAAGTGAGAAAGAGGGAAGAAGGAAAAAATAAGGAGGGAAAAGAAAAAATAGGATTTGGAGAAGAGAAAGATAAGATATTTTGGCATATTAGGTTAAGCTGTGCGGCGCAAGCGACGCGGACAAATTCGCGCGACTTGCGCTTAAATTAATCGACGCGGTCGCGTCGGTCACGCGGACGCGTGACGCATTTTCTGCTACTGGCGCGAGGGCAGCCTCGCGCTCGCACAACTCTCTGTTCAAAATGCATTATTGCCAAATATCAGGGTGACGCAGTCGCGTGGTCTACGCGATCGCGTGAGTGGTCATGAGAGGGATGTGACGCGGACGCATGAGCCATGCGTCCGCGTGGTAAGGCTTGTGCGTTCGGCACCAATCCAGCACCACTCCAGCACAACTTTCGGCCGTGCACCCTTTCTTATGTCGAATTTCAGGTCACGCGTCCGCGTGGGTGACGCGGACGTGTGGGGTGATTTGTGCCAAAGGCACGCCTCCAGCCACACTCTCGCGTGACCCTCTGTTCGTTTTCTTATTCTTTCTGAACCACCTGCGACGCGGACGCGTCGGCGACGCTGTCGCGTCGCGTGCTCTCCCTCCCTTTTTTTTGAATAAAATTAAATATGCAAATGCAGATGCAAGCGGAATGTGCTAATAAAGAGAAGAGTTATTGAAAAAGAAAACTAAGAGAAAAAGAAAGGAACGACCAAACCATGGTGGGTTGTCTCCCACCTAGCACTTTGCTTTAACGTCCTTAAGTTGGATGCTCCATTAGCTCAATTTTCTGCTGTGAGTGGATCCTCCAAGAGGAAGATATCTAACTCCTTGTTTTTTGTCACCTTCTCACCATGATAGAGCTTCAAACGATGTCCATTAACTTTGATGAGTTCAGAGCTTGAAGGGTGACTTAGGTGAAAAACTCTGTACGGCTCAGCCTTCTCGACTCTATATGGACCATCCCACCTTGATCTCAACTTGCTTGGTATGAACCTCAGTCTAGAGTTGTAAAGGAGGACTAAATCCCCAGGTTGGAACTCTTTCCTCTTGATGTGCTGATCATGTACAACCTTCATCTTTTCCTTGTACATCCTTGATTTCTCATAAGCTTCTAGGCGGAGGCTTTCCAATTCTTGCAGTTGCAACTTTCTTTCAGCTCCGGCTTTCTCAAATCCTATGTTGCACTCCTTTACTGCCCAAAAGGCTTTGTGCTCTACTTCAACTGGGAGATTACAGGCTTTTCCATAAACTAAGCGGAAGGGACTCATCCCAATGGGTGTCTTGTATGCTGTTCTGTATGCCCAAAGTGCATCTTGTAGCCTCGTGCTCCAGTCTCTTCTATGAGGCTTGACTATCTTCTGCAATATACGCTTTATCTCTCTGTTTGACACCTCAGCTTGCCCATGCTTCTTCAGTAATCCTGTGAATCTCCTGTTACAAAAATGGGTGCCTTGATTGCTCACGATTGCTCGTGGTGATCCAAAGCGACAAATAATGTGGTTTCTAACAAAGGAAACAACAGTGTTAGCATCATCAGTGCGGGTAGGAATTGCTTCCACCCATTTGGAAACGTAATCTACAGCTAACAATATATAAAAATAACTATTAGAATTTGGAAATGGACCCATGAAGTCAATGGCCCAAACATAAAAAATTTCACAGAAAAGCATAATCTGTTGAGGCATCTCATCCTTCTTGGATATATTACTAAATTTTTGGCATGGAAAACAAGATTTACAGAATTCAGCAGCGTCTTTAAAAAGAGTAGGCAACCAGAATCCACAGTCTAAGATTTTTCTAGCTGTTCTTTGAGGGCCAAAATGTCCTCCACTCTCAGATGAGTGACAGGCCTCTAAGATGGACTGGAATTCTGATTGAGGCACACACCGTCTAATTACCTGGTCAGCGCCACATCTCCATAAATATAGGTCATCCCATATATAATATTTAGACTCGCTTTTCAGCTTGTCTCTTTGATGCTTAGTAAAGTTTGGAGGAAAAGTGCAACTAACTAGATAATTAGCTACAGGTGCATACCAAGGAACTACCTCAGATACTGTTTGCAGGTTATCAAATGGGAAATTATTAGCAATAGGAGTAGAGTCATCCTTAATGTGCTCAAGGCGACTCAAGTGGTCTGCCACTAAATTCTGATTACCACTCCTATCCTTTATTTCTAAATCAAATTCTTGTAGGAGCAGTATCCAACGTATAAGCCTTGGTTTGGATTCCTTTTTAGCTAATAAATACTTTAGAGCTGCGTGGTCTGAATACACTACTACCTTCGTACCAAGTAAATAGGCTCGGAATTTATCCAGAGCAAAAACAATAGCAAGAAGCTCTTTCTCAGTAGTAGTGTAGTTAGACTGAGCAGTGTCTAAAGTCTTAGACGCATAAGCAATGACAAAAGGATCCTTACCTTCACGCTGAGCCAGTGCTGCTCCTACTGCATGGTTAGAAGCATCGCACATGATTTCAAATGGATGGCTCCAGTCGGGTCCTCTCACAATTGGAGCTTGAGTCAGGGCAGTCTTCAGTTTATAAAACTCTTATTTGCAATCCTCATTGAACTCGAACTCGATATCTTTCTGCAGTAATCTGGATAAGGGAAGTGCTACCTTACTAAAGTCCTTAATGAATCTCCGGTAAAAACCTGCATGGCCAAGGAACGAACGGACTTCCCTCACAGAGGAGGGATAAGACAAACTAGAAATAACATCCACCTTTTCTGGATCTACAGAAATGCCAGTATTAGACACAACATGCCCTAGTACAAAACCTTGTCTTACCATAAAGTGACATTTTTCAAAATTCAATACAAAGTTTGTACTGACATATCTATCTAATACTCTAGATAAACTATCCAAGCAAAGGCTAAAAGAATCACCATAAACGCTAAAATCATCCATAAAAACCTCCATACAGTCCTCAATGAGGTTAGAGAAAAGACTCATCATGCACCTTTGGAAAGTTGTTGGTGCATTGCACAAGCCAAAGGGCATTCTCTTGTAAGCATAGGTCCCAAAAGGACATGTAAAAGTGGTCTTTTTCTGATCCTCAGGAGCTATATGAATATGGAAATAGCCTGTGTAACCATCTAAAAAGCAATAATGTGATTTACCTGACAGGCGATCCAGCATTTGATCAATGAATGGAAGAGGATAGGGATCCTTACGAGTGGCCTGGTTGAGGCGCCTGTAATCAATGCAGACTCTCCAAGTGTTCTGTACTCTGGTTGCTATGAGCTCTCCATGCTCATTCTTCACTGTAGTGACTCCAGACTTCTTGGGCACCACTTGTACTGGGCTCACCCATTCACTGTCTGAGATGGGATAGATGATATCTGCCTCCAGTAGTCTGGTCACTTCCTTCTTGACAACCTCTAGGATAGTGGGGTTCAGTCTTCTCTGGGGTTGACGAACGGGTCTTGCTCCGTCTTCTAAAAATATCCTATGCTCGCAGACTTGAGGGCTGATGCCTACTATGTCTACCAAACTCCACCCAATTGCCTTCTTGTGTCTTCTCAGCACACTAAGTAACTGCTCTTCTTGTTGAGAAGTGAGTTCCCTTGCAATGATAACTGGACACTTTTGCTTGTCCTCAAGGTAAGCATATTTGAGGTGCGGGGAAAGGGGTTTCAATTCTAACTTCTGCTCGTGGTCAAGCTCTGGGTTGTCTGGAGTTGGTGGCAATGGTAAAGTACTTTCATTGTCCTCAGAAAGTGTCCTCACACTCGGACCTTGTCCAATGTACTTCTCTTCGAACTCCTCCTGATGAACTTCAGCTACGGTTTCATCTATGATGTCACACTGGAGGATAGAATGATCTTCTAGAGGGTGCTTCATAACTCCAATCAGATTGAAGCGCACTACTCGGCTGTCTATTTCAAAAGAGTATGTTCCTGAAAAAGCATCTAATTTGAACTTCGATGTCTTCAGAAATGGTCTTCCGAGTAGGATTGATGATGGTTTTTCTTAGTCATTTTGGGGCATCTCCAGGATATAAAAATCAATGGGGAATATGAGCCCCTTAATACCCACTAATACATCTTCAGCAACTCCAACCACTGTAATAATGCTTTTATCTGCTAACACAAAACGAGCTGCCGACCTTTTTAAGGGAGGTAGCCTCAAAATATCATATATAGACAAAGGCATTATACTAACACATGCTCCTAAATCACACATGCAGTCAGAAAATATCACACCACCAATAGTACAATTAACCATACATGGACTTGGATTGATAAACCACTATTTTATGGTTTACAATGTGCTTAATTGTGTGGTTTTATCATAATCTTTACCCAGTTATTCATATGATTAGCATGCATTTATATTTCCTTCCTAAAATTATTACATGATTGAAAACTTGCTTCCTGGAGACTTTTAATTATGTATTTTAATTCTCCTTTATTCCATTCGATGCCGTGATTTGTGTGTTAAGTGTTTCAACCTTTATAGGGCATGAATGAGTTGGAGATTGGAAAGGAAGCTTGCAAAAATGGAAGGAACACAAGAAATTGAGGAGATGACCAGCGAGAAGTGACGCGGTCGCATGGCTCACACGACCGCGCGATAGAGAGGAAATCGCAGTGACGCGGCCGCATGGCTCACGCGACCGCGCGGATTGGAATAGCATAAGTGACGCGGAGGCGTGGACGACGCGTCCGGGTGGCAAAGCAAAACGCCGAATGATGCGTCCGCATGAATGACGCGATCACGTGACGTGCGCGATCTGCATAATCTGCAGAATTCACTGGAGGCGATTTTGGGCCCTGTTTTGACCCAGTTTTCGGCCCAAAAAAGCATACTAGAGCCAGAGAACATGCATAAACCAGAACAACATTCTTTCTACATAGTTTTTAGTTTTTAGATCTAGTTTTACTCCTCCTCTAGGTTTTCTCTCTACACATTTATAGTTCTTAGGATTTTTATTTCTATTGCTTTTTGCATTGGGATTTTGAGAAGAGTTATTACCTTATCAAGACTACGTCATTCTAGTTCGTTTTCTTTACTTGGCTTTACTCTTCCATGTCCTTTAATTTATTCAATTTTACCATTGGATTATTTTAGAATTTATTAATACAAGAATTACTTTTACTTTTAATTGAATTACCTGCTTTTTATTTATCATGTCTCTCTTTAATTCCCTTTCCTATGTTATGAGTCTTACATTCACAATGAGCGAGTAGTTCCCTAACTTGATGGGGAGTTGATTGAAAGGAACCCTTGAGTTGGAATGCTCAAAAGAGAAATTGTAATTGGGTTTATTGTTGGATTGCTCTCTAGTCACTAATGCCAGTCCTTCCACGTAAGCGGATTGGGATTTGTGAATAGAAACAGCATTTCAACTTGTTTGACTTTCCCTTACCTAGTAAGGGATAACTAAACAGAACAACCTTCAATTATCAATTAATCTCGAGAGTACTGCAACAAGAATAGGGCTTCCAACTAATCTACTCCCAGTCAAGGCTTTTATTTAAATTACTTAATTTCTCCAATTTAATTTCCTGTTTATTCAACTCAAACTCTTTTTGAAAAACCTCTGATTAATAAAATAGCACACTTTTCTACAACTCGTTGGGAGACGACCTGGGATTCATACTCCCAGTATTTTAATTCTAATTTTTGTGACAACCCTTTTAAATTGATAAGAGGATTTCTAGTTGGTTAAGAACTATACTTGCAACGCATATCTTATAACAATTCTTAATTAGCCAATTTTCGCCACGTCAATTTTTGGCGCCGTTGCCGGGGAGTTGCAATAGAGTGCTAAAGTTATTAATTGGAATTTATTTATTTGCATTTTATTTTATCCTGCTACTATTAGCCGCTTGTTTTTTCGCTAGATGACGCGTTCACTTCCTGATCCAAGCTTGCTGGTATTCGATCCTGAGATTGAAAGAACTATTTCACGAATAAGGCAAGCTCGGCGTCGGTTAGTCCTCTCTGAGGGCGGATCTGAAACGTCATTTGAGGAAGAAAGGAGCTCCCGTTCTACTGATTCGGTTGTTTTACGTGTAGGTAACATGGCAGAACCTAGGAGAGTTACTATCCAGGAGGAAGGAGCCCCTGATTTTACAATGCAACCGTTTCAAGCGCATCACCCAGCGGTGGCTATAGACTTTGAAATAAAGACTGCACTGCTCAATTTGATGCCCAAGTTTCATGGCTTACCTGCTCAAGAGCCTATCAAGCACCTGAGAGATTTCCAAGCAGCCTGTTCTACTGTCAGGCGTGATGGTACAGATGCAACTTCAATTCTGTTGAAAGCCTTCCCGTTTTCTCTTGAGGGAAAGGCAAGAGAGTGGTACTACACTCAACCCGCAGCAACTGTATCCAACTGGGATACACTTAGAAGAGAATTCTTGGAAAAATTCTTTCCAGCTAAAGTTACTGATAAACTGAGGAAAGATATTTCCATGATTGTTCAGGACGAATCCGAGACTCTCTATGAATATTGGGAGCGTTTCAATAATCTTTTGGAAGCATGCCCCCACTATATGATTGACAAGATAGTGTTACTCGGTTATGTCACACAAGGCATGAGGCCCCAAGATAAGACCACATTGGAAAATGCTAGCAATGGGTCTATGAAAAAGTACAAAACCACTGATGAGGCATGGTAATTGATCAGCGACTTAGCTGAATCTACTCGGAATCACAGGCAGAAACAAGGCCGTTCAAAGGCTGTTGCAGAAGTATCCTCTAGCAGAGAGACTGCTGCTTTAACTCAGAATATTTGTGAAATGACCAACTTGCTGAAGCAGATGTAATTGAATCAACAATAAGTTCAGCAAGCTCAACCTTCTCCACCACAGCAAAGCCAACAGTTAGTCCCATAGAGAGTTTGCAGAGTCTGTGCTAATTATAACCATTATACTGATGAATGCCCGCAGCTCCTGCAGAAAGACAACACCGTGACAGCCACTCATAACTTCTATGACCGCCCCAACCAAGGGTACGATCAAGGTGGCAGTTACAGCCATGGATGGCAGGACAATTCTAACCAGAATTAGAGGGACAATAATAACAGAGGAGGCAGAGACAATCAGGGAAATCAGAGGTGGAATAATAACAACAACAGGCAACAGAACCAGTACCAGCCTTACAGAGCACCTCACCTTAGGCAATCCCAAGGACCACAGAATACCCAACAGCAGACCTCTCAATTTACTTATCCTTCTTCATCTTCTAATGATGACTTACTACAATCTATTGATCGGAGACAGCAGACCATGAAAAATAATATTAATGCCACTCTAAATGGTCTGAATGCTACTTTGCAAGCTCTTGTCTCACAGATTGGATCAATGAATAACTCCAATAACCAACCTTTGAGCTCCAGTGAAATTCCCTCTCAACCATTACCCAATCCCAAGGGTGGCATTAATGCCATCACCCTAAGGTCCGGAACCACACTGCAGGAGAGGAACCAGGAGGAGCCAAGCCCACCAGAACATGCCTCAACTGAAGAGGTAGTGGAAATAGAAGATGTTGAAGAGGAAGAAGACATACAGGACATAGATGAAAAAGAAGAAGTTCAACCACAGGAGGAAGCACCAAAGGGCGCAGACACTGCAGAAGACACCACTCCCATTCCATTTCCACAACTTGCAAGGAAGCCCAGGAAGCAGCTAGAACCTGATCCCAAAATGGTAGAGATATTCAAAAAGGTTGAGCTAACTGTTCCTCTTTTTGATGTTATTCAACAGGTACCTAAATATGCAAAGTTTCTAAAAGATTTATGTATACATAAAGACAAAATTAATGAATTAGAAACTATTCCTTTAGGTAGTTCCATATCTGCTTTAATGGGTGGTTTACCTGAAAAGTTTAGTGACCCAGGTCCTTGTATGGTTAATTGTACTATTGTGGTGTGATAATTTCTGACTGCATGTGTGATTTAGGAGCATGTGTGAGTATAATGCCTTTATCTATATATGATATTTTGAGGCTCCCTCCCTTAAAAAGGTCGGCAGCTCGTTTTGTGTTAGCAGATAAAAGCATTATTACGGTGGTTGGAGTTGCTGAGGATGTATTAGTGGGCATTAAGGGGCTCACATTCCCCACTGATTTTTATATTCTGGAGATGCTCCAAAATGACTCAGAGAAGCCATCATCAATCCTACTTGGGAGACCATTCCTGAAGACATCAAAGTTCAAATTGGATGCTTTTTCAGGAACATACTCTTTTGAAATAGATGGCCGAGTAATAAGCTTCAATCTGACTGGAGTTCTGAAGTACCCTCCAGAAGATCATTCTATCTTCCAGTGTGACATCATTGATGAAACCGTAGCTGAAGTTCACCAGGAGGAATTAGAAGAGAAGCACACAGGACAAAGTCCAAGTGTGGGGACATTCTCAGAGGACAATGACAGTGCTTTACTATTGTTACCAGCTCCAGACAACCCAGAGCTTGACCACGAGCAGAAGTTAGAATTGAAACCCCTTCCCCCGCACCTCAAATATGCTTACCTTGAGGACAAGCAAAAGTGTCCAGTTATCATTGCAAGGGAACTCACTTCTCAACAAGAAGAGCAGTTACTTAGTGTGCTGAGGAGACACAAGAAGGCAATTGGGTGGAGTTTGGCAGACATAGTAGGCATCAGCCCTCAAGTCTGCGAGCATAGGATATTTTTAGAAGACGGAGCAAGACCCGTTCGTCAACCCCAGAGAAGACTGAACCCCACTATCCTAGAGGTTGTCAAGAAGGAAGTGACCAGACTACTGGAGGCAGATATCATCTATCCCATCTCAGACAGTGAATGGGTGAGCCCAGTACAAGTGGTGCCCAAGAAGTCTGGAGTCACTACAGTGAAGAATGAGCATGGAGAGCTCATAGCAACCAGAGTACAGAACACTTGGAGAGTCTGCATTGATTACAGGCGCCTCAACCAGGCCACTCGTAAGGATCCCTATCCTCTTCCATTCATTGATCAAATGTTGGATCGCCTATCAGGTAAATCACATTATTGCTTTTTAGATGGTTACACAGGCTATTTCCAAATTCATATAGCTCCTGAGGATCAGGAAAAGACCACTTTTACATGTCCTTTTGGGACCTATGCTTACAAGAGAATGCCCTTTGGCTTGTGCAATCCACCAGCTACTTTCCAAAGGTGCATGATGAGTCTTTTCTCTGATCTTATTGAGGACTGTATGGAAGTTTTTATGGATGACTTTAGTGTATATGGCGATTCCTTTAGCCTTTGCTTAGATGGATTATCTAGAGTATTAGATAGATGTGTCAGTACAAACCTTGTATTAAATTTTGAAAAATGTCACTTTATGGTAAAACAAGGTATTGTACTAGGACATGTTGTGTCTAATACTGGCATTTCAGTAGATCCAGCAAAGGTGGATGTTATTTCTAGTTTACCTTACCCCTCTTCTGTGAGGGAAGTCCGTTTGTTTCTTGGCCATGCAGGTTTTTATAGGAGATTCATTAAGGACTTCAGTAAGGTAGCACTTCCCTTATCCAAACTACTGCAGAAGGATATTGAGTTCGAGTTCAGTGAGGATTGCAAACAAGCGTTTGATAAGCTGAAGACCGCCCTGACTCAAGCTCCAATTGTGAGAGGACCAGACTGGAGCCAGCCATTTGAAATAATGTGCGATGCCTCGAACCATGCAGTAGGAGTAGCACTGGCTCTGTGTGAAGGTAAGGATCCTTTTGTTATTGCTTATGCATCTAAAACTTTAGATGCCGCTCAGTCCAATTACACTACTATTGAGAAAGAGCTTCTTGTTATTGTTTTTGTTCTGCATAAATTCCGAGCCTATTTACTTGGTACTAAAGTAGTAGTGTATTCAGACCACGCAGCTCTAAAGTATTTATTAGCTAAAAAGGAGTCCAAACCGAGGCTTATACGTTGGATACTGCTATTACAAGAATTTGATTTGGAAATTAAGGATAGGAGTGGTAACCAGAATTTAGTGGCAGACCACTTGAGTCGCCTTGAGCACATTAAGGATGATTCTAATCCTATAGCTGATAATTTCCCATTTGATAACCTGCAAGCAGTATCTGATGTAGTCCCTTGGTATGCACCTGTAGCCAATTATCTAGTTAGCCGCACCTTTCCTCCAAACTTTTCTAAGCATCAAAGAGACAAGCTGAAAAGCGAGTCTAAATATTATATATGAGATGACCCATATTTATGGAGATGTGGCGCTGACCAGGTAATTAGACAGTGTGTGCCTCAATCAGAATTTCAATCCATCTTAGAGGCCTGTCACTCATCTGAGAGTGGAAGACATTTTGGCCCTCAAAGAACAGCTAGAAAAATCTTAGACTGTGGATTCTGGTGGCCTACTCTTTTTAGAGGCGCTACCAAATTTTGTAGATCTTGTTTCTTATGCCAAAAATTTGGTAATATATCCAAGAGGGATGAGATGCCTCAACAAATTATGCTTTTCTGTGAAATTTTTGATGTTTGGGGCATTGACTTCATGGGTCCATTTTCAAATTCTAATGGTTATTTTTATATATTGTTAGCTGTGGATTACATTTCCAAATGGGTGGAAGCAATTCCTACCCGCACTGACGATGCTAACACTTTTGTTTCCTTTGTTAGAAACCACATTATTTGTCGCTTTGGATCACCACGAGCAATCGTGAGCGATCAAGGCACCCATTTTTGTAACAGGAGACTAACAGGATTAATGAAGAAGCATGGGATAATTCATAAGGTTGCAACAGCCTACCATCCTTAAACTAATGGGCAAGTCGAGGTGTCAAACAGAGAGATAAAGCGTATCTTGCAAAAGATAGTCAAACCTCATAGAAGATACTAGAGCACCAGGCTACAAGATGCACTTTGGGCATACAGAACCGCATACAAGACATCCATTGGGATGAGTCCTTTCCGCTTAGTCTATGAAAAAGCTTGTCATCTCCCTGTTGAGGTAGAGCACAAAGCCTTTTGGGCAGTAAAGGAGTGCAACATGGGAATTGAGAAAGTCGGAGCTGAAAGGAAATTGCAACTGCAAGAATTGGAAAGCCTTCGCCTGGAAGCTTATGAGAACTCAAGACTATACAAGGAGAAGATGAAGGCTGTACATGATCAGCATATCAAGAGAAAAGAGTTCCAACCTAGGGATTTAGTCCTCCTTTACAAATCTCGACTGAGGCTCATGCCAGGCAAGTTGAGATCAAGATGGGAAGGTTGATACAGAGTAGAGAAGGCCGAACTGTATGAAGTTTATCACCTAAGCCATCCTTCAAGCTCTGAACTTATCAAAGTCAATGGACATCATTTAAAGCTGTACCATGGCGAGCAGCTGAAGAAAAACAAGGAACTTGAGATCTTCCTCTTGGAAGATCCCTACATAGCCGAAGACTGAGCTAGTGGAGCGTCCAACTTACGGACGTTGAAGCAAAGTGCTAGGTGGGAGACAACCCACCATGGTATGATTGTTCTTTTCTTTATTTTTAATTTTTCTATTCAATAACCCTTCTCTTTATTAGTACATTTCGTGCATCTGCATTTACATACTTTTACTTTAAAAAAAAAAATTTCACGCGACGCAACTGCATCATTGACGCGTCCGCGTCACAAGGAGATGGAGAAAATAATAAACGAATAGAGAGTCACGCAGGAGCGTGGTTGGAGGCGTGCCAATGGCACAAATCGCCCCACGCAACCGCGTCGCCGACGCGTCCGCGTCGAGTTGGGACATCGCCCTCCCACGCGACCGCGTCACTCACGCGGCCACGTGGCCTGGAATTCGACGTAAAAAGGGTGCACGACCAAAAGTTGTGCCAGAGTGGTGCTGGATTGGTGATGAACGCACAATCCTTCCAACGCGGCCGCGTGACCGACGCGACCGCGTCATATCCTTCTAAAGGCCACTCACGCGATCGCATGCCCTACGCGATCGCGTCACCCAATATTTGACAATTAATGATTTTGAACAGAGAGTTGTGCGAGTGCAAGGCTGCCCTCGCGCCAGTGGCATAAAACGGGTCACGCGACCGTGTGCCCCACGTGGCCGCGTCGATGGCACCGCACAGCTTCCCTAATTTGCCACTTATCTTATCTTTTTCTCACCAATCCTATTTTCTCTTTTCCCTCCTTATTTCTTCTTTCTACCTTCTTCCTTCTTCCTTCTTTCTCACTTTCTACTCTCTCTCTCTCTCTCACCCCCATTAACAAGGTTTTCTTTTCTTCTTCCCTCTTCTTTTTCTATTATTCTTCTTATTTTTATATGCTATCTTTTTTTCTTTTCTTTTTACTTTCATTACCCATATTTTCTTTTTCTTTCTTTTTTTCCTTTTTACTTGGTGTTGCAAATTTATTTGTGTCTTTATTTCTCATTATATGCTTGTGGATTGTTGTAACTTTGTTTGGCAATTATATATTGCTTTTAAAAGGGTTGCTTGCATGTTTAATTTAATACTTTCCATACCCTATTTACCATGCATGCTATGTGTTTGTGAAAAAGCCCATATGGCATTATGCACTTTCCTACGTTATTCTACTCTAACATTCAATGCTTGCTTTTCACAAATTCCCTTTACTATTGTATTAATTGAATTTAATTGCCAATACAAACGTGATGGTAGTTTGTTACGAGTGATAACAAAATTTGACTACTTAAATGCTTGATCTATGCTACTCATACCTTTGCCTGCATGCCAATAAACCCCTTGCATTTAATTGTCCTCCGCTGCACTTGCTACTTTTCCATTGATGAACTTTTCACATGTAGTCATGACCATGTGTTAATGACATACTCTTTTCCGTGCATTGGTTATCACTCATACAATCGTCTTCCTTGCTCTATCTCTTTAAATTTAATTTACTCTCTCTTCCCTTTCAGGATGGCCACCAAGAAAGGAAAAGAGAAAGCTACTCCCAAACCAACAGCAAAGAGAGGAACAAAGAGAGCACTAGTGGCAGAGCCTTCTTCAACTGCAGTCAAGCCCTCAACAAAAAGGATTAAGAGGATTATAAAGGTCGATGAAAAGGAAAAAGCCTTCCCATCAAAGGACACTGCGCGATTTCCCAATCGCTACTGTGAGCAGATGTTTCCCATCCTGGCAGAAAGGAGCTACAACAGCGAATACCTTCTTATCCTCCCGCCCAATATTTCTACCTTTGTTGAGCCGCAAATTGCACAAAGACAATGGGGTTTTTTACAGAGACAGCCGAGGCAGGTCAATCTTTCTTGGGTGGTCGAGTTCTACTCTAACTTCCACCTGCCAACCCTGCAGTCTGTCTTTGTCCGTCAGAAGCAAGTCCCCATTACAGAAGAGGCCATTCAAAGAGCTTTAGGTCTTCCCCCTATTCCAGAAGGATTGGACACCTTTCAAGAAGCCGCACTCAAGCGCTAGATGTACCAATTTGACTGGGACGCCGTTCTCAGAGTTATCGCACTACCTGGCAGCCGTTGGATCTACAGATACCATCGTACCCGCCCTAAGGGAATATCGGCTTCAGCACTTACCTTGGAGGCTCGCGTATGGGCACAGATCATGTCCCATTACGTCTTTCCGAGCACTCACGAGTCCTCCTTCACTGCGGACATGGCCGTTCTACTATGGTGCATCCTTACAAACCAGCCTCTGAACCTGCCAAGACACATCCGGAATGCCATGGGACACGTACAAATCACGGGCAACTTACCTTTTCCTGCCTTGGTCTCAGATCTTATCTCGGCAGCTGGAGTCTCCTTCAGAGCTGGGGACACCAAATCCATGCTTCCACGGGATGATCAGTATGTCCCTAACGGGAAATACATCAGACTTTCAGCAGTCACTACAAGCCATCCTACTGAACCGGTTGAAGATATTCCTTCTTCCCCACTACAAGCACCTACAACAGATCAACTGCTCCATCAGATACTCGAACGGTTGGATCGGCAGGAACACAAAGCTAAGATGAGAGAGAGTCGTAACAAGCGCCGATTCACATACCTCAAGGAGCTGATTATGGGAAAATTCAAGGACTCAGACACCCCGGACTCCACCTCCTTTACCAGCACAGGGAGCCATGATGGTCCCGACTGTGGAGATACTGCTACCAGCCCACCCCTGTTCCTGACAGATGGCACCAAGGACGGTGCAAAGCCTTAAGTGTGGGGAGGTCGGTCAGTACCTGACTTCCAGAGGTAATTTCTCTTCCCTAAACACCAATAAATTAGGATATTTAGTTAGTTTTACTTTTGTAGAATAGGATAAATTGCATAGTAATAGATTTGTTGCATGCATGTTCTACTTGATTGAAAAAACAATAAGTTTCTTCTAAGACTTTATCTTTGGAACGAAATTTCACTAATTTTAATTAAAATTTTTATGTTAAATTTGCTTGAAGTTGTATTTGGAACATGATTTTTGAGCTAAAGAACACACAACCTGTGAGATTTGAGCCTTTATGCATGGTTACATTATTTAACCATAATTATTTTATTCTTGTGTGTTTACTTCTGTAACACCCTTACTATCAGAAGTCACGCTTTCGGCTGCGCTACTCTGATAGCAAGAAGTATTACAACTACTTTACATACTAAATACTAAAATAGGAGCCTGTTTCTTGACACTGTATCGCTGATTTCCTTGAAAACTGGAAATAAACACTTTATCTTAAGAAAAATACAAACAATCATAGATTCATATACAAGACTCCTTACATAATAACTCATAATATAATATACATATAAACCATACGATTCCTATCCCTCTTACAAACTTGTAATAACAAAGACCAGGGAAGAAAATAATCTAATTAATACAAATAACTTATAAACCAATCGCAGTATAACTCTCCTTAATGCTTCTTCATCCGGTTCCTGAAAAGGTAAAGCTGTAGGGGGTGAGAACCTAACCACACGGTCTCACCACGGAGTTTCAAAGTTGTCATAAGAAGATATTTAATAAGAAAACTGTTTTCAAACTCAATGATTATCATTGCCTTATGAATCTTTTAAAAACCAATAAGTAATCGTTCAAAACCTTTTCAAAGAAACAATGTTTAATCTTTTAAAATAATCCGAAACCTTTCTTTTCATATAAGAAAATCTCAATCAGAAACCAAGCACGCAATCAAACAACACAATCATTAATTCAGCACCAAAATTCATTCTCAAATGTAGCACGCCAGAACAAACACAGGCAAGACAGACAAAGAAAGCACAAGTAGGTAGCAGTTACAGCAAATAGTTCAAGTAGCAGTTAACAACAGTTTAGCAATTAGGCAAACCAAAACAAGTTCAAACCCAAGCAAAGCATACAGATGCATATGATGCATGCCTGTCCTATGGCTGATGAGGCTCATCTGTCGGTTATCCAGCCAACCCGACAAGTCTGAATTGTCCTTAGACTGTCCCCCGACGTGCATCCCCAAGAGTCTATGCATAGCTTTTTCTCAAATAATCAATATTGCTCAATGGGGGTAAAATTCCCGGGAATTTATATAGTGCCCGGTCACACTTACGTCATAGGGTCAACAGAGTATCGAGTTTTCAACCTGGTACACGTGGTGGCAAGCCATGGTACTTTATCCAGGGAACCTCGTATCTCAGATAATTCAAATTCATAAGCCAAATGAATAATTCAAAAATCATATTTCAACATTCTCAATCCATATCTCAACATTCTCATCATTCTCAACATCATCATCATTCTCAACATCATCATCATTCATCATTCCAAATCTCATTTCCAAATTCTTTCAAAAACCATATTTCAAAGAAAATTCTCAATCATCTTTCTTTCCATTCCATTCACTAACAATTTCCAATCCAAAACATAACTCTTCCTTTGATAAATGAGGTAATTTTAAATCATATAATGCTTAAAACCTTTTAAAATAACTACTTCCAATGAAACTTTTGATTTTATAAAATTTCGGCAGCATCTCCTCTAAAACTTGGATTCTGCCACCCTTTTCGGGTCCCATCCAAACATTACTCAAACCTTTTCTCAACCATTTCGAAATCTCATTCATTTCCAAAACTCAACCAGTTCCAATATCAAATTGTTTTCAAAGCGAATCAGTGCCAATAATAAATCTCTTTTTAAAATCAAACCAGCTCAAATACTAAATCATTTATAAAGTCATTTATAAAGTCAGACTAACTCAAAACTAAACCGTTTTCAAGATTAATTCAGTTTCATATTCCAAATCATTTCCAAAGCCGATTCGTTTACATTATCAAAAATATCTTCAAAATCAAGAAAGTCATTTTTCATAATAATCAACTAAATAACCTTTCAAACTAATTTCTTTTCAACAATCACAAACCACTCAAGCAATCAAGCAATCAGTCATTCAGTCCAGCAAACAACCACATTTATAAGACAATCATAATCACGGACATATGTTTCTCACATTATTATCTATTTATAACAACTCTGTAAGATAAAATGAAATTTAAGAAAAACCCCTACCTCGACTCGTCGAAACCATAACTCAAAACGCGTCAACGAAACCATTTCTCTTAACCCGAAACCAACAGCAACCGCAAACTCAGTCCATGATCACTTTTGCAACACTCACAGCAACTTAAAAGCGACATGCAACGCTCAAAACACGACCCTACGTTACCAGAACCTCAGAGTTTATAACCAAACATAACAGAATATTAACACGGGTTTCCGAAACATAAATACTTACCGAACTAAGAAAATGAAACAGTGGCGGTCGTTGAATCGGTTTAGCGGCAGCTCCGGCAGCCACCCCGAACGGCAGCGGGGACCAGAACTCCGGCAACGACAACTGAAACAAACATACAGCGATGATTAAGCTCCCGGAAATTCAAAGGAAGCCAAAACCAACTTAAAACCTTACCGGTGGCAGATCTCAGTGGCGGCAGAGGTGTTCCCCGGTGGCAGAGGCGGCGGTAACCCCGACGGTGGCGCTGACAACGACGGCTCCCTCCGGTGACTACCCAACCACCGCGACAGCAAGGAAGCCATGGCAGCGGCGGCAACAAGCTCCTCTCTCGCGGGATCCTTCTCTCTCCTGATGCTCTTCCTCTCTCACGGGTCTTCCTCTTCTCTTCCTCGGCGGCGCGATGACAGATCCGACGGCGGTGACGCGGTTGGACAAGTTCGGCGATGAAGTGGCTTAACGGCGTGGTCTCCCTCCAAGGCTCGGTGAGGACACGACGGTGGCGGCAGCGGCGAGGCCCAGCAACGCTGGTGCGCCTCCTTCCCCTCTTCTCCTCTTGACTCTCTCCTCCGCGTCGGTGCTAACGAGTGATGGCGGCAAGCAGCCGGGCCACCAGCGCTAGCCGTCCCCCTTTCCTCTCTTCTCTAACTCTGTTTCGCTTCTCCCTTTCTCCCTCAACGTTTTCTTTCTCTTTTTCTTTCTTTCTTTCTTTTTCCCATTTCCCCTTTCTATTTTCCTTTCTTTCATTTCTTTCTCTCTTCTGTATTGTTTTTTTTTTTGTTCCCTGAAGCAGTTTAGGTATTAGGTTTGGGAAAGGGAAGGACGGTGGGGTAGGTTAGGATTAGGGAAGTTTAGGTAATTTTAATAAAATTAGGGGTATAGAGTATTAATTTAAAATCTAATTTAATCTATTAAAATTATTTTGAAAATGTTATTTGATTATTAATTTACTAATTAACTTTTAATCAAATATTTTAATTTAAACTTAAAGATAATATAATTAATTTTCTTTGTTTATAAAATTAAAGTATTAAATTTTAGAATCTCAATTATTTAACTAAATCGTATGAAATTCTTATTCTTTTGCAACTGTTAAGCTGTATAATTTAAATATAGAAAATTATTCAATAACTATAAAATTAAGTAAAATTTCTAATTTAATTGTCAAAACTTTATTTAATTACTTCTAGTAAAATAATTTCTAAAATAAAGTCTTTAATGAATAAATAAATTGAAATTAACTCATAATAATATTTTTTGAAAATTATGGGTCTTACAACTTCTCTATGATTGTGATCTATATTTTGTTCCATCCTATATGTCCAATGTTTATTATATTTATATGTTTGCATATGATTGAGGCCATTAATTGTTTAGCTCACTTATCCAAACTAAACCTACCCTTTCCATTACCTTTGTTAGCCACTTTGAGCCTTTAAATCCCATTTGTTCTATATTTTACCACATTACTAGCCTTAAGCAGAAAAATAATTATATATCCCAAATTGAATTTTTGGTTAGCTTAAGGTAGAATTGTGTGTGCTAATTAAGTATGGGAAATTGTGGGAACAAAAGATAATAAGGGAATGTGTCATGATAATATAATGGGAATTTGGATACCTACTCATGTGAAACTATAAGAATTAAAAATCTATGTGCATTGATAAGCTATGTTTATTTTTATGTTTATGTTTACTTTCAAAAAAAAAAAACCAAAAATATTCAATAAACAAATAAGGGGACAAAATTACCACAATGCTAAGTTAAGAATTCAAAGATCAATGCATGTATGATAATTGATTATAATAAAAAGTTGATACATGAGTATGGAATGTGAAAGGGAATTCTGGATAGCTAGGTACGAACTCTAAAGTTATATAAAATATATAGGTTGGGTTAGAGCTTGGGTTAATTAAGGATTCAATTTATAAGCTCACTTAACCATATATGTATCCTTACCATTACCTTGGCCCCATTACAACCTTGAAAAGACCTCATGATGTTTGCATTGGTATATTAAATGTTGTTGATTGGTTAGGAGAAGAACAAAAATTAGGGAGCATGATTAGAGAAGGATAGGGTGACTACCCTATACACTAGAGAGACTAGAGTATACATACATCATCCGTGAGGATTCAATGCTTGAAATTCTATGTTTTCTGCTTTCATGAGCTATCTTCTTGCATTTTTATCTGTTCTTGCTGTATGAGAATTGAATTAGTGGAATTTGATTTGTAATTGTTTTGAAGAGCTTATTTACTTTTGATCAAATGGACAAGAATCATATAGTTGCATTCACATATATAGGTTGCATTGCATTCCATGAGTTTTACATGTTCCTACTCATTTATTTTATCTCCTTCAACTAAGCATGAGGACATGCTAATGTTTAAGTGTGGGGAGGTTGATAAACCACTATTTTATGGTTTACAATGTGCTTAATTGTGTGGTTTTATCATAATCTTTACCCACTTATTCATATGATTAGCATGCATTTATATTTCCTTCCTAAAATTATTACATGATTGAAAACTTGCTTCCTGGAGACTTTTAATTATGTATTTTAATTCTCCTTTATTCCATTCGATGCCGTGATTTGTGTGTTAAGTGCTTCAGGCTTTATAGGGCATGAATGAGTTGGAGATTGAAAAGGAAGCTTGCAAAAATGGAAGGAACACAAGAAATTGAGGAGATGACCAGCCAGAAGTGACGCGGTCGCATGGCTCACGCGACCGCGCGACAGAGAGGAAATTACAGTGACGCGGCCGCATGGCTCACGCGACCGCGCGGATTGGAATAGCATAAGTGACGCGGAGGCATGGACGACGCGCCCGCGTGGCAAAGCAAAACGCCGAATGATGCGTCCGCATGAATGGCGCAATCGCATGACGTGCGCGATCTGCATAATCTGCAGAATTCGCTGAGGGCAATTTTGGGCCCTGTTTTGACCCAGTTTTTGGCCCAGAAAAGCATACTAGAGCCAGAGAACATGCAGAAACTAGAACAACATTCATTCTACACAGTTTTTAGTTTTTAGATATAGTTTTACTCCTCCTCTAGGTTTTCTCTCTACACATTCATAGTTCTTAGGATTTTTATTTCTATTGCTTTTTGCATTGGGATTTTGAGAAGAGTTATTACCTCATCAAGACTACGTCATTCTAGTTCGTTTTCTTTACTTGGCTTTACTCTTCCATGTCCTTTAATTTACTCAATTTTACCATTGGATTATTTTAGAATTTATTAATACAAGAATTACTTTTACTTTTAATTGAATTACCTGCTTTTTATTTATCATGTCTCTCTTTAATTTCCTTTCCTATGTTATGAGTCTTACATTCACAATGAGCGAGTAGTTCCCTAACTTGATGGGGAGTTGATTGAAAGGAACCCTTGAGTTGGAATTCTCAAAAGAGAAATTGTAATTGGGTTTATTATTGGATTGCTCTCTAGTCACTAAAGCCAGTCCTTCCACATAAGCGGATTGGGATTTGTGAATAGAAAAAGCATTCCAACTTGTTTGACTTTTCCTTACCTAGTAAGGGATAACTAAACAGAACAACCTTCAATTATCAATTAATCTCGAGAGTACTGCAACAAGAATAGGGCTTCCAACTAATCTACTCCCAGTCAAGGCTTTTATTTAAATTAGTTAATTTCTCCAATTTAATTTCCTGTTTATTCAACTCAAACTCTTTTTGAAAAACCTCTGATTAATAAAATAGCACACTTTTCTGCAACTCATTGGGAGACGACCTGGGATTCATACTCCCAGTATTTTAATTCTAATTTTTGTGACAACCCTTTTAAATTGATAAGCGGATTTCTGGTTGGTTAAGAACTATACTTGCAACGCATATCTTATAACAATTCTTAATTAGCCAATTTCCGCCACGTCATGGGTCACTACACTTTTCAGGTAAACCTCCCATTAAAGCAGATATAGAACTACCTAAATGAATAGTTTCTAATTCATTAATTTTGTCTTTATGTATGCATAAATCTTTTAGAAACTTTGCGTATTTAGGTACCTGTTGAATAACATAAAAAAGGGAACAGTTACCTCAACCTTTTTGAATATTTCTACCATTTTTGGATCAGGTTCCAACTGCTTCCTGGGCTTCCTTGCAAGTTGTGGAAAAGGAATAGGAATGGCGTTTTCTACAGTGTCTGCGCCCTTTGGTGCTTCTTCTTGTGATTGAGCTTCTTCTTCTTCAGCCATGTCCTGCATGTCCTCTTCTTCCTCAACATCTTCTATTTCCGCTACCTCTTCAGCTGAGGCATGTTCTGGTACGTTTGGCTCTTCCTGATTCCTCTATTACAATGTGGTTCTGGACCTTAGGGTGATGGCATTAATGCCACCCTTTGGATTGGGTAATGGTTGAGAGGGGATTCCACTGGAGCTCAAAGGCAGGTTATTGGAGTTATTCATTGATCCAATCTGTGAGACAAGAGCTTGCAAGGTAGAGTTCAGACCATTTAGAGTAGAAGTAAGGTTGTTTTCCATGGCCTGTTGTCTCTGATCAATAGATTGTAGTAACTCATCATTAGAAGATGAAGAAGGACAAATGATCTGAGAGGTCTGGTGTTGGTTGTGCTGTGATCCTTGGAATTGCCTCAGGTGAAGTGCTCTGTAAGGCTGGTTCTGGTTCTGCTGCCTGTTGTTGTTATTATTCCACCTCTGATTTCCCTGATTGTCTCTGCCTCCTCTGTTATTGTTGTCCCTCCAGCCCTAGTTAGAATTATCTCTCCAACCCTGGTTGGAATTATCCTGCCATCCATGGTTGTAGCTACCACCCTGATTGTATCCTTGATTGGGACGGTCATAGAAGTTATGAGTGGCTGCCACAGTGTTGTCTTCCTGCTGGAGCTACGGACATTCATCAGTATAATGGCTATAATCAGCACAGATTCTGCATACTCTCTGTGGGACTAACTATTGGCTTTGCTGTGGTGGAGAAGGTTGAGCTTGCTGAACTTGTTGTTGATTCAATTGCATCTGCTTCAGTAAGTTGGTCATTTCACAGATACTCTGAGTTAAAGCAGCAGTCTCTCTGCTAGAGGATACTTCTGCAACAGCTTTTGAGCGACCTTGTTTCTGCCTGTGGTTCCTAGTAGATTCAGCTAAGTCGCTGATCAATTGCCATGCCTCATCAGTGGTCTTGTACTTTTTCATAGACCCATTGCTAGCACTTTCCAATGTGGTCTTATCTTGGGGTCTCATGCCCTGTGTGACGTAGCCGAGCAACACTATCTTGTCAAATATATGGTGGGGGCATACTTCCAGAAGGTTATTGAAGCGCTCCCAGTATTCATAGAGAGTCTCGGATTCGTCCTGAACAATCATGGAAATGTCTTTCCTTAGTTTGTCAGTAACTTCAGCTGGGAAGAATTTTTCCAAAAATTCTCTTCTAAGCGTATCCTAGTTAGAAACAGTTGCTGCAGGTTGAGTGTAGTACCACTCTCTCGCCTTTCCCTCAAGAGAGAACGAAAAAGCTTTCAACAAAATAGAAGTTTCATTCGCACCATCGCGCCTAACAGTAGAACAGGCTGCTTGGAAATCTCTCAGGTGCTTGATAGGCTCTTGAGCGGGTAAGCCATGAAACTTAGGCATCAAGTTGAGCAGTGTAGTATTTATTTTAAAGTCTGTAGCCACTGCTGGGTGATGCGCTTGAAACGGTTGCATTGTGAAATCAGGGGCTCCAGCCTCCTAGATAGTAACTCTCCTAGGTGCTGCCATGTCACCTACACGTAAATCAACCGAATCAGTAGAACGGGGGCTTGTTTCTTCCTCAAGTGACGTTTCAGATCCGCCCTCAGAGAGGACTAACCGACGCGGAGCTTGCCTTATACGTGAAATAGTTCTTTCAATCTCAGGATCGAATAATGGCAAGCTTGGGTCAGGAAGTGAACGCGTCATTTAACGAAAGAAACATGCAGCTCATAGTAACAAAATAAAATAAAATGCAAATAAATAAAATCCAATCAATAACTTAGCACTCTATTGCGAACTCCCCGGCAACGGCGCCATTTTGAAGAACTGATGATTGATGGATGTGGGTGCTCTTCCATGGATGGTGGTGATGGGATGGAGAGATCATTCTGTGGTTGAAAAGGAAGTGCACTAGATCTTGAGGGTTGCTTGTTGAAGGTATTTGGTGGTCCGATTTGGGCGACGAGAGCTTGTATAGTAGAGTTTAGATCGGCAAGTGCTTTCTCTATAGAGGTTTGGGGTGGATAGGAGGGTTCATTTGTTGGGAGAAAGGGTTCATGGTAGGAAGGTGGTTCATCTTGAGAATGATAAGGAGATGGTGTATATTGAGGTGGTGGTTCTGGGTGTGGTTCATATGGTGGTTGGTGTGGTGGATAAGGATTAGGGTCATATGGGGGTGTTTGGTTGTAGGGGGCTTGTGAGTGTGGTGTCTCCAATCTGTGTTGAGGAGGTGGTTCATAGGCATATGATGGGACTTGTTGGTAATTACAAGGGGGTCCACCATATCTAGTGTCTGGGCATGCATTCTGGAATGGTCGTGGTCCATGGTATCTTGGAGGATGTTGTTGCCAAAAAGGTTGATCAGATCCTTGTGGCTCCATCCTTCTCTGATTGTTCTGACCTTGATGTATGTTCCTGTTATAGCTTCGATTCCTTACAATAGCATTAGAACCAAACTCAAAGCAACGGGGGTGAGAACTCATAGTAGCTAATAAAAAATTAAAAACAAAAACTAATAAACAAGCAAATAAAATAAAATAAAATAAAATATTGAAATTAAAAGGGTTTGAAATTTAAATTTTAAAATTTGAATTTTTAAATTTTGAAATTTGGAATTTAATTGAAATTTGAAATTTAAATTTGAAATAAGATAAGATAAGATTTTGAAAAAGATATGATTTTTAAAAAAAATTGAATTTTGAAATTTAAAACTAAGATAAGATAAGATAAAAAATTTTAAAATAAAAATATGAAATTTTTTTAAATAAAAACAAATAAACAAGCAAAAAGCAAATATTTACAATAACCAATAATAAGGCACACGTTTGCAATTTTCCGGCAACGGCGCCATTTTGAAGAGAAAACTTTTGCGTGGTCTAGAAATTCGCAGATAAATCCTCGTTGCAAGTATAGCTTCTAAACCAACAAAAGTCCTTTCTTACAAACATTTTGGTTGTCACAAGTAACAAACCCCTTTAAAATTGATAACCGAAGTATTTAAACCTCGGGTCGTCTTCTCAAGGAACTGCAGGGAGGTGTTCTTATTATTGGTTATGAGTCTTGTAAATTGGGGGTTTTGAAAGTAAGGAAGAAGTATGACAAGTAAAATAAATAAATAACTATAAAATAAAACTCTTGGCAAGGTATAAGAAATGGAAGTCCTATCCTAGTTATCCTTATCAACAGTGATGAGAATTGGGTTTTAATCCCACTTAGTTAAGTCAAGTGGACTAATTAGCTTGATCCTCAAGTCCTAGTCAATCCCTGTGGGAAGACTAGCTTTAGAGCAATCTAGATCAATTAGTAATCTGCCAATTTCAACCACTGCTTTATTTGATAACTCAAGCGTCACCAATTACTTAACCAGAGTCAAAAGGTAAGATAATCTACTCGAATGAAAATAATTTGGACAAATCGAAAGCATTCATAGCATAAATAAAACAATCTTATAACTGAAATACCTCAAATTATATTAAATAGAATATTCAAATCTGACATGGAAAAGTTCATAAATTAAATTGGAAAAATAAATAAAAGGAACATTGAACCTGGTAATTGAGCAGAAATTGTAAGTTGAAATAATAAAAGTTCTAAATCCTCTAAGAGGAATCCTAATCCTAAATCCTAAGAGAGAGGAGAGAGCCTCTCTCTCTAAAAACTACATCTAATCCTAAAATTATGAATTATGAGCTGGTGATCATGAATGGATGCATTCACCCACTTTATAACCTCTAATCTGTATTTTTCGGGCCGAAAACTGGGTCAAAAATAGCCCAGAAATTGCCCCCAGCGTATTCTGGTACGTACAGGTCACGGGAAAGTGACGCGGAAGCGTCGTCCACGCGTTTGCGTGGATTGCGTTTCTGCCAGGTCATGCGTCCACGTAATCCACGCGTTCGCATCGTCTGTCTTCGAGACAGATATAGCAAATTATATATCAAATCGAAGCCCCGGATGTTAGCTTTCCAACGCAACTGAAACCGCGTCATTTGGATCTCTGTAGCTAAAGTTATAGCTATTTGAGTGCGAAGAGGTCAGGCTGGACAACTTAGCAATTTCTCCAACTTCTTGTATTCCTTCCACTTTTGCATGCTTCCCTTCCATCCTCTGAGCCATTCCTGCCCTGTAATCTCTGAAATCACTTAACACACATATCAAGGCATCTAATGGTAATAAGAGAGGATTTAAACATAGGGAACTTAAGGCCAAAGAAGCATGTTTTCAATCAAAGCACATAATTAGGAAGGCAAATGTAAAACCATGCAAATTGTATGAATAAGTGGGTAAAGAGTTGATAAAAACCACTCAATTGAGCACAAGATAAACCATGAAATAGTGGTTTATCACCTATACTACGAAGAATCTGATCGTAAATCAGGAGGCTAAGAGATACACATTCAAGCTTGTTTGCATGTAGAACGGAAGTGGTTGTCAGGCACGCGTTCATAGGTGAGAATGGTGATGAGCGTCACATAATCATCACATTCATCATATTCTTGGGTGCGAATGGATATCTTAGAGAAGAAATAGGCTTGAATTAAATAGAAAAATAATAGTACTTTGCATTAATTCATGAGGAACAGCAGAGCTCCACACCTTAATCTATAGTGTGTAGAAACTCTACCGTTGAAAATACATAAGAACAAGGTATAGGCATGACCGAAGGGCCAGCCTCCCAAAGAGGGTTCAATCATCAAAACATGATCAAAAGATGGTCCAAAAGACGTAAATACAATAGTAAAAAGTCCTATTTATACTAAACTAGTTACTAGGGTTTACAGAGATAAGTAAATGATGCAGAAATCTACTTCTGGGGCCCATTTGGTGTGTGCTTGGGCTAAGCATTGAAGATTTCATGTGTAGAGGTCTTCCTTGGAGTTGAACGCCAGTTTGTAACTTGTTTCTGGCGTTTAACTCTGCTTTGCAACTTGTTTCTGGCGTTTTACGCCAGAATAGGGCAGAGAGCTGGCGTTGAACGCCAATTTGCGTCATCTAAACTCGAGAAAAGTATGGACTATTATATATTGATGGAAAGCCCTGGATGTCTACTTTCCAACGCAATTAAGATCGAGCCATTTGGACTCCTGTAGCTCCAGAAAATCTACTTTGAGTGCAGGGAGGTCAGAATCCAACAGCATCAGCAGTCCTTTGTCAGCCTCTGAATCAGATTTTTGCTCAAGTCCCTCAATTTCAGCCAGAAATTACCTGAAATCACAGAAAAACACACAAATTTATAGTAAAGTCCAGAAATGTGATTTTTAATTAAAAACTAATAAAAATATAATAAAAACTAATCAAATCATATTGAAAACTATGTAAAAACAATGCCAAAAAGCGTATAAATTATCCGCTCATCACAACACCAAACTTAAATTGTTGCTTGTCCCCAAGCAACTGAAAATAAAATAGGATAAAAAAAAAAGAATATACTATAAATTCTAAAATATCAATGAAACTTAGCTCCAATCAGATGAGCGGGACTAGTAGCTTTTTGCCTCTTGAATAGTTTTGGCATCTCACTTTATCCATTGAAGTTCAGAATGATTGGCATCTATAGGAACTTAGAATTTAGATAGTGTTAATGATTCTCCTAGTTCAGTATGTTGATTCTTGAACACAGCTACTTTATGAGTCTTGGTCGTGGCCCTAAGCACTTTGTTTTCCAGTATTACCACCGGATACATAAATGCCACAGACACATAATTGGGTGAACCTTTTCAGATTGTGACTTAGCTTTGCTAGAGTCCCCAATTAGAGGTGTCCAGGGTTCTTAAGCACACTCTTCTTTTTGCGTTGGACCTTGACTTTAACCGCTCAGTCTCAAGTTTTCACTTGACACCTTCACGTCACAAGCACATGGTTAGGGACCGCTTGGTTTAGCTGCTTAGGCCAGGATTTTATTCCTTTGGGCCCTCCTATCCATTGATGCTCAAAGCCTTGGATCTTTTTTACCCTTGCCTTTTGGTTTTAAGGGCTATTGGCTTTTTCTGCTTGCTTTTTCTTTTTCTTTCTCTTTTTTTTTGCCATTTTTCTTTTCTTTTCTTTTCTTTTCTTTTTTTTCGCAAGCTCTTGTATTCACTGCTTTTTCTTGCTTCAAGAATTAATTTATGATTTTTCAAATTATCAATAACATTTCTCGTTTTCATCATTCTTTCAAGAGCCAACATATTTAACATTCATAAACAACAATATCAAAAGACATATGTACTGTTCAAGCATTCATTCAGAAAATAAATAGTATTGTCACCACAACAAAATAATTAAACTAATTTCAAGGTCGAAACCATGTACTTCTTGTTCTTTTGTGATTAAAAACATTTTTCATTTAAGAAAGGTGATGGATTCATAGGACATTCATAACTTTACGGCATAGACACTTAGACACTAGTGATCATATAGTAAAGACACAAACATAAATAAAACATAAAGCATAGTAAACGAAAAACAGAAGAATAAGAACAAGGAGATTAAGGAACGGGTCCACCTTAGTGAGGGTGGCGTCTTCCTCTTCTTGAAGAACCAATGGTGCTCTTGAGCTCCTCTATGTCTCTTCCTTGTCTTTGTTGCTCCTCCCTCATAGCTCTTTGATCTTCTCTAATTTCATGAAGGAGGATGGAATGCTCTTGGTGCTCCACCCTTAGTTGTCCCATGTTGGAACTTAATTCTCCTAGGGAGGTGTTAATTTGCTCCCAATAGTTTTGTGGAGGACAGTGCATCCCCTGAGGTATCTCAGGGATTTCATGGTGAGAAATTTTCTCATGCTCTTGTTGAGGTCCATGATCTCTTGTTTGCTCCATCCTTTTCTTAGTGATGGGCTTGTCCTCATTAATGAGGGTGTCTCCCTCTATGTCATTTCCAGCCAAATTGCAGAGGTGGCAAATGAGGTGAGGAAAGGCTAACCTTACCAAAGTGGAGGACTTGTCAGCCACCTTGTAGAGTTCTTGAGGTATAATCTCATGAACTTCTATTTCCTCCCCAATCATGATACTATGGATCATGATGGCCCAGTCTACAGTAACTTCAGACCGGTTGCTAGTAGGAATAATTAAGCGTTGGATGAACTCCAACCATCCTCTAGCTACAGGCTTAAGGTCTGGTCTTCTCAATTGAACCGACTTGCCTCTTGAGTCAACTTTCTATTGAGCTCCTTCTACACATATGTCCATGAGGAGTTGGTCTAACCTTTGATCAAAGTTGACCCTTTTAGTGTAGGGGCGTGGGTTTTCTTGCATCATTGGCAAGTTGAACGCCAGCCTTACATTTTCCGGACTAAAATCTAAGTATTTTCCCCGAACCATGGTAAGCCAATTCTTTGGATTCGGGTTCATACTTTGATCATGGTTTCTAGTGATCCATGCATTTGCATAGAACTCTTGAACCATTAAGATCCCGACTTGTTGAATAGGATTAGAGAGAACTTCACATCCTCTTCTTCTAATCTCTTGTCGGATCTCTGGATATTCGCTCTTTTTGAGCTTAAAAGGGACCTCAGGGATCACCTTTTTCTTGGCCATAACTTCATAGAAGTGGTCTTGATGGACCTTTGAGATGAATCTCTCCATCTCCCATGACTCAGAGGTGGAAGATTTTGCCTTCCCTTTCCTCTTTCTTGAGGTTTCTCTGGCCTTAGATGCCATTGATGGTTATGGAAAAACAAAAAGCAATGCTTTTTCCACACCAAACTTAAAAGGTTTGCTCGTCCTTGAGCAAAAGAATAAAGAAAGAAGGAGAAGAAGAAGAAAAATGGAAGAGAGGGAGAAGGGTGTGTATTTGGCCAAGGAGAAGAAGAAAGGGTTGTGTTGTGTGAAAATGAAGAAGGAATACGGGGTTTATATAGGAGTGGGGGAAGGTTTAGGGTTCGGCCATTAGGGCTGGGTTTGGGGGGAAAGAATTTGAATTTTAGAGGTAGGTGGGGTTTATGGGGAAGAGTGGATGGATGATAGTGGTTAAGAGGTGATGGGGATGAGTGATTGAGGTGATTGGTGAAGGGTATTTGGGGAAGAGAGTTATGAAAAGGTGTGCAGAGGAGAGAAGAAGAGGTGGGGTAGGTGGGGATCCTGTGGGTCCACAGATCCAGTGAGGTCAAGGACTTAACATCCCTGCTCCAATTAGGCGTGTAAAACGCCCTTAGCATGCATGTCTGGCATTAAACGCCAGCTTGCTGCTTGTTTTTGGCGTTAAACGCCCAAATGTAGCCTGTTTCTGGCGTTTAACGCCAGGTTGATGCTTGCTTCTGGTGTTAAACGCCAGCTTGGTACTTGTTTCTGGCGTTAAACGCCAGACAGATGCTTGTTTCTAGCGTTTAAATGCCAGAATGCTCCTCCTCCAGGGTGTGCTATTTTTAATGCTATTTTTCATTCTGTTTTTGATTTTTCAGTTGTTCTTGTGACTTCACATGATCATCAACCTAAAGAAAACATAAAATAGCAATGGAAAATAAATAGATATAATTAAATAACATTGGGTTGCCTCCTAACAAGCGCTTCTTTAATGTCAATAGCTTGACAGTGAGCTCTCATGGAGCCTCACAGATGTTCAGAGCATTGTTGGGACCTCCCAACACCAAACTTAGAGTTTGAATGTGGGGGTTCAACACCAAACTTAGAGTTTGGTTGTGGCCTCCCAACACCAAACTTAGAGTTTGACTGTGGGGGCTTTGGTTGACTCTGCATTGAGAGAAGCTTTTCATGTTTCCTCTCCATGGTTACAGAAGGAGATCCTTGAGTTTTAAACACAAGGTTGTCCTCATTCAGTTGAGGGACCAACTCTCCTCTGTCCACATCAATCATAGCTTTTGCTGTGGCTAGGAAGGGTCTTCCAAGGATGATGGATTCATCCTCATCCTTCCCAGTGTCTAGGATTATGAAATCAGCAGGGATGTAAAGGCCTTCAACCTTTACTAACACGTCCTCTACTTATCCATAAGCCTGTTTCATGGATTTGTCTGCCATCTCTAATGAGAATTTGGCAGCCTGTACCTCAAAGATTCCTAGTTTCTCCATTACAGAGAGTGGCATTAAGTTTATTCCTGACCCCAGGTCACACAGAGCCTTCTCAAAGGTCATGGTGCCTATGTTACAGGGTATTAAGAATTTACCAGGATCCTGTTTCTTTTGAGGTAAAGTGTGCTGAACTAAGGCATTTAGTTCCTTGATGAGCAATGCAGGTTCATCCTCCCAAGTCTCATTACCAAATAATTTGGCATTCAGCTTCATGATTGCTCCTAAATATTGGGCAACTTGCTCTTCAGTAATGTCTTCATCTTCTTCAGAAGATGAATAGTTATCAGAGCTCATGAATGGTAAAAGGAGGTTCAATGGAATCTCTATGGTCTCTAGATGAGCCTCAGATTTCTTTGGTTCCTCAAAGGGAAACTCCTTATTGGTCACTGAACGTCCCAGGAGGTCTTCCTCACTAGGATTCACGTCTTCCTCCTCCTCTTTGGGTTCGGCCACACCAAGTAAGGTTATGGCCTTGCACTCTCTTTTTGGATTCTCTTCTATATTGCTTGGGAGAGTACTAGGAGGGTGATGAGCGGATAAGTTATACGCTTTTTGGCATTGTTTTTAGTATGTTTTTAGCATGTTTTAGTTAGTTTTTATTATATTTTTATTAGTTTTTATTTAAAATTCACTTTTTTGGAATTTACTATGAGTTTGTGTGTTTTTTCTGTGATTTCAGGTATTTTCTGGCTGAAATTGAGGGACCTGAGCAAAAATCTAATTCAGAGGCTGAAAAGGACTGCAGATGCTGTTGGATTCTGACCTCCCTGCACTCAAAGTGGATTTTCTGGAGCTATAGAAGCCCAATTGGCACGCTCTCAATTATGTTGGAAAGTAGACATCCAGGGCTTTCCAGAAATATATAATACTCCATACTTTGCCCAAAATTTGATGGCTCAAATTGGCGTTCAAAGTCAGCATCAGAATTCCCAGCGTTAAACGCCGGAACTGGCACCAAAGTGGGAGTTAAACGCCCAAACTGGCACAAAAGCTGGCGTTTAACTCCAGGAAAAGTCTCTACACGAAAATGCTTCAATGCTCAGCCCAAGCACACACCAAGTGGGCCCGGAAGTGGATATTTACGTCATTTACTCATTTTTGTAAACCCTAAGCTACTAGTTCTCTATAAATAGGACCTTTTGCTATTGTATTAGGAGTCTAATCTTTGAGTAGTTCTATGCTACCTTAGATCACGTTTTGGGGCTGGCCTCATGGCTATGCCTAGACCTTGTTCTTATATATTTTCAACGGTGGAGTTTCTACACACCATAGATTAAGGTGTGGAGCTCTGCTGTACCTCGAGTATTAATGCAATAACTATTGTTCTTCTATTCAATTCAGCTTGTTCTTGTTCTAAGATATCACTTGTTCTTCAACTTGATAAATGTGATGATCTGTGACACTCATCATCATTCTCACCTATGATGATGAGTGTCACAGATCATCACATTTATCACGTAAAAAAAAAAAAAAAAAAAAAAAAAAAAAAAAAGAGGTGCAACACGAGGACTTCCCAGGAGGTCACCCATCCTAGTACTACTCTCGCCCAAGCACGCTTAACTGCGGAGTGAGTGTTTATCTCTTAGATTCCTTAATCAGAATCCTCATGGTATAAGCTAGAATTGATGGCGGCATTCTTGAGAATCCGGAAGGTCTAAACCTTTTCTGTGGTATTCTGAGTAGGATTCAAGGATTGAATGACTATGACGAGCTTCAAACTCGTGATTGTGGGGCGTTAGTGACAGACGCAAAAGAATCACTAGATTCTATTCCGACATGATCGAGAACCGACATATGAATAGCCGTGCTGTGACAGAGTGCGTTGAACATTTTCACTGAGAGGACGGGATTGTAGCCGCTGACAACGGTGATGCCCAACATACAGCTTGACATGGAAAGGAGTAAGAAGGATTGGATGAAGACAGCAGGAAAACAGAGAGACGGAAGGGACAAAGCATCTTCATACGCTTATCTGAAATTCTCACCAATGAATTACATAAGTATCTCTGTCTTTATTTTATGTCTTATTTATCTTTTAATCATTCATCATCCATAACCATTTGAATCCGCCTGACTGAGATTTATAAGATGACCATAGCTTGCTTCATACCAACAATCTCCGTGGGATCGACCCTTACTCACGTAAGGTTTATTACTTGGACGACCCAGTGCACTTGCTAGTTAGTTGTGCGAAGTTGTGATAAAGAGTTGAGATTACAATTGAGCGTACCATGTTGATGGCGCCATTGATGATCACAATTTCGTGCACCAGAGGGGTTTCAGTGACTCTTTTACTCAGTTGGCCCGTTTGTGCCTCCAAATTTCTAATGGAGGACCTTGTTTCATTCATGAAACTTAAAGTAGCCTTAGATAGATCAGAGACTATATTTGCTAAGCTAGATGGATTCTGCTCAGAATTCTCTGTCTGTTGCTGAGTGGATGATGGAAAAGGCTTGCTATTGCTAAACATGTTTCTTCCACCATTATTAAAGCCTTGTTGAGGCTTTTGTTGATCCTTCCATGAGAAATTTGGATGATTTCTCCATGAGGGATTATAGGTGTTTCCATAGGGTTCACCCATGTAATTCACCTCTACTATTGCAGGGTTCTCAGGATCATAAGCTTCTTCTTCAGAAGATGCCTCTTTAGTACTGTTGGATGCAGCTTGCAATCCATTCAGACTTTGAGAAATCATATTAACTTGCTGAGTCAATATTTTATTCTGAGCCAATATGGCATTCAGAGTATCAATTTCAAGAACTCCCTTCCTCTGAGGCGTCCCATTACTCACAGGATTCCTTTCAGAAGTGTACATGAACTGGTTATTTGCAACCATATCAATGAGTTCCTGAGCTTCTACAGGCGTTTTCTTTAGGTGAATGGATCCGCCTGCAGAATGGTCCAATGACATCTTTGATAATTCAGACAGACCATCATAGAATATATCCAGGATGGTCCATTCTGAAAGCATGTCAGAAGGACGCTTTTTAGTCAGTTGCTTATATCTCTCCCAAGCTTCATAGAGAGATTCACCTTCTTTCTGTTTGAAGGTTTGAACATCCACTCTAAGCTTGCTAAGCTTTTGAGGAGGAAAGAACTTGGCTAAGAAAGCCATGACCAGCTTATCCCAAGAGTTCAGGTTGTCTTTAGGTTGAGAGTCCAACCATATTCTAGCCCTGTCTCTTACAGCAAACGGGAAAAGCATAAGCCTGTAGACCTCAGGATCAACCCCATTGGTCTTAACAGTATCACAGATTTGCAAGAATTCAGTTAAGAGCTGAAAAGGATCTTCTGATGGAAGTCCATGAAACTTGCAGTTCTGTTGCATCAGAGAAACTAATTGAGGCTTTAGCTCAAAATTGTTTGCTCCAATGGCAGGGATTGAGATGCTTCTTCCATGTAAATTGGAATTTGGTGCAGTAAAGTCACCAAGCATCTTCCTTGCATTGTTAATATTTTCGGCCATGTCTCCTTCTTTTTCGAAAATTTCTGTTAGATTTTCTCCAGAGAGTTGTGCTTTAGCTTCCCTTAGCTTCCTCTTCAGGGTCCTTTCAGGTTCAGGATCAGCTTCAACAAGAATGTTCTTATCCTTGTTCCTGCTCATATGAAAAAGAAGAGAACACAAAAGAAAATATGGAATCCTCTATGTCACAGTATAGAGATTCCTTATGTAAGTATAAGAAGAGAAGAGTAGCAAAAGAAAAAGATAAGAATCCAAACACAGGGGAAGAGTGGGTTCGAATTCTTGAGTGAAAGAGGGGTGTTAGTAGATAAATAAATAAATAGAAGGGGATGAGAGATGGAAGAATTCGAAAATTAAATAAAATAAAAATAAAAATTTTTGTTTTTAATTTAAAAATTAAAGGTAAAATTCAAAAATTTTAAAATGAAATTAAATTAAATTAAAATTTAAAACAATTAGTTAATTAAAAAGGAATTTTGAAAAAGAGGTTAGTGATTTTCGAAAATTAGAGAGAGAAAATTAGTTAGGTAGTTTTGAAAAAGATAAGAATCAAACAAAAAGATAAGATTAATTGAAAAAGATTTGAAAATCAATTTTGAAAAGATAAGAAGTTAGAAAATATTTTGAAATTGATTTTGAAAAAGATGTGATTGAAATTTATTTTGAAAAGATTTGAAAAATAAATTTAAAAAGATTTGATTTTGAAAATTAAAGTTGATTACTTGACTAACAAGAAACAAAAAGATATGATTTTAAAATTTAAAGATTGGACCTTTCTTACTAGGCAAGTAACAAACTTAAAATTTTTGAATCAATCACATTAATTGTCAGCATTAATTTCGAAAATATGAAATAAAAATAAGAAAAATATTTTGAAAATAAATTTTGAAAATTTCGAAATTATGAAAGAAAAAATGAAAAAGAATTTGATTTTTAAAAAAGATTTGAAAAAGATAGAATTTTTAAATTGAAAATTTTATTTGACTCATAAGAAACAACTAGATTTTAAAAATTTTTGAAAAAAAGTCAACTCAAATTTTCGAAAATTTATGAGATGAAAAAGGGAAAGATATTTTTTTTATTTTTGAAGTTTTAATGAAGAAAGAGGAAAACAACCAAAAGACTTAAAACATGAAAATTATGAATCAAAACACACAATGTATGCAAGAACACTTTGAATGTCAAGATGAACATCAAGAACTTATTTTTGAAAATTTTTAAGAAAAGGAAAACATGCAAGACACCAAACTTAGAAATTTCAAACTTTAGACACTAACAAATTGAAAATGCATATGAAAAACAAGAAAAGACACAAAACATAAAAATGCAAAGATCAAACAAAGTAAATCATCAAGAACAATTTGAAGATCAATGAAGAACATTTGATGAATTTTCGAAAATTAAAAAAAATTATAAAAGTATGCAATTGACACCAAACTTAAAAATTGACACTAAACTCAAACAAGAAACATCAATTTTTTTGGTTTTTATGATTTATTAAAATTTTTTTGGATTTTTCGAAAATTAATTGGAAAAAAAATCAAGGATTTCAAAATTTTTTAATGAGAATTCCAGGAATCATGCAATGTTAGTCTAAAGCTCCGGTCCAGGAATTAGACATGGCTCACTAGCTAGCGAAGCTTTCAGTGAAAGCTCCGGTCCAAAATACTAGACATGGCCAATGGCCAGCCAAGCTTCAGCAGATACAAATCAGGCATATAACAGCTGATTAGATGAGAGTCCAAAGACTCTTGCCATGATAAGTGGAAGCCTCACTCCAAAAATTTAGACATGACTTGACAGCCAGCCAGGCTTCAACAGATCATGAAGAAACCCTAGAATTCATTCTTAAAAATTCTGAAGTCATAGAATAATTTAAATATATTTTTGAAAATATAATTTTTTTTTGAAATTTTTCGAAAATAAAAAGTAAAAAGCTTAAACATAAAATAAAATTACCTAATCTGAGCAACAAGATGAACCGTCAGTTGTCCAAACTCGAACAATCCCCGGCAACGGCGCCAAAAACTTGGTGCGGAAAAATCATGATCGTTCATTCCTTGGTAACGGCGCTAAAAACTTAATACGCATGTTCTTAATCTTAGTTCTTCTTCACAACTTCGCACAACTAACCAGCAAGTGCACTGGGTCATCCAAGTAATAAACCTTACGTGAGTAAGGGTCGATCCCACGGAGATTGTCGACTTGAAGCTAGCTATGGTCATCTTGCAATTCTCAGTCAGGCGGATTCAAATGGTTATGATGAATTGATAATTAAAATATAATAAAAACATAAAATAGGATAGAAATACTTATGTAATTCATTGGTGAGAATTTCAGATAAGCGTATAGAGATGCTTAGTTCCTTCTGAATCTCCGCTTTCCTACTGCTTTCATCCAATCCTTCTTACTCCTTTCCATGGCAAGCTGTATGTTGGGCATCACCGTTGTCAATGGCTATATCCCGTCCTCTCAGTGAAAATGGTCCAAAATGCGCTATCACCGCACGGCTAATCATCTGTCGGTTCTCGATCCTGCTGGAATAGGATTCAGTAATCCTTTTTCGTCTGTCACTACGCCCAGCACTCGCGAGTTTGAAGCTCGTCACAGCCATCCCTTCCCGGATCCTACTCGGAATACCACAGACAAGGTTTAGACTTTCCAGATCTCAAGAATGGCCGCCAATAATGCTAGCCTATACCACGAAGACTCTGATCATAAATCAGGAGGCTAAGAGATACACATTCAAGCTTGTTTGCATGTAGAACGGAAGTGGTTGTCAGGCACACGTTCATAGGTGAGAATGGTGATGAGCGTCACATAATCATCACATTCATCATATTCTTGGGTGCGAATGGATATCTTAGAGAAGAAATAGGCTTAAATTGAATAGAAAAACAATAGTACTTTGCATTAATTCATGAGGAACAGCAGAGCTCCACACCTTAATCTATGGTGCGTAGAAACTCTACCGTTGAAAATACATAAGAACAAGGTATAGGCATGGCAGAATGGCCAGGCTCCTAAAGAGGGTTCAATCATCAAAACATGATCAAAAGATGGTCCAAAAGATGTAAATACAATAGTAAAAAGTCCTATTTATACTAAACTAGTTACCAGGGTTTACAGAGATAAGTAAATGATGAAGAAATCCACTTCTGGGGTCCACTTGGTGTGTGCTTGGACTGAGCGTTGAAGCTTTCACGTGTAGAGGTCTTCATTGGAGTTGAAAGCCAGTTTGTAACTTGTTTCTGGCGTTTAACTCTGCTTAGCAACTTGTTTCTCGCGTTTTACGCCAGAATAGGGCAGAGAGCTGGTGTTGAACGCCAGTTTGCGTCATCTAAACTCGAACAAAGTATGGATTATTATATATTGATGGAAAGCCCTGGATGTCTACTTTTCAACGAAATTGAGAGCGCACCATTTGAACTTCTGTAGCTCCAGAAAATCCACTTTGAGTATAGGGAGGTCAGAATCCAATAGCATCAACAGTCCTTTGTCAGCCTCTGAATCAGATTTTTGCTCAAGTCCCTCAATTTCAGCCAGAAATTACTTAAAATCATAGAAAAATACACAAACTCATAGTAAATTCCAGAAATATGATTTTTAATTAAAAACTAATAAAAATATAATAAAAACTAATCAAATCATACTGAAAACTATGTAAAAACAATGCCAAAAAGCGTATAAATTATCTGCTCATCACTTAGCCAAGAGTTTCTTTTATTATTCATATTTGAACCCAAAAATCCCAATTACTTGATTCTTGCTATAGTTAGTTTAGTTATTTACTTAGTCCTAGAGTAGAGGTAGATTTATATGTTCCCTTACTAGATTGAAATTGCTCATACTTGGCTCCAGTTGCCTTGATCTAGTTTCTTGCACTTTAAGATTCTTTGTATGTTAGGTTTAGTAGTTTAAATTCTTATTTATGACTTCCAACCCCGGAATTCTAACCAATATTGATGCACATGTTTGCCCATTCTTTTGAGGATGATCCGAGACCAATACTCTTGGTTACTTTATATTGGGGTTGACTTTGTGACAACCAAATTCTAAATTTGATCGAGGAAACTATTTGTCGATTTAGGACTATACTATGGCAATGACATTGGCTTTCTATTGATGAAAATTCTAGACCAACCAAAAATTCTCTCCTATCAAAGACCCCCTTGAGATTTAGGTCTACAAAATATTCTCCATCCTATCAATTGTATCCTTCTCTCCAAGCCTCGTTGTCCTCACCAAAATTGAAGCATGAACTTTTGAATTTGATCAACTAGCGTCTCTGATAGTTTAAAACAGCTCAGAGTATAGATTGCAACTGCCGTTGCAATTGCCTTTATTAGGACTTCTCGACCGCTTGAGGATAGCAAAGCCCTCTTCTAATGCTGCAGTTTCTATGTCACTTTATCCTTGATATATGAAAATATAACTATTTTAGATCTTTGAATAACAGCTGGTAGTCCAAGATACTTGTTCTGATTGCCAATGTGAGAAACATGTAAGATGTGAGATAAATGATCATGATTGTTCAAAGGAATATTTGTAACACCGCGAGTTTTTGAAATTTAAATAATGATTCACTATAATTATTCAAGATTTTATTTTCAGAGATTATGTTATTACTTATTAAAGATACCTAAAATCTAAATTTTTAGTAGTTTGAGTTTAAAGTAATTAAATCAAAGTTATGAGATTTTGAGTTTAAAATTCATTAGAATTTATAAAATCTTTAAAATAATTGAGTTTTTTCTTATTAGGGATTTAAAGTTTTAGTAATTGAAAATAATGAGAATTTTATATGTTTTAAATTGAATATTGAGATTTTTAATTTTATTTTGATGAAAAAATTAATTTGATTATATCTAATTTTTAAATTAGAGTACTTATTTAAAAAATAATTTATAACTTGATAACTAAATGGTATTCTTAAAAATAATTTTATTCGGTTAAAATTTTGGATTTTTCAATTACTATATTACCCCTAATTCACAATTTGACCCCCACAAACCCAAATTCCATTACAAATACACACTCCACTCATGCTCACGAACCCTAGCCGTCACTCACCTCACCCCTTCACCCCCTTACCAGCAAGAAAAAGAAAGAAAAGAAAGAAAGAAGAGAGGAAAAACAAATAGGGCAGAAGAGAGGGAAGAGAGGAAGAGGACGGTGCCAACGGGGCTGGGAGCCATCATCGCCGTCGCTGTTAAATGGAAGAGAGAGAGCCTCCGTGAGAGAGAGGGAGATGCAGAAGGAAGAGCGGTTGCCGCCATCGAGCCACTCCTTGTTGCCGCCGTTTGTGCTTCACCATCGCCGCTGCTGAGTCCTCCATAGGCGTCGCTGCATGTGAGCCATAGGAGAGGAAGCCGCCAACGCCACCGTCACCGTTGTCTGGGTTGTCACCAGCATAAGTTGCCACTACTGGAGCTCGCGAGAACCCGTTAAAAGCCGCCGCCGTCACCGTTTGGGTTTGACTGGAAGAGAGGAGGTAACAATGGTGGATGTTAGTGCTACTACATGCGCGAAGGAGGAGGCTGGTATGCTGTTTCCTGGTTGATGCATCGCTGCCGGAGCTCTCTGCAGCCATTCTGGTAGCCAGGTATGGCGCTATTGCCGCTGGGACTACCGCCAGAGCCACTGTTGCTCTATTCTATCATTTCTTCTTCATTACAGTAAGTTGTTCTTGTTTCGAAACCCTCATAGTTAGCATTCTATTATATATTATTGAGGATTTTATAACATTAATGTCATAGGGTCGAGTTGCTGTGACTGCATGCAATGCTTGATGGCTGTTGCTGTCATGGGAGCGGTCGGATTTGTTGCCGCTACTATGAACTGAAAGAAGAAAAGAGTTTATTGCATTTAGTCTTACGAGTTTCGACAATCGAGGTATAGGCTTTTCTAAAAGCCTATTTTATTTCAAGAAATTATTATAAATCGATATCAATGTGAAGAACGTACTTTTCTGTGATTGTGCTTGGTTAATTATGTGTGAATTGTGGATTATGTTTGATTTAATATTTATTGTGATGGTTTGGCTGGAATTCTAATCCTTGAGGGATTATGTTGATTTGGTTGATGTAGGATTGATCTTGAGACTTGTTGGAAACATTGAAATATGAATGTTAAATCATTTTCTTGGAAACCTATGTTTTGAAATAAATTAGTAACTTTAAAATGAAATAGTAACTTGATATTGAATGAAACGGCATGGGTTAAATGCTGAGTAAATTAGAATAAATAAAATTGTTACTGTTTAATTTTGAAAGGTTTGTTTTAATCGGAGAATTAGTTATGAACTTTCGAAGTTGACTTGCATGTGGTTATGAACTATGAATAATTTCTTGATTGTTTGAAAAATGATTTTTGGAATTGGTGACTATGATTTGATATGTATGAGAAAAGGGTTCAGAGATGTCCGTTTGGTTGGAACTCTTGAAGGGTGGCAAAGTTTGAGTTTTAGAAGAGATGCTGCCGAAATTTTATAAGTATTTAACACAACTAGAAATGGATTAATACAGACAGATTTACAGACAGATTTAGTCTTTATTACAGACGGATTTTTGGTTACCGACGAAATTACTGACGGATTTTGTCCCTCTGTAAAAGCCTCGTCAGAAATTATTTACCGACAGATTATTTTTCGTCGGAAAATTACCGACGGATTTTTACCAGTTACCGACGAATTTTCCCTCTGTAAATTCTCCATCCATTTCCCAAAGACGACGAACTTTCCGACGGATTTTCCGTTGGTAATTACAGACGGATTCTGCGACGGATTTTCCGTCGGTAATTACAGACGGATTCTTCGACGGATTTTCCGTCTGTAATTACAGACGGATTTTCCGACAGATTTTCCGTCGAAAATTGGAACCTTGAAAGCATTCCAAACTCTAAATACAGACAAAAAATCCGTCTGTAAGGTAAAACAATTTTTTTTAGATTTTTCTATTGCAAAATAAACCAGTTTTCATACAAAATAAATATAAATTTAATGAATACAAATTTTCATCTAATATTTATCTAACTTGTATCCAAACATTCATAGTATTTCAAAATAACTAGTATTTGATATTAGCAATAGAACCAAACATGATGTTTAGTTTTTACAATGTATCAAGAACAAAGACAATAGTACCAAGTTAATTATCAAATTTTCATTGAAATTTTTTGGTTTTTACAATGTATCAAGAACAAAGACAATAGTGCCAACTTAATTATCAAAATTTCATTGTGAAATTTTTACATAAATACACAGAGTGATTAAAACAAGGCCAGCTATTCTTGATGATATCCCAAATGTCATATCATTTCCATCATACATTTACGCCAGCGAATTCTTTGGCCATGCTAGTGGGTACGATTTTCACAGGAGACTGCATATGTAGAGGACAGAAATTAATTAAAAATATTGGAATCATCATAAATTACTACATAGTACTCGGGACAAAGGGCAAAATCAAGAGTGGTAAGTACCATATTTGTAGGAATTTGATCTATTGGTGCAGGAAGATTGAAGAAATATATCACATAAACACCAAAATGGTTCATCTAATTCCAAAGTTCAATGTGTACCATGAGTAACCAAGAAATACAAGACACATACATCTTGAATTACAGCAGTAGAAAATGAGAATTGGCAAAGATTTCTTGCCATAGAAAATGAGAAGAGACCAATTAGATAAGATTCGGAGTCACTAGGAGGATTGTGAGAGAGGTCTCACAAATGCCCCAAGATTAAGTCTGTATCAGTATATTGTATCATCTTCTACCTCTTCTATCCACTAGTAGTTTTAGCTTCCTATATAATCCTATTTCTACTCTTTTATCACATATCAAACAAGATGATGTCACAAATACCCAAGATTAAGTCTATATCAGTATATTGTATCATCTTCTACCTCTTTTATCCACTAATAGTTTTAGCTTTCTATATAATCCTATTTCTTCTCTTTTATCACATATCAAACAAGATGACGTGGACTAATAATTAAGAACAAGAATGAAAGACTAACAAAAATTGGTGAAAAGAAATCTAACCAACTTAACCAGTATTTTCAGTCCCTATTTTCTCCTCTTTTCTAATTGTTATTTTTACAAGACTTACATATTAGGAAGGAAATGAACTTATACCCTTGCAATAGCTCTATCTTCTACCAAATTCAGTTTTCTGAGGCCAGCTCTTATGCTTTTTAGTTTCAATGTATCACTACCAAACCAGGTATAACATATAATCTGCACAAAATGAAACATGACATCAAGGATAAATACAGAAGGAAGTAAACCAAAATAACATTAAAGGCATGCTAGGCACCTGGTTCAGAGAAATTTCAAGTGAATGAAGGGCTTCCTCAAGACAGAATAACACACCTGGATTAGCCATACAACATTCTTGCTATAAATAGCATTGTTAACAAACCAACTTGCCAGCTGGTCTCATTCACTCTGTTTTCTTCCATAAACAGAGATCATGTACTCAGCCATCTGAAATTTGATTTATAAATAGAAATGAATTAATATATAAGACACAAAAGCATTAACAGAAAAAAAGTCTATACCATATGAATAAGTTACCTGATATTTGCTAGCTTCAAGATCAGTTAAAACTTGCTTTGTTACTTCAGCCAGAAACCTTCCTGTGAATGTGGGTACGTTTAAGCTATTGTGAAACAATAAAGAATCAACACTTTTGATACATTCGGAGTTCCTACAACTTAAAAAAGTGTACAATAGGCATCTTTCATAATCTTAAACAAACCCTGGTTTCATCTTTCATAATCTTTCTAATATTTCAGAAAGAAGTACACCTTATCTGCCTCAGTTTGCTTCTACACCCTTCATTATCACAATTAGGAAACATAAATATGTATATATCTACTAATAGAGATCACCATGCTACGAGAGTTAAAAAGGGAAAAAATTAACACAAATTAAAACAAACAAGTAACTTCAAATAAGAAAAGCTTACTTCTTCTCTTGTTGTCAATTTTTGTTCACTCAACTGTCAAATAAGAACACATTCAAATAATTAGAATAAAGCAACAAAATTTGGAGAGAAGAATGTTAGAGAGAAGAAAATTTAACTCAGAAGGTAAGTAATAATAATAATAATAATCATGATGTAGTGGAAGAAGCGGCAAATCAGAGAATGTAAACACAATGACATCAGAATAGCACACAGGCTGTCGCACTTGGAGTTGGTGGCACAAAACATGACTTATATAAGATTATAAGTCATAAATAACCTCCTGGGAATGGTTTAACAGGTTTATGATTATTTAATTACTATCATATTAATATATTATAGAAGTCTGGTTTGTATAATTTAGTTTAATGAGAGGTCAGAAATAGAATTAAGAAGCATAGATGGTGCAAGCTGGCTACAACAGTAGTCAAATATATATCACAATTCACATAAGGATTCCTACACAAAATTGAAATGCAATTCCAAATTGAATTTAGTGAAAGAAAAAATTGCTAAATAAAACTAAAAGAAACCAAATTGCAAGGATGATGAACACGCCACAGCACAACAGTTCCACACTTAACCATACCAACCATTTTTCTACTGTGTAATAAAAAAGAAAATCAAAAGGTAAATAGGTATTCCCAAACAGCCCCTCCCCTAACCCAAAAAAAAATTAAAAAGAAAAAAATTTTAGAACAGCAAGCGTGCAAAGTTGAGAAATTTAAAACAAAAAAAAATATATTTAAGGGAAAAAAAAAGACCAAAGCATGAGGGTACATTCCATTAAGCACAAAGCAACAAAGGCTTTCAGGTTTGTGCAGAGAACATATAAACACAAACTTGATAAATGAACCCCTTTTCTCTCCTAACATTGTTACTATTTCTACTATTTAGTGCTAAATAAACCAAAGTGCTAAATAAACACATAAACACTGTTACTATTTAGTGCTAAATGTAAGTTTGTAAACTCTGCCTTATTACCAGAACACTTTGCCAATAGCTAAATCAGACTAGGCTTCACCTCCACTCAAGTAGAAACAGACTATACAATTCACATATTGGAAAAGAGAACAAGCTTACAGCAGTGAAGATTGACCATAGAAAACTCTCATCTGGAGAAAATTATTTGGATTGGATAGTTAATCACTTTCATCAGTACCATGAACACCACATATTTGAGTTTCGGAAATTAGAAAATATAATAACAGCATGAGCAAACACATAAACCAATAATAACATTCATAGCCTAGCATCTGAAATAAAGTAAAATCCTTCTAAGCACAGAGGACAGAGATAGTGTTGGGCACATGAACCTGTTATGGATGAAAGCATATCACCGCAGCTTAGACGCGTATCACACAAGGAAACCAAGAGATTGGTTCCCCACTCACTGAAAATGAGTATGAAAAATAGAAAAGTTAAACATTTACTGAACTAGAAATACACTCAAGAAATGAGGCAAAAGGTCATATTATATCACTCCCACAAGCAAGGATAATTTCATTAGGGACTTTAATATAAAGCCTAATGTCATATTATATCACTCCCACAAGCAGAAGCAAAAGCACAATTTGGTTATTGCACTACATGAATTAGAAAGGAAGTAAAGAGACAAGCATAAAGGTTCATGAAGCCTTCTGTTCATGAATCCTTCTATTTTCAATCAAGCAAATTCTAAAATCAAAGAAAGAAACAGTATCCTTCTTATAGAAGTAAAATAGTATCATGTTTCAATTTGACATTCAGAGCTTAATCAGAAAAAAAAAGAGAAAGGAAAAAGAAAGCAAAGAGAACAAGGAAAGGGGATGCAATGAAAAAAGTGAATGGAATTGAATATCGACTAGCGAATCACCTGCATGCGCAAACAACTACCCATATGGGATTTGTCATAGCACATTATCACACCTACAAGAGGAATGAATTGAGCAATTTGAGGTATTACATAATCTGTTATTCCATTTGACCAATTTTCATAGGAGATCTTTTAGCAAAGTAAATAAAAATTACCCGGAGAAAACAGCAACAATAAGTGAGGAGAACATCCCAACTGATTCATCGCCAATGCCTAGCCTTTTCTGTTCTAGTGCAGCCACTTCGACTTTGTTCCTGAATATTTGATAGAAATAATAATAAACACCCTGTATTGATCCTAGTAACTGCACTACATTATTTTTTTAGTTAAAACTTAATTCATCCATCCTAAATTCCTAATTATACTTTCTTCGTAAGCGTGAGTTTGTTTTTTTTAGACTTGACAAGAAAGAAAGCAAGTATTAAGTATACTATGCACATTCTCTTCATGTCTCAGCTTTCTCTTCAATTTATCAACCTGTCAAGTTTGAAAACATTAATTTACTCTATGTACTGAAAATTTATTTCACTAATAAATTATCACATACATCTTGTATCAAAGCCATTTTCCTTTCTCGATTCAATCGACGCCCATTTTTCTGTGCAGCCATTGCTTTGCTCCCTCTACTTTCCATCATGTCCTGCTTTGCACATTCAGAGATAGAATCTTTGAAAAGCAGAAAAAAGAAAGAACTAGCTTGAGTCTCTGATATGTTTCTTATGACAAGTAAAAGAACCAAGCTTCCACTTTCCAGATTCGGATAATATTCAAAAGAGGAAGAGAAATTCTATCTGCCTACTATAGTTAAAGCAGTTTAAGCATTGAAATCAAAACTCTTTTAGTGTATAGTGGATAAATGATTCTATCTTGCAAATTGCCTAAACAATAGAACAATGGGAGCATCAGGACTAACAAGCATGGCAATAGTTGGAACCATTAAACCATTGAACCACAAAAGCAGAGTATGATAAACCTAGCTAAAACTGGCGTAGAAAAATTGAGCCCTAAGGTTTATCAGTGTAATTTAAACAATGCATACCTGAATCGGTGTAATTTAAACAACTGCTGATAGATGCTCTGGTTCTCTTTGGAGCAGGAACCGATTGGGATCGGGTCGAATTCCATCGATTTACTTGCGATAGAGCAGCGACGGTGACAGAGCAGCGACAGAAATAGAGCAGCGGCGACGAAAACAGAGCGCAACGACCTTGAGTCTGAAACGCCCGCGAGAGAAGCGATATACCGGAGAGATAGAGAGAGGTGGACGGCGAGACCAGCCATGAGAGGTGAGACTCAGTGAGCTTGAGGGTGAGAGTGGTGAGAGAAGAGCGAAGAAACTCAAAGGAGGGTTAGGGGTTCTTCGTCGCGGTTAGGGGTTCTTCAACAGAGGCATTGCGAGCGCCAGCGACCGGCAACATTCTTCACAGAGTGCTGTTAGGGGCTCTTCGTCGTGGTTAGGGGTTCTTCGTGAGGCACAATGAAGACAGGTTAGGGTTAGCTAGGTTATTCGTCTTCGTGAAGCACATTGAAGACGGTGTTCATCCTCTTGGAGTGCTTTGTAAAATGAGTCCTGGGTTATTTGTGAATGGAGCTCGAGAAAGAGAGGGGGTAGATTAGGTATAAGGTTTTTTTTCGGCGGAAAATTTTAAATTACAGACGGATTTTCCGTCTGTAATAATTTAATAAAATGTAGTATTTTTGTCTATTTAATTACAGACGGATTTTTCGTCTGTAACTATTTCCCACGAAAAAAATTAATTTTTTCGATAGAATTATAGACGGATTTTTTTTCCGTCTGTAATTTATGCTAATTCATTTTTTTGTTTTCTGACAAAAAATTCTTCTGAAATTCTGTCTGTATTTCCGTGGGATAAAATCCGTCAGAAATATCCGTCTGTAATAACTAATTTTCTAGTAGTGTAAGTGGAATTGAATAATAAGAATTAACTTATTTTGGTTTGGTTAATTATGAAAAGAATTATGTTTTGGAGCACATTAAGTGAAAGATAGAGTAATAAAAATGGGTATTTAAGAATAAATAATTTTTGAGTCCTTGAGAAAAAGTTTTGAGCTTGAAAAAGAAGTGGAAGTTGGTTTTCGAGAAGTTTTTAGTGAATTTAAAAGCATTTGAATTTGACTTGGCAAAAAAAATGATTTTCAAGTCTTTTGGGAATGTTTTAAACTTAAAAACAAAAATTGAAATCGATTTTCAGAACCTTGGGAGTACTTTAAAGTTGAACTTGAGAAGTTTGAAAGTCGGTTTTAATTAGCCCTTAAAGTGATTACTTTAACGAATGATTTTGAATCTTTTACGGGAAGATTTTTTTTCAACTCAAGAATGAAGTTAAAAGTGTTTTGGGAAATTGGTTAAACTAAAATGAGATTTTATTTGATTTTTGAATAGCCATGGAAAGGATTATATTTCGGGGCATTCTAGCAATTTTAAAGTAACTGTTTAAGAAAAAATGATTATGTTCAATTAAGGTTTTGATTCTTTAAAACATTTTGTAAGTGTGGCTAAAGAGAAAATTTTGAGTCGTGTGAATGCTTGAATGTTGTTTGAACTATTAAGCCTTTCCAGCGAGTTCGTAAACCCATGTATGGAGTCTGAGAATTATTTTGAAATCTTTGAATATGCTGGGGTGAATATAATAGATTAAATTGAGTAATTTTTCTGATAAGAATTTTTGTAAAATGATATATGATTAAAGAAAGTATGTGATATCGATTGCTTGCCTGGCAAGGACGGTGGTATCATCCAGCTTGCACAATGCATTGTTATTTTGTAAGGATGGTGGTTTTGTCCATCCACGATGAGGACGGTGGTTCTATGCCATTCACGGCTTGAGGATAAGTATCCCTGTGATAAATGTGAATATAAAGAATTATGATTTTGATTTTGATTATGATTATTATTATGTTTGATTGAAATGTGATTGTGATTTGGCAAGGACGGAAGTTTTATCCCGCTTGCGTGTTTGTGAATGTGGTCTGAAAGACTGATTTGGCAAGGACAAAGTTCTTATCCTGCTTACGTGTTTGAGAGTGATAATGATTATTGATTTGGAAAGGACGGTGGTCTTATCCCGCTTGTGTATTGATTTGATGATTGTCCTGAACAAGGTCGTTGGTTTGTATCCTGCTTGTTTGCGGTTCCAGACATGGTCGTTGGTTTATTTCCCACTTGTTTGTGGTTCCAAGTAAGGTTGGTAGTTTTTATCCCACTTGCTCATGGTTTCTCTCAGTTCCAAGGTGAGACGACACTCTACGTTGAAATGAGACAGCATTTTCTATTGTCTTGGCATGATTTGTAGCTCCAGGAGAAGGTCAAACAACACCCACCATTGAGATAATGGTACCATGACTTGTTTAATTTCTCCTGGGATGTGCACCGAGAGACCGATTCGAAAGTTGTCACGCGGATTTTGTGTCGGGTTTGGCATAATAATTGACACGTGAGCTCATGGCCAGTAAGACAGGCATGCATTATACTGCATTTGTTTGAAATTGGTTAGATCTGCATAATTACTTAGTTTGCTTAATTGATATTCTGTTAATTGCTAATTGTACTACTTGTCATAATTATTCTCTATATGTGATTGCTTGATTATTTTTTTGATTTCTTGTGATTGTGACTTGTTGGTTCGGATTATGATGGAGTGTTAAGGCATATTTTGGGTCAAAGGTCGTGATTGATTATATTTTTGGTTCGGAGGCTGTGATTGGATGAATTACTGGTAAGTTTCGTTAGATTGTTTCTTTGGTTTGTAGAAAAATGTTATGGGATATTGTCGGGATTGGAATTTTTATAAGTGAGATATGAATTTGGATTTTTGATGATTGATTATTGTTGTTTGAAAAGATTCATAAGACGAGCGATGATCACTGTGGTTGAAAATAATTCTCTTTTTATATTTCCTCTTATGACAATTCTAAAATCCCTCTGGTGAGACTGTGTTGTTAGGTTTTCACCAAGATTCTTCTGCACATTTAGTTGTGCTTTATTAGTTTTATTATCATAGATGTCTTTTTTCTCGCCTTTGTTATCGATATTCATATTTTCGTAAATAGGGAAATCAGTTGTAATGATATATGTATTCATTATGTAACACTCTATCATATATGGCCTTACGCTACAGTTGTAAGTCAAAGGTAGTGAGACATTACGACCTCTAAAAACAAAGTACATATGTATAGATTGAAGAAATATAATATAGCTAAGAGCCTATGAAGAAAGATGACAGACTATTTATCGCATTGCACATGAAACGTCAACGATATACAGAATGACGCAAATATATATATGATTCAAAAGGAGATACATAACAAATACCAGTCTCGACCTGCGAAGATAAGGCCGGTTAGAAAGTATAATAAAATTCAGAAAGATACAAAATATACAGTCTGTTTCTCAAAAAATCAACCTCTAAGAGGGATATACAGTTACAAAAGACAAAAGTGGAGAACGATAACATCTAATGCAATAATGAAAACCCAAAAGATAGCCTTCACTTCCGAGAGGAAACTAGCACGCCCAACGAGGTGCACCACATTTTGCATTTGAAAAACAAAATTCGACAACGGGTGAGAATCTGAAGGTTCCTAGTGGGGTAATAATTCCAAATAAAGACTATGTAAAAAGATATGAATTCACTAGGCAATTCTAAACTCCAATCATTCAAGGTTCAAGCCTAGGGTCCTTTCTAACCCAAACAGGGTTAATTTACTAAGTCTCAGCCCTTATCAACTATCTCTAGTCTCAATTCTTTTCAACTCTAAGCTATTAATTCTCTCAATGTTATTATTGTTCATTTTTCAGTATTAAGCCCTTTCGGTTTCATCAGTCTCTAACAATTATTAACAGCATTCAGTCTCAATGGTATCAATTATCATCATTAGTCTCAACAGTTTTAGTAAATCTCAACAATCTTAATACAAGTCATTAGTTATACTAGTACTTGCAATTTCTTAACCCAGAGCAAGTGGGACGAACCACAACATCTAGCCAGGAAGTTCCAATCATCCCAACCCAGAGCAAGTGGGGTGAACCACACCCTTGCATCTATATGGGGAGTTTTAATCATCTCAACCCGGAGCAAATGAGATAAACCACACCCATGCATCTACTTAGGGAGGTATCATTCTCAACCCGGAGCAAGTAGGGCAAACCACACTCTTGCATCTACCTAAAGAGTTCCAATCGTTTCAACTTGGAATAAGTGAGGCGAGCCACACCCTTGCATCTACCTAGGGAGGTATCATTTTCAACTCGGAGTAAGTGAGGCAAACCACACCTTTGCATCTACCCAGGAAACACAAAATATCAATTAAATTCATTTCCATCATCAATTCTAGCAACACATCGCATCAGTTAAAACCCTCAGCGTCAACACCGTCAGCATAAGGGATCTCTCAGTTGTTCAAACTCATACAAAGCAATACAAGGAATACACAAGTAGAGAGAATAGATAAAATAATTAGGTCAAGTAGCATATCGATATAATTAATCAATAAGGCAAGCCAAATACAAGATGCACACCCAATCAATACACACAAATGCAGATGATGCATGTCTATTCCTAGATAGGCCATGAGCTCACGTGTCGGTTGGTTGCCCGCACTCGACAACTTCCCTGAGATAGGTACTATGTATCACCGTCCCTATCTCAAAAAGCATTCCCTCCATGAGTATTACGTATTTCCGTCCTCATGGGGGATTATTCATCTGATCTCCAGTGAGCGTTTGATGAGCGGATAATTTATACCCTTTTTGGCATTGTTTTTACATAGTTTTTAGTATGTTTTAATTAATTTTATTATATTTTTATTCGTTTTTAATGCAAAAATCACATTTCTGAACTTTAGTATGAGTTTGTGTGTTTTTCTGTGATTTCAGGTATTTTCTGGCTGAAATTGAGGGACCTGGGCAAAAATCTGATTCAGATGCTGAAAAAGGACTGCAGATGCTGTTGGATTCTAACCCTGCTGCACTCGAAATGGATTTTCTGGAGCTACAGAAGTCCAATTGGCATGCTCTCAATTGCGTTGGAAAGTAAACATCTTGGGCTTTTTAGAAATATATAATAGTTCCTACTTTGCCCGAGATTTGATGGCCCAAACTGGTGTTCAAAGTCAGCCTAAAACTTTCTGGCGTAAAACGCCCAAACTGGCACCAGAACTAGAGTTAAATGCCCAAACTGGCACCAAAGCTGCGTTTAACTCCAAGAATAGCCTATGCACGTAAAAGCTTCAATGCTCAGCCCAAGCACACACCCAATGGGCCCCGGAAGTGGATTTCTGCACTATCTGTACTTAGTTACTCATTTTCTATAGACCAAAGTTACTAGTCTAGTATAAAAACTACTTTTAGAGATTCATTTTTGTATCTTTTGTCATCCCTAGAGCTTATGCCATATTTCACGTTTGGAGGCTGGCCACACGGCCATGCCTAGACTATTTTCACTTATGTATTTTCAACGGTGGAGTTTCTACACCCCATAGATTAAGGTGTGGAGCTCTGCTGTTCTTCATGAATTAATGCAAGTACTATTATTTTTCTCTCAATTCACGCCTACTTCTTCTCCAAGATATACTCTTGTTCTTAATTCAGTTAAGTCAGAATGAAGGGGTGACCCGTGACAATCACCCACTATCTTCGTTACTCGCTTAGCCAAGATCCGCGTGCCTGACAACCACAAGCGGTCTACATGATGTTCAACATGGTCATTGGATGACAGCCGGAGTATATTCTCTTGGGTATCTAATACACGGACCGATTCCGTGAGATTAGTATCTTCGTGGTATAGGCCAGAACCAATTGGTAGCATTCTTGAGATGCGGAAAGTCTAAACCTTGTCTGTGGTATTCTGAGTAGGATCTGGGAAGGGATGACTGTGACGAGCTTCACACCTACGAATGTTGGGCACAAGTGACAGTATTCAAAAGGATAATGGTCCTATTCCGATGCTAGTGGAAACTGACAGATGATTAGCCGTGCGGTAGCTGTACATAGTATTTTTCATCCGAGACGAGAAATTCGACAGTTGATTAGCCGTACAGAGATCGTACCTGGTATTTTTCATCCGAGAGGATCATACAGCTTGCCATGGAGGGAAGCACGCATGATTGGAAGAAGGCAATAGGAAAACAGAGGTTCAGAAGCAACAAAGCATCTCCAGACGCTTATCTGAAATTCCCACCAATGAATTACATAAGTATCTCTATCTTATTTTATGTTTTATTTATATTTTAATTATCAAAACCTCATAACCAATTGAATCCGCCTGAGTGAGATTTACAAGGATGACCATAGCTTGCTTCAAGCCAACAATCTATGTGAGATCGACCCTTACTCACGTAAGGTATTACTTGGACGACCCAGTGCACTTGCTGGTTAGTTGTGCGGAGATGTGAAAAGTGTGAATCACGATTTCCCATACCAAGATTTTGGCACCGTTGCCAGGGATTGTTCGAGTTTGGACAACTGACGGTTCATCTTGTTGCTTAGATTAGGTAATTTTATTTTATGTTTAAGCTTATTTTTATTTTCGAAAAAATTCAAAAAAAAATTTGTGTTCTTCAGAATTTTTAAGAATAAATTCTAGAGCTTCATGAGATATGTTGAAACCTGGCTGGCTGTTAAGCCATGTCTAATCTTTTGGACCGAGGTTTTCACTTTCCATTGTGGAAAGGACATGTCTGTATGCTAAAGCTTGGCTGGTCATTGGCCATGTCTAGTTCTTTTGGACCGGAGCTTTAGACTAACATTACAGGAATCCTGGAATTCTTATAAAAAATTTTGAATTTCTTTATTTCCTTTTTCAAAATAATTTTCGAAAAATACAAAAAATTTAATAAAATCATAAAAACAAAAAATTTTGTGTTTCTTGTTTGAGTCTTGTGTCAAATTTTAAGTTTGGTGTCAATTGCATGTTTTAATTGTTCTTCAATTTTTGAAAATATATGCATTATGTTCTTCATTGATCTTCAAGTTGTTCTTGATGATTTTCCTTGTTTAATCTTGTGATTTTCTTTTTTTTTTTTGTCTTTTCTTGTTTTTCATATGCATTTTCGAATTATTAGTGTCTAAGGTTTAAAAATTTTTAAGTTTGGTGTCTTGCATGTTTTTCTTTTCTTAAAAATTTTCAAAAATATATTCTTGATGTCCATCATGATCTTCAAAGTATTCTTGGTGTTCATCTTGACATTCAAAGTATTCTTACATGCATTCTTTGTTTTGATCTAAAAATTTTATGTCTTGTGTCATTTTGTTGTTTTTCTCTTTCTCCATTAATTCAAAAATAAAAAAAAATATCTTTCCCTTGTTTTACTCATAAATTTCGAATTTTGAGTTGATTTAGTCAAAAAATTTTAAAATTTAGTTGTTTCTTACTAGTCAAGTCAAAATTTTAATTTAAAAACTTTATCTTTTCAAATCTTTTTCAAAAATCAAATCTTTTTCATTTTCTTCTTAATATTTTTGAAAATTTTAAAAATTGATTTTTCAAAATCTTTTTCTTAATTTTTATTTCACATTTTCGAAATTTTTACTAACATTAAATATTTTGATTCAAAAATCTTCAAGTTGTTACTTTGCCTATTAAGAAAGATTCAATCTTTATATTCTAGAATCATATCTTTTAGTTTCTTGTTAGTCAAGTAGTCAACTTTAATTTCAAAAATCAAATCCTTTTAATTTCCTTTTCAAATCTTTTTCAAAATGATTTTCAATCTTATCTTTTTCAAAATTTAATTTCAAAATCCTTTTCTAACTTCTTATCTTTTCAAAATTGATTTTCAAATCTTTTTCAATTAACCACTTGACTTTTTGTTTGATTCTAAAAGTTTACTAATTCTTATCTTTTTCAAAACTACCTAACTACCTTTCTCTCTCTCTAATTTTCGAAAATCACTAACCACTTTTTCAAAATTCTTTTAAATTAACTAATTGTTGTAAATTCTAATTTTATTTTATTCCTTTTCATAAATTCGAATTCTAACAAATAATTAAAATAAAAAACAAAAATATTTTTCCTGTCTTTTAAATTAATATTCGAATTCACTCTCCTCATCTCTTTCTATTTATTTTATTTAATTACTAACACTTCTCTTCTTCTTAAAATTCGAACCCTCTCCCTCTCTCTGTGTTCGAATTCTTCTCATTCTATCTCTACCTCATTCTTCTATTCTTCTACTTACATAAAGGAATCTCTATACTGTGACATAGAGGATTCCTCTTCTTTTCTGTTCTCTTCTTTTTCATATGAGCAGGAACAAGGATAAAGACATTCTTGTTGAAGCTGATCCTGAACCTGAAAGGACTCTGAAGAGGAAGCTAAGAGAAGCTAAAGCACAACACTCTGGAGAGGACCTGACAGAAATTTTCGAAAAAGAAGAAGACATGGCCGAACCCAATAACAATGGTAGAGATGTAAGGAAGATGCTTGGTGACTTTATTGCACCATCTTCTGACTTCTGTGGAAGGAGCATCTCAATTCCTGCAATTGAGGCAAACAACTTTGAGCTTAAGCCTCAATTAGTTTCTCTAATGCAACAGAATTGTAAGTTTCATGGACTTCCATTGGAAGATCCTCATCAGTTCTTAGTTGAATTCTTACAAATCTGTGACACTGTTAAGACCAATGAGGTTAATCCTGAGGTCTACAAACTTATGCTTTTCCCTTTTGCTGTAAGAGACAGAGCTAGGATATGGTTGGACTCACAACCTAAAGAAAGCCTGAACTCTTGGAAAAAGTTGGTCAATGCTTTCTTGGCCAAATTCTTTCTACCTCAAAAGATGAGCAAGCTTAGAGTGGAAGTCCAAACCTTCAGACAGAAGGAAGGTGAATCCCTCTATGAAGCTTGGGAAAGATATAAGCAATTAATCAGAAGGTGTCCTTCTGACATGCTTTCAGAATGGAGCATCCTATGTATATTCTATGATGGTCTGTCTAAATTGTCCAAGATGTCATTGGATCACTCTGCTGGTGGATCTCTTCATCTGAAGAAGACGCCTGCAGAAGCCCAGGAACTCATTGAAATGGTTGCAAATAACCAATTCATGTACACTTTTGAAAGAAATCCTGTGAATAATGGGACAACTCAGAAGAAAGGAGTTCTTGAGATTGATACTCTGAATGCCATATTGGCTCAAAATAAAATAATGACTCAGCAAGTCAATATGATTTTTCAGAGTCTGACTGGAATGCAAGCTGCATCCGGCAGTACTAAAGACGCTTCCTCTGAAGAAGAAGCTTATGATCTTGAGAATCCTGGAATGGAAGAAGTGAATTACATGGAAGAATCCTATGGAAACACTTACAATCCTTCATGGAGGAATAATTCTAATTTCTCATGGAAGGATCAACAGAAGCCTAATCAAGGCTTCAATAATAACAATGGTGGAAAAAATAGGTCTGGCAATAGCAAACCTTTTCCATCATCTTCTGAACAACAGACAGAGAATTCTAAGCAGAGCCTCTCTAACTTAGCAACCATAGTCTCTGATCTATCTAAGACCACTCTCAGTTTCATGACTGAAACAAGGTCCTCCATCAGAAATTTAGAGGCACAAGTGGGTCAGCTGAGTAAAAGAGTTACTAAAGGAGTTCCCTAAAGAGGAACCAAAGGAATCTGAAGCTCATACAGAGACCATAGAGATTCAACTGAACTTACTGTTATCATTCATGAGCTCTGATGAGTATTCTTCCTCTGAAGAGGATGAAGATATTATTGAAGAGCAAGTTGCTCAATATCTAGGAGCAATCATGAAGCTAAATGCCAAGTTATTTGGTAATGAGACTTGGGAGGATGAACCTCCATTGCTCATCAATGAACTGAATGCTCTGGTTCAACTAAAATTACCTCAGAAGAAACCGGATCCCGGAAAGTTCTTAATACCCTGTACCATTGGTACCATGACCTTTAAGAAGGCTCTATGTGACCTGGGATCAGGTATAAACCTCATGCCACTCTCTGTAATGGAGAAACTAGGGATCTTTGAGGTACAAGCTACTAAATTCTCACTAGAATTAGCAGACAAATCAAGGAAACAGGCTTATGGAGTTGTAGAGGATGTCTTAGTGAAGGTTGAAGGCATGTATATCTCTGCCGATTTCATAATCCTAGACACTGGAAAGGATGAAGATAAATCCATTATCCTTGGAAGACCCTTCCTAGCCACAACAAGAGCTGTGATTGATGTGGACAGAGGAGAATTGATCCTTCAATTGAATGAGGACTACCTTGTGTTTAAGGCTCAAGGATCTTCTTCTGTAACCATAGAGAGGAAGCATGAAAAGCTTCTCTCAATACAGAGTCAAACAGAGCCCCCACACTCAACTTCTAAGTTTGGTGTTGGGAGGCCACCACTAAGCTCTGAATCTCTGTGAAGCTCTCTAAGAGCTTACTGTCAAGCTATTGACATTAAAGAAGCGCTTGTTGGGAGGAAACCCAATGTTATTTTATTATATTTAATTTGTTTTCCATTATTATTTTATGTTTTCTTTAGGAAGATGATCATGTGGAGTCACAAAAACAACTGCAGAAATAAAGCAAAATGAAAAATAGCATCAAAAATAACACACCCTGGAGGACAGGCTTACTGGCGTTTAAACGCCAGTAAGGATAGAAAAATGGGCGTTTAATGCCCAGCCTGGCAACATTCTAGGCGTTAAACGCCAGAATGGGCAGCATTCTGGGCGTTTAACGCCAGAAATGGCAGACAGACTGGCATTTAACGCTAGAAAAGGGTGTCTGGCTGGCGTTAAACGCCAGAAAGGGGTAGCAGACTGGCGTTTAGCGCCAGGAAAGGTAGCAGAGCTGGTGTTTAACGCCAGAATTGGCACACAGAGGGCGTTTAAACGCCAGAAAGGTGCAGGGAGCAGAATTCCTTGACACCTCAAGATCTATGGATCCCACAGGATCCCCACCTACCCCGCCTCTCTTCTTCTCTCCTCTTCACACCTTTTCATAACACTCTTTCCCAAATACCCATCAATACCTCTTCCCCAAATGCCATTCACCTATCAAATCTTACCCTCTTCTCCATAATCTCTTCACCACTCACATCCATCCATCATAAAACCCCACCTACCTCACCATTCAAATTCAAACCATTTCCCTCCCAAACCCACGACTTCTCTCTCTCTCTTACCCTATAAATACCCCTTCTTACCACCTTTAATTTCACACATCTTACACACTTACACCCCCTTGGCCAAATCCACTCCTCCCCTCCATCTCCTTCATTTCTTCTTCTTCTCCTCATTTCTTTCTTCTTTTGCTCGAGGACGAGCAAACATTTTAAGTTTCGTGTGGGAAAAATCTCTGCTTTTTATTTTTTCATAACCATTAATGGCACCTAAGACCGGAGAAACCTCTAGAAAGAGGAAAGGGAAGGCAATTGCTTCCACCTCCGAGTCATGAGAGATGGAGAGATTCATCTCAAAAGTGCATCAAGACCATTTCTATGAAGTTATGGCCAAGAAGAAGGTGATCCCCGAGGTCCCCTTCATGCTCAAAAAGAGTGAATATCCAGAGATCCAACGTGGGATTCAAAGAAGAGGTTAGGAAACTCTCACCAACCCCATCCAACAAGTCAAAATCTTAATGGTTCAAAAGTTCTATGCAAATGCATGGATCACTAGGAGCCATGACTAAAGTGTGAACCCGAACCCAAAGAATTGGCTCACAATGGTTCGAGGGAAATACTTGGATTTCAGTTTGGAAACTGTAAGGTTGGCATTTAACTTGCCAATAATGAGAGGAGATCCTCATCCTTTCACTAGAAGAGTCAACTTTGATCAAAGGTTGGACCAAGTCCTCTTGGACATCTATGTGGAAGGAGCTCAATAGAAGAGAGACTCAATAGGCAAGCCGGTTTAATTGAGAAGGCCTGACCTCAAACCCGTGGCTAGGGGATGGTTGGAGTTCATCCAACACTCTATCATTCCTACTAGCAACCGGTCTGAAGTTACTGTGGATCAGGCTATCATGATCCACAGTATCATGATTGGAGAGGAAGTAGAAGTTCATGAGATCATATCTCTAGAACTATACAAGGTGGATGACAAGCCCTCCACTTTGGCAATGTTAGCCTTTCTTCATCTAATCTGTCACCTATGCAATTTAGCTGGAGTTGTCATAGAGGAAGACATCCTCATTGAAAAGGACAAGCCCATCACTAAGAAGAGGATGGAGCAAACAAGAGAGCCCACTCATGGACCTCAACAAGAGCATGAGGAAGTTCTTCATCAAGAAATCCCTGAGATGCCTCAGGGGATGCATTTCCCTCCACATAACTATTGGGAGCAACTCAACACCTCTTTAGGAGATTTGAGTTCCGACATGAAACAACTAAGGATGGAGTACCAAGAGCACTCCATTATCCTCAATGAAATTAGATAGGACCAAAAGGCCATGAGAGAGGAAGAACAAAGGCAAGGAAGAGACATTGAGGAGCTAAAGCACTCCATAAGATCTTCAAGAGGAAGAACTAGCCGCCATCACTAAGGTGGACCTGTTCTTTAATTTCCTTGTTCTTATTTTTTCCGTTTTTCGATTTCTATGCTTTATGTTTTATCTATGTTTGTGTCTTTATTATATGATCATTAGTGTCTAGTGTCTATGTCTTAAAGCTATGAATGTCCTATGAATCCTTCACCTTTCTTAAATGAAAAATGTTTTCTGAAGAAGAAAAAGAAGTACATGAATTTTGAATTTTATCTTGAAAATAATCTAATTATTTTGATGTGGTGGCAATACCTTTTGTTTTCTGAATGAATACTTGAATAGTGCATATTTTTGATATTGTTGTTTATGAATGTTAAAATTGTTGGCTCTTGAAAGAATAATGAAAAAAGAGAAATGTTATTAATAATCTGAAAAATCATAAAATTGATTCTTGAAGCAAGAAAAAGCAATGAAGAACAAAAGCTTGCGGAAAAAAAAAAGAAGTGGCAAAAAAATAAAGAAAAAAAGAAGAAAAAGAAAAAGCAAGCAGAAAAAGCCAATAGCCCTTTAAACCAAAAGGCAAGGGTAAAAAGGATCCAAGACTTTGAGCATTAATGGATAGGAGGGCCCAAAGGAATAAAATCCTGGCCTAAGCGGCTAAACCAAGCTGTCCCTAACCATGTGCTTATGGCGTGAAGGTGTCAAGTGAAAAGCCTGAGACTGAGCGATTAAAGTCGTGGTCCAAAGTAAAAAGAGTGTGCTTAAGAGCTCTGGGCACCTCTAACTGGGGATTCTAGCAAAGCTGAGTCACAATCTGAAAAGGTTCACCCAGTTATGTGTTTAGGGCATTTAAATATCCGGTGGTAATACTGGAAAATAAAATGCTTAGGGTCACGGCCAAGACTCATAAAGTAGCTGTGTTCAAGAATCAATATACTGAACTAGGAGAATCAATAACACTATCTAATTTCTGAGTTCCTATAGATGCCAATCATTCTGAACTTCAAAGGATAAAGTGAGATGCCAAAACTATTCAGAAGCAAAAAAACCACTAGCCCCGCTCATCTAATTGGAAATGAGCTTCATTGATATCTGAGATTTATTGTACTTTCTCTTCTTTTTATCTTATTTTGTTTTTAGTTACTTGGGGACAAGCAACAATTTAATTTTGGTGGTGTGATGAGCGGATAATTTATACCCTTTTTGGCATTGTTTTTACATAGTTTTTAGTATGTTTTAATTAATTTTTATTATATTTTAATTAGTTTTTATGCAAAAATCACATTTCTGAACTTTACTATGAGTTTGTGTGTTTTCCTGTAATTTCAGGTATTTTTTGGCTGAAATTGAGGGACCTGAGCAAAAATCTTATTCAGAGGCTGAAAAAGGACTGCAGATGCTGTTGGATTATGACCCTGCTGCACTCGAAATGGATTTTCTGGAGCTACAGAAGCCCAATTGGCACGCTCTCAATTGCTTTTGAAAGTAGACCATCTGGGCTTTCCAGCAATATATAATAGTCCATACTTTGCCTGAGATTTGATGGCCCAAACCGGCGTTCAAACTCAGCCTAAAACTTTCTGGCGTAAAACGCCCAAACTGGCACCAGAACTGGAGTTAAACGCCCAAACTGGCACCAAAGCTCGCGTTTAACTCCAAGAACAGCTTATGCACGTAAAAGCTTCAATGCTCAGCCCAAGCACACACCTAGTGGGCCCCGGAAGTGGATTTCTGCACTATCTGCACTTAGTTACTCATTTTCTGTAGACCTAAGTTACTAGTCTAGTATAAAAACTACTTTTAGAGATTCATTTTTGTATCTTTTGTCATCCCTAGAGCTTATGCCATATTTCACATTTGGAGGCTAGCCACACGGCCATGCCTAGACTATTTTCACTTATGTATTTTCAATGGTGGTGTTTCTACACCCCATAGATTAAGGTGTAGAGTTTTGCTGTTCTTCATGAATTAATGCAAGTACTATTGTTTTTCTCTCAATTCACGCCTACTTCTTCTCCAAGATATACTCTTGTTCTTAATTCAGTTAAGTCAGAATGAAGGGGTGACCCATGATAATCACCCACTATCTTTGTTACTCGCTTAGCCAAGATCCGCGTGCCTGACAACCACAAGCGCTCTACATGATGTTCAACGTAGTCCTTGGACGATAGCCGGAGTATATTCTCTTGGGTATCTAATACACGGACCGAGTCCGTGAGATTAGTATCTTCGTGGCATAGGCTAGAACCAATTGGCAGCATTCCTGAGATCCGGAAAGTCTAAACCTTGTCTGTGGTATTCCGAGTAGGATCTGGGAAGGGATGACTGTGACGAGCTTCAAACCTGTGAATGTTGGGCACAAGGGACAGTGTGCAAAAGGATAATGGTCCTATTCCGACGCTAGCGGGAACCGACAGATGATTAGCCGTGCGGTAGCTATACATGGTATTTTTTATCCGAGACGAGAAATTCGACAGTTGATTAGCCGTACAGAGATCGTACCTAGTATTTTTCATCCGAGAGGATCATACAACTTGCCATGGAGGGAAGCATGCATGATTGGAAGAAGGTAATAGGAAAACAGAGGTTCAGAAGTAACAAAGCATCTCCAGCCACTTATCTGAAATTCCCACCAATGAATTACATAAGTATCTCTATCTTATTTTATGTTTTATTTATATTTTAATTATCAAAACCTCATAACCATTTGAATCCGCCTGACTGAGATTTACAAGGATGACCATAGCTTGCTTCACGTTAACAATCTCCGTGGGATCGACCCTTACTCACGTAAGGTATTACTTTGACGAGCCAGTGCACTTGCTGGTTACTTGTGCGGAGATTTGAAAAGTGTGAATCACGATTTCCCACACCAGCGTTACGTATCACCGTCCTCACGGAGCCGTACTCGCAGTTTTGCGTGGGCGTTACATATCGCCATCCTCATCAAGATGTACCATCAATCTCTAGTCTAGTGGGTGTTACGTATCGCCATCCCCACTGATCAAAATTTGTTTTCTCCATGAGCGTTATGTATCGTGTCCTCATGGGAACCCTCCTTGTGGTCTCAAGTGGGCGTTATGTTTTACCGTCCCTACTACGCCTCACACACATTATCTCAAGTGAGTGTTACGTATTGTCATCTTCACGAGATCGTGCTCTACATCAAATCTTAAATCACAATCATGACACAAGAAAGAGAATCCTTCATCCTTAACTTGCCTAATCAATGAGCGGGACAACGCCACCGTCCTCACAAATCTAGCCATTTAGGCTGTAAACAATCTACATCTATATCTTTCAACAATATCGTTAGTTATTAAACTCATTAAAGTCTATTCAGTATAAACTCATCAATTCTCAAGTCTATTAACCCCGATTCTCTGTCAGTTACCCATTTCATTCACTCGTGAGTGGGATAATACCAACATCCTCACCGCACGTGGGACGAACCACCATCCCAGAAATCACGTCATCCAGTTTAACTAAGCATTTATCCAGAAATAATTCAATTTAATCCATTTCATATACTCACACTTATTTCACAGCCCAAAAACTAGATATCAAACTTTAATAGGGGGTTACAGACAGTTACAAGCTTATCGGGAAAGCCAAACGGTCAAAAGGAAAGTTTAATTCCGAAAATAGGACTTGTGCGTATGCATAACCCTTGTGCATATGCACAAATCGGAAATGGCTTCCCAGCTTGTGCGTACGTGATGATCGGATATTTTATACACTTTTTGACATCATTTTTGTTCATACCCTGGGTCGAGCTGTCCGACCCGAGATGTTCTACTGAGTAGTCAACCGACCTCTTCAGGTTAGGGGAATCCGACCTCTTCTCAAAGAGCTCGGTCAAACCACCAGAAAAGCACAAAAAGGGCCCAACTCGAGGAATACGACCCAAATCCAAAGGCAGCCCAAGCCTATAGAGATAAGGGCGGTTCCCTTGAAGATAAGCTGACTTCACCCAAAGACAAGATATGATAAAGATAACTAACTTATCTTATCTAAAAAGGTCACTCCACATCATTATAAATACACTGGAGCACCCAGGTATAACTCATACTCTGATTCTACTAAAAACCTGCTTAATACCCTTGCTAACTTAAGCATCGAAGTCTCTTGCAGGTACCCCCACCCTCTGGTGACAAAGGATCAGCTGCATCACGAAGTTCAACAAGTCGGACCCAACCGCTCCGGCCGCCACTCACCAGCTGGACACGTCAGCTCCGACCCGTACAAAAGATCTCCTCCGAGATCGACCTACAGTTTCAGGTAACCCTCGGAACATTGGCGCCGTTGCCGGGGAATCTGGAAGACATCCCATCACCATGGCAGACGACCATGACAACGACCATAATTCAGATCTAGAAGATAGAACGCTGCACAAAAATGCGGATACTACACCAAAAGATACCCCAGAATCTAAACTTCTAAAACTCAAAGCCAATCTCAAAGCTAAAGCTACTCGATCCACCCATGAGGACAGCTCTCGCAAGGATCAAGATCCATTCACTAGGGAGATCATGAAGATCAAAATCCCTAAGGACTTTAAACTCCCAGATATGACTTTATACGACGGCATGGCAGATCCCAGCCATCACCTCAATAACTTTAGGAGCCAGATGTACCTCACCGACGCCTCGGACGCAGTCCGTTGCAAAGCCTTCCCGACTACCTTAACCAAAACGGTAATCAAGTGGTTTGACAATCTACCCCCTAGGTCTATCTCAAGCTTCGACGACTTGGCCAAAAAGTTTCTAGCCAGATTCTCTATCCAGAAAGACAAAACCAAGCACGCCCCAAGTTTATTAGGAATTAAACAAGGAGATCGGAAAAGTCTCCGCAGCTACATGAAAAGATTCAACAAGGCATGTCTAGACATACAAATTCTGCCCACAGAAGCGGCCATCATGGGCCTCGTCAATGGCTTGCAAGAAGGGCCTTTTAGCCACTCCATATCAAAAAAGCATCCAACATCTCTAAATGAGGTACAAGAACGGGCAGAGAAGTATATCAACATGGAGAAAAACTCTCGACTAGGAGAGACCTCAAAATCCAGATTCTCCTATTCCTCCCGAGATAAGGACAAAGAATCCAAGAAAAAAGATCAACATGGGAAGAAGATCAAAAAATACCTCAATTATACCCCTCTTCGGGTATCCCTTGTGGATGTCTACAGAGAAGTATGCCATACTGAAAAGATACCTCCATCCCGACCACTCAAAAGCAAAAAAGGAGGAGGAAATCGGGCTGGATATTGTGAATATCATCGAATCTATGGACATTCCACCAACGAATGTTTTGACCTGAAAAATATCATAGAAAAATTGGTAAGAGAGGGAAAGCTAGATCGATATTTGGCGAGCCGAACAGATGATCCCAGAAAAAGAAGAAGAGATGAAGATGTCGGACGGGCTGAACGACCACCTCGTACGCCTGAGAGACATGTCCACATGATACACGGAGGATTTGCAGGAGGAGGGATCTCCAAATCATCTCGCAAAAAATATCTTAAGGAAGTATATCATGTCGAGGGAAGAGAGGAAACACCCAACATCCCCAAAATTACTTTTACCAAGGAAGACGCATCCGGCATTATCTCAGGACACGATGATCCTATGGTCATCATTATCATATTGGCAAATACAAATCTCCACTGCACACTGATAGACCAAGGGAGCTCCGCCGACATCTTGTTCAAAACTGCCTTTGACAAGCTTAGCCTAGAAGAAAAAGAACTCAGAGCATATCCGAACATCCTGTTCGGACTGGGAGACACCCCAGTTCAACCACTTGGATACATCTCACTACACACAACCTTCGGAAAGGGAAACCAGTCAAGAACACTTAAGATAGACTATATCGTGGTCGACGTGAGTTCAGCCTACAATGCCTTAATAGGTCGGACAACATTAAATCAGCTTGGCGCAGTAGTCTCGACCCCACATCTATGCATGAAGTTCCCAACTGAAGAAGGGACAGCTACAATAAAAGCAGACCAGAAGATGGCGCGCCGCTGTTACAATGAAAGTCTAAACCTCAGAGGCAGGGGAGAAGAATTCCATACAATCGAACTTGGTGGAGTTCAGAGGCGGGAAGAATTCCGCCCACAACCCAAAGGCGAAATAGAGAAAGTCCATATCAGAGACATCCTGGACAAAACAACCAATATCGGTACAATCCTAAAAAGAGAGATAAAAGATTCACTCGTACAGTTCTTACGAGATAATGTTGACCTCTTTGCGTGGAAGGCTACAGACATGCCAGGCATAGACCCCAAATTAATGTGCCACAAGCTGGCAGTCTATCCAGGATCTCGGCCAGTACAACAGAGACGAAGAAAGCTCAGACCAGAATGATCCCAAGCTGTGGAAGAGTAGGTACAAGTTCTACTGGAGGCAGAATTCATAAGAGAAGTCAAGTACCCACTATGGCTAGCTAACGTCGTTTTGGTGAAAAAATCAAATGGAAAGTGGCAAATATGCACCGATTACACTGATCTCAACAAAGCCTGCCTAAAAGATCCTTATCCACTCCCAAGTATCGACGCTCTGGTAGATGCCTCCTCCGGATATAAATACCTCTCGTTTATGGACACATATTCGGGATACAATCAAATCCCCATGTACCCATCCGACCAAGAAAAAATTTCATTCTTAACCCCAAAAGCAAACTACTGCTACATCATCATGCCTTTTGGTCTCAAAAACGCGGGAGCTACTTATCAGAGATTAATTTATAAGGTCTTTAAGGATCACATCAGAAAAATCATGGAAGTCTATATGGATGACATGTTAATAAAGACACAAAGTGAAGAGACGTTATTGTCGACCTGACCCAAGTATTCGACACTATAAGAAAGCATGGCATGCGACTCAATCCTGCAAAATGCACCTTCGCAGTAGAAGCTGGCAAATTCTTGGGTTTTATGCTCACACAAAGAGGAATCGAGGCAAATCCGGATAAATGCCGGGCCATACTCGACATGAAGAGCCCGACTTGTGTCAAAGAGGTACAACAACTTAATGGAAGGTTGGCAGCCTTGTCCAAATTTCTAGCCGGATCGGCAATAAGATCTTTCCCCTTCTACGCCACTCTAAGGAAGGGAAAGAAGTTTGAATGGACAACGAAATGCGAGCAAGCCTTCCAAGATTTCAAAAGATTCCTGGGACAACCACCTATCCTAACTCGGCCACGGGAGGGAGAACTACTCACATTGTACCTCGCGGTGGGAAGTCGGACATTAGCCTCAGCACTAGTTCGAGAAGACGACAGTGGGCAACAACCCGTATACTTCATCAGTAAAGCATTACAAGGATCCGAGCTGAACTACCAAAAAGTAGAAAAATTTTCATATGCTCTCATACTAACATCTGGATGACTTCGTCCTTACTTCCAGGCTCACACCATTAGGGTTCGGACCAACCAGCCCATAAAAGAAATTTTGCAGAAAACAGACCTAGTAGGCAGAATCTTACAATGGGCAGTTGAGTTGTCCGAATTTGACCTTCAATACGAAACTCGGACAGCCATCAAGTCACAATACCTGGCCGACTTCATTGCGGAATTCAGACACCCCAGAAATCCCCACAGAATGGAATCTCTACGTGGACGGTTCCTCAAATAAAGCGGGAAGTGGCGCAGGTGTGATAATTGAAAGCGACCAAGGAACCCAAATCGAACTCTCCCTCAAATTCGGGTTCCCTGCCTCAAACAACCAAGCGGAATATGAGGCGCTACTGGCTGGTTTGAAGCTGGCTAGGGAGGTTGGAGCTCAAAACCTTATTATCTTCAGTGACTCACAAGTAGTCACTTCACAAATAACAGGGAGCTACCAAGCCAAAGATTCCACCATGAAAAAGTACTTGGACAAAGTCAGGGAACAGCTCGGACAACTTGAAGAATATGAGGTCCGTCACATACCCCGAGAACAGAATGCCTGAGCTGACGCACTCTCAAAACTAGCCAACACCAAACCAGGGGGCAACAATGGAAGCCTCATCCAAGAAATGCTGCAGAACCCATCAATTTTGGAAGAAGAAAAAGTCCTAGCCATAACAGGTCAGGATCAAGGATGGATGACTCCCATAATTAACTACCTCAAAACAGAAACACTCCCCACAGATGAAAAGGAAGCAAAGAGGTTAAAATGGGAGGCACAATACTACACTATCATAAACAATACGCTATATAAAAGAGGGATTTCAATACCACTGTTAAAATGTGTGCCGACTTCCAACACAAAGGAAGTTCTAGAAGAAGTACACAGTGGCATCTATGACAATTATCTCGGAGCGCTGGCACTTACCAAAAAAGTACTCCGGGCAGGATTTTATTGGCCAACCCTACAAAAGGAAGCCATAGAGTTTGTAAAGACATGTCCACCATGTCAGAAACATGCCAACTTTCACATCGCCTCACCAGAGGAACTCATCAGCGTGACCTCACCTTGGCCATTCGCAAAATAGGGACTCGACCTTCTCGAACCTTTCCCTCAGGGATCGGGACAAGTCAAATTCCTCATAGTAGGAGTAGACTATTTCACAAAGTGGATCGAGGAAAAACCCTTAGCAAACGTCACTGCTCAAAGAAGTCTAAAATTCCTATATAGAAATATTGTCACAAGGTTCGGGGTTTGATGAGCGGATAATTTATACGCTTTTTGGCATTATTTTTAGATAGTTTTTAGTATGATTTAGTTAGTTTTTAGTATATTTTTATTAGTTTTTAAGCAAAATTCACATTTCTGGATTTTACTATGATTTTGTGTGTTTTTCTGTGACTTCAGATATTTTCTGGCTGAAATTGAGGGACCTGAGCAAAACTCTAATTCAGAGGCTGACAAAGGAATGTGGATGCTGTTGGATTCTGACCTTCCTGCACTCAAAATGGAATTTTTGGAGCTACAAGAGTCCAAATGGCGCGCTCTCAACTGCGTTGGAAAGTAGACATCCAGGGCTTTCTAGCAATATATAATAGTCCATATTTTTCCTGAGTTTAGACGATGCAAACTGGCATTTAACGCCAGCTTTCTGCCCTATTCTGGCGTTAAACGCCAGAAACAAGTTGCAAAGCAGAGTCAAACGCCAGAAACAAGTTACAAACTGGCGTTTAACTCCAACGAAGATCTCTACACGTGAAAGCTTCAATGCTCAGCCCAAGCACACATCAAGTGGGCCCGGAAGTGGATTTCTGTATCATTTACTTAATTCTGTAACCCTAGTAACTAGTTTAGTATAAATAGAACTTTTTACTATTGTACTAGGGGTCTTTTTCCCTATTTTCGAATTCATATGCCATTTGGGGAGGCTGGCCATTCGGCCATGCCTAGACCTTGTTCTTATGTATTTTCAACGGTGGAGTTTCTACACACCAAAGATTAAGGTGTGGAGCTCTGCTGTTCCTCGAGTATTAATGCAAAGTACTATTGTTCTTCTATTCAATTTATGCTTATTCTTATTCTAAGATATTCATTCGCACACAAGAACATGATGAATGTGATGATTATGTGACACTCATCACCATTCTCACTTACGAACGCGTGATTGACAACCACTTCCGTTCTACATGAAAACAAGCTAGAGTGTGTATCTCTTGGATTCCTGGTCCACGACGCATGGTTGCCTCTCTTGACAACAGATCCTTCCATTCCATGAGATCAGAGTCTTCGTGGTATAAGCAAGAATTAATTGGCAGCATTTTTTGAGATCCGGAAAGTCTAAACCTTGTCTGTGGTATTTCGAGTAGGATCTGGGATGGGATGACTGTGACGAGCTTCAAACTTGCAACTGTAGGGCGTAGTGACAGACACAAAAGGATAGTAAATCCTATTCCTACACGATCGAGAACCAACAGCTGATTAGCCATGCGGGAAACTGTAGAGGACCATTTTCACTGAGAGGACGGGAAGTAGCCATTGACAACGGTGACACCCAACATACAGCTTGCCATAGAAAGGAGTATGAAGGATTGGATGAATGCAGTAGGAAAGCAGAGATTCAGAAGGAATAACGCATCTCCATACGCTTATCTGAAATTCTCAACAATGAATTACATAAGTATTTCTATCTTTATTTTATGTTTATTTATCTTTTAAATTATTAAAACTCCATAACCATTTGAATCCGCCTGACTGAGATTTACAAGGTGACCATAGCTTGCTTCAAGCCGACAATCTCCGTGGGATCGACCCTTACTCACGTAAGGTTTATTACTTGGACGACCCAGTGCACTTGCTGGTTAGTTGTGCGAAGTTGTGAAAAAGAGTGATATTACAATTGTGCGTACCAAGTTGTTGGCGCCAAATTTCGTGCACCAAGTTTTTGGCGCCGTTGCCGGGGATTGTTCGAGTTTGGACAACTGACGGTTCATCTTGTTGCTCAGATTAGGTAATTTTATTTTAATTTTAAGCTTTTTATTTCTTATTTTCGAAAAGTACAAAAAAAATTAATTAATAAAATCATAAAAACCAAAAATATTTTGTGTTTCTTGTTTGAGTCTAGTGTCAAATTTTAAGTTTGGTGTCAATTGCATGTTTTAATTTTTCTCAAAAAAAAATTTCGAAAATCCATGCATTGAGTTTTGTTCTTCATGATCTTCAAGTTGTTCTTAATGAATTTCCTTATTTGATCTTTGTATTTTCTTGTTTTGTGTCTTTTCTTGTTTTTCATATGCATTTTTGAATTCTTAGTGTCTAGCCATTGAAAATTTCTAAGTTTGGTGTCTTGCATGTTTTTCTTTTCTTAAAAACTTTTCAAAAATAAGTTCTTGATGTTCATCTTGATCTTCAAAGTGTTATTGGTGTTCATCTTGACATTCAAAGTGCTCTTGCATGCATCATGTATTTTGATCTTGAATTTTTATGTTTTGCATCATTTTTATGTTTTTCTCTTCCCTCATTTAAATTCAAAAATAAAAAAAAATATTTCCTTTATTTTGCTCATAATTTTCAAAAATTTGAATTGATTTAGTCATAAAGTTTTAAAATTCAATTGTTTCTCATTAGTCAAGTCAATCTTCAATTTAAAAATTCTATCTTTTTCAAAAATCAAATCTTTTTCATTTTTTTCCAATATTTTCGAAAATTTTAAATTTTGATTTTCAAAATCTTTTTCTTATCTTTATTTCATATTTTCGAAAATCTCACTAACATTTAATGTTTTAATTCAAAAATTTTTCAAGTTGTTACTTGCCTATTAAGAAAGGTTCGATCTTTAAATTCTAGAATCATATCTTTTAATTTCTTATTAGTCAAGTAATCAACTTTAATTTCAAAAATCAAATCTTTTTAAATTTCTTTTCAAATTTTTTTTTTCAAATTAAATTTTCAATCATATCTTTTTCAAAATCAATTTCAAAATCCTTTCTAACTTCTTATCTTTTCAAAAAATTAATTTTCAAATCTTTTTCAATTAACTACTTGACTTTTTGTTTGATTTTAAAAGTTTTCTATTTCAATTATATCTTTTTCAAAACTCCTAACTACTTTTCTCTCTCCAAATTTCAAAAATCACTAACCTCTTTTTTTAAATTCTTTTTAATTAACTAATTGTTTTAAATTTCAATTTTATTTCTTTTTATATTTTCGAATTCTAATTAATTAATTTAATAAAAACAAAGATATTTTCCTTTTATTTTAATTTGAAATTCGAATTCTTCATCTTCTCTCTTCTCCATTCTACTCTCATATTCTTCTCCTCTTCTACTCACATAAAGGAATCTCTATACTATGACATAGAGGATTCCTCTTCTTTCTATTCTCTTCTTTTTCGTATGAGCAGGAACAGGGATAAAGACATTCTTATTGAAGTTGATCCTGAACCTGAAAGGATTCTTAAGAGGAAACTAAGAGAAGTTAAGGCACAACCCTCTGGAGAGGACCTGACAAAAATTTTCAAAAAAGAAGGAGACATGGCCGAACCTAATAACAATGGTGGAGATGCAAGGAAGTTGCTTGGTGACTTTATTACACCCTCTTCTGACTTCTATGGAAGAAGCATCTCAATTCCTGCCATTGGAGCAAACAACTTTGAGCTTAAACCTCAATTAGTTTCTCTAATGCAACAGAATTACAAGTTTCATGGACTTCCATTGGAAGATCCTCATCAGTTTTTAGCTGAATTCTTGCAAATCTGTGACACTGTCAAGACCAATGGAATTGATCCCGAGGTCTACAGGCTTATGCTTTTCCCTTTTGCTGTAAGAGACAGAGCTAGAACATGGTTGGATTCATAACCTAAGGAAAGCCTGAACTCTTGGGAAAAGCTGGTCAGTGCTTTCCTGGCCAAATTCTTTCCACCTCAAAAGATGAGCAAGCTTAGAGTGAAAATCCAAACCTTCAGACAGAAGGAAGGTGAGTCCCTCTATGAAGCTTGGGAAAGATATAAGCAATTGATCAAAAGGTGTCCTATTGACATGCTTCCAGAATGGAGCATCATATGTATATTCTATGATAGTCTGTCTGAGTTGTCAAAAATATCATTGGACCATTCTGCAGGAGGATCTCTTCATCTGAAAACCCCTGCAGAAGCTCAGAAACTCATTGAAATGGTTGCAAATAACCAGTTCATGTACACCTCTGAGAGGAGTCCTGTGAACAATGGGACGCCTCAGAAGAAGGGAGTTCTTGAAATTGATACTCTGAAATTGGCTCAGAACAAAATATTGACTCAGCAAGTCAATATGATTTTTCAGAGTCTGAATGGATTGCAAGCTGCATCCAACAGTACTAAAGAAGCATCTTCTGAAGAAGAAGCTTATGATCCTGAGAACCATGCAATCGCAGAGGTGAATTACATGGGAGAACCCTATGGAAACACATATAATCCTTCATGGAGAAATCATTCAAATTTCTCATGGAAGGACCAACAGAAGCCTCAACAAGGCTTCAACAATAATGGTGGAAGAAATAGGTTTAGCAATAGCAAGCCTTTTCCATCATCTTCTCAGCAACAGACAGAGAATTCTGAACAGAGCCATTCTAACCTGGCAACCATGGTCTCTGATCTATCCAAGACCACACTAAGTTTCATGAATAAAACAAGGTCCTCCATTAGAAATTTGGAGGCACATGTGGGTCAGCTGAGTAAGAAGATTACTGAAACTCCTCCCAGTACTCTCCCAAGCAATACAGAAGAAAATCCCAAGAGAGAGTGTAAGGCCATAACCATGACCAACATGGCCGAACCTGGAGAGAGTGAGGAGGACGTGAGTCCCAGTGAGAAAAGCCTCATGGGATGTCCTCTGGACAGAGGAGAGTTGGTCCTTCAGTTGAATAAGGACTACCTTGTATTCAAGACTCAAAGTTCTCCTTCTATAACCATGGAGAGGAAGCATGAAAAGCTTCTCTCAATCCAGAGTCAAACAAAACCCCCACATTCAAACTCTAAGTTTGGTGTTGGGAGGCCACAGCCAAACTTTAAGTTTGGTGTTGAGAGGCCCCAACCATGCTCTGATTATCTGTGAGGCTCCATGAGAGCCCACTGTCAAGCTATTGACGTTAAAGAAGCGGTTATTGGGAGGCAACCCAATGTTATTTAATTATATCTATTTATTTTCTATTGTTATTTTATATTTTCTGTAGGTTGATGATCATGTGAAGTCATAAAAACAACTGAAAAATCAAAAACAGAATGAAAAACAGCATTAAAAATAGCTCACCTTGGAGGAAGAGCTTACTGGCATTTAAACGCCAGTAAGAAGCATCAGACTGGCGTTTAACACCAGAAAGAAGCATCAAGCTGGCGTTAAACGCCAGAAACAAGCTACAGACTGGCGTTTAACGCCAAAAACAAGCATCAAGTTGGCGTTTAACGCCAAGAAAGGGAGAAAAGCTGGCGTTAAACGCCAGAAACAAGCAGCAATCTGGCGTTAAACGCCAGGATTGCACTCTGAGGGTGTTTACACCCCTAAATGGAGCAGGGATGATAAGTCCTTGACCCCTCAGGATCTGTGGACCCCACAAGATCCCCACCTATCCCACCTCTCTTCTTCTCTCCTCCTCACATCTTTCCATAACACTCTTCCCCAAAATAACCTCCACCAATCACCTCCATTACTCCTCCAAAACCATCATACAACCCACCTACACCCACCCACTCAACTTCAAACCATCACTCCTTCCTTTTCACACATCATAACCACCTAAAACCTCCCTTGGCCGAACCACTCACACCTCTCCATCTCATCTTTTTTCTTCTTCTTCTATTCCCTCTTCTCTTCTTTTGCTTGAGGACGAGCAAACCTTCTAAGTTTGGTGTGGTAAAAGTGTTGCTTTTTGTTTTTCCATAACTATTTATGACACCTAAGGCCAGAGAAACCTCTAGAAAGAGGAAAGGGAAGGCAAAAGCTTCCACCTCTGAGTCATGGGAGATGGAGAGATTCATCTCAAAAGCTCATCACTAAGAAAAGGATGGAGCAAACAAGAGAGCCCACTTATGGACCTCAAGAAGAGCATGAGGAAATTCCTCATCATGAAATCCCTGAGATACCTCAAGGGATGCACTTTCCTCCACAAAACTATTGGGAGCAAATTAACACCTCCCTAGGAGAATTAGGTTCCAACTTGGGACAACTAAGGGTGGAGCACCAAGAGCATTCCATCCTCCTTCATGAAATTAGAGAAGACCAAAGAGCCATGAGGGAGGAGCAACAAAGGCAAGGAAGAGACATAGAGGAGCTCAAGCGTTCCATTGGATCTTCAAGAGGAAGAACTAGCCGCCATCACTAAGGTGGACCCGTTCCTTAATCTCATTGTCTATTTATTTTTCTGTTTTTCAAAAATTATGCTTTATGTTTTATTTACGTTTGTGTTTTATTACATGATCATTATTGTCTAGTGTCTATGCCTTAAAGCTGTGAATGTCCTATGAATCCATCACATGTCTTAAATGAAAAATGTTTTAACCACAAAAGAATAAGAAGTACATGATTTCGAATTCATCCTTGAAATTAGTTTAATTATTTTGATGTGGTGGCAATACTTTTTGTTTTCTGAATGAATACTTGAACAATGCATATGTCTTTTGAATTTGTTGTTTATGAATGTTAAAATTGTTGGCTCTTGAAAGAATAAAGAAAAAGGAGAAATGTTATTGATAATCTGAAAAATCATAAAAATGATTCTTGAAGCAAGAAAAAGTAGTGAATATAAAGCTTGAAAAAAAAAGGGCGAAAATAAAAGAAAAATAAAAGAAAGAAAAAGAAAAAGCAGGCAGAAAAAGCCAAGAGCTCTTTAAACCAAAATTCAAGGGTAAAAAGGATCCAAGGCTTTGAGCATTAATGGATAAAAGGGCCCAAAGGAATAAAATCCTGGCCTAAGCGGCTAAACCAAGCTGTCCCTAACCATGTGATTGTGGCGTGAAGGTGTCAAGCCAAAAGCTTGAGACTGAGCGGTTAAAGTCATGGTCCAAAGCAAAAAGAGTGTGCTTAAGAACCCTGGACACCTCTAATTGGGGACTCTAGCAAAGCTGAGTCACAATCTGAAAAGGATCACCTAGTTATGTGTCTGTGGCATGTATGTATCCGGTGGTAATACTGGAAAACAAAGTGCCTAGGGCCACGGCCCAGACTCATAAAGTAGCTGTGTTCAAGAATCAACATACTGAACTAGGAGAATCAATAACACTATCTGAGTTCTGAGTTCCTATAGATGCCAATCATTCTGAACTTCAAAGGATAAAGTGAGATGCCAAAACTGTTCAGAGGCAAAAAGCTACTAGTCCCGCTCATCTAATTGGAGCTAAGTTTCATTGATATTTTGGAATTTATAGTATATTCTCTTCTTTTTATCCTATTTGATTTTCAGTTGCTTGGAGACAAGCAACAATTTAAGTTTGGCGTTGTGATGAGTGGATAATTTATACGCTTTTTGGCATTATTTTTAGATAGTTTTTAGTATGATTTAGTTAGTTTTTAGTATATTTTTATTAGTTTTTAAGAAAAATTCACATTTATGGACTTTACTATGAGTTTGTGTGTTTTTCTGTGATTTCAGGTATTTTCTGGCTGAAATTGAGGAACCTGAGCAAAAATATGATTCAGAGGCTGACAAAGGACTGCTGATGTTGTTGGATTCTGACCTCCCTGCACTCGAAATGGAATTTTTGGAGCTACAGAAGTCCAAATGGCACGCTCTCAACTGCGTTGGAAAGTAGATATCCAGAGCTTTCCCGTAATATATAATAGTCCATACTTTGCCCGAGTTTAGATGATGCAAACTGGCATTTAACGCCAGCTTTCTGCCCTATTCTGGCGTTAAACGCCAAAAACAAGTTGCAAAGTAGAGTCAAACGCCAGAAACAAGTTACAAACTGGCGTTTAACTCCAACGAAGACCTCTACACGTGAAAGCTTCAATGTTCAGCCCAAGCACACATCAAGTGGGCCCGGAAGTAGATTTTTGCATCATTTACTTAATTCTGTAACCCTAGTAACTAGTCTAGTATAAATAGAACTTTTTACTATTGTACTAGGGGTCTTTTTCCCTATTTTCGAATTCATATGCCATTTGGGGAGGCTGGTCATTCAGCCATGCCTAGACCTTGTTCTTATGTATTTTCAACGGTGGAGTTTCTACACACCATAGATTAAGGTGTGGAGCTCTGCTGTTCCTCGAGTATTAATGTAAAGTACTATTGTTCTTCTATTCAATTTATGCTTATTCTTATTCTAAGATATTCATTCACACACAAGAACATGATGAATGTGATGATTATGTGACACTCATTACCATTCTCACTTATGAACGCGTGATTGACAACCACTTCCGTTCTACATGAAAACAAGCTAGAGTGTGTATCTCTTGGATTCCTGGTCTACGATGCATAGTTGCCTCTCTTGACAATAGAGCCTTCTATTCCGTGAGATCAGAGTCTTCGTGGTATAAGCTAAAATCAATTGGCAGCATTCTTGAGATCCGGAAAGTCTAAACTTTGTCTGTGGTATTCCGAGTAAGATCTGGGATGGGATGACTGTGACGAGCTTCAAACTCGCGACTGTAGGGCGTAGTGACAGACGCAAAAGGATAGTAAATCCTATTCCTACACGATCGAGAACCAACAGCTAATTAGCCATGCGGGAAACTGTAGAGTACCATTTTCACTGAGAGGACGGGAAGTAGCCATTGACAACGATGACACCCAACATACAGCTTGCCATAGAAATGAGTATGAAGGATTGGATGAAGGCAGTAGAAAAGCAGAGATTCAGAAGGAACAACGCATCTCCATACACTTTTCTGAAATTCTCACCAATGAATTACATAAGTATCTCTATCTTTATTTTATGTTTATTTATCTTTTAAATTATTAAAACTCCATAACCATTTGAATCTGCCTGACTGAGATTTACAAGGTGACCATAGCTTGCTTCAAGCCAACAATCTACGTGGGATCGACCCTTACTCACGTAAGGTTTATTACTTGGACGACCCAGTGCACTTGCTGGTTAGTTGTGCGAAGTTGTGAAAAAGAGTGATATTACAATTGTGCGTACCAAGTTGTTGGTGCCATTGAGATCACAATTTTGTGCACCAGGGTTCCATACTCCATCACCACAGACAATGGCACCCAATTCACAGATGCAGGCTTCAGAAAGTTAGTGGCCGACTTGAACATAAAACACCAGTTCACTTTCGTAGAACATCCCCAAGCCAACGGACAGGCCGAAGCTGCCAACAACGTCATATTGGCTGGGCTAAAATGGAGACTACAGGATGCAAAAGGAGCCTGGGCTGAAGAGCTCCCACAAGTCCTATGGGCATATCGAACAACGCCACATTTTACCACAAAGGAATCACCCTTCCGATTAGCGTAGGGAATGGAGGCAATGATCCCAGTGGAGATTGAAGAAGGGTCCCCTAGAGTGATCCACTATAATGAAGAAGCCAACTCCCAACTTCAACGGGAAGAACTCGACCTACTTCTGGAAATCCGAGAAAGAGCTCGGATCAAAGAAGAGGCATTGAAACGTCGAATGGCTTCAAGATATAATCAAAAGGTAGTGCCACGAGGCTTTGCCGAAAATGACCTCATCCTAATCCGAAATGATATCGGAACAACTCGACCTGGAGAAGAAAAGCTAGCAGCAAATTGAAAAGGACCCTACCGAGTCATAGAAGTACTTGGAAAGGGCTACTACAGACTGTCCGAACTCGAAGGGAGAGAGCTCCCTAGGTCATGGCACCCCTGTAACTTAAGAAGATACTACAGTTAGAGGTAATAAAATCTTAGGATAAGGTGCACTCTTTTGCTTGAAAAGGTTTTTTAATGAGGCTCCAAGCCAAGATCTAAAAATTGCCCGATTTAGAGGGATAAAACTCCCACGTGTATATATCTGCATTTTCTTTTGAATAAAGTTTTAGATTCTCTACAAAATTCTCAAGACGCATCAATCTGAGTGCACAAATTCACTGCCCGATCACAATAAAAATCGGCAAAGATGAAAGCAGAATTCATCGCCCGATTCCAAACAGGTCGGCAAAAAAGTGAAAACAGAATTCATCGTCCGATTACGAAGCTACAGGTCGGCAAAGGTAAAAACAAATTCACCATCCGGCCACGATGAAAGTCAAATTCATCATCCAAATTTCGACAAAGGTCGGCAAGGTGAAAACCAAATTCACCGCCTGACTTCAACAAAGGCGGCCAAGTGAGAAGCAAACTCACCGCCCGATTCCTATAAAATCGGCAAAGATGAAAAGCGGCAAAAACAGATTAATGCAAGAAGTAATCAGAAAGTAAATCCAGGTGTAGAGGCCCAACGAGGTCTGAAACAAAACATGGATTGCTAAAAATAACTTAAAAGACAGGCCGACATAAAAAGTCGGACCAGTCGACCACAATAACCAAAGTTATAAAAAGTCAATCCCTGGAAAGAGGCCTGGCCAGTCCTAACAAAGAGGATTACTAGAAATAACTTAGAAGAGACCGACATGATGAAGTCAGCCTCCCACGAACAAGTTATAAAAGTAACCCCTGAAAGAGACCTGATAAAGGTCCAAGAAAGAGGATTACTAAAATAACTTAGAAAGGGCCTGACATGATGAAGTCGACCCAAAACATGAAGTTATAAAAGTAATCCCTGAAAGAGACCTGACAAAAGTCCAAGAAAGAGGATTACTAGAAATAACTTAGAAGAGGCCGACGTGATGAAGTCGGCCTCCCCCAAACAAGTTACAAGAGTAATTCCTAAAATGAGACCTAACAAAGGTCCAAAAGGAAGGATTACTAAAAGTAACTAAAACGACGAAGTCGGCCCCCCAAAAAAACCTTAACGTTATAAAAGTAATTCCTAACGGAGACCTCACAAAGGTCCCAACGAATAGGATTACTATAAATAACTCCAAGCCAACATAAGGAAGCCGACATACAAGTTGGATCCAAGCAACTACAACCTCAGAAGAATCAAGCCACAAGTATAAAATACAGGGGCAATTTAAAGAGGTCACAAAGCTCCGACAATCCAAAAAACCTAAAAAGATACCAAGGCAGATGCAAACAGACATGATATGAAAAGCATAAAGTTATAATAATAACAAGCTCAAGAGGCCACCAAAATCAGCCCCAAGAGCTTGGAAACTATTTTGTTTTTCAAAATGAAGTTGCTAAACAAGCAACTAAAAGAGTGTCAACAGTCAGCAAACATCATGTACAAAATAAAGAGTTTAAAAGCCCACAAGCCGGGCTATCTACACAAACACTTAGAAAAATCATTTAAGATCCGAAGGCTTCTCGGCAGCATCAGCACAGGGTGAAGGAGGGCGAGTCTGAAGAGGCACTGCATCTACCGTCCCGTCATACCGATTTAAGATCTGGCAATCAGGTTCCGACTCGGGGTGACCAAACTCAGCTGAAGGAGTTGAAGAAGTCGGCACTGCAGAGGTCTTGACGGCAGGCACAGGAGGTGGTTCAACATCATCGTCATCAGGGTCGTTAGGGATGATCTTGCCATCCTTTATAACATTATCCAGACTGAATAGAGCAAGGTCAACCTCGGGGGCAAGAACCCGAACCTGCTCCTTCAGGTTCTCATAAGTAGCATTTACACTTCCTACAAGGTGACCCTAGAGCTCGGCATAATCATCCCGGGCCGATTCCAGCTCCTCCCTGAGACGCATCACTTCCCGGTAGGTCGTGACATAGCTTTCCTTGTGCCTCAATGCCATGTCTTTAGCCAACTTCACAGAAGCCGCCAAGGCAACAGAGCTAGCCTTTTCGCCCTCCAACTCCTTCTCTAGTTTGGCCACTTTCACCTCGAGCTCCTCTTTCAAACCCTTCATCCGGTCGAATTCCCGCTTAGCCTCCTCCATAAAGGCTTGAGTATCATGAAGGGGAAGATCTTGGGCAGTTCGGTACAGGGCAGCTCCCATATGTGCCATCTTGATGCTACTCCGAGTTATAAAATCTAAGTGACGAAGGAGAGAAACATCATCCATAGAGAGAGCACCATAAGGACCGATCTGCTGATCGACAAATCGAATAGGATCAAAATCAGGCGCATCCAGATTGAAGGGTTCAACGGTCCGAGGTCTTTTGGAAGGAGGAATGGCCGGAGGAGAAGCCACAGCAGCAGCAGAAGACTGCGGAGGATCCATTAAACGGACTCGAGGAGTAGGGATCATTCTCCTCGGTCCAGGAGAGCTCGGCACGAACGGTTTCGACGTCATCTGAGAGTACCCTTTCCCATCCTTCTTGGTCGAGATGTTCTGAGCTGTAGTAGCCTTTCTCGCCTTTTTGAAAGCCTTCATCGCGTCGTTACTCTTGGCCATCTCTGAAAAATGAAAACGAACAGTTTTACAAACCAGGAAAGAAGAAGAAAGCAAAGTAAAAATAAGAAACAAAATATATCAAGTAATACCCAATGCAGTTCGGACAAGGGAAGGCTCCCCCAAAGATTTTTTAGTATCCAAATGAGGAGGTTCCCCCCAAAGGTCTTCCAAAACAGTTACAAAAGCTTGCTCAAATTTATCGAGCATCTCCCACGTATATCGGGATACTACTACATTCTGTTGCCAACACAAGGGGAAGGATGGCTCATCATTCGCTTCCAGAAAAAAGGGCCGAGCTTCCTCAACTGCTCGGACCTTGAAAAAATAATTCTTGAAGTCCTTAAAGGACTCGTCATACATGGTAAAAACCTTATGCCCTTGCGCAGATCTAAAGGAAACCCACGAGGCTTTCTTTTTTGAAGAAATCCCAGGCTTAGTTAAAACAAACAGATAAAGGAAAAGAGTTTGAGAAGGAGTAACATCCAATTCTTGGCAAAGAAGCAGAAAAATCTTGATAAAGCCCCAGGAGTTCGGATGGAGTTGGGACGGAGCTACATTACACGACCACAACAAATCGGGTCTCAAAAGAAGTAAAGGGAAAAGTGATGTCCAACTGGTTGAAAAAATAGTCGTAAGCATAAAAGAAAGGGCGCTCCCCCCGGGTCAGAGCAGGGAAGCAAACCCTCTCCTCAGAATCAGGTGCTACCAATTCATAATTCCTTTCTTGATCTCTACTCTTACAGAGGCGGTGATGTTTCCTAAGCTCCACACAGAACTCAGCATTCACCATGGAAACACACATTAAAACAAGGGAGTCCAACCAATCAGACATCCCCTCAGGGACCTTCTAGGACGTCTCTACAATATTTTTGCGAGAAGACATGGCCAACTAGTCCTACAAACAAGAAAAGAAGATTGGATTACTAAAAAACATCTCGGACGAAATCAAAACAACTCGGCCAACATAATCCAACTCAGTACAAACAACAAAAGGAAACCCCAGGACCCACACCAAAAAGATTCAGGGGCATCCTTTGGAGGCAGTCAATAGAACAAGGACTCAGGAAAACCTACAAGCCTACACCTCGATACAGAAAGATAATGACCCCTTTCAACTAAAGCGACACTCCGAGTAGAAAGCCACAAGCCACAGATAAAACCATCAAAACAACTAAGCTCCAGACCCACAGTCTCAGTTTGGTCAACAAACGAAAGCAACCAAATAACAAAACGTATCAAGAAGAAGCCATCAAAGACACAACATTTTTCGGAGAAATAAAAAGCATCATTATCTTTTACAAAATTCATTAGCAAAGAAAACTATCAACATGGCGAAAAACATCAAAGGAGCAATCTTTCGAGAAAGCAAGAAAGTTCATGCAGTTCGCAAAAGAAGAAAAATAAGCAATACGAACCCTAGAGTACAGAAAGACCATTTCAAAAGTAAGAAAAAACCCCCCACAACAGCAAACAAGCAGACACGCAGTGATACAAAAGATTCAAGCTTTAAGCAAGATGCACGGGATACAAAAGGTTCAAACTTTTTTCCAGAAATAACATAACACAAGCAACAAAGAAAGTAAGGAAAAATCAACCTGGAAAAAGGAGAAAGAGCTCTGAAGAAAGTTGGAAGCCGGAGCGACGAAAGTTTTCTCTCAAGCAAAACGCCAACAAAGTACCAAGACACAGCGTCGCAGAGAAAAAACGAAAAGGAAAGCTTCAGGTGAAACAGAAGAACAAAGAAAAGAGAGAAGTTACAGAAAAGGTAAAACCATTTCTTGAGGGCAAAATTCAAAATAAAAAGCCAAGAGAAACGAAGCATTAAAACCAACTAATAAGGGTATTAAACCCTCGCACATTCCTAAGGCTAGGACACTAAAGCACGCGCTTTCAGAGAAAATGAAAGAAGAAATGTTCCGCATTCAAAAAAAGAACTCTACAAAGATAAAGTCGACAAAATGCTCAAGTTCGGCTTCACCAGAGAAAGATCGAAGTCCTAAAACCAAGACTCGACCTCAAAAGAAAGACCGAGCTCGAGCAGGGGCACTATTCATACCCTGGGTCGAGCTGTCCACCCGGGATGTTCTACTGACTAGTCGACCGACCTCTTCAAGTCAGGAGAATCCGACCTCTTCTCAAAGAGCTCAGTTAAACCGCCAGAAAATCCCAAAAAGGGCCCAACTCAAGGAATACGACCCAAATCCAAAGGCAGCCCAAGCCTACAGAGATAAGGGCGGTTCCCTTGAAGATAAGCTGACCTCACCCAAAGATAAGATAAGATAAAGATAACTAACTTATCTTATCTAAAAAGGTCACTCCACATCATTATAAATACACTGGAGCACCCAGGTATAACTCATACTCTGATTCTACTAAAAACCTGCTTAATACCCTTACTAACTTAAGCATCGGAGTCCCTTGCAGGTACCCCCCACCCTCCGGTGACAAAGGATCAGCTGCATCATCAAGTTCAACAAGTCGGACCCAACCGCTCCGGTCGCCACTCACCAGCCGGACACGTCAGCTTCGACCCGTACAGAAGATCTCCTCCGAGATTGATCTACACTTTCAGGTAACCCTCGGAATAATTTTCATATAGTTTTTAGTAGTTTTTATTTAGTTTTTATTAAGTTTTTATAGGTTTTAGTGCTAAATTCACATTTTTGGATTCTACTTTGAGTTTTTGTGTTTTTGGACAATTTCAGGTATTTTCTAGCTGAAATTAAGGAACTAGAGCAAAAGTTTGATTCAGAGACAAAGAAAGCACTGCAGATGCTATCCAGATCTAACCTGCCTGCATTCGAAAAAGTTTTTCTCGAGCTACAGAAGTCCAAATGGAGAGATCTTAACGGTTATGGAAAGCTGACTTTCAGAACTTTCCAGAAATATATAATAGTTCATACTTTGCAGCGGATTAAATGGCCCAAAACTGGCGTTCAACGCCAGCCATCTGACCAGTTCTAGCGTCCAGCGCCAGAAAGAGATTCCAAGCTGGAGTTCAACACCCAAGGAAGCCTAAGCACGTGGACTTCATCAAAGCTCAGTCCAAACACTCACAAAGTGGGCTCCAGAAGTGAATTTTAGTACTAAATAGACTATTTTACCATTACTAGTCATCTGTTTAGTATTTAAGAGATTTTATTTATGTAATTTAGAGGTTTTTCGATTCCATTCAGCCATCATACACGTTTTGCTTTGTTTTTACTTCAGTATGAGTTTCTAAACCTCCTAGGTTGAGGAGAAGAGCCCTGCTGAGTCCTATGAATGAATAAAAGTATTTCTGTTTCTTCTTCGATCTGTGTTTGATCTATCTCTAAAATGTATATCCCGATCTTCATCATGGTGGGCAGGATGATCTGACAAATTAGCTCTGTTCATCACATTAAGATGAACGTGCCTGACAAACACCCGTATCTACTTGGGTTCATGTGAGTACCTGGAAGAAAAGCACAAGCCAACAGTTATGTTTATACATCTCTCAGACAGTTAATCCACGACTTCGTTGGGGACTTCTCGAGACACCAGTTCAGCCGATTTTCGTAGAGATTAGGGTCTCCGTGGTATAGGCTAGAATCCAAAGAAGCAGCGTTCTCTGATCCGGAAGATTCGACCTTGTCTGTGGCGTTTTGAGTAGGATCGCCAAGAGAATGACTTGCTAGAGCTTCACCCTCCGTCAGATTGAATGACCACTGACAATGGCGTTTGACCTGTAGCAGAAGAGATCAATGACCATGGAAAATGACTTTGATCACTTACAGCCTACCATAGAAGAATATCATTCACAAGCAAGGAAGACATTAATACCAGAGTTCATTCAGAAAGACAAAGCAACTCCGACTTTCAACTCTATTCCTATTCGATATCTTTATTAGTTATATGTCATCATACTTTACCCAACTCCATATACTTAATTCAACTCCTTCTGATTCCGCCTGACTAAGACCTGCAAGAAAACCATTGCTTGCTTCAAGCCACAATCTTCGTGGGATCGACTCTGACTCGCTCAGGTATTACTTGGACGACCTAGTACACTTGTTGGTACTGCTGCTGTACGAACAGTATAGGGTTTGCATACACGCGCACCAGTATGCATGACCCCTGTGTGTGCATACACATACCCCTCGTGCATACACACGAGCATTTTCTCTCGGCCTGTTATATGCCCATGCACCATACTATGCGTTGGCACACATACGAGAAATTCTAATTTGCTACATAATCTCATAATTCAGTTTTTTGTACTAGTTTTTATTCGTTCATATCTTTCTCTATGAAATTCTGATTCTTTTATTCTTAAACCATTTTAAAGACATTTAACTAGCTTCAATTTAAGATAGATTTTACCCCAATCCAAGCTTCGAGCACCAAGTTATGGCGCACCAAAGTTGGTCAAAATTCAGTTTTTACCAAATTGTAAATTTTCACCAAAACTGCCTTCAATTCATTTTCAAACCATTCCAAGGCCAATTCCATGCATCTCAATACTCATTTAACAAGTCCTACCCATCCCACACCTAACCAAACAACCTGCAACATAATCATTCCAATTCCATAAATTTTCTATCAATAATCAAACTAACAAGCCATTCAAATAATCGAATCCTCTTTAATCCAACAACAATTCACTCCAATACCATTTCTAAACACTTCAAACAAACTTATAAATCCCTATTTATTTCAAGTCCAACCATTCCAATTATAACTCATTTAGCACATTCTTTCAAACATACCCATTCACAACAACAACATACAACACTTATCAATTCATCCAAAAATTATTAATTTAGCAATCAATTCACACATGGCAATCATCACTTACCAGGACTTACCTAATAGGGGATATCTCACCCTATCTCAGCTTTCGGTACAATTTTCATACCAACGCCTCAATAGGCAATCAAATTACCTTCATAGTCAAGAACACCACAACAATTTAAATCATGCATACTCATACATACATCCATATCAACTAATCACACAATAATCAATTTCAATCCAATCCTATCCTAGAATCAATTAACCTAGATTTTCACATAATGTTACATGGTATATATCCAAAACTAAGAGTCGTACCTCTTTGACGGCGGTTCACGCCCTTGAATCCTTTCTCCTTCCGACAACTCCAAGTCTCACCCAACGTCAATCAACCCTTAAAAAATTCTTCACAATCAAATCAAGCCATAAAATTGCAACACAACTCAACCCAAGTAAGCCATCATTCTTTATGTAATCTAGTTAATTACACCAAATTAATTCACATTTCAAGTTAGGGTTTCATTTAAAATTATTGATAATGAAGGAATTAGATTTCTTTACCTTAACCCACTCAAATTTGAGATGGAATCCACTTGGAATCCATGCTAGAGTACCCCTGAATAACTAAAATCACAAGATTTTAACTCACATATATCCCAAAAATGCAAAATTCAAGAGAACATAAATTGGGAAATAATTTCAAGGTTTCTTACCACAATATTCGAATAAAATTGAAGATAATTTTGAGACGAACATGTGGCAACAAACGGCTCGTCAATTGAAGCTCTGAATCAAAATTTATGGACAGATAAAGATGGTGATAAATAATATTTGTTAGGATTTCCTTCCCCTTTCTCTCCTTCTATCTGCCCCTCTCACTCTCTCAAATGGTGATTTTGTGCTGAAGTGATTTTAAGTGTGAGCATAAATAATGTGGGCTTGGGCCTGGTGAAGCCCAGTTCATTTGTTTTAGCTTGTTGGCACAACTTTGAGCCAAAACCTTTAAGATTAGTGCTTTAATTCGAATCCTAACCATTTTTACTCTCCCAAATTATAAAATTTTAATTTTCTAATCTCTTTCACTCTCATTTAATTTATTGATTAATTATTTATTATTTTTCTAGGTTTTACATATTATATAGCAAAGTGGTTGTAATGTCCTTGCTATCAGAGTGGCGCAGCCAGAAGCGTGACATTTCGGTAATAAGGGTGTTAAATTATGATATCAGAGTTGTCTTTCCTGTAGAGCTCGAGGAATAGACTGACTATACTTCAACTGCATACTCTAAGCATTTGTCATGTTGTAGATCTTGTCCAGATGACGAGAGATAGAGCTTTATTCACATGACTACCTACTGATTAACTCTGTTAGTTTACCGTGCATATTTCATGGTATTCGGTTTGGCCAACCTAATGCTATTGGTCTGTGTATTTGGGAACACTAATGGATTATCATAGGTGAAATAGAAGTATTAGGCTATGCGAATCGTGAGGTTTAGGAACGTTAGAAGCTGCTTTTCAAGGATAGCTCAGTTTCGAATCTTAATCTTTGCTTGTATTTTGTAACTTGATATATCTTTTCCTTCATAATTTGCATTGAAGTATGTGCCTTTTATCGTGCCATGTGATTTCACGTACCATTCATTCTTCTACCCTTAATCTTGGAATTCCTTGTTTCATTTTCTTTTCTTGAAATGCAATTTGAATTCTCTTACGCATAATTTGATTGATCGTACTCTTGGTTATTCCTTGGGTTTTTGAAATCCCAACTCTTGACTTGCATTCCTTTACATGAACTATGTAATCACTTGATATGATTTGAACATGTTTTGCTGTGATGCCTCATAATCTACTGTATCCTCTCAGATTTTTGTCTCAGACCTTTTGATTGATTCTTATACAAGGTTGTCCTCGATTTTGTGTTCCTCTTTGTGAACAATACAATCCCTTGAAAAATTCCAAACTTGTTTGGTGTGATATATCATTTCTTGTAACTTCTTTCTGAAGTTCTTGTTTCGGATTCTTCTTGAAAAAATTTCAATTCAATTATTCTCTTGCTTGATTTTTTCCATAGCCATTTTCTAAATTTTGATAAGATAGTTTTGAATTTATGATGCGCTCCTTTACATGAAACTTTAAAACTTCTTTGTGTAGTTAAAAGTTTACAGTGTACCATCCGTTCTTTTATTGACTTATAGGAAGACCTTACCTCAAATTTTTTTTTCTGAATAGAATTTGATTTCCTTCTAACTCTGTTGCAATTTCAATACATATCTTTATTTGATTATGCACTCAAGTACCTTTCAAGATTTTGGAGAAGATATCTTTAGCCTTAGCCCCTATTTAATTTTTATTTTACAAGTCTTGTATAATCTATTTCAACTTGAATTTGCATTAACATAATACAATATTTATGCTTTTGTTATTTTCTTTGAAAAGTGTTTGCTTTGTACCCTTTCCTTTTGAGCGTGAAAATAGCTTTTCCCTTAAGTTTTCCATTCTTTGTGGATATTTCATTCGGTTGTGTTCCTAATTATTCTCTTGAATTTTGTAAATGATGCTATTGACTTCAATTGTCTTCTCTTTGTGAACATTGTACATCTTTTATTCATTTTGAACTTGTTTCGACCAAAGACACCATCTTTTCTTTTGTTCCTCTTAAAGTTCTTTGATTCAGATTTTCTTGTTAAGATGTGTTTTGATTCTCTTTTCCGCACACGTTATTGTAACTATTTTTGTTTAGTTGAAATTGTAAACCCTGTAAAATTAGCGAATAATTAATCAATAAATTAATTTTTAATAAAAAAGAATAGAAATGTGAATTTTTAGGATAGTCCTAATTAAAATAAAAATTTTGACACTAATTTTAAAAAATTTGGCCCAAGATTGGGCCGAGCCGGTGAATGGGGCCGTATTGGGCCCAAGGCCCAAACTACACTTACCAACTAATGAGCTTCAGCTCATTTCCTTTCCCTCATTCCTCATTCACATTTCAGAACAAAGGGAGGAAGAAGAAGGAGAACAAAACCCTTGTTCCACTTCTAGCCACCATATCTTGCTACTCCAGCTCCAATCGCCGCACCGTTTGCAGCCACGCGACCACCACGTCGAGCTCTATGAATTTATCAGAACAATTTCATAGGTAATCCTCACTCTCACTCCAGTTGCTCTATCTCCTTGAATTTTGAAATTTTGTGAGATTTATATGTTGAGATTTGTTGATTTTGGTACTCTAGGTTTGATTTAGCTTGCGAGAATTGTTGGACTTGGTTCGTTTGGTCCGTGGGTACGATAAAAATTTTCAACCCATAGTGAATTCATTGATTAAGTGTGTGGGTATTGAATTTTGTACATGTATATGTGAAAAATGTGTTAGGTGTATGTATATAAGTGATATGAAGCAATTGGATATGTTGGAAGCTTAATTGGAAGCTTGGGATTTGATGCTAGTTGCTGAAATTGGTGTTGTGGGCTTGCTTCTTACCTAAGTAGGTTGTTTTGGGTTATACGAGGAAATCAGCGAAGGTATGATTTTGGTTTCTCGTATTTAATATATAATGTCTTGTGAAAACTTAGGCTAGATGACCATAGGATAGGTTGGAATGATAAAGTATGTTAAATGCTTAGTATTTTTGATAAAGATTGATGACATGGATTGAGCATGTGTTGGTGATCATTGGTATGATGGAAATAGAATGATAAATGGTGATTGAATAATGATTGACAAGTTGATAACATTGATTATACATAGATGATGATTGTTGATCATCTTGTTTATTAAAGTGAGGAATTTAGGTATAAGTTTGTGTAATATTGAGGTATGATTGATTGCGGTTGGATGTGGAGATGTTGGCATTGTATATGGTATGTTGTGTTGCTGGTTTTTGTGTGTGGTTTTTTGGTAGTAATAGAGGTTTATGAGCTTTTGTGAAAAACTAATTTTTGGCCGAACTTCGGCGAGCCATAACTCGGTTTCTGGACCCCCAAATTGTTTAAAACTTGTTTCGTATGAAAATTGGGTTCATGAAGTTTATGCGCATCAGAAGTTTGAAGGGCAAAACTAAAAATTCTGCAGCATTCAGCATTTTTGATGTTTTTCATAGCTTGCGTACGCGAGCAGTGATTTTTGTGGGGTTGTGTATGTGTCCACCTGCACGCGACATGACCAGCCTATTCTGGTTGGATATCTCACGTACGCGAGCCAGGTGCATGTGTATGCGAGCATGGAAATTTGAACGACCATGCGTATGCGTAGCCCCTATTTCAGCAAACATGAATTTTGTATTTTTAAAGCTTAATTTCGAACCTCTAAACCTCTATTTTTACTCTTTTAGCCCTTAAATCTTAATAGTATGCCTAGTAATGAGATGAAGCTAGGAAGAAGTGATAACTTGGGGGTAAAGTAAGGTTGAAAAATGATGAATTATGAATGAAAAATGCAGAGAACTGAAGTATATGTGATGCCATGGCTGTAAAGAATGATTATTCAATGATTATAAATGATTATGAATGTTTATTGGCTTATGCACTCAATTATCTGAGATACGAGATTCCCTGGGTAAAGTACCATGACTTGCCACTACGTATTCCAGGTTGAGACTCGATACTCTGTTGACCCTACGTCGTAAGGGTGACCGGGCACGTATAAATTCCCGGGAAGGATACCCTCAATGAGCAAATTTTAAATAAGAAAAAACTATGCATAGAATCTAGGGGATGCGCGACGGGGGATAGTCCAGGGTTTAGCAGCCGGACTTGTTGGGTTGGCTTGATAATCGACAGATGAGACTCATCAGCCATAGGACAAGCATGCAAGATATGCATATTGTTTGAATTGCTTGCTTGTGCACTGTTTGGGAATGCCTAAGTGATTTTAATATGCTAATTGTTATACTTGATATCTGTATTACTTGTATTCTATCTGTATTTGCCATTGTCTGTTTGTTTGTCTATGGGATTTCACTGGAGTTGGAGGAACGGAGGAAAGACGGAGAGAGTAAGGGTTTTAGTTAAGGTTTGGTTAAGTTTAGGAATCCTTAGAGAACCACCCGCCTATGGTTTCTATTTTAGTTCTTTAAGAGTTATAATTTGAGCGTCGGAGTTCTAGGATTGCCTCTGGCTTTTTCGAGACCTTATATCTTATGTACGTGGCACATTTACCATGCTGAGAACCCCGGTTCTAATTCCATACGAACATTTTGTGTTTTTTAGATGCAGGTCGAGAGGCACCTCGCTTGGCGTCTGGAGCTCTACAGCGAAGTGGATCTTTTGGGGACTTTATTTTGTATAGTTTATATGTGATCATATGTATAGAACTCTCCTGATAACTTGTTTTACCTTTGTACCTCTTAGAGGTGTATGGAGAATTAGGGTTTTTTATATATGTATGTTGGGCTTTGGGTTATGTATATATGTATGTAAATATTCTCCGGCCAGCCTTAGCTTCGCAGGTTGAGTTAGGAGCTTGTTATTTTGTACTCTTGACCCTCTACTCTTGATTTCTGTATATATATGTTGTGAACCTTAGCTTTCTTCGTACAAAAGTAATCCTTATTCCTGAGCATTGCGCTTTTAATTTAATGATTTTGTTTTACCAATTTTTCAAGACTCCTCATATACTACGTTCTTTAAATTATTATATGTATATATATTTCATTTTAAAGGTCGTAATACCACACCACCTCGGTTTTACGACTTAAGCGTGAAACTCTGTGTGGTAGGGTGTTACGCAATCCTACACATCCTTCCGATATTCCTGTGATTTCAACTACTCTTTCAGATTCTTGTAAGCACGGTCTTTAAGACCCAAACTTTTTGATGTTAGATTAAGAACTAGTTTTGATATATTTTAATGGGTCAAAACTCAATTTTCAGAAATTGTTTGATTAAGGGAGATTGACTCAAGTTTTGATAAATTGAATTTGAGATAAATTAAAGTTTTATCTAATTGTATGATTTATTGAGTAATTTTCTATATTTAAATTATAAAGCTTAGTAATTATAAAATAATAAGAATTTTATATGATTTGATTTAAATAATTGATATTTTTAGAATTTAATACTTTAAGTTTTATGAGAAAAAAATTAATTATAGTATCTTATATTTTAAATTAGAGTACTTGACTGAAAGCTAATTAGTAAATAGATAAATAATAATATTCTCAAAGTAATTTTAAGAGATTAAATTAGATTTCAAATTAATACTCTCTACCTAATTATCCCAAAATCCCCAAATTAAAATCCTAATCCTAACTAAATAAAATCCTAATTTTTATCTAACCCTAAACCCCTTAGCCGCCACCCACATTTCCCCTTCCCTTTCAATGTTACACACACACACACACACACACAAAAGGGAGAGAGCGTGTGAATCAGAGAAGAGAGGAGAGAAGAGAGAGAGAGAGAGAAGGGTGCCGGTGAACTAAGGCGCTGTTGTCACCATTGTTGCTGAAAGAGGGAGAAAGAATTCATGCGGCATAGGAGAAGAGGAGGGGAGGTCATCACATCCCATTCCACCGTCGTTGTCCTTGCCACGATGCCATAGTTACCGTTGTCCATAGGTGAAGCCCGAGGAGATAGTTCGCAGAGAAGAGGCTCGCAGATCAGAGGAGAGAGAGAGAGAGAGAGAGAGAGAGAGAGAGAGAGAGAGAGTAAGGTGGAAAGAGAGCGTGCGCCATTGTGCTCGTGGCCACCATTGCGTCTTGCCATCGTCGTCCGTGGAGCCTCAGCTCTGATCGTTGTTCTTCCTCCGTCAGTGCCAAACTGCCACGCCGTTGCTGGGGCCATCCACCATCGTGGAGCTCACCGCCGTCGTTCTAGCCGTAAAAAACTACCGCCAAGCCCCTATTGTCTTGGTAAGCTCTAGCCTTGTTTCAGATATTCTTTGTCGTTTAAATTTGTCGTTACCGTGAGAGTTGTTACTGAGGTTGTCTGTGATAGGAAAAAAATAATTATTGCGAGTTACTCTACTGTCAGTAAAGGTCCCTAGAGCTACTGCTGCTCCGTTGCCTCATTTCTCTTTAAATGTAGTAAGTTATTCTTGCCTTGAAATCCATACATCTATTAATCTGCTATTAATGATTGAGAATTTCGCGATGTTAACATTCTAGGGTCAAGTTCCAAAAATTGCATGATTGAAATAATAGTTGTTGTTGTGTCATCCTACTTTGTTTCTCGTGGTGAGATTATTTGGTTCCGTTTCTATTTATCGTAATACTCTATTACCAATTATGTTCTAATTTCACTTAATGTCCATTCTGCGTTAATACCAATTTATGTCAGATGAGTCGTTGTTGTTGTGATCCTTGATGTCACTGTTGATATTGCCTGAAAATCAATGAAGTTGCTGCTGCGAGTTAAGAATAAATGGGACTCTTGACGCGTTAACTTTTAAAGGTTTCCGACTATTGAGGTAGGGGATTATTTTAAAATAAAAATATTTTGAGCTTTGAATACCTGACAAGTTTAGTAGATTAACGCAAATGAATGAATGCTTGTGATGTAAATAATTTTTCTGCTGTGATTGAGTATGTTGTGTTTGAAAGATGGATATTATGATGTTTGGTCATGTTGATTTTGAATTTTATATTGAAATTGATAATGATTGATTTTGCATGACGAACATGGAAATGTTAAATTGAAATGCTGATTTTGTTGGGTTGAGGTTAAATTGAGAGAACCCGTGAAGGGTGGTAAACTCTGGTTTTTAGGGGAGGTTCTGTTGAAATTTTTATAAAAATTGAAGGGTTTTTGAAGTTTTGGTTATGGTTTCAAAAATGAGTTTGATTTGATTAATTCATCAAAATAGATATGGCTTGAGTACTTTTTAAGATTTTAAAGTAAGTAAAGTAATGGATTTGAGGATAAATACTTTTGGGATTTTCAATTAGGATTTTTATTTTTAAATTCATATGGCTTGGAACCTTATTGAAAAGGTTTTAAAACTTGAAATGGTTTTGAAATTGGTTTATGATTTAACTTATTTAATTTTGAATAAAAATAAAAAGGAATTTATTTATTTAGTTGAAGTTTTAAAAAGTTAAATTACTTATTAGTCCACGGATTCGGGTTTAAGAAGTGTGAAAAGAGATAATGTTATTAGAGTTAAGCAATGGGGTTCAAGGGAAAAAAGATACTGTAGAATATGTAGTTAAGTTGTGATTTATAAGAATTATGAGATATTGGTTGAGGATCTTGGGAGTATTAGATTGATATTGAAAGAGATTAAGATGTGAAGGATTAAATTAACGATGAGATGATATAATGGAATGAGATTGAATCTAATTGAGAAAATTGTCCACTTGCTCTAGGTAAAGGTTTGAGACACCGATTAAGATGTAGTGGCGTTGTCCACTTGTTCTGGGTAAAGGTTTGAGACACTGAGTAAGATGTAGTGGCATTGTCCACTTGCTCCGGATAAAGGTTTGACATACCAAGTAAGATGCAGCGGCGTTGTCCACTTGCTCTAGATAAAGGTTCGAGACACCAGGTAAGATGCAAGGGTTGAGTTTTGTCACACTTGCTCCGGGTTTAGAATTGTAGCACTGCCTGGGTAGGAGGCAAGGGTTGAGGTTGTCCCTCTTACTCCGAGTTATGCGAGTAAGATGCAAGGGTTGTGATTTGGTCCCACTTGCTCCGTGTTATGGTGTTCCTATCCAGGGTTCGCTACCGGACATGATGGGTTTGGCTGTATAACTAACAGATGATATCATTAGCCATAGGGCGGATATGCATCATTTGCATTTATATGTTTTGTTTGGGTGTGCATTGGTAATTGACTTGCATATTTACTATATTGTATTTATCTGCTACTTGATCTAATTGTTGTATCTACTCTCTATACTTGTGTTCATACCCTGGCCCAAAGCGACGGCCATGTCCAATTAAGTCCAAAAAGGCCCAATCTAAAGGGTTAGCCTTCACTGATCTACTTGACCTCTCCAAAGAGGTCGGATTCGACATGAGCTGGTAGATAACACTTATTCAAATAAGTAACTGCCTCCCAAATCTCTCACCCACTTCTAGAAGAGTGATCTTAACAACCCTAAGATAAAGGGACGGTTATCCACCATCAGAAGTGGAACTACTTCAACAGTGGTTGTTGGATCATAACCTATAAATACACTAACACACTCAGGTAAACTTAAGTTTCAATACTTTAAAACCTGCTTACCCTCTTGCTAACAAAGTCAAGCATGCACCTAGCCTACAAGGAGTGAAACAGGAGGTCGGAGAACTCCTGAGAGACTACATAGAAAGGTTCAACAAAGCGTGCTTGAAAATTTAGGACTTACCCACTGAAGCAGTGATAATGGGCCTAGTCAATGGACACCGAGAAAGACCCTTCTCCCAGTCCATCTCAAAGAGACACTCGACTTCTTTAAGTGATGTACAAGAACGAGCTGAGAAGCACATCAATATGGAGGAAAAATCCAGGTTACGAGAACCGAGTTGGTGGATACGGCATCCCCATCAATCTAAAAGAGAAGGAGCCCAAGAAAAAGGAAGAAGTCGGATCTGAAAGGCCTGGAAGATATCACTCTTATACTCCTCTACGAGTTTTCCTAGTCGACGTATACAGAAAAATTTGCTGCACTAAAAAGCTTCCTCCCCCGCAACCCATCAAGAACAAAAAGGGGGAAAGTCGTAATGAATACTGTAAGTATCACAAGCTGTATGGACATTCTACCAATGATTGTTACGACTTAAAAAATGTGATAGAAAAGCTGGTCAGGGAAAGTCGGCTAGATAGATATCTCATGGAAATATCAGACAATCATGGAAAAAGAAAAAGAGATGATGAAGGTCACTGACGAAGAAGTCTGCCCCCACAAACCTCCGAGCGACACATTCACATGATATCGGGAGGATTTGCTGGAGGAGGGTTGACCAAATCATCTCGAAAAAGGCATCTGAAGGAAATCTACCAAGTCGAGAGTGAAGGGCCCGATCTCCCAACTATCTCATTCACCAAGGAGGATGGACAAGGCATTGTGCCTGGACATGACGACCCGGTAGTAATCACTATGATTCTCGCCAACCCCCATCTACATAGAACTCTGGTGGATCAAGGGAGCTCGGCGGACCTCTTGTTTAAACCAGCATTTGACAAGTTGGGGTTGGACGAGAAACAGCTAAGGGCCTACCCCGACACCCTCTTCGGATTAGGGGACACTCCCATTAAGCCGCTGGGTTTCATTCCCCTACACACAACTTTTGGAAAGGGGATAAAATCCAAGACCTTAAGCATCAACTTTATTGTCGTCGATGTAGCTTCTGCCTACAATGCCCTGATAGGCAAAACAACCCTAAATTGGCTTAGAGCAATGGTTTCTACACCCCACCTCTGTATGAAGCTCCCAATACCAGAAGGGATTGCTACCATCAGGGGAGACCAAAAGCTGGCGAGAAAGTGCTACAATGAAAGCCTGAACCTAAGAGGTAAAGGAAAAGAAGTCAATACCATTGAACTCGGGGGAGTCTGAGTTAAAGAATAATTACAACCACAGCCCAGAGGAAAAGCAAAAGAGGTACAAATCGAGCAAGAGATTGGGAAAAACACCAACATAGGAGCCAACTTAGCAGAAGATCTGAAGCAGAAGTTGGTACAGCTCCTACAAGAGAATTCCGATCTCTTTTCCTGGAAAGCTTCCGACATGTCTGGAATAGACCCCAAACTCATGTCACACAGATTGGCTGTTCATCCGAGGTCCCGACCTGTCCAGCAAAGAAGAAGGAAGCTAGGACCTGAACGGGCTCAACTGGTCGAAGAGCAAGTGCAAGCCCAGCTAGAGGCAGGCTTTATTAGAGAAGTCAAGTATCCGGCCTGACTAGCAAACGTGGTGTTGGTCAAAAAACAGAATGGCAAATGGAAGATGTGTGTTGACTACACCAATCTCAACAAGGCATGTCCAAAAGACCCATATCCTCTACCCAATATTGATACCCTAGTAGATTCTAGCTCGGGATATAATTAAATCCCAATGTACCAGCCAGACCAAGAAAAGACATCGTTCATCACGCCAAGAGCGAACTATTGCTACGTGGTCATGCTATTTGGATTAAAAAATACAGGGGCCACGTATCAAAGGCTGATGAACAAGGTGTTTGCACCTCACTTGGGAGAACTAATGGAGGTATATGTGGACGATATGCTAGTGAAAACCAAGGATGATGCCAACCTTCTAAACGATCTCTCGCAAATCTTCCACACCATAAGATTGCAAGGGATGAGACTAAATTCCGACAAGTGCACCTTTGCAGTGGAGGCTGAAAAATTTCTGGGATTCATGCTAATACAAAGGGGATTGAAGCTAACCCCGATAAGTGTAAAGCAGTCCTAGAAATGAAGAGCCCGACCTGCCTAAAAGAACTCCAGCAGCTGCACGGCCGACTTGCAGCTCTATCTAGATTCTTGGCAAGATCAGCATTAAGATCCCTACCACTTTTTTCTCTACTAAGAAAAGGATGCCAGTTTGAATAGACTCCTGAATGCAAAGAGGCATTCCAAGAGTTCAAAAGGTACCTGAGCTAACCTCCCATTCTTTCCCGGCCAAAAGTAGGGGAAGAACTCGTATTATATTTAGTTGTCACCGAGAAAGCTGTGGCATCAGTATTAATACGGAAAGATGAGGTCGGGCAGCATCCTGTCTAGTTCACAAGCAAGGTGTTACAAGGCCCTGAACTAAAATATCAAAAACTTGAAAAGTTCGCATATGCCTTGATAATAGCATCTAGAAGGCTTCGGCCTTATTTTCAATCTCACACCCTAAGAATTCGGACGAACCAGCCCATAAAGCGAATCCTTCAGAAAACAGATGTTGCAGGCAGAATGGTTCAATGGGCTATAGAGTTATCCGAATTCGACTTGAAGTATGAAACTTGGACAACAATTAAAGCCCAATGCCTTACTGACTTCGTAGCCGAATACGCAGGAGATCAAGAGGAGGCCCCCACAACCTGGGAATTGTACGTGGATGGCTCCTCCAACAAAGTCAGAAGCGGTGCATGCATAATACTAGTCCATGAGAATGGAACTCAAATAGAAGTCTCCTTGAAGTTTGAATTCGCGGACTCCAATAATCAAGCAGAATATGAAGCCCTGATTGCCAGGCTAAAGCTAGCCAATGAAGTTGGAGCAACTAAAGTGGTAGTCTTTAGTGACTCCCAAGTGGTGACTTCCCAAATCAATGGAGAGTATCAGGCCAAAGACCCAAATATGAAAAGGTACTTAGAAAAACTATGGAGTATCTTGGGTGATTCCCTGAAATCGAGGTCAAACACATAACTCAGGAACTTAACATCAGAACAGACGCCCTTTCCAAGTTAGCAAGTACCAAACCGGGAGGAAACAATAGAAGCCTGATTCAAGAAACTCTCCAAGAACCCTCAGTCACGAAGGCAGAAACTAGGCAAAACATCTTAGAAGTTTCCGGATTGGACCTCGAATGGATGACTCCTCTGTTCGAATACTTAAAATTCGACATCCTACCGAAAGAACAAAAAGAGGCCAAGAAGATCCAGAGGGAAACACAGAACTACACCTTGGTGAGAAATGTTCTTTACAAAAGAGGGATATCTACGCCATTGTTGAAGTGCGTTCCGACTTCAAAAACGGAAGAAGTCCTGCATGAAGTACATGGTGGCATTTGTGGAAACCATCTGGGAGCGAGATCTTTAGCCAGAAAGATCATCCGTGCTAGATTCTTTTGGCCGACCTTGCAAAAAGACACTGCCGACTTTGTAAGGAAGTGTCAATCATGCCAGATGCATGCAAATTTTCACGTCGCTCCCCCAAAAGAACTCATTATTGTAACTTCTCCATGGCCCTTTGCAAAGTAGGGACTGGACCTACTCGGGCCTTTGCCACAAGTGTCTGGACAAGTAAAATACTTTATAGTGGGATAGATTACTTCACAAAATAGATTGAAGCAGAACCTTTAGCCACCATCACGGCACAGAGAAGTCGGAAGTTTCTTTACAAGAATATCATTACTATGTTTGGAGTCCCCCACTCCATCACCACGGATAATGGTACTCAATTTACCGACTCTACATACAGGATCCCGGTGGCCAGTATGAAGATAAAACACCAATTCACTTTAGTAGAACATCTCCAAGCAAATGGGCAAGTTGAGGCAGCCAACAAAGTTATATTGACAAGGTTAAATAAAAGGCTTCAAGAAGCAAAGGAAGCTTGGGCTGAAGAGCTTCCTCAGGTATTATGGGCCTACCAAACCACATCTCATTCAACTACTGGTGAAACACCTTTCCGACTTGCTTACGGCATCGAAGCCATGATCCCCATAGAGATCTGGTGCGGAATTTATGACCCACAAACTAACCGACAAGTGCACCGGGTCGTACCAAGTAGTACCTCAAGTGAATGAGGGTCGATCCCACGAGGATTGATGGACTAAGTAGCAATGATCGAGTAATTTACTTAGTTAGACAAACAGAAAAGAGTGTTTTGAGAATTCAAAAGTATTAACAGTAAATTAAGAATATCAGAAAGCAAGTAGTAAACGGGTTGTGAAATATATGAGTAAAACAGTTAAGGCTTCAGAGATATTTATTTTTCGGATTAACTTTTCTTACCAACTATTTTAATCATGCAAGATTCAATTCATGGAAAACTATATGTGACTAAACCCTAATTCCTTAGACCTTTTTAGTCTCCTCTAACCTTCATCAACCGCCAATTCCTTGGTCACTTGATTCCAATTAGAGGGTTAAGTTCAATTCTAGTTTATATGCCACAGAAATCCTAATTACCCAAATATAAGAGGATAATATGCCATGTATCCCGTTAAGTCCAGATAATTAGAAATTTAGGAGAAATTATTTTCAAGTTGTTGTTTAAGCAAAGAGCTTTTCCAAGTTTTACAAGAACTCAATTAGAACAAGGGTCATACTTCCGTTCAACCCAGATTCATAAGATAAAGAACGAAAACAATTCTTGAAATTGAAATCAATACATAAATTAAAATAGAAAAGTAATAGTATTAATCCATAGAATAAACAGAGCTCATAACCTTAACAGTGGAGGTTTAGTTGCTCATGGTTCAGAGAGAAAACAAGGATTCTGTAAAACTGTAAAGTGCAGAATGAGGTAAGAGAGAAGAGATAAGCCCGAAGGGCTTATTCTTTTCCCTTTTATATCTAATCCTAATTAATGTAAAATATATTTTCTAAAACTAAATAATATCTTTTCTTATTTATAAATAAAATAAAAGTTCGAATTAGAATTAAAGAACTCTTCATAGCTTTCCTTGAGGAGCATGGGGACCATTGTGAATCATTAGTGTGGCGCCTAACTTGGAGGAGGCAGCAAGGATTGGACACGACTTGCTTGACCTGGAGCCTAACTTGGTGGATTGTGGTGCCTAACTTCATGCTGGCCAAATTGGTTCGAGTGTGAAGGTTGTGTCTGGCGCCTAACTTAAGAAACTCCAAGTTAGGCGCCACCTATGTAGCATGCATTTGATGTGTGGAGTTTATCTTGGCACCTAACTTGGATTAAAAGTAGCAATCATAGTGGCTAAAAGATAATTAATTCTTAATTAAACTCAACAATTTGAATGCAAATTCACTAGGAAAAGATAGAGAAGATGCTCACGCATCAAGGTCAGTGAGCAAAGCCTAAGGATAAGATTTTACGATAAGGTCGGAAACATCCAAGCACACAAAGAGGAGCTCGAATTGCTCCATGAAGTCCTAGAACAAGCCCAGATAAGAGAAGCAGCGTTAAAACAAAGGATGGCGACAAGTTATAACCAAAAGGTCATTTAAAGAAGCTTCGCCTTAGACGACTTAGTCCTCATCCGAAATGACATCGGAGTGAATAAGTCGGGAGAAGGAAAACTTACTACTAACTGGAAAGGACCCTACAAGATAGTTGAGGTTCTCGGAAAGGGCTATTATAAAGTGTCTAGGAGGATCTGAGCTCCCAAGGTCATGGCACGCTTGCAATATGAAGAGATATTATAGCTAGATGCGAACCTCGCTCCCTGGTGTACTCTTTTTCCCAACTTCATGGTTTTTTCCAGAAAAGGTTTTTCTGAAAAGGATTTTAATGAGGCATCACCGCGAGGGCTAAGGGGAAGAAATTTCAAACCCTTGGTAGCAAAAGCACCCTTATGAAACCACATTTCATTAGTAATAATATCTCTTTTCTCTATCTCTTTATTTTTCTCTTTAAAATTTTCCATTTATCATTACTACAATTACGCATTGACTTAAGCTCGAAAAAGTGCAAAAACTCATTTACCGACCTACATGGTCGGCAAGATAAAGCAACGAGGTACAAGTCAGTGTAAAGAGGTTATAAAAGTTGATAATGACAAGCTCAGAAGTAAGATAGCTAATGACTTTTAAGTCGGATAGCTCGAGCAGATCAAAATGCATCTCAAAAATAACCTAAGTTTTAAAAATGATTCCATTGGCAAAACAAAATTGAGCGTGCGAGGTCAAAGTAATGGAAAAAGATGCGAAAATTCCTTAGGGAATCAATGATAAAAGTTTTTCATAAAAAGGTTTTCTCAGAACTTAAAAGCTTAAAAAACTTCACATAGTTAAAACTTTCCGTCCAAGGATCGAAACAAAGGTTTTTTACAAAACCATGTAAAGGCCTTGAATCATTCAACAAAAGTTTTCAAATAAATGCAGCGTTATCACATAAACAATAAAATGATTACTTTGTTAAAGGTCCTGTCCAAAAAGGACCAGAAAAAAAATTGTTAAAGGCCCTATAAAAATGACCAAATGTCAAAGAACTACAAGCAAAGTATACAAACAAATATAAAAAGAGTTCATAAAAAGGACCCACAAGTCGGGCCTTAAAATAGCTTAAATCACTGGGGACCGAGAAGATGACCTGGGTCATCGACAGGAACAGGGGTCGGGTCAGCTCAGCTACAGAGGTCGGAAGGGTCAGAAGGATCTCTTCAGCATCAGGAGCTGGAATCACCTCGGGAGCTACGGCAGAAGATGGCATATCAACCTCACGAGGAGGAGAGTCAATAATGCGCTGCCTCACCGTCTTCAACTCGAGTCCGTCTTCAAAATAATGACGCCCAAATATGCACTTAATATACTCAACTTTTTCTTTTAACTAAGCTCAAATGTACTCCCAATTTTGGACTATTATTTTAGAATCTTTTCAATTTTTTAAGCCTAAAACAAATAAAAGGACAAATTACTGAAATAAAAATGACATTCTACTATCACACCATTCACTCTAGGTTGGTATATATAGTAGAACTCGGTGCGTGCATAAACCATTGTATCCCTTTTACGGTTTATGCATGTTTTGCATCCTCACAGAAATCGTAGAAGCCCTACACATTTTTTTTCAAATGCTTCATCAACGTAAACCGTAGAATCCCTCCAACGATTTACGTGGATTTCAAATCCATGACGCCCCTTTTACAGTTTACATAGATTTGTAAAAAATTATATTTTTATATCCAAACTACAAAAGTTGCATTTCTGTAATTTTAAAAATCAAATATTTTATTTTCGTAAATTGCCCAGTAAATTATTTGATATTGATTTTATGAAATTTAGTATATTCTTGTGATTTAATATTACTTTCTCATCGACCGAGAAGAACAATAATGAATCATCCACAAATTCCAATTGAGACAGCAGCACTTTATTAGCAATTTATAAAGCTTTCCAATGTTGTTCACAACTTTACCCACTAACATGAAGAGGAAAGGAGATATTAGGTAACCTTATCGAAGTCTCCTTCTCATTTTGAATAAATTTTTGGAGATCATCACTAACATTGTATTCATTAAGATATCTAATTGATTAGGGTACTGAAATAAATAAATTGAGTGAATCCTTTATCTATATACATGATTTGGAAACTGGTTACGTGCATGTGCAAATTGATTATTATGTAATCTGTGGGAGCCAACCACGGTTTTAAGTTTATACATAAACGGTGGCTACCTGACATGGTTTATGTTTGAAAAAGATGGATCATAAACCGTGGCAAGCTACCACGGTTTACTAAGGGAGACAAATATACATAAAACTTTGTAAGTAGTGTTTATGAAGAACTTTCAATAGGCATAAACCTTTGTTAGCTATCACGGTTTATGAGGAGAGAAACTCTATATATGTGTGACATTCAAGCTGTTCAAGAGATCATTGTCACCATGACAAGTGAGGAAGAGAGTTTTCTTGTCTTAGCGCATTGCTCTGGAAAAATCCAAAGAAGCAAAAAATATGGTGTGAAGTTCACTGACAGAGAACCATTGAGTGTATTCACAGTTTATGCTTTGAGTAATATAAAATTGTGTGACAAACGAATAATATTAAATTAATTAATTTTTTTTTTGTAATATAATTTAAAAAATTAATAAATGTCAAATCAAATACTCTATATAATTAAATATCAAATTCAATAGTCTACATAATTAATAGTTTAGATAGTTTAGGAAATTAATATACTAATGTTTTTAAACGAACTTTCTTGCGTCTTATATATATGCCAATTAAATAAACTGGCCAATATTCAAAACAAATATTATTGTAGTAGACAAAATTAATAATTTAATTTAGTTTCAAAGTAAATATTTATGTACTCAAATATCAAATATAATACTCTACATAATCAATATTTTAGAAAATAAAAAAAATTATTACAAAGCAATTTAAAAAGAAAAAATAAGTTAACAAAATATTTATGGGATAAAAAAATATTTTTTTTACATTAAATTGATAAAAAAAGAGACATAGTACTATTTTTATACGTAAAAGATTTAGAATAAATTAAAAAGACAGAAGAATTACTGAGAATATAGATTAGATAAGTAAATTAAAGATATAGTACTATTTTTCTAAAATATTGATTATGTAGAGTATTATATTTGATATTTGAGTACATAAATATTTACTTTGAAACTAAATTAAATTATTAATTTTGTCTACTACAATAATATTTGTTTTGAATATTGGCCAATTTATTTAATTGGCATATATATAAGACGCAAGAAAGTTCGTTTAAAAACATTAGTATATTAATTTCCTAAACTATCTAAACTATTAATTATGTAGACTATTGAATTTGATATTTAATTATATAGAGTATTTGATTTGACATTTATTAATTTTTTAAATTATATTGCAAAAAAATTAATTAATTTAATATTATTCATTTGTCACATAATTTTATATTACTCAAAGCATAAACTGTGAATACACTCAATAGTTCTCTGTCAGTGAACTTTATACCATATTTTTTGCTTCTTTAGATTTTTCCAGAGCAATGTACTAAGACAAGAAAACTCTCTTTCTCACTTGTCATGGTGACAATGATCTCTTGAGCAGCTTGAATGTCACTCACATATATATAGAGTTTCTCTCCTCATAAACAGTTGCAGCTAACAAAGGTTTATGCCTATTGAAAGTCCTTCATAAACTGTTGCTGCTTATAAGGTTTTATGTATATTTGTCTCCCTTAGTAAACCGTGGTAGCTTGCCACGGTTTATGATCCATCTTCTTCAAACGTAAACCATGTTAGATAGCCACGGTTTATGTATAAATTTAAAACCGTGGTTGGCTCCCACGGATTACATAATAATCAATTTGCACATGCAGTTTTCAAATCATGTATATAGGTAAAGGATTCACTCAATTTATTTATTTCAGTACATTGCCCAATTGATTATATATATATATATATATATAAAGTATAATATCCACAATTAATTAGTCCCAAAATTATTAACTCACATAAATAATGTTATTATATTTTTTATTTCTCAAATTTATTAACAATTATAAGAATATAAAAGAAAATTTTTAGAATAAATATTAAGCATTTTTATTTATGAAGGGATGATCATTACATAAATATATATGCCTTTATATAGACAAAATTTTTTAATAAAATAATAATTTTTTTAACAACTAATACTTAGTTGTATACATAAGTGGGACAGTAAAACTTGTAAAATTTGCTTCAAATTGCATGTATTTTTAGATTGCTCACTATCCTCTGAGTTAGCTTCATTAATCTTCCTTTGACTTGTCAAACTTGATGTCCTGCATTAAAAACTTGCATTTATATAGTTTTTATAATCTTCTTTGTCATTCATGTAGTTTCTATAGCCTTCTAAGTTAGGTTGCAACTTGGTTCCAATTTCAATTCAATTTGATTTCAAATTTTTTTAATGTTTTAATATGTTGTATTTGTACTATTCTTAAATGTTCTTGATTTAATTAGCTAACATTGCCTCCCTTAAATCAAGCTTTAGAATTTATCATTCTAAACATCTTTTTCAACTTGTAAAATAATTCAATCTTCAATACTTTTATAAATATATCTGCAACTTATTCTTCAGTTGGACAGAATTCAATCACAACTTCTTTCTCATTCACCAATTCTCTAATTTTGTGAAACCGTATATCAATATGCTTTAATCTCCCATAGAATACTGAATTTTCGCAAAGTGCAATAGCTGACTTGTTATTACAAAATATCGATGCTGGAGTACTTTGTTTCTCGTTCAATTCCTCAAGAATTTTTCTTAGCCAAATTACTTGCGTTGCACAACTTGCTGCTGCTATATATTCTGCTTTTACTGTAGAGAATGCTACTACTGGTTATTTTTTCAATGACCATGAAATTACACCAAAACCAAGATGAAATGCAAATCCCCAAGTACTTTTTCTTATTTCTATATCTCCAGTCCAATCATAATCAGTGTAACCAACAAAATTCATTTCATTAATATTTTCATAATAAATACCATCATTTAAAGTACTTTTAATATATCAAAGAATCTATTTTGTAGTTTGCAAATGGTTGGTACAAGGTTCCTCCATAAATTTGCTAAGCAAACTAACTCTAAACACAATATCTAGTCTAGTTGTAGTTAACTACCTCAAATTTCTAATCAAGCTTTTGTAATAAGTAGGATTTACTACTCTTCTTTTATCTTCTCTCAGCAACTTGAACTTCTCTTCGACTGGAGTAGAAACTGGTTTTGAGTGCTCCATCTAAAATTTTTTCAAAATATCATTTGCATATTTCTTTTAGGAAATAAAAATTCCATCATCTTTTTGAAGAACTTTGATGCCAAGAAAATAAGACATAAAACCTATATCCGTCATTTCAAAGTGCCTTATCATAGTCTCCCTGAATTCTGCAATTATCTTCAAATTATTACCAGTAAAAGTTAAATCGTCAACATAAAGACACACTATCAAGATACCTCCAGGTTCAACAATCTTGATATAAAATGTATGCTCAAATGGACATCTTTTGAAACTATTCTGAGTGAAATAAGAATCAATCTTCTTGCATCATGCTCTTGGTGCTTGCTTTAACCCGTACAAAACTTTCTTCAACCTGTAAACTTTATCTTCTTCTCTAAGAACTTCATATCCTGCAGGCTGCTCAACATACATTTCTTTTTCTAAAGTGCCATTTAGAAATGTAAACTTAACATCCATTTGATATATCTTCCACTTATTTTGAGTTGAGAGTGAAATAATCATACGAATAGTTTCTAATCTAGCAATAGGAGCAAATATTTCAAAATAATCAATACCTGACTTTTGTTTGTATCCCTTTGTAACTAATCTTTCTTTGAAACAATCAATTTTATCGTTGGGTTTGAATTAGTTTTGTAAACCCACTTACTCCAATTGGCTTCTTATCTACTGGTGTTGGGAATAAGGAGTATGACCACAATCCAATCAATCATGTGTCAAACAATTTGTTATTGTTATTATATTAAAACGTTAATATAATAAGGTCCTTGATTAAATTTAGAGATTTATCATTGTGATAGTGATCATAATATTGAGAGATAAATCTTTTATAATTTAATCTAAATTGTTCTTGGTCATAGGATTATTAAAAAGAACATTAATAATCCGGAAAGATCAATATATATATATATATATATATATATATATATATATATATATATATATATATATATATATATATATATATATAATGGTCTTCATTGGATGAAGATTAATAGATCTTATATATATATATATATATAGTGCATATAGTGCATATAGAGATATGGCCATTGAACTGACTCACTATGACAATTCCTAATGGTTATAATTACCGCATATTTGTCAATAAGATATTCTCAAGATGAACATGGTAATAGAGTTTCCTTTGACCTGCGACTGTCATAGTAATTAATAATGTATTTATTATACTTTGATTCCGGACACCTAATACCCTGGGGTGCTAGTTGAATGGACATTGGGTATGATTTAAATAGTTGTAAAATTAATGATTAGTCAATAAGGAATCCATCAACTCTCGGTAAAGAGTTTGAGCTCTATGATTATAATGACTAAGATGAATAAAACCTTGGCCAAGGGGATTGAATGAATGAAGAAATGAGTTTCTTAGGTCATTCACAGTTTATTATAATAATAGTAACAAGTTAGAGTTTGACAATTAAACCATACTCTAAGGGTTAACTAAGAGTTGGAAAGATGGAAGGAATTATACTTTGTTCTTCTGAGGTTCTTAGTAAAAATAGATTACTTCAAACTATCGGGTCGTTGAGGAGTGTTGCTAGACGCCAACCTTGATTAGTAAATTTAGTATGACTAATTTACTACCCGCTTAGTATTGAACCTATGGGTCACACACTAACGAGTGTTCTAATTTTTGCTATAGAATTATTTAATTATTAGTTTGATTTGATCAAATAAATAATTATATTAATTCAAATAGAATATTATTATATTCTTTGCTAGCACCAAGAATATAATAATAGTATGATAATTGAGAATATTAAATAAAATTTGAGAATAATTAGTTATTCTATTTTTAAATTTGGATGAGATCCTAACTGATTCTATTTTCAAATTGAGTTATGATATGATTCATAAATTTGAAGGATTCAGATTTAGAATTTCAAGATATGATTTAAATTTGAATTGAGATTCAAATTTAAAATCAGTAACAAATCTCATACTATATATATGTATGCCAAGAGTAGAGGAAAGTGATGAGATGAGAATAAAATCCTTGTGTTTTATTAATGAGATCTTTTAATCTTCATCCAATGAAGACCATTATATATATATTGATCTTTCCAGATTATTAATGTCCTTTTTAATAATCCTATGTCCAAGAAGAATTTAGATTAAATTATAAAAGATTTATCTCTCAATATTATGATCACTATCACAATGATAAATCTCTAAATTTAATCAAGGACCTTATTATATTAACATTTTAATATAATAACAATAACAAATTATTTGACACATGATTGATTGGATTGTGGTCATACTCCTTATTCCCAACAGTTGGTAAATCTGTTAGCTCCCATGTGTCATTCTTCTCAATAGTATAAATCTCCTCATCCATTGTTTTCTTTCAATTGTTGTCTTTAGAGGCTTCTTCAAAGTTCAACGGCTCACAATCTGAAAACAAAGCAAAATTTATGATTTCTTCATTGGACGGGTCATTGTCATTGCGAATTTCACAATCTACTAATCTAGCAGGTAGTCTCCACTCTCTTTGCGATCTTCTAGATATTTTTGTTTGTTCAGTTATGTCAGGTTGTCTTTCTTCTACTTTAACACACGTATTTGGAATTACAATCGGCTGCTTTTCTGTCTTTGTGTCCCAGTCCTACATGTTTTTCTCATCAAATGTCACGTCTCTGCTAATGATCACTTTCTTTGTTTTTAGATTGTACAACTTGTATGCTTTTGAGTCTGTGCTATAGCCAATAAAGATACACTTCTCGCCTTTGTCATCTAACTTCTTCCTTAATTGTTCTGGTACGTGGGCATAAGAGATACACCCAAAGACTCTAAAATGATGAATGGAAGGCTACTTTCCACTCCAAGCCTCCTCTGGAGTTTTATCTCGAACACTCTTCATTGGACACCTGTTTAAAATATGAACTGTTGTTGCGACTGCTTCTGCCAAAAATTCTTTAGGTATTTCTTTTGACTTGAGCATGCATCTAACCATATCCATGATGGTTCTATTCTTTCTTTCAGCAACTCCATTTTGTTGAGGAGTATATCTGATTATTAGTTGGTGTTGAATTCCATGTTGTTTAAAGTAATATGAACACGCAAGATATTTTGTCCCTCTGTTTGTTCTGAGAATTTTGATTTTACAACCACTTTATTTTTTGACAAAAACACCTTGAATCTCTTAAAGATATCACATACTTCTGGTGTTTTTTTTAGAAAGTATACCCATGTATATCTACTAAAATCATCAATAAAAGTGAGAAAGTACCTGCTACCACCATTACTTGGAACTTCAATAGAACAAATATCTGAATGCACAATTTTAAGTATTCTTCTGGCTCTTCATTACTTTCCTGTAAAGAATGGATCTCTGTGCTTCCTTTCCAGTTGACAAATCTCACAAATACAATTAGGAATATGAACTTGTGGTAGACCCGAAACAAGTATTTTTCTTGATAAGTAGTTTAGGGCAGGAAAATAAAAATGTCCAAACCACATATGCCACAACAAGCTATCATCAAGTATTACAAAACTCATACAAGAGAGATTAATATATTGAATTTTCAATGGAAACATTCTATTTGAAGTCATCTTTGCTTTATCTATGAACTTTCTATTGTTGTCAAACACAATGCAATATCCATGATATGTTATCATCTTATATCGCTTTCCAGATAACTGCTCCATACTCAGAAAATTGTAATCAAATTCAGGAGTATAAAAAATATCATAAATATAACTCAAAGAACCATCCTTCAATCTAATTGGCATTCGCCCTTTTCCCTCAATAGGAATTTTTGTACTATTACCAAACTTCAATAATAGTTTAACTAAATTATCTAATGAAGAAAATAATTCTTTTCTACCAGACATATGATTACTGCAGGCATTATCCAAGTACCATATATTTTCATCTTCAGCACATGAATTACTTGTAAAAAATAAAATTTGAGTACCCGAATTATCATCAATATTTTTATGCTGATTTTCTACAACGTGTGCTTGATTGTTATTTGAAATTATATGTTTTGAATTAGTTTGGGAGGCTCGTATTAGAAAATCGTAGTTAACAGCGGTTATGACGTTAACCTAGATGCATCTGGCTCAGACCTTAGCTAGCGGGAGGGTTGTTAGGCTAACGTGTAGGCCACAGTTAGATTTGTTATTCCGTACGAACATACAAGAGGAAAGAGCTACCCATAGAGGTGGAGCCGTCCAAGTGTGGACTTTTGATTTAATTTATGTATGAGAATTCCCTTATTGATTCACTTATTATTATTAACTACTATTTTTTAATTAAAATTACGTTGATAATAATGTTTATATGGTCTCATGTCGATTATAGATGTATTGTCTAGTCACTGAGTTGCAAAACTCACCCCATTTTTATTCAACTTATATTTGAGTCGGTTAGGCTTGCTAGGGAACTATTTTCCTGAGTGCCGATGATGACTCATTTTGGGTCGTGACAACGACCTCGTCCTTCTTGTGTACGATTTGATTCTACAACATTGTTTAAATTCACCCGACTTTTCAGGACTTTTTCGATTGATTTTTCTGACTTTTCGAATATTCTTCTGTTTTGGCTTTCCATGGTTCCTTGCAACTCTGTAATCATCATGGTATTCATATCATGTGACTCTAGTATCATAATCACCACATGGTCATACTTCATCGGCATGGTGCAAAGAATTTTCTCCACCACTTTACAATCGAGAATATATATTCTCCATAGACTCTCATATTATTGACAAGATCTATAACACGAGTAAAATATTGCTCTAACAGTTTCTGAGCTAGGCATCTCGTACCTTTCATATTTTTTTTCTCAAAGACTGTAGCTTTGTTTTCTGAACTTTATCTATGCCTTTGTATGACAGCTTCAACGTCTTCCATGCTTCTTTTGTACTTTTGGCATTTGCTATTTTTCCAAACACCATATAATCTACTCCTTGATAAATTTGAGATAGCACCAATTGATCTCTCTTCTGTTGGGTAGCATCTACTCCTTCTTGCAAATTCAGTTCAATGAAATTCTACAGGTTCTGGGCCTTCAAATGGGTAAACATCAAAGTCTCTCAATAACTATAATCAAGTTTTTTATTTAACTTGAGACTGGACTACACAATATTAAAAGTGTTTGTTATACCGACTCTATGAATGAACAACTATGTGAGAACTCTCCCACATTTTACAAACTCTCAAACACTAGACATTGGATTAACCAGCTCTAGTACTAAATGTAAGTATAATACCCACATTTAATTAGCCCCAAGATCACCACCTCACATAAATGACACTACCATATTTTTCATCTCTCAAATTAACTAACAATCATAAGAATATAAGAGAGAATTTTTAGAACAAACACTAAGCATTTTTATTCATGGAGGGGTGATCATTACATAAACATATATATCTTTATATAGACAATTTTTTTCAATAAAATAATCTTTTTAACTTATGCTTAGTTGTATACATAGGTGGCATAATAAAACTTGTAGAATTTGATTCAAATTCATGTATGTTTTAGATTGCTCACTATCTTATGAGCTGGTTTCATTGATTTTCCTTTGACTTGTTAAGCTTGATGTCTTGTACTAAAAGCTTACATTCACGTAATTTTCATAATCTTCTTTTTTATTCATGTAGTTTTTATACTTTCTAAGTTAGATTACAACTTGGTTCTAATAATCTAATTTCAATTCAATTTCATTTCGAATTTTTTTAATGTTTTAACATGTTATATTTGTATTATTTTTAAATGTTCTTAATTTAATTTTATATATAATAATTAGTAATTAGTAATTAGTAAATAGTCGTATCAAAATATGAAAGTTAAACTTTTTAAAATTAAATTGATTACTATTTAATAAAGCCGAGATAATTGTTACAAAAAATTTCATAAACACTATATATATATTAACCGTTATAATAAGATATCAAATGTGCTGCAGCAATAATCAACCAACTCACAAAATAATATAAAATAATTTTACACATATATTTAAATATAAAATATCACATTAAGAACCATAACTATTTTTTACAGCTATTTTATAAATAATTATCGAGAATACAAAATAATTAGACGATTATATTTTATATTGTACATTAAACTTTAACTAAACATCATGTAAGACATTAAACTAACACAATAACAAAAATCACAAAGCTAAGTTTCAATAGAAATTATTTCCATTCATTCGATACAATATCAGCAATACCAACACAACTAAAATGAGAATTGTTCAAATCTCATTTCCGTCTATTATTATTTTGTAATAGAAACGTGCAATTCTGGTAAAATGTACTAAATAATCAACAATAGTATTGACATACACAATTGAAGGAATCTATACAACGCCACCATGACATGGGCCCCGGATGAAGTCCAAAACATTTGTTGCGGCAAAAGTCATCATTGTTGCAATTAGTTTTCATCAACCAATTTTCTCCACAAATCCTTACGCGTTCAGTCACCGTTATAGAGATAGCTGCATGCAAAAAGTTAAAAGAACACATTCAATAATTTTTTTTTTTGTCACACATTCAATAATCTTGACATAGAATAATATTTGATAGTTCTAGGAATAATAAAGATATAAAGGAATCATATTAACCTGAAACCAGAAAGAAAATTGAAAAAAGATTTGTCATTATTATTAACTTATTAGTCATCATAATCTGTCGATCGAACACTCGATGTTGATTATTCTTAATCTCAATATTTTTTGTGTATCAATTTTGGGAGATGGAGTCATGGAGAGTTGTATATATATTGGTGGAAATTCATTTCACTACCTCTGAAAGAATTATAAATTAATTGATTTTTTTATTATTCTAATGCGAGATTAGACAGGCCGATTCAATCGGAAAATTAATAAATCAGACCGTCAATCGATTCGGTCTAATGTCAAGGCTGTTTAAAGTATAAAACTGGTGAGAATCGATCAAAACCGACAAAAATAAATGAAAATCGATAAAAATTAATCCAATCAAACTGTTCGGGTGAAAATTCTAAAATCGATAAAGATGTGGTTGGAACTCAAATTCTCTTTATTGATGTATATTCCCTTTATCACTAAATTACGTTGTTCGTTATTATTGTAAATACTAATATTAATTATGTAATAAAAACGTTACAATAATTTTGTTAGATATTATTTTAATTTTATACTTATTTATATTTAAATTAATTATATTTTTATTATTTATAATTATTAATATAATATAAATACTGTTAAATATGCATAAATAAAAAATATTAAATATTTTTATTAATTATAATATAATTATTTTTTTTATAATTATATGATATTTATTAATAATATTTTTTTAATAAATACAGATAGTATATAATAATATAATAAATATAAACTAATTAGTTAGTTATTAAAATAAAAAGTAGTTATTTTAATGTAAAAATAAAATTAAAAAATTTTTATTATAAAAAATAGTAAAATTTTAAATAATTATTTAATAATAACCGAATTATAACTTATTGATTATAATTTGTTGAGGTGTGATTATTCTTAAAATATTAGTAAAGATATGTATTTCAAATTTTAATTTTAAATTTTTAATTATTTATATTTTTTATTTACATGAAATCAATTTTACCAATTTAATCAATGACTTATCGATTAAACTAATAACTTAATCGATTCGATTTTGACAACTATATAATATTCTTTTTAGTACATGTATAAAGTTTAAATAGGTTTAACCGAACTCAAATCCTTAAAAAATTCGACTATTCGAGTCATCAATTGCGTGCTTGCATAAATGTATATTTAAAAGGGCAATTCACTATAAAAGAACATAACAGTAAGAGCAATATGTGACTCAAAATAGAACACATTTTCCTTTTTCATATTATGATATTTGCTAATAATTTCTTTTTGAAAAATAATTAAAAATATAATAAATATAAACTATTTAATAAATTATTTAAATTAAAAAATAAACAATTAATTTAATAAAAAAAAGCTAAAAAAAAGACACTTAAATGACGTTGTCTAATTATATATCATAGATATAATAATTAAGACATGCTATTTGCGAAAGGTTAATGGATATACTTATATATTACTACTTGGTGTTTATGAAAAGTTAAACACAATACATATCGCTCTCACCGTAAATGAATGATTTTATAATAAATAACAGTAGTTAAATTGAGAGAAAATATTGTCTTACTATACTTGTATTATATTTTAAATATAATAGCCAAGTAGCCAACACATTTTATGGTCCATGATTCACTGATGTATGTTTAGTAAAATATGAAAAATTAAATCGATTTAATAATATAGATTTAATGAACTTATGTTTAGAATAAGTTAATTATTTATACCGTTTAAGTAATTTTTAAAATTTTTATAATAAAAATATGAATTTAGATTTTTGATAAGTAATTGTTGATTTTTGAAAATGTCCATAAGACGAACGATGATTACTGCGGTTGAAATTCATTATTTTCCTTACGCGTATCATCTTTTGACAATTCTAAATTTTTTTGTGAGACCGTATGGTTAGATTCGCACCTCTATAGACTTACTCTTTTTTGTGAGACGGACGAAGTAGTTTATGAGGTTTTCTTCTACGCATCTGGTTATATATATAGTTATAGTTTTTCTCATCGCTTTTATTCTCATATTTTTATAAGAGGGATAGAAATCGTGATTGTAATGATATGTACATATATAATATTTATAGTTAATTGTATAAGAAGTCTTGTGTATATATATATATATGTAAAGTGTTGTGATTTGTATATGTGTGTTTTTTAAAAAAAAACAAGGTATTTTCGGTTTTAAAAAAAAAAAAAGCGATATGTACGATTTCAAGTTAAAAACTCTTATTTTATTATTAAATATATGGAAATCGTCGTAATATCCTCGTTATTAGAATAGCACAGTCAAAAGCGTGACATTCTGATAATAAAGATATTATAAGAGTTATCAATTTCGTCATTAAAAGGGATTATATTTCTCTAAAATAAAAAAATTAATAAAAAAAATTCCAATGAAATTTAAATCAAGATAGCAAAATTCACATATTATAAACTAAACATTCATTAGTAATAATTGGGTAGTTGCATTTTTTTATTTTTTAAGAGTGAAAAATCTTTTATTTTCTTTTAAATACATCTAATGAAAGCTAAAAGATATTATTATTTTTGTCTGTCAATACATAACTGTGTTGTATGTAGTGTAAAATTAAGTGAAACAGATATAATACAAGAACATTAGAATAATCTCAAATCTTTAAAGATACACTGGATCACCACACACATATACAAGACATGATAAATTTTGTAAATAATCATCATAGATTCTGAGTCTTTATGATGTTATTACTGTGAAATACTTTATAAATTAACATTTATATGTAAGCACATGAATGTAAATAAAAAGGGTTTATTCCCGTGCAAATAGAACTAGTGTGTGTATGTAAGTATATAAGTATAAGGTTTGGTAAATTTTCATTTTTTATTGACAAAAGTAATTATTTGGCAGCATACGTCCAATAAAATGATATAATCAGTTGGTTAGAGCGTTGGTCTTATGAGCCGAAGGTCGCGGGTTCGAGCCCCGCCGGGACCAAGATTTTTGAGCAATACTTGTCAAACATAATAAGTTAGTTAAACACTTCTACTAACACAATTAATTATACATAAATTAAATTGAAATACATCCCAGAATTACAAAAGACTTGAGAAAATATAAGGGATTGATTAATTTGTAAAATTATTTTTTGTTTTTATTTCTTATTTTTAAGGTCGTTTTCATTTTAAACTTTTATATTAAAATAATCACTTGCATTCATAATAAAGAGACATAGTAATTTAAGAAAATAAACAAAGCTAAGTTCACTTGTTATATTTCAATGGATATTAACCTAGTAAGAGTCACACTTAAAAAAAAAAAAAAAGAAGATTGCTATAATTCATATCTCAAAAAAGTGATAACCATCAAACGTTTTCTAATCAAATTATATATAATGTAACATGTAGTATAAATTTGTCTTTGTTTTCTAACAAGATAATTTGGCATTTGGTCTAAATTAAGAACCTTGTTTTTAAAATACAAAAATAAAATATTATTATATTATTAAAAAAAAGTGAACACTCCCATTCATATTAAAAGAGTGCATAGAATACAGAAGTCATTCATTGCAAGAAGAAAAAAAAAAAGAAAGCAGAAGAAAAATCCACATCATGGTTTCTCTTTTTCTGTATATATCTGTATGCTTTTAATATATATACTGAGTGTTTTTTTTTTTGGACTTGTACTCCCAGTTTTAATATGTATTTGAGCAATCCCCTATTAAAAATAGTTTTAAAAAATGGCCCAAAACCATTAGCACAAAATACACGCAGCCCAATGTTTTAGTAGAAAAATCTAACGTAGGCCCTTGCCAAGAGGGCAAGAGGCCTAACCTGTCCCGCCAGTACTCATCCCAACTTGGACATAAGCTAGTTACAAAGTCTCAATGCTCAGCCGAGACTGGAACCAGTGGGGTAGGAGTGGCAACATGCACCCTACCTACAGATACTCAACTCGACCCAATCTGGTCGTATAGAATTGTCAATCCGATTCGCAACCGGTAAAGTAGTGTGGGTATGATTTTTGTGTAGATCGAACCTCAACTCTACTTGACCAACCTGTACCTTATATATGTATATGTTATATACTTATATAAAAATATATTTTAAATGAATGTTAAACCAAAGACTTCTCAATTAAATACAAAAGATTTTTAGTTACTAAAAGAAAATCATTAATTGATAATTTAATACATTTTTCTTACATAAAAGTCAGCTCTATTTTAAATTATTATCAAATTATATAATAATGTTGCATCTTTTTGGTAATTCGCATATAAGATTGGATGTCTACAAGTTAAGAACGAATAAAATTAAAATTAAAATATTCTCAACCCATACGTAGAATTAGAATTGGATCTAAACTCATACTCTATCCTATGTATTATCATTCCTATGCGTGACATAATCTACTACCTACAAAGAACTGTACAAGAGTTCAAAACTTCAAATTCTGAATAAGTTAAAAAAGTAAAATTAATGTGTGAATGTGTATGTGTCTATTGTATAAAAACAACGAAAATAAAAAAAGTCACAATGCAAAAATCTCTCTCTTATTTGAAAATCAAGCTTTCCAAGCCTCGTAATTTGTAGGTACCACTGACATTCTTAGAAAGAGCTCCTAAAGATTGATTATGAACTCTTTTACTGCATCAAAGTCTTTACAGATATCTAATGTCCAAATTCATATCTTATGCATAAAGTCCAAATATTCCAGTTACAACAGCAACTGTAAAACAATCGTTCTATATATAAAGATTCAGTTATTCACATCCACAATGTGCTTTTGTCCATCAAGAGCGCGTGATTATTCAATTTACAGTGAGAAGGGCAGTAAATTTCTAGTTACTGCTGAGCTGTTTTCCATAACTACTTAATTGTTTTGGAAACTTATGGGTAGGGTTAAAAAAGAGTGCAAGACTAGGCACAAGAAGTCGCAAACCCAATTAATTTCTCTGTCCAAGTCTCAGATTTTTTTATAGAACCGTACCTTCTGCTATGAACATCATCTTTGGTTAGTTGAGCCGTTCATAAATTCCCCAACGGTAATAGTAAATCTTCATAAAAACTTAGTAATTACTTATGGTACGGCCCTTGTGCTACACAGTATATTATTTTGACTTAAGCTACAATAACAATATTACCCTCAAGCGAAGCGCCCCAATGTGCTCCCTGAACTAAGGACAAGAAAGGAACTTAGTTTATTTATTATGTTATATAACTTGACACCTGTGCCTGGCTGGAATCATGGACTTCAATGTACTACTAGCTCGTAGTAATTCTTCAAACACGAATTTCCCATTAAACTTCATATCTTTATGTCCGTGTACATGATAGCGAGTGATACCTTGATAGAAAAAATTGTTACTTAACACAAACCTTGTTTTTACTACTATAACGACATTCTTGTTGACATTATATTCATAAATATGAAATCAATAATAACATATAAATTTTACACTTATTCTTTAAACAATGATTTACATATTTCAACACCCATGTCTAATAAATTATAAATAATAATTTTTGACTAATTATCCAAATCAATATTCAAATATTATAAAAATAGACATTTTAGTTTCGAAAAAAATTAATACAGAAAAATATTCTCAAAGTTTTATTCTTGTAGACAAATCAATCTCCAGTTCATTTTTCAGCAAAATAATTACCCAAATCAGTCTCTAAAAATTTTAAAAACAGATATTTTAGTCCAAAAAAATTAATACACAAATTAATTTTCAACGTTTTTTCTGTCAAATATAACAGTATCCCATTCATAAAAAAAGTAAAATACAATTATTATTATTATTATTGTTATTATTAATTACACAATTATACTGTACCATAATTTTTTATATTTTTTGGACAAAAACGATAATAAATTTAGTCATTAGATTTTTATGTATATTCACTCAATAATAATAATAATAGTAATAATAAAATTATTAAAAATTATTTTACAAGAAATTCAAAGTTAAAAATATTTAATATTTTTTATTTAATATAATTAAAAGATGCCCTATTCTAAAAAGTACGTTTGTATAAAAAAAAAGAGTAATTACCTAAATCAGTGCCCAAAGATTTTAAAAACGGATATTTTAGTCTTTAAAAAAAAATTAATACACAGATTAATCCCAATATTTTACTCTGACAAACAAATCAGTTCCCAATCTATTTTTTGGCAGAGAAATTATCCAAATTAGTCCCCAAAAATTTTAAAAATAGACATTTTAGTTCCAAAAGAAAATTAATACACAAATCAATCCCCAACGTTTTTTTTTTGTCAAGCATAAGAGTCCTTCATCCATTTTACTTTTCCTATATCTCAAGCTTTATTATTATTAGCTTAGTTGACACTAACATATTAATATACTATTTTCGTTGAAAATAAATGAGGTGAATAATTATGTTTTGAAATTCAAATTAAAATATTTTCTGTTAATATAAACATATTTTTTAAAATAGGACATCTTTTGATTATATTAAATACAAAAATATTAAATTATCTCAACCTTAAATTTTTTTGTAAAATAATCTCTAATAATTGCATTATTATTATTATTGAATGACTATATATACTTTTTATATTTTTTATGCAAAAATTATTTTTATATTATAAATACATACATAAAAATCTAATGAATAAATTTATCAATTTTTTTGTCCAAAAATGTAAACAATTATGGTACAATATTATTGTATAATAAATAATAATAATAATAATAATAATAATAATAATAATAATAATAATAATTTTATTTTATGTTATTTTATGTTTATGGAGGGAGATTGTTATGTCGGACGAAAAAAATATTAGGAATTGATCTGTGTATTAATTTTTTTTGAAACTAAAATGTTCGCTTTTAAAATTTTTGGAAACTGATTTGGATAATTACTCTGTCGAAAAAGGAATTAGGGACTGATTTATCCACCAGAATAAAATCTTGAGAATGTTTTTGTGTATTAATTTTTTTTGGAGTAAAATATCCGCTTTTAAAATTCTTGGCGACTGATTTGAGTGAAAATATTTTAATTTATATTTTAAAGCATCATTATTTACCTTATCTGTTTCCAACAAAAAGAGTGTATCAATATGTTAGTGTCATCATTCAAATGCACAAATTTAAGCTAATAATAATAAATGTTGACATGTAATAAAAATAAAATAGGCAAAAGACTGTTATGTCTGAATAAAAAAAAATTAAAAATTAATCTGTATATTAATTTTTTTTAGAAACTAAATTATCTATTTTTAAAATTCTTGAAATTGATTTGAGTAATTACTCATAATTTTTTTATGGTATCTCCAAGTTGGACTCTAGTTGGTTGTATAAAACAACATTTCTGTTAAATAATTTCAAACTTAACATGCCACTTAAAATGTTAAGCAGGACCACAGCATTGAAGACAAAGGCCTAAAGAGAGTTGTAGTCCTATAAAATGGGAGGAATGCATGTCTAACACTCCCATGCTCTCTCTACATCTCATATAACAATCACTCTCCGTACAAAACAGAAGAAAAACCATCAGTGCTTTACAATAATTAAAAAAAAAAAGAATGGGTCAGAGAGTGACCAAGTTGATGGCGGTGATTTTGGCCATTATCATGGTGGTGGCGCTTGCTTCAGAAGTTGAAGGAGGAAGAAAACTCAAAGGTGACAAGGGAATAATGAAGAAGGATGATGAGAATATGGATCAGCCTCAGAACTTCGTTGGAGGCATGGGTGCCATTTTACCAAGCCCTAATGGTTATACTTTTACTGGTGTTGGGTTTGGTCCTAATGGGTTTTGCACTTTCCCTGGGGGCTGCACTCCAACAACACTACCCACCATCACTAACCCTCCTCCTGCTTTTCGTCTTAGGATTCCGCCGCCACCCCATATATAGAGAAGCAGAAGGTTAGGGTTTGTTTGGTTTGACGAACTTTTTTTTGTTTTTATTTTCAGTGTTTTTCTGTTTTTATAATTTTGTTATTTCACTCTTTTTTTTACAAAATGATAAAAACAGATAACACTTGAACATAAAATCAAAAAATAAAAATACAAACCAAACACTACATCTTAACACTGTCTTTGTTCTAGTATTTTAGACTTCTAATATTAGCTAGAGTATGGTACGGAACTTTATTTTTAAGCTTTTAATTTAGGATGTGTGTGGTTTATGTTTTGGTCTAGTCTGATTTCCAGAGTCATGTTAGTTTTTTGTCTGGTTTTTATATGGCTGGTGTATGCCTGAATGTCGTTACAGGATAATTATATTGTAGACTTTCTATGCATACTATATTGTGGTGTAATATCTGAGATCCTATTAGAAGCATGCAATGTCTCAAGCTCTTGTCTCTTTTGTTAAAAAGTTTTTAATTTTATTTCGTAGATAACGATTGAGTTAGTTTAATTAATTAATTGATAAGCCTAGTATTTAATTTGTATCGCTGCGATATGATTATTACGTATGTGCATTCCCTGGTTCTATTTTACTGCCTGTTCAAGCTGATCGCAGAGACTCAGACAATTAATTTGGTTAGTAATGCAAAATATATATGGATATGGAATACCATCAAAACAGTAATGCTAGGGAACAAAAAAAAATAGTCAGAACTTATTTGATTTATTGCAACAATTAATGAAAGCTAAATAAGACAAGTTATAGCTGTTTTTGGCTAATTTTTTTTGTTACCAAACATTTCTGCACCCAAAATACCACAAAACAGAGCTACCCTATGCTACCTATATCTCCACCAACAAAAGACCTTGTCATGACGGTCCGAAAGGTGAAAATGGAAAACATGAGTCTTGAACGTTGTTTAAATTTGAGCTCATTCAATCGTTAACAAATCTGTGTGATAATCGGTTTTTAGAAATAATTTTGTATTTGTGCAAAAATACTTTTTCTCTCGTCTTTTCTCACTGCCTGTTGGTTTTAATCAATTGCCTCTTTTAAACCCCAACTAACCCTAAAAGATTCCACTCTCAAATAATAATAATCATGGACTTAGACACAAATGTTTGTGTTTTTTTTAGTAATTTTATATGACCAACAAAATTTATTATCTTTGTCAATTTTAAATAAAAAACTATTAGCAGGTTATTAGAATTTATTGTTTTTATCTATTAATTAGTTATTAATATTTAAAAGTATGGGTTAAAACATGTTGTTAGATTGCTAAACTAAAAAATTTGGATTGATAAATAACTAAAAATAATAGCAAAAAATAATAAATTTTAATGATCTTTTAATATTTATTTTTTAGATATTAAAAATTAAATTTTAAACCATTCAGTTCTAATAATATAAAAATAAAGTATTGATTCAAAATATTAGTATTAATATTGATAAAAAAATATTAAACTATTAGTTTTTTTTTCATATAAAAGGGAGCCCAAGCAAGCATGTATGCATCCAAAGTAAAATGTAGTAGTAAATTAGCAAATGAATTAAGAACGAAACATGCTTTTAAACTGTTCATTTGTTTGAATTTTGAGCACGTAAAAGATTCTTACAAGTTGCTGACCGAAATAACATCAACTACTTAAATCAATTTGGCATCCTTGTATGTGAGATTTTTTTTTCATATGCAATAAGGTTTGTTTACTAAAAATACTTGTTTTGGGGGGGGGGGGGGGGGGGACATAGAAAGAAAAACACACGTGCGAGAACTACATATTAATGAATAAATTCGTAGAATTAAGTGGCTTTCAATCATCATGTCATAATCTAGCTCAAGAGATTAAGAATATCTAACTTTGATAAATATGCAACCTATATTACATACAAGTTCATTATATAAGTTTCACACCTTTTTCAAAAACATGAACTTTGGATAATTTATAAAGATAAATAGTCAAATTAGTCTCTAAAAAATTATTTAATTTATTTTTTAAATTAATTTTTGAAATAAATTTTTAATTAAATTCGTCTTTCAAAGTTTTTCAATTAGTTGTTGTAGTTTTTTCGTCACTTCCATTACTAACTATATCAAAATTTGTTGATGTGATACATTAAATAATACCACAATATATACTTAGTAGTTCTAATTGACGGTTAACATAATAAATTTATGAAATTAGATCAAATCAACTCCGAATCAAAAAATTTCAATGTCTCTAGTTCTCTCCTCAATTAAATTTTGATTTAATCTAATTTCATAAACTTATTATGCTAATAGTTAATTAAGGCTACTGTGTTATGTTACAGGTTAACGTGCTACATTAACAAATTTTAACACCGTCAACCAAAAAAATACTAAAAAAATTAACACAATTAATTTAAAACTTTAAAAAATTAATTTGATTAAAAAAATTTGAAAACTAATTTAATAAACAAGTAATTATTTAGAGACAAATTTGACTATTTATCCTGGTTTATATAAGTTTAAAGCATCTTTTATCTCTAGAGTTAATGTAAGGAATTGAGTAAGATGGACTATAAAAAAAAATTATAATAAACAATATTAGTAACGCGCATGCGATAAAAAAATGATGCCAAAATTATTTTAAAATATTATAGGATAAAGTATATTTTTTTTCTCTAAAGTTTGGTAAAAGTTTTAAAAATATATAAAAATTATGCTTAATTTATTTGTGTTGAGGGGTTGTTCTTATGAAATTATTATTGAATCGGTCTTAAATTTTTTAAAAAATTAACCGTTATGGATATATCTTATGCAAATCGAAAACTTTTGAGACAAAATTGAAATAAAATAAAACTTAGGGATATTTTTAAAATTTTTATTAAACTTCAGAGACAAAAAATATATTTTACCCAAAATTATAATAATTATATTGATGTCTAAGTCATCGATAATATTAATTAATAATATTTAATTATTTAGTTTGCTGTTGATAACGAAATTGGTAGCATGAAATAATAGTTATATTAGATTAATATTAAAGATTATATTTAATAATATATTATATAATTTTCTACTATCTAATTATTAAATCTATATTTAAAATACCAAACTATTCTAATATAATGAAAAATAAATTGGTAATTTCGTATAGTATATTTAGTAGTTCAGCACAACCGATTTAATCTATTATTACACAATTCAAATTTTAAATCATCAACTAAATAATTCTTAAAGTATTATTCTCTACGTACAAGTCATTTTTCGATATAAGTCTATACAAGTTATTTATATTCATGAGTGCACGTTTTTTTCATGTTGTTACTGCACGTTCTTCTTGTTCTTTGTTATTTTTCTCTTTTGTTATCGTCATCACCAACACCACCTCTTCCACCTCCTCCTCTTCCTCCTCCTTTTTTTTTTTTATTGAAATTTCATCTCCTCCTTCCTTTTCCTCTTTCTTCTCCATCATCAGTTTGGGTGTAATCCTGTTTTGGTCCTTAAGGTTTAAAGTGTCCTATTTAAATCCAAAAAAGTTTCATTTAGCTTCAATATAGTCATATCGTGAAGTCAAAGTTAAATAATTAATGAAATGTTCTACATGACAGCAGTACAAGAACAAGGTCGATAATTTGGAGAACAAGTACAAGTTCCAGAGGTACAAAATCAACCGTGGATGCATCAATACATTTATTTATCATTCTCCTTAGTTCTATAGAAAATATTTAATTTAAATTATAAAAAAATAATAAATAAATGTATTGATGCATCAACGGTTGATTTTGTGCCTCTGGAGTTTGTATTTGTTCTCCAGATTATTGACCTTGTTCTTGTAATGCTGTTATGTAGGACATTTTGTTATTTATTTAACTTTGACCTCACGGTGGGACACCATTGAAGCTAAATAAAAATTTTTTGGATTCAAATAGGATACTTTAAACCTTAAGGACCAAAACAGGATTACGCTTAAACATTGGGGACTAATTTAGTACTTTACTCTAATGAATAATTCAAGTTTAGATTGTCAATTGAACCAAAACGAAATTGATTATTGTTTTGAATCCAATCAAGTAAATGAGGTGTGGTTCGATTCTAGTTAATATTTTCGTTAGTAGTTTATGATTCTGTAGGTGAATAATGTTTTTGTTTGTAAAAATTGTTGTTCATCGTTGATGGTTTGAATCGAATGTAATGTAAAAGTTTTGTATTAAAGAAAATATTTTTTTTGTATTTGCAGCAAATTTGAGTGTAACACGAAGATCTTTTAGTGTATTGTTTAAGAATTTTCAGTGTATATGTGCTAATAAGTTCTTCATAATTCAAAACTCTTCTTCCTCCTCCTCATCTTCTGCTGCTGCTTCTTCTTCTTTTTCAACATCATTATCATCATCTTCTTTTTTTTTATTCATCTTTTTTCTTGTTTTACTCTCTTAACAAGAATAAAACAAAAAAATCAAACAAAGAAGAAGAAAAAACACATAATGGTACAAAATTATTTGGAAGAGGATAAACTTACATTTATTCAACTAAAAGAAAGAAAGAAATAAGGGAAAAAAAGAAGAAGAAAAAAATGCAGCATTAGAGAAAATAATTTTTTTTATTTGCAGTAAATTTGAGTGTAATACGAAGATATTTGGGTGTAACACGAAGATATTTGAGTGTATTGTTTAAGAATTTTCGATGTATGTGTGTTGATAAATTCTGCATAATTCAAAACTCTTCCTCTTCCTCTTCCTCCTCCTCAACTTATGCTGCTTCTTCTTCTTGTTTTCATCATCATCACCATCTTCTTCTTTTTTTTCTTATTCATCTTTTTCTTTTTATTTTACCTTCTCAAGTTTCTTCTTATTTTACTCTCTTAACAAGAATAAAAACAAAAAAATCAAACAAAGAAGAAAAAAATACATAATGCTGCAAAATTACTTGGAAGATGATGAACTTACATTTATTCAACTAAAAGAAAGAAAAAAATCAGGAAATAAAGAAAAAGAAAAAAATATAGCATTAAAAAAATATTTTTCTGTATTTACAGCAACTTTAGATATAACACGAAGATACTAATAGTTAAAAATAGTTAAATCATTTGATTTAAATTTAGTTAACTCATTCTTAAATTCAGTTGACTGTAATTCCTACTTTTTTTCCAAATAGTTAAATCATTTGATTTAAATATTCGTGACTACACTATAGATACTAATACTAACACTATACCAAATTGAACATATAGCTACACTTTATTTATGACCGTTATTTTAAGGGTCTCTAATCATTAACATTATGACGCTTATGCGCTTAATTTTTAAATAGTTAGTATTTAGTCTATATCTCTCTCATTCTTTTTTTTAACTTTCTATTTTTTTAAAAATGTATTCACTATTTCACTATCATTTCAGATGAGATGAGAAGAATCGAAAAACAAGAAAGTAACGCAACAACCTTCACCATGCTACAGTTCGTCGTTTATCGTCTCACCATCGCGGTTCGCGTTCACTGATGAGTCACTATTTTACGATTTATTTTGTACTGAATTGAGTGAATTTTATCAATTATTCATACACTTATTCATATAAATTGCATGGTTTTACAAATCCTTTCTAATTTTGTGCTATGATTGAAAACATGCTTCTTTGACTTTAAAATTGCTGATTTTTAATCCTCTCTTATTACCATTCGATGCCGTGATATATTTGTTACATGTTTTCAGGGTTTATAGGGCTGGAATGGCTTAGAGGATGGAAAGGAAGAATGCAAAAGTGGAAGGAACACAAGAAATTGAGTATTTCAGAAGCTGGTAGCGACGCGTGCGCATGGGCGACACGTACGCGTGACCAGTGAAGCAGGCAAGCGACGCGTAGGCGTGACCAGGAATTTGTTCAGCGATGCGTACATATGGCTGACACGTACGCGTGACGAGCGTCACGTGCTGCATTAAACAAAATTCACTGGGGACGAATTCTGGGCTGCTTTTGACCCAGTTTCAGGCCTGAAAATACAGATTAGAGGCTGCAGAGTGGAGTTGGAAGGGGGGATCATTCACTTTTCGTTCATTCACACAATTTTAGGTTGTAGATGTAGTTTTCTAGAGAGAGAAGATGAATCTCTCTCTCTCTCTCTCTCTCTCTCTCTCTCTCTCTCTCTCTCTCTCTCTCTCTCTCTCAGTTTTAGGGTTTTTAGTTTTGTTCCTTCTCAAATTTAGATTTCTACCTTACTTAATTTAGTTTCTCTTCTACTTTTATTTGTTCTAATACTTTAGTTTATCTATTTCTCTCGTTGATTTCTTTATGTTGCCAATTTAGTTTATGAATTCTTCTTGTTTCCTTTAATCCATATTAATGCAATTGATGTTTCCATGTTTATGATTGCTTTCTTTAAATTGTTGTTATTGTTTCCTTTTGCAATTGTTAGTCTTAGATTTTGCTATGTCTTGTTAGTTTTCTATGTTTTTATTTTATGCCTTCCAAGTATTCGATAAAATGCTTGGTTGGATTTTAAAATAGATTTTTATGTTCTTAACTTGGATTGATCAATTAGAGACTCTTGAGTTATCAAAATTCTTTTGTTGAATGGTAATCGAAGATTTCCGGTTAGCTTGAACTTCACTAAATCTAGTCTCTCACTATGAGTTGACCAGAACTTGTGAACTCAAGTTGATCGTATGCACTTGACCTTCCTCCATTGGTTAGAGGTTAACTAAGTGAAGGCAATTCACATTTACCATCACAATTGATAATGGTAATAAGGATAGGACTTCGTAGTTATTACTTAATTTTCTTGCCATTTTTACTTTCTTGTCTCTTATTTTAAAAACCCCAAAAATATATTTTCCCATAACCAATAGTAAGTACACTTTCCTGCAATTTCTTGAGAGACAACTCGAGGTTTAAATACATCGGTTAATTTTATTGGGTTTGCTTAAGTGACAAACAATTTAAACATTGACCGAGGATAATTTGTTGGTTTAGAAGTATACTTGCAACACAACATTTTTGTGAAATTCTTTACCGACATTTTTTCTCTCATCATTCACCGTTCACCATCGTGATTTGCATTCATCGTTCACCATTCGCTGTCCTCGCGTCACCCTTTCGTTTCCCTTTTTCTCCGAGTGCGAACCCTAATTCTCCGTCCAGCGACTTTTTCTTCTCTTCCAACCTCAATACTAAACACTGATAGTGAGTATTCAATTGTTCTTCTATTATACTTTTTCCCCTACAATTTCGTTGTTGTTTCTTAATGTTTGTTATGCTGAAGTTGTTGCAATTGTTTGTTATTAGTGCTCTATTTTGTTGTAATTTATCATAATGATTATATCATGATGTTCATATTTGCTATTTTTCTTTGAATTCTCTTATTTATTTTTCCGCACTCAACATGTTCGATAAAATACTTCAATTATATTTCTTTGAATGCTGTCTTTCTTATTTCTTCTCTTGATTTCTTCGATGTTTTTGTGCCTTGATGATATCATGAACTGGTTAGTGATCTTCTTAAATTACAACATGTTGATTACATTGTCCAACTTAAATATCTGGACTTTTGTTGAAAGTAATATCAATGTAGGAAGGATGTTTTTTAAGTTGTAATGATGTGGAATGTATGTTGATGTTGTAAACATGTCAATAAAGGCATCGAAAATATTAACTTACATGTTAGTTGAGTTTGAAATAAACAAGAGTACGTGGTATAAATTTCATAATTAGTCATCACTTTATTACTTTAATGTTTTCCTAATATAAAATCTAGTGAAGTTGTAGCTTCCAAACTAATTTTTTTCTCTGTCATTCTCACTAACTGACATACTACAAAATTGTGATTGGTTGGTTGATCTAGTATGTAATATTGTAAAACTATATATCTTATATTTCTTGTATACTAAAGTTTTCTCATTTTGTGGGTAGGATAGCTTTTCCACTCTAGTACTTCCTTCAAAAATAAAATGTGTCTTCTACATGTCAAGTAAGGGAAAAAATTTGCTCCATAACGTAAATCTGTTTTGGTGCTATTTTTATTAGAATTGTTCTTCTGTTATGAAAGAGAAAAAGTATATATTTGACAAAGTGCAACTTTATTCATTTTTATTAAGTTTTTTTAGGAAATTAATTATGCTATTGATTTAATAATTTATGAGCAATTTATAATTATAACTTCCATTTGTCTTGATATCTTTTCAATAGGTCTTTCCTTCACCTAATGCAACTGTATTAGAGCAGTTAAGTAATATAGACTGCATTGTGTATTCCATGGTTCCTTTTTCACTTTAATCTGCCCCTCGTTGGTAAGATTCTTAGAAGTAGTTTATAAAAAGTATGCTATTTCCTCTTCATGAAGTGCCATTACATAATCTTTTAATTTTGTTGGAGACATTGCATGATTATGTGGATTAATCTATAATTTTGTTAGAATAAACATATCTTTCTTCTTTACACAGTTTAGTTCTCCTACTAGATGATCATTGATCAACAAGTTTTTTTAGGTCTTATTGGGAATTGGAGAGATTATTTCGTCAAGGTCTTGCCTCAAGGTACTTCTTGATCTTGTAATTATATATGTTTTCTTTGCTTATTAATGTTTAGTCTAATGAGCCTTCCATATAGTTTGTATTTTAGGAATTTAGGCTCGATAAGATTGCTTTCAATTTGCAAGGAGAGCATTTGTTTCTCTTTTGGAAGAAACAAGCTATTAAGGTAGTCCGACTGTGCTTGATTGCTGAGCAATAAGACAAAATGGGTAATAAGTTTCTGTGCTTTGGTATGGAAGTTCAGCAATAGTGCTATTAGTGGCGTGAATTTGTTCCAATGCATGAAATTCAAGCTACGGTCTTTTGTTTTATTGAAATTTTATAGCAATATATGCATTCTTTTCCAAAATTCTACTCATTTTTATTTTTATTTTTATATAAATATAGAATTCTGTGAGTGGGAATTCCTTCACAATTGAAGCTAGTTGGTGCCAAATAGATATCTTTATTTTGATTTTGGTTTAAAATAAGGCTTTGATTAATTCACTAAAGAGTGCCAATATCATTTTATTTGAATGCATGCTTTTTACCCTGTTGTAAGTGCCAAGTGGTATACTGTTAATAAACCCTTATCGCTCCATATGATGATTGCTATTATAAAATGAATTGTCATATTTAGTTTACTCTCCCCTTATTGTTGATGCAATTATTATTGAAATTTCAAAGAAACTTTACATAAAAATGTATGAGTTAGGACTTTCGCTTTGGTACTTACTAACTGCTACTATAGATATATTTGTTTAGTATTGGTTTTTATTATCACGTGTTCAACATGATGCATGCCTGGAAAAGCTTGAGAAAAATATTTTTTCTTGGGTGTTTTGCTTCTTTTGAAGCAAAATGATGTTATTTGATGTGTGTGGAATCTTACTTCAAATAAAAATTCAGATACTTTGAAAATTGATAACTAAAATTCACAATACAATATGCATAATGTGATGACAAGATTTTTTCTACCATTAATAATTTTATGCAACCGAGTTAGTATGTCATTTCCATTTTGGTGCCAAGAAATAGTTCAGTTCCAGTTGATGTTGACCGATTGAATGCCCAAGGAATATTTGATGTGGTATGTATACCAATTTTGCTCGAGGCAAAATTGAGTGGATAATACAACCTATAATCTTTTTAATGCAACTTACTTTTTTTTGGGATCCTCAAACAATTCTTATTTTGCAGATTGTTGTTGACTCCCTACGTGATTTCAAAGTGGGTATAATATATAACCCAAAATTGTTGATAAGAGCTCTCGCTGACTTAATTGACAGATACATGAAGTCGAAAGGCAAGGAATTAATCGATGCTAGATGATATAATAAGAGTCTACAATTAACAATTTTTTTCCTCTGAAGGATTTCTAGGTAAAATTGCCTATTTATAATCATATATTGGAACAATTTTTCCTCCCATCCAAAGTACAGCAGTTCGATGAAACCTTGATATAATATTTATTGCCATAAGTATTTGATTATGTAGGGATGATATAGTTTAAGCTAAAAGAAAATAAAAGGAGAAACATTAAGAGTCTTGTTGTATATTTACAGCAGTGCTGTGTATGTATATGGAATACATTAATCTTATTTGGTCCAAATAATCTGTTCATGGTAGAAAAATCATAGGCTATAAAGTGTGGTGGATGACCATCAATTATCCTTCCTTGATTGATTTTGGTATGCTATTGTTCATTGTACATTGTTTTAAATGGTTTGCTATTTTGTTGCTGAGACTGAATCCAAACATGTGCAATTTATCTGGTGTTGCTTTCTGGCTCGATGATGCAAACTCTGCACACCAGATGTCTGGAGAGGTTTCAAAAGAAGGGAAAGCCAGTGGCGATACGAATACTGATGGAATGTGGATTCAAATTCAGTACATGCTGCTGAAAAAGACCTTGCTTTTATTAGTAATGTTTTCCCTAAAAGAAACACAGTGAATGGTAATGTCATATTTGTATCATAATCTGTACTATGATTCTTATGTTTGGTATTTTTCTGATTTTATTCTTTTCACAGTGATTTGATGCAATTTTTCTCCTTTATAAAAATGTTCATAGCCAATAAACATAGAAGAGAAAGTGTTCAAGATGATTAGAGTGTACTTAGATTTGCATAACCAATATGTTCACAAGGAAAACCTTCCATGGAAGGCTGAACAAGTGGAGACTGACTCTGATCCATTTCATTTTGAACCAGTTGAGCAACATCAGTAAGTTAGTTGTTTTCCATTATTCCCCTTAGATATTTTTGTTCCCATCTTGTAAATCTAGTATTTCTGTGACGATCTTACTTTGTCAGAGGTATTTTTCATAGAGGAAGAACCACTGAAGTTGAAGTTGAATTTGAGAAGCTCTTGCACGAGAGTTTATGCAATCTGCTACTACAAGTGGACCTTCAAGAATTGAATATCATATATTTGTTTAGCACTTAGATATATGAATTATGTTATAGGGTCGATACTTTATTGTGTATGGTAGTTTTTACTCTTTATAGATATATGAATTATGAATCAAATGAACAATGAATTAGATCTATAATTGTATAAATATTTTGGTGTAGGAAGTTTTATTAAGAAGGAAATTTTTGATGTTGTAGGGTTTATATACATATAAATTATTATTTATAATAGAAATAATTTTTGTAATAATTAATAAAAAAAAGCTTTGATATTGGAGAGATTATGACAGTTTAAAACAGTCATTAAATACAGAAAAAATTGTCACAGGAATTAGTAACTTAGTGACAGTTTAAATAGTCACTAAATATACCTAAAAACCATTATAAGAACAAGTAACTTAGTGAGGGTTTTAAATTGTCACTAAATATTGTAATAGTCACAAAAATATAAGAAAAAACTGTCACAGAATTTAGTAATTTAATGACAGTTTCAAAACGTCGTGAAAATACAATATAAAAAACACATTTACAAGTGTTACAAATTAGTGACTGTTTTATATTTTAAAAACTGTCAAAAACAATTTAGTGACACTCCTTACCAACAGTGGTCCAAAACCGTCACTATGTCTGCTGGCAACGGTCAAATCTATGACGCTTTTTTTTCCGTCGCAAAAATTATTTAGTGACAGTTAAAACCGTCGCTAAGCATTAAAAAAACCGTCACCAAAATGCTGTTTTGTTGTAGTGTAATATCATTAACTGCAAATAAATACATCATATAAATTGAATTGTTCTAAAATTTAACATGTTAATATTAAGAATACATTTTATTCCTCTATGATAAAATCTTATAATAAGAATAATATGAAAACTCACTTTCTAAAAAACGCTTTCTAATCACCATCATCGTCGTGTTATCTTGACAAAGAGGCAGAAATTGTTCCACTTACATTTGTCATTATAATAGGTTGCTCTAATATTTTTACGTGTAGAAAGCTTGTTGCCTTGTACACCAGAGTCATGGTCTTCAGAGTAGTGTTAGATGAATAAGTATTGTTAGTAATGATTTGATTATTAAAAATACTTGGTTGCTCAAAATCGGATATTATAAATACTTATAAAAATATTAATAAATTATTTATCAAATAAACCCAAAGTAGTAAGGATGTAATAAGAGTGGGTATTATAGTAATAGGATGAATAATGGTTGTTTCACTAACTCCCCAAGTGACTATCACTCGGATTCAATACCAACTGTCCTCCACTCAGTTTCATCCAACGGTCAAGCTAAGCCTTCCCTTCGCCTTACACGTGGCATTACATTATTATTTTTGTTTTTTCTTTCCCAAGGACTAAGGAGTAATGACCTTTAATCCGCTATCACAAAGGAGTTTTAAGCAAATCCCCAAGGTCGTTATTAGTTTGAGACCCTCTTAAACGGTTAAATTCAAGGTTTGTTGTATGTCAATTACTCAATACTCAATAATATTAATGTTGTCTTCACATATACACTTCATCTCCTGCTTTGTTATGTACTTCTTTCATGTCATTTTGAATTTGGCAATTTTTCTGCTTTAGTCCTTCTTGAATAGAAACTATAATTGTACTGTATCATTTTCGTACACTAAATTTATTACTTCAGATTGTAGTTTCCATTCTTCTTTATATGTCTCATCTATTTTATTTTTACTTGAAGTTACTGTCTCAACTAGACAATAATTTAAGTGTATAAATAACACTGTCGGTGATTAGTTTTTTATCTGTTGATTATTCACATATGTTCATACTTTGGTCTAACAAATAAGATCAGGTCCAACGAAGATAAAGAACCTAATCCATAAAGAAAGTCTTCAACCTATACCCAATTTTTTTGAAGAGGTCAGACATCACAAAGGAGCCAGACTTGTATTTTTCTTTTTAGATTCAAAGTCCATGCAAAAATATTTTTCAAGCAAAGAAAAATACAAGTCCAACTCTACTTGCCTAAACAAATAATTGCCTCCAAAAATCTCTCTCACTATCTCTATCTTTCCTAAAAGATAGATTTATTTAGACTCTCAAGATAAAGGAAATGATTAATCCACTAATAAAGGTGAAATTACTCCAACAAAAGTGGTTAACATTCTACTATAAATATCATGATACTCCTCAGGTATAAGGTACATTCTAATATACTCAAAACCTGCTAAAAGCCCTTGCTAACTTGAACATTGGAGTCTCTTGCAGGTACCACCCTACCTCTTGATGAGGAACTCGGACGGTAGCACCCGACACTAGTACAAGTCGGACGCTGCCTCAGAAAGAGTCTGGATCTCACGTCTAGGCCCAAACCAATGTTTCAGCAACCCTCGGAACAACATATATTTTGTTTATTAAAGCAAATTTGCAGTAGTTTGTTATGTTTGAATTTACAATTACAATTACAAGTGAGACAGATAAATTAAGTCCTGCAATATTTCTTTGATTGCCTGAATGTGAATCATATCTTCTCTTCTGTGCATGTTGTTTTATTCGTAAAAATAAAATCTGTTTATGCTTTTATGAACATTATTGACATGAGTTTCCTTTTCTCTTCTTTTAACCGCCATGTTGTCTAACAATGTTCTTGTAGGTGAAATTTCATATCTACTCTTATATCCACAACTATTCTATTCTACTTCGGACAGCAAAGTCGCATGTGAGACGTGCACAAAGACCAACCTTATGAATAGATTGTCGTCGACTATTAAAGTGGGAGAAGCCACAGCAGTGTTTAATTAATATGCTCATGATTTCATCATACCTATGTTTTGCCATTAAGTTTGTGTTTTCTTTTTTATGTAACCTTTCTTCAAACTTGTGAGATTAGGGGACTGATAGCTGCATAGCACTTAGAAGCACCAATGGACTTAGAGTGTTACAAAAATTCTAATGGAGTATTTTTGGAGTTTTAAATATGATATGTACTTATGTATATAAAATGAATTGGTTTTAAATTTCGATTAATGAAATGAATCTGATCTCATTTTATACAAGTGATTTCCCTTTTGTTAAAAATTAGTTAAATTTTCTTACTTTATATAAAGTTAAAATGAATTGAAATTAAAGATATAAGTGATGAATCTCTTATTTAGTCTCAAATCACCATTTATAACATACAATTCTAAAAATATTAATGTGCCATTTTGTAAAATTTAAAATAAAATTGAACTAAAAATAACTTTTGAGATGCTCTAATCATCATTATGGTTGACTTCCTATGCTTCATTTTTGTCATCTACTCCTGAAGAATCCCTCTTCTAAAAAAGAAAACATAATCTAAGTCGCCGTTTATTGAATCCCCATGGACTCTGCTATTAATTGAATACTACAGTGAGTCATTTTATACTACGTTACAAAGTAATTTCCTCCATTTTTATTTATTACTTACGTATTTCAATTCATACTTTAATACATCTAAATAGGTTTAATACTCAAACTCGTCCTTGAAAGATCACATGTTCTCAATTTCGTCCCTAAATGATTTTTTTAATCAAATTAGTCCCTGAATGAATTTTTTTTAAATCACGTTCGTCCTTCCATTAACCTCTTCACACTGTCGTTAAGAATCTGCTGACCTGGAATGTGAGGTGGCAATACGAATAACACCTGGCATGGTGTGTGTGTGTTGCTGACGAGATATGTTTAGGATTATATATCAATTTCGTCCCTAATTCTCAAATAAATAAACCCTAATTTCCTTCTTCCCAAGAACATGAATGCATTGCTTGAGTGTTATTGTAGATCCAACAGCTGTTGAGGAAGGAGAAATTCGATTTTGGCGCCATGATGGAGAGCAGAAGTGGAGGTCCCGGTGGCGGGTTGCCGTCGCACTCACATGGTAGCTATGCTTCGAGCTCGTCCATGTGAAGAAGAAGGAAAAACGATGATGAAACCTATTTTTACGGTTAAGAAATCTAAGACATCACAAAATCCAGATAAGTTGTTTCATACTTGTCCAAGATATCAGGTGAGTTTAATTTTTATGAATAATAGAATCATCTTGGCTTTCACTCTTTATGTGAGATTAACAATTTTATTCAATGTTTTCAGAAAGGGAGCCACTACAATTTTTTTGAATGGGTTGAGGAAAATGAACATGTAGTTGCTGCAGAAGGTCCAAAGGAAGTCCCAGAAACTGATGTAGAACTGGAGATTGATTATGAAGATTGGAAGGTTAAATTAGCATGGAGATAGGTAGTTTAGAAGCAGAAATCAGAGTACTCAAAATGTTAATGTGTTTCATTTTCACTGGTCTGATAATGGTCATCTTAGTAGGAATTTTACTTTGCATGTCATATATGTACAACTAGGAGACAGTGAATGTGATATGGTGGTGTGATTTAGGTTGCTGACTTTACTTTGCTGGATTTTTTGTTTCCAATTATCATGGTTAAGCTATTGTAAACTAACAGTGAGTTTATAAATGACAACTTGAATTTTGAGTACACATGTGAAGGAAATATATTTATGCATCACTTACACTATCATATATAAAGAAGTAAAGAGCAAATCAGAGACATAAGAAGATAATAAAGTTTCTAAAATTTCTTAATATAAAGTCTTAATATAAAGTTGCTAACATTGTGTTTGTCACCACAAAAGATAGTAAAGTTCTTAAAAGCGAACAAGATAGTGTTTATCAAGTAAAGGGCTATATCCAAAATAAAGGCCTTACAAAACAGTGAACAAGATAATGTTTATCACCATGATAACTGTCTTAATCTATAGCCTTATACACAAAAAAAAAGCATATGTTCCAATGATGGTCTTCAGATAGCATTATCTTTCTTCCTTGGACGTTTGAACCCCGGAGTCGGCACAAAGGTCATGAGACTTGCAAGCTTTTGGGTTGTCGTAGCACTATATCCTTTGATTGTTCCAGCAGAAATTGAAATTGTTGCAGTTGTTGCAGCATGTTAGGGAGGGACAACCCTTTTTCCTCTTCCCTTGGAGACCTGAAGCTTGGGTGGTCCTCCTCTCACTTTAGCCTACATGACACATGGAATAAATCCATTAATAGACAACCACATATTCAGGTATATGAAAGTGAAAATAAAGTAACTAATCAAACCGCTACAGCTTCTGTGGATGGTGATAGTTGTGTCTCTTGGGTGACTGGGATTCCTTTCGATTGGTTCACTACTATCTGTGGTGCTGCATTCGATTGTAATGATGGTGGAGAAACAGACATTGGAACAGGGTCAATTGGGACAACATGAGCAACATCATTTGGGAGTTCATTTGGTGCTTCTATGTTAGGATCAACACATGTAAGCTACAGTTACATTAACCTTGCTTCTTCAGCATCAGCTTGTTTCTTCAGTTTGCATGTTCTTTTGTTGTGTCCAACTTCACCACAAAACATGCATCGTATGGGGTTATATTTTCTCTTCATTCTTGTCTTGGAACTAGAGCCTCCTTCATCTTTGTCTTTTCTTCTATACTTTAGGGTTTACCTAGTTTGGGCTTTATTGGAGGTGGGACTGGTGCAGGTGAATCTGTTTTTTCCCATAAGTCCTGACCCTTGATTGGGTTAACATGAAAAGCATATGTTTTTCTGTATGATTCCATGGTTAACCACTCATGGTAGTACTCCTCAACCCTCTTATCATTCTTATCTTGTATGGCTGATATGGCATGCATACAAGGCATACATGTGCATGCATTTATATTTTCAGACCAAGTTGCATTATTAATATAGTACATTTACATAAAGATTAAGAAAATATACCTGTCAGTTGCCAGAATCTACATGTGTAAGTATGCTTTCCTAAGTCCACAACCATTGTACTTGGCAGCCTTGAACCTCGTATAGCTTCTCATTCTGATCACCACTCCATTGTGGGAACCAATGCTGAGAAAGCTTTGTCATAGCCTCAAGTTTGCTTTGTTACACTGGGGGCAGAATTTCCTGGTAGTTTGCCAATTTCTGCATATTATTGATGATGGTCTTCATTATGATCCTCCTGACTTTCTCTGCCAATGTGAGGATAGGCTTCACCCTGTCATGCTTTGTCCTTGCATTAAATGACTTACAAGTATTTTACAAATAGTGTCCATTTTTGGCTCCTCACGAAAATGAGCTTTAGTCCATGCTTCTTTCAGCCACTTATCCAAATAAGCCCATGCCTGTTCGTTTATCACCTTGATTCTTTTCATGTTTCTATCAAAATCACTCACAATCTTTGATCTAGCATATTTTCACACCAACTCCTTCAGTTGTATACTCCCCTACTGCTTCGAGAAATTTCTCCAGAGATGCCACATGCAAAATCGGTGGTGAACTCTTGGCATTACTTCCTGCATGGCTGGGATTAATCCATGAAAAAACAGTTTACAGCAAAAAGATATTGCATTAAATTAGTCCTCACAAGATATTTCATTAAATCAAATATGTCCTCACAAGATATTTCAATAAATCAAATTGGTCCTTTAAAATCTTTTCATGGATCAAATTGGTCTTTACCTTCTGTATATCTGAGATAAGGCCCATCCATTTTTTTGTAGTCACCAAGGTCCCTGTGTAGCAGTTCAAGAAACCATTGCCAGTTGTCTCTGTTTTCGACATCCACAATTGCATAAGCAATCACGAACACGTGATTGTTGGCATCTTGGCCACAAGCAGTCAGCAACTGTCCTCCATGCAAGGTCTTCAGAAAGGCTCCGTCCAAACCAATCAATAGTCTACACTCGGCCTTAAATCCTTTCTTACACTCATCGAGAAATACATAAAATCTTCGAAACAGTGGAGGTCTCTCAGACATGGAAATGACACCAACTTGGACTGTTGAACCTGGGTTGGTGGTCTACAGTTGGTTAGCATAATCCTAAATAAGTGCATATTGTGCAACTTCATCTCCTTTCACTACTTTTCTTGCTGACTTTAAGGCCCTAGTAATGCAAGTACTATTTAGCTTAAGGTTGCACTTCCTCACAAATCAGTCATAAACCTCTTTATGCTTTATAGTTGGGTACTTCCTAAGCTTAGGAACCAGCTTACCCAACGTGCACTCCTGTGTTGTAGCCCTGTTCTTTCTCTTCCTAGCACATGTGTATTCATCCACTAATGTCTTAATCTGCCATACCCCATTTTGCTTGTTACAAGCACAATACACAACATAAGGACATCCCTCTGTCTTGCACATAGCCCTGACTCTGATGTTGTCATTTTTAGTAAAATTGATATTTCTCCCCCATTGTATGGTGTAATCCCTAGTTGCATTCATAAAGTGGTGCTTCGACTTAAAAATCAAGCTTACCTCAAGTTTGAGGTTTCCAAACTTTGCCTTTTCATTGTATGGTGGATACACAGTAGCTTCCTCTTCATCAGAGTCCAACACCTTATCCATATCTTTCTAGTGTCAGGAGTCACAATCAGATTCACCTTCAATTTTGGTTTCCTCTTCTGAGTCTGTCAATCCAAGTATAATAAAGTTCAGTACTCCAATCTACATGTGTGATATAAAATAACATGAGTAAATATAAACTACATTAATCATGACTTACCAGAATCAGATAACTCATCCTCTTCAATATCTTCATAGCTAGAGTCATCAGTGTCAATAACCTTTTCAGCCCTTCTAGATGAAGCTGGTCTGTGCTTCTCACTGAAATCAGTTTTCGTTGGCCCTCTACTATTGAAGTCATCACTGTGACTGTCAATGTCACTGATATCTCCCAAGCCTTTAGTGGGTTTATATAGACTGTCCTTAGTACTCTCATATGAGTCATGAGAGTCGCTATCATCCTGTATTGGTGATGGCTTAACAACTCGACCAGACCTTGTGAATTGCAGAGGTTCTTTGTTCTTATTTTGAGCATGTGACTTCTTTGAAGGTTGATGGCCACTTCTTGGTTTAACAACAGCTTTCAAAGGATCAGTGCAAGGTTTTGCAGGTTGGGAAAAACTTTTTGGTTGGTAATTGGGCTGGGATTTGGGCTTTTATGTGGGCTGAGAACTGTACTTTTTGGTGGGCTGAGAATTGGGCTTATCAATTGGATTCTGTGTGGGCTGGGAGGACCTTGTATTAGGCTGCACATAGTCCATTTTTTTGGTACGAGGATTGGGTCAAGAAGAGGTGGGACTGACTTTGGCTTTATTTTTGGAAGTGGAAGGAGAGTGTTAGTCTTCGATGATTGTGAGTGGCTCTTTCTGGCCTGGGATGCAATTTTGGTAGCTTGCATTGCAGGCTGTGTGCGGGGCAACTTCAATAAAGAGGCATTCTTTTGCAAAATCATTTCATCATCCTCACTCATGCATTCCACCACGTGTGGCTCTGAAACTCCATATTTAAAGAATATATTCATGATATTGTGATTCCTTCTACAAGTCTTGCACATTTTTAGTAGATCTTTATCAGTCTCCAACTTTCTCAGCCCACCCTCAAGCGACAGCTAAGGAACTTTCCACCAACATATGTCCCCCCAGCGTATCCCAGTTCTTTATAGTATCCTTTAACCAAAAACACATCAAGAGTATCCCCATCAACCCCCAATCAAAACTTCTGTATTATTTGGTTCGTAGATTCTACTTCCTTTCTCATCATTTTTTAAAATTTTCACCATGATGAAATACGAATGTCATCGGAGGAGCCTCCATCTCCATAATAGCAAACAACAATATTAAGAAAAAAATTAATGTAGCAAGCCATCTAAGACTATTAATGCTTCCAAACCATATCGAAAATTAACATAGAACATGCATATCACTAACTCATCACCAACACAACAACTAAACCGGTAACCATTACTTCATTAACACAAACAACAGGTATTGTTTTTTGAAATCACAAAAACAGAGTCTTGGCATTGTTACCTATATAACCGATCATAAACCAAATCCCGGGATGAAACCCAAAATCCTATGCACTAATAGCTTCTTCACCATGACTCAATTATACAATGGGGAAACTAAGGGTTCACATAGTGTTACCAATTTTTTTTACAAAATACAAAAACTTTACCTCTCACGTCGAACGCAGGAACAACGTTGTGTCGTTGTCTTCAAGATTTCCACCAAGCTCCAGAACTGAGGCACGAACAATGCTCTACAACTACTCTAATGGTTGCGGACAACGGGACGGTCTTCTTCGTCTTTGTGATGGTAGTTTATGGGTCAGAGAAACAGAGAGTCATGGTGATAGTGAAGAAGAACAACTGAGGACTTCCTCAGGAGACAAAGGGCAAAACGTTTCACTCTCTACTTTCAAAACGGTGGCATTTCACAACTTGCATACTCTTAGAGTGCAAAACGACGTCGTTTGGTAGGTTGTGCTGCCACCTCAAGTTCCAGGTCAGCAGATTCTTAACGGCAGCATTAAGAGGTTAACGGAGGGATGAACGTGATTTAAAAAAATTCATTCAGGGACTAATTTGATTAAAAAAATCATTTAGGGACGAAAATGGAGAACGCGTGATTTTTCAGAGACAAATTTGAGTATTAACCCATCTAAATAGTATATTTATTAATATTTAAGATGGTATCTTAATACATAAAAAAAGGCCAAAAAATTAATGGCAAGTTGTCTTTTTAAAGACATAAGTGTTTTAAGTAGAGTATAGTTGCATGTACAAGTATTTTTGTAATCAAGTTTATTAAGTTGGTGTAAGTCGAGCAAAAAAAAATACGTGTATATTATTTCAACACTTCTCCTTTTCTGCGCTTTTTGTAGTGCAGACATTTTTGTTGAAATATAGTACAAAAAATTTTACATATAATATAAATTTATTGATATAGCATACAAATTTTGCTGCAAATGTATTTTGTTAGTTAAATGAGTCAATATTTTAAATATATAGTTTTTAAAAAATGTGTGCTGCACATTAAATTTTTTATCTTATGTATTAAGATTTTTGTGTTATACATTAAAATTTATGTATTGTGTATATTTTATTGATTTGGTGTCAATATTTTAAATATGTAATCCTTTAAAAATTTATGTATTATATACTAAAATTTATGTGTTGTAGACCAATATTTACATTAAAATTTTTTTGCTCTAATTTTTTGAATATTTATAGAAAAAAATGAAGACAAAAATAATGATTAATAAAGGAAGATGAGGAAGAAAAAAAAAATAAATCAGGTAGCAGCACCAATAACAACTACGTTATAAAAAAAAACACACAAAAAAATAAGATGACAACAATAATAATAAGGTGAGTTTTATGGTGTCTTTTATTAGGTGTCTAAATTGCCTAACTTACTTTTAAAAGTAAAAAGTAAAATGTTTAAAACAAAAAGTAAAATATTTAAAATTTATTAAATATTATCTATTTGCCTTTTTTAGTAAGTTAGGCACAATTTCAAATACACCATAGCATTGACCTAATAATAAAGCACGCAAAAGAAAAAGATGATGAAAAGCACGCAAAAAGAAAATGATGACGACAATATTAATAACAAAAAATGCAAAAGAAAAAAGATTATGACAACAAAACCGAAAGAGGAGGAAGTGCCCGCCTGTGCATGAAAGAGAAGAAGCGCCTGAGACTTGGTTAAAACCTTGGTTCATAAAATACTTAACGCCTAACTTCATTGTTTAAGGTATCGAATCTACCGAAACCTGGTCATGAAACAGAATAGCAACCTGTCCATTTAAGCATATTTAAATCTTCAAGATAAAAACCACATAAACAACTTATTTTTACTGTCCCCAATGACAAGGTCTACAGATTTATGAAAACAAATCTTAAGATTCTGTACACATCCCAATATTTTGGGTCTTCAGTCGTGACATTCATACACAAATGATATCTAATCCCTCATTCCCTCTACCACATAAAAAAGAAAAAAATGGAAAAAACATTTAAAAACCTTAACCCCCTGCTGAACCAAAATCCAAGAATCTAAGCGGCTAAAGTTCTTTTTGAAAAAATTTATCCCCATCCCCACCTTTTTCTTTATACAATACAATTGATCCTCAAAAAGAATCTCATTCTTGTGGCCATGTCTTAATGTTACCCTCCACTCTCTGATACAGAACCCTGAATCTCGCTCCTGTCTGTGTCCGAATGATCCTTCTGGGATTCGATTTCCGAGTTATTTCCACAATTTCTTCGCTGCCTTCGATCCTGAGGATCCACACAAATGATTAAAACAAATGTCAGTCTAAAATCACTCATCGTTTAAGTGCATGCGGCCTTTTACGAGTTCAACTAGGAACTGAGAACTTGAAGTAGGGCCAAACCAGAATCAACATGGAATCTGGTAGAAGTAATGAGAAGGGCCAATAAATTTGCTTCGAGCATTAAGTATGGTATGTGGTATGATCAAACATCACGGTTCTGGAGTATGCTAATAATTTATTGATACAAGATCCTTTCACAGCGAAAATTTCAAGATAATTAAACAATCATATCCGCAGATTGTATTCAAAATTTTGTTAAGCTTGTGTAAAAACAGAAAGAATCTTTTACAGAAAAACGAAACTTGAAGAATTAGTGACTGAGTATGCATGCAAGAAAATAGAAGCCTGAGAAAAATGGATAAAAGCAAACCTCTCTGGGTAAAGGGTATTCCTCTGACTCGAGCATTCGTACGACTTGGCCCATCTTGGGTCTTTTGACATGATCTGGATCAACACATCTTAAAGCTGTTAAGAGAGCCCGTTTCAAAGCTCTGGTTGATGGCTTCACCTCAATGTTCGGGTCTACTACTTCTTCCGATCGTCTGTTTCCAACCATCATCTTCAACCAGTCAACCAGATTAACCTGAGGACATTGCGGTTCATGGTATGTAAAATGCCACCAGTCAAAACTATTGATCAGAACTTGCATGAATAACATGCAACTAAGAACACACATAACAATAATATTATAATAACAGAGGAATGAATGAATTAGGATATGAATTTCCCCATCCAGGCTCATGACTCCTGTTCCCAGATCGAACCACTAGTCATATGCATTCAACATTAACCAAATAGCACCGGAACAATGTTTGTACTGATACCCAAAAAAACAGAATAATGCATAAGAAATATGGAAATGATTCATCAATATTTAAACAAGTGCCGCCTCCGTGTTTGCCAGGATTGGAAGCTTGGAAGAGCACAATCATAATTTTGCTTTCGGAGGAAGGATGCTTAGTAGTACTAGCAATTGGAGTGAATGTGGAAAAGGAAAGAAAACTATACACAATTACTAGAGCTGTCAAGGACCGAGAACGTTATTGTTATACATGTACTTTAAGTTACTAAGTGAATATTAAATTCTCTTGCTTTTGTAGTTAATTACTGAAAAGTGAACCATAATATCCCAATGACTTGCTTTGATGGTGTTATATAAAATAACTACAGATATTTCTAAATCGGTCATGCATTAGACCATCAAAACAGCATGTACATCCGAAATGCTTCAATACAACATGATGCATTCCCAAATGATAAGGTAGCTGACTAGCTGGAATAAAGTGACAAAACATATGCTGAGTTGGAAACAATTTAAAGATGGTGATGATAAATAGAAAATTTACTCACTTCCTGTGGTGGACGGCCATAGTCGACTGGATCTCTTCCGGTAATTGCTTCGAGCAGCACAACACCAAAACTATAAACATCACTCTTCTCATTTAAAAGGCCAGTATTTGCATATTCAGGAGCCACATATCTGCCAATTTTTTGCATCAAATGGAAAGAGGATTGTATAAGTTTCAATGTTCCTATTCTGAAAGTATAAGAAGTTAAGCACAGAAAAGAAGAAGACATTGCTCTAAAAAGCTCACAATACTGACCCAAAGGTTCCCATAACTCTTGTTGTAACATGACTCTTCCCAGCACCCAGTAACTTGGCCAGGCCAAAATCAGAAACCTTGGCATTGAAGTCGTCATCAATTAATATGTTGCTCGACTTGATATCTCGGTGTACAACCTTCGGTTCAATTGCTTCATGCAAATAAGCAAGCCTGAAAACAAGTATATTGCTACAAATTAGGACTAGGAAAACCAAAAACTAAACTTAGCCTGAAGAAACATAGATGCAATGACTGACGCTTTAGCCGTGCCCAGAAGAATCTTGATACGCGCTTCCCAGGTAAGATATCCATGATGACGCATTGCTCCATGAAGCCATTGCTCTAAGTTTCCATTGTTAACATACTCGTACACTAATATCCTGAAAATATACCAACCAGAGGTATAATTCAAAAAATTGAATGTAATCATGGTCCTTTTAATGTAATTCTAAGACTATACTATAATTGAACAAGCCGGGGTACCTGTGAGTCCCCTCAATGCAATACCCCAAAAGACGAACTAAATTTTTATGTCGAACATGGCCAATAGCTTCAACTTCAACCCTAAATTCTTTCTCTGCTTGACCACTGACCAAAAAAGGAAAAAGGAAAATAAGTTTGGCAGAACTATCAATCTATCATGAATAAAAGAGGGAAAAAACATTAATGTTGATTTGAAGTCATCAACATTGTCATGGAACTCACATGTTATTGAGTATCCTCTTAACTGCCACTGAAGTCCCATTTATCAACTGTCCCCTATAAACAACTCCATAGCCACCTTCACCAAGGACATTCTCCTTCGAAAACCGGTTTGTGGCAAGTTCAAGATCCCTCAATGTAAACCAGTGACCCCAACCCAAGTGAGAGAATTCTGGAAGGCCAGACAGAGGCGAAGGGGCTGTAATAGGATACGAAGAAGACGGATTGTATGCTGCTTTAAACGTGCCGGAGCTGCCTTCTTCCCCTGACTGTGATCCATATCCATCTTTCTCCAAGTGATGAAATGAATCTGAGTGGCTGCCACTATCCCCATGCTTCATTTTCCCCACACCCAAGTGAACCATAACTTTGTCTGATTCTCTGTCACTGGACTTATCATGAATAGTGAGGAGTATTCCATCTCGCGGGACGAATCCATTCGCCGGCACTTGCTCAACCCTCACCTCCTTGATTTCCTTCGACACGGTGGGTATTTGACTAACAGGAACCTTGTTATCTCTATCCTTTTTAGACTTCTTCCTTGAACTAAGGCAAAATGAGAGCACACAAAGGATCACTATAATGAATAATCCAACCGCAATTCCAATTACTTCCCAAACCTTAATACCAAAAATTGGAGTTTTCTTGGACAATTCAACTTTCAGATCAGAACCCATTTCTTAGAAAAAGCCTTGATGCCTACAATATAGTAACAAAACAAACAAACAAAATTTGGATAAGAAAGAAACATTAAACAAATCGCATCAACATTCAATTTTTTTTCGTTAATTAATAGGTAACATCATGCATATATAGACCTGGAATCTTAATTGATGGATACCATTTAACTAAAAAGCAATGTGAGCAAGCATCATAATGCTTGACAACAACACAATTAGGCTAAAAAAGGAAATAGAATATTCAACACTTACATCATAAACCAACTTGTGTTAGTAGATATTATTACATAAGCATAAGCATTCTAAGTAATACAAGCATTCAAACATAGTCTTTCTAACTCTTACCTATCTGTACGGACTCAGATTCACAAGGTCAAAACCACAAATCCTCCCAGATCTCTGAAATCCCTTAACATGAGTCACCCCTTTTACACAAAGAGACCAAACCCAAAAACCTCAGATCTTTGACTATGGGTAACACACAAAACAAAGAACCCAAATCTACCCAGTTCTCAAAAAAGTAAACTTTTTATATGAAAAACAGCGAATGCTTTCTGGGTATGGCAAATGTGAGTGTAAATCTGAACTTTCAGCGGTGGTGGATGAGAATTGAGAAGAAGAAGAAGAAAAGGGATGTGAAGTAGAAGAAGTCAGTGGTAGGTTTTGAGCTTAAGCAAATACAATAGATGCATTGGAATTTTCTCAAAATTTTCTCCAATGCAGTTAAAGAAAGAAAGAGAGAATGATGCAAATGCAAAAATTGCAAAGAAATGAAGAAATGGTTTGCAAACTCTGCATCTGCATCTGCATCTGCTAGTTGCTATTGGGATATTCCTCAGCTGTCTGTCAGGAACATGACTGATGATTATTGCCAATTATTTATTTTTTTGCACCCTTTTTATTTATTTTTATTTTTAATTTTTGGATTTGATTGATGGTTAGCTTTGTAATATTAGTTACACTCTTGTTGTCCGATACCTTAACGAGTGCCTCATAAGTCATAAGTTCGGAACAGGGTCCTTACGTTACTCATTACTCGAACCCAACAAATTAAAATTTATTGCACATTATTATACGCCGAATATTGCCCCGTCATTCTTATCCAACACACTTTTGTATTAGAGTGCTTCAGTGCTTTTTTTTAGTTGGACTTATAAATTTCTAACTTAAAAATAATAATAATAAAATTGATAATTAGGTTTTTGAACATGTCTTGCTTAAAATTTCGTTAGTTTTGTTTTTGTGATTTTTTCTGTTTATATTATACTTGCACGTTAATTAATATATCATCATTCACTTCTAAAATAGGAATAATAATGCGTGAGAATTATGTAAAGAAAATTGTAATAAGGTATTATTTATTTATTTTTCATGATATTTTTGAATTTGACAGACTAAAGATTAATTCGCCGAAAATTTGAGTCTTATTTAACAATTTGTTACTAGCTAATGAATTACAATGCATGATTTGAATTCTCAATATTTGTTTAAATAGACTAATAATTTTTTTTTTTATTAACAACGGGTTTAAAGTCTAAGAAAAAATAAACTAAAGGACAACAATTTTGAGAATGAGATATCGATAGAATCAGTATGAAAACAAAGAGAGAAAACAAGAAAGTAAATTAAATAATACATGACAGTTAAAAAGTAAATTATGACTATAATTAGTCATTTCATCTGCACAAAAATTTGCTTATTAGAATTGATGTTATATTTTTTAGTTAATTAGTCTATTATATCTCTTCTTAATTATCAAAATAAAAGCTTGAAAAAAATACAAATTAATATCATCATAAAGAATAAACCTTATTGTAGCAACTGAGTCCACTTCTATAATTACATAATTATATTTTAGATTTACAGTAAAATTTATACCCATTAAAATTTTTTAAAATTCTGCCAAAATAACTAAGATAAAAGTTAAGTTTGCATTAAAACTAATTAAAAATCTTTTAATTATTAGACGAATCCAAATTAGTTATTATTATTATCTTTTTAGTATGTTTTTGTATATAAGTTCTTTTTGAAATTTTAACTTAGAAATATAAATATATTTTTAATATTGTTTCTTAAGTTCATTTTTTACATCTTTAAAGGAATACTATGTTTATATAGAAAAGTGAATAATAAATTTGGAAAACAAAATTCAACACCTATGATAAGTTATATTTTACAAGTACTCCTAAAAATGAGTAAATTAAATTTGGATATTTTGATTAGCTGTGCAGAAAGTTTAAGATGTGTTATTTAATTTTATTATTGAATTTACTGGTTCTATTTAACTAGCCTTTTAATATTTTATGGGCATCCCATTATTCTTTCCTTTTAATGTCTTTAATTATGTATATAATAAATATTTAAATGAGCCTTTAACAAATTTTAGATCAAATATTAATTTTCAATAATTTTTTATTATTTTATAAATTTTTAAAGTTATTTTTATTGAAAAACACATTGGTTCATCTGTCACTACTTTTAATAAAAGTTTTAATATATATATATTGAATAAATAAATTTTTAATAAATTTTTTATTACAAAAAATTATTGTAAAACAAATTAATCCCCTTACAAACTGATTAATTTGTCTCAAAAACTTCTATAATAATAAAAAATTTTAGAAACAAAGATATCCAATTTAAAAGTTTTTAAAAATTTATTTCAATGTTCACTGATATTAGTACAATTCTTGTGCTTAGTTTTGATAAACTATATGAAAATAAGGTTGCATTATATTATTACTGATTACTATAATTTTTAGCTTAATTATAAGTGTTTGACTTAATAAATAATATCAGAGTAAAATCATTTCCAACTTTTATCATAGTAAAAGTACATCAGGTATATATGTTACATGATAAAATGTCTCTTACCAAATAATATTAGGCAAATTACACTTACTTTACTTGACTCTGCGTAAAATCTAACCTACCTCCTTTCCTAAACACTTTTATATGATGGATAAACAGACAAGAGCCATAATGAATTTTACTAAACCTCAAGCTAATATAACTTGGGCGATATTCATTGTGGAATAAACGTACCAGATTGTCTTTAGTTAATTTTTTTTTTTTTTTTTGCAGCATACAAATTAACCCCTAAGGCCCTAATTTAACATATTATTTTTTATTAAAAAATGACAAATTATTTCTAACCCTTCGGAAAAAAAGATATTTGACAGCACGATTAAATTATTATTTAATTATTAAAAAATTAAATATTTTTTTGTTAAAAATTATTTTATTTAAAAAATATTATATTTATATATAAGCGTTGCAATTTAAATACTCCACACATAACGAGAACCCTACAATTTCAATTGATTGCATACGAAATCTAGTATAGAATTTTGATATTTTTTACTATTTTAATATGAAACATTTTTGACGTGGTATTATGAAATTAGTGATAGCTGATCACTCCATGTAGACGTAAATACAAAAGTTGTACGGCGAAGATAAAGTTGTAATGAATAATTATTCAATGACTCAGTGTCCAACTTTGTACAGTTACATCTATATCGTCTTGAAGTATACTAATTACGGGATAGTAATTTCTTTAATAAATTAGTGAATAAGCTACTATTTTTATGTATAAATGTTTTAAAATATTAATAAATTTATTTTTAAAAAATGAAATAATAAATATTATATTCATATATAAAAAATAAACTCTAGTTGGTAAAATTATCCAAATGACCGAATCTATATTAAAACACCACTTATATTTTTCAAACTACCATTTCTAACAATTTAGTTTAACATAACTAACTCTAATTGTGGTAACTTCAAGCGTGGGATAAGTTGGGCAAACGATTAGATGGTCCAGAACCTTTGGATTATTAAATGATCTCATAATAAAACATATTTTTTAAATTTTTTAATAATTGTTAAATAGTTTTTTTTTATTTTAATTATAAATTAATCTCATATATTTTATTTAATTATAAAAATTATTTTTTATTTTATAAATTATTATTTTATCATTCATCTATTATGTTTATTAACAATAAAAAAAACAATAACGAATTAGATATTTCATTGATCATAATAATTTTTTGGCAATCCCAATCGATTAAAAGTTCATCTTCGATCCGTTACATTCGTCGAGGGTTGTGAAATTGTGTTTCTTAAAAAATCAATCGATTGAACTTCAGGTTATCACAAAACAATCGATTGAAAGTTGCAAGGGAGTATGGTTTGCCCAAAAATCAATCGATTGGTCTTATTACCCAATCGATTGGTCTTATTACTTTCAGATTACAACCTATTATGTTGTTGATCCACGATACTTGATAGAAGTAAGTTACTGATCGGGATTTGGGAATAATCTAAAAATCTGAGTATATTAATATGAGACACATTCAGCAAAGGCAATCGATTTTTGTACATTACACGGTGTGTGATGGGATATTATATTTACATTTTACATTCTAAAAAAGTTCCTTACTTCAAATAAAGGAATCCTTGGTCAATCCTTATATATATCAACAAAATTCAATAGTAAACGTTAGCTGTATAACAAAATCGAAAGTATTTATCCAACATTAGGATTGGCTGCTCGAAGAATGACCACAAAGCAGGATATCAAAATCGTTCGTTTTTGGATGGCTGGCTGCAATGACACGAAAGTAATACACAAGAACACATCCAATTCAATTGTTCTCAAAATGCTTTTTACATTCGAAAGTACTTTACAAGAAACATGATTTAGAATCACCAGACCAAGAAAATCTTTGAAACGAGCTCCTGAATACTATATTTACATATTCACAAGAGCACAATATTAAAGAGGATATCACAGAGAGCAATAATTCATATGGTTGCCTAGCATCTTTCAAAAATCTTGTACAGTTCCTCCAATGAAGCTACCTGCATAAAGTTTAAAGACACAAAATATCAATAAACGAAATAGATAATGGCAGTAGTCAAATTTCTTTTCTAAGATTAAATTGTATGTTTCTTCATATCACAGATATCATCTATCAATAATTAATTATTGACTCATTCAACCGATAAGAAAATTAGGCCACACAACAACAATTATAACGTTATATTTTCAATTCTAAAATATGAATTTATCATTAAAAATACAAAACAAAATTATTAACACTAAACAAATATGTTGTTCAGTTAATAAAAATTATCATCATGTGGCTCTTTAAAATGAAAAAAGGAAATACTTCTTGCGGTAGTGACCTATGGAGGATGAAATTTGCATGGTGTAAATGCTAACGATGATCAATAGATATCATTTATTGAATTATTAAATAAAAAAAGTATGTACATTACCCGAACAAAGGTTCCATCTGTAGCCATAGAGACAGGTGGTTTTAGAAAGAGTCTCATGGACGGAAAAAGCACATGTTGTATTGATCATTCACGCTGTGTCCATGCAGTCTCAGCTTCAGAAAGCAGTTCTTGCTCAACTTTATCATTAATAATATGTATGTAGTTTAGATTGGATGTTGGTGAGATTGGAGAAGAAGAAGAGAGAAGTTTTTTGGATTTAGAGAGAGAAGAGAGGCTAGCAAAAATGGTGTTCTTATGTTTAAAAGGGGAAGGGAGGCTGAATACGCATGGTTACCACGATTAATATATAACACGTTTCAAATTTTAATCGATTGGATGCAGATAAAAATTATTTACGTCACATTTCAATCGATTGAATTCTCATACCAATCGATTGAATTGGAATATGCCATTAGTCACGTACAAACTTCAAAACATAACCAATCGATTGAATTCTCATAACCAATGGATTAAATTAATTAAACTCGGATTGCTTTGATGAGTTCAACCGATTGGGTAATATGACCAATCGATTGATTTTTGGGCAAACCATACTGCCTTGCAACTTTCGATCGATTATTTTGTGATAACCTAAAGTCCAATCGATTGAGTTATGGGAAACCTGAAATTCAATCGATTGTTTTGTTAATCCAATCGATTGATTTTCTAAGAAACACGATTTCACAACCCTCGACGGATGTAACGGATCAAAGATAAACTTTTAATCGATTAGGATTGCCAAAAAGTTATTACGATCAATGGAAGATCTAATTCGTTATTGTTTTTATTTTTAATTGTTAATAAACATAATAGATAAATGATAAAATAATAATTTATAAAATAAAAAATAGTTTTTATAATTAAATAAAATATATGGAATTAATTTATAATTAAAATTAGAAAAAAACTATTTAGCAGTTATTAAAAAACTTAAAAAACATGTTTTGTTATGGGACCATTTAATGGTCCAAATGTTTTGGAATCATTGAATCCGGTGCCGATAAGTTGGTGGCAGTAAGGTTTGGAGATTTGGAATCGGATGAGGTAGGATTATTATTATAGTTCTAATTGACAATTTGGAGTTAAGTTACATTATATTTGAAGGAGTAATTTGAAAATTTTAAATAATTTTTTAGAATTTAAAAAAGTTTTATCAATTAGAATTTATTTTTTATGAATATATTTTGAGTTTTTTATTTTATAGATAGATTTGTCAAAATATTTGTGAGTATAAATAATATCTTTTATATATATATAATATAATAACTAATTTTCGTATCCACATATGTATTTTATGATTATTTTATTGTTTGATTAATGTTGCAATACCAATGGCTATTGGAGTCATTTTACCCATAGATATAGGTGAAGGAAAAGAGAAATGGGATGAAAATTCAGACTATGTGACACAAAGTAATGAAAATGAGAAGAGTGAAAAGAGCTACACACAAAAGAGAGCCAATTCTCAATTGAGGGATTATGTGATTGAAACTTATAAGACAAAGAAAGGCACAATGTTGACATTATGACTGGTATGACTCTTAATTCCTAATTTTGAGAATGCTTCTTCTTCTTCCCTTCTAGCAATAACACCAATTTCTTTGCCGGTTTCAGGTGTGGCTTAGAAGTCGATGGTACGTTTGCTTCTTATCTGTTTTTTCCTTTCTATTTGATCATAAATTCTTGGTTATACCCATTTCTATTCTTACTTGTTTTTCCCTTTCTATTTGGTCATATACTCTTGTTGCTGAATTTGTTTACTTAGTACTCACCTAGTAGTTGTTAAGATACTGGTTTAACATACTTTATTCTTATAAGTTAAAACTATTTGAGAAGTTTTTATAATTATTCTGCTAGTGGGTGCTACAGTTAATACTATAAGATATTTGTCAGTTGCAGATCAAGGAGTAGGAGGTGAGGGAGATGATCAAGGGTTTATCTTTGGAGGTAGGTAACGGTAGACAAGTCAGATTTTGGAAGGACAATTGGTTGCCAACTAGTGTATTGAAGAACACTTTTCCAAGGCTTTTTTCGGTTTCAAATCATAACGGATCTGTTTTAGGGGATTGTGAATTTTGGGATGGGGTAGAATGTATATGAAACTTTCAGTGGAGAAGGGAACTATTCCAATGCGAGTTAGAACTAGTTAACCAACTTCATGAAGTTCTACAAGCAATCAAGTTAATAACTGAGAGAGAGGACCAACTGGTGTGGAAATTTGATAAATCAGGCGTTTATTCTACTAACTCCTTTGTGTAGGTTTTGTAGGCAAAAATACTTCTGGAGGACATTACGAGTTATAGTTTCACTAGTTCCATTTGGAGAGGTTTAGTACCTCCACGTATTGAGTTATTTACCTAGTTTGTGCTAGTTGGTAGAGTCAATGCTAAAGAGAGATTACGTAGGTTAGGCATTATTGATTAGCATGATAGCGTGTGTGTTTTATGTAAAAAAGATGTTGAGGACTTTCGCCACTTGTTTCTTCGTTGTCAGTTTACTTGACAGGTGTGGTGTGCATGGTTGTTCGACTATGGTAGATTGTGGGTTGTTCCAGGGACAATTAAACAACACTTTGAAAGCTGGACATGAGTAACTGTAAGGAAGGAGGAATCTTCTGGGTGGCTAATTGGGTTTTTTGCTATCGTTTGGCAAATATGGATGGAAATGAACGACAGAATCTTCAGGAGTCAAGAAACAGGAGTTGTGGAAGTTATCAATAGGTCGCTTATAAGCTACAAAGAGTCGAGTAGAGTTGATCCAAATGGTTGTTGATGGCAATGCTGAAGATGACTATAGATTGATTCTTGTCTTCTGTTTAGTTATTTGTCCCTTTTTGCTCTATTTTGTTGTGTTGAGCTCCTTTACTTCAAAAAAAAAGCCTACATATAAAAGTGGATACAATAACTAATGAGCTTTCTCGCTTAATTGATGTTTTGAACCAAAAAAGACTGCAACTGATGCCCGTTTTGCTCATCTGGAGGCAGCAATTGATAACCTACAACAACCCAAGAACACAAACACTTCAGCTCATGGTGGTAAATTCTCAGTAACAGAACCATACACAAAAATTGATGGTCCTATTCGTAGCGGTAAGACCTCAGATTTTTAAAAGTTAAATAAGAAATTTATTTATAATTTATTATATATAATTGAGATTATATTTTTAAGAGATTTTATATATCAATTAAGCAATTTCTTATATATGATTTAAAGCTTTAGTAATTGAATGATAATAAAAAATTTTTATACTTTAATTTGAATAATTAGATTTTTAGCTCTATTTTATAATTTAAAAGAAATTAATTTGATTATCTCCAAATATTGAATTAGAGTATTGAGTTGAAAATAATTTGTAAATTGATGATTAAATGATAATTTTATAGATATTATTATTGGATTTGGAACTAGTTTTCGGTTACTATATTACTCTTTAATTTTATTAAAATTACTAAATTACCAAAAATCCCGAATTTCATACACAAAACCCTAATCCCATATTGAAACCCTAACCCTTTTACCCAATTCACCTACATGTATAACCCCTACCACCTGTTCATTCTTCAATTAGCCACGCTCACCCTCCCTCATAACTCACTCACCACCGCCAACCTCTACATACAATACAACTTCAACAAACAAAATGGAAAAGAAAAGAAGAGAAATTAGAGGAAGAAAAAAGAGAGTGACGGAGAGCTGAGAAGGGAAGAGAGGGAGAATCAGAGCTGTGGGAGAAGAGAGAAGCAGAGCAAGACAGCGCTGGCGCCGTGGGTCTCGCCACCACCGTTGACGCTGCTGTAGACTGCGAAGCTGCCGCCGCTTCCACTGACGAAGAGGAGAGAAGGGGACGCAGTTGAGTAAACCGTGCAAGAGAGGAAGCTGCCTTCCGCACGTTGCCACCATCGAGTCCGAGGCAGAGAGGAGGAGCGTGAGCGGGAGGAAGAAGCCGTCGCCATCGCCGTTGGCGCTTCGTCGTCGCTGTCATTCGTAAACCAGACGTCATCGCCATCAGAAGCTCCTGCTGCCGCCGAGAATCCCATCATTGTCAGATCCATCGCATCACTGTTGGGGGGCTTCGAAGGGGGAACCAGCTACGCCACCACGCCTCTGTCGCCGGGAAATGCTGCTGCCACTGCCGAGATCCACTGTCGCTCTGTTTCTGTGTTTTCCCTTTGTTACAGTAAGCCTTTCTGTTTCAAAACCCTCATAGCTAGTGTATATGCGTTATGTTATATTTTTGGTGAAAATTCTGAGGTTTTGGTAATGAAGGATTGATTCCTGGTTGTTGCATGTCGCGTTTGGGGTTGCCGCCGTTGCTGCGACGGTGGAATGGGCTGTAGTTGTGACTGCTAAGGGTATAGGCCAAGAGGAAACGGAATTTGTCACGTAATTAAATCGTGAATGAGGTAGGGGTGATTTCTTAAACTTAATTCACTACTAAGAATTGTTTGAAGTCGATATTAATAAGAAAAATATATTTTTATGATTTCGCAAGTTTTATGAATTAAATTGAGTTGCCTGAAATGAATATAAATGCTAGTTTGAATGGTTTATTGATTGATTGGAGATGTTTAGTTGACTTTTGTACTTGATTTAAGGCTATTATGATGATGATTGAATTGTGACTGTTTCTGATTATTGAGTTGAAAAGTTGGTTTGATTAAATACTATGTAAAATAATTTTGTTGGTTTGAGGTTAATTTGATATTGAAAATGAATTCGCCTTTGAAACGATCTGAGATATTGGGAATGAGTTTTATTGATTTATCAAAAATGATTTATGATATTGTAACTAGTCTGAGTTATTGAAAATGTTTGAAAAGAGGTTGAGAATGGTTCGGTTGGAACCCGAAAAGGGTGGCAAAGTCCGAGTTTTAGGGAAGATTCTATCGAAATTTTATTATTAAACTTAAGACTTTGTTTATTTAGAAAAAGGTTGGACTTGAGAAATCATATTTGTAAGAACTGCGAATTAATTAACCAATTAATTAACGTTAAATAATAATAATAATTTAATTGCCCGAATTAGGTTCAAAATTTTAGAATATTAATTATAAAATTTAAATATGATATTCAGACTCAGTAGATTTTTCTAAGTTGAAAAATGTAATTTTCTTCAGAAAATTGCGTAAAAATGCGTACTAGTAAATTAATTGGCAGTATCGCCCTAAATATGTCTGGTATTGTGTAAGAGCAGTAAAAACAGTAGCAAAAGTTAGGAAAATAATTAAAATTAAAAATCGAGCACTAATTTTAAAAGTTTGGCCCAAAATTGAGCCAAACGGACCAAAAATATTAACGGGTTGGACCGAGCTCAAACTGAGCCTAAGTCCAACATATAAATACCTATAAGTGAAGGCCATTCAGCACATTCACTTCTCATAAACACCAATTCCAGCTGCTAGGTTAAGAGTGAAAGGGGAGAGGAGAGTTACTATTCACTTCATCACTCTTTCGATCATAACTGGAGCTACGGTGCTCCGATTTATGTGTCGTTAGCGGCTACGTGAAGCTCTCACCGAGACCGTCACTTCTAGATAGGTATTGTGGTAAGCTTTTTACTAGGCTCTGCCCAGTTTATTGCCCTAAGAATTTTGAGTTTTTGGGTTTTGTATTGAGTGAAATTTTGTGATTTTGGGTGTTTAGGTACACTCTAGCACTTGATTACTATAGACTTTCCTTCCAAAACTGTTGGACAAGGTAAAAGTGTCTTGAACCCTTGTGAATTTTTAGTAAGATAAACCCTAGGTTGATTGGTTATGAATTATGTGTATTTATAGCTTGAAGTTGTGATTATTGGCTTTTACTTGGAACTTGGAGTTGAATTGGTAGCTTGGTTGTGGTTGGAAGCTTGAATTGCACGCAATTTGGATTTTTGTACATATTGAAAATCGGCCAAGGTATGGTTTCGATTTTTCTATGTAATATATAATATTTCTGGACACTTAGGCTAGTAGACCTTAGGATAGGATTGAATTAGTTGGTAATGAATGTTGATATGTGATGATTTTGATGAATGTTGAAGTTAATTTATGATGTCAGATTGAAAATGATGAATTTGGATATTGATAATAATTTTTGAAGTGTATTGATGTTGATAAATAAGGAGAATAATAAAATGATGCTTTGAGTTGTAATAATTGAGAATTGGAGGCTTGAAAGTGGGGAATTTTGGATGGAAGTGGGTAAAATTGTATATTAATAGGTTGAGGAATGAATTGAGAGTATATGCATATAGTTTAGGTACATTGGAACTCTTTTGAAAGTGGAATAAGCAATTTTGTATTGAAAGTTTCGTAAAATTGAGGTTTAGAAATTTTTGGTAAAAATAGATTTTAGGCTAAATTCGACGGATCATATCTTGAACTACGGTTTTTAAAATTGAATGATTTTTATATCAAATTAAAGATAATTCAAAAAGCTTTAAAATGGTTTATTTTTTTGTGGAAATCCAAATTTTGTAGAAAAAGATATGACCGTTGAAAGTTGGTGTCTGAAATCTGAATTCTGTGAATGCTGCAGAATTTGTGATTTCTGATTTGTGTGCGCACGCATACCCTGTGAATTTTTGAAACTGTGCGCACGGACAGCCTTGTGCGTACGCACACACGGGGATATGGCTGCTGCTGGGAGCGCACGCACACCCATGTGCGCACACACACGTTGGAAGGTGCACTCTGTTGAGGGCGTTCGCACATCTTGTGCGGATGAACAGAGTTGAAATTTTTACTTTCTGTGCGTACGTATACCTCTATGTGTACGCACACATTTGAAAATCCTCTTCGACATGTGCACACACCCCCTTGTGCGTACGCACACTGCCCTGTTTTTCAATAAAAATCTTGTTTTTAACTGTTTCACCTTCCCGACAAGCTTGTAAACTTCCGTGGCACTTATCTAAGATCTTTTAGCTTGTTTTTAGGTGTCAACACATGGAGGATGCTTTAGGTAAGTTTAATTAGGTATATTTCTTGTAAAAAGTTTAGAAAATAAAGACTTAGGTTTTTGGAGTACTGAGGATAGTTTTGGTTGAATGAGGAGGCGAAGTATTGTGTTGATGATCACTAACTATGAATTGTGGAAATTTTGAATTGATGGTGGTTGAGATGAGTCTGGGACTCGGAATGGAATGATGGATCCATGATATATTGAAAAAAATTATTTTTGAAAACCACTGAATCATTGTTTTATACTGAGATTGTTGAGACGCTATGCGCCTGGCAGGGACGGTTTGGTTGGATCCCACCTGTCGAGGTAGCGGCAATATCCTGCTCGCATCCCTTTGGATTTTGGTTCGTCCCGCTTGCGTTGAGATGTGAGGTCCGTGGCAATATCCTGCTCGCATCCCTTCGAATCACTAGAGTGTGCAGGCACAAAATCCTAGACGGTGTTCCGAGCACCATATCTCGGGGGTTCCCATTATGATTCCGAAGGGCGACATCTCCATGGAGATGTGTTGGGTTGGTAGTTGAACCGACAATGTGATATCACAGCCTATAGGACAGTTATTCATAATGTGCATCTTCTATCTGTTTTCTTGCTTTGCCGACTTGTATTGCTTGCCTAATTGTATAACATGCCTAATTTTCTGATTGAATTACTTGACATATATACCTATACTTGTGTTTTACTTGCATTGTATTAATTGTGTATTCTACTGGGATTGAGGAGGTTTGGAAGGCGGTGGCGATGGGATCGCATAGAGGATAGGTTGGCGAAGGCTGTGGGACAGCGGAGAACTGTTAGATTAGAAAATCCCCTAAGTTAGATTACCCTTTTGTCATTATGGTTTTAAGTTATGCTTTAATATTTTAGTTATGCTTTAAGATGAATCTCGTGATGGATATGAAGTTCTAGGATTGCCTCTGGCATCCCGGAGTCTTATATCTTACATCACTGGGCACTGTTACCATACTGAAAACTTTCGGTTCTCATACCATATTCTGTTGTTATTTTTCATATGCAGGTTGCCACCCACCTCGGTGAGTTGCTTTGGTGGTGACAGAGCGGAGGATCTCTATCTTGTTATGGAGTCTTTTGAGTATAAGCTTTAGGATCTCTATCTATATATTTATGTATAAGCTTTAGGATTGTCGTAACCTCTGATTAACCTTTGCTTTATGGCTAGAGGTAAGACTTAGGGTAATTAGGGTAATTAGGGTGTTACATTATTGTTTGGTTTTTGATTTATTAAGAAAAGATTTATGTTTGGGTTTGATTTATTAAGGAAAAACTTTATGTTTTGAATGTGATTTGTTTAGAAAAGATTATGTATTGAATATTTACTCATTAAAGAAGACTTTATGTTTTGTGTTTGATTAAAGAACTACATTTTAAGGAATTATGATTCAAGGAGTTTATTAATTTTAAAGAACGAGTTTGATTGTCGTCCTCCCTAAAGTCTCGAGACTCTGCCGTGATATTTACTTAATAAATGATTCTTTTTAGTCTTTTGAAAGAGGTTTAAATCTGAAATGGTTTTGAAGTTGGTGTTGGTTTTAAATAAAAATGATTTGAGTTCGGTTTGTTAAGAAGAAGAAAGAAAGGGAAAAGAGAACACGACACATGTGATTTATGAAATGATTAAAAGGTCACGAGAGGGTGACGAAAAATAAGTGGTTGATGAGCGGATAATTTATACGCTTTTTGACATTGTTTTTAGTATGCTTTTAGTAGGATCTAGTTACTTTTAGGGATGTTTTCATTAGTTTTTATGTTAAATTTACATTTCTGGACTTTACTATGAGTTTGTGTGTTTTTCTGTGATTTCAGATATTTTCTGGCTGAAATTGAGGGACTTGAGCGAAAATCAGATTCAGAGGTTGAAGAAGGACTGCTGATGCTGTTGGATTCTGACCTCCCTGCACTCAAAGTGGATTCTCTGGAGCTACAGAACTCGAAATGGCGCGCTTCCAATTGTGTTGGAAAGTAGACTTCCAGGGCTTTCCAGAAATATATAATAGTCCATACTTTGGCCAATAATAGACGACGTAATCTGGCGTTCAACGCTAGCTTTCTGCCCAAATCTGGCGTCTAGCGCCAGAAAAGGATCCAAAACTAGAGTTGAATGCCAGAAATGGATCAAAACATGGCGTTCAACTCCACAAATGGCCTCTGCACGTGTAACACTCAAAGCTCAGCCCAAGCACACACCAAGTGGGCCCCGGAAGTGGATTTATACATCAATTACTTACTCATGTAAACCCTAGTAGCTAGTTTACTATAAATAGGACCTTTTACTATTGTATTAGACATCTTTGGGTTATCTTTTGATCTATTGATCACGTTTTGGGGGCTGGCCATCTCGGCCATGCCTGGACCTTTCACTTATGTATTTTCACGGTAGAGTTTCTACACTCCATAGATTAAGGTGTGGAGCTCTGCTGTTCCTCAAAGATTAATGCAAAGTACTACTGTTTTCTATTCAATTCATCTTATTTCGCTTCTAAGATATTCATTCGTACTTCAATCTGAATGTGATGAACATGACAATCATCATCATTCCCTATGAACGCGTGCCTGACAACCACATCCGTTCTACCTTCGACTGAATGAGTATCTCTTAGATCTCTTAATCAGAATCTTCGTGGCGTAAGCTAGAATGATGGCGGCATTCAAGAGAATCCGGAAAGTCTAAACCTTGTCTGTGGTATTCCGAGTAGGATTCAATGAATGAATGACTGTGACGAGCTCCAAACTCGCGATTGCAGGGCGTTAGTGACAGACGCAAAAGGATAGTAAATCCTATTCCAGCATGATCGAGAACCGACAGATGAATAGCCGTGCCGTGACAGGGTGCGTTGACCATTTTCACTGAGAGGATAAGATGAAGCCATTGACAAGGGTGATGCCTCCAGACGATTAGCCGTGCCGTGACAGGGCATTGGATCATTTTCCCGAGAGATGACCGAAAGTAGCCATTGACAGTGGTGATGTATCACATAAAGCCAGCCATGGAAAGGAGTAAGACTGATTGGATGAAGATAGCAGGAAAGCAGAGGTTCAGAGGAACGAAAGCATCTCCATTCGCTTATCTGAAATTCTCACCAATGAATTACATAAGTATTTCTATCCCTATTCTATTATATTATTATTCGAAAACACCATTATCAATTTATATCTGCCTAACTGAGATTTGCAAGGTGACCATAGCTTGCTTCATACCAACAATCTCCGTGGGATTCGACCCTTACTCACGTAAGGTATTACTTGGACGACCCAGTGCACTTGCTGGTTAGTTACACGGAGTTGTGAACCATGGTCTTGGCATCATGTTTTTGGCGCCATTACCAGGGAAAGAAAGAGCAATGAATTTTACATAATTAAAGTGTAATCACGATTTCGCGTACCAAGTTTTTGGCGCCGTTGCCGAGAAAAGAAAGAGCAATGAATTTTACATAATTAAAGTGTAATCACGATTCCGCGTACCAAGTTTTTGGCGCCGTTGCCGGGGATTGTTCGAGTATGGACAACTGACGGTTCATCCTGTTGCTCAGATTAGGTAATTTTCTTTTTGTTTTGTTTTCAAAAATTTTTCAAAAAAAAAATCTTTCAAAAATTTTTCTTTTGTTTTCGAAAAAAAAAATAAAAATATTTTCAAAAATTTATTCAAAATTTTTAAGAATGAATTCTAGTGTTTCATGAAGCATGTGAAGCCTGGCTGGCTGTAAAGCCATGTCTAAATTCTTTTGGACTGAGGTTTCCAACCTTCAGCTGTTACACGACTGAAGGGTATGTCAGGCATGTCATGTCTGAATTACATGCTGAAGCTTGGCTGGTCATTGGCCATGTCTAGTGTTTTGGACTGGAGCTTTCATTGAAAGCTTGGCTGGCTAGTGAGCCATGTCTAATTCCTGGACTGAAGCTTTAGACTAACATGGCAAGATTCCTGGAATTCATATTAAAAATTTTGGAATCCTTATTTTTTCTTTTACAAATAATTTTCGAAAAAAAATCCAAAAAAAATTAGAAAATCATAAAAATCAAAAATATTTTTTGTGTTTCTTGTTTGAGTCTTGAGTCATGTTATAAGTTTGGTGTCACTTGCATATGCATCGTGCATTTTTCGAAAATTTCATGCATTCATAGTGTTCTTCATGATCTTCAAGTTGTTCTTGGTAAGTCTTCTTGTTTGATCTTGATGATTTTTTGTTTTGTGTCTTTTATTATTTTTCATATGCATTTTTGAATTCTTAGTGTCTAAGCATTAAAGAATTCTAAGTTTGGTGTCTTGCATGTTTTCCTTGCATAAAAAATTTTTTCAAAAATATGTTCTTGGTGTTCATCATGATCTTCATAGTGTTCTTGGTGTTCATCTTGACATTCATAGCATTCTTGCATGCATCACATGTTTTGATCTAAAAATTTCATGCATTGCATCTTTTTAGTGTTTTTCTCTCTCATCATAAAAATTAAAAAAATAAAAAAAAATATCTTTCCCTTTTTCTCTCATCAAATTCGAAAATTTGTATTGACTTTTTCAAAAATTTTTAAATCAAATTGTTTCTCATGAGTCAAATCAAATTTTCAATTTGAAAATCTTATCTTTTTCAAAATCTTTTTCAAAAATCAAATCTTTTTCAAAATTCTTAGTTATTTTCGAAAATTCCAAAAATATTTTTCAAAAATATTTTTCTTATTTTTATACCAAATTTTCGAAAATAACAATAACAATTAATGTTTTGATTCAAAAATTTCAAGTTTGTTACTTGCTTGTTAAGAAAGATTCAAACTTTGAGTTCTAGAATCATATCTTGTGATTTCTTATGAATCAAGTCATTAATTGTGATTTTAAAAAAATCAAATCTTTTTCAAAAACTAATTTCTATCATATCTTTTCAAAAATATCTTCTCATCTTATCTTTTTCAAAAATCTAATTTCAAAATATCTTCTCTAACTTCCTAACTTCTTATCTTTTCAAAATTGATTTTCAAATTTGTTTCAACTAACTAACTAACTTTTTGTTTGTTTCTTAACTTTTTCAAAACTACCTAACTAACTCTCTCTCTCTCTCATTTTCGAAAATATCTCCCCCCTTTTTCAAAATTTCTTTTTAATTTATTAATTATTTTAATTTTTAAATCTTAATTTTCGAAGATTACTAACATTTTTCAAAAACTATTTTCAAAAATCACTAACTCTTTTTCAAAAATTATTTTCGAAAGTTCCTTCTCTCTCATCTTATTCTATTTATTTATTCATCTACTAACATCTCATCTCACATCTCAACCCTCCTCACAGTTGTGTTTCTTCCATTATATTACATTCTTTGTCTCCCCCTCTTCTTCTACTCACACAGGGATCCCTTTACCGTGGTATAAAGGATCTCTATTATTATTATTATTTTTCTGTGCCCTCTTCTTTGTCATATGAGCAGGAGAAAGGACAAGAATATTCTTGTTGAAGCAGATCCAGAACCTGAAAGGACTCTGAAGAAAAAATTAAGAGAAGCTAAAATACAACAATCCAGAGATAACCTTTCAGAAATTTTCGAACAGGAAGAGGAGATGGTAGCCGAAAATAATAATAATGTAAGGAAGATGCTTGGTGACTTTACTGCACCTAATTCCAATTTACATGGAAGAAGCATCTCCATTCCTGCCATTGGAGCAAACAACTTTGAGCTGAAACCTCAATTAGTTTCTCTGATGCAGCAGAACTGCAAGTTTCATGGACTTCCATCTGAAGATCCTTTTCAGTTCTTAACTAAATTCTTGCAGATATGTGATACTGTTAAGACTAATGGAGTAGATCCTGAAGTATACAGGCTCATGCTTTTCCCTTTTGCTGTAAGAGACAGAGCTAGATTATGGTTGGATTCTCAACCCAAAGACAGCCTGAACTCTTGGGATAAGCTGGTCACGGCTTTCTTAGCCAAGTACTTTCCTCCTCAAAAGCTGAGCAAGCTTAGAGCTGATGTTCAAACCTTCAGACAGAAAGAAGGTGAATCCCTCTATGAAGCTTGGGAAAGATACAAACAGTTGACCAAAAAGTGTCCTTCTGACATGCTTTCAGAATGGACCATCCTGGATATATTCTATGATGGTTTATCTGAGCTATCAAAGATGTCACTGGACACTTCTACAGGTGGATCCATTCACCTAAAGAAAATGCCTGCAGAAGCTCAAGAACTCATTGACATGGTTGCTAATAACCAGTTCATGTACATTTCTGAAAGGAATCTTGTGAGTAATGGGACGCCTATGAAGAAGGGAGTTCTTGAAGTTGATACTCTGAATGCCATATTGGCTCAGAATAAAATATTGACTCAGCAAGTCAATATGATCTCTCAGAGTCTGCATGGAATGCAAGCTGCATCCAACAGTACTCAAGAGGCTTCTCTTGAAGAAGAAGCTTATGATCCTCAGAACCCTGCAATAGCAGAGGTGAATTACTTAGGTGAACCTTATGGAAATACCTATAACTCATCATGGAGAAATCATCCAAATTTCTCATGGAAGGATCAAAAGCCTCAACAAGGCTTTAATAATGGTGGAAGAAACAAGTTTAGCAACAGCAAGCCTTTTCCATCATCCACTCAGCAACAGACAGAGAACTCTGAACAAAATACTTCTAATCTGGCAAACTTAGTCTCTGATCTGTCTAAGGCCACTGTAAGTTTCATGAATAAAACAAGATCTTCCATTAGAAATTTGGAAGCATAAGTGGGCCAGCTGAGTAAAAGGATCACTGAAATCCCTCCCAGTACTCTCCCAAGCAATACAGAAGAGAACCCAAAAAGGAGAGTGCAAGGCCATTGACATAAGCACCATGGCCGAACCTACAAGGGGAGTGGAGGACGTGAATCCCAAGGAGGAAGACCTCCTGGGACGTCCAGTGATCAATAAGGAGCTTCCCTCTGAGGAACAAAAGGACTCTGAGGCTCATCTAGAGACCATAGAGATTCCATTGAACCTCCTTATGCCCTTCATGAGCTCTGATGAGTATTCCTCTTCTGAAGAAAATGAGGATGTTACTGAAGAGCAAACTGCCAAGTTTCTTGGTGCAATCATGAAGCTGAATGCCAAATTATTTGGCATTGATACTTGGGAAGTTGAACCTCCCTTGTTCATCAATGAACTAAGCGATCTGGATCAACTGACATTGCCTCAGAAGAGACAGGATCCTGGAAAGTTCATAATACCCTGTACCATAGGCACCATGATCTTTAAGGCTCTATGTGACCTTGGTTCAGGAATAAACCTCATGCCCCTCTCTGTAATAGAGAAACTGAGAATCTATGGGGTGCAAGCTGCTAAAATCTCATTAGAGATGGCAGACAGTTCAAGAAAACAGGCTTATGGACAAGTAGAGGACGTGTTAGTAAATGTTGAAGGCCTTTACATCCCTGCTGATTTCATAGTCCTGGATACTGGAAAGGAAGAGGATGAATCCATCATCCTAGGAAGACCTTTCCTGGCCACAGCAAGAGCTGTGATTGATGTTGACAGAGGTAAAATAGTCCTTCAATGGAATGAGAACTCCCTTGTGTTTAAAACTCAAGGATCTCCCTCTGCAACTATGGAGAGGAAGCAGAAAAAGCTTTTCTCAAAGCAGAGTCAACCAGAGCCCTCACAGTCAAGCTCTAAGTTTGGTGTTGGGAGGCCACAACCAAACTCTAAGTTTGGTGTTGAACTCCCATATTCAAACTCAAAGTTTGGTGTTGGAGAGTCTCAACAAAGCTCTGCACATCTGTAAGGCTCCATGAGAGCCCACTATCAAGCTATTGACATTAAAGAAGCGCTTGTTGGGAGGCAACCCAATTTTTATTTATCTAACTATATTTTTCTTAGTTATATGTCTTTGTAGGTTCATGATCATGTGGAGTCACAAAATAAAGATAAAAATTGAAAACGGAATCAAAAACAGCAGAAGAAAAATCACACCCTGGAGGAGCATCTGTCTGGCGTTCAGCGCCAGAACAGAGCATGGTTCTGGCGCTGAACGCCCAAAATAGGCAGCTTCTGGGCACGGAACGCCAGAACAGGCATGGTTCTAGCGTTCAACGCCAGAAATGGCACACAAATGGGCGTTGAACGCCCAAAATGGCCACCAACCTGGCGCTGAACGCCCAGAGTTGTGTGCAAAGGCATTTTTACATGCCTAATGGGTGCAGGGATGTAAATCCTTGAACACCTCAGGATCTGTAGACCCCACAGGATCCACTCAGGATCTGTGGACCCCACAGGATCCCCACATACCTCCACTCACTTCTTCTCACCACTTTCTTTCACACAACCCCATAAACACTCTTCCCAAAAAAAAAAAAACCCTCCACCAATCACCTCAAACTCTCTTCCCCATCACCTCTTCACCACTCACATCCATCCACTCTTTCCCATAAACCTACCTCATAAACTCCACCTACCTTCAAAAATTCAAAACCAATTTCCCACCCAAACCCACCCATATGGCCGAAATCTTCCCCCCCTTCCCTATATAAAGCCCTCCATTCTTCATCAAATTCACACAACACACCCCTCTACACCCTTCTTGGCCGAAACACTCCCCACTCTCCCTCTCCTCCATTTCTTCTTCTTCTTCATCTATTCTTTCTTTTATTGCTCGAGGGCGAGCAAAATTCTAAGTTTGGTGTGGTAAAAGCATAAGCTTTTTGTTTTTCCATTACCATTGATGGCACCTAAGACCGGAGAATCCTCTAGAAAGGGGAAAGCGAAGACAAAAGCTTCCACATCCGAGTCATGGGAGATGGAAAAGTTCATCTCTAAAGCCCATCAAGACCACTTCTATGATGTTGTGGCCAAGAAGAAGGTGATCCCCGAGGTCCCTTTCAAACTCAAAAGAAATGAGTATCTGGAGATCCGACATGAAATTCAAAGAAGAGGTTGGGAAGTTCTAACAAATTCCATCCAACAAGTCGGCATCCTAATGGTTCAAGAGTTCTATGCCAATGCATGGATCACCAAGAACCATGATCAAAGTAAGAACCCGGATCCAAAGAACTATGTTACAATGGTTCGGGGGAAATACTTAGATTTTAGTCCGGAGAATGTGAGGTTGGCGTTTAACTTGCCCATGATGCAAGGAGATGAACGCCCCTACACTAGAAGGGTCAACTTTAATCAAAGGTTGGACCAAGTCCTTATGGACATATGTGTAGAAGGAGCTCAATGGAAGGTTGACTCCAAAGGCAAGCCGGTTCAACTAAGAAGATTGGACCTCAAGCCTGTAGCTAGAGGATGGTTGGAGTTTATTCAATGCTCAATCATTCCCACTAGCAACCGGTCTGAAGTTACTATAGACCGGGCCATCATGATCCATAGCATCATGATTGGAGAAGAGGTGGAAGTTCATGAGATTATACCTCAAGAACTCTACAAGGTGGCTGACAAGTCCTCCACCATGGCAAGGTTAGCCTTTCCTCACCTCATTTGCCACCTATGCAATTCGGCTGGGATTGACATAGAAGGAGATATCCTCATCAAAGAGGACAAGCCCATCACTAAGAAAAAGATGGAGCAAGCAAGAGAGCCCACTCATGGAGCTCAAGAGGCGTATGAAGCTCATCACCATGAGATCCCGGAGATGCCTCAAATGCACTTTCCTCCACAAAACTATTGGGAGCAAATCAACACCTCCCTAGGAGAATTGAGTTCCAATATGGGACAACTAAGGGTGGAACATCAAGAGCACTCCATCATGCTTCATGAAATAAGAGAAGATCAAAAAGCAACGAGGGAGGAGCAACAAAGACAAGGAAGAGACATAGAAGAGCTCAAGGACATCATTGGTTCCTCAAGAAGGAAACGCCACCATCACTAAGGTGGATTCATTCCTTGTTCTTATTTCTTCTGTTTTTTCGTTTTCTATGTTATATGCCTATCTATGTTTGTGTCTTCATTACATGATCATTAGTAGTAGTAATTATGTCTTAAAGTTATGAATGTCCTATGAATCCATCACCTCTCTTAAATGAAAAATGTTTTAATTCAAAAGAACAAGAAGTACATGAGTTTCGAATTTATCCTTGAACTTAGTTTAATTATATTGATGTGGTGACAATACTTCTTGTTTTCTGAATGAATGCTTCAACAGTGCATATGTCTTTTGAAGTTGTTGTTTAAGAATGTTAAATATGTTGGCTCTTGAAAGAATGATGACTAGGAGACATGTTATTTGATAATCTGAAAAATCATAAAAATGATTCTTGAAGCAAGAAAAAGCAGCAAAGAACAAAGCTTGCAGAAAAAAAAATAGGCGAAAAAAATATAGAAAAAAAAGAAGAAAAAGCAAACAGAAAAAGCCAATAACCCTTAAAACCAAAAGGCAAGGGCAAATAAAAAGGATCCCAAGGCTTTGAGCATCAGTGGATAGGAGGGCCTAATTGAATAAAATCCTGGTCTAAGCGGCTAAACCAAGCTGTCCCTAACCATGTGCTTGTGGCGTGTAGGTGTCAAGTGAAAACTTGAGACTGAACGGTTAAAGTCAAGGTTCTAAGCAAAAAAGAGTGTGCTTAAGAACCCTGGACACCTCTAATTGGGGACTTTAGCAAAGCTGAGTCACAATCTGAAAAGGTTCACCCAATTATGTGTCTGTGGCATTTATGTATCTGGTGGTAATACTGGAAAACAAAGTGCTTAGGCCCACGGCCAAGACTCATAAAGAAGCTGTGTTCAAGAATCATCATACTGAACTAGGAGAATCAATAACACTATCTGAACTCTGAGTTCCTATAGATGCCAATCATTCTGAACCTCAATGGATAAAGTGAGATGCCAAAACTATTCAAGAGGCAAAAAGCTATAAGTCCCGCTCATTTGATTGAAGCTATGTTTCATTGATAGTATGGAATTTATAGTATATTCTCTTCTTTTTATCCTAATTGATTTTCAGTTGCTTGGGGACAAACAACAATTTAAGTTTGGTGTTGTGATGAGCGGATAATTTATACGCTTTTTGACATTGTTTTTAGTATGTTTTTAGTAGGATCTAGTTACTTTTAGGGATGTTTTCATTAGTTTTTATGTTAAATTCACATTTCTGGACTTTACTATGAGTTTGTGTGTTTTTCTGTGATTTCAGGTATTTTCTGGCTGAAATTGAGGGACTTGAGCAAAAATCAGATTCAGAGGTTGAAGAAGGACTGCTGATGCTGTTGGATTCTGACCTCTCTGCACTCAAAGTGGATTTTCTGGAGTTACAGAACTCGAAATGGCACGCTTCCAATTGCGTTGGAAAGTAGACTTCTAGAGCTTTCCAGCAATATATAATAGTCCATACTTTGGCCAAGAATAGACGACGTAAACTGGCGTTCAACGCCAGCTTTCTGCCCAAATCTAGCGTCTAGCGCCAGAAAAGGATCCAAAACCAGAGTTGAACACCAGAAATTGATCAAAACATGGCGTTCAACTCCACAAATGGCCTCTTCACGTGTAACACTCAAAGCTCAGCCCAAGCACACACCAAGTGGGCCCCGGAATTGGATTTATGCATCAATTACTTACTCATGTAAACCCTAGTAGCTAGTTTATTATAAATAGGACCTTTTACTATTGTATTAGACATCTTTGGATTATCTTTTGATCTATTGATCACGTTTTGGGGGCTGGCCATCTCGGCCATGCCTGGACCTTTCACTTATGTATTTTCACGGTAGAGTTTCTACACTCCATAGATTAAGGTGTGGAGCTCTGCTGTTCCTCAAAGATTAATGCAAAGTACTACTGTTTTCTATTCAATTCATCTTATTTCGCTTCTAAGATATTCATTCGTACTTCAATCTGAATGTGATGAACGTGACAATCATCATCATTCCCTATGAACGCGTGCCTGACAACCACTTCCGTTCTACCTTCGACTGAATGAGTATCTCTTAGATCTCTTAATCAGAATCTTCGTGGCGTAAGCTAGAATGATGGCGGCATTCAAGAGAATCCGGAAAGTCTAAACCTTGTCTGTGGTATTCCGAGTAGGATTCAATGAATGAATGACTGTGACGAGCTCCAAACTCGCGATTGCAGGGCGTTAGTGACAGACGCAAAAGGATAGTAAATCCTATTCCAGCATGATCGAGAACCGACAGATGAATAGCCGTGCCGTGACAGGGTGCGTTGACCATTTTCACTGAGAGGATAAGATGAAGCCATTGACAAGGGTGATGCCTCCAGACGATTAGCCGTGCCGTGACAGGGCATTGGATCATTTTCCCGAGAGATGACCGAAAGTAGCCATTGACAGTGGTGATGTATCACATAAAGCCAGCCATGGAAAGGAGTAAGACTGATTGGATGAAGATAGCAGGAAAGCAGAGGTTCAGAGGAACGAAAGCATCTCCATTCGCTTATCTGAAATTCTCACCAATGAATTACATAAGTATTTCTATCCCTATTCTATTATATTATTATTCGAAAACACCATTATCAATTTATATCTGCCTAACTGAGATTTGCAAGGTGACCATAGCTTGCTTCATACCAACAATCTCCGTGGGATTCGACCCTTACTCACGTAAGGTATTACTTGGACGACCCAGTGCACTTGCTGGTTAGTTACACGGAGTTGTGAACCATGGTCTTGGCATCATGTTTTTGGCGCCATTACCAGGGAAAGAAAGAGCAATGAATTTTACATAATTAAAGTGTAATCACGATTCCGCGTACCAGTGGTTAAGGTGCTAATGTGAAATTGTTAAGCTGTGGGCTTTATGTGTGAATAATTACGCGGGGTTGTCCGTGTATATGGAATGGCTTCCAGGAGAAAAGGGCACATGCTTTAGCTGGAGAATTAGCGTCTGCAAGTACTTGCAGAGGTCATGTTTGGCATACTTCAGCTGGAGAATCAGTGCCTGCAAAGGTTTGGGACCTTGCAAAGGTTATGCCGCTGGAATGCCTTATCTGACTTGCGAGTTGGATTACGTCGGGTGCGGGTCAAAACCGACAAATGAGCTCATTACCTAGGTTAGGGATAGACATGCATCATGTTGCATTTGTGTGCTTAAGTGTTTTAGTTTGCTTGTTTGATAAATTCTGTTTAACTGGTAATTGTTCTGTGTATGTGTTTGCCTTGAATTTGATTGTGTTTGTGATTGATTATGTTGAGATTGAGTTTCGATGGTGAATTATTTTGATTTGGGTCAGAGGCCAAGATTTGGTTATGTTTGGGATGGAGGTCATGATTGACTGGATTAGAGATAAGTTTTGATTAAAATGTTATTTTACTTGGAATTTTTGTAAGAGAAATATGAATTTTAGATTTGAATAATAAATTGATAATCACTATGTTTTGAAAATAGTTTTAATTACAATATCTTCTTATGACAATTCTTAAAAATTCTCTATTGAGAACCCTTTCGAGGATGATGTTCTCACTCCTCTACAGACTTTCTTTTCAGGAAACGGACGAAGACGCTTATGAAGAGTTTTTTGAGTTTAACTTATGCGATATGGATGTATTAGTTTAGTTATTATTATTTTTTCCTTGCCGTTAATATTATAATTTTTGTAAGAGGGATAGGAGTTGTATGATTTGTATGTATCTAATATGTATAAGTTACTTGAATAAGAAGTTTTGTTTATGTATATGCTTGTTTATTTTATTGTAAAAGTATTTTTCCGGTTTTTCAAATAAAATAGCAACAAGATTTCGAGTCAAAGGGTCATATTTTATTATTAAGTACATGAAGTCGTCGTAATACCTCTTGCTATCAGAATGGCGCAATTGGAAGCGTGACATTCAGATAGTGAGGGTGTTACAGTAGCATCCATGTTGAGTTCCCAAAGTTTGACGATTCTAATATTTTTCATTGATTATTTCGTGCGGAGCAATTTTTTGAGTTCTACCAAATCCCTGAAGATCAGAAGGTAAACTTGGTAGCTATACATTTTGATAAAGAGGTAGTCCCCTGGTTCCAAATGATGCACAAGACATACCTATTTCATTTTTGGCAATTATTGGCTAGAGCTATTGAATCACAGTTCGGTCCCTCACCATTTGATTCTCCAAGGTCTAATTTACTCAAACTCACTCAAGTTGGATATGTTCATCAACATTATATAGAATTTTCCGCTTTAACACATCGTTCTTACGGTTTGAGCCCTGATGCTATTTTGGATTGTTTTATTGGTGGATTAAAACCGGAAATTTGAAGAGAGGTGATAGCACAAGCCCTGGATAATTTGATTCATGCCAATTTCCTCGCCAAATTGTATGAAGATAAAGTTGAGACCAAACCAAGAAATATCAATTGGTCAAACAAAAATTATACACAATCTTGATACGCAACTCCCACCCACTCAATCAAACACTACTCCTCTCACAAACCTCCCTCCTTTATTAAATTCACCAATTGCTAAGACACCCGTCAATTAAAGAAATTTTTCCATTAAGAAGATATCCCTAGCAAAAGTACAAAGGCGTAGGGAGAATGGACTTTGTTTCACATGTGATGAGAAATATAGCTTCAGCCATAAATGCCCTTATAAACAACTTTTACTCTTGCAAATTGAGGATGAAGTTAATGAAGAAGTGCGACTGGCAGACACTATTACAACTGAAGCTGCTGCTTTACCTGTTGATTCTTTAACAAAAAATGTTAAACATCCTGAAGCATACAAACCTTACCTCTCTGTGAATGCATTACATGGGAGTATAGGAAAGTAAACTATGAAATTTGAAGGAAGAGTAAATGGCATGAAGATACATATACTACTTGATAGTGGGAGTATAAATTGCTTTATGCCCCCCACGAATTGCACAATTTCTTAAGTTACCAAATTGGCATCAACCTACATACTAAGTGATGGTGGATAATGGCCATACCATAGCTACAGAGGGCTTCATAGCTAATGTGCTAGTGAAAATTCAGGGGAATGATCTTAATATTCATGTATTCTTACTACTTGTGGCTTCATTTGATTTTATGTTAGGTGTCTCCTAGCTCAAGCAATTACGAACACATGCAGCAAACTATGTTCATGTATTATTTCATTATTATGACTAAGGAAAGTTGATTACTTTAAGAGGGTTGCAAACCTTCAAATCAATAACTACACAATTACACCATTATTATGACAAATACAATTGAAGAAATGTATACATTGGAAGATACTCCAATTATTGAGGACCCAAAATTTCTAAATTTTTTAGAGGAGATGGAACCAGAGATGCAATCATTGTTGCAATCTTATAACTCTGTCTTTACTAAGCCAACCAGATTTTCCCCGAAGAGAGCATTCAATCACCGCATCCCATTGATTAATGGTTCAAAACCTGTCAAGTCTAGACCATACAGACAATCACATAGTCAAAAAACACAGAAAGAGATGATGGTAAAAGAAATGCTGCAAGAAGGGATTATACAGCCTAGTAATAGTCCTTTTGCATCACCAATTATTTTGGTGAAGAAAAAGGACGGTACATGACGATTTTGTATAGATTACAGAGCTCTAAATGCAATCATAGTGAAAGATAAGTTTCCTATGTCAACAGTTGATGAATTCCTTGATGAACTCCATAGCTCTAAATTCTTTTCAAAGTTGGATTTAAGATCTGGGTACCATCAGATTTTAGTGCAACCAGAAGATAGACACAAAACAGCTTCCAAGACTCACCAAGGGCTATATGAATGGCTGGTAATGACATTTGGGTTAACAAACGTGCCAACAACCTTTTAAGCACTAATGAACTCAGTCTTTGAACAGGTTATGCGGAAATTTGTGTTAGTTTTTTTTTTTATGATATATTAGTTTATAGCCCAACATGGACAACTCACTTAGGCAACTTAAAAATTGTGTTACAATTACTTAAAGAAAACCAATTGTTTACCAAATTGTCGAAATTCTCTTTTGGTATGGAGAGTATTGATTACCTTGGACACATCATATTTGGTAATTGCGTAGCCGTACATTGGAATAAAGTTCAAGCAGTGATGGAATGGCCAATTCCTAACAATTTGAAGCAGTTGTGAGCCTTCCTGGGACTTACAAGATATTATAGAAGATTCATTCAGCAGTATATATCTTTGGCAGCTCCTTTGACAGATTTATTGAAGAAAGACAATTTTAATTAGTCCAATGCAGCAAAAAAAGCTTTTGACAGGTTAAAAAAAATATTGTCCCAATGGCCAGTGCTAGCATTACCAGATTTTTTACAGCTTTTTCTGTTGGAAACTGATACTTCTGGACTTGGTATAGGGGTTGTTCTAAGTCAAGCGGGTCACACAATTGCATATTTTTCAAAGAAACTATCTCCTCACATGCAGAAACAAGGTGCTTGTGCTCGAGAATTATTTGCAGTTACAGAGGCACTAGCAAAATTTAGACATTACCTGATGGGGGCATAAATTCACAATTAAAATAGATCAACAAAGCTTGAAGTATTTATTAGACCAATCACTCCAAACGTCGAAACAACAAGCTTGGTTACATAAATTCTTGGGCTATGATTTCAAAATAGAGTATAAAGTAGGAAAGGACAATATTCATGTAGATGCATTGTCTCGAACTTGTTATATGGCATGGAGCCAACCAACGTGCCAGTTCCTTGAGGAGATTAAGAAGGCTCAAGCTACAGAACAACAATTACAAGAAATTATTATGGAAAATGAAGATGCAAGGGACATGTCAGTGAGAGGAGGTATGGTATACAAGGGTGATAGATTGGTAGTTCCTACAAAACTTGAATTGATTCATCAAATTTTATATGAATTTTATTCATCTCTGATTGGGGGTCACGTGGGTATTACGAGAATAGCAGCTCGAATTGCTAGCAGCTTTTATTGAGATCATATGATGCAAGATATTAAGAAATTTATAACAAATTGTCATATTTTTCAAAAGGCTAAGTCACTAAACACCTCTCCTGTCGGTTTATTACAACCATTGCCAATACCAGAGAGGGTGTGGAAAGATATAAGTGTGGACTTTATCACAGGTCTACCGAATCCTTTAGGCTATACAGTAATTCTTATGGTAGTTGATAGACTATCAAAGTATGCTCACTTCATCCTTATGAGAGAGGATTTTAATGCGAAATAAGTGGTTGAATTATTCTTCAATCAGGTGGTGAAGTTATATGGCATACCCCAAACGATAGTTTCTGATAGAGACAAAATTTTTACCACCAATCTATGACAGCAATTATTCAAGTTACAAGGGACAACCTTATCAATGTCTTCTGCATATCACCCACAATCTGATGACCAAATGAATGTTGTTAACAAAATTTTAGAGATGTTCCTCAGATGTTAACACATATGAGAGCCCAAACCACTGGTCCAAAGATCTTGCTTGGGCTGATTGTGGTATAATTTTGCTTACCAAACAAGTGCAGATATGTTACCGTTTGAAGCAGTTTATGGATGAAAAGTTCCGACTATTACCAAATATGCTATGGAGGCAATTGATCCGCCACAAGTACAAGAGATGCTATTAGATAGAGACCACATTCTGTAACAATTGAAAATAAACTTGGAAAAAGCTCAAAATAAAATAAAAATGTTAGTAGATAAATAGAGAACCGATAAGGAATTTGTAGAAGGAGAGAGTTTATCTTAGTTAAGTTTCAACCTTATAAACAACACTCGGTGCAGTTGAGAAAAATAAAAAATTGAGCCTAAGGTATCTTGAACCATTTCAAATTTTTAAAAGGTTTGGCAAAATTTCTTACAAAGTAGAACTACCACCAGGATCTAAGATACATCTAGTTTTTCATGTTTTCATGTTGAAGAAATTTCAGAAGACCCTTCAGTCCAATATATTTTCTTACCAATTCTCTCTACAACACAAGGACCGTTATTGCAGCCAATTGCTATATTAGATAAGAGAATTGTTAGAAATGGTTCAAATGAGGTTATACAATTACTAATTCAATGGGAAGGCATATTTGAATCTGAAGCCACATGGGAGAACTATGATTTGCTGGCAACTCACTATCCTCAACTCAACCTTGAGGACAAGGTTATTTTCAAAGAGTGGAGTAATGTTGTGATACCAAGGGCTATTGGAGTCATTTCACCCATAGACATAGGTGAAGAAAAAGAGAAATGGGCTGAAAATTCAGACTATGTAGCAAAAAGTGATGCAAATGAAAAAAGTGAAAAGGGCTACGACAAAAGAGGGCGAGTTTTCAATTGAGGAATTATATGATTGAAACCTATAAGATAAAGAAAAGCACATATTGACATTATGATTGGTATGATTCTTAACTTCTAATTTTGGGAATGCTTCTTCTTCCTCCCTTATAGTAATAACACCAATTTCTTTGTCAATTGCAGGTGTAGCTTGAAAGTCGATGGTGCTTTTGCTTCTTACTTGTTTTTTTCTTTCTATTTGGTTATAAACTCTTGGTTATACCTATCTCTATTCTTGTGAGTATTTTTTGAATTTATGTATTCTTGTTGCTGATTTTTTTTTTTCTTAATACTCAACCAATATTTGTTAAAATACTGGTTTATCAGACTTTATTCTTGTGAATTGATACTATTTAAAAAATTTTTTATAATTATTCAGCTAGTGGGTGCTATAGTTAAATTTTATTGTATGTGATAAACCGAAAATGTATAACTTAAAAATGAATGAATCAATAAATAAACTAGCCATTTTTTTAAAATGAACCCAACCAATTTTTTAAAAATAAATTTAAATTGTTAATGACCAGAAAACTATAACAATAAAACCACTTCACATATTACATTCTCATTACTCAACCGTACTACTTCATCCAAAGTATTTTCACTCCACTTTATCATAATTTCCACGTACTAATTATGTGAAAAAAGAGTCTAGTATGTACTAGATAACAATAGTATAGGAAAAGGAAATATTGGTCCTAAAATGAGTGTATATAAGTGACAAGTCATGCTACAAATCATTTTCAAAACAAGGAAGCAATAGAAAACGAAAGGCAAGGCACAATTATATGATGTTCTTGGAAACAAGAGACATGCAAAGCTATAGAGAAAAAGAAATGCCTGCTGGCAATTTGGAATTATTGGTGGATCTCATCTCCAACAACTGATCTCAGTTCCTTATATAATGTTTCCGGGTCCACCATCTTTGGATGGGTTGCATCGCATCGTTTAATTAGTTGTTTAAACATTCATAGCTTTCGCCCTATTTGGTAGGCTACTAGTTTTTTCTTACGCCAATTTTGTTGTCTACTTAAGCACTTTTTAAGTAAATTGATGATAAATGAAGAAAAAATAAATAAGTTTGTTTTTTTCTAGAGATATTCTCCAATTTTATGATTTAAGGACTAATTCAGAGTAGATTTAATGAATTTTATTTAAAGATTTGTTATTAATTAATAGATTGTAATATACACAAATCGAAATTCTAATTTTGACACTTAATTAAGTAGGCGAGTAAATTAATTATTTTACTAATCCAAATTTATTACCATAAAGTTCTTTTTTTTTTTAAATGATATTTGTCCTTCTTTTTACCTTTATTGTATATATTTTTTAATAATCTAAAAAATAAATATTTTATCAATCACTTTATATTCATACTAAAGTGAAAGGTGCACATAAGGGCGATCCATATAGTATTATTCATTCGGGTTATGTTAGGATTTATGATGCTAACTCAAAAATTAATCAAAGAAAGGATAAACTGATCTTATATTGATAAATAAACTCTCTCACTCTCTCTCTCTCTCTCTGTATATATATATATATATGTTGGTTGATTAGAAAGGAAACTAACATCTTATACTACATAGAAGAGATCAGAAGAACAAACTTATAAAAGAGTAGTGTTAATACTTGCTGGACTGGAATGGTTTGTAGTTGCCAATGTTTACACTATATATGGAGGTTTGCAAACAACTTGAATTTCCTAAAATAAAACCATAGGAGAAGAATAAATCTGGATTCATTCGCAAAAAGTTTTATCAATTAAATTAATTTTTTAAAAATTATAAAATTAATCATGTTTGTTCTTTTATCACTTCATGAATAATTTTTGTCAACAATTAATGATATAGAATATTAGATTATTTTGGAATTAGAAGAACAAATTTTTCAGAAACAAAAAATTTAAAGAATGACATATTTTTCAGAAATTAATTTAACCATTAACTTATTTTTATATTATTATCATTTTCTTTAACCACTAAATTATAAATTTTTTTGTTTATTATGGTATAATTTTCTTATTTTAATTGATAAATTATATTTATACTTAAAAAATTAAATAAAAAGCTTCACGTGACTGTTGGGCATGTTAGCTAAGTAGCTATAGCATATGCACAGCATATACTATGATGAACAATTCAAAGCGGTCGTTAGGTTATTAGAATTTTATCAATCAACTACTAATTTCTAATCAATTATCATGTGAGAAATCAAATCACACGATGGATTGTTCACAATGTGGCTTGAATGGTCCAAACTGCCCCACTATGGAAGCTTCATGGTTTATATATATATTAATTAACAATGCAATGATCTATTAATCAAACTTTAAATTTAATTTATTAATTATAATATTTTTTAATAGATTCAAATATTAAATTTGTAAGGAAATAGAAGGCATTATGTAATTTCTTTCTCTACCAATTAAGGTTATCATATTTTTCCTCTCTTTATTCAAAACAACGATTACTTTTATTACTTTCATTTGTTTATGTTTTTTTTTCAACTTATTGTATCTTTTGTTATGTTCATTATCAAAAATAAAATAATCACACACTAAAATTATTTAAAACATATTTTGAAACATGGTTTTTATGTTGAATATGTTTATAATTTATTTCATGTGTAATTATATTATTTTATATGTGTTATAGATATTTGATGCAATATCTTAAATGTGTTCTCATGATTCATCCAAAATTAAAAAAACAAACAAATATAATGCTTTTAAAATACATTCAAAATTCATTCTTTGTTCACACAAATTTTACATAAAAATGTCTAGAAACACAAATACATTCACAATTAAATGAACAACATATAAATACATCTAAAGTTAAATATTAACACATCTAAATTATATTAATATTACAAGTTTCAGATCAAATAGAGTAGTGAAAAAAAAATTTATCAACATAAACACATCCCAAAAAATCCAATATTATGCATAGATTAAAAAGATGAAACATTTTATTGAACAGAAAAAAGAGATAAAAGACCAAAAATTCTAATAACATGGAGAATTTGAATGAGGTAACAAATCCTAAATCAAATAGAGCAATGCAAAAGAAAATTATCAATACAAATACATCCAAAAAAGTACCCGAAACACATCTAAAATTATACATAGATTAAAAAGATAGAATCTTTTATAAAAAAAAAAAAAAAAACAAAGGAATGGGAGTTAAAGAACTCTACTAATCCAAAAATTACGAAGGAGGTGATGCTTTACAGACGAGAAGCCGCAGTAAAGAGACACCGAGGAGGCGGGAAAGAAGAAGAGTGCATTGTTGAGACGCGTTTTCGGCACAGAAAAAACGGAAAAGAGGAAGACCGTGTTGATAAAAAGCTAATGGAAGATGCAGCAAAGATGAGAAGCGTGCTGATAGAGGATCGGAGCGCAGCACAGAGAAGGAGCACACGCAAAGTAGGAGCGTGGTGACGGAGGAGGAGCATGGCGACGGAGACTCGTTTCAGGCGATGCAGCTGCTAGGTTTTTACAGGGTTGAAATATGTTTTGGGATATTTAGGGGTTTGTTTTAGGATGTGTTAGGCTGTGTTTGGTTCTAAGAATAGGACAAGACAAGATAAGACACTGAGAACAAAATACAAATAACAGAGACATAAAAATTAACGTTTTTTATTTTGTTTGGTGATAAACTAGAATAAATTATGTAAGTCTAATTTATTCTCATTTTTTTCATTAAAAAAATTTGGAAAAAAAATATAATAATAAAAATATAATTATAAAAAATTAACAAAAAATAATAAAAGAAAAAAATAAGTTATCTCTTGTTAGTGTCTTTATGTCATTCCTGTTAGAATTGATACAAAACACATTAATTCAGTGTCTTTGGACATAATATCTCAATCCATATCTCATCTGTCAAACACGATTTTGTGTCTCTGTGCTCCTGTCTCAGTGTTCCGTGCCTATAAACAAACGTAGCCTTAGTGTTTAGGAAGATTAATAAAACTGATTTGGAGATTTAAAATTGCATTTTTAAATTTTAATTTTACTTAAATTAATTTTTGAATTTGTATTTTAAATTAAAAAATATTAAATCTATTTAAAAGTGTTTGTTTTAATTTTTTTCAAAATTAATGTAATAAAAAACTGACAAAAACTAGTTTAAAGATGGAATACCTATAGTTGAGTTGATATATATTGGGCTATGAAGTACAAAAATTTTGTTAAGTTACCGTGTTAGTATGTCAGATATATTTCAAACACATTTCAGACACGATGCACATAGACTCTCGTTCGATACGCGTGTCTCCCGTTGGTGCACGAAATTGTGATCTCCAGGCTCGAACAAATCCTGGTAATGGCTCCAAAGCTTGGTGCTCTGATCTTAATTCATGATTGTCACAACTTCGATACAACTAACCAGCAAGTGCACTGGGTCGTCCAAGTAATACCTTACGTGAGTAAGGGTCGAATCCCACGGAGATTGTTGGTATGAAGCAAGCTATGGTCACCTTGTAAATCTCAGTCAGGCAGATATAAAGTGATAATGGTGTTTTCGAATATTATATAATAAAATAGGGATAGAGATACTTATGTAATTCATTGGTAGGAGTTTCAGATAAGCGAATGGAGATGCTTTTCGTTCCTCTGAACCTCTGCTTTCCTGCTATCTTCATCCAATCAGTCTTACTCCTTTCCATGGCTGGCTTTATGTGATACATCACCACTGTCAACGGCTACTTTCGGTCATCTCACGGGAAAATGATCAATGCCCTGTCACGGCACGGCTAATCGTCTGGAGGCATCACCCTTGTCAATGGCTTCATCTTATCCTCTCAGTGAATAATATGCTCACGCACCCTGTTACGACACGGCTATTCATCTGTCGGTTCTCGATCATGCTGGAATAGGATTTACTATCCTTTTGCGTCTGTCACTAACGCCCTGCAATCGCGAGTTAGGAGCTCGTCACAGTCATCCAATCATTGAATCCTACTCGGAATACCACAGACAAGGTTTAGACTTTCCGGATTCTCTTGAATGCCGCCATCATTCTAGCTTACGCCACAAAGATTCTGGTTAGGAGATCTAAGAGATACTCATTCTAGCTTAATTCATGTAGAACAGAAGTGTTTGTCAGGCACGCGTTCATAAGGGAGAAGGATGATGAGCGTCACACATAATCATCACCTTCATCACGTTCTTGGGTGCGAATGGATATCTTAGAAGCGAAATAAGAAGAATTGAATAGAAAACAGTAGTACTTTGCATTAATCTTTGAGGAACAGCAGAGCTCCACACCTTAATCTATGGAGTGTAGAAACTCTACCGTTGAAAATACATAAGTGAAGGTTCAGGCATGGCCGTGTGGCCAGCCCCCTCTGATCTAAGAACCAGACGTCCAAAGATTCCTAATACAATAGTAAGAGGTCCTATTTATAATAAACTAGTCACTAGGGTTTACATGAGTAAGTAATTGATGCATAAATCCACTTCCGGGGCCCACTTAGTGTGTGTTTGGGCTGTAGCACGTGCAGAGGCCATTTGTGGAGTTGAACGCCAGTTTGGGCGTTCAACTCTGGTTCTGGATCCTTTTCTGGCGCTGGACGCCAGATTTGGGCAGAAGGCTGGCGTAGAACGCCAGTTTGCGTCGTCAATTCTTGGCCAAAGTATGGACTATTATATATTGCTGGAAAGCCCTGGATGTCTACTTTCCAACGCAATTGGAAGCGCGCCATTTCGAGTTCTGTAGCTCCAGAAAATCCACTTTGAGTGCAGGGAGGTCAGAATCCAACAGCATCAGCAGTCCTTTTTCAACCTCTGAATCTGATTTCTGCTCAAGTCCCTCAATTTCAGCCAGAAAATACCTGAAATCACAGAAAAACACACAAACTCATAGTAAAGTCCAGAAATGTGAATTTAACATAAAAACTAAGGAAAACATCCCTAAAAATAACTAGATCCTACTAAAAACATACTAAAAATAATGCCAAAAAGCGTATAAATTATCCGCTCATCACCCGTATTCATACATGTCCTGTCTAAAAAAACAAAAAAAAATGTCCGGATACGGTCCAGACACGACCAAAAATGAATTTGAAAATTTTAGTGACTTTAGTTTTACAAAAGATACATTATAAAAAGTATAAACTCTAACTTTTTTCCTTCCACCCCAGACCCCTTCTCTAGCTCCACATCCACTCACCCCCTCCTTACTCTCGGTCTGCTGCCACCTCCGGTCGTCACAACCGTGGATGTTCATCGTCCTTCTCCACACTCACTCATTCTCAATCTCAGCATATCCTCTTCACTGCCACTGTTGCATTGCTCGCTGTCGTTCGTCACCTTTCTAGTCGCCACTTCCGCCGTGCTCATCATTGCTGCTCCCATGGTCGCTGCTGTGCTCGTCGCCTCTTCGGTCGCCACTTCCACTGTGCTTGTCGTTGTTGCTCCAGTGTTCGTTGCCGTGTTCGCCGTCTCTCCGGTCGCCACTTCTGCCATGCTCATCGTCGTTGCTCTCGTGTTCTCGTACTCTTCTGCCTCCTCCATTTCAAGTAATGGAGAATGTTTATTTTTTCATTAATTAATTTTTGGTTATGTATTTCAAGTAATGGAGAATGTAACCTAACCCTTTACATTTATAATTTATAATTTTTATTTATAAGTAAAGATAACTAAATTATTACTAATTTCTTTTCAATCACTAATTATATAAGTATTATAGCCATCAATGATTGAGAGAAGACTCTACACGAGTTTCTTCTTATCAAGTTATTGAAATCACTAATGAGTTAAATACTTGAAGAGGTATTTTTCTGATGAATAAGAGAGAAAAAAAAGTAAACATTAAATTTGCAAGTTTTTTTTTATGATAGAAGTGTCTTTGATGATTATGACTCTTTGAATGATAGAGGCATAGTTGATGCAAAATCTTGGTGGCTAATTCATGGTGATAAAGCAAAACTTCTTCAACCAATTATTTTTAGGCTACTAGAACAACCATCATCTTCTTGTTGTGAAAGGAATTAGAGCACTTATTTCTTTATTCATTTTCTAAAAAGAAACAAGTTAAAGCCTAAACATGCAGAAAATTTAGTATTTGTACATACTAATCTTCGTTTTCTTTCAAGAAAAATTCTACGATACAATAAAGAAGAGCTATGATGTAAGATATTGCCAGAGATAATTTTCACCAATTGATAGAGAAAATGGTGTCCTTAAAGTTGTCCACCTTTTTCTTGATGAACCGGAGTTGAAAAGAGTAACTTTTTTTATGGCGAAGATATCAACCATATATGATAGAGAAATAGTATGACTTTAGATAACTTTTTTTTGTATACATATAATATATAAAACTCTTACTAACTCTATTTAAACATAAGAGTTTTATAATTTTATCTTTTGAATACCTATATATTTTTAAAAAATATATATCATATGATTGTTTTTGAAACGATAATGTTAGGGAAATAAAAAAACAATCAAAATTTGTTTTATTTAGTATTTATTAATTGTCGCAACAATTAATAAATGTTAAATAAAATAAATTATGGTTATTTTTGATTAATTTTTTTTAGTTATTAAATATTTATATTCTATGTTTATCATATCTTGTATCTATGTCAGTGTTTATGGTTCATAAATATTGGGTATAACTTGTTCAGGTGTCTTACCAAAGTTCCACAAACAACTAAGCGTGTTACCTGCCTCAGATTAAGCAAAAGCGGTGTTTAAAGCAGCATTAAACAAATTAATGTACCAGCAATATATACGGTTGGTGGTATTTACATCAAATCTATTATTCAATTATTATCAACATCATATATACCGGTTATTTATTTACATCAAATTTATTACTCTATTAAAAGGTATACAAATTTATTAGTGAACTAATTACTAAATAATGTTTTCGGTACATTCGTAGTTTAAACTAAAGTTTAAATAATAATTGATTAAAAAAAGAAAAAGATGATTTTGTATAGTTAACTACAATAACTATTTTTTAATTAACTGTGTTTAAATATTAGTTCACGAAAAAGAAAAAAAATTCAACTCCTAAGCAATTACAATGCATGTTCGATTCCATAAATGAACTAAATTATATTGGAGGACAAAAATGTTGGAAGAACAAAGAGTTAGAGAGAGTAAGAGGAGTTATTTATTTATTTTTTTAAAAAGTATTTATTTTTAAATAATAATTTATTTAAAAAAATATTATGTGTACATAAAAAATTAGCTGTTAAATTATTTATGTATTTATGTATATGTTATTTAACTCATTTTTAATGTATTCTTTATATTTCAATATATATTCTTACGAATAATTACTTTTTATGTACACGTAACAACTATTATTATAACTTATGGATTTGATTAAATTGTTGTTTTGGAAGAGGTTGTGGATCAGACAATAAGTAATGTTACTGGACAAGTAAAAAAGAACGGAAGAATCTGAAGAAGAGATCGATATACTTGCCCCCATTATCTACATAAAGCTAGTCCGAATCAAGATTCGTGGAAGAGGCAATGAGTAAATTGTTGGAGTCTGGGGTAATGTGGTGATTTGCTCCTAAATCGAGAACTAAGAAGCTTCACTAACTGATGATGGTGTAGAAATATAAGCTCTTGGGTGATGAAAGATTGAAAATGGGAATAGTGGTTGGGAATTTCATATGGAATATGAAGCTGATTAGAAGAATTAGCCAAATTTGGTTGAAAAATGTATCAAATCAATGATAATAGTTCCAAACCACTTGGCCAGAACAACTACATAGTTGACATTAGGGTCTTTGATTCGTGAATCCAAACCTGCCACCTCCTTGAAAGCCTCTTCCACTTCTACCTCTTCTTGCTCCTCCTCCTCTGTTAAAGTTGAAGGGTTGAGTGAAGTTGGCCACCGGCATAGCTATTCTAAGATCCTTATATCTATCAAGCATATTTTCAAATGCCAACAAGAAAGATTGAGCCTCTACAACCTTAAAGGAACCCAATCTTGACATTATCGAAGTGCTATAGACTGTATACTCTTCTAGGAGACCATCAAGAATAGCTTGAATGTGGTCATTCTCATGAACTTGATAGCCAACTGCAAATAGAGAATCTACTATATAATTTTTGAATTTGAGCAAGATAATCAGATACGGTGCCCGTCTTCTTTATTGAATTGAGCTGTGATTTGAGGCTCTAAACGCGTGCTGAGAATGCGGCGGTGAAGTAATCATCAATCTTTTCCCAAACCAGATGAAATCTGGTGAGATGTATGACCTTGCTTTTGAAGTTAGTTGTCATGGATGCCACGATCCAAGTAGTGACGGTTAGGTCTGGGAGATGCCATTTCTTAAAGTCCTCCGATTCGGTAACGATTTTCTTTGCCTCATCTGTAACCAAGGTTCTGAAAATCGAACCGGTCATCGAATCGCTCTAGTTACTGGTTCACTGGTTCATAGGTTCAACCGTGGTTAAACCGAAAAAATCGTTTTATAATAAAATAATAAATAAAATATAAATAAACACACTAAAATATAATTACAGTATAATATAAACTTTAAAATATCATCCAAATTAAAAATATTACATAAACCAGAATGTTAATCTGATTCAAATACAAACTCAAAAGTCAAATAACAAAAATAACCAACCAAACATAAAATGCCAACATCCAAATTTATCATCAATCATAAAAATCCGCCATAACTTGCTGCAGATTTGCTTCGTTGATATCATCAACTACTTGGACCAGACAAATCAAGTGGTGCAGCATAACATGTACTACTACCACCACCACCACTTTCATCTAAATCAGCATTAATATCATCTATAAATATCCAATGATTTAATTTTTATTGTGCAAATACGACTACTCCTACTCTACCAGCAACAACATATAACTTGTGAGCAAAGGAAAAAAAGAGATGAAAGTATTTATTATCTCTGAAGTCCTTCTCAAAACCGTTTATTATTAGTACTAGACTTATCAACCAATCCCCTTTGATCTTACTACTCTTCATTCCCTGTATTGTAAGCAAACCCACCACCATCATTATTATCATCATGTAATACATCATCGCTCGCTTCCAAATCAAGTTTCTTTCTAGTACCTCTATATATAAATTAATCCTTTACTTATCTAAATTAATCCCTTACTTATCCAGACATACATTTTAAGAAAGATGTTAGTATACATTTTACCGCATTTAGTAAAAAAATATGAAACGAAATTGGACTATGAAAAGTAAGAAAAATTCTTTCATGAGTAAGGAAGTGGAGAGGAATACTAACATTTAATTTGATTGATCAATAATTAATAATGATGAGGAAGTCTCAAGTATGTGGAAAAGACAATGATGAGAACAAGAACAACAATAGTAAGAGTAAGCTAAGGAAGGGATTATGGTCACCAGAAGAAGATGAGAAGCTCATGAAGTACATGATGAACAATGGACAAGGTTGTTGGAGTGAAGTGGCTAGGAATGCTGGGTTGTAAAGGTGTGGCAATTATTAATCAATTATATAACCATTAGTCAAAATTATTCAACAGCAAGGTTTAGCAATTAGCACCCAATAACTAATCAATGCTTCAACAATTAATCATGCTTCAAGCCTTCAACAGCAAGATTTAGAACAATTAATCAATTCTTCAACGTTTATTATTACAAAGAACAAAAATTATACCTAGGGTTAGAAGCTGAAAGCCTGAAAAAATGCAGAGCTGGCGGGGACGGTGGCTGGCAAGAGGCAAGACAGTGGCTGATGGGTGGAAGGGGGAAACAGACCTGGTGCCGGCGGGAAGACACTGCGCGACGGAAAGCGGCACTGGCCCGAGCTCACTGCGCGACGGAAAGTGGCTGCGCGAACAGAGGTGACTGACGTTAGCTTCACGGACTGCGCGGCGGCGGCGGTTGCTGATAGAAGTTGCGCCAGAAGCTCCAACTGCTGCACTACTGCACTGCTGCTTCGCGTTCTACACTTCTGCTTCTGCGTGCTGGAGAGGAGAGGCCGAGAGGGGTGCTTACAAATGTTAGGAATTAGGGTTCACAAGTCACAAACAAGCTTCAACGCACCATTTTTGAATTTTCATTTTTGACCCATTTCAAAAATTGGCCGGTTCACGGTTCGGTTCGACCGACCGGTTCCCGGCCGGTTCAGCTGTCTAACGTCGGTTTTCGAATTTGGCAGTTTTTGCTTCTAACCGAATCGCGTTTGGCATCAGTTCGCGGTTCGATCGGTTCGACTGGCCGATTCAAACCGATTTTCAGAACCTTGTATGTAACAAATTGAGAAGGAATCTTCGCTGGGTTTAAGTGTTCTTCCAAATCGAGACTCTGGATGGTGAGTAACGCGAGATACCTCCTGGTTAAATAGTCGTCTTCATTCAATTTGTCAGCTATGACAGTGAGGAGTTTTTTAGTGGTGGAATCATTGAGTTCGATTTCCATGATGAAACGAAAAAAAAAAAATAAGAACCTAAACTTTTGAAACCATAATAGAATATTGAGTAGCAAGATTGAATAGGTAGCATAATAAGAGCGTGGAAATGAATAGTCCAAAAAAAGAGAGAAGAAAATGAACTAGATAAATTGAATATTAAAAAATGATATTACACTCTATTTTCTAAAGAGCATATATATATATATATATATATATATATATATATATATATATATATATATATATAAAAGTCAGGCCTAATTATGTTAGAAAGACTCCTCTACCCTCTAACTAATCATAATAGAATAGAAAATAGATTCACTAACTTAGCTATACTCTAACAAACACCCCTAAGTAAGAGAGCAAGACTGTTTAAAAGGAAAAAAATTATTCTCAAATTTGCTTTCAACTCTTTTTTTTTTTGTTTCTGTCATTTTTCACAATGTTTTTTTATGTCGAAATTGAACATATATAAGGCCAACAAAATAGCAATTCAATACAAACGGACCGGAACCAATATAAGGCTTCAATGCGGTAGCTCTATCCCTTTATAACCCAAAGAAAATCTGTGGTACCTTGGATTGGGCTGACAAAAACAAAACCCAAAAAAAAAATAAAAATAAAAAAATAGAAAATAGAGAAGAACATTCTGCATCAGACCAAAATGAAAAATAATCTGAAGAATATGCACAAAAGCATCAAGCATGTGAAGTTAGTTACACTTAAGAATTTTTAACAGAAAAATAAATCAAGTTATTAGAATTAAGAAGTAATCCTTTTTGCATATACAATGCATCAGCCTTATCAGTTGTGAGTTGTGACTGTGCAGTCACACACACAGTTAACTGTTTCTCCCTAAACTAATTCAAACATGCTTTCGGCTGGAAACCAAGTCGGATATTACTTTAGAATTTTGCTTGAGTTGAAATTTGAAAAAGGAAAGAATGCCCTGCCGAATAAGACTACTGTTTTCCATGTGACTTGTCTCACCCATGTTGTCTATATCTAAATATTTTACGTTCATAAAGCCTCCTCATCTTTGCCTAATTAAATTAAGTATTAAAAAAGAAAGGAAAAAAGTCGGGTATGTGACTAGCTTACCTCATTGCTATGGGAGCACAAACTGAACCAAAATATACTTTTTTGTCCTACTCAGCTTAATAGACCCTTTCTCAATTTACCCATTTTTTGGATAACATTGCAATGAAAAAATTACAAAGAAAACCTCATTTAAACCTCCACACTCACTCTCTAAGTCATATTCCAAGTAGAAGAATAAGACGACCTAGAGAAAACAAATAAAAAAATGTTAAGGCTCACTAAATTTTGTGATTTGTAATTATTAATTAATCATCATTGATATTTTTTAATGGTATAAAATTTTATCCAATAATATAAAATTACTCATTTTTTTTTTGCTGATTAAATGTTAATTTTTAATAAAAGTGCTTCTAAACTTTCTCTTTATAATAATAACAATAATAAGAAAAAAGGTGTGCATGAGACGGCCATTCAGCGGTAATTTCTCCTTCTCAAACCCATCTAATTTCTCTGCTTACTAAAGCAACAACACCACATAAATACATGTGCAATCAAACTTGAGGCCATGTGTAATGAGCGTCCCATTATTTTGCCATGCACATGAATCAAAGGGACCTTTGGCAAAGATATAGAACCCAAAAAGCAAAAAAGCATGGTTGATTCTCTATACTGTCTATCATACACAATAACAATTAGCATTAGATTTTTTATCATTTCCAACCCAATCCTTAGTCATAAAGCAAAATCAAACACATCTTTTTTCTTTTTATCATTACAACTCGGACTCTCTCTTTTTTGACACTTTTTTTCCCACTATCCTCTCACCTTTATCTTCAACACTCCCCCGCCTCTCTCGGCTTTTATTCTTTCTATGCTTTGCTATGTCTTTAAAGCACTTCCTCTGCATGAATCACACTGAAATTTCAACACACTCTCCTAATGGCTAAGGAAACTTCTCTGTGCTTCTTGTTTCTCTCATTTTTCATTACCTCATCGTGTTCTGGTAAGTAGAGTTGAATTCTGAAAGAAAATAAAAAAAAAGTGGTAATAATGATTCTATTCAACTTGTTTATCTTTATTTTTGTGGTGAGAATTGATGTTCTTCAGATTCTTGATCTTCTTGTTTCACCCTTCTATTTTGTTTGTGCAGGAGATTTAGTGGGATTTTCAATCAACGTGCCACAATCGCGTAATCGAATCTTAGTCACAGATCATAGGATCTTGAACTCTCCAACAATCTCCGATTTCTCGATTGATTTCTACCTCAATAAAAGCCTAACTCAAAACTTCATCACTTCAAAACCCTGTTCACTAGTTCCATGGCTAAATTCCCACGTACTGAACTTACTTCCACAACAAAACATCAAAAGCATCAGTTTTTCTTGTGGAAGTGAGTGCTTCACCAAGAATCAGATACCTTCACTGGTATCTTCTCTTAGATCAGTTCATTCAGTTCTAACTAACAAAGTAAAACTCTCTGTAGCGTTTCCTTTGTCATTGTTAGAAAATTTGAAGAGTGCATCGCATGAGAGAGATCTAAGTAACATCCTTTCATTTATAAAGGAAACAAAATCTTATGTGATGATAGAGGACAACATGAACAAATATTTGGATGTTAAGTTTATTCTAGAACGTGCCACGACTGCTGCTTCTACTTTTGGTTGGGAAGACGTTCCTCTGATTCTATCAATCAAGAGTAAAGTAATCCCGATTTCGGCAAAACTATCAATGTCAAACCACATGGAATCAAGAAGCAACAAGATCATGGAAAGAATAGTTGCATTGTATGCACAAGAAGTAGACACAACAGAGGAGGAGGATCTGTTTCCGGAATCCAACAAAAGAAGAACTCTAGATGAAACAACAAACTCAGTAATCACACCACCAGATACACCAACCATAATCACAGTTCCTTCAACGAACCCTGTCACAATTTCACCAACAACAACCAATCCATCCACAATGCCAGTAACAATTCCTTCTTCAACACCGGTTCCTTTAACAACAAATAATCCACCGCCAGCACCGGTAACCAATCCTGGAACATCTTTTGCGCAGCCGCCTCCCACTGCACCTGCCCTGCCGCCTCCGGCCACACAGGGTGGTGGACAGAGCTGGTGTGTGGCGAAGAATGGGGCGGCGGAAACAGCGCTGCAAGCAGCATTGGACTATGCTTGTGGAATGGGGGGTGCTGATTGTTCTCAGATACAGCAAGGTGGGAGTTGTTATAGTCCAGTTACTCTGCAGAATCATGCTTCTTTTGCTTTCAATAGTTACTATCAGAAGCATCCTGGATCAACAAGCTGTGACTTTGGAGGAACTGCTACCTTAGTTAACACCAATCCAAGTAAGATCTTAGTAGTTTAGTAGCTTATGTATGTTTTCTTTTAGATTTTTTTATTCCTATCATGATTCAAGTGCTAAAAGTACCAGTGAAAATTTTAATTCTTAGGTAACAAACTAGAGAAAATTAAAATGATTTACGTGAGTAATTATAAGGAACAAAGTAGAATTAACCCAGAAGAAACCATAACGCGTGCAATATAGAAGGATTAAGATTCAAATCCCTGAAATGAATTACACGTGAAAATTATGTGGCTGACAAAATTACTAATTCTGTGGTAGATTTGTCTAACAGATCAAATCTTTTTGGGTACCTCAGTAAAATTTTTGTTTATGTATTACTAATTTGGTCAGTAACATTATTTTTTTAGGATAATTTTAATACAAGTATGTGTCTAATAATATTTATTATTACATTTGTCAATAAAAATATTTTTATACTAAAATCTGAATGTTAAACTCTAAATGTTAAATCATATTAGTATTTTACCCTTTAAGCATTTGTTAGTTAACCAAAAACGGATCTATAATTTTTGAACTGTGATCAATTTGAATTTCTATACTCAAGATACATATAGTGAGACCTTTTTGTTTTCTTTTCTCTTGTTAATGTTTTATATGATGATTTACAACATTTGTGAGCGTTTTTGTTAATGGGTTCTTCTGCATATTGTGATTAGGCTCCGGGTCTTGCATTTTCCCATCATCGTCGTCATCATTAAATTCACAATCACCAACAACACCTATGCAATCACCCCCAACAACAACAACAACTACACCACCAATGACAACAACTCCACCAAGCACCACAACTTATCCACCATCAACTCCAAAATCACCACCTACACCTTCAACTCTTACAGCGCCACCAACAACACCGTCTTCGTCGTCATCTACTACAGGATCCGGCACATCCGGGTAAGTGAACTTCAATGACAAAATATACGAGGGTAAATATTTAAATTAGTTCTAAGAAAATTCCATATATAATATTTTGGTCTCAACAAATTTTTATTCGCTAAAAGTTCTCTAGATTTTTCTCGGATAAATTGATTTTTTTTTTTTTGTTTTCGGTAAATTCTTAAAAAGTTTTATTATAAAATAATTAAATGTAAAATATACTACTATAAAAAATTATTTTTTCTTTAAAACGATGAAGAAATCTGTCTCAACGAAATTAAATTAGTTAATTTTTGAGAACTTTTCAAAAATAAAAATTTGTTAGGAACAAAAACTGTCCGATTTAAGATTCGTTGAGGATCAATTTTGGTGTTTACTCTATACATGAAGATTGCCGATTGTGGTTTTTATATGGCATGAAATTTCTTTTGCAGCTATGGTACCCCACCTTCAGTGTTGAACTCAAGCAGCCCAACAACATCAACATCAGGTATAATGCCAGGTTTTGGGTCCCAAACTACTCCTCCTGAAGCAAGCACCACCACCACGTCATCATCGTCCTCCTCACTATTACCCATTGTTGGATACATGGTTCAGCTTTTGATATCATTTGTCACTGCAACACTCATTTTGCTCCCTTAATTTTAAGAGAAAGAATGAAACAAACAAGTTTACCATGCGGATCATAGTATTATTGAGTTTGTACTTTGTACAGGTATCTTATATTATATAGGTGCAGAATGAGAGTTTGTAGAGTACCATAGTTAGAAGAGGATTGCATTTCTTCTATGTTGGTATTGTACATATATTTTGAGAGCTTTGGTAGTTTAATTTATGGACTCTTATGATGGAGCATGAACTTTAGTGTATGTAAATCGATTAGACTTGATTTGGAAATTGATTTGCTGGGGTTGTTGTTCGCTAAAATAGTTCAATTCATTATATTATGCAGAGAATCCATTTTGATTTATGTGGTTTTGTGAAGAATTAGGTGAAAGTAAAAGTAGTGTATTTATTGGTTTCACTTTGACATGTGAGGCAGTAACAAATACAAAGCCAAACTAAAAGCATAGTCATCAATCTTATACTCTCAAAAGAAAGAAATGGTGGCGGTGGGTGTCTCCCTTGAGTTGTTGAGTTACCATGGATTGCTAGAAATCATTGCACACGAGTCCAAGAAATGCAATTATATGAAAGGGTTTAAATCGGTTGTACTTGCAGATTTGGTTGCAATTTTGATTGTTAGGACTGTATATACTACAACCATCATAATGCAATGTGATCGTTGTCGCGCTAAATTTTTATGTTTAACAATTTTTTTTAAAAAAAAAATAAAGAAGTTTTAACATAACGAAGTGGAACACACCACATGGAAAAACAAAAGTGTTGAGTTCGAAAAAGATTTTATTATTTATTGTGATAATAAATATTTGGTTGATTGATTGAAGATGAATTTTGTTTCAAGAGTTACCTAAAACGTTAATTTGGGGTTGGATGTGAGGTCCAAATCCCTTTGTGTGGCAGCGTCCGACTTATTGATGCCAAGGTGCTGTCTGTCTGAGTTTCTCGTGAGGAAGTGGGGGGTGGTACTTGCAAGAGACTCTAATATTTAAGTTAGTAAGGGTTTTAGTCAAGTTTTTAGTAGACTAGAACGTGAGTTATACCTGGAGGTTCAAGTGTATTTATAGTAGAGTAGATAACTACTTTTGTTGGAGTAGTTCTATCTTTTCAGATAGATAAGCGTTCCCTTTATCACGAGGGTTTGTTGGGATCTACCTTCTAGATGAGGTAGAGCCAGTTAGAGAGGCTTATGGAGGCAGTCACTTGTTTAGTCAAGTAGAACTGGACCTTTATGGTTTTGCCCAACCTCTTTAAAGAGGTCGGGTTTGTAGTAAGGTCCACCTTTAAAGGTGGGCCTTTTATTCTTGTTGGGCCTGGCTTCTATCTGTTGAGCCAGGGTATGAACAGTGCCCATACTTGAGTACATTTCTTCTTAGAGGTCGGGCTCAAGCATTTCGGCTTCTGTTGTAGATGTCGGGTAATACTACCTCGGTTTGGCCGACGTGTTCAAAAAGTTGAACGTTGGTGGAGTTTAATGACGCACGAGAAATGTGTGGCAGTTGTTCCTGAGTTCTGCGCCTGTTTAATGAGGAAAAGGGGATCGTTGCTTGGTTCTTTGCCTCTTCTGAAAGGCTTTTTAAGGGTTTAAGTATTTTTTTTTCATCCTTAAGGTCTAAGATCAAAATTAAAATCGTCCTCGACCTTTTTTTGTTATTAAAATCATCCTCAACGTTACAAAACGTTATAAAATCGTCCTTTTCTACTTTAATTTTATTTTTTTACCAAATTACCTTAATAATTAATAAAAATAATATTAAAAAATAAAAACAAAACCCTCCTCCCCCTACCCCACCCCGTATCTCTTCACTTTGTTCCCTCCCCCATCCCCTTCCTCCTACCCCTCTCTTCGAAACTCCCAACCCCAATTCCAATCCCAATTCTTCTTCTCTCCCTTTCCGCCGCCCTACTATCTCCGCCCCCACCTCCTTCTCCACCTTCTTCTCCCTCTCCATCACCAACCTCAATCCTTCCTCCATTGGCGTTGGCCTCACCTTCCTCAGCCACCCATGACGACCACTTTCTCGGTGATCCCGGCCCCTCCTTATCCCTCAACGACAACCATGTCGGCATCAACCTCAACGACATCATTTCAGCTCTGGCCACCGATTTGGGTCTCTTACTCCAGTGATTTCAGCTCTGGTCACCGCCATCACGTCATTCTCCATCACCGTCGTTCCTATCCTCAACCACAGCTGTGACAACGCCAGCAGCAGTAGCTTCCCACACGTCGTTCCTCCTCTTTCCCTCAACTGCGACGACAACGGATGGCAGCAACACCACCCCTCTTTTGAGTTCTCTGTTTCTATCTTCGTTCTTCCTTTCTTTTTATTTTTTTTAATTTTAAAGAACATAAATATCATTTCTTTCTTTTTAATTTTTTTAATTTCTATTATTGCTGATTTTGGATCTGAAATTGTGATTGATGATTATTGAATTATGGTTTAATCTAAAATTTTTGTTGATTTATTTTATGAATATTGCTGTTGATTTATTTTGGGGCTGTTGTTGTTGCTGAAAGAAAAGTGTTGGGAGTAATGAGTGGGTTATGGTGTTGGTGATGGTTATGGTGATGGCAGTGAGGAAAGGGAAAGGTAGGAGATGCGAAGTGATGATGATGATGTGAAGTTAATAGTGAGGGTGTGGAGATTTTTTTTGTTTAAGGGTAAAATTGTCCAAAAAATATCGTTTATGGACAAAAGAACGATTTTATAACGTTTTGTAACGTTGAGGATGATTTTAATAACAAAAAAAGGTCGGGGACGATTTTCATTTTGGCCTCAGACCTTAGGGACAAAAAAAGTACTTAACCCGGCTTTTTAACTTTTCTTCTTTCTTTTTACTGTTTCCAAAAAAGAAACTACTATCTTCCTTTAACAAGAAACTTTGTCACGCTTGTTTTGATTACTTCTTCCCCTTCCAATATTACTTTTCTTGGTGTTTGAAGGTTCTCATCTTTGCGAGGAGGATCGTCCGTGCATTTGCTATTTTTTTTAGACGTGATCTCTCCCTACGTTCTTCTCTGAGGTTGGTTTCGTCTCCTCCTTTTTGTTCTCTCATTTCTATTTTGTTTAGTTTTCCTTTCTGAGCTTTCTCCTTTTGTAGCCTTATTTCCTTTTCTTGTTAAGGAAAGTTTTTGCTTTTGCACTGTTTTAAGTGAATAGATGTTTCTTTGTTGAAAATTTTTTTTTAAAAAGGGTTTCTTTTTCTGAAAGGGTTTTCTTTTGTGTATGGTTGCAGCTGTAATTCTACTGATTTGTGTGCTGTGTTGCCCAAAATGGTGTTGCTTTGATGCGAAGAATTTGTATGGGAGAAACGCCATTTGACTGTTTAAAATGAGCCTTTTTAAAAGAAGTAGCTCTTTTTTATTTTATCTGGTTGTCCAACCTCTTTTGTACGAGTTCCGACTTATTGTAGTAACGGTCTTCTTTACTTTTCGCTTGTAAGTGTAGCATTTATGTCTCGCAAGGTTATCTTGAACATGTCAACTAAGGTTCCCCCTGTTCTTTGGGTTTGGGCAGATAGTACTATTTTGGCTTGTGTCCCAGTAACTGATAAAGAGTACTGTGATGAATTTCGTAGGCACCATAGTATTTGTGAGAGTAGGGAGGATGAGAGGAGCTATGTTTTATAACTGCCCGATCTTGAAGAGAGAGTGTGTTTTCCCCCTATAGTGGAGTTTGAACAGTCTTTCTTTTACGCCTATGATTGCTTTTTCACTAGGCTAGGTGTTCGACTTCCTTTTACCAACTTTGAGATGGAGGTTTTGCGTTCGTCTAACCTTGTCCCTTCTAAACTACACCTGAACTCTTGGGCTTTCATGAAAATGTTTTAGCTCCTATGTCGGGAGTTGGACGTGTAGCCTAACTTGAACGTTTTCTTTTACCTCTTTGTTGCAACCAAACCGTACAGCTCTACCAAGAAGTCGGGATGAATATCCTTCCGAGCTGTTCAAGGCCGGAAGGCTTTTTCCATTTTCAGGACTCCTTTCACAACTTCAAGAATCACTTTTTTAAGGGCAAAGGGGCCGTGGATGCCCGACCTTTCTTTCTTCCTGAAAATCGAGGACCCTTATTTCCGTTGTACTAGGAGGACACCCTCAATATTGTTAAGCGGGATCTGTCCGATTTAGATGACTTAGAAAGGGGGATTGTAAATTTTATTTTGGGTACTTGGGGACAAGATCTCCATTTGGACACGAAGAGATATCTGGGAGATTCTAGCCTTCTGAAGCCGGATCTTGGTAGTTCTTCTTCCCTTGCTTGTTGAATTCTTCTTGTTTTTTAAATGTGAATTCTGACTTTGTTCTGTGTTGCTTTGCAGAAAGTATAGCCCTGAAGTCAACTATGAAGTATCTGCAAAACATCAAGAAGTCCCTTGTTGCAAAAAACCTTCAGCAGCAAAAAGAGGTTCAAGTCGGGTCTCAAAAGGAGGTCGGAGGAGGATCATCTGTCCAACCTTCTCCGAGGAAGAAGTCGGGCCCTGCCGTTCAAAAGGTGATCATCCCCACTCCCCTATCCAGGCTTGTGTCTTCCGAGCTCTCTCTTAAATCCCCTACTTCTTCTGAGCCTCCGTTCAAGAAACAGAAAGTAGATGATGAGAAAAGCATTTATTCGAACAGCTTTGATGCCTTGACCTGCGGTGAGAGGAATGTGCTCCCTTATCATCATCTGAGCACAAATGATGTCGCTATCCAGAACCACCTTCAACACTTAGCCCGGGGAGGTCTTCGGACATTTGGGGTATGTACGACCCTGGCTAAAGAGTTGAGGGGCTCCCCTATCCAGGCAACGACGTGTGCCTTGGTGGCTGGTCGGGCGGATGTGGAAAGACTTAACGAGCTGAAGAAGGATCTAGAGAAGGAGCAGGAGACTTTAAGATCGGTTCTTGAGAGAGCTCGGGAGAGGGCCACTAGGTCGGAAGCTGCGGCTGCCTTGGCTAAAAAGAAGGCCAAGAAATACCAGGAGATTTATACTCGCATGTTTGGGGAGAGGCTGGGATTGGAGGAGGAGGTGAAGGAACTAAAGGTGGAGCTTGAGGAGTCTCGGGAGTTAGCAGCTTTAGGGATGGATAAAATGTTCCACAACTTAGAGTCTCAGGTCAGGGTCTTAGCTCCTGACATTGACCTTTCTCTCTTTAATGTGAATAATGTTATGGATGGGAATATAGTCCCTACGCCTGACTCTAATGATGAGGAGGAGGTTCCCGTGGACCCAAAGACATCGAGTCCTCAGGTCGGTCCGACGTCCCTTTCGGGAGTTCAGCCTGAAGCAGCTACTATGGAGACTTCTTCGTCGGCTCCTGAGATCGTTCCGGCCGTGCCAGTTTCCATGCTTCCTCCTTCTCCTCCAGCCAAGGGAAAAGATGCTATGACTGGCTAAAATCTTAATCCCTTCATGGGTGAGAAGTCTTGAGCCTTACTGCTGTTGATATTTGTTTGATAGTCCGACCTATGGACTCATGGCATTTTGCCTTATATAATAGTTGGTAGTTTTTTGGAACACTTTATTGTGTATTGCTTAGTTGTCGTTTTGCAACTTTTTGTTAGATAATGTTTAAAACTTTATGAAAGTATCCTTTTGAAGAATACTTGTGGTAAGGCATGATTTAACCTTTGGTTTATTAATTTCCTTACATATTCCCGACTTTATATAATAGGGCTTGTCTTAAGTTATTTTTACAACTCTATTTTTTATCTTACCTGTCTGAGGTCGCTTCATACGAGTTTTTTTATATAACTTCTTACATTATATTGTACCTCGTCGCTTCATCTTACCAACCACTTTAGGTCGGGTAACGATTTTTGCAATTTGTCGAGTTTAAGTTAATGCGTTTGGAAACAGAAAACTTTTAAAACTAGGAATCTTTTATTAGTGTCTGAGAAATTCCTTTACAAAGCTTTTTGCTAAAGGCTTGGGTGCCCCTAGCCCTTATACTGGTGCCTCATTAAAAAACCCTTTTCTTTTTGGGAAAAAGAGTGCACTTGTGTACAAGGCTTCTAGCTATAATATCTTTTTAGGTTACAAGCATGCCAAGACCTCGGGAGCTCCCACCCTTGGAGGTCGGACACCTTATAGGAACCTTTACCTAGGATCTCTACTATCTTGTAGGGCCCTTTTCCATTCGCGGCTAGTTTAGCTTCACCTGACTTTTGTGTTCCGATGTCGTTCCGGATCAGGACGAGGTCGTTGATGGTGAAGTTCCTCTTGATCACCTTTTTATTGTACCTTAGAGCCATCCTTTGCTTCAGGACTTCTTCCTTAATCCGAGCTCTTTCTCGGACTTCATATAGGAGATCGAGCTCTTCTCTTTGAGTCTGGACGTTAGCTCTTTCGTTGTAAAATAAAACTCTAGGTGATTCTTTAGCTATTTCTATGGGGATCACTACTTCCATTCCATATGCAAGTCGGAAGGGTAATTCTCCTGTCGTGGAATGTGGAGTGGTCCGATAAGCCCACAAAACTTTAGGAAGCTTGTCCGCCCAAGCTCCCTTTGTGTCTCATAATCGGCACTTTAACCCGGCCAATATGACTTTGTTGCCAGCTTCAGCTTGTCCATTGGCCTGGGGGTGCTCCACGGATGTGAATTGGTGTTTTATTTTCAAGTCGAACACCAAGTTTTTGAAGGTTGAGTCGGTAAATTGAGCTCCATTATCTGTGGTGATGGAGTGGGGAACCCCAAACCTTGTGACAATGTTCTTATATAAAATTTTCTGATTTTTTTGAGCAGTGATGGTTGCCAAGGGCTCTGCCTCAATCCATTTAGTAAAGTAGTCAATCCCTACTATGAGGTATTTGACTTGGCCTGGTGCTTAGGGGAATGGTATGAGCAGATCAAGCCCCCATTTTGCGAATAGCCATGGCGTGGTGAAGCTGATGAGCTCCTCAGGAAGTGCCACGTGAAAATTAGCATGTTTCTGGCAAGGTCGGCACGTCTTGACGAACTCAGCTGCTTCCCTCTGCAAGGTCAGCCAATAAAAGCCATCTCGGATCACTTTGCTTAGCTAGTGACCGAGCTCCTAGGTGGTTTCCACATATGCCACTATGTACGTCCTCTAAGACCTCCTTTGTATTAGATGTCGGGACGCATTTTAAGAGGGGTGTTGAGATGCCTCTTTTCTATAGGATATTATGGACCAGTGTATAGTTTTGTGCCTCTTTTACGAGCCTTTTGGCCTTCTTTTCATCCTTGGAGAGCATGTCGAATTTGAGTTAGTTGATGATAGGGGGTCATCCACCCTACATGTTGATTGTGTACAGTCAGTACTTTCTTTTCCTTTGATATAGATGGTGTCTGTAGAGTCTCTTAGATGAGACTTTTATTGTTGCCCCCTGGTTTGGTGCTGGCTAACTTTGTTAGAGCATCAGCTCGGGCATTATTTTCCCGAGTTATATGTCAAACCTCACTTTTAAAAATATGCACCAGTTGTTCTCGTGTTTCATCCAAGTACTTCTTCATAGTGGGATCTTTAGCTTGGTAGGTGCCGTTAATTTGTGAAGTTATTACTTGCAAATCACTAAACACTACCACCTTTTCTGCCTCCACCTCTTTATGCGGGTTGTTGTACAGCGGGACAGGGTCGGGTAGAGCAAAAACCCGTCCCGTTGCCACCCCTACAGCCAACCTTCCATTTAATTGTTGGACCTTTTTAACATAGGTCGGACTCTTCATATTAAGTATAGCTTGGCATTTATCGGGATTTTCTTCTATGCCCCTTTGAGTCAGCATAAACCCTAAGAATTTCCCAACTTCTACTGCAAAGGTGCACTTTGAGGGATTTAACCTCATTTCATGCTTCTATATAGTGGAGAATACTTCTGAGAGGTCGGGCAATAACATTCTGTCCTCTTTGGTCTTAACGAATATGTCATCCATATATCCTTTCATGAGTTTTCCTATGTGAGAGAAAAATACCTTATTCATCAATCGTTGGTAGGTAGCTCCTGCATTCTTTAATCCAAAGTGCATTACTATGTAGCAATAGTTAGCCTTGGGAGTTATGAATGAGGTTTTTTCTTGGTCCGGCTTATACATCGGGATTTGATTGTATCCCGAGTAGGCATCCATAAAAGATAAGTATCTGTAGCTTGATGCTGAGTCGACCAGAGCGTCTATGCTGGGGAGTGGATAAAGGTCCTTAGGGCAGGCTTTGTTAAGGTCAGTATAATCGATACGCATTCTCCACTTTTCATTTTATTTTTCACCAACATGACGTTAGCTAACCACAATAGATATTTCACCTCCCTTATGAACCCTGCCTCCGGCAAGGCTAGTGCTTGTTCTTCTACAACCTGTGCTCGCTCTAGTCTGAGATTTCTTTGCTTTTGCTGAACAGGTCGGGATCCTGGATATACTGCAAGCCTATGGCACATCAGACAGGGATCTATACCGGGCATGTCAGAGGCTTTCCAGGAAAAGAGATCGGAGTTTTCTCTCAACAATTCAACGAGCTATTTCTTTAGGCTTTCTTCTAGGTTCTCCCCTATACGGGTTGTTTTCTCAGGGTGATCTCTGATTTGTATCTCTTCTATCTTGCCTTCTGGTTGGGGGTCGTAGTTCTTCTTGAGTTCGGACTCCCCCTAATTCGATTGTGTCAACTTCTTTGCCTTCTGAGCTACCTTTCAAACTAAGGCTCTCATTATAGCATTTTATTGCTAGCCTTTGATCTCCTTTAATGGTGGCAATTCCTTCAACTGTGGAAAATTTCATGCAAAGATGTGGGGTGAAAACGACGGCTGCAAGTCAATTCAAGGTTGTCCGACCTATTAGGGCATTGTAGGCTGAATTTTCATTGACTACTATGAAGTTGACACCTAGTGTCCTCGACCTGGCACTTTTTTTGAATATGGTGTATAATGAGATGTAACCCAAAGGTCAGATCGGGGTATCTCCCAGTCCAAAAAGGCTATCTGGGTATGCCCTTAAATCCTTTTCCTCTAACCCGAGCTTGTCAAAGGTGGGTTTGAACAGAATATCTGCCGAGCTGTCTTGATCTACCAAGGTTCGATGAAGGTTAGCATTTGCTAGGATTATAGTTATCACCACTGGGTCATTGTGCCCAGGTATTATTCCTTGAGCATCTTCTTTAGTGAAGGAAATAGTAGGCAGGTCGGACGCTTTATTGTCTTCCCCGACTTGATATACTTCCTTGAATTGCCTTTTTCGTGAGGATTTTGATATTCCTCCTCCTGCAAATCCGCCATTTATCATGTGTATATGTCGCTCTGGGGTGTGAGGAAGGCGTTCCGGTCGGCCTTCTCTAGCCAACTTTTTTATGACATTCTTTATGTTGTAGCATTCATTAGTGGAATGCCCGTACAACTTGTGGTACTCACAATATTCTATCTGACTTCCAGCTTTCTTGTGCCTAATCGGACGAGGAGATGGGAACAACATTGACCAGGAAAACTCTTAGGGGGGTGTAGTTATGATACTTTCGAGGCTTTTCCGTACTTTGCTCTTCTTTCTTCTTGGGTTCCTTTTCTTTGTCCCGACTTTGATAGTAAGGCAAATTGACTCGTGGGGGAGGTTCTCTAAGGTGGGAGTTTTCTTCCATGTTGATATATTTCTCTGTCCTTTCTTGTACTTCATTCAGAGAAGATGGGTGTCACTTAGATATGGACTGGGAGAATGGTCCTTCTTTTAGGCTATTGACTAAACCCATTATCACTGCTTTAGTTGGTAGGTTCTGAATCTCCAAGAAAGCCTTGTTGAATCTCTCTATATAGTCATGGAGACTTTCTTCGGCCTCTTACTTTACTTCTAGCAAGCTCGGGGCGTGCTATGTTTTGTCTTTTTGAATGGACAATCTGGTCAGGAACTTTCTGGCTAGATCATCAAAACTAGTGACTGACCTGGGGGGTATGCCATCAAACTATTTCATTGCAGCCTTTGTTAAAGTAGTCAGGAAGGCTTTGCAACGAGTTGCATCAAAAGCGTCAGCCAAGTACATTCTGCTTCTGAAGTTGCTGAGGTGGTGGCTCGGGTTGGACGTTCCATCATAGAGGTCTATGTCGGGCGATTTGAAGTTCCTGGGAACTTTAGCCCTCATGATTTCTTCTGTAAACGGATCTTGTCCCACTAAGGGGGCTTTCGTCATTATCCGCCCGATTTTTCCTTCTTTGTATATCAGTTTCTAATTTTTGCAGCTTGTCTTCTAATTCCTTTCGTCGCCTTACTTTTTTTCGAAACTCCCGTTCTACTTTCCGTTGTCATTCAGCTTCGTGTTCAAGCTGTTGCAACCGATCCCCTTGGCCATGGACGAGATCCAAGATCTCAGTCGCCTGAGGTTGCCCTTATGCCTCAGGGCGGTAGACCTCGTACTGGATTCTCCTTGTTTGAAGGTTTCCCGAGGTCCCCTCCCCGTGGGGGCCATGGTGTGGTGGCAGAGGCAAGAGAAAGATGGCTTGGTCTTCTGGGTGATTTTCTGGTTTAGACTCAAATGTCGTATTGCCGTCTATACGCTCGTTATCCACCATTTGTTAGGGGATGAATCCCAGGTTTCCCGGCAATGGTACCAATGTTTTGAGGGTTACCTAAAACGTTGATTTGGGCCTGGACGTGAGGTCCAGATCCCTTTGTGTGGCAACATCCGACTTATTGATGCCAAGGTACCGCCTGTTCGAGCTCCTCATGAGGAGGTGGGGGTGGTACATGTAAGAGATTTCGATGCTTAAGTTAGCAAGGGCTTTTGGCGGATTTTTAGTAGACTAGAACGTGAGTTATACCTTGGGGTACTAGTGTATTTATAGTAAAGTAGATAATTGAACGAACGGATTTTCTGCTAGTAAAGAACTCACAAAAGTAATCACGTTTTAAGTATAGTTTCTAAACCAGCAAAAAAATCCTTTCGTACAAAAATTTGTTTGTCACTAAAGTAAATCCAATAAAATTTATAACCGGAGTATTTAAATCTCGGGTCATCTCTCAAGGAATTGCAGAGAAGTGTATTTATTATTGGTTATGGAAGATTATCTTTTTGGGTTTTTGAATAAGGAACAAGAAAATAAAATTGCAAGAAATTAAATTAATAACTAATAAAGCTCTTAGCAAGGTATGAGAACTGGAAATCCTATCCTAGTTATCCTTATCAGTTGTGATGAGAATTGTTTATTGCTCCCACTTAGTTAACCTTTACTAAATAAAAGAAAGTCAAGTGGACTAATCAATGAGATTCCTCAAGTCCTAGTTGATGACATGCCAACATGTCATGTTTTTCTATGCTTTTTCCTTTGGTTTCAATAGGTTTTATGCACTTTCTTGAGTCATAAGCAAGCCAATTGGGTAGATTTTCATGCTTCCTTTGATTTAATCAACCATGTATGAATTAATGCAATTTCATGAGGTTTTATGCTATATTTGTTGCATATTATGAAAGAATGAATACCTCATGATTTTGAGCATAGCTTTGATAAGTTTGGTTGATTAATTATAGGTGAAGAAAGCTTGGAGAAAGGGTGAAGCAAGAAGGAAGGGCTAGGAGTAAAGAGAGGACAATGGAATAAGTGAAATTGAACCATGAAGCAAAAAGTTGGACCTAAAGTTAGCCTCAAAGTTAGACCCCTAACGTGAGGGCTAACGTTAGGCATGAAGATTACTCCCTGGGCACCCCACGTTTGCGCCAGCGTTAGCCCCCTAACTTGGAGGCTAACGTTGGCATAAGAAACTCCTCCCTGGCCACCCAACGTTTGCGCCAACGTTAGCCCCCTAACTTGGTGGCTAACGTTGGCACATGAAATTCACAAGGGGAGGAGCAAAAGTTTGCGCCAACGTTAGCCCCCTAACTTTGAGGCTAACGTTGGCGCCACACACCACAACAGCTTGAAGGGGTATACTTCCAACAAGAATAACTTGAGCTACAGAGCTCCAAATGAGGTGATTCAAGAAGCATTGGAAAGTAGGAATCAAGAGCTTTCCAAGCATATATGGCACTGCATGGTGGACACTAAAATTGAGGGAGAAAACTACCCCGCAATGTGCATAAACGAACATGGTGGCAACCTGCAGTGAGGCCAACTGACCTCTGCACCTTCAATGGAGTATAACTCAAGCTGTAGAGCTCCAAATAATGTGCTCCCAACGGCATTGGAAAGTAGACATCCAGGAATTTCCAAAAATGTATAATAGTATGGGGTGGACAATACGTTTGAGCCTCCAGAACTGGCGTTTTCGCCAACGTTTGAGGCAAATGTTACCTCAAACGCTGCACACCAAAGCCAGCGACCATGCCCTCTTCAAATGATCATAACTTGAGTTGTAGATGTCCAATTAAAGTGATTCCAAGTGGGTTAGAAAGCTGACATTCAGAGCTTTCCAACCATATATGATAGTCTATATTGGGCATAAAATTGGCAACATGACAAGAGGACAAAGTTGGCGCCATAAATGTGCATAAGGGAGGCCAACGTTAGGGTCAAAGTTAGACCCCTAACGTTGGCACCAACGTTCATACCAGCAAGTTTTGTGGGCTGCTATGAAAAGTTGGAGCCAAAGTTAGACCCCTAACTTTAGCTCCAACTTTTGGTCCAACTTTTGCAAACTCAACCCGGTTCAATTCGGTTCCTCTTCAAACTCCAAGAGCAATCAACCAAGGCCTTTATCAACCCAATTCCATCAAGAGCAAGGGCCCAAATGATCATCGCTCAAAGGCACAAGAAATAGATAAAATAGAAATTTCATTTAATTGTAATTTGTTTTTAATTTCATTTTCATTTCCATTTTGTAAAGCCTATATAAGGCATCATTTTCATATTTGTGGGGAGGCTGGCTCCACTAGGGAGCACTAGAATTTGAGAGCTCTCTCTTTAATTTTCTTTGTTTTGAATCTTGGGTGGAGAATTGAAGGTGTTCTGTTTCATTCTCCCTCTGAGATTTCTCTTTTTTTTTCTTGCTGCTTTTAATTCACTGCACTTCAAAATTTCAATTCTGTTTTGATTCCCAGCATCCAATTTCCTTTATTCTTCCTGCAATTTAAATTTCCAGTTGCGTGATCTATTGCTCTTTTTAATTTCCAACACCCCAGCCCCTTTACTTTTCATGCAATTTACTTTTCTTGCAATTTAAGTTTCAGCTATTTTACTTTCTTGTTCTTTAACTTACTTGCAATTTTACTTTCTGCATCTTTAAGATTCATTGCAATTTACTTTCTGTTGGCTACATTTCACACAATTCACTAAATGTCAGCTTGACTAAACTAATCACCCACTAAAATTGCTTGATCCATCAATCCCTGTGGGATCAACCTCACTCCCGTGAGTTTTATTACTTGATGCGACCCGGTGCACTTGCCGGTTAGATTCGTGTGTTTTGGGAAAAATTTATTTTTCACCAAAATACTCATCAAGTTTTTGGCGCCGTTGCCGGGGATTGATTAGATCAACAATGATTATGTGGGTGAGAAGTTTAGATCAAGCATTTTCTTTATTTTTGTTTTCTGTTTCAAAGTGAAACCAAGGTGTTTGAGTTTTCGCCTCACTAAGAAATTCTCATCTCTGATATGAGTAATTTCAATTTTCATTGGTTGTGTGTTTTACAAAACTCAAATGGAATTCAACTCATCTTATGATCAAACAAATTCTATGGGATATCACCCACCATCACCAATTTCTAATGATGGATGGGAATATCACCAAGAAACTTCAAATTCTGGGCTCTCCAATTCATGGAGCCATGCTTCAGAACCACAAGATGAGAAAGAAAATCATATTGGACATTTCCCACCACCACAAAATGATTCATATCATTATCCTCATGGAAGATGGAAGCATCGCCAAAGAATGGAAAAGCATCCACCCTCACGTCCCAATTTCTCATTTGAAAGTTCTTCATCACTTGATTATGCCTCAACACAAAGTTTCCTCCAAAATCCATACCAGTCATCCCATCGATCACACAACTCATTCCACACCCCTCAACACAACTTCACCACAACACATTTACTTCACCAAAATTACTCTCGACCTTCATCTCTTGAATTAAAAGATGAGGAATACCTTGAAGGCATTGAATTAACAGATGAGGAATACCGTGAAGGCATTGAAATACAGAGAAAACTAGTGGAATTTTACACAAAATCCCCATCTTGGGAAGAAACCATCCTCGAGCAGATAAATGGGTCCTTAGAGCAAACAAGGGGAAACTTAGAACCATCAACCAGTGAGGATGAAGACAAATTTGTGGGTGAGGAAGTGAAAAAGCAAGATAAGGAGGCCACTGCATCAAGTGAACTTTCAATGAAGAATGAGGTGGTTGAACCTGAAACTGCACTTGAGATGACAAGAGAACATGAAGACTCACAACTCTCACAAACCTCCCTGGACCAAAACGCCTCAACATTTGAATCCATGATTGAAAGGTATGACGAGGAGATGAAGAAATGTTGGGAAGATCGACAAACCTCCCCCATGATAGAGCGATTGAAACAAATGTTGGGTGTAAAAGAGGAAGTGGAGGAGCATGAAAGTGAAGAAGTCATTCCAAACTCAAGTGAGGCAAAGAAGTACATGAAGGAAGAATTCACAGAACCACCATTGCAAGAGACTCTTGATGAAGACAAAACTCCAACAATCACACAACCACCAAAACATGGATTCAAAGAAGTGAAGGCAATTAACAAAAGCACCAAGAAGAGGATTGTGACCAAACTTCCAAGGACAACATTCAAGAGGAGGTCAACCACAAGCAATCCAACCCCTGGACCAATAGCAAGCAAGCTCAATCAAGCCATGTACAAAAGAAAGCTTGCTGAGGAGAGACCAAGACAGGGGGTAATAGCTGAATCTTCTCCTCCTTTGAAGTTATTTCTCTTAACAAATTGGAAGAAGAGGAAGAAAGTAAAGAACAGGTAGACAGTAGGTACATTTCTTTTCCTTGCTTTGTTTGAATTTCAATAAATTGGCATATGGTTACATTCTAAGTTTGGTGTTGCCCTGCAACAAACTGTTTTCCATCTTCATGGATGATTGCATCAATTTTACATGAAAGTGACACACCAAGATTCTAAGTTTGGTGTGCCACCTATTTTTCTATGCAAATCAATCCAGCAACATCACTTGTCTGCATAATCATATTGCCTTTTACAGTGTTATTTTTCTTCTTAGTTGGATAATTTTTGTTTTCCCTTTGTTTCATTTATTTACTTGTTTTTAATGCTTTCCTTCATTAACTGTTTTTGTTAATACATCACCAAGACATCCTTATTCATAACAGACTCTTCATTTGGTGATTGTATTTAACATATAACAGTTTCTTTTGTTTAGTTTTAGTTCAAATAAATTGACATAGGATTGCATTCTAAGTTTGGTGTTGCTATGCAACACAGTTTGCTTCAAATCTTTACTGGATACTTGCATTGATTCCAAGTGAAAGTGTCACATTAAGTTTGGTGTGCCACTTATTCTTTATGCAAAGTATTATGCTCACCTTCTTAAGCTTGCAATCACAATGTCTCGGTCTCTTGTGCCTTGATTATTATCTTTAATTTTGCTTGCTTGAAACACATGTACTACTAACATTTCTTGTGTAAGACATTCATGATCCATCTTAGCCCCATAGCCACGGTTTTAATAGTTGCTTGAGGATGAGCAAGCATTATGAGTTTGGTATGGAAGGAGGAGAATGGGAGGAAAATGACAACAATAGAGAAGATGAACTACAAGGTTGTAAAGTTCTTTTTCCTCTCATTTGTTTCAAGCACTATAAACTGCATGATTGTCTTTACCTTCTCTGTATGCATGTGTGTATGAAAAGGCATAGTGATTTCTAAATTGCAACATGGTGCTATGTCATTATGATTACCAACTTGAGTTTTGTGAATTCAAAAGCAACAAAGTATCATGATCATAAACAAACAAGGCATTAAAGAAGATTTTAGCATGTGCATAAAAGTATTGGTAAGCTAGTATGTTTGATTGTTGCTTAATTGCATTGGATTTTATTTAATTGAAGTTTTCATCTAGGACATTTTGTGAAATCTTTTGAAAATCATGAAAACCTTGAAAGAAAAAGCAAAAAAGAGCAAGAAAAGAAAAAGGGAAAGAATGAGAAAGCTGAAGGCTCTGAGTACCAATGGCAATTTATTTGTTAAGTGCTTGTGGTGTTTATGTATCAAGCCAAATGCTTGAAAACAAAACACTTAGAAGTCAAGGTTAGGCTCAAAGTGCAAAAGCACTCCCTCAAAGCTCAAGGCTCTGAGCATCAATGATTAGAGAGTCAAGGAAAGAAAAGAAAAATAAGCTTAATGAAGTCCTCTAATCAAATGCTTGTGGTGCTTATGTATCAAGTGGTAATACTTGAAAACAAAGCATTTAGAAGTCGTAGCTTTGTTATCAACTCATGGGACAAAGCACCCAAAAGGAGAAGCTAATAAGAAAATCAAAAGCTTGTTTCAAGGAAGAAATATAAGAAAAAGATTTCATAAATTGAGCTAGATGGAAGCATCAATCATTTACATTTCTTTTGTGATTGTAGCATGCTTAGAAAACTAGTTTACCATGAACATTGAGTTGCTATTCTTCTTGCCTTGGATTGTCAATTTCTATTGCATGATTCTTTTCTTGCTTGGGGACAAGCAAGGTTTAAGTTTGGTGTTGTGATGACATGCCAACATGTCATGTTTTTCTATGCTTTTTCCTTTGGTTTCAATAGGTTTTATGCACTTTCTTGAGCCATAAGCAAGCCAATTGGGTAGATTTTCATGCTTCCTTTGATTTAATCAACCATGTATGAATTAATGCAATTTCATGAGGTTTTATGCTATATTTGTTGCATATTATGAAAGAATGAATACCTCATGATTTTGAGCATAGCTTTGATAAGTTTGGTTGATTAATTATAGGTGAAGAAAGCTTGGAGAAAGGGTGAAGCAAGAAGGAAGGGCTAGGAGTAAAGAGAGGACAATGGAATAAGTGAAATTGAACCATGAAGCAAAAAGTTGGACCTAAAGTTAGCCTCAAAATTAGACCCCTAACGTGAGGGCTAACGTTAGGCATGAAGATTACTCCCTGGGCACCCCACGTTTGCGCCAGCGTTAGCCCCCTAACTTGGAGGCTAACGTTGGCATAAGAAACTCCTCCCTGGCCACCCAACGTTTGCGCCAACGTTAGCCCCCTAACTTGGTGGCTAACGTTGGCACATGAAATTCACAAGGCGAGGAGCAAAAGTTTGCGCCAACGTTAGCCCCCTAACTTTGAGGCTAACGTTGGCGCCACACACCACAACAGCTTGAAGGGGTATACTTCCAACAAGAATAACTTGAGCTACAGAGCTCCAAATGAGGTGATTCAAGAAGCATTGGAAAGTAGGAATCAAGAGCTTTCCAAGAATATATGGCACTGCATGGTGGACACTAAAATTGAGGGAGAAAACTGCCCCGCAATGTGCATAAACGAACATGGTGGCAACCTGCAGTGAGGCCAACTGACCTCTGCACCTTCAACGGAGTATAACTCGAGCTGTAGAGCTCCAAATAATGTGCTCCCAACGGCATTGGAAAGTAGACATCCAGGGCTTTCCAACAATGTATAATAGTATGGGGTGGACAATACGTTTGAGCCTCCAGAACTGGCGTTTTCGCCAACGTTTGAGGCAAACGTTACCTCAAACGCTGCACACCAAAGCCAGCGACCATGCCCTCTTCAAATGATCATAACTTGAGTTGTAGATGTCCAATTAAAGTGATTCCAAGTGGGTTAGAAAGCTGACATTCAGAGCTTTCCAACCATATATGATAGTCTATATTGGGCATAAAATTGGCAACATGACAAGAGGACAAAGTTGGCGCCATAAATGTGCATAAGGGAGGCCAACGTTAGGGTCAAAGTTAGACCCCTAACGTTGGCACCAACGTTCATACCAGCAAGTTTTGTGGGCTGCTATGAAAAGTTGGAGCCAAAGTTAGACCCCTAACTTTAGCTCCAACTTTTGGTCCAACTTTTGCAAACTCAACCCGGTTCAATTCGGTTCCTCTTCAAACTCCAAGAGCAATCAACCAAGGCCTTTATCAACCCAATTCCATCAAGAGCAAGGGCCCAAATGATCATCACTCAAAGGCACAAGAAATAGATAAAATAGGAATTTCATTTAATTGTAATTTGTTTTTAGTTTCATTTTCATTTCCATTTTGTAAAGCCTATATAAGGCATCATTTTCATATTTGTGGGGAGGCTGGCTCCACTAGGGAGCACTAGAATTTGAGAGCTCTCTCTTTAATTTTCTTTGTTTTGAATCTTGGGTGGAGAATTGAAGGTGTTCTGTTTCATTCTCCCTCTGAGATTTCTCTTTGTTTTTCTTGCTGCTTTTAATTCACTGCACTTCAAAATTTCAATTCTGTTTTGATTCCCAGCATCCAATTTCCTTTATTCTTCCTGCAATTTAAATTTCCAGTTGCGTGATCTATTGCTCTTTTTAATTTCCAACACCCCAGCCCCTTTACTTTTCATGCAATTTACTTTTTTTGCAATTTAAGTTTCAGCTATTTTACTTTCTTGTTCTTTAACTTACTTGCAATTTTACTTTCTGCATCTTTAAGATTCATTGCAATTTACTTTCTGTTGGCTACATTTCACACAATTCACTAAATGTCAGCTTGACTAAACTAATCACCCACTAAAATTGCTTGATCCATCAATCCCTGTGGGATCGACCTCACTCCCGTGAGTTTTATTACTTGATGCGACCCGGTGCACTTGCCGGTTAGATTCGTGTGTTTTGGGAAAAATTTATTTTTCACCAAAATACTCATCACTAGTCAACTCCTATGAAAAGACTAGATTTAGAAGGATCCAAATCAATCAGCAAATTCCAATTAACAAGCAACAAAGGAGTTTGATAACTCAAGTGTCACCAATTACTCAACCAAAGCTAAGAATGTAAAAAGCTAGATTAAAATCATAAATATGAAATACCTCAATTTGTATTAAATATAAAATCAAATCTAACATTGGAAGGTTCATAAACCAAATTGGATAAGAAAAGAATCAACAAGAAAAATAGAATAAACTAGTAAGCTAGAACAAATAAAGTAGAAGAGAAATTAAATTAAAGGAACGTTGAACCTGGAATGGAGAAGAAGTAAACCTAATCTAAGAGAAATCCTAAATCATAAAACCTAAGAGAGAAGAGAGAGCCTCTCTCTCTAGAAAACTATATCTAAACCCTAAAAATTGTGAATATTGAATGTATGATGAATGAATGAATGGATTCCCCCACTTTGTAGCCTCTAATATGTGTTTTCTAGGCCGAAAACTGGGTCAAAAATAGCCCAGAAATTGCCCCCAGCGATTTCTGATACGTCCAGCACGTGGCACTGTCACGCATACACGTCGTCCACACGTACACGTCGTCCACGCGTACGCATGGATTGAATTTTCGCCAGGTCACGCGTGCGCGTGATCTACACGTGCGCGTCACCTAACATCCTGGCAACTATGTCAAATTATGTATCGTTGTGAAGCCCCGGATGTTAGCTTTCTAACGCAATTAGAACCGCTTCATTTGGACCTCTGTAGATCAAGTTATGGTCAGTTAAGTACGAAGAGGTCAGGCTGGACAGCTTAGCAATTTCTTCAACTTCTTGTATTCCTTCCACTTTTGCATGCTTTCTTTCCATCCTCTAAGCCATTCCTGCCTTATAAATCCTGAAATCACTTAACACACATATCACGGCATCGAATGGTATAAAGGAAAATTAATTTTTGGTAATTTAAAGGCTTGGGAAGCAAGTTTCCAATTATAAAACAAAATTAGGAAGGAAAATATAAAACCATGCAATTTATATGAACAAGTGTGCAAAGGGGTTAGGAAAGGGTTGTGGGTTTGTCTTAGTAGTTTTCCCGGTCGTTCCGTCTTCTTGCTTTATAAATCTTCCTTCAAAAACTTTAAATCTTTGTTTGTTAAGGTCCGGTCGTTCGAGGCCGAGTATCCGTTTTATCTGGATGATGAGCTCATAGAAAGGTTTCCCTTGTACTGGTGTTCCGAGCCATGTCAGATCTTAGAGGCTACCGAGCGAAGTGAGGATGAGGATTGCCTTCTAGAGTTTCTGATTGAGTGTTTTGCTGATGGGGTGTGTTTATCGATCCCCGACCTTCTTCGTCTGCATGATGTAGGTGATAGTGAGGGTTTGAAAGCTTACATAGGTAACGATGGCTACTGTACTGTCTATTGTGTATTTATTTTTTTTATTTGACTGTTCTTCCTTTTGCAGGTGGGCAAGCTCCTCTTCTTGATCCCTCTCGATTCCAATCTTTTTTTAAGAAGAAAAAGGAGAAGGATGCTGGGGTTTCTGGGGTTCTCAAGGCTGGTGGTGGCGAGGTGGCTCAATCCACTGCCCATCCCGTGTTGTCACATAAGAGAAAGAGAGATGAAATGGATCAGTCTCTGAAGGTTATTTTCGAATGTGATAAGGATATTGCGGGAGGTGCTAGGTCTGCATTTGATCGGAAAAGGCAACTTCATGGGTTCATACCAGGGACGAGCACTCATTCTCTGTGGAGTGACCAGTTTCCCATAGCTGAGCTCTCTGATAGGGTTTCTCAATACCCTGGTGATATGCTCATGACTTATCGTATTGGGATGGAGGGAATGGGAAAGTTTATTCAGGTTGGCCTCTGTGTTTATTTATTCTATTTCTTTTTTCCTTCTAGTGTTACTGCCGTTGTTTATGTGTTCTCGTGTTGCCATTGATAGATTGTTTCTTCACGCTTGATGTGCGTTGGTCATACTACCGAATTGATCGGAGCTGAGCAGCAGGCAAGTGCGGGGAGAGCTGTCGAGCTGGAGAAGTTGTTGAAAGATAAAGATACTGTAATGGAGAAGGCTTTAAAGGAGAAGGACGAGGCGATTGCGGCTGTGACATTGAAGCTGAATTCATCTGAGGATGAGGTTAATCGTCTCAGGGATCAGATTCGGCTCCTCCAGTCCAACATCAAAGATAGTGACTTGGCTAAAGGTCAGCTGACTTCCCGAGTTCATGAATTGGAGGAGTTGGGTATGGAAATGTTTGCTTCTGGTTTTGATCGAGCTGTTAGTCAGATTTCCGCTTTGGCACCTGATTTTGATTGTGCTCGGATGGACGTGACAAAGGTCGTTATTGATGGGAAGTTGGTGGTGGATGGCACAGTGGAGGACCATGACGAGAACGTCCCTCCTCCTTGAGTTGTTTTTTGTTTATGTGTTTGGACATGTTTTGTTTGTAATGATGACTTATTTTGTTTTTGTTTGGCCGAGTTATGGTCGGTTTGACGTTTTGTGAACACTTGGTTCTTGTTTTGAATTTAGTTATGCGTTGATCGTGGTTAGGTCACCTTGATGATATAGTTATTTTGATAAAATGGTGTATTAAACAGTAGTGTAAGATAGGTGAACAAATAATTGGTTACATTTGTTTGATTTGGGCGTCCGGCCTCATTAAAACCCTCCTTAGGTAAAAATCCATTTTGGGATAAAAAACCCCTAAGGGGGAAAAAGAGTACCTTCATTCGCAAAATTTACAATTTTATGATCTATACAACTTTAGTGAAGAGATGTTCCAATTCCCTGAAATTGGATTGCCTTGTAATGTTTGTAGCTGGTAAGCCCCCATTCCGAGCACTCTGGATACTCAGAATGGTCCCTCCCAGTTTGCGGCGAACTTTCCATGTGAAGGAGGTCGTCTGGCTTCTTCTATTCGTCTGAGGACTAAGTCACCCTCCTCGAATGTCCTTGGCACCACTTTTTTATTGTGCCTTCTTTCTGCCAATTGTTTCTGAGCTCTTTGTTTAATGGCGGCGATTTCTCGGTTCTTTTCTGTGAGATCAAGCTCGGCATTTCTTGCATTTATATTGTGTTGTTCGTCATATAGGTCGGCTCTTAGCGTGGGGACTCCGACCTCTACCGGGATTAAAGCTTCCGACCCGTAGACTAGCTTGAAGGGTGTTTCGCCCGTTGTTGTTTGTATTGTGGTGTTGTAACTCCATAATACTTCTGGTATTAGCTCCGCCCATTCTCCTTTTGCATTAGAGAGCTTTTTCTTTATTGCCTACAATATAACTCGGTTAGCACCTTCGGCCTGCCCATTGGTTTGTGGGTGTTCGACCGAGCTAAAATGGTGCTGTATATTAAAATTTTTTAGAAATGAGCCGAGCTTATTATCTGTAAATTGTCTACTATTGTCTGATATTATTTCTTTTGGTATTCCAAATCGGCATATGATATTTTTCCATTTGAAAGATCGTACCTTTTCGGCTGTTATTTTTGCTAGTGGTTGTGCTTCTATCCATTTTGAGAAATAGTCTATTGATATTAAAAGAAATTTTACCTGACCTGGAGCTATTGGGAATGGGCCGAGAATGTCGAGCCCCCCATCTGTGGAAGGGCCAACTTACCTCCATGCTGTGCAATGCTTCGGCCGGTCTTGTAGAGATGGCTGCATGCTTTTGACATTTGTCACATGTCTTGACTTTTGTTATGCAATCCATTTTCATTCGGACGATCTTTGCGGTGAGAGCCTAACCTCTGATGTGGTTGCCACAAACTCCCTCATGGACTTCGTCCATCACCTCTTGTGACTCATCTTTGTTTAGGCATTTTAGCAATGGTTGTGAGAAACCGCGCTTGTATAGTTCTCCAGCTATGTTTGTGTAGAGGCTTGCTTTTCGTCTGAAGTGTTGCGGGTTGAGCTCATCTCTGGGAATGATACCTGCATTGATGTACTCAAGGAAAGGTGTTCTCCAGTCTCGGAGGTGGTTAATGCTTGTTATAGATAATAGTTCAATGCTGGGTTTTTTAAGTGTTAGTTGTGATAATGCCGATGTTTGTGTGTCCGCCCTAGTGGCGGCAAGTTTGGATAATATGTCTGCTCTAACATTCTTTTCTCTATGTACATGCAGAATAATAAATGAGTTGAACTTTGAAATGAGATCCTTTGCTATGAGCCAGTATCGCTCTAGCAAAGGATCTTTTACCTGAAATTCTCCTCGGATTTGTTGCACCACTAAGAGGGAATCACAATGTGCTGTCAGGCTTTTTGCTTGGAGATTTAGGGCGAGCTTGAGTCCCGCTATAAGGGCCTCATATTCGGCTTGATTGTTGCTTGCCGGAAAGTGAAACTGGAGGGATTGCTCGGCCACCACTTTGTCTCCTTCTTTCAGGATTATCCCAGCTCCGCTTCCTCCTCGGCTGGACGCCCCGTCGACGTGTAATTCCCAAAATTTGTTGTGCTCGTCCTGGGTTAGTTCTGAGACAAAGTCTGCGAGGATCTGTGCTTTTAATACCAATCTTGGTTGAAATTGGATATCAAATTCTGAGAGCTCGATAGACCATTTGGTCAGACGTCTGGCCAGTTCTGGTTTTGTTAGTATTTTGTCTTAGTGGTTGGTTTGTCCTTACTATTATTGTGTGACTTTGGAAATAGTGCCTTAGTCTTCTTGCCGTTATCACAAGTGCTAAAGCTAGCTGTTCTATCCTCGGATACTTTTATTCCGTTGATTGCATGACTCTACTGATGAAGTATACCGGTTGTTGTATTTTTCCTGTCTCAATGACCAGAGCCGAGCTTATAGAATAATTAGAAACAGATAGGTATAAGTATAAAGGTTTACCAACTTCTGGTCTTTGCAGCACGGGTGGTGATGATAGAATGGTTTTGAGTTCGGTGAACGCTTTCTCGCACTCTTCTGTCCATTGAAACTTCTTATTCTTTGATATTGTTTGGAAGAAATGATATGATCGGCTTGATGCTGCTGGCAAGAACCGAGATAGTGCCGCTACCTTTCCTGCTAATTGTTGTACTTGTTTTACTATTTTAGGGCTCGCCATGTTAAGTATTGCCTCACATTTCTCAGGGTTTGCTTCAATTCCTCGTGAGGTCAGCATGAATCCAAGGAATTTTCCTCCTTGTACCCCGAAGGCACATTTCTCTGGGTTGAGTCTCATGTTATATACTCGGATTTGTTCGAATACCTCCCTGAGGTCATCGCAGTGTGATTTTTCCTGTGTAGTTTTGGCGACCATATTGTCCACATAGATTTCTATGTTCCGACCTATTTGATGGCGGAACACTTTGTCCATCAGTCGTTGGTAGGTTGCACCTGCATTCTTTAGGCCAAATGGCATTACTCTATAACAAAAATTTCTATGCTCGGTTATAAATGCTGTTTTGCTTTGGTCTTCTGGATGCATGAGGATCTAGTTGTAGCCAGAGTATGCATCCATGAAGCTCAAGCTTTTGAAACCTGATGCATTGTCTACGAGTTTATCAATGCAAGGTAAAGGATAAGCGTCTTTAGGGCATGCCTTATTTAAATCTGTAAAGTCGACACACATGTGCCATTTACCTGAGTTTTTTCTTACCATTACCACGTTCGAGAGCCATATGGTGAATCTGATTTCTCTGATGAATTTAGCTTTAAGAAGTTTTCCTGTTTCTTTTAGGGCTGCCTTTGACTTTTCAGCCCCGAGATTCCTTTTCTTTTGAGCTATGGGTCGGCTGGTTCTGTCTGTGGTGAGCTTGTGGCAGATGATGTTTGGGTCTATACCTGGCATGTCTACTGGGGTCCAGGCAAATAAGTCAGTGTTGTCTTGTAGTACTTTTATGAGCTCCGATCTTTCTTTTCCTTGTAGTGCTTGACCGATGTATGTGACATGCTCCGGTTTCGACGTCAGCGGGACCTTCATGAGCTCGTCCGCTGGCTGAGGTCTTTCTTGGTGTCTTCTCTGGGGTCAAGCTCTGCTAGGGACAATACCTCGTTTGTGCTATGAATTGCTTTGACCTCTTGTTGGAACTCCTGTCTTGTGACCGACCTTTTCAGGCTTGCGTTATAGCACTGCCGAGCTTGTTGGCGATCTGAGTGGAGTGTAGCTATTTTGCCGTCCTGTGCCTGAAATTTAACACATAGATGAAAAGTGGATACTACTGCCCTGAACATGTTTAGAGCAGGTCTTCTGAGAATGATATTGTAAGGGCTTGGGCAGTCAACTACTAGATATTGCATATCAATGGTTCGTGACAATGAGCACTCTCCCATTATTGTTTTTAACCATATGTATCCTTTAATTGGGACCCTTTCTCCGGAGAATCCTACCAGTTCTCCAGATGAAGGTTGCATGAGTTTTTCAGATAATTTTATTTTTAGGAAAATAGAGTAAAAAAGAACATCTGCACTGCTAGCTGGGTCCAAAAGGACTTTTCTTACCAGTAATTTGCCTGTTTGGATGGAAATTACCACTGGGTCGTCCAGGTTTGGTGCCGCCGAGCATATATCTTCCTGGCTGAAAGTGATATTGAGGTCGGGTGCACTTTTGTTGTTTTGTGGTGTTGTTCCTTCGATTGCCAACATTGCGCAGTAGCTTCGTTTTCGCGCCGAAGTTGTCTCACCTCCCCCGGCGAATCCTCCGGATATACAGTTTATGATGCTTTTGGGTGGAGCGTTGTTCGACCATTTGTTGTCCTCTTTGTGACCTGGAGCTTGATGACGCTCTTCTCGGTCCTTATTACCTTCTTTGTGTTTTCTCCCTTCGATGTATTTGTCGAGGAGGCCTTGCCAAGCCAGTCTTTCTAGTAGATCTTTAGCTATCACGCACTCATCAGTTGTATGTCCATACTTCTGATGCAAAGCGCAGTATTTGCTTTTGTCGACAAAGCTCTGATCTTGGTAGTTTCCTGCCCTTGCTGGTGGTTTTATAATCTTAGCGCTGAGGATTTCTTTAATTATCTTTTCCCTCTTTGTGTTGAATTTGGTGTAGTTGTCAAATTTTGGAGTCAGTCTGAAAGGTTTTCTGGAGTCTTTGATATTTGCCGACCTTGTGGCTCTGTCATCCTCTCTCTTTGGTTGTTTTCTCTCTGTTCTTTTGGCTTCGCGGAGCTCTTCAATCTCCATCTGTCCTGCTGCCCTTTCTCGAAATTCTTCCAGTGTCTTTGGCTTAGTTACCACGATTGTTTCTCTGAATTTTCTAGGTTGGAGTCTGGCTTTCAGGGCATGCTGGTGGACGGCGGGATCCAGGTCGGGCATCTCCATTGTTGCTTCTGCAAATCTGGTCAGATAGTCTTTCAAGCTTTCCTGGGGACCTTGGCGGATGGTGCCGAGGTAGTCCGATCCGTGTACATATATCCGTGCTGCAGCAAAGTAGTCTATGAAGGACTTTGCCAATTCCTCAAAAGAAGAGATTGATCCTGCAGGTAATTTTGAAAATCAAAGTAGAGCAGCGCCATCAAGGTAAGTAGGGAAAGCTCTGCAAAGAACAGGTTCGTTATTAGGGCCATTAAAGAACATCATAGATTGAAATTTCTTAATATGAGCCCGGGGGTCACCAATCCCCTTATACGGCTCGAGTGAGGAAGGTAGTGTGAAATATTTTGGCATCTGATAATTGGTGATCTCCTCGGAGAATGGGTTGTCCAAGGTCAGTTTCTCCTTTGGTGGGTCGACACTTAGTAGGTCTACGTTGCCTTTTCCTTTGGAACCATTCTCTTCACGTTTACTAGCGTTGTTTTGGGTGGATAGTTTAGCAAGTCTTTTGACTTCTGCTTGCAGCTCGGCCATCTGGGCTATGAGTTCGGCCTGAGTAAGTTGGTGAACTCCATTATCGGTCATGTTCGAAGGTTGGGGAACCCTGCGTAGAAAAGAAATACAAAGTGCGATATAGAAAAATAGTGGGGTTAAATTAACTTTTCCGGCCCCACGGTGGGCGCCAAATGTTCCGTTCAGCTTCGGCCGAGGTATATGTCTTCAAGCGAGGCTATCTGCTTTAGGGAAGAGCTATAAGTCGCCTCGAGGGTGTGCTCGGAATTAACCTCGGCACTTGCGAAACACGGCGGCGGGAGCACCTGCAAAAAGCACTCCGACGCTCAAGTTAGAAGAGTATTCGAAATGAAATGAATAAGTGAAAGTGAGAGTATATCGTGACCTGAGCCTTTGTGAGTTTGCTTAGTTCTATTTTATAGACGAGTAGGGGGGTTTTTCCGATATTCTTGGTGAGTTTGTTTGTTAGTAACGGGCTGAAGATAGGATCTGACATGTGTGTGACGTGATCAAGTTACGTTTGCCAAGATATTTGGTCGGTTAGCTGAGAAGGATAGCTGTCAAGTTTTTAGGGGTACACATCAATAACTAATAAAGCTCTTAGCAAGGTATGAGAACTGGAAATCCTATCCTAGTTATCCTTATCAGTTGTGATGAGAATTGTTTATTGCTCCCACTTAGTTAACTCTTACTAAATAAAAGAAAGTCAAGTGGACTAATCAATGAGATTCCTCAAGTCCTAGTCAACTCCTATGGAAAGACTAGCTTTAGAAGGATCCAAATCAATCAGCAAATTCCAATTAACAAGCAACAAAGGAGTTTGATAACTCAAGTGTCACCAATTACTCAACCAAAGCTAAGAATGTAAAAAGCTATATTAAAATCATAAATATGAAATACCTCAATTTGCATTAAATATAAAATCAAATCTAACATTGGAAGGTTCATAAACCAAATTGGATAAGAAAAGAATCAACAAGAAAAATAGAATAAACTAGTAAGCTAGAACAAATAAAGTAGAAGAGAAATTAAATTAAAGGAACATTGAACCTAGAATGGAGAAGAAGTAAACCTAGCCTAAGAGAAATCCTAAATCCTAAAACCTAAGAGAGAGGAGAGAGCCTCTCTCTCTAGAAAACTACATCTAAACCCTAAAAATTGTGAATATTGAATGTATGATGAATGAATGAATGGATTCCCCCACTTTGTAGCCTCTAATCTGTATTTTATGGGCCGAAAACTGGGTCAAAAATAGCTCAGAAATTGCCCCCAGCGATTTCTGATACGTCCAGCACGCGGCACTGTCACGCGTATGCGTCGTCCATGCGTACGCGTGGATTGAATTTTCTCCAGGCCACGCGTGCGCGTGATCCACGCGTGCACGTCGCCTAACAGCTTGGAAACTATGGCAAATTATATATCGTTGAGAAGCCCCGGATGTTAGCTTTCCAACGCAACTAGAACCGCCTCATTTTGACTCAAGTTATGGTCAGTTAATTACGAAGAGGTCAGGCTGGACAGCTTAGCAATTTCTTCAACTTCTTGTATTCCTTCCACTTTTGCATGCTTCCTTCCATCCTCTAAGCCATTCCTGCCTTATAAATCATGAAATCACTTAACACACATATCACGGCATCGAATGGTATAAAGGAAAATTAAATTTTGGTAATTTAAAGGCTTGGGAAGCAAGTTTCCAATTATAGAACAAAATTAGGAAGGAAAATGTAAAACCATGCAATTTATATGAACAAGTGTGCAAAGACTTGATAAAAACCACTCAATTGAGCACAAGATAAACCATAAAATAGTGGTTTATTAATAACCATCTTTGTTGGAGTAGTTCTATCTTTTCGGATAGATAAGTGTTCCCTTTATCTTGGGGGTTTGTTAGGATCTATCTTCTAGATGAGGTAAAGCCAGTTAGAGAGGCTTACGGAGGCAGGCACTTGTTTAGTCAAGTAGAACTGGACCTTTATGTTTTTGTCCGACTTCTTTAAAGAGGTTGGGTTTGTAGTAAGGTCCACCTTTAAAGGTGGCCCTTTCATCCTTGTTGGGCCTGGCTTTTATCTATTGGACTAGGATATGAACAGATTTCAATTTATGATTTGATTGAATGTGCTATAAAATTTTAGTACCATTAATGGTGTTAATGCTAATTTGATTATATTTAAAAAGAATTAACCATCAAAAGAAAGATAAGAGAATATGAAAAGATTTGATGTTGCCAAACAAAAAAGAAAAGTATTATCAAAATTATGATAATAGTTTGATAGCAACAGCTAGTGAAGTCTCGGATTTGGCTATAAAAAGAAGATGAGCCTTTAGAAAAACTCAAAGAGAAAATTCAGAAATCATACACTGTATGTGAGAGCGTCATTTTTCTTCATATGGCCTCAATTTGATATATTCAATTTTTTGTTTTGAGTCTTCGTAGCATACAAAAAAAAGTTTATGATTCTGTGAAAGACTATATTTAAAAAGTCTATGATTCAAAAGATATGAGTAAAGAAGAAAAACTAAAATAGTTTCAGATTAAGTTTGTCTTGAATTTTTGTTTGGTCTTGGCGATTTGGTTTGGTCTTAGCATTTGTTTGTGAAGTATAGAATTGTTGCTTCGTTTATCTTGGTGTCGAATCGATTCGGTTCGTTTGTCTTTATCTTGGTCTTAGCATTGATGATTATAGTCTTGAAATCGATATAGTGAAATTTCACCATTATTGTGGTGGAGACTGGACGTAGACCTCATTGCACTTCGAAGTTAGACCAGGATACATATTGGTGTCATTCTCTGTACTCTTCTTCTTTATTCTTCAGCAGTTGCAAGAGACTAAACAGAAAAATCTCTTGTTAGCTCAGTAATGTGCTTCAATTTAAAAAGAGTGTCTTAATTCTGATTCTCTTTTCTCAACAAAGTCTATAAAACCTTTAAAAAGAAATAAAAAAAATCAAAGATACATCTTGAATTCCTTTGCATTGCTATCAACAACTAAAAAAACCACCATTATTCTATTTTTTGTAACTATCTTTTTGTAACTTTTAAATTTTAATAGACCTCATAATAATTTCTCCTACACCTACTTGATGATTTGCTTTGAAAGATTTTTTATTCCTTTTCAATCAAATATTCTAAATCACGAGCACTTTTTACGACTTTTGTTTTTCATTAACACATTCAACTTTTAAATGTTGCTTTATAATGTCCGAGATGATCTAACTACAACTGACATCAAAAATCCAAACACACTGCAACTGCGAAGAAAACTCAAACAATAAACAAGTATATAGTTTTAACATCCTTACTACATATATCACATCCATATTATCATTGTGTTCAATAATATCTAATATATTTAATTTATCTTTAAAATTAGCTCTATTGATCAATAGTAACCAAGTAAAAAATTCAACTCCGTATTGGCATTCCCTCCTCATGTGACTCCGTTATATTTAGGATGCATAAAAGTGTACAGAATAAAGCTAAAAAATAAAATTATTAAATATTACTCAGATATAAGAGAATAAAGATATAAATAAACCAAAGAAAAACCCACGGGGATAAATTTCTGAACCAGCAGATATCATTGGAGTAGAAAATACAATTTAGTAAACAAAATGAATGTAGTAACTAGTAACTAATCCAAAAGAAATATTTACGGGACAACCATTAGCTTAGAGATAATTTCTAGTAAGCAAAATTATACGAGATAAATTGGCTAAGCTTAAACATATAATAAGCGCAGCCATTATGTTGGGGTTTTATAAAATACAGAAGCTAAAGCTAGATTATCTCTAAAACTGCATTTGTACGGCTTCTACAGCTAGTCTTAACTATTCTCTACAATACTTAAATCAACTAAAGGTTCTAGATTCCTAATATATACAAGAGAGATGGGACAAAAGGGGAGAGGGGGCACAGAAACGGTTCACCGCTTTGAAAATACTACCAAGACCAGCATGGACATAGAGACTACTAATTTGAATCCAGATGTGTCCCAGAAATTCTGTTGATGATGATGCTTTTCTGCATCCTCGGGTGCTCTGTGTTGTTTTGCTGCTAATTGATCTCTCAGTTCTTTAATTGCTTTGTCCCTCCTTTCTCCCATCTGTACAATGAAATACTCTCACCGTTACATTTGTGTAAATATCTAACTTGTTTAAAATCTCAAAGAAATAATTAAAAAACACTTTTCTTTATAAATGGCAGAGGCCTTATGAATATGAAAAAAGGTTTGTGCATTTGATCGAAGTTTTTTTTGTGAAACATTTGAATAATTATTTATAAGATAGATCCAAAAAATTAAGGCAATTTTTTTTTAATTATTTTCTTTAAAGGTTATTTTATTATTCACAAAAAAAATCATAAAAAATTTCTAAAATCATAAAATTTTAAAAAGAGTTTTTTTTTTTTAAATTTGCATGCAAAAGATCGAGTCAAAATTTAATTTCCAAAGTTTTTTGAGAATATATATTCAATATCTAAAGTTTTTTTAAATTTTCATAATAATAGATAAAATGAAATAGTGGGAGTATGTGATTTTGAGTATGACATTCGGTCTAGTAAAAATTTTTTACGCATTTCATTTTGTGTTTGATAAATAAAAAAAATCATGTATTTATGCTTGTAGTTTCTAAAAATTAAGGGTGCTTTTTAAAACACCTAAAAAAGAATTTTTCAAAGTTGATTTGTACTTATTAAAATTAAAAAGTCTAATATAATTTCAAATATTAATAAATATCTAAATTTATTCTTATATTTCAAAGTTGATTTGTACTTATTACAATTGTTGTTACTTGCACTTATTAAAAGTCATTTTTAATTTGATTTATCAAACACAGACATTACAACTTTTAAAAAGTTATCTTTCAAAAACTATTTTGATAAACTAAGATTTTACCAAATCAAGCCATAATAAACTGATGACATAAACATCACCATGCGTCTAAGTTAAGAGAGTAAAGCGCAGGATGCTAGATTGGCAATTAATGAAAAAACTCTAGGCATCCATGAAATTCACGAAAAATATTTGACAGTGTGACAGAGACAGCTTAGGTTTACCCTTTGAAGTTTTCGTGTCTGAGAACGAGCTTCCTGCAGACAAAACTCCAGCTTCAAGACCCTCTTCTTCAGCTCCTGATCAACGCGCCGCTGTTTCTCCAACTGTTTTCAAACATATCAATAATGCCTTTAAATACAATAACCAAGGACCTCAAAATGCAAGCACTAAATAAATGAAAATGAGACTTCTCCTTTCCCTCTTATGTTTTATCTGTCAACTGTCGATGCGTCTTTGGATCAATTGTACCTCAATAGAGTTTAATCTATTGTACCTCAATAGAGTTTAATCCAAAATGTACCGACAGCTGATAGTTGAAAGATAAAAGAGAAAGGAAAGAGCAATTAAATAAACTTCCTTTACCTGTGACTCTAATTCCTTAGTCTTGATTTTCCAATGAGCAGACATAATCTTAATGTCATCCTTAAGTCTTGCTATTTCCTCATCCTTAACAACCAGAAGCTTATTCATCTTTTCGACATTCTTAGGAGAAACTTCATCCAATAATTTCCGCAGTTCACAGTCCTTGTCCTCTCCCGCTTTCGCAAGAGCCTCCATAATATCGCGCTCAATTCTCATGACTTCATCCTTCAATTGCTTCTGTGAAGATTCCCTTGCCTGAAGATCCTTCTGTAGGTTGTCAAGTTGCTCACCAAGCCTAGTTACTCGATCCTCGTGCTCTCTCAGCGAAGTGTTTTTCTCATCAAGTTCCTTTAGAAGTTCTAGACATTGGAGCTGTGCTGATTGGGCCGATGCGGCACTCGCATCCGCAGTTGCTCTTGTCGCTACAAGCTGTGTTCCAAGATCATCCAAGTCCTTCAGATACTGGATCAAAAAATATAAAACGGTGATTTATAAATGATACTAGCTCATGTAACTTCCCAGATAATTAGTATGTTGAAACAAAATATTCATTTTTCTTTTCTATGACTAAAGGTCTAAAGTTCGATCTTTGTTGATCCAAAAGAAAAGAATTTTTGTATTAAGTAAACTACAAGAAAGAAAAAAAAAACTATGCAAAATTGAGACAAACCCAAAAGAGACTCGTGCGTGGAAAAATGTATTAGAAATATCTCCTCCTATAAACTACTAATACTCCTATACACCACTAATACAAAACCATTCAACTTCTACAATAAAATTTGTTGACATTATTGCCAATGAATTATAACTCAAATGACATTGTCTCCCCATATTCACCTAAGATGTCGTGGGTTCGAGTCTCCATATCTTTGGTAAAAAAAAAAATTGGTGACATTATTCCTTTGCTCAGATCAGGGAAGTTATTATGCAAAGTATACAAACATAATTTTCATTCCACATTACAGTTTCCTTAATTTCATGCAAAGTTTCTAGCACACTGTAAATTACTAGATGCATTATATCTCACTTTAATATATCACCAAAGGGAGATAAAATAGTATATTAGGTAACATCACTACACCACTCAAAGCAAAGCGCTGGACACTTTTTTTTTTTCAATAATTCATCAATCTCCCAACACCCAACGTAGTGGATTTATGGAAATGGAAATATTATTAAATTATCATAGTATCCAGAAAAGACTCAACAGGGTCTCAAACGGAATAACTAAAGCATAAAACAATCATGTTACTTGTATATCAAAAATCAATCAACCAAATCAGATATCTGTATGTAATATACATTAGAATACAAAAATACACATTAAAAATAAATTAAACAACACATATATCTATACAGAAATACATAATGGTTGATTTGGTGGCTGAATTTGCATTGGTTTTAACAAACAATTTTCTTGATGAACTAAAAAAAAAGGGAATAAGTGACTTCGGTTGTAAGGGCTTAAGGGATTTAGAAACTATAATTCTGGAAGCATTTATGTGGAAGTATGGTACAAACATATAGGGACAAGTTCTAATTTTTCATTTTGTGGAACTACTTCTTCTTCGCTTATTTGGCTATTAATAGATGTATGTTAAATTTAATTACTAGAGGCATACAATTGTAATATGCTCCATAACTACCACTTCAACCCTTCAAAGTGTAGTTTGGAGAAAAATGGTCCTTCAAAAGTAGAGAACTATTATCCATGCTATAGAAAACAGTGGTTCTGTTTTAACAAATCCAATTAAAACTAGAATCAATTTTGTTAACAAACAAATGTTTTTAGAATTTAATTTTGATATACGGTTAGTGTAAAACAGTTTTACAAGTACATCCAACTGCGTAACATCACGTCAACAAAAATAACTACCTCGCGTGAATGGTCATCTAAAAGAATGGATATGATTAGACAACTGTCTAAACATTTTACACTGTTAATATGCGTCAAAATTAAACTCTGTTTTTAAAGCTAAAATGGGCATTTACTCAAAATTAGAATAAAACATTATGATCTTTTGGGTATCACAAGAGAATTATTACTCTTTAATGAATAATTTTGTCGGCAAATTAATCTTTCCATAGTCAAAATGATTTCAATCTTATATATCATAATAGTCTGAACATAAAAAGTTAAAAAGAGGCCGATTGATACCTTTTCAGCAGAAGAGGCTGAAGCCTGAAGCTGCTCGTTCCTTTCTTCCAATTTCTTTTGCAATCTTCCAATTTCAAACTCCATGCGCTTGGCTTTAGTCTCTGCTTCCTGCATGATTAAAGAAAAATTCCATTAAAAAAAAACATGACCCCACAACTCAAAAAGTAGAAATGATTGATATCAAAATTTGAAAAATTTTCTCCAAGTATGGCCAAAAAGTAAACCCAATTTATTGGGGTTTTTTTTTTTTAATTGTAACAAAAAGGACACAGAAGGTAGCAACTAAAAATTTGAAAATAAAAGAATCTTAAGTTCATAACCTTGTACCTTTCTTGTTAAGGTTTCTTTGGCATAAGATTGTTCCTGTGAAGCAAGACGGTTCCGAACATCCTTCAACTCTGCAGCCAAAGACACCACGTTGCGCTTGAAACTCTGCTTCTTTTCATTCAAATCCTTCAATAGTGGATCAATATCTCTTGCTAATGCTACAGTACTCGTCACTGAACAAGATGATGATGGTTTCTCAGATGCTGACATGACCAGTTTTTTTGAGGTTCTTCAACTATGCACGTCTCTGCTATAACAATAATAATAATAATAACAATAACATGTTACATATGTGGTGTAATGAAATCGTGTTTTGTATTGTTTATGAACAAAAATAAGATTTTATGGACCAAAGATCAGAAGTTTACTTTACTGGTCCATGGTATGAAAACATTTACTATGCCTAATTCGCTCTGCCATGTGAAATGAACATGGTAGTTGGTACAATTAATATATAATCAACAAAACAAAATGGAAATAGCAAATTTATTAAAATAAAATCATAATAACAATAGAAAACACAAAGGGGCTTAGAAAGTACTGGAACCAAATTCGAATTGGTCTAGTAATAAAATAGAATAGAATATACCAATTAGATACTGGTAACAAAGATTAAAAAGAAAAAGGGCTTCAACTTAATTTTCCGATTCACGAAAAGGTTGCTACTGTATTCGAATTTCAAAGTTCTCTTTTCTACAACTAGATACTAGATATTCGTTTATGTCAAAAAAAAAAAAAGACTCCAACAAAAATTGGTCATATATTTTAATTTACGGCATGAATTGGTGTAGACATCAACCTCCACGATAATTGAGAGGAGAGAGAAACAGAGAAAGAATTGCCGTGACCCTCCGAGGGGTCTTATCTGTCATTGTCCAATTAAATAATAATAAATAATGATAATAATGAGGGTCAAATGAGGGACATGATCGAAATTAATGGATTCTGGTCTTTCGCAGTTTCAAAATTAATTCGAATAAAAAATAAGTAAATTCAATTAACTATCATCAACTTAAGAGAGAGATTTAAAGAAGCGGAGTTAGGATGATACGTACCAGTGGTGGAGCCTTCAGCCAAAGCTGAAACTGAAACTGAAGCTTTGGCTCGGTGTTTTTGTGTGAAATCCAAAGGAAGAAGAAAAGTTATGAGATGGAAAGAGATGGAATGGGAAGTGAGTAAATGGAATCTAAAACGCAGATGCCGCAATCTCAGCAATTGTTTTTTATTATTAGGGACTAAATTATTTTTTTAAAGAGAAAAAAAAAAAAAAAAAACAATGGTTTTGTTGTCTTATCTGTAAGTGAGTAAAGTATTGGCTATTACTTGGCTGGGTTTACGCGACTTGTCTTAGTTAAGCATCGACTTAGCTTCGGGAGTGCATAGCTTCGGAATTTCTCCTTTGTGTTGGCCATTTTTATTTTTCTTTATGGTTTTTATTACCCTAATTTTTTTATATTAATTATCTATTTTATTCATTGAAAATTAGATAGAAATTTATGTGTAGTTGACTTCGTATAAAGTTAATAGTTAAGAACCATTAAATAATAATTTAGTCGAATATATCAAATTATCTAATAATTTTTTACTATCAACTTTACATAAAAATAACTTTATATGAGTTTTTACCTAAAAATTTATGCCTCTAAATATACTTTTGTTTAATTAAATTAATATTTAATGAATAAATAATGTTTTATATATGAGATGATAGTATTAAATTAAGTGTTATTCTTACTTTGATTCAAAATAATTATCTAATTTTTATATATACATAAATTAAAAAAATAAATATAAATATCTTAATTTTATAGCAAAAAAAGTGTTAATTATTTTAAAAATATACAATTAGACGTATTGATTATTATATTTTTATATTTATTCACTCTTTCCGCTTACTCTTTTTTATATTTAACGATATTATTAATAAAAAGGTGTTAATGTATTTTTGTTCAATTTTTTAAAATAGACAATTATTATGTATGATATTAGTTTTTAGAATAAATAGCTATTTTATCTAGAAAGATAGAATAATACAGAACGGAGTTTGCATTACAATTTTGACTAGTGCAGATGTCATTATTTTTATTTTTATTATATATAAAATAGGTAGGAAAGCTATTAATCATTTAATTAATCAAGCAATAATAAATAAGAGTACGACACGGAAACATCATTTTAATTGAACGATATAATGAAAATATAAAAAAAAAAATTGGATTATATAAAAATAAATATTTATTTAAAAATACGATTAATATTAATTAATTTTTAATGATAATATTATTAAACTAATAAAATATAATAAATGAAAATTAAAAACAAGAAAAAAAATGAATATAAAAAAATATAATTAATAAGTATACTTTTTGTACATTCACTAAGTTACATTGTAATATTTTTAATATGAAATTGTTTTTGGTAAAAGGTAAAGTTAGTAATAACTCAAATGGCATAGTTTTTCTATACTCAATTAAGAGGTTGTAGGTTCGAGTCTCATATCTTTAGTAAAAAATAAAAATTACAAGTAATTTTTTAAAAAATATACATTACATATAATATCTTTTTTATATATTTTTATTATAAAATGAATAATTTTTATTTTTTTATTAAAAATAGAAAAACTTAAATTCACAATTTTTTAAATGAATATAAAAAAATTATGCCATTTAAACTATAATAATAACAATCATCTTTACCATTTATTTAAAAACAATCTACACCGTATAGGATTCTTTTAATATATGTTTAATATTGAACACTTATCTCGTACTTAAAAAAGTATTATTATATGTTAATGTCAAATATTTTACAGAGATCCTAAAATGATTTAAAATTATTTGTGTATGTGTTTGTGTAAATATAAAATATAAAATATAAAATAAGTGATTCGGAGTTACCTAACCTCTGGTTCGGAAACATGACAAATTCCGAGGCAACAGCTATGTTTCATTGGGTTTGTTGACCACAATCGCTGAGCGCGGCAAATACAAATTTTGGTCTTGAAGCATCGTTTCTTGACACGTGCATCGTGCGTGCTTAGTGGGCCTTTGCGTTCACTTGTACTTTTGTGGGGTATATCACAAGTATCACCAACTCTCAGCAATCTACCGATTTGAATTTTGAAGCTTCAACATCAAATAAATTTACAAGAGAGAGCAATCTAACTCTTGAAACTTGAAAGTGAAAAAGTAGACAATTTCTTTGCATTTTAATATCACCTTTCAAATAATCAACTTGGTTAATTGAGTGGTCAACTCAATAAATAAAGGTAAGAGATTTAAATTCTAATTTTACATGCAATAATTTATTAACTAACACAAACCATTAAATAAAATTCAAATTCACAACGAATTAGTTCTTAATCTATCATATTAAAAAATTCTATAAACAACCATAAAAATATAATCTTTTAAAAAGGTATTTGTCTACAGTAAAAAAAATTAGAATTAAAATTCAAAAAATTATGCTTGGAGATATCAGATAATAAATGAGAATCTATTTGTACTGTAAAGTTTTTTTTTTCAAAATATTTTTTAATTAATGTGAAGAATTACAAATAGTTTGTGAATATAATTTTTTTCTTTTTTCTTCTATTTTCTTTTTTCTTTTTTTTCTAATCTAAGTGAGTTGTTTCTGTTCCATAGTATCATCTCTTTCTTGGCAATTGCCTGTCCAATACCATTCAGTGGCTACCGCTTCTCTTTCCATTGAATTCATTAATTTTTCGACAAATCTAAAACATCTATCTTTTACAACTTATACCACCACCTCTACTTCATTTCAATTCACATCAAATTCTAAAGTACTCAATTTCATGAGTTTTCGTTCATAAAAATGTCATCTTTTAAAACCGCTCAAACAATATTTCTTCAAAAAAATTAAAAAGAACTAACAAGACAAGGCATGAAGGCTACAAAAAAAGTAAAGCAACTCTAAAGGAGCTATGAAATTGTGTGATGAAAGTTGGCCTTTGTCCTCTAATTAATAAACATATGTCGCGATTTTCTCTTTTTCTGTTGCTAGTTATGTTACAAATTAATCTCTTTTCCTCTTTCGTAATCCTTAATGTCCAATGAAAGTAGCACTTTTCAGTAGTTGATTGGATTTACATTTGCCAATTATTAATAAAAGTTGGAATTTATTTTCAAAAAAATACTCTTGCAATTTCACATCATTAGAGATTTTTTGATCTTGTTTATGTAAACTTATTTTAGCGGAAGTATTAATTAGGATCTTAAAAGTTATGATTTTCATACCTGGATTGGTTGCCATAACAAGTCCTGATTACGGCAGAGTTGAATTTTAAGACTGATTTTGTTGAGTTTTGGTTACAGTAGAGTTGATCTCCAACACTGGTTTCTCTCTCTTTTCTTTCCTTCTGACATTCATCAGGATGGCAGTTTCACGCTATTTTCAGTGAGTGGAAACTGTAAAACGTCGTGTGTATTGAGGCAGAGAGAGGACCATTTTTATATGTGTTATAATCTTTAAATCTAATGCGTCCATCAAACATTAGCATTAACGGATGAGATTAAGCCATTAATGATTTATAAATAATTACAATTAGGCCACAATAGAAGTTTAAATTACAATAAACTTCCAACATTCTCCCACTTGGCCTAAGTGTAATCATATTCTCACACATTATATAATTGCTTTAATATGGTAAAATACTTTGTGTGAGTTATGGTAGTCATGCATTTAATATGAAACACATTTCTTTTCATATACTACAACCACTAGCATCTTACTACACAAGCTACATAAATAACACAATTTTATATCGGTTCCATAAAGTTTCTAGATCATTATGTTATAACTCATACAATAATATTACTTTAACTAGAAACAACAAACTATCAATGTTCAAAAAACACATAAATAAACATAGTGAGCTCAGAGTGTTAGCATCATTCAGAAGAACCAAGACCCATTCTATGTACATGTTCCTTAAATGTCTTTGGTTGCAATCCTTTAGTCAATGGATCAGCAATCATAAGTTCTGTTCTAACATGTTCTATGGACACTCTTTATTTCCAAACTTCCTCCTTAACGCCAAAGTACTTTATTTCCATATGCTTGGCACCTTTAGAATATCTATCATTTTTTGAGAAAAATACTGCTGCAGAATTATCATAATAAATTTTCAATGGCCTAACAATTGAGTCAACAATGCCAAGTCCTGAAATGAAATTTCGCAGCCATAAAGCTTGATTTGTAGCTTCAAAACATGCTACAAATTCTGTCTCCATAGTAGATGTTGCTACAACGTTTTGTTTGGAACTTTTCCATGATATGACAGCTTCTCCAAATAAGAATAAGTAGCCAAATGTAGACTTTTTTGTGTTAGCACATCCACCAAAATCTGAATCTGAGTAACCAATTACTTCTAATTGGCTAGACCTTTTGTACATGAGCATATAATTCTTTGTACCTTGAAGATATCTTAAAACCTTCTTTGTAGCTTTCCAATGATCCATTCCAGGATTACTTTGATACCTTCTAAGCATTCCTACTGCAAAGCTAATGTCCGGTCTTGTGCAAGTTTGTACATACATAAGACTTCCCACTACAGAACTATATGAAATTCCTTCCATTCGCTTCCGTTCTATGTCATTTTTTGGGCATTGTATAAGACTAAATTTGTCCTCTTTTTGAATTGGTGCAATTCCTGCGGAACACTTTTCCATGTTGAATCTCTCTAGAACTTTATTTATATAGGCCTTCTGAGACAATCCTAACAATCCTTGTGATTTATCACGAAAAATTTCAATTCCTATCACATAGGATGCCTCTCCCATATCTTTCATTTCAAAGTTTCTAGAAAGATATTCTTTAGTGTCACGCAACATTCCCAAATTATTTGTTGCAAGCAAAATATCATCAACATATAAGACTAGAAAAATAAACTTACTCCCACTGACCTTTCGGTATATGCATACATCAACAACATTTTCTTCAAAATCGAAAGAAAGAATGGTATTATTAAACTTAATATACCATTGTCGTGAGGCTTGTTTTAGTCCATATATTGATTTCTTAAGTTTACACACCATACGACCTTTTCCTTCAGTTGGAAAACCTTCAGGTTGATCCATATAAACTTCTTCATCAAGATTACCATTCAGAAAGGCAGTTTTTACATCCATTTGATGTAACTCTAAGTCATAATGAGCCACAAATGCCATAATGATACGCAATGAATCTTTCTTAGAAACAGATGAAAATGTTTCTTTATAATCAACACCATTCTTTTGAGTAAATCCTTTAGCAACAAGTCTAGCTTTATATCGTTCAACATTGCCCTTTAAGTCTCGCTTAACTTTGAAGACCCATTTACAACCAATACATTTAGCACCTTCTGGCAATGCAACAATATCCCAAACTTTGTTATCTTCCATGGATTTTAACTCTTCTTTCATGGCATCAATCCATTTTTCTGAATCATCACTATTTATGGCTTGTGTAAATAAAACTGGATCTTTAGATATTCCAATATCTTCTTCTTGTAAATAAGTCTCATAATAGCTTGGAATAGCTGATTTTCTTTCCCTTTGAGATCTCCTCAATGGTATTTCTTGAGACTCATTTCTTTTTTATATTTGTGAGTTAGTTTCTTCATTGGGAGCATTATCATGCAAATCTTGTTCATCACTATTAATGTGTTCAACAATAGTTGGAACAAATCCTTGAGTAGGTGTGGATAAAGGAACACTAACATGTATAGGAACATTAACTTTAATTTCCTTTATTTCTATATTTTGATGATTTTCACTCCCACTAACTTCACCATTTTCAAAGAATTTTGCATTACCAGTTTCTACAATTTTTGGACTATGGTTTGGACAATAAAAAATATACCCTTTAGACTTCTCTGGATAGCCAATAAAATAGCCACTCACTGTTCGAGAATCTAATTTCTTTTCTTGTGGATTAAATATTCTTGCTTCTGCTGGGTAACCCCAAACATGTAAATGCCGTAAACTGGGTTTCCTATTATTCCATAACTCAAAAGGAGTTTTTGAAACAGCTTTACTAGGAATTCTATTTAGCAAATACATGGCAGTCTTTAATGCATACATCCACAAGAATTTGGGTAAAGAAGAATTGCTCATCATACTTCTAACCATATCCATTAACGTTCGATTACGCCTTTCTGCCACACCATTTTGTTGTGGTGTGTATGGCATTGTATATTGTGCACATATGCCATGTCTTTCTAGAAGTTTTGCAAATGGACCTGGACATTGTCCTGTTTCATTATGTTTTCCATAATATTCACCACCTCTATCTGACCAAACAACTTTTACCTTTTTGTCTAATTGCCTTTCAACTTCTTTAATATAAATCTCAATAGCATCAACTGCTTGAGACTTTTCTTTAAGCAAATGGACATATCCATAACGTGAAAAGTCATCAATAAAAGTGATGAAATATTTTTCTCCACCAATAGATGGAGCATCAAAAGGTCCGCATACATCAGTGTGTATAATTTCAAGAAGCTGACTACTTCTTACGGCACCTTTCTTATTTTGTTTGGTTTGTTTTTCCTTAATACAATCCACACATAAACCAAGATCAGTAAAATTTAGATTTTGTAAAATCTCATTCTTTACTAATCTTTCTATTCTTTTCTTGGATATGTGACCCAAGCGTTTATGCCACAAGAATGCAGAACTTTCTCTAGGCATATTTGGCCTAGCTACATCATTCTAGTACTCAATAAGCAAGGATTCAAAAAATTGATCAAGAAGTTTTAACCTATACAAGCCATCAATTAAAACACCATAACCAACAATATTAGAATTTTAAATAAATTAAAACAACCATGTCCACCATTAAAAGAAAAACCACAATTGTCCAACTTTAAAACAGAAATTAAATTCCTAGACATTGAAGGTACATAAAGAGTCTTAGGTAAATCTAAATGAAAGCTTGTATCCAACACCAAACGATAAGTTCCTATTCCTTCAATTGGCGCTTTCACACGGTTTCCCATGTAGAAGAACATCTTACTTTGGCTTGTGGTTTGGATTGTAAGGAATTCCTGCATTACATTAGATACATGAGTTGTAGCACCAGAATCAAGCCACCAAGAATTATGAGGAATATCAATTAAATTTGATTCATAAGTACATACATATGTTTCAAATATACCTTTCTTTTCGAACCATGCCTTACGTTTAGGACAATCCTTTTGGAAATGTCCTTCCTTCTTACAGAAATGACACTGTTTTGTATTGGCATGTCCTTTCTTCTTAAAATTCTTGGGCTTTGTCTTTAATTTCTTTTCTAATTTGCCAGCTCCTTGAACCAAGTTGACAGAATGACCACCATAATTCTTAAGTCTATTTTCTTCCTGTATGAGCTTTCCAATCAATTCATTAACGTCCCATTTTTTCTTCATGACATTATAATTAATTTGAAAAGCTCCATACTCAGAAGGTAATGAGTTCAGAATGAATTGCATCATAAAGGAGTCATCAACTGTCATACCCAGTAACTTTAATTTTGCAGCAATATTAGTCATCTCAATAGTATGCTCTTGCATGCTCTTAAACCCATCAAACTTCATGGCCGTGAGCTGTGACATTAATGTACTAGCAAGTGACTTATCAGCAGAATGGAAGCGGTCTTCCACAAACGCAAGATATTCTTTAGCACTTTCTGTTTGTGGAAGGGTAGTCTTAATATTGCTTGCAGTAGTCATTCGCATAAACATAAGGCTTAATCTGTTAGAACGTTCCCATGTCTTAAGTGCATACTTTTCATCCTCATCATTATCATCAGTGACAATGGGTTTCTCTTCTAAAAATGACAAGTCAAGATCCAAAAGACCTAAATGGAACTTCACTTGTTCACTCCATTCAGAAAAGTTTAAGCCATTAAACATGGTAACAGATGAAGCTTGCGAATGAATTGAAATACCTATCATTTAATCATACAATGCTCATATTAATTTTAATTTTATCATCTATTCAGATTACAGAACATAACAAGCATATTACAGTTCACCTTTGGGTAAAATTCTATAATATACTAACATATTAACATACAAATAAATGCCATATTTATCATACTTGAAGATTAAAATTCTCTGCCAAATACATATACCATCATTGGACAATACATATATCTGACCCAAGAATAATAATTTTTTCTCGTTCAAGTCTATTAATAATAGAAGAGATTTCCTTTGGATAAATCTAATTCTAAAATTAATTAACACATTATTAAATATACTGGCATTTTACGTTATAACTTGGTCACTTTGGTGTACACAAGCAGTAAATAATCTAAATAAATTTAATACTATAAATAAAATATTTATAGACTTTTCATAAAATTAGAGTACATTACGTACTCAAAATAATTTCATAATTGTCATCAATACTAAACTTAAACTCAAGATTAAATTCATACATGAGTATAATTTATGATCAAATTAAAATATTCAGAAGAAAACATATAGAACATATACAATCACAAATATGCAGTTTTGATGGCATAAAATTTGAAACCCACTTAATTAAAATCCAATTATAAATAATTAATCAGAAACATTAAACACCGTGGATATCATAATTAGATCAGAGAAAATCACATACTTTCAGAACACATGCTCTGATACCACATGTAAACTTATTTTAGCGGAAGCATTAATTAGGATCTTAAAAGTTATGATTTTCATACCTGGATTGGTTGCCATAACAAGTCCTGATTACGGTAGAGTTGAACTTTAAGACTGATTTTGTTGAGTTTTGGTTACAGTAGAGTTGATCTCCAACACTGGTTTCTCTCCCTTTTCTTTCCTTTTGACGTTCATCAGGATGGCAGTTTCACGCTATTTTCAGTGAGTGGAAACTGTAAAACGTCGTGTGTATTGAGGCAGAGAGAGGACCATTTTTATATGTGTTATAATCTTTAAATCTAATGCGTCCATCAAACATTAGCATTAACGGATGAGATTAAGCCATTAATGATTTATAAATAATTACAATTAGGCCACAATAGAAGTTTAAATTACAATAAACTTTCAACAGTTTAGAGCACATTTTTTTTATGTAAAATTCCGTCCACTGTTTTACATTTTTTTTATTTTTTCTTACAGCTTTACTTTTCTGCAAAGCCTTTCTTTTCTTTATTTTCTTTATGTTTATGCACTGTATTCGAATTTAAATTCCTTTGATAAGGTATTTAATTAATTTTCAAGTTGTTTGTTTTCTTTGTTTTCATTTAGTTTTTGCTCTTTTCTATACCTTTTTTTATCCTTTTTTTATTTCAAGTTCTTGTCTCTTCTATCAATCCAAAACAAAGCATTTGGTGCATAATTCAAAGCTGATACTCATTAAGAGAATTAGGTTTCGCTCTCAAATTATTAGATATCGAATCAATTCGGATTTTGTTAAAGAAATTGCATAACACCAACTCAACTAATTCTCTTCTAAATCTAATTTTAAAATTCAAAAAATTAGGTTTTACATTCTCTACATATAAGCGCCCTACAACCACAAGCCATAAATCACTCACTATATGCGCTCTCCTCCTCCCTCTTCCACTCTTCTTCCCGTCCATTGTATCGTTGTTGTTTGCCTCCCGCCCTCATCATCGTGTTTCACTCCTTTATCTGCTACCCACTTCCTATCGCGCTGTCGTCGTCCATTGCGTTGCGCCCCCGCTAGGAGTGGAAAAAGGTCAGGCGGCCTGCCAGGGGCCTGTAGTCTGGCCTAACCTATTATAAAATAGGCACAGGCTCAAACTCTTATAAAAGTCTTATTATGCTAATAGGTCAGGCCCAGGTTCACTAATTAGCCTTATTGGCCTGTCAGAGATGCCTGGCCTGTTAATACATAATTACGTATATAAATAATTTTTTATTATTAAAAAATTATGAGATATTTTAAATTTATTATATTTAATTATAAATAGTTTTGTATATTTTAAATATTTTAAAATTTAAAACTTTTTATAAATATTAAATATGATATATTACATATAAATATGTTTATTAAAAAATAATTTTTTTAAATAATATTTTTATTTTTGTAAAAAAAAAATTATCAGACATTTTAATAGGCTTCAGGCCAGGCTGAATAACGGGCCAGGCTTAGTACTTTAAAAAAAGTCTATAACAGGTTGCAGGCCCGACTCAGGTCAATTGACTACATGACAGGACAGGCCTGTTAAAAGAAAAGCCTGGCCTGGCCTGGCCTGACCTGTTTCCACCCCTAGCCCCGCCCTCACGTCACACTCCTCCATCGCACCACAGTGGGCATCCTCCCTCGAGTCGCCATCCTCCATCACGTCGCCGCTCTCCATCGTGTCATGCCCACTGCCGTCCTCCTCCTCATCCTTCTTCCTCATCTTCTTCTTTCGATGTGATTTAGATATTTTTTTCATGTAATTTGAATATTTTTTTGATATAATTTAGATTTTTTTTGTATACTGTAGATATTTTTTTCCCCTTAGTAGAAAATGTATTGAGATTTAGAGTATTGATGTTTCTTTTGCACAGAAATAAACATCCAATTACAAAGAAAGACACATCCATAATCCCTTTGAGAATGAATTGAATGTGATTTAAATTTTTTTCGATGTAATTTAGATTTTTTTTATGTAATTTGGATATTTTTTTATATAATTTGGATATTTTTTTTATATATTGTGAATATTTTTCGTCCCTTAGAAAATATATTGGAGTTTAGAATAGGAATGTTTCTTTCATAAAAAAAAAATTCAATTACAAAGAAAAGAACAACCACAACCCCTTGATTGAATTTTTAACTCAGATTCTATTAAATAAAAGAAAATTAATATTTACAGAATGAAACATCCAATTACAAAAAAAAAAAAAAATTCACAACCCTTGAAAATAAATTCTTAACTCATAAATCCTAACAAATAAAAAACACTTAATCTTTATAGAATGAAACATTCAATTACTAAAAAAAACTATCCATAGTCCTTTTTTTATGGGTCTTAAAGGGTAGTCCAAATAGGAGTTAATTGAAGTTGGTTACATTTTTTGTTGATTACCTAACGAAGTTGTTAATAAATATAATTAAAGTATATCAAAGGTTTCTTTTTAAAATTTAATAATTACAACAGAACCCACATATTTATTCCTAATTTCATATAAATCTATGGATCTTCAAGAACCACGTTATTCTTTTTCATCAAAAAAGACTCCTTCAAATAATTTATATTCTATGACCGGTTCAATTAATAATGGCATAAAAGGGTTGAAAATTCCTCTTCAGAATGCAAAGGCAAACATGTGGTCTCACTTTCTAATCTAATTGGGCTTTTACAAAGTCTGAATTTGAATATACCTTATCTCTGTTATTTTAATACTTTTTTTATACTCAATAATTGTTTTTAACCTACATAATTTTTTTAATACTTGGATCATTTATTATGGTGCTACAGATTATATTTCATCAAATTTATTTTAGTTTACATCTAATTCTAAAATTAATTCTATTATTGTACACATGTCAAATGGTTCTCAAATCACATCTTTTTATAAGGGTGTCATATAATTTTTACCATCTTTAATTTTTTATGATGTTCTTTATCTATCTTACTTTAATTTCAATATTATTTCAATTTCTAAACTCACTTCTCACTTAATTGTGAACTTACATTTTCATATTTTTCTTGCAAGATATAGGCCAACAATTTGAGAATGATTAGTTTAGATAGAATGAGAGATGGATTATATATTCATGACAAATTTTTTCGCCTATTTACACTCTATAAATACTATCAATTCATCATCTATCACCCACACAAATCTATGAAAAAAGACTTAATTTTTTATATAGACAATATCCCTTTATTTTCCTACACCATGACGAAGCATGTGATATTTGTCATCTTTTCAAGTAAAACAAATTTTCATTTTCTTAGAACTATATTAAGGCAATTGCAATTTTGATTTATTGTATTTTGATATTTGGGGACCATTTCGTCAAACTTTCGTTTATAATCACAAATATTTTTTAGCATTGTTGATGATTTTAGTAGATTTACATGGGTTATTTTATTAAAATTAAAAAAAAAAGTTTAAAATTATGTAAAGAATTTTATTGCCTTAATTGAAATTCAATTTAACACCAAAGTTAAATGTATCCGATCATATAAATGCACATGATGCATACCTATCCTATTGGCCATGAGCTCATGTGTCGATTAACTGTCAGAGCCCGACACATCTGGTAGCTAACCCGGATACTGTCTCTCGAATGCGCATCTCCAAGAGGCATAAGATCGGGGATTAGTGCCCTACCACCTTCTCCTGGAGGCAGACACTAGGGGGAATAAATTGGGGGATTATTAGTGTCCTACCACCTTCTCCTAATAAGGTCGTGCCATACTGGTCGAGGGATTTAGTGTCCTACCACTTTGCAGACAGAGAGATAGAGAGAATGTGAGGAAAAACGTTGGGGGATTAGTGCCCTACCACCTTCCTCATCCCACCCACAAAACACAAATCACAATGCGAGAGAATGAATAAAGAGATTAGTGCCCTACCGCCCTCCCCACATCAACTAAAACACAAATCACAAAAAATGTGGGGAATGAATCGAGGGATTAGTGCCCTACCGTCTTCTCCACATCCAACACATCAGTATCATCATTGCCATTAATCATGTCTCATTCATTCTCAAATGCATTATTATTATTATTATTATCATCATTATCAATCACTTCTCATTACTTATTTATTTACTTCATAAACCTTTCTCAATATCTACTTAACCCATCCAATATATTCACCTCTGTTCCTAAACTTGAAAACTCGCTAACAGACCCTTAACAGGTGTAAAAGAGGTTTGAAAAATTAGAAGAATGGTTGATAGTTTAAAAATTGTGAATTTTCATCAAAACAGTAGTTTCGGAGATTTATGAACTTGCCGGGAAGGTCAAACAATAAAAACAAAGTTTTAGTGTAGCGTACGCATGCACCAGAAGGAACTTTTCAGCTTGTGCATTTGCACAACTTGCAAAATCCTCAGGCTGTGCATACGCACGCCCCCTCGTGCATATGCACGCACACCAGAAATCCTGGTTTTCTGCAAAATTATGTTTTTAAACCTAAACTTTAAACTTGCATAAATTTTTTTGTTAAAAATTATTTTTAGTCCGTTCTTCAAAATGGTTATAAATTTCACGGACCCAATTTTCATTCAAAATAAGTTTCACAAAATTTGGGGGTCTGGAAGCCAAGTTATAGCCTGTCGAAGTTGGTCAAAAATCATATGTTTACCAAAAACTCAAATCTCAAGTTTTCCAAATCCAAAACCAACCAAATTCCTAACCAATTCAATACAAAATATATCTTCACAATATCACATACTTCTATTAACTATACAACATACCAACATTCACAGCCATACAATCTATTCAACAAATTCATCATAAATTTCCCACCAAATTCAACAACAAATCATCATCCTTTATGACTAATCATCAACCAAATTCTCAAATTCACCATAAATTTTCCACCAAATTCAACAACAAATGCGTCGGTAACCCACATCGGCAGCATATACCTAACCCAAACCTGCGCGACTCATCTGGAGCAGTCTCATCATAAACTTCCAACATCAACGGCCACTTCATGGAGTAATCTTCCGTGAACTGGCTCTTGTTAATTAACTCAATAAAACTCCTTATCCTTTGTGGATATACGTGATTGAATATCTCCTTTCAGAGCCCCCTCTCGTACTGGGCACAAGCCCATTCTTCGTAATTAGCTAGATTTTCATGACAAGTATTTAAGAAATAGCACAAGTTCTTAAATTTTTGGGTATACTCAGCAATAGACATATCCTTCTGCTTCAACTGCATTAGCTCCAACTCCTTTGCAGTGTGAATTGCTTGCGAGAAATATTTTCCATAAAACTCCATCTTGAACTTATTCCAAGGAATGTCAGTTACTTCCACCTGCAAGGTACAACATACTTCTTGCCACCAACGATGAGCATCTCCTTTTAACACATGGGTTACTATCTCTATAGACTATACTTTAGGAACACGCTGAGTTTATAAAAAAAATTTTCACATCTCGAAACCACCCATTAGCCTCCAAAGCATTGATATTTCTGTTAAACTGAGGTGGATCAATCTTAAGATAGTCGGCAAGGGTCATGGACCTATAGTCTCGAACTACGTTGCTTGTACCAGCACCAAAGTTCCATATTGACATCCTCGCGCTGGTTCGACCACGTGATTTTCTCTCTGAGTACCTTGCCCAGGTCCGTGAGACGCCATTTGGTTCCTGTTCACACCAAACAATTGATATCAATGTGATCAATCTTAATATCTCAAGTTTAGTATTTTAAAGTTCTAAATACATGCTCACGAACAAGTATGCTGCATATATCAGTCAGATATCCTAAGTAACATATACACATAACCCAGAGTATGCCCATAAGCATAGTTAGTCTGTCCCTCAAGCTCTACAAGAATGAACTACTCTGATACTATACTGTAACACCCTACCACACAGAGCTTTACGCCTATGATGTAAATCAGAGGTAGCGAGGCGCTACGACCTCTAAAAATAAAAATACGTATATACTCAAACTCCAAAATAAATACATGTTTCTCCAAGTCAGCCTCTAAGAGAGACAAAATATAATATATACAAGGCAGAGTTGGCTTTATATATGATAGGTCTTGGACCCAGTTTGGGCCAAGTCCAACCGGTTCGGTCCGTTGGCCCAATTTTGGGCCAAAATTTTTAAAATTAGTTTCGAAATTTGTATTTTAATTATTTTTACTCTTCTAACTTATCAAATTTAATTTCTTAATTTCTTTGAATAAAATTTATTAATTAGTTAATTATTTATTAATTACCCGAGATTTACATAAAACAACAAACCCTAAACTCTGAAGAGTAAACACTGTACTCTAAACTCTAAACTCGAAACTTTAAATCCTAAACTGAAACCCTAATTGAGTATAAAGCTAAAGCTTCGTATACAGATGTTAATTCCCTCAACCCTAAACCCTATAAAGGTCAATATGTAACACCCTACCACACAGAGCTTTACGCTTAAGACGTAAAACAGAGGTGGTGTGGTATTACAAAAAGTAGGCATACGCCTTACAAAAAGTTCACGCCCCTCTTTATCTCTAAAGATAGGATGTCCTAACCAACCGACGGCTATTCCATCTCCATTATCCATTGAGCCCGCTCTAAATAAGCCCCCTTTTGCCGGATTATTGCCGATGTAATCATAAAAAGCTAATTTTTCGGGAATTTTAGACCAAGCTTCTGATAAACTTTGATTTTCGGCTAGCCCAGCACTAACTCGTCGATATATTTCTTGTTGGAAGTATCCCTGATCCCATTGATAACGAGTGGGGCCAAATAATTCAATCGGAGTTGTTGCTGAACCATACCACATAGTTCCAGCAACAACAAAAGCTGCAAAAAATACAGCAGCGATACTACTGGAAAGGACGGTTTCAATATTTTCCATACGCAATCCTTTGTATAGACGTTGGGGTGGACGTACACTAAGATGGAAAAGGCCCGCCAATATGCCCAATGTCCCTGCTGCAATATGATGAGAGGCTATTTCCCCCGGAACAAAAGGATCAAAACCTTCTACACCCCATGCGGGATTTACGGATTGAACCCTTCCGGTTAGGCCATAAGGATCGGACACCCATATCCCAGGACCATACAATCCTGTTACATGAAATGCGCCAAAACCAAAACAAGCCACCCCTGCAAGAAATAAATGAATTCCAAAGATTTTTGGCAAATCCAAAGAGGGTTTGCCTGTACGTTCATCACAAAAGATTTCTAGATCCCAATAGACCCAATGCCAGATAGCCGCCAAAAAGCACAAGCCCGAAAACACAATATGTGCTCCAGCCACACCTTCATAACTCCAAATACCCGGATTCGGCGTAGTACCTCCTGTGATACTCCAACCGCCCCACGAATTGGTTATTCCTAAACGAGTCATGAAGGGTATAACAAACATACCCTGTCTCCACATTGGGTCAAGAACAGGATTAGAGGGATCAAAAACTGCTAATTCATATAGAGCCATCGAACCGGCCCAACCAGCAACCAGAGCTGTATGCATTATATGGACAGAAAGTAAGCGGCCGGGATCATTTAATACAACAGTATGAACACGATACCAAGGCAAACCCATGAGAATACCCCTCTCTTTTTTTTTTCAGCAAAAAATAGACACTATGTAACTTTATTGCACTAGAAAAAAGATACTAAAAAATATACTATGGAACCCCCTTTGCAGTCGATTATATCTGGTAAAGGATTTATATTTGTTCTAGGTTTTTAGGAAAAATGGAACAATTCTATTCAGTAGGAACAAAAAGAAGTGGATCTATTTTATTCTATATCCGATAAATAACAATACGCAATGGTGGTGTGGGAGGACGTTGACCAAATGAATAAAAAAAAGGGATAGTTATTACAAACAGGTTCTTTGAATGATAAAAAAAGATATGTTTGCATTCACGAATAAAAACACTCATATAGGAGCAACCTCCCCTTTTTTTATTTATCATTTATAAATACAATATGATAAAATAAAGAAAAATAAATTTTTAGACAATAAACCTTTACGTTTCCACATCAAAGTTACATATATTACTTCATTTTTGTTTTCCATTTTATGCCTATTGGTGTTCCAAAAGTTCCCTTTCGAAGTCCTGGAGAGGAAGATGCATCTTGGGTTGACATATAGTGCGACTTGTCAGATATATATGGGTTATATAGGATTTCCCCGTTTTCTCCACCGATTGAGGTATCCTCTCTTTCACCCCGAAAAATATTGATTGAATCGTCAAAAATCTGGAGCGTGAAGTGTAATGAAGTTCAATTAGACCGATCTTTTAATTTTTAAGGGGGTATCCAAATTAGTATTCTCAATTTTGAATTATTTATGGTTGGCTTGACTGGACCAATAAATAAAATGAAGCATCCAGGCTCTGTTTAGACAAACCCAATTGGGTAATATACCAAGGATTACTACTTCTAGCATGTCATATATGTGAAAAAAGAAATTCAGAATCAGGGGGTTCGTAGCAAAAGCAAAAAGATGTGGTATTGCAGTATTTGTCCTATATGTGCAAATAAGAATCGGGCAGATCTTTACTCAGAGTAGAACAGAAACCTAAAAGAAAAGAATTGAAGAAGCCCATTCAGAAACAAGAAAATTACATTGTGATTTAATTTTATTTAGATTCGATCTCGATGAAAACAATACATCAATGAGGAGTTAGTTCAAAAAGTTAAATACATTCTATATGTATGGATAAAAGAAGGGCTCAAAAGTCCTCTTTATTGAAAAAAAAAATTGTAAGAAGAAGACCTTTCCCTTCGTTAGAAATTCTAAAAAGTCCATTCTGGAAAAGAGTCATAAAGTAATAAAAAAGGGGTTGAAATCTACACATTGATTTATTTTTGCGATCTTTTGTGAACCGTATGCATCAAAAGATGCATGTACGGCTCTTAAAGGATAAAATCTTATCCTAATCAACCGACTTTATAGAGAAAGACTCCTTTTTTTAGGCCAAGAGGTTGATAGTGAAATATCGAATCAACTTATTGGCCTTATAATATATCTTAGTATGGAGGACGAGAACAAAGATTTGTATCTGTTTATAAATTCTCCGGGCGGATGGGTAATACCCGGAATAGCAATTTATGATACTATGCAATTTGTACGACCCGCTGTACAGACAGTATGCATGGGATTAGCTGCTTCAATGGGATCTTTTCTTTTGGCAGGAGGAGAAATTACCAAACGTCTAGCATTCCCTCACGCTTGGCGCCAATGAGTCCTTTAAAAAAAAAAAGAAGACTATGCCTTCGCCAAATAAATATTAAGTAATAATAGCATGGCACTTCGAGTTCGATATTAATTTTTTCTCAAAAACCATTTGATTCTGTATCGAAAGAGTAGTATGAAAAAATCCGTAGTTACCATTTCATATGATCTATCGGAAGCCTATTTCAGTGTCACAAACTGTTTAGTTTTCGGTTTTTACACCGGAAAGGTTTAAACAATATTTATGTTATGCAAGAATATATATATATATATTCTAACTATTTGAAAAAAAAAAAAGACACTTTGGGATTGCTGAAGAACAGACGAAATAATAAAGCAACAGAACCATCATAGTATTTTATAAATACTTCAAACAAAAAAGGAAGGATGGTTATTGGATCATTTACTGATGCTGATCTGGGTCTGATAGACCTAGTATATGTTCTATTTCTTTGATGGAAGGTCTAAATCAATTCCATAGTAGAGCCGTATGCAATCCGCAAAAGATGCCTGTACGGTTGTTCGATTCTATCTTTTTCCTCTCTCTCGCCTTATCGTGCGGCAGAGAGGAAACCAGTATTTTGTTATATCATTAGGGTAATGATCCATCAACCCGCTAGTTCTTTTTATGAAGCACAAACGGGAGAATTTATCCTGGAAGCAGAAGAACTACTAAAGCTGCGCGAAACTATCACAAGAGTTTATGTACAAAGAACGGGCAAACCTGTATGGCTTGTATCCAAAGACATGGAAAGGGATGCTTTTATGTCAGCAGCAGAAGCTCAAGCCCACGGAATTGTTGATCTTGTCGCGGTTGCGAATTAGCAGCAATGATTCCGCGCAAATGCACGATTTTCTATTTTTTTTTATTCATCTAATCTTCTTATTATCTTATCGGATTTCTTATAACTTATAATATTTATATAAAAAATTTCTATTAATTAGTTTATAACTGATTTTTAAACATCGGGTTAAGATTGATCTAAACCAACTCAGTATGTATACGACTCACCATGCCAACTATGAAACAACTTATTAGAAACACAAGACAGCCAATCCGAAATGTCACAAAATCCCCCGCTCTTCGGGGATGTCCTCAGCGCCGAGGAACCTGTACTAGGGTGTATGTGCGACTCGTTCAGATCATAGACTAAGACAAAAAAGGAAAAAAGATTTTCCAGTATCGATGTATCGGTTAAGATAGTGAATGGAGCTCTTCCCTTCACTATCTTAACTGAAAAAAATCTATAAAATTTAGAAATGGATAATAAAAAAAATGATATCTATATATATTCTTCTATTGTGTATCAAATTTATGGTTTTTTGGTTGGTAGAAATCCAATCACCTCAATTTACAATTTAAGATGAGACAAATTTTCCCATTGGTAGCAAATGCTTACCTATTAAGCGGGGGAAATCCTTTATTTTCAATAAATAGCGGAAAAATTATGCTCTTATTTTTCTTTTTGAAAGAACGGACTACGAGGGTCAGCTACCCAGCTAATATGCATACTTAAATACCGTTACTTTATAGCTAGATTTCGTTGTGAAAGACCTATTTTACTGGATATTTCATGGGTAGAGCCAAAGAGTGTGAACTGTACAAGTTAATAATATGAATGAAATCCGGGAAGGGGCTCCGGTGTATAGAGAGGATCTCGCCGTTTAAAAAGTAATCATAGAAACGATGGAACCCACCATTTCTTTATCTATTTCTATTTTATTTACTATGTTTTTTCTCAATTCAATACACTTTCATATGGATAGGTTAAACGCTTTTAAATAAAAAGCAAAAAATGGTGGTCAGGAAGGTTATAGTAGCAAAAGCCATTGAAATTCTTACTTTATACATTGGAAGAATCCATTTTTGTTATTAATAGACTGGGCAGGAAAAAAGAATAACTGAAAGAAAAAAATCGAATTGTTATTCATCAAAGTATCATTTACTCAATGACCAGAATTAAACGAGGATATATAGCTCGGAAACGTAGGACACAAATTCGTTTATTTACATCAAGCTTTCGGGGGGCTCATTCAAGACTTACTCGAACTATTAGTCAACAGAAAATCAAAGCGTTGGTTTCGGCTAATAGGGATAGAGATAGGAAAAAAAGAGGGTTTCGCGGTTTGTGGATCCATCGAATAAATGCAATAATTGGTAAGAATAAAAAAAAACAATACAATAGGTATAGTAATTTATTGTATAATATGTACAAGGGGCAATTGCTTCTTAATCGTAAAATAGTAGCACAAATGGGTATCTTAAAGGGGAATTGCCTTCTTATGATTGCCAACGAAATCATAACATAAAATAAGAATTCCCCGGAGAATGAACTCCGGGAAGGTAGTAGAGTAGGGATTTGTATGATAAAATAGAATTCATATGATAAAGTCATCAAAATGAACAAGCACGGCTCAATAAAAAAAAGATTGATTCTTCGTTATAGATTATCTTTTTTCTTACAAGACAACAATCAAAATTTGATTGTCATAGTTTTCGTTTTCGAACAAAACATCAATCCACATTTGATTTGTGTTTCAATTCCAATTTGAATTCACTTGAACAATAACTCTAATTTTTTTTTTTAACCGGTAGTAGTAGTTCTAGCGGTTGACTCAATTTTTTCAAATTTTTTTTCATTATTAAGAATCTTTTTTTCATTATTAAGAAAGGGTAACGAAGATAAAATACGAGCTTGTTTTATAGCAATCGTAATTAATCGTTGTTGTTTTAAGGTCAATCTATTCACCCGTCTAGATAATATTTTTCCTTGTTCACTAATAAATCGACTAATTAAACTCATGTTTTTATAATCAATTCGATCCCCCGATTGGATCGGGGGCAAACGCCTACGAAAAGATCGTTTGGGTTTAAGAAAGAGTCGCTTAGATTTATCCATGATTTGTTTATTCCTATCCCGAGAATTCTATTTCTTAACAAAAGGGTTTTTTTATGTATACTTATACAATGAAATTTATTTTATCTATTATGTTATATATAATCTAAATTAGATTATATATAAATTAGAAAATGCATCTATATAAATATTAGAATATGTATCATTCTTCATATTCTTTGTTTGGCAAGGTGACACACAAACAATCCTTTTTTCTATTTCTTTATCTCTGCTTTCTATTTCTTTATCTCTGCATGAATCGTATGTTTGCAACAACAAGAACAGAATTTTCTTAATTCTAATCGACTGGGCGTATTGTGTCGATTCTTTTGAGTAATATATCTGGAAATACCCGTCGATTCCTTATTAACACTCTTTTGAGCACAACAGGTACATTCCAAAATAACCCTTACTCGGATATCTTTACCCTTGGCCATGAACCTCCTTTTCTTTTGATTTTGGATTCACTTATCTATCTATTTTTGTATTCGACGAAGAAAGGAATGACAAAGAAATAAAAGTTGATAATTCTAAATCCAATTTCGTTTCAATTAATATATTACCGGAAAATTGAGGTAATACAAACAAAACAAGGATTTCAAACAATTTTTCGAATCGCAGTACAGTATTTTGGTTTTCATTTAAGTATCTTAAATGATATTGTTGCCGCCAACCTAACTATTCTATTTCCATTTCCGGTCTCACTCTCTTAATATTAAGAATGGAATTGAATTATTCATTCAATTCCATTGAAGCCTGTACCAGATTTCGAGTTTCGCGAAGGACAAATCCACCTTTTCTTTTATTCTTTCTCTTTTCTAACTTATTCTATTCGATTCGAATTCTAAAAAAAAAAATAGGAGGAATTTTTGATATTTTTTTCGATTTCGAATCCTCTTCACCGCTTCCTGCGACAGTAACTATAATTAAAAAAAGGGGAATATCAATGCATCCGGAAAAAAACGATTGATTTCGATCAATAGACCCGCTAAAGCTCCGAACCATAGAGTACTTACCACTGGTGCCACGGAGAGATATGTTTTAAGATCTTGCATTTTTAATCCTCCTTTTTTCTTTATTTCAATTTCTAATACATAATTTTATATAAGACTATAAAAAAATAGTTATTTTGTTAATAACCACTTGGATTTTCTGCCGAATTCTTAATTCAAATTTGAAATGTACAACGATTCATTCGATAGCTTTTTTGTTTTCTAATAAAAAGGGGTCTATTTCTGCCCGAACATTCCATAAAAATGAAATAGATTTCCATGTTAGGAAAATTTTCTATTTATTATTATTTAAATTATTTATTAACTTAAGAAGTCTTTCTTTGATTATTATATTAAAATTTTTCTGATTAGAATATAAGAATTTTTATATTCTTAATTATATTATATATTATTTTATATTATATAATATATATACAACGGAGAAAATGTGGAAAACAAGACAAAGATTCTTTACAATGACATAGGAAACCAATTGAAAGGGATGTAGCGCAGCTTGGTAGCGCGTTTGTTTTGGGTACAAAATGTCACGGGTTCAAATCCTGTCATCCCTATCTCGAACTAATACTTATCGTAGGAGAAGTAACAAGGGATCAATTGAGACCGATTCAAATTGGAGATACATATATATCAATATTTATATATAGTATATGATATATGCAAGCAAGATGTATTGGGGTCACTTAAAATTTAATAATATTTTATTAATATAATATTATTATGTTATTAAAAAAAAATAAATAATAAGCGCTCTTAGTTCAGTTCGGTAGAACGTGGGTCTCCAAAACCCGATGTCGTAGGTTCAAATCCTACAGAGCGTGATTCCATTCTTGTTATATTGAGAATGACAATGAAATAATTAAACAGTAGTTTAAAGGCTGAATTTGACCTCCTGGGGATTGTGGTTAAAACAAAGAAAAGAAATAGGAGGTCAATAAACATCACTAAACAAACGAGATGTTAATTAATCAAAGGTCCAATTGATCACCACGTCGGTATTGTAAATATGCAGTTAGGAATAATCCAGCCAAAGTAATAGGGATTAGTCCTAACACAATTCCAAATAGAAAAACTTCAATCATTCTTTTTTGTTTGAAAGGGAAGGAAAAGGGGAGGTAATATATATCCTTTATACTTAAACTAAATATTAATTAATCTGTATTGACCACGAATCTCAATGATCAAGCAAGAATTGGAAATTAACATGATAAAGAACTCAAGAATATCTAGTAGTATTAGAAAATCTCTAATTCAATTCCAATTTGAAAATCAAATAAGTCGTATCTTACTCAGACTGATAAAAAGAGCTGAGGTTATGCTAAAAGCCGCTAGTAGAAAACCGAAATAACTAGTTATAGTGGGCATAAATAAACTAAATGAAATAAGTTCTTTTTATACGTATGTTTACAAAGCACTTCCCTAAGTTTCCAAGGAAATACAATCGAATAGGAGAAGAAGAAAAAGATACCATTTGAGAAATACAATTGAGATTTGTGGATTTATCAATCATTATAGACAAACAAAAATAGAGTGACATCGGTAAGAAATCAATTCATCACCTATGACAACTATCCATCCTATGGTTCAAAATCAACAGATTTTTTGAGCAACTCGTAAGTTGAGTAAAATAATCCAAAAAGAATTTCAAATTATTTTTTATTTCTAGTTTCTAGAATATTTATATTTCTTCTTTCTATTCTAAAATAGAATATTTATTCAGTTCTATTTCGAAATATTTAATAATTTAAAATAAAGAATTAAAAAAAGATATTAATAAAATAATTAAAATTATAATAATAAAAAAGAACTTTGTTGTTTAACTTAATTCTTGAATTTCTATGGAAAAAAATCGGAAAAATCGGGCCCCCTCTTTTTTATTGTATGTAATTTGTTCGATTTTTTTATTTAAAACAAAAAACGAGTTACCTTAGAATGCCCTTTCACTTTTTTATCATTAGATTTAGTCGTGGATTCCATTCCTTTACTATACTACAACAGAAGAAAAAGGATATGAGATCCCATCCCTCAAACTCGGGTTCCGCAGTTTTTTTGTCTTTCCATATCTTATTTAAAAAGAAAACTCTATCAACCACGAAAGAGTCTTTTTTTTCTGTCATCAAATATATATATATTCAAAAAGAATATAATAACTAGGAGCCTTGAAAAACAAACAGGTGAAACAAAAATCGCGAAAATAAAAGCACAACACTCAGGAAACGGGATTAGTTGCGCGTGAAGAAACCTAATGATCATAGATATAAATAAACAAAAGTGAGAATAGAGAGTCAAGGATACAAAATAACTAGCTCCTAACTCAGCCTGTAAAGCCAAGGCTAGCCGGAGAGTATTTACACATATATATACAAATCCCAAACCCAAATACATTGCCAAAACCCTAACTCTCCATAAACCTCTAAGAGGATCAAAATAAACAAGTCATTCGGAGAAAAAAGCTAAGTATATATACATATGAACTATATAGCAAAAAGGAACCCAGAAACCACTCCGCTTTAGAAGTCCAGACGCCTAGCGAGGAGCCTCTCAACCTGCATCTGAAAAACAACAACACAGTATAAGGTGAGAACCAGAGGTTCTCAGCATGGTAAAGGTGCCATGCACATAATATATAAGGTCCTGGGAATGCCAGAGGCAATCCTAGAATGCTGACACTCAGATTATAAAGCTTAAGTTACTAAATAGAAACCATAAAAGGGGTAGGTGTCTAGGAAATTCTAAACTCAACTTAAACTTAACCTTAACACTAAACCTTTTCACCTTTCCTCCGTTCCTCCATCTCCAGTGAGTTTGCAAAGACAGACAAACAGACAATTGCAAACAGAGGTAGAAAACAAGTAGTGCAAGTAACAATTATCACAATTAACATAATATATACAGTTAGGCATTCTCAAATAAGGCATAACAAACAAACAAACAAAATACATATGATGTATGCCTATCCTATGGCTGATGAGGCTCATCTATCGGTTATCAAGCCAATCCGACAAGTCCAAAACCCTTGGACTGTCCCCGTCACGCATTCCCATGAGTCTATGCATAGCTTTTTCTCATTTCATTCGTAAATCATGCATTCATATATAATTTTACTCAATGGGGAATAATCATTCCCAGGAATTTATACATGCCCGGTCACTCTTACGACGTAGGGTCAACAGAGTATCGAGTCTCAACTTGGAACACATGGTGGCAAGCCATGTATGTATGCTGGAAAGAATTAAATGCATGCGTGTGGCTCCTGTATGTGTACGCAACACACCTTTTTCTTAGGTGCTATGCGTACGCATGCACATGTATGCGTATGCATAGGTACTAAACAGAATGTAATCAATGCATGTAAGGGTGTATGCATACGCATGCAAGGCTTTTTAGCCAAAAATTTTGCTAAGACTGAAATCTGCAGAATTTCAATTTAAAACCTCAAACTTCCGACGGGCATAACTTTTCCGTTTTAAATAATTTTTCTTCCGTTCTTCGAATGGTGTAAATTTTACAGACTTAATTTTTGTATAAAATAAGTTTGAAATAATTTGGGGGTCTGGAAGCCGAGTTATGGCTTGCCAAATTTTGGCCAAAACCCAAATTTTTTTTTTTATAAAACTTCAAAACCTCCATTTTCCATCAAATGACCTTTCAAAATCAACCTATAACATGAAATTTTAGCTCCAACTCATACAATATCATAACAACATCACTCCACATTCAATCACCACCCATCAAACTCCAATTTAACAATTCTAGTAATTTCTAGTACATTAATTTCATTCCTACAACAACATAATCATCCATACAAGACCATTACCATCAACATGGCAATCCTCATTAACACATCATTCATACATTCGTTATTTCATATCCAATATCAACAACAATCAACTCCTAGCTTAATTCACAATTATTCTCAAGGCACTAAACAATCTAACATACATATGCATTCAAATCCTATCCTATGGTCATCTAGCATAAGTTTTCACAGAATATTATATATTAGATACGTGAAACCTAAACCATACCTTGGCCAATTTCTGCGTATACCCTGAAACACCACCAAGGCACCAAAAGTAACCCTCAAGGTTCAAAATCTCCAAGGCAAGACCTCCCAATCTCTACCAAGCCGCCAATGTACTCAATCAACTTCAATATATACATATACAAGCCTAATTCACATATATCATACCCAAATTCAATACCCAATATACAAAATTAAAGAATTAACTAGGGTTGATGATTCTCACCTTATCCAAGGATCACACAAGCAAGAGTGAATATTTTCTTCAAGTTAATTTGAGCCTAAACATCAAGACATAGAATTTCAATAACCAAAGCCCCAAATTTTCGAAAATTCAAGAGAATAAGAGGCTGATATGAGAGATGAGCCTTACCTATAAAATTGTTTTAGTAGAATTGTAGAACTCGACGCGGCGGTCGCGTAGCCACAAACGGTGCGGTGATCGGAGTTCGGAGTGAGAAGTTATAGTGGTTTGATCACAAGGTTAGGATTATGTTCTTCTTCCCTTCTCCAAGAGTGTTTCCACCGTGAATGAAATGAGGGAGGAAGGAAGGAAAGCTGTGTGTGCTTGTGTATTGTTGGGCTAGAATTGGGCCTTGGCCCATTTTGGCCCGGTTTATCTGTTTCGACCTGTTCGGCCTAATTTTGGGCTAAATTCTTTGAAATTTGTATCAAAATTATTGTTTTAATGAACTCTATCCTAATTTAATATAATATTCATATTTTTAATTTTCTTTATTAAAATTTAATTTATTGACTAATTATTTACTAATTTAGCGGAATTTACACAATATATTCTGTACATATATTTTATTTTATTGTAAAGTAACATTATTATTGTTAATTTAAACATTATTATTATTATTGTTAATTTAAATATTATTATTATTCACCAATGTTATTATTACTATTGTAGTTATAATTATTTACTATTATAATTCTTAGGCCCTAAACACTAAAATCCTAAACCTTAACGAGTAAACATTAAATCCTTAATCCTAAACCCTAAACAAACCCTAAAGAGTAAACACTAAGCCCTAAACCATTAATACTAAAGAGTAGACAATAAACCCTAAACCCTACGAGAAAACACTAAACCCTAAATCTCAAACCCTAAATCTTACACCCAAACCCAAACCATAATCGAGTATAAAGCTAAAGCTTCATTATAGATGTTAATTCCCCTAACCCTAAACCTTACATAGGTCAATATATTCTGTAGTTATATTTTATTTTATTATAATTTAAATAATACTATTGTTAATTTAAATATTATTATTATTATTATTATTATGGTAAATTGTTTACGTTATCAAAATTCAGATTAATGTAGGAGTTACTGTTAATTATAGTGACACAATCTATTTCATTCAGTAGTTATTAATTATATCATAATTGGTGTTTAACCATTTATTTGAAACAACGCTAGGATAGAATTCACCGTGTTATTATTGTTGTTGTTGTTGTTTTTTTTGTTTTTAATGTTTTCATGACTAACGCTTTTTCTCAGTATTTCACAAAATGAGAAACACCAGAACGAAAAAATTGTTTAATCTATTTACTCTATTACAGTTGTTTATATAGATTAGTCATAGCTTTACTTTTTCTTTTAATTTAAATTAGTGTTGATAGAAAATTTTAATTATTATACTCAATCCACTGCGCTTAGGACTGTCTGAACTATATGGTGAGTTTCATCCTGTCTGCTTAGACCTTTTTTTTTTTCGATCAAAGGGAGCCCATATAAACCAAAACAAAAAAACAACCACATCCAACTATTTTGACCTAAGTCTACAACGCAGAGTTAAAAAGGCAATGCAATGGAGGGAGTCTGTATACACTTGCCCCCCTTTCAACTACCTGTCTTTATCCACAATCTCCATCACCCAAAGAAGTATGCTTCAACGCTTTGCCTCCCACTAAGAAGTCTTTTAGATTCTCCCTTATTACGCTATTTTGCAGCTCTACCACCTACGATTGATTAGGTAACCCATGCCGCTTCATTCGTCCAATATCTCATAATCGTTGTGTTCTTCTCGTCTCCACGTCCATTTCATAGAGAATTGAAATAACAAAATCCTATACGACGTCTAATGGCTCCTTCTTAGTTTTTTTTTTCCATCAACAATAGCCATTTTTAGTTGCATGTTTGTTTGTATTCTTTCTATCTTTTTTACACTTCCAGCAAACTCTAATTGCACTGTTTCAAAGATTAAACGGATCTCTCCTTCCTTCTTTTTGTTATGACATTAGTAAACTCGAATTGTACTGTTTGAAAAAATAAAACGGGAACTCTCCTTCCTTATTTTTGTTACACTTTTAGTAGACTTTGAATTCCATTCTCATGCTTTTTGTATTAGGCGCACATGTCTTTCTCCAAAGGTAAGCAACCAGCAACAAGTGGTCAAAGTCACCACCAAGAAGACTGTCTATGTTTTTTAAAGCAAGAAATCAGGCCAAGCTTTTTCAAACTGGTAAGCCACAATCCCAAACCCTAATCTTCTCCAAAACTACTTTGGTATGACTTGCTAAGCTCTTTCACAACAAAATTAGATTTTCTTACAATGCTCAATATCTTAACCACAGTTGTACGCTGTTGAACAGTCCCTTCCAATCACTCCAGATGTGCTGCTGAACCAGAACACCTACATTAACCTAGTGGTCCCTAATGGAAGGGGTGTCCATATTCAGTGCCACTAGATACTATAAGAAGATGGAAACATCACATTGGCACGAGGTTAGTCACAGTTCTACCGAATGTACTAAATCACTCAAGACTCCATTCTCTTTTTCAAACACAAAGACAACTCTGATTTACAAGTCCATATCTTTGATTTTGATGGACTCGAAAATACCTACCAGTCCCACCAGTTAGAAGGACAACCCTCTGAAACTAAAGGCAAGTTCAAGGGTACCAAATGTATCAACAATCTTTCATCCGAGAGGGCTAAAGTCGTTGCCACAAAATTCAACACCAAATAGACCTAACTGCCCCATATTGTGCTCACACTTGTTTGTAAGTCAAACTAACTACAACTTGTTCTTTATTTAATACTAATTTTATACATTGTATGCTTATACTAATTTATATTTATATATGTGCTTTCTGCTTTACTATCTATCTATTAATAATTTGTTCTTATGTTGCAATCAACCAAACGTGTCGCATCTGAGCCATTTCACTAGTTAGAAGCACCCAATCTAATTTGCACACAACCACATTGAGGTTACAACATGCTACACCGATACAGTGGAAAAAGAAATAGCAGTTTTAGGGTAATTTTTTGGAAGGTGGTTAGATTTTGTTCGCTTGTGCAACTTCAAGCCCGAACATGTTAGGGTGTTCAAGGTTGTCAACCGTGAACTGGTGACAATCTTTGCCGTCCGAACCTTCTAGGAAGCTAGAAGCTAGTGAATATCTACATTCTTTTCATACTTTATAAGACTCACAACATGTGGGTTATACTGTTATATAAGTTCGACATTGCTACTCATATACTACATTAAGTTTTTTGGAAAGCTATCTCACTGGTTACAGGTGATTTATTTTCTCCTGTCTATGGCTATTACAGCCTAAATTACTAAGAAAATATGCTTTATAAAACTTACCAGCATAATGTGGTCCATCTTCTATTCCCTTCTTCTATGATTACACTAGTTAATCGTACCAAATAAGTTACATAATACCAGCCTTACGCACTAGATACATGCGATTATGCTTTATCAATCTGTTGCACCACTTCCTTAACAAAAATTGCAACTACCTAAGTTATTATTATCTGTCTACACTATTATCTAACATGACTACTATATCTTACTCACATATTAACGTTAATTTTGCAGAACATAAAATGATTGTCACATTTTATATAACCAAATTTAGAGCTAATTTTCACGGCACAAACGTATATTTTTTTTATCATAACACAAACGTATATTTGCACATTTTGTTATCAAAATTGATTTTTTTTAACACTATCCAAATCTCATTTAACAACGACTGCTTATCCTTTTAGAATGGCCTAGCAAATTAGCCCATAGCAACTACATTTTTTTTGTACCTGTAAATGAATATTTTTTGTTTATCTCTCTTGCAAAAAATCGACCATGTTCACGATACTCCAATAAAGCACGTTATGCTCCAATAAAGCCTAATAATGATTTTGTCACATTTGTCAATAACCTAATGCTTTATTATTAAGCTAATAGAGACCGGACTATCATAAACTGATTTGCAAATACTAAAAATTCTAGGGCAAATTTCATACATCCCATACCACCTGTACGAATTAAAGTATAGCCACACGTTTGTCATATTCGAACTAAGGACCACATTTAACTTTTTTTGTCAAAGACGTTCGCGTCTTATATACCATTTATGGGTATTCAAGAGTCGACTTAGTCTAAAATTCGGTCTGGACTTAAGACATATTTTGTCGAATTCGAATTTGTTATTTTTATCTGATTTTATTTTTGAATCGAATTTGAATTATACTCTAAGTCATCCAGCTCAGCTCCAAAATTGTTTTTTATAATAAAAATATATTTTATAGTAAAATTAGTAAGATCATATTATATTTAATATTTTAATTAATATTTTTTTTTATCAGCAACATGCTCCATTGATTATTTTCCCTCAATGTCCAAGTTCTAATGGGTGCGCCCTATATATATGTGATATTTTCTATATAATTTGAAGGTTTAATTACTCTATTGGTCCTATAGTTTCGCGAAATTTTCAATTAGGTTCTTATACTTTTTTTCCTTTTAATTGAGTCCTTGCACTAAATTTTTTTTAATTAGGTCCCTACACTTTTTTTTTTCTTTTATTTAGGTCCCTATACCAATTCTTTTTTTTTTAGTTGGGTCTCTATAAAATTAAGTCAATTACTACTAAGAAGAATTTAATTGAAAAAAAATTAGTGCAGAGACTCAATTAAAAAGAAAAAATGTATAAGGACCTAATTGAAAAGTTCACGAAATTATAGGACCAACAAAATAATTAAACCTTAATTTGAATTGCATTCAACAGTTTGATTTTCTTTTTTTCTTTTTTATTTTAGCTTCGTTCTCAGGCTGTATTATGACTGCGCTATCTTGCTAAACTGTCTCAATATTCAGGCAGACACGATATGATGTTTTTCTTAGGCCATGATGTCCCATGTGAAAAGTAGTTTAATTATTCTAAAAGGGAAATGCATTATTCAATTTTTCATCAATATGTTGAAAATTCCACCAAAAGGAACATGCTAATGTTGATTTGGAAATATGCAGATAAGAGGATATGGCTGTTGGCATGGCCACAAATGTGCCTTCACTTTTCAATTGAAATCTTTTGGATCCTCTAGGCGCCTTCTGTGGTGTAGTACTACATAAAATTTTAGAGCACAATTATGATTTCTCCATATATAAGTTATTGAACCTATTATATTTTTTAATAAGTAAATCACAAAAAATACATCTGAATTATTTTGTTGTTGACAAAAATATTTTTAAATTTTGTTATTGACATAAATATCTTCAAATTATTTAAAAGCGTGACAAAAATGTATATCTATAAATTGAGACGTTTTACCTTAATAAAAAAGAATGATTTGGCAAAAATAGTTTTTCATACCAAGTGAGACTCTCTAACATTAGCAAGTAAGTTACATCAGGTTTTTTATTAATGGAGTAAGTCTATGATCACGATTAAATATTTTGACATGTTTTTAAATTATTTGAGGGCATCAAAATAATTTCGGATGCATTTTCTGTGGTTTATTTTTTTTTAAGCCCAACTATTTGAATGGCTTGTACTATTCATTTGCTCAATCATGGATCTAATTGTTCAAAACATTATTTTTGAAGGTATGGATGGGCCTTTCTCTTGCTCATGCAAATGGAGCAACTCTGTTTTCTGTGTTACAGGTATATATATTCATGTAGTTATGTGAAATCATAAGAAAATAATTAATCAACCAAGTCTTAGTAATGTTACTTAATTTGAAATTGTGAACTTGTGTATACTGGGTTTTGAAGTTAGAGTACCACAATCGTAGAAGGTGGTGGCTTAAAATATTTTCTCTAAGATGCATTCAAGCTAGTTGCCATGCATGCCTTAAACATAACTTTTTAAATCTGGATTGCACTTTCTAACAGATGGAGAATGGTTAAGTTCACGCATCATGATATTTACATGTAATAAGTTAATTTAATATTCTCAATGTGTCCACTGCAGTTTAAATGTTTTTTCTAAGTTCTGAGTAATTTGTGGAACTAACCCATTCCTTTTTACGGGCATCAAGTTATTTTATGCTATTTATAGTTTGAACTAATCGTCAGCGTTTAAATTTTTTATGATATGAAATGTTAGTTTACTCCGGAAGAGAAACTTGAGAGTGTATTTTTGTTATTTTAAATGTTAATATAGCTGTAATGGGTTTCTAATTCTGTTTAATATGATGTAGCTTGCGCACTTTGCTGTTTGGGTTTGGCAAATGGAGATCTAGTCAAAGAACCGCACATGCTTTCGAAGGTGCTATCTGAATCTGCGGGTGCTACGCATGCCAGTTTTGTCCCCAAGTGCATTTAATATTTTAATCTACAGAGGAGGATGTTTTTAATTGATTCTTGTCGTTTTAGCAATGTGACCAATTTATGCTTATGCCCTCATAAAGATTGGACAAGTAAATTTTTTTTATGTTTAGTTAATAATTTCTTTTTTTTACCAAAAGATAAAGAGATTCGAATTCGCGACCTGACCTCTTAGATGAGTATGAGAACTATGTCATTTGACAGGGACGGACCCACGTTTAATATAGAGGGGGCATTTGCCCCCACAAATTTTTTTAAAAAAAATTAATACTTATATATATATATTATATTATATTTGTCTCAAAATAAAATATAAATAGTACTTTTATATTTTATGTTAAAAAATAAATAAATAAACTCAAAAAATAATGATAATTAATTTTATTATATTAATTAATTAATTGATAATTAAAACTTAGTTTTCTAATTAAATACAATTTAAATTATTAGTAATTTTCTAAAAATTGTTTACGATAAAAAAATATATTATCTATATATTAATATACTGTAATTATTTTGGTTAAAAATTTTATTCATACCATAAAGACTATAATAAATAAATTTAACAATTAAATATGAGATAATAAAAAGTAAAATAATTGTTTAAGAACATATATAGAAAAATAATATTTAGTAATGTTAAAAATAAAAAAATAATTATAAATATTTTTTTATTTTAAATATTATACAATGTATGAAATTATATTTTTAATATTTTAAATATTATAATAAGTGATTGTGTGTATATTTCTAGTTTTTATTAATATATATAGATAGTTCTAATTTAAAATTTTGAATATATCTAAATCAATCTGAATTGGTCATCTAAATAAATCTAAATTGGTCAAGTGATCAATTTAGTCGTTCGCTTAAATAAGTATTGATGGTTCGAATTTCGTCTCGTATGTATAGCAACTCATTGTCGGCCAATTGTAGATTCTTAAATGAAACTCAAATTCACGGTGGATTAGTCATTAACTTGTTGGATATCGTGGGAAGCAAAAAAAAAATCTATACCTAAATTTTATTATATTTTTGCCTCCATTACTAAATTTTTCTGGGTCCGTCATTGTCATTTGAACTATAACTCATTGGTTAGTTAATAATATTTAAAAATGTGGAATTAAAGTATGTTATTAAATTATTATATTAAAAAATAAATTAAAAATTAAAAATATTAAGTAAAAATAATAATTGAATAATTATTTAAATTAATTTTTAAGAATTTTAAAAGTGAATATTTTAGTTTTTAAGAAAAATGAATACATAAAAATATTTTTAAGGTTTTATTCTACCAAATAAATCAGTCTTCAGTTTATTTTTTAGTGGAGTAATTACTCAAATCAGCCTTTAAGAATTTTAAAAGTGGATATTTTTGCCCCTAAAATAATTAATACATAGATCAATTTTCAACACTTTTTCTTGTCTATTTTTCAACGTAACTGATAATTTGGTGATAAGTTGAGATTCAAGTGAAAACGGAAGAATAATTTTAATTATACTTAACTACTGGCTATCACACAAAACTAAATTATATTAAATACAAAAATATTAAATAATTTTAACTTTAAATTTCTTGTAGAATTATTATTGTTGTTGTTGTTGTTGTTGTTGTTGTTGTTGTTGTTGTTGTTGTTGTTGTTGTTGTTGTTGTTGTTGTTGTCGTCGAGTGATATATATATATATATATATATATATATACTTTTTGTACAAAAAATTTGTTTTGTATTATAAATACATATATAAGAATCTAATAAATAAATTTATCATTATTTTTGTCTAAAAATATGTAAAAAATTATGGTACAATAATAATAATAATAATAATAATAATAATAATAATTTTATTTTATTTTTTATGTGGTGTAATTGATACTAATTATATAATCATATCTATTTATTTATTTTTATTTTTTTACCAAAGATATGAAGACTCGAACCCGCAACCTCTTAGATGAGTATGGGAAGATTATGGCATTTGAGCTATATAATCATATCTATTTATTTATTTATTTATTTTTATTTTTATTTTTTTATCAAAGATATGAAGACTCGAACCCGCAACCTCTTAGATGAGTATGGGGAAATTATGCCATTTGAGCTATTACTCATTGGCTTAAAATTTGGAAAGATATATGACTCGAACCCGCGACCTCTTAATTGAGTATGGGGAGTCTATGTCATTTGAGTTATAACCCATTGGCAATCATATCTATTTATAATCTTACATAATACATACACTTGTATATAATCAATGTTTGAACCACTTCTTAATGAAAAATATATCTGACTTAGAGTTAGAGAATACTCAACATAACAAAATAAAAGTACAAACAAGACATAAAATTAAATAAACCATAATAATATGTTTTTAATTTAAGAGAATATGAGACTTAGTACATCTCTTTTCGTTGGATTTGGAATTGTGTATGTAGTGAGGATGGTTCAATAATATTCTAAAAAAAAAATACCATATTAAAAATCAAATAGGTTTAATTTAATCTTAAAAATTAATTTAATTATAATATCTACTAATTTTTTTTCAAATAGATATTTGAAGAATTTAGTGAGTCATGTCGAAAAATGAATGGAAATTGTTATGTTTGACGAAAAAAATGTTAGAAATTGATCTGTGTATTAATTTTTTTTGAAAATTAAAATTCTTAGAGACTGATTTAAAAAATTACTCTGACAAAAAATAAATTAAACTGAAGACTGATTTATTTGCCGAAATAAAACTTTAAAAATACTTTTGTGTATTAATTTTTTTTACGGACTAAAATAATATTCATTTTTAAAATTTGTAGAGATTAATTTAAATAATTACTCTAATAAATTTTTCTGCTTCTTAATTTATTCTATTAGTTAATAATTAATTCCCAAGTATAAAATATTGCACCTGACTAAAGGCAACATGCTATGAAGATGTGAACTAATAATAATAATAATAATAATAATAATAATAATAATAATAATAATGATTTTACTTTTAATGTTGGCCTTCCAATAGTATTTTCTAGCAATAATAAAATTTGGTGTTTTTTTTATTGTAGAGATTATAAAATTAGATTTGTTAATTATTCTCGATTTAAAAAAATTTTAAACATAAATCTGCACATTTTTTTAATAAGGGTGTAAGATTTGTGTAATATTGAGATATTGGCTAAAACGGTGTAATACTTGCATATGGATCTGAAAAATGACTTTATACAAATTATGAATAACAATTCGTCTTATTTACTGTGCACAAGTAAGTGACGATTTGCCATTAATAGCTCAGCCTCAATGGCTTTTTTTAATAAATTTTTACTTTCTCAAATGGTAAGTCACAATTTACTAGCTACTACCCCCATATTTGATATATTAGACAAAACACATCTGTATTTTTTATCTTGTAGTATATTGTTATGATGCTAAATATATTGTTTCTTGTACTTAAATCATTAATTAATATTAATAATATTTTATTATTATTATTATTATTATTATTATTATTATTATGTTTACTGGTGTGATGGCATTATATTGTTATCATTATTAAAAATATTTCAATTTATTGTTATTATTCTTCTTATTATTATTATGTTACTATATGCTTGTCTTGTTTTATCTTAATTAATAAAAATTAAAGTTTTATTACTATTATTATTAATGTGAAATAGGTTAGAGATAATTATCAAATTTATTAGAATAATATTTGAGTTTTGTCATTATTATTATTAGCATATTTTAGATATTATTATTGGTAATTATTATACAACATTATATATTTTATTTTAGAATAATATGATATATTTTTGTTATCATGTTAATATTTTTACTATTATTAATGTTAGGCAATAGGCACCGTGAAGTTCTATTATTATTATTATTGTTATTATTATTATTATTATTATTATTGGCACTAATAAGTCGTGGACCAACGTTTTTTGATATTTAAAAATATTCGTTTTCAAATCGTTGGTAATGATTAATATATTTAATTTTCATCACAATTAGAAAAAGAAAATTGTTATTATTTTTGAACAATATTATGTCTTATTTAAAATCATTATTTATGAATTTTTTACTGTAAATATCCCATGTTAATATATTACATAAAAATATCATAATATTAACGTAAATCATTTTTAATCAGTGTTGTCAGAACCAGATCGAACCGGTCGGTTGGACCGAAAACTCAGTGAATCGGTAATTTAATCGGTCCGGTTGAGTTTTTTTAATCGGATAAGAAAGCGAACCGGAATGATCCAGTTTGAACCGGTCAGGTTTGACCAAAATCGATAAACTGGCGGGTTTTATTTAACCCGAACCGGTTCGAATTCTTTTTTTTTTTTAATTCCCTTGAAACGACGTCGTTTCCTTTAAAATTAAAAAAAAATAGGTAAAGTGCTGAAGTGCTGAAGAGCTCCATTGAAACTCTAGCTGCCTCCATCGTCCCTTTTTCCTGTTCTGTTTCCCTTCCCAAATCCCAAATCTTTTGGCCATGACTCCATGAGAGACCACCTTCCACCTGAGACAGAGAGTGTGAGAAAGACCCGTTTAGCCACCTCACCCGGCTCACCGTCGTCGCAAGAGGCAACCATCACAGTGCGCCACCCACAACAGCCCAGAAGCACCTCCATCGAAGATTGAAGTCGCGTACTGCTCGTCGGCTCCTGCTCGTGAGTCGTCGCCTCCTGCTCGTGAGTCGTCGCCGCCGGTCTCCCTCAGTCTAGCTTCTGATCTTCTCTGCTCGTCGCCTCCTGCTCGTGAGCCGTCATCGCCGGTCTCCCTTAGTCCCGCTTCTGATCTTCTTTGCTCGACGCCTCCTGTTCGGCAGCCGTCTTCTTTCTGCTCGTCCCTCCAGGTATGTATTTTTAAGTTTTTTTTTAAGTTATTCTAGATTGTTGATTAATGATTATGTATGTTGATTAATTAATTAATGATTGATTATGTATGTTGATTTCTGTTTGATTTCTGTTAGAATTTAGATTGTTGATTATTCTGTTTGATTTCTGTTTGATTTTGATCTCTCTTGGTTGTTGATTTATGTTTGATTTCTGTTCAATTTGTTGATTATCCATTGTTGATTATGGTTTTGAAGTAGTTTGGCATTGTTCAATTTGTTGATTATCCATTGTTGATTATCCATTTCTGTTTGATTTTTAAGTTATTTAAGATTGTTGATTAATGATTAATGATTATGTATGTTGATTAATTGATTAATGATTGATTATGTATGTTGATTTCTGTTTGATTTCTGTTAGAATTTAGATTGTTGATTATTCTGTTTGATTTTGATCTCTCTTGGTTGTTGATTTATATTTGATTTCTGTTCAATTTGTTTATTATCCATTGTTGTTAGATTGTTGATTAGTCATTTAGTCATTAGGAATTTAGGATGGCTTCATCAAATACATCATCAGAAACATCAACTTCTCAGGAACAAAGATCAACTTCTGATCAACTCTTTATGTGGGACCGGATTAACCGGTTTAATCAGTGACTCACCGGTTGAACCAGTGACCCAGTGACCCAGTAATCTGACCGGTTCGATCACCGGTTTGGTTCTGACAACTATGCTTTTAATACTACAATATCAATAAAAATTAGCCACAAATTTGAGCGTTATTTTTTATTTTAATTTTTTAAACATATAAATCTAACCCTTAAATTTGTATATGAGTATTAATTTTTTTTAAATGTGCTAATCGAATCTTTCAATTTATTTTACGATAAAATAAAAAATCTACTTCAACACAAATTAAAGTTTTTAATTTATGCACTATGAAATCTGACCATTAAATTTTTTTATAAATTTTATTATTTTTAAATATGACTGTCTAATTTATTAATTAAAATAAAAAAATTAAAATTCATATTAAAAAATTATACCAACTAATTATTACACTGAAATACATACCTTTTTTTTTTCATTTCTCAAAAAAATTCCACGTGATGTAGCGACCAAAAGAAAAGAAGTATATGATGTGATTTTTATTAGCTTGTAGATTCACTTAATCCTCCCCGCATTATGATTCGTTAAAACGAAATGCTTGCTATCTTAGTCGTTCAAGATGAAATAAAAGTTCAATTTCGCTAGATAAATACATAAATTATAAACAATGGGAATAATTAGATTGTACTTTCAGTCTATAAAAGGGCAAAAAATATATATATATATATTGATGAGTTTGAAAACTTCAAATTAATTTGATGATGATTAAATATTATTAAAATGATTAATCACAAAATTATTAATTTAAACTTTAATTCACATTTGTTAATAATAATTTTATTACTTGCAGATTTTGTTTTGGATCAAAAAATAACAAGTTCAACGTGAAGTTAAAATTCAGTCTTGTAAAATAAATATTTTAAAATATGTGGCTGAAATTATTATTATGAAAGTTGGGCCAAATTTTGTTGAATAAGTCTAAATTAATCTTTGCTACAAGATCATCAAGGTTTGGTCCGAAAAATTGAAAAAGGAAGAAAGCAATATTGCATGCTTTTCCACGGTTACCCACTCTCATCTTTAAGTGGATTTCAAAATTCAATTAACTTGCATTAATAGTATTGGAAACATGAAAGAAAAAGTGGGAATTGATTTGATTGCCATCATTACTATCATACGTTACTAAGCAAAAGGGAAGTGGGAAATTAATTCATTTTTAATCTCATTCTTCAATTACATTGAAAGTTTTCTCTCTTCTCTCTCTTCTCTCTCATTGTTTCGGTCATGTCACAGAGAAAAAGAAGAAGCAAGTTATACGAGATGAGGCATTGTAGCAGTAAAGCTATGTGCAAGAAAGAGGTCATTGTGATGATAGAGTTAGCAGAAAGAAGATCCACAGTAGGGTGTGGCTGAGATCTTTGCCACTAATGGTAAGATGGGTGAAGAAGTCTCAAGCTCTCCATACCCGAAAATGGAAGAGATCCAACTCAGCCAGAGAAGAAAATCCCAGGGGTATGACTCGTCTCTACTTTTGTTCATCCATCACAGGAGGTAGCTATTGTAGCTACGTGGGGAAGAAGCAGAAGATAGAGCAGATGGAGCTGTCAAGCATCAAGGACTCATCAAGGGTCGGGAATCCTTCTTGGGGAGCAAGTCAAGATGGAAGGCCCGGATTGATGAAGCTTGGTGAGAAGGGATGAGGAAGAGGTAATTGCATGTTGGATTTTACATTCGGTTTTCTCTCTTCTCTCTCTAGCCGAACCGGTTTTGTGTTGAAGAAGAAGAAGATTAGCTTAGTTCAACCGTTTCAACCTTGGAGGCCTCCCGTTCTATAATAAAAGTGAATAGCCAAGGCTTGAAGCAAGGAGAATAGAGTGAAAGCACAGAGTTCTCATAACTACCCAAACTAACAGAAGTTCTTCTCCTTCAATGTGTTTCATATTGTATTTTTCTGTTTAATTTTGTCTGTCTTGAGTCTCATGGAAAAAGGCAAATAGTGAGATTTGTATGAAAAAGTCATAGAGCGAAAAAAGGCAAAGTATACAAAATTAAAAAAAAGCCATAGATGTCCTAGAGGTCCTTTGTACATCTGTGTTGTGTTTCATGATTCTGTGGGAATCCCTTTGCAAGTTGGGTTAGCACTTAGCAGTTGAAAGCTTGGTAGGTGACCAAGTCAAGTTCAGGATTGGGGATAGATTCTGGACTTGTTTCGAATAGGAAGGGTAGTTCCTAGGGAGAATTGGTGTCTGTAATCAAGATGATTATAGTGAAATTCCATCATTGTTGTGATGGAGACTGGATGTAGGCTGCATTGCACTTAGCAGCTGAACCAGGATACTTCTTGGTGTGATTCTCTCTCTCTCTTCTACTCAATTTCAGAATCTGTTCGCATGAGCCAAAATTGAAAAATATCTCCTTACTGGTTATGAGACAAAAAGAAAATGTCTCTTGACTAGTGACGAGACAAAAAGCAGAAATATCTCCTAAAGCAGTTTAAAAGGGCAGCAAGAGTTACTCAGCGAAAAGGAGCTAAGATTCAACCGCCCTTCTCTTAGCCACTGATAAACCATCAATTGGTATCAGAGCTTGGTCTCAAAGAGATCAAGCTTTTCAGCTTGGAGAAAAGATCCTGATGGCAGAAAACAGTGGCTCAAACTTGGTGGCCTACACTCTAACAAAAGGGCAGTCAAGTAACAGACCTCCTCTATTCAATGGAAAGAACTACACATATTGGAAGGAAAGAATGAAGATATTTGTCCAATCAGTAGATTACAGACTCTGGAAGATAATCCTAGAAGATCCTCAATTCCCAACCACCACAGGGGCTGATGGTGTGGTCTCTCTCAAAGGTGAAGCCAGCTGGACCGAAGAAGACAGAAAGAAGGTGGAGCTCAACGCCAAAGCTGTCAACTTGCTTAATTGTGCAATCTTCTTCGAGAAATACCGACGGGTATCAAGTTGCACAATGGCAAAGGAAATCTGGGACAAATTACAAGTCACTCATGAAGGCACGACCCTAGTAAAGAAAACCAGAATAGACATGCTAAACAGAAAGTATGAAATGTTCATAATGAAGGAAGAGGAATCAATTGATGATCTGTTCGAAAGATTCAACATCATCATCAATGGCTTGGATGCTATGGGGATTATGTATCCTGAATTTGTGCTTGTGAGGAGAATTTTGAGAAGTCTCACTAAAGAGTGAAAAACTAAAGCTATAGTGATATCTGAGAGTAGTGGTCTTGATTCCATGACATATGATGATTTGAGAGAAAATTTACTTGCATTTGAAAATACATATTTGAAAAAAGATACTAAAAGAAAAGGAATAGCTCTCACATCTGTTGCTAACCCCCTGGATGATGAATCCAGTGATTATTCTTCTGAAAATGAATTTATTTTGTTTGCAAAAAAATTCAGAAAAATGGTGAAGTTCAAGGAAAGGAACAAAGGAAGCGGTTCAAGAAAACCAAGGAAAGATTTCAGCAAAGTGATATGCTACAACTGCAAGGAGACTGAGCACTTCACATCTGATTACCCTAAGCTAAAGAAAGAGGAGAAGCCGAAAAAGGGAAAGAGGAAGGGACTCATGGCTTCTTGGGAAGACTTGGAGAACGATTCTGATGAAGATGAAGAATCAGAAACCAAGTCTCAAACCTGCCTTATGGCTGATCATGTTGAGCAGGTAGTATTTCATAACCCTAAAACTGAAGATCTTCATCTCATGATCGATCACCTGTCTGAAAAAATTAGATGCTTCTTGCTTGAAAACCAAAATCTTGAGTCTCAAATTGAAATCCTTAAAGCTAAAAATGGTTTTCTAAAAGAAAAGTTGAGAGATGCTGAAACTGCTGTTGAACTTGTTGAAGAAAACAAGCAGTTGAAAACTCAACTTAAAAGCTGTGAATACACCATTCCGTAACTGCTAATCTGAATTATTTTGAAGAAAATGAGTGGCTGCATAAAGAGATAAAAAGGCTTAAAGAAGACTTAGCCAACTTTGCACAAAGTTCAGAAAATTTAAATCAACTATTGGCTAGTCAAAAACCTCTTTATGACAAAGCTAGATTGGGATTCCATAAAGCATCAAAATTGGTTCAAACACCTTGTTTTGCAAACATAGAATCATCTTCAAATGATGTAAGGTTTCAAAGCCCAACAAGCTTTGTGAAAACAGCTTCTCATAGATTTTGTAGATTATGCAACCGGAATGGCCACTTTCCTATTCAATGTTTCTTCAGTGAAAGAATGATTGGTAACTGATAAACCATTATTTTATGATTTATATTGTGTTTAATTGAGTGGTTTTATCAAATCTTTACCCACTTATTCACATGATTAGCATGATATTACAATTCCTTTCCAAAATTGTTCCATGATTGAAAACTTGCTTCCTAGAGATCTTTTAATTATGTATTTTAATTCTCCTTTATACCATTCGATGCCGTGATCCGTGTGTTAAGTGTTTCAGGCTTCATAGGGCAGGAATGGCTTAGAGAATGGAGAGGAAGCTTGCAAAAATGGAAGGAACACAAGAAACTAAGGAGATGACCAGCGAACACTGACGCGAACGCATGGCTCACGTGAGCGCGCGAAATGAAGAAATCACAGCGACGCGAACGCGTGCCTGACGCAAATGCGTGAATTGAAGTTTGTACGAATGACGCGAACGCGTGGACGACGCAAACGCGTGACAAGGAAAATCGCTGAATGACGCGATCGCGTGGACGACGCATACATATGACCTGCGCGATCTGCAAAAATAACAGAATATGCTGGGGGCAATTTCGGGCCACATTTTGACCCAGTTTTTGGCCCAGAAACACAGACTAAAGCTAGGGAACGTACAGAGACTCAACACGCATCCATTCACATTCAGATACATCGATATTAGGATTGCTTTTAGTTTTAGATCTGGATTTTGAGATTAGTTTTACATTAGTAGTTTATGCTTTTGCTTTGGATTTTTGGATGTTGAAGAGTCATTACCTCCGTTGAAGACACTACTTTAGTTTGTTTCCTTATTCCTTTACTCTTTTCAGTTGATCATTGACCCTATTCAAATAAGTATGTTGCATTTTGGATTTATTAATACATAGAATTTCTTTTATTTTTAATTAATTTTAAATCTCTATTTTATTTTATTTTATTCAAATATGTCTTCTTATATTTTTATGAATATTAATTCCATGTCAATGGAGTAGATTTTCTAATTGACATGGGGGTTGATTAAGAGGAGACACTTGAGTTGAAATGCTCAAGTGCTTAGTTGAATTGAATATTGTTGGCTAATTCTATATCTACTAATGCTAGACCTTCCCAAGGGAAAGGACTAGGATCTGCGGATAAGAATCAGCCCAATCACTTGACTTTCCTTTACTCAGTAAGGGTTAACTAAGTGAAAACAACAACCGCTTTACATTACACTTGAGAAGATTCCAACAAGGATAGAACATCCAATTAATCAATTCCCTAGTCAAGGCTTTTTATATTAATAATAATTTTTAGTTTTATTACTTTAATTTACAATTATTTTAATTACTCATTATCCAACTTAAACCTTCTGGAAAATTTCTAATTAATAAATTAGCACTCTTTCCTACAACTCGTTGGGAGACGACCTGGGATTCATACTCCCAGTAATTTTAATTCTAATTTTTTTGTGACAACCCCTTTTAAATTCAGAAGGCGGATCTTAGCTGGTTGAGAACTGTACTTGCAACGCATTTCATTTATCAATTTCTTAACTGGTCAATTTCTGCCACTATCAACAAAGTTTGTAAAATTGTTTTTGATTACAATGGATTGGGACAAAGAAGATGGTTTAACGTGAAAGGATCCAAAAAGACTTAGATACCTAAGGTTACTTGAGCTCATTTTGTAGGTTTGCCTAGCATCCAAGCGAAAGGACAATATGTGGTATATGGATAGTGGATGTTCTAGGCACATGACCGAAAAGGCAACCTTCTTCATTAAGCTTGATGAATATGATGGTGGGTTTGTCACTTTCGGTGATAATGAAAAAGGAAAGATAATGGCCATTAGAAAAGTTGGTAAAAGTTTTTCTTCTTTTATAAATGATGTTCTTCTTGTTGATGGTTTGAAACACAATTTACTAAGTGTTAGCCAATTATGTGATCTTGGGTATGAAGTCATTTTTAGAAAATTGGTTTGCTTAGTTATTTGTGAAAAATCGGGTGAGATTCTGTTTGAAGCTAAGAGATGTAACAATGTGTATGGATTGACTCTTGAGGATTTAAAAGATAAAAAAGTAACATGCTTTACTTTACTTGAATATGAAAAATGGCTTTGGCATAAAAAATTAGGTCATGCAAGCATGTACCAAATTTCTAAGCTTGTGAAAAGGAACTTGGTAAAAGGAATTCCCAACATTAAATTTGATAAGGATATAACTTGTGATGCTTGTCAACTTGGCAAACAAGTAAAATCCTCTTTTAAACCTAAAGATGGGATTTCCACCAAGAGGCCATTAGAAATGTTGCATATTGATTTTTTTGGTCCAACAAGAACACAAAGTTTAGGAGGTAAACATTATGGATTGGTGGTGGTGGATGACTACTCTAGATTCGGTTGGGTACTTTTTCTTGCTCATAAAAATGATGCTTTCCATGCTTTCTCAACCCTTTGCAAAAGAATTCAAAATGAAAAAGATTTGAAAATTGCTCATTTAAGAAGTGATCACAGAAAGGAATTTGAAAATCAAGATTTTGAAAAATTCTGTGATGATTTTGGAATTGCTCATAATTTTTCATGCCCTAGAACACCTCAACAAAATGGGGTAGTTGAAAGAAGGAATATAAGCCTTCAAGAAATGACTAGGGCTATATTATGTGAAAATGAGGTTCCAAAATTTCTATGGGCTGAAGCTGTAAATACAGCTTGTTATATTTTGAATAGGACTATCATTAGAAAAGGGTTAAAGAAAATTCCTTATGAGCTATGGAAAGGAACCACTCCTAATCTTAAGTATTTCCATGTTTTGGATGCAAATATTTTGTGCTTAATAATAAAGAAAATCTTGAAAAATTTGATCCAAAAGCCTATGAGGGAATGTTTGTTGGATACTCCACCACTAGCAAAGCGTATAGAATTTACCTCAAAGATCATAGGACCATAGAGGAATCCATACATATTTCTTTTTGTGATACTAATTCAATTCCCAATATTGTAGATGATGATACAAGTGGTGAAGATTTTATCAATCAGGAAGTGAGTGAAGAAAATCCCAAGGCTGTTCCTAATGAAGATCCTGCCTGCCCAGAAATGTCTCATCAGGAAGGAGGAGACATTTCAGTTTTGTCTCCTGAGCCAATAAGAGAATCTGAAACAAAAAAACCTGCTGAAACTCATCAAAGTTCAACCATACTGCAAAAACCAAAAGAATGGAAGTCTATGAGGGGTTATCCTCATGATTTTATCATGGGTGATCCTTCCCAAGGAGTAACCACAAGATCCTCATCCAGGAAGCAAACCGAGCAAAGCAATGTTGCTTTCTTGTCCTAAATGGAACCTTACAATGTGAAACAAGCTCTTGAAGGCCCCTCTTGGGTCAAAGCCATGGAAGAGGAGCTTGCCCAATTTGAAAAGAATGAGGTTTGGACACTTGTACCTAATTCGAATGGTAAGAAAGTAACGGGTACTAAGTGGATTTTTAAAAATAAATTGGGAAAGGATGGTAGTGTTGTTCCTAAAAAGGCTAGATTAGTGGCCCAAGGTTACGATAAAAAAGAGGGTATAGATTTTGATGAGTCTTTTGCCCCGGTAGCAAGAATGGAAGCAATTAGATTGCTTCTTGCCTATACTGCCCACAAGGGGTTTAAAATGTTCCAAATGGATGTCAAATGTGTTTTCCTTAATGGATTCATATATAGAGAAGTATTTATGGCACAACCCTCCGTTTTGAAATTAAGGAATTTCCAAATCATGTTTTCAAACTTTCAAAAGCTCTTTATGGGGTTAGGCAAGCTCCAAGAGCTTGGTATGAAAGGCTTAGTGCCTTCTTATTGGAAAATAGATTTCAAAGGGGTACCACTGATACTGCTTTATTTATCAAAGAATCTAATGATGATATTCTTCTTGTTCAAGTTTATGTGGATGATTAGTGTTTGGATCGGCCAATGAATCCTTGTGTGAAGAGTTTGGAAAACTCATGACTAGTGAGTTTGAAATGAGTTTAATGGGAGAACTAACATTCTTTCTTGGTCTCCAAATTAAACAAACTCCTAGTGGCATTTTCATTCACCAAGGAAAATATGCTAAAGAATTAATCAAGAAATTCGGCCTAGAAAACTCCAAACCTATGGGAACACCAATGCATCCAAATACTAAACTTGAAAAAGATGAAAATGGCAAAGATGTGGATGAAACATGGTATAGAGGAATGATTGGCTCACTCATGTATCTTACATCCTCTAGACCGGATATTGTTCAAAGTGTGGGTGTATGTTCAAGGTTTCAATCTCACCCAAAAGAATCCCATCTTTCAGCCATAAAAAGAATCATTAGATACATTAAGGGAACTTGTGATTATGGCTTATGGTATCCTAGAACTGATGAATTTTGTGCAGTAGAGTTTTGTGATGCAGATTATGCAGGAAATCGGGTGGATAGAAGGAGTACCTCCGAAATGTGTTGCTTCCTTGGAAGCTCACTTAACATGTGGTCAAGCAAGAAACAAGCCACAGTTGCTCTATCCACAGCTGAAGCTGAATATATATCTGCCTTTGCGTGTTGTTCACAATTAATTTGGTTGAAAACTCAGTTGAAGGATTACAAATTGAAAATCAATAGCATACCCTTATTTTGTGACAATATGAGTGCAATAAACATTTCAAAAAATTATGTTCTGCACACTAGAACCAAGCACATTGAAGTAAGATATCATTTTATTAGAGAACATGTGCAAAAGGGAACTAATGATATTCAATTTGTAAAATCCGAAGAACAGCTTGTAGACATTTTTACTAAACCCTTGTGTGAAGACAGATTCTGCTCTCTAAGAAACGGTTTGGGAATGTTAGAATTGAATTCTGTTGATAATTTGTGATTTTTCTGATTCTGTTTGGTTTTGTCTCGTAGGTAGGAAGGAGACAAATTTGAGGACGTGAAGAACAGGCCATGATACAGGGGGAGACTGAACTGATGATAATGATCTTGGGCCCCACCAAATCTTCTTTGACCTTATCCATGACTCTGGCCGTTTTGAATTTCTCATGTTTTTAAAATAATACCTTTTTGGGAAGTTGTCACATCATATCTTGTAGGAATGAGTCCTTGTCAAATCATAATCTTTTCTTCCACCTTTTCCCTTGATTCTAGGAGCTAATCTCTCATTTTTTAATTTTAAAAATCTTTTCTTGTTGATAACCGCACCACTTAATGGTCTATTACTCACTTAATTCTCTCTCCACTCAGCATTAAATGCTATCATAACCTCCCACCTCTCTCCAATCTCTTCGGCCACTCCTTCATCTTCCCTCTCCTCTCTCCACTCTCATAACATGAAAAAGAAGGTGGCTCCTAAAAGAAGTAGCCGAACTCCACTCTCCAAAAATCCTCCATTTTCTTTTACTCCTCAAACACATACTCACATTCACATACACTCTACTTCTTCATCATCTCCTTCACCTTCCTCTCAGCCAACTGAAACCATGAGAAGAAAAGTTATTGCCCAGAAAATCTCATCTCGAAAGAAGATTGGAAAAGAAAAAGAACCTGTTGTAGAAGAAGAGGAGTCTCAATCTTCTCCACCTCATTCACCACCAAGAAAATCAACGCCTCACCCTTTTGGCCGCAGTTCTCAATGCTCAAAAGACTACTCTCTCCATAACACCTGGGAACCGCCAAACTTGGAATCTCTTGATTTCAAAAACAAGTTCAACAAGGGGCATTCTCATTTTGATCTGGGCAGATTTAACTCATGTGCTGCGTATGAGTTTCACAATCAAGTTCTGGCTAAACGTTACCTATGTGACTCTCACATAGTAAATTTGGAGGCACTGACTACAAAAGGCATCAACTTTGCCACTCTGTTTGATAACCTGAAGTGGACTCCTTTATTCCATATTTAGAAGCCTGTTTATCCATCCCTGGTTCGCGAGTTCTATGCGAACATGGTGTATCTTGACGAAGCAATCCACTTATATGTCAAGAGGGTTCACTTATTTCTAAACAGAGAAACCATCAGCGTTGCATTGGAATACACTGATGAAGGAGAAACTGCCAACATGATTGGAAAGTGAGATTCACAGGTTGGGATCACATATCAGATTGCTCTGAATCGAACCTGTGAAAACTTCTCTGCCCTGGATGGGACGGTTTTAACGCATAAAGCTCTTGGACCTGTAAGAGCGCTACTTCACAGGATCATCAATCATATCTTGATGCCTCATAGTGGTTCCTTCCAAAGAGTAACTGTTTGTGATTCCTTAGTTCTTTTTGTAATCCTTACTTCTTCTCCTATTTCATTTTCTTATTTGATGGTGCGTCACATGTGAGATTGTGTGCGTAGTGACAAAAAGGTAAATCTGCCTTATGGCATTTTTCTCACATGCATATTTGAACATTTTTATATTGATTTAACTAATGAGCATGTAGAAAAATAAGGTTTTCACCATCAAAGGAGGAGGAGTCTCTGGATCTGTGAAAAGTACCAAAGGAAAACGTTCCATGCCCTCTGAACTATCAGAAAGTGATCTTGAAAGTCGTCCCATAGAGCCTACAAAGGTTGCTGATTCCATCAAGGACGCTCTAACTGAATTTTCAAACATGTCAACTCTGATGGTACGCTCATACAAAGAAGCCCGCAAATAACCCTATAAGAATGAGAAGGCTTGGAAAAAGTGCCATGAGCAAATTAATCTGTTTCTCGACAGCTTTGAAAAAGACATGGGTGATGCAGATGAAGACAACCAATCCCTTGGCTCTGACATTAATCTTTCTGATGCCTGATATATTTAAGCTGCTCGTACTCATGAACTCTGTTTCATTTTCATGCTTTCTTGTTTTTGGTACTGTATAACTGTTAGTTAACTTGGATACTGATGAGCGGATAATTTATACGCTTTTTGGCATTGTTTTTAGTATGTTTTTAGTAGGATCTAGTTACTTTTAGGGATGTTTTTATTAGTTTTTATGTTAAATTCACATTTCTGGACTTTACTATGAGTTTGTGTGTTTTTCTGTGATTTCAGGTATTTTCTAGCTGAAATTGAGGGACTTGAGCGAAAATCAGATTCAGAGGTTGAAGAAGGACTGCTGATGCTGTTGGATTCTGACCTCCCTGCACTCAAAGTAAATTTTCTGGAGCTACAAAACTCCAAATGGCACGCTCTCAACTGCGTTGGAAAGTAGACATCCAGGGCTTTCCAGCAATATATAATATTCCATACTTTGCTCAAGTTTAGATGACGCAAAAGGGCGTTGAACGCCAGTTCTACGCTGCAGTCTGGAGTTAAACGCCAGAAACACGTCACCAACCAGAGTTGAACGCCAAAAACATGTTACAACTTGGCGTTCAACTCCAAAAGAAGCCTCTGCACGTGTAAACTTCAAGCTCATCCCAAGCACACACCAAGTGAGCCCCGGAAGTGGATTTATGCATCAATTACTTACTTCTGTAAACCCTAGTAACTAGTTTAGTATAAATAGGACTTTTTACTATTGTATTTAGATTTTTGGATTATCTTTTGATCTATTGATCACGTTGGGGGCTGGCCATTTGGCCATGCCTGAACCTATCACTTATGTATTTTCAACGATAGAGTTTCTACACACCATAGATTAAGGTGTGGAGCTCTGCTGTTCCTCAAAGATTAATGCAAAGTACTACTGTTTTTCTATTCAATTCAACTTATTCCGCTTCTAAGATATCCATTCACACTTCAACATGAATATGATGATCGTGACAGTCATCATCATTCCCTATGAACACGTTCCTGACAACCACTTCTATTCTACCTTAGATTGAATGAGTATCTCTTGGATTCCTTAATCAGAATCTTTGTGGTATAAGTTAGAACCCATGGATGGCCATTCCTGAGATCCGAAAAGTCTAAACCTTGTCTGTGGTATTCCGAGTAGGATCTGGGAAGGGATGGCTGTGACGAGCTTCAAACTCGCGAGTGCTGGGCATAGTGACAGACGCAAAAGGATCACTGGATCCTATTCCAGTATGATCGAGAACCGACAGATGATTAGCCATGCAGTGACAGCGCATTGGACCATTTTGATGTAGCCATTGACAACGGTGATGCCTGACATACAGCTTGCCATGGAAAGGAGTAGGACTGGTTGGATGAAGACAGCAGGAAAGCAGAGGTTCAGAAGAACGAAAGCATCTCTATACGCTTATCTGAAATTCTCACCAATGAATTACATAAGTATCTCTATCCTATTTTATGTTTTATTTACTATTATTATTCGAAAACTCTACAACCATTTGAACCCGCCTAACTGAGAGTTACAAGGTGACCATAGCTTGCTTCAAGCCGACAATCTCCGTGGGATCGACCCTTACTCACGTAAGATTTTATTACTTGGACGACCCAGTGCACTTGCTGGTTAGTTTTATCGAAGTTGTGACAAATTATGAATTAAGATTAGAGCACCAAGTTTTAGGAGCCATTACCAGGGATCACAATTTCGTTCACCAAGTTTTTGGCGCCGTTGCCGGGGGTTGTTCGAGTTTGGACAACTGACGGTTCATCTTGTTGCTCAGATTAGTTAATTTTCTTTTTGTTTTATTTTCAAAATTTTTTTTAAAATCTTTCAAAAAAAAATTTTTCCTTTTGTTTTCGAAAATTATTTCAGAATTTTTAAGAATGAATTCTAGAGTTTCATGGTAACATGTTGAAGCCTGGCTGGCTGTAAAGCCATATCCAAATTCTTTTGGATTGAGGCTTCCACTTGTCAACATAAAAGGCATGTATATGAAGTTGGATGAAGTATGAGCTGTTATATGCCTGATTTGTATCTTCTAAAGCTTGGCTGGCTAGTGAGCCATGTCTAACCCTTGGATTGGAGCTTTAGGCTAACATTGAAAGATTCCTGGAATTCTTATTAAAAATTTTTGAATTTCTTATTTTCTTTTTTTTCCTATATGTTTTTCGAAAAAAAAATATACAAAACCCAAAAAATTAATAAAATCATAAAAATAAAAAATATTTTGTGTTTCTTGTTTGAGTCTTGAGTCAATTTTAAGTTTGGTGTCAATTGCATTCTTTCTAAAAATCTATGCATTTTTCGAAAATTACATTCATGCATTGCATTCATCATGATCTTCAAGTTGTTCTTGATAAACTTTCTTGATTGATCTTCATATTATATTGTTTTGTGTTGTATGGTGTTTTTCATATGCATTCTTGAATTCTTAGTGTCTAAGCATTAAAGATTTCTAAGTTTGGTGTCTTGCATGTTTTCTTTGCATCAAAATTTTTTTCAAAAATATGTTCTTGGTGTTCATCTTGATATTCAAAGTGTTCTTGGTGTTCATCTTGACATTCATAGTGTTCTTGCATTCATCACATGTTTTGATCTAAAATTTTCATGCATTAAGTCTTTTTAATGTTTTTCTCTTTCATCATTAAAAATTCAAAAATCAAAAAAATATCTTCCCCTTTTTCTTCTCATAAATTCGAAAAATTGAGTTGACTTTTTCAAAACTTTTTAAAATTTAGTTGTTTCTTATGAGTCAAATCAAATTTTCAATTTAAATATCATATCTTTTTCAATTTTTTTATTTATTTTCGAAAATTTTTAAAATATTTTTCAAAAATCTTTTTCTTAATTTTATATCATATTTTTGAAAATATCATCAACAATTAATGTTTTGATTCAAAAATTTCAAGTTTGTTACTTGCTTGTTAAGAAAGATTCAAACTTTAAGTTCTAGAATCATATCTTGTGATTTCTTGTGAATCAAGTCATTAATTGTGATTTTAAAAATCAAATATTTTTCAAAACTAATTTCAATCATATCTTTTCAAAAATATCTTTTTATCTTATCTTTTTCAAAATCATATCTTTTTAGTCATACCTTTTCATATCATATATTTTTCAAATATCTTTTCTAACTTCTTATCTTCATATCTTTAAAAAAAAATTGATTTTCAAAATTTGTTTCAACTAACTAATTAACTTTTTGTTTGTTTCTTATCTCTTTCAAAACCACCTAACTACTCTTCCCTCTCTAATTTTCGAAAATACCTCCCTCTTTTTCAAAAATTCTTTTTAATTAATTAATTGTTTAAATTTTAATTTTAATTTTAATTCTCCTTTAATTTTCGAAAATCATGAACTCTTTTTCAAAATTTAATTTTCGAAATTCTCTCTCTCATATCCTTCTATTTATTTATTCATCTACTAACACTTCTCTTCACCCAAAATTCGAACCCCTTCCTCTCCTCTGAGTTTGAATTCTTCTCTTCTACATTCTTATTCTTCTTTTCTTCTACTCACACAAGGGAACCTCTATACTGTGATAAAGATGATCCTCGGTATCTTTAGTCCTCTTCTTTTTCACATGAGCAGGAGCAAGGACAAGAACATTCTTGTTGAAGCAGACCCTGAACCTGAAAGGACTCTGAAGAGGAAACTGAGAGAAGCTAAAATACAACAATCCAGAGATAACCTTACAGGAATTTTCAAACAGGAAGAGGAGATGGCAGCCGAAAATAATAATAATGCAAGGAAGATGCTTGGTGACTTTACTGCACCAAATTCCAATCTACATGGAAGAAGCATCTCCATCCCTACAATTGGAGCAAACAATTTTGAGCTTAAACCTCAATTAGTTTCTCTGATGCAACAAAACTGCAAGTTTCATGGACTTCCATCTGAAGATCCCTTTCAGTTCTTAACTGAATTCTTGTAGATCTGTGATACTGTTAAGACTAATGGAGTAGATCCTAAAGTCTACATGCTCATGCTTTTCCCTTTTGCTGTGAGAGACAGAGCTAGAATATGGTTGGATTCTCAACCTAAAGATAGCCTGAACTCTTGGGATAAGCTGGTCACGACTTTCTTAGCCAAGTTCTTTCCTCCTCAAAAGCTTAGTAAGCTTAGAGTGGATGTTCAGACCTTCAGACAGAAAGAAGGTGAATCCCTCTATGAAGCTTGGGAGAGATACAAGCAACTGACCAAAAAGTGTCCTTCTGACATGCTTTCAGAATGGACCATCCTGGATATATTCTATGATGGTTTGTCTGAATTAGCTAAGATGTCATTGGATACTTCTGCAGGTGGATCTATTCACCTAAAGAAAACGCCTGCAGAAGCTCAAGAACTCATTGACATGGTTGCTAATAACCAGTTCATGTACACTTCTGAGAGGAATCCTGTGAGTAATTGGACGCCTCAGAAGAAGGGAGTTCTTGAAATTGATACTCTGAATGCTATATTGGCTTAGAATAAAATATTGACTCAGCAAGTCAATATAATTTCTCAGAGTCTGAATGGAATGCAAGCTGCATCTAACAGTACTCAAGAGGCATCTTCTGAAGAAGAGGCTTATGATCCTGAGAACCCTGCAATAGTAGAGGTAAATTACATGGGTGAACCTTATGGAAACACCTATAACCCCTCATGGAGAAATCACCCAAATTTCTCATGGAAGGATCAACAAAAGCCTCAACAAGGCTTTAATAATGGTGGAAGAAACAGGTTTAACAATAGTAAACCTTTTCCATCATCCACTCAGCAACAGACAGAGAATTCTGAGCAGAATTCATCTAGCTTAGCAAATTTAGTCTCTGATCTATCTAAGGCCACTCTGAGTTTCATGAATGAAACAAGGTCCTCCATTAGAAATTTGGAGGCACAAGTGGGCCAGCTGAGTAAGAAGATCACTGAAACTCCTCCTAGTACTCTCCCAAGCAATACAGAAGAGAATCCAAAGAGAGAGTGCAAGGCCATTGATATAACCATCATGGCCGAATCCAAGGAGGAAGGGGAGGACGTGAATCCCAAGGAGGAAGACCTTCTGGGATGTCCAGTGATCAATAAGGAGTTTCCCTCTGAGGAACCAAAGGAATCTGAGGCTCATCTAGAGACCATAGAGATTCTATTGAACCTCCTTATGCCATTCATGAGCTCTGATGAGTATTCTTCTTCTGAAGAGAATGAGGATGTCACTAAAGAGCAAGTTGCCAAGTTCCTTGGTGCAATCATGAAGCTGAATGCCAATTTATTTGGTAATAAGACTTGGGGAGATGAACCTCACCTATTCACCAATGAACTAAATGCATTGGATCAACTGAGATTATCTCAGAAGAAACAGGATCCTGGAAAGTTCCTAATACCTTGTACCATAGGCACCATGACCTTTGAGAAGGCTCTATGTGACCTTGGGTCAGGGATAAACCTCATGCCACTCTCTGTAATGGAGAAACTGAGAATCTTTGAGGTGCAAGCTGCCAGAATATCATTAGAGATGGCAGACAACTCAAGAAAATAGGCTTATGGCCTAGTAGAGGACGTGTTAGTAAAGGTTGAAGGCCTTTACATCCCTGCTGATTTCATAATCCTAGACACTGGGAAGGATGAGGATGAATCCATCATCCTTGGAAGACCCTTGCTGTGATTGATGTGGACAGAGGAGAGTTAGTCCTTCAACTAAATAAGGACAACCTTGTGTTTTAAACTCAAGAATCTCCTTCTGTAACCATGGAGAGGAAACATGAAAAGCTTCTCTCAGTACAGAGTCAACTAAAGCCCCCACAGTCAAACTCTAAGTTTGGTATTGGGAGGCCACAACCAAACTCTAAGTTTGGTGTTGAACTCCCATATCCAAACTCTAAGTTTGGTGTTGGGAGTCTATAAAATTGACCTGATCACCTGTGTGGCTCCATGAGAGCCCACTGTCAAGCTATTGACATTAAAGAAGCGCTTGTTGGGAGGCAACCTAATTTTTATTTATCTAATTTTATTTTTATTTTTATTGTTCTTTCATGTTTTATTAGGTTCATGATCATGTGGAGTCATAAAATAAATCAAAAAATTAAAAATAGAATAAAAAACAGCAGAAGAAAAATCACACCCTGGAGGAAGGACTCACTGGCGTTCAAACGCCAGTAAGGAGCATCTGGCTGGCGTTCAACGCCAGAACAGAGCATGGAGCTGGCGCTGAACACCAGAAACAAGCATGGAGCTGGCGTTCAACGCCAGAAATATGCTGCATATGGGCGTTGAATGCCCAGAACAAGCATCAATTCGGCGTTTAAACACCAGAATTGCATGCAAAGGCATTTTACATGCCTCAATGGTGCAGGGATGTAAATCCTTGACACCACAGGATCTGTGGACCTCACAGGATCACCTCAGGATCTGTGGACCCTACAGGATCCCCACATACCTCCACTCACCTTACCTCCTCATAATCCTATATCACCCTTTTCCAAGAACCCTTCCCACACCTCCCTCTCCTCCATATTTTCTCTTCTTCTTCTTCTTCTTCTTCTTCTTCTTCTATTCTTTCTTCTTTTGCTCAAGGGCGAGTAACATTCTAAGTTTGGTGTGGTAAAAGCATAGTTTTTTTTGTTTTTCCATAACCATTTATGGCACCTAAGGCCAGAGAAACCTCTAGAAAGAGGAAAGGGAAGACAAAAGCTTCCACCTCCGAGTCATAGGAGATGGAGAGATTCATCTCAAGGGTCTATAGCTCAGTGGTAGAACATTTGACTGCAAATCAAGAGATCCCTGAGATACTTCAGGGGATATATTTTCTTCCACACAATTATTGGGAGCAACTAAGGGAGGAGCAACAAAGACAAGGAAGAGACATAGAAGAGCTCAAGGACATCATTGGTTCCTCAAAAAGGAAATGCCACCATCACTAAGGTGGACTCATTCCTTGTTCTTAAATTTTCTGTTTTTCATTTTTTTATGCTAAATGTTTATCTATGTTTGTGTTTTTATTACATGATCATTAGTGTCTAAGTGTCTATGCCTTAAAGTAGTGAATATGAATCCATCACCTCTCTTAAATAAAAAATGTTTTAAAAACAAAAGAACAAGAAGTACATGGTTTCAAATTCATCCTTGAAACTAGTTTAATTATTTTGATGTGGTGGCAATACTTTTTGTTTTCTGAATGTATGCTTGAACAGTGCATATGTCTTTTGAAGTTGTTGTTTAAGAATGTTAAATATGTTGTCTCTTGAAAGAATGATGATAAGGAGAAATGTTATTTGATAATCTGAAAAATCATAAAATTGATTCTTGAAGCAAGAAAAAGCAGTGAATACAAAAGCTTGCAGAAAAAAAATAGCGAAAAAAAAAGAGAGAGAAAGAGAAAGAAAAAGCAAGCAGAAAAAGCCAAAAGCTCTTAAAACCAAAAGGCAAGAGCAAAAAGCCAATAGCCCTTAAAACCAAAAGGCAAGGGTAATAAAAAGGATCCCAAGGCTTTGAGCATCAATGGATAGGAGGGCCTAAAGGAATAAAATCCTAGTCTAAGCGGCTAAACCAAGTTGTCCCTAACCATGTGCTTGTGGCGTGAAGGTGTCAAGTGAAAACTTGAGACTGAGCGGTTAAAGTCAAGGTCCAAAGCAAAAGAAGAGTGTGCTTAAGAACCCTGAACACCTCTAATTGGGGACTTTAGCAAATCTGAGTCACAATCTGAAAAGGTTCACCCAATTATGTGTCTGTGGCATTTATGTATCCGGTGGTAATACTGGAAAACAAAGTGCTTAGGGCCACGTCCAAGACTCATAAAGTAGCTGTGTTCAAGAATCAACATACTGAACTAGGAAAATCAATAACACTATCTGAACTCTGAGTTCCTATAGATGCTAATCATTCTGAACTTCAATGGATAAAGTGAGATGCCAAAACTATTCAAGAGGCAAAAAGCTACAAGTCCCGCTCATCTGATTGGAGCTATGTTTCATTGATATTTTGGAATTTATAGTATATTCTCTTCTTTTTATTCTATTTGATTTTCAGTTGCTTGGGGACAAGCAACAATTTAAGTTTGGTGTTGTGACGAGCGGATAATTTATACGCTTTTTGGCATTGTTTTTAGTATGTTTTTAGTAGGATCTAGTTACTTTTAGGGATGTTTTTATTAGTTTTTATGTTAAATTCACATTTCTGGACTTTACTATGACTTTGTGTGTTTTTCTGTGATTTCAGGTATTTTCTGGCTGAAATTGAGGGACTTGAGCAAAAATCAGATTCAGAGGTTGAAGAAGGACTGCTGATGCTGTTGGATTCTGACCTCCCTGTACTCAAAGTGAATTTTCTGGAGCTACAAAACTTCAAATGGCGTGCTCTCAATGGCGTTGGAAAGTAGACATCCAGGGTTTTCCAGCAATATATAATAGTCCATACTTTGCCCGAGTTTAGATGACGCAAAAGGGCGTTGAACGCCAGTTCTATGTTGCAGTCTAGAGTTAAACGCCAGAAACACGTCACGAACCAGAGTTGAACGCCAAAAATACGTTACAACTTGGCGTTCAACTCCAAAAGAAGCCTCTACACGTGTAAACTTCAAGCTCAGTCCAAGCACACACCAAGTGGGCCCCGGAAGTGGATTTATGCATCAATTACTTACTTCTGTAAACCCTAGTAACTAGTTTAGTATAAATAGGACTTTTTACTATTGTATTTAGATTTTTGGATTATCTTTTGATCTATTGATCACGTTGGGGGCTGGCCATTCGGCCATGCCTGAACCTATCACTTATGTATTTTCAACGGTAGAGTTTCTACACACCATAGATTAAGGTGTGGAGCTCTGCTGTTCCTCAAAGATTAATGCAAAGTACTACTATTTTTCTATTCAATTCAACTTATTCCACTTCTAAGATATCCATTCGCACTTCAACATGAATGTGATGATCGTGACAGTCATCATCATTCCCTATGAACACGTGCCTGACAACCACTTCCGTTCTACCTTAGATTGAATGAGTATCTCTTGGATTCCTTAATCAGAATCTTTGTGGTATAAGTTAGAACCCATGGATGGCCATTCCTGAGATCCGGAAAGTCTAAACCTTGTCTGTGGTATTCCGAGTAGGATCTGGGAAGGGATGGCTGTGACGAGCTTCAAACTCGCGAGTGCTGGGCATAGTGACAGACGCAAAAGGATCACTGGATCCTATTCCAGTATGATCGAGAACCGACAGATGATTAGCCATGCAGTGACAGCGCATTGGACCATTTTCACTGAGAGGACAGGATGTAGCCATTGACAACGGTGATGCCTGACATACAGCTTGCCATGGAAAGGAGTAGGACTGGTTGGATGAAGACAGCAGGAAAGCAGAGGTTCAGAGGAACGAAAGTATCTCTATACGCTTATCTGAAATTCTCACCAATGAATTACATAAGTATCTCTATCCTATTTTATGTTTTATTTACTATTATTATTCGAAAATTCTACAACCATTTGAACCCGCCTAACTGAGAGTTACAAGGTGACCATAGCTTGCTTCAAGCCGACAATCTCTGTGGAATCGACCCTTACTCACGTAAGGTTTTATTACTTGGACGACCATTACCAGGGATCACAATTTCGTGCACCAGATACTCTGGACCTTATGTTTTAGTTTAAACAAATATTATGCATTTTGGTATTTTGTTCTTATCTGTTTTGCAGGTTCCCCCATTGATGACAAAAGGGGGAGAAAAGTTGAAAAAATTGAAAAACAGGGACTAAAATCAATTTGATTAATGATTACCCTTGTGCATGTGTTCCAATCTTATTTTCATGTTTTATGATATATGCTCTGGTTTATGCATTATCATGTTCTAATTTTGGCTGTGATATTTTGATTATGCTTTGATTTTTTTTCTAATCTGCCAATTGTTATGAAGAGTTGTTTTTATCCCAGAAAAACCTTCATAGATCATGAATTATTGTTTTATTTGGCAAAAGTTTTCTTGGCAGGAAATTGTTTTTACAAGAATTAGTTTGTTCATTTTAAGTATGTTGAGTCTTGATTATATGTTGAAATGTACTTTGAAGGTACTCAAGCATGCTTTACTTTATTTATACTGAGCAGAAAATCATTAGTTGATAACAAATCAGATTGTGTTTATCATGTTACTTCTGCTCAAAAATCAAGCTGTTCAACATTGTTTAAAAATCCACATGTTGAATACATTGTGACTTTAAGCTTGATTTACGAATGTTACATGTAATGCTTCCTTTAATAAAATGGCACATATTAAGGGGGAGCTATGTAACAGATGGAAAGGAGGAGGATTCCAAACCTTCAAAGGGAGTACTCTTAATCCTTACTCTTTTCATTTCAATTTTTAATAATGTTTGTCATCAAGGGGAGATTGATGAGTTTGAAAAACTCCAAATTAATTTGATGATGATCAAACATTATTAAAATAATTAATCACAAAATTATTAATTTGAACTTTAATTCACATTTGTTAATAATAATTTTTTTTGCTTACAGATTTTATTTTGGGCCGAAAAATAACAAGTCCAATGTGAAGTTAAAATTCAGCCTTGTGAAAAAAAAGTTTTAAAATATGTGGCTGAAATTATTATTGTGAAAGTTGGGCCATATTTTATTGAACAAGCCCAAATTAATCTTTGCTACAAGACCATCAAGGCTTGGTCCAAAAAATTGAAAAAGGAAGAAAGCAATATTGCATGCTTTCCCATGGTTACCCACTCTCATCTTTGAATGGATTTCAAAATTCAATTAACTTGCATTAATAGCATTGAAAACATGAAAGAGAAAGTGGAAATTGATTTGATTGCCAGTATTACTATCACACGTTATAAGCAAAAGGGAAGTGGAAAATTAATTCATTTTTAATTTCATTCTTCAATTACATTGAAAGTTTTCTCTCTTCTCTCTCTTCTCTCTCATTGTTTCGGTCATGTCACAGAGAAGAAGAAGAAGAAGTAAGTTATCAGAGATGAGGCACTGTAGCAGTAAAGCTATATGCAAGCAAGATGTCATTGTGATGATGGAGTTAGCAGAAAGAAGATCTACAGTAGGGTGTGGCTGAGATCTTTGCCACTAATGGTAAGATGTAGTGAAGAAGTCTCAAGCTCTCTATACCCAAAAATGGAAGAGATCCAACTCAGTCACAGAAGAAGATTCTAGGAGTATGGCTCGTCTCTACTTTTGTTCATCCATCACAGGAGGTAGCTACTTTAGCTACGTGGGAAGAAGCAGAAGATAGAGCAGATGGAGCTGTCAAGCATCAAGGACTCATCAAGGGTCAGGAATTCTTCTTGGGGAGCAAGTTAAGATGGAAGGCCCGGATTGATGAAGCTTGGTAAGAAGGGATGAGGAAGAGGTAATTGCATGTTGGATTTTACATTCGGTTCTCTCTCTTCTCTCTCTGGCCGAACCAGTTTTGTGTTGAAGAAGAAGAAGATTAGCTCGGTTCAACCGTTTTAACCTTGGAGGCTTCCCCTTCTATAATAAGGGTGAACAGCCAAGGCTTGAAGTAAGGAGAATAGAGTGAAAGCACAGAGTTCTCATAGCTACCCAAACTAACAGAAGTTCTTCTCCTTCAATGTGTTTCATGTTGTATTTTTCTATTTAATTTTGTCTGCCTTAAGTCTCATAGAAAAAGACAAACAGTGAGGTTTGTATGAAAAAGCCGTAGAGCAGAAAAAGGCAGATTATACAAAATTAAAAAAAAAAGTCATAAATGTCCTAGAGGTCCTTTGTATATCTGTGTTGTGTTTCATGATTCTGTGAGAATCCCCTTGCAAGTTGGGCTAGCACTTACCAGTTGAAAGCTTGGTAGGTGACCAAGTCAAGTTCAGGATTGAGGATAGATTCTGGACTTGTCCCGAATAGGAAGGGTAGTTCCTAGCTAGGGAGAGTTGGTGTCTGTAATCAAGAAGATTATAGTGAAATTCCATTATTGTTGTGATGTAGACTGGATGTAGGCTGCATTGTATTTAGTAGCTGAACCAGGATACTTCTTGGGGTGATTCTCTCTCTCTCTCTTCTACTCAATTTCTGAATTTGTTCGCAGGAGACAAAATTGAAAAATATCTCCTTACTGGTTATGAGACAAAAAAATGTCTCTTGACTAGTGACGAGACAGAAAGTAGAAATATCTCCTAAAGCAGTTTAAAAGGAAAGCAAGAGTTACTCTGTGAAAAGGGGCTAAGATTCAACCCCCCTTCTCTTAGCCACTGATAAACTATCATATATATTCTATCACAAATTATTCTTCCAAAAATCTTATTTTCATCTTTTATATTTTAATCATTTTTTTCTAATCTTTTTATCATCGTATATCCCCTCCCCAAATTTTCATTGTGCCATCGATCCCTTCCTTACCAGCAGTCTCAGTGTTGTTGAGCTTCTTCTCCATCAGCAAATTGTCGGTTTAGAATGAAAATAACCATTCACATACTTAGTAAAATAAACATCCATCAATTTTATTATATCTACTTAAATTCAATCCAAATTAAATAAACATCCACTTTAGAATAAAAATAACTATTCACAAACCTAGTAAAATGAACATCCAGCAAATTTCATTATATCTACTTCAATCTAATCCAAATTAAATAAACATCCATTCGCATACCTAATAAAATGAACAACAATTTAAAGCGGTGATCTTAGAGTCCTGGACAATCTCTATACTTTCTCTTACACACTACTCTGTCTTGTGTTGCAATATTTGAGAAAAAACCCATGAATCCATTTCATCAAAAAGAAAAAATCAAAATAAAAATGTGGAAGCTTGTTGCTGTCGTTGATCAATAGGGTCGAAACACCAGCAAGAAAGTGCGGAGAAACCAGCAAAGAAGAAGCAAGTGTTCACCAAAGTGGCTGGGCAGGTAGGTGGGAGGCACGAGTGGAAGCTTATTGTTTGTGTTGACCAATGGCGTTGAATCAGCAACGGAAAACTGTGGAGAAATCAGTGAAGAAGAAGCCATTGTTCACCAAAGTGGATGGGCGGGTGGGCCGGTGGGTGGGAAGTGCGTTGGACCGAGCGCCGGAGGAGGAGGCGCATCGGGCTGACTGATGGAGGTGGAGGTGTGTGACGGGCGAAGGGAAGGACTGTCGGGATGAATGACAGTGTGAGTGGAGGAGGGAGAAGAGAGTTGAGATGGAATGGAAACGTGATGCGACAGTATATTAAGAGGAGGTTACATTGTCTAATCCTAATAATTTAAATTAAAAAATTGATTATTCTAAAAAATTGAGAATTTAATTTTAATAATTAATTTAATTTTTTTTTTAAACTGTTGTTTATATTGTTCAACATTTATATTGTTCACCTATATTTTTTCATACACATTTTAGCTGAAAATTATTTCACCTTGTGCTGCTCTAATTTGCAATTATTTACAGTAGAGAATAAGTTATATTTTAGATGCAAAGGAAGAATATGTCTAAAATGAACCTAGTATCTTTGTGTACATTAAATATATTACATTTTTATAAATGATTGAATTTTATTAAATAAAAATTAAAATTTATTATAAAAAAATATTAACAAATTATCATAAATATAAAATACATTAATATATACATATATATTAATATATAATATTTTAAATAATAAATATAATTTTTATTTTCAAATAAATAAGTATAAAATATATAAATATACAAAATATAAATATTTTTTTATTCATGATCAATTATTAGGATAAATTACATGAATAAAATGATTGTTCCACAATACTACATAGATATCCTAAATTAAATTGTGTTATATGCCTGTTTTGTTTGCAACTCTATGTAATCGAATCAAATAAGTATGATTTAAACTCTTTCAATATAAATTGAATAAAATGAATTCAGTTTAGTAAGATCGGTAGTAAATCAAAACAATTAGATTCGACTTATTATAATAGACTTTTTTACCCATGCATCTTATAGTAAATCAAAATAAATGAATTCGATTTACAAGAGAGAAAGCTCTAGGTAAATCGAATCAAATAGATTCGAATTACTTCAAAATGCAAACAACATAAATTGACACCAATTAATTCGATTTAGTGTTGGTATACTCTATTAAAAGATTCGAATTAGCTTGATTTGAATTACAGCTACAATTTCCTTCTCCCCCAAAACCCCATACGAGAGAGAATTCTAAGATCACAATACGAAAAGGTTCAAAACTACAGATATAGAGGATGATTCAAATCGTATATATCTATCGATTGGATGAAATCGTACCATATTACTGATAGCATCAACGAAGACGTGAGTAACTGAAATCTCTTTTCTTTAAGTTAGATTAGAAATGTTAGCAATATTTAGTGACTTAGAGTATTTGATTATAAATGTTAGTTAGAGTAGTGAATAAAAATTTTGTTAAAATTTTTAAATTAGAAATACCAGTAATATTATTGATTTAAGATTGTTTTTAATTAGAGTATTTTTTTAATTAAAAATGTTAGTGCTGGGTGCATATGGATTTAGTGGAGAATTGAGTTTTACGAATAAGGTTAGAATAGCATTGATGAGCGGATAATTTATACGCTTTTTGTCATTGCTTTTAGTATGTTTTTAGTAGAATCTGGTTACTTTTAGGGATGTTTTTATTAGTTTTTATGTTAAATTCACATTTCTGAACTTTACTATGAGTTTGTGTGTTTTTCTGTGATTTCAGATATTTTCTGGCTGAAATTGAGGGACTTGAGCAAAAATCAGATTCAGAGGTTGAAGAAGGACTGCTGATGCTGTTGGATTCTGACCTCCCTGCACTCAAAATGGATTTTCTAGAGCTACAGAACTCAAAATGGCGCGCTTCCAATTGCGTTGGAAAGTAGTCATCCAGGGCTTTCCAGCAATATATAATAGTCCATACTTTGCCTAAGTTTAGATGACGCAAAATGGCGTTCAACGCCAGCTCTCTGCCCAATTTTGGCGTCCAGCGCCAGAAACAAGTTGCAAAGTGGAGTTCAACGCCCAAACTGGCACAAAAGCTGGCGTTCAACTCCAAGAATGACCTCTCCACGTGTAGACTTCAACCTCAGCCCAAGCACACACCAAGTGGGCCCCGGAAGTGGATTTATGCATCAATTACTTACTTCTGTAAACCCTAGTAACTAGTTTAGTATAAATAGGACTTCTTACTATTGTATTATCAATCTTTGATCAGTTGTATGCTATTTTAGATCACGTTTGGGGCTGGCCATTCGGCCATGCCTGGACCTTTCACTTATGTATTTTCAACGGTAGAGTTTCTACACTCCATAGATTAAGGTGTGGAGCTCTGCTGTTCCTCAAAGATTAATGCAAAGTACTACTGTTTCTCTATTCAATTCATCTTATTTCGCTTCTAAGATATTCGTTTGCACTTCAATCTGAATGTGATGAACGTGACAATCATCATCATTCCCTATGAACGCGTGCCTGACAACCACTTCCGTTCTACCTTAGATTGAATGAGTATCTCTTAGATCTCTTAATCAGAATCTTCGTGGTATAAGCTAGATTGATGGCGGCATTCATGAGAGTCCGGAAAGTCTAAACCTTGTCTGTGGTATTCCGAGTAGGACTCTGGGATTGAATGACTGTGACGTACTTCAAACTCGCGATTGCTGGGCGTAGTGACAGACGCAAAAGGAGGGTGAATCCTATTCCAGCATGATCGAGAATCTCAGATGATTAGCCGTGCTGTGACAGAGCATTTGGACCATTTTCACAAGAGGATGGGATGTAGCCATTGACAACGGTGATGCCCTTACATAAAGCCAGCCATGGAAAGGAGTAAGACTGATTGGATGAAGACAGCAGGAAAGCAGAGATTCAGAGGAACGAAAGCATCTCTATGCACTTATCTGAAATTCTCACCAATGATTCACATAAGTATTTCTATCCTTCTTTTATTATTAATTTTCGAAAACACCATAATTATTTTATATCCGCCTGACTGAGATTTACAAGGTGACCATAGCTTGCTTCATACCAACAATCTCCGTGGGATCGACCCTTACTCACATAAGGTTTATTACTTGGACGACCCAGTGCACTTGCTGGTTAGTTGTATCGAAGTTGTGACAAATTATGAATTGAGATTAGAGCACCAAGTTTTTGGAGCCATTACCAGAGATCACAATTTCGTGCACCAAGTTTTTGGCACCGTTGCCGGGGATTGTTCGAGTTTGGACAACTGACGGTTCATCTTGTTGCTCAGATTAGGTAATTTTCTTTTTGTTTCCTTTTCAAAAATTTTTCAAAAATCTTTCAAAAAATTTCTTCTTTGTTTTCGAAAAAAAAAAATTTAAAATAAATGTTTTCAAAAATATATTTTTCTTCAAAATTTTTAAGAATGAATTCTAGAGTTTCATGAAGCATGTTGAAGCATGCTGGCTATAAAACCATGTCTAAATTCTTTTAGACAGAGGTTTTGGCTTAAAATTGAATGAATTACTCCCATATTTATGCTAAAGCTTGACTGGCTATTAAGCCATGTCTAACCCTCAGATTGGAGCTTTAGACTAAGAATTGAAGATTCCTGGAATTCATATTAAAAATTTTGAAATCCTTATTTTTCTTTTTCAAATAATTTTTGAAAAATCCAAAAAAATTAGAAAATCATAAAAATAAAAAATATTTCATGTTTCTTGTTTGAGTCTTGAGTCAAGTTGAAAGCTTGGTGTCAATTGCATACTCATCTTGCATTTTTTGAAAATTGCATTCATGCATTGCATTCATAGTGTTCTTCATGATCTTCAAGTTGTTCTTGATAAATCTTCTTGTTTGATCTTGATGTTTTCGTGTTTTGCATCTTTTCTTGTTTTACATGTGCATTTTTGCATCCATAGAGTCTAAACATGAAAGATTCTAAGTTTGGTGTCTTGCATGTTTTCTTTGCATATACAAATTTTCAAAAATAAGTTCTTGATGTTCATCTTGATCTTCAAAGTGTTCTTGGTGTTCATCTTGACATTCATAGCATTCTTGCATGCATTCATTGTTTTGATCTAAAATTTCCATGCATTGAGCATTTTTAGTGTTTTTCTCTCTCATCATAAAAATTTAAAAAAATCAAAAAAAATATCTTTCCCTTTTTCTCTCTTAAAATTTCGAAAATTAGATTTGACTTTTTCAAAAATTTTTAAAATTTAGTTATTTTTTATGAGTCAAATCAAATTTTCAATTTAAAAATCTTATCTTTTTCAAAATCTTTTTCAAAAATCAAATATTTTTCATTTTTCTTAGTTATTTTCGAAAATTACAAAAATATTTTTCAAAAATCTTTTTCTTAATTTTATCTCATAATTTTCGAAAATAGCATCATCAATTAATGTTTTGATTCAAAGATTTTAAGTTTGTTACTTGCTTGTTAAGAAAGATTCAAACTTTGAGTTCTAGAATCATATTTTGTGATTTCTTGTGAATCAAGTCATTAATTATGATTTTAAAAATCAAATCTTTTTCAAAACTAATTTCAATCATATCTCTTTAAAAATATCTTCTTATCTTATCTTTTTCAAAAATTTGATTTCAAAATATCTTTTCTAACTTCCTATCTTCTTATCTTTTCAAAATTGATTTTCAAATTTGTTTCAACTAACTAACTAACTTTTTGTTTGTTTCTTATCTTTTTCAAAACTACCTAACTAACTCTTTCTCTCTCTAATTTTCGAAAATATCTCCCTCTTTTTCAAAATTTCTTTTTAACTAACTAATTATTTTAATTTTTGATTTTAAAATTTTCGAAAATTACTAACCTTTTTTCAAAAACTATTTTCGAAAATCACTAACTCTTTTTCAAAAATCATTTTCGAAAACCCTCTTTCTCTCTCATCTCCTTCTATTTTATTTATTTATTTACTAACATCTCTTCCTCACTTACCAAAAAAATTTGAACCCCTCTCTCTCTCTCTGTGTTCGAATTTTTTCTTCTTCTTTTCTTCTACTCACACAGGGACCTCTATACCATGGTAAAAAGGACCCCTATTATTATTATTATTATTCTGTCCCTCTTTTTCATATGAGCAGGATCAAGGACAAGAATATTCTTATTGAAGCAGATCCAGAACCTGAAAGGACTCTGAAGAGAAAACTAAGAGAAGCTAAATTACAACAATCCAGCAAGCACCTTTCAAAAATTTTCGAACAAGAAGAGGAGATGGCAGCCGAAAATAATAATAATGCAAGGAGGATGCTTGGTGACTTTACTGCACCTAATTCCAATTTACATGGAAGAAGCATCTCCATCCCTACCATTGGAGCAAACAATTTTGAGCTGAAACCTCAGCTAGTTTCTCTGATGCAGCAGAACTGCAAGTTTCATGGACTTCCATCTGAAGATCCTTTTCAGTTTTTAACTGAATTCTTGCAGATATGTGATACTGTTAAGACTAATGGAGTAGATCCTGAAGTCTACAGGCTCATGCTTTTCCCTTTTGCTGTAAGAGACAGAGCCAGAGTGTGGTTGGACTCTCAACCCAAAGATAGCCTGAACTCTTGGGATAAGCTGGTCACGGCTTTCTTAGCCAAGTTCTTTCCTCCTCAAAAGCTGAGCAAGCTTAGAGTGGATGTTCAGACCTTCAGACAGAAGGAAGGTGAATCCATCTATGAAGCTTGGGAAAGATACAAGCAGCTGACCAAAAAGTGTCCTTCTGACATGCTTTCAGAATGGACCATCCTGGATATATTCTATGATGGTTTATCTGAGCTATCAAAGATGTCATTGGATACTGCAGGTGGATCCATTCACCTAAAGAAAACGCCTGAAGAAGCTCAAGAACTCATTGACATGGTTGCTAATAACCAGTTCATGTACACTTCTGAGAGGAATCCTGTGAATAATGGGATGCCTATGAAGAAGGGAGTTCTTGAAATTGATACTCTGAATGCCATATTGGCTCAGAACAAAATATTGACTCAGCAAGTCAATATGATTTCTCAGAGTCTGAATGGAATGCAAGCTGCATCCAACAATACTCAAGAGGCATCTTCTGAAGAAGAAGCTTATGATCCTGAGAACCCTGCAATAGCAGAGGTGAATTACTTAGGTGAACCTTATGGAAACACCTATAATCCATCATGGAGAAATCATCTAAATCTCTCATGGAAGGATCAGCAAAAGCCTCAACAAGGCTTTAATAATGGTGGAAGAAACAGGTTTAACAATAATAAACCTTTTCCATCATCCACTTAGCAACAGACAGAGAACTCTAAACAAAATACCTCTAATTTAGCAAACTTAGTCTCTGATCTGTCCAAGGCCACTGTAAGTTTCATGAATGAAACAAGGTCTTTCATTAGAAATTTGGAAGCACAAGTGGGCCAGCTGAGTAAAAGGATCACTGAAATCCCTCCTAGTACTCTCCCAAGCAATACAGAAGAAAATCCAAAAGGAGAGTGCAAGGCCATTGAATTGATCACCATGGCCGAACCTGTAAGGGAAGGAGAGGACGTGAATCCCAAAGAGGAAGACCTCCTGGGACGTCCAGTGATCAATAAGGAGCTTTCCTCTGAGGAATCAAAGGAATCAGAGACTCATTTAGAGACCAAAGAGATTCCATTGAACCTCCTTATGCCATTCATGAGCTCTGATGAGTATTCCTCTTCTGAAGAGAATGAGAATGTTATTGAAGAGCAAGCTGCCAAGTTCCTTGGTGCAATCATGAAGCTGAATGCCAAACTATTTGGCATTGAAACTTGGGAAGATGAACCTCCCTTGTTCACCAATGAACTAAGTGATCTGGATCAACTGACATTGCCTCAGAAGAAACAGGATCCTGGAAAGTTCTTAATACCTTGTACCATAGGCACCATGATCTTTAAGGCTATGTGTGACCTTTGTTCAGGGATAAACCTCATGCCCCTCTCTGTAATAGAGAAACTGGGAATCTTTGGGGTGCAAGCTACTAAAATCTCATTAGAGATGGCAGACAATTCAAGAAAACAGGCTTATGGACAAGTAGAGGACGTGTTAGTAAAGGTTGAAGGCCTTTACATCCCTACTGATTTCATAGTCCTAGATACTGGGAAGGATGAGGATGAATCCATCATCCTAGGAAGACCTTTCCTAGCCACAGCAAGAGCTGTGATTGATGTGGACAAAGGAGAATTGATCCTTCAAATAAATAAGGACAACCTTGTGTTTACAACTCAAGGATCTCTCTCTGCATCCATAGAGAGGAAGCATAAAGAGCTTCTCTCAAAGCAGAGTCAAACAAAGCCCCCACAGTCAAACTCTAAGTTTGGTATTGGGAGGCCACAACCAAACTCTAAGTTTGGTGTCAAACCCCCATATCCAAACTCTAAGTCTGGTGTTGGGAGGTCTCAACAAAGCTCTGCACATCTGTGAGGCTCCATGAGATCCCACTGTCAAGCTATTGAAATTAAAGAAGCGCTTGTTGGGAGGCAACCCAATGTTTATTTATCTAATTTTCATTGTTTTTCATATTTTATTAGGTTCATGATCATGTGGAGTCACAAAATAAATCAAAAAAATTGAAAACAGAATCAAAAACAGCAGAAAAAAAATCACACCCTGGAGGAAGACCTTACTGGCGTTTAAACGCCAGTAAGAAGCATGTTTTGGGCATTCAACGCCAGAACAGAGCATGGTTCTGGCGCTGAACGCCAGAAATGCACCCTGGAGAAGAGCTGGCACTGAACGCCCAGAACAAGCATGGTTCTGGCGTTCAACGCCAGAAATGGGCAACAAATGGGCGTTCAACGCCCAGAACAAGCACCAATCTGGCGCTGAACGCCCAGAGTTGTGTGCAAGGACATTTTGCATGCCCAATCTGGTGCAAGGTTGTAAATCCTTGAACACCTCAGGATCTGTGGACCCCACAGGATCTTCACCTACCTCCACTCACTTCTTCTCACCCCTCTTTCACACAATCCCATAAACACTCTTCCCCAAAACTCTTCACCAATCACCTCAATCTCCCTTCCCTATCACCACTTCACCACTCACATCCATCCACTCTTCCCCATAAACCTACCTCATAAACTCCACCTACCTTCAAAATTCAAAATCAATTTCCCACCCAAACCCACCCTATATGGCCGAACCTTACCCCCCCTCCCTTCCCTATATAAAGCCCTCCATTCTTCCTCATTTTCACACAACACAAACCTCTCTTCCCCTTCCTGGCCGAATACACCTCTCCCTCCTCTCCTCCATATTCTTTTCTTCTTCTTCATCTATTCTTTCTTCTCTTGCTCGAGGACGAGCAATATTCTAAGTTTGGTGTGGTAAAAGCATAAGCTTTTTGTTTTTCCATTACCATTGATGGCACCTAAGACCGGAGAATCCTCTAGAAAACGGAAAGGGAAGACAAAAGCTTCCACCTCCGAGTCATGGGAGATGGAAAGGTTCATCTCCAAAGCCCATCAAGACCACTTCTATGATGTTGTGGTCAAGAAGAAGGTGATCCATGAGGTCCCTTTTAAACTCAAGAGAAATGAGTATCCGGAGATCCGACATGAAATCCAAAGAAGAGGTTGGGAAGTTCTAACAAACCCCATCCAACAAGTCGGCATCCTAATGGTTCAAGAGTTCTATGCCAATGCATGGATCACTAGGAACCATGATCAAAGTAAGAACCCGAATTCAAAGAATTATCTCACCATGGTTCGGGGGAAATACTTAAATTTTAGTCCGAAAAACGTGAGGTTGGCGTTTAACTTGCCCATGATGCAAGGAGATGCACGCCCCTACACTAGAAGGGTCAACTTTAATCAAAGGTTGGACCAAGTCCTCATGGACATATGTGTGGAAGGAGCTCAATGGAAGATTGACTCCAAAGGCAACCCGGTTCAACTAAGAAGACTGGACCTCAAGCCTGTAGCTAGAGGATGGTTGGAGTTCATCCAACGCTCTATCATCCCCACTAGCAACCGATCTGAAGTTACTGTGGATCGGGCCATCATGATCCATAGCATCATGATTGGGGAGAAAGTAGAAGTTCATGAAGTCATCTCCCTTGAACTCTACAAAATAGCCGAAAAGCCCTCTCCTGGGGCAAGGCTAGCTTTCCCTCATCTTTTTTGCCATCTATGTTACTCAGCTGGAGCTTTCATAGAAGGCGACATTCCCATTGAGGAAGAGAAGCCCATCACTAAGAAAAGGATGGAGCAAGCAAGAGAGCCCATTCATGGATCTCAAGAGACGCATGAAGCTCATCACCATGAGATCCCGGAGATGCCTCAAATGCATTTTCCTCCATAAAACTATTGGGAGCAAATCAACAACTCCCTAGGAGAATTAAGTTCCAACATGGGACAATTAAGGGTGGAACATCAAGAGCACTCCATCATCCTTCATGAAATCAAAGAAGATCAAAAAGAAATGAGGGAGGAGCAACAAAGACAAGGAAGAGACATAGAAGAGCTCAAGGACATCATTGGTTCCTCAAGAAGAAAATGCCACCATCACTAAGGTGGACTCATTCCTTGTTCTTACATTCTCTGTTTTCGTTTTCTCTATGTTAAAGTGCTTATCTATGTTTGTGCCTTCATTACATGATCATTAGTAGTTAGTAACTTTGTCTTAAAGTTATGAATGTCCTATGAATCCATCACCTCTCTTAAATGAAAAAATGTTTTAATTCAAAAGAACAAGAAGTACATGAGTTTCGAATTTATCCTTGAACTTAGTTTAATTATATTGATGTAGTGACAATGCTTCTTGTTTTCTGAATGAATGCTTGAACAGTGCATATATATTTTGAAGTTGTTGTTCATGAATGTTAAATATGTTGGCTCTTGAAAGAATGATGACAAGATGACATGTTATTTGATAATCTGAAAAATCATAAAAATGATTCTTGAAGCAAGAAAAAGCAGCAAAGAACAAAGCTTGCAGAAAAAAAAATATAAGCGAAAAAAAATAGAAAGAAAAAGAAAAAGCAAGCAGAAAAAGCCAAAAGCTCTTAAAACCAAGAGGCAAGAGCAAAAAGCCAGTAACCCTTAAAACCAAAAGGCAAGGGTAATAAAAAGGATCTCAAGGCTTTGAGCATCAGTGGATAGGAGGGCCTAAAGGAATAAAATCCTGGCCTAAGCGGCTAAACCAAGCTGTCCCTAACCATGTGCTTGTGGCGTGTAGGTGTCAAGTGAAAACTTGAGACTGAGCGGTTAAAGTCAAGGTCCAAAGCAAAAAAAGAGTGTGCTTAAGAACCCTGTACACCTCTAATTAGGACTTTAGCAAAGCTGAGTCACAATCTGAAAAGGTTCACCCAGTTATGTGTCTGTGGCATTTATGTATCCGGTGGTAATACTGGAAAACAAAGTGCTTAGGGCCACGGCCAAGACTCATAAAATAGCTGTGTTCAAGAATCATCATACTAAACTAGGAGAATCAATAACACTATCTGAACTCTGAGTTCCTATAGATGCCAATCATTCTGAACCTCAATGGATAAAGTGAGATGCCAAAACTATTCAAGAGGCAAAAAGCTACAAGTCCCGCTCATCTGATTGGAGCTATGTTTCATTGATAGTTTGGAATTTATAGTATATTCTCTTCTTTTTATCCTATTTGATTTTCAGTTGCTTGGGGACAAGCAACAATTTAAGTTTGGTGTTGTTATGAGCGGATAATTTATACGCTTTTTGGCATTGTTTTTAGTATGTTTTTAGTAGAATCTTGTTACTTTTAGGGATATTTTCATTAGTTTTTATGTTAAATTAACATTTCTAGACTTTACTATGAGTTTGTGTGTTTTTCTATGATTTCAGGTATTTTCTGGCTGAAATTGAGGGACTTGAGCAAAAATCAGATTCAGAGGTTGAAGAAGGACTGCTGATGCTGTTGGATTCTGACCTCACTGCACTCAAAATGAATTTTGTGGAGCTACAGAACTCAAAATGGCGCGCTTCCAATTGCGTTGGAAAGTAGACATCCAGGGATTTCCAGAAATATATAATAGTCCATACTTTTCCCAAGTTTAGATAACGCAAACTGGCATTCAACGCCAGCTCTCTGCCCAATTCTGGCATCCAGCGCCAGAAACAAGTTGCAAAGTGGAGTTCAACGCCCAAACTGGCACAAAAACTGGCGTTCAACTCCAAGAATGACCTCTCCACGTTGATCGAGAACCTCAGATGATTAGCCGTGCTGTGACAGAGGATTTGGACCATTTTCACAAGAGGATGGGATGTAGCCATTGACAACGGTGATGCCCTTACATAAAGCCAGCCATGGAAAGGAGTAAGACTGATTGGATGAAGACAGCAGGAAAGCAGAGGTTCAGAGGAACGAAAGTATCTCTATGCACTTATCTGAAATTCTCACCAATGATTCACATAAGTATTTCTATCCTTCTTTTATTATTAATTTTCAAAAACACCATAATTATTTTATATCCGCCTGACTGAGATTTACAAGGTGACCATAGCTTGTTTCATACCAACAATCTCCGTGGGATCGACCCTTACTCACGTAAGGTTTATTACTTGGACGACCCAGTGCACTTGCTGGTTAGTTGTATCGAAGTTGTGATAAATTATGAATTGAGATTAGAGCACCAAGTTTTTGGAGCCATTACCAGAGATCACAATTTCGTACACCAAGCATGTACGGTGGAAACACCATGATTGAAGCATATATGTTGTAGTTCGGATTTGATATTTATTGTCATCACTTTTGCTAAGAAGTATTCAATATATTATAAGATTATAATTTTGGCTATTTTTTTTCAATGAAACATGCATAATTAAAATTTTTTTAATGTAGTTATTTGTTAATTTTATTATGGTTTTTAGTAATTTTTTTTTACCATTATACAGCTAACCCGATCTTTATCAGCATGAGGAGATAATATAGTATGTCTTTGGATGACCAAATCATATCATACCTACAGATGGTCGGATTATACCATTTTGCAAGGCTCAACGACCATTGATTTAGGTTGGACGAGCTGCTAGTTAGCACTTTTATTGGGAGATGGCATTCAAAGACGCATACTTTTCATATATCATTCGACGAGTACACTATTACATTACAAGATATGACGTACCAATTATGCTTTTCGGTTGACGGTAACTATGTTAGTAGATGTCTGACGGACTTCGAGACGTATATCAAGGATAGTGATCGTTGATTTTCTAGTAATCTATAATCTTGGCACCTCTATAGGGCTAACAGAGCTCAACATGTACTCTATTTTGATGTCGTCCCAAATCTAAGGCTGTCACAGTCATATTTGGAGTGGTGATATGAACATGGACGGAAGTTCTTATCGCAGGAGCTCTTCTTCGATGATGCCAAAGCAGTTTTAATTCTGGCAGAAATTGCACAGAGAGGTGCAAGATAGACACCTCTCATAGAGCAGGTGTCTGATGTTTCAGACAGGCGTCGTATTGAGAGGAGGGATCACAAATCTTTTTGAAAGGAAAGAGCTCAACACAATATAGTAGAGCAGATAAACAAAACTAACAAACAATTTAAAAGAAACATAGTAACATTAAAAGAAGCCCATTTGTCATCTCCGGTATTGCCAACAACAACTAAAGGGGTCTACACCTCTCCACCTGTTGTGGCTCAACACAGTTATGTGAGTGATTTCTTCAACACCTTTGCTTTTATACTGAAATATCCTTCTATTTCTCTCCAGCCAGATGTTCTAAACGATCACACAGAAGCATCTCAGTCGTTGCTCTCTATCCTCTCTCCTCCTAGGCCCCTCTATCCAACCCAGAAAATGTTCTCTCATTGATCCTGAAATAGACCATTATTGTCCAATCATTGCTAACCAAGCACTCCACACCTGTCAAGCAAATTCACAGCATAGAAATAAGTGGTGCACGTGTTCTGCATACTTATTGCATAGAACACAGACGTTATCGTCCTGGTTAATGATCCCCAAGCGGCTTAACCATTCTTTTGTATTCACTCTACCTAGCAGGACAAACCAAGCAAATAGTTCTACTCTAGGTGGAACTAACCATTTCCAGATGGTCTTTGTAAAGTTGTAGCTTGTCACCTCCTCGAGGAGAATCGCCTCCTACAAAACCTGAACAAATGAGTTAGTTGTATAAACTCCTTGTCTATCATATTTCCATACTACCCTATCTTCTCTGTTAACTACTAGTTGCACAGGTCTCAAAGCCTCATGTAATTGACCAAGTAGTCCCAACTCCCATTGAAAGATCTCTCTCCTCCATTGGAAGTTTCAAATCTAGTCTAACCCATTCCAAAACCCACAATTCCCTATAACAGATCCATATTGGTTTGAAACAGAGAAAAGCCTGGGAAACCGCTCTTTTAGAGGCCCACAAAGCAACCAAATATCCTCTCAGAACCGCGTACGCCGCCCATCACCTATCTCCATAGACAAGCCTGTAACCATCTTAGCCCTTATATGGTCATTCATTATTTGCAGCTGGCAGATATCCTTCCACGGTCCTCCTCTAGTAGGTATCATCTGTGTTGATAGCATCTCATGAGGATTCAGATTATAGCAGGAACAAACCACCTTCTTCCACAACGAGCAATCCTCCTTAGCAAATCGCCACCACCATTTAAACAACATAGCTGTGTTACAAACCATAGCATCCCCAACTCCCAGCCCGCCTAGTTTTTTCGGGGCCTGCACCACTTCCCATTTGACTAATGCCATTTCATTACCACCATCATCCTTGCTCCACAAGAACCTTCTTTGCAGTGAGATCAATTTCTCAGCAACAGCTTTTGGTAGCTTAAACAAACTCAAATAATACACAAGCAGACTATTTAAGACTGATTTAATAAGAACCACCTTTCCAGCCTTCTTATTAAGAACTTTAGCTTTCCACATAATGAGTTTCTCCTCGACTTTATCTATTATAGACTTTCAGGTCTTCATTAACCTCGAATTTGCACCTAAGGGTATACCCAGGTATTTGACTGGAAGGGACTCACTCTTACACCCCAACAACTGGCACATATTCTAAATCCACTGTTCTTCACAATTTATCGGAATCAAGCTCGACTTGTCAAAATTAATACTGAGACCTGACATCAACTCAAAGCATCTCAATAGCCGCTTGTAATTCTTGATAGTGTCCTCCTCTGGTGGGCAGAACAGAATCGTGTCATCAGCAAACTGGAGATGTGACAGCACTATACTATCTCTCCCAATTAACAAAGGTGATATACGCCCACTCCTGACTGCCTCTCCCACCAACCGATGTAGAACATCCACAACCAGTACAAATAAGAACGGAGAAAGCAGATCACCTTGTCTCAGTCCTCTTTCCATCTTGAACGGCTTGGAAGACGACCCATTTATCAGAACCGACATAGATGCTGTGGAGACACACTCCATAACCCACGATCTCCATCTATGGCCAAACCCCATCTTTTGCAATACTATGTCTACAAAACTCCACTTGATTCTATCATATGCCTTTTGGAAATCTAGCTTGATTAATGCCGCCTCCTTTTTTCTTCGTTTAAGCCAGTTTACCGTTTCACATGCGATAAGTGCCCCATCATGTATTTTCCTGCCCCTTACAAATGTACTCTGTATTTTCCCTACTAATGCTAGCATCACTGATCTCATCCTCCTGACCAAAACCTTGGAGATAACCTTGTAAACGCACCCTACCATGCTGATAGGTCGCAGATCTTTAATCTCCTTTGCCCCAATGAACTTGGGTGCTAACGCCACCCAAGTGATGTTAGAGTCTGTCACAATTTGAAAGAGAATATACAAAAATATAAACAAACTTAAATGCAAAATTTTTTTCCAACGAAAACAATTTTAAAAATTGAATTCACTTGTTCAATTTTGTTGATGAACTTTGTCTATCTTGTTTCGCAGTTCGAAGCACTTGAGTTGTCAATGATAAAAATAATTTTGATGTGTCTTGCATTTATGTAGTTTTAACATTAATATCTTGCCAAATCTTAAGAGTGAAATATAAAAATAACAAATATACTTCTCTTTTTATGTTATACAATTTTTTTTGTCAAACCAAATAATTTTATATGCAGTCTGTTCAAGTCAGCATTTTCATGTATTATATATAATATTTAAAATCAATTAAATTTTTGCAAATGTTTTGATAAAAAAGTTATATCATATAATAATTTTTTAAAGAAAATAATCAGTTAATAAGTTTTTAATAAAATAAACTAATTATTTTTCAAATAATATTCAATGAAATTTAATTATTTTATATTTTTATATTACAATTTAAAATATTATATAATAATTAATTTTAATAAATAAAAAATAATTCATACTTTGTGTATTTATATATTTTATATTTATTTATTTATGTATTAGTGTATTATATATTTATTATAGTTCATCAATACTCTTCTTTTATAATAATTTTTTATTTTTTTAATGAAATTTAAATAATTTATAAAAACATATTTGATGCCGGGACGTCGCTTGGGTCACCAATCTTGGCGAGGTTAACAACCCCACTATGGTGAAAATAGCCAAGAACCCACCTTGGTTGGCTAAGCCAAGGATGTACCTCTTACTCTCAAAGAGCCTAGAGAAAAATAAGCACACAGCTTATTTAAATATATAACTCAATCAATTCAACTTGCAAATAAAAGGGGTACATACGTATATTTATACTAGTAGGGGAGGGGGAGCCTCTGAGTATTAGGCGATGTGGGATTAATTCATATGTATATTATAATAACATAACTAAACTTTATTACTTTAGCTAATATTTTTAATAACCTAATAGATGCTCCTGCATCATTCTCCCTGGGTTGGAAGAGGCTTGATCTTATCTTCTATTGATTCTGCATCTTCTTCATAGTAAGGTGACAGATCAGCGACGTTAAAAGTGGCAGATACTCCATAGTCTCCTGGAAGCTCAATCTTGTAAGTATTATCATTAATGCACTCCAAGACTCTTAATGGTCCATCCGCTTGAGGAGATAATTTTCCGCGAGACTTAGGAAATCGTTCCTTTCTCAAATGAATCCATACCAAATCTCCGACATTGAAAATATTTGGTCTCCTGTGTTTGTTGGCTTGGGCCTCATACCGAGCAGTCTGACGCAATATCTTCTGTCGTACCTCTTCATGAAGCTTCTTGATTTGTTCAGCACGTTCATCGGCATTTGCACTATACTCTCGAGGAGTTGGTAGCGGCGGAAGGTCTAAAGGACTCGGGGATCGCTTGCCATATACCACCTCGAACGGACACCTCCCTGTTGTTTGACTAATGGAATTGTTGTAGGAGAACTCAGCTTGTGGCAAAACAAGATCCCACTGGCGAGGGTGTTTGCCCACAAAACTTCGTAGCAGATTTTCCAGGCTTCTGTTGACCACCTCTGTTTGACCATCTGTTTGCGGATGACTAGCAGAGCTAAACTGTAGGTGAGTCCCCATTTTCCTCCATAAAGTCCTCCAGAAGTGACTCATGAACTTTACGTCTCGATCTGACGTGATTGTTTGAGGGATACCATGCAAGCGCATGACCTCTTTAAAGTACAGATCTAATACGTGGGAGGCATCATCTGTCTTATGACAAGGTACAAAATGAGCCATCTTTGAGAATCGGTCAACAACCACCATAACAGAATCCTTTTGTCTCTGTGTCCTAGGTAATCCCACAACGAAGTCCATGCTAACATCTTCCCATGGGGCATTTGGGACAGGCAACGGCTTGTACAAACCAGTGTTTTGATTTCCACCTTTAGCAATGTGACAAATATGGCATCTCTGAATGTGTCGAATGACATCTCGCTCAAGTTTTGGCCAATAAAATTTCTCTTTTATGAGAGCCAACATTTTGTCCCTTCCAAAGTGTCCTGCTAATCTTCCATTATGGGTCTCCCAGATAATTGATTGGCGTGGTGAACAACGGGGAATGTACAACTGATTGCCCTTGAAAAGATAACCTTCTTGAATGAAGAATTGTTGATAGGGTTGTTGCAAGCAGCACGTCCAAATTTCTCCGAAATCTTGATCTCCCTCATATAACTCCCTTACAACCTCAAAGCCAACAACATTAATTTTTAAAGTGGAAAGGAGAGTGTGTCGTCGGCTTAAGGCATCGGCAACCTTGTTTTGAGTCCCAAATTTGTGCTTAAGGAGAAATGGAAAAGATTGTAGAAACTCACTCCAAGTTGCATGGCGTCGATTCAACTTTTGTTGGGAGTTAATATCTTTAAGAGCCTCGTGATCAGTATACAAGATGAACTCCTTAGGCAATAGATAATGGCTCCAGTGGCTTAATGCTCGTATGATCGCATAAAACTCCTTGTCATAAGTGGAATACTTCATTTTAGCAGCATTAAGCTTTTCACTGAAGAAAGCAATTGGTCGGCCTTCTTGATAAAGTACAACACCGATACCAACATTTGAAGCATCACAATCAACCTCAAACATGGAATCAAAATTTGGAAGTGCAAGTACAGGAGCAGTAGAAATCCTTTCCTTCAATGCCTCAAAACTATGTTGCGCTTTAGCACTCCATGTAAAGGTATCATGCTTAAGACATTCAGTAAGTGGAGCAGCAATGGAGCTAAAATTCTTGATGAATCGCCGATAGAACGAGGCTAATCCATGGAAGCTCTTTATATCATGCAACGTCTTTGGAGTAGGCTAATTAACAATAGCATCAATTTTGCTATGATCCACCTCAATGCCTTGACTTGTCACAACATATCCCAGAAATATGACTCTATTCGTTAAGAAGTCACACTTCTTGAGATTAGCATATAGTTTTTGCTCTCGAAGTACCGCAAATACTTGACGTAGGTGGACTAGGTGTTCATCATGATCCTTACTATATATTAAGATGTCATCAAAGTAAACAACAACAAACTTCCCAATAAAGGATCGGAATACCTGGTTCATCAAGCGCATAAAGGTGCTTGGTGCATTAGAGAGGCCAAATGCCATAACAGTCCATTCGTACAATCCATCTCGTGTCTTGAAAGCTGTCTTCCATTCATCACCAGGCCTCATACGGATTTGATGATAGCCACTCCTTAAGTCGATCTTAGAGAAGATAACAGCACCATGTAATTGATCCAGCAGATCATCAAGTCGGGGAATAGGAAACATGTACTTGATGGTGATCTTATTCACAGCACGACTGTCAATGCACATACGCCACGAACCATCTTTCTTTGGAACTAGCAGAGCAGGAACAGCACAAGGACTAGCACTTTCTCTAACTAGGCCTTTGTTTAGGAGATGTTTTACTTGGTGTTGCAACTCCTCATGCTCCTTAGGACTCATACGATATGCTGGCTTGTTTGGGATCACTGCACCAGGGACAAAATCAATGGAATGTTGAATATCTCACATTGGTGGTAATCCGTTAGGGATCTCCTCAGGAACCACATCAGAAAATTCTTCAATTAAAGGCTTGACATCCTCATGCACGGATAAGGTCTCTGTGTACTCCTCACAAATTAGTAAGAAACACATGAAGTTAAAATTTTGATGAGTTTTGTTAAGGTCTGACCTTGTGATTAAGAACGGCTCAACTTGTTTCTCGTACTCATCAGGTCTTAGTGGAGTCAACACAATCTTCACTCCATCCTTGAAGAAGGAATACGTATTCTTGAATCCGTCGTGGACAGCACGACGATCATATTGCCACGGACGTCCTAGCAACAAGTGACATGCGTCCATTGGGATGACATCACACCATACCTCATCTGTATATTTACTCCCAATTGAGAATTGAACGCAACACCGCCTTGTCACTTTGACCTCATTCCCCTTTCTCAGCCACTGCAACTTATAAGGGTGAGGATGTTCCTCAGTTGGAATCTTCAGCTTCTCCACCATATAAGCCGCAACAACATTCTCACAACTTCCGGAGTCAATGATGACCTTGCATACTTTTCCTTGGGCAGTGCACCTTGTGTGAAAAATGTTATGGCGGAGCCATCCTTCATCTTCAGTTAGCATGGCAGTGTTCAAAATGCGGCGAACCACCAAAGCTTCACCATGATCTGCCGGAACCTCTTCTTCAGCATCATAGTCAATATCATCCTCCTTCTCGAACTCTTCACCTGGATCTTCATGGTCTTCTTCAATTAGAGTGATAACTCTTCGATTTGGGCAATCAGCAGCAATATGCCCAAATCCTTGGCACTTGAAACACCTTCTGTTGGATTCAATAGAGCGAGAAGAGTTATGCTCTTTATTGGCTTGTGAACTTTTTAAAAGGACTCACCTTAGAGGATTGTTGAGGAGTCCATTTCTGCTTTGGAAGATTAACCACCCCCCCTCTCTTTTGAGAAGCGATTGTTCTTCTTCTACATTATTTGCCTTTCAACCTTCAACGCTAGTCTTGTAACATCATCCAACGTCCAGAATGGTTGTAGTTGAACAATGTTTGCAATGTCCTCATTAAGCCCTCCGAGGTAGCGAGCAACAGTTTGTTCTTCAGGCTCTTGAATGTCACACTTCATAAGAAGCTCTTCAAACTCCATAGTGTATTCTTCCACGGTCAATGATTTTTGTTTCAAATTGTGAAGTTTGATGAAAACTCCTTAGTTCACGGCGCATTTTATCCCATGTCTTGATCTTGCTCCGTCCTTCTCTCTCTCGCTGACGCTTGAGATTCTCCTACCATACTGATGCATGCTTCTTTAACTTGATCGCCACAAGCTTCACACGCTTGTCATCTGGAATGTCTTTTAACTCGAATACTCTTTCTACTGTGCAAAGCCAGTCAATGAAAACATCAGGTTGGAGTCTCCCTTCAAACTCAGGAATATCAATTTTGATTCCTAAGTCTTTAGCTTTGTGAGTCGTATTGTGCCGTGCTCTTCGTGTGGACAAATCTCCAGATGAAAAAGAATAATGAAATGGATTTTCATTATCCTCTTCGCTAGAAGGACTGTCATCGGTCTGGTTTCCATGATTATGTTGAGCAGCTTCATATTTTGCAAGTTGCTCTTGCAACTCCTTAACTTGACGTCGTAATTCTTCCACTTCAATTTCTTGAATAGTTCTACGCTTCGGAGCCATCTTTTACTATGCAATAAGACTGATGCTTGGATGTTGATGTTGTGATGATGAGGATGCACAATGATGATAATGATGGAAATGAACGAAGATAATCACCAACAGAAAAGAAAAGAACAATATTACCCGGAATTTCGCAACAGACAATCCGTACTGATGACGACTCGAACCAACAGCGAGAAAACCGCACTAAGATCGTACCGCGAACCAAATAAAATTTTACTGGAGCAAGTCAAGGAGACCTAGCTCTTGATACCAAACTGATGCCGAGACGTCGCTTGGGTCACCAATCTTGGCGAGATTAACAACCCCACTATGGTGAAAATAGCCAAGAACCCACCTTGATTGGCTAAGCCAAGGATGTACCTCTTACTCTTAAAGAGCCTAAAGAAAAATAAGCACATAGCTTATTTAAATATATAACTCAATCAATTTAACTTGCAAATAAAAGGGATACATACGTATACTTATACTAGTAGGGGAGGAGAAGCCTTTGAGTATTAGGCGATGTGGGACTAATTCATATGCATATTATAATAACATAACTAAACTTTATTACTTTAGTTAATATTTCTAATAACCCAATAGATGCTCCTGCATCAATATTACATTCCATGCGAACAAAATTTTATACTTATTTTAGACACCCGTGGAAGGTGTATCTTAATTCTTAACATTCGGTCTAAAATTGGGTTGGATACTTGGATGTATTTAGTTGTTATAAATTTTAACAAGTCTAATTTTGGTGTTTATTGGACAAGTCAAAAGCATTTTCCGAGAGATCAAGGCAACTGTGAAAACAGGGTCAAGTAATAAGTTTAATTTCAATTGGGACAATGATGGTTGAAACTTGGAAGCATGCAACATTCAGAGAATCACGATTATATTTATATATTTACAAATATAATGCCATGCGTTTTCAACACCAAAGTTAACTACGCTCTGAATTGAGCTCCAGAAAGCGCCAAAACGACGCAGTTTTTACTGTTGTCTACAAAATCATGTATGGAGAGAGTTCATGGTACCGAAACCATCACCACCTAATAGAGCTTGAACGCATTCATAGCTCTTTTACTGTTATTCACCTAAAAAGTCTTCTTCGACACATTTTGCTGCAATGAAAAACACTTTTGTCATATTGATATCTTATAGCAGAATAGTCGAAAAAAAAAAATACATCAAAACTAGAATAATATTAAACCAATATATATACTTAGAAAGCAATTTTGTGGTTGGGAAAACAAGAAATACGACATCCAATAATTAAACCAATATGTTAAATAAGATTATTAAAATGTTATGCAGTAATAATTTGAACATATTCAATTATTCATACATTTTGTCTATTAATTGTTATAAAAAAAATATCGGTTCGCTATGTTACCAACAGCATATCTGCCAACTTCTGCCAACTCTTATTTATAATTGTGTTTCATGGAAATCTGTTCGTGAATGTGTCTAATAAAAATGTCTTTTTTATAGCTGTATTTAATAGAAGTATCTTTATAAATATATTTTCTGGATGTATCTCTTTATATATGTATTTAAAATATATTAATTATTAAACACATCCACGAACACACTTCCATGAAACACAATTATAAATAAGAGTTGGCAGAAGTTGGCAGATAATATGTTGGTACCCTATACTTTTCCAAAAAATATTGATAAAAAATATTGCTGTGATGCACTTGGTTGTGACACCAAAGAAATCCTGACTTTCTCCGATTGAGAATCTAGAGTCTAGACAGTGTATTTGAACCTTAATTATTAACACTAGCACAGAAAATGATAATGAAATTCTATTTCTGTAATCTGAGTTATAAACCTTAGTGATTTCTCAATAATGGCTAAACTAAGTTTTTGTTTCATAAGTTTGAGCAAAGCATTTAAAGGTAACGAATCTGTTTTAACCCACAGCGCAGAAAACAGTGACAGACTGCCAGTAATCGCTAATTATTCATTAAAACGATGAAAAAATGAAGCATATTTGTTCTCTAGCAGACTAGCACTAGCAGCGAAGCTCTGAACTATCAACGTAGCACTCACATGATAGAGCAATACTGCAGGAAAAAACTGGAGGAAAATTAACTCACATGATATACTCACATCATATTTGACATCAATCTTCTAACATAAAAGTTGGTAATTGGGATTATGTTAGATTGTACGCAATCATGTTTCACCGTAGGAGCCCCTTACAAAATCAATTATTCAATCTTTCCAAACTCACTTATCACAAAAATTGAAATAACATTCAACGGATTAGATGGATAACATAACAGAGCATATAATATACATACCTCTTCAAGTTGAAAGCTGAGCACAAGTAAAGCCACTGTTCACAAGCTGGTCAACGGCATCTCTGAACTTATAATAGTCCTCAACTTTGTTGTACACCTGATAAGAAATCCGAGCATAGCCGGTGACCACATCCCCAGCGGAGATCGCGGCTGCCGGTGCTCGAAAATAAATAGGGACCTCAACCCCAAATTCATCCCTCAAATGAGTCCTCAACCTAGCCACATCCAAATCACACCTAATCCCCAAGCAAGCCGGCAATCCAACCATGGCCATACTCGCACACATCTCCGGCGGGCTTCCGAGATGTGTCCCCCAAGCCGCAGCCAGCATCTGACCCATCTCAACAACCTTTTCATGGTTCCTCCTCTTAATCCCCTGAATTCCCCCTTCAAACCTGTTCACAAATTCCAGCACATCAGGCACCACAAGCTGTGCACTATAGTCCCTATTCCCTATCCATGCACTCTCAACGGCTAAACCGTTGCCGTACTCATGAGACACCACAGGGTGATGCAGATCGCAAGAACTGGAGTTCTTGCGACTGTACAAGAACGCAATCGAAGGTGGACAAAAGAACCACTTGTGCAAATTGCTGGTGTAAAAGTCAGCCCCAATTTCTTGCATGTCAACGCTGGTACACCCTATCCCGTGGGCCGCATCCACAAAAACTTTATCCACACTTTCCTCTCTGCAGATTCTAACTAACTCCTTCACGGGGATCACCACGCTGGGCATCGAAGTCACGTGATCGATAACTGCCAGTCTAACCGTTTTCCCGCCAGATTTCGCTCTTTCCAATGCGCAACGGAATTCTGTTATGATTTCGTTGGGGGAAGTTAGGGGGAAGGGGAGGGGGACCTGGATGACGTCGCCACCGGCGCGTGACACGTACGCCTCCACGGACTTCTTGACGGAGCCGTATGCGTAGTGGAGCATGACAACGGCGTCGACGCCTTTCTGGAACCTTCCCTCGTGGAAGGCCCAGGCGGTTTGTTGGAGGACGACGGCTGCGGCGGTGGTTGCGTTGTCGACGATGGAGATCTCGTCGACGTGTTCCGCGTTGACGAGGTCTTTTATGATGGTGCGGGAGTGGAGGATCCCTTTCTTGAGCTCGTTGAAGTAGAAATGGTCAGGCTGCCGCAGGTTGAGGAGCTGCCACCGGCGCTGGGCGGCGATGACGGAGGCAGGGCAGCATCCGAAGCTGCCGTTGTTGATGCGCGCGACGGCGGGATCGTGATGGGAGAATTCCGAGTGGAGGTCGTCCTCGGTGATGACGGCGACGGCAGCGGTTGGAGCGAGCTTTGGTTTCTTTGACACGTGACGGTTGGATATAGCATCACCATTGAGGTGGTTGTTATGGGTGGCCATTTTGGAATTGAGAGTGGAAGATGGGAATATTATTGAGAATTGGGAATGAGAACAAAGATAAGTGGTGGTGGAATGGATAATGCAGTGTTTTACAGTACATTATGGTGAGAGAGAAGATGATGGGATGGGATGGGATTGGAGGAGGAATATTATAAAAATGATGACGAGGGAACCAATTTGGAAAGTGGCCCCTTTTTTTTCTATGTAAAGATGATTCATTTTGTTTCTTCAAATTCTGTTCGCAGTTGCATGTATGTAGTAACCCATTTGCTGTCTTCTTTCATGGTTTGATTCTGCGGAAGTTGTCAATTATTCCTGCACTATTGATAGGAACTCAATAGTATGTTATATACGTTTTTATTCAACAATCATTGATACCAGATTTACTGTTTCTTCAGTGACCTGTGAATTCTGAAGTTAAATAGTCAGGGTGAAAGATACGTGTTCCTACCCCCCAAAATTACAAATTTTATGTTGTTAATGTTAGTTTAGTCCACACTCCACAATAGGAATATCTGTTTGTTAACAGTTAAGTACAGTAATTAATTTTTTTTATTAACTTATAAAAAATTAGATGAGCAGAACACACTGAAGTTTTAAAGCTTTTGATGCACATGACTTATTTAACAACTTTGAAATATCATTATATAAGTAATCATGGTATTTGGTTTAAATTAGCTCCAAAGGTACTTCAATTAATTTTTTAAACTATTAGTGTATTAAAGTAATAAGTATGAAATGAGATTTTTTTTTCCCGAAAGAAAAATATGAAATGAGAATAAATATAAATATAAGCAACACATTTTTTTTCACAAGACTAATTTTAATTAGAAGTTAGTTTATATAAATTTTCTTAGTTAGTTTATATAAGTATCAAACTATCAAAATTAAAACTATACATCAGTAGCCGAAGAATTTTTTTTATTGGAAAATTTAGAAGGTGATGGACGGCACCATGTTTTTAAGGCCTGATTGCCTGTGTTTTTGTCAACTTCATTTTCCATTATTTTAGCTTCTGTTGTCATTTTCACACATTTCTATTGTTAATTTTGGAGAAACTGTAACGCAACCACCGATACAACCAGCTTTCACAGCAATATTCTATAATGAGGTGGATGTTACGTTTGGAAGACTATTATCTTCCAATCCAATAATTTTAAAATTCTTGATAGATACAAACACCGGATACCTAATAGCAACCTAAAGAATGATTTGTAGTCCACCCTCTTAGTTACACCGTGTGCTTTCGAAGATTCAAATCTACTTTTATAACTACATATATGTATTATCTGTTTTAAGTGCAATAAGTTTCTACCCATAGAATCCTCCATTAAATAAGATAATCAGCATATAATCAGACCAAAAAGGAAATTGCTGACTTTCTTGATCTTGCTGTTGGGCTTTTTTCTTTCTTTTGTGAGGCCCAAGCAATAGCACCATGGTTTTAAGGCCCCCATTACCTGCGTTGTTGCCAACTTCATTTCCCAATTATTTTAGCTTCTGCTGTTATTTTCACACATATTTTCATTGTCAATTTTGGAGACTGTAAGGCATTAGGCATACACCGATATACCCAGCATTCACAGCAATAAGCACTTGAGCAGCTAGTAAAAATGGAGTATAAAGATAAACTAATGTCATTACTAGTATAACTAGATTGAAACTCTTAAATAAGATAATCAGCATATAATCAGACCAAAAAGGAAATTGCTGACTTTCTTCATGATTTTGATAGTCAGCATATAATCGAATATCTTAAGTGTTAGTTTTGAGTAAAAAGATTATTAGACATGGTAAGTAACTAGCTTAATTTACTCCTTGTGATGTTATGATGTGACCATTGGTTATACGATAAAATTCAAAGGGCATACGATAAAAACTTACAAATGCAATACAACGGTAACCTGATCCACTAAGTAGATGCTAAAAGAGTTACTGGTGTGGTGTGATTCACTCTTGCTAGTCCATCATTAAAGCATCCAAAATAGATAATTTTTTTCTGCTTTCTATGTAATAAGAGAGAGAGGGACAGCCAGTACTACTTTTTGTTGTCATAAGCAGCGATATTCTGGGGTTCACACTCGGGACTAAATAAGCGAACCAGCAAAGCTGTGCTTGCGCTTGTAGTTACAGCACCACAGGCTGCCCAACGAAGACTCCTGGGAATTGTAATTCGAGGGCCTGCAGTGATAATGATGCAAAAAATTGATTACTAGTTGTAGTGGAACTGTGGAAGGACTCAAAAAAGTTGAAAACATTTGCACCCAAAGCTATTTGAAAAATTCATAAGACCATTTTAGAGTGAAACCAGATATATGAAACACATTTACTTTCTTTTTCTACAGCTTTATTTTCTTTTTCTCATATTCTATTTAAGGGGTAATTTGAGAGTTGCGATTTTGGAGAGGAGAAGAAGGAAGTGGTTTGTAGTGTAGAATTTCAAAGTATAACACTACAAACCCTCCTTCCCCTCCCTTTCCCTCTAAAACCAACTTACAAACAAACCCATAGCGAACAAGAAAACAAAAAGTGTAACAAATGAAAATAGTGACTAATCCCAGTGCAATGTTCACAGATAAAATTAGAGACTAGGCTCTACCAAAAGAGCAGACTAGAAATCTGCAAAAGTCATATTGGCTCACATTAATAAGTGGATTTCCTATTTCTAATTAGACAAGAAAAAGATCCATACATTATCTATTTGCTTTAATATCATCATCCAAAGAAGATCAAATGACTATTCTTGGTTTTGGTAAATAGAAAAAAGGCCAAAAAAAGAAGCAAGGGCTCAAAGTTGTAACCATTTCAAGAAGCCAAATAAATTACAGGAAAGGAAACATGGAAAAACATCAAACAGAAGAGTTTGCTGAGATTCAAGTGGGACAATGTCACTACTCTTCTGTAATAGTGCCAATGGGCCTGAATTGGCTTGACTGCTTAAGGATTTGGTGAAGGGTTAGCTACAGATTGGAGGGGTTATATGGGGCTAGCATCAGGAAAAAGTCTTAAGTCAAGCATGGTTCTACCTAATCCATGATTAGGATTCGTCTCTCCCCATTCTTCTATCTTGATCCCAATTCTTTGACAAATTGCAAGTATGGTTGAAGAATCAAAGGGTTAAATGTAGTGAACCTGTTATGTTACCATAATCTTACACTTTACATTGATACTGCTACAAGAGTGTATTGAACCTGTTACATTACTATAATCTTCTGAAAAACATTCAGTGATACTGCTAGCATTACATTGTTTGTTCATTTCCCATTTCTATATTAGTAATTCTGGACCGAGGTAAGTAGAGCTAAGCATATCTCCCTTTAACCAAGTATTCAGAGTTATATTCTTCCCATTATTTACTAGAATGATGATCTTTTATTGTTTCCTGGTCCACTAGTGATACTATTAACTATGGGTCATTAAGGGCTCAGGCGAATACATACATAAAGTACCGAATAACACACACTAAAAAATGATAAAAAAAAACATGTATTATGTTTATAAATGAGTGAACTTTTGAAATTTGCTTGTGAAAGACATTCATAAATGCAAGGAAGCAGAAACTAAAACTTTACCATTATGATAAGTGTAGCATTTCACCAAACACTTAGAAGGCATGTGAAAAATAATAAGATGCAGAGACATAAACAAGGAACAAAAGAAAAAAACAAACCATAGTGCAATCGGCAAAGGACCCAAAATCCTAAGGCTCCACCAACACTGTATATCCCTGCAGTGTGTCTCATCAACCTGGAGCAAGGTTTTGCATCAGACCTCATCAGCTCACCATCGGAAAATCCCAAGAAACGCCGCAGCGACATCTTATTACTTTAGCTGACACAATTCATTAGCACCATATTAGAAGAATGAATGATTATTCAATCTAGCTACTGGTTCACTGGATCAATGGTTCAACCGTAGTAAAAAAAATTAGCAAGAACTGAACAATTATTAGCAAAAAGTTAACAAATCAACAAGAACAGTAACAGAAACAATCACTAACAAATCAACAAGAACCATAACAGCAATAACTACAAGAACTGAACAATTATTAGCAAAAACTTTAAGTAATCAAGAATAATAACAGCAAATAAATTCAATCACTACAAGAAATGAACATCTATGCAACAACAACATAGCAATTAACAACAAGAATCAGCAACAAGAAGAAGAACTAACAGAGGCTGAAGAAGAACAATCAGTGAGGAGATACTGAAGAGCTGAATCGAGGAACAGAGTCGCGCACTATACCTGAACGCCGGAAGGGATGGAACTGCAGGCGAGTCGGGCTGAAGGAGACGGCAACGAGAGGCAGAAGACGACGGCAGAGCTCGCGGAGTGGCGGACAGAGGAACTCGCAGCTTCAATCTCTGATTCTCTGGGAGAGGAAGGGCACGCACCGTCGGAGATGACGGAGACTATCACGGCGGAGCAGAAAGGACGGCGGCGTCTGGAGAAGAACTGGACGCTGGTGGCTGCCGCAGAATGGGACGGTGTTGGCCTGCTGGGAGTGTGGCGGACTGGAGGTGGCGACTGGACAACGAAGAAGAAAGTAGAAGATTGAAAATGAGAAAGAGATTATCTGTCTATATGAAACAAATCTAAAAACTTAAAAAAATTCATAAAAAAAAAATCACATCTTTATTAACAATCTAAAAGTCTAATTTTTCAATAGAAGTTTTCATAAAACTAAATTATTTAATAAAATAGGAAGGTTGCGAGAACCGAATCGGTCAATAAATTGGTAGAATGACTAATTCAATGATTTAGTGATTGGATCGGAATTTAACGGATTTAATTAAATAATAAATAAAATTATTAAAAATTTAATATATAATTTTAAATATTTAAATTTAATCATTTCTAATCTAATAAAATTTAAATTTTTACAATTCTATATAATAAGTTGTTCATAATTTATCATTAAAAATTTATATACAATTTCAAACATCAAAATTTATAACTAAAAAAATCAAACCACATGTAAATAATAAACACATAATATTCTAAAAAAACATCATTGTGAATTTGTGACAGCATTGTCTTGCGACTGTTAATCACTTTGTGATTATTTCATCTTCATTCTCCAACATACAGCAAAAAAAATTAACCATTAACAAAATTAAATCAAGAACTTCAGAAAATCAATAACTCCTCACAGAATCAAAATTATTAACAAATTAAATCACAGAATGAGCTAAAATAAGTAAAAATAAATTGAAACCAGCAACTTAAAATCACATAATTAGAATTATTAATAAATCACAAAATCAACTCAAAGCAAAATAACGAACTAGAAAATTTTTAAAAATCGATTTAATTCTAACAGTAAACCAATTAATTTTTGATTTGGCCGATTTTTTAATGGTATTTTTACCAGACAAATCTTTAAATCAATCAGCCTGACTAGAGAACTGGTTCCTGATTAATCAAGTCGAACCGATTGATTCGGTTTAAATTTTTAGAACCATAATAAAAAGTTACAAATTAATATAATAATTAAAATTTGTGAATATTTTTTTGATATAGATTAAAATGTGTGAAATTAAAAAAAAAATAAAAAAAATAAAAAAAATAAAAGAGAGGTAGCATCATTGGAATGAGAGAATGAGAGAAGGAGAGAGCGGGAACGAGTGTTTGAGGGCGAAACACAGTGAGCATGGCGGCCATGCCGTCGGAAGAGATAAGGGGGAGAGTGTGGGTGGGGGTGCATCCGGTGTCAAGGAGGGTTTTTCACGAGGGGGTTTTTCAAATCCTACAAAGATCTCCTTTAGAGATAAAGTTATTGGTCCAGAGAAATCGAAGGCGTTTGCACTTGCAGGATCTCTATCTGGGGATAGTATAGCCACGGTGGTGGGCAAGCAGGGCGATTCCCAACCTCCATGTGTGAATTTCACTGAAGAAGCCAAGCTTTGTTTGGCAGAGCCTTATCGAGAAGCTTTAGTGATTAAGGTTCTTGATAAAAATTATAGTTACACAGCTCTTTCACACAAGCTTCGGATGGTTTGGCGCATCAAAGGTGGATTTGATCTGCTTGATGTGGGGTTTGGGTACTTCATGGTAAAATTCGATGCATGTGAAGATCGTGAGAAGGTCATGCTTGGTGGTCCGTGGTTGATTGAGGGGCACTATGTTGCTGTAAAACCGTGGGATATAGATTTTCGGCCATGTGAGCAATCCTTCGGGTCTACGCTTGTATGGGTTCGGATTTCGGGGCTCCCAATCTGGTGCTATCAGGAACAGGCCATGATGCGTATTGCTTCTGCAATAGGAGTTCCCATCAAAGTGGACTTAGCCACTAAATTGGCTGAGAGAGGACGATATGCCCGAGTATGTGTTCAAATAAATTTAGGACTGCCAGTGATCAAGCATATCATTGTGGAAGGCGTAACTCATGTAGTGGAGTATGAAAGTTTAAATTTAATTTGTAACTCTTGTGCACGTTATGGTCACGATATGGCACAGTGCTTGGGTAGAGACTCTAGGGAAGGAAAGAGTGTTGATTCCGATGCCACCAAGCCACGGGACGGTACAAAGGCAGTGCCACATCCTGAGACCAAAAGTCATAATTTAAATGAAGTAGAACCTAATGTGGTAGGTGGCGTTACTGGCGAGAATCCTGCATCGAATTTGCAAGAAGATTTGGAGGCTAATAATTTGGAAAGAAATAATGTTGAGGAGGCTTGCATGCATGATGAACCAGGCTGGGAGCAAGTTGTGAGGAAAGGTAAAACCAAGCTGGGTCAGAAGCAATCTAACAAGGTCCAAAGAGGCATTCAATCCAGAATCGATTCGGGTAGAGTAATCAGGCCCACCATTCACTTCTCTCACACGAATGGATCAAGCTCCTATCGTGCTAGGGTCGGGTCACGAGTCAAGGTCGGACACAGCGCTTCCCGTGTTGGTGAGACGTCGATCTCCTCAACCCGACACACCCCAGTGCCTTGCGGGTCCTCTCTCCGGAAACGACCAAGGCCGGGGTCCCTACAGAGCTCGCCAGTTGAGAAGAATGGAGGCACGGTGGTGGAAGCATCGTCATGTCTTCCTGCAACCGTGAAGGAGGGTGTTACCGTGGCGGTTCCATTGGAGAAGGAAGGCGCATTGCCGGCTGTTACTGCGTCGGTAGGCGGGATTAAGGAGATATTTCAGGGAGATCCAGCAAACCTGAAGGTCACGGGAGTCACTTCCGCTGGGCAAGCCTCGGTTTGAGGTTGGTGAAGCACTTTGATTTCCTTGTTTTATATTTTTATATTTTATATTATGGATAGTTTAAATATAATAGCTTGGAATATTAGGGGTGCTTCTAATAAGTTAGCCCGGGTGAATTGTAAAGAGCTGGTTAGGAAATTTAAACCTGTAATTTTTATTGTGGTTGAAACTCACTGTCCTTTTCAACACTTGAAAATGTTCTGGGAAAGACTTGGTTATCACCCTATTGGTATAGTGGAGGCGTCAGGACACAAGGGGGGTATCTGGTTCCTTTCTGCAATACAGGGTGTTCACTGCAAATGGGTTGATGCTTTCGATCAGTGTGTTACAGTTGAGGTTCAGGTAAATAATGTGATTTGGAGGTGCAGTGGTATCTATGGTAGTCCTCAATTTAATACCAGAGTTTTGCTATGGGATTATCTTGTTACTCAATCTTCGTCTTTCTGCGGGCCATGGATTGTTCTTGGTGATTTTAATGAAGTACTATTCTCTCATGAATCTAAGGGTTGCCTCTTCTCGAGTCATCATGCAGATCGGCTTGCTGCCTCTCTAGGGGATAGTAATCTGTTTGACTTGAAGACTATTGGAAGACAATTTTCTTGGTACAGAAGGGTTAAAAATGGTGTTGAGGTGGCAAAAAAACTTGACCGGGTTTGTATCAATAGTGGCTGGCTATCTCTATTTCCAGAGGCTTACGCAGAAATTTTAAATAGGCTTCAATCTGATCATTGTCCTATCCTAGTACGCTGTACAGGTCGTCCCCAACCGAAAAAGAATAGACCTTTTCGGTTTATCGCAGCTTGGGCAACTCATCCGGGGTACAGAAATATTGTGAACCAGTCATGGCAGGCTGGCTTCAGAGAGATGCACGGCAAGCTTTCAGAAGTGCAGAAGAACTCTTTGGAGTTTAATTCTAAAGTGTTCGGCAATATTTTCGTTAGGAAATGCAAATTGGAGAGACAGATTAATTTCCTTCAGAAGCGACTTGAAGTAATGGAAGATTTGTCTATGCGGCAAAAAGAAAAACAGCTGATTGAGGAATTTAATAACACGCTTGTGCAGGAGGAACTTCTATGGTTTCAAAAATCCAGAGAGCAGTGGGTAAAATTTGGGGATAGAAATACCAAGTTCTTTCATGTCCAGACTCTTGTGCGGAGAAAGCATAATAAGATTCATGGTCTCTTTCTTCAAGATGGGGTGTGGGAAACGGACCCGGATGTCCTTAGAAGGGAAGCTGAATCCTTCTATAAACGCCTATTCTGCCAGTCGGAGGATGTAGACTTAGGTTGTCTTGGTGATGTGCCACTGCCTTCCCTGAATGATGAAGCCTGTTGTAGCCTCACAGCGCCAGTTACTCTGGAAGAAGTTAAGTCGGCTGTTTTCAGTATGCATTCTTTTAAGGCGCCGGGCCCTGATGGGTTTCAGGCTTTCTTCTTTAAAGAATACTGGAAGATTGTTGGTTTTGATGTTTGGACTATGGTTCGTCATGCATTCTCTGGTTTGGATATGGATCCAAGGATGATGGAAACTCTTGTGGTTCTTATTCCGAAGGTAGAAAACCCGGTTTCCATGAAGGATTTCCGACCAATTAGTCTCTGTAATGTGGTTTACAAAGTTATAACGAAGGTCCTGGTCAATAGACTTCGTCCCCATCTCAAAGAGATTATTGGGCCCCTTCAAGGAGGGTTTATCCCGGGGAGAGGAACCCCTGACAACATCATTGTAGCACAAGAGGTTCTCCATTTCATGAAGAAGACAAAGTCAAAGAAAGGCACCCTGGCCTTTAAGATTGATTTGGAGAAAGCGTACGATAGAGTGGATTGGGGATTTCTGAAACAAACCCTGGTGAGTTTTGGCTTTCCTCCTCCGACAGTCAATCTGATTATGCGTTGTGTCACTGCTTCCTCACTGTCTATCCTCTGGAATGGGGATAGATTAAATAGCTTTACTCCGAGCAGGGGTCTTAGGCAAGGAGATCCTATATCACCGTATCTGTTTGTGTTGTGTATGGAGAGATTGTCCTGTTCTATTAATCAGCAAGTTGATAAGGGCGTGTGGAAGCCAGTTGCGGTTTCTAGAGGGGGTCCAAGAATTTCTCATTTGATGTTTGCCGATGATTTGCTTCTTTTCTGTAAAGCTGAAAAACAACAAGTTCAAACTGTAATGGTAGCTTTGGAAAATTTCTGCAGAGCCTCTGGGATGAAGGTTAATGTGGAAAAATCTAAAGCGCTATGCTCCAAGAATGTTTCAGCGACAAGAAAAGAGATTTTCACTGGAGTCTCCTCCATCAGATTCGTTCAGAACTTGGGCAAGTATTTAGGGGTGAACCTTAATCACTCTCGGGTGACACGCGCAACTTTCAACGATGTTTTGGACAAGATTCGGGGAAGGCTAGCCAGCTGGAAAGGAAGATTGCTTAATAAGGCAGGCAGACTCTGTTTGCTCAACTCGGTAGTGACTGCGATTCCTACTTATCGCATGCAAGTATCTCTCTTCCCTAAAGGGGTAAATAATAAGATAGAATCCATGATGCGAAACTTTCTATGGAAGGGTCAAGCTGATGGTAGAGGCCTGAATCTAGTTAACTGGAAAGTGTTGGTCACTCCTAAGAAGTTTGGAGGTCTGGGAATTAGAGATCCCTTTTGTGCCAATATTGCTCTTCTTGGAAAACTAGTTTGGCAACTTTTTCACCATCCCAACAAGCTATGGGTTCAACTGTTGACGGAGAAATACCATTCTTCTAAGGATGATTGTTTTAGTCGGTCTCGAGGAAGTGGATCTTATGTTTGGAAGAGTATATGTCGAGCTTGGGATATCCTAAAGGAAGGTTTTAGTTGGTGCATTGGGGATTTGGAACAGAACTTTTGGTTTTCTAAATGGAGAAGAGAGGGGCGACTGTGTCAGGAGATGGATTATGTTCACATTTCTGATTCGGATCTCAGGATCTTGGACCTTTGGTCATCTGGACAGTGGAACCTTGAGAATATTTATTCTCCTCTGAATCAGTCTCTGCAGAGCAACATTAATTTTTACAACCCAGATGTTCAAGCTGGTTCAGAGGTCGGTTGGTGTTGGACTGGTGCGGCCTCAAAGGTTTATGATGCTCATAGTGGTTATTTATGGCTCAGTAAGAAGATGTTTAGTTGGGAGGATAGGGGTAATTGGCTTTGGCTTTGGCGTCAACATGTTCCGGAAAAGCACAAATTTTTGGCCTGGCTATGTCTTCGGGAGGCTCTTCCTACTGCTGCATTTCGTTTTAAAAGGGGCATTTCGCACACGGATAGCTGTCCACGATGTTTCTCAAATCAGGAGTCGGTTTTACATTGTATTCGGGATTGTCCAAAAGCCCAACTTGTTTGGCAAGCTTTAGGGATCTCCGATCAACCAGTGGATTTGATGAGTTGGTTCTTACATAATAGCAAACAGCGCTCCTTTAGATTCTTTTCTGGTCTCTGGTGGATTTGGTGTTCGAGAAACAACGAGATCTTTCATCCTCACGAGCATTGGACCACAGATAAGGTGATTGGTATGGCTTTGTCCTTAGAAAAGGAGCTCCGAAATATTTTTGAGTTGCAACGACTATCTATCCCCTCAACCATTAGTGGCTCTTGGATTCCCCCCTCAGTGGGTACCTTTAAGATTAATTGTGATGCTAGCTATCCTGGCAGTGGTGCTCGAGTTGGTTTTGCTTGTGTTAGCAGAGATTGGAAGGGAAGGTGGCAACGAGGCTGTCTGGGAACAATTGAGAGTCGTAGCATTTTGCAAGGAGAGTTGTTTGCTATTTGGAGAGGCTTTCTTTTAGCATGGGACTCGGGACAAAGAGACATTATATGTGAGACAGACTGTGTGGAGGCTTTTACTATTGTCAATAATTTACAAGATTGCTCTGGGTTTACTGATCCTTTGGTGTTAAAAATCCGAGATATCATGTCTTGGAAATGGCGTGCTGATCTTCGGTTGATCTTGAGAGATGCAAATACAGTAGCAGACATCATGGCAAAGACTGCAATGAGGACTATTTCTCCCCAAGTGGAGCTTCCATTGCCTTGGAAGGAATTTGAGAGTAGTATTCAGCGGGACTACCTTTCTTAAGCAGTTTCTTATTTTTTATTTTTTTTCTTTCTTAGTTTTTGTTTATTTTTCTTTTAAGTCACCAAAAAAAAAAAATGTATTACTGAATGACTAGAGGCTTGGGCCCATGTTTGAATTGTATCAGAGTCCATAAAAAAATAGAATAGTGGTTGGTATGGCTTGTGGCTTGGGTCATGCCACAATTCATGATCAGGACATGATCAAGATTGAGCGGATTATTTACGAAGGATAGTTCCTGACCAAAAAAAAAGGGAAGGGTCCATAATGGAACTCAAGCACAACCACTCCATGATCGAGCGACATATGTAGTAGATTTAACTGCTAAACTATGAGTTTACTTGTTTGATTTTTTTTTTTTGGCTTGTTTGATTTGTTTATGCGGTGAGTAGATGCGATCACGTTATTTTAATAACTAAATTTAATTAAATTGATTTAATAATTTAAAGATTAATAAAATAATTTTTAATATAAAAAAAGAAAAGACACAAGTTAAACACGCTTTAAAAAATGTCATTATTATTCTCTTTATCATCTCATAAGTACTTATGGAAGAAAAGAAAAATACTTTGTTATCTAAAAACACATATTGTATATCCTTATTTATATTATGCATTATTGAAAAATTGAGAATAGTTTTATCCATAAAAAAATATTTTAAAATTATCTTCTAGAAATAGGAAGGGTTTTCAAACTTAAGTTTTCGAACTTCTCAATATTTTAGTGTGTGTTTGGATTACCCGTTTGCATAAAATTGATTTTGCAAAATTGATTTTGATGAAAAGTAAGTTTGTATTAACGTGATTTATGTTTGGTAATCTTTATATTAAAATTGATTATAGTAAAATAAATGTTGTTTGGATTATATTACTCAAAATCACTTTTAGATGAAAAATTACCAAAAGAGACATCAATTTAAATAATTTTTTTTATATACATGTAAAATTAAAACGCTAACAAAAATAATATAAAAAATATTTATCATATAAATAAAATAAATACAATAAAAATAAAAATATGAAAAAGAGTACTATAAATTTTATAATATTAAACAAAAAAAAATATTCTATAATTTTTTTAGTACGGTCAGTACTCTTTAATTTAGTATTATTTTGGACTATAATCCATTTCCTTTATTGTATCAATTATTTTTCATTATCTATGACTCTATTGTTACTTATAATTAGTTTTTATTTATTTTGTCTTTTTTTATAAGATCATAATTTATATTATAAAATTTTGATAATAAATGTAGTATATAATAATTACAATTATAAATTCTATAAAATCAGAATAAAAAATAAAAAAATTAATACAAAACAAAAATAGAGTACATCAAAGAATAAAAAAAATTGATACAGATAAAAAATAATAAAAATGTCATAAAACCAACAACATATATCATATGAACAAAAAAATACAATAAAAGGTAAATAAAATTCATATGAATAAAATTAAATAAAAAATAAAAAAATTTCATACACAACATAAATACAATGCAGTAAATGAGGATAGAAAAAAAAAAAGAATTCATATGAACAAATAATAATAAAAATATCATAAAATTAACAAAATATCTAAAAATTAGAGCATAATAAAAAAAGCAACAACAGTTGTCAATGAATAAAAAAAAATATAATAAAATAAATAAAAATCACATGAACAAAGTCAAACAAAAATAAAAAAATTTCATAAAAAATAATATAGTAAATGATAAAAAAACTCATATAAAAACATAACATTAGAAATTAGAATACTACACAAATAATATAAAAATATTTATCCTATAAATATAAAATACAATAAAAAATATAAAAATTAAAATATGAAAGTGAGTACTAAAAATAATAAAAAAATTAAAATATTCACTTTGCTAGTGATTGAAACAAATTTGAACCATTTTTATGAAAAAAAATTGGAACTAAGAACAAGTAGGAAGAACTATAGAGAACTGTGATGGTAATAGTTACTAGTATCCTTTGTATAGAAGAAAATGAAGGATATGATTGGTAAAAAAGAAATAAAATTTCCACTTAATTTTCTAAGATAATCAGCCACCATAAACGTAAAACACAAAAGTTACAAATTTTAGCTTCTCCTGAACGTACGTTTAAAAAGTTTAAAAAGTCTAAGCTTAAGTAGAAGGCTCGCGTTCTGTCTTTGTTTTAGAGGGCATAAGTGATGTTATTGGATAGTGAGTAGTAATTAAGCTTAGACTTTTTGTTTGAGTGGATTGTAGGTGTGGCCCATGTGACAAAATTAAAAAAATATCATTTAACAATTTATTTAAAAAAACCGGTCATTATAAAATTGGTTAAACTAGATCATATTGAGGTCGGTCTGCAAATGCATTTAATTTTAAGTCAAACTTGATATTTCTAAAAGTTTAATACAAATGCAATCTCAGCCATTCATTTAGAATATTTTTATATGGTCCATTAAGGTTTGGAAAATACTTTTCCCACCAAAGACAAACCTAATTTTGAACTCTATATATCATTTTGTAGTTTGATCTAATAGTAGTTTCTATTCTTAAGAAAGTTTAAGAAAAGAATATTTAAAGTTAATAGGTTATTAAAGAACCAATCTGAGTTATTACTTAATTTTAAAAAAGTTTGAGAAAAGAATAAATAAAATTTTTAGGATAGAAATGAATCAATTTGAGTCACTGTTTAATTTTGAAAAAATTTGAAAAAATAATATCTAAAGTTCTTAGATTGGGTTGCGGTACAATTCAAGTTAAGACTTAGGCGGAGGAACTTTGATGCGAAAAATATTTACTTATACACTTATTCAATTAGTGAAATTCTCAAGTTTTTTTGGAGGATAAATATAAGCATTTTGAAACGAACTATTACATATTGATATGTACCTCTTTTGAACTCTTACCTCTTTTATCTTAAGTATAACATTTATATTCTATTAAAAAATTTTCTTTTGATATGTTTCAAGTTTTGTAGATACTTATGAAGTGCTATCAAATTATTCTGAAGTTTATTAAGAACTTAAAAGTCTTTTTGTGTAAATTTGAGTATTTCATAAATACTTATAAAAATATTTTAAGTTATTCTTTAAAATAATCCATAAACCTCTTATTTCATTGTCTTGCAAATAGTAACATTATAACTTGTTTACTACATAAAAAGATTCTCTTTAAGCTATATGCTAACATACTTTGTTGCATACAAGTTCAAAGATTTGAGAAACATGTATAGTTCATTTGTTTTAGAAAAGATGTCCATGCACGATTCAACCATTTCTCCTACATCTTTTACTAAATTCAGGACTTGAGACAATAATTAGATCTGTGTTAAGACATGTAAAATCATAATGGTGATGATATCCACAAAACTCCTAGTCATATTAGAGAAAGACGCTACCAATTAAAAGAGGGTAACGATAGATCTCTTAAATTCAGTGGCATTCAAGTGAATTGAAGGTGTGATATTGCTCATGCTAGATAACGAGATCTAAGCACTCAAAAAGGAAGGTGTAGATGGAGATCAGAGCAGTGGTATTGTATCTTGGATAAGAAGTATAGTGGTAAGATCGACATATAATGAGGATTCATGAGAAGTACTCAGTTTGGATAACAAATGGTATTCAACCATAAAAAATGATTGGAGGTCGATCTATTCTGGTGTCAGGGAATGCAGTGAACTCCTTAGGAGATCTTGAATGCATGAGTCATGTTTATAACAAAATGGAACGTGGTTGTAATCGGTACTCGTGGTAGCACTAGAATCTAAATAGATAAATTGTGAGTGTGTGTTTCGAATAAAATTAAATATGGAAGTGTGTGTTTTGAGAGTAAATGTGAAAAAAATAATACTCATTTTTAGAGTTGATTGAAAAAATTGGTTAAATTCATACAATTTTTTCAGTTCAAATAAAAAATTTAAAATATCCTATTTTTCAATTTGTAATCACATATTTGAGACCTCCTTTTCTCTTTTTTTTGTTGCCGGTGAACCGTGATGCATGGCACAACTACCTGCAAGATAGGAAATATGAAGCTGCGAACACCAAATATGATGGTGATTTTTGAAATAAGCGGCCATTTGCAAAGAGAGAAGGAGATGCTACTCTCAAACATGGAGAGAGAAAGCGAGAGAGATGCAATTGTGTGACAAAGATGGAGATGACTAAGAGAAAAGAAAAGAAAAGTTATGAGAAAGAATGGAGATGACTAAAAGGGAAGGAAAGAAAAGTTATCAAAAAGGATTAACTACGAATTTGATACCTGAAAGATTCAGTCGCTGACAAAAAGCTCCTAAAAGGTGTTATGGACAAATAGACCTTTGAATGATTTAAAAGTATGATAAAAAGACCAATAAATATTTTTTTGAGTAACAAAAAAAATTATATTTAGCAAATATTTTATCTATTAGATCTAAATTTTTGTAGTAACATTTGGATGAATATTTAGAAGGTACATAAAAAAATTAGAACAAAATTCTCTATTTTTTTTATTTTTCAAAAAATTATGGTCATTTATAATACTTTTTTTTTAAAAAAAATTTATTTGACAAAAATTTATCAAAATTTAAGAATGAAAAAATCTTATTTTTTAATTATAATTGTAAAAAATTATATCAAAATTTGATTTATAAAGTTGTTTCTTAAATATATATATTTAATATCTAGTTCTTTTTGTCTCTTTTCAAATATTTTCAGGGACTTATTTATCGTTAGTATCTTTTAGGATTTGTTTTGTCAATAATATAAAATTTTGGAGTATTATTTTAGTAGTTTATTTTATGAAAAATTTTGTTAAAAATTATTAGTGTAAAATTTGGGTTAAAATGTAAAACTGGATTGTGAGCTAAGACCCAAAAGTTTTTAAAATTATTATTGTATAAAATTAAAAATTAATAATAATATTTTAACACCAATAATTATATAATTTATATTACCCAATAATTATATAATTTATATATAGGTAATTCACATGAATAAAATAAATAGTTTTTAATATTACATCAATGTCCTAAATCTAAAAAGTTTTTAATAATGAATCCGATTGAATTTATTTGCTTCAATTTATATAATTATATGGCAAAACGAGACATATATATATATATATATAAAAGCTTTTTGAATTTAGGATATTGATGTAGTATTGAAAGCTATTCATTTTGTTAATGTGAATTACCCTATTATATATGTATATAACACCAAAAACAATTTTAAGGCATTTTCTTGATGGGTTCACTAAGTACTAACCGTCCGGACCTTGATAAGAAGAGGAAGGAGAAAGTAAAGCTAAAGGGTTGTCTATAGTGCTCAAGGATAATGAATATATCAGTACCCCATCTAAGTATAATTACCATTTACCCCAATGCGTAGAACAAGCAGAGTTATCCACTATCCACTAAACTACTATTATTGCACGAGCACGTGCGTAGAGCGTGGGTTCAACCTTTGCAATTTTCAAATTAGAATAACATTAGATTCCAGTATTCTACTAAATAAACAGTACCACCAGGCACGGAGCTTTCGCCATAGCAGATATTTTATTTCTATAGCAATAAATAAAATAAAAAATCTTATAACATTTAATTTTTCTATTCAATACATTACACTTTGATTGGTTACAAATAAAGCAGGTTTCTTGTTTGGTGAAGCTACACTGCATAAAAGACACCTCTAGTTCCCAAGTTTTTTGGGTACCTGTACTGTTACACTATACTATACTCTACACCTTCAACTAAACCTTCTCTACTTTTCTCCACCATTTTCAACTTTGGAACTTATAGTACACACCACCAACCATCTGATTTAGACTTTTAGCTTCTTCAAGCTAGGAAGGTAAAGGTTTCTTTAACTCTTTAATCATGTTCTTGTTTTGCTATGGTTGCTTCTATTTTTGGATAGTTTGACTTTCCTGTTCTTGTTTCGCTCCAGATTTGATTTTCTTTTTATTGTGTGGTTTCTTTTTTCTTTTTTATGTTAATGATCTGATGAACATGTTGATGTTTCAACTCACTTGATTTCTGTTCTTCAGATTTCAAGTTAAACATGTTTCATCTCCTGTTTGGTCCTTCTTTCTCTTTCTATGTTCTTTTAGAATATTCCCCGGATATGATTATCAACAGTTTTATTATTATTATTATTATTATTATTATTATTCTAAAAAGTGGTTTTTTTTATGTAATTATTTTTCCTGCTGGTTATATTTATAGGTGAAATGATTGTGAAAATCACTCACATGTAAGAAAGGCATCAATTATTAGGAAATAAAATGAGAAAAATGATGAAGAACAAGCAAATAAAGCTGCAGGGTTTTTTGTTAACATAAGATCTCACTAATCAGAAGTGATTTGGGAGTAATCTAAATAAATAATAACTTTTTCTTTTTATTTCTTTTAATACGGTAAATAAATAATAATTAGAATAGCAAAAGTCCTTACTAGAAAGATTCTACAATAATAATATTCAATTAACAAAAATACAAAGGTATATAATAATTCCGAAGTATGATCTAGAAGTGGTTAGTACCTGAACAATTGAATATCTGATGAGTAAGAACAATTTGTGGCAATTAAATTCAGTTTATCTCTATAAATATTGATTAATCTTTGATTATCTCAATCTGAACAAATAACTACAAGGGTCTTAACTCTTAATGTGTTATCTGCTTTCATAATTTCATTCCAATTCTATGATTGCTCTTTTTAATTCAGTATACCTGGTGTGGCAGATTTCCCTATGGGGAACAAGTATTTGTTGTTGTCTCTCTGTTTGTGGGCTTTAACATGTTCCCTTCTTCCTTCGTTCTCATATGGACTCATGAGAATCGGTTTGAAGAAGAGAACTCTAGATCTTGAAGCCATCAAAGCTGCTAGAATGGTAAGAGAAAAGCTAAGATTGAGCAGGCCGATGATGGGTGCGAACGATCATTCTGTTAATAAGCCAGGCATCGAAGACGATATAGTACCTTTGAAGAATTATCTGGATGCACAGTATTATGGAGAGATTGGAATTGGAACACCACCGCAAACATTCAATGTCATCTTTGATACTGGCAGTTCTAACCTCTGGATTCCTTCATCAAAGTGCTACTTTTCTGTGAGTTCAACTTAACTCCTTTTTCTACATTTGACAGAGCTGTGTTATATTGGTGTCTTGTATTGACTAATTTCCTGTTGTAGCTTGCCTGCTATACGCATCATTGGTACAAGTCATCGAAATCCAAAACATATGTAAAGAATGGTAATGCCAGCTTCTCTTTATTTGTATTCTAAAAGTAGCATATATGCCACTTAATATGAATTTTCCTTTTTTGCTTGTTGCCCAGGAACATCATGTAAAATAGTGTATGGTTCTGGATCAATATCTGGCTTTTTCAGTCGTGATAGCGTTACAGTTGGTGATGTCGTGGTCAAGAATCAAGTGAGTGATTTTATATCCTTTGTCAGCTTTGGGGACCTGGGTCATGATATACAGTTTTGTCACAATACTTGGGAGACTTGACTATTATCTTTACTATATTTGACTGTAGGATTTCATCGAGGCTACGAGGGAAGGAAGTCTGTCCTTTGTGTTAGCGAAGTTCGATGGAATACTTGGTCTTGGATTTCAGGAGATCTCAGTCGAAAATGCCTTGCCAGTATGGTATGTTTTAGTACGTCCTATGTTGTGTGTACATTTACATCTGATTCCCGAGTTAATAAGTTAAAGGAAAGCTTTCCTTTAATTGACTAACCTGTTATAAAATTACAGGGATAATATGGTGCTACAAAATCTTGTGAATGAGCCGGTTTTCTCTTTCTGGCTCAATGGGGATCCGAATGCGAAAAGTGGTGGTGAGCTAGTGTTTGGAGGTGTTGATCCGAAGCACTTTGTAGGAAACCATACCTATGTTCCAGTTACTACAAAAGGTTACTGGCAGGTTAGCAAAAGCAACACTCTGGTTTGATCAGGAATTCTTTGTAACATCCTAGTTTTTGCAGAAAATTGTTAACATGATTTTTTTTGTCAGATTGAAATGGGAGATTTTTACATTGGTGGTGTGTCAACAGGTGACATTTTGTACTTTGACAATAAGACTCTTTGAGTGATTAACAGGATTTGGAACATATTAAGGAGAAAAATTGAATTCTGTATTTTCCTATCTTAAGATTTATTTTTTCATTGCTGTAAGCTTTGATTATGAAGCGGATCTAACTGTGAAATATATCAATGTTCATTAGGTGTTTGTGAGGGTGGCTGTGCTGCTATTGTGGATTCCGGAACGTCTTTGCTCGCTGGTCCAACTGTATGTGCTCATATCGGTTTTGAAAAATTCTCATTAGTAAATTTTCATCTATACTTCTTATTGACTCTGAATTTATTTCAGACTGTTGTGACTGAAATCAATCATGCTATTGGAGCTGAAGGAGTTCTGAGTGTAGAATGCAAGGAAGTTATTTCTCAATATGGAGAGTTGATATGGGATCTCTTGGTCTCCGGGGTAAAATCTTCTTACCCGTCCTTTTAATATTTTTTCCCCTTTGATTCGCTCTCACTGATTGCTGCCCTTGTGCATTTTCACTCCTTGGACCTAAAATAGTTTGATTTTTGTCTGCAGGTACGAGCTGATGATGTGTGTTCGCAAGTTGGTTTATGTACAATGAGGGATCAATCTAAAAGGTTAGAAAGTCTAGGTGCCTGCACTTTTATTAAAATCTGGCCAGTACTTAACCAGCAAAAGAAAGACGAGTAATCTCATACCATTTGATGAAATCTCACACCATTAAAAACACCAATGATGACTAATTGATGGCTACAAATCACAAAATTGGCTGGTTCCCTAATACTCTTCATATATTAATGTTTACACGTGCATCAAATTAAGTAATACACGTCAGCAAAAATAATTACCTTTTTAATTGATCGCATAAATGGTCATCCAAAAGAATAGATGTAATTAAACTTTTGTGCTGAAACGGACTCCTAAGTCTACTTTTAACTTTTATACCATGCAGTGCTGGGATTGAGATGGTGACTGAAAAGGAACAGAAAGATTTGTCAGCTAAAGATACTGCTTTGTGCACTTCCTGTCAGATGCTTGTGATTTGGATCCAGAATCAATTGCGACAAGAGTCGACCAAGGACAGAGTTTTCAACTATGTAAATCAGGTATAAGCCCTTAGAATCATCGACCCTCTCCAAAAAGCTTATTAGTTGAATTAGAGTTGTATTCATTTGTATCATTTCATTTTATCATTGGCAGTTGTGTGAGAGCTTGCCGAGTCCGAATGGCGAGTCGGTAGTAGACTGTCAGAGCATTCATATATTGCCAAACATCACTTTTACAATCGGAGATAAACATTTCACCCTCTCGCCGGATCAGGTTAGTCTGAATTCCTGATAAATTAAATTACGAATTTACTTTGATAGAGAAGTTAACGAAGGAGTGAAAACTCACATGCAGTTGTCTTTATATAAAGTTGATAAAGTTGATAGTTGAGAATCGTTAGAGGATAATTTAGTCAAACTTGTCAAATCATCTAACAATTTTTAAATATCAACTAACTACATGTGAGTTTTGACCTAACGCAGGGCCTGGGTAATGAGGTAGCCTAACCATATAATTACATTAGTAGCTGATTCCCCATGGCTGAACGGGTGAACATAACTAAATAGGAGAGAATATTGAACAACACATTATAGTGTCATCTATTATCTGTAAACTTCGTCTAACTTGGAATTCTTTTTGTTCTGAAAATGTTCTCCTCTTGCAGTATATTCTGAAAACTGGAGAAGGCATTGCTGAAGTTTGTCTTAGTGGGTTTATCGCATTCGACATCCCCCCGCCACGCGGTCCTCTCTGGTATGCGCTCGCAAATTATATAGTAACCCTGCATGAAATGAACTATACAATAACATGTTCTAAGCTATGTCCTAATATGTCTACCGCTATCTGCTCGCAGGATTCTGGGCGATATCTTCATGAGGGTATATCACACGGTCTTTGACTCTGGGAATCTCCGACTTGGTTTCGCCAAAGCTGCGTAACGAGACTCGGGAGAATATGTAAGGAACATTTTCAATGGGCACGTTGGTGTGCTGTAAATAAAGAATGTTGTAAGAGTATTAGGACGTAGCTTCACTATCTTATGGGTTCATGAATGATTTTCTCTAGTACCACGTTGAACTATTGCAGGCTATTTTTCATTTCACTGTTAGACTCGCTAGATTAATGTGGATGCCTGTATGTCTGTATACCTTATGAAGACGTAGATGGCAAAGTGTGGCTTAAAATTTGGAACTTCTGTTATATCTAATTTATCCTTCCAATGAATGAGGTTCATGTAGAGTTGACCTTTTGTTTTTGGGTCATGCTTCCACATATATAAGGAAGTATAACTCGTTCTAGGTGTTTTGTCTTAGAGATGAAAATAATGAATCGAGGAGAAAAAGATACTTAAGTTCCAAAAAATAAAAAGAGAAGTATACAGAAAATAAATATAATACTTTTCAGTTTTCGGGACAGAAAAATTGTCTTCATCATCAAATGAATTTTTATTAACTGGCACTTGCGTAAACATGTGATATTGTATGATACAAGATATATGAACACACTAATTAGTAATTACACTAACTTTTAGAGCTCCCTTGGATCCGATGGAATATTAGAGTTAGTATGGACCCAAATTGCCAAAATTGGACACACATGTCTTTATCACTACTTGCTGGTGCATGTGGAAGTGGAGGAATAGGAAGATCTTTGAACCGATCTTCAACATTATATCCTCCGCACCTGTTAGCATAATGCGGAGCTTTGTGAGTAATATTAGAAAAGCCTTCCTTGAGGAAACAACAGGGGATTTCATAGCTAATATGGGAAAATGCATACCAAACATAAACATTAAAAACAAATATTCAAAATTCAAGTAAAAAGAATATCTGAAAGTAAAACAAAATAAAGCCAATTTAGATTTAGAATTTAGAATTTAGTGTATAAGATTTAGAATTTAAAGTGGCTGACAGTGGTGTCTGGTGGTGGTTGGTGGTGGATGGATAAAATTGTGGTCTTAAAAAGCAGAAGTGAAAAGTGAGAAGGGATAAAAGGATAGGAAACGTTTCAAGTGCTTCAGGGTATTTTTTTAAAGATCAGTATGCCAAGTACGGTTAGGTTGCAAATTTTATTTTGTCCTAGAGTGATGCAGGAAAAGATCAATGTATCCTTGAAAAGTAAATGAAAAGGATAAGGGGCAGCTGCTATGAGAGATGCAGAGAGAGAAAAACTTCAAATCAATCTATCTCTATCACCACATTTTTAAAAAAAAAAATATCTATTTTAACATCAAATCTATTACGAATAGAAAAAGAAAAATATTTTTTCTTTAATTTTTAAAAAATATTTGCAAATTTTAATTAAATTGAAATAAAAAAAATTTGAGAACCTTATTTTTTATCAGATTTATTGAATATTAAATTTAAGTATTCATATATATAACTATATTTTTTATAAAAAAAATGAATATGAACATTTTTATTTTAATAATGTCATTTAAAAAAATACAAATATACAATATAAAAAATTATGTATGAAATGACATTATCAAAAATAGAAGAACCATTATTATTTATTTTTTTATGCATTATTTAGGTAAAAATATTATTGCATTTACTAAAAATTAGCTATTAAATTAGTTATTTTATATTTATGTATATTTATATATAGGTTTATATATATTTTTTCACTGAATAATTAGTTATAAGAGGAAACAACCAAAAAAAAAAAAAGACTCTATTATTAAAAATGATGACTAAATAAATAAAAAAGAAATTTTGAAAAAGTTCTGCTAACAAAAATTTATTGTTTACTTGTAAAAGAAAAAATAAATTAAAAGAAATCCAACTTCTATGTTAATATTAATATTTTTATAAAAATAGCAAGATTAACATAGATGTGTTAAAATAATTTTATATATGAAATATCAAGTAGTGTAATTTAAATATCATATTTTTTTTTAAATGTTAAGATTGATAAACATGGTTGAAATAGTTAAATTCTATAAGTTTTTGTGTGCTAAAATATCTAAATTAAGAATAACACTTCATTGAAATTATCATAAAAAAAATTTTCTCTTAGAAAAATAGCAAACTATTTCTAATAAAATAAAATCTTTTTTGTTTTTAAAATTATAAATAATTTAATTCCTCAATAATATTATTTTTTAAAAAAAATGAGAATTAATTTATACTTTATAAAATTTTACAATAGATTATTTTTTAAAATAAAAATCTTAATTTTTAAATTTGTATTATAAACAGGTAATTTATATTTATCTATATTACTTATTAATTTTAATGTACAAACTAAAAAATTAAGAAAGAAATGAGTATTTCAAAAACACAAACTACAAAATTATAAAACAGCAAAGAAAATAATTTTTATTTTTGCATGTTATGTTAGTGAAATCATATAGTGAAAGATATTCTAATCATAAATTTTAATAAAAAATATTTTCATTTGTATTTAAATAAAATAAAAAGTAAAAACTAATACAAATTGAAATCTAATTTTTTTTAAATCAAATTTATTTATAAAATTGTGTTTTTTATAAATTTATAACTTTAAAATACACATTTTGATTTTAAAACAATTTATCTAATATATAATTTTTTAAAGTGGCACGGGAATTTAAACTTAAGAATTTAGAATAACAAATAATTATAATAAAATAAAGTAAGAATACTAACTAAATTTATGCAATTATGATTTTGAAAATAATTAAAGCATAACATTAGTTAAATTACTATTTAATTTGTAAAATAAATATAGTATAACAAATGTTTAGATATTATTATATGTTAGTTCAAACTCTAAAAATGTTAACTTTAAATTCATATATCATATGTAGGACTATATGTTAGGTGTATCTATTCAAAATAAAAAATTTTGGTAATGGTTCCATGGCTGGACGATGATAAATTAAATGATGATTTATAATAAAACTTAAGAAATTATTATGGATTTGTTTTAAATTGATAAACTTATAAAAAATATTATTTTTAATGAATTTGAATTGAAACACAAAATTTAGATTTTTATTATATTTTATTTTTATATTTTATTTCAATTCAAATAGAAGTATATATTTTTTTTATTGATATTTATATTTTAAAGGTTATGAAAAATAAATGATTAATTTAAAATAATATTTTAATATAATTAAAATTTATTTTATGTGATTTTACATGCATAGTCTGTGAAATAGAGATGATTTTTTTGTTTTGGTTTTTAATTTTGCAAAAAATACTTATGAAATAGTTTTTTTTTTTAAATTTATCAATATATCTCAACAAAATAAGACTAGTTGTGAAATAAAACTACCCACAAAATTAACAAATAATATGTATAATAGTAAATTTGTTCTTTTTAACACAAATTAAAAAATATTTTTTCTTTAAATAAAAAACTCTTAATATGTTTGATATTCTAAAAGATTAAAAACTAATTTATTTTTTTTTATTAAAAACTAGTTTGTCCAAAAAAAATTATTAAAAACCAATTGAAGTATTACTAAAAAATAAATGAACAAATTAAAGTCTTAAAATTAATATTTTCTAATATAAGCTAATGTTGTTTTCTGATTGTAATATGTAAATTTTGAATATTTTATCAATTGAAATTGTTATTATTAGTTGATAAATTCTTAATAATATGTGTATAATAAATTGAGTAAGGATGCAAGATTAATGGTAATCAGATGAATATAAAATTTGTGATATACGTGATAAAAAATTGGCTTAAATGGACAAAATTATGAATATTTTTTTTTTGTGTTTTTAGAAAAAAAATTTCTTTTTAGTGATTTTTTTAAAAAATAAAAATAATTTTATATTTAAATATTTTGTACAAAAATATTTTATTCTCTGTTTGATATGATAATATAAAAATATTTTTTATTTATTTATAATATTAAAGTTAAAATATTTTTTTAAGTCATTTTTTAAAAATTATAAAAATATTTTTAAAGTTTTTTTAATTTTTATTGTTAAAATTTTATCAAATATATTAAAAAATTATTAAAAAATATTTTTATTTAACAATTTAATTACAACCAAATAAATTTTGGCTCATCATTTCATTGTAAGCTAACTACAGGGCACATGACATAAGTCATAAGCTAGTCTACATCATCACACCGTAGTGGACATTATGGACTTCTTCCATACCTATGAACTTGACAATGAAAAAACAGGTTAACGGTCCACCATGCACTCATTTTTCTCATTTTCACAACATTCCTCTCTCCCATAATCTCATCCCTTTATATATTTTATATTATATCTTAATGGTTCACAGGCATGGCACACTGAACCTCCAATATAGTACAATGCCTCACCTGAAATGCATCCAAAAGGATAATTTCAAAAGAAAATCGTGAGTAATTAGATTTGGTTGGTCACTGTGTAAAGTTGGTTGTTATTTTGTTGACTCTCTAGTTGGGTTTACTCAAAAAGGTAAGGTGGTCAAACGAGGCATTCCAACTCGTTTAGGCCTAACCCATTTAAGCTCGTGGATTATACGAGGTGACTTATTTAATTTTTGTTCATGCATTACAGTTTTCAAGGTGTGACCGTTTATGGGCTAATTTGATGGTTTACGGGTTAGTCCGTTTATATATATTTTTTTTGAAAAATTTTTTTAATGAAAAATCAAGTTTTAAGCTAAAAAAAATTGGACAAAAAATTATTATTTTTGAAAAAAAAAAACCTTAAACAGATAATTTTTTAATATATTAAGTCTTTGGGCTGGATTAAAAAAGTATTGAAAAGTATTGAATTTCTTTGGAAAATACAAAAAAAATTAAATGGCCCCTTGTTTAATCCATGAACTAGCTTGTTTAACCTATTGTTTCTTTTGAGTTGATTGAGCTCAATCTATTTAGTCCAAAGTCTAAACATATCTGATTTTAGAGACAAAAACTTACTCTTTAAGCGAATAAACATATCGATATGACAAATTTGGAGTATTTTGAAGATCTAAAAATAGTTAGTTATATTTTTCATAAGGGTTAAGTACTGTTTTCGTCTCTAAGGTCTGGGGTAAAAATCAAATTCGTTCCCGATATTTTTTTGTTATTAAAATCATTCTTAACATTACAAAACGTTATAAAATCGTCCTTTTGTCCATAAATAAATTTTTTCAGACAATTTTACCCTTTAAATAAAATAAAAAATATTAAAAAAAAACACCCCACCCCATCCCTTACCCCCACTCTACGAACATTTCTCAAAAGCAGCAGAAACCCTAAGCGATGAACTAAAATTGATTTCTGCATCAAATTTATGGAAAACATGACTGTGGACGAGTTCAATGCTCATCATGACAAGTACCAAAACAAGTATATGAAGAGAGTCATCAAGCTTTGCAGGAAGCTTCAGGTCTTGGATCAGCCTCATGATCAAGATGCCTTCGATCTCGGCAACAGGATTTGGGGTACCAGAAGCTTCGAAATGGGCTTCAAAGTCAAAGAACCAGAAGAATCAGACGATGATTTTAACGATATCAGTGATAATAAAAATAATCAAGATCAAGATGAAGCCATGCTTCCAACTGAAGAAGAACAAGTCAAAGAAAAAGAAAAAGAAAAAGATAAACATCAAGAGGATGATCTTTTGAATAGGTACATGTAATAAGCTTTTTAATTTGGGAATTTGATTGTTTTGGTTCCGTATAATAATACGTATTTGTGGGAGCGTATGTAGGTGTCCGTTCTTGAGAGGGACGTTCAGGTTCAGGAGCAGAGTAGGGAGGATACCGGTGGTGTCGGAGAGAGCGGTGGAGAGTGAGGTGGGGTGCCTTGGAGAGAGTGCGGTGCAGAGGTGGGATGATAAGTGGAAGAATCTGCAGATTCAAGAGATGCAGAACTACTTGGCTGATGACTGATGATGCAGGGGATAGTGGTGATAATGGAGGAGGATTTTTTTTTATTTTTGTTTAAGGGCAAAATTGTCCGAAAAATTTTATTTATGGATAAAAGGACGATTTTCTAACGTTTTGTAACGTTATGGATGATTTTAATAACAAAAAAAGGTCGGGGACGAATTTGATTTTCACCCCAGAACTTAGAGACGAAAACAGTACTTAACCCTTTTCATAATTTGCAGCACAACATTCTTTAATAATATAAATTTTCTTCTTTTATTTTATGGTGTGCTTTAGATTTCTTTTAAATAAAATGTAACTGGGTCTATAGGACAACAATAGAAATGACAATGTTATTTTATGCTAGGATGGTTTCTCTTAAATTTTTTATTGTTCTAATAATCATATATGTTTTGGTGAATAATAACAAATCAAATTGAATTTCAAGCACCCTTTAGGATTTCATAAACGCTCTGTTAAGGTTTCTATCTAGCGCCCCCCATGGGTTTGTTACTCTCGATCTTCCCTTTTTCAATCTTCCTCTCATCTCCTTCTAATTTCTTCTAATATTTTCTTTTCCTTTTCTAAACCACTCCCTTTTTCTTTTAAACTCTCTTATTCTCATCAATCACCTACTTTATTTTTAAATTTTCTCTACAACATGAAAAGCAAATCAGAGACTCAAAAGCTCCATATATCTGGAAGTGATCAGGAGGATGACTTGATCATATTAGCTTATGAAGATGTTTATGAAGGAATTTAGACTTGTACAAGGAGTTTGTCTGAAAGGTTCTTCTCAGATCGGATATTTTCAATAGGTACCATGGAAGGAGCTCTCTATGCAATATGGAATAAAGTAGAAAGGATTTAGAGTAATCAAAAAATCCAAGAACTAGTTTTAATTTTTCTTCGATAATGTCTCTGATTTGACTTGAATTGGAGAGGTTTTCCCTGGTTATTCAAGAGTTTTGTTCTGCAGATCCATAGATGGAAGCAATCACTGAACATAGAGGATAATTACATCTCTTTCTTTCCTGTACGAGGACAATTCTAGGGATTATTAGAACAATACAGGACACTTGAGGTTGGCCAGAAATTGGGTAGGAGACTAGGACAAACTAAATATGTTGCTCTATTTAAAATTAGAGGTAAAATTACACGCATAATGAAGGCTAAAGTGGAACTAAACGGTGATAAAAAAGTGAGAGATACACTGAAATTGCTTGATCCTAATCAGAAAACGCTAGAAATTGGAGTTTGCTATGAACGACTAGGTGTGTTCTGTACCTATTATGCAAAATTGGGACATGAAACTAAGAATTGCCAATCTTTTTGTTGATGATTTTGCCCAAAACAATCTCAAGAAAGATAGAGTTAGTGAATGACTTAAGGTAGATCAGGTCGGAAGGCATTTAACTAAAAAGAGAGCTTCCTTCAATCCTAATCAACCTCGGAATGGTATTGTTCCAACTCTATCGAAGAAAATATCTCCAGTTGCTTGGCTTTTTGATAGTTTCTCAAAATTAAGTGTGCAGGACGGACATAAAAAATAGAACAGTGATAAAAATGCTGCCAATTTTGGTTCTAGAGCTGAAAATGAGGGTGAATCAAATGACATTGGTAATTCTACTGATACTAATTCTTCTTCTAATGCTTTATTGGAGACATCCTATCTCCTTAATAATGTCCAACAAAAAATAATAGTGCCATGACCAAGTTTAGAAAGGAGAATAAAAAATCAAACCTGAAACAACTTGCCAGAAAGTCAGTAATAGGTTTCAAATGAAGGACTAGAGGTAAAGGTAAGGAAGATATTTCTAAGAAAATTTGTCTCAAAGATATTATCTCTAATGCTATAAAGATGGAGGGTGCCAACCTTCATGTGACACCCAAAGGGATATGAAACAGCTTTCGTAAAATTGTTGGGGTTTGGAAAGATTCTTGACAATCCAACTTTATATGTGAAACAAAAAATCAATCTCGACAAGTTGAAAAAAATTAAGATCTTGTGGTTTCAAAAAATGGTTTATTATGGATCCGGATGGCTTATTTGGGGGTTTGGCAATGGCATCGCGAGATGGTTGCACTGTTCAGATTTTATAGCATGGTAGATTCTTCATTGCAGAATCAGTTTTGGCACCTGGTTCTAATGATTCTTGCGGTGTTCTAGATGTTTACTAACTTCAAATGATCAACATAGAATGTCTTAGTTTGCTGAATTGACATCAGTCATTCAACAGTTCCATAGTAAGATTATTTTAATGGGTGATTTCAATATCATTTCTAATTAATTGGAGAAAGAAGGCGGGGGTATAAAATCTCCCTCTTCTATTGATGCTTTCAATAGTTTTATTGATGATAATTTCATGATTGATATTCGTATGCTCAGGAGACCATTCACTTGGTCAAATAGACAAAGTGGTGATGAGTTAATACAAGAGAGACTAGATCGGCTTCTAGTAGGAGTTAATTGGAAACAAATCGATTCTAATATATCGGTTCTTAGACTCTTAGAATAAGGGTTGGAATGTTGGATCATTCCCCTCTTCTCTTAGACTTTAACCTGAGAACTAAGAAATATAAACAACGATTCAAATTCTAAGAAAGATAGTATTCCAATGATGAAATAAGGTAGATTTTTAGAGAAGTTTAGCGCGAATAGATTGATGGTTTAGCCACGTATATCCTAACTCAAAAAATAAAGCATTGTTGGAATAAGATTGTCAATTGGCAACAAGAAAATAGATCTAATTCGAAGGTGGAGATTTATTCATTATAATCCAAATTAGAGGAACTCTGTTTAGCAAGAATTCATAGGGGTGAAATCATTTCAGAACTAGAGGACAAACTTGAGAAAGCGTTGCAAAATGAGAAATCTTATTGGAAAGATAAATCTAGAATCAAATGACTCAAATCTGGTGATTAGAACACGACCTTCTTCCATCAGAAATTTAGAAATCGAACCCGAAGGAACAAAATTTGACAACTTAATGGCAGCAATGGTAAATTGGCTACTTCTAATGCTGGAATTGCTTTTATGGCTGAATCATATTTCAAAGAGATCTTCTCCTCTACTTATCATGAGAACCCTGAATTTTTGTTTACCGACTTTGAACTTAAGGTTACATCTCACATGAACCGTAGGCTTTAAAGATCAGTGACTATAGAGGAAGTGAAACGTGCTACCTTTAGCATTCATCCCCAAAGTGCTCCAAGAGATGATTGTATGACAGCAAAGTTTTCTCAAAGCTTCTGGAACATCCTTAGTGGTTATATGTTTTGAGCAGTTAAGAGCTTCTTTTCAAGGGGCATAATTTTGAAGGATTTTAATCTTACTCAAATCTGTCTTATTCCCAAGATTCCTGATAGTAAAGATATGACTCAGGTAAGACTAATAAGCTTATCTTTAGTCTTTTATAATATTATCTCTAAAGTACTTGTGCATAGACTTCAGGGTATGATAAATAGACTAATTAGTCCTACGTAGAGTACTTTTATTAAAAGCAGATTAATTTTTAATAATATCCTAATTGCTCATGAGTGCATGCATTACTTGATGAACAAAAGACGAGGACTCAAAAATGAAATGGCGCTAAAATTGGATATGAGTAAGGCATATGATAGCGCATAGTAGTGCAGCGCCCAATACACCAGAAACTCCCATCATATGAAATGGGTTTAATGTCCAATTATGAAACCCTTGGAAAAATAGGATGAATCGAAATATAGCTGCTACACCAAAACTGGGTGCAAAGAACCAACCAGACTGACCCAGTGGATAAATCAGGAATACGGAAACAAAAATAGCAATTCGTTCCCGGGCCTTGTACACACCGCCCATCACACTATGGGAGCTGGCCATGCCCGAAGTCGTTACCTTAACCGTAAGGAGGGGGATGCCGAAGGCAGGGCTAGTGACTGGAGTGAAGTCGTAACAAGGTAGCCGTACTGGAAGGTGCGGCTGGATCACCTTCGTATAGGTCGAATTGATTATTTATTTTATATGGGTGCCTATCCAAAAATGGAATATGAATCATTCACTATTTCTCCGGTTTCTAGGCCATAATCATCATGGGGGAGAGATGGCCGAGTGGGATTCGAAAATTAGTGACAACTGTTTTTTATTATGTCATTTAGAAGGACAACCCCATGGTTTCTTCAAACCAAATAGAGGTATCCGACAAGGAGACTCTCTATCTCCGACAAAGAGATCCTCTATCTCCCTACTTTTTTCTTCTGCAGAAAGTCTCTCCTTCTTGCTATACAAGGCAAAACAAAATAGACTAATTTAAGGTATTCAGGTACACAGGTGATGTCCCAAGGACAACACCTCTTATTTGCTGATGATTCTATCTTATTCTGTAAGCTAATCACGAGGCATGTTCAAACATTTTGAATTTGTTGAGTTCTTATGAAAGCATCAGTGGTCAGAGGGTGAACTTTAATAAGGCTGATGATTTTTTTAGCCACAATACCCCATCTACTACTCGTACACAATTGGCTAACTCTATGAATATTGATCACATTGGGGTCCAGTGGTTTGCCTTCTACAGTCTCTATATCTAAAAAGGCTCCTTTCCGTATGATCAAACAGAAGGTTCAGAAGAGAATCCAAGGATGGAAGTGCGGTCTTCTATCTTCGGGTGGTAGACAGGTATCGCTTAAGACTGTGGGTAAAGCTATTCCTATTTATACATTGTTTTGCTTCAAGTTACTTGACGGTTTAATTCGAAAATCCACTCTCTAGTTTCTCAGTTCTTGTGGGGGCAAAAAGTTTCTAAAAGGCAGATGGCTTGAATCAGCTGGGACACTATGACTCGTCCAAGAAGAGTAGGAGGCTTTGAATTTAAAGATCTTAGGATTCAAAATTTAGCACTATTAGGCAAACAGGTTTGACAACTTGTAACACATCCTACTTCTCTATTATCCAAAATTCCAAGAGGTAAGTAATTTAGAAATGGTAATGCTATAACTGCAGAAACTGGAGTCTTACATTTTTGGGATGGAAGAGCATACTAGAAGGCCAAAAAGTTGTTGAAAAAGGTCTTAAATAGGCTGTGGGTACTTGAGAGAATATTCGAACCTTTGGGGATCCTTAGCTGCCTCCTCCGCATCCTTTAATGATCTATGAAATGCGAAATAGATAGGCTATTTTCGATTTGGTTCCAAAAGTTAATGCCTTAATTACTGAAAATAAGAATTGGAATCAGAGTTTCATTCAGGAATTATTTTTCCAAGACATTGCAAACAAGATTTTGTCGGTTAAAATTCATCGGAGTAGTGACAAATTGCAATGGGATTTAAAAATTCAAACATTATGACATTTCTTCAGGTTATAGAATTGGCTATTTATTTCATCATCCGCCTCTTGAGGTTTGCCCTAATAATATGCATCAGAAAAGCCATGGATTGAACTATGGAAGTCACTAATAGAAAATTACTTATTACAGACGGATATTTCTGACAAATTTTATCCTACGGAAATACAGACAAATTTTGTGAGGGAATGTTTGTCAAAAACAAAGAAAAATAAATTAGCATGAATTACAGATGGAAAAAAAATCTGTCGATAATTTTGTCAGAAAAATTAGTTTTTCTGTGGGAAATAGTTACTGACGCTGTATTTAAATGAACAAAAATGCTAATGTTTTATTAAATTATTACAGACAGAAAATCTGTCTGTACTTTAAAATATTCCGTCGAAAATATTAAAATAAGGGTTTGGTTCATGTTCTTCTCTTCATTCCACAAAACACCCATATCCTTCATCAACGGTGCTCCTCACCTATCCCCTCCAAATCCTTCATCGGTGGTGCCTCTCGCCCTTGCACCGCCGTTGCCCAAAGCTCCATCACACCCCTTCCCCAATCTCTCTCTCTCTTTCAGTTTCAATGCTGATGAATTCACTACCCTCTCGACACCATTTTTCGTCGTTTTTCGCTGAAGCTCGTTGATGAGAGGATATTTTATACGCTTTTTGGCATCATTTTCATATAGTTTTTATTATGTTTTGTTTAAGTTTTATTATATTTTCATAGGTTTTAGTGCGAAATTCACATTTTTGGATTCTACTTTGAGTTGTTGCATTTTATGATGATTTCAGGTAATTTCTGGCTAAAATTGAGGAGCTTTGGACAAGTCTGAGTCAGAGACAGAGAAAGGACTGCAAATGCTGTCGGATTCTGACCTCCGTGCACTCGAAGGAGCATTTTTGGAGCTACAGAAGTTCAAATGGTGCGCTCTTAATGGCATTGTAAAGCTAACATCTAAGGCTTTCCAGCAATATATAATAGTCCATAATTTGCTTTGGAAATGAAGGTCCAAAATTGGCGTTCAACACCAGTACTTCACCCTCTTCCTAGCGTTGGATGCCCAAAAGGGAGCAGCTGGTGCCCAACGCCCAAAAAGGAGTCCAAAGCTGGCATCCAAAACCCTAGAGGGAGTACCACTCGTGGCTTCATCCCAAGCTCAGTCCAAACGCTCAACTCAAGTGGGCCCAAGGATGAATTTCGCACCTCTAATCTATTCTATCATATTTTTGTACTTCTTAGTTATTAGATTAGTATATATAGAACAAGGATCACCCTTATTCAGCAGCTAACCAGACTTTATCATATACCATATTTTTGAACGTTATTGTAAGCTATGAGTCACTAACCTCCTAGGTTAAGGACATATAGGAGCTCTGCTGATTCTTATGGATTAATAATATCATCGTTCTATTTCAATCTATGCTTGATTCTATTCTAAGATGTATCTTCGTTCTTCATCCTAATGAATTGGGAGTGTAACTTGACCATCATCCCTATTCTACATGGGTTCTTGCGAGTCCTTGACGGGATAGTACTGAATCACAAGCTTGATTATACATCTCTTAGACGGCTAATCCACGACTTCGTTGGGGACTTGGAGACATCAGTTCAGCTGAGGTACGGGGCGATTAGGGCCTTTGTGGTATAGGCTAGAATCAATGGAGCAGCGTTCTCTGATTCGGAAGATCCGACCTTATCTGTGGTGCTTTGAGTAGGATCACCAAGGGAAAGGACTGCTGGAGCTTCACCCCCGTTCAGATTGGATAACCACTGACCTGGCGTTTGATCTAAAACAGAGGAGATTAATGACGACTGACTTGGCGTTAGTCACTTACAGCCTGCCATGAAATGAATAATCAGAAGTTGAAGTAGACAGTGAGAAAAGTTGATCCAGAAGGAGGAAGCATCTCCGAAACCTCAATCGTTCTCTCATCACTGATTTCACATCTATCCAGTAACTTTATTTATTCTGTTTTATGCGTTTTCCACAACAACTATATTTTTTATCTGCCTGACTAAGATCTACAAGATAGCCATTGCTTGTTCAAGCCAACAATCTCCGTGGAATCGACCCTCACTCACCTGAAGTATTACTTGGACGACCCAGTGCACTTGCCGGTTTATTTATGCGAATATTGCGGAGTCAATTTTGTGCACTACTCATTAGCATTGTCGCCACTTCTACTCTTCTTCTCATTGTCATTGGTTTAGGTAGGCTCCGTCATCCCTTCCGATTACATTAATTCTCTTGCAATTGTATCTGTTCTATTCTCAAAACAATTTAGGGTTTTATTACAGAGACAGAAATTAATTCTGATCAAATCTAGTCTCTACCATTTATTCAACACATAATTTCAGAAATATATATAATTCATCATTACCACATTAATCAATCAGCTTCATGTTTTTGTTAGTTTATTTCGATTGTTACGATCGCATTTATCTTCAGTTAATCTCGTGTGGCTCTAATCTTTCTTCATATATATATATATATATATACACACTAGGGGTGGGTGACTTGGTTCTGATGGTGATATCTTCATAGTCAATTTGATGATATTGAATGTCACATATCATATATATTATTTAATTGGTTGATTAGTTTCAAGCATATAATATGTCATCATGATTGACTTGCAAATAAAATTTGGAAATTAAATGTTCTTATAGTGATAAAATTAAAAGACTCATAATACTACTACAACAGAAATTAATTCTAAAACGAGACATGCTATTAGAACTAAATAAATTAGTATATTTTTTTTACTCTGATTCTTCTATAATAGATGCTTAGTCAAATGTAATTCATCAAAATTGTACTATTAGAGTGGAGTTTCTCTTTTTGATATAATTTCTTAGTTGATTCTATTACATTAAACTTTTATAAATAGCTAATGTTGTAGGAGACTTGAAGCTACACCAGGATTACATGGTGGAGTTTGTCAAGTTTCTTAAGACAGAAATCTGGAAACAGATCTAGTCATTGCTACCTGTTTTTACTATTTTTAAGTTATTGAAAGTTTAATTAAAGATGGTTATCATAGATAATAAAAAATATTGGAAACAATAATTGCATGCATAAAATTTATGAATGAACCTAGAAATCACTACAAGATTTGCCATCATTTCATTTTGGTCCTTACTAGTCCCTGCTATATTTTCAATTTGGTCCTGCATAAGCAGAAACTTAGAAGACATTCATTATATTAGAAATTAAAAATAAAAAAAATACCTGTTGACTCATGGTGTGGAGTTGAAGATTGCGCTATTTTAAATCGTTGAATGGAAGTTGGTATAGTGGCAAGTTCAATTTGACATTGTTTGATTGTTTTGATAACGATGGATAAGTTCAATAGGACCAGTAACAGGGTATCGCTTCCACAAGTTGGCTTTAATACCCAAAGATCTTGCTGTCATTTGACATATCTTGTCTGAGATCTCTGCTGTCTTTACACCGAGTTTTTTATTTGCTCTCTACACTATACCACATTGGGTTAATATATTCCTTTTAAGATTGTAAATTGTGCGTACATTAATTTATTATTATATCTTTTAAAAATTAATTGAAAATGTTTAATCTTTCAAAAATACATTATCTTTGAAGAATTATTTTGATATGATTAAACATTGATAGAGTGTTATATGATAGATGAAATGTTGCTTATGTTAAATGATTTATAGGTACTAAAAATATTGAATTCGTAAGAAATATCTTGGCATCATTGATGGTGGATATATGATAGGTTGAATCCAACTAGAGGGATATTAAACTTGAGTTTTATGACAAGGTTGAGGAGTTTATAAAAATGATTAGTAAGTTAGATGTTGTGAAGTTGGAAAAAAAGTGTAAATGCCCATGCGTTAAGTGTAGATGCACAAACTATAAAAAGCTTAACATTATTAAGACATATTTGTGGGAAAAGAGATTTATGCCAAATTATTGGATTTGGACAGAACATGGAGAGATTGACGACATAGGGATTAATCACACGGGATTCAATAATTGTGGGGAAGGTTATTCAGGAAGTGGTGCAAATGTGTAAGAATGTGATATGTATGACATTAGCTGAGAAGATAACTCCAGAAGGTATCATGAAATGGTTTTTGATTCTGCTGTTCCAGAGGATCCTCATCTAGAGGCTAAAACTTTTTTTGATCTTCTTGAGGCAGCTCAAAAGCCTTTGCGGGAAGGTTGTGTACTCTCAACTATTGATAGCTGTTAGAATGCGATGCATTAAGGTTGAAGGAAACCAATCACAGGAGTCATTAAGCAGTGAGCTACCTTAATTAGAAAAATTGCTCCTGAGGGTAGTGCCATACCTAGGTACTATTATAAAGCTAAGAAGTTGGTGCAAAAGCTTGGATTGAAGGCAATCAAAATAGATTGTTGCTCAAACAATTACATGTTGTATCGAAAAGACGATACTGCTCTAACTAGCTACAAGTTTTATGAAGCACCTAGGTTCAAGCCTATTTTCGAGGGTGGTTGTAGGTCTAAGAGAGTTCCTGTCAGACGGATGCACTACTTACCCTTAATCCCTAGACTTCAAAGGCTTTATGCGTCAATGAGTTTAGCTCTGCACATGATATGGCACATAAAAAACTAACGTGATGATGGCGTGATGACCCATCCGTCACATGGGGAGGCTGATAAACCACTATTTTATGGTTTATCTTGTGCTTAATTGAGTGGATTTTATCAACTCTTTACCCACTTATTCATACTATCACTACAAGAAAAATACCCATTCAGCCACACTTTTTTAAGCTACATTTGAAAAGCGTAGCCTATTCTATGAATAGGCTACGCTTTTCTCCGTGTTGCCTTTTTATAAGAGAAAAGGATACACAATTGTGGCATCATTTAAAAAGTGTAGCCTTAGGTATTATAGAAATCACTTATAAAGCGTAGCCGTAGGTTGATATCTATAGGTTCACTTTTCGTATCAAAGAAGACGCTTTTAGAGAGTAGCCTATTTATTAAGTTTTGAGTGCGTTTTAAAAGTGATGCCTAATGTATCTAGAGCCAAAAACTTGACCTTGACCTTGGTGAATTTTTTCCCTCTTAACTCTTTCCTGTAAACTCGCACACTCAGCTCACATTTTTTCCCTCTTAACTTAGTAAAATTTTGACCCATTCCCTCCAAAGCTTGTCATCACCCTTTCAGAGGAGAAAACCCTCCAAAGCACGAAGAAAATCCAGAGAAGATCGAAAACCCTCACCATCCATCGCGAAGATACTTAGCCAAATCGCGAATGAAACGTAACATTCATCACCCTTGTTAGCTTTTCCCGTCTTCTTCGCGCCACTCATCACCCCAAATCAGAGAAAGGGTCCGCCATCACCACACCACTCACGGCATCACCACTCACCTCCAAGAAGACTCTGCACTCACTCATCTTCACCACTCACCACGCCGTCACTCATCTTCACCGCACCGTCACTTCTCTTCGCTGTGCGCTCACATCAAGAAGACGCTGCGCTCAACTGAAAGCCTCTCTTCATTTGCTCACCATCGTCGAAAAGGTATGCATCTACCTTCATTTGGTTTCTGAAATTTGAGAATGTAGGGTTCCGATTTTAGGGTTTCAATTTGGGGGTTTGGTACGATAATCTGTGAACTCATGAATTGATTTTGTGATTTTGTGTTGCGGCGTAGGAGAACTCATTCTTCTAGGTTCGTTCACCACAAGCCCTAGGTTCGTTCGTCTATTGTCTATTCTTGCGATTTTGTGTATCAAGCAGCGGAGGAGATAACTCAAATCAAAACTTCAAGCAGCGACGAGACTGTTGGTATGCCTCTTCCCCCACTCTTCGTTTGTAACTGATTCATCTCCACTCACCGCGATGGAGAACTGAGATGGTAGTGACGATGAACCGAGACAATGGTATGTATGAATTTTCTGATTCTGCGATTTTTTTTTGAGAGTTTGTTGTTCTGATTTTTGGAGTTCTACAATCTTTTGTAATTTTTGCTTCTTACTATGTTAGAGTTTTCTTTTTTATTTTGCATTTTGCTTTATGATTTTGCATCTTGCTTTGTTAGGCTTTCTTGATTTTGCATTTTGTTTTTGAATTTTGGGCATAAAACAAATGAAATCATCATGTTTTGTCTTGTTTTCTTGAAAAGTTGGGTAGGAGATGTGAGATAGTGTTGTGGTTAGGCTTGAAATTATATGTTGTATATTTGAATCAGAAAGTTAATGTGTTTTGTTGAGGTTAATACTTCCATTCCTTACTAGTACTTTATCTGGAATTAGAGATAGTACTTTAGTTCTTTTTTAGGATATTTTTTGCAAAAACTTTAGCATGGAATTGAAACAGAGTTTTGGACTAATTTAACATACAATCGATGGAAAATCCTGAAGTATGTGCTGTCTTAGCGTTGATCAGAAAGCAATGTCCTTCCATCTTGATTTCATAAAGTTGAATGAATCCGTTTTCTAAATTTATAGCTCTGTGCCTTTCTTCTACTCATAAGCACTAACATAATTTTTTTTGTATTCTTTTAGGAACAAGTAAAGCTGCAAAATTCTTGAGAGCCAATTGAATTTCTCTTTTCAAAGTACCAGAAGAAACAGTAGAGCTACTTGGGAAATCTGACCTGTATTTCTTTAGCCCCGAGCATCCTCCATTGACCGAACCAGCTCAGAAAGCCCTTGACTGGGCCATGGATGAGAAATTGAAGTCAGGTATTATGGTTTCTGCCTTTCAGTTCCATGCCAAAATTTGTTCAATAAATGAGTAGACTCATTGTCAGTTCGAATTTTCCATTTCGTGTTGTACTACTTTGCAAGTTACTGTTGCACGAAATTAAAATGAACTGGAAAGAAACTGAGTTGTCTTGTGCCCCATCTGGAAATGCTCTTGTTCTATTTTAGGAGTTCGGTTTTTATTTTGTTTGCATGTGAGGATTAGATCAGCTTTTGCTCTAAATTTTAAAATAGCTTATAATCAAAATCCTGCTGAGAAATCCTTTGTGCGAGATTTTACATACTATTTGCATGATTTTACATTTGCCTTCCTAATTATGTGCTTTGATTGAAAACATGCTTCTTTGATCTTATATTTGCTTATTATTAATCCTCTCTTATTACCATTAGATGCCTTGATATGTGTGTTAAGTGATTTTATAGTTTATAGGACAGGAATGGCTCAGAGGATGGAAAGGAAGCATGCAAAAGTGGAAGGAATACAAGAAGTTGGAGAAATTGCTAAGCTGTCCAGCCTGACCTCTTCGCACTCAAACGGCCATAACTTGAGCTACAGAGATCCAAACGACGTGGTTTCAGTTGCGTTGGAAAGCTAACGTCTGGGGCTTCGATTTGATATATAATTTATCATAGTTTCCCTGACGCTAGGTGACGCGACCGCGTGCTCCATGCGGACGCGTCGCAGTGACGGAAATTCAGCATGTTTGAATTCACAACCAGCGAATTCTGGGTTGTTTCTGACCCAGTTCTCGACCCAAAAAACACAGATTAGAGGCTACAAAGTGGAGGAATGCATCCATTCATAAGAGAGGCTTTCACATTCACAATTTTAGGAGTAGATGTAGTTTTTAGAGAGAGAGGTTCTCTCCTCTCTCTTAGGATTAGGATTTAGGACTTCTCTTAGTTTTAGGAGTGACTCTCAATCCCAGGTTCAATGTTCTTTTATTTCTTTTCTCAATTTTGTTTATGACTCTCTATGTTTAGATTGATTTTCTATTTAATATATTTTGAGGTATTTCAGACTTATGATTGCTTTCTTTTATTTATATAAATAATTTGGATTTTTCTCTTTTGGCTTTGGTTGAGTCATTAGTAACTCTTGAGTTATCAAACTCATTGTTGATTGAAAATTGGAATTCTTCAAGAATTACTTCGAGATCCAATAACTCTAACTTTTCCCAAGGAAAGACTGGGACTTGAGGATTCGAATTAATTCGTCCACTTAACTTACCTTGATAGTTAGAGGTTAACAAAGTGGGAGAAAAATCCATTCTCATCACAATTGATAAGGATAACCAGGATAAGACTTCCAGTTCTTATACCTTGCCAAGAGTTTATTTTACAGTTATTATTATTTTATTTTACTTGTCATTCAGCATACTTTTTACCTTGATCCAAAACCCTAATTTACAACTCATAACCAATAATAAGAACACCTCCCTGCAATTCCTTGAGAAGATGACCCGAGGTTTGAATACTTCGGTTATCAATTTATTTAGGGGTTTGTTACTTGTGACAACCACAACGTTTGTATGAAAGGACTTTTGAAGGTTTAGAAACTATACTTGCAATGAGGATTTATCCGCAAACTTTATAGACCACGCAAAAGTTCTCTCATCAAAATGGCGCCGTTGCCAGGGAATTGCAAATATGTGCCTTATTATTGGTTATTGTAAATATTTTATTTTTGCTTGTTTATTTGTTTTTATTTTTGTTTTTATTTTTGCTTTTTCTTAAGTTAAGAGGTTATTGGTTTTTATTTTAAAATTTTTATTTTATCTTATCTTATTTCAAAAATAATTTTCAAAATTCAAATTTAAAAATTTTCAAAATTCAAATTTAAAAAAATTTTCAAATTTCAAATTTCAAAAATTCAAAATTCAAAAATTTAAAATTCAAAATTTCAAAATTTAATTTTCAAATTCAAAATTTAATTTTCAAATTCAAAATTTAAATAACCTTTTAATTTAAATTTGTTTTTATTTTTGTTTTTAATTTTTATTTGCTATTATGAACTCTCACCACTTTGGCTATGAGTCTGGTTATAATTATGTTGCAGAAAGAAGAAATTACAATGAGAACAGGCATCAAGGTTGGAACAATCAAAAGATGGGAGGAGCCACAAGGATTTGATCAACCCTCATGGCAACAACCACCTCCAATGGACTATCAACAACCACCACCATATGCCTATGAACCCCCTCCTCAACATAACTTTGGACCACCAAACTCACAAGCTCCTTTCCGCCACTCACCTCCATATGACCCTAACCCTCAATCATCATACCAACCACCTTATGAGCCATATGAACCATATATAGAACCACCCCAATTCCAACCCGATTACTCACAAGAACCACTACTTCAATATTCACCATCTCCATATCCATCAATCCAAGAGCACTATGATCCTATTTATGAAAGCCGAGTGCATCAAGAGACAAAGGATCGTTTCAAGGAAAAAGTGGATCGATTTCAGGCAACCATTCGTCAATTGGAGCAAGCGATAAATCAATTAGCTTCCCGACGTTCGGACACTCAAGGAACCCCCATGGCTTCATGTGGACAATCTAATGAAGAGCGTAGCATGAAGGAGATACTAGAAACTCCAGTGGACAGTACGAAGCATGACTTTGTACTGGAACAAGTAGAGGAAGCCGGAATTATTGAAGAAGAAGAAGTGGTTGAAGACTTAGGAGATGCAGAACCTCCATGGGAAGGTCCAGTCATAGAACCCCCTTCCAAGACGTTTGAAATTGATACTGAGGAGGGTGTACAACCTCCAAGGCATATCACATTTGAAGACTTGGAAGAGGTTGATCAAGAGGTTGAAATTGAAGAAGCTTGCAAAGAGGTGGTAATTATCAGAGAAGAGCACAAGGGAGTGGAGCTTGTAATTTCATTAAAAATACCTCTCCCTAAGTTACCATCATCCTTCACAACATTCAAGTGGGTAAAATTCATATCCCTTAGCTTTCTAATTCCACTTGAATATGGGCTACTGGAGACGGATGGTCAACTTAGAGCTCTTTGTGGTATTAAGAGTAAGAGGAAGATGGTCAGTGGTAAGAATTGTCCTGCAAGGTTCATTATGGTTGGAAGCTTTAAGTTTAAATGCAAAGGTTGGTGTAAAGCTCAACTGAATGGGTCTAGGAAGTTGTTTGGACGCTTCAGTGAGAATTCTAAGGCTGAACCACTCGGATGGAATCATGATAATCAACTTAAAGACGGGTGTAGAAACAAGATTTGGGATCCCGGAGGCCATTGGAATTACAAACATTGGTGGAGATTTCTGGATTAGTTCAAGCACAAGCCACCATAACAGGAAGCTCATCCAATGTCCAACTTAAGGACTTTAACTAAAAGTGCTAGGTGGGAGACAACCCACCATGGTATGATCGTTCCTTTTTCATTTTTAGTTAGTTTTATTTGTTTTCGAGTTTTATTTTATTTTATTATATTGAACCTGGAGTTTTGCATCACATTCATATTAACACTGCATTCTGCACTTTTTCAGATTTAAAAAAAAAAATTTCATGCGACGCGACCGCCTCATTGACGCGTCCGCGTCGCAGATGTGGGAGAGAATAATGAAATGAACAGAGAGTCACGCGAGAGCGTGGCTGGAGGCGTGCCAATAGCACAAATCATCCCACGCGACCGCGTTATATGGGAATAATGGCCTCCCACGCGACTGCGAGCCTCACGCGACCGCGTGCCTCACGCGGCCGCGTGACCAGAATTTCGACGTAATAATGGTGCACAGCCAAAAGTTGTGCTAGAGTGGTGCTGAACTGGCGCTGGACGCGCAGTCCATCTCACGCGACCGCGTGCCCCACGCGGCCGCGTCACATCCTACTAAGTGGCCACTCGCGCGATCGCATGCCCCATGCGATCGCGTCACCCAATATTTGGCAATTAATGATTTTTGAACAGAGAGTTGTGCGAGAGCGAGGCTGCCCTCGTGCCAGTAGGATAAAATGGGTCACGCGACCGCGTGACCGACGCGACCGCGTCAATCAGTTTAAGCGCAAGCCGCGCGACCGCGTGCCTTACGCGACCGCGTCGCTTGCGCCGCACAGCTTATCCTAATTTGCCAAATATCTTATCTTTTCTCCCCCAATCCTAATTTTTCCTCCCTCCCTTCTTACTTACTTCTTCTTCCCGTCTTTCCCTTCTCATTCTTCTTATCTTTTATTTTATTTTACTTAATTTATTTGCATATTTCATTCATTGCATCTTAATTTTGTGCATATTTTTGTTTTCTTTTCTAAATTCATTATTTTTCCTTTGGTGTTAAAATTTTCTTATTTCACCGTTGCATCTTCTCTTGAATTGTTTTAGGTGCTTAGTGACTTGTTTTATTCTGGATAGATAATATTATTTATATCGATGCCAATCTTTTATACCTGTATTACTTTTACATTGACATGAATTTATATTATCTCTCCTTACCCACACTCTCTTCTCTATTGTTGCAAATTTTTGCACTCTTGATTTGCCATGTACTTCTACTGTTTTCTCACTTGCATGTTGAAGCTTCCATGTAAATGAGACCTCTATTATTTGGCATTAACACCCATATTTTATTTATTTTCTTATCTTTATTTTTGGGTTACTCTTTTTCTTTTTCTCTTCTTTCAGGTTGGTCACCGAAGACGAAAAAAGGGAGAAACTTCTATAAGGGGAGACAAACAAGTCCATCTGCACAATCCTTGAAGAAAAGCATTAGTTGGAACAACCCGTCCACTTGCACATCTTAGCATGCACCGAGGATGGTGCAATCTTTAAGTGTGGGGAGGTCGATATCGATCTCCATGGGTTAGTTACTCTTCTATCTCAACACCAATGGTTTATTTTCCTTGTTAGTTGTTGCATTTGCATGTTTGATTGCATATTTATTTGATTTTGTGCATTTAGTTACTACTTGGTTAAAGTTATAAATTTATTTTTAGGACTCTATTTTTGAAAAATTTTACTAATTTAAATTGAAAAAAAAAATTTATATTAAAACTTGTTTGGAAGTTGTATTTGGAACATGGTTTTTGAGCTAAAGAACACACAACCTGTGAGATTTGAGCTTATTTATATGATTACATTATTTAACCATAAATATTTTATTCCTGTGTGTTTTCTTCACTATGATTGCAATCTTTGCTTTGTTCCATTCTATATGTCCAATATTTAGTGTATTTACATGCTTGCATATGATTGAGGCTATTATTTGATTTTTACTCACTTATCCCAAATAAGCCTACCCTTTCAATCACCCTTGTCAGCCACCTTGAGCCTTTTAATCCCCATTTGTTCTATATTTTACCACATCACTAGCCTTAAGCGGAAAACAAATTAATTATCCCAATTGAATCTTTGGTTAGCTTAAGATAGAGATTGTGTATCAACTAAGTGTGGGAAAACTGTGGGAACATGGGTTAATAAAGGAATGTAACATGTTTCTAATTTATTTGAATATTGAGAATTTGGGAACCTACTCATGAAAAACCAAAATAGAAAAATAATGGAAATTCCATGTGCATTGATAAGTTATGTTTATTTCTCTATAAAAAAAAGAAAAAAAATATATAATATAAATAAATAAATAAGGGGACAAAATTACCCCAATGTTAAGTTAATAAAAGATCAATGCATATGTGATAAAATTAAAAAAAAAATTGATACATGAGTATGTAATGCAAAAGTGAAGACTATGGGTAGCTAGGCATGATTCTAGAGTTATATAGAGTATATGTATGTTAGGTGAAAGCTTAGGTTAATTAAAGATTCAATTTATAAAGCTCACTTAGCCATATACATATACCCTTACCCTTACCTTAGCCCCATTACAACCTTGAAAAGACCTCATGGTGTTTGTATTGATATATTAAATATTTGTTGATTGGTTAGAGGAAGAACAAAGTTTAGAAAGCATGACTAGGGAAGAGTAGAGTGATTGACCCTAGACACTTGAGAGTTAGAGTGATATACACTACCAGTAAGGGTTCAGTGCTAAATTCTATGTTCCCTGCTTTCATGAGCTATCTTCTTACAAGTTTACTTGTACCTTATTTTGTATGATTTGAATTAGTGGAATCTGATTTATATTTGTCTTGGAGAATTTATTTATTTTTGACCAAGTAGGTAGAAACATTTTGCATGTAGTTGCATTCATATAGATAGGTTGCATTTCATACCATTCCTCTTCATTCTTTAGAGTTTCTCTTGAACTTAGCATGAGGACATGCTATTGTTTAAGTGTGGGGAGGTTGATAAATCACTATTTTATGGTTTATCTTGTGCTTAATTGAGTGGATTTTATCAACTCTTTACCCACTTATTCATACTATTTGCATGATTTTACATTTGCCTTCCTAATTATGTGCTTTGATTGAAAACATGCTTCTTTGATCTTATATTTGCTTATTATTAATCATCTCTTATTACCATTAGATGCCTTGATATGTGTGTTAAGTGATTTTAGAGTTTATAGGGCAGGAATAGCTCAGAGGATGGAAAGAAAGCATGCAAAAGTGGAAGGAATACAAGAAGTTGGAGAAATTGCTAAGCTGTCCAGCCTGACCTCTTCTCACTCAAACGGCCATAACTTGAGCTACAGAGGTCCAAAGGATGCGGTTCTAGTTGCATTGGAAAGATAACGTCCGGGGCTTCGATTTGATATATAATATGCCATAGTTTCTCTGACGCTAAGCGACGCGACTGCGTGCTTCATGCGGACACGTCGCAGTGACGGAAATTCAGCATGTTTGAATTCGCAACCAGCGAATTCTGGGTTGTTTCTGACCCAGTTCTCGACCCAGAAAATGCATAATAGAGGCTATAAAGTGGAGGAATGCATCCATTCATAAGAGAGGCTTTCACATTCACAATTTTAGGAGTAGATGTAGTTTTTAGAGAGAGAGGTTCTCTCCTCTCTCTTAGGATTAGGATTTAGGACTTCTTTTAGTTTTAGGAGTGACTCTCAATCCCAGGTTCAATGTTCTTTTATTTCTTTTCTCAATTTTGTTTATGACTCTCTATGTTTAGATTGATTTTCTATTTAATATATTTTGAGGTATTTCAGACTTATGATTGCTTTCTTTTATTTATATAAATAATTTGGATTTTTCCCTTTTGGCTTTGGTTGAGTCATTGGTAACTCTTGAGTTATCAAACTCATTGTTGATTGAAAATTGGAATTCTTCAAGAATTACTTCGAGATCCAATAACTCTAACTTTTCCCAAGGAAAGACTGGGACTTGAGGATTCGAATTAATTCGTCCACTTAACTTACCTTCATAGTTAGAGGTTAACAAAGTGGGAGAAAAATCAATTCTCATTACATTTGATAAGGATAACCAGGATAGGACTTCCAGTTCTTATACCTTGCCAAGAGTTTATTTTACAGTTATTATTATTTTATTTTACTTGTCATTCAACATACTTTTTACCTTGATCCAAAATCCCAATTTACAACTCATAACCAATAATAAGAACACCTCCCTGCAATTCCTTGAGAAGACGACCCGAGGTTTGAATACTTCGGTTATCAATTTATTTAGGGGTTTGTTACTTGTGACAACCACAACCTTTGTATGAAAGGACTTTTGAAGGTTTAGAAACTATACTTGTAACGAGGATTTATCCGCAAAATTTCTAGACCACGCAAAAGTTCTCTCATCAGAGGCATGGAAAAGCTTTGACCGTATCCACTCTGATTTTGCTTTGGATCCTAAAAACATTAGGTTAGGTCTTTGCTCTGATGGGTTTACTCCAAATATCCAATTTAACAAGCATTATTCTTGTTAGCCCGTAATTGTTATTCCATACAATCTACCTCCTCGGATGTTAACTTGCTTCAGACTTGGTCCTAATAACCCTAAAGCCAACATTAATGTATTCTTGGGACCCTTGATTGACGAATTAAATGAGTTATAGAATCCTGGTGTTTTGTCGTATGACGTTGTAGAAAAGAATAATTTCGTCTTAAAAGCAGCATTGATGTGGACTATTAATGATTTTCCCGCTTATGAGATGTTGTATGGGTGGATGACACAAGGAAGATTGTCATGTCCTATTTGCATGGAGGATACTAAGTCTTTTACATGATCACATAGAGTCAAGGCATCATGGTTTGATTGTCATTGACGATTAGATTCTTGCTAGTAAAGAAATTTTCACAAATAAATTCCCGTTGTAAGTATAGTTTCTAAACCAGCAGCGAATCCTTTCATACAAAAACTTGGTTGTCACTTAAGCAAACCCAATAAAATTTATAACCGAAGTATTCAAACCTCGGGTCGTCTCTCAAGGAATTGCAGGAAAGTATGATTTATTATTGGTTATGGAAAAAGGTATATTTTTAGGTTTTTGAGATAGGGGACAAGTAATTTAAATGGAAAAAAAATAAAATAATAATTATAAAAACTCTTGGCAAGGTATAAGAACTGAAAATCTCATCCCAGTTATCCTTATCAGGTGTGATGAGAATTGGCTTTTGCTCCCACTTAGTTAACCTTTACTAAATAAAGGAAAGTCAAGTGGACTAATCAATCTGATTCCTCAAGTCCTAGTCAACTCCTATGGAAAGACTAGCTTTAGAGGGATCCAAATCAATCAGCAATTTCCAATAATTAATCAACAGCTGAGTTTGACAACTCAAGTGTCACCAATTACTTAACCAAAGCCAAAAGGGAAGAAAATCTACTCGAATAAAAATGCCTTGACCATAATAAGGGAGTAAAAAGGAAACATGGTAATTAAAATTCAATTGAAAACAATTAAAAAAATAATAGATTTAAATGGAAAAGTACTTTTTGCATTAACAATCCATGAAAATAATCCAATTGTAACTCTGAACAAAGTAAATAGGGATTAAAAGAGTAAGGAAACAGAAAACAAACTAGAATGATAAAGTCTTCAATGGAGGTAGTAACTCTGTAATATCCAACTCAAAAGTATAAAACTAGAAATCCTAAGTCCTAAAACCTAAGAGAGAGAGAGGAGAGAGCCTCTCTCTCTAGGAAACTACATCTAAAACCTAAAATTGTGAATTATGAATGTTGTCTATGAATGAATTGATTGATTTCCCTACTTTATAGCCTCTAATCTGTGTTTTCTGGGCCAAAAACTAGGTCAAAAACAGCCAAAAATCGCCCCCAGTGATTTTTGGTACGTCCAGCACGCGGCAAAGCCACGCGTACGCGTCGTCCAGGCGTGAGCGTGGATTGGATTTTTTGCCAGGTCACACGTGCGTGTGATCCACGCGTGTGCATCGCTTATCTTCAAGGAAGCTATGGAAAATTATATATTGTTGTGAAGCCCCGGATGTTAGCTTTCCAACGCAACTAGAACCGCCTCATTTGGACCACTGTAGCTCAAGTTATGGTCGATTTAGTACCAAGAGGTCATGCTGGACAGCTTTAGCAGTTCCTTCAATTTCTTGTATTCCTTCTACTTTTGCATGCTTTCTTTCCATCCTCTAAACCATTCCTGTCCTGTAATCCCTGAAATCACTTAACGTACATATCACGGCATCGAATGGTAATAAGAGGGGATTAAACATAGCAATTTAAAGGCCAAAGAAACATGTTTCCAATCATAGCACAAAATCAGGAAGGAAAATGTAAAACCATACAATTAGTATGAATAAGTGAGTAAAGAATTGATAAAAATTACTCAATTGAGCACAAGATAAATCATAAAATAGTGGTTTATCAGTCATCGGAGGTTTTTGCCGATAGACCACCCTTATAGGCGCAATAAGAATGATTTTAGGAAGAATAAAATAGAAAGTGAAGAGGCTCCTACTAGATTAAGTGGTTTAAAGATTTGGCAAAGGGTTAAAGAACTTGGGAAGATATCAGATAATGGAAAGTGGATCAAATTGCGAGAGTATGGTATTACTCACAATTGGACCTAGCAAAGTGTGTTTTTAGAGTTACCTTATTGGAAGGATAACCTGGTTCGTCACTGTTTTGATGTAGAAGAATGTGTTTGATAACATAATAATACTGTTATGGACACTGATAAACTAAAGACAATAAAAAGGCTAGGTTAGACTTGGCTGAACTATGCAAGCATCCAGATTTACATTTGTGGTATGTCGGTGATAATTGTTAGTCCAAACTTAGGCCAGCTTATACTTTGACTTCTGAACAGCAACAAGACATGTATAGGTGGGTGCAACAACTTAGATTTTTGGATGGTTATGCATCTAACCTTGCTAGATGTGTAAGTCTTTCCCATGATTGTCACATTTTTATGCAGTGCTTGCTTCTAACTTCATTCAGAGAACTACCTACAAACACATGGAAACCTCTTACTGAGTTAAGCCAATTTTTTAAAGACTTGTGCTCAACCACCCTTAAGGGTCATGATTTGGAGGTTATAGAGCAGAATATTCCCATTATCCTTTGCAAGTTAGAAAGGATATTTTTCCCGAAATTCTTTAATGTGATGGAGTGTTTGCCAATTCATCTAGCATGTGAGGCTCGTGTGTGTGGGCCTGTCCAATATATGTGGATGTATCTGTTTGAATGGGTGGTAGGAGCATTCAAGTGAACAATAAAAAATAGAGCAAGGGTTGAAGCTTTGATTTGTGAGGCTTTCTTGGCAAAGTAGACTTCAAGTTTTGTTTTTTTCTACTTTGAACTACATATCTTATCGAGACGAACCTGTATGGGAAGAAATGATGATAGGGGAGACATAATTAGAGCTTCTTTATCAATATTTAAGAGACCTAATCGCAAGGTTGAAAAAGCTAAAGATCATTGGTTAGACGAACGGGACAAGGCTGTGGCTCATTTGCATATTCTACTCAATGAAAGAAAAGTTAGCCCTTTCTATATGTAAGTGCACAAATATTTTATTAAACAGTTAATTACACTTGTTTTACTAATGAATCCCATAACTTATCAACTCTAGTCCTACTTTCATCAAGGTTTTGGAAAGAAACTTGTCCTGGAGAAAGCGATGATCGATTTGCCTCTTGATTTGCATCATATGTAAGTGCATAGATTTGTATCATTTATGTAAAGGATGCATTACATAGTAATCACATATCTTTTATTAAACAGTTTATTGCATGTTTCTAACTAGGTTCAAAATCAATGCAATGAAATTGTTGTTCTCGGTTTGCAATCACTTTCTTGGGATCCTTCAAATAAAGCAACAAGTTGTCCAATTTATAAAGTAAATGGATATACATTTCATACTCTTGCAAGGGCACAAGGGAAAAAAAATCGATAACACCAATGTGTTTGTCAAAGGTGATGTAGGCAACATGGAAAGTGATTGGTTTGGAGTATTAAAAGATATACTCGAGTTTGAATACACTAGTGATGACTCTAATCGAGTTGTTTTGTTCAAATGTCAATGGTATGATCTAAGTCATCCAAATGGAACACATATTCATAATGACTATAAAATAACTAAAGTCAACCATAGCAAAAAATATCGCCACTATAATCCTTTCATTGTCGCCAACAAAGCTAAACAAGTTTACTTCTTACCTTATCTTGGAAATTGCAAGTCTATGTCGTGTATTGTTGTAAACACTAAACCAAGAGGTTGAATTGAAACCAATCATGTACATGTAGATGAGGATGAAGATGAGAATGATGTAGCTCATCAAATGGATGAGAGCAATCCTTTTAGGATTTTTGACACTGAGCCTCCTATTAGTCTTAAGTCTCCATTTAGAGAGGACCGCATTGTCAAATTGTCCATCGGCTCTAGTTTTGGGGCTAATAAAAATAAATATGATGATGTTGCAGACTTTGATGATGATATCGATTTTTGATAGGGTTACCATTTTTAATATTTGACTTGTCTTTAATATTGTTTTAACTTGTATTATTTTAATATTGTCTTTAGTATATAAGTAGGTCATGGCTCCTCGGGTCAAGGGTAAAGGTGTCAAGGGTCATAGAGGTTCTCGCACTACCACTGTAGCCGCTATTACCACCCCCTCCACCTCTTCTGGGACTTTGATTGTGCCAGATTTTTAGTCAGGACCACTTACTTAGCAACCGTATTTGATGGTGCCTAATCCAGGCTACACGAGTCCTCTTCCACTAAGTTGGTCTACTCCAGGATGTATGGGTCCCCGTCCACCACCCCCTCCTCCAATTTTGATTCCTCCTCTGCCTCGCAATTCCAGTCTATTAGTTAATTCAGAGACACCTGGAAGCTCTAGTACATCTCCTCCATCAGAGACCGCATCGGTTCCTAATGTTGTCACAAACGAAAGTTTGGTTCCAGATGGATAAACAAGATAAAATTTGATTGCTTGAATTAGAGAAATAATTACTTTTTTTTAGTTTCCTAACTTGTCAATTCTTTATGAAATTATCAGTTGGTTACCTTTCCCTCCTGATTCTTAAAAGATTACAAAGATCATCAAAAAACAGTATGATAAACTGTATAGAAAGTTTGGGAATGTCCCTCTTCCGAAAAAGAAGCTTTGGTTTAAAGAGTGGAAAGTAAAAGTAACATATATATCATACAAATAATATAAATTATTCTAAGAACATACTAGGTTATTTTCTCATCTTATCTTATATTATAGTATCCTTTTTATGTCCAGAGCAACTTTCTTATTGATGATAATGATGGAAAGTTTTTTTGGAGGGCTTTCAAGTATAAGACAAGAAAGCGATTTAGCCAAATGATGTTGGATATCCGTGAGGATATGGATACAAAAATTTTTTCTTACAAAAATATGTTGGAAAGGTACTAGAAAATAGATAAAAAATAAAAAAATATAAGGAAAAAAGCAAGGGAGAATCGAGCATCACTCTTAGGTGGTTCTATTCCACTGAGCTCAACTATAGAGAGGATGGTAACATAACTTAAGTGGCTTTAGATCTTATTTAATAGATATTTATTTATGTAAAATTTTTTTCATTTTGGGTTTTATATGAAACAGAAGAAGCAATTGGACCGTACACTAACCCGCGAGAAAGTCTTTAAGAAAAATCTACACACTTAAAAGTAAAAAGTCTAAATGGGTGGACAAACGCTCTTAAAACACTCATGTGAGATATAGTATAAATATTAAATAATTAATTAATTAAAATGTTATATAAATGTGCCCCTAGATTTGTTGTTTATACATGTGCATAGGCATATTCCTTATGGTTCTATGTGAAAATAGCTTTTGTTCTAATTCTTGTTGAGAAACAGGTATTGATATACTGTATGTTAGAAAATGTTAGTTAAGAAAACATAACAGTGTTATTTAGTTGATAGCTACCATTCTAATTCTAGTGCACAAGAAGAAAAAAGATTTAGGAATATCCTCTGTAGTAAAATACCATTCTTATTCGTTGCTTTAAAGTAGGGGAATAAATCTCAGAGAGAGGGCAAGTAAAATACAAAAGAGCAAGAGTAAGAGAGATTCATAGATTATTTATTTATTTATTTATGTACAGAATTTTGAATTCTTTATTATATTCGTTTAGCCGATAGCTTACTCTAGTTCTGTCTCTTAATAGTATTTTTGTTTAATAAGTTCTCTATAGGTTTAATTACTCTGTAGGTCTCTATAGGTTCACCGAATTTTCAATTAGGTCCTTATACTTTTTTTCTTTTCAATTGGGTCCCTATACATTCATTTATTTTTCAATTAAGTCCCTGCCGTGAGAATAACGTTTAAGATAACAGAATATTCTTGGTAAAAAACGAATATTCTGATAATTTAGTTGTAATAGCTAGTTGAAAAAACATGTATTTTTTTCAAAATACCAAAAGAGCCCATGCATTTTATCCCAAAGGAAAAAAAAACTAGCCTTAAGTTGCTCTGTGGAGATTGTGTCCACTGTCGTCTCCTGCGTCGGGCCCTCGTTTTCATACCTCTGAGGCATCGTCTGCAGCTGACACTTGGTGGTCTGTCGCCTGTCGCCTCCTTCTCTCTGCGCTGGTTTGTTCTGCCTTATTCTGCTCGGAGGTCTATTGCGCTGTTTTTCCATCCAAGCCGTCACCATCCCTCGCGGTGCTTCGCCTCGCCTGACATCGCTGCGCGCACCACACCGTGCCGAGCCTCACCGTGCCTGGCCTCCCGTCTGGCCTCCCATCCCTGCGTTGTGCCTCTCCTCCATCTCCTTGTAGTCGATCGGTCACAAAACAGGTAACATATAACATTGATTTTTTTCAGTTTTTCAAACTTGATGTAACATGTTTATGCTAATTTTAATTTTTTAAAAATATGGTATTGGTTGAGTACCTATTTTTTGAATTGATTTCTGGATTGTTTTGATGTATTAGTTTAGGGTTTACAATATAAATATTTATGTACAAGAATTTTGTTAATTGGTGAATTGACATATAATTTAATTTTTTGCTGATGATGATTTTTGCTTATTGTTGATTGTTGATTGTTGTTGCTGTGATGATGCTGCTTTATTAGGATTCTATTTCTCTTTTCTTTTAATGTATTGATGGGAGATTCGGATTTCACCATAGACATACATCATGGTGGCAATTTTTATGATATAGGGCATGTGATAGAATATTTTGGGGGAAGGGTGTTGGAAGATATGCATTTTGAGCTCGATGATTGGAGTTTGCAAGAAATAGTTAGTGAGCTGCAGAAGTTAGGGTACAAAGGGTATGCTAAGATATGGTACTGTGAACCAGAATTTCAATTGAGATCGGGTCTTAGAGAATTAATGAGTGATGGAGATGCCATGAGAATGGGTAGGTTATTAGTGTCACAGACTGTTAAGCATTGCTCCGTGTATGTTGTTGATGGCTGCAGGGAAGGTAATGGTGTTGAGATATGTTCAAATGATCAGGACTATGTGCCAAATGAAGCTGAGTACAGTGCAGTGGTTTCATAGAAGTAGAAATTAAAGGTGAATCAGAGTCATATAGTGAGGAGGATAGATTTGATGATAGTGCTGATTATGGAGATCACGAGGATTATTTTGGGTTTGATGTTGAAGATGGAAATAATGTAGAGCTTCAAATGCTTTTGGGGGGTTTGATGGCCCGTTAAATCAACATGACAATGCTCAAACTGCTGGTGTTGATGCTGCTGGGAATGGTGCCGCTCTTAGAGAGGATGTTGAAGTTGGAGAAATTTTTTAGGGTTATAAAACTGAAGATATTGATAGCTATGAGGGAGATTCAGATAATATGATTAAGAAGAGAAGATATCATAAATATAATAAGGCTGAGATGAGCAAGGAATATGAGTTTAAGGTGGGTTTAGAGTTCAAGTCACTTGGTCAGTTTAAAGATGCTATTAGAAAGCATGCTTTGTTGAATGGAAGGGATATTAGGTATATCAAGAATGATAAGGTTAGAGGTAGAGTGGGCTGCAGAGGGAAGAAAGGAAAGTGTAGGTGGATGGCATTTGCATCCAAAGTTGGTGGTTCTGATTGCTTTCGGCTGAAGACCCTTAATAGAAAACACACTTGTGGACGAAATTACAACGGTAGGCTTGCATCAAGTAGTTGGGTGTCTTAGAAGATTGTTACCAATATTAGTAGGGGAGAGGAGATGAAGATTGCAATAGTAATTCAGACCATTCAGGATAAATATATGGCTAATATTTCAGTCACAAAGGCTTATTGGGCAAGGAGAAAAACGAGAGAAGTACATGACAGGGCTATTCTGCAATATGGCAAGCTGAGAGATTACTGTGCAGAGATTATGAGGACAAATCCCGGGTGTACCACTCAGATTTTGTTTGACAGGCCTTCAATTACACACCAGCTAAGGTTTATGAAGATGAACATGTGTCTAGATTCTGTTAAGCAAGGGTTCTTGGCTGGTTGCAAGCCTATTATAGGGGTAGATGGCTACCACTTGAAGGGTGATCATAGCCAACAACTTATGGTGGCTGTTGGAAGAGATCCAAACGATAATTACTTCCCAATTGCTGTTGCTATTGTAGAGGCTGAAACCAGAGACAGTTGGGGTTGGTTTATTAACCTTTTATTGGATGATATTGGATATGTTAGTAGAAGGAAGTGGATATTCATGTCCGACCAACAAAAGGTTAGCACTTGCTATGTAATTATTTATTAAGCCGTTGTGTATTTATATTAAACATATTGGATAGTTTTTATTTTTGATTAAGTTGTCATTAATAGGCGGACAATATAATTTGTTATTAAATTAAGACTTCATAATAGGCGAACAATATAATTAGTTATTAAATTATGACTTCATAATCGGCGGACAATATAAGTTGTTTATCTTTTCGTACCTCATCATATCTATGTTCTTTTATGATTTCGGTTTATATTATTTACTACAGGGTTTGATGCAAGTTTTTCAAGAGATGATGCCGACTTTAAAGCATAGACTATGGTTGAGACATTTGTATGCCAATTACAAGAAAGCATATGGTGGTGGGACTGTTTTGAGGGACCTAATTCTATCAATAGATAAAGCTATATATGTGGAGGAATGGGAGAGGAGCATGACGCAGCAATGCACATCAAACCAACAATATGCAAAGCTAGCAGCATTAGATCCCAAGCTCTGGTGGAAGAGCAACTTCACTTTTCTTTCTAAAAGCGACATGTTGAGAATAATATTTCTGAAGCTTTCAATGGTAGGATCTTGGAGGCAAGAGACAAGCCTATACTCACTATGTTCGAGTGGATTCAGTGTTATTGGATGTCTCAATTTGCTGAAAAAAAGAAGAAGGCCGAAAAATATGGCAGTACAATCATGCCTAAACCAAAAAAGAGGCTTGATGTCATTGCAACACGAGCTATAGAGTGGCAAGCAAGATGGGCTGGAGGACTGACATACGAGGTTTCTCATAAGAATCGGATGATTGTAGAGAGGTTCGTGGTTGACTTATTGGCTGGAACGTATAGCTGCAAATTTTGGGAATTATATGGAATGCCCTGCCCGCATGCTTGTTGTGCCATATTTGAGAAATGGGACAATCTAGAAGATTACTGCAGCAACTTCTATAACCCAGCAGCCTATGCTGCAACTTATGGCAAGTTAGTTTCTCCAATCAACGGAAAAAATATGTGGCCGAAAGTTGAGTGTGATACCATCATGCCCCCCATCCTTAGAGTGAAGCCAGGAAGACCACGGATGGTGAGGATCAGAGAACCTGATGAGAACTGTTCTCAGACAAAGCTTAGGAGGATGGGTACATCTGTGACATGCAACAACTGCAGACAATATGGACATAATAGAAGGCATTGTCCCAATCCAATAGTGTCAGGTACCAATAGTGGAATAGGTTGTGATAGTATATGATAACATATTGGATGTGAATTATTTTTAGTAACATATATGCTGCTCTTTAACTATTTTTTGTTGAAATTAGAATTTTTTTTTGATGAGTTTAGTGGAGTAGGTTGTGACAGTATATGATAACATACTGGATGTGAATTATTTTTAGTAACATATATGCTGCTCTTTAACTGTTTTTTGTTGAAATTAGAATGTGTGTGATAGTATATGATAACATAGTGGATTTTTGAATTATATTTTGGAACATATATGCTGCTCTTTAACTGTTTTTTGTTGAAATTAGAATGTGTTTGATGTATTTAGTGGAATAGGTTGTGATAGTATATGATAACATAGTGGATGTGAATTATTTTTGGGAACATATATGCTGCTCTTTAACTATTTTTTGTTGAAATTAGAATGTGTTTGATGTATTATAGTGGATGTGAATTATTTTTGATATCATTTGTTTGATGAAGTTATGTTGTGTTATCAATGTCAGCATATTGTAGACCTTATCCAAGTTTTTTTAACATATAAATTGATTGAAAATAGAGTTGAATGTTTATGTGGTACAAGGCATATAAATGTAAGATGTTTGACACTGGTTTATGTTGCAAACTGGTTGTGTTATACCTGGTTTCAAGGCCTGATATTGCTGCTGCCACCAACGGAAAAGATCCGGCTGCTGCTGACACTGTGGCTATTGTTGCGGCTGCTGCTGATATTGCGGTTACTGTTGACACTGCTCCTACTGCCGACAATAGATCCAGTGTGAATATTCGTAGATCTGAGAGAATAAGGCAAGTAGGAATAGGCAGGGCAGAGGAAGGGGTAGAGCTGCATCTTTACAACCACTCCGATCCCCACCACACCTGCTACTACATCTTCACAACTGCTACCCACCACACCTACTGTTGCTGCCTCTACTCAACCACCTCCAATACTTGCAACTTCAGCTTCTCAGGCTCCAACCATAGCCACCAGTGCAATGAATTATGAGCCTCTTATTGTAGCACCTTGTGGATCTTCACAACAAGCCTTACCTCTTGAAGGGTCAGCCTCCCAGTCTCTCCTACCTGTGGCAACTACAAGTTCGCAGTAACCACCTAGAGCATCTTCTCAACCTTTACCAAAGACAAAAGTGTTTGGTGTGAGGAGGAGTGGGTGGCTAAAGTTAGGAGTGAGGAAACCAATAGGGGCACCTAGTCTACATATAGACCTAACTGATGACTGAAGCATGATTAAATTTATAGTTAGGGTTGTTGGGGTTGCTATTAAATAGTATATGTTGTGATGAATTGTGTCTCTGTGGCCAATGTTTATTATATGGATAGGACAACTATTTTGATATTTTGGGATTAGGTTGGACTACTTTTAATTGTTGCACTTCTTGGACCTTTATTTTGGATTAGGTATGTGGCATATTATATGAGCACTTATTTTGTGATATTTTGTGTATATATGGTTTACAGGAACACTTATTTAATGGATATCTAGATATGTGGCATATTATATGGCCACTTATTTTCTGTACTTTGTTGACCAATTGTGTAACTTTAAAGATTTAACTATAAAGTTTCTTCCCAACTATGATTTTATTGTTATAAACACACAAAATACATCAATGCAAAATTTATTCAAACTAAACATAATTAGCAATAATTGGATTGAAGTTGTAGGATCTCTTACATTAAAATTTCATAACACAGATAACTTTAAACTCTTACAAACCACATTCCAATTATTAAGACTAGCAAAAACATAAACAGCATATATTGCATTTTACATTGATTTTTTATATTGTCATCCAATCTCCCAACTTGTTCTTGAAAAATATTAAACTCATCACATAATCTACCCACACAAGCATCTATTTCTCTGGCTTCAACAATCAATTTCTCCATCTCCACATTTAGTATCTCTATCTTTCTTTCTTTGCATCCAATTTCCTCATTTCACCCTCCAACTTAGTATAGTTTTATGTTCCAACAACTCCAACAGCAGCAGCAGACACGTTATTTCTTGCCCTAGCTTCATTAACACATTCAAAAAATTTACATCTTTTGTTAGGGCAAGAAATAAATCTTCTATTAGGATTCTTTGTTGTTCTTAAAATTTGAAGACTTAGAGTGTCACCACAAAAATAGTGAACCCTCCTTTCTTTTTCCTTTGCCCACCCATTCTTCGCACTATCATCATCCTCAAGCCACTCAAAAATCATCAATCCACTCAAAAAAATTGTATTTTGATATCTTCCCACAAGTAACATACCTCCTACCATGGTCAGAAATGGCCGATGAAGGACGGACGGTTATTGCCTCTCCACAAAAACACAGGTGTCTTCTTTCTTTCAGGTTGGAGTTCCTGGAAACACAGCTTCCCGAAGAGAGCATGAAAGAGGTTCCTTGACTTTGAGCCATAAGTTTGTGAAAGATGAAAATTGGAAATGAAAAATGGAGAAGAAGAGAAACCTTAGATAAATCAGAAGCAAGAAGTGTTTATAGGTGGAAGACAGGGGTAAATAAGTCATTTCACAACTCACTAACGTTTTTTTAACATTAAACGTTAACAGGGACTTAATTGAAAAAAAATTAACCTATAGAGACCCAATTGAAAAGAAAAAAAAGTATAGGGACCTAATTGAAAATTTGGTGAAACTATAGGGACCTGCAGAGTAATTAAACCTTCTCTACAGGGTTTGTGGTGCTTTGTGGATTTTATGCTAGCACTATAAAATAATTGATTGATCAATGAGTAATAATACTATTATGCTAGCACAGTAGCACTATGAAATATGCAATACAAAAATGTTCATTCTAGAAATGATGAATAAGCATATGCCAATGACGAAAAAAAAAAACGGAAGGAAATTGTTGTGAATCTTTATTTTTTGTACCAAAAGACAACTTTTAAACATATACTTTTATTCACTATGCGACAATAGTTTCTTTATTCCTAGTCATGGTTCTTGATTGTGAAATAATGAGCTGTGTTGATTTACATAAGTACCATATTATTGTGAAATAGTGTATTATATTGTTTGAAACTTGGTTTATGTAATTGATATAATCATTTTGCAATAGGAGAAATTTATAAAAAAAAGTTGGCAGAAGTTTAGGCCCAACATGTCAAGGCTCAAGCACAGGGAATGCAGACTACCAGTTAATGAAGACTTGATTGGGAAGAAGTATGTGGTTGGCAAAAGAAGAATCGAGTTTATGAAAAAGGGGCAATCTTTTCTAGCTCTATCAAGTTTGGAACCACTTCTGCCAACTCTGTATTTAGAAGAGCATCTATAAATCAAAATTCCGTTCTTGATTTGCGAGAACAGATTCATAATCTCAATGAAAAACTTTTTCAGTGTGTTACTCAACAGACAGATGAGCGTATTAGTAAGTTGTTAGATACACGCTTGACTCCTTTAGAAAAGATTCAAAAGAAGTTAGAAAATTTAGAATGGGCAGTTGGAAAGGCCAAGAAGAAAAAGCTGAAGTAGAAGAGATGAAATGAGGCTTATGCTAGCTATTAGTCTATTACAAGAAGGTTAGAGCATCAAGTAGTTTCACTGTTGTTCCACTACCACCACTACTGCCGCTACCTTTAATCTATTCGGATGAGGACTATGATGATGATGGATATGAAGATGACACTGAGGACTATAGCTGATAATTTTAGTATGGTTGAATCATACAGTGAGGATTATAGTTGATTTATTAATTTATTAATACACTTTATTTATGTTTGAATTATATTGACTTGCTTGTTTATAGTACTTTTCTTTTAGTTTGATAATACAATGAACTTATTTATTTTTTGAAATATTATAAATGTTTGAATACAAGTTAGATAAAAATTTGTATTCATTAAATTTATATTTATTTTATTTGAAAAGTTTATTTTGCAATAAAAAATCTAAAAAAAAAATCAGTTTTACCTTACTGACGGATTTACAATGGATTTTTCGTCAGTATTCAGAGTTTGGAAGTGCTTTCCTAGGGCTTCAATTACCGACAAAAAATATGTCAAAAAATCTGACACTAGTTACCGACAGAAAACCTGTCGAAAAATTGAACGGTTTAAGTGAAATAAAAGTGACGATTACCGATGGAAAATCTGTTGGTAACGGGAAAAAATTTGTTAGTAAATTACCGACAGAAAATCTATCGAAAAATCTGATGATTTTTTAGCGAAAGAGGGACCATTACCGAGGAAAATTCTGTCGGTAAATTACTGATGGAAAAAATCTGTCAGTAAGTAATTTCCGACGAGACCTTCATAGAGTAACAAAATCTGTCGATAACCAAAAATCTGTTTGTAATGAAGACAAATCTGTCTATAAATCCATCTGTAATAAGCAATTTTCTAGTTGTGAGTTGAAATTGCTTCACAAAATTAACCTCTTTATTTGGAAAGCTCTCCATGGCTGCCTTCCAGTGCTTACTCAGATTTATCGCCACTTCCCATCTACATCGTCAATATGCCCTTACTATCATGAAGCAACAAAAATAATCACTCATTATTGTTTGCTGCACTGCTCTAGAATTAAAGAAGTATGGTCTCAGAGTTACCTTCGTGGTTGTCCTTTCTTTCAGAGTTTTCACAATTTTCGGACATGGTGGGCTGCAGCAATGGAGATACTTAACCCGTTGAAGAATGCTAACCAAAATTATCAATTGCTTTCCATCATTCATTGGCACAACTAGAAAGCTTACAACCAGTTAGTCATTGAAGGTTTTACTTCAACGCCATCTGCCATTCTTGCAAGCTCCATCAAGTTGTTCCGTGAAACCAAAAATTCTCATCTTAGCCTGCCGTCTCCATGAGAAAAACTTAGTTTTCAACTTATTATTCTTTCTTCTTCTAGATTCTTCTTAGTTTTTGACCATGCACCTAGGGGTAAACATGGATCGGATTAGATCCACATATCCGTGGTATTTTATTCGAATTCAATCCAAAAATTGCGAATAAAATCTGATCCACAGAGCCATCGGATCTGATCTGATCTGATCCGCATACTAAAGGATCAGATGGTGGGTTTGAGATGGATACTTGCGGATCCGATTTGCAGATCTGCATATCCGCAATAAATAAATATTTAAGTAATATATATAGTCAAATATAACATAGCCCTAATTTCCTTCATCATTTTGGCTCTCACCAGTCACAATCAAATTACCTAGCCCTAAATTCTAATCTCATCTCACTCCCTTTTCAAGCCAGTCTCACCGTCACCGAACACCACCATCATTCTCATTCATGCTCTGTACTGCCACATCGGAGGTTGCTCGCCGCTAACGTTCCTCGGTTGCACTCTTCTCTTTCTCGTCACTCTCATTTCTTCCTCGGTCACGGTCCACACTTCCTATCGCTCACCCTCTCCCCATTTCACCGATCTCCTCCTCACCTCTATTCATCATCTCTGTTCCAGTGTTCCTCGAGGTGTATTGTCACCGTCCTGTATTCTGCTACTGCATGGGCTGCTTCTGTTCCAGTGTTCCTCTGTTCGTCTAGTTTCTTCTTGTGCTTCAGTTTTGTCTTCTAGCTTCTGCTTCTACTACTGATTCTTCTCTGGCTTCTGCATTTATTGGTTCAAATGGCTTTTGGTTCTTCTTCGTTTGGGCTTTTAGCTTCTACTTTTTATTCTGTTTAAGTTCTGGAAGTTTATTTTTTTTACTTTTAAATTTAGAAGCTCTTAACTTAGACTAAATTGTGTGGGTACTATTAGAAAATTTTGGTTCTTCAATCTTCTATACTATTGTTTGAATTATGGTTCTATTTGTTAGTATGGAGGAAGATAATTTGTCTGATCTTATTCTTAATTTTGGTATTTGTTTAAATTTTTTATGTTTTTCTTATTTTTTGAAATTTTGAGATATTTTTCTTAATTTTTGATTGGTTTTATTTGAACTTTTTTATTTTTTCTTAATTTTTATTTTTAATCAGATATATCCAAAATCCAATCCGATCCGTAAAATTGCGAATCAGATAGGATCAGATCCGAGTATAAAAATGCAGATATGAGATCTGATCCAATAGATTTAATGCAGATCGGATGGAAATTTTAGTGATATCCAATCCATGTACAGCCTTACATGCACTGTTGGATGAATACTTTCAGCGTATTGTTTTAGGAGATCCGCACCATTTATTATGTTATCATGCTTTTGGACATTAATTTTTACAGAAGAAAAACTTTCATTCGAGAAAATAGCCGAGTGGCACTTACAAATCGTAGAAAACACATAAGATCTAAAACTAAAACAGAAAATAGATAAGTTCTATGTTGACCTATGGTCTGCATAGAGTTCGATTACAAAAAATCTTGTAAGATAAAAATAGAAATAGATTATAATTCCTATTGTTTCTAAAACTACACAAAAAGTGCTACAACACAAAAAAATATTATTTCTTCTTCTCAGAATAGATCTAAAAGCTTCTTGAATTTGAAAATATTTCTATGAACTAGAAGTTTTCATTCTTCATTGTATCTTTATCCCATACATATAATACCATTTTTAAAATATCATAAAAGAGAATTAATACATCACAAAAGAGAGAACAACTACAAAAAGGTTATTACTAATTTAGATTTGAATCTCAGATCTTCTAAAAGGAAAAATAAAAATAAAGACAGAAACCACAATTAGGAGAAGGAGGTGCACGAGAGAAGGGAGCGAGGTGTGGTGGTGAAGGTGTAGACAGTAAGAAAATAACAGTAGTGGATGATGTGACAGGTGAAGAAAAAAAATTAAAACTATAAAAATAAAAAAATGATAGATAATAAAAAAAAAGAAAAGATTAAAAAAAAGAGTAAGAGACACTACCGTAACTCAGATTGAGACAATAACAACGACCTTTAAAAAGATTTTTTGTATTTTATTTTTTAATAATTAATAAAATATAATCTACTAGTTTAAAAAAAAAATCATATATGTTTTGGTGTAACCGTAATTATATCTTTCTTTTAGCAAATAGAAACAATAATTTTTAAAGTTAGAGGTCCAATAAAAACTACGCATGATTTTTTTATACTCGTTACTCTTATTCCATAACTAAGACTTATATATTACTCTAATAAACTATATATCGATGGGCGACAATTCCCTTTATGTATACATACGCATTCTAGTCATGTTAAGAAAGTCACCAAATAGAATATGACAGAAACGAGAAACTAATGATACTGATAGGAAAATAAGTAATATGACTCATTATGACTGCTCTTTAATTTATTATATGTGAAATAATTTATTATTATTATTATATTAAAAAATTAATATAATATGACTTTTAAATTTATTTAAAAATTTATTATTAAATAATAGTAATTATAATAATAAAAAATACTTTTTTATAATTTAATTTAAATTATTTTTTATCATAAAATTATTAAAATAGATATTAATATATATATAATAATAATAATAAAAATTAATAGATTCCATTTATTAAGTTATATATAAAATATAATCATTTAAACTAATTTATTATGAGAATTTTTAATAGTTATAATAACCACATATTTGTTAATAAAATATTTTTAAGATGAACATAATAATAGAATTTTTTTTTACTTGCAATTATCATAATAATTAATAATGTATTTATTATACTTTGATTTCAAAAATTTAATGCCTTAGAGTACTAGTTGAATAGATATTAGGTAAAAAGTGTGAGTTCTATGATTATAATGATTAAGATAAATAAAACTTTGGCCAAAGAGATTGAATGAATAAAGAAATGAGTTTCTTAGGTCATTCATAGATCATCATAATAATCGTAACAAGTTAGAATTTGACAATTAAACCATACTCTAAGGATTAACTAAGAGTTAAAAAGATGAAAGGAATTATACTTTGTTCTTCTCAGATAATTCTTTGTAAAAGTATATTACTTTATACTATTGGATAGTTGAGAAGTATTGTTAGATGCCAACTTTGATTAGTAAATTAATGTGACTAATTTACTATCCATTTAGTATTGTACCTATGGATTACACACTAACACTATAAGAAATGCCCTGAATACCATCGAGTTTAGTTAGATAATTTTATTAGAGCCGAATTTAGCGTCAAATTTTCAGGATTTAGTGAAATGCGGCGTTTAGGCAACAACAAACATCTTATTGTCAGATTTTTCTGCCGTAAATCCGACGATAAATTTAGGTAAAATTTAAATACAAAATCCCTCCCTTTCACTTCTGCAAACTTACTATCTCTCTCTCTTTCTCTCCTTTTCTTCTCTCTCGTTTCTCTCTCATCCCTCTCCCCTTTCTTGATTAAATTCGTTTAATAAAGTATGTGATTAGGGTTTGTTATATTAATTTAATGTAATTAGAAATAAAATAATTTTATGTTAGGTAGGGTGTACTTTAGGATTTGTTATTAGTTGATGGTGTTTTGGATGATTGTTAATTTTTGGAGTTTATTGTTGTTTGAAATAATTATTTTCTGAGTTAATTAGTATTGATTGTTCTGAGTTAATTATTACTAGCGAAGTTTATACTGTCAGGTTTATTCCGCTACTAATCCGACGGTAAATAGATTACTGACAGATTTTCTTGATAAATACTCTGGTAAATCTAACGGTATTTGACGATTTTTTTTGTAGTGTAATGAGTGTTTTAATCTTTGTTAAAGAATTATTTAATTATTATTTTGATTTGATCAAATAAATAATATAATTATATTAATTCAAATAAAATATTATATATTTTTTATTAGTACCAAAATATAATAATAATAATAATATGATAATTGAAAATATTAAATGAGAATTGAGAATAAATAATTATTCTATTTTTAAATTTAAATTTAAAGTGTTGGATAAAATTTTAACTGATTTTATTTTAAATTAAATTGTAATATGATTCATAAAATTTAAAAAATTTAAATTTAAAATAATAAGATATGATTAAATTTAAATTGAGATTTAAATTTAAATTTAGTAACAAATTTTATATACATGTTACCTTTATATACATAAATATGTGTAAGTCAAATTTTTGAAAAAGAATTTAATGATGTGTAAATAATTATAAAAAGAATTTTTTTTTTAAATTTAGATTAAAAGTTCATTAGTTATAAAATTGACAGTAAATATTAGTCATGGTGTAAATATGTATACACTTTTGTATTATTAAAAGAAAATTTCTTTATTAGCGTACTAAAATATTTAAATTTAATTTATATTATTCAAATGAATTTAAATATAAAATAAATTTTTAAAATTATTTTATTAGTTTTACTACGTATTATGAACATAATAATCCTAGGCATACAACTTAGAAACCATTTCAACGAGAATCTATCAGTAGATTGTATGGATGAGAAAGATGAGTATTTTGAAAAAAGATTGAGAAGACAGCGATCAATTGTTACGGATAATATCAAAGTATTAATATTATCTTTAATATCATGAGTATGTCAATTCATATGCTACTATATTTGATGACTGCGACATTCATCCCAGCTTATATGATTTGTTCTATATCTTAAGAACTTATGCATGCTAATTTTCATGAATTTATGTATGAAATTACGTATGCTATCACTTCTTAACTTTTCCTAACTTTATATATCTCGGTACTTGTATCGTAGTTGAATGGAAAAGGTAACTAGGTAAGTATTCAATTATTCTTTGAAACAATACTTTTTTAACTATATCATCCATCTCATTTAACAAAATAAATAAAAGAAAAAAACTCATTCTAATCCAACCGGAGTCATCAAGCCTTTCATTGGATTATACTACAAGAAAATATGGCTATTACCACGCTTAAAAAAATGCTGAAAAATGAAAAAGAGTGTGGCTATACAAAACAAAGAGTAAAGTATCGTTTTTGTCCAATATTTAGAGTAAGTTTCAAAATTGTTCCTAACGTTTCAATTGTCCTATTTAAGTCCCTAACGTTTCAAAATTGACTCAATGTTGTTCTGCCGTTAGGGATCCATTAACAGAATTGACGACGGGACAAAATTGAGACAATTTTGAAACGTTAGGGACTTAAATAGGACGAAAACGTTAGTGACGAAAACAATACATAAAAATAAATTTTAATTTAATTTTATCTTTCAATAATATTAATTTTTTACTGTACATAGTATTCAATTATTTTTTAATTACATCTAAATAAATTACACTTAATCATATTACTTTTATTTTAAATAAATTTATTTTTTTATAATTTTAAAGAATTTTGATACATTAGAGACAAAAGGTATAATTTATATTTTATTGTATATATATTATTTTTTCTTTTCTGCAAGTTTATATACTAATCATTCTACAAATATTTTTTGATAACTACAAATCTTTAAGAGTAAAATTATAAAAAAAAATAATTTATTTAAAATGAAAGTAATATGATTAAGTGTAATTTACTTAGATGTGATTAAAAAATAATTGAATACTATGTATAGTAAAAAAATGATATTATTGAAGGATAAAATTAAAATTTATTTCTATGTATCATTTTTGTCCCCAACGTTTTCGTCCTATTTAAGTCCCTAACGTTTCAAAATTGTCTCAATTTTGTCCTGCCGTCAATTCTGTTAACGGATCCCTAACGGCAGGACAACATTGAGTCAGTTTTGAAACGTTAGGGACTTAAATAGGACGATTGAAACGTTAGGGACAACTTTGAGACTTACCCCAAACGTTGGAGACAAAAACGATACTTTACTCAAAAACAAAATATGACTATTGCCACATTTTTAAAACTTATATTTTATTGTCACGTTTTATAAATATAACATGAAAAACATGACCAAATGAAACTTTAAAACAAATACTGGTAGCAAAAGCGTGGCTATTGCTTCTTTTAAACTACGTTTTTAAAGTGTGACTTAAAAGAGGTAACGGCAGGATATTTTTCTTGTAGCATGAGGATGAGCTAGTGAGGACACCTTGTTTTCCTAATAACCTACATCTATATAAAATTAAAAACTCAGGTGCAGTCGACTTCACGTGAAGTTGATAACTGAGAGCCGTTAGATGATTTGACTGATTTGACTAAATTTTCATCTAACGACTCTCAATTATCAATTTTACGTGAAGTCGACTGCACCTGAATTTTCACTCTATATAAATGATAAAATATAAATTACTAAACAATAGGATTGTGTATTTGGATGTTTCCATTTTCACCAACCTAATAAATTTAGATGAAATTGATTTTTTTGAAAATATCAAACTCAATCCAAACAACATTTTAAAGTTAATGATGGTCAAGTACGCCACTTTGATTATTATTGCCATTAATTTGAGTTTCCGGGTTGCATTGGTTAAGCTGCTTTACACCCATAATAATTAATTAATAACCAATTTTTAATTTAGAACCTTGTTTTACATGCATCTTCTTTTCATATTACTACTTATTTATGTATATTGGACTATTGGTAATTTGGTATACATAACATTCATTCATTCCGAAAATCCGATCGAACCGGAAAAAATAAAATGAAAAAGAAAAGGAAGATAATGCAATCTTCTCATAAAAATATGCTACAACTTAGCTAACTTTAAAAACTCATAGATGAACTTTAACATAACTATTAATTAGTAATAGAATGCGAATAGTATAAAGCTAAATCATAAGATCCGTACGGTTATGATATGAGAATATAAATCAGATATAGGGGATTATAAAAAGGAAAAGAATCAACATTGCAAACAATCTTTATCCAAAATCTAATCTCATTTGTTTGATGGTAGGGCTTTAAATGGATGGACTTGATTCCAATCATCGAAATAGTAATTCACTATATCTGTGGCCATGGCCAACTGTAGTGACCATCTTGTCAGAAAAGAAAAAGAAAATAAATTAAACAAAGGTAATGTATACGCTGGAATAAAATTAAAATAGATAATGTAATTATTTTTATTATTTAACGAATTAAGTTTTATTATATTATTTCATTATATATATAATATTATATTTTTTACTAAGAAATCTTGCGTTTGGTCTTTATTATTCTTCATTTTATTGAAAAAGATAAAATTTTAGCACAAGACAAAAATAAATTAATGTATAACTATATTTAAGTTTATATTAAAAAAGATTAATTTTTACATGAGAGAACTAAATAGTATAATTATTTTATTTTTATATATATCTTTACCTAACTGTTTAAATTTTTAAAATAAATTGTCTCGTAATATAGTTAACATAATCAATAAAAGCTTATTATATATTAATTACCAAGTGATAGCATGCCAATAAGACTAAACACTAGACCAAGCTACAGCAAAAAGAATGGGATCAGTACAAGATATTAGGTTAGTTCAAACAGCAAAGCCCAATACAAAAAGAATAAAAAAAAATTTCATCTTAGATGGAGGATTTTGTTAGCAAATGATGATGAGAGTGTGAAGCAGATGAGTTGGAGAGTTATTTACGGGGTTTTTTTAGAGTGGAGGAAGCATATTTTGTTTTCATATATGCATGAATTATAAGGTTTTATAAGAAGTTATTCCTAATTTGAAAAAGGAAATTTAATTTCATCTTACATATTCTCTGTTCTTTCAATTTGATTTAGTAATAATAATTCATACACTACTTTTTTCTATAATTTTTTACTTGCATTTTTACAATATTGTTACAATTAATCTTAATATGAGCTATCAGTGGTGCTCTCGTTGAGAGGGAAGGATGGCTTCCGATAAACTCTAGCAAAACAAAGAAAAAAATCGTTATTCTGCAACAGAATCATGTGGAGGTTGCCAGTCAAGTCTCCATCACGAGTATCCACATGGATGGTTTGGAAGAGTCATTGAGAGAGATTCAAAGTATGTTGACAAAAGCTCTCAGATTGAAGCAAGTGACACCAGACGGTGATGCGGGATCCTCAACCTTTCATTCACAACCATCATTCTACCAACTAAGAGGTACAAAGGTTGATTTACTAATTTTTGATGGTGAAAGTAATGTGGATGAATGAGTTTTTAAAGTGAAAGAGTATTTTGAATGGCTTGTTGTACCTGTGGAAATGAGACTTACGATTATTTCTTTCCATTTGTCTGGAATTGCATATTCTTGGTATCATTGGGGGTCAATAATCATATTATATATACTTGATAGTCTTTTCTGGATGCTTTGCTTGTCAGGTTTGGTCGGGATCAGTACTACGACTCCAAAGCTGTCCTTAAAGAATTAAAGCAAACCAATATAGTGGCCAAATACCAAGGGTAGTTTGAAGATCTAACAACCAGGTTACAGGCCTCAGTGATGATTGGGTGATCTCCTTATTCATTGAGGGTCTTCAAGAGTACCTAAAATGTGAGTTATTGTTAGCTAAGCTGACTTCATATGTTAATGCAGTATCATTGGCAAAGATCTATGACCAGAAATATGCAATGAACCCAAACCAAAAAACCAACATCACACACACCAAACACCATCAAATCTATACAAACCTCATCCCAAACCAACTTTAACAATTCATCCATGAACCGCCCTTGGAACAAATTAGTCATTCTCAATTCTCTCTCTTTCGCATACAACCAAACAACTACACAAGACACCCACCATATAACCCTCCCTTTAAGAAACTTTCGACTGAAGTTAAGATGAAGAGGGATAAAGACCTATGTTACTAGTGTGAGGATAAGTGGACATCTGGGCATAAATGTATAACCTCTTGTTACTTGTTGATCGGAGAGGAAGAAATGCATGAGATCTTAAAAGAATTCGAACCAGAGGTTGTTTATAAACCAGGCATGGAAGGGCCAATTGTGATAGAGGTGCTCCAACCGGAGGTTAGTTTTAGTGCCATGGTGGATCAATATCACTCCAAGTATGGGACCTATAATGGACAACCGATTATAGTGCTGATTGATAGGGGAAGTTTCTATAATTGTGTGAAGGCAAGTGTGGCAGAGAGACTGGAGTTTCCAATTCAGCAAATCACACCACTCTAGGTTCTAGTTGATAATAGATATATGATTGGTTGCAAGGCTTATTGTGAAAATATCCCTCTAGTAATGCAGGGGTATCAATTTTTCATTAGCACCTTTGTGATAGTTCTCCAAGGGGCTGACATTGTCCTAGAGATTCAACAGATCATGTGCCTAGGTTATGTTACTATGCATTATGGGTTGCTTATGATGGAATTCATGGTGAATAATATTTTGGTAAAGCTTCAAGGTGAGCGGTTGCTCCAACCTGATGCTATTAGCAACAAAATGTTCCAAAGGATAGTTTCTTCAGAGGTTTTCACTACTTTGTACCATCTAAAAGTGGTGACTGACAATGAGAAAGGCAAAAGTTTGCTGCAGCCCAAATTACAACAATTATTAGGAGAGTACAGCCAGGTTTCGAAGAGCCAACTCAGTTGCCCCCTCACCGCAATATTGATCATACCATCACTCTGGACCTGGAATCACAACCGGTGTGTATTCAACCTTATAGGTATCCTCATTTTCAGAAAGAGGATATTGAGTGTTTGGTGGCAGAGATGCTTGAGACGGGCATAATTTGGGAGAGTCAGAGTACTTTTTCCAGCCCAATTTTGTTGGTTAAGAAGAAAGATGGGAGTTGAAAATTTTGTGCCGATTATAAGGTCCTAAACGTAATCACTATTAGGAATAAATTTCATATTCTCACCATTGATGAGATATTAGATGAACTCTTTGGTGCAGCTTATTTTTCTAAGATTGATTTGCGGTCCAATTATCACCAAATTAGAATGAATAAGAATTCTATTCCCATGACGGCTTTCTGCACGCATCAAGGGCATTATAAGTTTGTAGTGATGTCCCTCGGTCTCACTAATGCTCCTTCAACTTTTCAGGTTACAATGAATAAGGTTTTTCATTGTTACTTGTGAAAGTTTGTTGCTGTTTTCTTTGATCATATCCTAGTCTATAGTAAGACTTGAGATGACCACTTATATCATCTTGGACTTCATATCCACTACCCTTTTCCAGCACCAGCTATTTACTAAGAGGTCAAAATGCCTCTTTGGCTGGGGGAAAGTAGAGTATTTAGGACACATTGTGAGGGCAGAAAGGGTAATTGTTGATCCGTCTAAAATAGAGGTGATTCAAGCATGGTAAAAACCTATTTCTTCTCAAACAATTACATGACTTTCTCAGATTAATAGATTATTACCGCAAATTTGTGGCCAACTACGCCCAAATTGCTCAGCTTTTGACTAAGTTGGTTAAGAAAAATAATTTTCACTGGGGTGAGGCTGCGAATAAAGTGTTTGAGCAACTGAAGACTATCATGATTCACACACGAGTCCTAGCATTACCTAATTTTTCTATGCCTTTTACAGTGGAGACTGATGTGTCTCACAAGGACATTGGGGTAATTTTAATGTAAAATGCACACCCTCTGGCTTATTTTAATAAAAAACTGACCCCGAGGATGAGCTTTACTTCAGCCTACATAAGGAAGCTTTATTCTATTACACAGGCTGTGGCTAAGTGGTGTCACTATCTCCTTGGCAAACAGTTTATTATAAAGACAGATTATCAGGGGTTAAAGGAACTAATGTCATAGGTGATTTTAACACTGGAGCAACAATACGACTTGGCCAAATTGTTGGGTTACGAATTTGAAATTGAATACAAGACTAACAAATTAAATCAAGTTGCTGATGCTTTCACACGCCATCCTAATTTTAAGACTCCGTTTATTTTTTGTAGCCTTTCTACAGTACAATAATCTCTTTTGGAGTCTTTCAAGTTGGCTAATAATCACTGCACTACCATGGTACAGTTACATCAACAACTTAATGAAGGTAAGCTTAGTGCGGATTATAGGGTAAGAGACAATCTGCTGCTATATCAAGGAAAATTCTGGGTTCCTAACTATAACGGAATTCATGAATTGCTTTTATATGAGTTTTACAACTTGGTACGTGGGGGCCATGGTGGATTACTCAAAACTTACAAATCATTAGTGGAATTGTTCTTTTGGCTAGGTACTGTTGTTCGGAAATTTATAGAACAATGTTTGGATTGCCAAATGACTAAGTATGTTCCAGCTCGTCCACAAAGACTACTGCAACCTCTTCCAGTTCCAGAGCAACTGTGGATTAAGATTTCACTCGATTTTATTATGCAGTTACCAAAATATGTGGGATGCACGACCGTTTTAGTAGTGGTGGAAAAATTCACTAAAGTGGGTCACTTTACAACTCTTAAACATGGGTTTAATGCAAAGGATGCGACCAACGTTTTTATTAACTCGGTGGTCAAGCTATATGGGTTCTTTGTCACTATGGTCTCAGATAGAGATCCCTTCCTAAGCAAATTCTAAAAAAACGTTCTTTGAATTTGGTGGAACTAAACTCCATTACAGCACTGTCAATCACTCTCAAAGTGATGGTCAGACAGATCAGAGGTGGTCAATTGTACTTTGGAGCAATACCTGAGGGTATTCACTCACTCATACCTGAATCAGTGATCTTCCTTTCTCTCTTGGGTTGAACTCTATTATAATAATTCTCATCATTCCTTTCTTAATATGTCACCACATGAGGCCCTCTTTGGATTTTCGATGCGAATCCTTCCTGGTTACCTACCGGGTTCCATCACAGTCATAACCGTAGATAAATTTCTAAGGGTGCGGGAAGCGTTGCATTGAGAGCTACACTATTCCCTCCAATGTGCGCAAGAGAAAATGAAGAAGCAAGCGGATCAACACCGCTGAGAGAATATTTTTGAAGTGGGGATTGTATTTTGTTAAAAGTTAGACCTTACCGCCAGAAATTCCTAACACATAGTGCCCATAACAAATTAAAGAAATGATTCTATGGTCCATTTCAAATTACCTACAAGATAGGGAAGGTAGCGTACCATTTAGCCTTACCGACTAGTTGCACCTTGCATCCGGTGTTCCATTTGGCTGTATTGAAGGCGTTTCATGGAGAACCTCCAACTGAACCAATCGAAGTACCTGATCTTCCACCGTGGCTCCAGCCTCACCCAATTACTATTCTCGGCTGTCATTCTGTGACTTCTGATAGTGGCGTGAGGACACAAGTTCTGGTGGATTGGGAAGGAGCTTCTAGGGATGAAATCATGTGGGAGAATCTGGAAGAGTTGATGAGATTGTTCCCTAAAATTGACCTTAAGGACAAGGTCGTTTTGGAGGGTAGGCTAGTTGTTAGCATGCCAATAAACCCAAACAATGACCAAGCTACAGAAGAGGAAATGGGATCAGTACAAAGTATTGGGCCAGTTCAAACAGCAAAGCTGAATATAAGGTATTGTTAGAAAGTGATGATGAGGGTGCGAAGTAGGGGATTATTTCTCTTGGATGAGCTGGAGAGTTAGTTATGGAAATTTTATAGAGTGAAAAAAAGATATTTTATTTTCACGTATGCATAAATTGTAAAGTTTTGTAAGAAGTCATCCCTGATTCGAAGAAGGAAATTTCATTTTCCATATTTTCTATTCTTTGTATTTCATTCCGTAATAATAATTCATACACTATTTCTTCTTCTTATAATTTCTTACTTACATTCTTACAATATTATTACAATTAATCTTGATATGAGCTATCAGTGTTACCAAGCCTATATCAATTCATGGTCTTTGATCGGGAGATTCTTTTCAGTTATATAAAATTGGAATTTGTAGACGTGATAAGTATTTTGGTACTTTAATTCATGGTCTTTGATCCATTATTCTATATCAATTATAACTCAGCTTTATTACCTTATAATATTATAATTTATTTTAATTTTTTAAACAATATCCTTAATTTAACCAGCATAATTGCCGCAACATATGTCACAAGATACTTTTAGTTACCTCTTAATAATAGGGATGAGTTCTATAGAATAAGTTATAATAAAAAAAAATTCTAGCTTTGCATACTCTATAACTTATATGTAATTCATACACAATCTCATAAGCTCTAATACTCTATGACTATAAAGTTTTACTTCTCAATTAATTGGCTATTACTATTTTTTTTTAAACACTCATACAAGCTCGAAACATAGGTTGCAAAGCATGTGTGAGGTCTATTATACCAACTTCTAACTCTCCAATAACTTTTTATTTGTCAGTGTAACCTGAATCACTGGTTGTAACCATTTTCAAAATCTTTACAATTTCCATGATACCTGAGATGATCTTGACTTCGACACCTTATACTCAACCCTATATTGGATACTAGAGTTCTTCACACTAAGAATCGCTAGCTTCATTATTTTGAAAACATTGTCTAATTTAAAACTCATTGGGTCTAGAAATCTCATATAGATTGTTGTGTCCAATTCTAAATTCTAAATCCAAAAACCCTTGTTTAATCATGACATCAAGATTGAGAGTTGAGAAGTGACGAAATAAGTATTGTTGATCTCTGAACTCTGCCTATGCAACCAGAATATTTCCTACATTCTCTTCGATATCACTGTCTATCGTGCATGGGAGGCTCTTCATTGTCATATATAATCCTCGCCAAGTGCTTCTTCTATCCGGGTCCCTGACGTTCATAGAGACTTTGACTACACAACGGGGTGAGGTCATTACAACCACAAGATACCGAATGTATAATTATTACCCATGTTACATGCAACATCAGCATCACAATTCAAATCTGCTGCAAAAGAAGAAAACGCCACAATACTCCAGGAGGTGCAACAAAAGAAACTGAACTAGAAGCTCCTCCATACCAACAAAATGAGGATTAGGTGCTGATCCTTCGGAGTTAGTTGCCACATCTTCAATCTTGGCATACAATTTTGTCACTCAAACCTCAGGAAAACTCTTATATAGGAATGAAACAATATTCGCATTTCAGCATTGTTTTGTATCACAAATGAATCAAACTTCATAAATCCATACTGAAGTGCAATTGGAATCTTGTACAATATTAGGCTACTCGTTTTTTTTTTCATATCCACTATATATTTTTGGAAAAGTATATGGAACCAACTCCTAATCAGCCAAGAATGGAACAACTTAATTATAATTATATTAATAATTAATTTTAAATTTTTTAAATTTAAAATTTAAAATTGATTAAATAAACCTAATTAAAACCTATAAAAACCTTTATCTCTTCTCTTCCACATTAACCTATCCACCTCCAATAACCACACACACAGACTCCTCTCTCTCACCGTCAGACCCTCTTCGCTGGAAGTGAGCATTTTTAATGAAATTGATTTTTTGTATCGGGTAGTTTCCATCATTGGTGGTGGAAAAAGGGAAATTGATCTGTATGCCTATATCTTTGGAGCTGATTTGGTTGTTTTCTTCTTAGTTGCTATTTTTTATCAGTTAATTATGAAAGCTAACAGTGAGTTTCTTGAAGTCTATCAGCTTGAAGATCAGTTCCCAGAAGATTTTGTTTTAGTTTTGATGGTATTTTTTTCATTGAAACTCACCTTTTTCAGTCTCTCATGTTTATATAAATTCACATCTATATACCTATGTTCATTTGCAACAGTGAAGGTTATTTTGTATTTATTCAACCTTGTTCTCTTCACATATTTACAGAAATTGTTTGCTTGAAACTAGCTAGAAGATACACCATTGCAGATAGGTTGGAATATAAAAGACTTCATAATAAAGGTGTTGACTCCTCCATGGCGAGTGAAGGTTTCAAGCAGCTGAAATAATCTACCATAATTTCAAGTGAATGAAGATTTGAGATCATGAACAATTATAAAAATATAAAAATAAAATATTCATTTAATATGGAAAAAAAATATCCTAATGCTTAACAAAAGAAATATCTAGTTATATTTTGGTAAAAATAATTAGATATCTATAAATTTTAAAAGAAAAAATTATGAAATTCTTAAAGAAATAGAGACATTCATATTTGCAATACAAAAAAAATTCAAAAAATATATAAAAGAACATCAATTTAGTATGAAAAAGAAACATTCTAATACTTAGTAAAAGAAACATCCATGTATATTAACTTATTTTTATTAAGATGAATTTCAAGATCCAGCCCATTAAAAAGTTGGCAGGAGTTGGCTGAACCCCTCTTGATTTCCTAGCAGAATTGTATATTTTTTTGTAAAATGTTTTGCAATTTTGCAAATGTGGTGGATATTTATATAAAAATATCAGTTGAATTTTTGTTTGAAAATGTTTCTCCCTCCCAAGTTTTCTTAATTCCTCCATTAATGTGATGTATAGAGCTGACATTTTTTTTTTTTGGAAAAGCAAGCATGTTATGAAACTGCACCCTGCTATTAGACATTTCTAGGTTTCATTCACGTTCATAGTAAATCGTGGTAATTACTAACGATTTATTTAGTTGGTACAATCTACCGTGAATTGTGGTAATCTGATTTTATAATTTTACAATCTTATGGTGACATACCAAAATTTAGTAGGTAAATTTGATGAAAATTCTTGCTGGTAAATTATGGTTAATGGTAGGTTTTATGAACAAATATAATATTATATGTATGCACTACAAGAAACTTTTAAAATAATGATTAATTTCGTTATTGACTGAGTTACTTCTTCATAATAAAAAAAATTAGTCGCAAAATCAGTCACTAATTTTTAATTTATTAGTAACCGATTTAGTGATTAAATTTCTTGTAGTTTATAGTTGATGAGTAAGTTCAAAGGTGAGTTAATTTTATTTTTTTTTTCTTCGTCCTGTTTATTGAACAAGTTAGTGAAGCAGGAATACATACAAAATGAATTTTTTTGCCTTTGGGGGACGCAATTGAACCGAAATGAACATTTGAATTTGGATAATTTACATGAATAAAATAAATAAAAATCATATTTATCATCTAACTGTTCTAAAATAAATTGTACTATGTGTATATATTTGTCTTTTTTTTTTTATATGTAAATTGTGGTACATATAGTAACTAACACTCTGCTTATTTTTACAGCACTAGATAGGTATAGAATAATTACTTGTGCAAGTATGCTACAAAACCGCATTAACAAAAAAAAGGGGGGATAGAATTTCAATTTTTATTTACTCTATGGTGGAAGGTTAAAGAAGAGAATATTACAAGAATATGTAACTTTCCCCAAAAAGGAAAAGCCTCAAACATTATACACAGTGCTTTCATTATTGGCTTCTAAGTAGATAAGGCAACATATATAAAGTGGACAACAACCTTCTTTTCTTGATCATATATAATATCTAATTAAGTAGATTCCACTCAAACTCTATTTTGTTGAAACTTCAATTACTTTTGAATTTAATTTGGTACTACGGAGAGTAATACTATATTGTTCTATAAATATGCAAAGCGTGTGATTTAAGTATTATGAAATTAAACAAGACACACGTTGATGCATATAATGAAATTAAATTAGCTTTTAATTAAAGAAAAAAATTAAAATATCTCAAATGTGATTACAGCTAGCTAGCTAGGGAACATAATCACAATGAATTAAAATAGCAGTTCTAATGGAAAAGAAATAATAATATAATACAAAGAGGTCCGTGTCTAATTGTGCAAGGTTGGCATGCCAAACTCTGGCCATCAAAATTAATAATTTTTTAAATTTAGATTTTTTTTTTATTTTTAATGTTTTGTTTTCAGATTCCCCAACTTTGCAACTTGCAGGTAATATATATATAGAAGAATAGGGAAAGTTCATATTTTATGCAACAGCAATGCCCCTTTTTTACTGTTAATTAGAGTTTAATACTCGTTACGCTAAGACTTCTAATGGATCGGATTTGTCCATTTAGCATAATATGCATATTTTTAGTTTGAGCCACTGGTTTGTGGCCACTAATGACACTTTCTATGGGAGGGGAATAACGTAGAAGAAATGGAGAATAACTTTTGTTTCAAAAATATTTATTTAATTCAAAGCACCTACTAAATCATACTCTTTCTTTATAATTTATAGTGAAAAAGAAAGAAGAAAAGTTTAAAAAATTACCTACACCTTACCCATGTTGTGCATGCACCAAATCTATAAAGCTATTTTTTGACTACCTCTCTTCATTCTTCACTGATTAGTTAATAATCCATTACTTATATTCTTTCCACTAAATTAATTAACATATTTTATTCAAGCATGTTTGCATTTATGAATAAGTAACTGGGTTAAATAATATGCTGTTCTGCTGTTTATTTTATTCTGGCGGCAGTAGCAAGAACGGTTAGTAACGCCACCTGTTGTACAACATAACCAGCCCTAAATAGGATTTTACATTAATTTAATATGAAATTAACACTTAGAGTGGTCTCTAAATTTATAGGATTATACTCGTATTTTAATTTAGATTCTAAAATTTTTATTTATTAAATTTGATCTTCTAACTTAGCATTTATGATTTATGTTCCTAACTTTATTTTTGTAATAAAATCGTGGTATAAATGATGATCTGACCTGATAATTAAAATTTTATACTTCAATTTACTCTTTATAAAACATTTAAAAATCTTAATTTCACTTAATAAGGATTTTAAAAACTTCTTTTTAATTAGGTAAAAAATTTTAATTACCACCTTATATAACAATTAGAAAGTTCAGCGTGGCGACTGTCAATCTAACACGCCTTAATAGTTTTGTAACGAAAACAGAATCAAAAGCTGACGAGAGTCACATGTTAATTTAGAGATTAAATTTAAATGTAAATATAATTTTGGGGTCTAATTTAAATATTGACTCTAATATATCATTAAATGTATAAAGAGTTACACAAATTTTTGAAATTGAACTTGTCTATTTAGAAATCTTAATAAATAAAGTGTATTATTAAAACACCTGTCAAAAAGAATTCGGATTTTTTAAGGAAATAGTTTCATTTTAGAAAATAAATAAAATAGGTTTAATATTGAATCAATAAAACTTAAAACAAAAATCGTTTTCATTTTAGATTAGAGGATTCTTACTCTATTAACTACTAGGGATCGGATACTACTTTTTAGTTTATCTTTTAAAAAAAAATTACTACAACAATTATCTAAATACTCCGTTCTTAGCTGTGAGAATGTTCTTCTGCTGTTATGATTAACCTTATGAATGTCTAGTATAATCTCATTTTACATATAGCTGTGAGAATGTTCTTCTGTGGTTATTATCAACCTTAGATTATATATATGTCTAGTCTTGTTTATTAAAGATCAATCTAGATCATTATCTATTTAGCCCTAGAATAATTTTTAGGGCAATTAAAGTTATAGTAAGGTCACACATCTAGCTGATTTGGTAAATCTTAGTAAAAAGGTGACATTTAATTTTCAATAGTTGCCACTTTACTATTGGTGAAGACTGAAGAGGATTGAACTGAACACTGAAAATAAAATAAAGATAAATTATTATGGAATGTTATTACCCCTAATTAGTGGGAAATCAAATCACTATAGGTATCTGTCTAGTTCAACATGTACAAAAGTTCATGCAAAAACAGTAGAATATGTCTCACAATAAATTAATTAAAAAAGAAGAAAAAAACAAGAGTGGCAACAACATGAATCTAGAACTCATGCGTGAAGAGAAGAACCAACAATTAAGCATCCCATTAAGGAGAAATAAAACCAAAACCAACCATATGACTAATCAAGTTGTTTTCTTGAGTCAAGCAAGAATAACCAGCGGACCATAGAAAATGTGCCTATTTATACCAAAAGTTGAAACATGGTTTACTGTTTCATCCATGTGAGCTTATTTGAACCATGAATATTGGGATTTAACCCCTGATTTGAACAAGATTCTACTTTTTAGTATTACAAAATAATGATCTTCTACGTATTTTCATAGAATCAAGTATAAATACATGGACATTTTAGTGATGAGATATATATAAATGATATATTTTTTTAAAAAAAAGTTTGGGAATTTAATTTGTTTTAGTCAACAATCAATCAATAATGTTTCTCTCTTAAGAAAAGAAGATAAATGTTGGTTGATTATTATTGGTTTAAAAAAGTTAGTTCTCAATTGTCTTTTTTTAAAAGGAAGTTAAAGTAGACTATGTATGTGTTGATAATGATAAATTTTAATCATCTAAGTAATAAGTAGTTGAGTAAAAAATAATATAATTTTGGTTTGCTTTAAATTAGATTATTATGTTCATAAGTACAATCATGAGGTCTAGCTCAGTTGATTCTTAAGAGTGTGTCGAAACAGAGAGGTTTATAGTTAGAGAACTTAGTTTCTTAGAAAATAAATCAAAATTATTTTATTTAATTTAATATTCATAATTTTATATACATAATATTTATAATTACATCTAAAATTACTTATTTAGATTTTGATAATTGAAATTATTACAAAGGTCTTATACAAAAATATCATAAAAAGAAATGAGTCTCCATATTTCTAATAACATAATAAAAATATAGGTAAAAAATATATTTTTAAATATTTATAAATTTTTTTAAAATACACGGCTAATTTCATTTAATTTTATTCTTAATATTTTTTATTTATATTAAAACTATTTCTAAATATTTTTAATTTTATTCCTAACATATTACATGGAGCTAACAAAAGATAATTTTAACATAAATTAAAAATATTAAAAATATTTAAAAAAACCACAAATATTAGGAATACAAATTATATTTGCCCTAAAACTATTTATCATATTAATTAACCAATGTACATAGAAAAAAAAATAAAGAGAAAGTGTCCAGTGTCCAAGACCCCACGTAGAATAGCAAATGAGGCGGCATGCATAGTCCTATAAATAGAAACCCCCCTCCGAGGCTTCATTTGCAACTTGAAACACAAACAAACAAACAAACACAATTCAGAGCCACCAAGTCAAGAAACAACTAACACTCACTAATTAATATCCTCTCTCACTGCATACTTAGCTTCTTCCATGGCAGGAGGCAACAACAGGCAAAGGAAGTCCGCCTTCAAGTCGGTGCTCAACATTTTCAAATCCAACAGCAGTAGGCACAGATCGTCATCAGATGCCTACTACTACGACGACGGGCCCAACAAGGCCACATCGTGGACCAAGGTGTGGCCCAGTGACGAGGACAGAGGCCGGTGGGGAGTAGCCGATCCTGTCATCGACACCAAGGCCACAACCTTCATTGCTCAGTACAAGAAACGTTTCTCTGAGTCCGAGCTTCATTACCAAGAGGCTCAGCAGTAGTAGAATTTCGACAACCTGTTCAATAATTTGCGCTTCCTTCCATCACTTGTAACTTGTAATTACTTTATTAGCTTATTCATTACCCTTCCACAACTTCCAACAACAATATGTATGTTAATATGAATGAATAATAATCTTTAATTTCTCCTTTAATTTGAGACTTCAGAGTTATTATATATATCCTTGTTATTGCAATTAACCACATAAGAGCTGAGCTTATGCTTTCCTCTTCTTTGTCTTTTGATCCAAACTCCAAACCTATCCAAGTTTTGGTGGTAATTCAATACAGCAGGAAAAATTTGTAAACCGACGACTAACTTTTTTCTTTTTTTTTTTTTAATAAAAAATTTCTTTTTCTTTCTCTTCCTTTTATGATTGTTGACTTAAGAAACAAAGGTTGTGTTTTTGACTAATCGTTGGTTAAAAAAAATTGTAGTTGATAACCGACTAACTTTTACTGCAAAGCTGATATAGTGTTCATATAAAATGTTCTCTATGGTTATGTCACTCGAGAGTTTCAACCATAATCTTACCATCTCGGCTAATTTTTTTCAATATTGGGTTACAGAATGTAATTTAGTGTAATACTTTAATATTAAGTTATTTTAGTGTAATATTAGTGAGAGTGAAAATAAATCGTGGATCACGACTTTATCAAAGATAAATTTTTAACATGGCAGAATAAAAATATAGATCACAATTTTAAAGAGAGATAAATTTCTGCGTCTAGAAGTCGTGATGAGTCACATTTTCTCAAATCGTGACCAACACTTTTATTTTTCTATCCAAATTTTCAACTTTAATGATAATGCTTCTAATATAATTATTTTTTTCTACTAATATACAATACCAATAATAATTAAATAAATATTTTTTAATAATAAGAAAAAATATATGGAACAACTCTAAATCAGTCAAGAATAGAACAATTTAATTAATTATAAATATAGTAATTAATTTTATTTATTTATAATTTAAAATATTAGTTATTAAATGTTTCACCACATTCAAATTAGGAGGAGATACGTTCAGTATCATTGCAAAGTGAATCACGGAAACTGATTCAATTAGCTTCTGTCTTTTCACCCTCATTCCCTCTCCAAATGCCTAAAACATAATAAATCAGAAAACAGATTCAGAACCATCCAATTTACAAAGAAAAGAAACATCCTAATGCCTAGCATAAGCACCATCCACGTAAAGATTTTGAATTCACCCAAAGACATTTAGCTGGTTTTTGGCCGGAACCATCTTGGTTCCTAGCATTATTGTAATAATAATAACAACAACAATAATAATGACTAAAATGTAACCTTTGATTATAATAAACAACAATAATAATCATACTTTTAATAAAAATAAGAGAAAATTTTACTCCTCTCTTGCGAGATGTTAAAATGACACTTCTCTCTATTCTATTTATAAAATGTACATTCTATTCCCTTATAACTTTTAAAAAACCTCCTCTTTAATCTATTTTAAAATTTTTTGTGTTAACTAATGTTAACTTTATCTATTTTTCAAAAAAAAAAATCATTTTTTACAAAAATACTCTTTAACAAAAATTTTATTTTTTTATCATTAAATTTTGATTACCAAAATATCATTTAATAAATTATTTTTTATTTATTAAATTGTATTTTTATCAAAATATTTTTTAAAAAATTTAATAATTAAATTATTTTTTCTAAAATACCCTTCAATACTTTTTTAATTATTAAATTATAATTTTACCAAAATTTTTGTTAATTTTTTATATTTTACTATTAATTTTTTTATATCAATATATATTATTTTAACATTAAATAAAAAAATCTTACCATTATTAATATGTATAATAAATTAATAATTAATATATATTGATATTCAAAAATAATCTTTTTTTAATATTAAAATAATATATATTAATATAAAAAAATTAATTGTAAAATATAAAAAAATTGTTAACAAAAATTTTAGTAAAATTATAATTTAATAATTAAAAAATTATTAAAAAGTATCTTAAAAAAATAATTTAATTATTAAATTTTTTTAAAAATATTTTGAAAAAAATACAATTTAATCAATAAAAAAAATTTATTAAAGAATATTTTAGTAAGCAAAATTAAGGGCAAAAAACCCAAATAAACCAAGGAGCATTCGAAATTACCTAAATCCGCCAAATCAAAAATCTTCACCTGTATCCACCAGGACCAATTATTATGTAATTCGAATCAATAAGATTCGAATTATGATCACAAGTAATTCGAATTGACTTCATTCGTATTATGTGCATGCAACGAGTTAAAGTAATTTGAATCAATATGATTCGAATTATTATGAAGGTAACAACATAACGTAATTCGAAACAACTTGTGTCGAACTATATATGAAGAATTCGAGTCTTATTAATTCGAATTACTAGGTTAGTTTGTGTTTCAACATAATTCGAAAGAAATTGTTTCGAATTATAAGTAAGGAATTCGAGTTTAGTTAGTTCGAATTACTAGGATAGGTTGTGATAATTCGAAACAAATTGTTTCGAATTATATATATATAGCACGAACCATGGCTATATATATATGCTGTGAACTCATGATGCTGTGAACAAAGTGGGGAGATGGCTAGTGAGGAGAGTTTCCTAGTGTTGGTACATTATAGAGGGTCGATTAAGAGAAAAACTCGATCCGGCGTGAAGTTCACTGATAAGGATCCACTATGTATTATCGTGACGCCAACAACCACCTACGATGCTCTTGTTAGCTGTGTGCTGGATAAGCTTGGTCTCGAAGGAGTTAAAAGGGTCAAGAAGTTTTTCTACCGCATTCCAACAGCGGTGCTCCATGACACCGTGAAGTTTGATTGTTCCACAATCGGCAGTAACGAGGACTTGCAGGTTATGTTTCTTTGTCGTAGGCAGTTTCCCGAGGTAAGGACACCAGAGTTGTTGGCTAAGTTGGTTGATGTGGTATCTAGCTCAGGTGGTTCAAACCGGAATGCGAATACTATAGCCGCGGTTGCCGGGTCGAGCTCGAGACCTGCTGTTGCTTCGTCCTCTGCTCCTGTGTATGAGCCACCGATGCAGCCTGTTGCGTCCCCTTCGTTTGCCGTCGATCTGGGCGGGAATGTTGGAGATGAGGTTCGGCATGGGGAACATATTCCCACCGAGGTACATTGTCCCACACCGGCTGGTGTTGGTGATGGTTTGTTTGATGATCCAGATGACGATGACCTGGAGCCGGATTTGATCGCTGATGAAAGCGGCGATGATGTTGGAACTACTGTTCCGAGAAGGGCTACAGGTGGATCTAGTTCTGGCACACAGCAGTATCCACCCCATTTTTCCTCGTTGGACCTGGATGCCATGCGGCAGGACGAAAATGCTCTGCTGCCCTCAGGATTTGGCGCTAGAGATACCGAGGGGTCTGCCGGTGTGAACGAGTTTCAGGTTGGCCAACAATTTCAGGATAAAGATGAGGCGCTGTTCAATGTGAAGACGTACAGTATCCGCCGAGGGGTCCAGTACAAGGTCGTTGAGTCTGACTATCGGAGGTATGTGGGAAAGTGTTCTGAGTTTGGGAATGGGTGCACATGGCTCATTCGGATGAGTCTCCGACAGCGGAAGGGTATCTGGGAAGTGAAGCGATACAACGGTCCACATACATGTCTCGCCAGCTCCATCTCCAGCGACCATAGGAGTCTGGACTACCATGTGATATCCACCTTCATTATGCCGATGGTTAGGGCTGATGCAGCTGTGAACATCAAGGTGCTTCAAAATACCACGGCCGCACAATTTGGGTTCAGGCCAACGTACAGGAGGGTATGGATGGCGAAGCAGAAGGCCGTTGCCGTCATATATGGGGACTGGGACGAGTCGTACAACGAGCTCCCTAGGTGGGTTTTAGGAGTTCAGCTGACGATGCCTGACACTGTAGCCGTCCTTAGGACTTGCCCTGTTCGAGTTGGGGGACAGGTTGACGAGTCTCAGGTTTATTTTCATAGGCTGTTCTGGACTTTCCCCCCTTGTATCCAGGCATTCCGTCATTGCAAGCCTCTGGTGAGTATTGATGGGACCCATCTATATGGGAAGTATGGGGGAACACTGCTAGTCGCCATTGCACAGGACGGAAACTCGAACATCCTCCCCGTGGCATTTGCACTAGTCGAGGGTGAGAATGCTGAGTCATGGTCTTTCTTTCTTTCCCACCTCCGTGAGCACGTGACACCTCAGCCGGGTCTGTTAGTTATTTCAGATAGGCATAATGGCATCAAGGCAGCACTCGAGGCTCCGGATGGGGGATGGCTACCCCCAGCTGCGTACCGGGCGTTCTGCATTCGACACGTTGCATCGAACTTTGCATTGACGTTCAAGGGAAAAGATGCCCGGAGGCTTCTTGTTAACGCCGCATATGCGAAGACTGAAGTGGAGTTCGACTACTGGTTTGACATTATGCGCTCTGAGAATCCGGCAATGTGTGACTGGGCGAACCGAATCGAGTATTCGTTGTGGACACAGTACTGTGATGCGGGTCGGAGATTCGGGCACATGACGACCAATATTTTTGAATGTGTCAACTCAATCCTGAAGGGGGTAAGAAACCTCCCTGTTTGCTCGCTGGTGAAGGCCACATACGGAAGGCTAGCTGAGCTATTTGTCCGTAAGGGAAGGGAGGCCGAGGCTCAGATGGGTACTGGACAACAATTCAGTCAATACCTAGTAAAGTGTATCAAGGCCAACCTGAAGACAGCCAGGTGCTTCACGGTGACTGTTTACGACAGGGATAACTCGGAATACACCGTTGCTGAGACGACTCCGACAGGTTCATTCTCCCTTGGTACGTACAGGGTCTCATTAGGGTCTAAGACTTGTGATTGTGGATACTTCCAAGCACTTCATTTTCCCTGTCCACACGCACTGGCATGTTGTGCTTATTCACGACTTACATGGCAGCCCTACGTCCACGAGGTCTATCGCCTGAGTTCCGTTTTCGGTGTCTATCAGATGGGATTTACACCTCCCATTCCAGAGGATTTCTGGCCACCTTATGCAGGGCCAACCATTATACCGGATCCGAATATGAGGCGTGCGCGGGAGGGTCGTCCTAGATCCACAAGAATCCGCACCAACACGGATGAAGCAGATCCGAACCAGCCAAAGAGATGTGGCCTCTGCAGGCAGCCAGGTCACACCAGGCATAGTTGTCCACAAGGCGCTGGCCCCAGCGGGACTGCTGGAAATCAATAGGAGATTTCTTAATCTATTAGCACTTGTCTTCTACGTAAGTTAGCAACCATTGTGCTCCTTTGTACTAAGTTGTTTCCTATTAGTAATGAAACTTGTTATTCGTACCAAATATTTCTGCTGAATATGTTTTAAATGATTGAAATTAGTTTCTAAAACAAACAACATTACCGCGAGGGATGAATCATAATGAATAACATAACATGAAACTATATATCATAACAGAAAAGTGGAATACATCATAGTAAATGACATAACAAAACAACAAAGTACAAACCATAACATCAAATAACATAACTACAACGTACATACCATAACAATGATAACCAACCAATAAGGTAGACAATATAAATATAACAACATGACATACACCACTATCCATAAATCATCTAAATAGGTGCGATCCAGTGCCGCAACAGCGTGGCACCCGTGTCCGGAAACTCCTCCGTATAAGTGGCTCCTCATCCTCAATAGACTCGTCGCTGTCATCCGGAACTGGCTGTCTCGGGGTCACACGCGCAGCATGCACGGGTCTGGATGATGACGGGCCGGCAACTGAATGTGACCCAATAGTCTGGGCCGATGCTGGGGTCCCACCCATGGCAAAAGGATGCGGGGGAGCTACCGTGGCAGGCTCGTTCAGATCTACATCCAGGGGTGCCTGTGTCCCTGTCGTCTGAACCCGTCCGGCTGCAGCCTCATCCTCCTGCATGATGGTCCGGATATCATCAAGGAAATGCGGTCCACCAAACTCGGCCACAATGCCATCACTAGCAAGCAAGTCTCCAAACATCGAGCTCGGACTCACCCATGGAGTACTCTCCTGGAGGGTATGATCATCACCGGGAACACCTACGAAGTAATCTCCAAGACCTCCACCACCAAGCCCAGCATCAGTGTGAGTCGTCGGATCTCCCATACCAGATCCACGCGACCCACCCTCATGCCCGCCCCGATGGGCCCTATCAACCCCCGCAACATCACCTCCCATAGGCATCTGGGCACCCTCTCTAGCAGCACCCACTCTCCTCCTGCCTCCACGACCACGAACTCTCCCGCCACCCCTAACTGGGGGTTCGACGTCATCCATAGCAAGATCCGCCCCGATCCACTCCCGCTGGCTACAACGTGTCCCAACTCGAGCTCTCCGCTCAATACGACGTCTGTCGGGAACGTCCTCGACCCGGTCCATATCTGGAAGTCGACCTGCACCCCTCTGCATAGCCTCATCTGGAATAGGAATACCTCTCGGATCCCCCAATAACATCTCCGGCGACAGAAACCTCTTTCCGTGCTGATACCACCATGTCAAGAAATCGTGTGACGGACCGGGGTCGGGGACGATGTCAAACTGTAGAATGTGCTCCGCACGCTCCTGCCAGTGAACATGCCAGTCAGCGTACTGTGCCGGGAACCAACGGTCACCTCCTCTCCCATCCTTCGACATCAAGAAGTCGATGTTCAAGGCGGGAGACGGTATGGGCTGAACGCCGCCGAACTGAGGTAAAACTCTATCAACCTGATGCCACTCCACAACCGCAAAGTAAATCAGGGACGTTCTGCACCGCCATAACATCGTATGCCGAGGCTCCAAGACCTCCGGATGTACAACCTGGATGACGTCTAGTGCGCTATAGGGCATCCATATGAACTGGAAAAATAAAAATTAAAAGGGTTGTTACAATATAAACTGAAACAATGACTTGAAATACACATGTTCTGCGTACTTACCTGCCGAGGCTGTAACAAGTCGATCTTCAGGCGAGCCATCTGTACCCGAGGTCCCTTGTTGCTAATCCCAGGATTGTAACCAGACCATCTGCGTACGAGAAACATTAAAATTGGTTTCATAATCGAAAATAAATACGAGAAGAATATATAATACAAAACAATAACGGTACCTCGAGGCAAGGGGCCAGCTAATCTCATCATACCCAGATGGTCTAAGAGTGGGAAACCTCCAGAATATCCAAGACTGTAGTAACTGTAAAGGGCCAGCTAACTTCACCACATGTCTGTTGGCGACTCGGCACATGCACCTGTACAACCATGCAAGTGCCGCCGACCCCCAACTGTAGCGACCCATCTCCTCAAGCCGAGCAACATAAGGTAGCCATCTGATGTGTATACGATTGCCGGACTTGTCGGCAAAGAGCTGCGTGCCCAATAACATCATGATATAGGCCCGGACAAAGCGCCTAACTGTCTCCTCATCAGCCCCGTCTGGACACTCTGCAAATGTCTCCTGAAACCAGGTGCAGTTGACTGCGAATTTCTGCACCTGGTTCTCGGGAGGTAAAACACCGAGCAACTCATGGAACCACTGCCAAGCAGGTCTCCCACCCTCAATGTAAAGGTGGAAGTCTGTCAGGCAACCACTAACGTAATCTCCGTCCACTGGCAACCCCAGCTGGTATGCGACGTCCTGAAGAGTGATGGTGCACTCTCCGAACGGCATGTGGAAGGTGTGCGTCTCAGGCCGCCACCTCTCGACGAATGCGCTGACTAGGGGCTCGTCTAGTCGGAACCATCTGTCATTCAGTCTCGCAAGATGGTACAATCCGGCCATCTACAGGTACGGAACGTACCTCTCATCAAGACGCATCCCCTGCTGCCGCCTAACGCTGGATATGCAACGACGAGGCTGGCCAGTACATAAACCGCATAATTAGAACAGATGCACAACCCACTAACATATACAATATGTTTCATAAGGAACCAGAAAATAAATCGTCATGTGTAAAAGATAAACGAAACAAACGACCAACATTTTATACAGAAACCGCTCACTCAAACCTAGTGCAAATACCATTAACAAAAACAGATGCATGATCACATTTATCATAAACCACTACCGTTAACCACTAAACCGCTAAACCGCTTAGTTAAACCGCTAACACTAAAATAAACCGCTATAAAAAACCATTAACAAAACCCACTACCATACACCACCAACTCAGACCACCCCCTAAACCGCTAACCATCACTAAAACCACTATCCAAAACAATTAGCACAAACCGCTTAAAAAAACCAATTTCAAATACCACTAACAAAAACCATTGGCCTAAACCGCTTGCTTAAACCGCTAACACTAAAATAAACCGCTATAACAAGACCATTAACAAAACCCACTACCATACACCACCAACTCAAACCACCCCCCTAAACCGCTAACCATCACTAAAACCACTATCCAAATCAAAGACCACAAACCGCTTAAAAAAACCAATTTCAAATACCACTAACAAAAACCAATGGCCTAAACCGCTTGCTTAAACCGCTAACACTAGCCTGCACCACTCTCCTAAACCACTATCCTAAACCACTAACAGTAACATAAACCATTATCAAAAACCATTAACAAAAACCGTTATCATAAAACGCTTTCATAAACCACTAACCTCGTCGTTGATGACACCGGCGATATGCGCAACTCCATCCAAACGATAAAGCCTTCCCGGATCGTCCCCCATCGACAAAAAAAGGCGATCTCCTCTTACTCGTACGAAAGGTTGGTCGTTTTCTCTGGGATTTGGTGGGGTTAGAGAAAGACAAACTGATTCGAATGAACTTGGTTCGAACTCCTTTTATAGCCGAAACAGTTGTAATTCGAATCAACTTGATTCGAATTACTATGGAAATCCGTTTTAACCCTAATTCGAATCAACTAGATTCGAACCTCTCTAATATAAACTTCTCCTAGTAATTCGAGTTAACTAAATTCGAAATAGTTTATGTAAATTCGAAACATATTGATTCGAATTACATAATTTTTTGGATATCTATAATTCGAATCATATTGATTCGAATTACGTTCATTTGTTGCATGGAGATAATTCGAATTATATAAATTCGAATTACTTGAGAGTATAATTCGAATCTTATAGATTCGAATTATATAATAATTCGTCCTGGTTGATTCAGGTATGAATTTCTGGTTTGGCTGATTTTGGTAATTTTGAGCTCTCCTTGGTATATATGGGTTTTTTGCCCCAAAATTAATGACAAAAGAATAAAATTTTTGCTAAAAGGTATTTTTATAAAAAAATAATTTATTTTTACTTGAAAAATGGATAAAGTTAAAATTAGTTAACACAAAAAAAATTAAAATAGATTAAAAATTTTTTTTTTAAATTATAAGGGAAGAAATATACATTTTAGCATCTCGTATCGGAGGAGAATAGAATTTTCTCTAAAAATAATATAACGAAACATTCATCCACCATTTCCATTTGCAAATTTTCTTTTGCTTCTTTGAGATTCAAAATGGAGTTGAAAGGAGAGAAATTGAGACGCTGAGATAAGAGGAACTGAGGAAGTGTGTTTCGTTGTGAGTAAAAGTGAAAGAGAGTAAAATTGAATGTGATGGGAGAGAGATTAGGTTGGAGATCACAGACTGCTTTCTCTCTATGTATGCATGTCACACGTCGAAGTCCCTTAAAATCGTGTATATCGTTTTGTCTGAAATATATTTACTGTTGATTTCTAATCCAACATCTCAAATTGCTCCCTTTTAGTGTAGATCACGATTTCTTCAATACTCGTCTCTATCATAAATTGTGGAACACGATTTATATAATTTCAGATCAAACAGTCAAATTTGTGTATTACACTATACTATCATCATTTTCAAATATTACACCCATTTGATAATCATATTAAAATTAAAAAATGCTATTTTTTTTCTCTTTTCTGTATAAAGTCAGGTGTCAAAATTTTTCGAAATGTGAGAATTTTTGCGGAAACTATCTCGAATGGGGACCTGAAGGCAAAAAAATTTTTCCGTGGAGATGGGGAGTAAAATTCTCCCGAGACAAGCGCGAAAATTCGAACGGAGATTCCCGTCCCGTCCCCGATAATTGTTCGAATTCTTAAATTTATTTAAATATCTTACTTTATTTCTAATATAAGGAGTTTTTTAATAATTTCACATGTTAAAAATTCTAACTCTACCTTATTCAATGTCTTCACTCCTCTCCTACTACTCCAGTTCTTTGTTACTGCGCCATCTCCACTCCCCAAGCCCTAACTCTCCACCTTGTTCAAAACTCCCATCACCATATACGTCCATACTCCATACCTAATACCCCTCACCACTCGCCACCGGCCACTCCTGTGCCGTCACTGTCACAGTTTCACCGTCTCGTTCTCTCTCTTCAGATGTGGCGTCTTTCCCCTCTCCGTTTTTCCCTCTCTCTTCACGGCTTCGCGGCATCCATTCTCCCCTCTCTCTTCATAGCTTCGCGGCGTCCGTTCTTCGCTCTCCGTTGTCGCATTCCACTGTTCTGCCATCTCTTCACTGCTCGTCAACGCTGCAGCAGCCACCGGTTGACCCTCTTCGAGTGCTCTTCCTCCTTCCCATTCACTTGACTTCAGGTTTGATTTTCTCTCCTATGTATCTGAAGCAATTAGACATATAAGGTTTACAATTATGAAATAATTAGGGTTTGATTTTGTTAATTATAATTTCTGTGATTCTGAGTTGCTGGATTTGTTTAGAGTTTTGTTAATTTCTTGTTATTAACTCTGATTATGTGCTAAACATATAGGGTTTATAATTATGAAATACTTAGGTTTGATTTTGTTAATTATAATTTCTGTGATTCTGAGTTGTTGGATTTGTTTAGGATTTTGTTAATTTTTTGTTTATAACTCTATTCTGTGCTTCTGAGTTGTTGGGTTCAAATTTGTTTGTTTTGCTTAGTTCAAACTCTGTGATTCTGATTCTGTGATTATGTGATTTTGAATTGATTTTTTATTTTCTGCACTTATTTTGCTTGTTTTGAAATTTTGTTAATAATATTGATGAATTACTGTGCTTTTTTACTGATTTTGTTAATTTGAGTTACTTGTTTTGAGTTTGTGATTTAATTTATTAATAATTTTGATTCTGTAATTTTGAGCTGATGGGTTCAATTTATTTTTACTTGTTTTGAGTTGATTTTGTGATTTAATTTGTTAATAATTCTAATTTTATGATTCTGAGTTGCTGGGTTCACATATTTATGTTTATTTATGTTGTTTTAACTCTAATTTGTTAATAACTTTGAATTTCTGATTTAATTTATGATATATATTAATATATTTATGTTTGTGTTGTTTTAACAGAGAACATAGAGATGTTTGTTGAAAGTTGTATTATGGCAATAGAAGAATATTTGATATTGAAGACTTTATTTTACTGCTTTTTTTTAGAATGAAAATTTTATTTTAAAATTTTGTTTTATAGACTATGATTTACTATATTATATTTCTAAACTTATAATTTTGAATAAAATATAATTGTGTGTTTGTACTTAATAATATTTTATAATTTATTTTTTGTTTTTTTAGTATAATTTTTATATAAATATTAAATATAGGGAGATGGAGAATGAGACTGCAGAAAACACAAAAAATATGAAAAACGAAGATGGAAATAATTATTCTCCTTGACGAAAATCAGAGTGAGAACGAAAATTAATTAAGGGAGCAGAAACATTCCTAACGTCAGGTAAAAATTAAAACTTTATTCAAATTTTCTGTGTGTAACAATAGTTGTTCATTCTTTTAACCATGCAGAACTTTCCTTTTAAAAACTACAGGACCAACAGTAAGAGAAACCAAATCGCGGCTAGCGATTATCTACGCAAATAGTTGGGTAAAAAACCCAAATAAGTCAGGCTGAGAAACATATTACCCAAATCAGCCAAAATAAAATTTTTTTCAGCATTCAACTAAAGATCACTTTAATGTAATTCGAATCAATATAATTCGAACTATAATTGCAAGTAATTTGAATCAACTAACTTTAAATTAAGAGCATAGAAATTTGCATGTAATTCGAATCAAGTTCTCTCGAATTACAATAGCATAATTCGAATCAAATCGATTCGAATTAGTAAGAAAAATAAATCAAATCATAAAGTCTTTTTCTTTTAGTTGCTAACATGGATAGCCCAACGCTGTGTCCCTGTCCCATATACTGATATACCTTCCATTAGTTTGAATAGTAAAACTTATTTTGAACAAAGTAATAATAATAATAATAATAATAATAATAATAATAATAATAATAATAATAATAATAACAACGACGAGATTTCTTTAAAATATTAATGAGTTATCAATTTGAATTTCATACAATACTTTTGTCCATTTTTAATAGCTCATAAATATTTTTTAATAAGCACAAGTACTATAAGTGTGTTTGGTAAAACAACTTTTAAAAATTAAAAAAAATATAATAAACATATTTATAACGAAGAATAATATTTTTTTTTCAAATTTTAGAGACCAATAATTTAAATATTTATTTGATTTACTCTCTATATTAGTATAAATAGAGTTATCATTAGTCAATAATAAAATTTGTACTGATACGTTTATTACCCATTTATATATATTGACTCACTTATACAAATCACAAAAAATGAGACATATATCTCAAGTAAAATTATATGAAGATTGTGTTAGAATTTGTGAAGGTTGGGTTGAGAAATTAGAAATATATGAGGATTCCAATGGCAACATAATGACAGGAAATATGTGTGAAAAAATAAATGAAATATATTTTTAATTGTTTTGTATGGAATAAAATATTTTTTTTTAATTTCTAAATTATTAATGACTATGTAGAGTACTTTATTTAAAATTTGAGTACCTAATTCATTAGAACATACAAATTTTTATAGTACTCCTAACATTTTTTAAGCCATTTTTTAAAATTGTTTTGCATAGAATAAAATATTTTTTGTAGTATAATTTAAATAAATTTATTAAAAAATTTTATTAAAAAATATTTATGAGCTATTAAAATTGGACAAAAGTGTATTGTATGGAATTCGAATAGATAACTCATTAATATTTTAAAAAAATTTCGTCGTCGTTATTATTATTATTATTATTATTATTATTATTATTATTATTATTATTATTTTCAAAATAAGTTTTATTATTCAAACTAATGGAAGGTATATCAGTATATGGGACAGGACACAACATTGGGCTATCCATGTTAGCAACTATAAGAAAAAGACTTTATGGTTTGATTTATTTTTTTTACTAATTCGAATCGACATGTATGGAATTATGTTTAACTCGTTTTCCCCTACTAATTCGAATCGATTTGATTCGAATTATGTTATTGTAATTCGAGAGAACTTGATTCGAATTACATGCAAATTTCTATGCTCTTAATTCGAAGCTAGTTAATTCGAATTACTTGCAATTATAGTTCAAATTATATTGATTCGAATTACATTAAAGTGATCTTTGGTTAAATGCCGAAAAAATTTTTATTTTAACTGATTTGGGTAATATATTTTTCAGCCTGGCTTATTTGAGTTTTTTACCCCAAATCTTTATTAGCAGTTTCTGCGACCGCGGGTATAGCGTGGGAAAGCATGATTAAAATAATCAACAATGACCTATATGTTAGAAAAGTCAAAACAAAAACGTTTGCTGTCAAATATAATAATTAAAAGATAGTCATAGTTTAATTAATCTTGTATTTTTTTTCGTTAAAAATAGAAAGATTTGAACCCACAGTTTTTAAATGAGTATGAAAAAATTATGCATTTAAATTATAATTTATTGACTATTAATCTTATATTTAATTAATCTATATAAATTATTATAGGAGGTAGAATTTTATAAATTTACACATAAACCACTATAAACATAACGATTTATGTAAAGGTGTTTGTTATAATATCTATATATATTTACTTAATTTATTAAAAAAATAAAAATTAATATTTAATTTAAAAATATAAAAATAAATTATTTTTAAATATTTAAAATTTATCTACAAGTTTCGTAAATTCAACACTAAATTTATAGGCACAAAAAATTGCCTTATATATGTAAAACATGTGTAATAAGATGTATTGTCAGGTGTCGATTATGCAAGCATTCCATAGAAAACGGATTGTTAGAAACAATATAAGGAGGAAGAGGCAGATCCTTGTTTTATTAGAACGGTTTCCAACCTCCTGTTAAATACCGTTTATTGATATTTTTAAATAAAATTTTATCTTTTTACCAATAGTAAAATAAAAATTTCGAATCGTACATGCTATAGCTGTTTTATGCAGAAAATGTAGTGGTCTATGCAGAAATAGGGAAAAAAAAATTATACATGTGTGTTATTGTGTGATTAGACCCTCAGATATGATTGAAGAAACTAGCTATAATAAAAAGTTAGAAGCTACTAGCTATAATGGAAAGGGAATTCCAACGGAAGAAAGGAAAAAAAACACCTAGAAGCTATAAAAACGTGACTTCATGTTCATCTGATTGAAATAATTATATATTTTTTTTCCTTGACGTTAAAGATTGGCTAATTTTTTTTATATAAAAAAATATTGATATTTTTATTAAAAATAAAATTATTTAGTATAATTACATAATATAAATAGATTTTGTAGATAAAAAATCAATAAATAAAATATGTATTGTAATACGTAGAATACGTGTTAAATATATATTATCATTATGATAATACACATAGTACGTACTAGATACATGTCATCATCCTAACAATATATAAAGTAGGTATTGAATACATGTCATCATTTTAATAACACGCAAGATACATGTTAAATATCTTTTTTTTACACTTCTATAATATTGTAATACATTTCAAATATTAATATTCAACTAAAATATAATTTTTATTTTCATATTAAAAATAATTTTTGTTAAAGATTATATAGACAAAGACAGGCACGGACCCATGCTTATGAATGAGGGGGCACTTGCCCCAATGTCATTTGATTTTTTGAAACCAAATATATATATATATATATATATATGCGCTTTTTAATTTATATATGGCTCCATGAATGAAGTTTGGCGTCGATATGGAAGAGGGGTGTGCTAAACATTTTTGTGGTGTCAGTGACAAAACTAATCGGACCCTGCGAGTTGGGTATGACTAGCTAAACGGACCGTGCAAGTTGGGAAGGAGTAGCTACTCGGACCCTGCGACATGCGATTCCCAAACGGACCGTCCGATTTGCGTTTAACCAAACGCACGGTCCGATTTCTTCTCTTGTCTGGACACGCGTCGCACAGGGTTGGCACCCAGAAGCGGTGCCCTGAAAAGCAAACGAAGCCAACTTACCTACTCTCACCATCCGAATTAACTCATTGTATCATTTCACTCTCAACCTTACTCACTCCTAGCTCCTTCTTCTTCCTTTCACCATAGTTCTGAAAGCTACTACTTGAAGAAAGAAGAACATGCCAAAGAAAAATAAATTTAAAGATGTTAATCAACCTGAGCTTCACATTATTCATTATCTTAGTCATTCTGATTATGTAAGTGTTATTTTTAAATTTTGTAAATTTTTTATATTTATAATTATTATTGTTAGAAATATAATTATTATGATTATTGTTAGAAATGCAAGTTAGAAATATAAATAGAATGATTATTAAGATATCTCCATAATTGTTAGATATTTTTAAAAATTTGTCTGAAATTTTTTTTGTAATTTTTTTATTATAAATATTATTATTAAGAAATTTGTTATTATTATTATGCTTGCTAGTTTGTTGTTATTAGAAAAATATAAACAGAACGGCGGTAGTTAATTTTTAAGAGAGAATGTAACATTTTTTGTAATTTTTTATTAAATTTTATTACTATCTGATTTATGTAGGTTATGTAAGTGTTATTTTTAGATTTTAGAAATTTTTTATATTTATAATTATTATTGTTAGAAATATAATTATTATGATTATTGTTAGAAACGCAAGTTAGAAATATAAATAGAATGATTATTAGGATATCTCCGTATTTGTTAGATATTTATAAAAATTAGTCTGAAATTTTTTTCTAATTTTTTATTATGAATATTATTATTAGAAAATTTGTTATTACTATTATGCTTGCTGGTTTGTTGTTATTAGAAAAATGTAAACAGAACGGCGGTAGTTAATTTTTAAGAGAAAATGTAATATTTTTTGTAATTTTTTATTAAATTTTATTATTATCTGATTTATGTAGGGTATGTAAGTGTTATTTTTAGATTTTAGAAATTTTTTATATTTATAATTATTATTGTTAGAAATATAATTATTATGATTATTATTAGAAACGCAAGTTAGAAATATAAATAGAATGATTATTAGGATATCTTCGTATTTGTTAGATATTTATAAATATTAGTCTGAAATTTTGGTATTTTTGATTAAATTCTATTATTATTATAATTGGAAAAAACCGTGTAAATTTTTAAAGATTTTTTAAAAAAGTTTAAAATTTTGTTACTATAACTGTTATGGATGTAGTTAAACATTATTGTTATTGTGAGAAATTGTTACTGGTTACTGAATGATTAGTGGAATTATTTTTATTAAAGCACGTTAGGTTTTAGTATGAGGATATTTAAATTTTGTTAGTTCTAATCATCATTATTAGCAAGTTAATTGTTCTTACCGTTGTTGACGAAATATGAAGGATACCGATTAGTAATATTTTTTGATAGTTGAGGAAATAATGTTTGAATGATAGTAAATTAGTAATTACTATAAGATATTATGATAGATATTGTAACTTCAGAATTTTGATTAGAAATTTTTGCATTGATAATTATTTTCATTAGTTGTGAGTTTTGAATAAAATCAAGGCTTAATAATTAATTTTAGAAGTAAGAATAATTAGAGTTAAAAGGATTTAGTAAAATGATTCATGATAGTCATATATTAATTGTTAATGAGCTGACTATGAATTTGTTATCTTTTTTGTAGAAATTAAGAATGTTGACTTGTAATCACCCAGTTCCTCCGGACCGGTACAATGATAGGGCGGAGGACCTTTTACGACTTACCGGTTTCTACCATGCATCGCAGATTGGGGTAGTGCAGTGTCAGAAAGCATTGGTGAATGCTCTGATTGAACGTTGGCACCCGGAAACACATATGTTTCACCTTCCCATTGGTGAATGTGCCGTGATTCTTGAAGATGTGGCTCTAATTCTTGGTCTTCCCACCGATGGTCTTCCAGTCATAGGGATGACAATGAGTAGTTTTGAAGCGTTGGATGCGGAGTGTTTGATTCAATTTGGAGTTGCACCGCGTAAGTCGGATTGTAGAGGTAGTTGCATAAAACTTACCTGGTTGCGGGATCTAAAAGAAAATTTAGAGTTGACTGATGATATCAGTATACAAAGGTATGTGAGGTGCCATATTATGTTGCTGATCGGGACTATCTTGTTTGGGGATAAGTCTGGGGCAGGTGTGCATTGGAAATTTCTACCCTTGCTGCGTGATTTTGTTAGTATTGGACAGTATAGTTGGGGAGCGGCATGCCTAGCATACCTCTACAGGGCATTATGTCGGGCATCTCGTTATAACTGCAAGGAAATAGATGGTCCACTAACACTTCTACTCTATTGGGCTTGGATCAGGCTGCCATATCTATCGCCGCTACCTAGGGAACCACGAAGTTTTTCGCTAGCAAACAGGTAATAATTTGTCACAATGTGCCCGTATCTTGATATTTAAGATTTAGTTAATGCTAGTTGAGCTAATTGAATATATCATATTAGGTGGCGGAACTGGGAGCGTGGTGACCGACGATATAGATATCTGAAGTTAGCTCACTTTAGGAAGGCATTTGATGAACTTCAGGAAGGGCAGGTGTGTTTTAATTAAAGAAGTATTAGTTTCCGGTTTAGGGTCTGAGACATAATTATAAAGCATTGTTATTGTAATTGGCATTGTGGATTGTGATCATGAGGTTCCTTTATTTTTTCCAGTTTGTTTGGGTTGCTTATGCTGTGGATCGCGTGGATCCGAACATCATTCCTCCTGAAATCTACATGCAGTCGGTTGTCTGGAGCGCTACAGTTCCGTTGGTTTCATTTGAATGTATCGAGTGGCATGCTACCGATAGGTTTAGGTGACAGTTTGGTCTTGTTTAGGGACAACCTAATCAGGAGCGGAATCTAGACAAGGCGCATGGAGAAGTCCTGACTGGTCCCAAGAATCTTAATTGGGCCACGGCACCAAGTCATTCAATTTGGGTGATGCATTGGTCAAACAGGTATAACTACGTTCTATCTGAGCTTCCCATGCCTTCACAGCATCCATTAGATAGTTACATGCATTGGTACCGAACAAAATATGGGGACCACTTGAACTTGTCAAATCTTGTGGGTCAAGATAATGATGAAGGTGATCAAGAAATGAATGAGTGTGATTAGGATATGGATGAGGATAATCAGGAAACCGATGATGGTAGTCAGGATATGGATGATGACAATGAAGGACAAGAGCCACATTCGCCGCATATGTTACCTCCAAACCCAATTCCAGAAGAACAACCTCAGTCCTCAAGCCAGTATGTACCTCAGACACAATTCCCCCCATCAGTTCCAATAAGTCAACAATATTGGGGAACCTCACAGTTTGAAACAGGAGAAGGAGGTTCTTTTAGCCAGTTGCTTGGGTTCATGTCTGCAGATCCTGGACTATCACAATATGGCCATCATCCTGAGTTCATGGCAGGTAGGTATTCATTGGATGTGAGGTACCCGGGCCATACCTCATCGGTTGCTTCTGGGGGGTTTGTGTCGGTTGACTCTAGTAGGAGTGACGGTGGACGCGGAGCTTTTTTACTCAGAACCCTAACCGTGTTTCCATGGGACTCATTGAGGAAAATGCTAACACACTCGAGAAAGAGACCGATGCGTATCTCGTAGATGAGCCAGATGACGAGGACGATCATGAGGATGATGAAATAGAGGAGTTCGATGAGGATGAAGAATCTCGTAATGATGATATTATGTCGTGTATTTTACTTTACATGTTCGATTAGTTATTTATTTTTTGTTCATAATTGGCATCTCTGTTTGATTTTTACTAAATGATATGTGGTATATGCTTTGATTACCTGATGTACTTAATTTTACTTGTTTTTTACAACTTGTATACAGGTCAGGCACGCACTCCGGATGAAACATCCAAAGGTTACAATCTGAGGATTGATCCACCACGTCGCAGCGCTAATCGCTACACTCCATCTGTCTTGAAAAAGGCGGCCAAGAAATGCAAGAATTTTGTCAAGGATGTGAAGTGGGCCATGAGAAAGTAGTTGTGGTGTAAATTATTAACTTAAGTATTAATCACGTGGACTATGTTTAGAGTAATTTGTATCTGTTGGACATTATGAATTACTGAGCTGGACTATGCTAAGAGTTCTATTGTATGTTTAGAGTATTTATGCATTAATGACCCTATTCAGGTATTATTGATCTGGACTATGTATCTTGGGTACATAAGATCTGAGAATATTGCTATAGATATCATGTCAATATACCTCAGTTGGAAAATTGAGATCATATTATAACAAGCTACAGGTATCCAGGATGTAGTGTTGTAAAAATTGAATCGGACCGGTCGGTTCAATCAGAAAATCTGTGAACCGGATCGGCCGGTTCAACAAGGATGCAAATTATAATATATTTATGTGAAACGTATCAGTTTTATTTTTTAATACGTACGTGTAGTATATATTAAAATAATAGATATAAACTACCAAATAAGTTATAAAAACTCAAACATAAAAACTATTTTAAAATAAAAACTAATTAAAAACGTTATACAATGTTACATAGTGGTGATATTTCGAGTGATTTTATACAATGTTACATATATCAGGTCAAGTTACCTCAAATGGACAACCCATGCCATACTAGTGCCGTGCTACACCTACCATACTGTGAACCTACTGAGCATCTCCGTCGGCATTTGTACCAGCTGACTGACGGCATCTGCTACGACTATGTTCCTCAGCTCCACATAGCGTACATCGCTTAGGACGACGTAACATTCGCATGTCCATCTCATTCAAGAAGCGCGTCATCCTGGGGCGAACTTTCGAGACGCGTCTCAGATACAGATTCGGTATGAAGCGAGGACCGTTGTACGCAGGCCATGTCGTCGGGTTACCTAGTGGCCTAAATCTTGCTCGGTACACCCGCCGAACTTGCTCCATCTTATACACATCATGCACATACAGTTTCCAATTCAGTCGCTGGTTGGCGCAACATGCGAACACATGTCTGCAGGGGATCCGGTCCACCTGGAACTCACCACAATCACATCGAAGGCCACGTAGATCGACTGCAAACTCCAGTCCGCTTGGCATCTCACGCACCTCAAAGACCTCATTCTGCCGGTCAAAGCAACTGACCTGAATGTTTCCTGATGCAAGTTGGTTTGCATGCAACTTCGAGGTCACGACATCGGAGAACACATGGCCAGCATTAATCCGCGCTTCTGCCTCCGCTCTTTTTCTGGTGAACAGCTCGTTTAGCCCGTAGAATGTTGCCTTGACAAGAGCAGTAACGGGAAGATTGCGTGCACCCTTCAACACTGAATTGATGCATTCCACTAGATTCGTTGTCATGTGACCCCATCGGTATCCACCATCAAATGCCAATGCGTCTGTTCGCGAGGAATTCGGTTTAACCAGTTTGTGTACGCTTCCCCCCGTTCCCGTAATCGCTGGTAACGCACTTCGTACTCCCGCACCGTCCTCGAATATCCTAGAGGATAGCAACAAAAAAAAAAGAATAATTATAGATGTCAAAACAAATATTGAAGGTTATGTCTGTAAATAAGTTACTTAAATTTAGTAATTGGTTACCAATGTTGACGACCAATTTTTGGAGGTACGGTGCCTTGAATTTTCGCAGAAAATTCGACTCTATATGCCTGATGCAGAACATATGAAAAGCTCTAGGAGGTGACCAAGCTCCGTTACTGCGTTCCACAGCTGCATTGATGGATTCGTGTCGGTCGGATATTAGACCCACACCATCTCGAGTGACAACATGTTGACAAAGGTTACTAAGGAAGAAGTGCCATGCATCAGAAGTCTCTCCCTCCACAATAGCAAACGCAATTGGGACGATATTATTGTTGCCATCCTGTGAAACTGCCACTAGTAGACAACCCTTATACTTTCCGTACAAGTGAGTCCCATCCACCTGGACAATTAGCTTACAATGTCTGAATGCCCTAATACAGGGGTAATAACTCCAAAATACTCGATGCAGTACTTGAATATCACGCACCAACTCATCGCCTTGATATGCAGGCACAGTCTCAAAATGGACAACAGCTGATGGCTCCTTATGACACATGGCCTGGAACCATATAGGCAACGCTTCAAACGATGCCTCCCAACCTCCAAATATTTTTTCCACTACCCCTTGCTTAGCCAACCGTGCTTTTCGGTAATTGACGGTGTAGTTGAACTTCGATTGCACTTCTGCTATAACCGACTTTACCTTCAAGGAGGGGTCAGCCTCAACCAATGACTTTATCACTTCCGCAATTGTGATAGAATCCAGTTTCGAATGATCCTGTGAAATAGTGGCTCTGGTACAGGTGTGACTACCATTATACCTCCTTATAACCCAACAGTACTTCCTGCTGATCATGCTAACCCTGATAAGCCAATCACACCCGGACCCATACTGCGTACATTTCGCATAAAATGTCAATGGCTCAGACTCATACACCCAGTAGTCAACACTTCGTCGTATGGTATAATCCTTTATCGCCTTAATAACAGCTTCCCTGGAACTGAACTCCATACCAACGACAAATTCACCATCTGCGACAATAGGAACCTCTGTAATTGAAAACCACCATAGGAAAAATCAAATAAAGACACAGAGATTTCAAAACCAATAATATGGGCAAATCTACAGTCACTGCCTCTAGTATGATATAAATCCAAATCTGACAACATGTTATTATGTCACTCTAGTTAAAAAAAGAACAACAGCAGAAGATATTAAAAACGGGCCGGAGATGCCGGTTCGACCGCCAAGCCAAATGAACCGGAACCTAACCGATCCGGTTTCACTAGGTTTTAACCATTGAAGGGATCGATCAACTGCGAATGATAATTAGAAACTCACGTAATAGTTACTAATCATGTTCGAGAGAATATACTTATTACCTAATAAGTACTTATACTATACATATATAAGTGAAAAAAATAATTCTTGTTATAAAACACATACATTTCAACTTTGTTATTTAACATTCGTGCTATTTTTATTTTGTTATTTACATAGAACCAGCGGTTGAACCAGTGACTCAGTCACCTGAACTGCTCGACCGCCGGTTCGATGCTGAGAAATATGACATCAACGCATGATTATATAATGGCAAATAAATACTAATTTATTCATAACTAAATCAATATCTGACTAAATAAAAAAATTCAAATACGACGTCTTACGTACCTGCAGTCATATATTCCGGAAACTCCAGAACATGCATGGCTTCCAAGTCCAAAACTCGCATGAATGATGGCTCCTCAAACGGCATTTCGTTTGCGAGTGCATTTGCCACCTCTGTCACATCTGGAGCCGTATTTCCATCACCTTGATCTTCATCTCCATCTGGACCAACAAACTCGTAGTTACTTTCGAACTCTTCTTCACTGTCACTATTATAATCTTCCCTTACAATATTCCAGTCAGCCTCAGATTGTTCAAACTCAACATACAACTCGATGAACGAGATCTGAGTCCGGTTTTCAATATACATTGAAAACATCTCTTGCATGCTCGCCTCGTCCGTCACATATTTGGTTTGAAACTGGATGAATCCACCAAACACCTGTACGGGATATCTGTAGAGAATACAGGATATCTTTCTTGCCCTCTCAGAATCAATCTTTTCACAGATCACACCTTTGAGCTCTTCAAATGTGATGATAAAAGGAATAACAACATCTAGCGGATTTTCACAAATAAATTTTATTCCTTCAGATGTTTGTAGTAAAATCTGACCAAAATAATACACTTTTAGTAACACTCTATCACTCATTTTTGTGAATCCCCCAAAAAAAACATAGAAATAGCTACTAGATTTCCAACTTTAAAACAGCAAATAATAAAGAAACGAGAAAGAAGAACAGAAGGGGCAGCCGCTCAAGTTCGGGACGAAGATGCGAGTAAGTTATGAGTTCACTTCTCACTTTTATATAGACCACTTATTACAACTCGCACCCTTCGACTAGGTTAACATGATTAAAATAATCTTAAGAAATGCAATCGGACCTGCGACTTGAGCTCGCAGTTCACCAAAACAATTTCCATATGCACTAAAAACGGAGGGTCCGAGTTCTTCTCAAAATTATAGCATACCATGCGTCTTGCACTACACTGAGGGTCCGATTTAGTGCACCCCAAATTTTGCTTCCCTAAACCATGCAAATCGGACCGTGAGATTTCTTATGTAAAATTCAGAAACAAAGAAAACCCACGGTCCGAGTTCTTCACTGTGACACTGCCAAAAATCTGTCCCACATATACGTCTAGTACACCATGCTTCCATATCCAAAAAAAGCACACATTTAGTTTCCATTTCGATAAAATTGAGCCTATATATATGCTTTCATTTTAAATTTTAAATGATCTCATTACAAATAAATTAAACCCAATTATTAAAAGTCTAAGCCTATTTTTATCTTTTTATGATTTTAATTATTAATTAACCTAATTAAATTTAGTCTTCTTCTGTTTTTAAATCCTCGCCGTCACTCATTTATTCTCTTAAACCCTTTTCTTAGTTTCATATTTTTAACCTTCTTTTTCTATTCTTTGTCTAGTGGTCATTTTCTCTTCATCAAAAGGTAAATTTTAAATTCTCTATTTTGTTTTATATAACTCTCTATGACTCTATATATCTTTCAATTTCATTGTCTCTTTTTGATATTTTCAATTGCAAATTTTAATTCAAACAATTATAATTTAGGTATTAATCTATTTTTTTATTCTCTTCATGAATTTATATATATTCATCCTAATTACTTGTTTTATATTTTTTGTTCTATTATATGTATATATGTTGCATATAAAATTTTAAAATGAATTAATTAATTTACTAATTTAGAATATATTTTTTATTTTTAAATATAATAATAAAAAAAATTTAAATTACAATACATAATTAAATAGATGCATAAAATTTTTTATCTAACATTATATTAAAATTAAATTAAAAAATATATAATAAATTTAATTATTTTAAAAAGAAAGAAATAAAAAATTATAAATTATGTTTTTATTATTTTATATAAACATACTTTTTATAAACAAATTTAATTTTTCTAGTATTTATATATAACTCTAGTTTCAAATTATAAATACTAGTGTACCATTAGTTGTTAATGTGCTAATTGATTCAATTTTTTATTATTAAATATGTATAAAAAATTAGTTAGGATAACAAATTTTCTATAATTTAATTAAAATATTTTAAGTTCAATTTTTAGAAATAATGAATAGTATTTTAAGAATAAAAGTGTTCACTAACTTTTTTAAATTTTTATATCTTCATATATAATTAATAATGTTTAACAAATTTATTTTAGTGTATATATTTTTGCCCCCGCTCCTAAAATTTTTTAGATCCATTATTGGACAAAGATATGTCACATCGGTAATATTGTAGTGCTAAACTGCTAATGGATTCAACTTATATACCCTTGCCAAATACTTGCTACTATAAATTGAATATGATTGATTTTATTTAGCAGTATTTCGATTTTTCTCCTAATAATGAACTTTAATTAATTTGATTTATTGTATTTTTAACTAATTTAAATTTAATTAATTTGATTTATACGTAAATAACATAAATTAAAACAAGTTGATTTAATTTATATTAAGGTATTTAAAATAAGACGTGTAATTTATTCATGTTTAAGATATCTAGATAATTTTTAATCTTAAATTATTTATTTATATAAATTACTTAAAAATTAATAATATATTTTTTTAATTGATGACAATTTATATTTCATACAGATTTAAATGAGAAAATCAAATTAAATTATATATAGATAAATATTGAAAAATGTGATAATTGTTCGGTCAAAAAATAATTATCTTCTTTTAATAATTTATTAAAATATAAAAATATTTTAATTTAATTTTTAACTGGATTTATCCTATAGTTTTTAGACGTTAAATTCTTTTAAAAGAAATATATATTAATAATGATGTGTAATTTTTTAATGTAATTTTTTATTTTATATTTTAAATTTATATATTTTTTGTGTGGAACGACATTAAAATAAAATTCTTTGGTTTTATATAATTATTCTTTGGCTATATAAAAAAATGCTTATATAAAGCCAAAGAATATTATTTTAATGTCGTTCCACACATAAAATATATAAATCTAAAATATAAAATAAAAATTTATATTAAAAAATTACACATCATTATTAATATATATTTCTTTTAAAAAAATTTAACGTTAACTAAAAATTATAGGATAAATCCAGTTAAAAATTAAATTAAAATATTTTTATATTTTAATAAATTATTAAAAGAAGATAATTATTTTTTGACCGAACAATGAGTAGTAAATATTATTATGTTTAGCCGGCACTTGATTAATAATAATTTATTTTTATATTTTTAAAAATTTTATACATAAAAAATATATAATTTATATTTATATTTATTAGATTTTTTTTTTCAAAACTAGGAATGAAACTTGAATCCACGATCTTTTAGGTGAGTATGAGAAAACTATACTAATGAATTATAACTCAAATAACATAGTCTTCTTATACTCACCTAGAGATTATAGGTTCGAATCTCACTCTTAACTTAAATATTTTTTAATATTTATTAAAATTTTACACACAAATTAATATAATTTATATTCATATTTTACAAAATTTATACATATAAATTAATAAAATTTATTAATTAAAAATAATTTAATATTTATATTGATCAAATAATAATTAAACCAAAAATTTTATTTAGGGTGTGTTTGTTTAAAGTGAAAATAGGAAAAAAAATGGGAAGGAAATAAATTAAAAGAAAAATAATATTTTTCTTTATTTGGTTGAATGAAAAAGTTAAAGAAAAATAATGAATAATGTAAAAAATAGGTAAAACCCATTGAAAATTTTTTTCCTCCAATAATGGATGGAAAATGAAAGAAAAATGTATTTAGTATTAATGTTTTAATATTATCCTCTATTTTTTAATAAATTTTAAAATATCTAAAGATAAAATTATTTTTTTATAATATTATATATTATTTCTTTCTTTCTCATTTTCCTTTCATCCAAACATATTTAAGAAAAATAAAATTCCACCCAATTTTTTTTCTTTTTCTTCTTTTCTTTCTATTTCTTTCCTTCCAACCAAACAAAGCCATAAGAAAATTCTCTTCCTCTCCTCGCAAGGCCCTAAACAACAAAACTCACCACCCTCAACCTCAACCCCAACCCCTACCAACACCTATCCCTAACCCTAAACTTGCAACAACCATTTAATTTATCACATCAGTAGCACTAATTTCATCATCGTTAACACTATCAAAATTTTTTTTCCACTATCATTAATTTTTTTGGTGTACAAAAGAAAGCAAAAAAAGAATAAAGGGAAAGCAAACAAGAACACCCTAACACAGGTCTTGCTACAATAGCCAGAACACCAGACGTGGTGAAGACAACCACTCAACAACTTAATCAACTTTTCGATCCCCATCTTTACTAATTGGTTAGCCACACTATTAGCATCTCTAGAAATCGGATCAAACTTCACCTCTCGCTATTAGCAATGATGACGTCGGCTGTGAGCAAGGCCATTATTGCTTACACCGCCGTGTCTATGCAAGAAAAGCAAAACGAAGAGGGGGAAGGGGGATTGTGATGTAGGGATGAGGATGAGAATGTGAGAGGATGATTCCAGAAGTGGTAGTAGTGGTATGTGATCTGAAGATGGGGATACGATTTTTTTTATTTTATGATTATTATTTTTTAGGGATAAATTTGTTGAACCAATAATGTTTTTTAATTAAAGAGTCATTTTAATAGTTTATTACGAAGTTTAGGACGATTTTGTAAAGAAAAAAAAAACATTAAGTATGAATTCGATTTTTAACCACAACTAGAAAGAACAAATTAAAACAGTACTTAATTTTTATGGAAAAAAATTGTGAAACATGATTTATGAGACAATAAATATATGGTAATAGGCTAGATGGTTTTAATTCTTTTTGAGAGGTCTGAAGCAAGGGGATTCAATATCACTGTATTTTTTTTGTGATTTGAATGGAGAGGCTAGCTTGCTCTATTTTTCATATAGTTTTCGTTGATTTTTGGATTTTGGTTACTATTTTGCGGAACGGTTCTAAGATTTTTCATTTTATGTTTGTCAACGATTTGTTCTTATTTTGCAAAACAAGAAAGCAAAAAATTGAGATGGTAATGAATATTCTTAACAACTTCTCCAAAACTTCTGGTCTCAAAGTTAATATTAACAAGTCTAAAGCTAAGTATTCCAAAAATGTTTCACAAAAAAAGGAAAGAGGTTCTTATAAGGTGTCCAGCATCCGATTCACTCAAGATTTGGGGAGGTATTTGGGGTTAATCTGAGGCATGCTAGAGCGACCAAAAAAACAACGAAGGAAGGAAAACTGGAGCCCAAAATACATATGTCCGGTGTACATGTTCATTGACCTTTTTGTACTTTAGCAGTCATAATTTGAGTTACAGAAGTCTAAATGGGTTGGTTTTAATTGCGTTAAAAAGCTAATGTCCAGAGTTTCAGAATGATATGCATATTTTTATAGTAAACGTTTAGTTTCAGCCACGTACCACTATCATTTTTGGGACACGAAAAAAATAACGTCCCAACCAACTCAAAATGCAAGCCCGATGTATTTCAATTCTCAGGATGCAACAATTAAGGCCCAAGCTTAATTATCCACATCATCAAAAGCCTTAATCACTTTCAGAAGAGTTGAAGATTTAGAAAATTAGTTATTAATTCTCTCTAGAAGCATAAGAGATTTGGTTGTTAAGATTTGATTTGAATTATCGTTTTTAAATTTGAATTAAAGTCAATAGCTTATCTTTCTCTTCGAAATATAAGTAATTATCTTATCTCTCCTAAAGGTAATATTAGTTTAGTTTTGAATTTGAATTCTAGAATTTGGGCTATAAATAAGTGAGTATAGCTCACAAAGGAAGGCATCAAGTCCACAGACTACTGCTCTTCTTGTTTTTCTTACTTTCTCATGGGTAACTAATTTTCTGTCAAAGGATTAGGATCTCTGTTTATGTTTTCTATGGATAATTAATCGAAGTTCATTTTATTTTGATGTCTTGTATTGATTTATTTCATGATTGAGTTATTCATTCTTCATTCGGATTAGTAGTATTGAAAGGTATTCTAATTTCTTTTTTACTTCTTTTATTATAATTGAAAAATTTGATATTTGAATTATAACTTGAAAATTCTCTCACATGACTATTTGAATTTGGCTAGCAATAGTGGTTCAATTCAGGCACGGACCCATGCTTATGAATGAGGGGGCACTTGCCCCAGTGTCATTTGATTTTTTTAAACCAAATATATATATATATATATATGCTTTCATTTTAAATTTTAAATGATCCCACTACAAATAAATTAAACCCAATTATTAAAAGTTTAAGCCCATTTTTATCTTTTTATGATTTTAATTATTAATTAACCTAATTAAATTTAGTCTTCTTCTATTTTTAAATCCCCGCCGTCACTCATTTATTCTCTTAAACCCCTTTCTTAGTTTCATATTTTCAACCTTCTTTTTCTATTCTTTGTCTAGTGGTCATCTTCTCTTCATCAAAAGGTAAATTTTAAATTCTCTATTTTGTTTTATATAACTCTCTATGACTCTATATATCTTTCAATTTCATTATTTCTCTTTTTGATATTTTCAATTGCAAATTTTAATTCAAACAATTATAGTTTAGGTATTAATCTATTTTTTTATTCTCTTCATGAATTTATATATTTTATTTTATTCTCAATTTATTCATCCTAATTACTTGTTTTATATTTTTTGTTCTATTATATGTACCTATGTTGCATATAAAATTTTAAAATGAATTAATTAATTTACTAATTTAGAATATATTTTTTATTTTTAAATATAGTAATAAAAAATATTTAAATTACAATACATAATTAAATAGATGCATAAAATTTTTTATCTAACATTATATTAAAATTAAATTAAAAAATATATAATAAATTTAATTATTTTAAAAAGAAAGAAATAAAATTTTTTATCTAACATTATATTAAAATTAAATTAAAAAATATATAATAAATTTAATTATTTTAAAAAGAAAGAAATAAAAAATTGTAAATTATATTTTTATTATTTTATATAAACATACTTTTTATAAACAAATTTAATTTTTCTAGTATTTATATATAATTCTAGTTTCAAATTATAAATACTAGTGTACCATTAGTCGTTAATGTGCTAATTGATTCAATTTTTTATTATTAAATGTGTATAAAAAATTAGTTAGGATAACAAATTTTCTATAATTTAATTAAAATATTTTAAGTTCAAGTTTTAGAAATAAAAAAATTTTTTTTATAAATTATATATAATGAATAGTATTTTAAGAATAAAAGTGTTCACTAACTTTTTTAAATTTTTATATCTCCATATATAATTAATAATGTTTAACAAATTTTATTTTAGTGTATATATTTTTGCCCCCACTCCTAAAATTTTCTGGGTCCGTCACTGGTTCAATTAGTGTGCAAAACATGCATGATTTTTAATCACTCTAATTTTGAATAAGTGACATATAATTTAGATTAGAACAACTTTTGAAAATTATGTTTTCTTTTAAAATTTAACTGGACAGGACTAGTTTGAATAAGCGACATATAATTCAATCTAAGGACTACTTTTAAATCTTATTTGAATCTAAAATAAGTTTTTATACTTAGTCTCTTGATTAATTAATTGATGCCTAATTAATACTTGAGAAATTGAGGAGTCAAGGAATTGGAAATCAGTTACTAAAGGTTTTGTCGTGAAAGATCTTTACAAACTTCAAGATAAATAAACAAAATTTGTTTTCCTAAGAGCATAATTAAGCACCTCCAAAGCCCTTGACTCTCATCATCAATGTATTCTCTCAATCAATATTCAAGATCTACTATCTGAAGCATTCAAGCATTCTCAAGATTCTCAGCAAGATTCCAAGATTTTCTCTTGCCCTCTCCAATCATCAATCAGGTATAATTAATCTAATTAAGTTTTTAATCTGATATTTATTTGTTCAATCCTTTAATCTTCATGGAAATGATATCCGCTCACTATGGCATTAGTTGAACTATTCGGTACACTTTTCGGTATCCGTGAACTTCAATTTTTGCTCATCAAGTTTTTAGATCGGAGAGGGCAAGAGAAAATCTTGGAATCTTGCTGAGAATCTTGAGAATGCTTGAATGCTTCAGATAGTGGATTTTGAATATTAATTGAGAGAAGACAGTGATGATGAGAGTCAAGCGCTTTGGAGATGCTTATACTCTTAGGAAAATCAATCTTGTTTATTTATCTTGAAGTTTGCAAAGATCTTTCACGATAAAACCTTAAGTAACTGATTTTCAATTCCTTGACTCCTCAGTTTCTCAAGCATTAATTAGGTGTCAAATATTTAATCACGAGATTAAGTACAAAAACTGATTTTAGATTCAAATTATAACACCCTAATATTCAAATTCTTACGCTCGAGTCATAAATCAATGATAGTAAGGTGGTACAACTCTCAAGGTAGATTATAATACATACATATATAAGTGTTTGAAAGGAAGTACTAACAAGAAGCCTAAAAATAGTAAAATAAAATTACGAATCGTAACGCTCACGCATCAGTAAAACAGAGGATAAAACGTGATCAAAAGCGATATAAAGATAAAGCCATAAAGAAGAATAAAATAAAGATAGAATATAGATATATAACATGAGTAAATAACCACTAGTCGTAACCTGCGGAGTTTAGGCCGGCTAGGGCATAGAAAAAAGCAGTTTGACAACAATATCTCCTATCTCTCCCAAAAGATACATAAGGCCCTCTATAGGCAAGTTTTCAAAAGGATTTAAATACATAACATAAATTTTTGAAAACAAAAGCGGATGGAATTTAAACAAAATAAAGCAGAAATCTAATGATTTTTGCCATCTCTCAGATAAAGCACAACTCACTGCAGAGCACCTGGACCTGCATCTTAAAAACAAGAGATATATACGGAATGAGAACCCCCAACCCATGGGTTTCCAATACGGTAAAAGTGCCAAATAAATACTGCATAAGGCAATTGAACTCACTAAGCAATCTTAATTCTCCACACATCACTATGTCCATCTTAAGTTATTTCTAATCCATAATCTTAGCAACTAACATAACGGGATTCTAAGTCTACGTCAACATTTTTCACCTTTTCTCAACTCTTCATTCAACATAATCATAATCATAAACAGCACCAGCCCTCAGCGTCAACCAACACCAACATGAAGAATCTCTCAGTTGTACAAGCACAAATAAAATAGACAAGTAATACACAGGTAGATACAAATAATGTAAGTAGCATATAGTCATGTAACATAGCATATACAATTAGGAAATCCAAAACAAGTAAACAAACCCAAATAAGTCCTAGTAGCTAACCATTGGACACGCACACGCACGCACGCACGCACGCACATGGGGAGAGCTCATCCGAAAAGGTATAAGTGTCCGACCACACTTACGACGTAGGGTCAACAGAATCTCGGATCTCAACCTGGAGCAAGTGGAGTCAACCTGTAACACCCTAATATTCAAATCCTTATGCTCGAGTCATAAGTCAATGATATTACGGTGGTACGACTCTCAGGTGGATTTTTAATAAATAAATATAGGTAATTTCGAAAGGAGTATTAATCGAGAAGCCTGAAAAGAGTAGAAATAAAATCGCGAAGACATATCTCTCACGTTTCGACAACAAAAGATAAACCGTGAAGCCGAAAACGATATACGGACAAGGCGTAGAGGAGATTAAGAGATAGATAACAGATAGATATATATAACATAAGTAAATAGCTACTAGTCGCGACCCGCGAAGTTTAGGTCGGCTAGAGTACATTATGAAATTAGTTGACAACAGTATATCCTAATCTCTCCCGAAGGAAACATGAGAGCCTCTATAGGAAAATTCAAAGAGTTCAATACATAAGATAAACTTTCCAAAACAAAGGTGGAGAGATTCTAATCAAAACACAAAGTAGAGGAAATAAAGATCTTCGCCGTCTCTCAGACGACCCACAACTCACTTCTGAGCATCTGGACCTGTATCTGAAAAACAAGAGATATATACGGAATGAGAACCCCGGGCCCATGGGTTCCCAGTACGGTAAAAGTGCCAAATAAATTCAATGTACTGCAACAAAAACTCACTAAGCATCCTAAACTTCTTCACCAATTATTCATCCTAGGTTCTCGCTAATCCATGAATAGGCAACTGTCATAAGGGAGTGCTAAATTCAATTCATGTTTCACATGTTTCCCAACTCGCTGACTCTTCCACGAATCAGACTCAGAATCATAAGCAAAACCATCACCAGTTGTTCTGCCTCAGCAGTTCTATATCAATACATCATCATGCAATCGCATCATCAATTCATCCCATCAAGAACAGCCCTCACACCCACCGACACCAGCATGAGGGGCCTCTCAGTTGTACAAACACAAGCAATACAGGCAGGTAATACACAAACATGATACAAGTAGAACAAGTAGCATATAGTCAGGTAACATGGCATATATGATGTAGAAATCCAAGACAAATGGCAAACCCAAACAATTCAAACATATGCAAATGATGAATGCCTGCCCTATGGCTGATGATATCATCTGTCGGTTATATAGCCAACCCGACATGTCCTGGTAGCTAACCATTGGACAGAAACACCCCTTGCGGAGCAAGTAGGTTTGAGCTACAACCCCCTTGCTACTGCCCGCTCAACCCAGAGCTAGTGAAATAATCACTACTGCGGCTACTACCCAGGCGGGTGTCTAAAAGCTCAACCTGGAGCGAGTGGATTCACCACTACTGCCGCTACTACCCAGGCGTCGCAATCTCTAACCTGGAGCAAGTGGGACGAACCACAACCCTTGCTACTACCCAGGTATCTCAAGCATTGGCCCGGAGCAAGTGGGACGAACCACAACCCTTGCTACTGCCCAGGCATCTCAAACATATATTCATTCAATCTCAATTCATATTATCAACATTCATTGTTACCAAATCTTAAACATTAACTTGGAGCAAGTGGGACGAACCACAACCCTTGCTACTACCCAAGTATCACAAATAAACATTTATTCATAATCACCCTTCATTATTATCAATCCTCAGACAATGACCCGGAGCAAGCGGGACGAACCACGACCCTTGCTACTACCCAGGTATCACAAATACACATTTATTCAAAACCCCACGATTAAACTCGTTTATCATAATCCTCATTTCCCGTCTCATACCCGGAGCAAGTGGACAACGCCACTGCCTACTACCCGGGGTCGCACATCACATTTCAATATTTTTTTCATTATTATCCATTTAACATATTCATTCATTAATCATATATGCATTTATACTCAGCCATAAACAATAATGGCTTTGCCGTAACCCGGCAATAACTCAGCCATCCGGATCATGGTCCAATCAAGAACGGGCCATTTATCAATAAATATAGCCCTCCGGCTCATGGCATACACGGTACTTCCACCGTCATCCTCCATATCTCATATAATCATCTTTGATCATCATTGATCATAACTTTTCCCCTTGCTTCACTCGCAAGTTACCACATCCCCTAGCTCATTGCTAGGCATATCAGAATGATTTAATACATAAGAGGTGAGATCGGAGGCTTAGAAGTATGAGATTTGGCTTTTAAAACTCAAAAATCAACTTTGGCATGAAAACAGGGCCACGCGTACGCGCACTCCACGCGCACACGTGGATGGCCACAAAACTCATCAACGTGCAAGCGTCATACGCGCGGACGCGCGGGTTGAAAAATAGCCAAACGACGCGCAAGCGTCAGCCACGCGTACGCGTGGGTGCTCTTGCGCCCTAGGCACAAAACTGGCACAACACTGGCACAACTCTCGGGAAAATAGCTGGGCATTTGGTGCAGCGCATCGACGCGCCCGTGCACACCACGCGCACGCGTGGATAGTGCCTTCTTGAAGAACGACGCGTACGCGCCAAGTGCGCCTACGCGTGGAGGGTCATTCAGCTAAAAATTTTCTAAGTTAAAAGCTGCAGAATTTACAAATTCAACTCCCAATCTTCCGATGGACATAACTTTCTCATTTTAAATCATTTTTCACCCGTTCTTCAAACGGCATGGACATCCCGGATCCAATTTCATTTCTAAATAGATTTGGTACAAAACAGAGATCCGTAGTCCAAGTTATGTCCCGTCAAAGTATGCCCAAAAACCATGTTTTCATACAAAACCACTAGGTGCCATTTTCAAAACAAGCCATTTTCAACTCTTTTCAAAATCAACCAAAACATGCCAATTTCAACCCTTTTTGAAATCAATCAAAATGTACCAAAATCCACATCAAGCCATCCTCAACTCACACATTGACACTTTACCAAAAATTCCCAAAACCACATCTAACCATTTTAACACTTCTCAATCAAATGGCTAAAGGACAAACACAATATCATGTCATACATCCTTCCTCATCCCAATTTCCAATAATACCATTTCCAATCAACCATCATTATACGTAATCAATATCATACTCACTATCACGTGATTTCACCCACAAATCAACCTTAATCATTCCCCAAGCATATATCACAACATACATATCTCTAATGCATCATCATACCATCAAGGCATCAATAATCATAATCACATATATGATCACATAATATATCTCAACCGAACCAAACATACCTCGTCTACATAATTTCACCCAAAATTACCAAATTCCACACTTCAACTTCTCAAACCTTATTATTCAATAACCAACCTAATCATTCATATATTCATTATCTGAAATTCATCCAATCACTTGTGCCATCATACAATGCACACATTGACTTACCTTTCTTACCTCTTTCCGGCCTCCGGCCCAAAATTCACGGCCTCCGGCCCAATTTTCACAATTTAAATGCATAAACCACAAATCAATACTCATTACCCAATACATCAAATTCTCAATACACCAAGCATACAAGGTCACACAATTCTCAACCCAATCATTAATTCACATTACATATCAACTATGCATATTAGCACCAACCATTTACACAATCCAAACTTAATCCTAGGGGCATCTAGCCTAGGAATTCTCATCACAACACACGGTATTTAAATGAAACTTAAACCGTACCTCTTGTAGCCAAACCAATTGAGCCTCTTCTTTGGAATTCTTCACCAACCTTAGCTCCAAGCCTTACCAAAGCTCCTCAAGCAATACCAATCTCCCAATTGTGCACCAACATCACCAAATACACTAACATAACCAATGTCACATACATACATCAACCTAGGGCTCATAAAAATGACAAATCACAAGGGTTTGAGCACTTCTTACCTCAGCCCATATGAAGTAGGGATAGAACCCACTTAGAATCCATGTTGGAGTATCCCTAAACACCCAAAATCACAAGATTTCAACACTAACTACCCAAAAACGTGTAACAGTGGAGAATTTCGAAAACTGGGTAGAGATGAATGAAATACTCACCACCAAACTTAGATAGAATTGTAGAGGATGAGAAGAGCAACACGTGGCTGCAAACGGCTCGTCAATCGGAGCTCCGTAGCTCAAGTTATGGTGGTTTGAAGATCAAAGAGAGTTAGGTTTTCTCTCTTCTCTTCTCTCTTCTCAAATCAGCGCCCCAACCCTTCTTTTTAGGGTAAAATGAGCTGAAATGCTCACAACTAATGTTTATATATGTTGGGTCTTGGGCCCACTTAGGCCCGGTTCACTTATTTTTGCCCATTGGCCCAATTTTGGGCCAAAACCTTTAAGATTAGCGCTCTAAATCGCACTTTAAATATTTCTACCTTCCCTAATTATAATTCCTCATTTCTTAATCTTATTTACCCATAATCAATTTCCTCAGTTGTAGTACCAGACAGATCTCAGTCGGTACTGCCGGTCAAAATTCCACTGCGCACTTTTACGCAGAAAACTATATTTTCCGACTCGGAAAAATTCACTGAATCCAAATATCATATTTAAATTATCAAATTCCGATTGTCAAATCTTCCAACCATATTCGCTCCTATTTAACTTATTATTTACTAAATTTCGATTAGACCGGGTATTACACAACCCACTGCATCTACCCAAGGAAATCCGAAACTTAGATAATATTTCAAATCTCAAATCATTCTCGACTGGGAGGAAGTGGGGGCAAACCACTGCATCTACCCCAGGAGATTCGAACCAAACTCCGAGCAAGTGGATCAAGGCCACTGCATTTACCCAGGTAGGTGTATTAAAATCAGAATCAAGTTCAATAACAATCTCATAATCATTATCATTCTCATCATCAGTCTCATAATCATCATCATTCTCATTATCAATCTCATCTCAATTCATCTTCAATCTTAATTAAGTTCATTCATCATTATCCATTCACTTTTATCATCAATCATCTCATTCATATTCATCATATATCACTCAACATCTTGTTTATTTCTCTCAATTTTACTAACTCAATTCATTTGGCTTTATCCCTAACTCTTCTATCCTCAATTCTATAAGCTCTAGACTCGTATCGAGGTTTATAAAAGTTTAGAGGGCCAAAAGAATTGTTAAAAGACTTAAAATCACACTTTTCCAAATTTTGGGGGTTGTGCGTAGGCATGCATGTGGCTCGCGTATGCAAGGTTGAAAATTTGGGTGTTGCGTACACGAGTGTTGAAGACAAGAGCTTTCCCTCGCATTGCATACTACGTCCGCGTACGCGAGTGTGCAATTTTAACACTTCCGTGTATGCACGTCTCCTTCCACATACGCGAGTGTTGCAGAATAGCAAAAAACTTATAAGTGAAAAATTTCAGTTTTTGAACCCAAAATTTAAACATTCATATCTTTTTGTAGAAAATTCATTTTTCAACAATTCTTGAACATTTGGAAAGATCGATAAATGAATTTTCGTAAAAATATAATTTTGAAAGTTTTCCAACTCCGAGGACCGAGTTATGACCCACCAAAGTTGGTCAAAAATTTGTTTTTACCAAAAATACACATTTACCAGTTTTTCAACGATTCACAAGCCTCAATCATTTTCATCCAACAAAATGAACCCAAACTAACTCAATCCATATATTTACACTCAACCAAGTCCAAACCTACTCCATCTACACATTCCAACTCAAATACATCAATTCAACATTTCAGAAACCTCATTTTCTACTATTCCATCAATCAGTTAAATTCTCATACATTCCATACTAATTCTTCATTCAATCTCATACATTATCATACAATTCAATCATCACTTACCGTCCTTACCTCTTTCCGGTTTCTGGCCCGAAATTCATGGCCTCCGGCCCAATATTAATCAAATCAATACATATGTAACTCATAAATGCACATGTTACCATCCAACACCAATTACAATCAACAAAATAGCTATGCATAATCAAAATCATCAATTATCAAAACATATCTTCTACACATACCAAATCCATCAAAATACACAATTCAAACATAATGCTAGGGGCATCTAGTCTAGGATTTCATACTACATTATACGGTACTTAAATGAAACTAAAATCGTACTTCATAGAAGTCAAAATCAAGCTCTCAACTTGTGGAGTTTCACCAAGTCTTAGATCTAAGCTCCACTCAACACTTCCACAAGCAACATCAAAGTTCCAAAAGTGTACTCAACAATCTAATACACACAATTTCATACATAATTCAACTTAGGCATTACAAATTCATGAATCACAAGGGTTTGAGAATTTTTTTACCTTAACTCACAAAGTTAGTTGATAAAATTCACCAACGACTCATACTAGAGCACCCCTAAAGAACCAAAATCACAAAATTTTCTAAAATCTAAAGCCAAAACTCGAATTTTAGAGAGAAACAAAAACTAGGCATGAGTTTCGAAATTTCTTACCACAATACCTAGATAAACTTGAAGAGCTCGTCGAGAACGATGCGTGACCATAAACGGCTCGTCGATTGGAGCTCTATAGAGAAAGTTATAGTGGTTTAAAGTGAAAGTTAGGATTTTCTCTCTTATTTCTGTCTCTTCACATTTCAGCACATTTCATCAAATAAAGTGTGTGTGTGTTGAAATGGCCATTAGTTATAGCTTATATATGCTGGACTTGGGCCCAACTTGGGCCCGGTTCACATATATGGCCCGTTTGGCCTACTTTTGAGCCAAAACCTTTAAGATTAGTATTTTAATGTGCCTTTTAATTATTTTTACCATCTCAATTACAAATTTTAACTTTTTAACATTTCTCACTAAATTAATTTTCTCAACTACAGTAGGGGTGGCAAGCGGGGAAGTCCGCCCCGCCAGAAGCCCTCCCTACCCCGCCCCGCCCAGTGAGACGGTCCTAGAATTCCACCCCACCCCACATAACTGCGGGCTGGCAAGCTAAGCCCGCCAAAGCTCCTCTTTTTTTTTTTTTTTACTATTAACTACTAAATAATATATATAATTTCACAACTATATTAATAAATTTTTAATTTCTAAAGGCATAAAAAATATATTTTTTATATTCACAAATATTAAAGTTTTTGTAATTATAAATATCTAATAAACATAATTATAAACCAAGTTTTCATTCAAAACATAATTATAAATATTCTCTCCAAAGCAAAATATATATAATCCAAAACATAATTATAAATATTGTCTCCAAAGCAACATAAACATAATCCAAAATACTCAATTTTCATCATCATACTCTTGTAAGTTGGGTTGGGAGAAGTTGGGTTTTGGCAAAAAAAATACAAAAATACCCCCTTGCTAAAAAAAAAAAAACTAAGCCCGATGGGGAAGCCCGCCCTGCCCCGCCAAAGCTCGCAATTTAAGCGGTGTGAGTTAGGCGGGCTTTTGCTCGTTGGCGGTCCTAATTTTCCAGCCCGGTCTGTCTTTTTTAGCGTGTTACGCGGGTTGGTCTAGCGGGTTTAGGCCCGTTTGCCACCTCTAAGCTGCTGTACCGAAGAGATCTCAGCCGGTACTGCTGGTTGAATTTTCGGTTCGTATTTTTATGCAGAAAATTATCTTTTTTGACTCAGAAAATTCCACTGAGTCCAAATATCATATCAAAATTGTCAAATCATGATTATTACATTTTCTAACCATTTTTTTCCATATTTAATTTATTTTTTAATTAATTTACGGTTTGACCGGATTTTACACAAATAAGATTTAAAAGTAGTCTTTAGGTCGAATTATATGTCACGTACTCAAGTTAATCCTGTCTAGTTAAATCTTAAAAGAAAACATGATTTTCAAAAATTGTTCTAATCCGAATTATATGTCACTTATTTAAAATTAGAGTGATAAAAAATCATGCATGTGTCGCACACTAATTGAACCACTATTCCTAGCTGAATTCAAATAGTCATGTGAGAGAGTTTCAATCTATAATTCAAATATCAAAATTTTCAATTATAATAAAAGACTTCAAAAAGAGATTAGAATACCTTTCAATACAACTAATCCGAATAAAGAACGAATAACTCAATCATGAAATATGTAACAGCCCAGACCACCCGCTAGCACGATATTGTTCGCTTTGACACACAAGGCCTCACGGTTTTGCCTTTGACGATAGGGATGATAGCCAAAACCCCCCACACTCACTCGTTAAAACACGTCATGCTAGGGAAAGGTATCCACACCCTTATAAGGCATGCTTCGTTCCCCTCCCCAACCAATGTGGGACCTTACCATCCACCCCCTAAGGGAGCCCAACGCCCTCGTTGGCACATCGATCCGGGCTCCGGCTCTGATACCATCTGTAACAGCTCAGACCACCCGCTAGCATGATATTGTCCGCTTTGGCACACAAGGCCTCACGATTTTTCCTTTGACGATAGGGATGATAGCCGAAGCTCCCCTCACTCACTCGTCAAAACGTGTCATGCTAGGGATAGGTATCCACACCCTTATAAGGCATGCTTTGTTCCCCTCCCCAACTAATGTGGGACCTTATAATCCACCCCCTAAGGGAGCCCAGCGCCCTCGCTGGCACATCGATCCGGGCTCCGCCTCTGATACCATCTGTAACAGCCCAGACCACCCGCTAGTACGATATTATTCGCTTTGGCACACAAGGCCACACGATTTTGTCTTTGACGATAGGGATGATAGCCAAAACCCCCCACACTCACTCGTCAAAACGCGTCATACTAGGGAGAAGTATCCACACCCTTATAAGGCATGCTTCGTTCCCCTCCCTAACCGATGTGGGACCTTACAGATTTCTTATGGAAGCTTCTTAGTTTTTGGAGATTTCCCTTGATTCTTGCATGAAAGCCTCAGTGGCTTGAGATAGTTTCTCCACCGTAAGCTCAAGAGGTAATTTTTGATGGTTTGTTGGTTGATACGGATTGCTAAAGTTTTTTTTATCCTTTGTTACTCCAGTCAAAGTTGTGATGATTCCTCCAATCAGGATTATAAATTTTTGAAAAAGGATCGTTCTCTTCCCTTGAAGAATGTCCCATGAAGTTTACTTACTCATAGACTGAATGGCCCCAGTGTATAAATCACATTGTTCACTTGGATGCTCTCCTCCACACATATCACATGAAACTTGGCTTTTGATGGCTGCTACTTGATTCTGCTCGATTTGTTTTGTGAGTGACTGTGTTTGTTTGGTCATTGCCTTGCTCCGTGCTATGAAAGCATCTACAGTATCTAGTGTCATTACACCTCTTTTAGTGGTTCTTTCAGATGAATACATAAAATTGTTGACCGTCACTGTCCTATTAATTCTAGTGCTTCTTCAGATATTTTTCTATAAAGAGAACCCTCAGTCGATAAGTCAATCATTGCCCTCGAGGTTTGAGAAACATCATCATAAAAAGTCTAGATTTGAAGCCATTCGAAAAAAGTGTGATGTGGACATCTTTTAAGCATCTCTTGATATCTTTTTCAAACTTCATAGAGTGACTCACCTTCCTTTTGGGAGAATAAATTGATGTCATTCTTTAACCAGGCCAGCTTTTGAGGTGAAAAGTATTTAGTTAGAAATTCACTAACTAGATCCTCCCATGAAGTGATGCTGCCTAACGATTATGATTGGAGCCATTGTGTGGTTCTATCTCTCAGAGAAAAGGGGAATAGTCTTAGTGGGATAGTTTCAGAGATAACTCCGTTATTTTTTACAATGTCACACAGTTGCAGAAAATTTACTATGTGAATGTTTGGATCTTTTTGAAGACTGCGTCCAAATTGATCTCTTTGTACTAGTTGGATGAATGAATGCTTGAGTTTAAAGTTATTTGCTTGAACTATAGGCCTTACTATGCTGTCTCCACAGCTGTCAGAGATAGGTATATTGTAATTTTCAAGGGTCCTTCTTTTATTATTTTGATCGTCTGCCATTCTTTCTTCTTCTTGTCTCCTGGCTCTTGCTTTCTTTTTTAGTTAAAATAGAATTAATTCTATCTTGGAATCGTAGTGGAGTGTGGAATCTCCTCCTTTTTGCATGCAAGACAATAATTAAAGCAAAATTAAATACACCTTGTGGAATAAAGGGGAGAAATAAGTAATTTAAATAGAATAAAAAACTAAAATGTTAAAAGAAAATAAGGACTGAGAGAAAAAATGTGGAATAAAGAGGAGAAAGAAGTATTTTAGGCCAACTAAGGAAAGAAAAAAAAAAAGATTTAATTTTAAATAAGAATTATAGAAGAAAAAGAAAGTAGAACGGAAGAGAAACTCAAAAAGAACGTGAAATAGAATATTAGAGAAACTAATAACGTAATTGGAAAAAAAATTTATTTATTTATTATTTTTTTAAGCGTAACATACCTTGCAAAATAAAAGAGAAATAAAGAGGAAAAAGAATTTGAACAAGATAAAGAAACTAAAAAAAGTAAAAAGGCATGTTAAAATTGTGGAATAACGAAATTAAAGAAAAAGGAATTTAAACCAACGGATTTCAAAGAAAATAAAAGAAAGCAAGTCAAGATCTTAATTTTTAGAAAAGATTAAACAAAGAAAATAAAAAAGAAAGAAAAAGAATCATAAATAAAAGAAAAGAAAGAAAGAACGTGAAAGAAAAATAAAGACAATAAACAAGATCTAAAATAGGATTTAACAGAAAGTCTGTTGTCAATCTCAATTAATCCCTTGCAATGGCACTAAAAACTTGATGAGCCAAAATCGAAGCTCAAAGATACCGGCAAGTGCACCGGATCGCTCAAGTAATACCATGGTGAGTGGATATCATTCCTACAAAAATTAAAGAATTGGACAAACAAATATCAGATTAAAAGCCTAATTAGATTAATTATACACTACAAGAAAAAAGGCCTATCGGCACCCTTTTTTCTTGCCACGCTTTTAAAGCGTGCCCAAAAGTGGTCTATGGGTACGTTTTTGCGAGAGTGGCAACTGATTTGTGATTTGGCCACGCTTTTTTTTGCCACGCTTGAAAAGCGTGGCCATAGAGAGAAATCGGCACGCTTTTACGAGGGTGGCCACTTATTTGAAATTTGGCCACGCTTTTTTATTGTCACGCTTGAAAAGCGTGGCCATAGAAGGAAATCGGTACGCTTTTACGAGGGTGGCCACTGATTTGAAATTTGGTCACACTTTTTTTTGGCACGCTTAAAAAGCGTGGCCATAGAAGGAAATCGGCACGCTTTATAAGCGTGGCTATAGTGTATTTATTTTGGCACCGTAAAAAAACGTGCCGATAGAGTTCCCTCCCCTAAAATTTAGTTTCCCACTTATTCTTTTTCACACTTAACTTTTTTTCCTAAGTTTTCAAATTTTAACCCTAAATGATAAGTTTTCAAATTTTCACACTTAACTTATTTTTAACCCTAAATTTTAAGATGACTTGTGATTTTATTTTTTTCACCATTCAATATTTTTTCTTCTTTTTTCAGTATTTTTTTCATTACAAAATGTATATTTTTTTTATAATTTATTTATTTTTAAATCACATAATTTTGTTAGAGTACACCTAATTCTTATGTTACTAAATTATACTTAATAAAATTAATTTAAGATAATTTAATTAATTTTGCAGTTTGTACATTGAATTAATAATTAGTCATTTAATATTCTTAAAAAATATAACAAATTATAATTTAAAATTAAAAGTATTTAATGTAAACTCAATATTCATATTTAAACTAAATTTGATATCAAAGTATGAATTAAAACTTTAAATGTTATCATTTGAATTTCTTGGTTTCTTTGGTTTTGATAAAAGTTAGAACAGAGTTAAAGAATTCCCTTTCAAACCCTAAAATCTTTTTAACCCTAAAATTTCCTTTCAAACCCTATTGCGCCGTCACTTCATCTTCACTCTCGAACCCAGCAGCTTCCTCGAGCCTTCATCGTTGTAATCGTTCAACCTATTGCGTTCATCGTTCAGCCTTCATCGCGTTCATCACTGCCCTTCATCTCACCCAGCCTGCATCGCCTTCGTCGCACCCAGCCTTCATCGCTGTAATCGTCATCTTCGTCGAGCAGTCGTTGTCTTGAGCTTGCCGTCGCCATCACCATGGTCTTCCTCGAGCTTGCCGTCGCCGTCATGTTCGTCGAGCAGTCGTTGTCTTCCTCGACGCTGCTTTGAATGGCTTTTCCTTGAAAGGTTCAGAAAACCCTAACCTCCATCACGCCGCCATCTATCTCACCGTCGCCACCCTTGGCCCTCAAGATCGCAACCAGGTTCGTCCTTGCTGTTTGGCTTGTTGTCCCTCTCGCCGTTCTGCTCGGAAAGCTACTCGCCTCTGTCTCGCGGTTCTGCACGCCTCTGTCTCGCGGTTCTGCTCGCCAGGTCTCGCGGTTCTGCTCGTCGTGCTGCTCGAAGGTTAGTGCTCAGTTGTGCTGTTTTACTACTAACATGATTTTTATTTTGAAAAACTTATTACATGTTCCTACTCTTGTGTTTTATATACTTATTTTGAAGTCTTAATGTGGTACATATAAGGTTTGATAACCTAAATAAGACTTGCTTAGATGCTTATCCTGGTGGAGTACATGATGCAAATATGCAATGATGCCTGATTTTGTTGAGTTCTTGGACTTTCTTTCCTTATTAGATTAAAGCTGCTGTTTCTGCGCTATGGAACACACAAGGCTTGAACTAGCCTAGTTCTTTCGAGCAACAAAGACAGAGAACAGGAGACTTAGACATGCTTGATTGGCTTAAAGCCATGTTTGGTTTCCAGGCATGTATTTTGACCAACACACAATGCTAGAGGAGAATGATTTATGATTCATTACATTTTTTTGGTATAATCTGCTTAAATTGTTATTGCATATGGGAATGTGTAGTGCTGTGTGTGATGAAATTGTGAGAACTGAAGATAATTGTTGTAAGAAAAATAAGTAGCTTATTTTCTCTGTACGTCTCATATGCTGCTGCTTCTTCTACTTCACAGCAGCAACAGAAGAAGAAGAAAGAGAAAAAGGTGTATGATTAATATGAAGACATCATCATAATATAGATTAATATGAAGACATCATCATAAAGATTAATATGAAGACATCATCTTCTACTTGTGTAATATTTAATTTCTCCTTCTTCCTTACAACTGGATAAAGATTAATATGAAGACATCATCATAATATAGAACCTTAATTTTGTTAAAGCAACTCGAAGATTAATCAACAAATTCAATATGGAATAAACAAAGACTACAAAGTAGTTGCCCGTTAATATAATAATGGTGATAACCGCAAGTTTCTGTATTTTCAAAAGTATATGATGATATATATGTATGTGACTATGTGAGTTAACGGAATATCCAAGTAATATCTGTATATGTACATATATGTTCAAAGGATACTTTTTCTATAAATATAGTTTTAACTTATATAAGATTATTTTGTGGTGGTCTTTAAGAATTAGAGCATTATTATCCTTACGATTAGTAATTTTTTTTATAAGTGACGAGAACAGCGAAGGAAACACGGAGCATAAATTTCAAGAACAGCCAAACTTATTACGCCACCTTCACGATCTCCTGCTCCAGTATCAGCACCAGCGCCAGCACGTGTTGAAAAGGAATCCAATTTTCGCGGGAAAAACACTTCCTTCTTAGCAAGGTGGTTTGGTTTTGGAAAATAATATAATTAAATCCTATTCTATTTCTAAAGGCAGCTCAATTTTGCAATATTAGAACAAGAGAAAAAAAAGTTGCCTTGCCATTTTCATGTTTAATCAATTTGGATTTGGAATTGGATTTGTTGGATTTAATTGAAGTTCCTTTTATAACATGTACTAACACCAGATTATTTAAAATTCTGCAGGGCAGTGATAAAAACAATGGAGCTCATCATAATGGATGATCATACTACTCATGAAATTTGATATTTTGTAACTAAGTATATAAAAGTAGATATGTGACACTTGTTGGAATTGCAATTCTTATTTACTTGTTATGACTTTACTTTTTGGTACTTTGTCATCAAAATCTACTTTTGTGGTGACAAGTTTTATATGTATGTTTTTTTTTTTATGGGAAAGTTTATATTTGTTGGATTAGTTCAATATATATAATTTTATTTTGGTCTATGATATAATTTTATTTTGGTCTATGATTTTAAAATTATATATGAATTTTGCAAGAAATATTAGGAAGATTAAGGAAATACTAGGAAGATTAATGAAAAAAAAAATTCTGACCAAATTTATGGGCACGCTTAAAAAGGGTGGCTATATCTTAATCTTGGGATCAACAAGCACGCTTAATAAGCATGGCCATAATTTGGCAACCGGCACGTTTTAAAAGCGTAGCCATATACTCATCTGTTGGCACGCTTTTAAAGAGTACCCAAAGCATACATTCTGGGACGTTTTAAAAGCGTGGCGATATGTGCACTTTTCGGTACGCTTTTAAGCGTACCTATAGGTTAAGACCTATGGCCACGCTTTTTAAGCGTGGCAAGAGATGAAAGCGTGCCAACAAGAAAAGCGTGCCGATAGATCCATAAAAGCGTGGCGATAGAGCAATTGGCACGCTGGCAGATGTGACCCTTTCAAAAGCGTGCCGATAGCTCAAAAAGCGTGGCGAAAAGCTATCGACACGCTTTTTTGCACTTTTCGGCACGCTTTTAAAGCGTGGCAGAAGGCTTATTTTCTTGTAGTGATACCTGATTGATGATTGGAGAGTAGGGCAAGAGAAAATCTTAGAATCTTGAGAATGCTTGAATGCTTCGGATAATGGATATTGAATATTGATTGAGAGAAGACAATGATGATGAGATTCAAGGTCTTTGGAGATGCTTATGCTCTTAGAAAAACCAAGCTTGTTTTTATCTTGAAGTTTGCAAGGATCTTTCACTACAAAACTTTTGGTAACTGATTTCTAATTCCTTAACCCCTTAGTTTCTCAAGCATTAATTAGGCGTCAATTAATTAATCAAGAGATTAAGTACAAAAACTGATTTTAGATTCAAATAAAATTTAAAAGTAATCCTTAGGTCGAACTATATGTCATGTATTCAAACTAGTCCTGTCTAGTTAAATCTAAAAAAAAAAAAACATGATTTTCAAAAGTTGTTCTAATTTGAATTATATATCACTTATTCAAAATTAGAGTGATTAAACATCATGCATGTGTCACACACTAATTGAACCACTATTTCTAGCCAAATTCAAATGGTCATGTGAGAGAGTTTTCAAGCTATAATTCAAATATCAAATTTTTCAATTATAATAAAAGAATTCAAAAAGAGATTAGAGTACCTTTCAATACCACTAATCCAAATGAAGAACAAATAACTCAATCATAAAATAGATCAATGCAAGACTTCAAAATGAAATAAACTTTGATTAATTATCCATAGAAAATATAAACAGAGCTCCTAATCCTTTGACAGAGAATTAGTTACCAATTAGAAAGTAAGAAAAACAAAAAGAAGAGAAGTAGTCCATGGACTTGATGCCCTTTTCTGTGAGCTATGCTCACTTATTTATAGCCTAAATTCTAGAATTTAAATTCAAAATAAACTAATCTTATCTTTAGAATGCATTATGTGGTATGTGATTAATGCATTTTGAGTTGTCTGGGGCGCTGTTTTTTCGTGTCTCAAAGATGATGGTGGTATGTGGCTGTTTTTTCTAAAGTTTATAATATGTTGAAGGATGGTTTTTATTGATGTGTTAGTAGTCTTGACCAATCCTTGTGGCATGATGGATGGAGTCCGTTTGAAAAGTTTGGGGAGAATGTTTCATATGTCCACATTTCAGCATTTGTTTTCAAAATTTGGGATGTGTGGAATAGTAGTCTTTGAAATTTTGATATCTTGGCAACTCCTATTCTTAATCATGTAAAACATGTATTTATAAGGTTGCATTTCACATTTCAAACTGCAATGGAAATTGGGGGTCTGCTGCCACCTATGTGCATAGTATTTGGGTTAGTTATTCTTGGCTAGCTAAGCAACGCTTTCTGTTAAAAAATAGACTTCCAAAATAATATTTTAGCTATTTTTAAATACAAATAAATTAAAAAATATTAAAATGAGTTTATCATGAATCGTGCTAGGCACTGTGTTTAAGGATTTATTACTGCCATACCTTTAGGTGGAATGGCCTCGACAAAAATCTTCTAGAACTTGACGTGGATCATCAAGAACACGGTCCACACTAATATTCTTGGAACATTTAGAGCAGCACAACCTCATTCTTCTTAATTAAAAAAATTTTTGGCAAGAAAATTTTTTTGAATAAAATTTGAAAGAATAAAAATAATAGCACTAGAGAGACTGATGAATGTATGTATATATGGTGTGTGTATGTTGCTCCCTTATACAGAGAGCTTATGATTATTAGAATTGAAATGTTCACAGACTAATTAATTAGAATTGCAATATTTGTGATTATTAGAATTGAAACGTTCATAAACTAATTAATTAGAATTGCAACGTTAAAAAACTAATTAACATTACAATTTGAATGCTATTCTTGCAAATTGGAGTCTAATAATCAATTATTTATTTTACAAAATTAAAATCCTAGAATAAGCAAGTTTAGTCCATATGTGTGAAATCCCATTAATTTGATTGAATTTTATTTGGCTACAAGTATTCAACTCCAATATATGAACACTTAAAGTTTTACAACTCCCTTTTATGTGAGACTAAATTTGAAACACAAACTTTAGAAACACAACAATCCCCCACATATTTCAAACTTAGAGAAATCTAGAAGAACTAAAGGAGATTGAGAATATTTTGTATTAGTGGAATATCCAAAAGAATTTGAACTTCACCTTAGGTCGAATGGGTGACAACCTTGTAGAAGCGTGGTAGAGTAAACTCTTTGAACCTTATACTTCTGAGATAACGATTGAAACACATTTACAAGTCCATAAAACATTCTCTTAGGTAATGTTTCTCCTGGAAGTTTGTGCTTTAATGGCCATGCACCATATTCTGGTAATGTGAGAGCTCTAGATTAAATGCCCAAACTCATAGGAGACAGCCTCATCTCCACTCAATTTTGTGCTTATCCATCAAGGATATGCTGTAGTAACATCCCCACCCCTACATTTTGGTGCTATAGACCTCATCACCAATCATCTCATACGAATGGCGATAACAATAAAGCACCATAACTACATTAGTACTGTCATTCACCCTAGGGAGGAACTCATCGCTAAACATTTCATATGTATGGCGGAAAACAAAGAAGCGACAGTATCCTTAAAATCCGCATGACTTCGTTGACCATAATGAATCATCTTTATAGAAGATCTAATCAGAGTGGTTGGGTATCAATCGTACATTTTTACTCAATAAGCACAAGTCTCATCCCCTCTGTGTTTCACTTACTAGCGTCCTAGCAAGTGGCTTCATCAAAGGATCAGTCAAATTCTTTTCAGACTTTTCAAAATCCATGGATAATACACAACTTTCAATAAGTTGTCTTACAATGTTGTGCCGCATTCTTATATGTCGTCTTTTACCATTGTAAATCTTATTATTTGCTCTAGCAATAACAACCTGACTATCACAATGCGTAGTCACAAATGTTTTTGTCTTACTTTATAGTGGGATATCCACTAATAAATCTCTTAGCCATTCAGCTTCAGTCGCTGTCTTCTCTAATGCTATAAATTCTGATTCCATAGTTAATCTGACAATGCATGTCTGCTTTGTGAATTTTCAAGCACCTCCTGCTAATATAAACACAAAATCACTTGTAGATTTTATTTTGTCAGAATTAGAAATTCAATTTGCATCAGTATATCCTTCTAAAATAGAAGGATAACCAGAATACAATAAACCAAAATTCTTAGTTCCTTTTAAATATCTCATAATTCTAGTTAAAGTAATCCAATGATCTTTATTAATATTATGAGTATATCTACTCAATCTATTTACAGCATATGCAATATCAAGTCTAGTACAATTCATCAAATACATCAATCTACTAATTATACGAGTATATTCAATTTGAGATACACTGTCACCTTTATGCTTAAATAGATGTAAACTTGAATCATATAGTGTAGAAACAGATTTGCAATCATAATATCCAAATTTCTTAAGCATATTTTCAACATAACGAGATTGAGATAATATAAAACTATCATTTTTTCTTGTTATCTTTATTCCAAAAGTAACATTTGCAACACCCATATCCTTTAATTTATATCAAATTGAAAAGATAAAAATCTTTTAGTTTTATTTACTTTCTCTAAGCACGTTCTAAAAAAATTAATAAATCATCAACATATAAGCAAACAATAACACCAACACCATCTTTAAATTTGCTATATATGCATTTATCAGATCCATTAGTCACATATTCATTAGAAAGCATAACTTTATCAAATTTTTCATGCCATTGTTTTGGAGCTTGCTTTAAACCATAAAAAAATTTGACAAGTTTACATACCTTATTCTCTTTATCTTTTACCACACAACCTTCGGATTGATCCTTGTAAATTTTTCATCAAGATCTCCATTTAGAAACGCAGTTTTCAGATCCAATTGATGCGTAACAAGTTTGAATATAGATGCAATAGCAAATAAAACTCTAATAGAAGTAATTCTTGCAACTGGAGCATATATATCAAAATAATCTATATCTTTCTGTTGTTCGTAACCTTTAGCTACTAATCTAGCTTTATTCTTATCAATACTACCATCTGGTTTTAATTTTTTCTTAAATACCTGTTTGCATCCAATAGATTTTTCATTAGAAGGTAAATCAACTAATTTCCGAGTATGATTAGATATAATAGATTCAATTTCAGCATTTACAACATATTTTCAAAAAGGAGTATAAGGAGAAGACATAGCATCATTATATGACAAAGGATTATTAGAAACAAGATAAGTAACATAATAATCTCCAAAATTATTTTCTTTTCTAGCTCTTTTACTTCTTATTTCATTATCTTGTTTATCAACAATATTGTCAGACAAAGCATGCATGCTAGAAACATTTTTATCCTTAGACTTATTAAGATATATATTCTCAAAGAAAAATGCATTACAAGATTCAATTATAGTATTATGTGTATATCACTTTTAATAACAAAAAATCTATATGTACTACTATTTTGAGCATATCCAATAAATACACAATCACATGTTCTTGAACCTATTATATAACCTTAGCCAAACAATCCAAATTTTTAAGTGATTTAAACTAAGCATTTAATCAAACAAAAGTTCTTCATAGAGTGTTTTGCTAAACTTCTTGTGAGGTACCCTATTTTGTATATAGCATGCATATAGAATAGCTTCTCCCCACATGAAATGAGGTAGTCCTGAACTAACAAACAATGCATTCATCATTCAGGAGAATATGGTGGGATTATCTCATGCACTATACCATGTCTCGTTACAAAAATGTTTTTGTAACAAAAAATAAAATTGTTACAATACAAAATAATATTTTATAATAATATTTTTTAATACAAAAACTGAAATTTGTTACAAACTTGATAACAAATTTGATAAGTATACCTTTTGTTTTTGTAATAATTTAGATTTTTGTGTCATAATATTTTGTTACAAAATACTAGTTACTTTTGTAACATTTTTTATTGTTTTAGTTACAAAAATAAAAGGTTCATTTTGCAACATTTGGTTCATTTTGCAACATTTAATTAAATAACTGATATATCAATTAATTTTTTAAATGCGCTAACTTAACATTTATATAATATATAATCATATAGATAATTAAAATATCTTAGATATAATTAAAATTCTTTTACAATAAAATGAGTTCTATAAATTCGACTAAACATAATTTTTTTCTAACATAAAATTTGTATTATGTAGGATTTATAATTTTTGACTCTTTTAACACGTTTTAGTCAATATAAAGTCTAGCATGTTTCCCATAATTTTGTACCCCTGCAAATATGAACAATAAAAATCAAAATTAAAAAACAACACATAACACTATCTTCATTAGAATAAAAAGTAAGCTAGAACATACAAGTTAAAATTAACTAATTCTTTGAAAATCTATTCTAAAAATTCAAAACTAGCCAATCAAGAATGCAATATTAACTCGAGTTAATTAATCACAATTCAATCACAACTTAGTGAACAAATTTATTAAATTTGCATAAGTATTAATTGTCAAACAATCACTACAAAACAAAAATATTCTACCAAAATTCTCATAACAAATATAATATACTTAATTTTTTTTTATGCTTTTGCACTTACAAAATTTCATAGAAATGTTCATATCAAAACACAAGATAAAAACATTACAATAGTTGTCATAATGAAAATCCAAACTTGAAAAGAGAAAGATCCAAAGCAACACACCATCAAAATTTAACAAAGCAGTAAAGCACCATCAATAAAATTATTTCAGAATTATTAAAATTAACCATCAACAGTTATTCCAGTTTTATAAAAATTATAAAAACAAATAACTTAACATAACAGAAGCAGCAACATCATTATTCTGCCCGAGTTTAGAATAAAAAAAATCAACACCATAACACCATCAATAACTTAGAATCAGAAAAATCAATAACCAACAACTTAGAAATCAGAATCAACAAAATTAACAAAACTTAACAATGCAGTGAAATACCTAGGGATGGCAATGGGACTTGGAATTTTTCACCCTTATTTACTTATATATTATATCAATCAATAATTTATGAGTGTTAAATTTGTCTGATCATTATTTTTCATAGGAATAAAGCTAAAACTATCAATTATACATAAAACAGCAACATTTTATACAGAAACACTAAATTAAATTCTTAACTTTAGACATAGAAAATTTTAGCAAACAAAAATAAGATTAAATCAAATAAAAAAGAACACATAATAAATCAGCAAACCTAGTAAACTAGAATTGATACAAAGGTTCATCCTAAAATAGAACAATGATTAAGAAGCACAGATTAAGATTTATACAGAGAAGGAGATTACACAGAGAAGCACATATTAATATTTATACTAGGACACAAACACAAAAATAACAATAAATTATAGAGAGGGATAAACTCTAAGGTAGCGTTTGTTTTTGGAGACAGGACACGGAGACATGGACAGCACATCTTTAAAAAGTATTTGGAAGTAAAGACATGGACACGGAACATATTGTCTCCGAGACAATTTTGTATACTTTTGTGTCCACTCTTTTACGAAAGACAATGATGGACACGTGATTTGGAAGAGGGACGCGGACCTTTTTTATGATTTTTTTTCTTTTTTGTCCATAGATATTTTTTATTATTCCACTATTACCCCTTCTTATTTTTCCTAATTTGCGTTGTTCTCAGAAAGGTACTTTCTTCTCCATGCTCTTTCTCTATCTCTACGTTCTCCTTCTTCCTCTTTTCTCAGGTACTCTCTCCTTTTTGTAGAAATTTTTATTGGGTTGGATAATTTCTTTTTTCTTATCGTTCTTACTTCAATACCATTTTAACCTTGTATTATATTATTTGATTTTTAATAAAAATAATAACAAACTAATTTGCGTTGTTCTCAGAAAGGTACTTTCTTCTCCATGCTCTTTCTCTATCTCTACGTTCTCCTTCTTCCTCTTTTCTCAGGTACTCTCTCCTTTTTGTAGAAATTTTTATTGGGTTGGATAATTTCTTTTTTCTTATCGTTCTTACTTCAATACCATTTTAACCTTGTATTATATTATTTGATTTTTAATAAAAATAATAACAAAAATAATTAGTCTTGAGACTTTTGAAAGATAAATATTATAAAGGTAAAATTGATCTTTTAAAATGCTAAAAAATAATTTATAAGTTGTAATTGATTTTATATAATTTAAAGGAAAATCAATTTTTTGAAAAGAAAAATCAATTTTTAGATAAAAAATTGGTTTTCTAAATAAAAATAGATTTCTATGTGCAAAAACTAATTATTTTTTTCATGTAAAAACGGATTCTTTTTTAAAACTGATTTTGTATTTAAAATTAATTTAGCTTATTATCCTAAATGAAATTTTTTATTAATCAAACTCAGATTTATTTTTTGTTAATATTAACCATATGTATTCCTACATATTAATAATAAATTTAAAAATAAAATAATTATATTTATAAATTTTATTTTAATATAAATACTATTATATACTTTTTTATTAAAATTTTTGGCCCATTCAAACATTTTTTTTAAGTTCCCATTGTCTGTATTCCTACGTACTCTTATTCTCTATTAAATTAATTTGTACTAGAAAATTTGAAATCACATGTCTATTTTAGTCATTTTATATAATATTTTAGTCTTGTCTATGTATCCAAACATAATACTGGATATTACATTACTGTCTTGTACATTGTATCCAAATACAATACACAAAGAATAACTTTTAATATCTCTGTCCTATTGTCTCTGTCTCAGTGTCATCTTCTGTCCTGTCTCTAAAAACAAACGCTACCTAAGTGCAATAGATTATACAAAGAAGGAGAGAGTATTGATGCGTGAGCATCTTCTCTATCTTTTCCTAGTGAATTTGCATTCAAATTGTTTAGTTTAATCAAGATTTAATTACCTTTAGCCACTATGAATGCTACTTTGAGTTTTTTGTAATTTTTGTATATTTCAGGTAGCATTTGGATGGATTTGACGGAGTTTTATAGCAAGAAAGGAAGAAAGCGAATGATGTTGTCAACCCTGACCTCCTTGCACTCAAACAAGAATAACTTGAGCTACAGAGGTCCAATTGACGTGATTTTAGCAGCATTGGAAAGCTAACTTCGAGATCTTTCCAACGATATATAATAGTATACCCTTTTTTTCCATTTCACTCTGCCTCCTCCACGCTGAACTTGAGTTTCTCAAGTTCAGCGTGGAATCCAACGCACAGAGGAAGCACACGCCACATCCCACGCTGAACATGGGAAAAGCCAAGTTCAGCATGGACCTAAAGGAACGCGCATAAAACCACATTGCCTTCTCCATGCTAAACTTGGGAAAAGCCAAGTGATGAACGGATAATTTATATGCTTTTTAGCATTGTTTTTAGGTAATTTTTAGTATGATTTAGTTAGTTTTTAGTATATAATTATTAGTTTTTAAATAAAAATCCTATTTTTGGACTTTACTATGAGTTTTTGTATTTTTCTGTGATTTCAGGTATTTTCTGGCTGAAATTGAGGGACCTGAGCAAAAATCTGATTCAGAGGCTGAAAAAGGACTGCAGATGCTGTTGGATTCTGACCTCCCTGCACTCGAAGTGGATTTTCTAGAGCTACAAAAACCCAATTGGCGCGCTCTCAATTGCGTTGAAAAGTAGACATTCTGGACTTTCTAGCAATATATAATAGTCTATACTTTTCTTGAGATTTGATGGCCCAAACTGGCGTTCAAAGTCAGCCCAAGGAATTTTGGTGTAAAATGCCCAAACTGACACCAGAATTGGAGTTAAACGCTCAAATTGGCACCAAAGCTGGCGTTTAACTCCAAGAAAAGCCTATGCACGTGAAAGCTTAAATGTTCAGCCCAAGCACACACCAAGTGGCCCCCGGAAGTGGATTTCTGCATCATTTACTTATTTCTGTAAACCCTAGGTTACTAGTTCATTATAAATAGGACCTTTTACTATTGTATTTTCATCTTTTAAATCATGTTTTGATGATTGAAACCTCTTTGGGAGGCTGGCCATTCGGCCATGCCTAGACCTTCTTTCACTTATGTATTTTCTACGGTAGAGTTTCTAGACCCCATAGATTAAGGTGTGGAGCTCTGCTGTTCTTCATGAATTAATATAAGTACTATTATTTTTCTCTTCAATTCACGCCTACTTCTTCTCTAAGATATCCACTCGCACTTTAACCTGATGAATGTGATGATCCGTGACACTCATCATCATTCTCACCTATGAGCGCGTGCCTGACAACCACTTCCGTTCTATCTGCAATAGCTTGAGTGCGTATCTCTTGGGTTTCTAATATAAGATTAGAACCTTCGTGGTATAGGCTAGAATTATTGGTAGCCATTCCTGGGATCCAGAAAGTCTAAACCTTGTCTGTGGTATTCCGAGTAGGATCCAGGAAGGGATGACTGTGACGTGCTTCAAACCTGCGAATGTGGGGCGCAAGTGATAGTGCGCAAAAGGACAATGGTCCTATTCCGACGCTAGCGGGAACCGACAGATGATTAGCCGTACGGTGACAGCGCATATGGATTTGTTTTCATCCGAGAGGATCATACAACTTGCCATGGAATGAGGTAACGCATGGTTGCAAGAAGGCAATAGGAAAGCAGAGGTTCTGAAGCAACAAAGCATCTCCAGACGCTTATCTGAAATTCCTACCTATGAATTACATAAGTATTTCTATCCTATTTTATATTTTATTTATATTTTAATTATCAAAACCTCATAACCATTTGAATCTGTCTGACTGAGATTTACAAGGATGACCATAGCTTGCTTCAAGCCGACAATCTCCGTGGGATCGACCTTACCCACGTAAGGTATTACTTGGACGACCCAGTGCACTTGCTGGTTAGTTGTGCGAAGTTGTGAAATAGAGTTGAGATTACAATTGTGCGTACCAAGTTGTTGGCGCCATTGATATCACAATTTCGTGCACTAAGTTTTTGGCGCCGTTGCCGGGGATTGTTCGAGTTTGGACAACTGACGGTTCATCTTGTTGCTCAGATTAGGTAATTTTATTTTATTTTTAAGCTTTTTATTTTCGAAAATTCAAAAAAAATCTTTTCAAAAAAAATAAAATAAAATAAATAAATTATTCTTAGTTCCTCAGAATTTTTAAGAATGAATTCTAGAGTTTCAGATGATGCTTTTATCATCACAGGAGCTGGTTGATTCCCATCAATTTGGCTGTTGTATGTAATGTCCTGCTGAAGCTTGGCTAGCCATGTCTAATCTTTTTAGACTGAAGCTTTAGACTAACATTGCATGATTCCTGGAATTCGTATTAAAAATTTTGAATTTCTTTATTTTCCTTTTCAAAATAATTTTTGAAAAAAATACAAAAAAATAAATTTTAAAACCATGAAAATAAAAAATAATTTATGTTTCTTGTTTGAGTCTAGTGTCACATTTTAAGTTTGGTGTCTTGTATATTTGTAATTTTCTTGCATTTTTCTAAAATATATGCATTATGTTCTTCATTGATCTTCAAGTTGTTCTTGATGATTTTTTTGGGTCTGATCTTTAAATTCTCTTGTTTGGTGTCTTTTCTTATTTTTCATATGCATTTTGAATTATTAGTGTCTATAGAATGAAAATTTCTAAGTTTGGTGTCTTGTATGTCATTCTTTTCTTAAAAATGTGTGTTGATGTTCATCTTGACATTCAACGTGTTCCTGCATGCATTGTTTATTTGATCTTAGTTATTCATGATTAGTTTCATTTTGTTGTTGCTCTCTCTCATCATTAAAAATTCAAAAAAATTTCAAAATTATGTCTTTTCAAGTCAATAATACAGAGAATTAAAGATTCAGAACATACAGCAGAGGAATTACAGAGAAAAAGCTGGGCGTTCAAAACGCCCAGTGAGGAAGGAAAACTGGCGTGGGCGTTAAACGCCCAAAAGGGTAGTATTTTGGGCGTTAAACGCCAGAATGGATACTATTCTGGGCGTTTAACGCCAAGACAACACAAGGGAGGTAAGTTAGTTTTTAATTCAAATCTTTTTCAAATCTTCATACTTTTTCAAAATCACATCTTTTTCAAATCATATCTTTTTCAATTTCCTTCTTAATATTTTTGAAAATTTTAAAATTTGATTTTCAAAATCTTTTTCTTATTTTTATTTCATAATTTTCAAAACTAATGCTAACAATTAATATTTTGATTCAAAAAATTTCAAGTTGTTACTTGCATATTAAGAGAGGTTCAATCTTTAAATTCTAAAATCATATCTTTTAGTTTCTTATTAGTCAAGTAATCAACTTTGATTTTCAAAAAAAAAAAAAACATTCAAATCTTTTTAAATTGTTTTTCAATCATATCTTCTCAACCACACCTTTTTCAAAATAATTTTCAATCATATCTTTTTGATTACTGATTTCAAAACCTTCTTCAAAATCACCTAACCACTTTCTCACTTTTAATTTTCGAAAAAACATTAACCATTTTTCAAAATTAATTAACTGATTGTTTTAAATTTTAATTTTATTTTGTTTCTTTTTAAAATTTTTGAAAATTACCTCTTTCATCTATTTCTATTTAAGGACTAACACTCCTCCTCAATTAGCAATTCGGACTCTCTCTCTCTCTTCATATGTTCGAATTCTTATCTACCTACCTCATCCCTCTATTCCTGTTTTCTTCTGACACCTCAAGGAATCTCTATACTGTGACATAGAGGATTCCATACTTTCTTGTTCTCTTTTCTTTCTTATGAGCAGGAACAAGGACAAGGGAATTCTTGTTGAAGCTGATCCTGAACCTGAAAGGACCTTGAAGAGGAAGCTAAGAGAAGCTAAAGCACAACTCTCTGGAGAGGACCTAACAAAAATTTTTGAAAAAGAAGAAGACATGGCAGTTGAAAATAACAACAATGCCAACAATGCAAGGAAGATGCTTGGTGACTTTATTGCACCCTCTTCTGACTCTGTGGAAGGAGCATCTCAATTCCTGCAATTGGAGCAAACAACTTTGAGCTTAAGTTTCAATTAGTTTCTCTAATGCAGCAAAATTGCAAGTTTCATGGACTTCCATTGGAAGATCCTCATCAGTTTTTAATTGAATTCTTGCAAATCTGTGACACTGTTAAGACCAATGGGGTTAATCCTGAGGTCTACAGACTTATGCTTTTTCCTTTTGCTGTAAGAAACAGAGCTAGGACATGGTTGGACTCTCAACCTAAAGAAAGCCTGAACTCTTGGAAAAAGTTGGTCAATGCCTTCTTGGCAAAGTTCTTTCCACCTCAAAAATTGAGTAAGCTTAGAGTGGAAGTCCAGACCTTTAGACAGAAGGAAGGCGAATCCCTCTATGAAGCTTGGGAAAAATACAAGCAGTTGATCAGAAGGTGTCCTTCTGGCATGATTTCAGGCAGTACTAAGGAAGCCTCCTCTGAAGAAGAAGCTTATGATCCTGAGAATCCTGGAATGGAAGAGGTGAATTACATGGGAGAATCCTATGGAAACACCTACAATCCTTCATGGAAGAATCATCCTAATCTCTCATGGAAGGATCAACAGAAGCCTAATCAAGGCTTCAATAATAACAATGGTGGAAGAAACAGGTTTTACAATAGCAAACCTTTTCCATCATCTTCTCAGCAACAGACAGAGAATTCTAAGCAGAGCCACTCTGACTTAGCAACTGTAGTCTCTGATCTATCTAAGACCACTTTCAGTTTCATGACTAAAACAAGATCCTCCATTAGAAATTTGGAGGCACAAGTGGGTCAGCTGAGTAAGAAAATTACTGAAACTCCTCCTAGCACTCTCCCAATCAACACAGAAGAAAATCCCAAGAGAGAGTGCAAGGCCATAACCATGACCAACATGGCCGAATCTGGAGAGAGTAAGGAGGACGTGATTCCCAGTGAGAAAAACCTCATGGGATGTCCTTTGAACGAAAAGAAGTTCCCCTTTGAGGAACCAAGGGAATCTGAGGCTCATATAGAGACCATAGGGATTCTATTGAACCTACTTCTGCCATTCATGAGCTCTGATGAGTATTCATCCTCTGAAGAGGATGAAAATATTACTGAAGAACAAGTTGCTAAGTACCTGGGAGCAATCATGAAGCTGAATGCCAAGTTATTTGGTAATGAGACTTGGGAGAATGAACCCCCATTGCTCATCAATGAACTAAATGATCTGGTTCAACTGAAATTACCTCAGAAGAAACAGGATCCTGAAAATTTCTTAATACCTTGTACCATAGGCACCATGACCTTTGAGAAGGCTCTGTGTGACCTAGGGTCAAGTATAAACCTCATGTCCCTCTTTGTAATGGAGAAACTAGGGATCCTTGAGGTGCAAGCTGCAAGAATCTCACTAGAGATGGCAGACAATTCAAGGAAACAGGCTTATGGACTTGTAGAGGATGTCTTGGTAAAATTTGAAGGCCTTTACATCCCTGCTGACTTCATAATCCTGGACATTGGGAAGAATAAGGATGAATATATTATCCTTGGCAGACCCTTCCTAGCCACAGCAAAAGCTGTGACCGATGTTGACAGAGGAGAGTTGGTCCTTCAAGTGAATGAGGACTACCTTGTGTTTAAAGCTAAAGAATCTCCTTCTGTACACATGGAGAAGAAGCATGATAAGCTTCTCTCAATGCAGAGTCAAACAGAGCCTCCACATTCAAACTCTAAGTTTGGTGTTGGGAGGCCATCATCATGCTCTGAGTATCTGTGAGGCTCCATGAGAGCCTACTGTCAAGCTATTGACATTAAAGAAGTGCTTATTGGGAGGCAACCCAATTTTTACTTATCTATGTTAAATTTCTATTGTTATTTTATGTTTTCTTTAGGATGATGATCATGTGGAGTCACAAAAATAAAAGCTAAAATCAAAAACAGCATTGAAAACAGCACACCCTGGAGGATGAGCTTACTGGCATTTAAACGCCAGTAAGGGTAGCAGAATGGGCGTTAAACGCCCAGTCTGGCACCATTCTGGGCATTCAACGCCAGAAAAAGGGCACCAGACTGGCGTTTAATGCCAGAAAGGGAAGAAAAGTTGGCGTTTAACGCCAGAAAGGGGAGAAAAGCTGGCGTTAAATGTTAGAAATGGGCAGCAACCTGGCGTTTAACGCCAGAATTGGCACTCCAAGGGGCGTTTACACGCCAAAATGGTGCAAGGATGAGAAATCCTTGACACCTCAGGATCTGTGGATCCCACAGGATTCCCACCTACCTCAACTCTCTTTCTCTCTTCTTCACAACTTCCCATAACACCCTTCCTCAAATACCCCTCACCAATCACCTCCACCACTCTTCCCCATAACACCCACCTCACAATTCAAATTCAAATCCTTTCCCTCCCATACCCAAAACCCTAATACACGAACCCTACCCCTCTCTCCACTCCTATATAAACCCCTCATCCCTCCTCCATTTTCATACATCATAAACACTTCTTTCCCCCTTAGCCGAACCACTCACACCTTTCCATCTCCTCCATTTTCTTCTTCTTCTACTTCCTTCTTTCTTCTTTTGCTCGAGGACGAGCAAACCTTCTAAGTTTGGTGTGGTAAAAGCGTTGCTTTTTATTTTTCCATAACCATTTATGGCACCTAAGGCCAGAGAAACCTCTAGAAAGAGGAAAGGGAAGGCAAAAGCTTCCTCCTCTGAGTCATGGGAGATGGAGAGATTCATCTCAAAGGTCCATCAAGACCACTTCTATGAAGTTGTGGCCAAGAAGAAGGTGATCCCTGAGGTCCCTTTCATGCTCAAAAGGAATGAATATCCGGAGATCCGACATGAGATTCGAAAAAGAGGTTGGGAAGTTCTCACCAACCCCATTCAAAAAGTCAGAATCTTAATGGGTTGGAGTTCTATGCTAATGCATGGGTCACCAAAAATCATGATCAAAGTGTGAACCCGAACCCAAAGAATTGGCTTACAATGGTTCGGGGGAAATACTTAGATTTCAGTCTGGAAAATGTAAGGTTGGCATTCAACTTGCCAATGATGCAAGAAGATGCACGCCCCTACACTAGAAGGGTCAACTTTGATCAAAGGTTGGACCAAGTCCTCATGGACATATGTGTGGAAGGAGCTCAGTGGAAAAGAGACTCCAAAGGCAAGCCGGTTCAATTAAGAAGGCTTGACCTCAAACCTGTGGCTAGGAGATGGTTGGAGTTCATCCAATGCTCTATCATTCCTACTAGGAACTGGTCTGAAGTTACAATAGACCGGGCTATCATGATCCATAGCATCATGATTGGAGAGGAAGTAGAAGTTCATGAGGTCATATCTCTAGAACTCTACAAAGTGGCTGACAAAACCTCCACTTTGGCAAGGTTAGCCTTCCCTCATCTTATCTGTCACCTATGCAATTTAGCTGGAATTGTCATAGAAGAAGACATCCTCATTGAAGAGGACAAGCCCATCACTAAAAAGAGGATGGAGCAAATGAGAGAGCCCACTTATGGACCTCAATAAGAGCATGAGGAAGTCCCTCATCAAGAGATCCCTGAGATGTCTCAAGGGATGCATTTTCCTCCACACAACTATTGGGAGCAAATCAACACCTCCTTAGGAGACACGAGTTCCAATATGGTGCAACTAAAAATGGAGCACCAAGAGCACTCCATTATTCTCCATGAAATTAGAGAGGATCAAATAGCCATAAGGGAAGAGCAACAAAGGCAAGGAAGAGACATAGAGGAGCTCAAGCGTTCCATTGGATCTTCAAGAGGAAGAACTAGCCGCCATCACTAAGGTGGACCCGTTCTTTAATTTCCTTGTTCTTTATCTTTCTGTTTTTCGAAAATTATGCTTTATGTCATGTCTATGTTTGTGTCTTTATTACATGATCATTAGTGTCTAGTGTCTATGCTTTAAAGTTATGAATGTCCTATGAATCCTTCACCTCTCTTAAATAAAAAAAAATGTTTTCTGAAAAAGAAAGAGAAGGACATGAATTTCGAATTTTAAAATAGTTTAATTATTTTGATGTGGTGGCAATACTTTTTGTTTTTCTGAATGAATGCTTGAACAGTGCATATTTTTTAATTTATTGTTTATGAATGTTAAAATTGTTGGCTCTTGAAAGAATAATGAAAAAAGAGAAATGTTATTGATAATCTAAAAAATCATAAAATTGATTCTTGAAGCAAGAAAAAGCAGTGAACACAAAGCTTGCAGAAAAAAAAAGAAAGAAATATGCGAAAAAAAAGAAAAAAAAAGAAAAAGCAAGCAGAAAAAGCCAATAGCCCTTTAAACCAAAAGGCAAGGGTAAAAAAGGGGATCCAAGGCTTTGAGAATTAATGGATAGGAGGGCCTAAAGGAATAAAATCTTGGCCTAAGCGGCTAAACCAAGCTGTCCCTAACCATGTGCTTGTGGCGTGAAGGTGTCAAGTGAAAAGCTTGAGACTGAGCGGTTAAAGTCGTAGTCCAAAGCAAAAAGAGTGTGCTTAAGAGCTCTGGACACCTCTAATTGGGGACTTTAGCAAAGCTGAGTCACAATCTGAAAAGGTTCACCCAGTTATGTGTCTGTGGCATTTATGTATCCGGTGGTAATACTGGAAAACAAATTACTTAGGGCCATGGCCAAGACTCAATAAGTAGCTGTGTTCAAGAATTAACATACTGAACTAGGAGAATCAATAACACTATCTGAATTCTGAGTTCCTATAGATGCTAATTATTCTGAACTTCAAAGGATAAAGTGAGATACCAAAACTGTTCAGAAGCAAAAAGCTAATAGCCCCGCTCATCTAATTAAAACTGATCTTCATAGATGTTTTCAGAATTTATTGTATATTCTCTTCTTGTTATCCCATTTTGTTCTTATTTGCTTGGGGACAAGCAACAATTTAAGTTTGGTGTTGTGATGAGCAGATAATTTATATGCTTTTTAGCATTGTTTTTAGGTAGTTTTTAGTATGATTTAGTTAGTTTTTAGTATATAATTATTAGTTTTTAAATAAAAATCACATTTATAGACTTTACTATGAGTTTGTATATTTTTCTATGATTTCAGGTATTTTCCTGCTGAAATTGAGGGACCTGAGCAAAAATCTGATTCCGAGGCTGAAAAAGGACTGCAGATGTTGTTGGATTCTGACCTCCCTGCACTCGAAGTGGATTTCTAGAGATACAGAAGCCCAATTAGTGCGCTCTAAATTGCGTTGGAAATTCGATATTCTGGGCTTTCCAGCAATATATAATAGTCTATACTTTTTCCGAGATTTGATAGCCCAAACTGGCATTCAAAGTCAGCCCAAGGAATTCTGGTGTAAAACGCCCAAACTGGCACCAGAATTGGAGTTAAACGCCCAAACTGGCACCAAAGCTGGTGTTTAACTCCAAGAAAAGCCTATGCACGTGAAAGCTTCAATGCTCAGCCCAAGCACACACCAAGTAAGCCCCGGAAGTGGATTTCTGCATCATTTACTTATTTCTGTAAACCCTAGGTTACTAGTTCATTATAAATAGGACCTTTTACTATTGTATTTTCATCTTTTAAATCATGTTTTGATGATTGAACCCTCTTTGCGAGGCTGGCCATTCGGCCATGCCTAGACCTTCTTTCACTAATGTATTTTCTATGGGGGGGTTTCTACACCCCATAGATTAAGGTGTGGAGCTCTGCTGTTCTTCATGAATTAATACAAGTACTATTATTTTTCTCTTCAATTCATGCCTACTTCTTCTCTAAGATATCCACTCGCACTTCAACCTGATGAATGTGATGATCCGTGACACTCATCATCATTCTCACCTATGAGCGCGTGCCTGACAACCACTTCCGTTCTATCTGTAATAGCTTGAGTGCGTATCTCTTGGGTTTCTAATCTAAGATTAGAACCTTCGTGGTATAGGCTAGAATTATTGGTAGCCATTCCTGGGATTCGGAAAGTCTAAACCTTGTCTGTGGTATTCCGAGTAGGATCCAGAAAGGGATGACTGTGACGAGCTTCAAACCTGCGAATGTTGGGCACAAGTGACAGTGCGCAAAAGGACAATGGTCCTATTCCGACGCTAGCGAGAACCGACAGATGATTAGCCGTGCGGTGACAGCGCATATGGATTTGTTTTCATCCGAGAGGATCATACAGCTTTCCATGGAAGGAGGTAAAGCATGGTTGGAAGAAGGCAATAGAAAAGCAGAGGTTCTGAAGCAACAAAGCATCTCCAGACGCTTATCTAAAATTCCTACCTATGAATTACATAAGTATTTCTATCCTATTTTATATTTTATTTATATTTTAATTATCAAAACCTCATAACCATTTGAATCTGCCTGACTGAGATTTACAAGGATGACCATAGCTTGCTTCAAGCCGACCATCTCCGTGGGATCGACGCTTACTCACGTAAGGTATTACTTGGACGACCCAGTGCACTTGCTGGTTAGTTGTGCGAAGTTGTGAAATAGAGTTGAGATTACAATTGTACGTACCAAGTTTTTGGCGCCATTGATATCACAATTTCGTGCACCACCAAGTTCTGCGTGGACCTCAACATCTCAAGTGGTCTCCATATACGCCCAAGAGCTTGCACGAATGATTAAGTAATTTTGATTAAATTTGTATTTTATTTTAAAATAGAAAAAGATATTATTTTAGTTTTAGGAACTATATTTTACATTAATTAGGATTAGATATAAAAGGGAAAAGAATCAGCCCTTCGGGTCTCTCTCTTCTCTTCTACCTCATTCAACAATTTACAGTTTTTCAGAATCCTTATTTTCTCTCTGAACCATGAGCAACTAAACCTCTATTGTTAAGGTTAGGAGCTCTATCTATTATATGGATTGATACTATTATTTTTCTATTTTAATTCATGTATTGATTTCTATTTCAAGAATTGTTTTCGTTCTTGATCTTATGAATTTAGGTGGAACGAAAGTATGACCCTTGTTCTAATTGAGTTCTTGTATAACTTGGAAAAGCTCTTTACTTGAACAATAGCTTGAAAACAATTTCTCCTAAACTTCTAATTATCTGGACTTAACGGGATACGTGACATATAATCCTTTTATATTTGGGTAATTAGAGTTTCTGTGGCACATAAACTAGAATTGAACTTCATCCTCTAATTGGAATTAAGTGACCAAGGAATTGGCGGTTGATGAATGTTAGAGTAGACTAAGAAGGTCTAAGGAATTAGGGCTTAGTCATATATAGTTTGCCATGAATTGAATCTTGCATGATTAAAATAGTTAGTAAGAAAAGTCAATTCAGAAAATAGATAACTCTGAAACCTTAACTGTTTCTCCATATATATTTCACAACTTGTTTACTGCTTGCTTTCTGATATTCTGAATTACTGTTAATGCTTTTAAACTCTCAAAACACTCTTTTCTGCTTGTCTAACTAAGTAAATTACTCAACCATTGTTGCTTAGTCCATCAATTCTCGTGGGATCGGCCCTCATTCACTTGAGGTACTACTTGGTACGACCCGGTGCACTTGTCGATTAGTTTGTGATTATAAATTTTGCACCAAGTATCACACCTGATACTAAGTGAAAGTGGAGGAGGAGGAGGACTAGAGGAGGGACAACCAACGACTGCCGCAGGATGCTGTCAATGATAGACGGCGGCTTCGTCCTATCGAACGCAAGTGGGCAATGAACATGAAAAGCAGAGCGTGGAGCAATGGACTATGGACGAAGTATGGGATGCGCAGCAGAGAGAACAGATGGGGCGGCGGAGACGACAATCGATGCGGCGACAAAGAGGAGAATGGACAACGTGGCCACAGAGAAAGTGTTGATGGTGTGAGAAGGGAGAGTGGCGAGGGATGACAGTGCGGTGAGAGAGAGTGGTGACGGCGCAGGTGAGAAGGGAGAGTAGCTGCAGAGAGTGAAGAAGGGAGATTGGCATTGGGGAATATATATATATATATATATATATATATATATATATATATATATATTGGGTATTTAAAATGACTAAAAATTAATAGAAGAATTAAATTACTAAGGGTAATTAAGTAAATTTATACATTTAAAAAAAACGAAAATGGGGCAGAGAATCCCCGCTTGGGTCCTTAATCAATTCCCTCTGCCAACACCTTACCCTGCTTCCTCCGTTCTTCTTCCTTCACACTCGTTCATTCTCTTTTCTCTATTTTCTTCTTTCTTTGTGAGTGAGGATGAAATGACTAGGTGAATGTGTGTGGATGAGTGAGAAATGATGAGGGGTGGGTGTGTTAGAAAAATTAGGGTTAGGGTAAGCTAAAAAGAGTAAGGGTAGTGTAGGAATTTGCATAAAATTAGAGGGTAAAGTAGTACTTAAAAATCAAATGTAATTCATTAAAATTACATTAAGAACACTATTTATTTATCAACTTATTAATTGATTTCAAATAAGTACTCTAATTTAAAATCAAAGATAATTTAATTAATTTTTTAGTTCATACAATTAAACAAAAAATTCTAATTTTTCAAATTAAATTATCAAATCTCATTATTTCTTAATTATTAAAATTTTAAATTTTAAATAAAATATATCCAAATATTATGAAATTTATATAAGTCCAAAATAATTTTAAACTCAAAGTATTATCAATTTGACTTAAATATTTTTAATGAAATAATTTTCTGAATATAAAATTCTAAGAAAATATAATAAATCATAAATAATTTATTATTTTAATTATCAAATATTCGAGGTGTTACATTTAACATTTTGAAATAAAATTTCTTGAATTTTATGATAAATAATAAATTGTTACAAAAATATTGTATTTTATGATAAATTAATTTTTTGTTACAAAATATTTTAAACTTTTGTAATAATATAATTTTTTGTTATAAAATATTATAATATTTTATAACAAAACAACAATTTAATATGAAAGCCAATATAATTTGTAATAAAAGAAATCATGTTGTTACAAAAATATTAAAACGTTTTGTAAAAAATTTTATTGTTGTTGTAAAATATTCTTATTCTGCAACTAATTATTATTACAAAAAAAAATTATAATTTGTAATAACTTTAAATTTGATACAATTTTTTTATTACAAATACTACATTTTCTTGTAACGAGCTTGTCTTTAGTAATTAGGAAATTTATTTTGATTTAGTTCATCGTGAAGTTAATAACATTGCGGATTGGATGGCTAAGTAGAGAGCTTAAAATTATGCTGAATGGTTATCTTTGGGAGAGGAATTTGATATGATCATTAGAGCTTAGGCTAATGCTACTTAGCAGGCTAGTTCCTTCTTCCAGCCTTGCGTGCTTTCTTTTCTTTTCTTTGTTTTTTTGTTTTTTTGTCTTTGTCTCTTTTGTCAACTTATTTCAAAAAATATGTATATATCTTATTTTATTGTTATTTTTTAATGTATTGTTATTTCCAAACAAGTTTAATTCAATTTGGTACAAGTGACGAATTTAATCTAAAAAACGAGTTAATCTATATTTTTAATGAGTTAAAAAAAGTATTAGTTGAATTTGATTTGTCTGTAATAATGAATTATTTAGGCTGATTTATTTTTTATTTTCTTTTTTTTTAAGAAAATTTTATTTAAAAATGTTACTTAAGAAAAAATAAGTACTAAATACTTTTACTATTTTATTTAGACATTCATACCATGAGTTTCATTACTCACTTTATACATTTTTAAATTAAATAAACTGAAGTCTAAAAATTTTGTTAACAAATTGCAATAAGAAGTGTTAAAAGTCTAAAAAAAGAAAAACAAGGCATATAGTATAAACTATAGTAAATTAAAAGGGGAGTGGAGAGTGAAAACGAGTTGAATGGATATGGTACGTTAATGTAAAAGGAAATTATATGGTACAGATCTAAATCTTTACAGATTTAAAGATTTGTTTTCTTAAACCATACTTTCTAAAGCCACACTTTTCACTTAAAACCGTAGCTCTTCACAAAGAAAAAACGTCACCTAATGGAAAAAAGTAAATTAGAAGATTTAAGAGAAGAAATAATTAAGTTATCAAAATTAATAGATCAAAAATTAATGATTTTAACTAATGTTAACTGTAATGACACCGAATTCTTAAAATCAATACAAAATGATTTTTCTCAAAATCTTTATTTTACTATAAGTTTTATTGAAGGACTTCAAAAACCTGAAAAAACTTATTTTTCACACGGAATTTCTAAAAAATGTTACCATGGAAATGATTCCCCACATCTTTATCATACTTTTAACCCACAATTAAATTCTATAGTAGATATGCTTGAAGAAATATTAGTATCTATAAAATTTCAAAGAAATAAGGAAAAAGAAAATCCCAAAGAAGAAAAATTTCAAAATATAATCAACATAACAGATTTAAAAGTAAAACCACCACTAAAATTATGAATATTGAAGAAAAATTAGAAGAAGTTACAATGCTTTTTAAACAATTAAAAATGGCTCAAGAAAATAATATTATGGAACAGGGATTTCAGATAGAAGAAGAATTAGTAAATTCTGAAAATATAGAAAATGAAGAACACATCCTAGATTATTCAAGTGACGAAGAACCAGCAATTCCAATACAAGTAAAAAATGAAGCTGGAACATCTAGGGATAATCAATCTCAATTTAAATGGGAAACAGGTTTTGATAATTATGCTTTTAAAAAAGGATTTATAAATAAAGATTCAAAATATACAAAAACACCATCAAAATACGTTCCTAAAATTCAGGAAATGGAAGGAGAAAGAATGCTCGATTTAGACTGTAAAAAGAATGAAAAAGAAATTTTCGAAAACTGGTTGAATTCCTTCTTATTAGAAGCCTTTACTAATCCAAAACTTAACGAATTATCTGGAAGAGATATTTGGAATTACATAGGGTTTCATACTAAAGGAGCTATAAGAGATTATATGACATCAATAGAAAACCAAATAATAGAAGAATTAGCAACAAAAACAACATCTTATGATAAGATATTATATATAATGATGATTCTATATAAAGAATTTTTTGGAAAAAATATTATAGATCATAAACAAGAAGTCTATAATAAAGAATATCAAGAAGCAAAAAATCATTTAGCTAACATTCAGATATATGATCTATGTAATGTGGAGTCTTATATATGTGAATATAGAATACATTATTACAAATTAAAAGAAGAAGATAAAAATCATTATCTTAGTATGTATATAACAAAACTTCCATATCCTGCTAATGAATTTATTATGGGAAGATTTATAAGAGAAATAAATAGAGGAACAATTGAAAATAATTTTGGCGGAGCAACCTCTGCAATAAGAGAGGAAATAAAAGAACGTTGTATGCAAGAAGCAACTCAAAAAAGATTTGCAAATATAATTAGAATTTGCTGTCAGGATAATGAATAGATACCTCAAAAATATGGTCTTAATAAAAATTTTCAAAGAAAAAGAAAATATCAATTTAGAAAAAGAAAATATTATCCAAACTGGAGAAAAAAGAGGTATTTTAGAAAAAGAAATAACAATAAAAACAAAAGACAAAAAAGTGATTATTGCCCAAATAAAAAAGAAAATTGTAAGTGTTGGTATTGCCAAGAAGAAGGTCACTATGCAAATGAATGTCCGAAAAAGAAGGATAAAAAGGATCTTACTAAACAAATAGAAATTGCTAAGTCCTGTTTTATGGAACCATTAGAAGAATCTGATGATAACTTAGACTATATTTTTGAATATGTCTCGGAAACAGACTCAGAGACTGAGTAATAATGCTACATTTATTACTATAAAAATAACAGAAAAGTTTATAAATGCTTTCATAGATTCTGGAGCAACGCAATGCTTTGCTAGTTCAAACATAAAACTTGATTGGAAAAAATTAAAGAAACCATTAAGAGTTAGAATAGCTGACAAATCAATACATAAAATTAACCAAAAAGCAGAGATGGTTGAAATTTTTATTCAAAATTATAGGTTCATTGTTCCATCTATATATATGTTAGACTCTGGAATGGATTTTATCATAGGAAATAATTTTTTAAAGCTATATCATCCATTCATTCAAGAATTAACATATATAGTTTTAAAAGCACCACACGATTCTTCAATAAATCAAAAATCAAAACGTATAAAAATACCAACTACCACTATAGATAAGATCTTAAAATTTAAAATATTTTCTATATTAGAGACATGTTATTTAAATCTATACTTTCAGATAAATATCCCAAAAAATAGTCTTGAAATAAAGATAGAAGAACTTTTGGATGAAATTTGTGCTGAAAATCCTTTAGATGTTAAAAATACAAATAACGAATTAGTAAGTATTAAATTAAAAGATCCTACAAAAGAGATAAATGTTCCAAATAAAATTCCTTATTCCGCAAGAGATAGAGAAGAGTTTTCATTAGAATGTAGAGATCTTTTGGAAAAAGGAATTATAAGATTAAGTAAAAGTCCTCATGCGGCTCCAGCCTTTTATGTCGAAAATAATAATGAAATTAAAAGGGGAAAACGAAGAATGGTTATTAACTATAAGAAGATGAATGAAGCAACTATTGGTGATGCTCATAAACTTCCAAGAAAAGATTCTATTTTAGAAAAAATCAAAGGAGCAACTTGGTTTTCATCTCTTGATGCAAAATCAGGATATTGGCAGCTTCGTTTAGACGAAGAAACAAAGAAATTAACTGCTTTTACTTGCCCAACAAAAGAATCAACAAGTGTGTTACTCTATGAATGGAATGTATTACCATTCGGATTAAAACAAGCCCCAGGTATTTACCAAAGATTTATGGAAGAAAATCTAAAAGAGTTAAATGAATTTGTTTTAGTGTATCTTGATGATATACTAATTTTTACAAAACAGGATAGAGAAGATCATCTTCAAAAATTACTAATAGTTTTAGAAAGATGTAAAGAAAAAGGATTAGTTCTTAGCAAAAAGAAAGCAAGAATAGCAAAACAAGAAATAGAGTTTCTTGGATTAATTCTATCTACTCAAGGAAAGCTAAAACTTCAACCAAATGTCCTAGAAAAGGTAAATTTATTTCCTAATAAAATAGAAGATAGAAAACAATTACAAAGATTTTTAGGATGTATAAATTATATTTCAGATCAAGGATTTTTAAAGAATATAACAGAATACACTAAAAGCTTATTTCTAAAAATAAGTACTAAAAAAGAATGGAAATGGGATGAAAAAGATAGTATTCAAATTCAAAGGATTAAAGAATTATGTGAAAAACTTCCAGAACTTTATATTCCAGAAGAAAATGACTACTTAATAGTAGAAACAGATGCTTCAGACATAACCTGGTCAGGATGTCTAAAAGCTAAGAAAGCTATAAAAAGTTTGGAACAAGGAAAAGAATCACTAGATTCTAAAGATTCCCTAAAGGAATTACTTTGCAGGTATATTTCAGGGACTTTTACTCCAACAGAACAGAGATATACCACTCATGAAAAGGAAACTCTAGCAGCAATTAAATCTCTTAAGAAATGGAAAATTGATTTACTACCAAGAGAATTTACATTAAGGACAGATTCAAGCTACCTAACAGGTTTCATACGATATAATTTAAAAGTTGATTATAATCATGGACGATTGGTAAGATGGCAATTATTTTTGTTACAATATCCAATAAAAATTGAATATATTAAGGGTGACAAAAATGTTATTGCAGATACATTAACAAGAGAATGGAGTTCGTCTACAACGCATTAGATCAAGAAATTCAGAAATACGAACAAGAACTCGAAAAATGCAAGCATTGTCAGCAAATAAGGACACAGATCCAATCCCTCAAGAAGGCCATCGAAGCAATGAAATCAACACAACAACCAAAACCATCAGAGCTCAGCCAGCTAAGCGTGGTGGACAAATCAGGTGAAGAAAAAATTCCAGAAAATAAAACAATTGCTGAAATTATCAAAAAATCCACCCAAGATAAAAAATATTATGTAATTTATAATGGCCCCATGAAAGGAGTTTATGATGCTTGGGAAAAAGCAGCACCATTTACACATCAATCAAGGATAATTCATAAAGGAGGGTTTTTAACACTGGAAGAAGCAAAGGAATCTTTCAGGGAATATGAAGCTCTTCATCCAGAGCAAACCCTAAAAAGAGCAGATAAAGCTCCAATTCAAACCCAGAGAACAGGGATAATAAGAAACATTCCTACAAGGGCTGAAATCAAAGAAAAGAAAAGGGTCTGTAGATCAAATCTCAGGGAAACCCTTAATATAGTCCTAAACTGGACTGAAGAAAAAAGAGCAATTTTGGGATATTATCCTATTGCCAAAGAACAGCTAACAAAGCTGGTTATATTTCCAGATGCATCCCCATCGGACACCTATCAGTTTTTCCAGTATGGATTAATTGATACAATTTTAATTTTTAATGATCTAAAAATTATTAGTGAGTTTCCTGCAGGATTCGTTGATGCAGTGAAGAGATTTAAAAATATGATTGACAACGTAAATCCAAGGGATATATCCCTAAAATTTACGAACAGTCAACCTATTTTTAATGAAGAAGAAGAATGCTTGGTTCCAGCACACCAAGTAATATTCATGTCCGTCTTCCCAGGAAATTTTCAACCAATTGATCAAGTTCAAGATTTAACAATCTACAGTCATGAAGGAAGGCTAGCCAGCACACTAGCAAGGGTCTTCGAAAGAACTCAAAAGATAACAAGGGAATCTCACACAAGAATTAATTATAAAAGCAGAAATACTTTGCTTGTGTCTAGTAAAAGGAATGAAATTGAAGAAAGAGAGATGAGACTCTTAGTGGAATTTGAATCAGCATTCTACAACTTATCTGGACTCTTAGAAAAGCTCCCTGAAGGGATAAAAAGGAATCTCTGCTATTTGATAAAAGACAGAGAAGACCACAAGTGCCAGCTATGCGTCTCAGAGTTATCTGAAGAAAGCAATAATAAAACGGAATCAACCCACATGATAAAAGAAGAAGACAACGCATCTGAAGATCACATAATGAAAGAGGAAGACAGCACATCTGAAGCATCTCTCAACATTATTGCATAATGACGTAAGCGCTTAGGTCATAGAGCACCAACAATGTAGCTGGTGCAAGATAATAAACAATGACGTAAGCAATGACGTCATAAGAAGGGTAAGGATGGGAATTGTCCATCAGACCCAACCATTATAAATAGGTTGCTTAGGCAATTGTAGAAGGCATCAGAAAATAGAAAGCAGGAGGCTAAGAGTACTCATATGCTAGGAGAGCAAGGAGGAAGCAGCCGAGGCGATTCTATAGTCTGAGGAAGAATCCCCTTAGGGAAAAATAGTTCTAAACTCCCCTCTGGAGTTAGTATATACAATCTCCCCTCTGGAGATAAAAACCTCTTATGTAAAATATACTGAATAAAGGAAGTTTTTCTCCAGAAAGGTACATCTTCATTCTAGTCTTTCAGTTATGAATTATTTAGAAAGTTTAGAATTAACAGAAGAATCTGATTATTATAGATTAACTGCTTTATTAGATAATGAAAAGCAGGCTGTTCTAAAAACAGAATTAAATCTCAAATCAAATGAAAATTTTAATAAACAAAATCTTTTAAAAGAAGTTTTTAACAGAAAAAATATAATATACTATGGAAAAAATTCAACTTGAAGCTCCTATAAAAATAAAATCTGCCAATGGAGAACTTGAAATAGCTTTGATAAATAATGAAGAATTGAGTAAACAGATTGAGAAAATTAAGGATCAACAAAAAAGATCTAAAATTGGATGGATTCATATTAGTACTATACAAGTTTTAATTAAATCTACATATATGAAAGGAATTAATTCACCAATAAGTTTAGCAATATGTGACAAAAGAATTACTGATGACCCAATAGATCAAATAATTGGAATTGTTCATGGAAATTTGGCAAACGTAAATGTTAAATTTAATGCCCATCTTGGATATGCTATACCTTTATCAACTGAAAATCTTGGAAGATCTGTAAGTTTGGCTTATAAATTTCATAGAAAGAATCTAATGGAACAAGATGATGAACCATTTTCAATTACATATGCAATAAACTATGCTTTAACAAATAGCCATCATAGTATAATATTTAAAAACAGAGAAAGAATTTATGTCGATGAATTATTTCAGAAAATTGTAAAAACAGAAATACCAAAATATAAAGCTATCGAAAATTCAGTTCTATTACTAAAAGAACCATCAGGAAAATTGGTTTCATCAAATTTTCAAATAAGAGAATCTAAAATTAATAGTCCTTTAAGTTTATCTAAGTTAAAGATTAAAGAAGAAAATTCTGAAATAAAAGAACTAACAAAAAAGGTCGAAAAATTAAATGAAACCCTAAATACTAAATTATGACAATAAATAAAGAAGAAATATATGTAACTTATCAAGATAAGAAACAAGAGCTCTTTGAAAGAGAAAATCGTTTGAATTATTTGCAATTTTCTGAAATAAATCAAAGAGCAATTGAAGCTCTAAAAACAATCTATGAAAAGTTAAAAAAAGAAGTTGAAGAGTTAGAAAAATTAATAGAATCTCTAGAAAATAGTGATGAAGCGATGATAGAATTTACAGAAATTCTAAAATAAATAATGAAGCATGCAAAGATTGAAAGACCAGAAAATAAAATAAAAAGAAAAAGAGCGAAAAATCTAAAAAATAAAATAAAGGAGTATAAAAGGGAATTGAATAATCTTCAGATCGAAATTGATGACCTCATAATAAAAAGAATAGAAATAAGAATAAATATAAACAAGTTGGAGTTAAACTTAAAAAATTTATAAATGCCTGGAAAACCATATTATGACTTAAAAGAATTAAAGCTGTTGAAAGAAAAAATGGAGAATGAGGTTGAAAAATTAAAAAGATATTTAGAAACAACAGAAAGTATAGAAATAAAAGAAGTTGTTGAAGATTTGAGAAAATATATTCAAGAAAAAGACAAACAGATAAAAAATTTTATAAACAATAATCCATGCAAAAAAGACTATTATAAACTAAAACAAGATTGAAAAAACTGTAAGAATCAGAATTATAAAAGTAACATTTTCAATTCTATACAAATTATAAACTTATTCGAAGTAAAAAATGAAGAGTGAAAATTGGTATCAGAGCCAAGTTAACGATTAAGGGTAACACTTTCTCTTTAAGCAACACTTTTAGTGATACGCTTTTAAACCAAATAAAAACAAAAATCTGTAAATCTATACCAAAATGCATCTGTACACTAGATGGACCCTAATGTAAATAATGTAATCAGTATTTATTGTTTCTTGTTTATATTTATATATATAACTATTAACTAATAAACAAAGAAAGGCTAAATGGGTCAACCCAATTTGATTGCAATATAACTAAATTATTCTAGCGGGGCTAAATATTGACTTGCTTTGAAACGAGTTATATTTTTAAAATGGATAAAATATAATTTTATTCTTTAAATTTATTAAAAATTTTAATTTATATTAAATATATCTTTAATAGTTAAATTTTTAAAAAATTAAAGACCAATTCAATAATATAATACATAATTACTATGGCTAGTTTACTTATAAGGGTGGTAAATAGAAAAGTCTACTCGTTCTGCTTCCACCAAAAGCTTGCCATCTGACGGGTTGGTTAATCCTGTTTCGTCTAATGAGGTGGTCCTAAATTCTTCCTCCACCCCACGTAAGGTGAGCTGGTATGTTGGTGGGCCAAACCCGTCAAATTTTTTTTATAAATTATTAAATATTAAATAATCGATAACAATATATAAAGCGGATAGGAGAGTTTGGTATCCAATTTTATTTTTCTATTTTACATTTATCTTTATAAACTAAAACTACGTACTCAGTCACATTTTATACACTCTCCATTAATTATTTAATTATGTAACTCCTCCATTAACCTACGAGAGAGTTATGCAACTTCTCACTCTCAATCGTGAAACACAATAAAAAATACTCCTTCGCTTGCAATTGTTTTCTTTTCGTCTCCTTACTTTATGTTCTTATAGAAAAATAAAAATGAAAAATTTTGTTATGAATTCAATTAAATCTTAATATCTATATTCTATCGTACCATTTGAAAAATACAGAAATAGAAGGACATGACAATAGAACTGGCACAAGTAACAGAAATCACAACAACGACATTCGTTGATATTTAGTACTCTCTCATATTCTGTAACAAAATTAATCAAATTAATATACATTGTTTATTATATATCTAAATACTAATGTTTAATTTTAGATAAAAAATTATACATACACCGATGTATTCCTTAATTAAACAATACATCAAACAATATAGGAGATACAAAGTTAACAATATAAAATGTCAAAATTAAAGTTTAGTGTCCAACTTTTTCAAATATAATTCATTCTTGAAAATTTTATTATGTAAATTAAATTTAATAGTTAAAATAATAATAATAATAATATTTTTTAATATTCTATCTCCATCATACAATATAATATATAATGTAATATATAATATTTATATATTTATATTTATTTAACAAATAAAATTATGAATTCAATTATAAATATTTAAAAAAAATAAAATAAAAAACATATTTATAAGACTAATAATAATAAATATAATAAAAAAAATATAGATCTCTTATTTCTTGCAGTATGCTTTTAAATTTGGGTGAATAGATATATCTTATAAAGTAACAACTATAAAATAAAAATAAATTTATTACTCTAACTTATAAAAAAAATTTAATGAGTACTCTCCAACTCATGCTTTTATTTATTATATATTTATTACGAAGAAATGTATTTATATTTTAAATTAATGTAGAATCCGAATTAAAGAATTAGAAATGAAAGAATATGCATTTGCATTCTTATATTAAAAAATAAATGAAATCTCTTCGTATATAAATACTATTCTATATAAGATAATTATAAAAATCTCTCAACCACTTCCAATTCAATTCGTTGATACAGCATAACACACAAAACTTGATAAGATATTAAATCGTACTCTTAAATTAAAGTTTATCAAAATAATTTTATAATCAAAATTATATATATATAATAAATCAATATAACATAATAATTTTAATATACTTTAATTTAGTTTTTTTTTATTTATGTTCTCATATTTTAGAGTTTTGGTAATGATATATATTTTTTAAAATCTAAAAATAAAATTAGAATATATCTCACTTCAATATAAATATAAGGGCTGAAAAAGAATACAAAGATATTCATATTTTATTTAATGTATTTAAAAATTTACTGCATAAATAAGATTAATCTTTTTTATTATAAAATTTTTGTCCAATTAAAAAATTAACCAATGATAAAATTTGGTAACGGTAAAATGTATTTTAATTTAAAAAAAGTTTAAATACTATATTAAATATTAGGGATAAGTATTATTTTGGTCTCTAACGTTGAGAGTCAGAATTAAAACCATCCCAACATAATTTTTTATTTAGAATCATCCTTAATATTTTTTTTCGTATTAAAATCATCTTTTTAACTTTTCTGGACAAAAATGCCCTCCACTACCATCAGCACTTTTACCTCTACCACCACCAGCACCTTTACCTCCACCACCAAAAAAAACAACATCAATAAAATCAACACAAATTCAACAAATCTAGGAATAAAAACTTCAACAAATCAACACATTCAACAAATTCAACAACCAAATCAACACACAACAACAATAAAATCAGAAAACAACAAATCAAAATCAGAAGCAGAGGCAGTCACAGAAGCAGAAGCAGAGCGGTTACAAAAGTAAAAGCAGAAATTCAAGAAGAAGAAGAAGAAGAAGCAGATGCAGAACCACCGGCGCTTGGCCACCCATCACCAGCGGCGGCGATGGAGTGTGCGAGGACCGGCAATGCACTCCACCCTCGGATCCCTCTCTCTCCTCGGCCACCCATCACCCGCGGACTGGCGACGGAGCGTGCGTGGACCAGCTCAGCCTCGAATCTCTCTCTTTCTCTCCTTCGCGCGTCGCCCTCCTCGCATCGGGCTCCTCTTCCCGGCGACGTACTCTACGGCGGCAGAAGCATGCATGAACGGTCCTCCCCTCCACCGGCGCTCCCTCTCTCTTTCCCGTCTTCTCTTCTCCCCCGTCGCAGCCCCTCTCCTTTCTTCTTTCTTCCGGCAACGGCGACGGCAGCTCCAAGCTTGGCCGGCGCCGTCCCCTCCCCCCCTTCCCCTTCCCCTTCCCCTTCCCCTTCCCCTTCCCCTCTCCCTCCCATCCCCCCTTCGCGTTTCCTTCCCCCCGGCCAAAACGCGTTTCCTCCCCCCCCCCCCAAAACACGTTCTTTTCTTCTTCTTTTTTAATTTTATATTTTTTTATTAAAGTAGGGATATTTTAGGAATAACATTAAAACTTTTATTAAAAAGGACGATTTAAATAAAAAAAAAGTTTAAGGATGATTCTAAATTAAAAATTATGTTGAGGACGATTTCGATTCTGACCCCCAACGTTAGGGACTAAAACAATACTTATCCCTAAATGTTACAAGTTAATGGATAAACAACTTTCAAATTCTCGTATTAAAACATTTATCGAATAACTAATTCAAGTACCAACTATTAAAAAATGTTACTATATTAACTCATGACAATAATCATGAAATACCTAGCAACATTTATTACTAAAAAATATATCTTAATTTAATAATATTAAATAGATAATAAATACTTGATAATAAAAATATCTTATCAAATTAAAATTTAATAATATGAGAAATAGCAATGTAAACACAAAAAAATAAAGATAAACTACAGTATAATAAATAAACTATTTTTTAAAAATATTTTTGCATTCTTAATTAATAAAATACTCATCATATCATTAATTTATGCTAACAAATTAAAAAAATAAATTAAAATATGTCACACATTAATGGACAAGATTTAAACCTGTGAAAAAAGTCAACATATAAAAAATACAATAGAAGCATAGAAAAAATAATTTGTTTTATAATTTGACATGTACGCACTGTAATGCACGTCTATTTCACCATGAAACATTTGACATGTGTTGCAATGGAAAAAAGTCTCTTTACCACAAGTAAATGCTCCTTAGGAATTATTTGAAATTTTCATAGACCCTTCTGCAGAAGGGAACCATTTCAGGAAACACATTCGTGGTTATAATAATGATTTTTCTTTCACTTCGTATCAAGGGACGCAGCCACGCTTCTTGCAACTGTATATATACGATATTGAGCACGAGTTACAAAATAGGATGCTGAAGAACACACAACTGCATGAAAGTTTGGTTTTGAAGCTACAACAATTGTTGCACCGATATAATTCTTTTATCCATGTATTTCGCCAGCTTACACAACGACTAGATGTACAAGAGTGTAGCTTGGTGATTAGAGAGCGACCTGCTAATCAACCACAATACAGTCTCCTAACTGCTTCACAAGTAGCAGTCATAATAGTCGGTGATGACATTGAAACAATGGTACGTGGACGAGATATCAAGGTTCAAACTCATGCTGGTAACCTCAGAAGGATTCAGGAATTTGTTGGCTATTATGATCCACTACAATATCCTTTTCTTTTTCCATTTGGAACGCATGGATGAGATATGAATACTTGAACTCAAAATGAGAACAAAGTATTATGCCGGACATATTATAGCTATATGCTCCAGGTACAAACTCATATTTGCTACATAATTTATAGACTTTCTTAGATGATAGTTTGAACTAATACATCATTTCGCAATTTCTAACCATTTTCTAATATCCTCAAAAGTCATAGATCCGCCCCGATGATCACTCAACCGTTTTGCAAGCAGGACGACTTCTTCAACAATATGTTGTTGACAACTATGTGAAAATAGAAACAGACAAGTTAAGATGGGTTCGATAAAGACAACAGAAACTTTGAGCTAAACTATATCAAGGGTTACAAGATGCTTTGCACACAAGAGAGACTAATGCTGGAAAATATTTTTCGATTTAATAGCTATAGATTGATCATTACGTGTTCCCGAAATTAAAATTTCAAACTAATAATACTTTTCTCTATGATTGATTTTAAAAAATGTTGGCAGAAGAACGATATTACCATCGTCGTTCGTGGGCAGTCGTCGAGACATGACCCAACGGTATGAGGATGGAATGACTGTTGTTCTTAAAGAATGCAAATCGGATACTTTTTCTTATTATAACATGCAATCCATCATGGTCAGAAATAGCTTCGGAACTTAGCCCTCCTCAAACTCCACAGGATCGTCCAGATCTAACAACTAGGATTTTCAGAGTCAAATTCGAACAATTAAAGGAGGATGTTATTACCAATGGTGTATTAAAAAAGGTGAAAAGTTATATTTATGTCACTAAATTTCAGAAAAAAGGATTGTCACACGCACATATGTTGCCAATCTTAGAAAACAATGACAAGTTGAGTGATCCTGACCAATATGATAGTTTGGTCCGAGCAGAAATACCATGTAAACAAGTAAAACCACACTTACATAAGGCAATGCTAAGACATATGGTCCATGGTCCTTGCAGAACACTTAATCAATCTTCACCATGCATGAAAAATGGTCAATGTAAACGCAACTACCCAAAAGGGTTCGTAGTAGAGACACGACGAGGTGATGACTCATATCCTCAATATAGGAGGAGATTTAATGCTCCAATCCTTATAAAGCAAAATGTCATATAAATAAAGCTATGTTAATTTTGAAATGATGAAAAAAATACTTATCTGACAAATTTAAAGGGTGAATGATATATTAACACCAATACTAAAATATGATATAAATAAAGTCACGTCAATATTAAAATAAAAAACAATAATGATCTAATAAATTTAAAAAGTGAATAATATATTTAAAAAAATAAAATTAATTACTTAAAAACAATAGAAAAGCGGCTAGTGTCTGTTGAGCCGCTAGTATATATAATTCTACAACCATTTTAATAAATTTATAATTTCTAAAGACATAAAAAAATTATAATTTCTAAATTCACAAATATTAAATTTTTTATAATTATAAATATATAATAAGCATAATCATAAACCAAGTTTTTTGAAACAAAATAATAAAACTAACATTTTTCAAAGCAAAACAAACATTGTCCAAAACATATAATTAAACAACATCTTCAAGTTTATAATCAATCAAACATAAAATATAATTCAAAATATAATATAGAACATATTCAATTATCATCTTCATCCTCGTATAGATCAATAACATCATAAAAATTTGTAAGAAAAGGCATTGACCATAAAAACGCCTAGCCCGGTGGGAAAGCCCGCCCCGCCCCGTTGAAGCTCGCCAAAGTCCACGGATTAGGCGGTGCGGGTTAGACAGGTTTTTTAAGTTTACCGGTTTCAAATTTTCAGACCAATCCGCCTTTTTTGGCGGGTTACGCTGACCGACCTGGCGGGTTTCGGCCCGTTTGCCACCCCTATTTACTTATGTTGAAGGTTATTATTGTGAAATTATTGCTAAATTAATTCTAATTTTTTTTTAAAATTAGTTACCAACATATATTTAATACAAATAAAAATTTTTGAGACAAAATATAATTTAAGAATATTTTTAAAATTTTTAATAAACTTTAAAAATAAAAAACACGCTTTATGTAACACCCCTTACTTTTAGCACCTCATGATCGCACTAAAAGTTTAGGCGTTACCTACCACTACTCTTTTAATATGATAATATTTTTATTCAATATTGAACCTTCGTGAATATAAGCCAAATTTTTAATTTAAAATCGAAAAGTCTTTACATTTAAAACTCTTAATCACACAATTATATCTATATAATATTAAATACATAAACTTATTTACAATTTCTCAAATATAGGTCCTACCCGTCTAAAAACCGAAATAATAAATGACGAGAAAAAAATAAAATCTAAGACTAAACCAAATACAGAAAATAAAAACACGTATATAGTTAAAGCTCCGTAGTTCAATCGTGGCTTCACGCCAAAACTTCCTGAACCTGTCACTGAAAAAGAAATTTTGTAGGGGAGTGAGAACATCGTCCTCGCAGGTTCTCAGCAAGGAAGAGAATACCATCAAAGTAAAGAAATACTTGCAAATAGAATTAGTTTATTATAAAGATAGTTTATTCTTAAAATAACTTTTTGGAAAAGTTTTATGGAAAAACCTACTTTAAAAATTCGTAAAGAAACTCTTTTAGTTTACAAATTAGTAAGGTGAATAGTTTAAAGAAATGAAAAAGGACCAATGACGTGCCTAAAGACTTCCTATCCAACTTACATCACTCACTCCTATCCAACCATTTCATAAATTAGAATAATAAAGCAACATCTAATTCGTCCTGCCTCAACCTCCGTCATCACATATCAGAAACCACCATTATCACGCCTCTAACAAAGAGGGTCTCTCAGATAAACATACACATACTAATCAAACAAAGAAATCATAGATAGAGTACAGATACAGCATGTAAAACAAGTAGCAGGTAAACACGGTTAATCATTTAGGCAAACCAAGATAATGCACACTCAAGAAAAACATACAAATTCATATGATGTATACCTGTCCTTTGGCTGATGATATCATCTGTCGGTTATATAGCCAAACCGACATGTCTTGGTAGCTAACCATTGGACAGTTCCTCTGTGCGCGCATCCCCAAACTAAAAAATATCCATGAAAAAATCCCAAGCTCAAATTTATATATATGCCTGCCCATGGGAACCCGGGAAGTTAAAGTGCCCAGTCACATCTTGCGATAGATGGTCAATAGAGTATCAAGTCTCAACCTGGAGCAAGTGGTGGCAAGCCACTGTGTCTATCCGGGAATACTCGTGTCTCAGATAATTTAAATACATAAGCCATATGAATATTTCAATCATAATTCATCATTCTCAATGTCATCATCATTCATCAATTCATAAATCATTAAATCTCAAATTCAACATTATTCTCATCATCTCTATCATCACCCCATTCATTATAATCTCAATATTTACTTATCTCGACTTCAATCACAACTGTGAACATACTCATCAGCAACTCTGCCAAACCCTAATCCGCACCATTTGTCATTCACCGTGTGAAGTTTGAGCCGTTACATACGGCTTGCGGGTATGAGGTCTCTAAATACGACACCCTAGACTCGAGGTCAATGTTGTATACTAACTCAAAATAGAACATAATCATCTATAGCCAACAACAGTCTAACTCAACACAGCATAACCACATTCAATCTCATTAAATCACTCCTCCAATCAATCATTTTATAAATTGATAAGTCAAACTTCTCTAAATCCTCAATTTCAATATATATCCGCAACTTTTATCACAAGAATTCCTATAAATCGAAATTCAACTACATCTTTTTCCAAGTATCACTTTTTCCTTCAAGTTCGTCTCCTAACTCTATTAACACTATTTCCTCTCACACTTCCTAAACCTGAACCCGTAGTTTGATAAAGTAATTTGTGTTGTTAAAACTTTAACTAATTAAATAAATCTCTTTTCATCATTATTTAAAATTAAATAAGTTAAATCATGAACCATTTTCACAAATTGAAATCATGGAACTCATTTCTCGTTTAAACCAAACTTTCAAATTTCTTTAAATTTTTACAAAAATTTAAGCAGAACCTACCCTAAAAACCGGTGTTTACCACCTTTCACGGGTTCCCACTATTCAACCTCAACCCGACCAAAATAGCATTTCAAATTAACATTTCCAAATCCATCATTCAGAATCAATCAGAACCAATTTCAATAAAAAGTTCAAAATTGATAAATCAATAACAAAATTAGCCACAACCTCAACCACAAAAGAAAATCATTTAACTCACAGGCATACATTCATTTGCATTAGTTCACTGAACTCATAAGGTATTCAAGCCCAAAATATTTTTAATTTTAAAACAATCTCCTACCTCAATAGTCGAAACCCTTAAAAGTTAACGCATCAAGAGTCCCCTATTTCCCTCGGCCCGCAACGGCGGCGGCTGAATCCACAACTCCATTTACTTCTGCAATAATAGAAACAACTTTAATCGCAACATGCAACCTCGATAACTCAATTCTAAAACATCAATGTCTCAAAATCCTTAATAACATATAACAGAATACTAATGGCGAGAGTTTTTAAGCAGGAAAACTTACTGCAACAAAGGAACGAAGCAGCAGCCACCTCTGAATCAATCAGGCGGCAGCTCCGGCAGCTACCTTCAGTGAAGACGGCTAACAGAAGCTCCGGTGGTAGATTTTCGATGACCAAAGACGCAACGACGCGATTGTAAATGAAATCAATGACAACAATATTCCCAAAAAATTAAAGAAAATGGAAATTAGAGGGAATAACGCCCTTACTGGCAGTTGATCCCAGCGACGGTGACGGCTAGGCAGTGATGGAGCTCCCACGAAGCTCTGTATTCTATCTCCTATTCACGTTTTCTCTCCTTTAGCTTAGATCGGCGGCGGATTCATCCCCACTAACGACAGCAAAGGCGGCGCGACGACAACGACAGAACACAACTCCTTTTCCTTCTCGCGTTCTGTTTGACGGTGCTCTCACTCTCTCTTTCCACCAGCGCTGTCTTCCTCTCCTTCCTCTTCTCCCTTTCTTCTTTGCAGCCTTCCCCTCTCTTTCTTTCTTCGTTTCTTCCGTATGTGTGTGGGGCTTGGGGGCGGTGAGTGGTGAGGTGAGGGCGGTGGCTAGATTAGGGTTAGTGGGTTCCAATTTGGGAATTTAGGATTAATATATTAGGATAATTTAAATAAAATTAGGGTATAATGTATAAACTTGAGATCTAATTTAATCCCTTAAATTTACTTTTAAAAATATTATTTAATTATCAATTTGCTAATTGACTTTTAATCAAGTATTTTAATTTAAAATTAGAGATAATATACTTTATTTTCTTTGTTTATAAAATTAAGATATTAAATTCTAAAATCTCAATTATTTAATTTAAATCATATAAAATTCTTACTATTTTACAACTATTAAGCTTTATAATTTAAATAAAAAAAATTATTCAATAATTATAAACTTAAATAAAATTTTTAGTTTAATTATCAAAATTTGATTTAATTATTTTTAATAAAATAATTTTTAAAAAAAAAATCTTTAATGAATAAATAAATTAAAATTAGCTCATATTAAGATTTTTTGAAAATTCTAGATCTTATTATTTACACTTTTAAAAGTTTATCTAACCCATTTTTGCAAATGAATCAAACTGACTCCCGCATTACTTATTATGACTCATTTTGAGGAATATATCCTATGGCATGCAAAAATTAAAATAGAGATAAAATATATTTTTGTCTTAAATATTTAAAAAAAATAAAGAATTATTTTGGTTCTTAATATTTGAATTAAATTTTAATGTAGTCTTTAATATTTTAAATGTCATGTTTTAGTTCCAAAAAATTTCAAATGAATTTAATGTTATTTCACTATTAAATTTGATACGAATAATTAGCATATTTAAGAGTAAATATAATATTCAATTTCAGTACGTAAATAAAATTGACAAACCAATGATCATTAATATAAAATTTTTTTCGTTAATTATTCGTATCAAATTTAATGGTAGGACAATATTAGATCCGTTTAAAACATTTTGGGACTGAAATAAAATATTTGAAACGTTAGGAACCAAATTAAGATTTGGCCTAAATATTTAGGACCAAAATAGTACTTTATCTTTATTTAAAAATTCTAAAAATATTCTTAATGTTTGATTTATTTTAATTTTATCTCTAACGTTTAAAATATATTTCAATTATACCACTATGCATTAACACCTTTAGATTGAAAAAGATATTACTATCAATCACTTTTTGACTAAACAAATTTCCAAATCTTTAAACATTTAAATTTTTTCTCTTTTAAATATTTTTTCTCTTAATTTTCATACGTATTATCATATAAAACTATTTTAATATTTATATAATTAAAAAAATCTTTATATATTATAGTACATACATGAAAGTAAATTATTTTAAAATTTATTTTTTTATGATATTAAAATTGTAACATATTAAGTAAATTCATTAAAATGATTATATTTTATATATTTTATTTACGAATATATTTTAAATGTATATAACAAAATTATTAGAATGATTTATTTATATTATTGAGTATATACTCAAATAGGTCTCTCAGAAATTTTATATCGGACATTTTCATCCCCAAAAAAATTTTATTAAGTTGAGGTTCCTGAACTTTACAAAAATAAAATATATAAGTCCTTTCATCACACTGTTGAGGACTTATTTGTTTAAGTAAAAACAATGAATTTGGCTAAGATAGAGACTTATATTTCTGAATTTTGTAGAGAATCTCAATGTAATATTTTTTAGGGACTTATTTGGGTATATACTCTATCACTACAAGAAAAACGCAAAAATTCTGACGGTAATTAAGTTACCATCGGAAGGAATCGGACATTATAAATCTCGTCAGTAAATATTTATCGTCAGATTTTGCGACAGATTATCTACTCGAAAAACTATTTGGTTACCAGCGAATTTTTCTGCCAGTAATATTGGCGACACAATGTTATTTCCCTAACTATTACCTTTCGGATTATTCCCTCGATAAATTCGACGGTAATGCCAATTTTTTTTTTAAAAATTGTGAAATAAATGATCAATTTTAATTTTATTTAATTTTATTTTTTACACAATTAATGGTCGATTTATAAATAGGAGAAACCTATTATTTAAAATAAATTATCAAATATTCAAATAAATTAAAAGTCAAATAAATCAAATAATATAATAAAATAATAAAACAAAATACTAATCACTAAAGATCCAGGTAGTTCTCGTCGTCATTATTTTTGTGGCAAGAGCGAATCAAAGGGGACAAGTATAGGTCTTGGCCTCCCATTTTTGGGAATAAAAATTAACAATTTTAAATATATAAAGTTATTATATATTATATAATTTTATTTTTAATTTGAAAAATAAAGTAAGTAATGTCTTATATAAATAATTAAATTATTAAACTTAAAAGCAAGTAAGATCTTTATATTGAAAAAGATGTTATTATCAATCACTTTTTGACTAAACACATTTTCAAATCTTTAAACATTTAAATTTTTTTCTCTTTTTAAATATTTTTCTCCTTAATTTCCATACGTATTATCATATAAAAATATTTTAATATTTATAATAATTAAAAAAATCTTTATATATTATAGTACATATATAAAAGTAAATTATTTTAAAATTTTTTTTTTCATGATATTAAAGTTGTAACATATTAAGTAAATTCATTAGAATGATTATATTTTATATATTTTATTTATGAATATGTTTTAAATGTATATAACAAAGTTATTAGAATAATTTATTTATATTAGTGAGTATATACTTAAATAGGTCTCTCAGAAATTTTTTATCAGACATTTTTATCTCCAAAAAATTTTTATTACTTTGAGATCCCTAAACTTTACAAAAATAAAATATAGGGCTTGTTTGGGTGAATTTCTAAGAAAAGATCTTTTTTCGAGTTATCTTTTTTTAAAAGATCTTATGAAAAAGTAAAAGTAATTTTATATTTGAATATCTCATACAAAAAAATCTTTTTATATATCAACTAGTGTATGTTCTCGTACATTGTACGGGATAATTAATAAAAATATATAATTTTTTTATTAAAAGAAATTAAACAAAAGATATATATATAATAATTATTACTATAAATATTTTACAAAGTTATAATTAAAATCAAAATTTAATTATTTTTAATGTTAAAAATATAAAAAATAATTAGTATTTGTCTTAACTGATTTGGATTGATTGAGTGGTCATCTCACTCGTTTACCCAAGTAAGTATTAGAGTTTCAAATTTCGCCTTGTGTATGTAACAACTCATTGGATAACGATAGACCCTTAATAAATGGAGCTTCAATTCTTGGAGGATTAGTTCTTGACCTGCCGAGTTGGAAAATACAGTGAAGAAAAATAGTATTTGTCTTGAAAGTAGAACAATTCTCATTGATGATAGCAATACTTATGGAGATTTGCCTTTGTTAAAATTTAACTGTGACGGTTTTATTTATTGGTATCATATTCATTCAAGAAGTCAACCAATATGATAACGTTGTTACCGGTTAAAATTTTATATTTTATGACATGATTTTCAAGCTTCTAAACTTATAAACTTATGTCATTAAAAAAGTTATTAGATTGATTAATATTTTTTGGTAATATTACCAAAACACTATAGTTGAGTATATTAAATTGTGTAAAAAGAAACTATAATAACTTTTGTTATTTAATATATAATTTATTCTATTGAAAAATAAATTATTATTCCTAGATTGGAATATATTTTTTTCTATTTTTATATCATTTTATTTAACAATAATTGCCATTAAAAAAATGAATGACTACACTATTTTATAATATGATGTACAAAATAATTTTTTATTTTAAAATTAATTCTGGTTAGTGAAAAAATTCAAAATATTTTCTTAGACAAATTTAAATTTAAATTCAAATTCAGAATTGATTAACAACTCACCTTTTTTAAAATTTTAATAACAAAAATAAAATTAGTTAATTGCAAAATATTTAGCATTTAATAATTTTAATCATTTAAATTTTAATTACCAAAAATTGAGTTAGAAATTAATTATAACTTAATAATCGATAATTAATACATATATATATATATATATATATATATGTATGTATATATATTAGTACACAAATAGTAATATCTGATATATCATTTAATTTTTTTAACAGAGCTAATGTATAATTTATTGAGGATTGATTTATTGTCTAAATTTTTTTTTTAAATTTTATAGTATGTGAAAATAGTAACCTTTATTATTGTTTTTCTACAAACAAAAATATGTTTATATTATTTGTATATTTTTTTAATACTAATAAATATATAGGTATTTGTACTATTATATTTATTGTCTTAGATAATTGGCTTAAGTTACTTATTTCGTATGTTAAATAATATAAATTATATTTTATATATTAAATTCATCAATTTATCCATATTAAGAGGAGAAAAATTATACAATAGATCGTATGTTATAAAGATTAGTTAATTTACATATAAATTATCTTTAGAAAAATAAAGAAATAATTTATCACATATAATAATCTTTGATATATGTAGTGTCATGTGTATATTAGGATGATCTATTTTAATTATGTGAGTGATTATTATTATTCACTTTTTCAATAAGATAGTAAATAATATTTAAAATTAAAAAAAGATAATTAAAATTTTTTTAGTTTTATTATAATAAAATCTATTATAAGTATACTTAACTTTTATATATACTAAATATAATCATATTTAATAGTATAGTATTTATTACAGTAATGACTCAAAATATTAAGTCAAATGAGTAAGATCAACTTAGGTCTATTGTTAGGATCCTAAATTCGAATTAGGTTCAGTGTCTTAAAACCCGTTGCAGATATAGTTCATGTGTCCTATCTCAAATCGGCTCAAATTAATTTTTCATTGTTAGTTAGATATAGTAATAGATACTCGTGTGGGCACAGCGGCGGACCCCTTTTTCCGTTCTTCGCTCCCATTTAAAAAAAAAATCTCCCGTTCGCTCTCCATTTTTGTCGTAAGTTCCCCTATTTAATTATCTCCTTAGCGAATGCAGATACCCACGATTATTTATGGATATTCTTTGAAAAATTTTGAAAAAAATAACAACAAAATTATAATATAATAATAATAAAATAATCAATTCAATATAATTGAACACAACTCATAATATATTCATTATAAAAAATAACATTTAAAAAAAATATAAAAACATCTTCTAACATAATAACATAATATAATATTTTAGAGTAAGACTGAGCGACATAATGACGAACATAAGAGGCAGAGAAAGTGAGTTAGAGGAAGAGTAGATACAAAATCAAGGCTAAGGATGAGCCTAGAAAGGAAAAAAAAGAGTTTAAATTGGAGACAGAAATTAGGATTACCAAATTTAAAAAATAAATAAATAAATAAATAATATATATAAAGATAAATCAGTAATTTATATTCATGTGGATTTAATGGGTCCCTTGAAGAGGGTACCTATGTCCCCATCCCAGTCTATTTCACGTGGACAGGTCTTTACCTGTAAAAATTTTACTGATCCCATTTAATCCCCGATTGGCTAGTCTTTTTTATCATTCGAATTGCTAACATTTGTTGGTTCGTGGCATGAAACTACTCTAGCCACTTAGTAAATTCTTAAATAACTAAAGTTCAAACTATATCATTCTCATAAAATAGTAACACCCCTTAAAAACTATTAATCAAAATATATAAAAAATATATATAAAACAAAATCTTAGAAAATTTTGGCAAAATAAAAAAATTAGAAAGATTATAACAGAAGTACAAAAAAAAAAAGAAAAAAAAGTATAAAATACATTCTAATTATATATATATATATATATATATATATATATAATAGGTAAAAAATTTAAATTAAATTCATTTATTTCATTTTTTTATTCATTATTTATTAAATAATTTAATATTTATTTTGGTCAAATCAAATAATTAGTATAATTAATTATTTATACTTAATATTATTTATTTAGTAGTATAACTGAAACATATTAAAATATCAAGAATAAAACTAAAACTAAATATTAAGAATAAAATTAAAAAATTTATATTTACTGTTTTATAATTTTTTAAATAAAAATAGGAAATAATATATTTATAAATAAAAATTATTATTAAAAAATGAATATTCAAATAAAACAAAAATAAATTATAACTTGTAAAAATAATTTATAAGATTTGTTACATAAATATTAAAATGTATGAACCATCGTGATGTTACTAACACAAATACAAATCATACAATATAAACAAATGTATAAAAGTAAAAATAATATCTTCAAACTCAATCAATGTAACAATAAATGAAAATTTTGTTATTTATCTACTAAACGCGGTAGTAAATACTGGACAAAATAAAATCATATTTTTATAAATATATTTATACATAACTAAAAAATTAAAAACAAACACGCTAAACAATATAGAGCATCAATGGTAAAATATAACCTAAAAAGGTTACTTAAATTCAAAAAGAACATGCATGTGATGAATTATAATAAATTTATATATGAGGAGTAAAAAAAATTAAAAATTAAAAATAAAATAAAGAGAACAATTAAAAGAATTAAAAGAAGGTAAAATAAATAATGTGTGAAATAAATAAAAAATGTATTGTAATAGAAGATTAATATAATCAATGAATATAACAGATAAAGGAGAAAAATTAAAATACGATCTCATTAAACAAATTTTAAAAAAAAATTTGAAGAAAAACCTATTAATCAACTTTTATAAAAATATTATAACAAATTTAAACCGTCTTTAAAAAATAATTATATTAATCAAAATACATAAAAAAATAACTGATATAAAACAAAATTATAAAAATATTTAGCAAAATTAAGATAGAAAAAATAAAAATAAAGAAACTACAAACATTACACCCGAAGCATAAAATAAAAAGGAAAAAAGGGATAGAAAGCACATTCTAATTATATATAATTAAAATATATTATTGAATTATTAAATTAAAGAAATTGAATTGATGTCTAAAAATAATTACTAAAAATAATAAATTTTGATGACTAAAAATAATAAATTAAACTAAAGAAAATTTGAAATATTATCTGAAAATATAAGAATCATAGAATATATAATATAGGAGTATATATACAATAATAACAAAATAAAATCGTAGCATATAGTATTGTAATCCTTCAATATTTTTAAATGAATTAAATAAATTTATTTAAAAATAATAAATATTCATTCACTACAATGATTAATATCTGTTTTATTTTTATTTACTTGACCGTACTAATAAGAGAGTAATTAAAAAATATATGTGATCAGTTTAAATAATTTATTTAAGTATTTATTAATTAATACAAAGTATAAACTCGTTACCTTCTCAATAATTAATACTCATTTTATTTAAGCATCAATTAATTAATACTTGTTGTTCATACCCTGGCCCAAAAATTAAGGTCCAGGATCCAAGCAAAAAGGCCCAACCCTAAGGGTTGGCCCTCACCCAGTACCAGCCTTCATCCCCAGAAGTCGGTACTGAACACGACCTGCTCCGAAGAAGTCGGATACGAGAGCCAGCTGGCAGATAACACTCATTAGAGTGAGTAACTGCCCCTAGAAACTCTCTAACCACTTCATAGAGCCATATCTTAACCTCCCTAAGATATGGGAACGGTTATCCACCTAAAAAGGTGGCACTACTTCAGCGGTGGTTATTGGTTCACCACTATAAATACACTGACACCATTCAGGTATCACCAAGTTCCAATATACTCTCTAACCTGCTCACACTCTTGCTAACTTAGGCATCGGAGTGTCTTTGCAGGTACCACCCCCCATTCTTTCTCACGTACAAGTCGGACGGAGGAACACCGAGTACCAGGTCCACTCGAAAGCCACCTCCTTCATACGTTCGGGCCAACCAACGCCATCCGGCCCATTAATCTCCGGTTACCCACCGTAACATTGGCGCCGTTGCCGGGGACCCGAGAGATCAACCAGTGATGGCGGATAGATCCCCTGAAGAGGGTCATGTGGAGACAGATTCTGAACAAGAGAATCTGAACACTGAAAACAATGAGGCAGACCAGATCCTTCACCAGGAAGCCAACGATCAACACAGGGAAGGCACCTCCGGAATCAAAAACCCAAAGGTAAATTCCTCGGAGGGGAGCGAATCAGAAAAAGAAGGACCATCCCACGCAATTGAGCTCATGGGATTAGTCCACAGTCGCCTCGAGCAGCTAGAACAGGAACGGGAACGACAAAAGGAAACCGAAAAGAACCTAAAAGAGGAGATGGAGCGACGAAAAGAGTTAGAAAGAAAACTCTTAAAGTTAGAATCCTCCCTCAAAGGTCAGAACTCCCACGACGGTAGAGAAGATTCGCCCTTAGGGGAGAACGATCCTTTTAGCGAGGACATAATGATGGCAAAAGTTCCGAGAAACTTTAGAAGCCCCGATATGGACCTCTATGACGGAACCACTGATCCAAAGCATCATCTGAGCAACTTTAAAAGTCGGATGTATCTGGCTGACGCCTCTGACGCTACGCGATGCAAAGCTTTTCCGACAACCTTGTCAAAAGCAGCGATGAAGTGGTTCGACAGCCTCCCTCCGAGGTCAATACCAGTTTTGAAGACCTCTCAAGAAAGTTCTTGATGAGGTTCTCCATCCAGAAAGACAAAGTAAAACATGCACCAAGTCTCCTGGGAATAAAACAGGAGGTCGGGGAGTCCTTACGGGCCTATATGGAAAGGTTCAACAAAGCATGTTTGGAGATTCAAAACCTGCCCACCGAAGCAGTCATCATGGGGCTAGTCAATGGTCTTAGAGAAGGTCCCTTCTCACAGTCCATATCAAAAAGACACCCCGCCTCTTTAAGTGATGTACAGGAAAGAGCTGAAAAGTACATCAATATGGAAGAAAATGCTAGGCTAAGAGACCCGAGTTTGCGACCCGGTCACCCTCCCTCAACGAAAGAGAGGGAGAGGAAAGCTAAGAAGAAGGAAGAACTCGGCCTCGATAGGCCAAGAAAATATCACTCTTATACTCCACTGAAAGTTCCTGTAGTGGATGTATACAGAGAAATTTGCAATACCGAAAGGCTACCTCCTCCCAGGCCCATTAAAAATAAAAGAGGAGGGAGCCGCGGTGATTACTGTGAGTACCATAAAATATATGGGCACTCCACAAACGACTGTTACGACCTTAAAAATGTGATAGAAAAACTGGCCAGAGAAGGTCGGCTTGACAGATATCTCATAGAAAGGTCGGACAGTCATGGAAAAAGAAAGCGAGATGATATGGATAGAAGAGACCCACCACCACAAACTCCGGAGAGACATATCCATATGATCTCAGGAGGGTTTGCGGGAGGGGGACTCACAAAATCCTCTCGTAAAAGACATCTCAAGAGAGTTTACCAGGTCGAAGAGGGGTCCTCCGACCTTCCAACCATTTCATTCACAAAGGAAGATGGGCAAGGAATAATCCCTGGGCACGACGAGCCAGTGGTAATTACCATGATCCTGGCAAATGCCCATCTACACAGAACACTAGTAGACCAAGGAAGCTCAGCGGACATCCTCTTCAAGCCCGCTTTCGACAAACTAGGGTTAGATGAGAAAGAGTTAAGAGCCTACCCCGACACCTTGTACGGATTAGGCGACACGCCAATAAAGCCACTAGGATTTTTGCCCCTCCACACCACCTTTGGAAAGGGGGAGAAATCAAATACTCTGAGTATAGACTTCATAGTCATCGACATGGGGTCGGCCTATAATGCTTTAATCGGCAGAGCTACCCTTAATCGACTCGAAGCGGTGGTATCGACGCCCCACCTCTGCATGAAATTCCCGACCTCAGCGGGGATAGCAACGGTGAGGGGAGATCAGAAGCTGGCAAGGAAATGCTACAATGAAAGCCTAAACCTGAGAGGAAAAGGCAAAGAAGTTCACACAATAGAGCTCGGTGGAGCAAGGATTAAAGAAGAGCTGCGACCCCAGCCCGGGGGAAAAACCGAGGAGATTCAGGTCGGCGAAGAGGAAGGAAAAAACACTCACATAGGGGCCAACCTAGGGGAAACCCTAAGACAAGGGTTGACTATGCTCCTAAGAGATAATTCCGATCTCTTCGCCTGGAAGGCCTCTGACATGCCTGGGATAGATCCCGAGCTCATGTCCCACAAGCTTTCGGTCTACTCGGGATCTCGACCTGTACAACAACGAAGATGCAAGCTCGGCCCAGAGCGAGCTCTAATAGTAGAGGAGCAAGTACAAGCGCTCCTAGAAGCCGGTTTCATCAGAGAAGTCAAGTATCCAACATGGCTAGCCAATGTAGTGCTAGTCAAAAAACAAAATGGTAAATGGAGAATGTGCGTCGACTATACCGACTTAAATAAGGCATGTCCCAAGGACCCTTATCCACTACCAAGCATTGACGCCCTAGTAGACTCTAGCTCGGGGTATCAATACTTGTCGTTCATGGACGCCTACTCAGGGTATAACCAAATCCCGATGTATGAACCAGACCAGGAAAAAACATCATTCATCATGCCCAGAGCTAACTTTTGCTACGTGGTCATGCCATTTGGATTGAAAAATGCAGGGGCCACATATCAGAGGCTGATGAATAAGGTGTTTGCCCCTCACCTAGGGAGCTTAATGGAAGTGTACGTCGACGATATGCTGGTAAAGACCAAGAAAGAAGTCGACCTCTTGTCTGACCTTTCACAAGTCTTTGACACCATAAGGTTGCACGGGATGAGACTAAATCCTGCAAAGTGCGCCTTCGCAGTGGAGGCAGGAAAATTTCTAGGATTCATGCTAACACAAAGAGGGATCGAAGCCAATCCCGACAAGTGTAGAGCTATCCTAGAAATGAAAAGCCCGACTTGTTTGAGAGAGGTCCAACAGCTGAATGGCCGGCTAGCAGCTCTCTCCAGATTTTTGGCAGGATCAGCACTAAGATCCCTTCCACTGTTCTCCCTATTGAGAAAGGGACACCAATTTGAATGGACTCCCGAATTCGAGGAGGCGTTTCAGGAGTTCAAAAAGTTTTTGAGCCAACCTCCTATTTTGACCCGACCTGTAGCCGGAAAAGACCTCGTCCTATACCTATCCGTGGCAGACAAGGCTGTCTCAGCAGCCTTGATAAGAGAAGACGAGGACGGTCAACACCCAATCTATTTCATCAGTAAAGTTCTACAGGGCCCTGAGCTAAGGTATCACAAATTAGAGAAATTTGCCTACTCCTTAGTGGTAGCCTCTCGAAGGCTACGGCCTTACTTTCAAGCCCACATAATAAGAGTCCGCACGAACCAACCCATGAAGCAAATCCTCCAAAAGACGGATGTTGCAGGAAGAATGGTTCAATGGGCAATAGAGCTCTCCGAGTTCGACTTGAAGTTCGAAACTCAGACGGCGATCAAAGCCCAGTGCCTCGCCGACTTCATTGCAGAATATGCAGGGGATCAAGAGGATAAACCAACTACATGGGAACTCTATGTAGATGGATCCTCCAATAAAACAGGAAGCGGCGCAAGCATAATATTGGTAGATGAAAGGGGAACCCAGATAGAGGTTTCCCTCAAGTTTGAATTCCCAGCTTCAAATAATCAGGCGGAATATGAAGCCTTGATTGCAGGATTGAAGCTGGCAGAAGAAGTCGGTGGTACGAAGGTAATGATATACAGTGACTCTCAAGTGGTGACCTCCCAAATAAGTGGAGAGTATCAGGCAAAAGACCCGAATATGAAGAGATACTTGGAAAAAACTCTGGAACACCTTGGGCGCTTTGCAGAAACCGAGGTCACGCACATAACTCGGGACCTAAATAGCAGAGCGGACGCCCTATCCAAGTTAGCAAGTACCAAGCCAGGGGGAAATAACAGAAGCCTGATCCAAGAAACTCTCCAGGAACCTTCAGTGGTAAAAATGGAAGACAAACAAGAAGTCTTTGAAGTGGTCGGATTAAACCTCGGATGGATGAACCCCTTAGTCGAATACCTGAAATTTGACATCCTCCCCAAGGAGGAAAAGGAGGCCAAGAAAATCCGAAGGGAAGCGCAACACTATACCTTGGTGAAAAATATTCTCTATAGAAGGGGGATATCAACACCATTGTTAAAGTGTGTGCCGACCTCAAGAGCCACCGAGGTATTAGAGGAGGTACACAGTGGAATCTGCGGGAACCATCTCGGCGCGAGGTCATTAGCCAGAAAGGTGATCCGAGCTGGATTCTACTGGCCAACCTTGCAGAAAGACGCTACAGACTTTGTGAAAAAATGCCAACCGTGTCAAATGCATGCAAATTTCCACGTGGCCCCCCCAGAGGAGCTCATCAATGTCACCTCCCCATGGCCCTTTGCAAAATGGGGAATGGGTTTGTTAGGTCCTTTTCCCCAGGCGCCAGGAAAAGTCAAATACCTAATAGTGGGAATAGATTATTTCACAAAGTGGATAGAAGCAGAACCACTGGCCACCATCACTGCACAAAGAAGTCGGAGGTTCCTCTACAAAAATATAATCACAAGGTATGGGATACCTTATTCCATTACCACAGATAACGGAACCCAGTTCACCGACTCCACCTTTAGAAGCCTAGTAGCCAGTATGAACATCAAACACCAGTTCACCTCGGTGGAACACCCACAAGCCAATGGGCAAGCTGAAGCAGCCAACAAAGTCATACTGGCAGGACTGAAGAAAAGATTACAAGATGCGAAAGGAGCTTGGGCTGAAGAGCTCCAACAAGTACTATGGGCTTACAGAACAACCCCCCAATCCGCCACTGGAGAAACACCCTTCCGACTAGTTTATGGCGTAGAAGCCATGATCCCAATAGAGGTCAATGAGCAAAGCCCAAGAGTGATTTTCCACGACGAGATCGGGAATATACAGGGGCACAAAGAGGAGCTCGACTTGCTCCCCGAAATCCGAGAAGAAGCCCAGATAAGAGAAGCAGCGTTGAAGCAAAGGATGACCGCGAGATACAACAAAAAAGTCATTCGAAGGAGTTTCACCCCAGATGACTTGGTCCTAATCAGAAACGATATTGGAGTCAACAAATCAGGGGAAGGAAAGCTCGCTGCTAATTGGAAAGGACCATACAAGATCAACGAGGTCTTAGGAAAGGGCTATTATAGAGTAACCGACTTCGACGGCAACGAGTTACCAAGATCATGGCATGCTTGTAATATGAAAAGGGTTTTTAACGAGGCATCATAGTAGGGGCTAAGGGAAAATAAATAATCAAAAGCCCTTAGTAGCAATAAGGTACCTCCTCAATTAATAAAGATCTCTTTCATTTTAAATATCTCTTTTAAATTCCCTTTTTATTCCCTTTCTACGAAACGCGCCGATTTAAGCTCGACAAAACGTGAAAATCCCATGAACCAACCTAGATGGTCGTCAGGATAAAACGACGAGGTACAAGTCGGCGTAAAGAGGCTATAGAAGTCGATCATGATAAACTCGGGAGCCGTCCGACTCATAAGTCGGAATGCGAAACCGAGTAAAATTAAAATGAATCGCAAAAGTAGCCTAAGTCACGAAAAACTCAATAAAACAAAATTGAGTGCTAGGAATAACAAAAAGAGATAGGAAAAAAACTAAGAAAAAGTTGTAAGGCTGCCTTAAGGATCAAAGAGATTCAGAAAAGCAGGCAAGCCCCAAAGAAAAGGTTTTTTCCAGAAAAGATCAAAGAGTCAAAAGAACCACGAACAGAAAAGCATGCGCGCATAAGGTAACCCAAAACCCTTATCCAAAAAGGGCATTTATTTAAAACGCTAAATTAAACCCTTATTAAAAAAGGGCATCATAAATTGTTTTGTTTACGGCCTTAAAAGGCCAAAAATTGTTCAAAACATCAACAAATAAATATAAAGAGTTTAAAAAGGGGAGGGTCCACAGGCCGGACCCCCAATAGCCAAATCACTTCTTTGCAAGAGGAGTAGAAGGATCACCACCACCAGGACCAGGAGTTGGAGAGAAAGTCGAAGGAGCAGCAGAAGAACTCGGAGCGTCCTTAGAGCGAGGAGGGGACTCTATGATCCTCTGCCCCCGAGTCTTCAAATCAGACTCGGACTCCACCACGGGGACAGGAGGATCCACGATGGCACCATCAATAACAACCTTATCAGGGTCCAAAGGAGAAAGGTCCAAGTCAGGAGCAATGACTCCGACCTGCTCCTTGAAAACCCTCCAAGCCTCATCAGCACCATCCGCAATAGAGTCCTCCAACTCGGTATAGGCCTTCCGAGCATTCAGCAAGTCATTCTTTACAGACACAAGATCAGCAAATAAACTGTTGTAGCTGGCTTGCGCTGCTCTCCTCAAATCTACCTCCATGTTGTATTGGGCTTGCAACTTCTGCTCCTTCTTCCGGAGGCTATCCCTCTCCTCCTTTAGCTTGGCGACTTTCCCCTCCAACTCCCTCTCATGCTCCTGATATATGCGAAGCCTGCCCTCCAGCTCCTCGACCCTCGAGGTCGTCCCTAAAGAGCTGATAGGAGTCTTCTCAAATATATCTAAGAGTTTGCCACAAACCCCCGCCGTCTTGAGACTCTCCTCAACCACAGTGGTGAGGTAGTGCCGAACAGAAACATCATCCATACTCATACGAGCATGAGGATAGATGTTCTTTCGGACGAACGCAAGAGCGTCCGCCTCACCAGAAGCGCCAGACTCTATGGTCTTGCGCTTCTTCGGCTCTGGTTCAGGAGTAGGTCGGACAGAAGGGGGTGGCAGAGAGGAAGCAGAGGAAGAAATTACAATAGGTTGGGAGGGAGTCCCAACGTTTCGAGGAGGAGGAGAAGGAGAGACAATCGCCCTAGCACCACCAGATCTGGCACGAGACTTTGCCTTGGCTTCCTGAACCCTCTGGTAAGACTCTTGAGCGTTTTTCTTTGCCATCTCTGTAAAAACAAATTGGTCGCTAAAAGTCAGACAAGTCGGTAAAAGAAATTGCAAGTCGGAAATAAGTGAGAAACGCAAAAAAGCTACCTAGTTGTGACTGGACAAAGGCCGGCGACCCCTGGAGAAATTTTTTAGTATCCAAGTATGGGGCCCTCCCCCACACTTCTCGGAGGAACCCCACAATGGCCGCCTCCACCTCATCCAAGTCGTCAAGACCATATTTTTCACAAGGGGAGGCCTCCAACCAGTATAAAGGAAATCAGGGGGAAGAATTGTCATCCAGGAAAAAGGGGTGGTGACCCTCTATTGCTTGAACTTTGAAAAAATAGTTTTTGAAATCGTGAAAGGATTCGTCAAAAAGGGTAAAAAGCCTCCGACCTTGTATGGCCCGGAAGGACACCCACTGTTGCTTATTATTTAACCCACTGAAGGGCTTGGTCATGTGGAAGAGATAGAAGAAAATCCTCAGAGAAGTCGGGAACTCTAAAGCCTGGCTGATAAATTGGTAAATTTTCAAAAAACCCCAAGAGTTGGGGTGAAGCTGGGTGGGAGCAACCCGGCAATGACGTAACACAGACATTTCAAACTCTGAAAATGGAAGAAAAACGCCCAAACGGGTGACCATACTCTCATACATAAAAAAGAAATGAGGGGCCGCCTCGTCGGCCCTCCCGAAGCAAACCCGGTCTTCTGGACCCGGGACTACCAACTCGTACTTCGGCTCATCCTCTTCAGAAGTACAAATTCTATGATGAGTACGAAGGTGGGTGATAAACTCAGTATCGACTGAAGGCTCCTCCCCTAGAACCGTGACATCAACCCACTGAGAAAGAACATCTACGGAAGCCATTTTCTTTTCTTAAAAAGGGTGACAAGAAACCTACAAAAAGAAAAGGAAAATCAACACACGGTCTCTAAAGGGAGGGAGTACGGAACTAAAGCCTACAAACCAGCCTACCTACAAAATAAAGGCACGAAAATAGAAAGCATGTTACAGAAGGGGAAAAAGCTAACCTTTAAGTCTGAAATCAAGACTGGAGGAAGTAAAAGCCTTCGAAACGCAAGAATGCAGCACGAACAAATGCAAGGGAAATTTGAAAGATTGCAAAAACGAAACAACGAAAGAGAGGGAAAGTATTTATAAGAACGTTAGGGGCATAATGGTAAAACTGGGGCTATCATTAATGAAGATGCACCGTTACCAAGGCCATTAAATCCCCACGCACACCCCTAACGGACACGACGCTTGATTAGACGTAACTGACAGAACCGAAAGGTCAAGAAAAATCACGTCGGTTCTTAAACCGTCACGTCGGTTCTCTTGCAAATCGGCTACGACCCCGAATTGAATACTCGAACCCAAATCCTAAAAGGAAATTGGACTCGAGTAGGGGCACTGTTCATACCCTGGCCCAAAAATTAAGGTCCAGGATCCAAGCAAAAAGGCCCAACCCTAAGGGTTGGCCCTCACCCAGTACCAGCCTTCATCCCCAGAAGTCGGTACTGAACACGACCTGCTCCGAAGAAGTCGGATACGAGAGCCAGCTGGCAGATAACACTCATTCGAGTGAGTAACTGCCCATAGAAACTCTCTAACCACTTCATAGAGCCATATCTTAACCTCCCTAAGATATGGGAACGGTTATCCACCTAAAAAGGTGGCACTACTTCAGCGGTGGTTATTGGTTCACCACTATAAATACACTGACACCATTCAGGTATCACCAAGTTCCAATATACTCTCTAACCTGCTCACACTCTTGCTAACTTAGGCATCGGAGTGTCTTTGCAGGTACCACCCCCCATTCTTTCTCACGTACAAGTCGGACGGAGGAACACCGAGTACCAGGTCCACTCGAAAGCCACCTCCTTCATATGTTCAGGCCAACCAACGCCATCCGGCCCATTAATCTCCGGTTACCCACCGTAACACTTGTTTTATTTTATATATATATATATATAAAATAATAAGATAATAAATTAAATTAAATAAATTCATTTATTTCATCACCTTATATATTATTTATTAAATCATTTAATATTTATGTGGTTTAATGAATCAAACAAAATTTTAAATAATTTAATATCTATTCTAATTAAATTAAATATTTGATTAGTTATGATTGATGTAATTTAATGAATCAAATAAAATATTAAATGATGAAATATTATTTATTTTAATAAAATCAAATTAAATATAATTAATTAGTTATAATTAATACAGTTGAATGAATAAAACATATTAAATTAAAAAATAATTTAGTTAAGTTGTCTCTTAAGGACACATTTTAAAAATATTTATTTTTCAATAATTTTTATAAAATATTTCTTTTTATAATTTTTTAGCCTATGCTCTAAGGGCTCATAAAAAAAACTTAATTAGTTAATACAAATAATTAGTATACTTGATTTGGTTCAATAAATTAAAAGAAATAAATGTGAAAGGAAGAGATAAAGAAAAAGTGAACGAATAAAAATGTGTAGTTATCAAAAGACAATAAAAAAAGTCTTTTTTTTATTTTTTTATTAATTATTAACTTATTATAATTAATTTCACATTATTATGTGTTATTCATCTTACAAATAAACACAATCAATTAGTTTAATTATAGATAATTAATTATAATTGATATAACTAATTTTACTATAGTTTCTAAAAAAATAATTAAAAAGGCACGTTTTAATTTTTTGTTAAAGTAAAATAGAATAAAATACATAAATTGAATAGATATAAATCTGAAAATTATAAAATTTTATCAATAATTCAAATAAATTAGTACCATAAAAATAAATTTAATGTCTATTTAAAATAATTACTGACCTTTTATTCTTCTAATTATTAATAATTTAAATAAAATAATACACTATAATTTATTTTTTTATTTATTTTAAGTAATTACTAATATTTTATTTTTTTAATTGTTTTTTTTTTGTCTTATTTATTATTCATGCTTGCGATCAAATATATTAATAAACAAATAAACTAAATTAACTACCTCAATTATACTTGGACTATTCAACAATTCAACAAAATCTTTTCAATTTGGAATTAACTACTAACCATAAAAAATAGACAATTTAGAGTAATTTAGTATTATGAACATTAATTATGTATCGTAAAATAACCTAAAATTATAATGCATTTTATTTTAAAGAAACAATCAACCATTAACATCAATAAATAAAAACTATCGTCAAAATTCTTTGATTAAAAATATAAGGGGTTAATTACTATTCATTATTAATAATATATTGATTATATCAAAAAGTAAAAATATAATTATCCGCATTTACATCATTAGAAGAATTAGCATCACAAGTAGAATTTTATCATAAAAAAGGAGTAAAATTGCACACACACACACACACACACACATATATATATATATATATATATATATATATATATATATATATATATATATAGTGAATTTTAAAAATAAAGATCGTTAAGTAATTAAGATTTTTTTTTTGAAATAAATAGTAAAAAAGAAATAAATGTTATAAACTATATTCTTTCATAAGTAACCCTTTTAAGTTGTAGGTTATGTTCGGCATGATTTATTTGTATATCATTTAAATTGGCATTATTTTTATAACGATCATTTATTCTTAATAATTGTTAGAGTTTTTGATGCCTTACAATAATTATCTATAAATAAGAAATATATATATTTTGAAAAAGTTATTAAACAAAATTTATTCTTTTTGTCCTATTTTTATAATAAAAAATTTTTTTTCTGTCCTTTTTTAACTATTATCATGTTATTATAATTGTTAAATAATATTGAAAAAAAATCTTTAAAAATAGAAATAACAATGACACTTCGAATAAGTAATTCAATAGAATTAAACTTAAATAAATAAGATGATTTAATTAATTATACAGATAATAGTATATTTATAAATATTAATAATAAAAATAGTCTCACTAATGTAAATGACCAATACAATAATTATATGAAAAAATAAATAATTACATAATTACATAATTTTCAAGATCCTGGTTGAATTTAATGGACAAATTCAAAAATATCTATACGATAATGTCCTAATATTTTAGCATACTGTAAATCATACTATAATTTTATATATCATATTATAACTTTAAGTCAGCTCCTTAAACACATAAAATATATATGATAAAAGAGAATATTACAAAACAAAATTATAGTAAGATTATTTAAAAATACTGTAAAAAAGACACATATCTTTTGTTAATCAAAAGTTAGAAGGAAAAAAATATGTGTCTAATAATAAACAACTAAAATAGACAAAAATATTTAAAAAATATAAAAAAAATAAAATGTATAAGTAGTGATAAAAGAAATAAAAATTAAATAAATTACAAAAATTGTACCCTAAACACAAGAGAGAGAGAAAGAAAGAGAGAAAAGAGAAGGAATGAGTAAAAAACACGTTATGATTTCGTATAAATAGATGACATTGAAAAAAATATACTAATTAAATTAATTCATGTATTTCGTTATCATATTTATTATTTACTAAAATAATTTGATATTTACTCCAATCAAATCAAATAATTAATATAATTAACTAAATTAATTAATTCGTATAATTAATTGTAAAATTTGAATGTCTAATCAAATTAATTAATTGATATCATTAATTAATTATAATTGATTTGCTTTACAGAATTAAAAAAAATAAATCGGAAAACACTCTCAGAAACATGCCACGTAAGCTCTATCATTAAGTGTAAAAATCCGATTTTTATATAATAAAATAGATAGATAAAATAGATTATGCTTAGATAGAACAATATAAAAGTACTTTTTTATTTATTTATTACATAAAAATATCTTTTTTTTAAGGAAAACATATCTTTTAAAAAAAGATATAAATTGTAGCTTTTCGAAAAAGATGTTTTTTTTTTATTTTTCTAGTGCTTTTACTTTTACTACTAGAAATTTGCCAAACATGCTAAAAATAAAAAAGATCTTCTTTCATTGAAAAAATATATTTTTTATCAAGACAATGGCGCCCAAACAAGCACATATAGGTTCTTCTATCACACTGTTGAAGACCTATTTGTCTAAGTAAAAACAATGGTTTGACTAAGATAGAGACTTATATGTCTTACTTTTGTACAGGAACCTCAATGTAATAAAATGTTCTTCGGGACGAAAACATCTGATTCAAAACTTTTTAGTGACTTATTTGGGTATATACTCTATCACTATAAGAAAAACGTTGAGTACCATTTTGACGAAAAAATTCCGACGTTAATTAAGTTACCGTTAGAAGGAATTGGACGGTATAAACCTCACTGGTAAATGTTTAACGTCAGATTTTTTTGTTCGACGGTAATTACCGTCGGATTCTATGACAAATTACCTACTCAAAAAACTATTTGGTTACCGATGAATATTTCCGTCGATAATGTTAGCGACATAATATGTTATTTCCCAAACTATTACCTTTCGGATTATTTCCTCGGTAAATCCGACGGTAATGTCAATTTTTCTTTTAAAAAAATTGTGAAATAAATGATCAATTTTAATTTTTTATTTAAATTTATTTTTCACACAATTAATGATCGATTTATAAATAATAGAAACCTATTATTTAAAATAAATTATCAAATGTTCAAATAAATTAAAAGTCAAGTAAATCGAATAAATATAATGAAATAATGAAACAAAACACTAATCACTAAAGATCTAGGTAGTTATTGTCGTCATCGTTCCTGTAGCCTTGATGAGGTGGCGTAGAACGTGGTGATGTCTGTGTGCCACTAGCAGGACCGTTGCCACCAGTAGCGGTGCTGCCACCAGCAGGTATAATGCCAGCTGCACGCATCTTAGCCTGGTACACCTCCATCTGAGCCTCCATCTGCTGAAGTCGCTCCAGCTGCTCCCTCCATTCCATCCTGAGGTCATCCGTGTCCATCACACTGTGAGGATCTCCTAATACCTCTCCCGATAATCGTTTGGCTCCTGAGCCTGCTGGTGAAGGCTGCGGGTTAGCTCCTGTACCTGCAGCCTCAAATCCAAGCCTTCCTCGAACTCGACGGCTCGACTGGTGGCAGATGCAGACGATGGTCTCAACGTGGAGGTGCGGAGGCTGCTGGCGAAGAACGACCCCATCCCGTATACGCAATTCTTGTACAGCGCTGAGGTGGTCTTGCGCCAAATCGCATCGGGATCGATGACTGAAGCAGCAGAGTCATTGGCGTCCTCCTCACTTTGCTGAGATTGCTGAGTTGCAGCATCTAGTCTCTGCGTATAATCTTCCTACGAAACACATGTTATTATGATTAATATGACAGCCACACAATTAATCTCTAATTTTATATCAGAAGATCAAATGTTTGTTTACTCACAAAATGATCCTAAGACCGCTGATAAGCAAATCTCGCTTTGTTCTCTTTCAACTTGTGGGTGTACTTGAACGTCTCCGCCAATGTCGCCTCGCTATCCAACAACTTCGACTAAACATGTTGCGTTGAAACAATATGATTAAGATTCTCAATAATGATATGTAAAAGAATATAACTAAGTTAATAACAAAATTAAAGAAACTATATACCAGTCTGGATTTAGTTTTCATGAAGGTTGCTGAGTCGCCGGTATACTTTGACGATCTGGCCAATGCCCTGTTAGCTCTGTTGGTGAGATGCCGATGCCTGAACCCCTCATTGGTTTTTTAGTGAACTAATAGAGCCTTCTTTATTTCTAGTTGGAGCCAAGTCGTCAGGTGGTCCCGCCCCTCATTAACATCCTTCGATATCTGCTGCAGCTGCTGAACCATTCGATGGTTGTATATATTCCTAATGAGGGGCGTCGTGCTCAGCATCCCATATAAGGTTCAAACGTGCAAAGAAACTTTAAATTTAGTTAATCAAAATAGAAGATATAAACTAGCTAAGAAGGTTTGAAACTAAAAAAATTAATTACCGCTCATTTCTGAAATCACCGCTCTCTGGTCTTAGAGGGGATCTTCTTGTAGCTGGGCTAGGGTTGGTCGTACATAAGCTTGACAACGTTGGTCATCTCCTGAGTACATGAGTTGTTATTCAGTGCAAACCTATCAACAATCCACAAACAAACCAATATGGCAATGTAAATTAAAATGTCAAAAGCAAATAATCAAAATATATAAAGATTTTTATAGAAATTTTAGTAGAGTTTCGTCTATAATTGGAATGTGCCACAAACTCTATCCATCAACAATTGACTTAAACAGCACCAAATGTCAACAATCGGTGAACAACAGGCAACAAATCCAATAAACTACTAAAGTAGAATCAATAATCAGACACTTTCAGTAATTCAATAATCAGTAAATATGAAACACTTTCAGCCATTCAAACCTACAACCCTAAATTAAATTAACTAAAATAGAAACAATAATCAGACACTTTCAGCAATTCAATAATCAGTAAATATGAAACACTTTCAGCCATTCAAATTTACAATCCTAAATCTACCAAACTAAAATCAATAATTAGACATTTTCAGTAATTTAATAATCAGTAAACATGAAACATTTTTAGCCATTCAAATCTACAATCCTAAATTAAATCCACTAAACTAGAATCAATAATCAAACACTTTTAGTAATTCAATAATCAGTAAACATGGAACACTTTCAACCATTCAAACCTACAACCCTAAATTCACTAAACTAGAATCAATAATCAGACACTTTCAACAATTCAATAATCAATAAATATGAAACACTTTCAGCCATTCAAATCTACAACCCTAAATTAAATCTACTAAACTAGAATCAATATTTAGACACTTTCAGTAATTCAATAATTAGTAAAGTGAGACACTTTTAGCCATTCAAACTACAACCTTAAATTAAATCTACTAAACTAGAATCAATAATTAAATACTTTCAGCAATTCAATAATCAGTAAACATGAAACACTTTCACCCATTCAAATCTACATCTCTAAATCCACTAAACTAGAATCAGTAAACAGATATTTTTAGCAATTCAATAATTAGTAAACATAAAACACTTTTAGTCATTCAAACCTATAACCCTAAATTAAATCCACTAAACTAGAATCAATAATCAGACACTTTTAGCAATTCAATAATCAAGAAATATAAAAGACTTAAAGTGATACTTATCCCGTGCCGCCTGATAAACCCATATTTTATAATATATTTTGTGCTTAATCTGAGTGATTTATTCAATCCTTCACCCACTTATTCATATTAATTGCATGGTTTTACTTTCCCTTCCTCATTATGTGATGTATGTGAAAAACATGTTTCCTATGCTTTAAAATTAATTATTTTAATTGCCTTTATTTCCATTCGATGCCGTGATTAGTGTGTTGAGCAATTTCAGATCTTCTAAGGCAGGAATGACTTAAAGGATGGAAAGGAAACATACAAAAATGGAAGGAAAGCATAAAACGGAGTTTGTGAAGAAACTGGCATCCACGCGATCGCATGGACGACGCGGACGCATGCCAAGCGCGAAGAAGCAGCGACGCGGCCGCATGACTGACGCGACCGCGTGACAAGGAAAACTCCGAATGACGCGACCACGTGACCCACACGGACGCGTGACAGAGGCCACGCACTAGAAATTGCAGAAAATGCTCCCAGCGAATTCTGAAGCCCTTTTTGGCCCAAATCCAAGTCCAGAAGGCATAGATCAGAGGTTATGAAGTGGGAGAATGCATCCATTCACAGGAGACCACTTTAGTTAGTTTTTCATGATTTAGATTTAGTTTTGAGAGGGAGATTCTCTCCTCTCTCTTCTCTCTCTAGGATTAGGATTTAGAATTAGGATTTTATTCGCTTTCAGGATTATATCTTTATCAGGTTCAATATTCCTTTTTATTTACTTTTGCAATTTAACTTATGAATTCTTCCATGTTACATATTACATCTTTGGATTAATGTTATTTGAGGTATTTCAGTTTAATATTGCTTTCTCTTATTTGCATTATTGTTATTCCCATCTGAAGACATTTTTATTCCAGTAGATTTACTTTTCTCCTTTTTGGTCTTGGTTAAGAAATCAGTAATTCAGGAGTTATCAAACTCAAAAATGAATGATAATTGTTATCTTGTTAATTGAATGAACTTCAATAATCCCAATCTTTTCTTAGGAAATAAATAGGATTCGAAGATCAAACCAATTAATCCCTTGACCTTCCTTTATCTTAGTAAAGGTTAACAAAGTAGAATTAAGATTCAATTCTCATCATCATTGATAAGGATAGCTAGGATAGGACCTCTAATTTCTCATACCTTGCCAAAATTTTATTTACAGTCATTTATTTATTTTACTTGCCATTTAAATTACTTGTTCTTCATTTACTTTAATTGCCAATTAAACCATTCGCTCCTCATTCTCAAAACCCCAATTTACAATCCCCATAACCAATAATAAGAACATACTTCCCTGCAGTTCCTTGAGAAGACGACCCAAGGTTTGAATACTTCGGTTATCAATTTATTTAAGGGGTTTGTTACTTGCGACAACCAAAACGTTTGCAAGAAAGGTTGATTGCTTGGTTTAGTAACTATACTTACAACGAGAGTTTACTATGACCTCTAAACCATCAGTCTACCGCTCTTTCACCGCCATCAGGCCAAATCGTCAACCGTACGATGGAAGGTGGTGGAGGGGCATCAGCTGCCTCACTTCCGTGAGAGGACTCTGGGGTCATGGTATAACGACCCGGCTTCTAGCATGTCATGGCCAATGCTAGCCGCCAGGCGCTACTTCACGGCTTTCCTTGGAGACTCTAGACCTTACATTAAGTGTATACATATGAGCCTGTAGCACTAGTCAAGATCGCATGTCAAATATATAGATATAATGAAATAGATAATAGTTAAATAGATAATATATACATGATGCATAGAAAATATAGAAAACATAGTAATATCATACATATATGCTCGAAGGCTCATTTAGTACATCATAATTCACACTGCGCTACGTCATTGCTTATTCATGAAAATATGTATTTTATACTAACAAGAATTGACTCACAAGAGTCACTATAGTATGGGACCTAACTTGTTTACATAGGTATTTACAAAATCTCCTAGCCCTCTAAAAGTCTACACAGAGCAAGGGCAAAGAGTACTATCACTACTGCTACTATTATAACTACCTCTGGTCATTGATCCTTGGCAGCAGAAGAAACAGAAAGTGCTGTGTGGAAGTAAAAGAAGTAGCTCTGACCCTCCGATAATGCTACTACTGCTCGCTAGTCCCAAGGCTGAAAACTCAAAGAAGATCTTGCCGGTTTGCATCTGCGGAGTGGGGAAGTAAAGGGTGAGAACCTAAGGTTCCCAGCAGGGTACTACACAGGAAAACCTTAGGGGTTCCACAGGCTAAGTCTAAGACTTCACATAGTTAGGTCGGTAATTCACACAAACAAGTACACGCACAAGTATATAGCAGAATAGTAACCAAGCACAGAATACAAGAATCAGAGATAAAACACAATCATAGGTACAAGTAAGCAATCACAAACATAGAGAATGCAGCAACCAAGTATGATGCATGCCTGGTCCTATGCAAGCCATGAGCTCATGCGTCAGTTGGCTACCTACAGCCCGACATTACCCGGCCCAAGTCTGGATATGGCTACTCCACTCGGTCGGTCGTGCACCGGTGCCTGAAATACAATCGTGGCACTAATAAAGAATGGCCCAAAAATACAAGGTGCTCCCAGTGAGTAGCAGTCCATATGGCGGGCATCCCCACATTCATATAGTCTCTGGCCAGGCGGGATGGAAGTCCGCTCTGCTAGGTACTTCTTAGCATCTTGGGGTTTACAGTTTCTTCTTCTGCGACACATCTCAATAAACTTTATCTTTAAGGGACTTCTCTCTCCCCTTCTTTTTAAATAAAACATGTTCCCGGTCTCTGCCCTTTAAATCTCATCCTTCGTCACATTTACTATTTTACCTTAGTACTTTAATAATTTTCAATTTCGTCCTTTTGTACATGACTTCTCTTTTACCGTTTTCTTTAGGCTTTTAGTGACACTTTCACCACTAGTGTTATTACTTTATCATTCTACTCTCATACTTTTACTAAAGACCTTCTTACCTTCTATTAAATTAATTAATAATTTTTAATTTGACTTTATGCCTAAAATTACTAATATGCCTCTAAGTACTCTAGTTTACCGTTTAACCTGATTTAGCGTCAAAATATTACCTGGTTAATCCTAATATTTTTCTATGACCAAATTATCCATAATACTTTTAATTAATACCAATTCTACCCTTACGACCTAAAAGATCATTACCCTTTATTAATTTATTTACTTATTCTAGTTACCACTTTTAAACATTTTACTTCTAACTTTTACTAAAGCTTTTATTTAGGCCTAAAACTTTATTTTAATTATAATTTTGATCAAATTAATTTATATAATTACTAATTTATCCTTGTTAATACTAAGTTCAAAATTTTACTTATCTTTCAGTTAAATTACATTTTAACCCCCATTTACTCAGAAATGACCATAACACCCTTTTTACTTTTACACCTTTGTTCCATAGGATTAAAATCAGAATTTTAACTTCTTTTTAACCCTTATACATGTGACTTTCATGATCATTTAGTGGCTAAATTTTCAGGGGTGCAGTTTTTTATTTTTATCCACTTTTAGTGACTTTTAAGGCTTGAAACTTAAACCCCAAGTGCTCCAAATAATTTCAGTGGCTTCATACAATTTTCAGAGACAAATAAGCTTCATATATTACTCAAATAACAGTCCAAAAATAGAGAAGCATCACTGAATTTCCTGAATTAAGAATCAAGCACAAAATCACCACAAAGTGGCTCATATGAACACCAAAAACAAATACAAACATACTCTAACTAATCCTTACCCTTACCTCTTATATAATTTAGTTATTAAACCTTTCACACACTGCAAAACGTGCACACAAGGGCAGAAATACACCTGGTGGTGGTGAGTTTCATTTTTGGCCAAAAGTGTCGCAAGAACGTCAAAATTCAATCACTTTGAGCTCGAATCTCTCTAACTCCTTAGGCGTGCTCCATGGGTGATTCAAGAGGAATTATTTATACATCAAAGATAGTAATAATTCATCATGGCTACTTTTTGTAAAAAATAAAAGAAAAGGAGAATGAACAAGAGTTTACCTAGCCAAAATTTCGATATAAACACAAGGATTATCGAAAACGGGAAAAAGTTTGTGTTTGTATGGTTTGAGTCCTTGAAGAACACATGAAGAACAATGGAAGAAGAGTTGAAATATGGGCTGAGGTACAGAGAATAGGTGCAAGAATTATCTCTCTTTCTCTCTCAAAAATTCGGTCAAAAGAATGTAAAAATGTGTAAAGCATTTTGTGAATTTTGTGGCCAATGCTTCCTTAAATAAAAAATCAAAGTCTTGCTGAATTTATGGTGGTAAAAGTGGCTAAAATTTTCGTGGTCAAGGGCTGGTCAATGAATAAGCTTGGTCAGCGCTTGCGTGTCGAGCTTATCCACAGTTAACCGCAGTTAGTTACGCGAGGTTAAAAACACAACAGAGAGGAGTGAAAGCTGAGATAGTCTCAGCCCAGAGGCTGAAAAGGAGAGACAAGTTACTTGGGTGGTAAGTAAGAAGATTTGGGGTCTCTAAGAGTCGTTTGCGGAATACTAGTCAGAAATTCGGTTCAAAGTAAATTTTACCGTGTGGTAAAATAATTAATGGCTAAGATTTATTCTTAAAGAAATAAATTATGAATGAATGGCTAATATTAATCTTGGGACACAATTATCAAGGTAGAAATTATTTTTACCACTGGTTTCGAAGTTTTCGGTTACAAGAGTTTTTCTCGGCGCACTAAAAGTGAATTTCCGGCTCAAAAAGTCTCTAGTGAGAAAATAAACCAATGGTAATCTAATATCTATTATTTACTAGTCAAACTTGACTTAGGAAGAATTAATTACCCTCATAAAGTCAATTTTGTCCTTATTAATGGCATTTTTCTTTTTATTTTTTTATTTTTTTATTTTTTTCTTTCTTTTCTTTTTTTTTGAATTTTCATTTTTTTTCTTTTTTTTAATCATTGGGTCAACCTCACTATTTCTTATTGAGCCGCGATTCAAGATTTTGCGAAATAAATTTTAAAATAGCCAAAAAAGTCTGTTTATCGAAAACCGGGTTCTTACATTCTACCCTCCTTAAAGAAAAAGTTGCCCTTAAAATTTCAGTTATGCACAAGGAATTATAAGGACATCTATGTCTTATATTATGGTTAAGGTTCTTAATTAGCGTAACACTTACCTCAAGCAAAGCGATCGGGTCTAGTGGCACTTGTTAGTAGTCACGGTAAAACTCTGCCCTATTAATGAGGTCTAGAGGCCCTATCTGCAATCCTCTTGCGGCAGTCCCTTGTCAGATGTCCCTCCTTATTGCAGTAGTAACGTATATTTGTATCAAACCGGCAAGGCCTACCGCCATGACTTTTTCCACACTTCGAGCATATGAGGCCATCCTAAGTTTGCTGAGGTTGTTCTTCTTGTACCCATCCTAAGTCATGATTATTGTTACTACCATTTAAACGAATGGGAAGGTTGCCTCTAGGTTGATTCCAGAGTTGTTGTTACCTGTTATATTTAAAATCTCTACCCTGAGGGGCTAGTCTCCTATCGAAACTTTGTTGTGCAGCCTCTCGACAATTTGCTCATGCAACTGCCAACTTCTTTGAACATTCCTCTGCCAGCTGACTCTTATTGACTAATTTAGCAAAGTTCCTGATCTTCATTGGTCCCACTAAGGCTAAAATCTCCTTCCTGAGACCTCCCTCATATTTAATACACTTTTACACCTTCGAAAGTCGACACAAGTCCTCGAATATCTGGGTGTACTCAGCCACCATCATGCTTCCTTGCGTCAACCTGTAGCCCGACGTTACCGACCCAGTGGAGTAGCCATATCCGGACTTGGGCCGGGTAACGTCAGGCTGCAGGTAGCCAACCGACACATGAGCTCATGGCTTGCATAGGACCAGGCATGCATCATACTTGGTTGTTGCATTCTCTATGTTTGTGATTACTTACTTATACCTGTGATTGTGTTTTATCCCTACTTCTTGTATTCTGTGCTTGGTTACTATTCTGCTATATACTTGTGCTTGTACTTGTTTGTGTGAATTACCGACCTAACTGCACGAAGTCTTAGACTTAGGCTGTGGAACCCCTTAGGTTTTCCTGTGTAGTACCCTGCTGAAAACTTTAGGTTCTCACCCCTTACTTCTCCACTCTGCAGATGCAAACCAGCAAGATCTTCTTTGAGTTTTTAGCCTTGGGACTAGCGAGCAGCAGTAGCATTACCAGAGGGTCAGAGCAATTCCTTTTACTTCTACACAGCACTTCTGTGTTTCTTCTACTGCCAAGGATCGATGACCAGAAGTAGTTATAATAGTAGCAATAGTAGTAGTAGTCTTTGCCCTCACTCTATATAAACATTTAGAGGGTTAGGTGCTTTTGTAAATACCTATGTAAACAAGTTAAAATGGGTCCCAGTCTTTGCCCTATGCATCATGTATATATTATCTATTTAACTATTATCTATTTCATTATATCTATATATCTGACACGCGACCTCGACTAGCGCTACAGGCTCATATGTATACACTTAATATAAGGTATAGAGTCTCCAAGGAAAGCCGTGAAGTAGCGCCTGGTGGCTAGCATTGGTCATGACATGCTAGAAGCTGGGTCGTTACACGCGGCTTTCATCACTGGAGGTGGCGTCGCTGTGGCAGCAGGATGGTGAATGGTTGGATGCGGCGTTGTTGCCATAGACGGGGAGACGTAATTGGGGTTAGGGACCTTGATGAATGGCTGGTCCGATAAACCCGCAACCTGTGACGTCACCGGGGTAGTCGGAGTAGAGGGAGAGGATCCAGAATTTCTAGGGGTATCAGAAGAAACCCTCCCTCTACCACGACCACGACCACGTCCATGACCAGTAGCCTGATCCATAACACTTCAACCTGTCGTCATATCTGCAAATAGCATACCAATTAACAGAAATTCAGAACAACAAATCAACTATAAATTATAATAATACGAGTGTAATTCTTATAGCTAATACCATAATATTAGGTTCAACATTTGAAATTCTTTCCTAATATAAGTTCAAATACCAATTAACCATACAAAGTTGATATAATTAGGTTAAAAAGGACCAACTTAATTAATCTTGTACTATTAAATAAATGCCTCAATCATGAAAAATCAAGATCAAATATCAATTGACAGTCTAAATTTCAAATCTACAATCAACACCAACAACAAATAATTCAAAACCAGCAACAACCAAGTATAATCCAAATAATCTAGCAATCAAATCTCAGCAAAAATAGCCGTAACACAGTGAAATAATATAATTCAAACAATTTTAAACAACTCTAGCAACAATATTCAGCAATTCAGTTCAATAATCCAAGCACTTTTCAACAATTTAAAACCATAATAACCTAATCTAACCTATCCTAACCACCTAAAATCCACTAACAGAAAATTAAATCTAACTAAATACTAATTAACAACTATAACCTAAACCAATAATAATTCTAAATAATACAGAATATTAATTAGCAATTTGAACAAAACCTGTAATAGTGAGCAAAACGAGAGAGACAGGGGTCGAGTTAGAGTGGCCGAGAGTGAGAAGGAGGGAAGAAGGATTGAGCTAAGCCACGGCGGCACTTGGTAGACGGTGGCGATAGTGAGCTCGAGGGGAGGCAAGGGCTGGAGCTTCGATGGTCTTTAGGACAATTAGGGTGGTTCAGCCAGAGGAAGAACAAGAGGAAGGGGAAGAAGAAGGAAAGGGGGTGACGTAGCAGCGGCTCTGTGGTTGCCGACGGTGACAGAGAAGATGGAACAGAGGTGGTGGCGATGATGGTGGGTAGTTGTTCGCGAGGGCTAAGGTGCGACCAAAGGGAAAGAGAAGAATGGGAGAAGAAGAAGGGAGGGGTCTCGGCGGTGAGTTGACGGCGACGGAGAGGGGGTTGTGATGGCGGTGGGTTCAGCGGTGGCAAATGGTGGTGTTGGAGACAGGGGAGGAAACGAATGAGAGAGAGAGAGAGAGAGAGAGAGAGAGAGAGAGAGAGAGAGAGAGAGAAGGGGAGGGGGGAAAGAGGGTTCGCGCTTTGAATTTACGGCTCAGTTACCGTCGGATTTATTGTCGGATGGCGGGTCATTAAAACGCAGCATTTCACTAAGTGGGTTTACTGTCAAATTTTCGATGATAAATCCGACCCTAAAGGATGTGCCAATTTATTTTTGTTTTCCTCCAAATATTACGAGCGAATTTACAAAGTAAATCTGCCGGTATTACTTAACCTTACAAATTCGACGCTGTTACTACCGATAAACCTGCCACTACTCTTCGACGCTAAATCCGACGGCCAGCATTTTTTTTGTAGAGTATATTATTCTATAGCATATTTTTTTTTATAACATAGAACATAAAAATATAACTTACTATCACAATAATACTCAACAAAGTAACTAATTAGAAAATAGATAATTTTTATATTTTATCGAATCCAAAATTAAAAAAAATTATAAGAACTAAGATACCTTTATTATATAACAAGCACTTATTAGTACTTTTTTAATTAAAAGAAAACATTAATTATGATTATATATTATTAAATATATAATATTTTTTTTTACCAAAGATAGGAGACTCGAACTCGCAACCTTTTAATTGAATATAGAGAGACTATGCTATTTAAACTATAACTCATTGGCTACTAAATATATAATATTGTATTTGAGTATATAAAATATTTTAATTTTCGATAGCTATTCTACTAAATTCTTAGATCTGTCCGTATCACATATCAACATAAAATTGCCATATCATATGTTATCTCTTCAATAATATAATTAAAATAGATTAAAATATCGGGAGTATTCTAAAATTTAAATCAAATATTATGGATAAAATTAAAATTAAATATGCTAGATGTTCTCTTACTATATATATATATATATTGTGCGTGTAATTATATATAACAGGTAATAAAATCATTGATTGCCACTGTCATTTTCTTGTTATATGTAGTATCTAATGCTAATAATTATATTATATATAAAAGCATTTTTAAGATTATAATTTATATAAAATTTAGTTATATTTAAGTAATGTAAAATATTATTTTTATTATTTATAATAATATTATTATATTTCTTTATTTTTATTGTTTAAATTTTAATTTTATTATAATTTTATATATTTATTTAATTATTATTGAATTAAATAGTTCTATCAGTAATTCATTGTTTCACTTTTATTGAAATTTATTTTAATATAATAATATTGTTCAATAAAATAGAGATTATGTGCTAAGTATCTCGTATACTTCTTAACAAATGATATAAAAAAATTTTATGGAACCTATCACATTTATTATATAAAAATAACTTAAATGTTTTTAAAAATATTTTTGTACAATTTACTTATAAGAACATATAACATCATCATCGTATATTTATTATTAAAATATATAAAGAAATTTTGGTATTAACTATATTGTTATAGTTGCCAATATTGGAAAGGGTAGTTAATAAAGGCGAGAAAATTGTGCATAAGAAAAAATTATAGTTTTCATATCAATGGAGATACTCAAGCGATTGGTGTAAGTACTATGTTGAGATTCTATATGTTGCTTCCCATTGAATTTAATTATAAATTTTCGAAAAAGAGTACTCAAATAAAGTGCATAGTACTAGGATTTTTTTTTAAAATAAAGAGTTGCAAGGCAAAAAACACACAGAATTATTAGTCAACTAAATACAAATTAACCCGTAATCATCTTTAATAGTAATAATTCATAACAACAAGTGATGGAGTTCAAACAGAAAACACCCAAAGAATGCTAGTTGAAGGATAGAGCTGAAAATAAAAAACTTGAAAAGGAAAATAGTAAAGAATAAAGTAGCAACACAAAAGATATATAGGGGCAGACAATACAAAATGTTCTGAGATATATAACTTAGTGATATTGATAACGTGGGAACCTAACAGAACAAGGCGGAAAATAGATATTAGAATTAGATGTTATATTTCATTATACATGTTCTTACTGACATTTAACTATATACATGTATTTATTTACATGGAAAAATTTCGGGCCATCAATTTTTAAGAAAGTTGACCGGTATTTAGCCATCAAAGAAAATTGAATGATTCCACACTATTGGATTTAATTTCACACCATTAAAAATACTATTGATAGCCAATTGATGATTATAAAATACAAAAGTTGCTGACCCCTAGCACTCCTCTTTATTTATTTTGCATTAACATATTTAAGAATTTCATTATCAATTTATATTACCAAAGAAAAAAATAAATTAAAAGATATATCTTAAAAAGTAACCAAAAAATGCCTCAATATTTAAAAATAAAAAATACACAGACATGTGCTATAAAATCTAATATTTTTGCAGCGATTTTAAAAATGGATCTAACGGTGAATACAAACTGTCGCAAAAAAGAGTGAAAATATTATGTTTTGTGATTTAAAATTGCTGCAAAAACAAATTGAGGCAATCTTCTGATACAGCAACAGTTATGTCAATCGTTTCTAGATACGGGCGTTAATATGTTTTCCTTGATTTAAAGGCTAGCAGTCCATCCAAAACCACTTAACCATTTTCCATAGTTTAAAATCGCAAGTCGCAAAAAACCCCTGTTATTTCCCATGTTCTATTTAATATATTAATATAATATCTAAGTATATTTTATATTAATTTTATGCTTACTTAGTTGATATATATTATGTTAATTTCTTCTTAAATTACATCCTTGACCTATAAATAAATACTCTTCATGGTATGTTTTAAATGATATCATATTAAGTTTATTATTGAATTATTATCATGAATTATAATAATTTTGTTATGTTAAATGTTTATATAATAATTTAAATGATGATGTGATAAACTAAAATCTTGATCCAATAAAATGTGCCATATCTGTATTTAACATTTTACTACGTTTGTACTTAATAGAAAAAAATAAATAACACAAACTAAATTCTTTTTTATAAGAACTAAAAAATAGACAAAAAAAAAAAACTTATTTAAACAAAAGCTGATGATTTTTATCATGTCTGCCATCAGTGTATATAGCTTTTAAGGCACAGTATATATTTTGTATTATTGTATATGTTTGTCAACAACTTCTTTGGAGCGTTGTTGGGGTTTGTATTGTGTGCATCATGTCTTTTCTATTCGTTTTGGCCATTCTTTTATTTGTTATATATACTTGCTTGCCATCTCCCAAGCTTTTAGATTTCTATTAGGTCGACATTATATATATATATATATATCTGAGTACCAAAATATAACGTACACTTCCTATATATCTGCTCATTTTGTCTGTTTAATTTGTGCATTTTTATAGATGAAAAAAATACTGGTTAATTAATAAAAAATGCAGGTACTTTCAATAAATTGAACTAAGTAAACATATGGTAATATGAACTCACCAGAACCTACTATCAGAAGAGAATAATTAAGGAATAAGATTAAGTATCTAATATAATTATGTTCACATTTTGGATATAGGTAGTTTTTGGAGTCTAACATTTCTCCTCTTCTTATACTCAAAACTATCATATATTATATACGGTTTGGTTTATTTAGTATATAATTTACTAGATTTTGTGATTAAATTAATTATATAAATATTTATTATTAAAAAATTATATATGCATGAACAGAAAAAAGAGAACCAACTTAACTATAATTGGTTACGGAGCCGTTAAATATAAATTCTAATCTAATTTGAAGTGTACTATACCGCTATGTTACTATAAGGATGACTGAGACATTGACAAGATTAAAGCAGTTTCACTTTACAAGAAATAAAACAGAATAAAGTAAGAAGATTTATATGATGGGAGTTAAAATAACCACTTGCGAGGGATTATTATTCTCGTTTAGTAGATTGCATCTTCTAAAGTTTAATAAAGTACATTCAAACCTTTGAAGGTGACAAAGTAAGGTTAATTATTTAGATTATATAGTATGTACAATAGCACGGCAAGTAGTTAGGTGTTAATTAAATAGGATTAATTAGAATAAACATACATACAAGTGGAAAAGTGCCAAATAGCAAGGTGAATCTTAGGAAGAGAAGGAGAAAGAGAGTACAAAAAGCAGAGCCAACAATCGTGCGTGAATTTTCCCTCAATCAAACAAGTTGCTTTTTCTTGTTCAAGTCAAGTACGAAATTAGTGGACCAGAAAAAATGTGCTTCTCTGCTCAAAGTTGGTACAAACAAAGTGTCGTTTATCGCCATGCCAACTCACCATGTTTTAGACCATTTTTGTTATTACTTAGTAGTTAGTAGTGTTTTCTTTCCAATATTGGATTCTTGTAACACAGATTCTTCCTGTGTTGGTGACTTGTGTAGTCTTTTTAACATTGTATCTGTTAAAATGTATGTATTTAGGATATCGTGTTAATTTTATATTTATTTAGTTTGATATCAGCTTGATTTTATTATTATGATTAGATTATATGATTGGTTTATAAATAGACAATTTTATTATTTAAATATTTTCGTAACATATATCAAATTTATTTTTGAGTTATTATTATACATTTTAACTGCATTTAAATATTTTTTAATGGATTAAAATGTTGTTGGTTGTAGTTTATTTCATATGATTTAGTGTGTGTTTGGATTAAAGTTTGTAAACGGGAGTTTATATAAAATTAATTTTGATCAAAAGTGAGGGAGTGAGGGTATTAACGTAGCTTATGTTTGGTAATTTTTATATCAAAATGAATTATAATAAACTAAATATTGTTTGGATTATATTATTTAAACTTACTTTTAGATAAAAAATTACTAAAAAAGACATAAATTTAAATAATTATTTTATATTATCTTCTAATTCTATTTTAGATATTTAAATAAATTTTAATACTTTTTTTTTTAGTACTCTCAATATTCTTTAGTACTCTAATAGAATTAATAGAATTATAATACAAATAAAAAAATATTCCATTCAAAAAAGAACGCCCTAAAAAATAATAATATGCATGAAAGAGCATTAGAGAAAAAATATTATAAAAAAATAACAAAATTTACTTGATGAACAATGAAGGGCAAAATTGATAGATAAAAAATAAAATTCAATTCAACAGAAAAAAGTGAACACAAAAACTTGAATTTTTAACTTTAAATAACCGTGGCTTGGAGGATAGAATCTGTTTACGTTTAGAGAAAGAAAACATATCCAATCGAAAAAGTGAGGTTTTCAAGAAAATTAGACAGAAGTTTGATACTCCAAACCTCAAACCAAACGTACAAGTAGAAATGTTGTAGATTGTGTAGCAAAAACTAGGGTACACTGTGGGATGGCAACGTTGTATTCAAAGATGTAGAGATGATATGTGATGTTAGATGTGGTTTATTTAGTATTTTTCGGATAAAAAAGACACAAATATAAATACATAAAGTGACACATATATAAAGATATATAATTTTTTTATATTGGTTGATGATGCAAAAAATACAATAATTTAAAACAAATATCAATTTTAATTTATCTTTTTCATTATAACCACCAAGAAATGAGAGAGGGGCAACGAAGATAAAGAGATAGAGGCAAGGAGGAAGGAAGAGAGGGATGGAGAAGGGGAGGTAATGATGGCGGCGACAATGACATATATATGGAGAAGGTAGGAGGGATAAAAAACAGGGGAGAAAAAATGGGTGTTAAGAGGAACTAGGGATAATTAAGATTGGAAAAAAACTAGAATTTTAAAAAACAATGAGAAAGAAAAGCGAAAAAAAAATCATGTCTAAAACGTTATCTTAGTGTTGCATTTTAAAAAAATAAACTGAAAATATTTATATTATGTATTTTTGTATATTCTAATATTTATTAAAGGAAAAGTTTAGGAGTCAGCAACTTTGTTAAATTCTAGCCAGCATGTAACCAGCAAAGAGAAGTGAGCCATTGGATGAAATCTCACATCAATCTCACACTATTAAAACCATCATTGATAGTTACTTGATGGCTACAAATCACAAAAGTTGCTGGTCCCCTACCATTCCTCTTCATTGAAATTGTGTCTCAACACTAAGATAAGATATTGATAACTTAACAAGATATAAAGGAAAGAGGCACAAAATTTAGTATTTTCATATTTTGTCTGGCGATAAAGTAGAATAAATTATAAAAATCTAATTTTTTTAATTTTTTATTTAAAAAATTTGAGAAAAAATATAATAATAAAAAATATAATTTTAAAAATTTAATAAGAATAATAACAAAAAAAAATAAAAAATAAGTTGTGTCTTTTGTTAGTATTTCTGTATCCGTCCTATTAAGATGAATACAAAAATACATTAATTTAATGTCTTTAAATACAAAATCTTTGTTTATGTTTCATATGTCAAACACAAACTGTATCCAACTATCCATGTCTAGTAGACATAGACACTAACCATACCCTGCATTATGGAATCAGAGAGGATAGTTTGCAATGAATACTATAAGTATGTTTGTTGATGGTATAATGTCAAAATTGATTGAACACTCACTTTTTTTCACAGATTCAACTCATTTGTTATGGCAGTATTATGTAGTAGTTGTTTAGATGTTATCTTTTAATGTGGGGGCATAGTATTTGAACTTGGAAATTTAGGTTGAATTATATTGTTTTCTGTTTTCGATACGTTTGTGTTGGCTAAAACTTACTTCACATTTCGGATGTGTTGGGGTTTTCTTAAAAAAAAAAGCAGACAACAGATTTTTTTAAGAATTTAATAAGTTGGAGAGTGTTAGGGGAACAATGAAAATTTTGAACAACATAAACAACCACCAATCAAATGAAAATACACTACATCCTAATTTAATGCTACTAATTAAATTTACTCTTTTAGCCCTATTAATTCACATTGTTTACACATTGTTCAAAAATTTTATTTGTTACCTATACTTTTCCTAATAAGTTTGCCAAATAATGGTTGTAGTTTACAATAAATATAAAAATATAAAGTCACCAAATATATATATATATATATATATATATATATATATTTGAATAAATTATTATTTTTAATCACTAAACTTTAAAATACTAACAAATTTAATTATAAATGAATAAAATCAATTTTGTATCCACAAAAGATATTTTTTATGTGACAAAAATACTCAAATATTATTTCTATATTTATGTATAAATTTGTTCAAAAAACTTTTATAAATAGAAATAATAGTTTTTTGTCTTTCATAAATACAAAAGTAGTTTTATTTATTTATAGGTAAATTTGTTAATATTCTAAATTTTTATAGATAAAAATAATACTTTATCTTATATATTTAAAGATAATATAATGTATGTGATTAAATTTTAAAGTGATGAAAGCTTTCGGAGGCACTACTAATTAAGTCTATTTATCATTTTTCTTCTTGTGTTGTGTATTGATAATACTTTTTAAGTTTTAATCCCTCATGTTTAAATATGTTCGTTAAAAGTGTGTCTCATCAGTTTATACTAGATATACTCATCACGTTGCCTAAACTTCCATTGTACATATTGTATAAATATTTTATTGGCTCCTCATACTTTTCCTTATTAGATATATTGTTTTAATGCACATGTCTAAACGTATGTTGAAAAACAAAAATCTCCACACTCCCTCTAAATCTAACTTTACCACGGCCTAACTTTTTCTTTTTAACAAAAAAATAATTTAACAAGATTATTCGAAATTTTAAATGGAATTTCAAACGTGCTATTCTTGATTGACACTTTTTGAATGATTTATTAGGTATGATATTGATATTAGAAATAATCTAAAATGTCTCACATGTTTTTTTTTTAATCCATAATAATAATCATTGAATAAGTTTAGATTTTAGCAAAATATATCAATGAATTCAAAAAATTATTATAGTTTTTTAAAATATTTTGATATTTTATCCATATATATATCGTATTTTTAATACTTATTTTTTTTATGCCATATACGTCCCCGTATATCGTATTGTATTTTTGTTGTGTGTATATATATATATATATATATATATATATATATATATCATAATATATTCTATATTTTATTTTAATTTCAGGATTTAAAAAGAATTGATAAAAATAAAAATTTTTATTTTTATTTTTTCATAAGATAAAAATATTAAAAATAAAACAAAAAAATTATAATTTCAATTGAAACATTGTGTAAAAATATCTGGGATTTTTTTCCTACATGGCTCCCCCGAAGTGCTTTATTCAAGATTCTTTAATTTCTTCGTTCTCTCACTAGTCAAATTTCTTATACACATCATAAACCATCCTCCACCTCTATAAATAAGAGTTACCAAGTGACTTGAGAAACCAAGACAAAAACGAACAAAAAAGAACAAATCCAAGGCTCATTTTGTCTTCAAGGCATAGTGCACTTGTGCTCTATCCTTCATTAGCCAAAACCACCAAAGAAATCATCATCATCATACATGGGAGGTAAGGGTTTTCTATCAATCTTCGGCGTCTTCGGCGGCTCTAAGAAGTCGTCGAAGGGGCCGAAAGGAGGATACTACTACGACCCCTATGACTCGGGCCACAAGGTGTGGCCGAGTGACTACGACGAGGACTGCTGGGGTCCCGGCAAGCCGGACATCGACGAGCGAGCTCGAGCTTTCATTCTCAAATGCAGAAATCGTGTCACTCAATCTGAATGCCACCAACTTGATCCTGCTGATGCTGCCCCTCGTGCATAATCAAATCTCGTCTCTCTATAATTATGAACGAATATGAAGAAATATGAAGAAATATGATCCATGACCATGTGTATATCCAGCTTAATTTCATTAATGTTTCTTCTACTCTAGTCAATAATGGTTCAAAATTATGTTACTGATGATGAATGTGTATAAATTAAATAGCTAGCTATTCACATATGTTTCATACATAAATTATTATTATGGATCAATAATATTTATTATTATTATTATTAAGTATGATGGCTTCAGCTGCATTTTACACTACTCTTTCTTCTTTAGTTTATGCAATATATCTATGACATTCCTTTTCATTATTGGTTGGCTTTTATTGTGTTGCATTTGGAAAGAGATAAATAATATAAACAAAAAAAAAATAAAAGGAGAAAATTCACTAACAATAATAAAAACACTAATTGTTGTTGCTGATGAACATCCAACAAAGTTCATAACATCTTCATTTGGCTTCAGTAGTTCACTTGTGAATCTATGATGAAAACAAGTTTGGGAAACATGACTTATTGGTTACTGTTTAATATGGAAGATCTGCTAACAAACGCTAATAATGCTCAAGGTTTATTTTCATCATTTGGAGTAGCTCATCGTTTGCTTCTTCTTTTTTAAATTATTTTATATGATAATTTTTTTTACGTAAATAAATTAGGTTTCAACAATATTTCTGTTGCGCTTAAACTATATCAACATATTTTTATTTTATTAAATGAATAAGGATGGGAAATAATTTTTAATTAGTAAACATTAACTATTTTTTTTATAACATTATCTTTTTAATCCTTAATTTTGAAAGATTTATTATTTAAGGTTTAAATTTCAGATTTAGAATTTAAAATTTATTATTAGAATTTAGAGTGAAAAATAATTCTAAAAAAATTTGACAGATAAATTAACTGAAAAAAATTAGTTTTTTAGTTTAATTTGGTTTAACTAAAAATATTTAAAAATTTTATTATGTATATATATATATTATATGTGAAAAAAAGGAATTTTAAAAAATAAAATTATGTACTAAAAAATTATATGAGAAGAAAATTAAACTCATAATAATTTCTTGAACGGAAAAAGTAAAAAACTGAAGATGAAAATTGGGAAAATTATTTGAGTGAATGCCAGCTTGTGGAATCATACACACTTCCACAGCTAAGGGATTGTGTTTCTCAAGGCAAAATATTGTACATTCTATGTGTTTTCTTTTCTGAAACTTTTTTTTAGGGTTAGGTTTAAGTTCTAAAAAGTTCCCCATTTTGTTCCTTTTTCTTTTCAGCCCTTGGTCTTTATTATTCCTTACTCATATTATCTATCAGTTTTCTTCTGACTTGGATATGAAGATCAAAATAACCAAATCTCAGTGGTGGAGGAAAGATTCCACTTCACTAATAACCCAAAATTTACTTGGGAAAATGGCGTTGGATACCTAAGTGTTTTGAGAACTACTAGTCAATAATGGAATAATATCACAGTCAAGAAAAATAAGGAATATGTACCATATAATTATAAAACGGATCAATTCAATTGCTCTACTACTACTACTACTCTACAGTAGCCAATAATTGTTATCTACATCTATATTCAGTTCTAAGACATACAAATAACAGTGGAAAAAAAATGAAAAAAAAGTTATGTGATGCCAATTTTTCTTTTTCAATATAATATTCTTAACCAAAATATATATATCCCACCCAACCCTGACAATTATCTCGAAAGCACAACGAGGTCCTAAGAAAAAGAAACATCCAACCCAGTCCTTGATCTTTTTTTTAGGACTGATTAGTTCTTGTGCTAAAAAAAAATAACATTGACTTTTTTTTGGCATAGGGACTAATCAGTCCCATAAAAGTAAAGCTGAAGAGCTGAATTGGTATTTTTTTGTTAAAGACCTCGTTATCTTTTGAGGTAATTATCAGGAGCTATTTTAAATTTTTCTCTATATTATATTAAAAAAAAGACTGAAATTGACATTTTAACTTTGTGAGATTTATTAAGTAGGCACATCATAATAACTAAACTTAGTTGTAGATGATATTTAACAAGTTTCACAAATTAGATCCCTAATAAAAATAAATAAGAGTTAATTATCAAATTAGTATCTAAAAATTTTTGGTTTTAATAACAAAAATAACCTTAAATAACTCCAAAGACAAAATAGTTTTCAAAATATTTAAAAATTTGGCAAAAGCATCCAAACATTAATTGATCACATCTATATTAACAAAAATCTTAAGTGACTAATTGAGAAGATGACTTCGATAACTTTATAATTATATGCGATATTTTTTATTATTTAAAATAGGTTTAATTACTCTACAAACGCTATAATTTTACTAAATTTTTAATTAGATATATATATATATATATATATATATATATATATATATATATATATATTAATTGAGTTTTTATACATTAAATTTTTTTTTAATTTAGTTTCTGTTAACGTTAAACGTCAACAAAATATTAGTGAATTGTCAAATTATTTGTATACTCTTATCTTCCAACACACACTGTAATCTAGCCCAACTTCCAACACACACTGTAACTTAGTGGTGGAGAGTATGGAAGGAGGTAATAGTGGTGAAATAGAGGATGATATAAGAGTGAGAGGTGGTGATTTGGTGCTATATCATTAATTTTGTTAGTTATATAATGATTTTTATTTCTTTTTTTTTTCAATGGAGATGTAATCAATTAATATTTAGATTTTTTTTATCAAATTTTTAAGTTTTTTTGAGAGATGTTTTATCTTTTGAATTATTTAAAGATATTTTATTAGGGCCAGAAATTTTCGAATACCAATTTATCATCTGATAGTTAACTTAATACATAAAATAATAACAAATTTTTATTTTTATTTTTGTTGTAAGACATGTTAGATTTTTCGTCCTAAGATGTACTCTAAAATTAACAAAAATTGGCACGTGTATGGTTAAATAGGTAGTTAGATATTTGTTTTTTTAAAGATACAGTAGATATCTATTTTCTTCTAAAGTGAATGTGTTATTTGAAATAAACAATATATTTAAATATATAAAAAAATAGAAACAATAGTTATTTTAAAAGAAAATGAGTATCAGTGAATAATATATTGTGGTATCTTATATTATAATCAAATATCTCTTCAGATGATATTTGAAAAGCAATTCAAATCCTTGGGTGTGATTGATTGACAATAATAATAAATGCTTTATATAAACTTGCTAATAAAAATGTACATATATAGTGGACGAGACATATACCTACAAATGGAGGCCTTATAGCAAAGAACAATATTGAATGAATAAAATTATGAAAGACTGAAAGAGAGGCTTTAGGTTAGCATAAACATACATTCTGCACTACATACCAATGACCCACCAAGCTTTATGTCTGAGGTGTTTAAGCTCTCTCCAATGGTACCTTCCATCACTTCACAATCATCATGCAAGAGTCTTTGCGGCATGACATGTTACCATGTACCCTTCCAAGTAAACAAAGATATGTAAACATCACATAAACTTATAACTTCAAGACCAAAGAGAATCCATCAACATGCGCCCGCTTATTCTAGAGTAGGTAGTCAAGTTTCTTTTGTTTTTCTAAGATATCAAATTTGATTTTAGTTTTGCCAATAATAATAATAATAATAATAATAATAATAATATAGACTTGTTTGTAGTTATTTTTATGTGAAATTGATATTTGAGAACTGTTAGATAATTTAATATATTTAATTAAATTATTATTTAATAGTTTTTAATTATTAACTTTATATAAAGATAATTTATATATAAGTTTTCACAATATTAAAATGAGATTATCTCTTTGCAATGAATTAAATTATAGAAACTTTTGGTAATTTCTCGACATGTTTTGTTTTAATTTGCAATTTTATGTTTTATGTTTAAATTCCTTTTAAATATCCTATTATAAATTTTATATTTTTTTATAAAAATAACTTTTAGATATATAATTTTAGTGTCATAGTATTTCCCAACAAGGATAAGATAATTTTTTATCTCTCCATTAACTTTTAAAGTGAATTAGGCCTACTTAATTTTGATGTGAATTTTATGATGTCTATAATTTAATATTTAATTTTTGTCTAATTTATTTTTTTATGACAAATTTTGGATATTTAATAATGATATATTTTTATATTTTTAAAATTAAATATTAATTTTTAACTCTTTTTAGTAAGTTAAACAAATACTTTTAAGTACCATAGCAATCACCTAATTTTGATGTACTTTTAAATGATAATTTTTAATTATATTATTTTTTTCCAAAAGAAAAGAGAAAACAAAAATGAAAAAACTAAAGAGAATCCTATGTACTAACCAAACAAATTTTGGAGATTCTTCCCGTTGTCTTGTCTTCTTTTTCTCCAATTCCAATCTTTCTTTTCTTGATTCAGAACCAAAAATATAAATAAATACATAAAGGGAGGATTAATTAGTAAAGGTGCAAAATCAATCACTATAGCCATGCCAGGCTGAAAGATGGGAAGATCCTGATGCATAATGAATTAATGCATACACTTTTTTTGTGTTACAAATTCACGGGTTGAAATTGTAAGCACCTAAATTTTTGAAGGATCTAACTTTCTAAGATACCAATTAAGAGGAGCTTCTTCAATTCGAATGGTTCTCGTGTGTTGCCTAAGAAGATTGCGTTTGTTTTCACCCTTTAGGAGCCTCGAATCGACCTTTCCAACTCCGCTATATATTCATAGGTTACTTTGTCTCTTATCCCATATAGATAAACACAACAATTGATTATATCAAATCTTAAGGAGTATATAATAATGTTCTAAATTAATTCAAATTGATTTGAGATATTTTTAGGAGCTTTATTATTCCCCTTTTAAAACAAGTTAATTAGTAATGCAATTTTTCAATTTTACTATTGAATAATTATTATTACTTTTATTCGTAAGATTGCCGGTGGTTTAATAGAAGTCACTGATTGTATATAATCTCTACACAGCAAGGTTTGGGGAGAGGAGTTTCTCAAAGCAACAATTCAGATGATGCTTACGAGTAGGGGTGCACAAGACCCGGTCCGGTCCGAAGACCCGGATCGGACCCGATGACTTCGGGGCTAATTTGGCCCGATTTCGTTATGGTTCGGTCAGACCCGAGATTTCAATAGATGGCTCCGGTTATTTATTAAATTGGGTTCGGGCCAAGTCTCGGGTCACCCGGCCCCGGCCCGTTGGACCCGTGTAGTTGTTTGCTACTTAATATTTTGTTGTTATTGGTTGGTATGACACTATAAATTATTATTATTATGTTAATCTTGTGTTGGTTGTTAACTTTGTTTTAATTGTCTTTTGAACTTTGAATGTTTAATGTGTAATTGATATAATTATTATTATGAAACTTTAAATTATTATTATTAGATTCTAAATTATTATTATGCGAATGTTGCATTGTTATGGAATAATTATTTTTCAAAATTTAGAGGTTCAAAAGATGTAGAATCTAATTTTTGGTGATGTCGTGATAAAGTTGATCAAGACCCGGACTTCATCCGGTCTAAATCCGGCTTAAGTGTGGCCCGAAAGTAACATGATTTCATCGGGTCTAGGGTCGGGTAAGGGTCTCATAAATAGACCCGGTCATTATTTAGAGTCGAGTTCGGATCACAGCGAACCCGGCTTCACCCGGCCCCATGTGCACCCTACTTACGAGGCCTGTAAGGAGCGTTATCTTCCTTGGAAATAAAAATGACAGGCAAAAATGGATAAATTTCAGATGAGTATCTACCTACCTTTTGTTAACCTTATGGATTTATATTGGACATGACGATAGTTCGTTTGACAACGTAGACTTGGCAGGGTAGCAGAAATTGGCAGAGTTAGGACTAATACGACACTTTCCAATGAACTTAATTAGTTATGCTAATGTATTATTATAGATATTTTATAGTTGAGATAATTATATTACTAATATATACTCGTAGCTTATATATTTATTCTATTGGAGTAAATAATTGTGATATAATATATCTAACTTTGATAATTATCTCTCTAATAATATTTTATTATTAAAAGTTGATGAATAACTCTTATAACTCCCAAGATATATAGAATTCAGCCATCTCCACCATCTTCCACAAAATTTCAAAAAGGAAAAAGAGAGAAAACAAATTTTTACTTTCATGTCTTCTTAACTTTTAAGTTTGGCCACCTTCCTTTTTAAAACTCCAATTAAAATTTTAAACCGATTAAAGTGTTTTTCTTTTTCTCCGCTTTTTCATTTTCGTACCAAATTTTATAAGATAAGATAAAATATTATGGTTGTTCATCTCCTTGAAAATTTTAACCATGACTAAACATAGAAAAAACTTGATGTTTTTGATATTCTTGCTTAGGAACTCTTATCTAAAAGTCTTGAAAAGTAAAAAATCATCTATTTTAGTTTGAGAAAGATGATAAAATTCTTATTTATTGATGGTGAAGGTTCGCCTTCATGTGATTTTTTGAATTAAAAGTTAATTTTGATTGAAAACTAAGTAACATTACAAAAAAATGGAATATTTGTAACAAAAATTTTGTAATAAATTTAAAATTATTACAAAAAATTATTTTTTTATAACAAAAATTAGTAATTGTTACATAATAATAATGTTTTGTAACAATAATATAATTTGTTAAAAAATATTTTGTTATTTTGTAACGACTTATTTTTGTTACAAATTATATTGGCTTTTGTAACGAATTGGTGTTTTATTGCAAAATTTATAATATTTTATAACAAAAGATGAAGTTGTTGTAAAAGTTCAAAATATTTTGTAACAAAATATCCATTTATTTCAAAAACTCTAATTATTTTGTAACAAAAAATTAATTTATCACAAAATTCAATATTATTTGTAACAAGTTATTTATTTGTCACAAAATACAAGAAGTTTTGTAACAAAAAAAATTATTTTAAAATATTAAAATCTTTAAGATAATTTTATTTTGGTTCAAAAATTTAATTTTTTAAAATATTATTTGTATTAATTAATTATTTTTTATAAAAAATAAAGATTAAATGATTAATTTTTAAATCGTATATATTATTTATATTTTTTTATAAAATTAGTATATAATTTTTACTAATAATCAAGTCTTAAATGTTGAGTAAAAATTAAATTTTCAAATTAAAAAATTAATTGTTAAACATAAGTAAAAATAGTTAAAATTTAAAAATAAAAACAAATGTAAAAAGTAAAAAGCCTAATTCTAACCCTCACTAATAAATAATAACCTAATTTACACACGCTTTCTAAACTCTAACCCATATTCTCGCCATTTTCCCTAATGTAATTTTATTAATCAAGATTCTTATGTAATTTTATTATAATTTAATATCTTACATGAGAGAGATTAAAATTTAATAATGAAAGAATTATATAATTTAATTTAAGTAATTTTTATTATAAATAAATTATGGTTTATTTTATTAATTTGAATTCTTTATTTTTAGAAATTAATCTAAAATAATTAAATTAGTTTTATGAAAATTTAGAATTAAGTTAATTAATATTTTTGTGAATTTTATATAATTGGTTATTTTATATAATTTAAAATTAAATTTTTGGTAATGAAAAAATAGTGAAGAGTTAAATAATTTAAATTAAATAATTAATATTTTAGATTTAAACTGTACTTTATAAAGTATAATTAATATGTTTATTTTATAATTTAAATTAAAAATAATTATTAAAATTGAACAATATATTAATAAATTGTATTCTTAAATATTTTTAATGAAATACATTTAATTTTAAAATTATTATTCTATCATTCAATTTTATTAAAATATCTATTTTATCCATTTTTCTTTATAAAAATCTAACCCTAAATTCCCAAATCAAAAACCTTAATTTTCAATTACATATCCTAACCCTAATCCACCCCTTTCCCCTTTAACCTAACACGCACACAAACACAACACAGAAAACAGAGGAAAGAGAGAGAGCTCCGAGAAATAACTGCGCCAGGAGAAGGAAGAGAGGAGAAAGGGGGATGCCACCGACGGAAAAAGGGACTGATGCCGCCGTCACATGCCTCGCCGTTGCCGTCGATTTCGCCAGGAGAAGATGCATGGAGAGAAGAGCCGTGGGTCAGGCCAGAGATCGCCGACACTACTAGAAAACTAGTTATTACAGACGAATATTTCCGACAGATTTTATCCCACTGAAATACAGACGGAATTTCAGAGGGATTTTTTTGTCGGAAAACAAAAAAATAGATTAGCATAAATTACAGACGGAAAAGAGAAATTATTAAATTATTAAGTAGACAAAACGCGCGTTTTATTAAATTATTACAGACGGAAAATCTGTCTGTAATTTAAAATTTTCCCTCGAAAATATTAAGTTAACCTAACTCACATCCTATCCTCTCGCGATGCATTTACACTCCACACTCTCCTTCATAGGAGCTTCTTCCTATCCTCTCAGAACCCATCCTCTCAGATCCTATCCTCTCAGAGCTTCTTCCTCTCTCCGTCCACGTTCTCTCCATCACAGGAGCTTCTTTCACCGCCGCCGCTCTCTCCATCGCTCCGTCCACGATCTCATCACTGACAGCAACTTCCATTCGCTGGTCATCCTCATCCACCGGTTCAGGTATGGTTTTGCATGGCTTTCAATTTTTGAATTCTTCTCATTTGAAATCATAGTTCCTGTGCTGTTCAGGTATGGCTTCAGGAATCGAAACCATTACACACTAACAAACCAACAAACCCTAGCAACAACATTATCAATCTTACTCTCACTTTGTAAACTTGTCTGTCTCTTCGAACCCTAGCTTTTCTTTCAAGACAACTTATGTATTTATTTATTTATTCACTCCCTATTTCAATTTAATTTTGAATGATTTTTGTCTTCAGGAAGTGCAGCGATTAGAATCTTCTCTGGTTAGATTTCATTGTGGTGTATAAACGGTAGATGATGAAATTTGTACATTTGTGGTGGTTCTGCTTCATTGTGCTTCAAAATCTCCATCTTTTCCCGTTTACTGTTTGTGATCGATATATCATTCCTTCAAATAAATACTTGTTAGTTGTAATGTGTGCACCTGCATGGCTTCTACTTATTTTGATGGTGTTAACTTTCATGTTTATGTTGGAGATAATGTTATAATATATTCACATCTATCATGTGTTCGACGCAATGTCTCTGAGGGCCTTATCATGCTCCTTTCTTTCCTTTTTCTTTTTTTTTTAGGGTTAAGCATAACTTTGTCAAGAATTTTGTTTATGTAAATGAAATAAATGAATTAATGTGTTTACTATCTTAAAAAGAGAATCTAAACGCAATGTCATTAGTGCATGTTAAGTGCCTGTTTCTAACGGCCTTCCGTGGAAGAATTGGAAGAAACTGTGTTAGGAACAGCTCCAAATGGAATTTTTAATGCATCTATCTCAAATGCCTAGTTAGCAAGTCCTTATATTCTTAACCAAATTCACAAATAAACTGATTTGAGTCCTCAAAGAATTGACAATGAACTTGCCTGTTATGAAAGTGTACTAGGAAGTTATATTTTGCAAGAATTAGTACAAAAGCGGGATTTTGTAGGGTAACAATCATTGCCTTCTAATGAAGTTATGGTCCATTGATTCTACATTTTTTTTATTAACCTGCTTTGAATTCTAAGTCATAATAGGTAAAGTTATAGCTTTTGTTTACTATATTTATTTATGTGCCAGGTTAGAGTACCATTGCTTCTACCTTTCTCTCCTTTCTTTTTTAATTCTATTTTATTCCGGATCTGTCTTTTTCCCATGTTAATTTTTGTTGTTTCAAAGTAGGCAATATTTTCAACCATTGCTCATCTTATATTCATTATTGTTTTAGAAGCCTGTCGAAGTAAATGCTGAAACGAAACAGGATTTGAGAAGTTTTAAGCTTATATTGGAATATATAAAAGCCTTGCCTGTAAGTGTTGAACTACAGTTTACCCTTCATTATATAGCATGAACTTCTCTCTTATACACTCACTCCCTCACTGACACGACTTCATCAATGCCATTCAAGAAAATATTACGGTATTTTGTTTTATGGTGCAATTTGCATAGAGGAGTAATTGAATCTATTTTGTTTTCTGGTGCAATTTTTTATGATATTTTGCAAGTGGTATGTCTCTATTCTGAATGTTTGTTTTTTTCCTGTTTGGCTGGAACTGATGACTGATAGGAGGGTCAAATAATAATGCTTTTCAAATGCAAGCGGAGATTCAATTGCTTTCGCCACTCGTTCCTGTTCATCAATTGAGCTTCCTCAGGTTGCTGGTCCATCATGGGCACCCTTTGCTTCTTAGATCACTGGTTGGTAAGTCAACCTTTTCCCCTTCTTTGCCTTTATATGCTTTCTTTACCAATATAGAATTCCTTAATTAATAATGCCATGTTCTATATTGGTAAATAGCTAAATAACTAGAAATGTTGATGTTATGGTTGTTTAAAAAAAATGTAGTTTTTTGGATTATTAGTGAAATTTTGGAACCTGAGGATTAATGGCCATATGTCTTTTTATAGAATGCTTTGAAGTTTGGATTTTGATATAGGGACCATGTAACTAAAGCGGTTCAAATTTGAATATTTAGCTTCTCAGCCTAAGAGTTCTAGGAAGTTAGATCACAGAGCTCTGAGTTGAATAGTTTTGTTACTGCTTACACCAAATCAACTTCTGCCCCTCACTTAATTATCTATTGAATTGCATTTTCAAGTGAAAACTCTGAAGTGTATGGTGTATTTCATTTCAGTGAGAAATGTATGGTTTGAGGCCTTATACAATTGCCTAGAAAACTCATTATTCATTTCTTACTTTTACTTTTTATCTAACCTGCAACTTTGATGTAGATATATGATCACCAGCATCACATGGGCCTTCTCATAATGGAGAGAAGGGAATTGGCTTCCAAGTATGAGCAAGTTAAGACCTTGGCTGAGTCTTCTGAGTTAATGCATAAACATGATTCAGCCATGACTAAATCTGCTTTAACTGAAGCACGACAACGCGAAGAAAGTTTGAAGAAGACAGTCAGAGGCGAACTCGCAGTTAGAAATTCAACTAAACTTTTTGAGTAAATTAGCAAAGGAACAATGGGATGCATATAAATCTGTGATTGATAGCTGCAACAAGCTCAGATCAGAAAAGGTATTTCTTTCAAATCATTTGTGGTTGTTTAATTAATGGAAGTAACATCAAAATTAGAATTTTTACTCCTGTGGATGTAGAGTAAACTGATTGATAATGCTCACTGTTAAATAACTAGAACATTTTGGCCTTATGGTATGCCTTGCATTAGATTAAATTTCTACATTCCTGTTTATTAGTTATTTTAATGAGATAGGACATCTTTACTATTAGACTTATACAATTAAGTTGACTTTTGATGGGTTTGAAAGAGATTATATATCCAACTTTACTGTTTGCCTGGTTTTCAGTTTCAAGTGGTGTGACTGAATTTCTAATGCACATATGTGATATCATGTTCTTGAGACTACACTTCAGGATCTCATGTTCTTGCTTTTCTTCTTGTGTAGATGTTGAAAATGCAATTCTCACAGTGGATAGAGCAAGCTTCTGAACCCAACAAGGAAGCAGTTATTAAAGCATTGCTAGGTGCAAAAGAAGCTATGCTTGGGATTAGATATCATATGCGCCTAATGGGTGAGGCTGCAGGTGTTCCTGTAAGTTCCTTTCATTGATTTGGCACTTATTATTAGGCTTCTTCTGTTTGAATGATGTTAATTATAAATTATATCTGTTGGTAGAATATCACTACTCTTTCCTTGCAATTCATGCAGATTGAACCAGAACCACAAACAAAACTTTTAGATGCTACACTGAACTTGGAAGGAGTGTTGTTGGCTGGAGTTCCAGGAGCAGGAGGATTTGATGCTGTCTTTGCTGTTACTTTTGGAGATTCAAGCAGCAATGTGATGAAAACATGGAGCTCACTCAATGTTCTTGCCCTTCTGGTTAAAGAAGATCCTTGTGGCGTTTCTTTAGAAAGTGTTGACCCTAGAACAAATGAAATCACTTCAGCTGTATCTTCAATTCATATTGAATAATTTTTTGTAAATATTGTTTATTTTTAATACGATGAATTTGTTTATTTTTTGAAATATTGTAAATATTAGAATATAAATGAGATAAAAATTGTATTAAATTTATATTTATTTTGTATGAAAACAAGTTTATTTTGTAATTAGAAAAAGTAAAAAAAATTCTATTTTACCTTACAGACGGATTTACAGATGGATTTTTTGTCTGTAATCATGATTTTCCAAAGTTTAAATTACAGACGAAAAATCTGTCGGAAAATCCGTCTGTAATTACAGACGGAAAATCCGTCTGAAAATCTGTCTGTAATTATAGATAGAAAATTCGTCTGAAATCCGTCTGTAATTACAGATGGAAAATCCGTCTGAAAATCTGCCTGTAATTACAGACGGAAAATCCGTCTGTAAGTTTGTCACCTTCAGGAAATGGAGGGAGAATTTACAGAGGGAAAATCCGTCGTTAAATAGTAAAAATTCGTCGGTAATTTTTCGACGGAAAAAAAATTCGTCAGTAAATAATTTCCGACGGGGCTTTTACAGAGGGACAAAATCCGTCGGTAACCGAAAATCCGTCTGTAATAAAGACTAAATCTGTCTGTAAATCTGTCTGTATTTATCCATTTTCTAGTTGTGCGAGGGGGAGAGAACTGTCGTTGCGTCTGCTGCAGGCTCGCCATCGTCGCCACCGTGGAGCCGCGAGGAGGTCATCACCGGTGCGAGCACGCGGAGGGAGAGAGGGAGCCCGCAAATTCGTGAATCACTATCCCTTTGAACTCTGAAGCCAAGTTCAAACTCACCCAACCAAAACCCTAAGTTCTCCTTGTAGCGGTTCTGTCGCAGTGCCACCGCCATCCATGCTGTCGGTGCCTCCGCGTCCTCTCTTGTAGCTCGGTGTCCTCCTTCCCCCTGTCCCCGTCCTCTCTGGCTTTTCTCGAATTTGGTGTAGCTCGCTGCTATGTCGCCACTCGCTGTCGTCTCGCCAGTCACCGTCCGTATCTCCGTCGAAGGTTAGCGGCACTGCTTTCACTTCTTTGGTTCTTCTCTTCCTTTTATGCTCTGTTGCTGATTTTTGAATGTGAAATTGTGAATGGATTAATGGAAAATCAAATAATTGATTTTGTGTTGTTGCTCTTTTTTTAATTCCTGAAATTTTTGTTGAAATTTTCTTGCTGCTGCTAAAAATGGAAATCAAATCATTATTGAAATTTTTGTTTAGCTTTATTGATTTTAGGTTTAGTGTGATTAGGGATTACTTGTTGCTGTTTTGTAATGATTATTGCTGAATGCTAAAAATGAAAATCAAATCAAATGTCGTTTGTTGCTGAATGATAATTTTTGTTGCTGAATGCTGAATGCTGTTGGTAGTATTAATTTTGTACTGTTATTGATTTTCTGGTTGTGTTGCTGCTGCTGCAGTGGGTTCTGAGTTCTGGTGTGCGGTTGTGTGTTTTGTGGCTCTGCTGTGTTGATCATCTTTCTCAATTGTCACTCTTCACTTGCATTGTGTTGATCATCCTTTTTAATTGTCAATGTTCTTTATTAGAACTGAGAAGGAAAATGGCAATTTGAACCAGCAAAAGGATTTTCGCAGCGTCAGCGCGTGCTCACAATTGCAGAAACAAAAAAACTAACTGTTTTTCTGCCCTCTAGTACCTCTTCATCTTTCCTTCTATTTCTGCACTCGTTCATTGTATAGTAAGTCAACTCTTTGGATTACTGGCATAATTGAATTGGAGATTTAAGAGAGACAGTTGATTTCTTAATACTTAAAATTCACCTTTAGTTTTGATCTAATTGTTTTGTTTAGTAGGAACTAATAGAATCTCTTGATGGCTTTATCATTGTTGTTTTCCAAGTTATACTAGTTTCTTGTAAGAGAATTAAAGCTAGCTAGTCTGGCCTCCCATTTTGCACAAATAGGAATATGTAAATATGGCCAATTTATCAAAACTATAGTCACAATTAGGAAGTTTAATTTAATAGTATATGATGCAGATACGCCTATGGTACATATATTTGAGCAGAAACAAAGTATTTGTACATTATAGCATATGTTGCGGAATAGGATAATAACAATTAAGAGTATTGAGTATTGATATACTTGTTATCTCTCTTTGAAATGTTACTTTCTGTATTGGTTGTTATTTATGGAACCCTAGACGGTAGAAATATCAAAGTTTTAAAGGAGGTTCTGCCGAAGTTTTTCTAAATATTTTAGATAAAAGTTAATAGAAAAAATTATAATTGGTGTTATATCTTGTTTCTAATTTTTTGTTACATCGATAGGTGGAAGCCATCAAAAGAATTGCTGAGTATGTTGCTCAACTGAAAAAGAGTTGGGAAAGGACATGGTAAGAATTTTAGAGTTCGTATTCATTGTTGAATAATACGAGTATAGTTTTTTGTTTTTCCTATGCATTTTTAAAGGAAAAACAAATCTTATTTCTTAAACTAGTATTTTTTGGTTGGTGGTGTTTTCAGGTGTGTGGAACTTATTAGAAGTTTCTCCATGAGAATGGATCAGAGCTATATGAACATAATGGAGTTTGTAATTTGTAGTTTACATTTTGGAGATTTATAATTCCTTGTTTTTCTTGTCCGATGTATCTATCTAGTTCATTAGGGTTCTTCAATGTGTTTTGTTAGTTTGTACTTTAAAGTTTGAACTATCTATGTCATTATATATTATATAAATGTTGACTTGTTGAGTAAATTAGTTAATATATTAATTAATTAAAAATTATAATTTGGCAAATTATGTGTGTAATTTGTATTAAAAAATTATTACAAAATAAATAGTGTTTTGTAACTATAGGAAAAAATGTTACAAAATCAAGCTATATTTTGTAACAAAATATTATGATAGAAAAAACATATTGTCGCCAAAAATATTTTGAAGATCAAAATTTGTTATCACTTTTGTAATGACTTTTGGTTTTCTACATCAAAAAAATTTGTTACAAAATATTACTTTGAATTGTAACAGTTCTATTTTTTGTTACGAAAACTTTTTGTAACGGGACATACTGCAACGACCCTTTTTTTGTTACAAATTTTTTTTGTTTCAAAATTTCGATTTTTTGTAACAATTTTTTTTATTACAAATGTTGCTTTTTCTTGTAGTAAGAAAATGACGTAGGAAATCCGATCCTAAGGAGAACTAATTTTAAGCCTTCAAAAGAAGTAAGGGTTTGGTTGAATTAATTATGTGAAAAATGTGTATTTGATGTGTGTTTATGGAATTAATGTTTGACGATTGAATTGAGTGATGAAATAGTTGTTTAGTAATGTTATTATGTTGTTTATAAGCTTAGAAACTAATTATTCTTGGAAGTTTCATGGTCGGTGGTTTGTGGAGTTTCTAAAGAGTTTAATTCTAAGATTGTTTAATGTGTTTTTGATGTGATATTGAGGGCTGAATTTTGGAGACAAAAGATGGTAAAATGTTTTTACTGTAATACTTCCATCATTAGAATGTTACGCTTTTGGTTGTGCTGCGTCACTCTGATAACGAGGATATTACAACAACTTCTATATATAATAATAATAAAAAATAGGAGCCTTTACCTGAAAACTTTATTAATGACTTTTCTTTTATATATATATATATATATATATTCACAACTCCTATCATTCTTTACAAAATGTAATAATAATAATAACAAAAACAAGAAAAAATATCTAAAAAAATGAAACAATTAAAGTACAACTGAATACTCAGTAAAATTTTCATAGGCTTTTCGTTTGTTTCCTGAAAAAGATAGGGTTGTAAGGGAGTGAGAACCTAACCACACGGTCTTAACATAGGGGTTTCAGAATTGTCATAAAAGGATATATAAAAAAGAATTTATTTTACAACAGCAATCATTGCTCGTCTTATGGATCTTTTCGCCAAACTATCCTTTCCTTAAATCTCGATCATTGGGCATATTACTCACTAATTCTAAATCATGTGATTTTCTATCCAAAAGCAAAAACATTGAAACTCCGATTTATATCAAATTTAAGCTGTAACCCTCATCAATCTCATTTTAAAATTCTGTCTTCATACAACTTTTCAAACAATAATAATTAATCATCCCAAATCCAATTTTATATTTCATTTACAAAAATTTCAATCTCAACAATATTTTGTAACATTTCACTACATACCAAAGAAACAATTTCACCAAACTTACAAAGAATTTATCCAATCACGGCCTCCAGTCCAAAACTCGTTCACGTTCAAACAATCACTGCCTCCGGCCCAAAATACACCATAACACATTAATATACATCAAGAGATATAATTCAATCATATCATAGCCTCCAACCAAAATTCATTCAATCATCTAGTCAATCTCGTACAAGCTACCGTACTCCACCATAATCCAAACCAACAAGTCACAATCACAAGTAATCATATAGACAATCAAATAATCACACATAAAGAACAACTATGACAAGCAATAAAATTAGCAGTTAACAGAATATCAATCAAGCAAACCAAATAATTATGCAGACCCCAGCAATTTCAAACAAACGCAGTATGATGCATGTCTGTCCTACTGGTGGTGAGCTCACTCGTCGTTTAAACTACCAGACCCGACACATCCAGTAGCTAACCTGGACATAATCTCTCTGTGGTGCATCCCCAGGAAGAACAACAAGAAGGAAATCCTCAACTTTTTGGAAGAAAATCCTCAAACTTCCACCATCTCACTGGAGGTCGCGCTATCTGGGATATAGTGCTTGCCATACTTCACAATTAGAAAGAGACTGTGATGAAACAATAGGGAATCTTCATCCTAACTCGTTAACACCACAATCAAAAATTGAATCAAAGAGAATCCTTAACCTTCTATCCGAATCTCCGATGTACAAGAGAGGGAATCTTCAATCTCACTTGTCCACTATAACATAAGAGAGAGAATATTCAACCTCAACTTGTCTATCCGTGAGTGGGACAAAGCCACCATCCTCACCATGGATGGAACGAACCACCATCTCCACAACATCAATCATAATCACAATCAAACATAACCAAGATTATAATCAAAATTACGACTCTATATAATCATATTTCAATCAAACCTCATCATAATCATAGTCATAATCAAAATCGAAATCAAAATCATAATTCTTTATGTTCACATTTATCATAAGGATAATTATCCTCAAGCCATGAGTGAGATAAAATCACCGCCCTTACCACAGTTGGGAATTAAACCGAAGGAAATCATCAAACTTCTATCCAATTCTCCGATGCGATAAGAGAGGGAATCCTCAACCTCAAACATGTCCACCGCAACAAAAGAGAAAATCCTCAACCTCACTTGTTTACAATAACACTGAGCAATATCTCATATCACCATTAAAATCAATTTCACATATATCCCCAAGATAACATCAAAATATTTCACTTAACAAAGCTCTTATCAAGGAATTACTCAATTCAATCTGTTATATTCACCCGCAGTATATTCAAAGATTTAAAAATGGTTTTTAGACTCCATACGGAGGTTACAGGGGTTTACAAACTTGCCGGAGAGGCTTAACAGTTCAAAACAACATTGAAACATTCACACGACTCAAAACCTTTTCTTTAACCAAACTTACGAAATTTACCCAAGAGTCAAAATATTAATTGAACATAGTCATTTTTATTCTTAAACAATTATTTTAAATTCACTAAAATACCCCAAAAACATAATTCCTTCCATGATTATTCAAATTTAAATAAGTTAATTCTTCAGTTCACTTCTATTACTTTAGATTTCTCTAAAACTTCACAAAAATATAGTCCTTTGATCAAAATTAGTCAAACAAAACTCATTTCTATTTAATGAAGTACCCAAAGGCCAAAACTAATTTCAACTTCATTTCTTTAATTTAATACTTTTTCAAAAAGACTCAAAAATTATTTTGTTTCACCGATCAAATTCAAATTCTTTAAATTCACTAAAAACTTCTCAAAACATAATTTTTCAATCAAAATTTTCAAATAAAACTTTAAAATAAAGTCTTTAGTTTTTCTGAAAATAGCACTTATTATTATTATTATTATTATTATTATTATTATTATTATTATTATTATTATTATTATTATTATTATTATTATTATTATTATTATTATTATTATTCAATTTTCACTCAAATTCTTATAAAAATTTTGGCAGCACCTCTCCTAAAATTTGAACTTTCTTACCCTTTAAGGGTTCCATCTAAACCAAACATCTGTCAACCATTCAAAACATTCAATAATTCTTAGCATATACTAATCAAATATTTTTTGACAATTAGTAAATCAATTACAGCTCATAACCACAAAGAAATCAACTTCACCAATTAGTCACACAAGTCAGCCACATTCTATTTGAGCATTTAATAACACACATTTATCAAGTACTGTCCAATTCAATCTATAAGATTCGCACAATCACAGAAAAATATATTTTTCTCATGGATATCGATTTATAACAATTCCTTAAAATAAAAGTGTGTTTTAAGAAAAGTCCTTACCTTGATTTGTCAAACTTGCCAAGACCAGAAAATTGGGAACCTCGCAGCATCTACAGTGCAACTTCCAACAAAAGTGTCACGGTTACGGTAACAAAATAGCAAGCAGTAGCTCAGATCCAACAACCTCCTCTGGATGCATACAAAACATAGCAAGAATGGCCTTAAAAGGCTTAGCAAAGGTAGAACTAAGCATATTATCATCAAGGCAGTAACAAACAAAATAATGCCAACATAACAGAATTCAATCATACCAAGGAAAGACAGAATAGAACAATAATGACATCCTAGACAATAAAGGCTTTCGGTGATTCTAACGGTAGCAGTACAGCTCAACGGCGAGCTCCATCGAACAAGACAGATTTAGGAGCAATGATGGAAACTGGCAGAATGCAGAATGGAGCTGAACAGGGCAGAACGCAAAGCAAAATCTCAATAGTGGCAAGACGGCTCTACCCAGCTTCTGTGATGTCATCCTTGAGCTCCATGGTGACACCCTCAATCGACAATAGCTTGGTGGCACTAGAGGCGGCAGATATGGTCTCCAGGGGAGACAGCGGTGATGGCTTCTTCCTCTTGTTCACTGGCTCACGTCTCTCTCTCCCTCTCACTTCCCTCTCTGGGTTGGCGATGGCGGAGAAGACCTAGCTAGCGTCAACCTTTCCCGTTCTCCCTCTCTTCTTCTTCTCTCTCAAGCTCTCTGAACGGGCAAAAAATTGCCGATTAAGAATTTATAGTGAAAATAGCATTGCAAGTACAGTTCTTAACCGAGGAAAATCCCGCTTATCAATTTAGAAAGAGTGTAACAATTTTAAGAACAAAATTATTGGGAGTAGAAATCCCAGGTCGTCTCCCAACAAGTTGACAAAAGAGTGCTATTTTATTAGTCAGGAATTTTTTTCTGAGAATTTTTAGATTTGGAGAACGGGAAATTAAAATAATAATTAATTAAAGCAAGGAAAATTAACGAGAGAATTTATATAATTAAAATAAAAGCCTTGACCGGGAGAAGATTAATTGAAATTTCTATCCTTGTTGAATTCCCAAGTGTAATGGTAATAGGTTGTTGCTTCTACTTAGTTATCCTTTACTAAATAAAGGAAAGTCAAGTAACTAACTAGCTCTGATTCCTAATTCCTAATCCTCTCCTAAGAAAGAATTAGAGTTAGAGACTAGAGAGCCAATCAACAACTTCCAATTTCCAATTGACACTTGAGTATTCCAACTCAAAGGTCTCCTTTTAATCAACTCCCAAGTCAAGTTGGGAGTCTACTCCATTGACATGAATACAACCTTCCTAGACATATAAAGGGAATAAAAAGAAGACATGATAAACTAAATAAAATAATAACTGAAAATTAATTAAAGGTAAAAAGAGTTCTTTGCATTAATAAATCCCAAAATCATAAACATACGTATCTGAACAGGGTTAATGGGCGATTAAAAGAGTAAGGAAATAAGGAAACAAACTAGAATAATGAAAAATTCAACGGAGGTAGTGACTCTTCTCAATATCCAAATCAAAAGCATAAAACTCTAAAACTGTGTATGTGAAGAAACCTAGAGGAAGTAGTGATTTCTCTCTAAGATTCTAATCTAAAACTAAAAACTGTATGAATGAGAATGTGTGTTGAGTCTCTGCTTGTCCCCTTGTTTTAGTCTGTGTTTCCGGGCCGAAAACTGGGTCCAAACTCAGCCCAAAATTGCCCCCAGCGTCTTCTGCGTTTTCTGCACGTGGCGCATGTCACGCGTACGCGTCGATAGTCATCTGCGTGTCGCTCCTCGCTGGTTGTCTCCTTAGTTTCTTGTGTTCCTTCCATTTTTGCAAGCTTCCTCTCCATCCTCTAAGCCATTTCTGTCCTATAAAGCCTGAAAATACTTAACGCACAGATCACGGCATCGAATGGTATAGAGGGGAATTAAAATACACAATTTAAAGGCTTAGAAAGTAAGTTTTCAACCATAGAACAAAATTGAAAAGGAATTGTAAAATCATGCAAATTGTGTGAATAAGTGTGCAAAGACTTGATAAAAACCACTCAAATTAGCACAAGATAAACCATAAAATAGTGGTTTATCAATCTCCCCACACTTAAACATTAGCATGTCCTCATGCTAAGCTCAAGGAGACAAGGGAATGAATGGGGAAAAGTAAGACTCATGAAATGCAACTTATATATGAATGCAACTATATGCTAAGATGTTTCTGTCTACTTGGTTAAAAGTAAACAAGTTCTCCAAGACAAACATAAATCAGATTCCACTAATTCAAATCATGCAGTAAAAGGCAGGTAAACTTGTAAGAAGATGGCTCATGAAAGTAGGGAACATAGAATCAGGCATTGAACCCTCACTGGTAGTGTATATGCACTTTAGTCTCTCAAGTGTCTAGGGTCAATCACTCTACTCTTCTCTAGTCATGCTTTCTAAAACTTTGTTCTTCATCTAACCAATCAACAAATATTTAGTGTACACATGTAAACATCATGAGGTCTTTTCAAGGTTGTAATGGGGCTAAGGTAAGGGTGAGGATATATGTATGGCTGAGTGAGTTATAATATGAATCTTTGACTAACCTAAGCTCTCAGCTAACATACACACACTTTATATAACTCTAAAATCATGCCTAACTACCCAAAATTTCCACTTTTGTATGTTTCACATACTCATATATCAAATTTTCTTTAATTTCACCACACATGCATTGATCTTTTATTAAACTTAACATTGGGGTAATTTTGTCCCCTATTTATTTATTTATTTGTTTATATTGTAAAAAAAAAATTTTTTTTTTGAACATGAAAGCAAACATAACATATCAATGCACATGGGTTTTTAATTTTTCTGGTTTCACATGAGTAGGTACCCAAATTCCCAATATTCAGATAAAGTAGAAACATAACACATTCACATTAACCCAGGTTCCCACAATTTCCCTCACTTAATTGATACACAATCTCTATCTTAAGCTAACCAAAGATTCAATTGGGGGTAATTAATTATTTTTCCGCTTAAGGCTAGTGATGTGGTAAAATATAGAACAAATGGGGGTTAAAAGGCTCAAAGTGGCAAACAAAGGTAATTGAAATGGTAGGCAATGTAGGATAAGTGAGCTAATAACAAATGATGGCCTCAATCACATGTATGTATGCAAATACACTAAACAATGGACATATAGAATGGAACAAACTATAGATTACAATCATAGAGAAGAAAACACACAAGAATAAAATTTATGGTTAAATAATTGTAACCATATAATTAAGCTCAAAATCTCACAGGTTGTGTGTTCTTAGCCATAATTCATGTTCCAAATTACAATCTTCAAACAAGTTTAACACAAATTTTCAATTTAAATTAGTGAAATACTATAAACTAGAGTCTTGAAAAGAAACTCATTACTTTAACCAAGCAGAACATACATGTAAGCAATTATTATCATGCAATCTATCCTATCTAACAAAAGAAAAAGTCAAATGTTGGTGTTAAGAGAGAGAAATTACCTCCGAAAGTCAAGGACTGACCTCCCCACACTTAAAGCTTGGCACGGTCCTCTGTGCCATCAGTAAGGAGCAAGGTAGGGCTGGAAGCATCGCCTCCGCTGTCTGGTTTACTATGGCTCTATGTGCTACTGGATGAAGGGGAGTTCGGGGTGTCCTTCTGTTCTGGAGGTGGGTGAGTACCAACAATGAGTTTCTTCAGGTAGTTGTATCGGCACTTGTTACGGCGCTCCATTTGCTCCATCCACTGGTCTTGCCGATCGAACCTCTCAAGGATCTGAAGGAACATCTGATGGGTTGATGGTGCTTGTGGTGTGGATGATGGTGGAGTAGAAGAAGGAAGAGTATCCAAAGATGTGCCTGCAGGCCAGCTCGCAGAAGAAAGTGGTGGTCTGATGTACTTCCCATGCGGGACATACTGGTCGGCTCTAGGGATCATGACCTTCGTGTCTCCTACCCGATAGGACACATCTGCTGCAGAGACTAAATCTGAAACCAATGCGGGGAAAGGCAGGTTACCTGCTATCTGTACGTGTCCCATGGCTTGCCAGATGTGTCGGGGCAGGTTGAGAGATTGCTCTGTCAGGATACACCAGATGAGGACAGCCATGTCTGCTGTGAAGGTCGACTCGTGAGTGCTCGGAAAGATATAGTGGGACATAATCTGTGCCCACACGCGAGCCTCCAAGGTAAATGATTGGGCTGAGATGCTCTTGGGTTTTGACCGATGCGGCCCATAGATTCAGGTGCTGCCCGGTTGGGCTATAATTCTAAGGACATTATCCCAGTTGAACTGATACATCTGGCACTTAAGAGAGGCCTCTGATATGCATCCAATCCCTCTAGGCTAGGTGGAAGGTCCAGTGCTCACTGTATGGCACTTTCGGAGACAGGGACTTGGTGCTGATGGACATAGACAGTCTGCAGGGTAGGTGAGTAGAAGTTGGAGTAGAATTCGACTACCCAAGATAAGTTGGCCTCCCACGGCTGTCTCCTCAAAAATCCCACTGTCTCCTCTCTATGCGGGGCTCCACAAAATCAACAAAGTGTGTTGGAACAATGAGTATGTGCTCATTATTGTAGTTTCTCTCGGCTAGGATGGGGAACATCAGTTAGCAATAACGGTTAGGGAACCGTGTGGAGTCCCAAGCGAGAAAGGCTTTCTTTGCTTCATCAACTTTAATGATCCTCTTTACCCACTTTGTTGGCGGCTTGACATTGGTAGATAGAAGTGCCTTAGCCAGTGCTCTCTTGGTTCCTCTCCTTGCTGGTGTCTTATCAGTGGCCTTTTCTTTTCCTTTCTTGGTGCCCATGCCTAAGGAAGAAGGAAAGAGGGAGAATGTTAAATGTAGATAACCAAAACCAAAAGGTGGAAATTCCAAGTGATAATGAATGGCAAAGAAAAGATAATAGCTTAAATACATGGTAGCTACAACATGTAGGTAAGACATCAATTAAGAGCAAGAAGGCAATTCATAATAATTAGATGCGAGAGGGTAAAAGCATGCAAGGAATAGGTATGAGAAGCATAACTCAAGCATTGAATATTAAATGTGCCAAATTAAAGCGCACTTGTTATGATGACAATTGTGAATGATAATCCCAAGTACATGTGGAGTACAAGTATTGTGAAAAAGAGACATTAAAGTGTAAGAGTAGAATAAAATAAGATTCAAAATGCCATAAAAGCTTTTTCACAAACACTTGGTGTGCAATGTGAAAATAGGAATGAAAATAATGAATCCAAATGTATATGAGAGTCAAATTTAAATGTCAATTGTCAAATTACTCCTCATAATATCTACAAGCGTAATAAAAATAAGGTAATACCCAAATAAAACTCCAATACCAACATAAGAATGCATGAAAAAGAATGCAAAATAAACCACAAATAATTAAGCCAGTAAAGATTGAGAAGAAAGATAAATTAGTAATATGCAATAATGAAGGAAGAATGAAAAAAAATAGATGGGAAGAAGACAAGAACCTGAGGTAGAAGGTGAGAAAGGGAAGAAGAAAGTAGTGGAGAGTAAGAAAGAATAAGGAAGGAAGAAGGAAGAAGAAATAAGAAAGGATTAGGAATAAAAGAGAATTAGGATTGGGGGAGGGAAGAATTGAAATCTGGCAGCGTGCTTGTTTAATTGTGCATCGCATGTGACGCGTACGCGTACAGCACGCGTACGCGTGGGTCGCGCAATTTTGGTAGTGATGCGTAAGCATCTGGCACGCAGACGCGTGCCTTGTGTTGTGCGAATTGCGCGAAGGCAGCCTCGCGCACGCACAACTCTCGGGTTGTTACGCATGTGGGCCAAAAATAGACACGACGCGTGCGCGTCAGGTACGTGCACACGTGGATGGCCATGGAGCGAAAATGACGCGCACACGTACGCGTGATGGGGTTTGTGCTTCTAGCACAGTTCCAGCCCACACCAACACAACTCTCTGGCCAACCACTCATTTACGCTGAATTCCAGGGTCACGCGTACGCGTCAGGGACGCTTACGCGTGCACTGGCGAAAATACAATTGACGCGCACGCGTACGCGTGGACTTGCTTGTGTGCAAAGCACACTTCCAGCGCCACACCTGCCCAACTCTCAGGTCAATTCTTATTATCCTCGCATTCACATATGACGCGTACGCATCGAGGACGCTCGCGCGTCGAATTTTTTTATGCAGAATGCAGAATGCAGACTGTTATGCAGAAATTATGAATGAATATTGTGAAAAACAAAATAAAATAAAACTAAGAATGAAAAGGGACGATCATACCATGGTGGGTTGTCTCCCACCTAGCACTTTGCTTTTACGTCCTTAAGTTGGACGATCCACAAACTTAGTCTGCTTCTGTTGGCGGATCCTCCTAGAGGAAGATCTCGAGCTCCTTATTGTTCTTCATCTTCTCACCATGATACAGCTTCAAGTGATGTCCATTGACCTTGATGAATTTGGAGCTTGAAGGATGACTTAGGTGGAAGACTCCGTATGGCTCTGCCTTCTCTACTCTATAGGGGCCTTCCCACCTTGATCTCAGCTTGCTTGGCATGAGTCTCAACCTTGAGTTGTAAAGGAGAACTAGCTCCCCAGGTCTGAAATGTCTTCTCTTGATATGCTTGTCATGCACAGCCTTCACCTTTTCTTTGTATAGTCTGGAGTTGTCAAATGCCTCGAGTCGAAGGTTCTCCAGTTCTACTAGTTGTAGCTTTCTTTCAGCACCAGCCTTCTCAAATCCCATGTTGCCTTCCCGCACAACCCAGAAAACCTTGTGTTCCACCTCCACTGGGAGGTGGCAAGCCTTTCCATATACTAGGCGGAAGGGACTCATTCCGATGGGTGTCTTGTATGCTGTCCGATAAGCCCAAAGCGCATCTACAAGCCTGGTGCTCCAATCCTTCCTATGAGGCTTGACTATCTTCTCCAGTATGCACTTTATCTCTCTATTAGACACCTCGACTTGCCCATTGGTCTGAGAATGGTAGGCTGTTGCTACCTTATGAACAATCCCATACTTCTTTAGTAGACCTGCTAATCTCCTGTTACAAAAGTGAGTGCCTTGATCACTCACGATTGCTCGTGGTGATCCAAAGCGATAGATAATATGGTTTCTAACAAAGGAGACAACAACATTAGCATCATCAGTACGGGTAGGAATTGCTTCCACCCATTTAGAAACATAATCTACAGCTAACAGTATGTATAAGAAACCACTAGAGTTTGGAAATGGAGCCATAAAGTCAATGCTCCAGACATAAAAAAGTTCACAGAATGGCATAAGCTGTTGGGGCATCTCATCCCTCTTGGATATATTACCAAATCTTTGGCAAGGGGAACAAGATTACAGAAGGCAGTAGCATCCTTAAAAAAAGTGGGCGACCAGAATCCATAGTCTAAAATTTTTCTAGCTGTTCTTTGAGGGCCAAAATGTCCACCACTCTCAGAAGAATGCCAGGCCTCTAAAATAGACTAGAATTCTGATTGAGGCACACACCTTCTAATTATCTGGTCAACACCATACCTCCATAAATATGGGTCATCCTATACATAGTATTTGGACTCGCTTTTCAGCTTGTCCCTTTGATGCTTAGTAAAATTAGGAGGGAAGGTATGACTAACTAGATAAATAGCAACAGGTGCATACCAAGGAACTACTTTAGATATTGCATGCAAGCTATCAAATGGAAAAACATCATTGATAGGAGTGGAGTCACTCTTAATGTGCTCTAGGTGACTCAAGTGGTCCGCCACTAAATTCTGGGAACTACTCCTATCCTTGATTTTTAAATCAAATTCTTGCAGCAACAATATCCAACGTATTAACCTCGATTTGGACTCTTTTTTAGCTAATAAATATTTTAGAGCTGCATGGTCTGAGTATACTACCACCTTAGTACCAAGTAAATAGGCTCGGAATTTATCCAGAGCAAAAACAATAGCCAGAAGCTCTTTTTCAGTGGTAGTATAATTAGACTGAGCAGCGTCTAAGGTCTTAGAAGCATAAGCAATTATAAAAGGATCCTTACCTTCGCGTTGAGCCAGCGCCGCTCCTACTGCATGGTTGGAGGCATCACACATAATCTCAAAAGGCTGGCTCCAGTCTGGTCCTCTCACAATCGGAGCTTGAGTCAAGGCGATCTTCAGCTTATCAAACGCTTCCATGCAGTCCTCACTCAGCTCGAACTCAACATCTTTCTGCAGCAGTCTGGATAAAGGCAATGCTACCTTACTAAAGTGCTTGATAATCTTCGGTAGAAACCTGCATGACCAAGGAACGAACAGACTTCCCTCACGGAGGAGGGGTAAGGTAAACTAGAAATGACATCTACCTTTGCTGGATCTATAGAAATACCAGTATTAGAAACAACGTGTCCTAGAACAATATCTTGTTTTACCATAAAGTGACATTTTTCAAAATTTAATACAAGGTATGAACTAACACACCTGTCTAATACTCTAGCTAAACTATCTAAGCAAAGGTTGAAAGAATCACCATACACACTAAAGTCATTCATGAAAACTTCCATACAGTCCTCAATAAGATCTGAGAAAATACTCATCATGCATCTTTGAAAAGTAGCCGGTGCATTACACAAGCCAAACGACAGCCTCTTGTATGCATACATTCCAAAGGGACATGTAAAAGTAGTTTTCTCCTGATCTTCACGAGCTATATGAATTTGAAAATAGCCTGTGTAACCATCTAAAAAGTAGTAGTGTGATTTACCTGACAGGTGATCAAGCATCTGATCAATGAATGGCAGGGGGTAGTGATCCTTGCGAGTAGCCTGGTTGAGGCGCCTGTAATCAATGCACACTTGATGAGCGGATATTTTATACGCTTTTTGGGGTTAATTTCATATAGTTTTTAGTATGATTTGGTTAGTTTTTAGTATATTTTCATTAGTTTTTAGGCAAAATTCATATTTCTGGACTTTACTATGAGTTTGTGTGTTTTTCTATAATTTCAGGTATTTTCTGGCTGAAATTGAGGGAGCTGAGCAAAAATCTGATTCAGGCTAAAAAAATGACTGCTAATGCTGTTGGATTCTGACCTCTCAACACTCGGAATGGATTTTCTCGAGCTACAAGAGTCCAATTGGCGCGCTTCCAATTGCGTTGGAAATTCGATATCCAGGGCTTTCCAGCAATATATAATACTCCATACTTTACTCAAGGATAGACGACGTAAATTGGCGTTCAACGCCAGTTCCATGTTGCAGTCTGGCGTCCAGCGCCAGAAACAGGTTACAAGTTGGAGTTCAACGCCAGAAACAGGTTACAACCTGGCGTTGAACGCCCAAAATAGCCCAGGCACGTGAGAAGCTTAAGCCTCAGCCCCAGCACACACCAAGTGGTCCCCAGAAGTGGATTTCTGCACTATCTATCATAGTTTACTCATTTTCTGTAAACCTAGGTTACTAGTTTAGTATTTAAACAACTTTTAGAGATTTATTTTGTACCTCATGACATTTTAGATCTGAACTTTGTACTCTTTGACGGCATGAGTCTCTAAACTCCATTGTTGGGGGTGAGGAGCTCTGCTGTGTCTCGATGAATTAATGCAAGTATTTCTGTTTTCTATTCAAATACTCTCGTTCCGATCTAAGATGTTCATTCGCGCTTCATTATGATGAAGGTGATGATCCGTGACACTCATCACCATTCTCAATCCATGAACGTGTGCCTGACATCCACCTCCGTTCTATATTAGATTGAATGAGTATCTCTTAGATTCCTTAATCAGAATCTTCGTGGTATAAGCTAGAATCCATTGGCAGCATTCATGAGAATCCGGAAAGTCTAAACCTTGTCTGCGGTATTCCGAGTAGGATTCAGGGATTGGATGACTGTGACGAGCTTCAAACTCGCGATTGCTGGGCGTAGTGACAGACGCAAAAGAATAGTAAATCTTATTCCAGTATGATCGAGAACCTACAGATGATTAGCCGTGTGGTGACAGCGCACCTGGACCATTTTCACTGAGAGGACGGATGGTAGCCATTGACAACAGTGATCCACCAACACACAGCTTGCAATAGGAGGAACGTGCGTGTGTAAACAAGAAGACAGAGGAAAGTAGAGATTCAGAAGACAAAGCATCTCCAAAACTCCAACATATTATCCATTACTGCATAACAAGTAACCTTTAATTCATGCTCTTTTGTTCATTTGCAAATCAAATGATAATCACAAAGTAATATCCTGACTAAGAGTTGCAAGATAACCATAGCTTGCTTCAGACCAACAATCTCCGTGGGATCGACCCTTACTCACGTAAGGTATTACTTGGACGACCCAGTGCACTTGCTGGTTAGTGGTACGAGTTGTGAAAAGTGTGATTCACAATTCGTGCACCAAGTTTTTGGCGCCGTTGTCGGGGATTGTTCGAGTTTGGACAACTGACGGTTTATTTTGTTGCTTAGATTAGAAAAAAAAATTTTTTTCTTTTAAAATTTTCGAAATATGTGTTCTTTGTTCTTCCTTCATCTTCAAGTTGTTCTTGTTTATTTTTCTTGTTTGATCTTTAGTTTTTCTTGTTCTATTTCTTTTCTTGTTTTTCGTGTGCCTTTTCAAAACATTAGTTTTCAAAAAAATTTATTCTTAGTTATTAAAAATACTTCTTCAAAACAAGTGTTACATTTACTGGCCAATTGGCTAGAGCGTTGGTCTATGTTCTTGGTAATTGGGTATCTTCTTTTTAAATTCCTTTTTCAAAAATAATTTTTCTATTAAATCTTGTGCCAAACTTTAAGTTTGGTGTTTTCTTGTTGATTTTTCTTTGGTTTTCGAAAATTTTATTTTGGTTTTCTAAAAATTTTAAGTTTGGTGTTCTACCTTCATGTTCTTGTTGTTCTTGTGATTCTTCGAAGTGTTCTTGAGTCTTCCTTGTGTTTTGATCTTAAAATTTTTAAGTTTGGTGTTCCTTGGTGTTTTTCCTCCAAAATTTTCGAAAACAAGGAGCATTAGATCCAAAAATTTTAAGTTGTGTGTCTTTTATGTGTTTTTCTCTTTCATCATAAAATTCAAAAATAAAAAAAATATCTTTTCTTCATTCCACTCATAATTTTCGAAAAATTAGCATTAAATTAGTCATCAAATTTAAAAATCATATCTTTTTCAAATCATATCTTTTCCAATCAAATCCTTTCAATCATATCTTTTTCAAAACTTCCTAACCATTTTTCTGCTTTCTCTCTCTTCATTTTTCGAAAATCTTCACCCATCTTTATTTATTTTATTTTAGTTTATTTTATTTTTGAAATAAATAAATAGATAAAAATATTTTTTTTATTTTACATCATCTCCCTTTCTCCATCATGGATTTAAGTGGAAATGAACAGTCCAGAAGGACTCTGGGATCATATGCCAACCCCACTACTGCTTCATATGGGAGTAGTATCAGTATACCCTCCATTGGAGTCAGTAGCTTTGAGCTGAATCCTCAGCTCATTATCATGGTGCAGCAAAGTTGCCAGTATTCCGGTCTTCCACAAGAAGAACCTACAGAGTTTCTGGCACATTTTTTTACAAATTGCTGACACAGTCCATGATAAGGAAGTAGATCAGGATGTCTACAGACTATTACTGTTTCTATTTGCTGTAAAAGACCAAGCTAAGAGGTGGCTAAATAACTAACCTAAGGCTAGCATAAGGACATGGAAACAGTTGTCAGAAAAATTCCTGAATCAATATTTCCCTCCAAAAAGGATGACACATCTAAGGCTGGACATCCAAGGATTTAAACAAGGAGATAATGAATCTCTTTATGATGAATGGGAGAGATACAGAGAGATGCTAAGAAAGTGCCCCACTGAAATGTTTTCAGAGTGGGTTCAGTTAGACATCTTCTATTATGGGCTTATAGGAAGGGCTCAGATTTCTCTAGATTACTCAGCTGGTGGATCTATCCACATGAGAAAGACAATTGAAGAAGTTCAAGAACTCATTGATACAGTTGCCAGAAATCAGCATCTGTACCTAAGCAGTGAACCTTCCATGAAAGAAGAGGCTAGAACAGTAACTGCTGAACTCAGTTCTGCAGAACAAGCTACTGAATTCAATCAGTAATTGGATTTTCTAACAAAACAGTTAGCCGAATTCAAGGAGAGACTACAAGAGACAAGAATGGCTAATATAAATATGGAAGTACAATTAAAGCAAACAAAGCAGCAGCTGTCAAAATAAATAACAGAAGAGTGCCAAGCAGTTCAATTGAGAAGTGGGAAAACATTAGATGCCCCTCCTCAAGGTAGCAGGAAGCCAAGAAATGAGCAAACTACCCAAAATCCATCTGAGGACAGTAAGATCCCGGAGAGGAATAATTCTAGCAATCAAACGCCAGAAATTGGGTGGAAAGCTGGCGTTGCTCAGTCCTGGCGTTCAACGCCAGAAACAAGCAAGGAATTGGCGTTAAACGCCCAAAAGAAGCACAGTTCTGGTGTTCAGACGCCAGGAACAGGTGAGGAGTTGGCGTCCAACGTCTCTCCAGCTTCTAACTCTAGCATTCAAATGCCAGTGAGGGATCAGACATACACAAGTGCTGATAACAACCCCTCTAAAAAGGCTTCTCCAACCACCTCTGTAGGAAATAAACCTGCAGCAACTAAGGTTGAAGAATATAAAGCCAAGATACCTTATCCTCAAAAACTCCGCCAAGAGGAGCAGGATAAGCAATTTGCTCGCTTTGCAGATTATCTCAGGACTCTTGAAATAAAGATTCTATTTGCAGAGGCACTTGAGCAAATACCTTCTTATGCCAAGTTCATTAAAGAAATCTTGAGTCATAAGAAGGATTGGAGAGAAACTGAAAGAGTTCTCCTCACTGAAGAATGCAGTGCAGTCATTCTGAAAAGCTTTCCAGAAAAGCTTAAAGATCCCAGAAGCTTTCTGATACCATGCATATTAGAGGGTAATTGCACCAAGATAGCCTTATGTGATCTTGGGACAAGCATCAACCTAATACCTGCATCCACTATCAGAAAGCTTGGTTTAACTGAAGAAGTTAAACCAACCCGGATATGTCTCCAACTTGCTGATGGCTCCATTAAATACCCATCAGGCGTGATTGAGGACATGATTGTCAGGGTTGGGCCATTCGCCTTTCCCACTGACTTTGTCGTGCTGGAAATGGAGGAGCACAAGAGTGCTACTCTCATCCTAGGAAGACCTTTCCTAGCAACTGGACAAACTCTCATTGATGTCCAAAACGGGGAAGTAACCCTGAGAGTCAATGAGGATGAGTTTAAGTTGAATGCTGTCAATGCCATGCAGCATCCAGACACACCAAAAGACTGCATGAAAGTTGATTTTATTGACTCTTTGGTAGAGGAGATCAACATGGCTGAGAGTCTCGAATCAGAGTTGGAAGATATCTTTAAAGATGTTCGGCTTGATCTTGAGGATTCAGAGGAATTGAAAGAGCCTCTGAAATTTCCTCGGGAAGAGGAAAAACCTCCTAAACCTGAGCTCAAACCATTACCACCATCCCTGAAATATGCATTCCTGGGAGAAGTTGACACTTTTCCAGTGATCATAAGCTCTGCTTTAAATCCATAGGAAGAGGAAGCACTAATTCAAGTGCTAAGGACACACAAGACAGCTCTTGGGTGGTCCATAGGTGACCTTAAGGGCATAAGCCCAGCTAGATGCATGCACAAGATCTTATTGGAGGACAATGCTAAGCCAGTGGTTCAACCACAGAGGCGGCTAAATCCAGCCATGAAGGAAGTGGTGCAGAAAGAGGTCACCAAATTACTGGAGGCTGGGATTATTTATCCTATTTCTGATAGCCCCTGGGTGAGCCCTGTCCAAGTCGTCCCCAAAAAGGGAGGCATGACAGTGGTTCATAATGAAAAAAATGAACTGGTTCCTACAAGAACAGTTACAGGGTGGCGCATGTGTATTGACTACAGAAGGCTCAATACAGCCACCAGAAAGGATCATTTTCCTTTACCATTCATAGACCAGATGTTAGAAAGACTAGCAGGTCATGATTATTACTGTTTTTTGGATGGCTATTCAGGCTACAACCAAATTGCAGTAGATCCCCAGGATCAAGAGAAAACAGCATTCACATGTCCATCTTGAGTGTTTGCTTACAGAAGGATGGCATTTGGGCTGTGTAATGCGCCTGCAACCTTTCAGAGATGCATGCTCTCGATTTTCTCTGATATGGTGGAAAAATTTCTAGAAGTCTTCATGGATGACTTCTCAGTATATGGAGACTCATTCAGCTCCTGTCTTGATCACCTGACACTGGTTTTGAAAAGATGCTAAGAGACCAACCTGGTTTTAAACTGGGAAAAATGTCACTTTATGGTGACTGAAGGGATTGTCCTTGGACATAAAATTTCAAACAAGGGAATATAGGTGGATCAAGCTAAAATAGAAGTAATTGAAAAATTACCACCACCTGCCAATATTAAGGCAATCAGAAGCTTTCTGGGGCATGCAAGATTCTATAGGAGGTTTATAAAGGATTTTTCAAAAATTGCAAAACCTCTAAGCAACCTGCTAGCTGCTGACACACCATTTGTGTTTGACACAGAGTGCCTGCAGGCATTTGAAACTCTGAAAGCTAAGCTGGTCACAACACCAGTTATCTCTGCACAAGACTGGACATTACCATTCGAATTAATGTGTGATGCCAGTGATCACGCCATTGGTGCAGTACTGGGGGCAGAGGCATGACAAGCTTCTGCATGTCATTTATTATGCTAGCCGTGTTTTAAATGATGCCCAAAAAAATTACACAACTACAGAAAAGGAATTACTTGCAGTGGTCTATGCCATTGACAAGTTTAGATCATACTTGGTAGAATCAAAAGTGATTGTATACACTGACCATGCTGCTCTTAAATATCTACTCACAAAGCAGGATTCAAAACCCAAGCTTATAAGATGGGTGTTGCTTCTGCAAGAGTTTGATATATAAATAAGAGACAGAAAAGGGACTGATAAACCCATATTCTATGATGCATTTTGTGCTTAGTCTGAGTGATTTATTCAACTCTTTACCCACTTATTCATGTTAATTGCATGGTTTTACTTTCCCTTCCCTATTATGTGATGTATGTGAAAAACATGTTTCCTATGCTTTTAAATTAATTATTTTAATTACCTTTATTTCCATTCGATGCCGTGATTAGTGTGTTGAGTAGTTTCAGATCTTCTAAGGCAGGAATGACTCAAAGGATGGAAAGGAAACATACAAAAATGGAAGGAAAGCGCAAAATGGAGTCCTTGAAGAAACTGGCATCCACACGATCGCATGGACGACGCAATCGTGTGCCAAGCACGAATCAGCAGCGACGCGGCCGCATGATTGACGCGACCGCGCGCCTTAAGCAGAACGCACATGACGCGGTCGCATGACTGACGCGACCGCGTGGCAAGGAAAAGCTCCGAACGACGCGACCGCGTGACCCACGCGGACGCGTGACAGAGGCTACACACCAGAAATTGTAGAAAACACTCATAGCGAATTCTGAAGCCCTTTTGGCCCAAATCCAAGTCCAGAAGGCATAGACCAAAGGTTATGAAGTGAAGGAATGCATCCATTCAGGGAGAGCTCGCCAATTTTCCACTTCTCATGTTTTAGATCTAGTTTTGAGAGAGGTTCTCTCCTCTCTCTGTCTTAGGATTAGGATTCAGGACTTCTCTTAGTTTTAGGAGTAACTCTCGGTCCAGGTTTAATGTTCCTTTACTTTAGTTGATTATTTACTTTTGCAATTTGATTTATGAATTCTTCTATGTTCCAGATTATTTGAATTAATGTTATTTGAGGTATTCCAGTTTAATATTGCTTTCTCTCATTTATGCTATTATTGCTTTTACTCTGAAGACATCTTTATTCCAGTAGATTTACTTTTCCTCTTTTGGTTCTGGTTAAGAAATCAGTAACTCAGGATTTATCCAATTCAACAGCATAATTGATAATTGTTATCTTGCCAATTGAATTGAACTTCAATAATCCCAATCTTTTCTTAGAAAATAAATAGAATTCGAAGATCAAACTAATTTATCCCTTGACCTTCCCTTGCCTTAGCAAAGGTTAACTGAGTGGAATTAAGATTCGACTTTCATTGTTGTTGATAAGAATAAGTAAGCCTGGACTTCCAATTTCTCATACCTTGCCAAAAGTTTGCTTTACAGTATTTGTTTATTTAATTTAATTGCTATTTAAATCAACTGTCATATTTGTCCCTCATTCTTAAAACCCCCAATTCTACAATCTCCATAACCAATAATAAGAACATACTTCCTTGCAGTTTTCCTTGAGAAGACGACCCGAGGTTAAATACTCAGTTATCAATTTCAAGGGGTTTGTTACTTGTGACAACCAAAACGTTTGCACGAATGGGATTTCTGTCGGTTTAGAGACTATATCTACAACGCGACTGTTTTTATGACATTCTTTACTAACAAGAATCACGTTCGTCAAAATGGCGCCGTTGCCGGGGAACTGCTAACGTGTGCCTTATTATTGGTTATTGTAAATATTTTTTATTTTGCTTGTTTATTTTTTTTGTTTTTCCTTTTTAATTTTATTTGCTACTATGAACTCTCACCCCTCTCGCTTTGAGTTTGGTTCTAACTTTGTTGAAGGAAATAGAAGCTGCAACAGGAATATGTATCAAGGTCAGGCCAATCAAGGATGGATGGAGCCAAGAGGATCTAATCAACCCTTTAGGCAACAACACCCTCCAAGATATCATGGACACCGACCATTCTACAATGCATACCCAACTGAAAGATATGGTGGACAACCTTGTGGCTACCAACAAGCCCCACCCCGTGCCTATAGACTATCCTCTCAACATAACCTCGAACCACCACACTCACAAGCTTCTCTTCACCATTCGCCACCGTATGATCCTTTTCCACCCCTGTTCCAATCCAATCACTCCCAAGCACCACCACTTCCCTATGTCTCATGTCCAAATCCATCACCCCGAGAATCAGAGGTTCGCCTCAAGGCAACAGTAAATAAACTTCAAGCAACTATTCGACAACTGGAGCAAGCAGTAATTCAATTAGTTTCTAGACGCGCGAACATTCAAGGACCAACCACAGCCCCATGTGGACAATCTAATGAAGAGCGTGGCACGAAGGAGATATTAGAAACTCCAGTGGACAAGACAGAGCAGGAATTTGTACTTGAACAAGTAGAAGAAGCTGTCATTGTACAAGAAGAAGAGTTGGTTAAAGATCTAGGAGACGCTGAACCTCCATGGGAATCCACAGCTGAGGAGAACTCCATCAAGGACCTTGCAGTTAATGCTAAGGAGGATATTGCACAATCCCCAAGGCAAGTCGTTTATGAAGAACTAGACGGAACAACCCAGGACACAAATTCTCTTGATAATGATAGTCGCAAGTCAAGCTCTCTTAGTAATGAACTTGCACCCGCAAGTGAATTCTCTGAGATCGAAGAATCTTCCCCAAATGAATACGAAGATGATGCAGAGGTAGATTTCTCTCAACCTCCCATATATGACTCAAGTGATGAGGAAGACATAGAAGACTTTGACCAGGGCTCAGATGCATTTGAAGAACCTTACAAGGAAGTGGAGGAATTCACAGAAGAACACAAGGGAGTAGAACTCACAGAACCATTGGAATCACCTACCCCAAGGCCATTACCGCCTAATACAAGCTTCAAGTGGGTACAATCCTTAACCTTTAACTTTACTTATTCACTTGAATATGGTTTACTTGAAACAGATGGCCAACTTAGAGCTCTATTCGGCTTTAAGAGTAAGAGGAAAATGGCTCGTGCTCAGAGCTGGTGCACAAGGTTCAATAAGGTTCCACGCTTCAACTTGAAGTGCACGGATTAGTATCAAGCTCAATTGAATGGACCTCGGAAAGCGTTTGGTCACTATGGTGAGAATTTACTTTCTAAATCGCCCGAATGGAAAAATATAGATCAAGACGGAGGCAAATTTAGATCCAAGGCTTGGGATCCTGGAATCTATTCTGACATTCGTCACCCCGGAAGTCTGAAAATCTGTTTGAAGCTGCTCAGAAGCTTTACATGCCTAGTTTGGGACCCCAGAGGCTATTGGCATTCCAAGCACTGGTGGATATTTCTGGATGCATTTAAACACAAGCCACCATAACAGGAAGCTCTTCAAATGTCCAACTTAAGGACTTTAACTAAAAGTGCTAGGTGAGAGACAACCCACCGTGGTATGATCGTTTCTTTTGCAATTTTAATTTTATTTAGTTTTGTTTGTTTTTGAATTTTATTTTATTTTAGTGAACCTGGAATCATGCATAGCATTCACATCAAGCATTGCATTCTGCATATTGCATTCCGCAATCTGCATATGCTAAAAAAAAAAAGGATGCGCGACGCGACCGCATCACTCATGCGATCGCGTCAAATGGCGAACTACACTTCCCACGCGACCGCGTCATCCACGCGGCCGCGTGACCTGGAATTCGGCGTAAACATCCAACGTCCAGAAAGTTAGGCTGGAATCGTGCGGCCATTGTGCGTCTAGCACAAAATGGCCCACGCGATTGCATGCCCCATGCGATCGCACCACATGCACACAACCAATCCCACGTGACCGTGTGAGCGACGCGACCGCGTCACGTGGATGGCACAAATCCCAAAAAGGAGACAGAGAGTTACGCTGGAACGACGCTGGATTCGTGCGTTTAGCACACTTTCCAGCGAGGCGGTCGCATGCCCCATGCGATCGCGTCATCCCTTCTTTTACCCCCTCCATACGATCACGCGCCCCACGCGATCGCGTCATTTACTCTTTTTGCCCTCCGCGCGATCGCGTCACCCATGCGATCGCGTCAACCACCTTTTTCGCTCCGACCACGCGACCGCGTGCTCCACGCGGCCGTGTGGATTCAAAAATATAACCCCCCAGTCACGCAAAACCCTACATTCGCGCAGCCCCCCTCCCCCACTTCCTCTTCTCCTTCTCTCCTCCTCCAAGCCACAACCAACACCCAGCCACCACTGCGCCACCACCCAGAAGCCGCCGACCACCCAGCCGCCACCGCCACCCACCCCTTTCCTTCTCCCCCTTCTTCCTTCTTCTTTCTTCCTCTTCCACCCTCTCTCCGCCACTGCCCTCCGCGAACCACCACCCACCGCCGCCGTCCGTACCCGCCGCGACCCACCACCACCACCAACTCCTTTCCCCCCTCCCTTCCCCTCTTACCCCATTACCCACCCCCTCTTCTCCCCTCCCTGCCCCTACCCCCTAACAGCAGCATCCGCCGTGCCCACCGCCGCCAGCCGCCGCGCTGGACGTCACCGCCACCACCCCCAACCCCCTTCTTACGCCTACCAGGTTCCGCAACACGCAACCCTTTTTTTTCGTTCATAGTTTATTCCTATTCTTCCGTTTATGTTCATGTTAGGATAGTTAGATATGCATGTTGTAGTGGATTTTAGGTTGTTAGGTAGCCTAGGATGTGGTTAATGGATTTAGGTCTGTTTATTTACACTGTTCTTGTTTCTGTTTTATCCAATCTGCAATTCTGCTGTTGCTGTGTTCATGTTCATATGCTGTACTTTCCTGCATTTGCTACTCTTTACATTGAACTTTCATGTTTATATTCCTTATATGTAACTGCAGCTTGATTTTTTTAATTCACATGAACTGTTTGATTGCTGTTTATCTTCCGGGAAAATCCAATTTTAGCCGGAATGCTGCCCAAATTTTTATAAATCTTTTTGACGTTCATTCATGTTTTGGTTTTGGAATTTTAAACTCTGTTCTCCACCTCCTTAACCAAACTAATTCATGAATACTTAGGCACGCATTCTTATTTTCTTTGATCTCCTGGTTCATAAATTGCACTTTTGATGTTTGATTCCTATTTTTGCTTTCTTTATCTCTATTTGAATCATCATCAAACTGTTTTACCTGTTTGAATATGAGTTACCTATAGCTTCTCCCTGTGATTACTTGTTACGTGGACTATTTTCATTATGCCTCTTACTTTAACCCATTTTTCACTAACATACTAATTTTAACTCTAACCAACCTAACCTTTTCAACACTTCTTTTATTGCTTTTCTTTCACTTTCTTTTAACATTCTAACCAAGGCATGATGTTAATTTTTCTATTTAATTTGTATTCAATTACATTTTGGATTGTGATTTCTTCTTTTCAGACTTTTCACTCCTATACAATCCTAAATGCACATATTACCTAACTCATATTCATTTTCCTATTGTTCCTTTGCCACTTTGTGTTTTCTTTGATTATTTGCCTATTTGCCTTCCTATTTTTATTATATCCTGATTTTCTGTTTTTCAGGATGTCAGATTCCCAGAGAAGGGGCAAAGGCAAGGCCACTTCTGGCAAAAGGAAACGAGGCGAAGCCTCCGTGTCTATCATCGACCTCATGCATGATGCCTCCTTGCGGGAGAAAGTCTTTACCCCGCAGGAGAAGGCTGACCAGCTACTTCCCGCCACTGACCCAGTAAAGTTTGTAAACCGATACTGTGAGCTGAAGTATACGGTGTTTGCAAACTCTAGGAACCTATACCTGGAGCGGACTTTGAAGATCCCAGAAGAACTCCAGCAATACACCTCTGATCAGATCAAACAACGAGGCTGGTTCTTTCTGGAGAGACCTCTGACCGAGGTTAATGCATCTTAGGTTAGAGAATTCTACTGCAACTACTTCAAAACTTTCCTAGATGCAGTAAACCTCAGAGGAAAGCAGATATTGGTTACTGAGGAGGCAATAGAAGAGGTTCTAAAACTTCTGCCTAAGACTGATCAGACAGATGGCTATCAGAAAGCTGAGGAGGATATGCGCTATATGCGATTTGACTGGGATGCAGTCAAGGCCCAGATTGCCCTTGACCCATCAGTTCCTTGGATCATGGGTCAGAACACCACCATGCCCAAAGGGATCAAGCGGATTTACCTGAACGATGAGGCTCGGCTATGGCATCAGATCTTCAGCAACTACATTATGCCGAGTACTCACGAGACTGAGATACCAGCCCGCTATGATCACCCTCCTTTGGTGTGTGATGGAGGGCAAGGACCTGTACCTGCCACGCTTTATCCGGCACTACATGGCCAGGGTCCACGTCTGCGGCACTCTCCCATTTCCCTATCTGGTTACACAGCTGGGCCGTCGAGCTGACGTGCCATAGGAGGATGCTGATGAGAGGCCACCTGCTGCAGAGTACAAGAAGCTTATCCCGCACAGCAGGAACTTCCTGGCCTTGGGCTACAGACCCCCATTCCTGACTGCTACTGCTGATGATACAGCTACACCATCTGCCGGTCCCTCTTCCTCCACTGCTGCACCATCTACCCCTGCCACCACCACTGCACCTCCACCTGCCACAGAGCCTGCCTATCATCTGGTGCACCGCTTGTTTCGACAACTTGACCAGATGGAGCGTCACAACAAGCGACGCTATGAGCACCTGAAGCTGATGATACGATCCAGCGACATCCCCTCCGAGCCTGACACACCTTCTGAGGCATCTGAGGAGGAGGCGGATGCGCCCGAGGCAGAGACCCATGCCCAGGGAGAGGCGAAGCAGGCTGTAGATCCTGAGATCCCCATTCAGACAGTCCCTCCTCTACAGCAGCCAGACCCCCAGCTAGCCACCACAGAGACACCAGCTACCATCCCTTCCAGTGATGACACCCCTTCACACCCTGCTTGAGTGAGCATCAGGGACGATGCTTCATTTTAAGTGTGGGGAGGTCGCCATCTCTGGCGTATTATTTTGGTGAACCACTACAGACTCTTTTTCTTTTATTTTGGATATTTTTCTATATTTTTCTCTTTATTTTTATTTTTATTTTATGAGTACTTATACATTGCTTTTATGTATTTTTACTCTATTTCTGCATCTTGCACTGTAGTTCATATCTTAGTTATTTAGTTTAGTTTGCAATTCTAACTTATTAGTGGATTATTCAGTATAGTTTACCCTTTTATCATAAGATAGCTTAGTTTAAATTGAAAATATAAAAAGGAAGTAAGCTAGGAACTTGAACATAACAGATTTAAATCCATAAACCTTGTATATATAGCATTACATCATGTAGTTAAGTTAACAACACTTCATCAAGGAGAAACACTAGAACTTTAAAGCCATTCAATATAATTTTTACATTGAAAATAATGAGAATTTTTAACTAAACCTGCATGACATACATAAGTGAAAAATGATTTTTGAGCTAGAGAACACATAGCCTGTGAGTTTTTGAGCTTAATTGTATGGTTACATTTGAACCATAATTTTTATTCCTGTGTGTTCCGCCCTTCTTTGATATTCTGATGTTCTTTATTTTGTTTTAATCTATTTGTCCAATTATAGAATATAGAATATAGAATATAGATACATACCAAAAGAATGATTGAGGCCATTATTTGATTTTAACTCACTTATCCCAAAAATAACCTACCTTTCACATCACCCTTGTTAGCCCCCTTGAGCCTTTAAATCCCTTTTTATTCTATTAGCCACACTACTAGCCTTAAGCAGAAAAACAAAATAAAATTCCAAGTTGAATCCTTGGTTAGCTTAAGATAGAAAATTATGAATAGTTTAAAATGTGGGAAACCTATTGGGAACATGGATGATAAAAACAAGAGGTAGAAAGAAAAAAAATTGAAAAGAATAAAAATAACTCAAAATAAGAAATGTTGGGAAGCATGCTCATGAAAAATCAAAGTGATTAAATTATCATGTGCATTAAAAAAAATTTCAGTATTTAATAAAGGGGATACAAAAGAATTCCCCAAATGCAAAAATAAAAGCAATGCACATGGAATAAGAATAAAAGTTGAAATATGAGCATGTAACATCCAAAAGTGGGAAAAAATGGGAAAATAGGTAAAGAAGTTTTATTTTACTAAGTATGTATGTTAGGTGAGATCTTAGTCTAATTAAGGATTCACTTATTAGCTCACTTAGCCTTATACATATATCCTTACCTTTACCTTGGCCCCATTACAACCTTAATTAAAGACCTCATGATTTTTGGTATGACTGTATTCTATAATTGTTGATTGGTTAGATGAAGAACAAAGTTATAGAAAGGAAGAATAAAAAGAGGAATAGAGTGATTAACCCAATAAATACTCAGTGACTAGAGAGTAAACACAATTCCAGTGAGGGTTCAATAGCTCATTAACATTTATCTCTGTTTGAATTATCTAATTGTCTTGCAAGTTCATAAAATGCTTTTTCTCCCATCTCAACTGTAAAAGTGCTTATTGATTATCTAAGGCTTGGCTATATATATATATGACTCCTTGAGAATGTGAATTAATTTAACTACCTGTAAGCTTTATATATGAGTGAATAAATTAGAATTGCATGATGCATCATTCATTTAGGTAGTTGCATTTAGATTAGATTGCATTGCATAACATTCCATCACTTTAACCTTACTTATTACCTTGGAATTAGCATGAGGACATGCTATTGTTTAAGTGTGGGGAGGTTGATAAACCCATATTCTATGATGCATTTTGTGCTTATATAGTATGAGTGATTTATTCAACTCTTTACCCACTTATTCATGTTAATTGTATGGTTTTACTTTTCCTTCCCTATTATGTGATGTATGTGAAAAACATGTTTCCTATACTTTTAAATTAATTATTTTAATTACCTTTATTTCCATTCGATGCCGTGATTAGTGTGTTGAGTAGTTTCAGATCTTCTAAGGCAGGAATGACTCAAAGGATGGAAAGAAAACATACAAAAATGGAAGGAAAGCGCAAAATGGAGTCCTTGAAGAAACTGGCATCCACGCGATCGCATGGACGACGCGATCGCGTGCCAAGCGCGAATCAGCAGCGACGCGGCCGCATGACTGACGCGACCGCGCGCCTTAAGCAGAACGCACATGACGTGGTCGCATGACTGACGCGACCGCGTGGCAAGGAAAAGCTCCGAACGACGCGACCGCGTGACCCACGCAGACGCGTGACAGAGGCTACGCACCAGAAATTGCAGAAAACGCTCATAGCGAATTCTGAAGCCCTTTTTGGCCCAAATCCAATTCTAGAAGGCATAGACCAAAGGTTATAAAGTGAAGGAATGCATCCATTCAGGGAGAGCTCACCAATTTTCCACTTCTCATGTTTTAGATCTAGTTTTGAGAGAGGTTCTCTCCTCTCTCTCTCTTAGGATTAGGATTCAGGACTTCTCTTAGTTTTAGGAGTAACTCTCGATCCAGGTTTAATGTTCCTTTACTTTAGTTGATTATTTAATTTTGCAATTTGATTTATGAATTCTTCTATGTTCCAGATTATTTGAATTAATGTTATTTGAGGTATTCCAGTTTAATATTGCTTTCTCTCATTTATGCTATTATTGCTTTTACTCTGAAGACATCTTTATTCCAGTAGATTTACTTTTCCTCTTTTGGTTCTGGTTAAGAAATCAGTAACTCAGGATTTATCTAATTCAACAGAATAATTGATAATTGTTATCTTGCCAATTGAATTGAACTTCAATAATCCCAATCTTTTCTTAGGAAATAAATAGGATTTGAAGATCAAACCAATTTGTCCCTTGACCTTCCCTTGCCTTAGCAAAGGTTAACTGAGTGGAATTAAGATTTGACTTTCATTGTTGTTGATAAGAATAACTAAGCCTGGACTTCCAATTTCTCATACCTTGCCAAAAGTTTGCTTTACAGTATTTGTTTATTTAATTTAATTGCTATTTAAATCAACTGTCATATTTGTCCCTCATTCTTAAAACCCCCAATTCTACAATCTCCATAACCAATAATAAGAACATACTTCCTTGTAGTTCCTTGAGAAGACGACCCGAGGTTAAATACTCGGTTATCAATTTCAAGGGGTTTGTTACTTGTGACAACCAAAACGTTTGCACGAAAGGGATTTTTGTCGGTTTAGAGACTATATCTACAACGCGACTGTTTTTATGACATTCTTTACTGACAAGAATCACGTTCGTCAGGGACAGAGAACCAAGTGGCTGATCATCTGTCCCGGATAGAGCCAATAGAAGGGGCGTCCCCCCCTCTTTTGAGATCTCTGAAACCTTTCTGGATGAGTATTTATTCGCCATTCAGGAAATACCATGGTTTGCAGACATAGCAAACTATAAAGCTACAAGGTTCATACCCAAGGAGTACAGCAGGCAACAAAAGAAAAAATTAATTACTGATGCAAAGTACTACTTGTGGGATGAACCCTATCTCTTTAAGAGATGTGCAGACGGAATAATCCGTAGGTGTGTGCCTAGAGAAGAAGCACAGAAGATCTTATGGCATTGCCATGGATCACAATATGGAGGCCATTTCGGAGGTGAGCGAACAGCCACCAAGGTCCTCCAATGTGGCTTCTACTGGCCTACCCTATATAGAGATTCCTGAGAGTTTGTACGTAATTGTGACAGCTGCCAAAGAGCTGGTAATCTGCCTCATGGTTATGCCATGCCTCAACAAGGAATCTTGGAGATTGAGTTGTTTGATGTATGGGGAATTGACTTCATGGGACCTTTCCCACCATCATACTCAAACACTTATATTCTGGTGGCAGTCGATTATGTATCAAAATGGGTAGAGGCCATTGCCACACCCACTAATGATACTAAGACAGTGCTGAAGTTTCTACAGAAACATATCTTCAGCAGGTTTGGTGTCCCTAGACTACTAATCAGTGATGGGGGCACTCACTTCTGCAACAAACAGCTTTACTCTGCCATGGTCCGGTATGGGATTAGCCACAAGGTGGCCACTCCATATCATCCACAGACAAATGGGCAAGCTGAAGTTTCTAATAGAGAACTAAAAAGAATCCTGGAACGGACTGTAAGTACTCGTAGAAAGGACTGGGCAAGAGGCTTGGATGATACTCTGTGGGCTTATAGAACAGCATTCAAAACTCCTATAGGGACCTCTCCATACCAGCTTGTATATGGTAAGGCCTGTCATCTGCCCGTGGAACTGGAACATAAGGCCTACTGGGCAACCAAATTCCTGAATTTTGATGCCAAATTGGCCGGAGAAAAAAGATTGCTCCAGCTAAATGAGCTAGAGGAATTTAGACTCACTACTTTCGAAAATGCCAAGCTGTATAAGGAGAAATAAAAAAGATGGCATGACAGAAAGCTGTCATCAAGAGTCTTTGAACCAGGACAAAAGGTTCTGTTGTTCAACTCTAGGCTCAGGCTATTCCCTAGGAAACTGAAATCCCGGTGGAGGGGACCATATGTGATTACAAATGTATCACCATATGGTTATGTGGAGCTTCAAGACATTGATTCTGATAAGAAGTTCATTGTTAATGGACAGAGAATCAAACACTATCTTGAAGGCAGTGTTGAGCAAGAGTGCTCAAGGCTGAGGCTAGATTAAAAGCTCAGCAAGGTCCAGCTAAAGACAATAAAGAAGCGCTTGCTGGGAGACAACCCAGCCATTGGGAAAACTTTTTCTGTTGTTTTGCCCTATTCTTGATTTTATTTGTTTATATAAAGTTCACATTAATAAGGTAAGGAGTCAATTGCATAGGTTCACAGGGTTACAGAAGGATTCAGCACACAAAACAGAGAAAAAGAGCTCACTGGCAAGAAAACGCCAGTAAGAGGCACAACTGGGCGTTAAACGCCCAAAAGGAGCATCTACTGGGTGTTTAACGCCAGTAATGATAGCCATCTGGGCGTTAAACGCCAGAAAGAAGTAGCTTCTGGGCGTTTAACGCCAGATTGACAGCATCCTGGGCATTCAGAAAAACGCCCAGTGACAAAGGAGTTCCTGGCATTCAACGCCAGAAAGAAGCAACAGCTGGGCGTTGAACGCCCAGGAGAAGCAGCATTTGGGCGTTTAGCGCCAGGATGGTGGGGAGGAGGTAAATTCGTTTTTATTTCACATTTTTTTATTTTAATTTTTATTTTCATGTTTCAATTCATGATTTCTTGCATAAACATGTTACAAACCCTAATTTCTAAAAACCCTACTTTAAAAATATCAAATGTATCTTAATCCATAAACACAAATTCTTTTTCAATCCAATCCAACTCTTTTTCAAATTTTCCAAAACAAATCTATCTCTTTTCCTTCTAAAATCTTTTCAACTCATCAATATCTTTTTCAAATCTCCACATTATCTTTTTCAAAATCCAAATTTATCTTTTTCAAATATCTTTCATATCTTTTCAATTTTAAATCACATCTTTTCATATCATACTTATTTTTTATAAATCATATCTTCTATCTTATCTTTTTAAAATTTTCGAAAACCCACCCCCCTCCCTTTTAAATCCACATTCGGCCTCCCTCCTCTCATCCACTATTCGACACTAGCTCTCCTTCTATCCCTCTCCTTTCTTTTCTTTTGCTTGAGGACAAACAAACCTCTAAATTTGGTGTGTTTATCCGTGATCACTAAATTATACCCACTAAGATCATGGCTCCTAAAGGAAAATAACCCACTCCAAGAGGCAAGAAAGAGAGTATTCCAAAACTACTTTGGAATCAAGGGAAGTTCTTAACCAAAGAACATTCAGACCATTACTACAAAATAATGGGTCTAAGATCAGTGATCCCGGAAGTCAATTTCGATCTGAAAGAAGATGAATATCAGGAGATCCAAGAGCAGATTCGAAACAGGAACTGGGAAGTCCTAGCTAATCCTGAAACAAAAGTGGGAAGGAATATGGTTCAGGAGTTCTACGCTAATCTGTGGCAAACAGACAAGCAGAGAATATCTGGAACTGCCCTCTATGACTATCGGACTATGGTCAGAGGAAAGATTGTTCACATCCACCCTAACAAAATCAGGGAGATCTTTAAGCTACTTCAACTGAAAGATGACCCAGACTCCTTCAATAGGAGAATAATGAGAACAAAAAAGGGCCTGGAAAAGATTCTAGAGGATATGTGCATCCCTGGAGCCAGGTAGACCACCAGCAGCAAGGGTGTCCCAAATCAACTCAAGAGAGAAGATCTCAAACCAGTCGCCAGAGGATGGTTGGACTTCATTGGGTGTTCTATATTGCCCACTAGCAACCGTTCTGAAGTCACCGTTAAAAGAGCAGTGATGATCCATTGCATTATGTTGGGAAAAGAAGTGGAAGTTCATCAACTGATTCCATCTGAATTTTACATACTTGCAAACAAGAACTCCAAGGATGCCAGGTTGGCTTATCCAAGCCTAATCTCTATGCTCTGCAAGGATGCTGGAGTAAGGATGGGAATAACGGAGTACATCTCAGTGGAGCAACCAATCACTAAAACCACAATGGAAAAACAACAAGTACAGGATGACTCCATCAAGAGGAGGGCGCAATAATTTCTTCTGGAAGTCCCTCAATTTGAATATTGGGAACAGCTTGAAGCATCTGTTACCAAGTTGCAAGAATCTATGGACCAAATAAAGGAAGAACAGCAAAATCAAAATAGTATGCTCTGCAAACTGCTCAGGGAACAAGAAGAGCAAGGGCATGACTTAAAGAAACTGAAGCGTCAGAAGTTATCTCTTGAAGGACCAAGCACCCCACAGACTAGAGGAACATCCACATCCCAAACTCAAGGTTGTTGAGTTCTAATCTTAACCTTAACTCTCTGATAATTGTTCTTATTTGAGTTTTACCTTAGAAGTTATAGTAGTAATTAGTAGTGATTTTATCTCCAATTAAGCTATAATTTATTTTTCTCATCATCATTAAACATGAATAGAATAGAAGATTTTCTTTAGAATAAGGAGGCAATATTTTTTCGAATTCTTAATAAAAGAAATTCTAATTATTTACATGTGGTGGCAATGCTTTCTGCCTTCTGAATGAATGCCTGAACAGAGCATATGTCTTTGGAATTTGATGTTCTTGAATGTTAAATATGTTGGCTCTTGAAAGAATGATGAACATGAGACATGTTATTGATAATCTGAAAAATCATAAAAATGATTCTTGAAGCAAGAAAAAGCAGTGAATACAAAGCTTGCAAAAAAAAGCAAGTAGAAAAAGCCAATAGCCCTTAAAACCAAAAGGCAAGGGTAATAAAGGATCCAAGGCTTTGAGCATCAGTGGATAGGAGGGCCTAAAGGAATCAAATCCTGGTTTAAGCGGCTAAACCAAGCTGTCCCTAACCATGTGCTTGTGGGGTGAAGGTGTCAAGTGAAAACTTGAGACTGAGCGGTTAAAGTCAAGGTCCAAAGCAAAAAGAAGAGTGTTCTTAAGAACCATGGACACCTCTAATTGGGAACTTTAGCAAAGCTGAGTCACAATCCGAAAAGGTTCACCCAATTATGTGTCTGTGACATTTATGTATCCGGTGGTAATACTGGAAAACAAAGTGCTTAGGGCCACGGCCAAGACTCATAAAGTAGCTGTGTTCAAGAATCGACATACTGAACTAGGAGAATCAATAACATTATCTAAATTTTAAGTTCCTATAGATGCCAATCATTCTGAGCTTCAATGGATAAAGTGAGATGCCAAAACTGTTCGGAAGCAAAAAGCTACTAGTCCGCTCATCTAATTAGAATCTGAGCTTCACTCAAGAACTCTGAGATATTATTGCTTCGTGACTTATTCGTATTCTATTTTATTTGTCTAGTTGCTTGGGGACAAGCAACAGTTTAAGTTTGGTGTTGTGATGAGCGGATATTTTATACGCTTTTTGAGGTTAATTTCATATAGTTTTTAGTATATTTTCATTAGTTTTTAGGCAAATTTCATATTTCTGGACTTTACTATGAGTTTGTGTGTTTTTCTATAATTTCAGGTATTTTCTGGCTGAAATTGAGGGAGCTGAGCAAAAATCTGATTCAGGCTAAAAAAAGGACTGCTGATGTTGTTGGATTCTGACCTCTCAACACTCGGAATGGATTTTCTGGAGCTACAAGAGTCCAATTGGCGTGCTTTCAATTGCATTGGAAAGTAGACATCCAGGGCTTTCCAGAAATATATAATAGTCCATACTTTTCTCAAGGATAGACGACATAAACTGGCGTTCAACGCCACTTTCATGTTGCAGTCTGGCGTCCAGCGCCAGAAACAGGTTACAAGTTGGAGTTCAACGCCAGAAACAGGTTACAACCTGGCGTTGAATGCCCAAAACAGCCCAGGCACATGAGAAGCTTAAGTCTCAACCTCAGCACACACCAAGTGAGCCCCAAAAGTGGATTTCTGTACTATCTATCATAGTTTACTCATTTTCTGTAAACCTAGGTTACTAGTTTAGTATTTAAACAACTTTTAGAGATTTATTTTGTACCTCATGACATTTTAGATCTGAACTTTGTACTCTTTGATGGCATGAGTCTCTAAACTCCATTGTTGGGGTGAGGAGCTCTGCTGTGTCTCGATGAATTAATGCAAGTATTTCTGTTTTCTATTCAAATACGCTCGTTCCGATCTAAGATGTTCATTCGCGCTTCATTATGATGAAGGTGATGATCCGTGACACTCATCACCATTCTCAATCCATGAACGTGTGCCTGACAACCACCTCCGTTCTACATTAGATTGAATGAGTATCTCTTAGATTCCTTAATCAGAATCTTCGTCGTATAAGCTAGAATCCATTGGCAGCATTCATGAGAATCCGGAAAGTCTAAACCTTGTCTGCAGTATTCCGAGTAGGATTCAGGGATTGGATGACTGTGACGAGCTTCAAACTCGCGATTGCTGGCGTAGTGACAGACGCAAAAGGATAGTAAATCTTATTCCGGTATGATCGAGAACCTACAGATGATTAGCCGTGTGGTGGCAGCGCACCTGGACCATTTTCACTGAGAGGACGGATGGTAGCCATTGACAACGGTGATCCACCAACACACAGCTTGCCATAGGAGAAACGTGCGTGTGTGAACAAGAAGACAGAGGAAAGCAGAGATTCAGAAGATAAAGCATCTCCAAAACTCCAACATATTCTCCATTACTGCATAACAAGTAACCTTTAATTCATGCTCTTTTGTTCATTTTCAAATCAACTGATAACCACAAAGTAATATCCTGACTAAGAGTTGCAAGATAACCATAGCTTGCTTCAGACCAACAATCTCCGTGGGATCGACCCTTACTCACGTAAGGTATTACTTGGACGACCCAGTGCACTTGCTGGTTAGTGGTACGAGTTGTGAAAAGTGTGATTCACAATTCGTGCACCAACACTCTCCAGGAATTCTGTACTCTAGTTGTCAGGAGCTTTCCATGCTCATTCTTCACTGTTGTAACTCCAGACTTCTTGGGCACTACTTGTACCGGGCTGACCCATTTGTTATCTGAGATGGGGTAGATGATATCAGCTTTAAGCAGTCTGGTCACTTCCTTCTTGACAACCTCCAAAATGGTGGGGTTCAGCCGCCTTTGAAGTTGACGGACAGGCCTTGCTCCCTCTTCTAAAAATATCCGGTGCTCACAAACTTGAGGGTTGATGCCTACTATATCCGCCAAGCTCCACCCAATTGCTTTCTTATGTTTTCTCAGCACACTAAGCAGTTGCTCCTCCTGTTGGAAAGTGAGTTCCCTTGCAATAATAACTGGGAGCTTCTGATTATCCTCAAGTTAAGCATACTTGAGGTGGAGTGGAAGGGGCTTCAATTCCATTTTCTGCTCATGGCTAGGCACTTGATCATCTGGAGCTAGTGATGGGGGCAAGGTATCTTCAGTAAGCTCAGGGGGTTTTCCCACACTTGCACCTTGTTCCATGTGCCTCTCTTCTACTTCTTCTTACTGAACTGCAGCTACAGTTTCATCAATGATTTCGCACTGGAAGATGGAATGATCTTCTGGAGGGTGCTTGATAGCTTCATCCAGGTTGAAGCTCACTGCTCTGCCATCTATCTCAAAAGAGTAAGTTCCTGAGAAGGAGTCCAATTTGAACTTTGAAGTCTTCAGAAATGGCCTTCCAAGCAGGATGGATGATGGTCTTCCTGAGTCATTAGGGGACATCTCCAAGATGTAGAAGTCAATTGGGAATATGAGCCCCTTAATGTTCACCAGCACGTCCTTAGCAATTCCTACCACCGAGATTATACTTTTATCTGCCAAAACAAAACGTGCTGCCGACCTTTTTAAGGGAGGGAGCCTCAAGGTATCATATACAGATAATGGCATAATACTCACACACGCGTCTAAATCACACATGCAGTCAGAAAATTTTACACCCTCTATAGTAATAGTAACCATACATGGACCTGGATCACTACATTTTTCTGGTATATCACCCATTAAAGCAGAAATAGAGCTACCTAGAGGAATAGTTTCTAAATCCTGTATTTTATCTTTATTCATGCATAAATCTTTTAGAAACTTTGCATATTTAGGTACCTGGCGAATGACATCAAAAAGGGAATCGTTACCTCAACCTTTTTGAAGATCTCCACCATCTTGGGGTCGAGCTCCATCTGCTTTCTGGACTTCCTAGCAAGGTGTGGAAATGGAATGGGAATGGCTTCTCTTGTAACTTCAGCTTCTTTTGGTACTCCATTCCTTGGTTGAGCCTCTTCTTCTTCAACCATGTCTTGTGCTTCTTCTTCTTCTTCAGCATCCTCTTCCTCAACAATGTCTTCAACTTGAATGTCTTCCTTCGAGCTTGGTTCCTCATGACCCCTCTCTTGCGGTGTGGTTCCAGACCTCAAAGTAATGGCATTGATTCCACCTTTAGGGTTGGGTAAAGGTTGAGAAGGTAGTGCATTGGAGCTAGAAGGTTGATTGTTGGGATTGGATGGTGGTTCCATCCGGGAGATGGGAGCTTGTAAGGTAAAGGTAAGACCAGTGATGCTTGAGGTAAGTGTATTCTGCAGGTCTTTCTGTCCTTGTACAATAGAATGAAGCATCTCATCATTGAAAGAGGAAGGGGGATAAGTAATTTGAGGGGCTTGCTGTTGGTTGTTCTGAGGTGCTTGGGCTTGCCTTTGATGAGGCGCCCGGTACGTCTGGCCTTGGTTCTACTGTTGGTATGGGGGTTCTGCTGATACCTGTTCTACTGATTGTTATTGTTGTTCCACTTCTGATTTTCACCGTTGTCTCTGCCTCCTTGGTTGTAGTTGTCCCTCCATCCCTGGTTGGAGTTGTCCTGCCAACCTTGATTGTAGTTATTACCTTGGTTATAATTGCTGCATTGTTGATAGTATCCTTGATTCGGGCGGTCATAGAAATTATGAGTGGCTACTAAGGTGCTGTCTTCTTGTTGGAGCTGCGGACATTCATCAGTGTATGAGAATAGCAAGCACATATTCCGCACACTCTTTGAGGAACCAACTGTTGACACTGTTGTTGTGGGAGAGGCTGAGGTTGTTGTTGATTCAGCTGCAGCTGCTTCAGTATGTTGGTCATCTCTCCCAGAGTCTGTGTGAGAGCAGCAGTCTCGCTACTAGAGGAAACCTCCGTAATAGCCTTAGGATGGTTGTTCCTGTGCCTGACATTCCGGGTAGACTCAGCTAGATCGGTGATCAGTTGCCACGCTTTTATCGCCGTCTTGTACTTCTTCAGAGAACCATTACTCGCAGCATCTAATGTAGTCTTATCCTGAGGCTTCATGCCTTGTGTGAAGTAGCTAATCAACATCAACTGGTCAATCTTGTGGTGGGGCCATGAGTCTAAGAGATTCCTGAAGCGTTCCCAATACTCATAAAGGGTCTCTGATTCGCCTTGGATAATGCAAGAAATTTCTTTTCTCAGTCTGTCTATGACTTCAGCTGGAAAGTATTTTTCCAGGAATTCCCTTCTGAGCAGATCCCAATTAGTAACAATTTCTTCAGGTTGAGTGTAGAACCACTCCCTTGCCTTTTCCTCAAGAGAAAACGGGAAAGCATACAGCCAGATAGTAGTCTCATCTCCACCATGACGCCTAGTAGTTGAGCAGGCTGTTTGAAAATCTCTGAGGTGCTTTATGGACTCTTGAGCAGGTAAGCCATGAAACTTGGGCAGTAAGTTGATTAGCACAGTCTTCAGTTCAAAATCTGCAGTCAGATTTGGGTGACGCGCTTGATACGGTTGCAGTGTAAAGTCTGGAGCTCCTGCTTCCTGGAGAGTAATCATTCGGGGCTCCGCCATATTACCTGCACGTAAGTAAATAGAATCACTAGAAGAGGAGCTTGTTTCTTCCTCAAATGGCACTTCAAATTCGCCCTCAGATGAGATGGGTGAATTGGTGGTAACCACTTCATCGCCCTCAGAGGCTAACCGACGCCGAGCTCGCCTAATACGTGAAATAGTTCTTTCAATTTCAGGATCAAACGCGGCTAAGCTCGAATCAGGCAATGAACGCGTCATTCAATGAAAGAAACATACAACTCATGGTAATAAAATAAAATAAAATATGCAAATATGTCAAATAAAAAAATATTTACACCAACCAATAATTTAGCACACTATTGCAACTCCCCGGTAACGGCGCCAAAAATTGAATGATGGTCGAGTTTTGCTCGAAGGTCTAAAATTTCTCTCTTAGAAAGAAGAACTTCGTTGTAAGCATATCTCCAAACCAACAAACAACTCCCACATCAAAAATTTGAGTTGTCACAAATAACAAACCCCAAATAAGAATTAACCGAAGTATTTGAACTCCGGGTCGTCTCACAAGGAATTGCAATGAAGTGCTCAATTATTGGCTATAAGGAACAAAGGGGGTTTGATTGATAAGGGATAAGAAAGTAAAGGGGCAAGAATTAAATGACAAGAAGAATAAATTAAGCAAGTAACTAAAGAAAGCAAGTAATAAAGAGAGACATTCATGGCAAGGTTTGAGATTATAGGCTTTCTATCCTAGTCATTAATCATAACAATACTTAACAAGAATTTATCTTATTTCGTCACCCCCAATGTTGGAAGAAGGTATAAGTTATCTTCCATTAAAGAAAGTCAAACAAGACTAGTTAATCTCAAGTCAAAAATCCTAATCAACTCACTATTTGAATTAGTAAGAGATTAGCGTCATTGAAAATGATATTAACTAACACTACAAGATTTATATATATTTGTGGGTGTTTTTTAAAGGGGGTTTTTAAAAACCTCCACAATATATTTTATTTATGACATTTTAATAAACTCCCACAGATTAACAATCTAACTCCACCGTTATAATTATCAAGTAATTAAAACTCTTTCAATATCCATGAGAACACTCGAACAGAGAACTGAAGAGTCAAAGCTCATCGAAACCCTAAGCTTGCGATAGATATCTCCACCGCCATCTCCGCCGCTGCCTCCGCCGCCATGGCCGCCGCTAGAGTTCATCTTCTTTCTACTTCTGCCATAAAGCCATTGAGATCGAGCCAAGGCATCTCTTTCACCAACGCGTTTCCAAATCTAATCGCAACGCCCAAGCCTTTGAGATCGAGAGAAAGTACCTCTTCGGTCAACTCTCCTCCGCCAATGACGCTCATGTTCTCCATCGGCATTCTATCCCTTGTGTACGCTCTTCTTTCCACTCGTTCTCAGTTTCTGGTTCTCCTTCTCTTTTTCCTTTTTATTCGTTTTTGTTGTTTTTCATCCGCAAATTCTGAATGCTTTGCTATGTGATATAACATTGTTTCAAATTATCAAGCACTCCAAGTATTTGATGAATTGTTTATTCTCTTAATTGAAATTCTGATAAATTAATTTGCTAATTTTTGAATTTTGATTTCGTGATACTCTTTTATTTTGATACTAATATTTCGTGATACTGATAAATTGAGATTCAAGTGTGTTCCCTACAGCATTGGGTGTGAATCCAATGATCACTGTTCAGGCTATAGCTTATTACACAACACAATCTGTTCTTGAAGTTCTTGGAAGGAAAAGGTGTTGATGAATTATATAAAAAAAAAACTTTTCTCTGCTTCTGTATCTCCAGTGGTCTAGAATGAAAATCTTTGTTCAAATAACACACGTTGAGAAAAAGAAAATTGTAATAACTGTTAAGAGAGTTGTTCAATCATTCTGAGTGTTTAGTGTATTAGTGTTTATTTTGTCATAACATCTTTTAGTTAAAACTTTTGAGGCTTTAATAGTCATCTTAAGTTAGTAAAAAGTAGATTTAGACAACCTTCATGTCCTTACATAACACTGAATATTTTTTCTAATCTTATATATTTCAATGGCACATATATACAGTGAGAGAAACTTGACATCTATATCAAATTGAAATTTAAGATGATAGTGATATACTTTTGGACCAAGTTTAGTAAAAATTTGAGAAGACCATGGCAGATTATCTTTGAAGCTCAAACAATACATTTTCAGTATCAATGAACAAGGCAGCCACATGAGTTTAGAATTCAGATCTGATTAATAACATAATTAATAAATTAATTTTATTTAGAAACAGCTATGTTGCATGGTGTTTGTTAAATCTCAAATTGGCTACGTCTATGATCACATAATAAAAAATTTATGCAGACTTCATGATTTGAAGCAGTTAGGTGAGTCAACTTACTACATATGAATGATATTTTGTTATTATTACTTCTAATTCCACTATTTTGTTATTATTACTAATATGATATGATATTTTGCCTAGGATTACTGCATGATGTTGGCCATGGTCCCTTCAGCCACATGTTTGAGGGCAAGTTCCTTTCCCGGGTCTTTAATGGTGACAAATGGTAATTCTATGATGTGCTTGTTAATTCAGGTTTTCTGACTTCTCTCCGTACATTGAAGTTTCTTCACATGATTAATAGCACATGTTTCCCACTTCTTCCAACAACATTCCAAAAAAATATATTTTCTGAATTTTTTTATTTCTATTTAAGGAGTTAAATTGACTTTCTAAAACCTGCAACAATGTGTTGGTTGAGAATTCATCCTTTTGAATTAACATTACTTTCAGGTCCCATAAGAAAATGTCAGCGAAGATGATAGATTACATGGTTGATGAACATAATATTGATATTGATCCTGAACTCCTCAAGAAAGTGAAGGTTAGACCTTAGATGTATGAAGTGTTTGTGGAATATATACATATATGTTTCTTTTCTCGTTTACATTTTGTAAATTGATACATCATGGACCTCTAAGCCAGGAGTAAAATATTACTTATTTCCTGTGATTTTATATGTTCCAATAATATTTTTGGTTGACTGCAGGGTCTATGCATCAGTTTGAAAGTGAAGTATGCTCTCTTATTTCTATTTACTGTTCTGTTTTCATCATTTAGCCTTTGAGATGAAGCATGGAAGAGAGGTACTCTTCTTCTCTATTATTTCTTGCTCTCTTTTCAAATTTTAATTCTGTTTATATATAATGTGTGCAGCTAGACTCACAATTTAAGAAAAGAAACCATTCAGCAACAATATTAAAATATTTAAAAAAATAAATATTTGAATATCAGTATTAATTTGATATCATGTGCATAGTTTAAGTATTAATTTGATATCATGTGCAACAATTCTCTTTATTACTATTATTATTTACTTTTTTTTAATTAAAACGGGACTTAAGCCGATGAGAACTATAATCATTTGGGGTATGGAAATTTCTCTACAATCATTATCAATAATACTCCTAAGGTCCTAGGAAGCATATCAACAAAATGAAAATTAAAATTTCTCTCCGATTCCGATTCTGCGAAACCTTTTCCATTCCTACAAATGAGTGCAGGTACCATTTGCTTATTCTATTCCTTGCCAAATTTATTATTATTATTAGGGTTTAAGTGATTTATATAAGCACTAGTTGGATTTTAATTGAAGCGCTTGAGGAATTTTTGCTTAAATTTATGTTTCTTTAAATATGAATTTTTTCTTCTATCGTGTGAATTTGGTGAAATAGTGAAGAAAATGATTGATAGTTGGTTTGATACATTTATTGATTATAATAGGTGACACATTTGGTGGCAATAGAGGGCTCCGTCCAGTGCCTCCTGAAAAGAGTATTTTCCCATTAGACCACATGCATTTATGTGACCTGGTCATAAGGAAAGTAATTAATTCTTCCCTTATTTGGTCATAAGGAAGATGTTTACAAGGAATTATTAGGGGATAAATTATTTCTCATCAATTTTTTGTGTGTTGTGTTTGTTTCAGGAGAAGAAAGAATATTTGGGTTGTCTGAAAACTGCGGGTCACCAGTCTGAAAAATGCAGGGACTTCTCGAAAAAGTACTTGTAGTGCTGAATGGAAAAGTGAGTCTGGATTTTCTGTGTTATAAATATCATATTTGATTGGCTGTAGTGTTTTTCTTTGTGTAGGTTAGCATAAGTTGGAATGTTTTTAGTGCACTGTTTCTTTTTTCTCTTCTGTCATGTTTTTAATCTTTGGAGCACAATATTGTGGTATGAGTTGGTTTTTGTTCTGTTTACAGTACAAAAGATTGGAGCATAAAGCAGAAGAAAAGGTACAAGCCCTGAAGGAGATTAGAGAGACAGTGAATCACAGGAATCATATAGATGGCAGTGTGAAATTGATTAGTACTTCATTATTTGGTGTTCCTAAAGTTAAGCAACAATTTGGTAAACAATTGATTGCTTTTTAACATAGTTTCACTTATTTTTCCTTGCTAATATTGTTATTTTATTGTCTTGAAAATATTGTTAATTAGTTGAACATCATATAATGATTGTCTTAAATATTTACACAAGTAATGTACGTATAGTATAGTAGTGGAGTTAAGAGTTGGAATAAACACTGTTGGACTTGTTATCCATATATATTTACACAAATAGGATATACTTCCAATACTTATGTCTTGAAATAAACACTCTTGGACTCTCTTGTAGTGTATTTGTTGGAATAAATGAAGTCTCAGCTCAAAGTTGCTGCTGTTGTTGCTATTAGCTAGCTTTGGATTCAGCACTCATTCCATGGTTAGTGCCACTATTGACAATACATTTGGTTTTTGTAGAGCAATTGGTAATTGACTCTCTAATTGATGTCACTACACTAGAAGGATAACTTAAGATTAATGATATTTAAGCATTTGTATTTGATATGGTAAGAAGTGTATTATTTTAGTGATTACTGGTTTACACCCTTTTGAAATTTTTTCTGTATCTTTCATGAGAATTGTGATTCATTTACGGGTAGTAGGCTATGTTAATCTGTTTTTGACTAGATTGGCTTAACTTTGAAGCTTACAATTGTGTATTGAATTTAATTGGATTATCTTGTTTTGTGGTGATTTTATGGAATTCCTGAACCGAATTGGTGTTTAAAACTTATCTTTGAGTGTGTTTACTATTTTTGATATTAAAAAAAATAAATTTTTAATTTGAGAGTATGTAGATGAGATGAGATTAATGAATAGTTTGAAATTAAAATAAATAAATAATTACAGAGTTTGTGGAGGTTTGAAAATTTCACAAAATAGTTATTTTGTTAAATTAAAAAATTAATTTGTGGAGGTTTTAAACTACCACAAAAGTGATTTAAAATCGTCACAAAAGTCCAATATAAAACCCCACTAAACACACATAAAACCCCCCCCCCCACTAAATAGATTGTGGAGGTTTTTAGAAACCTCCACAAAAGACCTCGTGGCACCTCAAATTTTGGGGGTTTTAGAAACCTCTACAAACCATTTGGTGGGGGTTATAAACCTCCACAAATAAGAAAAAAAACTGCCACAAATAAACAAAAATCTTGTAGTGTAACAACTCTAGATCACCAATCTAAATTGGGTATTAATGACTCAAGATTGCCCAATTACTCTTTCCAAGCCAAGAATGCTCAAAAGCTACTCTAAAGCCCAACCAAGCATTTTGTCAAACACTTGGAAGGCACAAAAGGAAAGCATAGTAAAAATGCAAGAATAATAAATTTACCAACTACCAATTGCAAGAAAGTAAATCAACAACTCAAATCAACAATAAAAAGAACATCAAACATTAAATTTCATTAAAAGAGATCTAAATCCAACATGAGCATCCATGAACATAAAAGAGAGCAGAAAAGGGAAATTAACAAGAAAACTAAGAGAATCAAAGTGTAGAAGCATGAAATTGTAGAAGAAACAAGATGAGAACAATAATCAAAACCTAGATCTAAGATGGAATTAAGCCTAAGAACCCTAATTCTAGAGAGAAGAGAAAGCTTCTCTCTCTAGAAACTAAACTACATGATGCCAAAACTTCAAAAATTGCTCCCCCCTTGCCCAAGCTTGAATTCTGCATGAAATAGCATCAGAAATGGGTTGGATTGGGCCCAAAATGAGCTACAAATCGCTGGCCACGATTTCACTTTAGTGAACCATATGCTCCATTGGCACGCACACTTACAGTGCGCGTGCGCGCCCCTATACATCAGGAAACTATGGCAAATTTTATATCATTTAGAAGCCCCGAGTGTTAGCTTTCCAACGCAACTGGAACCGCCTCATTTGGACCTCTGTAGCTCAAGTTATGGTCGATTGAGTACGAAGAGGTCAGACTTGACAGCTTTACGGTTCCTTCATTTCTTCATGAGTTCTCCCACTTTGCATGCTTTTCTCCTCACTTCTTCCATCCAATACTTGCCTTATGAACCTGAAATCACTCAACAAACATATCAAGGCATCAAATGGAATTAAAGTGAATTGAATTTAGCTATTTTAAGGCCTAAAAAGTATGTTTTCACACTTAAGCACAAATTCAGGGAGAATTGCAAAACCATGCTATTTCATTGAATAAATGTGAGAAAAGTTGATAAAATTTTCCAAATTAAGTACAAGATAAATCACAAAATTGGGGTTTATCATTGAACAAGCAGAAAATTGCCGATTAAGAATTTATAGTGAAAATAGTGTTGCAAGTACAGTTCTTAACCGATTAAAATCCCGCTTATAAATTTAGAAAGAGTGTCACAATTTTAAGAACAAAATTACTGGAGTAGAAATCCCAAGTCGTCTCCCAACGAGTTGACAAAAGAGTGCTATTTTATTAATCAGAAATTTTTTCTGAGAATTTTTAGATCTGGAGAACGGAAAATTAAAATAATAATTAATTAAAGCAAGGAAAATTAATGAGAGAATTTATATAATTAAAATAAAAGCCTTGACCAGGAGAAGATTAATTGGAATTTCTATCCTTGTTGAATTTTTCAAGTGTAATGGTAATAGGTTGTTGCTTCTACTTAGTTATCCTTTACTAAATAAAGGAAAGTCAAGTAACTAACCAGCTATGATTCCTAATTCCTAATCCTCTCCTAAGGAAGAATTAGAGTTAGAGACTAGAGAACCAACCAACAACTTCTAATTCCCAATTGACACTTGAGTATTCTAACTCAAAGGTCTCCTTTTAATCAACTCCCAAGTCAAGTTGGGAGTCTACTCCATTGACATGAATACAACCTTCCTAGACATATAAAGGGAATAAAAAGAAGACATGATAAACTAAATAAAATAATAACTGAAAATTAATTAAAGGTAAAAAGAGTTCTTTGCATTAATAAATCCCAAAATCATAAATATACGTATCTGAACAGGGTTAATGGGCGATTAAAAGAGTAAGGGAATAAGGAAACAAACTAGAATAATGAAAACTTCAACGGAGGTAGTGACTCTTCTCAATATCCAAATCAAAAGCATAAAACTCTAAAACTGTGTATGTAAAGAAACCTAGAGGAAGTAGTTATTTCTCTCTAAGATTCTAATCTAAAACTAAAAACTATATGAATGAGAATGTGTGTTGAGTCTCTACTTGTCCCCTGGCTCTAGTCTGTGTTTCCGGGCCAAAAACTGGGTCCAAACTCAGCCCAAAATCACCCCGAACGTCTTCTGCATTTTCTACATGTGGCGCATGTGACGCGTACGCATCAGTCACGTGTATGTGTCGATAGTCAGGTGCGCGCACGCGTCGCCATAAAAATCTCCAAATTACACGCACGTATGAGCCATGCGTGCGCGTCGCTCCTCGCTGGTTGTCTCCTTAGTTTCTTGTCTTCCTTCCATTTTTGCAAGCTTCCTCTAAGTCATTCCTACCCTATAAAGCCTGAAAACACTTAACGCACAGATCACGGTATCGAATGGTATAGAGGGGAATTAAAATACACAATTTAAAGGCTTAGGAAGCAAGTTTTCAACCATAGAACAAAATTGGAAAGGAATTGTAAAATCATGCAAATTGTGTGAATAAGTGTGCAAAGACTTGATAAAAACCACTCAAATTAGCACAAGATAAACCATAAAATAGTGGTTTATCACTCTTCTTCTCACTTCCCTCTCTGTTGCCTTATGCCGAATTTATTTGGCACTTTTACCGTACTAAAAACCCACGGGTCATGGGGGTATATTTATTATTTTTCATATGCAGGTCCAGGTACTCAGCAGTGAGTTGTGATTCATCTGAGAGATGGCGAAGATCATTGAATTCTGCTTCATTTTTGTTTAGAATCTCTTCGTACTTGTTTTAAAAAAGTTATATTATGTATTTATGCTTTTTGAAAACTTGCTTCTAGAGGCTTTTATGTATCTTTTGGGAGAGGTAGGAGATATTATTGTCAAACTGATTTTATTCTGTACAATAGCCGGCCTAAACTTCGTAGGTCGCTACTAGTGGCTAATTACTTATGTTATATATTTATATCATATCTTTATCTTATCTTCCTTTACTGTTTTATCTTTATATCGCTTTTCAAACGTGCTTTATCTTCTATTTTATCGATATGTGAGTGTTTCAATTTGCGATTTTATTTTACTCTTTTTCAAGCTTCTAGTTTAATACTTCCTTTCAACTTAGATGTATATTTATGTATTATAATCCACCTTGAGAATCGTACCACCTTATTATTATTGACTTATGACTCGCGCATAAGGATTTGAATATTAGGGTGTTACATTATGATATCAAAGCAGTTTGTCCTCATGAGCCAGAGGGATGGACTGCTTATGCTTCAATGCATACTCTGAATTATGCTTGTGCTATTTAGGATATCTGATTGATATGTTTAGCATGAAGTTCATGAGTATACTTTTGGAAAATTGAAGTACTTAACTTGAGATATTGAGACTGATCACCTTGATATCATTTGTTTTGTATGGATAGGACCCGAAATGGTAACTCATAGACGGGGTTGAGGACGGAAGGAGAATAAGGGATCTGCTTCTACTGGCAATAAGGCCGAATTTCTGGCAGCAATGACCTAACTTATCAACAATATACAAGCTAGTGCGGCAACTACAAATCAAGCGATGAGAGAATGAATGAAAATGGTAACGAATTTGGAGGAAGCTCAACTGAAGTTCCAATGACATTGGCAACCTTTTTGAAGGTTAACCCCTCTATGTTCAGAGGATCGAATAACCTGACGAAAGCTTACAACTGATTTAGAGCAATAGGGAGAGCATTGCAGGCGCAACACGTATCCGAAGGTCAATTGGTGGAGTTTGCTGCTTATCAACTGCTGGAAAAGCTCAACATTGGTGGCAAGGAGCTTACCATCTTCTTCAACAAGGAAACAGAAATGAGGTGATCACTTGGAAGGTTTTTCGAGAAAAGTTTTACAAGAAGCATTTCCTGAATTCCGTGAGACAAGCCAAGGAGGTAGAGCTACTTCAACTAAGACAAGAAACAATGACCGTGTCTGCTTATACAAGTAAGTTTGAGGAGCTGTGTCATTTCTCAAGAGTTTGTCAGGGAGCTCTTAAAGGGTATGAGGAGTGAAAGTGCATGAAGTACTAGGACGGTTTGAGAGATGATATTATACGAGCTGTGGTACCTCTTGAGATTAAGAGTTTTGTGGAGTTGGTGAACAAAAGTCATGTGGTGGAAGATTTCTCTAGGAAGAATATGAATGCGAGTACTAGTCGTGGTGGTTACTACAACCGAGGAGGTGCGAGGTCCTTTGCTCCCAGGGACCGAAACTTCAAGAGAGGGATTATGTTCAATAACCTCAACGTGGTTGAGCTACTTTCCAAGGGAACAACAACTATCAAGGAAGGAGGTACGGAAGGCAACCTCAAAATGAATTGACTTGTAGACGATGTGGAAGCTATCATCCGAAAACCTCATATTGAGCTAGACTGGGGCTTTGTTACAGTTATGAAGGAGCTGGTCACATGTCCTAGAACTATCCTGAAAAGACCAACTGGAATACTGGTAGAGCCCAATAGCAAGACCGTGTGTATGCTATCACGGTAGATGATGCTACTAAGTCAGATAATTTGATCAGAAATAAATGTGACATTGGTGTTAAAGTGTTAACTAATTTGTATGATACTGGAGAATTTCATTCATTCATAGACTTTGATAAGGTTGCTATATTAGGATTAAGGGTGTTGACATTATCATTTGATTTGCATATGCATACCCCTACTTCCAAAACTGTGGTGACTAGACTAGGATGTCAAGAAGTTCCTTCTAGGGTGGAAAATCGAGAATTTGTTCATGATTTTATCTGTTTGTCAATGACTGAGTTAGACTTGATTTTGGGTTTGGATTAGTTATCGATGATTCGGGTGTTGTTGGATTGCTTTGAGCGTTCTATTCGGTTTATGTCTGAGGAATCAGAAAGACCAGTGGTTGCGTGAAGTTATTACTTGAATGCGGTGAAAGTGAATTGTAGTGGGGCAGAGTACCAAGGATTTATCCTTTTGGCTGCAAATTCATTAGGGAAAGAGCAAGGCTTAGATCGAATACCAATTGTGTGAGAGTTTTCCAAAGCTTTTCATGAGGATATACTCGAGTTTCTACCACAGAGGGAGATTGAATTTGCAATATATTTAGTGCCGGGAGCCGAGAGCCGGGACGGTGTCAATTGCACCATATCGGATGGCACCTTTGGAATTGGTGGAGTTAAAGAAGCAATTAGAAGATTTGATAGAGAAGAACTTCATTCGACCAAGTGTTTTTTTGTGGGGAGCGCCTATGTTGCTAGTGAAAAAGAAGGATGGAGGCATGAGGTTATGCATTGATTACAGACAGTTGAATAATGTAACAGTGAAGAACAAATACTCTTTACCACAAATTAATGATCTGATGGAGCAGTTACAAAGAGCTAGCCTGTTTTCAAATATCGACCTAAGGTCAGGTGGTCAAATTAGAGTGAAAGAAGCTGACATTCCTAAGACGATGTTCCGAACTCGCTATGGTCACTATAAGTACGTGTGATGTCTTTTGGGATAACGAATGCCCCTGTTGTGTTCATGGATTAAATGAACCGGGTATTCTGACCCTTTTTGGATAAATTTGTGATAGTATTTATAGATGACATACTGGTGTATTCAAAAATTGAAGAGGATCATGAAGGGCATTTGAGAGTTGTGTTGCAAATCTTGAAAGAGAGGAAATTATATGCGAAGCTTTCGAAATGTGAATTTTGGAAAAGAGAAGTAAAGTTCTTAGGTCACGTGGTAAGTAAGGATGGAATTGTAGTGGATCCATCTAAGATTGAGGCAGTGACTGAGTGGAAGAGGTCGACGACCGTAACTGAGATCAAAAGTTTCTTAGGATTTGTTTGATACTATAGGAGGTTCATTAAAGGATTTTCACAAATTGCCTTGTCGAGATCAAAGTTGACGCGAAAGGAAGTTCCGTTTGTGTAGATGCCGGAGTGCGAAGAGAGTTTTAGACCTTGAAAGAAAGATTAACTTCAGCACCAGTACTTATCCTACCCGAGCCGAAGAACCGTTCGAAGTTTATTGCGATGCATCACTAAAGGGTTTAGGTTGCATGTTGATGCAACATCGTAACGTAGTGGCTTGTGCCTCACAGCAAGTGAGACTGCATGAAGTGAATTATCTGACGCATGACTTGGAGCTAGCAGCTGTGGTGTTTGCTTTAAAGATATGGAGACACTATTTGTAGGGGTTAAAGTTTAGTGTCTTCTCTGACAACAAGAGTTTGAAGTATGTTTTTTGTCAAAAAGAGTTGAATATGAGGCAGAGAAGGTGGATGGAGTTGATGAAAGACTACGATTTTGACTTGAATTATCATCCCGGAAAGGCGAATTGGTGGGGGATGCCTTGAGTAGGAAGTCTTTGAGTGTGGCATGGATGATGCTCAAGGAAGAGGAATTATTAAGTAAGTTTGCGAGTTTAAGGTTAGGAGTGGAGGATGTGGCCAAAGTTGTGGGTTTGAACCATTTGCAAATCACGAGTGACTTTAAGATTGAGATTAAGAAATTAGAAGAGAGTGAAGAGTTACAAAAAATGTTAAAGACTGTGGGACAAGGAAAATAGGAAGAGATTAAAAAGGATCAGGAAGGAATTTGGAGGTACAAGGAGAGAATTTGCGTACTAAGTGTGGAAAACTTGCGAAATGAAGTATTGTCTGAGGCTTATAAGAGTGGATTTTCCGTTCATCCTAGAGTTACTAAAATGTATCATGACTTGAAAAGAATGTTTTGGTGGCCCGGAATGAAGAGTGACGTGGCGGCGTATGTAGCTAAGTGTTTGACGTGTCAGAAAGTGAAAATTGAACATCAGAAGTCGTTTGGCATGTTACAACTATTAGAGGTTTCACAATGGAAATGAGAAGGCACCACTATGAATTTCATAACCAGTTTACCAATGACACGAGCTGGATTTGATGCGATTTGGGTGATTGTAGATTGGTTGACTAAATCAGCTCATTTTTTACCTATTCGAATGAAGTATTCCTTAGATGAATTGGCGAGAGTATATACTAAGGAGATTGTGAGATTACATGATGTGCCGACTACAATTGTATCGGATCGTGATCCCGGTTTCACTTTGAGGTTTTGAGGAGCCTTTTACAAGGCGTTTGGCACATGGTTGTGTCTGAGTACCGCTTATCATCCACAAACGGATGGACAATCCGAGAGAACAATTCAAACCTTAGAGGATATGTTGAGAGCATGTGTGTTGGATCAACTCGGCAGTTGGGATAGGTATATGCCATTAGTGGAGTTTGCCTATAAGAATACTTATCACGCGAGCATAGGGATGGCTCCTTATAAAGCGTTGCATGGACGGGAAGTGCTAATCACCTTTGTGTTAGTACCAGTGGCGGAGCTTAGTTCAGATAAGGGGGCCCCAAACTTTTTATAAAAAACTTAATAGTACTTTTTCAAAAGATAAAAAATAGTTCAATTGACTTAAATACTTTACTATGACTTAAACTATCTAATAAGTTCAATAAACAACACTCTCTCTATCTTTAAGTTCAAATATAAAAAATTAGATATTTTTTATTTATTTAATTTAATATTATTTTATATTTTACTATTTATTTAATTTAATTTTTTATATGATAAAAAAAATAGAATATTCAATAAGTATTAATATTATTGTATTTGTATAAATTGATAAAAAAAATTCAATAAATATTATAAATTTTAATATTTGTTCTTCTAACTTCTTCTTTACATATTTTACAGGATATATATTAAAATTTTTATATAAAATAATAATGAAAAATCAAAGAATTGATTAAGAAGGAGAACATATAACTTTTACAATATCAACACCTGTAGATAGTTCTTCTACTTTAATGAATCACGAAGAAAGTGAGATATAACCTTCAAAAGTTTAAAAAGTTACATCTGATGACTTTAACCTTAACTTTTTGGAACAAGATCTTGAAAAACAGCTTTAAATTTGGCAATATCACCCAAACCAGGGAGATGAGATTAGACGAGCTTATCTTAAATGGGGTCCATATCAAAAATATTTTGACAATTATTTTCTATCTGCCCTCCCCCCCTCAAATTTTGTTTCAAGTTCCGCCACTGGTTAGTATGAACCTGGAGAATCAAGTGTGCTAGGTCCTGAATTGGTAGCTGAGATGATGGAGAAAATCAAGAAGATGAGAAGTAGAATTCTCACTGCATAAAATCGTCAAAGGAGTTCTGCGAATCAACGAAGAAAGCCGTTAGAATTTGAAGAGGGGTGAACATGTTTTCTTGAGAGTTACTCTCACGACGGGCATTGGACAAGAAACTAAAACAAAGAAGTTAAATCTTCGATACATTAGTCCATTTGAAATCTTGAAGAAGGTTGGTTCCGTGGTGTATCAAGTGGCTTTGCCACCAAATCTTTTGAACTTGCATGACATGTTCCACGTTTCACTATTATGGAAGTATACTCCAGACGCGTCTCATGTATTGGAGACCGAATCAGTTCAATTGAGAGAGAATTTGACTTTTCAAATTGCCCTGATACGTTTTGATGATGCGAGTGTTAAAAAGCTCCGTGGAAAAGAAGTTCACTTGGTTAAGGTAGCTTAGAGTCGATAGTCATTGAGGAACATACTTGGGAGTTGGAAGTCGATATGAGGAAGGACTATCCACAATTATTTACAGGTAACTAAATTTTGAGGACAAAATTTTAAATAAGGTGGGTATGATATAAAACTCAGTCAAATCGTAATTAATTATGTAATTAATTAAATATGGACAAAATGGTTAGCAAATTTAGCAATCGTAATTTGATAATTTAAATATGATATTTGGACTCAGTGAATTTTTTTAGTCAGAAAATATTGTTTTTTTTGCGTAAAAATGCACACTGGGAATTTACCGGCTGAAATTTGTCCAGTACTGCAATTGAGAAAATTTATTATGAGTGAGAAAGGTTAAAAATTAAAATTTGTAATTGAGATGAAAAAAATATTTAAAACTCACATTAAAACGCTAATCTTAAAAGTTTTGGCAAAAAATTGGACCCAACGGGCCATATATATGAACTGGGCCCAAATTAGGCCAAAGCACAGCATATATATACCCTTACTAAAGCCATTTCAGCACCACCACCCTATTCATTTATGTTCCAATGCTAAAATGAATGAAGAGAAGGGAGAAGAGAGAAACCCTAACCTTTAAAACATTCAATCCACCATAAATTTCTCTATGGTGCTCCGATTGTCGCACAGTTTACGGCTACGTGAAACCCTCGTCATCCTCTACATTTATATCCAAAAAGATTGGTAAGATTTTTGAGTTCTTATACCCCATTTTCACAGTATATTATATTTTCGAGTTTAAGCTTTGGGTTTTGAGAAATTTTGTGATTTTGGTTGTTTATGAGTGCTCTAGTATGTGCCGTTGGTGAGTTTCATTAATCAATTTTGTGGGTTAAGCTAAGAAATCCTCATACCCTTGTGATTCATGAATTTTATAAACCCTAAGTTGATATATGTATGAAATTGTGTATATTAGAGTATTGGGTGCTTTTGGGTACACATTTGGGACTTGGAAATTGCTTGTGGAAGCATTCGGTGGAGTTTGGAGCGGAGACTTAGTGAAATTTCACAAGTAGAAATTTTGATTTTGACTTCCAAAGAGGTACGGTTTTAGTTTCATTTAAGTTCCATATAATGTAGTATGAAATCCTAGGCTAGATGCCCCTAGGATTACGTTTGAATTGTGTTTTTTTATGGATTTAATATGTGTGGATAATATGTTGTGATAATTAATGATTTAGATGAGAATAGTGTGATGATGCATAGTTGATGTGTTGTTGGAATTGGTGTTGGGTAGTGAATTATGCAATTATGAGTTATATATATGTTGAATTGATGAATATTCGACCAGATGTTGTGAATTTTTGGCCGGAGGCCATGGTAAGTTGCTGAATGTATTGTGTGAATGATGTTTGAAATTAAATGGAATTTGATCATGAATGTATGAAAAGTTGGAATTATTGATAGGATATTGGGAATTGAGGATTGAGATGCCAAGTGGATAGAATTTGAGTTGAAATAAATAAATGATGTAGGTTTTGAATTTGGTTGAGTGTGAATATGTGAATTGAGTTGGTTTGGGTTCATTTTGTTGATTGAAAATGGCTGAGGCTTGTGAATTTTTGGAAAATTGGTAAATTCGACTTTTTAGTAAAAACAGATTATTCATAAACTTCGGCGGGCCATAACTCAGTCCTCGATATTGAAAATTTTACAAAACTAGATTTTTATGAAAATTTATTTATCGATCTTTCCAACGGTTCAAGAATGGATGAAAAATGAATTTTGTACAAAAAGATATGAAGGTTTAAAAATTGGGTTCAAAAATTGAAAATTTCACTTATCAGCATTTTGAAATTATGCAACATTATGCGTACGCAGATGTGCCACGCGATGTGGAAGTTGCGCACTGACCAGATTCCCACATACGCAGAGGGAGGCAATGCGTATGCAGAAGTGCCAAAATTGCAAACTTGCGTACACGGACGTCGTACGCTACGTGAGCGAATCCCATTGCCCAAACCATCCGCGTATGCGAACATGTACATGCATACGCGACTTTGTCAAATTTACACTCATGCGAACGCAAGCATGTGCATGTGTACGCGACTTTGTCAATTTTTCTGAAAAGTGAATTTTTTAGTTTTTAACCATTCTTTTAGCCTTCTAACCCTTTATAAACCTCGATAAGAGTATAGAGCCGATGTAATTAAGGATAGAGGAGTTAGAATTGAGAATTAATGAGATGAGTTAGTGAATTGAATGAGAGGAACAAATTATGAGATGATGTATGATGAGAATGAATGCGATGATTGATTGTGAAGATGAATGGATGATGATGGATGAGTTTAATTAAGATTGAATATGATTTGAGATGAGATTGATAAAAAGAATGATAATGATTGTGAGATTGATATTGAACATGATTCTGATTGTGATATACTGGCCTGGGTAGATGCAGAGGCATTGATCCACTTGCTCCGGACTTGGTTTGAATCTCTTGGGATAGATGCAGAGATTCGCCCTCACTTGCTCCTGGTAGAGAATGATTTGAGATTTGAGAAATTATCTACGTTTCAGATTTCTTTGGGTAGATGCAGTGGGTCGGCTCCACTTGTTCCTTGTTGAGATCCGAGATTCTGTTGACCCTTCGACGCAAGTTGTGACCAGGCACTTAAACCCTTTGACCCTTTCAGATTTCACTTATGCAGTATTTATTTGGCACTTTTACCATACTTGGAACCTATGGATCCGGGGTGGTTCTCATTCCATATATATCTCTTATTTTTCAGATGTAGGTCAAGGTGCTCAGCAGTGAGTTGTGATTCATCTGAAAGATGACGAAGATCATTGAATTCTGCTTTACTTTTGTTTATAATCTCCTTGTACTTATTTTGAAAAACTTATATTATGTATTCATGCCTTTTGAAAACTTGCCTATAGAGGCCTTTATGTATCTTTTGGGAGAGATAGGAGATATTGTTGTCAAACTGATTTTATTCTGTATCCTAGCTGGCCTAAACTTCGCAGGTCGCGACTAGTGGCTAATTACTTATATTATATATTTATATCATGTCTTTATCTTATCCTTCTTTACTTCTTTATCTCTATATCACTTTCCAAACGCGCTTTATCTTCTGTTTTATCGATACATGAGTGTTTCGATTTGTGATTTTATTTTACTCATTTTTAGGCTTCTAGTTTAATACTTCCTTTCAACTTATATGTATATTTATGTATTATAATCCATCTTGAGAGTCGTACCACCTTATTATCATGGACTTATGACTCGAATATAATGATTTGAATATTAGGGATAACAAATGAGGGCATGCCTACGTAACATAATGGAGTTAAGTATACCTTAGTCTTTGTCCAAACCACGCTGCATCCCGTAATGGGTTTGATAAATTTCATTTTACCGTGTCAATTTTTGCATGTAAAACCCGACTGATTAATAAATATTTAATCAGAAAAATTAGAAAATAGAATTTTATAGTTTAATGTGATAGAGTAAATTAAAACAAGAATTTTGACACTAATTTTTAAAGAATTTGGTCCAAAATTGAGTCGAACGGGCCAAATTAGTCGAACCAGGCCCAAAACGGGCTCGTGGGCCCAACTAACCCACTTAACTTAGTGAGCTTCAGCTCACTCTCTCCCTCATTCAGCAAGCACGCTGAAACCATACATACAAGGGAAGAACACTCTTCCAAAAACATAAACCCTCACTTGATAATTAAATCCACATAACTTTTGATCTGGAGCTCCAATCGCCGCACTGTTTATGGCCACGCGACCACAACGTTGAGCTCTACAAAGCCCAATATATTATAAGGTATGGAAAGCACTTCTGTGTTTCAGTTTCCTCCTCCCTAAATTTTGAATTTAATGAACAATTATGTTAAAAATTGTTTAATTTCGGTGTTTAGGTTCGAATTAGCTTGCGAGTTTTATTGGGTGTGACTCACTTGAGCTGTGGGAAAGGTAAGAACCCTAACTCTCTTGTGAAATTGTTGAGATTTTGAGTTTAGAGATTAATTATAGTGATATATATGGTTTAGATTGAATGTTGTTGGTAAGAAAATCAACTGGAGGTCAAAACTTGTGATATTGGAGCTTAATTGAGGTCTTGGAAGCTTAGAGTGGGTTTTTGGTACCGAAAAATATGTTTAGGAGATGTTGAGCCTTGAAAGTTTGAGGAAAAAGTGAATTGAAAGTGTTTTGGGTTTGATTAGGGAATCGGCCAAGGTATGGTTTCGGTTTCTCGTATCTAAAGTATAATGTATTGTGAAAACTTAGGCTAGTGACCCTAGGATAGGAATTGAATTGTTAATGTTGATGGTTGGTTGAAATGGATTGTATTGATTATGTGATTAATGTTTGGAGGTTGCGACTGAAGATCTTCTTGATGAGTATCTAATTGAATGTGATATTGATTTGTATGTATAGTGGTTGATGAAATTGAGTACTGTTAGAACTTGAGATATGGAATGATGTTTGATATGGTATGTTGTTTGAAATTGAATTATTGATTTGAGATTGGTTAAAAGTGGAGGATTGGTGGGTTGTGGATTGAATAAGAAAGTTGAAAATATGAGTTGAGAGTGGTTTGATGCTGAATGGCTAAGGTTTGGGGTTGATTTTAAAAGGGTTGGAATTGGTATGTTTATTTATTAAGTTTTATGAAAACTATGATTTTGACCCAACTTTGGCAGAGCATAACTTGGTCTCTGGACCTTCGATTTGTATCAAACTTTTTTAGAAAGAAAATTTTGGTTCGAGATGTTTATGCCGTTCGAAGAACAGAGGAAAAATGTTTTGAAACAAGAAAGTTATACATGATCAAAGTTTGGGGTACAAAACTGAAATCTTGGATTTAACAGCTTTTTGAAGCTTCTGCTATACATGTGTACGCGAATCCCCATCTTACACGGCCATTCGTTTCTGTTTGGTGTGCATGCGTATGCGGGCAGGTGCCGCGTACGCATCATAGGCCAAATGGGACCTCGCGTACGCGGGCACACGGCTGTGTATGCGGACATTCGTCTCTGTCCAGTGTACTTGCATATGTGGACAAGGGATGCGTACGCATCTTGAGAAAAACTGTGTTCCCGCGTATGCGTGACATGGTTCGCGTACACAGAGCCCTAATTTCTTCCAAATTTTAATTTTTGATTTCTAAGACATTCCTCCAGCTTTTAAAACCCTATTTTCTCTTTCTAAAGCCTGATAGGTTGTTTTTGGGTAATGAAGTATGATGAGGGCAGTGAGGAAGGTAACTTGATATTGATCATAAAAGTTTACTGATGATGATGGTGGAAGTGCTGTTTATGATATGGGCCGGATGGCTGTGTTGGTAATGAATTATGGCTGATTATGAATTATGCTATGAGCTGAATGGCTATATTGATATTGAATTATGGCTATATAATTGTTGATTGATAATGTGATTGTTGTGCTTCCAAATATCTGAGATATAAGTTTTCCTGGGTGAAAGCAGTGGCTAGCCACCACGTGCTCTAAGTTGAGACTCGATACTCTATTGACCCTATGTCGTAAGTGTGGCCGGACACTGTGAGAGTTTCGGATGAGCTCGCCCCCGTGGATAAACACCAGTGTGGGTGTTATATGATTATGATTGAGAATTACTCGAGTTAGGGATACACGAAAGAGGGACAGTCCAATGGTTAGCTACTAGAACTTGTCGGGTTGGCTTTATAACCAACAGATGAGACTCATCAGCCAATAGTACAGGCATGCATGATATGCATCTATGTGTTTGTTTGGTATGCCTTATTTGAATTGCCTAATTGATTGCATAAACTATTTGTTACCTGTTTATTTGCTGTATGTGCTTTTTACCTGTGATTTTTCTTGTATGTAATAATTGTATTTGTAACAATTGATTTCGGTGGTGGTTGGGAGGTTCAGAGGAGTTGGAAAGGGGAGTTTTAGATTGACTGAAGACCCTTAGCTAGTCCTATTTTATTTTATGGTTTAGTTTTATTTATAAGATTTAATTCATATAACGGAAGTTCTAAGATTGCCTTTGGCTTTTCCAAGACATTATATGTTAGATATATGGGCACTGTTACCATGCTGAGAACCTTTGTTTCTCACCCCATACATATTTTGTGATTTTCAGATGTAGGACGTAAGGCACCTCGCTGAGGCATGCTGGAATCTGATTTCAAAGATCTTTGTGCTTTTAGGGCTTATTTTGGTTATATGTATATATGTAGCTACTTATTATCTCCACTAATTATGTATATGATGTATTAACTTCCTCTTAGAGGTGATTTTGGAGAAACAGGTTCTGTAAACTTTGTATTTTGGGTTCTTTTGGGTCCTCTTATATAAATATGTTCTCTGGCCGATTTATCTTCGTGAGCCGAGTCTTGAGCTTTGTTAGCTGTATTTTGGAACTCTTTTGTTTGTTACCATGATAGCTTATACTTACCTTGCTCTGTATACGCTGTCATTTCGTGAGTGTTGCGCTTTTTAAAATAACGATTTTGCTTTACCCCTTTTCTTCAAAGGCTCCTAATTATAAAACCTTTTTCAAACTACATTATATATATATATAATTTTACTTTTAGAGATCGTAATGGCTCACCACCTCTGTTTTATGACTTAATCATAAGACTTTGTGTGGTAGGGTGTTACAGTGCGCAAAAGCATAGAGGTTATTATCAAGTTATTTGCACACATTTTACTGTATTGTGTCTTTTTCAAATGTATTTCATGTTTATAGGCAGGGTTCAAAGGGATAAAGGATGGGATCTAATGAGAAGTAGAAAAATCAAGAGTTGCAACAGATCATAAGAATCCGAGAATGAATAACCAAAAAAGCAAAAATTTGACCAAAAAGAAAAAGAGCAGAACAACGAAGAGACCAACAATGACAAACCCCATAAATCCCAAAAGTCTGTTCGAACTTTCAAGAAATGGAAAAAGATGGCAAGGTAAGAGGTACATCAGTATGATGTACCTGTAAGCATGGTAAAAGGAAGATTGACAAGGATAGTGACAACATTTTTGCACATGAGAAATCTCAATCAAAGAAGCTACACAACATTTTCAACTCAGTTACAGTAGAAGCAGCAGGGGCAGCCCTACTGGTCACAATGAAGATTCTTAGCTGGAACTAGCATAGGCTTGGAAACCTATGGACAGTAAGAGCTTTAAAATAAGCTCTTTAGGCAGCAAGCTCCTAATCCTGGTTTCCTAATGGAAAACAAGGCAAAAGGTAGTAGAAATGAACATGTTTCAAGGTAGAGGAGGCATGGGGAATGTTTTGGGTATTAATTATGATGGAGATGACAGATAGAGATTGTGAGCGTTATCCATTTTGTGAGATAGTACTTTGGAACTGGAGATGTTCTCTACATCAACTAATGATATAGATACAATGCTTCAGAAGGTATGAGAACCTCATTTTTGGAGGGCAATTGGCTTTTACAGCTATTTGAAGGCTTCGAACAAGCAAAACACATGGAAACTTCTAAACACTTTTGGAGCGGTTGGCCAACCGCCACTATCTCCCAGAACTTGTGTAGTGCGAACTTGCTACAAGAAGAGGTATTTAGTTGTTGGGTATGAAATCGGTAAACACGCATAAGATTATGAGATGGAGGTAATGAATCATTTTTTTTTTAAATTTTCTTGAATCTTAAATAAAAACTTAAAAATTTTTCAAGGCTTAAATATGTAGCGGAATATGTCAAAGAAAGTTCGAAAGTTTTTTATTAATTTCTTTAAAACATATTATGACATACACAAATATTAAAACATACTTTCTGAGATTTAAATTGACATTAAAAAGCTTTTGAAAATATTTTCTGTGATATCTTAGGTAAAGTTAAAACACACTTCTAAACAAATGTAAATAAACAGCTTTAAACTAAAGAGATAAGAGTTTCGAACGTAATGAAAAACTAGCAACATTATTTGTTCCCCAAAGAATTAGTAATTCATAGTGATCATGAATACTTAAAAAGGACAAGGCGCATGCTAAATAAAGAGGCAGGTCAAATGGGTTAAGTTTTTAGAACAATTCTCATATGTCATTAAGCATACAAAAAAAAAAAAGAAAAACACAGCGATAAATATTTTATCTAAGAGTCATACATTAGTTTCAGCTCTTAAAATTAAAATGGTGCTCCGTTCCTAAATTTTTCTTCTTTCCATAATTTTTTTCACCTTCAGCATTTTTATCAAAACAAGGGTTGTCCAAAAAAAAAAGATTTTCTATATTGCTAAGCTTTAGACTTTGATAACTTTTTACCATTACCATCATAACCAACTTTAATACCAATAGAACTAGTAAAATCAAATATACAAGTTTATATACATCATAAAAAAATTGAACTTTGCCAATTTATTATCTCCAAAAATCACAAAATAAATGAACATTTTAAATAATTATTAGTCACAGTTTGAATCAAGACATAAAAGTAAAAGAAGTTTGAATTTGGTGTACTTCAAACCTAGGTTCATAAAATTGTAATAATTTTAATTCTGTAATTAAACATATTTCTTTTGTTTCTCCTATTTCTTATGTTTTGTGTATGATCCAGAAAGAGTTTTGGCTGCAAGCAATCCCACAGCCCAGAAGAGTAGGCCTCATACGAGATTCGCTAGTGCACCTCCTACACTCGCCAATGTTGCTTAGGCTAATGGTACCATTGTTGTTCTGGTGCCTCCTCACCCCTCTGCTAATGGAGTTACTCCACCTCCCATTCCTGCCTTCCGACCACCACCCCCCCCTCAAGCAGCAGCATTTCAGCCAATGCCAAGAGCAGGGCAACCAGCATGGCATCAACAGCAGCCTAGACTCCCGCCTGGAATGCCCCCACCTCAGGTTCAGCAATTCCAGCCACCTCCACAAGCTGTTTCGGCTCTTCCACCACCAACAGGAATGGTAAGTCAACCACCTGTTTGGCGACCACAACCACTGCCGCTACAACAACACGATGGACGACCTATGGCATATCCTCAACCCTCAATGCCTCCACCACCTTCCTATAGCCAGATGCCGCCACCTCAATGAAGGAATTCAACCCTTTTGGAAGGATCCAGTGTCCTATTATATTGAATTTTGCTACTGATTTTTAGCGTTATGTTTCTTAATTAATGTGGTATTAGATACAGGTGCTATCGACATCCTTGACACTAGAACAGATAACAATATAATTATAGTCCAAAGGAGAGATGCTCAACTCTTTAGCCTTGGATTTGATATTGTTTTTAAGTAACTAATTTTCTAGAGTTCTTTCAAGCAATGGTGAATTGTGAAGGTGAATGAAAAATAGGAAGTAAATATCCAATCTGGCCAGTTTTATTTCTACAATAGACTAAGCCTTCCCTATCAAAAGAACAAGTGACAATGCGAACTTAATCTTTGCTTTGCGAGATTCATTAGGTCTTCTAAATCTAATAGTGAAGTCCGTTAAGATCAAGCAGAGTGAGTTTTTGTCACGTGAACCCTGTGAGGTGCGTGTGATGTGCGAATTCATAGTTGTCAAAACCGAACTGGTAATTGAGTTGGTAATATTATTGGTTTACTAGTTCACTTGTTTAACCAGTAGATTATTGGTTGAATCGGCTAATTCAGTTATTATTAAATAATTATATAAAATTTTAATATTATTTATAAGAAATATTTTTGATATTTTTTATATTAAAATTATTATTATTTTTTAAACTTTAATAACTAATTGATGATTCTATATCTATTATATTGTTATATACTATGTGTGATTAAAAAATAATATTAATAAATATCGTATAATCATGAAAAATTGTTATAATTAATAAAAATATTTTTATTTTTTCGTAAGTGTTTAACAAAATTTATGTTTATAATAATAATTTATAATTAAAAATATATATAATTTAAAAATAAGTAAATATAAAATTAAAATAATATAACTTAATTTAACTATACTTTTTTTTTATTATATATCAATTGAATAGCATATTTATTACTAAAAAATATCATTATTTAGTGACAAGTTGAACACTGTGCCATTTATAAATGCATAGAGTGTGCAATAATAAGCATTACAAGCCTTCCAACTAATTCATATTGTTTTTATTTTATGGGTGAAAGTCTACTATAACCCAAAATGGAATAAGCAGCTTTATAAATGCTCCATGTAAAACACATAAAATTAGTAAATAATTAACTAATAAATTAATTATTAACCTAAAAAATTAGAAAATAAAATTTTATAGTTTAATGAGGAAGAGTTAATTAAAATAAAAAATTTTATATTAATTTTAAAGAATTTGGCCTAAAATTGGGTCGAATGGATTGAACAGAGCCAACCAAGCTCAAAGGCAATTCACGTTAAACTCAAACGGGGATAAGAAAAGGGATTTTTCAAACTCTTGGCGAAATTTCAATTTCACATATCTTTCGATCCCGAGCTCTGATTGACGAGCCGTCAGTGGCCACGCGTTCATCTTGGCATTCTCTACAAAACCCATCAATTTGGTAAAAAATCACATTTTTTCACCTAGTTCTCTCCTCTTCAATTCGTGATTTTGAGTTTTAGTATTGAGAGATTTTGTAATTTTGATGGTTTAGGGATACTCTAGCGGTGGATAATCACCAAATTTTGTCCATTTAACTCGTGGGTAACGGTAAAGAAACCCTAACCCTTGTGAATTAGTGATTTAGTGAGCTCAATGTTGATTATTATAATATTGTATGAATTAGATCGTGTATCTTATTGAATTGGAGTTGAATTGGTGGATATTGAAAGCTTGGAATTAAATCCTGGGAGCTGGAAATTCAATTAGTGAGGAGTTAAATTGGTTTCTCGTAGTTAACATTTAATGTCATGTGAAAATTTAGGCTAGAAGACCTTAAGATTGGAATGAACTGAATGAATCATTAATAGATTGTGTATATGGTATATAATGTGTGTATAAAGGATGAATGAAGTTGCATGAGTTGGATTATGATTCTAATGAGTATAAATTAATAATGATTCTTAATGTGTTGAGGGTTGATGTTTGGTTTGGTGGTTGGGACCCTTGAAGGGTGGCAAAAGTCCAAGTTTTAGAGGAGATGCTGTCGAAATTTTTATGAAAATAGAAGGTTTCGTTTGAAGTCGTTATTTAAAAAGACTTAGATTTTTAAGAATTTTATAATTTGATTTCGAATTATTAAGAAAAGGATTACGTTTTGAGATTGCTTTATTTAGAAAAGAATGGATTGTATTTTGAGTATGAATTGTTAATGAACAAAATGGGAGATCTGATAATAAGAAATGAAGATTGATGAGAATTGATTTTTAAGTATAATTGTTGAATGAATATGAATGAATTATAATGATAATGAGATGATGATGAATGAGTTTGAATTGAGATGATGATGACTGATTGTGATATATATATATATATATATATATATATATATATATATATATATATATATGGCCAGGGATAAATTGAGACACCAGGTAAGATGTGGTGGCGTTGTCCACTCGCTCCGAGTCAGTGATAAAGTTGTATGAGATGAGAAAGAAAAATTATGAAAAAGCGAGTTAATTATAGAATTTCGAATGAACATGATAAATGAGGATGACTAATGATGAAATAATTATGAATTATACTTAATGTTTTACTTGAGATTGTATGAATTCTAGAATGAGATACCTGTGTAGTAGCAAGGATTGTCATTCATCCCACTTGCTCCGGGTCAATATTTCATATTTGATAATAATGATGATTGATTTAGACTGAATGAATGTATGTTTGTGATACCTGGACAGTAGCAAAGATTGTGGTTCATTCCGCTTGCTCCAGGTCAGGGACTATGACGCCTGGGTAGTAGCAGCAGTAGTGGATTATTCCACTTGCTCCAGGTTGAGCTGTTAAATCCCTTTTGTATTCTCTTTTTAGTCCCAGTTGTAGCCTTCGTGACTTAATATAGATACCGGTGCGGTGGTTAGGAAGCGTCCATTCAAATTAGTAGCTTCTTGAGAAGCAAGTCATAATCGGGTAACGAATCTTTTCCACCCGCTTGGGTAGTAGCAGTAGTAGTGGTTCTTCCACTCGCTCTGGGCTAAGCGGGTAGTAACAAGGGGGTTGTAGCTCAATCTGACTTGCTCCGCAATGGGTATTTCTGTCCATGGTTAGCTACCAGGATGTGTCAGATTGGCTATATAACCGACAGATGATATCATCAACCATAGGGGAGGCATACATTATATGCATATCTTGTTTTGTTAGGTTGTGCGTTAATTGGGTTTGCTTATGTGATTATTATGCTTACCTGCTATATATGCTATCTTCCATATCTGTATTCAACTTGTGTTTGCATTGTTTGCTTGCTTGTCTGTGTGGTTCCACCAGAGTTGGAGGTTTTGGAGGAAAGTAGACGACGGAGGGTTTCAGTTAGAGTTTACTTAAGATTTAGAGACTTAGATGACCTACCCTATTTATGGTTTACAATTTATTATCTTTAATTTTTATAAACTGAGTGTTAAAGTTCTAGGATCGCCTCTGGCTTTCTCGGGACATTATATGTTAGTTATGTGGGCACCGTTACCATGCTGAGAACATCCAGTTCTCACCCCATACATATTCTGTGGTTTTTAGATGCAGGACATGAGGCACATCGCTGAGGCATACCCAAACTTTCTGCACATGAAGAACTTTACTCGTTTGGGGTTTCATTTTGGGTTTTAGATGCACATGTATATAGTTATATATCTCCACTGTATATATATGTTATATTTTGTCCCTCTTAGAGGTTGATTTGGAGAAATAAGTTCTGTAAGCTGATTCTGATGTATAGATGTATATATGTATATATGCTCTGTCCGGTTTTAACTTCGCGAGCCAGGTCAGAAGGTTTGTTATCTATATCTTGAAACTCCATTGTATTACCCATTTTTGTTTTACTCTTACCTTGCTTCAGTTACGCTAACGTTTAAGTGAGTGTTGCATTTCTGTTTAACATTTTATTTTAACTTTTTTTCAAAGGCTCCTTGATAAAATTTTCTTTCAACTATATTATATACATAACTTTTAAAGGTCGTAATACCTCACTAACTCAGTCTTATGACTTAAGCATAAGATTAAGTGTGGTAGGGTGTTACATTATGGTATCAGAGTAGTTCGTTCCTGTAGAGCTTGAGGGACGGACTGGCTATGCTTCTGAGCATACTTTGGCTGTGTGTACATTCTATTTAGGATGTCTGCTTGACATATATAGCATAAATGTTCATAAGCATTACCTTTGGAGATTCGAAGTACTAAACTTGAGATATTAAGACTGGTCTCCTTAAAATCAATTGTTCGGTGTGGTTAGGACCCAAAGGACGTCTTGTGGATGCGAGTGAGGTGATACGGTTGATTTTTTCGGTTGCTGCTGTGAAAGCTACTGCTGAAGAAATGGAGCATGAAAATTGCGAGGACATTGGGACCATTAGATTGAGAATGAGAAGTTGCATGAGATAAGCCATTGCGGAGATCGGCTGAAAGTTGAGGTAATTGCAATAACCAAAATTATAGAGCAGTGTGTGACTGGAGAATACCGCATTCATTCATAGCCTAAGATAGGGATGAAAACTCAAAACTGGAAATGTCAAACTTAGTATTAGACTTAGAACCAAATCGAATCGTTCAAAGTAGGGTATTGCCGTTAGAGCTTGCAAAGTTTAGTGATGGATTTGATTGGCGTTGCACGAATGATCAAGACTCTTAGAGATAAACGAATCAGAGTGCGACAACAGAAGCACGTAGATTAGGAAGACCTTAAGGCTACTATACGTTAAGATAAGAAGGAGGACTATTCTCATGAACTCACGTGGCGGACGATATTTTTGAGGGCGAAAATTTCTGTTAGGGGGATAGAATGTAAAACCCATAAAATTAGTAAATAATTAACCAATAAATTAATTATTAACCCAAAAAAACTAGAAAATAAAATTTTATAGTTTAATGAGGTAGCGCTAATTAAAATAAGAATTTTGATAATAATTTTAAAGGATTTGTATCAAGATTAGGCCGAAACCAAGTGAACCGGGCCCATATTAGGCTCAAGGTCCAGCCCATTACTACCTAATAAAAATGGCTTCAGCCATCTTCTCTCTCGCTCAAAGGCAATTCACTTTAAACTCAAACAGGGAGAAGAAAAGGGATTTTCCAAACCCTTGGCAAAATTTCAATCTCACATATCTTTCGATCCGGAGCTCTGATTGACGAGCCGTCAGCGGCCATGCGTTCATCTCAAAATTCTCTACAAAACTCACCAAACAATTTGGTAAGAGAATCACGTTTTTTCACCTAGTTCTCTCCTCTTCAATTCATGATTTTGAGTTTTAGTATTGAGAGATTTTGTGATTTTGATGGTTTAGGGATACTCTAGCAGTGGATAATCACCGGATTTTGTCCATTTGACTCATGGGTAATGGTAAGGACTTCCTAACCCTTGTGAATTGGTGATTTAGTGAGTTCAATATTGATTATTATGATATTGTATGAATTAGATCGTGTATCTTATTGAATTGGAGTTAAATTGGTGGATATTGGAAGCTTGGAATTAAATTCTGAGAGTTGAAAATTCAATTGGTGAGGAGTTGAAGCTTTGTAACTTGAGAAACGGTCGATAATTAAGGTGTTCTGGACTTAAGAAGAAATCGGCCATGGTATGATTTTGGTTTCTCGTAGTTAATATTTAATGTCACGTGAAAACTTAGGCTAGAAGACCTTAAGATAGGAATGAACTGAATGAATTATTGATGGATTGTGTATATGGTATATAATGTGTGTATAAAAGATGAATGAATTTGTATGAGTTAGATTATAATTCTGATGAGTATAAATTAATAATGATTGTTAATATGTTGAGAGTTGATGTTTGGTGTGGTGGTTAGGACCCTTGAAGGATGGCAAAAGTCCAAGTTTTAGAAGAGATGCTAACGAAATTTTTATGAAAATAGGAGGCTTCGTTTGAAATAGTTATTTAGAAAGATTTAGATTTTTAAGAATTTTATAATTTGATTTTGGGTTATTGAGAAAAGGATTACGTTTTGAGATTGCTTTATTTAGAAAAGAATGAATTGTGTTTTTAGTATGAATTGTTAATGAACGAAATGGGAGATCTGATAAAAAGGAATGAAGGTTGATGAGAATTGATTTTTAAGTATAATTGTTGAATGAATATGAATGAATTATATTGATAATGAGATGATGATGAATGAGTTTGAATTGAGATGATAATGACTTATTGTGATATATATATATACACACACACACACACATGAATACTGATGGGGAAGTAGGAATGTTCTTATTAACAATAGGCTAACTCTGATCCACGTGAATATTGGTATAACATTATTATTTCTGTTCTTTGTAAATATTTAAAGCTGATTCCCAGATCTGGAAGTACAGGTTGTTTCTTCTTATCATTTATATGGTTGTAGCAGTAAGACCCGTTGTTAGGGTAGTAAGTCTAACTTGTTTGATTTCATGTAAATGATAAGAATAAAACACTAAGAGTTCCTAATGGCTATGGATCTAGAAAATTAAGCTTTGAGTTCTTCAAAAAAAAAGGGTTAAAATCCATTATTCATTGGCTGAGTGGTAGTCTATTGTTAATCGGCATATTACTACGGAACCAAAGGAGGGCAATGATATCAGTTAGTTTAAAAAATGTCTTTTTTCCGCAGCCTCTCTCGTCGTTTTACACATAGTCCTTCTTCTTCCCACACGAAATCTAACGTTCTTTCTGAGAAAGTTACTCGTCCTGAGGAACTCTCTCCAAAACATAACATCTTCGAAGAAGAAGTATGCTTCGAAGATATCAATCAGGCTATAGACAACTGAAAAATACCTAATATTCCCCTGGATGAACTATACGTTCCTGAAGAAACCAAGCGTGCCGGCAGATCTGATTATATTATCAAAACTGCCGAAAACAGTATTCCTCTTGGACCAGAATCTGGTGAGGAATTCCACCTTTTAAACAAATAATCCATCCAAGAACATGTCCGCAAATACAAATATTTTCATATAGGATGTTGATGAGCGGATAATTTATACGCTTTTTGGCATTGTTTTTAGTATGTTTTTGGTAGGATCTAGTTACTTTTAGGGATGTTTTCATTAGTTTTTATGTTAAATTCACATTTCTGGATTTTACTATGAGTTTGTGTGTTTTTCTGTGATTTCAGGTATTTTCTGGCTGAAATTGAGGGACTTGAGCAAAAATCAGATTCAGAGGTTGAAGAAGGACTGCTGATGTTGTTGGATTCTGACCTCCCTGCACTCAAAGTGGATTTTCTGGAGCTACAGAACTCGAAATGGCGCGCTTCCAATTGCGTTGGAAAGTAGACATCCAGGGCTTTCCAGAAATATATAATAGTCCATACTTTGGCCAAGAATAGATGACGTAAACTGGCGTTCAACGCCAGCTTTCTGCTCAAATCTGGCGCCCAGCGCCAGAAAAGGATCCAAAACCAGAGTTGAACGCCCAAACTGGCACAAAAACTGGCGTTCAGCTCCACAAATGGCCTCTGCACGTGAAAAGTTAAGGCTCAGCCCAAACACACACCAAGTGGGCCCCGGAAGTGGATTTATGCATCAATTACTTACTCATGTAAACCCTAGTAGCTAGTTTATTATAAATAGGACCTTTTACTATTGTATTTGACATCCTGGATCCTGGATTATATTTTGATCCTGTGATCACGTTTTGGGGGCTGGCCATCTCGGCCATGCCTGAACCTTTCACTTATGTATTTTTAACGGTAGAGTTTCTACACTCTATAGATTAAGGTGTGGAGCTCTGCTGTTCCTCAAAGATTAATGCAAAGTACTACTGTTTTCTATTCAATTCATCTTATTTCGCTTCTAAGATATCCATTCGCACCCAAGAACGTGATGAAGGTGATGATTATGTGTGACGCTCATCACCATTCTCCCCTATGAACACGTGCCTGACAAACACTTCCGTTCTACATGAAATAAGCTAGAATGAATATCTCTTAGATCTCTTAATCAGAATCTTCGTGGCGTAAGCTAGAATGATGGCGGCATTCAAGAGAATCCAGAAAGTCTAAACCTTGTCTGTGGTATTCCGAGTAGGATTCAATGATTGAATGACTGTGACGAGCTTCAAACTCGCGATTGTTGGGCGTTAGTGACAGACGCAAAAGGAGGGTGAATCCTATTCCAGCATGATCGAGAACCGACAGATGATTAGCCGTGCTGTGACAGAGCATGTGAGCATATTTTTCACTGAGAGGAGGGGATGTAGCCACTGACAACGGTGATGCCCTTGCATAAAGCCAGCCATGGAAAGGAGTAAGACTGATTGGATGAAGATAGCAGGAAAGCAGAGGTTCAGAGGAACGAAAGCATCTCCATTCGCTTATCTGAAATTCTCACCAATGAATTACATAAGTATTCCTATCCCTATTCTACTAATTATTATTCGAAAACACCATTATCAATTTATATCTGCCTAACTGAGATTTGCAAGGTGACCATAGCTTGCTTCATACCAACAATCTCCGTGGGATTCGACCCTTACTCACGTAAGGTATTACTTGGACGACCTAGTGCACTTGCTGGTTAGTTGTATCGAAGTTGTGAACCATGGTATTGGCACCATGTTCTTGGCGCCATTGCCAGGGAAAGAAAGAGCCATGAATTTTACATAATCAAAGTGTAATCACGATTGCGCGTACCAAGTTGCTCACGTTGCCAGGGATTGTTTGAGCCTGGACATCACAATTTCGTGCACCAGATGTGTTCAGGTTGCAGTTAAACCACTCATCAGAGAAGGTTTAAATGCTTCCATTCTTATGTGTCTAAGAGATGTTAGGCATAACAACTTTCACGATTCCCTTATAGGAACTGTGAAAACAAGTTTAGGACACGGTCCGGTCTATTTCAATTGCTTTCCCAACAAAACTGTGAGCTTGTTAGATCGAAACATCTTAGACTTACTCTTTCTCAACATCCGACTTCATGGCATTGACATGTAGGAAGGATCCATTCCTACAACTTTAATCTATAGGATTCAGTACAAGGTCATGAACACCTGTAACTCCAGAGTCCTTTTGAAAACAACCGACCGTGAGACAACTCTTTTGTCACAGACATGACCAAAGCAAACGTCACTATACCTCGCCTCATTAAATGGGATGAAATTGATCTCCCTGAATCTTGGGCGATAGAGCGTGCCATACCTACTCTACCCAGACAAGCCCCCCAACTACAACAAATTAAACAAGATGAGACTGGAAAAGTAGAAATCTTCTTTGACAGAAGAAACTCTTTTTCGTCAAGATCCGAAGCAGCATCTACTTACAGATCTGACTTCGCCTCCGCAAGAAGATCTTTTTCTATAAGATCTCATTCCTCTCTTCCTAATCCACAAATTAGGATGGCCAACCCAAAAATCAACCTTACAAGATTATAAACAAACTCTAGTATTCCTAGACCTGTTTACCAAAAAGAAGAGGATGTAGATGAACAGTCTATTCAATCCCCAACATATTCCTCCATGAATGATGATGTCAATGTTAACTAAAGATTTTATCATAGATAGGGAAGCCTTGCGAAGAAACGTCAACTCTGAAGAATGGAAACTTCAGAAGAGATGGTACTTGCAAACCTTTAAGGCTGATCAAATTGTATCTTTTAGGGAGTAATATTATCACTTCCTCAATCAAGCCAAGATGCACATTCCTTTCTTTGAATGGTTCCATGCTTATAGCATAAAAAATGATATAGACTACCCTTTTAAAGCAGATAATAGTACATCTAATTCTGCAAATGTTATTTCCACTTGGAAAATCCAGGAGGGGGAATTAGTTAAGTCAGAATTTCCCCCAACAGGAAAGTTCATCCTCACAAATAACCTGGATACGAAACAAACTTCTGTCATGGCCTCACCCTTCAAAACAAGAAATTTAGAAGAACCCATTGGGCCTAAAGATATCAAGAATATCATAGAAAAGACCAACTACACCAACAAATATCTCCAAACCTTAGGCTAGAAGCTCAGCTCCCCTAGTAACAGTACCCAGGATCCTCCAAAAACTCTAGAAAAACCCCTGTTTAAACCTTTTAAGATTAACCCAAAGATTAGAGAAAACCTCAAATCTTCTATCCTCAAACAAGATTCAGGTACCTATGAACTTGTACACAAAATAGATCAACTTTTCAGCCAAATGACTATCCCTGACACTCTGCAAACTACTAAATCATCCACAAGAGTTACTAGGCAATTTGCCAAGACGTCCATTAATGTTCTCCGTGAAGAGTCGCAAGACTCAAATAATGGATCAGATTCACCTGAAATCAACCCTATCATGACCACCTCCATTACAAAATGGAAAGGTCTTACTAAACGCCGTCAGCACTATCATCTCCAAAATACTGCTCCTGACCTAGCTTTGGAAGACAGAGAGCTAGGCTTCAACAGTTTCAATGAGAATAACGTCTATGAATGGAACATAGATGGAAAAATTGAGTACAACATCATGCATATGTTACAACATATCATAATGGTTTGTACGGCCTATCAAACTGCCCATGAAAGCTCTGAGGAAGCAATAGCAAATGTTATTGTATCAGGATTTTCAGGACAGCTTAAAGGTTGGTGGGATAATTATCTCACAAACGACGAAAAAGATGCCATCCTATCTGCAGTTAAAACCAATGATAATGGCGAACCTATTCTTAATGAGAATGGGAAAACCATCCCTCATGCTGTTAGTTCCTTGATTTTTACTATAGCAAACCATTTCATAGGCGACCCATCTTTGTGAAAAGATCGGTCTCCTGAACTTTTGTCCAATCTCAAATGCAAATCCCTGTCTGGTTTCAAGTGGTATAAAGATACCTTCCTAACCAGAGTCTTCACTAGAGAAGATAGCCAACAGTCATTCTGGAAAGGGAAGTTCTTGGCCGGACTCCCAAAATCCCTGGGAGATAAAGTTAGGGATAAAATCAGAAGCTTAACTCCAGATGGAATCATCCCATATAATTCTCTAAGTTATAGCCAATTAATTTCTTATGTCCAAAAAGTGGCTTTAAAAATTTGTCAGGATGACAAAATTCAAAGGCAACTAGTCCGAGAAAAGGCCCAAAACAAAAAAGATCTAGGTTCCTTCTGTGAACAATTTGGTCTACCTTTCTGTAGTAAAAAGAGAACAAAACAGTCTTACCTAAAAAACCGTTGGCTCGATCAAAACCCACGGCAATGGAAACCCATAAGGCACTATAAGCCTCCTCCTAGACAAAGAAAAGACAAAGACAAAGAACCTCACAAAGACCAAATTATCTGCTTCAATTGCAAAAAACCGGGCCACGTCAGTAAGTACTGTAGGCTCAAAAAGAGGATCAACAATCTCAACCTTGACTCTCAGATCAAGGAACAGATTAATAACCTCCTCCATGAAAGCTCTGAAGAAGAATCAAAACATGAATTCTCGGAGGACTTAAATATCATCCAGCATGATGATAACATATCCTCATTGTCAGATGAATATTTTGAGCTCAATGTCATCACACAAGAACAAGATCTTATTTTCTATGCCATAAACGCTATCTCTGACCCTGAACAGAGAAAGTACTACCTTCAGAAGCTCAAACAAACCTTAGAAACCAAAAATAAATCAAAAACCAAAGCCCTAGTTATCAAAAACAAGTACGATGTCAAACCTATTTTCAAAAAACTCGAAAAACAAGTTTCTAAACCTGTTACTATTCAAGACCTTCAGAATGAGATTAATATTCTCAAGAAAGAGATTCATCTTATCAAACAACAATAACAACAACAACACCAGAATTGTTTGTCTCATATTTTGGACAAAGATTCTGATACCACTGAGGAAGAGCCTTAGAATGATCAAAATCTTCAAAACCAAATTTTCCAAAATGAAGAGGAGAACCAAATTCTCCAACTCTCGAAGGATCCAGAAGATGAGATAGCAGAAATTCTGTGGTTAGTCAGTCAATTAACTGTCATGAAGTTCTATATCAACATCCGAATTGTCATCCAGGACTTTGTCTTAGATACCGTAGCCTTGTTCGATATAGGTGCAGATAAAAATTGTATTCTGGAAGGCTTAATCCCAACAAAATATTTTGAAAAAATGGGAGAGCGCCTAAGTACTGCTACCGGCGAACGTTTACAAATTAAGTACAGGCTCCCTGAGGCTGTCATCAAAAATGGTCTTTTATGGATAAAGACACCATTCCTCTTGTCCAAGATTTAAGAAATCAGGTCATTTTAGGAACGCCATTCATTATAGCTATTTTTCCTCTAATGATGTCATACGACGGTATCACTACCTATATAGGAGAAACTCCAACAACCTTCCAATTTGTTTCATCCCCTGCCCATAAAACCCTTAACCTACTCCAATTCAAAGCTAACCAAATTAACTTCTTGAAGGAAGAAGTCTCCTTCAAAACCATTGAAACCCAGTTACAAAAACCTCAAATCCAACAAAAGATAAAAACCCTTCTTCAACAAATGCAAGAAACAATATGTTCAGAATTGCCTCACGCATTCTGGAATAGAAAACAACATATTGTGGATCTTCCTTATGAAAAATACTTCAAAGAGATCCAGATTCCAACAAAGGCTAGACCCATACAAATGAATGAAGAACTTCTTCAATATTGTAAAAAGGAAATTATAGACCTTTTACACAAAAAACTTATTCGGCCAGTAAAAGTCCATGGTCTTGCTCGGCTTTTTATGTCAACAAACAAGCTGAGTTGGAAAGAGGCACACCTAGATTGGTTATTAATTATAAGCCTCTAAACCAAGCTCTCCGGTGGATTAGATATCCTATCCCAAACAAAAAGGATTTGCTAAATAGATTAAACTCAGCAAGCATTTTTTCAAAAATTCGATATGAAGTCTGGATATTGGCAAATCCAGATTAGCGAGGGTGATAGATACAAAACGGCATTCACAGTACCTTTCGGTCATTACGAATGGAATGTGATGCCTTTTGGTCTAAAAAATGCCCCATCCGTATTCCAAAAAAACATGAATGACATTTTCAATCCCTATTCAAGCTTTGCCATCGTCTATATAGACGACGTGCTAATTTTTTCCCAATCCTTGCATGATCATTTTAAACACGTAAAGACTTTTATGCACATCATCAAGCATAATGGTCTAGCTGTGTCCAAATAAAAAATTAGTTTATTCCAAACTAAAACCTGTTTCCTTGGTCACATGATCCACCAGGGAACTATTACACTCATTGACAGGGCTATCCAATTTGTGGATAAATTCCCTGATCACATTTTAGAAAGAAATCAACTCCAAAGGTTCCTTGGCTGCATAAACTATGTAGCAGATTTTATTCCAAATCTAAGCACCCTTATCAAACCTCTCCATGAGCGTCTAGGGAAAAAACCCCTCCTTGGACAGATACCCATACTAAGATCGTCAAAAAATTCAAACTCAGTGTCAAGGAACTACCTTGTCTTTACCTTCCTGTTCCACAGGCTTTCAAAATTGTTGAGACGGATGCGTCAGATCTGAGCTATGGTGGCATCCTAAAGCAAAAACTTAATAATAAAGAATGTATCATTGCATTTACATCCAAGCATTGGAATACCTCTCAACAAAATTATTCAACCATAAAAAAAGAGGTTTTGGCAATCGTTTTGTGTATTTCAAAATTCCAATCTGATTTATTAAACCAAAAATTTTTAGTCAGGGTAGATTGTAAATCTGTCAAAGATATTTTACAAAAAGATGTAAAAAATCTTGCATCTAAACATATTTTTGCCCGCTGGCAAGCAATTTTAAGTATTTTTTATTTTGAAATTGAATATATTCAAGGAATCTCAAACTCTCTCCCTGATTACCTTACTCGTGAATATTTGCGGGGAAAGCCACCACATGCATAAAAGGGCAATATTAGCCTCTGTAAGAGGCAGAGGTATCCGCCTAGCCCTACCAAGGCCAACTAAAAAATCAGGGTCAAGCACCCCAACTAGGTCATCTACCCAACAACCTACCCCAATAATCCAAGAACCAACTGAGTCATCTACTCAGATCACAAAAAATATAGTTGAGTCATCTACTCAACCTCCAAGCACCCAAACAGCAAAACAAACAAAGGCAGACTATGCTTTTCCAATCCAAACCTTGTTGGCCTTACAGGATGTAGGCCTTTCAAAACTTCACAAAAAATCTTAGGCTGATATATGTGACAGCTCAGATGATGATGAAATAGACTTAACCAAATTTTTGTCACAAATAGCAGCCCAAAAAACCATATGTAATGACCCAAAAGGTAAAGCAATTACCCAAACAAAACTACCCCAATCAATTTAAACCCAACCTCTAAACACCCAACCAAAACAACAATCCACATACATTTCAAAAAATAAATTCTCATCTGTCCTTCTAATGGAACTCGAATTCTGGGAAAAATCACCTTTTAAGGTAATCCCTAAAGTCTTTCCACAAGGATTCCATTTTAGACCAACAGCCATAAACAAAACCAGACAATTTTATGAATTCATACTAGTGGATTCAGATTCAGTCTTGGTCAAATACTACAGAGATCCCAAAGACACCGCCAACATAACCCATTCAACCATTCGAATTCTAAAAGTACTCACCCCTACTCAATTTGGCAAAAACCCAAATAATAATAAGAAATTTTCCCAACCTTTTGACCCAATAGGATATTCTTATTGGGATTATGTGGACGCCTGGACAAGAGTATTTTGGTTACAAAATAATCAGAATAGACATTCGTGGCTCATTTACTTCAAGAAAAATACCAATTATCATTTTCCAAACTAGTTTACCCAATTGTGGGATTATTTTGGCCCATTACCAGAGATCTTGCCCCCACCTGCCGATGAGGAGTTCAAAGTTTTCACCAAAAAATTTGATCAACAGGAAACAAGATCCCTGCTGATCTTCAATTCTTCTCTACATTCTCACTGGCCTGGGTATTCTCATGGCAATACAGGTATGGCAAATAGGAGCACCCAAAGGCACCAGCAATGCTTCAAAGAAATGCCTATGTTAAATGGTGGTCTCAGTTTGATGCAACCATGGCTCACCCGGACAAAGTTCGAAAATGGTTCAACAAACACCCCAAATTTGCCAAGCCATTTGATCATGAAGAGTCAATATTTCTCAGTCAAAAAGCCCAAATTGCTGCAGCCCTAGTAGGGGCCCAATCAAAAGAAACATTAGCAAAACATCTCCAGCAGATCATGCAGATGATAGAAGAAGACAAAGCACACAAAGAAGACCCTACTTCTTCAGCAGAATCCTCAAGTGATTATAATCAAAACGAAGATGATTGCTTTGGAATCAATCTGGGAGAAGATTAGGGAAGCATTTCAAAATTATGTAATATCAAGAATCTAAAAATCCAAAAAAAATGTCTTGTCCACACGCTTTGGAGGGACGTGCTCTACTTCTTCCTTCTTCTCCTCTAGAGCTTCCTTTTCAACTGGCTCCTCATTAACTTGTGCTTCCGTACTTGCCACTTGTCCCCTTATCAAGGTGATAGCCTTGCATTCCTCTCTTGAATTTGGAATTGTGTTACCAGGAAGGCTATTAGTGGTCCTCTGATCAATTTCATTAACTTTTGTGGCTAATTGACCCACTTGAATCTCCAAGTTCTTGATTGGTGCTCTGGTTTCCTGTCTAAAACTTGCCAATATTGCTTCCAAATCATTGTTCTGCTGGGGCTGAGAAGTTGCTTGCTGAGATGACTGAAACTGGTGGTTATTAAAACTATTTTGTTGAAAACCACCCTGAGAATTATCATTAAAATTTGGTGGCCTCTGAGGTTGCTCTCTCCATGCAACATTTGGATGATTTCTCCACCCCTGATTGTAGGTCTTAGAGTATGGATCATTATTGGGATTTCTAGGACCACTCCCCGTGTAATTGACCTATTCAGAATAAGATTGATCATAATCATATTTATTATTTTGCACAAGATTACCTGTCATGTCATAAAGGACTTCTTGAGGTGCATTCTGAGTGTTGACAGCCGAAACTTGCATTCAGCTCAGCTGTTGAGTAAGTAGATTTATTTGTTGAGACATAAGCTTGTTCTGAGCAACAAGAGCATTAATATCTTCCACTTCCAACACGCCTCTCTTCTGAGAGGTTTCAGAGTGTAAAGGATTCCTGTTGGAGGAATATAAGTATTGGTTGTTAGCAATCAACTCAATAAGCTCAATAGTCTACTCTGGTGTCTTCTTCATGTGCAAGGAACCACCTGCAGAATTATCCAAGCACATCTTGGACATTTCACATAAACCCTCATAAAAGATATCCAGCTGAGTCCATCTAGAGAACATGTCTAGAGGGCATTGCATAGTCAGTAGCTTGAATCTCTCCCAAGCTTCATAAAGGGTCTCACCCTCTTTTTGTCTGAAAGTCTGAACCTCCACCCTTAGCTTAGTAAGCTTTTGAGGTGGGAAAAATTTTGTAAGAAATCCAGTGACAACCTTGTCCCAAGTATCCAGACTCTCCTTGGGTTGAGAATCTAACCACAGTTTTGCTCTATCCCTCACAGTAAATGGGAAGAGCATGAGTTTGTACACCTCAGGATTCACTCCATTGGTCTTCATAGTATCACAAATCTGCAGAAAATTAGAAATAAATTGATTCGGGTCTTCTTGAGGAAGTCCATGATACTGACAATTTTGTTGCACAAGAGTGACAAGCTGAGGCTTCAGTTCAAAATTATTTGCAGCTATGGGAGGCACCACAATGCTTTTTCCATAAAGATCTGCATTAGGAGCAATGTAAGAGCCAAGCACTCTTCTAGGTTCCTCATTCCCATTCAGATTTGCCATATTGGCATTAGCAGCATTATTATGATCCATAGTGGATTCTGCAGCCTTGTAAAGTCTTGCTTGTTGCAAATGCCGCCTGAAAGTCCTTTTAGGTTCAGGATCAAAGTCTAAAAGAGGTTCTTTGTCTCTGTTCCTGCTCATAAACAGACAGAAGACAAGAAAAGGTGGGATTCTCTACGTCAGAGTGCAGAAAATTCCCGGTGAGGTAACCTGTGTAAAATAATAAAATAAATAACTAACTAATTAAGATAAGCAAATTTCAAAAATTATAAATAATATTAAGCTAAAAATTTCGAAATAAATAAATAAAAAATGAAACAAGAAAATTAAAGCGACAACACCAAACTTAATTTCAGAAATTAAGGAAAAATAAATATATGATGCAATAAATAGGTATATATTTATATATAAATTTTTTTATTAAAGACAAAAATAAAATAAAACTAATAAAATATAAAAAGATAAAAATTAATGGAAAGAAATAAAACGAAAATAAAATTAAAAAGGAAAAATAAATGAAGAACGAAAGTTTTGAAAACAAAAAAAATAAAAATTAAATAAAATAAAATAAAAAGAAAGGAAAAGGAATGCACGGACAGAGGGAAAAAAAGGAAAGTAAAATCAAACCAAACGAAGACAAAAGGGGGGGAGGGGTTATGAACGAAAAGGAAACAAGGTAAAGAAAAAAAAGAAATGGGAAATAAAAATTAATAATATTAAAAAAAATTAAAGAAAAAATTATCTAATATAAGCAATCAAATAACAAGTAGTTGTCAATCACAGTCAATTTCCGGCAACGGCGTCAAAAACTTGGTGCGAAATTTACAATCACAAACTAACCGGCAAGTGCACCGGGTCGTACCAAGTAATACCTCAGGTGAGTGAGGGTCGATCCCACGAGGATTGATGGATTAAGCAACAATGGTTAAATGATTTACTTAGTTAGACAAACAGAAAATGGTGTTTGAGAATTCAAAAGCATGAAACAATAAATTCAATAAATCAGAAAGCAAGCAGTAAACAAGTAGTGAATAATATATGGAGAAACAGTTAAAGCTTCAGAGGTATCTATTTTTCGAATTGACTTTTCTTACTAACTATGTTAATCATGCAAGATTCAATTCATGGCAAACTATATATGACTAAGCTCTAATTCCTTAGACCTTCTTAGTTTACTCTAACTTTCATCAACCGCCAATTCCTTGGTCACTTAATTCCAATTAGAGGATGAAGTTCAATTCTAGTTTATGTGCCATAGAAACTCTAATTACCCAAATATAAAAGGATTATAGGTCACGTATCCCGTTAAATCCAGATAATTAGAAGTTTAGGAGAAATTGTTTTCAAGCTGTTGTTCAAGTAAAGAGTTTTTCCAAGTTATACAAGAACTCAATTAAAACAAGGGTCATACTTCCGTTCCACCCAAATTCATAAGATAAAGAACGAAAACAATTCTTGAAATAGAAATCAATACATGAATTAAAATAGAAAAATAATAGTATTAATCCATACAATAGATAGAGCTCCTAACCTTAACAGTGGAGGTTTAGTTGCTCATGGTTCAGAGAGAAAATAAGGATTCTGAAAAACTGTAAATTGTGGAATGAGGTAGAAGAGAAGAGATTGAAGATTCCTTTTATATCTAATCTTAATTAATGTAAAATATATTTTCTAAAACTACATAATATCTTTTCCTATTTGTAATTAAAATAAAAAATTTAATCAAAATTAAATCAAAAACAATCGTGCAGCATCAAGTAGATGGAAGGGGGACCACTGCTCCCTTTTTAACTGGCGCTTGTAATCATGTGCTTTTGGAGAATTTGTGGTTCTGGCGCCTAACTTGAGAAATTCCAAGTTAGGCGCCACCTTGACCGTACAGCTGGAAAAGAAGTGTATACTATTATATATTGTTGGAAAGCTCTGAAAGTTAGCTTTCCAATGTCACTAGAATCACGTCAATCGGATCTCTGTAGCTCGAGTTATTCAGGTTTGAGTATAGAGAGGTCAGGATTGACAGCATCATTCGCCTTCTTCTCTTTTTCTGCGAAAACTCCATCAAATCCAGCCGAATGCTACCTAAAATAAACATAATTGCACACGACTCAAAGCAGCATCCATAGTGACTAAAAGATAATTAATTCTTTATTAAACTCAACAAATTGAATGCAAATTGACTAGGAAAAGATAGGAAAGATGCTCACGTATCACTTGTACTGTAGAAATAGTACCGGTTAGCATAACATGTACTGTAGAAACAGTAGAATCTAGGTCTATAAAAGGAAACCTCAGCAACATTCTGAGGCAGAGTTTTTAGAAATACAATATTAGAGAGAGAAGTTAGAGAGAGAGGCTCTGAGAATCCTTAGTAAGCCTTTTACTCCTTCTTTCTTCAAGTTTCCTTTCTTCAAGTTTTCTTCAATCCAATTCAATAAATATTTTCCAGCTCTTCAATTTCGTATTCTTCATTTAAGCTTTTTACATTTGCATATGTGTGCAGAATACCGCCACATCTAACTTCATACTAACTTGCATATGCTATATATATAATACATATAAAAGTTCATAAAAAAATTTTAATTTAAAAATTTATAGAGACAGAACAGATAGTCGGTTAGAGTACAAAATTTTATTATCCATAGATAGTAATAAAACGGTTTTTTTTATAGAATATAATAAGGTAGAACATGGTTAAATAGTGATAAAACTCATCTCTACCCATTCCATTGCCATCTTTACTCAAGCTAAGCAAATCAATTTTCTAAAAGGTTTAGTTTTAGGTTCTATTTATTTCTCTCTTATTTCGTTGCTTTCTTCGTCTAGAGTGTACACCCTACCACACTTAATCGTATGCTTAAGTTATAAGACTGAGGTGATGAGTATTATGACCTGTAAAAGTAAAATTATATATAATATAGTTGAAAGAAAATTTTAATCAAGGAGCCTTTGAAGAAAAGTTAAAACAAAACGTTAAACCAAAAAGCGCAACACTCACGTAAACGTTAGCGTAACCGAAGTAAGGTAAGAGTAAAACAAAACATGGGTATATACAATGGAGTTCCAAGATATAGATAACAAAGCTTCTGATCTGGCTCACGAAGTTATATATATATATATATATATATATATATATATATATATATATATATATAATCCTAAAAGGCCCAAAACATAGCTTACAGAACCTATTTCTCCAAATCAACCTCTAAGAGGGACAAAACATAACATATATATACAGTGGAGATATATAACTATATACATGTGCATCTAAAACCCAAAATGAAACCCCAAACGGGTAAAGTTCTTTGCGTGCAGAAAGCTTTCAGTATGCCTTAGCGAGGTGCCTCATGTTCTGCATCTGAAAATCACAGGATATGCATGGGGTGAGAACCGGAGGTTCACAACATGGTAACGGTGCCCACATAACTAACATATAATGTCCTGGAAAAGCCAGATGTGATTCTAGAACTTCGATACTCAGTTTATAAAACCTAAAGAAAATAAATTGTAAACCATAAATAGGGCAGGTCATCTAAGGCTCTAAATCTTAACTAAACTATAACTGAAACCCTCCGTCGTCTACTTTCCACCAAAACCTTCAACTCCGGTGAAACTACACAGACAAGCAAGCAGACAATACAAACACAAGTAGAATACAGATACGGAAGGCAACAGATATAGCAGGTAAGCATAATAATCACATAAGCAAACCCAATTAATGCACAACCAAACAAAATAAGCATATGCATATGTATGCCTACCCTATGGCTGATGATATCATCTGTCGGTTATATAGCCAATCCGACTCGTCCTGGTAGCTAACCATGGACAGAAACACCCATTGCGGAGCAAGTGAGATTGAGCTACAATCCCTTTGCTACTACCCGTTTAACCTAGAGCGAGTGGAAGAACCACTACTACTGCTACTACCCAGGCGGGTGTTTAACAACTCAACCTGGAGCAAGTCGAATAATTCACTACTACTGCTACTACCCAGGCATCGTAATTACTGACCTGGAGCAAGAGGGATGAACCACAATCCTTGCTACTGTCCAGGTATCACAAACATACATTCATTCAATCTAAATCAATCATCATTATTATCAAATCTCAAACATTGACCCGGAGCAAGCAAGACGAACCACAATTCTTGCTACTACCCAGGTATCTCATTCCAGAATTCATTCAATCTCAAGCCAAACATTAAGTATAATTCATAATTATTTCATCATTAGTCATCCTCATTTATCATGTTCATTCGAAATTCTACAATTAACTTGGTTTTTCATACTTTTCTTTTCTCATCTCATACAACTTCATCACTGACCCGGAGCGAGTGGAGAACGCCACCGCATCTTACTTGGTGTCTCAATTTATTCCTGGCAACATATATATATATATATATATCACAATCAGTCATCATCATCTCAATTCAAACTCATTCATCATCATCTCATTATCATCATAACTCATTCAACAATTATACTTAAAAATCAATTCTCATTAACCTTCATTCCTTATAATCAGATCTCCCATTTCGTTCATTAACAATTCATATTCAAAATAAAATTCATTCTTTTCTAAATAAAGCAATCTCAAAACGTAATCATTTTCTTAATAACTCGAAATTAAATTATAAAATTCTTAAAAATCTAAATCTTTCTAAATAACCACTTCAAATGAAGCCTTCTATTTTCATAAAAATTTCGGCAACATCTCTTCTAAAACTTGGACTTTTCTCACCCTTCAAGGGTTCCAACCCCCAAACCAAACATCAACCCTCAACACATTAACAATCATTATTAATTTATACTCATCAGAATCATAATCCAACTCATACAAATTCATTCATCCTTTATACACACATTATATACCATAAACACAATCCATCAATAATTCATTCAGTTCATTCCTATCTTAAGGTCTTCTAGCCTAAGTTTTCACGTGACATTAAACGTTAACTATGAGAAACCAAAACCATACCTTGGCCGATTTCTTTTTAAGTCCAGAACACCTCAATTATACATCGTTCCTCAAGCTCCAAAGCTTCAACTCCTCACCAATTGAATTTTCAGCTCCCAGGATTTAATTCCAAGCTTCCAATATCCACCAATTTAACTCCAATTCAACAAGATACACGATCTAATTCATACAATATCACAATAATTAACATTGAGCTCACTAAATCACCAATTCACAAAGGTTAAGGTTTCCTTACCATTAACCACGAGTTAAATAGACAAAATCCGGTAATTATCCACTGCTAGAGTATCCCTAAACCATCAAAATCACAAAATCTCTCAATACTAAAACTTAAAATCATGAATTGAAGAAGGGAGAATTGGGTGAGAAAACGTGATTCTCTTACCAAATTGTTTGATGGCTTTTGTAGAGAATTTCGAGATGAACGCGTGGCCGCTGGCGGCTCGTCAATCGGAGCTCCGGAATGAAAGATATGTGAGATTGAAATTTTTCCAAGGGTTTGGAAAATCTCTTTTCTTCTCCCTGTTTGAGTTTAACGTGAATTGCCTTTGAGGGAGAGAGAAGATGGCTGAAGCCATTTTTATTAGGTGGTAATGGGCTGGGCCTTAGGCCCAATATGGGCCCAGTTCGCTCAGTTTGATCCATTCGGTTCAATCTTAGGCCAAATCCTTTAAAATTAGTGTCGAAATTCTTATTTTAATTAGCTCTACCTCATTAAAGTATAAAATTTCATTTTTAAATTTTTTTGGGTTAACAATTATATTGGTTAATTATTTATTAATTTTATGGTTTTACATCCTACGCCCCTAACAGAAATTTTTACCCTCGAAAATATCGTCCACCACACGAGTTCATGAGAATAGTTCTCCTTCTTAACTCAACGTATAGTAGCCCTAAGGTCTTCCTAATCTACGTGCATCCGCTGCCGCACTATGATTCGTTTATCTCTAAGAGTCTTGATCATTCGTTGAACGCAAATGAAAAGCATCACTAAACTCTGCAAGCTCTAACGGCAATACCCTACTTGGAACGATTCGGTTTGGTCTAAGTCTAATACTAAGTTTGACATTTCCAGTTTTGTGTTTTCACCCCTATCTTAGGCTATGAATGAATGCGGTATTCTCCAGTCACACACTGCTCTATAATTCTGGTTATTGCAATTACCTCAACCTTTAGCCGATCTCCGCAACGGCTTATCTCCTGCAACTTCTCCTTCTCAATCTAACGGTTCCAATGTAATGCTCATGAACATTTATACTATATATGTCAAGCAGGCATCCTAAATAGCATGTACGCACAGCCAGAGTATGCTCGGAAGCATAGTCAGTCCGTTCTTCAGGTTCTACAGGAACAAACTACTCTGATACCATATTATAACACCCTACCACACTGAATCTTATGCTTAAGTCATAAGACTGAGGTGGTGAGGTATTACGACCTATAAAAGTAAAACTATATATATAATATAGTTAAAAAAAATTTTATCAAGGAGCCTGGTGCACGAAATCACAATCGCACTTTCGCAATTCTGCACAACTAACCAGCAAGTGCACTGGGTCGTCCAAGTAGTACCTTACGTGAGTAAGGGTCGATCCCACGGAGATTATCGGCTTGAAGCAAGCTATGGTTATCTTGTAACTCTTAGTCAGGGTATCAATAATAATTCTCAGTTTTAATTGGAATGAGTAAAAGAACATGGATTAAATAATACTTGTTATGCAGTAATGGAGAACATGTTGAGGTTGTGGACATGCTCTGTCTTCTGAATTTCTGCTTTCCTACTATCTTCTTCTTCACGCACGCAGGTCTCCTTCCATGGCAAGCTGTATGTTGGTGGATCACTGTTGTCAATGGCTACCAGCCGTCCTCTCAGTGAAAAGGGTCCATGTACATGGCTAATCATCTGTCGGTTCTCACTAATGTTGGAATAGGATCCATCGATCCTTTTGCACAATGTCACTGCGCCCAGCATTCATGAGTTTAAAGTTCGTCACAGTCATCCCTTCCAGGATCCTACTCGGAATACCACAGACAAGGTTTAGACTTTTCGGATCTCAGGAATGCTGCCAATTGATTCTAGCTTATACCACAAAGACTCTGATCTCATGGATTTGAATGCTCTGTTGTCAGGAGAGGCAGTCAAACTCGTGAACCAAGAACCCAAGATATATACATTCAATCTAAGGTAGAACAGAAGTGGTTGTCAGGTACGCGTTCGTAGGTTGAGAATGGTGATAAGTGTCATGGATCATCACATTCGTCATGTTGAAGTATGAATGAATATATTAGAATAGAAACAAGCGTGATTGAATGAGAAATAGTAGTAATTGCATTAATCCATCGAGACACAGCAGAGCTCCTCACCCCCAACCATGGAGTTTAGAGACTCATGCCATAGAAGATACAAAATTCAGATGTGAAAATGTCATGGTGTCCATAGTAAGTCTCTAAAAGTAGTTTTTATACTAATCTAGTGACCTAGGTTTACAGAAAATGAGTAAACTAAGATAGATAGTGCAGAAATCCACTTCCAGGGCCCACTTGGTGTGTGTTTGGGCTGAGCATTGAAGCTTTCACGTACATAGGCTGTTCCTGGTGTGTAACTCCAGCTTTTGTGCCAGTTTGGGCATTTAACTCCAACTTTTATGCCAGTTCTGGCGTTTAACGCCAGAATAGGGTAGAGACTTGGCGTTAAACACCAATTTGCGTGATCTCGACTCGGGCAAAGTATGGACTATTATATATTGCTGGAAAGCCCAGGATGTCTACTTTTTAACGCAATTGAGAGCGCGCCAATTGGGATTCTATAGCTCTATAAAATTTATTTCGAGTATAGGGAGGTCAGAATCCAAGAGCATCTGCAGTCCTTTTTCAGCCTCTGAATCAGATTTTTGCTTAGGTCTCTCAATTTCAGCCAGAAAATACCTGAAATCATAGAAAAACACACAAACTCATAGTAAAATCCAGAAATTTGATTTTTGTATAAAAACTAATAAAAATATACAAAAAAGTAGCTAGATCCTACTAAAAACTATATGAAAATACCCCCAAAAAGCGTATAAAATATCCGCTCATCACAACACCAAACTTAAACTGTTGCTTGTCCTCAAGCAACTAGATAAATAAAATAGGATAGAAAGAAAATCAAGAGGTAATAACATCTCAGAGTTTTATATGAAGCTCAAATTCTCATTAGATGAGCGGGACTAGTAGTTTTTTGCTTCTAATAAACAGTTTTGGCACCTCAATTTATCCTTTGAAGTTCAGAATGATTGGCATCTTTAGGAACTCAGAATTCAGATAGTGTTATTGATTCTCCTAGTTTAGTATGTTGATTCTTGAACACAGCTACTTTATGAGTCTTGGTCGTGGCCCTAAGCACTTTGTTTTCCAGTATTACCACCGGATACATAAATGCCACAGACACATAACTGGGTGAATCTTTTCAGATTGTGACTTATCTTTGCTAAAGTCCCCAGTTAGACATGTCCAGAGTTCTTAAGCACACTCTTTTTGCTTTGGACCACGACTTTAATCGCTCAGTCTCAAGTTTTTCACTTGACACCTTCACGCCACAAGCACATGGTTAGGGACAGCTTGGTTTAGCCACTTAGGCCAGGATTTTATTCCTTTAGGCCCTCCTATCCATTAATGCTCAAAGCCTTGGATCCTTTTTACCCTTGCCTTTTGGTTTAAAGGGCTATTGGCTTTTTCTGCTTGCTTTTTTCTTCTTTTTCTTTTTTTTTTCGCCTTTTTTTTCACAAGCTTTGTATTCACTGCTTTTTCTTGCTTCAAGAATCAATTTTATGATTTTTCATATTATCAATAACATTTCTCCTTTTTCATTATTCTTTCAAGAGCCAAAAAATTTAACATTCATAAACTTCACTATAAAAAATTATGTACTGTTCAAGCATTCATTCAGAAGACAAAAAGTATTGCCACCACATATAAATAATTTAAATTTTTCTTATTAAGAACTCGAAAATAAAACTGCCTCCTTATTCTAAAAAATCTGCTATTTTATTTATGTTTAATGATGATGAGAAAAATAAATTATAGCTTACTTGGAGATAATAAAATTAAAAAAATAAAAATAAAGATACTAATTACTATTATTCATGTGACTCCTAAGGTAGATCTCTAATAGCAAAAGTTATCACAGAGTTAAGATTAGGACTCAACAACCTTTATTTTGGGAGATGGATGCTCCTTCAATCTGTGGGGTGTCTGGCCCTTCAAGAGACAGCTTCTGGCGCTTCAGCTCCTGTAGCTCACACCCCTTGCTTCTCTTATTCCCTCAGCAGTTTGCAGAGCATGCTATTTTGAATTTGCTGTTCTTCTTTCAGTTGATCCATAGCTTCTTGCAGCTTGGTGACAGATGCTTCTAGGCAGGTCCAGTAGTCAATCTGAGGAATTTCTGGGAGGAACTCCTGTGCCCTCCTTTTGATGGAGTTATCTTGCACTTGTTGTCCTTCCATTGACTTTTTGGTGATTGGGTGCTCGACTGAGATATACTCATCCACTCCCATCTTTACCCCAGCATCTTTACATAGCAGAGAGATTAAGCTTGGGTAAGCCAATTTGGCGTCAGTAGAGTTCTTGTTTGCAATTGTGTAGAGCTCACAAGAAATCAGATGATGAATCTCCACTTTGTTTTCCAGCATAATGTAGTGGATCATCACTGCTCTTTTGACAGTGACTTCAAAGCGGTTGCTGGTGGGAAGTATAGAATGCCCAATAAAGTCCAGCCAGCCCCTAGCAACTGGTTTGAGATCTCCTCTCTTGAGTTGATTCGGGACACCCTTTGTGTTGGTTATCCACTTGGTTCCAGGGATGCATATGTCCTCTAGAACTTGGTCCAAGCGCTTATCAAATCTCACCATTCTCCTATTAAAGGATTCTGGATCATCTTGTAGTTGAGGCAGCTTGAAGACCTCTCTTATTTTGTCCAGGTGGAAGTAAATAATCTTTCCTCTGACCATGGTTCAAAAGGTATAGAAGGCAGTTCCAGTCATTCTCTGCTTATCTGTTTGCCACAGATTTGAGTAGAATTCCTGAACCATGTTTCTACCCACCTTTGTCTCAGGATTAGCTAGAATTTCCCAGTCCCTGTTTCGAATCTGCTCTTGGATCTCCGGATATTCGTCTTCTTTCAGATCGAATTTAAGTTCCGGGATCACTGACCTTAGACCCATCATTTTGTGGTAATGGTCTGCCTGTTCTTTGGTTAAGAACCTCTCTTGATTCCAAAGTGGTTTTGGAGTGTTCTCTTTCTTGCCTCTTGAAGTGGTTTGTTTTCCCTTAGGAGCCATGATCTTAGTGAATCTTAGCTCAGTGATCACGAAAAATACACCAAACTTAGATGTTTGCTTGTCCTCAAGCAAAAGAAAGGAAAGGAGAGGAATAGAAGGAAAGTCAAATTTGAGTTATGGAGGAGAGGGTAAGGCCGATTGTGAATTTATAAGGGAGGGGATGGGTTCGAAAATTTTGAAAAAGATATGATAGAAGATATGATTTGTAAAAGATAAATATGATATGAAAAAGATGAAATTTTAAAATTGAAAAGATATGAGAGATTTGAAAAAGATAAATCTGAATTTGAAAAGATAATAGGATGAGTTGAAAAGATTTGAGAAGAAATTAAAAAGATAGATGAGTTTTGAAAAAGATTTGAAAAGAAATTGAAGAAGATTTGAGAAAGATTTTTAGGATTAAAGAAAAATTTATTTTTAATTTGTTTTATTTTTTTTTTTGAAATTGAAATTGAAAGATGATAATTTGTAACATGTTTTTGCAAGAAATTTTAGATGGAACCATGAAAATTTGAAAAAAAATTGAGTTGGAAACAAAACTTCCTCCCCTCCACATTCCTGGCATTAAACGCCCAGAATGGAACTCATTCTGGTGTTTAACGCCCATTTGTTGCTTCTTTTGGGCGTTTAATGCCCAGCTAGGTACCCTGGCCGGCGTTAAACGCCAGAAAACCTTTATCACTGGGCGTTTTTCTAAACGCCCAGAATGGTACCCATTCTGGCGTTTAACGCCCAGAAAGGTATCTTTACTGGCGTTTAACGCCCACAATACCCCTTACTGGCGTTTTTGTGCCAGTGAGCTCCTTTTCTCTGCTTTATGCTCTGAATTCTTCTGTAACTCTGTGAACTCCTGCAATTGATAATTAACCTTGAGGATAATTTATATCAAACTCCTATAATTATTATTTGAATAACAAATAAACTTTGCTAATGGCTGGGTTGCCTCCCAGCAAGCGCTTCTTTATTGTCTTTAGTTGGACCTTACTGAGCTTTAATCTAGTCTCAGCTTTGAGCATTCTTGCTCAACATTGCCTTCAAGATAATGCTTGACTCTCTGTCCATTGACAATGAACTTTTTATCAGAGTCAATATCCTGAAGCTCTACATATCCATATGGTGACACACTTGTAATCACATATGGTCCCCTCCACTGGGATTTTAATTTCCCAAAGAATAATCTGAGCCTAGAGTTAAACAGCAGAACCTTCTGTCCTGGTTCAAAGACTCTGGATGACAGTTTCTTATCATGCCACCTTTTTTCTTTCTCCTTGTAAATTTTTGCATTTTCGAAAGCATTGAGTCTGAATTCCTCTAGCTCATTTAACTGGAGTAATCTCTTCTCTCCAGCTAACTTAGCATCTAGGTTTAAGAACCTGGTTGCCCAGTAGGCCTTATGCTCTAGTTTCACGGGCAGATGACAGGCCTTGCCATACACAAGCTGGTATGGAGAGGTTCCTATAGGAGTCTTGAACGCTGTTCTGTATGCCCACAAAGCATCGTCCAAGCTTTTTGCCCAATCCCTTCTACGGGCAATTACAGTCCATTCCAGGATTCTTTTTAGTTCTCTATTAGAGACTTCAGCTTGCTCATTTGTCTGTGGATGATATGGAGTTGCTACCTTGTGGCTAATTCCATATCGGATCATAGTAGAGTAAAGCTGTTTATTGAAGAAATTAGTGCCCCCATCACTGATTAGTACGCTAGGGACACCAACCCTGCTGAAGATATGTTTCTGGAGGAACTTCAGCACTGTCTTAGTATCATTAGTGGGTGTTGAAATTGCCTCTACCCATTTAGATACATAGTCTACTGCCACCAGAATATACGTGTTTGAGTATGATGGTGGGAAAGGCCCTATGAAGTCAATACCCCATATATCAAACAACTCAATCTCCAAGATTCCTTGTTGAGGCATGGCGTAACCATGAGGCAGATTACCAGCTCTCTAGCAACTGTCACAGTTATGCACAAACTCTCGAGAATCTCTATAGAGAGTAGGCCAGTAGAAGCCACATTGGAGGACCTTAGTGGCTGTTCGCTCACCTCCGAAATGTCCTCCATATTGTGATCCATGGCAATGCCATAGGATCTTCTGCGCCTCTTCTCTAGGTACACATCTACGGATCATTCCGTCTGCACATCTCTTAAATAGATATGGCTCATCCCACAAGTAGTACTTGGCATCAGAAATTAATTTTTTTGTTTGCTGTCTACTGTACTCTTTGGGTATGAATCTCATAGCCTTATTGTTTGCAATGTCTGCAAACCATGGTACTTCCTGAATGGCAAAGAGTTGCTCATCCGGAAAGGTCTCAAAGATCTCAATAGAGGGGGGGACGCCCCTTCTGCTGGTTCTATCCGGGACAAATGATCAGTCACTTGGTTCTCTGTTCCTTTTTGATCTCTTATTTCTATATCAAACTCTTGCAGAAGCAACACCCATCTTATTAGCATGGATTTTGAATCCTGCTTTGTAAGTAGATATTTAAGAGCAGCATGGTTAGTGTACACAATCACTTTTGATCCTACTAAGTATGATCTAAACTTGTCAATGGCATAAATCACTGCAAGTAGCACTTTTTCTGTGGTTGTGTAATTTTTCTGTGCATCATTTAAAACACGGCTAGCATAATAAATGACATGTAGAAGCTTGTTATGCCTCTGTCCCAATACTGCACCAATGGCATGGTCACTAGCATCACACATAAGTTCGAATGGTAATGTCCAGTCTGGTGCAGAAATAACTGGTGTTGTGACCAGCTTAGCTTTTAGAGTTTCAAATGCCTGCAGACACTCTGTGTCAAACACATATGGCATGTCAGCAGCTAGCAGATTGCTCAGAGGTTTTGCAATTTTTGAAAAATCCTTTATAAACCTCCTATAGAATTCTGCATGCCCCAGAAAGCTTCTGATTGCCTTAACATTGGCAGATGGTGGTAATTTTTCAATTACCTCTACTTTGGCTTGATCCACCTCTATTCCCTTGTTTGAAATTTTATGCCCAAGAACAATTCCTTCAGTCACCATAAAGTGACATTTTCCCAGTTTAAAACTAGATTGGTTTCTTGGCACCTTTTCCGAACAAGTGCTAAATGGTCAAGGCAGGAGCTGAATGAGTCTCCAAATACTGAGAAGTCATCCATGAAGACTTCCAGAAATTTCTCTACCATATCAGAGAAGATAGAGAGCATGCACCTCTGAAAGGTTGTAGGTGCATTGCACAGACCAAAAGGCATCCTTCTGTAGGCAAATACTCCAGAAGGACATGTGAATGCTATTTTCTCTTGGTCCTGAGGATCTACTGCAATTTGGTTGTAACCTGAATAGCCATCCAAAAGCAGTAATATTCATGACCTGCTAGTCGTTCTAGCATCTGGTCTATGAATGGTAAAGGAAAGTGATCCTTCCTGGTGGTTGTATTGAGCCTTCTGTAGTCAATACACATACGCCACCCTGTAACTGTTCTTGTAAGAACCAGTTCATTCTTTTCATTATGAACCACTGTCATGCCTCCCTTCTTGGGGACAACTTGGACAGGACTCACCCAGGGGCTATCAGAAATAGGATAAATAATCCCAGCCTCCAGTAACTTGGAGACCTCTTTCTGCACCACCTCCTTCATGGATGGATTTAGCCGCCTCTGTGGTTGAACCATTGGCTTAGCATCGTCCTCCAATAGGATCTTGTGCATGCATCTTGCTGCGCTGATGCCCTTAAGATCACTTATGGACCACCCAAGAGCTGTCTTGTGTGTCCTTAGCACTTGAAGTAGTGCTTTCTCTTCTTGTGGATTTAAAGCAGAGCTTATGATCACCGAAAAAGTGTCACCTTCTCCCAGAAATGCATATTTCAGGGACGGTGGTAGTGGTTTGAGCTCGGGTTTAGGAGGTTTCTCCTCTTTTTCAAAAGTTCTTTTATTTCCTTTTATTCCTCCAGATCAAGTTGAACATCTTTGAAGATGTCTTCTAGCTCTGATTCGAGACTCTCAGCCATGTTGATCTCCTCTACCAGGGAGTCAATAATATCAACACTTATGCAGTCTTTTGATGTGTCTGGATACTTCATTGCCTCAACAGCATTCAACCTGAACTCATCCTCATTGACTCTCAAGGTCACTTCCCCTTTTTGGACATCAATGAGGGTTCGTCCAGTTTCTAGGAAAGGTCTTCCTAGAATGAGAGTTGCACTCTTGTGCTCCTCTATTTCCAGCACTACAAAGTCAGTGGGAAAGGCAAATGGCCCAACTGTGACAATCATATCCTCAATTATGCCTGATGGGTATTTAATGGAGCCATCAGCAAGTTGAAGACAGATCCGGGTTGGTTTGACCTCTTCAGTCAAGCCAAGCTTTCTCATAGTGGATGCAGAGATTAGGTTGATACTTGCCCCAAGATCACATAGAGCTGTCTTGGTACAAGTACCCTCTAATGTGCATGGTATCATAAAGCTCCCAGGATCCTTAAGCTTTTCTGGTAAGCTCTTTAGAATGACTGCATTGCACTCTTCAGTGAGGAAGACTTTTTCAGTTTCCCTCCAATCCTTCTTATGACTTAAGATCTCTTTCATGAACTTAGCATAAGAGGGTATTTGCTCAAGTCCCTCTGCAAACAGAATCTTGATTTCAAGAGTCCTGAGATAGTCTGCAAAACGGGCAAATTGTTTATCCTATTTTGCTTGGCAGAGTTTCTGAGGATAAGGCATCTTGGCTTTGTACTCTTCAACCTTAGTTGCTGCAGGTTTATTCCCGACAGAGGTGGTTGGAGAAGCCTTCTTAGAGGGGTCACCATCAGCATTTGTAGGTGTCTGATCCCTCATTGGCGTTTAAACGCCAGGCTTGGGGGCTGGATGGGCGTTTAACGCCAAATTCCCTCCCCTTTCTGGCGTTTGAACGCCAGAACTGGACATGGACTGGGTGTTTAACACCAGTTTTTCACCCTTTTCTGGCGTTTAAATGCCAAAGTTATTCCTCTCTGGGCACTTACTATCGTCAGAGGGATTTTGGGTAGCAGGCTGCTCATCCTCTGTCAGCTGTTCTTTTCTTGGCTTTCTGCTGCTTTGAGTTGAGGTATTTAATGTTTTTCCACTTCTTAATTGAACTGCTTGGCACTCTTTTGTTATCTGTTTTTATAACTGCTTTTTTGTCTGATTCAATTGTGATTCCATATCCTTGTTAGCATTTTTGGTTTCTTGTAGCATCTCCTTAAATTCTGCTAACTGCCTTGTTATAGAAGATAGTTGCTGATTGAGTTCAGCAACTTGTTCCTGAGGACTAAAGTCAGTTGATACTGCCTTATCTTCTTCTTTCATGGAGGACTCACTACTTATATACAGATGTTGATTTCTAGCAACTGTATCGATAAGCTCTTGAGCCTCTTCAATAGTCTTTCTCATGTGTATAGATCCACCAGCTGAGTGGTCTAGAGATATCTGAGCTTTTTCTGTAAGCCCGTAGTAGAAGATGTCTAACTGCACCCACTCTGAAAATATTTCAGAGGGGCATTTCCTTAGCATCTCTCTGTACCTCTCTCAGGCATTATAAAGGGATTCATGATCCTCTTGTTTAAAGCCTTGAATGTCCAGCCTTAGCTGTGTCATCCTTTTTGGAAGGAAATATTGATTCAAGAATTTGTCTGATAACTGTTTCCATGTTCTTATGCTTGTTGTGGATTGGTTATTTAACCACCTCTTAGCTTGATCTTTTACAGCAAATGGAAATAGTAATAATCTGTAGACATCCTGATCTACTTCCTTGTCATGTACTGTGTCAGCAATTTGCAAGAACTGTGCTAGAAACTCAGTAGGTTCTTCCTGTGGAAGACCGGAATACTGGCAATTTTGCTGCATCATGACAATGAGCTGAGGATTTAGCTCAAAACTGCTTGCTTTGATAGGAGGTATACAGATACTACTCCCGTATGCAGCGGTAATGGGGTTAGCATATGACCCCAGAGTCCTTCTGGACTGTTCATTTCTACTTATGTCCATGATGGAGAAAAGGGAATTGATATGAATTGTAAATGAATTATATTTTTATTTATTTTATTTTATTTAATTAAAAGCAACCGAATAAAATAGAATGAAATAAATGGAAAATAAAATAAAAATTTCGAAAACTAGAATAATTGATTAATTAAGAAAATTTGAAAAACCTTGAATATGATTTTTGAAAAAGATTTGAATTTTGAAATTCTAAAACTAAGATAAGATAAAATAAGAAGTTTTAAAATAGAAATCTGAATTTTTAAAGGTAGAATTCGAAAATCACTTAAAATAAAGAGAAAGATATTTTTGAATTTAATGAAGAAAAAGAAAAACAGGAAAAATGACACCAAACTTAAAGTTTTTAGATCAAAACAAAGAAAACAAACAAGGAAGCTTTGAATATCAAAAATGAACGCTAAGAGCAACTTTTGAAAATTTTTAAGAGAACAGAAACATAAAGGATACCAAACTTAAAATATGAAACTAAACTCAAACAGAAGACTAAATCATGAAGTTATTGGTTTTGAAAATTTTCGAAAATAATTTAGAAAAATAAAATAAAGATTTTAAAATTTTGACCAAAAATAATAATAGAAGACTCTAAACCAAAAAGAAAAATTTTTCCTAATCTAAGCAACAAAATAAACTGTCAGTTGTCCAAACTCGAACAATCCCCGGCAACGGCGCCAAAAACTTGGTGCACGAAATCACAATCGCACTTTTGCAATTCTGCACAACTAACCAGCAAGTGCACTGGGTCGTCCAAGTAGTACCTTACGTGAGTAATGGTCGATCCCACGGAGATTATCGGCTTGAAGCAAGCTATGGTTATCTTGTAACTCTTAGTCAAGGTATCAATAATAATTCTCAGTTTTAATTGGAATGAGTAAAAGAACATGGATTAAATAATACTTGTTATGCAGTAATGGAGAACAGGTTGAGGTTTTGGAGATGCTCTGTCTTCTGAATTTCTACTTTTCTACTGTCTTCTTCGTCACGCACGCAGGTCTCCTTCCATGGCAAGCTATATGTTGGTTGATCACCGTTGTCAATGGCTACCAGCCATCCTCTCAGTGAAAAGGGTCCATGTACATGGATAATCATCTGTCGGTTCTCACTAATGTTGGAATAGGATCCATCGATCCTTTTGCACACTGTCACTGTGCCCAGCATTCATGAGTTTGAAGTTCGTCACAGTCATCCCTTCCCGGATCCTACTCGGAATACCACAGACAAGGTTTAGACTTTCCGGATCTCAGGAATGCTGCCAATTGATTCTAGCTTATACCACAAAGACTCTGATCTCATGGATTTGAATGCTTTGTTGTCAGGAGAGGCAGTCAAACTCGTGAACCAGGAACCCAAGAGATATACATTCAATCTAAGGTAGAACGGAAGTGGTTGTCAGGCACGCGTTCATAGGTTGAGAATGGTGATGAGTGTCACGGATCATCACATTCGTCATGTTGAAGTACGAATGAATATATTCGAATAGAAACAAGCGTGATTGAATGAGAAATAGTAGTAATTGCATTAATCCATCGAGACACAGCAGAGCTCCTCACCCCCAACCATGGAGTTTAGAGACTCATGCCATAGAAGATACAAAATTCAGATGTGAAAATGTCATGGTGTCCATAGTAAGTCTCTAAAAGTAGTTTTTATACTAAATTAGTAACTTAGGTTCACAGAAAATGAGTAAACTAAGATAGATAGTGCAGAAATCCACTTCCGGGGCCCACTTGGTGTGTGTTTGGGCTGAGCATTGAAACTTTCATGTGCATAGGCTGTTCCTGGTGTTTAACTTCAGCTTTTGTGCCAGTTTGGGCGTTTAACTCCAACTTTTATGCCAGTTTTGGCGTTTAACGCCAGAATAGGGTAGAGACTTGGCGTTAAACGCCAGTTTGCGTGATCTCAACTTGGGTAAAGTATGGACTATTATATATTGCTGGAAAGCCCAGAATGTCTACTTTCCAACGCAATTGAGAGTGCACCAATTGGGCTTCTATAGCTCCAGAAAATCCATTTCGAGTGCAGGAAGGTCAGAATCCAACAGCATCTGCAATACTTTTTCAGCCTCTGAATCAGATTTTTGCTCAGGTCCCTCAATTTCAGCCAGAAAATACCTAAAATCACAAAAAAACATACAAACTCATAGTAAAGTCCAGAAATGTGATTTTTGCATAAAAACTAATAAAAATATACTAAAAAGTAGCTAGATCTTACTAAAAATTATATGAAAATACCCCCAAAAAGCGTATAAAATATCTGCTCATCAGAGCCTTTGAAGAAAAGTTAAAACAAAACGTTAAACAAAAAAATGCAACACTCACGTAAACGTCAGCATAACCGAAGCAAGGTAAGAGTAAAACAAAACATGGGTATATACAATGGAGTTACAAGATATAGATAACAAACCTTCTGACCCAGCTCGTGAGGTTAAAACTGGACAGAGAATATCTACATATATACATCTATCCATCAGAATCTCAAAAGGCCCAAAAGACAGCTTACAGAACCTATTTCTCCAAATCAACCTCTAAGAGGGACAAAACATAACATATATTTACAGTGGAGATATATAATTATATACATGTGCATCTAAAACCTAAAATGAAACTCCTAACGGGTAAAGTTCTTTGCGTGCAGAAAGCTTCCAATATGCCTCAGCGATGTGCTTCACGTGCTGCATCTGAAAACCACAGAATATGTATGGGGTAAGAACCGGAAGTTCTCAACAAGGTAACGGTGCCCACATAACTAACATATAATATCCCGTGAAAGCTTGAGGTGATCCTAGAACTTCGACACTCAGTTTATAAAACTTAAAGATAATAAATTGTAAACCATAAATAGGGTAGGTCATCTAAGGATCTAAATCTTAACTAAACTCTAACTCAAATCCTCCGTCGTCTACTTTCCTCCAAAACCTCCAACTCCGGTGGAACCACACAGAAAAGCAAGCAAACAATGCAAACACAAGTAGAATAGAGATACGACAGGTAGCAGATATAGTAGGTAAGCATAATAATCACATAAGTAAACCCAATTAATGCATAACCAAACAAAACAAACATATACATATGATGTATGCCTGCCCTATGGCTGATGATATCATCTGTCGGTTATATAGCCAACCCGACACATTTTGGTAGCTAACCATGGACAAAAACACTCATTGCGGAGCAAGTGAGATTGAGCTACAACCCCCTTGCTACTACCCGCTTAACCTAGAGTGAGTGGAAGAACCACTACTACCGCTATTACCCGGGCGGGTGTTTAACAGCTCAACCTAGAGCAAGTGGATTAATCCACGATTGCTGCTACTATCCAGGCGTCATAATCACTAAACTAGAGCAAGCGGGATGAACCACAATCCTTACTGCTGCCCAGGTATCACAAACATACATTCATTCAGTCTAAATCAATCATCATTATTATCAAATCTCAAACATGACCCGGAGCAAGTGAAATGAACCACAATCCTTGCTATTACCCAAGTATATCATTCCAGAATTCATTCAATCTTAAGTCAAACATTAAGTATAATTCATAATCATTTCATCATTAGTCATCCTCATTTATCTTGTTCATTCGAAATTCTATAATTAACTTGATTTTTCATAATTTTCCTTTCTCATCTTATACAACTTCATCACTGACTCGGAGCGAGTGGACAACGCCACTGTATCTTACCTGGTGTCTCAATTTATTCCTGGATATATATATATATATATATATATATATATATATATATATATATATATATATATATATATATATATATATAGAACCTGGCCTTTGTTCCGAACAAAAACCTCAAAACCTGCCTAAATTGAGTAGAGACAGAGCCGGTACCCGCAAGTACTGGTTGGATTGTCGTTCTTAAGCTTGAGTAAATTTAAAATGGCTTTAAAAAAATTTACAAAAAAAAAGGCAAATAACATAAGTACCTGTTCATATTTTGACCCAAATAAATCATGACCAAGGACTCTACAAGGATATTGTCATTCTAAGGAAGCCCAATAAGCTTGCAGGTCCAATACAAGAAGACTATGAATCCACCGACCTGACTTGTGTTGAGAAACGTGGTTCATAACCCATGCTCAACCCGATTTGCACAGTAAGCAAAGCTTGGTCACCCCGCTACTTCAAACACTATTTGCAAATCATTACCCTTCAGTCTTCACAACATGGAATAACCTCCCAAGATACAAGAAAAGAAAATCGTCCACTATCCATAAATAAAGTGCTGACCAAGTCATCACACTTTATAAATATCCTGTTCAACTCAGGTATTTCTTGATCTCAATTCACTTAAACCTGCCAGAACTCTTGCTAATTTAAATATCAGAATCCCTTGCAGGTACTCCCTACCATTATTCATACAAAAAATTCGAGAGATTCCTCCTCTCCAGTGGACAAATCGGAGATTTCAACTCAAAGGAGTCTGAACCTCACGTCTAAGCCCACTTCAAGTATTTTCTTAAAACAGTATCTTAAAACATAGTTTTTACCAGAATGTAGTCATAACTTTAGCCTATGTTTGGGAGTATTAAAAAAAGAAGAAGTATCATAGAATGGAATGACTAAGTGAATCATGTTTGGAAGAAATTTTAGAAGGAGAAATGGCATGTTCAAGGTGGACTGGTGGAACAATGTTCTGTTAAATATTACTTGTCATCTAAAATTAATATTTTTTTATGAATAAACTACTAAAATAATATCAAAAAATTTTAGCGTTGACAAAAAGGAACATGAAAGATGCAAAAAATAAAATAACCCCAAAAGAATTTTAAAATTTAACAAAAACACCCAACATAAAAAGCATGACATCACATTGAATAAAAAATATTGACCTGGCTACTGAAAGTGTTGAGTGAGAGAACCCTAAATCCTAATTTTTCAAAATCACGTCCTTTACTTTCTTCCTTATTACCTTTTTTATCAAACAATCATGGAAGGTTTTCATCATCACCATCATCATCCCCATCCTTTCTCTTACACATTCGCCATCACCAGCACCACCACCACCACCGCGGTAACAACAAGCATCTTCAACATTGCACCATGGATGTGCAGCAGGATATGGAGCAAGTTTCTTTAAAGACTCATCGATCGCATCCTCGCCTTCTTTTTTTTCCCGCTTTTTTCCGAGCTTGTTCTATATACAAGAGATGGTATGCCATTCTCTTCAACAACTCTTTTCTCGAATTGTACCTTCAAGTTTCACCCAAATGCCATTGATTTATCTTCTTCGACCACAAAATCCACAAAAGCTACATCTACAAGAACAAACAACAACAACAATGGTGCCACTTCCACTTTCACTAACCACAATAATAAGGATTCACTGATTTCATGGAAGACCTTTTCTTGAAGGAGCAAGCAATTATGAATTTTCATTGAGCAAGACCGTATTGCAAAGATACGGAAAGGATTTTAGAATGGAAGAAAAGGATGGAAGCCATTGAAGCTCTCATGGTTGATGATGAATGAATGGTTATGAAAGGATTTTGGATTGGAAAAAAAAGGAGGAAACGCTATTGGAGCTCTCTGTCTCATCACTGAAGCTTTTTCGATTGATAGATCAATGTTTTTCATCATTATGACATCATGCTTTTATGTTTGGGTATTTTTGTCAAAATTTAAAAATCTTTCGGGAGTTATTTCGGTATTTTCACTATTTTATCTTTCACGTTTAATAATCTTTCGGATACCATTTTAGTATTTTATCTTTTTTTTCCCTCCAATTTAGGAGAATTAAGGAGAGAGAAAAAAAAAATTTATACATTGTCATTCTTTTTAATCATAAAAACTATTAAACATCTAAACAAAAGAATATCATGTTCCTCATCATTTTGTTTTTTTACCCTTCTTTTCTATTCCATTGTGAGTTAACAGTAACTGAAATAAGTTAAAATTAAAACTTATATTGCATATCATATTTGAAATGATATTATGATACTAGTATTGATATGATGTTTTTTAATAAAAAATTAGTGAAATATTACCACTTGTATACTATTAAATGAACATTGTAACATTATTATTATAATATTGTTATTATAACGTTATATAAAAAATCTAATTAAAATATATTCAAATAAATTAGATGTACTCAGTTATACTCTTACATTTTATTATTCTATTTTTATTATTTTATTATCAATTTCATAAAAAAATAGATTCAAATTAATTTAACGTAATTTTTTTCAATTATTTACAAAATTTTAATTTTTCTCTCAAACTAAATACATAAAATTTTCAATTTTCACGTCCATAAAATTATTAATTTTGTAATTCTATATTTTTTATTTTAGTTAAATTTTCACAATTTAATTAAAATTATTTAAAATAATTAAAAATAATTAAAAATAATTTAAATATAAATTAAAATGAGACTAAATATTAAAGTGACAAATTTTACATTAAATTTTAAATTAAGTTTTATGGTCAGATAAATATGTTAGATGGTATTTTATAAAATCTGAAATAAAATAAAATTAAAACAATGCATTATAAATGCTCTAGGTAGCTCTCTCCTTCAAGAACTTTGATAACTGGTTCTAAAAATCAGATTGAATCGGTCGATCGAACCGATCCAGAAACTAAAAGGTTTTGCAGTTTAGTCCAGCAAGAAAAACTGTTATTTTAAAAATCATTTTAAAATTGTCGAACCGGTCAGAAATCGGCCGGTCGAATTGAATTGGGATTCGGTCGGTTTTTATGAAACGGCGTCGTTTTTGCGTTTTGTTTAAAAAAGAAGAGCCAGGTTCTCGTCCTCAGTCACCCGAAGCCCTTGCCCGTTGCCCCCCTCTCGACTCTCGAGCCCCATTCCTGATTCCTCAGTCTCATCTATACTCTCATTATTTCTCCCCAAAACACAACCCTAGCCTCAATCGCGCCGCCGTTTGTCTCACCGTCGCCGCCTGGTTCGTCGTGGTCGTCGCCAATCCTCCTGTTTCGTCGTGCTCGAAGGCCCTTCCATTCCCCCAACGCCAGCGTCTCCAGGTCCTGCTCCGCCGTCGTCCCTCTGTCGTGTTCGTCGCCAGCTCCCCGTCGTCTGTCGCCAGCTCGCCAGTGTTCGTCGCCAGCTCGCCAGTGTTCGTCGCCAGCTTCCCGTCCTCTGTAGCTCTCCCTCAAACCTCTGGTCACTGCCCTCGCCGAAGGTAATGCCTCGGATGCTCCGTCAGTGCTCGGTGCTTTTTCTTGGTTGATTGGCTTTGCTCACTGCTTGATAATGAATTTTAACTCTGTTACTGGCTTGTTCTTGTTTGTTCTGGGTTGATTAACTGATACTGGCTTGTTCTTGTTTGTGCTGGATTGATTTACTGGCTTGTTCTTGTTTGTTCTGGGTTGATTAACTGGCTTGTTCTTGTTTGTTCTGGGTTGATTAACTGTTACTGGCTTACTGATTGATGATAAATTGATACCGATAAATTGTTACTGGTTTGTTAGTGCTTTTTTTTTTTTTTGTTAAATTTTGTTGAAGTTTCTTGATGATAAATTTTGTGCTCATTGTAATTTAAGTTGGTGCTTAATACTCTTGTTGTATCACATAGCTCACTACTAGTGCCTGCTGTTCGTGTTTGTTTTCTAGTTTAGAAATTATCAAATTATATTAATTATTGAATGGCTCTGCTCACTACTGCTATGCTGTGTTGTACTCTGGTTTGTGTCTTGTTCGCTGCTGTGCTGTGTTTTTTGGCTCTCTGCTATTCACTGCTGAGCTTTTTTGTGTTTAATTAAGTCAATTAAACCTATGCTTTGGGCTTAATTGTGCCTAGATTGTTATGTTAGTTAATTCAGCATATGTTCTGCTGTCCTGTTGTTGTGCTGATGTTTTGTGTTTTGTGATTTCTTTGCGTAGTGATGTGCTGCTGGAAACTGAATTGCTGCTGTTTTGTGTGTGTTTGTGTTTGTTTTACTGTTTTGTGATTGATGGTGACTGTCTTCATAATTATTTATTTCAGTTATGTAGGATTTTGTGATTTCTTTGCATAGTGATGTGTTGCTGGAGATTGAATTGCTGCTGTTTTGTGACTTAATTATGCCTAGATGGTGACTGTCTTCAAGATTTATTGATTTCAGTTATGTAGGATTTTGTGTATTTTTGCATAGTGATGTGCTGCTGGAGACTAGATTGCTGCTGTTTTGTGTTTGTGTTTGTGTTTTACTGTTTTTGTGACTTAGTTATGCTTACATTGGTGACTGTTTTCATGATTTATTGATTTTAGTTATATAGTGTTTTGTGATTTCTTTGCGTAGTGATTTTAGAAAATTATTTTGTCTAAAGGTTTTTTTAAAAAAAATGGGAAAATATATACTGAATTTTTTTTCTCCGATTTTTTTATAGTACTCTCTAAGTTACTTTTGAAATATTTTAACTAAAAATTAGACTAAATAGTAAATACATAATAATTTACAACTAAGAAATATGATATATCAACTTGAACCAAAATATTATTTTTTTAAAGAACTATTTTTAAAAAAGAAAACTAGAAAAACTTTACTTACACAATGGCTGAAAAGTGACATCTTGTGTGCCAGTCCAAGACCTCCCTAGAAGAGACAAGAAAACAGTGACAAAAGAGGATACTCGGCTCGCAGGCCCTTCTCCGTCTCCCACTGTTGGTCGCGGCGGCGCTCTCTTCCTCCTCTGTTGCCATCTATGACAACTCGAATAGCGCCTGGTGTTGGCGCCAACTTGCTTGGCCAACACTCTGCCGAGAGGAATCAGGATGCCACCGCCTATGTCGGCAATCTGGACCCCCAAGTTCCCGAGGAGTTGCTCTGGGAGCTTTTCGTTCAGGCTGGCCCTGTCGGTTCGTTTCTCTCTCCCTCTCTCTCTCTCCAAATCTGCTGTTGTTTTCATTAGGGTTTGATATCATTCTTGCGCCTCTTCAGTTAATGTCTATGTTCCCAAGGACAGAGTCACTAACCAACACCAGGGATATGGATTTGTTGAATTCCGTAGCGAAGAAGATGCTGACTATGTAAGTCACTATTATTACTATTATTGTTATTCAGTTGAGTGTTATGCTTTGTTCTATTTCTCTATAGGTCATAGTTGTATCAGCTGCTCATTGAATTTCTTTTCCATCGCAGGCCATCAAGGTGCTTAATATGATTAAACTTTACGGCAAGCCAATTCGTGTAAATAAGGTCTGCGGTTTTTATTATTATGACTCTCTCTGCGTTGGTATTTAAGTATGAAACCTTGAGTGTATATAGAATGTTAAGGTCAAGCATTGCAAATGCCAAGAAAAGAAGCAAAATAGCTGTGAGAAAGTATAGGGAACAACTTTTAGTTAGCCAACATTAGCTGATCTTTCTTTTTTAATTCTAAAAATTCTCATTCTTTGGAGGATTTGAGGTTTAGGTTTTATAATTTAGTGTTAAGGATTTAAAAACAGTTGGCAGATGTTGGCCAAAAAAAGTTGACTCCCTAGAGTTACTCAATAGCTGTAGGGAAATTTACAATGTTAAGTTCGATGAATATGAATAGATGAAAACAGATACGGTTAGGACAAAGCTAGAGTTGTGCCTATCGAGGAGAAACTGATTATTAACCCGTCGAAGGTGGTTTAGTTATGGGAGGAAATGATCAAGTAGATTCTCTCTAGTGTGAGAAACATGAACCTGTTAGATGCTGATGTGGTTGATAAGGGTAGAGGAAGGTTAAATATAGAGGAAACCATTAGAAGTATCTTTTGTTCAATGATTTTGCTAAAATATATTCTTTTGTGTGATGGCATTGTTTTATCCATACAGCCAACCCACCTTAACTTGTGCTAGTGGTATGAGATCTGATTGTTTTCCTCTTTAGACTTTAGAGGTGCCATTCCATGTGTTGGTCCATGAAACCATCACATTTGTCTGGCAGAGATGAGTAGTGAATGTGTTTGGTTAGTGGATTGCCGTGATTCTTACAAAACTTTAAATGTTTACTTTTGGAATTAAGTGATTCGAACGTTAAACAGTAGAGTATGGAGGCAATAAAGGAAAAAATTATTGATCTAAAACTCAAGCCAACACTTCATTGAGACACAATGAATACTTGCTAGTGCATACAGTAGCACCCTAGCACCTTAAAAGCTCTCTGACATTCACAAGCACTATACACTTAAAAGTTCATTTTTTTTTTGTCACACACTTCTCACTTCACTTTGGACATGCCAACTTGACATGATACACACTTCCCTCACGGCTGCTCACTTCACAGTTCACTCCTTATTGTTACATACCAGTTCTATGCAAAATATTAACCTAAATCATTTTCCCAACTCATTTCTCATTGCAAGATCTTAGTATGTCACTTTTTCCTCTGCATGGAATAAGTCTTTCATATTTACATTAGTTTGTATGAACATTCGTGTTTTCCGTATATGCCCTGCTGTGTTTCTACTATCTCATGTCAATGTCCTCACCATATGATTAGAGTATTGATTATTTTATTTTATTATTTAAATTTTTAAGGCAACCCAAGATAAAAAGAGCTTGGATGTGGGGGCAAACCTTTTCATTGGCAACCTTGATCCTGTAAGTTACCAAGTTATGCAAGTGCTCAACAAGTTCACATATGTTGAACATTGAAATCTAACATAATTGTTCCTGATGTTACTACAGGATGTAGATGAGAAGCTCTTGTATGACACTTTCAGTGCATTTGGAGTTATTGTTACTAATCCAAAGGTTATTTTCTTCTAATATCTTTCATTACTTCTAGAAGCATCATGATTGTATAGCTTAATTAACAGCTTCTTGCAAGTAGCAGTTGCTAAATACTTTTCATTTTTCCCTTATCTGCATTTCTCAGTAGAACAACCAGATATTATTGTTTTATCCTCTGATCACTGGTCCATTCATTTTTGAGCACTTAGCAGTTAGCTGTATACTCCTAAAATGTTTGTGGTCGTACGAAATGAATTTGATGCTGTTCCAATGTATCCTCCAAGAGAAAAGTTTTCTAATTAGTTTTCCCTTAAATGGGTTGGGTGGATCCATAAAGTGGAATTTTGGTTTAGCACTTTATTTGATTGGTTGAGTGTTTGATGCCGGTTGAAACTATTGACAATTTTGATTCTTTGATAATTGTCTTAGTCTCCTGTAGTTAAATGTATGCTGTCAAGTAAACAATAATTCTAAATCCTCCTAAGCTACCCTTCTAATAATGCTTCAAATTACTAAATAAAAAAATTTCTCGAATGCTTATGTTCTCAAGGTATTGATTGCTTATACAGTTTTTCATGTAATATTTTCCTTTTAAGTACTTAGATGATTATTAGGAGGATATAGCAAAACCTAAATCAAATTATACTTCCTTGCCCATCTCAACTCTGCATCGTACAGGGATTGATTTACCCCAAAATTATGCACATGCTCTGATGTTCAGGCCCCTTTTCTTTATACAGATTATGAGAGATCCTGATACCGGAAATTCCCGTGGTTTTGGCTTCATTAGCTATGATTCATTTGAGGCATCTGATTCGGCTATTGAGGTATGCCAGTATATTTGAAATTTCGGATCATTTTTAGGAATGTAGGTGACGACTTTCATCCATTACGCTTGCAATTTTAGCCTTGTTTTTATGCTTCGGCTAGCAACAGCTGCAAATACTCTAGTCAATGTCCAAAGAATACTTATACTTGTTTGTTCTCCTTTTAAAATAAAATGTGTTTTGATTTTGTTGTCATTTCTGAATCAAAATCATTCTTAACTATAAAATATGATCTGGAGGAAGCATTCCTATGTCACTAACAATGATGTTATTTTACACTCCATAGGCAATGAATGGGCAATATCTTTGCAATCGCCAAATTACAGTGTCATATGCTTACAAAAAGGACACTAAAGGGGAACGGCATGGCACGCCAGCAGGTCAGCCCCTTTTTGTTTTTGGCAACTATCTATTTTTCTGTGATTAAGTTACGCCTTTTGTCACAATACCATATGTTTATGTTTTATGTTTGATGCAGAGAGAGTTTTGGCTGCAAGCAATCCCACTGCGCAGAAGAGTAGGCCTCATACGAGATTCGCCAGTGCACCTCCAACACTCGCCAATGTTGCTCAGGCTAATGGTACCGTTGCTGTTCCGGTGCCTCCTCACCCCTTTGCTAATGGAGTTGCTCCACCTCCCATTCCTGCCCTCCGACCACCACCACCCCCACCTCAAGCAGCAGCATTTCAGCCAATGCCAGGAGCTGGGCAACCAGCATGGCATCAACAGCAGCCTGGACTCCCGCCTGGAATGCCCCCACCTCAGGTCCAGCAGTTCCGGCCACCTCCATCTGGTATGCCAATGCCACCACCTCCACAAGCTGTTTCGGCTCCTCCAAGGCCTCTTCCGCCACCAGCAGGAATGGTAGGCCAACCACCTGTTTGGCGACCACAACCACCGCCACCGCAGCAACAGGGTGGACGACCTATGGCATATCCTCAACCCTCAATGCCTCCACCGCCTTCCTATAGCCAGATGCCGCCACCTCAATGAAGGAATTCAACCCTTTTGGAAGGATCCAGGGTCCTATTATATTGAATTTCGCCACTGATTTTTAGCGTTAATGTTTCTTAATTAATGTGGTATTAGATACAGTTGCTATCGGCATCCTTGACACTAGGACAGTTAACAATATAATTAGAGTCCAAAGGAGAGATGCTTAACTCTTTAGCCTTGGGTTCGATATTGGTTTCAAGTAACTAATTTTCCAGAGTTCTTTCAAGCAATGGTGAATTGTGAAGGTGAATGAAAAATAGGAAGTAAATATCCAATCTTGCCTGTTTTATTTCTGCGATGGACTAAGCCTTCCCTAACAAAAGAACAAGTGACAATGAGGCCTTAATATTTGCTTTGCGAGATGCATTAGGTGATTTAGGTCTTCTGTATCTAATAGTGAAGTCCGTCAAGAGCAAGCAGAGTGAGTTTTTATCACGTGAACCCTGTGAGGTGTGTTGTGCGAATTTATAATTGTCAAAATCTAACGGGTAATTAGTTGGTCATATTATTGGTTTACTAGTTCATTAGTTTAACCAGTAGATTATTGGTTGAATTGGTTAATTCAGTTATTATTAAATAATTATATAAAATTTTAATATATTTTATAATAAATATTTTTTAATATTATTTTTTAGATTAAAGTAATTATTATTTTTTAAATTTTAATAACTAATTGATTATTCTACAACTATTATATTATTATATACTATGTGTAACTATTAAAAAAATAACATTAATAAATATCATATAATCGTAAAAATTGTTATAATTAATAAAAATATTTGTTATTTTTTGGTAGGTGTTTAACAAAATTTATATTTATAATAATAATTTATAATTAAAAAATATAATTAATTTAAAGATAAATGAATATAAAATTAAAATATAACATAATTTTAACTATATTTTTTTACCATATATCAATTGAATAGCATATTTATTAAACCGAACACTATGCCACTTATAAATGCATAATAACTAATAAGTGTGCGATAATAAGCAATTCCAAGCCTTTCAACTAATTCATATTATTTTCCTTTTATGGGTGAAAGCCTACTATAACCCAAAAAGGAATAAGTAGCATTATAAATGTTCAAGATGAATCCAAATATCAAGCTTTAATTCTCGTTTGATTTTCTCTGAGACGTTTCGCTTGACAACCATCAACCACCGTGAATGAGGGGAGGTTTCGCGAGAGGAGGAGCCTCTCGCCCCATGGTCCAAGGAATGATGGGGAAGAAGGGAAGAGTCACCAACCAGAGATGCCAAAAAAGGAAGAAAGGAAGTGGCTGGCGAGGAGTTCTCTGGAGGGAGGGCGCTCATTTCAAGATTTGAGGACTGGATGGAGGAGATGAATGTTGAAACCGGAAAGAATGGAGATGATATGGTCGCTGAAGTGGGAAGGGCATGTGAGAAGGGGGATGAGAGAGTGAAGGCCCCTATGCGTTCCTTCGCTGAGACTGTAAAAACAGGACAGAGGGGACTGAAGGGCAACTTGGAAAATATGGACATTGGAGCTGATGAAGGAACACAAAGAAATATGGAAGAAAGCGAAGAGGAAGATGATGCTGATGATATAACTATTCAGAAAATGCCGAATGGAATGTACAATCTCGTAATAGGAGAAAGAATCAAAAGAGAGCTAAGGAAAGAGTGGTGGGAATCACTGATCGTGAAGTTACTAGGAAGGAAAATCTCCCTTCAGGCACTCAAACGCAGATTAGAGATAATGTGGGGAAAGAGAGGAAGTTTGGAGGTGATAGACTTGTGCAACGAATATTTTCTGGTAAGATTCTTTAACTCGGAGGACCTGGATTATGCTCTTATGGAAGGACCCTGAAAGATACTAGATCATTATCTCACCATACAACCCTGGAAACTAGATTTTAACCCCCAAATTGCATCAACTGATAAGATTGCTGCGTGGATTCGTTTACCAGGGTTGGCTATTGAGTATTATAACAAAACTATTCTAGGAAAAATTGGTAACCTGATAGGAAGAACCTTAAAGGTGGATACTAATACAGCAGAAGTAGCAAGAGACAAGTTTGCAAGAATTTGCGTTGAAGTAGAGATGGACAAGCCACTGGTCTCAAACTACATGATTAATGGTGTCAAACACTTAGTGGAGTACGAAGAGATACACCAAGTGTGTTTTCAATGTGGTCGTATCGGCCATGAGAAAGCAGGATACCCAGAAAGAACAAAATTAAATTCTGCAAATGAAGAGAATAGAACAAAAAAGGGAGGAGAAACACAAGGAAGCACTGAGGTTGAAGATAGGGGTAGAGCTGGAAATCTAGTTGAGAGTAAGGGCAAGAAAGTAATTAACACTACGGAGGAAAACTTTGGTCCTTGGATGCTGGTTCAGAGGCAAACACGTGGAAGAAGGACCAACAAAGGCGCTGAAACAGGGGATAGTGGAGCAATAACGAAAGAAAAAGGAAAGGAGGTAGTTGAAGTGGGAGGACAATCACGTTTTGCAATTCTGAGCAATGAGGATAACATGGAGGCACAAAATGGGAATGAAGAAATTGATGTACGAAAAGAAGGTTCTAAGGACAATGACAAAGAAAAAGCAAGGGAGCGGCACTACCAAACGTCACCAAAAAGCCAAAACCAAAGCCCTGCCAAGACAACCTTAAATAGTAAGATCCCTTCATGTCCTAGTACTCTGAATTTGTAACCAAGATCTAACCCATCCCAAAACCAGAACAGCCCAAGAACCCAAAAAGAAAAAGAAACAAATATGCAACCCCCACAAAAGGCAAATAAAACTAGCCCAAAACATACCTCCCACACCCCGATCCAACAAACCATAACTCCAAACACTTTTCAAACACATGTAGCTCAACATTTTCAAGAAAACTGGGCCATCTCTAGTCCAAGAAGCACCCAAAATAGCACCCAAGATATTCCCCCATCAATCTTGGAGATGGAGGAGGACAAACCTCCAGACCCCATGGGAGTATATGATAGACAGGATATGGAAATTAGATCGGGCAACTCAAATGAACTTGTTGCAGCCATACTCAATGTGAAAAATGAAGTGATCCAGGAAGTAGCCCAAGGCGAGATGGAACCTCCCAAGAATGTGGAGGATGTACAAATGATGATTGGGGCTTAGACCCACCTTTCGATCTATGGAGTTGATCATTTCAGGTTCTTTATCTTACTCTGCTTAATTATGATAATTATAGCATGGAATGTTAGGGGAGTAGCAAATAAAGCCACGATTTGAACTCTCAAAGAAATGAAGAAGAATCATAAACCTAACATAACTATCTTAGTAGAAACAAGATGTAGTAGTATAAAAGCTAAAGAAACTATAAAATCTCTGGGCTTTCGACACTCTTTTTTTTTAGCATGCTAGAGGCTATAGTGGTGGAATTTGGATTATGTGGGATGATGATAATCTACAAATTAGCATCAATGCCTCTCATCAACAATATGTTCACCTAAAAGTGAAGGAGTTTCAAAGGGAAGAATGGTGGCTAACTGCAGCTTACACAAGCCCTCAGGAAAACTTAAGAAAAGAGCTATGGGAGCAACTTACACAGATTGGTAATGGCATGAGAGAACTGTGGATGCTTATTAGGGATTTCAATGAAATTGCAGACCCCACTGAAAAGAAAGGAGGTTCCAAAAGCAACAGCCAAGAATGCAGAAGATTCAAGGAGAGAATGGATGAATGAAAATTGATGGATTTGGGGTTTATTAGAAATAAATACACTTGGAAAGGAGCTGCTAGAGATGGGCTTGAGCGAGTCTTTAAACGCCTAGACAGAGCCTTGTCAAATTTGGATTGGAGAACCACTTTTTCAGAGGCCCGGATTGAGGTACTTCCAAGAATAAATTCTGACCACCATCCACTGCTTGCTAGAACCTGCCCAAATAGAATTGACACTGGAATCAAGCCTTTCAGGTATGAAGCTATGTGGGAGGCACACTCAGAATTCAAGAATTATGTCAAAGTGTCTTAGAAAGGAGACGTAAATATACCCCAAGCTCTAGAGGCCCTTGCTAATGACTTGAAAAAATGGAATCTAGAGGTTTTTGGGGATCTTTTTAGGCGAAAAAATACTATTCTAAGAAGACTGAATGGCGTACAAAAGGCTCATGATTATGGGAAGAATCAGTTTCTCGATAAGCTTGAGAAAGAATTGACCCAAGAAATGGAGAACATACTTGACCAAGAAGATATCTTTTGGTTACAAAAGTCAAGACAGCAGTGGATAACAGAAGGGGATAGAAACACAAAATATTATCATGCAAAATCCATCACAAGAAGAAGGAAAAATCAAATTATCAAGTTAAAAAATGAAGATGGCAGCTGGTGTGAGGATCAAGAAAAACTAAAAGAGAAGGCGGTGATGTTCTTCAATAAGTTGTACCACCAAGACAAGTATGGCAACCAAGATTTATTGACCAATGTCTCCTACCCTCCTTATAAAGGCCCATCAGAAGCAACACTCAATGCAGTGCCAACACAAAAAGAAATAAAAAGTGCACTGTTCAACATTGGCTCTCTCAAAGCCCCAGGAGAGGATGGCTTTCCGGCTCGTTTCTTCAAAGACAATTGGCATATAATGAATGATTTAATGTGTGAGTACGTTAAAAGACTTTGGCAGAATCCAAAGTACATCAAGAAGATAAATCAAACTCTACTTTTACTAACTCCAAAAATAAGAAATCCTGAAACCATCTCCTAATTCCGTCCAATAGCATTATGCAATGTTGTGTATTGCTAGTCCAAGATTCTTGTTGCCCGTATCAAACCAATGTTGGCAAATAGGATAGCCCCAAACCAATCGAGCTTTATTGCGGGAAGAACCATACATGACAATATAGTAATTGCCAAGGAGATTATCCACGACATGAGAAGAATAAAAGGTAGGAAAAAGTATATGGCGATCAAAATCGACTTTGAAAAAGTATATGACCGCCTAAGTTGGGAATTCATTAATAATTGCTTGCAAGAGTTTGGCATCCCTGAGCACATGAAAAGCATCATAATGGGGTGTGTAACAACAGCAGAGTTCAAACTTATTTAGAATGGTTGCAAAACCCAAGCTTTTAATCCCACTCGTGGCCTACGTCAAAGGGACCCAATCTCTCTGTACCTATTTGTGATTGTGGTTGATAAATTATCTCAACTAATAGAGGAACGGGTAGGAGGTGGTTCTTGGAGACCATTTGTAATTGGGAGATAGGGACCTCATATCTCTCATTTGTTATTTGCTGACGACCTTCTTCTATTTGCTGAAGCATCAATAGATCAAATTGATAACATAATGAAGGTGTTGGAGGAATTTGGTGCAGCATCGGGATTAAAAGTAAATGTAGCAAAAACATCGATCTACTTCTCCAAAAATGTGGGAGTACATGAGATTAACTGGATAACTAATAGAAGCGACTTTGATCAAACAAAACAACTGGGAAGATACTTGGGTTCTATGTTTACAAATGATAGAAAAAGAAAAGACAATTACAGAAATGTGGTGGAAAGAATTGCAAGCAAAATGAAAGGATGGAAAACAAACTGCCTTTCCTTGGCGGGAAAAATCACACTAGCTCAAATGACCATCAGTCCATCAATTAACTTCAACATGATGTACTCAATGATTCCTAAAGGGATATGTAACAAAATTGAGAAAATGCAAAGGAGCTTTATTTGGGGGGAACAAGAAAATAAGAGAAGAATACATGTTGTCAATTGGAATACTATTTGCAAACCAAAAGAAGCTAGTGGATTGGGTTTATAGAATTTAGCAAAAATGAATGAGGCCTTCCTAATGAAGCTAATGTAGAGATTGATGCATGAGAAGGAAGCGTTGTGGGCAAGGGTCATTTATGCTAAGTATGGAAGGAATAGAAATATTCTGCAAGAGATGCATAAGACAAGTGCAGACTCCCCCCTCTGGAAGGCTTTAGCTAATATCAGAGAAACATTTACCAAACATACTTTAATAGCGGTTGGAGATGGTAGATCAACTATGTTGTGGTTGGATAGATGGGTGAAAGATGCTCCCCCTTTGATTCAGCTAGTAAACAACAATATTGAGAGCATAAACATTGAAATGAAGGTCAATGAAGGGGTTCTTGGCGATGGAAATTGGAATATTCAACTATTCAAGAGGTACCTCCCAGAAGACATCTTCGAACACATTCGTGCTCTTGTTCCAGCAAATGAGAATTTGGGGGCGGACACCATTAGATGGGGATTGAGTCATGATGGCATGTTCACAGTCTCTTCTGCATATAAAGCAATAGCAGATTAAGGGACGGAAGCAAATCAATTGTGGAATATACTATGGAAGTGGCAGGGGCCTCAGCGCATCAAAGTGTTCTTTTGGAAGGTTGCTCACCAAAAATTGATGACATCAGAGCACAGAAACAAAATATTTGGAATGAACCCTAATTGTCACATGTTCTGGAACAGTGGAAACAATCTCACATGTTATGAGAGAATGCCCTTTAGCCTCAAGAATATGGGCTAACATTGTCCATCCCAATCACCTTAACAACTTCTTTAGAGCTCCCTTTAATGTTTGGATTCATTGGAACCTGTCCATGGATCTGGGCTTGTCCAAAAATGAGGAATGGATCTCCCAATTCTTAGTAACTTGCTGGTGGCCATGGTATTAGAGAAATAAGGAAATTTTCACACCTCCATTTCAAAGACCATCAAATCCGACATAGGTAATCAAGAAACATGTAGAGCAAATTAAGATGGCATTTGAGAAGAAAAGATTGCTGAGGAAAACACCAAAAAGAATAGAGGTTTATGTTGGCTGGAAAGAACCGCTACAAGGCTGGATTAAACTTAACACGGATGGAGCAGCAGATAAAAATCCTGGCATTATGGGATGCGGTGGCTTATTGAGAAACCACTTAGGAAGATGGGTTGCAGGCTTTATGGTTGATAAGCGGATAATTTATACACTTTTTGGCATTGTTTTTAAGTAGTTTTTAGTATAATTTAGTTAGTTTCACTATGTTTTTATTAGTTTTTAAATAAAAATCACATTTCTGGACTTTACTATGAGTTTGTGTATTTTTCTGTGATTTCAGGTATTTTCTGGCTAAAATTGAGGGACTTGAGCAAAAATCTTATTCAGAGGCTAAAGAAGGACTGCAGATACTGTTGGATTCTGACCTCCCTGCACTCGAAATAAATTTTTTGGAGCTACAGAACCCAATTGGCGCGCTCTCAATTGCGTTGGAAAGTAGACATCCAGGGCTTTCCAGCAATATATAATAGTTTATACTTTGCCCGAGTTTTGACGATGCAAACTGGCGTTCAAACACCAACTTCCTGCCCTTTTATGGAGTTAAACGCCAGACACAGGTTACAAATCAGAGTTAAACGCCAGAAACAGGCTACAACCTAGCGTTTAACTCCAAAAATAGTCTCTACACATGAAAGCTCAATGCTCAACCCAAGCACACACCAAGTGGGCCCGGAAGTGGATTTCTGCATCATTTACTTATCCTATGTAACCCTAGCTACTAGTTTAGTATAAAAACTACTTTTAGTGATTTATTTCAGATCTTCGGATCATCTTTGGATCATTTTTGAGACTATCGTTGTATCACTTTTGATATCTTGATCACGTTTAGGGGGCTGGCCATTCGGCCATGCTTGGATCATTATCACTTATGTATTTTCAACAGTGAAGTTTCTACACCCCATAGATTAAGGTGTGGAGCTCTGCTGTTCCTCATGAATTAATGCGAAGTACTATTGTTTTTCTATTCAATTCAAGCTTATTCTTATTCCAAGATATTCACTCGCACTTCAACCTGATGAATGTGATGATCCGTGACACTCATCATCATTCTCACCTATGAACGCGTGCCTGACAACTACTTCCGTTCTATCTGCAATAGCTTGAGTGTGTATCTCTTAGCCTCCATTCCGAAAGATCGGAGTCTTCGTAGTATAAGCTAGAATCGATTGGCAGCATTCTTGAGATCCGGAAAGACTAAACCTTGTCTGTGGAATTCCGAGTAGGATCTGGGATGGGATGACTGTGACGAGCTTCAAACTCACGAGTGTTTGGCGTAGTGACAGACACAAAAGGATCAATGGATCCTATTCCAACATGATCAAGAACCGACAGATGATTAGCCGTGTGGTGACAGCGCACTTGGACCATTTTCACTGAGAGGACGGACGGTAGCCATTGACAACGGTGATCCGCCAACATACAGCTTGCCATGGAAAGGAGTATGAATGATTGAATGAAGACAGTAGGAAAGCAGAGATTCAGAAGGAGCAAAGCATCTCTATACGCTTATCTGAAATTCTCACCAATGAATTACATAAGTATTTCTATCTTATCTTATATTTTATTTATCTTTTAATTATCAAAACCTCATAACCATTTGAATCTGCCTGACTGAGATTTACAAGATGACCATAGCTTGCTTCAAGCCGACAATCTCCGAGGGATCGACCCTTACTCACGTAAGGTTTATTACTTGGACGACCCAGTGCACTTGTTGGTTAGTTGTGCAGAGTTGTGAAAAGGAATTGAGATTATAATCGTGCGTACCAAGTTTTTGACGCCGTTGAGATCACAATTTCGTGCACCAAGTTTTTGGCGCTGTTGCCGAGGAATGAACAATCACGATTTCGTGCACCAAGTTTTTGGCGCCGTTGCCGGGGATTGTTCGAGTTTGGACAACTGACGGTTCATCTTGTTGCTCAGATTAGGTAATTTTATTTTAATTTTAAGCTTTTTGTTTTTTATTATTTTTATTTTCGAAAAAAATTTTCAAAAAAAAAATAATAATAATAAATTATTCTATGTTCTTCAGAATTTTTAAGAAAGAATTCTAGAGTTTCATGATATATGTTGAATCCTGGCTGGCTGTTAAGTCATGTCTAATCTTTTGGACCGAGGTTTCAACTATCCTTAGAAGAGCTTCTTTGTCTTTCTCAGCAAATTAGCTGTTGTATGTAATGTTCTGCTGAAGCTTGGCTGGCCATTGGCCATGTCTAGTGTTTTGGACCGGAGCTTTCACTGAAAGCTTGGCCGGCTAGTAAGCCATGTCTAATTCCTGGACCGGAGTTTTAGACTAACATTGCATGATTCCTGGAATTCTCATTAGAAATTTTGAAATCCTTATTTTCTTTTTCAAAATTAATTTTCGAAAAATCCAAAAAAAAAATTAATAGAATTATAAAACCAAAAATAATTTGATGTTTCTTATTTGAGTCTAGTGTCAATTTTTAAGTTTGGTGTCAATTGCATCTTTTTAATTTTTCTTTAAATTTTCGAAAACCCATGCATGATGTTCTTCATGATCTTCAAGTTGTTCTTGATGATCTTCTTTGTTTGATCTTTGCATTTTCTTGTTTTGTGTCTTTTCTTGTTTTTCATATGCATTTTCAAATTCATAGTGTCTAAAGTTTGAAAATTTCTAAGTTTGGTGTCTTGCATGTTTTTCTTTTCTTAAAAATTTTCAAAAAAAGTCTTGATGTTCATCTTGACATTCAAAGTGTTCTTGTATGCATCATGTGTTTTGATCTTGAATTTTCATGTTTTGAGTTATTTTGTTGTTTTTCTCTTTCTTCATTAAAAATTCAAAAATAAAAAAAAAATTTCCCTTATTCTCCTCATAAATTTCGAAAATTTGATTTGACTTTTTCAAAAAAATTTTAAAAAAAATCTAGTTGTTTCTTATGAGTCAAATCAAATTTTCAATTTAAAAAATTCTATCTTTTTCAAAAAAATCAAATATTCTTCATTTTTTTTATGATTTTCGAAAATTTTAAAAATAATTTTCAAAATCTTTTTCTTATTTTTATTTCATATTTTCGAAATTAATACTAACTATTAATATTTTGATTCAAAAATTTTAAATTGTTACTTGCCTATTAAGAAAGAATCAAACTTTAAACTCTAGAATCATATCTTTTTAGTTTCTTGTTAGGCAAGTAATCAACTTTAATTTCAAAATCAAATCTTTTAAATTTCCTTTTCAAATCCCTTTCAAATTAAATTTCAATCATATCTTTTTCAAAACTTAATTTCAAAATCTTTTCTAACTTCTTATCTTTTCAAAATTGATTTTCAAAATCTTTTTCAACTAACCACTTGACTTTTTGTTTGATTTTAAAAGCTTCTATTTCAATCTTATCTTTTTCAAAAACCACCTAACTACTTTTCTCTCTCTAATTTTCAAAAACTACTAACCCCTTTTTCAAAATTCCTTTTAATTAACTAATTATTTTAAATTATAATTTTATTTTATTTTATTTCTCTTTTAAATTTCAAATTCTAACTAATAATTAAAATAAAAATAAAAATATTTTTATTTTATTTCACTTAATTTTCGAATTCTTCTCTCTCTCATCTCCTTCTAATTATTTATTTTTCTACTAATATTCCTCTTTTACTCATAATTCGAACCACCTCTTCTCCTCTGTGTTCGAGTTCTTCTCTTCTCCTTCTTCTACTCTTCTCTTCTTCCACTCTCATAAAGGAATCTCTATACTGTGACATAGAGAATTTCTCTTCTTTTCTATTCTCTTCTTTTTTCATATGAACAGGAACAAGGATAAGAACATTCTTGTTGAAACTGAACCTGAACCTGAAAGAACTCTGAAGAGGAAGCTAAGGGAAGCTAAGGCACAACCCTCTGGAGAGGATCTGACAGAAATTTTTGAAAAAGAAAGAGACATGGCCGAGCCTAATAATAATGCCAATAATTCAAGGAAGATGCTTGGTGACTTCATTGCACCCTCTTCTGACTTATGTGGAAGAAGCATCTCAATTCCTGCCATTGGAGCAAACAACTTTGAGATTAAGCCTCAACTAGTTTCTCTAATGCAGCAGAATTGCAAGTTTCATGGACTTCCAATGGAAGATCCGCATCAGTTTTTAGCTAAATTCTTGCAAATCTGTGACACTGTCAAGACCAATGGAGTTGATCTCGAGGTCTACAGGCTTATGCTTTTCCCTTTTGCTGTAAGAGACAGAGCTAGAACATGGTTGGATTCATAACCTAAGGAAAGCCTGAACTCTTGGGATAAGCTGGTCAGTGCTTTTCTGGCCAAATTCTTTCCACCTCAAAAGATGAGCAAGCTTAGAGTGGAAATCCAAACCTTCAGACAGAAGGAAGGAGAATCCCTCTATGAAGCTTGGGAAATATATAAGTAACTGATCAAAATGTGTCCTACTGACATGCTTCCAGAATGGAGAAACATATGTATATTCTATGATGGTCTGTCTGAGTTGTCAAAAATATCATTGGACCATTCTACAGGAGGATATCTTCATCTAAAAACCCCTGCAGAAGCTCAGAAACTCATTAAAATGGTTGCAAATAACCAGTTCATGTACACCTCTGAGAGGAATCCTGTGAACAATGGGACGCCTCAGAAGAAGGGAGTTCTTGAAATTAAAACTCTGAATGCCATATTGGCTCAGAACAAAATATTGACTCAGCAAGTCAATATGATTTCTCAGAGTCTGAATGGATTGCAAGCTGCATCCAACAGTACTAAAGAAGCATATTCTGAAGAAGAAGCTTATGATCCTGAGAATTCTGCAATGGCAGAGGTGAATTATATGGGAGAACCCTATGGAAACACCTATAATCCTTCATGGAGAAATCATCCAAATTTCTCATGGAAGGACCAATAGAAGCCTCAACAAGGCTTCAATAATAATGGTGGAAGAAATAGGTTTAGCAATAGCAAGTCTTTTCCATCATCTTCTCAGCAACAGACAAAGAATTCTGAACAGAGCCATTCTGGCCTAGCAACCATAGTCTATGATCTATCTAAGACCATACTAAGTTTCATGAATGAAACAAGGTCCTCCATTAGAAATTTGGAGGCACAGGTGGGTCAGCTGAGTAAGAAGATTACTGAAACTCCTCCAGTACTCTCCCAAGCAATACAGAAGAAAATCCCAAGAGAGAGTGCAAGGCCATAACCATGACCAACATGGCCGAACCTGGAGAGAGTGAGGAGGACGTGATTCCCATTGAGAAAAGCCTCCTGGGACGTCCTCTGGACAGAAAGGAGTTTCCCTTTGAGGAACCAAAGGAATCTGAGGCTCATACAGAGACCATAGAGATTCCATTGAACTTCCTTCTGCCATTCATGAGCTCTGATGAATATTCTTCCTCTGAAGAGGATGAAGATACCATTGAAGAGAATGTTGCTAAATATCTAGGAGCAATCATGAAGCTGAATGCCAAGTTATTGGGTACTGAGACTTGGGAGGATGAACCCCCCTTGTTCACCAATGAACTGAGTGCATTAATGAGGCAGACATTACCTCAGAAGAAATCGGATCCCGGAAAATTCTTCATACCTTGTACCATAGGCACCATGACCTTTGAGAAGGCTCTGTGTGACCTGGAGTCAGAGATAAACCTCATGCCACTCTCTGTAATGGAGAAACAGGGAATCTTTGAGGTGCAAGCTGCGAGAATCTCACTAGAGATGGCAGACAAATCCATGAAACATGATTATGGACTAGTAGAGGAAGTGCTAGTGAAGGTTGAAGACCATTACATCTCTGCTGATTTCATAATCCTAGATACTGGGAAGGATGAGGATGAATCCATCATCCTTGACAGACCCTTCCTAGCCACAACAAAAGCTGTGATTGATGTTGACAGAGGAGAGTTGGTCCTTCAGTTGAATAAGGACTACCTTGTATTCAAGACTCAAGGTTCTCCTTATGTAACTATGGAGAGGAAGCATGAAAAGCTTCTCTCAATACAGAGTCAAACAAAACCACCACATTCAAACTCTAAATTTGGTGTTGGGAGGCCACAACCAAGCTCTAAGTTTGGTGTTGAGAGGCCACAACACTGCTCTGATTTTCTGTGAGGCTCCATGAGAGCTCACTGTCAAGCTATTGACATTAAAGAAGCGCTTGTTGGGAGGCAACCTAATGTTATTTAATTATATCTATTTATTTTTCATTGCTATTTTATGTTTTCTTTAGGTTGATGATCATGTGAAGTCACAAAAATAACTGAAAAATTAAAAACAAAATGAAAAATAGCATTAAAAATAGCTCACCCTGGAGGAAGAGCTTACTGGCATTTAAACGCCAGTAAGAAGCAGCAGACTGGCGTTTAACGCCAGAAAGAAGCATAAAGCTGGCGTTAAACGCCAGAAACAAGCACCAAACTGGCGTTTAACGCCAAAACAGAGCATCTGCTTGGTGTTTAACGCCAAAACAGGGAGAAAAGCTGGTGTTAAACGCCAGAAACAAGCAGCAACCTGGTGTTTAATGCCAGAAGTGCATTCTAAGGGCGTTTTGCATGCCTCAATGGAGCAGGGATGCTAAGTCCTTGACCCCTCAGGATCTGTGGGCCCCACAGGATCCCCACCTATCCCACATCTTCTTCTCTCATCTTCACACCTTTTCATAACACTCTTCCCCAAATACCCTTCACCAATCACCTCCATATCTCTTCCCCAAATACCCCTCACCAATCACATCCATCCACTCTTTCCCAAAAACCCCACCTACCTCCAAATTCAAAATCCTTTCCCTCCCAAACCCAACCCTAATACACGAAACCTAACCCCTCCCCCACCCCTATATAAACCCCTCAACACTACCTCATTTTCACACATTAAAAACACTTCTTACCCCCCTTGGCCGAATACACACTTCCCCTCCATCTCCTCCATTTTCTTCTTCTTCTACTACTTTCTTTCTTCTTTTGCTCGAGAACGAGCAAACATTTTAAGTTTGGTGTGGTAAAAGCGTTGCTTTTTGTTTTTCCATAACCATTAATGGCACCTAAGGCCAGAGAAACCTCAAGAAAGAGGAAAGGGAAGGCAATTGCTTCCACCTCTGAGTCATGAGAGATGGAGAGGTTCATCTCAAAGGTCCATCAAGACCACTTCTATGAAGTTGTGCCCAAGAAAAAGGTGATCCCTGAGGTCCCTTTTAAGCTCAAAAAGGGCGAGTATCCGGAGATCCGACAAGATATTAGAAGAAGAGGATGGGAAGTTCCTCCAATCCTATTCAACAAGTCGGAATCTTAATGGTTCAAGAGTTCTATGCAAACGCATGGATCACTAGGAACCATGATCAAAGTATGAACCCAAACCCAAAGAATTGGCTTACAATGGTTCGGGGGAAATACTTAGATTTCAGTCCGGAAAATGTAAGGTTGGCGTTCAACTTGCCAATGATGCAAGAAAACGCACGCCCCTACACTAGAAGGGTCAACTTTGATCAAAGGTTGGACCAAGTCCTCATAGACATATGTGAGGAAGGAGCTCAATGGAAAATTGACTCAAGAGGCAAGCCGGTTCAACTAAGAAGGCATGACCTCAAGCCAGTGGCTAGGGGATGGTTGGATTTCATCCAACACTCTATCATATTTCCACTAGCAACCGGTCTGAAGTTACTGTAGACCGGGCCATCTTGATCCATAGTATCATGATTGGGGAGGAAGTGGAAGTTCATGAGATTATACCTCAAGAACTCTACAAGGTGGCTGACAAGTCCTCCACCTTGGCAAGGTTAGCCTTTCCTCACCTCATTTGTCACCTCTGCAATTCGGCTGGGATTGACATAGAGGGAGACATCCTCATTGATGAGGACAAGCCCATCACTAAGAAAAGGATGGAGCACAAGAGATCATGGACTTCAACAAGAGCATGAGGAAATTCCTCATCATGAAATCGCTGAGATGCCTCAAGGGATGCACTTTCCTCCACAAAACTATTGGGAGTAAATCAACACCTCCCTAGGAGAATTAAGTTCCAACATGGTACAACTAAGGGTGGAGCACCAAGAGCATTCTATCCTCCTCCATGAAATTAGAGAAGATCAAAGAGCTATGAGGGAGGAGCAACAAAGGCAAGGAAGAGACATTGAAGAGCTAAAGCACTCCATAAGATCTTCAAGAGGAAGAACTAGCCGCCATCACTAAGGTGGACCCGTTCTTTAATCTCCTTGTTCTTTATTTTTCTATTTTTTCGTTTACCATGCTTTATGTTTATCTATGTTTTGTGTTTTTACTACATGATTATTAATGTCAAGTGTCTATGTCTTAAAGCTATGAATGTCCTATGAATCCATCACCTCTCTTAAATGAAAAATGTTTTAATTACAAAAGAACAAGAAGTACATGAATTTCGAATTCATCCTTGAGATTATTTTAATTATTTTGATGTGGTGACAATACTTTTTGTTTTCTGAATGAATGCTTGAACAGTGCATATTTTTTAATTTGTTGTTTATGAATGTTAAAATTGTTGGCTCTTGAAAGAATGATGAAAAAGGAGAAATGTTATTGATAATCTGAAAAATCAAAAAATTGATTCTTGAAGCAAGAAAAAAGCAGTGAATAACAAAGCTTGCGAAAAAAATAGCGAAAAAATAATAAAAGAAAAAGAAAAAACAAGCAGAAAAAGCCAAAAGCTCTTTAAACCAAAAGGCAAGAGAAAAAAGCCAATAGCCCTTAAAACCAAAAGGCAAAAATAAAAAGGATCCAAGGCTTTGAGCATTAATGGATAGGAGGGCCCAAAGGAATAAAATCCTGGCCTAAGCGGCTAAACCAAGCTGTCCCTAACCATGTGCTTGTGGCGTGAAGGTGTCAAGTGAAAACTTGAGACTGAGCAGTTAAAGTCGAGGTCCAAAGCAAAAAAAAGAGTGTGCTTAAGAACCCTGGATACCTCTAATTGGGGACTCTAGCAAAGCTGAGTCACAATCTGAAAGGTTCACCCAGTTATGTGTCTGTGGCATTTATGTATCCAGTGGTAATACTGGAAAGCAAAGTGCTTAGGGCCGCGTCCAAGACTCATAAAGTAGTTGTGTTCAAGAATCAACATACTGAACTAGGAGAATCAATAACACTATCTAAATTCTGAGTTCCTATAGATGCCAATCATTCTGAACTTCAAAGGATAAACTGAGATGCCAAAACTGTTCAGAGGCAAAAAGCTACTAGTCCCGCTCATCTAATTGGAGCTAAGTTTCATTGATAGTTGGGATTTATTGTATATTCTCTTCTTTTTATCCTATTTGATTTTCAGTTGCTTGGGGACAAGCAACAATTTAAGTTTGGTGTTGTGATGAGCGGATAATTTATACGCTTTTTGGCATTGTTTTTAAGTAGTTTTTAGTATAATTTAGTTAGTTTTCACTATGTTTTTATTAGTTTTTAAATAAAAATCACATTTCTGGACTTTACTATGAGTTTGTGTGTTTTTATGTAATTTGAGGTATTTTCTGGCTGAAATTGAGGGACTTGAGCAAAAATATGATTCAGAGGCTGAAGAAGGACTGCAGATGCTGTTGGATTCTGACCTCCCTGCACTCGAAATGGATTTTTTGGAGCTACATAAACCCAATTGATACGCTCTCAATTGCGTTGGAAAGTAGACATCCAGGGCTTTCCAGCAATATATAATAGTTTATACTTTGCCCGAGTTTTGACGATTCAAACTGGAGTTCAAACGCCAACTTCCTGCCCTTTTCTGGAGTTAAACGCTAGAAACAGGTTGCAAATCAGAGTTAAACGCCAGAAACAGGCTACAACCTAGCGTTTAACTCCAAAAAGAGTCTCTACACATGAAAGCTCAATGCTCAGCCCAAGCACACACCAAGTGGGCCCGGAAGTGGATTTCTGCATCATTTACTTATCCTATGTAACCCTAGCCACTAGTTTAGTATAAAAACTACTTTTAGTGATTTATTTCAGATCTTCGGATCATCTTTGGATCATTTTTGAGACTATCATTGTATCACTTTTGATCTCTTGATCACATTTAGGGGGCTGGCCATTCGGCCATGCCTGGACCATTATCACTTATGTATTTTCAACGGTGGAGTTTTTACACCCCATAGATTAAGGTGTGGAGCTCTGCTGTTCCTCATGAATTAATGCGAAGTACTATTGTTTTTCTATTCAATTCAAGCTTATTCTTATTCCAAGATATTCACTCGCACTTCAACCTGATGAATGTGATGATCCGTGACACTCATCATCATTCTCACCTATGAACGCGTGCCTGACAACCACTTCCGTTCTATCTGCAATAGCTTGAGCGTGTATCTCTTAGCCTCCATTCCGAAAGATCGGAGTCTTCGTGGTATAAGCTAGAATCAATTGGCAACATTCTTGAGATCCGAAAATTCTAAACCTTGTCTGTGGAATTCCGAGTAGGATCTGGGATGGGATGACTATGACGAGCTTCAAACTCGCGAGTGTTGGGCGTAGTGACAGACGCAAAAGGATCAATGGATCCTATTCCAACATGATCAAGAACCGACAGATGATTAGCCGTGCGGTGACAGCGCACTTGGACCATTTTCACTGAGAGGACGAACGGTAGCCATTGACAACGGTGATCTGCCAACATACAGCTTGCCATGGAAAGGAGTATGAATGATTGAATGAAGACAGTAAGAAAGCAGAGATTCAAAAGGAGCAAAGCATCTCTATACGCTTATCTGAAATTCTCACCAATGAATTACATAAGTATTTCTATCTTATCTTATATATTATTTATCTTTTAATTATCAAAACCTCATAACCATTTGAATCTGTCTGACTGAGATTTACAAGATGACCATAGCTTGCTTCAAGCTAACAATCTCCGTGTGATCGACCCCTACTCACGTATGGTTTATTACTTGGACGACCCAGTGCACTTGCTGGTTAGTTGTGCGGAGTTGTGAAAAGGAATTGAGATTATAATCGTGCGTACCAAGTTTTTGGCACCGTTGAGATCACAATTTTGTGCACCAATGGTCAATATTGGAAAATGTACAGCATATATAGCTGAGTTATGGGGTATATATCATGGATTGAAGGTTGCTTGGGACATAGGGATTCGAAAGGTTATTATAGAATCAGATTCTAAATCTGCGTAGAAAATCTTGTTCATAAAGAAAAATTAGAGGAACATCCTGAAGCTTTGGTGCGTAGCATAGGAGAATTCATGAAAAGAGACTGGCAGATCAAAATCAAGCACACTTACAGGGAAGGAAACAGAGCGACAGATTGGCTCGCCAAGAAAAGTTTAGACATATACCCAGAGTTTGTGTTCATTGATCAACCCCCAGGAGAGCTAAGAAGGATTCTTGATGAAGACATTTGGGGCACGATGTTGCCAAGGCTAGTTTCTGGTTGTTAGTTTTCTTTTTGTTGGGCGTAAAGCCCCTTTGTTGACCGAAAAAAAAATGTTCAAGATGAAGAAAGCAACGAAACAAGAGAGAAATAAACAGAACCTAAAACTACACATTTTAAAAAATTGATTTGTTTAGCTTGAGTTATGGCAATGGAATGGGTAGAGATGAGTTTTTGCACTATTCAACCCTGTTCTACCTTATTATATTCTATAAAAGATCCGTTTTACTACTTTCTGTGAATAGTAAAATTTTGCACTCTAATCGACTACTCTCTCTCTCTCTCTCTCTCTCTGTATATATATATATATATATATATATATCCGGTGGATACATCTAGAACCTGACCTTTGTCGTGAACAAAAATCTCAAAACATGCCTGAACTGAGTAGGGATGGAGCGGGTACCCACAAGTACTGGTTGGATTGTCATTTCTAAGCTTGAGTAAATTTAAGGGATAAGTATTTTTTTATCCCTAAGGTTTAGGGTCAAAATCAAATTCGTCTCCAACGTTATTTTTTACTTAAAAGCGTCCTAAACATTTTATTTAGTATTAAAATTGTCGTTTTTAATAAAATTTTTAATTTTATTACTAAATTACCCCTACCCTAATAAAAAATTATAAAATAATAAAAAAAGAAATAACGCGGGGGGGAGGGAAAGGGAAAGGGGGGAGGGGAGGGGAAAGTGGGGATGGCGCCGGTGAAGCTTGGAGCCGTCGTTGCCGTCAGGAATCAGAACCAGAGGGAGAGAAAGCTCGCGAGGGAGAGAGGAGACACGAGCCAGGGAGTCGCGCTCCGCCACTGCTACCGCTGCTACTGACCTCGCCGCCACTTCGCGTCCTCACCGCTGTACCTCGCCGATTCGGCTTCTGCTTCTGCTTTCGATTCTGCTTCTGCATCTGCAGCTGCTTCTTCTTCTGCTTCTGCATCTATTTCTGTGTCTGCTTTTGCTTCTGCTTTGTTTCTGCTTTGCTTCTTCTTTTGCTTTTGCTTTTGTCTCTACTTCTGATTCTGATTCTGATTTATTATTTTTCTGATTTCATTGTTGTTGTGTGTTGATTTTGTTGTTGAATTTGATGTTAGTTTCTGAATTTGAATAATGTGTTATTGTTGATGTTCTTAAATCTGATTATTGGTATTTGGTGGGAGTAAGAGAGGTGGTGGTGGTGGTAAAGGTGGAAGTGGTGAATGGTATTTTTGTCTGTAAAAAGTTAAAAAGACGATTTTGATACCAAATAAAACGTTGGGGATGATTTTAAATCCAAAATAGCATTGGAGACGAATTTGATTTTGACCCTAACTTTAGGGACCAAAACATTACTTACCCCTAAATTTTAAATGGCTTAAAAAGAGATTTACAAAAAACAAAAAAAGGCAAATAACATAAGTATCTATTCATATTTTGACCCAAATAAATCATGACCAAGGACTCTACAAGGATCCTGTCATTCTAAGGAAGCCCAATAAGCTTGCAGGTCCAATACAACAAGACTATGAATCCACCGACCCGACTTATTTGAGAAACGGGGTTCATAACCCATGCTCAACCCGATTTGCGCAGTAGGCAAAGCTTGGTCACCCCACTACTTCAGACACTATTTGCAAATCATTACCCCTCACAACATGGAATAACCTCCTAAGACACAAGGAAAGAAAATTGTCCACTATCCATAAATGAAGTGGTGACCAACTCATCAGACTTTATAAATATCCTATTCATCTCAGGTATTTCTTGATCTCAATTCATTTGAACCTGCTTGAATTCTTGTTAATTTAAATATCGAAGTCCCTTGCAGGTACTCCCTACCATCATTCATACAAGAAATTCGAGAGATTCCTCCTCTCTAGTGGACAAATCGGAGATTTCAACTTAAAGAAGTCTAAACCTCATGTCTAGGCCCACATCAAATATTTCCTTAAAACAATATCTTAAAACATAGTGTTTACCAGAATGTTGGTCATAACTTTAGCCTATGTTTGGGAGCATTAAATAAAAGAAGAAATAGCATAGAATAGAATGACTAAGGGAATCAAGTTTGGAAGAACTTTTAGAAGGAGGAATGGCATGGTCAAGGTGGATTGGTGGAACAATGTTATATTAAATATTACCTGTCATCCAAAATTAATATTTTTTTGACGAATAAACTACTAAAATAGTATCCAAAAAATTTTAGCATTGACAAAGAAAAAATCTGAAAGATGCGAAAAATAAAATAATTCCAAAAAAATTTAAAATTTGACAAAAACACCCAACATAAAAGTATGACATTACAGTAAATAGAAAGCAGTGACCTGGCTACCAAAAGTGTTGAGTGAGAGAACCCTAAATCCTAATTTTTCGAAATCACATCTTTTACTTTCTTCCTTATTACCTTCTATATCAAATAAGGGTTTTGCTACTGTGTAGAAAGGAGATTCTTTCAATACATGTAGAAACCACGTGTCAATCAATGACACAAGTAATAGAAATAGTATACCAATATATGAGAGAACAGCAACGTCAGTATGAGACCCATAAAACTGGAGTTCTGCAATCAATAGGCCCCACATGTTTTTTACTTTATGTTTAATAATGTTTGTTAAATACTTAAATTTATTAGTGACTACAATTAAAAAGAGAATTTATATATGCATAAAAATAAAAAAGAAATTTAGAAAAGTTATAAAGTTTTAAATAAATTTCACTATTTTATTTATTGCTAATAAAGAGCTACAAATAGAAATTAATAATTTTTTTATCCCTGCTAATGATAACGAAATGTAAGTTCTTTAAAACAATTATATTCTACATAAACGATATACTTATTTATCAAAATTTTAAAATATATATATATATATATATATATATATATATATATATATATATATACTAAGAAATTTATTTTAGAGAAATAAGAATATACAAGAAATAAAAATATATTTATTATTATATTTTATAAATAAAAATATATAGCTTTTTAATTAAGGCTGATAATATATACTTTATTTGTAGGTATATAACCCTACCTAATTTGATCGAGTAGAGTTGTCTATTCAATTTGCTGCGAATAGGATAGAGTGCGGGTAGAATTTGCTTGTGGATAGGATCGAATACGGGTTCAGAATATATCATATCCTATTCTACCAACATTTTTAATATATTATATAATAGATATTTAAAATTTAAAAATTATATATGTAATGAGTAAATATTAAAACCACAACTTTTTTCTTGTAAAAATTTAAGATAATTACTAAGTTAATAATTTAAATTATTAATTTAATATATTTGTTATTTAAAGATTAATATTGTAAAAACTTAGAATTAGAAGAAGAGTGATGAGACATTTATCTTTATTTGTGTTATTTTAATTTTATTAAGAATTTGATGATTATGTTATTTGTAATTTTATTTTAGATTTTTTAAATTTTATTATTTTTAATTTTAATTTAAACTTAATTTTTATTTTCTATTTTATAAATATGTATGAAATATGAAATGATTGAAGTTTATATTTGTTTAAAAAAATTTTATTTTTCTACAGGTAAGGTCAGGTAAGATAGGGTTGAAAACTTTAAGATGCGAATAAGTAAGATTAAAGTTGAGTTTTTAAAAAGTTTTCAACTTATGAACAGGTTTAGGGTAGAGTTTGGATAGGATTAGGGTAGAGTTTGGATAAGATTTGGACTCTACTCTAATCCTATCCAAACTCTACCCTAACTCTATCCGCGAGTTGAAAATTTTTTAAACTCAACTTTAACCTTACCCGCATCCTAAAGTTTTTAACCCTACCTTACCAAACCCTACCTGTAGAAAAATAAAAAATTTTCAAACAAATATAAAATAGTGGAGATAGAAAAATTATTAATTATTATTTGTAGCTTTTTATTAGCAATAAATAAAATAGTGGAATTTATTTAAAATTTTGTAAACTTTCTAAAAGTTTTTTTGTATTTTTATGCATATATAAATTCTTTTTTAATTGTAGTTACTAATAAATTTAAGTATTTAACAAACATTACTAGACATAAAGTAAAAAATATGTGGGTCCCATACTGACGCTGCTGTTCTATCATGAATTGGTATGTTATTTCCACTATCTATGTCATTATCCGACACGTGGTTTCTACATGTGTGAAAGAATTTCTCTTCTACACAGTAGCAAAATCCATCAAACAATCATAGAATGTTTTCATCATCACCATCACCATTCCCACCTTTTCTCTTACATCTTTACCATTATCAGTACCACCGTCATCACCGCGGCAACAACAAGCATCTTCAACATCGCACCATGGATGAACAACAGAATATGGAGCAAGCTTTCTCAAAGGCTCATCGATCGCATCCTCGCCTTCTTTTTTTCGCTTTTTTCGAGCTTGTTCTACATACAAGAGATGGTATGTCCTTCTCTTCAACAACTCTTTTCTCGAATTGTACATTCAAATCTCACCCAAATGCCACTGATTCATCTTCTTCAACCACAAAATCCACAAAAATTACATCTACAAGAACAACAACAACAATAGCACCACTTTTACTTCCACCAACCACAACAACAAGGATTCACTGGTCTCATGGAAGACCTTTTCTTGGAGGAGCAAGCAATTATGGATTCTATTGAGCAAGACTGTCTTGCAAAGATATGAAAAGGGTTTTGGATGGGAAGAAAAGGAGGGAAGACATTGAAACTCTCATGGTTGATGATGAATGAACAGTTATCAGAAGGATTATGGATTGGAAGAAAAGGAAGAAACGCCATTAGAGCTCTCTGTCCCGTCACTGAAGCTTTTTCGATCGATAGATCAATATTTTTCGTTCACTATGACATCATGCTTTTATGTTTGGGTATTTTTGTCAAATGTTAAAATCTTTTGGGAGTTATTTCGGTGCTTTCACTATTTTGTCTTTCACGTTAAATAATCTTTCGGTATTATTTTAGTAGTTTATCCCTTTTTTTCCCTCTAATACTTTAGGGAGATTAAGGAAAGAGAAAAAAAAAGTCATACATTGTCATTCTTTTTAATTATAAAAGCTATTAAACATGCAAACAAAAGAATATCATGTTCCTCGTCATTTTGTTTTTTACCCTTCTTTTCTATTTCATTGTGAGTCAACAGTAACTGAAATAATTTAAATTAAAACTTATATTGGATATCATATTTGAAATGATACTAGTATCAAATACCGTATTATTTTAGTGAGAGATTAGTGAAATGTTACCACTTGTATACCATTAAATGAACATTGTAACAAGATTTAGAAAATCGAACCGGTCATCAAACCATTCTAGCTACTGTTTTACTGATTCACTAGTTCAACCGGAAGAACCGTTTTAGAATAAAATAATAAATAAATTATAAATAAACATCATAAAATATAATTATAATCTAATATAAATCTTAAATATCTTCCAAATTTAAAACATTACATAAAATGTCGTCAACCAAATTCATATGATCTTATCAAAATACAATCTCAAAAGTGAAATAGTGAAAAGAAATATTTAAATATCATGAAGATTTATCAATGATCAAAATCCGCAAGAACTTGAAGATTTACTTCGGTGAAGCCATCTTCATCTTCATTTCCACCCTCATGAGCAGATGAATCAAGAGACGCAGCATAAAGATCACTACTACCATTACCAAATATCAAAAGCCGAACTTAATAGAACCAAAAATAAAAAATAATGAAAACAACAAAAATTAAATACCAACAACAAATAATCCATATCTAAAAGTATAATTACATAGTATAACTTCCAACTTTGATGCCATGCTAATAATGTTTGCGATTTGTTAGTATATAAATAATTTTGGTAAGTTGTTTATCGCAATTAATAAGATTATGACTTTAATTCATACAATGTAACAAATACAATAGCATCACATGTTGTCCCAAACTCCCAATATGGATGTCATATACATGTGTCACTTTTTTTTTAATATGCAAGTAATTTATATGATAGAAATAATAACATGGCTATTTTATACTATATAAATCTAACATACAAACATGCACTGTCCAATACAGACTAATTAACCTCATATCGTTACATTTGAAATAAAATACAAGAAGAATAGCTTTTATTAGATGCCATATATAACTTGGAGGAAAAGTAGCCATTAATTTTTAGCTGTTGATGATGAAATCAATGGTGGCGAGTTTAGCTAAGAACAAATTGTGGTATGCTTTATCTGTTGGGTGAATTGAATCACATAAAATATACTTGGATGGATCTAAACAAGCACTTGAAATCTTGTTACACAAATAATCAATAACTATTTCAATAAAAATTTAGATTCAAATAATCACCTCTAAATTAATTTAAAATAGCAGCATAACACATAAAAATAATCACCCTTAAATTAATTTAAATAGCAGTATTACAAATAATCACCCTTAAATTAATTCAGAACGGCAGCATAACAAATAATTATCCCTAAATTAATTCAAAACAGCAGCATAATAACAACAGCATAACAAATCACTGATCACAAATTTTAAAATTTAAAACACTAATCACAGATTATTTAATTTCAGAATCAGAAATCACAAATCACTAATCAGAGACATTCAAAATCAAACTCAAAACCCTGAAATAGAGTAACAAACTCACAGAAATCAGTAAATTACAGTGCCACTAACCTTCCACGGACAGCAGGAAGACGACGGCGAGACGACGAAGACAAGACGGCCAAACAATGGCGACACCAAGGCACAGCAGCTGGAGGCCTGGAACAGCGAAGTCACCGAGAAAATGGACGACGTGCCGAGCTAGAAGGGAAGGTCTGGCCGTATGGGATTGGGACAGGGGAAGAAGGAGGCCACGGAGATACCGACAACCACAGACGGTAGCGGTGGTTCCGTTCACGAAGCTGGGTTTTTGGTTTGGGAAGGAGCTAGGGCTTGCTGTGTGTTTCGATTTCGAAGGAGGGGGTGTTTGGTGGGGTTGGGGGGTTAACTTGCGTGGGGGGCATTTTTTTTTAACATCAACCAAAACAACGCCGTTTCATATGAACCAGTTGATTCCTGGTCTGGTCTAACCAGTCGGTTCAACAATTTCTCAGCGGTTTGGGGATCAACTGTTTAAAAAGGAAGACCAGACCATTTTTCACGCCAATTTCCGGTAGAACTGGTTCGACCGGACAGTCTGGTCCGATTTTCAAAACATTGATTGTAACGTTATTATTATAATATTGTTGTTGTAACGTTGTAATAAAAATATGATTAAAATATACTCAAATACATTAGATATACTCAATTATACTCTTGCATTTTATATTCTATTTTTTATTATTTTCTTATCAATTTGATAGAAAAATAGATCCAAATCAACTTAACGTAAGTTTTTTTTCAATTATTTACAAAATTTTAATTTTTTTCTCAACCTAAATACATAAAATTTTCAATCTTCACGTCTAAAACATTATTAATTTTGTAATTCTATATTTTTTAATTTACTTAAATTTTCACAGTTTAATTAAAATGAGACTAAATATTAGAGTGATAAATTTCACATTAAATTTTAAATTAAGTTTTATGATAGATAGTCACATAAATATTTTATATGGTATTTTATAAAATCCAAAATAAAATAAAATTAAAATAATGCATTAAAAATACTCTAAGTAACTCTCTCATTCAAGAAAAAGAAGGCTCTTTGTAGGCTTGGTACTAGACCTAACAATTCAAGGATGTCCAAAAAAAGTAGAGAAGGATCCTTGGACGCAATTTTCTCAATCAACCAGTTCGGCGATGTTGAGTTGGGTCTAGAATCCAAGTCAAGCTTGATGGAAATGGAGTACGATTTCCACTATAGGGATGGGCACGCTAGGGAAGGATCTACGACAAGTGTGTAAGAAGCTGCATCTGCAAAACTTGCACGCTGGAGACTGGCGCGGAGAAGATCGAGGGAGACCGAATCAGTGTGGAAGGAGGGAAGCTAAAGGTTGGCCACGGCAAATGAGACTCAACATGGCAAGGGAAATGCGCAACCCTGATGCCACCTATATTGGGTCGTGAGATCGAGAAAGAGTTGGTGGCGGAGAACCAGGCCGCTACTCTCCCGTGACATTGAATGGAGGGACTGGTGGGTTGGGTGTGTATGTTGATGATGATGGTGCGGAAGACGTTGATAAAGGAACGGGCGATAGGGATGACATTGTGAATGATAGTGGCATGAGTTCCGGTACAAAGGGAACAACATTGACAAAGGGATAGAGGGAGCTATCAGAACATGATGAAGAAGTAGCTGGGAAGAGGGTGGTTGATGATGGTGGCTCGGACAAGAATAAAGGAAGTAAGGAAAACAGAGATAGTATTTTGGAGGAGCAGATACTTGAAAATAGAAAAACGTGGAACCTTGTGTTGGAATCAAGTGCAATTTTATACAATGAAAAATATGATATTATGGTTATTCTCCAAGCACATAATGAAAAAATTGCTTAGAAAAGAAGATTGGCAAAACAGAAAGAAAAAGCAAGACGCTGCAGGCCCAAAAATAAAAAAAATGTGTGTAATAATTTATTAAAATAATTTGTTCTTGGAATGTTAAAGAGTTAATGGTTGATGGAAAATTGAGTATGGTAAGAAACCTCAAGAAAAAATTTAAATTGAATACGTTAAACTTGTTTGAGCTTAAGTGGTAGGTAGTGACGAAGTTTGATGTAATAAGAATTCGGGAGAGTGATGCTGTGGGATGAGAATATGTTGAGTCGGAGGATGCCTCAAGTGGGTTACTGTAACACCCTAACTATCAAAATGTCACGCTTCCAGCTGCACCACTCTGATAGCTCGGGTATTACGACGACTCTTAGAATATTTAATACTAAAATATGAGCCTGTTTAAAACTTAAACCAAAATTTTCAAAACATACATCCATACTTACAATACAAATTACAATACTTATATATATATATATACACACATATTAATTTACAAGTATTTCATATCAAAATCTTATTCCTCTTACAGAACTTGCAAAGTTAAAGGCGAGGGAAACATAAATACTAAAACAATACAAAAATATCGTCTAAACAGAAAAGAAATAAGCTCTTTCGAACTTCGTCGCCCATAACCTGAAAAAGAAAAGACCTATAGGGGAGTGAGGACATCGTCCTCGCTGGTTCTCACTATGGGGTTAGAGAATTACTATAATAGGATACGTGAAAATAAAACCGTTAAGTGATTAATAACCGCCTTATGCATCGTTTCAAAACCAAAGATTTAATATCAAAAATCCGAAAGCCTTTTTAAAAGTTTTTGCTAGACAGCATGAATGACCAAGCTGTTCCAAGCATAGGTTCATTAAGTCTATGCTGAACCAATTTAGTTTTTCATACTTTTCTAAACCAAAAACACAAACCAAACACAGCCTTCGGCCCACCTCATAATCAACCACGGCCCTAGGTCCAAACAACTCAATCCACAGCCAATCCATCACAATCCAACCAATTTTCAGTCACAAACACAAATAAGAAGGTTCAAACACAATCAAGCAGTTACATCAAGTAGAGCATTAGCAATTAAACATAATTATTCACATAGGCAAACCAAGTACAATATGCACACCCAAACAATGTCATATAGATGCATATGATGCATGCCTATCTTAGTGGCTGATGAGTCTCATCTGTCAGTTATAAAGCCAACCCGATAAGTCCTGGTAGCTAACCATTGGACTGTCCCTCTATCGTGCATCCCCAACTCGACTAATTTCCAATCATAATCATATAATAAATAACACCCACACTGGTGTTTATCCAAGGGGATGAGCTCATCCAGAACTTTCACAGTGTCCGGCCACACTTACGACATAGGGTCAGCAGAGTATCGAGTCTCAACCTGGAGCACGTGGTGGCTAATCACTGCTTTCACCCAGGAAAACTCGTATCTCAGATATTTTGGAAGTACATCAAATTACATTGTCAATCAATAATCATGTACATGTATATACCCAGCCATAATTCAATATTTATCACAACCATCCGGCTCATAAAATAATCCATAACCAACCATGATTCATTATCAAATACAGCCATTCGGCTCATAACATACACAACACTTCCTTCACAATCCAACTCAAGTTAAATCATCATTCATGCCATATAATACTTTTTCTCAAATCACTTTTCTTTGAAAACAACAATCAAATTCAAAAACATAAACCCTTTTCAACTTTAAAACAGCCTTAAAGCATAAATCTCTTCCGAATGACTTGCACCCAAAAAAACATAATATTTTTCTTAGGAAATAGGGCTAAGACATAATTCTCTTTTCAATAATTCTTTTCAAAACATAATTTCATCACTTCCATAAATAATTTAGGTAAAGATAATAAAAGTCTTAAATTCACAATTCTCCATGTAAAATAGTAAAGGCCTCAAATTCATAATTTTCCAAATAACATTTCACATAAAGACTCATATTTTATAGGAATTTTGACAGCACCTCCCCTAAAACTTGGACTCTGCCACCCTTTTCGGATCCCAACCAAACCATTCTGCCACCCTCTTCAACAGGTTCAAAACCAAATCAGTTCAAAATCAAGCTGAATCCAAAAGTAGATACCATTTTCATATTTCAAGAAAACCAATTCAAACTCAAATCAATTTCTAACGGATTAAACTAGATTTCAAAACTTTAAAAAAATGCTTCAAGAACCGTCCGTTTCACAAAACTAAGCAATAATCCAGCCAAACAAGCATTCATATCCATTTAAGACAACCGAACAATACATAACACTTATACACTCACTAGAAGTACATTACTCACATCAATATCCATATATAGCAACTCTGAATTATAAAGTTCAGTTTTCTGAAAAAGTGCCTACCTTGATAAGCGAACCAATAACCCAAACGCATCAACGGAACTCATTTTCTCTCAGCCCGAAACCAACAACAACCGCAACACATCCCCTGATCACTTTCGCAGCAATCACAGCAACTTAAAAAAGACATGCAACGCTCAAAACATGACCTTACGTTACCAGAACCTCAGAGTTTATAACCGAACATAACTGACAATCAGGATTTTCTGTCGGTAAAGAATTTTTATAAAAATAATCGCGTTGTAAGTATAGTTTCTAAACCAGCAAAGAATCATTTCGTACAAAAGTTTGGTTGTCACTTAAGCAAACCCAATAAAATTTATAACCGAAGTATTTGAACCTCGGGTCGTATCTCAAGGAATTGCAGGGAAGTATGATTTATTATTGGTTATGAAAAAAGGTATGTTTTTGGGTTTTTCAAAATAGAGAACAAGTAATTTAAATGGCAAGAAAAATAAATTAATGATTATAAAGATTCTTGGCAAGGTATAAGAACTGGAAATCCCATCCTAGTTATCCTTATCAGGTGTGATGAGAATTGTTTATCGCTCCCACTTAGTTAACCCTTACTGAATAAAGGAAAGTCAAGTGGACCAATCAATTTGATCCTCAAGTCCTAGTCAACTCCTGTGGAAAGACTAGCTTTAGAGCGATCCAAATCAATCAGCAAGAATTCTAATTTTCAATCAATTGCTGAGTTTGATAACTCAAGTGTTACCAATTACTTGACCAAAACCAAAAGGAGAAAAATCTAAATTAAATTGAGAGCATCATAAATAGAATAAAATAATCATAAATCTGAAATACCTCGAATTATATTAAATAGAATATTCAAATCTAACATGGAAAGTTCATAAGCCAACTTGGCAATATAAATAATTAACAAGTAAGAAGATTAGAGTAACTAAAAGTAGAAGAGAACATAAAACTAAAGTTGAGAACATTGAACCTGATATGAAGAAATAACCATAAAATAAAAAGAATCCTAATTCTAAAACCTAAGAGAGAGGAGAGAACATCTCTCTCTAAAACTACATCTAAAACCTAAAATTGTGTATTCTCAATGTTGTATGAATTGTTCTTGTTGATTCCCCCATTCTCTGGCTTATATTCCGTGTTTCTGAGTTTGGATTTGGGCCGAAAAAGGCCTAAAAATCGCTGGGGGCGGCTTATGTAATTTTCTGCACGTGGCGTCCGTCACGCGTGCGCGTGGGTCACGCGTTCGCGTCATTTGGAGTTTTTCCTTGTCGCGCGTACGCGTTGCTGACGCGTTTGCGTCGTTTGTGTTCTGCGCCAAGCACGTGTCCGCATCGTCCACGCGTGTGCGTCGCTTGCGTTTTGTGCTAGGCACGCGTCCGTGTCGTCCATGCGTTCGTGTCGCTGCCTTTTCTTCAAAACTCCATTTTTGTGCTTTCCTTCCATTTTGTATGTTTTCTTTCTGTCCTCTAAGTCATTCCTGCTCTATGAAGCCTGAAAATACTTAACACACAGATCACGACATCGGATGGTAACAAAGGATAATTAAATTTAATATTTTTAAAGCATAGAAAACATGTTTTCACATAAATCATAAAATAAGGAAAGAATTGTAAAATCATGCAAATCTTATGAATAAGTGGGTGAAGAATTGATAAAAACACTTAATTGAGCACAAGATGAATCATAAAATAGGGGTTTATCAACCTCCCCACACTTAAACATTAGCATGTCCTCATGCTAAATCCAAGAGAAAAGAATGAAGGTAGAATGGTGGGATCTTATACAATGCAATCTATTCTAAATGCAAGCTACCTAAATGAATCATGCAATTCTAATTATTATCCACCTATATATATAGAGCTTACATGTGGTTAATTTGATTCATATTTTCAAGGAATCATATATGTACAACCAAGGCCAAATCATATTAAAACACTTTCACAATTGAGTTGAGTTAAAGGAATTCACAAACTTGCAAGACAATTAATAATTAAATTTGGATATATGGAGATGAGCTATTGAACCCTCACTGGATTTGTGTTTACTCTCTAGTCACTCAGTATTTGGGGTTGGTCACTCTATTCTTTTTAATTCATGCTTTCTAAAACTTTGTTCTTCATCTAACCAATCAACAAATATATAATGTATACATACAAACATCATGACGTCTTTTTCAAGGTTGTATTGGGGACAAGATAAAGGTGAGGATATATATAAGACTAAGTGAGCTATAAATTGAGTCTTTGATTAGTCTAAGATCTCACCTAACATATACATACTCTATATAACTTAAAATTATCCTAGTCTTCCCAATTTTTCTACTTTTGTATCACATATTCATGCACCAAGTTTATTTTGATTTTACCTTCATGTGCATTGATTCCTTTACTAAACTTATTATTGGGGTGATTTTGTCCCCTTATTCATTTATTTAATTAAAAAGGATTTTTTTTTTGAAACACAAACACAACATTTTCAATGCACATGGTATTTTAATTATTTTAGTTTCACATGAGCACGCTCCCAAATTTCTGATTAATTTATTAATTTAATCCTTTCCTATCAACCCAAGTTCCCATAATTTTCTCCACACTTAGTTGATACATAATCTCTATCTTAAGCTAACCAAAGATTCAATTTGAGATTTTTAATTTGTTTTTCTGCTTAAGGTTAGTGATGTGGTTATAGAACAAAAGGGGATTAAAAGGCTCAAGGGGGCTAACAAGGGTGACATAAAAGGGTAGGCTTATTTGGGATTAGTGAGCGAAAATAAATAATGGCATCAATCACATGCAAGTATGTAAATACATTCTATATTGGACATATAGACTGAAACAAAGTAAAGATTGCAAGCATAGAAAAGAAGTGCGAAACACACAGGAATGAAATTCATGGTTAAATGTAACCATACAATTAAGCTCAAAAACTCACGGGTTGTGTGTTCTTTGGCTCAAAAACCATATATCAGTTATGTATGTCATGCAAGTAGAAATCAAGAGTTTCCATTCAACTCAATGTGAATCTTAGAATGGCTCTTATAAAAATAGGTATTTTTCTTGAAAAATATTGTCAATTAACTCACATTTATTGCTATATATAAATAAGGTGTGTGGATTGTTGTGATTCTTAAAAAGCTAAAGTTTTCTAGTTTACTCTTTTTATTTTCAATTAAACCAAGTTATCGTATGCTAAAAGGGTAAACTAAGCTAATTAATCCATATTTTCTATATCACAACTTAATAAGTTAAAGGTGCAAACTAAACTAAATATCTAAGATATATACAAACCAAAGTGTAAAATAAAATATAATAAAGTAAACAGAAATACAGTAAAAGGAAAATGCGCAAGTACTGAAAGATAAATAAGATAAAGTAAAATAAAATACAGAAAATAAACAAAATAGGATAAAAAGAGTTCGAAAGTGGTTCACCAAAAGTAAAGTTCGCCGGAGATGGCGACCTCCCTACACTTAAATAATAGCATCGTCCTCGATGCCCAATCAAGCTGGGTGTGAGGAAGTGGCATCTCTGGAAGGATGTGCTGCTAGTGTCTCGGTGGGCTCTGGTAGGGATAGTACATGAGGCTCTGTCTGGATCGGTGCCTGTGAGTCGGATGGCTGTGTCTGCAGAGGCTCTGCACGTGCCTCTGCCTCATGATCATCCGCCTCCTCCTCAGATGCCTCTGATGCTGTGTCAGGCTCGGAGGGGATGTCAGGGTTGCCGGATCGGATCATTAGCTTCAGATGCTCATAATGCCGCTTGCCGCGGTGCTCCATCCGATCCAGGCGCTCGAAAAGTCGGCGCACCAGGTGGTAGATGGGCTCTGAAGCAGGTGGAGGTGCTGTGGTGGTGGCTGGTGCAGCAGGAGCTGAAGGGGCAGCAGAAGATGTGGCTACCTCAGCAGAGTCAGTGAGAAAGGGTGGTCGGTAGCCCAAAGCCTGGAACTTCCTGCTGTGTGGGATAATTTTCTTGCATTCGGTGGCAGGTGGCTTCTCATCAGCAATCTTCCAGGGCACCTCAGCTCGACGTCCCATCTGAGTAATCAAGTATGGAAGGGGCAGAGTGCCTCGGACATGGACCCTGGACATATAATACTTGATAAATCTGGGAAGGTACAGGTCCTTGCCCTCCATCACACACCAAATGAGGGTAATCATGGCAGCTGGCACCTCTGTCTCATGAGTGCTTGGCATCACGTAGTTGCTCAGAATCTACTACCAAAGCCGAGCCTCATCATTCAGATAGATAAGCTTTATTCCCTTTGGGGCCACTGTGGACTTGCTCATGACCCATGGGAGAGTAGGATCAAGAGCTATAGTCCGCTTTACTGCGTCCCAGTCAAACCTCATAAATCTCATATCCTCTTCAGCCTGCTGATAACCATCTGGTTTATCTGATTTAGGTAGGAGCCGGAGGATATCTTCTATTGCTTCTTCAGTAACCAGAATCTGTTTCCCTCTGAGCTGCACAGCATCCAGGGTTGTTTTGAAATAGTTACAGTAGAATTCTCTGACCCAGGATGAATTGACCTCAGTCAAGTTCCTCTCTAGGAAGAACCAGCCTCTCTGTTTAATTTGTTCTGAGGTGTATTGTTTGAGTTCTTCTGGGATTTTGAGGGTCTTTTCCAGGTATAGGTTCCTGGAAGTTGCGAAGATTGGATACTTGAGTTCACAGTATCTGTTGGCAAACTTGATAGGGTCTGTGGCAGGCACCAACTGATCAGCCTTTTCCTGCGGGGTAAAATTCTTTTCCCGCCAGGAATCATCATGGAGGATATCTAAGATAGTGGTAGAGGGTTCGCCTCTTTTCCTTTTGCCTGTGGTTGCCTTGCCCTTTCTTTTGCTTTTAGGGTCAGACATCCTAAAAAGCAGAAATTCCAGAATATAGTTTAAGAAACTAAAGCGGGAAAATAGGTAAGCAAATATGATTTTTATCAATATAAGCATAGAGGGACAAAAGAGGAATAAAGTAGCAATATAAGCATGGAGTGAGTTAAATATATGTAAAATATTGGACTATTTGCAAGTTAAAATTTAGAGAATAAAAATCACAATCCAAAATCTATGATATGCAGAATTATTGGTAATCAGGAACAACAGAAATCATGCCTTGAAATGGTTTGAAGGTAGTTAGGTAAAAACCAAAAGAGAAGTTAAAAAGTTAAAGCAGTTAGGAGTTAAAAAAGTTAAGTTAAAGTAAGTGGCATGGTAATGTGGTTCCTAGTTAACACAAATTGCACAAACTTGAATAACAAGTAACTCACATTCAAGTAAATATTGCAGATTATTGATGATTAACCATATAAAGAAAAGAATTGCAAAATGAAAGTGAAATCATCAATAATGCGATTTAATGAATAAGGGAATCAGAAAGAATAAGAAAGCTAGCCCGTGCATTCATGAATTGCTTTGGTTGAAACCAATTAGTGCAAAACTTGAAATTTCCAAAACTAATTCATGAATGGTAGTTGAGTGAAACAATTTGCTAAAAAAATTGGGCAGCATTTCGGCTAAAAATTGAACGTTCCCAGGTCATAAACAGCAGCAGAAACAGTTCATATGATAATAAAGTAGTGCAGGAAAGAGTAACAAATAGTAATTCACATGAGTTCAGAATAAACAAACTCAATCTGCATTAAAGAATGGTAAAGAACAGCAGATGAACAGCATTATCATCACAGCAAATTTGAAATTGCGAAACAGGTAAAACAAGTAACAAGAACGGCGCAATTATTAGGCCTAAATCCACTAACCACATTCTAGCTACCTAACCACCTAAAATCCACTACGATCATGCATCTCTAACTATCCTAATTTGAACATAATTTGAAAAAAATATGCAACTAACTAACTAACTAGGAAAGGAATCGGTGTTCGGCGGAACCTAGTTGGCGCAGTAATAATTTGAACACAGAGAGAGGGTGGTGGTTTGGGTGGGTGACACGGCGGCGCTGGGAGATTCACGACGGTGGCAGGGCGGCGCGGCGGTGGTCCTTGGCAGTTCAGTTTGGCGCAGGGGCTGAAAGAGGGTAATGGGGGGAAAAGAGAAGAAGGGGCGAGGAGGGGAGGGTTGTAGGGCTCGTGGTGGCCGGCAGTTCTGGGCTGGGCGGCGTGGTGGTGGTTCGGCGATGGGGTGGGAGGCAGTGGAGGGAGAAGGGTGGGATGGAAGAAGAAGGGGAGAAGAAGAGAAGGGAGGAGGGAGGTTCGGCGAGGGCGGCGCGATGGCAGGGGTGCGGCGAGGCGGGGGCGGTGTGGCTAGTCGGCAGTGGTGGTTGCAGAGGAGAAGAGAGAGTGGAGGCTGGGAGGGAGGAGAAGGAGGACGTGAAATTAGTTAGGGTTTCACGTGGATTGGGTTAAGTGAATTTAAATTCACGCGGACGCGTGGGTCACGCGATCGCGTGACTGAGGCGGAAAGGCAATGACGTGGACGCGTCATTGACGTGATCGCGTGAGTGAAGGATAATGAAAGTGACGCGTACACATGGGGCATGCGTATGCATCGCTCAGAATTGTGCTAAACGCACAATTCCAGCGTCGTTTTGGCGCAACTCTCTGTTTCAAGTGAGGGGGTAATAATTTTCACGCGACGCGTACGCGTCGCCCATGCTTTTCGCGTGGTGTGTGTGAAGTGGAAGTGACGCGTTCGCGTCACTGATGCGAACGCGTGGTCCAAATTATGCCTAACGTATACCAGCCGCACGATTCCAGCCCAACTTTCTGGGCGTTGGATTGTTACGTCGATTTCGAATCGACGCCCACGCGTGGCCCATGCGCACGCGTGGGGTGCATTTTTTTTTAATACAAAATGCAATGTGCAAATGTTATGAATGATCATAGGGAAAATAAAATAAAATAAAATAAAATAAAATAAAATGCAACTAAAGACAAACAAAACGAAATAAAATTAAAGTTGAAAAAGGAACGATCATACTGTGGTGAGTTGTATCCCACCTAGCACTTTTAGTTAAAGTCCTTAAGTTGGACGTTTGATGAGCTCATTGTCATGGCGGCTTATGCTTGAACTCATCCAAAAATCTCCACCAACGTTTGCAATTCCAATATCCTCTGGGATCCCAGATTAGGCATGTAAAACCTTCGAGCAAGTTAAAGCTGGTTTTCAGGCTCCAGGAGTGTTGATTATCAGAATGAATCCCAGGATCCCAAACCTTGCTTTTGTAACCGTCTTTGTATTGATCTTCATTTTTCCAGCCGGGCGGTATGTAACCTGAATTTCCACTGGGATACCCAAACATCTTCCGAAACCTATTAAATCGAGTTCTATACTAATCCTTGCATTTCCAATCGGAGCGTGGAACCGTATTGAACCTTTGATACCAACTTCTATTACCGACCATCTCCCTCTTACTCTTAAAGCCGCAAAGAGTGCTAAGCTGGCCATCTGTTTTAAGCAAGCCATATTCAAGTGGAAAAGTAAAGATGAAGGCTAAGGATTTTACCCACTTGAAGTTTGTATTTGGTGGTAATGGCCGTGGGAGAGGTGTTTCCAGTGGTTCTTCAACCTCCACTTCCTTGTACTCCTCTGTGAATTTTTCCAATTCATGACAAATCTCTTCAATTGCAACCTCTTCTTGATCAAAGTATTCAATTTCTTTCTCATCACTCAAGTCATAAGTTGGAGGTTGAGAAAAGTCTACCTCAACATCATCTTCATATTCACTTGGGGAAGAATCTTCTATCTCAAAGAGTTCAATTGTGACTGCGAGGTCATCACTAGAGGAACTTGATTCATAATCATCATTACCAAGGAAACTTGTTTCGTGACTTGTTCCGTCCAGTTCTTCATAAGATTCATGCTTTGGGGATTATGCACTATCCTCCTTAGCATCAATTTCAAATTTCTTGACGGAATTGTCCACAATTCTTAATTCCCATGGAGGTTCAGCGTCTCCTAAGTCTTCAACCAATTCGTCTTCTTCGATAATTGCAGCTTCCTCTACTTGTTCCAGTACAAAGTTGTGTTTTGTGTTGTCCACCGAAGCTTCTAATGTCTCCTTCGTACTGGGGTTTAATCGGTTTATCGCTTGCTCTAATTGATGAAGGGTTGCATGAAATTGGTTCACTGTGTTCTTGAGACGGTCCTGTGCTTCTTGATTTGATGGACATGGATTTGGTGCATATGGAAGTGGTGGTTCTTGGGAGTAATTGGATTGGAATTGGGGTGGATAAGAGTTAGGGGCATATGGAGGTAAATGGTTGTAGTTGGCTTGTGAGTATGATGGTTCAAAGCTATGTTGAGGAGGTGGTTTATAGGCGTATGATGGGGCTTGTTGGTAACTACAAGGGGGTCCACCGTGTCTATCATCTTGGTACGCACCTCGGAATGGCTCTTGACCATAGTAAACTGGTGGAGGTTGGTTGTCACGAGAAGGTCCACCGTAACTATTGTCTTAGCATGCATTGTAGAATGGTCGTTGTCCATGGTATCTTGGAAAGTGTTGTTGCCGAAAGGGTTGATCAGATCCTCGTGGCTCCTTCCATCTGTGATTGGTTTGACCTTGATGCATGTTCCTGTTATAGCTTCCATTCCTTTCAACAACATTAGAACCAAACTCAAAGCGACGGGGGTGAGAGTTCATAGTAGCTAATAAAAAATTAAAAATAAAAATAAAAACAAATAAACAAGAAAAATAAAATATTTACAATAACTAGTAATAAGGCACACAATTGTAATTCCCCGGCAACGGCGCCATTTTGACGATCAGGATTTTCTGTCGGTAAAGAATTTTTATAAAAATAATTGCGTTGTAAGTATAGTTTCTAAACTAGCAAAGAATCCTTTCGTACAAAAGTTTGGTTGTCACTTAAGCAAACCCAATAAAATTTATAACCGAAGTATTTGAACCTTGGGTCATATCTCAAGAAATTGCAGGGAAGTATGATTTATTATTGGTTATGGAAAAAGGTATGTTTTTGGGTTTTCGAAATAGAGAACAAGTAATTTAAATGGTAAGAAAAATAAATTAATGATTATAAAGACTCTTGGCAAGGTATAAGAACTGGAAATCCCATCCTAGTTATCCTTATCAGGTGTGATGAGAATTGTTTATCGCTCCCACTTAGTTAACCCTTACTGAATAAAGAAAAGTCAAGTAGACCAATCAATTTGATCCTCAAGTCCTAGTCAACTCCTGTGGAAAGATTAGCTTTAGAGCGATCCAATTTTCAATCAACTGCTGAGTTTGATAACTCAAGTGTTACCAATTACTTGACCAAAACCAAAAGGAGAAAAATCTAAATTAAATTGAGAGCATCATAAATAGAATAAAACAATCATAAATCTGAAATATCTCGAATTATGTTAAATAGAATATTCAAATCTTATGAATAAGTGGGTGAAGAATTGATAAAAACACTTAATTGAGCACAAGATGAATCATAAAATAGAGGTTTATCAATAACAGTATACTAACATAGGGGGAAACAGAAATACTTACTGTAATAAGAAATCGAAGCAGCGGTGATCGTTGAACCGGTTTGGCGGCAGCCCCGGCAGCCACCTCGAGCGGCATCGGCGACAAGAACTCCGGCGACGGCAACTGTAACAAACATGTAGCATTGATAAAGCTCCTGGAAACTCAACGGAAAGGAAAACCAACTTAAAACCCTTACCAACAGTGGATCTCAATGGCGGCAGAGGTGTTTCTGGCAGCAGTGGCGGATTTGGCGACAATTTAGGACAGCGATGCCACACGCGCATCCCCTTTCTCCTCGTGAACTCTCTCTCTCTCTCTCTCTCTCTCTCTCTCTCTCTCTCTCTCTCTCTCTCTCTCTCATCGGCTTCAATGGCGACTACGGCGGCTCCAAGGCAGACCAGCGGCAATGGTGTCGGCGACTGGTCGGGCTGGATGGACCGACGACGACGGGTCAGCCGCGCGTCTCTTCTCCCCGCGGCTGAGCTCCTTGGTGTGCGTTCTTCCTCTCTCTTCCCTCTGATCTTCGCGCTCTCTCCTTCCTTTGTGCAGTACGGCAGTACGACGGCGACTGGACGCAGTGACGGTGCGAGCTGGACGGGGTCTGGGCGGCGACTAGGTGGTGGCGCGGACAGGTCCCCCTCTCTTCCTCTTCTTCTCCTCGGCGGTCCCCTTCCCTGTTTCCCTTTCTTCTTTCTTTTTCTTTTCTGCGTGTGTGTATTGGGGGTGTGTGTTTGAGTTTTGGGAATGGGGGTGGCGGATAGGGTTTCAATTAGGGAAAGGAAAAAAATGTGTTTGTCAATAGAATTAGGGTTTGTATATAAAATTGGAGTTTTAATTTTAGGATTTTGGGTTTAATTTGAGTTGGGTAATTTTTGATAAAATTGGAGCATAGAGTATTAATTTGAAAAACTAATCTAATCTCTAAAATTACTTTAAAATATTATTTGTGGTATAAAAATACTAATTGATTCTCAATCAATTACTCTAATTGCCAATGAGTAATAGTTCAAATGGCATAGTCTCCCCATACTCAATTAAGAGGTTGCGGGTTCGAGTCTCCTATCTTTGGTAAAAAAAAATTACTCTAATTGAAAATACATGGTAATATAATTAAGAGGAGTGTTAGGGGTCAGCAACTTTTGTGTTTTGTAACCATCACTTGGCCATCAATAATGTTTTTAATGGTGTGAGATTAAATCTAATGGTGCATAATCATTCAATTTTCTTTTGATGGTTAAATGTTGACCAACTTTTTAAAAAATTGCTGGTCCCAAGACTTTCCCTATAATTAATTTTCTTTATTCTTAAAACTTAAATTATTAATTTATAAAAATATCAATTATTTAAACGTATCATATAAAATTCTCATTATTTTACAACTACTAATTTTATAATTTAAATATAGGAAATAATTTGATAATTGTAAAATTAGATAAATTTTTAATTTAAATAGCTCAATGTCATTATTTTTTTTTTTTTTGAATTTCTAAAACTTTAAATTGTAAATAGGAAAATAATCCATAAGTATAGAGTTTGGATAAAAATCCTAATTTATTTCAAATCCAATTAATCAAAATTGCCTTATTATTTTCAATAAGCTAATTTCTGAAATTAAAATTGTAAATAAATATATAATTTAAGATTAGTTTAAAATATGATTTTTCAAAAATTCTGGGTTTTACTGTTAATTTGAGATGAAATAATGTTTAAAATGAGTCGTTGTCATAAATGGAGCTTTTGTTGTATGTTGAAGGGGTGTTATTAAAAATAATTTCAATTATGTTTTCTTTGGGGTATAGATCTCATACAAGTAAAGAAAAATTTGCTGTGTTGGAAAATTGAGTTATATTGGAGGGTTATGTCAGTCTCTATGGGAGACTTTTAACGAGATTGTGCAGGTGAGTTATATTGGAGGGTTATGTCAGTCTCTATAGGAGACTTTTAACGAGATTGTGCAGGTGAAGGGGAGAAAGGATGCTGTCAGATTAATAGAATTTTAGAAAGAATGGAGTGACGGGAGATGTTTCCACAAATACAAAATTAGGAGTATACTATAGGAAGGAGGAGCTAGCGCAAAAAATAGTTGATGAGTTTTTTACGATTTTTTTTAACTTTTATGTTTGTTTGTTGTTGTTTTTGCTGTACTTATTGTGTTGAACTATCTTGTTCAAAAAAAAAAAAAAAACTCTTTCCTTCGAGAACTTTGATACATAGTTGTCAAAACCGGACCGGACCGGCCGGTTTGACCGGAAAATTGGTAAACCGGACCCTATACCGGTCCGGTCCAAGAGTAAGACCGTTCAAGGTTGAGAACCGGAACAAACCGGTGAAACCCGGAACGAACCGGTGAAAACCGGTCCAAACCGAACCGCTCGACCAACCGAAGGCGAAGCTACGACGCATCTGGGTTCTGCAAGTCCACCATGCTCTCCATTTGCTCCAGCCGTTGCCAAGTGTCAAAGCTTTGTGTTTTTTGGAAAATTTTTCCAAAATAGATGCTCAAGGTTGCAAGAAGGACACTCATGCCACCAAGCCACATTCATTCTTACTAACATATATCCCAATTATAATACATATAGTAACTTTTTATTATACTTATATTCAATTAATTTTAATTTTAAAGTCACTCAATTTTATTAATATATATATATATATATATATATATATATTAAAAAGATAAACAAAAAAAATTATTAATCACAAATTATTTTTTCTTTTCATGATTATATGATATCTATTAATATTATTTTTTCAATAAATACTTGTAGTATATAATAATAGGTAAAGACTCACATGCAGTTGTCTTCATATGAAGTTGATAGTTGAAAATCATTAGATGATATTTAGTTAAATTTGTCAAATTATCTAACTATTTTTAAATATTAACTTCACATAAAAATTAACTGTATGTAAGTTTTTATTTATAATAATATAATAATACAATAAATATAAATTTAATTAATAAAATATTAAAATTTAAAAATGATAATTATTTTTATAAAAATAAATAAAAGTACTTATAATAAATAAAAAATAATTAAATTTTACATAATTATTTAATTATACCGGGTTAACCGGTTCGACCAGTGACCCACCGGTTGAACCAGTAACCCAGTGACCCAGTAACCTCACCGGTTCGATCACCGGTTCGGTTCTGATAACTATGCTTTGATAATTGGTTTTGAAAATCGGATCGAACCGACTGATCGAACTGGTCCAACCGGGAACCGGAAGGCTTTGCGGTTCGGTCCAGCAAGAGAAACCGATATTTTAAAAATCGCTTTAAAACCCTTGCCCCCTTCTCGAGCCCCCTTCCTGATTCCTCCTCACTCTCATACATACTCTCTTTATTTCTCCCCAAAACACAACCCTAGCCTCCATCGCGCCGCCGTTGGTCTCACCGTCGCCGCCTGGTTCGTCGTGTTCGTTCGCCCATCCTCCTGTTTCATCGTGCTCGAAGGCCCTTCCATTCCCCCAACGCCAGCGTCTCCAGGTCCTGCTCCGCTGTCGTCCCTCTGTCGTATTCGTCGCCAGCTCCCAGTCGTCCGTCGCCAGCTCGCCAGTGTTCGTTGCCAGCTTCCCGTCGTCTGTGGCTCTCCCTCAAATCTCTGGTCACTGCCCTAGCCGAAGGTAATGCCGCGAATGCTCCGTCAGTGCTCGGTGCTTTTTCTTGGTTGATTGGCTTTGCTCATTGCTTGATAATAAATTTTAACTCTGTTACTAGCTTGTTCTTGTTTGTTTATTTACTGGCTTGTTCTTGTTTGTTCTGGGTTGATTAACTGTTACTGGCTTACTGATTGATGATAAATTGTTACTGATTTGTTCGTGCTTTTATTTTTTTTTGTTGTTGTTAATTTGTTAAAGTTTCTTGATAAATTTTGTGTTCACTGCCTAAAGGAATACTTGTAATTTAAGTTGGTGCTTAATACTCTTATTGTATCACATAGCTCACTACTAATGCCTGCTGTTCCTCTTTGTTTTTTAGTTCAGAAATTATCAAACTATATTGATTATTGAATGGCTCTGCTCGCTACTGCTATGCTGTGTTGTACTCTGGTTTGTGTCTTCTTCGCTGCTGTGCTGTGTTTTTTGGCTCTCTGCTGTTCACTGCTGAGCTTTTTTTGTGTTTAATTAAGTCAATTAAACCTATGCTTTGGGTTTAATTGTGCTTAGATTGTTAATTTAGTTAATTCAGCATATGTTTTGTGTTTTGTGATTTCATTGCGTAGTGATGTGCTGCTGGAAACTCAATTGCTGCTGTTTTGTGAGTGTTTGTGTTTGTTTTACTGTTTTGTGATTTAATTATGCTTAGATGTTGACTGTCTTCATGATTATTTATTTTAGTTATGTAGGATTTGGTGATTTCTGTGCATACTGATGTGCTTCTGGAGATTGAATTGCTGCTATTTTGTGACTTAATTATGCCTAGATGGTGACTGTCTTCATGATTTATTGATTTCAGTTATGTAGGATTTTGTGTGTTTTTTGTATAGTGATGTGCTGCTGGAGACTGGATTGCTGCTGTTTTGTGTTTGTGTTTGTGTTTTACTGTTTTTGTGACTTAGTTATGCTTACATGGGGACTGTTTTCATGATTTACTGATTTTAGTTATATAGTATTTTGTGATTTCTTTGCGTAGTGATGTGCTGCTGGAGACTAAATTGCTGCTGTTTTGTTTTTGTGTTTCAATTTTGAGTTTGTACTAAATTTCGGTTGATGACATTTGTGTAGTGTTTTAAATTTAGAAGACATCTTAAGATTTATATTACACTAAAATTATGTTTTAGGATATTTATTTTTAATTTATTTATTAATTTATTATAACTGTTTTTCCGGTTGGGCCACGACTGAACCGATTGGACCAGTGAACTAGTGACTAGAGCGGTTTGATGACCGGTTCGGTTTTTAGAACCTTAAAATTGTGAAATTTTGAATTTTATTAGGTTAGAAATTATTGAATTTAAATATTTAAAATTATATATTAAATTTTTAATAATTCTATTTAATATATAATTAAATCTGTTGAACCTCGGTCGAACCATTAAACTAGTAAACCAGTAAAGTTTTTCAAAAGAAATAAATATATTTTTGTAATATTTTGTTAGATATTTTTTAAATTGTTACATGTTAAACCATAAATGCTTTTATTTATAGGTTTAAATAAATTTTTTATCCTTATAAGTTATCTATTTTTTGTCCTTAAAAATTATCATTGAAAAAGATATTTTAACAAACAAGAAAAAAAAAATTTTTTAAATATTTGTGTTTTAAAATAAAAAAATATAATTAAAAAAACTAGTTGTTTTCTTCAAAAACCCTACAAGAACCCTAATACCACAGCATCAGTTGCAAAACACCGTAACTCTGTCGACAAGGGTGCTTTCTCTTCTTTCTCCTACTCTCTCAATCGGCTTTCTCACCGGCAGCGTGAATTCCGGCGGCGGAGCATAGTCCATCGGTGACTTAACAGCATTTATAGGTTCTTCTTCTATCTTCATTTCCTCTCTCTGACTCTGCTTTCTTTGCCCTTTCAGAATCTCGTTGTCCCCTGTTTACTGTTTCTCCTTATTTGGGTTTCTTCTTCCTGTTTGTGTTTGCTGTTCACTGGTTATTAAGTTTAATTAGGATTCGGCAATGTTAACTGCGTGTTCTGATAGTGTACGATCTCGTTTTTGAACATTTGTATATGTCATATATAGATACAGAATGATGTTACGTGTGTTTGTCCAAATAGCGCTTGATGACGTGTGCCATCTTGCATGTTGAATCGTTGATACTTGTTATGATACTGGTGTTTATTGTGGATGAACTTTGATGTGGTGCAGTTATAAATTTATTTAGCTTCAACAATGTCGTCATCGTCTGAAGACGAGTCAATGTCCGAGATGGAAGAACAAGAGAATCAGAATAAAGAAATGAAGCATGAAAATGGAGTGCTTGATTACATAATGAGCTTGGAAAGTGTGCCAACAAAGCTCCCTCCACACCTTGAGCTTCTCAGGACACGGGTCCTCTGCAACAATGATGCTCCTCAGCATGTAAAATCTTGCTATCTCTATGTTCATCTTTTATTTTTAGTCTGTTTTTCCTTATGGTTTTCTCAAATCCAGTTTGTAATTTTACTATTTTGGAATTTGTGTTCTTTGTTTATATGATAGGTGTTAATGAATTTCAATGAAAACTTGTAGTTTTTTTTTTTCAGCTTATTTCACTTTTTGAGTGATTAATAATATGTATATGCTGGTTCTAAATTTTCTTTACTTTTTCTTTTTTGTCAGTTGCTTGCTATTTATGTTTTCCTATGTTGATGTTTGTAGACAGATACCATACAGTATTCTGGTGCTTATGCAGCATTAGGTGTTGATAATAGCTTGCGGTTGGATAATTTCAGTCAAAACTTCAAAGTTGAAGTGAAGCAGCTCACGGATGATGACATAGAGTTTGATATGATTGGTATTGATCCTTCACTTGCCAATGCATTTCGAAGAATCCTTATAGCAGAGGTGAAATGTTTATTTAATACTTTCCTCAATATTTATAATCAGTATGTCAGACTTGTTTATTTCAAATATTGCATCATTTATAGTCCATTTTAAGTGCTTTGGTACATTTGGTTGGAATAAAAGGGTCCTTAATGCCTTTGATGTTCCTCTCTAGCCGATATTAAAAGGGATTTGCATCCATTGTTATATAGTGTACCCATGTATGTCTTAGCTAACTCTTTCATATTTATTTGTGGATTTCGTATCCACATCTTTCCACCATCTCCTCCTTAATGAAATTTCTTTTTCTAATACAAAAAGTATTTATTTAATTTTTTTCACAATCTCAGCGAAATATTACGTTCAAAAGAGTTGAAGGATGAATCCAACTGGCTATTGTTTTTCTCTTTTTTTTTTGGTTGATGATGTTAGAAACAGGGATACGTTACTTTGCTTTGATGCTTTAGCCAAACATAAATTTCTTCGATAAACTGTTGACTAGAATTACCCCTGGGTGTGTATAACATCTTCTGGCAGTGTTATTTTCACCTTGATGTGTTAGCCTTTCTTAGTTTCTTTCTCTCCAATTTTATGTTTTGCCATTAATAGTTCGATGGAGATTATCAAATTCTGACGTGATGGTTATAAATTTAGGTACCAACAATGGCTATTGAAAGAGTTTACATTGCAAACAATACATCACTTATACAAGATGAAGTTCTATCCCATAGACTAGGCCTCATACCAATCAGTGCTGATCCCAGGCTATTTGAATATCCAGGTCTGATTTCTGTGTTGTCACCTAATTTGTTTCTGATTACGTAAATATCTTTCTTGTGTGATAGATAAAATTCTATATATGTTGTTTTGCCGTTTGTGTAGATCTCATAATATGGCAGACTTGAATTTGTCTCTGTCTCCTTTTTCTTGGTTGTGAATAGATAATGCTGGGGATGATAGGAATGAAAAGAATACCATTGTCTTCAAACTACATGTTGCTTGCCATAAAGGTCAGCCACGTATGACCGGTAAATGAGTCTGGCTCTTGCTTGATATTCAAATGTTGTATTTAATTTTATTTGGCTATTTTAACTTCAATCATATTAGCAATCTTTCTTGTTTGATGATGTTGCAAAATGCAGTGAGATCAGATCAACTAAAGTGGTTACCTAATGGGAGTGAGCTTATAGCTGAAGATGCCAAACCAAGTGCAAGTTCAAAACCAAAGACATTTACATCTTTTACTTGCAGTCAAGAATCGATTCCCGAAATTTCCAGCAATCCAATTGGTCCCAAATATTTGGATATTATATTAGCTAAACTTGGACCTGGTCAGGTAAAAATTCTATCTACCTCACTATTTAGGGTAACATATATTTCAATTGAGTGCTTGGTGATAAATAAACTGGAAAAAGGAATTTATCTGTAGCTCTTCATAGAGATTGGGTGAGTTTTGCGTGTTATATATACTGCGTGCCATTTGTGTGTACTGATGTAGTAGTACTATGTGCTTTTCAATTGGAAACTTATCGAGCATAGTGCTTGAATAAGCAGATTTGAATTGGAAACTATCAGGTCTCCCTCCCCCTTTCTTTCCGAGAAAGACTAAAACTAGCAGTAATTCTAACCTAATATTTGGTTCACTGTATATGTGTTTTAATAGGAAATTGAACTTGAAGCTCATGCAGTTAAAGGTGTTGGTAGAACACATGCAAAATGGTCACCAGTTTCCACTGCTTGGTATCGGATGCTTCCGGAGGTAAGGGAATATCATATATCAGTGTTGCTCAAATTTACTCACTACCAGAACTTACAGAAACTTGGCCTCTGTATGTTTGACTTATATAGGTTGTCCTCTTGGAGAACATTGAGGATGATCTGGCCGTCAAACTACAAGAAAAATGTCCAGTTGGATTATTTGACATTGAAGATATTGGGGAAGGTATTTTTGTTTTTAGATCCATGCTTGCATCAGATATATCTTTCAATTGTTGACCACATTTTCTCTGGAAATTACCATTGCTTTTGCATCAATGCCTTTTTCGTATTGTATACAACGTTCTGTAAATTATGCAAATGATGTAAAGTTTCCCTGTTGTGTAATAACTAGATACTGAGTTAATGTTGGACAGGCAAAAAAAGGGCCACGGTAGCCAGACCACGAGATTGCACTCTGTGTAGGGAATGCATTAGAGAGGGAAAAGAATGGGAAGATCGTATATCGTTACGTCGTGTTAAAGATCACTTCATTTGTAAGTACTATGGTTCTTGCTGAATTTGTTAAATTAGGCCTTCAAATTGTCTAAAGCTATCTAATTTTTTTTTTCTTTTCTTTTTTGTATAAAAAATACTAAAGCACATGTAGGGCAGTGAGAGACAATTCCAAATAACAATGAGTAAACCAAAGAGAATATAGTACTGTGTAAACCAAAAACATAACGTATAGTGCAAAATTGCATATCAAGCATTCTGCCACCATATTTGACCTCTCTCTCTCTGGCCTTATTTTACTTATGTTTATCTGAAAATCTATGTTTCAAAGTAATCTTGTGTAATTTTTCTGATAGGGATTATTGTTATGATAGGTTCTCAAAATTACTTGCATATCTTTTACTTCGTTTTTTTTTCTTCACCCTTGTAGTTACTATTGAATCAACTGGAGCATTGCCCCCTGAAGAGCTATTCACTGAAGCTGTGAAGATTCTGGAAGACAAGTGTGAACGAGTAATTACTGAGCTTTCTTGATTTTCTGTGGTATTTTGCAACGAAAGTAATGGTGAAAATGTAGTAGTGCATGATTATACAAAAAACATTCCTAGTTTGAACCATCTAATTATTTTTCGTCTCCAAAAATCTCAGTCTCATGTGTCTTTATTTTTTGGAGAGACTGAAGAGACTAAAATTTTAGAGACAAAAACTAAAATTTTAATACCAATCTGTTGTCACCAAACACAATACTAAATTCTAATTCTCTAGTCTCAGTCCCAATCCCCATTACCAAATACAGCCTTAGTATCATTAAAACTATTTCTAAATATGGGATAAAACTACAAAGCAAACAACAAAAATCAATTATAGCAAAACATTACTCTATATGATCTACCACATTATGAAGGTAACCAAAAAAAATTTGCTTACAAAAAATAATAATTATATTTCAAAACAATTAAATTAATAGACGGTGCTCTCTGTGGAAAAGAGATAAGTTCGTAAAGAGGTATAGAGAATTCTGTGCTTTAGGTGTGGTGTGGAGCAGGCTCATTGGAAGTCGTAATTGGCAGCCGAGCCATCCGAGCCAAATTCTCCTTGAAAGGGGTTGAATTGAAGTTGGTTCGTTCTGTTTAGGTTATTGGATCGAGCCTTGTCACTGTATAGACATGTGCATAGCCAATTTCTTACTACTTGTACCTAATAATTGTATTTCAGTTATCAATAACAATTAGTATATGGAAAAATATAGGAAACTAACCAGTCAAAAAGTGAACAATTTAATTAATTGTAATTATTAATAATTAATTTTAAATTTTTTAAATTTAAAATTTAAAAAATTTAAAATTGATTAAGTAAACTTAATTAAAGTCTATAAAAATTTTTTGTTTTTCTCCCACGTTAACTTATCCACCTCCAACAACTACACAAATTCTTTTAACATCCTTTAAATACTCCATTATTTGTTCTTCAATGGTACCACGTATTGTCAAGGTTTCTACATGAATAGGACAAGAAGCACTCATGCGATGGGCACGGCTAATTACTTGCTCTTCCATACTTTTGTTCCAAATTGGCTCCATCAAAAATACATGCGTAACGAAACCCAGGTCAAGTCCCAATGCAGCGCTTCCATCCATCACAAGTGTCATACAACTTGAATCATGCTGGAATATGGCTAATGACTTCTTCTTGCTTCCATCCATCACAAGTGCCATACAACTTGAATCATGCTGGAATGTGGCTAATGACTTCTTCTTGCTGCATGAATGCATTGAGCTATACATTCCAGCATATTTGATACCAACAATGGTCAACTACTGTTCAATGACATGTATATGCTCCAGAAACTGGGAAAGTATCAAAACTTTGTCAGGTTTTATATTGGTCATAGTGCTTCTATCACAGGTCTTCGAACTGGTCAAATCGTGATTCCATCACATCCAATCTCCCTTCGAATCGGTCAATTTGCGATTCCATCACATCCAATCGGTCTCTACCTTGCACTTGGTTCAGCTTCAGGAATTGTTTAAGGAAGGAGTGGTGGAGCATGAATTGTTTTTGAACAATTACAGAAATATAAAAAAAAACATTCATTTAATATGGAAAAAAAAAATCCTAATGCTTAACAAAAAAAATATCCAGTTATATTTTGATAAAAATAATTAGATATCTATAAAATAAAAAAAAAATTATAAAATTTTTAAAGAAATAGAGACATTCACATTTGTAATAAAAAAATTCAAAAAAAAAATATAAAAAAAAACATCAATTTAGGATGAAAAAAAAAAACATTTTGATCCTTAGCAGAAGAAACATCCATATATATTAACTTATTTTTATTAAGATGAGTTTCGAGGTCCAGCCCATTAAAAAGTTAGCAACGTGAATCACGGAAACTGATTCAATTAACTTCCGTCTTTTCACCCTCCTTTCCTCTCCAAATGCCTAAAACATGATAAATCAGGAAATAGATTCAGAACCATCCAATTTATAAAGAAAAAAATATCATAATAGCTAGCATAAGCGTCATCCACGTAAAGATTTTGGATTCACCCAGAGAAATTTGGCTGGTATCCTCTTAGTTCCCTAGCATTGTTGTATATATATATATATATGTCACCTAAAACTAATATTAAACGTGTATCAAATAAATAAATAAATAAATAAAACTAATATTTAACTCATGAAATTCACTATAACTACATATATGCATTATGCATAGTGTTACATATGTTTTTTGCTTCTTTTTTTGTTGTGTGTAATGTATTAATCACATACACCATTATTTTTGTTGCACTCTAATGAGAATATATATAGGCTAAGATTAAGTATATTTCTGGTGTTTATCGTTAAACATTAATGGCAGCTTAAAGTAGAAAATTGTATTTTAAAAAGAACAAGTTAAATTTCAGATTTGCTTATATATTTTTAAAAATTATTTACATTTTATAATTTATTAATCATATCATTGGTACCATACACCCATATATATATATATATATGCCTTCTCTTGAACGGCAGCATAGCATTAGCTTCAATTGAACAAGCTCAACCTTGAAAAAGGATCCTTCTTCCGGGGCGGAGCCGTATGACGCGAGAGTCTCACACAAGTGCTCCAATCTGCGGCCTCAGAGCCGGCGGAGGAAGAATCGTTAATCTATTCCCAAACCGGGGAATTCCCTTACTATTCCCAGAAATTCTATTACTTTTTACTATTTCCTAGATCCAGTCGGAACTCTTACGGACAAAATGCCTGGTAAAGGAACTTTGGGTCTCGTGACTCTGTCTTTGATACACTTGAGATGGCTCTGCATCCAGATGTTTAATAATAGCGCCCTTGAAGGACTGGAAGCAAGCTTCACACCTTCCACAACGGCAACTATATATATATAACATGTTAAAATTCATATTTTGTGTTTACATGTCAACCAAAAGTTTAAATCGATTTAAAAAGTAAAATCGATATAACTTATTATATGTAGTTCTACTAGTTAAATAAATATACAAAAACAATTCTTTTTATCAATCTTTCTTAGGTTAAAGTATCCACGCAATTTAAACTGCAACCTAATAAAAATATTTAGAATTAAATTAATTTGATTTTTATGTTCTTTAATGTCATCTAAATAATATAAAAAAAAAAACCTTTTATGGGAATATCTTTACAATTGTGTTGTCAATTATGAAAAAGCAATAATATAATTTTAAGGCAAAAAACTCAAATAAGCTAAGGTGAGAAAATTTTTACACAAATTCGTTAAATCAAAATCTGCTTCATAAATCTATCAATGCACATTTATATGTAGTTCGAACCAGCTAAATTCGAACTCCATCTCTACATAATTCGAATCAGCTGGGTTTGAATTATACACAAACACACGCACACACTAATTCGAATCTACCTCATTCGAATTACACACAGTAATTCGAATCAGGGTGATTCGAACTACACCCACGCACGCGTTTTCAAGTAATTCGAATTTTACTGATTTGAATTATTCATGGTATAATTCGAATTATGCTGTTAAAAAATTAATAATTTATTAAAAATTTTTATTAAAAAATTATTAAAAAAATTAATAATTTAAAAATTAAAAAAATGTATATTTTATTTCATACATTAAAAAAAGCTAACAAAATATTTAATTATGAGACTTCTTTAAAATATTAATGAGCTATCAATTCGAATTCCATACAATACTCTTTTGTCCATTTTTAATAGCTCATGAATATTTTTTAATGAATTTTTTTAATAAATTTATTTAAATTATACTACAAAAAATATTTTATCCTATGCAAAATAATTTTAAAAAATGGCTTAAAAATATTAGGAGTAATATAAAAATTTGTAATATTCTAATAACTTAGGTAAATACATGCATGTACTCAAATTTTAAATAAAATACTCTACATAGTCAATAATAATTTAGAAATGAAAGAAAATATTTTATTCCATACAAAACAATTAAAAAATATATTTTATTCTATACAAAATAATTTTTAAAAAATGGCTTAAAAGATGTCATGAGTACTATAAAAGTTTATAATATTCTAATAATTTAAGTAAATACATGATAAAAATATTTTTTCTATAATTTTTAAATTATTATTGACTATGTAGAGTATTTCTTTAATGTCATAAGTCATTAGGATATTACAAATTTTTATAGTATTCTTAATATCTTTTAAGCCATTTTTTAAATTATTTTGCATAGAATAAAATATTTTTTTGTGGTATAATTTAAATAAATTTATTACAAAATTTCTTAAAAAATATTCATGAGCTATTAAAAATGGATAAAAGAGTATTGTATGAAATTTGAATTGATAGCTCATTAATATTTTAAAGAAGTCTCGTAATTAAATATTTTGTTAGCTTTTTTTAATGTATGAAATAAAATATATATTTTTTTAATTTTTTTAATAAATTTTTTAATAAAATTTTTTTAATAAATTATTAATTTTTTAACATTATAATTCGAATTATACCATGAATAATTCGAATCAGTCAAATTCGAATTACTTGAAAACGTGTGCGTGGGTGTAGTTCGAATCACTCTGATTTGAATTACTGTGTGTAATTCGAATCAGGTAAATTCGAATTAGTGTGTGCGTGTGTTTGTGTATAATTCGAACCCAACTGATTCGAATTATGTAGAAATGGAGTTTGAATTTAGCTGGTTCGAACTACGTATAAACGGGGAATGGATCCTCTCCATTGTTAAAAAAAATTGAGGGTGTAAAGTGTGATCTCTAGCTCTTCATTGTTCTCTCTCTCATATTTATTATTGATCCTACTTACAAAATTAATGGTGAGAGATTACACTTTACTCTCTCAATTGTTAAAAAAAATTGAGAGGATCCATTCCCCGTATAAACGTGTATTGGTGAATTCATGAAACAGTTTTCAATTTGACTGATTCGTGTAAAATTTTGCTCCCTTTGACTTATTATTATGATTTGCCCATAATTTTATGATTTTATTTAAAAGTTAAAATTATATCCGTTAATTAGATGTAATTTAGGGTTTATACATCAACACATATTATATTTTAACATTAGAAAAATAAAATTTTGTCTGGTGATAACAACCATGCATGTAAAAACAATTATCAATGCTTAATTATGAGTTTTAAAAGTGTACTGCACAAAAAATTTCTCTATTAAATTAATAAACTGGTTTTTGGTGATAATACTAACATACAATCAACCCAATAAAAAGCCCATAAGATACATAGTCTAGGTCCATGCTAAACATGGTGAGTGACCCACACAAGTGCATCCTCGGTTACACCACTCAGCTTAGAAAGCTCAACTAAGCCCATGTGAGGCTCTGTTGACAAATCCTGCAACGAACACTGATGACTCTGACACCAATGTTTTACAGCTCAACCAGCTTGTACCTTTGTGGGTACATGTACCTTTTTCATTGCATCACATGAAATATTGTAACTCTGTACAGATTTAATTGTGTACCGTATAATTCACCTTAATAGAATGTTTAATTGAAAATTGTATAATCTATGCTCCGTAGAAACTATTTTAAAGAGATTTTTTTATTCATATAAAATAAAATAAATACATACTTATCAGATTGTCTTAATCAAAATTTGGAAATCCTCATTAGTTAATACTTATTACCAGGGACGGACATAGGGACTGAGTGTAAGCTTCGGCTTCCAATTTTTTTTAAAAAAAATTAATAGTAATAAATTATTAAGTACAGTTTAATTTTTTAAAAAATTATTTAATATTTAATTTAATATAAATAAAATTTTAATTTAATTTAAATATTAATAATTTTTAATATTTAAAAAGTTAATAATATTTAAAAAATTTAAAAAAATATTATTATTAATATTTTTTAATTAAATAAAAAATTTTAAATTTCATAAAGTGAATTTTTTTAACGTCTTTCTAGATTTATTTGGTATTAATTTTTCTATTTTAACTACTACAACTGAAAGATATTTTTTAGTTATGAATATTGTGAAGAATAACTCAGAAACAAAATGAAAGATGAATTTCTAACTAATTTTCTTTTAATTATATTGAAAATAAAATTGATGAAAAAATTGGCATAGATTCTATTATTGATGAATTTTATGATACAAAAAATCGACCACTTCGTTAATAAAAAGTACATACATATTTTTTGTACTTTAAAATATATTCTCTATCGGTAATTTTCGTAATACATTTTATATTATATAATTTTTTACATAATTTTTTAATATTATATATGTTATTGGCCCTCCATGATAATATTTCTGGATCCGTCCCTTATTACATCATTATTTCTTAGCTGGAATAGAATTTTTTAATTTTTTTAACAATTGAAGTGAACCAAGAGAAAATATGAGAGAGAAAGCATTGAAGGGTTAGGAATCTAACTTTACTCTCAATTGTTAAAAAAGAGTGAATACCCAACTTGATCCTAATAATTTCTCCGAAGGCTACGAGGTCTCAAAAAAAAAAAAAGAGGAGTGCTAGGGACCAATAGAATTTGTGATGTTTAGCCATCAATTAGTCATCATTAATATTTTCAATAGTGTAATATGACATCTAATGGTGTAGAATTAATCATTTTTCGTTTGATGGTTAAGTGCGACCAGATTTTAACAAAAGTGCTTGCCCCTAGACTTTAAAAAAAAAAAAAACTTTTTGGCCCTTGATATTTAACTTCATGAGATTAGTTAGTCTCTCTGTCAATAATTTCTCTTCAAAATATACTTATGTAACACGTTAATCAATAATATATCCTCCATTTAACTTTTATAAGTAAAAATAATTTAAAAATTACTAATATTTTTTAGTTTTATACAGTAAATTTAGTTAATGTATTTGAAAAATATAATAAAAAATAAAAATAAAAACTAAACGACTTTGATAATTATTCTTAAAAGACAATGAATGAGACTTCTAACAAAAAAAAATTGTTAATTCTAGTTGGTTCTTAATGGATGAATCAATAGTTTAACATGCCATGTAGACTTATTCTGTTAATACAAAGAAAAATATTGATAGATGGACTAATCAATCTCATAAAAATAAAGATTAGGAGCCAGAAAGAATTTTTTTTGTTAAAAATCTCGTTATCTTTTGAGGTAATTGTTAGAAGTCGTACAGAATTTTTTTTCTCTAAACAAAATTTGAGAGAATCTATTTTCCAACTTCCATATCTCGCAGTTGACAATTCCACTTCTCTCGCAACAATTTATGCGTGTTTGGATTACAGTTTACAAACAGAAGTTTGCATAAAATTGATTTTGCAAACTTGATTTTGATAAAAAATAAATTTGTGTTAAGGTGATTTATGTTTGACAATCTTTATATCAAAATAGATTATAGTAAAATAATGTTGTTTGGATTATACTATTTAAAATGATTTTTAGATAAAAAATTACTCAAAAAAAATATCAACTTAAATAATTTTTTAATATTATTCTATCATTTTAATTTAGATATTTAAATAGATCTTATTAATTAAATTTATAATAAAATTAATATTTAATTACTAAAATAAAAATAATATATAAAAATTGGTAAAATATATTTTTAATTAAAACTAAAAAATATATATTATACATACACACACACAAAATATATATATATATAAAATAAGAGTATTTTAATCATTTTCTATAATAAGGGTATTGTAGTCATGTTTTATAAAAAAAATAATATTAATTTAGATCAGTTCAAGATTTGAGTCACCATTTTTTCGGTTAAATCAATTTGTCTAACCTAATTTTAACAAAAATAACATGATTTAATCGATTATATATGTTAAATTTTAATTACTGAAAAATATCTTTAAAAAAAGACGTTTTAGACATCTTTATCTGAGTGATTCCCTAATAATAATAATAAAAAAAGCCACAGAAACGGCTTACCCCTTAGTCACCAAAAAAAATAAGTCACCAAAAATAAAAAGAGCTTACCCTTGCTACTTTCGCAGCTGTCCTCTCTGCTCGTTGCTTCTGTTTCTATAGCCACTAATTGTTTAAAAGAAAATAGATATGATATAATTTTAATTTGCTAGTATTCTAACGGTTTATAATTTCCTTATTCCTGATTTGAGCTACAATAGTGAATAGGTTAGGTTATTGAATTTAGAATTCCAAGTAAGGTCGTGGCTGGACCAGAGTTCTGGTTACTTTCATTTTTTAAACAAGTTGTAATTACTAAGTACTATTCTGATAGAATGATCGATAAGTATGGTTCTATTTGATCTATGAATCTCGACAGTGCTCCTATGGATGTTTTGATTATGATGCACATAATAATGCTTAAATATTTTGTCCTATATATTTAATAGAAAAGGTCTGTTCAGCCAAAATTTAAACTAGACTAATATTTTATTTTTGTTGCAGGCAATGCCTTCATAGCAACGCTAAGGAAATTGGCTTCATTAAGTATCTCTGTCCCTAAATTTAATCTTCAGTAAATTTATTTATAGCAATGGAGTGGGCTTGGGATTATTGGCTGCAAGGAATTTCTGATGACCACTGACTTCTCTCCACTTCTTCTCTCAATCTCTCTTCTCTTACACTAGGATCTCCTCCCGTGTTTCCATCATGCATGGGAAATAAAGGTTCTATTGAGTATTCATTTATAATTGATTGCATTATTCGGGCACAATTCGTATTCTAAGCTATTAGTTTGGTTGTAGGTGTGGCTGTTGTCAATACGCTGATTATTGTAATGTGTAAGCAAAATATTATTTTGATGGGCACTAACATAAGCACTGTCTAAGACATCATCTGTAGGTGATCATATCTTATTTATACATATCATTTATTCCAACATGAGAAAGTCTAGGGGGCCAGCACTTTTGTTGAAATTTGGCCAGCACTTAACCATCAAAGAAAAAATGATTAATCTTACACCATTAAATCTCATCTCACACCATTGAAAATATTGATGATGGCTAATTGATGGCTAAACATCACAAATTCTGCTGACCCCCTAGCACTCCTCTACATACATATCATTTATTCTAACTTGAGTCATAACTTAGCTTTATGTATTCTATAAGAGCATTCTGACATGAAATTAAACAAAGCTTTCAGATGAATGCTAATAATCAACTCGAAGTTAGTCCCAAAAATATAACCAAATTAGTTACATAACTTTTATAACCTGATGCCTTAAGAACTGATTTGATTGTCAAATGTCAAAGTGCAAAACCAAAAACAGAATTCATTGCTTTCAAAGTATTAAAAACCAAAAAATCATAGACAATAATAGGCAAAACCAAAAATTGAAGTCATTTACTGGAACAATATCATATGAGGTAATGATTCTAATCCAAGATGCTTTTGCTTGCTGCAATACATAAGGTATTTCTTTTTAAAATATTGTATTTCATACAATATTTTGTATTTCAAGTTGTAATGACTTTTGTATTTTAATTCATGTAATCCTTTCTATATATTGCATTTGTCATAGATAATTTCATGTAATCCCTTCTTAAATCTTTTTTAGGTTTCAATAATTGCTTCCTTAACATATGTGTTTCTTTTAGTAGTAGTAAATAATAATCCATGCCTTTTTATCTACAAGTGTGACTAGAATGGACTAATGTCCCTTTGGGATATAAGTCATCATTGACTTCTTGATTTTATATGTGTTAGGTAGGTAGCATTGTGTTAATTAGCAGTTTTGGTTAGCTGAGCTAAATTATTCATTATGCTATGTTTGGGTCTTCGTGATGACTAATACTTTGTACTGCGTCCATGATTTTCTTATCTATTATCAATTCATACAGTTACATAAAGGCTAAATTCTCTTCTCTTTTGATGGAAAACTTGGTTACTGCACAGTCATAATTGAAAAGATATACAATGGTAGCTTCCGGTTTGGATTTGTTATTTGGATTTGTTTTCAGTCTTGGTGATGGCTAATCCTATGGTTAACCTTTGCCCAATGCTTGATTTGGATTGTGCTCTGTCTTTATTGCTTATTTATTTATTTATTTTCTTTTCACTTTCAAAATCTATGTAAGATAAAAAGGCAAACTAGGATGTGAAGAATTTGAAAAAGGTATTGGGAGCCCTACAACCTTTAAAAGCTCATATTTTGAAAATCATATTACCCTTTTTTTTGGTTCATTTTGTATGTCATTGTGAATAGAAATTTACCATTTAGAAAAAAAGGACTAATTGGTTTTGAATTAGTGCGGTTAAGAGAGTCCTTTTCCTACGCCTAATACACCAAATATATTCCTAAAGTATATGACATTTTAGCAAAGAGAATGAAAAAGAAATGATTTTTAAATCTATGTTATATTATTGTTTATTTGTTTATGAAAGAAACATTAAATGTGATGATTTTCTATTGTAATGTAGATCAACCAAGTTGGAACTGTTAAAGAGGTCAATGACTTGGTGAAGCATGCAAAGGAAACACATTGGGAAGTGGTAACTTCCCATAGATGTGGAAAAACTATAGGCGCTTTCATTGCTACCATTGGAATTGAGAAAATCAGACAGGTAGTATGATCTTCTATAAAATAATTCTTCTGCTTTTGAATGTTAATATGTTATGACTTTGCTCAAGTGAATTTTCTTGAGAAAAAATTTGATTTTCTTGCAAATTGGCTTCTTGAAACTTAGCTTATTACTCTTTAAAACTTTTATGTCTATTGCAGAATAATAATATTTGTTTCTTAGTATCTATTAATTTGGAAAGAAACACTTATATTTCTATTAATTTACTTGATTTTGGTGGACTTCGATTCATTTCAAGTATTGATTTATAATATTGCGATGATGAAAATAGCCTTGCATCTTGCCTCTTCACCTAACACTTATCTTTTGAATTAACTTTGACATCTTGGACTGTGTCGCAAATTTAACTTGGAGTGAATAAAGGTAATAGTTTGTTCATTTCAAATGCTGTGTTACATTCCAAAGTAGTCACAAGTACTAAGGGGTAGTTCTCCTTTGAAAAGTTCGTCAATAGCATTAAAATATAAATTAACTTATTGCCTTTATACAATCAAAGTTAGTAACATATTTGGCTTTTAATAGCATATCATGGTTTTATATAATCAAAATCCACTCAACGAACACTGCAGTTAGTAACATAATTGTTGTTCGATCAAAATATTTTATTTTCTGTTTTCATTAGAACAAATTACTATATATCAAATGAGAGCATAGCTCGGGCGAAACATAAGAAATACCTTATAAAATTACTATTAAGATTTTTCATAGGCATTTTTTCTACTTGCCTATCTTATTAGAAATCATTCATTGAATATGTGATATATACGAAGAATGAAACTCCATCCATCAAAGTTGTTGAAACTTAATGTTGATTTAGAACATAATTTTAACTCAGTTGTTCATAATCAACTATGCACAACTAAACTTTTCATAAATTAATTGATTCATTAATATAACTTGACCATCAAGGGAATGGCAGTGTCCTATTGTTCCAATAATTTCACCACCTTTTTTGTATCATTACATTAAAAATCACATTGATGGCCATAGAAGAATTACTTTAGTTTTTGCTTAGTAGGTAGTTGACATTGTTTAATTCTAGGAACCAATTCTAATTGCTTAACTTTATTATTTACTTTAATTTATTTCTTCTTTTGGTTTTAATTGTTTGTCGTGTGATTGTAATCAATGTGATTCAGTGTTTCAGTGTTCATCAGTGATATTTTAACTGGATTGAATTTAAAAAAAAAAAGAAAAAAAAAATAATTAAGCTCCTTCATTATCTTTTTTGCTCCTTCATTATGTTTGGTTCTTCCTATGGAATAATATGGTTTGGCAAGATGTTCTTTTTCACTTATTTTTTTAAAGAAAATAATCTTTCCTGCCCTCTTTTGTGCTTTATGTATCTTGTCTTGGTTCAAGATTCAATTCCAAATCTAAATGCATATAGTATCAGATTACATTAATTTTTTGTGATAGTGTAATATTATTGGTATTTTAATTTCTTTTGTACTCTGTTAGTAAAATCAAAATTTATCTTCTATTCTAATATAATTTCTTCTTATGAAGGCAATATGTCATCACTTTATGGTTGGTTGGCACTTGGTTGTTCTATTTCAATCTATGTCAAACTAATAATCATAGACCTATAAATATAATTAAACTCATCTTTCTGTTTTTTTATTTGTTTTGTTTTGAGTTATTAACCCTTCATTCAGTTGATATTTTGTGGTCACAGTATTATGATGATCATTTTTCTCAAAAGCTTTATACGTCATTGAGAATGTGATATGTAGGTCTTCAGCATTTTATTTCTTTTCTCTTTTGAAATTTAGCTGAAATGCAGATTATTGCTGTGCTTGATTTCCTACCGCACTACAATACAGCTAATGCCATCACATTTTAACTCCTGTATAATTTACATGTCCATTATGTATTCTATGCACATAATGTTTCCAATTATCCATGCAATTCAGTTTGTGGCAGTCAAATATAGTGGCTGCCCCAACTGAATATTATTGTTGTCAAGTAGTTGGATTTTTGCTAACTTTTTCTTTTCTCAGGTCCTCTAAGTTTTGTCATGCTTTTATATATGTAATTCTTCTGACATGTGATTGGTTAATTCTTATTGCAGAAATCTAGTGACAATCTTGATAGTGTTCTCATGCCAATAGCAATGATAGATCAAGACTCAGATACTGAAGTAAAAATTGTGCAGCTTAGCTTTCGTGATCGCCTTGGAGTTCTTATTGACATGGTGACATGGCTCTTTGAAATATATTTATGCTCAAACTCTAAAACTTTGCAATCTATTTGAATGTATTAGTGTATTCTTGGTTAGATATTGTTGAAGTATGATAGCGTTATTTTTTAGAGTTAGAGAAGATTTATTACTCCTCTTACCTTTGCTCTGTTGTCAGTCTTTATTCCTCATGCCATGTCAGTGTAAGTGAGGAAAGTCGTGTGCAACGTAATTTTTTTCTCCAAATCTTTATAAGTCAGTGATGTTGCTGTCACTATGGGATTACAACGTAAAATTTTATTCCTAGAGAAAAAAAAATTCGAATGATTAAGAATGTTTGATGGTTGAAATGAACTAGTTTAAAAAGAGATGCTCAGCAGCCAGATTTTCTATGCCATGTTGCGAAAGAACATTAATTCTATCAGATTTTGTTACAGTTTTGAGTTCATTTTCTCTGTGTGCATCATTATTAAGTATATAAGTATGACTAATAATGGACTTATTTCTGCTTATACCTACTAATTCTTATGCTTTTCTTTGTCTTATATATTTTTATTAAAGTTCTAATTTGTTTGAATTTATAACAGTAATCGTATAACAATATTTATTTAAACACATTTACATAATATTTTTATATTTAAGTAGAACTCATTAATATAGACAAAAAATATCAAGATTATTTTGGTTTTTATAGAGTGTAATAGTGTTATATCCTGTATAATAATTTTTAATACAATAATTTTTTAAATTAAAAATAATAATTATTAATATTTATGGATTGATACCAACAAAATTTTATAATGGAACAGTATTTAGCTCGGATGTAGTCTGAGTTTTACATTATAATTTTTTTGCATTACTAAGTAAATTAATTCTTTCAATAAATATATATATTAATCTCTTTATAAACAAATTATACATAAATATAATAAAATAAATTAAGTATATGATTCACGTGTAACACGGATTATACACTAGAGGTCTAATGATATAAATAAATGTCACTTAAGTAGTATTTATTGTTTGTGTGATTAGAATATAAATTATTTTTATTAAAATTTTATTTTTTTTAGATTGTATAACAGTAACATATTTTTATCCTAAAGGAAGGTTTTAATTGGTGCATTGGGGATTTGGAACAGAACTTTTGGTTTTCTAAATGGAGAAGAGAGGGGCGACTGTGTCAGGAGATGGATTATGTTCACATTTCTGATTCGGATCTCAGGATCTTGAACCTTTGGTCATCTGGACAGTGGAACCTTGAGAATATCTATTCTCCTCTGAATCAGTCTCTGCAGAGCAACATTAACTCTTACAACCCAGATGTTCAAGCTGGTTCAGAGGTCGGTTGGGGTTGGACTGGTGCGGCCTCAAAGGTTTATGATGCTCATAGTGGTTATTTATGGCTCAGTAAGAAGATGTTTAGTTGGGAGGATAGGGGTAATTGGCTTTGGCTTTGGCGTCAACATGTTCCAGAAAAGCACAAATTTTTGGCCTGGCTATGTCTTCGGGAGGCTCTTCCTACTGCTGCATTTCGTTTTAGAAGGGGCATTTCGCACACGGATAGCTGTCCATGTCCACGATGTTTCTCAAGTCAGGAGTCGGTTTTACATTGTATTCGGGATTGTCCAAAAGCCCAACTTGTTTGGCAAGCTTTAGGGATCTCCGATCAACCAGTGGATTTGATGAGTTGGTTCTTACATAATAGCAAACAGCGCCCCTTTAGATTCTTTTCTGGTCTCTGGTGGATTTGGTGTTCGAGAAATAACGAGATCTTTCATCCTCACGAGCATTGGACCACAAACAAGGTGATTGGTATGGCTTTGTCCTTAGAAAAGGAGCTCCGAAATATTTTTGAGTTGCAACGACTATCTATCCCCTCAACCATTAGTGGCTCTTGGATTCCCCCCTCAGTGGGTACCTTTAAGATTAATTGTGATGCTAGCTATCCTGGCAGTGGTGCTCGAGTTGGTTTTGCTTGTGTTAGCAGAGATTGGAAGGGAAGGTGGCAACGAGGCTGTCTGGGAACAATTGAGAGTCGTAGCATTTTGCAAGGAGAGTTGTTTGCTATTTGGAGAGGCTTTCTTTTAGCATGGGACTCGGGACAAAGAGACATTATATGTGAGACAGACTGTGTGGAGGCTTTTACTATTGTCAATAATTTACAAGATTGCTCTGGGTTTATTGATCCTTTGGTGTTAAAAATCCGAGATATCATGTCTTGGAAATGGCGTGCTGATCTTCGGTTGATCTTGAGAGATGCAAATACAGTAGCAGACATCATGGCAAAGACTGCAATGAGGACTATTTCTCCCCAAGTGGAGCTTCCATTGCCTTGGAAGGAGTTTGAGAGTAGTATTCAGCGGGACTATCTTTCTTAAGCAGTTTCTTGTTTTTTTTCTTTCTTAGTTTTTGTTTATTTTCTTTTAAGTCACCAAAAAAAAAAACACAAACATAATAATTTTTATATTTACATAGAATCTACTAATATGAACTAAAAAAAATAATAAAATTATTTTGCTCTTTATAAATATAAGATAAAACAATCTTATATATTATATAATAAATTTTTATATACAATTTTTTTAAATTAAAAATAATAACTATTAATATTAATAAATAGATATTAATAAATTTTATAATAAAATGATATTTGACCCGGACATAGCTCGAATTTTACCCTAATTTTATTAGAATGACCAAGAAGTATGGCTCTATTTGATCTACATAGGCAACTATGCCTAGTGGACTAAAGTTTTGTTATTGTTGTTATATTGGGATTAGACGACATTTTAGAGTATAATCTTTTACAATATCACTCTTGTTAAATTTGTACATTATATGTAATGTGTGGGTTAAATTTTTTGGATATTGGATAAAAATTGGTGTAATTCTTTAATATTGAAAATTATGGTGTTTTACAATATTCTGAGAGCTATAGAATTCGCAGAGCGAATTGTCAAATCAATTTATTTTTAATTTATAAAAACAATACACAGATTGCGTATTGTAAATACACAGTTTGCGTATTGTCAGTACAATACGTGTTCTACGTATTGTGTTTGTCCAAAACAGTGCCCCAAAATATAAAATATAAGATAAAATAATCATTTAAAAAAAAACTGGTTGATAGTGGCGGAAAAATAGTTTGGTTCCTAGTTGAACTCTCAAAATCTCAAAAAATATTCCATCACACCTAAAATTTAGGATGTGAATTTTTACTCACTTATGATTCTGAAAATCGGATTAGACTGGTCAGTCGGATCAGTCCAACCGAAAATTGGCGATGAAAGGAAACTGGCGATGCCCGACCAGTCCAACCGGAAATTGGCGATGAAAGGAAAATTGCGATGGAAACGATCCGGTCTGCTATTAATAATCAGTAATCACTGATATGAAAACCGTTGGAAACCGGCCGGTTCTTGAAAACGAGTTTTTATGCATTTAAAAAAAAAACCCAAGTCCCCAGACTCCCCACTCCCCAGCGCGTCACACCTTCCCCCACACCCCCCGCCCTCATTCTTCGTGAAATGAATCAGAAATTCAGAAGCAAAGCGAAAAAAATCCCCAAACAAAAACCCTAGCTTCTTCAAAGGTTCTGCCGCCGCCGTCCGGGGTTGTCGGCGCTTCCGTGGCTCCGTCCTACCCCCTGTCCCGAACCCAGGCCCTGTCTCCTAGCTAGGCACGTCGTCCTCATCCTCGCTGGCTTCTCTGTTCGAGGCTTGGAGCAGCTCGCCGTCGTGTCGCCGCTCGCCGTGGTCTCGCCACTCGCCGTTCTGCTTTCCGTCGAAGGTTAGTGGCACTGCTTTTCACTTTTTCGGTTATTCCTTTTATGTTGTGTTTAGTGATTTGAGTATTTGACTGATTTCTGAATGTGACTTTATGAATGGAAATCAAATCATTGATTTTGTGTTGTTGAAATTATTGCTAGTTATGGATTTGTTGAAATTATTCTGCTTCTTTCATTGATTTCTGCTTATTCTGCTTTTTTTTTCCCTTTAAATTTTGAAGTTTGAATGAAGTCTGATCTGCTACCTTTTTGAATTTTAATTACCTGAAGTCCTAAACCAATGTTTTCTTTTTTTCGGGTTTTGTTTTCATTACACTCATTTTTTTTAGAATTTTGCTGGTTAGACTCATTAAATACAAAGAAAAATGAACTTCAAGAATGTTTAGTGCATTTAAATTAATTTAATGTTGAATCTGTTGTGCTGTTGGTAATGGTTTTTTTTTATTGAATTTATCCTTTGGGAGCTGTTGTTAGTGTGGTCTGGTGTTGCCTTATTGATTTCAGTTATGGTGTTATGGATGATTATTTGATTTCTGGCTGTGTTGTTGCTGTTTTTTACCTTGTGAATGATTTATTGATTTCAGTTATGGATGATAGTATTAATCAAGAAGCAATTTCTGATAATAATGCATCTGTGAATAATAATTTGTCTGCCAATCCTCTTATTTCGAATGATGCTGCTAATCCTAATCCTCCTAGTTTTAACGATAGTAAGTCATAAGGTTCTTCTAATTTACGGGGAAAAACAAAACAGATTTAGCTTAGAAATATGTTGCTCTGCAAGTAGTGAATGGAAAACCACAATATCAATGTTTATTTTGTCTACAAGCATCTAATATTTAGATATTTCTTTTTACTATTTAACTTTTGAGTTTGTATTTTGATAAGATCATGTGAATTTGGTTGATGACATTTCATGTAATGTTTTAAATTTGGAAGATATTTTAAGATTTATATTAGGCTATAATTATATTTTAGGATGTTTATTTATAATTTATTTATTATTTTATTCTAAAACAATTTTTTCGGTTGAATCACGGTTGAACCGGTTGGATCAGTAAACTAGTGAACCAGTGACTCGAGTGGTTTGGTGACCGGTCCGGTTCTCAGAACCTTGGTTTAACCTTTCAGATTTCAAATCCTTCTCAACTTCCCATTTCAACTAACCTCTGTAAAGCTGCACCCTTGTCTTCTACTTGCCTTTTCAGGGGACAAAGATGAAAGTCAAGATATTACGTATCCTTCTCAAGATCCCGTACTTCTTGTCACTTGTTTCATGGTTTCCCATTTTCTATTCTTCATCTTTTAATTTGTTTTAATCCCTTTTGCATTTGAAGTGTCTGTGTCTTTTCTTCATGGTGTTGTGTGTTTCTAGATTGAGCCTATTTCTTGTCAACATATCTAGTTTTGGGAATTTCCAGAAAAGAAAAGCTGCTTTCCTTTACACAGGTTTCTGTCTGGGGGTTTCTTGATCTTCTGAAAAGAGTATGTTCTCTTTTTCTTATCTTGAATATTACTTTATACAGTGACGAACTTGTTGTTAACTTCTGTTTAATAAGTGGAATGGAAAGGTTTTAAATTTTAGTTGCTGCTATTAGTTATGAATACAAAAATTTGGTGAAACTTATTTCATGACAACAGCCATACACCGTGGACTGTGGAGGGAAAGAAAATCATAGATCTGGTTTGAAATTGAGTTGAGTTTCAGTTTCAGGTTTCAATACCTTGAAATTCATGTTGTACCAAGCAAATGTAAAACCTTTTTTCCCATGTTCTCAGCCTCTGCTATTCTTTCTATTTCCTTCTAAATCAAGCAAACCTTAAAGTGCTAAATGTCCTCATTATTTTAATCTCTTTTTGTGAAATATAGATGGCATGCAGTTGCTTCGTGGACTTGGGATGCTCAAGATGAAACTTGTGGCATTTGTAGGATGGCCTTTGATGGATGCTGTCCTGACTGTAAACTTCCTGGCGACGACTGCCCACTGAGTAAGCTACTGACAATATAGTCTGATGGATTTCTGTTAGAACTGGTATCAATTCCACATGTAAATGCAAAAAGGAATGTGTATTGGATTGGGGTGCCATGACAATGTGTCAAGAACCCTAGAAGATACAAAAGGGGATTACTCTCCTTCATTCCTCTGACGAATTCTAGAGCCTCGAGACTCCTAGGGTGCGTTTGGTTTGTATTGTCATTTCAGTTTTCTATTTTCAGAATTTTGTGAAGAAAAAAGAGAAAACAAGATTTTATTGTTTTACTGTTTCCTGTTTTTCCTTTACAAAATTTGGAAAACAGAAAACACTGAAAATGAAAACGCAAACCAAACACCTCTTAGTTGCTGTTACAAATGAAAACAAGCAGCTAACTGACTTCCTCCTTTATTTAAAATAAATCCCTCCTATGCTTTCTAACTGTTTTCCCGGCCACTCAGCTGCTGATGTCATGGTCTGTCCGATTCTCACCCTTCTTGTTGTTATAATGTTTGTGCTGAATGGTCCTAGTTAAATTTTTTAATTATCTTTCAATTATGGGACTTCCTTGCTACTCAAGCAGTATCATGATCCAGCGTGTAGCATTTGCTCGTGATTTGTTAACTATAGGAATTTTTGTGAATAGTAGTGATCCTAATGTGGGATCCTAAGCAAGCTTCAGAAATCATACTTCCAGCAGTTACTAATATATGAACCCCTCCTTTGCTGATTTATCCTTGTAATCTTGGGTTGTTGCATGTACAGGGATCCGAATATCTCTCTCTTTCACGAATCATTGAGACTATTATTTTTCAGTAGTTTTTAATTCTCTGTAGTGCAGGTAGCTTACAAATTAGGATACCATTTGTAGTTCCACATGTATAATGAGTATATCAAATTTTGATGTTTCCTTGATCAAATGTCTTGAATGATTGTGAAGCTCTGTTCTTGTTTACATATATGGTGAGACAGTTTCTGTTGAATTTAGATTTTTATGTATGTGTTGGACAAAATATGTCGCATAATTTCTGGACAAAATCTGTTTTCCTATGGGACTCGATTTGTATTGGTTAATTGTCTGACTGATAAAAATTGCGGGATTATGTAAATATAAATGCTTATGTATCTGTAAGAAGCTTAAAAATGTTCTCTGTCCAATTTCTTGCAGTGTGGGGAGCATGCAATCATGCATTTCATTTGCACTGTATTCTAAAATGGGTGAATTCTCAGACATCACAAGCTCATTGTCCCATGTGCCGACGAGAATGGCAGTTTAAAGCGTGATTGAAGCAAGCTTCGATTATTTTAAGGATGGCCCTAGACTTCTCGACAGCCTATAAAATTTTCTGAGAATCAAAGTTTCTAAATGAGTGCATCTTTACCTTTATGACTGATGACAAATCATGAATGTGGTCCAGTGGTCCTTTCTTGTGTTCATGATTTTAACAGTATAGATATAGGTATTATGATTTTCAACTTGAGACTATGAAGGGATCCTTATTCTAATGCTGAATTTTTGTTTGTGATGTGTATTTATGATTATGATTCTCCTTTTTTCTCTTTTCTTTTTTTCTTCCCATACAAATTCTGTGCAATTGTGATGGTGACATCTTAGGACTCTGATTAACGTGGAAGAACTTTCAAGAACCATCATTGAAATAATTAACAAAATAAAGTATGGAAATTTTGATTTGTTACGCTGTTCCAGATCCTTGGGTCCACGAGCACCAGGTGGCCATGCTTTACTATCTTTTTGTAACTTAATTTTATGTTTTATGTGTCTTGATTTGATAAGGTTTGAACTTTGGAATTCGAATGTCAGGGAATACATTATCTCATTTGATACGACTTTAGTGTCAGTGAAGATTGTCATGCACTTAACAAGGTGCAATATTTTCTGTTAATCAGAACTTTAGATAAAACATGGAAATAATCTCTTTTCATTTTTCTAATGAAGTTATTTCATTTTCTGTTCCAACTATATTCACGTCTATAAATGTTTGGTTGGGAAAAAATTATGGGGTGAATTTTATATATAAAAGAAAATGATAGAGAAGCTTCAATAAATAAGAATATAGCTATAAGAATAAATCAAGCTATTATTACAGAATACATGTACAAGTCCTGTATTTCAATTCTTGATTACATATGGTACAAAATCTATAAACTAAAAGCTGCACACTCCACTCACACGTACTAATAACAGAGGAACATCAAAAACATAAGAAAATGGAATTACAATGAAAGTATGAAACACTAAATGGGGAAAATCAATATATATTTTTCCCACTAAATATGAAACTGTTGTAAAGGAAGAAAAGACACGACAGCATGTCCTAGGCCCACCCTGTCAACAAAATCATTCATTTCATTAGTCAAATTAAAATTAAAATAGAGTGAAAAGGACAACGAGGTCCCTAAAAAAAATACCTAATAAATCTCTTTTTTAGGAGGTCCCTAAAAAAAACACCTAATAAATCTCTTTTTTAGGACTGACTGTACCAAAAAAACATCAACTTTTTTTGGTACAGGAACCTCGTTATCCTTTCGAAGTAATTATCTGAAATCGAATTGAATTTTAGAATTTTTTTTTTGTCAAAGACCTCGTTGTCTTTTGAAGTAATTCTCATGGCTGTTTTAGATTTTTCTCATTAAAGAGTATAACATTAACACCGCAAAAAAGCAAAGCTCAATTGAATCATGTAATCACAATTATTAGCCCAAGAAAGAAACGAACATCAAATCAGTGGAGATGAGACAAACATATCCTTATCCGTATAAATTATAAAAGAAGCTGGTAGGAAATCAAAGTCGCTGCAAAATTTTATCCTCTTTAATTATAAAAACTCAAAATCTATTTGTGCATATATATATTGATTAGTTTTTTTTCGACCACAGAAATTTATAAGAATGTAAAAATATATTTTGAAAACCACATGCCCCTAACGATGCCGAAAGAAATGAAATAATCCATGGAAATTTTACTACACGTAATCCTTCCTCTGACTGTTTATAAGACTGAAACCAACGGCTCGCCTCCATTGATTGATTTCATTTCTATTGGCTCTCCCCTTCAATTTTTGCTTGCGGTTTAATAATAATAATAATAGAAAAGAAAATTTTGGGGATAACTTTATACATCACATTCTTGTCATTTTTGGCACAATCCCCCTTCTTTTCTGCCCTGTATTCTTGAAAACTAAGTTCTTTATTTATTTATTTATTTTGCCTCTTTCATTCTATGTTAGCATAAACGACTTACGTACTCAATTGGTATTCTTCATTCTAATTAAGTGTCACACTATCATTCCTCTTTCTTTATTATGCTACCGTTTCTACTTTCGTGTCGGTAACCATTCAACAATATGACATGTTCCCAAAATGGTAAAAGCTGAAATTAATGGTTGAAAATCTTCAGATAATTTAATATATTTATTTAAATTATTATCTAATTATTCTCAAATATTAAATTTATGTAAAATTTTTACCTCCCAAAATACTACAAATTAAAAGAAAAAAAAAAAAAAAAGAAAGAGTACGAGAAACTTTAATTTGATTTGTAATACTCTCCACATGTAATTAACTAATTATTACTTACAAAGCATGGTGGTGATCACTTATTCTTTTTGGTGATAGCATAGACAGCATAGATAATTCCAGGTAAATAACCCAAAATAGTCAGCAACAAACAGATCCAGAACTCCGCCTGCATCCAACAAATGAAATCATAAACCATGTCTTCAACTAGCTCATAAAAATTGCTCTTTCATAAATACGGAACAAAATTTTGATATATGATTTTAAATTTTAATTACCTTGCAACCAAACTTGAGGAAGACTCCAAGTGGAGGAAGAATGATGGCAAGGAGGATGTCAATGCATGTGGCCGTGCCTGTGCCTTCATCCGCCATTTTTGTTTCGTGTTAAAATTGAATTGCACACTATGGAGTATGGAATAATGGTTCTAGTAACAATTAGTGAAGTGCCAAAGGTGTATTGTTGCGAGGGAAATGGGGTTCGAGGTATTGGAGGGAGATGCTTATTTATAAGCCAGGTGTAGTGAAGAATCAACGCACTTACTCTTAAGGGACACGTGGCATCTCCAGAATTAGAGTTTGCTGTGTACGCGGTTGCTTAGCCAAGTAAATTCAGCGTCTCATTCTAGTCATGTGTGTGATGTGTCGCATTAATTAACGAAAGTTTGATAATGTGGAAACCAAATAATGTTTCTAATTATAAATTATTAAACAAAATAATAATTATTTTATATTTAGAATTTTAAAATAAATAAATTTGATTTAAATAAAATATGATAAAAGAATTATTACAATATTATTATCTGTAACAAAATTAAGATGAAGATTCATAAAAAGAATTATTTACAAATAAATTATTTATAAATGTTATTAATTTATTTACTTTTTAAATTCTATTTGATATAAACTTGATTTAAAGAATTTATTCAAAGACACTTTTATTTTTCTAAATAATTTAATGGATCAAAAATAAAATTTTTATATTTAAATAATTACAATATTGAATTACTTTTGAGCTAGTCAATTTTTAATTCAAATGATTAACTAAATGTTATAAGGGAAACGAAGACAAAATTCTAATAATACCCTATGAAAAGAATTAACAAAATGTAACGTCACCCCTTATTTCCTTAGTTTCATTAAGAGTAAGTTGTGATAAAATCATAAAAATGTCTAAAAGAAAGACCAAGCTGGATAAAGAAATAAGCACGTAATACTCAATGAAAATAAAATATTAAAAATGTACATGCAACGTGGCCCCTGGATATAATTATTATATGTATTATATAAAAACTTCAATTAAATTTTATTTCATATGTTCATTTAATTTGAATTTTACTTTTTACCATCTTTCTTCTCAAATTAACTATTCTTTTAGTTATACATAATTATTAAGATCAATATTAAATTTTATTAAATATATACAAATTTAAAAAAAAAAGACAAATAATTATAATATCTATTAGTATTCTCATATAACAAATAATTGAAAGATATAATTAGTACAATTGCTATAAAATATATAAAGTAATAAACGAGATATTTAAATCTAAAAATAATAGTAAAGTTAATAAAAAAATTACTTATTTAAAAAAAGTATATTATTGCTAAAATATTATTTTGATCCATAATATTTGGGTCAAATTTTAATTTAATTTCTAATGTTTTAAACTTTCTATTACAATCCAAAATATTTCAAATGAGTTTAATGATGTCGCACAGTTAAATTTGATATGAACAATTAACATATTTAAAAGTTAATATAACGTTCAATTTCAATATGTAAATAAAATCGATTTACTAATGATCACTAATGTAGTCACCAAAAAAAAAAAGATAACTAATTATTCGAGTCAAATTTAATGGTAGGACAACATTGAATTCATTTGAATTTTTCGGAATTGAAATAAGATATTTAAAACATTCAAGATCAAATTAATTTTTTTTTAACAAAAAAAGCTCAACATACTAAAGTAAAGCAACTCAACGAAACACAAAACACACAATAAATCAAAAGAACTCATATACAATCAATCCATTGTTATCTTCGGCATTGCTATTAACAACTACAAAGATTATCACCACTCCACTCCTTTTAGAAACGACCTTATTTTGATGTCCTCAATGCTTTCCTCTTTATTCTTGAATATTCTCGCATTTTGTTCCAATCAGATAATCCAAATTACTACAAAGAAACTAATCAACCATTTTTCCTGCTCATCTTTTCTGTCAGGCACTCCTGTCTAACTATCAAACAGTCAACCTATGCTTTATCAAAATTTGTCAACCACACGCACCACACATGTCAAGTAAACTCACAACAAAGAAATAAATGATGAACACATTCTACCTCTTTTTTTTTTTTTATATAAAACACAGATATTATCATTTTAATGAATGACTCCTAATCTACTCAATCGCTCTTTAGTATTCATCATTTCCACTAAGACAAACCATGTAAAAAACTCAATTCTTGGCCGAACCAACCCTCTCCAAATTGTACTAGTGAAGCTATCATTTGTAACTTCCTTCGAAATAGTCTTTGTCTGCAATACTTGCATAAAAGAATTAATAGAAAAAATATTTTTTTTTGTTTTATCAAATTTCCATACAACTCTGTCCTCTCTACCAATTGATAATTTAACTGGCCTTAACCTTTCATGGAGTTGGTTGACAAGTGCCAATTTCCATTGAAACAACTCTTTCTTCTAATAGAAATTTCATATCCCCTCTAACTCATTCCAAAACCCACCATTCCCTGAGACAGATACATGTTAGTTTGAAATAGAGAAAAATCTCATAAAACTCCTTCTCAAGGGCCCACCTTGTAACCAATTGTCTTTTCAAAATCGAGTTCTTCTTCCATCTCCTATTTTCATAGACAGCCCACTAATTATCTTGTCTTTTATCTATTGCTCCTTGAAATTCAACTGACAGATATCTTTTCACAAACTCTCTTTTAAAAGTAGTGTCTGATTTGATAACATTATATTTAGATCTAAATCATTACAAGAGCATACAGTCTTCTTTCACAATAGACAATCATTATTTGAAAACCACCACCACCACATACAAGAGCATTATAATAAAAGAATTATTACAATATTATTATTTGTAACAAAATCAAGATGAAGATTTATAAAAAGAATTATTTACAAATAAATTATTTATAAATGTTATTAATTTATTTATTTTTTAAATCCTATTTAATATAAACTAGATTTAAAGAATTTATTCAAAGCAATTTTTATTTTTATAAATAAATTTAATGGATAAAAAATAAAGTTTTTATATTTAAATAATTACAATATTGATTACTTTTGAGCTAGGCAATTTTTAAATCAAATGATTAACTAAATGTTATAAGGGAAACGAAGACAAAATTCTAATAGTACTCTATGAAAAGAATTAACAAAATGTAACGTCATCCCTTAAATCCTGTTTCATTAAGAGCAAGTTGTGATAAAATCATAAAAATGTCTAAAAGAAAGACCAAGCTGGATAAAGAAATCAGCACGTAATACTTAATGAAAATAAAATATTAAAAATGTAAATGCAACGTGGCCTGCATATAATTATCATATGTATTGTCTAAAAACTTCAATTAAATTTTATTTCATATGCTCGTTTAATTTGAATTTTACTTTTTACCATCTTTCTTCTCAAATTAACTATTCTTTTAGTTATACATAATTATTAAGATCATTATTAAATTTTATTAAATATATACAAATTTAAAGAAAAAGATAAATATATCGACGTGTTTTCTCTCTCTCTATAATTATAATATCTATTAATATTCTCTTTTAACAAATAATTGAAAGATATAATTAGTACAATTGCTACAAAATATATAAAGTAATAAATCAGATATTAAAATCTAAAAATAATAGAAAAGTTAATAAAAAAATTACTTATTTAAAAAAGAAAAAAAAGTATATTATTGTTAAAATATTATTTTGATTCATAATGTTTGGGTTAAATTTTAATTTGATTCCTAATGTTTTAAATCTTTTATTTCAGTTCAAAACATTTCAAATGAGCTTAATGTTATCAGACAGTTAAATTTGGTATGAACAATTAGCATATTTAAGAGTTAATATAACATTCAATTTTGATACGTAAATAAAATCGTCTTACTAGTGATAACCAATGTAGTCACAAAAAAAAAAAAACTAATGTAAATGTTTTTCTACTAATTATTCGAGTCAAATTTAATGGTAGAACAACATTGAATTTATTTGAATTTTTCGAAACTGAAATAAGATATTTAAAACATTCAAAATCAAATTAATTTTTTTTTTAATAAAAAAATTCAACACACTAAAGTAGAGCGGCTCAGTGAAACACGAAACACACAATAAAGCAAAGGAACACATATACAATTAATCCATTATTATCTCCGACATTGTCATCAACAACCACATGAATCATCACCACATCACTCCTTATAGTTTAGAAACGACCTCATTTTGATGTCCTAAATGTTTTCCTCTTTATTCTTGTATATTCTGGCATTTCGTTCCAACCAGATAGTCCAAATTACTGCAAAGAAACTAATCAACCACTTTTCTTGCTCATCTTTTCTACTAGGTACTCCTGTCTAACTGTCAAACAGTTTTTTGATCGTACCCGGAACAACCTATGCTTTACCAAAGTATGTCAACCACACGCACCACACATGCCAAGTAAACTCACTGCAAAGAAATAAATGATGAACACATTCTACCTCTTTTTTTACATAAAACATATGTATTATCACTTTGATGAATGACTCCTAATCTACTCAATCGCTCTTTAGTATTCACCCTTCCCGCTAAGACAAATCATGCAAAAAGCTCAATTTTTGGCAGGACCAACCCTCTTTAAATTGCACTAGTGAAGCTACAACTTGTGACTTCTTCCGAAATAGTCTTTGTCTGCAACACCTGCACAAATGAGTTAATAGAGAAAATACCTTTTTTTTTTTATGAAATTTCCACACAACTTTGTCCTATCTATCAGTTGATAATTTAACTGGCCTTAACCTTTCATGGAGTTGGTTGACAAGTGCCAACTCCCATTGAAACAAATCTATCATCCAATAAAAATTTCATATTCCCTCTAACCCATCCCAAAATTCACAGTCCCCTATGACAGATCCTTATTTGTTTGAAATAGAGAAAAGCCACGGAAAATTCCCTTTCAAGAGTGCACCTTGTAATCAATTGTCTTCCCAAAATCGAGTTCTTCTTCCATCCTTTATTTTCATTGACAGCCCACTAATCATTTTGTCTTTCACCTGTTGTTCCTTGAAATTCAACTGACAGATATCTTTCTATGGACTCCCTTTTGAAGGTAGTGTCTGATTTGATAACATTATATTTGGATCCAAATCATTACAAGAGCATACAATTTTCTTTCACAATGGGCAATCATCTTTGAAAAATACCACCACCATTTAAATAAAAGCGTTGTATTCCTAATCACTATATCCTCCACTCCCAAACCACCTAGCTTTTTTGTGCCTGTATCACTTCTCATTTTACAAGAGGCATACCATTGTTTCTATCCTCTTTACTCCATGCAAATCTCATTTGCAATGCTATCAACTTCTCTGCAATCGTCTTTGGCATCTTATACAAGCTAAGATAATAGACCGTCAAGCTATTGAGCACAGACTTGATAAGGACTAACTTCCCAATTTCGTTGAGTACCTTTTCTTTTCAGAGACCGAGCTTCTCTTCCACCTTATCTATAATCGGTTTTCAGGTCTTCACCAGCCAAAGGTTTGCTTCTAAAGAAATTCCAAGATATCTCATAGGTAGAACAACTTCCGTGCACCTTAGCAACCCACACATATTTGCTACCTACTCCGGCTCGCAATTAATCAAGATCAAATTTAACTTGTCAAAATTAACGGTCAGGCCAAACATGAGCTCAAAACATTGTAAAAGTCTCTTATAATTCAAAATTGTCCCCATCTCTTGTGGGCAAAACAAAATAATGTCATCCGCAAACTGAAAATGTGACAGTTCTATATATCTTTTCCAACCAGTAGTAGAGATATGCGTCCATTTCTGACATCCTCTTCCACCATCCTATGTAACACATCAACAACAAAAACAAACAAGAATGAGGATAGAGGAGCTCCAATCTTAGACCTCTCTCAATCTTGAACGGCTTGGACAATGATCCATTAATCAGAACCGACGTAGAGGTTAATATTTTCATATTCCTGCACCTATGCACTCTATCTATGACCGAAGTCCATCTTTTGTAACACGATATCCATAAAACTACACCTAACCTTGTCATATGCCTTTTGAAAATCTAGTTTGATAATTGCCACATTCTTCTTGTGCATCTTCAATCATTGAACCGTTTCACATGCAATGAGTGCTTTGTTGTGTTTTTTCTGTCCCTTCACAAATGCATTATGTGTCTCTCCCACTAAACCTGATATCACTGACCTCATCCTTTTCACCAATACCTTCGATATCACCTTGTACTCACATCCAACCATACTAATTAGTTGAAGGTCTTTGATCTCCTTCGCACCTGCAAATTTTGGCACCAATGCCACATACATTACATTCGCATCCGTTGGTAATTTAGCACTTTCGAAGAACCCTATTACAGCTGGAGTGAATTCTTTACCAATCTCATCCCAATACTTTTTGATAAAGTTCATGTTATACCTGCCATTGCCTGGAGCTTTAGTCGACTCACAATCCCAAACTACCTTTTTAATTTTCGCAGCAAAGGGCATTACTTCCAATGCTGTAGCCTCTTCTCTATCAATCTTCTTTACCAGCCCTTCCTGAAAGCTGATCATGGGAACATATTCCTGCTGATACAAATTCTTATAGAATCCTCTAATCACAACCTTAATCCTAGCCTGATTCTGTACCAACCTCCCATGAATTAAAAGCGCATTAATTTTGTTGTTCCTCCTTATGGTCGAGGCTACTTGATGAAAGTATCTAGTATTCTTATTCATATCCCTTGCATGCTAAGATCCGGACATATGCTTCCAATGAATTTCCTTACGAATATACCATTTCTCGCAGCATCTCACCAAGGCCTTACATCTAGCCTCCATCGTGCCATCATATGCACCATCACTTACCATATCATCAATCTTTTTTATCTCATCCTCAAATCTCTTTATTCTATCATCCATGTCACCAAAGTTTTCTCTATGCCACTTTCTCAATGGTATTGTCAGCTTGCTTGTGAATTGATAATCCCTCAAGCTCCTCCATTCCTCTTTCACCATCCTCAGAAATCCCTCATATGTGAACCAAGAGTCCAAACTTCTAAATGGTCTTGGGCTCCCACTCACCCTTGTATCTTCAACAATCATCGGACAGTGATTTGATAACACTCGAGGCCCACCTCTCATGCTAGTATCTAGCTATCTGCATTTTTCTTAGTACAATCTACACTGACCAGATCCTATCAATGCGATTACACTGTCGACTCCTGAACCACATGAACTTACGATCATTAAGAGGTAAGTCCACTAGTTGCATATCCTATACCTAGTTCTTTAACTCTTCAGCAGATGCCGGTAATCTACTCGCTCTTTTTCTTTCCTCCACTTGCATTATTTCACTGAAATTCCCATGAAGCAAAAAGGAACCTGACACAATCCCACCATATAGCTCAACTCCTCCAACATCACAAGTTTGCTAGCTTGCACATACGCTCTGTACACCAAACAAAACGCACAATTAAAATTATTTTTAGTCATCACTCCCTCCACACACAACCATCGCTCTTCTTTGTAACAATTACTTACCTTAAACAACATATTATCCCATATTAGTAGTAATCCTCTAGAAGCACCTATAGATTCTACATATTCCTATCCCACCATGTCATTTTCATAAATACATATGACGTTAATGTAGTCAAAACCTCCCTCTTGGTTTCAATCAACCCCAACATATTCAATCTAAATTTCTTTTTTAGTTCTTTTACCATACTCAATTTTTCATCACCTCCTAAACCCCTAATATTCCAACAACTATAAATCATTTAAACATATTTTTACACATCTTATTATGGTTTTTAAGTCTGCTCCTTTTCACTTTTTCTTTCTGTTTCACCATCCTTCTTCTATTTGCAATTTTTTCATTCTGAACTTGTAATATTTCCATAATATCTTCTTCATTCTGTAACACTACTCTAGACTCTACCGCTAATTCCCAAGTGTTCATATGTTCCTTCATCTGTTCCCCCCACTTCAACCTTTCATCATTTGTCACATTCACATGCTCTGGTTCAGTTTTTGATCTAGCCTCCTTAATATCACAACTTCTTCTATCTGCACACTGTTCATTACAAGCCGTCTGTATCATTGGTATCACAATTCTTGATTCGCCCCTCTCCTGCCAAATTGGAACATCTTTTCTTGGTAAGATTCAATGGCACATGAGCTTCGTCATGGCATTCTTCTTCAGCCATCCCCAACTGTGGTGTCTCTATCACACGGCTCGGTTCCGCTTCCACCTGTTTTGCATCGTCTTTTCCAGTACCAACGCTACTGTAGTTAAGGGCCTGAACCTCCGAGGGCGCTACTCGTGATCCTCAATGGGCAGCACTCGCCGTTCTCTGTGCACTCGGGTCATGCGTTCCTATGCCCTACCAAGCCTCAACCATCAATGACGCATAAGGAACGCTCCTCAAAAGAGACCTAGTGATGCAACTTGTGGGTATAGCAGCAATCCGGTTTGCAGTGGTCTGACCCGCTTCAACACCTCTAACCCACCACCCATCACCAATACCTCCCTCACTTGGCCTATCTTCTCTAAGAGCAATTGTTGGCCCAATAGCATGATGGCCCAAACAACACAAGCCTCCATTGCTTTTTTTATATATTTATCTTCTTGTTAAAATATTGGCCCATTCTATATGTTTCCCCATTTCTTAGGTCACCTGTGGAAAATCCAATATGCCAATTTGAATTTCCTTAAGAAATTGTTCTCTCTGAATCTCCTTCCAGACTCAAATCATTATCCCCATAATCCTCGCCTCCAATAATCTCTTTCAATGCATTTGGATCGGTTTTCTTTTGTTTCTTGAAGAATTTTGAATGCTCTTGATTCCATTCATTTAAAAACATGTCGTGAATTACTGTTCTACCCTTCTCTTTACTATTATCCTTCGTCCTTGCCACCACCAATTCAGCCGCTGGATCCCATACCACCGCCAAAATTTTATTTTCTCTACTGCCTAAATCATGATTTATCTTCATTGTTTGTGAATTTTCACCTTTCAGAAAACTCTCCGCTCCATATATCTCACATCCTACTTCCTTATAAAAACATCAAATCCACTAGTGTCAATTGTGATGTGAATCCATTCATTAATAACATCAAACACACAAGTATCGATTTGAACTCTTCCGGAGCTGAAAGATAAGTTTGACTCTGTCACTTCATCACACCGTACTACTTTTTCGCATTGTCCACCTATTGTTTTGAATGTTTCTATAGACCACACATGCAACAACACTCCAAAGCGTTCTAGCCAAACTCTTCTTATCTCACTTCGTTTTGATACTTTTCATCTCCAAACACTATGAAAAATTGCACGAGACTATTCATTTTGAAAGTAAAATACTCCCCTGCATGCTTCACGGTATCAAAAGTTAATAGTGTCTTATATGTTCCTAGCTCTCAGACTTGAATAACCTGAGGCAGATTCTTGCTAACTTCCTTCTTTAACGTATTGAATTCTATGGCCGTAGTCGTTCCCCCGACTAGACTCCTTGATAGCCAACTCATATTCTCTTTTGCAACTGTCACTTCAACCTTCTTCGTACTTCCATTTCTGTTTGGGTCCTTAACCTTTACATTTTTCATCGTCACTTTTTCGTTTGGGTCCTTAATTGCTGCATTCTTCATTGTCACTTCCCCATCTGCATGAGTAACCATATTGTCTCCACGTTGAGTCTCTCTATTCTCAACATCATTTCTTCCTCTTTCTTCATCATGCACCCTTCTTTCTTTCTTTTCTATTATCCTTCTATATTTAGCCTCTCTCACTCACTGAGGATCAAAATAATACTTTATTTTTTAATTTAACTATAAATATAAAAAAACAATTAGTTTAATAAAGGGTTAAGTACTTTTTTCGTCTCTAACGTCTTGGGTCAAAATCAAAATCGTCCCCGACCTTTTTTTTTTATTAAAATCATCCTCAATGTTATTGAATGTTTTAAAATCATTCTTTTTCAAATTTTTTTACTAAATTACCCTTTATCATCATCTTTCCCCTTTACCCTCCTCTGTTTACCTCCTCAGCCTCCCTCCTCGACTCCTCCCTCCTCCCTCTTCCCTGCTCCACTCTCTCTACCCAAATCTTCAACAACAACAACTATTTTTTTTAATTTCAAAAAATTAAACAAAGCTAATGCAGCATCAACAATAATATATTCAGATTCCAACTAAATCTTCAACAGCAACAACTATTTTTTGTAATTTTAAAAAATCAAGCAAAGCTAACACAGAATAACGCAGCATCAACAACACTGTATTTAAATTCCATCCAAATCTTCAATAGCAACAACTATTTTTTTTAATTAAAAAAAATCAAGCAAAGCTAACACAGAATTAACAACAACAATATATTCAGATTTTAAAATCCATCAACAACAATAACACCAATTCAAATTCAAGAGAGAAGAATGCAGAAAAGAGAGAAAAGAGAAGAGGAAAACTCAGAGAAGAGGAGGAAGAAGCAACGGCGCGAAAAGCTACTGTCATCGACGACGGTGATAGAGCTCGACGCCGACAGAGTAGCTCCCACCTTAGTCATGGCGCGATGGCGGTGGCTGCACTCTTCTCTGCCGTCACCTCCTCCTTCTTCCTTTCCTTTCTTCTTCCTCTGTTTCTCTCTTCTCTCGTTCTTTCTCTCATCTCCTCATTTTGCCTCCTCTCCCTAGTCACGACACGACAGTGATGCCGGTGGCCACACTCTTCTCCGTCGTCACTTCCCTCTTCTTCCTTTTCTTTATTTCTTCTCCCTCTCTTCCTTTGTTCTGTGTCTTTTTTATTTTCTGTTTTGGATTGGAGGGGTGGGGGTAATGGGATGGGATGGGATGGAATAGGATGGGATAGAATAGGATGCGGTGGGTGGGGTAATGGGATGGGATAGGGTATGGTAATAGGAGTAATAATATAAAAGGGTATTTGTGTCGTTTAAATATTTATTATATTTAAAAAGATGATTTTAATACTAAATTTAACGTTGATAATGATTTTAATAAGAAAAAAAGGTCGATGACGATTTTGATTTTTATCCAAGACGTTAGTGATGAAAAAAGTACTTAACCCTTTAATAAATAATCTAACAATTAAATTAATAATAGTATTATTTCGAAGTGTTATCTAAAATTGAATTAGCTTTTGGACTTGGACGCGATGTCCGACTGAGATTGAGAGTTTTAATTTGTTCTTCGATCGAAACAGACTAAACTTATGTCGAACCAACTTGAGATAGTTCGATCAGTTTTTTTTCAAAAGTGTGGGCTGAACCTATGTTAATAGCCTAGATATGAACAAGTATAATGCTTTTGAAAGATTTTGATATTTAATGTTTTGTAAAATCTTATTTGATAAGAAATTCCTAATAACGTTGTCCTCTCCAAGAATCAAGTGACAACATAGTTCAATTGGTATTAGGAAGATAGAGAGACGCTAAGAGAAAATCCAAAAAATATCTTATTACCGGAGAGATCAATTTCATTTTCTACCGCATTTATCTATTTATTTTTATTTTTTTTCTCTTTTTTCCCCCTTTTTTTATGAAACAAAATATATTTTTCAAATGACTTGAAAATCTATGCTGCCACGTGGAAGTGAGAGAATTCATACACACCCAAAAGCCAATAAATGAAACGAAAGTCAAATAGAATATGAAATATGAAAGCATAACTATGGACTAGATCAATGGTTTAAAAGCTGCCGCACTAATCTAATCAACGGCGAAGATGGATCCGTGCTTTATGGGTTTTCAATCCATTCGATGTTCACAACCATGCCCCTCACGTGTCACACCGTCTTTTTCTCTTCTCTAAAGAAAATGGTTCTGCCATCTGTAACACTTGGATGGAACAACTGATTTCATGATTTTCATCCCTATGGTAGATTGGTAATTAGAAGTTACTGCTAAGTTAAACTAATAATGCACAAAATAGTTATCAATTAAAGAATAAAATGGCATTTTGCTTGGACCGTTTTGAATAAATAATTTAATTAATATTTTTTGAAAAAAAATGAAATATATAATTTTATTAAACATCCAAATATTTTGTTAATTAAATCTAATTATGTTGACTCAAACCTAATAAAAATTATTCACACTACGTGTACGTAAATTACACATTTTTTTGTGTGTTTTTTTATTATTATATTTTTATTGCTACATAATAAATCTCTTGTATCTTATTTTTCAATTATATTATATATACATAAAAAATAACCATAAAATAATTATTTAAATAAATTTATATTAAATTATAAAATACACATTAAAAATATGAGTTTAATTTTAATGCATTGATAGTATAAAATATTTTATACAATTATTTAATTATATTTATTTATTTAGATGACTATTCATATGATCAATATAAAAAAATAATTATTTTTACTGATGTGACATTACGTAATTAAATATATATATAAAATTATTTTATACCAACAATGCATTAAAATTAAATTCTTAAAAATATATTAAAAAGACTAATTTAATAACTGATTTCTATAAGTACATAATACTTTTTGTTTATTTTTTTAAACAAGGTCCTAACAGAAAGACAAATATTTGATCCAAGAACCTCTCTAAGAGAAAAATAGCTAATTTACAAATCAATCCCTAATTCTTCCCTCCAACCACCATAGTCAGCAAGGAACAAAAAATCATAAGTGGTACCTTAAGGTGTGTTTATTTTCAAAGACAGAACAGAACATGACATGAGATAATAGGATAGAGAAAAATTATTTTTTGTGTATTGTGTTTGGATACCATGTACAAGATACTAATGTAATATCCAGTACTATGTTTGGATATACATAGACAAGACTAAAATATTATATGAAATGACTAAAATAGTCATATGATTCTAAATTTTCTACATCAAATACAAACTAATTTAATAAAAAATAAATATACGTATGAGTACAGACGAAACTTGAAAAAAATGTTTGAAGAGGCAAAAAATTTTAATAAAAAATATATAATAGTATTTATATTAAAATAAAATTTATAAATATAATTATTTTATTTTTAAATTTATTATTAATATATAGGAATACATATGGTTAAGATTAACAAAAAAAATAAATCTGAGTTTAATTAATAAAAAATTTTATTTAGGTTAATAAGCTAAATTAATTTTAAATAAAAAATAAATTTTAAAAAAGAATCCGTTTTATATGAAAAAAAATTAGTTTTTGCATATAAAAATTTATCTTTATTTAGAAAACTAATTTTTTTATCTAAAAACTAATTTTTCTTTTCAAAAAACTGATTTTTTTTAAATTATATAAAATCAATTACAACTTATAAATTATTTTTTAGTATTTTAAAAGATCAATTTTACTTTTGATAATATTTACCTTTTAAAAGTTTTAAGATTAATTATTTTTATTATTATTTTTATTACAAATCAAATAATATAATATAAGGTTAAAATGGTATTGAAGTAAAAATGATAAGAAGAAAAGAATTATTCACCCCAATAAAAAATTCTACAAAAAGGAGAGAGTACCTGAAAAAGAAAGAGATAGAGAAAGAGTAGGAAGAAGAAAGTATCTCTTTAAGAATAACGCAATAACAAAAATAAGAAGGGGTAATAGTGGAATAATAAAAATTATCTATAGACAAAAAAGAAAACAAAATTTATAAAAAAAGTCAGTGTCTACTCTTTCAAATTCCGTGTCCATTATTGTCCTTCCTAAAAAAGTAAACACAAAAGTATAAAAAACTGTTTCAAAGACAATATATTCAGCATCCATGTCTCCACTTTCAAATATTTTTTAAATATGTGTTGTCTATATTTCTGTATACTGCCTCCGAAAACAAATGTTACCTAACTTATTAGGAGCAGCAAATTTGTCACTTCAAATCTGATAATATCACTTCGAAATTGAGACATATTATTCTTAGTATAACGCATATTTATAATAAAATTTCATCAAATTAAAATGATATTATTAATATTAATTTTAGAGTGACTTTATCCTTTCATATCAATTGAGAACAATAATTAAAAAGATCCATTTTCATTTATCAACAAATAAAGAAGCTTCAAAGTTCACATGATTCACATTCACATCACAAATAGGATTAGACGGATAAATCAAGTAGGCCTCGGCTTGCTTTTTTCTTTTCTCAACTATACTACATATACATGAAGAATATAACTTTTTGGAGGGCTGCTTTTTTTTTGGTTGCCTTTGGAGGGCTGTTTTAACTGAATTGGAAATCAATTGTTGTATCAGAAAGCCCATGTTATACTTTCCAGTATCAATATCAAAAGCCCAAGTTTCACAAATGTAATATGATAAAGAAAAGAAAAGAAAAAAAAAAAAAAACAAACGCAGGTGAGACAATAGCATTAGGGGTGAAAATAGATTAGACAGGCTGTGAGGGCCGCCGGCAAACATTTGGCCTGTTCTAACCTGACGTGTTATAAAATAATTTTAAATTCAGATTGATTTAAAAACTTAATTTTATTAATAGATCAGACCCAAATTTATAAAAAAGAGTGCTAGGTTAGCACTTTTATTAAATTATGGTCATCACTTAACCATAAAAAAAATTGAATAATTCTATACCATTAAAAACATTATTAATGGCTAATTAATGGCTAAAAGTCATAAAATCTATTGGCCGCCTAGACTTTCTCATTTATAAAATAGTCTAATAGATTAATTAGTCTTGTCCAAACCTATTAAAATATAAATAAATATATAAATAATTTTGTATATTTAAAAAGTTATAAAATTTTTAAATTAGTTATACTTTATTATAATTTTTTTCATATTTTAAATACTTTAGAAGTTTAAATATTATTAAAAGAATTGAATTTAGTATATTATACATAAATATTTAAAAAAAAAATAAATATTTTTTATTTGAATAAAAAATTATATATATAAAATCTTTTATTAGGCTTTAGGTCAATCCAAATTCAATATCATGTTAAACTTAGTATTTAAAAAGAGTTTATAATAGACTATAGACTAATTAAATATATTATAAATTTAGTCTGTTAAAGATGAAGTCTGGCCTGTTTTAACCTGTTTTGTAAAGAGCTGCACATGGATTCGAGTCCTGATTAAAATCAGAAAATAGATAGTGTGTGAGTGTGAATATATGTAGTGTGTGAGTGTAAATGTATGTTCTAGCCTGATTTGTAGAGAGCTGTACATAGATTTGAATCTTGGTTAAAATCAGAAAATAAATAGTGTAATGTGTGTTGTAGCCAAAAATAAAAAAGAGGATAAAAATAAAGGCTAATATTTTTTGTTATTGTAAAACTTTTCACGTAATACGAGAATATTATATAAATCTGGTGTAATGCATGGATATAGGAGTGGTTAGATTCACAATAAATCGTGAGTGGCGATTTGAGTAAGCGACAAAAAACACACAAAATGAGACTATCGATTTGTGTAAAACAACAAAATTTCTCTCCCATAGAAAATGAAAGCCACGATTTGCTTTGACAAATGAAATTGGTAATGCCGATTTCTTTTTTCGTAATTTAAAAATTTTTTTATTTTGTAAACGGCAGTAATGATTTGTGCATTTTTTTCTATATAATGAGTGTTCGTGAATGTAATCTCCTCCAAGTCTCCATATTTTCTCATATTGTTTCTACTATTTTATTCCTCTTCTTTTTTCTCTATGTATAGTTTTCATCTGCTGCAAGTGTTTTTATTTTCTTCTATTGCTTCTACTCTTCTATCCAACTTCTTACTTCTCTTTTCTTAGTTTTTTGTATGTAATTATTTATTTTTATTATTTATTTCAGTTAAATATTTTATTTTTTATTATTATAATATTTAAATTATTTGTTTTATTTATTAAAAAATAATTTTAATTTTCTTATTTCAAAAATAAATAATAATATTAATTTAAAAATATATTATAATGGTCAAATTTTATCAAAAACACCTAAATGTGTGATATTTATGTGTGATAATTCATGAATATGTGTTCTTTCTTTTATAGTTTACTTCAAAGAGTTTAAGAGTTATATTTGTCAAAATATAGATCCTTATATGCCAAAAAATGTGACAAATATTTTATATAAACAACCTATATTAGTATTCAGTGGGTTCATCCAATTTCAAGTGATGTGCATTACAGATGACGCAAGTTTACAAGAGATATTCTCAATCTACTATGAAACTCAATCACAAGTGTCCGTTGTTGAGTTGTATGTGGAGTTCGAACAGTTACCTAATACTATCAAAGAACTTGATCTGGATTTCGACTGGAAAAGTTATAACAGTGAAAGAAAAGAGAAATATGAAGGCAATTACAATTTTGTTGATCCCAATGCAGATGAGGAATAAGCAGACAGCATCGTTGAGTCAGATGTGGAAGACGTGGCTAATGCATTAGCAAGTGAGCATCTATTCAGAGAGCCATCTTTAATTCGCGCTTTGGATCTCGATGCAATGAATGAAACAAAGTTTTCAGAGTATGTGAATGCAAGTTTGTAGTTGTGAGCATGATATTTTAATTAGTAAGTTATATGTTAAGATTGTGGATTAAGATTTTGCACTGTGTAAATATGTTTTTCGATGTTATTGCAGATCCATCCGTGGTCGCAGATGGTGAGTTTGTCATTGAAATTAAATTTAATTCTAGAGAGGCTATGATAAAGGCAGTAAAAGATTATACAATTCACAGAGGTGTTGATTATTAAGTTTATGAATCCGAGCCAACAACATTTTATGCAAAATGTGTGCAATATGGGGCCAGCTGTGATTGGCTTATCAGGGTAAGCATGATGCGAAGAAAATATTGTTGAGAGATTAGACGATAAAATGACAGCCATACCTGTGCAAGAGCAAATATTTCTCAAGACCATTCAAAGTTGGACTTGGACATGATTGCAGAAGCGATTAGGCCATTGGTAGAGGCTGACCCATCCATAAAGGTGCGATCTGTGATTGCAGTTGTCCAATCAAAGTTCAACTATATGATTAGCTACCGCAAGGCATGGTTGGCTAAGTAGAAGGCAGTGAAAAAAATTTTTGGTGGTTGGGAAGTCTCTTATGAAGCGTTGCCCACATGGTTTGAAGCAATGGTTAAGAAAGAGTCATCAGCAGCTGCCTTGTTACCGTGGGGATAAGTTGGCTCAAGATGTCAGAGTTCTAAATTGAGTTTTCTAGAGCTTCTACCTAAGCATTAGAGCCTTTAGATACTACAAGCCGATTGTACAAGTAGATGACACACACTTGTATGAAAAATATAAAGGCGCATTGTTGGTTGCAGTTTCATAGAATGGAAACAACAATATTGTGCCTATTGCCTTTGCTGTTGTCGAGGGTGAGACGTCAGATGCATGGTCCTTTTTTCTTTGCCATTTGTGAACACATGTAGTAGCAAGGGATGGAGTGGGCCTTATCTTTGATTGACATGACTCTATTAGCTCAGTTGTTGCTCGTTGTAACGGAGCATGGGAGCCTTCGAGGGCGATACACATGTTTTGTTTTAGGCACATAGCATCCAACTTTTTAAGGAAGTTTAAGGCACCATTCATACAAAAGTTTGTGGTGAACATAGGTAATTAATTGTAGTGTTCTATTTAATATTATATGGATCACATGAATCACTTTTCAGATGGGCTAATTAATGTGTGTTTATCTTGAATCTTTTTTCTCAAGTTATTCTAAGACAAGGGATGAATATGAAATGCAATACCAGCGGTTGCATTCTAGGGATGAGGCTTACACTTGGTGGCTGGATCGGATTTCAAACCAGCAGCATGCCTTGGCGTATGAAAGGATCATATGATGACAAATATGGTTGTGTATCAATGGAGTGTTGAAGATCTTCCTGTTACAATACTTGTTAAGGCAATTTTTTATAGATCGAATGAAACATTCACAAGAAAGAGGGCTAAAGATGAGTCTTGCGTTAGAGCCAGACACTTATTCTCTGAGTCAGTTACTGAAAATATTCTGGAAAATCTAATCGCTGCTGGAAACATTATGGTGAGTTACTTTGATAGACAGAATGAGGTATTCAAGGTGCGAGAAATGCCCAGTGGGGTTGAGTATGCAGTCGATGTAACGCCCTACCACACAGAGCCTTATGCTTAAGTCATAAGATTGAGGTGGTGAGGTATTACAACCTTTAAAAGTAAAATTAGATACATGTAATATAGTAAAAATGATTTATAACTAGGAGCCTTTATAGGAAAAAGGGTAAAACAAAATTGTTAAATTGAAAAGCGCGACACTCCCGAACTCGATAACTTAAGCGAAGCAAGATAGAAGATAAACTAACACGGATATATATATACAGAAGAGTGCCAAAATACAGATAACAAAGCTCAAGACTCGGTTCGCGAAGGTAATCGGCCCGAGCATATAAGTATACATACATATATATAAGAGAACCCAAAATAAACCCAAAAGACAGAGTTATAGAACTTGTTTCTCCAAAATAACCTCTAAGAGGAGTTAATACAGTATATATATATATATATATATATATATATATATATATATATATATATATATATATATATATATATATATATATATATAAATAGTAGAGATGATAAGTATCTATACAAATACATATAACCATAATAAAGCCCCAAGAGATAAAGATCTTCGCTAAATTAGAAGCTTCTAGCATGCCTCAGCGAGGAGTCTCACGTCCTGCATCTGAAAACAACAAAATCCGCATGGGTGAGAACTGGAGGTTCTCAACATGATAACAGTGCCCAAATATCTAACATATAATGTCCTAGAAAAATCGAAGGCAATCCTAGAACTTCCAACAAATATTTAAAGCTTATAAACATAACTAAACCATGAAAAAGTAATAGGCAATTATCTATGAGTCTTCAATCTATCTAAAACTTCCCTTTCCAACTCCTCCGAACCTCCCAACCGCCAACGGAACCAAAATTCCATGGACACAATTATTTCAAGCAAGAAAATCACGAACAGAAAGCATGTACAACAATTAAACAGGTAGCAATAAGTTTATGCAATCACTTAGGCAATCCAAACAAGTCACACCAAACAAACATATAGATGCATATGATGCATGCCTATCCTAGTGGCTGATGAGTCTCATCTGTCGGTTATTAAGCCAACCCGACATGTCCGGTAGCTAACCCGGACACTGTCTTTCTGTTGCGCATTAATACCGTTAGAGGAAATACGTGCACTGTTACCGTTAGAGGGTATCTGTGCCTGTCACCGTTAGAGGGTATCTGTGCCCTCTCACCGTTAGATGGTATCGGTGCCCTATCACCCTTACAACCAAAGAGAAAACACAAGCATACTCACATTCAATATTTTCCATCATGATTCATTTACCACATACATTCATTAATCATATATGCATCTCCGGGATACTCGCCACATTTTCAAGTTTCCTCAATTAATCATAATCATGTAATCATCAATCATATACATATACATACTTAGCCATAAATCAATATTTATCACAGCCATTCGGCATCATAACATAATCCATAACCAGCCATAATTCATTATCAAATATAGTCATTTAGCTCATGGTATATACAACACTTCCACCATCATCCTCAGCAACTCATACAATCATCATTAATCAAGAGTCATCATTAATCCTCCCTTACTTCATCCACAAGTTACCACCTTTCCTAACTTCTTCTCATAACTAGGCATGCTATTAAGATTTAGAACTAAAAGGATGAAAATGGAGGCTTAGAGGTTTGAAATTTGGTTTTAAAAACACAAAACTTATATTTGCTGAAAACAGGGTCACGCATACGGGTGAGTGCGCGTTTGGACCATGTCGCGTACGCATCACTCTTCCTGCGTACAAAAGCGTGCCAGATAGAAACCACTGGCCGCGTATGAGGGAGTTCGAGTACGCAAAAACCCCAGGTCACACGTACGCATGCGCGCCAAGCAGAAATGCATGGCCGCGTATGGTATGTATGCATACACATACAATGCAGCAGCTTCAAAAAGCTGCTAAGTCCAGAATTTTCAGTTTGCACACCAAACTTTGATCGAGCATAACTTCCTCATTTTAAAATATTTTTCCTCCGTTCTTCGAACGGCATAAACATCTTGGACCAAATTTTAGTTTTAAAAAGTTTGACACAAATTGAAGGTCTGGAGATTAAGTTATGCTTTACCAAAGTTGGCCAAAAAAATGGTTTTCCTAAAACTTTACAAAACCTCCATTTTCAAAACAAACCAATTCCAACTCATTTTAAAATCAACCAAACCTTAGCCATTCAACATCAAGCCACTCTCAACTCATATTTTGAATTCAACAATATACAATACACATTCATCATCTTACCAATTCTCCATTTTCATCAAATTCCAACCCAATACTTCCAATTTTCCAATATTCAATATACAACATCAAATTTCCATATCAAGCACAATTTCAACTTCAAGTCAACCTTTATAGTTACCAATCATCATCATCACATATAATTCACATGCATCATCAACAAGAGCATCAATTACACCCTCCAAAACCAATAATCACATGAGCAATACTATCCATTTCAACCAATCAACTACATCACAAATTCAATTCCTATCCTAGAGTCACTAGCCTAAGTTTTCACATTACATTACATTTTAGATAAAGAAAAGCGAAACCATACCTTGGTCGATTATCCGCTCAAATTCGAAACACTCCCAATTCACTTTTCCTCAAGCTTCACCAAGGCCTCAATACCACACCAACAGATTTTTGCAGCATATAGCTCCAGTTCCAAGCTTTCCAAAACCTCACTCAAACTCCAATATACATACTTCTACTACCTAATCCATAATATCACATTTAAACATAATCACTTAATACCCATACACAATAAATCAAGAATTCCACAAGGGTTGAGAATTCTTACCTTACTCGCGGACCAAAGAGGCAAGATTAAGCATTTTCCTCAAGTTAATTGGATCCTATAACATCAAAGAGCTCAAAATCTCAACACTTTCACTCAAGATTTTTGAAATTAAGGGCTGGAAAAACTGGAAGGAAAACGTGGCTTACCTCTTGAACAATGTTATGAGTAGAGCTCGACGCTGTGGTCGCGTGGCCGTAAACGGTGCGGCGATCGGAGCTCCGGATAAAAAGTTATAGAGAATTGAAGTTTATGTTTTGGAAGCTCTCCCCCTTCTCCTCAAGTTTCCAGCGTGAAATGCTAATGGAGGGAGAAAGAGTGTGCTGAATCACTAAGTGTGAGTGGAGTAGGTTGGGCCTTGTAACGGCCCAGACCACCCGCTAGCACGATATTGTCCGCTTTGGCACACAAGGCCTCACGGTTTTGCCTTTGACGATAGGGATGATAGCCAAAGCCCCCCACACTCACTCGTCAAAACGCGTCATGCTAGGGAGAGGTATCCACACCCTTATAAGGCATGCTTCGTTCCCCTCCCCAACCGATGTGGGCCTTACAATCCACCCCCCTAAGGGAGTCCAGCGCCCTCGCTGGCACATCGATCCGGGTTCTGGCTCTGATACCATCTGTAACGGCCCAGACCACCCGCTAGCACGATATTGTCCGCTTTGGCACACAAGGCCTCACGGTTTTGCCTTTGACGATAGGGATGATAGCCAAAGCTCCCCACACTCACTCGTCAAAACGCGTCATGCTAGGGAGAGGTATCCACACCCTTATAAGGCATGCTTCGTTCCCCTCCCCAACCGATGTGGTGGTCTGGGCCGTTACAGGCCTTGGGCCCAATACGGGCCTGATTCGACCAATTCATCTCGTTTGGCCCAATATTGGACCAAATTCTTTAAAACCAGTATCAAAATTCTTGTTTTAATTTCCTCTATCACATTAAACTATAATATTTCATTTTCTAATTTTCTAGAATAAATTCTAATTTATGGTTAATTATATAATAATTAACCAGATTTTACATTCTACCCACCTAACAGATATTTTCGCCCTCGAAAATATCGTTCGCTCCAAGAGTCTGCGCGAGTGGTTCCCTTCTCAACCTAGTGGATAGTCTCTCGCCCCTTACCAATCCTTGCAGCGACTTACCTCCCACGTTCGCTCCAACCTGACCTTAACTGTCCTAACATCCTCCCAAGCTTCTCGCTTTCGCTGCGTCACTCTGATCACTTTTTATTAAGGACCTACCTAATCGTTTATGCTAGCCAAACCTCCTATTAAGATAACTTAGGGTCGTCTACAATAGATTATGATTTTTCATTCAACCATGTGTTACTAGTGAATACCATTCTTCAGTATTGTCCAAAGTGGTTAAAAATTAAGTTATTAATTTTCTTATTACCTCCGATCTAAGGATCGGATTCGGTTGTACCCCTATCCCTCCTGTGTGGGTAATCTCTGACCAAATGTCTTGGCTTCCTACAATTGTAACACGAACCCGAACCATAACGACACGGCCTATTTGGGTGATGACCTCCACATCTCTGACAGCTCAAAACATCTGAAGTAGCCGCTGTCTATTTTTCTTTACCGTTTCATTGGGAATCCTCATTCGTCGCAAAATTATTCCGTCCTTGGGGAAAATGTTGTGTGTATCATCTTCTCTTAAACTCTTGACCCTTGGTGCGAATCCTTAGTTGTGCTCCCTGCAGTGGGACTCCCGACGGTAATTCTCTGCCTTAGCAGCCTTCCTCACACATTCTTCAGTGACACAACTCCTATTCACAAGTTCGGAAAAGAACCTAATCCCCATTGGTCTGATAGAGCTCAGAATGTCACTCCGAAGTCCTCCCTCATACTTAATATACTTCCACTCCTCAAAGAAGGTCCGATGCCATCATTCAGCCTTGGCTTAACTGAATGAAGCCAAGAAGAAGCAACGACGCAAGAGGGACAGAGGGAAAAAAGTCCTGAAACACCAAAACTAATCGAACAATTAGAGGAACTGGTGGAAAAAATTGAAAACAGTAGGGTGAAAATAGCATTGGGTTATGCAGAAGGTAAAAGTCCACAGATTGAAAAATAGCGTAAACGAAGAACAGTGTCATCAAAATAGTAATATGAGATCTAAACCAAGAACAGTGAAATAGAGAGAGAAATACTGACGGTATAATGCTTCGATTTGATATAACAAAAATGTGAAAAACTTAGAAGAACAGTAAAACAATACCTTGAATAATATTTCTTCCTTCTTTCTGGTGATTTTTTTATGAAAATTTGTATCTTTTCTTCTTGATTTCTTCTACTCTTCGCGAGGAGTTGGAACGTTTCTTCAGAATCGTAGTTTGTTTCGAATATGGCTTGAATCTTGACGGTTTGGGTTTTGATTGAGGAAGAAGAGGAAGAGTCTGTCATAATGAGCGTGTTTTGGAAAAACGCAACGGGTGATTAAGGCGTGTGCGTTTTACGCTCGATTGTAAAGGAGTGGTGCGCGTGGTTTTTTCTTGGGCTTGGGCCAACTTGTATAGCTTGTAAGCCAAAAAGGCTTGTATGTGTAGCAGGCCTGTTCACTATATTACATCTATATAATTTTATTTTTAGAGGTCGTAATACCTCACTACCTCAATCTTATGACTTAAGCACAAGGCTCTGTGTGGTAGGGCATTACATTATCATATCAGAGCAATTCGTTCCTGTAGAGCCTAAGGGACTGACTGACTATGCTTCTATGCATTCTCTGTGTGTGTGTTAATGTACTATTAGGATATCTGACTAATATAACTGGCATAAACATTCATGAGCATGCATTTGGGACTTTGAAGCACTAGACCTCCAATATTGAGAATCATCAACTTGATATCGAATGTTTGGTGTGTATAGGAACCAAACCTTAAACCCTAAACCCTAAACCCTAAACGCTAAAACCTAAACGCTAAACCCTAAACCACCCAACCTAATATACACCCAAAACATGGAATTTTACACCCTAATAATTTCAATATACACCCAAAGTTCTATCCCCTAAAACCCTAAAACCCTAAACCCTAAACCCTAAAATCCTAAAACCCTAAAATCCTAAAACCCTAAAACCTAAAACCTAAACCCCTAAACCATAAACCCTCTAAACCCTAAACCCCTTAAAACCTTAAAACATAAACTCTAAAACCATAAACCTTAAACCATAAAAACTAAACAAAACAATAATTTCTAACATAAAACAGCAGCATATGAAAATATATAAATGTAAAATGTCAAACACAAGAAAATTCAGAAATACACCCAAAAAACTGAGCGTTACACTAATATTCTATTACTATACACCCAAAAAACTATCCCCTGCTGCTTGTTCCCTGAACTGATAATTCATAACATGTCCGTGATATTGGCTGGAATTTGGTTGCACCACTGATACAACATCAAAAAGGTTTAACTGGAAATAAGAAACTCACATATTAGCAAAACTATTAACAAGAAAATTAAACTCAATCACCACCTATTTAAGGAACATCACTTTTACCTCGTTTAGAGCTTTTGTTTTCTTCTTCTTTGAGGCATTTGCAATCTGTTTGTCCAACTTTGAACCTAGCCTATTTTTGGATGTCCTCTTGTTCGAACCCTTGGAGGGCTTTGAAGCTCGTTAACGGATTTCAAGTTGGCATCTTTGTGAAATAACGAACATGTCCCCTTCCTTTTGGATTTCAATTCTTCCATCTCAACCATGACGTTATCGTTGGCACAGTACAAAATGGCACTCAGCTCCTCCGATTCTGATGCAAATTTGCAAATATTTTGCGAACGAAACACCAATTCGTCAAACATGTTGCTTCTTGGCTCCAACAGTGGCTCGTTGTGGCTACTCTTGATGTGTGTGTGTTACCTCTTTACCTTCTTGTCCATCATTCCAATATATATCTCGGTGACACTTGGGTTACTCGTTCAAATCTTAACACACTTAGGGCGTGGCGGCACAATATGCCTCTTGACTCGAATAATAAGCATTGTCATTTCACTTGGGCTGCTACTGAGTTGTAAGTAACCACAAACTTGTTGAATATTGAGCTGGAAACTTGTTCTCCAACTTCGTATACTGAATAGCTTAGAGCAGAGTTCATTAATCTTGTGATGCAATTCGCCTTTCCTCTGAATTGTGCTTGGACTTCCCTAAACTTTTGGTGAGTGTACACATGTTGAAATTGATCTTCAATGGACGATTTTGTTGCACACGGTATGACTGTAAAAAAATCTGTAGCATCTGATTCTTTCTGCTTGCTCCTTGCTTCCGAGGCAATTATCGTATTATTTGACAAATTGGATAAGCGAGCTGTTCCGTGGAATGAACTTGTTAAAAAATGAATGCATGCTTTCGCTCCTTTGTGTGCTTCTCACCCCTTCCCAGAAGTGGTGATCTAGATAAATTGGAACCCATATATGACGGTCTTCGTAAAGATCTGCAGAATACACCCAAATCAGGCTATAATACACCTAAAAATATGCAATTTACACCTCTGCTGCAGATTTTAAATAACTTTACCTGAAAGCCACTTGTTGTCCACAAGCCCATACTTCAGTAGAAAATTATTCCAATTCCTATCAAATGAGTCTTTACTATGAGAGTTCCAAACAACTTGGCTCATTTCTTGTTAAATTTTTGCATGTCCCTCGTACCCATTTAATTTGCTTGGGATCTTCTTCGTGATGTGCCAAATACACCAACGGTGAATTGTTGTTGGTGTACAAGCCTCTATAGCCCTTTTCATTGACACACATTGATCGGTGAGAATCCCTTTAGGAGCATTTCCTCTCATGCAACGAAGCCAACATTGAAATAACCATTTGAATGATTTAATTTCTTCGTTTTTCATCAAAGCTCATCCAAGAAGTGTTGATTGACTGTGGTGATTCACCCCGACAAAAGAACCACAAACCAAATTATACCTGAAATAAATTACGAGATTACATAATAAAAATCATTACATACACCCAAATAATGATTTTATATACCAAAAAACATCCAATATACACCTCTGTAGCAGATTCATAAAACAACATTAATTTAGCATCATAAACAAGAACAACATATTACCTGTTTGTATTGTAGGTGGTGTCAAATGAAATAACATCTCAGAAATACTCAAAGGCAGCTCTGCTCCTTGCATCGGCCCAAAAAGCTAGCTTAATCGACTAATCGTCCTCAAGTTCGAGCTCAAAAAAGAAATTATGATTCTTCTCTTTCATTCTTAATAAATATTTCCCGAATTCCTTTGCATCTTCTTGTTCTGAAACATTCCGCACTTCTCTCGTGATGTAATTTCTCACGTCTTTTTCGATAAATTTAACTCGCGGTGACCCCCAGCTGCCGCAACGAATGATTGGTAAGTTTTTCTTGGTCTGATACCAGTCTCCTCGTTATTCTCTATTATACGACGAACGGACATGCTTAGTTCCCTGTGCTGTTTGAGCATCTCTGCTTGAGTTGGACAGCAAGGATGTGAATGATGCAACACGACCTTTGAAATGTTCCAAGCACCAACATCCTTCAATGTGTGTATATAAATTCTTGCAGGACAATTTAAACCAGCTGTGGGATTTGTCCTCTCGGTCGGAGATATTTTAAATTTATATTTTCCCTCTCTGCTACATGCAATCAATTGATTCTTAATTTCGTTTTCCTTCTTATTTGTGCTCTGAACTCTTGTAGAAAACCTGCAGCCTTCACATAGTCCTTGTAAAATTTTGCAGCATCTTCAAGGTTGTTAAAATTCATTCCAACCTTTGGAAAAAACTGGCCATCAACAACATAGAGGGGCTGCAAAATACACCATGTTAAAAACAAGGATATACTATAGAGTTTCTGCGCGTCATAAAAAAAATTAACAATTCAACTAAAATACACCGAAGTATTCCTAATCTACACCCGAACGACAACAACTCAACTAAAATAACAAGAAAAGCCATAAACTGTAAATACACCCAAACTTTCCTAAAATACACCCAAATAGTTCTGATCTACACCCGAACGTCTAGTATAAAATGCACAAAATTAATCAAAACTAATACATTAGATTTAATTCATAGTCAATGTTAACACATTAATTTCACAGTCAATGTTCACGCATTATTTAGCTAGACAATCATAAACGACTAACTGCATCAAATTCAGATTCAATAATTAACTAAAACTAAATCACACCTCAGGAACTTCGCCCTGGTTCAGCTGACAATCTGAAGTTGAATCATCCATTATCTTCAAAATGATTTCAAAGCTTGATTTCAAAAACCATGAAAATCGAAAAATACGAAGCAAGAATACAAAGAGAGAAACACACGTAAATGTGATAAACGCATGTAAAACCACGAATGAAAATCCAAAGAGAAATGCACGAAGGAGATCGAACAAATTTGGCAAGAAATTCGAAAAAGGAAACGAAATCTTTTGAAAATTGGAAGTTATATATTCGCACGTTAATTGATTTTGATTGCTTTAAAAGTCTGTTAAAGAGGCACGTGAAACATAGATGCCACAAGAGGCGCGTTTGAGGGTAAAGGACTTGTAAGACTTGTAAGCGTTAATTGCTTGTATGCAGAGATTAATCCTATAGTGAAAAAGATTTATAACTAGGAGCCTTTGTAGGAAAAAGGGTAAAACAAAATCGTTAAATTGAAAAGCGCGACACTCAAGAACTCGATAACTTAAGCGAAGCAAGATAGAAGATAAACTAACACGTATATATATACAGAAGAGTGCCAAAATACAGATAACAAAGCTCAAGCTCGGTTCGCGAAGGTAACCGGCCCGAGCATATAAGTATACATACATATATATAAGAGAACCTAAAATAAACCTAAAAGACAGAGTTACAGAACCTGTTTCTCCAAAATAACCTCTAAGAGGAGTTAATACAGTATATATATAAACAGTAGAGATGATAAGTATCTATACAAATACATATAACCAAAATAAAGCCCCGAGAGATAAGGATCTTCGCTAAATCAGAAGCTTCCAGCATGCCTCAACGAGGAGCATCACGTCCTGCATTTGAAAACCACAAAATCCGCATGGGTGAGAACCGGAGGTTCTCAGCATGGTAACAGTTCCCACATATCTAACATATAATGTCCTGGGAAAGCCGAAGGCAATCCTAGAACTTCCAACATATATTTAAAGCTTATAAATATAACTAAACCATGAAAAAGTAATAGGTAATTATCTATGGGTCTTCAATCTATATAAAACTACCATTTCCAACTCCTCCGAACCTCCCAACCGCCAATAGAACCAAAATACCACAGACACAATTATTTCAAGCAAGAAAATCACAAATAGAAAGCATATACAGCAATTAAATAGGTAGCAATTAGTTTATGCAATCACTTAGGCAATCCAAACAAGTCACACCAAACAAACATATAGATTCATATGATGCATGCCTGTTCTAGTGGCTGATGAGTCTCATCTGTCGGTTATTAAGCCAACCTGACGTGTCCGGTAGCTAACCCGGACACTGTCTCTCTGTTGCGCATTAATACCATTAGAGGGAATATGTGCCCAGTCACCGTTAGAGGGTATCTGTGCCCTGTCACCGTTAGAGGGTTGATAAACCACTATTTTATAGTTTATCTTGTGCTCAATTAAGTGGTTTTTATCAACTATTTACCCACTTATTCATACTTTTTGCATGGTTTTACATTTGCCTTCCTAATTATGTGCTTTGATTGAAAACATGCTTCTTTGGCCTTAAGTTCCCTATGTTTCATCCTCTCTTATTACCATTAGATGCCTTGATATGTGTGTTAAGTGATTTCAGAGATTACAGGGTAGGAATGGCTTAGAGGATGGAAAGGAAGCATGCAAAAGTGGAAGGAATACAAGAAGTTGGAGAATATGGAATGAGAACCGGGGGTTCTCAGCATGGTAAAGGTCCCACACACATAATATATAAGGTCCTGGGAATGCCAGAGGCAATCCTAGAATGTCGACACTCAGATTATAGAGCTTAAAGTATTAAACATAAGCCATAAAAGGTGGTTTACTAAGGATATTTAAACCTAACTTAACTTAACCTTAAATCTAAATCTCATTCTGCCATTCCTCCATACCTCCAACTCCATCATGCATTTTCACAGACAACTAAACAGACAAAGGCAAGCACAAGAAGGTTACAAGTACTGCAGGTAACAAATATACATTTAACATGGCAAGTACATATAGGCACACCCAATTAAGGCATAAGCAAGTAATTCAAGTAATATGCATATGATGCATGCATGTCCTATGGCTGATGAGGCTCATCTGTCGGTTATCCAGCCAACTCGACAAGTCTAAATTGTCTTTAGACTGTCCCCCGACGTGCATCCCCAAGAGTCTATGCATAGATTTTTCTCAAATAATCAATATTGCTCAATGGGGTTAACATTCCCGGGAATTTATATAGTGCCCAGTCACACTTACGTCGTAGGGTCAACAGAGTATCGAGTTTTCAACCTGGTACACGTGGTGGCAAGCCACAACACTTAATCCAGGGAATCTCGTATCTCAGATCATTCAAATTCATAGGCCATATAAATAATTCAATTATAATTCATCAACATCCACATCATTCTCAATCGCATTTCATTCATCATCATTCATCAATCATACTCAATCATTATCCTTCATTATCACACCTCCCATTCCATTCATCAATAGTTTCAATTCAAAACATAATTCATTCTTTTCTAAATGAATCAAACTTCAAACTAGGGGTGCACATGGGCCGGGTGAAGCCGGGTTTGATGTGACCCAGACCCGACCCGAAATATACACCATAGACCCGAACCCGGCCCTAGACCCGATGAAACCAATACACTTTCGGGCCACAATTATACCGGGTGAAAACCGGGTGAAAATTGGGCCATTAACATTACATTACGTTGATACCTTCTTATAAGTTAGCATGTAAAAATATCTAAATTTTCAAGACTCCAACCATTATTTAACATGGTAAAATTCACTTAGAAAAATATAACAAGAATCAACCCTTCTTCAAAATTAAAGCATAACCACAATCAATACTAATATTGTCTAATAATACCAAATATTTAAATCAATACAAATAACACAATATTATGCATTAGTCTAAAGTCTTATGCATTCTAAACATAAAACATTAACTTATAGTCTTATAATGACTAATAACACAAAATATTAAAATTTACAATACTTAAATTTCACATAAGAATAGTTATGATCCATCACTAATAACACAAAATATTAATTGTGTATGATGACCGGGCCACCGGGCCGACTTCGGGTGACCCGAGCTATGGCCCGGACCCGACCCGAAATAATGACCGGGTCTATTTTTGAGACCCTTACCCAGCCCTAAACCCGATGAAATCACACCAAATTATCCCCTAACATGTTCGGGACCGGGCCGGGCCTTCGGGCCGGGCCGGGTCTGTGCACCCCTACTTCAAACATATTCATTTTCTTAATAACTCAAAATCAAACCATATAACCTTTGAATCTAGATCTTCTTAAATAATCATCTAAACAAAATCTCTAGTTTTTTATAAAATTTCGGCAGTACCTCCTCTAAAACTCGGACTTTGCCACCCTTTTCGGGTCCAAACCTGCATTCTTTTCAATTCAACATACCCTTCCTCATCATCATAACAATCACCACAATAAATCTACCTCAGATAAATAATTATACAAATACAATATTCAAATCCAATAACCAAAATTCAACTAAGAATCATAGTTCACAAATCCTAGGATTTTAACACAAAATACCTCATTATCACAACAACCTCCACAATAGTTATACCTCAAATCAATAATTCACCAAATCACCAGTTAATCAACAAGCACCAAACCAACCATGTTCATCAACAGGATACTAAGCATTAAGTATACACATGCAATCCAACTTATCCTATGGTCATCTAGCCTAAGTTTTCACAGAACATTATATGTTAAATGCAAGAAACCTAAACCATACCTTAGCCGATTCCCAAGTATTATTCCAAGACAATTTTCCTAAAAGAACACTGCCCTCAAAACCTCAACTAATCCACTTCCTCCAAGTTCCAATATTCACAATTTCAAGCTCCAATTATTTATTCACAACCTAATACATATTCATAACACACATATACCCAATTTACTACTCAAAGCTCAAATTCAATGAAAATAAAATAGAATTATCGTATCCTCACCTTACCCAAACTTTACATAAGCAAGAATGAACCTTTTACTCAAGCTAATTGGATCCTAAAACATCAGAAATCAAAGAAATTCAACATTCCCATTAAAAATTCGAAAATTGGGGGAAAAGAGGGCTGAGAGTGATTAAACAAGTTACCAGTGAAATTGTTCTGGTAGAAATGTAGAGCTCGATGCGGTGGACGCATGGCCGCAAACGGTGCGGCGATCGGAGAAGTTACGGGAATCGGAAGGTTGCCGTAAGGGTTTCGGGAGCTTTCGTTCTCCCTGGAGCTTTCACGATGTTCATAGGTGAAAATGAGGAAGAAAGGGCTTTCGGCTCATTTAAAGTGTTGGTCCGGTTGGACCGACGGCCCGGTTTGAGTCTGGTTCAACCGGTTCAGCCCGTTCGGTCCAATCTTGGACCGATTTCTTCGAAATTAGTGTCAAAATTCTCGTTTCGATGAGCTCTATTCTAATTTAATATAATATTTGCATTTCTAATCTTCCTTATTAAAAACTAATTTATTGACTAATTATCTACTAATTTAACTGGGGTTTACATCCTACCCACCTAATAAAGAAATTTGCCCTCAAATTTCAAATCTAGTTACCTGAAAATAGATGTGGATAGTCCTTTCGCCTATCTGATTCGAGCTCCCAGGTATGTTCCTCGATACCAGCTCGACTCCAAGCTACTTTACCAATGATACTTCCTTCCCGCATAATCGTTTAATACTGATGTCATCGATTCTCACCGGAATTACTGGGAGTGTTAGATCTTCTCTTACTTGAATTGGTTCCGGTTCTAGAACATGACTTGCGTCAGAAGTATACTTCCGAAGCTGCGATACATGAAATACATTGTGCAAATTCGAAAGATACGGCGGTAAGGAAATTCTATAAGCCACTGGTCCAATTCTCTTCAGGATCTCATACGGTCCAATATAATAGGGATTTAGTTTCTTAGTCTTAATAGCTCTTCCCACTCCAGTAGTTGGTGTAACTTTTAGAAAAACATGCTCCCCTTCCTCAAATTCTAAAGGCTTTCACCTCTGATCAGCATAACTTTTCTGGCGGCTCTGGGCTATAAGCATTCGACTACGAATCTTCTTTATCTGTTTAGTAGTTTCAGCTATCATCTCAGGTCCTAATAAACTCCTTTCTCCAGTTTCATACCAACACAACGGAGATTAACATTTTTTGCCATACAGAGCCTCATATGGAGCCATTCCGATGCTCGCATGATATCTATTATTATAAGCAGACTCTACTAATGGCATATACCGATCCTAGCTTGCCGGCTGGTCCAAAACACAAGCCCTTAGCATATCCTCCAAAGTCTGAATAGTTCTCTCTAACTGACCATCTGTCTGAGTGTGATACGCATTACTCAAGCTTAATTGAGTCCAAAATGCACGCTGAAAAGCTCCCCAGAATCTTGATGTAAAGCGAGGATCCCTGTTAGATATAATTGTAGAAGGCACTCCATGCAACCTGACAATCTCTTTAATATACATTCGAGCTAATTTTTCCATTGTACAACTTATTCGGATAGGAAGAAAGTGAGCTAATTTTTTCAGTCGATCCACAACCACCCAAATAGCGTCACAACCAGACCGGGTCCTAGGCAAACCCATCACAAAGTCCATTACAATACTCTCCCATTTCCATTGTGGAATCTCTAAAGGCTGAAGGGTCCTTGATGGTCTCTGATGCTCAATCTTAACCTTCTAACACGTTAAACATTTAGATACATGCAATGCCACATCATTCTTCATACCTGGCCACCAGAACATCGCTTTCAGATCCTGATACATTTTAGTACTCCCCGGGTGAATTGAGAATCCACTCTTATGAGCTTCCTTTAAAATACTCTGTCGTAAGTCTCCGATATCTGGCACAATAATCCGGTTCTTGAACCTCCACAAACCATCCTGTCCTTCTGACACTCTCCACTGTTTTTCCTGTTCAACTGCTGGTAATACCTTACGTAACACTTCACTATCTTGGTGAGCCTTCAGAAGTTCTGATTTAAAATCACTTGAAATCTGCAACTGACTCAAACACAAAATTCCAGATTCTTCTCTAACTCCCAAATTCAAACCTTGAAATGCTTTCAGTAACTCTTCCTCCCGTAGCATCTTCCAAGCTGCATATAAAGACTTTCGACTCAAAATGTCTGCCACAACGTTCGCTTTTCCTGGATGATAATTCAATTCAAAATCATAATCTTTCAGAAGCTCCATCCACCTTCTCTGGCGCATATTCAACTCTTTCTGCTAAAAAAGATACTTCAAACTCTTATGGTCTGAGAAAACATGAAACTTAACGCCATAGAGGTAGTGACTCCAAATCTTTAAAGCAAACACAACAGCAGAAAGTTCCAAATCATGTGTCGGATAGTTCATTTCATGTGATCTTAATTGCCGTGAGGTGTATGCTACAACATTCTGGTGCTGCATCAGAACGCACCCCAACCCTTTCAGAAATGCATCACAGTACACTTCAAACGGTTCACTTGGTTCAGGTAATACCAATACAGGTGTAGTAGTCAACCTGTGCTTCAATGCTTGGAAACTCTCTTCACATTCCGGAGTCCAGACAAAAGGCGTATCCTTCCTAGTCAATTTAGTTAAAGGTAAGGCGAGCTGTGAAAATCCCTTAATGAATCGTGATAATACCCCACCAAACCTAGGAAACTCCTGATCTCTATCACTGAAGTTGGTCGCTCCCAATTCATCACTGCTTCCTCCTTAGCAGGATCCACAGCTATCCCCTGCTTACTCACCACGTGGCCGAGAAACTTTACTTCACTCTTCCAGAACTCACATTTAGATAACTTAGCATATAACTTCCTGTCTCTCAGAATTCGCAGTACAGTTCGCAAGTGATCATCATGTTCCTCTTCAGACTTAGAATAAACAAGAATGTCATCAATGAAGACAATAACAAACTTGTCCAGATACGGTCGGAAAATCCTGTTCATATAATCCATAAATACTGCCGGGGCATTAGTTAACCCGAAAGACATTACCGTATACTCATAATGACCATAACGTGTCTTGAAAGCAGTTTTCGGAATATCCTCATCTCTAACCCTTATCTGATGATACCCGAATTGTAGGACAATCTTAGAAAACACACCGGCATCCTGTAACTGATCCATTAGATCATCGATTCTAGGCAACAGATATTTATTCTTCACTATGATCTTATTCAATTGCCGATAATCGACACACAACCGCATACTCCCATCCTTCTTCTTTACCAGTAACACTGGCGCTCCCCACGGAGAAACACTTGGTCGGATAAAATGCTTACCCAACAGATCTTCCAGCTGAGCTTTCAGTTCAGCCATTTCTAAAGGTGACATCCTATAAGGAGTAATTGAAATCAGACCGGCTCCAGGCACCAACTCAATTGCGAATTCCACTTCCCGGTTAGGTGGAAATTCATTAATATCATCCGGAAACACATCTGAAAATTCACATACAACTGAAATCTACTCTAAACTCTGATCATCACCTAATACTCCCGCAGTTAATAACATAATACCCTGACATTCAGTTCCAGAACAGTTTACTATCATAGAATTCAAATAGTAACTATTCACCACAGCCGGTGCTTCTGACCCTTCCGGCATAAACTGTACTAACTTCTCAGAAAAATCAAGCAAAACATGATTCTTGGATAACCAATCCAATCCTAAGATGAGATCAAGACCATTCATAGGCAAACAAATCAAATCATGCACAAATTTACGCTGTTGTACTCGAAAGGGAACTTGTGGACATCCTATCCTAGTCACCATAGCTTCATGAGTAGCATTATATACTTTCAAATCATAACCTAAAACCACCATTCTCAATCCTAATTCATGGGCCTTTTCAAATGCAATAAATGAATGAGACACTCCTGAATCAAATAAAGCATTTAAGATTTTACCAGCCACTTCACAATTACCTCTAATCAGTGTCTCAAATCCCTCAGCACCTATGGTAGAAGTGGTGTATACTCTCCCTGGCTGCTGCACTCTATCAGTCTCATACTTTTTCTTCTCCGGGCAATTACTGGCTATATGCCCGGGCTGTCCACAGGAATAGCATACTCTAAGTCCTAATCTTCACGGAACTCCAGGATGATACTTTCCACACTTCTGACAATTCAGATCCTGCTGTGGCTGCTTCCCAAACCTTTTTCCTTGACTAACATTAGTATTCGGCCTTCTGTAATTACCTTGACCCTGAGTCTGCTGCGGAACAAAGCCTCCATGCTTGAAATTCCTACCTCTCGGAGCAAAGTTTCTCCCTGAAGGCCTCTGAAAAGGCACCCTCAAACTTCCTTTCTCTGCTGCTGCCGCCTTCCTCACACAATCCTCAGCCACCCTACTCTTATTCACCAATTCAGAAAATACCCTGATCTCCACTGGGGCAACAAAACTCTGAATATCGCTCCAAAGACCTCCTTCATATTTAATACATTTCCATTCAGCAAAATCTTCAGGCGCACCTTGACAGATACGAGAAAAGCGACCTAACTCCTCAAATTTGCTAGTATACTCAGCAACAGTCATCTGTCCCTGCTTTAACTGCATTAATTCAAGTTCCTTGACATTTCTGGCTGAATTAGGAAAGTACTTCTTATAGAACTCTGTTCGGAAAATCTCCCAAGGAATCGCAGCACCATCAGGCTGCAGAATACGTCATGTTTCCTGCCACCAATACTGAGCTTCACCTTGCAACTGATAAGTTCCAAACTCAACCCATTGCTCTTCAGGAACCTGCTGTGCCTGTAACACCCTTTCTATAGCCTGAATCCAATTATCTGCAGCAGTGGGATTTGAGGTTCCCTTGAAGGTCGGAGGGTGAACTTTCAAAAATGTAGCAAGCGTCATAGGACCGTTCACATCATTATTATTCCCATGATTACCCTGATTTATCTGATCACCTAATGCCTCGGCTATCGCATGCATAGCTGCAGCCATATTTCCTAGGGCAGCCATAAAGTCTACTGGATCAGTCCCTATGGGGGCAGGAGTAACGGTGCCTGTCCTACCTCTACCTCGCCCGCGACCGCGTCCGCGAGTCGACATCTGGTCCCTATAGACACCAAACAAGTGATATTAAGTTGATCAGTCTCAATATCGCAGGTCTAATGCTTTAAGTTCCAAATGCATGCTCACAAACGTTTATGCCATATATATCAATCAGATATCCTAATAGTACATAAACACATATACAGAGAATGCACAGAAGTACAATCAGTCCGTCTTTCAGGCTCTATAGGAACGAACTGCTCTGATACCATAATGTAACACCCTACCACACTAAGCTTTACGCTTAAGTCGTAAAACAGAGGTAGAGTGGTATTACGACCTCTAAAATAAAATGAGTACATATAATAGCAGAAGAATTATAATATGCTAGGAGCCTTGAAGAATAGAGGAAATAAAAATCGCAAAATAAAAGCGCAACGCTCAAGGAACGAGTTAACTTGCGTGCTAAGAAAACCATACCTATCAAACATAAGATAACAGAAGTAGGAATAGAGTGCCAAAGATACAAAATAACAAGCTCCTGACTCAGCCTGCGAAGTCAAGACTGGTCAGAGAATATTTACATATATATACATACATATCCAAAACCCAAAAGTACATATACACAATCCTGCCTCTCCATAAACCTCTAAGAGGATAAAAAAGAACAAGTTATCCAGAGAGAAAGCCAAGTACAATATATATATATATATACATCATAGCATAATAAAATAACCCAATAACCACTCCGCTTTAAGAGTCCAGACGCCTAACGAGATGCCTTTCGACCTGCATCTAAAAAACAACAACATAGTATGGAATGAGAACCGGGGGTTCTCAGTATGGTAAAGGTGTCACACACATAATATATAAGGTCCTGGGAATGCCAGAGGCAATCCTAGAACGCCGACACTCAGATTATAGAGCTTAAAGTATTAAACAGAAGCCATAAAAGGTGGTTTACTAAGGATATTTAAACCTAACTTAACTTAGCCTTAAATCTAAATCCCATTCTGCCATTCCTCCATACGTCCAACTCCATCATGCATTTTCACAGACAACTAAACAGACAAAGGCAAGCACAAGAAGGTTACAAGTACTGCAGGTAACAAATATACATTTAACATGGAAAGTACATATAGGCACACCCAATTAAGGCACAAGCAAGTAATTCAAGTAATATGCATATGATCCATGCCTGTCCTATGGCTGATGAGGCTCATCTGTCGGTTATCCAGCCAACTTGACAAGTCTGAATTGTCCTTAGACTGTCCTCCGACGTGCGTCCCCAAGAGTCTATGCATAGATTTTTCTCAAATAATCAATATTGCTCAATGGGGTAACATTCCCGGGAATTTATATAGTGCCCGGTTACACTTACGTTGTAGGGTCAACAGAGTATCGAGTTTTCAACTTGGTACACGTGGTGGCAAGCCACGACACTTAATCCAGGGAATCTCGTATCTCAGATCATTCAAATTCATAGGCCCTATAAATATTTCAATTATAATTCATCAACATCCACATCATTCTCAATCACATTTCATTCATCATCATTCATCAATCATACTCAATCATTATCCTTCATTATCACACCTCCCATTCCGTTCATCAATAGTTCCAATTCAAAACATAATTCATTCTTTTCTAAATGAATCAAACTTCAAACATATTCATTTTCTTAATAACTCAAAATCAAAGCATATAACCTTTGAATCTAGATCTTCTTAAATAATCATCTAAACAAAATCTCTAGTTTTTTATAAAATTTTGGCAGCACCTCCTCTAAAACTCAGACTTTGCCATCCTTTTTGGGTCCAAACCTGCATTCTTTTCAATTCAACATACCCTTCCTCATCATCATAACAATCACCACAATAAATCTACCTTAGATAAACAATTATACTAATACAATATTCAAATCCAATAACCAAAATTCAACTAAGAATCATAGTTCACAAATCCTAGGCTTTTAACAAAATACCTCATTATCACAACAACCTCCACAATAGTTATACCTCAAATCAATAATTCGCCAAATCACCAGTTAATCAACAAGCACCAAACCAACCATATTCATCAACAGGATACTAAGCATTAAATATACACATGCAATCCAACTTATCCTATGGTCATCTAGCCTAAGTTTTCATAGAACATTATATGTTAAATGCAAGAAACCTAAACCATACCTTAGTCGATTCCCAAGTATTATTCCAAGACAATTTTCCTAAAAGAACACTGCCCTCAAAACCTCAACTAATTCGCTTCCTCCAAGTTCCAGTATTCACAATTTCAAGCTCCAATTATTTATTCACAACCTAATACATATTCATAACACACATATACCCAATTTACTACTCAAAGCTCAAATTTAATAAAAATAAAATAGAATTATCGTATCCTCACCTTACCCAAACTTCACATAAGCAAGAATGAATGTTTTTCTCAAGCTAATTGGATCCTAAAACATCAGAAATCAAAGAAATTCAACCTTCCCATTAAAAATTCGAAAATTAGGGGAAAAGAGGGCTGAGAGTGATTAAGAAAGTTACCAGTGAAATTGTTCTGGTAGAAATGTAAAGCTCGATGCGGTAGACGCGTGGCCGCAAACGGTGCGGCGATCGGAGCTCGAACGGAGAAGTTACGGGAATCGGAAGGTTACCGTAAGGGTTTTGGGAGCTTTCGTTCTCCCTGGAGCTTTCACGCTGTTCATAGGTGAAAATGAGGAAGAAAGGGCTTTCGACTCATTTAATGTGTTGGTCCGGTTGTACCGACGACCCGATTTGAGTCCGGTTCAACCGGTTCAGCCCGTTTGGTCCAATCTTGGACCGATTTCTTCAAAATTAGTGTCAAAATTTTCGTTTCGATGATCTCTATTCTAATTTGATATAATATTTGCATTTCTAATATTCCTTATTAAAAACTAATTTATTGACTAATTATCTAATAATTTAACCGGGGTTTACATTTCATATATTTAAAGTAAAGGAATGAATTTTGCTTTCTGTTTCTCTCTGTCTATTTGTACCCGAGCTTGTTGCTTGAGATTGTCGGTTTTAGATAGCTAAGGAACAGAGAAAAAATATTCTGAATAATATAAAAATATGTTGCTGGCTATGCTCATGAATCATCTAGAGACTTTATTATATAGCGATACTGGTTACAACTTACTCTCTGTAATATTTTAAGGTATCATGCTATACATTCTGTAATATTATATGATTTAATGTAATACCACTACATACTCTTTGTTTCTAACATAAATATTTGTTCTGTTTCATAATTTTTTTAGAATTTTTCTTGGATTTTGTTTCGCTAATGGTCTTGCTTCATTGGCACTTCTACGGCAAGGAATGAAAGATAAAACAAGTGATGGGATATTTGACTGGAATGTTTCAAGTGCCTCTATTTATTATCTTGTTGTTGAGGTATAACTCTATTATATCAAAATTTTTTACTGTTTTATTCCTTATAAAATATAAATTATGATTCAAAATACAAGTTCTAGGTGAAAATATAATAATAATAATATAAATGAGATAGTAACCATTACCTTCATTTAGAAATATTAGTGTAATTGTAATCAAGTTTTTGACCACTGTTAGCACCGGTATTCATCACACCTTCATTTAGAAATATCTGTCAAATATTGTAGAAAAATGATAAATTATAGAAAAAAAATTATTAGAATGGATAGGTTTTTTTTGTTAATTTTAAACATTTTTATAATACTATATGTATTGTACGTGCATACATTCATCAAAGTTAAAATGGTGTGTGAAAACTGAAAGGTACTCATTCTTATAATTTATAAACACTAATATTCAAACTATATGTAGTTATATTCACGTCTTAATTAACTATCATCATTATATAAATAGTTATCTTTGTTTAATCTTTTAAATTCTTGTCTTTTGTAATATATTCATCATCTATAATATAATTAGACTTGCTTTTTTTTTTTAAATTAAGAGCACAGTCAAAATTAAGTGGTTTTAGATCTTATTTAATAGACATTTATTTATATAAAAAAATTTTATTTTGTGTTTTATGTAAAACAGAAGAAGTAGTTGGGCCGTATACCAACTGACGAAGAAGTCTTTAAGAAAATCCACACTCTTAAAAGTGACAAATCTAAATAGGTGGACAAGCACTCTCAAAACACTCATGTAAGATATAGCATAAATATTAAATTAATGTACATACTGTCACTTGAATATTTATATACACACATGCATGTATGTATATATGCAACTAGAAATGCTTAATTAGTTTAGGGTGTGATTAAGTGAAAGATGAGTTGTTAAATTAATAGTTTAATTAGTGGATTGATTTGAGAGTGGAGAGCAAGAAGAGGAAAAGGATCCAACGGGTTCAATGGCAGCATCACCCAATAAATATTATTTATCAGAAGATGACATACCTTGAGCTGCATTTGTTTTTTATTCTTATTTTTTTTCAGGAAGTTGTATTTGATGTATTCATAGAAATATATATGTGTATGGTTTATCTCATGCTGTATTATACTAAATCTAAAGTGATAATAGGAATATTTGAATAATTTTTTGGTAGACATAATCAAGTCATAAGTACCGTATTATTGGTAAATAATGTACTTTATTGTTTAAAACTTGATTTATATAATTGATATAATCATTGTGCAACAGGAGAAGTTTATAAAAAAAGTTGGCAAAAGTTCAGGCCCAACATGCCGAGGCTCAAGCACAGGGAATGGAGCTACCATCAATTGATAAAGACTTGATTTGGGAGGAAGTGTATGGTGGGCAAAAGAAAAATCGAGTTTACAGAAAAGGGTCATTCTTTTCTAGCTCTATCAAGTCTGGATCCACTTCTGCCAATTTTGTATCTGGAAGAGCATCTAGAAATTAAAAATTTGTTCCTGATTTGCGAGAACAGATTCATAATCTTAATGAAGAGCTTTTTCAACGTGTTACTCAACAAACAGATGAGCGCATTAGTAAGTTGTTAGATACACGCTTGACTCCTTTGAAAAAGACTCAAAAGAAGTTAGAAAAGTTAGAACGGAAAATTGGAAAGGCCAAGAAGGAAAAGCTGAAACAGAAGAGATGGAATGAGGCTTATGTTAGCTATTATGAGAAGGTTAGAGCATCAAGTAGTTCTAGTGCTGTTTCACAACCACCACCATTGCTGCCACCCTTAATCTCTTTAGATGAGGACTATGATGATGAGGAGGGTGAAGATGACACTGAAGGCTATAGCTGATAGTTTTAGTATGGTTGAACAATATACTGAGAATTATAGTTCATGATCAATACACTTTGTTTATGTTTTGAATTATATTGACTTACTTGTTTATAGTACTTTTCTTTTAGTTTGATAATACGATGAATTTGTTTATTTTTTGAAATATTATAAATATTCGAATTCAAATTAGATAAAAATTTGTATTAAATTTATATTTATTTTATATGCAAACAAGTTTATTTTGTAATGAAAAAATCTAAAAAAAAAATCTATTTTACCTTACTGACGGATTTACAGACGGAATTTCTGTCTGTATTCAGAGTTTGGGATGATTTTCCAAAGTTCCAATTACAGACGGAAAATCTGTTGCCAATTACCGACGAAAAATCCGTCAGAAAATCTAACTGTAATTATCGACGGAAAATCCGTCGAAAAATCTGTCTCTAATTACCGATAGAAAATCCATCGGAAAGTTCGACGTTCCAGGGAAATGGAGGTAAAAATTTATCGAGAGAAAATCTGTCGGTAACTGGTAAAAAATCTGTCGGTAATTTTTCGACGAAAAAAATTCGTCGGTAACAAAAAATCTGTCTATAATAAAGACTAAATCTGTCTATAAATCTATCTGTATTAAACAATTTTCTAGTCGTGAATTATTATTATTTAAAAGAATAAATATTTTGGAGTGTAAAATATTTTTGAATTTAGCCTAGCAGAAAATACGACTAACCAAATATTATATATTACTATATGAGTGAATGATAATTAAAGAATATTCTATTCAATTTGACATTTTTGTATCGATGAATAGAAATAATTGTTTGGTTAAAAAAATATTACATTATTAAAATTTGTAGACTTTCGAAACACCATTAAAAATAAATTAAATGAAAATATATAAAGTCCAAGAATATTTAAACTTATTTTGAAATTCAGTGCCTATAAAAATTTATTCAATATAATACATAATACATAGTAACTAAAGTTTAATTTATTCTTAAAATGTCAACACGACTCTATAAAATTATCATCTACTGCAATTTTTTTAATATGAATGGGACCACGGCTCGCCCTTGCAACCCTAATTGGTGGTTGATCAATTCCTGGATATGCCCTTCTTTTCAATCATTCATGTTTCCATTATTTTTTGAGGGGAAAAAATAAAGAAAACATTATCCTCTGTTTTGGTTCTCATCCTGGCAATTGAAATTACTTTTGTTTCCAAAGAGTAGGAGTGTGCATGGTCCGATCCGGTTTGAAGATTCGGCCCGATTCCAAACACTTTAGGAATTATTTTGGTGTGATTTCACCGGGTCTAGGGTCGGGTAAGGGTTTTAAAAATAGACCCGGTCATTATTTCGGGTCGGGTTCAGGTCATGGTTCGGGTCGTCCGAAATCGACCCGGTGACCCGGTCATCATATACAATTAATATTTTGTGTTATTAGTGATGGATGATGGCTATTTTTATGTGAAATTTAAGTATCGTAAACTTTAATATTTTGTGTTATTAGTTATTATAAGATTATAAGTTAATGTTTTATGTTTAAAATGCATAAGATTTTAGACTAATGCATAATATTGTGTTATTTGTATTGATTTAAATATTTGGAGTTATTAGACAATATTAGTATTGATTATGGTTATACTTTAATTTTAGAGAAGAGTTGGTTCTTGTTATATTTTTCTAAGTGAATTTTACCATGTCAAATAATGGTTGGAGTCTTAGAAATTTGGATATTTTCACATGCTAACTTATAAGAAGGTATCAAGGTAATGTAATGTTAACGGCCCGATTTTCACCCGGTTTTTACCCGGTATAATCGTGACCCGAAAGTGTATAAGTTTCATCAGGTGTAGGACCGGATTCGGATCTAATAAATAGACCCGGTATATATTTCGGGTCGGATCTGGATCACATTAAATCCGATTTCACCCGACTCATGCACAGCCTACTAAGGAGCATCAATAACCAGATTGCATTTGCATTGGGATCTTCAAAGAGCATGTATAAATTAAAGCAAGAGTAAACGTTAATTTATTTTTTTTAATATCAATTCAAGTATTTAACCTTAACAAAATTAGTAGTATTTATTCTTTAATTTAAACAACAAATTTTGGTCACTCTGGAAATTAGTGAGCTCGAGGGAGATGAAGGAGAGAAGCTTCGCGAGATTAGGGAGTTTGATACAGATGATTGATGAACTATGTCGTCATTTTTTAATTCATTAGAGAATAAATAAAAAATCTAATTATATTAGTTTTTTTTTTACAGAAATAATATTTTTTATTTATAAAAAAAAATCAAATAACACTTATAAATATCATAAAAATATTAATTTTATATCGATAACAAGAAGGTAAATATTCTATATATTCTATATATTGAAATATAATCTAATAGCAAGCACAATATTCGATTATTAAAAATTTTAAAAAGTAAAATCGGACACAAATTTGAGTCTCTTTTTTTTCTAGATTTACACACAAATGCTGCAGGACAGTAAGATATATCTTCTTCTTCTACATATAGATCTGAATATTTTCTAATTCTAAAAATTTTTCTATAAACAAACAACTTTTTCGTAGAGCTTTCTTTCTAGACCTGAAAAGATCTGTAACATCAAAATACTATCGACAACTATAAAGAGAACCAAAAGTACCACCACAAAATAGGAAAAAATACCACAGCTAAATTATAAAATCAAGAGCACAGAGCTAAACTCAGGTCCAAAAGAAAGTTATTTTGGATCTATATCTGGATCTCAAATCTAAATTTCTGAAAGAAAAAAAATAGAAAAAAAGAACCAAGAAACAGAAAGGAAAAAAAAAAGGAAAAGAGAAAGGAGATAAGGAGGTGGCGGAGCGGTGCAAACAGAGGCAGAAGAAGAAGAAGAAGAGGAGGAGAAGAAGGAAGGAGAGACAGAGAAGACAAAGAAGGAAGGAGGAGGTTAAAGGAAAAAGGAGCAGAGGAGGGCCACCGCGGCCTAGACTGAGGCGGTGGCGACAACCCTCAAGAGAGCTTCGCGGTTTTACTTCTACGGGAGAGAGAGAAGAGCTGCGCTAGGATTTTTGTGAACGAGTGTTGAGTTTATATTAGAGTTAGTTATAGTATAAAGTACTAAATTGGTCCCCTATGTTTGGACCTAATTCTGTTTTGGTCCCTAAGGTTTAAAACGTCCTATTTGAATCCAAAATTTTTTTATTAAACTTCAATATAGTCATGCCGTGAAATCAATGTTAAATAATTAACGAAACTCAATTTTCAGATATGAAAAACTTATATAACCAAACTCTTCGGTTGCCGAGGAAAGTTTCCCACGGTAAAGGTGACGATGGCCTTGTCCTCGTCGCCACCGACAAATTTTTCTGCAAAAAACGAATCCTCGACGATGTTCTCCATGTGCTTGAACCAAGGCACGGTGATACATCCGTTGCTGATCATGTGTCTCTCGAATTTGTACCTCTTCTTCAGAGAATGACATTAAGGTTTGGTGAAACGGTAACGTTAATTATTTAACATTGACTTCATAGCAAGACTACGTTAAAGCTAAATAAATTTTTTTTGAATTCAAATAAGACACTTTAAATCTTAGAGACCAAAACAAGATTAGACCTAAACGACCAATTCAGTACTTTAACTTATAGTATAAATACTGCACACTAAACTAACTTTCCATAATGAGAGTTTTATAGAATTATCACTAATAACTTAACTACCAACTGCCACATTAACGTGCCTATGCTAACCAGTAACTCTTCTCCACATAAACTTCACTAACTTAGCCTATTTTCAACTAGCAAACATATGAGAGAGTAACAGTGAGTATTAGCAAACATATGAGGGAGTAAAACAGTGAGTAACTGAGTATCAATAAACTTCAGTCTCAAGTGACACCTCCCTCTCAACCTAGAATAACTTTCATTAAACATTCTTAGCTTGCCATGACATTTATGAAATAGATTTGGAACTATAGTCTTAGTCGATATATCTGCTATTTGATTTGCAGTTGAAATAAGTAGCAACTTTGTTCCTTACTCTTGCCATTTTGCCCCTCACAATGTGGCAGCTCTTTTCTATATTTTTTATTTTCTCATGAAAGATTGGGTTGGTTGCAATGTACATGGCGATTGATTATCATAATATATGACAATTCGTTTGATTGATTTCACTTGTAGTTCTTTCAAAATATATGTATTCCACTGAGATTCTCGAGTCGTTATTGCTAGTGCTCTATACTCCCTCACATGAAGAGCTAGCCATTGTATTTTACTTCTTACTTTTTTATGAAATAATTGAGTTCCCTATAACAAAAACAGTTCCTTGAAATTGATCACCCTAGATAAGTGCCTTAGTTTTATTGGTTCTAAATCTAATTTAGATGAGAACATTAACCCCAAAGATGGAGGAGCTCTTTTGATGTATTTGAACACCCTAAATCCAACTTTGAAGTGTCTTTCCGTAGCACGATTCAAATATTGGTTTAACTTATTTATTGCGTTTGCTATCTCGGCTGTGTGTTGGTCAAGTAAAGAAGCCTCCCAATCAGCCTTCTATATTCTAAGGTTGATTGAAAATGTGTGCTTGAAGTCTTCGATAGTTTCAAAGTATAGTCCATAGGGGATAGATGCTGCTCTTGCTTCGTGGTACTTCAAGTCCTAAGTAAAATTTGAGTTCTTTAATGTCTTTAATTCTGAACAATTCATGCAGATGTTATTTCACAAAATTGATTTCTTTCAAATCATTTCCAACTATAATCAAGTCATCAATAAATACTAAAATCATAGTGAAACCAGAAATTATAGATTTAGTGAATAAACTATAGTCATGTCTCGATTGAGAGTATCAAAGTAGAGCATAGTTTGGTGTTTCATTGTCTATTAGCTTGTTTCAAGCCATATAAAGACATGTCTAGCTTGTAAATAAGATTAGAAGTAAAAAGTTCTAGACCTGGGAGAGATTTCATATAAACTTCTCCATGGAGATCTCCATACAAGAAGGCTGTATTCACATCTAATTCTTCGCTTCAGCAAATGATAGCGAAATTCGCAATCTATTCATCTTTATCACAGGGCTGTAAGTCTCAAAATAATCTACCCCAGTTGTTTGGGTGAATCCTTGTGTAATCAATCTTGCCTTTTATCTCCCAATTGTGTCATCTGGTTTCAATTTGAATTTGAACACCTACTTACAACCTAGTGCCCTCTTCCTATCAAGAAGGATGGTAAGAGACTTAGATTTTATTCTCTGTTAGAGTAGCTAATTCCACATTAATTACTTTCTATCAATTTGGATTCTTGTAGTCTCGGCATAGTTTTGGGTTCAATGTATTTTGGTTGGGATATAATGGTTATGGTTAATGCTAGTGTGGACTTAGATAATGGGAGTAATGATGTGTTTTTTGTATTTGAGACTCAAAGAACAAAATGTGAGAATATTCAAAGAAATCCTGTGTATTATTGTATGAAATGCCAAAAAAAAAAAAATCAAAATCAAAATCAGTTAAAGAATATTGTTGTGAAATCTCAGTGGTTTCATGTAGACAATTGGGGATTGCAGAATTCTTAGCACTAGCAGCAAGCAAGAAATGGTATATACATCAATTGGAAGTCAATACCGCTTTTTTTCATAGGGATTTACCTGAAGAAGTGTGAAGTCTCTCTTGAAAATAAAAGTTCCAGATTGGTACGATTTGTAAGTTAGAAAAGTTACATATAGGTTGAAGCAAGCAAGTAGATAGTGATATCAAAAGCTATTTTGTATTTTTATTGAGGTTGGTTACACTCAATCAAAGAATAGTATTCGAGCTTCACTTACATTTGTTGATGACTTGGTATTGGCAAGAATTGACTGAGCTGAGATTGTTAGCATAAAAAAATTTTTTGATTTAAATTCAAAATTAAAGACTTTGGGTGCTGAAATTTTTTCCTTAGTCTTGAGATTGCTCAAAGTGGCCGAGGAATTGCCATATATCAACGCACATATATCTTGGATCTTCTTGATGAATTTGGCCTCCTTAATACTAAATTTGCTTCCACTCATATGATTATACTTCAAAGTTCAAACTCACAAAAAATTCAAGATCTCTTTTGCCTGATTTTACTCCTTATAGGAGGCTAATTGAGAGACTTATTTATTTAACTAACATTCAGTTAGACATTTGTTTTTCCGTAAGCAAGCTCAGCCAATTTCTAGATTGTGCTATTGATCATTTTTAAGCAGCTCTACATGTGCTTCGATATCTTAAAGGAACACCATTCCAAGGTGTTTTTTTTCTTCATCTAATGATTTCACTTTAATTGCATATTCTAAATCTAATTGGCATCCTGCTCGGATACTCGCTGTTCTGTCTCTGGTTTTTGTTTATTCCTTAGCAAGTAACTGGTTTCTTGGCGTAGTAAGAAGCAACACACTAACTCATTCATCTGCCGAGGTTGAATTTCATGCCATGGCTTTAGCCACTTGTGAAGGGGTATAGTTGTCCTACATACTGCGCGACTTTAAGATTTTTTAAGACCAATAACTTTATATTGTGGCAATCAATCTGCATTTCATATTGCGACAAATCCAGTTTTTCATGAGCGTTCAAATCATATAGAGATTGATTGTCACACGATGAAAGACAAAGTTCAAAAGAAAATTTTAAAATTATTCCCTGTTTTGTCAACAAACCAAGATGCAGATATATTTACCAAGTCTTTGACACCAAACTCCTTTTCAGCCTGCAACACGAAGCTGGGATTAATAAACTTTTATGTCCCCAACTGCAAAAGAGATGTCAATGATATAGTAGTTACATAGAGGAGTAAATTGGTGTAAAAAGTGGTAAATAAAATTAAGAGAATTTTATGATAGATTTTATGATGATGTGACTAAATTGTTATAGAAAAGTTAGTTAATATATGCCATTTTATGATTCTTTTGTAGGTAGTTTTTTATTTTTAGTGTTGTGGTTCAAGTAGTGTTTTTCAACGATGTAAATGCTTGGTGTATTTTTTTTTTTGTAGATATTATAAATTTGAGAGTCAGATTTATAACTTTTAAACTTTTTTAAATACAAATCTTAGGTTCAGATTTATGGTTTATAATTTGTTTTTCACAAAATCGATTTATCAATTTGTTTATCACTTAAAAAAAATTCAACCCATACAAATACAAAAGCTCATTTTTTTTATGACCCCAAATTGGACCCTAAATTTTGTTTCCAAGACAAAACTGAGCCTTCGATATATGAATTCTAATTAAAAAAAAATATTATCTCCATATCCATAAAAAACACACTACTTCTTCATAGTTGGACATAACACATTGAGTTTTTATAACTAAAAAAATTAGCCAAATAATTAAAGATGATTGTAATTCTGTAAATATATATGTTAGAGTATAATTAGGATCAATTAACATTATTTAGGATATCTGAATATTTATTATAAGATATTACGTCTTTATTATTTTGATTCTTTTAACATCTATAAATACTCTTTTATATTGTATCATACCATATAACTTGAATGCACTCAGTTTTTCTCTCTTACCTTTCTACAATATATAAGTATAGCATGAATAAAATTTTGAGTTCGTCGTTTACCACTCTTAAATTATCTCTCGTCTGTGAATTTCTCGTCACTCATGGAGCAGGCTTCATTGCCTGACCCCCAAACTCTGTAAGCAGAACAGAGTTTTAACACACTATTTTGTGCTTTAAAATTTTAAATACTCTACAAAGATACGTTCTCTCTTTGAATTACTCTATCCAAACACATTTTAAAATTTAGCACAAGAGGATGAGGGAAAATGTACATGTAACATGATTAAATTTCATACATGGAACCGAAAAAAAAATAAATTATCTTTTTTAACCTAAATCATGTCAGATTCTTTTTTGATTATGTGCAGATTGTATACGTGAATACAACAATTCTCTTCCAACCTTTACATGCTAACCAGTGACGGACCCAGAAAATTTATGGTAAGGGGGCAAAAATAATTCACATTATTATCAAAAGATATATTAATTTAAATTTAAAAAGAGCTCTTTTATAAAAGCATTACTACTCGCACTATCAGATTTCATAAGATAATAATAGAGATAAAAAACAGCATCTTATGAAATACTATATTCCAATTAATTGCTAAATTCATCAAACCAATCAGCATTAAATTTACCAAAAAAAGTCCCAAAATATGTTTGTAGAAAATTATATTCTCTTGGTTGACAATGATCTTTTCACAAATAAATTTGTCTAATTTCATCTCTGTCATTTATATCATAATTTAAAATTTTGGGTCGTTGTTCAGGATCAACTATGAAACTTTTTACATTGAATTTTAAAAACTTTTTTTTATTAGAAGAGACTAATGAAGTGACTTCAGATTCTAGTGGTAGCTTTCTTTTAAAATATTTTTCCATTATTATTTCTAAAAATAAAAAATATATATTCTAAATTAGTAAATTGATCGATTCACTTTAGAAATTTATATGCAACATAATTATATATAATAGAATAGAATGAAAGATAAACAAATAAATAATAAGGATCACTAAATCAAAAATAAAATAAAATATATAAATTCATGAAGAGAATATAAAAATAGATTAATACCTAAACTATAATTGTTTGAATTAAAATTTGCAATCGAAAATATGAAAAGAGAAACAATAAAATTGAAAAAAAACATAAAATCATAGAGAGCTGTATAAAACAAAATAGAGAATTTAAAATTTACCTGTTGATGAAGACAAGATGACCACTAAACAAGGAATAGAAAAAAAATGTTGAAAATATGAAACTAAGAAGAGAGTTTAAGAGAATAAATGAGTGACGACTAGGATTTGAGAATGAGAGAAGACTAAATTTAATTAGGTTAACTCATAATCAAAATGATAGCAAGATAAAATGGATTCAAGGTTTTAAATAATTAGTTTAATTTATTTGTAATGGGATCATTTAAAATTTAAAATGGGGGCATATTATATATGTATATATTTTTTTTTGTTTAAAAAAATTAAATGAGAGTGGGGGCAAGTGCCCCCCATGGTTCCATGTAGGTCCGTGCCTGATGCTAACGAACATACACGTTGCTGATATTATTCTTGTGCCAGGCATTATACATGACATCAAATCAAATGATCGATCTTGATCAAAATCCTGAATTTTGTCTCGTTGCTTGGAAATTAAGGCAACAAAAAAAATAAGAATAAATAAATAAATAGCATCAGAATCCAAGTTGCAATCGAATGACACATAACATAATGATAACAATAATAATGTATTTGTTGTGTGCTGTCTTATATATATATATGCATGTAGAGACACATATGGCGGCGATTTAATTTGCAGAAGAGCTGCATATATATATATATATACACAGAGAGAGCAGTGGCTCTTGCACAGTAAGGGGAGTCCAACAATAATGGCTTTGATATCTGTTCCTTGAACAAGTACCATAGAACGCAAATAATAATGACTCATCATATACGTACTCTCTAGAACAACATAGGTACACACATACATTGCAAAAATTATAAGAAAAATAAATGTCTTATATGCTTTATCTTCAAGTGTGGGATTTCTTTTCTTTTTTAGTAACAAAGGTTATTGAAAAAAATTTAATATTAAAAAATAGATTAAGAGTTAAAATAGTCTTTAAAATTAAAGTTACTTGTATATTAATTTAATTTTTAAAGGATAAAGTATATTTTTTATCGCTAAATTTATTAAAATTTTTGAAAATATCTCTAAATTTTATTTTATTTTGATTTTATCCAAATAAAATTTTATTTGTATTAAATATATCTTAACAAATAAATTTTTAATAATTCTTTTGTAAAATTAATTATCAAGAGTATATTTGATCTCAAATAAAAAAATTTTAAAAAAATTAAAATAAAATTAAACTTAAAAATATTTTAAAAATTTTTTTAACAAATTTTAAAGACAAAAAATATATTTTATCTAATTTTAAAAATAAATACTTTAAATTGATTATAAATAAAAAATATAATAATAAATTAAATTTGTTATTCTATTAATTTAGATGATAATGACATATTACAAAATGATTATTTATATCACGAGTCATCATGTGATAAAGAGATACTAATTTAATTTAAATTATTTTTTTTAAGACTGATTTGAGATATCTGATTCTGATCAAATTAAAACACAAATTGAAGATGTGAACATTTTATTTAACCATTAATCATGTAAGAAATGTTATATTGAACAGGATACAATGAAATATTTATAAGAGTTTGATTTTAATATATTAATAATATAAAATTATTTATATAATTATTTAATTATATTTATATTTTAAATAATTATTTATACAGTGTGTATAAAATAAAATTATTTATGTTGATGTAAATATTATATAATTAAATATACATATAAAATTATCTTACATAAATAATGTGTTAAAATTAAATTCTGTTTAATTTATAATTTTTCAAAAAAAATTTAAAAAAATAAAAAAACTTTCACATGAATTTAATCATCCACGTGATTCCACGCCGGTTGTTCAGTTATTTATTTTTGTGACTATATCAGAGTTTCAGTTATACTCATTTGCTCATTATTACCTTTAATTTCCTATTCATCACTTGCATAAAAATAAAATTCTTTAGCTCATTAATAATAACAACCAATTTTGCAGAAGATAAGCTAATGGTAGATAGAGACTCATTCATTGTTACTCTAACAAACTAAAGGTCGATTCACATTTTTTTTATTTTTTATTATATTTTTCAATACCGCAATAACTAATTCGTCGTAAATTTGAATCTTATTTATCAATTCTACTAAATAACCAATAAGAATCTAACTAACAATAAATTAACAAATATTTTTAAATTATATTTTATATTAATTAATTGTCATTAATTAATAATTATTTAAATTTTATTTTTAAAAAATATAAAATTATTAATTATTAATTATAGTTGTTTAAAATTAACTGATTAAGAATTATTTTTTTATTTAAAAATTTATTGTTAACTAATAGATTATTACATACATAAAATAATATTCAAATACTAATATTTATTTAAAAAAAATGAATGAACTAATCATTTGATCAATTCAAATTAGTTAAATTATTCCGAATGAATGAATATAACTACAACTTTCAACCAATTTCTTGGCCTACATACCCTGCTGCCATGTTATGCTGTGTGGGTGCATTTTAAGTATATAAAATGGCACATACATGCACCATAGAATTAAGACAGAGAAGGTGTAGGTCCATAAAGATGAATGGAGCCAAATAAAATAAAATAGCCTTACCTGATTATGAAATGAAAGGGGTCCAATTGATGTTGGTGCTGCTAATTCCTCATGTCTGGGCCATTTTGCTGACATGTCTAATAATGTCTTCTTCGTACTCCTTAGAAGGGATAAAATACAAAATTCATACATAGTGTTGTTGCCTCCTCAAAGCCTCAAATAGTTAAACACTGCTTATCCCATGCTCCATACTGTGTCATGGGACTCATGATTCATGAGTGATTCCAATAATTGCAATTTGCTAACTACTACTCTTGATTTCTTCCATCTCACTGGGTAATAATTTTTTTTTTATTTAAACATTATTAGTTACTATTTGCTTCGATTAGATAAATTTTCCTATATTATATGCAGTACAAATATTTAAGAATTCAATTTACACATCGTACTAATACATCATTACTTAGAAAAACGGGTCTGCACCATTTGTTTGTCTTTGCACTCAGGCAGACATCCAATCTCTTGTGGATTATCTCGTTGACCCATGACTAATCTGTTCCCTAATTCATCAGTTCCCACCATTTTCGTTTATTTACTCAACTTTGGATAATTATTTTTTTAGATGATTATTTATGTAATTAATATAAAAATAATTATTTTTGTTATTTATATATTATAAAATTATTTTATATTGATAATATATTAAAATTATTATTTTTATTTATCAAATTATAACCACATTATATGTATAGAAAATATTAGATACTATATAAAGGTACTTTTATTTAGTATTTATTCACAATTTTGATTATATTATTATAAAAAATATTTAATTATTTCATCATGACAAATTTTTTTATTTTAGAGAAAAATATTTAATTATTCTATTAGCTGATTATTTTATTTAAAAATTATATTAAATAATATTTATAAATATAGATAAAAATTAGAATATTTTGTTAAAATTCAACTATTTTAAATATCAAAATAATATAGTCACCAAAAAAAAAAATATCAAAATAATATATATAGAGTTAAATACTAAAATAGATATTCTGTCTCTCATTAAAGTATTTTAAAAATCAAACAAGTTATAAATAAACTCAAACAAGTTATCAAATAACAATTATTTACAGTTAGGCAATTTGAATAAACGAACATTCAAATCAATCGAGTTCGTGTTTTAAATTATAATAGTTAACTCTATTTTTTTATAATCATTTTAGGTGGTCCCCTGTCTCTATCTAATTTGTTTAAAGTTGAAGGATCGGGTCTGTTGATTAGTAGTACTTAATCTAACAAATAATAATTAAATTAATTGTTGCAGAAAGGCAACAACAGTCAGGTACACTATATCTTTGCTTAATCTATAGGCATTATGGATAATAATAAATTAAGGGAACCGCATGTAAAAACAACTATAATATGGTCAACAATATCTAAGATTCTACCTGATAACAAAAGGGCCCATAAATTCGAAAAGAGAACTGCAATTAGTTAAAGCAGTTACCTTTAATCCATTCTTTAAATTTCAAATCATCATTCCAAAACCTCTTCTCGTAACAAGAATTTAGTTACCCAATGTCTTAAAAGTATTCATTAAGAATAGAACACTTTCAAACTTTTTTTATTATTTTATTGTAATGAAAACTCAAATTTTTTAATCAAGTATGTCATTGTATATCAAAATTTAATCATCAAATCAGTCGTCTGTATAAAAAATATGTTAATATATAAAATATATATTAAAATTAAATTAATAATATATATTTATACATAAATATATAATAATTAATAAAGATAGAGCTAGAATATTTTTTGGAGGGAGTCAATTAAAAAACTATATGCATAAAGAAATTTTAATTGGGAAGGGGGAGGGGCATTGCCCACTTTGGATATTGGAAGTTTTGGCATTGATAATTAATTTAATAATTGATTCTTTATTTTTATTTAATTAATATTACATAATTAATAAAATTTATTATTTTTTACTAATATTTGATCAATATTCTAATAAATATTAAATTTTAAGACAAAAAACGTCAAATTCTAAATTTTAACAGTAAAATAAAATATTAACTAAAAATATTGGTTAATATTTATAAAAAAAAAATTCTTTTTATTTTATAATATGTATCTTTGAAATATATAACTCACGGTAAGTAATAAATCAGAAACTTAAACAAAACGAGAAAAACAGAAAATCAAGAAAAGTACAGCCTCTCTTCTCCCATGATTGAAAATGCAAGTTGCCAAAAATTATTAAGAATTCACCACTCAATTAACACACAACCTCTCTCCAAAAATTAAGGGGGGGTTGGGGAGGTGATCTATCTTTATCGTTCAATTATTATTGCAAAGAATTTTTATTCACAAAAGTTTATGAACAAACAAGTCAATGACTTTATTAATCTCCTAAGTCATAACACTCAATTTTCAAGCAAGAAATTTTGATCCTATTAGTATTATTTAAGATTATCTCTACGCAAGAGGGTCACTGTCCAAAACAGGTTATAATGATACGGATATGATTTTGTTCTGTGATATCATGGATGCATTCATATACACACTTCACCCAATTTTGCAAAGGATAATATATACTAAAAGAGTGAAACATGATACACTTGTTCATGTACAAAGAACAGGGACACATACCATGATACCAATTACCAATATCTCTCTCTCTCTCTCTCTCTCATATCTTATTATAATGGTCTCAACTCTCAAGCAATGGCAACCCTACCCACCCATTTATTTAGAGCAGAGAAGAAATGTGGTTTATTTCGGATCGTACCTGATGGTTGACGATTTATTTTGTATTCTATACCAATTAAAAATAAAAAGAAAATAGTAATTTCTTTGGTAATTTCTTCGTAACCATTAGTAGAACATGATTCTCATTTGAAGTTTGACGATGGCATTATTAGTGCGATAAAATCTGAGTAACACTAATTTTAACACAAAATAAGTATAATCATACTTTCATGGTAATTGTTTTAAATATTTAATTAAAAGATTAATAAAAGATATAATTACTGAAAATCAATCACCGTATAAGAATCAACTCTCAAATATGCATGTTAAAAAAAATAAGTTTATTAAATTAATTATTTGTATAAAAAATATGTTAAATATAAAATATTTATTAAAAATAAATTAAATATCAGATGTATTTATCAAACGATTACATAGGGATGATTTAATGGATTTGGATCCTCTAAAGTTTGAATTTTACTTTAAAGAGTAAAGTGTGATCTCTCACCATTTATTTCATAAGTGAGACTAAAAATAAATATGAAAGAAAAATCATTTAAGAATAGAAAGATTACACTTTACTCTTTAAAGTAAAATTCAAACTTTAGAGGATCCAAATCCTAATTTAATGTCTAATTTTTTTGTTATGCTCATAGTATTTTTATGGTGAATACTAATACATTTTGGAGAAATTAAGGAGTATAATATTTCTTAAATTCTAAAGCCTAAATTTTATATGATAACAACTCATATATAATTATCTTTATATGAATTTGATGGTTGAAAATCGTTAAATTATAATTTTTTAATCAAATATGTTAAAATATCTAACAATGTTTAAATACTAATTTTACACGGAAATAACTCCACGTGAGTTTTCACTATTTTATACCATAAACTTTAAATTTTAAACCTTACATTTTAAGTTATAAACTCTAAACTTTGAATCTTTAAGCCTAAATCTTAAATTCTAAATTCTAAATATCTAAATTCTATATCTGAATTATTGATATAAAGTATAATAAATAAAGAGCTAAAATTTGTTGAATTAAGAAAAAATACAATATTTCTTACTTAATATACAAAAAGCATTTAAAGATGATCACATTTTTATATAAGAATATATACTGGATATTATTAATAAAAAATTTAAGAGTAAATATTTCTTTCTATCTTTTGATAATTTGTTCAAAGAACAAAACACTCTCAACAATTCAGGTAGTGAGCTGATGATGTGCCACGGACTATTTAGAATAATTATTTGAATGGTTAAGGACCAACTATGAATTTTCAAATTGTGAAAAAGTACTATATTTTTTAAGCAAATGATCAGGAGATAGATACAATATTTACTCAAAATTTAATTATGTAAATAATTTGATAAATAAATTTTATATTTATATAATATCTTTTATTTTTAATAAAAGTTTAATTTTAATATATTGTATAAAATAATTTTATACATATATTTAATAATATAATATCAAATCAACAAAATAATTATTTTTTATATTAATGGTATAAATAATTATAAAAAAGAAATATAATTGAACAATAGATAAAATATTTTATGATACAATTAAAATTAAACTTTTTTAGTTAAGAATGAAAAAAGATAAATATTAACGTGCTACACAAAAAACTCGTAACATTAAATTTTAAATTCTAAAATATAAATTTAAATTATTGATATAAAATATAATAAAAAACTAATATTTATTCAATTAATAAAGAGGTAACAATCCTAAATTAATAACAACATCATGAAAAATTAAAAAAAAAAGTAAAATAACAAATAAATATCTAAAGATTTATACTTTGAACAGATTAATTTTTTTAAAAAAAATATCAATAAAATTTTTTAAAATAATAGATATAGATACATTATTTTTAAATTAATCCTTATAATTAGAATAAAAAAATTTAAATTTAAATTAATTTATTTATATTTATTATGTTAAAAAATGTTATTAATAGTTTTTTTAGAGACTAATATATCAGTATAAATTTTTATGGATTATTTATTTGTCGCTTTATTTAAAAAAAAAAATCGTATAGACTGTAGAGTGTATTGTGATGCAGGATTACGAAAAAGCATGTGTGAGTCTGAAACTAAAATCCAACAACTCAACTTAGTGATTAACCATGGTTACAACTTACAAAGCAACATCCAATATCTTCTTTCGTTGTTTCTCTCACCTCTCACTCACTCTCTCTCTCTTTCTCTCTCTTTCTCTGCTTAGTGCTATCTGCATTGGTCCTCTGCACCAAGTCACCAACTCTGCAATTCTTTCGCCGCCTTCTGCGTCCCACTTTCTCAATTTTTGCGTCTTTTCACTTTCTTCGAGCTCCCTCACCCTCTCACATAATACAACCTTATTAATTTGCATTTATTTTATTCCATTTTATGATTAACCTCATTCGCTATGTGAATCAACTGGGAAATTGGAATGATCACTCCCACTCACTCATTTTGTTTATGTTAAAAGGGAAAATTTGAGCCTCACGAGGAACTCACGTTTTTAGAATAGTTTTTCTGTCCTTTCTTTTCTTGATTATTGGGTTTCAGCGAGTTTTCCTTGATCTCAGCCGAGAATCAGTGTCACTATCACTATCTCATGACTCATCATGATGCACCTTATTGCTCCTTAGAGAAATTTAATTTATTTTTATAAAACTAAAGCTTTGAAAAGAAAGGCCGAATCTTAAGGGCTCTTACTTTACTTGGCAGGTTAGTGCTTAATTATATATTATATTATTATATATAATATTCTATTTATCTACAATTAGATATGTTTGATGGATGCTGCTTCATTAATTTAAGTTTAATTTCTTTGTTTTTTGGTTTGATTAGGACTCGAGGTTATTAAAAATGAAGATTTTGTTCCATGCTTTTTCTTTGTTTATTACTGTAATGAAAGTTTCTTTTTTCTGGTGTTAAATGATTAGGGATTGGTTTATTTCCTTAACATAGTGTGGTATGCTTACGTCACAGGTTTATCTTCAATGCCTTCAAATCCTGTTTAGATTCCAAAGGCTCCCTTCCAAGTTAACATAGTGGAGTATGTTGTAAGATATACAAAGAGGAGAGGAGAGTAATAATAAGTTCTCGAGTTTGAGGCCTTTTTGATTCATTTTCCATTGTGATCCAAATCATGCCTCTGTATGAGTTATACCGGCTTTCTAGAGAGAAGCTTGATGAAGAGATTAATGGCACACGTGCAACTGATCAGTCTCAATCTTCCTCGTAAGCTTGTTCATTTTGGCAATATTGGGTTTCTGTAATTGTAGCCCTATTTTGAATTTTCTTAGATTTGTTATGAATAACAGTGAGGTTAAGTGTTGATTCAACGTTTATGGTTGCTTTTGGTGTTGTTGCATCATTGCCTTGTGATTTCGACTTTTCGAGGTCTCGGATTCAAATACTGGATATATAGCCTTTTACCAGAAAAGTGAAGAGTTCATACAACTACTCATTGCTGTTGTGTTTTTCTTTTGGTAATCTTATTTCTGACCTTATCATTTTGGGATTTGGACTTTGAAAGCAGGCCTGAGAAGGATTTTTTCGAGCTAATTTGGGAAAACGGCAACATTTTGACGACGCAGGGTCAGTCTAGTAGAGCTAAGAAGAGTCCACCTCGCCGGAGCTTACCGTCTCACTGCTTGCCATCTCACAGTCCCAAGGGTAGAGACAGAGATGCAGGGTATGTTAACAATTCAAGGGTAGGGAAGTCTGGTGATTTAGACACCGGATTGAATGAAATTTCGATGTCAGTGCCGTCGACTGAAGTGGATTTGGGTCATGATGATGATGTCATACCTTGGTTGGATTATACAATGGATGGCTCTTTGCAGAATGAGTATGGTTCTAATTTCTTACATGAACTATCCGGGGTCACGGATCAAGACTTGCCCTCAAATCATTTTTCGCTTGTGGATAAAAGTAGTGGTAATCAGGTATTTAGGGACTCTCATAAAAATTCTGCAGAGCAAAGCAACTTTTCCAGTGTTTCTTCGACCGGCGTAGATGAGACAACTAGACCTAAAGCTAGCACGGTTGAATCATACCTGCCATCATCATTCATTTCAGTTAGACCAAGAGTATCGGGTGTTACTGCGAACGATACCAGTAATGCAATGCTTCATCCACCAGTTACCGAGATTCCTTCTTCATCGAGTGATTTTTCGAGCTTAAAGATGCAGAAGCAAGATCAAGTTATTCCTAGCAATGGTTCATCTGTTATGAATTTCTCCCATTTTGCAAGGCCTGCCGCCATCGTGAGAGCTAATCTTCAGAACATTGGATTGAAGTCTGTTTCGTCTTCAACAAGATCTGAAAATGTGGAAAGTATGAATAAAGGTGCTGTTGTACCTAGCAGTAATCTTCCAGAATCAACTCTTGCCGATTCATGTAGTGAATGTCCAAAGGTTCTAATGGGGAACAATGAGAAGGCTGTGGAACAATCCAGGGATGATTTGAAACTGTTGGAGTCAAAATCTCTCGAACAGAACATTGCCGGTTCTAAACAATTAGACCCTACTTGCAAAGAGAAAGCCATTAAAATTGATCAAACTTCCAACCGAGCTCTTGGTGAAACTGCCACTAACACACAGATAGCTGTTGAAAGAAGTACGGAGCTGGTGGTAGCCTCTTCCTCTGTTGGCTCTGGCAACTGTGCAGACAGAGGTTCAGACGATCCAATTCAAAATTTGAAGCGGAAAAATCGAGACACTGAGGACTCTGAATGGCATAGTGATGTAAGTGAATGTATTAGTTTTTTACTATACCCTTTTATATGATCAGTTAGGTTCTTATTTTTTTAGTAGTTTTCCCTTAAAAACATTTTACTTGAAGGATGTTGAGGAAGAATCAGTGGGTGTTAAAAAAGCAGCTGCTGGGCGTGGAGCTTCGGGTTCCAAGAGAAGTCGTGCTGCTGAAGTGCATAATCTTTCTGAAAGGGTGAGCAAGGCCATTTGGTAGAAGTGTCGTGTTAATTACAGAATAATCCCGTTTCTCTCGAGTTTATGTTTATAATTTATATGATTGTTAACTTTTCAATCTTTTGGATTCATGTATACAGAGGCGAAGAGATAGGATCAACGAGAAGATGCGTGCATTACAAGAACTCATACCCAATTGCAATAAGGTGGGCCTTTTCTGTTTCATTTCTTGTTCTAACTCTGGTTATGATTAAAGATACAGACAGATAGTTTTCCTGTTTCTTCTTGTGGAATTAGGGAAGAATTACTTAAATTATAGGCAGGGGTAACCGAAAGTTATTGTTTGCAGGGTTTCAATACTCAACTTGAATATGAAGCATGATCTTGAGTATATTCATAAATAAAAACATTAGACTTCATATATACTATCAAAATATGCATACTGTCTTCCTCATTTATTTTGGTTTTCTTCTGACTTCATAAATTTAAGGTGGATAAAGCTTCAATGCTGGATGAGGCTATTGAGTATCTTAAAACACTTCAGCTCCAAGTTCAAGTAATAATCTTCCCCACTCTTGCATTCATATTATTTTTTCTTATAGTGTGAAATTGTTTCCTAATTCGAATGTTTTCTATGCAGATGATGTCAATGGGAGCCGGTTTATATATGCATCCGATGATGTTGCCACATGGAATGCAGCACATGCATGCACCACACTTGGCTCCTTTTTCGCCTATGGCCTATGGAATGCAAATGGGATTGGGTATGGGATATGGCATGGCTATGCCTGATATGAATGGTGTATCATCTCGATTCCCAATGGTTCAGGTTCCCCAAATGCAAGGAACTCATGTCCCTGTTGCACAAATGTCTGGAGCTACTGCAATGGTTAGATCAAATACTCAAGGGTTCGGGGTTCCAGGTCAGGGATTTCCCTTGCCACTCCCTCGTGCACCCTTATTTCCTTTCTCGGGAGGGCCGGTTATGAACTCATCGTCGGCTTTGGGATTACGTCCTTGTGGAGCAACAGGGCTTAGTCAAACTGCGGATCTGGCGTCAACATCTGGCTTAAAGGACCCTTCGCCAAATACGGATTCACTAGTTAAGCAAAGTACTGGTGGTGGCGGCTGCGACTCAACTAGTCAGATGCCTACCCAGGTCTGTTTACTTGCACGTTACAATTTTATGTAAATATCTCAGGTAGAGCCGTAGAGAACTAGAGATTCAGCACATTACAAACATTTCATTGACAGACATAGATAGACATTTTGTATATACATACATACATATGCATGCCCATACACACAAATACGCATGCACACTCATGTGCATACACATGTATAATTAATAGCAAATATTTTTATTGGTTTCTCTCTACATAGAAAGTATATTCCCTCTATATCCTTCCCTTCGAAACCAGGACCATGGAATGCACCATTCTCAATTGTAGAATCATTCTTGGTATAAGATTGATGATACTTCTAAGAGAGTCAAAAGAGATTGCTTAGTTTGGTGAATGACTTAGTGTTAATATGTTACGGTAGATGACTGTTTTGTAGTGTATGCTGCTAAAATTCATCTTTTAGGCAAGTGGCATCAAGGAAAGTACTTAGAAAGGATCTCCTTTATGGTTTGATAGAGAAGAGAACCTCTGATTTAGCTGCTGAAAAACACATCTAGGAACAAAAAGGAAACCCAAAATTAGAAGTGGTTATTTGGTACATTCAACAACTAAGCTTAGTAAAGGAAACCCAAAATATATAATTCACAACGTCATAATACTCTTGTTGTAAATTATATATTTTTACTTAAACCATTTATATTATAATCTCTTTTAATAATTTCCTCTAAAGTTAGCCAGTTCGAAAGCTAAATAAAAAAGGAGGGTTGTGATAGCTAGGTAGACCGGCTTAAAGAAATTTTCTAGTCTTTATGGCATGGATCAAACAAGTGGATTTGTCATTTCATTATAATTTCATTGCATCCTTGTCCTCGTTTGACTTTATATTCTAGTTAACACGTTTCCACTATCATTTTCTCCGGATCCTCTAAAGTGAGGAGATGCATAAAATGATAAAGTGAAGGAGTCATCATTCTAAGATCAATTTGGTAGAACCTACTTACAATGGAAGTTGTTGATCTAAAGGTGATTACTTCGTCACTTTATCACTTTACACCACCTCACTTTAGACAGTCCAAACTCATCATTTTCTGTAAGCCAAATGCCTGATGTTCTCACTTGTTATGACAGTGTGAAGCAGCACCAACTGTTGGATTTGAACAGTCACCAATGGTACATAATAGCAGCCATACCTCTGAGGCTAATGACAGTGGAACTCTTAATCCTGACAAAGAAGATAATAACCTTGTGACTGGTAATTCCTTTTCTGTCTTTAACTATCACCAACTCAACTAATTATTTACATTTATATTTTAAGCCAAGTATTATCTTATTTTGACTTGCAGGTTATGATGATTGATACTCCGAACTAACTAAGGCTAGTTAAAGGGTGCATTTTCAAGTTGAGATATTTGAGGGAAATGGAGGGGAAGGACTACATTGAAGAGTAAAGTGGAGTTTATTTTTACTCTTCAAGTTTTTTCCTTCTCTTTTAAGACTCCAACTCACAAACACGCATAGAAGATCCCATGATTCTAGAGACGTTTCTGGTCTTCACAAGTTAAATGTAGCATACCACAAGAAAATTTCAGTCATCGAGGTTGATCCATTACAATAATAATTTGGAAATTGGAAGCCTAAATTTTTGGACTTAGAAAATGAAGAGAAAAGAGGTTTTGGTATCATTGGGGGGAGGACACTCATTTGTATATCCACTTAGCGAGCTGTTCTATTCAATTGACTCTTCAACATGTTATTTTGTGTAATCTTACAAATGTGAATTCAAATGTTTTGTTTTCATAGTGATTCTTTTGGATAAATGAAATAATCGGTTTTTCTTTCTTGGCAATTTCTTTTTTCTCTCCCTTCCCTCTCGGCCCAAATTTGTTAAAGCCTTAAAGCCAAGATTTGGTGCAACATGACAAAACTAAAGTGTGTTAGGCTTACTGACCAAAAAAAAAAAAGGTGTTAGGCTTGATTAGTTTTCAATATATAATTTTTTATTTTTTATTTTAAAAAACAAATTATACGAAATAATATATTGTTTTGTTTTATGATATATTCATGCAGAGGTAACGATTATCTCAAGACAATATTCCCATACATATATATTTTCGCATTTTATTTTATTCAAGACAATATTTTCATACATATATCTCTGCATTTTATTTTCAGTAATGTGTCATTTCTCTTTATTAACTAAGATCTTCCTATCTTTTAATTAATTAATAATCTGAATCGGATTAAATCAAATTATTAATTAGTTCCTGATAATAAAATAAAGTAGATAATAAGATAAAATAAATAAACGTGTATCATTAAATTTATGTGAAATAATATAAATCATTAAATAGTTATAATTTAATCCGTATAAACGTATTATCTATAAATCATACAAATTAATATAAAAAGATTATATGTACACTAAAATCAGTCTCAATATAGCAAACACATTGAAATATAATTTTATAATTAAAGTTTTAAAAACTGAATCGGTCATTGAATTGCTCTACTTATTAGTTTATTCGATTTAAAAGTTCAATTTTGATTTAACCGAAACAACTGAACTATAATAAAATAATAAATAAAGTTATAAATCTTTAACATTCTATAACTTATTTTTTGTTATCAACAGAATCATTTTTGATACGTAAAATCTTCAACACGAGACACATACTTGGTATATACTAATAAACACCACCACTAATAATTTAAACAATAACATTTATAACAGATATATATGTTTTATTCAATAGAAATTCTGAATATTATGGTAATGGCTAATTGGATAAGATGAAGAAACAATTTCACTGTAATAATTTTTAACAGCAGTAAGAAAATTTTTTTTTTGGTGACTGAGAAAGAAAACTCCAAGAGCAATTAAGTTGGAGAGGACATCTCCTTCCTAATTATCTCTTGAACAACAAGACTAGGAACAAGATATTCTATATAAGGGAGACTATGACGTGCCACTGTCCTAGCTAGAAGATCAGCAGCTGTATTCGCTATTCTTTGGATCAAGTGCACATGAACTACCCAATTCCGTTGCATCATCTCAGCAATCTTCAGGAGAAGATCATTATAATTCCTTCGCATCCCCGCAAAATCTTTGGTGATTAAAAGATAAGCCTCTAAGCAATCTGTTTCACAAATAATCTCATTATTTCCACAATCCCAGGCCAAACACAAACCCCTCCAAATGGCATAAAGCTCACACCAAGTGATCGAACCTGTTGGAATGCTTGCCGAGCAGCCTGCCAACCACTTACCAGAATCATTTCTAAGGACGCACCCAAAACCAGTAAGATGCTGTTGCTCAAAAAGGCTTGCATCACAATTAAGTTTCACAACATGTAAGGGAGGGGGACACCAGGAATCAATCAAGGAAGGAAGGGAGGAAACCTGATTAGTACACTTAACAATACCATATTCAGCTGCTGAGTGTCTAGCAAGCATGAGGACCTTTTCCATGCTCCAACTATCTTTTGGATTGAAAATATCATTATTTCTATATCTCCAGATCCACCAGAGTCCTGCTGCAAAGATAGCTTCCGTTGCTCTAAGATTAACCCGAAGCCAGGCTCGGAACTCCAAAAAAGCATCCCTTATACTCACTCCCACCTCTAGACGTTTCCAAATAGGCTGAACTTTAATACAAAATCTGAGGCAATGTTCTGCAGTTTCTGGCGCTTCGTTGCACCTGGGACATATATCCGTGATAGTCAAGTTTCTGCTGCTGCGAAAGCTGGCAGTGGGAATAGCATTATGTAAACAAAGCCAAATTAGTCCCTTAACCTTCTCCGGGATATTCAGCCGCCATAGCCATAACCAGGACTCAGTCACATCCCACTGAACTTTCTACTCCAGCAGCCACTCATAGCCAGTCCGAGTGGTGTAAACCATAGTGTCATTCGATCCCCCAATACCAGTTGGGATCAGCCGTTTCGAGCAGAGATGGATGGTGAGAAGTAATATCTAGCTTCAAAGACTCTGGTAGCACCGTATAAAGCCCCTCCAAGTGCCAGCCACCCCCAAACCATACATCTCCAAGCGAGAGAAGTGTATCCGAGATATGCACAAAGGAAACTTCCTGAGCAAGAGTTCCTGAAGGCCTCCAGGGATGATACCAAAAGGACTGAGTTAGAGGGCCTGTACACCACACAAACCCCTCTTTTAATCTCCTAGCAGCTTTTGTGATGGTGCGCCAGATTTCCGAAGCATGCATAGGGCAAACTAGCTCCAAAGACTTATTTCCTCGCATATATTTCGCAAGCATAATGCGCACCCAAAGCTTGTTTTTTTCGTGAAAGATTTGCCAAACTAATTTACCCAGAAGAGCCATGTTAATACTACGAGTATGCCGAATACCTAGACCCCCATATCTTTTGGCAGTTACCACTGTACTCCACTTCACCAAATTCAAGCCCCGTTCATCCGTTTTACCTTTCCATAAGAAATTACGCAGGATAGAGTCAATTTTGGAACTAACCTCCACTTACATCTTCAAAATTAATATTTCAAAAATACTAAAGAAAGATTGAATTTTTATATAAAAAAATTATATTTGTATCATCACAACTTACAACAAAATCCATTAAAATATATTAAGCTAGGTTCTAATACTTGCAACATCCATTTTTTTCAGAATTTTTTTCGATGTAAATATAATGAAAATCCTAAGCAAAGACAAAAAATGAAAGTATGAAACACACACATTTGAACATCTCAAAATACCAAACTTTGCACAAATAAGAATATCAAAAGTGAGAGTAAGATGAAGAAAAGCTTGAATCTACTAAAAATAAAAGAGTGTATTTATAACTAAAAGTAAAATATATATTATAATTATATTTTAATATTTTTAACATAAAAAAGACTTAATTATAAAATTAAAAATTATGAATGAACTTAAATGAAAAGAAAAATATAAACCCCGTTAAATTAGAAAGTAATTAGCCAATAAAATTAATTTTTAATAAAGAAGATTAGAAATGTGAATATTATATTAAATTAGGATAGAGCTCATCGAAACGAGAATTTTGACACCAATTTCGAAGAAATCGACCCGAGATTGGACCGAACAGGCCAAACCGGTTGAAACGGACTCAAACTGGACACGTGGGCCCAACCGGCTAGCATTTAAATGAGCTAAAGCTCATGTTCTTCTTCAAAGATGCAGCAAAAGCAACACACCAGAGAGGAGAAAAGAAGGGTCCGAACCCTTACAGTAAACTCCCGAACGCCGTAACTCCTCCGTCCGAGCTCCGATCGCCGCACCGTTTGCAGCCACGCGATCACCGCGTTGAGCACTACACTTGTACCGAAACAATTTTATAGGTAACTCGTTTTTTTGTTTCCATCCATCTCTTCCCCCAATTTTGGAAAATTACGTGGGGATATTGAATTTCTTCGGTCCTTGATGTTTTAGGATCCAATTAGCTTGAGGAAAACGTTCACTCTTGCTTATGTGAAGTTTGGGTAAGGTAAAGATACCATAATTCCATTTTAATTTTACTACATTTGAGCTTTGGATATTAAATTGGGTATATATGTGTTATGCATGTGTATTAGGTTGTGAATAACTAATTGGAGCTTGAAATTGCGGATATTGGAACTTGGAGAAAGCTAAACACTAGAGTTTTGTTGAGGTTTTGGGGCTGTGTTGGTTTTAATAAATTGCCTTGATCATTACGAGGAATCGACCAAGGTATGGTTTTGGTTTCTCATAGATAATATATAATGTTTTGGTGAAAACATAAGCTAAATGACCATAAGATAGGTTGGAAATGTGGGAATGTGTTAATTCTAGTAACCTTGATGAAAATGTGGAATTATATTGCGAATGAGTTGATTAATGATGATTTTGTTGAGTTGGTTGTAGGAATTGTGTAAATTAATGTTGTTGATGGGAGTTGATGAATGATTATTGATGATGAAAGATTGAGGATTGGTTGATTATCTATATATGTGTGTTTGTTGAGTAATGAATGAATTGAGAGTTGGAAATGATTTTGATATTGGAATTGGTTTGGTTTATTGGAAATAATTTAAAAAGGGTTTGAAAGGTGGTTTGGTTGGGACCCGAGTAGGGTGGCAAAGTCTGAATTTTAAAGGAAATATTGTCGAAATTTTTATAAAAATTAGAGATTTAGTTTGAAGTATTATTTAGACAAATATGGATAAAAGAATTATATTATTTGACTTTTATTTATAAAGAAAAGAAATGCATTATGTTTTGGAACTTGATTTATTAAGAAAAGTATTATGTTTTGAGTTTTACTTAGTTAAGAAGAGAATTATGTTTTGAGTATGAATTATTGATGAACAGAAGGGGAGGTGTGATGATGATAATTGTTGAATGAATTGAATGATGAAGAGGATGAATTTGATATGAAATTGTTTTGTGGGGATCGTGGTTATTTACCGCCCACGTATGTGCTGTTTTCCAATTGAATACGTCTGTGGGGATCGAGGTGGTTTACCGCCCACCGGGTGAGGATCGTGGTACTGTACCGCTCACCAATTTTCAAGAGGACAATGTCCGGGTTACCTACCGAACATATCGGGTTGGCTATATAACCGACAGATGAGACTCATCAGCCATAGGGCAGACATACATCATTTGCATATGTGTGTTTTGTTTGATTGTGCATTAATTGAGCTTGCCTATGTGATTATTATGCTTACCTATTATATTTGCTATCTGCTGTATCTGTATCCTACTTGTGTTTGCTTTGTCTGTATTGCTTGTTTGTGCACCGGAGTTTTGGAGGATTGGAGGAAGGCAGAAATTAGGACTTAAGTTAGAAAGGAATTAGAAGTAAGAACCTTAGATAACCTACCCTATTTATGGTTTTCCATTTATAAACTTTAAGATTTAAATCTGAGTGTCGGAGTTCTAGGATCGCCTCTGGCTTTCCCGAGACCTTATATATTATGTATGTGGGAACCATTACCATGCTGAGAACCTCCGGTTTTCATTCCATACTATGTTATTGTTTTTCAGATGCAGGTCGAGAGGCATCTCGTTAGGCGTCTGGGCTCTTGATGCGGAGTAGTTACAGGGTTATTTTGTTATGTTACGATATATATATATATATATATATATATATATATATATATATATGTACTTAGTTTCTCTCCGCATAACTTGTTCTTTTGATCCTCCTAGAGGTTTATGGAGAGGCAGGATTGCATATATGTACTTTTGGATTTTGGATATGTGTGTATATATATGTAAATATTCTCCGACTAGTCTTGACTTTGCAGGCTGACTCAGGAGCTTGTTATCTTGTATCTTTGGCACTCTATCCCTACTTCTGTTATCTTATGTTTGATAGTTATGGTTTTTTTAGCACGTAAGTTAACTCGTTCCTTGAGCGTTGCACTTTTATTTCGTGATTTCTATTTCCCCTATTCTTCAAGACTCCTAGCATATTATAATTCTTTTGCTATTATATATACTCCTTTTATTTTAGAGGTCGTAATACCACACCACCTTTGTTTTACGACTTAAGTGTAAAGCTTAGTGTGGTAGGGTGTTACATTATGGTATCAGAGCAGTTCGTTTCTATAGAGCCTGAAAGACGGACTGATTGTACTTTTGTGCATTCTCTGTATTTGTGTTTATGTGCTATTAGGATATCTGATTGATATATATGGCATAAACGTTTGTGAGCATGCATTTGGAACTTAAAGCATTAGACCTGTGATATTGAGACTGATCAACTTAATATCACTTGTTTGGTGTGTATAGGGACCAGATGTCGACTCGCAGACGCTGTCGCGGGTGAGGTAGAGGTAGGACAGGCACCGTTACTCCTGCCCCATAGGGACTGATCCAGTAGACTTTATGGTTGCCTTGGGAAATATGGCTGTGGCTATGCAGGCAATAGCTGAGGCACTGGGTAATCAGATAAACCAGGGTAATCAAGGAAACAATAATGACGAGGTCGGCCCTATGACACTTGCAACATTTCTGAAAGTTCACCCTCCGACCTTCAGGGGAACCTCAAATTCCACTGATGCGGACAATTGGATTCAGGCAATGGAACGGGCACTGCAGGCTCAACAGGTTCCTGAAGAGCAATGGGTTGAATTTGGAACTTATCAGTTGCAGGGTGAAGCTCAGTATTGGTGGCAGGGAACACGACGTATCCTGTAGCCAGATGGCGCTGCAATTCCTTGGGAGGTTTTTCGGACAGAGTTCTATACGAAATATTTTCCTAATTCAGTCAGAAATGCCAAGGAACTTGAACTGTTGCAGTTGAAACAGGGTCAAATATCAGTCGCTGAATATACAAATAAGTTTGAGGAATTGTGCCGATTCTCTAAAATTTGTCAAGGAGCACCAGGAGACTTTGAGGAGTGAAAGTGCATCAAATACGAAGGAGGACTTCGGAGTGATATATTAAGTTATGTGGGCCCGATGGAAATCAGAGTTTTCTCAGACTTGGTAAACAAGAGCAGGGTCGCGGAAGAATGTTTAAAGAAGGCTGCTGTGGCAGGGGGTGAAAGCTGGGAGTTCTGCCGAAGGGACCACAACCAGAATTTCGTACCAAGGAGCCAAGAGTTCAAGAGGAGTGGCAGTTGCCAGGGGAGTGATAAAGGGAAGCAAGTGACGCCTTACTCAGAGGATGTGAGGTGCCAAAGGTGCAAAAGTTTTCATCCAAATAGGCCGTGCCGAAAGGGTTTAGGTCTGTGTTATAGGTGCGGGGCGCCGGGTCATATCTCTAGAGATTTCTCTCGCAGAAAGGCTCAAGACGCTGATCAATTGTGACTGCAAGGTGGAGGTAATCCTGAAAAATGTTAATAGAATTCTAATTGCATTATATGATATTGGGAATGTCACGTTTAGACATAGTGTATGATGGAGGTGAGAATTTAGAGCTGAAAGTGTTAAGACTTAGTTGTGACTCGAGTGTGTATATACCAACTTCTCAACTTATAATACTTAGACTCGAGTTTCTTTCTTGCTTACAGCTGATAGACTTGGACTGGTTATCAACGTACTGCGTGTTGCTGGATTGCTTTGAATATACAATTTGATTTATATCCGAAGAGTCTGAAAAAGTTGATGGTCGTGCGGGGTAGTATTTGAATTCTGTAACGATGAGCTATAATGGAGAAAGATTGATTGGGCAATAGACTCAGTAACCATGGACCTTCATGACTCGATCGATTATTTTTCCCTTATAACTTGCTCGAGGTTTTGTTTCGGATTCTTTGTTTGCAAAAGATTTAATTATCTTCCCAATTCTATTTCTTACTCGCACGTAATTATGCATGAACTTTGTACTCTCCGAGACGAGCCTAATTTTGTTTTGATACAGCCAAGTGATTCTTGAATCTTTGAAAACTAGCAGTCGAATTGCTTTTCTTTGTGAACTTGTGTTTCTTCAAAAATTGACGGAGACTGACTTAATTCACTAATTAGAAAACAGGGTGTTTGATTTGGCTTTCCTCCGTGAGATACATCCTAATTCTTATCCTGTGTATTTCGTAAAATTTTCTACAACTTTATTTAACCAGAACACCAGACATCCTTCTGATTTCTTGCGAACACCGCATTCATCCTTTGAGCTTAGAATCTTTTTGGAAATCAACTCGAATCAGATATGCGGAAAGACTACCCACATCTCTTTTCAGGTAACTGAATTCGAATTTTGAGGGCAAAATTCTTTGTTAGGTGGGTAGAATGTAAACCTTGTTAAATTAAAAAGTAATTAGCCAATAAAACTAATTTTTAATAAAGAAGATTAGAAATGTGAATATTATATTTAATTAGGATAGAGCTCATCGAAACGAGAATTTTGACACCAATTTCGAAGAAATCGGTTCGAGATTGGACCGAACGGGCCAAACCGGTTGAACCGGGCCCAAACTGGGCCCGTGGGCCCAACCGGCCAGCATTTAAATGAGCTAAAGCTCATGTTCTTCTTCAAATATGCAGCAGAAGCAACGCACCAGAGAGGAGAAAAGAAGGGTCCGACCCATACGGTAAACTCCCGAACGCCGTAACTCCTCCGTCCGAGCTCCGATCGCCGCACCGTTTGTGGCCACGCGACCACCACGTCGAGCACTACACTTCTACCGGAAAAATTTTATACGTAACTCATTTTTCTGTTTCCAGCCATCTCTTCCCCCAATTTTGGAAAATTAAGTGGGGATATTGAATTTCTTTGTTCCTTGATGTTTTAGGATCCAATTAGCTTGAGGAAAATGTTCACTCTTACTTATGTGAAGTTTGGGTAAGGTAAGGATACCATAATTTTATTTTAATTTTACTAAATTTGAGCTTTGGATATTACATTGGGTATATATGTGTTATGCATGTGTATTAGGTTGTGAATAAACAATTGGAGCTTGAAATTGCGGATATTGGAACTTGGAGAAAGCTAAACACTAGAGTTTTGTTGAGGTTTTGGGGCTGTGTTGGTTTTAATAAATTGCCTTGATCATTACGAGGAATCGGCCAAGGTATGGTTTTGGTTTCTCATAGATAATATATAATGTTTTGGTGAAAACATAGGCTAAATGACCATAGGATAGGTTGGAAATGTGGGAATGTGTTAATTCTAGTAACCTTGATGAAAATGTGGAATTCTATTGCGAACGAGTTGATGAATGATGATTTTGTTGAGTTGGTTGTAGGAATTGTGTAAATTAATGTTGTTGATGGGAGCTGATGAATAATTATTGATGATGAAAGATTGAGGATTGGTTGAATTATCTATATATGTGTGTTTGTTGAGTAATGAATGAATTGAGAGTTGAAAATGATTTTGATATTGGAATTGGTTTGGTTTATTGGAAATAATTTGAAAAGGGTTTGAAAGGTGGTTTGGTTGGGACCCGAGTAGGGTGACAAAGTCCGAATTTTAAAGGAAATGTTGTCGAAATTTTTATAAAAATTGGAGTTTTAGTTTGAAGTATTATTTAGACAAATATGGATAAAAGAATTATATTATTTGACTTTTATTTATAAAGAAAAGAAATGCATTATGTTTTGGAACTTGATTTATTAAGAAAAGTATTATGTTTTGAGTTTTACTTACTTAAGAAGAGAATTATGTTTTGAGTATGAATTATTGATGAACGGAATGGGAGGTGTGATGATGATAATTGTTGAATGAATTTAATGATGAAGAGGATGAATTTAATATGAAATTATTTTGTGGGGATCGTGGTTATTTACCGCCCACGTATGTGCTGTTTTCCAATTGAAAACGTTTGTGGGGATCGAGGTGGTTTACCGCCCACCAGGTGAGGATCGTGGTACTGTACCGCTCATCAGTTTTCAAGAGGACGATGTCTGGGTTAGCTACCGGACATGTCGGGTTGGCTATATAACCGACAGATGAGACTCATCAGCCATAGGGCAGACATACATCATTTGCATATGTGTGTTTTGTTTGATTGTGCATTAATTGAGCTTGCCTACGTGATTATTATGCTTACCTATTATATTTGCTATCTGCTGTATTGATATCCTACTTGTGTTTGCTTTATCTGTATTGCTTGTCTGTGCATCAGAGTTTTGGAGGATTGGAGGAAGGCAGAAATTAGGACTTAAGTTTGAAAGGAATTAGAAGTAAGAACCTTAGATAACCTACCCTATTTATGGTTTTTCATATATAAACTTTAAGATTTAAATCTGAGTGTCGGAGTTCTAGGATCGCCTTTGGATTTCCTGAGACTTTATATATTATGTATGTGGGAACCATTACCATTCTGAGAACCTCCAGTTCTCATTCCATACTATGTTATTATTTTTCAGATGCAGGTCGAGAGGCATCTCGTTAGGCGTCTGGGCTCTTGAAGCGGAGTGGTTACATGGTTATTTTGTTATCTTACAATTATATATATATATATATATATACTTAGTTTCTCTCCGCATAACTTGTTCTTTTGATCCTCCTAGAGGTTTATGGAGAGGCAGGATTGCATATATGTATTTTTGGGTTTTGGATATGTATGTATATATAATGTAAATATTCTTCGGCCAGTCTTGACTTCGCAGACTGAGTCAGGAGCTTGTTATCTTGTATCTTTGGTACTCTATCCCTACTTCTGTTATCTTATGCTTGATAGTTATGGTTTTCTTAGCACGCAAGTTAACTCGTTCCTTGAGCGTTGCGCTTTTATTTCGCGATTTCTATTTCCCCTATAAGGCTCCTAGCATATTGTAAAACCCAGTTAATTAATGGCTAATTAACCCATAAATGAGAATTTATTCTAGAAATCCAAAAATGTGATTTTTATGGCTAAAGATGATAGAGGAGATTGAGACAAGAATTTCGGTACCAATTTTATAGAAATCGGACCAAGATTGGACCGAACGGGACAAACCGGGCCAACCGGACCCAAAGTGGGCCCTTGGCCCAACTAAACCAAACCTAATACACTCCTTTCAGTACTCTCTCTCCTCACTACACTCAAGAAATACGCTGAAATGGAGGCCATGGAGGGAAGAACACTCTCTCAAGTTCTTCCTCTCATTTGATCTTCAAACCACCATAACTTTTGATCTAAAGCTCCGATTGCTGCACCGTTTGTGGCCACACATTCACCGCGGAGAGCTCTACAAAACCCAAACAACCAATGTTGAGGTAAGCCACGTTTTGATCTTCGAAATTCCAGCCCTTGTTTTCGAGTTTCATGGGTGAAATGTTGAGATTTTGGGCTCTTTAATGTTATAGAACCCAACTCTCTTGAAGGAGAAGGTTAATCTTTTCTCCTTGAACCTTGAGTGTGGTAAGATTCTCAACCCTGGTATAATTTGTTGTTCTATGATGATTGGGTATTGAGATGTTGTGTTTGGGTATGATGATTGTGGCTTAGGTTGTGTATATGTGAATATTGGAGCTTGATTGGTAACTTTGGAAAGCTTGAAAAGGGAGTTTTGTGTGATAAAATCTGTTCTTAGAGGTGTTGAGACCTTGAGAGCTTGAGGAAAAGTGATTTGGAAGTACTCCAGTTGAGCTTGGGAAATCGGCTAAGGTATGGTCTCGGTTTCTCGTATCTAATATGTAATGTGGTAGGAAATACTTAGGCTAGAGGCCCTAAGATAGGCATTGAATTGATGATGTTATTGAATGGTTGAGATATATGATGTGATCATATATGTGACTATGAATATTGATGCCTTGATTGTGTGATATATGAGAAAATGCATGTTGTGATATATGCTTGATGAATGATTGAGGTTGAATTGGTGGGTGGTACCATGTTGATGGTGAGTATGATGATGAGTATGTATAATAATGTTTGATTGGAAATGGTATTATTGGAAATTGGGATGAGGAAGGATGTATGACATGATATTGTGTTTGTCCTTTAGCCATTTGACTGAGAAGTGTTAAAATAGTTGGATGGTGGTTTTGGGAATTTTAGTAAAGTGTCAATGTGTGAGTTGAGGATGGCTTGATGTTGATTTTGGTACATTTTGATTGATTTCAAAAAAGGCGAAATTGGCATGTTTTGGTTGATTTTGAAAAGAGTTGAAAATGGTTTGTTTTGAAAATGGCATCTTGTGGTTTTGTATGAAAACATGGTTTTCAAGCATGTTTTGACGGGACATAACTTAGACTATGGATCCCCGTTTTGTACCAAACTTATTTAGAAATGAAATTGGATCCGGGATGTCCACGCCGTTGGAAGAACGGGCGAAAAACGATTTAAAATGAGAAAGTTATGTCCGTCGGAAGATTGGGGGTTGAATCTGTAAATTCTGCAGCTTTTAACTTAGAAAATTTTTAGCAGAATGACCCTCCGCGTGTAGGCACATTTGGCGCATACGCGCCGTTCTTCAAGAAAGCACCATCCACGCGTGCGCGTCGATACGCTGCACCAAATGCCCAGCTATTTTCCCGAGAGTTGTGCCAGAGTTGTGCCAGTTTTGTGCCTGGGGCGCAAGAGCACCCCACGCGTACGCGTGGCTGACGCTTGCGCGTTGTTTGGCTATTTTTCAACCCGCGCGTCCGCGCGTATGACGCTTGCGCGTCGATGAGTTTTGTGGCCATCCACGCGTGCGCGTGGAGTGCGCGTACGCGTGGCCTTGTTTTCATCCCAAAGTTGATTTTTGAGTTTTAAAAGCCAAATTTCATACTTCTAAGCCTCCAATCTCACCACTTATGTCTTAAATCATTATGATATGCCTAGCAATGAGACAAGGAGCTAGTGAATGTGGTAACTTGCGAGTGAAGCAAGGGAAAAATGAATGATCAATGAGGATCAAAGATGATTATGTGAGATGCGGAGGATGGCGGTGGAAGTGCTTGTTATGCCATGGGCCAAAGGGCCGTAATTGTTAATGAATTGGCTGGTTATAGATTTAACCGTGAGCCAGATGGCTGGATCATTGCCGTGTTACGGCGGAGCCATGATTATGGCTAAGTATAAATGCATATATGCTGTTGAATGAATTGTGAATGTTTGCACTTCCACTATTGGAGATGAGGGTTTCCCTGAGAGGAAGCAGTGGCTAGCCACCACGTGCTCCAGGTTGAGACTCGAAGCTCTTTTGACCCTATGTCGTTAGGGTGGCCGGGCACTGTGAAAGCCCCGGATGAGTTCACCCCCATAAATATTCACCAGTGAGGGTGATGGATATGGATCATGATTATGATCACGATTTGTTGAGTATAACTCGAGTTGGGGAGACACGACAGAGGGACAGTCCAATGGTTAGCTACCAGGACTTGTCGGGTTGGCTCTATAACCGACAGATGATATCATCAGCCACTAGGGACAGGCATTCATCATATGCATACTATATGAATTTTTTGAGATTACCTATTTGACTGCATATTACTTGCTAATTGTCTAAATGCCTTATCTGTTCCTATTTGTATATCTCTTGTTTGATTTAGTTGTGTTTGTTACATTATACTCCTACTGGTGGTTGGGAGGTCTGAAGGAATTGGAAAGGAAAGTATTAGTTAGACTGAAGGATCTTTAGTCAGTTGCCACTTGTGGTTTAGCTTGTTTATAAACTTTGATATTATCTGGAGGAAGTCCTAGGATTGCCTTCAGCTTTCCTCTATTATTACATGTTATATATGGGGAACTGTTACCATGCTGGGGACCTTTGGTTCTCACCCATGCGGATTTTGTGGTTTTCAGATGCAGGACGCGAGGCTTCTTGTTGAGGCATGCTGGAGACTTCCGGATTAGCGAAGGTCCTTTGTTCTTGGGGGCTCTGTTTTGGTTTATATGTTTTGTGTAGATACTTTTATCTCCATTAAATAATACAAACTGTGATGACTCCTTCTAGAGGGGATTTTTGGAGAATAGGTTCTCTGTTTTTATGTCCCTTTGGGTTTTCTTTGGTGTTTCCTTATTTTATTATATGTATATATATATTGCTATGCTCGGACCGGTTATCTTCGCAACTGGATTTTGAGTTTTGATATTCCCGTTTTTGACACTCTTTCGTATATATATAATTCTCGTGATGGTTTATTTTTGTTTGCTACGTTATCGATCGGAGTGTTGCGCTTTTCGAGTCACGATTTTTGTTTACCCCTTTTTCCTTCAAAGGCTCCTAGTTATAAACATCATTCATACTAATATACGTACTAAATTTTTATTTTAGAGGTCGTAATACCTTGCCATCTCTGAATTATGACTTAAGCATAAGACTCTGTATGGTAGGGTGTTACACATATTATAATTCTTCTGCTATTATATGTACTCCTTTTATTTTAGAGGTCGTAATACCACACCATCTTCGTTTTACGAAGCGTAAAGCTTAGTGTGGTAGGGTGTTACAAAAAAAAGTATAGAAATTTAATTGTAAATTTGACAAAATTATAGTGACCAATAGAGTAATTAAATCTAAAAAATACTATGTGCACAAAAAAGTCAATCATCAAATCCGTAATCATGTATTTGTATATAAATATAGAATAATATTTGAAAAACAAAAAATAGCCCAAACTTGCCTTATTTAAAATTTATTATTAATTATCGCTAGAATAATTGTGTAATTTTAGATGTAATAAATATGTAATTACGAATATTATAGGTATAAAATTATGGATGTTATGTTATATAAGGTAACTTTAAATATTGTCTCCCTAACATTACCGATAAATATATATATAGTTTAATTCATTTTTAATATATTTTGTATTCTAACATGTATATTTATACAAATGACTGATTTGGTGATTAATCTTTTATATATGCCGAATGATATTAGATATAGAAAACATAAATAAAAAAAAAATTCTGGATATTGATTTGTTCAATATATATTTAATTCACAAAGCTAATTCATTTCTTAAAAATATTTATTGCCATTTACACTCATTCATTTTTTACACAAATAACAATAAAAGGTTATTAAAAGATATACCTTTATCCACCTATAAATTGAGTACAATCATGTCACTAAAATTCAAACAACCATAAAATTAGAAATACTGCTACACGTCATAAGAAAGTGTTATAACATCATCTTGTGACATGAAAAAATGTGTTGCTATAGTGGTTATATCTATGTTAGTACTAGTACAAGATGAAAATATTGTTACAAAAAAAATTTTGAACCAGACTTTAACTTTAAAAAACTTCTTTGGAAAGGCAAATATGTCTTAAAATGCGCTATAAAAAAACAAATCCATCTCTTTTGGGAGTATGCTTAAGTCTATGTATAAGCGATTGTATGCATAATTTGATACCCTTTAATCTTAACCATATGATTCCTACTGCATTGTAGCGTGTGCTTTGTCCAAATCAGTTGAAGACAAATTAGGTATGTATTCATACTTTTACTTTCTAATTTTTTGTTCTTATTATTGTTACATAATTGCGATATAGTTTAAATATATAATGTCATGCATATTTCTCAAATTTAAGAAGAAAGTTGAGATTAGTTTTTTCTGTTACATAATTAATTAATTATTTATTTAAAAATTTGGATTTCTTGTGCCAGATGATCGTGCCGTGAATGAATATACGAGATCCTGTTTGCGGACGTGCAATGTTAAATAAATAAGGAGATTTGATTCTCTCAATTTTTTTTACTTGAGAGGGTGAAGTGTAATCTCTTATTATACATTTTATTGGTAAGACCCAAAAAGAAATATAAAAAATTAAAAGGTTAGAGATCACATTTTACTCTCTTAATTAAAAAAAATTGAGAGGATCCATTCCCACAAATAAGTGCAATGTCACTTGCACTTCCACATACAAGTTATCATTTGTAATTAGTAATAAATCTTTATCATCATCGATTTCTTCTTCTTCTTTATTTTTTATACATCTAATATCCTACTTTTCATTTATTTTTCTTCTTTAGTTTAGGGTAACAATAATCGTGATTACATGCTTGAAACTGACTCGGCTAAAAGGGTAATAATTATTTATTTCAGCCAAATTTAAAGAGATTTAAAATAAGAAAGGATTTAGTTACAGAGATTTATTTTTTTCATTTTATGTAGTCAAATAATATTTGAGCAATAATAAACTGAAAATACATATTGATAAATAATAAAAATATAGAACATTGAACTAAATAATAATTAGTTTTGTATAAATGATGATAAGTTAGTTAATTTCAATAAAATATTCTCTAAATATAAAATTATTTGAATAAATAAAAGAATTAAATAAACAATAGTTAACTTAAATAATATATTTAGTCACAAATAAATTCTCTAATAAATAATATATACAATAAAAATAAATGATCATATATGCAATTTCGTGGTGATGTAAGAAGATTTCTTTTCCCAACATACATACTTGTTCATTTCGTTCGGGACTTGATAAAAATTTAGTTTTATTTGACACTTTTGACCAATCATCAATTTCAGAATGGCATCATTAATTGCTGTTTCAATGTGATTTCGGAGGTTAATGTTGTCATTATAAAATCCTAGATTCTTCTTCATTTAAGGTCAGCTCCCCAATTAAAAATTTTATTTTGCATAGAGTCGAAAAATATTCATTCTAAGTATTGGAGAAATGTCAATGCACCAAATTACATTCAACAGGAGTTGCAACATTATTGCTAGAATTTCAATTTCAAAGTGGGAGAAAGAGAAGATTATGCATCATAGATATGATAATTCTCCTTCATTTTTATAATGCCATTTCACGTAATTGTTTACATTATATGGTACATAAAATTTGTAAAAAGAAAAAGAGTGACATTATCAAAATTAAAGTGACACTATTTATTTTTCTATTTCTAAAATTCAAAATATTTTGACGTCAAACTTGCTGATATGTGCCCTCTCTAACCAATTTTCATGCATCTCTCTTGTTAGAGTCATTTATAAAAAATGTTATATATTAAACTTGTTTGATATATGAAAAATGTCTATTCAATTTATGTTTTTATTAGTATATTTTAAGTTTATTCTTTAATAACTTATTTAAAAATTATTAAAAGTCTTAGTTCATCTTTTTAATTATTCTCTTAATTTATAAATAAATAAAGTTTTGTATTTTTAATCTTTTTAATATTTTAAAAAAATAACATATACATTTAAATTTTTACTCATTTAAGTATTAGAAAGATAGATTAAATCTCTTAATCATTACTCATATTTTATTATTTTATATTATATTTTGTATAAATATTTTTCTATAATTTCTAATTATGTTACAAATTCATATATGATAAATAAAAATTAACATGTTACAATGCTATAGTATAATTATAAATAAAATGGTTAAAATAGGAGTATTGTAAATTAAATAAGATAAATACTTATATTATTATTCTCCTAAATAGATAAGTATAAAGAAATTAATTCAAAATCATCCAACTATTTTTCCAACCTTACTTCTTATTCAAAATCTCAATTGTCATGATTCAATTTCCATTATCTTGATTAGATTAGCTTTTATATATATATATATATATGATGAGTTCTACCCAACCCCCTCTAAATCAACATGTAAATTATCTCCCGTGACGTGGCACATTTTAATTGGATGTTTAGTTTTAGTTTGAGTTAAGTTAACTCAATAAGAGTTAATATCTTAACTAAAGTTGGGCAATTTTATAATTAAATATTTTTATAAGAGGGGTAAAAATATAATTTCTGTAAACATTAAAAAATAGAGTTATATTTCTTATCATTATTCAGAAACTCATTGCACCTTTGCCCCATTCCTCTCTGAAATTGAAAGAAGAAATAACTCAAGCTTTGCCTCATACATGCTTTTTTGTATGGTTGGAGAAGGAATGGAATGATAGGCACTTGTTCTATATCAAGATCAATAAGCTAATTAGTCAAAGTCTTATCATATATTACCTTTTATTATGTTTATAGTTATATCATTGTTTGATTTGCATTTAGTTTATTAGCACGCACCAAGTGCAATTGTGCATTCTCCAAGTTATTAGTATATTTGGTTTGAAAAATTGAAATAATATACACCAAGATGAAATAAATAAACAACTACATCTGTGTATGGGTCATTTCTCTCTTTATCTCACTCTTTTAGTTGGGTTTGATTCCAGATATTTGGTGATCCAGATGCGGCAGATTTTGTGTTCATAAGTGGAGTGGATATACTAACATTAGGGATAAATGTTACCCACCAAGTTGTATTGACTGGTACACGCTCTGTCAAAGTTTTCTTCACTCAATTTTTTCTTAAAATTTTTAACCATTAATTCATTGGTCCTATCTTTATGAAAAATTTTTTTGTTGGGTCAAGTGTTTACCACTAGACCAGAAGCTATAGTTGTTAGTAGGATACAACTTTATTTTCTTATACTTTCTCAAATCATATCTAGCATGAGGAGGTGCTAAACCTATTTTAACATTTATATTTTAGATAAAAGTAAGTACATAAAATCAACTTTTAATTAGTTAAAATTAGGCATGTTTTTTATTATAAAATTACTTTCTTAACTTTCACTTTTTGGAAATTATAGAGTTTAGGATTTAGAATTAGAATTTACAATAAAAGGATAATTTTAGAAAAATTGTCTAATATTGGCTAAAAAATAGTTGATTTTCTAGTTGAATTCTTTAGATTTTAGTTGTGAGTTTTCTATAACAGAGGTTTCAGTTCAACTGAACTTAGAGGTCTACCCAACTGAACTAATATTCAAGACTTTCTTTGATCAATGAAAAGTTACTGCTGTGTTAAATATTTCAATTATTTACTGTCTACCCCACAAGAACTAGAAGCTATCTTTATTCTAATGAAGCATTGCATTGGTATGTTACAATGAATTTGTCTTTGACATTTATTTCTCATATCTTGTTCTGTAGTATGCTTAATTTTATAAGTATTAAGGCTAGACAGATATTTTGTGTTGTATTTTGTTAGAACTGAACCCTAAAGAGTTGGGAGAGGATTTGAAGAAACTTGGAATTTGAATGGTTACATGGTTCTGTATCAGTATGCTCACAGAACAACAATGGGACAGAATATAAGATACAAGCGTACATAAAGTACAAAAGTAAATTTGATACTTCTCTTTCAGCCTCCCATTCTTTTGTGAAATTCGACTTGAGCGTTCTGTTGCCCCATTCCCACTCCCTTTTTTCATCAATGCATACAAGGTTAGAGATGTATTGCATTGGCAGGGAAAGATACTAGTACTTAGATTGGAGGAGTCAGAGTTCACAAAACTGCTAAAACTTAAATAACACTATTTTAATTTCATAAAACTGCATGGCTTTTAGCTGCTATTAATTATGGCACACATTATTTATCTTCTTTCTCATCCATTTTGGCCTAATATCATGCTCTAAACTTGATGATTAGATTCTGATCGAGAAAAGTTGGCAAGTTCAAATGGAAAATTCGCTCAATACTTGACCAAAATTCTCGATCTGTATTTCTCGTATCATCGTGAGGCCTACAACACCGACGGTGTGTCTTCAAAGTGCATTCAAGAATTGGAAGAGACCTAATAATATGAAATACTAACTGTAATTATTTTCTGTGCAGGGGTTTACCTTCATGACCCCACAGCATTTCCTGCAGCTATTGATCATACTCTTGTAACCTACATGGAGGGTAGTGTTAGAGTTCAAACCAGTGGCATTACATGGGGTCTTACAATACTGTACAACAAACAAAAAAGGTACTGTTATGCTGGCTTGAAATTTATCTTCATTTATTTGCAGTTTGATAAAAGAGAAGTCTTGGAGCAATGATAGAGTTATCTTTGTATGACCTTAAAGTCACGAGATTAAGTCGTATAATTAGTCATGGATGCATTTATTAGGTTAGAATGTATACATTACATCCTTTAGGAATGGTGCTTGTGCACGTGGTTTTTTTTTTTTTTTTTTTTGCAGTTTAATCTAGTATATATGAATTTGTTCCTTAATATAGGATAAACTTTTTCCAGAAATGCAAAGAATAAGATTTGGTAAGAGTTTGGACTGTATTAGACATAAGAATGCCATACTCTTCTCGTTACTAGCTAATGTTATGGAGACCTAATAATCATCTTGCATGTTAGAGGATGAGATCTTGAAAACTGCAACTGTAGTATCTCTTTTCTAAATCTTGGGCACATATATTATAGTACACATTTTCAACTAGACAGCCTATTATATTCAGGAAGTGAGGATATTATATGGAGTACGGACTATGACATTATTTTGACCTTTTCATTCCTCTGATTTATTGGATTTAATGTAGTTTTACTTATGCTCTTACTGACAAAAGAAATGCTATTAAAGATAAAGAAAGGTAAGGGGAACCTGGGACATGGATGCGTCTTAAATTGATACTCTGTTGTCTCTTATTTGAATGGTGTAGAACATAGATTTATTGAGGACTCCATCGAATTGTTTATGCTAGGTAAGAACAAACGAGGGCACTGAAGTCTGATTTATACAGGCTTGGATGAAATAAATGCACATAATTGTTGGATATTCTAAATAACAATTTATTATTGGTTAGCGATGTATTATGGGATTATGTAGTTACTTATAGTGACCGAACTAAATGCTATACATGTTGAATCTGGATATGATTTAAGGCTAATTATTATGGATGTTTAGTTTTAGTTTGAGTTAATTTAACCCAATAAGAGTTAATATCTTAACTAAAGCAGGACAAATTTGTAATTAAATATTTTTATAAGAGGGATGAATATATAACTTCTGTAAACATTAAAAAAGTAAAGTTATATTTTTTTTATCATTTTGCAGAAACTTGATGCACCTCAGCCCCATTCCTCTGTGAAATTGAAAGAAAAAATCAAATAAAGCTCTACCCACCCATTGACCCAGCCCCGCCGCCCGCAGCCCGCAGCTACGCCAACTACCGCAGCCACCTCAACCCCGCAACCCCGTCGCATGTACAGGCATCACGTGTGGAAGCTTGAAGTCGTCTCCTCTGTTCGAGAGCGCTCTCTCTATGTTCACCGTGACACCGTCACCGTCACCGTAATCGTCACTGTCAAGAACTTCTTCGTGCTTCCCTCGCCGCCTGACATCTCTGTTCATTCTATCTTCATCCATTAGTTGGAACCTTCCTTCGCCGTTACATCTCCATTCGTTCTGTTCGTGCTTCAGGTAGGTCTTCTCTTTTTCTCCATTGTGTAGTATTCATTTATTTGTGTATTTTAGCCTGAGTTTTACGTTGTTGATTCTTGTGATTACTGATTCTGAAATTTTAAAGTTGTTCATGATTTTTTGTTCTGAATATCTTATCTTCTGTGACTAAGAAATAGGAATAATTTGTTTTGGTTAATTACTTAATTTTGCTCATAATTTTTGTTATATGGATTTTGAATTTTGTTTGCTGTGACTTGGAATCATTTTGCAGTATTTATTTGTGTTTTCTAGCCTGAGTTTTGTGCTGTTCATTCTTTGCTTTATGTCCTTTAATTTTGTTCTGAACTAAGTTAATTGGAACTGAAGTAGATAATTGGAAGAAGAGTAGCTTTAATTTTGATCAGAAACACCTTGGATGTTGTTGTGTTTTTTTTCCGAACCTTTCATCTTGTTATAGTTGCTGATGTTGTGTTATTGTTGGTGTTTTGTTTTGTTTTTTTAATTTATCTTCTTGCAATTAATTAGTGATAGAAAGAGTAACCGTGGTGTACCAAATATTTAAAGATTATTATATGGGATTATGGAGAGCATTTATCAGGGAGTGGCTAAATAGAAAAAAGAAAAGTAGGTAAGCAACGGTTGCTTTGTTGAATTGGGACCCTGCCCAAGTAGATGGAATTTGACTTCGAAATATTGAAATTAATATAATCCACTTATAGTAATTATATCCCAAGGACTTGGGATGATCCCCTCTATTTGCTTGTGTTCTTCTGGGAATCATTATATATTTTTATTAGTATTTTAAATTCAAAGGAAAGGATATAATCATGTAGATAAGTGAAGGTGTCATTTGTTTACTCAAATTATTACTCTAATCTGATGCAGAGATGGGTAAGATTGAAAAAAAAAAACTTGCATGGATGTGGATTATGCAGTTTATTTGCATATGGCTATGTATACTAAAAGTATAAATATGTAATGATTTTGTTTAATAAAACTCCATATTATATATATATATATGTGTGTGTGTGTTTCGTTTAGAAAAATTAGTGTGACTTTTCCACAGAATAGGTAATATTCAAGATGGTATTTCTTTATTTGTCATGCTAGATCAGTTTATGTTTAATTTGTTTATAACTATTAGTAGTTTTTTGGTTCCTGTCTCTGTTCATTTAGTTTTTGATCATTGATCACTTGAGTAGTTAAAGTGGATTTATTTTTCTCTTTATATCAGATTTACAATTTATTTTTTCTTTTTTAATGGTTTCTATTGTATTAATAAGCTACTAGACCAACTTGATTAAATTTGGTTACTAAAATAACGAGTATGTTTTGCCACAAGGATTTTTTTCTATTTTGTCAATTCATATATTATTTATATCAGATGATATCTTGTCTCCTATATGGGAAAATATATAGCTTGTCCTTCAAAATTTATACCTCTGGAAAACTTTGCTTTATAAGACTAATGACTAGGCTCATTAGTTATGGAAATTTGGTTATCTATTTAGAGCAAGGACCTCAACAAATACAGGACTAGAATTGATAATTTCAATGTTTCGCCGGGTACATTCAGTTATCAATTGAAGGTATATATGATTGTGTAGGTAGAATGGTGGATTGTCCAATGTGGAACAGTAGAGAATTGGGGTGGATGTCTAGATCCTTTCCTCCATTCAAAAGTTTCATCAACTTTGGGTCTTGCCATCTTTATACACCCAAACAGAACTTTTGAAAAATGAATGTAACGGTGGCATTTTGTCCTTATTGAACACAAGTTGGTTTAGTAAACGAGAAAGTGATTTCTACCAGATTGAAGAAATCATACCGCCCATTTATTTTTATTTTATCCTCATTGATTATTTACATTTATATATTTTTCTTCTTATGTAATTTATCACTATATCTCAATTTAATCATGGTAGGCATATACTAAAATTAGCCATTAATATAAACTACACATTAAAATAATTATTACTTCTGCAATTAGGTTTTTGTTATATATTTTTCTTTGCTTTATGCCTTTTAATTTTGTTCTGAACTAAGTTAATTGGAATTGAAATATGTAATTAGAACAAGAGTAGCTTTAATTTTGATCAGAAACACCTTGGATGTTGTTGTCTTATTTTTCTGAACCTTTCATCTTGTTATGGTTGCTGATGTTATGTTGTTGTTGGTGTTGTGTTCTGTTTTTTTAATTTATCTTCTTGCAATGTCCCTGTTTGCTGGTGGCCTTCTGTTACAAAGAATGCCCCTTTCACTTTCACCTTCATATGGAAGAGGATGCTTACTGCTTTAGCTTTGGTGTATAATCTCCTAAAAGTATTTGCTTAATCTGAATTATTTCTATTTTATTTAATTGTGCTGTTTACTTTCTAAACTAATTTTTACTTTGCTCGTTTCCTTCGAAAGAAGTGAGATAGAAGTCATGAAGTAGAGAAGGCCTTAACAAATTGTATGATATTAGTTATGTATATCTATTGAATGATTATGAAGCAAATAAAAATGGGTACTAGCCAGCCAGAAATCTAAGGGTTTTTGCAATGGTCAAAAAACCGTTGCCATAGATCGGAAAAACATTCCTAAAACTTTAGGCAATGCTTTGGCAACGATTTTTCACCTGTGGTATATGCGGTCATTACCAATGCTCAAAGACAACGGTTTTTTATCTAAGGCAACGGCAACTAAAAAACTGTTGCCACAGTTACTAGCATAGACAACGGTTTTGACAACAATTTTTAAAGAACGGTTTAGAACCGTTACTGAATAGACAACAATTTAAAACCGTTGTCTTTTATGACGTAATAATTTAAAACCATAACTGGATAGGCAATGGTTTTAAGCTATTGTAGTTTTGTTATTCACAAAGAAAATGGTTTAAAAGCGTTGCCTTTGATGTTTCTTTTTGCAACGGTTTTAACTCCATGCCATTTTGTAGTTGTCTTTGACAACGGTTTTAACACCATTGTCTTTTGTGACTTTTTACAACGGTTTTTTGTAATTATATAATTCTTTATTTACAATAGTTTTCTCATGTTGCATTGAAATTAGTTCCAACTATTTAAATTTAGTGTCGATAAATAAGTTTAACTATTTGAATCAAATCACTAAAAAAATTAATTGAACATTTACCATTAAATTTGATTTACAGACAAATTTTTGTGTCACTGAAGTTTGATTAAAGAAAAATATTCATAATAAAGAAAAGTAGTACTCATTGCTTTGCATCATTTTACAATTTAAAATGCACCAAACTAAATTCAAATCCAAATTAGAATTATTTAATTCATTGTTTGCACACTCAAAAAACTTAAAAGTTTAAAATCTATACATGTTGACACCAGCTAAGCTGTTACCGACTAAGAACCTGCTGTAGCAAGTAGCATTCTCAATCAACATGTAACTGTGAAAGTAATTAAAAGAACATTGATTAGCATCAAACAAAATGCAAACTACAAGAAGCATAGAAGAGAAACATGCAACACAAAGCATACCACAACTTTGATCTTTAGCAACATTGTTTGCTTTCTCTTTATCCGTTGAGGAACTCCTAAGGACTTGGCTCTTAGAAGAGTCACAAAATTTGTTTCCAAGTCTGTTGCCACCGAGAATGTCCTCAGCCGAGTCATAAAATAAATTTGGTCCCTAAATATTTACCATAATTTAAATACTCATTTAGTGAAACACTAAGACATCCATTGAGAGATCAACTAACTAGCAATTAAACCAACTAGCAATTAAGAAACAAAATAAACCAACTAGCAATTAAGAAACAACCATTAACATTAATATTATGCTCAATAAAACAACTTATCTTAATTTCAAACTAAATTGAATTAAAACAAAACTTCTATGCTTAACTTTTTACACAGAGAGAACATGTTCAGCTAAATGACTCTTTTAATTTCAAACTAAATTGAATTATAACAAAAGTTCTATGCTTAACTTTTTACAGAGAGAACATATTCAGCTTAATGACTCTTTGATTAATAATAGAAAATAAGCTTAATCCAAACACACACCGTAACCGAACCTCAGCAGACCAAGTGGGGGACATCATAGCGGACGCAAGCGGAAAGGAGAGCACAAAACAGCAGCGGATTACAGAGTAGGAATCGATGATGACGCAGAACTATTTTCTCCTAACATTGCTTAGAACAAAATCTCATTAAAGAGAGAAAAATCAATCAACAAAGTAACTAATGACAAAACAAGGTCTACCTGTTTTGTTCTCAATTAAAAATGACAGGGTTTAACATACCTAACCTAACCCAACCCTCTTTTCATGAATTGAAAGAGATGTTGGAGACTTGGGAGTACATAATAGTTTTAATATCACATCAAGATGATTAGGTACATAGGAATTCTGCAGCCATTGTAGTTCATACCAAAGACACAGGAAAACTAAAGCGAACCATCGCACAGACCAAGTTGCAAATCATAATGGAAGGAAAGGTATAAAATATCCAAAATAAAATAAAGTGAACCATCAATACTAACTGCATTTTGTTTTTGGGGATAAAATAACTGGATTTTTTTAACATGCTATACTCATGTATCTTATTTTCATGTAGCCATCAACATTTGACTAGAGCAGAGAAAGCATTACCTCAGCCACAAGAGTAACTTTTGTCATAGGTGAGCATAACTCCAAAGGGTCATCTTTTGATGCACAGGCCTTTTCTTTTTGAACATCAATTAATCTCCGCAAGACCTATCAGTACATGTAAATCCATATCAAAATGCCATATATCTACATGAAAGATTTAACACCATAGACTATTAAATTATCAAGTAAATGTTTCTAATTTATAACCTTTACTATGTACTTGGAAGTATCATAACAATACCTGCTCTAATTTGAAGTTTGAAACAATAGTACATTCAAAAAATTCTCAAAATAATTCCTTTGTAATCAGTTAAGCTAAAATCAAATAACTAGAAAAGCTAAATTATATCCTTAAAAAGAATCGTGCATTTGGTTCCAAACAGTAGTAAAAAGCTTCTAAGAGTAAACTACAAACCAGCTTAACTTTATCAAGATGAAGCACAACCCTTTCATACTATTTCATCATATCTTTCTTTGACTCTTTAATCACTGTAAAATCATAGAAAATGAGACACTAGAGTTACTTAAACAGAGGTTGAGCTGCAATGAGGACGTAGAGAACTAGTGACAGGACACGATTCAGAAGCAGCGGCACATCCCTATCCTCAACGGTGTTAGAACTAAGGGGATGGCGCAACGGCTTGTCTTCTCCGGTGACAAGCTTCAGCTATGATGATTCCAAAAACGCAATAGAGCCAGGAACATCAGAAACAAATACAAGAGTGTTAAAAAATAAATAGGGTTCAGAGATAGTGGTTCTGGTAACTAGGACACGACTAACTTACCATGAATGATGGCAGCAACCAAGATTTTCGGCAACAGCAGCGGCAGAGGAACAACTCTTCCTCTGCTGCATCACTCTCTCATGCGCATCCATTTCTCCCTTTCTCCGACCACATCGATGGCGACCTCATCTCCCTATTTGGCTCCCCCCAGTGGCGGCTCTCTCAATGGCAGCAACAGCAAACCTTGATGGCAACGGGAATAAGGTGCAACAGTGATGAAGGCTCGACGAAGGCAGCGAGGCGCGATGGTGCAGGTCAGCATCTTCTCTTCGCATCTCACCCTCAGCAAACAACAACGGCAATGCACGAACAACGGCGATGGGGCGTGGCTCGACGACGACTCCTCCCTCTCCTTCGTGGGTCACGTTCGCCTCTCCCTTTCTCCTCTGCGACGGCAGCTCACCAGCGGCACCAAGCTCCACGGCGCTGTTCCTTCCCCTCTCTTCTTCTCCCTCGTCCTATCTCCCTTTCTTTCTTTCTTCTCTTCTGTCTCCCCCTCAAGCTTCCCATTTCCTTTCTTTCCCTTTCTTTTGCTGTGTGTGTGTTTTTCATTAGGTTAGGGTTTGGGATTTGTAAAATTAGGAATTTATTTGGGAATTTAGAGAAGGTAAAATTCATATGAGTAATATAACAATTTTATAAAATATTTGAGATAGAATAATAATTTAAGATTTAAATATAATATTATAAAGACTATTTTTAAAAGGTATAAAATTTTATCTATTAATTTATTAATGAGTTTAAATAATTATTTTTAATTTAAGTTATAAAATAAATATACTAATCACGTCTTATAAAATACGATTAGGGTATTGAAATTTGGGAAATAGGGTTTTTATTCAATTTAGGAATTTAGGACTAAGAATAAGGAATTTTATAAAAGAATAAAGATAAATATAAATAGATATTTTGATAATATTAAAGGGTAGAATAATTTTAAAATTAAATGTCCTCCATTAAAAATATTTAAGAATATTATTTATCAATATATTATTAAGTTTAATTAATTCTTTTTAATTTAAATTATAAAATAAATATATTAATCAAATTTCATATAGTATAGTTTAAATTTAAAATATCAATTATCTAATTAAATCAAATACCCTTTTATTATTTTTCCATCACCAGAATTTTAATTCCAATTTATATGAAATAACTAATTATAATAAAAATTGTACATAAATATTTTAAATTATAAAATAAATATAATTAATTTATATGTATTTTTTAATTTGTATAATTATTTAAATAATATTAGAAAATTGTTGTTTGATAAACAATTGTTGTAATGATTATAAAACCGTTCTTTAAAATAGTCAAAGAGAATGGTTTTATTTTGTTGCTATAACGTAATGAAAAATTGAACTTCAACAACAACACTGTAAAAACTGTTGTCTAAGACCATCTAACAGAACGATTTTAAAGTGTAGCATTTTGACAACGGTTTTTATGCGTTTCTTTTGTATAATTATTTAAACAACAATAAAAAACCGTTGCTTAAAAATAAATCATGTTAACGGTTATAAAACCATTTTTTTAAAATAGTCAAAGAGAACGGTTTTAATTTGTTGCTATAAAATAATAAAAAATTGAATTCAACAGTAACACTACAAAAAACCGTTGTCTAAAACTATCTAAGAGAACGGTTTTAAGGCGTTGCAAAATTTGGCGTTGCTAAAGGCCATATTTGTTGTAGTGTTCTATTTTATTTAATTGTGCTGCTTACTTTCTAAACTAATTTTCACTTTGCTCGTTTCCTTCGAAAGAAGTGAGATAGAAGTCTTGAAGTAGAGAAGGCCTTAACAAATTGTATGATATTAGTTATGTATATCTATTGAATGATTATGAAGAAAATAAAAATGGGTAGTAGCCAGCCAGAAATAAAAAGAAGATGAATGCTTTTCCTTGTGCATGCCCTCATGATTCCTGAACATTAGATTAAAATGCATCCAACTCAGTTTTGTCTTCCTTTATACACCTCATTTGAATCGATTTCTAGTATTTATTATCTATATTGTTTCTATAAACATAACGTGCTTGACATTGTTCTGGTCAGGACCAAGTATTACTACCACATGTTTTCATTGCTACATACATTTCATTCATTTTATCTTTGGTGAGAGTGTCATTTCTACTTTGTACAGACCATGACAAATGAAATTCTAAAGTGATGAAATCATTGATGCTCATTTTTAAAAGAATTAATCTAAATATATGTTTTTCTGCTTAGGTCTTTAAGATACAAAGAAGCTAGTCAACCAAATGAGGGACATAAAAGTAAATACAATTGGATGGATTGTATTAAAATCTTTTAGTTCTTTAAAGGTGTTGCTGTATTTTATGTGAATTAGTGGTAATTTTTGTAGTCTACATATATGTGAAATGTTAATTGTGTGGTGATGTGTTTGTTTTTTTATAAATTGTAGGTGTATGTTCGTTTTTGGGAGATGGAGCCATCGGATAGCGATTTTTTTGGAACAGACTCCGATGAGGAGTTCCCAAGAGGAGACGATCTAGATTTTTTAGACGATGATTCAGAGGATGATGAAGATAGACCTCAAGATAAGAGAATAGCGGAGCTGTCACGAGAAGATATCATGCAACTTCAGTTTACAGATGAGGAAGCTGTTTATCGATTCTACAAGACTTATGCAATGATGCACGGTTTCGCTATGAGGTTGGATGAAGTCAGACGCGATAGCGATGGTTGTGTAATTATGCGCCAAATTGCTTGCAATCGGGTGGGCTCAAGAAAGGAAGATGTTGAAAAGGACGAAAGAATCAGAGACCATCGACCCCTAACTCGAAGTTGTTGCCGGGCGAGAATTCATGCAAGACTAGATAGAAAAATTCAGAAATGGAAGGTTGTTTCATTCTACGAAGAGCACTCTCATGGATTAGTTGATCCACTCGACGTTAGCATGATGCCTGAGAAAGGATTGCAGATGTTGAGAAAGGACTGCAGATGCTGTCAGATTCTGACCTCCGTTCATTTAAACAAGCATTTCTGGAGCTACAGAAGTCCAAATGACATGTTCTCAATGGCATTAGAAAGCTAACTTCCAGAGATTTCTAGAAATATATAATAGTCCATACTTGTCTTTAGAAATGAAGGCCCAAAATGGGCGTTGAACGCTACAACTACCCCCTTTCTGGCGTTCAACGCCCAAAAGGGAGCAAGGCTGGCATCCAACGCCCAAAAGGGAGTACCAACTCGTGGATTCATCCCAAGCTCAGCCCAAACATTCACCAAGTGGGCCCAGGAAGAGGATTTTTGCACGAAGAGTCCAGTCTATCTTAATTCTAAAATCCCTAAGTATTAGATTAGTATTTAAAGGAGAAGATCATCCTTGTTTAGGACCTTCTTCCTCCCCGATTCAAACATTACACTATTTTTCTATAAAAGCATGAGCAACTAAACCTCCTAAGTTAGGGTTAGGAGCTCTACTGTTTTATTTCAATATACGTGTAATTCCATTCTCTTGTGCATTTTTGTTCTTCATCTCATGAATTGAGGATGACTTGTGACAATCATCCTTGTTCTACATGGGTTCTGTATGAGTCCTGCCCAGATAGCATTGAACCATAAGCTAGAGAATGCACTGCAGATTCCAAGAGCGTGCCTGGGTGACTTTGGATATGTGACATATAATCCCGTTGACCGTGGGTTACTGAGGTTTCTGTGGCGTCAAGGCTAGAGTATAAGAAGCAACGTTCCCTAATCCGGAAAATCGGACCTTGTCTGTGGCGTCTTGAGTAGGATCGCGAAGGGGAGTGGATTGCTTAGGTGTTCACTTTCGACTATGGTGGGAAGCCATGAGTTAACTTAGCTTGATGAGGATGCTATATGAGTTGCTTAGATATGGTGGACTGCTATGGTTCAGAAGAGACTAACTTGATGAGGATGATACATGAGTTAGTCAATTACGGCTGCCATTGAATGAATCGTTTGTTGTTAAAGTAGACACTAAGAAAAGTTAATTCAGAAAGAATACGCATCTTCGAAGCCTTAACTAATTATCCATCATTGCTTTTACACTAATCTGGTATCTCGTTCTTATTATTTCGTTTATGCTTTTAAATAAACAACCATCTTTTCTAATTGCCTGACTAAGATTTACAAGATAGCCATTGCTTGCTCAATCCGACAGTCTCCGTGGGATCGACCCTCACTCACCTGAGATATTACTTGGATGACCCGGTGCACTTGCCGGTTAAGTTGTGCAGAGTTCAATTTCGTGCACCAAGTTTTTGGCGTCATTGCCAGGGATTGTTCGAGATTGACAAACTACCGGACTATCTTGTTGCTTAGATTAGGTACTTTTTGAGGTTTTATTGTTCTTTTACTTGTTTCTTGTTTTCTTTTTCAAAAACTTTTTCAAAACCTTTTCTTTTCCTTATCTTTTGTTTGAGTCTTGTGTCAATCTTTAAGTTTGGTGTCTTTTTGGTGTTTCTTGGTTTTTCTTTCCTTTAGTTTTTCGAAAAATTACCTTAAATGTTCTTTCTTTATGTTCGAAATTGTTCTTGCTATTTTTCTTTGTTTGATCTCAAAATCTTTAAGTTTGGTATCTCTTTATGTTTTGCCTTTCCAAAATTTTCGAAAATTAATGCTTTGATTTTAAAATTTTTTTAAGTTTGGTGTCTTTTTGTGTTTCCCCTTTCAATTTTCGAAAATCTTATCTTTTAATTTCAAAAATTTTTTTAATTTGGTGCCCTAATTAGTTATCTTTCTAAATCTTTTTTAAATCTTTATCTTATCTTTTTTTTTTATCTTTCTTTGAATTTCAAAAATCTTATCTTATCTTGCTTTAAATTCAAATTTCAAGAATTCAAATTTCAAAATTTCTTGTTATCTTATTTTGATTTAATTTCAAAAATTTAAGTTTGGTGTCTTGATAGTTATCTTTTAGTGATATTTATCTTATCTTTTTATCTTTCTTTGAATTTCAAATTTTGTTATCTTATCTTGTTTTAAATTCAAATTTTAAATTCAGATTTCAAAATCTTATCTTAGCTTAATCCAAATTCATTTTTTAAAATTCAAAATTCAAAATTTAAAATTCAAATTTCAAATTTCAATTTTCAAAATCTTTTAAATCTTTTCATATCTTATCTTTTCTTATTTGACTTTCTCTTTCAAATCTTAAATTTCAAAGATCTTCTTTTGATTTTCCCTTTTCAAATTTCAAAAGTTCAAAATAAAATCTTTTATTTTATTTTCAAATTTTGTTAGTTGGTTAGTTAGTTACTTATTTTATCTTATTCTCTCCCCTCTCTTTTTTTTTTTTTCAAAATTTCCTAACTACTTTCTCTTCCTATTTTTTTATTTATTTTCAAAATTTCAAAAATTATTTTTTTTAATTTTCGAATTATCTTTTTTTTTATTTTTTTTATTTACTTAATTTTGAAATTAAAAAACTATTTTGTTTTTTTTTTTGGGTATCTCACTGGGAGCTCCCTATACTCTAACATAGAGACTCCCACTTTTCTTTGTCTCTTATCTGTGTATGCAGGAACAAGAAGAATGCACTATGGATCTAAAGGGAGAGGCACAACCCAGAAGAACTTTGGAGTCTTATACAGCTCCCACTCCTAACTTCTATGGAAGGAATATTAGTATACCTCATATTAGAGTATCTCATTTTGAGCTTAACCAAGAGTTGATCTTTCTAGTGCAGCAAAACTGCTAGTTTCAGGGACTTCCACTAGAAGAGCCCATAGAATTCCTTGCTGAATTCTTGCAGATAGTTGACACAGTAAGAACTAGTGAAGTAGACCAGGATGTCTACAGGTTGTTGCTCTTTTCATTTGCTGTGAAAGGTCAAGCAAAGAGGTGGTTGGATAATCAACCCAAATCAAGCTTGAAAACATGGAGTCAGCTGGTGGATAAGTTCTTGAATCAATACTTCCCACCAAAGAAGCTAACCCAGTTAAGAATGGACATTCAAGGCTTCAAACAAGAAGTTAATGTGTCTCTTTACGATGCTTGGGGGAGATATAGGATGATGCTACGGAAATGCGCTACTGAAATGTTTTCAGAATAGGTAAAGTTAGACATCTTCTATTACGGACTCACAGATATGTCTAAGATGTCCTTAGACCATTCTGCTGGTGGTTCAATCCACATGAGAAAGACAATTGAGGAAGTGATAAACCATTATTTTATGGTTTATATTGTGTTTAATTGTGTGGTTTTATCAATTTTTTACCCACTTATTCATATGATTAGCATGTATTTACAATTCCTTCCCAAAATTACTCCATGGTTGAAAACTTGCTTCCTAGAGACTTTTAATTATGTATTTTAATTCTCTTTTATCCCATTCGATGCGTGATCTGTGTGTTAAGTGTTTCAGGCTTCATAGGGCATGAATGACTTGGAAATTGGAGAGGAGGCTTGCAAAAATGAAAGGAACACAAGAAACTAAGGAGATGACCAGCGAGGAATGACGCGAGCGCATGGCCTACGCAGACGCGCAAAATGGAGAATTCGCAATGACGCGGACGCATGCCTGACGCAAACGCGTGGATTAGAGTCTGCACAAGTGACGCGAACACGTGAACCACGTGAACGCGTGACAAGAAAAATCACTGACTGACGCGAACGCATGGATAACGCGTACGCGTGACCTGCGCGATCTGCAAAGTAACAGAATACGCTGGGGGCGATTTTGGGCCGCTTTTTGACCCAGTTTTTGGCCCAGAAACACAGACTAAACCTATGAAACATGCAGAGACTCAACAGGCATCCACACACATTCAGATTCATCACATTAGGATTACACTTAGTTTTCGATCTGAGTTTTTAGAGTTGCGTTACATTGATAGTTTTATGCTTTTGCTTGGATTTTTGGATGTTGAAGGTCATTACCTCCGTCGAAGACATTACTTTAGTTTGTTTCCTTATTCCCTTATTTTTAATTAGTTACTCATTGACTCTATTCAAATAAGTATGTTACATTTTGAATTTATTAATATATGAAGTTATTTTTATTTTAATTAATTTTAATTCTCTATTTTAATTTATTTAATTATGTCTTCTCATATTTTTATAATTATTAATTTCATGTCAATGGAGTAGAATTTCTACTTGACATGGGGGTTGATTAAGAGGTGATACTTGAGTTAGAATGCTCAAGTGCTTGGTTGAATTGGACGTTGTTAGCTAATTCCATACCTACTAACACTAGACCTCCCCTAAGGGAGAGGACTAGGACCTGAGGGTAAGAGTTAGTTCAATCACCATACTTTCCCTTATTTAGTAAGGGGTAATCGAGTGAGAACAACAACCTTTTTACACCACACTTGAGAAGATCCCAACAAGGATAGAAGTTCCACTTAATTATTCCCCCAGTCAAGCCCTTTTATTCAGAATATCAATAATTATTTTTGGTTTATTTTTATTGCCTTAATTCACAATTATTTTAATTACTCATTATCAAACCCAACTTTCTGGGAATTTTCTGATTAATAAATTAGCACTCTTTCCTGCAACTCGTTGGGAGACGACCTGGGACTCATACTCTCAGTATTTTATTTCTAAAATTTTGTGACAACCCTTTTTAAATTGGTGAGATGGATCTTAGCCGATTAAGAGCTATACGTGCAACGCTGTCTCTTAATTAAAATCTCTAAATTGGTTAACTTCTGCCATGCATCAATTTTTGGCGCTGTTGCCAGGGAGTTGTAATAGTGTGCTAAATTATTAATTAGTGTATATATTTTATTTTTATTTGCATATTTTATTTTTATTTCTGTTACCATGAGTTACATGTCTTTCTCATTGAATGATGCGTTCATTGCTTGATCCGAGTTTAGTCCCATTTGATCCTAAAATTGAAAGAACTCTTTCACATATTAGACGAACTCGACGTCGGTTAGCCTCTGACGGTGGTGAAGTGGTTATTATCAATTCACCAGTCTCATCTGAAGGCAAATCTGAACCGCCATCTGAGAGCGAGACAAGCTCATTTACTACTGATTCAGTTGATTTGCGTACAGGAAACATGGCAGCACCTAGGAGGATTACTCTCCAGGAGGCAGGAGCCCCAGATTTTATACTGCAGCCGTATCAAGTGCATCACCCAACTGCAACTGCAGATTTTGAACTAAAAACTGCACTGATCAACTTGATGCCCAAGTTTCATGGCTTACCTGCTCAAGAGCCTATCAAGCACCTTAGGGATTTCCAGACAGCCTGTTCTACTGTTAGGCGTCATGGTGCAGATGAAACTTCCATCCTGTTAACCGCTTTCCCATTTTCTCTTGAGGGAAAGGCAAGGGAGTGGTACTACTCCCAACCTGAAGCAACTGTTACCAACTAGGATACACTCAGGAGAGAATTTTTGGAAAAATACTTCCCAGCTGAAGTCACAAATAGACTGAGAAAGGAGATCTCCTGCATTGTTTAAGGTGAATCAGACTCCTGGACGCATGTCCCCATCACATGATTGGTAAACTAGTATTGATCAGCTACTTAACTCAAGGCATGAACCCCCAGGATAAGACTACACTGGAAGGAGCTAGTAATGGTTCTTTGAAAAAGCACAAAACCGCAGATGAAGCATGGCAACTGATCAGCGACTTAGCTGAGTCCACTAGGAACCACAGACAGAGGCACACTCCCAAAGCTGTTGCAGAGATTTCCACTAGCAAAGAAACCACTGCTCTCACCCAGAGTATATGTGAAATGACCAACCTAATGAAGCAAATGCAGTTGAATCAACAACAAGCACAAAAAGCTCAGCCTTCACCACAACAGAGCCAACAGTTAGTTCCACAAAGAGTATGTGGGATCTGTGCTGATTATAGTCATTATACTGATGAATGCCCACAGCTCCAGGAAGACAACACTGTGGCAGCCACTCACAACTTCTATGACCGCCTGAATCAAGGATACAATCAACAAGGTGGCAACTACAACCAAGGTGGCAACAATAACCATGGATGGCAAGACAACTCCAACCAAGGCTGGAGAGATAATTCTAACCATGGCTGGAGGGATAACTTTAACAGAGGAGGCAGAGACAATAATAGAAACCAGAGGTGGAATAACAATAACAACAACAGACAGCAGAATCAGAACCAACCTTACAGAGCACCTCACCTAAGACAAGCACAAGGACCCCAGCAAAACCAACAACAAGTTTCTCAGACTGCTTATTCTAATTCCTCATCAAATGATGATATGCTCCGTTCTCTTGCACAAGGACAATAAGACATGCATGCTCAGCTGAACTCTAGTCTGAATGGCTTAACTGTCACTTTACAAGCTCTCGTTTCCCAGATGGATTCCTCACTTAATTCCACACATCAACCTACAAGCTCTAATGGAATTCCTTCTCAACCACTGCCTAATCCCAAGGGTGGCATCAATGCCATCATTCTAAGGTTCGGAACCACACTGCAGGAGAGGAACCATGAAGAGCCAAACCTACCAGAAAACGTGCCAGCAGAGGATGTGGTGGAAGTGGAAGATGCTGAAGAGGAAGAGGACGTTTAAGACATAGTTGAAGAAGAAGAAGCTCAGCCACAGAATAAAACACCAAGGGATGCTGAAGCTACAAATCGCTCCCCTCCTATTCCATTTCCACAACTTGCAAGGAAGCCCAGAAAGCAAATGGAACTTGATCCCAAAATGGTAGAAATATTAAAAAAGGTCGAGGTAACTGTTCCCCTTTTTTATGTTATTCAACAGGTACCTAAATATGCAAAGTTTCTAAAAGATTTGTGCATACATAAAGATAAAATTAATGAATTAGAAACTATTCTTTTAGGTAGTTCTATATCTGCTTTAATGGGAAATATACCTGAAAAATATAGTGATCCAGGTCCATGTATGGTTAGTTGTACCATTGGAGGTGTAATATTTTCTGACTGTATGTGTGATTTAGGAGCATGTGTTAGTATATTGCCTTTGTCTATATATGATACTTTGAGGCTCCCTCCCTTAAAAAGGTCGGCAGCTCATTTTGTGTTAGCAGATAAAAGCATTATTACAGTAGTTGGAATTGCTGAAGATGTACTAGTGAGCATTAAGGGGCTCACATTTCCCATTGACTTCTACATCCTGGAAATGCCCCCTAATGACTCAGGAAGACCATTATCAATCCTGCTTAGAAGACCATTCCTGAAGACTTCAAAGTTCAAGCTTGATGCATTCTCAGGAACTTACTCCTTTGAGATAGAGGGCAGAAAAGTGAGTTTCAGTTTAAATGAAGCTATGAAGCATCCTCCAGAAGATCATTCTATCTTCCAATACGACATTATTGATGAAACTGTAGCTGAAGTTTACCAGGAAGAATTAGAAGGGAAGTACATGGAACAAAGTCCAAGTGTGGGGACACTTTCTGAAAACAACGAAAAAGACTTTACCATTATCACTAGTCCCAGATGATCCAGAGCCTAGCTATGAGCAGAAACTAGAATTAAAGCCCCTTCCTCCACACCTCAAGTATGCTTACCTTGAGGACAAGCAGAAGTTCCCAGTTATCATTGCAAGGGAACTCACTTCTTAACAAGAAGAACAACTACTCAGTGTGCTGAGAAAACATAAGAAAGCAATTGGATGGAGCTTGGCTGATATAGTAGGCATTAGCCCCCAAGTTTGTGAACACAGAATATTCTTAGAAGAGGGAGCAATGCCTGTCCGTCAGCCTCAAAGAAGATTGAATCCCACCATCTTAGAAGTTGTCAAGAAGGAAGTGACCAGGCTACTTAAAGCAGATATTATTTATCCGATTTCAGACAGTGAATGGGTCAGTCCAGTACAAGTAGTGCCCAAGAAGTCTGGAGTCACAACAATAAAGAATGAGAATGGAGAGCTTCTAACAACTAGAGTACAGAATTCATGGAGAGTTTGCATTGACTATAGGCGTCTCAACCAAGCCACTCGCAATGATCATTACCCCTTGCCATTCATTGATCAGACGCTTGATCGCCTGTCAGGTAAATCTCATTATTGTTTCTTATATGGTTATACAGGCTACTTTCAAATTCATATAGCTCCTGAAGATCAAGAGAAGACCACTTTCACATGTCCCTTTGGAATGTATGCTTATAAGAGAATGCCCTTTGGCTTATGCAATGCACCTGCTACTTTCCAAAGATGCATGATGAGTCTTTTCTCTGATCTTATTGAGAACTGTATGGAGATTTTTATGGATGATTTTAGCATATATGGTGATTCATTTAGCCTTTGCTTGGATAGTTTATCTAGAGTGTTAGACAGATGTGTTAGTACTAACCTTGTGTTAAATTTTGAAAAATGTCACTTTATGGTCAAACAAGGAATTGTACTAGGACATGTTGTGTCTAACACTGGCATTTCTGTAGATCAAGCAAAGGTGGATGTTATTTCTAGTTTACCTTACCCCTCCCCCGTGAGGGAAGTCCGTTCGTTCCTTGGCCACGCAGGTTTTTACAGGAGATTCATTAAGGACTTCAGTAAGGTAGCCTTACCTTTATCCAGATTACTGAAGAAAGAAATTGAGTTCGAGTTCAGTGAAAGCTGTATGCAAGCGTTTGATAAGCTAAAGACCGCCCTGACTCAAGCTCCAATTGTGAGAGGACTAGACTGGAGCCAGCCATTTGAAATTATGTGTGATGCTTCCAACCATGCAGTAGGAGTAGCGCTGGCTCAGCGCGAAGGTAAGGACCTTTTTGTAATTGCTTATGCATCTAAGACTCTAGATGCTGCTCAGTCTAATTATACTACTACTGAAAAAGAGATTCTTGCTATTGTTTTTGCTCTGGATAAATTTCGAGCCTATTTACTTGGTACTAAGGTAGTAGTGTACTCAGACCATGCAGCTCTAAAATATTTATTAGCTAAAAAGGAGTCCAAACCAAGGCTAATATGTTGGATACTGCTGCTACAATAATTTGATTTAGAAATTAAGGACAGGAGTGGTAACCAGAATTTAGTGGCAGACCACCTGAGTCGCCTTGAGCACATTAAGGGTGACTCCACTCCTATAAATGATAATTTCCCATTTGATAACCTACAAGCAGTATCCGAAGTAATTCCTTGGTATGCACCTGTAGCTAATTATCTAGTTAGCCACACTTTTCCTCCAAATTTTACTAAGCACCAGAGAGACAAGCTGAAAAGCGAGTCCAAATATTATATATGGGACGATCCATATTTATGGAGGTGTGGTGCTAACCAAGTAATTAGACGGTGTGTGCCTCAATTAGAATTCCAGTCTATTTTAGAGGTTTGCCACTCATCTGAGAGTGGAGGATATTTTGGCCCTCAAAGAACAGCCAGAAAAATTCTAGACTGTGGATTCTGGTGGCCTACTCTTTTTAAAGATGCTGCTGAATTTTGTAAATCTTGTTCCCCATGCCAAAGGTTTGGTAATATATCCAAGAAGGATGAGATGCCTTAACAGCTTATACTTTTCTGTGAAATTTTTGATGTTTGGGGCATTGACTTCATGGGTCCGTTTCCAAATTCTAATGGTTATTTTTATATACTGTTAGCCGTAGATTATGTTTCTAAATGGGTGGAAGCAATTCCTACCCATACTGATGATGCTAACACTGTTGTTTCCTTTGTTAGAAACCATATTATCTGCCGCTTTGGATCACCACGAGCGATCGTGAGCGATCAAGGCACCCATTTTTGTAACAGGAGACTAACAGGATTACTGAAAAAGCATGGGATAATTCACAAAGTAGCAACAGCTTACCATCCCCAGACCAATGGGCAAGAAAAAGTCTCTAACAGAGAGGTTAAACGTATTCTGGAGAAGATAATAAAACCTCATAGGAAGGACTAGAGTTCCAGGCTACAAGATGCACTCTGGGCATATAGAACAGCGTACAAGACACCCATTGGGATGAGCCCCTTCCGCTTGGTATATGGAAAGGCTTGCCACCTCCCCGTCGAGGTGGAACACAAGGCTTTTTGGGCTGTACAGGAATGCAACATGAATCCTACAAAATCTGGTGCTGAAAGAAAGCTACAACTAGCAGAACTAGAGACTCTTCGCCTAGAAGCATATGACAACTATAGGCGTTACAAGGAGAAAATGAAGGCTGTCCATGACAAGCACATTAAAAGGAGAGAATTCAGACCAGGGGAGTTAGTTCTTCTATATAACTCCAGACTGAGGCTCATGCCAGGTAAATTGAGATCAAGATGGGAAGGTCCATACAGAGTAGAGAAGGTAGAGCCATATGGAGTTTTCCACCTGCGTCATCCTGTTAACTCCAAATTTCTTAAGGTTAATGGACATCGCCTAAAGCTTTACCATGGTGAGAAGATGAAGAATCAAAAGGAACTAGAGATCTTCCTCTTGGAAGATCCACTAAGAGAAGCTGAATGAGCCTAACGAGCGTCCAACTTAAGGACGTAAAAGCAAAGTGCTAGGTGGGAGACAACCCACCATGGTATGATCGTTCTGTTTCAGTCTTAGTTTTATTTTTACTTTATTTTTATTGTGTTAATGACTCTTCTCATCATCCCTGCATATAGCTACATATAGTTTGCATGAGCATCCTGCATAATTCAATAAAAAAAAGAAAAACGCACGCGACGCGGCAGCGTCGCTGACGCGTCCGCGTCACCAGTGCGTTGGGAAGAAAATAAAGTGAACAGAGAGTCACGCGAGAGCGTGGCCGGAGGCATGCCTTAGGCACAAATATGATCACGCGACTGCGTCACCCATGCGGCTGCGTCATTTGCGACATAAGCCTCCTACGTGTTCGCATCACCCACGCGAACGCGTGACCCTAAAAATTCGACGTAAATAGGTGTATGGCAGCATGTTGCGATGAAGCTGGTTTAGAAAAATGCTAAAAGCACCAGCCTCGTCACACGACCGCGTGCCCCACGCGGCTGCATCGTCCTCAAAACATCACCATTCACACGACCGCGTCAACCACGCGATCGCGTCACATTAAAAATTTGGCAAAAAGAGTTTGAAATAGAGAGTCACGCGAACGCGCGGCTGCTCTCGCGCCATTCGCACAATTCAAGTCACGCGACCGCGTGACCCATGCGTCCGCGTCACTTGACAAATTCACATGCCACGCGACCACGTGACCCACGCGTCCGCGTCGCATGCGGCGCACAGAATATCCAGATCAGCCAAAATATCTTATCTTTTCTTCCCCAAATCCTAATTTTTCCTTTCCTTTGTTATTTCTTTCTTCCCCCTTCTTCCTTCTTACTCTTTCTTACTTTTTACTCTCCCTCTTTTCTTTCTTTTTCACCACCATTATCAAGGTTTTTATTTTCTTCTTCCTTCTTTACTTTCTCATTATTATTCTTATTTTTATTATGTTTTCTTCTTTCTTTTTCTTTCTACTCTCTTTCTCTATATTTTATTTTCGTTTCTTTATTTTTATTCCTTTTAATTGGTGTTGAAAACTTATTTCGGTCTTTATTTTCTATATTTTGCTTGTAGATTATCATGGATCTGTTTGACAATTATTCTCACTCTTTAAAGGGTTACTTGCATGTCTACTTTATATTTTCAAAAACATATTTATCATGCATGCCAAGTGTTTGTGAAAAAGCACGTATGGCATCTTGTACTACTTTCATGTTACGATACTACCTTAATGCTTGCTTTTCACAAAACCCCTTTTATATTTTATTGATTAAAATATAATTGTCCATACAAACAGATTGTTAGTTTGAATGATATGGTAATCTAACTTGGACATTGAATGCTTGATCTATGCTACTCATGCCTTTGCCGGCATGCCAATAAACATCTTGCATTTAATTGTCATCACATGCACATACTATCTTACCTACGATGAACTTTTCACATGTAGTCTAGACCATGTGTTAACGACATCCCTCTTTACCGTGCATTGATTACCACTCATAATATTCGCTCCCTTGCTCGAACCCTTTGCTTTACATATTACTCTCTCTTTTCTTTTTCAGGATGGCCACCAAGAAAGGCAAGGAGAAAGCTACTCCCAAACCACCAGCAAGGATAGGAACAAAAAGAGCATTAGTGGCAGAGCCATCTTCAACAGTAGTAAAGCCCTCAACAAAAAGAATCAAGAGGATCATCAAGGTTGATAAAAAAGAAAGAGCTTTCCCAGCAAAGGACACTGCGCGGTTTTTTAACTGCTACTGTGAGCAGATGTTCCCCATCCTGGTAGAGAAAAATTACAACAACGAATACCTTCTCATCCTCCCAGCCCGCATTGCTAAATTTGTTGAGCCGCAAATTGAACGAAGACAATGGGGATTCCTACGGAGACAGCCACGGCAGGTTAATCTTTCATGGGTAGTAGAATTCTACTCCAACCTTCACATGCCAACCATGCAATCTGTCTATGTCCGTCAGAAGCAAGTCCCCAAAACTGAAGAGGCCATTCAACAAGCTTTAGATCTTTTCCCTGCTTCTGAAGGATTTTACGCATTTCAAGAAGCCTCACTCAAGCGCCAGACATACTAATTTGACTGGGACGCCGTTCTCAAAGTTATAGCACAACCTGGCAGCAACTGGATCTACGGATACCGTCGATCCCGACCAAAAGGGATATCGGCTTTAGCACTTACCTTGGAGGCTCGAGTATGGGCACAGATTATGTCTCATTATGTCTTTTTGAGCACTCACGAATCCTCCTTCACTGCAGACATAGCTGTTTTACTTTGGTGTATCCTCACAGACCAGCAGCCACTACAAGCCAACCTACAGAACCGGCTGACGACATTCCTCCTTCAACACCACAAGCACCTACAACAAACCAACTGCTCCATCAGATACTTGAAAGGTTGGATCGGCAGGAACACAAAGCAAAGCTAAGAGAGCGCCATAACAAGCGCCGATTTACATACCTCAAGGAGCTACTTATGGGAAACTACAAAGACCCAAACACCTTGGAGTCCACTTCATTTACCAGCACAGGGAGCCATGACGATCCCGATGGTGGAGATGCTGCTACCAGCCCCCTTTGTTCCTGACAGATGGCACCGAGGACGGTGCAAAGCCTTAAGTGTGGGGAGGTCGGTCAGTACCTGACTTCCGGAGGTAATTTCTTAAACACCAGATAAAATAGGATATTTTAGTTAATTTTTCTTTTATAGAATATGATAGATTGCATAGTAATATTTAGTTTCATGCATGTCCTACTTGATTGAAAATAATAAGTTTCTTCTAAAACCCTACTTTTTGACAAATTTCACTAATTTAAATCAAGACCTTTGTGTAAACTTGTTTGAAGTTGTACTTGGAACATAGTTTGAAGCTAGAACACACAACCTGTGAGAATTTGAGCTTAATTATATGGTTATATTATTTAACCATAATTATTTTATTCTTGTGTGTTTGCTTCTCTATGATTGTAATCTTCATTTTGTTTCACCCTATATGTCCAGTGTTTAATGTGTTATATGCATGCGTATGATTGAGGCCATTATTTGTTTAGCTCACTTATCCCAAATAAGTCTACCATTTAAATTACCTTTGTCAGCCACTTTGAGCCTTTTTATCCCATTTGTTCTATATTTTACCACATTACTAGCTTTAAGCGGAAAAATAATTAAATATCCAAATTGAATCTTTGGTTAGCTTAAGATAGGAATAGTGTGTTAATTGAGTATGGGAAAATTGTGGGAACATGGGTTAATAAGGGAATGTGTCATGATAGAATATTGGGAATTTAGGTACCTACTCATGTGAAACTAGAAAAAAATTAAAAATCCATGTGCATTGATAAGTTATGTTTACTTTTACTTTTAGATAAAAAAAAAAGAGAGAAAAAGAGAAAAATCCAAAAATATTCAAGTAATTAAATAAATAAATAAGGAGACAAAATTACCCCAGTGTTAAGTCTAATGAAAAAAATCAATGCATATGTGATGCAAGTTAAGAGAAAAGTTGATACATGAGTATGTGAAATATGCAAAAGTGGGAAAACTATGGGTAGCTAGGCATGATTCTAGAGTTATATAGAGTGTATGTATGTTAGGTGAAAGCTTAGGTTAATTAAAGATTCAATTTATAAAGCTCACTTAGCCATATACATATACCCTTACCCTTACCTTACCCCCATTACAACCTTAAAAAGACCTCATGATGTTTGCATTGGTATGTTAAATATTGTTGATTGGTTAGGTGAAGAACAAATTTTAGAAAGCTTGACTAGAGAAGAGTAGAGTGATTACCTTATACACTTGAGTGATTAGAGTGCACATACACTACCAGTAAGGGTTCAATACTTGATTCTGTGTTCCCTGCTTTCATGAGCTGTCTTCTTACAATGTTACCTGTATTTACTATATGAATTGAGTTAGTTAAATCTAATTTATATTTGTCTTGAAGAGCTTACTTACTTTTAACCAAGTAGACAAGAAGCATATAGTTGCATTTACATATATACATAGGCTGCATTGCATTGCATGAGTTTTACATGTCCCTACTCATTTACTTTATCTCCTTCAACTAAGCATGAGGACATGCTAATGTTTAAGTGTGGGGAGGTTGATAAACCATTATTTTATGGTTTATATTGTGTTTAATTGTGTGGTTTTATCAATTCTTTACCCACTTATTCATATGGTTAGCATGTATTTACAATTCCTTCCCAAAATTACTCCATGGTTGAAAACTTGCTTCCTAGAGACTTTTAATTATGTATTTTAATTATCCTTTATCCCATTCGATGCCGTGATCCGTGTGTTAAGTGTTTCAGGCTTCATAGGGCATGAATGACTTGGAAATTGGAGAGGAGGCTTGCAAAAATAAAAGGAACACAAGAAACTAAGGAGATGACCAGCGAGGAATGACGCGAGCGCATGGCCCACGCGGACGCGCGAAATGGAGAATTCGCAATGACGCGGACGCGTGCCTGACGTAAACACGTGGATTAGAGTCTGCACGAGTGACGCGAACACGTGAACCACGCAAATGCGTGACAAGGAAAATCACTGACTGACGCGAACGCATGGACGACACGTACGCGTGACCTGCGCAATCTACAAAAATAACAGAATACATTGGGGGCGATTTTGGGCCGCTTTTTGACCCAGTTTTCGGCCCAGAAACACAGACTAAACCTAGGGAACATGCAGAGACTCAACAGGCATCCACACACATTCAGATTCATCACATTAGAATTACACTTATTTTCCGATCTGAGTTTTTAGAGTTGCGTTACATTGATAGTTTTATGCTTTTGCTTGGATTTTTGGATGCTGAAGGTCATTACCTCCGTCGAAGACATTACTTTAGTTTGTTTCCTTATTCCCTTATTTTTAATTAGTTACTCATTGACTCTATTCAAATAAGTATATTACATTTTGAATTTATTAATATATGAAGTTATTTTTATTTTAATTAATTTTAATTCTCTATTTTAATTTATTTAATTATATCTTCTCATATTTTTATGATTATTAATTTCATATAAATGGAGTAGAATTTCTACTTGATATGGGGGTTGATTAAGAGGTGATACTTGAGCTGGAATGCTTAAGTGCTTGGTTGAATTGGACGTTGTTAGCTAATTCCATACCTACTAACACTAGACCTCCCCTAAGGGAGAGGACTAGGACCTGAGGGTAAGAGTTAGTTCAATCACCATACTTTCCCTTATTTAGTAAGGGGTAATCGAGTGAGAACAACAACCTTTTTACACCACACTTGAGAAGATCCCAACAAGGATAGAAGTTCCACTTAATTATTCCCCCAGTCAAGCCCTTTTATTCATAATATCAATAATTATTTTTGGTTTATTTTTATTTCCTTAATTCACAATTATTTTAATTACTCATTATCAAACCCAACTTTCTGGGAATTTTCTGATTAATAAATTAGCACTCTTTCCTGCAACTCGTTGGGAGATGACCTGGGACTTATACTCTCAGTATTTTATTTCTAAAATTTTGTGACAACCCTTTTTAAATTGGTGAGACGGATCTTAGCCGATTAAAAGCTATACGTGCAACGCTGTCTCTTAATTAAAATCTCTAAATTGGTTAACTTCTGCCACGCATTAGGAAGCTCAAGAACTCATTGAGACAGTTGCCAGCAATCAGCATCTGTACTCGTCTAGTGAGACTTCAATGAAGGGATAGGTCAAGACAGTGTCCAATGAATCAAACCCTTCTAAGCAAAGTGAGTCGTTAACCCAACAGCTACACTTTCTCACACAACAAGTGCTAAACTTGCAAGAAGTAGTGCAAAAGACCCGAGCCTCCAACAAGAATATGGAAGCACAGTTGAACCAGGCTAAATAGCTCTTGTCTGAACAGATAAGAGAAGAGTGCCAAGCTATCCAATTAGAGAGTACCCTAAACACCCAACCTCAGAACTAGGGGTATGCATGGTTCAGTTTTTCCATAAACTGAACTAAAACTGCACTAAACCATTTTAAATGGTTTAGAAACTGAACCAAAATTGCTTTGTCATATAAGAAACTGGTTTTAAGCCAGTTTATAATACAGTGCACCAGTTTAAACCAGTTCATAAAAATAAAACTGGTTTTAATTAAAAAATCCAGTTTAAACTGGTTTATAGGCTAAAACTAGTTTTCACACCCTTTCTCTCCCTCTCTTCCCTTCCTCTCTCTCTTTCTCTCTCTCTTTCTCTCCTTCCACTCTCTCTCTCCTTCCTCTCTCTCTCTCCCCTTTTCTCTCCCTTCCCCTCTCTCTCTCTCTCTCTTTCTCCCTCCTCTTTCTCTCCCCCTTTCCTACTCTCTCTCCCTTCTCTTTCTCTCTCTCCTCTCTCTCCCTTACCCCCTTTCTCTCCCTCTCTCCCTCCTCTTTCTCTCCCCTTCCCCCCTCTCTCTCCCCCTCTTTCTCACCCTTCCCCTCTTTCTCTTTCTCCCCCACTTTCCCACTCTCTCTCCCCCTTTCCTTTCTCTCTCTCTCTCTCTCCCCCTTCCACTCTCTCTCCCCCCTTTCCCCCTTTCTCTCCCATTTCCTCTCTCTCTCTCTCTCTCCCCTTTCTCTCTCCCTCTCTCTCTCCCTTTCACTTTCTCTCTCCTCCCTCTCTCTTTCTTTCTCTCTCTCTCTCTCTCCCTTCTACTTTCTCTCTCCCCTCTCTCTAAATTAAAAGTTTAAAGAATCATAAAATATTCACATACTAATAAACTAAAGCATGGTCTTACTTTTTGTTCAATGACAACATTCAAAATATGATATAATATGACACTAACCTAAATGAAGTTAAAATAAACTAATTCAAATCTAACACAATTTTGGCCCATTACAATATTCTAATCATCTTCAAGAGAAACAAGCGTGCCAACATTTGTTGAAGAATTTCTCCCTACATAAAAAAATATCTCATTAATTATAGAAAACTAACAATTAGTAACAAACAAGCAATAAGAAAAAAAATATATTACCTTGTTTAGCTTTTTCAATCTCTTCAAAATTTTCAATTAGTCCAAAAGGGTCATTTATTACCCAATCTTGAGAGCATACAAGAGCTTCCACCATATATGGTGTCAAGGAGCTCCGATAAGGGTCAATAATCCTTCCTCCTGTACTAAACGCACTCTCAGAAGCAACTGTAGAAACCGGTATGGCTAAAACTTCTCGAGCCATACGTGCAAGAATAGGAAATCGGGTTGAATTTCCCTTCCACCAACCCAAAATATCCAACTCTGCCGACTTGTTTCTAGGCTCACAATCTTCTTTCAGATATCTGTCAAGTTCAGATTTAGCATCTGAATCACGTCTAGTTGACTGCAAATAAATATTCAGGATATCATCTTCATCCTCTTCATTGATCATTGCATCTTGATTGCTTTGAGATTCATTTTCTTTGTCTTGGTAGTGATTATAAAGGGAATTCAAGCAAGTAGACAATTTTGACTTGAGTTCTCCTCCCTTTTCAACACCAAATGACTCATCCAAAATCCAGTTTACAAAATCCAACTTGTGACATGGATCAAGCACAATTGCAATCAACAACATGTTAATGACATTTGGATTTCCCCAATACTTATCATATTTCCTTTGCATCTTGGATGCCATTAACCTTATGCTCAAATAAGTATTTTCACAATGCAACTTGATTTTTCTTCCGATGCTAAAGACTTCTTTCATGTATTTATTACTAGTGAGATACAAACTCCCAGAAATGCGCAATGTAGCATCATAGAATATTTTCAAGAATGGTAAAATTGACTCCGCATAAGTCCAATCATCATCTGTAGGCACACCATAAGATTTGCTCAGCTCATTAATATATTTATCATCTTGCAACTCAAGCAAATCAAACGCTGCTCGAAGCTTCAATGCTGCCTCCAACATTAAATATGTCGAATTCCACCGAGTTTCGACATCCAAAGAAACAACCCCTTTATAATTGATGCTCTCTCGCTCAATGCACGCTTTGAAGCTTTCACATCTCATAGGAGATGACTTGACATATTTTACTGCATTACAAATTATTGTAATTGAATCATCAATCTCTTTCAAGCCATCTTTCACTATCAAATTTAGGATATGAGCACAACAACGCATATGAAGATAGTCCCCCTTTAAAACAAGACTATTCCATGCATTTAATCTCTTTTTCAAGTATAAAATTGCACCATCATTAGAAGTTGCGTTATCAACCGTTACAGTAAAAACTTGATGCAATTTCTAAGCATCCAAACAACCTTCAATAGCTCTACCAAGTACTTCTGCTGAATGACCCTCAACCCGACAAAAATTTAATATCCTCTTTTGTAAGTTCCAATCATTGTCAATAAAGTGTGCCGTTAGAGACATAGAAGTTAAATTTTGACTCGATGTCGTCCAAGTGTCAGTTGTAAGGCACACTTTTTGACAATGATGAGAGAGATAACTTTGTAACTTCATTTTCTCTGTTTCATAAAAAGAAAGTATATCACGGGCCAATGTAGTACACGAAGGAATTTTAAGCTTAGGTTGCAAGCTATGCAAGAGCCTTCAAAACTGGTGCATGAAATTGTGATCGTTCATTCCTTGGTAACGGCACTGAAAACTTTATACGTACATTCATAATCTTAGTTCTTTGTCACAACTTCGCACAACTAACCAGCAAGTGCACTGGGTCGTCCAAGTAATAAACCTTACGAGAGTAAGGGTCGATCCCACGGAGATTGTCGGCTTGAAGCAAGCTATGGTCACCTTGTAAATCTCAGTCAGGCAGATTCAATTAGTTATGGAGATTTGATAATTAAAATATAATTAAAATATAAAATAAAGATAGAGATACTTATGTAATTCATTGGTGAGAATTTCAGATAAGCGTATAGAGATGCTTAGTTCCTTCTGAATCTCCGCTTTCCTACTGCTTTCATCCAATCCTTCATACTCCTTTCCATGGCAAGCTGTATGTTGGGCATCACCGTTGTCAATGGCTACATCCCGTCCTCTCAGTGAAAATGGTCCAAAATACGCTGTCACCGCACAGCTAATCATCTGTCGGTTCTTGATCATACTGGAATAGGATTCAGTAATCCTTTTGCGTCTGTCACTACGCCCAGCACTCGCGAGTTTGAAGCTCGTCACAGCCATCCCTTCCCAGATCCTACTCGGAATACCACAGACAAGGTTTAGACTTTCCGAATCTCAAGAATGGCCGCCAATAATTCTAGCTTATACCACAAAGACTCTAATATCTCAGACTCGGTCCCCTGTATTAGATATCTAAGAGATACTCATTCTAGCTTGTCTTCATATAGAACGGAAGTGGTTGTCAGGCATGCATTCATAAATTAGAATGGTGATGAGCGTCACATAATCATCACATTCATCATGTTCTTGGGTGCGAATGAATATCTTAGAATAAGAATAAGCTTGAATTGAATAGAAAAACAATAGTACTTTGCATCTATGGTGTTAGAGACTCTACCGTTGAAAATACATAAGTGATAATGGTGTTCATTGGATTCGGCCCCAGAGAGGGAACCAGAATGACCAAGCTTCTCAATACAATAATAAAAGGTCCTATTTATATTGAACTAGTAACCTAGGGTTTACAGAAATAAGTAAATGATGCAGAAATCCACTTTCGGGCCCACTTGGTGTGTGCTTGGGCTGAGCATTGAAGCTTCCACGTGTAGAGGTCTTCCTTGGAGTTAAACGCCAGTTTGTAACCTATTTCTGGCATTTAACTCTGCTTTGCAACTTGTTTCTGGCATTTAACGCCAGAATAGGACAGAGAGCTGGCGTTGAACGCCAGTTTGCGTCATCTAAACTCGGGAAACGTATGGACTATTATATATTGCTGGAAAGCCCTGGATGTCTACTTTCCAAGGCAATTGAAAGCGCGCCATTTGGACCCCTATAGCTCCAGAAAATCTACTTTGAGTGCAGGGAGGTCAGAATCCAACAGCATCTGTAGTCATTCTTCAGCCTCTGAATCTGATTTTTGCTCAAGTCCCTCAATTTCAGCCAGAGTTTACCTGAAATCACAGAAAAACACACAAACTCATAGTAAAGTCCAGAAATGTGATTTTTATTTAAAAACTAATAAAAATATACTAAAAACTAATCAAATCATACTAAAAATTATGTAAAAACAATGCCAAAAAGCGTATAAATTATCTGCTTGGTCAAACTTTGTAACACTTGGTTGAAGAACCAATGGTGCTCTTGAGCTCCTCTATGTCTCTTCCTTACCTTTGTTGCTCCTCCCTCATAGCTCTTTGATCTTCTCTAGTCTCATGGAGAATGATGGAGTGCTCTTGGTGTTCCATCCATAGTTGTCCCATGTTGGAACTTAATTCTCCTAGGGAGGTGTTGATTTGCTCCCAATAATTTTGTGGAGGGATGTGCATCCCTTGAGGTATCTTAGGGATTTCATGGTGAGGAATTTCCTCATGCTTTTATTGAGGTCCATGAGTGGGCTCTCTTGTTGTGCAGTCAAATGCTCTACTACTAAGCTATGGACCCTTGAGATGAATCTCTCCATCTTCCATGACTCAGAGGTGGAAGCTTTTGTCTTCTCTTTCCTCTTTCTAGAGGTTTCTCTGGCCTTAGGTGCCATAAATGGTTATGGAAAAACAAAAAGCAATGCTTTTACCACACCAAACTTAAAAGGTTTGCTCGTCCTCGAGGAAAAGAAGAAAGAAAGTAGTAGAAGAAGAAGAAAATGGAGGAGATGGAGGGAGAGAGTGTATTCGGCCAAGGGAGAGGAGTGGTGGTTGTAATGGGTGAAAATGGAGTAGTGTTGAGGGGTTTATATAGGGGTGGGGGGAGGTTAGGTTTCGGCCATTAGGGTTGGGTTTGGGAGGGAAAAGAATTTGAATTTTGGAGGTAGGTGGGGTTTATGGGGAAGAGGTATGGAGGTGATTAGTGAAGGGTATTTGGAGAAGAGGTGGGGTAAGTGGAGATCCTGTGGGGTCCACAGATCCTGAGGTGTCAAGGATTTCTCAACCCTGTACCATTTAGGCGTGCAAAACGCCCTTAGAATGCATGTCTGGCGTTAAACGCCAGCTTGCTGCCTGTTTTTGGCGTTAAACGCCCAAATGTAGCCTGTTTCTGGCGTTTAATGCCAGGTTGATGCTTGTTTCTGGCGTTAAACGCCAGCTTGGTGCTTGTTTCTGGCGTTAAACGCCAGATAGATCCTTGTTTCTGGCGTCTAAATGCCAGAATGCTCTTCCTCCAGGGTGTGCTATTTTCAATGCTATTTTTCATTCTGTTTTTGATTTTTCAGTAGTTTTTGTGACTCCACATGATCATCAACCTAAAAAAAACATAAAATAGCAATGGAAAATAAATAGATATAATTAAATAACATTGGGTTTTCTCCCAACAAGGTGCTTCTTTAATGTCAATAGCTTGACAGTGAGCTCTCATGGAGCCTCACAGATGTTCAGAGCAATGTTGGGACCTCCCAACACCAAACTTAGAGTTTGACTGTGGGGGCTTTGGTTGACTCTGCAGTGAGAGAAGCTTTTCATGCTTCCTCTCCATGGTTACAGAAGGAGAACCTTGAGTTTTAAATACAAGGTAATCCTCATTCAGTTGAAGGACCAACTCTCCTCTGTCCACATTAATCACAGCTTTTGCTGTGGCTAGGAAGGGTCTTCCAAGGATGATGGATTCATCCTCATCCTTCCCAATGTCTAGGATTATGAAATCAGCAGGGATGTAAATGCCTTCAACCTTTACTAACACGTCCTCTACTAATCCATAAGCCTGTTTCATGGATTTGTCTGCCATCTCTAATGAGAACTTGGCAGCCTGTACCTCAAAGATTCCTAATTTCTCCATTACAAAGAGTGGCATTAAGTTTATTCCTGACCCCAGGTCACACAGAGCCTTCTCAAAGGTTATGGTGCCTATGTTACAGGGAATTAGGAATTTACCAGGATCCTGTTTTTTTTTAGGCAAAGTGTGCTGAACCCAGATATTTAGTTCATTAATGAGCAATGGAGGCTCATCCTCCCAAGTCTCATTACCAAATAGCTTGGCATTCAGCTTCATGATTGCTCGTAAATACTGGGCAACTTGCCCTTGAACAATGTCTTCAGATTCTTCAGAAGATGAATAGTCATCAGAGCTCATGAATGGTAAAAGGAGGTTCAGTGGAATCTCTATGGTCTCTAGATGAGTCTCAGATTCCTTTGGTTCCTCAAAGGAAAACTCCTTATTGGTCACTGAACGTTCCAGGAGGTCTTCCTCACTAGGATTCACGTCCTCCTCCTCCTCTTTGGGTTCGGCCACACCAAGTAAGGTTATGGCCTTGCACTCTCTTTTTGGATTCTCTTCTGTATTTCTTGGGAGAGTACTAGGAGGAGTTTTAGTGACTCTTTTACTCAGTTGGCCCACTTGTGCCTCCAAATTTCTTATGGAGGACCTTGTTTTATTCATGAAACTTAGAGTGGCCTTAGATAGATCAGAGACTATATTTGCTAAGCTAGATGGATTCTGCTTAGAATTCTCTGTCTGTTGCTGAGTGGATGATGGGAAAGGCTTGCTATTGCTAAACCTGTTTCTTTCACCATTATTAAAGCCTTGTTGAGGCTTTTGTTGATCCTTCCATGAGAAATTTGGATGATTTTTCCATGAGAGATTATAGGTGTTTCCATAGGGTTCACCCATGTAATTTACCTCTACTATTGCAGGGTTCTCAGGATCATAAGCTTCTTCTTCAGAAGATGCCTCTTTAGTACTGTTGGATTCAGCTTGCAATCCATTCAGACTCTGAAAAATCATATTGACTTGCTGAGTCAATATTTTGTTCTGAGCGAATATGGCATTCAGAGTATCAATTTCAAGAACTCCCTTCCTCTGAGGCGTCCCATTACTCACAGGATTCCTTTCAGAAGTGTACATGAACTGGTTATTTGCAACCATGTCAATGAGTTCTTGAGCTTCTGCAGGTGTTTTCTTTAGATGAATGGATCCACCTGCAGAATGGTCCAATGACATCTTTGATAATTCAGACAGACCATCATAGAATATATCCAGAATGGTCCATTCTGAAAGCATGTCAGAAGGATACTTTTTGGTCAGTTGCTTGTATCTCTCCCAAGCTTCATAGAGGGATTCACCTTCTTTCTGTTTGAAGGTTTGAACATCCACTCTAAGCTTGCTAAGCTTTTGAGGAGGGAAGAACTTGGCTAAGAAAGCCGTGACCAGCTTATCCCAAGAGTTCAGGCTATCTTTAGGTTGAGAGTCCAACCATATTCTAGCTCTGTCTCTTACAGCAAACGGGAAAAGCATAAGCCTGTAGACCTCGGGATCAACCCCATTGGTCTTAACAGTATCACAGATCTGCAAGAATTCAGTTAAAAACTGAAAAGGATCTTCTGATGGAAGTCCATGAAACTTGCAATTCTGTTGCATCAGAGAAACTAATTGAGGCTTTAGCTCAAAATTGTTTGCTCCAATGGCAGGGATTGAGATGCTTCTTCCATGTAAGTTGGAATTTGGTGCAGTAAAGTCACCAAGCATCTTTCTTGCACCTCCACCATTGTTATTGGTTTCGGCCATCTCTACTTCTTTTTCGAAAATTTCAGTAAAGTCCTCTTCAGAGTCCTTTCAGGTTCCGGATCAGCTTCAACAAGAATATTCTTATCCTTGCTCCTGCTCATATGAAAAAGAAGGGAACAGAAAATAATAGGGATCCTCTTTGCCACAGTAGAGAGGTTCCTTTATGTGAGTAGAAGAGAAGAGAAAGAATTCGAACACAGAATGAGGGAGAGGGTTTGAATTTTTAAGAAGAAGAGAAGTGTTAGTAGATAAAATAATTAGAAAGAGATGAGGGGGAGAGAATTTCGAAAATTAGAAGAAGAAAAAAAAGAAAAATATTTTTGTTTTTATTTTATTTATTAATTAGTATTCGAAAAAGTTAGAAGAAACAATTAATTAATTAAAAAGATTTTTGAAAAAGAGGGAGGTGATTTTCGAAAATTAGGAGAGAGAAATATAGTTAGGTGGTTTTGAAAAAGATATGATTGAAATAGTAAACTTTTAAAATCAAACAAAAAGTTAAGTGGTTAATTGAAAAAGATTTGAGAATCAAATTTGAAAGAGTGAGAAGTTATGAAAGATTTTGAAAAAGATATGATTGAAATTGAAAAAGATATGATTGAAATTTAATTTGAAAAAGATTTAAAAAGGAAATTAAAAAGATTTGATTTTTGAAAATTAAAGTTGATTACTTGACTAACAAGAAACTAAAAGATAGGATTTTAAAATTTAAAGAATGAACCTTTCTTAATAGGCAAGTAACAACTTGAAATTTTTGAATCAAAATATTAATAGTTAGTATTAATTTCGAAAATATGAGATAAAAATAAGAAAAAGATTTTTGAAAATCATTTTGAAATTTTCGAAAATCATAAAAGAAAAATGAAAAAGATTTGATTTTTGAAAAAGATTTGAAAAAGATATAATTTTTAAAATAAAAATTTGATTTGACTCATAAGAAACAATTAAATTTAAAAACTTTTTGACTAAATTAAACCAAATTTTCGAAAATTTATGAGAGGATAAGGAAAATATATTTTTTTTTATTTTTGAATTTTTAAGAAGAGAGAGAAAAAACAACAAAAAAGACTCAAAACATGAAAATTCAAGATCAAAACACATGATGCATGCAAGAACACTTTAAATGTCAAGATGAAAACCAAGAATACTTTGAATGTCAAGATGAACACCAAGAACTTATTTTTGAAAATTTTTAGAAAAGAAAAACATGCAAGTCACCAAACTTAAAAATTTTTAAACCTTAGACTCTAATAATTCAAAAATTCATATGAAAAACAAGAAAAGACACAAAACATAAAAATACAAAGATCAAACAAAGAAGATCATCAAGAACAACTTGAAGATCATGAAGAACATATGATGAATTTTCGAAAATTAAAAAAAATTATAAAGGCATGCAATTGACACCAAACTTAAGAATTGACATTATACTTAAACAAGAAACATAAAATTTTTGGTTTTTATGATTTTATAAGATTTTTTTGGTTTTTTCAAAAATTATTTTGGGAAAAACAAAAAAGAAGAAAAAATATTTTTTTATTATTTTCGAAAATAAGAAATAAAAAGCTTAAAAATAAAATAAAATTACCTAATCTGAGCAAAAAGATGAACCGTCAGTTGTCCAAACTCGAACAATCCGCGGCAACGGCGCCAAAAACTTGGTGCACGAAATCGTGATCGTTCATTCCTTGGTAACGGTGCTGAAAACTTTATATGCACATTCATAATCTTAGTTCTTTGTCACAACTTCGCACAACTAACCAGCAAGTGCACTGGGTCGTCCAAGTAATAAACCTTATGTGAGTAAGGGTCGATCCCACGGAGATTGTCGGCTTGAAGCAAGCTATGGTCACCTTGTAAATCTCAGTCAGGCAGATTCAATTGGTTATGGAGATTTGATAATTAAAATATAATTAAAATATAATTAAAATATAAAATAAAGATAGAGATACTTATGTAATTCATTGGTGAGAATTTCAGATAAGCGTATAGAGATGCTTAGTTCCTTCTGAATCTCCGCTTTCCTACTGCTTTCATCCAATCCTTCATACTCCTTTCCATGGCAAGCTATATGTTGGGCATCACCGTTGTCAATGGCTACATCCCGTCCTCTCAGTGAAAATGGTCCAAAATGCGCTGTCAGCGCACGGCTAATCATCTGTCGGTTCTCGATCATACTGGAACAGGATTCAGTAATCCTTTTGTGTCTGTCACTACGCCCAGCACTCGCGAGTTTGAAGCTCGTCACAGCCATCCCTTCCCAGATCCTACTCGGAATACCACAGACAAGGTTTAGACTTTCCGGATCTCAAGAATGGCCACCAATAATTCTAGCTTATACCACGAAGACTCTAATATCTCGGACTCGGTCCCCTGTATTAGATATCTAAGAGATACTCATTCTAGCTTGTCTTCATATAGAACGGAAGTGGTTGTCAGGCACGCGTTCATAAATGAGAATGGTGATGAGCGTCACATAATCATCACATTCATCATGTTCTTGGGTGTGAATGAATATCTTAGAATAAGAATAAGCTTGAATTGAATAGAAAAACAATAGTACTTTGCATTAATTCATGAGGAACAGCAGAGCTCCACACCTTAATCTATGGTGTGTAGAGACTCTACCATTGAAAATACATAAGTGATAATGGTGTTCATTGGCTTCGGCCCCAGAGAGGGAACCAGAATGACCAAGCTTCTCAATACAATAATAAAAGGTCCTATTTATATTGAACTAGTAACCTAGGGTTTACAGAAATAAGTAAATGATGCAGAAATCCACTTCCGGGCCCACTTGGTGTGTGCTTGGGCTGAGCATTGAAGCTTCCATGTGTAGAGGTCTTCCTTGGAGTTAAACGCCAGTTTGTAACCTGTTTCTGGCGTTTAACTCTGCTTTGCAACTTGTTTCTGGCGTTTAACGCCAGAATAGGGCAGAGAGCTGGCGTTGAACCCCAGTTTGCGTCATCTAAACTCGGGAAAAGTATGGACTATTATATATTGCTGGAAAGCCCTGGATGTCTACTTTCCAACGCAATTGAGAGCGCGCCATTTAGACTCCTGTAGCTCTAGAAAATCCACTTTGAGTGCAGGGAGGTCAGAATCCAACAGCATCTACAGTTCTTCTTCAGCCTCTGAATCTAATTTTTGCTCAAGTCCTTCAATTTCAGCCAGAATTTACCTGAAGTCACAGAAAAACACACAAACTCATTGTAAAGTCCAAAAATGTGATTTTTATTTAAAAACTAATAAAAATATACTAAAAACTAATCAAATCATTCTAAAAACTATGTAAAAACAATGCCAAAAAGCGTATAAATTATCTGCTTGGTCAAACTTTGTAACACTTGGTGAGGATATAGATCCACTTGTTCCCCCCTTCTATTCTTTGTCTCTTGCTCTGTTCGTTGTTCGAGTTAAAACATCGCTTCCAATGTTGCCGCATAGCACTTGTTCCCCCCACATATTTTATTTGACTGTTGCAGTTTTACATCTCGCATACTTCTCTATCCCTTCGATTGGAATGAAATGTTCCTATATCTCTAGTCGATTCTTATGCTCAGAAGATCCACTAGGTTGAGGAGGTAATGAGGGATGAGCAGGAGGAACAGCAGGATTTGAATGCTCCTCTTTCTCATATATTTTTAATATAGCAACAAACTTAATTGTAAATTAAATAACTAATTAAACAAAACCAATAAATTGAATTTGCTCAATGCTTGTTCATACAAAAGACACATGTGACATCTAGTCTACTTTAATAAAATAAATAAATAAATAAATAAAATGACACAAACTATGAAGTAATAAATACATCATTACATGCTAACACTAACAGGGTTACTTAGACCAAGTTTGGAACTTACTTTTTCTTCAGCAATGCTCTCTTTAGAAATCTGAGAAACGCCTCCAAAAATTGAAAGCCGCAGGAACCAGTTTGTAAGTCAACAATGCAAGGGCATTCTAGAGCTCTCTAAGCTTTCACCTCATCTAGTCTACAACAACATCAATAATAAGCAAATGTAAGAGTACTGGAAAGCAAACAGAAGAAATATCACAATTAAGACTAACAATGAATTGGAATGGAACTATATAGACCATAATTATAAAACAAAGTTTATAAGATCTGACAGAAAGCTTTTCTACAAATTACATACCAACACATTAATTGGGCATTAGTTAGACATACTACAGTGTCTAGTTAATTTGGGTACAATATATTATTAGCTTAGAATATATTATTAGCTAAAGGAGAAAAGAAAAGAGTAGGATTAAAGCAATTTAATCTAAACATGTGGATGTTTGTATCAAGGATCAACTATGCTAAAAGCGAAATCGCTTAGATGAAGACGACTTGTGAATGGCTTCAATGCTTCCTAAACACACCATCTGATATAAGAGCTCTTTGCCTCTTTCATTAAGCTACGTATGGTACACTGTCAACCAAGAATACCTGGAAATATCAATTCACAGAATCGCTTCCCTATAGTAAGGACTACAAATATGCAACAAGTTATTTGTATTAACCCTATCTAGAATCATTGTCCAAAATGATATTGAACTTAGGCTGAGCTTTCCAATTCCAATTGAGTTGATCAAGGAGGAACCTAGATGGACTCGGAGAGTGAGTTTGAAAAGTGATGAAATGGTTTATATGAAAAAACATAAGAAAAATCTGTGGTCTGCATCCTTTGACTAAAATTAACAGATAAACGGGTACAATAATAATAAGAAAACAGATTGAATGTTGCTCCAAAACCAAAAGTGTGTTTCTTTCCCTTCTTAAAAGAAGCACCAATTGCTTGTCTTCAATAACACTTATTTATCCGCATGAACACATAACATGCAGAATACACATTATAGATACATTTTATTTAAGGTCAAAATGTAACAAAACAATGCTGCCATAACAGAAATGAAAAGGAAAAAAGCCTCAAGAGTTGCTAGCCTGAAAATAACATGATAATGCAAATTAAAGCAATACCGTCAAAAGATAGGCAAATGACGAACGGATTTTTGCTAGTAAAGAATTCACAATAAATTCTCGTTGCAAGTATAGTTTCTAAACTAAAAACAATCCTTTCATACAAAATCTTGTTTGTCACTTAAGCAAACCCAATAAAAATAAACCGAAGTATTTAAACCTCGGGTTGTCTCTCAAGGAATTGCAGGGAGGTGTTCTTGTTATTGGTTATGAGTTTTCTAAGAATTTTTAGAGTTGGAGAATAGAAAAATAAATAATTATAAATTAAAACAATGAAAATTAACAAGAGGTTTTATGCAATTAAAATAAAAAGCCTTGGCTAGAAGAAGATTAATTGAAAGTTCTATCCTTGTTGGATTTCTCAGAATTAATAATAATAGATTGTTGTTTCTACTTAGTTAATCCTTACCAAATAAAGGAAAGTCAAGTAGGGAGCCAACTTCTATTCACATGTCCTAATCCTCTCCCTTAGGAAGGATTAGCGTTAGTGGCCAGAGATTCCAATCAAAATTAACTCTTGAATCTTCCAACTCAAGGGTTTCTAAATATTAATCAACTCCAAAGTCAAGTTGGAAGCCTACTCCATTGACATGGATGCCAATTTCGCATGCATGTAAATGGAGCAGAAAGAAAACATGATAATTGAAATTGAATTGAGATAATCAAGCAAATAAAGAAATTAAATAGAAAAAAATACTCTTTGCATTAATAAATTAATAAGGGAAGAGAATAAATTAAAGTAATAGAATAAATAAAAGTATAAGAAAACTAAATTAAAGGAACATTGAACCTGGAATTGGAAAGAAATAAACCTAAAAACTAAGAAAAATCCTAAAACCTAGAGAGAGGAGCCTCTCTCTCTAGAAACTACATCTAAAACCTAAATTGTGAATAATGGAAAGTGTGAATGTTGTATGACTCAATGAATGGATTCCCCCACTCTGTAGCCTCTAATCTGTGTTTTCTGGGTCAAAAATTGGGTTAAAAACAGCCTAAAAATTGCCCCCAGCAATTTCTGATACGTCCAGCACGTCGCTCTGTCATGCGTACGCGTCATCCACGCGTACGCGGGGATTGAACTTTCGCCAGGTCACGCGTTCGCGTCATCCACGCGTGCGCGTCGCCTAACAGAATGGCAACTATGACAAATTACATATCATTTCAAAGTCCCAGATATTAGCTTTCTAACGCAACTGAAACCGCCTTATTTGGACCTCTGTAGCTCAAGTTATGGTCGATTTAGTACAAAGAGGTCAGGCTGGACAGCTTAGCAATTCCTTCAATTTCTTGTATTCCTTCCACTTTTGCATGCTTCCTTTCTATTCTCTAAGCCATTCCTGCCCTATAAATCCTGAAAACACTTAACGCACATATCAAGGCATCGAATGGTAATAAGAGAGGATTAAACATAGCAAAGTTAAGGCCAAAGAAGCATGTTTTCAATCATAGCACAAAATCAGGAAGGAAAATGCAAAACATGTGAATTCTATGAATAAATGTGAGAATAGTGGATGAAATCCACACAATTAAGCACAAGATATACCACGAAATAGTGGTGCATCAAATCTCCCCACACTTAAACATTAGCATATCCTCATGCTAAGCTCAAGAGAAACTATAAGAGTGAAGGCAAAATGGTAGAACTTATGCAATGCAATGCAACTTATGAATGTGAATGCAACTATATGCTAAGATGTTTCTATCTACTTGGTTAAAAGTAAACAAGTTCTCCAAGACAAATATAAATCAGATTCTACTAATTCAAATCATATAGTAAAGACAAGTAAACTTGTAAGAAGATAGCTCATGAAAGCAGGGAACATAGAATCAAGCATTGAACCCTCACTAGTGGTGTATACCACTCTAACTCTCTCAAGTGTCTAGGTTTGATCACTCTACTCTTCTCTAGTCATGCTTTCTAAAACTTTGTTCTTCATCTAACTAATCAACAAATACTTAGTATACCAATGCAAACATCATGAGGTCTTTTCAAGGTTGTAATGGGGCTAAGGTAAGGGTGAGGATATATGTATGGCCAAATGAGCTATAATATGAATATTTGACTAACCTAAGCTCTTACCTAACACACACACACTCTATGTAATTCTAAAATCATGCCTAGCTACCCAAAATCTCCACTTTTGCATTACATACTCAAGCATCAAATTTTCTTTAATTTTATCACATAAGCATTGATCTTTTATTAAACTTAACATTGGGGTAATTTTATCCCCTATTTATTTATTTATATTATATATATATATATATATATATTTTTTTTTTTCTTTCTCTTTTTCTTTTTCTCTTTTTTGTGTGTGCATAATGCAGGTTATGATGTAGAAGTTATGAATGAACAATGATAAAAAGAAAATAACAATAAATTCACAATAAATTTTCATTGCAAGTATAGTTTCTAATCTAACAACAATCCTTTCATACAAAAACTTGTATGTCACTTAAGCAAACCCAATAAAAATAAACCGATGTATTTAAACCTCGGGTCGTCTCTCAAGGAATTGCAGGGAGGTGTTCTTGTTATTGGTTATGAGTTTTCTGAGAATTTTTAGAGTTGGAGAATAGAAAAATAAATAATTATAAATTAAAAAAATGAAAATTAACAAGAGGTTTTATGCAATTAAAATAAAAAGCCTTGGCTAGGAGAAGATTAATTGGAAGTTCTATCCTTATTGGATTTCTCAGAATTAATAGTAATAGGTTGTTGTTTCTACTTAGTTAATCCTTACCTAATAAAGGAAAGTCAAGTAGGGACCCAACTTCTATTCACAAGTCCTAATCCTCTCCCTTGAGAAGAATTAGCATTAGTGGCTAGAGACTCCAATCATAATTAACTCTTGAATCTTTCAACTCAAGGGTCTCCAAATATTAATCAACTCCAAAGCCAAGTTGGAAGCCTACTCCATTGACATGGATGCCAATTTCACATGCATGTAAAGGGAGCAGAAAGAAAACATGATAATTAGAATTGAATTGAGATAATCAAGCAAATAAAGAAATTAAATGGAAAAAATATTCTTTGCATTAATAAATTAATAAGGGAAGAGAATAAATTAAAGTAACAGAATAAATAATAGTATAAGAAAAATAAATTAAAGGAACATTGAACTTGGAATTGGGAAGAAATAAACCTAAAAACTAAGAGAAATCCTAAAACCTAGAGAGAGGAGAGAGCCTCTCTCTCTAGAAACTACATCTAAAACCTAAATTGTGAATAATGGAATGTGTGAATGTTGTATGATTCAATGAATGGATTACCCTACTCTGTAGCCTCTAATATGTATTTTTTGGGCCAAAAACTGGGTAAAAAACAGCCCAGAAATTGCCCTCAGCAATTTCTGATACGTCCAGTACGTCGCTCTGTCACGCGTACGCGTCGTCCACGCATACGCGTGGATTGAACTTTCGCCAGGTCACTCGTTTGCGTGATCCACGCGTGCGCATCGCCTAACAGAATGAAAACTATGAGAAATTAAATATCATTTTGAAGTCTCGGATATTAGCTTTCTAACGCAACTGAAACCGCCTCATTTGGACCTCTGTAGCTTAAGTTATGGTCGATTTAGTACAAAGAGGTCAGGCTGGACAGCTTAGCAATTCCTTCAATTTCTTGTATTCCTTCCACTTTTGCATGCTTCCTTTCCATTCTCTAAGCCATTCCTGTCCTATAAATTCTGAAAACACTTAACGCACATATCAAGGTATCGAATGGTAATAAGAGAGGATTAAACATAGCAAAGTTAAGGCCAAAGAAGCATGTTTTCAATAATAGCACAAAATCAGGAAGGAAAATGCAAAACATGCGAATTCTATGAATAAATGTGAGAATAGTGGATGAAATCCACACAATTAAGCACAAGATATACCACGAAATAGTGGTGCATCAAATCTCCCCACACTTAAACATTAGCATATCCTCATGCTAAGCTCAAGAGAAACTATAATAGAGAAGGCAAAATGGTGGAACTTATGCAATGCAATGCAACTTATGAATGTGAATGCAACTATATGCTAAGATGTTTCTATCTACTTGGTTAAAAGTAAACAAGTTCTCCAAGACAAATATAAATCAGATTCCACTAATTCAAATCATATAGTAAAGACAAGTAAACTTGTAAGAAGATAGCTCATGAAAGCAGGGAACATAGAATCAAGCATTGAACCCTCACTGGTGGTGTATACCACTCTAACTCTCTCAAGTGTCTAGGGTTGATCACCATACTCTTCTCTAGTCATGCTTTCTAAAACTTTGTTCTTCATCTAACTAATCAACAAATACTTAGTATACCAATGCAAACATCATGAGGTCTTTTCAAGGTTGTAATGGGGCTAAGGTAAGGGTGAGGATATATGTATGGCCAAATGAGCTATAATATGAATATTTGACTAACCTAAGCTCTTACCTAACACACACACACACACACACACTCTATGTAATTCTAAAATCATGCCTAACTACCCAGAATCCCCACTTTTGCATCACATACTCATGCATCAAATTTTTTTTAAATTTTATCACATAAGCATTGATCTTTTATTAAACTTAACATTAGGGTAATTTTATCTCCTATTTATTTATTTATATTATATATATATATATATTTTTTTTTTCTTTCTCTTTTTCTTTTTCTCTTTTTTTTTTGTGCATAATGCAGGTTATGATGCAGAAGTTATGAATGAACAATGATAAAAAGAAAATCACAATAAATTCTTGTTACAAGTATAGTTTCTAATCTAACAACAATCCTTTCATAGAAAAACTTGTATGTCACTTAAGCAAATCCAATAAAAATAAACCGAAGTATTTAAACCTCAGGTCGTCTCTCAAGGAACTGCAAGGAGGTGTTCTTGTTATTGGTTATGAGTTTTCTAAGAATTTTTAGAGTTGGAGAATAGAAAAATAAATAATTATAAATTAAAAAAATGAAAATTAACAAGAGGTTTTATGCAATTAAAATAAAAAGCCTTGGCTAGGAGAAGATTAATTGGAAGTTCTATCCTTGTTGGATTTCTCAGAATTAATAGTAATAGGTTGTTGTTTCTACTTAGTTAATCCTTACCTAATAAAGGAAAGTCAAGTAGGGACCCAACTTCTATTCACAAGTCCTAATCCTCTCCCTTGGGAAGGATTAGCATTAGTGGCCAGAGATTCCAATCAAAATTAACTCTTGAATCTTTCAACTCAAGGGTCTCCAAATATTAATCAACTCCAAAGCCAAGTTGGAAGCCTACTCCATTGACATGGATGCCAATTTTGCATGCATGTAAAGGGAGCAGAAAGAAAACATGATAATTAGAATTGAATTGAGATAATCAAGCAAATAAAGAAATTAAATGGAAAAAAAATACTCTTTGCATTAATAAATTAATAAGGGAAGAGAATAAATTAAAGTAATAGAATAAATAATAGTATAAGAAAATTAAATTAAAGGAACATTGAACCTGGAATTGGAAAGAAATAAACCTAAAAACTAAGAGAAATCCTAAAACCTAGAGAGAGGAGAGAGCTTCTCTCTCTAGAAACTACACTAAAACCTAAATTGTGAATAATGGAATGTGTGAATGTTGTATGATTCAATGAATGGATTACCCTACTCTGTAGCCTCTAATATGTATTTTTTGGGCCAAAAACTGGGTAAAAAACAGCGACGCGTACGCGTGGATTGAACTTTCGCCAGGTCACGCGTTTGCGTGATCCACGCATGTGCGTCGCCTAACAGAATGGAAACTATGACAAATTACATATCATTTTGAAGTCCCGGATATTGGCTTTCTAACGCAACTGAAACCGCCTCATTTGGACATCTGTAGCTCAAGTTATGGTCGATTTAGTACAAAGAGGTCAGGCTGGACAGCTTAGCAATTCCTTCAATTTCTTGTATTCCTTCCACTTTTGCATGCTTCCTTTCCATTCTCTAAGCCATTCCCGCCCTATAAATTCTGAAAACACTTAACGCTCATATCAAGGCATCGAATGGTAATAAGAGAGGATTAAACATAGCAAAACTAAGGCCAAAGAAGCATGTTTTCAACCATAGCACAAAATCAGGAAGGAAAGTGCAAAACATGCAAATTCTATGAATAAATGTGAGAATAGTGGATAAAATCCACTCAATTAAGTACAAGATGTACCATGAAATAGTGGTGCATCAAATCTCCCCATACTTAAAAATTAGCATGTCCTCATGCTAAGCTCAAGAGGAACTATAAGAGTGAAGGCAAAATGGTGGAACTTATGCAATGCAATGCAACTTATGAATGTGAATGCAACTATATGCTAAAATGTTTCTATCTACTTAGTTAAAAGTAAACAAGTTCTCCAAGACAAATATAAATCAGATTCCACTAATTCGAATCATACAGTAAAGACAAGTAAACTTGTAAGAAGATAGCCCATTAAAGCAGGGAACATAGAATCAAGCATTGAACCCTCACTGGTGGTGTATATCACTCTAACTCTCTCAAGTGTCTAGGGTTGATCACTCTACTCTTCTCTAGTCATGCTTTCTAAAATTTTATTCTTCATCTAACCAATCAACAAATACTTAGTATACCAATACAAACATCATGAGGTCTTTTCAAGGTTGTAATGGGGCTAAGGTAAGGGTGAGGATATATGTATGGCCAAGTGAGCTATAATATGAATCTTTGACTAACCTAAGCTCTTACCTAACACATACACACTCTATGTAATTCTAAAATCTTGCCTAGCTACCTAAAATCCCCACTTTTGTATCACATACTCATGCATCAAATTTTCTTTAAATTTATCACATATGCATTGATCTTTTATTAAATTAACATTGGGGTAATTTTATTCCCTATTTCTTTATTTATATTATATATATATATATATTTTTTTTTTTCTTTCTCTTTTTATTTTTCTCTTTTTTTTATGCATAATGCAGGTTATGATGCAGAAGTTATGAATGAACAATGATAAAAAGAAAATAACAATAAATTCTCGTTGCAAGTATAGTTTCTAAACTTACAACAATCCTTTCATACAAAAACTTGTATGTCACTTAAGCAAACCCAATAAAAATAAACCGAAGTATTTAAACCTCGGGTCGTCTCTCAAGGAATTGCATGGAGGTGTTCTTGTTATTGGTTATGAGTTTTCTGAGAATTTTTAGAGTTGGAGAATAGAAAAATAAATAATTATAAATTAAAATAATGAAAATTAACAAGACGTTTTATGCAATTAAAATAAAAAGTCTTGGCTAGGAGAAGATTAATTGGAAATTCTATCCTTATTGGATTTCTCAGAATTAATAGTAATAGGTTGTTATTTCTACTTAGTTAATCCTTACATAATAAAGGAAAGTCAAGCAGGGACCCAACTTCTATTCATAAGTCCTAATCCTCTCCCTTGGGAAGGATTAGCATTAGTGGCCAGAGATTCCAATCAAAATTAACTCTTGAATCTTCCAACTCAAGAGTCTCCAAATATTAATCAACTCCAAAGCCAAGTTAGAAGCCTACTCCATTGACATGGATGCCAATTTTGCATGCATGTAAAGGGAGCAGAAAGAAAACATGATAATAGGAATTGAATTGAGATAATCAAGCAAATAAAGAAATTAAATGTAAAAATACTCTTTGCATTAATAAATTAATAAGGGAAGAGAATAAATTAAAGTAATAGAATAAATAAAAGTATAAGAAAACTAAATTAAAGGAACATTGAACCTGGAATTGGGAAGAAATAAACCTAAAACTAAGAGAAATCCTAAAACCTAGAGAGAGGAGAGAGCCTCTCTCTCTAAAAACTACATCTAAAACCTAAATTGTGAATAATGGAAAGTGTGAATGCTGTATGACTCAATGAATGGATTTCCCGACTCTATAGCATCTAATATGTGTTTTATGTGCCAAAAACTAGGTCAAAAACAGCCCAGAAATTGCCCCCAGCAATTTCTGATACGTCCAGCACGTCGCTCTGTCACGTGTACGCGTCGTCCACGCGTACGCGTGGATTGAACTTTCGCCATGTCACACGTACGCGTGATCCACGCATGCATGTCGGCTAACAGGATGGAAACTAAGGAAAATTATATATCATTTCGAAGCCCGAATGTTATCTTTCCAACGCAACTGAAACCACCTCATTTGGATCTCTACAGCTTAAGTTGTGGTTGATTTAGTACGAAGAGGTTAGGTTGGACAGCTTAGCAATTCCTTCAGTTTCTTTTATTCCTTCCACTTTTGCATGCTTCCTTTCCATCCTCTAAGCCATTCCCGCCCTATAAATCCTGAAAACACTTAACGCACATATCAAGGCATCGAATGGTAATAAGAGAGGATTAAACATAGCAAAATTAAGGCCAAAGAAGCATGTTTTCAATCATCGCACAAAATCAGGAAGGAAAATACAAAACATGCGAATTTTATGAATAAATGTGAGAATGGTGGATAAAATCCACTCAATTAAGTACAAGATGTACCACGAAATAGTGGTGCATCAAATCTTCCCGCACTTAAACATTAGCATGTCCTCATGCTAAGCTCAAGAGAAACTATAAAAGTGAAGGCAAAATGGTGGAACTTATGCAATGCAATGCAACTTATGAATGTAAATGCAATTATATGCTAAGATGTTTCTATGTACTTGGTTAAAAGTAAACAAGTTCTCTAATACAAATATAAATCAGATTCCACTAATTCAAATCATATAGTAAAGACAAGTAAACTTGTAAGAAGATAGCTCATGAAAGCAGGGAACATAGAATCAAGCATTGAACCCTCACTGGGGGTGTATATCACTCTAACTCTCTCAAGTGTCTAGGGTTGATCACTCTACTCTTCTCTAGTCATGCTTTCTAAAACTTTGTTCTTCATCTAACCAATCAACAAATACTTAGTATACAATGCAAACATCATGAGGTCTTTTCAAGGTTGTAATGGGGCTAAGGTAAGGGTGAGGATATATATATGGCCAAGTGAGCTATAATATGAATCTTTGACTAACCTAAGCTCTTACCTAACACACACACACTCTATGTAATTCTAAAATTATGCCTAGCTACCCAAAATCCCCACATTTGCATCACATACTCATGCATCAAAATTTCTTTAATTTTATCACATATGCATTGATCTTTTATTAAACTTAACATTGGGGTAATTTTATCCCCTATATATATATTTTTTTTTCTTTCTCTTTTTCTCTTTTTTTTTTTGATTAAAAATATAAAAGTAAACATAACATATCAATGCACATAGATTTTTAATTTTTCTGGGCTCACATGAGTAGGTACCCAAATACCCAATATTTTGTCAATGAAACACTGTACACTTCCATCAACCCAAGTTTTCACAGTTCTCCACACTTAATTGACACACAATCTTTATCTTAAGCTAACCAAAGATTCAATTGGGGTAATTAATTATTTTTCCGCTTAAGACTAGTGATGTGGTAAAATATAGAACAAACAGGGATTAAAAGGCTCAAGGTGACAAACAAAGGTAATTGGAAAGATAGGCTATTTGGGATAAGTGAGCTAATAACAAATGATGGCATCAATCATATACAAGCATGTAAATACACTAAATAATGGACATATAGAATGGAACAAAGCGAAGATTGCAATCATAGAGAAGCAAACACACAGGAATAAAGTCATGGTTAAATAATGTAACCATATAATTAAGCTCAAAACCTCACTGGGTTGTGTGTTCTAGCTCTAAACCATGTTCCAAGTTACAATCTTCAGACAAGTTTAACATAGAATTTTAATTTGAATTAGTAAAATTTTCGAAAATAGGGTCTTGAAAAGAAATTTATTATTTTTCAACCAAGTAGAACATACATGCAAACACTTATTACTATGCAATCTATCCTATTTAACAAAAGAAAAACTAAAAAAATAACCTATTGGTGTTAAGAAAAAGCAATTACCTCTGGAAGTCAGGTACTGACCGACCTCCTCACACTTAAAGCTTGGCACCGTCCTTGGTGCCATCATTCAGGAACAAAGTGGGGTTGGTAACAGCATCTCCACAAGCGGGGTCGTCATTGCTCCCGATACTTGGTAGGTGAGGTGGAATCCAGAGTGTCTAGTTCTTCTTCAGGTGGGTGGTTACTAACAATCAGCTCCTTAAGGTATGTAAATCAGCGCTTGTTACGGTGCTCCATTCGCTTTGCCTGCCGGTCTAGCCGGGTCAACCTTTGAAGTATCTGAAGGAGCAGCTGATTTATTGAAGGTGCCTGTGCTTTTCGTTCCTCTCCTCGCTGGAGGCTTGTTAGTGGCTCTCTCTGTACCCTTCCCAGTGGCCATCCTGAAAAGGGAGAAGAGAAAGGGATATGAAATCAAATATCTAGAACCGGGAAGAGGAAAATACAAGTGATAATCAATGTCAAGGTAAAGAAGAATGTCGTAAACACATGGTCGTGACTCCATGTAATTAGGACATCAATGGAAATATAGCATGATCTATTAAGGCAATTAGATGCAAGATGTTTATCAGCATGCCGGCAAAGACATGAGTAGCATAGATCAAGCATTAGTAGCTCAGTTTGATTATCAAATGTAACAAACTAACAATCACATTTGTGTTGACAATTATATTTAATTAATAAAAGATTGCAAGGGTTTTGTGAAAAACAGGCAGTAGAGTAGAAGAATAGAATAATTAAGAATTCACAATGCCATACGGACTTTTCACAAACACTTGGTATGCATGTAAAATATGTTAGGGAAAGTATGATATCCAAACATGCAAGCAACCCAAAAATTAATATTAATTGTCAAATCACTCCCTAATATATCCACAAGCTCGAATATAATAATATAAGACCCAAATAAAGCTCCAACACCAACATAAAAATGCATGAAGAAAAAGAAAAGAATAAAAAAGAAACCATAAATGACTAAGGTAACATGAAATTGGAAAGAAAGATAAATAAATACATGCAATAATGAAAAGAAGGAGGAAGGAGTAGATTGGGGGGGGGGGGGAAAAGAAGGAGAAAGGAGAGAAGAGAGGAGAAGGAAATGAGAAACAGGGACGTGATGCGCGCGCGTAGGGCACGCGTGCGCGTGAAAACTATATTCGCCATGCGACGCGTACGCGTCGCCCACGCGTACGCGTCGCCCACGCATACGCGTGGGTGGTCTGAAAGCGAAAGGACGCACATGCGTCAGGGACGCGTACGCGTGGGTGATTTTGTGCCTCTAGCACACTGCCAGCCCCAGACCATCACAACTCTCTATTCAGCACGCTTTTACGCTGATTTGTCATGCCCACGCGTACATGTCGCTGACGCTTACGTGTGGGTTGAACTTTTCTGCAGGGGACGTGTACGCGTGTGGTACGCGTACGTGTGATGTGGCTTGTGCACCACGCACCCTTCCCGCGCGTTTCTCTGTTCATTGGCGCATACACATATGACGCGCGCGCGTCGTGGATGCTTGCGCGTCGATCCCCGTCTTTTTTTATTTTGATATATGCAGCATGCAGAATGCAGAATGCAGATGATTATGTAAAAATTATGAATGAATACTGATAAAAATAAAATAAAATAAAACTAAGAATAAAAAAAACGATCATACTATGGTGGATTGTCTCCCACCTAGCACTTCTAGTTATTGTCCTTAAGTTGGACATTTGGTGAGCTCCTTGTCATGGCGGCCTGTGCTTGAACTCATCTTGAAACTTCCACCAATGCTTGGACTTCCAATAAGATCTATCAATACCAAGTGAATTCCCCAAGCTTTGATGGAGTTCTTCACAAGCTCTGAGCTCCCAAAATTGATCCTCTGGTAAGTAATCCGAATCCTCACTAAGGCATCCAAACAGCTTCCTAGACCCATTTATTCGAGCTCTACACCAACCCTTGCATTTAGACTTTGAGCTCCCAACCACAACGAACCTAGGATTGTGTTGCCAACCACTAACCATCTCTCTCTTACTCTTAAAGCCACAAAGAGCTTTAAGCTGACTATCTGTCTCAAGCAAACCATATTCAAGTGGGAAAGTAAAGGTCAAGGATAAGAATTTTACCCACTTGAATGTTGTATTGGATGGTAATGGCTTTGGGGGAGAGGTCTCCAACAACTTTGGCAAGGTGATTTCAAGCTCCATTCCCTTGTGCTCTTCCTTGACAACTTCCACCTCTTTGTAAGCTTCTTCAATTCTAACCTCTTCCTCTTGGTAGCTTTCTTCCCATTCGGACTCTTCTTCATGGCTTACCAAGGGCATGGGGGGTTATGCTTCTTCTTCTTTAATCTCTATCTCTTGATCAACCTCTTCAAAGTCTTCAACCATGATATGCCTTGGAGGTTGTACACCCTTCTCAACATCAACATCAGATATCTTGGAAGGAGGCTCTATGACTGGACTTTCCCATGGAGGTTTTGCATCTCCTAAGTCTTCAACCACTTCCTCTTCTGTGATAATTTTGGTTTTCCCCACTTGCTCTAATACATAATCAAACTCCTCCTTGATGTCGTCCTTCACTAATTCTTCAACTACTCCTTCATCTTCAAGGGTCTCTGCTACCTCCACCTTTAGGGCCTCCTCTAGCTTCTCATGAAGTATGAATTCACGAAGATGATCCCTTCTCGCTTGTTCTACCTCCACCTGTAGGGCCTCCTCTAGCTTCTTATGAAGTATGAATTCATGAAGACGATCCCTTCTCTCTTTTTCCATGTCAATAGCATAATTGGGATCATCTTGCTCTTGGATTGATGGATATGAGTATTCTTGCACGGAGGGTGGTGGTGCACTAAAGCTAGAGGGTTGAATATTGGAGGTAGAGGATTGGTCTCTACGCGATATAAGATTTTGGAGTTTAGAGGTGAGATCAATGAGATTAGATATAATTGTGTTGTTATCGAATGGAGGTTGGGGTGGATAGGAGGGTCCATGTGTTGGGAGAAACGGCTCATAATACGGAGGTGGTTTTTCTTGATGAGGATATGGAGATGGCGTATGTTGATGTGGTGGTTCTTGGAAGTAATTATGTTGGGATTGGGGTGGTTCTAAGTATGGCTCATAAGGTTCTTGGTATGGTGAGTAAGGATTAGGGTCATATGGAGATGAATGGTGGAAAGGGGCTTGTAAGTATGGTGGTTCAGAGTTATGTTGAGGAGGTGGTTCATAAGCATATGGTGGGCTTGTTGGTAACTACAAGGGGGTCCACCATATTCATCATCTTGGTATGCACCCTGGAATGGCTCTTGACCATAGTAATTTGGTGGAGGTTGGTTGTTGATGAGCGGATATTTTATACGCTTTTGGGGGGTATTTTCATATAGTTTTTAGTAGGATCTAGCTACTTTTTAGTATATTTTTATTAGTTTTTATGCAAAAATCACATTTCTGGACTTTACTATGAGTTTGTGTGTTTTTCTGTGATTTCAGGTAATTTTTGGCTGAAATTGAGGGACCTGAGCAAAAATCTGATTCAGAGGCTGAAAAAGGACTGCAGATGCTATTGGATTCTGACCTCCCTGCACTCGAAATGGATTTTCTGGAGCTACAGAAGCCCAAATGGTGCGCTCTCAATTGCGTTAAAAAGTAGACATCCAGGGCTTTCCAGCAATATATAATAGTTCATACTTTGCCCAAGTTTTGATGATGCAAATTGGCGTTTAACGCCAAGTCTTTACCATATTCTGGCGTTAAACGCCAGAAACAGGTTACAAACCAGAGTTAAACGCCAGAAACAGGCTACAACCTGGCGTTTAACTCCAAATAAAGTCTCTACATATGGAAGCTTCAATACTCAGCCCATGCACACACCAAGTGGGCCCCGGAAGTGGATTTCTGCACTATCTATCTTAGTTTACTCAATTTTTTGTAAACCTAGGTCACTAGCTTAGTATAAATATTTGTTTTGATCATCATGACATTTTCACATCTGAATATTGTATTCCTGATGGCATGAGTCTCTAAACCCCATGGTTGGGGGTGAGGAGCTCTGCTGTGTTTCGATGAATTAATGCAATTACTACTATTTTTCATTCAATCAAGCTTGCTTGTGTTCTAAGATATTCACTCGCACTTCACCCTGATGAATGTGATGATCCGTGACACTCATCATCATTCTCACCTATGAACGCGTGCCTGACAACCACCTCCGTTCTATCTGCACTAGCTTGAGTGTGTATCTCTTAGCCTCCTGGTTCATGATCAGAGTCTTCGTGGTATAGGCTAGAATTATTGGCGGCCATTCCTGATATCCGGAAAGTCTAAACCTTGTCTGTGGTATTCCAAGTAGGATTTGGGAAGGGATGACTGTGACGAGCTTCAAACTCGCGAGTGTTGGGCGTAGTGACAGACGCAAAAGAATCAATGGATTCTATTCCAACATGAGTGAGAACCGACAGATGATTAGCTGTGCGGTGACAGCGCACTTGGACCATTTTCACTGAGAGGACGGATGGTAGCCATTGACAACGGTGATCCACCAACATACAACTTGCCATGGAAGGAGACCTGTGTGCGTGAAGAAGAAGACAGTAGGAAAGCAGAGATTCAGAAGACAGAGCATCTCCAAAACCTCAATCTGTTCTCCATTACCGCATAACAAGTATTATTTATTTTATGTTAATTACTTCTCATAAACCCAACCATTTTTATTATTAATTTCCTGACTAAGAATTACAAAATAACCATAGCTTGCTTCAAGTCGACAATCTCCGTGGGATCGACCCTTACTCACTTAAGGTATTACTTGGACGACCCAATGCACTTGCTGGTTAGTGGTACGAGTTGTGAAAAATGTGATTTACAATTCGTGAACCAAGTTTTTGGCGCCGTTGCCGGGGATTGTTCGAGTTTGGACAACTGACGGTTTATTTTGTTGCTTAGATTAGGAAAAATTTTTCTTTTTGGTTTACAGTCTTCTATTATTGTTTTTGGTTAAAATTTTAAAATCCTTATTTTATTTTTCTAAATTATTTTCGAAAATTTTCAAAACTAATAACTTCATGATTTAGTCTTCTGTTTGAGTTTAGTTTCATATTTTAAGTTTGGTGTCCTTTGTGTTTCTATTTTCTTAAAAATTTTTCAAAAGTTGTTCTTAGCGTTCATCGTGATATTCAAAGTTTTTCTGTTTGTTTTCTTTGTTTTGATCTAAAAATTTCAGTTTGGTGTCATTTTTACTGTTTTTCTCTTTCTTCATTAAATTTAAAAATATCTTTTCTCTTTATTTTAATTAATTTTCGAATTTTCCTTTAAAAATTCAGATTTTTATTCTATTTTATCTTAGTTTTGAAATTTCAAAATTCAAAATCTTTTTCAAAAATCGTATCAAAATTTTTTCAAATCTTCTTAATTAAGTAATTATTTTAGTTTTCAAATTTATTTTTCTCTTAGTTTTTGGAATTTATATTTTAATTTCTAATTATTTTATTTTATCTTATTATTTTTATTTATTTTTAATTATTCGGTTTGTTTCTACTTAAATAAAATAAAAACAAAAATATATTTTATTTGTAATTCATATTAATTCCCTTTTATCCATCATGGACCTAAATGGAAATGAACAGTTCAGAAGGATTCTAGGGTCATATGATAATCCCATTACTGCTGCATATGGGAGCAGCATCTGTATACCTGTGATGCCAGGGCATTTTGGCCAGTTTCACTGACCTTTTCTTTACTGTTTTTAGGTAGTTTCATGCATTTCCTTAGAAAATAAGCTAGTTTTGGGTAGATATTCACTTACATCTTGATTCCAGCATACATTGTGCACTTTACATGATTTCATGAGGATTTTGCATGAATTTAATGACAAATTTGATGTTGCATTTCCCATGACTTGGACTAGAACTTTGATGCACTTTATTGCTTGATTTCAGGACAAAGGAAGCAAAGAAGAACCACATTAGTGGCTACGTTAGTTACACTAACGTTAGCACTAACGTGGAATGGGAGTAACTTGCAAAGTTAATGAGAAAAGTAATCGCCAATAACGCTCTCGAAGCCATTATTGCCCACGTTAAGAGTCACGTTAACTAAGTTAACATGAACTCTAACGTGGAAGAAAGGAAAGGGAGCCAACGTTAGTGACACTTAACATTATCACTAACGTTGGACCAAGCTCATAAGTGGCCACGTTAAGAGCCACGTTAACTTAGTTAACGTGGCCTCTAACGTTAAGAGGTAAAGGGGAAGCCAACGTTAGTGACATTCAACTTTGTCACTAACGTTGGCCAAGTCACAATAAGCCACGTTAACCTAGTTAACATGGAAGCTAACGTGAAGAAAGTAGGTGGTCAACAACATTAGTGACACCAAACATTGTCACTAACGTTGGGATTAACCCACACAAGCCCCAATAAGCCACGTTAACTCCCACGTTAACCTAGTTAACGTGGAAGCTAACGTGAAGAAAGAAGGTGATTGCCAACGTTAGTGACACCTAACATTGTCACTAACGTTGGAAGGAGGCCACACAAGCCACAATGAGCCACGTTAACTCCCACGTTAACTTAGATAACGTGGAAGCTAACGTGAGGAGGAGAGATGATGAGCCAACGTTAGTGACATTCACCTTTGTCACTAACGTTGGAGATGGCTAGTACAGCCACGTTAGAGGCCACGTTAACCTAGTTAACGTGGACTCTAATGTGGGAGCTAAGGGCACATTGGAATGTTAGTGACAAAGGTAAGTGTCACTAATGTTCTCGAAGGTTGGCAAGCTTACGTTAAAAGAGCCACGTTAACTAAGTTAACGTGGACTCTAACGTAAGGAAGGGGGAGACTTCTCAACGTTACTGGGAAAGGTGAGTCCCAATAACGTGTGCGAAGGACATAGAGGCAACGTTAGTAGCAACGTTTGTGCCACTAACGTTGAAGTTAACGTGGCTCTTACTCTGGTGAGGAACGTTAGTGAAAAAGGTAATTGTCACTAACGTTCTCGAACCCATATTTTCACTGAACGTTAACACCACTAACGTCCTGAGCTAAAGTCTCTGTCCACTTCACACTTTCTCTCTGCAAGTAAAGCCAAGCCCAATGAAGAAGATAACTGCTTCAAACTCAAGATCCAAAGGCCCATACCCAAGACTTGAAGAGCCAACTAGAAGATCAGAAGAGTAGTATATATAGGAGTAGCTTTGAATTATTTTGAGGAGTTTGGAAATTATAGGGAGCCTCTTGGCATAGGACTACTCTCTGTATTTTACTTTCTCTGCACTTCTAGTTTCATAATGTATTCTCCATCTTTGTTTTCATTTTCCAGAGCTATGAACAACTAAACCCCTTTCATTGGGTTAGGGAGCTCTGTTGTAATTTGATGGATCAATACTAGTTTTCATTATTCTTCTTCTATCTTTTCTCTTGATTTTACTTGAAAGCTTTCGATCTTCATCCAATTGGGTAGTTATATTGGAAAAGAAGCTATTCAAACTTGGATCTCTTCTGAACCTTGAAAGAGGAATGAAGAGATCATGCTAGAAATGCTTTCTCATGCTGGACCAAATTGGGTTTGGATGGATATGTGACTATAATCCTCTCAACACTTGATTTGGAAAATGCATGTGGTATAATCAGTGACCATACTCCATCTCTTCTCATGAGCAATTGACCAAGGAATTGGCTATTGATCAAGATTTGAGAGATGTAATTCGATCACTTAAGATTGCCAAGGAGATCAATGAGTGCATTGATTGAGGAAGAGATGAAAATGAAATTGATCCGGAGAAGGCAACATCTCCTGAGCCCAATGAACTCCCCATTTCTGATCTTACCCATTCTCTTTAATTTCTGTCATTTACTTTTATGAGCAATTACCCCATTCCCATTTAAGCTTCTGCAATTTACTTTTCATCATTTACATTCAGCTCTTTATTTCTAGCATTTACTTTTCTGTTATTTACTTTCCCGCCATTTAATTTTCTGCAATTCTCAACCCAAATTCTGATTCGCTCAACTAGAACATTCCTCTAACTAAAGTTGCTTGATCAATCAATCCATGTGGGATTTGACCTCACTCTATTGTGAGTTTTTACTTGACGACAAATTCGGTACACTTGCCGAAGGAAATTTGTTATGAGACAAGTTTTCTGTGCATCAAGTTTATGGCGCCGTTGCCGGGGATTGATTGTGCATCAACAATGATTAAATTGGAGGATCACTAGATTGAGCATTTTATTTTTGTTTGATTTAATTTTCTGTTTGAGTAATTTACTTTCAGTTTTAGTTAATTTCTTCCCTTCCCCCTACTTTTTCAGTTTTAGTTATTTACCATTCATTTCACTAACCCACTAACTGTTTGATATATTGCATCAATCACACTAACAGTCATTCTGACAGAAATACTTTCTGCATTTATTATCCTTGCTTGAACTTGTTGGTTGTATGACAGGGAGAAGAAGCGGTGCTTCAACTTCCTTTGATTCTGAACCTGAGAGGACCTTCTTTAGATTAAGGAGGGAAGCAAGAGGAAAGAGAGTAGTTGGTGCTGAGGAAGAGGAGGAATACTTTGAACCAAACATGGAAGAAAACATGGAAAACCATCATGAAGAAGAGGCTCACAACCATGGCGGAGGAGGTCGAGCAAATCATGCTGGGGAGGATCGAAGAGTTTTAGGCTCTTACATCAATCCAACCCAGGAAACTGTTGAAGTAGCATTCAAAAGCCAACCATCCATGCCAACAATTTTGAACTAAAACCACAGCTCATCACCCTTGTTCAGAACAACTGTTCATTCGGAGGAAGTGTCCAAGAAGACCCCAATCAACATCTAACCACCTTCCTGAGAATATGTGACACAGTGAAGTCTAATAGTGTTCATCCTGACGCCTATAGACTGCTCTTATTTCCATTCTCACTCAAGGATAAGGCAGCCAAGTGGCTGGAGTCTTTTCCAAAGGAGAGCTTGACAACTTGGGAAGATGTGGTGAACAAATTCTTAGCAAGATTTTACCCCCCTCAACGAATCAATAGGCTGAGAACTGAGGTCCAAACTTTCAGGAAACAAGATGGTGAGACTCTGTATGAAGCATGAGAGAGGTTTAAGGACCTGACAAGGAGGTGTCCACCTGACATGTTCAACGAATGGGTGCAGCTGCACATTTTCTATGAAGGGCTCTCTTATGAGTCAAAGAAGGCCGTAGACCATTCATCCGGAGGATCTTTGAACAAGAAGAAGACCATTGAGGAGGCCATAGATGTCATTGAAACTGTAGCAGAGAATGACTACTTCTATGCTTCCGAAAGAGGGAACACTAGAGGAGTGATGGAGCTAAACAATGTAGATGCTCTGCTGGCTCAGAACAAGCTCATCACCAAGCAGCTGGCTGACCTAACCAAGAAGATGGAGAGGAACCAAGTAGCAGCAATCACTACTTCATCAACAACCCAAGAAGGAGTGAATAAAGAAGCAGAGGGAAGTCAGGAGCAAGTCAACTACATTGGGAATTCACCTAGGCAAAACCATGATCCATACTCCAAGACCTACAACCCTGGATGGAGGAATCACCCAAACTTTGGGTGGGAAAATCAACAAGACCAAAGCCTTGATCAAAGACGCCCAAATCCCAACAATGCAAGCCACCAACATTTCACATCTAGACCATATCAACACCCCCATAACAACACCTCTCCACATCCAAATCAAAACCAAAATAACTTACCTCATCCTTCCACCTCTAATCCCGATCTACAATCATTTGATGACAGACTCTCAAGGATTGAGAATCTACTTGAAGGCATAGGCAAAGAGATTCAAGATAGTAAAGCGTTCCGAGAAGAAGTGACGTCCAATATGCAGAATCAGGATGCTGCCATCAAGAAACTTGAGACACAAATCGGCTACTTATTCAAGCAAATTTCCAGCCACAACCTTCGCAGCAATACTAGCTCAACACAAAGGGAGGAGTGTCAGGCTATCACCCTTCGGAGTGGGAAGGAACTGAAGGAAACCCCCCAGAAACCACAAGAAAAGGACTCAGATAAAGAGGAAGAAGAGCAGGATGGAGCTCAAGTTCCTAATCTGAGTTCACAAAAAGGGGAAGGAGTACTGAAGCCAGACGTACCAAGAGTCCCATATCCTCAGCAATTAAAGAAGAAGGGGGATGACAACCAGTTTTCGAGATTTTTGGAGATCTTCAAGAAACTACAAATCAACATACCCTTTGCTGAAGCAATAGAACAAATATCGCTCTACGCCAAGTTTTTAAAGGAGCTAATGACTAAGAAAAGAAGCTGGAAGAACAACGAGACTGTGATATTAACCGAAGAATGTAGTGCTATCATTCAGCACAAACTACCCCAGAAATTGAAGGATCCCAGGAGTTTTCAGATCCCTTGTATTATAGGGGAAATCACAGTGGAAAAGGCTCTTTGTGACTTAGGAGCCAGCTTCAATTTGATGTCGGTAGCTATGATGAGAAAGATGAAGATTGAGGAAGCTAAACTAACAAAGATGGCCTTACAATTGGCAGACCGATCGTTCAAGTTCCCGCATGGCGTCGTAGAAGATTTGCTGGTGAAAGTAGGAGATTTTATCTTCCCAGCAGACTTTGTAGTGCTGGACATGCAGGAGGAAGCCAAGGCTTCCATCATCCTGGGAAGGCCATTCTTGACCACTGCTGGAGCTGTCATTGATGTACAAAAAGGAGATCTCACCCTAAGATTACACAATGAAAAGATGACGATCAATGTATTCAAGGCCATGAGTTACCCACCAGAGCAATTGGGAGAGTGTATGAGGTTGGACTCACTTGAAGATGCAGTGCAAGAAAGTTTTGAAGAAGAAGAACCTGAAGGATTAATAGAGGAGGAGTCTACGTTTAGTGAAGAGGTTGCACCAACAGAGATTCAAATACAAGGTGCACCAAAGGAAGAGAACGAAAAGTCAGAAGCACCCAAACTTGAACTCAAAGCACTGCCACCCTCTCTCAAATATGCATACTTAGGAGAAGATGAAAATTACCCAGTAATCATAAGCTCATGCCTCAGCTAAGATCAAGAGGATGAACTGCTCAAAGTACTGCGAAACCACAAAGATGCCATTGGTTGGACTCTTGCTGACTTGAAAGGGATAAGTTCGGCCATATGCATGCACAAGATACTGCTGGAAGATGATGCCAAACCATCCATTCAATCCCAAAGGAGGTTGAACCCAATCATGAAGGAAGTGGTACAGAAAGAAGTTATGAAGTTATGGCAGGGGGTAATCTTCCCGATCTCAGACAGCCCCTGGGTTAGCCCCGTGCATGTTGTCCCAAAAAAGGGAGGAATTACCGTGGTTCCCAATGAGAAGAACGAAATAATTCCTACAAGGACAGTCACAGGATGGCGGATGTGCATAGACTACAGAAAGCTCAATGAGGCTACACGAAAAGATCATTTCCCCCTTCCATTCATGGATCAGATGTTGGAAAGACTCGCAGGGCACGCTTATTATTGTTTTCTCGACGGTTATTCAGGATATAACCAAATAGTGGTTGATCCCAGAGATCAAGAGAAAACCTCATTCACTTGCCCATATGGAGTGTTTGCCTACAGGCGCATGCCATTTGGGCTATGTAATGCACCTGCGACTTTCCAACGCTGCATGCTTTCTATCTTTTCAGATATGATAGAAAAATTTATTGAAGTTTTTATGGATGATTTCTCGGTATTCAGAGATTCCTTTCTTAGTTGCCTACATCACCTCGCCTTGGTATTGAAAAGATGCCAAGAGACCAATCTGGTCTTGAACTAGGAGAAATGTCACTTTATGGTGACAGGAGGAATAGTCCTTGGTCACAAAGTTTCTAACCAAGGCATTGAGGTTGACAGAGCCAAAGTAGAACTTATTGAAAAACTGCCTCCACCCAGTGATGTCAGGGCAATTAGGAGCTTTTTAGGGCATGCTGGTTTTTACAGAAGGTTTATTAAAGATTTTTCAAAGATAGCCAAGCCCTTAAGCAATCTCCTTGTATCTGATACACCATTTATCTTTGATGAAACATGCATGTTAGCCTTTGAAAATTTGAAAATGAGGTTGTCCTCTGCTCCTATCATTTCCCCACCTGATTGGAATTTACCATTTGAATTGATGTGTGATGCATCTGATTTTGCAGTTGGGGCAGTGTTGGGACAGAGGAAAGATAACTTAGTCCATGTGATCTACTATGCGAGCAAAGTCCTTAAAGAAATTATACCACTATTGAAAAGGAGTTGCTGGCAATAGTTTTTGCATTTGACAAGTTTAGATCGTACCTCATTGGTGCTAAAGTGATTGTTTTTACAGATCACACAGCACTTAAATATTTGTTTGCCAAGCAAGAATCAAAGCCAAGACTAATAAGATGGATCTTATTGTTGCAGGAATTCAATATTGAAATCAGAGACAAGAAAGGAGTGGAGAACAAGGTAGCAGATCACCTATCCAGGATTCCTCATGATAAAGGTGGAACACCTGATACAAGTGTGAACGAGTTCTTCCCTGATGAGCAGTTGATGATAGTTCACAAAGTACCATGGTTCGCAGACATTGCCAACTTCAAGGCAACTGGGGCATTGCCTCCAAAGATCAATAAACATCAAAAAAGGAAGCTCATGAATGATGCAAAGTACTTTGTCTGGGATGAGCCATATCTATTCAAGAAGTGTTCAGATGGAATCCTTAGAAGATGTGTTTCGGAAGAAGAAGGACGAGAGGTCCTATGGAATTGCCACGGCTCATGCTATGGAGGCCACTTTGGAGGGGATAGAACTGCAGCTAAGGTGTTACAAAGCGGATTCTTTTGGCCCACTCTTTTCAAGGATGCCAAAGAACTAGTCAAGAGCTGCAATGAATGCCAAAGATCTGGAAACTTGCCTAAAAGAAATGAGATACCACAAAATTTCATCTTGGAACTGGAATTGTTTGATGTGTGGGGAATCAATTTCATGGGACCATTCCCAACCTCATATGTAAACAAGTACATCTTGGTAGCAGTGGATTATGTTTCCAAGTGGGTAGAAGCTATTGCAACCCCAACGAATGATAACAGGGTAGTCATGAACTTCCTTAGGAAGAATATCTTTAGCCGGTTTGGAGTCCCATGAGCACTCATCAGTGATGGAGGGAGCCATTTTTGTAACAGACCACTAGAAGCTCTTCTCCTATGATATGGGGTAAAACACAAGGTAGCCACGCCCTACCATTCCCAAACAAGTGGACAAACTGAGATATCCAACAGAGAGCTAAAGAGGATCCTGGAAAAGACTGTGGGGGCATCAAGAAAGGATTGGTCGAAGAAGCTGGATAATGCTCTTTGGGCATACAGAACAGCATTCAAAACACCACTTGGAATGTCCCCATATCAACTAGTGTATGGGAAAGCTTGTCATTTACCACTGGAGCTGGAACACAAAGCTCTCTGGGCTATCAAGATACTAAATTTTGACAGCATTGCTGCTGGTGCAAAAAGGATCTTGCAGCTGTAAGAGATGGAGGAATTCAGGTCACAAGCCTATGAAAATACCAAGATGTATAAAGAGAAGGCAAAGAGAAGACATGACCTGCATCTTGCACCCAGGAGTTTTGAAAAGGGGCAGCGAGTACTCCTTTACAATTCCAAATTAAGACTATTCCCAGGAAAACTCAAATCAATGTGGTCCGTACCTTTTCTTGTCACAAAAATTTCGCCATATGGACACATCGAAATCATGGATGAAGGTTCAGAGAGGACTTTTACAGTGAACGGACAAAGACTCAAGCATTATCTGGGCAACATGGGGGAAAACCCCAGAGTGAATTACCATCTCAAGTAAAGGAGGAACCGTCGAGCTAGCGACGATAAAAGAGCGCTCTGTCGGGAGGCAACCCAACCTCAGGTAGTTTCCTTTTCATCTTTATTTCAATAAGGATCACAATTTGTTTCCCCTGTATTGCGAGGAGCTAAGTTTGGTGTTCCACACCAAAATAATTCAAGAGTGAAAGTGTGATTCTAAGTTTGGTGTTCCACCAAAGGAATCACACTCCATTCCCAAAGCACATTGCTAGCTCCAATCAATCAATGGAAACCACTTAGATTTAGTTAGAATTTAGTTGATAATTGTTTTGTTAAACAACAAGATATTAGGTTCTCTGCATATATGCAAGGTTCTGTACTGGGCAAGGAACTAAGTTTGGTGTTGACACACCAAATTAAGTTCAGAAGTCACAAGCATACATGCAAGCTAACTATTTCTCAAGTGCTTTGGGAACAAGCAACTTCCAATAACTTTGCAGAAATCTTATGAGGAAATGGTGCACCTTCACCCAAGGAAGTGAGGTAACAAAGACCAGGATGATGACAAAAAGGGGGCAACTAGAAACCATCCCCTAAAGGTTGTATTGTCACTTAATTCCATGTACTTAGAATGATAAAAACTGGAAGTCCAAATGCAATCTTGATTAATAGTTAAATGTTAGTTTGAACCTTTTTAAATTCTGTCTTTTAAGTTTTTTTGTTGAAGAGGTCTATGTTTGCTAGTCTTCATGTCACTGCATCCTTACTTTGCTTACTTGTATGCTTGTCCTTTGAATCAAATGAAAAAGAGAATGTGTATTTCAAAAGACCAGAGAGGAGTTCATACTATGGAGTAAGTTCATGAGTTTATGGTATAGTCATAAGTTAGCTAAGTTGGTTCAACCACAAGGTGGGAAGACAACTATCTGTCCTGAATCATATGCTTTGAACACACCCCATAAGACTAGCTAAATAACAAGATCCTAATAAGAAAAAGGGAAAGAAACAATTAAAGTGAAGAATAAAAGAAAAATAGCAAAAAAAGAGGCTGGGCACCAAGGGTTTGAGTTTTGAGGGATTTGTCTGTGGTGTTCTTGTACCAAGGATCTGCTTGGATTACTAAGCTCTCAGGGGTGCTTTATCACCTGGTAACTTGGGTTAACTAACCCGGGATTATCAGCTGAAAGTCCACTATCAAGAGCAATCTTTGCTACAGAACATTTAGTAGCCCAAACAGGTGCTGGACACCAAGACTTCAAGGAAAGAAAATAAACAAACCATGTACCTGTGGTGTGTATGTATGGGGGAGAGACTTGAGGAAGTAAGTCCGTAGGGGTGTTTCAACACCTAGCACCTTGAACCAACTGGTTCGGGAGTGTTGGCTGAAAGCTTATTTTAAAGAGTTGCCCCCTTACAGAGCACTTAGCCTAAGAATACAAATAAGCCCTGAATTGACAAGAAACAAAAGGGATCAATGAATAAAAGTCTCATGGGATGCAAGCAAAGTGAGTATTCTAGGACATGATAAAGGTCTGAAAGCCAGGAATGAACCTAAGTTGCTATGCATGAAACCACTATAAAACCAGGGGCATGACCTCCACAAGAATGACTCATTTCTCTTGGCATTCCATTCATCATTCTCTTGTTCCAGTACTTGCTTAGGGACAAGCAAGCTTTAAGTTTGGTGTTGTGATGCCAGGGCATTTTGGCTAGTTTCACTGACCTTTTCTTTACTGTTTTTAGGTAGTTTCATGCATTTCCTTAGAAAATAAGCTAGTTTTGGGTAGATATTCACTTACATCTTGATTCCAGCATACATTGTGCACTTTACATGATTTCATGAGGATTTTGCATGAATTTAATGACAAATTTGATGTTGCATTTCCCATGACTTGGACTAGAACTTTGATGCACTTTATTGCTTGATTTCAGGACAAAGGAAGCAAAGAAGAACCACATTAGTGGCTACGTTAGTTACACTAACGTTAGCACTAACGTGGAATGGGAGTAACTTGCAAAGTTAATGAGAAAAGTAATCGCCAATAACGCTCTCGAAGCCATCATTACCCACGTTAAGAGTCACGTTAACTAAGTTAACGTGAACTCTAACGTGGAAGAAAGGAAAGGGAGCCAACGTTAGTGACACTTAACATTATCACTAACGTTGGACCAAGCTCATAAGTGGCCACGTTAAGAGCCACGTTAACTTAGTTAACGTGGCCTTTAATGTTAAGAGGTAAAGGGGAAGCCAACGTTAGTGACATTCAACTTTGTCACTAACGTTGGCCAAGTCACAATAAGCCACGTTAACTCCCACGTTAACCTAGTTAACATGGAAGCTAACGTGAAGAAAGGTGGTCGACAACGTTAGTGACACCAAACATTGTCACTAACGTTGGGATTAACCCACACAAGCCCCAATAAGCCACGTTAACTCCCACGTTAACCTAGTTAACGTGGAAGCTAACATGAAGAAGGAAGGTGATCGCCAATGTTAGTGACACCTAACATTGTCACTAACGTTGGAAGGAGGCCACACAAGCCACAATGAGCCACGTTAACTCCCACGTTAACTTAGTTAACGTGGAAGCTAACGTGAGGAGGAGAGATGATGAGCCAATGTTAGTAACATTCACCTTTGTCACTAACGTTGGAGATGGCTAGCACAGCCACGTTAGAGGCCACGTTAACCTAGTTAACGTGGAATCTAACGTGGGAGCTAAGGGCACATTGGAACGTTAGTGACAAAGGTAAGTGTCACTAACGTTCTCGAAGGTTGGCAAGCCTACGTTAAAAGAGCCACGTTAACTAAGTTAACGTGGACTCTAACGTAAGGAAGGGGAGACTTCTCAACATTACTGGGAAAGGTGAGTCCCAATAACGTGTGCGAAGGACATAGAGGCAACGTTAGTAGCAACGTTTGTGCCACTAACGTTGAAGTTAACGTGGCTCTTACTCTGGTGAGGAACGTTAGTGAAAAAGGTAATTGTCACTAACGTTCTCAAACCCATATTTTCACTGAACGTTAACACCACTAACGTCCTGAGCTAAAGTCTCTGACCACTTCACACTTTCTTTCTGCAAGTAAAGCCAAGCCCAATGAAGAAGATAACTGCTTTAAACTCAAGATCCAAAGGCCCATACCCAAGACTTGAAAAACCAACTAGAAGATCAGAAGAGTAGTATATATAGGAGTAGCTTTGAATTATTTTGAGGAGTTTGGAAATTATAGGGAGCCTCTTGGCATAGGACTACTCTCTGTATTTTACTTTCTCTGCACTTCTAGTTTCATAATGTATTCTCCATCTTTGTTTTCATTTTCCAGAGCTATGAACAACTAAACCCCTTTCATTGGGTTAGGGAGCTCTGTTGTAATTTGATGGATCAATACTAGTTTTCATTATTCTTCTTCTATCTTTTCTCTTGATTTTACTTGAAAGCTTTCGATCTTCATCCAATTGGGTAGTTATCTTGGAAAAGAAGCTATTCAAACTTGGATCTCTTCTGAACCTTGAAAGAGGAATGAAGAGATCATGCTAGAAATGCTTTCTCATGCTGGACCAAATTGGATTTGGATGGATATGTGACTATAATCAACACTTGATTTGGGAAATGCATGTGGTATAATCAGTGACCATACTTCATCTCTTCTCATGAGCAATTGACTAAGGAATTGGCTATTGATCAAGATTTGAGAGATTGAATTACAAGGAATTGTAATTCGATCACTTAAGATTGCCAAGGAGATCAATGAGTGCATTGATTGAGGAAGAGATGAAAATGAAATTGATCCGGAGAAGGCAACATCTCCTGAGCCCAATGAACTCCCCATTTCTGATCTTACCCATTCTCTTTAATTTCTGTCATTTACTTTTATGAGCAATTACCCCATTCCCATTTAAGCTTCTGCAATTTACCTTTCGTCATTTACATTCAGCTCTTTATTTCTAGCATTTACTTTTCTGTTATTTACTTTCCCGCCATTTAATTTTCTGCAATTCTCAACCCAAATTCTGATTCGCTCAACTAGAACATTCCTCTAACTAAAGTTGCTTGATCAATCAATCCATGTGGGATTTGACCTCACTCTATTGTGAGTTTTTACTTGACGACAAATTCGGTACACTTGCCGAAGGAAATTTGTTATGAGACAAGTTTTCCGTGCATCAACCTCCCAAAGCAAACAGTTTTGAGCTAAATCCTCAGCTCATTATCATGGTGCAGCAAAATTGCCAGTATTCTGGTCTTCCTCAAGAAGAACCTACTGAGTTTCTGGCACAGTTCTTGCAAATTGCTGACACAGTATGTGACAAGGAAGTAGATCAGGATGTCTACAGATTATTACTGTTTCCATTTGCTGTAAAAGATCAAGCTAAAAAGTGGTTAAATAACCAACCTACAGCAAGCATAAGAACATGAAAATAGTTATCAGAAAAATTCCTGAATCAATATTTCCCTCAAAAAAGGATGACACAGCTAAGGCTGGACATCCAAGGCTTTAAACAAGAGGATGATGAATCCCTTTATAACGCTTGGGAGAGGTACAGAGGGATGCTAAGAAAATGCCCCTCTAAAATGTTTTCAGAGTGGGTGCAGTTAGACATCTTCTACTACGGGCTTACAGAAAAAGCTCAGGTATCTCTAGACCACTCAGTTGGTGGATCTATACACATGAGAAAGACTATTGAAGAGGCTCAAGAGCTTATTGATATAGTTGCTAGAAATCAGCATCTGTACATAAGTAATGAGTCTTCCATGAAAGAAGAAGCTAAGGTAGTATCAACTGACTTTAGTCCTCAGGAACAAGTTGCTGAACTCAATCAGCAACTATCTTCTATAACAAGGCAGTTAGCAGAATTTAAGAAGATGCTACAAGAAACCAAAAATGCTAACAAGGATATGGAATCACAATTGAATAAAACAAAACAGCAGTTATCAAAATAGATAACAGAGGAGTGCCAAGCAGTTCAATTAAGAAGTGGAAAAATATTAAATACCTCAACCCAAAGCAGCAAAAAGCCAAGAAAAAAACAGATGACAGTGGATGAGCAACCTGCTACCCAAAATCCCTCTGAGGACAGTAAGAGCCCAGAGAGGAATAAGTCTGGTGTTCAAACGCCAGAAAAGGGTGAAAAATTGGTGTTAAACGCCGAATCCATGTTTAGTTCTGTCGTTCAAATGCCAGAAAAGGGTAGGAATCTGGCGTTAAACGCCCAATCCATGTCTAGTTCTGGCGTTCAAATGCCAGTGAGGGATCAGACACCTGCAAGTGCTGATAATAACTCCCTCAAGAAGGCTTCTCAACCTGCCTCTGTAGGAAATAAACCTGCAGCAACTAAGGTTGAAGAATATAAAGCCAAAATGCCTTATCCTCAGAAACTCCGCCAAGCGGAACAGGATAAACAATTTTCCCGCTTTGCAGACTATCTCAGGACTCTTAAAATAAAGATTCTGCTTGCAGAGGCACCTGAGCAAATACCCTCTTATGCTAAGTTCATGAAAGAGATCTTAAGTCATAAGAAGGATTGGAGAGAAACAGAAAAAGTTTTTCTCACTGAAGAATGCAGTGCAGTCATCCTAACAAGCTTACCAAAAAAGCTTAAGAATCCCGGAAGCTTTATGATACCATGCACATTAGAGGGTACTTGTACCAAGACAGCTCTATGTGACCTTAGGGCAAGTATCAATCTAATTCCTGCATCAACTATTAGAAAGCTTGGCTTGATTGAAGAGGTCAAACCAACCCAGATATGTCTTCAACTTGCTGATGGCTCCATTAAATATCCATCATGCATAATTGAGGACATGATTGTCAAGGTTGGGCCATTTGCCTTTTCCACTGACTTTATAGTGCTGGAAATAGAGGAGCACAAGAGTGTAACTCTCATTCTAGGAAGACCTTTTCCTAGCAACTGGACGAACCATCATTGATGTCCAAAAAGGGGAAGTAACCTTGAGACTCAATGAGGATGAGTTCAGGTTGAATGCTGTTGAGGCAATGAAGCATCCAGACACATCAAAAGACTGCATGAGCGTTGATATTATTGACTCCCTGGTAGAGGAGATCAACATGGCCGAGAGTCTCGAATCAGAGCTTGAAGATATCTTTAAAGATGTTCAGCCTGATCTGGAGGAACCAGAGGAAATAAAAGAGCCTCTGAAAATTCCTCAGGAAGAGGAGAAACCTCCTAAACCTGAGCTCAAACCACTACCACCATCCCTGAAATATGCATTTCTGGGTGAAGGTGATACTTTTCCAGTGATCATAAGCTCTGCTTTAAATCCACAGGAAGAGAAAGCACTACTTCAAGTGCTAAGGACACACAAGACAGCTCTTAAGTGGTCCATAAGTGATCTTAAGGGCATTAGCCCAGCAAGATGCATGCACAAGATCCTATTGGAGGATGATGCTAAGCCAGTGGTTCAACCACAGAGGCGGCTAAATCCAGCCATGAAAGAGGTGGTGCAGAAAGAGGTCACTAAGTTACTAGAGGCTGGGATTATTTATCCTATCTCTGATAGCCCCTGGGTGAGCCCTGTCCAAGTTGTCCCCAAGAAGGGAGGCATGATAGTGGTTCATAATGAAAAAAATGAACTGGTTTCTACAAGAACAGTTACAGGGTGGTGTATGTGTATTGACTACAGAAGGCTCAATACAGCCACCAGGAAGGATCACTTCCCTTTACCATTCATAGACCAGATGCTAGAAAGACTAGCAGGTCATGAATATTACTGCTTTTTGGATGGCTATTCAGGTTATAACCAAATTGCAGTAGATCCTCGGGACCAAGAGAAAATAGCATTTACATGTCCTTCTGGAGTGTTTGCCTACAGAAGGATGCCTTTTGGTCTGTGCAATGCACCTGCAACCTTTCAGAGGTGCATGCTCTCTATCTTCTCTGATATGGTAGAGAAATTTCTGGAAGTCTTCATGGATGACTTTTCAGTATTTGGAGACTTATTAAGCTCCTGCCTTGACCATTTAGCACTTGTTCTGAAAAGATGCCAAGAGACCAACCTAGTTTTAAACTGGGAAAAGTGTCACTTTATGGTGACTGAAGGAATCGTCCTTAGGCATAAAATTTCAAACAAGGGAATAGAGGTGGATCAAGCTAAAGTAGAAGTAATTGAAAAATTACCACCACCTGCCAATGTTAAAGCAATCAGAAGCTTTCTGGGGCATGCAGGCTTCTATAGGAGGTTTATAAAGGATTTTTCAAAAATTGCAAAACCTCTGAGCAATCTGCTTACTGCTAACATGCCATTTATGTTTGACATAGAGTGTCTGCAGGCGTTTGAAACTCTGAAAGCTAAGCTGGTCACAGCACTAGTTATTTCTGCACCAGACTGGACATTACCATTCGAACTAATGTGTGATGCCAGTGACCATGCCATTGGTGCAGTACTAGGACAGAGGCATAACAAGCTTCTGCATGTCATTTATTATGCTAGCTGTGTTCTAAATGATGCACAAAAAAATTACACAACCACAGAAAAGAAGTTGCTTGCAGTGGTTTATGCTATTAACAAGTTTAGATCATACTTAGTAGGATCAAAAGTGATTGTGTATACTGACCATACTGCTCTTAAATATCTACTTACAAAGCAGGATTCAAAACCCAGACTCATAAGATGGGTGTTGCTTCTGCAAGAGTTTGATATAGAAATAAGAGACAGAAAAGGGACAGAGAACCAAGTAGCTGATCATCTGTCCCGGATAGAACCAGTAGAAGGGGCGTCCTCCCCCTCTATTGAGATCTCTGAAACCTTTCCGGATGAGCAATTGTTCGTCATTCAGGAAACACCATGGTTTGCAAACATTGCAAACTATAAAGCTGTAAGATTCATACCCAAAGAGTACAGCAGGAAACAAACAAAAAAATTAATTACCGATGAAAAGTACTACTTGTGGGATGAACCATATCTCTTTAAGAGATGTGCAGATGGAATAATCCGTAGGTGTGTGCCCAAGAAAGAGGCACAGAAGATCTTATGACATTGCCATGGATCACAATATGGTGGCCATTTCAGAGGTGAGTGAACAGCCACCAAGGTTCTCCAATATGGCTTCTACTGGCCTACTCTCTATAGAGACTCCCGAGAGTTTGTACGTAACTGTGACAGTTGCCAGAGAGCTGGTAATCTGCCTCATGGTTACACCATGCCTCAACAAGGGATCTCGGAGATTGAGTTGTTTGATGTATGGGGTATTGACTTCATGGGGCCTTTCCCACCATCATACTCAAACACGTATATTCTGGTGGCAGTAGACTATGTATCTAAATGGGTAGAGGCAATTGTAACACCCACTAATGATACTAAGACAGTGTTGAAGTTTCTCCAGAAACATATCTTCAGCAGGTTTGGTGTCCCTAGAGCACTAATCAGTGATGGGGACACTCACTTCTGCAATAAACAACTTTACTCTGCTATGGTCCGATATGGAATTAGCCACAAAGTAGCAACTCCATATCACCCACAGACAAATGGGCAGGCTGAAGCTAAGTCTCTAATAGAGAACTAAAAAGAATTCTGGAACGGACTGTAATTACTCGTAGAAGGGATTGGGCAAGAAGCTTGGATGATGCTCTGTGGGCATACAGAAGAGCATTCAAGACTCCTATAGGGACCTCTCCATACCAGCTTGTGTATGGTAAGGCCTGTCATTTGCCCTTGGAACTGGAACATAAGGCCTACTGGACAACCAGATTCCTAAACTTTGATGCCAAATTAGCTGGAGAGAAAAGATTGCTCCAGCTGAATGAGCTAGAGGAATTCAGACTCAATGCTTTCGAAAATGCTAAGATTTACAAAGAGAAAGCAGAAAGGTGGCACGATAAGAAACTGTCACCCAGAGTCTTTGAACCATGACAAAAGGTTCTACTGTTCAACTCTAGGCTCAGATTATTTCCCGGGAAACTGAAATCCCGGTGGAAGGGACCATATGTGATTACAAGTGTGTCACCATATGAATATGTGGAGCTTCAAGACATTGATTCTAATAAGAAGTTCATTGTTAATGGACAGAGAATTAAGCATTATCTTGAAGGAAATATTGAGCAAGAATGCTCAAAGCTGAGGCTAGATTAAAAGCTCAGCAATGTCCAGCTAAAGACAATAAATAAGCACTTGCTGGGAGGCAACCCAGCCATTAGCAAAGCTTATTTGTTATTTAAATAATAATTATACGAGTTTAACATAAATAATCTTCAAGGTAAAGTATCAATTGCATGAGTTCACAGAGTTACAGAAGAATTCAGAGTATAAAGCAGAGAAAAGGAGCTCACTGGCACAAAAACGTCAGTAAGGGGAATTTTGGGCGTTAAACGCCCAAAAGAAGCATCTACTGGGCGTTTAACGCCAGTAAAGATACCTTTCTGGGCGTTAAACGCCAGAATTACAGCATCCTGGGCGTTTAGAAAAACGCCCAGTGACAAAGGATTTCAGGCGTTTAACGCCAGCCAAGGTGCTTGGTTGGGCGTTAAACGCCCAAAACAAGCAACAAATGGGCGTTAAATTCCCAAAACAAGCTACAACTGGGCGTTTAACGCCATAAGTGTGGAGGGGAGGAAGTTTGTTTTTCACTTCAATTTTTTTTCAAATTTTCATATTTCCATCCATGATTTTTTGCATGAAAATGTTACAAATTTTCATTTTTCAATTTCAATTTCAAATTAATCTCAAGCCTAAATATCTTTCTTTATTCTTCTTCAACTTCTTTTCAAATCTTTTTCAAAACTCAACTATCTTTTTAAATTCTTTTCAAATCTTTTTCAATACTCATCTATCTTTTTAAATTCTTTTCAAATCTTTTTCAAATCATCATACTATCTTTTCAAAAAAGTAGACTTATCTTTTCAAATCTCTCTCTTATCTTTTCAATTTTAAAACTATATCTTTTGCATATCATAATTATCTTTTTACAAATCATACCTTCTAGCATATCTTTTTTCAAAAATTTTGAACCCACCCCCTCCTCTTTAAATTCTCATTCGGCCACCCCCTCTCCTCCACAATTCGAAGTTGTCTCTCCTTCTACTCCTCTCCTTTCCTTTCTTTTGCTTGAGGACAAGTAAACCTCTAAGTTTGGTGTGCTTTTCGTGATCACTGAGCTAAGACTCACTAAGATCATGGCTCCTAAAGGAAAACAAACCACTTCAAGAGGCAAGAAAGAGAATATTCCAAAACCACTTTGGAATCAAGAGAGGTTCTTAACCAAAGAACATACAGACCATTACTACAAAATAATGGGTCTAAGATCAGTGATCCTGAAAGTTAAATTCGATCTTAAAGAAGAAGAATATCTGAAGATCCAAGAGCAGATTCGAAACAGAGGCTGGGAAATTCTGGCTAATTCTGAGACAAAGGTGGGTAGAAACATGGTTCAGGAATTCTATGCAAATCTGTGGCAAACAGATAAGCAGAGATTAACTAGAGCCGCTTTCTATACCTTTCAAACCTTGGTCAGAGGGAAGATTATGTACTTCTACCAGGACAAAATAAGAGAGGTCTTTAAGCTGCCTCAACTACAAGATAATCCAGAATCCTTTAATAGGAGAATGGTGAGATTTGATAAGCGCTTAGACCAAGTTCTAGGGGACATATGAATCCCTGGAACCAAGTGGATAACCAATACAAAAGGTGTCCCAAATCAACTCAAGAGAGGAGATCTCAAACCAATTGCTAGGGGCTGCCTGGACTTCATTGGGCGTTCTATACTGCCCACCAGCAACCGCTCTGAAGTCACTGTCAAAAGAGCATTGATGATCCACTGCATTATGCTGGGAAACGAAGTGGAGATCCACCATCTGATTTCTTGTGAGCGCTATACAATTGCAAACAAGAACTCCACTGACGCCAAATTGGCTTACCTAAACCTAATATCTCTGCTATGTAAAGATGTTGGGGTAAAGATGGTAGTGGATGAGTATATCCCAGTTGAGCAACCAATCACCAAAAAGTTAATGGAAGGACAACAAGTGCAGGATAATTCCATCAAAAGGAGGGCACAGGAGTTCCTCCCAGAAATCCCTCAGATTGACTACTGGACCCGCCAAGAAGCATCTATCACCAAGTTGCAAGAAGCTATGGATTAACTAAAGGAAGAACAGCAGGTTCAAAATAGCATGCTCTGCAAACTGCTGAAGGAACAAGAGGAGCAGGGGCGTGAGCTACAGGAGCTGAAGCGCCAGAAGCTGTCTCTTGAAGGGCTAAGCACCCCACAGACTAAAAGAGCATCCATCTCCCAGAATAAAGGTTGCTGAGTCCTAATCTTAGTCTTAACTCTGTGATAACTTTTCCTATTAGAAATCTACCTTAGAAGTTATATGAGTAGTAGTAATTAGTATCTTTATTTTTATTTTTATTCCCCAAATAAGTTATAATTTATCTTTCTTATCATTATTGAACATGAATAAAATAGCAGATTTTTAGAATAAGAAGGAAATTTTATTTTCGAGTTCCTAATAAGAAAAATTCAAATTATTTATATGTGGTGGAAATACTTTTTGTTTCCCGAATGAATGCTTGAACAGTGCATATGTCTTTTAAATTTTTTGTTTATGAATGTTAAAATTGTTGGCTCTTGAAGAATGATGAAAAAGAGAAATATTATTGATAATCTAAAAAATCATGAAATTGATTCTTGAAGCAAGAAAAAGCAGTGAAAAAAAAGAGAGAGCAGAAAAAGCCAGTAACCCTTTAAACCAAAAGGCAAGGGTAATGAAAAAGGGATCCAAGGCTTTGAGCATTAACGGATAAGAGGGCCCAAAGGAATAAAATCCTGGCCTAAGCGGCTAAACCAAGCTGTCCCTAACCATGTGCTTGTGGCGTAAAGGTGTCAAGTGAAAAGCTTGAGACTGAGCGGTTAAAGTCGTGATCCAAAGCAAAAAGAGTGTGCTTAAGAACCCTGGACACCTCTAATCGGGGATTTTAGCAAAGCTAAGTCACAATCTGAAAAGGTTCACCCAGTTATGTGTCTGTGGCATTTATGTATCTGGTGGTAATACTGGAAAACAAAGTGCTTAGGGCCACGGCCAAGACTCATAAAGTAGCTGTGTTCAAGAATCAACATACTAAACTAGGAGAATCAATAACACTATCTGAATTCTGAGTTCCAATAGATGTCAATCATTCTGAACTTCAAAGGATAAATGGAGGTGGCAAAACTGTTTGGAAGCAAAAAGCTACTAGCCCCGCTCATCTAATGAGAATTTGAGCTTCATATAAAACTCTAAGATGTTATTTCCTCCTAATTTTCTTTCTATCTTGTTTTATTTATCTAGTTGCTTGAGAACAAGCAACAGTTTAAGTTTGGTGTTGTGATGAGCAGATATTTTATACACTTTTTGGGGGTATTTTCATATAGTTTTTAGTAGGATCTTGCTACTTTTTAGTATATTTTTATTAGTTTTTATGCAAAAATTCCATTTCTGGACTTTACTATGAGTTTGTGTATTTTTCTGTGATTTCAAGTAATTTTTTGCTGAAATTGAGGGACCTGAGCAAAAATCTGATTCAGAGGCTGAAAAAGGATTGCAGATGCTGTTGGATTCTGACCTCCCTGCACTCGAAATGGATTTTCTGGAGCTATAGAAGCCCAAATGGCACGCTCTCAATTGCGTTGGAAAGTAGACATCCAGGGCTTTCCAGAAATATATAATAGTCCATACTTTTTCCAAGTTTTGATGATGCAAATTGTCATTTAACGCCAAGTCTTTACCCTATTCTGGCGTTAAACGCCAGAAACAGGTTACAAACCAGAGTTAAATGCCAGAAACAGGCTATAACCTGGCGTTTAACTCCAAATAAAATCTCTACACATGGAAGCTTCAATACTCAGCACAAGCACACACCAAGTGGGCCCTGGAAGTGGATTTCTGCACTATCTATCTTAGTTTACTCAATTTTTGTAAACCTAGGTCACTAGCTTAGTATAAAAACTACTTTTAGAGATTTGTTTTGATCATCATGACATTTTCACATCTGAATATTGTATTCCTGACGGCATGAGTCTCTAAACCCCATGGTTGGGGGTGAGGAGCTCTGCTGTGTTTCGATGAATTAATGCAATTACTACTATTTTTCATTCAATCACGCTTGTTTCTGTTCTAAGATATTCACTCGCACTTCACCCTGATGAATGTGATGATCTGTGATACTCATCATCATTCTCACCTATGAACACGTGCCTGACAACCACCTCCGTTCTATCTGCACTAGCTTGAGTGTGTATCTCTTAGCCTCCTGGTTCATGATCAGAGTCTTCGTGGTATAGGCTAGAATTATTGGTGGCCATTCCTGAGATCCGGAAAGTCTAAACCTTGTCTGTGGTATTTCGAGTAGGATTTGGGAAGGGATGACTGTGACGAGCTTCAAACTCGCGAGTGTTGGGTGTAGTGACAGACGCAAAAGAATCAATGGATTCTATTCCAACATGAGTGAGAACCGACAGATGATTAGCCGTGCGGTGACAGCGCACTTGGACCATTTTCACTGAGAGGACGGATGGTAGCCATTGACAACGGTGATCCACCAACATACAGCTTGCCATGGAAGGAGACCTGCGTGTGTGAAGAAGAAGACAGTAGGAAAGTAGAGATTCAGAAGACAGAGCATCTCCAAAACCTCAATCTGTTCTCCATTACCGCATAACAAGTATTATTTATTTTATGTTAATTACTTCTCATAAACCCAACTATTTTTATTATTAATTTCCTGACTAAGAATTACAAAATAACCATAGCTTGTTTCAAGCTGAAATCTCCGTGGGATCGACCCTTACTCACGTAAGGTATTACTTGGATGACCCAGTGTACTTGCTGGTTAGTGGTACGAGTTGTGAAAAGTGTGATTTACAATTTGTGCACCAGTTGTCACGAAAAGGTCTACCATAACTATTGTCCTGGTATGCATTGTAGAATGGTCGTTGCCCATGGCACATTGGAGGAGGTTGTTGCCGAAAGGGTTGATCAAATCCTTGTGGCTCCTCCCATCTTTGATTGTTCCGACCTTGATGCATGTTCTCATTATAGCATCCATTCCCTGCAACATAATTTGAACTAAACTCATAGCGACAGGGGTGAGAATTCATAGTAGCTAATAAAAATGAAAAACAAAAAACAAATAAACAAGCAAAAGCAAATATTTATAATAACCAATAATAAGGCACACGTTTGCAATTCCTCGGCAACGGCGCTATTTTTTGACGAACGGATTTTTGCTAGTAAAGAATTCACAATAAATTCTCGTTGTAAGTATAGTTTCTAAACTAACAATAATCCTTTCATAAAAAAAAAATTGGTTGTCACTTAAGCAAACCCAATAAAAATAAACCGAAGTATTTAAACCTCGGGTCATCTCTCAAGGAATTGCAGGGAAGTGTGTTATTATTGGTTATGGATTTTCTAAGAATTTTTTTAGAGTTGAAGAACAGAAAAGTAAATAATTGTAAATTAAAGCAATAAAAATTAACAAGAGGTTTTATGTAATTAAAATAAAAAGCCTTGGCTAGGAGAAGATTAATTGGAAGTTCTATCCTTGTTGGATTTCTCAAGATTAATAGTAATAGGTTGTTGTTTCTATTTAGTTATCCTTTACTAAATAAAGAAAAGTCAAGTTGGGAGCCAACTTCTATTCACAAGTCCTAATCCTCTTCCTTGGGAAGGATTAGCGTTAGTGGCCAGAGAGCCAATCACAAATTAACTCTTGAGTCTTCTAACTCAAGGGTCTCCAAATATTAATCAACTCCAAAGCCAAGTATGTAAAAAGCTAAATGAAAATCATAAATATGAAATATCTCAAATTCCATTAAATAAAGAAATCAAATCTAACATGGAGTTCATAAACCAAATTAGGGAAATAAATAAACTAGAATGCTAGAATAAATAAAAATAGAAGAAAAACTAAATTAAAGGAACATTGAATCTGGAATTGAGAAGAAATAAACCTAAAACTAAGAGAAATCCTAAAACCTAGAGAGAGGCTCTAGAAACTACATCTAAAATCTAAATTGTGAATAATGGAAAGTGTGAATGTTGTATGACTCAATGAATGGATTCTCCCACTCTGTAGCCTCTAATCTGTGTTTCTGGGCCGAAAACTGGGTCAAAAACAGTCCAGAAATCGCCCCCAGCGATTTCTGATACGTCCAGCACGTCGCTCTGTCACGCGTACGCATCGTCCACGCGTACGCGTGGATTGAACTTTCACCAGGTCACGCGTACACATGATCCACGCATGCGCATCTCCTAACAGCATGAAAACTATGGCAAATTATATATCATTTCGAAGCCCTAGATGTTAACTTTCTAACGCAACTAAAACCGTCTCATTTGAACCTCCGTAGCTCAAGTTATGGTCAATTTAGTACGAAGAGGTCAGGCTGGACAGCTTAGCAATTCCTTCAGTTTCTTGTATTCCTTCCACTTTTGCATGCTTCCTTTCTATCCTCTAAGACATTCTTGCCCTATAAATCCTGAAAACACTTAACGCACATATCAAGGCATTGAATGGTAATAAGAGAGGATTAAACATAGCAAAATTAAGGCCAAAGAAGCATGTTTTCAATCATAGCACAAAATCAGGAAGGAAAATACAAAACATGTGAATTCTATGAATAAATATGAGAATAGTGGATAAAATCCACTCAATTAAGCACAAGATGTACCATGAAATAGTGGTGCATCATCAAACATACCTAACAATGAGCTAAATGCAACATATTCAATTCGTTGAAGATGAACTGGAATTTCGTTTGTAATATCATGATGTATGATTGGAAAAAATGGTGGCCAATTCTTCTCCTCAATTACAATTCTAGCTGCAAAACAAAATGTAATGGAAGATTATTCCCCAAGCAAGAAACATGAGTTTAAGCTTCATAGAATTCTGAAGTGGCAACATTGCAACAATCAGATACAAGGACAAGGAAACTTATCTCCCCCCCAAAAAAATGCAAAAAGCTCATAAAAATTGCAAAATACCTTGTGCAGCAGCTTCCTCTTTCCGTCTGACTTTCTAAATTTGATAGAATAATATAAATTAAATTACAGAGAAATTTTAAGGCACACATAGTTAGTAAGAAATCACTAATTTAATAGACAATATTTCATATAGTCAGAATTAACTGAAAATAAATATCAACATAATCATCAAGGGAATTCTCAGCGATAACATGTACAGAAAGATATGAGATTCTCAAAATAAACCCGTTCTCGTCTTCTCAATTCAGCCTCTTTGGCTTGAAGTTCCTTTTCCTTCTTTTTTAAGTCCTAATGTTGAACAGACATAATTAGAAAGCCCACATTAAATTTGTTTCAACATACATGAGATATAATTATAAATGAGGAAAAAGATTAGTGGAGATTTCAAACATCTCAATTTTATTACTTACTGTTGATGCATCCAGAGGTATATCGACGGTCGCACCAAAATAATTATAATTAGCAGGTTCAGGATTAAGTGGTTTGAGCCTTGAATTGGTGGCAGGGGCAACACTTCCAGGATTCTGCAATTTCAAATCATTAGGATGTCTATGTTTATTCTGATAGATCCTTGCACCAAGAATACGAGGTATGCAATTAGTTACCTGCTCAATTCTATACCTAGTCTTGATTTTAATAGCAGTTTTGTTTATATGCAAGTCTTTTGTGAGTTGGGTTTTGGTGAACAAGCTCAGAATCTTACTATAATCCTTTACTAAAAGCCATCCATTTTGCTTCCATTTCCTCCAACTCCCAAACACAAAATTCTTGAATCAATAGAGATGAATATATATCATAAAATACTAAAATGCCATGAACCTAAACATACCAAAATAAAATCAAAATGCCAGAATCCAAAAAAAAAAAAAAGCTGCAATAATTAAATTAAAATAGAAATGGGTAACTGTAAAAATGGCTTACTAATTGACTAAGTAAAAAAGTATTGTCTCCCCTGCTTCCAATCATAGTAAAACATAAGAGAAAAGTGATTACCTACTATGTTAGATGGCAGCAGTAGGGGTTGGTAGCGACGGTGATGATGGCGGTAGTGGGTTGGTAGCGGCGGCAGCAAGGGAGAGACGAGAGAGGAATGGTAGCGACGGCAGCAACCAGCAAGGGAGAAATGATACTATGTTAGAACTTGAAGTTGTAGAAGTTGACGAGTGACGACAGTGAGCGACAGCGGTGACTAGTTCGACGACGGCGACTCTGACGGTGGCAGCGGTGGGTTGGTTGTGGCGGCAGAAGGGGAGAGACGAGAGAGGATGTTAAAATGGCGATTAGGGTTTTTGCGTTTTTCAGTTTTCACATTTTTCAAATTTTTGAGTTTGGAAGATTAAAGTTACTGATGTGAATAAACCAGTTTTGATTTGGTTTAAAACTAAACTAAACCATAAAAACTGGTTTTTAATAAACTATTTTTTATAAAAAAACTATGGTTTCAGTTCAGTTTTTTATTTAAAAAAACTGGTTTATTTAAAATAGTTTTAATTCAGTTTCAATTCAGTTCAGTCAAACCAATTTTTTTGCACACCCCTACTCAGAACAGTAAGAGGCAGGGAGAGGAAGAAATGGTAGAAGATGAACAAGCTGCAGCCCAGAAAGGGATGGCATGGGCGTCCAACACCCAGAAGGGGGCAGCTTAGGTGTTGAACACTAGATACAGGGAGACCAGACACATGTAAGTGTTGGGAACATCTCTTCTAAGCAAGTTGGTGACCCTTCTTTAGACACTATGGATACTCAACCTGCACCACTCATGGCCCTTGAGCACAAGGCCGAGTTACCATACCCTCAAAGAATCCAGAAAGAAGAAAAGGGTAGGCAATTTGCCAAATTCTTAGAAGCTTTCAAGAAGCTGGAGATCAAAATCCCCTTTGCAGAGGCTTTTAAACAAATGACTTCATATGCTAAGTTCATGAAGGAAATACTGAATAACAAGAGGGATTGGAGGGAAGTAGAGACAGTGGTGCTTACTAAGGAGTGCAGTGTAGTCATTCAGATGAACCTTCCTCAGAAACTACAGAGACACCCTAACACTCTTCTCAGAGACATAGAGGTGAATCCAAGAGAAGAGTGCAAGGTCCTGATTAGGACCAAGGAAGTTGAGCCTAAGGTGGTACACACTGTTGAGGAACTAAATCAAGAAGAGGCTGGAAGCACATTGTTGCACACCCCTCTTATGGGAAGAAAGCCTGAAGTACCACACCCTCAGATGCCCCAAAAGGGACTAAAGATGAGCACTGCTCACAATCCTTGGAAGGTTGTGAGAAGCTTCAATTCAATATTCCTTTTGCTGAGGTTTTGGAGCAATGGTCTCTCTCTACAGGAAGAAACCTCTCTAATACTGAGAGAGGAGAATTGGTGCTGAGGTTACAGAAGGATTACATGGTTTTCAAGGTCCTTAAACCTCCACTACCCCCTGGTAAAGGAGGTACTTCCATGCAAAGTACAATACTGAAACCTCCTCCCTTGGTAAAAACTCATACAGTTTCCCCAGAAATCAAACTTAAGTTTGGTGTTGGGCAGTCACCATCCACCAAGGAGGAAGGTCCTAAGAGGAAGATGCATAGGGGATGGAGAAACAATATAAACCCTAACCTAACAAGCAATAAGAATCAAGTTGATAACAATAAAAGAAAACTTGTTAGGAGGAATTCAAATCCGAGGGCACTGATCTCCTCCTTTTCCCCCTTGGAGTCATTTCTGCAAACCAACTGGAAGAAGAGGAAGAAAGTCAGCAATCGAGTGTCAAGATAATGACATTAAAGAAGCACTTGTTGGGAGGCAATCCAACCATGATACTTAGAACAAAGACAGAGACATTTGCAGATGGAAATATAACACCTTGGGGAGATTCCTTTGCTGGCATTGAATGCCAGACAAGGAGAAAAATGGACATTCAACGCCCATAGAGGACAAGAAGCTGGCGTTGAACACCAGAGAAGGACCTCTCTGGGCGTCCAACGCCCCTGACAGCCACAAGTCTGGCGTTGAACGCCAGCTAGGGAGCAAGGTTGGGCGTTCAATGCCCTAGAAGGACACAAGCGTAGCGTTGAACGCCAGGCAGGGGGGCAGGGAACTCGAAGTTTAGAGCCTCCTCAGCCAGTGGGTCCCACCCAACATCCACCCACTTCAAATTCAAACCTGTCCTACTCATCCTTCCCTCCCATATTCTCTTTGCTCGAGGACAAGCAAATTTTTTAAGTTTGGTGTTGCAGAGCGAGCTCTAGTTCTATCTTATTTTCAATGGCACCAAGAGAAGTTGAATCATCTTCATGAAAGAACACAACTTGAGGAGCAGCGGCCGGCCTCACTAAGGTGGTTGAGTTTCATTCTCCTCTTATCTATGTTATTTCTGTTTTTACTGTCCTTTAAATTACCGTCTGTTTTATGTTCTAGTGCATGATCATATCTAGTCTTTTATTTCCTTTTAGTCTTGTTTTTTGTGCCTTGTTGTGATTATAAAATATCCAATGTATTCCTCACCATGCTTAAAGGAAATTTTTTTTTCAAGAAGTAGTGAGTGCATAATTTTTTAGTATATCATGACTTATCTCCAAATATTTTTTTGTAGTGGCCTTGCATTAATTTTCTAAATGTATGAATTAACTGTGAACATTTGATAGTGAAGTAAAGTGTATTGGCTCTTGAAGAACAGTAAATTTAGAGAAGTATTATTGACTCTCTGAAAAATCAAAAACACTGATTCTTGAAGCAAGAAAAAGTAGAAAAAAGAAAGAGAAAGAAAAAAGCAAAAGAAAAAGCGAAAAAAAGAAGGAAAAAGAAATAAAAACAAAAACAAACAAAAGAAAAATAAAAAGCCAATAGCTCTTTAAACCAAAAGGCAAATGCAAGGGTCTAAGGCTTTGAGCATCAATGGTAAGGAGGGTCGAAAAATTGGCCTAAAAAGCTCAAATGAGTTGCTACCCCTGACTAAATGCTTGTGGTGTGAAGGTGTCAAGTGAAAAGCTTGAGACTGAGCAAATAAAGTCGTGATCCAAAAGCAAATGTGTGTGCCTAAGAACTCTGGGTACCACTGTCTGGGGATTCTAGCAAAGCTGAATCACAATCCAATTAGGTTCACCCAGTTAAGTGCCTGTGGCGTTTATGTATCCGGTGGTAATATTAGAAAACAAAGCGCTTAGGGTCACGGCCAGGCTAAAAAAGAAGCTGTGTTCAAGAATCAAGAAAAGCTAAACTAAGAAAATCAATAATATTATCCAGATTCTAGTTCCAAGAGATGCCAATACTTCTGAGCTTCAAAGGAAAGTGAGGTGCCAAACCTATTCAAAAATCAAGAAGCTAATGGCACCATTCCAATAATTGGAACTAAGCTTCATTGAGAGCTCTGAGATTTATTGTAATCCACTTTTCTTTATCCTATTTTGTTTTTGGTTGCTTGGGGATAAGCAACAGTTTAAGTTTGGTGTTTGACGAACTGAAGATTGATGGTTTAGAATTTACAATAAATTCTCGTTGCAAGTATAGTTTCTAAACCAAGCAATCATCCTTTCATACAAAAGTTTGGTTGTCACAAGTAACAAAACCCAATAAAAGTAAATAACTGAAGTATTTAAACCTCAAGTCGTCTCTCAAGGAGTTGCAGGGCAGTATGATTTATTATTGGTTATATAAAAAGATATGTTTTTGGGTTTTTTTAATGTATAAGATAAAAAGCAAGAATAGTAAATGGCAAGAAAGTAAATTGTAGGAATTAATTTAAATAAATATTAAAACTCTTGGCAAGGTGTAAGAAATTGAGGTCCTATCCTAGTTATCCTTATCAGGTGTGATGAGGATTGGATTCTGCTCCCACTTAAATTAACCCTTGCTAAACAAAGGAAAGTCAAGTGGACAAATTGATTTGATCCTCAGGTCCTAGTCAACTCCTATGGGAAGACTAGAGTTATTGGAGTACAAATTAATCAGCAAGAATTCCAATTTCAATCAACAGCTGAGTTTGACAACTCAAGTGTTGCTAATTACTTAACCAAAATCAAAAGGGAAAAATAAATCTAAATCGAATTGAAAGCAACATAAAATAATCATTAATCTGAAATACCTCAAATTGCATTTAAACATAAATTCAAATCCTAACATGGAAAGTTTGTAAATCAATAATGAAAAGATAAATGACAATTAAAGTAATGGAATAAATGAAAATAGAAAATAAATTTAAAGGAATATTAAACCTGTAATTGAAGAGAAATAATCCTAAAATAAAAGAAATCCTAAATCCTAATCCTAAGAGAGAGGAGAGAACCTCTCTCTCTAAAACTACATCTAATCTTCAAAATTGTGAATATTTATGTTGTTCTATGTATATCTTTTGATTCCTCCATTCTTTGGCTTATATTATGTGTTTCTAGTTTGGATTTGGGCCGAAAAAGGGTCCAGAAATCGCTGGGGGCGTTTTCTGTAGATTCCTGTACGTGGCGTCTGTCACGCGTTCGCGTGGGTCACGCGTTCGCGTCATTTGGGAGTTTTTCTTGTCCCGCATACGTGTCGGTCACGCATACGCGTCAATTGCGTTCTGCTCAAGGCGTGCGTCCGCGTCATCTACGCGTTTGCGTCGCTGCATTTTCACGCTAGGCACGCGTTCGCGTTGTCCATGCGTTCGCGTCGCTGCCTTTTCTTCAAAACTCCATTTTGGTGCTTTCCTTCTATTTTTGTATGTTTTCTTTTTTGTCCTTTAAGCCATTCCTGCTCTATGAAACCTAAAAATACTTAACACACAAATCACGGCATCGAATGGTAATAAAGGATAATTAAATTTAATATTTTTAAAGCATAGGAAATATGTTTTTCACATATATTACATAATAAGGAAGGAAAAGTAAAACCATGCAATTTACATGAATAAGTGGGTGAAGGATTGAATAAATCACTTAAATTGAGCACAAAATACATCATAAAATATGGGTTTATCAACCTCCCCACACTTAAACGATCGCATGTCCTCATGCTAAATCCAAGAGAAAGAGTAAAGTTAGAATGGTGGAATCTCATGCAGTGCAATCTATTTTAAATGCAAACTACCTATATGAATCATGCAATTTTAATTATCATCCACCTATATATATAGAGCTTATGTGTGGTTAATTTGTTTCATATTTTCAAGGAATCATATATGCATAGCCGAACCTAGATCATGTTAAAACACTTTCACAATTGAGTTGGGTAAAAATATTTCACAAACTTGCAAGACAATACAATTAAGCAGAGATATATGGTGATGAGCTATTGAACCCTCACTGGATTTGTGTTTACTCTCTAGTCACTCAGTGTTTGGGGTTAATCACTCTATTCTTTTCTATTCATGCTTTCTAAAACTTTGTTCTTCATCTAACCAATTAACAAATATTGAATACAGATATACAAAAATCATGAGGTCTTTCTCAAGGTTGTAATGGGGCCAAGGTAAAGGTAGGGATATATATAAGGCTAAGTGAGCTATCAGTTGAATCCTTAATTAGTCTAAGGTCTCACCTAACATATACATATTCTATATAATTTATAACTTCCTTGGGGTTCCCAATTTTTCTCTTTCTTAATACATACTCATGTACCAATTTCATTTTGATTCTTACCTTATGTGCATTGATTTCTTCACTAAACTTATTATTGGGGTAATTTTGTCCCCTTATTTACTTATTTAACTCAAAGGATTTTTTTAAAAAAAACTTGACATTTTCAATACACATAGTGTTTTGGTTTAATTTGATTTTACATGAGCATGCTCCCAAAATTCTTATTATCTTATTGAATTAATCATTTCCTATCAACTCATGTTCCCATGTTTCCCCACACTTAGTGGATACACAATCTCTATCTTAAGCTAACCAAGGATTCAACTTGGGATTTTTAATTTATTTTTCTGCTTAAGGCTAGTAATGTGCTTATAGAACAAGAGGGGATTAAAAGCTCAAGGGGGCTAACAAGGGTGATGTAAAAGGTAAGCTTATTTGGGATAAGTGGGGAAAAATTTAAATGATGGCCTCAATAATCTCTTGGTATGTATCTATATTCTATATTGAACATATAGATTAAAACAAAGTAAAGATTACAAGCATAGAAAATCTTAGTGTTCTTCCTTGAAAAATGTTGTGTAAATTAACCAATCATTTATTACTATATATATACAGTGTGTGGATTGTTGTGATTCTGTTATACTAAAGTCTTTAGTTTACTCTTTTTATTTCCAATTAATCCAAGTTATCGTATGCTAAAAGGGTAAACTAACTAATTAATCTATATATTCTATATCACAACTTAATAAGCTAAAATTGCAACTAGAATAAACTAAATGTCTAGGATATATATAAAATAAAGTGCAAAATATAGAAATACTATAAAAATACAGCAAAATGTGCAAGTACTGAAAGATAAATAAGATAAGGTAAAATAAAAATAAAAATAAAAATACAAAAAAATAAACAAAATAGGATAAAGAGAGTCTGAAAAGTGGTTCACCAAAATAAAGTACGCCAGAGATGGCGACCTCCCCACACTTAAATAATAGCATCGTCCTCGATGCTCAGTCAAGCTGGGTGTGAAGAAGTGTCATCTCCGGAAGGATATCCAGTAGGTGTCTCCGTGGTGAGCTGAGGATCTGCAGTCTAGATAAGTGTCAGAGGGTCTGACTGCTGTAGTGGGGGCTCTGACTGTAGAAGAATCTCGGGGGTCAGCTGGCTGTATCTGATGTGGCTCCTCATGGTGTAGTGCAGCCTGCTCCAGTCCTCCCTTCTCATCTTGGGCATGTGCCTCCTCCGCATGATCATCTGCCTCTGCATCAGATGGCTTAGAAGCGGTGTCAGGCTCGGAGGGGATGTCGCTGCCGGATCGGATCATCAACTTTAGGTGCTCATAGCGTCGCTTTTTGTGACGCTCCATGCGATCCCAACGTGCGAAGAGTCGGTGCACGAGATGATAGATAGGCTCTAAGGCAGGTGGAGGTGCAGTGGATGGAGCTGGTGCAGCAGTGAATGCAGAAGGGGCAGCTGAAGATGTGGCTGCCTCACCCGAGGTAGTGAGAAAAGGAGGTTTGTACCCTAATGCCAGAAACTTCCTGCTGTAAGGAATGATCTTGCAGTCTGCAGCAGTTGGCTTCTTATCAGCAAACTCCCAAGGCACGTCAGCTCAACGGCCTAGCTGGGTGATCAGATAAGGGAAAGGGAGAGTGCCTCTGGCATGGACCCTGGCCATATAATACCTGATGAAACGTGGACGATACAGGTCCTTACCCTCCATCACACACCAGATGAGGGTGATCATAGCAGCGGGCACCTCTGTCTCATGAGTGCTCGGCATCACGTAATTACTCAGGATCTGCTGCCAAAGCCGAGCCTCATCATTCAAATATATCAGCTTGATTCCCTTAGGCATCACTGTATTCTTTCCCATGATCTATGGGGCAGTAGGATCAAGGGCTATTCTCTGCTTGACTGCATCCCAGTCAAATCTCATGTATCTCATATCCTCTTCAGCCTTTTGGTAACCGTCAGGCTGATCTGACTTAGGATGAAACCAGAGGATATCCTCAATAGCTTCCACAGTGACTAAAATCTATTTTCCTCTGAGGTGCACTGCATCCAGGGAGGTCTTGAAATAGTTACAGTAAAATTCTCTGACCCAGGATGCATTGACCTCTGTCAAGTTCCTTTCCATGAAGAATCAGCCTCTTTGTTTTATCTATTCGGAAGTGTACTGGGTGAGTTCTTTTGGAATTTTAAGAGTTCTCTCCAGGTAGAGGTTCCTGGCAGTGGCAAACACTGGATACTTTAGCTCATAGTATCTATTTGTGAATTTGACTTGATCTGTGGCAGTGAGGAGCTGGTCGGCCTTTTCCTGCGGGGTAAAGTTCTTTTCCCGCTAAGAATCGTCATGAAGGATATCCAGGATAGAGGTAGAAGATTTTTCTCTTTTTCGTTTACCTGTAGTTGCCTTGCCTTTTCCCTTACTTTTGGGATCAGACATCCTGAAAAGCAGAAGTAGCAGGATATAATTGAAGAACTAAAGCAGGAAAACAAGTAGGCAAGTATGATTTTGTCAATGTAAGCATAAAGGCAAAAAGAACAATAGGAGCATGAAATGAGGTAAGCATATGTACATTTTGGATTGAATTCGAGTTAAAAATTTGAGAGTAAAAATCACAATCCAAAATGTAATAGAAGTGGAATTCAAGTTAATTTGGAAAAACAGTAATCATGCATTGAGTTAGAAAGTTAAAGTAGTTAGGTAAAAACCAAAAAGAGAAATTAGAAAGCTAAACTGGTTAGGAGTTAAAAAGGAAGTTAAAGTGAGTGGCATGAGAATGGTTTTCCTAGTTTACCAAGAAATTCACAAACTTGAAGAACAATCAACTCATATGCAAGCAAGGATTGCAGTTTATTGATGATAATTCCTATAGATAAAGTAAGTTTAAAATGAAAATGAATTCATCAATAAGCAATTTATTACTCAGGGAACCAAAAGGAATAAGAATGCTAGCCCGTACATTCATGAATTGGTTTGGTTGTAGCCAAGTAATGCAAAACACTGAATTTCAAACCAATACATGAATGAGGATAGATTGAACCATAAATTTGCAGAAAATTTGGGCAGCATTCCGACTAAAATTGGATGTTCCCGGGTAGTAAACAGCAGGAAAAATCAGTTCATATGAAATTAAATAGTGCTGGAAAGATTAACAAATAGCAAGAATATTAAAGAACAGTTCAACAGCAACATCAAATATGAAGAACAATATATGAACAGAACATCATCACATCAAATTCAGAATTGCGAATCAGATAAGAACAGTTAGCACGAACGGTGCAATTATCAGGCCTAAATCCACTAACCACATCCTAGCTACCTAACCACCTAAAATCCACTACAATCATGCATCTCTAACGATCCTATTTTGAAAAAAAACTGTAAAATATGCAACTAATTGACTAATTGGAAAACGAAATCGGTGTCTGGCGGAACCTGGTGTGTAGAAACAGAAAGTAGGCTCAGAGAGATGGTGGCGGTATGGTGGTGACGCAGCGGCGATGGGTGGCGGTCCTAGGTGGAGGCAGGGGCGGTTTGGTGGTTGTGGGTGGATGAGGGTTAAGGGGGGAAAGAGAAGGGGTAGAAGGTTGTGTTGTGGTGGCTGGTGGTGGCGCGGTGGTCGCGGCTCAGTGATGGGGCGGCGGCAGTGGGGTTTGGTGGTTGTGGAGGGAGGAGGAAGGGGGAGAAGGGGAAGGGAAGAAGGGGAGGGAGGAGAAGAAGAAGGGGGGAGCGTCGGCGGTGTAGTACGGTAGTCGGGATGGCGGCGCGGCAGTCGGGTCTGGGCGGCCAGGAGTGGTGGTGGTTGGGGGATGGGAGAAGAGAGGTTGCAGAGAGGGGTTTGGGTGACACGATGGGTAGGATTTCGCGTGAATGAGGATTTAGTATTTTTGAATCCACGCGAATGCGTGAAGCACGCGATCACGTGAATTGGGCCAGAAAGTGGTGTGACGCGGTCGCGTCATTGACGCAATCGCGTGAATTAGGTAAAAGGTAAGGGATACTTTCGCGTGGAGCACGTGAACGCGTCGCTGAAAATTGTGCTAAACGCACAGTTCCAGCGTCGTTTTGGCGTAACTCTCTGTTTCCAAAATGGTCCATAAAATCCACGCGACACGTACGCGTCGCTCACGCTTTCGCGTGGGATGTGCGTAGTGCAGTGACGTGTTCGCGTCAGGGACGCAAACGCGTGGGCCAGTTTGTGCTAAAGGCACACCAGCCGCACGATTCTAGCCCAACTTTCTGGGCGTTGAATCTTTACGCCGATTTCCAGTCGATGCCCACGCGTGGCCTGCGCGCTCGCGTGGGTGATATATATATATGCAGTTATGCAGTATGCAATATGCAATGCTAATATGGGTGATATGAATAATTCCAGGTTCAATGAAAATAAAATAAAATAAAAACAAACAAAATGAAATAAAATTGAAAAAGGAACGATCATACCATGGTGGGTTGTCTCCCACCTAGCACTTTTAGTTAAAGTCCTTAAGTTGGACATTTGATGAGCTTCCTGCTATGGTGGCTTATGCTTGAATTCATCCAAAAATCTCCACCACTGTTTGGAATGCGAACAGCCTCCGGGGTCCCAAACTAGGCATGTAAAGCCTTTGAGTAAATTCAAATAGGTTCTCAGGTTCCCGGGATGTTGAATGTCAGAATAGATTCCAGGATCCCAAATTTTGCTTTTATATCCGCCTTTGTCTTGATTTATATTTTTCCAGCCGGGCGGTTTGGAAGTTGCATTCTCACCAAGATGGCCAAATATTCTCCGAGACCCATTCAATCGAACTCGAAACCAATCCTTACACTTCAGATTGAAGCGTGGAACCTTATTGAATCTTGCATACCAGCCTTGAGCGTGAACCATTTCCTTTTTACTCTTAAAGCTGCAAAGAGCTCTAAGCTGACCATCTATTTCAAGTAAACCATATTCAAGTGGAAAAGTAAAGATAAAAGCTAAAGATTTTACCCACTTAAATTTAGTATTTGGTGGTAATGGCCTTGGGATAGGTGTTTCCAGTGGTTTTGCAAGCTCTACTCCCTCGTGTTCTTCTGTGAATTCCTCCACTTCGTTGCAAATTTCTTCAATTTCAACCACATCTTGATCCAAGTCTTCGATATCTTCCTCATTACTCAAGTCATAAGTTGGAGGTTGCGAAAAATCTACCTCTGCATCATCTTCGTATTCACTTGGGGAAGATTCTTCTATCTTAAAGAATTCACTTGCGGATGCAAGTTCATTGCTAGGAGAATTTGACTCGTGATCTTCATTATCAAGGAAACTTGCTTGTTGAGTTATTCCGTCCAGTTCTTCATAGGATACCTGCTTCGGGGGCTGTACACTATCCTCCTCAGCATCAACTGCACTTTTCCTAACGGAATTCTCCACAATTCTGGATTCCCATGGAGGTTCAGCGTCTCCTAAGTCTTCAACCAATTCTTCTTCTTCTATAATTTCAGCCTCCTCCATATGTTCCAGTACAAAGTCATGCTCCGTGATGTCCAGTGGGGTTTCTAGTATCTCCTTCATGCTGCGTTCTTCATTAGATTGCCCACATGAAGCCATGGGGGTTCCTTGAGTGTCCGAACATCGGGAAGGTAGTCTATCTATCGCTTGATTCAATTGGTGAAGTGTGGCGTGAAATTTTTCAAATGTTTCCTTGAGTTGCTCCCTTGATTCTTGGAGTGATGGATATGGACGTGGTGCATAGGAAAGTGGTGGTTCTTGGGAGTAATTGGGTTGGAATTGGGGTGGATACGGGTTAAGGTCATATGGAGGTGAATGGTGGTAGTTGGCTTGTGAGTGTGGTGGTTCAAAGCTGTGTTGAGGAGGTGGTTCATAGGCGTATGATGGGGCTTGTCGGTAATTACAAGGGGGTCCACCATAACTATTGTTCCGACATGCATTATTGAATGGTCATCGTCCATGATAGTTTGGAAGGTGTTGTTGCCTAAAGGGTTGACCTTGATGCATGTTCCTGTTATAGCTTCCATTCCTTTCAACATTATTAGAACCAAACTCAAAGCGATAGGGGTGAGAATTCATAGTAAATAATAAAAATTAAAAGCGAAAATAAAAAGAAATAAACAAGCAAAAGAAAATATTTATAATAACAAATAATAAGGCACACAGTTGCTACTCCCCGGCAACGGCGCCATTTTGACGAACTCAAGATTGATGGTTTAGAATTTACAATAAATTCTCGTTGCAAGTATAGCTTCTAAACCAAGCAATCATCCTTTCATACAAAAGTTTGGTTGTCACAAGTAACAAAACCCAATAAAAGTAAATAACCGAAGTATTTAAACATCGGGTCATCTCTCAAGGAGTTGCAGGGCAGTATGATTTATTATTGGTTATATAAAAAGATATGTTTTTGGGTTTTTTTAATGTATAAGATAAAAAGCAAGAATAGTAAATGGCAAGAAAGTAAACTGTAGGAATTAATTTAAATAAATAATAAAACTCTTGGCAAGGTGTAAGAAATTGAGGTCCTATCCTAGTTATCCTTATCAGGTGTGATGAGGATTGGATTCTGCTCCCACTTAAATTAACCCTTGCTAAACAAAGAAAAGTCAAGTGGACAAATTGATTTGATCCTCAGGTCCTAGTCAACTCCTATGGGAAGACTAGAGTTATTGGAGTACAAATTAATCAGCAAGAATTCCAATTTTAATCAACAGCTGTGTTTGACAACTCAAGTGTTGCTAATTACTTAACCAAAACCAAAAGGAGAAAATAAATCTAAATTGAATTGAAAGCATCATAAAATAATCATTAATCTGAAATACCTCAAATTGCATTTAAACATAAATTCAAATCCTAACATGAAAAGTTTGTAAATCAATAATGAAAAGATAAATGACAATTAAAGTAATGGAATAAATGAAAATAGAAAATAAATTTAAAGGAATATTGAACCTGTGATTGAAGAGAAATAATCCTAAAATAAAAGAAATCCTAAATCCTAATCCTAAGAGAGAGGAGAGAACCTCTCTCTCTAAAACTACATCTAATCCTCAAAATTATGAATATTTATGTTGTTCTATGTATATCTTTTGATTCCTCCATTCTCTGGCTTATATTCTGTGTTTCGGGTTTGGATTTGGGCCGAAAAAGGGTCCAGAAATCGCTGGAGGCATTTTCTGCAGATTCCTGTACGTGGCGTCTGTCACGCGTTCGCGTGGGTCACGCGTTCGCGTCATTTGGGAGTTTTTCTTGTCACGCGTACGCGTCGGTCACGCGTACGCGTCGATTGCGTTCTTCTCAAGGCGCGCGTCCGCGTCATCTACGCGTTCGCGTCGCTGCATTTTCGCACTAGGCACGCGTTCGCGTCGTCCATGCATTCGCGTCGCTACCTTTTCTTCAAAACTCCATTTTTGTGCTTTCCTTCCATTTTTGTATGTTTCCTTTTTTGTTCTTTAAGCCATTCCTGTCCTATGAAACTTGAAAATACTTAACATACAAATTACGGCATCGAATGGTAATAAAGGATAATTAAATTTAATATATTTAAAGCATAGGAAACAAGTTTTTCACATATATCACATAATAAGGAAGGAAAAGTAAAACCATGCAATTTACATGAATAAGTGGGTGAAGGATTGAATAAATCACTTAAATTGAGCACAAAATACATCATAAAATATGGGTTTATCAGTGTTCTGATGAGCGGATATTTTATACACTTTTTAGCACTATTTTCTTGTTATTCTTGGTTATGTTTTGTTAAGTTTTATAAAATTTTAGTAGGTTTTAGTGTAAAAATCACTTTTTGGATGCTACTTTAAGTTTTTGTGGTTTTCCTATGTTTATAGGTGATTTTTGGGTAATTCTGGCAAGTTTTGGAAAAGACTGATTCAGAAGCTGAGAAAGGACTACAGATGCTGTCAGATTCTGACCTCTGTGCATTTAAACAAGCATTTCTAGAGCTACAGAGGTTCAAATGACGCACTCTCAACGACATTGGAAATATAACTTCCAGGGATTTCCAGCAATATATAATAGTTTATACTTGTCTTTGAAAATGAAGGCCCAAAACGAGCGTTGAACGCCCAAAACTACCCCCTTTCTGGCGTTCAACGCCCAAAACGGAGCAGTTGGCATTTGGACGCCCAAAAGGGAGCAAGGCTAGCATCCAATGCCCAAAAGAGAGTACCAACTCATGGATTCACCCCAAGCTCAGCCCAAATACTCACCAAGTGGGCCCAAAAAGAGAATTTTTGCACTAAGAGTCCAGTCTATCTTAATTCTGTATTCCCTAAGTATTAGTAGTATTTAAAGGAGAAGATCACCCTTGTTTAGGATCTTCTTGCTCCCCGATTCGAACATTACACTATTTTTCTATAAAAGCATGAGCAACTAAACCTCCTAAGTTAGGGTTAGGAGCTCTGCTGATTCTCATGGATTAATAATATTACTGTTCTATTTCAATATGCGTGTGATTCCATTCTCTTATGCATTTTCGTTCTTCATCTCATGAATTGAGGATGACCCATGACCATCATCCTTGTTCTACATGGGTTCTGTGTGAGTCCTGCCCGGATAGCATTGAACCACAAGCTAGAGAATGCACTGCGGATTCCAAGAACGTGCCTGGGCGACTTTGGATATGTGACATATAATCCTGTTGACCGTGGGTTACTGAGGTTTTTGTGGCATCAAGGCTAGAGAATGAGAAGTAGCGTTCCCTGATCTGGAAGATCTGACCTTGTCTGTGGCGTTTTGAGTAGGATTGCGAAGGGGAGTGGATTGCTTAGGTCTTCACCTTTGACTACGGTGGGAAGCCATGAGTTAACTTGATGAGGATGCTACATGAGTTGCTCGGATATGGTGGACTGCTATGGTTAAGAAGAGACTAACTTGATGAGGATGCTACATGAGTTAGTCAATTACAGTTGCGATTAAATGGATCGTTCCTTATTGAAGTAGACAATAAGAAAAGTTAATCCAGAAAGAATACGCATCTCCGAAGAGTTAACTAATTATCCATCATTGCTTTTACACTAATCTGGTATATCGTTCTTATTATTTCATTTATGCTTTTAAACAATCAACCATCTTTCTAATCGCCTGACTAAGATTTACAAGATAGCCATTGCTTGCTCAATCCGACAATCTCCGTAGGATTGACCGTCACTCACCTGAGGTATTACTTGGATGACTCGGTGCACTTGCCGGTTAAGCTGTGTTGAGTTTAATTTCACACACCAATAGTCAAAGGGAGGTAGTATACTAGGAGCCTTGAAGAATGGGTAAAACAAATCGCAAAATTTAAAAGCGCAACCCTGATAAATAAGGTAACTTGCGTAAGAAGAAACTACGGTTCTTAAACATATATATATGTATATATATGGAAAGTAAGAGTAGAAGGTCAAGATACAAAATATCAAGCTCAGAACTCAGCATGTGAAGCTAAGGCTGGCCAGAGAATAGTTACATACATGTCTATATAATCCATAACCCAACATACATAAAAGCAATCCTAGTTCTCCATAAACCTCTATGCGGTGCAAAAGTAAAATATATATACATAGAGAGAATCTATATATATATATATATATATATATAACCAAAACAGAACAAAAGTATAATCCCAAAAAAGCCCACTTTGCTGCGGAGAACTCCAGGCGCCTAGCGAGGTGCCTCTCAATCTGCATCTGAAAAATACAACATTGTATGGAATGAGAACCGGGGGTTCTCAGCATGTTAAAGGTGCTATGCACATAAGATATAAGGTCCTGGGAATGCCAAAGGCAATCCTAGAATACTGACACTCAGATTATAAACCTTAAAGAACTAAAATAGAATCTATGAATCAGGCTGGATCTCTAAGCCTTTCCAAACTAAACTAATTCCTTAAATCTAACTAAAATTGAACTAGAATCCTAAATATCTCCACCTTTCCTCTGTTCTTCCATCTCCTGGTGAAATTACAAAGACAAACAAGCAGACAATGACAATCACAGGTAGAATATAAGTAATACAGATAACAAATATAACAAATAGCATATTATAATCATTTAAGCAATCCCAATAAATGCACAAGCAATCAATTCAAACAATATGCATATGATGCATGCCTGTCCTATGGCTGATGAGTCTCATCTGTCAGTTATCAAGCCAACCTGACAAGTCCGGCTGCTAAACCTTGGACTGTCCCCCGTCGCGCATCCTCATGAGTCTATGCATAGATTTTTCTCTTCTCATTCATAATTCATATATATATATAACTTACTCAATGGGGGTTAACCTTCCCAGGAATTTATAAGTGCCCGGTCACCCTTACGACGTAGGGTCAACAGAGTATCGAGTCTCAACCTAGAATACGTGGTGGCAAGCCACGGTACTTTACCCAGGGAAACTCGTATCTCAAATAATTATTCCATATTCATTCATTAACATTCATAATTATTCATTACTTACTCATCATAACCCGGAGCAAGTGGGGCGAAACCACAACCCTTGTGTCTACCCGAAGAACCTTTATACTAACCAACCCAGAGCGAAGGGGTGAAACCACAACCCTTGCGTCTACCTAGGAGGTACGTTCTCATATGCCCAGGAGGAACAAAGGAGGGATCTTAACCTCCCACCATCTCGCTGGGTGTGATATTATAATACAAGGAGGAACAAAGAAGGGGATCCTCACCTTCTACCATCTCCTGGGGTCGTACTTTCAAGAAAGATTACTCAGATGCAACATTCATTATTTTCTTTAGCCATTTTCATAATTCAAATATAAATACATATACATAGGCTCCCTTCCTTCTCATACCTAAATCATCACTTCACAAAACTTTCTTCATTTCTAAGTTACCACCTATTCCCATCTTCATCTCATTACTAGGCTTACTAACAAAACCTAGGGTCAAAGGAATGAAAATAGAGGTTTAGAGGATCCAAAGTTAATCTTTAAAACAAAAAAAATAATTTTCTGAAAATAGGGGTCACGCGTACGCATGGGAGGGCATTTTTGAAAAGTCACGCGTACGCGTGGGCCACGTGTACGCGTGGGGGGGTATTTTGGCCCATTTCGCGTACGCAATCCCCTTTACGCGCACGCATGCGCGTCAAACAGAAACACATGGTCGCGTAAAGGAGTTTCGCATATGCAGAAATCCTAGGTCATGCGTATGCGTAGTCCTACATTTTATCAAAAATTTTGACTAAGTCTGAAAACCTGCAGAATCTTAATTTTGAATCCCAAACTTCCGACGCGCATAACTTTTTCGTTTTAAATCATTTTTCTTCCGTTCTTCAAACAGTGTAAACTTTACAGATCTAATTTTTATTTAAAATAAGTTTGAAATAATTTGGGGGTTCAGAAGCCAAGTTCTGGCTCACCGAAGTTTGGCCAAAAATCAGTTTTTTCACAAAAATCCTTAAACCTCTATTTTTACCAAAAAATTAAATTCAAAACCACATTCCACTCATACAATAGCACCACAATTAATTATTTACAGCACTACCATCCCCCTAATCAGCCATTCCTCAATATTACACCATTTCATTCATAAGCTTCCTCAACTAACTAACAAAGTCATCAACCATTCATCATATACACATATTCAATTTTAACTCCTTACCAACCATCATTAAACAATCATCCAACATTCTATAGCTCATCCCCAATATCAAAAAACGATCAACACCCAACTTAGTTCACAATTATTCTCAAGGCACTAAACAATTGAATATACATATGCATTCATTCATATCCTATGGTCACCTAGCCTAAGTTTTCATAAAACCTTACATATTAAATACGAGAAACCTAAACCATACCTTGGCCGATTTCCACGTATAATCCAAAATACCACCAAAGAGGCACCAACACAGCTACAAGGATCCAAAATCTCCAAAGTAATGGCACCCAAACTCCACCAAGCCACCAATGTATACAATCAAGCTCCAATTTACATATACACCAACCTAATTCACACACACACACACACACACACACACACACACACACACACACACACACACACACACATATATATATATATATATCCAAAACTTAATACCCAAATCATAAAAACCAATGAGTTAGCTAGAGTTCTAGGATTCTCACCTTACCAACGGGAAATTAGGACAAGACTCAGCAAGTCCAACATGTTAATTTGATCCTAAACACTAAAATTACACAAAATATCAAACCAAAGTCCAAGAATTATGAAACTGGATATAGGAAAATTGAGAAAGAAAACGTGACTTCCTTACCTTATAATGTATTGGGCTTTGTAGAGCTCACCACCGTGGATGTGTGGCCGCAAACGGTGCAGCGATCGGAGCTCCGGATCAAAAGTTTTGGAGGATTGAATTGGAACCAAGGGTTTTGTGAATTTTGTTATCTTCTTCCCCCTCAGCTGAGCATTCTACGTTCTTTGCGTGCAAGGGAAGAAGGATGATCTGAAGCATTTTATTTAATGAGTCATTTGGACCCACGTGCCCGGTTTGGGTCCGGTTCGACCAGTTCAGTCCGTTCGTCCCAATCTTGGGCCAAATTCTTTAAAATTAGTGTCAAAATTCTTGTTTTAGTTAGCTCTATCTTATTAAACTGTAAAATTAGTATTCCTAATTTCTTTTATTAAAAATTAGTTTTTTGATTAATTATTCGCTAATTTTACGGGGTTTACATCCTACCCACCTAATTAAGAATTTTGCCCTCAAAATTCAGATTTAGTTGCTTGAAAAGAGGTATTGGTAGTCCTCCTGCATATTCGACTTGAGTTTCCAAGTATGTTTCTCACTTCCAGCTCCACTCTTGGCATTCTCTACTAACGTAATTCCTCCTCTGCATAGCTGCTTGGCAATGGTGTCTTATTATATATTCTAACCGAGGTTACTTTAAGCGTTAGATCTTCTCTTAGTTTCACGGGTTCATGTTCTAAATTAGAAGCAGGCATACATTTCATACTTTTATTGAGCTCAAGGACACAACATACATTTCAAGTAGGATGAAAATGAAGCAGGCACTTAGACTGGAAGCCAAAAATGACAATAAAGAAAGACACACAGAATGTAAAGGTTCATGCAGATAGGCCACAATCATACTTCCAATTAAAGTACTACAAACCAAAAGCAGTTAAATAACAATACAACCTCTTGGTGTCTTCCTGTTTCTTCCTTGTCATCATCATCCATAGCTTTTGTATCATTCTTTGTCTCCTTGGATGATGGTGCATAGTTCTTCCAAGAGATTGATTGAATTCCTGTAAAGTTATTGGAAGTGGCTTGCTCCCCAAGCACTTGAGACATGGTTAGCATGCATGTATGTTTGTAGGCTTCTGAACTTAGATTGGTATGTGAACACCAAACTTATTCCTTGCCTTATGCAGTAATTTGAATATATGCAGAAAACTTCATGTGCTTTTACTATAAAATAGAAGCTAAACAAATGTTAAGTAGTTTTTCTGATTGTTTGGAGTCAGTGACTAGTCATTAAAGGGTTGCAAAGTATTCTTAATGAAACCTGTGGTGGAACATCAAACTTAGAATTACACATTCACCCCTGAATTACCTTGGTGTGTGGTGGACGAAATTGTGATCCTCAAAGTTAGTCTCTTTGTATTTGTATGAAATCAAAAATACCCCAAAGAGATCATGGTGTAATGAATTGGGATCTTAATAATCCCTGGTAATGGCACGTGTGATCACAACTCCGTTCAACTAACCAGCAAGTGTACTGGGTCGTCCAAGTAATAAACCTTACGTGAGTAAGGGTCGAATCCACAGAGATTGTTGGTATGAAGCAAGCTATGGTCACCTTGTAAATCTCAGTCAGGCGGATTTAAACATGATATTTTATTAGATTAAAATAAACAATAAAAGAATAGGGGTAGAGATACTTATGTAGATTCATTGGCAGGAATTTCAGATAAGCGAATGGAGATGCTTTTCGTTCCTCTGAACCTCTGCTTTCCTGCTATCTTCATCCAATCAGTCTCACTCTTTTCCATGGCTGGCTTTATGCAAGGGCATCACCGTTGTCAGTGGCTACATCCCCTCCTCTCAGTGAATCATATGCTCACGCACCCTGTCACGGCACGGCTATTCATCTGTCGGTTCTCGATCATGCTGGAATAGGATTCACCCTCCTTTTGCGTCTGTCACTAACGCCCAACACTCGCGAGTTTGAAGCTTGTCACAGTCATTCAATCATTGAATCCTACTCAGAATACCACAGACAAGGTTTAGACCTTCCGGATTCTCTTGAATGCCGCCATCATTCTAGCTTACGCCACGAAGATTCCGGTTAAGAGATCTAAGAGATACTCATTCTAGCTTAATTCATGTAGAACAGAAGTGTTTGTCAGGCACGCGTTCATAAGGTAGAAGGATGATGAGCGTCACACATAATCATCACCTTCATCACGTTCTTGGGTACGAATGGATATCTTAGAAGCGAAATAAGAAGAATTGAATAGAAAATAGTAGTACTTTGCATTAATCTTTGAGGAACAACAGAGCTCCACACCTTAATCTATGGAGTGTAGAAACTCTACCGTATGAAAATACATAAGTGAAGGTCCAGGCATGGCCGAGAGGCCAGCCCCTCTGATCTAAGAACCAGATGTCCAAAGATATCTAATACAATAGTAAGAGGTCCTATTTATAATAAACTAGTCACTAGGGTTTACATGAGTAAGTATTTGATGCATAAATCCACTTCCGGGGCCCACTTGGTGTGTGTTTGGGATGAGCTTAAGTGTAGCACGTGCAGAGGCCATTTGTGGAGTTGAACGCCAGTTTCTGTGCCAGTTTGGGCGTTCAACTCTGGTTTTGGATCCTTTTATGGCGCTGGATGCCAGATTTGGGCAGAAGGCTGGCGTTGAACGCCAGTTTACGTCGTCAATTCTTGGTCAAAGTATGGACTATTATATATTGCTGGAAAGCCCTGGATGTCTACTTTCCCACGCAATTGGAAGCGCGCCATTTCAAGTTCTGTAGCTCCAGAAAATCCACTTTGAGTGCAGGGAGGTCAGAATCCAACAGCATCAGCAGTCCTTTTTCAACCTCTGAATCTGATTTCTGCTCAAGTCCCTCAATTTCAGCCAGAAAATACCTGAAATCACAGAAAAACACACAAACTCATAGTAAAGTCCAGAAATGTGAATTTAACACAAAATCTATTAAAAACATCCCTAAAAGTAACTAGATCCTACTAAAAACATACTAAAAACAATGTCAAAAAGCGTATAAATTATCCGCTCATCACAACACCAAACTTAAATTGTTGCTTGCCCCCAAGCAACTGAAAATCAAAATAGGATAAAAAGAATAGAATATACTATAAATTTCAAACTATCAATGAAACAGAGCTTCAATCATATGAGCGGGACTTATAGCTTTTTGCCTCTTGAATAGTTTTGGCATCTCACTTTATCCATTGAGGTTCAGAGTGATTGGCATCTATAGGAACTCAGAGTTCAGATAGTGTTATTGATTCTCCTAATTCAGTATGATGATTCTTGAACACAGCTATTTTATGAGTCTCGGCCGTGGCCCTAAGCACTTTGTTTTCCAGTATTACCACCGGATACATAAATGCCACAGACACATAATTGGGTGAACCTTTTCAGATTGTGACTCAGCTTTGCTAAAGTCCCCAATTAGAGGTGTCCAGGGTTCTTAAGCACACTCTTTTTTTGCTTTGGACCTTGACTTTAACCGCTCAGTCTCAAGTTTTCACTTGACACCTACACGCCACAAGCACATGGTTAGGGACAGCTTGGTTTAGCCGCTTAGACCAGGATTTTATTCCTTTAGGCCCTCCTATCCACTGATGCTCAAAGCCTTGGGATCCTTTTTATTTGCCCTTGCCTTTTGGTTTTAAGGGTTATTGGCTTTTTCTGCTTGCTTTTTTTCTTTTCCTTTATATATTTTTTTTTTCGCCTATTTTTTTTTTCTTTCTTTTTTTTTCTGCAAGCTTTGTTCTTTGCTGCTTTTTCTTGCTTCAAGAATCATTTTTATGATTTTTCAGATTATCAAATAACATGTCTCCTAGTCATCATTCTTTCAAGAGCCAACATATTTAACATTCTTAAACAACAACTTCAAAAGACATATGCACTGTTCAAGCATACATTCAGAAAACAAGAAGCATTGTCACCACATCAATATAATTAGGCTAAGTTCAAGGATAAATTCGAAACTCATGTACTTCTTGTTCTTTTGAATTAAAACAGTTTTTATTTAAGAGAGGTGATGGATTCATAGGACATTCATAACTTTAAGACATAGTTACTAACTACTAATGATCATGTAATGAAGACACAAACATGGATAAGCACATAACATATAAAACGAAAAAACAGAGAAAGTAAGAACAAGGAATGAGTCCACCTTAGTGATGTCCTAGAGCTCTTCTATGTCTCTTCCTTGTCTTTGCTGCTCCTCCTTCATTGCTTTTAGATCTTCTCTGATTTCATGAAGGATGATGGAGTGCTTTTGATGTTCCACCCTTAGTTGCTTCCAATAATTGTGTGGAAGAAAATGTATCCCCTGAGGTGTCTCAGGGATCTCTTGATTTGCAGTCAAATGTTCTACCACTGAGCTATAGACCCTTGATGGAAGCTTTTGTCTTCCCTTTCCTCTTTCTAGAGGCTTCTCTGGCCTTAGGTGTCATCAATGGTTATGGAAAAAACAAAAAAAGCTATGCTTTTTACCACACCAAACTTAGAATGTTGCTCGCCCTCGAGCAAAAGAAGAAAGAATAGAAGAATAAGAAGAAGATATGGAGGAGATGGAGGGAGATGTGTATTCGGCCATATGGGTGGGATTGGGTGGGAAAGAGATGTTGAATTTTGAAGGAAAGTGGGTGTTTGGATGTGAGTGGTAAAGAGTTAATAGGGAAGAGTGTTTATTGGGAATAGAGGATGATTGAGAAGAGAGAAGAGAGTGAGTGGAGGTAAATGGGGATCCTGTGGGGTCCACAGATCCTGAGGTGATCCTGTGAGGTCCACAGATCTTGAGGTGTCAAGGCATTTACATCCCTGCACCAATTTAGGCATGCAAAATGCCCTTGCACACAACTCTGGGCGTTCAGCGCCAGGTTGGTGCCCATTTTGGGCGTTTAACACCCATTTGCTGCCATTTCTGGCGTTGAACGCCAGAACCATGCTTGTTCTGGGCGTTCAGCACCAGGATGCTCCCATTCTGGGCGTTCAGCGCCAGAACTATGCTGTGTTCTGGCGTTTGAACGCCAGACAGATGCTCCTCCAGGGTGTGATTTTTCTTCTGCTGTTTTTGATTCCGTTTTCAATTTTTATATTTATTTTGTGACTCCACATGATCATGAACCTAAGAAAACATGAAAAACAATAAAAATAAGAATTAGATAAACATTGGGTTGCCTCCCAACAAGCGCTTCTTTAATGTCAATAGCTTGACAGTGGGCTCTCATGGAGCCTCACAGATGTGCAGAGCTTTGTTGAGACTCTCCAACACCAAACTTAGAGTTTGGATATGGGAGTTCAACACCAAACTTAGAGTTTGGTTGTGGCCTCCCAACACCAAACTTAGAGTTTGACTGTGGGGGCTCTGGTTGACTCTGCTTTGAGAGAAGCTTTTCAAGCTTCCTCTCCATGGTTGCAGAGGGAGATCCTTGAGTTTTGAATACAAGGGAGTTCTCATTCTATTGAAGGACTATTTCACCTCTGTCAACATCAATCACAGCTCTTGCTGTGGCCAGGAAAGGTCTTCCTAGGATGATGGATTCATCCTCTTTCTTTCCAGTATCCAGGACTATGAAATCAGTAGGTATGTAAAGGCCCTCAACCTTTACTAATACATCTTCTACTTGTCCATAAGCCTGTCTTCTTGATCTGTCTGCCATCTCTAGTGAGATTTTAGCAGCTTGCACCCCATAGATTCCCAGTTTCTCTATTACAGAGAGGGGCATAAGGTTTATTCCTGAACCAAGGTCACACAGAGCCTTAAAGATCATGGTGCCTATGGTACAGGGTATTATGAACTTTCCAGGATCCTGTTTCTTCTGAGGCAATGTCAGTTGATCCAGATCACTTAGTTCATTGATGAACAAGGGAGGTTCAACTTCCCAAGCATCAATGCCAAACAATTTGGCATTCAGCTTCATGATTGCACCAAGAAACTTGGCAGTTTGCTCTTCAGTAACATCCTCATTCTCTTCAGAAGAGGAATACTCATCAGAGCTCATGAAGGGTATAAGGAGGTTCAATGGGATCTCTATGGTCTCTAGATGAGCCTCAGAGTCCTTTGATTTCCCAGAGGGAAGCTCCTTATTGATCACTGGACGTCCCAGGAGGTCTTCCTCCTTGGGATTCACGTCCTCTCCTCTCCTCACAGGTTCGACCATGGCGCTTATGTCAATGGCCTTGCACTCTCCTTTTGGGTTCTCTTCTGTATTGCTTGGGAGAGTACTAGGAGGGATTTCAGTGATCCTTTTACTCAGCTGGCCCACTTGTGCTTCCAGATTTCTAATGGAAGATCTTGTTTCATTCATGAAACTTACAGTGGCCTTAGATAGATCAGAGACTAGATTTGCTAAATTAGAAGCATTTTGTTCTGAGTTCTCTGTCTGTTGCTGAGTTGATGATGGAAAAGGCTTGCTATTGCTAAACCTGTTTCTTCCACCATTATTAAAGCCTTGTTGGGGCTTTTGATCCTTCCATGAGAAATTTGGATGATTTCTCCATGTTGAGTTATAAGTGTTTCCATAAGGTTCACCTAAGTAAATTACCTCTGCTATTGCAGGGTTCTCAGGATCATAAGCTTCTTCTTCAGAAGATGCCTCTTGAGTACTGTTGGATGCAGCTTGCATTCCATGCAGACTCTGAGAAATCATATTGACTTGCTGAGTCAATATTTTATTCTGAGCCAATATGGCATTCAGAGTATCAACTTCAAGAACTCCTTTCTTCATAGGCGTCCCATTATTCACAGGATTCCTTTCAGAAGTGTACATGAACTGGTTATTAGCAACCATGTCAATGAGTTCTTGAGCTTCTGCAGGCGTTTTCTTTAGGTGAATGGATCCACCTGCAGAAGTGTCCAGTGACATCTTTGATAGCTCAGATAAACCATCATAGAATATATCCAGGATGGTCCATTCTGAAAGCATGTCAGAAGGACACTTTTTGGTCAACTGTTTGTATCTTTCCCAAGCTTCATAGAGAGATTCACCTTCTTTTTGTCTGAAGGTTTGAACATCAGCTCTAAGCTTGCTCAGCTTTTGAGGAGGAAAGTACTTGGCTAAGAAAGCCGTGACCAGCTTATCCCAAGAGTTCAGGCTGTCTTTAGGTTGAGAATCCAACCATAATCTAGCTCTGTCTCTTACAGCAAAAGGGAAAAGCATGAGCCTGTAGACTTCAGGATCTATTCCATTAGTCTTAACAGTATCACATATCTGCAAGAATTCAGTTAAGAACTGAAAAGGATCTTCAGATGGAAGTCCATGAAACTTGCAGTTCTGCTGCATCAGAGAAACTAATTGAGGTTTCAGCTCAAAGTTGTTTGCTCCAATGGCAGGAATGGAGATTCTTCTTCCATGTAAATTGGAATTAGGTGCAGTAAAGTCACCAAGCATCCTCCTTTCATTATTATTATTTTCGGCTGCCATCTCCTCTGCTTGTTTGAAAATTTCTGAAAGGTTATCTCTGGATTGTTGTATTTTAGCTTCTCTTAATTTTCTCTTCAGAGTCCTTTCAGGTTCTGGATCTGCTTCCACAAGAATGTTCTTATCCTTGCTCCTGCTCATATACAAGGAAGAATGGCCAGAAAAATGATAATAATAATAATAGAGATCCTTTATACCACAGTATAGGGATCCCTTTGTAAGTAGAAGAAGAGGGGGAGATAAAGGATGTGATGTAAAGGAAGAAACACAACTGTGAGGATTGGAATGTGAGATGAGATGTTAGGACATGAATGAATAAATAGAATGAGATGGGGGAGGAATAATTTTCGAAAATTATTTTGAAAAAGAGTTAGTGATTTTTGAAAATTGGTTTTTGAAAATTAGTTAGTATTTTTCGAAAATTTTTGAATTCAAAAATAAAAAATAAAAATAATTAGTTAATTAAAAAGAAATTTTTGAAAAAGGGGGAGATATTTTCGAAAATTAGAGAGAGAGAGTTAGTTAGGTAGTTTTGAAAAAGTTAAGAAACAAACAAAAAGTTAGTTAGTTAGTTGAAACAAATTTTGAAAAGATAAGAAGTTAGGAAGTTAGAAAAGATATTTTGAAAAGATATTTTTGAAAAAGATAAGATAAGAAGATATTTTAAAAAGATATGATATGAATTAGTTTTGAAAAAGATTTGATTTTTAAAATCACAATTAATGACTTGATTCACAAGAAATCACAAGATATGATTCTAGAACTTAAAGTTTGAATCTTTCTTAACAAGCAAGTAACAAACTTCAAATTTTTGAATCAAAACATTAATTGATTAGTTATTTTCGAAAATTTTATATAAAAATAAGAAAAAGATTTTTGAAAAATATTTTTGGAATTTTCGAAAATAACTAAGAATTTTGAAAAAGATTTGATTTTTGAAAAAGATTTTGAAAAAGATAAGATTTTCAAATTGAAAATTTGATTTGACTCATGAGAAACAATTTGATTTTCAAAAATTTTTGAAAAAGTCAATCCAAATTTTCGAATTTGATGAGAGAAAAGAGGAAAGATATTTTTTTGATTTTTAAATTTTTTTTTTTGATAACATGAAAATTATGCAATGCATGAAATTTTTAGATCAAAACAATGAATGCATGCAAGAATGCTATGAATGTCAAGATGAACACCAAGAACACTATGAAGAACATGATGAACATCAAGAACATATTTTTGAAAAATTTTTAATGCAAAGAAAACATGTAAGACACCAAACTTAGAATTCTTTAATGCTTACGCACTAAGAATTCAAGAATGCATATGATAAACATGAAAAGACACAAAACAAAAAATCATCAAGATCAAACAAGAAGACTTACCAAGAACAACTTGAAGATCATGAAGAACACCATGAATGCATGATATTTTCGAAAAAAAATGCAAGATGCATATGCAAGTGACACCAAACTTATGATATGACTCAAGACTCAAACAAGAAACAAGAATATTTTTTATTTTTATGATTTTATGATTTTTTTGGATTTTTAACTTATATTTTTCGAAAATTATTCAGAAAAAAGAAAAATAAGGATTCAAAATTTTTAATATGAATTCCAGGAATCTTATGCTCTAAAGCTCCAATCAAAGGGTCAGGCATGGCTTAATAGCCAGCCAAGCTTTAGTATGTAACTCAGACATGACACGCCTGACATTCCTTGCATTCAACAGCCAATTGGCTAAGAAAGACAAAGAAGCTCTTCTCTTGAGTATAAGGATTGAGACATGGCTTTACAGCCAGCCAGGCTCCAACATGCTTCATGAAACACTAGAATTCATTCTTAAAAATTCTGAAGCCATAGAATAATTTATTTTTGAAAACATTTTTTTTTTTTGAAAAATTTTTTGAAAACAAAGGAGGAATTTTTGAAAGATTTTTGAAAAATAATTTAAAAAAAAAAGTACCTAATCTGAGCAACAAGATGAACTGTCAGTTGTCCAAACTCGAACAATCCCCGGCAACGGCGCCAAAAACTTGGTGTTGTTGCCGGATCAAAAAGGAATCTGGCACTGATGTTACCAGACCAAAAGCTTGCCGAAGACTCAAACAATCCCCGGCAACGGCGCCAAAAACTTGGTGGACGAAATTGTGATCCTCAAAGTTAGTCTCTTTGTATTTGTATGAAATCAAAAATACCCCAAAGAGATCATGGTGTAATGAATTGGGATCTTAATAATCCCTGGTAATGGCACGTGTGATCACAACTCCGTTCAACTAACCAGCAAGTGTACTGGGTCGTCCAAGTAATAAACCTTACGTGAGTAAGGGTCGAATCCACAGAGATTGTTGGTATGAAGCAAGCTATGGTCACCTTGTAAATCTCAGTCAGGCGGATTTAAACATGATATTTTATTAGATTAAAATAAACAATAAAAGAATAGGGGTAGAGATACTTATGTAGATTCATTGGCAGGAATTTCAGATAAGCGAATGGAGATGCTTTTCGTTCCTCTGAACCTCTGCTTTCCTGCTATCTTCATCCAATCAGTCTCACTCCTTTCCATGGCTGGCTTTATGCAAGGGCATCACCGTTGTCAGTGGCTACATCCCCTCCTCTCAGTGAATCATATGCTCACGCACCCTGTCACGGCACGGCTATTCATCTGTCGGTTCTCGATCATGCTGGAATAGGATTCACCCTCCTTTTGCGTCTGTCACTAACACCCAACACTCGCGAGTTTGAAGCTCGTCACAGTCATTCAATCATTGAATCCTACTCAGAATACCACAGACAAGGTTTAGACCTTCCGGATTCTCTTGAATGCCGCCATCATTCTAGCTTACGCCACGAAGATTCCGGTTAAGAGATCTAAGAGATACTCATTCTAGCTTAATTCATGTAGAACATAAGTGTTTGTCAGGCACGCGTTCATAAGGTAGAAGGATGATGAGCGTCACACATCATCATCACCTTCATCACGTTCTTGGGTACGAATGGATATCTTAGAAGCGAAATAAGAAGAATTGAATAGAAAATAGTAGTACTTTGCATTAATCTTTGAGGAACAGCAGAGCTCCACACCTTAATCTATAGAGTGTAGAAACTCTACCGTATGAAAATACATAAGTGAAGGTCCAGGCATGGCCGAGAGGCCAGCCCCTCTGATCTAAGAACCAGACGTCCAAAGATGTCTAATACAATAGTAAGAGGTCCTATTTATAATAAACTAGTCACTAGGGTTTACATGAGTAAGTATTTGATGCATAAATCCACTTCCGGGGCCCACTTGGTGTGTGTTTGGGCTGAGCTTAAGTGTAGCACGTGCAGAGGCCATTTGTGGAGTTGAACGCCAGTTTCTGTGCCAGTTTGGGCGTTCAACTCTGGTTTTGGATCCTTTTCTGGCGCTGGATGCCAGATTTGGGCAGAAGGCTGGCGTTGAATGCCAGTTTACGTCGTCAATTCTTGGCCAAAGTATGGACTATTATATATTTCTGGAAAGCTCTGGATGTCTACTTTTCAACGCAATTGGAAGCGTGCCATTTCGAGTTCTGTAGCTCCAGAAAATCCACTTTGAGTGCAGGGAGGTCAGAATCCAACAGCATCAGCAGTCCTTTTTCAACCTCTGAATCTGATTTCTGCTCAAGTCCCTCAATTTCAGCCAGAAAATACCTGAAATCACAGAAAAACACACAAACTCATAGTAAAGTCCAGAAATATGAATTTAACACAAAATCTATTAAAAACATCCCTAAAAGTAACTAGATCCTACTAAAAACATACTAAAAACAATGTCAAAAAGCGTATAAATTATCCGCTCATCAGTGTGCAACACCAAACTTAGCTCCTTGCAATACAGAGAAATCTACTTAACTCTTTTATTGAAATAACTAGGAAAAGAAAATTACCTTTAGTTGGGTTGCCTGCCAACAAGTGGTCTTTTAATGTCATTAGCTTGACATGTTGTTCTTGACTTTCTTTCTCTTCTTCCAGTTTGTTAAGAGGAATGACCTCAGGGGGAAAGAGGAACAAGTCAGTGTCTCCTATCTTGGCCTCTTCCTAGCAAGCTTCCTTTTGTTATTTGCTTGATTTAACTTGCTTGCTGAATCAAGGGTTGGATTGCTTGTGGTTGACCATTTCTTCTTCCTTGATATAGTCAATTGTAGCTTGGTCACAATCCTCTTTTCGATGCTTTTGTTGGTTGCCTTCACTTCTTGGATATCAAGACTTGGTTGTTAAGGGATGGTTGGAGCATCCTCTTCATCAAGAGCTTCTTGAATTGGTGGTTCAATGAATTCACCTTCTATGCAACTCTTTGTTTCAATTGAGTGTGGATACCCTTGATTGACTTCCTCCCTTTCTTCTACTTGATGTTGCATTGAGTCTTTTGGGAGTGAGTTTGCATGTTCCTTTGTCACCCCTAGTAGCCTCTGTGGGTATAGAGCCCTAGGCTTATATACTCACACAACCTCCTCCTTATTCATATGAATCTCACTTGGTATAGGTGCCTCTTTTAATTGTTCTTCTGATTCCTCCATTGTACCTACCATTTGGTCCTCATCCTCCTTACTAAGCACCACTCCTAAGTGTTTTGCTGTATGGTTTAAATATGCTTCAATGTTTCTGAAGGTGATGGCTTGTTCTTCCCTCAATGCTCTGGACCATTAAATGAACTCCTCAGTTTTCAGAGAGAGTGAAGTGGTCTCTCTATATGATCTTAGCTCTTCAATGAATTGTTCTTTAGAATAGGGTTATGCTTTTTGTCTCAATTTTTTTTCATGCTCCCTTTTTGTTATTTTCTCTTCTTCATTTATCTTTATCATTTCTTCAAGGAGGAGTTCTATCCTAGAAAGTCTATCTAAGGGAGGTTGTGAGGGTTGGGATGGTTGGTTGTGGTTGGCTTGTGCGTTCTGAGAGTGGTATGACTCTTGTGGGTAATGGAATGAGCTTTGTGGACTGTGAAAAAAATTTTGTATGTAGTGAAATGAATTTTGTTAATGGTGAAATGAATTGTATAGATTTGGGAAGGAATTTTGTGCTGAGGCATTCTCAAGTGATGAAGAATTTGGACATGTAAAACTAGGAGGTGAGGTTGAATAATTAAGAGGTGATGACTCTTGATGAATGGGGTATGAATGAGTGAAATCTCTTTGATTTTGATCTTTTCAGCCACAACTTGAGTAGTGATCAATTGCATCAAAATATGGACCATTTTGTGGCTCTAGAAAGTAGCCCATTTCATGTTCTTGGTACTCCCACCCACCATGAGCATAATAATGTGAATCGTTCTGTGGTGGTGAAAAGTTTCCCATGAAATTTGATTGACCAAAATATGATGGATGCTCCTTTCTTTCTTGCAAAAAGCTCTGTCTCAAACAATAATCACCAAAAGAAATTAGAATCTCCATTTTCATAAAAGAGGAATTCTTAGTGAGGCAATATCACAAACAGCTCTTGGATTAGTGTGCTAGCAAGTAAATAAACAAGGAAAAACCACTTAAATTGCAGAGAATAAAAGTAAACAACTGAAATAAGACTAATCAACAAAAGAAAAAAAAGTGTTCAATCTAGTTATCCTCTAATTTAATCATTGTCAATGCAAAATCAATCCACGGCAACGGTGCCATAAACTTGATGCACAGAAATCTGTCTCTCAACAAATTTTCCTCGGCAAGTATACCGAATTGTTGTCAAGTAAAAACTCACAGTAGAGTGAGGTCGAATACCACAGGGATTGATTGGGGTATCAACTTTAAATAGAGGGGTGTTCAAGTTGAACTGAATCATATTTGAATTGAGAGTTGCAGAAAATTAAATGGCAGGAAACTTAAATGGCAAGAAATGTAAATGACAGAATGTAAATGGCAGAAATTAAATTGCAGAAGGTAGAATTGTAGGGAAATTAACTGCAAAAACTTAAATTGCAAAAAATTAAATGGGAGTGGGGTAATTGAGCATCAAAGTAAACAGCAGAATGTAAGAGAAAAGGAAAGATCAGAAGTGGGGGACTCATTAGGCTTAGGAGATGTTACAGTCTCCGGATCAAATTCATTCTAATCTCTTCCTCAATCAATGCATTCATTGATCTCCTTGGCAATCTTAGGTGATTGAATCCCAATTCCTTGGCAATTCAATCTCTCTAAGCATGAACAATTGCCCAATTCCTTGATTTAAGTGCTCATGGGAAGAGATGAAGTTTGGTCACTGATTATACCACACATCTTTATAGATCAAAGTATTGGTAGGATTACATGTCACTATATCCATCCAACCCCCAACCAAATCCAATGTGAGAAAGATTTCAAGCATGATTCTACGATTTCTCTTCCAAGCCTATCACAGAACCAAGTACATTCAATTTCTCTCCCAAGACAATTGAATGCTTGAATGAAGAACAAAATCTTTCTAGCATAATCAAGAGAAAAGAAGGAAGAAGAAGAATGAAAACTACAATTGATCCATTGAATTGTAACAGAGCTCCCTAACCCAATGAAGAGGGTTTAGTTGTTCATAGATCTAGGAATGGAAATTGAAATTGAAAAGTGCATTGAAAGTAAACAAAATTACAGAGAAAGTAAATTGCAGAGTGTTTCTAATTCTGGATCACAGATCCCAATCTGTCCAACCTTGAAAAGAAAAAGAAAGTACATAAGACTAAAAAAAAGTGCAGAGAAAATGAAGTCAAGGTTGCCCAATTGAGTCTTGGATGTGGGCCTTGGCCTTGATTGAACTCCAGCCTTTCTGAACTCCCAAAGACCCCCTCAGGGCCTCCAGAGAGCTCCTTCAATCTCCAAAGACTCCTCTATTTATACTCTCCTTCCCATCTTTAATTGAGTCTTGGATGTGGGCCTTGGCCTTGATTGAAGCAGTTAGGAGTGACTCTTAATGACGCTGATGAGGGTTGTTTGGCAACTAACGTTCACAAGTTTGCATGGGTGTATTTTGGAATGAAATTAGCCTCAACGTTGGTGATCAACGTTTATGGGCAAACGTTGTGTCAAACATTACTTGAAAAATAAATTCTAGGCGTTGCCAACAACATTTGACTCAATGTTGATGCACCAACGTTCGCCTTGTCACGCGTACGCGTTGCCCACGCGTACACATCAAACTGGAATTTGCACGTGTGCATCGCTCAGGCGTTCGCGTTACAGGCCAAAATGCGCTTCCACTCGTATGCATCACCACAAATTTTTCCAACTCCAGATTTGAAATTCTTATTGCAAGCGTTGGACTCAATGTTGGTTCACCAACGTTCCCCCCAACGTTGACCTGGCCACGCGTGCGCGTCACCTACGCGTACGCGTGGATTATTAATTTTCCATGCTCACGCGTACGCGTCGCCCACGTGTGCGCGTCATAGCAAATTTTTCCAATTCCAAATTCAGATTTTATTGAAGACATTGGAGGTAATGTTGGTTCACCAATGTTCCCTCTAACATTGGCACCATAATTGCAGAACGTTGCCAGCAATGTTGTTTGGCCACCAACGTTGCACTTTCCTCCTCCATCAACCTTGGAGAGCCAACTTTGGCCACCAACGTTGCTTCCTTCTCCTCTTCCTTGCTCTTCCTCTGTTTCTTTCCACCTATCATCAACCAAACAAAATGTATCAAAATCTCGCCATAATCACAAGATTTTTGCATCATTCATAGCATTAGATAATTTTTGCATAAATCTCATGAGAATGCACAAAATTAACAATGTTTGATTGAATCAAGGCATGCATGGAATTCTCATTCAAATACTTACTTATTACCTAAGAAATGCATGAAACTACCTTAAATCAAACTAAAAATGGCTTGTGAAACTAGCCAAGGTGCCCTGGCATCAGCTTTCTCTTTGTGGACAATTCCAAGACATAAGCCCTAGTCTCCCGCACTTGTAACACGCACCTAGTCTGGCCCTGCATGGTTTGTTTGGATGATACTTTTTGCATCTCAGACACTTTAAGTCTTCTGGTTGAGTACTAGTCTGCCTTTCTGAATTCTGCCCCTGACGATTGTCGTTTCTTCGGTCATTGTTCCGGCATTGAGAACGTGAAGTGACAAAATGACCCTTCTTGAAACCATGTCTCCTTGGTGTAATCTTCGTCTTATTTTCCTTTTTCTTTGTGAAAGATTCCCGGCGATTACTCCTTGTCACCACCATCCCTCTTGAGCTTCCTCCCGTTGCTTGAACCATGTTAGTTAACTCTGGATAACCCGTTATCTCCACTGGTACCACTGCACTCGGAGCATTATTTCTGCCTTCATGTTCATTTCCACTGTCATTACCAACTCTAGCTTGTGTTTCCATCCTATCCATCGCTCAGCTGGTTGCAGCAGCAACAACACCAATGGCAGCAGCAGCACTCGTCATTGCGGTCACAAAATCAGTTAAACTACCTAGTGGTATAGTTACCTCGTTACCTCTCCGTGTTTGACCTCGATTACGCCCACGACTATGCCCACGAGACGCCATTTGATTTCTGTTCACACCAAACAAGTGATATCAAGGTGATCAGTCTCAATATCGCAAGTCTTGTACTTCAAAGTCCCAAGTTAATGCTCATGAGCATTCATGACATATATATCAGTTAGATATCCTAATTAGCATGTATTGACACCCAGAGTATACCCAGAAGCATAGTCAGTCTGTCCCTCAGGCTCTACAAGAACAAACTGCTCTGATACCATAGTGTAACACCTTACGACACAGAGCTTTACACCTAGGATGTAAAATAGAGGTGGCGAGGCGCTACGACCTCTAGCCTTAGAGCCACAGGAATCTCAATTACCCCTTACTAACGAAGTTTTATGTCACATACCCCAATTAGCCCAGATAACTTGTTAGAACCCGTAATGCATTCTCAAGTTGTAGCTCAATATTATCTGGGTCAGGACTCGTAAGGAACTCATGTAGAATCGAGATTCATAAGAATGAAGGACAACAATGCATCATAGAATAGAATCAAACATAGATTGAAGTAGAAAAGTAATTGCATTAATCCATAAGAATCAGCAGAGCTCCTAACCTTAACCTAGGAGGTCTAGTTTCTCATACTGTACAGAAAATAACGTGTGAAATGTTCTGAGGGGTTGAAGATCTTAAACATGGGTGATCTTCGCCTATATATACTAATACTAAAACCTAAAGAGATATTAATAATAATTAGAAATTACAAAAATGAAATAAACTAAGCTAAAGGTGCGAAAAATCCACTTATGGGCCCACTTGGTGAGTGTTTGGGCTGAGCTTGGCTTCTAACTTGAATGAGTGGGCATTGGACGCCCACTAAGGAAAAACATACTAAAAGCTCAACGTAAAACTAGCCAATTTCACCCAAAAATCACCTAAAATCATAGGAAAAACACAAAAGCTCAAAGTAGCATCCAAAAAGTGAATTTTGCATTAAAACTTACTAAAACATACTAAAAGTTAACAAAATATATTAAAAATAGAAGGGAAATAGCATCAAAAAGTGTATAAAATATCCGCTCATCAGTAACGGGGATTTAATTTTTTTGTTTTGATAGCTCTTCCCACTCCGGTTGTTGGAGTAACATTCAGAAATAGATGCTCTCCTTCCTCAAACTCCAAAGGCTTCCGCCTTTGGTCGGCATAGCTCTTCTTACGTCTCTGAGCGACAAGCATTCGGCTTCGGATTGCTCAAGCTTAATTGAGTTCCAAATTCCCATTGGAAGGCTCCTCAGAATATTGAAGTGAAATGAGGATCTCTGTCAGATATAATGGTGGAAGGCACGCCGTATAACCTTATAATCTCTTTAATGTATAGCCGGCCTAACTCCTCCAATGTACAATTCATTCGAATGGGAAGAAAGTGGGACGACTTTGTCAGTTGATCCACAATCACCCAAATAACGTCATAACCAGCTCGAGTCCTAGGTAAGCCTGACACAAAGTCCATTGCAATGCTCTCCCACTTCCATTGCAGAATCTGTAAGGGCTGAAGGGTTCCTGATGGTCTCTGATGCTCAATTTTAACTTTTTTGACAAGTTAAGCACTTGGAAACGTGCAATGCCACTTCATTCTTCATTCCCGACCATCAGAACATCATTTTCAGATCTTGATACATCTTAGTGCTTCCCGGATGGATTGAAAACTCGCTTTTGTGTGCCTTGGTGCGAAATTTACAATCCACAAACTAACTGGCAAGTGCACTAGGTCGTACCAAGTAGTACCTCAAGTGAATAAGGGTCGATCCCACGAGGATTGATGGACTAAGAAACAATGGTTAAGTGATTCACTTAGTTAGACAAATAGAAAAGAGTGTTGAGAGTTCAATTGCATCAAATAGTAAATTCAGAAGATCAAAAAGCAAGCAGTAAATTGATGTGAATAATTTATGGAGAAAACAGTTAAGGTTTTATAGATATCTATCTTCCAGATTGACTTTTCTTACTAACTATTTTAATCATGCAAGATTCAATTCATGGAAAACTATATGTGACTAAACCCTAATTTCTTAGACCTTTTTAGTCTCCTCTAACCTTCATCAATCGCCAATTCCTTGTTCACTTAATTCCAATTAGAGGGTGAAGTTAAATTCTAGTTTATCTGCCACAAAAACCCTAATTACCCAAATATAAGAGGATTATATGTAACATATCCCGTTAAGTCCAGATAATTAGAAATTTAGGAGAAATTGTTTTCAAGCTGCTGTTCAAGTAAAGAGCTTTTCCAAGTTATACAAGAACTCAATTAGAACAAGGTTCATACTTCCGTTCCACCCAGATTCATAAGATAAAGAACAAAAACAATTCTTGAAATAGAAATCAGTACATGAATTAAAATAGAAAAATAATAATATCAATCCATACAATAGACAGAGCTCCTAACCTTAACAGTGGAGGTTTAGCTGCTCATAGTTCAGAGAAAAAATTAGGATTCAGAAAAACTGTAAATTGCGGAATGAGGTAGAAGAGAAGCGATGAATCGAAAGGGCTGATTATTTTCCCTTTTATATCTAATCTTAATTAATGTAAAATATATTTTCTAAAACTAAATAATATCTTTTCCTATTTGTAAATAAAATAAAGTTTAGTCAGAAATAAATAAATCATCTCGAGCTGCTCCTCTGGGATGAATGTGGACCACCAAGTTCATTAAGGTTGGCGCCAAACTTGGAAAATCCCAAGTTTGGCTCCACTTCAACCGTATGCAATACCACTTTTTCTTCATCTTGGCGCCAAACTTGGAGAATCCCAAGTTTGGCGCCACCAAGGAAGTGTGTTTGGTGAGTTTGCAATGATCATGTCGCCAAACTTGGAGAATCCCAAGTTTGGCGCCACCAAGGCCGTTCAATCTGGAGAAAAAATGTATACTATTATATATCGTTGGAAAGCTCCAGAAGTTAGCTTTCTAATGCCATTAGAATTGCATCAATTGGACCTCTGTAGGTCAAGTTATTTCTATTGGAGTATAAGAAGGTCAAGGTTGATAGCAAAATTCACTTTCTCCCTTTTCTGCTACAAAACTCTGTCAAATCCATCCGAATGCTACTTGAAATAAATAGAATTGCACACAACTCAAAGTAACATTCACAGTGGCTAAAAGATATTTATATCTTGATTAAACTTAACAATTCAAATGCAAATTCACTAGGAAAAGATAGGAAAGATGCTCACACATCACAGCGCCTCCTTCAAGATATTCTGCCGTAAGTCCCCGACATCCGGCATAATAATTCGGCCCTTGAACCTCCATAATCTACCTTTATCCTCTGACACTCTCCTTGATCAATTGTTGGCAATACTTTCTGTAATTCTTTATCGTCTTGATGAGCCTTTAAAAGTTCAGCTTTAAAATCACTTTAAATTTGCAACTGACTTAAACACGGAGTCCCGAACTCCTCTTTAACTCCCAATTTCAGACCTTCAAATGCTTTTAGCAACTCTTCCTCTCGCAGCATCATCCAAGTAGTGCATAGGGTCTTCCAGCTCAAAGCGTCCGCCACAACATTCGTTTGTCCAGGGTGGTAATTCAACTCAAAGTCATAGTCCTTTAGAAGCTCCATCCACCTCCTCTAACGCATATTCAATTCTTTTTTCTCAAAGAGGTACTTCAAGCTCTTGTGATCTGAGAAAACTTGAAATTTAACACAATAGAGGTAATGTCTCCAAATCTTCAGAGCAAACATAGCGGCAGCGAGTTTTAAGTCGTGAGACGGATAATTCATCTCATGCGGCCTTTCAATACGGTGCTGCATCAGCACGCACCCCAGACTTTTCAGTGATGCGTCACAGTATACCTCAAATGGTACACTCGGCTTGAGCAACACTAACACAGGTGCAGTGGCGAATCTCTGCTTCAATGCTTGAAAGCTTTCCTCACACTCAGGAGTCCAAACAAATGGTGCATCTTTTCTAGTCAGCTTAGTTAAAGGTAAAGCGAGTTGTGAAAATTCTTTAATGAACCGCCGATAATAATCTGCCAAACCTAGAAAATTCCTCATCTCCATCACAGAAGTTGGTCGCCCCTAATTCATTACCGCCTCAACTTTAGCAAGATCCACAGCAATCACCTGTTGACTTACCATATGACTAAGAAACTTTACCTCATTCTTCCAGAACTCACATTTAGATATCTTGGCGTACAATTTTCTATCCTTTAAGATTTGTAGCACAGCTCGCAAGTGTTCCGCATGTTCTGCTTCAGTTTTAGAGTAAATGAGGATGTCATCAATAAAGACGACAATGAATTTATCTAAGAACGGATGGAAGATTCGGTTTATATAGTCCATAAACACTGCAGGGGCATTGGTTAACCCAAAAGACATCACCGTGTATTCGTAGTGACCATATCGCGTTCTGAAAGCAGTCTTCGGAATGTCCTCGTTTCTAACCCTTATTTGATGATACCCAGATTATAAGTCAATCTTGGAAAACACTCCGGCCCCTTGTAGTTGGTCCATTAGATCGTCGATCCTTGGCAACGGATATTTATTTTTCACAGTAACCTTGTTCAACTGCCTATAGTCAACAAATAGGCGCATGCTCCCATCCTTCTTCTTTACTAGTAGCATCAGCGCTCCCAACGGAGAAACACTCGCTCGAATGAAATGTTTGCCCATTAAGTCTTCCAGTTGAGCCTTAAGTTCGGCCATCTCTAAAGGTGACATCCTATAAGGAGCACTCGAGATTGGACCCGCTCCAGGCACCAATTCAATTGCGAACTCAACTTGTCGATTAGGTGAAAATTCATCAATGTCATCCGAAAATACCTCAGGAAATTCACAAACAAGTAGAATTTGTTCCAAGCTTTGTTCATTTCCTGAAACACCCGCAGTTAATAGCATAACACCCTTACATTCATGTCCAGAATAGTTTACTACCATAGAGTTTAAGTAGTAGCTATTCGCCACAACTGGCCCTTTCGATCCTTCCAGCATAAAGTACACCAATTTCTCAGAACAATCAAGCAAAACATGATTCTTGGACAACTAATCCAGTCCCAAAATGAGCTCCAGACCAGTCATCGGAAAAGAAATCAAATCATGAATGAAATCACGTTGTTGAACCCGAAACAAGACTTGTGGACACCCTAACCTAGTCACAATGGCTTCATGGGTGATGGGTGGCATTATGCACCTTCAAATTATAACCCAAGACTACTATTCTCAATCATAGTTCATTAGCCCTCTCAAATGCAATGCAATGAATGTGTTGCTCCCGAATTAAATAAAGTATTTAAAACTTTACCAGCTATTTGACAGTTACCTCTGATCAAAGTCTCGGATCCCTCAGCACCTATTGCAGAAGTGGTGTACACTCTCCCTGGCCGCTGCGCTTTACCAGTCTCATACTTCTTCTCTGGGCAATTCTAGGCCAAGTGTCTGGGTTGTCCGCAGAAGAAACACACTCCCAGTCTTACTCTGCACGGGACCCCAGGGTGGTATTTCCCGCACCTCTGATAGCTCAAGTCCTGCTATGGCTGCTTTCCAAACCTTCTGCCCTGATTAGCATTGTGATTCGGCCTTTTGAAGTTGCCCTGACCTTGATTCTACTGTGGGACAAAGCCTCTGGTGCACGAAATTGTGATGTCCAGGCTCAAACTATTCCTGGCACGTGAGCAACTTGGTATGCGTAATCGTGATTACACATTCATGATTTGTCACAACTTCGATACAACTAACCAGCAAGTGCACTGGGTCGTCCAAGTAATACCTTACGTGAGTAAGGGTCGAATCCCACGGAGATTGTTGGTATGAAGCAAGCTATGGTCACCTTGCAAATCTCAGTTAGGCAGATATAAATTGATAATAGTGTTTTCGAATAATAAATAATAGAATAGGGATAGAGGTACTTATGTAAATCATTGGTAGGAATTTCAGATAAGCGAATGGAGATGCTTCTCGTTCCTCTGAACCTCTGCTTTCCTGCTATCTTCATCCAATCAGTCTTACTCCTTTCCATGGCTGGCTTTATGTGATACATCACCACTGTCAATGGCTACTTTCGGTCATCTCTCGGGAAAATGATCCAATGCCCTGTCACGGCACGGCTAATCGTCTGGAGGCATCACCCTTGTCAATGGCTTCATCTTATCCTCTCAGTGAATAATATGCTCACGCACCCTGTCACGGCACGGCTATTCATCTGTCGGTTCTCGATCATGCTGGAATAGGATTTACTATCCTTTTGCGTCTGTCACTAACGCCCTGCAATCGCGAGTTAGGAGCTCGTCACAGTCATTCAATCATTGAATCCTACTCGGAATACCACAGACAAGGTTTAGACTTTCCGGATTCTCTTGAATGCCGCCATCATTCTAGCTTACGCCACGAAGATTCTGGTTAGGAGATCTAAGAGATACTCATTCTAGCTTATTTCATGTAGAACAGAAGTGTTTGTCAGGCACGCGTTCATAAGGGAGAAGGATGATGAGCGTCACACATAATCATCACCTTCATCACGTTCTTGGGTGCGAATGGATATCTTAGAAGCGAAATAAGAAGAATTGAATAGAAAACAGTAGTACTTTGCATTAATCTTTGAGGAACAGCAGAGCTCCACACCTTAATCTATGGAGTGTAGAAACTCTACCGTTAAAAATACATAAGTGAAGGTCCAGGCATGGCCGAGATGGCCAGCCCCCTAAAACGTGATCAAAGGATCATAAGGTAATCCAAAGATGCCTAATACAATAGTAAGAGGTCCTATTTATAATAAACTAGCTACTAGGGTTTACATGAGTAAGTATTTGATGTATAAATCTACTTCCGGGGCCCACTTGGTGTGTGTTTGGGCTGAGCTTAAGTGTTGCACGTGCAGAGGCCATTTGTGGAGTTGAACGCCAGTTTTTGTGCCAGTTTGGGCGTTCAACTCTGGTTTTGGATCCTTTTCTGGCGCTGGACGCCAGATTTGGGTAGAAAGCTGGCGTTGAACGCCAGTTTACGTCGTCAATTCTTGGCCAAAGTATGGACTATTATATATTGCTGGAAAGCCCTGGATGTCTACTTTCCAACGCAATTGGAAGCGCGCCATTTCGAGTTCTGTAGCTCCAGAAAATCCACTTTGAGTACAGGGAGGTCAGAATCCAACAGCATCAGCAGTCCTTTTTCAACCTCTGAATCTGATTTCTGCTCAAGTCCCTCAATTTCAGCCAGAAAATACCTGAAATCACAGAAAAACACACAAACTCATAGTAAAGTCCAGAAATGTGAATTTAACACAAAATCTATTAAAAACATCCCTAAAAGTAACTAGATCCTACTAAAAACATACTAAAAACAATGTCAAAAAGCGTATAAATTATCCGCTCATCACAACACCAAACTTAAATTGTTGCTTGTCCCCAAGCAACTGAAAATCAAAATAGGATAAAAAGAATAGAATATACTATAAATTCTAAACTATCAATGAAACAGAGCTTCAATCATATGAGCGGGACTTATAGCTTTTTGCCTCTTGAATAGTTTTGGCATCTCACTTTATTCATTGAGGTTCAGAATGATTGGCATCTATAGGAACTTCAGATTTCGAATAGTGTTATTGACTCTCTTAGTTCAGTATGATGATTCTTGAACACAGCTTCTTTATGAGTCTTGGCCGTGGCCCTAAGCATTTTGTTTTCCAGTATTACTACCGGATACATAAATGCCACAGACACATAATTGGGTGAACCTTTTCAGATTGTGACTCAGCTTTGCTAAAGTCCCCAATTAGAGATGTCCAGGGTTCTTAAGCACACTCTTTTTTTTTTTTGCTTTGGACCTTGACTTTAACCGCTCAGTCTCAAGTTTTCACTTGACACCTACACGCCACAAGCACATGGATAGGGACAGCTTGGTTTAGCCGCTTAGACCATGATTTTATTCCTTTAGGCCCTCCTATCCACTGATTCTCAAAGCCTTGGGATCCTTTTTATTTGCCCTTGCCTTTTGGTTTTAAGGGTTATTGGCTTTTTGCTCTTGCCTCTTGGTTTTAAGAGCTTTTGGCTTTTTCTGCTTGCTTTTTCTTTCTATTTTTTTTTTCGCCTATTTTTTTTTTCTGCAAGCTTTGTTCTTTACTGCTTTTTCTTGCTTCAAGAATCATTTTTTATGATTTTTCAGATTATCAAATAACATGTCTCCTAGTCATCATTCTTTCAAGAGCCAACATATTTAACATTCTTAAACAACAACTTCAAAAGACATATGCACTGTTCAAGCATACATTCAGAAAACAAGAAGCATTATCACCACATCAATATAATTAAACTAAGTTCAAGGATAAATTCAAAACTCATGTACTTCTTGTTCTTTTGAATTAAAACAGTTTTTATTTTAAGAGAGGTGATGGATTCATAGGACATTCATAACTTTAAGACAGAGTTACTAACTACTAATGATCATGTAATGAAGACACAAACATAGATAAGCACATAACATAGAAAACGAAAAACAGAGAAAGTAAGAACAAGGAATGAGTCCACCTTAGTGATGTCCTTGAGCTCTTCTATGTCTCTTCCTTGCCTTGGCTGCTCCTCCTTCATTGCTTTTAGATCTTCTCTGATTTCATGAAGGATGATGGAGTGCTCTTGATGTTCCACCCTTAGTTGCTTCCAATAATTGTGTGGAAGAAAATGTATCCCCTGAGGTATCTCAGGGATCTCTTGATTTGCAGTCAAATGTTCTACCACTGAGCTATAAACCCTTGATGGAAGCTTTTGTCTTCCCTTTCCTCTTTCTAGAGGTTTCTCTGGCCTTAGGTGCCATCAATGGTTATGGAAAAAACAAAAAAGCTATGCTTTTACCACACCAAACTTAGAATGTTGCTCGCCCTCGAGCAAAAGAAGAAAGAATAGAAGAATAAGAAGAAGATATGGAGGAGATGGATGGGAGTGTGTATTAGGCCATATGGGTGGGATTGGGTGGGAGAGAGATGTTGAATTTTGAAGGTAGTGGGTGTATGGATGTGAGTGGTAAATGGAAAGTAGAAGGGATGATCATGAATGGGAAGAGAGATGATGAGGTAGGTGGGGATACTGTGGGGTCCACAGATCCTGAGATGATCCTGTGGGGTCCACAGATCCTGAGGTGTCAAGGCATTTACATCCCTGCACCAATTTAGGCATGTAAAATGCCCTTGCACACAACTCTGGGCGTTCAGCGCCAGGTTGGTGCCCATTTTGGGCGTTCAACGCCCCTTTGCTGCCATTTCTGGCGTTGAACGCCAGAACCATGCTTGTTCTGGGCGTTCAGTGCCAGGATGCTCCCATTCTGGGCGTTCAGCGCCAGAACTATGCTCTGTTCTGGCGTTTGAACGCCAGACAGATGCTCCTCCAGGGTGTGATTTTTCTTCTGCTGTTTTTGATTCCGTTTTCAATTTTTATATTTATTTTGTGACTCCTCATGATCATGAACCTATAAAGACACATAACTAAGAAAAATATAGTTAGACAAATAAACATTGGGTTGCCTCCCAACAAGCGCTTCTTTAATGTCAATAGCTTGACAGTGGGCTCTCATGGAGCCTCACAGATGTGCAGAGCTTTGTTGAGACTCTCCAACACCAAACTTAGAGTTTGGATATGGGAGTTCAACACCAAACTTAGAGTTTGGTTGTGGCCTCCCAACACCAAACTTAGAGTTTGACTGTGGGGGCTCTGGTTGACTCTGCTTGGAGAGATGCTTTTTCTGCTTCCTCTCCATGGTTGCAGAGGGAGATCCTTGAGTTTTAAACACAAGGGAGTTCTCATTCCATTGAAGGAATATTTTACCTCTGTCAACATCAATCACAGCTCTTGCTGTGGCCAGGAAAGGTCTTCCTAGGATGATGGATTCATCCTCTTCCTTTCCAGTATCCAGGACTATGAAATCAGCAGGGATGTAAAGGCCTTCAACCTTTACTAACACGTCCTCTACTTGTCCATAAGCCTATTTTCTTGAGCTGTCTGCCATCTCTAATGAGATTTTAGCAGCTTGCACCCCATAGATTCCCAGTTTCTCTATTACAGAGAGGGGCATGAGGTTTATTCCTGAACCAAGGTCACACAGAGCCTTAAAGATCATGGTGCCTATGGTACAGGGTATTATGAACTTTCTAGGATCCTGTCTCTTCTGAGGTAATGTCAGTTGATCCAGATCACTTAGTTCATTGATGAACAAGGGAGGTTCAACTTCCCAAGTATCAATGCCAAATAATTTGGCATTTAGCTTCATGATTGCACCAAGAAACTTGGCAGTTTGCTCTTCAGTAACATCCTCATTCTCTTCAGAAGAGGAATACTCATCAGAGCTCATGAAGGGCATAAGGAGGTTCAATGGGATCTCTATGGTCTCTAGATGGGCCCCAGAGTCCTTTGGTTCCTCAGAGGGAAGCTCCTTATTGACCACTGGACGTCCCAGGAGGTCTTCCTCCTTGGGATTCACGTCCTCTCCTCTCCTCACAGGTTCGGCCATGGCGCTTATGTCAATGGCCTTGCACTCTCCTTTTGGATTCTCTTCTGTATTGCTTGGGAGAGTACTGGGAGGGATTTCAGTGATCCTTTTACTCAGCTGGCCCACTTGTGCTTCCAAATTTCTAATGGAAGACCTGGTTTCATTCATGAAACTTACAGTGGCCTTAGATAGATCAGAGACTAGATTTGCTAAATTAGAAGCATTTTGTTCAGAGTTCTCTGTCTGTTGCTGAGTGGATGATGGAAAAGGCTTGCTATTGCTAAACCTGTTTCTTCCACCATTGTTAAAGCCTTGTTGAGGCTTTTGATCCTTCCATGAGAAATTTGGATGATTTCTCCATGATGAGTTATAGGTGTTTCCATAAGGTTCACCTAAGTAATTTACCTCTGCTATTGCAGGGTTCTCAGGATCATAAGCTTCTTCTTCATGAGAAGCCTCTTGAGTACTGTTGGATGCAGCTTGCATTCCATGCAGACTCTGAGAAATCATATTGACTTGCTGAGTCAATATTTTATTCTGAGCCAATATGGCATTCAGAGTATCAACTTCAAGAACTCCCTTCTTCATAGGCGTCCCATTACTCACAGGATTCCTTTCAGAAGTGTACATGAACTGGTTATTAGCAACCATGTCAATGAGTTCTTGAGCTTCTGCAGGCGTTTTCTTTAGGTGAATGGATCCACCTGCAGAAGTGTCCAGTGACATCTTAGATAGCTCAGATAAACCATCATAGAATATATCTAGGATGGTCCATTCTGAAAGCATGTCAGAAGGACACTTTTTGGTCAACTGTTTGTATCTTTCCCAAGCTTCATAGAGGGATTCACCTTCTTTCTGTCTGAAGGTTTGAACATCAGCTCTAAGCTTGCTCAGCTTTTGAGGAGGAAAGTACTTGGCTAAGAAAGCCGTGACCAGCTTATCCCAAGAGTTCAGGCTGTCCTTGGGTTGAGAATCCAACCATAATCTAGCTCTGTCTCTTACAGCAAAAGGGAAAAGCATGAGCCTGTAGACTTCAGGATCTACTCCATTAGTCTTAACAGTATCACATATCTGCAAGAATTCAGTTAAGAACTGAAAAGGATCTTCAGATGGAAGTCCATGAAACTTGCAGTTCTGCTGCATCAGAGAAACTAATTGAGGTTTCAGCTCAAAGTTGTTTGCTCCAATGGCAGGAATGGAGATGCTTCTTCCATGTAAATTGGAATTAGGTGCAGTAAAGTCACCAAGCATCTTCCTTACGTTATTATTATTTTCGGCTGCCATCTCCTCTTCCTGTTCGAAAATTTCTGAAAGGTTATTTCTGGATTGTTGTAATTTAGCTTCTCTTAATTTTTTCTTCAGAGTCCTTTCAGGTTCTGGATCTGCTTCCACAAGAATGTTCTTATCCTTGCTCCTGCTCATATGACAAAGAAGAGGGCACAGAAAAATAATAATAATAATAGAGATCCTTTATACCTCAGTATAGGGATCCCTGTGTGAGTAGAAGAAGAGGGGAAGACAAAGAATGTAATAGAATGGAAGAAACACAACTGTGAGGATGGTAGAGATGTGAGATGAGATGTTAGTAGATGAATAAATAAATAGAATAAGATGAGAGAGAAGGAATTTTCGAAAATGATTTTTGAAAAAGAGTTAGTGATTTTTGAAAATAGTTTTTGAAAAATGTTAGTAATTTTCGAAAATTAAGATTTAAAATTAAAAATTAATAAATTAAAAAGAAATTTTGAAAAAAAGAGAAGATATTTTCGAAAATGAGAGAGAGAGTTAGTTAGGTGGTTTTGAAAAAGTTAAGAAACAAACAAAAAGTTAGTTAGTTAGTTGAAACAAATTTAGAAAATCAATTTTGAAAAGATAAGAAGTTAGGAAGTTAGAAAAGATATTTTGAAAATCAAATTTTTGAAAAAAGATAAGATGAGAAGAAATTTTTGAAAAGATATGATAGAAATTAGTTTTGAAAAAGATTTGATTTTTAAAATCTCAATTAATGACTTGATTCTCAAGAAATCACAAGATATGATTCTAGAACTTAAAGTTTGAATCTTTCTTAACAAGCAAGTAACAAACTTCAAATTTTTGAATCAAAACATTAATTGATTATGTTATTTTCGAAAATTTGATATAAAAATAAGAAAAAGATTTTTGAAAAATATTTTTGGAATTTTCGAAAATAACTAAGAATTTTGAAAAAGATTTGATTTTTGAAAAATATTTTGAAAAAGATAAGATTTTCAAATTGAAAATTTGATTTGACTCATAAGAAACAATTTGATTTTAAAAACTTTTGAAAAAGTCAACTCAAATTTTCGAATTTGATGAGAGAAAAAGGGAAAGATATTTTTTTTTTATTTTTGAAATTTTTATGAAAACATGAAAATTATGCAATGCATGAAATTTTTAGATCAAAACAATGAATGCATGCAAGAATGCTATGAATGTCAAGATGAACACCAAGAACACCATGAATGTCAAGATGAACATCATAGACACAATTTTGAAAAAGTTTTAATGCAAAGAAAACATGCAAGACACCAAACTTAGAATTCTTTAATGCTTACGCACTAAGAATTCAAGAATGCATATGATAAACATGAAAAGACACAAAACAAAAAATCATCAAGATCAAACAAGAAGACTTACCAAGAACAACTTGAAGATCATGAAGAACACTATGAATGCATGATATTTTCGAAAAATGCAAGATGCACATGCAATTGACACCAAACTTATGATATGACTCAAGACTCAAACAAGAAACATGAAATATTTTTTATTTTTGTGATTTTCTAAATTTTTTTTTTTTGGATTTTTATTTTATATTTTTCGAAAAATTATTTTGAAAAAGAAAAATAAGGATTCCAAAATTTTTAATATGAATTCCAGGAATCTTATGCTCTAAAGCTCCAATCAAAGGGTCAGGCATGGCTTAATAGCCAGCCAAGCTTTAGCATATAATTACATGGACTGGAGTGATTAGTTGAATACCAATCCCAAAGCAGTTTGGGTATGGCTTTACAGCCAGATAGGATTCAACATGTTTCATGAAACACTAGAATTCATTCTTAAAAATCTTGAAGCCATAGAATAATTTATTTTTGAAAACATTATTTTTATTATTTTTTTTTTTTTTTTTTTCGAAAACAAAAGAAAAATTTTTGAAAGCTTTTTGAAAAATTTTTGAAAACAAAACAAAAAGAAAATTACCTAATCTGAGCAACAAGATGAACCGTCAGTTGTCCAAACTCAAACAATCCCCGGCAACGGCGCCAAAAACTTGGTGCACGACATTGTGATGTCCAGGCTCAAACTATTCCTGGCACGTGAGCAACTTGGTACGCGTAATCGTGATTACACATTCATGATTTGTCACAACTTCGATACAACTAACCAGCAAGTGCACTGGGTCGTCCAAGTAATACCTTACGTGAGTAAGGGTCGAATCCCACGGAGATTGTTGGTATGAAGCAAGCTATGGTCACCTTGCAAATCTCAGTTAGGCAAATATAAATTGATAATAGTGTTTTCGAATAATAAATAATAGAATAGGGATAGAGGTACTTATGTAAATCATTGGTAGGAATTTCAGATAAGCGAATAGAGATGCTTCTCGTTCCTCTGAACCTCTGCTTTCCTGCTATCTTCATCCAATCAGTCTTACTCCTTTCCATGGCTGGCTTTATGTGATACATCACCACTGTCAATGGCTACTTTCGGTCATCTCTCGGGAAAATGATCCAATGCCCTGTCACGGCACGGCTAATCGTCTGGAGGCATCACCCTTGTCAATGGCTTCATCTTATCCTCTCAGTGAATAATATGCTCACGCACCCTGTCACGGCACGGCTATTCATCTGTCGGTTCTCGATCATGCTGGAATAGGATTTACTATCCTTTTGCGTCTGTCACTAACGCCCTGCAATCGCGAGTTAGGAGCTCGTCACAGTCATTCAATCATTGAATCCTACTCGGAATACCACAGACAAGGTTTAGACTTTCCGGATTCTCTTGAATGCCGCCATCATTCTAGCTTACGCCACGAAGATTCTGGTTAGGAGATCTAAGAGATACTCATTCTAGCTTATTTCATGTAGAACAGAAGTGTTTGTCAGGCACGCGTTCATAAGGGAGAAGGATGATGAGCGTCACACATAATCATCACCTTCATCACGTTCTTGGGTGCGAATGGATATCTTAGAAGCGAAATAAGAAGAATTGAATAGAAAACAGTAGTACTTTGCATTAATCTTTGAGGAACAGCAGAGCTCCACACCTTAATCTATGGAGTGTAGAAACTCTACCGTTAAAAATACATAAGTGAAGGTCCAGGCATGGCCAAGATGGCCAGCCCCCTAAAACGTGATCAAAGGATCATAAGGTAATCCAAAGATGCCTAATACAATAGTAAGAGGTCCTATTTATAATAAACTAGCTACTAGGGTTTACATGAGTAAGTATTTGATGTATAAATCTACTTCCGGGGCCCACTTGGTGTGTGTTTGGGCTGAGCTTAAGTGTTGCACGTGCAGAGGCCATTTGTGGAGTTGAACGCCAGTTTTTGTGCCAGTTTGGGCGTTCAACTCTGGTTTTGGATCCTTTTCTGGCGCTGGACGCCAGATTTGGGTAGAAAGCTGGCGTTGAACGCCAGTTTACGTCGTCAATTCTTGGCCAAAGTATGAACTATTATATATTGCTGGAAAGCCCTGGATGTCTACTTTTCAACGCAATTGGAAGCGCGCCATTTCGAGTTCTGCAACTCCAGAAAATCCACTTTGAGTGCAGGGAGGTCAGAATCCAACAGCATCAGCAGTCCTTTTTCAACCTCTGAATCTGATTTCTGCTCAAGTCCCTCAATTTCAGCCAGAAAATACCTGAAATCACAGAAAAACACACAAACTCATAGTAAAGTCCAGAAATGTGAATTTAACACAAAATCTATTAAAAACATCCCTAAAAGTAACTAGATCCTACTAAAAACATACTAAAAACAATGTCAAAAAGCGTATAAATTATCCGCTCATCAGCCTCCACACTTAAAATTTCTACCCCTTGGTGCCAAATTCCTTCCTTGAGCCCTCTGAAAAGGCATCTTCAGACTTCCCTTTTCCACTGTGACTTTCCTCACATACTCTTCCGCCACTCGGCTCTTGTTTACGAGCTCGGAAAAGACCTTCATCTCCATCAGTGCAAAGGAGCTCAGAATATCACTCCAAAGGCCTCCCTCGTACTTGATACATTTTCATTCAGCAAAATCCTCAGGTGCACCTTGGCAAATGCGAGAAAATTGGCACAGTTCTTCGAACCTGTTAGTATACTCGGTAACAGTCATCTGGATTTGTTTTAGCTGCAGCAATTCAAGCTCCTTAGCATTCCTAACTGAACTGGGAAATTACTTTCTATAGAATTCTGTTCGAAACACTTCCCAAGAGATTGCAGCACCATCTGGTTGCAGGATACGTCGTGTTCCCTGCCACCAGTACTGGGCCTCACCTTGCAACTGATGAGTCCCGAATTTGACCCAATGCTATTCGTGAACCTGCTGAGCCTGTAGTGCCTGCTCCATCACCTGAATCCAGTTATCTGCCTCAATGGGGTTTTAGGTCCCCCTGAAGGTCAGATGGCGCACTTTCATAAAAGAAGCAAGCGTCATTGGACCCTCTTCACCGTTATTTTCATTGTTCCCATTGATCATTTGGTTTTCCAGCGATTCGGCTGTCTCCTGAATAGCCACAGCCATGTTTTCTAGGGAAGCCATGAAGTCTACAGGGTTGTTTCCTATCGGTTCAGGAATAGCATTTCCTATTCTACACACCAAACAAGTGATATCAAGTTGATCAGTCTCAATATCGAAAGTCTAGTGCTTCAAGTCCCAAATGCATGCTCATGAACATTTATGTAGGGGTGTTCATGGATCGGATCGTATCTGCAGATTCGCGGTAAATATCCGCATCCGATCCAACAATTGCGAATACGATCCGATCCGCACATTTTAAGGATCAGATCGCGGATTTCTGCTCTGTATCCGCATATCCGATCCGCGGATCCACAGATCCGCACAATAATAATTAAAAAAGACATAAATATATTAGTTACTTAGTTTCTCAGCCACCTGACCTAACCCTAATCTCACTTCCCACTTTACCCTTCCCTTCCTTGTTGCTTCACAGCGCTGAAACCCCAAATCCCCAATCTTACCCATTTACCCCCAATCTCTCAGAACGTTTACCCTGCCGTTCACCCCCAATCCCTCAGACTCTCATCTATTCGGCCATTCACCCCCAATCTCTCAGACTCTCACTCATTCTGCTGTTCACCCAATGTCGTCAGTTTCGTGCGAGATTCTGAGGAAAACCGCAAGTATCTTGTGAGAATAGAAGCATTCCTGCTTGTGTTGGTCGGTTTCCTCCTCAACATTGACAATAATTTTCAGTTCCTTGAGCAGGCTGTTATGGCGTTGAATCTTGAATCTAGTTCTGGATAAAATCAAAGACCTTGATGCTCAAGAACCAGAGCAGCACTAGTAGCAGCTTCTTGGATTTTCTGGTTGAAAACCCCCCAATCCCTCACCTCTAATCTCTCACAGTCTCACCCATAGCTGCAACAGACATCCACAGCTGCAACATTCACCCATTCGTCCCTTTCGTTGCGTTCAGGACTTCAGGTAATTTTCATGAGTAACCTGCTGAATTGAAATGCTCTATTTCTCTATTCTGTATTTGTTAGTTTGTATGTTTTAGTTAGTAGTTGTTATTCATATATTATATTATTTTATTTTTGTAATTTAAGAAAAGTTTGATTAAAATTATTTTAGGAACAAATAGGTTTAAAAGTGTGAAAGAAACATTTTTATTGAATTTTAACATAAAAATATTATTAAATAGAGAGTTTAATTATGTGGATATATCCGAGACCCGATCCGATCCAATCCGATTTTGCGGATCGAATCGGATCGGATCCGACACTTAAAAACACGGATATTGTATCCGATCTGATTCGTTGGGAATTGTGCGGATCGGATCGAATTTTCGGCCATATCCGATCCGATCCGATATGCCACATATATCAGTTAGATATCCTAATAGCACATAAACACACACACATAGAATGCACAGAAGCATAGTCCGTCTATCCTTCAGGCTCTATAAGAACGAATTGCTCTGATACCATAATGTAACACCCTACCAAACAGAGCTTTACACTTAAGTCGTAAAATAGAGGTGGTGTGGTATTACGACCTCTAAAAATAAAAATATTTACACATAGTAATTGAAAGGATATAATATGTTCGAGGAGCCTTTAAAAAAAATAGGTAAAACAAAAATCACGAAATTAAAAAGCGCAACGCTCAGAAAACAAGATTACTTGCGTGTGAAGGAAACTAAAGTTCATAAGTATGATTAAGGAAAAAGTAGGAATAGAGGGTCAAGAGTACAAAATAATAGGCTCCTAACTCAGCCTGTGAAGCTAAGGCTGGCTGGAGAATATTTACATACAAAATATACAACCCATAACCCAAAATACATGTTCAAACCTTAGTTCTCTATAAACCTCTAAGAGGTACAAAATAACACAAGTATATATATATAAGGAGAGAGTCTATACATATATAACAAAGATCAAAAGTAAAGCCCTAAACTATCCACTTCGCTGCAGAGCTCCAGATGCCTAGCCAGGTGCCAATCGACCTACATCTGAAAAAACAACAATATCGTATGGAACGAGAACCGGGGGTTCTCAGCATGGTAAAGGTGCCACGTACATAAGATATAAGGTCCTGAGAATGCCAGAGGCAATCCTAGAATGCCGACACTCAGATTTTAAAACTTAAAGGACTAAAACAGAAACCATAAACGGGTGATCTTCTAAGATTCTAACCTAACCAAACCTTAAATTTGACTAAACTCCCTAACTTCCTGCCTTTCCTCCGATCCTCCAACACCAGTGAAATCACACAAACAAACAAGAAAGCAAGGGTAAACACAGCTAGTATAAAAGTACTGTAATTAGCGAATATAGCAGTTAACATAGAAAATTCATTTAGGCATTCCCAATTAATGCACAAACAAACAAAGCAAACAATATGCACATGATGTATGCCTGTCCTATGGCTGATGAGTCTCATCTGTCACTTATTAAGCCAACCTGACAAGTCCAGCTGCTAAACCCTGGACTGTCCCCCGTCGCGCATCCCTATGAGTCTATGCATAACTTTTTCTTTTCTCATTCATAATTCATATATATAATTTTACTCAATGGGGGTTAACCTTCCCAGGAATTTATAAGTGCCCGGTCACCCTTATGATGTAGGGTCAACAGAGTATCGAGTCTCAACCTGGAAAATGTGGTGGCAAGCCACGGTACTTTACCCAGGGAAACTCGCATCTCAGATAATTGGGTGCACAAGCCAATAAACATTCATGATCATTTGTAAACATTGCATATTCATATCATTAAAGTTATAGCACCATATGCACTCTAAGTAGTCACATTTCCATATATAATTCATCAATTTTCCAACCTTGCTTCACCCCCAAGTTACCTCCATTTTCTAACTCCATCTTGTTACTAGGCTTACTAATAAGATCTAGGGTTAAAAGAATGAAAATAGAGGTTTAGAAGTTCAAAATTTAGCTTTAAAACACAAAACTTAGGTTTGCTGAAATAGGGGCCACACGTACGCGTGGGCGTGCGTTTTGCCATGCTCATGTATGCAAGCACTTTGCTCGCGTACGCGAGATGCCCAACCTGAAAGAGTTGGTCGCGTCGCGTGCAGGAGGTCGCATACGCAACCCCCCAAAAATCACTGCGCAAGCACGCTGCCCGCGTACGCAAGATGCCAAACCCGAAGAGTTTGGTCGCGTCACATGTAGTGATCGTGTACGCAAGTTATGCAGAACAGCTAAAATGCTGAATGCTGTAGAATTTTCTATTTTTCTCTCCAAACTTCCGACGCAAATAACTTTTTTGTTTGAAAACATTTTTCATCCGTTCTTCGAAAAGCGTAAACTTCACGAACCCATTTTCATATAAAATAAGTTTGAAACAATTTGGAGGTCTGGAAGCCAAGTTATGGATCGCCTAAGTTCGGCCAAAAATCAGTTTTTATATAAAACTTCAAACCTCAAATTTCATTAGAAACCCAACTCAAATTTAAACTTCTATACCTATATTCAGCTAAGCAACATATCATAGCACACCAACACAGTACTAAAATCCCCACATCATACCATATTCAATCATACTTCAATATTACACAATTTCAAACCTAAATTTCTCATTTTAAATCAACAAGATTATCATCCCCCACTCATTATATATTTATAACATCGTGTCATTCATCACCGACTCATCACTTAACATCCTATCACCATTATAAACAACAATCATCCAACAAATACTCAATTAATATCATAATCATTATTAAGGGTGCTAAGCATTAAACATATTCATACATTCCTACCTATCCTATGGTCATCTGGCATAAGTTTTCACAGGACATTATATATTAAATACGAGAAACCTAAATCATACCTTGGCTGATTTTCACGTATAACCCGAGACACCACCAAGGTACCAAACACAGCCCCAAAGGTCCAAAATCTCCAAAGCAATGACACCTAAACTCCACCAAGCCTCCAATGTATACAATCAAGTTCCAAATTACATATACACTAACCTAATTCACATATATCACACATACATACCCAAAATTCAGTACCTAACATAGTCAATTAAGGAATTAGTTAAGGTTCTAGAATTCTTACTTTACCCAAGCACCATATAAGCAAGAGTGAATGTTTTTCTCAAGCTAATCGGATCCTATAACATCAAAGAACTAAAATCTCAACACCACTCCATATAATTTTCAAAAATTTGGGCAAAAATGGAGGCTGAGAATGAAAATGGAAGTTTCATTCTAATCTATGTACTGGGCTTTGTAGAGCTCAATACCGCGGACGCGTGGCCGCAAACGGTACGGTGATCAGAGCTTGGAGCGGAAAGTTATGGAGGATTCAATCAAGGCCTACGGTTGGAACCCTTCTCTTCTCTCCCCTTGGCTTGATTCAGCATTCCTTTCCTGAATGAGGAAGAAGAGGACTCTCTTCATCAAGTTATTGGGTCAATGGATTGAGCCTTGGGTCCATTTTGGGCCCAGTTTGACCAGTTCGGCCCAATCTTGGGCCAAATTATTTGAAATTAGTGTCAAAATTCTTGTTTTAATTAGCTCTATCTTAATTTAATATAAAATTTACATTTCTAATTTTCTTTATTAAAATTAATTTATTAATTAATTATTCGATAATTTCACGTGGTTTACATGGAGGAATACTTAAATAAGTCTTTCCAGACTCATCAAAAGAACAAGTAGTTAAATATCATTCTGGGATATGGAATTTGGCTCAGAAAAATTATGCCACTATTAAAAAAAATACTAGCTATTGTCTTATGTGTTTCACGATTTCAAGAAGACCTGTTTAATAAGAGCTTCTTAATCAGGACTGATTGTAAAGCTGCTCCGAGCGTACTAAAAAATGATTTTAAAAATCTAGTTTTTAGACAAATATTTTCTAGATGACAGGATATATTATCATGCTTTGATTTTACTATTGAACACATTAAAGGTGAATCGAATGCATTACCTAATTTTCTAATAAGAGAATTTTTGCAAGGTAGAAACGAGCAAGAAGTAAGCAAACAGTGAAGATTATGGTCAACCAGTTGACCAACTAGCGACTTCATTAAAAGCCAAACAATTAGCCATTAAACCTTTGACACTGTCACAGGTTGTTAAGAGCGAAAAAACATCTGCATCAACTAAAAGCTTATATGAAGTCCCTACCGTTAATAGATATACATTATTACAACCATCTGACCTATTTAAAACTAAACCAATATCAGAAGAACATCCTTACCATGAAAAATTTGTACTTATGAAAATAATGACTTTTTTCCAATACTTTCCATTACCCATCAATAAGTATCTGATAAACCCCAATTTTGTGATTTATCTTGTGCTTAATTTGGGGGATTTTATCAACTTATCTCACATTTATTGAATGAAATATCATGATTTTGTAATTCTCTCTAAATTTGTGCTTAAGAGTGAAAACATACTTTTTGGGCCTTAAAATAGCTAAATTTAATTCACCTTAATTCTATTCGATGCCTTGATATGTTTGTTTAGTGATTTCAGATTCATAAGGCAAGTATTGGATGGAAGAAGTGAAGAAAATGCATGCAATGTAGAGAATTCATGAAGAAATGAGCGTTTGAAGGATTGAAGGCCACGTGCACGCGTCACCCACGCGTACGCGTGAGAAGAAATTTTGGTCAGCGACGTGCACGCGTCAGCCATGCGCACGCGTGACGAGCGGCATATGACTCACTTAAAGTGAATTCGCTGGGGGCAATTTATGAGTTTTTCAGGCCTAAATCCAACTCATTTCTGAGGCTATTTGATGTAGAACTCAAGATTGGACAAAGGAGGAGCAATTACATTAGCTTAGGATCATGTAGATTAGTTTTCTAGAGAGAGAAGCTCCCTCTTCTCTCTAGAATTAGGGTTCTTAGGTTTATTTTTCTCTTAGATCTAGGTTTAATTTCTTGGTTTCATCTTGTTTCTTTTATATTTTCATGCTCTGGTAGTTCAATTCTCTAGTGTCTTCTTGTTAATTTCTCTTTTTATGCCTCTTTTATGTTGGTACACTTTTGTTGGATTTGGATTTCCTTTTAATGCAATTGATGTTTTATGTTCCTTAATTGTTTAATTGAGTTGTTAATCTTACTTTTCTTGCATTGGGTAGTGGTAGATTTTATTATTTCTTGTAATTTTATGATGTTTTCCTTTTATGCCTTCCAAGTGTTTGACAAAATGCTTGGTTGGATGTTAGAGTAGATTTTTTAGCATTCTTGGCTTGGAAAGAGAAATTAGGTAATCTTGAGTCATTAATACCCAACTTTTATTCATGATCTAGAGTTGTTAGTTAATATTGTTTCCATTGATGCTAATCTTTTGCTAATTTAATTAGTAAGTTGATTAGGACTTTTGGATTGAGATTAACTAGTCTTATTTGACTTTCTCTCGTGTGTGAAGATAATATTGTACCTTCTTCCAACATTGGAGATGACGAAATAGGATAAATTCTTGTTAATTATTGTTATGATTAGTGACTAGGATAGAAATCCTATATTCTCAATCCTTTCCATGAATGTCTATCTTTATCACTTGTTTTCTTAGTTGCTTGCTTTATTTTCTTACCATTTATTTTCTTGCCCTTTTACCAAATCAAACCCCCTTGTTCCTTTATAGCCAATAATTGATCACTTCATTGCAATTTTTTTGTGAGACGACCTGAGATTTGAATACTTCGGTTAATTCTTATTGGGATTTGTACTTGTGATAACCACTATTAAAACTTTGATTGAGTATTATTTGTTGGTTGGGAACTATACTATCAACGGAATTATTTAGTGAAAATTCCTAACCGACAAAAATACTCTTTCAGTATCCCAAAAATCTGAACATTTTATGAGTTTATTTTAGTTGACATAGGATATATTGAACTAACCCACAATAAAGATCCAACTACAAAAGACACAATATACTCTAAAATTAAGATCCTCAAAGTAATAACCCTGTCAGAATGAGAAAGACCTCCCATTTATTGTAAAAATTTTACTAGAAAATTTGAGCCTTAAAATTACTCCTATAATGATTACATAGATGTCTGGTGGTATACCCTGTATCTTCCTCCAAATTCACACTCCTGGTTCATATGATTCCACAAGGGAATTTCTCTACAATTTCCTAAGTGGTTTCTGTAACACCCTACCACACAGAGTCTTACACTCAAGTCGTAAAACAGAGGTGATGAGGTATTACGACCTCTAATATATATATAGTTGAAAGGAATTTATATTCGAGCAGCCTTGAAAGAGTGTTTTAAACAAAAATTGCAAAATAAAAAGCATAACACTCACGTAAACGGAAACTTGCATACGAAAAAAAGTAAAGACACAAATATATAATAAGAGTAGAGGGTCAAAAGATACATAATATCAAACTCCTGGCTCGACCTGCGAAGGCAAGGCCGGCCAGAGAATATTTACAAAGGTGTATATACATATATAACCAGTCAAGCCCAAAATACAAAAACATATGCTTAGTTCTCTATCAAAAGCCTCTATGAGGTATAAGAGTAAAATATATACAAAAAGAGAAGTCTAAACATATATATAAACATAGCAAAAGACATAAACTAATATCCTAACTCTGCTGCAACAGAAACTCTAGGCGCCTAGCGAGGTGCCTCTGGACCTGCATCTGAAAATGACAACATATGTATGGAATGAGAACCGGGGGTTCTCAGCATAGTAATGGTGCCCACATACATAATATAGAAGGTCCTGGGAAAGTCAGAGACAATCCTAGAACTCCAATACTCAAATTTAAAACTTAAAGGATAAACTAAGCCAGAATGTGTGTATATAATCTGAGGTTTCCAAATTATAATTCAAACTCTAACTTAACCCTTAAATTCCTGCTCCCTCCAGCCCTCCAAACTTCGGTGGAACTGCCCTCGTCACTCCTCCGTCAGACAAGGGGCTTCTCAGTTGCACAGACAAACAATATAGACAAGAAAAACACAAATAAAATGCAGTTACATCAGGTAGAACATATAACAAATAAGCATAGTTAATCAAATAGGCAAATCCAAGAAAGCACACTCAAACAAAAAAAACAAATGCGTATGATGTATACCTGTCCTGTTGCTGATGATATCATCTGTCGTTTATATAGGCAAACCCGACATGTCCTAATAGCTAACATTGGATAGAAACACCCATTACGGAGCAAGCGGGACTAAGCCACAACCCCCTTGCTACTATCTGCTTAACCCAGAGCAAGTGGAGTAACCACTAATGCTGCTACTACCCAGGCGGGTGTTTACAAGTTTAAACCTAGAGCAAGTGGAATAATTCACTACTGTTGCTACTACCCAGGTGTCACAATCACTGACCTGGAGCAAGCGGGATGAACCACAATTCTTGCTACGACCCAGGTATCTCAATCACTGATCCAAAGCAAGCGGGACAAACCACAATCCTTACTACTGCTCAAGTATCTCATTCAAAAATTCATTCATTATTATTTTTGTCTTTATTCATAACATTATTGTCATTACCGCACTTCATCAAGCACAAATCCTTACTCAACAACCTTTCTTCACCACCAAGTTAACACTCTCTCAAGGTTCTTCCCTTTCACTATAATTAAAACTAAGTTTTAGGGCCTTAGAAGGTAAAAATAGAGGTTTAGAGGTTTGAAATATGTTTAAATCACAAACCCAATGCTGTCAAAAACAGGGTCCCGCATACGCATACCATGTTGCGCGTACGCGAGCCCCCTTGGACAGAACAAAACACTTGCGCCGCGTGTATACTCGCGAACGCATGCCCCTTAAAAATCGGTAAAAAGCTGTTAATGCTGTAGAATTCCCTTTTGCACACTAAACTTGCGATGCGGATAACACTTTCATTAAAAATTGTTTTTCATCCGTTCTTTGAACGGCGTAAACTTCACAGACCCAAATTTTCAATTGAAACAAATTTGGAAAAGTTTGAGGGTCCAAAAACCGAGTTATGACTTGCCAAAATTCATTCAAAAAGAAAATTCTTACAAAGAAATTCCAAACCTCTATTTTACCAACTTCCTTTACAAAAAGCAAAATTTTACATCTCAATGACTCCAACCACATCCAACACTGCTCTATATTCTATCACAACCTACCATACTTCCATTTGCACAACTGTATTCCAAGAATTCTCAACTATACAAACACAATTATCAATTTATCAACATTCATATGTAAGTTGTTGATCTAAAAGTGATTACTTCTTCACTTTATCACTTTATACCACCTCACTTTAGATAGTCCAAACTCATCATTTTTTGCAAATCAAATGCCTGATGTTCTCACTTGTTAGGATAATGTGAAGCAGCAGCAACAACTGTTAGATTTGAACAGTCACCAATGGTACATAATAGCAGCCATACTGAAGCTAATGACATTGGAACTCTTAATCTTGACAAAGAAGATAATAACCTTGTGACAGGTAATTCTTTTTCTGTCTTCAACTATCACCAACTCAACTAATTATTTACATTTATATTTTAAGCCAAATATTATCATATTTGGTCATGCAGGTTATGATGATTGATACTCCGAACAAACTAAGGCTAGTTAAAGGGTGCATTTTCAAGTTGAGATATTTGAGGGAAATGGAGGGGAAGGACTACATTGAAGAGTAAAGTGGAGTTTATTTATACTCTTCAAGTTTTTTCCTTCTCTTTTAAGGCTCCAACTCACAAACACGCATAGAAGATCCCATGATTCTAGAGATGTTTCTGGTCTTCACAAGTTAAATGTAGCATACCACGAGTAAATTTCAATCATTGAGGTTAATCCATTACAATAATCATTTGGAAATTGGAAGTCTCAATTTTTGGACCAAGAAAATGAAGAGAAAAGAGGTTTTCGTATCATTGGGGGGAGGACACTCATTTGTACATCCACTTAGCGAGTTGTTCTATTTAGTTGACTCTTCAAAATGTTATTTTATGTAATCTTACAAATGTGAATTCAAATGTTTTGTTTTCATAGTGATTCTTTTGGATTAATGAAATAATCGGTTTTTCTTTCTTGGCAATCTCTTCTTTCTCTCCATTCTCTCTCGGCCCAAATTTGTTAAAGGCTTAAAGCCAAAAGTTGGTGCAACATGACAAAACTAAAGTGTGTTAGGCTTGATTTGTTTTCAACATATAATTTTTTATTTTTAATTTTAAAAAACAAAGTATACGAAATAATATAATGAATAATAATTTTTTGTCTTTATATCTTTTTGTATTCCTATCCTACTATAATGCTAAAAGCTAATCATAGTTTTATACTTCTATTTTTTTTTCTAACTTTTTTCCCACATGACATGTATGTACATATTGTTTTATGATATATTCATGCAGAGGTAACGTTGATTATTTCAAGACAATATTCCCATACATATATATTTTCACATTTTATTTTATTTCAAGACTATTTTCATGCATATATCTCTACAATTTAATATTAGTAATGTGTCATTTCTCTTTATTAACTATGATATTCTTATCTTTTAATTAATTAATGATCTGAGTCAGATTAAATCAAATTATTAATTAGTTCCAGATAATAAAATCAAGTAAGTAATAAGATAAAATAAAAAGAAGTAAGTTAAATAAATAAATGTGTATCATTGAATTTATGTGAAATAATATAAATCATTAAATGGTTGTAATTCAATCCGTATAAATGTATTATTTATAAATCATGCTAACCAATATAAAAAGATTATGTGTACATTAAAATCAGTCCCAATATAGTATACACATTGAAATACAATGTTATAACTAAAGTTTTAACAACTGAATCGGTCATTGAATTGCTCTACTTATTAGTTTACCCGATTTAGAAGTTAAATCTTGATTTAAGCAAAACAACTGAACTATAATAAAATAATAAATAAAGTTATAAATCATCAACATTCTATAACTTAATTTTTGTTATCAACAGGATCATTTCTGATACGCAAGATCTTCAACACGAGACACATACTTGGTATATACTAACAACAACACCGCCACTAATAATTTAAATAATAACAACATTTATAACAGATATATATGTTTTACTAAGTATGAACTTTGAATATTGTGGTAATTGTTAATTGGATAAGATGAAGAAACAATTTCACTGTAATAATTTTAACAGCAATAAGAATTGCCCTACCTCCACTTACATCTTCAAAATCAATATTTCAAAAATACTTAAAAAAGATTGAATTTTTATATAAAAAGATTACATTTGCATCATCACAACTTACAACAAAATCCATTAAAATATATTAAGCTAGGTTATAATACTTGCAAAATATCAAACTTAGCACAAACAAGAATATCAAAAGTGAGAGTAAGATGAAGAAATGCTTGAATCTACTAAAAATAAAAGATAGTGTATTTATAACTAAAAGTAAAATATATTATAGTTATATTTTAAAATTTTTGATATAAAAAAATACTTAACTATAAAATTAAAAACAATGAATGAACCTAAATGAAAAGAAAAAGAAGTACAGAAATTTAATTATAAATTTGATAAAATTATAGTGACCAATAGAGTAATTAAATCTAAAAAATATTATGTGCACAAAAAAATCAATCATAAAATTAGTTATCATGTATTTGTATATAAATATTGAATAATCTTTGGAAAACAATAAAAAATTGCCCAAACTTGCCTTATTTAAAATTCAATATTAATTGTCGCTAGAATAATTGTATAATTTTAGATGTAATAAATATATAATTACGAATGTTATATGTATAAAATTATGGATATTATGTTATGTTATATATGGTAACTTTAAATATATGTTATAGTTTAACTCATTTTTAATATATTTTGTATTCTAACATATATGTATTTTATACAAATGACTGATTTGGTGACTAATCTTTTATATACGTTGAATGATATTAGATATAGAAAATATAAATAGAAAAAAAAAAGGATATTAATTTGTTCAATGTATATTTAATTCACAAAGGTAATTCATTTCTTAAAAATATTTATTGCCATTTATACTAATTTATTTTTTACACAAATAACAATAAAAGATTATTAAAAGATATACCTTTATCCACCTATAAATTGAGTACAATCATGTCACTAACATTCAAACAACCAAAAAATTAGAAATATTGCTGCACATAATAAGAAAATGCTATGGCATCATCTTGTGACATGAAAAAATGTGTTGCTATAATGGTTATAACTATGTTAATATTAGTACAAGGTGAAAATATTGTTACAACAAAAAATTTTAAACCAGACTTTAGCTTTAGAAAACTTCTTTGTAAAGGCAAATGTGTCTTGAAATGCACTATAAAAAAATTAAATCCGTCTCTTTTGGGAGAGTGCCTAGGTCCATGTATGAGCGATTGTATACATAATTTGAAACCCTTTAATCTTAACGATGATTCTCACTGCATTGTAGCGTGTGCTTTGTCCAAATCCATTGAAGACAAATTAGGTATCTATTCATATTTTTACTTTCTATTTTCTTTTCGTTCTTATTATTGTTACATAATTGTGATATAGTTTAAATATATGATCTCATGCATATTTCTCAAATTTAAGAAGAAAGTTGAGATTCGCTTTTTCTTTTACATAATTAATTAATTATTTATTTAAAAAGTTTGATTTCTTGTGCTAGATGATCGTGCCGTGAATGAATACGCGAAATCCTGTTTGCAGATGTGTAATGTCAAATAAATAAGGCGATTGGATCTTCTCAATATTTATTTTCACTTGAGATGGTGAAATATAATCTTTCATTAGACATTTTATTGGTGAGACAAAAAAAATATAAGAAAAAATATTGAAGGATTAGGGATCACATTTTATTCTCTTAATAAAAAAATTGAGAGGATCCATTCCTATAAATAAGTGCAAAGTCACTTGCACTTCCACATACAAGTTATCATTTGTAATTAGTAATAAATATTTATCATTATCGATTTCTTCTTCTTCTTCTTCGTGCTTTTATACATCTAATATCCTATTTTTCATTTATTTTTCTTCTTTAGTTTAGGATAACAATAATTGTGATTACATGCTTGAAACTAAGTTAGCTAAAAGGGTAATAATTATTTATTTTAGCCAAATTAAAAGAGATTCAATTACGGAAGAAATTAATCACAGAGATTTTTTTCATTTTATAAAGTCAAATAATATTTGTGCAATTATAAAATAAAAATACATATTGATAAATAATAAAAATAAAGAACATTGAACTAAATAGTAACTAGTTTTGTATAAATGATGATAAGTTAGTTAATTCTAATAAAATATCCTCTAAATATAAAATTATTTGAATAAGTAAAAGAATTAAATAAACAATTGTTAAATTAAATAATAAATATTTAGGCACAAATAAACTCTCTAATAAATAATATACACAATAAAAATAAATGATTACATATGTAATTTCGTGGTGATGTAAGAAGATTTCCTTTTCCCAACATACATACTTGTTCATTTCGTTCGAGACTTGATAAAAATTTAGTTTCATTTGACACTTGTGACCAATCGTCAATTTCAAAATGGCATCATTAATTGTTGTTTCAACATGGTTCCAGAGGTTAATGTTATCGTTATAATCCTAGATTCTTCTTCATTTAAGGTCAGCTCTCCAATTAAAATTATATTTTGCATAGAATCGAAAGAAATTCATTTTAAGTATTGGAGAAATGTCAATGCACCAAATTGCATTTAATAGGAATTGCAACATTATTTCTAGAACTTTAATTTCAAAATGGGAAAAATAGAAGATTATGCATCATAGATATGATCATTCTCCTGCATTTTTTATAATGCCATTTCACATAATTGTTTACATTATATGATACATAAAATTTGTAAAAAAAAAAGAGTGACATTATCAAAATTAAAGTGACACTATTTATTTTTTAATTTCTAAAATTCAAAATATTTTGACGTCAAACTTGCTGATATGTGCCCTCTTTAACTAATTTTCATGCATCTCTCATGTTAAAGTCATTTATAAAAAATGTTATATATTAATATATAATAAAATTAGTGTATGTACTTGTGTGATATACGAAAAATGTCTATCAATTTATGTTTTTATTAGTATATTTTAAGTTTATTCTTTAATAATTTATTTAAAAATGATTAAGAGTCTTAGCTAATCTTTCTAATTATTCTCTTAATTTATAAATAAATAAAGTTTTGTATATTTTATCTTTTTAATATTTTAAAAAAATAACATATACATTTAAATTTTTACTCATTTAAGTATTAGAAAGATAGATTAAATCTCTTAATCATTACTCATATTTTATTATTCTATATTATATTTTTTATAAATATTTTTCTATAATTGCCGAAAAAATACAAATGGGTAAAGTATATTTTTTGTCCCTGAAGTTTGGCAAAGTTTCAAAAATACCCCTAAGTTTTATATCGATTCAGTTTTGTCCCAAAAGTTTTCAATTTGCAACAAATATACCCTTGACGGCTAAATTTTCAAAAAATTTAAAACCAATAAACAATAATACATGAAAATTATGCTTGATTTGCTTATGTTGAGGGTTGTTCTTATGAAATTGTTGTTAAATTGGTCTTAAATTTTTTTAAAAATTAGCCGTCAGGGGTATATTTGATGCAAATCGAAATTTTTTTTGACAAAATTGAAACAAAATAAAACTTAAGGGTATTTTTAAAACTTTTATCAAACTTCAAGGACAAAAAATATACTTTATTTATGTTACATATTCATATATGATAAATAAAAATTAACATGTTACAATGCTATAGTATAATTATAAATAAAATGGTTAAAATAGGAGTATTGTAAATTAAATAAGATGAATACTTATATTATTATTCTCTTAAATAGACAAGTATAAAGAAATTAATTCAAAATTATCAAATTATTTTTCCAACCTTACTTCTTTTTCAAAATCTCAATTGTCATGATTCAATTTCCATTATCTTGATTAGATTAGCTATATATATATATATCAGAACTACAAGTAATAAAATTAGAAGAAAAGTTTTATAATTAGTCTGTACTCCTTATAAGAAAAAATAAAGTCTATAAAAGACAAGCGTTTTGAAAACAAAGAGATAATGAAATACACATGTTAGAATATAGTTACCTATGAACTAACAATAACCATATTAAAAACATCCTAGAAGAGGAAAAACTAAAAGAACACCAAAAAAAAGGTTATAATTTTATTCATATGGGACCTATCTAAGTAGCCGCTAACCCTAACTTTAGACTAGGAATCAACATACCTATTTTAATGATTCTACGAGATACAAGATTCAAAAAATTCACATGTTCATTGATTGCTATACTTGAAAGTAATTTTCATGATGGTCTAATATTTTTTAATTATTATCCAAATTTTTTTATGAGTCTTAAAAATGAATATACCTCTAAAGCTCTTAAATTATATATTAAGACACCCAAAGATAATATTGATAAAAAAATATGATCATTTTAAAGTAATATATAGAATATATTACAAAATTATAAGGGTAAACTATAATTTTAGAGCTAGAAGAGAATCGTCAAAAGACGAAACTATTATTATTCATGCTAATTTATGAAGGTCTTTTGTTCAAACACCTAAAAAACTCTAACATGAAGAACTAATGAAAAATATCCCTAATGAATGGATTCTAGAGGATGTAGTAGAAGAAGAAAAAAAATAGAAAACACATAAATTAAAAAAATTATTAATGAAGGTCCAAACATTAGACTAAGGATGAATAGGTCACAATCAGTCAAAATAGTAAAGTACCAAAATATAGAAGAAATTACTCCTAGGCACTCTATGGATAATTCTGTTATAAGTGAAGAAGTTATAAGAATAAACAACAATAGACCAAATATAGTAACTTCTTTATATAGGACAGAAACTAATTACTCACCAATTGCCTCTTAAATTCTAGGAGTTATAATAAAAGAGAAAATTTTTGAAATTGATAAAAATTGAATTAGTAAAAATTTTAATGCATAATATAATACAGGATTAAAAAAATGGTATTTTACTAGATATTTTGAAAAAAAACATAGAAATAAGAAAAGATTTTTTTGATTAATAAAAAATAAAATCAATTTATACTTCTTTGACTGATTCGAAAACTACTTTTAAGATTTTAAAAAAGAGTTTTTTTCTTTAAGTAAGATAACTACTATTTAAAAAATTAGTACAGGACAAATAGTAGAATTTTAATATCCACCGAATGAAACTATAAAACTATAGGTAGCCCAAAATTTAGAAGTAGAAGTGATGATCGGATTTCTGTCGGTAAAGAAATTCACAAAATATAATCGCGTTGTAGGTATAGTTTCTAAACCAACAGAGAATCCTTTTGTACAAAAACTTTGGTTGTCACAAGAAACAAAACCCAATAAAATTTATAACCGAAGCATTTAAACCTCGGGTCGTCTTCTCAAGGAATTGCAGGGAAGTATGATTTATTATTGGTTATGAGTAAAAGTGTGTTTTTGGGGTTTTGAATTAAGGAACAAGTAATTTAAATAGCAAGAAAAATAAATTAATAATTATGAAAATCTCTTGGCAAGGTATGAGAACTGGAAATCCTATCCTAGTTATCCTTATCAGGTGTGATGAGAATTGGATTTTGCTCCCACTTAGTTAACCCTTACTAAATAAAGAAAAGTCAAGTGGACTAATTAATTTGATCCTCAAGTCCTAGTCAACTCCTGTGGAAAGACTAGCTTTAGAGCGATCCAAATCAATCAGCAATTCCTAAATTCTAATCGAATGCTGAGTTTGATAACTCAAATGTTACCAATTACTTAACCAAAGCCAAAAGGGAGAATAAATCTTAGATTAAATTAGAAGCATTATAAATAGAATAAAACAATCATAAATCTGAAATACCTCAAATTGTATTTAAACATAAATTCAAATCTAACATGAAGAGTTCATAAGCCAATTTGGCTAGAAAGAGAATCAACAAGAAAAATAGAATAAACTAGTAAGATAGAACAAATAAAAGTAGAAGAGAAGTTAAATTAAAGTTGGAAACATTGAACCTGTGATTGAAGAGGAGTAGTCTAAACATAATAGAAATCCTAAATCCTAAATCCTAAGAGAGAGGAGAGAACCCCTCTCTCTAAAAGCTACATCTAATCCTAAAATTATGTGTATGCGTATTCTGATCTATATCTGATGTATGTTGGATTCTCCCGCTTTATAGCCTCTAATCTGTGTTTCTGGACTTGGATCTCGGCCAAAAAGAGGTTCAGAAATCGCTGGGAGCGTTTTTTGCAATTTCTGCACGTGGCGTCTGTCACGCATTCGCGTGGATCACGCGTTCGCGTCATCTGGGAGTTTTCCTTGTCACGTGTACGCGTCGGTTGCGCGCACGTGTCATTTGCGTTTTGCTCAAGCCACGCGTCCGCGTCGTCCACGCGTGTGCGTCGCTTGTGTTTTGCGCTGGGCACGCGTCCGCGTCATCCATGCATTCGCATCGCTGCCTTTTCTTCAAAACTCTATTTTTGTGCTTTCCTTCCATTTTTGTGTGTTTCCTTTTTGTCCTCTTAACCATTCCTGCCCTATGAAACCTGAAAATACTTAACACACAAATCACGGCATCGAATGGTAATAAAGGATAATTAAATTTAATATTTTTAAAGCATGGGAAACATGTTTCCACATATGTCACAAAATATGGGAGGAATAGTAAAACCATGCAATTTACATGAATAAGTGGGTGAAGAATTGATAAAAACACTTAATTAAGCACAAGATGAATCATAAAATAGGGGTTTATCAACCTCCCCACACTTAAACAATAGCATGTCCTCATGCTAAATCCAAGAGAAAGGAGTAAAGGTAAAATGGTAGAATCTTATGCAATGCAATCTATTCTAAATGCAATCTATCTAAATGAATCATGCAATTCTACTTATCATCTACCTATATATAATAAGCTTACATGTGGTTAGTTTGCTTCATATTCTCAAGGAATCATATATGTACAATTAAGGCCAAACCATATTAAAATGTGTTCACACTTGAGTTGGGTTAAAATAATTCACAATCTTGCAAGACAATTAACAATTTAAACATGGATATATGGGAATGAGCTATTGAACCCTCACTAGATTTGTGTTTACTCTCTAGTCACTTAGTGTTTGGGGTTAATCACTCTATTCTTTTCTATTCATGCTTTCTAAAACTTTGTTCTTCATCTAACTAATTAACAAATATATAATGTATACATACAAACATCATGAGGTCTTTTTCGAGGTTGTAATGGGGCCAAGGTAAAGGTAAGGGTATATATAAGGCTAAGTGAGCTATAAATTGAATCCTTGATTAGTCTAAGATCTCACCTAACATATACATACTCTATAAAATGTTGAAACTATCCTGGTCTTCCCAATTTTTCCACTTTTGTGTCACATACTCATGCACCAATTTTTATTTTTGATTTTACTTCCATGTGCATTGATTACTAAACTTATTATTGGGGAAATTTTGTCCCCTTATTTAATTATTTAACTAAAAGGATTTTTTTTTTTGAAACATAAACATATATCAATGCACATGGTGTTTTAGTTTAATTTGGTTTCACATGAGCATGCTCCCAAATTTCTGATTATTTTTATTAATTTTAATTCTTTTCTATCAACCCATGTTACCATGTTCTCCCCACACTTAGTTGATACACAATCTCTATCTTAAGCTAACCAAGGATTCAACTTGAAATTTTTAATTTGTTTTTCTGCTTAGGGCTAGTGATGTGGTTATAGAACAAGAGGGGATTAAAAGGCTCAAGGGGGTTAACAAAGGTGATGTTAGAGGTAGGCTTATTTGGGATAAGTGAGAGAAAATTTAAATGATGGCCTCAATCATATGCGGGTATGTATCTACATTCTATATTGGACATATAGACTGAAACAAAGTAAAGATCACCAGAATAAAAAAGAAGGGCGAACACACAGGAATGAAATTTATGGTTAAATGTAACCATACAATTAAGCTCAAAAACTCACAGGTTGTGTGTTCTTTGGCTCAAAAACCATACATCAATTATGTATGTCATGCAAGTAGAAATCAAGAGTTCCCATTATTCTCAATGTGATTCTTAGGATGGCCCTTAAAATCTTAGTGTTTTTTCTTGAAGAAATGTTGTTAACTAACTCACATTTGTTGCTATATATATATACAGTGTGTGGATTGTTGTGATTCTGTTATACTGAAGTCTCTAGTTTACTCTTTTTATTTTCAATTAATCCAATTTATCATATGCTAAAAGGGTAAACTAAACTAATTAATCCATATTTCTATATCACAACTTAATAAGCTAAAAGTGAAAACTAAACTAAATATCTAAGATATATATAAACCAAAGTGCACAATGTAGAAATAAAGTAAAAATATAGCAAAAGAAAATGTGCAAGTACTGAAAGATAAATAAGATAAAAATAAAGATAAAAATACAGAAAATAAACAAAATAGGATAAAGAGAGTCTGAAAAGTGGTTCACCAAAATAAAGTTCGCCAGAGATGGCGACCTCCCCACACTTAAATAATAGCACCGTCCTCGATGCTCACTTAAGCTGGGTGTGAAGAAGTGTCATCTCCGGAAGTATGTGCAATAGGTGTCTCTGTGGTGATCTGAGACTCAGCAGTCTGTATGATGGTTGGAGGGTTTGTCTGCTGAAGTGGAGGCTCTGTCTGAAGAGGGACCTCTGGATCTGCGGGCTGGATCTGATGGGGCTCCTCATGGTGTGGTGCAGCCTACTCCGGTCCTGCCTGCTCAGCCTCTCTCTGTGCAGCCTCCTCCTCATGATCGTCCGCCTCCGCATCAGATGGCTCAGAAGGGGTGTCAGGCTCGAAGGGGATGTCGTGGCCGGATCGGATCATCAACTTTAAGTGCTCATAGCGTCGCTTGCTGCGACGCTCCATACGATCTAGGCGTGCGAAGAGTCGGTGCACGAGGTGATAAATGGGTTCGGGAGCAGGTGGAGGTGCTGTGGTGGTAGCTGGGGCAGTCGATGCTGAAGGGGCAGCAGAGGATTTGGCTGCCTCACCGGAGGCAGTGAGGAATGGAGGTCTGTAGCCCAAAGCCTGAAACTTCCTGCTGTGAAGGATAATCTTCTTGCAGTCTGCGGCGGTTGGCTTCTCATCTGCCAGCTCCCAGGGCACCTCAGCTTGGCGGCCAAGCTGAGTGATCAAGTATGGAAAAGGAAGGGTGCCTCTGCTATGGACTCTGGCCATGTAATACCGGATAAAACGGGGCAGATATAAGTCCTTTCCCTCCATCACACACCAGATGAGGGTAATCATAATTCATAGCAGCTGGCAGCTCTGTCTCATGAGTGCTCGGCATCACGTAGTTACTCAGAATTTGATGCCAAAGCCAAGCCTCATCATTCAGATAGATAAGCTTTATTCCCTTTGGAGTCACAGTGGACTTGCCCATGACCCATGGGACAGTAGGATCAATGGTTATTCTCTACTTTACTGTATCCCAGTCAAATCTCATGAATCTCATATCCTCTTCAGCCTTTTGGTACCCATCCGATTGATCGGATTTAGGCAGGAGGTGGAGGATTTCTTCAATGGCTTCCTCAGTAACCAGAATTTGCTTTCCTCTGAGTTGGACTGCATCCAGGGTCATTTTGAAATAGTTACAGTAGAATTCTCTGACCTGGGATGAGTTGATCTCAGTCAATTTTCTCTCCAAGAAGAACCAGCCTCGCTATTTAATTTGGTCTGAAGTATATTGTTTGAGTTCTTCTGGAATCTTGAGGGTCCTTTCTAGGTATAGGTTCCTGGAAGTGGCAAAAACTGGGTACTTGAGCTCACAGTATTTGTTTACAAATTTTTCTGGGTTAGTGGCAGGCACTAATTGATCAGTCTTTTCCTGTGGGGTAAAATTCTTCTCCCACCAGGAATCATCATGAAGGATGTCTAATATAGAGGTAGAGGATTCTTCTCTTTTCCTTTTGCCAGTGGTTTCTTTGCCCTTTCCTTTGCATTTAGGGTCGGACATCCTGAAAAGCATAAATTCTAGGATATAATTTAAGAAGTAGGAAAACAGGTAAGCAAATAGGATTTTATCAATATAAGCATAAAGGAAAATGATGAATAAAAGAGTAATAAAAGCAAGAAGTGAGTTGAATATATGTAAATTATGGAATGTATGCCAGTTAAGATTTGGAGAATAAAAATCACAATCCAAAATATATGATATGTGGAATGCTTGTTAATTAGGAAAAACAGTAATCATGCCTGGAGTTAGAAAGTTAAAGTAGTTAGGAAAAAAGAGAAGTGAGAAAGTTAAAGCAGTTAGTAGGTAAAAAGGAAGTCAAAGTAAGTGGCATGATAATGGGTTTCCTAGTTAACAATAAATTCACAAACATGAAGAACAATCAACTCATATTCAAGCAAAGATTGCAGTTTATTGATGATAAGTCAGATAGATAAAAGAATTGCAAAATTAAAATGAAATCATCAATAATGCAATTTATTAACCAGGGAACCAGAAGGAATAAGAATGCTAGCCCATTCATCCATGAATTAGTTTGGTTATAGCCAATTAGTGCAAAATTCTAAATTACCAAAACCAATACATGAATGGGAGTTGAGTGAAACAATTTTCTGAAAAAATTGGGCAGCATTCCGGCTAAAATTGGATGTTTCCAGGTAATAAACAGCAAGAAAATCAGTTCATATGTCATTAAATAGTGCTGAAAAAATAAACAAATAGCAAGAACATTAAAGAACAGTGTAACAGTAGCATCAAACGTGAACGAACAATATATGAACAGTATCATCATCATAGCAAATTCAGAATTGCAAAATATATAAAACAGGTAACAAGAACGGCGCAATTATCAGGCCTAGATCCACTAACCACATCCTAGCTACCTAACCACCTAAAATCCACTACAATCATACATCTCTAACTATCCTGATTTGAATCGAAATTGAAAAATATGTAACTAACTAGCTACTGATAGAAGAATCAGTGTTTGGCGGAACCTGGTGTGTATGTAGGAATAGAAATTGGACACAGAGGGGTGGTAGGGTTGTGGTGGTGACGACGGTGACGCGGCAGTGATGGAAGGCAGCACGGCGGCGGTCCGAGGTGGAGGCAGGGGCAGTTTGGTGCTTGTGGGTGGATAAGGGTTAAGGGGGGAAGGGGAGAAGAAGGGGGGTAAGGGTTGTGCGGGTTGGGGAGTGTGGTGGCCGGCGGTTCTGGGTGGGTGGCGCGGTGGTGGCTCGGTGATGGGGTGGCAGTGGGTGAAAGGGGTGGAAGAGAGGGGGAAAAAGAAGAAGAGAAAGAAGAGAAGAAGAGGGGGTTTCGGCGAGGGTGGCGCGGCAGTCGGAGCTGGATGGCTGGAAGTGGTGGTGGTTAGGGAATGGGGGACGGGAGAGTGCAGAGGGGAAGGGAGAAGAAGTGTGACGCGAAGGGGTAGGGTTTCGCGTGGGTTGGGGTAAGTGATTTTGAATCCACGCGAACGCGTGGAGCACGCGATCGCGTGATTTGGGCGAAAAGGGAAATGACACGAACGCGTCAGTGATGCCATCGCGCGAGTCAGGTAAAATGTAAGTGGCGCGTACGCGTGAAGCACGTGAACGCGCCGTTGAGAATTGTGCTAAACGCACAGTTCCAGCGTCATTTTAGCGCAACTCTCTGTTTTCAATAGAGTCCATAAAATCCATGCGACGCGTACGCGTCGCTCACGCTTTCGCGTGGGCTGTGTGTAGTGCAAGTGACGCATTTGCATCAGGGATGCAAACACGTGGGCCAATTTGTGCTAAATACACACCAGCCGCACGATTCCAGCCTAACTTTCTGGGCGTTGGATCTTTACGCCGATTTCCAATCGACGCCCACGCGTGGCCCATTAGCATGCGTGGGGTGCTCTCTCCTTTTTTTTTATGCAGGATGCAAAATGCAATGCTAATGTGGATGCTATGAATAATTCCAAGTTCAATGAAATAAAATAAAATAAAACTCAAAAAACAAACAAAACTAAATAAAATTATAATTGGAAAGGAACGATCATACCATGATGGGTTGTCTCCCACCTAGCAGTTTTAGTTAAAGTCCTTAAGTTGGACATTTGGTGAGCTCCTTGTCATGGTGGCTTGTGCTTGTACTGATCCTTGAATCCCCACCAATGTTTGTAATTCCAATGGCCTCCGGGGTCCCAAACTAGGCATATAAAGCCTTCAAGCAAGTTAAAGCACGCGACAAGGCCCCAAGAGTGTTGATTGCCAGAATGAATTCTGGGGTCCCAAACTTTGCTTTTACACCCGTCTTCTTGTTGATCATTATTGTTCAAACCGGGTGGCAAGCAATCTGAATTCTCACTAAAGTGGCCAAACAACTTCCTAGACCCATTCAATATAGTATTCTTCCAACCATGATAATTCAGCCGTGAGCTTCCTACCACAATGAACCTAGGATTGTGTTGCCAACCACTAACCATCTTCCTCTTACTCTTAAAGCCACAAAGAGCTCTAAGCTGACCATCTGTCTCAAGTAAAGCATATTCAAGTGAGCTTATTAAGCTTAGAGATGAAATACCCACTTGAATGAAGGAATGGATGGTGATGGCTTTGGGGGAGAGGTCTCCAACAGCATTGGCAAGGTGATTTCCAGCTCCATTCCCTTGAGCTCTTCCTTAACAACTTCCACCTCTCTACAAGCTTCTTCAATATCAACCTCTTCCTCTTGGTAGCTTTCTTCCAATTCGATCTCTTTTTCAATTTTTACCAAGGGCATGGGAGGTTGTGCTTCTTCTTTTTTAATTTCTATTTCAAGTCCAATGGGAGAGGATTCAATTGTATATAAGAATTCATCAATGATTGAATCTATCTCTTGATCAATCTCTTCAAAGTATTCAACCGTGATATGCCTTGGAGGTTGTACACCCTCCTCAACATCAAATTCAAACTCCTTAGAAGGGGGTTCTGTGACTTGAGGTTCCCATGGATGTTCTGCATCTACTAAGTCTTCGACCACTTCTTCCTCTTCAATGATTACGGCTTCCTTCAATTGTTCCAATACAAAGTCATGCTCCTTACTGTCAACCGGAGCTTCTAGCTTCTCCTTCATGCTGCATTCTTCAGTAGATTCTCTACATGAAGCCATGGGGGTTCCTTGATTGTCTGAACGTCGGGAGGCTAGTCGGTTTATCGCTTGCTCCAGTTGATGAAGAGTTGCATGAAGTCGATCCGTTGTTTCCTTGAGACGATCCTTTGATTCTTGTTGCGCTCGGCTATCATAAGTAGGATCATAGTGCTCTTGGATTGATGGATATGGACATGGTGTATATTGAGGTGGTGGTTCTAAATATGGCTCATAAGGTGGTTGGTATGGTGGATATGGGTTAGAGTCATATGGAGGTGTTTGATTGTAGGGGGCTTGTGAGTATGGTGGTTCAAAGGTATGTTGGGGAGGCGGTTCATAAGCATATGGTGGGCCTTGTTGATAACTACAAGGGGGTCCACCATATTCATCATCTTGGTACGCTCCCTGGAATGGCTCTTGACCATAGTAATTTGGTGGAGGTTGGTTGTCACGAAAGGGTCCACCATAACTACTGTCTTGGTATGCATCGCATAATGGTTGTTGGTTATAATGCATTGGAGGGGGTTATTGTCAAGAGGGTTGATCAAATCCTTGTGGCTCCTCCCATCTTTGATTATTCCAAACTTGATGCCTGTTCCCATTATAGCTTCCATTCCTTACAACAACATTGGAACCAAACTTGAAATCAAAGGGGTGAGAATTCATAGTAGCTAATAGAAATTAAAAACACAAACAAATAAACAAGAAAAAGAAAATAAAATAAAATAAAGTAAATAAGAGAAAAGATTTGAAAAAGATTTGACTTTAAGATTAGAAAAGATAAGATAAGTTAGGTAAGAGAAGATAAGTTTTTAAATTAAAAGGTTTTGAAATTTAAATTTTGAATTTGAAAATTAAATTTTGAATTTTGAATTTTGAAAAAGTTAATAATATAAGATAGAGATTTGAAAAAGATTTAAATTTTGAAAAGGTTTAATTTTTAAAATTTTAAATTTAAATTTTGAATTTTAAATTTTTGAATTTTGAAATTTAATTGAAATTTGAATTTTGAATTTGAAATAAGATAAGATAAGATTTTGAAAAATATATGATTTTTGAAAAAGATTTGAATTTTGAAATTTAAAACTAAGATAAGATAAGATAAAAATCTGAAAATTTTTTTTCTTTTCGACAAAATCAATTTAAAAGTAAATATTTACAATAACCAATAATAAGGCACATGTTTGCAATTCCCCGGCAACGGCGCCATTTTTTGACGATCGGATTTCTGTCGGTAAAGAAATTCACAAAATATATTCGCGTTGTAGGTATAGTTTCTAAACCAACAGAGAATCCTTTCGTACAAAAACTTTGGTTGTCACAAGTAACAAACCCAATAAAATTTATAACCAAAGTATTTAAACATCGGGTCGTCTTCTCAAGGAATTGCAGGGAAGTATGATTTATTATTGGTTATGAGTAAAAGTGTGTTTTTGGGGTTTTGAATTAAGGAACAAGTAATTTAAATAGCAAGAAAAATAAATTAATAATTATGAAAATCTCTTGGCAAGGTATGAGAACTGGAAATCCTATCCTAGTTATCCTTATCAGGTGTGATGAGAATTGAATTTTGCTCCCACTTAGTTAACCCTTACTAAATAAAGGAAAGTCAAGTGGACTAATTAATTTGATCCTCAAGTCCTAGTCAACTCCTGGTGGAAGACTAGCTTTAGAGCAATCCAAATCAATCAGCAATTCCTAAATTCTAATCGACTGCTGAGTTTGATAACTCAAGTGTTACCAATTACTTAACCAAAGCCAAAGGGAGAATAAATCTTCGATTAAATTAGAAGCATTATAAATAGAATAAAACAATCATAAATCTGAAATACCTCAAATTGTATTTAAACATAAATTCAAATCTAACATGAAGAGTTCATAAGCCAATTTGGCTAGAAAGAGAATCAACAAGAAAAATAGAATAAACTAGTAAGCTAGAACAAATAAAAATAGAAGAGAAGTTAAATTAAAGTTGGGAACATTGAACCTGTGATTGAAGAGGAGTAGTCTAAACATAATAGAAATCCTAAATCCTAAATCCTAAGAGAGAGGAGAGAACCTCTCTCTCTAAAAGCTACATCTAATCCTAAAATTATGTGCATGCGTATTCTGATCTATATCTGATGTATGTTGGATTCCCCCACTTTATAGCCTCTAATCTGTGTTTCTGGACTTGGATCTCGGCCAAAAAGAGGTTCAGAAATTGCTAGGAGCGTTTTCTGCAATTTCTGCACGTGGCGTCTGTCACGCGTTCGCGTGGGTCACGCGTTCACGTCATCTGGGAGTTTTCCTTGTCACGCGTACGCATCGGTTACGCGCACGCGTCATTTGCGTTCTGCTCAAGGCACGCGTCCGCGTCGTCCACGCGTGCGCGTCGCTTGCGTTTTGCGCTGGGCACGCGTCCGCGTCATCCATGCGTTTGCATCGCTGCCTTTTCTTTAAAACTCTATTTTGTGCTTTCCTTCCATTTTTGTGTTTCCTTTCTGTCCTCTTAACCATTCCTGCCCTATAAAACCTGAAAATACTTAACACACAAATCACGGCATCGAATGGTAATAAAGGATAATTAAATTTAATATTTTTAAAGCATGGAAAACATGTTTTCACATATGTTACAAAATAAGGGAGGAATAGTAAAACCATGCAATTTACATGAATAAGTGGGTGAAGAATTGATAAAAAAATACTCAATTAAGCACAAGATGAATCATAAAATAGGGGTTTATCAAGAAGCCACCCCATATAAAGACAGTGGAATAGAAGGAAGTATAGGCAAAAGAGACATTAAAAAGGATGGTGGGTTAACTTTCTAACCTTATCGGAAAAAGAATTAATCTTAAGTAGTGTAAAACCAAAAGACCAAACACAAGATGCTACAGCAACCTTAATCTTTACAATCATAAAAAACTTTTTAGGAGATCCAAATATTTTTAAAGACAAAATAGAAATCCAACAAATGAACTTACAATGTCCCACAATGTCTGATTACAGGTGGTATACAGATGTTTTCATCTCTAAGGTAATGATGAGAGATGATGCAGCAGCCCCTTTTTGAAAAGAAAGATTTATAGCAGCTTTACCCAAACTCTTTTCAGAAAAAGTTTTAAAAAAACTATGATCTCTATTTGGTAGTCAAATACCATAGGAAGGTTTAACTTTTGGCCATATACATAATATAATAGTACAAACAGGAGTAGAAATATGTACTGACACCAGATTATAAGAAAAAATAAGAAAAAAAAAGGAGTAGTAAGCGAGAATTAGAAAATTTTTATCAACAGAATGGCATTACCACTGAAAAGGCACCTAGCAACTAAAATAGAATCATTAAGAAAACAAATATAAAGAATTATGGGAATAGATATAGGTATCAATCTAGAGAATCTTATACAACAAGAAATAAGTCAAAAGAAAACTATAGGAAAAAATAAAAATGGAATAACAAAAAGAAAAGAAACAAGAAGCACATAATCTATTGAAAATGTAAAAAAAAAAAACCAGATCATTACGCTAACAACTACAAAACAGAGAAAAAAATAAACAAAATTAGTAATGAAGAAGTAAGGAAAGCTTTAGCTGCTATACTAATTGATAGTGAATCAGAAATCGAAACAGAAAAAGAGTATTCATCTGATGATTCAGGTAATTTTATACAACAGTTAGATATACCATCTTTCTCGGGTTCTTCTGAATTAGAAGAAGAAGACTCATGTTTAGGATCAGGAATATGTAATTGTGACAGTTGTATAAAACCCTTAAATATAATTACGAGAACTCAAGAAAAGCCAATCAATACATTAACTAGAGAACAAACGAGCACTTTAATATCTATACTAGATAAATTAGAGGATTCTCCCTTAAAAGATGAATTCCTATTGTAAGGCTCAAAATTTTTGGAAAATATTATTATTAGTTTATTTCAATTTATTTTTAGAAATTATTTTATTAAAAGTTATTAAATCAAATTTTGATAATTAAATTAGAAATTTTACTTAATCTTATAATTATTGAATAATTTTTTATATTTAAATTATACAACTTAACAGTTGTAAAAGAATAAGAATTCAATACGATTGAGTTAAATAATTGAGATTTCGGAATTTAATACTTTAATTTTTATAAGCAAAGAAAATTAATTATATTATTTCTAATTCTAAATTAGAATATTTAATTAAATGTCAATTAATAAATTCATAATCAAATAATATTTTAAAAGTAATTTTAATGGATTAAATTAGATTTTTAATTAATACTCTATACCCTAATTTAATTAAAATTACTATATCCTAATTTACCTAAAAGTTCCTAATTTTACTTTTTTTCCAAAAACAAACCCTAATTCCTAAATTGAAACCCTAATTTTACCCCAGCCCTACCCTAAACCTTCAGCCGCCATTCCCCATTCTTCTATTACCCCACATACGCAGAAAAGAAAAAGGGACAAAGAAAAGAGAGAATGAGAAGCGGAGAGGGAGACGAGGAAGAAGAGTGAGCCAAGGGGAGGGGCTGCTACCGCCGGCCTGGAGCTCGCCACTCATGTCCCGCCGCGTCGCCGTCTCGTTGCGTCCAGCTTACCGCCGATCTCTCCACGAACCGCAATCGATGAAGGAGAGGGGAAGGAAGGAACTGTCGCAGAGCCTGTCACCACCGCCACCACCGTTATCGCCGTCCAACCACGGAGTAGAGAGAGGAACATTGCGAGGGAGCTGTCGCGTCGAAGTTGGGTCTGTCGCGTCGCCGTCAAACCTGCCGTTGTCGCTGGAAGGTCACCGACGCCGATGCCTGGTCACCATCGCCGAGCTGCATGTTTTCGTCGCCGTTGAGGGAGTCGCCGCCATCGCGTTCTACTTTCCTATGTGCCTCCATCAGCGTTGATCTGTCGTTGTTGTTTCTAAGTTGGTGTCGCCACTGCTACTCACCGTTTTGAGTTGTGCCACCGCCACTGTGGTCGCCAGAAACGGTGATGTGAACATCAGAACTGCTTAGAGATTGCCGCTGCTTCTTCTGTCTATGTTCAGACCTCATTGCATGGGTGTGGTCATCGGAACCACCATCATTGCTACTTCTGCTCGGTTTTTAGCTATTCCACCTTAATTACAGTAAGTATTTTTGTTTTGAAACCTTGAAATTAGTGTTATATTATAATCCGTTAGAGATTTTGAGGCTTTGGGGAACGCAGGGTCGAGTTCTAGGTCTTGCATGCTGAGTTCTATGACTGTGGCATACGACATCAAGCTGTTGCGTTGTCACCGGAGCTGCCACTGCTCTGTTTTCTTGCTTATTTGTAAGTACAGTAAGCTGTTCCTCGTCCTGAACCTCTATAGTTGCTATTCTGTTATATGTTTCTAAGGTCCTTGCAACGTTAGTGCTTTAGGTTTGAGTTTGGTTCTTACGTTCCGTGATTAAAGTTGTTGTGGTTGCGGCTGTCACGGATTGCGCGCTAAAGGAAACTCTAAGATTCCGCTGCAACAGAAACTCTAGGCGCCTAGCGAGGTGTATCTTGACCTGCATCTGAAAATGAAAACATATGTATGGAATGAGAACCAGGGGTTCTCAGCATGGTAATGGTGCCCACATACATATTATAGAAGGTCCTAGAAAAGCCAGAGGCGATCCTAAAACTCCAACACTCATATTTAAAACTTAAAGGATAAACTAAGCCAAAATGTGGGTTGTAACACCCTACCATACAGAGTCTTATGCTTAAGTCATAATTCAGAGATGGCAAGGTATTACGACCTCTAAAAATAAAAATTTAGTACATATAGTAGTGTGAATAAAGTTTATAACTAGGAGCCTTTGAAGAAAAAGGGGTAAAACAAAATCGCAACTCGAAAGCGCAACACTCCAATCGAAAACGTGACGAACAAGGATAAACCAATGCGAGATTATATATATATATACAAATGAGTGCCAAAAACATGAATATCAAAACTCATAATCCGGTTGCGAAGATAACCAGTCCGAGCATAGCTATATATACAAGTAAATAAAATAAGAAACCCCAAGGAAACCCAAAGGGACATAAATACAAGAAAACCTACTCTCCAAAATCCCTCTAAGAGGAGTCATCACAGTTTGTATTATTCAGTGGAGATAAAAGTATCTAATCAAAACATATAAACCAAAGCAGAGTCCCAAGAACAAAGGATCTTCGCTAATCCAGAATTCTCCAGCATGCCTCAGCGAGAAACCTCACGTCCTGCATCTGAAAATCACAAAATCCGTATGGGTGAGAACTAGAGGTTCCCAGTATGGTAACAGTTCCCACATATTTAACATGTAATATCAGAGGAAAGCCGAGGGCAATCCTAGAAATTTCCACCAGATAAAATCAAAGCTTATGAATAAGCTAAACCATAAATGGCAATTGACTAAAGATCCTTCAGTCTAGCTAATACTTCCCTTTCCAAATCCTTCAAACCTCCCAACCACCAACAGGAGTATAATATGGAAAACACAGTTATATCAGACAAGAGATATACAAATAGGAACAGATAAAGCATTTAGAAAATTAGCAGGTAGTATGCAGTCAAATAGGAAATCTCAAACAATTCACATAATATGCATATGATGAATGCCTATCCCTAATGGCTGATGATATCATCTGTCGGTTATATAGCCAACCCGACAAGTCCTGGTAGCAAACCATTGGACTGTCCCTCTGTCGTGCATCCCTAACTCGAGTTATACTCAACATAATCGTGATCATAATCATGATCCATATCCAATACCCTCACTGGTGTATATTCACGGGGGTGAGCTCATCCGAGGCTTTCACAATGCCTGGCCACACTTACGACATAGGGTCAGCAGAGTATCGAGTCTCCACCTGGAGCACGTGGTCGCTAGCCACTACTTTCACCCAGGGGAGCAACTATTGGAAAGGAAAGGGGGAGCAAATCAAAAGCAAGCGACATCACCTAAAGGGAAGTACTTTAACCTTATTGAATTCAATCTCTTTGATCAATTTCATAACTATGTTTATCATCAAGGGGGAGATTGTTGAGTTAAGAAATTAACGAACTCAATTGATGATGACAAACATTAATCTATGGGTTAAACACCCAATTGGCTTTTAATTGCTTTGATTAATGTTGCAGGCCAAAGTTACAATAGCAGGAGCCCAATGAGACAGAGAAAATAAAACAAAGATTGTTGGTGGGTTCTCCATCTAATAAAGTCCAAAGTAATAAAGCAAAGAAATCAACTAGGCCGGATGGAAATTATAACCAACCCAAGTCCAAGAAGATTCCACCAAGCTAAACCTTTCTAAAGCCAACATTCACAAGTATGATTTGGTTAGAATCAGAAAGAAAGAGAGAGCTTCATCCCTCTTGTTCATTCACCAGAGAAGGAAGAGAGAGAAAGGTAAATCACAAAAGCTAATCTCTAATCACCCAAATCAAAGCAAGCTAAGCTATGTTAGAGGATAAAGGTGATTTATTTTCCATTTGCATGCAATCTATTTTCTTTACTCCTTCTCCAAATCTCTGCAACTCCAATTTGAGATAGATAGAAAAAGTGTTTTCTGATAATCACTACTGTGAATCAAAGGGTCAAAGTGTTTCTTGGGGACAAAGCACTATCTCAAGGGTTTGGATTTGGATTTACCACTGACCAACTTTTTCCTTGTTACTCTGAGGTTTTTGGTCAAGCAAAAAGGACCAGCTTTAAAATCTCTAATTTGGGAGTTAAATGAAGAAAGTGAAAATGACAAGTTGAAAAGTGTACACAGCTCAAATAATTAACTCAGAAGAAATCAGAAGAGAAACTTGGAAAGAGGTACAATAATAAAAAAAAGATGATGAAATAAACCACTCAAAAAAAAAATATTCATATTAAAGAGTATAGAATAGGTATGTTACCGAAGAGTTGGAGCGTGTTTAACATACTCCCACTAATAAAACTTGTTTCTGTTGAAATTGAGCCAACTTAAACAAATTTAGTTACCAAAGATACTTAGATATATACTAAGATCGATAAGAAAAAGCTAAAATTGCACGCTTTGTTTATAATCAGATAGCATAAAGTCACAAAACCCATAGGAATAAAACAAAAGAAAATAAAATTCAGATTTTACAATACTGTCTACAGCTTTACCTATAGAAAATATTGTTTTTCATAAAATTGCACTCTGCACGCGCACCCCTTTCCATTCAAACAAATATTAAAAACAGATGTATACAACAAACCAATAAATATATGCTATAACACTATATGCACCACAACAATTAAAAAACCCGAACGTGCAAAAAAAGAACCCTGCAAACTTATGAAGCTCATTTTCATTATTTTACTTTGATATCTCCTTTGGCATCAGAATTGAGGTTCTTGGAGGATGGAGATTTTCCAGTGATGGCTTTCTTTGCTTTCACCAGTGACTGTTTCACCTTTGATATGATATTATTTGATTGCTTCTGTACTGGTTTAGCTGGAGCCTCTTTTGGAACTTCTCTGGATGTTGTTTCCTTGCTCTCAATCTCTTCCTCCTTTTTCGCAGATTCCTCTTCCTGTTGCTCGAATTTCGACGCCAGTGTCTCTCTAACAGGCTCCTTTACGGCAGCAGAGATTTCATCCACCTTACTCTCCGCCTTCACTTCTTTCTTGTCTTCAATACATTCAGTTTCAGGTGTAGTACTCGCTTTCGCGTCGGTTGGTTCTTCTGGCTTGTTGATTTCAATCTCTGCCTCTCTTGGAACAGCAATTAGTGCTTCTTCTGGTTCTTGTTCCTTTGCGGCAACATCTTCAACCTTTTCCGCAATGCTTGCAGTTACAGGAGCATGATTCTCTTTTTCTTCGTCTATAATGTCACTTGAAACTTGTTCAACAAGTTTCACATCTTGAGCCACTTCATTTTGCGCCTCATCCGCAACGCTGGTTTCTTTCTTGCTACAATCCTCTTCAACAACCTTCTCAGCAACCTCTTCTTCATGATAAGTCTCTCCTGCGTTTGATGTGGCGGTGACGCTAGTTTTGTCCTCTTTCTTGGTATTCTCAGCCAAAACTTCTTGCTTGGTTTCAGTTTCTTCAACTTGGGATAGTTCTCTTGGTTTTTCCTCCACTTCATCTGCTTTCTCAGGCACTGCTGCTGTTTCTAATTTCAAACTCTCTTCAGGTATAACCGTCGCAGTCTTTTCAGGAGAGTGAACCTCATCTACAGTTTCAGCGATAACCGTCTGAGATTTTTCTTCTTGTTTCTCCGGTTTGATTGGGTTTTCATCAACTTTACCTGTAGGCAGACGCTCTGCTTTCTCTGTTTCCGCAGAACCTTCTTCGGCATTGTTAGTCTCTTCCAATGTCTCTACCTCAGGTTCTGGAACTGCATCAGCGTTTACCTGCTTCTCTTCTTTCTCAGAATTGTTTGTCTCTTCAACGGTTTCAGCTGAATGTTCTGGAACTGCAGCCGCATTTGCCTGCTCTTCTTCCTCTATCTCAGAACTTTGCTTTTCTGGTTCCTTTGGAGCTTCCTCAACTTCAGTGACTAGAGGTTCTGTTTTCTCTGTTTCTGCAGACTCTGCTTCGTCGCTATTCTTATCCTTTAACACCTCTTCTTCTGAGACTTCTCTTGGTTGCTCCTCTTCTTCAACCGTGCTTGGATTCTCAGCATCTTGTGATTCTTCTTTGGTTGTAACAGGCTCCAGCTTCTCTTCCTTCTCGGCACTAGGCTCCAGAATCTGTTTCTCTTTCACTACCTCTTGTTCTTGTGCTGGCTCAGCTGGTTCTTCTCGAGTAGTTTCCTCCTCTGGCTCTGGCTTATCCAATTGTGTAGCCACCAGCTCAGCCTCCGATTTCTCTTCCTTCTCGGTACTAGGCTCCAGAATCTGTTTCTCTTTCACTACCTCTTGTTCTTGTTCTGGCTCAGCTGGTTCTTCTTGAGTAGTTTCCTCCTCTGCCTCTGTCTTATCCAATTGTGTAGCCACCAGCTCGGCCTCCGGTTTCTCTTCCTTCTCAACACTTTGTTCCAAAACCTTAGATTCCTTCGCTACCTCTGATTTTTCAATTGTTTCAGTTGATGCCTCTGGAAGTGATTCCTCTTCTAGTTTCTTCGGTGTTTCTTGAACTTGTGTAGCCGAAATCTCAGATTCTTTGACCTCATTAGCTGAATCTTCCTGAACATCAATTTTCTCTGGTTGCTTCTCTTGTTCTTTTTCTATCTTCACAACAGGTTCCGTTGGAGGTGTCTCTTCCAATTCGGGAATTATAGTCACTGACTCAGGAATCAGTTCCTTATTCGTCGAATTCACATCTTGCAAAGCAGAATCATCCTTCTTCTCGTCTTCTTCGCCTGATGGAACCTCGTGGCGTTTCGCATCAGCTGGAGAATCATTAGGCTTCTCTTCCTCAAGGTCGATACTCTTGTCAATTGCTTCAGCTTCAACTTCTGTCTTGGATGGAGGGCTTGCTTCTTCACCTTGTGCATCATCAGTCTTGCCAGTTTTGTCATCGCCGTCTTCGTTCACTAAACTAGCTATCATTTCTGCAATGGCTTCGTTCTTTTCCTTCTTCACAATTTGCTATACAAGATGGCAAAAGAAATTTTATCATTAAACAAGAGTGCTCTGCATGATTTGAAGGCTTGTAATTATTTGAATTACCAATATAGTTCTGAGTTCTAAGTTCTAACATAGGAGAAAATATTTTCTTAGTGAATCTTTGCATAACTTTAGTGGGTGTACGGTTTATCAATACTTTTTCTTTGCATATTGCATATTTCTAACTTGTCTAACACGTAAAATAACTTGGGGAAAGAGAGAAAGAAATCATTGATAAAATTGTGCTCTTCTTTTTACAATTCAGTTTTGCTTCTCTTGATTATGCGCCAAATCCATAGTAATATAGATCATAGCTTAATTATTTATAGGGGTTAATATTTATAAACATATGTAAAACCATGTACTTTCCAGCTCTTTATAACAGAATCTATCTTATTCTTACCTTGAATAACACTCTATCGGTTATGTTTCTTGGATTAGAACAGATATTGATCATCATGGTAGTTTTCTTTTTTCAATTTTATAATAATACATGATATATATGCCTAACTAAGTCTTATCCAGAGAAGAAAAAGTGATAAAAAAAAAACATCATCAATTTTTCCGTAGTTATCCACTTCAATGAAGACATATAAACATGACTTTCCAAAAGAAATTAAACATACTATAAAAAATAAAAAAAATAAAAAAAAAAAAGAGAGAGAAGAAAGAAAGAAAGAAAAACTATAAGCATAATGAAAAACTTGATCAGAGTGAATTATGCATAAAACTTGAGCAGATACTATAACATGAAGAGGAGTTGAAGATCATGTAAAACTCAAAACATGTAAAAAGGAAACAAACCTCATCAGCTATAACAGAAGTGTGATCAGAAGCAGCAGCCTCGGTAGCCATGATGATGATGATGATGATCCAAGGTGACAAAGTGAAGCTTCAAAGTTATTGAGACCTCCTTCTTCTTCTGAACTAGTAGTAGTGGGAGTAACAAAAAAAAGCGAAAAACAATTAAGTGATAGGAATAATTTGGTTGGCAACAACCCGAAGAAAAAGAAGGAAAAGCTAGTTCAACTTTTAGGAGAAGAACAACAATTAGTTTTCCATATAACAAAATAAATGTGTGTACTTTTTTTTTTTTTTGGACAGACTGTATATCACATGAGGGTGGTGGTGGTGGTCTCAATGATTTAGGGAGATTAGGATTAATGTGCCACTAAAGTTTTCACATTAAAAAACAAAATATACATAAAAGAAAAATATATATATAAAGTATATAATTGAAAAAAAGTTGATCTTATAGCTGTTGTGAGCTGTGGCAAGGTGACATGCTTTATTAGGAGAGGATTGGGGACCAGGTCAGCAGCCAGAAAAAAAGAAGAAATAAACAACCCTTACTATATATTTAACGGTCCAAAAAATTCCTGGGCCCTCATGTCAAACAGTAAAACTTGATAGTCTTGTGGTTTAATAAACTACCATTTTTAACTATAAAAAAATTAATTGTCGATCATTTTAACAAAGAAAAAAAATGAATTAATTTGATAGTGTCAAAGGTTGAATTCATTCAACAAAATTACTCGGTGTGACCAATGAGAGAATGTAACTGGAATTAGTGTGTTAAGGACAAAGCTCTTTGCGATTAAGTAAGGTTTGGTAATAGTTTAGGTGTTGGGGGTATAGGAAAGTGCATTGTGAAACGAATTCTTATAAGACTATGTTATTGCAAGCAATTAGAGACAACAAAGAAATCATGCAAAGATGAACATTTTGCCAAAATTTTTGAATTGAAGCAAAGAAATTTGGTTGTTCGTGTTGATTTGATTCAAAGCGGTAATGCTAGAAAGACAAAAATAAATAACCAGAACTTGTCATGATTTTAGCTATTTTTTTTTTGTTACCAAACATTTTTTGAATTCAAAGATATGCTAATTCAGTAGCGGACCTTATAGCCAATAGAAGCGTGAATAACTCGAGGAGCTCTTGCGAATGAGTTGCACCGGATGATAGCTTGCTACAGAAATTGCTCTATGATGCTGCTGCTTAGCTCTTGAAGTTTTTTTTTTTTTAGATTTATTTTGCTTTCCTGTTTTAGTTGCTTATAGATATATATAAAAAAACAACTTGATACTTTTGTGGTTTATTATAGTAATATAGTACTACACATCATTAAATTTTCTAATTTTAATTAGTATTGTTGTGGTAGACAAGTACAGAAACTTCTCTCGGATATTGCTCGGTAAGAAATGATCTTAGGCAGCAATTTGTTTCATTTTATTTGTTATAACACTTCATGGTCGGTTTTGCTGAACTGATTTGCTATTTATAATTCCACTTAGTTCGTCATTGTTAGGTGCTAGGAACCAATTAGTTTGCAAATTAATTAACATAATTATAGTGGTCAGAAATTGCTCCTACACATTATTTTATGTTTGAACTTTGAATCGTAAGTCTCCATCAAAATTTTGAAAAGAATCAAATTTTGAACAAGACCCGTACGTCATTAGCATGTCTCTTGTTTGTTCCGGAATCAAACTAGTTATTATAAAAATTAGATTGAAAATAAATTAAGAATTATAGTGATGTGCAAAAACAAAATTGTATGCAAGATAATGTTATTTATATGGATATAAATTTAATTCACTATTAGTATAAAGAAATTTTTATGGGTATACAAAATTATTGGTATGAAAAATTATTTTATAATTCAATTATGTATTGGTGACTTATTTAAACAACTCGATCCTTAAGATAATAATATATGAAAATTTTCTCCAATTAAATATCAAAATTAAATTCTAACCTTGGTTATCTTCAAGATTATCATCTGGAATTGAACAAAATGTCCCAAAAAATAAATAAAAACTACTTTAGTATTTAGCAAGCATCAAGGGTTAAAAGAAACCAATTAACAAAAATAAGTTTCGAATAAACAAGCGCATTTAATTTACTTAAAATACTAATACAGTAATACGTAACATGTGTGTTGGTTTTTTATTCCATGATTGCAAATATATAAAATAAAAAATGTTAAGTGAACGAGTGTTTTTATAATCAAATTTTAATTAAGTCTTAAAATGGGTATTTTTAATAACAAAAATCAAGAAATTTTATGAAACCTCAATGCAAATATATATATATATATATATATATATATATATATATATGACTAACACAATTTTTTTTTTAGAAAAATCATCATAGAAATATTTGAAAGAAAATACAGAATTTTGGATAAAAATAAAAAAAAATGATATAAATGATAGAATTTGAAGAAAAATAAGGAAAAGAAGAAGAAGAAAACATTAAATTTTTTATTTTTTTTTTCACATTAGATCGAAAGTTTGGTTGAATAATAATTTATTCATCTAAATGTAAAATTTCGTAGCTAAATAAAGAAAAAAGGCTCATTTTTTTTTGTTATTGGAGCCATATATGTCTTGTACTGCGTTATGGAGTATAGAGATGTTAGATCAATATGTGGGACAACTTTTTTCTGAGCTGTTCTGTAAACAAGTCGGAGCATGCAACTTCTATTTGAAAGAAAATTTGATGGGCAAATCGGATGGTCCGATTTGCAATGAGGGAACTTTCAAATTTTGGACGAAGCAAATTGGACAGTCCGTGTTGTATATATAGTTAATTTTTTTTTATAATACAAAAATCAATTCGGATGGTCCGAATTGATTATTAAATATATTTTTTTTGAACGAGCTGGAATAACTTGCTGGGTTCGATTTATGCAGATATATGTATATAAAAATGTGTAACTCATAACCAAGTTAGCAGATACCATCTTCTTCTTCGTCTTGTTCTTCTGCTTTCTTCCACTTATGTTTCTCTCTTCTTTGCTATGAGGTAAAAAAAATTGATAGTGAAGTTTTTGTTTCTGTTTAGGTTGGTGAGAGAAATGGATGATAGAGTTCTTTTAAAAGTGTATTATTTTGGTCAGATTTTGTTACAAACATCTGAAGTAGTAAAATTTATTTGTGAAAATCCGTTAGATGTTGTTCCCTTCACAATCTCATTTGAAGAGCTCAAATGGGTGATTTGTAAAAAGATAGATTCTGCGATGTCAAGGAGAATATCATGTATTTTATACAGATATCCCATATCAGTATTTGGTAGATTCGTTCAATTTCAAACCAAATATATAACCGACGAAGCGAGTATGCAGGAGATGTTTTCAATGTATATTGAAAGTTGTGCCCAAATGTTGTTGATCGAGCTGTACATTGAATTTGAACAATCTAAGGCCGACCGAAATATTGTACGAAAAGATTACAATAGTGACAATGAGGAAGAGTTCGAAAGCAATTATGAAGTTGTTGATCCAAATGGAGATGAAGATCAATGTGTCGGCACTATGGCTCCAAATGTGACAGGCGTGGAAAATGCACTGGCAAACGAAGTGTCGTTTGAGGAGCCATCTTTCATGCGAGTGTTGGATTTGGAAGCCATGCATGCTCCGGAGTTTTTCGGAATATATGAGCGTCGGTACGTAATTGCCTATATTTATAAAACGGATTAGAATTCTGTAATAATTAATATTGATTGATGGACGAAATAGTTATGTGACATGTGAAAATATATTCAATTAGCATTTCTTTATGTGTTTATGTAGTTAAGTTTAGGATAATAATATTTTTTGTTAGTTATTGATGTAGTTAAATATTAATTAGTATTTATTAATCAATATTTATTTATGTTTTTATGTTTTCTTTTTTTTTTTTTTTGTTAAGATTGAGATAATAACCTGATGTAAAGTTTATTTATATCATCATTGATGTATTGAGTGTTGATTTACCTTTAATTTCAGTTATTAAATTTTCGTATGGCTGCCGTCATGGCAGAAGTTCCTCTTGTTGCAGATGGTGAATTTGCTGTGGGATGAAATTCAGTTCAAGGGAAGCTGTTATTAAGGCGATGAAAGAGTATGCCATCCAAAGAAGTGTAGACTATCGGGTGTATGAATATGCCATCCAAAGAACCGTTGACATTTTATGCCAAGTGTACACAGTATGGGGAGGGGTGTGATTAGCTTATCAGGGTTAGCATGATCAGCGGAAAGTACTGTTGGGTTATAAGGAGGTATAATGGTAGTCACACTTGTACCAGAGCCACCATTTCTCAGAATCATTCAAAGCTGGATTCGAACACGATTGCAGAAGCAATAAAGCCGTTGGTTGAGGCTAACCCCTCGTTAAAGGTAAAATTAGTTATTGCAAAAGTGCAATCGCAGTTCAACTACACCATCAGTTATCAGAAAGCATGGTTGGCTAAGCAAAAGTCAGTAGAAAAAATATTTGGAGGTTGGGAAGCATCGTACGAAGCGTTACCGATATGGTTTGAGGCCATGTGTCATAAGGAGTCATCAGCTATCATCCATTTTGAGACTATGCCTGTATATCAAGGTGATGACTTGGTAAGTGATATCCGGGTATTGCATTGAGTCTTTTAGAGTTATTACCCCTGCATTAGAGCATTCATACATCGTAAGCCAATTGTCCAGGTGGATGGGACTCACTTATACGAAAAGTATAAGGGTTGTTTGTTAGTGGCAGTTTTACAGGATGGTAACAATAATATCATTCCAATTGCATTTGCTATTGTTAAGGGAGAGACTTCTGATGTGTGGTACTTTTTTCTTAGTAACTTGCGACAACATGTTGTGACTCGAGATGGTGTGGGACTGATATCCGACCGACACGAATCTATCAATGCAGTTGTGGCTCGCAGTAACGGAGCTTGGTCACCTCCTAGAGCTTTCTACATGTTTTGCATCAGGTATATAGAGTCGAATTTCTTTAGAAAATTCAAGGCACTGTACCTGCAAAAACTTGTCGTCAATATAGGTAACATTGAGTAATTTGAAGTTTGTTATCAATAGAGTTACCTTCAATAAGTGTTTGTTAACCCTGTTTTTTTGTTTGTCTTTGGTTATTATGCAGGATATTCGAAGACGGTGCGCGAGTACGAAGTGCGTTACCAGCGGTTACGAGAACGGGGCGAGGCTTACAGTAACTGGTTAAAACGAATCCCCCGCGAACAGTATGCGTTGGCATTTGATGGTGGCTACCGATGGGGTCACATGACGACGAATCTAGTCAAATGCATCAACTCAGTCTTGAAGGGTGCACACAATCTCCCCATCACTGCACTTGTCAAAGCAATATTCTACAGGCTTAACGAGTTGTTCACCCGAAAAAGAGCCGAGGCAAAGGCTCGGATTAATGTTGGCCATATTTTTTCTGAGCTTGTGACCTCAAAATTGCATGCGAACCAACTTGCATCAGGAAACATCCATGTTAATTGCTTCGATAGGCAGAATGAGGTCTTTGAAGTGCGTGAGATGCCAAGTGGGCTGGAGTATGCCTTTCGACCTTCGTCGGCACCGATGTGACTGTGGTGAGTTTCAGGTGGACCGGATTCTGTGTCGACATGTGTTGCATGTTGTGCAAATCAACGACTGGATTGGCAAGTATATGTGCATGATGTGTATAAGATGGACCAAATTCGATGGGTTTACCGAGCTAGGTTTAGGCCACTGGAAAATTCTACTACATGGCCTGCATACAACGGGTCGCAATTCGTACCGAATCCGTACTTAAGACGCGTTACAAAAGGTCGCCCCAAGATGATGCGCTTCTTGAACGAGATCGACACATGAATGCTGCATCGTCCATGGCGATGTAGGCAATGTGGGGCTGAGGGATACAGCCGTAGTAGATGCTGTCAGTCAGTTAGTGCAAGTGCCGAAAATAATGCTCAGTAAAATTATATATTATGCTATTTGAAACCTTGTAGCTTATATCAATCTACTCTATGACAAATTCGACTTTAGAATCATATATTATGCTATTTGAAACCTTGTAGCTTATATCAATCTACTCTCTGACAAATGCGACTTTAGAATTATATATTATGCAATCCGTCCAAAAAAATTAATGACATTTGAAATATTATAACTTGATACATAGTGATTGATACATAGAACAGTTAATTCATACATAGAAAAGTTAACTGATACATAGACAAATGTTAACTACACAATATCTACTTTTCTTATTGCCCACTTTACATCTTTCACAAGATTCTTGCATTTTTTGGCGACCTTTTTTAACACAGACGGAGTGAATCGATTAGCGCTATAATGAGGCGGATCAACAACATATTCATGTCAATTAAAAACCTAACAATAAACAAATAATTATTATCGAAAAACAAATACATTATATTATTATATTTTAGAAAACCTAATTATTGATCAAAATCAGCAACATTAATCCAAAAATGTATTTTTTAAACATATAGTTTTTACTAAAATTATTACAAAAAATTCTAACAATGTACTTTTTACTAATCTATCATATTAGTCTAACTCAAATATTATCATTGATTAAAATATTCTCTAACTATATTTATATATATATTTCTAACTATTATTTAAACATATATTCTTAAATTTCAATCAATCAATCAATCAACAACAACAACAACAACAACAACAACAACAACAACAACAACAACAACGTCACTAATATATGTTCCTAATTCGAACTACTAACAACAACAACTATAATTAAATTTCTAATAATAATAATGTCACTGGTTCCTAAGTTGAACTACTAACAGCAATAATTATAATTAAATTTCTAACAACAATAATCATAATTCTAAATTAATAATAATAATAATAATAATAATAATAATAATAATAATATTCTCACTTATATATGTTTCTACGATAAACTAATAACAACAATAATTATAATTAAATTTTTAACAATAACAATTATAATTCTGAAATAATAATAATAATAATAATAATAATAATAATAATAATAATAATAATAATGTCACTTATATGTTCTTAAGTTGAACTACTAACAACAATAATTATAATTAAATTTTTGACAATAATAATTATAATTCTGAAATATCAAAAAAAATTTAATAAATAAACTTATATAATCAGAATTGTTAAGATATTTTATAATATGAAGTTTAGGAGGATCAACATCTTTAGATTTTTATTTTTTTTGGCATTTTAATTATTTTTCAAAGACTGGTGGGGAGAAGAAGAAGAATTAGATGAAGGGAAAGAAGAGAGAATGGTTGCTGGGTGGGATGGAGATGAAACTCATTTCGAAGGATAGGTATACATGTAGTAAAAGGATATGTTGGGATTAAGGGCACCGTTATAGAGAGCAACATCCATGCGATACGTGGCGGAGGAGAGATAATTTGAATCGTTCATTTTGTCCCATGAAATTGGACTGTCTGATTAGTCTGGGAAAATTCACACTGTCTGATTAGTAGTTCTCTGATATTACACGTCAATAAAATATCTATATTTTTTATATCGGTATTCTACACCAATCTCTTCTCCATATAAAAATTAAAAAACAAAGAAAAAACAAATATATATGAAATAAATGGTGACAACACTGTAGCATGTAAAGTACCGCATACAGTTAAGGGCACTTAAATCGATGTTGGATGTTTTATGTTTGGTTGGAAAAATGGTGAAACAAAACAATAAGCATGCAATTACACAAATTATTTTCAACTTCATAAATGTCTTTCTATATTGCTATGATACTACGATACATTTCAAGACCAAGATCTTCATTATTACTTTTTGTTAGGACCCACTGAATCATTTATCATATTTAAGGATCTTAAGACTATTTAGGGTTGTGTTTTATCCATTCAAAATTTTTTAAAAATTTTATTAAGAAAAAGTTTAGTCAACCAATATTCTTTTTCAACTAATATTTTAACAAATCAGTTAATTTAATAACAAAACGTTAAATAAAAAAAAAATATTTAACAAAAAAATTTAAAATTATTAAAAAAATCTAAAATTTAACAAAAAACATTAAAATTATAAAAAAATCTTAAATCCTCCAAAAAAATTCAAAATCTAACAAAACAAAACATCCAAAATTATAGAAAAAAATAACATTTTAAACTTCTAAAATTTAAATATACAAAATTCAGATGTATTTGTTTTCATTTATTTTTTTATTATATATTTCAAAAAAAGACATCTGAAATTAAGGTATAACAAATATCCAAAATGATGTCTTCATTTTTAAGAATTTGTTTTCATTTATTTTTAATTGTACATTATCAAAAAAATATATGAAACCTCTAAAATTTAAATATTCAAAATCTAATTATAAGAAACATTCGAAATGATACCTTCTTTTTTAATAGTTTGGTTTTATTTATTTTTTAATGTAACATTCCCAAAAAAATACATTTGAACTTTTAAAATTTAAACATTTGAAATCTAAGTATAAAAAACATCCAAAAGTGATACGTTTTTTACCATAATTAAAAGATTTTTTATTGTGTTAAGATTTTGAAACTTTTTTTATTAGGTTTTGGAAATTTTTTACAATGATTTTGAATTTTTTATTATTTTTCAAATGTTTTTTTTTTTAAATTTTAGATATTATTTTTATCATGAGATTAGATATTGTTTTAATTTAGTTTTAGATGTTTCTTTTTATTAGATTTTGAATATTTTTTTAGATTTTAGATTTTTGTTTGTTTGTTTCCAATCCAACTAATAGTTAATTGTTGAGCTGACACCTTAATTGGCTACGTAACATTATTATTTTATTAAATGGTGTTCGATTTGTACATTGAGATTAATTTTGTTATCATCTTTGATATCAAACTCTTTTTTTAAAGCTTTTTTAACTCACAAAACTCAAATTATTGACAAAAAAATTGTATTTATTTTTTAGATTTTAAATCAAAATTTTCACTTTTTATAAAATTTCACTTTATTTTGTATTTTATACTCCAATTTTGATCAATTGTAAATTATATATAGTTCGCTTTTATTTTAAGTACAGTTGATTTTGATATCCAGTTAATGTTTGTGACATGTTTATTTCAGTTTTGGGTTATAATTAAAAGACTGATTAAGACAAAATGTATCACATACAAAAAGCTATGATGATCAGATTAGAACAAACATAAAAGTAATTGAAAAGAAGAAGTTGAGCTCTGCAACTTTTTTTGTTTATGACATTGTTTCTTTCTCAAGGATTTTAAGCGACATTTTATGACAAAAATTAGTGCTATGACAAGTAATTGAAAAAAGGATTTCTTGAATGGCATAACACCTCGTTGGTTTGAGACAAGCTCGTAAAAATTAGTTTGAAAGACTTAATCCTTTCTTGTTGAAAAATGATTTTCAAAGAGACACTATCGATAATATTCTATTTATTAAGAACTCTAATGGTCATTTTATTCTTGTTCAAGTATATGTTGATGATATAATCTTTGGTTCTGCTAATGAATCATTATATGCAGATTTTGGAAAGCTAATAACTAGTGAATTTGATATGAATATGATGGGAAAACTTATATTCTTCCTTCGACATCAAATCAAGCGAACTCCAAATGGTATTTTTGTGCACCAAGGGAAGTATGCCAAAGAGTTAATGAAGAAATTTCACTACAAGAAAAATACTGAATACCATCAGATTTAGCGTCGATCTTTAACGACGCGTTTACCGATGGATTTGATAATAAATCATCGCGTAAAAAAGTTACCGTCGAATTTAATTTTTCGACGGTAAATTCACTGGTAATAATTGAAGGAAAAAAATTGGCATGAACATTACCGTCGGATTTACTGACGGATAACCCTATTAGTGCAACGTTATATTTTGGTCACTCGCAAGCGTTACCATTAGATTTGTCCGCCGGTAAATTCGATGGTAATCTTGCTCTAAATTCGAACCGCGAACCCTCTTCCTCCTCATTTTTGAATTACACTCTCTCTAACCTACTGCTCTCTCTCTCTCTCTCTCTCTCTCTCTCTCCCTCCCCCAAACCACCTCCAGCAGCCTCTTCTTCCAGCGTCGGCCACCACCAACAGCATCCAAAGATAACATGGACTCGGCTAGTGCTCCTTGCGTTGCATTGATCGCTCTGTCGCTGCCGTCGCTGCTTCCTGTGTCGCCAGAGTTGCCTCCTTCCTCCCTCTAGGTAGGTTGTCCTCCTCCCTCTCCCTATTATTTTTTTGCAATTTATTTAAAAGAAAACCCTAATGCAACCTGTCGGTTGGTCATCACCGCCACCACTGTGCCATTCATACTACCACTACGGCAGAAAAGTCCTCCGCACCACCATTGTCTCCAGGTAACTCATTCACTAGTTAGTTTAGAGTAGTTAAACCCTAATTTAGCTTTGCTTCGACATCCTCTCTCTCTCTCTCTCTCTCTCTCTCTCTCTCTCTCTCTCTCTCTCTCTCTCTCTCTCTCTCTCTCTCTCTCTCTCTCTCTCTCAAATGATTTTCGTGTTTGCATCGAAAATCAAATTATCTGTCTGTAATGTTATAAATTATCAGTCTATAATATTTTTAATTGGATTAGCCAGAACTCATCCTTGGTTATTGTAAAGCATAGGATGAATACTTCTTCGATGGCCATAGCAGCTAAAACAATAAGTAATAACTGATACTGTCTGTCATTTGTTTGATATTTTATTTTTACTTTTTAACATATTTACAATTTTTGTTTGAGAGAAGTTAGATGGATTTCCATGGACTTGGGCTGAATTTTTTATATCTTGTACGTGTTAGGATTTTTTATTTAGTATAGAATTTAGCAGAACTGTTCATAGTTGGTAAGTTTTTTTAACATGTTATTTTCTTTTCATTGTTCAGCATTTGTGTTGTTTAAAGCATTTATACAAATTTTAAATTATAAACATCATTTTTGTAGTTACTAATTTATGATTTTATATTGTACTGGTATTTAACTATTCATCATTCAAGTATAGTCTTTTTTCTTTGTTATCTTATATGTTCTTCTTCATTTTAAGGTTGTTAAGGTGGAGTCAGTGAAAGAGAAATTATTGAAAAATAATCAACAAACTTATTGGGTCCTGATTTTGTCAAGGTTATATTGCACTCCACCCTTTTTTTATTATTTTTATTTTTTGAGTTACTTTATAATTTTTTCGAGGAAATATTAAAATGCCTTTCTTTTGTGTTACAAACTGCAACTTAGAAAAATAAGAAGTAGAAAGAAACAACACTTTTTAAATATTCAGTGTTCATATGTGGATAAACGATTCTACAATACTTTTCTAAGGAACAATACTTGTTATTAAGACTTGATATGTCATTTATCTTTGTATGTTAGATTTGTTTCATTTAGAATTTGATATGTAAGATTTATGTTTGTATTGGGACTTATTTCTTGTTATTAAATTTGTTATTTAAAATTATTCTTTGAAATTGGATCGGATTTTTAAAAAAATAAAATTTAAGTTTACCGGCAGATTTACTGTGGGTTAAATCCGCTAATAGTTATTAATTTAGTTATTAGTAAATAATATATTACCAGGGGATTAATCTAACGGTAAAAATTACCGATAAAAATTTTTTGATGGTAATTAGTAGTGGACGAGAAATCTACTATTAAACAATTACTAGTGAGGTTTATACCGTCGGATTTATTTCGATGCTAAATCCGATGGTAAATAGATTACCGACAGATTTTTTTGGTAAATCCAACGGTATCCGACAAATTTTTTGTAGTGTTTGGGTTTAAGAGTGCGAAACCTATGGGAACCCCAATGCACCCAAATTCAAACTTGGACAAGGATAAAAAAGAAAAAGATGTGGATGAAATAAGATATAGAGAAATGATTGGTTCTCTTATGTATCTTACTTTCTCTTAGAATATATGTTTATAGTACTATTTTTTTCATACATGAGTAATTATTATTTTTCTTCTTTATTCTTAAACTTTGATATGTGAACTTATTTGTGAACTTTTAACAAAATAATATGGACAAATTATTATAAAAAATAATAAAATTTTGAATTTGTTAGTTTAAAAATTTTAAAATTTAAACATTTAAAATTAAATATTGAGTTTTTAAACAAATTTAAAAAAAATAAAATTTAAGATTACTGTCAAATTTACCGGGAGATAAATCCAACGGTAACAAACTCCAGAATTTTACCAATTAAAAGTTAATATCCGCCGGTAATTAGCGGCGGTCGAAAAAATCCGTTGGTAAACAATTAGCGGCTAGGTTTATACCGTCGGATTTATTCCGATGGTAAACATATTACCGGCGGATTTTTTCGTAAATCCGACGATAAATCCAACGGTATCCAACGGTATCCAACAAATTTCTTGTAGTGAGACCGGACATTGTGCAAAGTGTTAGAGTTTGTTCTAGATTCCATTCACAACCAAATGAGTCTCATCTTTTAGCTATGAAAGGATCATTAGATATGTTCATAGTACATTGTAACACCCTAACTATCAAAATGTCACGCTTCCGGCTGCGCCACTCTGATAGCTCGGGTATTACGACGACCCTTGTAATACTTAAATACTAAAATATGAGCATGTTTAAAACTTTAACCGAATCTTTAATAAACATACATTCATACTTACAATATAAATTACAATACTCACAGGAAGTTCATATATATATATATATATATATATATATATATATATACATACATATTAATTTACAAACATCTCATATCAAAATCCTATCCCTCTTACAAAATTTGCAAAGCTAAAGGCGAGGGAAACATAAATACTAATACAATACAGAAATATCGTCTAACAGAAAAGAATTAAGCTCTTCCGAACTTTGTCATCTGTAACTTGAAAAAGAAAAGACCTGTAGGGGAGTGAGAACATCATCCTCGAAAGGGTTCTCACTATAGGGTTGCAGAATTACTATAATAGGATACGCGAGATAAAATTGTTACAGTGATTAATAACCGCCTTATGTATCTTTTCAAAAACAAAGGTCTACTATAAAAAGTATCTGAAATCTTTTCTGAAAGAGGGAACTGTTCATCTCTTATAAATTCAAAAGTCTTTCAAAAAGTTCATCTATGCTGAACCAGGTTAGTTTTTCATACTTTTCCAAACCAGATACATCAACTAAACATGGCCTTCGGCCCACCTCATGATCAACCACGGCTCTAGGCCCAAACAACCCAAACAACAACCAATCACCACAGTCCAACAGAGTCTCAGTCGCAAACACAAATAGAAAAGTTCAAGCACAAACAAATAGTTACTGTAAGTAGAACAATTAGCAGATAATCACAAGTAATCACAAAGGCAAACCAAGTACAATATGCACACCCAAACAATGTCACATAGATGCATATGATGAATGCCTGTCCTAGTGGCTGATGATATCATCCGTCGGTTATAAAGCCAACCCGACAAGTCCTGGTAGCTAACCATTGGACTCTCCCTCTATCGTGCATCCCCAACTCGAGTTATTCACAATCATAATCATAATTCACATCTAACACCCTCACTGGTGTTTATTCATGGGGACGAGCTCATCTGAAATTTACAGTGTCCAGCCACACTTACGACATAGGGTCAGCAGAGTATTGAGTCTCAACCTAGAGCACGTGGTGGCTAGCCACTGCTTTCACCCAGGAAAACTCGTATCTCAGATAATTGGAAGTGCAACAATCACTTTATCAGCTTAAAATCATTCATATTCATACTCAGCCATCCGGCTCATAACATATTCCACAATCAGTCATAATTCATTATCATATACAGCCATTCCGGCTCATAACATAAAAGCACTTCCACCATCCAACATCGTCAAACTCATAAAATCATCATTCAAGTCATAAATCACTTTTTCTCAATTCTAATTTTTGCACTGATGCGAGTTTTTCTTAAAATAATATTTTAAAACGATTAGTTTTATTTTGACGAGTCGACTTCGAACCCCGAAGTAAAATAAATGGTAATATAATTTTATTATTATGTTATTTATTTATTTTACTTGCTCTAATTATATTGAAGCCTAGATAATAATACTGATTTTATTATTATCAAGTCCGATGTTTACCGATAAAAACTTAATTATTGGTATTTCTGGATGAGCTTAGAGTTATTAAAGCTCCATCAAACATCTTTTAATTCCTAAGTTACTAATGTCATTTATGTTAGTAACTTATACATATTTAACTTATTATTATTATTATTATTATTATTATTATTATTATTATTATTATTACCGAAAAAAAAAGAAACAAAAGAAGGGATAGAAACGTGAATTACATCAAGCAATGTTATCCCATTAATGATTAACATGCATTTCTTCTAATTCAATATGACCGAACCGGAGAAAGAAAGAAAGGAGAAATTTCAATCCAAAATCACCTAGTAATATAACATTGACACATAATCCTTTAATTGCCAACTCACCCTTCCATTAAGATCAAAAACACTTTCCTTAATCTGTTAAACATATTGCATGAAGAAAGGGTAAAGTGACCGAGAGCTTTCATCAAAGAAACCGTAACCCTCCACCACTTCCTTCCTTTGATTTTACTTAATCCATAATCCCAATTAAAAATCTAATCCGATAAAAGTGTTCGTATCTTCCTCCTCTACGTGTTGGCGTTATTTTTGTCCGGTGGAAGTCGACGGTAACGTAGCTCCTCTATCCCTTGAGTTTGGCCAACTGGAGTTCTAGGAGGTACGGAGGATTCCGGACGTTTTTCCCTTCAGCAGCTCGGTCAGAAGGCTTCCCCGAAGCTTCGCATATTTTGATTTCGTACGAAGGTAGGGTTTTGGTAAATTTTCATCGGTTAAATTGATATTTGATAAGTGAATTGATGTCGTAATTACTAGTCGGTTGAATTTATATCGATATTTGTGATAAGTTTGAGGTTTGGACGGTTTAAGTGCAGCCAGGAATTGAGTTATTCTGATGATTGTGATTTCTGGATTACGGTAGGATAATTTGAAAATGTTAAAAGTTGCCGGTTTGGTTTATTGAAAATGATTTGAAAAGAGTGTGGAAAATGGTTTGGATGGAACCCGAGAAGGGTGGCAGAGTCCGGATTTTAGGGGAGGTGCCGCCGAAATTTTGCTATAAACCTTAAGAATTGATTTGAAATTTATTTAGAAGAAAAAGATTTGGATTTGAGAAATGGTATTATTTGATTTTTGATTTATTAAAAAAAAAGAATTATTTTATATTTTTAAATTATTTAAGAAAAGTACTATGTTTAAATTTGATTTGAAAATGAAAAGGGGCTGAAGTTTTGAATTTTAAAAGAAAGAGAGAAGACAAACCGGCACGTGTGATTATGAAATAATTAAAAGGTCACAAGAGGGTGACGGAGAGTAAATAGTTATAGTGTCACTGTGAAAAGTTAAGCCGTGGGCTTGATGTGTGAGTAATTGTACGGGAATCCCGTGTATATGGAATGGCTTCCAGGAGAAAGTGGCACATGCTTCAGCTGGAGAATCAGCGCCTGCAAGTACTTGCAGAGGTCATGTTTGGCATACTTCAGCTGGAGAATCAGCGCCTGCAAGAAGTAGAAACTTGCAGAGGTTATGCCGCTGGAATGCCTTATCTGACTTGCGAGTCGGGTTGCGTCGGGTGCGAGTCGAAACCGACAAATGAGCTCATTACCTGCGATAGGAATAGACATGCATCATCCTTGTTGTGCGTTTGAATTTTATTTGATATGGTGAAATTATCTGTGATTGCCTTCCTGTGTTTATGCATTCCTCACTGTTACTCTGAATTGTGGTAATTAGATGCTTCTCTGTAATTCTTGTATAGTTCATTGTGAATTACTTGAATTGTGGTAACCCTGACTAAACTAACTACCCTCGACCCTACTAAGAACCCCCCAGTTCTTACCCCTTCTCTTCCTCCCCTTCAGATGGAGACCGGAGTTATATTTTACGAGATGGACCCTCCCTATATATACGAGGATATTGTACAGCATAGGTTTTATGTAGTAGCTGCGGAGATTAGGACTCGTATGTACATTCTGCGTGATCATCCTTTCCGTCACCCGATTGACACTCCACAGTTTAACCCCGACATGCCCTATGAGTTCCCACTGCAGTGGCTCCACCCAGATGCTCCCTTTCACCCGTTTCATGAGGGGCCGATGCCTCACCAGCATCCCGATCAGCCTGCGGATCAGGCGGACCCTGAGCCTGAGCCCATAGAGGAGCATTTTCCAGAGCCTGTACCGGAGGAGGACATCCCAGTGGAGCAGATCTCAGTATCTTCATCCGAGCCATCTTCTGAGGAGCCACTTATCGCCTCTATTAGTGGACCGGCGAGTGCTGGTCAGACCAGTAGCACGAGTGCCAGCGCCCCTCCTGAGATTATAGAGATTTCCGATGACGAGGACGAGGACCCTGAGGAGTGTTCTGATGTGGTTGTGATCTCCTCTGACGATGATACCTGAGGCCTGGGAGCTGCGGTTGTGCCTTTTGATAGTTTTTTGTATCAGCCTAGCTTTTGTGTTAATCTCTCACTTTTGGTTAGACTCACAAAGAGAGTAGGGTGTACATAGTAGACTAGGCTAGTTCAGGTGCCAGTTTAGGGGTTTTCTATATGGACCAGGGCCCGGAGTGTTGGATTGTACATAGTAGTATTTCTAAAGGGTTGTATGCTAACTCAGGATATATATATACATATATGTACGACAGTACCTGTGTGCTTATGCTTGTGTATGTTTAATTAGTTGTCCTTGCAAGTTTTCTTATAAAAGTTTATCCAAAACTCGATAGTACGCTAACCCGATTACAGGCTTAATAATACATAGTAAAGGTTTCATGTGAACAAGTTGGTGACACTTGATTTCTGGTATGATCATGACTTACTGGGAATTGGGTCGTTACAACTTGGTATCAGAGCAGTTCGTTCCTATTAAAGCCTGGGAATATGGACTGAATCATGCTTCATTGCATTCTCTGAGTTGTGTCTCATGCATATAGAATATCGTTGTGATATGAATTGCATGACTGTCGCTGTGTTTCTATTTTAGAGACTATTCACACTTTGCCTGAAATGTTAAGACTGATCACCTTAATATTGCACGTTGGGTGTGAACAGGATCTTGATGGCTGCACGGGGACGAGGACGTGGTAGGCGTGGTGCGAATCCTGTAGAAGAATCGACGAGGGGTGCAGATGCTTTTATAGCTACAATGAACACCATGGCTGAGGCTGTGCGTGAAACGGCAACTGCTACTACGCGAGCAATTGACCGTTTAGGGGAGAGGAACGGAGATCGTAACGGAGGACGCAATGGTGAGCGTGGTGGAGACGGTAATGATAATGAAGGTGCTGGAAACCACGATAACCCTATGACACTGGCAACCTTTCTGAAAGTAAATCCGCCCAAGTTTAAGGGGACGCTTGTTGCAACTGAAGCTGACAATTGGTTCCGTGGTATCGAGAAGTCATTGCGAGCGCAACATGTACCAGAAAGACAGTACGTGAAATTTGTGACCTATATGCTGGAGGGAGAAGCTGAACACTGGTGGCATGGAGTGCAACGCTTGTTAAGGCAGGTGGTGGAAGAGATTGACTGGGATACTTTTAAGGAGGAATTTTACAAAAAGTACTTCCCTAGAACTGTTCGTGATGCTAAAGAAATGGAACTGATGCAGTTGACGCAGGGGAATATGTCAGTAGCAGAATATACTCGGAAATTTGAGGATTTGTGCCGATTCTCTAAGATCTGTCAGGGAAACCCAGATGATTTTGAAGAATGGAAGTGTTTAAAGTACGAAGGAGGACTTCGCGATGAGCTGATGCATTCATTAGTCCCGCTGGAGATACGGAATTTCGCAGAGCTTGTCAATAAGAGTCAGCTGATGGAAGATTGTGAACATAAGATGGCAGCGTCAAGGATGGGACACCCAAGCCTACCGCCAAGAAACTTTAATAATTTTCATAGGCATGCGATACAGCAGAAAGTTAATTTTAAGGTACCAGGAGTACCTATGCGAGGGAACCAACAAGTTAGAAACTTCCCTACGCGCTCTACAACTGGGAATGGAAATAGGCCAAGGCAGGATACCGGTAAGCAACCTCAGCGGCAGAGTCAGGAGGGCCCAACGTGTAGGTAATGTGGAAAGAATCACCCTGGTAGGCCTTGTTATCTTGGACTGAGAGTCTGCTATAACTGTGGTGAACCGGGGCATATAGCAAGCAATTGTCCAGAAAAGTTGGTACAAGGAATAGCTAAATCGCAACAGCCAGGAAGGGTATTTACAATGACTGCTGAAGATGCCCGTACTCGGACTCCCTGACCTAAGGTCAGTATTGTGTTAAGATTCGCTTCTTAACTGCACTTTATGATTCTGGTACGTCGCATTCTTGTATTTCTTTAACTGTTATACGTAAGTTGAGACGAGATGAAGAAGCACAACACACCTGAGCACTAGAAAATAAGATAAGAACCATTTACTCGCACCTGTTTACAGGTAAAGGAAATTTTGAGGGCAAAATTTTCTTTTAGGAGGGTAGGATGTAACAATTCTAATTTTTGCACTGATGCGAGTTTTTCTTAAAATAATATTTTAAAACGATTAGTTTTATTTTGACGAGTCGACTTCGAACCCCGAAGTAAAATAAATGGTAATATAATTTTATTATTATGTTATTTATTTATTTTACTTGCTCTAATTATATTGAAGCCTAGATAATAATACTGATTTTATTATTATCAAGTCCGATGTTTACCGATAAAAACTTAATTATTGGTATTTCTGGATGAGTTTAGAGTTATTAAAGCTCCATCAAACATCTTTTAATTCATAAGTTACTAATGTCATTTATGTTAGTAACTTATACATATTTAACTTATTATTATTATTATTATTATTATTATTATTATTATTATTATTATTATTATTACCGAAAAAAAAAAGAAACAAAAGAAGGGATAGAAACGTGAATTACATCAAGCAATGTTATCCCATTAATGATTAACATGCATTTCTTCTAATTCAATATGACCGAACCGGAGAAAGAAAGAAAGGAGAAATTTCAATCCAAAATCACCTAGTAATATAACATTGACACATAATCCTTTAATTGCCAACTCACCCTTCCATTAAGATCAAAAACACTTTCCTTAATCTGTTAAACATATTGCATGAAGAAAGGGTAAAGTGACCGAGAGCTTTCATCAAAGAAACTATAACCCTCCACCACTTCCTTCCTTTGATTTTACTTAATCCATAATCCCAATTAAAAATCTAATCCGATAAAAGTGTTCGTATCTTCCTCCTCTACGTGTTGGCGTTATTTTTGTTCGGTGGAAGTCGACGGTAACGTAGCTCCTCTACCCCTTGAGTTTGGCCAACTGGAGTTCTAGGAAGTACGGAGGATTCCGGACATTTTTTCCTTCAGCAGCTCGGTCAGAAGGCTTCCCCGAAGCTTCGCATATTTTGATTTCGTACGAAGGTAGGGTTTTGGTAAATTTTCATCGGTTAAATTGATATTTGATAAGTGAATTGATGTCGTAATTACTTGTCGGTTGAATTTATATCGATATTTGTGATAAGTTTGAGGTTTGGAGGGTTTAAGTGCAGCCAGGAATTGAGTTATTCTGATGATTGTGATTTCTGGATTACGGTAGGATAATTTGAAAATGTTAAAAGTTGCCGGTTTGGTTTATTGAAAATGATTTGAAAAGAGTGTGGAAAATGGTTTGGATGGAACCCGAGAAGGGTGGCAGAGTCCGGATTTTAGGGGAGGTGCCGCCGAAATTTTGCTATAAACCTTAAGAATTGATTTGAAATTTATTTAGAAGAAAAAGATTTGGATTTGAGAAATGGTATTATTTGATTTTTGATTTATTTAAAAAAAAAAGAATTATTTTATATTTTTAAATTATTTAAGAAAAGTACTATGTTTAAATTTGATTTGAAAATGAAAAGGGGCTGAAGTTTTGAATTTTAAAAGAAAGAGAGAAGACAAACCGGCACGTGTGATTATGAAATAATTAAAAGGTCACAAGAGGGTGACGGAGAGTAAATAGTTATAGTGTCACTGTGAAAAGTTAAGCCGTGGGCTTGATGTGTGAGTAATTGTACGGGAATCCCGTGTATATGGAATGGCTTCTAGGAGAAAGTGGCACATGCTTCAGGTGGAGAATCAGCGCCTGCAAGTACTTGCAGAGGTCATGTTCAGCATACTTCAACTGGAGAATCAGCGCCTGCAAGAAGTAGAAACTTGCAGAGGTTATGCCGCTGGAATGCCTTATCTGACTTGCGAGTCGGGTTGCGTCGGGTGCGGGTTGAAACCGACAAATGAGCTCATTACCTGCGATAGGAATAGACATGCATCATCCTTGTTGTGCGTTTGCATTTTATTTGATATGGTGAAATTATCTGTGATTGCCTTCCTGTGTTTATGCATTCCTCACTGTTACTCTGAATTGTGGTAATTAGATGCTTCTCTGTAATTCTTGTATAGTTCATTGTGAATTACTTGAATTGTGGTAACCCTGACTAAACTAACTACCCTCGACCCTACTAAGAACCCCCCAGTTCTTACCCCTTCTCTTCCTCCCCTTCAGATGGAGACCGGAGTTATATTTTACGAGATGGACCCTCCCTATATATACGAGGATATTGTACAGCATAGGTTTTATGTAGTAGCTGCGGAGATTAGGACTCGTATGTACATTCTGCGTGATCATCCTTTCCGTCACCCGATTGACACTCCACAGTTTAACCCCGACATGCCCTATGAGTTCCCACTGCAGTGGCTCCACCCAGATGCTCCCTTTCACCCGTTTCATGAGGGGCCGATGCCTCACCAGCATCCCGATCAGCCTGCGGATCAGGCGGACCCTGAGCCTGAGCCCATAGAGGAGCATTTTCCAGAGCCTGTACCGGAGGAGGACATCCCAGTGGAGCAGATCTCAGTATCTTCATCCGAGCCATCTTCTGAGGAGCCATTTATCGCCTCTATTAGTGGACCGGCGAGTGCTGGTCAGACCAGTAGCACGAGTGCCAGCGCCCCTCCTGAGATTATAGAGATTTCCGATGACGAGGACGAGGACCCTGAGGAGTGTTCTGATGTGGTTGTGATCTCCTCTGACGATGATACCTGAGGCCTGGGAGCTGCGGTTGTGCCTTTTGATAGTTTTTTGTATCAGCCTAGCTTTTGTGTTAATCTCTCACTTTTGGTTAGACTCACAGAGAGAGTAGGGTGTACATAGTAGACTAGACTAGTTCAGGTGCCAGTTTAGGGGTTTTCTATATGGACCAGGGCCCGGAGTGTTGGATTGTACATAGTAGTATTTCTAAAGGGTTGTATGCTAACTCAGGATATATATATATATATATATATATATATATATATATATATATATATATATATATATATATATATATATATATATATATACGACAGTACCTGTGTGCTTATTCTTGTGTATGTTTAATTAGTTGTCCTTGCAAGTTTTCTTATAAAAGTTTATCCAAAACTCGATAGTACGCTAACCCGATTACAGGCTTAATAATACATAGTAAAGGTTTCATGTGAACAAGTTGGTGACACTTGATTTCTGGTATGATCATGACTTACTGGGAATTGGGTCGTTACAAATTTACTTTGAAATCGAAATTCACTTCTTTCCAGCCTTGGCTTTAAAAATTCCCATTTCACAAATCTTTTCAGGCTCATAGCCACTTTTCCTCAAATGTAACTTTCTCTTTTCTAAAACAAAGTCACTTTCAGCATCATATTTCCAAAATTCCAAAACCAGGCCAAATTAAAATCTACTTTGAAGGATTCAAAATCATTCATCCTAATATAGGATTCGATAATAAAATTTCTCAGCCGAGTCTTAAGACTTTAGGGAATGACAACCTATCTCAATTTCTTAAAAATTCATTAAAATTCTTAAAATCATAGATCCTTAGTTTAAGCAAATAAAAACAGCATTTATTATAAAAATCGGATCATATAAAGTCACAAATCCCAACCCAATCCAAAGTCAATTCACTTAAAATGGAACTGATTCATTTAAATTAAAACCACTTTCGGGTTCCTCCTTAAACCAATTCTCTGACTTCTTCCAAAATGTCACAAACGTAATTATTCAGTCAAAGTCCAATTTCCTTTAAAATCACTAAAAGCTCCTTTGAACGAAATCTTTAAGTCTAACCAAAAGCAAAAGTCCTTTTTATATTAAAACCAATATTAGAACATAATACTTTCCTTCAGTGATTTAAATGGTAATATAATTCATTTCTAAATAAATCGAACTCAAGGCAAATAGTTTACTTAAATAAATTAAGCCCGAAAACATAAATATTTTCTTAATAAATCAAATAATACAATTTCTCAAATCCAAACCTTTCTAAATAACTTCCCAAACAAAGTCTAGTAATTTTATAGAAATTTCGATAGCACCTCCCCTAAAACTTGGACTTTGCCACTCGGTTCGGGTCCCAACTAAACCATTCCACAATCCTTTTCAACAGTCTAAAATCCAAACCAGTTCAAACACAAGCTAAATCCAACAGTCATCTCATCTTCATATCTCAGGGAAACCGTTTCAAAATCAAATCATTATCAACCGATTAAACTCATTTCCAAAACTTTAAAGAAACAATTCAGCAACAATTCATTTATGAAAACCAAACAATAATCTAATCGAAACATATAATCATATTCATCCAAAGCAGTCAAATAACACATAAGACCGGTACAATCACTAAAAGTATATAATTCTCACACCAGTATCCATTTATAACAATTCCAGATATAAAATAGCTTTTTAGAAAAGCCCCTACCTCAATACGCAAAACCATAATCCAAACGCCTTAGAGTTCTTTTTGCCTCAACCCAAACTGATGGCAACCAAAACCTCGGCTCCACTCGCTCTCTCAAGAGCAGAAACAGCTTCAAATGCCACAAGTAAACTCAGATTCTAACTCCTAGAACCATTAAAATCGCAAACACTTTATTACACGGAACAGAACACTAACGCAGGGCTTTCGAAACAGAAATACTTACTGAAATAGCGAAACGAAATAGCGGCGGGTTTTGAACCAGTTTGGCAGTGGCCCCGGCAGCCACCTCAAGCGGCAGCAGCGACCGAACTCTGGCGATGAAGACTGAAACCCACATACAGAGATAATAAAGCTTCCGGAATCTTAAACAAATGAAAATCAAACTCAAAAACCAATTGTATTTTTGTGAAAATAAATATTCTGCTGTTTGGTATGATGTTTTCATTTATTTTGCAGTGTCTCTTGATGCCAAAAGGGGGAGAAAATGGCTGAAAATTGAAATTGAAGACAAGGGACGAAATCCTTTTGTGGATTCATGATCACCCTTGATTCAATATTTTGTTGTGGTAATATATATGATAACGCATCTGTTCTATTTGAGTAAACATGATTGCTGCTGCTTGATGTTTGTGATTTATTTACCTTGGTAAAATGTTTGCTGTGTTTATGATGCATTTGATTTATTTGATGGTTGCTGTTTTGAATTTATTTTTGGCAGTTCCTTTAAGCTGAGAAATATGAAGTTTACTATGGTTTGAGATGATCATGAATGATTAGAAAACTTTCTTTTGTTATGATCAATCTGCCTTGTTTTGATTAGAAAATATTCAGGAAAAATCATGTTGTTTGCTTTTGTATGTTTGAGCAGAAAATCAAATTATTGATCATCCATTTCTGCTCATAAATCAAGCCATTCAACATTGCATATTGAATATGTTGAATAACATTGTTGCTTTAGGCTTGATAAAAATTGTTACAGGTATGAAGCTTCTCTTGGTAAAATAAGCATACATTAAGGGGGAGCCATGTGACAATTAGAAAGGGAGAGAAATTCAAATATTCAAAGGGAGTATTCTATACTTCAATCTTTAATTTCTTTCCATTTCAATTTTAATAATGTTTGTCATCAAGGGGGAGATTGTTGAGTTTGAAAAACTCTTATTTAATTTAATGATGATCAAACATTATTAATATAATTAATTGCAAAATTATTAACTTTATTTCTATTCATATATGCTAATTTAAATAATTTTGCTATGCAGCTTTTATGGTTGGGCCAAAAAATTGGCTAGCCCAACATGAATCCACACTCAGCCTTGATATTAATTTATTGTGATTATGATGGCTGAAATTATGATGCTAATTGGGCCAAAAATAAAAGAAATATATAGCAAGCCCAATTTGATTAAAAATATTCAGCATTGATATAAAATTATTTTTCATCCTTGTGGCTGAATATTTTGTTATGAGAATGGGCCAGTTTGGATTGTTTTTGCTACAAGACCCAATTATAATCTTTGCTAAATAGACCAAGGCTTGGTCCGAATTGATTAAGCAAGGGAAGCAAAGTTTTATGTTTCCAACGGATCCCACCTCAAGATTTGGTGGAATTCAAATTTCATAAAGTGAAGTTAATACTTACATTGGAAACATGAGAGAGAATAAAGCTATTGATTTGATTGCTAGCACTAAAGCTACACGCTAGTCAGCAAAGAGAAAGGGAAATTAATTCCCTTTTACTATCTATCTTCAATTCATTAATTGTTGTTCATTATTTCTCTTTCCTCTCTCTCATCTCACTTCTTCTCTTTCGGTCATATCATTACAGAGCAACCATGGAAGCTATAGCAAGCTACCATAGAGAAGAAGAAGCACGCCTAAAGACCATCGAAATGATGGCATGAAAAAAGCAAACAAAAAGTATGTAGTGGCTGAGATTATCACCAAGAATGGTAAGATTTGGTGAGGTAATCTCGGGCTCCTCATACCCAAAAAGAAGAAGAAGATCTCGGCCATCAGAGAAGAAGATCTTTGGAGGATGGCTTGTCTTTGATTTTGCTCAAATATCACAGGAAGTAGCTAGAGTGGCTACGTGATGGAAGAGGCAGAGATTGGAGCAGATGAAGCTATCATCATCATGAAGCAACAAGGGCCAGAAGTTTATCTTAGAGAGCAAGGAAGAGATAAAGGGCTCGAATTGATGAAGAGTGGTGACCAAGGAAGGACTAGAGGTAATTGCATGTTGGGTTTTGCATGGGTTATCTCTTCTCTCTCTCTGGCCGAACCGGTTCAAATTGAAGAAGAAGAAGATTGGCTTGGTTTGTTTGGTTTCAACCTTGGAGGGTTCTTCCTATAAGTAAGGGTGAACAGTTAGGGTTGATTCAAGGAGTGAGAGTGCAAAGCACAAGATTCTCAGAGCTACCTAAGCTAACAGAATTTCTTCTCCTTCAATGTTCTCTATTTTGTAATTTTTCTGTTTAATTTTGTCATGTCTTGAGTCTCATGGAAAAGGCAAACAGTGAGGTTTGTATGAAAAAGTCATAGAGCAGAAAAAGGCAGAGAGTGCAAAATTAAAAGAAAAGGCCATAGATGTCCTTAGAGTTCCTTTGTACATCTGTGTTGTGTTTCATGATTCTGTGGGAATCCCCTTGTAAGTTGAGTTAGCACTTTACAGTTGAAAGCTTGGCTGCAACCAAGTCAAGTTCAGTTTGGGTTTAGATTCTGGACTTGTCCCGGATAGGAAAGGTAGTTCCTAGGGAGAATTGGTGTTTGTAATCAAGGATGATTATAGTGAAATTCCATCATTGTTGTGATGGAGACTGGATGTAGGCTGCACTGCACTTAGCAGCTAAACCAGGATATATCTGGGTGTAATATTCTCTTTCTTCTACTCCATTTCTGTTTCTGCTGCAACAGGAGATAAAACCAAAAATATCTCGTGCTGATTGACGAGACAAAAAGAAAATTCTCGTGGCTGGGGACGAGACAAAATAAAAAGTCTCGTGGCCAGTGACGAGATAAAAAGACAAAAAATCTCCTGAAGTTATTTAAAAGATCAGCAAGTGTTACTGAGCAAAAAGGGGGCTAAGATTCAACCTCCCTTCTCTTAGCCACTGAAAACCATCAATTGGTATATGAGCTTGGTCTCAAAGAGATCAAGCTTTGCAGCTTGGAGAAAAGATCCAAATGGCAGAAAGCAGTGGCTCTAATCTGGTATCCTACAACCTTACAGAAGGACAGTCAAGCAACAGACCGCCTCTTTTCAATGGAAAAAACTATACCTATTGGAAAGAGAGAATGAAAATCTTTGTGCAAGCAGTAGACTACAGACTCTGGAAGATCATTCTGGAAGGTCCTCAATTTCCAACTAATACAAGTGCTGAAGGAGTGGTCACTCTTAAACCAGAAGGAAGCTGGACTGAGGAAGATAGGAAGAAAGTGGAGCTAAATGCCAAGGCTGTTAACTTGCTCAACTGTGCTATCAGCTTCGAGGAATACCAATGGGTATCACGATGCACAACGGCAAAGGAAATCTGGGACAAACTGCAAATCACTCATGAAGGAACCACCATTTAAAGAAGACTCGTACAAATATGTTGAATAGAGAATATGAAATGTTTGCAATGAAGGAAGGAGAGTCCATTGATGAACTGTTTGAACAATTCAACATCATCATTGTTGGCTTAGATGCTCTGGGAATTACGTATCCTGATTCTGTGCTTGTGAGGAGAGTGCTGAGATGTCTCACAAAAGAGTGGAAAACAAAAGCTTTAATTATTTCTGAGAGCAGTAGCTTAGATTCCATGACATGTGATGATTTGAGAGGAAACCTTCTTGCTTTTGAAAACACTTATTTGAAAAAAGATTCAAAAAAGAAAGGAATCACTTTTTCTTCTGTAACTAACCCTCTGGATGATGAATCCAGTGATAACTCTTCTGAAAATGAGTTTGTGTTGTTTGCCAAAAAATTCAGGAAAATGGTAAAGCTCAAAGGCAAAGGCAGCAGCTCAAGGAAAATGAAGAAAGACCTTAGCAAAGTAACTTGTTACAACTGCAAGGAAATGGGGCATTTCAAATCTGATTGTCCCAAGTTGAAGAAGGAGGAGAAGCCAAAAAGAGGAAAGAAGAAGGGACCGATGGCTTCATGGAAAGATTTGGAAAATGACTCAGATGATGATGATGAGGAATCCGAGACCAAGTCACAACCATGTCTCATGGCAGATCACATAGATCAGGTAGTCTTTCATAACCCTAACACTGAAGATCTTCATCTTATGATAGACCACCTTTCTGGAAAAATAAGATGCTTCTTGCTGGAAAATCAAGAACTTGAACAACAAATCACCATTCTTAAAGCTGAAAACAGTTTTCTTAAAGAAAAAGTAAGGGAGGCCAAAACTGCTTGTGATCTTGTTGAAGAAAATAAGCAGTTAAAAGCCCAACTTAGGAGCTGTGAAAGTGATCATTCGGTTGTTGCATATGTTGATTGTTTTAGAAGGAATTAAGAGTTGCTTAAAGAGGTCAAAAGGCTTAAAGAAGACTTAGCCAAGTTCACACAAAGTTCTGAAAATCTGAATCAAATCTTGACTAGCCAAAAACCTCTTTATGATAAAGTTGGCTTGGGGTTTTATAAATCTGTTGAAAAATCTCATTTTGAGAATATTGCCTCATCTTCCAATGATACAAGATTTCAAAACCCAAGAAGCTTTAACAAAACAGCAACTCCAATATTTTGTATACTATGTAACCGAAATGGACACTTTTCCATACAATATTTTTTTGGTGAAAGGATGATAGGTGATAAAGTTTACAAGGTTGTTTTTTATTATAATGGCTTAGGACATAAGAGATGGTTTAACGTGAAAGGATCCAAGAAAATTTGAATACCTAAGGTCACTTGAGCTTGTTTTGTAGGTGTGCCTAGCATCCAAACAGAAGGAGAATATGTGGTATATAGACAGTGGATGCTCTAGGCATATGACCGGAAAGACAACCTTCTTCATAAATCTTGATGAATATGATGGAGGACTTGTCACTTTCGGTGATGATGCAAAAGGAAAAATAGTGGCTGTTGGAAAAGTTGGTAAAAATTTTTCATCTTGTATAAATGATGTCCTTCTTGTAAATGGTCTGAAACATAATTTACTTAGTGTTAGTCAATTGTGTGATTTGGGTTTTGAAGTTATTTTTAGGAAATTTGTATGTTTGGTTGTTTGTGAGAAAACTGGGGATATTTTATTTGAAGTAAAAAGATGCAATAATGTGTATGGATTGACTCTTGAGGACTTGAAAGAACAAAATGTGACATGTTTTACATCTCTTGAATCTGAAAAATGGCTATGGTATAGAAAGTTGGGTCATGCAAGCATGTACCAAATTTCTAAGCTAGTCAAGAAAAATTTGGTTAGAGGAATTCCAAATATCAAATTTGATAAGGATCTCACTTGTGATGCTTGCCAATTGGACAAACAAGTGAAATCTTCTTTTAAGCCTAAAGATGGAATTTCAACCAAAAGGCCATTAGAGATGTTACACATTGATCTTTTTGGTCCAACAAGAACTCAAAGTTTAGGAGGTAAACACTATGGTCTTGTGGTGGTAGATGATTATTCTAGATTTGGTTAGGTACTTTTCCTTGCTCATAAAAATGATGCTTTTCATGCCTTCTCCACTCTTTGCAAGAAGATTCAAAATGAAAAAGATTTAAAAATTGCCCATTTGAGAAGTGATCACGGAAGAGAATTTGAAAACCAAGATTTTAAAAAATTCTGTGATGACTTAGGAATTTCTCATAACTTTTCATGCCTTAGAACACCTCAACAAAATGGGGTGGTTGAGAGAAGGAATAGAAGCCTTCAAGAGATGACTAGGGCCATGCTTTGTGAAAATGAGATCCCTAAATTTTTATGGGCTGAAGCTGTGAATACAGCTTGTTACATTTTGAATAGGACAATCATTAGAAAAGAGTTGAAGAAAACCCCTTATGAGCTATGGAAAGGAACCCCTCCAAATCTTAAGTACTTTTTTGGATGCAAATGCTTTGTACTTAACAATAAAGAAAACCTTGGAAAATTTAATCCAAAATCCTATGAAGGAATGTTTGTTGGATATTCCACCACAAGCAAAGCATATAGAGTTTATCTCAAAGAGCATAGAACCATAGAGGAATCCATACATGTTACTTTTTGTGATTCTAATTTATTTCCCAGTACTGTGATAGATAATGATTCAGATTGTGAAGAAGCTGGAACAAGTAAAGAAAATCCCAAATCTGCTCAAAATGAAGAATCTGTCAGTCCAGTTTTGTCTCGTCAGATTGAAGGAGATATTTCCGTTTTGTCTCCTGAGTAGACACGAGAAACTGAAACAGTGAGACTACCAGAAACTCATCAAAGCTCAACACCACTCTAGAAGCCTAGAGAATGGAAGTCTATGAGGGGTTATCCTCATGGTTTTATAATTGATGATCCCTCTCAAGGAGTAACAACAAGATCCTCCACCAAAAGGCAATCCGAACCAAGCAATTTTGCCCTCTTGTCACAAATAGAGCCTAACAATGTCAAACAAGCTCTTGAACATCCTTCATGGGTCAAAGCCATGCAAGAAGAGCTTGCTCAATTCAACAAGAATGAGGTTTGGACACCAGTACCCCATCCGGATGGTAAGAAAGTTACGGGTACTAAGTGGGTATTTAAAAATAAACTTTGTGAGGATAGACAAGTTGTTCGTAACAAGGCTAGGTTAGTGGCCCAAGGTTACGATCAAGAAGAGGGTATAGATTTTGATGAGTCTTTTGCTCCGGTAGCTAGAATGGAAGCAATTAGGTTGCTTCTTACCTATGCTGCCTATAAAGGTTTCAAAATATTTCAAATGGATGTTAAATGTGCTTTCCTTAATGGCTTTATTGATAGAGAAGTGTATGTGGCACAACCCCCCAGTTTCAAACATAAAGATTTCCCAAATCATGTTTTTAAACTATCTAAGGCTCTTTATGGTCTTAGACAAGCTCCAAGAGCTTGGTATGAAAGACTTAGTGCCTTCTTGTTGGAAAATCAATTTCAAAGGGGTACCACTGACATTACTCTATTTATTAAAGCATCTAATGATGATATTCTCCTAGTTCAAGTTTATGTTGATGACATTGTGTTTGGATCGGCCAATGAGTCCTTGTGTGAAGAGTTTGGAAAACTCATGACTAGTGAGTTTGAGATGAGTTTAATGGGAGAGCTTACTTTCTTTCTTGGCCTCCAAATTAAACAAACTCCTAGTGGTACCTTTATTCACCAAGGAAAGTATGCAAAAGAACTTATCAAAAAGTTTGGCCTAGAAAATTCCAAACTAATGAGTACACCAATGCATCCTAACACAAAACTTGAAAAGGATGATGATGGCCAAGATGTGGATGAAACAAGGTATAGAGGAATGATAGGTTCACTTATGTACCTTACCTCCTCTAGACCGGATATTGTCCAAAGTGTGGGTGTATGCTCAAGGTTTCAATCTCACCCAAAAGAATCCCATCTTTTGGCTGTTAAGCGCATCATTAGATACATTAAGGGGACTTGTGATTATGGGTTGTGGTATCCTAAATCTGATGACTTTTGTGCAGTAGGATTTTGTGATGCAGATTATGCGGGAGATAGAGTGGATAGACGGAGTACATCCGGCATGTGTTGCTTCCTTGGAAGCTCACTTAACGTGTGATCAAGCAAAAAGCAAGCCACAGTGGCTCTATCCACGGCTGAAGCTAAATATATTTCTGCATCTGCATGTTGTTCACAATTAATTTGGTTAAAAACGCAGTTGGAAGATTACAAATTAAAGATCAATAGTATACCCTTATTTTATGATAATATGAGTGCTATAAACATTTCAAAAAATCATGTTCTACACTCAAGAACCAAGCACATTGAGATAAAATATCATTTCATTAGAGAACATGTGCAAAAGGGTACTATTGATATTCAATTTGTAAAATCTGAAGACCAACTTGCTGATATTTTTACAAAACCCCTCTGTGAAGACAGATTCTACATATTGAGAAAAAGTTTGGGAATGTTTGATTTAAGTTCTATTGATAACTTGTGAAATATTGATTCTGCTCAGTTTTGTCTCGTAGGAATGGACGAGATAAAAATAAAAGTGTTGGAAGGGCTGTGATTAAGGGGGAGACAGCGCCAAAATTAATTCTCATGGGCCCCACCAAATTTTCTTGACCCCTCTCTAACCCGTTCCTCATTTTTTTTGGAAGTTGTCAAATCAAATCTTTATCATTTCCTCATCCCTTGATTCTAGGAACTATTTTCACTTGTCTTGAATTATTATGGACTGCATTGCTTTTTCCTCATTTTTTGCAGGGTCCCTCCTTGATGACAAAAGGGGGAGGAGAAGAGAAAAAAAAGGCTGAATTGAAAATTGAAACTGTTATGTTTCATTGTTTTGTTGCACTGTTTTGCAGACCTGTTTTGATCGGTTTTATACTCTGATCTGGCTCTGTTTTAAGCACTTTATGGATTAATTTTGACTTGAGCTTTGATTGTCATTGATAAATTTATTTGCTCAAATGCATGTGTGATATGGAATTTTATTAAGGTGTTTGAAAAATATTTTCTTGTGAAAATATGATTCAGTCTTAAAGGATCCAAATCCTTGAAATTTTCATCTTTTAGGAATCATTTGGAGCTTGTACACAGTTTTTGCTGTCTTGTTTTGGTATTATACTTGGATACTCTGGATCATTGTATTTTTGTGAAGATAAATATTCTGCTGTTTGGTATGATGTTTTCATTTATTTTGCAGTCCCCTTGATGCCAAAAGGGGGAGAAAATGGCTGAAAATTGAAATTGAAGACAAGGGATGAAATCCTTTTGTGGATTCTTGATCACCCTTGATTCAATATTTTGTTGTGGTAATATATATTATAATGTATCTGTTCTATTTGAGTAAACATGATTGCTGCTGCTTGATGTTTGTGATTTATTTACCTTGGTAAAATGTTTGCTGTGTTTATGATGCATTTGATTTATTTGATGGTTGCTGTTTTGAATTTATTTTTGGCAGTTTTTTTAAGCTGAGAAATATGAAGTTTACTATGGTTTGAGATGATCATGAATGATTAGAAAACTTTCTTTTGTTATGATCAATCTGCCTTGTTTTGATTAGAAAATATTCAGGAAAAATCATGCTGTTTGCTTTTGTATGTTTGAGCAGAAAATTAAATTATTGATAACAAATGATTTTTGATTATCATCCATTTCTGCTCATAAATCAAGCCATTCAACATTGCATATTGAATATGTTGAATAATATTGTTGCTTTAGCCTTGATAAAAATTATTACAAGTATGAAGCTTCTCTTGGTAAAATAAGCATACATTAAGGGGGAGCCATGTGACAATTAGAAAAGGGGAGAAATTCAAATATTCAAAGGGAGTATTCTATACTTCAATCTTTAATTTCTTTCCATTTCAATTTTAATAATGTTTGTCATCAAGGGAGAGATTGTTGAGTTTGGAAAACTCTTATTTAATTTAATGATGATCAAACATTATTAATATAATTAATTTCAAAATTATTAACTTGATTTCTATTCATATATGCTAATTTAAATAATTTTGCTATGCAGCTTTTGTGGTTGGGCCAAAAAATTGGCTAGCCCAACATGAATCCACACTCAGCCATGATATTAATTTATTGTGATTATGATGGCTGAAATTATGATGCTAATTGGGCCAAAAATAAAAGAAATATACAGCAAGCCCAATTTGATTAAAAATATTCAGCATTGATATAAAATTATTTTTCATCCTTGTGGCTGAATATTTTGTTATGAGAATGGGCCAGTTTGGATTGTTTTTGCTACAAGACCCAATTATAATCTTTGCTAAATAGACTAAGGCTTGGTCCGAATTCATTAAGCAAGGAAAGCAAAGTTCTATGTTTCCAATGGATCCCACCTCAAAATTTGGTGGAATTCAAATTTCATAAAGTGAAGTTAATACTTACATTGGAAACATGAGAGAGAATAAAGCTATTGATTTGATTGCAAGCACTAAAGCTACACGCTAGTCAGCAAAGAGAAAGGGAAATTAATTCACTTTTACTATCTATCTTCAATTCATTAATTGTTGTTCATTATTTCTCTTTCCTCTCTCTCATCTCACTTCTTCTCTTTCGGTCATATCATTACAGAGCAACCATGGAAGCTATAGCAAGCTACCATAGAGAAGAAGAAGCACGCCTAAAGACCATCGAAATGATGGCACGAAAAAGCAAACAAAAAGTATGTAGTGGCTGAGATTATCACCAAGAATGGTAAGATTTGGTGAGGTAATCTCGGACTCCTCATACCCAAAAAGAAGAAGAAAATCTCGGCCATCAGAGAAGAAGATCTTTGGAGGATGGCTTGTCTATGATTCTGCTCAAATATCACAAGAAGTAGCTGGACTGGCTACGTGATGGAAGAGGCAGAGATTGGAGCAGATGAAGCTATCATCATCATGAAGCATCAAGGGCCAGAAGTTCATCTTGGAGAGCAAGGAAGAGATGAGGGGCTCGGATTGATGAAGAGTGGTGACCAAGGAAGGACTAGAGGTAATTGCATGTTAGGTTTTGCATGGGTTATCTCTTCTCTCTCTCTCTGGTCGAACCGGTTTAAGTTGAAGAAGAAGAAGATTGGCTTGGTTTGTTTGGTTTCAACCTTGGAAGGTTCTTCCTATAAGTAAGGGTGAACAATTAGGGTTGATTCAAGGAGTGAGAGTGCAAAGCACAGGATTCTCAGAGCTACCTAAGCTAACAGAATTTCTTCTCCTTCAATGTTCTCTATTTTGTAATTTTTCTGTTTAATTTTGTCATGTCTTGAGTCTCATGAAAAAGGCAAACAGTGAGGTTTGTATGAAAAAGCCATAGAGCGGAAAAAGACAAAGAGTGCAAAATTAAAAGAAAAATCCATAGATGTCCTTAGAGTTCCTTTGTACATCTGTGTTGTGTTTCATGATTCTGTGGAAATCCCCTTGTAAGTTGGGTTAGCACTTTACAGTTGAAAGCTTGGCTGCGACCAAGTCAAGTTCAGTTTGGGTTTAGATTCTGGACTTGTCCCGGATAGGAAAGGTAGTTCCTAGGGAGAATTGGTGTTTGTAATCAAGGATGATTATAGTGAAATTCCATCATTGTTGTGATGGAGAATGGATGTAGGCTGCACTGTACTTAGCAGCTGAACCAGGATATATCTGGGTGTAATATTCTCTTTCTTCTACTCTATTTCTGTTTCTGCTGCAACAGGAGATAAAACCAAAAATATCTCGTGCTGATTGACGAGATAAAAAGAAAAGTCTCGTGGTTGGGGACGAGACAAAGTAAAAAGTCTCATGGCCAGTGACGAGATAAAAAGACAAAAAGTCTCCTGAAGTTATTTAAAAGATCAGCAAGTGTTACTGAGCAAAAAGGGGGCTAAGATTCAACCCCCCTTCTCTTAGCCACTGAAAACCATCAGAAATAATATAATTAATTTCTCTATTTTCCAAAACAGCTGTATTAATATATTAAAATATTAATTATTTAGTCCAAATCATATAAAATCCTTATTATTTCACAACTACCAACTTTATAATTTGAATATAGAAAACAATTCAATAATTGTAAAATTAGATAATAATCTTAATTTATTTCAAATTCAATTAATCGAAAATTGCTTTAATTTTCTTTAATAAAGAAATTTCTGAAATTAAAGCTACAAAAAAAAATGAATTTGAAATTAGCTCATGATAGTCCTTTTTCAAAAGTTCTGGGTCTTACATACATCCGATTATGACTTGTGGTATCTAAAATCTGATATTTTTTTTACAGTTGGTCATTGTGATGCAGATTTCACGGGAGATAGAGTAAATCATAGGAGCACAACTAGATTTGTTGCTTTCTTGGAAACTTCCTCGATCAATATTTGGTCAAGCAAAAAGGCAAGCTACAGTGGCTCTTTCAACAACTAAGGTTGAGTATATATAGCTGCATCATCATGTTGTTCACAATTTCTTTGGATAAAAACTCAACTAGCCAATTACAAGTTGAAGGCTGAAAACACATTCTTGTTGTGTGACAACATGAGTACCATTTACATTTTCAAAAATTTTATTTTGTAATCAAGAACAAAGCATATTGAAGTGAAATATCAGTCAATAAATGAGAATGTTAATAAAGGTAATATTGATATTCAATTTGTAAAGTCGGAAGAACAACTAGCTAATATTTTTATCAAGCCTTTGGCTGAGGACAGATTCTGCAAATTAAGAACTCTATTAGGCATCATTAGTGTTGAATCCTTGATTTAAATTTGCTAATATTTTGTTCTGAGGTTTTGTCTCGTAGGTCAATAAGAGACTTTTTGGGAAAGATGATGAGTGTTTCGAATTTTTCTAAGCGTGAAAAAAGGGATATGGACCAAGCCTAAAACTTTATTTTTGGTGTTTTTTTTTTCCTTAATATTAATTTTGGGAAAAAATAAGTTTCTTTCAATGAGTGGAACTTGTTATTATTTTATCATATATCTATATTTTTTTTGTCTTTTCTTAAAAACAGAACAACTTTCTGTGATCTTTGTAGTATAACCTTTTTCAAAAAATATTTTTCCTTTTTAAAAATTTTTTCTTTTTTGATATTTTCATTTGTTTTTCAAATTGTTTCAAGGTACAACCTTGGTTTTATCAATGCTTAAATAACAGTTTCATTTTCGTTTATGATCATATCTCTTGACCTCTCATATACATCAGTTCACCAACTTCTTGATAACTGCAAAACAACCTAAGGTTCTATATAAGGGTGAGAAAGAAAACTACTTCTAGGAGAGGCACCTTCATTCGAACCACCTTAGTATACCCCCTCATCTTTGAAATCTTCCTACTCAAACTCTTCCAACTACACATATTCACATTCACTTATATTCCTCAAAACTACCTTCACCCACAGAAACCAAAACCATAGTGCAGATGGAAACCACTACTCACCGTGCGACGGCAGCCTCTCATGCTCCGAGTACATCTCGACCTAGTGTGTCCAAGAGTAAGAGATTGGTGCGGAATTCAAAATCCACAAACTAACTGACAAGTACACCGGGTCATACCAAGTAATACCTCAGGTGATTGAGGGTCAATCCCACGAGGATTAATGGATCAAGCAACAATGATTGAGTAATTTACTTAGTTAGACAAGTAGAAAATGATGTTTTGAGAATTTAATTGCATTAAACAGTAAATTTAGAGAATTGGAAGGCAAACAGTAAACTTAGTATGAAAGTTATGAGAGAAAACAGTTAAGATTTTAGAGTTGTTTATTTTTCGGATTTCTATTTCTTACCAACTATTTTAATCATGCAAGATTCAATTCATGGCAAACTATATTTGACTAAATCCTAATTCCTTAGTAATTTAGTCTCCTTTAACATAGTTAACCGCCAATCTCTTGGTCACTTTATTTTAATTAGAGGTTTAAGTCCAATTCTAGTTTCTCAACCACAAAAACCCTAATTACCCAAATATAAGAGGATTATATGTCACGTATCCCATTAATTCCAGATAATTAGTGATTTAGAAGAAATTACTTTCAAGCTGTTATTCAAGTAAATTACTTTTCCAAGATTTAGCAAGAACACAATTAGAATAAGGGTTATCCTTCCGATCTGTCCAAATCCTTAAGATGAAGAACGAAAACAAATCCTTGAAATTGAAATCAATACATTAATTAAAATAGCAGAGTAATAGTATTAATCTATAGAATAAACAGAGCTCCTAATCTTAACAATGGAGATTTAGTTAGTCATGACTCAAAGAGAAAACTAGGGTTCTAAAAAACAGTGTAAACTGTAGAATGAGGTGCGTAAAAGAGAAGAGTACGAAGGACTGAATCTTTTTCCTTTTATATCTAATCCTAATAAATGTAAAATATATTTTCTAAAACCTAAAATATATTTTCTTAATTTAAAAAAATAAATCTAGACCTAATTAAATCAAGCGAAATCCTCAAGATTACGCGAGAGTTCTCCTGGGCCAAGAGTCTGGCGCCAAACTTAGGAATTTCCAAGTTTGGCACCACTATAACCACATCCTATAAGATCTTTATGAGTTTCTAGCACCAAACTTGAGTTGGATCAAGTTTGGCGCCACCAAGGCCGCATCAAATGTGGTGTATTATGAGTCCAGTGCCAAACTTGGGTTGGATGAAGTTTGGCGCCTCCTTGGTGGCATTTGGTGCCGTGATTCCAGAAGAAAAGTATTAACTATTATATATCGTTGGAAATCTCTAGAAGTTGACTTTCCAATGTTACTGAAACCATGTCAATTGGACCTCTATAGCTCAAGTTATGCTCGTTGGAGTGCGAGAGGTCAGGGTTGATAGCATCATCCACTTTCTTTCTTTTCTTCTACACGAATTCTGTCAAACTCGCCCGAATGCCACCTGTAATAAATAAAATTATAAAACAACTGAAAGTAGCATTCATGGAAGCTTAAAACACCTAAATCTTGATTTAATTAAACCAATTCACATGCAAATCACTAGGAAAAGATAAGAAAGATGCTCACGTATTAGAGACCCATAATAGAGGAAAAAACACCTAAGTCCCCTCCTTCTCGCCTAGCTTCTCGCCCTAACTCTCATCCCACTTTGCATCCTCCTCCTCCTCATCGATCCACTAGAGTAAAATATTGTGAAAAAGGAATCCAAGAGCTGAGAAGAAGCATTAGATGAAGAAGATGAAAACATGGACATTCATTCCCTTTTATCTCCAGAAACATCCACAGTATCCTTACAATTTGGACTTCTTGCTAGAGTAATCAAAGATGTGCTCAATGAGTTCATAAATATATTCAAGCATCTGATCAACACTAGCAAACAAGGGAGAAGACTAGCTGTTCAAAATGAAAACATCTTGAGAAAATCCAAGGAAAGGGTTAAAGTCCTTCTCAAGTATGTTGGCAAGATACATGATGAGCATGTCTAGTCTGATGAAGAAGAAGAGGAATCTCCTGAGACAGAGGATGAAAGCTCAGATACCGAGTGAAGTATAATGTTGCTACTGCTAATCTAATTTTGCTTCTGCTATTTAAACTTTTATGAGACTTTTTAATTTTATCTCACGATTTTTATCTGACTATTTCAGTTTGGATGATTGTAATTAATTACTTTTGCACTTTGATACTTTAGAACTATTCGTATGCCTCTAAAATATTATGTGCAGGTTTTAAATAACTTTTTACACCCTCCTTGATGCTAAAAAAGGAGTGAAAATGATATATATGAGGATATGAAGTTTAGGACTATTAAGTTTAATTAGGATTTTATATATTAAGTTTAATTAGGATTTTATATCTTGGTTTGAACTGAACTTTTTTCAAAAGCCTTAATGCTTAGGTTTTTTAGTTATCTACTAGTTTGTGTATATATATATATATATATATGTGTGTGTGTGTGTTTTCTTGTTTGGTCGGCTTTGTTGATTATGTTCCAAGGTTATATGATAGCTCACATTAAAGGAGAGTATTCCTTATGAAAGAAAGGGATAGCACATCATAATCTAGAGTAGTATCATTAAAGAGAAGTTTCTAAACTCTATCTTTCTTAAATTCTTTTGATTTTTACTTCATATATATCATGTTTGTCATCAACGAAGAGATTGTTGAATTTAGGAAACAACAACTTTATGTTTGGTGATAACAAACAAACATATATTTAGTTGAATTTAAAAGCCCAAAAATTTATTTGATGAGTACATTATTTGTGCAGGTCAAGATTAGTGTTTTAGGTATAATGAGCCTGCAATGCAGATCATCTTTTTCAATGGGAAACAAGACAAATACGCTCCAAACATGAATAAACATTGCTGATATTATAGCTACTGCACCAATTTGGATAAATGACAAAATCAAAGGAAAAGTGTATCTTTTTTTTGTTGGCACCAAAAGTTTTTTGTTAATTTGTGACGGAGGGTAAAATCAAATTTTGGAGCCAAAAAAATCAAGGGTGTTGATTTGAGGATTATAATAAAAACAACTTTAGCTGCCAAAAAGCAACAGCAAGGACAACACCACCACTCACGATCTTTTGCAAATTGCAAAACGTATTTGCGGTTGTTTTTGCAACATCATTACCTCTGTAGCCACTCATCTTTGAAGAAGAATGTAACCAGATCTTTTCTGCTATGCTCATATTTTGTTTGCAAAGAAAGTTGCAATTTTTTTAAACAATGCACCTATACAAAAAGGACATTTCACCAAGAATTGAGAGCAAAGAGTGAGAGCACTAAATCTGATTTTTCTAAAGCATTTTTGCTATATTTCTTCTCTTTCATTGTCTATATTGAATATGTTTTTTTTTTTATTTCAAGATAAAGACTAATATGTGAGGTATTTAAAAAAAAAGTCAATAAGAGAAAAAACAAAGAGAAATAATGAGAGAAAAAACTAATGAATATGTCAAATTCTTTTGACGTATTTTTTGTTTTGTGTCATGAGTCTGAGAGATTTTTTTAATTAAATTGAGAGAGCACTTAGTGATAAAATCTAAACTAAGTTAGCTTAGTTAGAAGCTTGTGTGTTTCTTTAATAGGATTAGGAAAAATCTTAAAAATTAGCGTATGTAATTTCTTTTAAACTATAGTAAAAATTTTATCATTATTATGATGGAGACTGAATGTAGGTCATATTACACTAATAAATAATCGAACCAACATATATAGTGGTACAAATTTCTCTTCTTTATTCTATTTTTTATGTTGTTTTTATAAGATAAAAATAAATTGTCTTTTATATAATCATTTTAACAGATATTACAGCAATTAACTTTTAAATTTGTTTTGGTGGCTCATTTTAAAAGAGATCCTATATTCCAGCCGAAGCCATTAAAAATTTAAGGGTTCCAAAAATCTCCTTGATTTCATGATTATATTTGAAATTAAACAAAATATGGATAAAAAGATAATACTTTAATAGGTAGCAGGGTTAAAGAGAACGAAGGCGAATCATTGAGAATATGTAAGTTTATTGCTTCGTGATTTCTAAAGGACATGGTTTTTCCACTAGAAGTTAGTAGAACTTGCATTGATATTCAAACTTGGATTTCGATTTCTTTCAACAACCTTAGATTAAGACACACCACTTTGATGAGAACGATGCATTCTTATGCCACTTGAAAACATCACTATTGGTATTAGATAGGTCTTACTTGGTTATATTCGGTCTTAATTGGTGACCGTGACAAATTTTAATTGTGTTAAGAAAGAAAACAATGCATTTGTTAAGATAAGATATATAAAAGGAGTTATTGTGATTATATTAGAAAAAAAAATTGGAATAGTTGAAAACGAGAAATTGAGTTCATTCCATAACTTTCATATTTATTACATTTTCTAAGTTTCAATAACTTTAGGTGAAATTTATAGGGGTGGTGGATATGGATTGCATAATATCTAGAGATCCGTAATATTTATTCGTATTCAATTCGTAAATTATGGATATTATTCGATCCGTAAGATTATGAGATCGAATTGGATTCGATCTACACTCTTAAAGTATCGGGGCAGATATCACATTTGTATCTACAGATTTAATCTATAAATTTACAGATCTGCAACACATAATAAATAAATAAATAAATATATTATATATATAAAATATTAAATGGTAGATATAGTTAAGTTTAGTATAAAAATTCTATTTTCTTCCTGGCGCATCTCACATACTATACTCCTTAGAAAATTAACATCATGTAGTATATAATACATAATAATTTAATAGTATAAATTTTTTTTATAAAAATAATTTGTTAAAATAATTTTTAATAAGATATCTATTTAATTTTAAGTAATGTGATATTTTTTCTAATCCTATATTTATATTTTGTATAATTTTTTAATATAAATTGTTTTAACTTTTTATGCTCTAAATTTATTAGAAATAAGTTTTTTAAAATATTTTTTATTTTGCGAATATGTAAATATATCCGATATCCAATATGCAAATGTGTAATCGTATCTGAATATAAAAAGTGTGGATATTGAAGCTGATCCGAATCGATAAATATAGTGTGATTCGGATCAAAATTTTAGTCATATCCGATCCAATTTGAGCTGATCTGTGTGCAATCTTAAAAATTCGTTGCTAACAATTAGTATTAAGAATGTTCTTGATGCAAGTCAAATCCAGAGCTCTTCTTGAGTATAATTCTGTTAAGTGAACACAAGGAAGGACCAACGCGTCTAAGGTTTGTTTTGTTTTGGATAAGAGTTGGTATATCATTTTGAAATGTTAGATACGTTTGATGTATCAAATAAATAGTTAAGAATCAAAATAAGCATTTACTCTATTAAAAAATTATGGATAACAATCTAATTTAGAGATTTGGTTATTTTACAAATAATTATCGTAATTAACCTTAATAAACACAAAAAACAACTTTGAAGAAATGAATCCTATTATTTATACCATTAGTCATTTGCCAAAATAAAGTAATTTTGATGAATTTTCCTTGCCAAATGCTACACGACTTTCAAAAAGGCACTATTCACTATTTTATTACTGTTGTCTTTGATGAATGAATCCAGATAGATGTATATAACGATTATAGGAAAATCTTGTGGATAACGAAGGAAAAGCAAATAGCAAAAAATAGAAAGAACAAGAAGGCCAATGCATATGTCAAATGTGCTGGATAATGTATTTTAGACTATAGTTTTTTGTTCTCGAATCACCAATTGCAATCAATATACCTTTATGTGGTTCATCATTGCTGTCAAAGTTGCAAGAACATTTTCTCTCACTTTTTTTTCCCATTTTATTATAAGTTTAAGAATTGAATACCCTCTGCCAACCAAGGGAAGAACCAACCTCATGATCTGTGTTTCTTTCTCCTGCCAAGAATAATTGTACAAGCATGATTGTTCATACAGCATTATTATTCACTACAAGAAAAAAGATTTTTAGCGACAAATTTTTAGTGACAATAATATTATTGCCATAATTTCTCTTTTTAAAACTATTATTTAGTGGTAATTATATATTTATCATTAATACTATAAATTATAATGGCCATTTCAGCTATTGCCACTAAAAGAAAGTTAAAATTTAAAACAAAAAAAACAAAAAAAACAAAAGGACCCTAAACCGTGAAACTCAAAAACATGACTCTGAGACTCTCTGCCTCGCCACTGTCCTCACACAAAACCACTCTCAGTGCCTTATTCTCAATGAGAAGTGAGAATCGCACACCAATCTTCTCTTCCTTCTCGGTTTCGCTCTCGCTCTCACATTTCCATCATTCCAGGTTCTTCATCGCTCAAATCTCTTTCCAGTTTTCATCTCAATCTTAATCGCGCTCTAAATCCTTTTTCTCGGACAAGGTTGTGCTGATTTCGATTGAACTCAATCGCGCTCTAGTAATCAGGTATGAGTTAATTCTCTCAATTCTAATTTTTGTGCTCCCAATGTGTGTTCTATTGCATCCTTTTCCCATATCTCTTATCAATTTTTAGTTTTATCTGAGTTAATTTTTCTCCCACATTGGATTCCGCTTTTCTTAGTTCCGATTCCTATCGCATGCACTTATTGCAGGTTGAACTCGTAATTCATTGATTTAGAATCAAAGTTTCGAGGGTTTTCTTCGCCCAATGACATTATCGGTTTCAGATTTTGGTAATTTGATTTTTTTTTGGCGATATCATTTTTCCCTTCGATATTTCAAACTTCTTTGAAATTCGTCACAGTCCTGGTATCCACTATCAGTGTTGAGCACATCGAGTTCATAAAGGCTCGGCACATCTTGTGATGTGCATAACTGTAATTATGCCAAACATTGCCATGTTCTAATTATGTTAATGAATCAATAAGCTTTAAAGTTTCCACTCATTTTATGTATTAATCCACCTCAAACTTCTGTTTCTCTATTTGTTCAGTACCTTTCAAATATGAAAGCAGATGCTGTTCAATTTAGTTCAAAAGAAAATGGCCAAGAAAATGTGGTAATAGTTCTTCACTTAGTATTGCCATCTACTTAAGCATTTATTGTTTCTCTATTTTTTGTTTCTTTTATTCACATATTGTATTTTAAATTTGCCTAATTGATTCTGCCTTCTATCAACTTTTTCCTAGCTCAAATTCACCTAGTGCTCCTCCAGTTTGCCTGTTAACTTCCTATGTTCCTTAGTTTGAAAAGTAGTAGTTATTATTCTAGTTTAGTGTTAAATTACTTGTGAAGTCTTTTATTTTTTAAGATTTTCGTTGAGTTCCTCTCAGATGAGTTATTTTATTATAGCACTTGTACTTGCATATAAAATATAGTTTTGTTCAAAACAATTAATCTTTATAATTTTCTAATATTAGCTTTTGAGATAGAATAAATAACTGCTTTTGGTCTCTCCTTTTATTTTCCAATTTCATCTTTATATTTAATTTCAAAAACATAAATTTCAATCACATTAAATCAGTTTAAAATATAATTTATCATGTAAATATAACAAATAAACAACAAAGAGATGTGTGGTACTATTAAGTAATACATTTTTGTAGTCTTGGAAATTTAGAGAAGAAGGAGTTGCATGCATACTGTGACATTCCATTTTCTTTTATATGTAATAAATATTAAGAGGTACAAGCATGAAACACAGAGGAGCATGAGGTTTGAAGTAAACAGATTTGAAATGCATCACAAACAAAGAAAGAATGTAAATAAGTACCTCTACATATCAAACAATATTTTCTTCTTTTTGTTTTCAAAGAAATAACGAAGCCTCTTTTGTTGCATAATCATTAGATTTGAAGATAGCATATGTTTTCCCTTCTTTAAATATTCATTTGAAGGTAAATGTTTTTTTCAAAAATAATCTTCTGTCTTCTCTTTATTGATGTATACACCAAATTTAGTCCTGCTAGTCTTAGTAAATCCATGCTTTTTATTGTCGCATTAGTATCTTTTTAGCATGTGTTTGGTTTTGATTTTATAAAATTTTTGTTTGGTAGTTCCTCTGAAAATGATTTTGGTAGTTCTTCTGAAAAATGATTCTGAATAGAAAATAAAAAGTTCTGCTTCTGTTTTTGGCCTCTTGAATTGGTTTTGAATCCTATATCAAAGTGTAGTTTTTAATTCTGAATTGTTGGATTTTAGCAATGATTATTTTCGGTTTGTTAACTTTTTCATGCTATACTCAGGCGCTAATTCCACAGCATCCATCACACGCTGATTCCTACCACTTATGCTAAAATTGAGCGGTCACAATTCATATTTATGCCAGCTTTAAGGTTAGTAATAATTAACTACTCTATTTTTACCTACTCTGACCAGGAGCAAGCAGTGCGAGTGGGCCATATGCTGTTTTTCTTTGCACAAATGCTTCCCATTTTGACCCAAAGTGTGCTTCCCACTCTTCCTGTGTGGTGTAATGTGAGAAATACGGCTTCACTCCAAATTTGACATTTGTGCAAAATTCTAGTATCCTTTTGTTTTGTGTTAGGATGTGTTCTAAGCTCTCTGAGCCTCTTGATAATGGAATTGCTGAAGATAAAAATGCCACTAGGTAAAATATATCCTCCTTTGGCATTACCGAAGAAGTTTTCATGTTCCACCTACATCAAATATTACATTTCATTACATTTGGATTGGTCATAATAAAAGGGGAGAATATAATTAATTGGTACCATGCTTGGTTGACAGGTTACCTGAGTATGGGGCTATTGCGTGTGTCTTTGAGGATATTGCCAAAGACCTCTTGAGCAAAGTCATGAATGTGAGTCCTTGGGATTATTAGAAGGTTGAGCCAAGGGTGTGGAACTTCCCATAATCCCTTTTATCTTAACTGTTTCTCAGAAACATGCACTCTATCTAGGAATTGCACATAAGAAACTTCTGATTGGAAGAGACTAGTAATGAAGAATCAATTCCAAATTTCAAACAATATTTTCACCTTGACTATCCTAATTTTATTTATTTACCTTTTTAATATGAATCCTTCAATTCATTTACATAGATTATTATAATATCTTAGCAGAATTGACTCTAATATGCACAAAGATTACAAAATAAAACCGAAAACTAGGCTACTTTTAAATTCTTAGATAATTAGATCAATTGTTAAAACCGAAAACTAGGCTACTTTTAAAGTTATAACTTTAGATCATTGCTAACATACACTTGTATTGCTGCATTGATGTAATATAGTTATAGGCTAGTAGTATTTTTTGTTGTTTAGATTTGTATGATTTATTACTTTTCAAGAAAAATTTGTGTATCAATATTTTAAATTTAATAAAATATTTTATTTTGTAGTAATTAATTTCAATATATTTATATTATGCACAATAATAATAATTATTGGCAAAAATAATTTTGAAATTCTAGAAAAAAGATAGTTCATTACTTCTAAGAAAATGAATATAATATAACTAAAAAATTATTAAGGTTTTAGTGGCAATAATAATGGCAACTAAAGGTGAATAATATTATAATATTTTTAGTGGCCATATAAATTGCCGGTAAAATGGGTTTTGGCGGCAATATTTATAGCCACTAAAAGTGAATAACATTGCAATCTTAGAATTACTTTTGGTGGCCATATAAATTGCCAAGAAATAGCCGCTAAAAGTTATATACTTTTTGCGGCCATTAAAAAGGTCTTTACCGGCAAAGCATAAGACGACTAATGTTTAATTGCTGGTAAATGTATTAGCGATTATTTTTATTGCCACTAAAAGCAAAATAAATGGCCGCTAAAATTAATTTTTTTAGTAGTGATTTTTCAAAGCCTAAATTACACTCTATTAACAAATAAATAATAGTTGCACAAATAAATGAGTTCTATTCTCAAAATATATTTTTTTTAAAATTCTAATGATATATTAGATTTAATTTATCATACAATTTTATTAGAGAATTATCTTTTCTTTAACAAAAATCAACCAATAAATTGGGATATATTAGAGATATAATAACCATTCATGTTGTCCCTTTTTATCATATTAAGCTTTTAATATGAGTGGTTTTATGATATAGTATCAGAACTTTATGTCCAAAAGATCTAGAGTTTGATCGTTAACCATTCATGTTGCTTCCTTCTATCAGTTTAAATTTTTGAAAAAAGATGTATTATAACAATACAATAAGACAATAAATTAAAATTATCTTACTTAACTTAATATCTATATATAATTTTATACATATAATAATATTTTTAATTTTATACTTCCTAAATCTAATATTACTTGATTTTTTTAACAGTAATAAATAAATACAAATAATGTAATCGATAATTAAGGATGATAAAAAAAAACTTCAGTTTTGGACTACTTTTCTTTTCTCTTTTAAATATTTTTGTAATAATAAAAATAAATATTGATTGATTATTGATTGGAAAAAGTTTATTCCAATCTTTTTCATTTATGATTATAGTTTATAGGGCATCAAGGCATCATTTATTGCGGAACTCCCTTGATAACACAAAAGTTAGTTATTAATTAGATGAACGTACAACAAGTCAACAACTAACTTTTATCTTATTAAGGTAAGTTGGAATTTTTTTTCCTTAGCTGAAAGTCTGAAACCAAATACTTGTTAGACATGCATGTCTTAAAACAACGTTAAAATGTATGTTTTACTTTGTCGGTTTTTTGAAATGATCATTTTTGTGGCGTTAAATTTTTTCGCATACAAAACATATAGACCTTACATCTAAAATATGCTATCACATAAACGCTGTTTTAAGATAATCTATTTACTCAAATATAATTTTTTATATTATTTTAACACGTTATTAAATTTAGATTTTACCTAATTTATTCACATTACTCAAGATAACATTTCTTAATATATTACATACTTAAGCAAATGTTAAACAACAATTAATTTTAATAAAATTATTAAATTATATTTAGACTTATCAGTCATAAAAAAAAATCAACCTACAAATATTGTGAAACTATCAATAATCTAGTTTTTCACTTCCTCATCTATGTTTTGTTTATTTTGATGTATTATTCTCTCTTTTGTCTCGTGAGCTTTGGAGGGGCGAGATTTCTACTTCGATAATGGCCTCAAATCTAGATGAGGGACCATTCAATGAGTTAAGAGGGGTGATACTTCTATATAAAAGATATCAGGGTATAGAAAATATTTTAAGTATTATAGCATTTCAACTGTTTCTATAATTTTAGTCATTATTTTCAATTATATATAAATTTTATATTTAAAATTAATAGTTAGAACCAACAATATACTTGAAAGTTGTTGAAACACTAGAATACTTAAAATACTTCTTTTATATATATATATATATATATATATATATATATATATATACTTGAAAGTTGTTGAAACACTCGAATACTTTTTTTTTTACCAAAGATATGAGACTCGAACTCGCAACCTCTTAATTGAGTACGGGAAGAATACTTAAAATACTTCTTATATATATATATATATATATATATATATATATATATATATATATATATATATATATATATATATATATACACACGGAGTGTAAGACCCAGAACTTTTGAAAAAAGGCTATCATGAATCAATTTCAAATTCAGTGTTTCTGTAGCTTTAATTTCAGAAATTTCTTTATTAAAGAAAATTAGAGCAAGTTTTGATTAATTGAATTTGAAATAAATTAAGATTATTATCCAATTTTATAATTATTGGATTATTTTCTATATTTAAATTATAAAGTTGGTAGTTGTGAAATAATAAAGATTTTATATGATGTGGACTAAATAATTAATATTTTTAATATGTTAATACTGCTGTTTTGGAAAATAGAAAAATTAATTATATTATTTCTAATTTTTAGATTTCGACATTTTATTGAAAATAATTTGTAAAATTGATGAGCAAATAGTATTTTTCTTTATACAATTAGTGTTGGATTTAATTTGTGTTTCAATTACTATATTTTTTTTCCAATTTTATTTAAAATTACTAAAATGCCCCTAACCCTAATTTTTTAAAAATGAAACTAGGGGTGCACAGACCCGGCCCGACCCGGTCCCGAACACTTTAGGGGCTAATTTGGTGTGATTTCATCGGGTTTAGGGCCGGGTAAGGGTCTCAAAAAATAGACCCGGTCATTATTTCGGGTCGGGTCCGGGCCATAGCTCGGGTCACCCGAAGTCGGCCCGGTGGCCCGGTCATCATACACAATTAATATTTTGTGTTATTAGTGATGGATCATGACTATTCTTATGTGGAATTTAAGTATTGTAAACCTTAATATTTTGTGTTATTAGTCATTATAAAACTATAAGTTAATGTTTTATGTTTAGAATGCATAAGACTTTAGACTAATGCATAATATTGTGTTATTTGTATTGATTTAAATATTTGGTATTATTAGACAATATTAGTATTGATTGTGGTTTTTCTTTAGTATTGATTGTGATTATACTTTAATTTTAAAAAAGGGTTGGTTCTTATTATATTTTTGTAAGTGAAATTTACCATGTTAAATAATGGTTGGAGTCTTGGAAATTTGGATATTTTTATATGCTAGCTTACAAGAAGGTATCAACGTAATGTAATGTTAACGGCCCGGTTTTCACCTGGTTTTTACCCGGTATAATTGTGGCCCGAAAGTGTATTGGTTTCATCGGGTCTAGGGTCGGGTTCGGGTCTAATAAATAGACCCGGTGTATATTTCGGGTCGGGTCTGTGTCACATCAAATCCGGCTTCACCCGGCCCATGTGCACCCCTAAATGAAACCCTAACCCTGAAAACCCTAACCCGGCCCGTTTCCCCCACGACCCAGCATCTGCAGCCTTTCCTTCCCAACAAACGCGCAGCACACACACAGCTTCCCTCACCCAGCAGCAATAGCACACACACAGCCTCCCTTCTTGAACGAAAGAAAAGAACGAAACAGAGAGGGAAAGGGAGACTGAGTCGCGGCGGAGGAGAGGAGGAGGGAGCTCACCGTCGCCATCGCACTCACGAGTCCGCCGAACCCGCTGCGCCCCATCGCCGTTCCGTGTGGCCGCGTCATTGTCGCCATCAAGGCCTTCTTCGCCGCCGCCCTTGGAGATTCACAAACAGAAAGCACACGCGCGGGGGTGGAGGACGGCGCTGCTGTTACTGCTGTTATCCTCACACATCGCTGTCGTGCTTGAGCCCACAAAGGGAGACTGACAGAAGAGAGTGATGCGCACGGGAGAGGGAGAAATTGCCCCTGTGCCGCCGTCACTGACCGGTCAGGCCGCCTCGCCATGGTCGCCGCCGTGGGTTTTGCTGTTGCTGAGGAAAAGACGCCGCCATGTTTGGTTGTTGCTGTCGCATTCCCTATCTCTTCCGGCGCTGGGAACGCACAAAGGGGGCAGACACAGGGAGGAAGGCGTGGAGGAAGGGAGGCAGAACCGCGGGGTAGAGGAGCCACTGTGACTGCCGTCGCTGCCGCGGCCGCCACTGCCGTTGGAAAACCGCCATTAGAATCGCAACTGTGTTGGTGAGCTCTGCTCTGTTTCTGGTTCTTCCTAGTTCTGCCAATTCACTTTTACTTTGAAGCTGTCACTGAAACTGTTTGTGTTTAATAAAGTGGTTGTAGTAAGTTACATTGTCGCTGCCATTACTGGAGGTAGTTGCTGGCTCCATTTGGAGATTTCTGCTGCTACTGGAATCCCAAATCAGAAAGGAGTGGAGGCTGTTTAACCTTGTCACGGTTGCTGCCATGGGAACAGGTCCTGGAAACTACTAACAGAGCAGGCTGAGTCACAGTGATTCTGGCTGCCGAGGACGGTTCTGTGGCTGTCGGGACCACTGTTGAAACTTTTGTCCTTGGGTTCAGTCAGTATCCCTTAGTACAGTAAGTATCTCTGCCTTGAAACATTCCCGTTCATATCTCGTTATGTGTTTTAAGGCTTTCGTAATAATAATGTTTTCTAGGATTAAGTTATCGGAGCCACATGTTGCGCGTAAGGGTTGTTTCTGCTACTGCGAAAGTGAACAAAGCTGGGATGCAAGCTGCCGGTGATTTCGGGTTGAGAGAGAGAGAGAGAGAGTGTTCCTGTGACGCGTTTGGGTTATGGTTATGCGTTTTGAGGTAGGGGCTCTTTCAAAAAACCATATTTTATGAATTAAAATTACTATATATGGATATTGATATGAGAAAATGTATTTGAGAGTGATTGTATAAGTCTTATGTGATTGTTGACTATCTTGAACGCATATGAATGTTTGATTGGCTGGGTTATGGTTCGGTTTTTGTGAAACGGACCGTTCTTGAAATGTTTCTTTAAAGTTAATTTTTAAAAGCTTGAAATCGGGTTTATTCTGTTAAGAATTGATTTGAACTTGATTTTGTGTTCTTGAAACCTGAACACGATGATGATCGAGAAATAACTCGAGTTGGGGATGCACGACAGAAGGACAGTCCAATGGTTAGCTACCAGGACTTGTCGGGTTGGCTATATAACCAACAGATGATATCATCAGCCACTAGGACAGGCATGCATCATATGCATCTATGTGACATTGTTTGGGTGTACATATTGTACTTGGTTTGCCTTTGTGATTACTTGTGATTAACTGCTAATTGTTCTACTTGCTGTACTTGTTTGTTTGTGTTTGAACTTTCCTACTTGTGTTTGCGACTGAAACTCTGTTGGATTGTGGTGGATTGGCTGCTGTTGGATTGTTTGGGTCTAGGGCCGTGGTTGAAATAAAATGGACCGATGGTTGGTTTCGGTTTTATGGCTCTGGTTTGGAAAAGTATGAAAGGCTATTTGGTTCACTATAGATAAACCTTTTGAAAAGCTTTTGAGTTTTTTTTAGAATTGAACAGTTCCTCCTTCAGAAAAGATTTCATATTTCTCTTTTATAGTGAACCGTTGCTTTTGAAAAGATGCATAAGGCGGTTATCAATCACTGTAACGATTTTATCTCGCGTATCCTATCATAGTAATTCTGCAACCCTATGTTGGGAACCCTTTCGAGGATGATGTTCTCACCCCCTACAATTTCCCCTTTTAGGATTGGACGCAGAAGTCACGAAGAGATTATCTAGTTGTTGTCGCGATGCTTTGTATTGCTTTAGTTATTGTTTACTGTTCCCTCGCCTTTATCTTTATACATTTGTAAGAGGGATAGGAATTGTATTGGTTAATGCCTGTAATGTTATATATATATATATATATATATATATATATATATATATATATATATATATACTCTGTGATTTTTTGTAAGTTGTATGGTATGTATGGATGTACGTTACCGAACGAAAGTATTTTGGGAGCGATATTGCGGTTTAAAATTTTAAACAGGTTCATATTTTAGTATTAAATAGTATAAGAGTTGTCGTAATGTCCGAACTATCAGAGTAGCGCAGCCGGAAGCGTGAGCTTTGTTAGTTAGGGTGTTACACAGAGATCATAATTTTTTTAAATGACAAGGACTTTTGTCTTTTATAATTTTTTTTTATAAATTTTCTTAGACTTTATAAATAATAAGTTGGTATAGTAGTGATTTGAGTAAGTATTGGGAGTAAGAGCACAAATAGAAGCTAGTTTGTTAGAGTAGTTAGATTAGCTGGTATTTGTTAGTTAGTTACTAAAGGTGGGAAGTCTGTTAGTTACTAAAGGTGTGTGTGTGTGTGAATCAACTCAATATCAAAAACAGAATTGTTTTCTTCCTCACAGTGTATTGTTAATAGAAAACTATTCCCTATTGATCTGAGCTCTTTCAGCTAGAGTTTCTGCTGCCGTAAAGTTCAAGTGTGTTTATACATTTCTCGTAACATGGTATCAAGAGCAAGGTTGTGAAGATCTATGGCATTTCTTCTCCCAAATTCAACCTCTACTATCAAGAATGCCTTGGTTCCAATTCAAGACAAGCTTGAAGAAAATAATTTCTTCACACGGCAGCAAGCTGTTCTTCTCATCTTGAAACTCTTGAACTTGAAAATCATCTAGATCCTTCAAAAATTCCTCCTGAATTCGATTTAGAAGAACCTATTCAAGAAAAGGAAACTTCGGATCCAACAAAACAAACCACCACTACAAAACCACCAGCTACTCCCTCAAGCAAAAAAGAATCAAGCAAGTTCAAAGAATGGAGGCAGAATGACAAAGCTCTCATGAACTGGATTCTGGCTTCCATGTCAGTCACATTCAAGCATAAGGTGGTAAATTGCAAACAATTTTATCATGTATGGAGTGTAATTCATTCGTATTTCACTACATCCTCAAGAACCCGAATTCAAAGCCTCAAGACACAACTCCGATCTGTCAAGAAAACCTCAAGTGTGACTGAATATTGTGCTATCATTCGAAAACTGGTGGATTCTCTTCTAGCCATTGGATATTCTCTTACCGAGGATGATCACATTCAAGCTATCTTAGATGGCCTCATAGAAGAATATCATGGATATGTCACTTTGGTAATGTCACGAATGTCAAATTTTACGGTTCAAGAGGCTGAGTCCTTTTTACTTGGCTATGAGGATTTACTTTAAAGATACAAGAAGCCTGACCAGGGAATTGCTTTGGCCAATCTAGCACAAACTCCTTCAATTCCTTGATTTAATTTCACTAGAGGGACTGGTGGAAGAAGAGGGCGTGGAGGCAGGCTTGGCCGTGGTGGAAGGTTTGGTACTCAGCGACCACAGTACCAATTATGTGGCAAACATGGTCATATGGTGCAGAACTGCTTCTTTAGATATGATCCTCAATACCAAAATTCAAACAACTCTACACCCTCTACTCCTTAACACCAGAATTCAACTACCTTAGCACAGTCCATTACACCACCTCCACCACAAGTTCCTTACAGTAATTCGTTCCCACCACCACCCTCCTCATCTTTCCACCAACCAAGAGCTTATTTTTCTACCAATTCAGCTCTCCCAGACACTGCATGGTACCCAAATTCAGGAGCTATCCACCACCTAACTACTAATCATGATAACCTTCTCAATACATCAGATACTTCAAATTGTCCAGAACAAGTCTTTGTTGGTGATGGCCATGGGATTCCTATTTTGCACCATGGCTCATCTCTTCTATATGATAAATATCGCAATATATGTTTTAAATTAAACACTCTTTTACATGTTCCTCATATCTCTCAAAATTTATTAAGTTTTTTTCAATTTGCAAAGGATAATCATGTCTTCTTTGAGTTCTGGCCTGACTTTTGTGTGATTCGTGATCAGGTTACTCAGGATCATCTCCTTCAAGGAATGGCTAAAGGAGGACTCTATTATTTTGATCAATTAGTTGTTCCAAGAAATAGAATGCTTAAAACTACTGCTGATAATTCTAAAGCCTTAGCTCATTCAGAAGTTCCACAAAAATCTGTGCTTTCTTTCAATTATGTTGCTGCATGTAATAATCATAATTGTAATGATCTTAATAAAGACATCATGATGAATAAAAATGATCTTAATCCTTCTCTTAATCTTCCTCAATGTTCTGGCTTTAATTTTGATTCCTTGTCTGCAAAGCATGCTTCCTCTTCTACTATTTTCAATCCTATTATTTCTGATGCTGCATTGTATACTTATTTTCCTAAATCTGCATCCTTGACTATGAATTGTGCCCTTAATACTCACCATCCTGATAATGAATAATGATAGTCTCATTAACACAAACGAGACTTCTAGATATCTGCAAACTACTTATAATCCTATTGCATTTAAGTCTCAAATTAGTCCTATTTTGCCTACTGAACTCTGGCATAAGAGACTTGGACATAGCAATCTAGGAACGGTTCAAAAAGTCATGTTCCAATAAAATCTTCCTTTTTCCAAGTCTGACTTATCATACCAAGTCTGTGAATTTTGCACTATGGCCAAAATGCATCAATTACCCTTTAAGGATTTTGATTCTGTTTACAAGAATCCTTTGGAGCTGGTTTATATTGACATTTGAGGGCCAGCTCCCTTTATTTCAAAATCTGGTTTTAGATACTATATGTGCTTTGTTGATGCATGTACAAAATTCTCATCTATTTCTCTTCTTGTTAACAAATCACAGGCCCTTTTTGCTCTTCAAAATTACAAAACACACATGAAAAATCAAACCAACATGAAACTAAAAAGCATTCAAAATGATCATGGCATGGAGTTTCTATCAAAATTCTTTACATCATTCCTTCAAGAACATGGTATTTCACATCGTCTATCATGCCCCTACACTCACCAACAACAAGGGAGTGTAGAGAGGAAGTATAGACATATAACTGAGACTGGTTTATCTCTTTTGGCTACTGCATCCATGCCCTTAGAATATTGGGATGCTACCTTTACTACTGTCTGTTTTCTTATAAATAGGTTACCTATAGCAAAATTGAATTTTCGTAGTCCTTATGAAGCACTCTTTCATAAACCACCATATTATATGTCTTTAAGGATTTTTGGTTGTGCTTGCTGTCCCTTACTACGACCATACAATAAAAGGAAGTTCAATTTTAAATCTAAAATGTGTGTGTTTTTAGGCTATGATTTGAATCATAAAAGCTACAAATGTCTCAATCAAGATGGCAAGATTTTTATCTCTAGGAATGTACTACTTGATGAACTTATTTTTCCCTTTCAGCGATAGAAAGCTTCACTTCCCTCTAAACTGTACTCACCCTCTTCTCCTCGTAATGCACCAGCTGGAGTCATTCCTTTGATCATTCACCCTGGCCCATCTGATCTGCTTCTGCCTTATTAGCCAACCTTCTCCTTCACCTGCTACACACTCATCTCACACTGCCAGCCCTCCAAACCTTTCCACTCATACCTTATTTTCCTCTCCCTCAACCACCACTGAACCTACACCAGAACATGAGGCTTGTTCAGGTTCCTCCTTCTCTAGCCTACCTACTGCACCCAATACTATCCTTATCTCTGGGATAGAGATTCAGCTCCCTCCTATTACACCTCCACCCCTTTTTACCACCATTCATCCCATGACCACTAGACTAAACTCAGGTGCTATACAGCTAAAAAACCTTGTAGCCATTGCTGAATATCCCCTAATCTAATCACTCAAGTTCCAAAAAATGCTAAACAAGCCCTCAGTTGTCCTCATTGGAAGCAGGCTATGGACAATGAATTTGCAGCTCTGGCCAAGTGTAGGACATGGTCCCTGGTTGATCCTCCACCCAATGCAACCATTGTTGGGTGCAAGTGGGTATATACCATCAAAAAGAATGCAGATGGTAAGATTCTGAGGTATAAGGCAAGATTAGTTGCCAAAGGTTTTCACCAAGTGGAGGGAATTGACTTTGAAGAAATTTTAGCCCTGTAGTAAGCCAATGTCAGTGCGAATCATCATCACTATTGCACTCACCAATAATTGGTGCTTAAGACAGTTTGACTTTGATAATGCGTTCTTAAATGGAGCATTATCTAAAAATGTATATATACAACAGCCATTTGCATACAATGAGAGGTAGCCACTCAAAGTTTGTAAGCTGCACAAGGCCATATATGGTCTTAAGCAAGCCCCAAGTGCTTGGTATCATACTCTTGCCTCTACCTTAAGAACCCTTGGATTTCTAAATACAACTTCTGATGTGGCATTGTTTATAAGAAAAACAAATTCTGATGTCACTTACATGTTGATATATGTGGATGATATTATTGTTACAGGGTCCAATTCTGCTGCAATTGATAACTTAATTAAACAGTTGAATTGTATTTTTCCTTAAAGGATCTTGGTTTGTTTCATTTCTTTTTAGGCCTTGAGGCACATTATTTGCCTGAGCAGAAATTGTTACTTACTCAAACAAAGTATGCAAAGGATCTGCTACATCGTGCAGGAATGAGTAATTCCAATCGTCCTATGCCTACACCTATGATGACATCTTCGAAGCTTAGTAAAAGTGACTCAGACCCTTATGAAGATCCTAAGGGTTACAGGTCCATAGTAGGAGCTCTGCAGTACCTCACAATTACAAGACCAGATCTAGCCTTTGCCATGAATAAAGTCTCGCAGTTTATGCACTCACCAACCATTCAACATTGGAAAGCAGTCAAGAGGATCCTTCGATACCTTCAAGGTACACTCCAAGAGGGTTTAGTTTTTTCCAAATGCACTGATTATCGTATTCTCTCCTTTGCAGATTCGGACTGGGCTTCAGACTTGGATGATCGGAGGTCAACTTCTGGCTACTGTATCTATCTTGGCACCAACTTAATAGCTTGGAAGAGTAGCAAGCAATCAAAGATTAGTAGATCTACCACAGAAACAGAATATAGGGCGATAGCCTCTGCTCAAATGGAGATCATGAGCATCCAACAACTTTTGGTAGAATTGGGAGTCTAACAACTAATACCTCCAACAATTTATTATGACAATCATAATACCTGTATGCTTGCTGCCAACCCTGTTCTGCACAGCAGGTGCAAGCATTTGGAGATGGATCTACATTTTATCCGGGACTTGGTCAATTCCAAAAAGATTTATGTGGTCCATATCTCGTTTCTTGACCAAGTGGCGGACTTTTTAACCAAACCGCTCTCAATCACCCTGTTCACTAGGTTTAAGAGCAAATTTCAGATAGGGACTCATCCAGTCATCCCTCTCTAAGTTTGAGGGGGGGTGTTGGGAGTAAACACACAAATAGAAGCTAGTTTGTTAGAGTAGTTAGATTAGCTGGTACTTGTTAGTTAGTTACTAAAAGTGGGAAGTCTGGTAATTCTGTTTCTCCACCTCAGCAGCATAACTAACTCCTTTACTCTAGGAGTATATATATATATATATATAATGTGCATCTACTCCATTAGATTAGATATATGAAAATAAATCAATTCAATATCAAAAACAAAACTATTTTCTTCCTCACAGTGTATTGTTAACGAAAAACTATTCCCTATTGATCTGAGCTTTTCCCACTAGAGTTTCTGCTGCTGTGAAGTTCTAGTGTGTTCATACAATTTTCGTAACAGTAAAATGCATGTAATTCTTACCTATACTCTTTTTGGGTTTTAGAATTTTTTAAGTCTAATACATTCCTTTTGATTAAAATGTCAATTGCTGATATTTTTTTATCATTCGATAAATTAGGAGAATATATACTCTATCATTTAAAACCGTTGATAAGAACTAGAAAGGGTTTTGGTTTAATTAAATTGAAATTTATATATACTTCCAATATATTTTTTAAATTTATATTGTTCTCTTTTATAATCAACATTATATATCCTCTCATTGTTTTAGGAAAAACTCTGAAACAGGTTATTTCAATCAACCTAACATATGATTATACTACTTTGTAGACTATTAACGAAGATCTTTGAGGATTTTGTGATTAAGTTCTTTATTTAAAAATCAATTAGCTTGTTTAATCACTTAATTTATTCTAGCAATTCAGTTGTAACTTGTAAGTAACTTGGGAAATCAACATAGATTCAGACTTGGTTGTTGTTGAAAACTTTTGACAATTTTTTTTATTTTTTATTTTTTCTATTTCCCTTACTTTTATTGTGTTGTTCTACTTTTATGTACAAGTGGAACTTTTCTTGATGTTTATCATATTTTTATTTATATAAACAAGCAGAACAAATAAAGGCACTAGGTACTCAAAGATATTCTGATGGGGTGTGTGGTGATTAGTAAACATGTTTCGTAAATATTTTTTCTGTACAGGATGCATAAATGTCGTTTTATAAATGCTTTTACTATGTAGGATGCATAGATGTTGTTTCTCTATTGTCTATTGACTAATTGATAGTATTTGGTGCGAATTTCTTTTACAAGCGATTCATATTGACCCTAACCCTAACCATCACTTATTTAGTTGTAAGAGGTGAAAGAAAATCTCAATGAAAGCATAAAGAGAATGGTCATCAAGATGCATTTCATATTGACCCTAACTATCACTTATTTAGTTGTAAGGAGCTGAAAGAAAATCCCAATAGAAGCATAAAAAGAATGGTCATGAAGGCAGGTCTTGATAAATGTGAAAGACCTTTAGATATTTTTATTGTGCAAAATGGTACTCTCAGAGACGAGATATAATAGTTTGCAAAAAAATTTTTTGGAAAGATTGGTGGAAAGCTTTTATACAATCTTCAATCATATTATTCTCTTTTGTGTGTGACATTATATATCTACTCATTGTTAAAGTTTTAAAATCAGTTCTTTGTCACAAAATTACAAAAACTAAAATTTTATTTATAGTAAAAACAATAAATTGAAAACATAAAGAGTGAAAATACATGTATATAATAAAGGCGCGCAAGGTTCCCGCCCTCCTTTTATAATGCTTTTTAAGAGTGACGCCTTCGGGCATGCATTCCCCTCTCTTTAGTTTCTAACATCACAGTGCAGTACTGTCACCTTAGTATAATTCCTTAGCTTCCTATAAGTGCAATATATTATCACTTGATGTTTATTTTGTTTATTTGACTATTGTATTTTATTAAATTTCTGACCAATCTCAAGAATGAAACTACAACTAAGAGAGTTAGTATGAGGTTTATTATTGGTTTAGAATAAAATTTTAACTCAGAAATTCCTAATCAATTTCTCTATAATTAAGAGTACTACAAGTGTAAAGAAAGAAAAAGTACAGTAGAGTACAATAGAATGACTTCTTAAAGACGTGTTAACTTCACGTATTTAAAAGAACACGAAGAGAGGTTATTATTATGTGTTTAGTTACCTGAGTTGGTAGTATTTGTAATAGGTAATGAAATTAGACCATGAAATTTAGCTAGATTGCATTATCTTAGAACCCCTAAATCAAGCTGCTTTTAGTATCTGTAGTATTTGCAAAAAGTTAATTTTATTTGTACTCCAATGTCAGTATATTTAGTCATTTAAAAAATTATCTATTATAAAAATGATAGATAAATTTAATACTTTTAAAAAATTTAATTTTCTGATAATAGTATTCAATTTAACTATATAATCTAATTTTTAAGATTTTAAACATGTTGTGAATAACATTAAAATTTAAATTAATTTAATACTATTTTTTGTTAATAAAATTTATTATTGTATACTTAATTAGAAATTTAAATAGTTAATAGATATTTATTTAAATAAATATATAGTACTATTAGAATAAGGTGCCAAAAAGATATTATTATATTTTTAGTATAATCTACTTACATTTAATGAATAGTTTTAGAGTTTCAAATAGTAAAATATTTAGGTTTCAGTTTAAATATATATTACTTTTTTATTTAATATCAAACATATAAGTAGTATTTCAGACTATTTTAAAAAAATATGATTTGATTAGGGATGTGAACTTTAAAAATTTTTGTTGGTATTTCAAAATTTGTGATTAAAATATTTTATTTAACTATTTATTTTTTATGAAATAAACCTAGGATGAACACACAAAAATAGTTACTTATTTAGATTTTATAATAAATATAAATTTAAAACTTTTGATACCATTTTTTTTGTTAAATAACTTCTGATGATATTAAAAACTAATTATATCAAAAAAAATTTATCCAACCATCTTAATACATTAATCTAATAATTCAATTTATATCAATAGTATCTTAACATTATAGTTCAAATAGGATAAAATACATAGATAAAATAAATACAGCTCAATATTACACAATTATCTTAAATAAAGAATAATTACATATATGTTCAATGTCAAATTTAATTCTATGTAAATTGAATTTACCTAATTTAATTTACACTATATAACCATTCTTTATTTAGGATAATTTTATAATATTGAGCTGCATTTATATATATTATCCGTGTGTTTTACCCTTTTAAATATTTAATAAAATATATAAGATTATTATCGTTCATATACAATAATTAATAAACAAAATATAATTTTTAAATATTTTTTTATACAACACATCTGTTTTAAATGAGGTACTGTATATAGGTATTTATTTAATTTATTATATAGATATATATCTGTTTTTTGCACTAGGAACTAATGTCCAACAAAAATATTATGAAGTTGTTATACCGCTTAGCGCATGGCAAAAAAGTACTACTTAAGTTGCTGGTTTCCAAAACAATTTATTAAGTTGGGAAATAAAACTTTATATTTGTATTTTTAAATTAATTTTTGTTTAAATATATTTTTTTAAATATTTCATGACCTTAGTATATTTTGGAGAATGATTTTTCATTTTATCTTGGAATATTATATTTCTAAAATAATTATATTTATTATTTTAAGTTTCTTCATTATTGCAGGGGTTACATTAGAAATTGTCTATCAATTCTCTTTTTACATATAAGCAAGGTTGATCTCACTTTAAATTTTACATTCATTCTCTCTATTTTAGTTATTTAATGATCATGAAGCAATCTCTCTAACTATATTCTAATTATGTTTTCCCTAATCTAAAGGGATATTAAATATTCAAATTTATTGGTGGATGCAAATGGATCTGTCAACCTGGGTGATTTTGGACTGACAAAGATAATTATCTTCCTCAATTTATACTTCATTATTTAGTCCTTCTTTAGTTTCTCTGATATTTCAATTTCAGCTATTGATATCTAAATATTACACAGCTACTTAACATTTTAATTTTCTTATATTTCTTATATTTCTTATATTGCTTTAACATTAGGTGTTTTTGCTATTTGAATCCTCTACTACTTTAACGTTATATGTTGTTATCACAGTTTTATGTTGTTATTTGATAATACTAGAAAAAAAAAACAGTCAGAACTTGTCTTATTTAGTATTTATTATTATCGCAATAATTAATGAATGTTAAATAAGGTAAATTATGGCTATTTTTTGCTGATTTTCTTTGGTTACCAAACATTTTCCGTTGTTATTATGGTGATTGCATGTGATGTTTAACGCTTTTCTTTGTATTATGCAGGAAGGTCGGGCCGTTTCGCTGTTTTAAAAATGAAAAAAGAGGTATTAACAAAAAGAGGTATTAAAAAAAAGAGGTATTATCGCAATAATTAATGAATGTTAAATAAGGTAAATTATGGCTATTTTTTGCTGATTTTCTTTGGTTACCAAACATTTTCCGTTGTTATTATGGTGATTGCATGTGATGTTTAACGCTTTTCTTTGTATTATGCAGGAAGGTCGGGCCGTTTCGCTGTTTTAAAAATGAAAAAAGAGGTATTAACAAAAAGAGGTATTAAAAAAAAGAGGTATTATCGCAATAATTAATGAATGTTAAATAAGGTAAATTATGGCTATTTTTTGCTGATTTTCTTTGGTTACCAAACATTTTCCGTTGTTATTATGGTGATTGCATGTGATGTTTAACGCTTTTCTTTGTATTATGCAGGAAGGTCGGGCCGTTTCGCTGTTTTAAAAATGAAAAAAGAGGTATTAACAAAAAGAGGTATTAAAAAAAAGAGGTATTATCGCAATAATTAATGAATGTTAAATAAGGTAAATTATGGCTATTTTTTGCTGATTTTCTTTGGTTACCAAACATTTTCCGTTGTTATTATGGTGATTGCATGTGATGTTTAACGCTTTTCTTTGTATTATGCAGGAAGGTCGGGCCGTTTCGCTGTTTTAAAAATGAAAAAAGAGGTATTAACAAAAAGAGGTATTAAAAAAAAGAGGTATTATCGCAATAATTAATGAATGTTAAATAAGGTAAATTATGGCTATTTTTTGCTGATTTTCTTTGGTTACCAAACATTTTCCGTTGTTATTATGGTGATTGCATGTGATGTTTAACGCTTTTCTTTGTATTATGCAGGAAGGTCGGGCCGTTTCGCTGTTTTAAAAATGAAAAAAGAGGTATTAACTGGCTTGGTTAAATTGTAATCAATACTTCTGTTGGATTTGGTGATTGATGAAACTTGGTATGAAGAGATTTCTTCATTCACTCTCTCTGGGTTACTTGTTTATTATTTATAATTGTTTATTGTTCTAGTATTTCATGGTTGCAATTGCACGAAATTAAATAGCCATTTTATTTAGAACTTACAAAACACGAGATTTACATAACTGTGTCATGCATTATATCTTTCAATAATTGTTTTCTTGCAATATGTTTTCCAAGAAAATTATGCTAGATTAAGACCTTTAAGCTATGGAGGAGCTAATGAAAATTAAATGTGATTATTATGCTCAATTATGCCTTTTAAATATTTTCTTTGATTTAGAGAATATATCTAATTATTTTAAATTTGGATGCACGAAGAAAACAATAAAAGTGACTTTGTAAATTTATGGTTTAGTATTTTTCTCTTTAGCGTTTTAATATATGGAAAAATATAGGTAGATAATAAAAATATTAAATAATGTGAACAATGAATATGTCAAATGTTCAATTCACTAGGTATGCGAATGATTATCCTAATGTTAAGGTTTAGAAGGTAATTTGGGAGTGGAGTGCTTTTTTATTTTATTGGGTCAATTTTAGAGCCCATTGTTCATATTGTTTAGAAAAATCATTGTCTATCTAGCAAAACTCTTTGCAGAGATATGTTTGCATTGTGAGTATATGAATATATAGTAACAAAATAAAAGAAAAGAGGTAGGTCTAAGAAAATATATTTATGGTTTTTTAAAGTTTAGTTTTGACTATAGATAAAATGAACAAGAACAAGATGTTTTAACATGGTGAAACTCAATGGAGCTAATAACCTTATATGATACGGAGTTTTGTATGTAATATATATGTATCTCCAAATTCTGTTTTTCCATGTTTGTGAAACTTAAATGGATGTCCACTGAACTACTTCCATAAACAAACATAAACATGAAAGTTGTCTTAAGCAATGCAAGTTCACATCCGTACCGTCTGATAGATTTGATGGATTGGGTAAGAACGTCTAAATGAAAACTATTAATTAACAAACTTTACTTGATCAATACACTAAATTATGAAAATGCTATGGAAATTTAATTTTCTTATGATGAACTAACTTTTGATTATGAATATGTTGGATTTTTTTGTTTCTAATTTTTTAGTCTATAAGGAATAATCTTAAATTAGTTCAAAGTAATTATCATTTTGATAAAATTGCACTTACCTGTGTGTATCCCTCCATGTTGGACCAGGTTGAGCTTGCATTTTCCAAACGTTCAACAGGTGATGCCACTAAGGTTAGAAGTTAAAACTTAAAATAGATTAGCGATATTTAGGCATAAGAAGCTTAATAATAAAAAAATAAGAGTCACCTTGGGGTTAGTGTTTAGGGTGTTTATCTTAATCATATAAAGTTTAGGGTTCACTAACTGAGATGAATGATTTATATTAAATTACACAAAAAAAAATCATTGTAACCTTCATGTTTGAAAAATAAAAGATAATGGTTAGAATTACTAAATTAATACACAAATCAGTTACTTTAGTTTGCTCATATTTTATATTTGTTTATAACTTTTATTTTAGATTAATAATAATGCTGTATGAATATTAAGGAATTATTGTTTAATGTTTATGAGTGTTTAGGATTTGGTTTAAGTGTTTAGGTTTTAGTATTTATGGTTTACTATTAAGATTTAGAGTTTAGAGTTTAGGGTTAGAATTTAATATTTAAGATTTTTTTTTTATTTAGATTTTAAGGTCTGTGGATTAGAGTTTAGATTTTAGGTTCAGGATTTAGTATTTATAGTTTAGAATTTGGAGTTAGTTTTTATTGGTGAGGATTTGAGGTTTTATTTTTATAAAGTTAGGATTTAGAGTTTAGAACTTAGTGTTTAACTGTTTATAGTTTAAGGTTTACAATCTAAAATTGATGTGATAAATTATATAATTATTTTTCAACAATTTTTTAAGTAAATTAGCTAAAATTAAATGTAATATAAATTTTTTTTGTTATTATTATCTCATATTAGATAGTTATTATTAAATTCTTCATCTGTATTTAAATTTAAATTATATTCTATATATTTTTAATAATAGTGTTCAACTGTTCATACAAATGTTTTCATTATTCATAAAAATCAATTTTCCATTACGTTAATCGGTTAATTATCTTGATTTTTTATGTTAATCGGTTTTAAATTTTTATGTCATCTATATTTAGAGACAGAATTAAAATCATAGTCAAGTATCAAATTTTGAAAACTTAAACAATTAAAATTCAATAGCTAAAATTGAAATAAATTAAAATAGTTTGAATTTTTTTTTCCTTTTAATTATATTATTGGAATTTAAATTCATCTTTTTTATTTTATATAAACTTGTTACTTTAGTAATTGAGTATTAAAGGTTTAGTGTTTATGTGTATGGTTTAGGTTTTAGGATTTTGGGGTCTGAATTTATAGTTTATAGTTTTTGATTTTATGGTTTAGTGTTTAGGGTTTTGGGTTTAATGATTTATTGTTTTTGGGTTTTAATCATATGGTTTTTGATTTTGGAGTTTGATTTTATGTTTTATCATTTATTATTTATAGGGTTATAGATCCGAATTTTGGTTTGGGATTTTTATATTTAGGGTTTAGAATTGTAGTTTTTGCATTTTCAAGTTAAGGGTTATAAGCATTAGGCTTTAGGATTTATGTTTTAGTGTTTAGATTTAGAGTTTAAAATTTAGAATTTAGTGTTTAGAATTTTTGTTTTGGTTTTAGAATCTATGGATTAAGGTTTAGATTTTATGTACTGTGCTTAGGATTTAGAGTTTAGGACTTAGAATTAATTTTTATTTAATAAAAGCATGGCTGTTTTATTTTTGAAAGAAGATTACCCTATTGTTTATTGTCAAAATTAGAGTCCTATTTGTTGTCGAAATTGTCTATAGAAGCAATTTTCTATTGTTTTAATTAGAGTCCTCTTTTTTCTGTTTTAGTTTGGATTTCTAATGTTGATATAAATTTTTGTTCATTGTGATATAGGAATATGTATGTTGAGTTTTTAGATGATTTACTATTTACTTTTTGTTGTTGCCATAATGTTTTGTTTTGTCAAAATCATCTTGTTCATACCCTAGCCCAACGATTAAGGCCCAGGGTTCAAGTAAAAAGGCCCAACCCAAAGGGTTGACCTCACCTTTCACCAGATCAGCCACTACGAAGTCGGTACTCGTCACGACTTGCTCTAAAGAAGTCGGGAACGAGGGTTAGCTGGCAGATAAGCACTCATTTGAATGAGTAACTGCCCCTAGAATCTCTCTAACTACTTCCACGAGCCATATCTTAACTTCCCTAAGATAAAGGGACGGTTAACACCCTAGAAAAGTGGCACTACTCCAACGGTGGTTATTGGTTCACTACTATAAATACACTGACACCCCTCAGGTATCTCTAAGTCCCAATACTCTCTAGACCTGCTAACACCCTTGCTGACTTAGGCATCGGAGTGTCTTTGCAGGTACCACCCCCCCATTCTTTCACACGTACAGGTCGGACGGAGGGCACCGAGTTGCAGACCCACTTGAAAGCCTCCTCCTTCATACGTTTGGGCCAACCAACGCCGTCCAGCCCATTAATCTCCGGTTACCCACCGTAACATTGGCGCCGTTGCCGGGGACCCGAGAGATCAACCAGAGATGGCGGATAGATCCCCTGAAGAGGGTCATGTAGAGGCAGATTCTGAACAAGAGAATCTGAACACCGGAAACAATGAGGCAGACATGACCCTTCACCAGGAAGCCAATGACCAACACAAGGAAGGCACCTCCGGAATAAAAAATTCGAAGGTGAATTCTTCAGAAGGGCGCGAATCAGAGAAAGAGGGACCATCCCATGCAACTGAGCTCATGGGATTAGTCCACAGTTGCCTCGAGCAGTTAGAACAGGAACGGGAGCGACAAAAGGAAACTGAAAAGAACCTAAAAGAGGAGATGGAGCGACGAAAAGAGTTAGAAAGAAAACTCTTAAAGTTAGAATCCTCCCTCAAAGGTCAGAACTCCCGTGACGGTAGAGAAGAGTCACCCCTAGGGGGGAAGATCCTTTTAGTGAGGACATAATGAGGGCAAAAGTTCTGAGAAACTTTAGAAGCCCCGATATGGACCTCTACGACGGAACCACTGATCCGAAGCATCATTTGAGCAATTTTAAAAGTCGGATGTACCTGGCTGATGCTTCTGATGCTACGCGATGCAAAGCTTTCCCGACAACCTTGTCGAAAGCGGCGATGAAGTGGTTCGACAGCCTCCCCCCGAGGTCGGTTACCAGTTTTGAAGACCTCTCAAGGAAGTTCTTGATGAGGTTCTCTATCCAGAAAGACAAAGTAAAACATGCACCAAGCCTCCTGGGAATAAAGCAGGAGGTCGGAGAATCCTTACGAGCCTATATGGAAAGGTTCAACAAAGCATGTTTAGAGATTCAAGACCTGCCCACAGAGGCAGTCATAATGGGATTAGTCAATGGGCTTAGAGAAGGTCCCTTCTCACAGTCCATATCCAAAAGACACTCCACCTCTCTAAGTGATGTACAGGAAAGAGCTGAAAAGTACATCAACATGGAGGAAAATGCTAAGTTGAGAGACCTGAGCTGGTGACCTGGGCACCCTCCCTCAACAAAAGAAAGGGAGAGGGAAACCAAGAAGAAGGAAGAACTCGGTCTCGATAGACCAAGAAAATATCACTCTTATACTCCTCTAAAAGTCTCCATAGTGGATGTATACAGAGAGATTTGTAATACGGAAAGGCTGCCACCCCCCAGACCCATTAAAAATAAAAAAGGGGGGAGCCGCAACGACTACTGTAAGTACCATAAGATATATGGTCACTCCACAAACGACTGCTACGACCTTAAAAATGTGATAGAAAAGCTGGCTAGGGAAGGTCGGCTCGACAGATATCTCATAGAAAGGTCGGATAGCCATGGGAAGAGAAAGCGAGATGATGTGGATAGAAGAGACATATCCACATGATCTCAGGAGGGTTCGCGGGAGGGGGACTCACCAAATCCACTCGCAAAAGGCATCTCAAGAGAGTCTACCAGGTCGGAGGAGAGTCGTCCGACCTCCCCACCATTTCATTCACAAAAGAAGATGGGCAAGGAATAATCCCTGGACACGATGATCCAGTGGTAATAACTATGATCCTAGCAAATGCTCACCTCCACAGAACCCTAGTAGACCAAGGAAGCTCAGCGGACATTCTTTTTAAGCCCGCTTTCGACAAACTAGGGTTGGATGAGAAAGAATTAAGAGCCTACCCCGACACCTTATACGGACTAGGCGACACGCCAATAAAGCCACTAGGATTTTTGCCCCTCCACACCACTTTTGGAAAAGGGGAAAAATCAAAAACTCTGAGCGTAGACTTCATAGTCATCGATGTAGGGTCAGCATATAATGCTTTAATTGGCAGAGCTACCCTTAATCGACTTGGAGCGGTGGTATCCACTCCTCACCTTTGTATGAAATTCTCGACCTTAGCGGGGATAGCAACGGTAAGGGGAGATTAGAAATTGGCAAGGAAATGCTACAATGAAAGCATAAACCTGAGAGAAAAAGGCAAAGAAGTTCACACAGTAGAGCTCGGAGGCGCAAGGGCTAAAGAGGAGCTGCGTCCACAACCGGGAGGAAAAACCGAGGAGATACAGGTCGGCGAAGAGGAGGGAAAAAATACTCAAATAGGGGCCAACCTAGGGGAAACCCTAAAACAAGGGTTGACTAAGCTCCTAAGAGATAACTCCGATCTCTTCGCCTGGAAGGCCTCCGACATGCCTGGGATAGACACCGAGCTCATGTCCCATAAGCTCTCGGTTTACCCGGGGTCCCGACCTGTACAACAAAGAAGACGCAAGCTCGGCCCAGAACGAGCCCTAATAGTAGAAGAGCAAGTACAAGCGCTCCTAGAAGCCAGCTTTATCAGAGAAGACAAGTACCCAACATGGCTAGCCAATGTAGTGCTAGTCAAAAAAACAAAATGGTAAATGGAGAATGTGTGTCGACTATACCGACTTAAATAAGGCCTGTCCCAAGGACCCTTATCCACTGCCAAGTATTGATACCCTGGTAGACTCCAGCTCGGGGTATCAATACTTGTCATTCATGGACGCCTACTCGGAGTATAACCAAATCCCGATGTATGAGCCAGATCAGGAGAAAACATCATTCATCACGCCAGAGCTAATTTTTGCTACGTGGTCATGCCGTTTGGATTGAAGAACGCAGGGGCCACATACCAGAGGCTGATGAATAAGGTGTTTGCCTCTCACCTTGGGAGCCTAATGGAAGTATACGTCGACGACATGCTGGTAAAGACCAAGAAAGAAGTCAACCTCTTGGCAGACCTCTCACAAGTCTTCGACACCATAAGGTTACACGGGATGAGACTAAATCCCGCAAAGTGTGCCTTCGCGGTAGAGGCAGGAAAATTCCTAGGGTTCATGCTAACACAAAGAGGGATTGAAGCTAACCCCGACAAGTGTAGAGCTATCCTGGAGATGAAAAGCCCGACTTGCTTAAGAGAGGTCCAGCAGCTGAATGGCCGACTTGCAGCCCTCTCCAGATTCTTGGCAGGATCAGCACTAAAATCCCTTCCACTGTTCTCTTTATTGAGAAAGGGATGTCAATTCGAACGGACTCCTGAATGCGAGGAGGCGTTCCAGGAGTTTAAAAAATTCTTGAGCCAACCTCCTATTCTGACCCGTCCTACAGCTGGGAAAGACCTCGTCCTATACTTATCTGTAGCAGACAAGGCCGTCTCGTCGGCCCTGATAAGAGAAGACGAGGTCGGACAGCACCCAGTATATTTCATCAGTAAAGTTCTACAAGGCCCTGAGCTAAGGTACCACAAACTAGAGAAGTTCGCCTACTCCTTAGTGGTAGCCTCACGAAGGCTACGACCTTACTTTCAAGCTCACACAATAAGAGTCCGCACGAACCAACCCATGAAGCAAATCCTCCAAAAGACGGATGTTGCAGGGAGAATGGTTCAATGGGCAATAGAGCTCTCCGAGTTTGACTTGAAGTATGAAGCTCGGACGGCGATTAAAGGCCAGTGCCTCACCGACTTCATCGCAGAATATGCAGGAGACCAAGAGGAGAAACCAACTACATGGGAACTCTATGTAGATGGATCCTCAAACAAAACAGGAAGCAGTGCAGGCATAATACTGGTGGATGAAAGAGGAACCCAGATAGAGGTCTCCCTCAAATTTGAATTCCCAGCTTCAAATAATCAGGCAGAGTATGAAGCCTTGATTGCTGGATTGAAGCTGGCGGAAGAAGTCGGGCTACAAAAGTGATGATATACAGCGACTCACAAGTGGTGACCTCCCAAATAAGTGGAGAGTATCAGGCAAAGGACCCAAATATGAAAAGGTACTCGGAAAAAACTCTGGAACATCTTGGGCGCTTTGCAGAAACCGAGGTCAAACACATAACTCGGGATCTAAATAGCAGAGCAAACGCCCTATCCAAGTTGGCAAGTACCAAGCCAGGAGGGAATAACAGAAGCCTGATCCAAGAAACTCTCCAGAAACCCTCCGTAGTAAAAGAAAAAGACAAACAAGAGGTCCTTGAGGTAGTCGGATTAAACCTCGGTTGGATGAACCCCTTGGTCGAATACATGAAATTCGACATCCTCCCCAAGGAGGAGAAAGAGGCTAAGAAGATCCGAAGGGAAGCACAACATTACACTTTGGTGAGAAATATCCTCTACAGAAGGGGATATCAACACCATTATTAAAGTGTGTACCGACCTCAAGAACCACCGAAGTGTTGGAAGAAGTCCACAGTGGGATCTGCGGAAATCATCTCGGAGCAAGGTCACTAGCCAGGAAAGTGATCCGAGCTGGATTCTACTGGCCGACCTTGCAGAAAGATGCCACGGAATTTGTGAAAAAGTGCCAACCATGCCAGATGCATGCAAATTTCCATGTGGCTCCCCCGGAGGAGCTCATCAGTATCACTTCTCCATGGCCTTTTGCAAAATGGGGAATGGATTTGTTAGGACCTTTTTCCCAGGCACCAGGACAAGTCAGATACCTGATCGTGGGAATAGATTATTTCACAAAGTGGATAGAAGCAGAACCATTGGCCACCATCACCGCACAAAGAAGTCGGAGGTTCCTCTACAAAAATATCATCACAAGGTATGGGATACCTCATTCCATTACTACAGATAATGGAACCCAATTCACCGACTCTACCTTTAGAAGCCTAGTAGCCAGTATGAAGATCAAACACCAGTTCACCTTGGTGGAACACCTGCAAGCCAATGGGCAAGCCGAGGCAGCCAACAAAGTCATACTGGCAGGGCTGAAAAAAAGATTACAAGATGCAAAAGGAGCCTGGGCCGAAGAGCTCCCACAAGTGCTATGGGCTTACAGGACAACCCCCCAATCCGCCACTGGAGAAACACCCTTCCGACTAGTTTATGGCGTAGAAGCCACGATCCCAATAGAAGTCAACGAACAAAGCCCAAGAGTGATTCTCCATGACGAGATCGGAAATATACAGGGGCATAAAGAGGAGCTCGACTTGCTTCCCGAGGTCCGAGAAGAAGCCCAGATAAGAGAAGCAGCATTGAAACAAAGGATAACTACAAGATACAACAAAAAAGTCATTCGAAGAGCATTCACCCCAAGTGACTTGGTCTTGATCAGAAACGACATTGGAGTCAACAAATCAGGGGAAGGAAAGCTCGCTGCAAATTGGAAAGGACCATACAAAATCAAGGAGGTCTTAGGAAAAGGCTATTATAAAATGACCGACCTGGATGGCACTGAGTTACCAAGGTCGTGGCATGCTTGTAATATGAAAAGTTACTATAGCTAAAAGTGAACTCTACTCCCTGATGTACTCTTTTCCCAACTTCATGATTTTTTCCCAAAACCAAAGGGTTTTTTCTGGAGAAGGGTTTTTAACGAGGCATCATAGTAGGGGCTAAGGGAAATAGACTGTCAAAACCCTTAGTAGCAATGAAGTACCTCCCCAATTAATAAAGATCTTTTCATCTTACAAATATCTCTTATAAATTCCTTTTTTGTTGTTTTCTCTTCCTTTCGACGAAACGCGCCGACTTAAGCTCGACAAAACGTGAAAATCCCATGAACCGACCTAGATGGTCGTCAGGATAAAACGACGAGGTACAAGTCGGTGTAAAGAGGTTATAGAAGTTGATCATAATAAACTCGGAAATATCCCGACTCATAAGCCAGAACGGGAAACCGAGTAACACAAAAATGAATCACGAAAGTAGCCTAAGTCAGAAAAGCTCAATGAAGCGAAATTGAGTACTAGGAATAACAAAAGAGAGATAGAAAAAATCCAAGAAAAGACTAAAAGGCTGTCCTAAAGATCCTTAAAACAAAAAGGTTCAGAAAGGCAGACGAGCCAAAGAAAAGGTTTTTTAGAAAAGATCAAGGGGAATTCGAAAAAATCGCAAACCAGAAAAGCATGCACGTATAAGGTAACTTAAACCCTTATCCAAAAAAGGGGTACTTATTTTTTAACTTAAACCCCTATTAAAAAGGGTATTATAAAGTGTTTTGTTTACGGCCTTAAAAGGCCAAAAAATTGTTCAAACACTACCAAAAATAAATAAAGAGTTTTAAAAAGAGGGGACCCACAGGCCGGGCCCCCAAATAGCCAACAAATTACTTTTTTGCAAGAGGAGTAGACAGATCACCACCACCAGAGGCAGAAGGAGCGCCACCAGGACCGGGAAGAGAGGCATCCAGGGGAGACGAAGAGGAAGTCGGAGGAACTATAGAAGAACTCGGAGCGTCCTTAGGGCAAGGAGGGGACTCTATAATTCTTTGCCCCCTAGTCTTCAATTCTAACTCGGAAATAATCTCGGGGACAGGGGAATCCACAATGGCACCATCAATGACAACTTTATCAGGATCTAAAGGGGAAAGGTCCAGGCCAGGAGCAATGACTCCGACCTGCTCCCTAAAGATCCTCCAAGCCTCCTCAGCCCCATCAGCAATAGAGTCCTCCAACTCGGTATAGGCCCTCTGAGAATTCAGCAGCTCATTTTTCACAGACACAAGATCGTTAAATAAACTTTGGTAGCTGTCTTGTGCTGTCTTCCTCAAGCCCACCTCCATGTTGCATTGGGCTTGCAATTTCCTCTCCTTCTCCCGGAGGCTATCCCTCTCCTCCTTCAACTTGGCGACTTCCTCCTTCAACTCCCTCTCCTGCTCTTGATATAAAAGAAGCCTTCCTTCCAGCTTCTCGACCCTCGAGGTCATCCCTAAAGAGCTGAGAGGAGCCTTCTCAAAAATATCTAAGAGTTTGCCACAAACCCCCGCCGCCTTGAGGCTCTCCTCAACCAGAGTGGTAAGGTGGCGCCGAACAGAAACATCATCCATGCTTATACGAGCATGGGGATAGATGTTCTTTCGGACGAATGCAAGAGCATCCGCCTTAACCTCACCAGAAGAGCCAGACTCTAAAGCCTTGCGCTTCTTCTTCTCTGGCTCAAGAGAAGATCGGGCGGAGGGGGGCGGCTGAGAGAAAGCTGAAGAAGAAATCACAATGGGCTGAGAGGGAGTCCCAACGTTCCGAGGAGGAGGAGGAGGAGGGATAACCGCCCTGGCGCCACCAGTCCTGGCGCGAGACCTCGCTTTAGCCTCCTGAACTCTCTGGTAAGACTCCTGAGCGTTTGTCTTCGCCATCTCTGAAAAGACAATAACTAATAGATTAGACAAGTCGGAAAGGTCAGTCAGACAAGTCGAAAATCAAACAAACAAATAAAAGCTACCTAGCTGTGCCTGGACAAAGGTCGGAGACCCCTGGAGAAACTTTTTTGTGTCCAAGTATGGGGCCCTCCCCCACACTTCTCGGAGGAACCCCACAATGGCTGCTTCTACCTCATTCAGGTCATCCAGACCATATTTCTCGCAGGGGGAGGCCTCCAGCCAGTACAAAGGAAAGCGGGGAGAAGAATTATCATCCAGAAAAAAGGGGTGGTGACCCTCTACAGCTTGAACTTTGAAAAAATAATTTTTAAAGTCATGGAAGGATTCGTCAAAAAGGGTAAAAATTCTCCGACCCTGTATGGCTCGGAAAGACACCCACTGTTGCTTATTGTTTAGCCCACTGAAGGGTTTAGTCATATGGAAGAGATAGAAAAAAATCTTCAAAGAAGTCGGAAACTCCAAAGCCTGACTAATAAATTGATAAATTTTCAAAAAACTCCAAGAGTTGGGGTGAAGCTGGGTAGGAGCAACTCGGCAGTGATGCAAAACAGATATCTCAAAGTTTGAAAAAGGAAGAAAAACACCCAAACGGGTGATCATACACTCATACATAAAAAAAAATGAGGGGCCGCCTCATTAACCCTCCCAAAGCAAACCCGGTCTTCAGGACCCGGGACTACCAACTCATACTTCGGCTCGTCCTCCTCAGAAGTACAAATTCTGTGGTGAATGCAAAGGTTGGTGATAAACTCAGTATCGACCGAAGGTTCCTCCCCTAGGACCGTGACATCAACCCACTGAGAAAGGATATCTACGGAAGCCATTTCTTTTTTCTTAAAAAGGTAACAAAAACCTACAAGGGAAAAAGAAAAGGAAAATCAAAAACACGGTCTCTAAAGGAGGGAATACGGAACTAAAGTCTACAAACCAACCTATCTACAAAATAAAGACATGTAAATAGAAAGGCATGTTACAGAAAGAACTAACCTTTATCTGAAAATGGGGGTTGGAGGAAGCGAAAGCCTTCGAAAACACGAGGGTGCAGCACGAACAAATGAGGAAGAAGTTTAAAAATCGCAGAAACGAAACAACGAAAGAGAGGGAAAGCATTTATAAACATGCTAGGGGCACTATGGTAAAAACGGGGCAGTCATTAATGAAAATGCACCGTTACCAAGACCATCAATCCCTACGCACATCCCTAACGGACACGACGCTTGATTAGACGTAACTGTCAGAACCAAAAGGTCACAAAAAGTCACGTCGGTTTCAGAACATCACGTCGGTCCTCCAACAAGTCGGTTACAACCCCGAGTAGTATACTCGAACCCAAATCTTAAAGAGAAATTGGGCTCGAGTAGGGGCACTGTTCATACCCTGGCCCAACGATTAAGGCCCAGGGTCCAAGTAAAAAGGCCCAACCCAAAGGGTTGACCTCACCTTTCACCAGATCAGCCACTACGAAGTCGGTACTCGTCACGACTTGCTCTAAAGAAGTCGGGAACGAGGGTTAGCTGGCAGATAAGCACTCATTTGAATGAGTAACTGCCCCTAGAATCTCTCTAACCACTTCCACGAGCCATATCTTAACTTCCCTAAGATAAAGGGATGGTTAACACCCTAGAAAAGTGGCACTACTCCAACGGTGGTTATTGGTTCACCACTATAAATACACTGACACCCCTCAGGTATCTCTAAGTCCCAATACTCTCTAGACCTGCTAACACCCTTGCTAACTTAGGCATCGGAGTGTCTTTGCAGGTACCACCCCCATTCTTTCACACGTACAGACCCACTTGAAAGCCTCCTCCTTCATACGTTTGGGCCAACCAACGCCGTCCAGCCCATTAATCTCCAGTTACCCACCGTAACAGATCTGTTGTTCACTTCAATTTCTGATTCTCTTAAAGGTTTTTGTTTCATTCATTCATTTTTTTAAAGGAGCTCAACTATAGGTTCATTGTCTGGAATTCATTTTGCACACTGGTGTGAAATGTAGTTACCTAAGTCTTTTTCCTTCATGTTCCTTCTTCATTTCAAGACCGCAAATAACATAATGGATGCTGCTAGACACATCTTAGTACGGTAAATGTTGTTTTCTATAGCTCATTGTCATACGAATTCTTGATTACTGTCTCAAAATGACTTTTGTTATATTCCTAGAAATGTAAATTTTTTAGGCTGCCACCAAAATGACTAAGAATTACATAAATAGAATGAGAAGCATAATCTAAAAGGGGAAAAAAAAAAGAGCAGATTTGAGTGTTTAACTAACCATGGTTTGGGATTTAATTAAGGTTTAGAGTTTAGGATTTAGTGTTTAAAATTTTTTTTGTTTTTGTCTTAGGGTCTATAAATTAGGGTTTAGATTTTATACTCAAGGTTTAGTGTCTAGAGTTTAATGTTTAGAGTTTATTTGGAATTTAGGATTAGTTTTTATTGGTGAGGATGTGAGGTTTTGCTTTCTCATAGTTATAATTTAGTGTTTAAAATTTATAGCTTATTGTTTATAATTTAGGATTTATGATCTACAAATTTATATAATAAAATATATAATTATTTTTCAATAATTTTTTAATTTAGGGTTTAAATTTTTGTGTTTAGGTTTAGGATTTAGGGTTAAGTAATTATTTTTTATTGTTGATGGTTTATGGTGGTTTAAGATTTAAGAATTTTGGTTTATGTTTTAGGTTTCATTGTTATAATTTAGTATTAATTTTTTAGGGTTTATTATCTTGGATTTATTGTGTATTTTATGTGTTTATTTTTATTATTATAACTTTGTTTTCTTTAACTTTATTTTTATTAAAAAAAATCAATTGATTTATATCGTAAAAGAGATATATCATATATGTTATACTTTAATTAATATTTTCAACAGGTTTAAAATATGCAGTTATTTTTCATTGTATGAAATAATTTACTTTTTACATTCAAATCATGTTTATATGAAAAATATTATTATTCATCCAAAGTACAATTTTCAGTGACTCAGTATTTTTATTTTATATAGTTATTAATATTTGTATTTTATAATTTTTTTTAGGTTTATTTAAATTTTTTTTTTATATTTGGTGTACAAATGTTTAATTCTTCCAAATTTTTTTAATTAAGGTTTACGGTTTAGTGTTTGTGTTTTTAGTGTTTTATTATTACACTGTTATTTATAATTCATCAATAATGAAAACCCCAATTGATTTATATTGTGAATATATATATATATATTACAGAAAGTTTTTTATACTTTAAAACAATTTTTTTCATGTATATTCTATTTGATTAGTTATTAAATGGGATAAGTATTATTTTGGTCCCTAACGTTGAGGGTCAGAATTGAAACCGTTTCTGATGTAATTTTTTATTTAAAAAATCGTCCTTAATGTTGCATTTCATTTTAAAATCGTCCTTTCTAATAAATTTTTTTCTAAATGACAAAAATACCCTTTTTTTCACCATTTCATTCTTCTTGTTCTTCTTCTTCCAGAAGAACAAATTCTTCTTCCATTAACAAATTAAAAATACAGATTCAACAAAAAATAGAACACACAACTCAAAATCAGATATTCAAGAAATCCAAAAACAAATCAACAATAAATCCAAAAACAAAAAAAAAGCAACAGCAATTCAGAAATTAAAACAAGAACAAAACCAACAATAAAAATTAGGAAATTAGGGATTATGATGAACAAATCCATTATTTAAATCCAGATTCAACAAATCAACATACAACAATGATAAAATCAGAAGCACTCAAGCAGAAGCAGAAAATACACAAAACAGAAGATGAAGAAGCAGATGATGCAGAAGCAGAAGCACTCAAGCAGAAGTAGAAAGTAGAAGACGAAGCAGAAGATGCAGAAGCAGAAGCACTGAAGCAGATCCAAAAAAAGCAGAAGACGAAGCAGAAATAGAGATCGAAGCAAGAAGCAGAAGCGGCGAGGAGCAGCAATGAGGCGGCGAGAAGCAGTGGCGAGAACGCGGCGGTGAGGAGCAGCGGTGCAGAAGCCGAGGCTCTCTCCCTGGCTCGCGACGGGGACGGCAGCTCCAAGCTTCGCCAGCACCGTCCCCCTCCCCCCTTTCCCTTCCCTTCCCTTTCCCCTTTCCCCCTCGTGTCTCCCCTCCCCCCTAGTGTCTTTACTTCTTTTTTTTTTAATTTTATATATTTTTTATTTAAAAAAATATTTATAAAAAATGGTAGTTTTTTCATTTATAAAAAAATTTCATTAGAAAGGACGATTTTAAAATAAAATGTAACATTAAGAATGATTCTAAATCAAAAATTACATCAAGGACGGTTTCGATTCTGACCCTCAACGTTAGGGACCAAAACAATACTTATCCCTTATTAAATTGATTTACATTGATCTTTTTTAATTTCTTATGAAACACGTGTTTATCAATTATTTATTTTGTTTTATGTTAATCGATGAAATCTCTAATTTTCTATTATTTTGTCTTTTATCATAAATTTAAACCTCTTTATATTTAATAGTATTTTAAAGGGGTAAGTATGGTTTTGGTCTCTAAAGTTGAGTGCCAGAATCGAAACCGTCCCTCATCTAATTTTTTATTTAGAATCGTCCTTAACGTTTTTTTCGTATTAAAATCGTCCTTTTAACTTTTTTTTGGACAAAAATACCCTCCACCTCTATCAGCACCTTTTCTTCCACCACCACCCCTACTAGCACTTCCTCCACCACCAACACCAGCACATCCACCACCAATAATAACATCATCAATGAAATCAACCCAAATTCAATAAATCAACACAAATTCAACAACCAAATTAACACACAACAACAATAAAATTAGAAAACAACAAATTAAAACACCCTCTCCATCTTGCAGTGCTAGAGAATGATTCATATTGGAGCATACAGTGCTGTGCTGAGTAATTTCTTTATGAAATTGCAGTGCTTGCAAAGATTGCTTGGGGAATGAAATATAAGAAGAAGCAGATGCAGAAGAAGAAGCAGAACCACCGAAGCAGCGGCGTGGTCGAATCGGCGGCGACGGCAGCGGCGTGGTCTCCCAGAGCCGTCCCCCCAATGTGTTTTCTTTCCCTCTTCCCCCAACGGCAGCAGCGTGGTCTCCCGAGGTCTCCCGGCACCGTCCCCCTTCCCCCCCCCCCCCCTTCGTATACCTTTTCCCTCCCCCCGACGCGTTTTCTTTCCCCCTCCCCCCACACGTTTTCTTTTATTTTTTTAAATTTTATAACTTTTTTATTAAAATAGGGGTAGTTTAGGAATAATATAAAAAATTTTATTAAAAATGACGATTTTAATACGAAAAAAAAACGTTAAGGACGATTCTAAATAAAAAATTAGACGAGAGACGGTTTCGATTCTGGCGCTCAACTTTAGGACCAAAATCATACTTACCCTTGTTTTAAATTTTCAACTCTTATTAGAAAAACTTATTTGGTTTGTATTCTAAAAAGTAGTGTACATTATTCCATTATTGTGCTTTAGTTAATATATTTTGAATTTCTGTATTAATACTTAGCTTTGTTAAAATATTTAGTTATTTTTGTTTTGTAAAAGAAATTACTTGTTTAGATTGAAATCATGTTTAGATCAATATTATTATTTATACAATTTAAGGATTGTCTACATTGTGAAAAAAAATGCAACTTTATGAAAAGATTTAATTAGTCAACAAATAAAGGTAAGATAATAATAAATGAAACTTAATTAATTTATAATGAATGCTTACAAATTAAACTCGACAAAAAGTTAACAATTGCATAATTAAACAAAAATTTTTATATTGTATAAAAAGACATATTAAACTACTCTTCCACCTTAACTCATGACAATAATAAAAAAATCTCGTGACCCACAAATTCAGCCCAACAGAATACATAAATTCAATTACAATTTTAGGGTTTATTATCTTATCTTATCTTTTCTTTATCTTATTTTTAGTTATTCTTATCTTATCTTTATTTGTTTTTATCTTTCTTAAGTCAATGTTCTATATATATTTAATTTTATCTTTATAATTTACAATCAATTCAATCAATCAATAATCAATAAAAATTCATATTCTTTTCTTTTCTTATTCTTTCACAATTTTATCATTTTTTTTTATGGCTAAAACAGATTTTTTTTTTCTATTATGCTGCTGAAGAAATACTAACTAATATTGTTTTTGTTACAATAAATTAACAATGGATTGAAACTGTCGCTATAAATAATTATTGTTACAAGTTACAACACAACTTGCTACAATATTTTCAAGGCATAAACAATTTATCTTTTACTTTAATCAGTTCATAATAAAAATGAAAAAGAAGTTTGCACCAATTAAACATTGTTCTTGATACAAATTCACATGTGAGTTTCTTCTTCTTAGATGATCATCTATACTCTTGGAAGTTAACATGACCGGTTGCTTGTGCATGCTCCACAGCTTCCTTCTGACCAACAACTCCGATTTGACATACACCACAGCGCAAGGTGAAGTTGGCGGTGTCGGTGAATCTCCTCTTCCTCTGTTGGTCCATAACAAAATTAAGAGCAAGCCCCTCAACAGGTCCAATGCTTCTGTCTTTCTGTACGGTAAATATCGTCTGATCGAAGTCCTCGGGAGCACCCTCAAAGGGCGACACAGCTAAAGCATCATAGTGGAGACCATCATAAATAAGCATCACCCTTTCTGAATAACCCTTTTCCTGACCATACAAGTCACATCTTGATGTTTGGATATCATATGCAGCAATCTCCCGTCCATAATAATCCGCCAATATTGAAAGTTCAATCGCACCTCCCCATTTCTCTGTGTCAAGAATCCAGTTACAGTACTCTGCATTCGGCTTCCCAAGAAATGCTTCAGAATATTTCTGCGGATCACTTGCTACTGTTGCAGCTATAACCTGTCTCAGCTCAGCTGCTTTCGTTTGATCACGATCCATCACATATCCAACTGCATTAAAAAGGCAACTGTTATCCGAGGGAATGACCCTTCTCACAACAATACCTTCCATGCTCTAGATTGTAAATAAATATCAACCCTTTTGGGGATGCCACCGTCTTTCTCGGGTGGTATCTGCTTTCGTCTTTAGATGAAGAACTTCTATTGATTGTTGATTGATTGAATTAAATTGTAAATTATGAAGGTAAAATTAAATATATATAGAGCATTGACTTAAGAAAGATAAAAGCAAATAAAGTTAAGATAAAAACAACTAAAGATAAGATAATAAAATCTAAAATTGTAATTGAATTTATATATTCTATTGAGCTGGATTTATAGACTACGAAACTTCTTTATTATTGTCATGAAATAAAGTGGAAGAATAGTTTAATAAGACAATTTTATTTAAGCAATTAATTACGTAATAAATAAAATCTAAAAGAAAAAATTGATCATAAATAATTAATTATGTCATTATATTAAAACCAAGATCGAAAAGAAAGAAATGATTACGTATTAAATAAAATTAAACTAAACTAAAACAAAAGAAATATTTTTTGATTATTTTATTTAATTTATTTATTGTTGAGGCATAATTTCTTTATGACTTAAGGATTCTTTTTCAGTTTATGTTTGACTTATTAATCTTTATGAATTTTTTTTTATGATTCTTGTTTTTTAGTCGAGTCTTTAGTGTTTGTGGTTTAATGTTCGTGGTTTAGGTTTGTCTTCATGATTTTAGGTTTAGTCTTTATGGTTTGAAATTTTTATTTTATGATTTATGGTCTTTAAGCTCACATTTAGTGTTCTTGGTTATAGCCTTTTGTGCTTTTGAGTTTTTTGTTTTTATTTTAATTGTGATATTGGTTTAATTGTTTTGTGATAATCGTTTTTTATTTTTTAATTAGGATTGTACTTTTAAATTATTATTATTAGTTGTCAAATATGAGTTTCTTTGTTATTTATTTATTTTTATGTTAAAGAATTAAAATTATATTTTTAACTAATCTAACTCTTTGAATATTTCATAGTATTTGAACTTTTTTGCTCTTATCATCTGTTTTGTAGATTTTTTTTTACCATTGAATATAATTGTTCTGGTGGTCAAAATTTTTCTTCATTTTAATTTTCTACTAAAATATATATTTGTCTCTTAAGCTTTATTCTTTATGGCTTTCCTTATTTTATTGTAAATATCTTGACCAAGTTTATATAATATATAAATTTTTTTTGTGTATAAAATCTTGGTTATGAAATTTTTTTTCTTAATAATTAAAATACATTGTTTTTTTATTTTTATTTTGAATTATGATATCTATAACATTTTAGTTTTCGTTTAAATGAAAATTTGGTTCTTAAATTTTTTTTTTTTGGTATTGAAAAGTTTAGCCTTCAATTATGTTTTTAAGAATATTTTTTTTATATTCCAATGAATGACTTTGACTCATAAATTTGTTATTCTTTATCTAAATATATTTTTCATTACTTAGTTTATTAATGTTATTTTTTTATTTAAGGATTTTGGCTTAATTTCAACCCATTATTTTTTCAATTTTTCTTTAGATTTACATTCTTGAGTTTATTATATTAGCCTTTACCTTTCGTTCAATAGTTAATGAAAGTGTGACTATCTCCAATTATTTTGCTTTATGTTTTAGAAATCATCGAAGTTGCATTGTCGAAACTTCATTTTACAAAAAATTAAGCAATATTCATTAAAATAAATTATACCTTTGAATTATTATGTGATTTGAACTCTGGGTCATTAAACATTTAAACTAGTAGAATTATACATATGGTTTTAAAGCTACGCCCGTCAATTTTATGACCTACGGGTTAATACTCAATTTGGTCTATAAAGTTTAAAATTAGATTTAATTTTATCTTTAAAATTTTAATGAACTTAAATTGGATTTCAAAATTTATAATCGTAATTTACATTAATTTTTGAACTAATTTTCCTTAACGACGTGTTGATTTGGTATATTAATTTGTTACGATTTTGATTTCTCGTCCAAATTCCATGTATTCAAGATTTATTAGAGTTCTAAATGCTTGATTGTTGCTCTCAAAGTTGCAAAATTTTTAAATTAAACTTATTATTGCTGTCTTCGTGAGAATGTTAGGAGCCCAATCAAATTTCTAAGAGGTCTAGTAGATCTTAGTCATATAAAATCTAGACAAAGAATTTAAATTCTAACAAGTTAACGCACAAAATCAACACACCATTTACAGAAATCAGTTCAAAAGCTAACGTGTGTTACTATTATAATTTTTGGGACTAAATTGAGTTAATTATAATTTTAGGAATCAATTTGTGTCTAACTTCAAATTTTAAGAACTAAATTGAATATTAATTTGAAGTCCTACCACAATGCGGTAGGCAAAATTAGAGAGATGGTTTAGCAAAGAATGTAGTCATGCAAAGTAGTTCCAACGCCTTCTCCTCTCTAGTCTTGGCGTTTCGATGTGGATTATGGAACCTTGAACTCTTACTATGAAAAACAAGTTAATACTCAAATTAATCTTTGAAAATTCTTTTGAGCATCCAATTGATCTTTAAAATTTTAATTGCCTTACTTTAGATTTTGAATTTTAATTTGTAATTCACGTTAGTCTCTCAAATTAAAATGTCGTGTTGACGTGGCATACTGATGTAAACAGTTAAGGTCAAGTTAGTACCACACTAACTATTTATTTTTGGATTTGGATTCTCTAAAATTTGAATTTCACTTTAGAGAGTAAAGTGTGATCTTTTACCATTTATTTTATAGGTGGGACAAAATAAATGAGAGAGAAACCATTTAAAGATAGAAGATTACACTTTACCCTCTAAAATACAAATTTAAAATTTAGAAGATCCAAATTCTTTATTTTAGTATGTCATGTTAGCAAAACATTAATGGAAATTATTTAAAGGGATAAAGTGAGTTACAAAATTAAAATTCTGATCGTGAAATATCGATTGCTTGTTGAATCCTGTGAATTGCGTGAAAGTAGGATACTCCAAATTCGTGAGTCCAAGAATTTTATAAAACTCTCTTGATGGGTTTGAATTTAAACGAAATTCTAGAGAATATTTGCTATTCCGAATTCTTCTTGTCTTTCTTGAGTGATAAGGAAAAAAAAAATTAGGTCAAAAGAAAACGCATTGACGTTGAAATTTTAAGGGCCAGGTTGAATATAAATTTCGGGAGTCAACGTATTAACTCATGAAAGACTGCTTTCCAATTATGATCATCAATAAACTCTTGGAAGAATTAGTTAATGTTGAATGGCTTTCTGAAATGGATTAAAGATCCGAGTCTTAACCCTAATCAGATGGAGTGTTTAGTTTGATCAAACTTTTTTTTTTTTAGTTTGGCCAAGTCCAAATAAAATCTGACTAAGTTTGATCCAAACTATTGAATCCAAATCATGTCTTCGAGTCAAATCAGGCTAAGAATACCCCTAGTGGAAAATGTCTTGTGTTCTGATATGGGCCCACGCATTACTAGCCCAAAACTTTACTAACCAAAAAGTAAAAGTTGAAAAGTCCCAATTTAGGTCCTAGAACTGCACATAAGCGACCTGGCCTAAGAGCAACTCAAACAGGTTCTAAATTGTGGCTGAGGCATGTGATGTAGTGGCAAAGATATTTGTCTCAAATGAAGCCACACCAGGTTTGAATCCTAGTGTAGTTGCTAGGTTTGTGTCACACACTGAGTGGAAAATAACCACCTACTTACTATAGGAAGAATCATGCTAACAGGCAACCTACTTCATAGATCCCATTAACGATTAACAACTCTTTTTTACCAATCTATAAATACCCTCTCAAGTAATTTTTCATTCTAAATTACACACATTTTACTAAAATATTTGTTAACTTTGGCATCAGAGTCATTGCAAATACCTCCAACCGTCTGAAAGTTTTGGACCATACTGGCTGAAACCCAACCTCCTCCAACAACTCGGTTAATACCTAGGAACACCGTTTTTTTTTTTTTTAGAACTCGGGTAATCTCATTTTGTATGTGTCTTATGAGAGTTTAGCTTTTTTTTCTTTCAAAAAAAAAAAGCGTTTCTCACTACCCTCATGCTCATGCAAAATGAGTAGTTGTATAAAATTTTGTTTTCAAACTTCTTGATGAACCCAAAAATAAACATGTAGTGTGTGTGAATGTGTAGTGTATGGAAAATGCCTAGGATTAGAGACGGTCTAATCCACTTGACCAAAAAAAAAAAACACAGCTTTATTTTTCGACCTAATTTATTTTTTATTTATTTAAATAAAAATAAAAATTAGAATAAATAAACAGAATCAATCATACGAAACAATAACACTACAATAGATTTGTATTTATTCAATAAATTGGTATAACTTACATGCCAACCATGACTAGTCTCAACAAACATGCAAAAGGAAGGCATGCTAATAAATTCTTTCTGCTGTAGTTACAGGTCGTAAAAATACGACAATGACAGTAATGTTATCTCTGCTGCCACGTTCAACTGCTTCAGTAGCCAACCTCTTAGAACACATTCCAGGCTCTTTTACAGTGTCTTTTATTATTTTTATTACTTCCTCACCGCTCAAAACATCCCATAGCCCATCACTAGCCATGACCTGATAAAAATTTATTGCTAGCTTAGTACAAGAGGAACAAATTGTGCTGCCTAAAATGAACTAGGGTAATAGGAGGATGCTGCACATATCATAGAACTGCAAAAACATCATTCCTAAAGTGTACTTTAATAAATGAGAGCGCAATTTTACTGGTTCTCCTAGCAAGTTTCGATTTTCTGTAAGTTTCAGCAATTAACAATACCCTTCATGTGGAATTAATAATTTTGTAGCATTGTGAATTCCTTATTATTACCACTTAATTATCATTTATCAAACAACTTATTCTTGGATACACTTTCCAAAGATCCAACGAATTACCAAACTGCGAAAAACAGTATATTTCGATAGCAAAGGGCTTACCAGAAACTCATCCTCTACAGATAAGATGCTCTCAGTTATCTCGGGTTCTGCAGTCACAGCAGGCTTCAGATCATCATCACCAATAGAACGAGTAACCTATGTTAGAAAAAGAGTTGACTTTGTTAGAGAAGCTTGTAACAAATAAGTATACAATAACAAGCAAATAGGCATAAATAGAATAAATAATAAAATCCGGAACAGGGTGTTAGAACTGGATCAAAATACTAGTGAGTGTTCATTAATGGAACACAAGATAGATATGATATTCAAGGAACCCCTCAGCTCTTCTGAGACTCTTAGAAATGCCAAAGACCACCAACTCCCATCTCCTGAATTATAAACTAACAAGAACCTAACACTTCTCTCATAATTAACTCTTTCACTACTCACGACTCAAATGAAGGAGCATCTGCCTTCGAGGTGCGCAGCACCAAGACAGTTCATGGAGCCACCCTGTCATATTTGGGACCTCTCTCCTCCCTGAGTGCTCTGTGCTCCCTACTGAATGATTCCTTTTGGCTTGTCCTCATGAATATATATGCTAAATAATATCTTTGCTACTAGAATGTTATCTACTTTTGTTAAATGTCTATGTAGTTTTTAATAATAAAATAAAGTAAAAGTGCATAGATTGCTTCTAGACAAATACTCCAAATAGTGGAATATATTGCACATTGCAACAAATATTTAGCCCTTCTTTCTTTCTCCCAAAACCTGCAAACCTCATCAAAAGAAACTGATCTAGAGATGGGAGGCACACCCAAGATTCTCCAAACATGCCAAACAAAGAACTCCACAAAGAATCACCCATAGGCCAGCATAAGAACAAAGGTGATACCATTTCTGAATCTCCCCGAGACATAATACACACGTTTGGAGATATAGCCTTATGTGGTCTTTTGACTTGTAAATTATCATTGGTGTTAATTCTGAATAAGCACAGTAGGCCAAATAAAAGATTTGAATTTAGAGGGAGCTTTTGATTTCCATATTGGTTTATCGAGGAGAAAAGGTGTTCTAGTGGAGGATTGGGATAGAGACTGAATAAGATTTAGAGGTATACTGACCTGATGAACCAAGAGAACAAAATCTTTTGTCAAGGGTAGAGAGGATAGAGCTACATATGCTAAATACCCATAAATATTTGCTTCATCCCCTTATTTTTAGTGGATTAACTCTTGTAACTAACAAAATCATGACACGGTCTCAAACAACAACAACAACAACAACAATAACAAAACAACAAAAAAATCTTATTTCATTGGGTGAGGTCAACTACATGGATCAAATGAGGCCATCGTGTCCTATCATATATCATGTTACAATGAAACCATTTACACATATATCTCCTTTGACTACCTCTCGTATGGTCTTTTTAGATCTTCCTCTACCTTTCACCATTTATCTATCTTCCATCTAATCCACCTTCTTAACTGGATGCTTTGCAGATCTTCTATTACCTGTCACCTTAATAGTGTTATTGAAGTCAAACACTCTATGCCACTATCAAGGATTAACAACTATGCTTTGCAGTTTGCAAAAGGCAGTCAAGACTCGACGCTCCCCCAAATCAACAAAGCTACATGATTGCTCTGTCCAAGCTTCTTCAAGTTCAACAAAGAGAAGCATATCTATTTGAAGGAATAGATGGTGATGGTGACTACAGGTCATCATAGCAAAATGTCCCAAGGTAATTTTTGCTGAAACTCCAATACCAACTTCAAAAACGTGAGAAGGACTGAAGGAGGAGGGACTGGGAAGTAGATGAAAGAGTTACGTGAATTTTCTTGAGTGAGAAACTCTTAGCTTTTCTTAATACTAGTTACATTTAAAAGTAGAACTACACTATCTTCTGGCATTAATCTTTCCAATGAGGAATTGCTCAATTTCCAACGAAAATGACATTCACCACTTCCAATATCTACCGATTAGATTAAACATTAATACTATTACCACCTTTTACACACAAGCACAAGGTTGCATTTCACAGCATGCATGCAGTAGAAAAGAAACAAAGCAGGTATTTCTTGACAATTTGAACAAACCTGAAGCGCAGGAGGACCAACCCTCCATGTATCAACTTGCCAATGAACATGGCCACCATGACGAATAACACGCTCTCGCTCTTGCAGACAGCTTGCAACATGATCCTAGTATTGCTAATATGGGATTAGTGTGAATATTATGTAAGGGAATACAGTAAAGAAGCTTTTATAGTTGTAGACAGAAGCTAAAGTTAACATTAATAATCAGCTCACCTTACTTAGAGCAATGGGATTACCAGCACGACATAATATTGCCCTACAATCACCTATGTTGGAAACAAATAATTTGTTCCTGACTACAAGTGCAGTAATTGCTGTACAACCAGGATGCCAGTCCTTCTGAACACATCTGTTGGATTTGCGATAGCTATCAAGTTCTTTTCTAAAGGCAGAATCTGTCCTAAGAAACGCTTCAGCTAGTGCATTAGCAGGACTGCATTTATACAATGAATAGTCTTTCAATGATGAACTAATGAGAAAGAGTGAGAAAAAGAAAGTGAGCATCTAGAATGAAACATACCTGCCCATAAAAACTAAAGATCGCAAAAATGATGGTACAGCTCTAGAGGAAAACTCGGCTGCTGCAGCACCTGCATATTTTAACAATTTACCATAGAATGAGTATCTAATTTTCTATTTATCACACTACTATTAGACCAAATATGTTATGTGGGATGAAGTAACGTATTGAGCGACAAAGAGCAAACATGATCACAAACTTAGTATGGCAGAAATGAGGACATTTCAATGGATGAGATGCCATACCAGAATGGACAGCATAACAAGAGGTAACAGACAAAAACATTCGGTTAGGATGGTGGATTATATTGAAGAAGGTAGCCCAGTGGCTTGGAGTAGTTGGTAACCTAAAAAGACTGTCTGAATGAGCTGGTCAAAACAGATTTAAGTATAAATAGGATGAGTTCAGGCATGATTCATGACATAATACAATGACATCATTTGATCATGAAACTGACTACACTTGGTGAGATAAGGATTTGTTGTTGTTGTTGCTATTGTTTCAATCTTAATTTAACTAAGATTGCTAGAACCAAATAGCAAGGGCCTTGAGAAGAACCACACCTTAAAAGCCAGCTATTAAAAGAGAAGAACCACTCTCTTTAAAGTTTAAATACAACATCGAGTATCCCATACTACTCGATGTGGAACTTTGGACACCCCATAATACCCAAGTCCCTAACACAATGAGAGGTCTTTGAGATGAACTGAATCAAGAAAATGACAACAGAACTCTACTCCAGTAACTTGTCTTTGCATATAATGCAAGTTCCTATGAATAGAGATAACATCGAAGGGCTCCCAACCATGCTGCACAATAAAAGAAGTGCATCAATTGCCATTAGTTCAGAAGCATATTCTATTGCAAAGTTTAAATTTTTTTTAATGTGCAAAGGATAAGGGTATGGATTAATAAAAAAAGAAAGGTTTCATTAGTTACTTGTTATATTACTATTGGAAATTCTTTTCAATTTTCTACAACTTCTCAACACCCATGACACTGCATTTTTCTTACTTCAACAAGGTTCCCAATGTAAATCATAAAGGAAGTCTCACAGTAATTAAAATGAAGCATTTGCATGCTCAAATAGTAATAATTTATTCTGGAATTTAGATCAAACAAAATATAGATTGATCATGGATTGCTATTGAATACCTCTATGGCCATCAAAGATACCAAAAGCATAGAGATCCTTTACATTGCAAATATGGGGCAGAATGAAATGTGTGTCCTCCATCGTCTCCCTTCTTCCACATGTAGCATAAGAACCCCAAGAAAGTATTGGTTGGTATACCATGCGTTCATCATAAGATTCATTCAAGGTTCTCAAACCAAAATCTGTTGCAATAGAGGCATGCTGAGCCGAAATTTCGCCTTGAGTGGACCAGTTGAAACACTCCTGATAAACCTGAGGATTGGCCTTGTCTACAAGTTGATCAGCATGAAACTGACAAGGTCTAATATGCATATCTTCAGCCTTCTTTATCTTCCTATCTTCCAAAATGAGATCAAGTTCCTCAACAAGATCATCAAAGGAAGGTCTGCTTTCAGGATTTGCATCCCAGCACTTCTGTATCATTGATAATAATCTTGCTGGTATACCCAATTCCTCAGTAGCAAGGGATGGCCGTAATCCATCATTAACAGCTGCAGTCAGTTGCTGCTCAGTATAGTTCATCTCAAGCACTGTGTGAGCCTATCATCAGTAACCAGGGATAAATGTCACTTCAGCAAATATTTGAATCTATTTTTTGGATAGAAAAAAGAAACTTTATTAAGAAAGAGTAGAATGTATAGAAGAGGATGAGACATCATCGCATAGATACAACAAAAGGCTAGGACCTAGCGAAACAGCCCGTGAGTAGCATCTCAATCCTTTTGAATGTCAATTAAAGAAACTCCCTTGAACAGACAATGTGTTGAGAACCAGAAGGAAGCCAAAAATCCAAAACATTTTTAACATGGCAAACAATCTTTATTTCCTAAAGCTTCCAATATGCAAAAGAAGAGCCTCATAATAATTAATAATAGTCCAAGCAGAAAGTTGATATTTGGATGCAAAAACAAAACATATCCCAGGAAATGAGTTGGAAGTAGCAAAATAAGAAAATATCCCAGGCAATTTGAGGAGCTGAGACCCTCACAATTTACCCTATTGCATTCCAATATTCCTAACTCCCACTTCCCCAATGCATTAGATTTTCCAACCGACAATCCCACCAAATCCTACTTTCACTTTGCACAAGTTGTTCATTCATATTTTCCGTCTTCTTGTCAATATATACATATAGAATCAAATGACACCGTCTCAGTCTCATCTTTTTATAGGATGTATATTTTATTGATCCTACCATTGAATCAAAATTTAATATAATGAAGATCATCTACACCAAATTTAACTGAAATTAGACATCAATAAGCATATAATTGAAGAACCCTTTATGTATATTTTTAACAAATATATTAATTTGATTTTCAAGTATATAAAAAATATAGTAAACAAATTTGGATTGACATGAAATTTTTTAGAGATTTATAATATATAAGTTTCTAATCCAACAGTTGTTTTTTTTTTTTAAATTTACACAAGCAAAAGATTATTTAATGATGTAACATTTACTTAAATTGACACTGGTGTCATTTGATCCTAACTATATATAGACGAGAGATCTGTCTACCGAAACTGTAAGTCTTGTTGCCTTATACCGTTGAATAACTTGTTACGGGTGATGAATTTCATCAATCCAATCGTTGAATTTGAATATTTCACTATATAGATCAATATAAGAAAATTTCATAAATTTGGAATTGATTTGATATGTCACCTTTTATGTACATTATACTTAAAAAAATACAAGATAATACGACTATTAGATTACATATCTATTGATGTTTGAATTTTCTGAAAGTTGGTAAGCTTGATTACACGATAATATGGCATAAGTTGTTACCGTGTAAGTCAACAAGACTTACAGGGTATATGTATATATATACACAGAGAGAGAGATAGCAATAGGGATAGAGAGATAAAATATCCAGTCACCAGAACTGATCTCTGTGTACCTTAGATGTCTTATTTATAAAAATACAGATAGAGAGGTTCATTGGACATAGCATATTTACATTGATAAGCGTTTATGGCTGCCATAATTTCGTGAGATATTCCTCAACAGAATGAGTTAATGCAGAGGTGGACCCTCATACAATACAAGGGGGGAAATGGCCTCCCCTAACCAACAAGTTTTCCTTACAAGTTGTGCATAAATTTTAGTTTAGCCCCCTTAAAATTTTTATTTTATTCTTTGTTAACTGTAAAAAAATTTTTTGGCCCCTCCCTGAAAGTTAATCTAGCTCCACCCCTGGTTAGATGTGTCATCTAGAATACAATCATAGTAAAGGAGTATAATCATAAGCTTAATGCCCAAAACATAGAATACTCGAGGAATATAACCAGTGATAAATAACATTCTACATTAAACCAATAAATTCAAACTTGCATACAAGATAGATATGCTGACCTGTGCTTCTGCTCGAAGATCAGTATACGGCACAACACCAGTTAGGAGTTCACTACAGCAAAAACGTTTGAATTCAAGGGTAAAGAATTAATACATGTTCTTAATCAATATACGATTTTATATATATTACAATGGCACTGCAACACCTACTCAATGCACAAAATAATTTTCTTTTATAAAATAAAAAAAATCATTAAGATGCGGAGAAGCATAACAGAATTTGAGGGATAAGTGTTTCCCTATACAAAAGCAAAAGCAAAAAACACAAGATTTATCTATAAAACATTGCTTTCAAATCTCTCAATATATCTGAGAGGGAAAGTCCCTATAAAGATTATGATCTTTACACCAACTAGATGCTACGCGTCTAATTCTATCTCATAAAACCTGCTTGTCAGAAAATCTGTCATTGAAGGTGCGTACATTACACTCCCAAATAGTCCAAATAGTTGTGGAAACCGCATATTGCCACAAAGATTTTGTCTATTTTCTACTATCAAACCCAACAAACCTGATCAATAGAAATTGGTCCAGGGTTATCAGGCACATCCAACATTCATCAAAGATGCTAAACAAATTGTTCCATAAGAAAACAGCTATTGGGCAGTGCAAAAACAGATGTGAATATGACTCTGAATTTTCCCCACACATAACACATGCATATAAGGGAGATAGCCTTATGTGGCCTTCAAACTTGCAACAAGTCATTGATATTAATTCTGTTAAGCACAGCTATCCATATAAAAGATTTAACTTTAGAAGGAGCTTTGGACTTCTAGATGGGTTTGTCTGCATGGAGAGAAGTTTTCTAGAGAAATGAGTAAGAAATTGGAAGATGGATTCCCAACTAAAACTACCAGGAGTCAAGAGACCGTATCCTTTTGTCATGGTTAGAAACAAAAAAAAAATCAAGTAGACCTAAGAGAGTCAAAATTTCGGAGGATTCTCTATCGTTAATGTTATGAAAGAAATGGAAGTCCCAAGAGAAAGAGGAATCCTGTGTAATGTAAAAGGATTAAATAGGAGAATTATGCAAGATAGATGATAAAGGCAAGGAAAGGCTAGGACTAAATTTCACAAAATAATGACCAGCATACATGTTGAAGTATCAGTCCAAACGAATAATTAAAGCAAGCTTTCTTCTAAGATATTGATGCCCCAATGCAACAAACTTCTATTGATGTACTAGAATAAATCCTCAAAATAAAGCTAATAAACTAAAACCAAAACAATTAATACAAGTCACCAATATGATGCATGAACGATGCCATGCATATGGTGACATCAATTTTCAGTCCAGTCACCTTTTCTTACATCACCAAGAAAAGGGTAAGTAGAAGAAAGTAAATGATATCAAATTCTTACTTGATTGATACACCAAAACTGTATACATCTGATTTTTCTGTATGTAACTCCTTTCTTAATATTTCAGGTGCCATATAAATTAGTGTGCCAACCATGTTTCTTTTGTGAAAACCACCCGTGGGTTTTCCAGAAGACTTCCAGTTCTCTAGAGAAACTCCCTTAAGATTATTCTTGTATTCTGCTAAACCAAAATCTGTGAGGTGTGGACAAAGACTTTTGTCAAGCTGTACCACAGATAAAATAGTATTAGTGAAGTGCATAAATGTACAACATATCAAAAATCAGATATTATGATAGAAAGACAGCACAACCAAATAAAGAAAGAAGAAGAGAGAAATAGGAAAGAATTACAAGGATATTCGCTGGTTTTATATCTCTATGTAGAACCCCGAGATTATGCAGGTATTGCAACGCCTTTGCTAGAAAGGGGGGGAAAAAGGAAGTAGAAGGAAACAGTTAAAAAGTCTGTCAAGCACTTGATAATTTTAATTACTCGGATACATGATGAAAGATTTGAAGTTGTTAAAGATCAATGGTTCAAAAAAGTTAAATGAAAGGAGGCCGTAAAGCAAAATAACCAATTAAAAGGAAAGCAGTAGTACAGGCTTGTTTTAAAGCATTCCTAATCCTTATATATAAATTAGGGTCTATCTAAAGGCACTAGTTAAGGAAGCTAGCAGTTGAAATGTTTATATGGGGGTAAAAAACATTTAAGCAATAGAGAATTCTAAAATTACAGGACTGCAATTATACCTAGTTGCATTGTTAATACGAGTGCATGATTGATAGTTGGGGTCCATTCTTCCACATGTAACTTCTGGGCAAGATTCAAAGATTCATAGAATTCGAAGAAAAACAGGTAATTAGGTGGTTTTGCATGGGCTGCAATTAATGTCGCTATTCCCGGGTGATCTAGCGTGCTACATTTGTTTAGGAGAAACAAAAAAATGGTGAACCAAAAATTCACAAAACTTCACATTCATCATGTAGCATGTCAAAACACTAGGGAAAATAGTAAATTCACTAGCTGAAATGCTAAAAAGCATGCTTAGAGCTACATAAATGCTGAAGGGTAGTAGAGTTAGACAGATAAACATAATATACATACCACAGCAGTTGCAATTCTTTATGAAACTTATCAATGTCCTCTGAAATTGATAAGATGGGTTTCTTCACAGCAACCTTCTTGCCATCCAAATTCCCTTCATATACAATACTTTCTGCCCCTATGGTTGCCATCACCAACACAAGAAATAATACTAATCTTCATCTTTTATCGAAATATAATAGCAGAAATAACTGTCAACAATCACCTAAACCGTCAACTCTTAGTGTTAAATTTTAAATTTTTATACTTCGGACCCTTGGAGCAACGGTGTGAATCCCCAAACCCTGAATAACACGGAATGCTTTCCTAGGCTGCCCTTTATACTATAAACCCTTCCTTCCTCTCCCCTTCCCTCTAAAATCCCATTCCCTTCTACAATTCCATGGCTGCCACTCCAAAATTCTAACTCAGAAACATACCCTTGGGATTTATTTGGCTTCCAAAAAAAGGAACATTATTAAGGTAAACAATGCACCATTGTTTTAACTGAATTTTCTGCTAAGAAAATACTGACAAACAGAACTTTATCATACATATTCAGTTAACATTTTCTTTGCAAAGAAGCCGTACATCTTTTCAGCAGCTTACTTGGAGAGAAGTTAAAACGAAATAAGAGAGCAAATTTGAAAACCAAAAGTAAAAGTAGTGAAAAAACAATAGAGAAGGGTTTGAGATTACCTCGTGCAATGGGTGAGAGTATAGCGTAAGAGGAAGGAGGGAGATGCAGAGGAATAGAATCGCTGGTACAGCAACCCCTGAAGCATGTGTTAGGCTCCACGATTTCAATCCCCATTCCTCTACCGTCGCTGCAGTGGCCTTTCGAGAACCAAGAATAGGAGAATTTAAGCACCGAATACTGTACGATACATATGGTGTGTTCTCATGGAAATTTCGTGGCGTTTGGAGTTATTTGGTGTTATTTCCGGGAAACAATTACTTGCATAATCGCGCCGTTTTTTTTTTTTTTTTTCTCTTTTTTCATAAAAGAACATTGAGTAAGATGAGGAGAATGACTATACAAAGTGGGATAAGCAGTGGCGGAGCTTAAGCGAGGTAATGCAACTATGCCCTCCAAATTTTTTATAAAAGAATTAGTAGTATTTTTTAAAAAATAAATAATAATTTAATTAATTTAAATATTTTATAATGATTTAAAATATTTAAGTTTAATCTTTATTTTTTGTTTTTATTATATAATAATTTATAATTTTAAATATTAAAAATATGTTGAATTTAGACTAAATTAAATAAGCTTTTATTGATTTCACAATACATTAAAATTAAAAGATAAAATCAAATCAAATCAAAAAAGTTATCTAACAAAAAAAATTAAAATTAAAAAAAGTTTATTTAATAATTAAATCAAATTAAAAAAGTTATCTAACAAAAAAAGATAAAAATAAAAAAAATTATTTAACAAAATAAAAGATAAAAATTATTATTTTTAAACATTAAAAACATGTTGAATTTAGACTGAACTCGGTGGGTCTTTGTTAACTTCACAACAAATCAAAATTAAAAGATAAAATTAAATTAAATAAAAAAATTATCTAACAAAAAATATAAGAATAAAAAAAATCATCTAACAATCAAATCAAATAAAAAAAGTTATCTAATAAAAAAAAGATAAAAATAAAAAAAATCATCTAACCAAACAAAAGATAAAAATCATTATAAAAACAGGCTGCTTTGCTTCTCTATTTGCATCTCTCTATTCAACAAGCAACACTTTCTCTGTCTTTGAATTCAAATATAAAAAATTAGATATTTTTTATTTATTTAATTTAATATTATTTTATATTTTTTATTATTTATTTAATTTAATTTTTTATATGATAAAAAAATATTAGAATATTCAATAAGTATTGATATTATTGTATTTGTATAAATTAATAAAAAATTCAATAAATATTATAAATTTTAATATTTATCTTTCTAACTTTTTTTTTACATATTTTACAATACATATATTCAAATTTTTATACAAAATAATGATAAAAAATCAAAGAATTGATGCATTTTTTAAGAGGAAGGCTAATATTCAAGAAGGAGAACATATAACTTCTACAATATCTGACCTGTATATAGTTCTTCTACTTTTAATGAATCACGAAGAAAGTGAGATACAACTTTCAAAGGTTCAAAGAGTTGCATCCGATAAGTTTGACCTTAATTATTTGGAACGAGACCCTGAAAAACGGCTCCAAATTTGGCAATATCATCTAAACCAAAGAAATGAGGTTAGACGAGTTTATCTTAAATGGGATCCATATCAAAAGCATCTTGACAATTATTCTCTATCTAGTACGAAGCATCCAAGACGATTTCAATATGCTTGATTTGGTATTTTTCCTTCATGGTTAGAGTATCCACCTTCTGAAGATGCTGCATATTGTTTATTTTGTTATTTGGTTAGCGAAAAACCGCCGTAATAGGTCAGATGTTTTTATTAGTAAAGGATTTAGAAATTGGAAAAAGGTTAATGATGGAAAGTATTGTGCTTTTCTTAAACATATTGTAGATCCTTACTCACTACACAATAATACAGTTGAAGCATGTCTAAATTTACTGAATCAGGCAAGTCACATCCAAAATGTAATTGAGGATCATACTTCTGAAGAAATTCAAAAGAATTGATTGCATCTAAAATCCTTTATTGATGCAACTTGTTGGCTTACATTTCAACCTTGTGCTTTCATTTAAACATATTGTAGATCCTTACTCACTACACAATAATACAGTTGGAGCATGTCTAGATTTACTGAATCAGGCAAGTCACATCCAAAATGTAATTGAGGATCATATTTCTGAAGAAATTCAAAAGAATCGATTGCGTCAAAAATCCTCCATTGATGCAACTTGTTGGCTTACATTTCAACCTTGTGCTTTCAGAGGCCATGATGAGACTCCAGAATATAAAAAAAAATCGAGGTAATTTTCTTGAAATGATAAAACTCATAGCATCTTACAATGATGAAGTTGCAAAAATTGTGTTAGAAAATACTACATATAATGCTAAATATACTTCACATCAAATTCAAAAAGAAATTTTGCATATTCTCTCAAATAAGGTGAGAAAGCATATTTGTGATGAAATTGGAGATTTCAAGTTTTGCATTGTAGTAGATGAAACTCGTGATGAATCCAAAAGAGAACAAATGGTACTTGTTTTGAGATTTGTTGATATACATGGTTTTATTCAAGACCGTTTTCTTGATCTTGTACATATCAAAGATGCTACATCATTAACTCTGAAACAAAAATTGTGCGGTATTTTTTCTCAACATAGTCTTGATGTCTCTAATATTCGTGGTCAAGGATATGATGGCGCTAGCAACATGAGAGAGGAATGGAATGGGTTACAAATATTATTCTTAAAAGATTTTCCTTATGCTTTCTATATCTACTGTTTTGCTCATCGATTACAACTTGCATTAGTTGCTGCATTAAGAGAAGTTATTTATGTGCATCAGTTTTTTCAAAATTGACTTTCATCATCAATATCATTTGTTCTTCTAGTAAGCGACATGATGAGTTACATGCTGCCAAGACAGATAAAATTATCTTTTTATTAGAGATTGATGAACTTGAAACTGGCAAAGGGACAAATCAAATTGGTATTTTGAAACGAGCAGGTGATACTCGATGGAATTCTCATTTCTCTTCTGTTTGCAGTTTGATAAATATATATGGTACAACGTTGACTATTTGACAAAAGATTATTGTTGATGGATTAACTTATTCTCAGTGTGGTGATGCAGATAGTGCTTATAATACCCTGACCTCATTTGAGTTTGTATTGATCTTGCATTTGATGAAAGATTTTATGGGAATAATTGATATTCTTTATCAAGCTTTACAAAAGCAATCTCAAGACATAGTTAATGTTGTGCAACTAGTTCATTCTATAAAAGCACTTATCCAAAGCATGAGAGATGACAGATGGGAGGAATTATTAAAAAATGTGAAATCATTTTGTGAGCAACATGATATTCTAATTTCTGATTTAACTGCTTCTTATGTTGCAAGGCAAGGACGCTCGCGTCACCAAAAAGATCATATTAGAGTTGAACATTATTTTAGAGTGGAGATATTTTTAGTCACAATTGATAAGCAATTACAAGAGTTAAATAACAGATTTAATGATCAAGCAATGGATCTACTAAGTCTAAGCTCTACTTTCATACCTAAGGATGCTTATAAAAAGTTTGACATTGCTAAGATTTCTACTCTTGTTGATTAATTTGCCTTTTCAGCTTTAGCATTTTATTCTTGATGCTCGTCAGCATCCAGAAATGAAGAATTTGTCAACTATTCATGAACTGTGTAGATGTTTAGCAGAAACAAAAAAGTCAAAAGTATATTACTTGATTGATAGATTGATTCGTCTGATATTAACTCTTTCAGTTTCTACAACTACTACAGAACGATCATTTTCAGCAATGAAAATAATGAAGACAAGGTTAAGAAACAAGATGGAGGACGACTTTCTTGCGGATAGTTTGGTTATTTACATTGAGAAAGAAATTGTTGAAAAGTTTAGTTTTGATTTAATTATTGAAGATTTCAAGTCACTAAAGACTCGAAGAGTGCCATTATAAACTATTTTATATTTTTTATCTGTAGAATTATTTATTTATTATCTTATTAGGATGAATGGAGGATATAATTGGTTGTTATTTTTGTATTTGATTGTTAATAAATATAATAGATAATTGATAAAATAATAATTTATAAAATAAAAAATTATTTTTATAATTAAATAAAATATATGGGATTAATTTGTAATTAAAATTAATTCAAGGACTACGTAGTAATTGATAAAAAAAACTCTAAAAACATATTTTTTACTTGGACCATTAAGTGGTCCAAAAGTTCCTAGACCACCGAATCCTGTGCCAAAAAAGAAGTAATAATTAACAATAAACAAGTTAGAAGAGGAGATAGAAGTGATGCACTAAACAAATCTTTTAAAAGTCTATTTATAGACAAAGATCAATTCAAATGCAAAAGGCTTGGAGGAGAAAAAATAAATTCTGTAAATTATCAGATATCACATATCTCAATCATCAACTACTTAACTTGAACAGTAATACTTAACTGACTCCAAAGTGAAAAAAGAAAAAGACAAATTAAATTCTATACCGACAAAGGAATTTAGAAAAAATATAACAAACAATTTTGTTTCAGATTCACGGTATATGATGGCAATTGGAGAATAATGTTCTTATGAATAAAAAATGAAGACTATGTTAAAAAAATCGTCTTTTAAAATATATAACACAAGACAACATCTTTCAATCAGGAAAATGACTTGAATTTTTCACACACTGTATAATTCAGATTTAAGGCACTAACAATAGATAACGACTTACCAGTTTTTGTCGGGTGGAGGGCGCATTACTGGGCCGGCGGGAACTCGGGTCGGGTTGACCCGCGCGAGTTTGGGCCAGGCCGTAACAGTGCCCCCGACGCGTCAGCGATGGCCGTGGGGGCCATTGGTGGTGCGTGATGTTTACACTCGTGCGTTGTCGTCGGGTCGGCTGATCGTGGGAGGGACGCGTCTCTTGCGCGCGTGTCTCTTGATCTGCTGTGGCATCTGTTTGCCGTTTCGTTCTCCGCGCTGGGCATTTAATGCTCATAATGATTTGAAAAAATCCGTGCGCAAAGACTATCTTGCCCCTGCTTCCTTTCGCGCTTTTGGGGGTGGTTTTTAAACAGTTTTTCTCCCTATCCACCTCTCACTCTCACTATTTCCAACTCTTTTTCTCCCTAACATCCAAAGCTTTCTGCGCGAACTCCCTCTTGCTCCAACTTTCAGTCCAGATTTTCTTCATCGTTCCAGGTAATTTTCTGGTTTCTTTCCTCTGGTATCTGTGTTATGTTCTGCTGTTGTGTGATTGCTGTTTGCATTTGTTGCATGGCTGGTCTATTTTTGTTGAGAGGTTTTTCCAGTGTTGGGATAGGTGAGTTAGGGAAGGGGTACCATTCCAGGATAGGCTTTTTTGGGTGGTTTGTGAGGTAGGCGTAGTTTTTAGTCGTATCTGGTCATGATTGAGTTGAGAATGTGTAGTTTCTGAGTTTTTTCGGGCTCCCGACCTCATAGACTAACGGAGTGGTACCCCGCTGTAGGTATGCCTCGCGTTGTCTCCCGGTCTTCCGGATCTGCTGCGGCTTACGACCCGTATGCTTGGGTGACTGACGATATAAGGAGTTCACCCAACCAGATGGACTTGGAGGAATTGACGGAGTTCCGGCAAGCCGGCTACTTGTGCGGGGGTACTGACGAGGAGGCCAACTACGAGGCCATTGTCCCCCTTCCTCATGAGCGTATTTATGAGCTCAATTTTCATTCTCCCCGCGTCCCCGATTGGATCTGGTTTTATAAGTCCATGTTCACACAAGTTGGTGTACGGATACTGTTCTCCGATTTTCAAATGGCGCTGCTGAACCGGATATCCGTCCCCCCGTCTCAACTTCATCCGAACAGCTGGGCTTCGATCCGCTGCTTCGAGATGGTCTGCGAGTACTTGGAGCTACCGGCGTCGGTGGACGTTTTTCTCTTTTATTTCAATCTTACCAACCCTTCCAAACAGGGGAAAGCAAGAAAAGGGTTTCTTTCTTTCCGTGCTGCCCAGGGTAGGAAGATTTTTAGCCTTTTTGAGGATTCCTACCATGGTTTTAAGGATAAGTATTTCAAGGTTCGTCCCGTCAAGGGTCGCCACCCCTTCTGGTTGTCGTTAGAGGGGGAGCGCCTTATCCAGACTTACTGGAGCTTTGGCGCGGGGTCGAATCCTTTTGTGAAAGTGTCGTACAAAAGATTGTCGGCTGTAGATAAGCAGATAGCGAACGTTCTCCTTGCTATCTTTGAAAAGAATCCCGTGAACCCCCACCTTCTCATGGGTGAACGGGAGGCCGCCCGGAGCTATATTCGTGAGTTGTTTTCTTGTTTGCCTATGTTTCTTTGTCGTTGTTCTTCTTATTTCCGGTTTGACGACTAACGTTCTTGTTGTTTGTCGCAGTGGAAATGTCTGCCACCGTGACCGGTCTTGAGAATCTGATGAAGACCTTTTTTGAGGCTAGTGATGATGAGAATGCCGAAGAGAAGGACGTCGGCAAGTCGGAGGGTCCTTCAGGGGAAAAGGAGGGCCAGGCTTCCCCTGCCCAGGATACCGAAACGTCGGGAAAGCAGGGCTTAGGGGGTCAGGCTTCCCCTACCCATGAGGAGGGACCTGCTGACGGGCAGGCGACTCTCTCCCCTCATCCGGATAGCGACGTGGAGCTTATCCACACTCCTAAGAAGCGAAAGATGTCTTCCAGCCCGGAAGGGGCCCTTACCGTAATGGAGAGGAATTTTGATGCTTCCAAGTTCATTGACTCCCAACTGATACCCGGGACAGAAGAGCATTTTCATGCAACCGAGCTGTCCGGGCAGGCGAGGTGGATGTATCGCACCTTGCTTCGTGGGGCCGTGATAGCTCGGAAGGCCGAGTTTGAGTTATCCGGTATGGAGGCGCTTCGGAGGAAGCTTAAGTCTTCTGTTAAGGCGAATAATGACTTTAAGGCTCAAGTTGAGCTCCTCCAGGGTCAGCTATCCGAGATGGGGGGAAAGCTTAATGCTGCTGAGGAGAAGTCGTCGTTTGTTGCGGAGAGGCTGAAGGCGTCCGATGAGACCGTGGCCCGGCTTCTTGAGCGTGAGATGACATTGGAAGGTCAACTGAACGCCGCTCAGGGTCGGGTTGTCGCTTTAGAAAAGGAGCGGGAGCAGGCCGTCTCGGAGGCGAAGGCCGCTAAGGCAGAGGCCGTTGATCTTAAGAAGAAGCTTAAGGTGGCCAAGGAGCAAGGGAAGAATGCCATCTTGATGACCGAAGATGCCCTGAAGGCCCAGCTGAAGATTGCTGCTCCTGATTTCGAGACGTCGTCAATTGGTGTTTTCAAGACTATCCAGGACGGGAAAATTGTTGATATGCCGAGGAAGTGAAGTCTCGTAACTTAGGATATTTTGTAATGCTTTTGTTGAACAACCTGTTGATACTTTGTCGTTTTGTTTGCCTTGAACAATTTTACTTGTCCGTTCCGTATTTTGACGCTTTATAAGTTATCGTCGTTTGATTGCTATGATTTTTGCTTGTTTCATTATTTTGTGGTGTTGCCGTTATCGTGTTACCGTTTATTCTGGGCGGGCTTATTTCTTGTGCTCGTCTCGCCGTTTTCACATTTGGTAGTAGTTCGGACCGATTCGGTCGCGTAGTCGTCGAATTGGTTGAGGCCTATGAGCCGTCTGGCTCCTGGGGTGATCAGTCCCGGGGTGCCGTTTTAGGTTTTGGTCACGAGGAACAGATATGAAGTAAGAAAGTTTTAACAAGTAAAAAATTTGAACAAGTGAAAATTACTCGTCAGTTGGGTAAGTATTTGACAAAGTAAGTAAACAAGATGAATTAACATGTGGATGGGGCAAATACTAACTATCTGGCTAGGCTCCCTGGTCGGTGAGCCGGTGGGTCAGGAGTAGAACCTCTTTAGGTTACCTGCGTTCCATGTTCTGGGTATTTCCTTGCCGTCAAGTTTTTCGAGTTTGTAAGCGCCCTTGCCGAGTACCTCCCTTACCCTGTAGGGACCTTCCCAATTTACCGCCAGCTTGCCTTCCCCTGGGGTCGGGACGCCTATGTCGTTGCGTCGCAGGACGAGGTCCCTTTCTTCGAAGTCTCGTTTGAGGACTTTTGCGTTGTAACGCAGGGCTATTCTTTGTTTCAGCGCCGTTTCTGTTAGGTGAGCCATCTCCCTTGTTTCCTCGATCAGGTCTTTCTCAACCGCTTCGCTCATGCCCGCGAGTAGTAGTCGGGGGCTTGGTTCGCCGATTTCGACTGGTATTACCGCGTCGATCCCGTATGTTAGGCGAAAGGGGGTTTCCCCCGTGGCGCTTTGCTCGGTTGTCCGGTAGGACCATAAGACGGAGGGGAGTTCGTCGGCCCAGTTTCCCTTCTTACTGTCTAGGCGCTTCTTTAGACCAAGAAGGATGACTTTGTTTGCGGCCTCTACCTGCCCGTTTGTTTGGGGGTGTTCTATTGAGGAGAACTTTTGCTTTATCCCCAGGCCAGAGAGGAATTCCATGAACTTCTTGTCGGTGAACTGGGTCCCATTGTTCGAGATAACGACCTATGGGATGCCGAAACGGGTTATCACCTGCCTCCACATGAACTTCCGGCAGTTGGAGGACGATATCGTGGCTAGTGGTTCAGCCTCTACCCATTTGGTATAGTAGTCAATGGCTACAATGAGGTATTTGACTTGTCCTGGGCCGACCGGGAAGGGTCCCAGGAGGTCGACTCCCCATTGTGCAAAAGGACGTGTAGTCGTTAGCGAGCTTAGCTCGGAGGCTGGTGCCTTGTGGAAGTTGGCGTTTTGTTGACACTTCGTGCATTTTCTGACAAATTCCTTCGAGTCCTTCATCATTGTTGGCCAGTAGTATCCTGCTCGGATGAGCTTCCTTACCAGGGCTTTGCCCCCGATGTGATGTCCGCAACACCCTTCGTGGACTTCTCTAAGCACGTAGTCCGTTTGGTCGGGGTGCAAACACTTCAATAGGGGCTGGCTGAGTCCCTTTTTGAATAGTTGTCCCTGTATGATTGCGTATCTGGCCGCCTCCCTTCTTAAAGCTTTGGCCGCCTTCTCATCTTCAGGCAACTTGCCGAGTTCCAGGAAGTTGGTAATGGGGTCCAGCCATGAGGGGCTCGACTCCATCAGGTGGAGGGCGACCGTTGGTTCCTTCACCATGCCCTGGATGAGCGACCGGTTACCCGATCCTGGCTTTGTGCTCGCAAGCTTCGACAAAAGGTCTGCTCGTGTGTTCTTTTCTCTTGGAACGTGCTGGATAATGACCTCCTGGAACTGGCTTGTCATTTGCTTAACCTTTTCCAAGTACTTTTGGAGGAGGGGGTCCCGGGCTTGGTAGCTTCTGTTTATCTGCGAGGTGACGACTTGGGAGTCGCTGCATACTTCGACCCTCGTCGCCCCGACTTCCCGAGCCAGGATTAGTCCGCCTAGGAGAGCCTCATATTCTGCTTGGTTGTTCGACACGGGGAACTCGAACTTGGTCAATTGCTCATAGATGACCCCTGCTGGGCTTTCCAAGATGACCCCTGCTCCTCCGGACGTTTGGTTGGAGGCTCCGTCCACATGAAGCCTCCACCGTGTGCCCGTTTCCTCGGGAGGGTCGCCCGTTACCTCCACCAAGAAGTCTGCCATTGCTTGGGCCTTGATTGCGTGTCGAGGCTCATACTGTATGTCATATTGTGAGAGCTCGATGGCCCAGGTCATCATCCTACCAGCCAAATCAGGTTTTTGTAGTATTTGCCGAATCGCCTGATCTGTCCTCACAACTATACGGTGACTCTGGAAGTATTGTCTTAACCTTCGGGAGGATACTAGGAGCGCCAGCGCCAGTCTTTCCAGTTTGCTGTACCTCAGCTCTGGTCCCTGGAGTGCCCTGCTCACGAAGTAGACGGGCTGTTGTGTCCTTGCTTCTTCTGTAACGAGGACCGCGGCAAGCGCTTCCTCGGTTACTGATAGGTAGAGGTAGAGCGGTTCTTCGGCTCTGGGTTTCCCGAGGACTGGTGGTGCCGCCAAGATTTGCTTGAAGTGGTTGAATGCCTCTTCGCACGCTGGTGTCCATTCGAACGTCATTCCCTTTCTCATTAAATTGAAGAAAGGTATGGCCCTTGTTGCCGATGCGCCAGGGAAACGGGACAAAGCTGTCAATCTCCCAGCAAGTCTCTGGACGTCTTTGATGCAACCCGGACTCTTAATTTGAAGGACCGCTTGGCATTTTTCGGGATTGGCTTCCACTCCTCTTTGAGTGATCATGAAGCCCAGGAACTTTCCGGCCTCCATGGCGAACGCGCATTTGAGCGGATTAAGCCTCATGCCATGTTGTCGTAGGGACGAGAAAACGTCGTTAAGGTCGCTCAGGAGATCGTCAGGTCGGGCGGTCTTTGCGAGTATGTCATCTACATAGACTTCCACTGTTTTGCCCAGGAGTTTGCTGAATATCTTATTCATCAACCTTTGGTATGTGGCTCCTGCATTTTTTAGACCAAATGGCATTACCTTGTAACAATAGATGCCCCCTGGCGTTATGAACGCTGTTTTTTCCTCGTCGAGCCGGTGCATCGGTATCTGATTGTACCCTGAGTAGGCGTCCATGAAACTCAGATATCTGTACCCTGCCGCTGCGTCGACGAGTGTATCAATATTAGATAGGGGGTAGCAGTCCTTGGGACAAGCCTTGTTGAGGTCAGAGTAGTCTACGCACATTCTCCACCTCCCGTTGTGTTTTTTAACCAGAACCACATTCGACAACCAAGTCGAGTAATCCAATTCCCAGATGAATCCCGCTTCTAAGAGGCTGGCCGTTTGCTTGGCTACCTCGTCCGCCCTTTCCTACGACATTTTCCTCCTTCTCTGGGCCACTGGTTTGGCTCCTGCCTTTACGGCCAGGTGATGCGACATGAGCTGGGGGTCTATCCCTGGCATGTCGGCAGGTGTCCAGGCGAAGAGGTCGGCGTTAGCCCTGATCATTTCCATCAAAGGCTCCTTTATTTCGTGCGGGAGGTTTCTGTTTATGAATGTGAATTTATCGTGCTCCTTGCCGACTCTGAACTTTTCCAAGTCTCCTTCTGGCTCTGGTCTGGGTTTGTCGTCTACCCTAGCGTCCAGGTCGGCCAGGAAAACCCCTGACGCTTCCTTGGATTTTTTTCTGAGAGAAAGGCTGGCATGGTCGCAAGCGACCGCCGTTTCCAAGTCGCCCCGGAGGGATCCCACGGATCCGTCATCGGTGATGAACTTCATCACCAGTAGTTTCGTACTGATAGCTGCCCCCAGGTCGTTAATGGTCTTTCTCCCCAGGATAATGTTATAAGCCGTCGAATCTCGTAATATTACAAAGTCTGCCATGATTGTCCTCCGTCTTTGCCCTTGTCCCACAGAGGTCGGGAGTGTGATGATTCCGTCTGGCTTGATGAAGTGGTCTCCTAACCCTACCACACCGTGCTGGTGGGTCGTCAGGTCGGAATCTCTCAATCCCAGGGCATCGAAAACGTTTCGGAACATGATGTTTGAGTCTGCCCCCGTGTCTACCAGGATTCGTTTGACGAGGCCAGTTCCGACCCTAGCCGTGATGACCATGGGCGGACTTTCCGGCACCTCGTCAAACCATTGGTCCTCCGGACCGAAAGAGATAGGTGGGAGACCCTTAAGACTTCTAACAGGTGGGGTGGAGACCGCTAGGACCTTGGCATCTTTCTTCTGCGCCGATTTCGACCTCGGGGCGGTATTCCTGGCCGTCACCACGTTTACCACCGTGAGACCGTGGTCGTCACCCTCTGGTTCCTGTCGTCGTCTTGTTGGTCGGGATCTGTCTTCGTTGTCGTTGTCCCGGTTGCGTCTCCTTGGTTCCCTTATAAGGTGGGAGAAGTCGGCGAGTTTGCCGTCCCTGATAGCTTGCTCGAGGGCATCCTTTAGGTCAAAGCAGTCTTGGGTCTTGTGCCCATAACCCTTGTGATACTCGCAGTAGAGGTTCTTGTTTCCTCCCGTCCTGTCCTTCAGTGGTCGGGGCTTCGACAGTATCCCCTTTTCTGCTATCTGTTGGTAAACTTCAGTGATCGATGCCGTGAGGGGGGTGTAGTTGGTGAACTTCCCAACTCGGGGGAACGGTTTGGGTGGTTTACTCGGACCGCCGTCCCTGGCATGTTCCTTTGGTCTTTCTCTGGCTTCGAAGTGCCGGGATTGGTTGTAGGCGGGCTGCCGTTTATTGGCAGCCACAACCCGGCTGACTTCCTCGTCATTAATGTATTCTTTGGCCACGCACTGGATCTCTTGCATTGTCCAGACGGGCTTTGTGGTGAGGTGTTTCCTGAAGTCCTCATTCGAGAGCCCGTTCGTTAAGCACAAACTTGCCACTGAGTCCGTCAGACCGTCAATTTCCAAGCACTCGTCATTAAAACGGTCCAGGTACTTCCTGGTCGGCTCTCCGGGTCTCTGTGTCACCCCCAGCAAATTGATTGGGTGTTTGGCTTTGACAATCCTAGTTGTGAACTGAGCCAAGAAGGCGTGGCTGATGTCGGAGAATTGGGTCACCGAGCCTTGCGGGAGGTTGTTAAACCACCGTATTGCCGGACCCGCTAAGGTGACCGGGAAAGCGCGACATCTGACCTCGTCTCCCACCCCTTCTAGGTTCATCCTGGCCTCAAAGGCCGTCAAGTGTTCCAGGGGGTCTTGCGTTCCGTCATACTTCATGTCTGTCGGCTTGTCGAAGTGTTTTGGTAGTCGGACCTCGAGTACAGAGCGGTGGAAAGGGGTCGCTCCTATTATGACGGGTCCTCGGGCAGTTCTTCTCGACTCATTGTTCTCGCGGTGGGCTTCCTCGTCGCCTCTGTTCGACGCGCGCCGCCTTTCGTGTCGGGCGTAGATAATGGGGTCGCGACTTCTTCTTCTGGGGCGTACCCGTCCCCCAGTGCTCTCCGACTCGTATTGGGGGCTCGGCGTGCGCCTCGAGCGGATCCTTGAACGGGAACGGGTGGGGCTCCGCTCTGGGGAGCGTTGGTCGCGCTCTCTTTCTGCTAGCCTGCGCTCTAAGTCCTGCATTCTGTGGCGTAGTTCTTGCATTATCCTGGCGTGGTTATCACCCGTCCCCCCGAAGGGGCGTCTCTCGTGAGTCTGCGTCGCATCCCTCGGGGGCGACCGTTGCTGTTGCCGGGATTCCGTCGCGACGGCGCCTCCCCCGAGCACGGGAGGCGCTACCTCGGAACCTGTCCCAGTCTGGACCAGCACGAAATCCATGGACGAGCAGTTCCCACAGACGGCGCCAATGTTCGGTAGGTCGGGTACCGGACGGTTCGGGTTAGGACCCTGAGGTCAACACTTCGGATGGTGGAGAAGCTCGTCTGGTCGTGGTTTCCTGGTCCCGGGTGAGCGAGATCCCGAGCACTTCGGATGGAGAGGGAGGTGCCACCTGCAAAGACACTCCGACGCCCTTGTCAGAATATGTGCAGGCGGAGAGGAAATGGTGTGTGAATGTGACGTACCTTGGGGGGAGAGCCAGTCTCCCCCTTATATACATGTCAGTAGTGGGCCCCTTCAATGGTCAGGCCCATACCCTCAAGGGCGCTGTCCTTCGGCTGTGCGCAAGCCGTACGGGACGCGTGTCCGGGTCGGGTGGAGGGCGCATTACTGGGCCGGCGGGAACTCGGGTCGGGTTGACCCGCGCGAGTTTGGGCCAGGCCGTAACAAAATTAAACCTAAAATTCTAACACTTAATAGATAACATTTAGGCTGGATTTGGTAAAGTTTTTTAAAGAGGTGTTTGTGCTTTTTAAAAGCACAAGTATCTCATTTTGCGTTTGGTAAATTAAAAAATTCAAGTGCTTGTGCTTGCGGTTTTTAAAAGTTAGGGGGTACTTTTAAAAACACTTAGGCTTGGTTTGGTAAAATTTTTCGAAGAGGTATTTGTGTTTTTTAAAAGCTCGAGCACCTTATTTTCTGTTTGGTAAATAAAAAAGATCATCTGCTTGTGCTTGCAGCTTTTAAAAGATCGGGTATTTTTGAAAGCACCTAAGATAGAGCTTTTCAAAATTGGCTTGTGCTTTTCAAAATTTAAAAGTCTAATATAACCTCACATGTTAACTAATTTTCAAATTTAATACTTGCATTTATGTCTATTATAGTATTTTTAAATTTTAAAAGTTATTTTACCAAATGCAATTGTTGTTGCTTATATTTATTAAAAGCAATTTTTAATTTGATTTACCAAACATAAATGCTACAACTTTTAAAAAGCCATCTTTTAAAAATTAGCTTTTATAAACTACTTTTGAAAAGTAAAAGCTTTACCAAACTAAGCCTTAAGAGAGAGCTTTTCAAAGTTGACTTGTGCTTATTAAAATAAAAAAAATATAATATAATAAATATTCAAAATTACTGTTATTAATTATTAACACCAAATTTTATTTATTTTTCCACACATATTTTCCGCTATTATATTACCATTGAAATACTTATATATTTCTAATTTCTCAATCTAACCTTCACAAATTCTAACACAATCTTCATATATTTTTTATTTTTCAACCTAATCTTCACAATTTCAACACAAATACATCTCTATCACGTATTAGGTATGAACTTCTATCTATTTATATTATTTTTTGTGCGTTGTTTTTGTATTTTTTTGTAGATGTTTGTTTTTCTCTGTTCTTTAAAACGTGAAGAAGGAGACCAGATTTATGAAAATCAATCATAAAATTTTCATACACCAACTTCATGAACATTAGTCAAAATTATAATAACAACATATATATACATATGTAAATATAGATATATATGATTTTACTTGAGATGTGTCTCATTTTCTGTGATTTGTAAAAGTAAGTCCACATATAGATAGGTAATGGACGTATCAATACTAACATTGGATTATATACAAATTTTATTATTGACTAATGATAACTCTATTTATATCAATATAGAGAGTAAATCAAATAAATATTTAAATTATTAGTCTCTAAAATTTGAAAAAAAAAATTAATCTTCGTTATAAATATGTTTATTATAATTTTTTTAATTTTTAAAAGTTGTTTTACCAAACATAATTGTAGTACTTATACTTATTAAAAACTATTTTTAAAAGACAAGCTTTCATAAGCTACTTTTCGAAAGTAAAACTATAAATATCTACAAAACAAGAAAACCATTTTCAGGGCAATTTCAAATTCAAAAAAAAACTTTAAATTCTAAGAAAATTTCATACCAACATTCAACTAGCTTTCTAGTTCAATAGTATCAAATATTTCAAATGGAGAATTATTTTTAACCAGGATAAACATACAATAATGCAAACTTTGCCTATAGATCAACTTGATCAATTTATGCAAGAGAGAAATCATGCTGAAACATTGACAGATCCTCCGGTTATGGAAGGAGAAGGAGAATGACCTCCAAAACCCAACCCATTCTTTGCTATACTCCCATTTACATTGGGTCCACTTAGAGATTGTGATTGTACTCTCTCATTGTTAGCAGTTGCTGGATCATCTGCTGTAGAGTTTGATTTCCTTGGGATCCCTGTGACAGGTTTTGTTGCATGAAGCTATTTGCACTTAATAATGTTGCTGCGGCTGCTACTGTTGTTGCTGCTGTGGGGTAGATGGGGACTCAGAAAACCATCAATGAGTGAATTCTGCATTGAGCCTGTAATAAAAAAGGCAGAAGCAGCCAATACCCTAAAATCATAAAAGAGAATTTGACACTTCGGAGCAAAAATTTCTAGTTCAAAACAGGGCGGTAACAACAGAAGAGAAAAAAGAAAGCAACGAAAGAGAGGATACCCCTTTCTTTTCACAAGAGCAACAGTATTAACCGCTAGAGTGGGTCTATTTCTTGGCCTTCTGTTTCTTGGCTTTCTCTTTTTTGGTCGTCTGTTTCTTGGCATTCTGTTTCTTGGCCTTCCTTTGCGGTCCCTGCAGAAAACCCACCCAGTGAACGCACTGGTAGATGCAACTATTAGTTATTTGAAATAATCAAACCATGAAAACTGATTCCTACGCCTTGACCTAAAACCAGAACCAAAGAAAAGAAAATGATAACGGTTACCTCCCACTTGTGTTGTGTCTGAGACGCACTCGAATTTGTCCCCACATTTCTCACATACGAATTCGTACTTGGCATGAACAGGAGAAGAGTGATCTTCCAGTGTTAGGACAATGGACACACGCATATCGTAACAGTTATATTATTTATAACTAGATGAGAATGACGTTATGTTACTAAAAGATAATATTTTTTTGGTGACTGAAATAAATTAATAAAGAAAAACAAAACAAACAAAACAAGGAACTGTTTAAATAGAGGGACAGTCTCGTTTAAGACTACTCTTAAACTCCTCCCAAGGTGAAAGAAGCTCCACATGCAAAAGTTGTAACTTTATCGCCATCTTTGTCATACTATCTGTCACCGTGTTTAAGTCAACATGCCAATTCCAACGCATGATATCTCTTATTTTGAGCACCAATGGATCAATAAACCCAAAATCATATTGAGTAACAAGATTAAATGCTTCCACACAATCCGTCTCGCAAATAACATCTCGTTGACCCACATCCCAAGCTAAGAGATATCCTCTCCAAATAGCAAACAATTCTCCTTGAAGAATACTATTACTCTCAATCATTCCCAAATACTCATTTGCCAACTCCCATTACAATCTCTAATAATACAAGCAAAACTAACACTATCACCCGAACCAAAATAACTAGCATCACAATTAATCTTAAAAGTACCAATAGATGGGGGATTCCAAAAACCATTTAGAATAGAAGGAATCGACATACTAAAAGATAATATGTTAATATATATATAGCAGTCTCTCTTCTCTTTAATTTTCTAGCCAAAAAAAATAGGTATTTGCTATAGTACGATGATAAATTCATACGTACCGATATGTTTAAAATATGGACAAGTAATAACAAGTCACGTGAAATTTATTTTCCACATCAGTATTTAATTTTTGTTTTTTTTAAATATATATTATATCACCACTTTTACTAATATACACATTTAATTAAATAAAAATAAAAAATAATTTTTATTTAATTTTATAAAAAGCCTTAAACATCATTATTTTATTTGATTAGACAAAAATATCCTTTTAAATTAACGAAATTTTAGAATTCAATTAATCCTAATTTTATAGTTTCAAATAATTTAAAAGGCAAAAAATAGAAATAAGTCAAGGGGAAAAATTTACACAAATCATCCAAATTGGAAAATGCTTCACGAATGAGCCAAAGCACATTATTATGCAATTCGAACCAGCTTGGTTCGAATTGCAGTTGCACATAATTCGAACCGAGTCAGCTCGAATTGCTTAGGAAAAATTCACACTAATTCGAACCAAGCTGGTTCGAACTAAAAAACATACATAATTCGAACTAGGTGAGTTCAAATTATACACGGAGAAGCTTCCCAAAGTAATTCGAACCAGGTTGGTTCGAATTACACAAACCATATTTCGAACTAGGCTGGTTCGAATTAGTGAGCACCAAACCTGTATATATATATGGTTGTAAATGTGAGTTGCTCTCATTAGAGGGGGTAAGATGGCTAGTGAGGAGAGTTTTGTAGTGTTGGTTCACCACAGAGGATCGACTAAGAGGAAAACTCGTTCCGGTGTGAAGTTCACCGATAAGGATCCTCTCTGTATTATCGTGAGGCCTACGACGAGCTATGATGACCTTGTTAGGTCTATACTAATAAAACTTGGTCTGGAAGGTGCGAAGCGGGTTAAGAAGTTTTTCTATTGCATTCCAATCACGGTGCTCCAGGAAACCGTGAAGTATGATTGTTTCACAATCGGGAGTGATGAGGACTTGCAAGTCATGTTTCATTGTCGCCGGCTGAACGGCCAGCTGAACGTATCATACCCTGCAGGCCTAAACCTAGAAAAGCGCCAGAAGATCCAGGACTGAAGTAGCTGTAGTGGGCCTGCTAACTTGACTACATGTCTGTTCGCCACTCGGCACATGCACCGGTACAACCATGCTAGTGCTGCAGACCCCCAGCTGTAGGTACCCATCTCCTCAAGCCTAGCTACGTAGGGAAGCTATCTGATGTGAATGCGGTTGCCAGACTTGTCGGTAAAGAGCTGCGTGCTCAACAACATCATGATGTAAGCACGAGCAAATCGCCGCACAGTCTCCTCATTGGCTCCCTCGGGGCACTCTCCAAAAGTCTCCTGGAACCAGCTGCAGTTTACTGCGTACTTTTGAACCTGGCTCGGAGGAGGAATCACTCCAAGCAACTCCTGGAACCACACCCAAGCTGGACGGCCACCCTGGATGTATATCTGGAAATCTGTAAAGCAGCCGCTGACATAACGCCCGTCCACTGGTAACCCCAACTGATACGCCACGTCCTGAAGTGTGATCGTGCACTCCCCAAACGGCATATGGAAGGTGTGCGTCTCCGGACGTCAGCGCTCGACGAAGGCACTGACAATGGCCTCATCTAACCGGAACCATCTATCGTTCAGTCTCGCAAGATGGTATAATCCGGCCATCTGCAAGTACGGAACATATCTCTCATCGAGTCGCATGCCCTGCTGCCGCCGCATGCTCCTGATGCATCGCTGTGGCTGCGCATTACATGCACCGCATTATTAGAATCAACTTGATAACCAATGACAAAAATAACCAACACCATAAACCACTAAAAAAAACCGCTAACAGAATCTACATGCAAAACCAATATATCAAACCAATTGAAAAACCAGATGCTCAAACCGCTAAGATAAACCACAAAGAAATCCACTTATGTCAAACACATGCAAAACCACTATCACGAACCGCTTACAAAAGCACATGGTCAACCACTTCCAATACCACCAAAATAAACCGCCAAAGTAAATCATCAACAAAACCGCATACAAAAGTACTAACAAAACCAATACTAAAAACACCTAACCTAAACCGCCAACAAAAGCACATGCATAAACCACTAATATAAACCGCATAAAAATCCACTAAAGAAAACCACATGCAAAACAACTATCATAAACCACACACATAATCAGATAATAAACCACTTCCAATACCACCAAAATAAACCACCCACATAATCCAGCAACGAAATCGCATACAAAACTACTAACATAAAACAACTAACATAAACCACAAACTAAACCACCAACTAACCCGCATGTAAAACCTCTCAAGTAAACCACTTGCAATACCACTACGATTAACCGCTAACATAAACCGCCACTAAAATCGCATGCAAAATCACTAACTTAGATATACCGCTAGCACAAAGTTTTTTATCTACTAACCTCGTCGTTGATGACTCCGGCTATATGAGCAACTCCGTCCAACCGATATAACCTTGCCGGATCGTCCCTCATCGGCTGAGTATTCCGTTCAAATCTTTGTCGGATCGAATCCATGTCGTTTTCTCTGGGATTTGGTGGGGTATGAGGATGGAAAAGTGATTCGAGTGAGGCTGATTCGAACTCCTTATATAGCCTGAAATGTGTAATTCGAACCAGCCCAGTTCGAATTACTACTCGAGGCAAACTTAAACTTTCGAACCACGTAGGTTTGAATTACTTGGTGAAGCGTCCAAGTATGTTAGTTCGAATTACTCTCAAATCTAGTTCGAACCATATTGGTTCGAATTACATTCATCACGTGTTACATCCTAATTCGAGCTACCCTGGTTCGAATTATGTGTTATTGTAGTTCGAACCATGCTAGTTCGAATTATATAGTAATGTGCTTTGGCTCATTCGTAAAGCAATTTTCAATTTGGCTGATTTGTGTAAATTCTTTCCTCCCTTAGCTTAATTCCGTTTTTTACCCTTAATAGTGTAAAAAGTTTTATATAACTTTAATTTTATATAATCTTTTGGTTCGAAACACGATCTTAAAATCAAGTTAAACCTTAAAGATGAATTTAAATGAAAAAATAAGTTAAAGACAAATAAAATTTTTGACCTAAACTTTAAAGGCCAGAATCGTAGTTAATCCAAATAATTACTTTTACTTACGTAACAATATGTAATTATATTCTTATCTAAGGATGAAAAGAAAAGTTGTCAAGTAGTTTAAGGCTAAAAATTATATGATGTCCTCTACCGTAAGAAAGTAAGTTCGTAAAGAGGTACAAAAAATTTTGTGCTTTAAAAGGTAACGTTTGTTTTGAAGTATTGAGACAAAGACTGAAAAATCAAAATTTAGTATTATATTTATTTGTTCAGAGATTGATACTAAAATTTTTATTTTTGTTCCTAAAATTTCACTATTTCAGTATTTCTAAAAAGTAGGGATACAGGAGATTAAAATTTAGAGATGGAGACTGAAACTTTAATAACATTTTATACTTAAAATATCTTCATTTTAATTAATTAATTACAATTTTACTCTTTGTACAAATTAAATTAGAGTTTCATTTTTGTTTCAATTTCTATCATCTATTTTGCACCAAACAAAATATTGAGATTTATTTTAACTTTTATCTCTTAATCTCTGTTTTTTAATCTTAATTTTTTCGTCTCTATCTCTCCACCAAACATTATCTAAGTGTGGTGTCGACAGTCGACAAAATTTGTTCTGTTCTGTTTAGATAATTGGGCTGAGCCTTCTTCCTGTTTGAACATGTGCATAGCCAATTTTTTGTTGTTTGTAATAACAATTAATATATATCACCTAAAACTAATATTTAACGTGTATCAGAAAAAAAAATTAACTCATAAAATTCACTATAACTACATATATGCAGTGTTACCCGTATTTTTTGCTTTTTTTTTTTTGTGTGTAATGTATTAATCACATACACCGTTATTTTTGTGTGCACTCTAATATATATAGAGACTAAGATTAAGTACAATTAAGGTGTTTATTGTTAAAAATTAATGATAGTTTAAAGTAAAAAATTGTATTTTAAAAAGAACCAAGTTAACTTTCAAATTCACTCATATATTTTTTAAAATTATTTACATTTTATAATTTATTAATCATATCATTGGCACCTTACATCCAAATATATATATATCAAATAAAATATTAATAAAACATGTTAAAATTTATATCTTGGGTTTATATACCGTTTATATTCGATCCAATGTATAAGTCACACCCAAAAATAAAGGAAGTCCAAAAAATAGCCCGATATCTTCCTGACCTCATATAGGTAAGACGAAGTATTACGGGAGTAACTCTTCTTACTCTAAAGAATAATTAAATCCTAGTGTCTCTTATCTATTTTTAAAAAAAATATTTCAACAACTCGTAAATAAAAGGAGATAATTATCCACTTACAAAAGTGAAACTACTTTAACGATAGTTATAAGTTTAACAATTATAAATACTATGATATTTCTCAGTTATACTTAAATTCTTTCTGAAAATAAGTGTATAAGTGTATATTTTCATAGACCAAATGTTCACTAATGAGTATAAAAATCTTTAAAATTGAAACCTTAATGTTGAGGACAATATTTTACAAGAAGAAAGGAAGACTCGAACTCTGCCTAAATTAAAGGAAAAACAGATCACTAAGCTAGCTACTTGCTTTTATAATATATTGCATTTATATATTTATGAAGTTACCATAAAATAAAAATTAAACAAAAATAAAAATCATATATATAATTCAAGATTTAGTAATCACTCATTAAACTTAATTTTTTATTTTATTAATATAACAATATGTATGTTTGTAATTTTATGTTGAATTTCTTTAAGATTTTATTGTCTTTTTATTTTAATTTGAATTTAGTTGTTTATTTTTTTATTTTATTAATATGTATGAAATTTAGAATGATTGAGTTTTATATTTATTTTTAAAAAAATTGATATTTCTGCGGGTAAAGTAGGGTAGGGTAGGGTAGGGTATTGTAATTTAGGGTACGAGTAGGGTACGGATTGAGAGATTCTCAACTCACGAATAGAGTAGAGTAGAATTTTATTGAAATTTTCTACCCGCAATAGGATTAGAGTACCATACCCTACCCATTGCCAGCCTTACTCTTAACGCTTTGAAACTCCTAAATGCTTGATGGAGTGCGTAGATTTCATAAACAGGATTCAGAAGCAAAGAAAGAATGCTATTCACGAGATATATCAAAAAGAATGTATTTCCTAACCAACTTTGATTTGTATATAGCTCCGTCAACTAATTGGAAGGACACCCTTCATTGTGCATTGTCCCCTGCCCAACCAAGTTTTCTCTGTTTGCACTTTGCAGGTATCAGTTATTTTACGGTTTTTAGTTTTATTTTCATACAACAATATCCTCGTGTGAGTATTTTTTAATTTATTTTATGTTATATATTTTATTGTTTTAGTAACTAATTGTTTCTAATTTATTTTAGTCACTTTAAAGGATCAAATAGATTTTCATATCAATGAGTAATGTGAAATAAATTTATTACTTGCAGAGATATAACAATGGAGTACTCAAACAATGTGAAGAGATTGGGACAAACTCTGTTTGAGTTGCTATCCGAAGCATTAGGCCTTAACCCTAGTTACTTTTAAGGACATAGTAAGAGGGGCTTTTCATGCTTTGTCCGTTATTTTTCATTTTGCCCTCAGCCATAACTCACTTTTCCATTTTACTCCAAATCTTTCATGAAAACCAGTGGATAAATATCACACCTGTCCTTGTCCCTGGTTCTTTGATCATCAATATAGGTGATATGATGCAGGTAAGTTCATCAATTATTTAAGAGAATAGAAATATGGTTGTATGGTTGTATGGTTTTAAGAATGCTCATGTAATTCGCTACGAGTTCAGAAGTTTTAGGGCAAAATACGCTAATGAGCCAAGGGGAGCTCAAATTTACCCATTTCCGCCAAATCAAAATATGATACAATAATTTACCAGATGACATATTTATATAATTCGAAACAATTGGATTCGAATTAACTTTGTACATAATTCGAACTTATTAAACTCGAATTAACCCTAGTAACCGAAGCATGTAATTCGAAGTAATTAGAACCGAATTATGCATGCAACATCACAAGTAATTCGAGACAATTAGAATCGAATTAGCCAAGAATAAATCATGGCAAATCAATTCGAATTAGTATGAGAGTTTAGCGAATAGCATATTCGAGACATATGGTTTCGAATTATTAATAGTATTTCGAATCCAATTGATTCGAATTACGTGAATATAGTGCGAATTAAGTTGATTCGAGTTAGTGTGGATAGGATCTCTATATATAGGCTGTGAACTCATGTTGCTGTGAACCAAGAGGTGAGATGGCTAGTGAGGATAGTTTTCTAGTTCTAGTACATCACAGAGGGTCGATTAAGAGGAAAACTCGGTCTGGAGTGAAGTTCACTGATAAGGATCCTCTATGTATTGTCCTTAGCCCCACGACCAGCTACGATGCTCTCGTTAGTTCCGTTCTAGTCAAGCTTGGTCTAGAAGGAGTGAAAAGGGTTAAGAAGTTTTTCTATCGCATACCAACGACGGTGCTTCATGATACGGTGAAGTATGATTGTTTCACGATCGGTTCTGATGAGGACTTGCAGGTCCTATTTCTTTCTCGTAGGCAGTTTTCCGAGGTGAGGACACCAGAGCTGTTGGAAAAGTTGGTTGACGTTGTATCCAGCTCGGGTGGGTCGAACCGGAATGCCAACACTATAGCCACGGTGGCCGGTTCGAGCTCGAGACCCGCGGTTGCTTCAACGTCCGTTCCAGTGTATGAGCCAGCGATCCAGCCTGCTGCCTCCCCGTCTTTTGCTGTTGATCTAAGCGGCAATGTTGGAGAAGAGGTTGGATATGGGGAACATCTTCCGGCCGAAGTACAGTGTCCTCCACCGGCTGGTGTTGGAGAGGGATTATGTGATGATCCAGATGACGATGATGTCGAGCCGGATATGATCGCGGATGACAGTGGCGACGATGTTGGAGCGAGTAATCCGATAAGGGTTACTGGTGGATCTAGTTCTGGCACACAGCAGTACCCACCCCATTTTTCATCTTTGGACCTGCATGCCATGAGGCAGGATGACTATCCTGGACAGCTCGCTGGATTTGGGGCTAGAGATACGGAAGGGTCTGCCGGAATGACTGAGTTCCAGGTTGGTCAACAATTTCCGGATAAAGATGAGGCGCTGTTGAGCGTGAAGACGTACAGCATCCGCCGAGGGGTACAGTACAAGGTAGTTGAATCTGACTATCGCAGGTACGTGGGAAAGTGTTCTGAGTTTGGGAATGGGTGCACATGGTTGATTCGGTTGAGTCTCCGGCAACGCAAGGGTATCTGGGAAGTCAAGCGGTACAACGGACCGCATACCTGTCTGGCCACCTCCATCTCCAGCGACCATAGGAGTTTGGACTACCATGTGATAGCGACATTCATTATGCCAATGGTTAGGGCTGACGCATCCGTCAACATCAAGGTGCTTCTTAATGCCACGGCCGCACACTTTGGGTTCAGGCCTACATATAGGAGGGTGTGGATGGCGAAGCAGAAGGCGGTTGCAATCATCTATAGGGACTGGGATGAGTCCTACAACGAGCTCCCTCGGTGGGTCTTAGGAGTTCAGTTAACGATGCCAGGCACTGTGGCAGTTCTAAAGACTTGCCCTGTTCGAGTTGGGGGACAGGAGGACGAGTCCCATGCTTATTTCCATAGGATGTTCTGGACTTTTCCCCCTTGTATCGAGGCATTTCGTCATTGCAAGCCGTTGGTGAGTATTGACGGCACCCATCTATATGGCAAGTATGGGGGAACATTGCTTGTGGCGATTGCACAGGACGGGAATTCCAACATACTCCCCGTGGCTTTCGCACTAGTTGAGGGTGAGAATGCTGAGTCATGGTCCTTCTTTCTATCCCACCTTCGGCAGCACGTGACAACTCAGCCGGGTCTGTTAGTTATTTCAGATAGGCATAATGGCATCAAGGCAGCACTTGAGGCACCCGATGGGGGATGGCTACCTCCTGCCGCATTCCGGGCATTCTGTATTCGACATGTGGCAGTGAATTTCGCCCTCACCTTCAAGGGCAAAGATGCCCGGAGGCTTCTTGTCAACGCCGCATATGCGAAGACCGAGGTGGAGTTTGACTACTGGTTTGACATTATGCGCTCCGAGAATCCGGCAATGTGTGACTGGGCGAACAGAATTGAGTACTCCTTGTGGACACAGTACTGTGATCAGGGTCGGAGATTCGGGCACATGACAACCAATATATCTGAGTGTGTGAATTCAATCCTGAAGGGTGTGAGGAACCTCCCTGTGTGCTCGCTGGTGAAGGCCACATACGGTAGGCTTGTGGAGCTGTTTGTCCGTAAGGGGAGGGAGGCCGAGGCTCAGATGGGTACCGGACAACAATTCAGTCAATACCTCGTGAAGTGTATCGAGGCAAACCTGAAGACGGCCAGGTGCTTCACGGTGACCGTGTATGACAGAGATAACTCGGAGTACACCGTGGCTGAAACGACCCCGACAGGTTCGTTCTCACTTGGTAGCTACAGGGTATCACTGGGGTCTCAGACTTGTGATTGTGGATACTTCCAAGCACTTCATTTTCCATGTCCTCATGCACTTGCATGCTGTGCTTATTCACGTCTTACTTGGCAGCCTTACGTCCACCAGGTATATCGCCTTAGTTCTGTTTTCGGTGTCTATCATATGGGATTCACACCTCCCATTCCAGAGGGTTTCTGGCCACCATATGTCGGGCCCACCGTTATACCGGATCCGAGCATGAGGCGTGCGAGGGAGGGTCGGCCGAGGTCTACTCGCATACGCACCAACATGGATGAAGCAGATCCGAACCGGCCTAAGAGATGCGGCCTATGCAGGCAACCAGGACACACTCGTCGTAGTTGTCCCCAGGCCGGACGACCAATCGGCACCGGGGGTAATGAGTAGGATGTGCGTTTTGTCTGTTTTTATTTCTGTTATTGTCAGTAGCTTTATTTTATTTAACGTAGCAAGCATTATTGTTGGTGGAAGTAAGTTGTATCTTTTAGGTGATGAAAGTTATGTATCGTAGCAAATATGTATGTTTGTTGTGTTTCTAGTGATGGAGATAACTAACATAAGCAAAGTACAACTCCTGTCTAAGCCAGGTCTGATATAACATAGAATATCATGATAGTAACTGAAGGATGCACTAATACATGAAGGAACTAATACATAACACCACGAATAAATAAAGAAGAGACATAATAAACAAAGCAAAACAGGACGAAATACATGACGATCCCCAAATCATCTAAAGAGGTGCGATCCGGTGAAACAACGGCGTGGAACCCTTGTCCTCTGAGGCCTCCGAATCAGTGGCTCCTCATCCTCAATCGAGTCGTCGTCGTCATCAGGAGCATCCTCAGCGGGACTCCTGTGCGGGACAAGTACAGGTCTGGATGATGACGGGCCGGCAACTAAATGTGACCCCAGAGTATGTGCGGATGCTGGCGTCCCACCCAGGGCAAAAGTCTGCACCGGAGGTACCGTGGCTGGCTCGTTCAGATCTACATCTAACGGTGCCTGTGTCCCTGTCGTCTGAGCCCGTCCACGTGCAGCGTCATCCTCCTGCATGATGGTCCGGATGTCCTCAAGGAAATGTGGTCCACCAAACTCGGCCATGATCCCGTCAGCAGCAAGGAAGTCTGGAAACATGGATCCCGGGCTCACCCATGGAGTACTGTCCTGAAGTGTCTGATCGTCACCGGGGACACCGACGAAATAATCTCCGAGAGCTCCACCACCAAGCCCAGTGTCAGTGTGCGTAGAGGGATCTCCCATGCCTGATCCATACCACTCACCATCATGCCCCCTGATGGGTCCCATCCACCCCCCAGCCTCACCTCCTCCTGCTGCACCCCTAATAGGCTGATGGCCATCACCTCTGGCATCAGCCCCTCTCCTCCTGCCTCCTCGCCCACATCGTCTCCCGCGACCCCTTCCTGGGTCCTCATCCTCCTCCATGGCATCCTCCAGCCACGCAACATCACGCTGCGAACGACGTGTCCCGACTCGGGCTCTCCTCTCAACACGACGTCTGTCAGGAACATCGTGGACTCGGCCCATCTCGGGTACTCGCCCTGCACCCCTCTGAGTCACCTCATCCGGAATGGGAATACCTCGTGGATCCCCCAAGTACATCTCTGGCGAGAGGAATCTCTTTCCATGCTGATGCCACCAATCCAAGAAATCACGAGAGGGCCCTGGGTCAGCCACAATGTCGAACTGTAAAACGTGCTCCGCACGCTCCTGCCAGTGAACATGCCAGTCAGCTAAGTGCGACGGGAACCAACGGTCACCTCCTCTCCCGTCCTTCGACATCAAGAAGTCGATGTTCAGGGCGGGACGCGGTTGGGGCTGAACACCGCCAAACTACGGTAACACTCTATCAACCTGATGCCACTCAACAACCTCAAAATATATCAGGGACGTCACACACCACCATAACATCGTATGCCGAGGCTCTAAGACCTCCGAATGGACAACCTGAATGACGTCGAGTGCATTGTAGGGCATCCATATGAACTGAAAATACAATATAAACTCAATTATTCTATATAAACATAACCAACCACCAAATATACAGATGAAGTCAGCGTACTTACATCCCGTGGCTGCAACAAGTCGATCTTCAGGCGAGCCATCTGCACTCTAGGACCCTTGTTGCTAATACCAGGATTGTAACCAGACCACCTGCGTAATAATTTATTCTAGTTAATGGATTCGTGAGTAAAGATACAGGACATGAAATTGCATGCATAATTGAAAGTGAATACCATAACGATGCATAATACAAAACAATAAAGGTACCTCGACGCAAGTGGCCAGCTAAACGCATGATACCCATCGGGCCTAAAAGAAGGAAACCTCCAAAAGATCCAAGACTGCAGTAACTATAACGGCCCGGCTAACTTCACGACATGTCTGTTGGCGACTCGGCACATACATCGGTAAAGCCAGGCCAGTGCCGCCGAGCCCCAACTGTAGCCACCCATCTGCTCAAGTCTAGCAACATATGGTAACCATCTTATGTGTATACGGTTGCCAGACTTGTCTGCAAACAGCTGCGTCCCCAACAACATCATGATATAGGCACGGGCAAAGCGCCTAACTGTCTCCTCGTCAGCCCCCACGGGACACTCCCCAAATGTCTCCTGAAACCATGTGCAGTTCACCGCGAATTTCTGAATTTGGTTTTCAGGAGGTAAGACACCGAGCAACTCATGGAACCACGTCCAAGCCGGCCTCCCACCCTCAATGTATAGGTGGAAGTCTGTCAGACAACCACTAACGTAATGACCGTCCATGGGCAACCCCAGCTGGTATGCGACGTCCTGAAGCGTGATGGTACACTCTCCAAAAGGCATGTGGAAGGTGTGCGTCTCAAGCCGCCACCTCTCGATGAATGCACTGACTAGAGGCTCGTCTAGTCGGAACCATCTGTCGTTCAGCCTTGCAAGATGGTACAAGCCAGCCATCTGCAAGTACGGAACGTACCGCTCATCAAGACGCATCCCCTGCTGCCGCCTACAGCTACATATGCAACGCCGAGGCTGGACAGTAGATGAACCGCATAGTTAGAACATTCGCACGAACCACAGCCATATACAATTCATTTAATATAAAACAAAAAAATTAATCGTTCGATTCGACATATTAAACCAACATATTTCACCAAGTGCAGAAACCATCAACAAAAAACAAGTACGCTAAAAAAACCACCATCAAAAACCATTATCAACTAAAAAAAACCGGTCAAAAAAACCACTATAAAAAATCATTAACAAAAACCACTAAAAAAAACAACTAACAAAAACCGGTGGAAAAAACCACTAGCCTATACCACTATCATAAACCGCTAACACTAACATTACCAACTATCAAAAACCATTAACATAAACCACCGGCCAACACCACTTTCCTAAACCACTACCCTAAACCAATGTCCTAAACCACTAGCAATCACATAAACTACTATCACAAACCGTTAACAAATACCGCTGTCATAAAACCACTTTCATCAAACCAATATCTAAAAACCACAACCATAAAACCACTCTCAGAGAAACCACTACCATAACGGAAAACACTAGCTACAGCGCAACATCAGAGACCACTAACCTCGTCGTTGATCACCCCAGCAATATGAGCGACTCCATCCAAACGATAAAGCCTCCCCGGATCGTCCCCATCGCCTGAATATGGCGCTCCGGTCTTACTCGAACCAAATGTTGGTCGCTTTCTCTGGGATTTGGTGGGGTTGGGAATGAGAAAGTGATTCGAATGAACTTGGTTCGAACTCTTTAAATAGGCGAGTTCGGTGTAATTCGAGGCAACTCGATTCGAATTACTTTGGATGCCCAAAACCAAGTAATTCGAGTCAATTAGACTCGAACTCCTCTCTTCACTCACTCACCTACTAATTCGAGTTAAGACTTCTCGAACCTCCCTATTGTAATTCGATAGAACTAGACTCGAATTACTAACGAATTTTTAACCTAATTCGATGCTTATTGACTCGAATTATGTGTGACACTGAATGTGAGTAATTCGAGTTTATTCAATTCGAATTACGTGCTAACCTAATTCGAATCCTATTGTTTCGAATTATATAATATGAGATCTGGTGGAATGTTGTAGCAGAATTTCATTTGGCGGAATTGAGTAAAAAAGAGCTCCACTTGGCTCATTTCAGTTTTTTGCCCGAAGTTTTATGTTTTGAAAGATTCACACGTAATCTGTTATTGTCTATAGGATTTTAAATGATAATGCTCAAAACTGTCTGGGTATAACAATTTATATAGGCTAAGTTTAGGAATGAGATGTAACTAGATTGAGAATGTTATAATTATATAACTTTGAGTTACAATTTATTTAAATATATCATTTATTTCATATTTTATACTCCGCTGAAATTGTTAATTATTTTTAGGAAAAGTCTAGGGGCAGCAATTTTATTGAATTTTGGCCAGCATGTAGTCAGTAGAGAAAGGTGAGCCATTGGATGAAATCTCACACCAATCTCATACTATTAAATCATCATTGATAGCTATTTGATGGCTACTAATCACAAAAATTGCTGGCCCCTAGTATTGCTCTTATTTTTATTCAACTTAAAATGGTTAATGATTTAAAACTTTTAAATTATAAAATGTTTTATTCAATTCAGTCAATTTCTTATTAAATTATATTTATTTAAATTTTAAATTTAGATTCTTTAAAATAAAAAAGTTTGATAAAATGAGAAATTAATTATTGTTAATTTTATAATTTTTATAAAATATGTGTTCAACTATCTTAATCTAAGAGTAATTAATTTTTTATTTAACTACTTTATTAATTTTTTTTCTTTTAGAAGATGTTGATTCTTAAATTTTAAAAGTCAATTCTATAGTTTCTATAAGAGGAAGTATAGGGAGTCAATGGAGTATATGTATAATATGTACAATAGGGGTTTAAAAATGTTCGATTCAGTAGGATATCAGATGTTTATTATCCTTTATATCCGGATAATTATTCTGGATAGTATGGGTGTATTGTGTTTGAGAAATTCATAGTATTTTACTTTATATATTCATTTTATAACTCATATTGGGCCAAATAAACAGCTCATTGTACACATTATACAGATACTCTATTGGCTCCCTAACAGGATTCTTTCTATAAATCTATTATCTACTTAATATACTAAAACTGGGTTTTTCCTAACTAATGAAAGTGAGGTGTCACTTTTTCGTGAACTCATTTTCCCTCCAAAATGAATGCATTTAATGAATAATGCACAATTATATTAATTTAGGAAAATATCTTTATTTTAATTATATAAAATCAATATTTAATGCATTATTAAACTGCTTATCAATTACTAATCAAAAATATTTTTAATTATTTTAATGAATAATGCATAATTATACTAATTTAAGAAAATATCTTTATTATAATTATATAAAATCAATATTTAATGCATCACTAAACTAATTATCAACCAAAATTATTTTTAAATATTTTAATTATATTCATTTTAATTATATTCATATCCTTCTAATTCTTATTCATTATCCAATGATTTTATTAGTGGCAAGTTGTTAACCCATTTATATTGATAATAATAATTTTATTAGGATAAATATTAAATTCTATTCCTAATATAAAAATATAAAATTTAATTCCTTCCATTTTTATTTTATCACTATAAAAGACCATGAATGCTAGAAGAAAATATCATTCGTTTACCAATTACTCTTTCATTTGATAGATTTTACAACAATTCTTTTTCTTCCTATGAGGCGTCGTTGCAAGAAGATAATTATCGTGGACACAAACTACCACACTCTCCAACTTTCGTGCTCATTATTCGGAGCTATATAAGATATGTTATCTATGAAGTATTTATAGACCATGGTATTATCATGTATGCATAAATAAAAAATGTTTCGTATTTAAATTTAAGTCATTTACATGTTTGTGGTATATTGTAATGTGAAATTACTTTCAATATATGTTGTGTAATGATATTATGTTCTAATTTAAGCTTTTACTTTAGAACAAGTGTAATTACCCGTGCCATGCACGTGATAAAATTAAAATTATAATTTTAAATTATTTTTTTAAAATTAATTTAAATTATAATAATTTAATTAATAAAAAAATAATATATTATACATTGTTTGATTTTTTTCTAATCTAGTGTTAATTGGATTAACTCAAAAATAATTATTAATCGGTTTTAATAATCTACTTTCTTCAATAAATCAGACATATATATTGAATGTTATCATAAATAATATAATAATGGTCAAATTCATCTACAAATATATTAGCTATTATCACACTATAAAACAAATTAAATATAAAGGCTATTAGCACTTATAAATCTATAAAATTGCACTGGCTTTGATTCGTGCAATGGTTTACTTATCAAATAAACTTAAAATATGAACAAAAAATATTTATAAAATGGACCTAGTATCACTTGAAAGAATCATAGAAAATAATCAACTTACCTTATCATTCATGAGAATCATTTTTATGTAAGTCGTCTTCTTCTTGTCAAATTTGGATGGGACTTTCCATAACCTTATAATTGTTACCTTTATTTTTTAAACTTTTTCATTACATAATCTACCATAGGTAATACTGTTGATAGAATCGTAGTTAGTAGCCCTTAGGTATAAAAAATAATAAATAGAAGAAGATCTATGTCTAAGGTACAAATTTCTAGATGATAAATAATTATAACAATTCACTATTAATCCTTTTATATATATATATATATATATATATATACTAATTATACATGGTAATAATTAGCAAATATTTTCAATGGAGATACTTGTTACAATTAGGTGAAATTTATGCTATTATATTTTATTAATATTTATGATTAATTCAATAGAGATACTTACTCAATATATATGTTATTAATATTAATTATATGCCAATATTTTTAGAGAAGAGCTAAAAGAGGAGATATATATAAATATATATAATATTAGTGCTATATAGAAAGCATACATAAATGGCTAATTTTTTTGTTATGGAAGTAAAAGTGGTGATATACTTTAACATTGTAATTTTTGGTGTTTTTCAAAAATGTGGAAGTACACAAATCCCTGGGTCCGATATCTGTACTTAAAATTTTTTAATTTTTTTTAACACAAATCCCTGGGACCGATTTGTGTACCTCTCAGAAATCCCTAGGTCCGATTTGTGTACCTATCAGAAATCGGACGGTCCGATTTCTGTACCTCTACATAAATTGCTATATTTTTTTATTATATTATACAACTTAAAATTATAGTATCATGTTATTATTAATTTTAGATACTTGCTATAATTATATCAAATTTAATTATGACTCTAAATAAATAAAATAGATAACATTTAATATTATTTTTTTTACATTTAATATTTACTGTAAATATAAAAAGTAAAATAATTAATGAAAAAATATGAGCAGAAAATAAAGCATATTAAATAAAATTCAATTTGTTATCTAATTAATTTTGTATCCATATGATATAACTTTACGAAAATATTATGAATCACAACATTTTTTATTCTACAATAAAAAAACACTATATGTAGTCTTTAGTAGTACAAAAATAATTATAAGAATTAATTATTGATATTGATATTAATCACAATTGATTATTGATACCCTAATTTTTTTAAAATATATTTTACCTTTTTAAAATATAATGCATGCACCGTATATACCTTTATTATTATTATTATTAAATGGGTCACTAATAATGTGTGCATTAACTATCTCCTAATAAAATTATTGCACTTGAATAAAAATTAGAACTATATCAATTGATATAATTAGAATGATTAAAAATATGATGATTGATAAGTAGTTTAATAACGCATTAAATATTAATTTGATATAATTATAATAAAGATATTTTTTAAATTAATATAATCATGCATTATTTATGAGCTAATTGTAATATAATTAGAATAAATTTATTTGAAAAAAAAGAGTTCATGTGTAATTTTTTTAATTATTTGTTTGTCTTATTTATCATTTATGCTTTCAATCAATTATATTAATAAACAAATAAACTAAATTAATTCTAGTTATACTTGGACTATTCAACAATTTAACATAATCTTTTTAATTTGAGATTAACTAGTAATGATAGAAAATAAAAAAATTAGAATAATTCAATATTATGAATAATAATTATTATTGTAAAATAACCTTAAATCATAATGCAATTTGTTTTTAAAGAAACAATCATCTATTAATATCTATAAATAAAAACTATCGTCAAAATGTTTTGATTAAAAATACGAAGGGTTAATTACTATTCATTATTAATAATATATCGATTATATAAAAAAATAAAAAATATAATTTTCTGATAAGATTAAAATTGAAATTATAATTTTAAAATTATTACAATTCAAATTAATCTATCAGGAGGTATATAAGAAGCACGTTCAAGTCTAAATTACAGTATTTTACTACTATTTTACTGAATCTTAACTGAAAAAAAAAATAGTTACGTATTTCTATCATTTAATTTATTTAATACACTATGTGCTAACACTAAAGGTATTTTTAAAAAATATATATTGATAAAAATAGATATAATATAATTACAAATATAACATAAATAAATAAAAGGTTTAATTACTCAGTTGGTCCTATAGTTTCGCGAAATTCTTATTTAAGTTCCTATACTTTTTTTTCTTTTTAATTGAGTCCTTGTACCGAATTTTTTTTAATTGAATTCCTACACTTTTTTTTCCTTTTATTTGAATCCCTGCATTAAATTTTTTTTCTAGTTGGGTCCCTATACAATTAAGCCAATTACTACCAAGAGGATCTAATTGAAAAAAAAAATTAGTGCAGGGACCCAACTAAAAAGAAAAAAAAGTATCGAGACCTAACTAAAAATTTTGGAAAACTATAGGGACCAACAGAGTAATTAAACCTAAATAAAATATATAAATAAATGCGAAACTAATACGTTTACCAATGTCTTTGTTAAATTTTATAAATTAGAGAATAAATTATGTGTTCGATTGCTTAGTGATCACATAGATGATCAAGTAATTGGATTGTAAATTGATCTCATAGTGTACATCTTATTTTTTTTCTCATTTTTGAATGAAAGCGATAATTAAAAGAGTGAATAGTAATACATAAAGAAAAAAAATTTGCACCACAACACATAATTATTATCAAAAGAAATATTCATATTAAAATATTAAAATTTTACATACTGCAAATCATGAAGATCAATCATAATGTACTAGTCACTTCTCTCTATTTTTGACCATGATATAAGTTTTTCTTTTCTAGTCAAGAGTCCAATAACAATGAGTGAGTAATATAAGAAATTATAACTTCGTATGTGTATAAAATAAAGAGAATTTACTTATTTATTTTATGTTAAACGATAAAACTAATAATAGTATATTAATAAAAGGATATACCTTTAAAAAAAGTCACAATACAGTTTCAAATATTTTCATAAATAAACTGTTAAAATTTTTGTTATCGATAAAATGATGTTATTATACAATTTTTTGGCAAAATTTAAAATAAAAAAGAAAATAATTTTGTGTGGGTTAATATAAATTAATTACGTACCAAATAAGTAGAATCGTTCATTTGTTTGTTTCAATATATCAGCATAGGAAAGCAAATTAAAATTATTATCCGGAATTTTACAATCATCAATCCTATGTACTATACGTGACTCATTCTCAAAAGATATTTTGCATGTGTGTACATTCAGAAGATATATTCCGCTTGATTTCTCAATCTCAAAATTTGAGAAGACATAGACCTTCCTTTCTACCAATTCATTTTCAAATATTTTTGTCAAATAATTATTGATTGAATAATGAATTTTATCGTACTGTAAGTTAAATATAAAAGTTGTTAACATTTACAAAGCTATTAAAAAGAATTGTTTTGACTTATGAAATGGTGTATTTATAAAATTAACTTAAAATATGAACTACAAATATTTATAAGAATTTAATTTTGATGCATTAACAGTGTCGTGCATCCAATTATGTAATGACACATTAATAAAAATAAATATCTTTTACATTGACCACGTGAATGGTCATAAAAAAAGCGGATGTGATTACACGACTGTGTAAAAAAATGTTGAGATGCACGGGTAATTTCACTAATTATTCTAAAGATTTATGCCAAACATGGTAATTTAAATATTATTTTTCACTAATTACACGGATATTATATCATATATTTCATATATTACTAATAATATATTTCAATCAATTTCAATCAAGTTATTTTAATTTCAAGTAAATTTACACGGATATTATATCATATATTTCAACAATTTTAATTATTTTAATTATTACAATCAAATTAATTATTTTTTCAATTTTATCACGTGCATGGCATAGGTTAATTACAATCAGAAATAATTTTATTAGAAATAAAAAATGCCATATATTTTTATAAAAGAGCTAAAAGAGGAGATATATAAATATATACAATATTATTGCTATATAGGAAGCAGGTATAAATTGCTATGTTTTTTTATTATATTATACAACTTAAAATTATAGTATCATGTTATTATTAATTGTAGATACTTACTACAATTATATCAAATTTAATTATAACTCTAAATAAATAAAATATATAACAATCAATATTATTTTTTTTTACATTCAATATTTACTGTAAATATAAAAAGTAAAATAATTAATGAATAAAAATAGCAATTAAAAATAAAATATATTAATTAAAATTCAATTTGTTAAATAATTGATCTTGTGTATATGTAATATAATTTCACAAAAATGTTATGAATCACAATCTTTTTATACCACAAAAGAAATACTATATGTAGTTTTTAGTAGATAAAAATAATTATAAAAATTAATTATTAATATTGATATCAATCAAAATTTATTATTGATACTTTAGTCCTTTTTAAAATATGTTTTGCTTTTTTAAAATACAATGCATGTATCGTCTATACTTTTTCTATTATTATTATTATTATTATCTACTAATTGATATCAAATTAAATGAGTCGTCATTAATGTGTGCACCAATTATCTACTAATAAAATTATTGCACATGAATGAAAATTAGAACTATATCAATTAATACAATTAGAATGATTAAAAATATTGATGATTGATAATTAATTTAATAATGCATTGATACCTCATTTTCATTAGTTGATAATGTATTAAATATTGATTTTATATAATCATACATTATTCATCATTAAATGTTAATTATAATATAATTATAATAAAGATATTTTTATAAAATAAATTTAGAAGAGAGAATAATACTTTCAATTTGGAGGAAAAATAAATTCATGAGAAATTGACACCTCACTTTCATTAGTTGAAAAAAAATCCAGTTTTAATTTATTAAGTATATTTTTTACCTATTAATTTTATATTTAATATTAAAACATGACAATTTACTATGTTATTTTACTATTACTGTATGTAGTATTACATTATAAAATATAAAAATTAAAGTGATTATTATATAGCTTAGATGGATTGGACTAAATATAAAAATATAAAACAGAATTGTATTATTAAATTTTAGTAATTTTAATTAGTCAATAATTTAAAATAAGATAGAAGTGACTATTCGTAATTGAATAGTTTTAGTTGATTAGGCTAAAAAAATAAAAAACGCTCTAAATAAAAAGCTAAATTAACTTTAATATTAAACTTATTAATACGATTTTAATTTTATATAATAGTTAAATAATAGATTAGTAAAAGCAAATCGAAGGATGACTTTAATTAGTATTTGATAAAATATTTGTTTAGAATAATTAAAAAAAAAGTAAAAATATGATATTATTAAAAATAATATATTTTTATGTTTAAACAATTATATTTAAATAAAATATTTGTCAAATATAAAATTTAGCGTAACATAGCTTCATGAACATCAATCGTTAATCAATTATGAACTTACATAAAATTAATACAATTTATTTACGAAAAAATAACCAACAATTAATATTAATAAATATAAAAATCATTCAAACACTTTGATTAAAAGTATGAGTGGTTAATTATTAATAATATTTTGTTCATAACAAAAAGTAAAATATAATTATTTAGATTTAGATTTTAGAAGAATTAACGTTATAAGTAACAAATAATCTATTTTATCATGCATATTATAAATTAATGAATCAAACTAACTGATATAATGAATTATAATTAATTAATTGGTATAAATTATAATAAATTATATGATATTTAAAAAAAATAAAATGAATAAGAAGAAAATAAAATAAAATAGAAGAGATAGAAGACTACAATAAAATAAATTCAGTGTGAGTTTTTTTTTTTATAAATTTCATATCACATCCGTTTCAATAATGATAAATAAAAATATATCAACTTGATATCTAAGAGAAAATGACGAAATAAAATCATAACACAGTTCTAAAGTAAAAGCTTAAATTAGACCATAATATCATTGCACAATACAAATTGAAAGTAATTTTACACTACAATATACCACACAAACAGGTAAATGACTTAAGTTTAAATACGATTTTTTTTATTTATGCATACATGATAACACCATGGTTTATAAATGCCTCATAGATAACATATCATATATTGCTCTGAATCATGAGCACGGGAGTTAGAGAGTGTGTGGTGGTTTGTGTCCACGATAGTTGCCTTCTTGCGACGACGCCTCATAGGAAGAAAAAGAATTGTTGTAAAAGCTACCCAATGAAAGAGTAATTGATAAACAAATGATATTTTCTTCTAGCATATATGGTCTTTTATAGTGGTAAAATAAAAATAGAAGGAATAAAATTTTGTATTTTTATATTAGGAATAGAATTTGATATTTATCCTAATAAAATTAAATAACTAATTAGTTATAATTCATGTATTTAAATAAATAAAATAAAATAAAAATATTTTTAAGAATTAATCAAATCAATTAGTTGATAAAATCAATTAGTATAATTGATTTTATTTGATTTATTGAATTCAAAAAAATAAATTAAGAAATAATTGATTAAATTAATTAGTTGAAATAATTGATTGAGTTAATAATAATACACGGCTAATTGAAATAGTTCATATACGGATTTTCAAGTTATTATTATTATTATTATTATTATTATTATTATTATTATTATTATTATTATTATTATTATTATTATTATTGGAAAATGAATAAGAATTAGAATTGTATAAATATTTTTAAAATTAATATAATTAAAATGACTAAAAATATTTAAATCAATGTGCGTTAATAATATCATAAGATTTGATCATTTTATGATTAGAATCAAATATTTTTATCATGATTACTACAATCGGTGCCATTATCATATCATTATCATATATTATTATTATTATTATTATTATTATTATTAAAAGTATTTTCAATTGATATATAATTGATAAGTAGTTTAATAATACATTAAATATTGATTTGATATAATTATAATGAAGATATGTTTCTAAATTAATATAATTATGTATTATTTATTAAATATTAATTATAATATAATTATAATAAAGATATTTTTTATAAAATAATTTAGAATAGAGAAAAGTGCATTCATTTTGGAGGAAAAACGGAATCACGAGAGATCGACACCTCACATTCATTAGTTGGGAAAAACCCAATTTTAGTATATTAAGTAGATAAGTTTAATCACCCGTGCCATGCACGTGATAAGATTAAAATTATAATTTTAAGTTGTTATGTTAAATTTCATTTTAATTAATAAAAGAATAACTTGTATGCGTTGTTTTTCTTTTTTTAATATAGTGTTAATTGTATTAACTATAAAATAGTTATTTAATCTATTTTTTTCAATAAATCAGGCATATATACTCAATATGACCATAAATAATCTAGTAATACTTAAATTTACCAACAAAGTTTTATATGTTGGTTTACTGTGAAGTAAGAAAATATCAAAATCAGCTCAAAATGAAGAACAATTAACCCGTGCCATGTCATGCACGTGATAAGATTAAAATTATAATTTTAAATTATTTTGTTAAGATTAATTTAAATTATAATAATTTGATTAATAAAAATATAATATGTTATGATTTATTTGTTTTTTCTTAATCTAATGTTAAATATATTAATTCTAAAATAGTTATTAATTGGTTTTAGTAATCTACTTTCATCAATAAATCAAACATATATACTCAATGTGACCATAAATAACTTAATAATACTTAGACCCACCAACAAATTTTTATATGTTGTTTTACTGTCAAGTAAGAACATATCAAAATTAACTCAAAATAAATAATAAATTATTAGAGAATTCTAATGCACAAAATTCTCTAATAAACAATAAATAATTTAAATCTACTAAAAAATAACTCAACACTTTTCTTTGATGTCTGCAAAATATATACTTAAAATAATATTATATCAATGTTAGCATATAGTTTTACAATCATCGACCGTATTTACTATACATGACTCCTTCTTAAAAGTTATTCTACACACATGTGCAGTCGGAAGATAAATTACTGGACTTTATTTTTCTAATTTATTATAATTATATATTATTCATTAAATGCTAATTGTAATATTGTAATAAAATTATAATAAAGATATTTTTCTAAAATAATTTAGAAGAGAGAATAGTGCTTTCAATTTGGAGGAAAAATGAATTCACGAGGAATTGTACCTCACTTTTATTAGTTGATAATGTATTAAATATTGATTTTATATAATTATAATAAAAATATTTCTCTAAATTAGTATAATCATGCATTATTCGTTAAATGTTAATTGTAATATAATTATAATAAATATATTTTTCTAAAATAAATTTAGAAAAGAAAATAATGATTTCATTTTAGAGAAAAAATGAATTCATGAGAAATTAACACCCTACTTTTATTAGTTGGAGAAAAAATCCAGTTTTAGTATATTTTGTCATTATTATACATTTTTCTCTAATCATATATCCACCGTTTTCTTTTCTTTGTTTCAACATTTTGAACCTAGGTTTAACTTCTCGTAGTTCTCACTTCTTAGTTATTCTATTAGATGTAGTTGATAACTATTAAAATTCTTCGATTAATATAGGAGAAAAATATATTATTATATGATAGAATTAATATGAGTATATTTTATTATTAAATAAATAAAGTTAATATAAAATAAAATTATACATAAAAAAGCAAAAAAAAATAAAATAAAATTAAAATAGCAAAAGTGATAAAAATATTATTTTTATAATTTTATTTTGTTATTTTTATGTATAGAAGATTAGAAAATAGTAAATTTTTAACTAAATTAATTTATATTTGTTGTATTCAATTTAAATAAGTAATAAATTATCTTATTTTAATTTATTTCTTAAATTTATATATCATAAAAATTAAATCAAATAATTAATATACCTAATTTTAAATTGTGTGATACTTAAATATCTATTCAAATCAATTAGTTGATATAATTAATTCATCATAATGAATTGTCTTTAATGAGTTAAACAAAATAAAGTAGAAGCATGCTATGTTAATTCTATCATTAAAGGTAAAAATTCGATTTTTATATAATAGAATAGATAGAATAGATAATATAATAGACGGCGAGAAAGAGAAAGATAAACATTTTAGATTCTAAGTTGTTTTATTTAGATGTTGCAATGTGGATATCACATTATTTTACTTATTCTACCCTATAGACCCTTTTGTAACTTTATTTCAGTATCAATGGAATTTCACTACCTTTGTGTACTAAATTAAAATTCAAAATGAAATTGAAAAAAAAATAAAGAGTATAAAATTATTGATTGAAAAACACTCTAAATAATAAAAAGCCAAATTAATTTTAATATTAAATTCATTAATACAGTTTTAATTTTATATAATAGTTAGATAATAAATTAGTAAAAGCAAATAGAAGAATGACTTTAATTAGTATTTGATAAAATATTCATTTAGAATAATTAAAAAATATAAAATTATGATATTATTAAAAATAATACATTTTTTATGTTAAAAAATTATATTTAAATAAAATATTTATAAAATATAAAATTTAGAGTAACATAGTTTCATAAACATTAATCATTAATCAATTATAAACAAACATAAAATTATAATATAATTTATTTATGAAAAAATAATCAATAATTAATATTAATAAATATAAAAATTATCCAAATACTTTGATAAAAAATATGAGTGGTTAATTATTATTCATTATTAATAATATTTTGTTCATAACAAAAACTAAAAATATAATTATTCAGATTTAGATTTTAGAAAAATAAACGTATAAATAACAAATGATCTATCTTATCATGTATATTATAAATTAATTAATTAAACTAACTGATATAATGAATTATAATTAATTAATTGGTATAAATTATAATAAATTATATGATATTAAAAAATAAAATGAATACAAAAAATAAAAAAAATAGAAGAATAGAAGACTACAATAAAATAAATTGAATGTGAGTTTTTTTTCTTTTTAAAAATTTTATATCACATCCGCTTCAATAATAATAAATAAAAATACATCAACTTAATATCTAAGAGAAAATGATGAGATAAAATCATAACATAATTCTAAAATAAAAGCTTAAATTAAACCATAATATCATTGCACAACACAAATTAAAAGTAATTTCACACTACAATATACCACACAAATAGGTAAATAACTTAAGCTTAATTACGAATTTTTTACGGATTTTTTTTATTTATGTATACATGATAACACCATGGTCTATAAATGCTTAATGGATAACATATCATATATTGCTCTGAATGATGAGCACATGAGTTGAAGAGTGTGTGCTGATTTGTGGCCATGATAGTTGCCTTGTGACGACGCCTCATAGGAAGAAAAAAGAATTGTTGTAAAAGCTACCCAACGAAAGAGTAATTGGTAAATGAATAATATTTTCTTCTAGTATTTTTATAGTGGTAAAATAAAAACAAAAGGAATAAAATTTTGTATTTTTATATTAGAAATAGAATTTGATATTTATCCTAATAAAATTAAATAACTAATTAGCTATATTTAAATAAATAAAATAAATTAAATAAAAATATTTTTTAAGAATTAACCAAATCAATTAGTCGATACAAATAATTAGTATAATTAATTTTATTTGATTTATTGAATTCAAAAAAATAAATTAGAAAATAATTGATTGAATTAATTAGTTGATATAATTAATTTATTATAATTGATTGGATTTAATGAATTAAAAAAATAAATAGAAAACATAGGAGACAATGATTTTTTTTAACTAAATTAATATGTATTTATTGTATTTAATCAGTATAAGTAACAAATCATTTGTGTTATTATGTACCTTATAAATCAATGAATTAAAATAATTGATATAATAAATTATAATTATTTAATTGATATAAATTATAATAAATCGTGTGATATTTAAATACCTAATCAAATCAATTAGTTGATATAATTAATTTACTGTAATAAATTGTATTCAATGAGTTATAAAAAATAAATTAAGAAATATGCTAAGAAGTATCCCACGCCCATCATGAAGTACAAAAATTTAATTTTTATATAATAAAAATATATATTCTTATATATGTTATAGAAATATGATTTGATTCCATTAACTTCCTTATTTTTTTTTAACTTGCCACCTATATTCAGCATGAAATTTTTATTTTTCTAAAATAAATTTAAAAGAGAGAATAGTACTTTTATTTTGGAGAGAAAATGAATTCATTAAAAATTGACACCTCGCTTTCATTAGTTGATAATGCATTAAATATTAATTTTATATAATTATGATAAATATATTTTCCTAAATTAGTATAATCATACATTATTCATTAAATGTTAATTGTAATATAAATATAATAAAGATATTTTTCTAAAATAAATTTAGAAGAGAGAATAGTGATTTCATTTTAGAAGAAAAATAAATTTATGAAAAATTGACACATCACTTCAATTAATTAGGAAAAAAATACAATTTTAGTATATTAAGTAGAAGTATATTATTATTATTATTATTATTATTATTATTATTATTATTATTATTATTATTATTATTATTATTATTATTATTATTATTATTATTATTATATTTTCGATTGATAATTGATAAGTAGTTTAATAATGTATTAAATATGGATTTTATATAATTATAATAAAGATATTTTCCTAAATTAGTATAATTATGCATTATTCATTAAATGCATTCATTTTGGAAGAAAAATGAATTCATGAGAAATTCATACCTCACTCTCATTAGTTGAGAAAAAACCTAATTTTAATATATTAAGTAGATTATATAAATAGAAATACTTGCTAAGTATATATAAAAGAGGAGATATATAATTATATATAATATAATTGCTATATATGTAACAGATATAAATTGTTATAATTATAGAGACTTACTATAATTATATTAAATTTAATTATGAATGTAAATAAATAAAAGTGATAATAATTAATATTATTTTTTTTCTTTTCTATATTTAATATTTACCGTAAATATAAAAAATATTGAGAAAAAAAGTAGATACTGACTTTATTTTATTTTATTTTACGTCATGGATTTCTTTACTAAAATTAATGAAAGAAAAAAAATATTTGTTTATATATCAATCTCAATCACAATAAATAAGTTGAATCGATTGAGCAACTAACAAATTTAACGGGTAAATGTTATTTTCCATTTATGAAAAAAAGGAGGTAATATGCATACGTATATTAATATAGAAAGAATATATACTCACAACTTTAAAATCTTCAAGAATATTCGATTGTATTATGCTTCAAACCAAAAAATTTATCCTTTATTTTCATTAAATATTTATATTAATTCAATTAGATGAGTATTTTAATTAAAGAAAAGATTATTATTATTATTATTATTATTATTGAATAATAACGATAACTATCGTTATTAATATTAAATTGGTTATTAATATATATATATTTTGTTACTTCTACAATCGTGCAATAATATTTCCTTTCATTTGTTAACTAATTAAACTTAGTTATTTATATTAAATATATTTAATGATTACTAAAAAGTAATCATATAATTATCATTATTAATAACCAATTTATATTTTCCTAAAATATTATTTTCTATCTTCTTCTTCTTCTTCTTCTTCTTATTATTATTATTATTATTATTATTATTATTATTATTATTATTATTATTATTATTATTATTATTATTATTATTATTATTGTATAGGTCACCATTAAGATAATAACTTGTCACTAATAAAATTTTAGAATAATGAATAAAAAATAGAATTATATCAATATAATTAAAATAGTTAAAAATATTTCTGATTGATAATTAGGTTAATAATGCATTAATTATTGATTTTATATAATTATAGTAGAGATATTTTTCTAAATTAGTATAATTATGAATTATTCATTAAATATTAAGTATAATATTGTTATATAATTATAATTAAGATAATTTTCTGAAATAAATTTAAAAGAGATTAGTATAATTATAATAAAGAGATTATCTTAAATTAGTATAATTATGTATCATTGATTAAATATTAATTATAATACAATTATATCAATTAAAGATAATTTTTAAAAATAAATTTAAAAGAGAGAAACAGTGCAATCATTTTGGAGGGAAAATGGATTCACGAGAAAATGACACCTCACCATCATAAGTTGGGAAAAAATTCAGTTTTAGTATATTAAGTAGATAGATTGGTATAAATTATAATAAAGTATATAACATTTAAAAAGAAAATAAAATGAATAAGAAGAAAATAAAAATAAATAGAATAGATAAAAGACTACAATAAAATAAATTGAATGTGAGAGTTTTTTTTTTTTTTTTGGTACATTTCATGTCACATCCGTTTCAATAATAATAATAAATAAAAATACGTCAACTTGATATCTAAGAAAAAATGATGAGATAAAATCATAATACAGTTCTAAAGTAAAAGTTTAAATTAGAACATAATAATATCGTTACACAATACATATTGAAAGTAATTTCACACTACAATATACTACAAACAGGTAAATGACTTAAATTTAAATACGAAACATTTTTTATTTATGCATACATGATAACACCATGGTCTATAAATACTTCATAGATAACATATCTTATATAGTTCCGAATGATGAGCACGAAAGTTGGAAAGTGTGGTAGTTTGTGTCCACGATAGTTGCCTTCTTGCAACGACGCCTTATAGGAAGAAAAAGAATTGTTGTAAAAGCTATCAAATGAAAGATTTATTGGTAAACGAATGATATTTTCTTCTAGTATACCATGGTCTTTTATAGTGGTAAAATGAAGATGGAAGGAATTAAATTTTATATTTTTATATTAGGAATAGAATTTGATATTTATTCTAATAAAGTTATTATTATTATCAATATAAATGGGTTAACAACTTGCCACTAATAAAATATATGCTCTCAAATTTAGATTCATGTACCACAGAAAAACACTATATATAGACTTTAGTAAAACAAAAATAAATATGTAAATTACCTATTATTAAGGTAATTTTTTAATAATGCATTAAATTTTGATTTGATACAATTATAATGAAGATATGTTTCTAAATTAGTATAATTATATATTATTCATTAAATATTAATTACAATATAATTATATTAAAGATATTTTTTATAAAATAATTTAGAAAAATTATTTGATATACGTGAATAGGGTAACAAAGATTTTTTATTATTATTATTACTATTATTGATATTATTATTATTATTAAAATTATTAAAGTATTTTTAATTGATAATTGATAAGTAGTTTAATAGTGCATTAAATATTGATTTGATATAATTATAATGAAGATATGTTGCTAAATTAGTATAATTATATATTATTAATTTAGTATTAATTATAATATAATTACAATAAAATAATTTAGAATAAAAAAAAATTTATTCGTTTTGGAGGGAAAACGGAGGCATGAGAGATCGACACGTCACCTTTAGTAGCTGAGGGAAAACCCAGATTTAGTATATTAAATAGATAGAAGTAGATTGGTATAAATTATAATAAATTATATAACATTTAAAAAGAAAATAAAATGAATAAAAAGAAAATAAAAATAAATAGAATAGATAGAAGACTACAATAAAATAAATTGAATGTGAGAGTTTTTTTTGGTACATTTCATATCACATCCGTTTCAATAATAATAATAATAAATAAAAATACGTCAACTTGATATCTAAGAAAAATGATGAGATAAAATCATAATACAATCTACTTAATATACTAAAATTGGGTTTTTCCCAACTAATGAATGTGAGGTGTCGATCTCTCGTGATTCCGTTTTTCCTCCAAAATGAATGCACTTTTCTCTATCTACTTAATATACTAAAATTGGGTTTTTCCCAACTAATGAATGTGAGGTGTCGATCTCTCGTGATTCCGTTTTTCCTCCAAAATGAATGCACTTTTCTCTATTCTAAATTATTTTATAAAAAATATCTTTATTATAATTATATTATAATTAATATTTAATAAATAATACATAATTATATTAATTTAGAAACATATCTTCATTATAATTATATCAAATCAATATTTAATGTATTATTAAACTACTTATCAATTATATATCAATTGAAAATACTTTTAATAATAATAATAATAATAATAATAATAATAATATATGATAATGATATGATAATGGCATCGATTGTAGTAATCATGATAAAAATATTTGATTCTAATCATAAAATGATCAAATCTTATGATATTATTAACGCACATTGATTTAAATATTTTTAGTCATTTTAATTATATTAATTTTAAAAATATTTATACAATTCTAATTCTTATTCATTTTCTAATAATAATAATAATAATAATAATAATAATAATAATAATAATAATAATAATAATAATAACTTGAAAACCCGTATATGAACTATTTCAATTAGCCGTGTATTATTATTAACTTAATCAATTATTTCAACTAATTAATTTAATCAATTATTTCTTAATTTATTTTTTTGAATTCAATAAATCAAATAAAATCAATTATACTAATTGATTTTATCAACTAATTGATTTGATTAATTCTTAAAAATATTTTTATTTTATTTTATTTATTTAAATACATGAATTATAACTAATTAGTTATTTAATTTTATTAGGATAAATATCAAATTCTATTCCTAATATAAAAATACAAAATTTTATTCCTTCTATTTTTATTTTACCACTATAAAAGACCATATATGCTAGAAGAAAATATCATTTGTTTATCAATTACTCTTTCATTGGGTAGCTTTTACAACAATTCTTTTTCTTCCTATGAGGCGTCGTCGCAAGAAGGCAACTATCGTGGACACAAACCACCACACACTCTCTAACTCCCGTGCTCATGATTCAGAGCAATATATGATATGTTATCTATGAGGCATTTATAAACCATGGTGTTATCATGTATGCATAAATAAAAAAAATCGTATTTAAACTTAAGTCATTTACCTGTTTGTGTGGTATATTGTAGTGTAAAATTACTTTCAATTTGTATTGTGCAATGATATTATGGTCTAATTTAAGCTTTTACTTTAGAACTGTGTTATGATTTTATTTCGTCATTTTCTCTTAGATATCAAGTTGATATATTTTTATTTATCATTATTGAAACGGATGTGATATGAAATTTATAAAAAAAAAAAACTCACACTGAATTTATTTTATTGTAGTCTTCTATCTCTTCTATTTTATTTTATTTTCTTCTTATTCATTTTATTTTTTTTAAATATCATATAATTTATTATAATTTATACCAATTAATTAATTATAATTCATTATATCAGTTAGTTTGATTCATTAATTTATAATATGCATGATAAAATAGATTATTTGTTACTTATAACGTTAATTCTTCTAAAATCTAAATCTAAATAATTATATTTTACTTTTTGTTATGAACAAAATATTATTAATAATTAACCACTCATACTTTTAATCAAAGTGTTTGAATGATTTTTATATTTATTAATATTAATTGTTGGTTATTTTTTCATAAATAAATTGTATTAATTTTATGTAAGTTCATAATTGATTAACGATTGATGTTCATGAAGCTATGTTACGCTAAATTTTATATTTGACAAATATTTTATTTAAATATAATTGTTTAAACATAAAAATATATTATTTTTAATAATATCATATTTTTACTTTTTTTTTTAATTATTCTAAACAAATATTTTATCAAATACTAATTAAAGTCATCCTTCGATTTGCTTTTACTAATCTATTATTTAACTATATATAAAATTAAAATCGTATTAATAAGTTTAATATTAAAGTTAATTTAGCTTTTTATTTAGAGCGTTTTTTATTTTTTTAGCCTAATCAACTAAAACTATTCAATTACGAATAGTCACTTCTATCTTATTTTAAATTATTGACTAATTAAAATTACTAAAATTTAATAATACAATTCTGTTTTATATTTTTATATTTAGTCCAATCCATCTAAGCTATATAATAATCACTTTAATTTTTATATTTTATAATGTAATACTACATACAGTAATAGTAAAATAACATAGTAAATTGTCATGTTTTAATATTAAATATAAAATTAATAGGTAAAAAATATACTTAATAAATTAAAACTGGATTTTTTTTCAACTAATGAAAGTGAGGTGTCAATTTCTCATGAATTTATTTTTCCTCCAAATTGAAAGTATTATTCTCTCTTCTAAATTTATTTTATAAAAATATCTTTATTATAATTATATTATAATTAACATTTAATGATGAATAATGTATGATTATATAAAATCAATATTTAATATATTATCAACTAATGAAAATGAGGTATCAATGCATTATTAAATTAATTATCAATCATCAATATTTTTAATCATTCTAATTGTATTAATTGATATAGTTCTAATTTTCATTCATGTGCAATAATTTTATTAGTAGATAGTTGGTGCACACATTAATGACGACTCATTTAATTTGATATCAATTAGTAGATAATAATAATAATAATAATAGAAAAAGTATAGACGGTACATGCATTGTATTTTAAAAAAGAAAAACATATTTTAAAAAGGACTAAAGTATCAATAATAAATTTTGATTGATATCAATATTAATAATTAATTTTTATAATTATTTTTATCTACTAAAAACTACATATAGTATTTCTTTTGTGGTATAAAAAGATTGTGATTCATAACATTTTTGTGAAATTATATTACATATACACAAGATCAATTATTTAACAAATTGAATTTTAATTAATATATTTTATTTTTAATTGCTATTTTTATTCATTAATTATTTTACTTTTTATATTTACAGTAAATATTGAATGTAAAAAAAAATAATATTGATTGTTATATATTTTATTTATTTAGAGTTATAATTAAATTTGATATAATTGTAGTAAGTATCTACAATTAATAATAACATGATACTATAATTTTAAGTTGTATAATATAATAAAAAAACATAGCAATTTATACCTGCTTCCTATATAGCAATAATATTGTATATATTTATATATCTCCTCTTTTAGCTCTTTTATAAAAATATATGGCATTTTTTATTTCTAATAAAATTATTTCTGATTGTAATTAACCTATGCCATGCACGTGATAAAATTGAAAAAATAATTAATTTGATTGTAATAATTAAAATAATTAAAATTGTTGAAATATATGATATAATATCCGTGTAAATTTACTTGAAATTAAAATAACTTGATTGAAATTGATTGAAATATATTATTAGTAATATATGAAATATATGATATAATATCCGTGTAATTAGTGAAAAATAATATTTAAATTACCATGTTTGGCATAAATCTTTAGAATAATTAGTGAAATTACCCGTGCATCTCAACATTTTTTTACACAGTCGTGTAATCACATCCGCTTTTTTTATGACCATTCACGTGGTCAATGTAAAAGATATTTATTTTTATTAATGTGTCATTACATAATTGGATGCACGACACTGTTAATGCATCAAAATTAAATTCTTATAAATATTTGTAGTTCATATTTTAAGTTAATTTTATAAATACACCATTTCATAAGTCAAAACAATTCTTTTTAATAGCTTTGTAAATGTTAACAACTTTTATATTTAACTTACAGTACGATAAAATTCATTATTCAATCAATAATTATTTGACAAAAATATTTGAAAATGAATTGGTAGAAAGGAAGGTCTATGTCTTCTCAAATTTTGAGATTGAGAAATCAAGCGGAATATATCTTCTGAATGTACACACATGCAAAATATCTTTTGAGAATGAGTCACGTATAGTACATAGGATTGATGATTGTAAAATTCCGGATAATAATTTTAATTTGCTTTCCTATGCTGATATATTGAAACAAACAAATGAACGATTCTACTTATTTGGTACGTAATTAATTTATATTAACCCACACAAAATTATTTTCTTTTTTATTTTAAATTTTGCCAAAAAATTGTCTAATAACATCATTTTATCGATAACAAAAATTTTAACAGTTTATTTATGAAAATATTTGAAACTGTATTGTGACTTTTTTTAAAGGTATATCCTTTTATTAATATACTATTATTAGTTTTATCGTTTAACATAAAATAAATAAGTAAATTCTCTTTATTTTATACACATACGAAGTTATAATTTCTTATATTACTCACTCATTGTTATTGGACTCTTGACTAGAAAAGAAAAATTTATATCATGGTCAAAAATAGAGAGAAGTGACTAGTACATTATGATTGATCTTCATGATTTGCAGTATGTAAAATTTTAATATTTTAATATGAATATTTCTTTTGATAATAATTATGTGTTGTGGTGCAAATTTTTTTTCTTTATGTATTACTATTCACTCTTTTAATTATCGCTTTCATTCAAAAATGAGAAAAAAAAATAAGATGTACACTATGAGATCAATTTACAATCCAATTACTTGATCATCTATGTGATCACTAAGCAATCGAACACATAATTTATTCTCTAATTTATAAAATTTAACAAAGACATTGGTAAACATATTAGTTTCGCATTTATTTATATATTTTATTTAGGTTTAATTACTCTGTTGGTCCCTATAGTTTTCCAAAATTTTTAGTTAGGTCTCGATACTTTTTTTTCTTTTTAGTTGGGTCCCTGCACTAAATTTTTTTTTCAATTAGATCCTCTTGGTAGTAATTGGCTTAATTGTATAGGGACCCAACTAGAAAAAAATTTAATACAGGGATTCAAATAAAAGGAAAAAAAAGTGTAGGAATTCAATTAAAAAAAATTCGGTACAAGGACTCAATTAAAAAGAAAAAAAAGTATAGGAACTTAAATAAGAATTTCGCGAAACTATAGGACCAACAGAGTAATTAAACCTTTTATTTATTTATGTTATATTTGTAATTATATTATATCTATTTTTATCAATATATATTTTTTAAAAATACCTTTAGTGTTAGCACATAGTGCATTAAATAAATTAAATGATAGAAATACGTAACTATTTTTTTTTCAGTTAAGATTCAGTAAAATAGTAGTAAAATACTGTAATTTAGACTTGAACGTGCTTCTTATATACCTCCTGATAGATTAATTTGAATTGTAATAATTTTAAAATTATAATTTCAATTTTAATCTTATCAGAAAATTATATTTTTTATTTTTTTATATAATCGATATATTATTAATAATGAATAGTAATTAACCTTTCGTATTTTTAATCAAAACATTTTGACGATAGTTTTTATTTATAGATATTAATAGATGATTGTTTCTTTAAAAACAAATTGCATTATGATTTAAGGTTATTTTACAATAATAATTATTATTCATAATATTGAATTATTCTAAATTTTTTATTTTCTATCGTTAGTAGTTAATCTCAAATTAAAAAGATTATGTTAAATTGTTGAATAGTCCAAGTATAACCAGAATTAATTTAGTTTATTTGTTTATTAATATAACTGATTGAAAGCATAAACGATAAATAAGACAAACAAATAATTAAAAAAATTACACATGAACTCTTTTTTTTTTCAAATAAATTTATTCTAATTATATTACAATTAGCTCATAAATAATGCATGATTATATTAATTTAAAAAATATCTTTATTATAATTATATCAAATTAATATTTAATGCGTTATTAAACTACTTATCAATCATCATATTTTTAATCATTCTAATTATATCAATTGATATAGTTCTAATTTTTATTCAAGTGCAATAATTTTATTAGGAGATAGTTAATGCACACATTATTAGTGACCCATTTAATAATAATAATAATAAAGGTATATACGGTGCATGCATTATATTTTAAAAAGGTAAAATATATTTTAAAAAAATTAGGGTATCAATAATCAATTGTGATTAATATCAATATCAATAATTAATTCTTATAATTATTTTTGTACTACTAAAGACTACATATAGTGTTTTTTTATTGTAGAATAAAAAAGGTTGTGATTCATAATATTTTCGTAAAGTTATATCATATGGATACAAAATTAATTAGATAACAAATTGAATTTTATTTAATATGCTTTATTTTCTGCTCATATTTTTTCATTAATTATTTTACTTTTTATATTTACAGTAAATATTAAATGTAAAAAAAATAATATTAAATGTTATCTATTTTATTTATTTAGAGTCATAATTAAATTTGATATAATTATAGCAAGTATCTAAAATTAATAATAACATGATACTATAATTTTAAGTTGTATAATATAATAAAAAAATATAGCAATTTATGTAGAGTACAGAAATCGGACCGTCCGATTTCTGATAGGTACACAAATCGGACCTAGGGATTTCTGAGAGGTACACAAATCGGTCCCAGGGATTTGTGTTAAAAAAAATTAAAAAATTTTAAGTACAGATATCGGACCCAGGGATTTGTGTACTTCCATATTTTTGAAAAACACCAAAAATTACAATGTTAAAGTATATCACCACTTTTACTTCCATAACAAAAAAATTAGCCATTTATGTATGCTTTCTATATAGCACTAATATTATATATATTTATATATATCTCCTCTTTTAGCTCTTCTCTAAAAATATTGGCATATAATTAATATTAATAACATATATATTGAGTAAGTATCTCTATTGAATTAATCATAAATATTAATAAAATATAATAGCATAAATTTCACCTAATTGTAACAAGTATCTCCATTGAAAATATTTGCTAATTATTACCATGTATAATTAGTATATATATATATATATATATATATATATATATATATATATATATATATATAAAAGGATTAATAGTGAATTGTTATAATTATTTATCATCTAGAAATTTCGTATCTTCGACATAGATCTTCTTCTATTTATTATTTTTCATACCTAAGGGCTACTAACTACGATTCTATCAACAGTATTACCTATGGTAGATTATGTAATGAAAAAGTTTAAAAAATAAAGGTAACAATTATAAGGTTATGGAAAGTCCCATCCAAATTTGACAAGAAGAAGACGACTTACATAAAAATGATTCTCATGAATGATAAGGTAAGTTGATTATTTTCCATGATTGTTTCAAGTGATACTAGGTCCATTTTATAAATATTTTTTGTTCATATTTTAAGTTTATTTGATAAGTAAACCATTGCACGAATCAAAGTCAGTGCAATTTTATAGATTTATAAGTGCTAATAGCCTTTATATTTAATTTGTTTTATAGTGTGATAATAGCTAATATATTTGTAGATGAATTTGACCATTATTATATTATTTATGATAACATTCAATATATATGTTTGATTTATTGAAGAAAGTAGATTATTAAAACCGATTAATAATTATTTTTGAGTTAATCCAATTAACACTAGATTAGAAAAAAATCAAACAATGTATAATATATTATTTTTTTATTAATTAAATTATTATAATTTAAATTAATTTTAAAAAAATAATTTAAAATTATAATTTTAATTTTATCACGTGCATGGCACGGGTAATTACACTTGTTCTAAATTATTTTATAAAAAATATCTTTATTATAATTATATTATAATTAATATTTAATAAATAATACATAATTATATTAATTTAGAAACATATCTTCATTATAATTATATCAAATCAATATTTAATGTATTATTAAACTACTTATCAATTATATATCAATTGAAAATACTTTTAATAATAATAATAATAATAATAATAATATATGATAATGATATGATAATAGCACCGATTGTAGTAATCATGATAAAAATATTTGATTCTAATCATAAAATGATCAAATCTTATGATATTATTAACGCACATTGATTTAAATATTTTTAGTCATTTTAATTATATTAATTTTAAAAATATTTATACAATTCTAATTCTTATTCATTTTCTAATAATAATAATAATAATAATAATAATAATAATAATAATAATAATAATAATAATAATAATAATAACTTGAAAACCCGTATATGAACTATTTCAATTAGCCGTGTATTATTATTAACTTAATCAATTATTTCAACTAATTAATTTAATCAATTATTTCTTAATTTATTTTTTTGAATTCAATAAATCAAATAAAATCAATTATACTAATTGATTTTATCAACTAATTGATTTGATTAATTCTTAAAAATATTTTTATTTTATTTTATTTATTTAAATACATGAATTATAACTAATTAGTTATTTAATTTTATTAGGATAAATATCAAATTCTATTCCTAATATAAAAATACAAAATTTTATTCCTTCTATTTTTATTTTACCACTATAAAAGACCATATATGCTAGAAGAAAATATCATTTGTTTATCAATTACTCTTTCATTGGGTAGCTTTTACAACAATTCTTTTTCTTCCTATGAGGCGTCGTCGCAAGAAGGCAACTATCGTGGACACAAACCACCACACACTCTCTAACTCCCGTGCTCATGATTCAGAGCAATATATGATATGTTATCTATGAGGCATTTATAAACCATGGTGTTATCATGTATGCATAAATAAAAAAAATCGTATTTAAACTTAAGTCATTTACCTGTTTGTGTGGTATATTGTAGTGTAAAATTACTTTCAATTTGTATTGTGCAATGATATTATGGTCTAATTTAAGCTTTTACTTTAGAACTGTGTTATGATTTTATTTCGTCATTTTCTCTTAGATATCAAGTTGATATATTTTTATTTATCATTATTGAAACGGATGTGATATGAAATTTATAAAAAAAAAAAACTCACACTGAATTTATTTTATTGTAGTCTTCTATCTCTTCTATTTTATTTTATTTTCTTCTTATTCATTTTATTTTTTTTAAATATCATATAATTTATTATAATTTATACCAATTAATTAATTATAATTCATTATATCAGTTAGTTTGATTCATTAATTTATAATATGCATGATAAAATAGATTATTTGTTACTTATAACGTTAATTCTTCTAAAATCTAAATCTAAATAATTATATTTTACTTTTTGTTATGAACAAAATATTATTAATAATTAACCACTCATACTTTTAATCAAAGTGTTTGAATGATTTTTATATTTATTAATATTAATTGTTGGTTATTTTTTCATAAATAAATTGTATTAATTTTATGTAAGTTCATAATTGATTAACGATTGATGTTCATGAAGCTATGTTACGCTAAATTTTATATTTGACAAATATTTTATTTAAATATAATTGTTTAAACATAAAAATATATTATTTTTAATAATATCATATTTTTACTTTTTTTTTTAATTATTCTAAACAAATATTTTATCAAATACTAATTAAAGTCATCCTTCGATTTGCTTTTACTAATCTATTATTTAACTATATATAAAATTAAAATCGTATTAATAAGTTTAATATTAAAGTTAATTTAGCTTTTTATTTAGAGCGTTTTTTATTTTTTTAGCCTAATCAACTAAAACTATTCAATTACGAATAGTCACTTCTATCTTATTTTAAATTATTGACTAATTAAAATTACTAAAATTTAATAATACAATTCTGTTTTATATTTTTATATTTAGTCCAATCCATCTAAGCTATATAATAATCACTTTAATTTTTATATTTTATAATGTAATACTACATACAGTAATAGTAAAATAACATAGTAAATTGTCATGTTTTAATATTAAATATAAAATTAATAGGTAAAAAATATACTTAATAAATTAAAACTGGATTTTTTTTCAACTAATGAAAGTGAGGTGTCAATTTCTCATGAATTTATTTTTCCTCCAAATTGAAAGTATTATTCTCTCTTCTAAATTTATTTTATAAAAATATCTTTATTATAATTATATTATAATTAACATTTAATGATGAATAATGTATGATTATATAAAATCAATATTTAATACATTATCAACTAATGAAAATGAGGTATCAATGCATTATTAAATTAATTATCAATCATCAATATTTTTAATCATTCTAATTGTATTAATTGATATAGTTCTAATTTTCATTCATGTGCAATAATTTTATTAGTAGATAGTTGGTGCACACATTAATGACGACTCATTTAATTTGATATCAATTAGTAGATAATAATAATAATAATAATAGAAAAAGTATAGACGGTACATGCATTGTATTTTAAAAAAGAAAAACATATTTTAAAAAGGACTAAAGTATCAATAATAAATTTTGATTGATATCAATATTAATAATTAATTTTTATAATTATTTTTATCTACTAAAAACTACATATAGTATTTCTTTTGTGGTATAAAAAGATTGTGATTCATAACATTTTTGTGAAATTATATTACATATACACAAGATCAATTATTTAACAAATTGAATTTTAATTAATATATTTTATTTTTAATTGCTATTTTTATTCATTAATTATTTTACTTTTTATATTTACAGTAAATATTGAATGTAAAAAAAAATAATATTGATTGTTATATATTTTATTTATTTAGAGTTATAATTAAATTTGATATAATTGTAGTAAGTATCTACAATTAATAATAACATGATACTATAATTTTAAGTTGTATAATATAATAAAAAAACATAGCAATTTATACCTGCTTCCTATATAGCAATAATATTGTATATATTTATATATCTCCTCTTTTAGCTCTTTTATAAAAATATATGGCATTTTTTATTTCTAATAAAATTATTTCTGATTGTAATTAACCTATGCCATGCACGTGATAAAATTGAAAAAATAATTAATTTGATTGTAATAATTAAAATAATTAAAATTGTTGAAATATATGATATAATATCCGTGTAAATTTACTTGAAATTAAAATAACTTGATTGAAATTGATTGAAATATATTATTAGTAATATATGAAATATATGATATAATATCCGTGTAATTAGTGAAAAATAATATTTAAATTACCATGTTTGGCATAAATCTTTAGAATAATTAGTGAAATTACCCGTGCATCTCAACATTTTTTTACACAGTCGTCTAATCACATCCGCTTTTTTTTATGACCATTCACGTGGTCAATGTAAAAGATATTTATTTTTATTAATGTGTCATTACATAATTGGATGCACGACACTGTTAATGCATCAAAATTAAATTCTTATAAATATTTGTAGTTCATATTTTAAGTTAATTTTATAAGTACACCATTTCATAAGTCAAAACAATTCTTTTTAATAGCTTTGTAAATGTTAACAACTTTTATATTTAACTTACAGTACGATAAAATTCATTATTCAATCAATAATTATTTGACAAAAATATTTGAAAATGAATTGGTAGAAAGGAAGGTCTATGTCTTCTCAAATTTTGAGATTGAGAAATCAAGCGGAATATATCTTCTGAATGTACACACATGCAAAATATCTTTTGAGAATGAGTCACGTATAGTACATAGGATTGATGATTGTAAAATTCCGGATAATAATTTTAATTTGCTTTCCTATGCTGATATATTGAAACAAACAAATGAACGATTCTACTTATTTGGTACGTAATTAATTTATATTAACCCACACAAAATTATTTTCTTTTTTATTTTAAATTTTGCCAAAAAATTGTCTAATAACATCATTTTATCGATAACAAAAATTTTAACAGTTTATTTATGAAAATATTTGAAACTGTATTGTGACTTTTTTTAAAGGTATATCCTTTTATTAATATACTATTATTAGTTTTATCGTTTAACATAAAATAAATAAGTAAATTCTCTTTATTTTATACACATACGAAGTTATAATTTCTTATATTACTCACTCATTGTTATTGGACTCTTGACTAGAAAAGAAAAATTTATATCATGGTCAAAAATAGAGAGAAGTGACTAGTACATTATGATTGATCTTCATGATTTGTAGTATGTAAAATTTTAATATTTTAATATGAATATTTCTTTTGATAATAATTATGTGTTGTGGTGCAAATTTTTTTTCTTTATGTATTACTATTCACTCTTTTAATTATCGCTTTCATTCAAAAATGAGAAAAAAAAATAAGATGTACACTATGAGATCAATTTACAATCCAATTACTTGATCATCTATGTGATCACTAAGCAATCGAACACATAATTTATTCTCTAATTTATAAAATTTAACAAAGACATTGGTAAACATATTAGTTTCGCATTTATTTATATATTTTATTTAGGTTTAATTACTCTGTTGGTCCCTATAGTTTTCCAAAATTTTTAGTTAGGTCTCGATACTTTTTTTTCTTTTTAGTTGGGTCCCTGCACTAAATTTTTTTTTCAATTAGATCCTCTTGGTAGTAATTGGCTTAATTGTATAGGGACCCAACTAGAAAAAAAATTTAATACAGGGATTCAAATAAAAGGAAAAAAAAGTGTAGGAATTCAATTAAAAAAAATTCGGTACAAGGACTCAATTAAAAAGAAAAAAAAGTATAGGAACTTAAATAAGAATTTCGCGAAACTATAGGACCAACAGAGTAATTAAACCTTTTATTTATTTATGTTATATTTGTAATTATATTATATCTATTTTTATCAATATATATTTTTTAAAAATACCTTTAGTGTTAGCACATAGTGCATTAAATAAATTAAATGATAGAAATACGTAACTATTTTTTTTTCAGTTAAGATTCAGTAAAATAGTAGTAAAATACTGTAATTTAGACTTGAACGTGCTTCTTATATACCTCCTGATAGATTAATTTGAATTGTAATAATTTTAAAATTATAATTTCAATTTTAATCTTATCAGAAAATTATATTTTTTATTTTTTTATATAATCGATATATTATTAATAATGAATAGTAATTAACCTTTCGTATTTTTAATCAAAACATTTTGACGATAGTTTTTATTTATAGATATTAATAGATGATTGTTTCTTTAAAAACAAATTGCATTATGATTTAAGGTTATTTTACAATAATAATTATTATTCATAATATTGAATTATTCTAAATTTTTTATTTTCTATCGTTAGTAGTTAATCTCAAATTAAAAAGATTATGTTAAATTGTTGAATAGTCCAAGTATAACCAGAATTAATTTAGTTTATTTGTTTATTAATATAACTGATTGAAAGCATAAACGATAAATAAGACAAACAAATAATTAAAAAAATTACACATGAACTCTTTTTTTTTTCAAATAAATTTATTCTAATTATATTACAATTAGCTCATAAATAATGCATGATTATATTAATTTAAAAAATATCTTTATTATAATTATATCAAATTAATATTTAATGCGTTATTAAACTACTTATCAATCATCATATTTTTAATCATTCTAATTATATCAATTGATATAGTTCTAATTTTTATTCAAGTGCAATAATTTTATTAGGAGATAGTTAATGCACACATTATTAGTGACCCATTTAATAATAATAATAATAAAGGTATATACGGTGCATGCATTATATTTTAAAAAGGTAAAATATATTTTAAAAAAATTAGGGTATCAATAATCAATTGTGATTAATATCAATATCAATAATTAATTCTTATAATTATTTTTGTACTACTAAAGACTACATATAGTGTTTTTTTATTGTAGAATAAAAAAGGTTGTGATTCATAATATTTTCGTAAAGTTATATCATATGGATACAAAATTAATTAGATAACAAATTGAATTTTATTTAATATGCTTTATTTTCTGCTCATATTTTTTCATTAATTATTTTACTTTTTATATTTACAGTAAATATTAAATGTAAAAAAAATAATATTAAATGTTATCTATTTTATTTATTTAGAGTCATAATTAAATTTGATATAATTATAGCAAGTATCTAAAATTAATAATAACATGATACTATAATTTTAAGTTGTATAATATAATAAAAAAATATAGCAATTTATGTAGAGTACAGAAATCGGACCGTCCGATTTCTGATAGGTACACAAATCGGACCTAGGGATTTCTGAGAGGTACACAAATCGGTCCCAGGGATTTGTGTTAAAAAAAATTAAAAAATTTTAAGTACAGATATCGGACCCAGGGATTTGTGTACTTCCATATTTTTGAAAAACACCAAAAATTACAATGTTAAAGTATATCACCACTTTTACTTCCATAACAAAAAAATTAGCCATTTATGTATGCTTTCTATATAGCACTAATATTATATATATTTATATATATCTCCTCTTTTAGCTCTTCTCTAAAAATATTGGCATATAATTAATATTAATAACATATATATTGAGTAAGTATCTCTATTGAATTAATCATAAATATTAATAAAATATAATAGCATAAATTTCACCTAATTGTAACAAGTATCTCCATTGAAAATATTTGCTAATTATTACCATGTATAATTAGTATATATATATATATATATATATATATAAAAGGATTAATAGTGAATTGTTATAATTATTTATCATCTAGAAATTTCGTATCTTCGACATAGATCTTCTTCTATTTATTATTTTTCATACCTAAGGGCTACTAACTACGATTCTATCAACAGTATTACCTATGGTAGATTATGTAATGAAAAAGTTTAAAAAATAAAGGTAACAATTATAAGGTTATGGAAAGTCCCATCCAAATTTGACAAGAAGAAGACGACTTACATAAAAATGATTCTCATGAATGATAAGGTAAGTTGATTATTTTCCATGATTGTTTCAAGTGATACTAGGTCCATTTTATAAATATTTTTTGTTCATATTTTAAGTTTATTTGATAAGTAAACCATTGCACGAATCAAAGTCAGTGCAATTTTATAGATTTATAAGTGCTAATAGCCTTTATATTTAATTTGTTTTATAGTGTGATAATAGCTAATATATTTGTAGATGAATTTGACCATTATTATATTATTTATGATAACATTCAATATATATGTTTGATTTATTGAAGAAAGTAGATTATTAAAACCGATTAATAATTATTTTTGAGTTAATCCAATTAACACTAGATTAGAAAAAAATCAAACAATGTATAATATATTATTTTTTTATTAATTAAATTATTATAATTTAAATTAATTTTAAAAAAATAATTTAAAATTATAATTTTAATTTTATCACGTGCATGGCACGGGTAATTACACTTGTATATCTCTAATTTTAAGGCCAAAATGTGCCACATGTCACTCTCTTATTGTAATTGAAATCAAATCTTTTCCTCCAAAATCAAAGAACTCTCCTCTCTTCTTTCTTCCTTTCTCTATCTCTCTCATTTCTTCACTCACTCTATCTCTCTTATATATCATTATCAATGACTAACTATGAATTTGACAATCAAAATATATAACATAACATTCTCTTATTGTATTTAAATTAAATTAAAATTAAAATTGAAATACTAAAATTGAAATATAGCTATATTATATATTATATTTATATATCTATTATTCTATTATATATTATTAATTTTAAGGCTAAAATATACCGCATGTCACTCCCTTATTGCAATTGAAATCAAATCTTTCCTTCCAAAATTAAAGAACTCTCCACACTTCTCTCTTCATTTCTCTATCTCTCTCATTCCTTCACTCACTCTATCTCTCTTATATATCATTATCATTATCAATGACTAATTACGATTTTGACGGTCAAAATATACAATATAACATTCTCTAATTGTATTTAAATTAAATTAAAATACTAAAATTGAAATATAGCTATATTATATATTATATTTATATATTACTAACTAATTTAATAACTAAAATGTGTCATATTACACTCTCTTATTAAAATTTAGAGAAAATATTTTTCTCTAAAATTAGTAAATATCCTTCTTATATTTTCTTATCTACCTCTCTTTTTTTCTATTTCTCTATATCCTTCCTACTCTATATATAATTTATAATTCATATTTTATATTAGTAATTTGACAAATCAAAATTTGTCACTAGATATTTTCATTATAATTAAAATAAAAAATTTTCTCAACTTTCAAAATTAACAAACTCTCTCTCTCATTCTTCTTCTTTATCTTTCTCTCTCTTTTTTCTCATTCTCTATTTTTCTCTACCTTTATGTTCTACAAAAAATAAAATTAACAACATAATATAATTTAAATAAAAAATATTATTATATACATATGTTTTATTTAAATTTAAATTTTTACTGCTTATCTTTTTAATATATATTTTTACTTCTTTTCTTTTAAATATTTATTATATATTATTTAAAAAAAACTAATGTTGTGATTAAAAGTTAGAATCAAGATTCAATTATTTTTTAAAAAATGAGTTAATTTTATAACTATCAATATAAATTTTTTTATGTTAATATATAATTATATTTTTATATATATAAAAAAATATTATTTTTAAATAGCATGTATAAAAATTAATTATTTATATTTGTGTAACAAATTTAATACCTAATCAAATATAAAAATATACACGTTAAATTCTTTTAAATTTTAGATAACGAATGTTAAGATTAAGTAAAAAAATTAAACTCTTTCATTTGAAAATAATAACTAAAAAATTTATTATTTAATTTTGTTTAAGATTCTGGTCTTCTTAGCCGACGGGAATTTTTGTCCCTTAAAACCATTTTATAAAAGTCGTTTAATACTATAAATTTTTCGTGTCATAATCTATAATACCAGGACCTACGTAATTTTAAAAGACTTAAATTTCCATAATAATATTAGGGGTAAAAATACTAGTTGATGTCTAAATTTTATCTAATTTATTTTTTATAATAAATTTTAAATTTTTATCTTTTGAATTAAATATTAATTTTTAATAATTTTTAATAAATTAAACACTTTCTTTTAGATGTCATAGCAATCAACAATTTTAAATGAAATCATTCAAAACAGGTATACATGTTTACATTTACATAATTTTACATTAACAGTATTTTACACCTTTCGTGAAAAAGTTGCAAAATTCTAATAGGACACTCTTGAATGTTGACTTAATGTCCTATTAAAACACGAAGGTGGAGATTGGTGAGATTAAGTACAGAATTAATTTTTCTTTTTCCATCACATAGTTTTTTTTTTTTTAATATTTATGATATGAATGTGAAGGAGGGTTAAAAATTAATTGTACCTTAGTTTTTTTTAAAGTTAAATAATCAGAAATTTATTTTACTATTTGTAGTATTGTTAAAAGTAGATAAGGATATTTTAGTCATTTCAAACGTTAATGTTAAAAGGGCATTTTACCTCTTATGATAGATTAGGTGAATATTTTAGTTTTTATAAAGTTAAATTCACATTTTAATTTCCAATACACTTCAACAATATTTAACTTGAAAGGATATAAAATTAATTCTAAAAGGTTAATTAAAGTATTGAAAAAGATCCTTTAATTCTTTTGCAATATAATACAAAAGAATATTTTTGTATTTTCTTAATTAAATAGAAGGACATTTCATTATGAAATAATTAATATATGATATGTTTTTAATTTTAATTAATATATTTGGGTAAAATATAAGATATAAATTGCTGGGACTAAATATAATTTGATGGCATATAAAAAAGAAATATTTTACCAAATATTAATCATACATCCAACCAAATTTGATTACATTAACAAGAAATTTAGAATATATACATAAATTATGAGATTGTATCATAGTTTATGTTATGTTTCATTTTATGTGTAAACCATGTAGGGGTCCCATAATTTTTGTATGTATTTTAAATTTGCTAAAGAGTCTAGGAATTACATAAAATTATAAATAGGACCGAAATGTAAATTTTTAGGAAAGTTATAAAAGAATAATATTGGAGGAGTTTTGTTTTATGTAAGTAATTTGCTGTTGATTTTTATATACACATAGTATTTTTAAGAAAAATAGTTTTATAAATGTTCTATTAAGTGATTTTCTTAAATAAATTAAATTTATATTTATACTTATATTTTTCAAATTATTTACATTTTTGAACTTTATTATTTATTTTTTCTGGAAACTAAAAAAATATTTGCAATGCGATTTGAATCGTCTTGGTTTAGTTTTATCTTTTAATTTTATTCAAACAATTATGATATCTATTGCATTGATTTAATATAAATTTATTTTTTATTCCTATCTAATTCAAATTATTGTGATTTGAATTGGATTGAATCAGTTTATTCAATTTAAAAAAAAAAAACAATTCAAAAGTTTTAAATTAAAACACTTTTAAAATTTAAAATTTGTATACAGTATAATTTAAAATACAAAAATTCAAAACTTTGACACTAATTGGTTTATGTCCATCCAAATTTTAAATTCTTATCATTTAAATCAAAATTGATTCAATTGAAAAATAAAATAAAATCAATATAATCCAAATTCTAATAAATTACATTGATTTTATCTTTTAAATCAATATATATAGAATAATATTACACATCTAAGTCTTTTTATTAACCAAATTTAGAATCTAGTATAACAAAAATCAGTTATGACTAGTATTATTCTAAATTTTATTATTTAAATTGGTTAAACTTATTCATAGAAAGACTTAGAATGTGTAGCATTATATATATATTATATATATTGGGTTTCAAAAATGGTATATTGTGTTTCAGCTATGTTGACTTAGAATGCTTCTTTAGACGGTTCTTATTATACCAAAAACAGGGCTTTCGTTGTGCATGCTAAACTAACATCTACTCCAATTAGATCCATTCGCATACATGGGCAATCTCATTTTAAAAATGCCTCTCAGCCCATTCTTTATGCTCCATTCAAGCCACATAATGGAGCACAAGAACGTGAAAAAAAACGGAGCCCAAAAAGGGAAACTGCGCACAGCATTAGAAGCTCGTCCGCACTAAGCTGCGGCTACACAACAGCCCATTCTCTGCGAAGCTGCTCCCCCACCATAATTGTCCAAAATGAAATGCTTGTGTCACATATCAGCACACTCATGTCACACATACATCTGTACATGTACATGGTTGTAATATGTACAGAAACGAATTAACAAGAACTAACCAATCATCTCAAAGGGCTAAAGCTATACAAGGTGACCAAAACTTAGACTACTGTCTCTTTTGAAACTAACAGTTCAACATTCAGCAGGTTTATGCAAACGATAAGAATGAATTAACTAGGTCTTTGTTCTTGAAATGCCAAAGGACATGGTATTTTATCAGCATGGAAGAATCAATGGAAGTTCCAAGTATGCATTAGTTGTTGATCATTCTAAACTCGAATCTGGAAAGCTGCTGAGGAATGCTGGAATTAATGGAACCATATTTCTGCAACCAGGTTTGATTCATACACAAATTAGGATATGATCCTTCTAATGCAAACTTTAAGATTAGTCGAACCATCTTCAAAATCAAAAGCTTCAGTTCATGGAAATGTTTTTATATACCCACCAATTGATAAAACAATTTTCAACATAGTAACAGGAAGAAAAAAGAATAAATAAATCATACATAATTTGCCATACCTGAACATTGTCACACAGTTGAAACATTGGAACAGCAAGAAGTGCTAGATCTCCCGGCACCTCAAAGTATCCCCTATCAGATAAATGGACCATGTAAAGCACTCTGCACTCCTGCACAAAGTACTAGCATAATTGTAATCATGGACCAACAAAATCAGGAGTACATGATATTCAATGACAATGGTAAGTTACCTTTGATTTTGTTATGTGAGGAGGACAGTATGAATACATATAGGTTTTGAAGTTCGGTCTCCACCATCTTGCCACACATTCACCTATCTGCAACATCAACAATATCTTCTGGTATGGGCCGATATAATGTGGAAAGACGACAATATTACACTCATCCAATACACAGCAGTAGGTATAGAATCCTAACAATTCTCCAGCTTCAGAGATTCATTCATCCATAAGACACAAACATTTTGATTCTTCTACAACCACATCAGTTTTACTTTGTCCAAGTCTTTGCCTCTAGATAATTTCTTCGATACATCTAAAAAGCAAGTAATACTATAACAGTACCTGCCAGGCAGGCTCAAGATTTTGCAAACTAGGACCGAGCTTCAATCCCTCAATTTCTGTAAGTTAAAGAACAAAAGCACAAAGTGGAAATTCAAGATCCTAATAATATTCCCAAATTACTATCATGTTAAACAAGTGGAAATTCAAGAAATTCAAGATCCTACCACTCTCAACTGTACAGAGATCAATGGCGGCGATAGTAATCCTGTTTCTTAGCCTTACTTTGCGATCTTTGTATAAAACCTTTCCAGGGCAGGCACTAAAAAACCAAGTTTTGCTTAGTATCTGAAAGGAAACAAAGAATTGAAAAAAAATCTTTACCTCATTGATGTGCTGAACCCGCGAGGGCCCTGTTTCGAATCTGTTGCCACATCTTTGGCATGTGAATTTGAACCTGAAATGCGATTCTCGGCAGTGGACTTCCAAATCCAACTTCTGACTGAACTTCACGTTTTCACAATGCGCGCACACATAGGTTGGCCCTGCAGGTTGATCATCTTGCGGTTGATCATGATCCGACATTAATGGCAGCAATTGAAAATCGAGGGCAGAGAGAGAGAGAGAGAAGATGGCGGTGAAAACTGAAAATGGGGGGAATTTTGAGATGAAGAGAGATTTTTATTTTTTAGATACATATATTTCATGAATATGAGTCATTTTAAATTTATTTAAAAAAAAAATATTCATTTTTTATCTTAAAAAGAAATAGTAGACAAAAAGTTCTTTTATATTTAGATAAATATTTAAAAAATTCCAAATATTAAAAACATTTTTTTTCTATTTTTATAAATAAAGTATAATTCGATTTTAGAAAAAAATCATTTATTTTTTTATAAAAATATATTTTTTATTTAAATAAATCAATTAAAATTAATACTTGCTTAGACTTAATTTTATCATTTTTTTTATTTTAAAAATAACTTATAAAATATAAATTTTTTAAAATGGTATCATCTATGTTTTTATTATAATTTTCTTTTAGATAAAAACAAAAATTATAATGATCGTAATTATGGTAGTGATTGTAGTTATTTGAGAATGAACGTGATAGAATAAAAAAAAATAATGATAAAAAAATTATACTTTAAAAATAATTAATTTTGATTAAAAGATTAGCATAAAATAAAATAAATTATACTTTCTTATAGTTATTAATAATTTTGTTATTATATGTTTGCTTTTATAATGTAAACTAAACAATATTTGGCATTTATATATATGGGTGAACTAATATGTTTCTGAATTTCTTTCCCAATGTTAATTAGGGTAATGGGAAAGGATTTTGTGCCGAAGGTGATGTAGTATCAATAATTTCTACCTCACTCATAGGTATAGGTATAATACACAAATAAAAACCAACAACATGGATATAATCAAAATAGTTAATATTTCGATTTATTTCTTGTAATATTTTAATATTACAATTTTAATTAAAGCAATCGTCATTTTTTATTTATTCCAAAATGTTATGAAATTTGAATTTTAACTACTTTAATTTATATAAAACATACAGAACTAAAATATTTTTTTGTAAATAATCATCAGATTTGATAGTAATCAATGGCTAAGAGAAGGGGGTTGAATCTTAACCCTTTTTTTGTTGAGTATTACTTCCTGCCTTTTAAGATAGTTTCAGGAGATTTTTCTACTTTTTGTTTTCATAACCAATCAAGAGATATTTTTTAATTTTGTCTCCTACGCAACAGAAACAGATATGGAGTAGAAGAGAAAGAGAGAATCACACCAAGAAGTATCCTGGTTCAGCTGCAAAGTGCAATGCAGCCTATATCCAGTCTCCATCACAATTGTGACGGAATTTTACTATAATCAACAGATTACATACACCAATTCTTCCCTAGGAACTACCCATTCCTATCAAGGACAAGTCCAGAATCTATCTCCAAAACTAAACTTGACTTGGTTACCTACCAAGTTTTCAACTGCAAAGTGCTAACCCAACTTGTAAGGAAATTCTCACAGGATCATGAAACACAACACAGATGTACAAAGGAACTTTTAGACATTTATGACTTTTTCTTTAATTTTGCACTCTTTGCCTTTTTCTCTCACTGGCTTTTTCTTACAAACCTCAATCTGTTTGCCTTTTTCACCATGAGACTCAGACAGACAAAACTAAAGAAAAGAATACAAAATAAAACCCATTGAAGGAAAAGAACTTCTGTAAGTTTAGGGTAGCTATGAGAACTCTATGCTTTCTCTTCTTGTCTCAACCCTTGGCCGTTCACCGTTATTATAGAAGGGGAAGCTTCTAAGGTTGAAACCGGTTCAACCAAGCCACTTTCTTCTTCTTCAATACCAAGGCCAGTTCGAACAGAGAGAAGAGAGAGGAAAAATTGAAAGCAAATCAACATGCATGTACCTCTACACGTGGAAGTTACACTTTAAATCGATCGGTTAGGAAATGACTATAAATAAGAGAGGCCTTGAAGATACAAGAGTTGAAACTTTGTTTCAGAAATTACTCATGCACACTCACATTCCAGAGACTTTTTTAGTCTTGTTCGAGTTAATTTTCACATATCTTTATTTTTCATTTATCTTTTCCGCAAACTTTACTTTTCATGCAAATTTATCTTTCAAGCAACATTTACTTTTTTGTTCAATTTTATGTTTCGAAACCTTTAATTTTTATGTCAAAAGTCTTTTGATTTAATCAAAGACATTTTATTGTTTTGTTTAAATTCAATGCAAACCATTTTAATTCTAGTTAATCTTATTTTTAAAGCCTTTATTTATGTTTTTTTTATCTTTTCTTTAAATTTCGCTTAATTAAAGAATCTTTGATGCACGGTTAGAAAATTAGTACCCGCAAAAAAAAAGTTAATTTCGCTCCTAGACCATTAAAATCAAATCACTTTCGATTTACTAAAAATCAACTAAATAATAACAAAAATAAAATTAGGTTTCTAGTATGCGATATTATAAACTAAATTACCAAAATATTATGTTCCAATTAGAATATATAGGATGCGACATAGATTATATAATGTTAAAAAATTACGGTACAAGAACGAAGGTTACACCAATCATATCGTGTTCTTTTACACAAAAGACCTTTCACATGTATGCAAAAGAATAAAATTGATAGTAAAATTAAAAGAGAAAAATTAATCTGTTATCATTCTAATTAATAACGACTAATTCATCAACTTAGTTTCATAATTATATAATTTTTGTTTCAAGTTGATGGTAAAAATAACAGGAAAATTCCATAGACTCAGAGAGAATCAGAGAATTGAAGGTTGAAGACTTGAAGTCGAAGTGTTCTTTTTCTTCCGTTAAAAATTTCGTTACTTTTCGTAAAAATGATAAAAAAAAAAAAATCACGTTGGATCTTCACTTATAATTTATAAAAACAAGTGTTGATATTTGATGAATTATTATTATTGTTATTATTATTATTATTATTATTATTTGTAGGTATTTGTAATCCCCGAGGCACTACATATAGGGTATTTTCCAGATGTGGGTGCAAGTTACTTGCTATCTAGGCTTTCTGGCTATTTTTGGTGATTAATTAATTAACTCAAATGCTTCATTTTATATATTATGTGTGTATATATACGAAAAATATTATTAAATTATTTATTTTAAAAAATTAAATTAATAATAAAAATATGTAAATTATTATATATCTAACACATCTTAGACACATCATATATCTATAAAATAATAATTATCTACAATTCTTACTTTTTTCATAAAAATGGCCTTATTAATGAATCAATATGATTTTTTATTTGCTAGTTTTACCAAATTATTATTTGCAGGGGAGTATTTAGGGTTAACTGGAGCTAGTTTGGATGAAATAGAAATGGGAGCATGTGGATTAGCTACACATTTCGTCCATTCCACGGTAATATATATAGTATTGGATTCATAATAATGTAACTGTTCATATATGACTTAACATTAAGGTCCAGGACTAAATAAGACAAAAATGTCCAATATATAAATTGGCCTTTTCTTGTAATCGACCTCCGTCCAAAAGGCCGGATCCTACGCAAACTCCACTAAAAGGAAGTCGGGAGCCAGATTAGCTGGCAGATAACACTTATTCAAATAAGTAACTACCCTTAAAATCTCTCAACCCACTTTCAAGAGTCAAATCTTAACCTCCCTAAGATAAAGGGACAGTTATCCTCCTTAAAAGGTAGAACCACTCCAATAGTGGTTATAGGTTCACCACTATAAGTACGCTGACAACCCTCAGGTATCTCCAAGTTCTCATACTCTCTTAATTTGTTTAAACCCCCTGCTAATTTAAGTATCGGAGTGTCTTTGCAGGTACCACCATACTTCCATCACTCACCTACAAGTCGGACGAAGGCTCTTAATTCGAAGCCAAATCAAAGACCTTCTTCCCCAGACAATTGGGCTAACATCGCGAGTCCGATCCACCAACCTCCGGTTACCCAACGTAACAGTAACCATATCTTTATTTCACATTGTAATTATGAAGTATCATTTCTCAACAATTTTATTTTTTTTCAATTTTTTGCTTTTCATTCTACGTAATAGAAGCTTAATGCATTGGAAAATACCTTACAAGCTATTACTTCTTCAAATGTATCAACAATTGCTGCTTTAATAATAGAAACTTTTACAGAGAAACCAACTGTAGAAAAAGAAATTCCCTTTCAAAAGGTAATTAATTATTACGTCATTAAGAATATTATTATTTTTCTTTAATTTCAATTAAGAAATATATTATTATATATGCATATATAATAATATATAGAAAAGTCTAGGGGATCAGTAATTTTGTTAAATTTTGGCCAGTATGTAATTAATAAAAAAAAGTGAGTCATTGGATGAAATTTTACATCAATCTCACACTATTAAAATCATCATTGATGAATATAAATCACAAAATTGTTGGCCCCTAGTATTGCTCATAATATATTTCTTAATTAAAATTGTTGAGAAATGATACTTCTATTACACATGTGTGCTATTTGATAAAATTGACTATAATAATGCATTTCAACTAATCCTGTTCTCACTATGAAAAAAAAGATTGGAGATTATAAACAAATGTTTCTCAAAAGGGACAGTGGAAGATATAATTCAATCCTTGGTAAGTATATATATTATTTAGTGGTGTTTAATTTTAGTACGATGATAAATTCATATATATCGATACGTAAAAAATATAGACAAAAAATAATAAAGTATGTAAAATTTATTCTTCACATCAGCATCAATTTTTTTTTAAAAAAAATTATACATCATATAACTAATTTTACTAAAATATCTTTATAATTTAATAAAATAAAAAATATTTAATTTTTTAAAAGACTTAAATACCTTTTTTTATATGTTAGACAAAAGTTACTCTTTAGATTAATCAAATTGTTTAATTTTACCGTTTCAAAAATTAAATAATCTAAAAAATAAAAACGAAAACACATTTAACAAAATTATTTATCTCTCTATGAACTCTAATCAATCATTCATACCAAAAAAATTAAACAAATCTAAAAAATATTAAAAAAATTCACTTTATTCTTTGTTCTGTTGGATTTTTCACCCAATCTTCATATCTCTTCTTTGTGTTTGTATCTCCCTCTCTTTCCTGCAATCTGTCTCTTGGTAAAGAAGACAAAGAAGCTTCTTCCGCGACACCCTACCAAAGTCACCACATCTTTCGTGCGCGCCTCACCCAGTCGAGGAGAACGTCGTCGCCGTCTTGTGCGTTCCAAAGAGCGTCGACGTCTTCTTGGTTCCATAGAGCGTCGCCGTCTTCCTCATTCTTCATTACCGTCGTCAGCCTCTCCCTTCCGGTAATTTCCTCTCTGTGATTTTTGTGATTTTAATTATTATAGCATTGGTGTGATTTTTGTAATTAGTGTAATTTTGTTTGATTTATGTGATTTTATATTATTGTTATTAATTTTGACAAAATGAAAAACTTAAGAAGATCAAACACTTTTTTTTTAGATATATTTTTGTTTTGAATTTTTTATTTTTAAATTGTTTTAAATTTAAAATTATAAAATTAAAATTAATTGAATTTTTTATTAAATCAAAAGAATTAAGGTTATTTTTGTCCAATACAAAAAATATTTAATTTTTTTGTAAAAATTAAATAAAAATTATATTTTATTTTTATTAAAATATAAAGGTGATTTAGTAAAAATATTGATATAATATGTATTTAAAAAAATTAATTATTAACGTGAAAAATATAATCTACGTGTCTTGTTCTAATTTGTTCATATTTTTATTTTATCAATACGTGTAAACACATTATATATTAATTCGTAGAGATTTTAGATTCACCTATAGGTATTTGGCTGGTTTTTGGCTAATACTCTTTTTGTTCCCTAACATTATTTATAATATAATAGTTTATCTAAATTAAAATTCATCGTTATTGCAAATTTTTGCACTAATCTATCTCTATGCATTGAGTTTTTTAGATTAGAAAAGGCAGAATACAAAACATTGAAGAATGTTTTTACAGGGATTATAACAGACTTTTTTACTGAAATGCACATGATAAATTCTTTAATTCCCAGAATGTATATATGTAAAAATGTTTCTCAAAATGCGTATGGCTATTTTTAGGATGGCGGACACGAAATGGGTTTTCACACCATTCCTAGTATGGTGGCCACAAAATGAGAGGACCATTTCACTTAGGATCATTTCACTTAGTGCAGGCACGAAATGACGTGGCAGAAGCGAAATAGACAGAACAAATCCGGGACAGCAGACACGAATTGAGGATACGGCTCATCAATGTCAATTTGAATAAACAAAAATACACAACAAAACATACAATATAAACAGCCTACCTGTTTCTGTAACTCAACAATAAGCTGTATGTCTTTTTCTTGAATATGTTCTTGAAGATTATGTATTTATTTCATATGAACTCTTTGAGCTTCTGAATAAATACGCTCCCTTCTACAAAGATTTTATCCATTGAAGCATATTGAAAGTTGAGAATAACATAATTGGATAATAACCAATGTGTCATTTTTTCAACAAAAAACACGAGAGCTTCCATACACATGAAAGAGTACAGGTATGTATCTCTTTTCATGACAGCAAAGTATATATCAAAGAAAACCTGGAAGTTGCTAGCTCTTTGTTTTGCTCACGAAGAAGATCTTGCTTTGCCCATGCCTAAAATAAAAATACAAGCAAGCAGCATATCTGAAAAACAAGTATCGGAAAAAGTAAAATATAAAAAAATGAGAAAAGAAGAATCACAACATACTGCTTCATTGTCTAATTTAATAGTGTGCAGTTTTCTTTTCTTCTCTTTTATTTTTTTTTTAATTCATGAATTGTACGTTTTCTTTCACAAAGTTACTTTTACAGCCAGATAAACATGGTTTAGAGCAGAATATTAACTAGTGCATCATGAGAAGAAAAACATGTAAGCTAATAAAAAAATAAATATTGATCAAAATTAAAACAATGATACTTTTAAATTCTGAGGGAAAAATAAAATTTATATTAAATTATTGGTAATGTAAAACATGATTACAATTTGTATTGTAAAAGGCCCTTGAATAATACATAAAAATTGAAAACATGATTACAGTAAAGTATTCCACTGCTTTGCCCATTTCGTGTGTGTCTGCATTGAGTTGGTTCATTTCGTGTGCTTCATACACGAATTCTACCATTTCGTGTGTCATAGACGAGGTCTCCCATTTTGCCTGCTGTAGAAGATGTGACCCGTGTCAGACCCAATGCACCATTTTGTGGCTAACCCAAACAAAATGGCCGTGCATATTTAAAGAAGAAGATCAAACCGTGCGTATATTGCGAATTAAAGAATTTCTCATGCGCATTTCAGTAAAAAAGCCATTATAACATTGCTTGCCACCTTAATCGAAGAACAATAAGCAATGATTTCTATGAGGTATTTAAATAAATAATTTTTCCTCTGAATAAAGCTAAGAAAGTTTAGCAAATAAATAAATAGTTTCGGGATTATTATTTCATCAATATGAACTAATTCAATATACATCATATTCCAAGAGTTACTTGAAACTGGGTTGTATTTGGGCCTGAAGGTAAGGTCTATATTCTCTTTGTGACGACGTCTGATGACTCGCCTTCCGTGTCGCTGTCCGAGTTTTTCATGAGGAGGTGAAGGGGTGGTATTTATAAGACACTATGATACTTAAGTTAGTAAAAATAACAGCAGGTTTATAGTAGATTGGATTTTCTTTATACTTGAAAGATATCAATGTATTTATAGGTGATGAGTCAATAATCACCGTTAAAATAATTTTACTATTGGTGACAAATAACCGTCTCTTTTGTCTAAGAATTGTTAAAATCTTTTTTATAGAAGTAAGTGAAAAATAGTAAGAATTAATTATAATTTCTTTAGAAAGAATTATCACTTTATAATATTCTGTTTGACCTCTTGAAAAATCGATTATTCGTTAACTATCTTCTGAATTTTCTTTACTTTAAACCTGATTTATGTTTTAAAGTAGGGTATGACCATTTGATTAAGTTCAGAGAATGACCGTATATTATAGATCAATATTAATAACTACTAAGAATATGAAGAGATTGAGATTGGCTTTATTATTTGCCTCTTAATAATTTTTTCTCTTTTTATTTTTGGCAATTTATTCAAATTAAAACTTTTGATGCATGGGGTTCAAGAGCAAAGCTGTTTGATAAAGACAACAAGCCTGAGCTATAAGTGATCTTAATTTTTATCTATTAGATATAAATAATTAGGACAATTTACTTTAATAAACCATTAACATTTTAATATCATACAGATTCTCTAAAATGTAAAAGAATATTTGAATGTCCTAAGTTGTATTTCTATATAAATCAAATTTAATAAATTCGATTTACCTAAATACGCACTAAATCGAACTCATGAGATTCGAATTGCATGTAAATGGATTTTGCATATAAATTGAAGCTAGTGATTTCAAATTAAAAAAATCATACTAAATCGATACAAATGGATTCGATTTATATATGCTAGTAAATCGAATCCATCCAATTCAATCCATAAACGTGAAGAGAAGCCCATAGTAAATCAAAGCTAATGGTTTTAATTTAGTAGTTTGTGTAAATCGAAACCATATATTTGATTTACATGCAACACCTCTCTCAAATAATTTAAATTAAATGGATTCGATTTATGGTGAAAATGGCTATATATACAAATCGAATTTCATTCATTCGGACTACAAAACATACAAACCCCACACCCAACCCCACCATCCAGATCTGAAATCATCGAAAAGCAACCCAGGAATATTAGAAGCTGAACACATGGAGGACGACCCGAATGGTCTATATCGACTAGATGGAGTTGTGCGTAGTGATGGCGCCATCCACCTCGAGGTTAGTGAATAAATTTTCTTTTTTTAAACATAGATTAGTCATTTTAGTAATGTTAACATAAATCGTGTGGTAGTTAGTTAGAGTATTCTAGTGATGTTAATACAAGTGCATGATAGAAATAATAAGCTAATAGGTGGTTGGATTTTGATAACTTGAAATGGTACCAAAGAAGGTTGTTTAGGATTGTAGGATATGTTAGATTTTTGAAGTTATTAGTCTTATATTCAACGAAATTTGGTTGATAAGTCACAACTAGATGGAGTTGTGCGTAGTGATAACAAAATTGCTTAATCCAGACAGATTTAGTCTTTATTACATACGGATTTTTGGTTAATGACAAAATTATCGACGAATTTTGTCGCTCTATAAAAGTTTCGTAAAAAATTATTTACCGACAAATTTTTTCCGTCTCAATTTATATAGATTAAGTTTAGATTGAGATGTAACTAGATTGAGAATGTTGCAATTATGTAATTTTGAGTTATAATTTATTTAAACATGTCATTTGTTTTCTATTTTATACTTTGCTGAAATTGTTAATTATTTTTATTTAATTTAAAAAAAGTTAATGATTTAAAACTTTTAAATTATAAAATGTTTAATTTAATTTAATCAACTTTTTATTAAATTATAGAATAATATTACGTATTTAAGTTTTTTTTATGAAACTAAGTCCAATCAAATTAATAATAAGACTTGAAATAATGTTAGCTATAGATTATTTTCGTTATATTAATAGTAGAATTTTGTCAATAAAAAGAAAATTAAATGGACTTTACACAGATCAAACAATTACAATGTTTCTACAGGCTACCTGATTGCTTACAACTTCTTTCATGAATTTTTGGAGCTTTGTTCTCCAATGTTGAGTCTAAGAGGTCTATGGACGTCCTTGTGGAAGCTCTCAATTCTCCACAAAATCCAAATTTCTCTAAAAAGTTTACCATGAACATCTACAAATTTCCTTTCTTTTTTATTGCTGATTTCCATCCACTCGTAAAATTTACCCTTGCTGTCATGAAGAAGAAGAAACCCAACTTCATTGCTTGGTCAGATGCAGAAAAGTTCAAAAAATTTGGGGACAATCTCAATTCAATTGGTGCTTACCTAGTGCAGATGTTCTTGAATTCAACTCATGTGGTTGACGGCAACTCAAGCGCATGGCAATTTCTGCTGCAACAAGTTGCGATAACTCTTTAGATGGCCTGAAAGGAACAGAATATCTGGATTTTTGAGCGCAAACGTCGTAATGGTAGCTTCGATAAAAAAGTTATACCAAGATCTTCTGTGCCACTCTCCCTCTTAGTTCTTATTATTAATATTCACTTTTTCTTCTTAGTAGTTAGTAGATGAAATATTTATAAGGTTAGTTGGTAATATCCCTATAAATAGGGTGACTCTTTGTATCATGTATTTTCCACACGACAACTTTACATATATTATTATCTTCTTATTTTGCTATTCTCCCAGAAATTTAACATGGTATCAGAGCCATGGTATCCTCGTTGAAGAGGATAAGCCATTAGTTTTTCGGTAAAAGATCACAATGCTTCTTCTTCAAACCCAAATAATCAATCTCCATTGTCTTCTTCCTCTCTAATGCAGAATCATCTTCTAATGTAGCACAAGATCCCACTAGCTCTTTTTATATTTATCCTAAGAAAAATCCAACCTCTGTCCTTATCATTCCTATCCTTATTGGCAGCAACTATCACTCTTAGTGTTGATCCTTTTCTACGGCCATCATCTCCAAAAACAAATATGACTTTTTCATTGGCTCTATTCTTTCTCCTCTAAACTGATGATCTTCTGTTTCCAATATGGAGAGCGTCGCAATAACCTGGTGTTGTCTTGACTATTTCATTCCCTCTCTCCTTCTATTACCTAAAATTATGGTCATTGAGAGCTGAAACGTGCCTTCACGTGCCTCTCAAAGTTTGTTGTCACTGTCACTTCTTCTTCTTTTTCTCTTCTTTTCTCCTTTTTTCCTTTCTCCTTTCTCCTTCTTCCTCTGTCAAAAACCACCTCCTGTCTGTACATTTTCTTTCTCTCTTTATCTATCTGTTCAATCCGCTGACGTCGTCGACGTCCCCGACGTTTCCTTTCTTCTCTCTTCTTTTTCTTCCTGCTCCTTCCTGGTTGTCTCACTCTCGAACACAGAACTAGAGCAGTAGCCCTGTTTCTCCTTTTCGTCGTGACTAAAATCGTCAGCCTGCCACACACGTGTCTTCCTTCTTCCTCTGCGTCTCGCGCCACACGCCTCTTCTTCAACCATCTCATCAAAATTTATCCAAGTTGGAGATTATTGACTTCTTCCATCCACCAGCTTGCGGATGCATATTAAAATATTATTAGTGTTGTTAGCAGTTGAGATTTAAGTTAGTAATGACCAGTAGTTAGTAGATGAAATATTTATGAGGTTAGTTGGTAATATCCCTATAAATAGGGTGACTCTTTGTATTATGTATTTTCAACACGACAACTTCACATATATTATTATCTTCTTATTCTGCTCTTCTCCCAAGAATTTAACATTGTGTTCGTTTCTAATGATTATTGGGAGATTCTTTTTGCTTTGTTGAGTCCTTGTAATATGGACACTTGTTCCTTTTTATTTCTATTAATGAAATATCATTGATTTTGAAAAAAAAAATTTTTTTGTTATATTAAATTAATTTAGTTAACAAAAAGATTTGAATGTGTAATGATATTATTCTAAATTTATATTTATCTAAATTTTAAATTTAAATTCTCTAAAATAAAAAATTAATGAGTAATGCTAGGGCCAGTAATTTTTGTCATTTGTAGCCATCAAATATTGTCATTTGTAGCCATCAAATAGCCATCAATTAATAATATAAGAAATTAATTACGGTTAATTTTGTAACTTTTACAAAATATAAATTTAACTATCTTAAGTTGAGAGTAATTATTTTTGAATTTGGATCCTCTAAATTTTAAATTTTTACTTTAGTGGGTAAAGTGTGATCTCTTACCCTTAAATGGTTTCTCTCTCATATTTTTTCTTGGTCCCACCTATAAAATAAATGGTGAGAGATCACACTTTACTTTCTAAAGTAAAATTCAAAATTTAGAGAATCCAAATCCATTATTTTTTTATTTTACTATTTTTTTAAATTTTGTTTATTTTTATCTATTTTAAATTAAATATTAATTTTTTAACTTTTTTTAATAAATTAAACACTATCTTTTAGAAACCATATCAATCAGCAATTGTAAATTAAATCATTTAAAACACATGTATATATCTTTGAGCAACAGTCAAACCAAAATTTTTCTTTACAAATCTTTGAAGGAAACCCCATCTTTGAATAACCGTAATTCAATATTTAAAAATCAATGTTGTGAGAAAACCCCGCGCATAACACCCCCACCCAGCAGAAAACCCAAATCTTCTGTTGGAATTGGAAGAACAGCCAGCACCCATAATCCTTTCTTCTCTTCGAAGAACCGCCACTCTCAAACTCATCGCCCAACCCCTTCTCTCCTTTCTCTCTCTGTCGCTGCTCCTCGCCGTGGGTCGTCGCTGCTTCTCCCCTGCGTCGTTTCTGCTTCTCCCCTTCTCGCCGACGTGGAGTCTCTAGTCTCTGCTTCAACCCTCTCAGGTCTCAGTCTCTAACTCTCCCTGATTCTATCTCCCTGACTCTACCCCTCGGAAATTTGAATTTTAGTCTGAACATGCATATGATGTATTGATGATTCTGCTGAATTTTGAGATATTAATGTTTTCAATTTTTATTTGAATTCAGTCCGTTCATATTGAATTAATTCTGCTGAGATTAAGTTATAAATTCAATTGTTTAATTTATTAATTTTGCTAAGATTGATTTTTAAATCAATTATGTTGTATTTCTTTTGGTGAATTGTTGTTTTGCTGTTATTGATTCAAAATAAAATCATTGCCACAATTCTACATTGAATTTCCTATATGGCTTCATTCATATGATTTGGTTGAATTATGCCTATGATTCTTAGGTTCGATACATGATTTGGTTGAATTATGCTTATGATTCTTCGGTGCAGCACATTTTTTCTAGGGTTTGGTTTTGACGATTATTATGAATCCTTTTTCGTGTTTGTAGTTTTATTTGTGGGTGGAGTGAATTGACGTTTACTTTCTACGAATTTTCAAATTCTGTCTTTTTTTTTTTTAGATCTGACTCTTTGTAACTCAACATAGCTCGAGTCAGAAACATGGACGAGATTAATCGATGGGCAGACATTGATGAAGATTTGTTGAAAGAAATTTCAAAACGGTTCCATGCCTACCATGATTACATCCAGCTTCGATTGGTTTGCAAAGAGTGGAGCTTGAAACTTCCAAAGATTCCCAATGGAAACAAAATTCCGTGGTTATTGTTACCTGACGAAACTGTCAAGAATCATTCCTACGAAGACGAGGAGATTTATCATCTCATGCAATTAGCTGCTGCAGATGATGAAACTCTTGATACTTGCGCCCTTGAAGAGAAAGATATTTACCATATCATGCTGCCAGAGATGCAGTCCTACAGCAAGTTAATTCGCGGTTCTGGTCATGGATGGTTGATTGTCGTATCCATGTCTGATGGCACTATCCAAATGTTAAATCCATTTACAAATCGTAGATTGGATCTTCCTCCGGTCTCAACTTTTCCTGATATAATTGATTACCAGCCTGATAATCATGGGGATGAATACACACTGTGGGATTTTCGTGACATTAGGAGCACCACGGAAAGAGATGAACTGCATAGACTCCATGTTTGTAAGGTTATTATAAACTCATCTCCTGAGTGTGACATTGAAAATTTTATGGCGTTGGTGATATTTGGACCTAACCGGAGACTGGCCTTTTACAAGCCTGGCAATATGAGATGGGTAGAATTTCCAACAAGAGATAAGAGGTTTGATGATGTAATATTTTTCCAAGAAAAGATATATGCCATAAACAATTACGGGCAGCTATATGAATTTGATACAAAAACAAGAGCAGGGCTTAAGGGAGGAATCCATGAAACCAGACCTCCATCTGAAATTTTCCTAAGCCCTACCAAGCCTAAATATCTTGTTGGGTGCGCCAATGGAAGCTTATTAATGTTAGTAAGACATACAGAGAAAAAGAACAAAGAATATGAAACTTACAAATTTGATATCTATGAGTTAAAAAGAAACAGAAAAGAATGGTCAGCGTTAGATAATTTAGGTAACTATATACTAGTGATTGGATTTAATTCTTCTGTTCAAATTCCTGCGCCTTTTCTAAGCAAAGGAAATCAAATTTGGTTTACGGATAACCAAATAGCGGCGCAATCATCATTTTATGATCCTGTTGCTCAAGATATCGGCATCTTCGACTTGGACCATAGAAGTTTCCAGAGAGTATTGTTAGATGTGAAGCTCTTTTGTCCTCCTGTTTGGTTATCCTAATTCATACTCCTTAGTCCTTAAGCTTTTGCCCTTGTACTTTAATCTTTCCAAATTTCAAGTCTTTGAATTTGTTTAGACTATCTGTTACATATCCTTAAATATTAGTTCTCCCTGTATGGTGAATACATGTCTCCAAATTATTATGACGCTTTTAGGAGAAAGTTTTATATCTTCAAAAGATATGTCTCAAAAGTTTTTCTAAGGATTTAATTTATATATCTTCAAAAGTTTTAGCACAACATATCTTTGACCTTTATTTATTGCTTTGGATGTTTGGTTGCAATTGGAGTGTCTCTTCTGGACTTGGACTGGGATTAGCAATGCTCACGGCTTATATTTGTCTTTCATGCATTCCTCTAATTTCAAACATAGTCCACCTGCATTAGATTTTTGTAACTCAACACAATAAAAATCCTTAGAAAAGTTTATTTTTGCTGCAATAATTGTCTCCTCATGCAAATAAGGCTAGATGATGCAACTTTAATGTCAGCATTGTAATCCATGATTATTGATTACCTTTGAATGGAACTATGTAGAAATTATAAGAAAAGAATTCACTGTTGAATTCTCATGAGTTGGTGAATTCTTGAAGAGGGTAGGGTTAATTTTCAGTTGTGTAATATACTAATATTGGTCTTTATGCGTTATTTTTTAATGGCAAAAAAATATATAGATCGTAGGTCCATATTGTACTTTGTACCTAATATTATTATATGATCTACTTCTAGAACTATTGATCAAAAGTTTATTTTGTATTTTTAGTTTATTATGTCTATATTATTTTATGCCAAACTCATACAAAAGTCTCAATATACAATTGATAAAAAAAAAAAAAACTTATATATGTTTTTCTCATATTTAATTTACAATTAATATTCGTCCAAAAAGCATATCCATGATAATGAATAATAGATTAGTTCAGGTTAGTTTAGCTCATCTCAGATTGGGTATGTTAGGGAAGACTTTCAATTGATTTGAACAAGGTTCATTCTGTGTACTGGGTTTCATGAAATTGAATTTGGTGGTGGACATTATCAAATTCATAGAGTCATTTTTCTTTACTAACTCAGTATGCCTAACTTGACTTAATATATCATCCTGTAATGATGTATAATAATGTCAGAGACTCAGAGGATACTCTATAAAAGCTTAAGTGTATTCTTGCAAAATTATATTGATCAACCAATTTATTTATTTTTTATCTGATAATTTCTGAAATATTAATTTACGTGATGTAAGTCTTTTATACAATAGACTCAACGCAAGCATTTCACAATTTTTTATAAACTTTTTTAATTGTTTTAATAAGTATATATTACAAGCATACAAATAATGAAAGTAATTGTGTGTTTACATTTACATAATTTTACATCAACTGTATTTTACAAATTCTTTCGTGAAAAAGTTGCAAAATTCTAATAGGACAACCTTGAATGTTGACTTAATGTCCTATTAAAACACAAAGGTGGAGAATGGAGAGATTAAGTACAGAACAATTTTTTCTTTTTCCTACACATAGGTTTTTTTTTTAAAATATTTGTGATATGAATGTGAAGGAGGGTTAAAAATCTAATTGTACCTTAGTTTTTTTAAAGTTAAACAATTAGAAATTTATTTTACTATTTGTAGTATGTTAAAAGTGGACAAGGATATTTTAGTCATTTTAAAAGTTAATGTTAAAAGGACATTTTAGCCTCTTATGATAGATTATGTGAATATTTTAGTCTTTATAAAATTAAATTCAAATTTTAATTTCCAATACAATTTAACAATATTTAACTTGAAAGGATATAAAATTAATTATAAAAGGTTAATTAAAGTATTGAAAAAGATCCTTTAATTCTTTTGCAATACAATACAAAAGAATATTTTTGTATTTTCTTAGTTAATTAGAAGGACATTTCGTTAGGAAATAATTATTATATGATATATTTTTAAATTTAATTAATATTTGGGTAAAAATATAAGAAGATATAAATTGTTGGGACTAAATATAACTTGATGACATATAAATTTTTTTTTTTACCAAATATCAACTATACATCTAATCAAATTTGATTATATTAATAAAAAATTTAAAATATATACATAAATTATGAGATTTTGACACCATTTAAGTTATGTTTTATTTTATGTGTAAATCATGTCAGAATTCCAAAATTTATATATATATTTTGAATTCGCTAAAGACCACAGAAATTACATAAAATTAAATAAAACTGAAATATAAGCATTTTTGGAGAATTATAAATAGGTAATATTAGAGGAGTTTTGTTTTATGTAAGTAATTTGCTACTGATTTTTATATACACATAATATTTTTGAAAAAAAAATAGTTCTATAAATATTCTATTAAGTGATTTTTTAAAATAAATTAAATTTATATTTATATTTATATTTTTCAAATTATTTACATTTTTGAACTTTATTATTTATTTCTTTTGGAAACTAAAAAAATATTTGCAACAGGGTTTGTATTGTCTTGGTTTAGTTTTATCTTTCAATCTTATTCAAACGATTATGATATATTGATATCTATGGTAGTGATCTAATTTAATTTTTTTTTATTTCTATCTAATTCAAACTATTATGATTTAGATTGTATTGGATTGGTTTATTTAATTTTAGAAAAAAAATAATTCAAAATTTATATACAATATAATTTAAAATACAAAAATACAAAACTTTAAAACTTTATTGGTTTATGTCCATCCAAATTTTAAATTCTTATCATTTGACTCAAAACTTATTCGATTGAAAAATAAAATGAAATCAATATAATCCAAATTCTAATAAATCACTACAAGAAATTATCGAAATAGCGACCGATTTAGCGACTGATTATGGTGGTCGCTAATTAAAAAATAGAGACCAACTTCAGTCACTAATCGTTAGGGGTGTTCATGGGTCGGACGAAACCGGGTTTAATATGACCTAGACCCGGTCCAAAATATATACCGGGCCTATTTGTTAGACCTGAATCTGGCTCTAAACCTGATAAAATCTATACACTTTTAGGTCACGATTATATTGGGTGAAAACCGGGCCGTTAACATTACATTACTTTGATACCTTCTTGTAAGCTAGCATGTGAAAATATCAAAATTTCCAAAACTCCAACCATTATTTGACATGGTAAAATTCACTTAGAAAAATATAACAAGAACCAACCCTTCTATAAAATTAAAGTATAACCATAATCAATACTAATATTGTCTAATAATATCAAATATTTAAATCAATACAAATAACACAATGCATTAGTCTAAAGTCTTGTGTATTTTAAACATAAAACATTAACTTATAGTCTTATAATAACTAATAACACAAAATATTAAGGTTTACAATACTTAAATTCCACATAAGAATAGCTATCAGCCATCACTAATAACACAAAATATTAATTGTGTATGATGACGGGCCACCGGGCCGAGTCCGGGTGACCCGAGCTATATCCCGGACTCAACCCGAAATAATGACCGGGTCTATTTTTGAGCACCTTATTCAGCCCTAGACCGGGTAAAATCACACCAAATTAGCCCCTAAAATGTTCGGGGTCGGGCCGAGGCGAACCATGCACACCCCTACTAATCGTTAGCGGCTGATTTTTGAACAAGGCCACCAGACACTCACAAAAGAGTATCAGTTGCTAAATCGGTTGCTAACATATTTGGTCGTTGAGTAAATCGGTTGCTAAATGAGGATCACCTTTTCGGTCGCTAAATCGACCGCCGATGAAATCAGTCGCTAATTCCTAAAATTCTGATCCTAAAAATTCTATATCGGTCGTTAAATCAGTTGCTATTAGTAACCAATTTTTTCAGTCACTAAAATCGATTGCTATTATAGTAATTTTTTGTAGTGAATTATATTGATTTTATATTTTAAATTAATATATGTATATAGGATTTTAAAAGTATTAATTTTTTATATTTAAAAAAAATATTTTTTTAACACAAAAAATATTTTATATTTGAATAAATTTTTTAAAAAGAATTTTCAAGTATTAAAAACATCTTTTGCTAATTTTAGAAAAAAGGAAATAATTTGTTTATTTATTTAATAAAAATACTTTTTAAAAGATATATCCAAATATGTTTTTTAAATTAAATAAAGTTCTTTATTTTTTAAAAAGTTTTTTTTTCATTAAAAACCAATTTAAACCAATACTTTGACATCTAAGATTTTTTTTTTTTGTAGGGTAGAAAAAGAAAGAAAAGAGAGAACAATGGAAAAAATGAACTTGACATTGATACCCACAAGAAGAAGAATTAAGAGGCTATATCAACCTCGCGGATAGTGAGTAGTTAGTGACCATCTTTCTTGAGTTTGGGTCTATGACCCTCCCATAGGAGGTATTAATGCAATAACTAATGAGTGAATACTCCATCTGGTATCCGACAATTATTTCGAAAGGATAACGAGACCCTCAAGAAAAAAAAAACACCCAATCCGGCTTCTGATATTTTTTTTGGGACTGATTAGCCCCTGTGTAAAAAAAAAATAACATTAACTTTTTTTGGCACAGAGATCTCGTTGTTCTTTCGAAGTAATTGTTAGGGGCCGGGTTGAGTTTTTTTTTGTTAAGGGTCTCGTTATCTTTTGAGATAATTGTCAAGGACTGTTTTGAGTTTGATTCATAAATTAATTAGTTGTCGTGCAAATTACCTAAAAAAAAAGAGAAAATGTTAACCTAAAAGTCACTTCATTTATTTTTTTTTCGAAATAAAATAAAATAATTATTTTTAAAGGATTTTGTTGAGATTATATCTTGACAAATTTAAAATCACAATTGTTTCATTTTTAATATTGTTCCTGTATGCATATATTACGTACAATTGAATAAATAATAACTTTAATATATAATTTTATTTATTTTTTATGAATTTTCAAATAAGACGTTGTAACATCTCAAGTTTTTTTTTTGAAATATTTTATATATATTCTCTAATTTTATCAAAATACCTAAATTACTCTTTACCCCTTTTTTCTAAACACTAACTCTCTCCTAATACATACACACCCTGCTGAGAATGAAAGAAAGAAAAATAGCGAGGAAAAACAGAGAGGGAGAAGAAAGGAAGAAGAGAGGGAGAAGGAGGTGACACCGGTGAGACTAGACGTCGCCGTCGTTGCTGCGGATCAAGTAGGGAGAGGGAGAAGAAGTTCGAAATAGGAAATGGGAGAAGGAGAAAGGAAGAGGCACGAGAGAGGAGGTGTTGTCCCGCCGACCTCGCCATCGCCCCTGGAGACCGTCCCTGCTGCTGGAAGGGGAGCTTTGTTGTTGCCGTCGCAGCTGCAGGTATGGGGCTTCAAAGAGAGAGAGGAGCTCGCAAAGGAAAGAGAAACACAATGGCTAGAGAGAGGAGAGTCTCGGGAGGAGGGGGAGCTGGTACGCCTCGCCATTGTCGCAAGCTGCGCCACCGCGCCTCTGGTCACCGGGAATCGCGCTGACGTTGCCGGAAGCTGCCGTTGAAAACTCTGCAAGTTTGTCCTAACTCAGCTTTTCTTCTGCCTGTTCTGTCTTTGCCAGTTGGGGGTCACCGGAGCTGCTGATGCTCCATCATCTTATTTCCTTTGGTAAGACTAAACTTGTTCTACCTTGTCTTGCCATAAAGCTCTATTATTGACTCTGTCTTATCATGTTTGATGTCCCTTTTTGTCTTTGCTTAGTTTTAAACCACCGTAGGCTATTGGATTCGCTGCCATTGTTACCGTGGTTGTTCTATGTTATTGATACTAGGGCTGTTGTTGAGGTTGTTGCAGTGAGGAATCCAAGTTGTTGCTGCTACCTCGATCCAAATTTCATGCTCTTTCATTTCATTCTACTTCAACCTTCCTCACCTTTTATCTTAGCTCTCTGGTTTGATTTTTTCGGTCTCCTGGGACCAATTTGTGAGTAAGATTTACATTTATAACCGTTAATTTTTTTTGTTTATGCTATTATGAGTTTCTAATTATATTTATAAAATTATTGTTGAAGAACTTTGATTTGATTAGTATAATTAATTTATTATAATTGAAAAAATATTTTTATGAAGCTCATATCTTAGAAATTTTACATGAGACTTTATATATGTTTGATGAAGTTTTATATTATTTTAGAACATTTGATTTTACTCGAATATATACTTTTGAAGCATTGAAGTATTTGTTAGTACTTATTGACTTTGGAATTGTGATATGTGTTTGAAATAACTTATGATTGAAGAAGTTATGATTAGAAAAGATTTTTTGCGAGAAAGTATTATTTGATTTGATTCAATACCGTATATATTTGAAAGATCAAAGATTTATTATATTTGAATTTATACGATTTGAATTGGTTTGGGAGACTCGTATAAGAAAACCGTAGTTAACGGCGATTATGACGTTAATTTAGATGCATCTAACTCAGACTCCTGCTAGCAAGCGTGTTGCTAGCCTAACGTGTAGGTCACATGTTAGATCTGATATTCCGTTAGGACACACAAGAGGAAAGGGCTACCGATAGAGGTGGAGCCGCCCAAATGTGGACTTTTGATTTGATTTCTGTATGAGGTCTCCCTTATTGATTCACTTATTTATATAAATTATTATCTTATAACTAAAATTATGTTTATATGGTCTCATGTGGATTATAGATGTTCTGTCTAGTCACTTGGTTGCAAAACTCACTCCATTTTTCTAAAAATATTTTTCAGGAATAAATATTTGATTATGTGAGCCTTTCTATTCAAGAGTAATGATCTGCAATGAGTATCTATTCGTTGTTAAGTTCTTAGACATCATCTGCTCCATATGTCACAGGCAGGATCCACCCATATTTATTTTATTTTTTGTTTGTTAAAAATATGTAATTATTTATTTTAGACATTGTAAATTTATTTAAAATATTTATAACTTTCTTATTCAACTTATATTTGAATCGGTTAGGCTTGCTTGGAGATTATTTTCCTGAGCGCCGATCATGGTTCATTTTGGGTCGTGACATACGTATTCTCATGTATTTTCATATACCCCTCGAATGAAGAAGATAATTTAAATTTATATAATTATATTTATTATCTTTGTTTCTATTTTCATAATAATAATAATAATAATAATAATAATAATAATAATAATAATAATAATAATAATAACCAAGTTAGCTAATTAGGTACTAATAATAGAATTATTTTAAAAATTTTCAACTAGGTCTAAATACAAGTACAAAATAATAAATAGTTAGAGATGTTATATAATAATACTATTTCTTCTCCAAAATATAACTAAATTGTAAAGATTCATATCATATTTTTTAGAAGACTTTAAATACACACTATTTAGGGACTTCAGCTGAGAGTGAAATTAGAGGGGGGGGGGCAATTTAGACTTGCCAGAGCAGAACAATTTGCAGAAACATTGGAGGATTGTGGGCTGTTTGATATGGGGGCTATTGGGAGAAGATTCACTTGGTATAGGAAGGTGAAAGGTGGGGTGCAGGTGGCCAAGAAGCTTGATAGAGCAGTCATCAACCAGGACTGGCGACTAATGTTTCCGGAGGCTTATACTGAGGTGCTGGCGCGCCTTCACTCTGATCATTGCCCATTATTCACTAGGTGCAAGATGGCAAAGAGGGCTACCAAGGGCCATCGTCCGTTCAGATTCCAGGCTGTGTGGATGACTCATCCTCTTTTTAGGAATGTTGTTGATATAGCTTGGAATAGAGGAGCTCCGGATGTAGTCAAATGTTTGTTGGAGGTTCAAAAAGATGCAACTAGCTTCAATAAAAAGGTTTTTGGCAATATTTTTGTTAAGAAAAGGGAGTTGGAGAGGCTTTTGAATGACGTTCAGATTACTCTGGAAAGTCGTGAGGATCAACAGCTTAGGATCAAAGAGCAAGTTTTGCATCAGGAACTGAATGCTGTCCTTCTTCAAGAAGAGTTGTTGTGGTATCAAAAATCTAGAGAACAATGGGTGAGATTTGGAGACAGAAATACAAAATTTTTTCATCTGCAGACAGTTATCAGGAGAAAGAGGAACAAAATTCATGGGTTATTTTTGGAGGATGGGTCTTGGGCCACAGAGACTACGACTCTAGAAATGGCGGCAAATTCTTTCTTTCAAAAGCTCTTTTCTACAAGGGAGGATATTGACCTGGACGCCATGGGGCCTTTTCCTTGCCCGTCTCTTAGTACTGAGGCTTGTCAAAAGTTAGTGGAACCGGTGACGTCTGAAGAGGTTAAAAGAGTTGTGATGACCATGAGTTCATTTAAAGCCCCAGGGCCAGATGGATTTCAAGCAATTTTCTACAAAGAGTTCTGGGACTCTCTTAGCAACGATGTATGTGGACTGGTCAAGCGAGCCTTTGAGGGTGAGCCACTGAATGCGGCTATTTTCGATACTCTCATTGTTCTAATTCCTAAAGTGGAAGTTCCCTCTTCCTTACGGGAGTTTCGGCCTATTAGCTTATATAATGTAATTTATAAAATTGTCACAAAGGTTCTATTAACAGGTTCAGACCTTTCCTGTCGGAGATCCTTTGCAAGGAGGGTTCATTCCAGGAAGAGGAACCACAGAGAATATTATCATTGCTCAAGAGATTATGCACTTCATGAGGAACACCAAGTCTCGAAAAGGGACCATGGCATTCAAGATTGATTTGGAAAAAGCTTATGACAGGGTAGACTGGCGTTTTCTGGAAGCTACTTTAGTCCGATTTGGGTTTCCAAAGGCTACCATTAATCTTATATTGAATTGTGTGACTTTCTCTTCGTTGGCAGTTTTGTGGAATGGGAACAGGCTCCAAAATTTCAATCCGAAGAGAGGGTTGAGGCAAGGAGATCCTATGTCTCCTTATCTTTTTGTACTCTGTATGGAAATGCTTGCCTGCTTTATCTCTCATAGAGTTTTCCAAGGTTTGTGGAACCCAGTTGCGGTTTCTAGGAATGGACCACGACTCTCTCATTTGATGTTTGCAGATGATCTTTTGCTTTTCTGTAAGGCATCAAAAGCTCAAGTAATAGAGGTCATGCATTGTTTGGACTTGTTTTCTAGAGCGTCAGGTTTAAAGGTAAATCTTCATAAGTCAAAGGCCAAGTGTTCCAAGAGGGTGTCGGAGAGGAGAAAAGAGGTTCTCTCAGGGGTCTCTAACATCCGGTTCTGCAATGATTTGGGTAAACACCTGGGAATTAACATCGGTCATGCCAGAGCTTCCAGGAAGACGGCTCAAGAGATTATTGAAAAAATTTCGAGGAAGCTCTCCAGTTGGAAAGGACGCCTACTGAATAAGGCAGGGAGGCTTTGTCTTGTTAAATCGGTTATGGCCTCTATTCCAGTTTATGAAATGCAAATTTCTCTTCTCCCGAAGTATGCATGTAATAAAATTGATTCCTTGATGAGACAATTCTTGTGGAAAGGCCAAGCGACTGGAAAAGGGCTGCCTCTGGTCAGGTGGGAGGTCGCCATAACTCCTAAAAAGGCAGGAGGATTGGGTATTAGGGATACTTCCTGTGCTAACATGGCGCTTCTGGGAAAGTTGGTATGAGATTGTCTAAATAATAGTGAGAAGTTATGGGTGCAGGTTCTGAAGCATAAATATCTCAGGAATCAATCTGGTATGAACGGAAACAGTAGAAATTCTTCATCGACTACCTGAAAGAACATTGTTAGTGCCTATGAGCATCTCAAGGAAGGGCTTCATTGGAATATTGGAGATGTCCACAAATCAGTTTGGTATGATGAGTGGACTCCTTTTGGTAAGCTTTGCAACCTTGTCCCTTATGTACATATTTCTGAATCAGATTTCATAGTGGCTGACTTGTGGAAAGGGGTGTCTTGGGAGGTTGATAGTCTTACCACGCCTATTCCGCATGAGATTAAACAGTTTATTTGTGGTCTGAGATATCCTAGTTTGACTGAATTGGAGCCACAGTGGGAGTGGTGGCCTGTAGCAACAAAAAAGTATAGTGCAAGGGAGGGTTATAGATGGTTATTAAAGAAAACATTAAATTGGAATGCCAACAGTAATTGGAACTGGTTGTGGAACACAAACATTCTAGAGAAGTTCAAATTTACTATGTGGCTTAGCTTACATGATGCTCTACCAACTGAGACCTTTCGATTCAAGCGGCATTTAGCTTCTTCAGATATGTGTAAGAGATGTAACAAGGCGCAGGAGACTATGGAGCATTGCCTTAGAGACTGTGAACGATCAAAGGCAATTTGGTATATGTTGGATCCTAGTATCCTAGACTCGACGGCTGGTACTGCTCTTGAAGAGTGGTTTCGGAAGGCCTTGGCTAACAATGAGGCGTCCTTTGGTGCAGGGCTTTGGTGGGTATGGAGACATAGGTGCAATGACATATTCAACACTGACAACCCTTGGACAGACCATAAGGTTGTTGCCTTGGCCAGAATTACCGCCAAGGACTTACAGGTTTACAGGAATCGAAGCAATGCATTTAGGTCTCTCCGAAATTGCCTGTGTTGGGAACCACCGATAGGCAATAGTTTTAAAGTTAATTGTGATGCAAGCTTGTATATGGATTCAAATTTAGCGGGATTTGGGTGTATTATTAGAGATTCTAAGGGAGATTGGATCTCGGGCTGCTCTGGAAGCATTCCCCCTTGGTCTATAATCAGATGTGAATTATTTGCTGCTTGGAGGGGGCTGGTTTTAGCTTGGGATTGCGGTTTGAGGGATATTATATGTGAAACGGATTGCCTTGACATTCTGCCCATCATGCATGAGCTTACAAGTGGGTATTCATCTGAAGTAACAGATTTGATTCACAAGATTCAGGAGCTTTTATCTCGTCCTTGGCTTGTTCACGTTGAATGGATGTCCCGAGAAGCAAATAGAGCTACGGATTGGATGGCTAAATATGGTGCCAAGAGTAACTCTAATCATGTTATTTGGTCTGAGCCTGGTGTTGATTTCCAACGAATCATCTGCTTGGATTTAGGATAGTTTTTGCTTTGTTTCTTTCCTTGTTTAGACACCAAAAAAAAAAAAATACATACTATTTAGGGTTAGATTAAACTTTAAATGTACAATATTTTGGAGCTAAATAATGCCTTAAAACTATAGCGTGGACTTTCAAAAAATTTAACTAATTCTAAAAAAAATTATTTATTTACTATTATATTTTTATGGAAAAATTTAACAATAAACAAACTAGAAGAGGAGATGGAAGTGATGCACTAACTAAACCAATGAGCTTTGTCTAACATTGAAAAAAAAAAACGAATAACTGAACACAAAATTAATACCTCACTTTTGTGCTTTTCTCAACGAATCAGTTTTCAATTGATTCTCACATTTCTTGCATATATACTTGAATTTGGGATGCTTCCTTCTAATGATGCTCTAAATCCTTCTTTTTTGGGAAACTCCCATCTACACATTTAGCACAGATAAACTTTGGTGCTTGAACTTGATTCGTCCTAAAAGTACAATATTTAGTGTATGTTTGAGCGCTATTAGTGGGAAATGGATCCTCTCCAGTTTTTTCAACACTTGACTAAATACAGTGCAATTTCTTATCTTTGTTTTTAATAGTGGGACCAGAAATAAATAAGAGAGAGAATGTGGTGAATGGTTAGATTAAACACTGCACACTATCCAGTTTTTTATTCACTGGAGAGGATCCACTCCCCTATTAGTGCTTGTTTGGGCGTTATTATTTTGATAAAAAAGATCTTTTTTCAATGAAAAAATATTTTTTTTTATTTTTTAGCGTGTTTGGCAAATTTCGAGTAGTAAAAGTAAAAGTACTAGAAAAATCAGAAAAACATCTTTTTTGAGAATGTGTAATTTACATCTTTTTTTAAAAGATTTTTTTCCCTTAAAAAAATATATTTTTCATGTAAGAAATAAACGAAAAAGTACTTTTATATTGTTATATCCAAACATAGTGCATGTTTGGGCGCCATTATTTTGTTAAAAAAAGATCTTTTTTTATTTTTTAACGTGTTTGGCAAATTTCTAGTAGTAAAAGTAAAAGCACTAGTAAAATAAAAAAAAAAATCTTTTTTGAGAAGTTGTAATTTATATCTTTTTTTAAAAGATCTTTTTTTCTTAAAAAAAAGATGTTTTTCATATAATAAATAAACAAAAAAAATACTTTTATATCGTTATACCCAAACATAATTGATAGATAAAAAGACTTTTTTACATGAGATATCCAAGCATAAAATTACTTTTACTTCATCTTTTAAAAAAAGATAACTCGAAAAAAGATATTTTCTTAAAAACTCACCCAAACAAGCCCATAATTGATAGATAAAAAGATCTTTTTGTATGAGATACCCAAACATAAAATTACTTTTACTTTTCCATAAGATCTTTTAAAAAAAGATAACTCAAAAAAAGATCTTTTCTTAGAAGCTCACCCAAACAAGCCCTTATTTTGTTAAAAAAAAAAATTAAATCTTTTTTCAATGAAAAATATCTTTTTTTATTTTTTAACGTGTTTGGCAAATTTTTAGTAGTAAAAGTAAAAGCACTAGTAAAATAAAAAAAATCTTTTTTGAGAAGCTGTAATTTACATTTTTTTTAAAAGATCTTTTTTCTTAAAAAAAAGATATTTTTCATGTAATAAATAAACAAAAAAGTACTTTTATATTGTTATATCCAAACATAATTGATAGATAAAAAGACCTTTTTACATGAGATATCCAAACATAAAATTACTTTTACTTCTCTATAAGGTCTTTTAAAAAAAGATAACTCGAAAAAAAGATCTTTTTCTTAAAAGCTCACCCAAACCATCCCTTAGTTATTTATTTAAAAGATAGAGAATACAGTGCTCTTTTACTTTAGAAATTATTTAAAATATAATATTTAATTATTTGTTTTAAAAGATTTTAATACATCTTTAAAAATATATTATTTTAAAATTTAAATTATCCAATGTTGATTTGGTGGAAACCTTTTGTTGAGACAGTGGGAGCAATCGTAACTTAGTGGCGCTGGAGCTGGAATGAGAGCGAGACATTAACATTATGTTTAGTTAAAAAAAATATGAATTGAAAAAAATGAATGGAACGAAAAATGAATGAAAAATGATATTTTTTGTTTGGTTATTAAAAAAAATAACAAGAAAAAAAATTTTGTATGAGTTCTACTGATTTTTTTTCATCACAATTAAAAAAACAAAAAAAAATATTTGATGGATTTAAAAAATTCTAATTTAATTTGATAATGATCAAATATTATTAAAAATAATTAATTACAAAATTATTAATTTGATTTTAATTCATATATGTTAATTGAAATGATTTTGTCGTGCAGGTTTTTGCCATTGAGCCGAAAAGAAAAGAAAAATTGCAAGCCCAATAAAATTGCAAACATTCGGCCTTGGTTAAAATGTTTAAGTGACTTGGCTGAAACCAACTAGCTTGGTCCGAAATGAAGAAAAGAGAGAAAGCAAATGTTTTGCTTCATGCTTTTTGCTTCCAATGGATTCCACCTTTCAAGTAGTAATAGATTTCAAATTTAATTAATTTGAATTAACTTGCATTGGAACCATGAGAGAGAAATTACAATTGATTTGATTGATTGCCTTAATGAGGCACGCTACTCAGCAAAGGAAAGTGGAAAAACTTAATTCACTATAATTCTCTCTCTTTGTTGTATTGATTATTGTTCAAATTTTCTCTCTCTACTCTCTCTTCTCACTCTCGGTCACTTCTCAGGAAAATATGGAAGTTATGGCAAGCTACCGTAGAGAAGAAGAAGCAAGTAACAAGACCATTGTAATGATGGCACGAAAAAGAAAACAAAAAGTATGTTGTGGTTGAGATCTTCACCAAAATAAGGTAAGATTTGGTGAAATAAGCTCATGCTCTCCATACCAAAAATGGAAGAAGAAGATCTTGGTCAGAGGAAGAAGATCTCAGAGGCATGGCTCTCTGCTTTGTGTTTACTCATCACAGAAGGTAGCTAGGGAGGCTACGTGAAAGAGGAAGCAAAAGTGGAGCAGGAGGAGCTGTCATGCATCAAGAACGCATCAAGGGTTAGGAGTCCTTCTTGGAGTGCAAGTCAAGAGGGATGGCTCGGATTGATGAAGCTTGGTGTAAAAGGAAGACTCAGAGGTAATTGCATGTTGGTTATAGCATTCGGTTATCTCTCCTCTCTCTCTTGCCGAACCGTTTCAATCGTGGAGGCTTCCCCTTCTATAAATAAGGGAGAACAGCAGGGTTGAAGCAAGGAAAAGGGTGAAAGCACAGTGTTCACATAGCTACCTAAGCTAACAGAAGTTCTTCTCCTTCAATGTTCTTCATTTTGTAATTTTCTGTTTAATTTTGTCTGTCTTGAGTCTCATGGAAAAAGGCAAACAGTGAGGTTTGTAAGAAAAAGCCATAGAGCGAAAAAAGGCAGAGTGCACAAAATTAAAAGAAAAATTCATAGATGTCCTTAGAGGTCCGTAGTACATCTGTGTTGTGTTTCATGATTCTGTGGGAATCCCCTTACAAGTTGGGTTAGCACTTAGCAGTTGAAAGCTTGACAGTGACCAAGTCAAGTTCAGGATTGGGGATTAGACTCTAAACTTGTCCCGGATAGGAAGGGTAGTTCCTAGGGAGAATTGGTGTTTGTAATTAAGGATGATTATAGTGAAATTCCATCATTGTTGTGATGGAGACTGGATATAGGCTGCATTGCACTTTGCAGCTGAACCAGGATATATCTGGGTGTAATTTTCCCTCTCTTCTACTCCATTTCATATTCTACTGCGCAGGAGACAAAACTGAAAAATATCTCCTGACTGGTCATGAGACAAAACGAAAAAGTCTCTTGACTAGGCACGAGACAAAAACAAAAATATCTTCTCAAGTGTTCTAAAGGACAACAAGAATTACTAAACAGAAAAGGGGGCTAAGATTCAACTCTCATCCTCTTAGCCACTGATAAATCATCAATACTATATATTACACCTTAAAATTATATATATCAATGAACTTAAAATTACAACTTCTTTGTTTTTAATATTGCTCCTTGTATGTATATATTACACACAATTAAATAAATAATAACTTTAACATATAATTTCATATCAATTTTTAATAAATTTTTAAAAAAATGTACTTTTATATACTCTCGTTAACTCTTTAGATATTTTAAAATATTAATAGTTAGGAATATTATTTAATAATATCTTTTCTTTTTCAAAATACAATTAAATTATAAAGATTCAAATTATATTTTCTAGAAGATTTTAAATACATACTATTTGTAATTAGATTAAACTTTAAATGTATAATATTTTGGTGCGTGAAATTTAACTTACTTAGATATTGTTTAAGAAATAATGTCTTAAAATTACAGTGTGGACTTTTAAAAATTTCAACTAATTCAAAATGGCAGGAATTTGAGAAAAGAGAAGAAGAGAAGTATATAAAGCTGCCTTTAAAATTTATTGTTTGTGTATTGTGTTTGGATACGATGTACAAGACACTAATGTAATGTTTAATATTATGTTTGGATATATATGAACAAGACTAAAATATTATATGAAATGACTAAAATAACCACATGATTCTAAATTTTCTACATCAAGTACAAATTAATTTAATAAAGAATGAGAGTACGTAAGAGTACAGACGAAACTTAAAAAAAATATTTGAAGAGACAAAAAATTTTAATAAAAAAATATATAATAGTATTTATATTAAAATAAAAATTATAAATATATTTATTTTATTTTTAAATTTATTATTAATATGTAGGAATACATATGGTTAAGATTAATAAAAAAATAGATTTGAGTTTGATTAATAAAAAATTTTGTTTGGGTTAATAAGCTAAATTAATTTTAAATAAAAAATCAATTTTAAAAAAGAATCCGTTTTTACATTAAAAAAATTAGTTTTTGCACATAAAAATTAATTTTTATTTAAAAAATTAATTTTTTTTATCTAAAAACTGATTTTTCTTTAAATTATATAAAATCAATTACAACTTATAAATTATTTTTTAGCATTTTAAAAGATCAATTTTACCTTTAATAATATTTATCTTTCAAAAGTTTCAAGATTAATTATAGAAAAAATAAGAAGGGATAATAGTGGAATAATAAAAAATATCTATGGAAAAAAAGGAAAACAAAATTTATAAAAAAGTCCGTGTTCACTCTTCTAAATCCCGTGTCCATCATTGTTCTTCGTAAAAAAGTGGACACAAAAATATAAAAAACTGTCTTGGAGACAATGTGTTCCGTATCCATATCTCTACTTCCAAATATATTTTAAATATGTACTGTCCATGTCTCTGTGTCCTGTCTCCAAAAACAAACGCTACTTAAAGTATTTAAAATTGTCAATCAAAATTTGAAACGATAGTATACATATAAAAGAGAGAAAAAACTAAAATTATAAAATAAAGAAAATAAAATATAATAAAAGATTATTTTAAATGTCATAATTTAAAATTTTTTTATTTAAATTAAATAAATATAAAATTTACAAAAATACATAAATTCTAGAATAATTACGTAAATATATAATTTATCACGTCTCAAATATCGAAGCATGGTTAAAAAATGAGTAGATATGGAATGCTCAGATTTTGGGTTGTGTCATAATAGGCAAATGGATACTGAATACTCTAAATATATGTAAAAAATTCGGTACCGAAATATACACAAATCTCTTATTGAAAACTGAGTATTTGAGGTCAATGAATTATAGTTTAAATAGCATCGTTTTTCTATACTTACTTAAGAGGTGGCAGATTTAAATATTTTTATTTTTAATAAAAAAATTGAGTATCTGAGATATGTTGTTGTGATAAAAATATGGTATTTCAATATTTTTTTATTTTTAAATTTTTACATAAAAATTGAAAATAATATCCAAAAATATATAATTTGTTATTATTATTTTCTTATAAAATTTTAAAATAAAAAATAAAAATATAAACTAATTAATATATCATATTATTTTTATGGTATATTTAAAATTATTCTTTTTAAAAGAAATAAATTTGACGAATAAAAAAATGTAAAATAAAAAATTAATTACAATGTTTAAATCTTTCAGAAAATAAAGCCTAAAAAATTATAGCATTTTTTGGCTGTAACGGCAATGCACATGCATTTTGAATGGCTGGAAAACTTTTCACAGACATAGTTGAAAGTGGAATGAGATTGTTGGGCATGACGATTTATGGGAAAAGCTCTTGTTAGGACAATGCTACAATCATAGATTGGTGGCGCTAGAAGATCAAAGTCAAACATTAAGAAATACGAGGATTCATTGGATGTGAAGAAGGAAGAAAAGTTAACAAGGTAATGTTAAATAGACAATGATATTTTTGAACAATATAAACAATTACTAATAAAATAAAAATATATTATATCTTTAAATTATTTATTTAAATTTTAATATTAGAATAACCATTCTCACACTTAATAAAACAAACATTCGATACATTCATTATTCACTAATATTGTTGGTTACCTATACTTTTTTAAATTTAAATATGGATGATATTTTTAAGATACTATTTGGACACTAACATTAGATAACGACCACCATAGTACCATGTTTTGTCCTCCTAAAAAAAATCCCTAAAAAGGTGATATTTTTGAAACAATTAAATGATAGTTGTTGTCGAAATTTTTTGACATTAAAAAAAAGTTGTGTATAGAAACTTCAATTGATCATACTGCACGGACGATTATTTTTTTTTTGAAAAGAAAGAGCTCAACACAATACAATGGAGCAGTCAAACAACCAAATCAAAGAAATATAGTAACAATAAAAGAAGTCCTTTGTCATCTCCGGCATTGTCCTCAACAACTAAAGGGGTCTACACCTCTCCACTCGTTGTGGCTCAACACAGTCATGTGAGTGATATCTTCAACACTTTTGCTCTAATACCAGATGATAGGGAATGGCTTGGGGGTTAGGGGTTATATCATAATAGATAAAGGATTATTCAGTAAAAAGGGGACAAGAAAATAATGACATCAAGAAGAGGAATTTATTGGCATAAAGAGACATAACGGAAACATAAAAGATAGATAAAGGATAGATAAATGAGTTTTTTCTACTAGACCTCTAAGACACCTGTTCTTAGCAACCTAGGTCATCGGAAAGGATTCCCTACTAGACCTTCAAAGAACCTGTCCTTGACAACCTAGATCAGAGGAACGAAAGCTGAAAGAAACCACCACGCAGATCACCTTAGTGTTGCATCCTCCAATCTTCCTCATGCAACAAGCGAAGCAATCGCCTATTTCAGTGAGAAGTTGAATGGGGCCCGTCTCAACTACTCAACTTATGATAAAGAGCTTTATGCCTTGGTGTGAGCTTTGGAAGTGTGGCAGCATTATTTGCTACCTAAGGAATTTGTGGTACATGCTGACCATGAATCCCTCAAACACTTGAAGGGTCAAGGGAAGCTGAACAAGAGACATGCAAAATGGATATGTAATCGCCTATAAACAAGGTAAAGAGAATGTGGTTGCTGATGTATTATCTAGAAGGTATTCTTTAATCACAATCCTTACTTCTAAACTGTTAGATTTTGAGTGTATGAAAGAATTGTATGCAACTGATTCTGCTTTTGCCTCTATCTATGCTGCATGTGAACATGGTGCATATAACAAATTCTATAAGCATGATGGCTTTCTTTTTCGGGGTAATAGGATTTGTGTACCTACTTGTTCTATTAGGGAGTTACTTGTTCTAGAATCACATAGTGGGGGTTTGATGGGTCATTTTGGTGTGCATAAGACTTTGAATGTTTTATCTGAGCATTTTTACTGGCCCCACATGCGTAAAGATGTTGAGAAATTTTGTGCTAAATGCATTGTATGTAAACAAGCTAAATCTAAGTCTTTACCATATGGTTTGTATACTCCTTTACCTGTTTCTGTGCATCCATGGGTTGATATTTCTATGGATTTTGTTCTTGGTTTGCCTCGAACTAGGAGAGGTCGAGATAGCATTTTTGTTGTGGTAGATAGATTTAGTAAAATGGCTCATTTCATTGCTTGCCATAAAACTGATGATGCCACATATATTACTGACCTATTCTTTCGAGAAGTTGTGCGCTTACATGGTGTTCCCCAAACTATTATTTCTGATCGTGATGTCAAATTCTTAAGTCACTTTTGGAAAGTTTTGTGGAGTAAGTTGGGAACAAAATTGTTATACTCAACCTCTTGTCATCCTCAAACTGATGGTCAAACTGAAGTCGTAAATAGGACATTGGGAACCTTATTGCGTGCTGTTGTTGGTAAGAATTTGAAAACCTGGGAAGATTGTTTACCTTTTATTGAGTTTGTTTATAACAGGACAATCCATTCTTCCACTGGTTTTTCACCCTTTGAACTTGTCTATGGTTTTAATCCTCTCACTGTCTTAGATTTAATGCCTTTACCCTTGAGTGATCTTATTAGTTTAGATGGAGCTGGCAAGGCTGAGAAAGTTAAAGCAATACATGCAAAGGCTCGTGACCTAATTGAGAGGAAGAACAAAACCACGACTGAAAGGATTAACAAGAGCCGAAAGCATATAGTCTTCGAATCAGGAGATTGGGTTTGGGTACATTTGAGGAAGGAGAGATTTCCTACTCAGAGGAAGACTAAACTTTGATGAATAAAATTTTCTTAGTGCTTTATGCACGTTTTTATTGTGTGATTAAGTGAGGTGAGTGATTTACTTCGCTTGTTGCATGGAGAAAATTAAGTGATTCAATTTTCATCCCTCTGATCTAGGTTGTCAAGGACAGGTTCTTTGAAGGTCTAGTAGGGAAAACTCTTCCGGTGACCTAGGTTGCTAAGAACATGTTTCTTAGAGGTCTAGTAGGAAAAAGTCCATTTATCTATCCCAATTCTATTTTCTTATCATCTGGTATCAGTTACAGGTCGTAGGTAAATTCTTATTTATCTACACGTTCTATGGGTCTTGTTTAGTCTCTTTGTTTTTTTTTTCTCTTTAATTTCTGTTAATTCACGTTAGAGTAAAAAAAAAATGAAAAAAAAATATTTTTTAATTTTGTTTTTGCAATTATTCTGTCTTTAAATCAGTGTCTGAAAATAATAATAATAATAATAATAATAATAATAATAATAATAATAAGAAAAATGATTGAGTATTACGATAGTGATGATGAAGGAATCTCATATGCAAAAAAGGATTCTCGGTTGAAAATTTCTGCATTTAAAGGGGGGAAGAATCGTGAGGCTTATTTCGAATGGAAAAGAAAGGTAGAGTCGATTTTTGCAAATTGCATCTTTTCAGAGGAAAAGAAGGTTCGACTGGTGCAAGCCAATTTTTTCGATAATGCCCGTATATGGTGGATTGAATTAGGAAGATCTAGAAGACGGTACGGAAAGCGCCCAATTAGCAGTTGGGAGAAGATGAAGAAAATCATGAGGAGGCAATTTGTGCCATCATCATACCACAATACATTTTTTGAAAAATTTTTAACGTTACAACAAGGCTCACAATAAGTGATGGAGTACCACAAGGAGTTTCTATATTTGCTGTACATGGCTAATATTAGAAGGAGTCCTGAGATTCTTAAGGACCGATTTTTGTTTGGATTACGTGAAGAACTTGCAGATGAAGTCCAACGTTACCGTTTCACAACTATGGACAATTTGGTCAAATTGGCCATTGACTGGGAGCAGGTGCAACAAATGATAGCTCGCTATAACAAGAGGAATTTTTCTACGCCTATCTTTCATTCTTCTTCAAAGCCAGCGGTGGAAGAATTTGCTAAGTATACTGTAGAGGGTGATGTGTCCTTGGAGGATTCAACAGTGCAGAATTTCTCAACTGGGTCCTTGGGATGTGAGCAATTTGAAAAATATGAGAGAAAAGAAATTGAGAAAGAGATTGAGTGTTTGAGTGAAAAGAATCCATGTTTGATTGAAAACGAGAGTTTTGAGAGAAAAGATGAGAATAGTGAGCGAGAGGAGTCAATGAGCGAAAAAGAAACTGAGTTCAATAAACACACTTATGAGAGAGATCTAGAAAGTTCTAGCTTAGACAAGAGTGCATTAGTCTCATTGAAATCCACAGAGTCCTTAGTTTCTCATACATCTAACCATGATATTCCTAGTGTTTTTATATCCACTTTTTCAGGCGTTGTAGATTCACTGGTCAATTATGGAGGCATTAATATGGATGAAAAGGAAGATAGACAACTTGTACACTTTGGACAAGATGGTGATAGCATGGTTGGAAAGATTGAACTTGCACACATGAAGGACATAGCCACCATTCAGTGGGTAGAGAAAAGTCATCAAACCATGGTATTTGAACCCGGAGATTGGATTTGGATTCCTTGGAGGAAAAAGAGCTTCTCAATCAAGATTTGAGGACGAATCTTTTTGAAGAGGGAGAGAATGATACGTGGTCAGGAGGACATTTTCGTCATCTTAGAGTTAAGGGATGGAATGATAATCTTGTCATAGTCAAGAATCTGAATTCTAGAAGAATTGTGTCATGCCAATCTTGGAGCCCATCTTAAAAATAGTGGTGTTGAGAGGGCAACAATTCATAAGTACCATTGGGCTAAGGCAAGACAACAAGAAGTCCAATAAAACTTTTCGAATTCAATGAGAGACAAATTTTATTAATTTTTGAATTTTAGTCATTTATTTTTAATTTTTTGTGCGGTTAGAGTTTGTTAGAAAATTTAATTTACTTTTGATTTGCTTAGTAGTATTTTTAGAGATTTTAAATTTAAATCAAATCTGATCTAATCTTATTAGACGATTATTTTGTATTACGTATATATGTCTGAAAAATAATAATTTTATATTTAAATAGATATCTAATTTTTGTATATTTAATTTACAACTATTAATTAATTTGATTATAATTTTTACAAATTTTCACCCCTTTTTTTTTTTCTTATGGCAACTTAAGTTCATAAACTCGATAAGTTTAATTTAAAATAGTACTAAATTCCGGCGTCAAAAAAGACTTCCAGAGAAGCAGAGAATGACATTAGAGAGATAAGGTTGAGGAAAAAAGAAACTAACCACATGTTTTTATGAATAGCGCAATGTGCTGTTATCAGAAAGAGAGTGGAATTGAAGAACATGATGGCTACTGATGCAGAAGAAAATCAAGTAGAACACGACTCTTGTTATGACAGGCAAATAACATTACACCCGCGAGGTTTCTAGATACCATGAATTAAGTTCTTAATTGAATAAAGAAATTTTATTGAAAACAGAGTGAAACATGGTGGAAGTAGATCATGAAGATGGAGGTTATGATAGGAACAAGGAATTAAAGCTTCTTGATGAAACAAAAGCAGGTGTGAAGGGTCTTGTTGATGCTGGTTTGACTAAGTTACCAAAGATATTCGTTCATGATAACCATAAAGTCAACATTTCTTCTTCTTCTTTTTCTGCTACCAATGTTAGTATTCCAGTTATTGATTTGGGATCACTACACGAAGAAGGTAATTCACGCCATGAGATCGTTCAGAAAGTCAAAGATGCGGGTGAAAAATGGGGGTTCTTTCAAGTGGTCAACCATAAAATTCCACAGAGTGTTTTGGATGAAATGCTTGATGGGGTGCGTAAATTTCATGAGCAAGATGCTAAGGTGAAGAGAGAATTCTATTCACGTGATATTACAAAGAGAGTGTTCTACAACACCAACATCAATTTTTCTACTTCAGAGGTTAATTGGAGGGACACCCTCTATTGTTTATTGGCACCAGGGCCTCTTGACCCTCACCAACTCCCTTCAATTTGCAGGTGAGTAGAACTCTAGCTTGGTTTAGATTGGTAGAGGCTCACTAATTTGGATTAGTTAAGTGATTAATTTATTCGTTCGTTTAAACAAGTATCGAGAAGTTTAAATCTTACATTGTGTATGCAGTAACCATTTATTGGCTGCAAACCCTTAAATAAAACTCTTATTTCGGATGGATTAGTTCTTGACGTACCGAATTAGAGAGATATCGTGAAAAATTTTAAAATATAAATAATAATAAAAATTATTAGAAAATTTGATATATTTTTGACTATTAACTTTTTATAAAAATAACTCTACATAAATTTTTGTCTATTAATTTAACTAAATTATATAAGAGCTATTTCTTTTCTTTAAGTAAGGTGATGGATTTGATTTTTGTTTAGAAGAAGCTAATTAGCTTTCTATTTCATTTTTTATATTTTTATTATTTAAAATTTTGTATAAAAAAAATGTTAAAGAAGAGAAAATAAATTTTGAAAGATAAAAACACAAACCAAAAATGTGAAAATTATTTGTTTCCATGACGTGCGAGATTAATTTGTTTGCAGGGATGTAATAATTGAGTACTTAGATCATCTTAAGAAATTGGCACTGACGCTGTTAGAATTGCTTTCGGAGGCATTAGGCCTAGAAGGCAATTACCTCAAGAACATAGATTGTGCTGAAGGGATTTTCATGGTTGGAAATTATTACCCTCCTTGCCCTGAGCCTGAACTCACTTGGGGGTTAAGTTCTCATACAGATATGGGGTTTGTAACTATTCTTCTACAAGACCAAGTTGGTGGACTTCAAGTCTTTCATGAAAACCAATGATTTGATATCACTCCCTCTCCTGGTGCTTTCATCATTAACCTTGGTGACATGATGCAGGTGATCATAATTTTATCATTCTTTTTGTTAGTGATTTATATCAAAACTAAAGTATATTTTTTATCTCTAATATTTATAATTTTTAATTTTTTAAAAAAATTTTAATTTAATTTTGTTCTTAATATTTTTATTTATGTCAAAATTATTCTGAACGTTAACTCTATTTAAAATATTAGAGACAAAATTAAAAACATATATGAGTAATTTTGATATAAAAAAAAATTCATTAAAAATAAAAAAATAAAAAAATTAAACATTAGAGAAACGTACATTAATCTTTATATTTGTATATCGAATTTAATTTTTATTTTAAACAAATATATAATCATGTATTACTGTGTTATATAATATTCCACAAAATAAATAGTTAAGTTGTTCAAGTGACCTATTTAATGTCTTAGTACTGATTACAGCTAATCACAAATGACAAGTTTATGAGTGCCAAGCACAGAGTTGTGGCTCAAAAGGTAGATCCGCGAGTTTCGGTTTCATGCTCTATGAGACAACATGTTCAGGATGAATGTCTAAGAATGTATGGACCAATAAAAGAGTTGGTGACAAAGGAGAATCCTCCAATTTATAAGGAAATGAAAATATCGGACTTGGTTAAACTGGTGTATACCACAAAGCTAGATTACGATGTCTCCTCTCCACTAAAACACTTCAGGCTATGAAGCATCAAGAATTAAAGATACTCCTGTATGAAACTAAATTATAAACTTTTTTGAGGAATGTTAGAGTGAAAGATTCAACATTTCTAATTTTAAAAACTCTCATATCTTGTGTTTAAATAAAAGTCTCTTCAAAATTTATTTGGTATATGCTAAACTAGATGATGTGAAGAGTTATTTATGGAATATTAAATAAGAATTCTAAAATTGATTGGAGTATAATTTGGACTCTAAAAATGACGTGGCATCTAACATAAGTGTGATTGTACTATTATAAATCTCATGACCACGAAATATTTGAATTTGTTTGAGTGTTATTAAGTTGTTAAAAAAAATATTGTAATAATATATGAAATTATTAGTTATGAATTTTTGTAATGCAATTATTACATGAAAAATGATAATATTACTTTCAAATTGATGACGCAACTTTTTCTTGTATTTCTTTTATCTTCTTCCAAAATTATTTTTGGGTTGCAATAAAATATTCGATCTTTACAAACTTTCGAGTTTCAATGTTTGGTTATAGGAAAATAATAAGATACCAATATATTATTATTTTTTTTTTATCAAAGATAGCACACTCGAATCCACAACGTGTTAATTGAGTATGAGGAGATTATGCCATTTGAGCTATAACTCATCAGTGCACCAATATATTATCTGCTAACTTATTATTAATAATAATTAATTATTATATCTTAGATATATGTATAAGGAGACGCATCTAGAAAATACATCTATGAAAATATTTTCATTAGACACATCTACAAAAACACTTCTATTAAACACAATTATAAATAAGAGTTGGCAGAAGTTGACAGAAATACAGTTGGTAATTGATACCATTAAGGCAAGCAAGGCAGACAAAATAACATTACACGCAAGGTTTCTAGATATCGTGAATTAAGTTCTTACTTGAATAGATAAATTTGATTGCAAACGGAGTGAAACATGGTGGAAGCAGATAGTGAACATGGAGACTATGACAGGAACAGGGAACTAAAGCTTCTTGACGAAACAAAAGCAGGTGTGAAGGGTCTTGTTTTTTTTTAACCAAAGAAGGGTTTTGTTGATTATTATTATTATTATTATTATTACCTTTGTAAATTAAGTGCAAATCTTTTGCTCGGCCATACTAAATTTTATTTAGTAAATCGTATTTAAATTTTAATTAATTAAGAGCTGATAAATTAAATAACATGTCCACTATTTGACATTTTTAATTGATAATTGCATTTAGCATGTCTATCATTTACTTACCATTCATTTTTTACATGTTTTTTTCATTATATTTTGTATAAATTTGTATTATAATAATAGCGAACGTATTTTTTTAAAGATATTTTTTAATAATTAAAATTTAACACATATAACCGATTAAATTGTGTTATTTTTATTAAAATTAGACTGAACAAATCAATTTATCCAAAAAACTAATAAATTAAATTTTAAACCGGTTTAAATTAATATTTTTTTATAAAAAATAACTACAATATCTTTATTATAAAAAATAACTAAAATACTTCCAATATATATATATATATATATATATATATATTGAAAACTCTAAATCCTAATCCTAGGACGGCAGAGAAGAAAAGTGTTAGAATTTAGGATTTTCAAAATTAATATATATATAATAGAAGTATTTTAGTTATTTTTATAATAGGGATATTGTAGTCATTTTTTATAAAAAAAATAATATTAATTTAGACTTGTTCAAAATTTAATTCACTGTTTTTTCAGTTAAATTAATTTGTTTGACCTAATTTTAACAAAAATAATACGATTTAATTGATTATATGTGTTAAATTTTAATTATTGAAAAACATCTTTAAAAAGACTTTATCTGCCAATGGAATATTTGTACAATGTGTACAAGGGAGGTTTATAAAGTATTAGAGATATAACCATTAGTGTTACCTTTTCCGATCAGATAAAACTTTTGGAATGAGTGATTTCATGACATGTGGTGAACCGCAAAATGAAAGCATATGCTGAGACGAACAACTAACACAATCATCAAAGAAATTATCCTAAGAACCCACACTCATTCCAAATAACTTCCCCTATAAAGCCAATGCTAGATGAGAACCTTCTCAATGTTCATATTCTAACTTATTCTTAACATAAGCTCATGTGTTATAAAAGATTTATATTCTATTAACATATTATAAATAGCATTTCAGAGCACCTTATAGAAGGGGATTCATTGTTACATTAAAAAAAGTAGTGATAAAAATGCAGAACATACCAAAGTGCTTAATTCAAGAAAATTAAATCAACAAGTGAACTCATCAGTAAGATACCTTGCAACGCTAGTCCTCATTCTCTCTTGCATATAGCTGAAATTCATAAAACAAAAGAAAAAAAAATATGCATCATATAAGCAACAAAGAACAAACATACCAACCTAAATCCTAAAGCTAAAATCCTGACAGTGGACTCTATAAAGAATGTTATAACAAAATCATGTCAAGAAAGTGCAACATGTCAAAATCTCAACTTTAAATAAAAAAAAGGAGGGTATAAAAAGTGTTTTAAATTTTGTATTTGTTGGAGGGGAAAGAAAAGAAGATAAAAGCGAGTAATGAAAGAAAAAGCGAAAAGAAAACGAACATGGCTTTCAGACGAGCAAGGCGATCTGAGATGGAGGTGTCCTTCTCAATCTTGGTCTCTTTAGTGCCGAATGTATAGTGAGAAGGAGAGTATAAGTTCACTATCGGGCAATGGCGATACCATTTCTTCTTCTTCTTCAATTCAAAGTACGAAACAAAAACAACGAGAAACAAATTCAAAGAGACTTTGACTGTAGTTTGACGTCTTAATACTATATCTAAACCAATTGTGCAAAAAATCTAATACTATAAACTTTTTTTACATAAACTTTTAGATAACTAAACTAATAATAAAAATCTTTTTATTTTATAATTACTTATAAAATAATTTATATAACTCTTAAACAAATAATTGTGTTATAATATAATAATAATATGAAAAATAGTTTTGTCGACCTATCCCTTATATATATATTAAAATAATTGTTAAAACAAATTAAAGAATATTATTGTAATAGATTTTATAGTATATATAATACAATTATAATAGTATAACAAAGCTAATTCTCTCCGTTTATATATATATAAGTATTTGTTTAAGTGAAATTTTTATAAAATATAAAAAAAATTATTCAAGTTAGATTTAAACTAAAATTTGATAAATAAATACAAAAACAATACTATAACATTGAAAAATCCAAAACTATTTGTTCTAAAAAAATTTTTAATAGAAGGAAGGAAATGTTGTTTGGTGTTTCTCATATTCCTTTTACTAGTGATCTAGACAAATACTTGGAAGTGAACCTTAATCATTCTCGAGTTGTTAGGTCTGTTGTTTTGGATTCTTTAGAGAAGATCAAGAATAGACTGGCTAGTTGGAAAGGTCGACTCCTTAACAGAGCAAACAGGCTTTACTTAATTAAAATCTATTGTTTCTTCACTTCCTATTTACCAGATGCAAGTGGCTCTTTTTCCTACTTTGATTTGTCAAAAGATTGATTTTGTACTTCGACAATTCTTGTGGAAGGGAAAGGTGGGAGAGCGTTGCTTAAACTTGGTCAAGTGGAGCAAAGTTGTCACTCCAAAAAAATATGGAAGTTTGGACATTAGAGATACTCAACGTGTGAATTTTGCTTTATTAGGAAAGCTTGTTTGGCAATTACTACATAATAAAAATAAGCTTTGGGTAGGGATTATGTTGGCAAAATATTTATCTGGGGGTTCTTGCTTTTCACCCAATTCTTCTAAAAATGTTTCAAGCACTTGGCGAGCAATTTATAAGACAATCGAAAAGTTTCGTGATGGTTTTGAATGGTATATAGGCAGGATGTCTCAATCCTTTTGGTACATGCTTGGCGACCATCTGGAACGCTAGCTCCTTTGGTTCCTTTTGTACACATTTCTGATTCTCTATTGAAGCTAGATGATGTCTGGCACAATGGATATTGGCAGTGGGATATGCTTTGCACAATGATTGCGGAAGAAATTAAACTTGATTTGATGCTCTTTGATCTTATCAAGCAAGCAGGAGATAAACCAGGTTGGTTTTGGACAAACTCAACTACTCTCACATACTCGACTAAAAGCGGGTATGAGTGGCTATTGAAGAAGAAAGTTGGCTGGAATGATAATGAAAATTGGCTTTGGCTTTGGTGCTTGAGAATAGCGGAGAAGATAAAGTGTCTGCTCTGACTTTGCCTCAATAACGGAGTTCCCACAGCTAGCTACCGGTTTCAAAGAGGTATTGCTACTTCTGATTTTTGTCAGAGATGTTATCTTGCTCTGGAGGATATTAACCATTGCTTTAGGACTTGTCAAAAATCTCGTCAGATTTGGATTAGCTTAAACTTGAGAATGACCGCTGTGGATTCTGGTTTGAATTTTGTGTTTTGGATTCGTTCTAATCTCAACAAAAATGAGTTCCTCTTTGCAGCGGGCCTTTTGGTGGATTTGGAGGGATAGGAACAATGATATCTTCCATCAAGATGATCCATGGAGTAGGGAAAAAATTGTTCATTTGACTAAACATGCTACTCGAGATTTCTCTAATGTCATTACCACCCAAAAACATATTACTCCTTCCTCTTTGCAATATAACTGGGAATCACCTCCGATGAATGTCTGTAAAGTGAACTGCGATGCAAGCGTTTTTGAACATGAGCAATTAGCTGGCTTTGGGTGTATTATTAGAGACAACATGGGAATTTGGATAAAAGGTTGTTCTGCCAGTATGCCTCTTTCTAGTGTTCTCTGTTGTGAGTTTCATGCTATTTGGAGAGGGTTTATTATGATTTGGGATTGCAAGTGCAAAGAGGTCATATGTGAAACTGATAATCTTGATGCGTTTCTTCTTGTTTCGCAAGACACAACCAGCATGATTAGAATTGACTTTGATTTGCTTGACAAAATTAAAGAGATGCTCCAGCGTAATTGGGCAGTTACGGTAGTACTCGTTCAGCGCACAGCAAATAGAGTGGCTGATTTAATGGCTAAGACTGCTGTTAATGGTTGCTACTCCCTAATAATTTAGACATTATTATTAGAGAGAAGTCATACTCTTTCTCTTAGGTCATTTTTCTTTTTGTTATTTCCAGTAAAAAAAAAACAATACGTTTATTGACCGTTAAACATAACTTAACTCATCTATTTTTTTTCACTAAAAAGATTTCTTATCTTAAAAAAATTACAAATATTTATATAAGTTAAGAAAAATTAAATTATAAAGAATTAGAATAAAATTAAATATTTGATTAAAATGGCAATTAAACTCCTGAAAATTTGTATTTTGCATATAATAATTCTTAATAAAAAAAATAACAAATAGATCTTTAAAAATGACTAACAGTAAACTCGTTGGATCCTTCTGTTAAAATTTTTTGTGTGAATGTTGACAGTGTTACTAATAGAATCTCGCTAATAAGTTATATGTTGGAATAAAACAAAAAGTTGAAGATAATTTAGTCTTTATTCACCATCAATCAAATACTCCTTTTGATCCCTAATTTTTCTAGAATTTTTTCAATTTCACTCTTTTTTTCTGCACATTTAGCTTTAGATCTTGACCTATCATTCTTCAACCATTGTAGTTTTTTTCTTTGTGCCATTGAGTAGTCCTTTAGGACCAGCTTGAACAGACTCATTGTGAGCAGGAATTTTCCAAAAAGAGATCCAATATATGGATCATCTTCAACTTCTTTTGTAGCATTTTTAGCATGATTAGAGTTCACATAATGTCCAATATTATCATTGACAATAGCATTCTTCTTAGCATCTGCCTTCTTTGTAGTTATACTTCCAATGCCCAAATCCTCAAACCTCATATTTGGCGCTTATTTTTTCTTGAACCACTAACCTTTCATTTTTTCACCTTCTTCCCCGTCTTAGTTACATTACTAGTGAATGACCTGTGCGATGTACGAAAAATATTTAGTACGGTTAAAAAATATATTAATCGTATAGAAAATATTCAGTACATGAATCAAAAAATATATTATGTATGCACATAATATAATGTCAACTATTAATCAAATTAAATTAACATACACAAATTTTTTTAATTGAATGAAAAATTAAATTTATTAATTACTAATGTTAAGAAGTTTTTTTTATGTCATATTACATAATAAAAAAGAATCTTTTATGTTCACTGTATAAAAAAAAAATAGGTTTAGCAGAAAAAAATACATAAATAAAAATATTTAAATTCACACATCTCTGAGTTGTCCACCTTCAACTCAAATAGATGTGTTAATATAATTTTAAATATACAAACATCCCCAACTTGTTAAATATCTATTAACGAATATTAAAAAAACTTGAATAATCACATGGTTAATATCATATCATGATCATCTGATAAAAATTAGGTAAGAAAAAAATACATGATATAATACATAATATAATCATGTAATGAAAGGTGAAGTGTCTAAATAAAAATAAATTGCATTCATATTAATTATATATATATACAGGCCGTTAGTATAGCATATTATAAATTTACATACATATTTTATAAAAAAAATAACTAAAGTATTATATGTTTAAAATCTTACTACTTAATAAATCTAACAAAACTAAATAGTCTTTTTTTTTTTGACAATCTTCTTTATGATTCAATGAGCAGATTATACTAAAAAGAAAAATTTGTAAGTCAAGTTGAATGTAATTAATTATTTAGTTTTAATTATGTATTATAGCAAATATTATTTTTTTTATTGACTAAATGTTATATATACAAAAAAATTAATTTATTAATCATTATATATATTTTCTAAAGAATAACCCATTCTACCCTTGGAATGTCTAATACACAATGCTACATTAATATGATTGAATAACACAATGAGTTAAAAAATAAAAAAGTGGATAAGTAAAAAAGATACTATATAATTTATCTGTATTTGAATAATTTTATGAGTTCAAAAATCATACATGTTTAACTTACATAAACCACGAACATTAAAAACACCAATAAATTTTGAACGTTTACATCTCATTTTTTTCAAAATGCTATAAATATTATATAATTACATGATATTAAATTTAATGTTAATTTATATAATTACATGAATTCTTACTTATATGTGTTCCAAGTGTATTGCCTGTGCAAATTACGGAAAATACTTAATATATCTTGCTTAATCTTACATCTATACAAACACTTGGAACATAAAAAGCATTTAAATATATCTAGCAAAAATGAAAAATCTTAAAATACTTTTAATCAAAATGAGAATAACTAACTGTCGAGATCATGCGCCATTTAGAGTCATCTACAGTGTTACATCTTCATATGCTTGATAAATCAAGTAGTAGTAGCAGAATATAAAGCAAAGAATTTTACATCATAATCATAATTAACAATTTATTAGAATAGATATGTTTTGTTTTCTGCTAATGGTGTTAATGCAGAACATATCTACATCTCCTTCTTTAAGGAGCATTTAAGAGACAACTCACTTTAACATCATAATATAGATTGTAAAAAACATAGTAAAAAAAATTTGATATACTATAAGGAGAAAAAATTATGTTGCTATTAGATTTGTTAAATGAGTAAGTTTTATAGCTTTAGCACCCTTATTATTTGACAATGTATTGACAAATTTCTACATGAATTTTATTATATTGCTGGGATTAACCTCCTCAGTTTGAGACATATGATGGACCCACATCTTAATTCTCTTTTCTTTTTCATTTCCTTTTATATTTTGATTCGTACAGTTTTATTTTCTTGTCTCTCCAAAAGGCCAAAGTTCAACTCTTCCTCTTTATATTGTCAAGCCAGGAACAACTGACAGATTGAGCAACCTCTTTATTGAATACAGTAAAGCAAGAACTTCATTTATGTGCTTAACTTAAATACTCATCAACTCACTGCAACAAATTTTTATCTCAGCAACGGCATAATAAAAAACTTCAACATAAAAAGAAAAAAAGAGATAAATGTCCAATTCCCAATGACCCACATCCAATAAAATAAAATAAAGTATGAAAGAAAAAATAACAACAAAGCTTTCACATATTAGATCATTAAATGTTTCAAATAAATCATGGTTGTAAACATGACTATTAAAATTTAATTAGAAAAAAAGAAGACCCTCAGACATGATATGAGGAACAAATAAAGAAGCAATGGACATGAAAGCAAAACAACATTATAGTTATTATTTGTCGAAACTATAGATAACTAATGAGTGTAGCATATAGTCTAAGCAAGCACATTAGTTTATTATTTGTAGAAATATGAATACAAAAGTAAAACGACAAATCTTATCAGCTACACTACAACTGTTATAGCAGAAATTGGAGGGTGAAAGGTCCAGATCGCAGTAGAACAAAGGGTAAAATTGCATTTGAGTAAGCTTAGCATGCAATGAGAACAGAGCAATATTGTATAATTGTGCAAAAATAACAAAAAAATACATATTAAATACATATCATAATCATGTGATAAAAATTGGGTGACTCAAATGCACATAAAAAATACATGATATAATACATAATATAATCATGTAATGGAAGGTGAGATACCTAAATAAAAATAAACTGCATTCATATTACAAATAAAAAAATATCAATAGATGATACATATACATATATATATATATCCAGGTAGGGCCCAGGATCCAAATAAAAAAGGCCCAACCCAAAGGGTTGGCCTCACCCAGTACCAATCTTCGTCTTAGGAAGTCGGTACCCAACACGACTTGCTCCAAAGAAGTCGGATACGAGGGTTAGCTGGCAGATAAACACTCATTCAAATGAGTAACTACCCCTAGAATCTCTCTAACCACTTCCAAGAGCCATATCTTAACCTCCCTAAGATAAAGGGATGGTTAACACCCTAAAAAGGTGGCACTACTCCAACGATGGTTATTGGTTCACCACTATAAATACACTGACACCCCTCAGGTATCTCTAAGTCCCAATACTCTCTAGACCTGCTCACACCCTTGCTGACTTAGGCATTGGAGTGTCTTTGCAGGTACCACCCCCCATTCTTTCACGCACACAAGTCGGACGGAGGTCCCCGAGTTGCAGATCCACTCAAAAGCCTCCCCTTTCGTACGTTTGGGCCAACCAACGCCATCCAGCCCATTAATCTCCGGTTACCCATCGTAACATTGGCGCCGTTGTCGGGGACCCGAGAGATCAACCAGTGATGGCGGATAGATCCCCTGAAGAGGGTCATGTGGAGTCAGATTCTGAACAAGAGAATCTGGACGCCGGAAACAATGATGCAGACTTGACCCTTCACCAGGAAGCCACTGATCAACACAGGGAAGGTACCTCCGGAGTAAAAAATCCAAAGGTGAATTCTTCAGAAGGGCGCGAATCAGAGAAAGAGGGACCATCCCATGCGACTGAGCTCATGGGATTAGTCCACAGCCGCCTCGAACAGTTAGAACAGGAACGGGAGCGACAGAAGGAGACCGAAAAGAACCTAAAAGAGGAGATGGAACGACGAAAAGAGTTAGAAAGAAAACTCTTAAAGTTAGAATCCTCCCTCAAAAGTCGGAACTCCCGTGACGAGCGAGAAGAACCGCCCCTCGGAGGGGAAGATCCTTTCAGTGAGGATATAATGAGGACGAAAGTTCCGAGGAACTTCAAAAGCCCCGATATGGACCTCTACGATGGAACCACGGATCCGAAGCATCACTTAAGCAATTTCAAAAGTCGGATGTACCTAGCTGATGCTTCTGACGCTACGCGATGCAAAGCTTTCCCAACCACTCTATCGAAAGCAGCGATGAAGTGGTTCGACAGCCTCCCCCCAAGGTCGGTCACCAGCTTCGAAGACCTCTCAAGGAAGTTTTTGATGAGGTTCTCTATCCAGAAAGACAAAGTGAAACATGTGCCAAGCCTCCTAGGAATAAAGCAGGAGGTCGGAGAATCCTTGCGAGCCTATATGGAAAGGTTCAACAAGGCATGTTTAGAGATCCAAGACCTGCCCACAGAGGCAGTTATAATGGGGTTAGTCAATGGACTCAGAGAAGGTCCCTTCTCACAGTCTATATCTAAAAGACACCCCGTCTCTCTAAGTGATGTACAGGAAAGAGCTGAAAAGTACATCAATATGGAAGAAAATGCTAAGCTGAGAGACTTGAGTTGGCGAACTGGTCACCCTCCCTCAACAAAAGAGAGGGAGAGGGAAACCAAGAAGAAGGAAGAACTCGGTCTCGATAGGCCAAGAAAATATCACTCTTATACTCCTCTAAAAGTTCCTGTAGTGGATGTATACAGAGAGATTTGCAATACTGAAAGGCTGCTGCCCCCCAGACCCATTAAAAATAAAAAAGGGGGGAGCTGCAGCGATTACTGTGAGTACCATAAGATATATGGTCACTCCACAAATGACTGTTACGACCTTAAAAATGTGATAGAAAAGCTGGCTAGAGAAGGTCGGCTTGACAGATATCTCATAGAAAGGTCGGACATTCATGGGAAGAGAAAGTGAGATGATATGGATAGAAGAGACCCACCATCACAGACCCCGGAGAGACATATCCATATGATCTCAGGAGGGTTCGCGGGAGGGGGACTCACCAAATCCTCTCGCAAAAGACATCTCAAAAGAGTCTACCAGGTCGGAGAGGAGTCATCCGACCTCCCTACCATTTCATTTACCAAAGAAGATGGGCAAGGAATAATCCCTGGACACGATGATCCAGTGGTAATAACTATGATACTGGCAAATGCCCATCTCCACAGAACTCTAGTAGACCAAGGAAGCTCAGCGGACATCCTTTTTAAGCCCACTTTCGACAAACTAGGGTTGGATGAGAAAGAGTTAAGAGCCTACCCCGACACCTTGTACGGATTAGGCGACACGCCAATAAAGCCGCTAGGATTTTTGCCCCTCCACACCACCTTTGGAAAGGGGGAAAAATCAAAAACTCTGAGTGTAGACTTCATAGTCATCGATGTGGGGTCAGCATATAATGCTTTAATCGGCAGAGCTACCCTTAATCGACTCGGAGTGGTGGTATCCACTCCTCACCTTTGTACGAAATTCCCGACCTCAGCAGGGATAGTGACGGTGAGGGGAGATCAGAAGTTGGCAAGGAAATGCTACATTGAAAGCCTAAACCTGAGAGGAAAAGGTAGAGAAGTCCACACAATAGAGCTCGGTGGTGCAAGGGCTAGAGAAGAGCTGCGACCGCAGCCTGGAGGAAAGACTGAGGAGATACAGGTCGGCGAAGAAGAGGAAAAAATTACTCACATAGGAGCCAACCTAGGGGAAACCCTAAAACAAGGGTTGACTAGACTCCTAAGAGATAACTCCGACCTCTTCGCCTGGAAGGCCTCCGACATGCCGGGGATAGACCCCGAGCTCATGTCTCATAGGCTCTCGGTCTACCCGGGATCCCGACCTATACAACAAAGAAGACGTAAGCTCGGCCCAGAACGAGCCCTAGTAGTGGAAGAGCAGGTACAGGCACTCTTGGAAGCTGGCTTCATCAGAGAAGTCAAATACCCAACATGGCTAGCCAATGTAGTGCTAGTCAAAAAACAAAATGGTAAATGGAGAATGTGCGTCGACTATACCGACCTAAATAAGGCATGTCCCAAGGACCCTTATCCGCTGCCAAGCATTGACACCCTAGTAGATTCCAGCTTGGGGTACCAATACTTGTCATTCATAGACGCCTACTCGGGGTATAACCAAATCCCGATGTATGAGCCAGATCAGGAGAAGACATCATTCATCACACCCAGAGCTAACTTTTGCTACGTGGTCATGCCATTTGGGCTGAAAAATGCAGGGGCCACATATCAGAGGTTGATGAATAAGGTGTTTGCCTCTCACATTGGGAACCTAATGGAAGTATACGTCGACGACATGCTGGTAAAGACCAAGAAAGAAGTCGACCTCTTGTCAGACCTTTCACAAGTCTTTGACACCATAAGGCTGCACGGGATGAGACTAAATCCCGCAAAGTGCGCCTTCGCGGTGGAGGCAGAAAAATTTCTAGGGTTCATGCTAACACAAAGAGGGATCGAAGCCAATCCCGATAAGTGTAGAGCTATCCTGGAGATGAAAAGCCCGACTTGTTTGAGAGAGGTCCAACAGCTGAATGGCCGACTTGCAGCTCTCTCCAGATTTTTGGCAGGATCAGCACTAAGATCCCTTCCATTGTTCTCCTTATTGAGAAAGGGATGCCAGTTTGAATGGACTCCTGAATGCGAGGAGGCGTTCCAGGAGTTCAAAAAGTTCTTGAGCCAACCTCCTATTTTGACCCGACCTGTAGCTGGAGAAGACCTCGTCCTATACCTATCTGTAGCAGACAAGGCTGTCTCATCAGCCCTGATAAGAGAAGACGAGGTCGGCCAACATCCAGTATATTTCATCAGTAAAGTTCTACAGGGCCCTGAGCTAAGGTACCACAAACTAGAGAAGTTTGCCTACTCCTTAGTAGTAGCCTCACGAAGGCTACGGCCTTACTTTCAAGCTCACACAATAAGAGTCCGTACGAATCAGCCCATGAAGCAAATCCTCCAAAAGACGGATGTTGCAGGGAGAATGGTTCAATGGGCAATAGAGCTTTCCGAGTTCGACTTGAGATATGAAACTCGGACAGCGATTAAAGCCCAGTGCCTCACCGACTTCATTGCAGAATACGCAGGAGATCAAGAGGAAAAACCAACTACATGAGAACTATATGTAGATGGATCCTCCAACAAAACGGGAAGCAGTGCAGGAATAATATTGGTAGATGAAAGAAGAACCCAGATAGAGGTTTCCCTCAAATTTGAATTCCCAGCTTCAAATAATCAGGCAGAGTATGAAGCCTTGATTGCAGGATTGAAGCTGGCAGAAGAAGTCGGTGCTACGAAGGTGATGATATACAGCGATTCTCAAGTGGTGACCTCCCAAATAAGTGGAGAATATCAGACAAAAGACCCAAACATGAAGAGGTACTTGGAAAAAACTCTGGAACACCTTGGGCGCTTCGCAGAGACCGAGGTCAAGCATATAACTCGGGATCTGAATAGCAGAGCAGATGCCCTATCCAAATTAGCAAGTACCAAACCAGGAGAAAATAACAGAAGCCTGATCCAAGAAACTCTCCAGGAACCTTCAGTGGTAAAAGTAGAAGACAAACAAGAAGTCTTTGAAGTGGTCGGATTAAACCTCGGATGGATGATCCCCTTAGTCGAATACCTGAAATTCGACATCCTCCCCAAAGAGGAGAAAGAGGCTAAGAAGATCCGAAGGGAAGCACAACACTACACCTTGGTGAGAAATATTCTCTATAGAAGGGGGATATCAACACCATTATTAAAGTGTGTACCGACCTCAAGAACTACTGAGGTATTAGAGGAAGTACATAGTGGAATCTGCGGAAACCATCTCGGAGCGAGGTCATTAGCCAGGAAAGTGATCTGAGCTGGATTCTACTGGCCAACCTTGCAGAAAGATGCCACAAAATTTGTGAAAAAGTGCCAACCATGTCAGATGCATGCAAATTTCCACGTGGCTCCCCCAGAGGAGCTCATCAGTATCACTTCTCCATGGCCCTTTGCAAAATGGGGAATGGATTTGTTAGGTCCTTTTCCTCAAGCGCCAGGACAAGTCATGTACCTAATCGTGGGAATAGATTATTTCACAAAGTGGATAGAAGCAGAACCATTGGCCACCATCACCGCACAAAGAAGTCGGAGGTTCCTCTACAAAAATATCATCACAAGGTATGGGATACCCTATTCCATCACTACAGATAATGGAACCCAGTTCACCGACTCTACCTTTAGAAGCCTGGTAGCCAGTATGAAAATCAAACACCAGTTCACCTCGGTGGAACACCCGCAAGCCAATGGGCAAGCCGAGGCAGCCAACAAAGTCATACTGGCAGGGCTGAAGAAAAGATTACAAGAGGCAAAGGGAGCATGGGCTGAAGAGCTCCCACAAGTGCTATGGGCCTACAGGACAACCCCTCAATCCGCCACTGGAGAAACGCCCTTCCGACTGGTCTATGGCGTAGAGGCAATGATACCAATAGAAGTCAATGAACAAAGCCCAAGGGTGACTCTCCACGACGAGATCGGAAACATACAGGGGCACAAAGAGGAGCTCGACTTGCTCCCCGAAGTCCGAGAAGAAGCCCAGATAAGAGAAGCAGCGTTGAAGCAAAGGATGACTACAAGATACAACAAAAAAGTCATTCGAAGGAGCTTCACCCCAGACGACTTGGTCTTAATCAGAAACGACACTGGAGTCAACAAATCGGGGGAAGGAAAGCTCGCTGCTAATTGGAAGGGACCATACAATATCAATGAGGTCTTAGGAAAGGGCTATTATAAGGTGACCGACTTAGACGGCGCCGAGTTACCAAGGTCGTGGCATGCTTGTAATATGAAAAGGTACTACAGCTAAAAGCGAACTCTACTCCCTGATGTACTCTTTTCCCAACTTCATGATTTTTTCCCAAAGTCAAAGGGTTTTTTCTGGAGAAGGGTTTTTAACGAGGCATCATAGTAGGGGCTAAGGGAAATAGATTGTCAAAAAATCCTTAGTAGCAATAAAGTACCTCCTCAATTAATAAAGATCTTTTTCATCTTAATATCTCTTATAAATTCCCTTTTTATTTTTCTTTCTTTCTACGAAACGCGCCGACTTAAGCTCGACAAAACGTGAAAATCCCATGAACCGACCTAGATGGTCGTCAGGATAAAACGACGAGGTACAAGTCGGTGTAAAGAGGCTATAGAAGTTGATCATGATAAACTCGGAAGCGGTCCGACTCATAAGTCGAAATGGGAAACGGAGTAAAACAAAAATGAATCGCGAAAGTAGCCTAAGTCACGAAAGCTCAATGAAACAAAATTGAGTACTAGGAATAACAAAAGAGATAGGAAAAAACTAAGAAAAGATTATAAGGCTGTCCTGAAGATCAAAAAGATTCAGAAAAACAGACAAGCCCAAGAAAAGGTTTTTTCAGAAAAGATCAAAATTCAGAAGAATTACGAACAGAAAAGCATGCGCGCATAAGGTAACTCAAAACCCTTATCCAAAAAAGGGTATTTATTTAAATTAAACCCTTATTAAAAAAGGGTATCATAAATTATTTTGTTTACGGCCTTAAAAGGCCAAAAAAGTAAACTAATTCAAACATCAACAAACAAATATAAAGAGTTTAAAAAAGGGGGACCCACAGGCCGGGCCCCCAATAGCCAACAAATTACTTCTTTGCAAGAGGAATAGAAGGATCACCACCACCAGAGTCGGGAGGAGCACCACCAGGACCAGGAAGAGAGGCATCTACAGGAGTTGAAGAGGAAGTCGGAGGAACGGTAGAAGAGCTCGGAGCGTCCTTAGAGCGAGGAGGGGACTCCATGATCCTCTGCCCCCGAGTCTTCAATTCTGACTCGGAAACCACCACGGGGACAGGAGGATCCACAATGGCACCATCAATAACGACTTTATCAGGATCTAAAGGAGAAAGGTCCAAGTCAGGAGCAATGACCCCAACCTGCTCCTTAAAGATCCTCCAAGCCTCATCAGTGCTATCCGCAATAGAGTCCTCCAACTCGGTATAGGCCTTCCGAGCATTCAGCAAGTCATTTTTTACAGACACAAGATCATCAAATAAACTATTGTAGCTGACCTGCGCTGCTTTCCTCAAGTCCACCTCCATGTTGCATTGGGCCTGCAACTTCCTCTCCTTCTCCCGGAGGCTATCTCTCTCCTCCTTCAGCTTGGCGACTTCCTCCTTCAACTCCCTCTCATGCTCTTGATATATACGAAGCCTTCCTTCCAGCTCCTCGACCCTCGAGGTCATCCCTAAAGAGCTGAGAGGAGTCTTCTCAAATATATCTAAGAGTTTGCCACAAACCCCCGCCGCCTTGAGACTCTCCTCAACCACAGTGGTGAGGTAGTGCCGAACAGAAACATCATCCATGCTTATACGAGCATGGGGATAGATGTTCTTTCGGACGAACGCAAGAGCGTCCGCCTTAACCTCACCAGAAGCGCCAGATTATAAGGTCTTGCGCTTCTTCTTCTCTGGTTTAGGAGTAGGTCGGGCGGAGGGGGGCGGCAGAGAGGAAGCAGAAGAAGAAATCACAATAGGTTGGGAGGGAGTCCCAACGTTCCGAGGAGGAGGAGGAGAGATAACCGCCTTGACGCCACCATTCCTGGCGCGAGACCTTGCTTTGGCCTCCTGGACTCTCTGGTAAGACTCCTGAGCGTTTGTTTTTGCCATCTCTGAAAAAGCAACAATTAATAGGTTAGACAAGTCGGAAAAGTTAGTCAGACAAGTCGGAAATCTAAACAAACAAACGAAAGCTACCTAGCTGCGCCTGGACAAAGGTCGGAGACCCCTGGAAAAATTTTTTGGTATCCAAGTATGGGGCCTTCCCCCAAACTTCTCGGAGGAACCCCACAATGGCTGCCTCTACCTCATCCAGGTCATCAAGACCATATTTCTCGCAAGGGGAGGCCTCCAGCCAGTATAGAGGAAAGCGAGGAGAAGAATTATCATCCAGGAAAAAGGGGTGGTGACCCTCTACAACTTGCACTTTGAAAAAATAATTTTTGAAGTCATGGAAGGACTCGTCAAAAAGGGTAAAAACCCTCCGACCTTGTATGGCTCGGAAGGACACCCACTATTGCTTATTGTTTAGCCCACTGAAGGGTTTGGTCATATGAAAAAGATAGAAAAAAATCTTTAAGGAGGTCGGGAACTCCAAAGCCTGGCTGATAAATTGATAAATTTTCAAAAAACCCCAAGAGTTGGGGTGAAGCTGGGTCGGGGCAACTCGACAGTGATGCAAAACAGACATCTCAAAGTCTGAAAAAGGAAGAAAAACACCCAGACGGGTGATCATACACTCATACATAAAGAAAAAATGATGGGCCGCCTCATTGGCCCTCCCAAAGCAAACCCGGTGTTCTGGACCCGGGACTACCAACTCATACTTCGGCTCGTCCTCCTCAGAAGTACAAATTCTATGGCGAGTACGAAGGTGGGTGATAAACTCAGTATCGACTGAGGGTTCCTCCCCTAGAACCGTGACATCAACCCACTGGGAGAGAACATCTACGAAAGCCATTTCTTTTCTTAAAAAAGGGTGACAAAAACCTACAAGGGAAAAAGAAAAGGAAAATCACAAACACGGTCTCTAAAGGGAGGGGATACGAGACTAAAGTCTACAAACCAACCTATCTACAAAATAAAGACATGAAAATAGAAAGGCATGTTAAAGAAAGAACTAACCTTTATCTGAAAATGAGGGTTGGAGGAAGCAAAAGCCTTCGAAAACACAAGAGTGCAGCACGAACGAAGGAAGGGGAAATTTGAAAAATCGCAGAAACGAAACAATGAAAGAGAGGGAAAGTATTTATAAGTACGTTAAGGGCATAATGGTAAAAATGGGGCAGTCATTAATGAAGACGCACCATTACTAAAGCCATTAATCCCTACGCACATCCCTAACGGACGCGACGCTTGATTAGACGTAACTGTCAGAACCAAAAGGTCACGAAAAGTCACGTCGGTTTCAGACCATCACGTCGGTCCTCCTACAAGTCGGCTACAACCCCGAGTAGAATACTCGAACCCAAATCTTAAAGAGAAATTGTGCTCGAGTAGGGGCACTGTTCCTACCCTAACCCAACGCTAAGGCCCAGGATCCAAATAAAAAAGGCCCAACCCAAAGGGTTGGCCTCACCCAGTACCAATCTTCGTCTTAGGAAGTCGGTACCCAACACGACTTGCTCCAAAGAAGTCGGATACGAGGGTTAGCTGGCAGATAAACACTCATTCAAATGAGTAACTGCCCCTAGAATCTCTCTAACCACTTCCAAGAGCCATATCTTAACCTCCCTAAGATAAAGGAACGGTTAACACCCTAAAAAGGTGGCACTACTCCAACGGTGGTTATTGGTTCACCACTATAAATACACTGACACCCCTCAGGTATCTCTAAGTCCCAATACTCTCTAGACCTGCTCACATCCTTGCTGACTTAGGCATTGGAGTGTCTTTGCAGGTACCACCCCCCATTCTTTCACGCACACAAGTCGGACGGAGGTCCCCGAGTTGCAGATCCACTCGAAAGCCTCCCCTTTCGTACGTTTGGGCCAACCAACGCCATCCAGCCCATTAATCTCCGGTTACCCATCGTAACATATATATATATATATATATATATATATATATATATATATATATATATATTATACCATGCATAATTTAAAAAAATAACTAAAATATTATAGGTCTAAAATCTTACTATTTAATAGATCTAACAAAATTAAATAGTCTCCTTCTTTTTTATGATCTCCTTTATGATTCAATGGGCAGATTATACTAAAAAAAGTAAGTCAAGTTGAATCTAATTAACAAATTAGTTTTAATTATGCATTATAGCATTATATCAAACATTATATATATATTTTCTTAGTGACTAAATGTTTTATATATTGAAGTTAATAGACCACACTTTCATTCTTTAAAAGAAATTAGTTGACAAAATAGATTATTATAATTGAGTATTTGATATTTAAACTAATTAAAATTTCTCAAAGAATACGTAACAGTGAGGAATTAAAATAATTCAGGATGAAAAAAAAATATATGACTCCCTTGAAACACACTTTGAAAATTTTTACTCACTTATATTATTACCTTTTGTAAGAGTGGTTGTTGTAATCAAGTTTTCACTATTCTTATGTATTTAGAGATTGCTTCCAAGGTTCTTGTTACGATGGGTAACCGGAGATTAATGGGCTGGATGGCGTTGGTTGGCCCAAACGTATGAAGGAGGTGGCTTCGAGTGGATCAGCAACTCGGTGCCCTCCGTCTGACTTGTGCGCGTGAATGAATGGGGGGTGGTACCTGCAAAGACACTCCGATGCTTAAGTTATCAAGAGTGTGAGCAGGTCTAGAGAGTATTGGGACTTAGAGATACCTGAGGGGTGTCAGTGTATTTATAGTGGTGAACCAATAACCACCGTTGGAGTAGTGCCACCTTTTTAGGTGGATAACCGTCCCTTTATCTTAGGGAAGTTAAGATATGGCTCTATAAAGTGGTTAGAGAGATTCTAGGGGCAGTAACTCATTTGAATGAGTGTTTATCTGCCAGCTAATCCTCGTATCTGACTTCTTTGGAGCAAGTCGTATTGAGTACCGACTTCCTAACACGAAGGCTGGTACTGGGTGAGGCCAACCCTTTGGGATGGGCCTTTTTATTTGGATCCTGGGCCTTTATTATTGGGCCAGAGTATGAACAGTGCCCCTACTCGAGCCCAATTTTTCTTTAAGATTTAGGTTCGAGTATTCTACTCGGGGTCGTAGCCGATTTGTAGGTGGACCGACGTGATGGTTTGAAACCGACGTGACTTTTCGTGACCTTTTGGTTCTGTCAGTTACGTCTAATCAAGCGTCGCGTCCGTTAGGGATGTGCGTAGGGATTTAATGGCATTGGTAACGGTGCGTCTCCATTAATGACTGCCCCGTTTTTACCATTATGCCCCTAACGTTCTTATAAATACTTTCCCTCTCTTTCATTGTTTCGTTTCTGCGATTTTTCAAATTTTCCTTGCATTCGTTCGTACTGCACTCTTGCGTTTCCGAAGGCTTTTGCTTCCTCCAACCCTTATTTCCAGATAAAGGTTAGTTCTTTTTGTAACATGCCTTTCTATTCTCATGTTTTTGTAGATAAGTTTGGTTTGTAGACTTTAGTTTCGTATCCCCTCCCTTTAGAGACCGTGTTTGTGATTTTCCTTTTCTTTTTCCCTTGTAGGTTTTTGTCACCCCTTTTTAAGAAAAGAAATGGCTTCCATAGATGTTCTTTCCCAGTGGGTCGATGTCACGGTCTTAGGGGAGGAGCCTTCAGTCGACTCTGAGTTTATCACCCACCTTCGTACTCGCCATAGACTTTGTTCGTCTGAGGAGGACGAGCCGAAGTATGAGTTGGTGGCCCCGGGTCCAGAAGACCGAGTTTGCTTTGGGAGGGCCAATGAGGCGGCCCCTCATTTCTTTTTCATGTATGAGTGTATGATCACCCGTTTGGGTGTTTTTCTCCCTTTTTCGGATTTTGAAGTGTCTGTTTTGCACCACTGCCGAGTTGCCCCTACCCAGCTTTACCCCAACTCTTGGGGTTTTTTGAAAATTTATCAATTTATCAGCCAGGCTCTGGAGTTTCCGACTTCTTTAAAGATTTTTTTCTATCTTTTTCACATGATCAAACCCTTCAGTGGGCTAAACAATAAGCAACAATGCGTGTCCTTTCGAGCCAAATAAGGTCGGAGGGTTTTTACCCTTTTTGACGAGTCCTTCCATGACTTCAAAAATTATTTTTTCAAAGTGCAAGCTGTAGAGGGTCACCACCCCTTTTTCCTGGATGATAATTCTTCTCCTCGCTTTCCTCTATACTGGCTGGAGGCCTCCCCTTGCGAGAAATATGGTCTGGATGACCTGGATGAGGTAGAAGCAGCCATTGTGGGGTTCCTCCGAGAAGTTTGGGGGAAGGCCCCATATTTGGATACAAAAATGTTTCTCCAAGGGTCTCCGACCTTTGTCCAGGCCCAGCTAGGTAGTTTTCACTTGTTTGTTAGATTTCTGACTTGTCCGACTAATTATTCCGACTTTGTCTAATCTATTGTTTGTTGCTTTTTCAGAGATGGCGAAAACAAATGCCCAGGAGTCTTACCAAAGAGTTCAGGAGGCCAAGGCGAGGTCTCGTGCCAGGTCTCATGGTGCTAGGGCGGTTGTCTCTCCTCCTCCTCCTCCTCGGAACGTCGGGACTCCCTCCCAACCTATTGTGATTTCTTCTTCTGCTCCCTCTCTGCCACGCCCCTCCGCTCGACCTACTCCTGAACCAGAGAAGAAGAAGCGCAAGACCTTAGAGTCTGGCGCTTCTGGTGAGGTTAAAGCGGATGCTCTTGCGTTTGTCCGAAAGAACATTTATCCCCATGCTCGTATAAGCATTGATGATGTTTCTGTTCGGCACTACCTCACCACTGTGGTTGAGGAGAGTCTCAAGACGGCGGGGGTTTATGGCAAACTCTTAGATATATTTGAGAAGACTCCTCTCAGCTCTTTAGGGATGACCTCGAGGGTCGAGGAGCTGGAGGGAAGGCTTCATATATATCAGGAGCAGGAGAGGGAGTTGAAGGAGGAAGTCGCTAAATTGAAGGAGGAGAGAGATAGCCTCCGGGAGAAGGAGAGGAAGTTGCAAGCCCAATGCAACATGGAGGTAGATTTGAGGAAGGCAGCGCAGGTCAGCTACAATAGTTTATTTGATGATCTTGTGTCTGTAAAGAATGATTTTCTGAATGCTCGGAGGGCCTATACCGAGTTGGAGGACTCTATCGCGGATGGCGCTGATGAGGCTTGGAGGGTCTTTAAGGAGCAGGTCGGAGTCATTGCTCCTGACTTGGACCTTTCTCCTTTAGACCCTGATAAAATTGTTATTGATGGTGCCATCGTAGATCCTCCTGTCCCCGTGGTGGTTTCTGAGTCAGAATTGAAGACTTGGGGGCAGAGGATTATAGAGTCCCCTCTTCGCTCTAAGGACGCTCCGAGCTCTTCTACCGTTCCTCCGACTTCCTCTTCAACTCCTGGTCCTGGTGGCGCTCCTCCTGACTCTGGTGGTGGTGATCCTTCTACTCCTCTTGTTAAGAAGTAACTTTGTTGGCTTATTGGGGGCCCGGCCTGTGGGCCCCTCTTTTTTAAACTCTTTAATATTTATTTGTTGCTGTGTGAACAATTTTTGGCCTTTTAAGGCCGTAAACAAAACAATTTATAATACCCTTTTCGATAAGGGTTTTAATTTTGATAATTTAAATAAATACCCTTTTTTGGATAAGGGTTTTGAGTTACCTTTTGGATAAGGGTTTTGAGTTACCTTATGCGCGCATGCTTTTCTGTTCGTAATTCTTTTGAAATTTGATCCTTTCTGGAAAAAACCTTTTCTTGGGCTTGTCTGTTTTCCTGGATCTTTTTTATCTTCAGAACAGCCTTACAATCTTTTCTTAGTTTTTTCCTATCTCTTTTTGTTATTCCTAGTACTCAATTTTGTTTCATTGAGTTTTTCGTGACTTAGGCTACTTTTGCGATTCATTTTTGTTTTACTCGGTCTCACATTTCGACTTACGAGTCGGACTGCTTCCGAGTTTATTCTGATCGACTTCTATAGCCTCTTTACACCGACTTGTACCTCGTCGTTTTATCCTGACGACCATCTAGGTCGGTTCATGGGATTTTCACGTTTTGTCGAGCTTAAGTCGGCGCGTTTCGTAGAAAGAAAATAAAAAGGAAATTTAAAAGAGATATTAAGATGAAAAAGATCTTTATTAATTGAGGAGGTACCTTATCGCTACTAAGGGCTTTTGACAATCTATTTCCCTTAGCCCCTACTATGATGCCTCGTTAAAAACCATTCTCCAGAAAAAACCCTTTGATTTTGGGAAAAAATCATGAAGTTGGGAAAAGAGTACATCAGGGAGTAGAGTTCGCTCTTAGCTATAGTACCTTTTCATATTGCAAGCATGCCATGATCTTGGTAACTCGGTGCCGTCCAAGTCAGTCACCCTATAATAGCCCTTTCCTAAGACCTTGTTGATCTTGTATGGTCCTTTCCAATTAGCAGCGAGCTTTCCTTCCCCAGATTTGTTGACTCCAATGTCGTTTCTGATTAAGACCAAGTCGTCTGGGGTGAAACTCCTTCGAATGACTTTTTTGTTGTATCTTGTAGTCATCCTTTGCTTCAACGCTGCTTCTCTTATCTGGGCTTCTTCCCGGACTTCGGGGAGCAAGTCGAGCTCCTCTTTGTGCCCCTGGATATTTCCGATCTCGTCATGGAGAATCACTATTGGGCTTTGCTCGTTGACCTCTATTGGGATCATGGCTTCTACGCCATAAACTAGTCGAAAAGGTGTTTCTTCAGTGGCGGAGGGGGGGGGGTTGTTCTGTAAGCCCATAGCACTTGTGGGAGTTCTTCAGCCCAGGCTCCTTTTGCATCTTGTAATCTTTTCTTCAGCCCTGCCAGTATGACTTTGTTGGCTGCCTCGGCTTGCCCATTTGCTTGTGGGTGTTCTACCGAGGTAAACTGGTGTTTGATGTTCATACTGGCTACTAGGCTTCTAAAAGTGGAGTCGGTGAACTGGGTTCCATTATCTGTGGTAATGGAGTAAGGTATCCCATACCTTGTGATGATATTTTTGTAGAGGAACCTCCGACTTCTTTGTGCGGTGATGGTGGCTAATGGCTCCGCTTCTATCCACTTTGTGAAATAATCTATTCCCACGATTAGGTACCTGACTTGTCTTGGCGCCTGGGGAAAAGGACCTAACAAATCCATTCCCCATTTTGCAAAGGGCCATGGAGAAGTGATACTGATGAGCTCCTCTGGGGGAGCTACGTGGAAATTTGCATGCATCTGACATGGTTGGCACTTTTTCACAAATTCTGTGGCGTCTTTCTGCAAGGTTGGCCAGTAGAACCCAGCTCGGATTACTTTCCTGGCTAGAGACCTTGCTCTGAGATGGTTTCCACAGATCCCACTGTGCACTTCCTCTAATACCTCAGTAGCTCTTGAGGTCGGCACACACTTTAACAATGGTGTTGATATCCCCCTTCTATAGAGAACATTTCTCACCAAGGTGTAGTATTGTGCTTCCCTTCGGATCTTCTTAGCCTCTTTCTCCTCTTTGGGGAGGATGTCGAATTTCAGGTATTCGACTAAGGGGTTCATCCATCCAAGGTTTAATCCGACCACTTCGAAGACTTCTTGTTTGTCTTCTATTTTTGCTACTGAAGGTTCCTGGAGAGTTTCTTGGATCAGGCTTCTGTTATTCCCTCCTGGCTTGGTACTTGCTAACTTGGATAGGGCGTCCGCTCTGCTATTTAGATCCCGAGTTATGTGTCTTACCTCGGTTTCTGCAAAGCGCCCAAGGTGTTCCAGGGTTTTTTCCAAGTACCTCTTCATATTTGGATCTTTTGCCTGATATTCTCCACTTATTTGGGAGGTCACTACTTGTGAGTCGCTATATATCATCTCCTTTGTAGCACCGACTTCTTCTGTCAGCTTCAATCCAGCAATTAAGGCTTCATACTCTACCTGATTATTTGAAGCTGGGAATTCAAATTTGAGGGAAGCCTCTATTTGGGTTCCTCTTTCATCTACCAATATTATGCCTGCACCGCTTCCTGTTTTATTGGAAGATCCATCTACATAGAGTTCCCATGTAGTTGGTTTTTCCTCTTGATCTCCCGCGTATTCTGCAATGAAGTCGGCGAGGCATTGGGCTTTAATCGCCGTCCGAGTTTCATATCTCAAGTCGAACTCGGAGAGCTCTATTGCCCATTGAACCATTCTCCCCGCAACATCCGTCTTTTGGAGGATTTGCTTCATGGGCTGGTTCGTACGGACTCTTATTGTGTGGGCTTGAAAGTAAGGCCGTAGCCTTCGTGAGGCTACTACTAAGGAGTAGGCAAACTTCTCTAGTTTGTGGTACCTTAGCTCAGGGCCCTGTAGAACTTTACTGATGAAATAGACTGGATGTTGGCCGACCTCGTCTTCTCTTATCAAGGCTGATGAGACAGCCTTGTCTGCCACGGATAGGTATAGGACGAGATCTTCTTCAGTTACAGGTCGGGTCAAAATAGGAGGTTGGCTCAAGAACTTTTTGAACTCCTGGAACGCCTCCTCGCATTCAAAAGTCCATTCAAACTGGCATCCTTTTCTCAATAAGGAGAACAGTGGAAGGGATCTTAGAGCTGATCCTGCCAGAAATCTGGAGAGAGCTGCTAGTCGGCCATTCAGCTGTTGGACCTCTCTCAAACAAGTCGGGCTTTTCATCTCCAGGATAGCTCTACACTTATCGGGATTGGCTTCGATCCCTCTTTGTGTTAGCATGAATCCTAGAAATTTTCCTGCCTCTACCGCGAAGGCTCACTTTGCGGGATTTAGTCTCCTCCCATGCAGCCTTATGGTGTCAAAGACTTGTGAGAGGTCGGATAGGAGGTCGACTTCTTTCTTGGTCTTTACCAGCATGTCATCGACGTATACTTCCATTAAGTTCCCAAGGTGAGGGGCAAACACCTTATTCATCAACCTTTGATATGTGGCCCCTGCATTTTTCAGTCCAAATGGCATGACCACGTAGCAAAAATTAGCTCTGGGTGTGATGAATGATGTCTTCTCCTGGTCTGGCTCATACATCGGGATTTGGTTATACCCCGAGTAGGCGTCCATGAACGACAAGTATTGATACCCCGAGCTAGAGTCTACTAGGTTATCAATGCTTGGTAGCGGATAAGGGTCCTTGGGACATGCCTTATTTAAGTCGGTATAGTCGACGCACATCCTCCATTTACTATTTTGTTTTTTGACTAGCACTACGTTGGCTAGCCATGTTGGGTATTTGACTTCTCTGATGAAGACAGCCTCCAGGAGCGCCTGTACTTGCTCTTCCACTACTAGAGCTCGTTCTGGGCCGAGCTTGCGTCTTCTTTGTTGTATAGGTCGGGACCCCGGGTAGACCGAGAGCCTATGGGACATGAGCTTGAGGTCTATCCCTGGCATGTCGGAGGCCTTCCAGGCGAAGAGATCGGAGTTATCTCTTAGGAGCTTAGTCAACCCTTGTCTTAGGGTTTCCCCTAGGTTGGCTCCTATGTGAGTATTTTTCCCTTCCTCTTCGCCGACTTGAATCTCCTCGGTTTTTCCTCCCGGCTGCGGTCGCAGCTCTTCTCTAGCCCTTGCACCACCGAGCTCTATTGTGTGGACTTCTCTACCCTTTCCTCTTAGGTTTAAGCTTTCATTGTAGCATTTCCTTGCCAACTTCTGGTCTCCCCTCACCGTTGCTATCCCCGCTGAGGTCGGGAATTTAATGCAAAGGTAGGGTGTGGACACCACCGCTCTGAGTCGATTAAGGGTAGCTCTGCCGATTAAAGCATTATATGCTGACCCCACATCGATGACTATGACATCTATGCTCAGGGTCTTTGATTTTTCCCCCTTTCCAAAGGTGGTGTGGAGGGGCAAAAATCCTAGTGGTTTTATTGGTGTGTCACCTAATCCGTACAAGGTGTCGGGATAGGCTCTTAATTCTTTCTCATCCAACCCTAGCTTGTCAAAAGCGGGCTTGAAAAGAATGTCCGCTGAGCTTCCTTGGTCTACTAGGGTTCTGTGGAGATGGGCATTTGCCAGAATCATAGTTATTACCACTGGATCATCGTGTTCAGGGATTATTCCTTGTCCATCTTCTTTGGTGAATGAAATGGTAGGGAGGTCGGATGACTCCTCTCCGACCTGGTAAACTCTCTTGAGATGTCTTTTACGAGAAGATTTGGTGAGTCCCCCTCCCGCAAACCCTCCTGAGATCATATGGATATGTCTCTCCGGAGTCTGAGGTGGTGGGTCTCTTCTATCCATATCATCTCGCTTTCTTTTTCCATGAATGTCCGACCTTTCTATGAGATATCTGTCAAGCCGACCTTCTCTAGCCAGCTTTTCTATTACATTTTTGAGGTCGTAATAGTCGTTTGTGGAGTGACCATATATCTTATGGTACTCGCAGTAATCGCCGCGGCTCCCCCCTTTTTTATTTTTAATGGGCCTGGGGGCGGCAGCCTTTCAGTATTGCAAATCTCTCTGTATACATCCACTACAGGAACTTTTAGAGGAGTATAAGAGTGATATTTTCTTGGCCTATCGGGACCAAGTTCCTCCTTCTTCTTGGCTTCCCTCTCCCTCTCTTTTGTTGAGGGATTGTGGCCAGGTCGCCAACTTAAGTCTCTTAGCTTGGCATTTTCTTCCATATTGATGTACTTTTCAGCTCTTTCCTGTACATCACTTAAAGAGATGGGGTGTCTTTTTGATATGGACTGTGAGAAGGGACCTTCTCTAAGACCATTGACTAGCCCCATAATGACTGCCTCGGTGGGCAGGTCTTGAATCTCCAAACATGCTTTGTTGAACCTTTCCATATAGGCTCGTAAGGACTCTCCGACCTCCTGTTTTATTCCCAGGAGGCTCGGCGCATGTTTCACTTTGTCTTTCTGGATAGAGAACCTCATCAAGAACTTCCTCGAGAGGTCTTTAAAACTGGTAACCGACCTCGAAGGGAGGCTGTCGAACCACTTCATCGCTGCTTTCGATAGAGTGGTCGGAAAAGCCTTTCATCGCGTAGCGTCGGAAGCATATGCTAGATACATCTGACTTTTGAAGTTGCTTAGGTGATGCTTCGGATCCGTGGTTCCATCGTAGAGGTCCATATCGGGGCTTTTGAAGTTCCTTGGAACTTTCGCCCTCATTATGTCCTCACTAAAGGGATCCTCCCCTCCTAAGGGTGGTTCTTCTCTTTCGTCACGGGAGTTCTGACCTTTGAGGGAGGATTCCAACTTTAAGAGTTTTCTTTCTAACTCTTTTCGTCGTTCCATCTCCTCTTTTAGATTCTTTTCGGTCTCTTTCTGTCGCTCCCGTTCTTGTTCTAGCTGTTCGAGGCGGCTGTGGACTAATCCCATGAGCTCAGTCGCATGAGATGGTCCCTCTTTCTCTGATTCGCGCCCTTCTGAGGAATTCACCTTCAGATTTTTTACTCCGGAGGTACCTTCCCTGTGTTGATCAGTGGCTTCCTGGTGAAGGGTCAAGTCTGCATCATGGTTTCCAATGTCCAGATTCTCTTGTTCAGAATCTGACTCTACATGACCCTCTTCAGGGGATCTATCCGCCATCACTGGTTGATCTCTTGGGTCCCCGACAACGGCGCCAATGTTACGATGGGTAACCGGAGATTAATGGGCTGGATGGCGTTGGTTGGCCCAAATGTATGAAGGAGGTGGCTTCGAGTGGATCAGCAACTCGGTGCCCTCCGTCCGACTTGTGCGCGTGAATGAATGGGGGTGGTACCTGCAAAGACACTCCGATGCCTAAGTTAGCAAGAGCGTGAGCAGGTCTAGAGAGTATTGGGACTTAGAGATACCTGAGGGGTGTCAGTGTATTTATAGTGGTGAACCAATAACCACCGTTGGAATAGTGCCACCTTTTTAGGTGGATAACCGTCCCTTTATCTTAGGGAAGTTAAGATATGGCTCTATGAAGTGGTTAGAGAGATTCTAGGGGCAGTTACTCATTTGAATGAGTGTTTATCTGCCAGCTAATCCTCGTATCCGACTTCTTTGGAGCAAGTCGTATTGAGTACCGACTTCCTAACACGAAGGCTGGTACTGGGTGAGGCCAACCCTTTGGGATGGGCCTTTTTATTTGGATCCTGGGCCTTTATTATTGGGTCAGGGTATGAACAGTTCTTATATTTAGAACTACAGTTTCTCAAAATTTAATCATTAGAAATAATAAACTAAAAGATAATAAGAAAATACTAAAAGTAAGGAAAGTTATTAGAATTTTTAATCATTCATGTATTTAATAGAGTGCGACTCTCTTTTAAAATTATTATATAATGCTTCATCTACTATTGAATTACCTAATAGGAGAAAAAGAAACAAAAAAATGCTTAATATATCATAATTCATTTATAAATTGCATAACCTAATAGATTCAAAAATAATGCAACTGCACTGCAAAAAAATAGTAAGACAGGGAGTTAAAGAAAAAAGTCTTAATACAAAACATATACATAAAACCCAATAAATAGAAAATAGTTAGAATGCTTAAAATATATTTTATACAAATAATATAAATATTTATTTAATATTTACTCATAATTATATTTATTATAATTATTATTAGTAGTAGTAAACAAAAGATAATATGAGAGACAGGGTATTTTAAGTTTTTAGGTGGTTCAATAACTAATAGTTCCATTAAGTCATTAATATCCCAAGATGCGAACTGTAAACTTAGGAACTTGATGAGGAGGAACTTCCATAAGAATTTTCGTGCATTATTCCTTTTAGGTGGTTCTAAGTGAAACTTTTCATTGCAATTAGAAGAACTTAAGGCTCCTATTAAACGATTCCGTTAGTAATTAGAGGACCAATCACATTTGTTTATATCTTATCAGTATCAAAATGAAGGTGCAAAATTAAGTATGGAAAGAAATGTACAAAATTAAACATATAAAATGCTTGGAATAATGAAACTACTCTTGGTAAACATTCATGCAAATTATATGTTTGTTGTGTGTAAAATATCTAAAATATAGGTACAAATTATTGCTAGCCAGAAATGATAATATTTGTAGGCTACATAGCATTGCTCAATTCTAAAAATGAAGTAGATTTAAATTAAAAAAAAAATAGCACACACAATCAAGCAGAATCACAAACATAATAATACAAATTCAGTCAAAATGTCATTGCCATCACATTTCTTAAAGATATAAGGCACATAACAGCTCTTATCAACATATTATCACCACCCCGAAAAGGATCTTTGAAGATTTTTTTAGGACTGGACAAATTAAAAAACTAAAAATACCCTTGAAGCGTGTGACCATACAATTATATAGCAAAAGTAATAGAAATATTTGTTTGAGAAATCTTACTATAAGAATATTTCACTATGTGCACTTGTTGTCCGGTGCCAGATCCATCATAGTTTCACTTTGAGATCTCAGGATGTTCAATAGGCCCCGGTATTATCTGGAAAGTTTAAAAGTTGGATTGCTCATGAACAATGCTGCTGCATAAATAAGTTCCAAACAATGATTGTGAATCACATACCTTTATTTTACTCCTTACACATCGCTAATGTGCTCTATGCTTTCCTAGTCTTGTTGCATGTGCTCTAAATTATCGCTGCTCAGTTTTTGCCACCGATCTATTCTATTCAACCGTTTTCTCCTTTGAATACACCACCACCACATTGATAACCACCACCTCCATATTCTGCTCCACCACCATAGTGGTCGCCATCTCATCCACCGCCTAACTCCTACCTCAACGTTCATTGCAATGCCACCGCCACCATGATGATGGATTCAAAAAAAATAAGCGAAGAAACAACTATACAATTCCACTAAACAATAAATGTTGGGGTTATAAATATACCTTTTTTGTTGCCATTCAAATTTTAAATTTTAAATTTCTAAGTTTTTGTTACTTGTTAGGTGAAGAGAAAATAAATATAGAAGCAGAGAATGGATGAAATATAATCAGTGATGAAAGAGAATTAATTGAAGGAAGAAATAGTCAGAAGTCATGGAAAATAAGAAGTAAAATTCACTTGAAAAAAAATAAATAATTGAATGGGAGACTACAAATGAATTAATTGTATAGAGAATACTATAAAATATCTAATTCTCAAGTCTTCTTTATCAAGATATTTTGAATCACTACCCGGAATGAATAAGGTTTTGTGTCTTAGAGTTTCATAATTGAACACCTCACTGAAACTGTAGAATTTGATGAAGCAAATAAAAAAAAAAAACGATTTAAAAAATAAAAAAAATTTAAAACATAGTAGATCTGAACAAAAATTTGAAAAACATCAAATGAAAAACCTTGAAATTGAAAATTTCTGAAAATCGAAAGTGATCAAACCTTGTTTTCAAAGAGCTTGTTGGGCAGTCCATTGCAAATTATCCAGAATCCCCATAGTTGTAGCAGATTTGCATTTACCATCCCTGCCATACATGCTTCCTTGGTTACAATCCCAAGCCATGTGACCCATCCCACTGCAGTTGTAGCATTCGCAACTGTAACCATGCTCTCCACCGTCACCACCGTGATCACGATGACAGATTATAAAAAAAAAATGGGCGAAGCAACCAGAAGAATATAGTGAATAATGGAAGAAGGGGTTATAAATATGCTTGTTTTTTCTATTCAAAATTTAAATTTAAAATTTTTCGTTCTTCTTATCTTACTTGATATTAAAGGAAGGAGTTGAAGAGAAAGAGAGGAAATAAATGTATGTAGCAAAGAATGAATGAAAAAACAGAAGGACAATAAAGAGATCGGAGAAGTTGAAGGGAGAGTTATTAGAAGACATTAAAGACATTGAAGCTAATATTACTTGATACATAACCCAAAATCCCAAACATTGATGCAGAAGAAATGAGTAAATGAGAGACCATAGATGATACATCGCATAAAGAGCACCATAATGAATCCAACTCTCAAGCTCTCTCCTGTAAGACACGTTGGATTTTCACTACCTGACAACCTTCTATTAATAGTTTAGTATTAGATTAGATATTCTACTTGAGTCTCATATTCAGTTTCTTCACGCCATTGGGACCACACGAAAAGAAACCACAATTTTTCAAACACAAAATTATTAAAAAAATTTTATCTAGAGGATGAATATGATAACAGCGCACATTGTCTTATTTCTTCTAAACTACAACGTTGCAAGGTCGTCACAAAAGTCCCTAATTTTGGAGGAAAGCTTTCATGGTCTGTTAGGATTTGTGGGTAAATAAAAAGACTGTGGAGAGGATTAAGAAAAATTTTCCAAACTTAAAAGCGTGGAGTAGAATTGCTCGAAACAACAACGTTTTCATTCCCAACTAGCACCAATGGACATATCACTGTTAACAACGGTACACGTGGCTAATGTCGTTTTGTTTTGTATTAACACTTAACAGAAAAATCGAACGTGTTTGATGTTAGTCATCCTTAAGGGCTAAGGCTCTATTTATTACTTTTTTTTTTCTCTTTAAAAATTATTTTGTTCAAAGCGTAAATTTTCATGAATTTATTTCATTATTTGTCACTTTACTTTAAATATTTTTGTAATAATTCCACTTAATATCATTGAATATCAATAAATTGATTGATCTATAACATAAAGCATGTAAGAATAGAATAATCTTTTAATTAATAGAATTAATAAAAATATAGTAAGACAATTTTTTTATAAAAAAAACTTAATAATCATATTAAACTATTCATAAAAAAACGAAATTGATGTGATATGCATTACATAATACTTCATATCATTTGATTTCACACATTAACCATTATATATTACTTTTAAAAAAAATATTTTCATATACAAATATTCAAAATATTAACAAAATTATTTATAAAAAAATTTAGTATTATATTCCTAAAAAATAAGTTTTATAAGACAAAAATACGCCATTTTTATATTTTTGAATTTTTGTTGATTTCTAAATAATATTAACTAAAATTTTTAAATTACCTTTACTCATTATCTTTAGCGTCAGACACCATCTTCATTTTTATTTTCCCATATCTCAAAGACTCAAACTGTCACGGTCTTCCCTCACTACCATTTTAGCCACCATTGACACTGTAACAATAACCACACTGCCACCGGTCTACCACTACCATTAAAGTTCAGTTTAGGTAAACAGTTTAATTAAATTCTTTTTCTAAAAAAATAACTTAAACAATAAATGATTATATTAAAGTAACTTATAAATAAATTATTTTTTATTTAAATTTTTAATTTTAAAAGTATTTATTTTATAGAAATGTGATAAAAAATAGTAGTATTATGAGAAAAGACATTTTTTTAACTTTTTTATAAACTCTTAAATAACTTTTTAGAAAACAACTTGTATCAGACATTAATACTACTATTTTCATAAGTCAAAAGTTCAAAAAAAATATTTTTGAAGTTCCTAAACGCCCTAAATCCATCCATTTTATAACTAATCCATGCATTCAGTATAACCCAATTAAAAAAAAAAAAATCGGGGATTCATTCTCTTCTGAGTCTCATATCTGCAACCCGGTCTCCTCACCCTCTCACATCTGCTGCAACTGCAACTCGGTAATATTTGATTCAAACTAGATCTGGTAACATGATACATGAGCAATGGATCCATCCTCGGTTGCTAACTTGACAACTCTTGCGGATTCATCCATCCCACCAATTTGAACTAGCTTATCCTTTAAATTCATGCTTCATCCATCCATTTAATTTATTCCCACTATCATCGGTTTTATTATTTCTTTAATATATTTTTAAAATTTTTTGTTTAGTTGTATACTGATTTGTTGTTAGAATTTTGATAGCACTAGAAAAGATGGGGCTGGATAGTGTAAACATTACATGCAAGGTTTTAAATACTATGAATTAAGTTCTTAATTGAATAAAGAAATTTTATTGAAAACAGAGGAAACATGATGGAAGCAGATCATGAAGATGGAAGTTATGATAGGAACAAGGAATTAAAGCTTCTTGATGAAACAAAAGCAGGTGTGAAGGGTCTTGTTGATGCTGGTTTGACTAAGTTACCAAAGATATTCGTTCATGACGGCCATAAAGTCAACATTTCTTCTTCTTCCTCTGCTACCAATGTTAGTATTCCCGTTATTGATTTGGAATCACTACACGAAGAAGGTAATTCACGCCATGAGATCATTCAGAAAGTCAAAGATGCGGGTGAAAAATGGGGTTTCTTTCAAGTGGTCAACCGTGACATTCCACCGTGTGTTTTGGATGAAATGCTTGATGGCGTGCGTAGATTTCATGAGCAAGATGCTGAGGTGAAGAAATAATTTTATTCACGTCATATTACAAGGAGAGTGTTCTACAACACCAACTTCAATTTTTATAAAGCTTCAGAGGTTAATTGAAGGGACACCCTCTCTTGTCTATTGGCACCAGGGCCCCTTGACCGTCACCAACTCCCTTCCATTTGCAGGTATATGGAGAAAGACTAGAACTCTAGCCTAGTTGTTGATTTGGTAGAGACTCACATGTATTTTGTCATCGTATAAAGTTGATAATTAAAAACTGTTAGATAATTTAATTTGATATGTTTGCAGAGATGTAACAATTAAGTACTTAGATCATGTCAAGAAACTGGCACTGACTCCGTTAGAAATTAGAATTGCTTTGGGAGGCATTAGGCCTAGAAAGCAGTTACCTTAAGGACATAGATTGTGCTGAAGGGATTTTCATCTTTGGACATTATTACCCTCCTTGCCCTGAGCCTGAACTTACTTGGGGGTTAAGTGCTCATACAGATGTGGGTGTTGTAACCGTTCTTCTATAAGACCAAATTGGTAGACTTCAAGTCTTTTATGAAAACCAGTGGATTGATGTCGCACCTATTCCTGGTGCTTTCATCATTAATGTTGGTGATATGATGCAGGTGATTATAAATTCATCAATGTTTTTGGTAGTTATTTATATGGTATATCTAATTGTGTATTACTAAGTTACCATATATCCCTGTATATAATTTTCCACAAAATTAAACAAACATTTAAGTTGTTCAATTGACTTATTAATGTCTTAGCACTTACTACAGTTAATCACAAATGACAAGTTTATGAGCGCCAAGCAGAGAGTTCTTGCTCAGAAAGTAGGTCCACAAGTTTCGACTTCATGCTCTCTGAGAAAACATGTTCAGGATGAATGTCCAAGAATGTATGGACTAATAAAAGAGTTGGTGATAGAAGAGAATCCTCCAATTTATAAGGAGATAAAAATGCTGGACTTGATTAAACTGGCGTATACCAAAAAGCTAGATGACGATGTCTCTCGGCACAGGATTCGGTGGTCCAGGAACCTTTGGACCACTTAGTGGTTCAAGTAGAAAACATGTTTTTAGAGTTTTTTTATCAATTGTTACGTAGTCTTTGAATTAATTTTAATTACAAATCAACCCCATATATTTTATTTAATTATAAAAATAATTTTTTATTTTATAAATTATTATTTTATCAATTATCTATTATATTTATTAACAATCAAATACAAAAATAACAACCAATTATATCCTCCATTCATCCTAATAATTCCAATTGATTAAAAAATTAACTTTGATCTCGTTACGTTCGTCCATGGCTTCCAAATCGTGTTTCCTTGAAATTCAATCGATTGGTTTTTCAAAACAATCGATTGAATGATAACTCAATCGATTGATTTACACTATATCACAAAACAATCGATTGAAAGTTGTAAGGTAGAATGGTAAAAAGCTTATACCAATCGATTGTTTATACTTTCCAATCGAATGAATGCCTCAAAACAATAGATTGTTGTTGTTACTCAATCGATTGAATTCACGAAAACAACATGGATTTGTCAAATACAATCGATTGGAAAGTGATGACATTGAATTTTAGCCTGTAATCCAATCGATAGGAAGGTGATGAAGTTGAATGTTTTGCCAATTTCAATCGATTGGTAATGGTACATAAAATTTATAAAACGTCAATGATATTTTCTTTTAAATTAATTTATAAAATTTTTTAGATTTGTGTCTTCTGAAAAGTAAAAAAAAAAAATTATAGTAGAGTAAAACTTACCTGAAACCAAATAACATAGTGTAACACACATCTTTGATCAATATTAAAAAAAAATTAGCCTAATTATGTACATAAAATCCTAAAAAATACAGTTCTATCTTTAATTAAGTTAGTTTTAAAATACCAATAATGCTTTTTTATGTGCTGCTTTTAATCTAAAATCCTAGAAAAATTGATTTAAAATATTATAATGTTATTATATTGGCACAACACTTTATTTTTGTATGATAAATACAAGTACATTTTTATATAAAGTATTTAAAGTATATGAAAATGTACTCCTATTATAAAAAAAATATTTAAAAAGTCATTAAAAATTTTTATATGTTATTAAAATTTAATAAATACAAGTACATTTTTATATGTTATTTTTAATTCAATGTACTAATAGGAGTTAAAATTAATTTATATTTAATAATTTTATACTAAAATTAATTAATATAATCTTGTTTTATACTTCTTTTAGTATATTTTTTTTATATTATATAGTATTTTTTCTAGTATCTTATTGTACAATGTGTAATTCGAATTACCATTTGATTCGAAATGTGAGTAATTCGAATCAATTTGATTCGAACTTCCTCCTACTCACGTGTTCCTACTAATTCGAATTGATACAATTCGAATTATGCTTTTATAATTCGTTCTAAGTTGATTCGAATTACTTGTATGCAATGGTTGGGAATAATTGAAGCTGTATTGATTCGAATTATTAAGGAATGTAATTCGAAAAAAGTTGTTTCGAATTACATTAAAGTGTGCTTTGATGAATTCTTGTATCAGATTCTTGTTTGGCTTATATGCGTAATAAACTTCTCTCCTTGACTTAAATGCATTTTTTACCCTCAGTTTTATATTAACTCTAAATATATTAAAAGAATTTACTCAATATATTCTAACATTTAACTAATTGCAAACACTTATCCCAAAACATATTTACAAAAATGAGAGCACTGGTTACTAATATTTTAACGAAACTAAATTTGTGCATAACACAAATAAATAAATTAAGCATACTTACTACTTGATACGCTGCTACCTTATCAATATCATATACTTTTTTTATTTTTTACTCTACCTTATTTGAATAAAAGCAAAAGGTACTATTGATCGGCAAAATTAATTTTATAAATTACCAATCTATAAATTAATTTTATGTACCATTATCAATCGATTGAAATTGGCAAAACATTCAACTTCATTACCTTCCAATCGATTGGATTACATTATCAATCGATTGAATTTGGCTAAAACTTCAATGTCATCACTTTTTCAATCGATTGTATTTGGCAAATCCATGTTGTTTTCGTGAATTCAATCGATTGAGTAACAACAACAATCGATTGTTTTGAGGCATTCATTCGATTAGAAAGTATAAACAATCAATTGGTATAAGCTTTTTACCATTCTACCTTACACCAATCGATTGAATTTCAAGAAAACACGATTTGGAAGCCATGGACGAACGTAACGAGATCAAAGTTAATTTTTTAATCAATTGGAATTATTAGGATGAATGGAGGATATAATTGGTTGTTATTTTTGTATTTGATTGTTAATAAATATAATAGATAATTGATAAAATAATAATTTATAAAATAAAAAACTATTTTTATAATTAAATAAAATATATGGGGTTGATTTGTAATTAAAATTAGTTCAAAGACTACGTAGCAATTGATAAAAAAAACTCTAAAAACATGTTTTCTACTTGAACCACTAAGTGGTCCAAAGATTCCTGAACCACCGAATCGTGTGCCTACAAAGTGGGATAAGCAGTGGCAGAGCTTAAGCGAGGTAATGCAACTATTCCCTCCAAATTTTTTATAAAATAATTAGTAGTATTTTTTAAAAAATAAATAATAATTTAATTGATTTAAATATTTTATAATGATTTAAAATATTTAAGTTTAATCTTTATTTTTTGTTTTTATTATATAATAATTTATAGTTTTAAATATTAAAAATATGTTGAATTTAGACTAAATTAAATAAGTCTTTATTGATTTCACAATACATTAAAATTAAAAGATAAAATCAAATCAAATAAAAAAAGTTATCTAACAAAAAAAATTAAAATTAAAAAAAGTTTATTTAATAATTAAATCAAATTAAAAAAGTTATCTAACAAAAAAAGATAAAAATAAAAAAGATTATTTAACAAAATAAAAGATAAAAATTATTATTTTTAAATATTAAAAACATGTTGAATTTAGACTGAACTTGGTGGGTCTTTGTTAACTTCACAACAAATCAAAATTAAAAGATAAAATTAAATTAAATAAAAAAAATTATCTAACAAAAATTATAAGAATAAAAAAAAATCATCTAACAATCAAATCAAATAAAAAAATTTATCTAATAAAAAAAAATAAAAATAAAAAAATCATCTAACCAAACAAAAGATAAAAATCATTATAAAAACAGGCTGCTTTGCTTCTCTATTTGCATCTCTCTATTCAACAAGCAACACTCTCTCTGTCTTTGAATTCAAATATAAAAAATTAGATTTTTTTATTTATTTAATTTAATATTATTTTATATTTTTTATTATTTATTTAATTTAATTTTTTATATGATAAAAAAATATTAGAATATTCAATAAGTATTGATATTATTGTATTTGTATAAATTAATAAAAAATTCAATAAATATTATAAATTTTAATATTTATCTTTCTAACTTTTTTTTTACATATTTTACAATATATATATTCAAATTTTTATACAAAATAATGATACAAAATCAAAGAATTGATGCATTTTTTAAGAGGAAGGCTAATATTCAAGAAGGAGAACATATAACTTCTACAATATCTGACCTGTAGATAGTTCTTCTACTTTTAATGAATCACGAAGAAAGTGAGATACAACTTTCAAAGCTTCAAAGAGTTGCATCCGATGAGTTTGACCTTAATTATTTGGAACGAGACCCTGAAAAACGGCTCCAAATTTGGCAATATCATCCAAACCAAAGAAATGAGGTTAGACGAACTTATCTTAAATGGGATCCATATCAAAAGCATCTTGACAATTATTCTCTATCTAGTACGAAGCATCCAAGACGATTTCAATATGCTTGGTTTGGTATTTTTCCTTCATGGTTAGAGTATCCACCTTCTGAAGATGCTGCATATTGTTTATTTTATTATTTGGTTAGCGAAAAACCACCGTAATGGGTCAGATATTTTTATTAGTAAAGGATTTAGAAATTGGAAAAAGGTTAATGATGGAAAGTATTGTGCTTTTTTTAAACATATTGTAGATCCTTACTCACTACACAATAATACAGTTGAAGCATGTCTAGATTTACTGAATCAGGCAAGTCACATCCAAAATGTAATTGAGGATCATACTTCTGAAGAAATTCAAAAGAATTGATTGCATCTAAAATCCTTTATTGATGCAACTTGTTGGCTTACATTTCAACCTTGTGCTTTCATTTAAACATATTGTAGATCCTTACTCACTACACAATAATACAGTTGGAGCATGTCTAGATTTACTGAATCAGGCAAGTTACATCCAAAATGTAATTGAGGATCATATTTCTGAAGAAATTCAAAAGAATCGATTGCGTCAAAAATCCTCCATTGATGCAACTTGTTGGCTTACATTTCAACCTTGTGCTTTCAGAGGCCATGATAAGACTCCAGAATAAAAAAAAATCGAGGTAATTTTCTTGAAATGATAAAACTCATAGCATCTTACAATGATGAAGTTGCAAAAATTGTGTTAGAAAATACTACATATAATGCTAAATATACTTCACATCAAATTCAAAAAGAAATTTTGCATATTCTCTCAAATAAGGTGAGAAAGCATATTTGTGAGGAAATTGGAGATTTCAAGTTTTGCATTGTAGTAGATGAAACTCGTGATGAATCTAAAAGAGAACAAATGGTACTTGTTTTGAGATTTGTTAATATACATGGTTTTATTCAAGACCGTTTTCTTGATCTTGTACATATCAAAGATGCTACATCATTAACTCTGAAACAAGAATTGTGCGGTATTTTTTCTCAACATAGTCTTGATGTCTCTAATATTCGTGGTCAAGGATATGATGGCGCTAGCAACATGAGAGAGGAATGGAATGGGTTACAAATATTATTCTTAAAAGATTTTCCTTATGCTTTCTATATCTACTGTTTTGCTCATCGATTACAACTTGCATTAGTTGCTGCATTAAGAGAAGTTATTTCTGTGCATCAGTTTTTTCAAAATTGACTTTCATCATCAATATCATTTGTTCTTCTAGTAAGCGACATGATGAGTTACATGCTGCCAAGACAGATAAAATTATCTTTTTATTAGAGATTGATGAACTTGAAACTGGCAAAGGGGCAAATCAAATTGGTATTTTGAAACGAGCAGGTGATACTCGATGGAATTCTCATTTCTCTTCTGTTTGCAGTTTGATAAATATATATGGTGCAACGTTGACTATTTGACAAAAGATTATTGTTGATGGATTAACTTATTCTCAGTGTGGTGATGCAGATAGTGCTTATAATACCCTGACCTCATTTGAGTTTGTATTGATCTTGCATTTGATGAAAGATTTTATGGGAATAATTGATATTCTTTATCAAGCTTTACAAAAGCAATCTCAAGACATAGTTAATGTTGTGCAACTAGTTCATTCTACAAAAGCACTTATCCAAAGCATGAGAGATGACAGATGGGAGGAATTATTAAAAAATGTGAAATCATTTTGTGAGCAACATGATATTCTAATTTCTGATTTAACTGCTTCTTATGTTGCAAGGCAAGGACGCTCGCGTCACCAAAAAGATCATATTACAGTTGAACATTATTTTAGAGTGGAGATATTTTTAGTCACAATTGATAAGCAATTACAAGAGTTAAATAACAGATTTAATGATCAAGCAATGGATCTACTAAGTCTGAGCTCTACTTTCATACCTAAGGATGCTTATAAAAAGTTTGACATTGCTAAGATTTCTACTCTTGTTGATTAATTTGCCTTTTCAACTTTAGCATTTTATTCTTGATGCTCGTCAGCATCCAGAAATGAAGAATTTGTCAACTATTCATGAAATGTGTAGATGTTTAGCAGAAACAAAAAAGTCAAAAGTATATTACTTGATTGATAGATTGATTCGTCTGATATTAACTCTTTCAGTTTCTACAGCTACTACAGAACGATCATTTTCAGCAATGAAAATAATGAAGACAATGTTAAGAAACAAGATGGAGGACGACTTTCTCGCGGATAGTTTGGTTATTTACATTGAAAAAGAAATTGCTGAAAAGTTTAGTTTTGATTTAATTATTGAAGATTTCAAGTCACTAAAGACTCGAAGAGTGCCATTATAAACTATTTTATATTTTTTATCTGTAGAATTATTTATTTATTATCTTATTAGTAACAAGCTTAAAAAATAATTATATTTATAAATTTTATTTTGATATAAATATTATTATTAAATTTTATGTTAAATTTTTGCCCCCAAAATTTTGTTTAAAGCTCCGCCTCTAGGGATAAGGGTTTCCTTGTACAAAATTAAAACAAAAGATTTATCTATAAAGTATAGAGTTTTAATAGATTCAGAAATATTTTTATGAGAAAAATAATATATATAATATTAAAAATTATAGATATAAAAATAAATTATATAATATAAGATACATTATAAAAATATATTGAAAAAGAATATATTTTAAATGCCTTTTTTATGTAATTCTCTTGGTTTATCCTATAATAATTTTTATGTTCAATCGTTGTTTTCTTTTAGCAATATCGGTCCGGTTTGCATGGTATGGTCCACGATAAATCTTGGTGGAGGTAATGACTCATTATGAGGGAAAGTATGGATGTTTCTTAATTTTAGTCAGCTTGGGCATTGGTTGTACTGTCTGGTACGGGTTTGAGCTTGGCTCTTGCCTTCATGCACCTGGTGAAAGCAGCGTGTTTTAAATCATATAATCCTTTTTTTAATGAAAATTATCATGTGCACGCCCTTCGTAGGGTTTGTTTTTGTGTCGATAATGGAGAATGAGCTTATGGTCGTTTGGCTTGAGCTTGAATGGGTCGAAGATTGGAGGCTCGGTAAAGGCCTTCTACCTTAATTATTAAAATGAACTAGGGATAGTTTGACTATATCATAGTAGGATGGAATTCGGGGTGAATGAACCGCTTTTTTAGAACTATACTACATTGAAATAGCCCTAAAATGCGGTGTGCATATGGAAGCGCTTGAAATGGTTTAGTTTTACCGAATGTCCATGTCGGTGTTGCTGAACCCTTTCGCTCATAGTTATTAAAACCGAACCGGTAATTGACCTGGTCATGCGACTGGGTCACTGGTTCAACCGATGGATCACTGATTTATCCGGTTCATCCGGTCATAATTAAATAAAAATATAAAATTATAAAAATAAAATAAAAAATTAAATGCATGTTTTCAAAAAATATATTAATGATAATCAAATATCAATTTTTAAATATAATTTATGGTGCAAAAACAGATAAAAAATTAGTCATTAGTACAAAATACTTCCTCAATTTATCAATATCAATATATCAATATGTTTGTATATTATGTGTTGTTATTTGTTTGGTATCCATGTCAATCCATACTTAAAAGGATCAAAAAAATAAAAATCCATTCATGGTTTATTATATATTTAATTTTTGTCACCTATATTATTAAGAAGTAAGATGGCCCAGCGGCAAAAGAGAGGGGTTGTTTGCTTGCCAACTTGTGTTTGAATCTCCATGATTACATTTGATTTTTTGGTCGAACCGGCCGGTCCGGTCCGATTTTGATAACAATGCTTTCACTCCTTAAATTGATTGGGGGCTCCCTCCTTATGATGCTATGGATGACTGTCTGAAGTGCAAGGGATAAATTCGGACGAGGATAGGATTGTGCGTGTCGGGCTCTCCTTTGGGTGTCATATTTTGGCCGAGTTTACCATACCTCTGGCCCTTATGTTACACCAGAAATAAAAGGTTCCACACGAGCTCCGGTTCTGCAGCGTGGTGGCAAGATCGATAGGAGATTGATAAAGTAGTACATGTCGATTCTTCGTACCATAAAATTTATCGATAATAGAATATATTTTAAAGGCAACAACTGCAAGATTGAGAATGAATGAAAAAATCAAGAAAAAGTATAAGTGATAACATAAGATATTTAGTATGAAATTAACATATAACGTTCCCATTGAATAATGAGTAGCAATCAGATACTTATTTGACAATGAAATAAAGTAGTGGACAATCAGAAAAAACGGGTGGGGATATAATTTGAATTGAGTGACTGGTTAAAACAGGTGGTAAGTTGTCCGAGTTCTCCTTCTCTACTTTACTAACGTGTAAAAATTTGAGAATGATCAAACAAAGTTAGAGGAAAACCAAAATACTGACTTTGGTTATTATTTGAATAATTGTAACAATCTGAATTCAACTCGGTATTTGAAAGAACTTTTTTTATTGGGTCAGTATTTGATTGATATGGAATAGGGTTAGAAAATAGTTTAGTATTATCCTTAAAGTTGGAATCTAGTTCAAAAGAAATATTGGGTTGAACAATATCAATATCCTTAAATACATTGTCCAAAAAAAAATGGTGAAAATTTGAAAATTTTACAAAACATAGTTGGTGAAAGAATTTATTTGGAGATTTCATGCAAGAGTCAGAAATTAGAGTTTAACCTTACTTTAAGAATAGGGTTATTTTGCTCGGCATAATCACAAAGGTCTATAACATCTTTAATAATAGTAGAAGGTTTTGTGTTCAGAGAAAGTTTAACTGTAGAAAAACATGGGTACTTCTCCAACATGTTATGGTCTCTTACTTTAAGGATAAGAAACTTCTCCATACACCAATATAGCAAATCCTCAACCAACTACGTTCTCTCCGACCATACAACATAGTAAAATTGTTGTAGCTATTGACAATAACAGTAGTACGATGCTTTTTTAATGGCAATTTCTGTTAGTGTTGCAAGTGTGAGGAGTGTTGAAGTTAGTCCCACATCAAAGAAAGCATGGAAGAGTGAGGAGTTTATAAGATGAGAGACCCATTAACTTAACACCTTAAGGTTTTGAGTTGGATGTGGTGTCTTCTCATCTTATGTTCTCTCGCTTGATTCCTCTCCGAAGTCTTCCCAGTGATCGAGAGCTCCCCACGGTTGGCCCAACAAGTGGTATCAGAGCCGATGGTTTAATCGGTCTGGTTTTAAGGGGTATTCAAGGTGAAGCATCGAAAGTCTTCCCGGCAAAGGTGGTTCGGGCGGCGTGTCCCGCGGTGTTTTGCGGCGGTGTGATGGACGAATACTCGTGGTGGTGGAGGAGCTAGAAAGAGGGGGAGTTGGTGCTTGATGTGGAGGCTCACACTTGAGGGGGAGATTGTTAGTGTTGCAAGTGTGAGGAGTGTTGAAGTTAGTCCCACATCAAAGAAAGCATGGAAGAGTGAGGAGTTTATAAGATGAGAGACCCATTAACTTAACACCTTAAGGTTTTGAGTTGGATGTGGTGTCTTCTCATCTTATGTTCTCTCGCTTGATTCCTCTCCGAAGTCTTCCCGGTGATCGAGAGCTCCCCACGGTTGGCCCAACAATTTCAATGTCATTGTCACCAAAATCATAAAAGACTAACTCATTTGATAAAGAATCCCTGTACCTCTTGAAGAAGATGATGAAATTTTACTCATATTCTGAAAGTGAGCGTGTAAATCAATCAATGAGTATTGCGATAATATGTAAATAAAAGTGATAACTTACATGATATAAGCATAATACACTTAATGTATAAAACATTAAAAGATGGATAGATGGATAGAATGAAAATAAATTGGAAGAGTATGAAAGATGTGTGTGTGACAAATATTTAATGGCAACTACTCAAATGAAGATGCTAAAAACATCTTTTTATGAAGATTCTTGTGTTAAAAGTGTACTTTTTTTGTTTAGCCACACTTTAAAAAAAAATAACACTTTTGTAACACATCAAAATCAAACCATACATTTCATCATCTAATGGTAAAAAAGAAGCATCTTTATATAAAGACAATAATAAAATCTTCATAGTAGTATCCACCATATTTAATTACTTACAATAGGCAATGAATATCTATTTGAATAGTTCTGAAAAAGCTGGAATAAAAACAGCTTTAGATTTTTTTGTATTAAAGCAATTAAGTACTATGGCAATTTTGGAAAAGAAAATCTGTCAGTGTAAAGAAGATATAAGTTGCACAAAACCTTTGCAATAAATTAAAGAACATAAGCAACAACAAATGATTGGTTCGAAATCGTGAATTCAAATGATAATGCCAGAGTAAAGGAAATATAAGTTGCACAAAACCTGAGCAATAATAAATTAAAGAACATAAGCAATTCTGCAAAATCTGTCAGACTATTGATTGTCTCGATAAAAAGATTGAGTGAAATAAAAAATTTATAGAACAAATTGTGCATGAGGATTGATGTCATGAAAAATTTGGTGCATGAAGGAATACATGTAACATAGATTGAGAATGAACCTGGTTAATGATACGTAGAAATTTAGTTATAGGAATAATCTTTTTTTCAAAGTATGCTATAGGATAAATAAATAAAGAGTAAAGTGACGAATAAATTTCTAAGAATTTATATTTTGTATAGGTTAGTTCCTAAAAAAAATACCAATAAAGTCATCTAAAATAACAAATATAAATAAATTAGTTGAAATTAAGATTTTTTATCTTAATTATAAGGGTTAATTTAAAAGTACTGTATCTATATTTATTATTATAGAAAATTTTATTAGTATTTTTTTTTATGAATTAATTTGTTTAAAGTATAAATTTTTAAAAGTTTATTTTTCACTTTATTCATAAGTAAAAGTGTCTATTTTTTTTTTACCACGGTAACAATTATTTTATAGACAACTATATGCCTAAGTTTAATAGGATAGAAAATCATATCTATTATAGATAGCTAACTTCTTTAATAATCACAAACGTCACCTAATTAAGTTACTTCATATTTTTAAAAAGTTCTCCAAAAACTTGTTCATTTAGTTTGATTAGGATTCATGTGATCAAAATAAAATATGAATACAAATTTCGAAACCAAATTAGTTTTGACAAAACTCAACTCTAAAGTAGCGTTTGGTGGAGAGATAGAGAAAAAAAGACTGAAACTGAAAAATAGAGACTAAGAGACAGAAGTTGAAATAAATTTTAGTATTTTGTTTGGTGTAAAATGGGAGACAGAAATTGAAACAAGAATGAAACTCTAATTTAATTAGCACAAAGGATAACATTGGAATTAATTAATTGAAATGAGGGTATTTTAGGTATAAAATATTATTAAAGTTTCAGTCTCCATCTCTAAAAATTTTAGTCTCCTGTGTCTCCATTTTTTGGAGGTACTGAAATACTAAAATTTTAGAGACAAAAACAGAAATTTTAGTACCAGTCTCTAAACCAACAAACATGATACTGAATCTCAATCTTTCAGTATCTGTCTCAATACCTCAAAACAAACGTTACCTAAAAGCATATAGTTATTAGAATCTTAATTATTTGAATACACAAACATAAGTTGTCTCTCTACATATCACAAGTAATGATGTTAATGTAACAATAAAATTGACTATAATTTCCCACTACAAATAAAGCAAAAGTGAAATGTAATTATTTCAACCAGACAATGCCTTTTTTTTTTTCTGTTGTCCATGATATTTTTCAGTTTAGCAAGTTAAGAATTAATTTGTTATAGATTGAAGTTCCATTTAAAGATTTGCTACTAGTTAATAATTACTGTATATATAAAATGAGATTAACTCTAGATACTTGTTTAAACGAATTAATGAATTGGATGAATCCATAGTTGACAATAACTTTTTTTTTGGGTCAGTGACAATGGCTTTTGATTATTATTAATGACGAAGGTTTGGGCTTTAAGTTGTTTGACGGGCTTAGATATGCTACTCTTGCACAAAACCCAAGCCCGTCTTCATCAAGTAACATGATTGTTATTCTTTTTTTTTATTTAATTATTCGAATTCTATAATTGAAAATAAAAAATCTGTACCGAAAGTAGGGGTGTACATGGACCGGGTCACACTGGAGTTGGTTTAATTCAGACCCGATCCAAAAGATAGACCGGGTCTAATTTTTAGACCCTAACTCGATTCTAGACTCGATGAAACCTACGCATCTTCGGGCCGAGTGAAAATAGAATAAAAACCGAGTAAAAACTGGGTCTTTAGCATGTAAAAATCACCTAATCTCCAACCATTATTTCACAATTCACATAGTAAAATTCACTTAAAAAAATATAACAAGAACCAACCCTTCTCTAAAATTAAAGCATAACCATAATCAATACTAATATTGTCTAATAACACCAAATATTTAAATCAATACAAATAACACAATATTATGCATTAGTCTAAAGTCTTATGCATTTTAAACATAAAACATTAACTTATAATCTTATAATGACCAATAACACAAAATACTAAGGTTTATAATATTTAAATTCCATATAAGAATAGTTATCATCCATCACTAATAACACAAAATATTAATTGTGTATGATGACCGGGCCACCAGGCCGAGTTCGAGTGACCCAAGCTATGGTCCGGATCCGACCCGAAATAATGACCGGATCTATTTTGAGACCCTTACCCGGCCCTAGACCCGATGAAATTACACTAAATTAGCTTCTAAAGTGTTCGAGACGGGACCAAGTCTTCGGATCGAGTCGGACCAAGTCTTCAAATCGGGCCGGACCATGTACACCCCTAACTAAAAGTAACAGTCACAAATTCACAATTCCTCGAATCGAAATTAGTTATACCTCTAGTAATGTAATCTAAAAAAAAGTGACAAACTTTTCAAAAAAAAAAACCACATTATAAAATTCTGCATTTTCTATATATTGAAGTCACATTTCCTACATTATTTTTAAGAATCTCCCTATCTAAAGTTTAGTCAACACAGATTAAATTCATCTAAAATAAAAAGTTAGTGAAATAAGAAAATAAAATCTAATAACTCTTAAATTAAGATAGTGTTTTGTCGATTTTTCGCAAATCGATGGTGGTTCGATATCTAGTGGTTTGGGAGCGAAATTTACTCCTCTTTGCAGGTACCAGTTCTTCTAAAAGTACATCAAAACGTCTTCGATTAGACGGGTAATAGAATAAAGGTAAATTAAAAACTTGTAAAGTAATAAAAGAAACAGATGAATAAGGTTTTCAAAAAGACAATGTACTGGAATTGGAAAAGATTGCGTTGAAGTTAAAAGAATACACTAAAATGCCTTTACTTGAATCAAAGGACTTCGACATAGAAATTTAAAGTGCAGAAAGATAAATTGGACAATGAAAATAGAAAACACTTGGAATGATAAAATTACTTGAAATGTAAAATTTACAAAAAAGTAAATTAAAAGAATGAAGAAGATGGAAGGAACCCTACAGAAAAAATAACTCAATTGCAAACTCAGAGATTCACTGGGATGTGAGTGTGCTTGAGTGTTTTTTCTGAGTAAAAGTTTCAATCCTTATTCCCTAACACTTCTTAGTATTTATAGACTAATCTTATATAATTGACAATTAATTTACAATTAATTGCAATTAAATTCAAAGTTACAAATTTGAAATGCAATCCCTCTTGGCAACTGTTTCCGCCGCGTGATTGTAGATATTCCCCATGATTTTCTTGTGTAATAAAAGCCACTAACTCTCCCACTTCTATCACTATTCAACCAGCTCATCGAAGGCTTGACCCGATTTCTCGAATCAAATCTCTCATTACTTCCAACCTCATGCTCATACGCATATCTTCTCGAGAGACCATACCTGACTCATTCCGAATCAATTCGCTCTTATTGAAAATATTTTTCGATCAACAAATTGCCCCATTGGATTAATGTGATTGCCTTCGATAACATTATCGAAGAATAAAAACACTTAATCCAAAAGACGTTAGTTTTCAAATCAGTAATAATTGTCATTTAAACTCCCCATTACCACTGATCCACTCAATACGTCTCCCGAAACTTGCGATTTCTCTCTCTACCACTTCATCTTCCTCACGAAGTTACCTTTATCCACATTCCTTTCACAGTAACGGCTACAGTGATACTTTAAATTCATCACTTTCTCCTCTGTTCGATTCTCTCCGAATCTCATCATTCTCGGAATTTTCTCTACACCAAGAATTTCTTCACAAAATTCTTAACCTTCAATTTCCTTTCTTTTCTTTGATATTGGCTGGTTCCTCTTCTCACGCTACTATCCAAGATAAGGGTAAAGGTCATGTAATAGCACCGCTATCTCCGCCAGCCCTTCGCATTCTTAATCAAATCAATGATGAAATCATTGATGATCCCTATTTGCAAGTTAATAACACCAGAATCCAAATCCCCTTCACAATTGGTGCAGATACATACTGCTTTCTTGGACCGATTGAAACTCTTGAGAGCGCAAACAAAAAACTTTCTTTCTTCCCTAATGCTGAAGGGGAAGATTTATTAATAAACCAAGATTTTAACATCTCTCATTTCATCAACCAAAAATCCTTCCTAAATAATCCAAAAATCAATCCTCGAGGGTTCGATTTCACAACTTGGTACCAACGCCTCGAACCCACAAAAAATGCTATCTGGGGAGTCCTAGGAATACAAGAACTACTAAGGCTTTCTCATTTTTCACTCACTACATACCCTTGGATGATTGGAGCGGTGACTTGTTTCTGGAATAGGACAACCAACAATTTCCACCTTCCTTGCGAAATGATCGGAATGTCCCTCCTTGATGTAGCTGCCATTACAGGACTCCCAATAAACTCTCCAAATTGTACTCCTGATATGCAATCTAAGCATCAGTACAATATCGTCTTCAACACTTCTTATAGTGAATTTATTACCCATAACATGGGTGAAGATGGTACAGAAATCACAGACAATGAACATGTGGCCTTTTTATTTTATTGGTTAAATGCAATTTTGTTCTGTTCTCGAAGCGTACAAATGTCAAAGCTCTTTCTTCCCCTGGCTGCTCTTCTACATGAAGGAAAAGTTCTCAACTTGGCCAAGCTTCTTCTGGGACGTATTTTTGAAAAACTTTGTCTATTTGTCTGTGACCTTCGAGATAACAAAATAATCAACACGGGATGTCCACTCTGGCTCCTTCAATTATGGCTTAATGCCATTTTTAAAAATTTTATGACAAAACCTGAAGGTGACAGTACTGATAAACAACACATCGAGGGTTTTCGTTTATCTAATTTCAAACCCAACTTTCCAAACACCCAATCAGATGAAGATAGATTATGGGCTATTTTTTCCCTCTTTCATTCTTGCAAAGATTTTGACAACGATCAACTTAATTTTATTCCTTTTTTGCATCGTAATTGCGGCCCTGCCTGACTTGATCGTTTGCTCTTCCCAAATACTAATGAGGAGAATGAACTTGCAAATCGAACTTGGGCAAACCTATTGGCTGTTCAAGTGATACCAATAGGGTTACCACAGTATAGGAAAGAAAGGTTCAAGATAACCTTGTACGCTCCTCATTAACCGCAAGACAACTGGGATTTTCTCAAGCTATTCCAACTCCACAACCTCGACACAGTGAACCATTCTGTCACATTACTTTGACATCTCAAGAAGATTTTAACACTTGTCTCTTAAAAAATCAAAAACGAAAAGACCGCTTCAACTTCTTGATCTATGAACGCAGTTCATTTATTACCAAATCTTGTTTCGAATGGTGGGCTGCTTATTATTCAAGGTACACCCGTACCTTAGAAGACATTCAGCAAACTGCTGTTCGAATGGCTGTCACTGAGAGTTTCCCAAAAAGAACTCACAAGAGGAAAGCTGATGCTGCTCGACCACCACCACATAAGAGCAGAAGGACTCCTACCAGAACCTCTTGAAGAGTAACTCTTCTATTCATAACTCTTCCTTTAAACTCGAAATGCTCTTCGAATTGTTGTTTTTTTAAAACCATAATTGATTCTGAACTTTTATCAGTTCGTGCTACCATCATCAAGCGAAAGCGCTGATGAAAGTGAACTAATCAAGGACACTCTCGCTGCCTCCTCCCAATCGGAAGATGCAGCCGATTCTGACCCTGGCTTTCAGCTAGTACGAAGATCCAGACTTTCTCAGGTAACACAATTATCTATTCACACATTTCACTTAGTTTAAAATAAATCTTAAACTTATAATTGTGTACCTTTTGTACTAGCCCATTAATGTTGCCCATTCGACTTCATCTACTGGAGCTCTTGATCAACCAATTCCACAGCAACAAAATGACCCAGAGCATTCCACATTACATGATTCGATTCAATTCACAAGGTCCCTACAATCAATTCTTGCTACTCATCCACCTCCTTTCCATACAACACAGGTGGTTGACTCAACAACAAATCCCTTGCAACATTCTCCAGAAGAGACACATATACTCGAGTCAATTTCACCAAACAATCAAGCTGCATTCTCTGCGGAAAACCAAACGGTCCCAGACTCCGATTCTGCTTCTAAAGCTGCTGACACCACCAATTCAGATTTCTCCCGATCCAAGGTCTTAGAAACTCCTCTAGAGTTGCAACCTAGTCCTTCACTTCAAGCTAATCTTCAAACTCATACTGGGCCCAGGCCTGGAACAACGAGTGCTTTTACCACCCCTACAAGTGCTTCCTTGGACAACTTGATTTCTGTCTTAAATAAGGTTATCCAAGAAAATAAAATTCTAGTGCCTGTACCAGCGATCTCAAGACCTGCTACATCAAGGTCTTCAATCAAATTAGATCCTGACACTCGGGAACAACTTTGATCACTCATCAAGCTCTTGGATCATCCACCTACCACATGGGTTAATGATCCAATTCTCAACAAACTCTTAGCTGATCTTTTGAATTCTTCTTTTGAACTCCCAACTAACACACCACATTCTGCCTCAATTCAAGAATTCAAACAACTTCTTAATGAGAGTGTTGCATCTCAGTTTCAACTCCAAAAAATTGAAAATGAAGAAGCCACAACCAAATCTAGTATAGAAAATTGTCTTGCAACTGCTCAACCAATCCAAACTTCTCGTGAGGAATTTGATCTAAGAATCTCCCATGCTATTTCTGTTCAAGCTTTTCATGATCAAGAAGAAGCAAAACTCGAAGCAGAATTAATTCAGATTCAGGAACAGCTTGCCACCATACGTCAAAGCCGAGCCACCATAGCCAAACCCCTAGCAGTAGCCTAACAAGATCAACATCACCTTATTCAAGAGCTTATCTCAATTGATACCAAACGGGGAGAATATGAAAATCAACTCGAGAAAATTCAAGCTGACAAGTTCAAACAAATTGAAGTGCTTTCAATTCTGGAGAACAAAAGGGCAAAGCTACGCTCTGATTTGGCCAAACTAGTGGCACCTTGAATTCCTTTTTATATTTCTCATTTCATTTTTTGTAGCAGCTTCCATCTTTTCTAAACATATGCATGTTAGATTTCTACTTTTGCCAACAGTAGTATTGCTTCGAGTATTTTCCATTAACCAAATAAATTATTTTACTTGACTCAATATCTTTAATCTGGTAAGCATTTCCAGAATATGTTCTAATTACTTGAAATAGGCCCTCCAAGTATAGGACCACTTACCAAGAAATCTCGACTTTTTTTCCATTGGCAAAATAACTTTCAAAATCAATTCACCTACATTAAAAGCCTTTTCCTTGATTCGACGATTATAACTTCGAGCAATACTTTCTTTTTGTCGAATTATATTATCAAGTGCCAGAATTCGTTCTGAGTCTAATTCATTCAACTCATCGAACATTGCATTCCAATAACCATCAACTGGTAAATCATTCTGCCTTGATACTCTTAACGTATTCAAATTAATTTCTAATGGTAGTATTGCATCATGACCATATACCAACTTAAATGGTGAAGTACCTGTCGAACCCCTTGGTGAATTCCGATAGGCCCATAACACTTTGCTTAAAGTTTCATGCCACGTTCGAGGCTTATTTCCGATATGCTTTTTAATTAAACTTATCAAAATTTTGTTTGCTGCTTCTACCTGCCCATTAGCCTGTGCATAATAGGGAGTGGAAGTAACCATATTAATATTTCTCGAAGCTGCAAAACTTTCAACCTGCTGACCAGTAAACATTGTTCCTTGATTAGTACTTAACGTTTGAGGAATTCCAAACCGATAAATAATATGTTCCTCAATAAATCTATTATCTCACCCTGACTTACTTCAATCAAGGGAATTGCCTCAACCCATTTTGTAAAATAATCAATTGCTACTAAGATAAACTTGTGCTATTTGGATGAAGAAGGATGAATTAATCCAATTAAATCTAAAGCCAACCTCTAAACGGCCATGGCTTTATTATCGAATGTAATTCGGATGCTGGAATTTGCTGAATCGAGCCATGTTTTTGGCATTCTAGGTACGCTTTTGCATAATCAATACAATCTTTAATCATAGTTGGCCAATATACATGATTGCGATATAGCACCCATCTCATTTTCTTTCCAGCCTGATGAGCACCGCATATTCCATTATGAACCTCACCCAAAGCAATGTTTTGATCACTCTGACCTAAACATCTTGATAAACTCCCATCGATACCTTTTTTGTATAATTCATCAGCCATTAAAACAAAGCTCATTGCTCGCAATTTGATCTTTCTATCAACTGGAATATTAGGCTCTTTCAAGTATTGAGCAATAGGCTTCCTCCAATCAGTATCCTCCCATTCATCAATACACAAAACTTCCCTTTCACTTGCAGGTATTAAAATCTGATGAATACCTATTAAGGACTCAAGAGTTCCTGAACTGATCTTATACTTTGAAGCAATTTGGGCTAATTCATTAGCTATTTCGTTCTGAATCCTTGGAATATGAACCAAAGAGACTTTTCAAAAAGAAGTTAACAACTTCCAAGCGGTTGTCAAATACTTCTGTAACCTCTCATTGTTATATTTAAACTCTTTAGATAACTACTTCAAAACCAACTGAGAATCTCCTAAGATCTGAACTTCCGAGACCCCTTTACTAATCAAAATTTCAAGGCCCAAAATTAATGCTTCATACTCTGCCTCATTATTCGAACAGGGATATTTTATTTCAAATAGAAATTTTGACAAGATTCCTTCTGGTGAAACAATAAAAATCCCAACTCCTGCACCATCTTTATGTTTTGACCCATCAAAATATAACTTCTAATAATTTATTTTTACCCCAATTATATTTGCCCCCTGGTCATTAAGATCTTTCGAATTATCCACAAGAAAATTTGCAATGACCTGTCCTTTCACAGCTTTGGCTGAAACATACTGTAAATCAAATTCCGTCAATGCCATCATCCATTTTCCCAAACGTCCCCTTAACATAAGAAAACTTAACATATACTTAATTAAGTCAGTTTGTGCTATGAATTTCACCGACTTAGCCACCATATAACACTTTAATTTCATACAGGCATGATATAAAGACAAACACAGTTTTTCGATTGGAGAATACCTTGCTTCGATATTAGTTAAAACTCGACTAAGGTAGTAAACCGCTCGTTCTTGCCCATTTTCATCATCTTGGGCTAACATACAACCTATAGTATTTTCAGATGTTGCAATATATAATTTTAAAGGTTCAGATGGTCGAACATTTGCCATAATTGGGGCTTGAGACAAATAAGTTTTAATCGAATTGAACGCCGATTGATGCTCCGCTGTCCATTCAAAATGTGAATTATTTTTTAATTTCACTAAAGGCGCGAACACCCTAGTTCGATCTGAAAGATCGAAATGAATCTTCGAAGATAATTCACTTTACCTAAAAATGATTGCACCTCTTTTTTCGATTTTGGTGTAGACAATGCCAATATCGCATCTGCTTTATTTTTATCAATGGCAATCCCTTTTTTATGGACAACAAAACCTAAAAAACTTCCGGCTGATACACTAAAAGAACATTTTAAAGGATTCATTTTTAAACCCTTCTTTCTCATAGTAAGGAACGCTTTCCTTAAATGATCAATGTACTGGCTTACCGAAATCGATTTAACCATAACGTCATCGATATATACCTCCATAAAATTTCCAATAAACTCATGGAAAATAGCATTCATTGCCTGTTGATATGTTGCTCCAGTATTTTTCAAACTAAAAGGCATAACTACCCATTCATACGTACCCGATGTCCCAGGATAACGAAAAGCAGTTTTAGCCACATCATCTTCTGCAATGAAAATTTGGTTATATCCAGAATAACCGTCCATGAAACTAAGAATTTCATTTCCTGCCGTAGAATCGATTAACATATCTGCAATAGGCATAAAATATTCATCTTTTGGAGTAGCATTATTCAAATCTCGAAAATCAATGCATACTCTTAACTTCCCATTTTTCTTCATAACAAGGACAATGTTCGATACCCACTCTACATATCAGGCAGTTCGAATAAATTTTGCTTTAATCAAGCGTTCAATTTCTTCTTTAATCTTTACATTGATTTCAGGAGAAAAACGTCGTGGTGTTTGCTTCACAGGTCGAGCATTGGGTTTCAATGTTAATCGATGTTCAACTAATGAACGATCGAGACCAGGCATCTCATGATAATTCCAAGAAAAACAATATTTGAACTCATGTAAAAGACTAAAAAGTTCAGTTCGAAAAGGATCAACGAGGTTTTTACAAATATACGTAATTCGAACATCGTCGAGAGTTCCCAGATTAACATCCTCTAAAGGATCTTGAGATTCAAACCCTTTATAATAATCACCATCACTTACTGAATGTTTCTCAAAACCCAATGATTCGAGATCATAAACGCAATCAAAAGTAAAATCAATAGAATTATCAGAAATAGAAGAGACTTGATCATGGATAAAAACATCATTATTTTTACTTTCTACACAATGAGCCCCTGCTCTTAAATCGGCAGTCCGGCTTGCATCATTACTTATATTACAAGAAATAGGGAAATCATAACTAAATTCGACTAAAGATGTCGAATCAGACACATTATAACTACTCAAAATACTAACCCTATGTGATTCAACTTCATCAGCAGAACCAACTTTATTTTCTAGTAACTGAGAATTATTTAAATAATTATGTAATGTTACCAGGTAGTTAGAAACTTCCTCAATCTGGTTCATAGTGCAATCTTCCAAGTCTTCAAGAAAAACAGTCCCAACCAGTCGGCTCGAAACTCAGATCTGGGTAACGCAACTTCACCGAAAGGCCTTCCAAAGTCAAATAGCACCCTTCACAATTATAAGAATTTAGAGATCGATCAACATTTAAGGGCTTCAATTTTCGATTATATATCCTAAAATCGACATGCATTTGTTCGACATACAGACTCGAATCAGCTTTGACAATTTCAGGTTTACCCTCCTTAGTCCACAGAAGCATGCTTTGATGCACAGTAGAAGGTACAACTCCTACACCATGGATCCAATCTCTTCCTAACAAGGCATTGTAACTAACCTTCGATGGTACTACCACAAACACAGAATGTCTTTCCGATGACCCCACTTTTACAGTCAAAGTGACCAGCCCTTTCCCTGGCGTAGAAGTCCCACTAAAATCGGTCACAGTAATGTTTGTAGGGACCAGATCATCAGGATGCTTTCCTACCTTTACCAACATTCTTTCAAGCAGAAGACTAATTGCGGCTCCTCCATCAATCAATACCTTGTTTATCTTAAACCCATTCAAAATAGCAATAATATGAAGGGGACGCAAATGAGACATCCGTCTCTTAGTAGGCCGGGAAAAATACCCTGGCTCATCTTCAATGCGAATGAAGGAAAAAGTCCCTTCATCTTCTTGATCATAGTCCTCATCCATATTACTCTCATATTTCCCAAGATATTTAGTTGGAATGATCGAGATCGTCCCTATCATATCATCATCTCCTTCATCAAAATACTCCTCATCGACATCAACATCCTTATTTTTGTCGACCCCTGAGGACTGAGCCACTGCTTTACCCTTTTCCATCCTTGCAGGTGATTGAATTTCTTTAGGATAAGTCTCTCCATCAGATGGAAAGACAATTCGAGAATGCACAGAAGGCATTGCCCCCTTGCTTACTTCCTTGCCTGTTTCGATTTGAAGCTTCTTACTCTGAATGAAATTTATTCTTCCACCTCTTCCTCTCGGATAACCGTTGGCTTGTCCTCAATAGAAGGCATATTGATTTCGAGAAGGTGCTCGATGCCCCCATTGAGGGTTACGTCGATACAAATGATCACGCCTTTGAAATTCCTGACAATTCCTAATCCATTGAACACCTATAGCTTGGGATCGGCTTAGAGATGTAGACACATCATGCTAAGAGATCTTTGAACCAGAACCCTCCACACATCGAATTGGCTGTCTTTGGCGTACTTGTTCCTCCCTATGAGCCAATTCTTTTTTCATCCTTTATTTTTCAAAGATTGCTGTCGCCTCAGCATCAAAAATAGCATTGCACCGAGGACACAGAGATACATCTCAATCTTTGATCTTTTGTTGAACCAAGAAATCCAGCAAACCATTTCCCGTTCTGGGGTATACATGTCTTACTTGTGACTCAAAATTATCCAGAGCCACATCAAAATCATAAGACATGCCAACCATGTTCACCCCAAGGCAAGGTTCGACACAGCTGGCATCAACTTCAAAGGGATCTACATCAACCTTCATCTCTTTCTTGCCATCATCGAATTTCAATCGTCCCTCTATTATTGCTTCTTGGATCAAATCCCTGAAACGGACATAGCTATTAGTCGAATGACTTGTTGCTTGATGAAATTTACAATAAGGCTTCCCTTTTAAATCTTTCACAAAAATCAAAGTCCTACCCTCAGGTAAAATTAATTGTTTATCTTTAAGCAACACATCAAAAATCTGATCAGATTTTGAAATATCAAAACTATATTTCTTTCTAATTTTCAATTTTGAATCATTCGACTTTTCATTACTAGAAAGTTTCTTCAATAAAGAACAAACATATGGAGGACCTTTTTTAAGTTCAGCTAAATCAACTGCCGTTTCGAAATCAAATTCCTCCTCTGAGGATTCCATGGTTACATAAGCAACCTTTTCTTTTCGATTAAAAGGCTTACTCTTTGACATCTGCTCGTTTCTATACTTTTCTTTTTCTTTTCTCATGAGTTCGGTCTGTCAAACCTTCTCAGCTAGATGAGCCAAATCAAGAATATGCACATTAAGCAGTTTTCTGCGCATACAGAATCCTAATCCCATAGTTGCTATTTTCACTATCTCATTCTCAGGTAGTGTCACATAGCATCTACTTCTAGCATTTTTGAAACGTATTAAATAATCATCAATGGTTTCACCTTCTTCACGTCTCAAAGCCACCAGATCGGTAACTGCTACGTTTATCTCCCCTCGATAAAACTGAGCATGAAAAGCAGTTTCTAACTGGTTCCATGTTGTGATCGAATTTGGTCTGAGATTTGAGAACCAAGTAAATGCATTCTTCATCAATGACGAAGGAAAAATTTCATTTTCAGATTTTCATCATTAGCTAAATTCCCAATCTCGACCAAATAACGAGCAACATGTTCAGTAGTTGATTCTCCAACTTTACCAGCAAATTTTGTGGTTTTCTTCGGATTTTTCATCCTTCTTGGCACTTCAGCCATTTGTACCACTTAGGGAATTGTGGACACAAAATGTGGTTGATTCATAAAACTAACATTCAGCCCAACCCGATTTAATACCTCTTCTACAATTCTAGTGACTTGATAGTGTTCACCACCACGCAATCTGGCTAAAAAGTCATCAGCATTTTGACCTCGGAAAACCACGTGAGAATTTTCTCGATTCAGAATATTGTTTTCATTTTGAAAAATATTTTCCACCCCTTCGTTATTTCCCCTCGTATTATGCCTCTCACCTTCATCATAATCAACAATTCGAGCAATCCTCTTGACTTGTCTAGCAAGACGCTTGAATCTCGATTCATGATCAGCCATCATAGGATTCAGATTTGTAGTCATTTGCTGAGTCAATAAATTGACCAATTCATGATGACTCTCTTCCACTTGTTGTCGATATACTGCCATTGAATTCACAGCATTCGAAGTAGAGCCCACATTATAATCACGAGAGTACTCGGAATGTTGCTGTGGGTTTTAAACATTACTCACTCCATTCACATTCCCAAAGCGGACAGGCGGCACAAAACCACCCACCGGTGGGGTATAACCAAGAGGAAGACCATAAAGGGGCCAACCAGCGGTTAATAGAGGTTGATATGGTGGCACAGGACCACGAGGACGAATATTATGTCCAACATTCCCAGTTTGAATAGTCTTAACGACTATACTTTCAGTTCCGATTGCACCTTTCGAACGTGAAGATACGTCGGCTTGTTGCATGAATACTAGTATGCTATCATTGGTGGACGAACCACCATTCACATTTGATAATTCATCAGCCGTGTGAATGATCTTCCCACTTCGTAATCGCATACACTAAAAATTACTAGAAAAAAGATTTATCTGACACACTTCGATTTAAAACTGTCCCACTGGGTGTGCCAATTTGTTTTGTCGATTTTTTACAAATCGATGGTAGTTCGATATCTAGTGGTCTGGGAGTGAAACCTACTCCTCTTTGCAAGTACCAGTTCTTCTAAAAGTGCATCAAAGCGTCTTCGATTAGACAGGTAATAGGATAAAGGTAAATTAAAAACTTGTAAAGCAATAAAAGAAACAAATGAATAAGATTTTCAAAAAGACAATGTACTGAAATTGGAAAAGATTGCGTTGAAGTTAAAAGAATACACTAAAATGCCTTTAAGTGAATCAAAGGACTTCGACATAGAAATTTAAAGTGCAGAAAGATAAATTGGACAATGAAAATAGAAAACACTTGGAATGATAAAATTACTTGAAATGTGAAATTTACAGAAAAGTAAATTAAAAGAATGAAGAAGATGGAAGGAACCCTACAGAAAAATTAACTCGACTGCAGACTCAGGAATTCACCGGGATGTGAGTGTACTTGAGTGTTTTTTCTGAGTAAAAGTTCCAACCCTTATTCCCTAACACTTCTTAGTATTTATAGACTAATCTTATATAACTGACCATTAATTTACAATTAATTACAATTAAATTCAAAATTACAAATTTGAAATGCAATCCCTCTTGGTAACTGTTTGTGCCGTGTGATTGTAGATATTCCCCATGATTTTCTTGTGTAATAAAAGCCACTAACTCTCCCACTTCTATCACTATTCGACCAGCTCATCGAAGGCTTTATCCGATTTCTCGAATTGAATCTCCCATTCGATCAGGCCTATTCGATTAACGAAACAATCGAAATCCAAATCAGTGCCAATTACTTCCAACCTCATGCTCATGCGCATATCTTTTCGAGAGACCATACTTGACTCATTCCGAATCAATTCGTTCTTATCAAAAATATTTTTCGATCAACAGATAGTAAAATTTATTTATGATAAAAATTATAAATTTTATGATTGTTAATTTTTTTTATTAATTAACACTTTTATATATTGAAATAACATTTCTTACATTGTTTCTAAGAATCTCTCAATCTTATGTTTACTCAACACATATTAAGGTTATCTAAAATAAAAAATTAATAAAATAAGAAAATAAGAACTTAATAACTCTTAAATTTAGATAGTAAAATTTATACATAATAAAAAATATACATTTTATAGTTTGATTAATTTTTTCTTTATTAATTTACACTTCTACTCTCACGTGTAATTAGTTACATGTTCTTTGGCGGCACATAACAAAATAACTAATCCAATTATGCGCCATATATATATATATATATATATATATGGTGATGTCTATGGTGGTTTGGATTTTTGTGACTAAAGATGATTAAAGGTTGACTAACGAGTAATAAGATGACACGTGGGGAGAGCTTTAAAAGTCAAATATATAAAATTGAATAGAACTGGTTATTACCACAAAGACAAATATGTAAAAGAGACATGCAAAAATTATTGTGTTGGTGAAGGCTAACAAATGTGGATAAAAAATTCTAAGATCCAAAGATAGATTGGGCAAAAACATTTTTATTGCAAAAAAAAAATGAAAAATATTTGACTTTTTAATTGCTTCGTGGACTCCGGTGATATATTGGGTTGGATAATTTGAATAATGAGAGAGAATAAATAAATAATAAGCAACTATTTTTAGTAGGTCTACAAAACAAATAAAATAAATATAATTTTACTAAAAGACGTCTCAAAATATATAAGTTCAAGATAAATATAAAAGATAGTGACTAATGTTTATTATAATAATTTTATATAAATAATGAAATCTAAATTATATATGTATGATATAAAATAAGTGAATTATGTTAACTTTAATACTTAAAATAATTTATCCAATAATATAATAAATTAAGATTAATTTAATAATTCAAGTATTTAATTAAAGGTGAAAGTGTAAAATTAATTTTCTTTCTTTTATTACTTTTGTAAACTAAAAAATTGATGAGTTTCTAAATATCTGGATAGTAAAGCTTTTATTTAAAATTCATTAAGAATATAAATGCGGAAAATTTATTTGTGTAATAGAATAAAACTTTTAAAATTTATTTTTATTTTCTCCTTTGAAATTCAATCACCTTTTTGTTTCTTCAATTTTGGTATATCTGTTTTAAGGGACGGTTCTAAGTGTAAGGATATATGGATAAGCGTTTTCACTACAATTTGAAATTTTCTTAAGTAGTACATAATAGTAATATTTATTTGTCTCCGTTAAATTATTGATTTTGACTCCATAATAATATTTTATTCAACTTGTTACGGCCCGGCTGCGCGCCTTTCAACCGACCCGGACACGCGTTCCGTACGGCTCACCCGCGGCTGTGGGACAGCGTCCTTGAGAATATGGGCCTGCCTTCCAGAGGGGCCCACTACTGACATGTATATAAGGGGAAGACTGGCTCTTCCCCCGAGGTACGTCACATTTTTCTACATCACCCCTTTCTCCACCTGCACATTGTCTGACAAGAGCGTCGGAGTGTCTTTGCAGGTGGCACCCCCCTCTCCACACAAAGTGCTCGGGACCTCGCACCCATCTGACCGAAGAACCGTGACCTGACGAGCCCTTCCTATTACCCGGAGTCTTGACCCGAACCGTCCGGAAACCGAGATACCGAACATTGGCACCATCTGTGGGGACCTCGTCCATGGACTTCGTGCTAGTCCAAACTGGGAAAGGCTGCGAGGCAGCGCCTCCTGCGCCTGGAGGAGGCGCCGTTGCGGCAGAAACTCGGCAACAACAGAGGTTGCCCCAAAGGGACGCGGCGCAAACTCACGAGAGACGCCCCTTTGGGGGGACAGGCGACAACCACGCCAGGATAATGCAAGAGTTGCGCCATAGGATGCAAGACTTGGAACGCCGGCTAGCAGAAAGAGAACGCGACCAACGCACCTCGGAGCAAAGCCCCACCCGATCCCGTTCAAGGAGCCGCTCGAGGCGCACACCCAGCCCCCAATACGAGTCGGAGAGCACTGGAGGACGGGGTCGCACCAGAAGAAGAAGTCGGGACCCCATCATTTACGCCCGACACGAGAGGCGGCGTGCGTCAAACAGGGGCGAGGAGAACGCCCGTCGGGAGAATGACGAGCCGAGGAGAAGTGCCCGGGGTCCGGTGATAATAGGAGCAACCCCTTTCCACCGTTCCGTACTCGAGATCCGGCTGCCAAAACACTTTGACAAGCCAACGGACATGAAGTATGATGGAACACAAGATCCCCTGGAACACTTAACGGCCTTTGAGGCCAGAATGAACCTAGAAGGGGTGGGAGACGAGGTCAGATGCCGCGCCTTCCCGGTCACCTTGGCGGGCCCAGCGATACGGTGGTTCAACAACCTCCCGCAGGGCTCGGTGACCCAATTCTCCGATATCAGCCACGCCTTCTTGGCTCAATTCACGACCAGGATTGTCAAAGCCAAACACTCAATCAATTTGCTAGGGGTGACACAGAGACCCGGGGAGCCGACCAGGAAATACCTGGACCGTTTCAATGACGAGTGCTTGGAAATTGACGGTCTAACGGACTCGGTGGCAAGTCTGTGCTTGACGAACAGACTCTCGAATGAGGACTTCAGGAAACACCTTACCACAAAGCTCGTTTGGACAATGCAAGATATCCAGTGCGTGGCCAAAGAATACATCAACGATGAAAAAGTCAGCCAGGTCGTGGCCGCCAATAAACGATAGCCCGCCTACAACCAAGCCCGGCACTATGAAGGCAGAGAAAGACCGAAGGAACACGCCAGGGACGGCGGTCCGAATAAAACACCCAAACCGTTCCCCCGAGTTGGGAAGTTCACCAACTATACACCCCTCACGGCATCAATCACCGAAGTTTACCAACAAATAGCGAAAAAGGGGATACTGTCAAAGCCCCGACCTCTGAAGGACAGGACGGGAGGGAACAAGAACCTCTACTGCGAGTATCACAAAGGTTACGGGCACAAGACCCAAGACTGCTTCGACCTAAAAGATGCCCTGGAACAAGCTATCAGGGATGGGAAACTTGCCGACTTCTCCCACCTTATAAGGGAGCCAAGGAGACGCAACCGGGACCACGATAGCAAAGACGGATCCCGGTCAACAAGGCGACGACAAAAACCAGAGGATGACGACCACGGCCTTACGGTGGTAAACGTGGTAACGGCCAGGAATACCGCCCCAAGGTCAAAGTCAGCGCAGAAAAAAGACGCCAAGGTCCTAGTGGTCTCCACCTCGACTGTTAGAAGTTTCCGAGGTATCCCACCCATCTCCTTCGGCCCAGAGGACCAATGGTTTGACGAGGCACCGGAAAGCCCGCCCATGGTCATCACGGCCAGAATCGGAACGGGCCTCGTCAAACGAATCCTGGTAGATACGGGGACAGACTCAAACATCATGTTTCGAAACGTTTTCGATGTCCTGGGACTAAGGGACGCCGACCTGACGACCCACCAGCACGGTGTGGTAGGGTTGGGGGACCACTTCATCAAGCCGGATGGAATCATCTCACTCCCGACCTCTGTGGGACAGGGGCAGAAGCGACGAACAGTCATGGCGGATTTTGTAATATTACGAGACTCCACGGCTTATAACATCTTCCTGGGGAGAAAAACCATCAATGACCTGGGGGCGGCCATTAGCACAAAGCTACTGGTGATGAAGTTTGTCACCGATGACGGATCCGTAGGATCCATCAAAGGCGACTTGGAAACGGCGGTCGCTTGCGACCACGCCAGCCTTTCTCTCAGGAAAAAGTCCAAAGAAGCATCTGGGGTCTTCCTTGATGACCTGGACGCCAGGATAGACGACAAACCTAGACCAGAGCCAGAAGGAGACTTGGAAAAATTCAGGGTCGGCGAGGAGGACGATAAATTCACATTTATAAACAGAAACCTCCCCCATGAGATGAAGGAACCTTTGATGGAAATGATCAGAGCTAATGCCGACCTCTTTGCCTGGACGCCTGCCGATATGCCCGGGAAAGATCCCCACCTCATATCGCATCATCTGGCCGTCAAGGCGGGAACCAAGCCGGTGGCCCAGAGGAGGAGAAAAATGTCGCAGGAAAGGGCAGAAGAGGTAGCCAGGCAGACGGCCAGCCTCCTAGAAGCAATATTCATCCGGGAACTGGACTACCCGACCTGGTTGTCGAACGTGGTCCTGGTTAAAAAGCACAATGGGAGATGGAGAATGTGCGTGGACTACTCTGACCTCAACAAGGCGTGTCCCAAGGACTGCTACCCCCTGCCTAACATTGACGCACTCGTCGACGCAGCAGCGGGATACCGGTATCTGAGCTTCATGGATGCCTACTCAGGATACAATCAGATACCGATGCACCGACCCGACGAGGAGAAAACGACGTTCATAACGCCAGGGGGAATCTATTGTTACAGGGTAATGCCTTTTGGTTTGAAAAACGCTGGGGCCACGCACCAAAGGCTGATGAACAGGATATTCAGTGAACTCATAGGCGAAACAGTAGAAGTCTACGTGGATGACATACTCACGAAGACTGCACGACCCGACGACCTCCTGAGCGACCTTGATGGTGTTTTTTCCTCCCTCCGACAGCACGGCATGAGACATTATCCGCTCAAGTGCGCGTTTGCCATGGAGGCTGGAAAGTTCCTGGGATTCATGATCACTCAAAGAGGAGTGGAAGCCAACCCTGAGAAGTGCCAAGCAGTTCTCCAGATGAAGAGCCCGGGTTGTATCAAAGACGTCCAACGACTTGCCGGGAGGTTAACGGCTTTATCCCGATTCCTCGGCGCATCGGCAGCAAGAGCCCTACCCTTCTTCAATCTAATGAGAAAGGGAATGACGTTCGAATGGACCCCAGCGTGTGAAGAGGCATTCAATCACTTCAAGGAGATCTTAGCAGCACCACCAATTCTCGGAAAACCCAGGGCCGGGGAACCGCTCTATCTCTACCTATCAGTAACTGAGGAAGCGCTTGCCACAGTGCTCATTAGAGAAGAGGGTAAGACCCAACAACCCGTTTACTTCGTAAGCAAGGTCCTCCAAGGACCGGAGCTGAGGTACAGCAAGCTAGAAAAACTAGCGCTGGCACTCCTAGTCTCCTCCCGAAGGTTAAGACAATACTTCCAGAGCCATCGTATAGTCGTGAGGACGGATCAGGCCATTCGCCAAGTACTGCAAAAACCTGACTTGGCTGGTAGGATGATGACCTGGGCCATCGAGCTCTCCCAATATGACTTATAGTATGAACCCCGACATGCAATCAAAGCCCAGGCAATGGCAGACTTTCTAGTTGAGGTGACGGGGGATCCCCCCGAGGAAGCGGGCACACGGTGGAGGCTCCACGTGGATGGGGCCTCCAACCAAACGTCCGGGGGAGCAGGGGTCATCTTAGAAAGCCCAACAGGGGTCATCTATGAGCAGTCGACTAAGTTCGAATTCTCAGTGTCGAACAACCAAGCAGAATATGAGGCTCTCTTGGGCGGACTAATACTAGCTCGGGAAGTCGGGGCAACAAAGGTCGAAGTATGCAGCGACACAAGTTGTCACCTCGCAGGTAAACGGAAGCTACCAGGCCCGGGACCCCTCCTGCAAAAATACTTGGAAAAGGTTAAAGAAATAACAAGTCAGTTCCAGGAGATCATCGTCCAGCACGTCCCAAGAGAAAAGAACACACGGGCGGACCTCCTATCCAAGCTGGCGAGCACAAAGCCAGGATCGGGTAACCGGTCTCTTATCCAAGGCATGGTGAAGGAACCAACGGTCGCCCTCCATTTGACGAAGTCAAGTCCCTCATGGCTAGATCCCATCACCAACTTCCTGGAACTCGGAAAATTGCCTGAAGACGAGAAAGCAGCCAAAGCTTTAAGAAGGGAGGCGGCCAGATACGCAATCATACAAGGACAACTATTCAAAAAGGGACTCAGCCAGCCCCTATTGAAGTGTTTGCACCCCGACCAGACGGACTACGTGCTTAGAGAAGTCCATGAGGGGTGTTGCGGGCACCACATCGGGGGCAAAGCCCTAGCAAGGAAGCTCATCCGAGCCGGGTACTATTGGCCAACAATGATGAAAGACTCAAAGGAATTTGTCAAAAGGTGCATAAAGTGTCAACAAAATGCCAACTTCCACAAGGCACCGGCCTCCGAGCTAAGCTCTCTGATGACTACTCGACCTTTCGCACAATGGGGAGTTGACCTCCTGGGGCCTTTCCCGGTCGGCCCAGGACAAGTCAAATACCTCATTGTCGCCATTGACTACTACACCAAATGGGTGAAGGCTGAACCGCTGGCTACGATATCGTCCTCCAACTGCCGGAAGTTCATGTGGAGGCAGGTGATAACCCGTTTCGGTATCCCGGAGGTCGTTATCTCAGATAATGGGACCCAGTTCACAGACAAGAAGTTCACGGAGTTCCTCTCTGGCCTAGGGATAAAACAGAGGTTCTCCTCGGTAGAACATCCCCAAACAAACGGGCAGGTAGAGGCTGCAAACAAAGTCGTCCTTCTTGGTATAAAAAAGCGCCTAGACAACAAGAAAGGGACATGAGCTGATGAGCTCGCTTCCGTCCTATGGTCCTACAGGACAACCGTGCAAAGCGCCACGGGGGAAACTCCTTTTCGCCTAACATACGGGGTCGATGCAGTGATACCCGTCGAAATCGGCGAACTGAGGCCCCGACTACTACTCGCGGGCATGAGCGAGGCGGTCGAAAAGGACCTGATCGAGGAGACAAGGGAAATGGCTCACTTATCAGAAACGGCGTTGAAACAAAGAATAGCCCTGCGTTACAACGCTAAAGTCCTCAAACGAGATTTCGAAGAAAGGGACCTCGTCCTGCGACGCAACGACGTCGGCGCACCGACCCCAGGGGAAGGAAAGATGGCAGTAAACTGGGAAGGTCCCTACAGGATAAGAGAGGTGCTCGACAAGGGTGCTTACAAGCTCGAAAGACTCGACGGAAAGGAAGTACCCAGAACATGGAACGCAGGTAACCTAAAAAGGTTCTACTCATAACCTAACGGCTCGCCGACCAGGGAGCCTAACCCGATAGTTGATACTTCCCCTATCCACATGTTAATTTATCTTGTCTATTCACTTTATCAAATACTTGCTCAGCTGACGATTAATTTTCACTTGTTAATTTTTTTTACCTACCTATTGCTCCCCAATATGTGCTTCGCACGATTGATCTCTAAAACGGCATCCCGGGACTGATCACCCCGGGAGCCAGACGGATCACAACCACAATTAACTCGGCGACAATACGACCAAACCGGTCTGAACCGTTACCAATGTAAAAACGGCAAGACGGGCACAAGCAATAAGCCCGACCCGGAAACGCGGTAACAAAAATAATCCAACGAACAAGGCGAAAGACAATAACGGTAACACGACCAGACGACACGAGCGTAAAATCATAAAGCAACCAAATAAGCATAACTTATAGTGTCAAAACATGGGACGGACAAGCGAATTGTTCAAAACAAACAAATGACAAATACGCAAAGCTACAAGATATCACTTCCTCGGCATATCTACAATCTTGCCATCTTGAATCATTTTGAAGACCCCGATAGTAGAGGTGTCGAAGTCGGGAGCCACAATCTTCACTTGAGCCTTCAGGGCATCCTCAGTCATAGTAATTGCATTCTTTCCCTGATCCTTGGTCGCCTTCAGCTTCTTTTTGAGCCCCTCGACTTCCGACCTAGCGGCCTCGGCCAACGAGACAGCTTCATCACGCTCTTTTTCCAAGGCCGCCACCCGACCCTGAGCAGAGTTCAGCTGGCCCTCCAAGGTCATCTCCCGCTCGACCAGGCAGGCCACCGACTCGTCCGAAACTTTCAGCTTCTCGGCAGCGGACGTCGCCTTCTCCTCCGAAACTTTGAGCTTCTCCACCGTCTCAGACAACTGGCCCTGGAGCTGCTCAACTTGGACTTTGAAATCATTATTGGCTTTGACAGAGGACTCGAGCTTCCTCCGGAGGGCTTGCATCTCCGACAACTCGAACTCGGCCTTTCGAGCTATTACGGCTCCCCGGAGCAAAGTCCGATACATCCATCTAGCCTGCCCAGCCAGTTCAGTACCAAGGAAATGTTCCTCCGTCCCGGGGATCAATTGGGAGTCTATAAACCTTGTAGCATCAAAATTCCTCTCCATGATACTAAGGGCCCCCTCCGGGCTGGCTGACGACCTCCGCCTTTTGGGAGTATGAATAAGCTCCACATCATCGTCTTCTTGATGGGAAGCGGTTGAGTGCCCACCAGTTACCTCCTCGGGAATAGGGGAACCCTGATCCTCGATAGGTTTTTTCCCCGCCGCAACGGCCTCCCGTGAAGAAGCCTCCCCCTGACCTCCAACCTCCACGGCTGGACCCTCCGACTTCCCGGCCTGATCCTCCGCCTCCCCAGCATCCCTCTCCGTTTTCTCGTCGTCACTATCCTCAAAAAAGGTCTTCATCAAATTTTCGAGCCCGACCACAGTGGCAGATATTTCCACTACAACAAACAACAGACGCATTAGTCATTAAACCGGGTAAGGAAAACAACAATAAACGCAAAGACGATCAAATAAGACAACTCACGGATATAGCTCCTGCCGGCCTCCCGCTCACCCATAAGAAGATGAGGGTTCACGGGGTTCTTTTCAAAAATGGCAAAAAGTACATCAGCTATTTGCTTATCTACAGGCGACAACCTCTTGTACGTCACCTTGATGAAGGGATTCGACCCCGCCCCAAAACTCCAGTAAGTCGGGATAAGGCGCTCCCCCTCTAACGACAACCAAAAGGGGTGACGATCTTTGACGGGACGAACTTTGAAATACTTATCTTTGAAACCATGGTAGGAGTCCTCGAAGAGGCCAAATATTCTCCTACCCTGGCCAGAACGGAAAGAGAGAAATCCTTTCCTCGCCTTCCCCTGCTTGGAAGGGTTGGTAAGGTTGAAGTAAAAGAGGAAAACGTCCACTGACACCGGCAGCTCTAGGTACTCGCAAACCATTTCGAAACAGCGGATCGAGGCCCAACTGTTCGGAAGGAGCTGAGAGGGGGAGACGGATATCCGGTTTAGGAGCACCATTTGAAAATCAGAGAACGGTATCCGAACGCCAACTTGTGTGAACATGGACTTGTAAAACCAAATCCAATCAGGGACACGAGGAGAATGGAAGTTGAGCTCATAAATACGCTCGTGGGGGGCAGGAACAACGGTCTCATAGTTCGCCTCCTCGTCTGTCCCCCCACACAAGTGACCGGCTCACCGGAACTCGGTCAACTCCTCCAAATCCATTTGGTTGGGCGATGCCTTTATATCGTCAGTCACCCAGGCGTACGGGTCGTAGGCCGCGCCAGATCCAGAAGACCGAGAAATGATGCGAGACATACCTACAGCGGGGTACCACTCCGTTAGTCTATGAGGTCGGGAGTCCATAAAAACCCAGAAACTACACCCTTTCAACTTTATCATGACTAAATACGGTTAAAGTCTAAGCCTATCACACAAGTCACCTAAAAACCTACCCCGGAATGGTACCCCTCCCATAATTCATCTACCCCAGCGTTGGAAAGCCATCAGGCAAAAGTAAACACAAACGGCAATTGCGCAACAATAAGGCATAGTATAAACACAAGAGAATAAGAATCAAGAAATTACCTGAAATGGTTGTAGGAACTGGAGCGTGAAAGAGAAGCACAAGATGGCTCGAGCAAGAAATTTTGGATGTCAGGGAGAAAAGAAGATGAAAATAACAAGAGTGGGAGAAAAAGAAAAAGGGAACTGTTTAAAAACCACCACGAGAAGCGCGAAAGAAGGCAGGGGCAAAACGGTCTTTACGCGCGGGAATTTTTCAAAAACCATTATGAGCATTTAATGCTCAGCGCGAAGAACGAAGCGACGAACGAACGCCTCAACAGACCAAGAGACACGCGCACAGGAGACGCGCCTCTCCCACGGTCAGCCGACTCGACGACAACGCACGAACAAGGACATCACGCGCCACCGATTGCCCTCACGACCATCACTGGCGCGTCGGGGGTACTGTTACGGCCCGGCCCAGGATTCCCGCGGGTCAACCCGACCCGAGCTCCACCCGGCCCGACTGCGCGCCTTTCAACCGACCCGGACACGCGTCCCGTACGGCTCACCGGCGGCTGTGGGACAGCGTCCTTGAGAATATGGGCCTGCCTTTCAGAGGGGCCCACTACTAACATGTATATAAGGGGAAGACTGGCTCTTCCCCCGAGGTACGTCACATTTTTCTACATCACCCCTTTCTCCACCTGCACATTGTCTGACAAGAGCGTCGGAGTGTCTTTGCAGGTGGCACCCCCCTCTCCACACAAAGTGCTCGGGACCTCGCACCCATCTGACCGAAGAACCGTGACCTGACGAGCCCTTCCTATTACCCGAAGTCTTGACCCGAGCCGTCCGGTAACCGAGATACCGAACACAACTTTTGAAACTTGATGTTGAAATTGAGAATTTCATATTAGATGTGTTATAATGATCAATTCTCAAATTTAAATGAGATTAGTATTCTTTTTTAGAAGAAATCAACTTAAAAGAATATTATTTATCCATTGATGTTTCTTCTTTTGAAGTTAGTTTTAGTTTTTTCTGTGACAACTACATTAATTGAAAGAACTTTATAAACTATGAATATCATCAAGACTTAATTATATGGGATGTGAATTTTTAAATGATCATTTAGTGATATATGTAGAAAAAAAGATATTTTAATTATATTATTAAGAAAAAAATTATTCAATCTTTTTAAAATATGAAACTTAAAAAAATAAAATTTTAAATTATATATTATTATTTATATTAGTGTTTTAGTATTTTAATTTGATAATTAGACATTTTGAAGATTAATCCTATTTTATAATAACAAAATATAATTAAAATAATAATAATTATTGTACATAAAAAATAACTATTCGTAAGAATATATATTTAAATATAAAATATATATTAAAAATGAGTTAAATAACACATGCATTTATACATAAATATATATTATATAATTTAATAGCTAATTTTTTGTGTATATATGATATTTTTTATAAAAGTTATTATCATGTTATATATACTCTATTCCTATTATTAAAAGTTTCTGAATTCATCATTGTCTATTTTTAATTTTGTGATGTAAAATATTTTGTAAAACGAAAAATATCTCATTCCTCATATAACATATGTGATACATTAAATATGAAGTTTAGCATAATTCACCTATTTTAATTCATGTCATACATTTATAATTTAGACTTCTTTATTTACATAGAATTATTATAATAAATATTAGTCACCATTTGTTGTATTTATCTGTAAGCCTATTTGAGACGGTTTTTGGTGAAATTATATTCTTTTTAATTTTTTGCTAAAAAACCTACTAAAAATAGCAAATTGAGAGTAGCATGCTTATTATTCATTTATTCCCTCTCATTGCTCCTACTACCCAATCCAACATATATACCATTAGCCTTAGGATCGACGAAGTTAAAAAATGACAATTTTTTTCCATTTTCTTTTTGCAATAAAAATTTACCTGCCCAATTTATCTTTTGATCTTTTTTTTTTTGGTCCATGTTTATCACAGCCCATACCAAAATAATATTTTTTTGTATCTCTTTTACATATTTGTCCTTCCGGTAATAATCAATTTTTATCTCACTTTACATATTTGACTTTAAAACTCTTCATCAGGTGTCATCTTACTATTCGTCAGTCAACTTTTAGCCACCTTTAGTCACCAAAATCCAAGCCACCATAGACATCACCTATATATATATACTCTTTATACATATGAAAAAGTAATGTGATGATGCATGATAGAGCCACCTGTCTTTTTATTATTTATTTTTTTTTTGCCATGCTCGCATGTTACTTTAATTTTTTCGGTGTTGTCAAAGGGCTGTCAAACGGGTTAGCCCGGCCTATTTAGGTTCGGCCCGTTAAGCCCGCGAGTTAAATGAGCTGACCCGTTTAAGTCTGCTTTATTCGCGGGCCATAATTTTTTAGTTCGGACCATTTATGGTCAGTCCGATGGGTTAAATGGGCAAGCCTATTTATTATTTTATTTTATTTTTTGAAAAATATTTTGACAAAAAATATCATTTTAGATAAAAACTTTTAAAAAATAATATTTTTTTAGTTGATGTGTCGAATTTTCGGGTCGGATCGGGAGAAACATCAGCCAAAAATGCTACTTTTTTTAAAAAAATGTAAAAAAAAATAAACAAGCCACCTGTTTAGCCCACAAACTAGCTCGTTTAGCCTGTCATTTTTTTCGGGTTAATTAGACTCAGTCTATTTAACCCGAAATTTAACGGACTTAATTTTAGAAGTGAAACTCGCCCATTTAAATGGATAAAAGGGCTGGGCCGATGAGCTCAACCCATTTTGACGGCCCTACACTGTTGACAAGACAAAAAATGTGAAATGAGATATTAAGTAAAACTTAATTATAAGGACTAAGGAGTATGCATGTACTTATGTTTTCAACAAGGCTTAATGGGCCAATGAAGCAGCATAACTAGTGTGATCTTTTCTTATCACATTGAAATTGTTTTTGCGAACCTTTAATACTGTATGAAAAAAATTTTATATCTTAAATTATTTAAGTTTGGTGATATTAATAGTTTGATATATTAGAAGAGAGAGAAAAAGAGTAAAAATTGAGAGAGAAAAAAATTGGTTCTTTTTATTTTAAAAATTTAAAAGGAATGAAAACAGAAAACTACAAAAAATGTTTTATGACTAACCTTATATATTCTGTATGTATTTCGTATGTACTCTGTATGTATTCCTACTATAATTAATTACCATCGACATTAAACTAATAAAAAAATTTATCTAATACCTCCCGCAAACTGAATTGTATAAATCTAACCATTCTAATTTAGAAACATTATTAAAAAAAGGACTTGGTGTCGCGCACTTTGAATCTAGATCTCAGTTTTTAATGATAACTCATTCCAGTTTAGATGACCTGGGAGAACTACAACACTACTTGGTATGGAGTCAACAACTGAAACGAGGTTCAGGATGCAAGGTTTGTTATATCTGTTCTGCGAGAATTGCTAGAACAATCCCTTCAACCTTTTGTGGTTGACCACAACAACATTCACGCGCTCAGGTTGAACTGGATGCTAAATTGGTGAGAAGGCAGCGGTTGTTGTTGCTCAGGACACTGCTTATGTCTTTCGGGTCACCATGTAGATGAGGTGGAATATCATATTCTTGAAGATGGGGCACCAATTTTTAGCATTGCCCTTTTTCCTTTGAATCATGAGACTTGTAATGATCAACATGTTCTTGAAAATTAGGTTGTTGTTACTCAGGAGGTTGCTTATGAGGAAAAAGGACATATTCTAACAAGTTGTCAGCATGGTATGAGAAATGGTTTGATGAACGAGAAGAGAGAAAGAAGAGTGAAAGTTGAGAGAGGGAGAAAAATTGGTTCTTCTCATTTAAAAAAATTTAGAGGAATAAAAATTGTAAATAAAAAACTAAAAAAATGTTTCATGACTAACTTATGTACTCTTGATGTACTTCTTATTTACTCCTACTATAATTAATTACCATCAACATTAAACTAATAAAAAAATAAAGTACTACATTCAAGTAAAATAGTTATCTAAGTTTATCGAAGTTGTTATAATAATTTTTCAAATTACACGCACCTTCTCATTCTTCTTCTTGTCCTCCTCGTCTTTTTTTTTTTCTTCTTCCAAATTCGCGCAGATCCTTCTTCTTTCCTTCTTCTTCTTCTCCTTCTCTTTATTCTTCTTCTTCTTCTTTTCTTCTTCCAAATTCGCACACGCAGGTTTTTCTTCTTTCCTTCTTCTTCTCCTCCTCCTCCTTATTCTTCTTTGTCGTCATCACCAATAATACCAACATTTTGCAAATGTCTTTATTAGTTCTGATTTTTTCTGCTGTCATCATTAAATAATTTTGGTTCATTTCTTAATTTATTTTGGTTCATTTGTGTGTTAATTGTCGGTTCATTTGTGTGCTAATTGAGATTTAATTGATGCTGCTTATAAGTATTGACTAAATTTTTTATTCACAAGTGAACCGAAATTAACGTACAAATGAATCAAAATTAATTCACAAATGAACCAAACTAAACTAAAAAATGAGTCGAAATTATTTAATAATGGCACTAGAGAAAATCAGAACCAACAAAGATGTTAGCAAAATGTTGGTATTGTTGGTGATGACGATAATGAAAGAGGAGAAGAAGAAAATGTGTGCGCAAAGAAGAAGAACCTATGTGCGAATTTGAAAGAATGAGGAGGAGGAAGAGGAGAAGGAGAAGACGAAGAAGTTGTGTTATTGAAATGCACGTGTGATCATGCTCTTTTAATGAGAGTGGTTTTTGTTGGTGTTAGGCGAATTTGAATAAAAAATACTTGGATGTATAGCAACCCTCTAAAAAAATTATCTAAGTAATACCCTCCCGCAAGCTTAAATTGTATAAATCTAACCATTCTAACTTAGAAATATTAGTAAGAAAAAGACTCAGTGCGCGCTCTTTAAATCTAGATCTCAGTAGTGGCAGACATTGACATTCTATTTAGAGGACCCGGGGAGAATCACAACATTGCTTGGTATGTAGTCAAGAATTGAAACGAGGCTCAGGATGCAAAGTTTGTCATGTCTGCTCTGCGAGACTTGCCGGAACAATCTCTTCAACCTTTTGTGGTTGACTAGAACAACATTCACGCATTAGTTGAACTGGATGTTAAATTGTTGCAAATTGCCCAACCGGCTGCTCTTTCTGTGCTTCCATGTTGACGGACATATTCTGACAAGATATCAGCATGGTATGAGAAATGGTTTATGAAATAGTTTGGAAAACGAAAATGGTTTTGGTTTGGATGGTGCTTGAAAAAAAGCACCAAAACTACTTGAGATAGAACACATCCTTTTTCAGAGAATAAGTGTTGTAAGCAATGTGATGTGAAGCAATCATGTAATTTGCTTTTACAACATTCAAGCCTTTAAGGATAATTTAATACAATATTTTGAAGCAATTATAAAAAAAATATTTTATGGTTAATCTTATGTATTTTTTATGTTTTTTTATTATAATTAATTATCATCAATGTTAAATTAATAAAAAAAATTATCTAAAAAACACTACAAACCAAAGTGGGAGCTGCATGGCCAGCTACAAAATTCTACACGATCATACTTCTTTTCTATTAACTTTTTTTAATTCAGGTAAAATTATTGATTAAAAATTTTATGTAGTTTTTTTATTCGAAATTAATAACTAAAATTATTAGATAGTAATTTAATTAAATTGAATAAAATACATTTTTAAATATATACTTATTCATATACTTTTCTTCATTAGTTTAAATTTTAAAATAAATAACTTTATAATATGCTATCAAAACTTTTATGATAAAAATTTAAAATTCAATTTTGAATTTTATTCTTGTTTCACCTAAAAAAAACAAAAATATTATTTGTACACTAAAATCAGCTATCAATGTATTTGTGTATAAATACATCATACATGTGTGGTTTAATTTATTTTCAATGTATATTTGTATTTTAGCATGTATTTTATTCTAGTGGCCGACTTTAGTGGCTGATTTTGGTGTGCACGTAGTGTAAGGTCCCACATTGGTTGGGAGGAGAACAAAGCATGCCTTATAAGGGTGTGGATACCTCTCCCTAGCATGACGCGTTTTGACGAGTGAGTGTGGGAGGCTTCAGCTAGCATCCCTATTGTCAAAGACAAAATCGTGAGGCCTTGTGTGCCAAAGCGGACAATATCGTGCTAGCGGGTGGTCTGGGCTATTACAGATGGTATCAGAGCCGGAACCCGGATCGATGTGCCAGCGACGGCGCTGGGCTCCCTTAGGGGGTGGATTGTAAGGTTCCACATCGGTTGGGAGGGGAACGAAGCATGCCTTATAAAGGTGTGGATACCTCTCCCTAGCATGACGCGTTTTGACGAGTGAGTGTGGGAGGCTTCGGTTAGCATCCCTATCGTCAAAGGCAAAACCGTGAGGTCTTGTGTGCCAAAGCGGACAATATCGTGTTAGCGGGTGGTCTGGCTGTCACACGTAGCATAACTCAAAAAAGAATTTGCGCATAAGACAAATAAAAAAACAACCATACAAGATATATATTAAAATTAGTCACAAAATCAGCTATTAATGTAGAATACACATTAAAATATAAAATACACATTAAAAATAAGTTAAACTACACATATATTTATACACAAATACATAACAACTAATTTTATTGATTAATTTTACTGTATAAATAGTATTTTTAATTAAAAAATATTTATACAAAATTGATGCTTCAAATCAAAAGAAAAGTTTGAGACGATATATATTAGGTTTTTTCCTGAGAATTTAATATTATAACTATTTAGTCACTCTATAAATTTCACTATTTAAGGTAGTCTTTCTTTTATATTGGAGTTGCGTTTGGAGGATTAAGACTCAGTATTGTTTTGATGATCAGAGACAAGAATTAAAATTTTAGTTTCGGAATACAAAATTTCAGTCCTTTCAATACCTCCAGAAAGTGGAGACACAAAGGACTAAAATTTTTAGGGATAGAAACTAAATTTTTAATAATATTGTTTCTAATAACAAAGTATTTTAGTATTTTTATTTAATCTCAATATTTATCTTGAATCAAATAAAATATTAAGATATAACTCAATTCTCTACACTTTATACCAAACATAATTGTTTATGAAATTAATAACTTAATTGTGTTTTTTCAAATAGTAAAGACTTAATTAAAAAAACTTTTAAATTATATATATATATGACCCAATCGAAATTGAACAAAAATGAGTTAAACCCCAAAGTGGTCTCTTATATTGACGGCGTGCATTAAAATCGTCTTGAGATTCCAATTGTACTAATTACATCCCTAAAATTAGCAAAAGTACACCATGTTAGTCCCTGACCCATTCCGTTAACGGCATGCTGACATATCTTGATGATGTAGACAGTTACTGTCACGTGTCATTTTATGGTTTGACCACGTGTAATGGTACGATAAGAGATCAATCAGTGATATGTGGCATGCTGACATAGACCGTTGTGCTACAAGTCACAATAGTATTTCACCACATGTCAGTTTGTGCTATGTGTTGTGACATTATTCGTCCATGTAATGACCTAACTTCTAACAAGTCATGATCATACTAAAAATAAGACGTTACTAATGTACTTTCCCTTTTATTAACTATTTAATATTGTGCTACTACACGTTAATTTGTCAACAGTTTTTAGAAAACAAAATTCTTTTTTATTCTGTTTTATACTTCAAGATCAAATATATCAAATAAACATATATTCACATGATTACTATTAATATATAATAATTATCCATACAAAACTCAAATACAAAATCTATCCCTCTGTAAAAATACAACACTCAAAAATTTCAAGGACGAGGGGAAATAGACTTAGAAACTAGCCAAACAATTTTTCTATTCGTCGATAGCTTTCCGATCAGTCGTCCTGTTTGTACCTAGGGGTGGAAACAGGCCAGGTCAGGCCAGGCTTTAGTTTTAACAGGCCAGGCCTGTAATAGAGTATATTGGCCTAAATCTGGCATGTAGCCTGGTATAGGCTTTTTAATGAGTACTGAGCCTAGCCTGTTGTTAAATCTGGCCTGGCCTGAAGCCTGTCAATAGGCCTGTTTTTTTTGTAATAATAATTAAATTTAAGATATAATTTAATTTTTAAAATTATAAAATATAACATACTAAATTTATGGACAATATTGATACAAAATAAAGACAAAATATCGATAAATAACTATCATTGATTAAAAAAGAGATAATATATATGAATATATTCTCACTTGGCTACTTTCAAAATATGTAATATATCAAAATAAAAGACTTCATCAATATCAAGAGTTGTAATAAACTAACTAAACATAACATCAAATAAAAGCTAATAATGGTGCAATGCCAGTATCTGTTGTTGACATTGTTGGTACTGACGGATTAAATTATTCTCTATTTAAAGAAATAGAATTGGCCAATAGATCACTTGGAGTTACAGATTTAGCCATTTCTAAAGCCTAAACAAAAATTAATAGACAACATTATCTCATATTTTTTTACTTTCATTATATCAATGGCATAAAGTAAGAACATTTTAATGAAGAAAAAATTGATAAAATTTTATGTTCGAAAAAATAGAAACAATATCACAATACAAACAAAAAAATCGAACTTAAAATAAGATCTATGACAGAATAAAATCCTAATTGATGAAAAAATAATTAACATTATAACAACAAATATAAAAAATAATAAAATAAAAAATAATGACATGAGTATTAACGGCAATCTCCTACTCTACAACAACTAACTATAATATCACATTGTTATCTCCTTGTAAATAGTTTTATCTTGTTGCATATTAGTTTACTTAGTTTCTTAATTATAGCTCTTGTATAGCCTTGACTGCATGTATATCTCTTATTTTGCTGTGTTCTGGTGCAATACCAGAGCTGTATAAATCCTAATCACATCAATGAGAAATGCAACCTTTCCAAACTTGATATGGTATCAGAGCCCTATTGGCTAACCCCCAACAGATGCAAACAACATGACGTTGAATAATCTTCTTCTCTCTGCATCAAACAATTCTACCTCAATGAATTTTCTCACCTTTCCTATTAAACTCAACCATGAAAATTACTACCTGGGGCGCAAAACAATGCTTCCTGCTCTCGAAGCTTTTGATCTTGACTCATTAATCCACCAAAACACAATCCCTCCTACCCACATAACCCCTGCACTAACGACTGAAAAACCTTCCCCCACACATGTTCCAAACCCTGCGCATGCTACATGGAAGAAACAGGACAAACTTGTTCTCCTTTGGCTTCATTCACACATCTCAGAAAATGTTCTTGCTTATGTCATCGCCTGTGAAACCTCTCGTAGCACTTGAATTGCTCTAGAAGAGTTATTTGATGCTCAATCAAGTGCTAGGGCTGATTATCTCAAAACCTCTCTTCAAGATTTGCAGAAGGAATCATTAACCATGATTGATTATATTGTACAAAAGAGAAAGCTAGCCGATTCCCTTGCTGAATGTGGCTACATAGTTCAAGAACAGGACCAGAAGAATTTCATCCTTAAAGGCCTTGACTCGTCCTATAATAATTTTCGAACCTCCTATGATCTGCTCTAATTTCCTCTCCCTCTCACCAAATTTATTGCAGCCCTTTTGCGTGAAGAGACTACCCTGAGTCATTCCCACTCTGGCCTTCTTCCTATATCCTCCCCGTCCACCAATATTTCTCAGTCCTTCTCATCTCTGAACCTCAATCCTAACTCTCAACCTCAGCCTTCTCAATCTACCACCACTCCTCCGAGATTGTTTTGCCAGATTTGTGAAAAACTGGGACACATTGGACGAGACTGCTACAACCATGGCAACTTGTATCCCTCTCGCAGCAAGCCTCGTAGCAACAACAACAGGCACAACAACAACAACAACAACAACAGCTCTAACCACAACTTTTGCAACACCAGCAACTACAACAACAACAAGAAACCAGAAGCCCTATTTGCATCTCCCTCCAGCATAGTTGATCCGGATTGGTTTCTTGACTCGGGGGCAAGTCACCACGTCACTAACCAAACTCAAAATCTATCCAGCCATGCCGACTATGATGGCAACGACTCCCTCACAGTAGGGAATGATATGTCTCTTTCCATTAGTCATTTTGGGTCTTGTATTTTGCCTGGTTCCCCTTCCCCTCTAAAACTGTCTAATGTCCTTGTTGTGCCTCACATTACAAAAAATCTTCTTAATATTTCTTAATTGACCAAAGAAAATGACATATTTGTTGAATTCCATCCTGACCGTTGTATTGTTAAGACCCCACAGGGTCAAACCCTTCTCACAGGTCACGTGGTTAATGGGCTATACCGTCTCCCCATCACTTTCTCTTCATCTCCTCAAGCTTACCTTGGAGAAAAAATATCACTAGAAGGATGGCATAAGCGTCTGGCTCACCCTCACTTTTCTCTGCTTCAGCAATTAGTTCATGATTTTCATCTGCCTGTTTCAAATAAATGTATTCCAAATGTTTGTGAGCCTTGTCAATTCGGCAAGAGCCACAGGACCCTTCTCCAAGTTTGTCATGTTGCTAGTGCAAAGCCATTTGAATTAATTTATTCTGATGTTTGGTCATCTCCTACTCTCTCTAATTTTGGTTGTCGATACTTTGTTCTCTTTCTAGATGATCATACAAAATACTTATGGATCTACTTTTTATCGGATAAATCATAAGTATTCTCTATCTTTGAGAAATTCAAAAAGATGATCGAAACACAATTTGACACTAAAATCAAACAACTACAAACTGATTGGGGAGGTGAATATAGAAATGTGTCTACATTTGTTGAAAATTTGGAAATAATCCATCGTGTCTCATGCCTACACACTCAGGCCCAAAATGGTGCAATTAAATGTCGAAATCACAACATAGTTGAAAAGGGTCTCACCCTACTTGCTCAAGCTTCTTTACCGCTCTCGTTTTGGGAAGAAGCCTTTCACACCGCTGTCTATTTGTCCAATCGTACCATCACCCCCACATTACAAAATAAATCACCCTACCAACTTCTCTACCACAAAATTCCAGATTATAAATTTCTCAAAACCTTTGGGTGTTTGTGTTATCCTTATATCCGACCCTACAATAACAATAAACTAGAATTTAGGTCTCTTCCTTGTCTCTTTGTGGGTTACAGCTCCAAGCACAAGGGGTATTGTTGCCTACACATCCCTTCTTCTCGGCTATATATTGCTAGACACATGATCTTCAATGAGAGTGTTTTTCCCTACTCTGCTGCCCTTACCTCCTCTACTTTACCCACTACCTCCACCTCTACGCCCTCATGCATTCTCCTCCCTTCTGTCATTGACATTACGACTGCTCCTCACTCCCCTACCCCGTCAACTCCCCCTTCACCCTTTGCGCAACACAGCCCTACTCCAACTCCCTCACTTACTTCGTCTTCCCCCTCCATGACTACCTCAGACCAACCATCTTCTCCCACTTCCGCATCTCCTACCTCGTCATCAGCATCATCATATTCACCCTCCCCTTCTCCTCCGACACCTCCTCCACCATCTTACTATCGCTCTTCCTCCACCTCTACTCACTCTATGACTACCCATGCCAAAACCAACTCACTCAAACCCAAACTCTTCACCGCCACAAAAAGCCCTCCTCCTCACCTTACCTCATCCCTTCTTGAACCCAAAACATTCACTCATGTCTCAAAATATCCTCACTGGCAAACCGCTATACAGGCTGAATATAATGCTCTTATGACTAATGGGACATGGACTCTTGTTCCAAAGCCCGCTAATACTAATGTTCTTGGCTGTAAGTGGGTCTACAAGGTCAAACAAAAATCTGATGGGTCTATTGAACGGTACAAAGCTCGGCTTGTTGCCAAAGATTTTTATCAAGAGGAAGGTGTGGACTTCTTTGACACTTTCAGTCCTGTGGTCCGTCCAACTACTGTTCGCCTGGTTCTTAGTATTGCCCTGTCTCATGGATGGTCCCTTCGACAACTAGACATTAATAATGCTTTCTTGAATGGTGATCTTGGTGAAGTTGTTTACATGGAGTAACCAAAGGATTTTGTTGATCCTACCCACCCACTACATGTCTGTAAACTACACAATGCTCTCTATGGCCTCAAACAGGCTCCCCAGGCTTGGTTCAATAAGTTGAAAGGCTTTCTACTTACTCATGGCTTCCGTTCTTGCTACTCCGACACCTCTCTTTTTGTCTATCACCTCAATGGAATCACTACTTATATTCTTGTTTATGTTGATGATCTTATTATCACAGAAAACTCTCCCTCTTTCATCACCACTTTTATTTCCAACCTCAATCAAACCTTCTCCCTCAAAGATCTAGGTGACCTTCATTACTTCCTAGGTATTGAAGTCACTAGATCTCCTACCTCTCTTTTCCTCTCCCAAACCAAATATATCCGTGACATTCTCGACCGCTCCAAGATGACCAAGGCCAACTCCATCTCCTCCCCAGCTGAACCCGGCTCGCGACTTACTCAGATTGGTGATCCTCTTGGTGACCCTCACTTGTATCGTAGCATTGTTGGTGTTCTTCAGTATGTCACTATTTCTCGTCCTGAAATTTCTTATGCTGTTAACCGTGTTTGTCAGTTCATGCATTCTCCTACTGAAATTCATTGGAAAGCAGTTAAAAGGATTCTAAGATACTTAAGTGGTACTCTTGAATATGGTCTCACTCTTTATCCTTCCAAAGATCATCATCTTGTTGCTTTTTCCGATGTCGGGTGGGTTAATGACATTGTTGATTGCAAGTCTCAACATGCTTTGCTATTTTTTTTGGTGGTAATCTCATCAGTTGGTCCTCCCGAAAACAGAAAGTGGTTACCCGTTCTAGCACTGAAGCTGAGTACCGTGCCATAGCTTTTGCTACCACTGAATTGGATTGGGTTCGTGAGCTTCTGCGTGAACTTCATCTCTCTACTGCTAAAGCTCTTATGTTAGTGCTATTTTTCTCAGCTCTAATCCAGTCATCCACGACAAGTCCAAGCATATAAAAATAGATTATCACTTTGTGAAGGACCAAGTTAATGCAGGTGATCTTGTTATTCGTTATGTGCGCTCAGCTGATCAACGAGCCGACATTTTTACTAAAGCCGTAGGAATATCACGGTTTTGCGAGCTCCAATCCAAGCTGCATGTTCTTCCACGGCCATGAGCTTGCAGGGGGGTATTAACGACAGTCTCCTACTCTACAGCAACTAACTATAATATCACATTGTTATCTCCTTGTAAATAGCTTTATCTTGTTGCATATCAGTTTACTTAGTTCCTTAATTATAGCTCTTGTATAGCCTTAACTGCATGTATATCTCCTATTTTGCTGTGTTCTGGTGCAATACCAGAGCTGTATAAATTCTAATCACATCAATGAGAAATGCAACCTTTCCAAACTTGATAATGAGAAAGAAGAAGAAGTACGTACAATCAAAGGAAGAGAAGATGAAGAGGATGGTAGTATGGTAGAAGAGCATGTAGAGTGGAGAAGAGAAGAAAAAATGACCGTGTATATGTTTGTTTCTTTATTAATGTCGAGGGAAAGTTTTTAAAATTATTTTATTTGATTGACTTTTGATTTTCCAACATCAAAGATTAAAGATATTAAGAAAATAAAAATATACATGTATAATTAAAGAGACAAATGGCTTAGTGGATAAAGGTTTTTTCATATGATAGAAGACCCAAGTTCAAATCTTTCCAAAAGTATTTTTACTAGTATAATAAAACTTTATATATGTATTTGCAGGCTTAGGCCGGCTTGACAGGCCCAACAGGCTATTTCAAAAGCCTAAGCCTGACCTTTTAAAGAGTATAGGCTTTTTTAATAGCTTGAGCCAGGGCCTATTTTCTATCAGGCCAGGTTGCAGGCCGCCTAGCCTATTTCCACTCCTATTTGTACCTCTTAAAAGGTTTTTAAAAACTATGGGGTGAGAGAAAACTACATATTCTCAGTAGAGAATGTGAATGCTGCAAAAATACAGAATAAAATACAAATAGTTAACTCATATTCCAAAAACAATTTTCTTTATCAAACCTTTAAAATTTTCTTAAGTCTTAAAATAGTTTAAATACCTTTCTTTAAATCACATTACTTAAATAAAATCTCAATCACATTAACAATTCATCAGCCACAAACAGCATTCCTCAATCACTGCAATAACTAAGTAAATCAGCAATATAAGTAATATATCCAAACCCAATATACAAACATCACTCCTCAACACATTACTAAGTTCACAGCATCAACAATCAAGCACACAAGCAAGTCACCAAGACAAATAGCACAATCACAGGAAAATAAAATAAACAACCACAACCAAATACAAATGCGCAAACAATATGATGCATTGGCTGTCCCTAGTGCAGAACATGAGCTCATGCGTCGGTTATCTATCCGCAGCTCGACGTTACTTGGAACGGATTCTGAATATGGTTTCTCCACTAAATCAGTCAGCACAGGTATCACATGTGCGGACCCATGTCAATTAGATACCAAAGTCACACGGATTTACCCGTGTCAGTCAGGCTAAAATCATAATCATATAATTGCTATAGCATATGTGCATTCAGTGAGAAATAAGGTACCATGTGGGCGAACCCATATTAGTCCGATACCACTTGCCTTTAAAGTGGGCGTCCCTACTTAGCAACTCTGCCCAGCTAGTACGTTTTCCCTAACTGGGGTCTCTACCCAGTCAATACGTTTTTTCGACTAGGGTCTCTGCCCGATCCGTACGTTTTTCTAGACGGAGTTTCTCTTAGCATCTTGGGGATTTCTTATAATTTCGATATCTTAACAAAATTATTTCATTAGCAACTTATATTCTTAATTGTTTTATTAACTCCTCTTACCCTAATGCCTTCTCGGCGACCAATTTTCTATTCAAAACTAAAAATATCAAACGGACTTGAAACTGTACAAACTTTATATCCATGCGTCCTATCAAACTGAAGTTTCTAAAGAATTTTGAATTATATTTTTTTGGATGATCTAGCTCTAGATATTGAAGAAAAATCAAGACTATTGTTCTAGATTTTTGAAACAGCACCTTGCTGTCTTGTTATGTGATTTTACATCGCGAAAAGTTCAAGCACGAGACATATCTTTTAATGGGGTCAAAAATACATTCTAAAATTTAATTTAAATCTGGTTTCATAGCATTCAGATCAAAATTGAAGCGTATACAAAATTTAGAAGTTCTGCCTCTACTCATTAAAATTTCAGAAAAGTAGCAAGGGACAAACTTTTTAGAAAAATTGGTAAAAATCCAATTTTAATCTGTTTCTTCTAAATTTTTGTGGAGACATACTCATCTAAGTTTCATCTAAAATAAGTTTCAGTTTTATATCGCTTCATATGAGCAATTAATGCTGCTAGAAGTGGTGCCCTGTTTTCACAAATCAGTTTTCCGAAAATCCAGTGAGCAACACACCTTCCAAGAAACATTATTAATTCTACAAAATAGTTATGATTTACTACCTCAGCTTATATAAGATGCCAAAGACAGTGGCAGAGAAGTTGATCTCCTTGCAATGACGGTTCTTGTGGAGTACTGAGGATGGGAGATACGGATTACCGCTCGTGAAGTGGGAAGTGGTCATGGCTCCAAAGAAGGCAGGTGGGTTGGGAGTTGGGGATGCGGTGATTCAAAATACCGCATTGCTGTTTAAGTGATGGTGGAGGTTCTCGAAAGAAGACTGTCCCTTATGGAAGAAAGTGGTGTGCTCTTGCAATAATATGAATTCTACAAGAATGGTGGGAGGCCAGCCTACTCCCACGAGAGGGGGTCCTTGGAAGGATATATGGTAGCTACAAGTTAGTAAGTCGGGGCTGAGAGAAAAGATGATCAGTGGGTTGTCGATGGAGCTAGGAAATGGAAGAACAATCCGATTCTGGGAGGATAGATGGCTACCGGCTGGAGTATTAAAAGATATGTTTCCTAGGCTTTTCTCGGTCTCAACTCTTCATGAATCTGTGATAGCAGACTGTGGCTTTTGGGATGGGTTAGCGTGGATTTGGAGTTTCCAGTGGAGGAGAGAGTTGTTCCAGTGGGAGTTGGACTTAGTACACCAGCTTCATGAGATCTTACAGTCATTCAAGCTTTCAAATGAGAGGGAGGATAGTGTGGTATGGAAATTTGATAAAACAGGTGGCTATTCAACAAAATCCTTTGTGCGAGTGATGCAGGAGGAAGTCCTACCGGAGGAGGTTACCAGTTATAGCTTCACTGATGCTGTTTGGAAAGGATTCGTCCCCCCGAGGGTTGAACTCCTTTCTTGGTTTGCGTTAGTCGGAAGGGTCAACACAAAGAATCGACTGTGCAGATTACAAGTTATTGACCAGTAGGATAATAGGTGTCTTCTCTGTGGTAAGCCTGTGGAAACCGCGTTTCGTCTATTTCTTAGTTGTGAGATTACATGGCAGGTGTGGTGTGCTTGGCTAATGGCCTTTCAACAAATGTGAAGCTTTCCAGGTACACTAAAGGAACATTTTGAGAGTTGGACGAGCTTTACAGGAAGGAAGGTCGACAGAAAGAGATGGTTCACTGGATTCTTTGCTGTTATCTGGACAATTTGGCTAGAAAGGAATGATAGGCTCTTCCGAAATCAGAGCTAACGAGTGGGGGACATTATTAAATATTAATAGATCGTTTACGTTCTACGAAGAATGGAGTGGTGGTGAGCCCTTTGGGTGTTGATGGCCGTGTCACAGTGTCTAGGAGTTGTATGTTATCTTGTTTTATTATTGTTATAGCTTTGCTATATGCTCCACTCTACTGTGTTGAGCTCCCTTTGATTCAAAAAAAAAAAAACCTGAAACTTGTGCTCAAATAAACTAAACATACAGAACTTCATAATTCTTTTAATTACAACTTAAAACATTAAGTAAATCAAAAGTTACAATGGTTGAAAGACACAATTTTAAAAACTGGAAAACAGAAATTTCAGCACAAAACACCAAACTTTGAAAAATCATATCTCCCAAACCACTTGGCGGAATTTTATAAAATGTTTATGGGTCAATCTAAACATCTTAAAATTTATTAGAAAAATAATTTGGTTCAGAAAACATGTCTAGATTTCTCCCAGATCTCACGGCAAGTTTCTTTCCAAAATTATGCGGAAATTCTGCAGCATCACTTCCTAATGTTTAACAACCAATTTTGATTCCCCTAATATTCTAACCTATACCAATTCAATTCATTTTTTATCATTATTAGTTCATATTTTCAGCTACTTCATATCCCAAGAGCCTCAAATCAATATATGTTTCTGTGTGTTTTTAATTAGGCCCCAAGAGCTCAGTTTTTTTATCTCATCAGTAATCATCAACAAGGTTCCTAGCAAGCATCCATACTTTCACAACTCAACAGCATTCATCATCAATATCATCGTCATTAAACATTCCATCACACATATCATTCAAACACCAGTACATCTTTATCATTAAACTATATCTTTCACTTAAAACAAGTATATATATAGACAAGCATAACTTCTGCATCAATAAAACAGAAAATCCAGTAGCATCAACAACAAGTAAATACATATTCCATCATCAGTAATACAAGTTCATAGTTTCGGTTTACCTAATGAAGTTTCAGCAACGTTACCATTAACAATTACAACACTAAATGATCAAACCAATCACCAATTATAACTACAAATCAACTCAATTCCATCAATTATTCCCACAAAGCAACCATAAACTATTTGCAGTTACTCATTTAATTTTATTGGCATTCATAATTTAAAATATTTACTTTTAAAAATAAATCCCCTACCTTAGTTAGCCGAAATTAAGAGAAACTGGAGGCAGAATTACAACATGACGACTGGTTGGACCACTACTAACACTGCAACAATTTCAACGATAGTAGCAGTATTACGCCCCAACACAATCAGGACAGCAGCAGCGTTAGTTCCTACAGCAGTGACCATGGTTGCAGTGAAACAGAGAATTCAAATTCAATGGAATCCGAAGTAGAAACGGCTTTAAAAATTCAAGACAGAGCAAAGGCTAAAGTTGAATTAAAACAAGAACAAGCAGATTAATAAGATATTGACAGAACAAGACATGCAAGCAGAGCAGCATTAAGGGAAAAGCTAGACCTGAATAGTGGAGGGTAGGGCAGTGATATTGAACGTAAATTGGGACAAGGTGGCAGTAAGGGTTTTTGAAACAGGGATAATTTACTGCAACAAAAGAACAAAGCAGCAGCAATAGGAGAGGCAGCACAATCGTTCATGTTAGCATGCCACGTGTCCAAACTATAAAAGTGACACATGTCACTAACGATCCACACATCAAGCACGTTAGCATGCTATTAACAGAAAATGACTCAGGGACTAACATAGTACATTTTTACTAATTTTAGAGATGTAATTAGTGCCATCTGAATTTTAGGTGCTATTTTGATGCACAATACCAATCTCAAAAACTATTTTAAAACTTAACTTGAACAAAAATTATGAAATTTCTAAACAATTAGAACATATATGAGTAAACATTATAGATAACTAATTTGGTGGTCAAGTGGTTAGCTCACTCTTTCTTTTAAGTAAGTATATGAAGTTTCAATCTCGTTTTGTACATATAATAACTCATTGAACAATATTAAATAAAACTCTGATTCCCGCAATAGATTAATTATTCGTCTGCTGGACTGAGAGATACCATAAAAAAAATATAAATAACTATTATATTGCTCGTTTTTTAATCACTCTAGGGAAGGTTTTATCTCATGAAGTAACGACATAGCAATTGCTCTTTCTTGTCAATTAGTTGTTTGTTGAAAAATTAGATTGGGAAAAGATGTTTCTAAGGATAATGCAGAGGCATCTTATTTTTTTTTTCAAGCGCATGTGGATTATGTCTCCCTTTAGTTCACAAATTGACCATTATGATCCTCAAAATCTTTGGCTCCATGAACTTCACTTCACAAATTTCCCATCAACACTATATTCATATATAAACCTTTAAGCTTTTTTCTAATCATGCCTTTGCTTTACTTGGATGCCAATAGTCTTTTATGGTTTGTTAAATTGATGATTAAAATTATTAATAATTAGTAGTATAATTGATGTCAAAGCTTCCAACATGATGTGACGGGCTTTGGAGAATATATATATGCTTCATGTTTGCAACAACAGTAACATGAAAAAGTTTAATTTCTTTAGAGAAGATATGAATTTAATTTGTAAGGCCAATTAATACTTCTGGGTAGGCATTTTGGATCTTAAACTGTTAGAATCGTATCATCCCATTGAATCAATGCAGTAAAACAGCAACTTAAGGTGATATGTTTGGTTTTTTTTTTTTTTTTTTTTTTTTTTTTTTTCAAATTACATCCTAACACATACACACCTCTTCTTTCTCTTTTTATGGGTTCTATATAACCATTTTTTAGTTTATGCTAAAATTTGAAACCGGTGCATTTTCCAAACAAAGCATATATAGATGCTACTAAACCAAGTCTTAGGTGTAAGGTGATATGTTTGTTGAACCTAATTATTGAAAAAAAAATGGCTTGTTTGTTAAAATTTATAGAGCTAAATAGGCCACAATAATCAAAATAAAAAAAAGTTTAAAAATTAAAATATTTCAGTCATAATCAGCCATAATTTTTTTAAATTGAGTTTATTTATATTATCATTATACATATTGAATTTTTATCACAGTTTCTTATCACAAAATTTATCATAGATTTTATTTTTTTCACATGTTAATCATAATATATTTCTAATTATTAATGTAATGTATCTAATATTAATGATACTTAATATAATTTAATTTTTACATATATTATTGCAATAAAAACTAATCTTAATAATACTCTTTAATTGATATTAATTTTAATTTATTTTTTTTGTAACCACTCACCTTTTCATTGATTCACCTCACTCCACCTCGTTCACAAGGAAAAAACTCAACTTTAAATTTTTATCACTGGTGGCATAACAAGACACAGATGAAGGAATTGAAAGCTTGATGCATCAATTAGTCAGAGAGACAGAGAAATAGAATTTGCAATTGAGAGTGTTTTATAAATTGAATCGATACGTGCATGCTACACTCTTAAAGCTTTTTGAGTCTTATTTCGAGTGGATCGGATTAGCCAAATAATTCACAACCAATTGCAATTCTCTTTAATTTTTGGTATTGTGACATTTGAATTCGATCATACATAACATTCATAATTTCATATTAATAATATCTATAATTTCGTACTCATAAGTCAAAACATTATTCATAATTTCATACATACATACGATGTCCATAATTAATAAATTTTTATAATTAATATTACCAAATTTCAATCTATGTATCTTATTGTATTGTTTAATGAGTCATAATTTTAATTATTTTAATATTTTTTATTTAATATTTATATGTATGCTTATTTATTAATTTTAATATGATGAGTTAATAATTATTTTAAAAAAATTATTTTTTAATTTTTGTTTATATTTTATTTTTATTTTTTAATACTCTATATGTAAAGTATGAGTTGTATAGTAGAAGTTATTAAAATTTTTTACTTTAACATCCATAATTTTATATGATAACATCTATAATTTTAAACACATAATATCTATAATCAATGAATTAGTGCTAATTTATTATTTATTATTTTATTTTGCAATTCGAAAACTAATAATTTTGAACGTTTTTTATTTTTAATAAATGGAGACTAATCAAATTTAAGATATTTTTATTTTTTATAAAATGTATTGGGGCGATTTGAGATTTTTTTAGGATTAAAAATATTAAAATTTAAAATTTTTATTTGAAAAAAAAAATTATAGAATTATGAATTTATTAATGAAAGAGATTTTTTTTTGAGATTTGGTTCACATTGAATTTGAAATTGACTTTTGGTGTAATTAAATGAAAAAAATAATTATAAAAAAATTAATTGTGTCAATTAATTAAATTAAAAAAGTGATTTATACTCTCTTGTCAGTGTAAATATTATTGATCATATATTTTTATTTATTGTTTATAATATTTTGACTAGCTAAAATTACTCAAATAATTAATAATAATGGATTTGGCTATTATAGTGTAGCTTCCAGGTAGGTTTATGGTGACAACCGGTTGAAATTCAACATTTTATGATATCCTATTAAAAACATAATTTGAATAATACAAATAAATTAGTAACTTATTTTATGTACAATCAACCTTTTTGATTCCAGTAAACACTCCCACATATACATAGTTATTATTCATACCCTGATCTAAACACAAAACCAGGCCTAATAAGGACGAAAGGTCCGACTTCGAAGGGTTGCCTTTCTAGAAGAGGTCGGACACCGTCCAAGGGGCTCAGCTCCATACGATAGGTCGCTGCTTCTAGAAGCCTCAAATTCTATCTTCTCCAAAAGATAGACCACAATTCTATCTTCTCTAAAAGATAGACCCCAATAAACTTCCAAGATATCAGATAAGATAGAACTACCATCACCAAAGAAGTCATCAAACTCTACTATAAATACAATGGCACCCCCCAAGTATAACTCATGTTCAATCTACTAAAAATCTTCCTAAAGCCCTTGCTAACTTAAACATCGGAGTCTTTTGCAGGCACCACTCCCCACCTCCTCACGAGAAACTCAGACAGGTAGCACCTCGACATCACAAGTCGAACGCTGCCACACAAAAAGATCTGGCTCTCACGTTCAGGCCTAAATCAACGTTTCAGGTAACCCTCGGAAAATTAGCACTGTTGCTGAGGACCAGGAATTCATCCCACAACGATGGCAGAAACCAGCATGAAGATGGTCATACGGCATCCGAATCTGAAGATGAGCCCCAACCTGAGAGCAACGCTATTATACTATCACCACCGCCTCAACCACAAGGGCCACAGGGGGGAAGGACCAGCGGCTAACCCTCAACTAGGCGGATCCGTTTGGAAGTTCGTCACCGCGAGGAAGAAGAACCCCCTCAAATAGCCGAAATACTGGGACTCGTCCGAGGTTAGCGAGATCGGCTAGAGCAACTTGAATACCAGGCAGAAAGACAGTGGGAAGCTGAACGAGAGCAACAGAGAGAGGTAAAATGACAAAGGGAGCTAGAGGAAAAGCTTCAAAAGCTAGAGACCGATCTCTGAAGCCGAACTAGCTGGACAAATCGAGAAAACAGCCCTCTGGGGAAAGAAGACCCATTCTCCGAAGAGATCATGCAGGCCAAAGTACTAAGGAATTTTAAAACCCCAACATGGACCTCTATGACGGGACGACTGACCCCAAGCATCACCTCAGCAACTTCAAGAGCAGAATGTACTTGGCAGGTGCCTCGGATGCTACCCTCTGCAAAGCATTCCCGACCACCCTAACTAAGGCGGCCACGAAGTGGTTCGACACCTTACCTCCTAGATCGGTAATTAGTTTCGACGACCTATCCCGGAAGTTCCTGACCAGGTTCTCCATCCAGAAGGATAAACCAAAACATGCACCGCGCTTGCTAGGAATCAAACAAGAGATTGGGGAAACTCTTTGCAACTACATAGAAAGGTTCAACAAAGCATGCTTGGGAATTTCGAGCCTACCCACTGAAGCTGTAATCATGGGACTAGTCAACGGCCTCAAAGAAGGGTCATTCTCCCAGTCAATTTCCAAGCGACATCTGGGTTCTCTAAATGAAATTCATGAGAGGGCGAAGAAGTACATCAATATAGAGGAGAATTCATGGAGGTATACATAGAAAATCTCATGGAGGTGTACGTAGACGACATGCTCGTAAAAACCAAAGAGAGCATTGCCCGACCTCTCTAAGGTATTCGCCACCATAAGAAAGTATGGAATGAGATTAAATCCTTCGAAATGCACCTTTACGGTGGAAGCAGGGAAGATCTTAGGATTCGTGCTCATCTAGTAGGATCAGCTCTGAAATCACTCCCCATCTACTTTATTCTAAGGAAGGGCAAACAATTCAAGTGGACCCCAAAATACGAACAAGCCTTCCAAGTCAAAGCCTTCCTGGGCCAGCCACCTATACTAGCCCGACCTATAAAAGGAGAATAGCTCGTCTTATACCTAGCAGTGGCTAGTCGGGACATAGCATCGGCCTACGTGAAAAAGAGAAGGGACAACAACCTCTCTACTTCATCAGCAAAGCCTTACAGGGAGCTGAGCTGAACTACCAAAAGATAGAAAAGTTTGTCTATGCCCTTATCCTCACGTCTCGGAGACTCCGACCTTACTTCCAGGCTCACACCATCAGAGTCCACACTAACCAGCCAATGAAACATATCCTGCAAAAGATGGACTTAACAGGTCGGATGCTACAATGGGCAGTGGAGCTGTCTGAGTTCGACCTAAAGTACGAAGCTTGGACAGCAATCAAGTCACAATACCTTGCTGACTTTGTCGCTGAATACACCGAAAGTCCAGGAGATCCGACCACATGGAGCCTATACATAGACGGGTCATTAAATAAAGTCGGAATTGGGACCGGGATCATTCTAGAAAGTGACCAAGAAACTCGGATAGAGCTGTCCTTGAGATTCGAATTTCCTGTCTCTAACAACTAAGCAGAGTACGAAGCCTTACTCGTTGGCATGAAGTTGGCTAAAAAAGTGGAAGCTGAAAAGCTGGTAGTGTTCAGTGATTCACAGGTAATAACTTCGCAAATTAATGGAACTTATCAAACCAAAGACCCCACTATGAAGAAATACGTGGAGGAAACCCGAGAACAACTGGCACACTTTGTAAAAAGTGACATTCGACATATAACCCGAGAATTCAATGCCCGGCTGACGCTCTCTCAAAGTTAGCCAGCACCAAGCCGGGGGCAACAATAGGAGTCTTATCCAGCAGACCCTGCAAACACCATCAATATCAAAAAGGAGGACAATTCAAATCCAGAAGCGTTAGTCATATCCAACCAAAACTTAGGATGGATGACTCCCATAATCAACTACCTCAAATTTGATACACTTTTCGAGGACAAAAAGAAGCCAGAAGGCTTATCAAAGAGGCGTAAAACTACAATGTCCTATATAAAAGAGGGATCTCAACACCCCTCTTGAAGTGTGTACCGACTTCTAACACAAAAGAAGTCCTGGAGGATGTACACAGTGGCATCTGCGGCAACCACCTAAGAGCTCGGCCACTGTCCAAAAAGGTGATCTGAGCTAGTTTCTTTTAGCCGACCTTACAAAGGGAAGCAACCAATAAAGTCATATTGGCCGGGTTAAAGCGCCGACTACAAGACTCGAAGGGAGCTTGGGCTGACGAGCTCCCTCAAGTCTTGCGGGCATATCGGATTACCCCACACTCCACAACAGTGGAATCACCCTACTTGCTTATGGAATGGAGGCCATGATTCCAATAGAAGTTATTGAAGAATTACCTAAAGTAGTATTCTACAATGAAAGAGTCAACACCCAAGCACAAAAAGAAGAGCTCGACCTCCTCCCAGAAGTCTGAGAAAGAGCTTGGATTAGAGAGGAAGCTCTAAAACAGGGGATAACTCTAAGATACAACCAAAATGTGGTCAAAATAAAGAAATTTCAGCGCCAACGACCTCATCTTGATCCGGAATGACATCGGGGTACAAGAGTCAGGAGAAGGGAAGCTGGCCGCTAATTAGAAAGGACCTTACAAGATAGTAGAGGTCCTAGGTAAAGGCTACTACAAAGTGTCCAACCTCCAAGGACTGGAGCTCCCGAGATCTTAGCACGCATGTAACTTAAGAAGTTTCCTGTCTGAGAACGCATTAACTTAAGCTCGACAAACCGCAAAAATCATTGTCTGACCTAAACAAGGTCGGCAAGATGAAGCAATGAGGTCCAAGTTAATGTAAGAGGTTACATAAACAGCTCGTATAAAGCGATCTCAATGAGATCGGATAAAAAACGGGTAGTAAAAGTAAGTTGATAAAGGCCGATTATTCGAAGTTGGACCTATAAAGGAAACTCAGCGTCCTAAAGTCGCAAAATAGACAAATCAGAAAGTCGACTACAAAAAACATAGCTCCATTTCAAAGGCAGAAAAGTTCTCTAGAAAATAAAAAGAATAACTAGGAACATTACTATTAAAAGTTGTGGAAACAACTAAAACAAAAGGTAAAAATGTTCAAAGAACTACCAATTATTACAAAAAAAAGAAAGGGAGAAAAAGAAAGGCCACAATACTTTTATAAGAAACAAAAGGTAACGGGCCTAATAACTCCTCTATTAAAACGTTCGCACAAATCAAGGAAACCTAGCCCCTCATTTAAAGGGGGTAACGTTCAAAATTTTGAAACACGTCGAGCACTCGACTTCCGGAAAGGCAGGCACCCGACGTCCAAGCAGGAGCCTTGAGATGCTTGAGCCCGACCTCTGAAAAAGCTCAGGACTCAAGTAGGGGCATTGTTCATACCCTGACCCAAACATAAAATCAGACCCAATAAGGACGAAAGGTCTGACCCTGGTGGGTGGCCTTTCTAGAAGAGGTCGGACACCGTCCAAGGAGCTCAGCTCCACACAGTAGGTCATTGCTTCTAAAAGCCTCAAATTCTATTTTCTCCGAAAGATAGACCCCAACAAACTCCTAAGATATAAGATAAGATGGAACTACCACCACCAAGGAAGTCATCAAACTCTACTATAAATACACTGGCATCCCCCAAGTATAACTCACGTTCAATCTACTAAAAACCTGCCTAAATCCCTTACTAACTTAAGTATCGGAGTCTCTTGCAGGTACCACGTCTACCTCCTCACAAGAAACTCGGACAGATGGCAACTAGGCGTCACAAGTTAGACGCTACCACACAAAAAAATTTGGACATCACGTTCAGACCCAAATCAACGTTTCAGATAACACTCAAAACAGTTACATACTCTCACCTAATGCTCAACCAAAAACCCACATCAATATATTAGACAGGCTTTTCTAGCTCATTAAGTTTGCATTTTTTTATTAATATAAACAAGATACGTATATATATAATTTTTACTGTAAATAAAATATGTAATATGAAACAAAAACATAAATACTTTTAAATTTATATTCACGTATATTGATAATTATTATCTTTATTTTATTTAAAAAAATCCAACATAATATGACTATTCTTTTGCACCAAACGTTGATTGTAAGAAAGCTAAGTTTTATTTAGGGTTAAATATTTTTTTCGTCCCTAAGGTCTGGGGTAAAAATTAAATTCGTCTCCGACTTTTTTTTATTATTAAAATCATCCTCAACGTTATTAAACATTATAAAATCATTCTTTTTTAAAATTTTAGACTAAAATATCATTCATCATCATCTTTCTCCTTTACCCTCCTCACTCTACTGTTTACTTCAGCCGCCTCCCTACTCCACTCTCTTTAGTCTCCACGCAAATCTTCAACAACAACAATACCAACTATTTTTTTTAATTTCAAAAAAATCAAACAAAGCCAACACAAAATCAACAATAACAATATATCCAGATTCAAAAATCCATCACAACAACAACACCAACTATTTTTTCTAATTCCAAAAAAAATAAAACAAAGCCAACACAGAATCAATAACAACAATATATTCAGATTAAAAAATCCATCAACAACAACACTACATTCAAATTCAAGATAAAAAATTCAAAAATCCAATCCTTCAAACACGAGAGAGAATGCAGAAAAGAGAGAAGAGAGAAGAGAGAAAAAAGAGAGAATATAAACCCCAGAGGTTCCAGATCTGAAGAACAAGTCTTCTCTTTTTCATCTTCTTCTTCCCAGAGGTTCTAGATCCACACGTCACATGAACCCCAAACCCTCTCTATTCCGAGAAATCCTCTTCAAGTAGAGAACATGAACACAACCCTCGATCTCTCTCGCTAAACGGCGATCATGAAGGAAAGAATTTGCTAGTCCTCGTGGGAATCTCCACCGTGACTTGTGACTCGTGACCGAAGCAACGACGAAGACGACAGACAGCTGTGGCAACTCGTGACTACCTGACTCGTCCTCGCCAGAACCTCCACTCATGACGACAAAAAGCTTCCTCCCCTTCCTTCTATTTCCAGTTTCACTCCAGTTCAGTTCTTGTGGACAGATCCAAACCATTATAACTTCTCCGGGTTAGGTCTCCGCTTCGAGTTGAGGCTCCACAAGAGCTCCTCAAGCGGTGATTGGTGCCGATGATTTAACACTAGCTGTTGCTCTGTTTTGTTTCCTTTTTTTTTCTTTCCTTTTTCTTTCTTCTTCCTCTCTGTTTCTCTCTTCTTTTGTTCTGCGTCTTTTGTTTTTTTTTTTTTCTATTTTAGGTGGGAGGGGGTGGGGTGGGGTGATTTTTTAATATTTTTTATTTTTATTTAAAGGTAAAATTGTCCAAAAAAATGTTGTTTATGGACAAAAAGATAATTTTATAATGTTTTGTAACGTTAATGATGATTTTAATAATAAAAAAATAAAAAATAATTTTAATTTCAACCCAAATCTTAAGAACAAAAACAGTACTTAATCTTTTTATTTATTTATTTATTTTCTTCGGTTAAAATATTTCTAGCGGTTCACTCACATGTTCCAATCATTTGGAGTCGATCCCAAATTTCTCATAAAAAGGGACGCCAAAATTTTATTTCAAGGAATATAAATAAAAAATAGAAGGAAGAAAAGGACAAGTGGAAAACATTGGTTCCAATTGCGTAATGCTGACCAACTTCATTTTGGTCTCTAATTAAAGATCCAATTAATTATAGAGAAAATTTTACTTTTTTTTTCTGTGAGATACTAAAATGATATTCTTCTCTTTTCTATTTTATAAATGTATATTTTTCTTCTTTTTAAGTTCTAACTTTTAAAAAACCTCTTCTTTAATCCATTTTAAATTTTTTATGTTAATTAATGTTAACTTTATCTATTTTTTAAGAAAAAATAAATTATTTTTAAAAAAAAATATCCATTAACAAAAATTTTATTTTTTATCATTAAATTTTGCTTACCAAAATATTTTTTAATAAATTATTCTTTTATTGATTAAATTGTATTTTAAAAAAATTAATAATTATATTATTTTTTTAAAAATATCTTTCAATAATTTTTTAATTATTAAATTATAATTTTACCAAAATTTTTGTTAACAATTTTTTTATATTTTACTATTAATTTTTTTTATCTATATATATTATTTTAATATTAAATAAAAAATTTTAGTAATATTATTTTTCAATATCAATATATATTAGTTGTTATACATATTAATAGTAGTAAGATTTTTTTATTTAATGTTAAAATAATACATATTGATATCAAAAAATTAATAGTAAAATATAAAAATAATTGTTAACAAAAATTTTGGTAAAATCACGATTTAATATTTAAAAAATTATTGAAGGTAGGTGTCTTAGAAAAGAATAATTTAATTATTAATTTTTTTTAAAGTATTTTGGTAAAAATACAATTTAATCAATAAAAAATAATTTATTAAAGAGTATTTTGATAAGAAAAATTTAATGATAAAAAATAAAATTTTTGTTAATGGTATTTTTTAAAAAATAATTTATTTTTCTTAAAAAATAGATAAAGTTAATATTAGTTAACACAAAAAATTTAAAATGGATTAAAGATGAGATTTTTTAAAAGTTAGAAGGAAAAAAAATGTACATTTATAAAATAGAAGGGAGTGGAGTGTCATTTTAGCATCTCGTAGGAGAGGAGAATGAAATTTTCTCTTAATTATATGATCGTAGATAAAGATATAATTATGCATATTAAAATAAATTATTAAAATTAGTTATTAGTATAAAATATATATTAAAATATAAATATATATTAAAAATTAAATTATATATATTTATTTATATATAAATATATTAATAATTAATTTTAGTAATTAATTTTACTGTATGAATAATATTTTTATAAATATAATATGACAACGAAGCCGACACAAATTATTAACCTATAGAAACAGTAAGTGTTAATAATAATAATAATAATAATAATAATAATAATAATAATAATAATAATAATACGGCCTTTGGAGTTTGACTTTGTTGAACAGCTCATATGGGAAATTTATGTATAATATCAGATAAGGCTACAAATTAAAAAGCATTATGAGATATGGAGATTATATTTATTATTTTATTATTTGATTGAATTGGGATTTTTGTTTATAATATAATTGTTCAAGTTGGAAGGATGAATTAGGACATTGGCTTAGGCCACGGAAGCTTCACCATGTCAGAGCCAAGAGACAGCCTATCCTTAGAAGGATATAGCAATATTAATATATTACTTATTTATTTATTTATTATTGAGCGATGAAGATAGTTTATTGGATATTCACATTTTCATAGCATGTTCATGGAAAAAAATGAAACTATGGACTGGAAGGCAAATTACTAATTTGGACGCTTATGTTCCATGATTAACTTGAAAAGAATATTGTTCAATTTGTGCCAAATTAAGAAGGACAATTCAATTGCAGAGTTTAATTAATTAATTAATAACCCGGACAAATGTCCTTTGATTACTTCTACTTGAAGATATTGTTTTCCTGCTTTTAGTTTATTTTAAAAATATAATGTAGCCTCTATTTAATCTTATGTTAATTCACATTACTTTATAGTTTAATTTATACACTTGTTAATACCAATTTTTATTATTGTTGGCTTTCTCTTTCGTAATGCTGTGCATTCAATCATGCATTATTAGCATAGGAATATATTATTTATTTATTTTGGGGAATTAGGAATCTATTATTTTATTTCTTGATGACCTGACCTTTTCTAAGTACAGGGTAAAAGGCTCAAGATAGGTATATCCAGCAAGTGACGGTGCTTTCTTATTATTATGATTATTCGTGTGCTCGGATGTTTGATGGTTCGAGTTGGCTTGTTGATGGAGCAGAGACTTGTAAAGGTTGGGACTTGAGCGCGGACTGGGATGCTGGAGTCTGGCTCTGTTGTCAACTGGACGGCGAGTAGAGACCACTTGCAAGGACTGGATCCGTACAAGTAGGCGGCGTATGAGAATTAGGGTAACGTACCTGTGGAGAGGGGTAGGCTCCTCTCTCTTTATAGTCTGTACTCGGGTGGGTTCTTTGTGGCCTGGTTCATCTGTCTGTCTAAAAATTTCTGCTAACTATCTAAATTCTACGTGGATGAAGAGGTGATGCGCGAGTCACCTCCCGACTCGGGTCGATCAACCCGTCGGGTCGTCTATTCGCATCCGGACCCAAGTCGCTGATAGCCTGGACCGGAACATAGACGAAGGAAGTTTTTGTACATCTAATAAAATTTTAATTTACCATGTAGTATATATATTACATATATATTAATAAAAATAGAAAGGACCATTACATATACATTATATATATTATATATATTAATAAAAATATATGATCGATATTGTATTATGAATATTATTAATAAATTAATATTTTATTATTTTATATATATTATTTATATACACTTTATTCTCATGATTTTTTTTAAATTTTATTCGATTTTCTTTTAAATTATGAAACCAAAGTTCTACTGATCTTTTTTTTTAAAAGATAATAGATCTAAATCAATTGAATTTTTTTAATTATTTATAAAAAAAATTCAAAATCTAAATACATTTTCAATCTTCAAATTCTCAAATTCCAAACCAAAACTTCACACTATCAATAAATACATTTTAAAGTCCAAATCCACAAAATTTTTCTAATTTCAATTTTCAAGTTTCTTATAATAATAATAATCAATTTTCTATTTTTCAACCACATAATCAAAATTTACAAATACCACATTATTCATTTTCATCCATATTTAACCTCTATTGAAAATGTTATTCCAACATTCTTGCCGTTTCTAACTCAATTTAATGCATCGAGATATGACTCATCTGGTGTTGGTGGTTTTTCTAACTCATCCCCTCAAACTCCGATACATTCTAGTCCAAATTCGTAATATTCAAATTTTGCTAATCCTCGTGGATTAGATGCTATCGACCTCAATGATGATGAAATTGAAAATCATAAGCAAGATAGTATTTAACACTGGTAATGAAAAAATGATGATATATTAATCAGTGCATGTGGTTGAATGTTTCAACTAACTCTATAGTTGGTCCCGATCAAAAGGGCGAAACATTTTGAAATCAAATCCACGCGCCTATTGTGTAGAATTTAGCACTGATATGAAAAGGGGAGACAGTTGCATGTAAGAAATGATGGTATAAGATCAACAAGGCAGTTGCATAATTTGCTGATCGCTACAATCAAGTTAGTCGAAACATAAGGAGTGGTTCGAACGCTAATGAGATAAAGGAGTTAGCTTATAAACTTTACTCTATAAATTATGGTAAAAAATTTGCTTTTGAGAGGTATTAGAATATGCTTCGTTTGGAACAAAAATGGATAAGTCAACTACCAATACAAAATGGAGGTTCAAAGAGAACCAAAATCAATGCAACTGAAGCATATTCATCATCATCAAATCGAGAAATACGTTGGCTGAGGAAACCAATATGGACTCTCTCGCTCGCCCACAAAAATCAAAGAAGAGCAAAAGAAAGGATAAGAAAAAAGCACAAATACCTGAAGACCTTAGTGAAAAGAAATCATCAGTTGTCAAGAAACTACCTCTCATAAAAGATATTAAGAATGTTAGGAAAAAGAAACTAATAGATAAAAAAAAGAAAAGAGAAAAGGAAAGGGAACATAAAGAAAATATTATGATAATCAAAGAAAATGAGTTACAAATTCAAGCGGCAATGAAGAAACAAGAATTACAAATTCGGAGGTATATTTAAAAAAAAATAGAAATAAAAGCAAAGGAAAGGAAAATGGAAATAATGACTAAGAAAAGAAAAAAATAAATGGATATGCAAATACTTAATGCTGACACATCTACAATGAGTGAAAAATAATGAGCTCTTCATAAGATTGCTTGTGAGAAAATAATTAATAAGTAGTTTATTTAATGGTTTCTTGTATTCATAGAGTTAAATAGTTTGTTTTATTTTTATTGTGTATTACCATATATGATGTACTTTGTTTTATTCCATTTTAGGATATAGTATATTTTATTCATTTGTAATTTAACTTTTAAAATTAGTCAATATTATTATGTATTATTATTTATGAAAGTAACCGTTGCAAACACTACAAGAAAAATATTAAATACTGTCGAATTTACTGGCGAAATAATGAAAATAATCCGTCAATAAATCGGTTACTATCGGATTTTGCGTTAAATTTTAAACAGTTCCATATACACAACAAACGTGTCAACCCCTTCAAAGAATTCAAGTTTTAAAATCCCCCGGTCTACCGTTATCTCTATCATACATTCATAGACAATGATTTGAAAATTTATTGTACGTAACACACGTTTTAGAATTCAACCAACAACATAACTTTTTAAAATTTTTAAAAAATTCTAATTATACTCTATAATTAGAATCTTTTGCTAAATATAATTATTATTTTTTGACAAATTAAATATATTTTAAACAATTTAAACATAATTTGACAGAAATTTTCCTTAATTCTCCTTAAACCAAACATCTTCTTTCGAGTTTTACGTGCAAAAAAACTATAAACACAAGGTGAATTGCAACAAAGTTTTGCTGATAGGAGCGTGCCTGCTTATTGCAATGATTGATCTTCATTATAAAATTGTCGGCTAATGTATTTAAAAAAAAAAAAAGGTTTGAGTGAACAACGGGCAACTTCATTATATAACTATTATTATATTCAATTAGTAATTTAATTATAAGTAACACGATAATGTATTGTATCTTTCAATTAAAAATGAAGATGGTAGTAGTTGATATAGATATTTATGATTAGCCTGTTTGCTATTAGAGATTATTAGTTATTAAGTTACTAGAGTTAAAAAACAGTTAAAATTTTAGTTAGTTAGAGGATAAATCTAATTAGAGTTAGCTTAGATATATAGCTTACACATTGTAATTGTTAGGGTTAAGTACTGAAATCGTCTCTAAGGTCTGGGGTGAAAATCAAAATTGTTTCCGACCTTTTTTTATTATTAAAATCATCCTCAACGTTATAAAACATTATAAAATCGTTCTTTTCTACTTTAATTTTATTTTTTTACCATATTACCCTTATCCTTCATTATTAATAAAAATAATTAAAATTAAAAAATATTATTAAACCCCCCCCCCAACTCCCCTCCCCTCCCTTCTCTTCGTAACTCACCCTTCACCCCTCACCCCATTCCTGACTCCCGACTCCCGTACCTCCCTTACCCCCTCACCCCACTCCCGTAACTCCTATCCCCTTCCTCATGCTCCTCTCTTCAAAATTCTAACCCCAATTTCAACTTCAATTTTTCTTCTCACCACCGCCGCCGCTCTACTTATTTGTTTCTGGGGTTCGCCGCCGCCGCCGCTGCCGCCGCGTGGTCATCGGGAGAGGGATCTCGCCGGCGTTGCTTCTTCTTCTGTGACTGCCCTGCTTCTTCTTCTGCGACTGCTTGAACTTCTGCTTCTGCTTGTTTTGCTTCTTCTTCTACTTTTGCCCTGCTTCTGTTTGAACTTCTGTGGTCATCTGTGACTGCTTCTGTTGTTTTACTATTTTTGGATCTGAAAACTGAAATTGTAATTGATGATTATTGAATTATTGTTTATTGAAATTGTTGTGATTATTGAAATTGTTATGGTTCTTCTGCCTCTGATTTTTTTTTGTTGATTTATTTTGTTTTGTAAATGTTGTTGTTAATTTGTTTTGTTTTGTTATGAGTAATGAATGGCTATGGTGGCAGTGGTTTTGGTGGTGAGGAAACGAAGAGTGAGAGGAAGGAGATTGGGGAAGAGTGAAAAGAGGAAGGGGAAGAGGAGAGGGTGAGGGAGTGGCGGTGAGGGGTTTACGGGAGGGTGAGTGAGGGAGTGGGGTGGGGGTGGGGGGTGGGTTTTGTTTTAATTTTTTAATATTTTTTAATTTTAATTATTTTTATTAATAATAAAGGGTAAGGGTAATATGGTAAAAAATAAAATTAAAGTAGAAAAGGACGATTTTATAACGTTTTGTAACATTGATGATGATTTTAATAACAAAAAAAGGTCGGGGACGATTTTGATTTTCACCCCAGACCTTAGGGACGATTTCAGTACTTAACCCTAATTGTTACCTTTGTGATCATTCATTCTACTTTTATAGTAATTCTACTCTCATTCAAAACTTTTTTCACAGTGCCTTTTCTCTTTCACTCCCTATTTTTCTCACTACAACCTTCATTGCTCAAGTCTTTATCATGGTGCGGTGAGGGTAGAAAGTTACATCAATGACGAGAATCGAATATGGGATAGAAGGAAGAAGAGATAGCTACTAGAGGCTCCCGATTCGGCCCATCTATGACGAATAAGGAGCGAATGGAGGATCCAGCTTCAACGATGGAGGATGAATTTTCTTTGAACAACATTCAGACACTCACAAGATTCCTGAATCAGCTTTCAAGATTTGAGAATTTTCAAGGAAGAATGAATCAAAACCAGAACATGAATCAAAATCGCAACGTGAATCAAAATGCAAATCAAAATCCCCTTCCATTGTAAATGTGACATTGAACCTATCGTACTATTATTCTTGGTCCCGAAATATGCGTCTTGCTCTCAAAGGTAAGAAAAAGTTAAGTTTTATTGATGGCACTCTCCCTAAATTCGATGTGCATGATCCTCTGTTTACAGCTTGGAAAAAATGTAACACCTATGTAATTGCTTAGTTGAATCTGTCCCTTAATCCTGAAATCTCTTAAAGTGTGATATCGAATGAGATGGTGTAACACCCTAATTAGTATAAGCTTTACCTCGCATTGTAAAGCAAAGGTTAACTAGAGATTACGACAGTTCTAAAGCTCATACATATAATATATAGAAAGAATAATATAATCTAGAAGCCCGATGAAGGATGTAGCTCAAATACAGGATTTAAAAAGCGCAAACGTACTAACGAAGCTTCTAACTTACAACACAAGATACAGATAAGATATATCAAAATATAATAGTAAAATATCATAAGAATCTAGCCACGGCTCGCGAAGTTTAAGCCGGCTAGCCATATACAGACCATACATAAAACCAGACAGTAAAATCAGCTTATACATTTTTGTTCTCTCAATATATGCCTCTAGGATAAAACAAAATACAAAATGAGAGATGTATAAACAAATCAAATCAAAAGACTCAAAAAGGTATCCGGATCCTCCGCTTCTGTCACCATCTAGGCAACTCACCGAGGTGGGTTGCGACTTGCATCTGAAAACACAACAGAAATATGGTATGAGAACCGGAGGTTCTCAGTATGGTAACAGTGCCTAGTGACGTAGGATATAAGACCCCGGGACGCCAAAGGCAATCCTAGACTTCATATCCATCACAAGATTCATCTTAGGCATACTAAAACAAATAAGCATAATATATAAATCTTAACATAAATAAACCGGGTAATCTATTTTAGGAGATTTCTATTCTAACCAAGCACCGCTGTCCCACAGCCTTCACCAACCTATCCTCCATGCGATCCCATCGCCATTGCCTTCCGAACCTCCTCAATCCCAGTAGAAATCACAATTATATAAAATACAAGTAAGACACAAGTAGAAGCATATAAGGCAAGTAGTCAAGTAAGCAAATAGGCATGTTATTCATTTAGGCATACAATTACAAGTCGGCAAAGCATACAAACAGATAGAAGATGCACATGATGAATGCTTGCCCTATTGGCTGTGATATCACATTGTCGGTTCAACTGCCAACCCGACACATCTCCATGGAGACGTCACCCTTCGGAATCATCAATGGGAACCTCCGAGATATAGTGCTCGGATCATTATCCAAGGTTTTATGCCTACACGCTCTATTGATCTGAAGGGATGCAAGCGGGATACTCTTGCCTCAGACCTCACATCTCAACGCAAGCGGGATTATACCACCGTCCTTACGCCGCCGCCGCTACCTCGACAGGTGGGATCCAACTGCCGTCCCTGCTGGGCACATAGCGTCTCATAATCTCAATTTAAAACAGTAGTACAGTGGTTTTTCATAAAACATTTTCAATACCACAATGATTCATCATCGCACCTTCGAGTCCTTGACTCATCTCAACCACTGTCCAATCAACATTTCAATTTTCAAACTCAACAATTCATCAGTTTTCATCTCATATATCAATCATCCTTCACATACCATCAAACCACCCTCAATACACCCGAAACCTAATCCTCTGTTTTCTAATTTTTCATAAAAATCATTAACTAAAACCCTTAGGTTATTTCCCATGTTCTCATACTCAAAATCAAGCTCAAAAGTCTTAAAATGGTGTTATAGAAGCTTACAATCTTGTTGGGAAGGTGAAATAGTTGAAAACAAAGTTAAATTTGAGAAACAGGGCATGTGCGTCCTTACAGGGGTGTGCGTGCGCACGCCCAGGAAGACTTTTAAAAGTGTGCGTACGCACACGCACAGGGGTGTGCGTACGCATAGGTACGAAAATTCCCAAGCCTGTTCACTCGCACAAGCTGTGCTAGCGTCCCCAACAGACAGACCTTCCCAACGTGTGCGTGCGCACAGGGCTGTGCGTACGCACATATTGCAATTCCTCATTGGTGTGTGCGCGCACAAGCTGTGCTAGCGCTGCAAACAGCATGCCATTCCCTGCCTGTGCGTACGCACGGGTTCAAAATTTTGCGGGGTTGTGCGTGCGCTCAAGGCTGTGCGTGCGCTCAAGGCTGTGCGTGCGCACATACCAGAAATCATAAAATTCTGTAACTTTGCAGAATTTTAGATTTTTACACCAATCTTTGAATGATCATAACTTCCTCTACAAAAATCCAAATCTTACAAACTTTATATCAATTTAAAGGGTTTTTAATGGAATTTAATTCTAAATAACTTTCAACCAATTTTGAAAACCGAGGCATAAGTTATGATCAGACAAAGTTCACCAAAATTTTCTTTTTACCAAAACTTACAAAAACATCAGTTCATCAACTTTCACAACCCACATCCAACCAAAACAATACCAAACTCCCATTTTCAGCACAATCTACCCTCTTGGATCACAATTCCTCATTTACACCAATCTTTTCATCAAATTTCATCATTTTAAAATCTCAATAATCAAATACATATATCATCCCAAACACATAACCACCAATCATCATTTTATCACTATCCATTTTCATCATTAACTCAACCATGATTCATATTAATGATCAGCAATATTCATTCATCCAGATCCATTATATCTCAACTTCATCATTTAACCAAATCAACAACATCAATTCATTATACACCATCAACCAAACAATCATCAACAACATATAAATTTTCAAACCTATCCTATGGGTCACTAGCCTAAGTGTCCATGAATATTATATACTACATAGAGGAAACTGAAACCATACCTTGGCCGATTTCCAATATGCCAAAACTCAAAATTGAGCACAATAATCACCAACAAGCTTTCCAACACAATCCATGCTTCCAACAATCACCAACAAGCTCCAATAATATCCAACAATCACAACTTCAAGCTATAACACACATAAACCATAACTAATCAATCTAGGGCTCATAAAAATTGAAATTTCACTAGGGTTCAAGAGCAACTCACCTTGACCCACAGTTTTGGATGTCAAATCCAATGCCAAGCAAGGATTAGAGTGAACCTAAACATCCAAAATCACAAAAACTCACTTAATCAAAAGCCCTAAAAACTCGAAATTTTGAAGAGAAGAAATGATAGGATTTCAAGCTTTTCTTACCAGTTTCTTGGGTGGGTTTTGTAGATCTCTTCACAAGAAACGCGTAGCCGCAAACAGTGTGGCGATTGGAGCTCTATAGCTCAAGATATGAGCTTGTGAAGTTGACAATGAATAGTGCTCATGGGGGTTTCTTCTTCCTCTCTTCCTCAGCTGTGTTTTGTTGTGATTAAGTGTTTGTGCTGAAGTGGGTTCATTAAATGAACCCTTATATATGTTGGGCTTGGGCCCAACTTGGGCCCGGTCCAACCCTTTAGCGTTTTTAGCCCGTTTCGCCCAATTTCGAGTCAAACCTTTAAAATTAACGCCCAGTTTTCCATTTCTAATATTTTTCTAAGGTTTTTGACTGTTTTCACTTTTTTCTCATGCGGTAACAGGCAGACTTGAACCGGTTCAACCGGTTCGACTGCCGGTTTGCAGTTTTTTGTGATTTTTCGCAGAAAGCACATTTTCTGACTCAGAAAGACCTACTGAGTCCAAAAATCACATTTAAATCCTCAAATTTTCACTCTAATATTTTGGAACCTACTTTGGACAATTAATTACTTAATTAACCGATTGATTAATTGCGGTTCTTACAGATGGCGTGTGATATGTAGAGTGATTTGAGACATAGATACCACCAGAGTGATGTATTTAGAGTGGTTGAATTGGAGGAGGAGATGTGTGTGGTTAAGCAAGGAGAACTTACCATTACTGCTTACTTCACCAAGTTGAGAGCAATTTGGGAAGAGCTGGATGCTCTGGAACCAATTCCTAGTTGTTCTTGTAGAATTGAGTGTGTTTATGGATTGGGAGTACTGAAAAATTACATGAAGAACAAACATGTTATTAGATTACTTAGAAGTCTCAATGATGAATATGGACATGTGCAGTCACAAATGCGGTTATTAAAACCAATGCCGGATGTGAATCAAGATAATCATAAATATCTATATCAACTAATAGATGGCTTATTTTGTAATAAAAAAAATATACAATATACATATTTTCTACAAACTTAGTAAAAATATTCATCTTTATTTAATTTTTATTTTCAAAAACCTTTTCTTTAATTATTGAAAACAGGACATTCTTGATTTTTTAAATAAATAAAATAAATATTTTATTTATGAATATAAGTAATTTGTAGCTTTTTTACCGATTTATACTCCATTACTTGTCTCATTTATAATATAAATGAAATAACACTATGTATATCTCGTTTAAAAGAGATAAGACACGTGATGTGAAACGTGATTATTTCGTTTACAGTGTAAACGAGATATACACAGTATTATTTTATTTACACTATAAATGAGATAAATAATAAGTTATGACATTTTTACTGTAAACGAGACACATTACGACAACTTTCAAATAGCTATAAAAGAATTTGCAACTATTTGTATTCTCCACAAACATTTCATTACTTCTTTTTCTCCGGTTTTTTTTCCAAAAATTAAGAAAAAATGTCTAGTGGTTGTGAATATGTGATTGTAAGTGTGTATCCCAATTGTCATATGAGAAATAGTTTCACTGGAGTGATATTTGAGTGTGATAATCCCATTCTATTGTGCACTCGGAGAGTAAGTTCTTTGTATGAGCTAAAAAATCTAATATTGAAGAGCATTGGTGCTAGCGGGAGAAAAGAAGTTGGAAGAGTTGGGAATAAGTTGATAGCACTGATAGAAAATATGGACTTTTTTCGTTTTCATCCGTTTTGGCTTCATGGTGATGAGAATGTGTGCCTCATGTTTGACATCCACTGGAGAATCATGGTGGAACAAGTGATAGAATTTTCTATAGAGGTTGGTGATATTGGTGGCGGTGGATTTGGCCACTCGAATTTTGTGTACGATGACCCTCCTCTTACACCACCACCACTACACTATGCTAATCCAGCAGAAGCCATAGACGTAGATGGTGAAGAGTTCGATGAGAAGTTGGTTGCCGATAGCAACGATAGTGGTTCTTCTGAGGATTATAATGAGGAGGAGTTTGTACTAGAAACTCCGATCGACGCATCAGTTCGATATCTTCTGCCTGTCCCGCAACTAATTCTGACCTTATCAGCTATACACAGTCACTATCATACATTGGATCTGAATGTGATGCACAAGAAAACTCTATTTCAATCTGGGCGGGGACGATTACAATAGAGACGGTGGTGCAAAATTTAGGGTTGGTCACAGACTCAAAAGCAGAGAGGTAGTATTGCAAGATGTGAAGAATTATAGTATTCGTAGAAGTGATGAGTACCAGGTCATGGAGTAGGATTGATTAAAATACCATGTGCATTGCTGGCAATTTAGAGTAGGATGTCCTTGGAGTCTCCGTGTTACCTTCCGATAGAATCTCAGATATTTGTGAGGTCAAGTTTAATTGTGATGTATATTCTTATTTATCGTGATTATTTTTGTTATAAATGCCTACCATGTATATTTTATTTCAATAGAGAGGTGCATAGATTTGGAGGTGCGAATACCTATTTAGCCCTCATCATGTTCCAGAACCATCGACAGTTGGACAACAACTTTATTTGTAGTGTCATCCTGCCCCTTATACAGCCCAGCCATCAATCAGTATCCATGTTCTATAAGGTCTAGTTAGGAAAAGCTATCACTTCAAACTGTTATACAGAAAGGTCTGGATGGCGAAGCAAACGACAATTGCACAGATATACGGTGATTGGGAGGAGTCATATAATAAAATGTCAAGGTTGCTCCAAGTATTGCAGAGTTGTTGTTCTAGAATAATATGTGATTTCAGGGCTGTACCGTACTATGATGGACACTTGGTAGTACGCAACTGCAACCAATTTGATAAGGTATTCTGGGCCTTTCCTGCCTATGTAGAGGCTCTCAAGCATTGCAAGCCCTTCGTCTCTGTCGATGGTATGCATTTATATGGCAAATATGGTAATATATTGCTAATTGGAGTGGCATAAGACGATAACAGTAATATCCTTCTTGTGGCATTTGCAATTGTTGAGTCCGAGACTATGGATTCCTGATCGTTCTTTTTTACCAACTTGAGACGATATGTGACACCACAAGACGACCTGTTGATTATATCTGATAGATCCCAGGATTAAGGTTGCACTTAGAGCCGATGATAGTGGTGGGTGTATGTCGGACTCGATCCCAAAGTCATGTCAGCTTGATCGAGAGTGACTCCTTCTTTTTGCGCACCCTGCTGCTGAGCATGAGGAGGCCTGGCACCGAGGAGCTTCTCTACCTACTCCCAGGTCGGGTGCTGGTACTATGTCTGAAAATCATGCAAGCACCCACCTATTGTCTCTCTATGCATGCGTAACCCAAGATGGTACGCAATATCCTGCAGGGTGATGATGCACTCACTCCATAGTAGGTAGAAAGTGTGGGTGTCCCGTGTCCGGACGCCAGCACTCCACGAATGCATTTATCTACGAGTTGTCAAACACTAAATCTCTGAACCGCACTATGTTGCTAAACCCAACCTCCCTCAAGTTAAGGAGAATAGCATCCGGTGGTACAAGAGTGTGGTTCACTCTCCTAGAAAAAAGTAGGTGAAGCCTTTGATAAAAAAATAAAAAATTTAATAACAAATCTATTTAAAAAGTAAACATTTAAATATCAAAATAAAAAGATAAAAAAATATACTAAACAAGTATTTCACATTTCATAATTTAGTTGAAAATAGAATAATTAATTTTTAAAAATCAAACATCGAAAAAACATATCGAACAAACATAATAAACATTAAAATATTTAATAATAGCTAAAAAAGTTATCTACCATAATCAAAATTAAATTTAAATATATAAAATTCAAATTAAAAAAAATAAAAAACGTAATAAACATTTACTTAATGAATTAGTTTAACTAATAAGTTAAATCATACCTATTAATTAACATTTACTAACAATATATTCTATCACCTAACAAATATTACATCTATGAAAATACCCTAACCATGACTATAATTATATGCTTATTTAACTTAAACAGAAAAATGACAACACTAACGTGGAAATTGATTGTCCCAGCGATATGCCACGTTGCATTAAGGCGGTCGATGTTATCATCTTGTACATTTGTGCGCGCCATAATCTTCGAGTACCTCGATAATATGAATAGGCACGACTATTACTTATCTTGTTTATAGTGTAAACGAAATAGTACTGTGTAAATCTCGTTTATACTGTAAACAAGATAAGCACGTTTCATACCACGTGTGCAAATGTGACATGTGCACATGAAATCGTGTCTTATTTCGTTTACACTATAAATGAAATAAGTAATAGAATATAAATCGATAAAAACGTTACAAATTATCTATATTTGTAAATAAAAAATTTATTTTATTTATTTTAAAAAAATTTTCAATCCTCTCTTACAACAGATCTAACTGATATTCTTTTTCTCTAATTTTAAAATATGTATTTTTTCTCTTCTGCAATAATTAGATAACATACACTTTAATCTATTTGACTAAAATATTCTTCAATAATTATTATTATTATTATTATTATTATTATTATTATTATTATTATTATTATTATTATTATTATTATTATTATTATATATATATATTAGTAATAATAATATAAAATATATTTATTATTAATGTAGTAAATTTCATTTGTTTTAAATATTTTAACTTATTCAAAAAATATTTAATTTAAAATTTTTGTATATTTCATGATTAATAATAAATATTAAAAATAAATAAAATTTATTATTTTAACAATAAATACATTATTATTACTATTACTATTACGTAATATAAAATATTTTAACTTTTTACAAAAATATTTAATATAAGTTTTTTATATATTTTATGATTAATGATAACATATTAAAAATAAATTAAATATATTATAATAATAAATATATTTTATATTGTTATTTTTAGTTTTTTACTACTGTAATAATATTAATAACAATATAAAATATATATATTATGTAACGAGTAAAATATAGGCTAAGATAGGCTATGGCCCAATTAGGATAATTTTATTAGTAATTGAATTACTATAAATAAATATAAGAGAAAGATAATTGTAATCATGAATTGAGTAATGAATATAGTTTTTTTTTTCTGGAATTTCTTTCATAGAATTATCTCTCTCCCTCTTAATTCTCTCTGATTGATTAATTCTTCTCTATTCTTAAATCTTACCCCTTACATATTACTATTAATGTAATAAATTTTATTTATTTTAATTTTTTCATTATTCATGAAATAATAATATTAATAATAAGTATATATTTTATATTATTTTTTAATCAATAAAATAATTATCACTTATTTATATATAAAAATGATCACTACAAGAAAAACACCCATTCAGGTACACTTGAAAAGTGTAGCCAAAAGTGAAAAAAAATTATGCCTTAGGCTACGGCTACGCTTTTTGGGCTACAGCTACGCTTTTTGGGGGTGATTCCTATTCGGCCGTTGTCTATTCTCAAAGGCTACGCTTTTCAGCACCAAGGGCTACGCTTTTGGCGTTTGGGAATAGGCTACGCTTTTCAAGTGATGCTGTCCAGGACCAAAGGCTACGCTTTTCAGCTTCCAATTTTACCAGAATAGGCTACGCTTTTCAACGCTACTGCATCACTTGTAAAACGTAGCCGCATTGTATATTATAGCTACTCTATATAAGTGTAGCCCTAGGTCTTTTTTTTTTTATTTTCTGTATACCATAGCTACTCTTTATAAGTGTAGCCTTAGGTCCTTCATTATTTTTTTTTTAATTTTCTATATGTATATAATATTCTAATAACTTTTTATACAACATAATATTTAATAATATTATTACATATATAATTTTACATTTTTATTTAAATGAGTTAAATATTATAAAATAAAATTAAACACATAATTATACTAAATAATTTTTTTAAATAATAAAAATCATCCTTACACAATTCAAAGACATAATCTTAAGAAGAGATAATTTAAGTCACATGAAACTTGTATCACATATCAATTAAAATGCAAAGTTTGCACTCTATATCCGAAAAAAACTTAACAAACAAAAAATCATTAATCTTCTAATCTCGGCATAATGACTAAAAAATATTCTGAAGCACCTTCAAATTATTCTTCTCAAACACATCTTTTTCATGCTGATCTTCATCACCATCAAGAAAACTCTTGGCCTTAACAATTGTATCAGTGTTCATTCCCTTGTTCATTCCCAACAAGAACTAATTTTCAAGCAATTACTGCCCTGCTTACAGCTGCAGATTATCATAATTCAAAAAGAGAAGCATGTAAGGATTTTGCATACTGATTCACCACCATACGCAATCAATACAAGATTATGTTGAAGGAAATGACCGGGCTACTTACAAATATTCTTTTGACCATTCTCGCGACACATGAAGAAAACAAAATCATAGAACCGAATGAATTCTGAAAAGTCTGCCTGGCAAGAGCAACAAATGAAGAACAGGTTCCAATTGCAAGTATCAGATTAAAGATTAAAAATACAAGAAAACAAACTTGTTGCTTTTCTATTATTCTCATTGCAAATAAAGGAAAGTAAGCAATGGCTATGGCAAAATGCAATTGCAAATGAAGCTTGGAAGCACAAATGTCATTTATTTTAAATCGAACCTTGCTTTTCTTGGAAGCACAAAAGCCATTTAACAAATCCTGTTAGTCACATTGATCACTTCAATTTCATAATTCAACACATACAAATCAAGAATACGCACTATAACAAATAACAAGTATTGTAGTAGGAAGTAGTCAAATGCAACATATTTCAAGTCTTAATTTAGCACTAATTAAAAAGAATGCAATGTTGGATGAGAAACGAACCACGTGTCTATGTTGCTCGAACCTTTCGTGGAGGTTAGCTGCTTGAAAAAGATGAATAAGAACAAGAAAAATGGTTAAATAATTAAAGTTAGGGACCCAAAGTAAAAAGAAAATTAATCAGAAGGGTGAATGACCCGGTAATATCAATGTATATCAATTTAGCTTAGCTTGTGAAGGTGGGAAGTGTGAGAACTCATCATCAAACAGAAAATTATTGAACAAAAGGAAATGTCAAGAATAATACATAAAAGCATAATTAGTTTTCTGTTTCAAAATTCAAAACAAAACTGAATACAACGCTATAAGGGAATCACAGGTACAGGGGGAATTTTACACATGTATCAGCACACTGGATTAGTGATGGCAACATCAGGAATAGAAGCTAGCACCAGTTGGGGTTAAAGTACTGCTCCTGCTTCTCTAGCCTTTCTGCGTTTGCGCCTCATCCTGAATTACTCCCTCTTCCTTGCTCTATAGCTGTTGGGATTCTCAGGTTGCACTTCTCGTGGGTAAACACTCACCTGAAGTAGAAGAAATCATAATAATTAAGCTTCAATTTGTACTCTCTATAATTTTTCTAAGTAACATAATCATGGTGTAAAAAGCTTCACTTAACCTTTTTCCTGTCAGGCCCAAATTTTTTACAACTCCATCAATCAAGGAGAAGATGGTATAGTCTTTGCCAAGTCCTACATTCTTTCCTGCATGAAACTAAAAGTATTGTCCAAAACAAAATCAAAACTTAGAGGATCCTGTATGGTGTTTTTTTTTTCTTTTTCAAAGTGATGGGATGCTACACATTTTATATTACTCCTAAATTTCTAAATGCCAAAAACATGGTAATGGTCAAATTTTTATATATAATCAAGCTTCAAAGTTTAAGGAAGCATGATTTTGAAGTGGTAAGCAAGCTATAGTACTACCTATTCACTTTCACACAAGTTGTTGCCCTTTCAGTTTTTTTTTTTCAGATATTGGGCGCAGAAGAGGCTGAGGATGAGACCAAAAAGTAAACACTAAACCTAAGTTAAATAATATATGTATCTATACACAAATATATAGTAACTAATTTATTAACCAAAGATGAAAGTTCAGAAGAAACAGAATAAAAGGGCTATAAAAAGCTCACCTTATCCAAATTATCAATGTGCACAGAACCAGGAGAACTTGTTTGATTACTTACTTTAACTGAGATAAAAGCTGAATCTGAATTATATATCAGCAGATAAACCACAAGAGAAGGAAAGGTCAAAAAAGTCTATACTTGTTAACAAGAATTTAGAAACAAGTTAATCAGATTTATATTTTGTAACTCATAAACATAGATATATCTAACTGATTTGGATATATATGTGCATTGTGTATTGTGTATTGTGTCTCTGTCAGTGCAAATATTCCCTTTACTTAGTAGCAAAATACTAGTTAGTTTTGAACTGACATACTACAAAAACAGCAGCTATTGCATAAACTAGTGCCCCAATGAATGAGGCTGCTACCATGACCTTTAGGTCACTGGATAAGTTAGTTGCTTTTGATCTCTATTAATCTTACCAAATCCTTGATAATACTGTTTAGAATTTGATGCTTAATCTCTCCCTTTTACAAAAGAGGAACATGCAGAGACATCCTTAGATTTCGGCCCAGCATTCTGAAGTAGTAGGACACAGAGAACCTGAAACAATTCTAAATGTAAACTAATCTGATATATTTAGCAAATCAGTAGTAATACATCTAGATACCTACACACCCAATGAATACAGACACACACACACACACACACACAAAGCTACCTCCAAAATGGGAGCTGAAGCAGGATACTCGGGCAAAAGAAGCAAGATGCAAAATCAAAAAGCAAATTCAAACGAAGCAAGCAACATAAATACAAAAAATTAACTTTAACTCCTATCATGTACTATTTATACAGTAAAATAAAAATGTTTACTCAAACAGAATTCAGAGTAGATTCATAAGATAATAAGCCTGCTCATTAAATTAAATAAATAAGATACAATACCACAGTATCTATTTGATTGATCACTTACTTTTTCTCTTCTCAATTAATATACATCTGTACATACATATATTAGCCACAAGATGTTCAGTGTGCATGCATATATATCAAAAATGTAAAATTAAATAAACTTAATCTACGATAATAAGTTATTTATCGATACAGGGATTAACCTAGTAAACACAAGCCTGAGAAACTATAGCTAATGATTGACATGGTAAAAGAAAAGGACAAAGTATTGCCACAAAGGAAACAGCATCTATAGACTTAAGTTCCTATATTTTCAGTCAGGGAAGAAAGTTAGCATAAGATTGAATAAGTTAACAGCACTTGACTAGGCTCAAACTCAGATAACTATTAGTGTATTGAGATCTACTTACCTCCTATTCCTCATACAACTTCTAATTCACACTATTATCACAAGATCAGAATCAGGAAACCAAAAACCAAGAACCTTTACTGTTTCTATTACCTGGGAGAGGTACTTTTCAACTAAGGTAATTAGCCATAGTTTAAAGAAATTTAACATTCAGTTATAATTTACAAGAAGCCTTAGACCAAGAAGCCCATGCTATGCTTTCAATTAGTGAACTGTGGAGTAACCAACATAATAATGTCTCAAACCTATCTTACAACAGTTTTGAATGGATCTTTTTTGTAATAATATTTGAAATGATTCATCTGAAATAATTAGATCTTTCTTGTAATAAAATTTTTGGTAATATACCAGAAGGGATCTCTGCTTTAACTGATATAAGACTTCATTTTTACTAAGTGTAATTGAAAGACAAAACAAATATACGCAAAATCAGGAACAAACACAATGTTCTGGTCTTCTTTTAAATCAAATTTCTATTATGATTAGAAGAAAGAGACAAAACACACATACCTGCAAGGCTGTAGCTGTCTCCAATGCAACAGTGGGTTGATTGCCTTACTTCATTTAACAAACTCTAAGACACGATCAATACTCTCTGTCAAAACCTGCGAGTAACAAAAATTCCAAAGATAAAACAATGAAAACAATAATCTTCTGCATTGGAAAGTTTGATTTCTGTTGATTTAGCGTTTCACAGTTCAAGGGTTATTTTATTTGTTAAAAATGGAAGTCCATACCCTGTCTCTTTACAAGAATTTGTTTCTTTAGAAGATTTTATGAGAATACTTGTTTCAGAATCCTTTAAAATCTTTTTGTTTTTTATATAAAAAGAGTAATCATCTCAAACAATCTTCCTACTTGGTTTTCATAATTTACTAGTAGGCAAGACAATTTTAACAGAAGAATGGTTTGTGCATAAAAGCAAAAAATATAATAACACAGCTTCTGCTATGGACACTCTGCACATCCAGTTCAATCTTTGTTTTAGCAACTTCAATTTAGACAATAAATGTTAACAGCTCTAATTATTTTGCGTGCACCAAAAATCATACAGAAGCAAACCTTCGTAAGTGGACCTTCAGGAGCAGACAAACCATAAAATTTTAGCAACAAGTCACAGTAAACCCTGCAGTGCAACACTAACAGAATGAAACCCCCAAATTCACTAGTTCTACTGCACCGCAACATTAGCATGCATGTTCATCAATTCACGAGTTCACAGGATTTTGTACCAAACCCCAAATTGTAACCCTAAAATCGGAATCCTACCCTCTCAGATTTTAGAAATCAAATGAAGGTGAATACGTACCTTCTTGACGATGGTGAGCGACTGATGAGAGGCTTTCAGTTGAGGTAGAGTCTTCCTAATGTGAGCGCGCAGCAAAGAGAAGCAACAATGAAGATGACTGACGGTGTGGTGAGTCGTGAGTGATGAAGATGAGTGAGTGGTGGCGACGGTGAGGGTTGTGCGCGACAGGGTTGGCGAAGGTGAGAAGCGCAGAGATGACGATGGTGAGGGTGAACAGGAGTGACTTTCTTGTAGTGAGTGGTGATGAGTACGGGTTTCTTCACGATGCTGCAGTGAGAGGGTTTCTTCGCAATGGTGCAGTGAGAGGGTGGTCAGTGGCGATGGTGGTGGTCAGTGGCGATGATGAGTGTGGTGGGAGGGTTTCTTCACGGGTCAGTGCAAGGATGAAGGGGCTTTGGAGGGGAGTGATGACCTAGGAGGGAATTGAAGAAATTTTCGCTAAGTGTAGGTTTCCTTTCGCGTAAAAGAGGAAAAAAAGTTACCAAGTGGTAAGTATTTTGCTCTGGATACATTAGGCATCACTTTTTAAGTGCACCCAAAATTTAAAAAATAGGCTACCCTTTAAAAGCGTCTCTTTTGATATGAAAAGTGAACCTATAGATATTAACCTACGGCTACGCTTTATAAGTGATTTCTATAATACCTAAGGCTACACTTTTTAAATGATGCCGCATTTGTGTATCCTTTTCTCTTATAAAAAGGCAACACGGAGAAAAGCGTAGCCTATTCTATGAATAGACTACGCTTTTCAAATGTAGCTTAAAAAAGTGTGGCTGAATGGGTATTTTTCTTGTAGTGGATTATTAAAAAATATTTTAATCAAATGAATAAAAGTGTATGTTATTTAATTCTTACAAAAAGAATATATATTTTAAAAATAGAATATAAGAGAATTTTATTTAAATATCTCGCAGAAAATAAGTATCATTTTCTCTTAATTATTTTCATAATCAACTAATATGGTTTAATTTTATAGTATCCTACCTGATAGGAGTATTGAATTACTGCTGAGTCAGCTAGAATAAGTTAGTTTTGTGCTTTCAGCTTTAGCCTTTCGGTTGAAGAGGTCAGTTAGAAATTAGTTAGGGATCAACTTCTAAAAACTAGTAGAATTAGTTGTATGTTGAGCTTTCATAGACTTCTAGAACTCATTTTGTCATGACAACTATAAAAAGGGATCAAACCTTTACTGAACAATTGAATAAACACAGTATACAGATTCAAATTCAGATTGCAAATCTAACTTTTCCTAACCACTATTTTCTCCTTCTTTCTTTCATCTTCTTCTAAGCTTTCTATTCAAGTTCTGATACCTTTCATGGTATCAAATCTTAGGTACCATAACTTTCACAAACAGCAGAGCAGATCTCAAGAACGATGCTGCATAAATTTGTTGCAACTCCAATATCCATGAAATTAGATGAAAATAATTATCTACAATGAAAAGATCAGACAAAATCAATAGTTGAAGGAAATGACATGTTGAATCACTTTACTAGAGATGATATTCCTCAAGTTTTTTTTTTCTGACGGCACAATGAATCCATAGTTTTAGAAATGGAAGTGGCAAGATGCTCTTCTGAAATATTGAATGCTAGCTTCTATGTCAAATCTTTTCACTACAGGAATGGTTGGTTGTACACTTACGCATCAGATGTGGAGAAGGTTAGATGATCATTTTTTTTAAAGAGTCATCATAACTCCTCATGTTATTTTCTTTGAATATAGCTTCCCTTTTCAAGAAGCAGAAAAGGAAGTCAATAATGTACATGGATCAGAAGCCTCAAGTCCAACAATTTCAGCCATTCCAACAATTCCAAGAGTTACTGAAGTCACACAGCAACTTCAAGAGCCTCTAATACCAATTCATGCAAAAAACAACAGTCAACCTGAACCCCAATCATCAAGTGTCTCTCCAAATAGCAACCTTAGAGTTGAAGAAACAAATAGAACAATACCATCTGACCAGCAAAGATCCATAGCAATAGTCCTAAACTATTTCAGAATTGGAGATTTAATGCAGCAAAAAATAGCAGTAGTGACAAATTCAATCAGGACAGAATCAGCTCAACAAAGACCAGTAGCAGTGTCAACAACTTCGATTCCAGTGCCAATCAATGATATAGAAATTATACTGCCACTCACTGAATCAGAAGCTCCTATGCAACAAGTAACTCAAACAACTCACATGCAATGATCACTAGAAGCAAAACTGGTGTGTTCAAGCCAAGAGCTTTTCAAGCAAGTATAGAACCAAGGAATGTGCAGCAAACCCTCAACTCACCACAGTGGAAGGAAGCAATGGACCTAGTATGTAGCATTGATGAAAAACAAAACTTGGGAGCTGGTCACTCTCCCTCAAAACATAGAAGCAATAGGGAGCATATGGATTTTTAGAATCGAATATAACTCAGATGGGTTCCTACAAAAATACAAAGCAAGGCTTATAGCATAAGGTTATGCATAGAGGTCTGGCTTTGACTTTACTGAGATATATAGTCTAGTGGTAAAGCCTACCTCAATCAGGTTACTCCTATCAATTGCCCTCGCTAGGTCTTGGCCTCTTGGGTAATCAAACAACTAGATGTTAATAATGCGTTCCTACATGGGGATTTGATGGAAGAGGTATACATGAAACAACCTAAAGGGTATGAAATTGGTAATTTTTCAATCGTGTGCAAATTAACAAAGGCCCTCTATGGTTTGAAACAAGCCCCAAGAGTATGGTAACACAAGTTGGCAAATGGGTTGGCTGAAATTGGTTTCCAAGCAACAAAGTCGGATGTTTCAGTATTTTTGCAAAATGTAAGAGGGATAAAGACCTTTGTACTGGTATATGTAGATGATATTATCATCACTGGTGAGTCTGAACAACATGTAAAAGAGGTAATCGAGAAGCTGAATGCAAAGTTTTCACTCAAAGACATGGGTGATCTCCACTACTTTTTGGGAGTTCAAGTGGCAAAAACAAGAACTGGATGTTTGATCCTGTCACAACAGAAGTACATTGGGGAAGTATTAAAGAAAGCTAATATGGATGAGTGCACAAGTTACCACACACCTCTTCCATCTACTGTGACGCTCTCAGCTTTTGGGGGTTTAAGCTTTGGTGATCCTCAACTCTACATATCTGTAATTGGGAGTCTATAATACCTGACAGTAACCAGACCAGAAATCTCCTACAGTGTCAATAAAATGTCATAATTTGTTCAAGCTGCCTTAGACACTCATTGGAGGATGATGAAAAGGATACTTCGGCACCTCAGTGAGACAAGAAATTATGGCTTGCAATTGAACAAAGACAGCTCGATGCAAGTAACTGCTTATTGTGATTCAGATTGGGTTGGAGGCCCTGATGATTGAAAATCCACAAGCAGATACTGTGTGTTCTTTGGTTCTAATTGATCTCTTGGGCTTCGAAGAAGCAAATAGCAGTGGCAAGGTCCAATACAGAAGCAGAATATAGGAGAATGGCCGATTTGGTGGCAGAACTACTCTGGATAAAGAACTTAATGGTTGAATTACAATTTGCACAAAAAAAAGCACCACTGATGTATTATGACAACTTGAATGCAATGTTGTTAGCTGCCAATCCAATTCTTCACTCCAAGTTAAAATATTTTGAGATAGATTTACACTTTGTGGAGATCATGTAAATAGCAAAACTGTCAGGATAAGTCACATTCTAGGGGTAGACATTCTAACAAAGGCTATACCTTTAGAGAGTTTTCTCTACTTTAGAACCAAGCTAGGCATTGCTGAGTTAGAGTATGGAAAAGAGACAGAACAGTTAAGAAGATAGAGCAGTGACAGTAGTAGATGTAAAGTGGTGAGTAAAACTTAGGATGGTGGAGACCAAACCCTTACAGTAATAGAAGACTATACATGTGATGAGTAAAGCTAGTTGATTTGAAATTTAAGAACAGTCCTCTCAAAACAAATTGATTTTTTTAAGCAGAAAAGAGCAAAAAAGAAAGTAGAGATAATAATAGGAGTGTTGAATTACTACTGAGTCAGCTAGAGAAAGTTAGTTTTGTACTTTTAACTTTAGTCTTTTGGTTGAAGAAGTTAGTTAAGAATCAGTTAGAGATCAGCTTTTAAAAACTAGTAGAATTAATTGTTTGTTAAATTTTCATAGGCTTTTAGAACTCACTCTCTCATGATAACTTTAAAAAGGGATCAAACCTTTAATACACAATTGGATCGATTGAACACAGTATGCAATTTTAGATTGCAGATCTAACCTTTCCTAATCACTCTTCTCTCCTTTCTTTCATCTTCTAAGCTTTCTATTCAAATTTTAATGAGCAATGCTAGGGAGCCAGCAACTTTTGTGATTGGTAGATATCAAATAGCCATCAATAATGATTTAATGGTGTGAGATTGGTGTGAGGTTTCATCCAATGACTTACCTTTCTCTGCTGGTTACATGCTGGTCAAAATTCAATAAAATTGCTGGCCCTAGATTTTTTCAATTCTAATACCTTTCACTACCAAACATAAAAAAAAATAATAAAAAATAAAACTTAAAAATAACGGTTTCAGTATCTTTCCACACAAACAGAAGCCATATATATGAAGTCAGAAAACTTGACATTGATGAAATCCACATTTAACGAAAAGGACATGCATGTAATTTTCAAATCAAAGCAAATAAGATTATCAATTTCGATGGATGTATAGTTGAATTTCCAGCATTAGAAATATGACTTTAACCAGCTCAAATGTCAAAGATATTTTTTTGAATTTGTCCCCAAATAATGAAACCTTTCCAAACGATCATGGTTTTGAAAAACCATCCCAAAAAGGCCAAAGTGAAGAGAAGAGCAGTTTTCTACCAAAGAGCACAAGGCAGAAAAGTTAACTCAAGAAAGGAAAGGAAAGGGCACATAGTTTTAATTTAAATACTTTTATTTTAAGATTGTACTAGTAACACATTGGTTAAAAAGATGAGAGTGGAAAATTCTGATTTTCAATGATATATAATAGAAAAATTAAAAATATTTACATTGATTTATATTTTGTATTTAAAAATTTTAATTATAGTATCATTAGAACACTTGTTAGCAAAATCCAAATTAATAAGTAAATTATCAAAAAATATGCCTAAAAGATTTAGATATTTACAAAAATAATTTTAAAAGATAAAAATGATAAAAAAAATATTTAAAATAGTATTAGTTTGATAAAAATGAAAAAAATATTTTCTTTATAAATGATGAATGACTTGTACATCTGATTCAATTTTTTTTATAAAAAGAAATCAAATTGCTAGAGTTTTTTTAGAATATATTTCCCAAATTTGATAATGTTGTCAAAATATTAAAATAATACTCTTTTATAGAGGCATTTTACATTGTTATCTTTTCATTAGTTTTGACACCGCATTGATTTTTCAAGAGCTTATTTTTATAGTCTACTCAAAAATAATTTTACCAGATATTTCTTATTGAAAATAACATCACCAAAAGAGAGCAATAGAACTTAGAGAAGGTTCTTATCTTCAATTTAATGCAGCACAATTTGTTTCGGACACCTTGCCACTCTTAGAGTTTACTTATCCATAAAAATTTTTACCTAGTGCTTAATTTTATACTTTATATATATTACTATTTTTGTGTTGGTTTAGCCTAGAAAATAAAGCGTAGCCATCCTTTAATTTCCTTATATATATATATATATATATATATATATATATATATATATATATATAGCTTTTTTTTCAATAATAATGTATCTTACTTTACTTTTTGTCCTCTTCTTACTATATAATATGGGAGTGAAGACATTTTGTCACATTTGATGATTAAGATTTCTTAGGCCTAAGATGCATTGTACATAACCACTACAAAGGTTGGTGTGTGGAAACATTAAAAGGAAAGCCTTTCTATATAGCATTTGGATTGTGGCATGAGAAATTCTTCTGTTTTGGTAATGATCTAAGCGAATTGTCGTGTCAGTATAGAATTTTACATAAAATAAATTTTCGTTGTAAGTATAGTTCAACACTAACAAATAATTTTTTCAATAAAAAATATTGATTGTCACAAGTAACAAATTCCAATAAGAATTAACCGAAGTATTTAAACCTCGGGTCATCTCACAAAGAATTGCAATGAAGTGCTCAATTATTGGCTATGAAAATGTAAGGGGAGGTTTGATTTGATAATTGGCAAGAATATAAAAGCAAGAAAGTAAACAACAAGAACTAATAAAATAAAGGAAGGAACTCTTGGTTAGACATAGGTAATTGAGATCACCATCCTTGTCTACAAACCAAATATTGATAATTATGAAGTACCAACCCATTAAGTCTACTTCTAAAAGCTTTAAGTACGTAATATTTACTCCTAAGCTCGAGGTACGTCAAATAGGCTTGATCACATCAACCCATAAATTCCAACCTATTTACTAATTAGATTAGTAGTGGGTTGGTGTCAATGAGTATTAAATTGATCACCAAGGGTTCTCAAATCACCAAATCATTGAGACCCAATGACTCAAGGTCACTCAATTCCCTTAGCCTAGGCCAAGAGTGAAAAAAACTACTCAAAAATTAGTGAAAGCATTTTAACAAACACCTAGAGTACAAGAAAAGTAAACATCATCAAATGCAAGAATTAGCAAAACCCATAACTACTATAAGCAAGAAATCAACAATAACAATGAAGATAAACATAGAAGAGTATGGAAACATAAAATTGCATTAAAGAAAATTAAGATTCAACAATGGTTCATCAATATAAAAGAGAGCAAAACAAGGAATTAACAAGAGAAACTAAAAGATCAAAGACAATAGAACACTAAAACATAAAGAGAATTGAAATCAAAACAAGAATTGAAAGAGAAATTTGAGAGTGATTAACCTAATTTCTATCCTAAATCTAGAGAGAGGAGAGAGCCTCTCTCTAGAATTCTACCCTAAAACATGATGAAAACTAAACTATGACTACTTGATTCATTCCCCCTCCAATCCTTGGGTTCAATAGCATCAGAAATGAGTTGGATTTGGCTCAAAGTGCTTCAGAAATCGCCCCCAGTGATTTCATCTTTAGTGGACCACGAGCAGCATCGGCGCGCACACGTGCATGGCGCGTGCGCGCCCCTATACACGAAGAAATATATGACAAATTTTATATCATTTTGAAGCCCCAGATGTTAGCTTTCCAACGCAACTGTAACCGCCTCATTTGGACCTTTGTAGCTCAAGTTATGATCGATTGAGTGCGAAGAGGTCAGGCTTGACAGCTTTACGGTTCCTTCATTTCTTCATTAGTTCTCCCACTTTGCATGCTTTTCTCCTCACTTCTTCCATCCAATACTTGCCTTATGAACCTGAAATCACTCAACAAACATATCAAGGCATCGAATGGAATTAAAGTGAGTTAAATTTAGCTTTTTTAAGGCCTAAAAAGCATGTTTTCACATTTAAGCACAAATTAAGGGAGAATTGCACAACCATGCTATTTCATTGAATAAATGTGGGAAAAGGTGATAAAATCCCCCCAAATTAAGCACAAGATAAACCACAAAATCGGAGTTTATCAAATCTCCTCACACTTAAACCAAGCATGTCCTCATGCTAAGAATAAAGAAGGACAAGAAATGGCCTATGAACATTTATTCAATGCAAATAAACTATATGCACCTATCTATATGAATGTAACTAAATGCAATATGATTCTACCTACTTGGTCAAAAGCAAATCAATCTCCAAGAGCATGTATGAACAAGTAGGGCTAAGAACATATGACGATTCATGAATCCTACCAATTCAAATATCAAAATGAAGTTCAAATAGACTTGCAAGAAGAAAGCTCATGAAAGTCGGAAACAAGGAGTTGAGCATCGAACCCTCACCGGAAGTGTATCCGCTCTAGTCGCTCTAGTGTATAGGGTCGATTCACTCAATTCTCTTCTACTCATGCTTTTCATGATTTGTTTTTCATCTAACAATCAACAATTATTCAATTCATTCATACATTCATCATGAGGACTTATTCATAGGTTGTAATGGGGCTAGAGTAAAGGTAGGGATGTATATGGTCAAGTGAGCTTGGAATTTGAATCTTTGATTAACCTAAGCTCTCACCAAACACATATAACAACCTATACAATTCTAATACACAACCTAGCTACCAATGATTCCCTCTTTTTTCATATACTCATGTATTCTCTTTAATTCACATTCCATATGCATTGTTATTATTACTTTACTTTGGGGTATTTTTTGTCCCCTTTTTATTGCATTTTTTTTGTTTCTTTATATTTTTTTCTATATTTTTTTCACTCATTTTTTTTCAAAGTATATACAAACGTATAAATGCATATGGTTTTATATATTTAATGCATAAGCATGTACCCAATTCCCAAAAATATAAAAACACACTTTTCTCTCAACCAATGTCCCAAGTTTCCCATACCCAATTGATACACACCCTCACTAGCCTAAGCTAATCAAAGATCCAAATTAAGGGACATTTATTATTTTTCACTTAGGGGTAATGATGTGCTAGAATTAAAAACAAAAGGGATTAAATAGGCTCAAAATTGGCTAACAATGGTTGATGAAAGGTAGGCTATTTGGGTAAATGAGCTAAATAAAATGATGGCCTCAATTATATAAATGCATGTATACATGGAATAATGGACATAAAGAATCAAACAAATCAAAGATTACAATCATAGAAAGAGAATAATGCACACAAGAATGGAAAATAAGTGGTTATAAGATGTAACCATGCAATTGGGCTCAAAACTCACATGCTTGTGTTCTTAGCTCAAAAACCATGTTCCAAAATAAATTCTTCAAGCAAGTTCAACACAAAAAAAATTTCAAATTGGTAGGGTGCCCTAAAAACAGTTTCTTGGAAAAGAAATCATCACCCTAACCAAGTAGTCCTAACATAAAAAGGAAGTGGTAAAAATATATACAAATTCTAACTAACATGCAATCTATCATGCAATACAACAACTAATCTAACAAAGACAAAAATTAAAAATTGGTGTTGAAAAAGGAAGTTGTTTCCCATGGAGACCGGTCGGACGACCTCCCCACATTTAGAAATTTACACCATCCTCGGTGCATGCAAAGAAGAACAAAGTGGACGTGTTGCTACAATTGATGAGCTCCTTCAAAAGGTTGTGTGGGTGAACTTGTTTGTTGCCCCATTAGAAGCTTTTTCATTCCTTTCCTTCTTGGTGGCCAACCTCAAAGGAGAGAAAAAGAAAGAAAATTAAGCCTACAACAAAGATATGAAAGCAATTAGAACATAGGCGGAGGCTAATGCCAAATAAAAGTATGGTTCTCAAATACATGGTAGCTACAACATATAAGTGAGAGAGCATTATAGGCAAAGGGTATATCAACTAATACTTGATGCAAGAGTAAAGTCAAAGCATGGGTACATGACATGAAGAGCATGTTCCATCAAGCTTAATCAATAATTGACACAAACAAGATTAGTGATAAGCATGAGAGTATTTGGTCCCATCCTAACTCAATGATGATGAGATATAAAAATAAGGGATCATGAGTCAGGAAGGACTAAAGCACTAATCTTGTGTGTAGAGAAAATATTACAATTAATGTCAAACAAGTCACGAAACACCAAGATTAACCAAGAAATTCTCAACAATTGAGTAAGAGCATTCAACACCATTATTAAAATAAGAAACTTAGAAAAGAAAATAAGAATAAGCTATAAAAATAAAATTAAAATGCGATAAATGAAAATAAGCAAATGTAATAAAAGAAAATGGAAGAAATTTTTTATTTTCTTATTATTTTAAATTTTTATTTTATTTTTTTTACATCAGTAAGTTATTTATTTATTATTATTATTATTGTTATTATTATTATTATTATTATTATTATTATTTTTAGAAATATATATATTTTTTTTCAAGAGAGGAAGAAGAAAAAAGAAGGAAGAAAAAAAAAATAAAAAGAAAGAAGAAGAAAAGAAGAAAAAAGGAGAAAGGAGAAAGGAGAAAAATAGGGTGCAAATCCGCGCATATGCGCGATGCGTGCTCAGGCGCGGATGCAGCACGGATAATCTGCGCGCGAGCGCCATCTGTGCTCAGGCGCAGATGCAACACTGACAATCCGCGCGCGCGCCATGCGTGCTTATGCGCGGATGCGGCAGGGACAATTGGCGCGTACGCGCCATGCGTGCTTACGCGCGGATCGCCTAACACAAAGTAGGCATAGAGTGGGCACAACTCTCGGGTTTTAGTACTAAGAGTTGTGAAACCACAACGGTGCGCGCGCGCACAGCACGCTTGCGCATCGATGCCCATTTTTTTTTTAAACAGGGCACTCTCCTAATCTACAAGCATTCTAATATAACAAAAATTAAATTTAACAACAAATCTTTTTGGATTTTTTGAAAAATTTTCAAATACACTAAAAATAAAACTTATACTGCAAGTAAAATGCAATCTAATAACAACTATTCTACAACTAAAGGCACAAATCTAATCAAACAAACTAACAACCAAAATATTAAAACAAGAGTATACAAAGAAGAAAACTACCTAATAATGGCAACCCAATTCATCCATTGATTATATTTACAAGAGAATGGAAAGAGTTTACCATGGTGGGGTGTCTCCCACCTAACACTTTTAGTTTAAGTTCTTAAGTTGGACATTTGGGAAGCTCCTTGTCATGGTGGCTTATGCTTGAACTCATCTTGAAACTTCCACCAATGCTTGGACTTCAAGTAAGCTCCAAAATTCAAGATCAATGGCACCAAGCTTTGATGAAGTTCCACACGAGCTAAGGGCTTCCAAAATTGGTCTTCATATATTCCCGGATCCCAAATCTTGTTTCTACACCCATCTTCAAGTTGATCATCACAATTCCAATTGGGTGAGAAGTGATCCGAATTCTCAAGTAAACACCAAAGCATCTTCTTAGACCCCTTTAGTTGAGAACTATACCAACCATTGCACTTAGACTTTGAGCATGCAACCATCATGAACTTAGAGTGATATGTCCAACCACTACACAACTCTCTCCTACTCTTAACTCCACAAAGAGCTCTAAGTTGACCATCATTTTCAATCAAACCATATTCAAGTGAGAAAGCAAAGCTTAGGGATAAGAATTTTACCCACTTGAATGTTGTATTGGATGATGGTGACTTAGGAAGGGATGTCTCCAATGGTCTTGCAAGTTCCACTCCCTTGTGCTCTTCTTTGACTATCTCCACCTCTTTACAACTTTTCTCAACTTCAACCTCTTCCTCTTGGTGGCTCTCTTCCAATTCAATCTCTCCTTCATTGCTCACCAAGGGCATGAGAGGTTGTGCATCTTCTTATTTGATCTCAATTTCAAGCCCAATGGGAGGGGATTCAATTGTAGATAGGAACTCCTCAATGATTGAATCTATCTTTTGATCAACCCCTTCAAAGTTTTCAATCATAATATGCTTTGGAGATTGTACACCCTCCTCAACATCAACATCAAGTATCCTGGAAGAGGGCTCTCTAATGCTACATTCCCATGGACTTCTAACATCTCCTAGGTTTTCAACCACTTCTTTCGGCTCATTTATCTCAACTTCTTCCCTTTGTGACAATTCTTGCTTCAACTCCTCTTCTTCATCTTGAAGCTCTAAGCTCACTTCCTCACTATGCTCCTTAATTGCTTCTCCATATTCAATAATGGGAGTTCCTTGATCGCATAGGCTTAGGCGGGATGAGACCATATTGCTAACGGCTTCCGCTAGGATAGCCATCTTGGCTTCTAGCTCCTTAAACTCCTTTTGGTTCTCTTCTTGCCTTCGAATGTAAGAACTAATACATTCTTGAAGAGGATCATCCATTGGAGGTGGTGTGGAAAAAGAAGGTTCATTTTTTGGGAAGGAGGTTTCATAATTGGAAGTTGGTTCATCTTGGTAAGGATATGGAGATGGCGTATATTGAGGTGGTTCTTGAGAGTAATTGTGTTGGAATGATGGTGGTTCCATGAATGGTTCATATGGTTCATAAGGTGGTTGGTATGGTGGATAAGGATTGGGGTCATATGGAGGTGTTTAGTAAAAAGGGCCTTGTGAGTAAGGTGGTGCAAAATTATGTTGAGGAGGTGGTTCATAGGCATATGGTAGTGGTTGTTGACAATCACAATAAGGGTCACCACACCCATTAGATTGATATGCATTAGGATGAGAGTTATACCCATAAGAATCCGGAGGTTGTTGTTGCCAAGAAGGTTGATCAATCCCTTGAGAATCCTCACATCTTTGATTGTTCCATCCTTGATGCACATCCTCATTGTAGCTCCCATTTCCTACAACATAATTTGAACCAAACTCATAGCCAAAGTGGTGAGAATTCATAATAGTAAGAGAAAATAAAAACAAAACTAGTAAGAACTAATAAAAACTAACTCCTAAAACAAGCAAAAACTAGCAAAGAAGCATATTAACATATATACAATAGCCAATAACATAACACCATTGCAACTCCCCGGCAACGGCGCCATTTTGATTTAAGCGAATTGTCGTGTCGGTATAGAATTTCACACAAAATGAATTCTCGTTGCAAGTATAGTTCTACACTAACAAACAATCCTCCCAATAAAAAATATTGGTTGTCACAAGTAACAAATCCCAATAAGAATTAACCGAAGTATTTAAACTCTGGGTTGTCTCACAAGGAATTGCAATGAAGTACTCAATTATTGGCTATGAGGATGCAAGGGGGGTTTGATTTTATATTTTTGCAAGAAAATAAATGACAAGAAAGTAAAATAACAAGAACTAATAAAAGAAATGGAAAGAACTCTTGGCTAGACATAGGTAATTGAGATTACCATCCTTGTCAACAAACCAAATATTGATAATTATGAGAGTCCAACCTATTAAGTCTACCTCCAAAAGCTTTAAGTATGTAATATCTACTCCTAAGGTTGAGGTATGTCAAATAGGCTTGATCACATCAACCCATAAGTCCCAACCTATTTATTAATTAGATTAGTAGTGGGTTGGTGTCAATGAGTATCAAATTGATCACCAAGGGTTCTCAAACACCAAATCATTGAGACCCAATGACTCAAGGTCACTCAATTCCCTTAGCCTAGGCCAAGAGTGAAAAAAACTACTCAAAAATTAGTGAAAGTATTTTAACAAACACCTAGAGTACAAGAAAAGTAAACATCATCAAATGCAAGAATTAGCAAAACCCATAACTACCATAAGCAAGAAATCAATAATAACAATGAAGATAAACATAGAAGAGCATGGAAACATAAAATTGCATTAAAGAAAATTAAGATTCAACAATGGTTCATCAACATAAAAGAGAGAAAAACAAGGAATTAAATAGAGAAACTAAAAGATCAAAGACAATAGAACACTAAAACATAAAGAGAATTGAAATCAAAACAAGAATTGAAAGAGAAATTTGAGAGTGATTAACCTAATTTCTATCCTAAATCTAGAGAGAGGAGAGAGTCTCTCTCTAGAATTCTATCATAAAACATGATGAAAACTAAACTATGGCTACTTGGTTCATTCCCCCTCCAATCCTTGGGTTCAATAGCATCGAAAATGAGTTGGATTGGGCCCAAAGTGCTTCAGAAATCGCCCCCAGCGATTTCATCTTTAGTGGACCACGAGCAGCATCGGCGTGCACGCGTACATGGCACGTGCACGCCCCTATACACGAAGCAACATATGACAAATTTTATATCATTTTGAAGCCTCAGATGTTAGCTTTTCAACGCAATTATAACCGCCTCATTTGGACTTCTGTAGCTCAAGTTATGATCGATTGAGTGCGAAGAGGTCAGGCTTGACAGCTTTACGGTTCCTTCATTTCTTCATTAGTTCTCCCACTTTACATGCTTTCTCCTCACTTCTTCCATCCAATACTTGCATTATGAACCTGAAATCACTCAACAAACATATTAAGGCATCGAATGGAATTAAAGTAAGTTAAATTTAGCTTTTTTAAGGCCTAAAAAGCATGTTTTCACATTTAAGCACAAATCAAGGGAGAATTGCAAACCATGCTATTTCATTGAATAAATGTGGAAAAAAGTAATAAAATACCCCCAAATTAAGCACAAGATAAACCACAAAATCGGAGTTTATCAGATAGCACGTTTAATTCGTATTTTAGAATAATTATAATTTTTAATTATTATAAATAAATATAGATAATTTTATAACGATCCTTAAAAAACATGTGTACTTTTTTTATAACATGCATTAAATATGTTTTTAAATTATGCACAAATTTCTCTTGAATATAATCAATTAGTTACATCACCAAAAATTAGTACATATTTAATAAGAGTATTTAAATAATTTTATTTATTTTAATTTTTATATTTATCTTAAATTAAATAAAATATTAAAATATAATTTAATTATAAACACTTCCCACCAAATACAATACATAAATTTAGATTTATTCTAGTTTTTATCTGTCAAATTCTGTCTTAATTTTTTCTTCCAAACTCAATGATTTTTTTCAAATAAAAATTTTGTGAGTGAAGACAATGCTCCCAATGAAATCATCCTAGGAAATGCATGTATCCAAGTCACCCTATAAATATGATCATCTATAATTTCTTGTCCAGGCATTCTTTTATCTTTTATAGAATGAACCTTTATTTTATCTGTACATAAAGAAATCTCATTCATTCATTCCAATAAAGTAAAAAAAAGGATAAAAAGCAATTAATAAATAATAAATAGATATAATATGAAAAGAATGACATTGATTTACACCTTAAAATAGATTAGAATTTTTTTTTTTTTTTTTTTGCCTTAATCATCCAACAATGCAAAAACTATAAACATGTTTGTGCTTCTTGTGTTGGAGTCACATGGCTACGTGGATTTTCTCATGAAGGGATAGAGCAGCCAAAAAAATGAGCGTTTAATTGTTCCATAATCCAACAATACAAAAATAATCAATTACGTTACATGTACACAAAAACTAGTTATAGATCAGTTATATATATAAAATTGAATATATATATATATATATATATATATATATATATAATATTTTTTATAAAAAATTAGAAATAAAAATAAATAGAAACAGAGATAATAAAAAACAAACCAAATAAAAAAATTGTATCTACATCCTATTTTAGTAATTAATAAATTTTATATTAAAACTAAACAAAATTATTTTGTATATTTATCTCTTTTGTAAATAAATTTGTATTTTCTAATATCTCTATACTTTTGTCTTGAAGTACGTAACTACTAGAAAACCTTGGGATGTATTTGGTTTTGTCATGTAGTTTTGGAATAAAGTATAATTTTTATTTTTAATATTGTGTTTTTTTTTAAAATATCTCAACGTTTAATTTTATTTAGTTTTGTCTTTAACGTTTTTGATTCATTCAATTTTGTCTATAATATTTTTTATTTATGTTAAAACTATCCTTAAAAATTTTTTATTTTATCCCTAATATTTTACATAGAATTAACGTTTAGGGATAGTTTTGACATGAATCAAAAATATTATGAATAAAATTGAACAGAAATTATTTTCTATATTGGTTAATTTATTTATTGTTGGTGATGTGCAGGTGAGTGAGATAGAGGGGAGTTGAACACGTGTATGGTGACCCTTGCTTCTCGCTATTAACGCTATATCGGCACTGTCTTATCGCCATAGCGAGATGCCCATGATCCGCCGCGCGTTCTTGGTCTTGCTCATGTGCTCTGTGATGCTGCTGCACTTCTTCCGGTGGAATGTGAGTGCTGGGGTTGGACGCGCGTTGTCCATGCAGCGGGTATGCCATCCCCTCCTCTTGTATAAGAAGCACCCCCTTCCTCTTTTTCTCACGGTGTTTTTCCATCTCGCAGGCATGAGTATTGTGGTATGGTTTCTTTATGGAGCAAGTTAGTGACACTACAAGAAAGGCGGAACATAGCAGCGGAGAATCGCCTGCTGTTTTTCTAACTGCTGCAAATTGACAAGATAGATGCAATTGACATCTAATCTCCTCCATGTGACGCAGAATTCGAGGGATTAGCGGCGCTTTCATGAAGAAGCGCCGCTAACTAACCCAAACACTTTATCATAATTGGTGGTTGTGTTAAATCAGAGAACTCAAAAATTTCAAAAAGCAGAACATGCGAATGATAAATCACTATTTTATGGTTGATTTTTACTGAATTGAGTGGATTTTATCCACTATTCTCACCCTTATTCATATAATTCGCATGTTTTACATTTTCCTTCCTAATTTTGTGCTATGATTGAAAACATGCTTCTTTGGCCTTAAATTTGCTAATTTTAATTCTCTCTTATTACCATTCGATGTCGTGATATGTTTGTTAAGTGTTTTCAGGGTTTATAGGGCAGGAATGACTTAGAGGATGGAAAAGAAGCATGCAAAAGTAGAAAGAACACAAGAAATTGAAGTTTTCAGAAGCTGGTAGCGACGCGCACGCATGGACGACGCGTATGCATGACTGAGCCAATGTCCAAGTGACACTCACGTGTGGCTGACGCCTACGCGTGGATAGTAAAAAAAACCAGCGACGCGTACGTGTGGCTGACACGTACGCGTGATAGAGCGTCACGTGCTGCACTTAACAGAACTCGCTGGGGGCGATTTCTGGGCTGATTTGGACCCAGTTTTAAGCCCGAAAACACATATTAGAGGCTGGGAGTATAGCAGAATCATCATTCAATCATTCAACATTCATTCATACACTTTTGGGCTTAGATGTAGGTTTCTAGAGAGAGAGGCTCTCTCCTCTCTCTAGGTTTTAGGGTTTTTAGTCTTATTTCTTCTTAATTTCAGAATCCTACCTTACTTTAATTTAGTTTTCTTCTACTTTTATTTGTTCTAGTACTTTGGTTTATCTACTTCTCTTATTGATTTTCTTATGTTGCTAATTTAGTTTATGAATTCTTCTTGTTTCCTTTAATCCATATTAATGCAATTTACATTTTCATGTTTATGATTACTTTCTTTAATTTGTTGTCATTGTTTTCTCTTGCAATTGTTAGCCTTAGATTTTACTATGTCTTGTTAATTTTCTATGTTTTTATTTTATGCCTTCCAAGTGTTTGATAAAATTCTTGGTTATATTTTAAATTAGATTTTTATGTTCTTAACTTGGATTGATCAATTAGAGACTCTTGAGTTATCAAAATTCTTTTGTTGATTGGTGATTAAAAATTGCTAGTTGGCTTAGGCTTCACTAAATCTAGTCTTTGATTAGGATTTGTGAACTTAAGTTGATTTTGCTCACTTGACTTTCCTTCATTACATTGTTAGAGGTTAACTAAGTGAAAGTAAAAGGCAATTACCATCACAATTGATGATGATAATGAGGATAGGATTTCCAATTCTCAATCCTTGCTAGGACTTTTCTTATTTGTTATTTTACCTCCTTGATATTTACATTACTTGTTTCTTATCACAAAAATCCCAAAAATACTTTTCCATAACCAATAATAAACACACTTCCCTGCAATTGAGAGACGACCTGAGGTTTGAATACTTCGGTTAATTTTATTGGGTTTGTAATAGTGACAAACAATTTAAACATTGACCGAGGATAATTTGTTGGTTTAGAACTATACTTGCAACGCGACATTTTTTGTGAAATTCTTTACTGACAATTTTTTTCCGTCAAGTTTTTGGCGCCGTTGCCGAAGAATTGAAAATGTGTGCCTTATTATTGGTTATTGTGAATATTGTGAATATGTTTGCCTTTTGTTTCTTTGTTAGTTTTTGCTAATTTTAGGAGTTTATTTTCATTAGTTTTTGTTAGTATTTGTTTCTATTTTCTCTTGTTACTATGAATTCTCACCCCCTTTGGCTATGAGTTTGGTTCAAATTATGTTGTAAAAAATGGAAGCTACAATGAGAACATGCATCAAGGATGGGACAATCAAAGGTGGGAGGAGCCTCAAGCATATGATCAACCTTTTTGGCAACAACCTCCACCAACGTACTATAAGCAAGAGCCATTCCAAGATGCATATCAATCCAATAACTATGGTGGACCCCCTTGTAGTTACCAACAAGCCCCACCATATGCCTATGAACCTCCTCCTCAACATAGTTTTGAACCACCATACTTACAAGCCCCCTACAATCAAGCACCTCCATATGACCCTAACCCTTATCCACCTAACCTACCACCATATGAGCCATATGAACCATACATAAAACCACCCCAATTCCAACACAATTACCCCCAAGAACCACCACCTCAATATACACCATCTCCATATCCTTATCAAGAAGAACCTACTTCGTATTATGAGCCCTTTCTCCCAACTAATGAACCCTCCTATCCACCCCAAGCTCCCATAGATGACACCTTTAGTGCTATTCGCCAAGGGCAAAGAGAGCTTCAAACCACACTTACCTCTACTCTCACTGGTCTCACCTCTACTCTCCAAGCTCTTATATCCCGTGTGGATCCACATAATGATCTCTCCATCCCACCACCACCCTCCATGAAAGAACATCCATATCCATCAATCCAAGAGCAACATGATCCCAATTATGCTAGTGACATGGAACAAGAGAGAAGGGATCGTCTTAGGGACTTAATTGATCGGATTCACGCATCCATACTTCAAAAGAAGAAAGAGGAGGCCCAAAAGGTGGAGGTAGGAGAGACCCTTGAAGATGAAGGAATAGTTGAAGAATTAGGGGAGGTTGAACACGAGAAAAGTTCCATCATTGAAGACAACTCTACACTAAGTAATATTAAAGATCTTGTTGAAACTTCTTCCATCGAATGTGAAACCAATGTTGAGGAAGAATGTACACACCCTCCAACGCATGACTTGATCAATGAGGAAGAGTTGGAAAAAGTTAACAAGAAAGTGAAAATTGAAGAAAGTTGTCAAGAGGTAGAAGACATCAAAGAGGAGTTTGATTTTGTACTAGAGCAAGTGGAGAAAGCCGAAATTATCGAAGAAGACGAAGTGGTTGAAGACTTAGGACATGCGGAACCTCCATGGAAAACTCAAGTCATAGAGCCTCCTTCCAAGACGTTTGAATTTGATGTTGAGGAATGTGTACAACCTCCAAGGTATATCATGGTTGAAGACTTTGAGGAGGTTGATCGTGAGATGGATTCAATAATTGATGAGTTTTTATTCTCCCATTGGACTTGAAAAAGTGGTTAATGTTGAAGAAGTGTTTAAAGAGGTGGAAGAATTTAAAGAAGAGCACAAGGGAGTGGAGCTTGCAAAATTATTGGAAACACCCCTCCCCAAGCCATTGCCATCCAACACAACATTATTCAAGTGGGTAAAATTCTTATCCTTAAAATTTACTTTCCCACTTGAATATGCTTTGTTAGAAACGGATGGGCAACTTTGCGCTCTTTGTGACTTTAAGAGTAAAAGGGCGATGGTAAGTGGTTGGAAACACAAGTTTCAGTTCATTGTGGTTGAAAGATCAAAGTCTAAATGCAAAGGTTGATGTAGAGCTCGATTGAATGTGTCTAGAAAGCTGTTTGGATGCCTTAGTAAGAATTTGGATTGCTTACCACCCGGTTGGAGCAATGATGATCCACTTAAAGACGGGTGTAGAAATAAGATTTGGGATCTCGACATACAAGAGGATCAACTTTGGGAGCTTAAAACTTGTGAAGAACTTTATCAAGGCTTGGTGAATTTATTTGGGAATGTTGGAGCTTATTGGAAGTCCAAGCATTGGTGGAAGTTTTAAGATGAGTTCAAACACAAGCCACCATGACAAGGAGCTCACCAAATGTCCAACTTAAGGACTTTAACTAAAAGTGCTAGATGGGAGACACCCCACCATGGTATGATCTTCCTTATTTATATTTCTATTTTATTTATTTGCTTATATTTGTTTCATTAATTGTCTTTGTTAATTTTCAAATAAGCATGTTTCGCCTTTTGTTCTGAGTTATTGCTTAAAAAAAAAAGGGCAACCCACGCGCACGCATGGGCGACGCGTACGTATCAACGCCCAAAGTTGGTTCGTGCCCAAACCATGCTGGAACGGCGCGACCGTGCGGCCTGGATAGAGATTTGTGCCAGAACTGTGCCGGTAGGGTGCTAGACGCAACCCAACCCACGCGTGCGCGTCGCTAACGCGTACGCGTCATTTGCATTTCTGGCCTTCCACGCGTGGGCGTGGACGACGCTTCCGCATCCTTTCTTCATGCCATCTCTGGTACAGCGAATAGAGAGTTGCGCTAGCATTGTGCGAGTATTGTGCGAAGAGCACAATTCACACCCACGCGTACGCGTGATTGACGTGTACGCATTACCTCCTCATTCTGCAATCCACGCGTATGCGTGGGCTACGCTTACGCGTTGATTCTTGTTTTACTTTCTTCATCTTTCTTCTTCTTTCTTCTCTTATCCTTCTTTCTTTCTACCTTTATTCTTCTTCATTCCTTTCCCATCTCATAGTTATTCTCCCTCATTTATTGCATTTGCATACTTTCATTTATTGTATTTTAACTTGGTTGCTTGTCCTTATTTTCTTTTCTAACTTGACATTATCGTATTGGTGTTGAATGTTCTTACTCAATTGTTGCATATTTCTTGCATTGTTTTGGGTGCTTCTTAACTTGTTTGCTATTTAGTTGACATGTCCTTTGCTTCTATTGATTTCTCACTTACATGTTGTAGCTACCATATAGTTGAGAACCTCTTTATTATTTGGCATTAGCCCAACCATATTTTATTTGTTTTCATATCTTTGTTTGTGGGTTATTCTTCTTCCGTTTTCTCTCCTTTCAGGTTGGCCACCAAGGAGGGAAACAAAAAACTTCTAAATGGGGCGACAAACAAGTTCCACCGCACAATCTTTGGAGAAAGCGCATCAGTTGTAGCATCCCCGTTCTACTTTGCTCATCTTTGCATGCATCGAGGTGCAATCTTTAAGTGTGAGGAGGTCGATACCGACTTCCATGGGTAATAATTCCTTTTTCCAACACCAATTCTTACTCTTCTTTAACAGTTAGTTGTTGCATTGCAAGATAGATTGCATGTGTAGTTAGTTGCTTGCATTTAGGTATTACTTGGTTGAAGTAATAATTTCCTCTTCAAGAAACTATTTTAAAGCATTTCACTAATTTGAATTAAAACTTTTTGAACCTGCTTGAAAAAATTTAATTTGGAACATGTTTTAGAGTTTGAATACACAAAACCAGTGAGATTTTGAGCCTATTTGATTGGTTGCATTTTATCAACTAATATTCTATTTTGGTGTGTGTTGTTATCTCTAAAATTGTGATCTTTGTCTTGCTTGATTCTATATTTCACTTGTTTGATGTATGCATGCACTTATGTGATTGAGGCCTTGTTTCACTATAGCTTATATACCCATATGACCTTACCCTTCCATTATCCTTTGCAAACCAATGTTGAGTCTTTTTAACCCCATTTATTCTTTACTTTAGCTCATCATTAACTCTAAGCGAAAAATAATAATGTCCTTAATTTGAATCATTGGTTAGCTTAGACTAGTGAGAGTGTTCATGATTTAAGTGTGAGGAAGTTGGGTTTGGAAAATACTTGGTTTATGAATTGGGTATTGTATATTTTTGTGAAAATGTGAAAAAGATAGTTGAGCACATAGTCTTGCATCCAATATCTTAATCATATGCATTGAGAAAAACAAAAGAAAAGAAAAAAAAAAGAGAAAAAAAAAAGAAAAAGAGCAAACAATAAAAAGGGGACAAAATGCCCAAAGTAAATGGTGATAGCAATGCATATGTACTTTACTCAAAATCGGATGCATGAATATGTGAAAAACATAGTTAATGGGTAGTTAGATTTTATATTCTGATCACATGGAATGTCTTAGGTTAGATGGGAAGTTTAGGTTAATCAAGGATTCGAATTTTAGTCCACTTGACCAAATACAATCCTACCTTGACCCAAACCCCATTACAATCCTTGAAAAGACCTCTTGATATGTGTATTTGTGCATTGAATTTTTGTTGATTGGTAGAAGAAGAGCAAGTCTTACAAAGCAAGATTAGTACAGAATTGAGAGAATCGAACCTTAAACACTTGAGCGATTAGAGTGTATACACTTCTGGTGAGGGTTCGATGCTCGATTCTTTGTTCCCGGCTTTCACGAACTTTCTTCTTTTGCAAGCCTATTTGTACTTCATTTTATGATTTGAATTAGTGGAATCCAGTTTATATTTGTTCTTGAAAGATTTATTTACTTTTAACCAAGTAGGTAAAAGCATTTTGCATTTAGTCGCATTCATATAGATAGGTTGCATTTAATACATTCTACCATCCCTCTTCACTCTTTTATAGTTTCTCTTGAGCTTAGCATGAGGACATGCTAACGTTTAAGTGTGGGGAGATTGATAAACCACTATTTTATGGTTTATTTTGTACTGAATTGAGTGGATTTTATCCACTATTATCACCCTTATTCATATAATTCGCATATTTTACATTTTCCTTCCTAATTTTGTGCTATGATTGAAAACATGTTTTTTTGGCCTTAAATTTGCTAATTTTAATTCTCTCTTATTACCATTTGATGCCATGATACGTTTGTTAAGTGTTTTCAGCGTTTATAGGACAGGAATGGCTTAGAGGATGGAAAAGTAGAAGGAACACAAGAAATTAAAGTTTTAAGAAGCTGGTAGCGACGCGTACGCTTGACTGAGCCAATGTCCAAGTGATGCTCACGTGTGGCTGACGCCTACGCGTGGATAGTGAAAAAGCCCAGCGACGCGTACGTGTGGCTGACGCGTACGCGTGACAGAGCGTCACATGCTGCACTTAAGAGAACTCGCTGGGGGCGATTTCTGAGCTGATTTGGACCCAGTTTCAAGCCCGAAAACACATATTAGAGGCTGGGAGTATATCAGAATCATCATTCAATCATTCAACATTCATTCATGCACTTTAGGGTTTAGATGTAGGTTTCTAGAGAGAGAGTCTCTTTCCTCTCTCTAGGTTTTAGGATTTTTAGTCTTATTTCTTCTTAATTTCAGAATCCTACCTTACTTTAATTTAGTTTTCTTCTACTTTTATTTGTTCTAGTACATTGGTTTATCTACTTCTCTTGTTGATTTTCTTATGTTGTCGATTTAGTTTATGAATTCTTCTTGTTTCCTTTAATCCATATTAATGCAATTTACATTTTCATGTTTATGATTGCTTTCTTTAATTTGTTGTCATTGTTTTCTCTTGCAATTTTTAGTCTTAGATTTTGCTATGTCTTGTTAGTTTTCTATGTTTTTATTTTATGCCTTTGATGAGCGGTTATTTTATACGCTTTTTGGGGTCAATTTCATGTAGTTTTTAGTATGTTTTAGTTAGTTTTTAGTATATTTTTATTAGTTTCTAGGCAAAATTAATATTTCTGGACTTTACTATGAGTTTGTGTGTTTTTCTGTAATTTCAGGTATTTTCTGGCTGAAATTGAGGGAGCTGAGCAAAAATCTTATTCAGGCTGAAAAAGGACTGCTGATGCTGTTGGATTCTAACCTCCCTGCACTCGGAATGGATTTTTTGGAGCAACAGGAGTCCAATTGGCGCGCTCTCAATTGCGTTGGAAAGTAGACATCTAAGGCTTTCCAGCAATATATAATAGTCCATACTTTGTTCAAGGATAGATGACGTAAACTGGCGTTCAACGCCAGTTCCATGTTGCATTCTGGCGTTAAACGCCAGAAACAGGTTACAAGTTGGAGTTAAACTCCAGAAACAGGTTACAACCTGGCGTTTAACTCTAGAAATAGCCTAGGCATGTGTAAAGCTCAAGTCTCAGCACCAGCACACACCAAGTGGGCCCCAGAAGTGCATTTTTGCACTATCTATCTTAGTTTACTCATTTTCTGTAAACCTAGGTTACTAGTTTAGTATTTAAACAACTTTTAGAGATTTATTTTGTACCTCATGACATTTCAGATCTGAACTTTGTACTCTTTGAAGGCATGAGTCTCTAAACTCCATTGTTGGGGGTGAGGAGCTCTGCTGTGTCTCGATGAATTAATGCAATTATTTCTGTTTTCTATTCAAACACGCTTGTTTCTATCTAAGATGTTCATTCGCACTTCAATATGATGAATGTGATGATCCGTGACACTCATCACCATTCTCAATCTATGAACGCGTGCCTGACAACCACTCCCGTTCTACCTTCGATTGAATGAGTATCTCTTGGATTCCTTAATCAGAATCTTCGTGGTATAAGCTAGAATCCATTGGCAGCATTCTTGAGAATCCGGAAATTCTAAACCTTGTCTGTGGTATTCCGAGTAGGATTCAGGAATTGAATGACTGTGACAAGCTTCAAACTCACAAGGTTTGGGCGTAGTGACAGACGCAAAAGGATCAATGGATCCTATTCCATCATGAGTGAGAACCGACAGATGATTAGACGTGTGGTGACAGCGCACCTGGACCATTTTCACTGAGAGGACGAATGGTAGCCATTGACAATGGTGATCCACCAACACATAGCTTGCCATAGGAGGAACCTTGCGTGCGTGAAGAAGAAGACAGAGGGAAAGCAAAGATTCAGAAGACAAAGCATCTCCAAAACTCCAACATATTCTCCATTACTGCATAACAAGTATTTATTTCATGCTCTTTTATTTTTCGCAATTCAAGCTGATAATCATAATTAATCTCTTGACTAAGATTTACAAGGTAACCATAGATTGCTTCAAGCCAACAATCTCCGTGGGATCGACCCTTACTCACGTAAGGTATTACTTGGACGCCCCAGTGCACTTGCTGGTTAGTTGTGCGGAGTTGTGAAAAGTGTGAATCACAATTTCGTGCACCAAGTTTTTGGCGCCGTTGCCGGGGATTGTTCGAGTTTGGACAACTGACAGTTTATTTTGTTGCTTAGATTAGGAAAAATTTTTTCTTTTTGGTTTAGAGTCTTCTATTATTGTTTTTGGTTGAAATTTTTTTAAAATCCTTATTTTCTCTTTTTAAATTTTTCGAAAATTTTATAAACTGATAATTGAGTTTTTCTGTTTGAGTTTAGTTTCATATTTTAAGTTTGGTGTCAATTGCATATTTTTATTTTTTTTTAAACTTTTGAATTTGTGTTCGTTGTTCTTTCTTAATCTTCAAGTTGTTCTTGTTTATTTTCCTTGTTTGATCTTTAGTTTTTCTTGTTTTGTGATTTTTCTTGTTTTTCTTGTGCATTTTTGAATTATTAGTATCCAAAAAAAAATAATTAAAAATAAAAATTTATACATTAAATACCTTTATTAAAACACTTTAGATTTATAGCTCAATTGGCTAGAGCAGTGTGCTTATTTTTTTTTTTTTTTGAAACAAAGAAGCTCGACACAATAGTGGAGCGAAGTAGTCTGTAACATAAAAGATAATAGCAGCACCTATTTTAAACACCTAGAATTTATCCCAATGTCATCCCCGGCATTGCCATCAACAACTAAAGGGATCCTGACTCTCCCACTCTTTGTAGCTGAGGGCAGTCAAATTGGTTAGTTCCTCTACACCTTTTGCTGTGCTCTGAAATAACCTCCTGTTTCTTTCCAACCAGATGTTCTAAATCACCGCAAAGAAACTGATGAACCACTTCTTATGCTCCTCCTTCCTAGAAGTTACACCTGTCTAATTGAGCAGTGTGCTTATGTTCTTGGTAATTGGGAATTTTCTTTCTAAAATTTTTTCAAAAATAATTTTTCTTTGAATAAATCTTGTGCCAAACTTTAAGTTTGGTGTTCTCCTGTTAACTTTTCTTTAGTTTTCAAAATTTTTATTTTGGTTTTCTAAAAATTTTAAGTTTGGTATTCTTTCTTCATGTTCTTGTTGTTCTTGTGAGTCTTCAAAGTGTTCTTGAGTCTTCCTTGTGTTTTGATCTTAAAATTTTTAAGTTTGGTGTTCCTTGGTGTTTTCCCTCCAAAATTTTCGAAAACAAGGAGCATTAGATCTAAAAATTTTAAGTTGTGTGTCTTTTGTGTGTTTTTCTTTTTCATCATAAAGTTCAAAAATCAAAAAAATATCTTCTCTAACTATTTTTGAGCAAATATTTCGAAATTTTTTCAAAAAAAAAATTCAGATTTTTATTTTAAAATTTCTATTTTATCTTATCTTAGTTTTAAAAATTTCAAAATTCAAATTTTTTTTCAAAAAAAAATCATATCTTTTTCAAAATTTTATCTTATCTTATTTCAAATTTCAAATTTCAACTTTCAAAATTTCAAAGTTCAAATTTCAAAATTTAAAATTCAAAATCTAATTTTCAAATTTAAAATTTAAATCTTTTCAAAATTTAAGTCTTTTTCAAATCCTTATCTTATATTGTTGACTTTTTCGAAAATTCAAAATTCAATTTTCAAATTTCAACTTTCAAATTTCAATTTTTAAATTTCAATTTTCAAAATTTCAAATTTCAAATTTCAAATTTCAAATTTCAAATTTCAAATTTCAAATTTCAAATTTCAAAATTTAATTTTCAAATTCAAAATTTAAATTTCAAAACTTTTTAATTTAAATTCCTTATCTTCTCTTACCTAACTTATCTTATCTTTTCTAGTCTCAAATCTTAAAATCAAATCTTTTTCATATCTTTTCTTTTCTTTATTTTATTTTATTTTATTTTCTTACAAGTATCTTTAATTTTAAGACATATCTTTTTCAAAACTTCCTAACCAATTTCTCTCTCTTCATTTTTTTTGAAAATCCTCACACACATCTTTTTCAAATCTTTTTAATTAATTAATTTAGTTTTCAATTTTTTTTATTTCTTTTTCTTCTAATTTTCAAAAATATAGTCAATTTTTCATTTATTTTATTTTATTTTATTTTATTTTAATTTCGGTTTTCAAAAAAAAATTTATTTGCAATCCGCATCATCTCCCTTTCTCCATCATGGACCTAAGTGGAAATGAACAGTCCAGAAGGACTCTGGCGTCATATACTAACCCCACTACTGCTGCATATGGGAGTAGTATCTGTATACCCTCCATCAAAGCAGGCAGTTTTGAGCTAAATCCTCAGCTCATTGTCATGGTGCAGCAAAACTGCCAATATTCCGGTCTTCCACAGGAAGAACCTACTGAGTTTCTGGCACAATTCTTGCAAATTGCTGACACAATACGTGACAAGGAGGTAGATCAGGATGTATACAGACTGTTACTATTTCTGTTTGCTGTAAAAGATCAAGCTAAAAGGTGGTTAAATAACCAACCCACAGCAAGCATAAGGACATGGAAATAGTTATCAGACAAATTCCTGAATCAATATTTCCCTCCAAAAAGGATGACACAGCTAAGGCTGGATATCCAAGGCTTTAAACAAGAGGATGATGAATCCCTTTATAATGCCTGGGAAAGATACAGAGGGATGCTAAGGAAATGCCCCTCTGAAATGTTTTCAAAGTGGGTGCAGTTAGACATCTTCTACTATGGGCTTACAGAAGGAGCTCAGATGTCCCTAGACCACTCAGCTGGTGGATCTATACACATGAGGAAAACTATTGAAGAGGCTCAAGAGCTTATTGATATAGTTGCCAGAAACCAGCATCTGTACATAAGTAATGGGTCCTCCATAAAAGAAGAAGCCAAAGCAGTATCTACTGAACTTGGTCCTCCAGAACAAGTTGCTGAACTCAATCAACAATTGTGCTTTCTAACAAAACAGCTAGCAGAATTCAAGGAGATGCTACAAGACACTAAAAATGCTAATAAAAATATGGAGGCACAATTGAATCAGACAAAACAACAGTTATCAAAGCAGATAATAGAAGAGTGCCAAGCAGTTCAATTAAGAAGTGGGAAAATATTAAATACCTTGCTTCAGAGCAGCAGAAAGCCAAGGAAAGAACAACTGACAGAGGATGAGCAAAATATCATCCAAAATCCCTCTGAGGACAGTAAGAGCCCAGAGAGGAATGATTCTGGCGCTCAAACGCCAGAAACAAGCAAGGAGTTGGCGTTAAACGACCAAAGGAAGCTCAGTTCTGGCGTTCAAACGCCAGGAACAGGTAAGGAGTTGGCGTCTAACGCCAATCCAGCTTCCACCCCTGGCATTCAAACGCCAGTGAGGGATCAGACACACACAAGTGCTTATAACAACCCCTCTAAAAAGGCTTCTCCAACCACCTCTGTAGGAAATAAACCTGCAGCAACCAAGGTTGAAGAATACAAAGCCAAAATGCCTTATCCTCAAAAACTCCGCCAAGAGGAGCAGGACAGGCAATTTTCTCGCTTTGCAGACTATCTCAGGACTCTTGAAATAAAGATTCTGTTTGTAGAGGCACTTGAGCAAATACCCTCTTATGCCAAGTTCATGAAAGATATCTTGAGTCATAAGAAGGATTGGAGAGAAACTGAAAGAGTTCTCCTCACTGAAGAATGCAGTGCAGTCATTCTGAAAAGCTTCCCAGAAAAGCTTAAAGATCCCGGGAGCTTTATGATACCATGCATATTAGAGGGTAATTGCACCAAGACAGCTTTATGTGATCTTGGGACAAGCATCAACCTAATCCCTGCATCCACTATCAGAAAGCTTGGCTTGACTGAAGAGGTCAAACCAACCCGGATCTTGCTTCAACTTGTTGATGGCTCCGTTAAATACCCATCAGGCATAATTGAGGACATGATTGTCAAGGTTGGGCCATTTGCCTTCCCTACTGACTTTGTAGTGCTGGAAATGGAGGAGCACAAGAGTACAACTTTCATTCTAGGAAGACCATTCCTAGCAACTGGACGAACCCTCATTGACGTCCAAAAAGGGGAGATAACCCTGAGAGTCAATGAGGAGGAGTTTAAGTTGAATGTTGTCAAAGCTATGCAACTTCCAGACACATCAGATGACTGCCTGAGCGTTGATATTATTGACTCCCTGGTGGAAGAGGTCAATATGAATGAGAGTCTCGAATCAGAGCTAGAGGACATTTTTAAGGATGTTCAGCCTGATCTGGAGGAACCAGAGGAAATAAATGAACCTCTGAAAACTCCTCAGAAAGAGAAGAAACCTCCTAAATCCGAGCTCAAACCACTACCACCATCCTAAAATATGCATTTCTGGGAGAAGGTGACACTTTTCCTGTAATCATAAGCTCTGCTTTAGAGCCACAGGAAGAGAAAGCACTAATTCAGGTGCTAAGGACACACAAGACAGCTCTTGGGTGGTCCATAAGTGATCTTAAGGCATTAGCCCAGCCAGATGCATGCACAAGATCCTATTGGAGGATGATGTTAAGCCAGTGGTTCAACCACAGAGGCGGCTAAATCCTGCCATGAAGGAGGTGGTGCAGAAAGATGTCACTAAGTTACTAGAGGCTGGGATTATTTATCCTATTTTTGATAGCCCCTGGGTGAGTCCTGTCCATGTTGTCCCTAAGAAGGGAGGTATGACAGTGGTTCATAATGAAAAAAATGAACTGGTTCTTACAAGAACAGTTACAGGGTGGCGCATGTGGATTGACTATAGAAGGCTCAATACAGCCACCAGAAAGAATCATTTTCCTTTACCATTCATAGACCAGATGCTAGAAAGACTAGCAGGTCATGATTATTACTGCTTTTTGGATGGCTATTCAGGCTACAACCAAATTGTAGTAGATCCCCAGGATCAAGAGAAAACAGCATTCACATGTCCATCTGGAGTATTTGCCTACAGAAGGATGCCATTTGGGCTGTGTAATGCACCTGCAACCTTTCAAAGATGCATGCTCTCTATTTTCTCTGATATGGTAGAAAAATTTCTGGAAGTCTTCATGGATGACTTCTCAGTATATGGAGACTCATTCAGCTCCTGTCTTGATCACCTGACACTGGTTCTGAAAAGATGCCAAGAGACTAACCTGGTTTTAAACTGGGAAAAATGTCACTTTATGGTGACTGAAGGGATTGTCCTTGGGCACAAGATTTCGAACAAGTAGAGGTAGATCAAGCTAAGGTAGAGGTAATTAAAAAATTACCACCACCTGCCAATGTTAAGGCAATCAGATGCTTTCTGGGGCATGCAGGATTCTATAGGAGGTTTATAAAGGATTTTTCAAAAATTGCAAAACCTATGAGCAATCTGCTAGCTGCTGACACACCATTTGTGTTTGACACAGAGTGTCTGCAGGCGTTTGAAACTCTGAAAGCTAAGCTGGTCACAGCGCCAGTTATTTCTACACCAGACTGGACATTACCATTTGAACTAATGTGTGATGCCAGTGACCATGCCATTGGTGCAGTACTGGGACAGAGGCATAACAAGCTTCTGCATGTCATTTATTATGCTAGCCGCATTTTAAATGATGCCCAGAAAAATTACACAACCACAGAAAAAGAATTGCTTGCAATGGTTTATGCCATTGACAAGTTTAGATCATACTTAGTAGGATCAAAAGTGATTGTGTATACTGACCATGCTGCTCTTAAATATCTACTCACAAAGCAGGATTTAAAACCCAGGCTCATAAGATGGGTGTTGCTTCTGCAAGAGTTTGATATAGAAATAAGAGACAGAAAAGGGACAGAGAATCAAGTAGCTGATCACCTGTCCCGGATAGAACCAGTAGCAAGAGCATCCCTCCCTCCTACTGAGATCTCTGAAACCTTTCTGGATGAGCAATTGTTTGCTATTCAGGAAGCTCTGTGGTTTGCTGACATTGAAAACTATAAGACATAAGGTTCTCCTTCTGTAACCATGGAGACGAAGCATGAAAAGCTTCTCTCAATACAGAGTCAAACAAAACCCCCACATTCAAACTCTAAGTTTGGTGTTAGGAGGCCACAACCAAACTCTAAGTTTGGTGTTGAGAGGCCCCAACCCTGCTCTGATTATCTGTGAGGCTCCATGAGAGCTCACTGTCAAGCTATTGACAATAAAGCAGCGCTTATTGGGAGGCAACCCAATTTTTACTTATGTATGTTAATTTTCTGTTTTCCATTTTTATTTTATATTTTCTTTAGGATGATGATCATGTGGAGTCACAAAAATCAAAGCAAAGTAAAAAACAACATTAAAATAGCTCACCCTGGAGGAAGAGCTTACTGGCGTTTAAACGCCAGTAAGAAGCATCAGACTGGTGTTTAACGCCAGAAAGAAGCATCAAGCTGGCGTTAAACGCCAGAAACAAGCACCAAGTTGGCATTCAACGCCAAGAAAGGGGAAGAGCTGGTGTTTAACGCCAGAAACAAGCAGCAGTCTGGCGTTAAACGCCAGGATTGCACACCAAGGGCGTTTTGCATGCCTCAATGGAGCAGGGATGCTAAGTCCTTGACCCCTCAAGATCTGTGGACCCCACATGATCCCCACCTACCTCACCATTCTAATTCAAACCATTCCCCTCCCATACCCACCCATTCACACACCTCCTTCTCCTCCCTTCTATCTTCTTTTGCTCGAGGACGAGCAAACCTTTTAAGTTTGGTGTGGAAAAAAGCGTTGCTTTTTTTTTCAATAACCATTTATGGAACCTAAGGCCGGAGAAACCTCTAGAAAGAGAAAAAGGAAGGCAGTTTCTTCCACCCCCCGAGTCATGAGAGATGGAGAGGTTCATCTCAAGGGTCCATAGTTCAGTGGTAGAGCATTTGACTGCAGATCAAAGAGCTATGAAGGAGGAGCAACAAAGACAAGGAAGAGACATAGAGGAGCTCAAGAGCACCATTGGTTCTTCAAAAAGAGGAAGACACCACCCTCACTAAGGTGGACCCGTTCCTTAATCTCCTTACTCTTATTTCTCTGTTTTTCGTTTACTATGCTTTATGTTTATTTATGTTTGGGTCTTATTACATGATCACTAGTATCTAAGTGTCTATGTCTTAAAGATATGAATGTCCTATGAATCCATCACCTTTCTTAAATGAAAAATGTTTTCTGAAAAAGAAAAAGAAGTACATGAATTTTGAATTTTAAAATAGTTTAATTATTTTGATGTGGTGGCAATACTTTTATTTTCTGAATGAATGCTTGAACAGTGCATATGTCTTTTGAATTTGTTGTTTATGAATGTTAAAATTGTTGGCTCTTGAAAGAATGATGAAAAAGGAGAAATGTTATTTGATAATCTGAAAAATCAAAAAAATGATTCTTGAAGCAAGAAAAAGTAGTGAAGAACAAAGCTTGCAAAAAAAAAAAAAGAGAGCAAAAAAAAAAAGAAAAAGCAAGCAGAAAAAGCCAAAAGCTCTTTAAACCAAAAGGCAAGAGCAAAAAGCCAATAGCCCTTAAAACCAAAAGGCAAGGGTAATAAAAAGGATCCAAGGCTTTGAGCATCAGTGGATAGGAGGGCCTAAAGGAATAAAATCCTGGCCTAAGCGGCTAAACCAAGATGTCCCTAACCATGTGCTTGTGGCGTGAAGGTGTCAAGTGAAAACTTGAGACTGAGCGGTTAAAGTCGAGGTCCAAAGCAAAAACAGAGTGTGCTTAAGAACCCTGGACACCTCTAATTGGGGACTTTAGCAAAGCTGAGTCACAATCTGAAAAGGTTCACCAGTTATGTGTCTATGGCATGTATGTATCCAGTGGTAATACTGGAAAATAGAGTGCTTAGGGCCACGGCCAAGACTCATAAAGTAGCTGTGTTCAAGAATCAACATACTGAACTAGGAGAATCAATAACACTATCTGAATTCTGAGTTCCTATAGATGCCAATCATTCTGAACTTCAAAGGATAAAGTGAGATGCCAAAACTATTCAGAAGCAAAAAGCTAATAGCCCCGCTCATCTAATTAAGACTGATCTTCATAGATGTTTTTGGAATTCATTGTATATTCTCTTCTTTTTATCCTACTTGGTTTTTAGTTGCTTGGGGACAAGCAACAGTTTAAGTTTGGTGTTGTGATGAGCGGATATTTTATACGCTTTTTGGGGTCAATTTCATGTAGTTTTTAGTATGTTTTAGTTAGTTTTTAGTATATTTTTATTAGTTTCTAGGCAAAATTCATATTTTTGGACTTTATTATGAGTTTGTGTATTTTTCTGTAATTTTAGGTATTTTTTGGCTGAAATTGAGGGAGCTGAGCAAAAATCTGATTCAGGCTGAAAAAGGACTGCTGAAGCTGTTGGATTCTGACCTCCCTGCACTCAAAATAGATTTTTTGGAGCTACAAGAGTCCAATTGGTACGCTCTCAATTGCGTTGGAAAGTAGACATCCAGGGCTTTCCAGCAATATATAATAGTCCATACTTTGTTCAAGTATAGATGACGTAAACTGGCGTTCAACGCCAGTTCCATGTTGCATTCTGGCGTTAAACGCCAGAAACAGGTTACAAGTTGGAGTTAAACACCAGAAACAGGTTACAACGTGGTGTTTAACTCTAGAAATAGCCTAGGCACGTATAAAGCTCAAGTCTCAGCCCCAACACACACCAAGTGGGCCCCAAAAGTGGATTTCTGCACTATCTATCTTAGTTTACTCATTTTCTGTAAACCTAGGTTACTAGTTTAGTATTTAAACAACTTTTAGAGATTTATTTTGTACCTCATGACATTTCAGATCTGAACTTTGTACTCTTTGATGGCATGAGTCTCTAAACTCCATTGTTGGGGGTGAGGAGCTCTGTTGTGTCTCGATGAATTAATGCAATTATTTCTGTTTTCTATTCAAACACGCTTGTTTCTATCTAAGATATTCATTTGCACTTCAATATGATGAATGTGATGATCCGTGACACTCATCACCATTCTCAATATATGAACACGTGCCTGACAACCACTCCCGTTCTACCTTCGATTGAATGAGTATCTCTTGGATTCCTTAATCAGAATCTTCGTGGTATAAGCTAGAATCCATTGGCAGCATTCTTGAGAATCCGGAAAGTCTAAACCTTGTCTGTGGTATTCCGAGTAGGATTCAGGGATTGAATGACTGTGACGAGTTTCAAACTCACAAGGGTTGGGCGTAGTGACAGACGCAAAAGGATCAATGGATCCTATTCCAGCATGAGTGAGAACCGACAGATGATTAGCCGTGTGGTGACAGCGCACCTGGACCATTTTCACTGAGAGGACGGATGGTAGCCATTGACAACGGTGATCCACCAACACACAGCTTGCCATAGGAGGAACCTTGCATGCGTGAAGAAGAAGACAGGGGGAAAGCAAAGATTCAGAAGACAAAGCATCTCCAAAACTCCAACATATTCTTCATTACTGCATAACAAGTATTTATTTCATGCTCTTTTATTTTTCGCAATTCAAACTGATAATCATAATTAATCTCCTGACTAAGATTTACAAGGTAACCATAGATTGCTTCAAGCCAACAATCTCCATGGGATCGACCCTTACTCACGTAAAGTATTACTTGGACGACCCAGTGCACTTGCTGGTTAGTTGTGCGGAGTTGTTAAAAGTGTGAATCACAATTTCGTGCACCAGCCTTCCAAGTGTTTGACAAAATGCTTGGTTGGATTTTAAATTAGATTTTTATGTTCTTAACTTGGATTGATCAATTAGAGACTCTTGAGTTATCAAAATTCTTTTTTGTTGATTGGTGATTGAAAATTGCTACTTGGCTTAGGCTTCACTAAATCTAGTCTTGGATTAGGATTTGTGAACTTAAGTTGATTTTGCTCACTTGGCTTTCCTTCATTGTTAGAGGTTAACAAAGTGAAAGCAAAAGGCAATTACCATCACAATTGATGATAATAATGAGGATAGGAATTCGAATTCTCAATTCTTGCTAGGACTTTTCTTAGTTGTTATTTTACCTCCATGTTATTTACATTACTTGTCTCTTATCACAAAAATCCCAAAAATACTTTTCCATAACCAATAATAAACACACTTCCCTGCAATTCCTTGAGTGACGACCCGAGGTTTGAATACTTCGGTTAATTTTATTGGGTTTGTATTAGTGATAAACAATTTAAACATTGACCGAGGATAATTTTTGTCGCTAACTAACCCAAACACTTGATCATAATTGGTTGTTGTGTTAAATCAGAGAACTCAAAAATTTCCAAAAGCAGAACATGCGAACCCCTATTCTCTGCTCCATCGTACGTCGCTGTGTCACTGTGGAGTCGCTTGACTGCCCATTCATCCTCCTGTCACCGACGTTGATCTTTCCCTTCTCCTCCACAGTGCGTGAAATCCTTAATCCCTCCTCCACGGTGTGCAAAACCCACCCCTATTCTTTGCTTTACTGTGCGCCTCTGTGCCGTCCTAGAGTCGCGTGATTGCCCATACATTTTCCTCTCACCGTCATCAACATTTTTCCTATCATCCACTGTGCGTGAAACCCTTACTCCCTCCTCCACCATGCGCGATCTGAGCTATCGCGGCCTCTCCCCTATCACTGGTGCATTCTTCCATCAAAATTTGAATCCTATTTTCATTAAAATTTTCTGTGTCTTCTTGGTTCAGATTATGCTTTTAGGTTAATTTGATTCAGATTTTGTCTATATCTTCTATTAATTCAGGTTAATTTTCATTGTTTAGAGTTAAGGGATTTGAATGTACTTTTTGACTAATTTGTACTACTATTTTTATTTATTATGTGCTTTGTAGTGAGTTTTTTAGTTTGTGTAAATAAATGTAAATAGTTAATGATTGTTTGATGGTTTGTTTATCTTTGTTAGGTCTTTGATTGATTCAGTTTCAATAATATTTGATAATCAGTGGAGTTGTAAAAAAAGTAATTCTTTGATTATTAGAGGAATACCTGAGCTAGAGATTTATTGTTAATGATTGAATTTTGATTCTGTAATCTGAGTTTCCATCCTTTCACCATGACCAATTTCTTCGATTTTGCTTAAAGAAGTGTCACGTCCTTAGAACATGAAAATCCAGAAGATGGTGGTATGATTCATGTCCTCCTTCTGAAATTGAAATTCTGGTTGTGAGAGACTTTCAAGAACACAAGAATCAACTATTTGAAGATTACTCATCTAGAAAATTAAAGTGGAAATTAACTGACATACCTTCCATCTCTTCTCTATTTTCACTTGACCCTTCTTCATGCCTCATTTGAGATTCATGTTCCTGCTACTTTCTTCTTATTAATATTCTCCCCAAGTAATTTCCTGATTTTGCATGATCACTTTCAACCTCTCCCTTCTCTAAAAAGCCAACACTTCCATGATCTTTGTGCTTTGTTGCAAACAAATGAAAACAAAGCGAAAACCAGAGTAAGAAATCAAAAGATTGATTATGCTTGGTTCATCCACTATTATGTTTGATTTTTTCTAAAATTTTTTATTAACTCTGAAACTAGTTTTACTCTTTTTTTTTTATCTATTTAATTTCTTTTCTTTTTTAGTAACTATTATTGTAATATTATCTACGACTATGAGATGTGATTTACTAATTTAATGGGTTGTTATCTTAAACTTAGCTTAATGTGAGTCTGTTATTAAAATTTATGTATAAGGAACTAGATTCATGTTATTATTCTTTGGTTGGTTTATGTTCAATTGATGCTATTTTCAGTTCATAACTGCTGCCTTAGCTAATTAAAGGTATTTTTCTTTAGTTTGCTAATTTTGTACATCAATGTGTTTTTCTTGATTATATCCACGGGTATAGAGAGAAATTTGTGCATTGCAACTAGAAGTATGTTTCTAATCATAAAGAATAGTGGACATAATTTATATTGTAATGCAAAGATAGCCATCTTTCTTGATTCTCTATTTCATAGTTTCATTTTAGAGGAATATTTAATAAATGTATTCATATGTTTCTCGAACATGTTAATATTTTAAGAATTTGGACCAATCCCAACTCATGGAACTTTTAGGTTGTTGAAGCAGCATTGCTTTCAAGAATACAGTGTTTAAAGCGCAGATTAATGGACTTAGAACCTCGAGTGAGTATGGGAACACATTGAGTAACTGAGTTTTCATGTTGGAGTTTGATGTATGTGTTCTTGCATTGATGTGTTTCTTTGTTGTTCCTTGTTCTTCGCAAATTATTTTTAAATCCACTTACTAAAATAGTAGCGGTTATAGACCGCCGCAAAATCAACAAACCTTATTAGTGGTGGTTATACTAGTGGTTCTTAAAAACCGTCATAAAATTAAACGCCCACGCCTTAAACTGCAACGTTTACCAAACTGCTGGTATGCTATTTTGCGGCGGTTAAAAACTGTCATAATTCTCCATAAAAACCGTCGCTATTCGACATGTCTCTTGTAGTGCAAGGGTGTGAACAGAGTATTTTTTTTTTTTTTTACAAAAATGAGTTAGAGTGTAGTGAAGATCAGTTATATAATTTATTAGGGTTAATTTTAAAGATTTGTGAAGTGTGAGTGTTTGAAGTAAAGATACAAAAATATTTTTTTTTGTTTTAGAGTATATTTAAAAATGGTAGAAATATAACTCAATCAAAAGAATATATTGTTACACATTTAAACAATTTTCAATATGTAAGTTATTATTTTATTGTCATAGAATTTATAAATTTTTTTTATAATTAGTGTTATTATTTTTGTTGTAGGTGATTAACATTGAATATATTAACTTTATTGTTGTTATGTTAAAATTATTATAGTTTAATTACTGATTTATATATCAGTATTTATTTGTTCAGTGTATATGTATATATTTGTGACTGATGTATTATGAGATACTAGATTCTATCTTGTATCTCAAATAGGAAGAGTAAAATGTAAAACATCCATAATGACAGCATTAAAGATAGATGGTGGCCGGTGACACATTTCATCTTTTAGTGGTTGATTGCACAAACACACTAGAAGATGTGGCATATATTTATGGTCTCTCAATAGACGATCGTATTGTAAGTGGAAGAATGGACAATAGTTTTTTTCTACTTGGTCAATGAACGCATAGACAACTTCAGAATACCGCCAGGCAAGCAAGATCATGTATCTAGTGCGATCAAGCTGTCATGGATTAAACAAATTTGTTACACGGAGTTGTTGGACACTCTGGAGTCAGTGCAATGCTATGTCTGATGTCACATATTCTGCTTGATTGGGACCACTTTGTTTCCTGACAAGTTGACGTCGATGATCAGCTGTAAATACTGACCCTTATTGAGGAATTTTTCAAAAATCAAGTGTTACAGCTGGGGATCGACATGTTTGGCATATCTATATAAGTCTTTATGTCATGCCTCACATTATGATGCGAAGGAGATAGATGGTCCACCACTGCTGTTGCATGTCTAGACATGAGAGTGAAATGTCATAGCTAGCTCTGATTCCCGCATCTATTCCTTCAAGTGGAGTCTTTCTATTGGTACGAAGATAAAATTGTATTTTCACATGAAAAATAGAATTATTATCTAGTGCATTGTATGTTACAATATTAAGTAATTATTGTTATGTTTCTAATTAGTATGCTTAATATTTTCAGGTGGAATAATTGGAAGCAATGCCAGAACCATAGAAGAATGAACGTAACACATGTTAGGTAGCTGCTTGATGATATACAACCTGAAGTAGTAATAAATAAAAAAACCTTCAAATATAATAATAATTAGTATCTTTGCTGCTATTAACATCTGTTTGATTGATGGAACAATTTAATGTAGTTTCTGTGACTTTCATATGTTCATATCCACTATGAGGTGTGGCAAAATGTCTACGGTCAACATGAGATATGGACTGTTTTGGGCCCTTGGTCAACTTTGAGATCATAGAATGGCACCTAACTAATCGAGTTTGTCAGTAATATTCATAGTTTGCACCTGGCCCGGCAAAGGATCTAGAGGAACATCCCAATGTGAGGTTTCATAGTAAATAAAACACTAACTAGAGACAATACTATTGCGACTGGATCACAACGTAGGATGTGGGCAAACGCCATTACACTATTGATGGCTTTCAGGCGGATCTTTATTCACCTACAATTGAGTACGCCAGTTGGTATAGAAGAGAGTTTCATGATCATCTAACTATATGTGACAAAGTTTGGCTGGACCTGTTTCATGCACAACAACCACCCCCACCACAACAACAACAACCACAACCACAATATCCACCACCACTGCCACCAAACTATCCACAGCAGTATTCACAGTACTATCGACCTCAACCATTAGACTATCCATCGCACTATGCACCTTCGCCACTACACTATGCACCTCCACCACTGCACTATCCACTTTTTCACCTAACTATCCACCACAATATCCGCCTCCACCACCTCAACCGCAACAACAACAACAACGGAGACAACAAGAAGGGAATGTTGAAAGTACTTCAATATCTCGGTTGTTAGAGTTGGCACCAAACTAGTTTCGATTTTTATTTTGGAATTCTAACACATCGGTGGCAAGCAAGCTCAGCAACAGCAACCACAAAACAATGAGGAATCACATGCAGGTTTTGTTCGAGGTCAAGCAGTTCCTGGTCATATATCGCTAGATTCTTGTGCTTGTCGTGTTCCTACCTATGTCAGCAGTCTTCTAAGCAAATGTTTATGGATTCCAAGGGTAGTTGCTTCAATGGTGGCTTCGGCTACACGCATTACCGGGTTGCCACGTGCTTGAACAAGCAAGCTTGGCAAATCGTAGAAAAGAAAGATGTAGCAAAACAAATGAAGATGATGAGGAGGAATCTGAGGACGTAAGCATAGGTGAATGCGACGACAGTGATGATGATGATGATGACTCCCCAGGAGGAAGTGCAGGTGGCAACCTCCAATGCGATAATGGGCATGTGAAAACATATTTTTTTCGAACTAATGTAGCACTAGCAGATAAAGTCAGCCTTTCACCTTTCATGAAAATTCTTAAAAAGGAAAAGAAGTTTATAACCAGCGGACCTAGTTGGCTAGGAAGAGGAAGAAAAAATGAACTTCATGTAATTTTTTAATGTAGTGTACTCTTAGAAAGCAAGTATGATGTGTACGTTGTGATGTAGATTTTTATGTGTTCTAAACTCTTTGATACCAACTATGATGTGTATTTTGTGGTGTAATTTTTCATAATTAACTTTTAGAGATCAATTAATTTTACTTTGTTACGTTTTTTTATATTACATTACACCTCACTACAACATACCATATGTTGCAAAAAGTAAAAAACAAGAAGGACGAATAACTTAATGTCAACATGTTACAACAATAATTTTTTAATAATAAAGATACGACACGACACTAACCATATCTATAACATTACATCATACAGAAAGACTACATCTGAATTAGTCATGTAAACTCTACAATCATATTTATTTTCAGAAAACTACAACATAACTAACTATGCAACAGGACCTGCCCCACCTGAACTCGACCTGGTACGAGGAGAGCATTGACTGCAGCTATGTCCTTCACCTCTGGAAAGGTTGCATCATTGCGAACCATGCATCGGGCTAGCATTGATTTCATTTAGATATCGAATTGATTTGATTTGGGTCGACCTTTACCGCCTCGCCTGAGTGGAGGATTAGGGACTAACTGGGGTTCGGTGTTAGCTGGCCATGTGCTTGGATCCCCAACTGGTACAAACTTAGTTCAATAAACTCTACGAATTTGTCCATCTTGTAGACATCATGAACATAAACTTGCTATTTGAGACACTAGTTAGCACAAGATGAAAAAACATGGCGACATGGAAGTCGAGTCACTTGAAAGTTACCACATGCATAGACTCTATGACTCTGTGCCTGAGGTCAACGGTGAATTTAGCCCCCACTTGGTATCTCATGAACCTCAAAAACTTTGTTGCATCTATCAAATCGATGCACTTGTATGTTTCCTGATGCTTGTAAATTTTCCTACAATTTCACAATGGCAAATTCTGAGAAGACATGTCCAAACATTGATTCGCTCTTGAGTCTTGACACTCTTCCGAGTAAATAGCTCATTCAAGTGGTAAAAGGTTGTCCAGACCAATGTCGTGACAAGGAGGTTGCACGCACCTTCCAACATAGAGTTTATGCACTCAACCATATTAGTTATCATATGACCCAGCGATGTCCTTCATCGAAAGCCATAACTCATTGCCGACGATCGATAGTGTCACACCATTGAATATATGCATCTCCCTACTCTCATAACCGTTGGTGCTACTCGTTGTACTGTTGTTCTGTCTTAGACTACCCTATAAAAAAATTCGTTTCAAGATGATATTACTCGTTATTAATCCAAAAAATATATAGCAAATTTAAAATACCAAAGATCAACTTTATATAAAGAACATTACCCATATTTATGATGAGTTTTTGCAAGTAATGTGTTTTGAATCTTTGTAGGAAGTTCAACACAATATGCCTGATACATAATAGATGAAATACCCTAGAAGGACTCGACTTTCTAGCCATTGCTACACTAATAGAGTCGTGCCGATTAGAAATAAGTCCCACACCATACCTCCTAACGACATTCCTCCGTAGATTATTATACAAGAAAAAGTGTCATGTGTTAGTGGTCTCTCCTTCAACGATCGCAAAAGTAAGTGGCACAATATTCTGATTCTCATCTTGAGACACAGCAACTAAAAGAGCTCATTTGTATTTTTTATACAGATGTGTAGCATCAACATGCACGAGTGGTTTATAGTGTCTTAATGCTTTAATGCATAGATGGAAGCTTCAAAATACTTGGCGCATTATCTTGATCCTTTCTTCCACCTCAGATCCATAATATGCTAGAATAGTATTAACCTGAACCACATCCTAGATTCTGAGCACATATTGCCATACACCATGTCAGCAAATACTCATAGGAAGCTTTTCAACCACAAAAAAATTTTGCAATTGACTTTCGATTTTCCAACCACGTTTTATGATAGCTTATCATATAATTGAACTTCGACTGAATATCTACAATCACAACTTGGACCTTGAGGGATGGGTCGGCTTTAACTAAAGGCTTTATAGCATCTGCAATTGTACTAGAATCCAGTTTTGAATGGTCTTCAAAAATCGTATCTATAGTACAAGTATGACTTTCATTGTATCGTTTATTTTCCAACAACGTTTTCTCTAAATCAAACTAGCCCGAATCAGCCAATCACAATCTCTACTATACTGCAGGAATTTCACATAAAATATCAAAGGCTCAAACTAATAGACCTTGTAATTAATCCCCTTAGAAATGGTGTAATTCCTAATTGTCATTCAACCTCCCTGAAACTGAACTCCGTTCCAACAACAAAATTACCATCTTGCACAAAAGGAACACATGTAGACAAAGAATAACAATTTGTAAGTTTTATAAAAGTATATCTAATTGGGTTTAAAATGTTCAATGTAAATATATTGTTAAATTTTCAATGATTTGTATAATATTTGATCGAAGCACTCACAATAACAAGCAAAATAATGCAAGTTATTTCTTTCTTTATCTTTGGTACAAAATAATCTTATTAAAAAAGTACTCTCAAAACGAGCAAATTTATCAATTTGAAATAATCAACATTGTTAAAACACACTTTAACCGATACCTTAACTAAATTCACTAAAGATGTTCTTTCAACAAATATATTTTTAATAATTCAATATCTAGAATTGAAATGTATTAAAATTATTTAAGAGTAAAATGGTCATAACGAAAAAAAAAATTGATAGTCACATACCTGAGTTTGCAAAATCAGAAAATTCTGGTGCGTTCATAGCTTCAATATCTAAAGCACGCATGAAAGATGACACACTAAAGGGGTGTTGGCTAGCTACTGTGTTTATTGCAGCCTGAACTTCCATGTCGAATAGTCTCGTTCCTTTCGTCGTTTCTTCCTAACATGTTATTGTTGGCTAAAAACTCTTCTTCACTATTACTATTGTTTTCTTCCCAATCTATGTTGCCCCCTTCATTTAGGAAGGATTCGTCTACTTCATGAATAATAGTCAAATTCTCAAATTCAACATACAACTCGATCATCGATACATGAGCTTAATTCTGTCGATAAATCATTAACATCTCTAGCATATTGACTTTATCAGTCACATTAATTACTTGAAACTGTATTACACTATCGAAAACTAACACTTGCTACTTGTATAAAATACTGTTGACTCTCTTTGAAAAATTACCGTATGTATTGGCATAGTCTATTTTGTAGCTCTACAAATGACATTGTGCAAAGAATAATAAAAGATGTTGGACTCGTACAAATAAATTTCACACTCTCATTTATATATAGTATAATTTCACCATCAAAATATACTAACAAACACACATTAGCTTTCATTGCTTCCAAAAAAAAGCTTCTGAAGTAAAAACTCTCGCATATTAATGACTTAAAAGAAATCACAATTTTAGCTTGCTAGAAAAAAATGAATGAAATTGTTTGTTGTTATGTGAGATTAACTTCTTTATATAAGGAGAAAAAAAACTATTTTTTGTCGCAAAACAGTAAAATTTTGTTTGAAATAATATTATATTGATATTTTGCATGCAACGAGAGATTGACTTTATCAATTTAATACGATAGAGTAAATTTTTTACACTCTACGAATGTCTGAAAATATCATATCAATTGCTATTAATTATCTTTTTTATTAAAAAAAAAAAACAAAAAGTCTCTCGCTTACTGTGAGATGGATTTTTAAAAATTAAAAAAAATCTCAAATTTTTTCTCGCTATATGCAAAATGCTTTTAGATTCAATTAAAATAACAATAAAAGAAGGATATCACTTACCGCCAGAAGGATGAGTCTACCACTTTAAAGTTCAATATCACACATTCTCATATTTGAGAATAACACAAAAAAACTCCATATTCAATTTTTTGGCCAACATTAAATACAATTAAACGTTAAGAATATTTAAAAAAAAATCATAAATATTAGAGATAAAAATAATACTTTATCTTATAATTTTGTTATTCAAAAAATGAAAAAAAAATTACTAACATAACTTCATCAAACATGGTCTAAATCTAATCTTAGATTAGTTGGAGTTCAGTAAATTTAAAATACTAGTAGAATTTCTTTAAAAATAAAAAGAAAAATCATAGAAATATTTTATTTAGAAAAATGGCAGTGCTCTAACCATCCCTTGAGTACAGCATTACAGATACATACCAAAAAAAGGAGTTTCTATATCTTCAAGTCTCCTATATATTTATTTGATTCCCAATCACGGTGTCAGTTTATTTTCTCAACTTCAAAGCCTAAAAACGATAATAGCCTCTTGAAACTAAAGGCCTCTTCAACAAACTTCCCTTCACCCCATTTCCCACAATTCATATAAATTCAAAAGCATTAATATTATTATTATTAGTAAGAATAATGGGAAGGCACTCTTGCTGCTACAAACAGAAGCTAAGAAAAGGACTCTGGTCCCCAGAGGAAGATGAGAAGCTTCTCAATTATATCACCAACCACGGTCATGGATGTTGGAGCTCTGTCCCCAAACTAGCAGGTACACATATATTATAAAAATTCTAGTGGTTTTAGCCATTCATCTCAATTATCTATATATTTTATAATTGAGGTGAACGGCTGAAAATACTAGAACACAAATATTCCTGGTATACTTCAAATTTTAACATGGAAGATATTTTGAAAGAGAAGGAATATTTGAATAAAATTGCAGCATTGAATAATATTTGTGGTTGTGTATGTGTGTGAGAACAGGATTGCAGAGATGTGGGAAGAGCTGCAGATTAAGATGGATAAATTACCTGAGGCCAGATTTGAAGAGAGGAGCATTCTCACAGGAGGAAGAGGATTTGATAATTGAACTCCATGCAGTTCTTGGAAACAAGTTAGTTTGCTTAGTTAGTTAGTTAGTTAAACGGTTACATTACAGTTTTAGTTAGTTAAACGGTTAGTTGGTATGAGCAGGTGGTCTCAGATTGCAGCACGGTTACCGGGAAGAACCGACAATGAGATAAAGAATCTATGGAACTCTTGCCTCAAGAAGAAGCTGAGGCAAAAAGGGATTGACCCAATCACAAACAAGCCACTCTCCGATGTGGTGCCTATTGAGAATAACAAGAACAAGAAGGAGGAGGAGGAGAAGCCACCAACAACAACAGAAAGGTTTGAAGGGCCTCCTTCTGATTCTGTAGGAGGATACTTTTCCTTCAATTATCAGCAAATGATGAACAATTTTGGAGCAACTCCACAAAACGCCACATCTTCCTCCGCCGTCGGATCGAGTGACACTAACTTTGTTGCTAACAACATTCTAACATGGGAACAAGAAGAGGTAAAATGGTGCGAGTATCTTAACACCCTTTTGCTCAACAACACGGTAGTTCAGAATCATTCTTCTTCTTCTTCTCATTCTGTTATGTATGGTGGTGGTGGTGAGGTTATTACTAAGCCAGAAACAACAAGCTTCATGAGACAAGACTCATCAAGTAGTAGTTGGCACCACCATAGCCAGCAACAACCTCATCAATTCTCAGATATGTATACCAAGGATCTGCAGAGATTTTCAGTGGCTTTTGGCCAATCCATGTAGCCTAAGACGTAACATCATGAAAGAAAAAGCCTTCAATTTAGTGAGAAAGAAGAGAAACACAAAAATATGCAATGATATTTTTGTTTTCTGTGGTGACTTGTGAGGGTTCTGGCCACAAATATGTGCTGTAAACTTTTTTTATTATTTTTTTTACTTTTGTTAATTATTATTATTATTATTATTTATTTTGTTGTTGTAAATGTGTCTGATACAAAACTATCAGAATTTATTTTATGGTCTAATTTAATATCAGTGATTTATTTATTTCAAGCTTATACAGGCACTTGTGCTATAAGACCTGTTCTGACTTTCTGAGGCTCCTCTCTTCTAAGTTCTTATAATATTTTGTTTCAACTTTAAGCTTGAATTGTATTAATCAAATCTTATATCTTTCGAAGAATCATAAATCTGTTGTCTCAATATTTCGAATTAAGATGAAATATATTTTGTAATTTCTTATTAAATCCATTAATTTAAATATTGTAAATGGTAAAGTTCTATGACCAACTTTAACATAAAAAAAGTTTCTACCTTTTAAATTCAAGTTACAAACTATTTGTACAAATTTTCAATGGCTTTCAAATCCTGCTATCTTTTGTATGCCCGGGATTTGTTCTGTCTCTGTTTTTTTAAATTTATTTTTTTAATTTTTTCACTTAGTCCTTTTCACAGAATTAGGATCCATTGAACTTGCAAGTTTTGTTTTTCTCTCTGTCAATACTCAGTAGTATCAAAGTACCAGGGACCATTTTTTGCTTAAATGAGGTGTGTCCTTCACATAGAGATTGGTTTTACTCTTTTGCAAGAAAACCTTAGCTCCCACCTCTTCAAAAGTGTACAACACGTCTTATCTTCTGATTTACCATTTTCAAAAGCCGTGGCTTTCTTTAGACTTTAGAGAAATATTACGAGTTAAGTCTCAAAGTGGTCCCTGAACTTGCACTCGAATCTCAAAGTGATCCCTGAAGTTAATAATTACTCGAATTCGTCCTCGAACTTATACTCTGGAACTCATAGTAGTCCCTAAAATAATTTCCGTCCATCCTTACCATCGGAAGGACTGAAACGACGTCGTTTTGTATTTATACCAAAAAAATCCTAATCTCGAACACGACGTCATTTTGTATTTATTAAAAAAAAAAAACATAATCTCCAATTATCTTCACCAATTCTCTTCTTCACCTTGTTCTTCTTCTTCAAATTCATAGTAACAACAACAACATCATCATTGTAAACAATAATTAAACTATCAAATTCATATTAGTTTATGTAGACATCTGATAATCATGCTCAAACTAATAATTTGATTTAAATAACAAAAACTTTTATAAATCATAGCAATGGCAACAATAAATATACAACAACATCACATCGATCAAAAACCAAAATTAAAACATAAGCAGCCAAAAAAAGAATAAATGGGAGAAGAAGAGGCAGAGCAGACCGGCAGAGCAGAAAGAAGGAGCAGGCCGCCGGAGTAGAGGAAAGCAGAAGCACATGCACGAGAGGAGGCGCCATGGTGGCCCAAAAACAAATTAACGGAGGTAACGCCTGCAGGAGGTTTGCCTTTTGTAATTCTTTCCATCTTCCATTATCTCTCTGTTAATTAACAAATTATTATTTTATTTCTTCTGAGTTACTTAAACAGTTACAAAATACTGTTTTTTATTGACAGTGATTACGGAAAGAGAAAGGAAAGAAAAAGGAGAACTGAGGATGAATTGGGAAAGGAAAAGGGGAACTAGGAATAGGGAAAGAGAAGGGGAAGGGAAAGGGGAGCGTGGAAGGGGTAGGGAAAGAGAGAAGGGAACTGGGAATGGGGAAGGCGAGCGTAGAAGAGGAAGAGAAGGGAACTGGAAATTGGGGTGTATTTTTTTTTAAAATATAAAACGACGTCGTTTTAAGTCCTTTCTAATGGTAAGGATGGACTGAAATTATTTTAGGGACTACTATGAGTTCTGGAGAACAATTTCCGGGATGGAAAAATTATTTCAGGGACTATTATGAGTCTCGGAGAACAATTTCAGAGACGGATTTGAGTAATTATTAACTTTAGGAATCACTTTGATGCTCGAGTACAAATTCGGGGACTACTTTAAGATTTAACTCAAATATTATTATTTGAACATTTAGTAATTAATATTTTATTATTAGAAAAATAAAGTTATATTAATAAATATTTTATTGTTACTAGATTTTAGTAGGGGGTGGCAATTGGTAGGTTAGGGTGGGGTTTGAACCCAACCCTAATCCTATCTGTTCTTAATCCGTAGGTATCCGATTCTACTCGCGGTTATAAAAAAGATACAACATTATTATATAACTTGTTGACAATTTAAAATAAAATTAATTTTTATATAAAAAAAATGTATTAAATTATCAATTAATGATCTTTTTTTAGTCATTAAGGATCTTTTGCATTTAATGAGAGGTCTTTGGTTTATCATCCACTTGAAATATACTTTTATATATACATATATAGGGTGCGGGTTGGTCAGGTAGAGTTGAGGCTCAACCCACACCCTATCCGACCCGTACGAGAACGCTACTCGCACCCTATCCTACTCGATGCGGATCGAGTTGGCAACCCTACCCGATCGAATTAGGTTGAATTCGGTACCCACAAGTAGGATGTATGTTGCGGGTTGATCGGATAGAGTTGAGACTCAACTCACACCCTATTCGACCCGCACAAAAATTCTATCTACACTCAAATTAAGTCAAATTAAATATTCGTATGTAGGATACATGTTGTCACCCCTATATTTTAGCGCATCTAACGCTTTTTCATTTGCCCTTCAATTTTGGTTGGTACAAAGTGCACTTACTTTTGTGAAGTTCAAATAACCGCGGTTATCGAACTAGATCTCAGTTATAAAGCGTTAGATTAACCCTATTATTAAAGTAAAGAAAAATGAAATCCTGTATCACGTCATTTTAGATTGACATACATTATGTAAAGAAATGAATTCTCACCAACTAAACTAAGGAATAGGTTGAAACAAAGGAAAACAACAAAAATTACAGCACACCACCGACGAGTTTAATTTAAAAATTAAGTTGAACAAAAGCCGCATAAAATGTTTGCTAAAAGTTTGATGTTAGATTGTTGGACTAAAGTGTTCGACTGCCGACTAAAAGTGCTTATCGATATAGATTAAAATTGCTCGCCTTCAAATATTTTTCAAAATTAAATACTGGAAAGAAAATGAAAATAGATTGATTGATTGACATAGTAGAAGAGGATATTTAGTTGTAGCGTATTGGAAGGTGACACGATCGATCATAAAACAAATAATATTAGATGACCCCAGAACATTTGCCTAAGGTAAGGGGTCCCTCCATGGGCAACCACATGTTAGTCATGTACCTCTGCTCAAAACAAGTTTAAAGAAACCGATGAAATGCACTCTGGGCTGATATAGTTTTTTTAAGAGTTGTTTCTCTTGTTTTGTAGTCGACCTCAACAGATAGCATCAAAACGACTTTGTATTAAGATTTTAATTATTGGGAGCAGATATTATTTTTTTAAAAAAGAATGAGTTCGTCTCAAAAATTACTTGATTATGATATTAAAGTAATTTTATGTCGAAATTAAAGAAATCAATAATTAAATAAAAAAGAGAATGAGAATACATAATATTGATCAAACAAAAATAATAACAAACTCAAAGAAAATAAACTAAAATGAATTAAATAAACAAAAAAAACTAGAAATCTTACGAGTTTAGGTGATGATTTAATATTTTTTATTGAAGTCCCATAACACTTATAAGTTTCTACTATTTATAGGCCATAGAGATGAACTTGCCATGGAAAATTTTAGCCCACGATCTTATTTCCTCTTTCTTCTCTGCCATCAAGAATTTTGATACCCAAGTTTTGACACTTATGATTTTTTTGGTCTTCAAATCTCACGTTTTCTTCAGCTTGTTCTTCAAATTTCGCACATATGTTCTCTACTCAATTTGAAAATCGAATAGCAAGCCTTGATGCTCAAAAAAAGATAATAACTATCTTTCGACTTCGATGCTTTTTGTACCATTTTTTTTTTACTTTAGTCTGCACTTTTTCTGCTTTTATAGTCAAAATACCCTCCTCTCGACAAAAAATCCATTTTTTATTCCAACAGGAGTAAAGGCGATATTTGCATGAATTAGGCGATATTTACATCAATTTATTGATTAGGTAACGTATCACGTATTAATTTATGTATTTATTTATTTATTTGCTGGAATATTATATATGAGTGTATTTTTTACTCTATATAACTACATACTCATTTCTGTACTAGGATATATTACAAATTTACAACACGATCTAGCTAACTATAACTATGAATATGATAAAGGCTCAACTTTGTTCCTGAAATTTTAAGTTTGATACTCAAAAAAATCGAGTGAAAGGCTACGAAGGGAAATAAAAAACATGGACATACATAACACAGCTTTTGATCATTATTGTGATAGTAAAACACGTATTTCTTCCCTGTCTTCCCTTTTTAATGGTGGTAACATTCTGTTTTTAACTGCAAGGTACTGGTAATACTCATTGTAACTTCACATTTTTACTGTATAATATTAGAAAGGTTTAATTTTAATACATGAGGACCATGTAAAACGTTTTATATAATCATTCAATTAAGGATTATTTATGCAGTTAATGTAAAAAATAATTATTTTTATTGATATGATATTTTGCAATTGAAAGAGACTAGATAATATTTTTGTTTAATATTGGTGCCATGAGAGTGCACTGCAGGGGTATGTCAACATTTATTTTGTGTTGGCAGCAGTTATGTATATTTTGCTCGTTCACTCTTATAAACTTTTGAGGAATAGTAATTTTTAGTATTTTTTACTATCATTTGATCCGTACAAATATAAAATTATCTTTAATAAATAAATTTTATCAATTTATATATACAAATTCTAAAAAATATAAATATATACTGTATTAATTTATATGTACAAAATTCTGAAAAATATAAGTACAAACTATATACTTTTTATGTATAAAATCTTTATAAATATAAGTATAAATTATTGTTTAATAAATACTGGACAAAAATAATATTTGCTAGCATGTAATATCTCTTTGGCTTTAAGTGCTTTCCGGATGTATTATGATTCTCATTTCCGTCAACTTTTGTTTTTTTTAAAATATGATTTATGTTCAGAAGGTTGATTGTGGGCACTTTATGGATGATGATAGATTGTTTTGTAAGAATGAAGGTGTGGATTTGACATTATTTTGTATGAATGATGACTTTATGGCGATGTTAATGAATTACATTGGTTTAAAACTGCATAGTGTTGTATGTTTGTTGATATGTGTTTCTGTGGTGTTAATGGGTGATGATATTGTGAGTTTTAGTGTTTTACGTATTGTTGGTCAGGAGGAAGAAGACTGGTGTTGAAGTCTTGAAGATAATAATAACATGGGAGATTGAAATAAAATTGACTTTGTCTTTTTTATTTTTGAACGAAAATTGGATAGATTAATTATATGTATTTTAACTTTCATATTTTTTAAGGATGTGTTTTGATAGAAAAAGCTAGTTGCTTCGGTATTTTTATTAAAATTTGGTCAGCGTTTAATCAGCAAAAGAAAAAGGAGTAATTCTACATCTTAGATGTAATTTTATACCATTAAAAATATTAATGATGACTAATTGATAGCTACAAATCACAAAATCTGTTGGCGTCTAAATATGATTTTTTTCGCTACCTGATGTAGTTTTTATATACCGTGACTTTATTGACTTAAACCCATTCAATTTTAATATAAAAAAATGTGAATTTTACCCAACTCCCTCTAAATCGTGTGAGTTATCTTTCATGATGCGTCACAATTTAATTGGTCATTATTTTAATTATAGTTGGATTATTTTGTAATTTATTATTTGAGATGGGTAATGATATAATTTTTTAAAGGTAAAAACTCAGCTGCAGACTGCAGTCGATTTCACGTGAAGTTGACGGTTGGGAGCCGTTAGATGATTTGACTAATTTTTCATCTAACGGCTCTCAATTATCAACTTCACATGAAGTCGACTGCACCTGAGTTTTCACCTTTCTTAAAATATCAAAACTCCATTTCCGTTAATTCCGTTAATTGAAGCACATTTCCACTCCTTCATTCTTTCTTGATCATGTAGCTTGGGTCCTTCCAAAGATCGCCGTCTTCGTGACAAGAAGCACCGACGTCGTTGTCATCTACTGCCCTCTCATGCAATCTCTCTTTCTTGAGTGCATCATCCCTTAACGACGTCGTTGAATTTCAGTCGTCTGTAACTTTTGCCGTCTTTTCCAATATAGCCAGCGCCGACGTCATAGCTATCTCCTGTCCTCTCACTCGATTCCTCTTTTGGCATGGATCACTCCTTACCAACCTAATTCATTGTTAGTTTGGTTATTAAATTTTTTCATTAAAAAAAATATTTATTTAATTACATGATGGAACATATATTCATATATAAAATATAATATAATAAAATAAATTTATTTAGAGTATTTAAAAGTATAATTAAAATAAAGAACATACAAATATAATAGTAAAATTTGTACTCTAAACAGGTAAACATATCTTATATCATACATAAATTATTAAAATTAATAACACAAGTTTAAAATGATAAAATCCAACCCTCTTACCGTATTTTTTTATAGTATTTTTATTTTTTTAATTTTTAATTTATTAATACTTTATTATTTAATTAATGATTAACAAATTATTTTTATGAGAAATTATTTTTTGTATTATTTTAAAAAAGAGACTAATATAACAATTTAAAAAATAGCGTAAAAATGATTTTTTAAATAAAAAATATTTAATATTAAAATTTTTAAATACAAAAATAAATTGTATAAATATTTAAGAGATAAATATGAAATCTATTCTATTATATAAAAATTGGATTTCTATACTTAATGATAGAGCTGACGTGGCATGTTTCGGAGAGTGTTTCCCAATTTAATGATTTTAACTTATTCAATACAATTTATTACCAAGACTTAATTATATTAGCTAATTAATTTGATTAGATATTTAAATATCAATATAATTTATTATAATATATATTACTTGATTAATTTTACTACATTAATTGTAATTTGTTATATTAGTTAATTAATTTATTCATTTATAAAGTCTGAAATAAAATAAATAATTTGTTGTTTATTCTAATTGAATTCATTAAATTTAATGATACATTATGTAAAATTCGGTTAATTAGTGAATAATTAATCAATAAATTAAAATATGTTCTAGAAAGTGAGAAATAAGGTTCTTATGATTTAATGTGGTAGAAAAAATTAAAACGAGAATTTCGACACCAATTTTAAAGAAATCAGCCCAAAATTGGGCCGAAAAGGCCAAATCGGACCAACCAGACTCAAGTTGGGACCATGGCCAGCCAAACCCTCATTAATTAATGAGGGTTCAGCGCTCCCTCCCCTCACAACACACACACACACGCTGAATTAGAAGGGGGAAAGGGGGAAGAACACAAACCCTTGCTCCCAACTTCAATTGATCATATCTTTTGATCCGGAGTTTCGATTGACGCACCGTTTGCAGTCACGCGATCGCGGCGTCGAGTTCTACAAAACTCACACAAGCAATCTTGAGGTAAGTCATAGTTTGCTCTTCAAATTCTCAGCCCTCATTTTCGAAAATTTGTGGGTAAAGTATTGAGATTTTTTATGTTTGGATGTTGTAAGCTCAAATTAGCTTGAGGGAAAAGTTTGTTCTTGTTTCCTTGATCCTTGGGCTGGTAAGTACCTCAAACCCTAGTGGAAAATTCTGAGTTTTATGGTATTGGGGTTGAATTATGGTGTTTTGGTGTGATATTATGGCTTAGTGGTGCACGAAATTGTGATCACACTTTTCACAACTCCGCACAACTAACCAGCAAGTGCACTGGGTCGTCTAAGTAATACCTTACGTGAGTAAGGGTCGATCCTACGGAGATTGTCGGCTTGAAGCAAGCTATAGTTATCTTGTAAATCTTAGTCAGGAGATTAATGATAAAAATGATTTTTGTTTATGAAAGTTAAATAACATGAAATAAATGATACTTGTGATTCAGTGATGAGGAACAGGTTGAGGTTCCGGAGATACTCTGTCGTTTGAATCTCTGCTTTCCTACTGTCTTCTTCTCCAAACACGCATGGCTTCCTTCAATGGAAAGCTGTATGATCCTCTCGGATGAAAAATACCAGGTACGATCTCTGCACGGCTAATCAACTGTCAGATTTCTTGTCTCGGATGAAAAATACCAGGTACAGCTACCGCACGGCTAATCATCTGTCGGTTCTCACTAGCGTCGGAATAGGATCTCTCTATCCTTTTGCACACTGTCACTGCACCCAACATTCGTGAGTTTGAAGCTCGTCACAGTCATCCCTTCCTAGATCCTACTCGGAATACCACAGACAAGGTTTAGACTTTTCGGATCCCAGGAATGCTGCCAATTAGTTCTAGCCTCTACCACGAAGGTTCTAATCTCACGGACTCGGTCTGTGGATCAGAGACCCAAGAGATACACACTCAAGCTGTCGCCCAATGACTACGTTGAGCTCAGATAGAATGGGAGTGGTTGTCAGGCACGCGTTCATAAGTTTGAGGATGATGATGAGTGTCACGGATTATCACATTCTCCATATTGAAGTACGAGTGAGTATCTTAGAATAGAATCAAGCGTGATTGAATAGAAAACAGTAGTAATTGCATTAATCCATTGAAACACAGCAGAGCTCCTCACCCCCACCTATGGGGTTTAGAGACTCATGCCGTAGAAGATACAATATGAAATGTAAAAAATGTCATAAGGTATAAAATGAATCTCTAAAAGTAGTTTTTATACTAAACTAGTAACTTAGGTTTACGAAAAATGAGTATCTAAGTGCAGATAGTGTAGAAATCCACTTCCGGGACCCACTTGGTGTATGCTTGGGCTGAGCATTGAAGCTTTCATGTGCATAGGCCATTCTTGGAGTTAAACGCCAGCTTGGATGCCAGTTTGGGTGTTTAACTCCAGTTTTGGTGCCAGTTCTGGCGTTTTACTCCAGAAAAGGGTCTCTGGCTGGCGTTTAACGCCAGTTTGGGCCATCAAATCGCCGGCAAAGTATAAACTATTATATATTTCTGGAAAGCCCAAGATGTCTATTTTCCAACGCAATTGAGAGCACGTCAATTGTGCTTCTGTAGCTCCAGAAAATCCATTTCGAGTGCAGGAGGGTCAGAATCCAACAGCATCTGCAGTACTTTCTCAGCCTCTAAATCAGATTTTTGCTCAGGTCCCTCAATTTCAGCCAGAAAATACCTGAAATTGTAGAAAAATACAAAAGTTCATAGTAAAGTCCAGAAATGTGATTTTTGCATAAAAACTAATAAAAATATAATAAAAAGTAACTAAAACATACTAAAAACTATGTAGAAACAATGCCAAAAAGGGTATAAATTATCCGCTCATCACAACACCAAACTTAAATTGTTGCTTGTCCCCAAGAAACTGAAAACAAATAGGATAAAAATAAGAGAATATACAATAAATTTCAAAATTATCAATGAAGATTAGTTTCAATTAGATGAGCGGGACTAGTAGCTTTTTTGCTTCTGAACAGTTTTGGCATCTCACTTTATCCTTTGAAGTTCAGAATGATTGGTATCCATAGGAACTCAAAATTCAGATAGTGTTATTGATTCTCCTAGTTCAGTATGTTGATTCTTGAACACAGCTACTTTATGAGTCTTGGCCGTGACCGTAAGCATTTTGTTTTCCAATATTACCACTGGATACATAAATGCCACAGGCACATAACTGGGTGAACCTTTTCAGATTGTGACTCAGCTTTGCTAGAGTCCCCAGTTAGAGGTACCCAGAGCTCTTAAGCACACTCTTTTTGCTTTAGACCACGACTTCAACCGCTCAGTCTCAAGCTTTTTACTTGACACCTTCACGCCATAAGCACATGGTTAGAGACAGCTTGATTTAGCCGCTTAGGCCAGGATTTTATTCTTTTGGGCCCTCCTATCCATTAATGCTCAAAGCCTTGGATCCTTTTTACCCTTGCCTTTTGGTTTAAAGGGCTATTGGCTTTTTCTGCTTTCTTTTTCTTTTTTTCTTTCTTTTTCTTTATTTTTTTTTGCATTTTTTTGCATTTTTTTCGCAAGCCTTGTGTTTTTCACTGCTTTTTCTTGCTTCAAGAATCAATTTTTTATGATTTTTCAGATTATCAATAACATTTCTCTTTTTTCATTATTCTTTCAAGAGCCAACAAATTTAACATTCATAAACTTCACTATAAAAAATATGCACTGTTCAAACATTCATTCAGAAAACAAAAAGTATTGCCACCTTATCAAAATAATTAGACTAATTTCAGGATAAATTTCGAAACTATGCACTTCTTGTTCTTTTGCAAATAAAAATATTTTTTATTTAAGAAAGGCAAGAGATTCATGGAATCATTCATAGCTTTAAGACATAGACTCTAAACACTAATAATCATGTAATAAAGATAAAAACAAGATAGAAACTAAACATAAAAGCAGACAAATAATAATAAAAGACAAATAACAATAAAAGAAAAGAAATTAAAGACATAAAAATAAATGACTCTAATACTAATGCTCATGTAACTCTTAAAATAGGCCTCTAATAACAAAAGTTATCACAGATTTAGGACTCAAAAACCTTCATTTTGAGAGATACTTGCTCCTTCAATCTGTGGGACGTCTAGCTCTTTAAGGGGAAGCTTCTGGCGCTTTAGCTCCTATATCTCACGCCCTTGTTTTTTTGTTCTTTGAGTAGTTTGCAGAGCATGCTGTTTTGATTCTGCTGCTCTTCTTTGAGTTGATCCATAGCTTCTTGCAGCTTGATGACAGATGCTTCTAAGCGGGCCCAATATTCAAATTGAGAAATTTCTGGGAGGAGCTCATGCGCCCTCCTCTTGATGGGGTTGTCTTGAACTTGAGGTCCATCCATCACCTTTTTGGTGATTGGGCATTCAACTGGGATATATTCATCCACGCCTATCTTTACCCCCGCATCTTTATATAACAGACTAATCAAGCTTGGGTAAGCCAATTTAGCATAAGTGGATTCCTTGTTTGCAAATATGTAAATTTCACCAGGAATCAGCTGATGAATCTCTACTTCTTTTCCCAGCATAATATAGTGAATCATCACTGCTCTCTTTACAGTGACTTTAGAACGGTTGCTGGTTGGGAGTATAGAACGCCCAATAAATCCAGCTAACCTCTAGCAACTGGTTTGAGATCTCCTCTCTTTAGCTGGTTTTGGACACCTTTTGTATTGGTAATCCACTCGGTTCCAGGGAGGCATATGTCCTCTAGAACTTGATCTAGCCTTTTATCTTTGGCCATTCTCCTATTAAAGGATTCTGGATCATCTTGTAGTTGAGGAAGCTTGAGAACTTCTCTCACTTTGTCAAAGTTGAAGTAAATAATCTTCCATCTGACCATAGTCCGAAAGGAGTGGAAAGCAGTTCTCTCCAATCTTTGCTTATCCGTCATCCACAGATTTGTATAGAATTCCTGGACCATGTTTCTTCCAACATGTATCTCAGGATTAGCCAGGACTTCCCAGTCCCTGTTTTGAATCTGCTCTTGGATCTCTGGGTATTCATCTTCTTTTAGATTGAACTTAACTTCCGGGATCACTGATCATCTGCACACAATTTTGAAGTAATGGTCTGCATGTTCTTTGGTGCAGAAATTCTCATGCATCCAAGGTAGTTTTGGATTACTTTCTTTCTTGCCTCTTGAAGCGGTTTGTCTTCCTTTGGGATCCATGAGATCCGTTTGTTTTAGCTCAGGGATCACGGAAATCACACCAAACTTAGAGAGTTGCTTGTCCTCAAGCAAGAAGAAAAAGAAGATGAATAGAGGAAGAGAAGGGTTCGAATGATGGGTTAAAGGGGGTGGCCAAATGTATATTTAAAGGGGAGGGAGGGAATGGGTTCAAATTTTTGGGAAAAGATATGATTGAAAGATATGATTGATAAAAGATAAACATGATATGAAAAAGATAAGATTTTTTTTTCCAAAAATTAAAAGATATGAAAAAGATATGAGGAAGTTAAATCTGAATTTTTGTTTATGCATCTAAGAAATAAAAGATAATATGAATGGGTTAAAAAGATTTGAAAAGAAATTGGAAAGATGAATGAGTTTTTTAAAAAAAAGAATTGAAAAGAATGGAAGGAGAATTAAAAAGAATTTATAAGATTATGAATTTTTTGGAATGGAAATTAAAAAATGAAAGTTTGTAATATTTGGATGCAGAAAATTTTGAATTAAAACATGAAAATTCGAAAAAATTTGAATTGGAAATGAAATTACCTCTCCCCTTGCTGTTCTGGCGTTAAACACCTAGAATGATACCCATTCTGGCGTTTAACGCCCATCTGGTGGCCATTTTGGGCGTTTAACGCCCAGCCAGGTACCCTGGCTAGCGTTAAACGCCAGAAATCCTTCTTTAGTGGGTGTTTTTCTGAACGCCCAGAATGGTAGCCATTCTGGTGTTTAACGCCCAAATTGCCTCTTTACTGGCGTTTTTACGCCAGTGAGCTCTTTTTCTCTGTGATACCTCTGCTTTATGTTCTGAACCTTCATTTTCCTGACTTGTTCACTGAAAAGCATTAACAAACATGAATAGCAAAATTAAATGGACTTATATAATTGTTATAAACATCTAATTTTTTTGATAATGGCTGGGTCGCCTCCTAGCAAGCGCTTCTTTACAGTCTTTAGCTGGACTTTTACTGAGCTTTTAATTTAATCTCAGTTTTGAGCAATCTTGCTCAACATTGCCTTCGAGATAATGTTTGACTCTCTGTCCATTAACAATGAACTTTTTATCAGACTCCATATCTTGAAGCTGTACATATCAATATGGTGACACACTTGTGATCACATATGGTCCTTTCTACCGGGATTTCAATTTCCCAGGGAACAATCTGAGCCTAGAGTTAAACAACAGAACTTTCTATCCTATCTCAAAGACTCTAGATGACAGCTTTCTGTCATGCCATCTTTTTGCTTTCTTCTTGTAAATTTTAGCATTTTCGAAAGCATTGAGTCTGAACTCCTCCAGCTCATTCAATTGGAGTAATCTCTTCTCTCCAGCTAACTTGGCATCAAGGTTTAGGAACCTGGTTAGCCAGTAGGCCTTGTGTTCCAGTTCCACTAGCAGATGACAGGCTTTTTCATACACAAGCTGGTATGGAGAGGTCCCTATAGGAGTCTTGAATGCGGTTCTGTATGCCCACAGAGCATCATCCAGACTTCTTGCCCAATCCCTTCTACGGGTACTTACAGTCCGTTCCAGGATTCGTTTTAGTTCTCTATTCGAGACTTCAGCTTGCCCATTTGTCTATGGATGATATGGAGTTGCCACTTTGTGGTTAATTCCGTATCAGACCAGAGCAGAGTCAAGCTGTTTATTGCAGAAATGAGTGCCTCCATCACTGATCAGTATCCTAGGGACACCAAACCTGCTGAAGATATGCTTCTGGAGGAACTTCATCACTGTCTTAATATCATTAGTGGGTGTTGCAATTGTCTCTACCCATTTAGATACATAGTCTACTGCCACCAGAATATAAGTGTTTGAGTACGATGGTGAAAAAAGCCCCGTGAAGTCAATACCCCATACATCAAATAACTCAATCTCTAAGATCCCTTGCTGAGGCATGGCATAACCGTGAGGTAGATTACCAGCTCTCTAGCAACTGTCACAGTTACGTACAAACTCTCGGGAGTCTCTATAGAGAGTAGGCCAGTAGAAGCCACATTGGAGAACTTTTGTGGCTGTTCGCTCACCTCCGAAATGTCCTCCATATTGTGATCCATGGCAATGCCATAGGATCTTTTATGCCTCTTCTCTAGGCACACATCTACGGATTACTCTGTCTGCACACCTTTTAAAGAGATATGGTTCATCTCACAAGTAGTACTTTGCATCAGAAATTAATTTTTTTATTTGCTGTTTACTGTACTCTTTGGGTATGAATCTCACAGCTTTATAGTTTGCAATGTCTGCAAACCACGGTACTTCCTGAATGGCAAAGAGTTGCTCATCCGGAAAGGTTTCAAAGATCTCAGTAGGAGGGAGGGAAGCTCCTGCTACTGGTTCTATTCGGGACAAGTGATCAGCTACTTGATTCTTTGACCCTTTTCTATCTCTTATTTCTATATCAAACTCTTACAGAAGCAGCACCCATCTCATGAGTCTGTGTTTTGAATCCTACTTTGTGAGGAGATATTTTAGAGCAGCATGGTCAATGTACACAATCACTTTTGATACTACTAAATAAGATCTGAACTTGTCAATGGCATAAACCACTGCAAGCAACTCCTTTTCTGTGGTTGTGTAATTCTTCTGCGCATCATTTAAAACACGGCTAGCATAATAAATGACATACAGAAGCTTGTTATGTCTCTGTCCTAATACTGCACCAATGGCATGGCCACTGGCATCACACATTAGTTCGAATGGTAATGTCCAGTCTGGTGCAGAAATGACTGGTGCTGTGACCAGCTTAGCTTTCAGAGTCTCAAACACCTGCAGAGACTCTGTATCAAAGATAAATGGCACGTCAGTAGCTAGCAGATTACTCAGGGATTTTGCAATTTTTGAAAAATCCTTTATAAACCTCCTATAGAATCCTGCATGTCCCAGAAAGCTTCTGATTACCTTAACATTGGCAGGTGGTGGTAATTTTTCAGTTACCTCTACCTTAGCTTGATCCACCTCTATTTCCTTGTTTAAAATTTTGTGCCCAAGGACAATTTCTTCAGTCACCATAAAGTGACATTTCTCCCAGTTTAAAACCAGATTAGTCTCTTGGCACCTTTTCAGAACAAGTGCTAGATGGTCAAGACAGGAGCTGAATGAGTCTCCAAATACTGAGAAGTCATCCATGAAGACTTCCAGAAATTTCTCTACCATATCAGAGAAAATAGAGAGCATGCACCTCTGAAAGGTTGCAGGTGCATTGCACAGACCAAATGGCATCCTTCTGTAAGCAAATACTCCAGATGGACATGTGAATACTGTTTTCTCTTTGTCCTAAGGATCTACTGCAATTTGGTTGTAACCTGAATAGCCATCCAAAAAGTAGTAGTATTCATGGCCTGCTAGTCTCTTGATGAGCGGATATTTTATACGCTTTTTAGGGGTATTTTCATATATTTTTAGTATAATCTAGCTATTTTTTAGTATATTTTTATTAGTTTTTATGCAAAAATCACATTTCTGGACTTTACTATGAGTTTGTGTATTTTTCTGTGATTTCAGGTATTTTCTGGCTGAAATTGAGGGACCTGAGCAAAAATCTGATTCAGAGGCTGAAAAAGGACTGCAGATGTTGTTGAATTCTGACCTCCTTGCACTCAAAATGGATTTTCTGGAGCTACAGAAGCCCAATTAATACGCTCTGAATTGCGTTGGAAGGTAGACATCCAGGGCTTTCCAGAAATATATAATAGTCCATACTTTGCCCAAGTTTTGATGATGCAAATTGGCGTTTAACGCCAAGGCTTTACCCTATTCTGGCGTTAAACGCCAGAAACAGGTTGCAAACCATAGTTAAACGCCAGAAATAGGCTACAACCTGGCGTTTAACTCCAAAAAAAGTTTCTACATATGAAAGCTTCAATGCTCAGCCCAAGCACACACCAAGTGGGCTACGAAAATGGATTTCTGCACTATCTATCTTAGTCTACTCAATTTCTGTAAACCTAGGTCACTAGCTTAGTATAAAAACTACTTTTAGAGATTTATTTTGCATCTCATGATATTTTCACGTTTTACCTTGTATCTCTACAGCATGAGTCTCTAAACTCTATGATTGGGGGTGAGAAGCTCTGCTGTGTCTCGATGAATTAATGCAATTACTTCTATTTTCTATTCAACACGCTTGTTTCTGTTCTAAGATATTCACTCGTACTTAACCCTGAAGAATGTGATGATCCGTGACACTCATCACCATTCTTAACCTATGAACGTGTGCCTGACAACCACTTACGTTCTATCTGTAATAGCTTGAGTGTATATCTCTTGGGTTCCTGGTTCAGGAGTTTGATTGCCTCTCCTGACAACAGAGCGTTCAATTCTATGAATCCAGAGTCTTCGTGGTAAAAGCTAGAATCAATTGGCAGCATTCCTGAGATTCGGAACGTCTAAACCTTGTCTGTGGTATTCTGAGTAGGACCTGGGAAGGGATGACTGTGACGAGCTTCAAACTCACAAGTATTAGGTGTAGTGACAGACGCAAAAGGATCAATGGATCCTATTCCAGCACAAGTGAGAACCGACAGATGATTAGCCATGTACATGGACCTTTTTCACTGAGAGGACGGATGATAGCCATTGACAACGGTAATCTACCAACATACAGCTTGCCACGGAAGAAACCTGCATGCGTGAAATCCAGAAGACAGAGCATCTCCAAAACCTCAATCTGTTCTCCATTACTGCATAACAAGTATTATTTATTTTATGTTAATTACTCTTCATAAATCCAACAATTTTTATTATAAATTTCCTGACTAAGAATTACAAAATAACCATAGCTTGCTTCAAGCCGACAATCTCCGTGGGATCGACCCTTACTCACGTAAGGTATTACTTGGACGACCCAGTGCACACTTGCTGGTTAGTGGTACGAGTTGTGAAAAGTGTGATTTACAATTCGTGCATCAAGTTTTTGGCGCCGTTATCGGGGATTGTTCGAGTATGGACAACTGACGGTTTATTTTGTTGCTTAGATTAGGAAAAATTTATCTTTTTAGTTTAGAGTCACTAAAATTGCGTCTTCTATTATTGTTTTTGGTTGAAACTTCTTTTTTAAATCCTTATTTTCTCTTTTTAAATTTTTCGAAAATTTTTATAAACTAATAATTGAGTTTTTCTGTTTGAGTTTAGTTTCATATTTTAAGTTTGGTGTCCTTTGTGTTTCTGTTTCTTAAAAATTTTTCAAAAGTTGTTCTTAGTGTTCATTGTGATATTCAAAGCTTTCCTATTTATTTTCCTTGTTTTGATCTAAAAATTTAAGTTTGGTGTCAGTTTTACTGTTTTTCTCTTTCTTCATTAAATTCAAAATTATCTTTTCTCTTTATTCTAATTAATTTTTGAATTTTCCCTTAAAAATTCAGATTTCTATTTTAAAACTTTTTATTCTATCTTATCTTAGTTTTGAAATTTCAAAATTCAAAATCTTTTTCAAAAATCATATCCAAAGTTTTTTCAAATCTTCTTAATTAAGTAATTACTTTAGTTTTCAAATTTATTTTTCTGTTAGTTTTTGAAATTTATATTTTAATTTCTAATTATTTTATTTTATCTTATTATTTTTATTTATTTTTAATTATTTGGTTTATTTCTACTCAAATAAAATAAAAACAAAAATATATTTTATTTACAATTCATATCAATTCCCTTTTATCCATCATGGACCTAAATGGGAATGAACAGTCCAGAAGGACTCTGGGGTCATATGCTAACCCCATTACTGCTGCATATGGGAGCAGCATCTATATACCTCCCATCAAAGCAAGCAGTTTTGAGCTAAATTCATAGCTCATTGTCATGGTGCAGCAAAATTACCAGTATTCCGGTCTTTCACAGGAAGAATCTACTGAGTTTCTGGCATAGTTCTTGCAAATTGCTGACACAGTACGTGACAAGGAAGTAGATCAGGATGTCTACAGATTATTACTGTTTCCATTTGCTGTAAAAGATCAAGCTAAGAGGTGGTTAAATAATCAACCTACAGCAAGCATAAGAACATGAAAACAGTTATCAGACAAATTCCTGAAAAAATCAATATTTCTCTCCAAAAAGGATGACACAGCTAAGGCTGGACATCCAAGGCTTTAAACAAGAGGATGATGAATCCCTTTATCACGCCTGAGAGAGGTACAGAGGGATGCTAAGGAAATACCCCTCTGAAATATTTTCAGAGTGGGTGCAATTAGACATCTTCTACTATGGGATTACAGAAAAAGCTCAGATATCTCTAGACCACTCAGCTGGTGGATCTATACACATGAGAAAGACTATTGAAGAGGCTCAAGAGCTTATTGATATAGTTGCTAGAAATCAGCATCTGTACATAAGTAATGAGTCCTCCATGAAAGAAGAAGCTAAGGCAGTATCAACTAACTTTAGTCCTCAAGAACAAGTTACTGAACTCAATCAGCAACTATCTTCTATAACAAGGCAGTTAGCAGAATTTAAGGAGATGCTACAAGAAACCAAAATTGCTAACAAGGATATAGAATCACAATTGAATCAAATAAAACAACAGCTATCAAAACAGATAACAGAGGAGTGCCAAGCAGTTTAATTAAGGAGTGGAAAAACATTAAATATCTCAACTCAAAGCAGCAGAAAGCCAAGAAGGGAACAGCTGACAGAGGATGAGCAACCTGCTACCCAAAATCACTCTGAGGACAGTAAGAGCCCAGAGAGGAATAAGTCTGGCGTTCAAGCGCCATAAAAGGGTAGGAATCTGGCGTTAAACGCCCAATCCATGTCCAGTTCTGGCGTTCAAACGCCAGTGAGGGATCAGACACCTGCAAGTGTTGATAATAACTCCCTCAAGAAGGCTTCTCAACCTGCCTCTGTAGAAAATAAACCTGCAGCAACTAAGGTTGAAGAATATAAAGCCAAAATGCCTTATCCTCAGAAACTCCACCAAGCGAAACAGGATAAACAATTTGCCCGCTTTGCAGACTATCTCAGGACTCTTGAAATAAAGATTCCGTTTGCAGAGGCACTCGAGCAAATACCCTCTTATGCTAAGTTCATGAAAGAGATCTTAAGTCATAAGAAGGATTGGAGAGAAACAGAAAACTTTTTCTCACTGAAGAATGCAGTGCAGTCATCCTAACAAGCTTACCAGAAAAGCTTAAGGATCCCAGAAGCTTTATGATACCATGCACATTAGAGGGTACTTGTACCAAGACAGCTTTATGTGACCTCAGGGCAAGTATCAATCTAATCCCTGCATCCACTATCAGAAAGCTTGGCTTGACTGAAGAGGTCAAACCAACCCGGATATGTCTTCAACTTGCTGATGGCTCCATTAAATATCCATCAGGCATAATTGAGGACATGATTGTCAAGGTTGGGCCATTTGCCTTTTTCACTGACTTTGTAGTGCTGGAGATAGAGGAGCACAAGAGTGCAACTCTCATTCTAGGAAGACCCTTCCTAGCAACTGGACGAACCCTCATTGATGTCCAAAAAGGAGAAGTGACCTTAAGAGTCAATGAGGATGAGTTCAGGCTGAATGCTGTTAAGGCAATGAAGCATCCAGACACATCAAAAGACTGCATGAGTGTTTATATTATTGACTCCCTGGTAGAGGAGATCAACATGGCTGAGAGTCTTAAATCAGAGCTAGAAGACATCTTTAATGATGTTCAGCCTGATCTGGAGGAATCAGAGGAAATTACAGAGGCTCTGAAAATTCCTCAGGAAGAGGAGAAACCTCCTAAACCCGAGCTCAAACCACTACCACCATCCTTGAAATATGCATTTCTGGGAGAAGGTGACACTTTTCCGGTGATCATAAGCTCTGCTTTAAATCCACAGGAAGAGAAAGCACTACTTCAAGTGCTAAGGACACACAAGACAGCTCTTGGGTGGTCCATAAGTGATCTTAAAGGCATCAGCCCAGCAAGATGCATGCACAAGATCCTATTGGAGGACGATGCTAAGCCAGTGGTTCAACCACAGAGGCGGCTAAAATCTAGCCATGAAGGAGGTAGTGCAGAAAGAGGTCACCAAGTTACTAGAGGCTGGGATTATTTATCCTATTTCTGATAGCCCCTGGGTGAGCCCTGTCCAAGTTGTCCCCAAGAAGAGAGGCATGACAGTGGTTCATAATGAAAAAAATGAACTAGTTCCTACAAGAACAGTTACAGGGTGGCGTATGTATATTGACTACAGAAGGCTCAATACTGCCACCAGAAAGGATCACTTTTCTTTACCATTCATAGACCAGATGCTAGAAAGACTAGCAGGTCATGATTATTACTATTTTTTGGATGGCTATTCAGGTTACAACCAAATTACAGTAGATTCTCAGGACCAAGAGAAAACAGCATTCACATGTCCTTCTGGAATGTTTGCCTACAGAAGGATGCCTTTAGGTCTGTACAATGCACCTGCAACCTTTCAGAGGTGCATGCTCTCTATCTTCTCTGATATGGTAGAAAAATTTTTGGAAGTCTTCATGGATGACTTTTCAGTATTTGGAGACTCATTCAGCTCCTGCCTTGACCATTTAGCACTTGTTCTGAAAAGATGCCAAGAGACCAACCTAGTTTTAAACTGGGAAAAATGTCACTTTATGGTGACTGAAGGAATTGTCCTTGGGCATAAAATTTCAAACAAGGGAATAGAGGTGGATCAAGCTAAAGTGGAAGTAATTGAAAAATTACCACCACCTGCCAATATTAAGGCAATCAGAAGCTTTCTAGGGCATGCAGGATTCTATAGGAGATTTATAAAGGATTTTTCAAAAATTGCAAAACCTCTGAGCAATCTGCTAGCTTCTGACACACCATTTGTGTTTGACACAGAGTGTCTGCAAGCGTTTGAAACTCTGAAAGCTAAGCTGGTCACAGCACCAGTTATTTATGCACCAAACTGGACATTGCCATTCGAACTAATGTGTGATGCCAGTGACCATGCTACTCTTAAATATCTACTTACAAAGCAGGATTCAAAACCCAGGCTCATAAGATGGGTGCTGCTTCTGCAAGAGTTTGATATAGAAATAAGAGACAGAAAAGGGACAGAAAACCAAGTGGCTGATCATCTGTCCCGGATAGAACCAGTAGAAGGAGCGTCCCCCCCCCTCTATTGAGATCTCTGAAACCTTTCTGGATGAGCAATTGTTTGCCATTCAGAAAATACCATGTTTGCAGACATTGCAAACTATAAAGCTGCAAGATTCATACCCAAGGAGTACAGCAGGCAACAAACAAAAAAATTAATTACTGATGCAAAGTACTACTTGTGGGATGAACTATATCTCTTTAAGAGATGTGCGGATGGAATAATCCGTAGATGTGTGCCTAGAGAAGAAGCACAGAAGATCATATGGCATTTTCATGGATCACAATATGGAGGACATTTCGGAGGTGAGCGAACAGCCACTAAAGTCCTCCAATATGGGTTCTACTGGCCTACTCTCTATAAAGACTCCCGAGAGTTTGTACGTAACTAGGACAGTTGCTAGAGAGTTGGTAATCTGCCTCATGGTTACGCCATGCCTCAGTAAGGGATCTTAGAGATTGAGTTGTTTGACGTATGGGGTATAGACTTCATGGGACCTTTCCCACCATCATACTCAAACACCTATATTCTAGTGGCAGTCGACTATGTATCCAAATAGGTAGAGGCCATTGCAACACCCACTAATGATACTAAGACAGTGTTGAAGTTCCTCCAGAAACATATCTTTAGCAGGTTTGGTGTCCCTAGAGCACTAATCAGTGATGGGGCACTCACTTCTGCAAAAAAAACAACTGTACTCTGCTATGGTCAGATATGGAATTAGCCACAAAGTAGCAACTCCATATCATCCACAGACAAATGAGCCGGCTGAAGTCTTTAATAGAGAACTAAAAAGAATCCTGGAATGGACTGTAATTACCCGTAGAAGGGATTGGGCAAGAAGCTTGGATGGGGCTCTGTGGGCATACAGAACAGCATTCAAGACTCCTATAGGGACCTCTCCATACCAACTTGTATATGGTAAGGCCTGTCATTTGCCCGTGGAACTAGAACATAAGGCCTACTGGACAACCAGATTCCTAAACTTTGATGCCAAATTAGCTGGAGAGAAAAGATTGCTCCAGCTGAATGAGCTAGAGGAATTCAGACAATACTTTTGAAAATGCTAAGATTTACAAAGAGAAAGAAAAAAGGTGGCATGATAAGAAACTGTCACCCAGGGTCTTTGAACCAGGACAAAATGTTCTGCTGTTCAACTCTAGGCTCAGATTATTCCCAGGAAAACTGAAATCCCGGTGGAAAGGACCATATGTGATTACAAGTGTGTCACCATATGGCTATGTGGAGCTTCAAGACATTGATTTTAATAAAAAGTTCATTGTTAATGGACAGAGAATCAAGCATTATCTTGAAGGCAATGTTGAGCAAGAATGCTCAAAGCTGAGACTAGATTAAAGCTCAGTAAAGTCCAGCTAAAGACAATAAAGAAGCACTTGCTGGGAGGCAACCCAGCCATTAGTAATGTTTATTTGTTATGCAAATAATAATTATATGAGTTTTATATAAATTGTCTTTAAGAATGATTAACAATTGCAGGAGTTCACAGAGTTACAGAAGAATTCAGAGTATAAAGCAGAGAAAAGGAGCTCACTGGCACAAAAAGAAGCATCTACTGGGCGTTTAACGCCAGTAAAGATAGCTTTCTGGGCGTTAAATGCCAAAATGGGTATCATTCTGGGCGTTTAACGCCAGAACTGCAGCATCCTGGATGTTTAGAAAAATGCCCAGTGACAAAGGATTTCTGGCGTTTAATGCCAGGCAGGGTACCTGGCTGGGAGTTAAACGCCCAAAACAAGCAACAACTAGGCGTTTAACGCCAGATGTGTGGAGGGGAGGAAGTTTGTTTCCAACTCAATTTTTTTTTTAATTTTCATGATTTCATCCATAATTTCTTGCATAAACATATTACAAAGTATCATCTTTCAATATCAATTTCAAAAAAAATTTTAAAGTTTTTTTTCTAATCCTAAAAATCTTTTTTAAATCTTCTTCAATTTCTTTTCAAATCTTTTTCAAAACTCATCTATCTTTTTAAATTCTTCTCATATCTTTTTTTACTTATCCTATTATCTTTTCAAATTCAGATTTATCTTTTTCAAATCCATCATATCTTTTCAATTTTAAAATTTCATATTCTTCATATCATATTTATCTTTTACAAATAATATCTTCTATCATATCTTTTTCAAAATTTTCAAACCTACCCCTACCTTATAAATTCACACTCGGCCTCCCCCTCTCCTCCACCATTCAAATTTGTCCCTCCTTCTATTCCTCTCCTCTCCTTTCTTTTGCTTGAGGACAAGCAAACCTCTAAGTTTGGTGTGCTATTCGTGATCCCTGAGCTAAGACTCACTAAGATCATAGCTCCTAAAGGAAAACAAACCACTTCAAGAGGCAAGAAAGAGAATATTCCAAAACCACTTTGGAATCAAGAGAGGTTCTTAACCAAAGAATATGCAGACCATTACTACAAAATAATGGGTCTAAGATCAGTGATCCTGGAAGTTAAATTCGATCTAAAAGAAGACAAATATCCGGAGATCTAAGAGCAGATTCAAAAAAGAGGCTGGGAAATTCTGGCTAATCCTGAGACAAAGGTGGGTAGAAACATGGTTAAGGAATTCTACGCAAATCTGTGGCAAACAGATAAGCAGAGATTAACTGGAGCCGACTTTTATACCTTTCGAACCTTGGTCAGAGGGAAGATTATGTACTTCCACCAGGACAAAATAAGAGAGGTCTTCAAGCTGCCTCAATTACAAGATGATCCAGAATCCTTTAATAGGAGAATTGTGAGATTTGATAAGCGCTTAGACCAAGTTCTAGAGGACATATGCATCCCTGGAACCAAATGAATAACCAATACAAAGGGTGTCCCAAATCAACTCAAGAGAGGAGATCTCAAACCAATTGCTAGGGGCTGGTTGGATTTCAAAGGGCGTTCTATACTGCCCACCAGCAACCGCTCTGAAGTCAATGTCAAAAGAGCAGTGATGATCCACTGCATTATGTTGGAAAACGAAGTGGAGATTTATCATCTGATTTCTTGTGAGCTCTACACCATTGCAAATAAGAACTCCACTGATGCCAAATTGGCTTACCCAAACCTAATCTCTCTGCTGTGTAAAGATGCTGGGGTGAAGATGGGAGTGGATGAGTATATCCCAGTCGAGCAACCAATCACCAAAAAGTTAATGGAAGAACAACAAGTGCAGGATAACTCCATCAAAAGGAGGGCACAAGAGTTCCTCCCAGAAATCCCTCTGATTGACTACTGGACCCGCCTAGAAGCATCTGTCACTAAGTTGCAAGAAGCTATGGATCAAATGAAAGAAGAACAACAAGTTCAAAATAGCATGCTCTGCAAACTGCTGAAGGAACAAGAGGAGCAAGGGCGTGAGCTACAGTAGCTGAAGCACCATAAGCTGTCTCTTGAAGGGCCAAGAACCCCACAGATTAAAAGAGCATCCATCTCCCAAGATAAAAGTTGTTGAGTCCTAATCTTAGTCTTAACTCTGTGATAACTTTTACTATTAGAAATCTACCTTAGGAGTTATATGAGTAGTATTAATTAGTATCTTTATTTTTATTTTTATGCCCCAAATAAGTTATAATTTATTTTTCTTATCATCATTAAACATGAATAAAATAGCAGATTTTTAGAATAAGGAAGCAATTTTATTTTCGAGTTCTTAATAAGAAGAATTCATATTATTTATATGTGGTGGCAATACTTTTTATTTTCTGAATGAATGCTTGAACAGTGCATATGTCTTTTGAATTTGTTGTTTATGAATGTTAAAATTGTTGGCTCTTAAAGAAAGATGAAAAAGAGAAATATTATTGATAATCTGAAAAATCATGAAATTGATTCTTGAAGCAAGAACAAGCAGTGAAGAACAAAGCTTGCGAAAAAAATGGTGAAAATAAAAGAAAATAAAGAAAAAGAAAAAGCAAGCAGAAAAAGTCAGTAACCCTTTAAACCAAAAGGCAAGGGTAAAAAGGATCCAAGGCTTTGAGCATTAATGGATAGGAGGGCCTAAAGGAATAAAATCTTGGCCTAAGCGGCCAAACCAAGCTGTCCCTAACCATGTGCTTGTGGCGTGAAGGTGTCAAGTGAAAAGCTTGAGACTGGGTGGTTAAAGTCGTGATCCAAAGCAAAAAGAGTGTGCTTAAGGACTCTAGACACCTCTAACTGGGGATTTTAGCAAAGCTAAGTCACAATCTGAAAATGTTCACCCAATTATGTGTCTGTGGCATTTATGTATCCGGTGGTAATACTGGAAAACAAAGTGCTTAGGGCCACGGCCAAGACTCATAAAATAGCTGTGTTTAAGAATCAACATACTAAACTAGGATAATCAATAACACTATCTGAATTCTGAGTTTCAATAGATGCCAATCATTCTGAACTTCAAAGGATAAATGGAGATGCCAAAACTGTTCGAAAGCAAAAAAGCTGCTAGTCCCGCTCATCTAATGAGAATTTGAGGTTCATATGAAACTCTGAGATGTTATTGCCTCTTGATTTTCTTTCTATCCTATTTTATTTATCTAGTTGCTTGAGAACAAGCAACAGTTTAAGTTTGGTGTTGTAATAAGCGGATATTTTATACACTTTTTAGGGGGATTTTCATATAGTTTTTAGTAGAATCTAGCTACTTTTTAGTATATTTCTATTAGTTTTTATGAAAAAATCACATTTCTGGACTTTACTATGAGTTTGTGTATTTTTCTGTGATTTCAGGTATTTTTTGGCTGAAATTGAGGGACCTGAGCAAAAATCTGATTCAGAGGCTGAAAAAGGACTGCATATGCTGTTGGATTCTGACCTCCCTGCACTCGAAATGGATTTTATGGAGCTACAGAAGCCAAATTGGCGCTCTCTAAATTGCGTTGGAAAGTAGACATCCAGGGCTTTCCAGCAATATATAATAGTTCATACTTTGCCCAAGTTTTGACGACGCAAATTGGCATTTAACGCCAAGTCTTTACCCTATTCTGGCGTTAAACGCCAGAAACAGGTTGCAAACCAGAGTTAAACGCCAGAAATAGGCTACAACCTGGCGTTTAACTCCAAAAAAAGTCTCTACACATGAAAGCTTCAATGCTCAGTCCAAACACACACCAAGTGGGCCCCGGAAGTGGATTTCTCTATCTTAGTCTATTCAATTTCTGTAAACCTAGGTCACTAGCTTAGTATAAAAACTACTTTTACAGATTTATTTTGCATCTCATGACATTTTCACATTTTACCTTATATCTCTACAGCATGAGTCTCTAAACTCCATGATTGGGGGTGAGGAGCTCTGCTGTGTCTCGATGAATTAATGCAATTACTTCTATTTTCTATTCAACACGCTTGTTTCTGTTCTAAGATATTCACTCGTACTTAACCCTGAAGAATGTGATGATCCGTGACACTCATCATCATTCTCAACCTATGAAGGCGTGCCTGACAACCACTTACGTTCTATCTGTAATAGCTTGAGTGTATATCTCTTGGGCTCCTGGTTCAGAAGTTTGATTGCCTCTCCTGACAACAGAGCGTTCAATTCCATGAATCCAGAGTCTTCGTGGTAAAAGCTAGAATCAATTGGCAGCATTCCTGAGATCTGGAACGTCTAAACCTTGTCTGTGGTATTCTGAGTAGGACCTGGGAAGGGATGACTGTGACGAGCTTCAAACTCAAAAGTATTGGGCGTAGTGACAGATGCAAAAGGATCAATGGATCCTATTCCAGCACAAGTGAGAACCGACAGATGATTAGCCATGTACATGGACCTTTTTCACTGAGAGGACGGATGGCAGCCATTGACAATGGTGATCCACCAACATACAGCTTGCCACGGAATAAACCTGCGTGCGTGAAGAAGAAGACAGTAGGAAAGCAGAAATTCAGAAGACAGAGCATCTCCAAAACCTCAATCTGTTCTCCATTACTGCATAACAAGTATTATTTATTTTATGTTAATTACTCTTCATAAATCCAACATTTTTTATTATAAATTTCCTAACTAAGAATTACAAAATAACCATAGCTTGCTTCAAGCCGATAATCTCCGTGGGATCGACCCTTACTCACGTAAGGTATTACTTGGACGACCCAGTGCACTTGCTGGTTAGTGGTACGAGTTGTGAAAAGTGTGATTTACAATTCGTGCACCATCTCTCTAGCATCTGGTCTATGAATGGTAAAGGAAAATGATCCTTTCTGGTGGCTGTATTGAGTCTTCTGTAGTCAATACACATACGCCACCCTATAACTGTTCTTGTAGGGACCAGTTCATTCTTTTCATTATGAACCACTGTCATGCCTCCCTTCTTGGGGACAACTTGGACAGGGCTCACCCAGGGGCTATCAGAAATAGGATAAATAATACCAGCCTCTGGTAACTTAGTGACCTCTTTCTGCAGCACCTCTTTCATGGCTGGATTCAGCCGCCTCTGTGGTTGAACCACTGTCTTAGCATCATCCTCCAATAGGATCTTGTGCATGCATCTAGCTGGGATAATGCCCTTAAGATCACTTATGGACCACCCAAGAGTTGTCTTGTGTGTCCTTAGCACCTGAATTAGTGCTTTCTCTTCCTGTGGCTCTAAAGCAGCGCTTATGATTACCGGAAAAGTGTCATCGTCTCCCAGAAATGCAAATTTCAGGGATGGTGGTAGTGGTTTAAGCTCGGCTTAGGAGGCTTCTCCTCTTCCTGATAAGTTTTCAGAGGTTCTTCTATTTTCTCTGGTTCCTCCAGATCAGGCTGAACATCTTTAAAAATGTCCTCTAGCTCTGATTCGAGACTCTCAGTCATATTGACCTCTTCCACCAGGGAGTCAATAATATCAGCACTCATACAGTCCTTTGATGTGTCTGGATGCTGCATAGCTTTGACAGTATTCAACTTAAACTCATCCTCATTGACTCTCAGGGTTATCTCCCCTTTTTGGACGTCAATGAGGGTTCGTCCAGTTGCTAGGAAAGGTCTTCCTAGAATGAGAGTTGCACTCTTATGCTCCTCCATTTCAAGCGCTACAAAGTCAGTGGGAAAGGCAAATGGCCCAACCTTGACAATCATGTCCTCAATTACGCCTAATGGAATCTTAATGGAGCCATCAGCAAGTTGGAGGCATATCCGGGTTGGTTTAACTTCATCAGTCAAGCCAAGCTTTTTGATAGTGGATGCAGGTATTAGGTTGATACTTGCTCCAATATCACATAGAGCTGTCTTGGTACAAGCACCCTCTAATGTGCATGGTATCATAAAGCTTCCGGGATCTTTAAGCTTCTCTGGTAAGCTTTTCAGAATGACTGCACTGCATTCTTCAGTGAGGAAAACTTTTTCAGTTTCTCTCCAATCCTTCTTATGACTTAAGATCTCTTTCATGAACTTAGCATAGGAGAGTATTTGCTCAAGTGCCTCTGCAAACGAAATCTTTATTTCAAGAGTCCTGAGATAGTCTACAAAGTAGGCAAATTATTTATCCTGTTCCGCTTGGCGGAGTTTCTGAGGACAAGGCATCTTGGCTTTATATTCTTCAACCTTAGTTGCTGCAGGTTTATTTCCTACAGAAGGGGTTGGAGAAGCCTGCTTAAGGGGGTTGTTATCAGCACTTGCATGTGTCTGATCCCTTATTGGCGTTTGAACGCCAGAATTGAGTACTTTTTGGGAGTTTAACGTTGGATTGCCACCATTTTCTGGCGTTTGGACGCCAGAATTAGGCATCCACTGGGTGTTTAACGCCAGTTTTTCACCCTTTTCTGGCGTTTGAACGCCAGAATTATTCCTCTCTGGGCTCTTACTATCCTCAGATGGATTTTGGATAGTGGCTTGGTCATTCTCTTTCAGTTGTTCCTTTCTTGGCTTTCTGCTACCTTGAGTTGAGACATTCAATGTCTTTCCACTTCTTAAATGAACAGCTTGGCACTCTTCTATTATCTGTTTAGATAGCTGTTGTCTTGTCTGATCCAATTGTGCTTCCATATTCTTGTTAGCATTTTTAGTGTCTTGGAGAATCTCTTTAAATTTTGCTAACTGTTTTGTTATAAGAAGCAATTGCTGATTGAGTTCAACAACTTGTTCTGGAGGGCTAAGTTCAGTGGATACTACTTTAGCCTCTTCTTTCATGGAGGACTCACTACTTAAATACAGATGTTAATTTCTAGCAACTGTATCAATGAGCTCTTGAGCCTATTCAGTTGTCTTTCTCATATGTATAGATCCACCAGCTGAGTGGTCTAGAGATATTTGGGCCTTTTCTGTAAGCCCATAGTAAAAGATGTCTAACCGCACCCATTCTGAAAACATTTCAGAGGGGCATTTCCTTAGCATTTCTCTGTACCTCTCCCATGCATTATAAAGAGATTCATTATCCTCTTTCTTAAAGCCTTGGATATCTAGCCTTAGTTGTGTCATCCTTTTTGGAGGGAAATATTGATTCAGAAATTTATCTGATAGCTGTTTCCATGTTCTTATGCTTGCTGTGGGTTGGTTATTTAACCACCTCTTAGCTTGATCTTTTACAGCAAATGGAAATAGTAATAATCTGTAGACATCCTGATCTACTTTCTTATCACGTACTATGTCAGCAATTTGTAAGAACTGTGCCAGAAACTCAGTAGGTTCTTCCTATGGAAGACCGAAATACTGGCAATTTTGCTGCACTATGATAATGAGCTAAGGGTTTAGCTCAAAACTGCTGACTTTGATGGGGGGTATACAGATACTACTCCCATATGAAGCAGTAGTGGGGTTAGCATACGATCCCAGAGTCCTTCTGGACTGTTCATTTCCACTTGGATCCATGATGGAGAAAGGGAGATGATGTGGATTGTAAATAGAAATTTTATTCCCCTCTTTTTTTTTTGAAAAATAAAATAAAAAAATAGAATATTTTTTTTATTTTATTTAATTAAGGATAAACCGAATTCAAAATAAAATAAAATAAAATAATTAGAAAATAGAATATATGTTTTGAAAACTAAAAGAAAAAGAAATAAAAGAAATTCGAATACTAAAATGATTAATTAATTAAAAAGATTTGAAAAATTTTGGATATAATTTTCAAAAAATGAAGAGAGAAAAAGCGGTTAGGAAGTTTTGAAAAAGATATGTCTTAAAATTAAAGATACTTGTAAGAAAATAAATAAATAAAAAAAATTTGAAGAAGATATGATTTTAAAGTTTTAAAGATTGAAACTTTCTTAACAAGGAAACACCAAACATAAAATTTTTCAATCAAAATAATAAAATGGGACAAGTAATCGAAAATTATGAATAAGAAAAGATAAAGATTTTGAAAAATTTTATAAAGGATTTTTGAAAAATATAAAAAGAAAATTGAAAAAGATTTAAAAAGATAAATTTTAAAATTGAAATTTTAACTTAACTAACAAGAAACTACCAAATTTTAAAAATTTTGAATAAGTCAACCTAAGGAATTCGAAAATGATGAGTAAATAAAGGAAAAGATATTATATTTTTTTTAATTTAATGAGGAAAGAGAAAAACAATAAAATGACACCAAACTTAGAATTTTTAGATCAAAACAAAGAAAACAAACAAGAAAACTTTGAATGTCAAGATGAACACCAAGAACAAATTTTGGAAATTTTTAAGAAAATAAAAACACAAAGGACACCGAACTTAAAAATTTTTATACTTTAAATACTAATAATTCGAAAATGCACAAGAAAAACAAGAAAAGACACAAAATAAGAAAAACTAAAGATCAAACAAGGAAAATAAACAAGAACAACTTGAAGATTAAGAAAGAACATGGAACATAAAACTCAAAAATATGAAGAACAAAAAGAACATAAAATTCGAAAAATTTGGAGGAAAGTAAAAACATGCAATTGACACCAAACTTAAAGCATGAAACTAAACTCAAACAGAAAACTCAAAGGAGAATTAAAGATTAATAAAGAAAAATAAGCTTTTTGAAAAGAAAATAAAAGACTCAAATTTAGTGACTCTAAACCAAAAAGATAAATTTTTCCTAATCTAAGCAACAAAATAAACCGTCAGTTGTCCAAACTTGAACAATCCCCGACAACGGCGCCAAAAACTTGGTGCACGAAATTGTGATCACACTTTTCACAACTCCGCATAACTAACCAGCAAGTGCACTGAGTTGTCCAAGTAATACCTTACGTGAGTAAGGGTCGATCCCACGGAGATTGTCGGCTTGAAGCAAGCTATAGTTATCTTGTAAATCTTAGTCAGGAGATTAATGATAAAAATGATTTTTGTTTATGAAAAGTAAATAACATGAAATAAATGATACTTGTGATTCAGTGATGAGGAACAGGTTGAGGTTCCAGAGATGCTCTGTCGTCTGAATCTCTGCTTTCTTACTGTCTTCTTCTCCAAACACGCATGGCTTCCTTCAATGGCAAGTTGTATGATCCTCTCGGATGAAAAATACTAGGTACGATCTCTGCACGGCTAATCAAATGTCGGATTTCTTGTCTCGGATGAAAAATACCAGGTACAGCTACCGCACGGCTAATCATCTGTCGGTTCTCACTAGCGTCGGAATAGGAACTCTCTATCCTTTTGCACACTGTCACTGCGCCCAACATTCGTGAGTTTGAAGCTCGTCACAGTCATCCCTTCCCAGAAACTACTCGGAATACCACAGACAAGATTTAGACTTTCTGGATCCTAGGAATGCTGCCAATTGGTTCTAGCCTCTACCACGAAGGTTCTAATCTCACGGACTCGGTCCGTGGATCAGAGACCCAAGAGATACGCACTCAAGCTGTCGCCCAATGACTACGTTGAGCTCAGATAGAACAGGAGTGGTTGTCAGACACGCGTTCATAAGTTTGAGGATGATGATGAGTGTCACGGATCATCACATTCTCCATATTGAAGTACGAGTGAGTATCTTAGAACAGAATCAAGCGTGATTGAATAGAAAACAGTAGTAATTGCATTAATCCATTGAAACACAGCAGAGCTCCTCACCCCACCTATGGGGTTTAGAGACTCATGCCGTAGAAGATACAATATGAAATGTAAAAAATGTCATAAGGTGTAAAATGAATCTCTAAAAGTAGTTTTTATACTAAACTAGTAACTTAGGTTTACAGAAAATGAGTAACTAAGTGCAGATAGTGCAGAAATCCACTTCCGGGACCCACTTGGTGTATGCTTGGGCTGAGCATTGAAGCTTTCATGTGCATAGGCCATTCTTGGAGTTAAACACCAGCTTGGGTGCCAGTTTGGGCGTTTAACTCCAGTTTTGGTGCCAGTTCTGGCATTTTACTCCAGAAAAAGGTCTCTAGCTGGCATTTAACGCCAGTTTGGGCCATCAAATCTTGGGCAAAGTATGGACTATTATATATTACTGAAAAGCCCAAGATGTATACTTTTCAACGCAATTGAGAATGCGCTAATTGGGTTTCTGTAGCTCCAGAAAATCCACTTCGAGTGCAGGAGCGTCAGAATCCAACAACATCTGCAGTCCTTTCTCAGCCTCTGAATCAGATTTTTGCTCAGGTCCCTCAATTTCAGCCAAAAAATACCTGAAATTACAGAAAAATACACAAACTCATAGTAAAGTCCAGAAATGTGATTTTTGCATAAAAACTAATAAAAATATAATAAAAAGTAACTAAAACATACTAAAAACTATGTAAAAACAATGCCAAAAAGGGTATAAATTATCCGCTCATCACTTAGGCTTTGTATATATGTATGTTAGAGCTTGATTGGTGGTTTTGGCAAGCCTTGGAGTGGAGCTTGTGCTTGAAAATCCGTTGGTGAAGCATTGAGACATTGAAAGTTGAGAAAAAGTGAATTTGAGAGTGTTCCGGGGGAACGGAAATCGGCCAAGGTATGGTTTCGGTTTTCTGTATTTAAAATGTAATGTGGTGTGAAAATGTAAGCTAGTGACCCTAGGATAGGGCTTTGGAATTGTTGATGTGGTTGTTCGTTAATTTGAATTGAATTGAAAATGTATGAATGATGGTGGAAATGATGGTGAGTGGTTGTATGGGTTGATAAAGCATGTATTGTTGTATGTTATATGGCTTTAATATGTTGGATTGATGATAAAGTTGGGGCTCTTGATGATGAGCATTGTTTGAACTTTGATGATGATGATTATGATGATGATGATGATGATAATATATATATATATATATATGGTGATTGATGTATTGAATAATTGTTAGGAGATTGAGATATGAAATGTTGATTGTGATATGAGAATTGTTAAATTGAGATTTTTGGCTAAATATGGTAGAATTGGTGGGTTGATGAATGTATGAGTCATTGGCAATGATTGATGTGGGAAGGGTGAGTTTTGGTGGGCTTTGAATGAGTTTGGTAAGCGTATGTTGTGAAATTGGGAGTTTATGAGTTTTTGGTAAAAATAAAAATTTGATGAACTTTCATGGATCATATCTTGAGCTATTGTTTTCAAAACTTAATGATTTTTATATTAAATGAAAGATAATTTCATAAGCTTTAAAATGGTTCAAATTTGATGAAAATCCGAATTTTGTGGAAGAAGATATGATCGTTGGAAGTTTGGGTTAAAATTCTGAATTCTGCAACTTCTGCAGAATTTGTGATTTCTGGTTTGTGTGCGCACGCACAGTCCTGTGCGCATGCACACTCCGTGAGAATTTGATCTTGTGCGCACGCACAGCCTTGTGCGTATGCACAAGCAGAGACAGGGCGACTGGTGGCAGCGCTAGCATGCCTTGTGCGCGCTGTGCGTACGCACAGGCATGTGCGCACGCACACGTTGAAAATGGCACACTGCTGGCAGCGCTAGCACACGTTGTGCGCGCACCTCACCCTGAGGATTTTGCTTTCTGTGCGTACGCACAGGCCTATACGTACGCACACGTATAAAAATTCTCCTGGGCGTGCACACGCACACCCCTGTGCGTGCACACGCGACCCAGTTCTTTTCTAAAAAAAATTTTCTGTTTTCAAGTTCTTCACATTCCCAACAAGCTCGTAACCTTCCGAGATGTTATTTCACACTTATAAACTCCCAATTTCATTTTCCAATTCTTGAATTGAGATAGAATGCCTAGTGATTGAGAGAAAGCTAGGAAAGAGGGTAACTTGTGGAGGAAGAAAGGGGATACTATGATGAGTTATGATGAATTGTGATGATAGATGATGATATGAGTTGTTGAGAAGGATGGTGGAGTGTTGTATATGATATGAGCCAAATGGCCGAGTATGAGGTGAGCCGAATGGCTGAGTGTTGATGATTATGGCTGGTTATGAATTATGATTTATAAGCCGGATGGCTGAGATGTATGTTAATTATAAGGCGGTGATTTATATGCTTATATACTAGATTGTGATTATTGTGATTGTTACACTCCACCAATCTGAGATACGAGTTTTCCTGGGTGAAAGCAGTGGCTAGCCACCACGTGCTCCAGGTGGAGACTTGATACTCTGCCGACCCTATGTCGTAAGTGTGGCCGGGCACTGTGAAAGTCTCGGATGAGCTCGCTCCCATAAATATACACCAGTAAGGGTGTTGGATATGTATATTATGTTTATGTTAGTATAACTCGAGTTGGGGATGCACGACAGAGGGACAGTCCAATGGTTAACTACAAGGACTTGTCGGGTTGGCTTTATAACCGACAGATGAGACTCATCAGCCACTAGGACAGGCATGCATCATATGCATTATATGTGAATTGTCTGGATTGCCTAATTGATTGCATCATTACTTTCTAATTGTTTAATTGTCTTATCTGTTTCCTACTTGTGCATTTCTTTATTGATATACATGTGTTTGCATCTGTTACTGTTGGCGGTTGGGAGGTTTGCAGGATTTGGAAAGGGAATATTTAGTTAGAATTGAAGATCCTTAAGTTAGTTGCCTACTTTTACATCTCTCATGGTTTAGTTACATTTTTACGCTTTGATTACAATCTGGAAGTTCTAGGATTGCCTTCGGCTTTCTCAGAACATTACATGTTAGATATTTGGGCACTGTTACCATGCTGAGAACCCCCGGTTCTCACCCATGTGGATTTTGTGATTCTCAGATGCAGGACGTGAGGCTCCTCGCTAAGGCAGGCTGGAGACTTCCTTTTGGTGGAGATCCTTAGCTTTTGGGGATTTTATCTTGGTTATTATATACCTGTTTAGATACTATATTCTCCACTATATATGTATTTTGTATTAACTCATCTTAGAAGTTATTTTGGAGAAACAGATTTTGTATTTTTTCTGTTGGGATCTTTTGGGTCTTCCTTATTATATATGTATGTATACTGTTATGCTCGGACCGGTTATCTTCACAAACCGAGTCCCGGGCCTTGATATATGTATTTTAGCACTCCTTGTATATTTCTTCGCTTTAACTTATTCCTTGTCTGTTCGTTTACGTTATCGATCGGGGTGTTGCACTTTTTGATTTAACGGTTTTGATTTACTCACTTTTCTTCAAAGGCTCCTAGTTATAAACATTTTTGCAATACTACAAGTACTAAATTTTATTTTTAGAGGTCGTAATACCTCGCCACCTCTGTTTTATGACTTAAGCATAAGACTCTATGTGGTAGGGTGTTACACATTATATACAAATTAATAATAATTTATAAATCACTCTAATTTATAATATACAATAAAATAATTTATGAATCACTTTATATTATATATGTATTAACGAAATATTATATATTCCTTAATGTGTTAATTAAATATTATATACGCACAGAAAAATAAATATAAAGATGATTTATATAATATTAATAATATTATATTAGCATGGTAATTTTTTTTGTTTTGATATCATATAGTATTGATAATGATAATATTATTATATAGTATTATATAAACTTTCCAATATTAGTATAGAAAATTGGAAAATTATTCCTTATGCCAATCACTCTTAGTGGAATAGTGTGTCCCTTATATAGTATTGATAATTGTTGCTTAATTTAAAGTAATTGTGATGGTTATCAGTGGTTAAGAGAATTGAGGGTTGAATCTTAGCCTCTTTTTTTGCTGAGTAAAACTTGCTGCCCTTTTAAAATGCTTCAGGAGATATTTCTACTTTTTGTCTCGTCACTGGTCAAGAGACTTTTTCTTTTTGTCTCGTAACCAATGAGGAGATATTTTTTCAATTTTGTCTCCTTCAAACAGAATCAGATTTTGAGTAGAGTAGAGAGAGAAAATCACACCAAGAAGTATCCTGGTTCAACTGCTAAGTGCAGTGCAGCCTACATCTAGTCTCCATCACAACAATGATGGAATTTCACTATAATCTTCATGATTATATACACCAATTCTCCCTAGGAACTACCCTTCCTATTCGGGACAAGTCCAGAATCTAACCCCAATCCTGAACTTGACTTGGTCACCTACCAAGCTTTTAACTGCTAAGTGCTAACCCAACTTACAAGGGGATTCCCACGGAATCATGAAACACAACACAGATGTACAAAGGACCTCTAGGACATCTATGGTTTTTTCTTTTAATTTTGTATACTCTGCCTTTTTCTGCTCTATGATTTTTTCACACAAATCTCACTGTTTGCCTTTTTTCCTTTTCTTTTGTCAATACTTTGATGCTTTTCTGACCCCACCGATTAGCTCATCCACTACTTACTTATTCTCATGGAGAAACTATATATTTTTCGTCAGCTTCTAATAGTTTGTCATCTCTTCGCACTTTGTTACTTTTCAATAGTTTTCCGACAATTCGCCATCTTTTCAGCAGTTTTTTGGTAGTTGGCCACTCTTGTGGCAGTTCTGTCTGCGTTCTCTTTTGCCAGTTCCATCTGTGTTCCCTTCCAGCAATTTCGTCTACGCTTCTTTCCAATAATTCTGTTTGCATTTTCTTGTGGCAGTTCTGTCTGCGCTTCCTTCAAGCAGTTCCATCTGTAGCTGTTCTTTCAGTTTATGTATTTTTTTTATTTAGTTATTTTAAATAAGTTTCAAACTCATGTTGTCACTTGAGTTTGAGTGGGGATGTTAGAGTATAATTATGATCAATTAGATCAATTAGAATTATTTAACATATCTGAATATTTATTATAGGATATTACGTCTTTATTATTTTGAGTCTCTTAGCACCTATAAATATCCTTCTATATTATATCATTCTACACAACTTGAATACACACAAACCTTTTCTCTACTGCTTTCTCTTACCCTTTCTAATAATAATAAATACAATTTAATTTAGTTAGAAGTTCATTATTTTATAGTCTTCTATAAAATAATCTTTTTATCACTTTAGATATTTTAACTCTTTTTTTTTTCTTTTTTTCTCTTTACATGTAATTTTGTTGTGCGTTAACTTTATTTATTTAATGATGAAATATACTCATGTTAATTTTATCATATAATAGTTTATTTTTCTCCTATGTATTTTGATTTGTATAGCTACTATTGATCTTACTGTTTTTGATCTTGCTGTTTTTGTTTTCTTGAATTGTTCTTTATATTTTTTATGACTTGATAATTTTTTTAAAAAAAAGCAAAGAAAAGAAAAAAAGATGGCTAAAGACGAAGGTTAGAAGTCTAAAGCAGCAACATCATTCCCCAGCATTATTATTATTAATATGAACTTTATTATTTCTTTTCTAACATTCTTTAATACAAGCTTCATTTCTTTTTCTTAATTATTATTAATACTTTTATTCTTTTCTTCTCTAATTATAAATCTCCTTATAATAATTTTTTAATAGGATATTTTTTTGGTCTAATAAATTTTTTCTCTATTTTTTGTCAAAAATAATTTATATTAGAAAAAAAGATACAAATTAAATTTTAAAATTCAAATTTCAATAAGATGTACAAAGGATAACTATTAAATTCATTTGGTCGATTTAAACACTTTGTATTATTGTCATTGAAATTTTTAAATACTATTATAAAATTTTAAATATTTTTATTTTATTGTTCTTAAATTATATATTATACCGTGTATTTGAAGAGTTTCATATTTTTTAAAATAAGTGTGACATTATATACTTTTTTAGATACAATAAATGAATAATAAAGTTAAAGTGAGTAACAATGACATGAGCTGTGAACAGTGACGTACCCAGAAAAATTTAGTAATGGAGCAAAAATATAATAAAATTTAGGTATAGATATTTTTTTTGCTTCCCATGATACCCAACAAGTTAAAAACTAATCCGTCATGAATTTGAATTCCATTTAAGGATCTACAATTGGCCGACAATGAGTTGCTATACATACGAGACGGAATTCGCACCCTCGATACTTACTTAAGCGGACGACTAAGTTGATCACTTGACCAATCTAAATTGGTTTAAATATATTCAAAATTTAAAATTAGAACTATCTAATACATATTAATAAGAACTAGAAATATACACATAATTATTATTATAATATTTAAAATAATAAAAATATAATTTCATACACATAGTATAATATTTAAAATAACAAAAAAACATATTTATAAGGACTTTTTTTATTTTTAACATAACTAAATATTATTTTTTTATATATATTTTTAAAAAATTATTTTACTTTTTATTATCTCATATTTAATTGTCAAATCTATTTATTATAATTTTTATAGTATAAATAAATTTTTTAACCAAAATAATTACAGTATATTAATATATAGATAATATATTTTTTTATCTTAAATAATTTTTAAAAAATTACTAATAATTTAAGTTGTATTTAATTAAAAACTAAGTTTTAATTTAATTATTAATTAATTAACTAATATAATGAAATTAATTATCACTATTTTTTGAGTTTATTTATTTATTTTTCATACTAAATCAAATTTAATAATATAATTATTATTATGTGTTAAATTTAACAAAATATTTTTTAATATAAAATACAAAAGAACTATTTATATTTTATTTTGAGACAAATATAATATAATAAGTGGTATATATGTATATAAATATTAATTTTTTTTAAAAGTTTTGTGGAGGTAAATGTCCCCTCTGTATTAAATGTGGGTCCGTCCCTGCCTGTGAAGGAAGATGGGAGTTGTGAAAGGGTAGGTAGCGATGGACTCAGCAACAACGATGACGGAGCTATGTGATTTTTTGTGAAGAAGCCGAGAAGAAGAAGATTCTGGGTGAGGATGACTGAATTTATCTTGCATGGCTATAGAGTATAGACTGAAGTTATGAATCATTGAATCTGTGATGTAAGGCAAATCGTAATTCTTAAAAAGTGTTTATATGTATATATCTGGGCGGGTACACCCTAAACCCGACCATGCCCCTGTCCTGAGTAAAATTTACCCCGATTCGAGTCAAGTTATTACCCTCTCTATCCGGGTATGGACGGGTCAGGTACCGCGTACTCGAAAACTCCTGCCAAGTCTAACCACGTATTGATACTCTATTTATTAAGGGTTTATCGCTAGCCAATGGATTGCTATATACATAAGGCGAGATTCTAGTTCCTAATAGTTGTTTAAGCGGACGAGTGAAATGATTACTTAACAAACTCAAATTGATTAAGACAAATACTAATTATTTTAATATTTTAATATTAAAAATTCTGAAAGTTTTATTTTAATTATAACTTTGTAAAATATTTATAATAATAATTACTATATATATTATTTAATTTAAAAAAAATTATATAATTTTATGTATTATCCCGTATAGGATATGGGAACATACACTAATACATGCCTAAAATAAATAAAACAGATAAAATAGCAAAGTTATGCACCACAGGAATTCAATGATAGGGAAACTCGAATCCGCAACCTCTAGGTAAATATGGGAAGACTATGTCATTTGAACTATAACTCATTAGCTACATTTTTAAAGACTTTATAATTATAAAAAGAAAACAAAAAATATGTGAGACCTTAGATTAGGATATTTGGAATGTGTTGAAGTTTTGAAAGAAAAGAATAATAGAATAGAATTTGCAACAAAAAAAATTAGAGAATATAATAGCATAATTTTTTTTTGTTTTTGAATATGTGTTACATATACTTTCGTTCAAGTTTAATTGGCTTCCACCAATTCAATTATAGTATACAAAATGGGTTAATGGTGAATTTTCTATAAAATACAATGAACAACACTTTACTTATTTTTATTTTTACAGTGTTAAATTTTTTACAGAATAATATTTTACAGAATATAATGAATAATATAATAAAAAAACTAATAATATTTTATAGAATAATATTCTTTATTCTTTCTTCTACGCATAAAGAAAGAGTTACGATGGAGAAGACAAAATAATAAAAATAGAGGATAGATTGTTGTGTGAATTATTGTGTTCAATTTTATCAATAAATTTATGCATTAGCATACTAATAAAAAATATTTTTATTAAAAAGATATAATTTTTCAATGGATCATAACTTTTCAATAAGTCACTTGAAAGTTAAAATTCTTTAATAAGTCTTAACTCTATCAAAAAGAAATAATTTTTTAAAATATAATTTCTTTTATATATTTTAAAAATATATCTGACAAAATATATAAATAATTATTATATCATATTTTACATCCAAAGTAATAATTACCGGTGTAAGAGACTAACAGAATTGACTATCTGCAAAGTGCAAATTGAAAACAAGTATCGTTTTATGTCAAAAGTAAAGGTCATTGAACTAGTTTGGTAATCTATTTAATTTGGAAATTGACATAAAAAGCCCAGAGTCAAACTTGTTTCATAGGATAGGAAGTGATGTGTAAAATTTGGTCAAATCGTAATTTATTAAATAATAAATTAAATAGGAGTGAATATAGTTAAAAAATTTAGTAATTATAATTTGATAATTTAAATATGATATTTGGATTCAGTAGATTTTTCTGAGTCGAAAAACATAGTTTTCTGCGTAAAAACGCGTATTGAAATTTTGACCGGCAGTACCGACTGAGATCTGTTTGTCTGGTACTGCAATTGGAAAAAATTAATTATAAGTAAATAAGGCTAAGAAATTACGATTTATAATTAGGACAGGTAGAAATATTTAGAATGCGATCTAAAGCGCTAATCTTAAAGGTTTTGACCCAAAATTGGACCAACGAGCTAAACCAAGTGAATTGGGCCCAAGTGGACCCAACCCCAGTGTATATAAGCCTTAACTTAAGGCCATTCAGCAGTCACAACTCCCATTTAGTGGGTGAGGACCGAAATTGAGAGAAGAGAGGAGAAAATGTAATCCTAGTTCCAACTTCAAATCACCAAAACTTGAGCTACGGAGCTCCGATCGACGAGCCGTTTGTGGCCACGCATCGCTCTTCTTCTCCTCTTCGAGTCTATCTAACTTTTCTGGTGAGTATTTAACTCTCTTCTACTCAGTTTCCATTTTTCTCTTATATTTTGAATTTAGTTTGAGTTTTGAGGAAATCTTGTGATTTTGGTTGTTTAGGGATGCTCTAGTATGAGCTATTGGTGATATTCATCACAAAATTTTGTGGGTTAAGGTAAAAAACCCTCCAACTCTTGTGATTTATCATTTTCATGAACCCTAAGTTGATGTATATATATGTGAAATTGGTTATGTTAGTGTATTTGGTGATTTTGGTGCACAATTGGGAGGTTGGTGTTGCTTGAGGAGCTTTGGTGAGGGTTGGAGCCAAGGGTTGGTGGAGACTCTCAAGAAGAAGCTCAATTATTTTGGCTACAAGAGGTACGGTTTAAGTTTCATTTAAGTACCGTGTGGTGTGATGAGAATTTCTAGGCTAGATGCTCCTAAGATTAAGTTTGAATTGTGTAAATGGTTGGTGCTAATATGCATAGTTGATATGTTATGTGAATTAATGATTGAGTTGAGAATCGTGTGGATTTGTATGTTTGGTGTGTTGAGAATTTGATGAATTGGATAATGAATATTGGTTTGTGGAATATGCATTTAAATTGTGAATTTGGGCTAGAGGCCGTGAATTTTGGGTCGGAGGCCAGAAAGAGGTAAGGAAGGAAAGTTGATGTGTGTATTGTGTGATGATATAAGAGATTGGATGGACTTTAGATATTGAATGTGTGAATAATTGGTTTGATTATTGAATAGTAAGGTTTGAGGAATTGAGGTGTAGAATTTGATAGTTTTGGGTAAAATTGTGTAGATGAGGTAGGCTTGGTTTTAGTTGAGTGTAATTATGTGAATGTGGTTGGGTTGTGATCATTTGGATGAGTGGAAATGAATTTGGCTTGTGAACATTGGAAAAATTGGTGATTTCTATCTTTGGGTAAAAACTGATTTTTGACCAATTTTGGCGGTCCGTAACTCGGTCCACAGAGTTTGGAATTCTCCAAAATTGAATTTTTATGAAATTTTATTCAACAATCTTTCCAACGGTTTAGAAATGGTTGAAAAAGAAATTTTGTAGAAGAAGTTATGTATGTTGGAAGTTTGGAGTTTGAAAATGTAATTTTGCAGCTTTTTAACTTAGTAAAATTTTTGGCAGATCGTACTCCCACGCGTACGCGTGGCCGACACGCACGGGTCACCTTCAAATTTGTACTCCCCCACGCGTGCGCCTGGCCGACGCGTACGCGTCGATGTACTGATTCAAGTGCCCAGCCAAAGTTTCCGAGAGTTACGCGAGTATGGTGCTGGTTTTGCGCGAGGAGCACAAAACGCACCCACGCGTATGTGTGGCTGACGCGCAGGCGTCACTTTACTTTTCTCCCATCCACGCGTGCGCATGGGCGACGCGCACGCATTACTATAACTTTCTTGTTTTCCACACGTGCGCGTGGGCGACTCACACGCGTGACCCCATTTTCACCCCAAAGCTGATTTTGAGTTTTCAAAGCCGAATTTCAGACTTCTAAGTCTCCATTCTCACTCTTTATGTCCTAAATACTTATAGTATGCCTAGCGATGGGAATAGGTTAGGAGATGTGGTAACTTGTGGACGAAGTAAGGGGAGAATTAATGATGAGTTATAATTAATGATAATTGTATGAGTTGCTGGGGGTGATGATGGAAGTGCGGTGTATGCCGTGAGCCAAAGGGCTGTATTTGATAATGATTATTGGCTGGTTATGGGTTATGCCATGAGCCGGATGGCTATGATAAATATTGATTTATGGCTGGAAATAAAAATATGGCTTTGAATGATTGTTTTATCTTAAGCTCCCTTTCTCGAAAGTGCGACCCCAGAGAAATGGAGGAAGGTGAGGATCCCCTTCCTTGTTCTTCCTGGTATTGTAAAATCGCCCCCAGCAAGATGGTGGGAGGTTAGGATCCCCTCCTTGGTTCCTCCTAGGCATATGAGAACGTACCTCCTAGGTAGATGCAAGGGTTGTGGTTGCGCCCCACTTGCTCCAGGTTGGTTAGTATAGAGGCTCCTCGGGTGGACGCAAGGGTTGTGGTTTCACTCCACTTGCCCCAGATTATAATGAGTGATGTATAAAATGTGCAATCATGTGATGTATAAATGACGATATGGTCATGATGAATGATTATGGAATGTTATGAATGAATGTGAAATGATTATCTGAGATACGAGTTTCCCTGGATGAAAGTAGTGACTAGCCACCACATGCTCCAAGTTGAGACTCGATGCTCTACTGACCCTATGTCGTAAGTGTGGTCGGACACTGTGAAATTTTCGGATGAGCTCGCCCCCGTGGATAAATACCAATGTGGGTGTTGTATGGATAAACACCAGTGTGGATGTTGTATGATTATGATTATGATTATGATCATGTTTATGATTGAGTATAACTCGAGTTGGGGATACACGACAGAGGAACAATCCAATGGTTAGCTACCAGGACTTGTCGGGTTAGCTTTATAACCGACAGATGAGACTCATCAACCATAGGGCAGGCATACATCATTTGCATATGTTTGAATTATTTGGATTTGCCTATTTGTTTTAAATTGCTATATTATACATGCTATGTTACCTGACTATATGCTATCTGTTCTACTTGTACCTTAATTGTGTATTACTTGTCTGTATTGATTGTGTTTGTACAACTGAGAAGTCCCTCATACTGGTGTCGGTTGACGCTGAGGGCTATTCTTGATGAAATGGAACAACGATATGATTAATTTAAAATGATGATTATTGAATGAGGTAATTTAAACTCCCTGGGTAGACGCAGTGAAGTGATTTCACTTGCTCTAGGTAGAAAATGAGATAATTTGAGCTCCCTGGGTAGATGAAGTGAAGTGATTTCACTTGCTTCAGGTGAGGATATGAAGTATGGATATAGAGCTGTTGAGACAGAATAACTGGTGACGGTTTTGTTTATGATTCTGTTTCTGATTCGTTAGAGAGTTAGGAAGTTGAGAAGCTTGAGGAAGATGTATTAGCTTTAGCATTCTGATGAGCGGATAATTTATACGCTTTTTGACATTGTTTTTAGTATGTTTTTAGTAGGATCTAGTTACTTTTAGGGATGTTTTTAATAGATTTTGTGTTAAATTCACATTTCTGGACTTTACTATGAGTTTGTGTGTTTTTCTGTGATTTCAGGTATTTTCTGGCTGAAATTGAGGGACTTGAGCAGAAATCAGATTCAGAGGTTGAAAAAGGACTGCTGATGCTGTTGGATTCTGACCTTCCTGCACTCAAAGTGGATTTTCTTGAGCTACAGAACTCGAAATGGCGCGCTTCCAATTGCGTTGGAAAGTAGACATCCAGAGCTTTCCAGCAATATATAATAGTCTATACTTTGGCCAAGCATTGACGACGTAAATTGGCGTTCAACGCCAGCTTTCTACCCAAATCTGGCGTCCAGCGCCAGAAAAGGATCCAAAACCAGAGTTGAACGCCCAAACTGGCACAAAAACTGGCGTTCAACTCCACAAATGGCCTCTGCACGTGCAACACTTAAGCTCAGCCCAAACACACACCAAGTGGGCCCCGGAAGTGGATTTATACATCAAATACTTACTCATGTAAACCCTAGTAGCTAGTTTATTATAAATAGGACCTCTTACTATTGTATTAGGCATCTTTGGACGTCTGGTTCTTAGATCAGAGGGGCTGGCCACACGGCCATGCCTGGACCTTCACTTATGTATTTTTATACGGTAGAGTTTCTACACTCCATAGATTAAGGTGTGGAGCTCTACTGTCCCTCAAAGATTAATGCAAAGTACTACTGTTTTCTATTCAATTCTTCTTATTTCGCTTCTAAGATATCCATTCGTACCCAAGAACGTGATGAAGGTGATGATTATGTGTGACGCTCATCATCCTTCTCCCTTATGAACGCGTGCCTGACAAACACTTCTGTTCTACATGAAATAAGCTAGAATGAATATCTCTTAGATCTCCTAACCAGAATCTTCGTGGCGTAAGCTAGAATGATGGCGGCATTCAAGAGAATCCGGAAGGTCTAAACCTTGTCTGTGGTATTCCGAGTAGGATTCAATGATTGAATGACTGTGACGAGCTCCTAACTCGCGATTGCAGGGCGTTAGTGACAGACGCAAAAGGATAGTAAATCCTATTCCAGCATGATCGAGAAGCGACAGATGAATAGTCGTGCCGTGACAGGGTGCGTGAGCATATTATTCACTGAGAGGATAAGATGAAGCCATTGACAAGGGTGATGCCTCCAGACGATTAGCCGTGCCGTGACAGGGCATTGGATCATTTTCCCATGAGATGACCGAAAGTAGCCATTGCAAGTGGTGATGTATCACATAAAGCCAGCCATGGAAAGGAGTAAGACTGATTGGATGAAGATAGCAGAAAAGCAGAGGTTCAGAGGAACGAAAAGCATCTCCATTCGCTTATCTGAATTTCCTACCAATGATTTACATAAGTACCTCTATCCCTATTCTTTTATTTATTATTCGAAAATTCCATAATTATTTTATATCCGCCTGACTGAGATTTACAAGGTGACCATAGCTTGCTTCATACCAACAATCTCCGTGGGATTCGACCCTTACTCACGTAAGGTATTACTTGGACGACCCAGTGCACTTGCTGGTTAGTTGAACGGAGTTGTGTCCACACATAGAGCCACAATGAGGATTCAATACAATTATATATTGTTAATCACACACAAGTACAAAGAACGTGGAACACAATTTCATCCACCAAGTTTTTGGCGCCGTTGCCGGGGATTGTTCGAGTATGGACAACTGACGGTTCATCTTGTTGCTCAGATTAGGTAATTTTCTTTTTGTTTTGTTTTCAAAAATTTTTCAAACAAAAATTCCTCACTTGTTTTCGAAAAAAAAAATTTACTAAAAATAATGTTTTCAAAAATAAATTATTCTATGGCTTCAAAATTTTTAAGAATGAATTCTAGTGTTTCATGAAGCATGTTGAAGCCTATCTGGCTGTAAAGCCATACCCAAACTGCTTTGGGATTGGCTAATCACTTCAGTGGAGTCATGCCCAATCCTTCTGGATAGGGTATGTCAGGCTTGTCATGTCTGAATTACACTCATATTTTTATTAAAGCTTGGCTGGCTATTAAGCCATGCCTGACCCTTTGATTGGAGCTTTAAGACTAACATGGCAAGATTCCTGGAATTCATATTAAAAATTTTGGAATCCTTATTTTTATTTTTTTTTACAATAATTTTCGAAAAAATTAAAAGAAAATACAAAAAAATTAGAAAATCATAAAAATCAAAAATATTTTTTGTGTTTCTTGTTTGAGTCTTGAGTCATATCATAAGTTTGGTGTCACTTGCATATGCATCTTGCATTTTTTCGAAAATATCATGCATTCATAGTGTTCTTCATGATCTTCAAGTTGTTCTTGGTAAGTCTTCTTGTTTGATCTTGATGATTTTTTGTTTTGTGTCTTTTCATGTTTATCATATGCATTCTTGAATTCTTAGTGCGTAAGCATTAAAGAATTCTAAGTTTGGTGTCTTGCATGTTTTCTTTGCATTAAAAGTTTTTAAAAATTATGTTCTTGATGTTCATCTTGACATTCATAGTGTTCTTGGTGTTCATCTTGACATTCATAGCATTCTTGCATGCATCACATGTTTTGATCTAAAAATTTCATGCATTGCATAATTTTCATGTTTTTTTATAAAAAAATTTTCAAAAATAAAAAAAAATATCTTTCCTTTTTTTCTCTCATCAAATTCAAAATTTGGATTGACTTTTTCAAAAAATTTTTAAAATCAAGTTGTTTCTTATGAGTCAAATCAAATTTTCAATTTGAAAATCTTATCTTTTTCAAAATCTTTTTCAAAAATCAAATCTTTTTCAAAATTCTTAGTTATTTTCGAAAATTCCAAAAATATTTTTCAAAAATCTTTTTCTTATTTTTATACTAAATTTTCGAAAATAACAATAACAATTAATGTTTTGATTCAAAAATTTCAAGTTTGTTACTTGCTTGTTAAGAAAGTTTCAAACTTTAAGTTCTAGAATCATATCTTGTGATTTCTTGTGAATCAAGTCATTAATTGAGATTTTAAAAATCAAATCTTTTTCAAAAACTAATTTCTATCATATCTTTTCAAAAAAAATATCTTCTTATCTTATCTTTTTCAAAATTTGATTTCAAAATATCTTCTCTAACTTCCCAACTTCTTATCTTTTCAAATTTGTTTCAACTAACTAACTAACTTTTTGTTTGTTTCTTAACTTTTTCAAAACTACCTAACTAACTCTCTCTCTCTAATTTTCGAAAATATCTTCCCTCTTTTTCAAAAATTTCTTTTTTATTAACTAATTATTTTTATTTTTTTTTAAAAAAAATTTCGAAAAAAAAATCACTAACATTTTTCAAAAAACCATTTTCAAAAATCACTAACTCCTTTTCAAAAAAATATTTCGAAAATTCCCCCTCTCCCATCTTATTCTATTTATTCATTCATATCCTAACATCTCATCTCACATCTCTAGCCTCCTCACAGTTGTGTTTCTTCCATTATATTACATTCTTTGTCTCCCCCTCTTCTTCTACTCACACAGGGATCCCTATACTGTGGAATAAAGGATCTCTATTATTATTATTATTTTTCTGTGCCTTCTTCTTTGTCATATGAGCAGGAGCAAGGATAAGAACATTCTTGTGGAAGCAGATCCAGACCCTGAAAGGACTCTGAAGAGAAAATTAAGGGAAGCTAAAATACAACAATCCAGAGATAACCTTTCAGAAATTTTCGAACAGGAAAAGGAGATGGCAGCCGAAAATAATAATAATGTAAGGAAGATGCTTGGTGACTTTACTGCACCTAATTCCAATTTACATGGAAGAAGCATCTCCATTCCTGCCATTGGAGCAAACAAATTTGAGCTGAAACCTCAATTAGTTTCTCTGATGCAGCAGAACTGCAAGTTTCATGGACTTCCATCTGAAGATCCTTTTCAGTTCTTAACTGAATTCTTGCAGATATGTGATACTGTTAAGACTAATGGAATAGATCCTGAAGTCTACAGGCTCATGCTTTTCCCTTTTGCTGTAAGAGACAGAGCTAGATTATGGTTGGATTCTCAACCCAAAGACAGCCTGAACTCTTGGGATAAGCTGGTCACGGCTTTCTTAGCCAAGTACTTTCCTCCTCAAAAGCTGAGCAAGCTTAGAGCTGATGTTCAAACCTTCAGACAGAAAGAAGGTGAATCCCTCTATGAAGCTTGGGAAAGATACAAACAGTTGACCAAAAAGTGTCCTTCTGACATGCTTTCAGAATGGACCATCCTGGATATATTCTATGATGGTTTATCTGAGCTATCAAAGAAGTCACTGGACACTTCTGCAGGTGGATCCATTCACCTAAAGAAAACGCCTGCAGAAGCTCAAGAACTCATTGACATGGTTGCTAATAACCAGTTCATGTACACTTCTGAGAGGAATCCTGTGAGTAATGGGACGCCTATGAAGAAGGGAGTTCTTGAAGTTGATACTCTGAATGCCATATTGGCTCAGAATAAAATATTGACTCAGCAAGTCAATATGATCTCTCAGAGTCTGCATGAAATGCAAGCTGCATCCAACAGTACTCAAGAGGCATCTTCTGAAGAAGAAGCCTATGATCCTGAGAACCCTGCAATAGCAGAGGTAAATTACTTAGGTGAACCTTATGGAAACACCTATAACTCAACATGGAGAAATCATCCAAATTTCTCATGGAAGGATCAAAAGCCTCAACAAGGCTTTAATAATGGTGGAAGAAACAGGTTTAGCAATGGCAAACCTTTTCCATCATCAACTCAGCAACAGACAGAGAACTCTGAACAAAATGCTTCTAATTTAGCAAATCTAGTCTCTGATCTATCTAAGGCCACTGTAAGTTTCATGAATGAAACAAGGTCTTCCATTAGAAATCTGGAAGCACAAGTGGGCCAGCTGAGTAAAAGGATCACTGAAATCCCTCCTAGTACTCTCCCAAGCAATACAGAAGAGAACCCAAAAGGAGAGTGCAAGGCCATTGACATAAGCGCCATGGCCGAACCTGTGAGGAGAGGAGAGGACGTGAATCCCAAGGAGGAAGACCTCCCGGGATGTCCAGTGATCAATAAAGAGCTTCCCTCTGAGGAACCAAAGGACTCTAAGGCTCATCTAGAGACCATAGAGATTCCATTGAACCTCCTTATGCCCTTCATGAGCTCTGATGAGTATTCTTCTTCTGAAGAGAATGAGGATGTCACTGAAGAGCAAACTACCAAGTTTCTTGGTGCAATCATGAAGCTGAACGCCAAATTGTTTGGCATTGATGCTTGGGAAGTTGAACCTCCCTTGTTCATCAATGAACTAAGTGATCTGGATCAACTGACATTGCCTCAGAAGAGACAGGATCCTGGAAAGTTCATAATACCCTGTACCATAGGCACCATGATCTTTAAGGCTCTGTGTGACCTTGGTTCAGGAATAAACCTCATGCCCATCTCTGTAATAGAGAAACTGGGAATCTGTGGGGTGCAAGCTGCTAAAATCTCACTAGAGATGGCAGACAGCTCAAGAAGACAGGCTTATGGACAAGTAGAAGATGTATTAGTAAAGGTTGAGGGCCTTTACATACCTACTGATTTCATAGTCCTGGATACTGGAAAGGAAGAGGATGAATCCATCATCCTAGGAAGACCTTTCCTGGCCACAGCAAGAGCTGTGATTGATGTTGATAGAGGTGAAATAGTCCTTCAATGGAATGAGAACTCCCTTGTATTCAAAACTCAAGGATCTCCCTCTACAACCATGGAGAGGAAGCTTGAAAAGCTTCTCTCAAAGCAGAGTCAACCAGAGCCCCCACAGTCAAACTCTAAGTTTGGTGTTGGGAGGCCACAACCAAACTCTAAGTTTGGTGTTGAACTCCCATATCCAAACTCTAAGTTTGGTGTTGGAGAGTCTCAACAAAGCTCTGCACATATGTGAGGCTCCATGAGAGCCCACTGTCAAGCTATTGACATTAAAGAAGCGCTTGTTGGGAGGCAACCCAATGTTTATCTAACTCTTATTTTTATTATTTTTCATGTTTTCTTAGGTTCATGATCATGTGGAGTCACAAAATAAATATAAAAATTGAAAACGGAATCAAAAACAGCAGAAGAAAAATCACACCCTGGAGGAGCATCTGTCTGGCGTTCAGCGCCAGAACAGAGCATGATTCTGGCGCTGAAGGCCCAAAATGGGCAGCTTCTGGGCGCTGAACGCCAGAACAGGCATGGTTCTGGCGTTCAATGCCAGAAATGGCACACAGATGGGCGTTGAACGCCCAAAATGGCCACCAACCTAGCGCTGAACGCCCAGAGTTGGATACAAAGGCATTTTTACATGCCTAAATTGATGCAGGGATGTAAATGCCTTGACACCTCAGGATCTGTAGACCCCACAGGATCCCCACCTACCTCATCATCTCTCTTTCCATTCATGATCATCCCTTCCTTTTTTTTTCCATTTACCACTCACATCCATACACCCACTTACCTTCAAAAATTCAACATCTCTTCCCCACCCAATCCCACCCAAAAGGCCGAATACACACAGCCATCCATCTCCTCCATATCCTCTTCTTCTTCTATTCTTTCTTCTTTTGCTCGAGGGCGAGCAACATTCTAAGTTTGGTGTGGTAAAAGCATAGCTTTTTTGTTTTTTCCATAACCATTGATGGCACCTAAGGCCAGAGAAACCTCTAGAAAGAGGAAAGGGAAGACAAAAGCTTCCATCAAGGGTCTATAGCTCAGTGGTAGAACATTTGACTGCAAATCAAGAGATCCCTGAGACACCTCAAGGGATACATTTTCTTCCACACAATTATTGGAAGCAACTAAGGGTGGAACATCAAGAGCACTCCTTCATCCTTCATGAAATCAGAGAAGATCTAAAAGCAATGAAGGAGGAGCAACAAAGACAAGGAAGAGACATAGAAGAGCTCAAGGACATCACTAAGGTGGACTCATTCCTTGTTCTTACTTTCTCTGTTTTTTCGTTTTATATGTTATGTGCTTATCCATGTTTGTGTCTTCATTACATGATCATTAGTAGTTAGTAACTTTGTCTTAAAGTTATAAATGTCCTATGAATCCATCACCTCTCTTAAATGAAAAATGTTTTAATTCAAAAGAACAAGAAGTACATGAGTTTCGAATTTATCCTTGAACTTAGTTTAATTATATTGATGTGGTGACAATGCTTCTTGTTTTCTGAATGTATGCTTGAACAGTGCATATGTCTTTTGAAGTTGTTGTTTAAGAATGTTAAATATGTTGGCTCTTGAAAGAATGATGACTAGGAGACATGTTATTTGATAATCTGAAAAATCATAAAAATGATTCTTGAAGCAAGAAAAAGCAGCAAAGAACAAAGCTTGCAGAAAAAAAAAAGGGCGAAAAAAAATAGAAAGAAAAAGAAAAAGCAAGCAGAAAAAGCCAAAAGCTCTTAAAACCAAGAGGCAAGAGCAAAAAGCCAATAACCCTTAAAACCAAAAGGCAAGGGCAATAAAAAGGATCCCAAGGCTTTGAGTATCAGTGGATAGGAGGGCCTAAAGGAATAAAATCCCGGTCTAAGCGGCTAAACCAAGCTGTCCCTAACCATGTGCTTGTGGCGTGTAGGTGTCAAGTGAAAACTTGAGACTGAGCGGTTAAAGTCAAGGTCCAAAGCAAAAGAAGAGTGTGCTTAAGAACCCTGGACACCTCTAATTGGGGACTTTAGCAAAGCTGAGTCACAATCTGAAAAGGTTCACCCAATTATGTGTCTGTGGCATTTATGTATCCGGTGGTAATACTGGAAAACAAAGTGCTTAGGGCCACGGCCAAGACTCATAAAGAAGCTGTGTTCAAGAATCATCATACTGAACTAAGAGAGTCAATAACTCTATTCGAAATCTGAAGTTCCTATAGATGCCAATCATTCTGAACCTCAATGGATAAAGTGAGATGCCAAAACTATTCAAGAGGCAAAAAGCTATAAGTCCCGCTCATATGATTGAAGCTCTGTTTCATTGATAGTTTGGAATTTATAGTATATTCTATTCCTTTTATCCTATTTTGATTTTCAGTTGCTTGGGGACAAGCAACAATTTAAGTTTGGTGTTGTGATGAGCGGATAATTTATACGCTTTTTGACATTGTTTTTAGTATGTTTTTAGTAGGATCTAGTTACTTTTAGGGATGTTTTTAATAGATTTTGTGTTAAATTCACATTTCTGGACTTTACTATGAGTTTGTGTGTTTTTCTGTGATTTCAGGTATTTTCTGGCTGAAATTGAGGGACTTGAGCAGAAATCAGATTCAGAGGTTGAAAAAGGACTGCTGATGCTGTTGGATTCTGACCTCCCTGCACTCAAAGTGGATTTTCTTGAGCTACAGAACTCGAAATGGCGCGCTTCCAATTGCGTTGGAAAGTAGACATCCAGGGCTTTCCAGCAATATATAATAGTCCATACTTTGGCCAAGAATTGACGATGTAAACTGGCGTTCAACGCCAGCTTTCTACCCAAATCTGGCGTACAGCGCCAGAAAAGGATCCAAAACCAGAGTTGAACGCCCAAACTGGCACAAAAACTGGCGTTCAACTCCACAAATGGCCTCTGCACGTGCAACACTTAAGCTCAGCCCAAACACACACCAAGTGGGCCCCGGAAGTGGATTTATACATCAAATACTTACTCATGTAAACCCTAGTAGCTAGTTTATTATAAATAGGACCTCTTACTATTGTATTAGGCATCTTTGGACGTCTGGTTCTTAGATCAGAGGGGCTGGCCACACGGCCATGCCTGGACCTTCACTTATGTATTTTCATACGGTAGAGTTTCTACACTCCATAGATTAAGGTGTGGAGCTCTACTGTCCCTCAAAGATTAATGCAAAGTACTACTGTTTTCTATTCAATTCTTCTTATTTCGCTTCTAAGATATCCATTCGCACCCAAGAACGTGATGAAGGTGATGATTATGTGTGACGCTCATCATCCTTCTCCCTTATGAACGCGTGCCTGACAAACACTTCTGTTCTACATGAAATAAGCTAGAATGAATATCTCTTAGATCTCCTAACCAGAATCTTCGTGGCGTAAGCTAGAATGATGGCGGCATTCAAGAGAATCCGGAAGGTCTAAACCTTGTCTGTGGTATTCCGAGTAGGATTCAATGATTGAATGACTGTGACGAGCTCCTAACTCGCGATTGCAGGGCGTTAGTGACAGACGCAAAAGGATAGTAAATCCTATTCCAGCATGATCGAGAACCGACAGATGAATAGCCGTGCCGTGACAGGGTGCGTGAGCATATTATTCACTGAGAGGATAAGATGAAGCCATTGACAAGGGTGATGCCTCCAGACGATTAGCCGTGCCGTGACAGGGCATTGGATCATTTTCCCGTGAGATGACCGAAAGTAGCCATTGCAAGTGGTGATGTATCACATAAAGCCAGCCATGGAAAGGAGTAAGATTGATTGGATGAAGATAGCAGAAAAGCAGAGGTTCAGAGGAACGAAAAGCATCTCCATTCGCTTATCTGAATTTCCTACCAATGATTTACATAAGTACTTCTATCCCTATTCTTTTATTTATTATTCGAAAATTCCATAATTATTTTATATCCGCCTGACTGAGATTTACAAGGTGACCATAGCTTGCTTCATACCAACAATCTCCGTGGGATTTGACCCTTACTCACGTAAGGTATTACTTGGACGACCCAGTGCACTTGCTGGTTAGTTGAACGGAGTTGTGTCCACACATAGAGCCACAATGAGGATTCAATACAATTATATATTGTTAATCACACACAAGTACAAAGAACGTGGAACACAATTTCGTCCACCACATTCCCTTATGACAGTTGCCTGTTTATGGATTAGCGATAACATAGGGTGAATATCTGGTGAAAGGAAGTTTAGGATGCTTAGTGAGTTTTTATTGTAATGCATTGTATTTATTTGGCACTTTTACCGTACTGGGAACCCATGAGTCGGGAGTTCTCATTCCATATATATCTTTTGTTTTTCAAATACACGTCAAAGTGCTCAGAAGTGAGTTGTGATTCATCTAAGAGACGGCGAAGATCTTTACATTCTCTACTTTATATTTTGATTAGAATCTCTCCACCTTTATTTTGAAAAATTTATATTATGTATTGAACTCTTCTGAACTTGCCTATAAAAGCTTTCATGTTTTATTTGGGAAAGATTAGGAGGTACTGTTATCAACGTCTTTTATAATGTACCCTAGCCGACCTAAATTTCGTGGGTCGTGACTAGTGGCTATTTACTTTATGTATCTATATACTATCTTTTCCTTGTTCTCCTTAATGCCTTTATCTGTATATAGCCTTTAACGCCACGCCTTATCTTTTAGTTGTCGATGCATGAACATACGACTTCGTGATTTTATTTTTACTCTTTTCAGGCTTCTCGTTTTAATACTCCTTTCAATTATACTTATAAACTATGTATTAAAAATCCACCTTGAGAGTCGTACCACCTTATTATCATTGACTTATGACTCGAATATAAAAATTTGAATATTAGGGTATTACATTATACCTTTTAATTTTCCTTTCAGCCCAACATTTCTTGAGTAGTCCTATTACCTGATGTTAGAAAAGGTTCAAATTTTAACATCATATCTTGAAAATATAGGAAGAAGAAAATGAAGCTTTATGTGTGGTATTAACCACGAGATGTCATTGTATTGGAGCAATTGGAATATCTTATAAGGATTAAGTTTTGCTTAATCAGGCATAATGACAAAATTATAGAGTCCATGTGCACACACAATCATCAAGTTTTCTTACTCATTAAATATTTGCAAATTAGATATAAAATTATTAGGGGTTAGGATCAAATTATACTTAGCTTGCATAACCTTCGCAAAAGATATGCTATTTAGAATATATATTGTATCCATTTAGTCGTTGAATTGTAATTATGAATAATAATGATATCTTTGCCAACTTTCATCAAAATTATTATATGTTTTTAATTAAAACGTTTGCTGACAGATAATTTAACAATTAAAAATACTATGTGACCAAGTTAATTTTATAACTAACTATATAACTAAGTGCAATCAGAAGCTTCGAACCCCTTTATTTCTCTTTTCTTCATACATGTAACCTCTGTGTCTTCTTTCTCCTTCTTTTCCATTTTTTTTTTTTGTTCTGTTTCTCTTATTTTCTTATTTGTCTCACTAAAAAAAAAAAAAACAAGAATAACAAGAGGAAAAACAAAAAATGCAAAACAGAAAAGACCAAAACAAAAAAGAAGGAAAAAAAACACAATAAAAAAAAATTTCTGTGTTGTGTAGTAAAATATTTTGTATTTTATAGTAAAAAAATTTTGTATTTTTTATTTTCTCTATGTAAATATTTTATATTCAATTTTACAAATTTCTAAGCTTTTATTACTGAAAATTTCTATTTTTTTTTAATTGTGGGAACAAGTTTTCTTATAATAAACATTTGAAAAAAAAGGGATAAGTACGATTTTGGTCCCTTAAGTATGGGGCCAGAATCGAATTCGTCCCTCTTCTTATTTTGCCATTAAAATCGTCCTTAATGTTTTTTTTCGTATTAAAATCGTCCTTTTTAATAAAAATTTTTGTTTTATTCCTAAACTACCCTTATTCCTATTTTAATAATAAAAATTATAAAATAAAAAAAAAACAAAACGGGTGTTTGGGGAAGGGGGGAAGAAAACGCGTGGGTGGGGAGGGGAGGGGAGGGGAAGGGAAGGGGGGGAGGGGAGGGGAGAGAAGGGGGGAGGGGGCTGGCGCCGGGGAGGGAGCAGCTCGCTGCTGCTCGCGTTGCTGCCGTCAGACCCTGTCGCCGCCGTTCGTGCTTCAGTCGCCGCCACCATCGCACCGTTTGGAGCCGCCGTCAGACCCATTGAGAGGGGTCACGGGCTTGGAGCCGCCGCGCGTTCATCACCACCGCGTCCTCGCCGCGCTGCCGCCATCGTCCTCACCACGCTACCGGGGGGTGGAGGTGGAAAGAAGGGGGGAACAGGGAGGTCGCCGCCGTGACCTCCTCGTCGTCGTCGCTTGCGCTCCGCTGCTGGTCGCCGCCTCGCCACTGCTGCTCGCCGCCTCTGCTTCTTGCTTCGATTTCTTTCTGCTTCGTCTTCTGCTTCTTGATTTGTTGAATCTTTGATTTGTTGATTTATCTCTGTTTGTTGTTTGCTGTGGTGGTGGTGGTGGTGGGGGTGGAGGGGAAGGGAAGAGCGGGGAGGGAGGTGACGTGGGGTGGGGTGGGGGTGCTGGGAAGGGAAGACAGGGAGGGGGTGACGCGGGGTGGGAGTGGGGGTGCTGGGAAGGGAAGAAGGGGAGGGGGGTGACGCGGGGTGGGAGTGGGGGAAGGGAAGAGGGGGAGGGGAAGGGGGAGGGGAGGCGAGGAGGGGGTGGGGGTGGAGGTGGGGGGAAGGGGAGGGGGTGGAGTTGGGGGGAAGGGGAGGACGACGCGGTGTGGTGGTGGTGGTGGGGGGAAAGGGGGCGCGGGGTGGTGGTGGGGGTGTGGGGGTGGGGGTGGGGGTGGTGGTGGGGGGTGGGGACGTAGGGGTGCTGGGAAGGGAAGACGGAGAGGGGCATTTTTGTCCAAAAAAATAAAAAGGACGATTTTAATACGAAAAAAAACATTAAGGACGATTTTAATGGCAAAATAAGAAGAGGGACGAATTCGATTCTGGCCCCATACTTAAGGGACCAAAATCGTACTTACCCCGAAAAAAAACTATAGAAATTTTTGAAAAAAAACACAGAAATTTGTGAATAAAAACAAAAACTCTACATTTTTATTTCATCTCTTTGATGATAAACACATAAATTTGAAAAGAAAAACACAAAAAAAATTTTGGATTTCTATGTTTATTAAAACATAATACTATGTTTAGTTTTTATACAAAAATTCTGTGTTTTTGTTGTGAAAAATTATGTATTTTATAATTAAGAATTCTGTACTTTTTTTTTCAATACGAAATTATTTTGTGTTAGCTTAATAAATTTCGGTGTTTTTATTACTAATATTTTTACGTTTTTTTTATTTTGGGACAAAAATTTTTTAACAAATTTTAAGAAAAAAAACATTAAGAAATTTTTTAAGGAAAAAGAAGTTTTTGTCAAAAAAAATTGTACTTCTATTTTATTTATTTTTATTTTTCTTCTTTAATGATGGATTTTTTTCATTTATAAAATAAAAAAATAATTATTTCCTCCAAAACGATTTTCTAGCTTTATTTTCTGAAGTACAATTTTTTTTTTTTTGGTATTTACAGCAAGTTCGCTGTCCCTCCGATTTGTCGCTTTCTTTTTCCATTCTCTCCTCTGAATTTTCTCTGTAACTTTTTTCTGTCTTTTCGACATCCATGAAGTTTAGTGTGGATGACTGTCTCAGTTCCAAGTTAGTAAATAATAGTCTGATGTTTTATGTTAACTTAGTTTACTGTTTACATGTTAGATAAAGTTGTTAGTTATAGATCGTTTGTTAGTTAGAATAACAAATTTGTTGTTTATTAGAATAACAAATTTACATGTTGTTACGGCCTGGCCCAAACTGAATGTGGGTCGGCCCGACCTGGGCCCCACCCGACCCGGACGGTCAGAAGCAGGGCGCCCGATTGCCGACCCGGACACGCGTTCCTGACAGCTTCGCTACAGCTGTGCAAGGGAGGTCTCGAAGAAGGTGGGCCTGCCCTTGCAGGGCCCACCTCTGACACGGTATAAATGGGGAAGGGCCTACCCTTCTCCCAAGGTACGTCACATACCACTCAATCTTTACTCGCCTGCACACTTCACTGACTTGAGCGTCGGAGTGTCTTTGCAAGTGACACCCCCTCTACATCCGAAGAGCTCGGGACCTCGCCTACCCTCAGCCCAGAGACGTGCGACCAGACGACTTCCCCTTCTTTGATCAGCATATCAACCCAACCCGTCCGGTATCCGACCTACCGAACATTGGCGCCGTCTGTGGGGAGCTAGTCGCATGGATGGACGTTGTATTGGGCCCGGGAGAGACAGGCCGCAGAGGGGAACCCTCCGCGACTTCTCCCCGACCGCGCACGAGGTCCCCTCCAAGACGTACCACCCGATCTCTCGAAAAACGCCCTTTCGGGGGAACTGGCGACAACCACGCCAGAATAATGCAGGAACTACGTCACAGGATGCAAGACTTGGAACGTCGGCTAGCAGACCGGGAACACGACCAGCACACCCCAGAGCAAAGTCATTCTCGTTCTCACTCAAGGAGCCATTCGAGACGCACAGCCAGCCCTCAGGCTGAATCCGAGAGCGCTGGGGAAAGAGGACGCGCGAGAAGATGCTACGACCCCCTCATCTACGCCAGGCACGAGAGGTGGCGTACGACGGATTGCAACCACGAGGACACTCGTCAGGAGGACGACAAAGGGAGAACAACGAGAACGCGGGGACCCGTGATAATGGGAGCGACTCCATTTCATCGTTCCATCCTCGAAGTCCGACTGCCAAAACACTTTGACAAGCCAACGGACATGAGGTATGACGGAACGCAAGACCCGCTGGCACACCTCACGGCCTTTGAGGCCAGGATAAACCTGGAGGGAGTGGGAGACGAGGTAAGGTGCCGCGCTTTCCCGGTCACCCTGGCGGGACCTGCAATACGGTGGTTCAATAACCTCCCGCAGGGCTTAATGACCAGTTTTGCGGACATCAGCCATACCTTCCTAGCCCAATTCACGACTAGAATTGCAAAAGCAAAGCACCCAATCAACATGCTTGGAGTGACCCAGCGGCCCGGAGAGACGACCAGGAAATACGTAGACCGATTCAACGACGAGTGCCTGAAAATAGACGGGCTGACGGACTCAGTTGCGAGCTTGTGCCTGACAAACAGACTCCAGAACGAGGACTTCAGAAAGTACCTCACCACGAAGCCGGTGTGGACCATGCAGGAGATTCAATGTGTAGCCAAGGAGTACATCAACGACGAAGAAGTTAGTCAAGTCGTGGCCGCCAACAAACGGCAGCCCACTTGCAACCAAGACCGGCACCGCGGGAGCAGAGAAGGACAAAAGGAACACGCCAGGGACGGCGGTCCGAGCAAGGCACCCAGACCATTTCCTCGTGTCGGGAAGTTCACCAATTACACTCCCCTCACCGCACCAATCATGGAAGTTTATCAACAAATCGCCGAAAAGGGAATCTTGTCGAAGCCCCGACCACTAAAAGAACGAACAGGGGAAAACCGAAGCCTCTACTGTGACTATCACAAGGGCTATGGGCACAAGACATAGGATTGCATCGACCTGAAGGACGCATTAGAACAAGCGATCAGGGATGGAAAGCTAGCTGAATTCTCCCACCTCATTAGAGAGCCGAGACGACGGAATCGCGACCACGACGGCGAAGACAGGACACGGGCAGCAAAGCGACGCCAAGAACTGGAGGACGACGACCGAGGCCTCACGATAGTGAACGTGGTAACAGTTAGAAATGCGGCACCTAGGTCAAGGTCGGCACACAGGAAAGATGCCAAAGTTCTAGCAGTCTCCTCGTCCTCTGCACGAAGCACGAGGAAGCACCCATCCATTTCATTCGGCCTGGAGGATCAATGGTTCGACGAAGTCGGAGAAAGCCCTCCCATGGTCATAACGGCCAGAGTAGGAACCGGTCTCGTCAAGCAAATCCTTGTAGATACGGGGACAGACTCGAACATCATGTTCCGCAATGTGTTCAACGCTTTAGGCCTAAGGGACGCCGACCTACAGACTCACCAGCACGGCATCATAGGGCTCGGCGACCATTTCATCAAGCCGGATGGCATAATCACCCTGCCGACCTCATTGGGACAAGGCCAGGGGAAAAGAACGATAATGGCGGAGTTCGTGATCCTACGAGACTCCACCGCCTACAACATCATCCTGGGAAAAAGACCATCAACGACCTAGGAGGAGTCATCAGCACAAGGATGTTGGTAATGAAGTTCATAACTGAAGAGGGGTCAGTAGGATCTGTGAGGGGAGACCTGGAAATGGCAGTCGCTTGTGACAACGCCAGTCTCTCGTTAAGAAAGAATTCTAGGGAAGCATCGGGGGTATTTCTCACCGACTTGGATGCCAGAATTTACGACAAGCCCAGGCCCAAACCAAAAGGGGACCTGAAAAAGTTTAGGGTCGGGAACTCGAAGGACAAGTTCACGTTCGTGAATAGGAACCTCCCCCATGAATTAAAAGAGCCCTTGATGGAAATGATCAGAGCCAATGGCGATTTGTTTGCTTGGACACCTGCCGATATGCCGGGGATAGACTCCGGACTCATGTCACACCGCCTAGCCATCAGGTCAGAAGTCAAACCAGTGGCTCAAAGGAGAAGAAAAATGTCTCAGGAAAGGGCAGAGGAAGTGGCCAGACAAACGGCCAGCCTCCTTGAAGCAGGGTTTATCCGGGAACTGGACTATTCTACCTGGTTGTCAAATGTGGTCCTGGTAAGAAAGCACAATGGGAGATGGAGGATGTGTGTAGACTACTCTGATCTCAACAAGGCATGTCCCAAGGACTGCTATCCCCTCCCCAACATTGATGCACTCGTTGACGCAGCCACGGGGTACCGGTATCTGAGCTTCATGGACGCCTACTCCGGCTACAACCAGATACCGGTGCACCGGCCAAATGAGGATAAAACGGCGTTCATAATGCCAGGAGGGACCTACTGCTACAAGGTGATGCCTTTTGGCCTGAAAAACGCGGGGGCAACGTACCAGAGGCTGATGAACAAAATATTCAGCGATCTTATTGGCAAAACGGTGGAAGTCTACGTGGACGATATCCTTGCGAAGACCGCCCGACCTGATGACCTCCTAAGCGACCTGGAGAATGTGTTCACATCCCTCCGACAACATGGCATGAGGCTCAACCCGCTTAAGTGCGCCTTTGCCATGGAGGCCGGAAAGTTCCTGGGGTTCATGATAACCCAAAGGGGAGTGGAAGCCAACCCCGAAAAGTGCCAAGCGATACTCCAGATGAGGAGTCCGGGTTGCATCAAAGACGTTCAGCGGCTGGCGGGAAGGCCCACCGCATTGTCCCGATTCCTCGATGCATCGGCAGCAAAGGCCCTACCCTTCTTCAACCTGATTTGGCAGGAAGGATGATGACCTGGGCCATCGAACTGTCCCAATACGATCTGAGCTACGAACCCCGACACGCGATTAGGGCACAAGCAATGGCGGACTTCCTAGTGGAAGTAACCGGAACCGAGGACACGAGCACACGGTGGAAGCTCCATATGGACGGAGCTTCCAACCAGACGGCCGGGGGCGCCGGGATCATCCTAGAAAGCCCGGCCGGAGTCATTTATGAAAAATCGGTTAAGTTCGAGTTTCCCGTATCAAACAACCAAGCAGAATACGAAGCCCTTCTGGGGGGCTTGGTTCTAGCTCGGGAAGTCGGGGCCACAAGGTTGGAAGTATGCAGCGACTCGCAGGTCATCACCGCGCAAGTAAATAGAAGCTACCAAGCCAGAGACTCGCTGCTGCAAAAATACTTGGAAAGGGTCAAAGAGCTGAGCAAACAATTTGAGGAGGTCACGGTCCAACACGTCCCAAGGGAAAGGAACACACGAGCAGACCTCCTATCCAAGCTGGCAAGCATGAAACCTGGAACCGGCAACCGCTCCCTCATTCAAGGCATCACGAAAGAGCCCGCAGTTGCTCTACACCTGACCAAGATGAGCCCCTCTTGGATGGACCCCATCACAGATTTCTCGAAAAACGGCAAACTCCCTGGGGATGGGAAGGAAGCCAAAGCGTTGAGAAGGGAGGCTGCCAAGTACACGGTCATACAGGACCAGCTATTCAAAAAGGGACTCAGCCAACTTTTGCTGAAGTGCCTACACCCCGACCAGACGGACTACATGCTCAGAGAAGTCCATGAGGGATGTTGCGGCCACCATATCGGGGGCAGAGCCCTAGCAAGGAAGCTCATCCGAGCTGGATATTACTGGTCGTCAATGATGAATGACTCCAGAGAATTCGTGAAAAATGCGCCAAGTGTCAACAGAACGCCAACTTCCACAGGGCGCCAGCTTCCGAGCTGAGCCTACTGACGTCTTTCCGACCTTTTGCACAATGGGGAGTCGACCTCTTGGGACCCTTCCCGGTTGGCCCAGGGCAAGTCAAGTACCTCATAGTTGCCGTCGACTACTACACCAAATGGATAGAGGCTGAACCGCTGGCCAGCATATCCTCATCCAATTGTAGAAAGTTCATGTGGAGGCAGGTGATAACCCGGTTCGGAATCCCGAAAATCGTCATTTCGGATAATGGGATGCAATTCACCGATAAGAAGTTTGCAGAGTTTCTCACCGGCCTGGGGATAAAACAGAAGTTCTCCTCTGTTGAACACCCCCAGACAAATGGACAAGTGGAGTCCGCAAATAAAGTCATCCTGCTAGGCCTCAAGAAGCGTTTAACTGACGATTAACCTGAGGAGATTCTATTCGTAGCTTGGGTACACCGGTTAAGCGGCCTGACGAGCTAGATAACCTTTTAATTTCCAGTGATTTACTTTTATTAAGTGCCTACCATGTTCATAAACTTGTTTAGCTGACGATTAATGTTTACTTGTCTGAATTCTCCCATCTACTATTCCCCAATATGTATCCCACACCATCGCGTTCTTCAACGGCAACCCGGGACTGATCACCCCGGGAGCCAATCGAATCATAGCCATAACAAACGGCCGCGATAATAAGACCAAGACGGTTTCAACCAAGTTACCAACACAAACGGTAAAACGGACACAAGCAATAAGTCCACACCGAAAAAATGGTAACAAAACAAAAAATGCTACTGAACAAAGCAAGATAAAGGCGATAATTATAAGCCGACCAGGCGACCACTAAAGTATAACAAAAGTTAACGGTCTCAACAAGTGTTCTACAATCCACATAAAAAGCACAAGTTACAAGAGTTCACTTTCGGGGCATGTCAACAATCTTACCGTCCTAAATTGTTTTGAAGACCCCAATCGCCGACCTGTCGAAGTCTGGGACCACGATCTTCACCTGGGCCTTGAGAGCCTCTTCGGTCATGAAGATCGCATTCTTTCCCTGCTCCTTGACCGCCCTATGTTTCCTTTTTAGCTCTTCGGCCTCAGCTCACGCAGCCTCAACCGACGAGACGGCTGCGTCATGCTCCTTCTCCAGAGCGACCACCCGACCTTGCGCGGCGCTAATCTGGATCTCTAGAGTCATCTTCCGTTCAGTTAAATGGGAGACGGTGGCATCGGAGACCTTCATTTTTTCCTCAAAGGACGCAGCCTTCTCCTCGGCATCCTTGCGCCCCTTCTCTGCCTCGGACAGTTGTTCCTGAAGCCTTTCGACCTGGGCCTTGAATTCGTTGTTGGCCTTGGCAGCAGTATCAAGCTTCCTTCGTAATGCCTACATGCCCGACAACTCGAACTCGGCCTTCCGAGCTATCACCGCTCCGCGGAGAAGGGTGCGGTACATCCACCTCGCCTGCCACGCGAGTTCGGTACCAAGAAAGTGATCCTCCGTACCAGGAATCAGTTGATTATCAATAAAGGCCCCAGCATCGAAGTTCCTCTCCATCACGGTGAGAGTTCCTTTCGGGCTGGAGGATGCCCTCTGCCTCTTGAGAGTAGGGACAAGCTTCAGATCGTCATACTCCCGATGGGTAGAGGACGACTGTCTAATACCGGCCGTCTCCTCGGGAATAGGAGAAGCCTGCATCCCGGCAGAATTCTTGTCGGACATCTCGGCGTCCCAAGGCGAAGGTACAGCTTGATCCTCCTTCTCCTCGGTAGGGTCTTCCGACTTCCCGGCAACCTTCTCGTCAGCCTTCTCCTCGTCGCTATCCTCCAAGAAGGTCTTAACTAAACCTTCGAGCCCAGTTACCGAAGCAGACATCTCCACTACAACAGACAAACAAATATGTCAGTCGTGAAGTCGGCGATAACAAATTAAACGATAAACAATACAAAAGTATAAGACAAAACAGCTCACAAATATAACTCCTGGCGACCTCTCGTTCACCCATAAGGAGGTGGGGGTTCACGTGGTTCTTTCCAAAGACCGCCCACAACACGTCAGCAATTCTCTTATTTACAGCGGACATCCCCTTATAGGTCACCTTAATAAAGGTGTTGGACCCCGCTCCGAAGCTCCAATACGTCGGGATGAGGTGTTCCTCCTCCAACGACAACCAAAAGGGATGGCGACCTTTGGCAGGACGGACCTTGAAATACTTATCCTTGAACCCATGATAAGATTCCTCGAACAAGCCAAATATCCTCCGACCCTGGGCAGATCGGAAAGACAAGAACCCTTTCCTCGCTTTCCCCTCCTTGGAAGGGTTAGTAAGGTTGAAGAAAAAGAGAAAGACGTCCACAGACACCGGCAGCTCGAGATATTCACACACCATCTCGAAACAGCGGATAAGAGCCCAACTATTCGGATGAATCTGCGACGGCGACACGGATATCCGACTAAGAAGCGTCATCTGGAAGTTGGAAAACGGTATGCGAACGCCCACCTGGGTGAACATGGCTTTGTAAAACCAAATCCAGTCGGCAACCCGGGGGGAGTGAAAATTAATCTCATACAGCCGTTCGTGGGGGGCAGGAACGAAGACGTCATAATTGGCCTCCTCGTCTGTCCCCCCACACAGATACTCGGCTTGCCGGAACTCCGTCAACTCCCCCTCGTCCATCTGATTTGGCGAGTCCTTCACATCCTTAGTCACCCAGGCGTAGAGGTCGTAATTTGCGGCGGAAGGAGAAGCCCGGAAAATGATGCGAGGCATACCTACAGTGGAGGTACCATTCCGTTAGTCTATGAGGTTGGGAGTCCAGAAAAAGCCCAAAAACTATGTTCGTCCTATTCAACAGTTAAGATCAAGCATGGCTAAAAGTTATCTATCATGCAAGCTACCTAAAAGCTATCTATCATACAAGCTACCTAAAAGCCTACCTTGGAATGGTACCCCTACCCTAACGCATCTACTTGGCATTAAAAAGTCATCTACCAACAAAAATCAAACAAAACAGCAAGAACACAGAGCAAATACAAGCAACAAACGTATAACAATGAAGCAGAAAAGAGAAAGGATCAAAGATTACCTGAATTGGTTGCGAAAACTGAGAAGGAAGAAGGAAAGATGCACGAGGATGCTAGAACGACGCCCTGAGATTTTTTGAGTGAAGAAGAGGGAGATAGTAGGAGCAAGAGTGGGAAGGAAAAAAATCAAAACAAAACTGTTTAAAACTGTCACCCAGGAAGCGCGAAAGACCTGGGGGCAAAATAGTCTTTGTATACAGGGTTTTCCAGCCCATTATGAGCATTAAATACCCAGCGCGAAGAACGAGGCAACAAGCAGTCGTTCCAGCAATGAACAGACACGCGCGCAAGAGGCACGTCCCCTCCACGGACGGCCAACCTGGCGACAACGCACGAAAGGAGAGATGACACGCCACCAACGATCCTCACGGTCGTTACCGGCGCGTCGGGGGCACTGTTACGGGCTGGCCCAAACTGAATGTGGGTCGGCCCGACCTGGGCCCCACCCGACCCGGACGGTCAGGAGCAGGGCGCCCGATTGCCGACCCGGACACGCGTCCCTGACAGCTTTACTACAGCTGTGCAAGGGAGGTCTCGAAGAAGGTGGGCCTACCCTTGCAGGGCCTACCTCTGACACGGTATAAATGGGGAAGGGCCTACCCTTCCCCCAAGGTACGTCACATACCACTCAATCTTTACTCGCCTGCACACTTCACTGACTTGAGCGTCGGAGTGTCTTTGCAGGTGACACCCCCCTCTACATCCGAAGAGTTCGGGACCTCGCCTACCCTCAGCCCAGAGACGTGCGACCAGACGACTTTCCCTTCTTTGATCAGGATATCAACCCAACCCGTCCGGTATCCGACCTACCAAACACATGTTAGATAGTGTTGTTATATTAGGTATATTATTTTATGTCACTGTTTTTTAGTATAGTGGCTATCTATCATCATATTAAAGAATATAGGAAGTATATTATTAGATAATTTAGTTAGAGGTATAACATTGTGTTGTTAGTTATAAATTAATTACTTATATGATGACGTCAGTTAAGTAGAGTAAGCTTAAAATTAGTAGGTTTATAAGCCATTTTTCATCGGAGGCATCGGTGGGTGGGAGCAGCACCACCAGGGACGGACCATTGAGGAGTTATGTGAGCAGATACTAGGTGTTGTTCCTGTCCCAAAGGACAGACAGTCACAGACGAAGTGGACTGTCAAGCTCACTTGGTTCCACAACACGGTTTGTGGAGAGTTAGAGCAGGATGCCACAGAGGAGCCGCTGATGAGGTATACGAGAGGATACATCATCAGTTGATAGGCGGTATCCTCTTTCTCGATGCATCTGACTCTCGGGTGCATATCAGGTGGCTTTCCCTGCTGGAGGACCTTGATGCATGTGGCTGGTTGTTGTGGGGTTCGGCTGTGCTGGCATGGCTGTATCGCCAGATGTGCCGGATCACAGAGCATGGTCAGCGCAACTTGGGAGGACGCGTCAGCTTGATGCTTTCTTGGGCCTACCACCGTATTCCGTTAGTATGGCCTGATGGGTTTGATGCTCGTCGCTTTTCCCTGGTCGACATACATTAGTCAGCTTTTTGTACACGGCTAAATTATTTAATGACGAATAAATAAACCGAAAATAAATCTTACCTGGCAAGTACATCTGCATAGCGAATAACCAAGGAGGAAGCTCTTTGTATGACTCTTCACAATCGCCATATATTCTAGCGATGACTCTCTGTTTTGCAAGCTAAACCTTTCTGTACGATGCCTTTTAACCAAAATGATTCTCCACACCTCTTTGTAGAACCCTGATGCTGATTGTCAGATCGGCCTTGACCATCGTGAAAATGTGTTGTGCAATGACTTTCGAATCCAACCTACGATGATCTTGCCCCATCAAAGTTTGCATGCAAGTATGAGGACCATTGTATCTCCTAACCTCCCACTTTTCTTGCTTTCGGCGATATGATATAAGTATGCTCCAATTACAACCGGGTCTGAACTAGATACATCTTGCGTTGTACCTCCAATGGTCACTCTCTACTATTTTGTACTCCACAGTCCTCCTGATGCTATAATGCTTAACTGCCAACATGACTTCTTCCTTGCTCCCAAATTGTTGTCCAACCTCAAACTCGTTGCTTGGGTCTTCTTCAGGACCTCCTTGGGTAAACGAGCAATCCGAAGTCAGTGCATCGAGATTTAGCCTAGTGAAATGATCCAGCCGGTCATATGGTTGAAAAATGGCAGGCTGTGTCAGAGCAATCTGTGTGTCACCGTAGTAGTTCATATCTTCTTCCCCATCACCATCATCAAGAATTTCGGGTGGTTCTTTGTCAGCATCCTCTGCATCATCGTGGTTGACTTCATACTGCTCCATCATCGGATCCCTGATAGCAAAACCGTCATGACTTTCAAGATTGTCATCTATTAAGTTAACATTACGAACTTCAACATTAGACCCCTCCTGACTACCCTCAGGTGGCATATTCAGATATACCATCATCCTTCTGATAGTTCGTCTAACAACGCCACCCGTTGGACTATCATTGACAATATCTGCAGATGATCCTCGGCCACCAAAGTCAACAAGAAACACATATAACTCCAACAGATGAATATTGCATTGGTCCATCGGTTGTGCCACGACCTTATAAGCCGTACGTCTTCGTCGTCGCGCAATGGGTACCTAATTCAAAACAATAGAAATGTCGCTCACAACGACGATCTGATAAAAATACTAGTAACAGAGACAAAGACAACACAATTATAACATACATTTTATAAAACAAATTGCCATCTAACTCGGTCGAAAATCTGTAGTAAATTTTTTCACCCTTTTAGATTCCTGTTGTCCGAGGGCATGCAATATCAAACTCTTCAAAGTTGTTAAACTGTTGACTTTTGCTATCATATACGTAATTATCGGCTGGCCCGATCTAAAGACAATTGAACCTTCTTCATCATACACTATTTCACCATCGTAATGAATGGATAACAATGAATTTCTTGACATCGTAGCCATAACGTTAACTGTGAGAAAAAAGAAAGTAATTAGAGAAGTTGTGACTGCTTGATCTCCCATAGGCTTACTTTTATCTCCGAACTCAACATAGAGTTCACCGGAGAGTGCGACGAACTCTATATAAATTATAGTGTTTGCCGGGAGGGACGGCAAACTTGCTGTAAATTCCAAAAAAAAAATCGTATTTTTGAAAATAAACCTAAAAAATCATTTTGGAAAAAATAATTATTTTTTTATTTTATAAATGAAAAAAATTCATGATACAAAAAAATTAATGATAGTCGTCTCTAAAAAATTTTTCAAGAACACAAATTTGTGAATAAAAATACAAAATTTTTTATCCTTTTTCTCTTCCTCTTTCTCCTCGTGCTCAGCTCCTCTCTACTACTACTTCATTTTCTCTTAATTTCTTTTGACGAAGAAGAAACATAAAAAAAAATAAATAAATAAATAAACATAGAAGCAACAAAAAAAAAAGGTTGTGTAATTGAAATATGTGATTTATTCACACATTTCGTGTGGATAATTATTTTAAAGACAATAAGCTATTGAACCAATTTAGTTTAACTTGAATATAAAAGAGACCGATTCACCTAGCACTATTATTGTAATAATAATTTAGCAAACAATTTTCAAAAAATATAAAAGAAAAACGAAGGGGCTACTTGTTTAGTTGTTGTGAAAACGCTTTCTTTTAGCTTTGGAAGGAAAACATGTTTAAATTATACCCAATGGTTTTTACCTAGAGTTTTAATTTTAGGCTTAATTAGTCTGTTAGTCCTTATAATTTTGTAAAATTTTTAATTAGATTCCTATACTTTTTTTTCTTTTAATTAGATCTTGCATCAAATTTTTTTTTTAATTAGATCCTTGTTAGCAATAATTTGTTTAATTTTATAAAGATCCAACTAAAAAAAAATTTGGTGTAGAAACTTAAATAATAAGAAAAAAAAAAGTATAGAGACCTAATTAAAAAAAATTTTGGTACAAAGACTCAATTTAAAAAAAAAAGTATAAAGACTTAATTAAAAATTTCACAAAATTATAAAATTCAATAGAGTAATTAAACCTTAATTTTATATCGTCCTTCTAAATTGTTTACTTTTGCCTCAATTCGGTAAAATTAAACAAGTTAATTAGAAACATTGCAAGTAAATGTGAAACAATTCAAAACCTCCTTTAATTTCCTTCTTCTAACTACCTCACCACCGCCAAAGCATTTTTGTCACAAGATCTTATTATTTCGTTATTTGAAGAAGATATGTTTAATCTCCATGCATGTGAATTGTGAAACCAATTATTGCTGGGACCCTACAATCATCACCATACAAACAAAAAAAATCCGGAGAAGGATAATGGATTAATGGCGGAGGTGGATATGCCATTCCAAGCTTATCCCCCTATAAATTATTGTTTAATGTAAGCGTATTGCTTTGTTCTATAACATTTTTTAATCAAGATTTTCTATTTTATAATAAAAATATCATGTACAAAATATATTTTTATCACAAATTTAGTTATAATTTTTTCACTTTTCATCTCACTATTATGTACCAAAAAGATTTCCTTAATAGTTAAACTTTCCTCGATGTTTTTTTCGAATTAAATTCTTTGTATTCATGTGTACGTACATCTGTATAGCTGTATATTGTGTGGTAAAATATGACATGCATTTTAGTGTATGTTTGGGCGCCATTATTTTGTTAAAAAAAGATCTTTTTTTAATGAAAAAAGATCTTTTTTATTTTTTAACGTGTTTGGCAAATTTCTAGTAGTAAAAGTAAAAGCACTAGTAAAATCAAAAAAAGATCTTTTTTGAGAAGATGTAATTTACATCTTTTTTTAAAAGATCTTTTTTCCTTAAAAAAAAGATGTTTTTCGTGTAATAAATGAACAAAAAAGTACTTTTATATTGTTATATCCAAACATAATTGATAGATAAAAAGACCTTTTTACATTAGATATCCAAACATAAAATTACTTTTACTTTTCTATAAGATCTTTTAAAAAAAGATAATTCAAAAAAAGATCTTTTCTCAAAAGCTCACCCAAACAAGTCCTTAATAATAAAGAAATAATTGATTATGATGATAATGATTTGAGCTGATGATAATGACGGTGTTGATGATAATGACATATTATTATTGTAATAGAAGATTTGTTATGGACGACATATAATTTGTGAATATTTTATGAAAGGGAAGGTAGAAAAATAAAATAAAATAAATTACTAATTACGCTAGACCTAATTAATTCAGAGCTTGTTGATGAGAAGAAACAGCATAATGGTGAAGGTAGAACTGTTAATTGTTTTCATATATCAAAATAATAATTAAAAAATCAACTCCTATCTAAGCATATGTGTTTTTGTTCTGGGCAAGAATAACAACTCCAGCGTTATAATTAAACGAAGAGCAATGCGAATGTTAAGGACCAACAATTTTTATAATTGGTAGTCATTAAATAGTTATTAATGATGATTTAATAGTGTGAGATTGGTGTGAAATTTCATCTAATGACTCACATTTTTCTGCTGGTTATATGCTGGCCAAAATTCAATAAAATTACTGGCACCCTAGACTTTTTCTTAAACGAATATATCACGTTAAGAAACGTAATAAAGATTAACGTAAATACCATTAAAAATGAATAAATTTATTAATTCTGAAAAATTGTTAAATTATGACAGTAAAAATAATACATTAAAAACGGTAAATGTCTAATAATAATTATATCAAAAATGTATAATAAAGAGAAAGAAAAACTCAAAGGTAACACATTATTTTTTCCACAACTATCATTCAAAAACACTAACAACTTAAGTATTGAAATATTTTTGCAAATTGTCCTCCTAACCTAATTCCAATACAGCTCAGAATAGAATTTCCAAATTTCGTTAATTCGTAATTTCTATAAAAGGTACGAACAGTTTTATATTATTATTATTATTATTATTATTAAAAAATATTAGAGACCAATATTTTTTATTAATATTAATAAATATTTATTTTTATTTATATTATTAAAATTTAATTTTATAATTTACAATTTAGTATCAAAATATTTTTGTTTACTAAAATTTCTCGTTATTATTTAAACCGGAAGCGCATGTGTTTATTGTACTGGTTTAACCGTTTAACCTAGTTTCACTTTCACGCCTTTGGAGTTTGGATATCTCTCTATGCATAATAGACAATTTTTTTTTTCCCGGCTCATGTTTGAACTAGCAATATTCAAGTTATATAATCAAGAACCAAGATAACTGAGTCTCAAATCTTCGCTTAGGAATAAAACTCTTAAGAAAAAGACAAGATATTTTTTGGTAACTAAAACACAAGATATAGATCAACATATATAATCCTTACTAATCATTTTTTAAGAAAAAACACATTAATCCTATGTTTTAAAATATTTCATAATTCATCCAACATCAAACACAAAAATAAATATTTTAAAAAGAATTTGTACTTTTTTTACTAAATATAGAAAAGATTTAATTACAATTTTTTATTTAATACAGATTCAATTACAAACTTTTAAATTAAATTATAAGAATTTAACTAAAAATTTGATAAAATTATAAAACCAACAAAATAATTTATAAAAAAATCCGTGTACTCTCTTTATAATTAGAAAGAGGCTCTTATAATTATTTTTTACACAGTGAAAATCTTTTTTTCCTTTGTGTGTGATTTTTTTTCCATAAAATATGATGCGGGTTCCACGTTTTTTTTTTTTTTGGTCTTGTACATTACATAACACACATCCCGAATGGGGATCCAATTGTGGGAAATTTTTTCTGTGGAAATGGGGATGGGGGACAAAATTTCCCCGAAGCAGGCGCGGGACCCGAGCGGGGATCCCCGTCTCGTCCCCGCTATTTCCCGAAATTTATGAATTCCTTAAATTATCCTTAATAGTTTATTTCTCATATATATTTTTTAGTCATTTCTCACACACACACACAAATATATTTAGAAACCCAAAACTCCTAATCTTTATTTGCATAACCCTTCTTCAATTCAGAGATCCCTAAAGTTGTCCATACTCCATCTAACCTCTCTGCAGCCACCCCCTCGTCACCCTTCTCACCGCATCGTCACAATTTCTATTTGCAGCATTCCTTTTCGTAACTCTGCCGTCGTGTCCATTCTCCTCTCTATTGCCGCATCTCCCACCTCATCCATTGCTTTTTCCTTTGGCTCGTCGTTGCGTCCCCCCCCCCCCAAATTGCGTTATTTCGAAAGAAATCACCATCGTGTCATTTAGACTTTTTGTATAAAATCTTGCAGTTTTTGTATAAGATAGATACTTGCAGATCTATTCATATGGAAATTAATAATTAGTTAGAACTATTATGTAGATAGAGAATGAGGTCCCTGCGAAAAATGGGGCCCTGTGAAAAATGGAGATGGGGAGCAATATTCCCCCACGGTGGAGAATGGGGACGGGGATGGGAAGCAAATCTGAGGGCGGGAATGGGGAGCAGGGAGGCATCCCCTGCCCCCGCCCTGCCCCATTAACATCCCTAACACACACCCACTCACATACTACTAGTCTACTACTACTAACATGAGTTCTATTGTTGATTATCAAAGATAAGCCTCGACATAATAATATTGAGTAAAATTAATTTTTTTTTTAAATTTAAAAATGGTCAAATAATGAAAGTATTTATTTTGAGCATTGAGAAAATCGTCATTTACCAATAATGAATGCCAAACATTTTATTGCAACCGGCGGAAGGGAAATATTGAAATGAGATTGAGATTGAGATTGAGATGATCTCGTTCAATCACTACCAAGTTACAGTATGCAAACTGTCCCTAATTCTAATGTTTTATTGCCTCTCCATCACCTAAAAAAATATTGGATAACAAAAAATATTTGATGAGAAATCCTTGCAAATTCCTTAAGAATATTTAATGTGTTCCAAGAATAATCTTAATCACTGAGGTTTTATTTTCAGTGATTAAAATTAATCTATACATTAAATGTACTCGAAGAACATGCAAGTATTTGTCAATATCTGCAACAAAGGATTCACAACTAAACATATACATAACAACAATCACTTTCACCAACTACTCGGTCACAGAGAAATGCTACCTTGTTGCACTTTTCAGCAACCTCTTTTTTTCCCCTTTAATTGCCTAGTATAATAATTTTAGGTGAATAAGATATATCCTAATTGCTGATGAGAAGAGGCCCAAATGAATGTGGTGAATGAATTTGGAACAATTTGATAAAAATTTGCTTCATCTGAAGATCAGATTGTGGCATGTATTATCACAAGGGTAAGCACAATCGATGTCCTTAACGACAGCACGGTTGAAAAACCAGTCTCCAACTGCCAGAGCAATTGCCTGCAATTTTATTAATGCATATATATAGGTTAGAACTGAACACAGATTTTGTGGTATAAGAAAGTTTCAGATAACATTGGAAGATCAGAATGAATAAAAAAGTATATGTCAATGGCAGTACCATGGAAGTTCAGAAAAATCATCAGTGCATAACATTAACATACCAAAGTTATGAAGATCAACTTTGAGTCTGATAAGTAGTAATAGTAACATACTACAATTTCTGATTTGGATTTTGGACCACTAACTTTCTGATATTCTGCTAATTATTTTAGTTAACCTTTCAGGACTTGTAAGCATATTTGATTTTACTATCATTTGGAATACATAAAAAAAATAAGAAATAACTTGATTTGTAAATCTCATGGATTTACTTTATAACTAATCTCAAACCCTCTCAGTGTAAAGAAGGGCTTGAAAAAGGAGCCAAACCGATCCCAGCAGACCATCGGCCCATCCCAATCGACCACCCAGCTGACCTCAACCAATAGTCATCTAACCACCAGAGGACCATATTCTCATTTTATATCATTTATTCCAAACACATTATTTGATTTATAATTCAATTCTTTTCAATTCAAATAAAATCAATTCCAAAATTTTTCGCTTCCAAACACACCCATTGTGAACACAGTATCGACACTGCTTCAAACAAGGATGTTTTTGGTTCATTGTGTCAAAAATAAAATTTAAACTTCAAGACAATTAATACTTTATGTAACTTATCAAAACTCAACAAACATCTAATTCAAAGTGGAAAATTGTGTTTGACGAATTTTTATTAACATAACAAACAAGTGGTGATAGCTTAGAAAAGAAACTAGAGATTAATAAAATTGCAATAGAATACCTTTTCCCTAATGACAGGAGAATTATCCGCAAACCATGTATCCTGCCTCTCAGATTGACAGTGAGCAAAACATGAATTGATAAACATTCCATTCTGATTTGATCTTGAGAAGCCTTTCATAGAATTCAACATTTCATTCCTGAAACCTGTGCAACAGAAACAATGAAATGAGTTAGCACACTGAATAGTTTGTCGGAACCCCTTTTTGCTTCTAACAAAAGCAATCTCTCAGGCATCAAACCACCTTGTAGAAACTGGATCTGTGAACCAGAACACCTATAATAATTTTTTCTACAATCATGCCAATTGCCACCTGGGTCCGCTGTTGTCGGAGCTAAGCTTGACTGGATCTGATTACAAGCAAAATATATCTGTTTAGTCTACAAAACTTGATTTAATGGATAAACACTACCAGAAATCATATCATATGACTCATAAGGAGTTAAGAGGACAAGCAGTACGAGACGAAAACAGACATTTACCTGCCATGAATCATAGGCAGTGTTGAGAATGAAGAGTGGGGTTCTTATACCGGCAATCAAGTTCTGTGGGAAGAAGCACTGAAAAAAAAGGGAGAGAAGAAGAAGAAACATCAATGCAAGTTTAACTCAGAGCAAACAACAATTATGGATCATTTGTGCAATGTGCATGTTCATTCATCTGAAAATTTGATATATCCAAATTTGCACACTAAGGGATATCAATGATTACCGATGTGGGATCAAGGTGATTGGTACAAGTACGCGGCAGATTCTTCTGCACTCCCTGCAATAAATGGACAAAAGAAGTTGATCATCATGCTGAGGAAGTTATAACCATGTCAAAAGACCAATTTGCAAACCATACAGAATTCTCATTTGGCACATAATATTTTCATGTTAAACAAAGGTTTCCAAAATTCAGTAACTGCAAACAAAATGAGTTCTTTCTAAGATTCTGAAATAGCAGAAGTCCATAGTCAAACTTTCAAGAGTATATTGAAACAAAGTGGCAAGTTTATAATATATTTTTGCTTTCATGTTATAATAACTTGGTTTCCTAAGAAAAACAGTGATATACCTGCAACCCTACAACACCACTGAAAAAATCCCTGAGTGTGTGTCCACCAGATACGTCGGTCCTATAATTCAGAGGGAGAAACAAGTAAACAAGTAAGCAGTTAATTTGAGAAAATGTCCAAAATGGTGCAGTCACGATGGAAATTGGCATTGATTGTATGAAATACCACAGCAACTTACGCATCAAGAAATAGCCCAGCATCACTGAGACACTTCACTTTTGTACTCCTTGGAAACAGACCTCGAAATTCGTCGCAGTGTATGATGGTAGCCAGGCCACCAGCTGAGCATCCAGAAAGTAGAGCCTGGAGTACAAAAGTTGCATTTAACTGGGAGTAGAAAGAAAGTATAATTTCAATACCAGTATATCTGCAGATATGAATACAACCTGCCGGGCAAAACGCATTCCCTTCGACATCAGATCCTCCATTGCAGCCATCCAAATGCGCTGTCCTCGGAATTGCAGACGTGCAGCCTATCTCAGTAGACAACATTCACTTAGTTTTGTGTGGTAACCCTTATTCTATGAACGTCATTACCAATGTGTTATCTCCCACATATGTTAATCATACAGCTTTTTCACAACAAAATTGTGCAAATATACACCAAACTTGTATCCAATGGAAGAAATGCTAGAGGACCAACACTTTTTAGTGTAAAAAAAGAGAGTTGACTGGTGTTGGTTCAAATGTAAGACGAAAACAAGGAAAAAGTATTAGCCACCTAACATCTTTCTTTGGGGAATTGGTGAAACCAGATACGACAGCTTATGTACTTAGATATACAATTTAAAGCATGCTCTAGGAACATTTACATTCACTCATTTTAGACCTTCATATATTTACAGAATCTCAAAGAAGCATGCCAAACTTAAGTTCAAGGCAACTGCATTTCATTCAGTGGATTCACCTTTTCTCCACAGCAACAACTGAAATAAAAATCATTTTTATGACTCTGAGATTCAAACTCTACCTTATGTTCACTGTCCCCAGCAAAAGAGGCACCATCACAATAACGAATCTTCACTCTGTTCCAGTTGAAAAAATCTACAATCACAAACGAACAAGAAGTAGAACGAGATGGTTAACTCTATAGGTAGAAGAACAGAAAAACACAAAGGGAGCAGCAATCAAAGTAGTTCAATTGAATGGAAACCTGGATTTTGTTCAGCCTTATTGCTTAATATTCCTGTAAAAGGTATCTCCTTTTCCATGAATGCTGAAGATCCGCGCCGAGTTTTCTTGCGATAAATGCATGTCCTGACATCATTACACCATCCTCCTCCCTATCAAAGAATTTATACTCTAATATCAATAGAAACCTTTATAGTGAATACAATTATAAACAAACAAAAAGATACTGTTTTAACTCACAGAACACTTCACAAGAAACTAAGCTTAGTTGCAAAAGATAATGAAAACAGTGCACAAATCTAACTAATTGAATGAAAGATTATTATGTGATACCTCTAAATTAACGATCCAACTATTTGCTCCTGATCCATATCCTCGATGTAAATGGTAACCAGGCAATGATCCATCCAAACAAACTGTCAAAAAATAAAAATAAGAATCCAATTACGCAGATTCGTAATTAAAATGCATTAGTTTATGTAGATTCGTTCATTACAAAAAAAATCTTTAAGCCTAAAAAAATTCTCAGAAAACATCCCGAAGAAAGCACATTAAAATAAAGAATCCTGCTTTCATTAGATTATGTAAATGCTAAGTAACAGGCAATTATTAAAAAAAAAAAAAAAAAAACGGTTTCAAAATGTTACTTGAAAAGCAATTAAATGAATTTTAATTTGGTAATATAATGATTACAAGTTTTGAGAGTAGAGAGTAGTGTACCTGCTCCTTGAGCAGCAGCAGTTTGAATAAGGGTGAGTCCTACCATAAGAGTGTATGCACCCCTTCCAGCTTCATGTGCCTCCAACAAGTTGAGATCACTTGCATTCACGTAATGATGCTCAACCGCTTCAGACGCCTTGCTTGACACAACAACAACAACAACAACAATGCCAAGCCACACAAGGAGGACCTTCATTATTAAAACTTCAAGTCCCAACTGTGGCATTAGGAGGTAAACTCACCCATTTTCATTTTTATGCAATGTGGCTTGCTTTCGTACCCTCTCTCTCATTTGGGGCTATAAATAAGTAAATGACGGAAAAGGAATAAGACTGCCTCACTTTAATTTTAATTACTGTAGTCTGCAGGTGCTTTTTTTTTTAACTATATAACCATTTAAATTATACAAAATTAAAATATCTAATTTCAACATTTAATTAAAAAAATAAATGAATTAATGCAAGTGCCTTTCGAACCGGAACAAATCTTAAAAGGTGTCTCTCTCTTTCCAGTTTCCAGTCTCAGGTTTGAGAGAGTCTGAGAAGGGGAAAAAGCTTGAAAGCATGCGTCACTCTCACACACCGTCTCTCTCGCCCTTTCCAATTTACGCACATGAAAAAAGAATTTGCATAAAGGAGCAAAACCACTGTTTTCTTTTTTAATAATAATAAACGGGTGAATTTAATTTAATTATCTAAAAACAAAAGTCGACCTTTTAGGATAAAGGGTGAAGCTAATCCTCAATTGTTTCTCATTAATTTTTTTTTAGATGCTATAATATGTTAAAATAATTTTATAAATGTATTCAATGATGTAATATCGTATTAGTAAAAATAATTTTTTTTATATTAATTATGTAAATAGTTATTCAAAAAAAATAGATATAGTTAAACGAGTCAATAAAATAAAATTAAAATCATAAAATATATAAATAAATATTTTAATTTTAATAACCATTAACTCTTCTCTTTTATTTATTATTTTTTTCATACTAGTAGAATTTCAGGACAAAAATAATTAATGTTATCTATTGTTTAAATAAATATTATTTAATTTGAAATCATATAAAGTTTCAAAATTAATACTTAAATAAGAGTTAAGACTAATATTCTTCATTTCTATTTTATTCATAAAACTTCTATAATATATAAAATTAAATATTTATGTTTCTGTTTTTATTAAAAAAAAGAATATGAAGTTGCTGGTGAAATTTTTTCTAAGAATATAATAACTGCTGCGGTGCTGCCTCTTTTTGTTCCTTCATTTTCCAATCAGTTACCGCCAATGACTAAAGTGATTATGACGAGAGAACTGGAAAATTGAATTGCCTAACTTTTCATCTTTTGAGTTGGACTTTGTTGCCAATTAATCATTTACTACTCAACAATCAACCTGTACATGCACATATTACATTTTTTTTTTTGATCAATTTCTTGCAAGGTTCTCGACCACAAAGGGAGAGATGGCATCACTATAGATGCCAAACAATCAACAACAACCATAACCAATGTATAAGAAGGACCACACACAAAGGGAGAGATGGCACATATTACATTTTATCTTACTCAATCATAATTAGCAAGGTCAAAATTCATATATAATTATTTTTATATAAAATTATGAATTAAAAATTATTTTTATGTAAATTTTCGCCAATTAAAAATACCGTAATAATAGTAGAGTAGCGAATCTATCACTTGAAAATTCGCTTGTTTTAAGCCAATAACATAAGGGATTATACTATGTGTATTCTAAAATCAGCCACTAAAATCAATCATCAGTATAAAATATATGTTAAAAATAAATTAAACCACACATATATTTACTATTTATACATAAATATATTGGTAGTTAATTTTAGTGGCTAATTTTGGTGTACAAATAGTATTTTTCTAATATAAAATTATAACAAGTTTTTAATTTTAAGTAGGTTTGAAAAAGTCACCAAAGTTGTATGTATTGTTAATATTTTTTGAAAATGAATATTATTTAATTATTTATTGTCATATCAATTACAATATTTAACTAAATCGTCTATTATATGTCTTAAAATTTCTTATAAACATGCATCATTATTATTTACGTGTCTTTTGTGTTATTTTGAACTCTCCACCACCATGTCTTACGGTGCATACTTCATCTCTATGGATATTAAAATGTTAAACTCAAACACTATAATTTTTCCATTGGCGTTCAACTAACGCCAAAGTTAGCAATTACAATAATCTTTCGCTCTTTCAAGTAAAAAAAAAATGCCTCAAAGTTTGTTGAAATGTTGGTATATGATCTAAGATTTGGACAAACATGATTAGTTAACAAATAACAGCAATCAGCTTATATATGGTGCCTCATGCCGACAAAATCAGAGGAAAAAAAAAAAGAAAGAAATTAAATAAAACTCAAAACTGAAGCTTAATTAAATTACAATTATTTATGGGGTCCGCTTTCTTTCCTTTGGTTTGGTAGGTTTAAAGCCTTGTTTGAAATCTTAGAAATGAATCAAAATGCTTTAAATATAGAGAAATTAGAGACAGACATGCATGCTCTTAAAAATTATTTAATATATATATATGTATTTTAAAAAATTTTAAAACTACCCATTGATTTTTTATTTTTTAGGAAATAGATATTGTTATTTTTGAATTGATAATGTCACTTTCACTCTAATAAAAGTTGTTGTTTATGTGTTTTGTATTAAGAATAAAATCTTCCGAATGAAAAAAACATTATCAACTTTAGAGTGACAATGTCTACTTTTATTTTTTTTAATATAACTATAAATATTTCTAATACAGACATTAAATAAGTTTAAAAGCATGAAAATTTCTTCTTAATTTCTCATTACTAGCAGAGGTTACCAAGTCACAATCATATTAGAAGCACCATATTTATGGCTCTTCACCAATTAATGGTGGAAGATGCATCTTGTGCAATTTTTTGGTGTCCTTCTTGTGCAATTTAATAGTGAAAATCACATAACATATATATATATATATATATATATATATATATATATATATATATTAACCGCAAATATTTATCCAAATAAAAATATTAACCGTGAAATGTTCAAAAAAATAAAAAAAGATAAACCATTAATATGCATCTGAATAATTTTGTCGTTAACAAAAATACACTCGAATTTTGTTATCGACAGAAATGTTCTCAAATAATTTAAAAATGAGACAAAAAGGCCTAACATTAAATATTATTCTCAAAAAATACTTTAAAAATTGAATTTTGATACTATTTTTTGCAAGAATAATTAAAAAAATGAGATATCTTTATTCTTAAAATTTGATAATTTTTCACTAAATATATATTTTTTATGATTTTTTTGTCAACAACCAATAATATTTTAAAAAATTACAAAAAAATATATACTTAATAAAAAATCACTAAATTTTAACAATAAAATATTTTATTTTTCTGATCATGTTTGTAAAAAATTACATCAAAATTTAATCTTTAAATTTTTTTTTGAGAAATACATATTTAATAATGGATATTTTTGTCACGTTTTAAAATTATTTGAGGATATTTTTATCGATAGAAAAATTGGATACATTTTTTTCAACGATAAAATTATTCGAATGTTTTTTTGGTATTCACTAAAAAAATTATTAATCATAAAATATCATTTGAACAATTAAAAGATTTTAATATCACAAATAACTTCAAAAAACAAGTTATTTGTATCCAGCAAAGTTTATAACGTTTTAACAAATTTTACTAACTATTATCTCCTCGTTATTGAATTGGTGAGTATAGAAATGAATTTTCTCAATTTTTTTAAATTAAAAGTGTAAAATATAATTTTTTTAATTTTTTAATATTTTTTATATTTTTTATCCTATTTATAAAAAAATATATATAATAAAAAATTATATTTTATTTTGTCAAATAAAAAAATTGAAAAGATTTAATTATGACTAATATCTATCTATAAATAAAGTTTTAGAATAAAGTATGAAAACTGTCCATAAAAGATAATATTACAAATAAAATAAAAGAAAAACTAAAATTAGTTATCAAACGTACGTACACTACTATTTATCCTTTAGATGGATTTATTATATGAATTAAGATTTCATTTAGTAAAATTTTTATTCTTCAAAATTAGTTTACAAAAATTAATTTTTAAAAATTAATCTTTTAAAAATTGTAATATTTATGTTTAATAAATTAAATTTAAAGTATCGTTTTGGTCCCTAACGTTAAGGGTGAGAATCGAAATCGTCTCTCATCTAATTTTCGATTTAGAATCGTCCTTAACGTTTTTTTTCGTATTACAATCGTCCTTTTTAATAAAATTTTTAATTTTATTCCGAAACTACCCTTATTTTAATAAAAAATATAAAATTTAAAAAAAAATAAAAAAAAGAACGGGTTTTGGGGGAGGGGGCAAAGGAAATGCGTTTTTGTTGGGGTTGGGAGGGGGGGAGGAAACGCGGGAGGGAGGGGAGGAGGCCATCGCCATAGCCGCTGCCACCATCCGCCCACGAGCCGCCGCCAGAACCACGAACAGAGTGCGTCGCCGGGAAGGAGAGCCCGAGCTGCCGATCTATCCAGCCGTGGAGTGCGTCGCCGCCGTTCATGCATGCTCCTGTCACCGCCGATCTATCCAGCCGCTTCTGCCGCCACCGTGGAGTGTGTCGCCGGGAAGGGGGCCCGAGCTGCCGATCTACCCAGGCGTGGAGTGCGTCGTCGCCGTTCATGCATGCTCCTGCCGCCGCCGATCTACCCAATCGCTGTCGCTCCGTTCCTGCAACGCCGCTTGCATCTGTTTCTTTGTGCTTTGAATTTTTTATTTGGCTTTGTGCTTCTCTGTTGATTTGGCTTTGTGCTTGAATTTTCTGCTTCTGCTTTTCTTTCTTGTTGAATTTTCTGCTTTGTGCTTGAGTTTCTGCTTCTGCTTCTCCATTGTTGAATTTGTGCTTCTGCTTCTCTTATTGAATTTTCTGCTTTCTGTTTCTGGTTGTGTTGATTTAGTTATTGAATTTGTTGAATTTGTGTTGATTTGTTGAATTCTTGATTCCTTGATTTGTTGAATTTGTGTTGATCATGTTGTTATTCTTGGTGGTGGTGGTGGTGTTGGTATTGTTATTGGTGTTGGTGTTGGGATTGGTGTTGGTGTCGGTGGTGGAGGTAAAGGTGCCAATAGCAGGGAAGGGTATTTTTGTCCGAAAAATATTAAAAGGACGATTTTAATACGAAAAAAAACGTTAAGGACGATTCTAAATCGAAAATTAGACGAGAGACGGTTTCGATTCCCACCCTCAATGTTAGGGACCAAAACAATACTTACCCCTTACTTTAATAAGTACAAACAACGATAAATATATTTAATAAAATAATTTTTAAAATTTAAAAATATTATAATAGACATTAATAAAAAATTAAATTTAGATATTAATATATGAGATTATATTAAACTTTTTAATTTTGATAAGTACAAATCAATTTTAAAAAGCTCCTTTTAGGTGCTTTCAAAAGTACCCTCATTTTTAGAGTAAATGACATAAACAATGGATGTGCCAATTCTGTAACGTGGTGAAAAATCACCAATCTCTGTCTCTGCCATCCTTCGACATCAAAAAATTAATGTCAAATACGGCACGAAGTCAATACTGTACTTCACCAAACTGTGTTAGCACCTGATCTACCTGATGTCACTCTATGACAGCAAAATAGATCAATACCGTCACAGCCCTCTATAATGCCATATGTCATGGCTCTAGTATCTTGGGATGCACTACCTGAACGACCTCCGATGAGCTATATGGCATCCACGTGAACTGTTGAAGAGAAATGGTTCATACAGGTAATACATAAACAGTAAAAAGTTAAAATAACTTAATAAAATTTGAAAGCTAAAACACTTACATCCCCGGTTTGAAGTAAATCTATCTTGAGCCTTCATTGCGCGACTCTAAGCCTTTTTCGCTCAATGTTGGCTGATAACTTGATCACCTATGACCTAAGACATTTTTTCAACAATGACCATATACCGAAAAAATATTAACAAACATAACTATAAACATCAAATACCTCGACGCCAACGGCCAATGAAAGGCTTTAAATCCATCAGGCTTGAAAATCTGAAAACTGCTAGAAGATCTATGACTGAAAGAGCTACAATAGACCGGCCAATTTAACTACGTTCCTGTTGGCCACATGGCACATGCACCGATATAACAATGAGAAAGCAGCAGATCCCCAACTATATCGATCATGTCCTCTAGCCTAGCTACGTACGGTAGCCACCGAATGTGAAGACATGTACCAGACTTGTCACCAAAGAATTGAGTCGACAATAGCATCATGATGTACGCTCTCCCATACCTCCTAACTATATCTTCGCCTACACCCTGAGGAAGCTCACTGAGTGTATACTGCATCCAAGTGCATTTCATAGTGAACTTGTCGATGCAGTCCGCAGGAGGTATGATACCCAATAGCTCCTCGAACCAAGTCCATGTAGGTCGAATGGCTTCAATGTACCACTCAAAGTCTGTCAGACATCCACTGACGTACTCTTCGTCGATCGGGAGGCCTAACTGGTACGTCATATCCTGTAGCGTAACCGTGCACTCTCCGAATGACAATGAAAGGTATGCATCTCCTGACGTCATCTGTCCACAAATGCACTGGTTAGCGGCTCATCCAACCTAAACCAATGGTCGTTGAGCCTTGCAAGATGGTATAAACCGAGCATCTGCAAGTATAGTATGATCTTATCTTCTAGGGACATACCATGCTGCCTCCTTATACTGGTGATACATCAGGTGGGCTGTATAAAAATAAACATATTTTTTAAGAACCATATCCATTATCAAAACAATTTACTAAACAAATATTAAATAATGCATGTCCTTTTGGACAAAATACCCTAAACCCAAACAAATAAGATTACAATACCCATATCCTCAACAAATTCAAAAAAAATTAAATTCAAGTTAAATCTAAAATCACTTAAAATGGAGAATTCTAATAAAAAAATTTTAATGTAAAATATATTACAATCCTAAATCACTATTATCTCTAACACTTTTAACCTAAATTAAATTCTAACTAAAATTCTAGTCCCTAGTTAATCTAACATATAAAACTTACAAATTCTAACAAAACCTCTAATCACTACTCTAACTTGTTGTTATAGTTTTAAAATTCTAACAAACTACTAAAGCACTATTTTAACTACTATTTGTAGTTTAAAAATTTTAACTAACGCTTATGATCAAATATTCTAAGTGACTTAATTAATATTACTAACAATTCTATCTATCTTGGAGAAAATAAATTTCATTCATTAACCTCTTCATTGATACTACTAGTAATATTGGCAACTCCATCTAACTGGTAGATACGATTTGGGTCATCCTCTATGTCCGTAGTTTTGAATCTTGTGGTGTTATTGCCTAACTTTTCTCTCTTGGGTGTGATTTGAGGGTGGAAATAGTTGTGAATTGTAATTCGAAACAATTGAATTCGAATTGTATATATAGGCACACAACTAGTAAATCGAATCTACTTCATTCGATTTACCTAGCACTTCATTTCCTATAAATCAAAACTACTCAATTCAATTTACCATGGACTATAAATCGACACATTTTGATTCGAATTACCATGGGCCTTAAATCGAAACTCATTGATTCGATTTATTGTAGACTACTTCACTAAAACGGTACTTTTTCATAGTAAATCGAAGCTAATGAATTCGATTTACTAGTGTACCTACTAATTCGAATCCAATTGATTTGATTTACATTGAGAGAGTGTAAATTGAATCAATTTGATTCTATTTATATAGATATGCAAACGAGACATGCATGCGATCTGTTTGTATTTAGGACATTCATGTAATATTGACTTTTATCTCATTTGGTTAGATGAATTATCTTAATTTTTAAAAATTGCAAGTACAAATATATAGGCTTTTTAATTTACTAAACACAAAACGAGGTTTTTGTTCTTTTGAAAAATACAAAAATTTATAAAATTTTTTTTATCAAACCACGCCTAAAACTTTTGCATGTAGCAAACAATTTTTCTTTTTCCTTTTTTTACCGGTAACTTTGTCATCAATCAACCCTCTTTGGTTACTAGTTTGTGTTATTCAAATTGCTTTATCAAATATTATGCATGAATTTATTTGGTCATTAAAAATGTTGATATGAATCCATTAATCTTATTAATAATTATTTTTATTAATATGTCACAATTAAGTATCACGTGGAAAATAAAAAATAAGATCAAAATTTTGAAAATCAAACTGGTCATCAATCGATACACACGATAGAGTTAGATGTTTAAAAATTTAATCAATATTCATCAATATTAAATTTGATATAATAAAATAATATGTATAATTTTTTTTAAAAAAATTATTTTTATTTTTATTTGAAATTAGTTAACCGTTAAAAATGGCACTGATTTGACCAATTAGCTATTCTTTAACTAATTTTTTCGATTTTTTGCAAATTTTCTGTCAAACGGATTTTATCTCAGATTGAATTGATTTTGATGGTCGATTTTCTATTAATTGGATTGAAACCATGCAGTTCGATCCGATTTTTGGTACTATGCACAAGATGTATAATAAAATTTATCTCATATACTAATAATACATAAGTAAAAAATTATGAAGAACCAATTCGACCCACGTTAGTTTCTTTATTAAAAATTAAATTGAGTTTTTAAATCTTGAAAGACCAATTAATTTATGTGTAATCTTTTAGGAAGCATTTTAAACATCAATCCTTGCTAATTTTTTTTGAACAGTATAATTTTTTTTTAATAATTTTAATATTTTATTCTCAAAGTTTTGGAATAAAATTTCAATAATGGAGATTATGTACTTGAGTGACTAATTCAACTAAGCGTTTACTAGTGTTAATGTAATAGTCACATTAGGTGTAGCAAGAAGCCCCTCAAAAAGTGACGCAACCAAATAAATAAAGCCCAAGTCCACAAATAACGATACTCAGATAGTGAGACTTATCATTAATTTGGGTTAATCTAATGATTAATTTATTAATTCGTTTTAGCAAGTGTTAAAGATTTTAATTTTATTTTTTACATATAGCAATTCATTGATTAATTATAAATTATTTAATAGAATTTTGATCTGTAAAGGATTAGTATCTGGCTTGAGAAATACTGCTAGCAGAAAAAAAAAAGTGAAAACGGTGTAGTTAAGTGAGGTTGATAGTTGAAAATCGTTAAATAATTTGAATGATTTGACTAAATTTTTATCTAGCGATTCTCAAATATCAACTTCACGTAAAGTTGACTGCATTTGAATTTAAAAAAAAAATAGTGCGATAGATTTATAGTTTTATACGCGGCTGCATCAGTGTATCCGTTACGTTTACGCAAGCATCTGAATTTATGTTCAAAGTAGTGATAGTGATTTCTGTAAGTGCCCTTCAAATACGCAAGATTTGTGTTGATATGCTTCTTACCTGAATATACACCTAACAATGACTATATATAACTAACTAAAACATACATACATACACACATTCATACAAGGTCACACACTTATCGATGCAACTAATTAACTAATAAAGTCGTTTTTGCTTATTTTTGGGTGTGCTTGACTTGTGCTGACTTGTAAATCTAATCAATTAGACCAATTTGCATTGAGGCAAGAAATGTACAAGACCCGGTAACATGTGAGTGTCAATTACTCTACGCATACAACTGGATTCATGCTTATGTCTTAGGGTGTGTTTGTTTTGGGTGACCACTTGTTGAAAATACAAAAATTAAATTATTTTTGGAAAAAACTAAATTTTTTAATACATTTAATATTATTGGAAATTTAAAATATCTTATTGTTTATAAACAATTTTTCTTTTGTATTTTTAACAAATACCCTTAAAATAGTCAAAAGAAGACTCCTTTTAAGATATCATATTATATATAAAAAAATCAATTTATATAAAATATATATTAAAATATAAAATATATTTTAAAAATAAATAAAAGAATATTTGTATTTATATTCTTCTAGTAGGAGAATTCAATTCTACCCTAAAATTACCATTGATCCATGACTCATATTGCATAATTACCTTCATTGTTGATTGTTTTTTGATGATTTAAATTGTGTAATTTTATTGGAGAGGTTGATCTATAAATTTATAAGGGTTAATAATTTTGTAGGATTTTATCGTTTTATATATTTATAATTCAAAATTTATTATTAGATATTTGAACTAAATAAGAATTTTCAACTAAATCCCTACTATCAATTGACATTTAAAAAAAAGGGTAAAAAACCTAAACAAGCTAAAGGGATTTCAATTTGACACAAATAAGCTAAAACAAATTCTGTTTCAGCAATCAATCAAATGGCATTTCTATGTAGTTCGAACCAAATAGGTTCGAACTCACCTTTCACATAATTCGAACCAAATAGGTTCGAATTACAGCTATACGTCAAGCCTAAATAAATCAAACCAAATTGGTTCGAACCATAACTTAATAATTCGAACCTAATAGGTTCGAATTACATTGAGCATATTTCGAACCATAGCGGTTCGAATCAGTGAGGATGAGAGCTCTATATATATGGTTTGAACGTGAGTTACTATCATTAGAGGTGGTTTACATGGCTAGTGAGGAGAGTTTCGCAGTGTTGGTTCACCACAGAGGAACCATTAAGAAGAAATCTCGTTCTAGTGTGAAGTTCACTGATAAGGATCCTCTCTGCATTATCGTAACGCCTACGACAAGGTATGAGGACCTTGTTAGCTCTGTACTGCAGAAACTCGGGCTGGAAGGTGTGAAACGGGTTAAGAAGTTTTTTTTATCAATTTCCAATCACGGTGCTCCAGAATACCGTAACGTACGATTGTTTCACGATCGGGAGTGATGAGGACTTGCATGTCATGTTTCATTGTCGCCGGCAGTTTCCAGAGGTTAGGACACCAGAACTGTTGGCAAAGTTGGTTGACGCGGTGTCCAACTCGGGGGGTTCGAACCGGAATACCACCACTTTAGCCACGGTAGCCGGTTCTAGCTCCAGGCCTGCCGTTGCATCTTTCTCCGTCCCTGCGTACGAGCCACCCATCCAACCTGTCGCCTCCCCTTCGTTCGCTGTTGACCTCATCGGCAGTGTAGGCGACGAGGTCGGTGAAGGTGGGTATCTGCCGACATCTTTACAGTGTGCTGCACCGGCTGGGGTTGGAGATGGATTCTTGGATGATCCAGAGGACGATGACGTCGAGCCGGATATGATTGCTGATGACAGTGGGGATGATGTTGGAGCAAGTGAGCCTGCTGGGGTGGTCGGTGGTTCTAGCTCCAGCACGCAGCAGTACCCTCCGCATTTTTCCTCTTTGGACTTGGATGCCATGAGGCAGGAGGGGGTTGCTGGGCAGCCGGCTGGATTTGGCGCTAGAGATGCTGAAGGGTATGCAGGTCTGACAGAGTTTCAGGTTGGTCAGCAATTTCCGGATAAAGAACAGGCCCTGTTAAGTGTCAAGACTTACAGCATACGGCGAGGGGTACAGTACAAGGTGGTGGAGTCCGACTATCGCCGGTATGTGGGCAAGTGTTCTGAGTTCGGCAATGGGTGCACATGGTTGATTCGGCTCAGTCTCCGACAGCGCAAGGGGATTTGGGAGGTCAAACGTTACAACGGACCGCATACTTGTCTCGCCACCTCGATCTCCAGCGACCACAGGAGTTTGGATTACCATGTGATATCGGCATTCGTTATGCCAATGGTTAGGGCTGATGCATCCGTCAGCATCAAGGTGCTCCTAAATGCCACCGCCGCACACTTTGGGTTTAGGCCGACTTACAGGAGGGTCTGGTTGGCGAAGCAGAAGGCTGTTTTCCTCATCTATGGTGACTGGGATGAGTCGTACAACGAGCTCCCAAGGTGGGTGTTAGGAGTCCGATTGACGATGCCTGGTACTGTTGCTGTGCTGAGGACGAGCCCTGTTCGTGTCGGTGGACAGGTGGACGAGTCTCGAGCTTATTTTCACAGACTATTCTGGACCTTTCCCCATGCATCGAGGCATTCCGTCATTGCAAGCCCCTAGTTAGTATTGACGGAACCCATCTGTATGGCAAGTATGGGGGAACGTTGCTTGTCGCGATTGCACAGGACGGGAACTCCAACATACTCCCCGTCGTGTTCGCGTTAGTCGAGGGTGAGAATGCTGAGTCGTGGTCTTTCTTTCTCTCCCACCTGCGTGAGCATGTGACACTGCAGCCGAGTCTGCTGGTTATCTCGGACAGGCATAACGGCATCAAAGCCGCCCTTGAGGCTCCTGACGGAGGCTGGTTACCTCCATCTGCATACCGGGCATTCTGCATTCGACATGTTGCGGCAAATTTTGCCCTCACCTTCAAGGGCAAAGACGCAAGGAGGCTACTCGTGAATGCGGCGTACGCTAAGACCGAGGTTGAGTTTCAGTACTGGTTTGATATTCTTAGGTCCGAAGACCCGGCGATGTGTGACTGGGCTAACCGGATTGAGTATTCCTTGTGGACCCAACATTGTGATGAGGGGCGTAGATTCGGACACATGACGACGAATATATCCGAGTGTGTGAACTCGATCCTCAAGGGCGTCAGAAACCTTCCTGTGTGCTCCCTAGTGAAGGCAACATACGGAAGGTTGGCCGAGTTATTTGTTCGCAAAGGGAGGGAGGCTGAGGTGCAGATGGGAACCGGACAACAATTTAGTCAGCACTTGGTGAAGTGTATAGAGGCCAACTTGAAGACGGCTAGGTGCTTCACGGTTACCGTGTACGACAGGGATAACTCCGAGTTCACCGTCGCAGAGACAACTCTGACTGGTTCTTTCTCACTGGGTACCTACAGAGTCTCGCTTGCATCTCGCACATGTGACTGCGGATACTTCCAGGCACTTCATTTCCCGTGTCCCCACGCACTGGCATGCTGTGCCTACTCACGGCTTACATGGGAGCCTTATGTCCACCAGGTGTATCGTCTTAGTTCGGTCTTCAGTGTCTATCAGATGGGTTTTACACCTCCCATTCCGGAGGGTTTCTGGCCACCATATGACGGGCCGACTGTCATCCCTGACCCCAATAAGAGGCGTGCGAGAGAGGGTCGTCCCAGGTCCACTCGGATACGGACCAATATGGACGAGGCTGATCCGAACCGGCCAAAGAGATGTGGGATTTGTCGGCAGCCCGGCCATACACGTCGGAGTTGCCCACAACTCGGAGGCGCAGAGCACACACGGGGACATGATTAGCTGTATTTGCGGCTTTGGTTCTTTTGTTATTTCAATTTAGCTTTTAGATTCCGCAATTATCGGTTTTCTTACTTGTGGTTGGTGACGCATAAAATTTGTTAACGTCACTGCGATGTACCTTGAATGGATTTTTACTTAATGAATATGTTCTGCCACCGCAGTTTTAAACGAAATATTTTTCTAAGGCACACCGGCAAAAAAAAATGTAGGACTCTTATTAAGAGATGATGCGGAAACTATGTTCGTAACTTAAGTTCCTTCCTGTGACGAATTCATAGTAATTCGAACCATCCTATTTCGAATTACTTGGTAAAGTTATGCTCATTGTAATTCGAACCTATTAGGTTCGAATTATTAAATTATGGTTCGAACCAATTTAGTTCGATTTATTTAGGTTTGGTGTATAGCTGTAATTCGAACCTATTTGGTTCGAATTATGTAGAAGGTGAGTTCGAACCTATTTGGTTCGAACTATATAGAAATGCCACTTGGTGGATTGCTGAAACAGAATTTGCTTTGGCTTATTTGTGTCAAATTGATCTCCCTTTGACTTGTTTAGGTTTTTTACCCTAAAAAAAATAGAATCTTCTTAAAATATTACCTCCTAAAACTAAATATAGAGAAATAGATATTTTAAGAATGTTGAATTTTTCTTTATGAAAGACAACTATTAATAGAAAATTAATTTAAAATCTTTTATTAATAATATATTTAGGTACAAAATTTTAAATTGTCAGAATTTAATTAAAAATTTGATAAAATTATATAAATTTATAAAATAATTAAATAAGAAATATTATAGGACTAACATATGATTTTTATTAAGAATAAAATATTATTTTAATTCTTAATATTTAGGCTAAATCGATCTTAATTTCATTCCTAATGTTTGAAACGTTTTATTTTTATCCCAAATATTTTATTTCACCCTATTTTAGACCTCTAATCAAAATTTAAATTTTTTTCTTCTTAAAATATTCTTTTTTTTCATTTGATTTTCTTCTAGATAGCGACTATGTAATTATAGTGGTCATAAGTTGTTGTAGTAATTTGAGAACGAAAGTGACATAATAAGAGAAAAAAATAATAGAAAAAAAAATATATTTTTAAAGGAAAATTTTTAATTTTGACCAGATAACTAAAATATGATGAAATAAAATATTTTAGATAAAAATAAAATATTTTTAATATTAAAGACGAAATTATAATTTAGCCAAAACGTTAAAGACTAACGCAATAGTTTACTCTTTTATTAAGAGTAGCTAATATTTTTAGTCAATAATTTATTTTTATACTATTGAAATTAGAACTAGAATTTAAAATTTAATATTTAAATTTAGAATATTGACCCAGTATTAACAAGAAATAATAAAATATGTTGGTAACTTGGTATTGCTCTAATTAAACCAATGAATAATTACAAAAGATGTTCCCCATAAGAGTGAATGTGAGTGACCTAGTAACCAAAAGTACAAATACTTCTTAACAACTGTATGTGTATTATTAAATATTCATGGTGAGTATTGCTTGAGTAGGATAATAAAAATTTATTATATAGATACAAATTGATTCTTATATATAACATCAAATCTTGTGAAGTCAGTTAATTAATATGTATTTAAACGAAGTACTATTTTATCGCTTCAAATCTAAAGTCAGTGACATTTATTTTATATTTTAATATTCTTTTTTATATAGTTTTATATTTTTAAGTAATATATCACTTGTACTTAATTATCTCAAAAAAATTATATCAATACTGCTGTTTAATTAATTTCTTTTATTATGCGTGCGACCTAGTATTTTTTTTTTTTTTTTTTTTGGTTATTGAAAATCTTAACCAGCACCTTAAAAAGACAACCACTTTTGATAGCAAAACATACACTTTAATTTCTTTGATTTGGGTTTGGTTTCTTATCAAATTGAAGCAAGATGGGATGGGGAAACTGTTAATCATAGAGTTGTTTCTATGATCACGTGGAAAAGACACAGAGATTAATTGTTAACCAGATTTATGTTCTCGGATAGATCATGGTTCATAACCAATTAAAAAAATAAATAAATAAAGAGGACTTATAGAAGAAAAAAAAATTGCTATATAATATAGCATGTGAGATCTGCAATTTTGAAATGTAGCTATCAAATGCATGTGCAGTCTCTTGGAATAATAATAATAATAATAAGTTAGCAATGGCATCATGGCTATTGGCTAGCTCGCCCACCCATTTTGCTTCTTTGCTGTAAGGCACAAACAATAATATGAGAGAAGGCCCTTAATTATTACTTATTATGTATAGTAGTCTCATATTTTGATTCAGCCATATAAAGATTAAAATGTTGAAAAAAGGCAACCTAAATAAAAAGCAGGAAGCAGCTAAATTAGAAAAATAGAAGGGGGGCACAAACTGAATCATAAATGTATATATAGGTCTGGCATCCGTCAACAACAAAACTATTAATGCTTCTCATGAACTGACATATAAATCTGCTTTATAGTAATAGTAACATTAATTTTTAGCTATATATCATGGCAAAATTTGTAAGTGTACTGTTATTATAAAAATATACCAGTGTTATACTAGTATTTCAATAATTTTTAATTATTGATCTTAATTATAAAAAATATATATAATATATATAATTAAAATCAACGGTTAAAAATCACTAAAACATCAGTACGTTTAAAAACTTTCCCATATCATAATAGAACATGTCTGCAAATTATTTTTTTCAGATATAAATTTGGTATTTTACCAGAAAATGGTGCATTTTTGTGTTTTAGAAGTGTGTGGTGCGTCCAAAAATTGCACACAGCTATTTCTGATTTAATTTTTTTAAAAAATAAAAAATAAAAATTTCACCCACCAATTTTTTATTGTAATTTAAAAAAAAAAATGAAAAAAATTCACCCATCAGTTTCTAATTTTATAATTTGTTTCCATATTTTGGTAAAATTCCAAAAAACTCAATAGTTTGAAATTTCACAAAAAAGTCCCCCATATGTAACAAATAATTTCCCAACAAGTCACTGTTATTAACGTGTATGCATGTTGATCGCTCTCTATATTTTACAAATAAAAACAATAGTTTAGAAGGTGAATATGCATCTTAATTAATTAGTGGTATTTTATTTTACAAGTTCACTATGGAGCCAATAACAAATAGATAATTTCAGGGAGTAAACAAATAAATTCAATTGAATTAACAAATTTTACAAGTTTAAAGAATTTACCCGAGTTTATCCAAATCCACATTATTTAATGAATTAACTATTTTAGTTATCTAAAGTCTAAACTGAAATAGAATTTGAAAGTTGCACACTAGTGAATCAACTAAACGGACATGCAAATCACATTGTAACCATAACATCGTTTTTACTTTTTACCTTAAATATCATACACAATTGAGAATTATGTGTAACAATCAAGTGTAACAATCAACTAATAACATGTTCGTCCAAGTAACAAAGAGAGAGAGAGAGAGAGAGAGAGAGAGAGAGAGAGAGAGAGAGAGAGAGAGAGAGAGAGAGAGAGAGAGAGAGAGAGTACAGAAGCAAAATAGGAAGTTCCGAAGTTGAATACAAAATCAAAATAGTAAATGAAAATTGGATAAAAAAAAATGACAAAATTCCCCTTTATTATAATGTAATCATGTATATTCAACATACATACTCACAAGATTGACCTATGCCTCCTGTATTTCACATAAATCATTTTAATTTTGATGACCAACTAGTGTTACATGAGTGCCATGTTGCATGACATCAACATAACCAAATTAGTACCAATCCTTCTGTGTCATGTTGTGACACTTAAACATATTTGCATCTTACTGGAATTTCTTTAGTGTTTCAAGAGCAAACAAAAGTTATTGTTCTATTCCATTCATATTCTGACACAATAACCGTATTGGGACGAGAGATATGTTAGTTAAAAAAAGGTACACATTTTTAAAAGATTAAATTATTCTGTTAATTCTTATAATTTTATCAAATTTATAATTACATCATTATTATTCTAAAATTATTTAATTTAACAGAATATACCGAACTTATTCCTTAGTGGTGAAATATAGACTAAAAGTTTAAAATGCTTTTGTAACATTTACGGTTAAAAACAATCTAATTACAAATTTAAAATTAATATAGAAATTAAATTAAAAAATTTTAAAATGTAAAAACTTAATTACAAATTTAAAAAAATTATAGAATCTAATAGAGTATTTTAACTTTTAAAATTAATCATGTAATGACTTTTATGATAGTTTTTGTGAAGTTAATCTAGATAAAAAAAACTCGTATTACTATTGCGTTGCAACATGAAAGAAATAGAACAAAAACTCTTCTTTTCTCTTAGAGCACTTAAGAAATTTTTGGATTAAAATCCTCTAGTGAAAAATTTAATAAAGTAGTAAAGTAAAGAATTAATCACTCTTATATTAAGATAGTAGAACACACATTTTATAAAAATTACAAATTTAATAGTGATTAATTTCTCACTTATCACTTTATCAATTTTCTCACTTTAGAATATCTAAAATCAATTCTTTGTACGCCAGTAATGCTGTTGAAGGGAAAACCATTTGATGGACTAATTTGACAATTTCTTGAACTAAAATGACAATCAATCATACAAGAATTAAATTGAGCATATACCCTAGAAGATCTGTTAAACAGAGAAAAATTTATTGAAATTTACACCATAAAAATAACAAGCCTTCAAGTCAATGATTTGTATAATTAATTCTCAATATTGGGTCATTAAGCCGGTCTCCCTCCAAAACTGTTAATCACAGAAAGAATAGCAAGAAGGGTAACACTACCAAGTACCAACCATAACAAAGCTTTATCCCACTAAAATGGTAACACTACCAATCCATGCAATTTCTTATGGAGCTTTATCAAATGGCTGTGTGTCATTGTAACAAATATCCCATACATCTTCCATTGAATCCTTGGCAGCTGAACCAACACAATTGGGGTTTGAAAACAAAGATAACAAGACTCTTCTTCTAATACACTCCTTCAAGTTTCAATATATTAAAGTAAATCAGCACTGAATAACATTAAATATCTCTAGAACATAGAGTAAACTTCAACAAGAGAATTGCATAACAGTTCTAATGTAGTATAAAATACAAAATAGTATCCAGCTTTTAAAAATAATTGTTTATTGTAAAGTTCCATTCTTCACCTCAGCCAATCATCGGAACATTTTTAAGAAAAAATTATTAGTTCAATTATCATGCAATGATGATGGTATTAATATTAGGAGCATTATCAGTGACAGGAATATTATCAATTATATTTCCCTAGAGAATTTGAATTCTGGTAACCCATATTTCTATTATTTGCTAACGAATTTGCACTCCCAAATCTATACCATAATTCACAGACCAATGACCACTTGCCTTTAAACCACATGATAGAGAGCAAGCTTGTTATTGTATATGGGAAGATAGAAAAAAGCCATGATATATAATAAAATAATTGATCAATTTCTTTTTTCCTTCGAACCTCAATGGATGGTCATTTAGGTGGATAGAAATTATGAACTAAGCATATGCTGACATTAGAGACAACTGAAAATATTACCAAGTCATTATATGACAAGAAACAAGTCATGCATAGGTTTCCATATTATCCTCTTGTTACCCTTCACTAAGGTTTAGTTCATAATTTGAGCATAAGAGGCCTAGGAGATGACTTCAATCTCATAATGTGAAACTTCTAAGCTTACCTTTGGTTCATCTAAGTCAAAGGAAAACCAGCAATACACGTAGTTAGGTCTGCTAGGAGCAATATATCCATTCGAATTCAAATTATCCCTCTTGCTAATTAACTCCCTATGCCTTGCATTTTTCGACCCCGTCTACTAATTTAACAACCAACAAATAAATATTCAACAGAAGATGAATCACCTCAGTAAAGACAGACTAGATAGTAAATTACAACTATGCATAAGTTGCAAATTATTTTACATTGGAATTTGGAACAACTAACATGGATGATAAGTTTGATCATGGAAATGGCCCTGACATTGATCACAAACAATTTTTTTATACCATTCTTAAAAAATGGCGGAAGTCTTTGATCATTGATCTGGCAACTTAACTTGGCCTATCATTTTAAAGCTAGCTATTTACTCACTTGGCTGAAACTTGTACTTGTATTGATCAGATCATATCTCATGTATTTATCACATGACAAGTTATCAGATCAATACTTGGTTACTGGTTAATGGACCCATATAGCAATAATCCATTATAGCTTACATGGGTGACTAAGGAAGATGGCTTAAACTGTAGCAAGAATATTCTTTGGCATCCAATAATCATAATAATAACAAAGGAACCCTCATTTTTATGTTTTGATATGTTTCAAAAGATTTAGGTGCAACATCGAGTGATTTATTTTGCACTCCTAATCCCCTCCAGCACCAAGTGCACTTTATAAAATTTTGAGATTAATGCTTCTATGGAAGACTTTACAGAACTCAGATACTTTCTCCTCAATCAACATGTAATGTATTCAGATTTAAAACAACCATGATAAGACGTGGAATGTAAATCTATTGGAAGATTTAATTGAAAGAAAAAATAAAGGATAGGTATTAACAGAGGAAAAAAAGTAAAAGTGTACCGGTTCATGCCCTCGCAATTTGAAATGACCACGAAGTAGTTCCCGCATGAAATGACAATCACCGCTTAAATGACCAGCTCGTATCTGTTTCAACGGAATGTTGAGAAACGCTGGACAGGAAAGTTATAAGATATAAAAACCTATTCAATTTAATATTTGGTGGGAAAACACTTCAGGATAGGCACCTCACTACAAGCTTGGTGAGCACAATTATTCCAACGTAAATTGACAGCACGACAGTCATCATATGCATGAATTAGCTCATGAATTATCAACTGGTTGACCTCATCTTGAAATGTCACATGGTTGCTGCACACAAATATCTGCAATCAAAGGCACTCCAATAGAGGATTAAATGAATGTTAGGTCATTGCAAATCTTGCCACATAACCAAAAAGAAGCAACAACAACAACAAAGCCTTGTCCCACTAGGTGGAGTCGGCTACATGGATCAAATGACGCCATTGAGCTCTATCATATATCATGTCTACAGAGAGACCGTTTACATGTAGATCTCATTTGACCACCTCATGGATGGTCTTCCTAGGTCTTTCTTTGCCTTTCACCCTTTGTCCATCTTCTATCTCATCCACCCTCCTGACTGGGTGCTCTGTTGGTTTTCTTCTTACATGTCTAAACCACTTGAGACGCGATTCTACTATCTTCTCACATAACCAAAAAGAAGAATTGACCACAAATAGTTTATGCACTAGTATTGCTGTATTGGCACCTTATTTTCTTTGCAAACAAGACAATTTCATTTGACTTAAATAGTTTATACAGAACAGGTATTGGATCTTGATATAGTTTTGGAAGCCATGGCCACCTTATTAATTTGGAAAGCGCCTTTGACAAATATACAAATCATTTCCCTCTCAGAAAAAAAAAAATATTAAAGCATTGCAAAAGCACTCCAAAATTAATAGTTAAGATCTGCAACCAAACAGTGATCCCAATCCTATAGTAGATTCAACACGATTACCATTTAAAGCAGCCAAAAATCAGCCACCGATATAAAATACACGACGAAATACAAAATACGCATTGAAAATGAGTTAAACAACACATGTCCAGAAAAACAAAATATCTGATTTGATATAGCATTTTTGAATTTGAATAAAGAGACCTAAAGAGAAAAATAAAATGTAAATGCCTAAAAGGAAATAGGTACCCCGTGACCAGGAGCAAAATAAGCCATGCCTTTCCTCCCTTGGCAAACAACAGCTCTGAAGAAATTGTCCTTCACAGTACAGCCAGCTTCTGCCATGCGTTGCCTCAAGAACTTCACCTTTGGAACTGCCAGACAACAATGAAAGGAAGAATCAAAATCAGCAGAGCAAACACTGAAAAACGCCCAAACCAATTCAAAAGTAATCTGAATTGTGGGATTAATTAGTGAAAAGAATACGTTGGAGACTCTTTTGAATCATAGCTTGAACTTTGTCGACTGCTTTGACTCCCAAAGAACCACCAGGGGAAGAAGAATCCTGTGCCATTGGTTCGGTTCGGTTCACAAATGCTAATGAGAAGCGTAGGAAGGGGGTTAGTTAGGGTTTGAGAAAACTTTAGTTAGTAGAGGACCACACTCTGAAGATGATGGAGCGGAGCAAGGTTCTGAAAACTAAACCGGTCGTCGAACCACTCTAGCTATTGGTTTATTGATTCATTGGTTCAATCGATTCGACTGTAATTCAATCGAAAAAATCGTTTTATAATAAAATAATAAATAAAATATAAATAAACACACTAAAACATAATTATAGTCTAATATAAACTTTAAAGTATCATCCAAATTAAAAATACTACATAAACTACAATGTTATGATCTCACTCAAATACAAACTCAAAAATTAAATAACAAAAATAACCAACCAAACATAAATGCCAACATCCAAAGTTCCCAGCAAAATTACCAACAACCTTGAGAGAAACCAATAATAACAACAAAATTCAACCCACAGCAAGGTTCACAAATTAACTAAAAACATATAATAACTATTTGCTCGCTAACTGGATATTTAATATTGTAGATTTAGTAACAACGATGGTCTAAAACCATAATAAAATCTATACCATTAGATTATCTTGATATATAATCCAATTAATTGAATTAACAATGCAAGATCTTGCTCATAATAATCTGCATTTTAAAAGGGGAACTCCTTTTCCTGCTTAGAGTTGACCCTTCTTACACCACATTTTTTTTCTTCCCATATTAACGATTATTTCTATTTCTAACATATGAATCTGTTGTAATATAACATACATTCAAAATATGGAGACATGTTTTCCAATGGAACCAAAAGAAAAGAGAAAAAGGAAAAATATTGAAGACATACCAAACAGCTTAGAAGTCATGGCAAAAAGAAGAAAATATGCAGTTACAGCTAAAGCTGAGAGGCTAAACTCAACTGTCCACTGATGTGAATGCTAAATTTCAAGATTAAGCCACATTTCCTTGAAGAAGACCTTCTCTAATTTAATTAATAACCCACAGCAAGGTTCACAGCAACCCATAGCAAAATTCAACCCATAGCAATAACTATAATCCAATCTAATTACAATATCATAGCAACCCCAGGCAAAGTTCACAGATTAATTAACAATTATTCAACCAATAATAACAGCAAAATTCACAGATTAATTAACAATTATTCAACCCATAACAAGTTCATAATTATTCAACAATTATTATTCAACAATTATTGTTTTAAAAAATAAAACCTAGAAGCTAGAAGCACAAAATAGAGGGGGAACTGGACCTGTGGAACCGAGCTAACACCGGCGATGGTGGAACAGAGGTGCTCGACGGAGGCAGGAACCGCGACGATAGAATAGATGGTGCTTCCAGAGCTGAAACGACTGTAATCTTCAAAGCTCCAACTTGCGACGGAGACGAGAGTGGTTCAGCGGCTGGACGAAAGTGACGGAGACAGCTCGCCGGTGTTGACAGGAAGGAAGAGTGCGAGGGTGAAGGGAGGGAGATAGCTGCGCCGTTGTGTGTGTTGCTACGGTTCCTGGGTTGGGAGGGCAGGGTAATCGCGTAATGCACAATGGGGGAATGGAGGGTTTAGTACATAGTTGTAAGAACCGAAACCGGTGATCAAACCGATCAGGTTACTGGTTTACTGGTTTATTGATTCAACCAATAAATTACTGGTTGAACCAATAAAACCGGTTTCACATAAATAAAAAATATAATAGCAAAGGTATAAAACAAAAGCTATTACAAAATACAAATTCACATCAATTGTTCAATGTTGGGAGCATAACCTATTTCAAACAGTTCAATTCAAAGGGTTCCTGTTAAGCAAGACAAAAGCAATCATATATGCATTCACTAAAATCTGTTTTGGACATAAAACCAGTTTTGCCGGCATGTTTTCAAGCCTAAATTTGCCGAATGATTTAAATTATGAGCAAGATTGGTACCTAACTAAGACATACAACCATGAGAAATTGATGAATGAAATAACTCACAAGTAAAATAGTTGCATTCAACTTGAAAATAACCATTCAATTCAACACACATTTAAAAGCAACACCATAATAGTTCAACAGCAAATAATTCGACAAAAAGACTCAGAGTCACTACACTAAACAGATGCACAATGGCATAATAGTTCAACAGCACATAATTCAACAAAAATTGCTAGAAAATCCAGCAATCTATCTTCTAAAGCAAACAGGCATAATGGCATATAAAAAATTAATAAAAAATCCAGCAATCACTACACTAAACAGATGCACAATAAAAAATTCAACAAATTCAGTAATTTCATAATCAAGAATCAATAAATTCATAATCAAGAATCAACAAATTCAACCAATTATAATTAAACATTTAACATAAACAGAACATAATAACTACAAAAACAGAGATAATGGCATAATGCGAGGAGACCACCAACGGACCAACCTGTCCGACAGATGAGGCAGTGGACAGAGAGGACGCGACGCCGCCGCCGACGGAGCAAGGAGCTGCGATGAAGAAGACGACCTGCGAGGCTGCGAGCCAAAGCGCGACGTGCAAGGAGGTCGTCGGAGCCGCACCGTGTCTGGAGGGACGAAGATGACGAGACGGCCGGCGGGGTTGGAGCCTGGAGGGGTTGCTGGCTTGCTGCCTTACTGGGCAATGGGTGCCGTTGGGTATTAGTGTTAGGGGGAATGGGTCAATGGGGATGGGGATGCGGATGGGGATATGGTTGGTAGGTAGGGGTGGCAAAACGGGTCAAGCCCGTCGGGCCGATCCGCTAAACCCGCTAAAAAGGGCGGGTCGAGCTAGGATTTGGAGCCCGCCAAATTAAAAAAACCCACCAAACCCGCACCGCCAAATTAAAAAAACCCACCAAACCCGCACCGCCAAATTGGCGGGTTTTGGCGGGGCGGGGCGGGCCGGTCCACCGGGCCGAAGATTTTTATTTTTCTTTTTTTTTATTAAATAAAAAGTGTGATTACTATTATAAAATTAATAATTATAGAATTTTTAAACACTTTTTTTCATTTTTGTTTTTATTCTTCTTTTAGTTATTAACTTTATTTATTTTATTTTACAATTTTGTATATATGCTCAAATTATGTAACTTATTTTTAAAAATAAAGATGATTCTATTGACAAATATTATTTTAAACAATTTTATTGAAGTTAAAAATTAAAAAAATAGTAAAAAAATTATATTATAATTTGACTATTTTTTATTTGTATTTGATTTTTTAATTATTATTTTTTAGTTAATTTTAATGAATTTTATTTTTTAAAAAAAAGAAGCGGGCTAGCCCGCCAACCCGCCAATCCGCCATAAAGCGGGGCGGGCTAGCATTTTGAACCCATTTTAGTTGGCGGGGCGGGCCGATCCGCCCCATTTATAGGGCAGGCCTAGGCGGGGCGGCGCGGGTTAGGGCGGGCCGGCCCGCTTTGCCACCCGTATTGGTAGGTTCGAGTGTTTTGTGTGTTTATTATTTTATTTTTTTATAAAACCCAAATCAACGTCGCTTTGGCTAAGGGAGAAAAAAAAAAGAGAGCTTCGAACCAGATGGGTTATTCAAAACCGCCGATTCGCCGGTTTTTCACAAAATTGGACGGTTCAATCCGGTTCTATCCAGTTCTGTTCTTTATCCGGTCAGATTATTCAATCGGACTGGCCAAGTGACTGGTTCATCGGTTTTTCGGTTAAACCAGCCGGCCCGGTCCGGGTCGTTTCTTATAACTATGGTTTAGTGCATCCAAACGATTGTGTTTTGCACTTTTGCTAAATTCTCAAAAACTAGCCGGTTTACGGTTCGGTTCGACCGACCGGTTCCCGGCCGATTTGGCGATCCAACGGTAGCTTTCTAATCTTGCGGTTTTGGCATTGATTCAAACCGGAATTTCTATCGGTTCTCGGTTCGACCAGCCGGTTCGAATCGGTTTTCACAACCTTAGAGCGGAGGAAAGGAGGGGCAGAAGCAGAGTGTGGAAAGCAACAGTTGTCGAGGGAGAGGGCAGAAGAGGGCTTATGGTAAAGGTTAAAAATTAAAGAGTATATACCTATTTTGGTCCTCAAAGAATTTCAGACCAGACACTTTAGTCCCCAACAAAAATTAATTACTTGATTGGTCCCTAACAATTAATTCCATCAGTCATTTAGGTCCTTTGCTCTCTCAATTCTAACGGAGGACAAAATGGTCCTTGATAACTCTAACAGAGGACAAAATGGTCCCTGGCAACCTCTGTGTAGAAACAACACTGTTCTCTTCCAATTTCCATCATATCTCGCATAACCCTAACAGTCTAACATTGCAACTTCAAGTTACATGTGCATATTCTCAACTTCAATGTTCAAAAGAAGAAAAATCCTCAACTTGTTTTCAACCAATTCATACTCAAGAAACTAATGACTATTTCTCTCAAGTACTTATCGTCTTCGATGGATCCCATGAATCTATACAGCAAGTTTGATTTGTTAAGACCCATTGTTGTCATCGCCATCTTCCTCCTCCTCTGTCCTATTATTTCCATGGCCACATTGTCCACCACTCCGATCGCTTCCTTTATCTTCTTCTCCGAATTAATGTTCAGTAATCGCTTCAGTTTCTATATGAGCGGTGACCTTGACATTGCTTGCTATACTGATAGCTTGGATGCAAGGTTGAAGCTGTCTACCAGCTTGGACCTGGGAAGAGAAGGAATGAAGCACTTGGGGTCCATTCTAAATGAGAATTTACATATGATGTTGAAGGAGAATCTTCTCGTGATGTCCTAGTGTCCAACAATCTATATTGCTTGGCAGATAGTGGAGAAAGACGTGCCTTTAGGGTAGTTGTAGAATTTGATCTTGAGGATGTGGTGGACGTTGTCGGGGTTGGAAGTGATGCTGTTATCGAGGATGTGGAGGTGTATGCTTTTGGTGGGCGAAGTGGGGAGGAGGTGGGTATACTAGTCACAGATATTTGGAAAGTGTGTGGTCCATGACATGTTGAGGTAGGTGTGACACGCGTGGCAGTTACACCATAACTTGATCTTGGAGTTGAAGAGGAGAAAGGAGAAGATGGAGAAGAAGACTATGAAGGTGAAGAAGGAAAGTATGAATGTTAAGGTTATACGAGATATTATGGAAATTGGGGGAGAACGGTGTCGTTTACAAACAGAGGAGGCCAAGGATCATTTTGTCCTCTGTTAGAGTTGCCAGGGACCATTTTGTCCTCTGTTAGAGTTGTCAGGGACTATTTTGTCCTCCGTTAGAGTTGACGGAGCAAAGGACCTAAGTGTCTGACGGAATTAATTGTTAGGGACTAATTGAGTAATTAATTTTAGTTAGGGACTAAAATGTCTGGTCTGAAATTCTTTGAGGACCAAAATAGGTATATACTCAAAATTAAAATTACAATTTTGAAAATTATTTAGGTGCAAATGAGAAAAAAACAAATTATGTTTTGTTGTAAAATAAACAAATAAAGAAAAAAATATAAAATAGAGAGGTGTAAATAAATAATTCTAATATTCACCGTAATTAATAACTCAATATAATAGAAATGATTTATATATATATTACTAATATATTACTAATATACGTAACAACGTATATATAAAAGAGAGAGAAGAGTGTTTATATTGACCGTATAAAGAGAGATAAAGAATTGTTGTTATTGATTGTGTCATTTGTTTCATATCACGCTTCTATTTATATGTCCACAAAAGCTATATTTTCAAACGTAATTAAATTTGATCTTATCTTGATAAGTTTAATTTTTATATTGAAAAAGTTAGTTGTCCAGAATTGTGAAGAAAGTCACAATTAATTAAATGGGCATCTACCCATGTATATCACAACACTCCTTCTTGGATGTCTATTTAGGATTATGCCTCATTAAAACCTTACTAAAGAAAAACTCAATGAGAAAAAACTTTAGTGAAAGAAAAAGAATACAATATCATCTGTGATGGAGACTGTCTCATTAAAACCCTTGTTAAGAAAAATCCAATAGAGAGAAAAATCTGACTAAATAAAAAAGAGTTCAGTCTCTCCCTCTTGCCGACATTATTTTATATCTTGAAATCAGCGCATCCCAATCTGATGTACCAATCTTTCAACGGAGGATTTTAGAAGCGACTTTGTAAATAAATCTGTCAGATTATTACTTGAGCGGATCTGTTGGATATCAATTGTTCCTTGATTTTGAAGGTCATGAGTGAAGAAGAATTTAGTAGAAATATGATTTGTTCTATCACCTTTGATTTATCCGCCTTTAAGTTGCGCAATGCATGCTGTATTATCTTCAAACAGAACAGTTGGAGCTATCTTATGATCAATCAGTCCATATGATAACAGAATACATTGAATCAAACTATTGAGCCAAAAACACAAGCGACTTGCTTCATGTATCGCTAGTATTTCAGTATGATTAGAGGATGTTGCTGCTATCGTCTGTTTCGTGGACCTCCATGATATAGCTATATCCACCATATGTGAACAGGTATCCTTTTTGAGATCTCCCTTTGTGTAGATAAGACAAGTATCTTGCATCTGCATAGCCAACTAGTTGTGACTTTGATCCATATGGATAAAAAATCCCATGTCAACCGTTTCATGAAGATATTGAAAGATTTGTTTGATTCCATTCCAATGTCTTCTAGTTGGAGAAGAACTATGACTTGCTAGTAAGTGATGTATGAGCATCTTTTCTATATTTTCTTATTATTTTAGATATGAATTTATTGAGTTTTATTTATATTTTAGTGTTTGAAGCCTATTTGGATGTTACTTTGAGGCACATTGTGGTTTTATTAATTTCAGGAAAGATTCGGACGAGTTTGACAGAGTTAATGCAGAAGAAAAAGGAAGAAAGTGGACGTTATGAACCCTGATATCCTCGCACTCCAACAAGCATAAATTGAGCTACAGAGGTCCAATTGATACAATTTTAGTGGCATTAGAAAGCCAACTTCCAGAGCTTTCTAACGATATATAATAGTTTATAATTTTCTTCTAGTATCATGGCGCTAATCACCAATGTCGGCGTTTAGCGCCAAGTACCTCGTAACTAGTGCCCAAACCACTGCCTCATGGGGGAGCTAAACGCCGCAGGAAGGCAACAACAACTAGAAGTTTACAGCCTCCAGGGGCGCTAAACGCCAGTAGCGCGGATCTGATGAGCGGATATTTTATACGCTTTTTGCTATCATTTTCATATATTTTTTAGCATGTTTTGTTTAAGTTTCATTATGTTTTCATAGGTTTTAGTGTAAAATTCACATTTTTGGATTCTACTTTGAGTTTGTGTGTTTTTATGCAATTTCAGGTATTTTCTGGCTGAAATTGAGGAGCTGGAGAAAAAGTCTGATTCAGAGGCAGAGAAAGTGCTGCAGATGCTGTCAAGATCTGACCTCCTTGCACTCAAAAGAGATTTTTTGGAGCTACAGAAATCCAAATGGAGCATTCTCAATGGTTATAGAAAGCTAACATCTAGGGCTTTTCAGCAATGTATAACAGTTTATACTTTGCTTCAGAATTGAAGGCCCAAAACTGGCGTTCAACGCCAGCCATCTGCCCTATTCTGGCGCCCAACGCCCAAGGGAGGAGTAACCAGCGTCCAATGTCCAAGAAGGTGCCCCTAGCCAGCGGTCAACGCCATAGGACCCTCCTAGCACGTGGCTTACTCTTTTGCTCAGCCCAAATACCCACCAAGTGGGCTCCAGAAGTGGATTTTCGCACTAAAAGACTGTTTTACCCTTCTTATGTAATAATTAGTTATTAGTCTAGTATTTATTTGAAAACTTTCATACTTTTGAGAGAACCTTTTGACACTTTACACGTTTTACATTCTATTTTCTATTAGTATGAGTCTCTAAATCTCCTAGGTTGAGGGGAGGAGCTCTGCTGAGTTTTATGGATTAATAAAAGCATTACTGTTCTATCTTCAATCCGTGTTTGATTCTCTCTTCTAAGATGTATCTTTGTTCTTCGTCATTATGAATGCGTTGAACCGGCACAAGGTTACATTCTACATGGGTTCAAGGTGAGTCTTTCATCAGATAATGATGAACCACTAGCTTGATTATACATCTCTTAGATGGCTAATCTACGACTTCGTTGGGGACTTCTCGAGACACCAGTTCAGCCGAGATATGGGGAGATTAGAGTCTTTGTGGTAGAGGCTAGAACCAAAGGCGTATCATTCTCTAATCTAGAAGATTCGACCTTGTCTGTGGTGTTTTGAGTAGGATCACTAAGGAGAATAAACTGCAGGAACTTCACCCTCAATCAGACTGGATCCGCACTAACCCTGGGGTTCAGCACTGGAGGAGAATCGGCGACCTCTCAAGAAAGGCGTTGATCACATACAGCCTGCCATAGAAGAAGTCATTCACAGTTGGAGGAGACAGTAAAACCGAATTGATCCAGAAGAGCAAAGCATCTCTGAAGTCTTAATTATCTTCTTATCATTGCATTCACCTTCAATTGAGTAACGTTATCTTTATTTTACTTTTATGTGCTTTAAACAAACAAAAAACTTTTCTATCTGCCTGACTAAAATCTACAAGATAACTATAGGTTGCTTCAAATCACAATCCTCGTGGGATCGATCCTGACTCACTCAGGTATTACTTGGATGACCCAGTGCACTTACTGGTTCAATTGTGCGAAGTTTAATTCCACGCACCAGGATCCAAATTTAAGAAAAGAGCTTCATTAGTTAGATTTGGGTCATATTTATCTTATTTTATTTTATTTTGGTTATTTTTATTTACAAACAAAATATTTTAGGTTTAGAATTTATTATTTTATTTTAGTTTCAAATCTAATTAGGTTATATATAAAAGGGAAAAGATTCAGCCTTTCGAGGCTCATCAGTCTTCTCTCTTCGGCACTTTCACAACTTCTGAACCCTAGTTTTCTCTCTAAGTCATGAGCCACTAAACCTCCTGGTTAAGGTTATGAGCTCTGTTTATCTCTATGGATTAAGACTATTATTATTCTATTTTAATTAATGTATTGATTCAGTTTCAAGGATTACTTTCGTTCTTCATCTTATGAATCTGGGTAGATCGGAAGAATAACCCATATTCTATATGCATTCTTGTGATTCTTGGAAGAGTTATCTCGCTTGAACACTATTTTGAAAGTAAAATCCTCCTAAATTACTAATTACTTGAACTTAACAGGATACATGACATATAATCCTCTTATATTTGGGTAATTAGGGTTTTTGTGGCTGATAAACTAGAACTGAACCTAACCCTCTAATCTATATTAAGTGACCAAGACATTGGCGGTTGATTAGGTTAGAGGAGACTAGACCACTAAGGAATTAGGGTTTAGTCAATTACAGTTTTTCATGAAATGAATCTTGTATGATTAAAATAGTTAGTAAAAAAAACTTAATCCGGAAGAATAAATAACTCCAAAACCTTAACTGCTTTCTCTCATATATTTTACACCAATTCCACTGTTCGTTTTTCTACTCTCTGAATTTATGTTTAATGCGATTCAAAATCCTCAAAACACCACTTTCTGCTTGCCTGAATAAGTGATTCATTCGACTATTGTTGCTTAGTCCATTAATCCTCGTGGGATCGATCCTCACTCTCCTAAGGTATTACTTGGTACGACCCAGTGCACTTGCCGGTTAGTTTGTAGATATTCGAAAATCCGCGACCAAGTTTTTGGCGCCGTTGTCAGGGATTGACTTTGATTGACAACTAACCATTATCTGATTGCTTAGATTAGATGTTCTTAGTTTTTATTTCTTATTTATTTTGTTCTTTAAATTTTCAAAAATTTAGTTTTATTTTATTTGAAATTTTTCTCTTAATTCCTGAAATTAAGTTGGGTGTTCCATTAGTTGTTTTATTTTTCCTAGTAGTTTTACTTATTGAGTTCAAAATTTTGTGTCCTATTTTTGCTTATTAGTTGTTTGAATTTTCTGTTTGATTTATTCACTTATTCATTTTGTTTCTTTTACACAGGTTACCTCACTGGAAATTCTCTTCACTCTGACTACAGATTCCCACTCTTTCTTTGTTTTCTGTTGTTTATGAGCAGGAAAAAGAACAAAAAACCTCTTCAAGACTTTGATCCCGAAATTGAGAGGACCTTGAGAAGGCGTTTACAGCAGGCTAGAGTTTAGAAAGCCGGTGAGAATCTCAAGGATCATTTTGACAAGGAAGTTGAAGAGATCACTATGGATCCCAACAATAACAATCTTGTTAATCCAAATGCTCTTCATGGTCCTAATATTCATGAGCAACCCAGAAGGACACTTGGTTCATACACTGCTCCTAGTCCTAATTTCTATGGGAATAGCATAGTTGTACCCCCTGTGGCTGCTAACAACTTTGAGTTGAAGCCTCACTTGATTTCTCTGGTGTAACAAAATTTCCAGTTACGTGGACTCCCGGAGGAAGATCCAAATCTGTTTATTTCTAATTTCCTGCAGATCTGTGATATTGTGAAGACCAATAGTGTTCAGCCTGACGTTTATAAGTTTCTCCTCTTTCTGTTTGGTCTATGGGATAGAGCCAAGTAGTGGCTTGATACATGATGAGCAGATAATTTATACGCTTTTTGGCATTGTTTTTAAGTAGTTTTTAGTATAATTTAGTTAGTTTTTACTATGTTTTTATTAGTTTTCAAGAAAAATTCAGATTTTTGGACTTTACTATGAGTTTGTGTGTTTTTATATGATTTCAAGTATTTTCTGGCTGAAATTGAGGGACCTGAGCAAAAATCTTATTCAGAGGCTGAAAAAGGACTGCAGATGCTGTTGGATTCTGACCTCCCTGCATGCAAAATGGATTTTCTGGAGCTATAGAAACTCAATTGGCGCGCTCTTAATTGCGTTGGAAAGTAGACATCCAGGGCTTTCCAGCAATATATAATAGTTCATATTTTACCCGAGTTTTGACGATGCAAACTGGCGTTCAAACGCCAACTTCCTGCCCTATTCTGAAGTTAAACGCCAGAAATAGGTTACAAACCAGAGTTAAACACCACAAACAGGCTGCAACCTGGCGTTTAACTCCAAGAGAAGTCTCTACACGTGTAAAGCTCAATGCTCAGTCCAAGCACACACCAAGTGGGCCCCGGAAGTGGATTTCTACATCATTTACTTATCTCTGTAAACCCTAGTAACTAGTTTAGTATAAATAGGACTTTTTACTAGTGTATTAGGGGTCTTGGTCATTCTGGTTCCCCCTCTGGGGCCGAAGCCAATGAACACCATTATCACTTATGTATTTTCAACGGTGGAGTTTCTACACCCCATAGATTAAGGTGTGGAGCTCTGCTGTTCTTCATGAATTAATGCAAAGTACTATTGTTTTTTCCATTCAACTCAAGCTTATTCTTATTCTAAGATATTCACTCGCACTTCAACCTGTTGAATGTGATGATCCGTGACACTCATCATCATTCTCGCCTATGAACGCGTGCCTGACAACCACTTCCGTTCTATCTGCAATAGCTTAAGTGTGTATCTCTTAGCCTCCTGGTTCACGATCAGAGTCTTCGTGGTATAGGCTAGAATAATTGGCGGCCATTCCTGAGGTCCGGAAAGTCTAAACCTTGTCTGTGGTATTTCGAGTAGGATCTGGGAAGGGATGACTGTTACGAGCTTCAAACTCGCGAGTGTTGGGCGTAGTGACAGACGCAAAAGGATCAATGGATCCTATTCCAACATGATCGAGAACCGACAGATGATTAGCCGTGCGGTGACAGCGCACTTGGACCATTTTCCCTAAGAGGACGGACGGTAGCCATTGACAACGGTGATCCCCCAACGTACAGCTTGCCATGGAAAGGAGTATGAATGATTGAATGAAGGCAGTAGAAAAGCAGAGATTCAGAAGGAGCAAAGCATCTCCATACGCTTATCTGAAATTCTCACCAATGAATTACATAAGTCTCTCTATCTTATTTTATATATTTTAGTTATCTTTAAATTATCAAAACCTCATAACCATTTGAATCTGCCTGACTGAGATTTACAAGATGACCATAGCTTGCTTCAAGCCAACAATCTCCGTGGGATCGACCCTTACTCACGTTAGGTTTATTACTTGGACGACCCAGTGCACTTGCTGGTTAGTTGTGCGGAGTTGTGCGGAGTTGTGAAGAATAATTGAGATTACAATCGTGCGTACCAAGTTGTTGGCGCAGTTGAGATCACAATTTCGTGCACCAAGTTTTTGGCGCCGTTGCCGGGGATTGTTCGAGTTTGGACAACTGACGGTTCATCTTGTTGCTCAGATTAGGTAATTTTATTTTAATTTTAAGCTTTTTGCTTTTACTTTTATTTTCGAAAATAATAATAATAATAATAATAATAATAATAATAATAATAATAATAATAATAATAATAATAATAATAATAATAATAATAATAATAATAATATAATTTATATTTGTTCTTCAGAATTTTTAAGAATGAATTCTAGAGTTTCAAATGATGCTTTTATCATCACAGCAGCTAGTTGATTCCCATCAAATTGGCTGTTGTATGTAATGTCCTGCTGAAGTTTGGCTAGCCATGTCTAATTTTTTTAGACTGAAGCTTTAGACTAACATTGCATGATTCCTGGAATTCTTATTAAAAATTTTGAAATCCTTATTTTTCTTTTTCCAAATAATTTTCGAAAAATCCAAAAAAAAATTTATAAAATCATAAAACCAAAAAAATAATTTTGTCTTTCTTGTTTGAGTCTAGTGTCAATTTGTAAGTTTGGTGTCAATTGCATCTTTTTAATTTTCATAAAAAATTTTTCGAAAACTCATGCATGGTGTTCTTCATGATCTTCAAGTTGTTCTTGATGATCTTCTTTGTTTGATCTTTGCATTTTTATGTTTTGTCTTTTCTTATTTTTCATATGCATTTTCAATTTGTTAGTGTCTAAAGTTTGAAAATTTCTAAGTTTGGTGTCTTGTATATTTTTCTTTTCTTAAAAATTTTCAAAAATAAGTCTTGATGTTCATCTTGATCTTCAAAGTGTTCTTGGTGTTCATCTTGACATTCAAAGTATTCTTGCATGCATTAGTTGTTTTGATTCATAATTTCTATGTTTTGATTCAATTTGGTGTTTTTCTCTCTTTTACTAAAAATCCAAAAATAAAAAATATATCTTTCCTTATTTTACTCATATATTTCAAATTTCAAAATTCTATCTTTTCAAATCTTTTTCAAAAATAAAATCTTTTTCATTTATTTTAACATATTTTCGAATTTTTTTTATTGATTTTCAAAATCTTTTTCTTATTCTTACTTCATATTTTCGAAAATCTCACTAACATTTAAGGTTTTAATTAAAAAAATTTTCAAGTTGTTACTTGCCTATTAAAAAAGGTTCAATCTTTGAATTTTAAAATCATATCTTATAATTTCTTGTTAGTCAAAGTAATCAACTTTAATTTCAAAAATCAAATATTTTTAAATTTCTTTTTCAAATCTTTTTCAAAATAAATTTCAATCATGTCTTTTTCAAAACTTAATTTCAAAATCTTTCCTAACCTCTTATCTTTTCAAAATTGATTTTTAAATCTTTTTCAATTAACTACTTAACTTTTTGTTTGATTTTTAAAAAATTCTTATCTTTTTCAAAACCACCTAACTATTTCTCTCTCTCCAATTTTCGAAAATCACTAACACTTTTTCAAAATTCTTTTTAATTAACTAATTGTTTTAAAATTTTATTTTATTTTATTTCTCTTTTTAATTTTCGAATTATAACCAATAATTTAAATAAAAACAAAAATATTTTCCTTTTTCTTTTTAATTATTTTCGAAAACCCCCCTCTTCTTCTCTGTGTTCGAATTTCTCTCTTCTCCTTTTTCTATTCTTCTCTTTGTCCACTTACATAAAGGAATCTCTATACTGTGACATAGAGGATTCCTCTTCTTTTCTGTTCTCTTCTTTTTTATATGAGCAGGAACAGGGATAAAGACATTCTTATTGAAGCTGATCCTGAACCTGAAAGGACTCTTATGAGGAAACTAAGAGAAGCTAAAGCACAACCCTCTAGAGAGGACCTGACAGTAATTTTTGAAAAAGAAGGAGACATGGCCGAACCCAATAACAATGGTGGAGATGTAAGGAAGATGCTTGGTGACTTTATTGCACCCTCTTCTGACTTCTGTGGAAGGAACATCTCTATTCCTGCAATTGGAGCAAACAACTTTGAGCTTAAGCCTCAATTAGTTTCTCTAATGCAGCAGAATTGCAAGTATCATGGACTTCCTTTGGAAGATCCGCATCAATTTTTAGCTGAGTTCTTGCAAATCTGTGACACTATTAAGACTCATGGGGTTGACCCTGAGATTTACAGACTTATGCTTTTCCCTTTTGCTGTAAGAGACAGAGCTAGGATATGGTTGGGCTCACAACCTAAGGACAGCCTGAACTCTTGGAAAAAGCTGGTCAATGCCTTCTTGGCAAAGTTCTTTCCACCTCAAAAATTGAGTAAGCTTAGAGTGGAAGTCAAAACTTTCAGACAGAAGGAAGACGAATCCCTCTATGAAGCTTGGGAAAGATACAAGCAATTGATCAGAAGGTGTCCTTCTGGTATGCTTTCAGAATGGAGCATCATATGCATATTCTATGATGGTCTATCTGAACTGTCCAAGATGTCATTGGACAACTCTGCAGGTGGATCTCTTCATCTGAAGAAGACGCCTGAAGAAGCTCAGGAACTCATTAAAATGGTTGCAAATAACCAATTCATGTACACTTCTGAAAGAAATCCTGTGAATAATGGGACAACTCAGAAGAAATGAGTTATTGAGATAGATACTCTGAATGCCATATTGGCTCAGAACAAAATATTAACTCAGCAAGTCAATATGATTTCTCAGAGTCTGAATGGATTGCAAGCTGCATCCAACAGTACTAAAGAAGCATCTTCTGAAGAAGAAGCTTATGATCCTGAGAACCCTACAATGGCAGAGGTGAATTACATGGGAGAACCCTATGGAAACACCTACAATCCTTCATGGAGAAATCATCCAAATTTCTCATGGAAGGACCAACAGAAGCCTCAACAAGGCTTCAATAATAATGGTGGAAGAAACAGGTTTGGCAATATCAAACCTTTTCCATCATCTTCTCAGCAACAGACAGAGAATTCTGTACAGAGTCATTCTGGCCTGGCAACCATAGTCTCTGATCTATCCAAAACCACACTAAGTTTCATGAATGAAACAAGGTCTTCCATTAAAAATTTGGAGGCACAGGTGGGTCAGCTGAGTAAGAAGATTACTGAAACTCCTCCCAGTACTCTCCCAAGCAATACAAAAGAAAATCCCAAGAGAGAGTGTAAGGCCATAACCATGATCAACATGGCCGAACCTGGAGAGAGTAAGGAGGACATGAGTCTCAGTAAGGAAAGCCTCATGGGACGTCCTTTGGACAGAAAGGAGTTTCCCTTTGAGGAACCAAAGGAATCTGAGACTCATACTGAGACCATAGAGATTCCACTGAACTTCCTTCTGCCATTCATGAGCTCTGATGAATATTCATCCTCTGAAGAGGATGAAGACATCACTGAAGAGCAAGTTGCTAAATATCTAGGAGTAATCATAAAGCTGAATGCCAAGTTATTTGGTAATGAGACTTGGGAGGATGAACCCCCCTTGTTCACCAATGAACTGAATGCATTAATGAGGCAGACATTACCTCAGAAGAAATCGGATCCCAAAAAATTCTTCATACCTTGTACCATAGGCACCATGACCTTTGAGAAGGCTCTGTGTGACCTGGGGTCAGGGATAAACCTCATGCCACTCTCTGTAATGGAGAAACTGGGAATCTTTGAGGTACAACCTGCAAGAATCTCACTAGAGATGGCAGATAAATCAATGAAACAGGCTTATGGACTAGTAGAGGACGTGCTAGTAAATGTTGAAGGCCTTTACATCCCTGCTGATTTCATAATCCTAGACATTGGGAAGGATGAGGATGAATCCATCATCCTTGGCAGACCCTTCCTAGCCACAGCAAAAGCTATGATTGATGTTGATAGATGAGAGTTGGTCCTTCAGTTAAATGAGGACTACCTTGTATTCAAGACTCAAGGTTCTCCTTCTGTAACCATGGAGAGGAAGCATGAAAAGCTTCTCTCAATATAGAGTCAAACAAAACTCCCACATTCAAACTCTAAGTTTGGTGTTGGGAGGCCACAACCAAACTCTAAGTTTGGTGTTGGGAAACCACAACCAAACTCTAAGTTTGGTGTTGAGAGGCCCCAACCCTGCTCTGATTATCTATGAGGCTCCATGAGAGCTCACTGTCAAGCTATTGATATTAAAGAAGCGCTTATTGGGAGGCAACCCAATGTTATTTAATTATATCTATTTATTTTCCATTGTTATTTTATGTTTTCTTTAGGTTGATGGTCATGTGAAGTCACAAAAACAACTGAAAAATCAAAATAGAATGAAAAACAGCATTAAAAATAGCTCACCCTGGAGGAAGAGCTTACTGACGTTTAAACATCAGTAAGAAGCATCAGACTGGCGTTTAACGCCAGAAACAGGCTACAGCTTGGCGTTTAACGCCAGAAACAAGCAGCAGTCTGGCATTAAACAACATGATTGCACTCTAAGGGCATTTTGCACGCCTAAATGGAGCATGGATGATAAGTCCTTGACCCCTCAGGATCTGTGGACCCTACAGGATCCCCACTACCCTACCTCTTCTTCTCTCTTCTTCACACATTTTCATAACACTCTTCCCCAAATACCCTTCACCAATTACCTCCATATCTCTTCCAAAATACTCTTCAACAATCACATCCATCCACTCTTTCCCAAAAACCCCACTACCTCCAATTTCCCTCCCAAACCCAACCCTAATACACGAAACCTAACCCTCCCCCCACCCCTATATAAACCCCTCACCACTCCTTCATTTTCACACATTACAACCACTACTTCTACCCTTTAGCCGAACCACATCTCTCCCTCCATCTCCTCCATTTTCTTCTTCTTCTACTACTTTCTTTCTTCTTTGTTCGAGGACGAGAAAACCTTTTAAGTTTGGTGTGGTAAAAGCATTGCTTTTTATTTTTCCATAACTATTTATGGCACCTAAGGCTAGAGAAACCTCAAGAAAGAGGAAAGGGAAGGCAATTGCTTCCACCTCTGAGTCATGGGAGATGGAGAGATTCATTTCAAAGGTCCATCAAGACTACTTCTATGAAGTTGTGGTAAAAAAGAAGGTGATTCCTGATATGCCTCAAGGGATGCATTTTCCTCCACAAAACTATTGGGAGCAAATCAACACCTCCCTAGGAGAATTGAGTTCCAACATGGGACAACTAAGGGTGGAGCACCAAGAGCATTCCATCCTCCTTCATGAAATTAGAGAAGATCAAAGAGCTATGAGGGACGAGCAACAAAGGCAAGGAAGAGACATAGAGGAGCTCAAGAGCACCATTGGTTCTTCAAGAGGAAGAAGAGGCCACCCTCACTAAGGTGGACCTGTTCCTTAATCTCCTTGCCTATTTATTTTTTCTGTTTTCATTCTCTATGCTTTATTTATGTTTGTGTCTTCATTACATGATCATTAGTATCTAGTGTCTATGTCTTAAAGCTATGAATGTCCTATGAATCCATCACCTTTCTTAAATGAAAAATGTTTTAACCACAAAAGAACAAGAAGTACATGATTTCGAATTCATCCTTGAAATTAGTTTAATTATTTTGATGTGGTGATAATACTTTTTATTTTCTGAATGAATGCTTGAACAGTGCATATGTCTTTTGAATTTGTTGTTTATGAATGTTAAAATTGTTGGCTCTTGAAAGAATGATGAAAAAGGAGAAATGTTATTGATAATCTGAAAAATCATAAAATTGATTCTTAAAGCAAGAAAAAGCAGTGAATAATAAGGCTTGCGAAAAAAAATGGCAAAAATAAAAAAAAAAAAGAGAAAGAAAAGAAAAAGCAAGCAGAAAAAGCCAAGATCTCTTTAAACCAAACGGCAAGAGCAAAAATCCAATAACCCTTTAAACCAAAATGCAAGGGTAAAATGATCCAAGGCTTTGAGCATTAATGGATAGGAGGGCCTAAAGGAATAAAATCCTGGCCTAAGCGGCTAAACCAAGCTGTCCCTAACCATGTGCTTGTGGCGTGAAGGTGTCAAGTGAAAAACTTGAGACTGAGCGGTTAAAGTCGTGATCCAAAGCAAAAAGAGTATGCTTAAGAACCCTGGACACCTCTAATTGGGGACTCTAACAAAGCTGAGTCACAATCTGAAAAGGTTCACCTAGTTATGTGTCTGTGGCATTTATGTATCTGGTGGTAATACTGGAAAACAAAGTGCTTAGGGCCACGACCAAGACTCATAAAGTAGCTGTGTTCAAGAATCAATATACTAAACTAGGAGAATCAATAACACTATCTAAATTCTGAGTTCCTATAGATGCCAATCATTCTGAACTTCAAAGGATAAAATGAGATGCCAAAACTGTTCAGAGGCAAAAAGCTACTAGTCCCGCTCATTTAATTGGAGCTAAGTTTTATTGATATTTTAAAATTTATAGTATATTCTCTTCTTTTTATCCTATTTGATTTTTAGTTGCTTGGGGACAAGCAACAATTTAAGTTTGGTGCTGTGATGAGCGGATAATTTATACGCTTTTTGGCATTGTTTTTAAGTAGTTTTTAGTATAATTTAGTTAGTTTTTACTATGTTTTTATTAGTTTTCAAGAAAAATTCACATTTCTGGATTTTACTATGAGTTTGTGTGTTTTTCTGTGATTTCAGGTATTTTCTGGCTGAAATTGAGGGACCTGAGCAAAAATCTGATTCAGAGGCTGAAAAAGGACTGCAGATGCTGTTGGATTCTAACCTCCCTGCATTCAAAATGGATTTTCTGGAGCTATAGAAACCCAATTGGCGTTCTCTTAATTGCGTTGGAAAGTAGACATCCAGGGCTTTCCAGAAATATATAATAGTCCATACTTTACGTGAGTTTTGACGACGCAAACTGGCGTTCAAACGCCAACTTCCTGCCCTATTCTGAAGTTAAACGCCAGAAATAGGTTACAAACCAGAGTTAAACGCCACAAACAGGCTGCAACCTGGCATTTAACTCCAAGATAAGTCTTTATATATGTAAGGCTCAATGCTCAGCCCAAGCACACACCAAGTGGGCCCTGGAAGTGGATTTCTGCATCATTTACTTATCTCTGTAAACCCTAGTAACTAGTTTAGTATAAATAGGACTTTTTACTAGTGTATTAGGGGTCTTGGTCATTCTGGTTCCCCCTCTAGAGCCGAAGCCAATGAACACCATTATCACTTATGTATTTTCAACGGTGGAGTTTTTACACCCCATAGATTAAGGTGTGGAGCTCTGCTGTTCTTCATGAATTAATGCAAAGTACTATTGTTTTTCCATTCAACTCAAGCTTATTCTTATTCTAAGGTATTCACTCGCACTTCAACCTGTTGAATGTGATGATCCGTGACACTCATCATCATTTTTGCCTATGAACGCGTGCCTGACAACCACTTCCGTTCTATCTGCAATAGCTTGAGTGTGTATCTCTTAGCCTCCTGGTTCACGATCAGAGTCTTCGTGGTATAGGCTAGAATTATTGGTGGCCATTTCTGAGGTCCGGAAAGTCTAAACCTTGTCTGTGGTATTCTGAGTAGGATCTGGGAAGGGATGACTGTGACGAGCTTCAAACTCGCGAGTGTTGGGCGTAGTGACAGACGCAAAAGGATCAATGGATCCTATTCCAACATGATCGATAACCGACAGATGATTAGCCGTGCGGTGACAGCGCACTTGGACCATTTTCCCTAAGAGAACGGACGGTAGCCATTGACAACGGTGATCCCCCAACATACAGCTTGCCATGGAAAGGAGTATGAATGATTGAATGAAGGCAGTAGGAAAGCAGAGATTCATAAGGAGCAAAGCATCTCCATACGCTTATCTGAAATTCTCACCAATGAATTACATAAGTCTCTCTATCTTATTTTATATATTTTAGTTATCTTTTAATTATCAAAACCTCAAAACCATTTGAATATGCCTGACTGAGATTTACAAGATGACCATAGCTTGCTTCAAGCCGATAATCTCCGTGGGATCGACCCTTACTCACGTAAGATTTATTACTTGGATGACCTAGTGCACTTGCTGGTTAGTTGTGCAGAGTTGTGAAGAATAATTGAGATTACAATCGTGCGTACCAAGTTGTTGGCGCAGTTGAGATCACAATTTTGTACACCAATACACAGCCTAAGGAGAGCTTGGATACTTGAGATAAGTTGGTCAACAAGTTCTTGACTAAGTTCTTTCCACCCCAAAAGTTGACTAAGCTGAGGATAGATGTTCAAACTTTCAGGCAGAAAGAGGGTGAATCTCTCTATGAAGCTTGGGAGAGATATAAGTTGATGCTCAGAAAATGTCCTCCTGACATATTTTCAGAATGGATTTCAGCTATAAATCTTTTATGATGGAGTCTTTGTGACCGCCAAAATGTCTCCAGATAATTCTGTAGGTGGATTCCTCCATATGAAGAAGACTCCTGAAGCGGCTAATGAGTTGATTGAGATGGTTGCTAATAACCAATATTTGTACTCTTCTGAGAGGACCTCAGTGAAGAAAGGAGTCATGGAGTTGGATGCATTGGATGCAATTCTTGCTCAAAATAATGCCATGTCTCAACAGATTAATGCTATTACTCAACACTTGAGTGGGATGCAAGTTTCAGCCATCAGTGCTCAAGACACTTCCTATGACATGAGTGGTGGCTTCACTCAAGGTGAGAATTATGAGTATGGAAACTTTATTCCTGAACAGGTTAATTACATGGAAATTTTTTCTAAAAACTCCAACAATAATCCCTATTCTAATACACTCAATTAGGAATGGAGGAATCATCCAAACTTTGTGTAGAGAGACCAATCTCAGAGGCAACCGAATTTCAACAAAAATTCTCAGGGCGGTTTTAATCAAAACAACTTCAACAACCGTCAGTTTTAGCCCTCTCAGCACAGCAAGCACCCTCTTAGCCTCAGAATGCTCATGACTTGGTGTCTATAGTTATAGAGCTCTCCAAGAGTACTCTTAGTTTCATGCAGAAGACCAAAGCTTCACTTAGGAACTTGGAAGTTCAGATGAGTCAACTAGCCACAAAAGTGGCTGAAATTGATCAGAGGTCCATCAACACCCTTCCTAGTAACACAATTCCAAATCCAAGAGAGGAGTGCAAGGTTATCACCTTGGTAAGTGGACTAGTCATAGGTGAGAAAGCACAAGTTGCTGAGGAGCCGGTTGAAGAAGAAGCTCTAGAGAAGGCTGAAGATGCTGTAGCACACACCTCTCCAAGGCATCTGGATATCCCTTTCCGGTTGATCTTAAGAAATATCTGACGTTGCCTAAAGTACTTGAGTATAAGCCTAAGATGTCATATCCTCAGAGGCTCCAAAAGGATACCAAGGACAAGCAGTTTTCAAAGTTCTTGGAAGTTTTCAGAAAGTTGCAAATCAATGTTCCTTTTGCTGAGGTTTTGGAGCAAATGCCTCTCTATGTTAAATTTATGAAGGAGTTGCTTTTCAAGAAGAGAATTTTAAAGGGAGATGAGACAGTGGTCCTGACCAAGAAATGTAATTCCATAATTCAGAGTAATTTGCCAAGGAAGATGCCTGATCCAGGAAGCTTTCAAATTCCATGCACCATTGGGAGCACAACCTTTAAAAAGGCTTTGTGTGATCTAGGCGCAAGTATCAATTTAATGTCCTTGTCTGTAATGAAGAAGTAGCAAATCAAAGAAGAACAACCAACAAGGATAGCATTACAAATGATAGATAAATCCTTGAAGCATGCACATGAAATAGTAGAGAATATTTTGGTCAAAGTGGGCAAGTTCTTCCTCCCAGTTTGTAATTCTTGACATGGAAGAGGATGAAAATGCCTCTATAATCCTAGGAAGGCCATTCCTAGCCACTGGGAGAGCTATGATTGATATAGAAGAAGGTGAATTGATTCTAAGGGTGCATGAAGAGCAGTTGAATCTTCAAGGTTTTTAAACCCATAGATCATTCAATTGAAGAAGGCAATTGCATGAAGACTAAGTTCACTGATCCAAATCTCTAAGAACCCCCTGATGATGCAAAACAGAGCTTGCAGTTCAAGCCTCCTTTAGTGAGAATCAATACAATTTTCCTTTGCATCAAATCTAAGCTTGGTGGTGGGTGTGTGTCATCCACCAAGGAGGAGGTTCCCAAGAAGAAAGTACCCAAGGATGTAGAAACAAAAAGATCCCACTGAATGTTTCTTACCAGGGATGAAAGTGGTGTTAACTCGAAGTCCAGTGTTACCTCATACAGTGAACAGGATCCTTTCTCTTGAGCATATTAAGTTAATCCATGAAAACACAGGGAGACAATTCACAGTGAGCTGTGAGGAGTTGAAGCACTATGATCATCCCCTACCTTAATAAGAAATCGAGTGTCAAACTAATGACGTTAAAGAGGCGCTTGTTGGGAGGCAACCCAACCGTTAGTATCCTGTGATCTTGTGTTTATTTTAATTTTCATTTATTTATGATTCTTATACATAGTTTTCCTTGGTTTATTTATTTTAGAACAGGAACAGGAGAAATCTGAAGGAAGAACAGGACACCCTGGAGAGGAGTTCATTCGGGTGCTCTGGCGCTAAATGCCAGGCTAGGCATTCAGCGCCAGAAATGGCACAAATTTCAAGGGAGTTCTCTGTTTAGACGGCGTTAAATGCCAGGTTAGGTGTTTAGCACCAGAATTGGCACATAATTCAAGGGATTTTCACGTCGACAATGGCTCTAAACGCTAGGGTGAGTGTTTAGCACCAAAAATGGCATTAAAAGTTGACTAGCTTTTGTTTGCTTGGCGCTAAATGCCAGGAGTGGCATTTAGCGCCCAAGATGGCATCATTTTCAACAAGCTTTTTGAAGAAATCTCTTTACCTTATATCTTTACTCATCCGTACACCTTTTATATCTCTCCCCGTTCTAGTTTTTCTTTGCTTGGGGACAAGCAAACTTTTAAGTTTGGTGTTGTCGAGCGAGCTCTCAGTTTATCTTATTATCAATGGCACCAAAAGGGGGTGAATTATCTTCATGGAGGGGCATCCACCATGACGACTGAGGTGGTTTAGTTCCTTTTACGCTATTTCCCTATTTCAGTTTTTATATTGTTTATCTCCTATTTTCTAGTGCTTTATAGTGTCTTTTGCATGATCCTATTTAGAGTCAGTAGTTCTATTTACATTTAGTAGTTTTAATTGTCTTTGAATATCTGCTTTTGAAGATGTCTCATATATGCTCACTGAGCTTAAAAAAAAGAAAAAAAAAAGAAAAGAAAAGTGGTGTAATTTCATGAGAACTTGAGTTTATATTCCAAATTATCTTATTTATTTAGATGTGGTGGTATTTATCTGTGGTTTTGAATGCATGAAAAGAATAGTGTATAATTGAGTTTGGAGTTAAGATTGTTAATTCATGAAGTACATGAATTTAGAGAAGTATTATGAATTCTCTAAATGAAACAAGAACATTGATCTTTAAAGCAAAACAAATAGCAAAAAGAAAAAAAAGCAAGGTCCAATACTTTAAGCATCAATTGCTAGGAAGGTCAAATGTGATTAAAAACTCAAAGAGTTATTTTTCTAGCCACATGCTTGTGGTGTGAATGTGTTAAGGAATTCTTGAGACAGAGCACTAAGAGTTGAAACCAAGTGCAATTACAGAGTATGCCAAAGGCTCTGAGCACCACTGACTGGGAAAAATTAGAACTCAAAGAGTTCCCCAATTAAGTGCTTGTGGTGTTTTCGTGTCAAGTTAAGCTTGAGACAAAATATTTAGAGTCACGGCTAGGTTCAAGGTGCAAAGCACCAAAGAAAAGATAAGAAAAAGTTGTGTTCAAGGATTAATCAAAAGTTAAAAAGGAAGAGAATTCATAATATAATTCGAGTTCTAGTTCTGAATGACTTTGACATTTTTTGAGTTTCAAAGGATGGTGAGATGCCAAAACTATTTAGGATCACAGTGTCATCAACCCCACTCAATGAATGGACAAGAGCTTAACTAAAAACTCAATTCTTGGGCCATTTCACTTTTCAGTCCTATATTATTTTTAGTTGCTTGAGGATAAGCAACAATTCAAGTTTAGTGTTGTGATGCGTAAGAATCTTTTCTATATTTTCTTATTATTTTAGATATAAATTTATTGAGTTTTATTTAGATTTTAGTTTTTGAAGTCTATTTGGATGTTACTTTGAGGCGCATTGTGGTTTTATTAATTTCATAAAAGATTCGGGTGAGTTTGACAGAGTTCGTGCAGAAGAAAAAGGAATAAAGTGGATGCTGTCAACCCTGACCTCCTCGCACTCCAACGAGCATAACTTGAGCTATAGAGGTTCAATTGACACAGTTTTAGTGGCATTAAAAAGGCAAATTCCAGAGCTTTCTAACAATATATAATAGTCTATACTTTTCTTCTGTCATCATGGTGCTAAATGCCAATGTCGCTGTTTAGCACCAGGTACCTCGTAACCAGTTCCCAAGCCACTGCTTCGTGGGGCGTTAAACACCAATTCAATAGCGCGGATCCAACTTTAAGAAAAGAGCTTCATTAGTTAGATTTGGGTCATATTTATCTTATTTTATTTTATTTTGGTTATTTTTATTTACAAACAAAATCTTTTAGGTTTAGAATTTATTATTTTATTTTAGTTTCAAATCAAATTAGGTTAGATATAAAAAGAAAAAGATTCAGCCTTTCGGGGCTCATTAATCTTCTCTCTTTGGCACATTCACAACTTTTGAACCCTAGTTTTCTCTCTGAGTCATGAGCCACTAAATCTCCTTGGTTAAGGTTAGGAGCTATGTTTATCTCTATGGATTAAGATTATTATTGTTCTATTTTAATTAATATATTGATTCAATTTCAAGCATAACTTTCGTTCTTTATCTTATGAATATGGGTAGATCGGAAGAATAACCCTTTTTTTATATGCATTCTTGTGATTCTCGGAAGTGTTATCTCACTTGAACACTAGTTTGAAAGTAAACTCCTCCTAAATTTCTAATTACTTTAACTTAATGGGATACGTCATATATAATCCTCTTATATTTGGGCAATTAGGGTTTTGTGGCTGATAAACTAGAATTGAACCTAACCCTCTAATCTATATTAAGTGACCAAGATATTGGCAGTTGATTAAGTTAAAGGAGATTAGATCAATAAGGAATTAGGGTTTAGTCAATTACAGTTTGCCATGAAATGAATCTTGCATGATTAAAATAGTTGGTAATAAAACTTAATCCGGTAGAATAAATAACTCCAAAACCTTAACTGCTTTCTCTCATATATTTTACACCAATTCCACTGTTCATTTTCCTACTCTCTAAATTTCTATTCAATGCGATTTACAACCCTCAAAACACCACTTTCTGCTTGCCTGACTAAGTGATTCATTCGACTATTGTTGCTTAGTCCATTAATCCTCATGGGATCGACCTTCACTCACCTGAGGTATTACTTGGTACGACCTGGTGCACTTGCCGGTTAGTTTGTGGATATTCGAAAAAAATCCACGGCCAATAAGTTCATAGCAAATGATATATCAGGTCGTATATTATTAGTAAGATACATTAGCGCTCCATTGGTACTAAGATATTATACTTTAGGACCAAGGATACCTTCATTTTTTTAGGACGGAATTGATCTTTTTCCACATCCAAAGACCTTATGATCATTAGGGCACTTAATGGATGTGACTTATCCATATAAAATCTCTTCAGGATCTTTTCTGTGTATGTTGTTTGATGAATAAAGATCCCATTTTTTGTATGCTCGATCTGCAGGTCAAGAAAAAATTTAGTCTTTCCAAGATCTTTCATCTCAAACTCTTCTTTTAGAGATTTTATTGTTAGAATCTCTTCAGGGATTCTAATGATATTTAAATCATTAATGTACACAACAATTATAATGAATCCAGATGCAAATTTCTTTATGAAAATACACGAGCAAATATCATCATTCTTGAATCTGTTTTTGGCAAGATACTCAGTAAGACGATTATACCACATTCGTCTAGATTGTTTTAGACCATATAAAGATCTTTGCAATTTGACTGAGTATAACCCCTATGAATATTCATTGGATGATTGAGATATCTTTAATCCTTCAGGGACTTTCATATAGATATCACGATCTAATAATCCGTATAAGTAGGCTGTTACCACATCCATTAAATGCATATGTAGTTTATAGTATGCGGATAAACTGACCAAATAACGCAATGTTATTGCATCCACTACAGGGGAATATGTTTCTTCATAATCTATACTGGGCCTTTGTGAAAAACCTTGTGCCACAAGTCGAGCTTTGTAGCATACAACTTCATTTTTCTCATTTCGTTTTCTCACAAATACCCATCTATATCCAACAGGTTTTACATCTTCTGGTGTACATACTACAGGTCCAAAGACTTCACGTTTTGCAAATGAGTCTAACTCAGCCTTCATAACGTCTTTCCATTTTGGACAATCATTCCTTTGTCGACATTTTTCGACTGTTCTTGGCTCAAGATCCTTACTTTTATGCATGATATTTAATGTCACATTATATGCAAATATTCTATTGACAATTGTCTTATTTTGGTCCTGTTTTTTTCCTGTAAAGACATAATTTATCGAAATCTCGTCATTTTCACAATTTTCAGGTACTTGAACGTCTTCTGGCATCAAAACTATATCAGAATTTTAGACAACTGCAGGTGTCTTTACTATGTCTTTATCTTTTTCAACAGGAATAGTATTTATTTTTTTCTTTGAGGATTTTTGTCTTTGAAACCGACAGGCCTACCACGCTTCTGACGTAAATTTGTTTCAGTGGCCATTTGTCCGATTGGGACATCAATTTCAATTAGAGCATTTTCAACTGGTATATATGATTTAGTTATCCTTTTTGTATCAGAAAATGTATCAGGCAATTTATTTGCTATTCTTTGCAAATGTATAATCTTTTAAACTTCTAGTTTATATTGTCCTGATCGAGGATCTAAATGTATCAAGGATGATGCATTCAAATTAAGTTCGTTTTCAGGAAGCTTATTTTCTCCCTTTAACGTTAAAAATTTTAATTCATCAAAATGACAATCTGAAAATCGGGGTTTAAATACATCTTCAGTTTGTATCTCAAGAGACCTCACTATAGATGGAGAATTATATCCAACATATATCTCCAATTTTCTTTGGAGTCCTATTTTGGTGCGAGAAGGTGGTGCAATGGGAACATATATTGCACACCCGAATATTTTTAAATAGGAAATATTTGGCTGTTGGCTAAAAGCTAACTGCATAGGAGAGAATTGATGGTAACTTGTTGGTCTTAAACAAATAAGTGCTGCGACATGTAAAATAGCATACCTCAAGCCGAGGTTGAGATATTTGTTCTCATAAGTAAGGGTCTAGAAATTAATTAGAGGCATTTAATAAGTGATTCTGCTAACCCATTTTGTGTGTGAACATGAGCTACTAGATGTTCAACGCTTATTCTGTTAGCCATACAGTAAGCATCAAAGGCTTGGGAAGTAAATTCATCAGCATTATCGAGACAAATTGCTTTGATTGGATTTTCTTGAAACTGTACTTTTAATCGAATAATTTGAGCAAGTAACCTCGCAAACGGCAGGTTGTGAGAAGACAATAAGCATACATGTGACCATCTCAAAGATACGTCTATTAGGACTATAAAATATCTAAAAGATCCACGTGGTGGATGAATAGGTCCACACATATCGCCTTGAATCCTTTCTAGGAATTCAGGGGACTCAAATCCAATCTTTACTAGTGATGGCCTTAAAATTAGCTTTCCTTAAAAACATACAACACAACAAAATTCACTAGATTTAAGAATCTTCTGGTTCTTTAGTGAATATCCATGAAAAGTTTTAATAATTCTCCACATCATGGTTGTTCCCGAATGATCCAATCGATCATGCCAAATTATAAATTTATTTGGGCTGGTAAACTTCGGGTTTAATGGCATGTGATTCAATTGCACTAATTTTAGTATAATATAACCCAGTTGAAACTGAGGGTAACTTTCTAATATAACCTTTTTATTTGAATAATGAGTTGTGATACATAAGTACTCATGATTTTTCTCATTCATTATTTCAATATGATATCCATTTCGGCGAATATCTTTAAAACTTAACAAGTTCCTTAGAGACTTCGTAGACAATAGTGTATTATTTATTATGAATTTTATTCCTTCGAAAAATAAAATTATAGCTATGTCAGAGCCTTCTATCACACTGCCTGAGCCAATAATAGTATTAACATATTCTTCTTTTGGTACCAGATGAGTAAATTAAAATATATATTACTTTTGAGAATAGTATGCGAACTTGTACTATCCGCAAGGCAAACATATTTATTATATATCCTTGTCATTTTCTTCAAAGATAAATAATAATAAAATCAGTAGTAGTACATGTACAGTGAAATTGTATTCTTGATTGGAGTTTATTTTCGAAGAAACACTGTACATAAAAATATTGTCATATACTAAAAAATTTATTATTATTATTACTATTATTATTATTTTAAAACTTGACACATTTAATGATTTCGAAATTCTTAAAATAAACATTAATATTTTATTAAACATTATTTATATACATCATACTTGAAATTTAAATACATTGGAAATAAAACTTAACAAGAAATATTTTTTACATTATTTATTTACATTAGTATTTTAACAAACCCACATATCAAACTTTTTCATCATTGATCAAATGACCAATATTTTCTTCAAGATCCTCAAAGAAATCGGATACTTTATAACGAGTAGTGTAATTTTTAGCAACATCTTTTGAAACAGAATTCGTCTCCTTTTCTTTGTCATCCTTTTTCAAGAATGCTTGATAAAGATCAACTCGGTGTCTTGGGGTACGACAAGTACGCGACCAATGGCCCTTTCCCCATAACGGAAACATTTATCCTCTACTGATTTATTTTGTCCATTATTTTTTTCTTTATTCCACTTCTGGTGTGATCCTTTCTTATGAACATAATTTTTCTTCCTTCCATAATTTTTCTTGTTACTAAAACCTTGCCATTTACCTTTTTTGGGGTAATGATTTGCCGCATTTGCTTTAAGAAATTGGGCGGCGCCAGCTAGGTGCGCTTCATGATTTTTTAAAATCAACTCATTGTTGCATTCAGTAACAAGAAGGCAAGAAATTAGCTCAAAATATTTTTTAAATTCTTTTTCTCGATATTTCTACTGCAGGAGCACATTCGAGGCATAGAAGGTCGAGAAAATTTTCTCTAACATGTCATTATCAGTTATCTTTTTCCCACGTAATTTCATTCATGAGTTAATTCGGAACAATGCTGAATTATATTCATTTATGAATTTAAAATTTTGTAGTCGTAAGTGCGTCCACTTATATCGGGTATGAGAAAATATTACTGTCTTTTGATAATTATACATTTTTTCAAGGTTTTTCCACAGATCTGCAGGATCTTTTAGTGTGGGATATTCATTTTGACGAAGGAAGATTATGGCTTTAGTTTTATCCTTTTGAGATACATTATTTTCAGCATTAATGATATCTCCAAAATCTATTGAATCAAGATAGATATTAGCATCTAGTATCCATGATAAGTAATTATTTTCAGATATATCAAGAATAATTCTAGAGTTTTCTTTTATGTAGTTTGATATTACTTTTCTTATTTTATTGACGACATTACTTATTTTATTTTTAGCAATTATTATTTTGGATTATATTATAATTTTTTATTTTAATAAAAAATATTTAATTTTTATTAATTTTTAATTTAAATATTAGTTATCATAGAAGTCTAGTAATAGCAGGTTATAATTATGATACTTACAGTTAAAAAACATTAAATAAAAATATTTTTTATTAATAAATTATTATCATCGGATTTTGCGTAAAATAAATCTGACAATATCATTTAGAGTTTTTTTAAAATAATTTTATTAAATAATATTATTGTCGGATTTTTTTCGGATAATGAGTACGACTTAAATTGGCTATTTCAAAAATATTACGTCAAAATTTTTTTAAGGTAATTAGTATTGGATTCATAAATTTTGCTGATAAATAATTACCGATAATATTTATATCATTGGATTCGTTTTAACAATAAATGTATCGTTAATAATATCACCGACAGATTTTTTTAAGAATTCTATCGATAAATCTGATAGTTTAATTTTTTTTTTGTAGGGTTAATAATTGAATTGATTGGCTTGTTATACATAAATTTTGTGCAGTAGGTGACTTGTGATTTTTACCTCATATTAAATAAGTTTTTCCTGATAAAATCTTAACGTGTTATTAGCTCTCTACTTCTGGTTTTGTGTGATTTTCCATTATATTATTGTGATACCATTAATGGCATTATTACTTGTGCTTGGGTAATTGGTCCTCTTATTTTTGTAAGGATTGGATCATGTGTTTCATTCCTATCACTAACTAATTGCACTCTCCATCAAAGACTAATTTTGGGCTTGAATACAAAAGTGTGCGTCTTTTCTCAACGAATTAGACATAACCATTGAAAAGATTTGAGATGATAATTCAATCTATTTATAGTTTTATACATCTACATGTCTAAATACGACGATGGATTTTGGATTTAGTTAATATGTTTTAAGTTGATTATAGCTTTACTTTCATCAATGCAAAAGGCTTATAACCTTTTTATGACAATTCTTTTTCCAATTTAGCAATTATTCTACCACTAAGGTTGTGGATCTTACTCAAATAGGAGAGTGTTTAACATCTATTTCTCAAATAATGCTCTTTTTTCTAAAGTGATTCCTTTTAACAGGGAGAAGTATATGGGCAAATTTTTTAGGCTATCTTACATATTTAAGTATTTTTTTTATCTAAATTTTATTTAAGTAGGTTTAACACCAATAAAAATCACTCTCGTTAAAAAAGCGTCATTACACGCGCTTTATCTTCTTCTTCTCTCCCGCGCTTTTTCTTCTTCTTCTTCTTTCAAATACACGGATACGTCATCTTCTTCTTCTTTCAAATTCACGTTTACCTCCTCCTCCTCCTCCACTTCCTCCTCCTCCTCCTCTTTCGTTATCGTCATCACCAACAACACCAACATTTTGCTAATGGATTATTTTTTCAATCGAATTGAATGGAATGCAATTGCTAAATTGAATTGAATTGAATTAAATGGACGCAAGTGTTCTGAATTTGAATTAAATTGAATTGAATTGATAATCTCTAAATTGTAGATAGAGGTGTTTCAAATTTGATTTTATATAATGGATTATGTTTCGTTCATTCAATACTATACAATTGTTTCACCATGAGTACGTGTTCGGTTCATTAAGCAGAAAGCTGTTTGAATTTAATTTTATATAATGGATTATGTTTTGTTCACTTAGTACTATATAATTATTTCACCATGAATACGTGTTCAGTTCATTATGCAGAAATCTGTTTGAATTTGATTTTATACAATGGATTATGTTTCGTTCACTCAATACTATACAATTGTTTCACCATGAGTACGTGTCTGGTTCATTATGCATAAAGCTGTTCGAATTTGATTTTATATAATGGATTATGTTTCGTTCACTCAGTACTATATAATTGTTTCACCATGAGTACGTGTTCGGTTCATTATGCAGAAAGCTGTTCGAATTTGATTTTATATAATGGATTATGTTTCGTTCACTCAGTACTATACAATTGTTTCACCATGAGTACATGTTCAGTTCATTTCTGTTTTGCACAATTCAAAACTCTTCCTCCTCACCTTCTACTGCTTCTTCACCAGGGAGAGAAGGAGGAAAAGACGAAAAAATACAGCAGTAACAACAACAAAAAAATGATGATAAGGAGAAAACACGTGAAAAAAAAGGAACGCGAAAAAAAAAAGAGGAGAATGAGGAGGAGGAGGAACATGAAGAAGAAGCCGAAGAAGAAGACACTCCATGTATAAACGAGCGTGAGAAGAAGAAGAAGAAGAAGCGCGGGGGAGAAGAGAAGAAGAAGAGAAGAAGCGTAAGAAAAGAAAAAAGTGAAAAGAGCGCGTGACCTAAAATTGTTTGAATGAACTTAGATGTCAAAATTGTTTGGACGTGGAGAATATCTCAATTTTCTATTAGCATAGATTCTAGTATATCCACTATGAATATAGTTGGTTATATATAGATATTAGAATCTGAACTAAAGCTGCTACACCTCCATTATATAGGATATATGCTAATTAGAAATATTTTGTAAATGATTACCAATAAAATTCTTTTAATTCTAACCTAAATAAGAATAAAATTTAGATCCTTTTGAATATTCGATTTCTTTAATTTATAACTTGTTTGAGATAGATTTCTTATTCAATCATGTTTAGTAGTTAATAATATTTTATCAAACACTTAAAAAATATATAAAAAAATTTCATAAATTATAAGAATAATACAATCTACAATTATTAAATTCAAATAAGCAATAATAACATTTTAAATCCGCAAGAATGAAACATGAAATATCAAATTTATTAAAGGTGAACAAAAATTCAACAAAAATTTATAACTAAAATAACAAGATGAAAACACTAGTAAAATATTTTAAATAAAGTAGTGTGTGAGAATAAGATAATAAGAGCAAAATTATATCTAAACAAAATTAAAAACCAAAATAAAAATAAATTAAGTAAAATTTTAAGAATTCTAGAGAGAAGTTGGAATTTCTCTCTCTAAAACCCCACTAAAAACTTAAGAAAATGTAAAAATGAGTGAGTATACGAGTGTGTAGCATTTCTCCCTTCATCTTGGCTTCATAATAGCATCTGAAATAGCTATCATTTCTCCCTTCATCTTGGCTTCATAATAGCATTTGAAATAGCTATCGAGAGACCCTTAGAAGGCTCAAAAACAAAAATGCATGTATTTCACTAAACCCAGCACATGGAGTCGTCTCGTGCTTGCAGAGAAAGCTCGCGCACGCAAAGAGCTCACCCACGCGAACTACTAGCAAGCTTCATTCTTGAATCGCTTCTCAAATTCGCTTTTTCGCTCAATTCTTTTTTATCCTTAGAGGTCATTGATGTACCTAAACTCTAAAACACGTCAATAAATTGATTACGACATTAAATGACACAACTTTATTGGAAGTAAGATTCAAAAAATACAATTAATTGAGTTAAACTGTGCAAGAGAGTTGATAAACTCCATACTTTTTGATACAGTTTAAAATAATAAAATAAAATTTATCAAGTAACCTTAAGATTTTCTTTTGTATAGTTTGACATTATTTCCTTTATTTTATTGACAAGATTTTTTTATTCTAATTTTAGCAATCATTATTTCGGATTATATTAAAATTTTTTATTTTAATAAAAAATATTTAGTTTTTATTTATTTTTAATTTGAATGTTAGTTATCATATTGTGGATCTTAGTAAAAGCAAGTTATAATTATGATAATTACAGTTAAAAATATTAAATAAAAATAATTCTTCTAATAATAAATTATTATCGATGGATTTTGCGTAGGATAAATCCAACTGTATCATTTAAAATTTTTTATAAATAATTTTATTAAATAATATTATCATTGAAAAATCCCGACGATCATTAGGGCACAAAAAATATTGAAATGACGCTAATAGTATCGTCCAATTTTTTTCAAAGATAAGCTCAACTTAAATTGGCTATTTTAGAAGATATTACCATAAAAAATTTTTAAAGGTAATTAGCGTTGGATTCTAAATTTTGTTGATAAAAAATTACGGTGATGCCTATACTATCGAATTCGTTCTGACAATAAATTCATTGGTAATAATATTATTGTCAAATTTTTTAAAAAATTCTATCGGTAAATCCGACAATTTTAAATATTTCTTTTGTAGTATTAATAATTGAATTGATGGGCTTATTAGTTATTATACATAAATTTTGTACAGTGGGTTGTGAGTGACTTGTGATTTTTACCTCATATTGAATAAGTTTTTCATGATAAAATCTTAATGTGTTGTTAGCTCTTTATTTCCGGTTTTGTGCGATTTTGCATTATATTATTGTGATTCCATTAATGGCATAATTATTTGTGCTTGGGTAATTATTCCTCCTCTTATTTTTGCAAGGATTGAATTATGTCCTACCACTAACTAATTCCACTCTCCATCAAAGACTAATTTTGGGCTTGAATACAAAAGTGTGCGTCTTTTCTCAACGAATTAGACATAACCATTGAAAAGATTTGAGATAATGATTCAATTTATTTATATCTACATGTCCAAATATGTTGGTGGATTTTGGATTTTAGTTAATATGTTTTAAGTTGATTATAGCTGTACTTTCATCAATGCAAAAGACTTATAACTTTTTTATTATAAGTTCTTTTTCCAATTTAGCAATCATTCTATCACTAAGGTTGTGGATCTTACTCAAATTGGAGAATGTTATCCTCTATTTCCCAAATAATTCTCTTTTTCTAAAGTGATTCTTTCCAACAGGGAGAACCGGAGAAGTATTTGGACAAATTTTCTATTAGCATGGATTCTAGTATATATATAGATATTAGAATCTGAATTAAAGCTGTTACATCTCCATTATATAGGATATATGCTAATTAGAAATATTTTGTAAATGATTACCAACAAAATTCTTTTAATTCTAACCGTGAATAAGAATAAATTTCTTTAATTCATAGCTTGTTTGAGAGAGATTGCTTAGTAGGCAATAACATTTGCAGGTTAATGATGATATATAAGGCAAGTTTATATAAATATATATTAAAAAGAAAAGAAGCAAAAGAGAAAAACCTTTAAACTCTGCAAAGAGAGTCAGAGAGATGGCGCCAGAGCCAAAACAGTACCCAACTACCCATCAATCATAAAAACCCAAAAAACATGTATTATGAAGGAGGAGATTTTCAAATTCCACAATCCACGGATTTATCAGCACATCAAATCATGTCTCTTCGATCCTTCCTTTTTTCCTTGACTTTTATGATCTCTCTTCTTCCATTCTCTCTATACTTTGCTTCTTTCTCTTTGGCCATCTTCTGTTTCATCAGAGGAAGAGGGTCCCTCACTATTGGCTTCACTAGTTTGGCTGCTTTTACCCATCATCATCATTCCTTGGTGAACCATTTTCATATGCTTTGTTTCGGATTCCGATTTGGCCCTCGCCCTTGGTTCTTGATCTCCATCTTGATACTCTTCTTCGGATTTGTACTTGTACCAACACGCCCAATAAACGAAATTGAAGAAATTTATGCAACTTAAGATGGCCAAGAACCAATAGAACAAGTTGAGATTGTTCGAGTTCAGATCGAATCCATGTAACCAACCTTGTTTGCTCGGCGCCACCCTCTTCGTGATGCTGTTTATTACATTAACAAATACCGTGCTCAAGAAGTAACCAATGGACATTGCTAACCATGTGAAAGAAGTTGATAGCGATTTCATTGTTTTTGGTGCTTCTCTATAGAAGAATTCCAATAGGCCTACTTGTGTGAACATATCTGCAATCCCGAAAATCGCATATTGGAATGAAAGCCAGAATAGGCTAATTGGTTTTGAAGGGTCTTTTCTTGCTTGGTCCCTTCTCTTCACTTCTATGATTCCGGCTACCGTCATTGAAATCGAAGAGAGTACTAGTCCAACGCCAACCCTCTGGAGCTGAGTGACTCCAGAGGGATGGTTTGTGATCTTTCGTGCGAATGGCACGAAGAAGAACTCGTAAATTGGGATTAGGATGCATAAGAAGAGAAGGGGTATCACCGGAATTGATGCCGGGGGAACGGTGAAGGAGCCGAGTTTTAGGTTCATTACATTCCCCTGTTGAACTGAGAATGTTTGAAGCTGTGCTAGGCAAGTGTTCATTATTATGGTGCTAGCTAATATTGGTAACATTCTTGTTAGGATCTTCACTTCTTCAACTTGTGTCACAGTGCAAACTTTCCACGGTTTTGGTTCAAAGTTTCCTTGAAGAACTGCTGCTTTGTCTAGGAACCTAATCCAACAAACCAAAACTCCATAAAAAATCATGTTTGAATTATCAAGACCCATTTTACATTTTAAGGTTTTACCAATTTTACCACCTTCTCTGGAAACTCTCATAAATTTTGTACACTAGAAGTTGAATTTAATTTGATTTCACAGAGAACAATAAATGCAAAAGATAAGAAAAGAAATCATTGAACATGGCTGCTATTCAGAAGAAATTTCCTTTTCATATTCTCTCAGTAAAGTACTGCCAAATTAAAAACCACCCCAAAATATCTAATAATTTAAAAAAAATATATATTAAAATCAAAGAAGCTTGATTGCTCAAAGTACTCACTCTTGTTCACAAACTTTTATCCCTGAGAAGTGTCAGAAAAGAAAAAAAACTTTAACTTTTTTGCTTGCGATTTTGAGTAATAGATAGTAAAATTTTTGGGTAATCATTCTCAGTATCTCTGCTGCTGCAAACGTGCAAAAGCCATAGTTGTAGGGCCATAGTGCTTGGCATTACCTACTCCGTCGTACATGAAGGAAAAAGAATCTTAATTCCTAACACGCCACTGTGCTGGACCGTGCACTTGTTTAATTGTCTTTTCAATTTTTCAGGGTAAATAAGAAAAAGTTCATTGCACGAACACATTTTTATTTGATTTCATATATTTAACTAAAATATGTTTGACATCCACTTTTTTTTTTTTTTTTTTGTGGAAATGGTAATGGAAAATCTTTACCTTAACTGGTTTGTGTGTGCAATCTTCCCTGTTGTTGAGTCTTTATCACTAATCTCATATAGTTCTTCATGGGATTCTGGTAGTGGTAGCTTTCGGTTCTTGAAAGCCACAACAATAACCTGTGGTAAACCAAATATATATATATATTCTTAGTGAAAAATAAAAAAATTAACTATTATTGACTTAATAAAAAAATATTAGTCAACTAGCATTATTTTTATTTCTGTTCAGTACGTTAGAAAATCCTTTTTATTCAAGGATGTTAATTCAATGGGACCAAGAATAGTATATAGAACGGTAACAAGGAAATGTTAGGTTGACAAAAAAGACAACATTAATTAATTATCGCAACAATTAATGAATGTTAAATAAATTAAATTATGGTTGTTTTTGGCTAATTTTCTTTGGTTACCAAACATTTTCGAATCTAAAATTTTAGGTCAAAGAAAATATGAGATTAATTGTTGAGTGAATACAGTCAATACACAATATTAGTGAAGTACAAAAATTATCAAAAAGAAAGAAAAAATTAATTATACGTTGAATTATACCATACCCGTGATAAATTCAAATAATTAGGAAAGTTCAACTAAATACATTGAAAACGGTCATTATTAGTTTATTAAATGAAATCAACTATGTTAGTTATAGAAAAAAAATAAAAATATTTGGTAACCAAACAAAATTAATGAAAAATAGTCATAATTTATTTTATTTAATATTCATTAAATTAATAAATATTAAATAAGACAAGTTTTAGCTATTTTTTTGCCTTCCTAATATTATTGAAAAAAATTAGATACCTAATTGATATTCATTATAAAATATATATTAAAATGTAAAATATATATTAAAAATATTTTTTATACAACTAGTATTTTTAAAATTTAACTAATTAAAAAATATAAAATAAAGATTGACGCTAAAAAAATAAATAAATAATTATTAGATAATTTAATAAATTTAACTAAAATATAATTAATTAGTTCACGCAAATAAATGAAAACCATCCCTCTAAAAGAAACATGTTAAAAATAAGGTGGGAAGTAATGTATAACTGACTTTTGGTAGAGTTAATATCTGAGAGTTTTTTTTGATAAAATTTAGTTAAATTAGTTAAATTATTTAATAATTTTTAGTTATTAATTTTATATAAAATTAACTGCATTTAAATTTTCAGTAAAATAGGAGAAAAAGAAAAACCTGAAGGATCCTTGAAAGAGGGCTTTGAGAAGGTGGTAGAATTCTGTAAAAGGGTTTGCCAAGAGCAAGAGTGAGAAATCCAAGGAAGGAAGAAACGGTTACAATCAAGAATCCCAAGTACCATGCTCTCTGAGTGCTAACCCAGACGACGCCAGTAACGCCCACAACTGAGCCCAGTGTTGTGCTGAGCAGAAGCCAATTGAAGTATGTGGCTAAACCCTTCCCTTCCTTCGGGTCTTTCTCTTCAAACTGGTCCGCCCCAAGTGCCGTCATGGAACCCCTCACTCCCCCCGATCCCAATGCCAGCAAGCACAGTGACGTGTACAACATTACTGCTACTCCTCCTTTCACGCAGCTTGATTTTCCACATGCTTCTGGTTGTAGCGCCTTTGTGCCCGCTTGAATTGTCACCACTACCAGCGCCTGCAATATATCATATCATTTTACACAAACTCAGATCCATCAAGGACTATAACAAAACAGAGACTTTGCAGTGAAAAAATAAAACGCAACTCACAAACAATTCTTTAATGTATTAGAACACTAATATTATTTTTTTTATTTAAACTCCGACAGTTAACAGCGGGGGAAGGGAGAAAGGATTTTTGTGAGTCAGAAATGAGAAACAAACTAAATTAGTAAAAGCCTCTTTTTGCGGACCAATTGAATTGTTTATTTGGAGATATTGGGAATTGGAGTAGTATTTATATTTTTTTTATGTTTTAGATGATGAGGTTACCGTGACTTCGAGTGATCCAAAAAGCAAGCATGTGGTGAGTCTGTTGAGGTAAGTATCGGAGATGAAAGCACCAACGAGTGAGAGCAAGAAAGTGGAACCCAAAAAGTTTGTCAGAGTGTTGGCAGAGCTTGACAGATCAAAGTGCATAACTCCATAAAAGTAGAGCACCATGCTCACCATGTTCGCCACCAGACCCATGTTGTCCAATGCTGACAACACTATACCAAAGCAAGGAACAATAATCAAACATTTGCAAATGGGTATTCATACTTCTTTTCAAGATTTGATTTTTATTTACCGAAAACAAACATTGCAGCTCTGAATCCACCCTTCTTCTCCCATGCTTTTGCTTCCTCTTTGTCTCGCTGTTCCAACAAAATTGTAACTCATGAGCTACTCAGAGATATAAAGAATGATGGATTATGAAGGAATATGCTTACCATTGTTGAGATTCAGAGGGAAAATGGTGGTTGTGGAAGTGGTGTTGGTGAACGTAGAACCCAAAAAGGAAGCTTTAGAAGAAAAAGCTTGAGTATTGGAGTACTAAAGAGAGTAGCCTTCAACTTATATAAAATGTACAATATAGGTCCTAAGTTTTATTACTACCCCTTCTGGAACAGTTGCTTCTGTTCTTGATGACTAGTTCTTTTCCTATGCTATTATTTATCACGATCAGTGTGTGTGTGTGTGAAATGTGAATCAACCCCCTCCTCCTCTCTCTCTTCCTCTTTTGGGGACACTTTTCAACTTTTTGAGCACAAAATGTGTATTATTGAAGATGGCACCAAAATTAAAAAAAAAAGAAAATTGAAATGGAAGAAGCTACCACGGGTGGTTTAAGATTGCTAAGAATGGATGATAAATGAATTATTGATCTTAATTTCTTAATCAACCCAACATATTAGACCCACTCCTCTTGATTTTTATGCTTGTCTCTCTGCATTTGTGAGGCCCCTTTGTTCTTAAAACCAGCAGCTTTTCGGTAACGCTCAAAAGAGGGGTCAAATTAAAAGGAAGAGTATAAATACAGAAATTGGGGAAGACCCCCTTTTTTTTAAATCCCTACTGGTTGATACAATGATAAGTATGACACCCATGCATAGCATGTGATCAATTACTTATTTATAAGGATTTGTTATTAACCAATAAATTATTATATAAATAATGTGAAATTTAAATTTTTAACACTTATTTAAGTATATAAGTAAAAATTATTCGATTAATCCAATTGATTTTTTTTAACTCTTATTTAATAAATTGATTAAATTCAATAAAATCTACTTCGATCAATCCAATTGGTTTTTTTTTAACCCCCATTTAATAAATTCAATAAAATCTACTTCATAACTTTTTAAGATAAATGATGCATATGTCACATGGTTTTCCCTATTTCCTCCCTAATAACGTGTTCTTAATATGTCATGTTAATAATTGTTACCGTCTCGTCTACCTTCTTAGGTAGAATATAGGTGTATAGTGTATGTAGGGTTCACTAGTAGCAGACCATTTTTTCCCCCTAATATGTAACTACTTTTATATATAAGAATTCTAAAATATAATCATATAAACCGAATACTTTTAAATATATTGGTAGATTAATATTTTAATAAATTTTAATCGTTAATCTTAATTATATGTATTATATATTTTATTATAATAAAAATTAATAATTAAAAATCACTGAAACATTAATATATTAGTACACTTACAAATTTTCTCATAAACCTTACAAATTTTCCCATACAATATATCATTATCATTTATTACTCTAAAATGTATAGCATTCTAGTTCCAAATACAAGAGTGGCAAATTTTGACATTAATCTTCGGGAAGAATTTTAACCGTATCAGATATATATCAGTATTATAATAATTTTAATAGTTAATCTCCATTATAAAAAAATATATAATATATATTAATTAAAATTAACTATTAAAATTATTAAAATATCGGTATTTTAGGTATATTTAAAAATTTTTCTAATCTTTATATATCTTTCTCCTTAATGTCATTTAAAAAAAAGTGTAATATATTAATAATGAGATTTATTAATAATTCATGATTAATAATACTAAGATTTGTCAATAATTTTTAGCTTCTATCATATTTTTTGATAATTATGTTACATTTTTTTATATTATTCTAAAATGTATAATATTTTGGCATCGTCTCTCTTCTCAACATTGTTTAAGAAATATATTACATATCAATAAAAAGATTTTTAATAATTAATAATTAATTATGATAAAATTATTAATAATTTTCAGATTTATATTATATCTTTCTAATAATTAATTGATTATTTCTTATATTTTTATAGACATTATATATAAAATCTTTTATATTTACAGTTTATGAGTGTATATAATATAATAAGAGTCTTGTTTACTGTTTCAATTTTTTTAATTATTTTAATTATATAAGGGTTTAATTATTATACATCTTAAAGGTACATATTAAAATTACTACTAATAGAAATTTTTTAAATTTCTTCGTTTAATAAATACACAACAAATGCATAAAAGAATTTAACTTTATATCTTTTCTATCAAATTTTTTTTATAATATTAACTTATGTCATTAATTATGACACATGTTAGCTAAATTTTTTATATAATAATAGTGTATTTTTTATTTTATTTTTTATCAAAACTAATCCTTTTAAGGTAAAAATTAAAATTGTCTTTTTGACTAATGTACACATATTTTTATTCCTTTAACTAGTATATTTATTCGTGAGATTTATGAAAAATACCTATTTTCTTGTATTTATGTCTAAAATATTTCTAAAATAAAATTTTATAGACATATTTAACTCATATAAAATAAGTTCGTATGTTTTTTTTTTATCATTTATATGAATACTAAACAATGATATGAAATGAAAAAAATTCACAAAGGACTTGGATTTAAAAAAGAAAAAAAAAACTCTAGTATAATAAACAAATATCTCAATGTGTATAAAAAAATGTACGTACGCATTTTTGTTAAAATGAGAGTGATTGATTTATTAAATCATGAATAATACACATAATAAGTGCAACTAAAAATAGATTAAACTATAATTAACCGTTTAAATACTTTCCATAAACTATTAAAAATAGGGGGTTCGAGACTTCGCGGTGCGATTTGAATCGGTTTTGAGTAAAAAGTTTATCCAATTTGAACATTAATTTTATTTGCGATGCGGTTTGAATTGGATATTTTTTTAAAAAAATCTGATCCGATCCGATCTAATTTCAAGTAGTTTGGATTGGATTTGGATTTGCGGCTTTGTAAATTAAAAAAATTAAATATATTATATATATAACAAGTCTCAACATCAAATTTTAAATAACCAATAATGACATAACGAGTCTCAACAATATCTTAAAAACCAACGATAATATAACAATAGAAATAAAATGATAGGTTAGTTAAAATAAATAAATAAATCACATTTTAAACATAAAATATAAATAACTCAAGTGGGGATAGGCTGCTCCACCAAGCCCGCCTTCTCTTTACAGGAATCAAACTTCACTGCAGGTAAACTCTTAGTCATCATATCTCAACCATTATCATCAGTATGGATCTTCTCAAGTGCATATGACTTCATCTCAAGCGCTTGACGTATCCAATGATACCTCACCTCTATGTGCTTCGATCTGGAATGAAACGTCAGATTCTTGCTGAGATGGATAGCACTCTGAGTGTCACAAAATAGCACAAACTTCTCTTGATTGATGCCTAACTCTTGTAAAAATTTCTTCATCCACAAGAGTTCCTTAGAAGCTTCAACAACAACAATGTATTCTGCCTCTGTAGTAGATAAAGCAACACATTTCTGAAGTTGAGATTGCCACGACACAGCTCCCCCTGCAAAAGTCATCATATAACCAGAAGTAGACTTTCTTGAATCAAGATCCCCGGCCATATCTGCATCTGTGGAACCATCCAACACAGTTTGGCCACTTCCAAAGCATAAACAAACTGTGGAAGTACCATTAAGGTATCTGAGAATCCACTTTACTGCTTGCCAGTGTTCCTTGCCAGGATTAGAGAGAAACCGACTAACAACTCCAATGGCATGAGCAATATCCGGCCTGGTGCAAACCATAGCATACATCAAATTGTCAACTACAGATGCATATGGAATCTTCTTCATTTCTACTTTCTCTTTCTCACTTGTAGGACATTGCTGCAAACTCAGCTTGAAATGACTAGCAAGTGGAGTACTAATAGGTTTGGAATTACTCATGCTAAACCTCTCTAAAACCTTCTCAATGTACTTCTGCTGCGACAACCACAGTTTTCTATTCTTCCTGTCACGAGTGATACTCATGCCAAGGATTTTCTTTGCAGGACCCAAATCCTTCATAGCAAAGGATCTGTTCAAGTCTTTCTTAAGACTTTCAATCTTCTTAGTGTCATGACCAACAATCAACATGTCATCAACATAAAGCAAGAGAATTATAAAATCACCATAAGAGAATTTCTTAACATACACACAATGATCAGAAGAAGTCTTACTATACCCATGACCTTCCATGAAGGAGTCAAACTTCGTGTACCACTGCCTTGGCGCTTGCTTCAACCCATATAAGCTCTTCTTCAACTTGCATACAAGGTGCTCCTTTCTTTTAACCTCGAAACCCTCTGGTTGCTTGGCGCACGAATTGTAAATCACACTTTTTACAACTCGTACCACTAACCAGCAAGTGCACTGGGTCGTCCAAGTAATACCTTACGTGAGTAAGGGTCGATCCCACGGAGATTGTCGGCTTGAAGCAAGCTATGGTTATTTTGTAATTCTTAGTCAGAAAATTAATAATAAAAATTGTTTGATTTATGAAGAGTAATTAACATAAAATAAATAATACTTGTTGTGTAGTACTGGAGAACAGATTGAGGTTTTGGAGATGTTTTGTCTTCCGAATTTCTGCTTTCCTACTGTCTTCTTCTTCACGCACGCAGGTTTCTTCCATGGCAAGTTGTATGTTGGTGGATCACCATTGTCAATGGCTACCATCCGTCCTCTCAGTAAAAAAGGTCCATGTATATGGCTAATCATCTGTCGGTTCTCACTTGTGCTGGAATAGGATCCATTGATCCTTTTGCGTCTGTCACTATGTCCAATACTTGTGAGTTTGAAGCTCGTCACAGTCATCCCTTCCATGGTCCTACTCAGAATACCACAGACAAGGTTTAGATATTCTGGATCTCGAGAATGCTGCCAATTGATTCTAGCTTTTACCACGAAGACTCTGGATTCATGGAATTGAACGCTCTGGTGTCAGGAGAGGCAATCAAACTCCTGAACCAGGAACCCAAGAGATATACACTCAAGCTATTACAGATAGAACGTGAGTGGTTGTCATGCACGCGTTCATAGTTTGAGAATGATGATGAGTGTCACGGATCATCACATTCTTCAGGGTTAAGTACGAGTGAATATCTTAGAACAGAAACAAGCGTGTTGAATAGAAAATAGAAGTAATTGCATTAATTCATCGAGACACAGCAGAGCTCCTCACCCCCAATCATGGAGTTTAGAGACTCATGCTGTAGAGATACAAGGTAAAACGTGAGAATGTCATGGGATGCAAAATAAATCTCTAAAAGTAGTTTTTATACTAAGCTAGTGACCTAGGTTTACAGGAATTGAGTAAACTAAGATAGATGGTGCAGAAATCCACTTTTGGGGCCCACTTGGTGTGTGCTTGGGCTGAGCATTAAAGTTTCCATGTGTAGAGACTTTATTTGGAGTTAAATGCCAAGTTGTAGCCTGTTTCTGGCGTTTAACTCTGGTTTGCAACCTGTTTCTGGTGTTTAACGCTAGAATAGGGTAAAGACTTGGCGTTAAACGCCAATTTGCGTCGTCAAAACCTGGGTAAAGTATGGACTATTATATATTGCTGGAAAGCCCTGAATGTCTACTTTCCAACGCAATTGAGAGCGCACCAATTGGACTTTTGTAGCTTCAGAAAATTCATTTCGAGTGCAGAGAGGTCAGAATCCAACAGCATCTGCAGTCCTTTTTCAGCCTCTGAATCAGATTTTTGCTCAGGTCCCTCAATTTCAGCCAGAAAATACCTGAAATCATAGAGAAACACACAAACTCATAGTAAAATCCAGAAATGTGATTTTTGCATAAAAACTAATAAAAATATACTAAAAAGTAGCTAGATCCTACTAAAAACTATATGAAAATACCCCCAAAAAGCGTATAAAATATCCGTTCATCACAACACCAAACTTAAACTATTGCTTGTCCTCAAGCAACTAGATAAATAAAACATGATAGAAAGAGAATCAAGAGGCAATAACATCTCAGAGTTTCATATAAAGCTCAAATTCTCATTAGATGAGCGGGGCTAGCAGCTTTTTACTTCCGAACAGTTTTGGCACCTCCATTATCCTTTGAAGTTCAGAATGATTGGCATCTATTGGAACTCAAAATTCAGATAGTGTTATTGATTCTCCTAGTTTAGTATGTTGATTCTTGAACACAGCTATTTTATGAGTCTTGGCCGTGGCCCTAAGCACTTTGTTTTCCAGTATTACCACCGGATACATAAATGCCACAAACACATAACTGCGTGAACCTTTTCAGATTGTGACTTAGCTTTGCTAAAATCCCCAGTTAGAGGTGTCCAGAGTTCTTAAGCACACTCTTTTTACTTTGGATCACGACTTTAACCGCTCAGTCTCAAGCTTTTCACTTAACACCTTCACGCCACAAGCACATGGTTAGGGACAGCTTGGTTTGGCTGCTTAGGCCAAGATTTTATTCCTTTAGGCCCTTCTATCCATTAATGCTTAAAGCCTTGGATCCTTTTTACCCTTGCCTTTTGGTTTAAAGGGTTACTGATTTTTCCTGCTTGCTTTTTCTTTTTCTTTCTTTTTTTTTTCGCCATTTTTTTCACAAGTTTTGTTCTTCACTGCTTTTTCTTACTTCAAGAATCAATTTCATGATTTTTCAGATCATCAATAATATTTCTTTTTTTCATCATTCTTCAAACGCCAACAATTTTAACATTCATAAACAACAAATTCAAAAGACATATGCACTGTTCAAGCATTCATTCAGAAAACAAAAAGTATTGCCACCACATATAAATAATTTGAATTTTTCTTATTAAGAACTCGAAAATAAAATTGCTTCCTTATTCTAAAAATCTGCTATTTTATTCATGTTTAATGATGATAAAAAAGATAAATTATAACTTATTTGGGGCATAAAAATAAAAATAAAGATACTAATTAATACTACTCATATAACTTCTAAGGTAGATTTCTAATAGTAAAAGTTATCACAGAGTTAAGACTAAGATTAGGACTCAACAACCTTTATTTTGGGAGATGGATGCTCCTTTAATCTGTGGGGTGCTTGGCCTTTCAAGAGACAGCTTATGGCGCTTCAGCTCCTGTAGCTCGCGCCTTTGCTCCTCTTGTTCCTTCAGCAGTTTGCAGAGCATGCTATTTTGAACTTGCTGTTCTTCTTTTAGTTGATCCATAGCTTCTTGCAACTTGGTGACAGATGTTTCTAGGCGGGTCCAGTAGTCAATCTGAGGGATTTCTGGGAGGAACTCCTGTGCCCTCCTTTTGATGGAGTTATCATGCACTTGTTGTCCTTCCATTAACTTTTTGGTGATTGGTTGCTCGACTGAGATATACTCATCCACTCCCATCTTCACCCCCAGCATCTTTACATAGCAGAGAGATTAGGTTTGGGTAAGCCAATTTGGTGTCATTAGAGTTCTTGTTTGCAATTGTGTAGAGTTCACAAGAAATCAGATGATGAATCTCCACTTTGTTTCCCAGCATAATGCAGTGGATCATCACTGCTCTTTTGACAGTGACTTCAGAGCGGTTGCTGGTGGGCAGTCTAGAACGCCCAATAAAGTCTAACCAGCCCCTAGCAATTGGTTTAAGATCTCTTCTCTTGAGTTGATTTGGGACACTCTTTGTATTGGTTATCCATTTGGTTCCAGGGATGTATATGTCCTCTAAAACTTGGTCTAAGCGCTTATCAAATCTCACAATTCTCCTATTAAAGGATTCTGGATCATCTTGTAGTTGAGGCAGCTTGAAGACCTCTCTTATTTTGTCCTGGTGGAAGTACATAATCTTCCCTCTGACCAAGGTTCGAAAGGTATAGAAGGCGGCTCCAGTTAATATCTGCTTATCTGTTTGCCACAGATTTGCGTAGAATTCCTGAACCATGTTTCTACCCACCTTTGTCTCAGAATTAGCCTGAATTTCCCAGCCTCTTTTTCGAATCTGCTCTTGGATCTCCGGGTATTCATCTTCTTTCAGATCGAATTTGACTTCCGGGATCACTAATCTTAGACCCATTATTTTGTAGTAATGGTCTGCATGTTCTTTGGTTAAGAACCTCTCTTGATTCCAAAGTGGTTTTGGAATATTCTCTCTCTTGCCTCTTGAAGTGGTTTATTTTCCTTTAGTAGCCATGATCTTAGTGAGTGTTAGCTCAGGGATCATGAAAAGCACACCAAACTTAGAGGTTTGCTTGTCCTCAAGCAAAAGAAAGGAAAGGAGAGGAATAGAAGGAGGGACAAATTCGAATGGTGAATGAGAGGGGGAGGCCGAGTGTGAATTTATAAGGGTGGGGGTGGGTTTGAAAATTTTGAAAAAGATATGATAGAAGATATGATTTGTAAAAGATAAATATGATATGAAGAATATGAAATTTTAAAATTGAAAAGATATGATGGATTTGAAAAAGATAAATCTGAATTTGAAAAGATAATAGGATAAGTAGAAAAGATATGAGAAGAAATTAAAAAGATAGATGAGTTTTGAAAAAGATTTGAAGAGAAATTGAAGAAGATTTGAAAAAGATTTTTAGGATTAGAAAAAAATCAAAAAATTTTTAGATTGAAATTGAAAGATGATAATTTGTAACATGTTTATGCAAGAAATTATGGATGAAATCATGAAAATTTGAAAAAAATTGAGTTGGAAAACAAAACTTCCTCTCCTCCACAATCCTAGCGTTAAACGCCCGATTGCTGCTTGTTTTGGGCGTTTAACGCCCATTTGTTACTTGTTTTGGGCGTTTAACGCCCAGCCAGGTACCCTGGCTGGCGTTAAACGCCAGAAATCCTTTGTCACTGGGCATTTTTCTAAACGCTCAGGATGCTGCGATTCTGGCGTTAAACGCCCAGTAGATGCTTCTTTTGGGCATTTAACGCCCACAATTCCCCTTACTGGCATTTTTGTGCCAGTGAGCTCCTTTTCTCTGCTTTATGCTCTGAATTCTTCTGTAACTCTGTGAACTCCTGCAATTGTTAATCATTCTTAAAGATAATTTATAGAAAATTCATATAATTATTATTTGCATAACAAATAAACATTGCTAATAGCTGGATTGCCTCCCAGCAAGCGCTTCTTTATTGTCTTTAGCTGGACTTTACTGAGCTTTAATCTAGTCTCAGCTTTGAGCATTCTTGCTCAACATTGCCTTCAAGATAATGCTTGACTCTCTGTCCATTAACAATGAACTTCTTATTAGAGTCAATATCTTGAAGCTCTACATACCCATATAGTGACACACTTGTAATCACATATGGTCCTTTCCACCGGGATTTTAGTTTTCCGGAGAATAATCTGAGCCTATAATTGAACAGCAGAACCTTTTGTCCTGGTTTAAAAACTCTGGGTGACAGTTTCTTATCATGCCACCTTTTTGCTTTCTCTTTGTAAATCTTAGCATTTTCGAAATCATTGAGTCTGAATTCCTCTAGCTCATTCAGCTAGAGCAATCTTTTCTCTCCAGCTAATTTGGCATCAAAGTTTAGGAATCGAGTTGCCCAGTAGGCGTTATGTTCCAGTTCCACGGGCAAATGACAGGCCTTACCATACACGAGCTGGTATGGAGAGGTCCCTGTAGGAGTCTTGAATGCTGTTCTGGATGCCCACAGAGCCTCATCCAAGCTTCTTGCCCAATCCCTTCTACGGGTAATTACAGTCCGTTCCAGGATGCTTTTTAGTTCTCTATTAGAGACTTCAGCCTGCCCATTTGTCTGTGGATGATATGGAGTTGCTACTTTGTGGCTAATTCCATATCTGACCATAGCAGAGTAAAGCTGTTTATTGCAGAAGTGAGTGCCCCATCACTGATTAGTGCTCTAGGGACGCCAAACCTGCTGAAAATATGTTTCTGAAGGAACTTCAGCACTGTCTTAGTATCATTAGTGGGTGTTGCAATGGCCTCTACCCATTTGGATACATAGTCGACTGCCACCAAAATATAGGTATTTGAGTATGATGGTGGAAAATACCCCATGAAGTCAATACCCCATACATCAAACAACTCAATCTCTAATATCCCTTGCTGAGGCATGGCGTAACCATGAGGTAGATTACCAGCTCTCTGGCAACTGTCATAGTTGCGCACAAACTCTCGGGAGTCTTTATAGAGGGTAGGCCAGTAGAAGCCACATTGGAGGACTTTAGTGGCTGTTCGCTCACCTCCGAAATGTCCTCCATATTGTGATCCATGACAATGCCATAGGATCTTCTGTGCTTCTTCTCTAGGCACACATCTACGAATTATTCCGTCTGCACATCTCTTAAAGAGATATGGTTCATCCCACAAGTAGTACTTTGCATCAGTAATTAATTTTTTAGTTTGTTGCCTGCTATACTCCTTGGGTATGAATCTTGCAGCTTTATAGTTTGCAATGTCTGTAAACCATGGTATTTCCTGAATGGCAAATAATTGCTCGTCTGAAAAGGTTTCAGAGATCTCAATAGAGGGGGAGGACGCCCCTTCTACTGGTTCTATCCAGGACAGATGATCAGCCACTTGGTTCTCTGTCCCTTTTTTGTCTCTTATTTCTATATCAAACTCTTGCAGAAGCAACACCCATCTTATGAGCCTGGGTTTTGAATTCTGCTTTGTAAGTAGATATTTAAGAGCAGCATGGTCAGTGTACACAATCACTTTTGATCCTACTAAGTATGATCTAAACTTGTCAATGGCATAAACCACTGCAAGCAGCTCTTTTTCTGTGGTTGTGTAATTTTTCTATGCGTCATTTAAAACACGGCTAGCATAATAAATGACATGCAGAAGCTTGTTATGCCTCTGTCCCAGTACTGCACCAATGGCATGGTCACTGGCATCACACATTAGTTCAAATAGTAATGTCCAGTCTGGTGCAGAAATAACTGGTGCTGTGACCGGCTTAGCTTTCAGAGTTTCAAACGCCTGCAGACACTCTGTGTCAAATACAAATGGCGTGTCAGCAGCTAGCAGATTACTCAAAGGTTTTTCAATTTTTGAAAAATCCTTTATAAACCTCCTATAGAATCCTGCATGCCCCAGAAAGCTTCTGATTGCCTTAACATTGGCAGGTGGTGGTAATTTTTCAATTACTTCCACTTTAGCTTGATCCACTTCTATTCCCTTGTTTGAAATTTTATGCCCAAGGACAATTCCTTCAGTCACCATAAAGTGGCATTTTTCCCAGTTTAAAACTAGGTTGGTCTCTTGGCATCTTTTTAAAACAAGTGCTAAATGGTCAAGGCAGGAGCTGAATGAGTCTCCAAATACTGAAAAGTCATCCATGAAGACTTTCAAAAATTTCTCTACCATATCAGAGAAGACAGAGAGCATGCACCTCTGAAAGGTTACAGGTGCATTGCACAGACCAAAAGGCATCCTTCTGTAGGCAAACACTCCAGAAGGACATGTGAATGTTGTTTTCTCTTGGTCTTGAGGATCTACTGCAATTTGGTTGTGACCTGAATAGCCATCCAAAAAGCAGTAATATTCATGACCTGCTAGTCTTTCTAGCATCTGGTCTATGAATGGTAAAGGAAAGTGATCCTTCCTGGTGGCTGTATTGAGCCTCATGTAGTCAATACACATACGCCACCCTGTAACTGTTCTTATAGGAACCAGCTCATTTTTTTCATTATGAACCACTATCATGCCTCCCTTCTTGGGGACAACTTGAACAGGGCTTACCCAGGGGCTATCAGAAATAGAATAAATAATCCCAGCCTCCAGTAACTTGGTGACATCTTTCTGCACCACCTCCTTCATGGCTGAATTTAGCCGCCTCTGTGGTTGAACCACTGGCTTAGAATCGACCTCCAATAAGATCTTGTGCATGCATCTTTCTGGGCTGATGCCCTTAAGATCACTTATGGACCACCCAAGAGCTGTCTTGTGTGTCCTTAGCACTTGAAGTAGTGCTTTCTCTTCCTGTGGATTTAGAGCAGAGCTTATGATCACCGAAAAAGTGTCACCTTCTCCCAGAAATGTGTATTTCAGGGATGGTGGTAGTGGTTTAAGTTCGGGTTTAGGAGGTTTCTCCTCCTCCTGAAGAGTTTTCAGAGGCTCTTTTATTTCCTCTGATTCCTCCAAATCAGGCTGAACATCTTCAAAGATGTCTTCTAGCTCTTATTCGAGACTCTCAGCCATGTTGATCTCCTCTACCAAGGAGTCAATAATATCAACACTCATGCAGTCTTTTGATGTGTCTGGATGCTTCATTGCCTCAACAGCATTCAGCCTGAACTCATCCTCATTGACTCTCAAGGTCACTTCCCCTTTTTGGACATCAATGAGGGTTCATCCAGTTGCTAGGAAAGGTCTTCCTAGAATGAGAGTTGCACTCTTGTGCTCCTCCATTTCTAGCACTATAAAGTCAGTGGGAAAGGCAAATGGCCCAACCTTAACAATCATGTCCTCAATTATGCCTGATGGATATTTAATGGAGCCATCAGCAAGTTGAAGACATATCCGGGTTGGTTTGACCTCTTTAGTTAAGCCAAGCTTTCTGATAGTGGATGCAGGGATTAGATTGATACTTGTCCCAAGGTCACATAGAGCTGTCTTGGTACAAGTACCCTCTAATGTGCATGGTATCATAAAGCTTCCTGGATCTTTAAGCTTTTCTGGTAAGCTTGTTAGGATGACTGCACTGCATTCTTCAGTGAGAAAAACTTTTTCTGTTTCTCTCCAATCCTTCTTATAACTTAAGATCTCTTTCATGAACTTAGCATAAGAGGGTATTTGCTCAAGTGCCTCTGCAAATAGAATCTTTATTTCAAGAGTCCTGAGATAGTCTGCAAAGCGGGCAAATTGTTTATCCTGTTTCGCTTGGCGGAGTTTCTGAGGATAAGACATTTTGGCTTTATATTCTTCAACCTTAGTTGCTGCAGGTTTATTTCCTACAGAGGCAGGTTGAGAAGCCTTCTTGAGGGAGTTATTATCAGCACTTGCAGGTGTCTGATCCTTCGCTGGCGTTTGAATGCCAGAACTGGACATGGATTGGGCGTTTAACGCCAGATTCCTATCCTTTTCTGGCGATTGAACGCCAGAACTGAACATGGATTGGGCGTTTAGCGCCAGTTTTTCACCCTTTTCTGGCGTTTGAACGCTAGACTTACTCCTCTCTGGGCTCTTACTGTCCTCAGAGGGATATTGGGTAGTAAGTTGCTCATCCTCTGTCAACTGTTCTTTTCTTGGCTTTCTGCTGCTTTGAGTTGAGGTATTTAATATTTTTTCACTTCTTAATTGAACTGCTTGGCACTCTTCTGTTATCTATTTTGATAGCTTCTGTTTTGTTTGATTCAATTGTGATTCCATATCCTTGTTAGCGTTTTTGGTTTCTTGTAGCATTTCCTTAAATTCTACTAACTGTCTTGTTATAGAAGATAGTTGCTGATTGAGTTCAGCAACTTGTTCCTGAGGACTAAAGTCAATTGATATTGCCTTAGCTTCTTCTTTCATGGAGGACTCATTACTTATGTACAGATGCTGATTTCTAGCAACTATATCAATAAGCTCTTGAGCCTCTTCAATAGTCTTTCTCATGTGTATAGATCCACCAGCTGAGTGGTCTAGAGATATCTGAGCTTTTTCTGTAAGCCCATAGTAAAAGATGTCTAATTGTACCCACTTTGAAAACATTTCAGAGGGGCATTTCCTTAGCATCCCTCTGTACCTCTCCCAGGCGTTATAAAGGGACTCATCATCCTCTTGTTTAAAGCCTTGGATGTCCAGCCTTAGTTGTGTCATCCTTTTTGGAGGGAAATATTGACTCAGAAATTTGTCTGATAACTGTTTCCATGTTCTTATGCTTGCTGTAGGTTGGTTATTTAACCACCTCTTAGCTTGATCTTTTACAGCAAATGGAAATAGTAATAATCTGTAGACATCCTGATCTACTTCCTTGTCACGTACTGTGTCAGCAATTTGCAAGAACTGTGCCAAAAACTCAGTAGGTTCTTCCTGTGGAAGACCGGAATACTGGCAATTTTACTGCGCCATGACAATGAGCTGAGGATTTAGCTCAAAACTACTTACTTTGATGGGAGGTATACAGATGCTACTCCCATATGCAGCAGTAATGGGGTTAGCATATGACCACAGAGTCCTTCTGGACTGTTTATTTCTATTTAGGTCCATGATGGATAAAATGAAATTGATATGAATTGCAAATAAAATATATTTTTATTTTTATTTTATTTAAGTAGAAACAAACTAAATTAAAAATAAATAAAAATAATAAGATAAAATAAAATATTTAGAAATTAAAATATAAATTTTAAAAACTAAAATAATTACTTAATTAAGAAGATTTGAAAAACTTTGGATATGATTTTTGAAAAAGATTTTGAATTTTGAAATTTCAAAACTAAGATAAGATAGAGTAGAAAGTTTTAAAATAAAAATCTGAATTTTTTTAAAGGAAAATTCGAAAATTAACTGAAATAAAGAGAAAAGATATTTTTGAATTTAATGAAGAAAGAGAAAAACAGTAAAAATGACACCAAACTTAAATTTTTAGATCAAAACAAAGGAAACAAACAGGAAAACTTTGAATATCACAATGAACGCTAAGAACAACTTTTGAAAATTTTTTAAGAAAACAGAAACACAAAGGACACCAAACTTAAAAATTTTTATATTCTGAGCACTAATAATTCGAAAAAAATTGAAAGAAAGATAAAATCATGCAATTGACACCAAACTTAAAATATGAAACTAAACTCAAACAGAAAAACTCAATTATTAGTTTATAAAAATTTTTGAAAAAATTAAAAAGAGAAAATAAGGATTTAAAAAAAAAAGTTTCAACCAAAAAACAATAATAGAAGACGCAATTTTAACGACTCTAAACTAAAAAGATAAATTTTTCCTAATCTAAACAACAAAATAAATCGTCAGTTGTCCAAACTCGAACAATTCCCGGCAACGGCGCCAAAAACTTGGTCCGTGAATTGTAAATCACACTTTTCACAACTCGTACCACTAACCAGCAAGTACACTGGGTCGTCCAAGTAATACCTTACGTGAGTAAGGGTCGATCCCACGAAGATTGTCGGCTTGAAGCAAGCTATGGTTATTTTGTAATTCTTAGTCAGGAAATTAATAATAAAAATTGTTTGATTTATGAAGAGTAATTAACATAAAATAAATAATACTTGTTATGCAGTAATGGAGAACAGATTGAGGTTTTGGAGATGCTCTGTATTCCGAATTTCTGCTTTCCTACTGTCTTCTTCTTCACGCACGCAGGTTTCTTCCATGGCAAGATGTATGTTGGTAGATCACCGTTGTCAATGGCTACCATCTGTCCTCTCAGTGAAAAAAGGTCCATGTACATGGCTAATCATCTGTCGGTTCTCACTTGTGCTGGAATAGGATCCATTGATCCTTTTGTGTCTATCACTACGCCCAATACTTGTGAGTTTGAAGCTCGTCACATTCATCCCTTCCCTGGTCCTACTCAGAATACCACAGATAAGGTTTAGACGTTTTAGATCTCGGGAATGCTGCCAATTGATTCTAACTTTTACCACGAAGACTCTGGATTCATGGAATTGAACGCTCTGTTGTCAGGAGAGGCAATCAAACTCCTGAACCAGGAACCCAAGAGATATACACTCAAGCTATTACAGATAGAACATAAGTGGTTGTCAGGCACGCGTTCATAGGTTGAGAATGATGATGAGTGTCACGGATAATCACATTCTTCAGGGTTAAGTACGAGTGAATATCTTAGAACAGAAACAAGCGTGTTGAATAGAAAATAGAAGTAATTGCATTAATTCATCGAAACACAGCAGAGCTCCTCACCCCCAATCATGGAGTTTAGAGACTCATGCTGTAGAGATACAAGGTAAAACGTGAGAATGTCATGAGATGCAAAACAAATCTCTAAAAGTAGTTTTTATACTAAACTAGTGACCTAGGTTAACAGGAATTGAGTAAACTAAGATAGATGGTGCAGAAATCCACTTTCGGGGCCCACTTGGTGTGTGCTTGGGCTGAGCATTGAAGTTTTCATGTGTAGAGACTTTATTTGGAGTTAAATGCCAGGTTGTAGCCTGTTTCTGGCGTTTAACTCTGGTTTGCAACCTGTTTCTGGTGTTTAACGCTAGAATAGGGTAAAGACTTAGCGTTAAACTTCAATTTGCGTCGTCAAAACTTGGGTAAAGTATAGACTATTATCTATTGCTGGAAAGCCCTGAATGTCTACTTTCCAACGCAATTGAGAGCGCACCAATTGGGCTTTTGTAGCTCCAGAAAATCTATTTCGAGTGCAGAGAGGTCAGAATCCAACAGCATCCGCAGTCCTTTTTCATCCTCTGAATCAGATTTTTGCTCAGGTCCCTCAATTTCAGCCAGAAAATACCTGAAATCACAGAGAAATATAAAAACTCATAGTAAAGTCCAGAAATGTGATTTTTGCATAAAAACTAATAAAAATATACTAAAAAGTAGCTAGATCCTACTAAAAACTATATGGAAATACCCCCAAAAAGCGTATAAAATATCTGCTCATCATTGCTCCATATAGATTTCTTTATCTATGTCACCGTTAAGGAATGCAGTTTTCACATCAAGCTGCTCAACCTCTAAATTCAAGCTAGCCGCCAATCCAAGCACAACTCGAATAGAGGACATCTTCACAACTGGAGAAAAAATCTCCTCAAAATCAATACATTTCTTTTGCTCAAAGCCTTTCACAACCAATCGAGCTTTGTACCTTGGTCGTTGGTGCACGAAATTGTGATCATCAACAATGGCACCAAAGGACTTGGAGCTCTCAAACGTGAATCACACTTTGTCACAATTCCGCACAACTAACCAGCAAGTGCACTGGGTCGTCCAAGTACTAAACCTTACGTGAGTAAGGGTCGATCCCACGGAGACTGTCGGCTTGAAGCAAGCTATGGTCACCTTGTAAATCTCAGTCAGGCTAATTCAGATGGTGATGAAGAATTAATAATTAAAAGATAAATAAAACGTAAATTAAAGATAGAGATACTTATGTAATTCTTTGGTTGGAATTTCAGATAAGCGTATGAAGATGCTTTGTTCCTCCTAAACCTCTGCTTTCCTATTGCCTTCTTCCAATCATTCATACTCCTTTCCATGGCAAGCTTTATGTTGGGCATCACCGTTGTCAATGGCTACTTCCCGTCCTCTCAGTGAAAATGTTCCAAATGCGCTGTCACCGCACGGCTAATCATCTGTCGGTTCTCGATCATGTTGGAATAGGATCCATTGATCCTTTTGCGTCTGTCACACGCCCAACAATCGCGAGTTTGAAGCTCGTCACAATCATCCCTTCCCAGATCCTACTCAGAATACCACAGACAAGGTTTAGACATTCCGGATCTCAGGAATGGCCGCCAATAATTCTAGCCTATACCATGAAGGTTCCAATCTTAGATTAGAAACCCAAGAGATATGCATTCAAGCTTGTTTGCATGTAGAATGGAAGTGGTTGTCAGTCACGCGTTCATAGGTGAGAATGGTGATGAGTGTCACATAATCATCACATTCATCATGTTCTTGGGTGCGAATGAATATCTTGGAGAAGAAATAGACTTGAGTTGAATAGAAAAACAATAGTACTTGTATTAATTTATGAAGAACAGCAAAGCTCCACACCTTAATCTATGGTGTGTAGAAACTCCACCGTTAAAAATACATAAGAACAAGGTCTAGACATGGCCGAATGGCAGCCTCCAAACGTGTCTAAGATAGCATAAGACTTATCAAAGATCCCCCCTAATACAATAGTATAAGGTCCTATTTATAGAGAACTAGTAGCCTAGGGTTTACAGAAATCAGTAATTAATGCAGAAATCTTCTTTCGGGCCCACTTGGTGTGTGCTTGGGCTGAGCATTGAAGCTTTCATGTGTAGAGATTTTTCTTGGAGTTAAACGCTAGCTTTTGTGCCAGTTTGGGCGTTTAACTCCAGCTTTTGTGCCAGTTTTGGAGTTAAACGCCATAATTCTTGAGCTGACTTGGAATGCCTGTTTGGGCCATCAAATCTTGTGCAAAGTATGGACTATTATATATTGCTGGAAAGCCCAGGATGTCTACTTTCCAACGCAATTGAGAGCGCACCAATTGGGCTTCTGTAGCTCCAGAAAATCCACTTTGAGTGCAGGGAGGTCAGAATCCAACAGCATCTGCAGTCCTTTTTCAGCCTCTGAATCAGATTTTTGCTCAGGTCCCTCAATTTCAGCCAGAAAATACCTGAAGTCACAGAAAAACACACAAACTCATAGTAAAGTCCAGAAGAGTAATTTTTATTTAAAAACTAATAAAAACATAATAAAAACTAACTAAAACATACTAAAAACAATGCCAAAAAGTGTATAAATTATGCGCTCATCAGTCGTGAGACATTTTCATCCGCTTTCAACTTGAACACCCATTTATTCTTGAATTCTCTCTTACCCTTCGGTAACTTCACCAATTCAAAAGTATGATTCTCATGCAAGGATTTTATTTCTTCTTGCATGGCCTTCAACCAATCTTCCTTATGCTCATCAGACATAGCCTCCTGGTAGCTCTCTGGCTCTCCAGTCTTAGTGTTCATCACATACTCATGAGGAGAGTATTTTTGAGAAGGATGACTTTCTCTAGTAGATCTTCTCAATTCAAGCTCAACTGGTGGTTCAGGTGGAACTTCAACATCTGACACCTCAGGTTGAGGTGTAGGTTCATCATGCAAATCATCACCAATATTATCAACTTGTACGTCTCTCCCATCAACAGGAGGTCTAGTGGAAGGACCAGGTTCATCACTAGTAGAACGTCTAACAGTTATTGGCTTGTCTGTCTTCTGAAGATCTTCAATAGTTTGGTCTTCAAGAAAAATCACATCTCGACTTCTAATTATCTTCTTGCTCACTGGATCCCATAATCTGTAACCAAAGTTTTTGTGACCATAATCCATGAAGATACACTACTTTGACTTTCCATCAAGTTTAGACCTTTCATCTCTTGGAATGTGAACAAAAGCCCTGCAGCCAAACACTCGCAAGTGACTATAGGAGACATCTTTCTCTCTCCAAACTTTCTCTGGAACATCACCATTAAGTGGAACTGAAGGAGAAAGATTGATCAGATCTACTGCAGTCCTCATCGCTTCACTCCAAAAGGATTTAGGCAACTTTGCATGAGAGAGCATACACCTGACTCTATCATTGATAGTTTGATTCATTCTCTTAGCAACTTCATTATGTTGAGGAGTCTTAGGAACCGTCTTCTCAAGCTTGATCCCATGTCCTTTACAATACTCCTCAAACAGACCCCTGTATTCACCACCATTATCTGCTCGAACACATTTCAACTTCCTTCCTGTTTCTCTTTCAACACTTGCATGAAAGTGTTTGAAGATACTGAGCACCTGGTCTTTAGATTTCAAAACAAAAGCCCACACTTTTCGAGAATAATCATCAATAAAAGTAACAAAATATGATGCACCACCTAGTGTCTTAGCATCCATAGTGCAAACATAAGTGTGAACTAAATCTAAAACATGTGATCTCCTATGAGGTCCAGAATTATGAAATGATACTCTAGCATGCTTTCCAACAAAATAATGAGTGCAAGTATTTAAAGTTGTACCTTTCACTGGAAGTGAGTGCTTCTTGGCCAAGACGCTTAGTCCTTTCTCGCTCAAGTGACCAAGACGTATATGCCACAAATTAGAAGAGGAATCATCAGCTACATTCACCTCTTCTTTGCATAACTTTGCTTGCAACCGGTAGAGAGTAGTGAAGCTATTGTCTTTTCTAGCAACAATGAGAACTCTTTTGGTAATCTTGCATTTTTCACTACCAAAAGAAGTGCAATACCCCTCTTGATCCAATGCTTTCACTGAAATAAGATTGAACCGCATATCTGGCGCATGCCTAACATTCTTCAACTGCAACTTGCATTCCATGTTGGTTTCAAGCCACATATCACCCATACCAATGATATCACACACTCTTTTATCTCCCAATTTGATCTTGCCAAAATTTTCAGCAGTATAAGAAGTGAAAAATTCACGTTTCGGAGTGACATGACATGAGGCACCAGAGTCCATAATCCAAGTGGAATAATCACAGATAAGATTCACATAATTTTCATCATATGTGATAAGAACATCTTCATAAACAATAGCATCAGTTTCTTTATCACTATCTTTACCTTTGTCTTCGCTTCTTCTCCTTGATTGTTCTCTTTTCAAGAACCTACAATACCTCTTGATATGCCCCGGCTTGCCACAATGGTGACAAATGAACTCCTCTCTTGACTTGTACTTTTCTCTTAACTTGTTTCGACTCTCTGACCTGTCAGAACTGTGAGGTTTTGTACTTTGACTTCTCCCCTGTGACTCTGAAACAAGTGCTTTTGACTGGGAGGAGGCATTAGTCAAACCTCGCTCTCTTCTTCTGGCTTCTTCATTCAACATGCTCTCTTTAACCATTGCTAACGTCAACTTCCCATTTGGAGCTGAGTTAGTCAGTGTCACAACTAGAACTTCCCAACTATCAGGCAAAGAGCTCAAAAATAACAAGGCTTGAAACTCATCATTTAAAGTGATTTCATTATTTGTCAGTTGGTTCACCGTCTCCTGAAAAATGCTCAAGTGCTCTGGCATTGATTTACCTTCAGTATACTTCATATTAACAAGCTTCCTAATCAAGAATACTTTGTTTTGCACATTCTTCCTCTCATATAACTCCTTCAATTTGTTCCACATCTTCTCAGCATTCGTTTCGGTGTCAACATGTGGATACACACTAAGATCAAGCCATTGCCTAATCAAAGCAACTACCTTCTGATTCAGCTTCTTCCATTCAGCATCGGATTTAGTACCTTTGGATTTATCCCCCTCCACAGGATCATACAAGTCCTTGCTATACAACATATCTTCCATGAGGGTCTTCCAAATTGAATAATTTTGGGAATTCAAATTGACCATATTTGGTCCATGAGTATTTTCCTCCATTTAATCAGCACAGAGACAAACAACCAAAGCTCTGATACCACTTTGTTGGAAAAAACTCAACACAGGTTCAAACAAGAACCTGTCTAACAGCGGAAGCACCAAAAATAATTTTTTCACAATCTGTGTGATTAAATAGGCAATACCAAAGATACTCCAAGAAGCAAATATAATGGCAGAAATTAAATAATCAGGCACCAGAATTTTAACGTGGAAAAATCCCAAAAGAGGGACGAAAAACCCACGGGACCTAGTCCAGTAAAATCTTCCACTATCAGAATAATGGGTACACAAACAGTCGAGGGGGCGCCTGTGCGGTGGTGGAGAAGGCCGTGCTCGAACTGGTGGGGACGATCGCGATGGGAAGCATGACAGGGCGGGTCTTGGTGATTGGGAAGTTGCTTCACCAGGTCGTGGTGTGAACGACGGTGCAATTGCCAATGAGGATCGGAGGGTCGTGGAAGTAGGGGTGATAGGAGAAGGGCACGAGGCGGTGGTGGAGGGGGAGCTGCAACCGGATCTGACCCTGGAGAGTGGTGCGGCAGTAGTCTTTGGGGAACAAGATGGCAACGATGTTGGGCTAGTGACTATACAAGGGAATGCTCTGGGACATAGTGGAGAAAGTGGGGCTGTTCGACGGGCTAAGGAAAGTTGCGGAGGCCCCGGACCAGGGCAGGGGGATTGTGATAAAGAGGAATCAGGTGCTGTGCTATGCAATGAGGAAGATGACATAATGGCAATTCTCCAGGAACAGAATGAAGAAATAGCATAGAGGAGAAAATTGGTGAAACAAAAGGTGAATATGAGACGATGCAGACCCAAAAACAAAAAGCAGGTGTGTACTAATAGCTCTAAATGAATTTCAGTTCTTGGAATGTTAGGGGGTTACGGGGGGGACGGAAAAATGAAAATGGTGAATGATTTAAAAAATAAACATAAATTGAGCATGGTAGGTTTGGTTGAGACCAAAAGACAGACTGTGACATGATTTGACGTTGGAAAGCTGTGGGGGTATGACGGGGCTAGATGGGAATATGTAGGGTCGGATGGTGCATCCGGTGACCTCTTGATGATTTGGGATGATTTGGTTTTTAAATTGAATAACTGCTATAAAGGGGAAATGTGGTTATGTGTGGAAGGTGTCTTACTAAGAAACAATTTCAGCTGTGCTTTTTTCTTGGTCTATGGTGCACATAGCAGAGAGGAGAAGAGTCATGTGTGGGAGGAGTTGAGTTACATTGCTGGGCTGTGTCAGGTCCCTTACTATTTCATGGGGGACTTTAATGAGATAGTGAATGCGGAGAAACGGAAAGGCACTGTTAGTCTACCTCTGTCTGCTGAAGAATTCAAGATTTGGATTCAAGACATGTACTTAGTGGATCTGCCACTTACAGATCGCAAGTTTACGTGGTTCCGAGGCCGCTCTTGCAGTCATATTGATAGAGCTATGGTTAGTATAGAATGGTTAGAGGAGTTTCCTGAGACTTGGTTGAGAGGCGGGCAGGCGGCCCTAGGGGCCTGTCAGATCACTGTCCTATTATTGTGGAAGATAAAATGATGCGGAGTGGTCCTAGGCCTTTTCGGAGTCTTGATTTGTGGTTTACTCATAAAGGTTTTCTTAGTATGGTTAAGGAGGAATGGAGGAGTTTAGGGGAGATGCAGTTCACAGATAAATTGAAGGCGTTAACGGGTCCGTTGGGAAGGTGGCACAAGGCCAACTTTAGTGGGATGGACCAGAAGATCTTGAAGCTGGAAGAAGAGATCAAAAAGGTTGATGATTTAGTAAGCAATGGAGTGTATGATGGAACTTTTGAGGCTAGAAGGAAGGCATTGGTTACTTGCTGTGAGAAGTGGTATGCGAGGAAAGAAATCCACTGGAAGCAAATGTCTTGATCTCGGCAAGCAAATGAAATGGACAGGAACACAAGGTACTTCCACAATATAGCGTCGGCAAAAAGGAAGAATAATCAGATTGATACCCTGATAGTGAATGGCAGACTAGTAAGGAACCAAGCTAGAATTAAAATAGCTATTAGAGACTTCTATAAGGATCTGTATTACCAGGGGGCTCTCCTTTGCTGGGATTCAGAGATGGTCTAGTGGAAAGGATTGATGAGGAAGAATCTATGACTTTAGAGGTAATGCCATCGGCTGAGGAAATTAGAAAGGCAGTATGGGATTGTGAGTCATCAAAGGCGCTAGGCTGTGATAGGTACAACATGAATTTCATTAAGAGGTGCTAGGATGAGATTGGGGCTAAATTTACGGCAGCTGTGATGGGATTCTTTCAGACGTCGAGGTTACCAACAGGCTCCAATATTACATGGGTTGCGCTGGCTCCTAAGTTTTTTGGTGCGAAGGAGATTAAAGACCTCAGACCTATTAGCATGGTTGGCTATGTATACAAGGTTGTTTCGAAGGTTTTAGTTAGGAGGATGCGAGCAGTGATGCCAGGGTTGATAGTGGAGACTCAGAGTGCTTTTGTGAAGTGCAGGAAAATTCATGATGGGGCCCTCATAGCGTGTGAAACAGTGCACTGGCTTAAAAGGAGGAAAAAAGAGGCATCCATTATCAAGTTAGATTTCCGAAAGGCATATGACAGAGTCAGGTGGAGCTTTGTTGATATTGTGCTGCAAAAGATGGGGTTTGGACACAGGTGGCGAGCGTGGGTTATGGAGTGTGTGACCACAGTTTCTATGTCAGTCTTAATTAATGGCTCGCCATCAAAACCTGTTAAAATGCAAAGGGGCTTGAGGCAAGGTGACCCGCTATCTCCGTTCTTGTTTGTGCTGGTTGTGGACGTTCTGCATCGAATGGTTGGTGAGGTAGTCAGGAACGGACGTATTTCTCCTTTGGTAGTTGGGCGAGATCGAGTGGAGCTATCACACCTCCAGTTTGCTGATGATACTATTCTGTTTTGCCCACTAGAAGAGGAGACTATGAAGAATTACAAGTGGCTACTGCGATGGTTTGAGTTGATGTCAGGACTCAGTATCAACTTCGAAAAATCCAGTTTGATTCCTATCAATTGTGAAGAGCAGTGGATACAAAGAATGTGTAGGCTGTGGGGTTGTAAGGAAGATACTCTCCCTGTTAAATACCTTGGAGTCCCCCTAGGAGCTAATCCGAGGCTGGTCAAGACCTGGAAGCCTATCATTGATAAGGTGGAAGAGAAACTAAGTCTTTGGAAAGCCAAGGTGCTAAGCAAAGCGGGAAAGTTAGTGCTCATCAAATCAGTCTTGAACAGCTTGCCAGTGTATTATTTGAGCTTATATAAGATGCCGCAGATAGTTGCTAAGAAGTTAATTTCTCTACAGAGAAGATTTCTATGGAGTAAGGAGGATGGGAGGAATGGGATGGCTTTGGTGAGATGGGAGGTGGTGCAGGCCCCTAAGAAGTTAGGAGGATTGGGGATTGGAGATGTAATGATTAGAAACACTGCACTATTGTTTAAGTGGTGGTGGCGCTTTGCTAAGGAGGAGTGCTTGTTGTGGAAGAGGGTGGTTTGCTCCTATAATGACTTAAGGCCGAATGAGTTACTGTCCACTCAAGTTCTGCCTTCAAGAGGAGGCCCATGGAAGGATATCTGCCATTTACAAATTAAGGAGCAACATATAAGGGATAAGATGATTACAGGTCGGGCTATGGAACTTGGTGATGGACGACGAAATCAGTTTTGGGAGGATGTTTGGTTACAAAGTGGTTCCTTGAAAGATCGGTTTTCCAGGCTCCTCTCTGTTTCAAACCAATGTGGGTCAGCTGTAGGGGATTGTGGGTTTTGGGATGCGTTAGAGTGGGTTTGAAACTTCTAATGGAGACGAGAGCTTTTTCAGTGGGAATTAGACCTCCTGAGTCAGCTACATGAGGCGTTGAGACCGGTCAAGCTAGTGAATAATAGGGAGGATAGAGTTATATGGAAATATGATAGACTTGGTATTTTTTTGACTAACTCCTTTGTGCAGGTGCTACAAGAAGGAATGTTGCCAGAAGATGTAACCAGCTATAGTTTCACGAAGTCCATCTGGAGAGGCTTGGTTCAACCAAGAGTAGAGTTGTTTGTTTGGTTTGTCCTTGTAGGGAGGGTGAACACCAAGGAGCGGCTTAGTCGGTTCGAGATTATTAACCAAGATGATAAGAGTTGTGTTTTATGTTCTAAGAATGTTGAGCAGGTCCATCACTTGTTCCTTGGCTGTGATTTTGCTTGGCAGGTGTGGAGTGCATGGTTATCTATGTTTGGCCGGTCCTGGTCTATTCCGGGGTCGATGAAGGACCATTTCCTAAGTTGGACAGATGAGCCGCGTAGAAAAGAGGATCGAAAGCAGCGTACGAGGTGCTTCTGTGCAATCATTTGGCACATTTGGTTGGAAATGAATAGGAGGATATTCCAGAACCAAAACAGAGGCACAGATGACATCATCCACATAACCATGCTTAGCTGTGACGAGTGGAGAGGTGCCAAGTCCTAGTGTTGTTGATGGCTATGCCAGATATGACATGCGGAATTCCTTTCTTTGGCTCTTAATACTTTTTAGGTGTTGTTTGAATAGTTGTGTTGTATGATACTTTATGCTCCACCTTAGTGTGTTGAGCTCCTTTGTATTCAATATATATATATATATATATATATATATATATATATATATATATATATATATATATATATATATATATATATATATATATATATAACAAATTCAACATGTTATAAGTATAATTGTAAATATAATAATAAAATAATAACATTATAGCACATTGTGCGATTTGGTTTGGATTGGATTGGATCGGTTATGAAAAGTAGATTCGAAATTCGATCTGATCCAACAGTTTGTAAAAAATAGAATCCAATCAAATCTAAATTAGTGCAGTTTTAATCAGTTTTCGATTTCGATTGAATTAGATGAGCAGTTTAATTTAAATCGGTTTAAATTTAAACATCCTTAATTAAAAATTCCACTATTAATTATAAGCAATTAATTATTACCCAATCTTAATTATAAAAAATATTTTTCCTAAATAAAATTTCTACTACGCTATTATTGGTTATCAATGGCAATTCTGATATCCAGTCGCACGCAAAAATTTTCCGACAATGTAATCGTCAGTAATGGACATACAATTACCGAAAATATAATTTTCTATTTGTGTTTATCGCTTTTAGAAGACAAAAGTGCTTTTGAAGCATTTAAGAGGCTAAGATAAAAACCTTTTAAAATTGATTTGTGTTTATCAAAATAAAAAAAGTCTAATATAATTTTATATATTAATTAATTTTTAAATTTAACTTTTATATTTATATCTATTATGATCCTTTTTTAATTTTAAAAATGTTTTATCACATATAATTTTGTTATTTATATTTATTGAAAGTCATTTTTAATTTAATTTTATTAAATAAAAATACTACGACTTTTAAAACATAAAAAAACAGCCTTCATAAATTACTTTTAAAAAATAAAAACTTTACTTAACAAAGTCTAAATTAATAAAATATTCAATTATAAATAATCCAGCTAGAGAGTGCAATAACGAGCGCAATTGATAATAAATTGGTTGACTTTTAATAGTAATAAATAATTTCTACAAATTATTAAACAAATCTCATGGTTATTAACAAATCTAATAAAATTTATTTTCCATAAATAAAATATAAGTAATTAATTATTAACTATTCTTATCAAATGTATTTTTATAAAAAAAATCCCAGAAATAATACACATATAATTTATATATTTGTTTTAAAAATATATTTAATATGCGTTTTTATTTGATTAATTATTTTTATATGTGATATCTATTACTATCTGTCTAGCTAACTTCGTGTATTAAAATGAGAATAATTGATTTATTGAATCATAAATAATACACATAATAAGTGCAACTAAAAATAAATTAAATGATAATTAACAGTTTAAATAATTTTAAAAATTATTAAAAATTTTACTATTATTTATAATAAACAATTAATTATTATCTAATCTTAATTATAAAAAAATCTTTTTTCTGAATAAAATCTCTACTACATTATTACTACTGGTTATCGACGACGGTTCTGACGCCTAGTTGCACGCAAAAATTTTTTGACGATGTGATCGTCAGTAATAGACGATACTGTCAATAAATCAAGGGAAAATTTTCTTCTTGAGGATTACAATTGTCGAAAGGCAATTTTTTATTTTTGTTTACAATTTTTAAAAGATAAAGGTGTTTTTGAAAGTACCTAAAGGCCTAAGATAAAATTTTTTAAAATTTGTTTGTATTTATAAAATTAAAAAATTTAATATAATTTTATATATTAATTAATTTTTAAATTTAACTTTTATATTTATATTATGATCTTTTTTAAAATTTTTTAATTTTAAAAGATGTTTTATGACACATAATTATGTTATTTATATTTATTAAAAGCTATTTTTAGTTTTATTTTATCAAATGAAAGTGCTGCAACTTTAAAAAACTATAAAAAATAATTTTCATAAATTATTTTTAAAAAATAAAAATTTTACCCAACCAAATCTAAGTCAATAAAATATTCAATTTCAAAATAATCCAGCTAGTGAGTGTAATAACGAGAGCAATTAATAATAAATTAGTTGACTTTTAATAATAATAAATACCTTCTACAAATTATTAATCAACTATCATTCTGAATTATAAGCAATTCATTATTAACAAATCTAATAAAAACGATTTTTTCATAAATAAAATTTAAGTAATTAATTATTAACTAATCTTATCGAATGTATTTTTGTAAAAAAAAATTCCAAAAATAATGCACATATAATTTATATATTTCGTTTTAAAAAATACATTTAATATGCATTTTTATTTGATTGATAGCCAACTTCGTATATTTAAAATGAAAATAATTAATTTATTGAATCGTAAATAATAGGTTAAAACACTTATATAAATAAAAGACAACTCAATATTACATGAATTATTTAAAAGAAAAAATGTTACGTAGATGTCTTCATACATATTTCTATATAAATAAAATTTATTGAATTCGAATCATAGAACTAAATCGAATTAATATGTATCAAATTACATGGAGCACTACACTTAAACATAAATCAAATTCAATAAATTCGAATTAGCTATTCTAGCACTAAATCGAATCACTATGACTCGAATTACACGGTTTATGTACTAAATTGAATGAACTCAATTCAATTTATAAACACCCTAGTAAATCGAATGTAATAAATTCGATTTATACTCAATGGTGGTTAATGGTAAATCCAATTGAGTATGTTTGATTTAGTATGCAGTGACACACACATATAATTCGATTTACCATGATACTAAGGTATATAAATACGAATTGAACGTGAATTTCTTATTATAGTAGGACTCACAATGGTTAGTGATGATAGTTTATTAATTCTGGTGCACTATAGAGGGTCGATTGAGAAAAAAAATATGATCTGGAATATTTACTGATAAGGATCCACTGAGTATTTTTCTCAAACCTTCAACGAGTTTCAGAATACGATAATCCAAAAACTGGGAATGCATGGCGTGAAACGGGTGGCTACGTTATTCTATTGGATTTCGATTTCCATGTTACGTGATGGTGTAAAGTACGATTCATTCGTCATAGATAGTGACGAAGATTTGCAAGTTTTGTTCCATTATCGTCGTCAGTTTTTCAAGGTGAGGACCCCCTGAGCTACTGATCAAGCTTGTAGATGTGGTCTGTAGTTTAGGAGGTTCGATTTGGAATCCTCAATCTTCAGCAATGCCAGCCTGCTCTAGCTCAATGCCTCATGGTGCCTATCATTTGTGCCCGTGATTGCACCTGAGGCAGTTTTGGTTGCATCTCCGTCATTCGCAGTCGATCTAAACCGCAACTAGGAGTGAAAAAAGGCCAAGCGGCCTGCCAGGGACCTGCAGCCTGGCCTGTATTTGGCCTGACCTATTATAAAATAGATACAGGCTCAGGCTGTTATAAAAGCCTTATTATGTTAATAGACTAGGTCCAGGCTCACTAATTAGCCTGGCCTAGCCTGTCAGGTCTGTCTGGGCCTTTTAATACATAATTACATATATAAATAATTTTTTTATTATTAACAAAATTATGAGATATTTTAAATTTATTATATTTAATTATAAATAGTTTTGTATATTTTAAATACTTTAAAGTTTAAAAATTCTTATAAATATTAAATATGATATTTTACATATAAATATGTTTATTAAAAAAATATTTTTTTTAAATAATATTTTTATTTTTGTAAAAAAAAATTAGCAGGCTTTTTAATAGGTTTCAGGCCAGGCCAGGCTGAATAACAGGCCAGGCTCAGGCCAATCAACTACATGACAGGCCAAGCCTATTAAGAGCAAAGCCTGGCCTGGCCTGACCTGGCCTGTTTCCACCCCTAACCGCAACTGTGATGGAGAAATAAGTAATACTCCAGCCTTCGGTGAGCTTGTGAATGCGATGGCCGGTACTGCTGTTCTGGTCCCAGTTTTTAGAGAGGGTGGAGCACCGGATGGTGTCGAGGATGTACTGCAGGATGATGATGATGTGAAGCCCGCCACGATTGCTGACGAGAGTAATGATGACATAGCGAGGAGTATTTCTGCTGGGGGTGGTGGAGCATCTAGTTCAGGAACTCAGTAGTAACCCCCGCACGTCATGACACAGCAGGGGTAACCGGGAGCACCTATGGGATTTGGCGCCAGAGATACACAGGATACAGGAGCTCTAGCTAAGTTTTAAGTTGGTCAGCAGTTTTATGATAAAGAGGAGGCCGTTTTAAGAGTGAAGACTTATAGTATCCGCCGTGAAGTTGAATACAAATTGTTAGAATCCGATCATTGCAAGTATTATGGGAAATGTAAGGAGTTTGGCAATGATACATTTGCATCTTTAGTTATTTTTCTTTATAAATTCCTTCAATAAACAAATAATTCTTGTTAGAAAAGCAATAACTTCATGATTCAATGAGCATCACATTGAGTTAGTTTGAATTCATTTGTTACAAGAGAATTTGAAGGAGAATTAGCAAAGATCAAGGATGAAGAAGAAGATAGAAATCATCATAAAGAAGGAGAATCAAATAAAAAGCTCTCTAGACAAGAATTGCCAATGAAAGTCATGTATTGCACGTGTGAGCCCATTAATGTAACGTGAAGAGCAAAATAAAAGCCAATTGGTGCCAAGAACCATGTGTTGCACGTGGGATTTGGGCCAAAAAGCAACAAAAGAGTTTTCGAAGCGTGAAAAAGAAGAAGAAGAAGAAGAGGTTAAGCGTTTTTATAAGAGAGAAAGGGAAAAAAAGTTCTTTCAGCCCCCTTTTAAAGATGTGTGCGCATCCGAAAGAAACTGCTGCGCCAAGTTAGCCCCTCATTTAAAGAGGGTAATGTTCAAAAATTAAAAAACACGTCGAGTGTCTGACTTCCTAAGGGCGGCATACCCGACGTAAAAAAAAACTGAAGCTGCTAAATGCTCGAGTCTGACCTAACATAAAGCTCGAACTCAAGAAGGGGCACTATTCATACCCTGACCCAATAAATAAAGTTAGGCCCAATAAGGAGAAAAGGTCCGGCCCACAAAGGGGCCTTTGACCCATACCCAACTTCTTTAAAGAGGTCGGACACCATGAAAGGAACCCAGATTTGCTTGCACAAGCAAGTAACTGCCTCCGCGAATTTCTCCACTATCTCTATCTTCCCTAAAAGATAGACCTCAAAAAACTCCTAAGATAAAAGGAACAGTTATCCACCAACAAAGGTGGAACTACTAAAAAAGGTGGTTATCTACTCTACTATAAATATACTGACACCCTTCAGGTATATTCACATTCCAATCTACTAAAAACTTGCTTAAAACCCTTGCTAACTTAAGCATCGGAGTCTCTTACAGGTACCACTCCCCGCCTCCTTATGAGAAACTCGGACGGGTAGCACCTCAGCACCAACAAGTCGGACGTTGTCATACAAAGGGATCTGGACCTCACGTTCAGGCCCAAATCAACGTTTCAGGTAACCCCGGAACAATTATATAAAAAATAGCTGAAATAATTTTCATTCCTAGAAATTTTCAAATCTCACTTGTAGATATCAGACTATCAATAAATATATTAGTTCTACAACTAAGAAAGAAGATAATATTCTCTATGTTAAACTATGAACCAAGAAATATTCGATTACTAAACATTTTTACAAGCAAAAGTAAAAACAAAATCGAGTCTGATCTCTTTAATTTTAAAATTTACATAAATGTGCTACAACATAATGAAATACTTTTCTATCTCTTATGAGAAGTAGATTTGAATACTTTTGTAGTCTATAAAAATTTCTATGAATAAAAAGTTTTCTTCTTAACATCTTTCTTTCATATTTGAAAAATTTATATATTCAAAATCAAAATATTCATAAAAAGAGATTATTATACCACAAAAGAAAAAAATTTAACTACTAGAGAGTTATTGAAATGATACGAACTTTGTGGGATAAACTAAGAACTATCATATGCCAATTGGTCTAATTACAAGAGTAATAACTAAGAGAATAAAAGAAGGTTTTGCAAACTTGACTAAATTATTTGTTCAGGAGATGCATCAAGAATTGGGCAAGACAATAATTAACGATTATGGAAAGTCAAACTTCTTACTATTAACAAGATGCATTGAAGACTCTCGTTAGTCAAGATGAATTAAATAGTCATCACTTTCTTAGTATTTATTTTATGTTTATTTTATTTTAGTTTGTTTTGTTTGTTTTAGGCCCTTATGATTTGGCCCATTTTTATTTTAGTGAATTTATGAATTAGGGTTTTAAACTTAAGAGGTATAAAAACCTTTTAAAACTTGGCAAACATTTTTTTTCTTACTTTCATGAATGAATTTTTTTTAGTCTCTTTGAGAAGATTAGGTGTGAACATGAGAGTTAGAGTGATTTTCTTAACTGTTGCATCAGGAAATCAAATTGAGGTAGAGGAGACCCTTTTCTTGATTTTTCATCTTACTCTGGGTTTTGTTTTGTATCATTTGGTATCAGATTTCAGGTATTAGATTAATCCTTATTAATCTATATTTGTTCTTGTGCCTAAAAAAAGAGTAATGCCCCAAATAGGTCCCAAGAAATTCATGATCGGATATATTTGTCCCCAACAAAATTTAACTAACATTTTGACCCTGAGGTTCTTAGATATACGCCAGATACGTCCTCATGTCAGTTTGACTCGGTCAGGACTAATGGTGACGTCCGACGTGGAGGTTAAAGGGATGACGTGTCCGATTAACTGCGACGTGTCTCCTCCAGGATATTTTGGTCCCCATCCAAGCTGGACAAAGCAACGTGGTATTAGAACCTGGGACAAAATGACATCATTTTGGGAGGACAAATACATCCCCACTTGGGTAGAGTGACGAAACGACACCATTTCAATATGGGGGACCAATTTAAAATTAGGTTGTCATCTTCAACCCTTGCAGCTTTGTGCGGTGATGGCTAGTAGAGACACAACGTCAGTTGCAAGTCGAAGACGAGGTAGAAGAAGTATTAGTGATGAGTTGATGGTTGATAGTGCAACGGATGGATTCGCAAGGGGCCGACTGAGAAAAGGAGAACATTCCAAGTGCAAGTATAGAACATATGCTATAATATGTAGGTCTCGAACACCAGAAAACCCGAATAGGCTGTTCTTTGGTTGTCCTCTCTTCAAGGTACTCCAGAGTCATTTTATTGCGGTATAGTTTTGAGAATTGCCATGTGACTGTTGAGTTGATTGTCATTTTTATTATTCTCGGTACAGGAAAAATAAGGGTATTATGATTTGTTTGCATGGTTTGATGACATATTTGGGTATGCTGGTGTAGTCGACGGGCATAGATTGGCTTCTGTCGACACTTGTGCGGGTGAAGAATGTGTTGTAAGTTTGAAAGATGGCTTGGAGGAGAGAGTGAAGCAGTTGGAGGACCTGTTGTTGAAGACGACTGAGGATAGGCAATTTGTGAAGCAGCATACTGTTTTGCTTTGTTTAGGTGTGTAATAATTAGTGCATTGTTAGTTGTGTTTTGATTTTGTATCAATGTTGTGGCTGTTTAGGCAAAGTTTATTCTATGTTGAATATCAAATTATTAGATTGAAATGTGTCATTATATTTAGAAGGATATGCATGAAATCAATTGTGGTGAAATAGTATAAATGGAACACATTTATTTTGGTTTGTTTCATCCATTTATCAAAATGGTAACATAACTGAAAAGCAAAAAAAAATTAACCACAAAAGAAGCTAAGTTCAGAATCAACATAAACCAAATCAAGTTAAAAGAAGGTTCATTTCGTTCAACATAAACTAAAGAACACATTGATTTTGGTCTGTTTCATCTATTTATCAAAATGGTAACATAACTGAGAACTCAAACATGTTAACCACAAGTAGCCAATTTTAATAGTAACATAAACCAAATCAGTTACCAAAAGAAGGTTTATTTTCTTCAACATAAACTAAATAAAACCAATCTAAACAACAGAAGGTTTACTTCCTCCAACATAACAAAAAATTTTGTGTCATAACTAAGACAACAAGTTTCACACTAATTCTTAGAAGCATCATTTCTTGAAGGACTGGTTCAACCTTAGTGTTGGAATGAATTTGAACATTCTAAATGCTGTGCCACTGGTTGCAACTGCCATCGTCTCAACACTAACACTCTCTGGAGCCTTGGTCCTAATTACTGTTTTTTTTGGACGTCTAACAGGTTGCTGAGCCTAGAATAAGCAAAATTATTATTACCGTGTTTCATATAGATTTAAGCATACACATTAAGCCACTTACAAAGGGCATACCTTGGGATTGCTTGAGACATTTTTTGTCACAATTGAGGGAGAATTTTCAAAATGAGTATCATGAGAGGGAGGATTAGGATTTTTCATACTACCAGGTCCAGATACATCAGCCTATGTTTCCAATATTAACAAACAAGGGCAATGAATATGAGGCAAATAGGTCACCTAACTTAAACTTATAAGGCAAATAGGTACCTATAGAAGCACATTCATGATACAGATAGGTCCCTCGAAGAGATTGAAATGTCTACTTACAAACAAGTTATACATGAATATAGAGCAGAATACACTATATGCAATTCATGATACCTGAGATGAGGGAGTTGATTGAGAAACAGGAACATATTGGAACAGTATATAAAAATTTATATCAGTATCGTATACCCAACAAGCCTATTGGAACAGTATATAAAAATTTAAGCAAGGGAATTATACTTGTAAGTTGCCACATGTTACAAATACATGTGTTGTTCCCTAAATGCACTCACACCTTCTTCATATGATATTGTACTTCAAAAATGCGTTTGGCATCATCACCGGTCCACTGAGTAGTCCAGTATTTGGATTCCTTCATAATGTCCTCCACCCTCTTTTGTTGCACTAGTGCCACCGTGCCTGTATAGGTGCTCAAGACTCTCTTATGCTGGGCCATCCTCCTCATGATATAGCATCTCAACTCTTCTAGCATTGTCAGAATGGGTTTTCCTCTGTAGTGGACTATCTTGGCATTCCACACCTCTATCATGTTGGTGATGTTATCAAGCTTCGGCCAGTGGCTAAAATGTGACTTCGTCCAACATCCTGGGTCAAATTTGGCTAGGTAAGCCCATGTGTCCTCATTGACCTTCTTCAGTTTATTCATGTGATGTCTGAATTCTGCGATTGTACTGCTTTTAGCACAAGCCCAGACAACATTCTTCAACTGCTTGCTCTTGTACTTGTTAGTGAAATTTTTCCAAATATGCCTAACACAGTTTCTACAATGCACGTTCGGCATAACATCTTTCAGAGCCGGTATCAGAACTTATACAAAATTGCATATTGTTATAACTAAATTATAAGGTATGACTAAAATAAAAAGTAATCAAAGTTAATTGCATTAAAGTCATTAAAAAAGTTGAAGAAAGTAGTGGATACCTTTTGCTGATCACAGATGAAGTTCCACTCTCAACGGCAGCAGGGCCCAAGTCATTTTGCAATAATTCTAGAAACCATTTCCAGCTTTCTTTCGTCTAACTAGTAACCATTGCTTATGCAATCACGTAAAAGTGATTATTGGCATCTTGTGCTACGACTGATAGTAGTTGTCCTCTGTAATACCCCTTTAGGAAGTAGCCATCTAACCCTATCAACAGTCGATAGCCAGCCCTAAACCCCTGCTTACAAGCATCTAAACACACATACAACTTGTTAAACAGTGGAGGTGACTGGAGAATAGGCGCCACTACTAAAAGGGCAGTTGAACCAGGATTGCTTTTTTGTAGTTATTGTAGGTAGTCTGTCACCATTCCATATTGAGACTTCTCATTACCAACATACCTCTCTCTTGTTATCTTCAAACTCTGACACAATATCTTGTCACTAATTATCACATTATAATCAATTTTTATATGATCCCAAGTCTTTGCATGGGTTAGTCTAGGATAACTTAGAAGTCTTTTTGACAAATTATCTGCAACCCAACTTTGATCTGCCATTTTGCTTCCGAATTCTCTCCAACAAGTATGCACGGGATTAAAAGTCTTGATCTGGTAGCCTCTAGACCTTGAGTTCTTAGCACAGTAGATAATCCATGGACAATCATTTTTTTCACATCTCTGTTTATCACCCACCACCTCAGATCCTGTCTTTCTAGCATTTTGGATATGGTCACCCTGAACTCCATCAGTTACCACAACATCAGTGTTCTCATGAGCTACATTATCATTTTCAATAACATTTGTATCAGTTTGCACCACACTACTATTACCAATTACCTCAGAAGCATTGTCAGTTTCACCTATAATTAATGCATCTTCCTTTGCCTTAGCTTCTCTCTTGGCTCTCAATCTTGCTTTGAACTTCTCTTTTTGTACCTCCTTTCCAGTCATGAATCCTCCATGAGCACATGTTGCTCTCACCCTTCTCGTATCATTCTTAATATAAAATATTCGTCTACCTTCAGCTATAGTGTAGTCTTTCAGGGCCTTTTTGAACTGTTCAAAAGTCTCAAACCCCATCTTCAGCTGAAATTGAATTTCCCCAAATTCTGCATTTGGATCATACTGAGGCCAATCAAATTTGTCTCCCCCTTCATCACTTGAGTCCGAAGAAGTCAAGAAGGCCTTTGACTCATACTCAAAATCTATGTCTGAGTCATCCCTTGGCTCCATTCCAATCTCCTCATCAAAATTTGAAGGCTTTTTAGGAGCATTCTCATTACTTTCATTGGGCCCATTATTGTCATCTGATCTTGGTTCATCCCTACCAGGCCCAATGGCACTCGGCCCAGCATCCCTCTTCTTCCTCACATCAGGCCAAGTTCCACCACTTACAGCACATCTTTCTTTCTTATCCCTTGCCCTTTTACCTGGAGTCTTAGCCTTGGCATCTCTGCTAACATTGACACAATGCTTTGTAGTTTTTACTGTTGTTTTCTTCTTCTGTTGATCACCTTTTCTCCCTTTTCATCCACCCTTTTTCCTATCACTTCCTTCACTCTCACTTGAATCAGAAAAACCATAGCTTGAAGGTGGGGGTTTATAAGGCTCATCTTCAGTAGATTCATACCCATCATCATCACTTTAACTACTCTCAATATTTGCATCATTGTCCAACCCAGCGTCCTTAACAACTACTTTCTCAACATCCTCATCACTATCGGATAATATCTCCTCCATCCCTTCCAATATCGGATGGTCAAAATAAATGTAAAATTTATCCGTATCTTCATTCTGTGTCTTATTCTTCTGCAGACTTCTGATTTCTTTATCTCCATGAATAGCGTGTAGACCAGATTCCAAGGTTGCAAAGGTGGGATCATACCAGTACATAGCTTTGTAGTCATGGTATCCTAACTCCAGAAAAAGTTTCTTCAAGTCAAAGAAGTAAATGAGGTCAACGTCCATCGGGGGAACTTTTTCACGTTCCCATTAATGTAGACCAGCACAGTCTTGTTATCTCGAACAAAGCTTCCACCATGATGAAACACAAAGACCATATCTTCGGACATCTAAATGCCAATAAACAATCCAGATGTCAACATCGGTACTACCTCTTATTTGTTTATTCATAAAACGAACGTATAAAGGGATTGCAACTAAATAAAGAGCTACAAAACATTTTCTATTTTATCCACTATCACTGATCACTACAACTATCCACAATAATTCATGTACACAAAATCAGAAATTCAAAAATACTTTCGAATAACTATGATCAATCAAGAATGGAACCAACTGCCGTCACGACTTCTGTCACAACCACTTTCACGATCAACCAGAGCAAAGACTATAAACAATGTTGATGAAGAATTGGAAGGGTTTCTTTGTAAAACCTAGTAGAGCTAACAGGGTATGAAGTAATTTCACCATACCATTGAATATGAGAAGACTTATGCATCGAATTGGTCCCCCATATTGAAATGGTGCTGTTTCGTTACTCTGCCCAAGTGGAGACGTATTTGTCCTCCCCGAAACAACGTCGTTTCACCCCGGGTTCCGATATGACGTTGTTTTGTCCAGCTTGGATGGGGACCAAAATGTCCTGAAGGTGACACCTCGTAGTTAACCGGACACGTCATCCCTTTAACCTCTACATCGGACGTCACCGTTAGTCCTAACCGGGTCAAACTGACATGGGGACGTATCTGGCGTATATCTAAGAACCTCAGGGTCAAAATCTTAGTTAAATTTAGTTGGGGACAAATCTATCCGATCATGAATTTCTTGGGGACCTATTTGGAGTATTACTTCTAAAAAAATAAAAGAAAAAAATCATCATCTCTTACTTTTTTGTCATCCTCCTTTGTTTCGTTATTGTCTTGTTCTTTTTTGTTGATTTTCTTATTAAAAAAAACAAAAGGTAGTGTCATAGTTACTCTTATTTATCATTTATCCCCATTTGAAGTTCCCTTAACTCGTCTTTTAGGTATTACCAAGGTTCTAAAAACTGGACCAGCCAGTTCAATCAGGTTAACCGGGAACCGGTCCCCTGACTGATCCTGTTGGCTTCCAAAACTGTCTTAACGAAAAATCGGTTAAAAAATCAATTGAAACGATGGTTAACCGGTGAACTGGCTGTACTGGCTAGGTATTTTGAAGGTTCGGTTCTCCTCCCTTAGCATAAAAACAATGTCGTTTTGATGAAAGAAAAAAAAAACCCCACCCCAAATGTAAGAAGACCCAACACCTCTCCCTTCTCTCTCACTCTCACATATCTCACCAAAATAGCAAAATCCCTAATTTCAGTAACCCTATCAGAGCTCCCAGCTTGCCTGCTCATCGTGAAGCCCTACCAACCACTGTTAGCCTCCAGCCACTGCCACTTTCTCTTCCTCACCGTCTCTGTGCTCGTCGTGAAGCCCCACCAGCCACCGTCACCCCCAGCCGCCGCCACTCTTCTCTTTCTCACCATCTTTATGCTCATCATGAAGCCACACCAGCCACCATCACCCCCAGCTGCTGCCACTCTTTTCTTCCTCACCGTCTCTATGCTCGTCGTGAAGCCCTACCAGCCACCGTCAACCCCCAGCTGTCGCCACTCTTTTCCCCATCGTCTTTGTGCTTGTCGTGAAGCCCACCTCTGTGATTGTCATTATCGTTAGTGACAGAGGATGTCATCGTCCTCCTCAATCCTCTTCTCTTCTAGGTCACGCGAACGGTTGCTCAATCCTCTTCAAGCGCGTCCTCTCCTCCGTGAATATCTTCCCGGAGCCTCGCCATGGAATCTTTGCTCGGGGCCTCATCGTCGCAAATTAATTCTCTTTTGAGCTCACTCTATCACCGCCATTCCTCCCTTGCCGTGTCTTTGGTAAGCCACTGCTTCTTCAGTTTCAATTTCTAATATTCTTGCTTTTGAATTGAGTTTTTGTACTTAGATTTTGACTTGAGATTGCATTCTGAGTTGGGTTGTTTATGTGATTCTGAATTTAGTTTGGATGTTAAGTTTTTATTATTTTGGTAATTTTTTTTTGGATTCTCTGGATTGGATTTGGATGTTGACTTTTTTGTATTCTGAGTTAAGTTGGGATTGTGTTTCTGATTCTCTGGATTTAAATGTTTGAGTTTTCTATATTTTAAATTTTTATTACAATGAGTATTCTTTCTGATTATTTTGTTATAATTTAAAAGTTAATTAATTTTTTTTATTTTATAGATTTTTAATAATAAAATATGAAAAAGTTATATATGTCAAAGTTTAAAAATTTAGAATTTTATTAGTTTAGAAATAGTTAAATTTGTATATTATAAATTGTATATTGAATTTTTAATAATTTTATTATATTTTAATTAAACCAATTTAACCACGGTTGAACCTTGGTTGGACCATTGAACTATTGAACCAGTCACTCGACCGGTTCAATGATCGGTCCAGTTCTTGCAACCTTGGGTATTGCTCTCATTTCTTTCATGTCCAATAAACAAAATCTCTAAAACACATCATACTTATCTGGTTTCACTACATTAATCAAATCATCTACTTATAAATTAACAAATACTCTTTTTCATCTTTTTTGTTAGAAGTTTTTATATTGTGCTTACTTTGACAAGCACCCCCACAAAGCATAATTGCTCTTATTATTATTGTTAGCTATCTTCTCCGATTAGTTTTATTTTATAAAAAATAATACCAAATATACTTAGAGCAATCACGGTCAAATTGCTTCGGAAAAAAAAGAGAGTTGTGTTATCGTATAAAAAACTCTAAAAAAAATTCCAAAAAAATTTAGATAATTTCTTATTATTATTATTATTATTCTTATTATAATTATTTTTTTATTCTGTGTCTTTGTCCTTTTTTTCAGTCTTTTTCTCTTATTGTGGTGTTGATTCTCTATTTTTTTATTTTTTTTAATTTCTAAAATGCAACAGCCAAATAGATTCAAGAGTGGTAAAAGGCAAGAGTAGTAAGTTCAATAGAGAGTAAAAGCCAATTTTGAGAGTACACACGAATGTCTATCCTTGAGTGAAACATGTGAGAGAGTAATTATGAGGTCCTTTCTATAACATTTTTGTTACAGGTTCCTTGTTATGTCGACTCATTCAGAAAATACCTTAGTTGACATGGGGTTGATGCAAAGGGGCATTCAACACTTAACTAATTGCTTGACTGAATTGAAAATATGGAAGCGAGAGGTGAAACAGACATTGTCCAAGAATACTAAACAAGGAACTTTTGGAATCAGTGTCAGAATCATGTACTTTCTGATGATGACTCTGATGGAGCTATAACACTTTAACACAGAAATCAAGATAGCAATATCAATACCATCAAGATGTAAATACCACCATTCAAAGGGCAAAATGATCTTTATTTAGAGTGGGAATGTAAGGTGGAAAGAATTTTTGCTTGTCATAATTACTCTGAGGTAAAGAAGGTTCGTTTGGTAATAGTTACATTCTCTAATTATGCCTTGCTTTAGTGGGATGAACTAGTGAAGACAAGACGACGGCATTACGATCACCCTATAGAGACTTGGGATCTTATGAAGCGTCTCATAAAGAAGAGATTTGTGCCTTCGTACTACTACAAGAAAGTGCATCAGAAGTTATATCGGCTGACTTAAGGCTCCAAGTCTATTGAAGAATACCATAAGAAAATGGAGATACTTGATCACTTCCAACATAGAAGAGGACACTGAGATTACTATGGCACGATTTATAGGTGGTTAAAATAGAGCGATTGCTGATGTGGTGGAGTTACATCATTATGTGGAGATGGAAAATTTAGTCAGTATGACAATGAAGGTAGAGAGGCAACAACAAAGAAGAGAACCAAGGGTATTTCTCATGCAAATCCAAAGTGGGAGTCTCGTAGTGTTGATATAACAAAGACAAAGGGTGCTGAACCCAAGGAGTTGTTTGATGCTACAAAGAAGAAAGGTAATTCTAACTCTTCTTCTGCTACTTTTAGACACAGAGATATTAAATTCTTCAAGTGTCATGGTATGGGTCATTATGCTAGTGAGTGCCCAAACAGGAGATTGATAGTTATTAGAGAGGATGATATTGTGTCTGATTCTGATCATGGTGATGATTCTGATCATAATAGTATGCCATCTTTGGAGGATTGTTCTGATGGTGATGTTGAGTATGCAGTACATGGTGAATCTCTTGTTGTTAGACGTGCTTTGAATTTGCAGGTGAAAGAAAATAACATAGAGTAACGCCAAAATCTTTTTCACAATAGATACTTGATGAGTGAAAAAGTGTGTAGTTTAATTACTGATGGTGGGAGTTGGACTAATGTAGCTAGTACACTTATGGTGGAGAAATTAGGTTTGACATGTGTTCAACATCCTAAAACATATACGTTGCTGATGGGTGGAAAAATGCCGGTTAAGAATTCCTGAAAAATATTTTCTAGAACAGCGTTGCAAGTACAGTCTTAACCGACGAAATTTTCACTATCAATTTAAAATTTGTCACAATTAATAATAAATAACCTGGAGTAGAATCCCGGTCGTTTCCCAAAGAGTTGACACAAGATGCAAATTATTGGCTAGGATTTTTCTGAATATTTTCTTGAAAGTTAGAACGGAAAAATAACTGGCTAGGAATTAAAGCAATGAATAAATAACAAGATGTGATATCTATTTAAAATAAAAGGCCTTGGTTAGGGTAGAGAATTGGAGTTTCTATCCTTGTTGTCTTTTCCAAGTGTAATAGTAAATGTTCATTGCTCCCACTTAGTTAACCTCTAACCAATGGAGGAAGGTCAAGTGCATACAATTAACTTGAGTTCACAAGTCCTAGTCAACTCATAGTGAGAGACTAGCTTTGGTGAAGTTCAAGCTAACCGGTAATCTTCAATCACCAATCAACAAAAGACTTTTGATAACTCAAGAGTCTCTAAATAATCAATCCAAGTCAAGAACATAAAAATCTAAATTAAAATCCACCCAAGTATTTTATCAATCACTTGGAAGGCACAAAATAAAAGTATAGAAAAGTAATAAGAGAATGTAAAATCTAAGAACAACAATTGCAAGGAATCAATAATAACAAATGAAGAAAGAAGCAATCATAAACATGAAAATATAACTTGCATTAATATTGATTAAAGAAAACAAGAAGAATTCATAAACTAAATTAGCAACATAAAGGAATCAATGATAGAAATAGATAACTAAAGTACTAGAACAAATAAAAGTAGAAGAAAGCTAAATTAAAGTAAGGTAGAAATCTGAAATCGAGAAGAAACAAGACTAAAAACCATAAAACCTAGAAAGAGGAGAGAGTCTCTCTCTCTAAAATCCTACATCTAAAACCTAAAATTGTGTGAATAAAAGTATGAATCATTTTTCCTTCCTACTCCACTCTGCAGCCTCTATTTTGTATTTTCGAGCCTGAAACTGGGTCAAAAGTAGCCCAAAAATTGCCGCCAATGAATTCTGTGTAATGCAGCACGTGACGCTTTTCACGTGTACGCATCAGCCACGCGTACGCGTCACTGAACTTTTTACTGGCCACACGTAGGCATCAGCCACACGTGCGCGTCATTTGTTTGTTGCACCAGTCACATGTACGCGTCATGCATGCGCGTCGAGGCCAGCTTCCCAAAACTTCAATTTCTTGTGTTCCTTCCACTTTTGCATGCTTCCTTTCTATCCTCTAAGCCGTTCCTGCCCTATAAACCCTGAAAACACTTAACAACCATATCACGACATCGAATGGTAATAAGAGAGGATTAAAATTAGCGATTTAAGGCTAAAGAAACATGTTTTCAATCATAGCACAAAATTAGGAAGGAAAATATAAAATATGCGATTTATTTGAATAAGTGTATGAATAATTGATAAAATCTACTTAATTCAATACAAAATAAAACGCAAAATAGTGGTTTATCAATCTCCCCACACTTAAACATTAGCATGTCGTCATGCTAAGCTTAAGAGAACCAAAAGAGTGAAGAGGAATGGTAAAATTTATGAAATGCAACCTATTTGTATGAATGCAATTACATGCTAAATGCTTCTACCTACTTGGTTAAAAGTAAATCAACCTTCCAAAAACAAATATGCACTGAATTCTACTAATTCAAATGGCAAAATTAAGTACAAGTAGACTTGTAAGAAGAAAGCTCGTGAAAGCCAGGAACAAAGAATCGAGCATCGAACCCTCACCGTAAGTGTATACACTATAATCACTCAAGTGTTTAAGGTTTGATCCTCTTAATTTTCTACTAATCTTTCTTTCTAAGGCTTGCTCTTCTTCTACCAATCAACAAAAATTTATTGCACGAATACACATATCAAGAGGTCTTTTAAAGATTGTAATGGGGTTAGGGTCAAGGTAGGATTGTATTTGGTCAAGTGGACTAAAATCTGAATCCTTAATTAACCTAAACTTCCCACCTAACTTAAGACAATCCATGTAATCAGAATATAAAATCTAACTACCTATTAACTATGTTTACCACATATTCATGCATCCCAATTTTGAGTACAGTACATATGCATTGCTATCATCATTTACTTTGGGGCATTTTGTCCCTTTTTTTTATTTGCTCTTTTTCTTTGTTTTTTCTCTTTTTTTTTCTTTTTTTCTTTTTCTTTTATTTTTTTTCAATGCATACGATTAAGGTATTGAATACATGAACATGTCCTCAACATTCTTTTCACATTTTCACAAAAAAGTCTAACTTACTCAATTTCCAAACCAAATATTGCCAAATCCAACTTCCCCACACTTAAATCATGAACACTTTCACTAGTCTAAGCTAACCAAGGATTCAAATTAAGGTCATTCATTATTTTTTGCTTAGAGTTAATGATGTGCTAAAGTAAAGAACAATGGGGTAAAATAGGCTCAACATTGGTTTGCAAAGGATAATGAAAGGATAAGGCTATATGGGTATGTGAGCTATAGTGAAATAAAGGCCTCAATCATATAAGTGCATGCATACATCAAACAATGGAAATATAGAATCAAGCAAGACAAAGATCACAATTTTAGAGAGAACGACACACACTATAATAAAATATTGGTTGATAAGATGCAACTAATCAAATAGGTTCAAAATCTCACTGGTTTTGTGTGTTCGAACTCTAAACCATGTTCCAAAATGAATTTCTTCAAGAAAGTTTAACAAAAGTTTTAATTTGAATTATTGAAATGCTATAAAATAGTTTCTTGGAAAAGAATTCATCACTTCAACCAAGTAGTACATACATGCAAGAAACTAACTAATCTAACAAAGAAAATAAAAATTGGTGTTGAGACAGGAAGTAGTTACCCACGGAAGTCGGTATCGACCTCCCCATATTTAAAGATTGCACCGTCCTCGGTGCATGCAAAGATATGCAAGTGGACTAGGGTTGCTACAACTGATGCATTTTCTCCAAAGATTGTGCGGCGAAACTTGTTTGACACCCCATTTAGAAGTTTTCCGCTTCCCTTCTTGGTGGCCATTCTGAAAGAAGAGGAAAAAGGAAGAAGAATAACCCACAAACAAAGATATGGAAACAAATAAAATATGGATTGGCTAATGCCAAAAAGTAATGAGGTTCTCAACTACATGGTAGCTACAACATGAAAGTGAGAAAGTAGTATAGGCACAGGGCATAGCAATAGTGCAAGAATTTCAATAATGAGGGAGAGAGATGGGGTCATGAAAGACAATATAAGTTCATATCAATTCAAAAGTAATACAAGTGTCATAAAAGATTAGCATTGACCTATAAATAATATCACCCAACAATATAAAACAAGTCACTAAGCACCAAAACAATGGAAAAATTATTCAACAGATGAGTAAGAACATTTAACACCAATGGAAAATAGCAAACTTAGAAAAGAAAATGAAAAACATGAACAAAGTTAAAATGCAATGAATAAAAGTATGCAAAGGCAATAAGTAAAAGAGAATGAAAGAGAATAAGGATGAGAAGTTAAAGAAATGAAGAAGAAAGTAAGAAAGGAAGAAAAAAGAAGGAGAAAGGAGAGAACAAAGAAGAAAGAAATGGGGGAGGAGAAACGACGCGTAAGCGTTGTCCACGTGCACGCGTGGGTTGCAGAATGGGGAGGCGACACGTACGCGTACGTCACGCGTACGCGTGAGAAGCAGAAATTAGAAGGTGACGCGTACGCGTCATTCACACGTACGCATGGGTGTGAATTGTCCTCGTCCCACAACATTCGCACAGTTCCTCCACAACTCTTGAGTTTTAGTACTGGACCATCAAAATTTTGGCGTCGACGCACACGCGTCGTCCACGCCTACGCGTGGATGGCCAAAATTACAAATGGCATGTACGCGTCAGCGACGCGCACATGTGGGTTGGACTGTGCGCCTGGCACCACACCAGCGCGGTCCTGGCACAACTTACTGTCCAGGCCGCGCCGTCGCGCCGTTCTAGCACGGTTTGGTCATGAACCAAATTCGGGCGTTGACGCGTACGGGTTAGGCACGCGCACACGTGACAGCCTTTTTTTTATGAAATAGGAGAAAAAGCAATCAAGAATGATTCAGGTATCTATATAAGCAAAATACTCTAAAAACACTCGAAAAATAAAGTAAAAAAATGTAACTAAAAAGATCATACCATGGTGGGGTGTCTCCCACCTAGCACTTTTAGTTATTGTCCTTAAGTTGCTCCTTGTCATGGTGGCTTGTGCTTGAACTCATCTTGAAACTTCCACCAATGCTTGGACTTCCAATAAGCTCCTACATTTCCAAGTGAATTCACCAAGCCTTGATGAAGTTATTCACAAGCTTTTAGCTCCCAAAGTTGATCCTCTTATATACCGGGATCCCAAATCTTGTTTCTACATCCGTTTGTAAGTGGATCATCATTGTTTCAATCGGGTGGCAAGCAATCCGAATTCTCAATGAAGTACCAGACTCTTCTCTTAGATCCAACCAATTGATCACTAGTCTAATCCTTGCATCTAGCTCTTGAAGTCTCAACCTTGATGAGTCTTGATTTGCAACTCCAACCACTAAACATCATTCTCTTACGCTTCATTCTACAAAGCCTCCTAAGTTGGCTATCTATTTCAAGAATACCATACTCAAGTGGGACAGTAAAGCTAATGGAGATAAGTTTTACCCACTCTAATGAAGGAGTAGACGGCAACCCAGGTATAGAAGTCTCCAACGATCTTGACAAAGCATATTCAACTCCCGTCCAACCTTGCCGAAGGACTTCCACCTTTTGAAAAGATTCTTCACTTTCAAGCTCTTCCTCACCGAGTTCATCCAACTCTTCTCCGTCACTCAAATCATAAATATGAGGTTGAGAGAAATCTACCTCAATGTTGCTTTCAATGTCATCGGGAGAAGGTTCTTCAAACTCAAGGGGTTCACTTGTGGATGCAAATTCATTACTAGGGCGGCTTGATTCATGATCATTATCACCAAGGGAACTTGCTTCTTGATCTATTCCGTCCAATTCTTCATAGGGAATATGCCTTGGAGGTTGTGCACTAGCCTCCTCAACATCAATTTTAAGCTTCTTGGAGGAATACTCTACAACTCTAGATTCCCATGGAGGTTCAGCATCTCCTAAGTTTTCAACCACTTCTTCCTCTTCAACAATTATGCCTTCCTCCAATTGCTCCAATACAAAGTCATATTCCTCACTTTCCACCGGAGTTTCTAATCTCTCCTTCATGCTACGCTCCTCATTAGATTCTCCACATGGGCCATAGGACTACTTTGAGTGTTGAAGTGCAATGAAGCTAAATTATCTACTATCTCGATCAAGATAGCTATGAACTCTAGTGTCATCCGTTGCATCTCTCTTTGCCCTTGAAGAAGAACACCAAGGGTGTTATCCATTGGAGACTGGAGTGGATATGAGGGTTCATCGGTTGGGAGAAGGGGTTCATAATAGGAGGGTGGTTTATCATGATAAGGATGTGGCAGTTCAACACTCTCCATCTTTTCCACTTGTTGTACAACACACTCTAGTCCCTTATTTTCAAGTTGAGATTTGTTAGCTATGAGAGCTTCGTGTGCTTTTCGGCTTTTCTCTCGCTCCATTTGATGGATGGTTGTTTGAAGTCAATCCATTGCTTCCTTAAAATGATCCCGTGGCTCTTGTTCCACTTGGCTAACATAATTAGGATGATATTGCTCTTGGATTGATTGATATGGACATTCCCCTATGGAGGGTTATGGTAGAATGAAAAATTTATCTTGTGGTTGAAAATTCGCATACATTGGAGGTGGTGTATATTAAGGTGGTGGTTCTTGGGAGTAATTTTGTTGGAAATGGGGTGGTTCTATGTATGGCTCATATGGCGGTTGGTATGGTAGATGAGGATTAGAGTCATAGGGAGGTGTTTGGTAAAATGGGGCTTGTGAGTATGGTTGAAGGCTATGTTGTGGGGGATAAGGGTCATAGGTGTATGGTGGTGGTTGTTGATTGTCACAGATAGGTCCACCATAACCATTGTCTTGGTATGCATCATGGAATAGTTGTTGCTCACAGTACATTGGAGGAGGTTGTTGCCAAGAGGGTTGATCAAATCCTTGTGGCCCCTCCCATCTTTGATTGACCCATCCTTGATGCACGTTCTCATTGTATCTTCCATTCCCTACAACATAATTTAAACCATAGCCAAAAGGGTGAGAATTCATAGTAACAAGAGAAAATAAAAACAAAAACTAAAAAGAAATAATGAAAATAAACTCCAAAAACTAGAAAAAACTAACAAAGAAACAAAAGGCAAACATATTCACAATATTCACAATAACCAATAATAAGACACACATTTGCAATTCCCCGGCAATGGCGCCAAAATCTTGACAGAAGAAAAATGTCGGTAAAGATTTTTACAAAAATGTCGCGTTCGAAGTATGGTTCTAAACCAACAAATTATCCCCGGTCAATTTTTAAATTGTTTGTCACAAATACAAATCCAATAAAATTAACCGAAGTATTTAAACCTCGGGTCGTCTCTCAAGGAATTGCAGGGAAGTATGTTTATTATTGGTTATGGAAAAGTATATTTTTGGGGTTTTTGAAATAAGGAACAAGAAAATATAGATTACGAGAAAAATAAACTAATAACTAAGAAAGCTCCTAGCAAGGAAAGAGAATTAGAAGTCCTATCCTCATTATCATAGTCAATTGTGATGGTAAATGTGAATTGTCTTCACTTAGTTAACCTCTAACCAATGGAGGAAGGTCAAGTGCATACAATTAACTTGAGTTCACAAGTCCTAGTCAACTCATAGTGAGAGACTAGCTTTGGTGAAGTTCAAGCTAACCGGCAATCTTCAATCACCAATCAACAAAAGACTTTTGATAACTCAAGAGTCTCTAAATAATCAATCCAAGTCAAGAACATAAAAATCTAAATTAAAATCCACCCAAGCATTTTATCAAACACTTGGAAGGCACAAAATAAAAGCATAGAAAAGTAGTAAGAGAATGTAAAATCTAAGACCAACAATTGCAAGGAATCAATAATAACAAATGAAGAAAGAAGCAATCATAAACATGAAAACATAACTTGCATTAATATGGATTAAAGAAAACAAGAAGAATTCATAAACTAAATTAGCAACATAAAGGAATCAATGATAGAAATAGATAACTAAAGTACTAGAACAAATAAAAGTAGAAGAAAGATAAATTAAAGTAAGGTAGAAATCTGAAATTGAGAAGGAACAAGACCAAAAACCCTAAAACCTAGAGAAAGGAGAGAGTCTCTCTCTCTAGAAACCTACATCTAAAACCTAAAATGTGTGAATGAAAGTATGAATCATTTTTCCTTCCTGCTCCACTCTGCAACCTCTATTCTATATTTTCAGGCCTGAAACTGGGTCAAAAGCAGCTCAGAAATCGCCCCCAGGGAATTCTGTGTAATGCAGCACGTGACGCTTTATCACGTGTACGCGTCAGCCACGCGTACGCGTCGCTGGACTTTTTACTGGCCACGCGTAGGTGTCAGCCACGCGTGCGCATCATTTGTTTGTTGCACCAATCACCCGTACGCGTCGACCATGCGTGCGCGTCGAGGCCAGCTTCCCAAAACTTCAATTTCTTGTGTTCCTTCCACTTTTGCATGCTTCCTTTTGCATCCTCTAAGCCATTCCTGTCCTATAAACCCTGAAAACACTTAACAACCATATCATGGCATCCAATGGTAATAAGAGAGGATTAAAATTAGCGAATTTAAGGCCAAAAAAATATGTTTTCAATCATAGCACAGAATTAGGAAGGAAAATGTAAAATATGCGATTTATATGAATAAGTGTATGAATAATTGATAAAATCCACTCAATTCAATACAAAATAAATCACAAAATAGTGGTTTATCAGTTGCAGTGGTTGAATGACAGTGGTGAGATCATGGTTGACAAGCAGGTAACAGTTGCATTCTCTATTGAAAAGTATGTCGATGAGGCATTGTGTGATGTGGTGCCAACGTAACCTTGTCATTTATTATTGGGGAGACCTTGGTAGGTTCGACTGTCGAGCATTCCATGATGATCACATGAATCGGTTCTCCTTTGATTTTAATGGTCGTATGATCACTCTTGCTCCATTTTATCACCTAAGGAGGTCTACCTTGACCAGTTGAAACTTCAACCGGATACCAAGAAAAAATTGGAATATGAGATCACAAAAAAAATCTGAGAAAAGAGGCTATGAGAGAAAATAATATAGCAAAAGGCCTAAAGGTGAGTGAAAAAAAAAAGAGTACATGTCATGAGAATAGTGCGAATATAGATAAAAATGAGAGAGTTGAGAGAAATTGTATTTCTTTGCAAAAGAGAGAGAGATTTAAAGAGTGCTTTAATAAGTAAGAAAGCTTTGATTTTGGTTCAGTTTATGGATACTTTATTCTCTGACACTGAACTTACCTAAAATTTTTCAAATAGCTTTATTTCTTTGTTGCAAAAATTTTGTAGATGTCTTTTCCACTGACGTGCCATGTGGTTTGCCTCCATTACGAGGGATTGAGCACCAAATTGATTTTATTCCTGGTGCTAGCATTCCTAATAGACCAACTTATAGGAGTAACCCTGAGAGACAAAGGAGTTTCAAAGGCAAGTGGAGGAGTTATTAGCCAAAGGTCACATCAGGGAGAGTATGTGTCCATGTATTGTACCAGTTTTGTTAGTTCCAAAGAAGGATTGTACTTGGCGGATGTGTGTGGATTGTCGTGCAGTCAATAAGATTACGGTAAAGTATCGTTATCCAGCCCTAGGTTAGATGACATGCTTGATGAGTTATATGGTGCATGCATATTCACTAAAATTGATTTAAAAAGTGGGTATCATCAAATTAGAATAAAACTAGGAGATGGATAGAAGACTGCATTTAAAATAAAATATGGGTTATGTGAGTGGTTAGTAATGTCTTTTGGGCTAACAAATGCGCCTAGTACTTTTATGCGTCTAATGAACCATGTTTTGCAAGAATTTTTGGATAAATTTGTTGTTGTTTATTTTGATGATATTCTCATTTATAGCACTTATTTGGATGACCACTTGTCACATGTTTCAGCTGTTTTGGAAGTACTTCGAAAAGAAAAATTATATAGCAATCTTAAAAAATGCACATTTTGTATTGGTTGAGTTGTATTTCTTGGTTTTGTTGTGAGTACGAGTGAAATTGAGGTTGATGAGGAAAATGTGAAGGCTATTCGTGAATGGCCAATGTCCAAGAATGCTTCTGAGGTAAGAAGTTTTCATGGGTTAGCTGGGTTTTACAGGATATTTGTGAAAAAATTTTCTACCATTGCTGTGCCTCTTACGGAGGTTATAAAAAAAGATGTTGGATTTAAATGGAAAAAGAAATAAGAAATTACATATTATATCCTAAAAGATTATTTGTGTTCTGCTCCTATTCTTTTTCTACCTAACTTTGATAAAACTTTTGGGATCGAATGTGATGTTTCTAGGATTGGTATAGGATCGATTTTGATGCAGAAAAAATGAACCATTGTCTTCTTCAGTGAAAAGTTGAATTTAGCTCAACACAAATATTCAACTTATGACAAAGAATTATATACTTTGGTTTGGGCTTTGGAGGTTTGGTAACACTACCTCTTACCTAAAGAGTTTGTGATTCACACGGATCATGAATCTTTGAAGCACTTAAAAGGACAAGATAAGCTTGATAAAAAGACACGGTAAATGGGTAAAATTCATTGAGATATTTTCATATGTGATTGCCTTTAAACAAGGTAAAGAGAATGTAGTTGCTGATGCTTTATCTCGGAGGTATGCTTTGATTACTACAATTACTTCTAAGTTGTTAGGATTTGAGTTTTTAAAGAAGTTGTATGTAACTGATTCTGACTTTTCTGCTATTTATGCCTCTTGTGAATATGGCGCATTTAACAAAATTTATAAACATGAAGGTTTTCTATTTCGTGGTAATAGAATTCGTGTGCCTGCTTGTTCTATGAAGGACTTACTTGTTCTGGAATCACATAATGGGGTTTGCATTTTGGTGTGTATAAGATATTATATGTGTTATCTGAATATTTTTACTAGCCACACATGCGTAGATATATTGAAAAATTTTGTTCAGGGATTAACCAGAGCTTAAAGTCAAAGAGAAAAATAAGTTGTGTTCAAGGATTAACCAAAGCTTAAAGAGAAAGAGAAAGAGTTGTGTTCAAGGATTACCCAGAGATTAAAGAGAAAGAGAATTCATAATGTTATCCGAGTTCTAGTTTTGAAGATTATTAACATTTCTGAGCTTCAACGGATAGTGAGATGCCAAAACTATTCAAGGTCACAGTGTCATTAACCCCACTCAGTGAATGGACAAGAGCCTAATTGAACACTTAGGTCTTAGGCAATTTCTCCTCTCAATCCTATATTATTTTTAGTTGCTTGAAGACAAGCAACAATTCAAGTTTGGTGTTGTGATGTGTGAGCATTTTTTTATTTTTTATTTATTTTATATATAAATTTATTGAGTTTTAATTAGATTTTAGTGTTTGAAGCCTATTTGGATGCTACTTTGAGTCACTTTAGTGTTTTAATTATTTCAGATGAAGTATGGATCGGTTTGACAGAGTTCGTGTATAAGAAAAGATAAGAATATTGAATCTGCCAAACTAGCGCTAAACGCGGACCTGGGCGTTCAGCGCTAGCTTCCTTGTGATGTGTGCCAAGTCTTTGCCACTAGGGGTGCTAAACGCCAATCCTGGCGTTTAGCGCCAGCAAGTCAGAAACGAAGAAGAAGCCACTGCCATCAGGGGCGCTAGTGGCAAGCCTAGTGTTTAATGCCAGGAAGTTAGAATTGAAAGTGAAGTTTCTGCCACCCGGGGCGCTAAACACCGAATCTGGCATTTAGCGCCAGCAGCACGAATCAATCTCACCCAAAGGAGCATCTTTAGTTGAATTTGGCTTTTAATTATTATATTTTATTTTGTTTTAAGTATTTTTATTCACAAATACAATCTTTTGGGCTTGAGTTATTATTAGTTTATTTTATTTTCAAATCAAATTAGGTTAGTGATAAAAGGGAAAAGATTTCCCCTTTCGGGGGATCTCTTCTCTGGGACCTCATTCTACATTTTCACACTTTTGAACCCTAGTTTTTTCTCTGAGTCATGAGCAACTAAATCTCCTTGGTTAAAGTTAGGAGCTCTGTTTATTTCTATGGATTAACACTATTATCACTCTATTTTAATTAATGTATTGATTCAATTTCAAGGATTACTTTCGTTCTTCATCTTATGAATATAAGTGTATTGAAAAATAACTCGTATTCTATATAAATTCTTGTTGCTTCTTGGAAAAGCTATCTCACTTAAATACTAGCTTGAAAGTAAATTTCTCCTAAACAACTAATTACTTGGACATAACGGGATACGTGACATATAATCCTCTTATATTTGGATAATTAGGATTTTTGTGACTAATAAACTAGAATTAAACTTAACCCTCTAATCTATATTAAGTGACCAAGCAGGAATTGGTGGTTGATTAGGTTAGAGGAGACTAAATCACTAAGAAATTAGGGTTTAGTCAATTACAGTTTGTCATGAAATGAATCTTGCATGATTAAAGTAGTTAGTAAGAAAATTTAATCCAGAAGAATAAATAACTTTGAAACCTTAACTATCTTCTCACATACTGTCCACACCAATTTCACTGTTTGCACTCTCACTCTCTGAATTACTATTTTAATGCTTTTGAACCCCAAAACACCATTATCTACTTGCCTGACTAAGTGATTCATTCGACTATTGTTGCTTAATCCATCAATTCTCATGGGATCGACCTTCACTCACCTGAGGTATTACTTGGTATAACTCGGTGTATTTGTCGGTTAGTTTGTGAATTTTGAATTTCGCACCAGTAGGAAAGGTAGAGATAACATTTTTGTTGCGGTAGACAGGTGTAGTAAAATGGCTCATTTTATTGCATGTTATGAAACTGATGATGCAACAAATATTACTGATATGTTCTTTAGAGAGGTTGTGTGCTTGTATGGTGTTTCCCAAACTATTGTTTCTAATCGTGACGTAAAAATTTTTGAGTCATTTTTGAAAAGTGTTATGGAACAAATTAGGCACAAAATTATTATACTCTACTACTTATCATCCTCAGACTAATGGTCAAACTGAAATACTAAATGAAACATTAGGGACTTTATTACATGCTGTTATTGGTATGAATTTGAAAATTTAGAAAGATTGTTTACTTTTTATTGAGTTTGCTTATGATAGAACTATTCATTTTTCTATAGATTTTTTTTCCTTTTGAACTTGTGTATGGTTTTAATTCTTTAACTGTTTTGGACTTATTACCTTTGCCTTTGAGTAATTTTGTTAGCTTAGATGCAGAAGATAAAGCTAAAAGGGTTAAAGTAATGCACATGAAAATACGTGAGTTACTTGAAAAGAAAAATAGGTTGACAGGTCAAAGGGTGAATAGAGATCGAAGACAACTTGTCTTTGAACCTGGTGACCAGGTTTGGGCTCATTTGAGAAAGGAGAGGTTTCCTACTCAAAAAAAAAATCCAAGGTAGACCCTAAGGGTGATGGTCCATTTCAGATTTGAGGATGAATCTTTTTCAGGAGGGAGAAAATGATACGACCTCTGTGGGACAAACTGAGAACTGTCATATGCCAATTGGTCCAATTACAAGAGCAAAAACTAAGAGAATAAAAGAAGGTTTTGCAAACATGGCTAAATCATTTGTTCAGGAGATGCATCAAAAATTGGGCAAGACAATGATTAACGATTATAGAAAGTCAAACGTCTTACTATTTACAAGATGCATTGAAGACTCTTGTTAGTCAAGATGAATTAAATAGGTATCACTTTCTTAGTATTTATTTTATGTTTATTTTATTTTAGTTTGCTTTGTTTGTTTTAGATCCAGTTATGATTTGACCTATTTTTATGTCAGTGAGCTTATGAATTAGGATTTTAAATTTAAGAAGTATAAAAATTCTCTAAAATCTGGTAGTTACTTTTTTTTCTTAATTTTGATGAATAAAATTTTTTTGAATTTTTTAAAGAAATTTGGATGTGAACAGGAGAAGTAGAATGATTCTCTTAACTATTGCATTACGAAATTGAATTGAAGTAGAAAAATTTCTTTTTTTGATTTTTCATCTTACTTTGGATTGCATTTTGTATTATGAAATTTAAATCTGTAAATAAATATTGAACACAATTATAAATGAAGAAAATGAAAAATAGAGAAAAAAAAAGAGAAAAGAACAAATGAAAAGAGGAAGAGAAGAAAAAAAAAGAAAATAGAAAAAAGAAAAAAAAAAGAGATAAAAACATAAACATAATCATACAAAAAAAATGAAAAAGAAAGATTTTAGAAAGAGAAAAGAGAGCTGACATCAACCAAAATATTATATTTGTACCTAAAATCTTAGACATGACAAAAACTTGTAATATCCCTACTTTTGTTGTTAGTTAAAAATAGAAATAGCTATATGGTAAAAGTTTAAATTATTAAAAGAACATCTTATTAAGAGATGAGTTTTGTAATAACACTACTTTTTTTAATAAAGAAAATATAACTTGAGATTTTTTTAAATAAATATTTAAAATATTTTATTTATCAGTATAGGTAATTTAGACACAATTTACGTTTCTGTATTCTATTATTTATTTTATTTACAACGAATTAATTGTGAATATATCTCATTTACAGTGTAGATGAGATAAGGCACAGATTTTAAATAAATAAAAGAGATTCACCTGTAATACATCGAAGTTGATATATTCAATATACTTCGTGTATAGTATAAACAAGATATATTCATAATGAATTCGTTTACACTGGAAATAAGATATAACATTTGTAAATATAAAAATATAATTTTTGTAGGTATGAAAATCTAATTTTATAAAATAATAAAAATATTAATAATTTAATTTGGATCAATATAAAAAGCAAAAATCGATATATTTTGTTACTATTTTAAATTTGGTCTAATTTGATCGTTCGATTTTTTGTACGTAAATTATATCTCTCAATTAATTTAAAACTAGTGATTTGAAATAGCTCATTTGAAATCATGACTTTATTTTTATAGAAATCAACATATTTGAATTAGTACTAAAAAGAGTAATAAAAAACTTTAAATTAAATTATAGATCAAATTGAATTGATTTAAACTAAAAAAAAGAAAAAAATAAATTTTACGTGTTTAAATTTCATGATTAGAAAGAGTGCAGTAATTATGTCCACTCCTAAAATTAAAAGATTTAGCAAATAAAAAAGATAAGAGATGAGAAGTTATTAAATTGAGAGAAGTGCGAGGTTGACGGAGATAAATAAAATAGAAAAAAAGTGGAGAGAGAACACTGTTTATTTTAAAAGAGTAGAGGTAAGTAGAAATCACTTTTTTGTTTAGTACTAATTGCTCAAACATATTCATAGACCCACAGGCTTTTTTGTTTCTTTAGTACTGATTGAATTAAAAAAATTCCAATTGAAAACGTAGTACAAAATTAAATTATATTAAAATACGTAATATAATCATTTTAAAATATTAGTAATTGTATCAAGATATTAGTAACTGCATGTTAAAAAATTAGATTAATTTAAAAATAAAAATTAAATTAATATTATTTTAATTATAATTTTTTATAATAATATACATATCTCGTTTATCGTATAAACGAGATATATTTTCTTTTTCAAATTCTATATATTTCATTTGCAAACGAGATAAAACAAAATAAAATTGACTTATCTCGAGATACGTCGTTCATAATTATTTCATTTATATTGTAAATAAGATAAATGATATTACATGAATTGATAAATACCTCTTAAATTATATATATTGGTAAATAAAATATTTAATTTAGTTATATAAAAAAATTAGCTAAAATAATTTTCATTCATAAAAAATTTCAAAATAGATATCAGACTATCAGTAAATATAATAGTTCTATAATTAAGTAAGAAAATAAATATTTCCTATGTTAAACTATGAATGGAGAAGTGAAATATTCGATTACTATGAATTTTAACAAGCAAAAATAAAAATAAAATAAAATAAATTTATTTCTAAATATACATAAATATATTACAATCCAATGAGATATTTTTTTGTTTCTTCTGTGTAGATTTGAATATTTTTATGGTCTGTACAAATTTTCATGAATAAAATTTTTTTCTCTTAATATCTTTCTTTCATATTTAAAGAATTTATATATTCAAAATCAAAATATTCATAATATGGAATTTGAAAAATTAAAATATTAAGATGATAATTAAATATTATTGGGTTAAAAATCAATTATATGTATGATTTATTTGTTTAGTATGCAGAAAATAATTTAATCCCATCAAGTCCAAGAAGCATGAATACAAGCTCAACAAAGCATTCATTTCATCACTCTTGATCCAAAGATTGAGTGGTTAAACTATAAGAAAGAAGGAAAGAAAGTAAATTGACCCAAGATCAAATCTAAACCCTAAATAGGTGGTCCATATCCAAATCCAATCTTTTATCTTAGCTTTTAACTAAGTGATTTCTTGACCAAAAAAAAAACTAAGTGATTTAGTTTTTATTTCATTTGAACCACAAAACACCACCGAATCAAACTCTCTTTTCTCTCTCTTTTCTTTTACATCACCCATGTGAACTCTCTAAAGCAAAAGAAAGAAAAAAAAAGCTCTGAGTTAGAGCAAAATTGAAGAACAAAAAGTAAGTTTTCAAATCCAAGCAAAAAAAGAAAGTCAAAGAGGATAGGACAAAAGGCAAGATCATATCAAAAGAGAAAATCACAAAAAAGAATTTTTAGATTTGTGTTTCATTGAAGTTCGATGAAGATATCCTCTTTTTGCAAGCACAGGAGTGGAAAATTGAAAATGTTAAAGATGATAAAGTTTTACTGTGAATCAATGCTCAAGAATCTGACTTGGAGCCAAAACAAGAATGAAGAGTTCAGATTCAACAAACAAAATGAAAAAGTTTGAAAGAAAAGATTGAAGGTATGGCTGCATGTTTGATTCGGTTACTGCTTCTACCCTCTCTCTCCTCTGTCACGCCGTTGCTGCTTCTGATTTTTAGAGAATAAGTCAAACAAGTGCTGAAGCAAGGTTTCAAATCCTGGAAGCTTCACTCATCTATTAAAGGGGTGAACGGCCAAGGATTGGAGTAAGGAGTGAGAGCACAACATTTGGGTTCTCATAACTCACTGAGATGTTTATTCTTCTCCTTCATGGTTCTCATTGAATATCTTATTTTCTCAGTCTAGTCTTTCTTTGTTTTTCAATGAAAAAAGACAATATAGTCAGGATTGTATGAAAAAATCATTTAGTGGAAAAAAGCAAGAGAGTTACACTTGGAGAAAAATCAATATTTATTTCAGAAATTCTTTGTAAATTTTTCTGTTTTGTTGTCATGATCCTGAGGAGATTTCCTTACAAGTTGGGTTAGAACTTTGTTGTTGAAAAACTAGGATGGGTTTTTAGTCAAGTCTAGTTTGGGTTAGAAACTGGATTTGTCCTAGATAGGATTGGTTAGAATCTTAGAAAAAATTGGTGAATGTAATTCTGTTGAAAGATAGTGAAATTCTGTCATAGTTGTAATGGAGACTGGGTGTAGGCTACATTGCACTGAGTAGCTGAACCATGATACATCTGTGTGTCCAGGGACGGATTCAGAAATTTTAATATGGAGGGGCCGAATTTTAAATCATTTTTTTCATTCTATAAAAATAATTAACACATAGTTATTAGAGTTAGTTTTTTAAAATATTTATCAAAATATATATATAATTATAATTTTGTTCACAATTTTATTTTTAATATAATAATTACATAAAAGAAATACAACAATATAAATAGTACATTATAAAATTATAAAATACCAATAATTTATAGCGTGTTTAGTTAAAAATTATCATATATCTTACTAATTAAAATTAATTCTTTCAAAAATTTTAAAAAATTTAAAAATAAATTATAAATTATTAATTATTTGAAAGACACAGTACCCTTATAGAATACAAGATATAAGATATCTTTATAAAATTTTTTCTTTTAACAACGGAAATTTAAAAGAAAAATGAGTATTTTTTTACAAAAAAATAATATCTAAAATACATAATGTGCTTACCAAAATATAACTATGTAAGTCATTATTAATATAATAATATAAATATTAAATATTAAATATATCAATATAAAAAAATAAATGATTTTTTTAAAATAAATATAAAGATTATTATATAAAAACTAATTTGAAAGATACAAAGATTTGAGGGTATGATATTAAATTAGTTAAGTAAAAAATATTGGTGAATTAAACAATTATGACATAAATCCATCACATAATAAAAAATAATACATATAAAACTATTAAATTACATAATATTTTTTTTATTTTTAAACACATATTTCATATATAAGTATAATTTCTTAAAATTTTTGGGGGGGCGAGACCACTACTCGCCCCCCTCTAGGTCCGTCCCTGTGTGTGTCATTCCTCTTTCTCTTTTCTTTTTCTGGTTCTGCACATAGTAGACAAAACTAAATTATCTCCTATTTATTTTATCCATCTACACTTTTCTGAATTACACTTTTTACGTAATTCTGTTTTGACTCCTAACTCGTCAAGAGATAAAATTAAAATATCTCCTTTTTATATTCAAAGTATCACAACAGAATTTCAGTTTGAAAGTAAAATTAAAAGAGGTCAAGATTTAACCTTTTTTTTTTAGCTATTGATATTTATCATATAAAAAAAATTATTATACCATAAAAAATATAAATTATTGGAGGGTTATTGAAATTTAAAACTCTAAATAAATATTGAACACAATGATGAAAGAATGATGAAAGAAGAGAAGGAGAAATGGAAAGAAAAAGAAAGAGAAAAGAACAAATAAAAAAAGAAAGAAGATAAGAAAAACAACAAAAAAAAAAAAAAAGAAAGAAAGAAAGAAAGAAGAGAGATAAAAACATAGACCGAACCATAAAAAAAAAAAAAAAAGCTTTTGAGAAGAGAAAAGAAAAAAAAACATCAACCAAGACATGGAAAAACTTGTAATATCACTATTCACTACTTTTGTTGTTAGTTAAAAATATAAATAACTATATGGTAAAAGTTTAGATGATTAAATATTAAATACTCATGATATTGAGGAAAGGATTGAGTTTGAAACTTGTCCCTGGTTAAGGCATTGGACATCGATGTCAGACGCAAAAGGATTGGTGATCGAATATTATATTTTTCCATTCTATGGGGAAAGCACTAGTGATGACCCCATGAATTTCCTTGCCAACAAATAAAGCCACCCCAGTTACCCCAAAAACCAACCTTCCATCACCAAAGTTATAACTTATAAGGGAAAAAAAGTGTATCTTTTCTCTTCTAATACAAAGAACCAAAATTCCTAATTCAAATATTCAAAGTTCAAAATTTCAAATGGGTCACATGGTACAGCTCATGTGGTGTCCCCTCATGTTTTATAGCCTTTTAGGGACCTCCAATTTTCATTTTTCCCCCACTTTTGACGTGCGCTATTTTTTTTTTTTTTTAATTTTGATAAGTAGTATGTCAATTTTGAATAATACCTCAACTCAATTTCAAAAAAAAAAAATTTAATTTTTAACAAATTTTAATTTATTAAATTAAATTTTAATTTTTTATTTTGTTAAATAAATACTTACGTTAAATTTTGGTAAAAAATTAGACAAAATTTTAAAAAATTTTAATATTCTCATATTAAATTTTAATATTAATGAATAATCTGATTTTAAAATAAATGTTATATATATTTGAGTAAGATTAAAATATGTTAAAAACTAAACTGTTCGAGTAACATTTTGTTAGAAACTTATTTGTAATATTATTGTTGAATTTTATATTCCCCCTCCTCCTCTTGTATATTTTTCCAATACAAGTTCATTGTCTTGCTTTTTTGTTAGGCCTTATGGTGTCAATAATACTGAAGAGTCTCTTTCAAAGTAGCAGTCTAACTTATAGTATCTCAATCATTCTAAATCTTTATTTTCCCGAAAGTCTCTATCATTCCCACTTTACTATTATTATTTTTGTTGTTGATGGTATTTTTTAATCCAACAATTTAAAAATTAATTTATTAAAATCGAAATTTTATTTAAGAATTTAATATTGACTAATAAATTTTTCTATACACAAAATGAGATTCAAATATTTCAAAACATTTATTTAATTAAACAAACTAATGAACTAACTATTAGATCAATTTAAATTAGTTAAAATCCCATTTTATTTATATATTTATTTTGTGTGTTTGGAATTTGGATCCTGTTGTAAGAATTTTTCAATTTCAACTGTCACACTAAGTTTTTTTCCTACAATAATTTAGATAATATTTAAAAAATGTTACCTAAACAATTTTAGGCAATCTTTTTTTTCAATTAAGTTATTAGAATTTTGATTCTGTTATTAGAGGTGTTCACGATTTAACTTGACCCAAAACCCAACACGAACTCAGTATATTTGTTGGGTTCATCTTTGTTAAATTTATCCAATGTTATTTTAAGATTATATTCTACGAAGGAAAATATTCTTTAATTTGGAGGTATCTTAATATGATAGGTGTCATTATTTGACTCTCACAGGTTTAATTTTGTATCTTTTGACAAGTATACGATATGAGTCTGTGATATCCTAGAACAAAGATGTTGAAATGTGGTGATAATTTCACTTATGAATGGAGGATAATTAATTATAAAATTCTTTGGTGTTAACTATGTGTTAAATCTGGCATGGGCATGTAAGTATTGTTCTGGATAGTCTTCACAGTGAAAGAGTTATGTAAAGTATAGAATCCTTTTAGTTAAGACTTTTGATCGATGATGATGGAGTTTTAATATGAATTTTGCTTTGTAATAGTTTTGAACTTTTGTTTTTCTCCTACTGTGTAGATAATTGAGAACTACTCTTACTTATCTTGAAAAAAAAAAAAAAAAGTCTCTTAGAACACAGATTCTGACCTTTATTTTACTTTGTACAATAATAAGGAAATCTATAATTTTAACTTGATATGCTTGATGTTACTATCTTCTTATTAACTATGTCAAGTCTCATCAGCAAATGTGTTCTTTTGTTTTAGATACATAGAACTTGTTAAAAAGGAAAGTTAACTGCATCTATCTCTGGTGCAGTATATGTGTGCAAATTATCATTGCTGGTATTTGTCACTTTATGCGCAGCTAAACAAATAGGTATTTATTAATTATTATGATGTTTAAAAGTTTAGTAGTTAAATAATTAATATTTAATTTAAAAATATAAAAATTAATAAATTTTAAATATTATAAAAATTAAGTTCGACAAAAATTTGACACCAAATATTGACCAACTATATATATCAATTTGTTTGTGCTGAATAATCCAAATACAAGTTTAAAGTGACACTTTATTCAAAATGTCAGAACATTCGGTGCAATAATCAAACTTCGTAGTTGGAGCGAGATGGGGAATACGAACAGTTACTCATATTTGAATCAACAGGGGACCATTATTATTGTCAGTTTAATCCTTAGAAGCAAGCCAGTTTCCAACAGCAATTTTATTATTGATTTTTGTTTTTGCTTATTGTGCCTATTGCCCTATTGGATACAGTGGCCGGTGGCGGCTTAGGTGCCACTAGTTCTAAGTTTCTAACTTCTAAGTTTAAAACTTCACATTTAAGAAGGAATTTATTGTGAGGTATTAAAACATTGAAAGACTGAAATTTAATATTATGTTTATTGATTTAGAAATTGGTACTAAAATTTTTATTTTTGTTTTTAAAATTTTAGTATTTTAGTATTTCTAAAAATTAGGGATACATAGGAAATTAAAATTTTTAGAGATGGAAACTGAAACTTTAATAACATTTTATACCTAAAATACTCTCATTTTAATTAATTAATTCTAATTTTATCCTTTATGCAAATTAAATTAGAGTTTCATTCTTATCTCAATTTCTGTTTCTCACTTTGTACCAAACAGAATACTGAGATTTATTTCAATCTCTGTCTCTTAATCTCTGTCTCTTAGTCCCAATTTTTCCGTCTCTGTCTCTCCACCAAACACTACCTAAATGCACAAGAAAAATTACATTGGATACATTTATAAACTACCGAGATTAACTAGGATTTTTTTATTTAAATTAAATAAATATAATAATTACAGAAATATATTAAATATAAAAAATTATAGATGTGCATATGCATTTTATATTTTGGGTATAGAGAGAAAAAATACGTTAAATCTACAAATTGAAAACTCTGTGCCCAAAATATATTTAAAAAAAAGAAAAATCGAGTATACTCGAGATATGACAAAATTGGGTGTATTCTAACTAGGATATAGATAATAATAAATTTGAGTCACTATATTCGAGATACATGCATAAATGTATAGCTTTTTCTATACCCTAGATAAGTATATTTAAAAAAAGCTATATATAAGTAGTTTTTTGGCTCAACCATCTATGATATTAAATAATCTATCTCAATTCTATCAATTTCTTCTCTTCTTATTTCTCATACAAATGACCAGTAATCAATTTTTTTGTAGTAGTTTATCCCAATAGGATAATTAAAAACGGTGAAGAGGGAGTTATATTTGAGTGCAATTCACATTCGATGCTGCGCATTTATCGTGTTGATTCTCTAGATGCGCTTAAAATTGTCATTTTGAGCAATATGGAAGCAATTAGTTCAAAGAAAATTGGCAGTAGCATATAGATTTCTATCAATACTGCCTGGTGGAGGTTTTATTAACATGGGTTTTAGGTTAAAGTCGATAAGCACGTCGGTATAATATTCGATGTGCATGCTAGGCCAATGTCGTAACATATTACGGAGTGGTATGCTGAGGTTTATGACGTTGGTGGTGGTTCTGAGTCATCTTTTTCAATACCCGAAGCAATTCCGGTAGCGGCAAGACCGATTCTCTTTGCTGATCCTTGAGATAATGTTGACGTAGATTTCAGTAAGTTTGATTTGGATTATGTGGCCAAAACCGGATCATCCAACGAGAGTGAGTCCTCTGGGGAGTATGTGTCAGAGACTCCAGCTTTTGCGGGTGCTCGATTTCTTCTTCCCCCCGTTGGTGATTCCACAATTATTAGAACTTTCAAGTCATTATCACACTCTTAATTTGGATATGATACAACTAGAGGACCTTTTCAATCTTGGTGACAACGAAGATTACAACACGGATGGTGGGGTGGAATTTCGAGTGGGCTACATATTTAGGAGTAGAGATGTTATGCTGATGGTAGTGAAGAGTTACAGTATTCAAAGAAACACTGAATACAAAGTTTTTGAGTTGGATAGATTGAAATACCATTGTTGATGCAAGCAATTCTCTGTTGGGTGTCCATGGAGTTTCCATGAAGCACAACGGCAAAATCTGAACTATTGGTAAACATCATATTTTACAATATTCTAAATTATAGTAATGTTCATTAAAGTTTGTCCCATATGATAAAAATTATTAGTTCTCTTGTAGGGAGGTGCAGAGGTTTAGAGGGCCACATATCTATTTAGTGCCAATGATATCTCAAGATCATGCTTTATTGGATAGCACTTTGATTTGCACTGTTATCCTGCCAACTATACATGCTGACCCATCTGTATCCATACCAGTATTGCAAAGTGCAGTGAAACAAAGCTATCATTTCAAGTCATCTTATCGATAAGAGTGGATGGCAAAGCAAAAGGCGATTGCACATATTTATGGCGATTGGAAGAGTTGTACAATATAATTCCTATCCTCTTATAGACTTTGTCCCACTGCTAGGGGTGGCAAGCGTGGAAGTCCATCCCGCCCCGCCGAAAGCCCGTCTTATTGCGGGTTGACCCGCCCCGCCCCGCCTAGTGAGGCGATCCTAAAATCCCACCCCGTCCTGCTTAACTGTGGGCTTGCAGGCTGGTGGGCTAAGCCCACCAAATCTTTTCTTCTTTTTTTTACTATTAACTATTAAATGATATATATAATTTCACAATCATTTTAATAAATTTATAATTTCTAAAGGCATAAAAAAATTATAATTTTTATATTCACAAATATTAAAATTTTTGTAATTATAAATATCTAATAAACATAATTATAAACCAAATTTTTATCCAAAACATAATTATAAATATTGTCTCCAAAGCAAAATAAATATAATCCAAAACATAATTATAAATATTGTTTCCAAAGCAAAATAAACATAATCCAAAACACTCAATTTTCATCTTCATTCTCTTGTAAGTTGGGTTGAGAGAAGTTAGATTTTGCCCAAACAATTACAAAAATACCCCCTTGTAAGAAAAATACTAAGCCCCGCGGGGAAGCCCGCCCCACCCTGCCAAAGTCTGCCAAAACCTGCGGTTTAAGCGGTGCGGGTTAGGCAGGCTTTTGCTATTTGACAATCCCAAATTTCCATCCCGGCCTGCCTTTTTTAGCGGGTGCGGGCTGGCTTGGCGGGTTTAGGCCTGTTTGCCACCCCTGCCCACTACCTCCCTGGCACCATACATGATTGTGTCGCTGTTCCATACTACAATGAAAATCTCGTTGACAGAGAGTGTAGCCAACTTGATAAGGTATTTTGGGTCTTTCCCTCATGTATCGAAACTTTTAAGCACTACAAGCCGTTTGTGTCAGTTGATGGGATGCACTTATATGGTAAATACGGGGAAGTGCTACTAATTGTTGTTGCACAAGATGAAAACAATATTCTGCCCATAGCATTTGCACTTGTGCAATCTGAGTCCACCAAATCATGGTCATTTTTCCTGACAAACTTGAGGCAGCACATCACTCCGCAAGATGGTATACTTCTCATATCAGATTTCATCGCCCCTAGCCGTCTTGAACAAGAACACACCAACATTGAATGGGTCCTCTATCCGATGCTGCTATCCATCAAGCTGCCTCTTGATCCTATCCACATGGTGAAACTCCACAAAGTGGAAGCACACTAACGGCACCACCGCTCTCCAGGTACGAATCTCCCCAGTGCTCCTAATCCAGTCAAGAGCCAGCTGTTGCAATTGGGGATCATCGAATGGTTATCCACCGAAACTGCAAACATGCATAATAGTCTATTTAGCACTAAAAGAGTAATTTATGTATATCATAGGCAGATTCTTAAGCATCATACATCGTCTAACCCGAGAGCATCAAGCCTATGCCGCAATCATAGGCCTCTGTCATGATGGTGATCTCTTGTCTATTGTCCAAGTCCCGCCAACCTAGAAATCAAGGTGTTATACTCACAACTTAATATTACACAGGGTAACAAACAAAATACAAATAAATAATAATTATCTCTAAGCAAGAAAAAATCGAACAACATCATAACCGGCGGGATAGAAAGACAGAAACATGTGGTAGATCCACGACATGACTAACGGCATGTAACTGGCAATGTCCGTTGTATCACACCGGGTAGTGCTACAAAGCGAATGATAGGTGGGCGACAGCAATGCAGAGCCTCAAGACAACCGTCTGCAAGCATCAAAGTCCTCCAGGAGGGGAAACCATCTAAGGGGGACAAGGTTGGCCGATTTGTTTGTGAACAAAAAACTCTGCCCAATCAACATAAGTAGGTAACACTGGACATACTAATGGAGGGTAGATGCGTTTGCCCCTGGTAGAATGTGGGCCACCCTGTTTCTGAGCCAAGTCATCCTGAGCACGAAAACCTACTTCATGTCCTCTGGCTGGGGTGGAGGCCTATCACCGAGCAAGTTCTTAACCCAATGCCATGTAGGATGCCCATGGAACTGCTGAAAATCTCTAGTGCAGCCGCCTATTGGGTCACCATATGTGTACAAACTAAGATGGTATGCTACGTCTTGGAGTGTGATAGTGACCTCGCCCACGGGAGATGAAAAGTATGAGTCTTCGATCTCCACTTCTCCACAAATAGAAAGAGTAGGACATTGTCGAAGATGAAATCCCTTAGCTCTACTGCATGTCAGAACCCTGACTCCCAGATATATGGTAATAACACATCAGGAGGTGGGATATCCAGCATCATCCGACGTGATAATAGCAATCTAGGTGCCTGGTTGATCCGAGCCAGCTTGATACAGAAGAAAGCCTATTAGGAGATTCAGAGATACAACGGGAGGAACACGTGTTTCATGGAAACGATCTCACAGGATCACTCCAAGTTAGACTCGGACACGATTGTTGAGGCTATGAAGCCGTTGGTTGAATTCGACCCATCCATAAAGGTCAAATCTATAATTGTAGAGGTCCATGCAACATTCAACTACACTATTAGTTATCAGAAGGCTTGGCTGGCAAGGCAAAAGTCGATAACCAAGGTTTTTGGTGGATGGGAAGAATCTAAGTTTTGCCATTGTGGTTCTTGGTAATGGTTCAGAAGATGCCTGGTTCACAAGTCCAAATAGAAACACGATCCTTGTATAATGGGAGTCAAGAGGTGGGACGGTGTTAGGATACTTCATCGGGTATTCTAGAGTTTCAATCCATGCATAAGAGCTTTTAAATATTGCAAGCTGCTAGTTTAGGTTGACGGGACCCACCTATATGAAAAATATAAAGGCTACCTTTTGGTTGCAGTTGCGCAAAATGGGAATCAAAACATTGTACAGATTGCTTTTGCCATTGTAGAGGGAGAAACTGCTTATGCATGTCACTTTTTTCTCAGTAATTTACGAACACATGTTGTAAAAAAGATGGTGTGTGGATAATCTCCGATCGTCATGAGTCAATCCGGGCCGCAGTAAATCATAGCGGAGGTGATTGAAAACCTCTGAGAGCATGGTGGATGTTTTGTATTCGGCACATTGGTAGTAACTTCTTGTGGGAATTCAAGGTTTCGTACTTGCAAAAGCTTGTGGTCAACATTGGGTATTTAAGGACAGTAGAGGAGTACAACGCCAACTACAGGAGGTTGCAAGAACGAGGCGAGACATATGTTCGTTGGTGCGACAACATCGAACGTCCCCAATGGGTGTTGGCATTTGACGAGGGACATCAATGGGGTACTCATCTAAGTCGTGCCTCTACCTCAGCTGCTCCCCCACTAGCTGATAGAGGAGGGTTGAGTGGTTATGGTGCTCAATCCTCAGCTGCTCCACAGAAAATGTCAGCTCCCCAATGGATGTGGTCAACTGGTCCTAGTAGTTACGGGGAGGGAAATAGAATCCTTAAAGCATCTCTGGAAGCTCCTGTTGAGGAGGAGGAACTGGCTCCTGTGGTGGTGCATGTCCATGCTCCCTAGAATACTTCATACCCCTTCTAGTGATAGGTCAGTTAATGTCAATAGGGGTATCGCCATCAATGCAGACTCCAGCCTCAGCACACAGGTGGAAGATGAGGTGAGGGAAGGCCAATCTCGTAGAGGTGTAGGCCTTCTCGGTTATCCGGTACAGCTCCTAAGGAATCACACAGTGTACCTTCACCTTATTGCCAAGCATGATGCAATGGATCATCACTCCTCGGTCCACTGTAACCACAGACCGATTACTCGTAGGGACGATAGACTATTGAATGAACTCCAACCAACCCCGAGTAACCGGCTTTAAATCATGCCTACCCAGCTAGGGGAGACATATGTCTATAAAAACCTGGTCCAGCCTCTGGTCAGTGTTGACCCTCTGCGTGTGAGAATGAGGTTCGCCTCTGGATGGTGGCAGATGAAGTGTCTCCTTCACACTCTCGGGACTAAACTCCATGATCGCCCCTCGAACTGCAGTGCATCAGTTTTTTGGGTCTGGGTTCACGCTATATGCATGCTTGAAAGTCACCCAAGCATTGGCGTAGAACTCCCTGACCATAAGTACGCCCACCTTGGTTACAGGGTTGGTCAGAATTTCCCAACTCCGTCTCAGAATCTGTACCTAGATTTTTGGGTACTCCTGGTTGAAGCTCAAAACGGACTTCGGGGATCACTTTCTTCTTGTTCACAACTTCATAGAAGTGATCCTCATGGTTCTTGGAAAGGAACCAGGTGAAGTCATAAGGGCCGGAGGCAGGAGCCTTCTCTTTTCTCTTCTTTGAGGAAAAGTCACCAATCTTTGGTGCCATAGGGGTAGTGAGAAGAGAGAAAAAGCGGAATGCCTAACACCAAACTTAAAAATTTTACTCATTCTCGAGTAAAGTAAAAGACAAAATATAAAAAGAAGATAGAAGAAGGGAATGTGGAATAGGGAAGCAAAAGAGAAATAATAGTAGAAGGAGGGGGCTACGTTTAGTGGCGTAAAAGAAAAGGGGAAAAGATAATGTATGAAAAGGAGATAGTAGGATGAAAGATGGTAGTTAGAGGTGTGGGGATAAGAGGTGAGAAAGTGGGTATTTATAGAGGTTGGGGGTGGGTTTGGTTATAAGGGTTAAGGGTGGGAGAGAAATGAAATTTGAATGTGGTTAATAGAGAAGAGAGATTGATGGGATTGATGAGTGGTAATTGGGTGGAGTGGGGAGTGAGTTGAAAGATTAATAGGATTTGATAGGTTGATAGGAGGTGATTTGGGAATTGGGTTGGATGAATGTGGATGGGATAGTGGGTAAGGGATAGAGAGAAGGGGTGGGTTGAATGGTCAAAGTGGGTGGGGGTTGGAGATTTAACCATTGGTTAAACTCCCTTCTTCACATTCGAAACTGACGTACCTAGTGCTAAACGCCAATGACACTTCTTTTTTTTTTTTGGACGAGTCATTTGTGGTGCTAAATGCCCTTGGTGGGGTGAAAACGCGCCAACCTCTGCCTGTCTATTCGGGGAATGCTAGTCCCCTTGCTCCATTCCTGGCGCTAAATGCCTAGCTTGGCGTTTAGCGCCAGAGCTCTTCGAATTCTCTTTGCTCCAGGGTGTTCTGTTCTTCCTTCTGAGTCCTCCTGTCCCTGTTTTAAGTACTGTATATGATCACAAATAAAATTAAACCAAGAAAAAATTATGAAAAACAATGAAAAGTAAATGAAACTCAAACTGGAAATAAAAACTAAAGGATACTCTTGGTTGGGTTGCCTCCCAACAAGCGCTTTTTTACCGTCACCAGCTTGACGGTCAGCTCCTCTAGGGAGGATGGTCTAGGGGCTCAGGTCCTCACCCCTCACTGTGAATCTCTTTCTTGTGCTATCATGGATCAACTCAATATGCTCAAAAGATAGGATCTTATTCACTGTATGAGGTAGGACTGGACTTCTAGTGAACACCACTTTTGTTCCTCTATTCCTTGGATGCCTTCTTCTTGGGACCTCTTTCCTCCTTGGTGGGTGATGAATGCCCAACACCAAACTTAGGTTCGATATCAGGGAGAATTGTATTGGTTCCTATCAAGGGAGGAAGCTTAAGCAATGAACTTTGCATGAAAGTATCTCCCTCTCCAGAGAGTGATGAAGGTTTAAAAACTTTGAATACCAAGTATTCCTCATGCAGCCTCAGGACTAATTCACCTCTCTCAATATCAATCAGATCTCTCTTGGTGGCTAAAAATGGTCTTCCTAGTATTATGGAGTCATTTGCATCCTCTCCCATATCAAGTTCCACAAAATCTGCAGAGAGGAAAAGCTTTCCAACCTTGAATAAGACATTTCCACTAGCCCATGTACCTGCCTCAGAGATTTGTCTGCCATCTGTAGTACTATCCTTGTAGGCTGTTGGTGTGGAATTTAAAGTCCACAAACTAACCGACAAGTGCACCAGGTTGTACCAAGTAATACCTCAGGTGAGTGAGGGTCGATCCCACGAGGATTGATGGATCAAGCAACAATGGTCAAGTGATTTTCTTAGTCAGACAAACAAAAAATAGTGTTTGGGTCTCAATTGCATTAAACAGTAATTCAGAGAATCAGAAAGCAAGCAGTAAACGGGTTGTGAAATATATATGGAGAAACAGTTAAGGCTTCAGGGATATCTATCTTTCGGATTGACTTTTCTTATTAACTATTTTAATCATGCAAGATTCTATTCATGACAAACTATATATGGTAAACCCTAATTTTTTTTAGACCTTTTTAGTCTCCTCTAACCTTCATCAACCGCCAATTTCTTGGTCACTTAATTCCAATTAGAGGGTGAAGTTCAATTCTAGTTATATGCCACAGAAACCCTAATTACCCAAATATAAGTGGATTATATGTCACGTATCCCGTTAAGTCCAGATAATTAGAAGTTTAGAAGAAATTGTTTTCAAGCTGTTGTTCAAGTAAAGACCTTTTCCAAGTTATACAAGAACTCAATTAGAACGAGGGTCATACTTCCGTCCCACCCAAATTCATAAGATAAAGAACGAAAATAATTCTTGAAATAGAAATCAGTACATGAATTAAAATAAAAAAAATAATAGTATCAATCCATACAATAGACAGAGCTCCTAACCTTAACAGTGGAGGTTTAGTTGCTCATGGTTTCGAGAGAAAACTAGGATTTAAAAAAACTATAAATTGCAAAATGAGGTATGAGATAAGAGAAGAGCCCGAAGGGATGATTCTTTTCCCTTTTGTATCTAATCCTAATTGATGTAAATTATATTTCCTAAAACTAAATAATATATTTTCCTATTTTTAAATAAAATACAGTTTAATCAGAATTAAAAGCAAACAATCCGTGTGAGCCTTGTAAGCGTGGGGACCACTTGGTTATTATCATGGTTGGCGTCTAACTTCACTAATGTGAAGTTGGGCGTGGCTGAGGCAGCGTGACTTAGCGTGACTTTGGGGCTGGTGTGAGTGTTTGCTGCGCCTAACTTGAGAAGGGATTGCGCCTAACTTAAAGGAATCAAAACCAATTTGCATGCTGATGTTGTGTTTGGCGCCTAACTTGAGAATTCTCAAGTTAGGCACAGCCTTGGCAGTGTGTCTTCAACGCCTTGGTCTTGTCCTGGTGCCTAACTTGACATTTCTCAAGTTAGGCGCCACTTTGGCTGCCTTGGTTTCATGAGTTTAGTTGATCTTGGCGCCTAACTTGAGAAACCTCAAGTTAGGCGCCACCCTTGCAGAGTTGATGGAGAAGAAGTATGGACTATTATACATTTTTGGAAAGCTTTGGAAGTTAGCTTTCCAACGCCACTAGAATCACATCAATTGGATCTCTGTAACTCGAGGTATTTAGGTCTGAGTGCAGAGAGGTCAGGGTTCACAGCATCATTCGCCTTCTTCTCTTTTTCTACGGAAACTCCATAAAATCCATCCGAATGCTACCTGAAATAAATAGAATTGCACACGAATCAAAGTAGCATCCATGGTGGCTAAAAGATAATTAAATCTTGATTAAACTCATCAAATTGAATGCAAATTCACTTGGAAAAAATAGGAAAGATGCTCACGCATCAGCTATGTCTCTTGAATTTGTAGCTTCTTCATCATAGACAAGGGCATCAGATTGATACTTGAACCAAGTTCACAAAGAGCTTTGTCAAAAGTGATATTCCCAATAGTACAAGAAATCTGAAAGCTCTCTGGATCTGGCATCTTCTTCGGCAGCTTGCTCTGAATGAGTGCACTACATTCCTTGGTCAGCACCACTATTTCATCTCCCTTTAAGGCTTTCTTCTCAGAGAGTAAGCTTTTCATGAATGCCGCATAGGGAGACATTTTCTTCAGAATCTCAACAAAAAGAATATTGACTTGTAACTTTTTAAAGACCTCCAAGAACTGAGAGAACTGCTCGTCCTTGGTCTCGTCTTGGAGCTTCTGAGGGTGTGATACTTCAGGCTCTTGTATAGGTGCCCTAGGTGGGGCATGTAATAGTGTAACTCCAACCTTTTTTGGGGCTTCTTTCTCCTCCGACCTCTTAGCAACTTTCACCTCCTTCTTCAGTATGGATTTGTTAGCCATTGTGAGGGTCTTACACTCTTCTCTTGGGTTAGTCACTGTGTCACTAGGAAGAGTGTTAGGAGGTTTCTCAGGTATTCTCTTACTCAGCTGTCCCACTTGCATCTCCAAATTTCTGAGTGAAGCTCTAGTCTCCTGTATAAAACTATGAGTACTCTTGGAGAGCTCAGCAACTACTAAAGCCAAATCAGAGTTGCTTTGAAATTGAGTAGATGCCTACTGTGGTTGAGAAGCTTAAAATTGACAGTTGTTGAAATTATTGAACTTATTTTGATTGAATCTACCGTGAGAGTTGTTATTGAAATTCGGCTAGCGCTTTTGAGGTTGCTCTCTCCACCCAAAGTTAGGGTGATTCCTTCATCCCTGATTGAATGCATTCGAATAAGGATCATTATTGGGATTTCTAGAGAAATTTCCCATATAATTAACCTTCTCAAGAGTGGGTGAGCATAACCATAATTCTCCTCTTGGTTGAGGCATCCACTCATGTCATAAAGTGCATCTTGAGTATTAACAGCTGAGACTTGCATCTTACTCAAGTGCTGAGAAATCATGCTGATTTATTGTGACATGATCTTGTTCTGAGCTAGAATGGCATCCAGGGTGTCCACCTCTATAACTCTTTTCTTCACAGAATTCACAGGATTCCTCTCAAAAGAGTACAGCTATTGGTTGTTAGCAACCATCTCAATAAGTTTATTAGCCTCTTCAGGCGTCTTCTTCATGTGCAAGGTATAAAACCCAAATAATTAATAAATAATTAATTCATAAATTAATACTTATTCAAGAAAGTTAGAAAATTAAATTTTATAGTTTAATATGATAGAGCAAATTAAAATAAGAAATTTGACACTAATTTTAAAGAATTTGGCCCAAGATTGGGCCGAACGGGCCAAACTGGACGAACCGGACCCACATTGGGCCCAAGGCCCAACCCAATTCAACCCAAACTAAACAACTCAGCACCCCCTCCCTTCTCCACACTCATTTCACGCTGAAGCTCAACAATAATGGGGGGAAGAGCTATCTCAAAAAACAAACCTTCACTTAATCTTCAAATCCAAAAAACTTTTGATCTGGAGCTCCAATCGCCGCACCGTTTGCGGCCACGCGGCCAACGCGTCGAGCTTTACAAAGCCTAGTCATTGATTAGGTATGAAATTCACTTTTCAGTTTCAGTTTCAGTTTCAGTTTCCTCCTCCCTAAATTTCTAAATTTAATGAACAATGATATTGAAAATTATTTAATTTCGGTGTTTAGGTTCGAATTAGCTTGTGGATTTTGTCGGGTTTAGCTCACTTGAGTTGTGGACAAGGTAAGAACCCTAACCCTCTTGTAGATTTTTGAGATTTTGAGTTTAGGGATTAATTATAGTGATATATGTGGATTAGATTGAATATTGTTGGTGTAAAAATCAAATTGGAGGTCGAACTTGTGAAATTGGAACTCTTTTGAAGAGAATGGAAGCTTGAGATCAATTTTAAAAGCTAGGATTCATTGGTGAGGGGCTGTGGTTGATAGCTTGTAGTGCGAGGAACACTTGAGGTGTTCCGAGTTTATCAGGAAAATCGGCCAAGGTATAGTTTTGGTTTCTCGTATCTAAAATATAATGTGTCGTGAAAACTTAGGCTAGTGACCTTAAGATAGGAATTAAATTGTGATGTTGTTGTTGGTTGATATTGATTATTATGTATGTGATTAATGGTTTAGAGGTTGTGATAGAGGCTTGTATGAATGATTTGTGTAATTTGGTATATGTATAATGGTTAGTGAATTTGAAGTTGTTGTTGGTACTATATTAGAGGTGAAGTTGATATTGTATTTGACATAAATAATTGAGGATGTATATTGTATATTATTTAAACTTGAATTATTGAGTTGAGATTGATAAAAGTGGAGAATTGGTAGGTTGTGGGATGAATAAGGAGGTTGGAAATGTGATTTGGGAGTGCTTGATGCTATTATGGTAAGGTTTGGTTTGTTTTTGAAGGATTTAGAATTGGTATGTTTTTGAAAGTGGATGTTTGTATAGTTTAATGAAAACTATTATTTTTGACCAACTTTGGCAGAGCATAACTTGGCCTCCGAACCTTTAATTTTTATCAAATTTATCTAGAAAGAAAATTTGGTCTGAGAGGTTTATAACGTTCGAAGAACGGAGGAAAAATAGTTTAAAACAAGAAAGTTATGTGCGATCAAAGTTTGGTGTGCAAAATTGAGATTTTGGACTTAGTAGCTTTTTGAAACTTCTGTTAAGCATGCGTACACGAGAGACACGTGCGACATGACCATTTGCTACTGCCCCAAAGGCTCGCGTACGAGGGATGTATGTCAGTTACGCGAATGTGTCGCTTTCTTTAGTTGCATACGTGACCACATGGCACGCGACGTGGGAAATGCTCTCGGGTTGAGGAGCTCGGGTATGCGAACTAGTGATGCGTACACGAAAGGTCTAATTTTGTAAGGGTGCATACGCGAAGGGTGACACGCGATGCGAGTACACTACGGGTTGCACTCCTCGTGTACACGAGAAGAGGTCGCGTACGTGAGCCCCTGTTTTTCCAAAAACTTGATTTTTGACTCTAAATGCATTCCTTCAGCGTTTAAAACCCTTTTTACTCTTGTTTAAGACCTGGTAGGTGGAATTTGGGTAGAGAAGTATACTTAGGTAGCATTTGTTTACAGAGACTGGAACTGAGACTGAGAGACAGAGACTCAGTATTATGTTTGTTGAGCTAGAGACTGGTACTTAGATTTCTGTCTCCATCTTCAAAATTTCAGTATTTCAGTACCTCCAAAAAGTAGGGACATTGGAGACAGAAAAATTTAAAGACGGGGACAGAAATTTTAATTATAATTTGTACTTAAATTACCCCATTCTAATTTTATAATTTCAAAATTACCCTTAATGCAAATCAGGGCTTCTTGATCAACCCTCGTGACTCATCTTCTCATTCTTCTTCGGAACAGCCACTATAGCCGCTCAAGCATTCTTCTTCAAGAACAGCCACCGCGTCACCACTGGCCTCGCCACCGCTAGGTAAGTGATTTGCCGCTTGCGAGTTCATCTTTGTAGCCCCCCATCTTCTCATCTTCTCTTTTTCTCCTTCACAGGAAAATCGAAGAACGAAGTTGCCGCCTCTCCTCGATTGCTGTCCACCTCAACTATTAACTCCTCGTCCGAACTACTCTGACCCAGGTTAGTTTTATACAAATGTTGTTTAATTTACTGATTCCTTTCATCTTTTCCGTCGTGCCCTAATCTTTGGATTTGTTCGTGACCTAGCATTGGGACTTTTCTCTTCTTGTGATAATCAATTTGATCTGTGGATTTAACCATTATTTTTGTAATGCTTAAATCAAATTTGTTTGTATTTGAAAGGTGTATTTGCACTCAGAACCTCTTTGCTTGGTTTGTAATTATTTTTGTTAATAGTGTGAAGTAGTAGCATTGAAGTTGAAAAAATTCTTTGCCTGGTGTGAATTTGTTCGTGACCTAACTAACCCATTTATTTCAGCTTTATAATTAATGAGTTTATGATATTTACTTCCTTTTAAGTGCCACTAATTGGATCATTACTCAATTCATTAGCCTAACTACATCTATTTGTTGATTTCATTATGGATTATACTTTTTTTTCTAATTTTTTCATGTCTGCGACTACTATTGTTCCATGTCTGCATAGAGCTCTCATTAGCCTAACTCAATTGGATATAATATTTATTTATTTAATGCACCGTGTCTTTGATTAGAATGAAATTAATTAGCCAATCAGAACCCACTTTAATAAGTTTCCAGGTCTATGTTTGGTTATGGATTAGTGCAGCTTCATACCTCAATAGGTGCAGTTTCTGTATAAAACCAAACTCAATTACCCAACCATTAGCCATCTATTGCTGACTAGCACAAAAGTAGGAGTGATATTTTCGTTGTGCATAAATATAAAACTTATTTAACATACACAAACAGCATTTGGTTTATATATTAGAACTATTGCTAGGTAGGCTACAATTCTTAACATAACTAGTTGAGTGGAAGAGTGTTTATTCTCTAAACTGGTAAATAAAATTGTTGAATGTACCTGAAATCATATAAATATGCTTGATATAGTTTAGGTGATAATGACAGCACAGTTATTTGTGTCAAGTGTAAACCACTTCACATTTTAATTATCAAATCTTCTTTTTTGCCTTTTGGAAGAGTTTGATGTGCTTAAAGTACCTGAAAAAGTCACTTTCAGTATATGAAATGAGAGAGAAAAATCGATATTATCATTTTTATTATGTTTCTATTGTATTTCCTATTTAGAGAAGTAAATAGAGTTACATGTCTTTTGATTCCAGTTTCTTATTCTTATTTTTGGTTCTAAGAAGATATAGCAGATTTTGCATGAAGAAGTGTCAGATTTATTTGAATGGCCAACTACTTGCTAATGCCATTGTTAGTGTAAACGAGAACTTTAAGGTCGGTGAGAAGCTTACACAGCTTGGGTTCGATGATGAAGAGGTGGTGAAGGCAGTTCTGAAGTTTGCTGAGAGTCCGAATGTGTATGCACACTTCTAGGGCTTGTCAGATTCACAGAAAATTATCCTTGTGCGTTCCATTATCTGAAGTTGACTGTTGATCGACACTTGTTATATGGATTTGGCTTAGGGTATTAAGTTTTTCACTATAGGGATAGCTTATTTTGTGAGATGGTTATATTTTACATGGTTTAACGTACAAACTTATATTTGGTATACATTTGGCTGTATATTTTGATATTGCCTTTATCTTGGTCTGTATTGAATAGGTTTTGTTGGCTTAGTATAATATTTTTAGTAGTGTGGTATTACCTTTATTTTGGTCTGTATTGAGTAGATTTTGTTGGCTTAGTACAATATTTTTGATATCCTAACTCCCATGGTCTGTATTTTTGGTGTCATAACTCCCATGGCCATCTAACTAACTTCTCAGAAATGATTTAACTAAACTAGATTAACTATTTCAACTATCACAACTAACTTCTGCAGAATCTTTAGCAATGGGTCTTTGATTCATTCTAAGTTGAGGTCTCCCAAATGGAGAAAACACTTGGTCTTATTACGATCTATAACCCAATTAATTGGACATAGTTCTGAGTAAGAAAGGGAAAGCAAAACAGTTGAATGCCAAAGCATGAATAGTAGATAAATTGAGAATACCTTCAAATTTTAAAAGAATATATACTAAGTTACAAATTGAGAAGAATGACACATATCCAACCCATTTATGCTTAAATCTCTTTTGATCCCTTTCGAGTAAATTACTTAAATTAAGTGACTCACACGTTGCAATATTATCACAACATAAAACAACTTTCTTCAGCAATAAAATGCATCATACATGCGAATTTGACTAAAAATAAGTGTATACACATATTGAAACATGTACTCATTTTATATTTAAAAAAAATTACACAATTTGTTGCTTGTCTATTTCAATTCAAAGGTCACACTAGAACTTAAATTGCTGAGTTATCACATCTTTACATTCGAACATCCTACAATTACAATAGTTACACAGTAATTTAAATGAAAAAACATTTGAATAGGGTGACTTGATCTAGTAACTCCATTCAATCTGATTTGATACAAAGGTGAGGCCATTAGTACCCTCGTCTTCAGCAACAGAGTATCAAACATGGATGCCACCAATTTTTTCCGCTTCAAGGAACAATGTAGATGTTCAAAGATAATACACATATATAGGATATGCAACTGTTTGAGCACAGTATTACTAACACTATAAAATGGATCAGAAACTAGGCTTTATATGAAGTGTCTTCAAGCAATAGCCTCCTTTGCTCTCTTCTTATTGAAGATTGATCATCAGCAGCTTCGTTGAAAAGATCAACGCTTCTCAAAAAGATCCCTTTAGCATTAATTACCATTAACCATAGTCAAGCAAATACTTAGAACATTCTTTAAGGAATTAGTAGTAGTATCCATGATGATGTCAATGGATATATTATTATCTGGTGGAATTGGGAAGGTGGTGTGGTTAACAATAACCAAAACAACTTGCACCTTTGATCTCTATAGCGATAATATGCACATCAAGTTTAGGAGAACAAATTTAACACCACAGGTCAAGTAACAAAGAGTAACTGCAACTTGGTAACTTCTTTTTTTTAATGATTTATGGTTCCCCAAATGGAAATGAGGGATTCACAAATCAGAAATAAGGGATTCACAAATCAGAAAGTCAGGGATTCAAAAATGCTATACGAAATTATCAATTTTGAACTTCATAAAATTAACAAGTAAATAAGATAAGTTGACAAAAGATACCATGTCCGCTGAGAGAAAAAGAACGGAGACCAAAAAAATAGCTCCGAAACGATGGCGACAGTGGCGATGCAAACCACAGGCGCGTAAATGGCAGCAAAGTCACAAACCTTGGGGAGCAACTAGCGCCATGAACATGAACCGATGGAGATGCGCCGTCGTCGTTCGGACCCTTGGAGGTGCTACCGGCGGTGGAGGATTCCTTCACCGGAAAGGAGAGGAGAAAGGGCAGATGAGAGGATAAAGGGGGTTAGGGTTGCTTGCTGAGAAAAATGAAATTGGATTTGGGGGTTAGGGCACTTAATTAAAATTAAGAGAATTTTGTAATTTTAAAATTTTAGTCTCTATTTTTATTTCAAACCAAATAGGATATTGAGACATAAATCAGTCTTGTATAATTCTTCACTAAACACAATACTGAATTGGATTTCTGTCTCTGTCTCTTGATCTCTATCTCTCTGTCTCTGTCTCTGTCTCTTGTCTCTGTCTCGCAAACAAACGTTAGCTAGATACTTTCCTTTCTCAACACAGAATATTATGGTCTTTAGTCCATGAATGTTCCTTTTTCTTTTCTCTCTAATCCTTTGGTTCATCAATACCTCACACATTCCATACTATTTGTCATCGTTCAATTAGATTGTGTTTATTTTTAAAAGTTGGATCAAACAAGACATGAAAATAAGATATAAATAATAAAGACACAAAATTTAATATTTTTATATTCTGTTTAGTGATAAAATAAAATAAATTATAAAAATTTAATATATTTTCATTTTTTTTATTCAAAAAAATTAAGAAAAAATATTACAATAAAAAATATAATTATAAAAAATTAACAAAAATAATAAAAAATAAAAAATATGTTTTATTTTTTGTTAGTATTTTTATGTTTTTTTGTTATGATAGACACAAAATATACTAATTCAATGTCTCTGAATGCAATGTCTCTATTCATATCTCATATGTCTTTGTGTGTCTATATTCCTATCTCAGTATTTCGTCCCTATAAATAAATATAGCCTTAATGACAACCATTTTCATTATTTTTGTAAATAATCCTAGATGAATTCATATATTGGATAGAAAATAAATGTGAGATTTTGTTGAGAATTTTGTAATATATTTAAGTGTATACAAAAAATCAATCACTTATAAAAAATATATATTAAAAATATGCAAAATAATACATATAAATATAAATAAATATATAGTAATTAATATAGTAACTAACTCTCGTTAAAATTATCTTATTTTCAACAAGTTTAAGTGAGAATATTAAATTAGTCTTATTAATTATTTTATTGCTAAATTTACTATATATGTCTTTTTACTTACTTTTTTTACTAAAATCAATATAGCTCAACTGACATAGTTTTTCCATACTTAATTAAGAGGTTGTGGGTTCGAATCTCTTATCTTTAGTAAAAAAAAAAAATTAATAAGAGTTACTAATGGAAAAAAGTTAATATATAATATTATCTAAATTTTTTAAATTAAAATTATTTTAGACCAAATGAAATCTTAAATAAAGTTTAAAAGTACCAATGAACAGTTGTTTCAGAAGTGGAAAAAGTAACAATTAGTAATTTCATTAATAAGATTAATTATGAGAATATTAACACAAATGAAGAACTATATATATAGTATTATAATAGACAACTGAACAAATATTTTGTTAATCTTAGCTTAGATTATTTGTAGAGTCTGAACTCCAAACAAAAAAGGGTACTCTTGTTATTTTATCTTCTTGATTATTATTATACTCAAGAAGGTCAATATTATATTATTCCATTTTCATAGTAATACAATTTTAACTTAGGCAAATTCTCCCATGTCTTTAACTTTAGTGTCGAAATTGCCGAAGTTATTTTTTACAGTAAGTTTTAAATATTAAAAAATTATTTATTTTTATATTTTCTAATTTAAATATTAATTTTTGTCTCTTTTTAGTAAGTTAGGCAAGTGTATATAGGCACCATAACATACACCTTCAACTTATTCATCACTCAATAGAACCCCTTGTGTGATTGATGAGTTCTCTCTCAATATCTCTGTGGCTTTGCTTCTGTTTCATTTTGGTTCTAAGATTTCCTAGTTCTCTAGCTAGACATTGACATCAAGTTTGTTCAACCTTTGCAGTTCTATTATTGTTGTTTCTTGTTGCATACGATAATCCTAGCGCTGAGGCAGGGCAGAACGTGTTTTTCGAATTCATTTATGGCTTATGAGAAAAGTTTAAGAGTCAATAAAATTTAGAAATAAATGAAAGATTCTTGTGCTAACAAAATGATACCAGATTTTTGTTATTAAAATTTATTTTGATTCTTTTGAATACCAATTTGGTATTTACCTCTAAAATTTATTATTTTTAGTCAATATTTTTAGTTATTAATCTAATTTTTTTAATTAAATAATCTAACAATATATTTTTAATTTATATTTTTAAATATTAATGATTAACTGCTAAAAAAAATAAATTCTATTAGTCTTTTACTGTTCCTTTTTATTTACTTTGTGTATGCGTGTGAGAATGATCCAATAGTTAAGAGAATATTATAAAAAAAATGATAAAATTAAACAAAAAGAAAACGTGTTATTGTCATGAAACTATTTTAAATTATTAATTAGAAACACATGAATTGTTACACAACTTTTACGATTTTTTCATGTCATAGTCTTCCGTTTTGGAAATTGCATTGTGAATTTTGTATAAATACTTTTTATTTATTTGTTTTATACTTTTTGTTTTAAGTTAGAATCATATTTTATACTTTTTATCAGTTATGTAATGTGAATAATAAGAGTAACATAACTATGAAAATAGATTCTAGTAAATTTGTTACAGAGTCAATAACTTACACCACAAGTTAGTTACTTGTAGATTTTTAGTTTGAGTTGTTGTTAGTTGAGGATCTTATTCTTGTATAAATAGGTGTTTAGTTTTTTTATGATGTAATTTAATTTTGGTTTAATTATTCTGTTGATCTCTATAGTTTCGTAAAATTTTCAATTAGGTTCCTATACTTTTTTCTTTTTAATTGAGTCCCTACACTAAATTTTTTTTCAATTAAGTCCTTCTTTATAGTAATTGGCTTAATTTTATAGGAACCCAACTAAAAAAAAGAATTGGTATAAGGACCTAAATAAAAGAAAAAAAAAGTGTAAGGACCTAATTAAAAAAAATTTAGTGCAGGGACTCAATTAAAAGAAAAAAAAGTATAGAAACCTAATTGAAAATTTTACAAAACTATAAGGATCAAGAATAATTAAACCTTTAAATTTCTCATATCACACTTAATTAAGATCTTTAGTCTAATCTAGTTGTAGCCCTTATTGTTTTCAATAAGAAAGTCATCATCTATTCCATTCCTGATAAAGTGAATGAGGATAACTTCGTGGTTTGAAAATAACTTGCACTTTTTATAATTCAGATCCAAAGTTTCAATGATCATCTCTTACTAGATACAATTCCTCCTGAATTCAATTTCAAAGCGAATAAAGCTGCTGGGAAAAAAAGCTTCAACAAAACATCAAGAATGGCTCTTGCAAGACTACAATCTATGTACATGGTTTCTTTCTTACGTGGATGCTAATTTCAAACAAAGAATGGTGCATTGTGCATTTGTCTATGAAATCTGGGATTGCTTGCAATAATACTTCTTTTCTTTTAACAAGACAAAGACAAGAAAGCTGAAAATTCAGCGGAAAAACGTGCAACAAATTAATCTTCCTGTCTCTGAACTCGTTAAAAAAGTTAACAAGGTTGTTGATTCATTCTCTGCACTTGGTCATTACGTTTCTCACATAGATCATATTGACGCCATTTGTGAAGGCCTTCAAACCAAAATATATAGTTCTCAGTCATTACCACATTTGTGAGAAGTTGAAGCACACAAGGACATGCTTGAAAAGTTCAAGAGCACTTTTCTTGGAGTTGCTCAGGCACATTTTGCACAACAGAATAATTTTCAACAATTAACATATTCTAATAGTGGAATTGGTGGTCGAAGAGGTCATGGTGGACGCTTTAACCATGGAGGACGAGGTTCTTGGCTATTGAACTCTAGGCAATGCTAATTGTGAAATCGTCTTGGTCATATGGCTCCTCAATGCTTCTTTTTCTATGATTTGAACTATTAAGGATCCTCATCAATTGCACTGTCTTAATCTTTCTTTTTTGCCCCTACCCAGACTCTACTACCACCACCGTCATCTTTTCATCAGCCTATACTCAAAACCTACATTACTACACCATTGACAGTTTCAAAAGCTTCATGATAACTTAATTCAGAGGCATCTCATCACGTTAATCATGATGATTCTAACCTTCTTTTGGCCTCTGATTTTACAGGTTCTGATAAACTCTTTATAGCAAATGGGACAAGTATTCCTGTATAAGAAATTGGACATTCAATTCTTATTGATTTTGTTATCAACTAAATTTTTCATCTTAAGAATCTTTTCCATATTCCAAAAATTGCTAAAAACTTACTTAGTGTCTCTAAATTTTGCCTTGATAACAATGTATTCTTTGAATTACATCCTTTTCATTATTTTGTCAAGTCACGGGTCAATGAAAAGATTCTAATTTGGGGGCTATTAAGCACGGTCTTTATGTTTTTGATAACCTCAAACCTTCTATTGTTCCTATATCTCATCATGCATATTTTTCTGAATTTGTTACTGTAGATTTTGACATCTTAGGCTAGGGGATTTTTTATTTTAATAAATAAAATAAATGTAATATTTATCAAAATAAATATTTTTTAGAGAATTTACTGATTTAAATTCCCTTGTTATATCTCATTTACACTGGAAACGAGATAATTTTTCACATATTTCGTTTACAGTGTAAACGAGATATGGCAAGTAAAGCTGGCACGTGTATATCTTGTTTACAGTGTAAACGAGATATACACTGTAAACGAGAGGTGTGGAGTTTGGGGTCGGACACAGGTTCAGAAGCCGAGAGGTGGTGCTTCAAAGTGTGAAAAACTACAGTATTCACAGGAGTGTTGAGTACCGGATGATAGAGTCCGACCGATTAAAGTACCATGTGCAGTGCTGTCAAGCCGATAGTGGGTGTCAATGGAGCCTCCATGTGGCCCTTCGTCAGAATCTCGGATACTGGTAAGTTCAACTTTAATTGTGAATTTGAGTAGTTTTGTATGATATGTTATTTTGGTTATAGATGATTTGTAAGAATAAATTTTTTGTTGTCAGTAGGGAGGTTCAGAGGTTTGGTGGACCACACGGCTGTCTGGCACCCACCATGTCTCAAGACCATCGTCAGTTAGATAGCAGCCACATCTGCAGAGTCATATTGCCCTTGATTCAGTCCAACCCATCTGTGAGTATTCAGGTGTTGCAAGGTGCGGTCCAGGCAAGCTATCACTTCAAACCGTCATACAGAAAGGTGTGGATGGCAAAACAAAAGGCAATTGCACGGATCTACGGTGATTGGAAAGAGTCGCACAACAAGGTGCCGAAATCAGGAAATTGTCAAAAGTAAAATCCCTAAGGGGCACGGTGTCGTCGAATCCGGCCTCAGCCAGATACGGGACAATAGCGTCCAGTGGAGGTAAAGTATGGCTCACTCACCGGGGCAGTAGGAGGTGAGGCCTCTGAATAATGACAACCAAAAATAATATTTAAATTATATAAAATCATTAATAACTTATAGATTATTTTTTAACATTTTAAAAAATTAATTTATATTGATAATATTTATCTCTCAAAACTCTCTAGATTAATGATTTTTATTATTACTTTTATTACAAATTAAATAATATAATACAACAAAATAAAGTCTTAAACTTCTAAGAAAAAAATATCAAAATTTATTAACGTAAACAGTATTATACTATAATGGCTGAATTTATAAATACTATAACATAGCACATGAATAACAGAGTTCCAAACTAATAATATTTATGTCATACCAACCTAGTACAAGCGCATAGAGTTTTAAATTAACAATACAAACCTAACTCCTAACTCATTTACCAACGTTCCAAATCTTCATGACTACCCTAACAATGGCAACATCATTAAATTTAACAACCATAACGAAACTAACCTCGAAGTCGGCCGCCCTGGCATAATGTGTCGTCTCGTTCAGCCTGTTTATGTCCCTGTCATTCCCCACTTGGCGCGCCATCACCGTTTGGGTCAAAGGTATAGTTAGAAAGGATTAAAAGAGGAGAGAAAGATGTTGACAAAGTCAAAATGGAGCCCGGAAGTCGGCTGTGAACGACTTCTATATATAGGCGCGCACTGGCCATATCTCGTTTACACTGTAAACGAGATATACACATGTCACGCTTACGTGTCATATCTCGTTTACAGTGTAAACGAGATATACGCATTGTCATTTCGTTTACACTGTAAACGAGATATGGTAAGGGAATTTAAATCGGTAATTCCCTAAAAAAATTTATTTTGGTTAATATTACATTTATTTTATTTATTAAAATAAAAAATTTCTTAGGCTAGGCAATCCTTCGAATATATAAGATAGTTTGTAAAATTCTGAAAATTAATAAATAAATAATTAATTAATAAATTAATTATTTTTCCAAAAAATTAGGAAGTTAAATTTGGTAAGTTAGAAGAGTACAAATATTTAAAATACGAATTTTGATACTAATTTCAAAAATTTTGGCCTAAAATTTGGCCAACAAGCTAAATCAGTTAGACCAGACCTAAACCAAGTCTAAGGCCCACTATATATAAGGCCAAATCAGCCTTCTCTTTCCCTCATATACTGAAAACACGTTGAAGCAAAGGGGGAGAAGCATCAAACCTTAACCCATTTCCACTTCAATCTTTTATTAACCATAAATTTTAACCCGAAGCTTCGATTGACGAGCCGTTAGCGGCCACGCGTTCATCTCAAAATTCTCTTCAAAATCATTCGAACAAAGTGGTAAAAAATTTAAGATTTTGTGCGCAGTTTTTATCCCCTTCAATTTTGTGATTTTGAGTGCTATATGTTCAGGGATTTGGTATTCTTGATGATTTAGGTGTACTCTAATGATGAAAAATTGTTGGGTTTTGCACAAATCATCCGTGGGTAAGGTGAAGAGGTTTAGGTTGATAGGAAATGAAGAGTTAGATTAGAACTAGAATCCTAGATTCCTAAATTTCTGGTTTAATATACTTCTTTTAGTTTAAATCTGAGTGTCGAAGTTCTAAAAATGCCTCTGATTTTTCCGGGATCATATATATTACCTATGTTGGCACCTTTACTATGCTGAGAATTTTCGATTCTCATTCCATTCATATATAGTTGTTTTTCAGATGCAGGTCGAGAGGCACCTCGTTGAGCGTCTAGAAACTCCCTATGCAAGCAAAGTTTTATTTTGGGATGCTGTATTTTGTACTTATGCTATGTATATATTTTATATTTGTCCCTCCTAGAGGCTATCTTGGAGAAATAAGAGTTTTGTTTTATGTCTTTGGGATATTTTGGGTTGTATATGTATGTATTTATACTCTGGCCGGCCTTAGCTTTGTAGGTCGAGTCTGGAGCTTGATATTTTGTATCTTTTGGTACTCTACTCTTATTTATATGAGTTATCCTTCCTTTATTGCCAGTTTATCCTTCCTGTTTTTCTGGTTATTTGCCTTACGTGTGTGATGCATTTTTTTTTTTTTACAGTTTTTTGTTTAAATTCTTCTTCAAGGATTTTAGTTACCAATTTTTTTTCAACCATATCTATCTATATATATTTTATTTTTAGAGGTTGTAATACCTCGCCACCTCTACTTTATGACTTAAGCATAAGGCTTTGTGTGGTAGGGTGTTACATTATGGTATTAGAGCAGTTCATTCTTGTAGAGCCTGAGGGACGCACTGATTATGCTTCTAGGCATACTCTGGGTGTATATATATGCTAATTAGAATATCTAATTGATATATGTGGCATTTTTATTCATGAGCATGCATTTGGGGCTTGAAAGCACTAAACTTGAGATATTGAGATTGATCACCTTGATATCACTTGTTTGGTGTAAATAGGAACCAAATGGCAATTCGTGGATGCGGACGCGGTCGAGGGAGAGGTCAGAATAGTAAGGTGGAACCCGAAATGACTGAAAATAACCCCATGAACTTCATAGCTGCACTACAGAATATGGCTGCTGTTATGCAAGCCACCGCTGAGGTACTTGGCCAACAAGTTGGGAATGGTAATTGCAAAAATAGTGGCAATAGACCGATGACTTTAGCGACCTTTCTGAAGGTAAACCTACCAATCGTTAAAGGAACAACGAACCCCACGGAGATAGATAATTGGTTTCAGGTAGTGGAACGAGCCTTGTAAGCGCAACAGGTACCTGAGGATCAGTATGTTGAATTTGCTACGTATCAGCTGATGGGAGAAGCTCAGTTATGGTGGCAGGGAACACATCATCTTCTGCAGCAAGGCAATGCCGCAATACCTTGGGGCACCTTTCAATCCAAATTCTACAAGAAATATTTCCTCAGTCAGGACAGCGAAGGAGATAGAGTTGCTACAACTAAAGCAGGGCTCAATGTCGGTGGCAAAATACACCAGTAAATTTGAGGAGCTGTATCAATTTTTTAAGGTTTGCCAGGATGCTCTGGAGGACTTCGAAGAATGGCAATGCGTTAAGTACAAGGAAGGCTTACGAGGAGATATCTTGAGTACTGTGGGGCCTATGGAAGTTCATGTCTTCTCAAAGTTAGTAAATACGAGTAGGATCACAAAGGAATTTTCAAAGAAGGCTGTTACGGCAAAGAATGATCACCGAGAGTTTCACCAAAAGGAGTACAACCAGAGCTTCACACCAAGAAGCCAAGAATTGAAGACAAGAGGATATGCACAACAATTTTTCCAAGGTTGGAATAACTTCAGAACAAATAATGACCACCAAGAAAATGGTAGAGGAAAATAGCGAGGGCTGCTTTAGATGATTCGATTTGTCAGAAATATGGGAGCTATTACTCAAATAGGCCGTGCCGTTTTGGTTTGGGATTATGTTACAGATGCGGTCTTCCGGGGCATATGTCCTGGAACTGTTCACGTAAGGAGACTCAGGATGCTGGTCGGTCGCAACGAGGTGGACGTAATTGTAAAACTAATAACTGAATTTTAATTACGTTATAGGACATTGAGACATTGCATTTATTCATACCTAAGACGAAAATGACGAATTCAGACTAGAAGTGTCGAACTTAGAACCAAACTTAATCGTGCCACGTAGTATATTGCCGTTAGAGCTTGCAGAAGATTTTGATCGGCGTGGGGCGAATGATCAAATTTTTTTAGAGATAGACGAGCCAGAGTGCGACAGCGGAAGCGCTAGAATTTTTAAAGACGTTGGGACTACTGGGATGAGGAGGAGGAGTTGTGGGAGACAAGCTATCACAAATATTGGCAAAAGGTTGGGGAGAGAGGAGTCGAGTTAAGAGATAGCTACTCTTGCATACTTTTGTGGTGTACAATATTTTCGAGGGCGAAAATTTTTGTTAGGGAATAGGATGTAAAATCCAAAAAATTAATAAATAATTAATTAATAAATTAATTACTATCTAAAGAAATTACAAAATTAAATGTGATAAGTTAGAAAAGTAAAAATATTTAAAATATAAATTCGACACTAATTTCAACGATTTTGGCACAAAATTGGGCTAACGGGCCAAATAAATTGGACCGGGTCTAAACCAGGCTCAAAGCCCACTATATAAGGCCAAATCAGCCTTTTCTTCCCCTCATAAACTGAAAACACGCTGAAGCAAAGGCGGATAAGCATCAAACCTTAACTTATTTCCACTTCAATATTCTATCAACCATAATTTTCAATCCGGAGCTCCGATTGACGAGCCGTCAGTGGCCACGCATTTATCTTAAAATTCTCTTTGAAACCATTTGAACAAAGTGGTAAGAAATTTGAGATTTCATACCCAGTTCTCACCCCCCTTCAATTTTGTAAATTTGGGTGTTATATATTGAGGGATTTGGTGTTCTTGATGATTTAGGTGTAATCTAGTGACAAAAAATTGTTGGGTTTCACATAAATCATTCATGGGTAAGGTGAGAAACTTATAACCCTTGTGAATGTTTGATTTTTATGAGGTTAGAAATTGAAATTGTGGCCATATATGAGTGGTGTTAGGTTGAATTCATGTGAAATTATAGTCATAGTGGTGAATTAGAACCAAGTTATGGTGGATGTAAGCTGATTGAGTTGATTCGAAGACTTTGAGGTTTGCGGAGAAGAGAATTTGTGGCATTTGTGGCTTAGGAAGAAATCTGCGAAGGTATAATTTTGGTTTCTCGTAGTTAATATATAATGTCACGTGAAAATTTAGGCTAATTGACCATAGGATAAGATTGGATTGAATTTGGTTGTTGATGTCATTAGTGAATAAATATGTATATGTGTGCAATTGATTTGAGATTTGATGTGTCTATATGAATTATGGTAGAATTATGAGATATGGTGATGATTGATGATAATTGTCAGTTGTGATGATGATATATTGATGAATTTATATGTTGATAGGATTGTGGCATGAAAAGGAGGTATGTGAGAAGGATTGTTGTTGATTTTTGTTCAGGAATTGTCGAGTATACATATAAAAAATTGTTGAATAATTGAGTGAATTGGGTGGTGGTAATGGAGTTTTGGGGCTGTTTTGGAATTGTGAACCATTGATTTTGGATTGAGGATTTTGAAAAACTAGAGATTTTATAAAGTTTGGTAAAAGCTAGTTGTTGACCAACTTCATCAGGATATAACTTGGCTTCCGGACTCCCAAATTTTATAAAAATTATTTTGAATGAAAATTGGATTTGTGAAGTTTACAATGTTCAAAGAACGGATTAAAAACGATTTCTAATGAAAAAGTTATGCGCGTTCGAAGTTAGGTATGAAAAATTGAATTATGCAGACTTAGTAGCTTGATGAGCGGATAATTTATACGCTTTTTGGCATTGTTTTTACATAGTTTTTAGTATGATTTAGTAAGTTTTTAATATATTTTTATTAGTTTTTAAATAAAAATCACATTTCTAGACTTTACTATGAGTTTGTGTGTTTTTCTGTGATTTCAGGTATTTTCTGGCTGAAATTGAGGGACTTGAGCAAAAATCAGATTCAGAGGTTGAAGAAGGACTGCAGATGCTGTTGGATTCTGACCTCCCTGCACTCAAAGTAGATTTTCTGGAGCTACAGAACTTTAAATGGCGCGCTCCTAATTGCGTTGGAAAGTAGACATCCAGGGCTTTCCAGCAATATATAATAGTCCATACTTTTCCCTAGTTTAGACGACGCAAACTGGCGTCCAACGCCAGCTTCCTGCCCTATTCTGGAGTTAAACGCCAGAAACAGGTTGCAAAGTGGAGTTAAACGCCAGAAACAGGTTACAAACTGGCGTTCAACTCCAAGAGAAGCCTCTACACATGTAAAGCTCAATGCTCAGCCCAAGCACACACCAAGTGGGCCCCGAAAGTGGATTTCTGCATTATTTACTCATTTCTGTAAACCCTAGTAACTAGTCTGATATAAATAGGACATTTTACTATTGTATTAGACATCTTTGATCAGTTTTATGTTATCTTAGACCTTTATGGGGGCTGGCCACTCGGCCATTCCTGGACCTTGCTCTTATGTATTTTCAATGGTAGAATTTCTACACACCATAGATTAAGGTGTGGAGCTCTGTTGTTCCTCATTAATTAATACAAAGTACTATCGTTTTTCTATTCAATTCAAGCTTTTTCTGATTCTAAGATATTCATTCGCACTTCAATATGAATGTGATGATCGTGACAGTCATCATCATTCCCAACCTATGAACGCGTGCCTGACAACCACTTCCGTTCTACCTTAGATTGAATGAATATCTCTGGGATTCCTTAATCAGAGTCTTCGTGGTATAAGTTAGAATCCATGGACGGCCATTCTTGAGATCTAGAAAGTCTAAACCTTGTCTATGGTATTCCAAGTAGGATCTGGGAAGGGATGGCTGCGACGAGCTTCAAACTCGCGAGTGCTGGGCGTAGTGACAGACGCAAAAGGATCAATGGATCCTATTCCAGTATGATCGAGAACCAACAGATGATTAGCCATGCAGTGATAGCGCATTGGACCATTTTCACTGTGAGGACAGGATGTAGCCATTGACAACGGTGACGCCTAACATACAGCTTGCCATAGAAAGGAGTATGAATGATTGGATGAAGACAATAGGAAAGCAGAGGTTCAGGAGGAACAAGCATCTTCATACGCTTATCTGAAATTCTCACCAATGAATTACATAAGTATCTCTATCTTTAATCTACATTTTATTTATATTTTAATTATATTTTAATTATCAAATATCCATAACCATATGAATCTGCCTGACTGAGATTTGCAAGATGACCATAGCTTGCTTCAAGCCGACAATCTCCGTGGGATCGACTCTTACTCATGTAAGGTTTATTACTTGGACGACCCAGTGCACTTGCTGGTTAGTTGTGCGAAGTTGTGACAAATAACTAAGATTATGAACGTGTGTATTAAGTTTTTAGCGCCGTTACCAAGGAATGAACCGTCACGATTTCTACGCACCATAGCTTTTCTGGAAAACTTGAGGCATGCGTACGCAGACTCATGCATGTGTACACGAGAATCTTCTCTATTTTATACACTCGTGTACGCATGATGTGGATGCATACGTATGAAATACCAAGTTTTGAAAGTGCATGTACGCAGTAGTGTTCATGCGTACGCGAGTCACCCCTTCTGTTTGGAGAACCCGCGTACATGGGAGGTGCTCGCATACGCGGGAGGTGCTTACGTATACGAGATTGGCAAGATTTATATCCGTGCGTACGCATGGGGTGGTATGCGTATGCATGACCACCCTGTTTTAGAAAAGTGGCATTTTTGAGTTTTAAACGTACTCTCTAACTTTCCAAATGTCTTTAACACTTGTTTAGGGTCCGTTAGCAAGTTTTTAAGCTTTAGAACAAGAGTGAACGAGTTTAATGAGTTAAGGAAATTTTGAGAAGGATTTTTGGAGTGATAACTAAGTAATGAGATGTTGGTAATGTCGAATAAGAAGTAATTGATAAAGATAATGATAATAATAATAATAAAATGTGACTAAATTGAGATATGATTAATGATGAGGTTGGCTATGAGGAAGAAGAATGATGAGAAGTGAGTTCAATTATGAATTTTGAATGAATATGAATGAATTAAAGTGATATTGAAAATGAGATTGAATCTAATTGTGATATGTCACCGGGTAAAAGACAGTGGTGTGATTCACTTGCTCTGGGTATAATTGGAGATTCTGCTTAAGATGCAATGGCATTGTCCGCTTACTCCGGATATAAGTTGAAACACCGGGTAAGATGCAGTGGTGTTATCTACTTACTCTGGGTAAAGGTTCGAGACTTTGGTAAGATGCAAAGGTTGAGTTTTGTCACCTTTGCTCTAGGTTGAGAATTATAATACTGCTTGGGTAAGAGACAAGGGTGAGGTTATTCCCTTTCTCCGGGTTATGCGGGTAAGATGCAAGCTTGTGATTTTATCCCACTTGCTCGGTGTTGTGGTGTTCTTGTCCAAGATTCGCTACTGGACATGTCAGGTTTGGCTATATAACCGATAGCTGATATCATCGGCCATAGGACAGACATTTATCATATGTATTTGTATGATTTGTTTGGGCATGCATTTGTCTTAGTTTGTCTAATTGCTTGTCTATAATTAACGGCTACTTGTCCTATCTGCTATAACTACTATCTATATCTATGTTTTTCTTGTCTATTTTGTTTGTGCTTGTAACTGAGAGATCCCTCATGCTGGCAGAGATAACGCTGAGGGTAGTTCCATCGGTGATTAGGAGGCTTGGGTTGACAGGAGATGAAGAGTTATATTAGAACTAGAATCCACAAATAGATTCCCAAATTTCTGGTTTAATATACTTCTTTTAGTTTTACTCTGAGTGTCAAGGTTCTACGAATGCCTCTGGCTTTTTCCGAGACCTTTTATATTACCTATGTTGGCACCTTTACTATGATGAGAACCCGCAGTTCTCATTCCATACATATATTGTTGTTTTTCAGATGCAGTTCGAGAGGCACCTCGTTGAGCATCTGGAGACTCCCTATGCAAGCGAAGTTTTATTTTGGGATGTTGTATTTTGTACGTATTCTATGTATATATATAAATAGATTCTCTTCTGTATATATTTTATATTTGTTCCTCCTAGAGGTTATCTTGGAGAAACAGGAGTTCTTTTTTATTTCTTTAGGATACTTTGGGTTGTATACATATGTATTTATACTTGGCCAGCCTTAGCTTCGCAGGTCGAGTCTAGAGTTTGATTTTTTGTATCTTTTGATACTCTACTCTTGTTTACATAAGGCTCTGCATGGTAGAGTATTATATAGTTCAATATATATTTTAATAATGTAATATCAACATTAATGTGAATTCCAATAAAAACTCGTCTCATATGGATGTGTGTGAATCTTATTGCCTTACTAAAAAGTACAATTTATTTTTTTCTCCTTCATCTACTATTTACACTACTCCCTTAAAAGTTATTTTTCTTGTCATTTGGGGACCATCTCCTATCACATCAAGATTAGAATATAAATACCATCTTAGCGTTGTTTATGCATATACCCAGTACACATGTTTGTACTTGTTTCAATCCAAATCCCATGTTTTACATATTTTAACTCAATATAAAAACTTGACGGAAAATAAATTGGTTGTGCACTTAAAGTTGTGCAATCTAATAATGCCAAGGAGTTTCGCTCCCAATCTGTTAAGATTTTTTTTCATGATCATGAGATTATTTATTAATTATCATGTCCATGTATCCATCAATAACAAGGTGTAATCAAAAGAAAACATAAACATATAGTGGAGATGGGTTTATCATTATTGACCACTGTTAGGATGCTTCAAAGTTTCTTAAAAAATGCTTTCTTCACTAACAAATTCCTCTTTAATAGGTTACCCACTCTAATTTTAAATATGAAATCCCCCTATAAGATGCTTCATGTACGTGTTTAGGAGGGCACTTTCATCATTTTAGAATTAAGGGACAGAATGGTAATCTCATCACGTTTAAAGATCTAAATACTAGAAAAATCATACCATGTCTGTCTTGGACATCAAGAAGACCAAGAGTCCGTCTCAAAAACAGTGGTGCTGAAATGGTGACAACTCATAAGGTCCATTGAGCTAAGTCAGTACAGCAAAAGGCCCAACGTTGTTTTTCAAGTCCAGTAGAAGACACAAATTTAATTTTATTTTCGAATTTTAGGCATTTATTTTAATTTATTTTGCTGTTAGAGTTTGTTGGAAGATTTTATTTACTTCTGATTTGCTTAGTAGTATTTTAGGGATTTTAAATTTAAATCAAATCTGATCTAATATAATAAGATCAAATCTGATTTAAATTAGTTATCATATCTTTAGAATTTTAAAATTTAAATCAAATATGATCTAACCCAATAACATCAAATTTGATTTAAATTAGTTATCTTATCTTTAGGAGATTTAAATTAAGTTATCTTATCTTATCTTTTAGCTAGTTTGTTAGGAGCCTATTTAAAACACCTTTGATGAGATAATTTACATAACTTTTGATGAATAAATTTTTTGTTGCTTTTAGCACATTTTTATTGTGTGCTTAAGTGAGGTAAATGATTTGCTTTGCTTGTTGCATGAAGAAGATTGAAGGATCCAACACTAAGGTGATCTACGTGGTGGTTGCTTTCAGTTTTCATCCCTCTGATCTAGGTTGTCAAGGACAGGTTCTTTAAAGGTCTAGTAGGGTGCCCTTTCCGGTGACCTAGGTTGCTAAGAATAGGTTTCTTAGAGGTCTAGTAGGAAACCCCCCTTATCTATCCTTTTATTTTTCCGCTGTGTCTTTTTCTGTTGCATCTTTTCTTCATCTTTTTCTTATCCCTTTATCCTGCATTCTAATTATTTATCTAACACGTTCCATGGGTCTTGTTTAGTCTTTTTGTTTTTTTCTCTTCATTTTCTGCAAATTCACTTTAAAGTCCACAAAAAAAAAAACAAAAAAGAGTCGCAAAAAAAGATTGAGTATTACGATAGTGATGATGAAGGAATCTCATATGGGAAAACGGGTTTTCGGTTGCAAATTTCTATATTTAAAGGGAGGAATGATCCTGAAGCTTATTTTGGATGGGAAAGGAAGGTCGAGTCCATTTTTGCAACTTGCATCCTTTTAGAGAAAAAGAAGGTTCGACTGGTACAAGCAAATTTTTCCGATGCTGCCCGTATATGGTGGACTGAATTAGGAAGATCTAGAAGACGGTACGAAAAAATCCCAATTTGCAGCTGGGAGAAGATGAAGAAAATCATGAGGAACTAGTTTGTGCCATCATCATACCATATGAGGAATCGGGTTGTGCCACCATTATACCACAAAAAATTTTTAGAAAATTTTGTAAGTTACAACAAGGTTCACAATCAGTGATAGAGTACCACTAGGAGTTTCTATATTTGATGGACAAGGCCAATATTAAACTGAGTCCTGAGGTCCTTATGGAACGATTTTTGTTTGGATTACGCGAAGACCTTGCAGATAAAGTACAACGCTACTATTACGAGACCATGGAGGATTTGGTCAAAGTGGCCATTAACATGAAGTATATGCAACAATTTATAGCAACTTGGCATTCCAAAAGAGAAAAATTTGAGGATCAGACAAAAGTCAAAGTTCCTGATTTCAAGAAGGATATTATAGATCGACATAAGAAGAGGATTTATTCTACGCCTATCTTTTATTCTTCTTTAAAGTCAGAGATAGAAGAATTTGTTGAGTATGTTGTAGAGGGTGATGTGTCCTTGGAAGATTCAAAAGTGCAGAATTTCTCAACTAAGTTCTTGGGATGCGAGAAATTTGAAAAATATGAGAGAAAAAAACTAAGAAAGAGAGTGAGTGTTTGAGTGAAAGGAATCCATGTTTGATTGAAAGTGAGAGTTTTGAGAGAAAAGAGAAAACTAGTGAGCGAGAAGAGTCTATGAACGAAAAAGAAACTGAGAAAGACGGTGAGTGTTTGAGTGAAAAGAATCCATGTTTGATTGAAAGCGAGAGTTTTGAGAGAAAAGAGGATAATAGTGAGCGAAAGTAGTCAATGAGTGAAAAAGAAACTGAGAGCAATGAACACACTTGTGAGAGGGATCTAGAAATTTCTGTCTTAGACAAGAGTGCATTAGTTTCATTAAATTCCACGGAGTCTTTAGTTTCTCATACATCTAACCATGAAATTCCTAGTATTTTTATATCAATTCTCTCAGACTTTGTAAATCCACTGGTTAATTATGGAGGCATTAATATGGATAAAAAGGAAGAAAGACAAATTGCACACTTTGGATGTAACACCCAAATTACCCTAAGCCTTACCTCTAGCTGTAAATCAAAGATTAATTAGAGGTTACGACAGTCCTAAGGCTTATACATATTTATATATAGAAGGAAATAATATATTCTAGAAGCCTGATGAAGGATATAGCTCAAAAACAGAATTACAAAAGCGTGAAACGTTCACACGAAGCTAACGCATAAGATACAAGGCATAGGTATAAGAGAATAAAACATATATAGATATAAGAATATAATAATCATAGAGAACTAGCCGCAGCTTGCGGAGTTTAAGCCGACTAGTTACAAATAGAAAGATACAGAGTTTTATAATTTAAAACAGCTTATACAACCTATCTCTCAAATAAGCCTCTAAGGCCATAAAGATAAATATACAAAAGGTGAGAGAATACTATGACAAAAGTAAAACAGAAATAAACAAGGAACGAACCATACTCCGCTCTGTCACCATATCCACAATCTCATCAAAGTAGATTACGACCTGCATCTGAAAAATAACAACAAAGTATGGAACGAGAACCGGAGGTTCTCAATATGATAACAGTGCCCAATGATGTAAGATGTAAGGCTCCGGGATGCCGAAGGCAATCCTAGAACTTCACATCACATACGGATATTCAAGCTTAGAACAAAATAAATAAATATATAAAGAATTTAAACCATAAACCAGGTGACGTTAGGTATTTTTACCAGTAAAGAGATTCATAGAAACGGTCGCGTTGTAGATATAGTCTCTAAACCGACAAAAATCCCTTCGTACAAACGTTTTGGGTGTCACAAGTAACAAACCCCTTTAAAAATTGTTAACCGAGTATTCAAACCTCGGGTCGTCTTCTCAAGGAACTGCGAGGAAGTATGTTCTTATTATTGGCTATAAAGGTTGTAATCGGGGCTTAGAAGATGAGAAGAAAGTAATTTGAATGACAGGTAAAGTAAATGGCAATTAAAAATAAATAAATACTGTAAAGCAAATTTTTGGCAAGGTAAGAGAAGTTGGAGGTCCAACGTAGTTATCTCTCTCAACTATAATGAAAGTTGAATCTAAACTCCACTTGATCAACCTGTACTAGGGCAAAGGAAAGTCAAGGGACTAATTAAATTGACCTTTGAATCCTATTTATTTCCAAAGAAAAGGTTGGGATTACATAAGTTCAGCTCAATTAGCAAGATAACGATTATCAATTATGTTGAGTTTAATAACTGTTGAGTTACTGAATTCTTAACCAGAACCAAAAGGAGAAAAAGTAAAATTGATAGAATAATAAAAATATCCTTAGATGGGAAGCAATGGTAACTTAATTCAAAGAGAACAATCATAAACTGAAAATACCTCAATTATCATTAATTCAAATAATAGTCTGTAACATGGAAGAAATTCATAAATTCACTGATCAATTCAAGTGCTGGAATAAATAAAAGTTAAAGGAAGCTAAAATAGAGAAACGTAAAACCTGGATTGAGAGTCACTCTTAAAACAAGAAGAAATCCTAAATCCTAAGAGAGAGAGAGAGAGAGAGAAGATCTCCCTCTCAACTAAATCTAAATCATTGAAAAGTAAAATATGCGAGCTCCCTGTGAATGGGTGCATTCCCACACTTTATAACCTCTGGTCTATGCTGTCTGTACTTGGATCTGGGCCAAAAAGGGCTTCAGAAATCGCTGGGGGCGCATTCTGTAAATTCTGATACGTGGCCTCTGCCACGCGTCCGCGTAGGTCACGCGATCGCGTCATTCGGAGCTTTTTCTTGCCACGCGGTTGCGTCAGTCATGCGACCGCGTCATGTGCGTTCTGCTTAAGGCACGCGGTCGCGTCAGTCATGCGGCCGCGTCGCTGCTGATTCGTGCTTGGCACGCGATCGCGTCATCCATGCGATCGCGTGGATACCAGTTTCCTTAAAGCTCCGTTTTGCTTTCTCCTTCCTATTTTGTATGTTTCCTTTTCCATCCTTTAAGTCATTCTGCCTTAGAAAATCTGAAACTACTCAACACACTAATCATGGCATCGAATGGAAATAAAGGTAATTAAAATAATTAATTTTTAAAGCTTAGGAAACATGTTTTTCACAATATGACATAATAAGGAAGGGAAAGTAAAACCATGCAATTAATGCAAATAAGCAGGTGAAGGATTGTATAAATCACTCAAATTAAGCACAAAAGAACTCATGAAATATGGGTTTATCAACCTCCCCACACTTAAACACTAGCATGTCCTCATGCTAAATCCAAGATAAATAATTAAGGTTAAAGTGATGGAATGTCATGCAATGCAACCTAATTTAAATGCAACTACCTAAATGAATGATGCATCATGCAACTCTAATTTATTCACTCATATATAAAGCTTACATGTAGTCAAGTTAATTCACATTCTCAAGGAATCATGTATATATATAGCCAACCCTTAAATAATAAAGCATTTTAGCAAATGAGATGGGAAAGAAAACATTGTACAAACTTTCAAAACAATTAGTAAATTTAAGCATAGATATATGTTGATGAGTTATTGAACCCTCACTGGATTTTGTGTTTACTCTCTAGTCACTCAGTGTTTATTGGGTTTATTCACTCTATTTTTCTTTTTATTCTTACTTTCTATAGCTTTGTTCTTCATCTAACCAATCAACAATTATAGAATATAGTCATACCAAAAAGTCATGAGGTCTTTAATTGAGGTTGTAATGAGGTCAAGGTAAAGGTAAGGATTTATGTATAGGGTCAAGTGAGCTAATAAGTGAATCCTTAATTAGACTAAGATCTCACCTAACATACATATTTAGTAAAATAAAATCTTTTTACCTATTTTCTCATATTATCCCACTTATTGTTACATGCTCATGTTTCACTTTTTATTTTTATCCCATGTGCATTGTTTTTATTTTGCATTGGGGAATTTCTTTTGTATCCCCTTTTATTTAGATGCTGAAAAATAAAATAAATTTTTTTTAATGCACATGGTAATTGAATCACCTAGATTTTCTCATGAGCATGCTTCCCAAATTTATTTTATTTCTTTTAACTTCTCTACCCCTTTTGTTTCTATCATCCATGTTCCCAAAAGGTTTTTCACATTTAACTCTATTCATGATTTTCTATCTTAAGCTAACCAAGGATTTACTTGGGATTTTCTTTTGTTTTTCTACTTAAGGCTAGTAATTTGGCTAAATAGAATAAAGGGGTTTTAAAAGGCTCAAGGGGGCTAACAAGGGTGATGTAAAAGGTAGGCTAATTTGGGGTAAGTGAGCTAAAATCAAATGATGGCCTCAATCATTCTCTTGGTATGTATTTACATTCTATATTCTATAATTGGACATATAGATTAAAGCAAAGTAAAGAACATCAGAATAAAAAGAAATGAAACACACAGAAATGAAATTATGGTTTGAATGCAACCATACAATTAAGCTCAAGGCTCACAGGTTGTGTGTTCTCTAACTCAAGCATCATATATCATTTATATCTTGTATGCAGGTTTAGCTAAAAATTCTCATTATTCTCATAAAAAAATTATTTAGGGTAGCTTTTAAAGTTTTAATGTTCCTCCTTGATGAAATGTTGTCAGCTTAACTACATCATGTAATGCTATATATAAGGTTTGTGGATTTAAATCTTGTTATGTTCAATTTCCTAGCTTACTTCCTTTTTATATTTTTCTATTTAAACTATACTATCTTATGCTAAAAAGGGTAAACTATACTAATTAATCCACTAATAAATCAGAATTACAAACTAAACTAAATAACTAAAATAAACTAAATGGCTAATATATGAACTAAAGATGCAAAATGCAGAAAATAGAGTAAAAATACATAAAAGCAATGTATAAGTACTCAGAAAATAACAGTAAAAAGAAAAATACAAAAAAAATATCCAAAATAAAATAAAAAGCATGTAGTGGTTCACCAAAATAAACACCAGAGATGGCGACCTCCCCACACTTAAGGAAGCATCGTCCTCGATGCTCAATCAAGCCGGGTGTGAAGGAGTGTCATCACTGGGAGGGATGTTAGCTAGAGTCTCAGTGGTGGTAGTGGGCTGAGGGTCTGGCTGCTGTGGAGGAGGTGCTGACTGGATCGAGATCTCAAGATCTGCAGCCTCAATCTGATGTGGGACCGCTGCCTGTGGTGCAGCTGGTGCTGCCTCCTGGGGATGGGTCTCTGCCTCGGGTGCATCCGCCTCCTCCTCAGATGCCTCGGATGGTGTGTCGGGCTCGGAGGGGATGTCACCGGAGCGTATCATCAGCTTTAGGTGCTCATAGCGCCACTTGTTGCGACGCTCCATCTGGTCAAGTCGTCGGAACAAGCGGTGCACCAGATGATAGACGGGCTCTGTAGCAGGTGGAGGTGCAGTAGTGGTAGCAGGGGTAGGTGGCCCAAGGCTAAAAAGTTCCGGCTGTGCGGAATGATCTTCCTGCAATCCGCCGCTGGTGGTCTCTCATCGGCAGCTTCCTATGGCACGTCAGCTCGACGGCCAAGCTGTGTAACTAGATATGGAAATGGGAGGGTGCTTCGGACGTGGACCCTGGCCATATAGTGCCGAATGAAACGTGGCAGATAAAGGTCCTTACCCTCCAGCACGCACCAAAGGAGGGTGATCATAGCAGCCGGGATCTCCGTCTCGTGAGTACTCAGCATCACATAATTACTCAAGATCTGATACCATAACCGAGCCTCATCATTTAAGTACGCTCTCTTGATCCCTCTAGGCATGGTAGTGTCTTGACCCATCTCCTAAGGAACTGTCGGGTCGAGAGCTATCCGTGCCTTTACGGCATCCCAATCAATCTGCATCTGACGCATGTCCTCCTCAGCCTTTGAATAACCATCAGGCTGATCGGACTTGGCTGAGAGCCGGAGAATATCCTCTAAGGCCTCCTCAGTGACCAGAATTTGTTTTCCTCTCAGGTTCACTGCATCTAGGGTAGTGAGATAGTAGTTGCAGTAGAATTCCCGTACCCAAGATGAATTGACCTTTGTCAGTGTTCTTTCCAGAAAGAACCAGCCCCTTTGTTTGATTTGCTCAGTGGTGTACTGCTGAAGTGCTTCTGAAATCTTCAGAGTTCGCTCCAGGTATAGATTTCTGGAGTTTGCAAAAGCCGGGTACTTCAGCTCACAGTATCGGTTTGCAAATTTTATAGGATCAGTCGTAGGGAGCAGCTGGTCAGCTTTTTCCTGCTGTGTGAAGTTCTTCTCCCGCCATGAAGAATCGTGCATTAGAGCAATGATGGACTGGGAGGAATCTCCTCTCTTGCGCTTGCCAGTAGCCTTGCCTTTTCCTTTCCCCTGTGAGGCAGACATCCTGAAAAACAGAAAATCAGGATATGGATAAAATAGGAAAGCAAATAGGCAATTAAACAAAGGAAACTCAAAGCGGCAAATGAGAAATATAATAAGGAAAATGAGTAAATGAAATGTGATTGAATTTATGTTAAATGGAAAAATAATCAATATGACATGGTTAGAAAGTTAGAGGAAAGGGAAAATAATCAGAAAAGAGATTAAAAGGGTTAGTATGGTTAGAATTTGAAAAGGAAATTAGTAAATTAAAATTAGTGAGTTAGTAAAGTGCGGGTTAAAGTAAGTGGCATAGAAAAATTCCATATAACAAGGATTCAGAGGTAAGAATAGAAGTACTCATAATCGAACAAGGAAAACAGGGTGATGCTGATTCGAATAGAAATAAAGAAAGCAAAAATTGGAATCAGTGAATCACAAATGCAGTTTATGAACCAGGAAATCAAAGAGGATAAGAAAGTCTGCCATAACATTCATGAAATGGTTTGGGTAAGGCAGAGTAAAACCGAGTTTAGAAAAGCCAAACCAAACAAGAATGAAAACAATTTACAAAAAATTTGGGCAGCATTCCGGCTAAAATTGGATTGTCCCAGAAAATAAACAGCAATCATAGCAGTTCATATGAATTAAAAACTTGCTGCAGTTACCAGTAATGAATAGAAACAGGAAAATTTGGAGTAACAAGCAGCAATTGCAAGAAATCATAGCATATGAATGAGGTCACAGGAACAGCAGAATTGCAGTTATGATAAAACATAAACAGGAACAGTGCAAGTAAACAGACCTAGATCCACTAACCAGAGCCTAAGCTACCTAACAACCTAAAAATCCACTACAGCATGCATATCTATCTATCCTAATGATGAACAGAAACGGAAAAAAGTACAGAAAAACGACGAACGGATAAAAAAAAGGGGGTTTCGTTTTGCGGAACCTGGTAGGCGGGAGGGGTGGAACGGGGAAGAAGGTGGCTGCGGCGGCGTCCGACGCGGTGGCGGGGCACGGCGTCGCGGTGGCGGCTGATGGGGGCAGTGGCGGAGGGGGGGTTTAGAGTTAGTGATAGGAGAAGGGGGGTTTGCGGGTGGGTGGCGGAGAGAGAGGGGCGGCGCGGCTGGATGGCCGGCGGTGGTGGGCGGTGGTGGAGAGGGGAGGAGGGAGGAAGAAGGAAGAAGAAGGGAGGGGAGGGGGTTGCGGCGGTGGCGTGGCAGCGGCGTCTGGGTGGGGGCGCAGTGGCGGCTGGGTGGTGCTGGGTGGTGGTTGGAGGGAGAGGGAGCAGAGAGGGAGAAGAGGGTTGGGGGTGGGGGGCTGCGCGACTGATAGGGTTCGCGTGGCTGGGGGGTTATACTTTCGAATCCACGCGGCCGCATGGGGCACGCGGTCGCGTGGTTGGGGTGAAAATGGGAGTGATGCGATCGCGTGGGGCGCGCGATCGCATGAGGGGGGAGAAAGAAGGGTGACGCGATCACGTGGGTCGCGCGATCGCGTTGCTGGAATTTGTGCTAAACGCACGACTCCAGCGCCGTTTCAGCGCAACTCTCTGTCTCCTTTTGGGGTGATGTGCAATCCATGCGACGTGATCGCGTCGCTCACACGGTCGCGTGGGATTGGTATTGTGCAAGTGACGTGATCGCATGGGGCATGCGATCGCGTGGGCCAATTTGTGTGAAACGCACAAGGGCCACACGATTTCAGCCTAACTTTCTGTTCGTTGGATCCTTACGCCGATATATATATCACGCGGCCGCGTGGGTCATGCGGTCGCGCGGGTGGTATTTTTCGCAATATGACGCGATCGCATGGGGCATGCGTTCGCGTCGTGCACCCCCCTTTTTTTATATGCATGAAAAATGCAGAATGCAATGATTAACATGAATGCTATGCATGATTCCAGGTTTAATAGATTAAAATGAAAAAGGAAAAATGAAAGCATTTAATAAGAAATAAAATGAAAAAGAAGCGACCATACCATGGTGGGTTGTCTCCCACCTATCACTTTTAGTTAAAGTCCTTAAGTTGGACATTGGAGGAGTATCCTGTTATGGTGGTTTGTGTTTAAATTCGTCCAAAAATCTCTACCAGTGCTTGGAATACCAATAGCCTCCGGGGTCCCAAACTAAGCATGCAAAGCTTCTGAGCAGCTCCAAACAGATTTTCAGGCTCCCGGGACTACGAATGTCAGGATAGAGTCCAGGATTCCAAGCCTTGCTTTTAAATCCGCCTCCGTCTTGATCTGCATGTTTCCATTCGGGCGGGTTAAAAAGTAGAATCTCACCTTGGTGACCAAACTTTTTCCGTGATCCATGTAATTGAGCATGATACCAATCCGTGTACTTCGAAGTGAAGCATGGAACCTTATTGAGCCTTGTGCACCAGCTCTGAGTACGAGCCATTTTCCTCTTACTCTTAAAGCCGCAGAGAGCTCTAAGCTGGCCATCTATTTCAAGCAAACCATATTCAAGTGAATAAGTAAAATTATAAGTTAAGGATTGTACCCACTTGAAGCTTGTATTAGGTGGTAATGGCCTTGGGATAGGTGTTTTTGGTGGTTCTGCAAGTTCCGTTTCCTTATGCTCTTCTGTGAATTCCTCTACTTCTTTGCAAAGATCTTCAATTGTATCTATGTCCTGGTCAAAGTCTTCTATGTCTTCCTCATCACTTGAGTCATAGATTGGAGGTTGAGAGAAATCTACCTCTGCATCATCTTCATATTCACTTGGGGAAGATTCTTCGATCTCAGAGAATTCACTTGCGGATGCAAGTTCATCACTAAGAGAGTTAGACTTGTGACTATCATTATCGAGGGAAATTGTTTCTTGGATTATTCCGTCTGATTCTTCATAAACGACTTGCCTTGGAGAAATATCCTCCTTAGCATCAACTGTAGTCTCCTTGACGGCGTTTTCCTCAATTCTGGATTCCCATGGAGGTTCAGCATCTCCTAGATCTTCAACCAACTCTTCTTTTTGAACAAAGACAGCTTCTTCTAATTGTTCTAGTACAAATTCATTCTCTGTCTTGTCCACTGGAGTTTCTGGCATTTCCTTCATGCTCTGTTCTTCATTGGGCTGTCCACATGGAGCTGTGGCTGATCCTTGTGTATTTGAGCGCCTAGAAGCCCATTGAATCATCACTTGCTCCAGTTGTTGAATGGTTGTTTGAAACTTAATTACTGTTTCCCTTAGGCGATCCTCTGCTTCTTGGGTTGCTGGACTTGGACATGATACAAAGGAAAGTGGTGGTGATTGGGAACGATTGGATTGGTATTGAGGAAAGGAAGGATCATATGGTGGCGAATGGTGAAGAGAAGATTGTGAGTGTGGTGGTTCGAGGTTATGTTGAAAGGATGGTTTATATGCACGGAGTGGGACTTGTTGGTAGTTACAAGGTTGTCCACCATGTCTTTCAGCTGGGTATGCATTGTAGAATGGTCTTTGTCCAGGATATCTCGGAGGGTGTTGCTGCCAAAAGGGTTGATTAGATCCTCTTGGTTCCATCCATCCTTGATTGGTCTGACCTTGGTACACATTCCTGCTGTAACTTCTATTTCCCTTAACAATATTAGAACCAAACTCAAAGCGAGAGGGGTGAGAGTTCATAGTAGCAAATAAAGATAAAAAGGAAAAACAAAATTAAATAAACAAGCAAAAGAAAAATATTTACAATAACCAATAACAAGGCACACGTTAGCAGTTCCCCGGCAACGACGCCATTTTGACGTTAGGTATTTTTACCAGTAAAAAGATTCATAGAAACGGTCGCGTTGTAGATATAGTCTCTAAACCGACAAAAATCCCTTCGTACAAATGTTTTGGGTGTCACAAGTAACAAACCCCTTTAAAAATTGTTAACTGAGTATTCAAACATCGGGTCGTCTTCTCAAGGAACTGCGAGGAAGTATGTTCTTATTATTGGCTATAAAGGTTGTAATCGGGGTTTAGAAGATGAGAAGCAAGTAATTTAAATGACAGGTAAAGTAAATGGCAATTAAAAATAAATAAATATTGTAAAGCAAGCTTTTGGCAAGGTAAGAGAAGTTGGAGATCCAACGTAGTTATCTCTCTCAACTATAATGAAAGTTGAATCTAAACTCCACTTGATCAACCTGTACTAGGGCAAAGGAAAGTCAAGGGACTAATTAAATTGACCTTTGAATCCTATTTATTTCCTAAAAAAAGGTTGGGATTACTTAAGTTAAGCTCAATTAGCAAGATAACGATTATCAATTATGTTGAGTTTAATAATTGTTGAGTTACTGAATTCTTAACCAGAACCAAAAGGGGAAAAAGTAAAATTGATAGAATAATAAAAATATCTTTAGATGGGAAGCAATGGTAACTTAATTCAAAGAGAACAATCATAAACTAAAAATACCTCAATTATCATTAATTCAAATAACAGTCTGTAACATGGAAGAAATTCATAAATTCACTGATCAATTCAAGTGCTGGAATAAATAAAAGTAAAAGGAAGCTAAAATAGAGAAACGTAAAACCTGGATTGAGAGTCACTCTTAAAACAAGAAGAAATCCTAAATTCTAAGAGAGAGAGAGAGAGAGAGAGAAGATCTCCCTCTCAACTAAATCTAAATCATTGAAAAGTAAAATATGCGAGCTCCCTTTGAATGGGTGCATTCCCACACTTTATAACCTCTGGTCTATGCTGTCTGTACTTGGATCTGGGCCAAAAAGGGCTTCAGAAATCGCTGGGGGCGCATTCTATAAATTCTAATACGTGGCCTCTGTCACGCATCCGCGTGGGTCACGCGATCGCGTCATTCAGAGCTTTTCCTTGCCACGCGGTCGCGTCAGTCATGCGACCGCGTCATGTGCGTTCTGCTTAAGGCGCGTGGTTGTGTCAGTCATGCGGCCGCGTCGCTGCTGATTCGTGCTTGGCACGCGATCGCGTCATCCATGCGATCGCGTGGATACCAGTTTCCTTAAAACTCCGTTTTGCTTTCTCCTTCCTATTTTGTATGTTTCCTTTTCCATCCTTTAAGTCATTCTGCCTTAGAAAATCTGAAACTACTCAACACACTAATCACGGCGTCGAATGGAAATAAAGGTAATTAAAATAATTAATTTTTAAAGCTTAGGAAACATGTTTTTCACAATATGACATAATAAGGAAGGGAAAGTAAAACCATGCAATTAATGTGAATAAGCAGGTGAAGGATTGTATAAATCACTCAAATTAAGCACAAAAGAACTCATGAAATATGGGTTTATCACCAGGTTATCTAAACTTAGGGGAATTCTAATTAATATTGTTTCGAGGGTTACCTGAAACTGTAGGTCGATCTTGGATGATATCTTCTGTACTGGTCGGAGCTGACGTGTCCGGCTTGTTGGTGGTGACCGGAGCTATCGTGTCCGACTTGTTGGACTGGTGGTGAAGCTGATCCTTTGTCATCGGAGGGTGGTGGTACTTGCAAGGGACTCTGATACTTAAGTTAGCAAGGGTATTAAGCAGGTATTTGTGTAGAATTAGAGTATGAGTTATACCTGGGTGCTCCAGTGTATTTATAATGGTATAGAATGATCTTTCCTGGAGATAAGATAGTTATCTTATCTAATCTTATCTTTGAGTGAGGTCATCTTATCTTCAAGGGAACCACCCTTATCTCTGTAGGCTCGGGCTGCCTTTGGATTTGGGTTATGTTCCTCTTATTTGGGCCCTATTTGGGCTTCTCCTGGTGATTTGGCCGAGCTCCCTGAGAAGAGGTCGGATAGTCCTGACCTGAAGAGGTCGGTCGACTTGTCGTTAAACAACCCGGGTCGGATAGCTCGACCCAGGGTATGAACAGTGCCCCTGCTCGATTACAGCCTTCCTTTTGAGGTCGAGTCCTTTAGTGTTAGGACTTCAATCCTTCTCTGGTAAAGCCGAGCTCGAGCATTTTGGTTGATTCTGCTGAAGCTTGTTGAATGTGAAGCGTTTTCCTTCGCTTCTTTTAGTTTGAAAGTGCGCGCTTTGTATTTGCACTCTTGTCTTGGGAACGTGCGAGATTTTTAAATGTTCATTAATTTCTCTTTTGCCGTTTCCCTCTTTTCTTTTGTTTTTTCGAAATCCTTCTTTTCAGTTTCTTTTGCTTCTGAACCTTTCGCTTCTGCTTTGCTTTTGTTTCTCTCATCCCTTTGCATTTCATCGTTCTTTCTTTGAGGTGCTTCTTTCCTTCTGTTCGCTTCGACTCCAGGGTGCTTCGTTGCCGTCGTTTCCTCCGAACCTTTTCCTCACGCTCGTCTCTTCTTCCTCTCTACAGGTTAGTACTTTCTCTTCTTTTTTAGTTGCTTTTTTTTTTTACATTTGTCTGATCTTGGAGAAAGTTTGGATCTTTCTGCTTTTGCTGTGTCTTATTGTTGTTGTAATGTGTGTTCTGGGATTTTCTTTCGTCTTTTTATATGAACCTTTTCGCCTTTCCTGATGGTTGAAGCTTTTAGGGCTTTGCATGTTGTTTTCTGTTTCTGTATTTTTTTATTTTTGAGGCTTCTTGGGATAATGGATTGTTTGATTCTGAAAAAAGGTTGCGTCCTTGATGGTTTCCACTTGGCGTGTTTTGCTGTTGGTAGTTCCTTTTGTTGATAGACTGAAAACTGTAGTTTGAAAGGTGGCTATTTTTGATGACTTATTTGATTTCTTCTCGGAGTGTTGATTGAAAGAAGGTTTATTTTTCTTGCTGAGATAACTTTGTAGATTAAGTCCTTGCTCTGTTGCTCTATTGTTGCCTCCAAAGGACGCCCCTGGACCAGTGGGTTGTGTCCTGGGGTTTCCTTTTGTCATGTGTGCTTTAGATCGAGTTATATCTATTTTGTCCGAGCTGCTTTCTTTGTTATGCCCGAGCTTTTTCTTTGTTATGCCCGAGCTGTTTATTTAGTAATTCCTCTCTCTTTTATTTGCTGTAGGATTAGTTGACCATGTCTTCTCGCAAAAATATTGTCGAGACCTCCTCCAAAGTCCCCGAGGGCATGTGTGATTGGCTGGACTCCCTCGTCTTGATGTGCATCTCTGTAGTTAATTCTGAATTCTGTGCAGAGCTTAGAAAACATCATCGAATCTGTAGGAATAGAGATCAGGAAAAGAACTATGAACTGGTAGCGCCTGATTATGATGAAAGGGTTTGCTTTCCTACTCTGACCCAGGGGGAACGTCCCTTCTTTTATGCTTATGACTATTTTTTCAACCAGCTGAACATTACTTTTCCTTTTACTTCCTTTGAGACCGACTTGTTGTGGTCGTGTAACGTAGCTCCATCCCAGCTCCATCCAAACTCCTGGGGTTTTATCAAGATCTTTCAGTTGCTTTGCCAAGAGTTGAATGTCACACCTTCTCAGATTCTCTTTCTATATCTTTTTGTTTTGACTAAGCCTGGGATTTCCTCAAAAAATGAAAGCCTCTTGGATTTTCTTTCGACCTGCCCAGGGACATAAAGTTTTTGCTACGTATGATGAGTCCTTTAGGGACTTTAAGAATTACTTTTTTAAGGTCCGAGCTGTTGAGGGAGCTCGACCGTTTTTCTTAGAAGCGAATAATGAACATGCCTTCCCCTTGTGTTGGCAAAAGAACATTGTGGTGTCTCGATACACGTGGGAGATGCTTGACGAGGTCGAGCAGGCTTTTGTAAATGTTTTGGAAGATATTTGGGGGGAACCTCCCCATCTTGATACCAAGAAATTTTTGGGGGATCCTTCCCTTCTCCGAACTGTGTTGGGTATTAATCGACATATTTTTGCTCTGTTTTACTTTGCTTCCTTTCTTTCCAGTTTGTAACTTGCTTCTTTGGTTGATTTGTTTTTCAGAGATGGCTAAGAATAATGATTCCATGAAAGCCTTTAAAAAGGCGAGGAAGGCTACCGCGGCCCAAAACATCTCGGCCAAAGTGGCTGGGGAAGGGTCTTCTCATGTTCCTCCCAAACAGCCCGTATCGAGCTCTCCTGGACCGAGGAGGATTTCCTACCCCTCGGGTTCATTTGATCGATCCTCCCCAGACTTCTGCTGCTACTTCCTCTCCTACTACCGTTCCTCCTTCAAAAAGACCTCGGACTGTGTTTTACTGGTCGGAGCTGACGTGTCCGACTTGTGGGTGGTGGCTGGAGCTGTCGTGTCCGACTTGTTGGACTGGTGGTGAAGCTGATCCTTTGTCACCGGAGGGTGGTGGTACCTGCAAGGGACTCCGATGCTTAAGTTAGCAAGGGTATTAAGCAGGTATTTATGTAGAATCAGAGTATGAGTTATACCTGGGTGCTCCAGTGTATTTATAATGGTGTAGAATGATCTTTCCTGGAGATAAGATAGTTATCTTATCTTATCTTATCTTTGAGTGAGGTCATCTTATCTTCAAGGAAACTGCCCTTATCTCTGTAGGCTCGGGCTGCCTTTGGATTTGGGTCGTGTTCCTCTTATTTGGGCCCTATTTGGGCTTCTCCTGGTGATTTGGCCGAGCTCCCTGAGAAGAGATCGGATAGTCCTGACCTGAAGAGGTCGGTCGACTTGTCGTTAAATAACCCGGGTCAGACAGCTCGACCCAGGGTATGAACAAATACTAATTACACCGCTGTATCCCACAGCCCTAGCCAACCAATCCTCCGTGCGATCCCGTCGCCACCACCGGCCTAACCTCCTTAGCACCAGACAAACACAAGATAAATGCAAACAAGTAAAACACAGATAGTATACATTTACAGTAAGTAATTCAAGAAGCAAGTAGGCATGTTATACAATTAGGCAAACTCAAGTAAACAAAGCAAGCAAGCATATGGAAAATGCATATGATAAATGTCTGTGCTATTGGCTGTGATATCACATGTTGGTTATCGATAAACCCGACAAAAAATCTGGTCGACAACTCCCGGATTAGTCTCTCTATTGCGCATAAGGAGGAATAATTCCGAGGGATAAATGCCCTACCACCTTCTCTTTTCAGAGAGAAACATTCCGAGGGAGCGTGCCATACCACCTTCCTCTGGTTGTCGCTTAATTCTGTGGATTAGTGCCCTACCACCATGCAATCAGAGAGAAGTCGCATTTTTAGGAGGAATAATTCCGAGGGATAAGTGCCCTACCACCTTCTCTTTTCAAAGGGAAACATTCCGAGGGAGAGTGCCCTACTACCTTCCTCTGGTTGCGAGAAATATGAGTGAGAAGCCCAGTTTCAACTCTCACATTCGAACGTAGATGAGCGATTGCCACAACCCTTATGACGGAGAACAATGCATATTATAATCGCATCTTCGACCTCAGAGGCCACTGCTCTTAGCACCCTTCTACTGATACTCATCACAACCATCATCATTTCATAAGTTCCATTCCGAACTCCTTAGTTCATCAGTTCCTCAATTCCAATACCATCCTCCTTTCTGATCTACCATACCCATCCTTTGTACACCAGAAACCTACACCTCCATTTACTAACTTTCTAACGAAAAACCCAATTTAAACCTCCTAGGACCTTTCCCTTATTCTGATACCCAAAAATAAGCCCAAAAGTCTTAAGATGGTGTCACATAAGCTTACAAGCTTGTTGGGAAGGTGAAATAGTTGAAAACAAATTTTAAGTTTGAGAAACAGGGCGTGTGCGTACGCACAGGGGTGTGCGCGTGCACGCCCAGAAATATTTTTAAAGTGTGTGTACGCACAGGGGTGTGCCTGCGCACAGGTACAAAAATTCATAAGTCTGTTCACTCGCACAAGCTGTGCTAGCACCCTAACAGACTGACCTTCCCAATGTGTGCGTGCGCACAGAGCTGTGCATACACACAGGTTGTAAAAATTCCTTGGTGTGTGCGTGCGCACAAGGCTGCGCGTGCGCACATACCAGAAATCACAAAATTCTGCAACTCTACATAATTTTCAGATTTCGACACCAATCTTTGAATGATCACAACTTCCTCTACAAAAATCCAAATTTTACAAACTTTATATAAATTTAAAGAGTTTTCAATGAACTTTAATTTAAATCAAATTTCAACTGCAAATCTGGCTAAAGAAACGGCGAAAAAGTACAAGGAGAGCTACACCCGTACCTATGGCGAGCTGATGGAAATTAAGGAGAAACTTCAGTCTGCCCAGGCTAATTACACCAAGCTCCAGGGTCACATGGTGGACAGTGTGACCGATGCATATAAAAATTTGAAGGCCCAGGTTGGGTTCTTGCCCCTGAGCTCGACCTCACTTTATTCAGTCTGGATAATGTAGTGGAGGACGGCAAGATCATGCCTGCCCTTGATGATGATGATGTTGAGGGTCCTCCTCTTGTGCCACCAGGAAAAGCCTCAGCAGCCTCAGCTTCTTCCGTCCCTTCAGAGGTCGACCATCCAGAGCCCGAGCCTGATGTGCAGATTCTGAACCGGCTGGATGGAACTGTTAATGTTGTCCTGATCTCGACCATTCCTCCTTCTCCAGCCAAGGATGCTACTACTGGGGAGAATTTGGATCCTCTATAACTTTCTGTGTTTGTATTATTGTCCGACTTGTGGACTTTTGAACTTGTTTATGTTTTTTACAGTCCTGTTTATATTTGACTTCTGACATTTGGTTGCTTCTTTGCAACCTTTATTTTGAAAAACAAACATTTAAACTCCTGGGCTGCCTTTTAGGCAGCCTTTGAGTTTTTAATGCTTTGAAGGATGCGTTTTGCGGATATGTTAGTTAAACCTTTGATACTTGTAGGTTTACCTTTGCAACCCTTGAGGTTTTATAGAGGTTCGGTACTTTCTCGTCCGACCTCTTTGTAGTGTGAGTTTTTATCCTTGCCTTTTTGGATCATGCCTTGCTTTGAGTTTGTGTTGTCTGTCCTCTGCTTTGGCGAAGTGATCCTGGTGGCTTGGTGTCCGGGCTTTCAGTAACTTGTCCGACAACTTTTTAGTGTTCTATAGAACCTTTTTAGTTAGTTCGAACGACTTTGTTGTAGCCCTATTTCGAGATTGTTCCTTTGTTGATCGGAGCTGTTCCCTTTTTAGCTGAGCACGTTTGAGCCTCAGGTTGTTTTCAACGTCTTTGGCTCTTATTATTTCCTTAAGGTCGTGCTTGCTTCACGAGGTCACCCCTTTGGTTGATGTTTGACATGAGCTTTTTAGTCATGTTCCAACAACTTTTTAGGTAGTGTTCCAAGGGGAACCTTTTCTTTATAGTTTGTTTGGACGACTTTTTAACTCTTGTTTGTGCTTTTGCTTTTTAAGTAGTGTCTTTTTTCGCAAGATTTGTACTTTTATAGCTAGGCACTTTTGAGCCTTAAGTTATTTTTAAACCTTTTTGGCTTTTTCGTTTCTTGAGGTCATACTTGTGCCCTTCTTGACGTCGACCTGTACGACTTCCTTAGTCGGGCTTTTTAGTCATGTTCCAACAACTTTTTAGGTGGTGTTCCTGCTGAGGAACCTTTTCTTTATAGTTTGTTGAGTATGTTATAGAGGGTGATGTGTCCTTGGAAGATTCAAAAGTGCAGAATTTCTCAACTAAGTTCTTGGGATGCGAGAAATTTGAAAAATATGAGAGAAAAAAACTAAGAAAGAGAGTGAGTGTTTGAGTGAAAAGAATCCATGTTTGATTGAAAGTGAGAGTTTTGAGAGAAAAGAGAAAACTAGTGAGCGAGAAGAGTCTATGAACGAAAAAGAAACTGAGAAAGAGGTTGAGTGTTTGAGTGAAAAGAATCCATGTTTGATTGAAAGCGAGAGTTTTGAGAGAAAAGAGGATAATAGTGAGCGAAAGTAGACAATGAGCGAAAAAGAAACTGAGAGCAATGAACACACTTGTGAGAGGGATCTAGAAATTTCTGTCTTAGACAAGAGTGCATTAGTTTCATTAAATTCCACGGAGTCTTTAGTTTCTCATACATCTAACCATGAAATTCCTAGTATTTTTATATCAATTCTCTCAGACTTTGTAAATCCACTGGTTAATTATAGAGGCATTAATATGGATAAAAAGGAAGAAAGACAAATTGCACACTTTGGATGTAACACCCAAATTACCCTAAGCCTTACCTCTAGCTGTAAATCAAAGATTAATCAGAGGTTACGACAGTCCTAAGGCTTATACATATTTATATATAGAAGGAAATAATATATTCTAGAAGCCTGATGAAGGATATAGCTCAAAAACAGAATTACAAAAGCGTGAAACGTTCACACGAAGATAACGCATAAGATACAAGGCATGGTATAAGAGAATAAAACATATATAGATATAAGAATATAATAATCATAGAGAACTAGCCGCAGCTTGCGGAGTTTAAGCCGACTAGTTACAAATAGAAATATACAGAGTTTTAGAATTTAAAACAGCTTATACAACCTATCTCTCAAATAAGCCTCTAAGGCCATAAAGATAAATATACAAAAGGTGAGAGAATACCATGACAAAAGTAAAACAGAAATAAACAAGGAACGAACCATACTCCGCTCTGTCACCATATCCACAATCTCATCAAAGTAGATTACGACCTGCATCTGAAAAATAACAACAAAGTATGGAACGAGAACTGGAGGTTCTCAATATGATAACAGTGCCCAATGATGTAAGATGTAAGGCTCCGGGATGCCGAAGGCAATCCTAGAACTTCACATCACATACGGATATTCAAGCTTAGAACAAAATAAATAAATATATAAAGAATTTAAACCATAAACCAGGTGACGTTAGGTATTTTTACCAGTAAAGAGATTCATAGAAACGGTCGCATTGTAAATATAGTCTCTAAACCGACAAAAATCCCTTCGTACAAACATTTTGGGTATCACAAGTAACAAACCCCTTTAAAAATTGTTAACCGAGTATTCAAACCTCAGGTCGTCTTCTCAAGGAACTGCGAGGAAGTATGTTCTTATTATTGGCTATAAAGGTTGTAATCGGGGTTTAGAAGATGAGAAGCAAGTAATTTGAATGACAGGTAAAGTAAATGGCAATTAAAAATAAATAAATATTGTAAAGCAAACTTTTGGCAAGGTAAGAGAAGTTGGAGGTCCAACGTAGTTATCTTTCTCAACTATAATGAAAGTTGAATCTAAACTCCACTTGATCAACCTGTACTAGGGCAAAGGAAAGTTAAGGGACTAATTAAATTGACCTTTAAATCATATTTATTTCCTAAGCAAAAGGTTGGGATTACTTAAGTTCAGCTCAATTAGCAAGATAACGATTATCAATTATGTTGAGTTTAATAACTGTTGAGTTACTGAATTCTTAACCAGAACCAAAATGGGAAAAAGTAAAATTGATAGAATAATAAAAATATCCTTAGATGGGAAGCAATGGTAACTTAATTCAAAGAGAACAATCATAAACTGAAAATATCTCAATTATCATTAATTCAAATAACAGTCTGTAACATGGAAGAAATTCATAAATTCACTGATCAATTCAAGTGCTGGAATAAATAAAAGTAAAAGGAAGCTAAAATAGAGAAACGTAAAACCTGGATTGAGAGTCACTCTTAAAACAAGAAGAAATCCTAAATCCTAAGAGAGAGAGAGAGAAGATCTCCCTCTCAACTAAATCTAAATCATTGAAAAGTAAAATATGCGAGCTCCCTGTGAATGGGTGCATTCCCACACTTTATAACCTCTGGTCTATGCTGTCTGTACTTGGATCTGGGCCAAAAAGGGCTTCAGAAATCGCTGGGGGCGCATTCTTTAAATTCTGATACGTGGCCTCTGTCACGCGTCCGCGTGGGTCACGCAATCGCGTCATTCGGAGCTTTTCCTTGCCACGCGGTCGCGTCAGTCATGCGGCCGCGTCGCTGCTGATTCGTGCTTGGCACGCGATCACGTCATCCATGCGATCGCATGGATACCAGTTTCCTTAAAGCTCCGTTTTGCTTTCTCCTTCCTATTTTGTATGTTTCCTTTTCCATCCTTTAAGTCATTCTGCCTTAGAAAATCTGAAACTACTCAACACACTAATCACGGCATCGAATGGAAATAAAGGTAATTAAAATAATTAATTTTTAAAGCTTAGGAAACATGTTTTTCACAATATGACATAATAAGGAAGGGAAAGTAAAACCATGCAATTAATGCGAATAAGCAGGTGAAGGATTGTATAAATCACTCAAATTAAGCACAAAAGAACTCATGAAATATGGGTTTATCAACCTCCCCACACTTAAACACTAGCATGTCCTCATGCTAAATCCAAGGTAAATAATTAAGGTTAAAGTGATGGAACGTCATGCAATGCAGCCTAATTTAAATGCAACTACCTAAATGAATGATGCATCATGCAACTCTAATTTATTCACTCATATATAAAGCTTACATATAGTCAAGTTAATTCACATTCTCAAGGAGTCATGTATATATATAGCCAACCCTTAAATAATAAAGCATTTTAGCAAATGAGATGGGAAAGAAAACATTGTACAAACTTGCAAAACAATTAGTAAATTTAAGCATAGATATATGTTGATGAGTTATTGAACCCTCACTGGATTTTGTGTTTACTCTCTAGTCACTCAGTGTTTATTTGGTTTATTCACTCTATTTTTCTTTTTATTCTTACTTTCTATAGCTTTGTTCTTCATCTAACCAATCAACAATTATAGAATATAGTCATACCAAAAAGTCATGAGGTCTTTAATTGAGGTTGTAATGAGGTCAAGGTAAAGGTAAGGATTTATGTATAGGGTCAAGTGAGCTAATAAGTGAATCCTTAATTAGACTAAGATCTCACCTAACATACATATTTAGTAAAATAAAATCTTTTTACCTATTTTCCCATATTATCCCACTTATTGTTACATGCTCATGTTTCACTTTTTATTTTTATCCCATGTGCATTGTTTTTATTTTGCATTGGAGAATTTCTTTTGTATCCCCTTTTATTTAGATGCTGAAAAATAAAATAAATTTTTTTTAATGCACATGGTAATTGAATCACCTAGATTTTCTCATGAGCATGCTTCCCAAATTTATTTTATTTCTTTTAACTTCTCTACCCCTTTTGTTTCTATCATCCATGTTCCCAAAAGGTTTTCCACATTTAACTCTATTCATGATTTTCTATCTTAAGCTAACCAAGGATTCACTTGGGATTTTCTTTTGTTTTTCTGCTTAAGGCTAGTAATTTGGCTAAATAGAATAAAGGGGTTTTAAAAGGCTCAAGGCGGCTAACAAGGGTGATGTAAAAGGTAGGCTAATTTGGGGTAAGTGAGCTAAAATCAAATGATGGCCTCAATCATTCTCTTGGTATGTATTTACATTCTATATTCTATAATTGGACATATAGATTAAAGCAAAGTAAAGAACATCAGAATAAAAAGAAAAGAAACACACAGAAATGAAATTATGGTTTGAATGCAACCATACAATTAAGCTCAAGGCTCACAGGCTGTGTGTTCTCTAACTCAAGCATCATATATCATTTATATCTTGTATGCAGGTTTAGCTAAAAATTCCCATTATTCTCATAAAAAAAATTATTTAGGGTAGCTTTTAAAGTTTTAATGTTCCTCCTTGATGAAATGTTGTCAGCTTAACTACATCATGTAATGCTATATATAAGGTTTGTGGATTTAAATCTTGTTATGTTCAATTTCCTAGCTTACTTCCTTTTTATATTTTTCTATTTAAACTATACTATCTTATGCTAAAAAGGGTAAACTATACTAATTAATCCACTAATAAATCAGAATTGCAAACTAAACTAAATAACTAAAATAAACTAAATGGCTAAAATTTGAACTAAAGATGTAAAATGCAGAAAATAGAGTAAAAATACATAAAAGCAATGTATAAGTACTCAGAAAATAACAGTAAAAAGAAAAATACAAAAAAATATCCAAAATAAAATAAAAAGTATGTAGTGGTTCACCAAAATAAACGCCAGAGATGGCGACCTCCCCACACTTAAAAGGAAGCATCGTCCTCGATGCTCAATCAAGCCGGGTGTGAAGGAGTCTCATCACTGGGAGGGATGGTAGCTGGAGTCTCAGTGGTGGTGGTGGGCTGAGAGTCTGGCTGCTGTGGAGGAGGTGCTGACTGGATCGGGATCTCAAGATCCGCAGCCTCAATCTGATGTGGGACCGCTGCCTGTGGTGTAGCTGGTGCTGCCTCCTGGGGATGGGTCTCTGCCTCGGGTGCATCCGCCTCCTCCTCAGATGCCTCGGATGGTGTGTCGGGCTCGGAGGGTATGTCACCAGAGCATATCATCAGCTTTAGGTGCTCATAGCGCTGCTTGTTGCGACGCTCCATCTGGTCAAGTCGTCGGAACAAGCGGTGCACCAGATGATAGACGGGCTCTGTAGCAGGTGGAGGTGCAGTAGTGGTAGCAGGGGTAGGTGGTGCAGCAGTGGAGGAAGAGGGTCCAGCAGACGGTGGGACTGACTCATCAGTAGCAGTGAATGGTGGTGGTCTGTGGCCCAAGGCTAAAAAGTTCCGGCTGTGCGGAATGATATTCCTACAATCCGCCGCTGGTGGTCTCTCATCGGCAGCCTCCCATGGCACGTCAGCTCGACGGCCAAGCTGTGTAACTAGATATGGAAAGGGGAGGGTGCCTCGGACGTGGACCCTGGCCATATAGTGCCGAATAAAACGTGGCAGATAAAGGTCCTTACCCTCCAGCACGCACCAAAGGAGGGTGATCATAGCAGCCGGGATCTCCGTCTCGTGAGTACTCGGCATCACATAATTACTCAAGATCTGATGCCATAACCGAGCCTCATCATTTAAGTACGCTCTCTTGATCCCTCTAGGCATGGTAGAGTCCTGACCCATCTCCCAAGGAACTGTCGGGTCGAGAGCTATCCGTGCCTTTACGGTATCCCAATCAAACTGCATCTGACGCATGTCCTCCTCAGCCTTTGAATAACCATCAGGCTGATCGGACTTGGCTGAGAGCCGGAGAATATCCTCTAAGGCCTCCTCAGTGACCAGAATTTGTTTTCCTCTCAGGTTCACTGCATCTAGGGTAGTGAGATAGTAGTTGCAGTAGAATTCCCGTACCCAAGATGAATTGACCTCTGTCAGTGTTCTTTCCAGAAAGAACCAGCCCCTTTGTTTGATTTGCTCAGTGGTGTACTGTTGGAGTGCTTCTGGAATCTTCAGAGTTCGCTCCAGGTATAGATTTCTGGAGTTTTCAAAAGCCAGGTACTTCAGCTCACAGTACCGGTTTGCAAATTTTATAGGATCGGTCGCAGGGAGCAGCTGGTCAGCTTTTTCCTGCTGTGTGAAGTTCTTCTCCCGCCATGAAGAATCGTGCATTAGAGCAATGATGGACTGGGAGAAATCTCCTCTCTTGCGCTTGCCAGTAGCCTTGCCTTTTCCTTTCCTTTGTGAGGCAGACATCCTGAAAAACAGAAAACTAGGATATGGATAAAATAGGAAAGCAAATAGGCAATTAAACAAAGGAAACTCAAAGCGGCAAAGGAGAAATATAATAAGGAAAATGAGTAAATGAAATGTGATTGAATTTATGTTAAATGGAAAAATAATCAATATGACATGGTTAGAAAGTTAGAGGAAAGGGAAAATAATCAGAAAAGAGATTAAAAGGGTTAGTATGGTTAGAATTTGAAAAGTAAATTAGTAAATTAAAATTAGTGAGTTAGTAAAGTGCGGGTTAAAGTAAGTGGCATAGAAAAATTCCATATAACAAGGATTCAGAGGTAAGAATAGAAGTACTCATAATCGAACAAGGAAAACAGGGTGATGCTGATTCGAATAGAAATAAAGAAAGCAAAAATTGGAATCAGTGAATCACAAATGCAGTTTATGAACCAGGAAATCAATGAGGATAAGAAAGTCTGCCATAACATTCATGAAATGGTTTGGGTAAGGCAGAGTAAAACCGAGTTTAGAAAAGCCAAACCAAACAAGAATGAAAACAATTTACAAAAAATTTGGGCAGCATTCTGGCTAAAATTGGATTGTCCCAGAAAATAAACAGCAATCATAGCAGTTCATATGAATTAAAAACTTGCTGCAGTTACCAGTAATGAATAGAAACAGGAAAATTTGGAGTAACAAGCAGCAATTACAAGAAATCATAGCATATGAATGAGGTCACAGGAACAGCAGAGTTGCAGTTATGATAAAACATAAACAGGAACAGTGCAAGTAAACAGACCTAGATCCACTAACCAGAGCCTAAGCTACCTAACAACCTAAAAATCCACTACAGCATGCATATCTATCTATCCTAATGATGAACAGAAACGGAAAAACGTACAGAAAATGACGAACGGATAAAAAAAAGGGGGTTTCGTTTTGCGAAACCTGGTAGGCGGGAGGGGTGGAACGGGGAAGAAGGTGGCTGCGGCGGCGTTCGACGCGGTGACGGGGCACGGCGTCGCGGTGGCAGCTGATGGGGGCAGTGGCAGAGGGAGGGTTTAGGGTTAGTGATAGGAGAAGGGGGGTTTGCGGGTGGGTGGCGGAGAGAGGGGGGCGGCGCGGCTGGATGGCCGGCGGTGGTGGGCGGTGGTTCGGAGGGCAGTGGTGGAGAGGGGAGGAGGGGGGAAGAAGGAAGAAGAAGGGAGGGGAGGGGGTTGCGGCGGCGGCGTCTGGGTGGGGGCGCAGTGGCGGCTGGGTGGTGCTGGGTGGTGGTTGGAGGGAGAGGGAGCAGAGAGGGAGAAGAGGGTTGGGGGTGGGGGGCTACGCGACTGATAGGGTTTGCGTGACTGGGGGGTTATACTTTCGAATCCACGCGGCCGCGTGGGGCACGCAGTCGCGTGGTTGGGGTGAAAATGGGAGTGATGCGATCGCGTGGGGCGCGCGATCGCATGAGGGGGCGAAAGAAGGGTGACGCGATCGCGTGGGTCGCGCGATCGCGTCACTGGAATTTGTGCTAAATGCACGACTCCAGCGCCGTTTCAGCGCAACTCTCTGTCTCCTTTTGGGGTGATGTGCAATCCATGCGACGTGATCGTGTCGCTCACGCGGTCGCGTGGGATTGGTATTGTGCAAGTGACGCAATCGCATGGGGCATGCGATCGCGTGGGCCAATTTGTGTGAAACGCACAAGGGCCGCACGATTTCAGCCTAACTTTCTATTCGTTGGATCCTTACGCCGATATATATATCACGCGGCCGCGTGGGTCACGCGGTCGCGCGGGTGGTATTTTTCGCAATATGACGCAATTGCATGGGGCATGCGTTCGCGTCGTGCACCCCCTTTTTTTTTATATGCATGAAAAATGCAGAATGCAATGATTAACATGAATGCTATGCATGATTCCAGGTTTAATAGATTAAAATGAAAAAGGAAAAATGAAAGCATTTAATAAGAAATAAATTGAAAAAGAAGCGACCATACCATGGTGGGTTGTCTCCCACCTAGCACTTTTAGTTAAAGTCCTTAAGTTGGACATTAGAGGAGTATCCTGTTATGGTGGTTTGTGTTTAAATTCGTCCAAAAATCTCCACGAGTGCTTGGAATGCCAATAGCCTCCGGGGTCCCAAACTAAGCATGCAAAGCTTCTGAGCAGCTCCAAACAGATTTTCAGGCTCCCGAGACTACGAATGTCAGGATAGAGTCCAGGATTCCAAGCCTTGCTTTTAAATCTGCCTCCGTCTTGATCTGCATGTTTCCATTCGGGCAGGTTAAAAAGTAGAATCTCACCTTGGTGACCAAACGTTTTTCGTGATCCATGTAATTGAGCATGATACCAATCCGTGTACTTCGAAGTGAAGCGTGGAACCTTATTGAGCCTTGTGCACCAGCTCTGAGTACGAGCCATTTCCCTCTTACTCTTAAAGCCGCAGAGAGCTCTAAGCTGGCCATCTGTTTCAAGCAAACCATATTCAAGTGAATAAGTAAAATTATAAGTTAAGGATTGTACCCACTTGAAGCTTGTATTAGGTGGTAATGGCCTTGGGATAGGTGTTTTTGGTGGTTCTGCAAGTTCCGTTTCCTTATGCTCTTCTGTGAATTCCTCTACTTCTTTGCAAAGATCTTCAATTGTATCTATGTCCTGGTCAAAGTCTTCTATGTCTTCCTCATCACTTGAGTCATAGATTGGAGGTTGAGAGAAATCTACCTCTGCATCATCTTCATATTCACTTGGGGAAGATTCTTCGATCTCAGAGAATTCACTTGCGGATGCAAGTTCATCACTAAGAGAGTTAGACTTGTGACTATCATTATCGAGGGAAATTGTTTCTTGGATTATTCCGTCTGATTCTTCATAAACGACTTGCCTTGGAGAAATATCCTCCTTAGCATCAACTGTAGTCTCCTTGACGGCGTTTTCCTCAATTCTGGATTCCCATGGAGGTTCAGCATCTCCTAGATCTTCAACCAACTCTTCTTTTTGAACAAAGACAGCTTCTTCTAATTGTTCTAGTACAAATTCATTCTCTGTCTTGTCCACTGGAGTTTCTGGCATTTCCTTCATGCTCTGTTCTTCATTGGGCTGTCCACATGGAGCTGTGGCTGATCCTTGTGTATTTGAGCGCCTAGAAGCCCATTGAATCATCACTTGCTCCAGTTGTTGAATGGTTGTTTGAAACTTAATTACTGTTTCCCTTAGGCGATCCTCTGCTTCTTGGGTTGCTGGACTTGGACATGATACAAAGGAAAGTGGTGGTGATTGGGAACGATTGGATTGGTATTGAGGAAAGGAAGGATCATATGGTGGCGAATGGTGAAGAGAAGATTGTGAGTGTGGTGGTTCGAGGTTATGTTGAAAGGATGGTTTATATGCACGGAGTGGGACTTGTTGGTAGTTACAAGGTTGTCCATCATGTCTTTCAGCTGGGTATGCATTGTAGAATGGTCTTTGTCCAGGATATCTCGGAGGGTGTTGCTGCCAAAAAGGTTGATTAGATCCTCTTGGTTCCATCCATCCTTGATTGGTCTGACCTTGGTACACATTCCTGCTGTAACTTCTATTTCCCTTAACAATATTAGAACCAAACTCAAAGCGAGAGGGGTGAGAGTTCATAGTAGCAAATAAAGATAAAAAGGAAAAACAAAATTAAATAAACAAGCAAAAGAAAAATATTTACAATAACCAATAACAAGGCACACGTTAGCAGTTCCCCGGCAACGACGCCATTTTGACGTTAGGTATTTTTACCAGTAAAAAGATTCATAGAAACGGTCGCGTTGTAGATATAGTCTCTAAACCGACAAAAATCCCTTCGTACAAATGTTTTGGGTGTCACAAGTAACAAACCCCTTTAAAAATTGTTAACTGAGTATTCAAACATCGGGTCGTCTTCTCAAGGAACTGCGAGGAAGTATGTTCTTATTATTGGCTATAAAGGTTGTAATCGGGGTTTAGAAGATGAGAAGCAAGTAATTTAAATGACAGGTAAAGTAAATGGCAATTAAAAATAAATAAATATTGTAAAGCAAGCTTTTGGCAAGGTAAGAGAAGTTGGAGATCCAACGTAGTTATCTCTCTCAACTATAATGAAAGTTGAATCTAAACTCCACTTGATCAACCTGTACTAGGGCAAAGGAAAGTCAAGGGACTAATTAAATTGACCTTTGATTCCTATTTATTTCCTAAGAAAAGGTTGGAATTACTTAAGTTTAGCTCAATTAGCAAGATAACGATTATCAATTATGTTGAGTTTAATAACTGTTGAGTTACTGAATTCTTAACCAGAACCAAAAGGGGAAAAAGTAAAATTGATAGAATAATAAAAATATCCTTAGATGGGAAGCAATGGTAATTTAATTCAAAGAGAACAATCATAAACTGAAAATACCTCAATTATCATTAATTCAAATAACAGTCTGTAACATGGAAGAAATTCATAAATTCACTGATCAATTCAAGTGCTGGAATAAATAAAAGTAAAAGGAAGCTAAAATAGAGAAACGTAAAACCTGGATTGAGAGTCACTCTTAAAACAAGAAGAAATCCTAAATTCTAAGAGAGAGAGAGAGAGAAGATCTCCCTCTCAACTAAATCTAAATCATTGAAAAGTAAAATATGCGAGCTCCCTTTGAATGGGTGCATTCCCACACTTTATAACCTTTGGTCTATGCTGTCTGTACTTGGATCTGGGCCAAAAAGGGCTTCAGAAATCGCTGGGGGCGCATTCTTTAAATTCTGATACGTGGCCTCTGTCACGCGTCCGCGTGGGTCACGCAATCGCGTCATTCGGAGCTTTTCCTTGCCACGCGGTCGCGTCAGTCATGCGACCGCGTCATGTGCGTTCTGCTTAAGGCGCGCGGTCGCGTCAGTCATGCGGCCGCGTCGCTGCTGATTCTTGCTTGGCACGCGATCGCGTCATCCATGCGATCGCGTGGATACCAGTTTCCTTAAAGCTCCGTTTTGCTTTCTCCTTCCTATTTTGTATGTTTCCTTTTCCATCCTTTAAGTCATTCTGCCTTAGAAAATCTGAAACTACTCAACACACTAATCACGGCATCGAATGGAAATAAAGGTAATTAAAATAATTAATTTTTAAAGCTTAGGAAACATGTTTTTCACAATATGACATAATAAGGAAGGAAAAGTAAAACCATGCAATTAATGTGAATAAACATGTGAAGGATTGTATAAATCACTCAAATTAAGCACAAAAGAACTCATGAAATATGGGTTTATCACCAGGTTATCTAAACTTAGGGGAATTCTAATTAATACTGTTCCGAGGGTTACCTGAAACTGTAGGTCGATCTCAGATGATATCTTCTGTACTGGTCGGAGCTGACGTGTCCGGCTTGTGGTTAGTGACCGGAGCTGTCGTGTCCGACTTGTTGGACTGGTGGTGAAGCTGATCCTTTGTCACCGGAGGGTGGTGGTACTTGCAAGGGACTCCGATACTTAAGTTAGCAAGGGTATTAAGCAGGTATTTGTGTAGAATTAGAGTATGAGTTATACCTGGGTGCTCCAGTGTATTTATAATGGTGTAGAATGATCTTTCCTGGAGATAAGATAGTTATCTTATTTTATCTTATCTTTGAGTGAGGTCATCTTATCTTCAAGGGAACCACCCTTATCTCTGTAGGCTCGGGCTGCCTTTGGATTTGGGTCGTGTTCCTCTTATTTGGGCCCTATTTGGGCTTCTCCTGGTGATTTGGCCGAGCTCCCTGAGAAGAGGTCGGATAGTCCTGACCTGAAGAGGTCGGTCGACTTGTCGTTAAACAACCCGGGTCGGATAGCTCGACCCAGGGTATGAACAGTGCCCCTGCTCGATTACAGCCTTCCTTTTGAGGTCGAGTCCTTTAGTGTTAGGACTTCAATCCTTCTCTGGTAAAGCCGAGCTCGAGCATTTTGGTTGATTCTGCTGAAGCTTGTTGAATGTGAAGCTTTTTCCTTCGCTTCTTTTAGTTTGAAAGTGCGCACTTTGCATTTGCACTCTTGTCTTGGGAACGTGCGAGATTTTTAAATGTTCATTAATTTCTCTTTTGCCGTTTCCCTTTTTTCTTTTGTTTTTTCGAATCCTTCTTTTCAGTTTCTTTTGCTTCTGAACCTTTCGCTTCTGCTTTGCTTTTGTTTCTCTCATCCCTTTGCATTTCATCGTTCTTGCTTTGAGGTGCTTCTTTCCTTCTGTTCGCTTCGACTCCAGGGTGCTTCGTTGCCGTCGTTTCCTCCGAACCTTTTCATTACGCTCGTCTCTTCTTCCTCTCTACAGGTTAGTACTTTCTCTTCTTTTTTAGTTGCTTTTTTTTTACATTTGTCTGATCTTGGAGAAAGTCTGGATCTTTCTGCTTTTGCTGTGTCTTATTGTTGTTGTAATGTGTGTTCTGGGATTTTCTTTCATCTTTTTATATGAACCTTTTCGCCTTTCCTGATGGTTGAAGCTTTTAGGGCTTTGCATGTTGTTTTCTGTTTCTGTATTTTTTTATTTTTGAGGCTTCTTGGGATAATGGCTTGTTTGATTCTGAAAAAAGGTTGCGTCCTTGATGGTTTCCACTTGGCGTGTTTTGCTGTTGGTAATTCCTTTTGTTGATAGACTGAAAACTGTAGTTTGAAAGGTGGCTATTTTTGATGACTTATTTGATTTCTTCTCGGAGTGTTGATTGAAAGAAGGTTTATTTTTCTTGCTGAGATAACTTTGTAGATTAAGTCCTTGCTCTGTTGCTCTATTGTTGCCTCCAAAGGACGCCCCTGGACCAGTGGGTTGTGTCCTGGGGTTTCCTTTTGTCATGTGTGCTTTAGATCGAGTTATATCTGTTTTGTCCGAGCTGCTTTCTTTGTTATGCCCGAGCTTTTTCTTTGTTATGCCCGAGCTGTTTATTTAGTAATTCCTCTCTCTTTTATTTGCTGTAGGATTAGTTGACCATGTCTTCTCGCAAAAATATTGTCGAGACCTCCTCCAAAGTCCCCGAGGGCATGTCTAATTGGCTGGACTCCCTCATCTTGATGTGCATCTTTGTAGTTAATTATGAATTCTGTGCAGAGCTTAGAAAACATCATCGAATCTGTAGGAATAGAGATCAGGAAAAGAACTATGAACTGGTAGCGCCTGATTATGATAAAAGGGTTTGCTTTCCTACTCTGACCCAGGGGGAACGTCCCTTCTTTTATGCTTATGACTATTTTTTCAGCCAGCTGAACATTACTTTTCCTTTTACTTCCTTTGAGACCAACTTGTTGTGGTCGTGTAACGTAGCTCCATCTCAGCTCCATCCGAACTCCTGGGGTTTTATCAAGATCTTTCAGTTGCTTTGCCAAGAGTTGAATGTCACACCTTCTCAGACTCTCTTTCTATATCTTTTTGTTTTGACTAAGCCTGGGATTTCCTCAAAAAAAGAAAGCCTCTTGGATTTTCTTTCGATCTGCCCAGGGACATAAAGTTTTTGCTACGTATGATGAGTCCTTTAGGGACTTTAAGAATTACTTTTTTAAGGTCCGAGCTGTTGAGGGAGCTCGACCGTTTTTCTTAGAAGCGAATAATTAACCTGCCTTCCCCTTGTGTTGGCAAAAGAACATTGTGGTGTCTCGATACACGTGGGAGATGCTTGACGAGGTCGAGCAGGCTTTTGTAAATGTTTTAGAAGATATTTGGGGGGAACCTCCCCATCTTGATACCAAGAAATTTTTGGGGGATCCTTCCCTTCTCCGAACTGTGTTGGGTATTAATCGACATATTTTTGCTCTGTTTTACTTTGCTTCCTTTCTTTCTAGTTTGTAACTTGCTTCTTTGGTTGATTTGTTTTTCAGAGATGGCTAAGAATAATGATTCCATGAAAGCCTTTAAAAAGGCGAGGAAGGCTACCGCGGCCCAAAACATCTCGGCCAAAGTGGCTGGGGAAGGGTCTTCTCATGTTTCTCCCAAACAGCCCGTATCGAGCTCTCCTGGACCGAGGAGGATTTCCTACCCCTCGGGTTCATTTGATCGATCCTCCCCAGACTTCTGCTGCTACTTCCTCTCCTACTGCCGTTCCTCCTTCAAAAAGACCTCGGACTGTGTTTTACTGGTCGGAGCTGACGTGTCCGGCTTGTGGGTGGTGGCTGGAGCTGACGTGTCCGACTTGTTGGACTGGTGGTGAAGCTGATCCTTTGTCACCGGAGGGTGGTGGTACCTGCAAGGGACTCCGATGCTTAAGTTAGTAAGGGTATTAAGCAGGTATTTGTGTAGAATCAGAGTATGAGTTATACCTGGGTGCTCCAGTGTATTTATAATGGTGTAGAATGATCTTTCCTGGAGATAAGATAGTTATCTTATCTTATCTTATCTTTGAGTGAGGTCATCTTATCTTCAAGGAAACTGCCCTTATCTCTGTAGGCTCGGGCTGCCTTTGGATTTGGGTCGTGTTCCTCTTATTTGGGCCCTATTTGGGCTTCTCCTGGTGATTTGGCCGAGCTTCCTGAGAAGAGATCGGATAGTCCTGACCTGAAGAGGTCGGTCGACTTGTCGTTAAACAACCCGGGTCAGACAGCTCGACCCAGGGTATGAACAAATACTAATTACACCGCTGTATCCCACAGCCCTAGCCAACCAATCCTCCGTGCGATCCCATCGCCACCACCGGCCTAACCTCCTCAGCACCAGACAAACACAAGATAAATGCAAACAAGTAAAACACAGATAGTATACATTTACAGCAAGTAATTCAAGAAGCAAGTAGGCAAGTTATACAATTAGGCAAACTCAAGTAAACAAAGCAAGCAAGCATATGGAAAATGCATATGATGAATGTTTGTGCTATTGGCTGTGATATCACATGTTGGTTATCGATAAACCCGACAAAAATCTGGTCGACAACTCCCGGATTAGTCTCTCTATTGCGCATAAGGAGGAATAATTCCGAGGGATAAATGCCCTACCACCTTCTCCTTTCAGAGGGAAACATTCCGAGGGAGCGTGCCATACCACCTTCCTCTGGTTGTCGCTTAATTCCGTGGATTAGTGCCCTACCACCATGCAATCAGAGAGAAGTCGCATTTTTAGGAGGAATAATTCCGAGGGATAAGTGCCCTACCACCTTCTCTTTTCAGAGGGAAACATTCCGAGGGAGAGTGCCCTACTACCTTCCTCTGGTTGCGAGAAATATGACTGAGAAGCCCAGTTTCAACTCTCACATTCGAACGTAGATGAGCGATTGCCACAGCCCTTACGACGAAGAACAATGCATATTATAATCGCATCTTCGACCTCAGAGGCCACTGCTCTTAGCACCCTTCTACTGATACTCATCACAACCATCATCATTTCATAAGTTCCATTCCGAACTCCTTAGTTCATCAGTTCCTCAATTCCAATACCATCCTCCTTTCTGATCTACCATACCCATCCTTTGTACACCAGAAACCTACACCTCCATTTACTAACTTTCTAACGAAAAACCCAATTTAAATCTCCTAGGACCTTTCCCTTATTCTGATACCCAAAAATAAGCCCAAAAGTCTTAAGATGGTGTCACATAAGCTTACAAGCTTGTTGGGAAGGTGAAATAGTTGAAAACAAATTTTAAGTTTGAGAAACAGGGCGTGTGCGTACACACAGGGGTGTGCGCGCGCACGCCCAGGAATATTTTTAAAGTGTGCGTACGCACAGGGGTGTGCCTGCGCACAGGTACAAAAATTTATAAGTCTGTTCACTCGCAAAAGCTGTGCTAGCACCCCAACAGACTGACCTTCCCAATGTGTGCGTGCACACAGAGCTGTGCATACACACAGGTTGTAAAAATTCCTTGGTGTGTGCGTGCGCACAAGGCTGCGCGTGCGCACATACCAGAAATCACAAAATTCTGCAACTCTACAGAATTTTTAGATTTCGACACCAATCTTTGAATGATCATAACTTCCTCTACAAAAATCCAAATTTTACAAACTTTATATCAATTTAAAGAGTTTTCAATGAACTTTAATTTAAATTAAATTTCAACAAATTTCAAAAACTGAGGCATAAGTTATGATCAGACAAAGTTTACCAAAAACCAACTTTTACCAAAACTCACAAGAATCTCAATTTACCAACTTTCATAACCCAACCCAACCAAAACCACATTAATTCTATCCCATATCAGATTTTACCATTTGCCATACTCCAATTTACCACTCCACCATATATAATTATCAATTCTCACTATCAAATACCTAATAATACCCTTACTAACCATCATCATCATCAATTTCAACATCAATTCTCCAACATCACACTATCAACATCAATATAGCCATTTATCAATCATTCCAATTCATCAATTATCATACTTTATCCTAACTTCATAACTCACATCATTTATCAACAATCCCAATACTCACCTTCAATTACCAACAATATCAATATTTATCATCAATCATCAACCACCTCAACAAATCCTCATTGGCAACAATAAATCACACATTCCTCATCGACCTTCATAATCATTAAATACCAACAACCTCATCAAATCATGTAATCATTATTATTAGTATTTGGATTCATTCCACATAACACCACCACTTCATTTATCAACCCTCATCAACAACACCAATCATCAATACTCATTAACACTAACAATTCCCAATAATCATCATCAACCACAATAATCCAATACTAACAACAATTAACATCAATTAATTTATAATTATTCATACACTACCAACATTCAATCCTATCTTAGGGCCAACTAGCCTAAGTGTCCATAAACATTACATATTACATAAAGAAAACTGAAACCATACCTTGGCCAATTTCCAATATGCTCAAACACCAAACTTGATTCCAATCAAGCTTCCACCAAACTCCAAACCATCAAAGCCAAACCAAAAGCCACCACCAACTCTAAAAACAAGCTTCATACATACAACATAACCATATATCAACAACTAAAGCTCATACTATACCAAACCACAAGGATAAAGAGATTTCTTACCTTATCCAACGAGATTAGGGGTAAAATCTATCAATTACTCGCTACTACAGATCACCTAAACAAGCAAAACCACAAAATCTACTCAAAACCATAACCTCAAAAATGCAAAAATCTAGGGCACAAAACTGGGACTTGAGCTTCGAGTTCTTAACAAATTTGCTTAAATAAAAATGTAGAGCTCGATAAGAGCTTCGCGTGGCCGTAAACGGCTCGTCAATCGGAGCTCCATAGCTCAAGTTATGGCTCCCGGAAGGTGGAGGTGAATAGTGAAACCCCACCCTCACCTCTCTTCTCTCTCAATCTGAGCTCTCTCTCATTTGGGGAGTTTGTTGGAAGATTTGATTTACTTCTGATTTGTTTAGTAGTATTTTAGGGATTTTAAATTTAAATCAAATCTGATCTAATCTAATAAGATCAAATCTTATTTAAATTAGTTATCATATCTTTAGGATATTAAAATTTAAATCAAATATGATTTAACCTAATAAGATCAAATCTAATTTAAATTAGTTATCTTATCTTTAGGAGATTTAAATTAAATTATCTTATCTTATCTTTTAGCTAGTTTGTTAGGGGTTCTATTTAAACACTTTTGGTGAGACAATCTACATAACTTTTGATGAATAAATTTTTCGTTACTTTTAGTACATTTTTATTGTGTGATTAAGTGAGGTGAGTGATTTGCTTTGCTTGTTGTATGAAGAAGATTGAAGGATCCAACACTAAGGTGATCTGCGTGGTGGTTGCTTTTAGTTTTTATCCCTCTGATCTAGGTTGTCATGGACAGGTTCTTTGAAGGTCTAGTAGGGAGCCCCTTCCAGTGACCTAGATTGCTAAAAATAGGTTTCTTAGAGGTCTAGTTGGAAAAATCCCATTTATCTATCTTTTGTATTTTTGCGATCTTCTTTTGGGTGTACCTAAGCCCCAATCAATTTCTTATCACTTCATCATAGTAAACCTAATTATTCTATATTAAAAGTGTTTCGTTGTATGTGTTTTCCTTGTATAAGCCCATATAATGATTGATAAACCCCAATTTTAGGGTTTATCTTGTGTTAAATTTGGTGGATTTTATCAATTCTGTTTATATTTATTCATATAAATTGCATATTTTTATGATTCCTTCATATATATGCTTCATAGTTCAAAACATGCTTCTTAGGCCTTAAAAATGCTAAATTTTAATCCTCTCTTATTACCATTCGATGCCGTGATGCGTTTGTTAAGTGATTTCAGGATTTATAGGGCAAGAATGACTTAGAGGATGGAAAGAAAGTATGCAAAAATAGAAGGAACATGAAGAATAGAAGTTGTGAGATGTTGGTTCCCATGCACACGCGTGACCTTCCGTGTACGCGTGACTTGTGAGGAGTTCAGCCGACGCGAACGCATGACCCACGCGTACGCGTGACGTTCAGCACGTGACTCATTTATGGAAAATATGGCTGGCGATTTCTGAGAGGCTCTAGGCCCAAATCCAACTTCATTCTGAATGGGAAAAGGCCAAGAATTGATGGGGTGGGGGGGAAGGAGGCAATCAAGCATACACACATTAGACTTAATTTTAGCTAGTTTTTGTTCTTTGTTTTCTAAAGAGAGAAACTCTTACTTCTCTCTAGGTTTAGTGTATTTTGATCATTTTTTTGTTTGAATTTTTGAATTGGATCTTGTTAATTCTAGTTTTATTTACCTAATTTTAGTTTTTCTAGTTATAATTTTGCTTAGATCTTGTGTTAGAATTATGTTCTTCTTATTTTCCCCTTTATTTCTCATTTTATGAACCTTGTTGATTTTGAATTTTCATTAATGCATGGATGTTTTTATGTTTTCTAGTCTTAGTTAAGTTGATATTATTGTTAATTGTTAGTGGGTAGCTTTAATTTCTATTTGATTTTGCAATTTAGCTATGTCTTTAACTAGTTCCTACTATGTGTTTGACAAAATATTTTCATTAGTTATCGAGTAGTTTTCTACACTCTTGGCCTAGGTTAAGGAAGTTGAGTGACTTTGAGTCACTTGGTCTAATTAAATTGGTGATTTGGGATTCCTTGTTGGTCAATTTGATACCCATTAACACTAACCTACTACTAAGTTAATTAGTAGCTAGATTGGGACTTATAGGTTGATGTTGATCAAGCCTATTTGACATACTTCAAGCATAGAAGTAGATTTGATGGGATCGGTCCCTCATAATTGTCAATATATGGTTATTAGACAAGGATAGTAATCTCAATTCCTATGCCTTAGCTAAGAGTTCTTTTGCAATTTCTATTTGAAAATCCAAAAATTCTAATTACTTAATTCTTGCTTTAGTTAATTTTAGTTGTTTAATTAGCTCTAGAATAAAATTAGATTTATATATTGTGTTGTTAGATTGCCGTTTACTTAGACCTTGCTTTAATTCTCTTGATTTAGTTTCTTGCAATTTAAGTTTTTTGCATGCTAAGCTTTGTTAGTTTAAATTCTTGCTTATATGTCTTTCAACCATGGATTTCTAGCCAACCTTGCTACACACACTTGTCCATTCTCTTGAGAACGACTCGGGAGCAATACTCTTGGTTAATTTGTATTGGGATGAACTTGTGACAACCATATTAAACTTTGATTGAGAGTTAGTTGTCGGTTTGAAACTATACTTCGACGTGATTTTCATTGATAAATTCTAGATCGACGATTACCCTCACATCAATGATCATAAATTGAATTTAGATCACAAATGTGCCTCTTTTTAGGCTATGCTCCATACTCAAGAGGATTTAAATGTCTTAATAGTGAAGAAAAATTTAAGGTGCATTTGGCTTGCATTTTCATTTTCTGTTTTTATTTTCAATGTTTTTTATTTTCTGAATTTTATGAAGGAAAAAGTGAAAACAGGAGGTAAAAATAGAAAATAGGATTTTATTATTTTTACTATTTTTACTTTTTCCTTCACAAAATTCAGAAAATAAAAAATATTTAAAAGAAAAATAAAAAAAATGCAAACCAAACGCACTCTTATGTTTCTAAAAATGTTATTTTTGATGAATCTTGTTTTTCTTATGACATTGTTTCCTAAGAATAAAATAAATTCCGAGGACCTTGCTAATTTTATTAGTTCCTTATTTTATACTTCGCAGCCTTCTATTATTACTCCTTCAAATACATCTCTGCCTCACTCTTTAGTATCTTCTTCTGCATCCTCCATTGGTATACTACCTCTCCCTGCCTCCTACTAGAGCTATACAACCAGATTCTAATCATACTACCACTTTCACTCTTTCTCCTTTTTCTTCATCCTCTCCTCTTATTTCTCCTCCTATTGATAATCCTCTTACACCACATTCATCCCCACCAAATACATATCCTATGATTACTAGGTCTAAAGATGGGATTCATAAGCCTAAGGTTCTTTTGGCTATTGCTCCAGAACTTCACCTTGTTTAGAACACTCCAAAAACTATCAAGCAAGTTCTCTCCTTTTTTCACTGGTTGCAGGCAATATCAGAGGAATATGATGCGTTCCTTAAGAACAACACTCAGATTCTCACACACCCTTTCCCTGATGCTCCAATTATCGATTGTAGATAGCTATATATAATTAAGTAAGCTCCCGACAATATCATCTTAAAATATAAAGAAAAGTTGGTGGCAAAGGACTACCACCAACAAGAGGGAGTCGATTATGCTCAAATATTCAACCTAGTCAATAAACCAACTATAATTCAAACTATCATTTTCGTCGATTTATCAAAGGGTTGGTTATTGAGATAGGTAGATTTTAATAATGCTTTTCTTAATGGTGATATTGATAAAGTGGTTTCTATGCAACAGCAACCAGGTTTCACTTCTTCAAACTCTACACAGGTTTGCAAACTAAATAAAGCTCGCTATGGATTGAAACAACTTGGCCTAGTACACTAAACTAAGTTCTACATTACTTAAGTTCGGACTCATTGGAACTTGGGCAGATCCTTCCTTGTTTACAAGATTTCAGCTTGATTCAACTTTTTTTCTTTTAATTTTATTTTAGAATATGTTGATGATGTGCTAATTAGAACAGATAATGTCTCTGTTATTTCCATTTTAATTACTCAACTTGACTCTCTTTTTCCACTAAAAGATCTTGGTAGCATCAATTATTTTCGTGGTCATGAATTTAAATATTTAGCTGATCAATCTTTACATATAACACAATTTAAGTATGTAAGATATTTGCTTACTTGAGCTGGGATGCAAAATTTTAAACCAGTTCCTACGTTCATGTTTAGTAGTGTTAAATTAACCTCTCAAGGTTCGAATTTGTTTGACGGTTCTATTCTTTATAGGTCTTTGATTGGTGGCCCTCAATATGCAATGCTAACAGACCTTGAAATTACTTACTCAATCGACAAACTTAGTCAATTTCTTCAACGTCCTTTACAATCTCAATGGATAGATTTAAAAAGAATTTTGAGATACCTATCAGGTTGTGTTGAGCATGGCTTGTATTTTACTAAAAGTCTTGACTCAAGAATTTTTGCTTTTCAGACTCTAATTGGGATAGTGACATTGAGGATAGGAGATCTTTCAATGGTTACTTCCCCTATCTTGGATCTAATCCTATTATATTGTCAAGATGCAAGCAAACAATGATTAGTCACTCATCTACAGAAGTGAAATTTAGGTGTTTAGAAAATGTGGCAATAGATACTGTTGTGTGGTTGCAAAGGTTGTTGACTGAACAGAAGATTAGCTCTCCTATTGCTCCTATCATTTTTTGTGACAACATAAGCATTGTCCTCTTTGCTTCAAATCTAATTTTACACAGTCGCACAAAATATTTTGAAGTTGACCTTAATTTTGTTCGCGACCGCATCAACTTCAAGCAGCTTTTTGTGGTTCATATCCCCTCACACTCCCAAACAGCGGACGTTCTGACTAAATCATTGTCTCCAGCAGCGTCTGAGACATTTAAAACCAAATTTAGGGTCTATCTTCCTCCAGCCATGAGTTTTTCGGGGTGTGAACAGTAAGAGTGGCATAACTGCCAAATCAGATTTTAGTAAATCTGTTAAAGAATTAGTAACTTACAGAACTAGTTAGTTACTTATAAACTCTTATTTTGAACTATTAGCTCAAGATTTTAGTCTTCTAAAAATAGGTGTTGTTTCGAGAGTTACCTGAAACTGAAGGTCGATCTCAGAGGAGATCTGCTGTTATGGTCGGAGCTGTTACGTCTGACTTGCTGATCCTTGATCACCGGAGGAGGGTAGTACCTGCAAGAGACTCCGATTCTTAAGTTAGCATGGGCTTTTAGCAGGTTTTTTGTGTAGAATTAGAGTATGAGTTATACCTGGGTGCTCCAGTGTATTTATAGTAGTGTGGGATGACCTCCCTTGAGATAAGTTAGTTATCTTATCTTATCTTTTGTGGGTGAGTCCCTTTTATCTTTGGCCATCCGCCTTTAGGTGGGCTGTGATCTTCTGCTTTCGGCCTACTTAGGCCCTTATAGCACTTTGGCCGAGCTCTTTTTGGGAAGAGGTCGGTGTCGACCAACCTTTATAAGAGGTCGGTCGTTTCTGTCTTCATTCAACCCGGCTTGCCTAGCTCGACCCATGGTATGAATAGTACCCCTGCTCGAGCTTCGATCTTCCCTTGAGGTCGTGCTTTTCCAGCTTCGATCCCTTAGGGAAGTCGTGTTCAAGCATTGATTTGATTTCAGTTTGCTCCTCCTCGCGTGATTCTTAGCGCTTGCTTTTGCTTTAATGCAAAGCATTTTAACCTCCTTGGGAATACGCATGCGCTTTTAATGTCCATTGATTAGGCTTTTATTTTGTTTTGCCATTCCGTTCCCTCGCTTTATTTTGAAATTGAAAAAAGCTTTAAACCTTGGTTTTCAGTTTTCTTGCTTTCTTCCGTTTCATTTGCTTAGAGAAAAAAGAAAACTTTCTGTCTTTCGTTTCTTAGAGAAGATCATCATTTTGCAAAAGGTTTTGCCCCAAGCTTTTCTTCTCTTGAAGCTTCGAAGCTTTTGTTGGACCTTTTGCGCCTTTCACTACGCCTTCTGTCGCAGGTTGGTATTCCTCTTTTCTTCTGTGTTTTTCAATAGTCATCTTTATATGTGCTTTCTTTGTTGCATGCTTGTCTTTTCGCATAAAGTTTCGATCTTTATTGCCTTTCCTCAATAAAAGATTACTTCGCTTTTTTAGAAGATTGCGTATCCTTGTTTTGATCAAAGTTGTAGTCTTGCTTTATTTCTGCTGTCTTACTTTGGGGAGGCGTAGGAGTTTTACTCTTTGTTTGGGAAGTCTGTGGCTGTATATTTTCAGTCAATACTTTCTATATTCTGTTCTGTTGCCTCCAAAAGGTGTCCCTAGGTTCTTGCTGATGATTTCTTGCTTTCGTGGATCCTGGGGTGCCCTTTTTGTCGTACCAATTGTTTGTTAATTATTCTTCCGATTAGGTCCGAGTTGTTTTGGTAGTGACCCCTTGCTATTTTCTTTGCTGTAGGTATAGTTTGCTGTATGTCTTCTCATAAGAATATTGTCGAGATGTCCACCAAAGTCCCCGCTGGTATGGCCGATTGGCTGGACTCTATAGTTCTGATGTGTGTTATCGTAGCTGACTCTGAGTACTGTGAGAAACTTAGGTGATTTCATAGGAGTTGTAGTAACAGGGAAGATGAGAAGAATTATGAACTGGTGTTGCCTGACCCTGAGGAGAAGGTTAGCTTCCCTCCCTTAGGTCGGGAAGAGTGTCCATTTTTCTATGCCTATGATTACTTTTTTTCCTTGCTGAATATTACCCTTCCTTTTATTGCTTTTGAGACCAAACTGTTGTGGAACTGTAACGTGGCCCCTTCTCAGCTTCATCCGAACTCTTGGGCCTTTATAAAGATCTTTCAGTTACTGTGTCAAGAATTGGGTGTCCAACCTACCATTCAACTTTTTTCTTTATCTCATTATTCTGACAAAACCCGGGGGTGGCCAAGAAGAAAGCTTCTTGGATTTCTTTCCAGGCTACCCAGGGGAAGAAAGTGTTTTCGATGTTTGATGAGTCTTTCTGGGATTTTAAGAACTACTACTTTAAGATCCGAGCTGTTCAGGATGCTCGACCTTTCTTTTTAGATGAAAATAATGAGCCAACCTTTCCTTTATGGTGGCAAAAAGATCCTGTAGTCCTCAAATATCCTTGGGAGAGTTTAGATGAGGTGGAACAAGCTTTTGTGAATGTTTTAGAGGAGCACTGGAGGGACCCTCCTCATTTGGACACAAAGAGATTTTTAGGAGATCCTTCCCTCCTCAGTGCCGAGCTAGGTAGTGCCTGAGCTCTTCTTTTGTGTAAAGTGTACTTTTATATTGACTTGGGATTCTGTCTTCATCTGTGATTGTAACTGTTTTCTTGACTTCCTTTTTAGAAATGGTGAAATCTACAGACTCCATGAAGGCCTTCTATAGGGGTAAGAAGGCGACGGCTACACAGAACTTGACGGCGAAGACCCCTGGAGAAGGTTCTTCTCAGGTGCCCCCGAAGAAGCCGACTTCTGAAACTTCAGGCCCAAGGAAGATCATTCCGACACCACAAGTTCGGACGATTCTATCTGACCCTATTCAACCGACCTTTGGTGCTGCCTCCTCATGGTAGGATTCCTTTAGATGATGTGTCGATCTTCATCACCTCGATTTTGTTGCGAGCAGCAGTATTCGGATTGCCAATATCGGGGCGGCCCTATCACAGGTTATCAAGGAGTCCCTTGTTCATGCCACTAGGGCCTTTATGGAGGAAGCTAAAGCTGAGTTTGAGAGAATTAAAGGTTTGAAGGATGAGTTAGATGCTAGGGTGGCTAAGTTGGAGTTGGATGTGGAGAAGGAGAAATCTCGTGCTACTGCTACTGAGGCAACTGCAAATCTGGCTGAAGAAACGGCGAAAAAGTACAAGGAGAGCTACACCCGTACCTATGGCGAGCTAATGGAAATTAAGGAGAGACTTCAGTCTGCCCAGGCTAATTACACCAAGCTCCAGGGTCACATGGTGGACAGTGTGACCGATGCATATAAAAATTTGAAGGCCCAGGTTGGGTTCTTGCCCCTGAGCTCGACCTCACTTTATTCAGTCTGGATAATGTAGTGGAGGACGGCAAGATCGTGCCTGCCCTTGATAATGATGATGTTGAGGGTCCTCCTCTTGTGCCACCAGGAAAAGCCTCAGCAGCCTCAGCTTCTTCCGTCCCTTCAGAGGTCGACCATCCAGAGCCCGAGCCTGATGTGCAGATTCTGAACCGGCTGGATGGAACTGTTAATGTTGTCCTGATCTCGACCATTCTTCCTTCTCCAGCCAAGGATGCTACTACTGGGGAGAATTTGGATTCTCTATAACTTTCTGTGTTTGTATTATAGTCCGACTTGTGGACTTTTGAACTTGTTTATGTTTTTTACAGTCCTGTTTATATTTGACTTCTGACATTTGGTTGCTTCTTTGCAACCTTTATTTTGAAAAACAAACATTTAAACTCCTGGGCTGCCTTTTAGGCAGCCTTTGAGTCTTTAATGCTTTGAAGGATGCGTTTTGCGGATATGTTAGTTAAACCTTTGATACTTGTAGGTTTACCTTTGCAACCCTTGAGGTTTTATAGAGGTTCGGTACTTTCTCGTCCGACCTCTTTGTAGTGTGATTTTTTATCCTTGCCTTTTTGGATCATGCCTTGCTTTGAGTTTGTGTTGTCTGTCCTCTGCTTTGGTGAAGTGATCCTGGTGGCTTGGTGTCCGGGCTTTCAGTAACTTGTCCGACAACTTTTTAGTGTTCTATAGAACCTTTTTAGTTAGTTCGAACGACTTTTTTGTAGCCCTATTTCGAGATTGTTCCTTTGTTGATCGGAGCTGTTCCCCTTTTAGCTGAGCACGTTTGAGCCTCAGGTTGTTTTCAACGTCTTTGGCTCTTATTATTTCCTTAAGGTCGTGCTTGCTTCACGAGGTCACCCCTTTGGTTGATGTTTGACGTGAGCTTTTTAGTCATGTTCCAACAACTTTTTAGGTAGTGTTCCAAGGGGAACCTTTTCTTTATAGTTTGTTTGGACGACTTTTTAACTCTTGTTTGTGCTTTTGCTTTTAAAGTAGTGTCTTTTTTGGCAAGATTTGTACTTTTATAGCTAGGCACTTTTGAGCCTTAAGTTATTTTTAAACCTTTTTGGCTTTTTCGTTTCTTGAGGTCATACTTGTGCCCTTCTTGACGTCGACCTGTAAGACTTCCTTAGTCGGGCTTTTTAGTCATGTTCCAACAACTTTTTAGGTGGTGTTCCTGCTGAGGAACCTTTTCTTTATAGTTTGTTTGGATGAATTTTTAGCGTCGTTTCGACTTGTGCTTTCGCTTTTTAAGTAATGTCTTTTTCGCAAGACTTGTACCTCTCAGCGGAGCACTTTTGGCCTTTGCTAGACTTCTTTGTCCCTTTTCAGTAATCCTTTCATTGGTCTAACTTCTCTGTCGGGCCTTCTTAAGTTATTTTTAGTAATCCATTTTTAGTCAGATCTCGTCAGATCGCTTTTTATGGGCTACTTTTTATAACTTCTTGCATTAACTTGCTTCTATCGCTTCACCTTGCCGACTTCTTTATAATCGGACGATGAATTTTGCGTGAGCTTAGATTAATGTGTCTTGGTAGGAAACGTTTTATGGAATTGGTGAATTTTATTGAAATAATAATGAGGTGAAAATATAAATACAAGTATGTACATACGAGTGCTTACCCTTATAGGTCGGGCAGTTTCTTAGATCTCGACCTGGCGCCTCATTAAAAAATATTTTCAGGAAAAAGAGTGCGCCTTGACCTAAGATCTTATTTTCTAACTATAGTACCTTCTTAAGTTACAGGCATGACATGACCTTGGTAGCTATCGCCCTTCGAGGTCAGACACCTTGTAGTAACCTTTTCCCAGTACTTCTGCTACTCGGTATGGTCCTTTCCAGTTAGCTGCTAGATAGCTTCCCTTCTCCTGACTGACCTGCTCCGATATCATTTCGGATTAGGATGAGATCATTGGTTGTGAAGCTTCGCTGGATTACCTTCCGATTGTATCTCAGAGCCATTCGACGCTTTAGGGCTTCCTCTCTAATCCAAACTCTTTCTCGGACTTCCAGAAGTAGGTCGAGCTCTTCCCTTTGAGCTTGGGAGTTAGTATCTTCATTGTAGAGGATCATTCTGGGAGATCCTTCTTCTATCTCTACGGAAATCATTGCCTCCATTCCATAAGCAAGTCAGAATGGTAATTCTTCAGTGGTTGAATGTGGTGTTGTTCGGTATGCCCATAGGACTTGTGGGAGCTCTTCAGCCCAAGCTCCCTTGGCGTCCTGTAGTCTCCGTTTTAACCCGGTCAGTATGACTTTGTTGGCGGCTTCTGCCTGTCCATTGGCTTATAGGTGCTCTACAGAGGTGAACTGGTGTTTAATTTTCAAATCAGCTACCAGATTTTTGAAGCATGTGTCGGTGAATTGAGTACCATTATCTGTGGTGATGGAGCATGGGACCCCAAACCTTGTGACAATATTTCTGTATAGAAATTTTCGACTTCTTTGGGCGGTGGCATTAGCTAATGGCTCTACTTCAATCCACTTTGTGAAGTAGTCTATGCCTACAATGAGAAATTTGACTTGTCTGGGCCCCTGAGGGAAGGGTCCAAGGAGGTCGAGCCCCCCACTTTGCGAATGGCCAGGGTGAAGTAACGCAGATGAGTTCCTCAGGTGGAGCTATGTGGAAGTTAGCGTGCTTCTGGCATGGTGGGCATGTCTTGACAAACTCTGTTGCTTCTCTTTGCAAGGTCGGCCAGTAGAAACCAGCTCGGAGTACCTTTTTGGCAAGGGCTCTTGCCCCGAGGTGATTATCGCATATGCCACTGTGGACTTCTTCGAGAACTTTCCTTGCAGCGGAGGTCGGGACGCATTTTAGGAGGGGCGTAGAGATTCCTCTCCTATATAGGACGTCTTGTACCATGGTGTAGTACTGTGCTTCTCGTACTAGACTTTTTGTCTGCGGGAAGTATTTCCGATTTGAGATAGCTGACTATAGAAGTCATCTACCCCTGGTCCGAGTCTGATATATTTAGGACCTTTTTCTCTTCTGTGGTTGACGGATTTTGTAGTGTTTCTTGGATGAGGCTTCTATTATTGTCCCCTGGTTTGGTGCTGGCTAGTTTCGAAAGTGCATCAGTTCGAGCATTTTGTTTCTGGGGTATGTGTCGGACTTCATATCCCTTAAATTGGCCGAGCTGTTCTTTGGTTTTGTCAAGGTATTTTTTTCATGGCGGGATCCTTAGCTTTGTAGCTCCCTGCTATTTGCAAAGTGACTACCTGGGAGTCGCTAAAGATGGTAAGTCTTTGGGCTTCCACTTCCCTAGCCAGCCTCAAACCAGCCAGTAGTGCTTCATATTCAGCTTGATTATTTGAGGCAGAAAACTCAAACTTTAAAGAGAGCCCGAATTGGGTTCCCTAATCAATCTCTAAAATGACGCCTGCACCACTCCCGATTTTGTTTGAGGAGCCAACCACATAAAGGCTCCACTCTGTGGGGGTGCCCGGGGTGTCAGTGTACTCTGCGATGAAGTCGGCCAGGTACTGAGATTTGATAGCTGTCCGGGCTTCATATTTGAGGTCGAATTCGGATAACTCAACTGCCCATTTTAGGATTCTTCCAGCTAAGTCTGTTTTCTGTAAGATCTCCTTTATGGGTTGGTTGGTCCGCACTCTGATAGTGTGAGCTTGAAAGTATGGTCGGCGTCGTCGGGAAGTGAGTATGAGGGCGTAGGCGAACTTTTCTATCTTCTGATAGTTCAATTCAACCCCTTGTAAAGCCTTACTGATGAAGTTGATGGGTTGTTGCCCACTTTCGTCTTCTCTGACTAGTGCTGATGCTATTGCTCGACTTCCTACGGCGAGGTATAGTATGAGCTCTTCGCTTTCTCGAGGTCGAGTAAGGACGGATGGTTGCCCCAGAAATTTCTTGAAATCTTGGAAGGCTTGTTCGCATTCTGGGGTCCACTCGAACCTCTTTCTCTTCCTTAATGTTGCATAGAAGGGGAGAGATCTTAAGGTTGATCTAGCCAGGAACCTAGACAGAGCCGCTAGTCTTCCATTGAGCTGCTGGACCTCTTTGATACAGGTCGGACTTTTCATGCGAAGTATGGCCTGGCACTTATCTGGGTTTGCTTCGATTCCTCTTTGAGTGAGCATGAAACCCAAGAATTTGCCAGCTTCTACCGCGAAGGTTCACTTTGCGGGGTTAAGTCACATACCATGCTTTCTTATGGTGTCGAACACTTTAGTGAGGTCGGATAACAACGATTCCTCATTTTGTGTTTTTACCAGCATGTCATCTACATAAACCTCCATTAGCTTTCCGATGTGGTCGGCAAAGACTTTGTTCATCAATCTTTGGTATGTAGCTCCTGCGATTTTGAGTCCAAATGGCATGACTATGTAGCAGTAATTTGCCTTTGGAGTTAGGAACGAGGTCTTTTCTTGGTCTAGTGGATACATTGGGATTTGATTGTATCCCGAGTAAGCATCCATGAAAGAGAGGTAATGATAGCTTGACGAAGCGTCAACTAGTGTGTCAATGTTCGGGAGTGGGTAGGGATCTTTTGGGCAAGCTTTGTTGAGGTCGGTGTAATCGGTGCACATCCGCTACTTCCCATTTGACTTTTTGACCAATACCACATTGGCTAGCCATAATGGGTACTTTACCTCCCTTATGAACCCTGCCTCCAACAAGGCCTGTACCTGTGCCTCTACAGCTTGCGACCTTTCTGGGCTGAGCTTCCTACGTTTTTGCTGTACTGGCCGAGACCCTGGATATACGGCTAACTTGTGGCACATTAGTCCGGGATCAATACTAGGCATGTCGGCAGCCTTCCATGCAAAGAGATCGGAGTTATCTTTTAGGAGCTTTATTAGCAGTTCCTGTAAGTCTTCTCCCAGATTTGCCCCTATATTTGTTGTTTTGTCTGGAGTGTCTACAACTTGAACTTCTTGGGTTTCACCTTCTGGCTGAGGGCGGAGTTCTTCGCGAGCTCGAATTCCCCCGAGTTCTATATTATTGGTTTCTTTTCCTCTGGGGTCACCTTTAAGGTTCAGACTTTCGTTGTAACAGCGTCGCGCGAGTTTTTGGTCTCCCTTTATGGTAGCGATCCCTTCCGGAGTGGGGAACTTCATACATAGGTGTGGAGTGGAGACCACGGCGGCGAGCTGGTTTAACATTGTCCAACCTATTAACGCGTTGTAGGCTAAGCTCACGTCGACTACAATGTAGTCTATGCTTAACGTCCTAGACCGAGTTCCTTTCCCAAAGGTTGTGTGTAGTGGGATGTACCCTAATGACTGAATTGGGGTGTCTCCTAGCCCAAATAGGCTATTTGGATATGCTCTGAGTTCTTTTTCTTGTAAGTCGAGTTTATCGAAGGCGGATTTGAACAGTATATCCGCAGAGCTTTCTTGGTCGACTAGTGTTCGGTGGAGGTTGGCATTGGCAAGTATTATGGTGACTACCACGGGGTCATCATGCCTTGGGATTATGCCCGCGGCGTCTTCTTGAGAGAAGGTGATATTGGGGAGGTCGACCGACCTGTCCCCTCCTCCAACATGGTACACCTCCTTAAGGTGTCTTTTGCGCGATGACTTAGAGATCCCTCCTCCTGCGAATCCTCCATTGATCATGTGGACATACCTCTCAGGGGTGTGATGGGGACGTTCAGCTCGTCCGATCTCTTCGTCCCTTCTTCTTTTCTTTGGTTCATCTGTTTTATTGGCCAGAAACCTGTCTAGTCTTCCTTCCCGGGCTAGCTTTTCTATAACATTCTTCAGGTCGTAACACTCATTGGTAGGGTGCCCGTAGACTCGGTGGTATTCGCAATACTCTGTCCGACTTTCTCCTCTTTTATGCTTAATCGGACGAGGGGGTGGGATCTTCTCAGTGTTGCATATCTCTCTGTAGACATCCACAAGGGACACCCTGGGGGGAGTGTAGTTGTGGTATTTTCTAGGTTTTTCAGTAGGCTGGTCTTCTTTTTTCCTGGACTCTTTGTCCTTGTCTCGAGGTAGATAGGAGAATCCAGATTTTGGAGTTTCTCCTAGTCGAGAGTTCTTTTCCATATTAATATACTTTTCTACCCGTTCTCGTACCTCGTTCAGAGATGTTGGATGCTTTTTAGATATGGAGTGGCTAAAGGGTCCTTCTTGCAGGCCATTGATGAGACCCATAATGGCTGCTTCTATTGGCAGACTTTGTATATCCAAACATGCCTTGTTGAATCTTTCCATGTAGTTGCGGAGGCTCTCCCGATCTCCTTGCTTAATCCCTAACAGGCTTGGGGCATGTTTGGCTTTGTCTTTCTGGATGGAGAATCTAGCTATGAACTTTTTGGCGAGGTCATCAAAGCTTACTATTGACCTTGGCGGCAAGCTGTCGAACCACTTTATTGCTGTCTTGGTCAAAGTAGTCAGGAAAGCTTTACAACGGATTGCATCTGAGGCATCCGTAAGATACATCCGACTTCTAAAATTGCTGAGATGATGGCTTGGATTAGACGTACCATCGTACAAAGTCATGTCGGGGACTTTAAAGTCCTTCAGAACTTTAGCTTTCATGATTTCTATTGTGAATGGGTCTTGATCCTTGTGGGGGCTATCTTCGTGGCTGGATCGAGTGGTCTTACTTTTAAGATCAGCTTCGAGCTTCAGGAGCTTGTCCTCCAGCTCTCGACGCGGTCTTGTTTCTCTACGAAGGTCTCGCTCGGCCTCCTGCTGCCGGTCGGCTTCTTGTTCAAGCTGTTTAAGGCGATGCTGTTGTTCACGGATAGCTTCCAAGATTTCTGTGTCTGTGGTTGTTTATCTCCCTTATCTTGAGGTGTATCTTTTGGAGTGGCATTCGTGTTCTTATGCGGCGTTCTGTCCTCCAAGCCAGAGTTGTGATTGTTGTCAAGGTTGTCCTCCATGACAATGGGATGACGTCCAGGTTCCCCGGCAACGGTACCAATGTTCCGAGGGTTACCTGAAACTGAAGGTTGATCTCGGAGGAGATCTGCTGTTATGGTCGAAGCTGTTACGTTCGACTTGCTGATCCTTAATTAACGGAGGGGGGTGGTACCTGCAAGAGACTCCGATGCTTAAGTTAGCATGGGTTTTTAGTAGGTTTTTTATGTAGAATCAGAGTATAAGTTATACCTGGGTGCTCTAGTGTATTTATAGTAGTGTGGAATGACCTCCCTTGAGATAAGTTAGTTATCTTATCTTATCTTTTGTGGGTGAGTCCCTTTTATCTTTGGCCAGCTGCCTTTAGGTGGGCTATGATCTTCTGCTTTGGGCCTACTTAGGCCCTTATAGCACTTTGGCCGAGCTCTTTTTGGGAAGAGGTCAGTGTCGACCAATCTTTATAAGAGGTCAGTCGTTTCTGTCTTCATTCAACCCGGTTTGCCTAACTCGACCCATGGTATGAACAGGTGTTTAGTCTCTTTATGATGTAATTTATTTTTCTCATATCACACTCAATAATAATTAATCATTCTTCTCTATTCAATCTCTCAAATTTCGCTGGTGCAACTACAGCTTTTCTCTTCTCTCTTGGTTATAGGACATATAAAAACTTTAATATCAAGTCATAATATTATTAAAAACTTGGTTTAATTACTCTGTTAATCCTTATAGTTTTGTAAAATTTTTAATTAGATCCTATATTTTTTGTCCTTTTAATTGGATCTATGCACCAATTTTTTTTCAATTAAGTCTCTCTTGACAGTAATTAACTTAAACAAAAAATTGGTGCAGGGACTCAAATAAAAGAAAAAAAAATATAGGGACTCAATTAAAAAAAATTTGATGCAAGAACTTAATTAAAAGAAAAAAATATAAAGACCTAATTAAAATTTTCGCAAAACCATAGAGAGAGTAATTAAACCTAAAAACTTTGATATCAAGCCATTGAAAAAGTTCACGTTCATGATCAAATTTGTCGAAAACCGGATGAATTGGCCAAACCTATCAGGCAATTATTGAAGGAAAATTCATTCATAATGATGAAAAGTCCATCGATTAGTTACCGAGGGAAAACAAAATTTGTCGATAAACTATTATCGATGAGATTTTTTACCAACAAATAAAATTTGTCAATACATCCATCGATAATAAAAAAAAATTCACGAATAAATTCATCAATTCAACTAGATATCCTTTAAAATATGTACAATATTCAGCCTTTTTTTACAATAATTCAAAAAAAATAAAACCAACACATCTAAAAATTGTAAATAAATTTAGTGATTTTAGGAATTAAATTCATATTTAAAATTCAAATTAAATCAAACTAAAATTTAAAATTTAAATCTTAAATTTCTGTTTCAAATTTAATATATTTAATATAGTAATATTTTATAATTTAAATACACATTTAAAATTCAAATTACTCAAAATTTAAAATTTAACTTTTAAAATTCTAAATTAAATTTTAAATCATTTAATGATTCACTGAACACATTCAAAATAGGAGAAGAGAAGTCACAGAACCCCACATCCAAAACTAAAAAACTCAGAACGACAATTCAGCAGCACTCTGAAGACAGAGAGACTTCATCCCCCTGCTGCCGTTCGTCTGCACCACCCTCTTCGTCGGCCTTCATCATCGACGCCCTACAACGGCAACTCAGCGGCGCTCGTTGGAAACCCAGAGAAGTCACTCCCTGCCGCCGTTCGTCCGCGCCACCCATTCCTCCACCACGTCGCTAATCCACAACGTTGCATTCCTCTCCTTCCAAGCTCATCTTCGTCGCCGCCGTTTGTCCACATCAACCACGCCGACGACTTAACTGAAGTTTGGATTATTCTGACACCAATAATTTTTGTATTATTCTGTATAAAATTTTGATTTTTTTTCTAATTTGAAAAATAAATTCCGAATAAAATAGCTTGAGAAGATTTACATATATATTGTAATGTTTTTTTTATCTTTGCATGTACAATTTTGTGTTTTTTGGAAGTGTTCGAATCGAGCTTTTTGTTGGTAAGTTCATGGTTGCTACTTTACGTTATATCAATTTAGCTATTACTGCAGTTGGGTCAGAAATTAGCGTAGGCTTCAAATTCATATCGTAGGCTTGAACGATTATTGGACTTGAGCACTAATATTCTCATTTGTGTGTTTAAGTGTTACAGCATTACATGAAAGCTTTCTTTTCTACCCCAATACTAAATAATTTTATTGATTTTGGGTTTTTTATTTTTTAGAATGGATTAACTCTGACGGGTGCAAGGAAATTATGATTAAGTTCTATTTTGTAGTGTGTTAATGATCGAAAGATGTTATTTTTGTTGCATAGCTTTCATAGTCAATTAGCTTGCTGGGTTGGTTGCATGGGCTGGTTACACTGAAATTAAAAGAAATACATCTATTTGTTGGGATGAGAATAAAGATAAGAACTTGTAAGTAATTAGCGTGGATTATTACGATTCAGGACGTGTACTTAATTAGTTTGAGTAAAGAAGCAAAAAGAAATCTAGAGTTTACAAGAGAAGATGTAGCTGGTATAGTCATAAAAATTGTGTTTTTATTTTTCAATTATAACACATCTAATAGTATGATATTATATACAAAATATTCTTAAAACACATCTAAAATTGTAAAAATCTAGTTTTTAAATATAAATGTTTTCAAAATCGTTAAATTCTAGTTTTTAAATAAAAACGTACATAATACAATTAATCTTTTGATTTTTGATTCGATAAAATGCATCTAATATTTATTATTTAAATTATTGGTTGGATTTTTTCGTTATCTTTCAACTATAACACATGTAATAGTATGATATTATATGCAAAATATTTTAAAACACATCTAAAATCGTAAAAATCTAGTTTTTAAATATAAATGTTTTCAAAATCATTAAATTCTAGTTTTTAAATAAAAATGCACATAAAACAATTAATCTTTTGATTTTTGATTCGGTAAAATGCATCTAATATTTATTATTTAAATTATTAGTTAGATTTTTTCGTTACTTATTTGAACATTAACGCTTTTAAAATTATTATAATCAACAATTAATTTAAGTTTTTTATTATTTATAAAAAACATCCAACATATATTATTATAGTATTAGTTGAAAATTTTATTACTTGTTTGAGCATTAGTATTTATTCATCTTAATTTTTTTATTGATATTACTGGTTGGTATTTTAAATAATGGTTGAAATTAGTTTATGTCATAAGTTTATTACACATATAAAATAATACAATCGAACTAAAAATATATTTAGAATACATTCAAAAATCTATCAAATAGCACAAGATATTTTTTTTTGGTCTTACTGATCCAAAATGTTTAACTAAAATGGACATCTACAAGTATTTTCGGTGAAAACTTTATGTTTAACCTTATGATATAAACAATGTGCAGTGTAAAATCATAATGCCAGTTAAAAAACGTACTTCATCTGATACAAAGAAAGGAAAATCAGCAGTTAGTAAGGCTTCCGATGGCAGACTTGATGAATCTAGTGTTAACAATGTCAAAAAGAAAGTTGGAAGGCCGAAGAAACCAGAGGGTCCTAAAAAGGTAGTTTGTTTTTCATTTAGAAATTTTCGAGGTTTGCAAGTGAGGTACACAATTTCACATATACTAACTAGTGGCTCAATTTTTTAGAAAACACTTGATACCCGCTGCTCTCCAACTGCCATTGCGGATATGATGGAGCATTTAAAAGATAAATATCCGATCAAATACCAAGAAGTTGAGAAAATGAGTTTTGGATGCCTGAGGCACATCCCTAAGTGGTCGATGAACCAAGATTTGGTTGTCGCCCTGGCACGGTCATATAACAAGGATCGAATGCTTTTGGAAGTTGAAACCGGAGACATACCGATGAATGCACGAGTGATAAGTCAAGCATTGGGACTCCTTGCAAATGGTAATACGTAAAATATATATTTAATGTAAAGTGCATATATGTTCTCTTTTACAGTGTCTGATAAGACTATTGCTAGTTAGTGTTTTTGGATGTAGTACTACTTCTCTTAACCTTGTGCATATATGAGGCTCGAATCCCACTTTATTGGCATAATTGTAGTAAAATTGGCATGCTTCTTCGAGGGTTCCAAATAGCATCCCCACTTTTGGAATCTCCTCGTCAGAAATAGTGGGATGAATTATGACCTAAAAAAACAGTACATACTAACAAGGATTGTGGCACAAGAATGACAAAATAATACGTGCATATATATATATATATATATATATATATATATATATATATAGTGTCATTACTCGGATATTTAGATGTGTTCATAGGAATATATGTATTAAAATATAAACTATAATTAGAATGCAAGTAAAAAAGTCAGCCATAAATATAAGAAGAATAGATTGTTACATTATAAAAAATTCCAAAACAAAAAATGTCAACTACCTCATCGTGCACTCAGTTTCTGTAGCAGAATTGCTTGAACTATTACAATTTATATCGTCCATGTCGATATGGGTATCAAATGAGTGAATTTCTTCTGATGACGGTTGCGTGTTCAAGTCTATCACAAATGCCATGTTGATGTCTAAGATTATAAATAAAATAATGATCATTATAATATTAGAAAAAGAAAAAATTGTAATTAATTAAACTATATGCAAATTAATAGCTAAGTGTCCATTTGGTTAAACATTTTGGATCAGTAAGACCAAAAAAAAATCTTGTGTTATTTGATAGATTTTTGGATGTGTTCTAGCAATATTGTAAGTTCGATTATATTATTTTGGATGTGTAATAAACTTACGAAATAAACTATTTTCAATCATTATCTAAAATACCAACCAATAACATTAATAAAAAAAATTAAGATGAATAAATATTAATGCCCAAACAAGTAATAAAAATTCCAACTAATACCATGATAACATATGTTAGATATTTTTTATAAATAATAAACAACTTAAATTAATTGTTGATTATAATAATTTTGAAAAAGTTAATGTTCAAATAAGTATAAAAAAAATCCAACTAATAATTAAAATAATAATATTATATGCATTTTATCGAATAAAAAATATATATTAATTGTATTATTAACGTTTATATTGTATTATTAAAGTTGGCTGATTTTGGATGTGTTTTAAAAATATTTTGTATAAAATATCATACTATCAGATGTGTTATAATTGAAAAATAACAACACAATTTTAAATTAATTGTTGATTATAATAATTTTGAAAACTAATAAGTATCGAAAAAAATTTAACTAATAATTTAAATAATAAATATTATATTCATTTGATCGAATAAAAAATCAAAAGATTAATTGTATTATTAACGTTTAAATTTAAATATTTAAAGTTAGCCTAATTTTGGATGTGTTTTAAAAATATTTTGAATAAAATATCATACTATCATATGTGTTATAATTGATAAATAACAACAGAATTTTTATGACCATACCAACTACATCTTCTCTCTTAAACTCCAGATTTTTTTTTGCTTCTTTACTCAAACTACTTATGTAGAAAGTACTTTATTTGCAATAACTCTATTAATAAACTTAAATAAGATCAACCTTGTTCCAATTAAATCATCAGAGTATTTTTATGTTTAAATTAAAATATAATTAAAAATGTTGAACATGATATTTCTTAACAAATTACATAAACACATATGTGGAAAGTAATGATACCTTTCACCAATGCAGAATGAAAGAGTGCTTCAGCTGAAAGGTAGTGATACGTCTTCACCAATGAAAACGAGAGGGATAATTCAGCTGGAAGGTACATCTTTAGTTTTGGATTCACTAATGCAGTTTGAATGTCCCGTAGAATAAGAAATAAAAAACTTTATCTGTTACGTGAAGTTACGAAAGTAAAGCAAAGTTACCGTAACCAATGAAGTGGGTAGGTTTTAAAATTTAAATTAAATTCATTTATAGATACGTATCTATAAAATAGGAACATGTTTCAATAAAAAATAATTAAATATTATTTAAATATGATTAAAGACTTATTAAAGGTTGATTAGTATTGTACAACTAGCATTTTTCTAAATTCATCGGTGTTATATTGTTTTCTAATGTTAATAAAATCATTTTATCCAAAAATTTAAGCTATTAAAAAAACATATAAATGTTTATATAACTATTCATTATATCCTTAATTAGTCTAAGACATAAAATTAATATCTCAAATAAAGACAAATGATAACAACGGGTTACTTATTCTTTATCAAGAATCTATCAATGTGGGCGGCAATTATATTGGCAAATGCTACAAACACGTGTTTAATTTTTGTATTAAGTAAAGAGTAAATGTTTTAATTATTAAGATGACAACAATATAATATCGTTTTAAACTTTTAATTATTAGCGAGTGTTTTTGTTAATGTCAACCTTGAATTAACAAGTATATGCAATATAGAGCAAGTGATTAACATGGCAACAACTAATAATGTCTTTGATTCACATACAAGTGATTCTTTATTTATTAAGTATATGCCAACCTTGAATTTACAGTTACACGCAGCCGGTTAGGACATACAGCAAGGCGACAAATTAATGAAGGTTTCAAACGTATGATTATGTCATTGCGTTGTTCGTTGGATTCTGCTGGCGAAAAAGGAATAAAGGATTAAGGGACCTGATGACCTTTGTGGGCTGCGTTCATGTAATTGACAGCTACCAAAAACATTAGTTAGTTGCTGTTCAAGACTAAATTATGATTGTGTTATGTCTCTCGTATGCTGCGGCATAATTATTGCCAAGTAGAAAATAGCAGGAAAAAGGTCTCGTATCATTATTCAAATGCGTGCAAGATATATATTAGCTAGAGATATTGTAGATTTTTTTTTAATCGAAAATAGAGAGATTCAAACTCAGAACCTCTTAGATGAGTATAAAAAAACTATACAATTTGAGTTATAACTGCTATAGATATTGTAAATTAGTAGAATAACAATTACCATAAACATCCTCATCACTCTCACCCAAATAACAATAACAAAAATGATTGTATGAACAAATAAAAATTCACCAATTCAACTAAATATCCCTTAAAATCATTATTTTTTCAGCTTTTTTTTTTGAAAAAACTCAAATAAATAATTGCAACAAACACATACATAAATTTGGTGTTCCGTACATCTTTTCTCCAATATTTAAAATAATCAATTTAAAAATTTAAAAAATTAATTATTTTAAATTAAATTCAAAATTTAAAATTATAACCTAATAAAATTCAAAATCATCATCATAATTAAATCTCGCCAAAATTTTTATTCCACAAGAGCAGATGTGTTCCTTCTCTCCTTCCATTTATTTATTTAATTTTATGGAAGAATTTTTTTTCATGGTATTTTTTAGCCCAACAGAACCATGACTAATTTATTTACAAATCTGATCTCTATTTAAGGATTTGTGATTGACTAACAAAAATTTATTGATACTTTCGTACCCAGATTCGTAGCAATCCTAGCTGTCCACTTTTGGATTTCTGCAGGCTTCCTTTTTGTTTTGGACAGGCAACTTCTGCAGGCTTCAATCATTCCCTAAGCAAATAATGGGCTTATTGGGCCGTTAGTTATATGGGCCGAATAGTTGGGCCTACTGCAAATTGCAAAATAGTACCCTTGAGCAGAGTGCGCGGGAAGCAGTTACCGTCTCCCTCGCATTTCTTCTTCTTCTGCCGTCTCACTCATCTTTCTCATTTTCTCTGCTCATTCCTAACACAAATTACTCAAACCAAATGGGTATCAAGGTCAACAATTCTTCGCATTTCGTTTTCATTTCAGCTTTATTCTTTATAATCAACGTTTCATTTTCCTTCATTGACGGATTCTCATGGAGGTTATTTCATTCTAGGGTTTAACGAAGCTTTTGGCGGACAATGCACCGAAAGCCATGAAGGAGAATAAATTCGAGAGCTACTTTGGACGCAAGATCGCCATTGACGCCAGCATGAGCATTTACCAGTTCCTTGTCCGCACTACTTACTCACTCTTAGCTACCACTATATGCTTCCAGCAATTCGTTTCTCATGTTTGTGTGGTTTTTGGTGCAGATTGTTGTGGGAAGAATTGGAACTGAAATGCTCACTAATGAAGCTGGTGAAGTTACTAGGTGGGGTAGTTAGTGATAATCAATTCACATTCACATAATTTTCAATCGAGTATTGCCTAATTGTGGGTCTTGTTATGTTTCTTTTTTCGTGTTTTCTTATAATTTCTTTATTGGAAATGTGTGATGACTTTGCTTTTGTATGTTACAGTCATTTGCAAGGCATGTTTACGAGGACTATCAGACTTCTCGAATCTGGGATGAAACCAGTGTAATTACTTATTACGTTTTCTGTTATTTGTTTTAAGTATTATTTCTATTTCCTTTCTTTCAATAGAAACCTAGGAGAAAGTGTTGTTTTGTAACGTATGCACTATTGCTGATTTTTTCCCCTTGCTAATTTTCCTCTTTCCCAGATATGTTTTTGATGGGAAACCACCAGAGTTGAAGAAGCAAGAGCTGGCAAAACGGTATTTTTGTGTTGATGTTTTGTTATTTCCAGATTGTTCATTTTTCCCCCCAAAAAATAAAAAAGGAATTTCATTAAGATGAGGAGAAGGATAATACAAACTGGGGATAAGGGCATCCCTGTACGAAAGCAAAACAAAACAAAAGATTTTTTTGTTTGAATGAAGAAAAAACAAAAACAAAAGATTTATCCGTAAAGCATAGCTTTCAATCTCTCAACATGTCTGAGAGAGAAAGTCCCCTATAAACTTCATGAGCTTTACACCAAATAGATGCTAGGCATATAATCCTACACTACAAAACATGTTTGTCATTGAAGGTGCATTATGCTCCCACCAAATAGTGGCAAAAACTGCACAATTCATCTTGTGCATCTAAAGAAGTTTTCTTTATTTTTTTCTTTTAAAAGAAAAATATATTCTTTTTCCACTTGATAAAAGTTCTTTAATAATGTTTCAGAGGTGAGGATGCTTGGGTGAGTGTACACAACAGACTAGATAGGATTAGAATTATTACATTTTGCATTATAAAGGACTTGAGATAGTTTCTATTATAGAGAAGATTATAGAATCTGATCTTAGTTGGTAAGTGGCTATACTTGGAGAAGGCTTGTTGAGACGGGAGTTAGGAACTTGGATTCAATGGAGGGTGAATGATTTAGATTTAGATATAAATGATTTAAACACATATATGGTTCATAATAAAACACTCATTTGATTCATGTAGTTGACCCCATCTTGAGAGACAAGGCTTAGTTTTAGTTATTCTCGTTCTCGTAATGATGTCTTTTTCACAAGTTTTGTTGTTGTTCAGTTTGACGAGGAGGGCTGATGCTACCGAGGATTTGTCTGAAGCCAAGGAGGTATGTCCATAATTTGATATTGGGTTATCCCTATGATTCCTTTGTGCAAGTATTTTCTTCTATTAAATAACAATATTGATCTTGGGGATGTCTTCTTTCTTGTAATTTTAGACAGCCAATAAGGAAGACATTGAAAAATTCAGCAAACGGACTGTGAAGGTGAGTCTTTGTTGGTTTGGCATCTTTGTTTAATAAGTTATTGCATGTAATGGATAAAGCCTTGGTTTTAGGTGCGAGCTGTTGATGCCATTTCTCCATACTCTTGTAGGTGACAAAGCAGCATAATGAAGACTGCAAAAAGCTTTTAAGACTCATGGGAGTGCCCGTTGTTGAGGTAACATTGTACTACAGAAGTATTTATGATTACTGGTACTGTGTGTCTAGATCTGGCTAAGACTTTGGCTTCAACAGGCACCTTCAGAAGCAGAGGCTCAGTGCGCTTCTCTTTGTAAAGCTGGAAAGGCAAGTTCATATCTACTGCATCCCCTTGAATATTTTGTTCTTTATTTTTTTTCTATTTATAGTTATAATCTTTAGTTATGACTTCATGCTATTTTTTTAGTTGATTGTTCAATCCTTTAAAATTAATTTCATTATTTCAAACATTTCCTAATATAAATTTTCTGATGTTTATGTTGAATATTTTACTACTTGTAGGTTTATGCTGTAGCTTCAGAAGATATGGATTCTTTAACATTTGGAGCTCCCAAATTTCTTCGCCATTTAATGGATCCCAGCTCCAAAAAGATTCCAGTGATGGAATTTGACATTAGCAAGGTCCTTGTAGCTTTCAAAGTTTGTCAAGTTTTTCACTATTAGATCTGTGCTTATGTTGATATTTATCTTGTTTCAGGTTTTGGAGGACCTACAATTGAGCATGGACCAATTTATTGACCTATGCATTCTTTCTGGGTGTGATTATTGTGAAAGCATCCGAGGTACTTTATATTCAATTTGATTTGCGAGATGTTAATTGAAGTGTGGCATTATGATTGCTATATAACTCAGTGCGTCCATGTAATATAAACATGATGTGTGCTGCAGGTATTGGAGGAACAACAGCTTTGAAGCTAATACGTCAACATGGTTCTATTGAGATGATACTGGAGAATATAAACAAAGAAAGGTTTTTCTTTTTCTTTTCTTCCGTTCTTTAAATCACCCTTGTCCACTTTATGCAATTTGATCTTGTGGTGAAATTTGGCTTACCTACTTCCCTTTGTTATATTCACACTGGATTTGCAATCAGATGTCTGGCTTAGATATTTGGGCTCTTCCAAGTTTACTGATTGTGAGAATGCATGTTCCATGTATTTTTCTTTTGTACTCATGTTGTATCTTGGTGTCATTTCATCATTATATTAAATATCTGCTATTGGAGGCTGTTATGTATTTTGGCCTCTTTATCTAGTGATTGATATCCCATTGATGCTGCCTATTTTTCCAGATATGCAGTGTAGAGCATCCATATCCACTGTCTATCAAAATAACTTCGAGTACTTTTTTTTTTTTTTTGTGGTGGTATCTCCTTACCATGTTGATAGTTTATCCTTTACAATGTATTGAATGTGTGAAGCAGGTATCACATTCCAGATGATTGGCCATATCAGGAGGCCCGACGGCTTTTTAAAGAACCATTGGTCATAACTGAAGACGAGCAACTTAATCTGAAGTGGTCTGCTCCAGATGAAGAAGTAATAGCTAGTCTGTTACAAAATCCTTTCAAACAGACACAGATTCACATACTCAAATTAATTCTATCAAAATATATTGAGTTCTTTGGCAATGTAACCAGCTTTGATCATGTTGCCTTGCAGGGGTTAGTAACATTTCTGGTAAATGAGAATGGATTCAACATTGATAGGGTGACAAAGGTGTGTGGCTTCAAATAATATCTTTTTGTTGACTGTTTGATCAGGGTTTGGTGGGCTTTCGTTGCTTCAGAAAACAACTTATTTATTTATTTTATTATCTTTAATCTGATAGGCAATTGAAAAAATTAAAGCAGCAAAGAACAAGTCGTCACAAGGCCGGTATGTGATCCTTAACTTGTTGGACATGAATGTTTAATGTTTTTTCTTTTCTTTTCCTTTCTAATTCCTTCACTTTCACTCTTCCAAACACTAACAGATTGGAATCATTTTTTAAGCCTACAGCAAATCCATCTGTACCCATTAAACGGAAGGTGTGTATCCATTACGCCTATTAGAGTCATTGCTTGCTATTATTTGTTAATATACGAAAACACTAGAAAAAAACCTGGCAAATTTTTCATCAAAACATTTATGGTCAAACTTTGGGCTTGCTATGATTCAATTATTCAGTTCTATTCGCCTGTTTTTCTGGCTGTAACAGCATCATGAATTATTGCTTCCATGCATTATTTGCATTATCTTAAGATGTCATCTGGATGATGACTAAACTCTTGCATCTGATGATGACATGACTTATTAACTTCAGTTGTGTGAAAAATCATTCATCTGAAGATGTGATCATGAATGTTATTTCTTAGATACAAATTGAACACCACAACTTGTGTGGCAAGGATATCCCTGATCATCTCCTTTACCCACTGTAGGTTTTTAGTTCTTTATTCTCTTACAAAAAATAAAAAATAAAAGGGTTAGTTGCACCTACACTTGTGACCTTTTATGATGCCATGCACACTATAGTTTCTAAACTTTAAATGTGCAAATTGAGCCTTCTAAGTTTTTCAAATTTACAGTTTGACCATGTTGGTAGTTTGTTCGTCAATTATTAAAAAAATATCACATTTAAGATTTAACAAAATATAGGGTATCAAAATTGCATATTTAGGAAAGTTCAAGAGGACCAATTTTTGCATAACCCGAACTTCTAAGGGTGTAGTGCACTTATTTTGGTTACAATGCACGTGTTCTCGGGGGTTTAATTTGCACATTTTTAAAGCTCAGGGAATAAAGTAGATGGGAGTAAGATGCATTTATTCTTTTGTTTTTGCAAACAGTATCCTTTCTGTTTCGCATCTGAGAAATTGAAGTACCAGAAACAGGAGTTTGCCATTTACTAGAAATATTGAAGCTGATTTGCGAGCATAATTTTGACTGCACACTTGATGACAGGAAAGCAAATGCATGCTTAAATCTTTCAAACCAGATATTGAGCATAAGATGTTCTCTCTGCAAACTTTTAACTGTTCAAGGCCCATGGTTAGTGGCAAGTTAAGCTTGCCAAAACATAATCTGGGTTCCAAGCACCACGTGTCATTGTCATTATTTAGAGCTGTCTGCTTTGGTGCCTGAAGCTGATTAGCCCTGGTGAACCTTCAAAGTCAATCTATTCTCATGTAGAATCTATATTTTAAGTAAAGAATGTGAAAGTCTTAATTTGATCATCATATTTTATGGAAGGGATAAACTATCCTTTATCACTATCTATTGTGTCATCCAATAATCTGTAACTACTAATTTTACATCATAAATTAAAAAAAAAGCCTCCTTTCATTACTCCACGCATGTTTCATTCCCAATATTGTGTATTTCTCAAATTAAGTATTTAGCTTAGCATTTGCTCCCTTTAAGTATGCAGTTTTGTGGTTCATGGTGTTTAAACTTTACCAAGTCTCATTGACTTTATTTACATAGATACGAAGTCTCATTGTTATGCAGGAATGTAAAAGAACTGAAGAGCTTAAAATTTATTTTGTTTCTCTTGCTTGTTTTATTTCTTGTATTTCTTTATTAACCACCTTTTCTTTAGTATTTTAATCTGATAATTGTATATGCTAGCGGTTAATGGATAAACAACACCTCCACCCCCCCCCCCCCCCCAACACAAAAACCACAAAAAAGATGTCACTGGTAATCTGGCAATACCAGCTTTCACATGATGGTGGAAGTTTATGACTAGATTTTACATATGAGCAAAATTTACCCATACTGGGCTCATGCATTATTGCTAGGTTTTTTCTACTTCGTAGCACAAGATGTTTGATGCTTTGCAAAATGGGTTTATACCTTTCATAAAAGAAAGTTGAGAAGTTCGTAGAGCCAGTCTAACAAAGAACTTCAACGATTCTGCTGATGGGTTTAGAATAAAACACCTCTACCATATGTCACTATTCTTGCGTTAATAAGTTCTCATTTCTTGGCAGGAAACACCACAAGCTAATGCTAAAGAGAGTAACAAAAAGACTAAAGCCACTGTTGCTAAGAAGAAGAAATAGTTGGCAGCATCTAGAAGATTCTGGCCAAAGCAGTTAATCAGGTTAGAGTAGCTTTGCATCATGGAGGTTTGATTTGCAGTACTGAAATTTACTCCTCCAAAGTGTAAAATACTAATGTTAAGTTTATTTTTGGAATTTGACTAATTTATGCTAGAATTTTGCTTCCTATAATGCCAATCTGTGGTGCTACTTAATTAGTCCATCGTTACGTAACAACAAAAATGATTGGAAGAAAAATTCCACTGAATTTCAGTTTACCCTTTTGTAGTTTTTCTTTTGTCATCTCATGCTTAACTAATGTCTAATGTAGTTTTGCTTTTGACACGAGTTTTTAGTTACAAATGGTTCAAATTTCGTACAAACTTAAAGTCCAACCAAATCCCCACAAATTCTTTGAAAACTTGTGATCTAATACACTACCAAAATAAAAATGTTTGAAAGAGAATAGAAAATTGGCTAAAACAATTTAAAATTATCTTATTATCCTATTTTATATTTTTTAATTATTGTTGGAATAATTGAGTAATATTAGAAATAACAAGTGTAGTTATAAATTTTACATACATAAAATTACATGTGGCATGTAGAATGTCGTGGATATGTTTTGTATTATTTTTAAATTAGAGTGACAAGGAAAAAAACACGTTTTATATTTGGGAAACTAAAACAAAAACCTTGTGATGAGTAAAAGTGTAGGGCACGGATTCTATGTGCTGAAGATCTTTGGCACACCAATGCGCATAGCACTTATCTTCGGCTGACCGGTGTGCCTTTGGATGCTGTCTGTCGGATCTCTCTCGTTTTTTTAATTCAATGGTGGAGATCACCTTTCCTCTTCCCTCCTTTGATTGGTTAATAGATATCTTGTGTCAGAGGGGCTATTTTACAAATTTATATTGTTGCTAGTTATTTTTGTTAGATCTGAAAACTATCTGGGTTTATGTAGAATTAGTTAACGATTTTTAAGATGGAATTATTTGAAGTTAATGATTCTGCGTTACGTTTAATCAGAGACGATGGGATTGGGCTGGGAAGGAAGGAGTTTCATCGTTGACGTTGTTTGACGCATACTAGAATCGCGCGGATGTTTACGTTTCCGTCACTGACCACCAATGGAGTTGCAGGAAGTTCCCCCCAACCCACCCCTCGCGGAATCACACTGCAAAGCTGCCTACTCTCCGAATGGCGCATCTGTCGCGACTCATTGGTTCGGAGGATGAAGATCTGCATAGTGTCCTCGCCGGAGCTGGATTCGATCACCGTCGGATAACAATGAGTGATGTTTCGGCTAGATGTATGGCTTTGTCGGAGACGATCAACAAGGAATGATCGAAACGGCGTGGAGACGGGGTGCGAGAGGATGACGAAGGAGAGGAAGAAGGTTTTTCGGGTCGGGCGGGTCAGGTTGGAACACAATTGGTTGGACTTGGCTCAATCCAGATGGGCCTCTACGTTATAATTTTTTTCTGAAACCAATGAACAATGATGGGCTCAAGTGCTGGGTTATTAATTGTTAAAAATGGATCACTGGTTTGGTATGGTCAAAAAAAAAATTTACATGGCTGAAGAAAGATGAGGAACACCCAGTACCAAAAAAGAAAGGTAACACAAAAACAGTTATTGCATGTATAATTAGTTGCTGAACAATCTAATATTCTATAAGATATAATAATTGAGTAAAACCAACTTATCTGTAAGGTTTTGCCATATTCTGGTGCACAATATTAACAGAAACGTTGAATAAGGAACATCCACATATTTTCCAATTGAACACGGGTTTGCATTCGAGCAATATGATTGGTTGAGGTTGAATACCTCTCCTTTAACAAGCAAAATTCGATGAGGCTTTTTAAGGAGATTTTAGTATTTAATTGCACTAATTGGCTTATTATAAACCAAGAAAGAACTATGAAACTTGTTTAAATTAGTCCTTTCGTATTCTTTGTTCATCCAAGCATTTTAATTGAAAAATATGTTTATCCATTATAACCGAATTTGGCATAATATTACGATACGCCAAATGAAAATAATTCAGAAAGGAAAAATCGATAAGCAAGTCTTTGAGAACGCACACGATTTGGAAACGGTAAATGCTAACAACCCAAGATAATTTCCTAATTATGTATCAACCGCTCAGATGACTTGTTTTATATTGGATGATTTACATCCCCCTTTTTTGCTTGGGACTGTGAACTATCTGGTACCGTCACAGTTAATTTATACAAAATTGCCCACAAGATTGGTAACTCGGATAGGTAATGGGGAGTCACCGAAAAGTGTGATTTGCGTATATTTATAAAATATTTATTTCAATTTAAATCAATTCAAATTATTACTAACAAGAAAGGAGATGAGAAGATATTGATAGTTAACCGCATCTGGATTAAACGAATTTATACTGACTACGAAGCATAGAATATTAATCTTCCGAATCAATGGCAATCAAAATGGAAATAACTTAGAAATTTTGTTCTTGTCATGTAATAGTCACTGGCGAGGAAGGATAAACCGATTAACAATTCAAGATAAACAGATTTTTAAGATCGAAGCGATGAAAGTAGATATATTAATCGCCATCGAGTTTTAATTAGCATTTCAGAAGATCAAAAGGGCGATCAAATAAACAAACCAACTAGATCATTCAGGTTTCAGGCCTCGACAGAAACCAACACAATATAAAGATATCACACATGTGCACCAGGTCAAATACCTCCATCACTGTCTTCACTCTGCTCCGGTTGAACACCTGCCCGACGGAACAAAAATTTGTGCTTGACCTCCAAAACATCGACCCTGTGTGCCAGGTCACGCCATTTTGAGCTTTCCGCCATCATTTCGTTTGCTTGGTCATACAGTATGCGAACGGTCGCTTCAGACTGTTGCTGCGCCTTGCAGAGCAACTTTTCCTCCCAGCGCCGTGCTTTCTCCTCTTCCTCCAGTTGATCCTCCTTTTCCCTCAACTTGACCTTTAACTTTAACCTCTCGGCACTGACCTTCCAGAGTTCATCTGAGATCTTTTCAAGCCTAGCCTCTCAAATCTCCTTCCTCCTGACAAGTGCGGCCTCAACGAGGTCACAATCCGCGAACTTTTCATCTGTACGGACGATGTCGATCAGAGAAGCGATCGGCTGTTCCATGAGGTCGTCGGGACTAAAGGTGTGGTCGGTGATGGACTCCTGCGACATTTTCTCTAGTATACAGTAGAGAGAGCAGTGGAGGGTGGCAGAAATAAGGAGGGCGATAAGGATAGACAGAGAGGTGAGAGAAGGAGTTACGGAAGAGAAGAACTAGGAAAGAAACATTAGGAGGGATAGGGTTTGTCATTAACGGGCACGTATACATATACATATATAGTGTAAAGTGGGACACTGCTTCGAATACTTTTTTTCATAGAAAATTAGTAATTAATGTACTTCGTTTATTTTTGGGAAAACAAACGATTTATTTAAACTAGTTTGATGGAAGAACAGTATAATACTACATACATTGCCAGGGAGGGGAGGGGTCGGTTTACGATGTCTCCATCCCGTTGTTGCACTGACCCCTAAGACCTGGGACTTTACCTGTCCAGCAAAACGTCAGCCAGCTGCCGTATGATTTCTCCCAGTTGAGTCTTGAGTTCCTGTCTCTCTCTTTCGATCTGGGATACACGGTACTCGATTGACGCAACGGCCTGTTGTAGGTTCTCAATCGATTGGCTGGCTGCAAGTGATGTGACTTTGTTAGCAACACGCAAGTGACTAGATGTGGGGGCGTCGCAAGAAGACATTTTTCGCTTACCTGATGCACCTGGTACCGCCGGGGAAGTGGTTGTCACCGTCGTAGCGTGCCGTCCACCGTAAACGAATCGATTGAACTTCGACGCCGGCGGGAGCTCGCTACCCAGCCCCAGAACAGGCGAAGTCGTCGTCGCCGTCGTATCGTGCCGTCCACCTTGAACGAATCGATTGAACTCCGACTCCGGTAGGAGCTCGCTGCCCAGCCTCAGAACAGGCGATGCAGTCACCTGGAAGTAGTCGTTCCAGGCGTTCATGGCCTCTTGGTAAGTCCGGTAACGAAGAAGCAGGTTTCGTGAAAAGTCATCCACCTGAGCCGATGCCATCTCGCAGTTGGGGTATATTCCGGGTATCCTCCCTCTAAAGACGACGTACCTCCCACCTTCTGTTCGCATTGCCATCCGACTGTTAGAGGAGATCTGGTAGACCTTGCAGAGGGAGAGGGGGTTAGGCTTGATGGTGGAATACAGTTTATGGGTTTTTTTCTCACTTGGAGGCTAAGAAATGGAAGAGTAAACAAATAAAGCAACTAGAATGGTGCAACAGCAGTCGAGGTTTACTTGCACACAGACCCTATATTCAGGAGTAGGGGTGCAGGCACTCTAGGTACAAGAATATGGGTGTACTTGCACCATCAAATAAAAAAGTAATAACATTTGTCTTATTCACCACTATTAATTTAATGAATTTATTATATTTTTAAAATTAATTTTGATCAAGAATCAATTCCCATTATAAATTGCAATCTGTTGTGATAAGAATACCTTATCACATCTTATGTGGATGCCCATTTTCCAAAAGATACAGTTTTTCAAGGATGACTGAATTTAATATAGTTTGAAAAAGTGAATCCTCTTCTTTATTTATTTATTTAGTTATTTTATAACACAATCGAGTGAACTTTTTAATTTTAATATGGAAAGAGTGTTGGTGTATAGTAAGGTTATGTAGGGAATTGTAATTTGGGTTCCCAGTTAAATACGATAAATGCTTTTTTAATCAATATAATTATTATATTACCTGGACGCATCGGTAAACAAAGAAAACATCTAGGAAAATGTATGCGGTACTGAACCACAACCCCCCTACCCCCTCCCCCCCAATGGCAGTATGTTAAAAAGCAAAATTCCAGAAGGTCAGTTACAAATTCGTTTATCCTCTTTATAATCTCCAATAATCCCTCCACGAAGTCCTTGCAAATGGCTGGAAGTTCCCAGAAGGACAGAAATAAAGTGGACGTATCCGTTCAGCACGAATGCCCGCTGAATCTTCTTCCTCGCGAAATATGGTCGAGTATTGCCACGATGATTGCATCGAATTCGATTGAGGATCTATTCAACATGAAGGCGACGTGTAAGGTGTTCCTGGGTGTGGCGAGTTCAGACCCTGTATACAAGCATGCGACGATGTCGTATAAACCGTTAGCGCGTTTTTTACTTCACCTCGACGGGCCTGAAAGGAGATTCCTTGATCGCTGCGTGGAAGTAGGAAATGTGGATGCTATACTCCGACATGGGTTCACGGAGTATCTCTGGTTTGGCCGCCGTGACAAAGGGATGGAACTGCTTGCTAGGGCCTCAACGGAGGGCTGCGTCGAAGCAGGTTACCTGTGTTCCATGTTGCTAATGTTTGATCACAAAGACGAGGAAGACGTGCAAAGGGGTGTTCAAATGATGGAGGTTTATTGTATTTCTGGGCAGCTCGAGAGCTATACCAATTTCTTGAGGGGCATTTGCAAAGATACTACTGTGCTCTTAAAAGAAATGTTTGCACGCATTTGAACGACCGTGACTGTTTACCACTCTTGCCAATCCTCCCCCGACTGTACTGTTGTGGGTTTATCTTTATGTAATCCTCCAATACAGTGGCTAGCAAATGCCGGTTTGTTATGATCCTTCATTAACCCCTTGCTAATTGCTATGTGTACTGATAGTGTATTTTATTTTATTTTATTTTATTAAAAAACTGTCAGTTTGATCAATTAATTTATAATAATTATGTGGATGGCACAGACGACGCAATTAATGCGTATCTTGGCTATAAGCCTATAACTTAGTCCAAATAATGCTTTCTTCTTGAGTGGGATATGATCTGAACTTTGCACTATTGAAGTGACGTTTGAATGGACAGAAGACTGTTTAGTCAATCAACCTTTTAAACCTTCGAAAGGTTTTTTTCTGGGGCTGGGTACTAAGACCGTGACAGTGAATTTATACAAAATTGGTAAACTTGGTGTATAGCAAGGTTATGGAAGGAATTGTAATATGTGTTCCCAATTGAATAGGATATATGCTTTTTTAATTAATATAATTATACTATCGCGATAAGTACAAATTATCATATAATAATATATAACAGCTAACAAAAGTGTCTGTCCATGTATTAATGCCTGGTTTTATCTCGAAACATCGATAAATGAAGAAAACATCGTGGGAAACGTATATTAAAAAGCAAAATGCCACAATATGGTCCAGTATTACCACGATGGTTGCAGCGAATTCGATTGGGGATCTGTTCAACATGCAAGCGAGTTGCAGGTTATTTGCAGCTGTATGCAATTCTGACGCCATGTACAGGCATGCCTTGGTGTCAGTGTTGCCGACTGCTTGCTTCCTGGACTACTATGGGCGGCCTGCAATGAGATTTCTGCGTCAATGCGCCACAGCGCAGAATCTGGCCACTCTGCTCTGGATCGGGATGGCTGATTTATTCTTCCTTGGCCATCGCAGAGGTGGTATACAGACCCTGACCGAGGCAGCAGAGTTGGGTGATGTAGAGGCCTGCTTCCTCTCTGTGATGCTGCTACTGTCGCTTGATGACAAGGACAAGGATGAGATCCACCGTGGATTCGAATTTTCGGTGTGGTCCGTGAGTCCGGTGCAGTCGAAAGGTGCAGAGAGGTCTTCACGCAGGTGTTCGCGGGCCCGTGGTCGGAGATAAACCCGGCAGACCCAGAAGAGCCCGTGTCATCCGTTCCGGGAGTTGTCGTACCGGCGGAGCCATGGATCTTGCAAGTGATTTGTCCAGTGTGTTGTGTGTGCAATGCCTGATTGAATACGAGGTGCGGAAGTTCTTGGAGACTGTTTACGTTTAAGAAGTTTTCTAAACCCCGATGATGGAGGTGTTGATCATGCTCCGTGCGTGCATTGTCGGGCACACTATGATTTGCTATTATGTAGTCATGTTATTATTATATATCATTTTGTCCGAATAATTTTTTTTATATTGGGTTATTATTCATGTTTTTCATTAATATTTTGATGTTTTGGAGTAATGAATAATGAATAATGAACATGATGTTTTTGCTTTCATATTTTAATGAGTTCTGATTATGTAATTGCACTAAATGTTTTATTATAACCTGAGAGAGAAGTAATTTGAATTTTGTTTCGATCACTGGCTTTGTATTCTTTGTTCATCCAAGCAATCTAATTTGAAAGATGTTTATTTCCTATAATTTCATGTAATATAAGGATATCATAATCATAAAAATGATACTATGTCTATGTTTCTTTGTATTATTATCTAGTGTAAAATGACAGTACGTGCCCTTAAATCAGAAGAAAGGATAAATCGAAAAACACGTAATACCTAGTGTATTATTATCAAACGCGCTGCCTGTGGGGTGATACCAAACTGCAAGGAAGGATAAATCGAAAAACACGTCTTTGATGACGCACACATAAATAATTGCAGAAATGGTCCGAAATCACGATTTGGAAATGGTACTTGGCTCCATCATAGCATAAATCCCTAATTGTGTGTCAACAGGTCACATGACTTTTGAAATTAAGAACAGACAGATGAAAGTAGATATAATTATATTATCAGAGTTTAAGTTCCACTACAGAAGATCAAACGAGAGACAGAACAAACAAAGGAAATAAAAGGATCATACAAGCCTCGACGAAAAACATGACATTAGGATATCAAGCATGTGCAGTAGGTCAAATAACTCCGGCCCCGTCTTCATTCTGCCCGGCTGGATGACGACCCCGACAGAGCAAAAACTTATGCTTTTCCTCCAAAACGTCGATCTTGCGTTCCAGGTCACGCCACGGTAGAGCCTCCAGCTATTCCTGTTCACGGCGCTTGGCGATTTCTGCCATCAATTATTTTGCTTTGACGTCCAATTGGTGAAGGATCACGTCATTCTTTCGCTGTCGCTATTTTCAACTCCTTTTTCAGCCGTCGCGTTTCCTTCTCCTTTTCCTCCAGTTCATCCTTCTTTGCCTCGAAAATGAACTTGGCGGCCAACATCTCCACTTTCGCCTGCCTCAGTTCTGCTTCGGTCCTTACAAGTCTATCCTTCAAAATCTCCTCCCTCCTGACCAGTGCGGCCTCAACGAGGTCATAATCTGCGGACTTTTCATCCACACGGATGATGTCGATAAGAGCATCGATCGAGAGTTCCGCGAGGTCGTCAGGACTAATGGCGTGGTCGGTGACGGATTCCTGCGACATTTTCTCGGGAGAAGAAGACGACATATGGCAGATTACGACGACCCTTAAAGCAACGATTTTTGTTCCGGCGACGACGGTCGTCCTCTGGGTGGGTCGTTCTCAGGAGATAGACATCGAATCTTCCTTCTGAAGTTACGCCGAGAGTACGAAGTAGAAGCCGTGTACGGAGATGACTGTGGCGATGTGGCAGACGGTGGAGAGAGCAGTAGAGTATGGCAGTAATAAGGAGAGGGAGAAGGATAGACAGAGAGTGGAGAGAAAGAGTTATGGCAGAGAAGAACTGAAGAAGGGTTAGTACTTAGTAGGATTTGGGGTTGTCAATAACGGGCACGTATATATATATATATATATATATATATATATATATATATATATATATATATATATATATATATATATATATATTATGAAGTAGGTAGAAAGTTTCTTGGTATCCTTTTTTTTTCGTAACTATTGTGTCAATAATGGGGGTTTATTTTCAGGAAAATAAAACATTAATTTAAACTATTTTAAAGGAAAAAAAAAAGAAGAAAAGATAACATTTATTCAGCGAGTAATTAAATTAAGAAACTAAAGTTGACATGAATATAACACAAAAATCGAACAGTCAACATTAAATTCTTGCGTTGTAAAACCAAAGCATTTGAATAGGAAAGCACATTAGTATTAAAATAAAGGGGTAAAGTATTGAGTTAAGCTTGTCTTTGTTTCATATTCCTAGAAAAATAAATAAATAAAAACGAGTATTCGTTCGTCCCCTATTAATTAATTATCTTATCTTTTCCAGAACAATCGGTAAAGAAACGTACGAGGCACTGAACCATTTTAACAACAAAAAAATGATATAATAAGAGCACAAAACGTTTCTTTGGTGGTCGTGTGTTGTCTTGATATTTTCCAAAACCCCTGGCCCAAGTTGCTTGCAAAATGGTTGGAGGTTCCATGAAGAACAGAAAGAAAAGGAACGCAGCCAAGTCGATCAGAGAGAAAGGGACCGTATCCCTTGAGTACGAATGTCCGATGAATCTTCTTTCTCGCGACATATGGGTCAGGATTGCCACGAAGGTTGCGTCATATTCGATTAAGGATCTGTTCAACATGCAGGAGACTTGTAAGGTGTTTCTGGGTGCAGCGAGGTCCAACGCTGTTTACAAGGAGGCGTCGATGTTGGAGTTGCCGATTGCATCCTTTTTATACTACTATGGCCGACCTGAACACAGTTTCATAGAATGCTGTGCGGAGGCTAAAATTAAAATGGATGGTCGAAAATGCTTGAGTCACGTGTAAGCGTGAGGCACACGTACACGTGGGTTGGTGCCCTGTTTTTCAAAATTTTTCATGTTTTTTGCACCAAACCAAGCATTCCAAACCTCCAAACAGCTACCAAAACACCATAAAACCTTATTTAACATATTAAACTACTAACTAAACTCAACAAATCAATCAAAAATGAAATTAAACCAATTCTACCAATATGTACAAAAGAGAAAAAAGGGAAGATTTTACCATGGGGGGTGTCTCCCACCTAACACTTTTCTTTATTGTCCTTAAGTTGGACTTATGGGGAGATCCTCATCAAGGTGGCTTGTGCTTAAATTCATCTTGGAACATCCACCAATGCTTGAATCTCCAATAAGCTCCATTCTTCAAAATCAATAACTCCAAGCCTTGATGGAGTTCCTCACAAACCATGAGCTCCCAAATTGATTTTCCTTGTGCTATCTGGGATCCTACACTTTGTTTTGACACCCGTCTTCAAGTTGATCATCATTGTTCCATCCGGGTGGTAGGCAAGATGAATTCTCAATAAAGTGCCAAATCCTCCTTCTAGACCCATCTAGTTGAGCACTAGCCAAACCTTTGTATCTAATCCTTGAAGTTTCAACCATAATAAACCTTGCTTTACATCGCCAATCATGAAATATCTTTTTTTACGCTTCATCCCACAAAAGTTCCTAAGTTGACCATCCGTTTCAAGCAAGCCATATTCGAGTGGGATAATAAAGCTAATAGAAATGAACTTCACCAACTCAAATATAGAGGTAGATGACAACCTAGGCAAAGAAGCTTCCAAGGATCTTGACAAAGTGTATCCCATCCTCCTTTTTCTAAGGACCTCCACCTCCTCACAAGATTTCTCAATCTCAATCCTTTGTTTAACAATTTTATCTAACTTTTTTCCCTTACTCAAATCATAAATGGGAGGATGAGAGAAATTTACCTCCACATTACTTTCTATCTCATCGGGAGAAGCTTCTTTAAGTTCAAAGGATTCTTCGCCACTAGGATTTGATGCTTGATCTTCAATTCCAAGAGAACTAAATTCTTGCTCTATCCCATCCAATTCTTCATATGGAATATGCTTTGGAGGATGTACACTTTCCTCCTCAACATCAACTTCAATCTTGTTGGAGGGATTTTCTGTGGCCTTAGATTCCCATGGAGACTCCGCATCTCCTAAATCTTCAACCACTTCTTCCTTTTCTTCAATAATTAAAGCTTCCTCCAATTGTTCCAACACAAAGCAACATTCCTCATTTTTCACCGGAGTTTCCAATCTCTCCTTCATGCTATGCTCTTCATTTGATTCTCCACATGTTGCCATGGGAGTTCCTTGAGTGTCCAAGCATTGGGAGGCTAATTGGTTTACTACCTCGGCCAAGACGGCTATGAATTCTAGTACCTCCCTTTTCATCTCCTCTTGTCCTTGAACAAGAACATCAAGGATGTCATCCATTGGAGGTTGGGGTGGATGGAAGGGTTCATCATTTTGGAGAAATGGCTCATAATAGGAAGATGGTTCTTCTTGGTCAGGTTGTGGTGGTTCAACACTTTCCACTTTTTCCACTTGTTTCACAACACGCTCCATGGTTGCTTGAAGTTGATCCAATGCTTCCTTGAGACGATCCCTTGACTCTTGTTTCGCTTGGATAACATGATTAGGATCATATGGCTCTTGGATCGATGGACATGAATATTCTTCTATGTAGGGTTGTGGTGGAAAGTAAGATTCATCCTGTGGGTGAGAGTTTGCATCCATTGGAGGTGGTTCATCTTGGTAATAGTATGGAGGATGTGGTTCTTGTAGGTGTTGAGGCTGGAATGGTGGTGGCTCTATGTAGGGTTCATATGGCTCATATGATTGTTGGTATGGTGGGTAAGGATTAGGGTCATATGAAGGTGTTTGGTAAGAAGGGGCTTGTGAGTATGGTTGAGGATTATGTTGAGGATAAGGCTTATAAGCATATGGTGGGGCTTGTTGGTAACTACAAGGAGGTCCATCATAGCTATTGTATTCATATGCATTAGGAGTGGAATTATACCTATAAGAAACTGGAGGAGGTTGTTGCCAAGAATGTTGTCCATAAGCTTGAGGCTCCTCCCACCTTTGATTATTCCATCCTTTTGATGCCTATCCTCATTGAAGTTTTCATTTTCTACAACATAATTAGAACCAAACTCATAGCCAAAGTGAGAATTCATGATAGCAAGAGCAAATGAAAACAAAATCTAAGAAGAAATAAAGAAAACCAAATCCTAAAACTTAGCAAGAATTAACAAACAAACAAAAGGCAAACATATTCACAATATTCACATATATATAATAACCAATAACAAGCGCACATTTGCAATTCCCTGGCAACGGCGCCATTTTGATGAATGGATTTTTGACGGTTTAGAATTTCACAAATGAATTCTCGTTGCAAGTATAGTTTCTAAACCAACAATAATCTTTTCATACAAAAATTTGGTTGTCACTAAAACAAACCCCTATAAAAATAACCGAAGTATTCAAACCTCGGGTCGTTCTCCTTAGGAATTGCAATAAAGTGTTCTTGTTATTGGCTATGGAGTATAAACTAACAAAGCTCTTGGCAAGGTATGAGAACTAGAAGTCCTATCCTCATTATCCTCCTCAATTGTGACAACAATTATCCATTTCTCCCACTTAGTTAACCTCCAACTATGGAGGAAAGTCAAGTGGATGAATTAACTTGATTCCACAAGTCCTAGCCTAATCATGATGAAAGACTAGCTTTAGTGGCATTCAAGTTAATTAGCAACTTCTAATTATCAATCAACAAAGGATTTTGATAACTCAAGAGTCACCAATTACTCTACCTAGGCCAAGAGGAACAAAATCTAACTCATAACTAAAAGAGGCATTTCAACAAACACATAGAAGGCAATAAAGGTAAACAACATGAATTGCAAGAATTAAAGAGAGATCTAACTACAAAGGCAATAGATCCATAATAGAAAATCAAAGAAACATGAAAAAACATGAAAATCATAAATTGCATTGAAAGAGAAATAGATATCTACATAAGAATTCATAAAGCAAAAGGAAAATTGAAGCAAGAGAAGAAGTAGATCTAGAGCTAAGAAATTAACCTAAACCTAATCCTAATTCTAGAGAGAAGAGATAGCTTCTCTCTCTAGAAACTAACTTTCCCTCCAAAACTAAACTAAACTAAACTAATGTGATGTAATGTGTTGATTCCCCTTCAATCCTTGGGTTAAATAGCATCAGAGATTAGTTGGATTTGGGCCTGGGAAGCCCAGAAACAGCCCCCAGCGGATTCACTTTAAGTGGATCACGTGCGAGCACCGACGCGTATGCATGGGTCACGCGTACGCGTCGCTTGGCAATTTTCCATCCACGCGTACGCGTCATGTACGTGTACGCGTTGCCAAGCGACTCCACAATCCACGCGTGCGTGTCTGCTGCGCGTGCGCGTCGATCTCAGCATCCCAAATCCTTGTTTCTTCATGAGTTCTCCACTTGCATGCTTTTTCTCTTCGCCCCTTTGATCCATTCCTAGCATTTCCATCCCGAATTCACTAACAAACACATCAAGGCATCTAGTGGAATCAAAGTTGAATTAAAATTAACACATTAAAGGTCTAAAAAGCATGTTTTCACATTCAAGCACAAATTAGGAGATAATCATGAAACCATGCTATTTCCTTGGATAAATGTGAGAAAAGGTGATAAAATTCCCTAAATTAAGCACAAGATAAACCCTAAAATAGGGTTTATCAGTCACTGCATCGGTGGAATGGATACTCTGACTATGGCCGCAACTGGGGGCGACCTGGAAGCCTGTTACATGTGTGAGATGCTGCTACTGTCTCATACCAAGGAAGACGAAGAGCACCTACGAAAGGGACTTGAATTTTTTGAGATTGTACGTGATTCTGGGGCGCTCAAAAGGTGCAGAGAGGTCTTCAGGCAGGTATTCGCGGGTCCGTGGGTGGAGGTTAATTCGTTGGATCCTGGACTGCCCGAGGTGTGTCGGTCCACCAGTTGCCGCACCAGAGGCACCATGGGTGATGTGGAAGAATCGTCCCGCGTCTCGTGTGTGCAGTGCCTGGCCGATTATGAGGTTCGGGTGTTCCGGGAGTTGTTTGCATTCGAATAAAAAATGTCTATTTTGGGTTTTGTGTTTCCCAAGTTTGTTGTTTATGCTTCTCGTATCTGGTATTACCGTATGAAGCGTTATATCCACTTTTGTTAAGAATTTACGCATGGTTATCCTCATATTAAATATATTTTTATTGTGTTTCTGTTTTCGTGCATGGATAGATCTTAGTTAGTTTGAATTGGTTAAGCTTGATGGTGTAAAGTGGTTTAGGGGTTTTCCCTCGCCTGGATGCTCAGAACTGGAAAAGTAAATTGAAGAACTCCAACGGAGTAGCAGAGGTGTACTGGCACGCAGACCCCACGTTCAAGAGTAATCGTGTACTTCACGCGGAAGTAGGTTCAGAAGCAGGGGTGCAGGGATACCAGGGTCAGGACTAGGGGTGTACTTGCACCCACTTAGACAGAAATAAAAAAGGTTTGTTCTGTCAATCAATATATTAAATTGAATGCAATTAATTGCAAATAAAAAAATTATCATTTAATTCGATAATTTAATTTAATTTGACCATTTACGGTTTTTTAATCAGTTTAAAATTCCTTAACTATTATCGATGAGCTTAGATAAAATTGCAAACAACCAAAACATCATTAACGTTTCCCATTTCCGGATATCGAGGCAAATTAGAAAATGAAAACGAGACTGCCCACTGCCGTTTGGCAGAAGAAAGACACTTCTACTCGTACATATAGATAAATATGGGTATAAGTACATATAGTAAATGTATTAATTATCCGGTATTATCCATAATGTTGGGCAACGAAACGTCTGACGCGCTAAGTCGTAATAATTAACTAATGTCAGTATATAATTTAATTTATAATTTTTTCTGACTGATAATATAATATATTATATACATATATATTTATATATAAAAAGTAACTTTTATTGGATAGAAAATATATGTTATAGTTGAGGATATACACATTTTGAAAATTGGTATTATCGCGATAACCGATAAGTTTAAATGATAATAATAATATATAAAAGCTTACATTCCGTCTCTTAATTGGCGGTCGTTTCTCCTGTTAATAATTTTCGATAAACCCCCAATAACCGCCTCCAACCTCTACCGAGCCCTTGCAAATGGCTGGATCTTCCAAGACAAACAGAAAGGAAGGGAACGTGCCCGTCGAGCATGAATGTCCGCTGAATCTTCTTCTTCGCGATATATGGGCGAGGATTGCCACTAAGGTTACATCAAATTCGATTCATGATCTGTTCAACATGTAGGCGAGTTGCAAGGTTTTTCTAGATGCAGCAAGTTCCGAAGCTGTGTACCAACATGCGACGATGCGAGTTATACCGTTAGTGTCCTTTTTATTTTACCTTGACCGGCCGGAAAGTAGGTTCCTCGATCGCTGCGTTGAAGCAGGAAATACGGATGCTATACACCGACAAGAGTTGATGGAGTATTTCTGGATTGCCCGCCGTGGCATTGGGATGGAACTGCTTTCTAAGGCCTCGACGGAGGGCAGCGTCGAAGCAGGTTACTTGTCTACCATGTTGCTACTGTGTGATCACGAGAACGAAGAAGAAGTGCAAAGAGGTGTTGAAATGTTCGAGTCTATCCGTACTTCTGGAAAGGTCGAAAGGTGCATGGAGTTCTTCGCAAACATTTTCTGGAAGCGATGGGTTGACGAGAGACCATCGGATCCGGGACATGCCGTGGCTTGTCAGTCCACCACTTGCACTACCTGTGGCACCATGGCTTGTGTGAATGATGTGTCCCGTGTCTCGTGTGTGCACTGCCTGGAAGATTACGAGGTCAGGATTTTTTTGGAGATATTTAGATTTTAGTGAATGTGGTTGTTTATCACTCTTATCAATCTGCCCCCGAATGAACTGTTGTAGGGTTATCTTTATGCAATCTGCCAAAACAGTGGCTATCAACTGGCGATTTGTTAACAATCTATTTCTTGGATGAAAAATGGCAGTTTGATCCAATAAATTAACAAAATTAATTCGCATTGTTGTTCACGCAATATTTCATAGCTTCACCCAGAAAGAGAGAAAAAAAAAACAATATATTTCTTGTTTGAAAAAATGGCAGTTTGATCCAATAAATTAACAAAATTAATTCGCATTGTTGTTCACGCATTATTTCATAGCTTCACCCGGAAAGAGAGAAAAAAAATAAGAGAAATTCAAATGCTGCACAAATTAGATATAATTACGAAAACTAAGTTTTATGTAGGGATTACAGAACATCAAAAGAATGGCTAAAGAAACAAAGCAAATAAAGATTTGAAACATAGAAGTCGTAGGTCATATACCCCTGACATCGTCTCCATTTTTCCCGGCGGGCTCCTGATTGTTAGAGCCGTGTGCCGTTATCGGAGCTTGACCACACAATTGGCGGGCCAATAACCCTAGCTTGATCTCCACAACCTCGAGCCTGCCTTCCACTTCACGCCACAGTGCCATCTGTTGTTGTTCCCTTTGACGAAGATCGGCAATTTCTGCCTTCAATTTGTTTGCTTTGTCATCCAGTTCGCGAATGGTCGTTTGATGCTGTTCCAGCTCCATGCGCAACTTCTCTTGCAACCGGAAACCTTCCTCCAGTTCATGCTTCCTTATACTCGCCCTGACCTTGGCGGTAATAGTCTCCATCCTCGCCTCCCTTAGTTCTGCTTCTGTCATTTGAAGACTATCCCTCAAAAACCTCACCTTCCATATCAGATCTGCGATCAGAAGTTCTGCGAGGTTGTCGAGACTAACGACGTAGTCGTTGAGGGATTCGTGCAACATTTTCTCGGATGAAGACAGGGAGGTCTGCTCGACGATGAAGGCCCTTCAAGCAATGATTTTTCTCCCGGCAGAAAGGTTAGAGAAGAAGGTAGGGATTATAAGAACTGACGAATGGTTATGACGGACTTACTTGTGCATTAATATACATTTTTTTAATCAAAATTTTAGTTTTAAACAAATAAATTAATACATTTTAATGTGTTTAATTAATGTACGTTTGCTATTCCTTGAAAAATGAAGATAATAATGACCCTGGAGGTTTTATCGGTAAACGAAGAAAAAATCTGGGGAAACATGTGCTGTACTGATTGCGCAGAATTTGCAATAAATGCAAATCTTGGCAATGTGACGTTAGAATAGACAGGAAGGGATGAAGGGTTATGTACTGCTATTAATAACGTGACAGACGGGACTGGCGGTGAGTTTATACAAAAATGATTACTTGCAGAGGCAATGGGGAGTCACCGAATGGGAGGTCAATAACGGGGAACAATTGTTTTTTTATAAATAAAATTTTTAATACGAAACACAAAACACATGATAGTAACACGAGTCACATAATAGCAAAATCCTTACATAATACATATATTAGATAGGATAAGCAAAAAAATATGGTGAACTCAATCCTATCCTATCAGTCAAAGAGGTGGACAAACAGGATCAACTCATAATCTACCCAACAATGCACGCACGGAAGATAAGAAACACCTCCATCACCGTCGTTTACATGCCACCCTCTTCCATAGCGTTGATGGTGGTAAATAGCACCCATGTTTCCACGGCTTGGACATGCATGCGAAGAACAGACTAGATTCTCTGTGTTTAGCAATGGCACGTGACGCAAGTGTGTCCACATCCCTTGGATAATGCCGCAGAACACCAATTTGCATATTGTTAGGGCACTAGCCGCCTCAAGCCCACGAAATGTTTCCAAGCCCTTGCTCTTTGCCTCGGCGTCGTCACGTAGCATCCGCATCATTGACACTGTGTACTGGGTGGCTGAATGGCCGTGGGCTGCGACAACGTGCATCGTTTTCATCCCTGCAAAACGACACCCGCCGGGAAAAAGGTCAGACACAACAGACCGAAACAGAACTTCTAGGTTCCCGCTCTGCCTGCATTGCGCTAAGAAGTTCCTTCTCCCTTGGTGCATCGGACTCACACTCCACCACCATTGGTCAGAAATTGGAATCGAGGCACATCGGTATATGAAATCCTCATCCCCTGCATTGCGTGCAACGGTGCACAACATCCTGAGACTGCACAAGTCCCTGACGGATTGTGCTGTGGTCCTCGTGGCAATTAAAGTCCAAATATAGTGGGAAAGGTTGGCGGTTCCTGTCAGATGCTCCATTTCCTATCCTTATGATGAATGCCTGATACGATAGTTGAATGGGCAGTTATGTATAAGGACGGGATAACACAAAGGCTCCAAGTAGTTCTGTCAATGGCTATTGTTTACGGTGTCTTTATAGCCACCCGGTGCCGTTTGCGATGGTGTCCCACCGGTTGTGTACCGTGCCTATACACCAACTCAGCCACACTCACATCGATTTAGTAGCGTGCCGATTCAGTTTCCCGTCGCCTCACACACGGCTTCCTTAGCAAACACGTCCCTTGTATTCAGATTATTTTTATTTTTTATTTTTATTTTTACTTTCCGGTCATGAAATTCGTAATTAATAATATAGTGAACTCGAGGAAAATCTTGAAAAATGTGATGTCCACTTAATAAAATAGATTTATAAAAGTCTAACTTTCTTTATCATATTGTCTTCCGTTTTTTCCATTTCGTCGTTTGGGATTTTCCATTTTTTTTTTCTTTTGCTCTTTTTGTGTTGTGGTATCCGGTCAATATATATAAGTATCGGTTTAACCAAGACACGGTTTTTATAAATGAGTAATCGACTAGATAATATAAATCGTTGTCAAATATTTACATCATGGATATATAAAAAACATAGCATTCATTATACGATAAACAATATAATATTTAATTATACTTCAATCCTAAATCCAGTGTTGATTCGTCAACCACAATATGCATGACAATCCTAAACCCTAGGTATGTCTACGTATCGTTCCACCTCGTAGTCGGTGCGACAGTGGATGCACCGAATATGGTCGGCGCCTCTGACACCGTGTACAGAGCCCCGCTCTGCCGCCCTTCAGTGGTAGTCATACAGAAGACCCATGTGGCTTCGGGTTAAGCATCTGGTCGAGTCACAGACCGTATGTTCTTCTCCCTTTTCCAGCATTTGGACTTCATCTGGCCCAGAAATTGTGAGAACCGCAAAGCAACTCGAGTAACATGCGGGGAGTAAGCCACCCGCTTCGAGCGCACGAAATAGTTCCAAACAATTTTCTTTTTGCCGTTGTCGTCCCTTCAGATGAGTAACTCCATTGAAAGTGCGTATTTGGCAGCGTCCAACCCATTACTTGCTGCATTCTGCAGCATTTCTCATCCGATGGCGTGGTTACGTCGTATGTAGAGCTCCCGCAGCGCCTCCCGAAACAGAAGCTACGGGTGACCAATCTCAAAGAACCTCTCAAAAAATCTTCGCCCTATCGGGTCGCGTCTCCACCACTAATTCATCACATGCGGGGGTGGTATGGAAACCATCCTGAGCACAGTATCCTCGTTGCCTACATCGCACGCAGCGCAACACGTCATACGGAACCTGCACAGGTCCTCAATGGAGTTTGACGCGACTTTAATGGCTATGACTAACCAAACGTCGCGGGGTAGTTCGACGGCAGCAGACAAACGCTCCATTGTAACTTTCCGTTGGACGAGGGCCTGGCAGTGTATATGCTTAAGACGGTGTTATCCAGTGGTGTTGAAAATACGCCTGCTAGTATATTTATGGTTTAACTACGCCCTTTGGAATCTAGTTCCCTCGGCCTAAACCGTCGCATCTTATCCTTGGCGAAATCCATTTTCGTTTTCTTCAAAAAAAAATCTTCTATGCACTTGCATTGCAAAGATAAATAACATTATTAATTGAGGGCATTTATTAGATTTGTATTTACTCGCTGGTGCGTATTTAGTCGATGGCTAGAAGGGTGAAAATAAAATATATTTTAACTAATCATCATTGCATTCATATATATATATATATATATATAAGGAAAATCTATCCTAGAAATTGCAACAGACGTCCATGCACAAAAGATGAAACGTAAAGGGAAAGGCCGTAAACACACAAAGTCCTAATTTGCCATAAGACAAACTTCGATCGCCACACATGCTCGCGGTGTAGCCAAATAAAAAACAAAAGAAAAAAGCAACCTAATAATAACTTGGGGGCCAGTAGTGTCATAGCTGGTTGAACCATGTATCCTATGCAGTACCAGGCGGTCGACTTAGGTGTTCTTCTTTGATTTTATCCTCCATAACTCTGCCTTGCTCAACACACGCTCTTTGAGTTTGTTGAATGGTGTGCTGGTTAGGTTCACCGCAGTTGTTGCCCTGATCTCGTTCTCCTGTAACTGTAAAATGGTCGACACTCGGGTTTAATGTGCCCGTATAATATAATAGCCATAATCTACTTTTTTTTATTTGAGCGTACTTACAATCCCGTCCACGATCGGGTTGAAGTTGTCCCCCATGTTGAGCCACCCAATGACCCATATTCCAGAGTTCATGCTAAATGTTGATCAGACGAATAGACAGTAACCGTCAGTACGTATTATGGATAAACCGTGAAACGCTTAGATGGTATGCATGCATGTTTTACTGGGTGATAACGTACCTCTGCCCACAATTTGGTATCCCTACAGGGCTCCTTATCAGTAAATCTCCGAAGTTGCTTGGTGAGTTTATTAAGTGCTTCTCGTATACTTTCTGTGTCATGTCGTATAAGACCCTTGCCTACACAAACTGCGAAACATAAGTCAGAACGCCTTTATGCACATCATGTTGCATGGTATGCCAAATTAAAGTAAAGACTACAATCAAAATTGTCTGGTAATCGTTTTCCAGATTCGGTCTTCCCAGTGCGGAGTCTCGAACTGGTTCGGCGATAAATCAAGGTTGTAAATTACCCGATTTTTAAAAGACACGACCATCAAAAACCAGTGGCCCAACGCGTCCAGCATGGGGACGTAAATTTGTACAAAATAAACACGTGTAGTTAATCCACGAAAGACACTTGTTCGTGGTTTAGGTTTCGATTAACAAATAGTTCTACAAAGACAACATTGACGAATAAAATAAGTCGTGTTCTATATCCGATCCCCGACGACTGTCAACGAGCGTTAATCGCGCAATGATTCATTTCGAGTACCAACACCAGACAGAGTTAACTTACCGAGACCGACGGAGGAAGGCACCAATACGAGGGGGACGTGGCAAGGATCTCAGCACCAGTCATTGTCAGGGCAACCATATAGATGATTTGGTAACTAAGAACAGCAAACAAAAATTTCATGGTGTATCGCGATACATCATATGTGTTTTTCCTCTTCAAAACAAGACTAAACAGGTGCCATACCTTGTCATCAACGTCATTTCCCGGTAGTAAGCTGTGTAAATCAGCTCTGTCCGTCGATTTGACTCTAGTGCGAACAAGTTCCTCGCTATAGTAGGAGGAAAGTGTTAAGGCGTTAAAACAACCGGGATAGGTGGGTTTAAAGACACAGGTGTCGAGTTTTACCATGTATCAAGATTCCCGTCGAACACATACGCGAATAAAGCTGACTGTTGGTTGCTGAAGTCCATGGCAGGAGTGATCTTGAACCTCATCTACGACACAAGTGTCTAACGTCAGTCGGTAGTCACATTTGGGGTTAAACTAACTAACCGATTATTTACCTTCTTGCTCGTTGAATGGGTAGACTTTCTGCTGTTGGAGCCAGTTCGCACATATCTATCCGTTCCCTCACCGAAACGTGACCGTTTGGCATTCCTTGTGGCAGATGGTGGTGTGCGGAACAACTTTCGCATGATGCTGTCGGTTCCTTTCAAGGGTGGAGTACTCCTCTCAGCCGAATCCGGGGCAATCGGCGTTCCACCTGCGATGCCAGATGTAACTTTCATGGGCTGTGGGGTTGAGTGTTCATCCATCTCTCCATCGGAGTCCAACAACACGATGGTTTTTTCGCGGCTTGCAGTAGCTGGGTTGTCAGTTTCCTTCTCGAGGTCCCTCTGTCAAAGTGTAAGGTAAAGTCGTTTAGGATAAGGGACACCAACAAGACACGTTAAATACAAGGCCAAGGAGTAAATCCTAACCTCGACCTTTTCCAAGAGGCCCCTCATCAAGTCCTTGACGATGGGACCGATCTTCGGAAACGACCAGTCCTCCTCCGGCTGGATCTGAACACCTTTTACCTCAGTAACATCCTCCGGTTGTGGAGCTCTGTCCGAGGTTTCGGAGGCAGCTTTGGGTCCACCAGGAAGCTACATATCAAGACAAAAGGGTGCCAACGAATCAGTTATTTGTTGAAAGAATGTGTGCAGTACACCTGCCGAAGATTTACCTCAGATGCTTGCAGAGGCTACGACTGCTCAGCGGCATCTGCGTCGTGAACCTCTTCGCATACGTCCCTGTATGTACCCCGTACGTGGCTGTTAATGCTAATATTCCTCTCCCATGCATATGCAACGTAATGCATTTTGTTGTATTCTAAAAGTCATAAATGAAACTTATCTAACCTGTTGGGTGTGTCACCGTCAGACCTTGAGCGTGCTTCTTTGTTGCCCATTGTTATTTATGTTTCGAATAATGGTCGTTTAGAAGGGTAGGTTTATTTAATTACAAAGATTCTTGTAAATGTCGATGGTTGTGTGCTCCGTTTTTGGAGTGTGATGTGTTTATCTTTGGGGTATTGTGGGTGGAGTCACGGGTATTCGTTGTAGTCATCAAACGTGCGATAAATCTTTCATCCGTATGGTACCTTCGTATGCGGGATCGTTTTAGGGTCTGTTCTGTATCCAAAAATGAAAGTTCTAAGTGCCACGATACTAGAGAATTTCCTTTTGCAATCACCTATTCTGCGACGATTAAGGTCAAATCTATCCAATACTCCAACAGACTTCCATTACGGCGCAAAGTCTGACCATGCCTTCGTACCACATCAATACAACATGGCCATTATTTTATTTTAATTGATTATATTGTATAGGCATGGGAATGCGAGCTACATACGCAATGGGCGTATTGCTTTTTTTGCTTACACCGTCAAAAGGCATTCGTTGGGAGATGGGACAAAGCCAAAAACCCTAATAAATTAGATGTCTTTAGCTATCCGGTTCCCTTCCCATCGTACGTATTAACCGGTTTGTCCAAAGATGGTTCCATACTCATTTAAGCATATATCTATATATACACAATGTATTATCCCATACTCCCCATTTGACATATACATCTGCTCATCTGCCGCTACCCAGTATATTGGTCAGTGCGTCATAAAGTGTGGCATCTTGCGCAGTACAAGGAATTTAGTCACGGTTGTTGCTTTCCACAATCGTGCGCAGTATAGTAGTCTCCATTAGCCAACACTAATAGGCAATAAAATAACCCTAAACCCTAAATCAAAAACCCCAAACCCCAAACCTTAAACCCCAAACCCTAAATCCTAAATCCTAAACCCTAAACCCTAAGCCCCAAACCCTAAACCCCAAACCATAAACCCTAAACCCCAAACCCCAAATCCTAAACCCTAAACCCCAAACCTTAAACACTTAACCCAAACCCTAAACCATAAACCCCAAACCTTAAACCCTAAATCCTAAATCCTAAACCCTAAACCCCAAACCCTAAACCCTAAACCCCAAACCCTAAACACTTAACCCTAACTCTAAACCATAAACCCCAAACCTTAAACCCTAAACCATAAACCCTAATTCCTAAACCCTAAACCCTAAACACTTAACCCTAACCCTAAACCATAAACCCCAAACCTTAAACCCTAAACACCAAACCATAAAACCTAAACCCCAAACCCTAAACACTTAACCCTAATCTAAACCATAAACCACAAACCTTAAACCCTAAACCATAAACCCTAAATCCCAAACCCTAAACCCTAAACCCCAAACCACAAACCATAATTGCCAAACCACAAACCATAAACCCTAAACCCTAAACCATACCCCTTAAACCCTAAATCATACCCCCTAAACCTTAAACACTAAACACTAACCCTAAACCCTCAACCCTAAACCCTAAACCCTAACCCATAAACCCTAAACCCCAAACCCTAAACCCTCGACTCTCAACCATAAACCCTAAACCATAAACCATACCCCCATAAACCCTAAATCATAAACCCTAAACCCTAAACCCTAAACCTAAACCATAAACTCTAAATCATAAATCCTCGACCCTCAACCCTAAACCATAAACACATCAACCATAAACCATAAACCCTAACCCCCTAAACCATAAACCCTAAACCATAAATCATAAACCCTAAACCATAAATCCTAAACCATCAACCATAAACCCTAACCCCTAAACCCTAAACTCTAAATCATAAACCATAAACCCTCAACCCTCAACCCTCAACCCTAAACCATAAATCCTAAATCCTCAACCCTCAACCCTAAACCATCAACCGATCAACCCTAAACCCTAAACTAGAAACCCTAAACCCTAAACCGAAACCATAAACCCTAAATCCTAAACCCTCAACCTTCAATCCTAAACCATAAACACATCAACCATAAGTCCTAAACCCTAAACCCTAAACCCTAAACCATAAATTCTCAACCCTAAACCCTAAACCCTCAACCATAAATTCTAAACCCTCAACCATAAACTATAAACCCTCAACCCTAATCCATCAACCCATCAACCCTAAACCCTAAACGCTAAACCCTAAACCCTCAACCATAAACCCCCTAAACACTAATGTAGAATAACATAAAGCATTATAAAATATATTTCTTTATAATTGGACTTTTTTGAAATACAATGTTTATTTATTGTTTCACGCCTAATAAACAAGTAACGATGTTATTATTATTATTATTATTATTATTATTATTATTATTATTATTATTATTATTATTATTATTATTATTATTATTATTATTATTACCATTTATCCCTGACATTATTATAGGAGAGAGAGGAAATCACGCTACATTTCTTGAGGCCATCTGCCCACCTTCGTCCTGGCTAGCTGTGTATTATTATTATTATTATTATTATTATTATTATTATTATTATTATTATTATTATTATTATTGTTATTGTTATTGTTATTGTTATTGTTATTGTTATTGTTATTGTTATTGTTATTGTTATTGTTATTGTTATTGTTATATCTAAAGTCTAATTTTTTTTCGTAATTTCTAAAATAATATTTATTTATTCTGTCTTTTCTTTTGTTCATTGGCTAATCCCGTTAACCCTATCCAGACCATACAGCCCCATCCATCAATTCCCATATCCTCATCTTATAATGCATCAAACTCAGGTGAGCTAAGAGAAACAGCGATAGTAGTAGGACAACACAGCGTGAAGGAGGACGAAGAGAAAAGCTAAGGTTCCTGTAAGGTCGGGCTTCATCTGGACCAGGTGCGGGGACTGGGTTGGGATGCGGAGCGAAGTTTCTGTTGTGTTGGTTTGTGTCGGACTACGGCCCAAAACCATGTCCAAAAAAAATGCTTTCCATGGTATTGTTACAGGAATCTTCCTAATGCAATCTCCCATGTTCTTTGAATCTGGAATAAATCAAATTTATTGTTACCTAATCTCTTAATATTCCTTGAAAAATGATGGTAATTAATTGTTTCATATTTTTTTGTATTTAAGGAGCATTTACGTTTCTTGATGTGACGTGAGTGATGGCTCGCTGTAGCTATCCGCGGAACAAGAGGGTTAAACCCATCATGATGCATAACTCTACACACGCCTCAACTATACAATTTAGCAAAAGTGAGAAAGTGTATAATATACGCTTTCCTTAAATGTTTACTCCATTGCCCTTGTTCTAGATAGTCTAATTCACGATATTCAAAAAAAGAAAAGAAAAGCAGCTTGGAATATGGCAAATCAGTTTTAGGAGTTGTTGGCTGGGATGGGTGATCTGGTCTGTCCAGACGATATATTGAGGGAGATTTCCACCCGGACAAACCCAAAGACGACGACGAGATGCAGAACCGCAAGCACAACCTGGCATGTCCGACTGTCTTCTGACGGATTTAGGAGGGACAACACGCTCGCAAACATCGGGAAACACCATAAGGTGTTGCTCCAGATTGGTGACCAGGAGACGTACTGTTCAACAGAACCTTTCTGTCTTGTGGACTGTATAGATGGAGGAAGAGTAGCCGCACCAATGCCAGAACAACTGGATCCACGAGGATGGTGGAGTGTTATTGGCTCCGATTGCGGTATGATTTGTGTCCAGTATAGCACGACTGATTTTGATTTGAGACTCCTGGTATAGAACCCACTGCTGCGAGTCGCTCGGCAACTGGACGATCAGGCCGACACCCTATATGGACAAGCCGTTATCGGTTACGCATTTGGATACCGGGCGGGAACTAACAATTACTACGTCATCCGTATGTCAAAAAGGCACGTCCTAGACAGGTTTTTGCACTGCGATGTTTACAATTCCACAGACGGATGCTGGAAACACGATTACATAAATGATCAACATCTCACTCACCTCAATGCGAGCTCAGTATTCCACCTTGGTAAGGCCGTGTGGGTCAACTGGGGTGGACGTGGTGCCACGATTGTAACGCATGTGGTCGTTCTGGATGCATCCACCTTTCTTCTGAGCAAGATAAGGATAAATCGTAGCTCAATTCATTACGTGTAGGCGATGCGTGTGCTCGATGACAACCCACACCTAGTCGGATATGAACGATCCCCGCACGGACTATCGGCCATATGGTGCAAGATTGACTTGGACTCGATATGCGTCATCCCTTTCATCAAGCTAGGAGTTGCTGGTCAGTTTGGTGTTCCATGGAATCCTGTGACGATCATGGGTGATTGTATGATCACAGTGCACGAAAACAGTCATAAACGGGCAAGAGGTGCTAACGGTGGTTTTGTGATGGAGATTTCGTTAGATCAGATTAATTTAGATAGCCGACACAGATTCATCGCATTCAAAGGTGAGTGGCCGAGTGACATGTCCCTTCAGCGCGTTATAATTGTGGGGGTGGGTTCTCTAGTTCCCTGATGGAGTGGCCGCTTGTGTGATTCGATCGCATATGCGGCAAGTAGGCTGTCACTACGTAAATCTATTACGAGTACGTATGGACCAAATGTAATCGTTGTTTGTATTATGGGTATGTTTAAATTATGCTTTTTGAATGGATTGATGTGTATCGTGGTTTATTATAATTAGTAGAATGTATACGGGAAATGAAAATTATCTAATTAGATTGAAAACATAGTGCCAATGCAAACAAATCCACGCTATAATCAATGTTAAACAATCCTTTGAATTAGCAATGTATTTCAATCGTCAACACAAAAAAAACCCTCAACTGGCGATTTTAATCGGAAAAAAAACCAACAAAACGATCACGGATATCAGCGCGACAATCGCAACTCCATGCCTCATCGTCGTCGCGACACTCACAAGCATGTTGCTTCCATGGTCATAGAGGCTGCAATGCAGCCTCGAGCTCTGACGTCGTTTCATGCACACACTGTTGCAAACGACATACCTCGTCTAAGAGTTCCTGTCTTCTCTTCTTCAACTCCATGTTCTTGCTTCTAATGCCCTCGTTGGTTTCCAGCAACTTGCGAATGACATCGGAATAATGAGTCGAGGGCTCTGGATCGTACCACTGAAAGAACGAGCATCTTCTATTGGTTCCGTACCCAGAACATCCATAAAACCTTCTGCCTGGATAATCACAGTGACAACGAGGCATTGGTGCATCGACGAAGGATGAGCTTATGGAGGAGGATCCCTGCATTGTGTGTTCAATAGTTCATGGGGAGAGTGAAAGACTGGCTTTTGAAATAGCAACGCGCAACGAGGGTTCATATTCATGTCTCTGCTAATGGCATCATGTCTTTACATCCCAACAGTCTTCTTGTTGACTGACACCTGTGACGCTAATTTGGCACAGACCGGTCGATTAAAGCCTCGAGGGCGGAGGCATCATTCCCCCCATTGAGTTGTTAGCTGACGATTCAAACCATTAACATTAAATATGTGCCCCGTTATATCCGATTGGTTTAATCTTTCTCTAGGAAAAATATCGAAAAAACATAATTCATATGTATATATCTTGTAGGGTCCGATTTTATCTGGGTCGGTACGGGAATTGGGTTGGGCTGCGGGGCAAATTGTTTCTGTTATTTTGGGCCGGGTCGGACTGCTGGCCCAAAGCCACGTTAAAAAAAAGCTTTCTGTGGTCATTGTTGCGGGACTCTTCCTAATGCAATCGCCCTAGTTTGTTTGACACTAGAATAAATTAAATTTATTGTTTTCTAATTTCTTGTTATTCCTTGAAAAATGATGTTAATTAATTATTTCATACTGTTTTTGTTTAAGGTGCATTTACATTTCTTGATGTGACGTGAGTGACGGCTCGCTGTAGCTATCCGCGGATCAAGAGGGTCAGACCCATCATGATGCACAACTCTACGCGCACCTCAATGCTACAATCTAGCAAAAGTGAGAAAGTGTATAGTACACGCATCCCTTAAATGTTTACTCTATTTTTTTCTAGATAGTCTAATTCACGACATTAAAAAAAAGAGAAGAAAAGCATCTTGGAATATGGCAAATCAGTTGGCGGAGTCGTTGGCTGAGATGGGTGATCAGGTCTTTCCGAACGATATATTGATGGAGATTTTCACTCGGATAGACTCGAAGACGGCAGCGAGATGCAAAATCGCAAGCACAACCTGGCCTGTCCGATTGTCTTCTGACGAATTTAGGAGGGACAACACGCTCGCAAACATCGAGAAACACCATAAGGTGTTGCTTCAGATTGGTGAACAGGAGATGTACTATTCAACAGAATCTTTCTGTCTTGTGGACTGTATAGACGGAGGAAAAGTAGCCGCGCCAATGCCAGAACAACTAGGTCCATGCGGATGGTGGAGTGTTATCAGCTCTGATTGCGGTATGATCTGTGTCCGGTATAGCCAGACTGGTTTTGATACGAGACTCATGATATGGAACCCATTGCTGTGAGTCGCTCGGCATCTGGACGATCCGGACGACACCCTATGGAAACAAGCCGTTATTGGATACGCGGGAACTGACAATTACTACGTCGTCCATATTTCAAAAAAGCACCTCAAAAATAGGTTTTTGCACTGCAATGTTTTCAATTTCGCAGACGAATGCTGGAAACACGAGTGCATAAACGATCAGCGTCTCACTCACCTTGGTGCGAGCTCAGTGTTCCACCTTGGTAAGGCCTTGTGGGTCAACTGGGGTGGACGTGATGCCACGGTTGCAACACATGTGGTCGTTCTGGATGCATGCAACTTTCTTCTGAGCAAGATTAGGATAAACCGTAGCTCAATTCAGCACGTGCAGGCGATGCGTGTGCTCGATGACATCCCACACCTGATCGGATACGAACGATCCCCGCACGAAATACCAACCATATGGTGCAAGATTGACTTGGACTCGAGGTGCGTCATCCCATTCATCAAGCTAGGAGTTGCTGGTCATTTGGGTGTTCCATGGAATCCTGTGACGATCATGGGTGATTGTATGATCACAGTGCATGAAAATATGCATAGACGGGCAGCAAGAGGGGCTAACCGTGTTTCTGTGATAGAGATTTCGTTGGATAAGATTAATTTAGTTAGCCGACACAGAGTCACCGCATTCAAAGGCGAGTGGCCGAGTCACATGTCCCTTCAGCGTTCTTTAATTGTGGGGGTGGGTTCTCTAGTTCCCTGATGGAGCGGCCGCTTGTGTGAGACGATCACATATGCGGCAAGTAGGCTGTCACACCATAAAACCTGCCTGGATAATCACATTTCCAACCAGTTCTGATGGGCGAGCTCACGCCACAGTGACAACGAGGCGTCGATGCATCGACGGAGGACGAGATTATGGAAGAGAATCCCTGCATTGTATGTTCAATAGTTGGGAAAAAATAATTCATATGTATATATCTTGTTATGTAATGGAAAACTTCCTATCATTAAACGTTAACATGAAAATAATGAAAGCCGTATGCAATTTGATACAACTACTATACGTTATTGATTCTTATTATTTTAGATTAGGAAAAGTATAGGTAACCAACAATATTTTTGAACAATATGTGAACAATGTGAATTAATAGAGTGAAAAGAGTAAATTAATCTTAAATTTAACACATCATTATGTAAATTATATAATAATAATAATAATAATAATAATAATAATAATAATAATAATAATAATAATAATAATAATAATAATAATAATGTTATTTATTCTGCTGGGTTTTATTTGAATTTTTTTCATTTCGCACATTATGTTTTTATTTTTTCCATGCCACACAATTAAAATAGATTTTAATATCGTATTTCCGTGTACAGACGCTACTGATCTCGTATAATGGCAGGTCACTTTTTGCTATGTTAGGAAACACTTTGCACATTTTCAACATTGGACGGCACCCAAGGTTGCCTAACCGGTGCAATTCTTAATGCATGTGATGCATCCTACCTCAATGGATAAGACCGTCTTCATACTCCAAGCAAGGTGTTGGCAGACCCAACTTTTTGACTGAGCAACAGCTAGCCGATGTGATTGTCTACAGGCTTCAAGCCATCGCGGAAACACAATCAACCACATACACAGCCAACGCAGACCGACCCATCGGACCCCGACGAGCGATACTGCAACCAACTATGGCCGATCATGGAACACCCGCTGCATCCGTCAACGTCAACGGCGAGACGGCTCAGGTATAGTTGTGGTGCATTGGTTGGGTTTCTATAGTTTTTTTTTATTATGCTTATGTTGCTCCCGGTTCTACTGAGTTAGTTGTCTACCACAACGTACTAACGAAAGCCCAATGCCAGGAGGACCAGAGAACACCGGGCCCAAACGACAACACTTCGAACGACGATTTGATGGAAATAATGAGAGAGGTGCTCGAGAACACAAAGGTAAGTAACACCTGTGTCAATTTCCGCTCTAACTGTTTCGGTAAATCGAATCGTCTGACAGATCTGTTCCGATTTTCCATGAAAGAGCACGCAATGCCGAATGGACAGGGTCGAGGCTGAAATGGTCACGATTCGGTTGTTGGTGGGCGATCTCAGAGAGCTTTTCACCCATGCGCAAAAGGGACCTGTGTAGAAAGTTAACGCAACGTCCGATGGAAACCGGATAGAGAAACAAAGACTACCAGTCGCCGACGGGGAATACATGCACCAGCCGATGTCACGCACCTCCATTCCCAACCGTAGACAGATGATGCTTCCAGGAACGATAAGGAAGAGACTACACCCATCGTCGTCAAAAAGCAGCGCCGAAGACGTCGACATGTCCGTTTTTGATGGCGATGACGATCTGAAATGGGCCATGCACCCAAAGATCTGCAGGTCAAACACGAACAGCGTGGAACAGGTGCCAAAAGGTGCCAAGGCCACATGCTTCTTCAGCCGATTCAAGGAAGGGTATACGGGAGTAACCGAGGGACTATATCGCCTCAACGGAGCAACAATGTAGACAACCTGACAGTCGACGAGAGCTCATCGAAGCCGGAAAGCAACCACGGATGGATAGCCGAAACCTATAAGCAGATTCCACGACGTCCCCCGTCAAACTTGACCAAGAAGGGAATAAACACCACCAACGGATGGCCAATCTCTCAGCACAAGCTGGACATCTGTAAGTACGTCTATGACCATCTGACCCCACGTGAGTATTCTATCTGAAAATCAACAACTGAATCTGGCATGTGGCGTCATTAGTGCCGGAAGGCTCACAACATGCAACTTGTTTTGACATGGAATGCCTAGTAGACCGCCGACAACCAAGCCCGAAGACACGTAGCAGTCCATCGTATCCTCTTCGAATTAATGGATTTATCCGTTGACCCGGGTTTGACCTTTCCGTGCGATATCTGATTTTTCTGTCATCCGATGATTTGCAGATAATGGAGTTGATCACGATCATGGTTGCATCGGAAGGAGAAACCGATGGAGATCACCCTCGAGAGGTATGGTGCTTGCATCCAAAGTTTGCGGTACGACCAAATTCTAATTCTGTAGCTTAATTGAGTGCATAACTATGATTTAACGTTCTTTGTTTTAACACGAACCATGTACCGTTAACATGCACAGTGACTTGTTTCATCCGCTGAATACTCCCTGAGAAACCAGGCCGATGTAATGGACGGCGTCCTCCCTGAGATTTTGGCGCAGCGATACGGCAATGACCACGTGCACCCGACGGAAGACCTGCGCCTTGCAAGTTACCGACTGATAAGATTCTTGTATGCAAGTTTTGAACATGGGTGGACTGAATTATGACAATCTTATCGTATTCAGCTTTTTTATCAATCACATGTCTATATACCAATATTGGAAGAAGACTGTGACAAGCACTGGTTTTTGGCTGTGGTGGACCTGTCAGAGAAGTAGATCTTCCAATTTGACACGAATGCAACTAAAGAATCGAAAGCAAGAAGGAGACGTGTCATACAATGCATGGTAAGCGATGCACATAGGTTAATTTAGCGTCCTATCCGAATACACTAATCTTTGTATCTTGGCGAATCTGTGGCAGCTGACTGCGCTGGATGGAATCATTGCAACTGATGCGTATAAAGAGTTACGCTCTAAGAGCGCCACCAAGTTTGCCAGTTTGGACATCATGGCCGCACAGGGGGTGCCAAAAAACAGTAGCAGTACAGACTCTGGCATTTGGGTCATGCAATGGATGGCACTGGGACGACGGTTCACGTATGTGGTGTTACCAATTGTAAGTTAACGCATGCATACAAGTAAAGTACCATTGCACTGTGTGTTTCTAATCTACGCCGCAATGACAATTGCAACTTGACGAAGAGAAGACCAGAATCAAAATGGCTATTGCACTGTTAACGGGAAGATGCAACGAGAAAAGGGGTGCATTGCTTGCAAAGGCAGCGGATTCGGCTAAGGCATGGGAACCGTTTCTAGGCTAAGTGTGAAGTCGCTCAAAACAACGTTTTTTGTCATGCACTACAATATTTTTTTTTAATTTGGTTGTTCGATGTCATGGTACAAGTTATGTTATATGAAATTGTTGGGCCTAATCAATGGACGGACAGTCTTCGTGGGCTAATTATATCATGGGCCATATATCATACTAATGTTATTTAACGTTATTTCCAAAAAAAAAAACATAAAAAACATAGATATACAAAAAAGTGTAATTATGACCTATTTACCTGCTACCATCGACTACATCAATCCGTTCATCCATCACCAAAGCAAGACTGACAATATGAAGTGATCCTTCACTGACCCACTCAATGGAATAAATGATAAGATTAAATTAAGCCTATAATTTAATTTTTGAATTACTTAGGTTATTTCCTTTTTAGAAATTTGGTTATTGCCCTTGGTAATTGCACCAATATTAATACCCAATTAGTGCCCAGTCTAATCAAGTTTAAGGGTTATTTAAAAAAATTAAAAAAGCCAGAGGTTTTTCGCCAGATTAACGCGCAAATGTTTCGAAGAAGGGAAGCCATTGTAGAAGACTCCAAAGCATCCGGCAGTAAGAACCATCAACCATCCAAGTAATCAAAGGCGAAGTATCATAATGCCGTCGCTTGCGAATTTCCGCTTCTTCAAATTCATAATCCCCAACATGGATAATCAAATTGTAAGTTTTCATTTTTTGTTCTAATCCCATAACCCCAAGACCCGCATGCAAGGACACATCATTATCGCTTTCATAATCGTGCAAAGAATGCCAACGGCCTTGTCCAACCTTGTCCGAGAGACCATGAGCAACCCCATTGAGATAAGCACCACAAATGGTCAGTCGTGGAGCATCTCGTGGGGCGTCGAGGAGGAGCATCCACATCGAATCGTCTTCACCGGAGGGTGGCGGGACTTTTGCAAACACTACCATCTTCGAATAAGTTCCATGCTGCTATTATCGTATCACCAACCAAAGTTTTTCTATGTGGCCATCCATGGCACAAGTTTCTGCGAGATCAACTATGGAAGGTAACACGATTATTTAACGAGTTTTCTGTATGCTATATGAACTCGGGTAAAGCGTGTGTTTTCTGATGTTTTACGTTGTACCAGCAGAAACTTGCGACACTGAAGTCTTCCAACAATACCCGCACATGGCAACCACACAGTCCAGTTCTTCGTGATAATCCCGGTGAACGACCTTGATACACTGGTATAGACGCCAATTTTAATTCTTTTACTACCTGCAATCACCAATCCATGTATGATACTGCATTTTTTTTTTCACCATCTGCTAACCACGCCTACAGGATAGCATCATCGCGTGGGCTGGAATATGGAACCTAATGGAAGGATCGTGCTTTGTGGAGGATAGGACACTGTCAGGGAACACTACAGCCTAAAGGATGAGTGGCTGGTGCTGTTTCGTTATCACAACATTCAAAACACCATGTATGTTATGTTCTTCAACGGGCATACAATGGAAATCAACAACTTGGCCCATGACGGACCGGGGACGGACTGCACTTGTATAATGTATCCAACGGCCCCCCAGGACAATGCACATAGTCGACGAGTTCAGATCGACCAATCCATTCTTTGTCGTGCCAATCGTAGACCCCATGACATCCCGTCTTCTCGTAAGAGTGCTGACAATTAACATATATATCCTCACCGAATTATATTACGTTGGACCATAATTGGTAACTCTATGATCTATACTATAAATGTTTATTTTAAAAGGCAACAATTTCTGGTGCTATTGTTCTAGTCTTTTATTGCACTCACCCTAAAAAATATGTTTCGCTTCCAGCCAAATGTCCCACCTCTGCCGGGAGTCTACGAGGATAGCCCAATTTTGATTACCAATGAGAGGGGCGCTTGGACTGTTCAGTATAGGCACTGTGCCGGGAGGACGAACGGATGTTTTGGAGTAGGCTGGTCTGTCCTAGCAACTGCATGCCAACTAAGACACGGCCATGTGTGTGTCTTCGAGCGGCTGGCGCTGCAAGACTACCGCCTGCATATATATTGAGAACTCCTGTATACTAAACCCCCAACCACCACCCCCTACCCACATCCAAGTACACTCTATCCATGTTGTTTTCTTGTCTCCGTTTGTAAAGTACAATGCTGCAAGCTGCATGTCAATATATTAATATCTTTAATCTACATTTTATTTCCAAGCATACAATTCTACTTTGCCCTCCTTAACCTATGCTTTAGATACTAAACACGATAATTGTTTCCTTTGTTAATGTGCACATAGCATTGCAAATAGAGTGTTCTCCCAGGATTAGAAATGTATGTCAAGTAGTGTCAATGGCTTTGAAGTTTGAATGACTGAAGTAGTCGTCAGTCGGTGTTAACATGGGACATGGTCAAATTATTTTCGTTGGAAAAAACTGCCTTAGTCAGTTGTTTACATGTAGTGGCTTTGTACGTGGTGGAAGAGAGTTAATAATGATGGATGGATTGTTGCTGACGAATTCTTCATCCAAGATTTACAGAACCACATCACTCTCTACTATTACGACTGAGGAATTTTCAATTTTTCGATCAACTTTACCTAATTTTTGTAATTTTGAATTTTGAAACTTTACAATGATTTGTTAATCTCCTAAAAATGCTAATTAGTAGTAGTTGTTTATTGATTCAGAGTTGTTACCGTGCTTCATTTAGTGCATTTAATTCATCACATCCGGTGTTTTAATCGGGTGTTTTAAATTACATCCAGAAGCCATGATCCCTTACAAGTTACAAAGCATTTCAAAACCGCGATTGAACCAAATTCAGTTTCAAATAAGTACACAAGCTACTATTGTAAAGAGGCAGATGAAGGGAGCTTTTATAGGGGACGTGCATCTGACCTCCAAATCAACGGCCTCACGCAACGTCGTCATCTGCGGGTGGTGTAGCACCCGGACGGTGACGCAGCACTGCATGCTTCCTTTCCAGCTCTACCACCCATAGTTGAAATACATGCCACTTTGCTGCCTCATTTTCTTCCCGCTGACGAAGGTAACCGGTGTCGGCCGTCGGGTTAGCTGCCTGAGTTACCAGTTGGCAAACTGTGGCACTGTGTTCCTGTTTCGCATCTCCCACCTGCGCGTCTCTAGCCAGAGCGTCGCGCTGTCCCCTTCCTCGACGTCCGACTCCATCGTATTCCGCTCTACACAGGGAGTCGCTTGCGCCACGTTCTTCGCAGCCAGTTGTTCACGGTACATGCGAATTTGAGCTGTGAGTTTGACTTCCAACTCTTGGTGCAGTACGTAGAACGTGTCATGGTCTGAAAAGTTTACCTCCCTACGCAGGAGGTCGATCAATTCCGAGACCGATAGTTCCGAGAGCTCCCTGTGATGGATCGAGATCGGTTGGTTGACTGAATCTTGCTCTACACAGGGAGTCGCTTGCGCCACGTTCTTTGCAGCCCATTGTTCACGGTACATGCAAACTTGAGCCGTGAGTTTGACCCCCAACTCTTGGTGCAGTGCGTGGAACGTGTCACAGTCTGAAGAGTTTACCTCCCTGCGCATGAGGTCGATCAGTTCCAAGATCGATAGTTTCGAGAGCTCCCTGTGATGGATCGGGATTGGTTAGTTGACTGAATCTTGCGACATTGTCGGGATTGTGTGTAGGGACTGGGTCCGGCTGGGAAGTAAGCAGTCGCGTGTCGTGGTAAGTGTAGCTTGGTGGCCAGCGAAGCTAAGATTGCTGTAAACTGATGGATACCGATAACTGGCGAGACCACGGGCACACATTACGGACCTCTGTCCTTTAATATATATAGAAAACCTATTAGACATGTTAATACTAACCATATTTTGAAAGTGAATTTATGTATATTTACATTGATTAACCTTTGGCTTTTATTATAGATTTAAATTCAATTAAATATTAAATTTCGGTTTTCAAATAGTTTTAAATTTGATTTTAAATTTATTTTGGAACTATATCAAGATTTAGATCATACTCGCATTGACCACATTGATATTTTCAATACTCAGCATTGATAATTATGTTTGCAGTCTCTTCGATGCACGTGCAAAACCCACAAATGAAGCATGATTATCGTGGGCGTAAATGAAGGCATTCTTCCACGCCGCTGTCCGCTGACTCTTCTGCCTCGTGATATATGGGTGAGAATTGCAGAGAGGGTTGCGTCGGCCTCGATCCAGGATCTGTTTAACATGCAGGTGACATGCAAGGTGTTTTTGGATGCAGCCCGTTCATCTGCGGTGTACAAGGTGGCCTTCATGGCGGAGCTACCAATCGCGTTCGGTACTCACTACAACGAACGTCCTGATCGGGGGTTCCTTTATTGTTGCGCAGACGCAGCAAATTCGGCCGCTATATTCCGTACAGGGATGACAGAGTTCTTCTGGATTGGGCTAAATGTTACATACTAAATATCCACATAAACGTTACATACAAAATATCCACTTAACATCCCAACATACATACAAAATGTGCAATAAACATAGAATCTCTAAAGATGCCCCTAACTACCATGTTCGATTCAACAAAAGGGTCGACAACGAACGATATATAATACATTAGGTTTGACAGTGGATTTGCAGCTCTTCGCACGACACCACTTCACACCTCCACTTCTCTAATTAGTCGTCGGTTTAGCTCTATGGTTTTATTGAAAATACACGATTAAAATCAGTTAATTCTAAAGCACAGCCACATACCAACGAAAGCCAACATAGCAAAAAAAAAAATTTTAACGTCGACGACATATAGACATCCTCATGTATATGTAGTTTAACAAAATAAACTCTGTAATTCAGACAGTGGTTCTATACCAAGATGAAATGCAGACAATATTCGGTGTCCGACTACCGCCTACCGGAGAATGTGAAAAGGTTCGACCAATATACCGTTGCAACACACGGTGGTGACGACTATAGGCCCCCTTTGCTCAATCGGCGAGAGACATGACTGGCCCAGACGTGTTGGTCCTAGCGAAGTCGCTGTTAACAAACCCAGCCTGCGTGTCACTATCAGAGCATCGGAACGAAGGAATCTCCGCAGTCGCATACAGATCCCCGGAAAGGTTATCATAGAAATGACACCAATGTAAAAACCAAATTATTAGAACCATTTAACAGGGCATAAATGTTAACTAGATCATCTATAAAATGACTAACCCACCATGTCAGTGTCCATCGAATCCATTTCATCTGCAACTGCACTGGATGACTCCATTGTGCGGCTGACGTTAGAGATTTTTGCCAGTAAAGAAGTTCATAAAAACAGTCGCGTTGTAGATATAGTCTCTAAACCAACAAAAATCCCTTCGTGCAAACGTTTTGGGTGTCACAAGTAACAAACCCCTTAAAAATTGTTAACCGAGTATTCAAACCTCAGGTTGTCTTCTCAAGGAACTGCAAAGAAGTATGTTCTTATTATTGGCTATAAGGGTTGCAATCGGGGTTTAGAAGGTGAGAAGCAAGTGATGACAAGTGAAGTAGATGGAAATTAAAATAAATAAATACTGTAAAGCAACTTTTGGCAAGGTAAGAGAAATTGGAAGTCCAATTTAGTTATCTCTCTCAACAATAATGAAACTTAGTTAACCTTTACTAAAGCAAAGGAAAGTCAAGGGACTAATTAGTTTGACCTTCGAATCCTAGTTAATTCCTAAGAAAAGGTTGGGATTATTGAAGTTCAGTTCAATTAGCAAGATATCGATTAGCAGTTACGTTGAGTTTGATAATGTTGAGTTACTGATTTCTTAACCAAGACCAAAAGGGGAAGAAGTAAAATTGCTGGAATAAAAATATCCTTAGATGGAAAGCAATGGTAACACAAATTAAGAAGAAAGCAATCAATAACTGAAATACCTCAAATAATCATTAATTCAAATCATAACATGGAAAGGGTTCATAAGTCAAGTTGGCAACATTTATAGGTACGAATAAAGGCATTAAAGTAAATATTAAACCTGGATCGAGAGTCACTCTTACAAACTAAGAGAAGTCCTAAATCATAATCCTATTCCTAAGAGAGAGAGGAGAGAACCTCTCTCAAACAAAATCTAAATCATGGAAAGTGAAAATTGGCGAGTTCTCTTTGAATGGATGCATTTCCCCACTTTATAGCCTCCAATCTGTGCTTTCTGGGCCAAAAACTGGGTCAGAAACAGCCCAGAAATTGCCCCCTGCATATTCTGGTACGTTCAGGTCGTGGACAAGTGACGCGGAGGCGTCGTCCACGCGGCCGCGCGGATTGTAGTTCGCAGATGCGACGTGTCCACGTGGATCACGCTTTCGCGTCGTCTAGCGTCAGGGAAACTATGGCATATTATTTATCAAATCGAAGCCCCGGACGTTAGCTTTCTAACGCAACTGAAACCGCGTTGTTTGGATCTCTGTAGCTAAAGTTATAGCCGTTTGAGTGCGAAGAGGTCAGGCTGGACAGCTTAGCAATTTCTCCAACTTCTTGTATTCCTTCCACTTTTGCATGCTTCCTTTCCATCCTCCAAGCCATTCCTGCCCTGTAATCTCTGAAAATACTTAACACACATATCAAGGCATCTAATGGTAATAATAGAGGATTAATAATAAATAAATATAAGATCAAAGAAGCATGTTTTCAATCATAGCACAAAACCAGGAAGGAAAATGTAAAACATGCAAATAGTATGAATAAGTGGGTAAAGAGTTGATAAAAACCACTCAATTGAGTACAAGATAAACCATAAAATAGTGGTTTATCACCCTTCCCACACTTAAACAATAGCATGTCCTCATGCTAAGCTCAAGAGAAGCTATAAAGATGAAGAGGAATGGTAGGATGTATGAAATGCAATCCTATCTATATGAATGCAACTACATGCAAAATGTTTCTACCTACTTGGTTAAAAATAAATAAGTTCTCCAAGACAAACATAAATCAGATTTCACTAATTCAAATTATACAATAAAGGACAAGTAAACTTGTAAGAAGATAGCTAATGAAAGCAAGGAACATAGAATCAAGCATTGAACCCTCACTGGTAGTGTATATCACTCTTACTCTAAGGTGTCTAGGGTCAATCACTCTACTCTTCTCTAGTCATGCTTTCTAAACCTTGTTCTTCATCTAACCAATCAACAATATTTAATATACCAATGCAAACATCATGAGGTCTTTTTCAAGGTTGTAATGGGGCTAAGGTAAGGGTAAAGGTATATATATGGCTAAGTGAGCTTTATAAATTGAATCTTTAATTAACCTAAGCTCTCGCCTAATATACATATACTCTATATACTTTTAAATTCATGCCTAGCTACCCATAATTCTCACTTTTGTATAATTTCCATACTCATGTACCAAATTTTTTCTTTAATTTTTATCACATGTGCATTGATCTTTTATTAAACTTAATATTGGGGTAATTTTGTCCCCTTATTTACTTATTTATTGAGTATTTTTGGATTTTTCTCTTTTTTTCTTTTTTTTTGTAGAGAAACAAACATAACTTATCAATGCACATGGATTTTCTATTATTTTTTTATTTTGGTTTTTCATGAGTAGGTTCCCAAATTCCTGATATTCAAATAAATTAGAAACATTATACTTTTCCTTTATTAACCCATGTTCTCACAGTTTCCCCACACTTAATTAACACACTATCTTAAGCTAAGCAAAGATTCAATTGGGATAATTAATTTGTTTTCCGTTTAAGGCTAGTGATGTGGTAAAATATAGAACAAATGGGGATTTCAAGGCTCAAAGTGGCTGACAAGGGTGATTTAAAGGGTAGGCTTATTTGGGATAAGTGAGCTAAAATCAAATAATGGCCTCAATCATATGCAAGCATGTAAATACACTAAATATTGGACATATAGACTGAAACAAAGTAAAGATCACAATTATAGAGAAGTAAACACACAAGAATAAAATATTTATGGTTAAATAATGTAACCATGTAAATAAGCTCAAAATCTCACAGGTTGTGTGGTCTTTGGCTCAAAAACCATGTTCCAAAACAACTTCAAACAAATTTAAAAAAAAAATTCAATTTAAATTAGTGAAAATTTTCAAAAATATGGTCTTTAGAAGAATTTTATTACTTTAACCAAGTAGTAACTAGATGCATAAAATCAAACAAATATGCAAATGCAACAACTAATTTAACAAAGAAAATTAAACATTGGTGCTAAAATATGAAGTGACTAACCCATGGAAGTCGGTATCGACCTCCCCACACTTAAAGATTGCACCGTCCTCGGTGCATGCTGAGATGTGCAGGTGGACGGGCTGTTCCAACTGATGCTTTTCTTCAAGGATTGTACTGATGGACTTGTTTGTCTCCCCATGTAAACGTCTTCCGGTTCCCTTGTGGGTGGCCATCCTGAAAGAAAAAGGGAAGAAGAGTAACCCAGAAATAGAGATAAGAAAATAAAAGAAGTATGGGTGGGTTAATGCCAAATGATAAGGGTCTCATTTACATGGAAGCTTCAACATGTAAGTGAGAAAACAATAGAAGCCATGGCATACCAGTGGTGCAAAATTGCAACAATGGAGAAGAGAGTGGAGAAAGAGAGATAATATAAATTCATGTCAATGCAAAAAGTAATACAGGTATAAAAGATTGGCATTGATTTAAATAATATTACCTAACCAGAATAAAACAAGTCATAAGCACCAAGATAATACCAGAAAAGATATAACAGTTGAATAAGAACATTTGAACACCAATAGAAAAATAAAAATATGCAATGAATGAAAGTATGCAAATAAATAAAATAAAATAAAATAAAAGATAAGAAGAATGAGAAAGGAAAGAAGGGAAGAAGAAGTAAGTAAGAAAGGAGGGAGGAAAAATTAGGATTGGGAGAGAAAAGATAAGATATTTGGCAAATTAGGATAAACTATGCGGCGCAAGCGACGCGGACGCGTGGGGCACGCGGTCGCGCGACTTGCGCTTATACTGATTGACGCGGTCGCGTCGGTCACGCGGTCGCGTGACACAGTTTATGCTACTGGCGCGAGGGCAGCCTCGCGCCCGCACAACTCTCTGTTCAAAATCATATTAGTGCCAAATTTTAAGTGACGCGATCGCATGGGGCATGCGATCGCGTGAGTGGGCTTTAAAGGAATATGACGCGGTCGCGTGGGTCACGCGGCCGCGTGGGAAGGATTATGCGTTCAGCACCAATCCAGCACCTCTCGCACAACTTTCGGGTGTGCACCACTTTGACGTCGAAATCTTGGTCACGCGGTCGCGTGGGAGGCCATTATTCCCATATGACGCGGTCGCGTGGGGTGAATTGTGCCATTGGCACGCCTCCAGCCCTGCTCCTGCGTAACTCTCTATTCAATTCTTTTCTTCCAAAACGCACTAGTGACGCGGACGCGTCAGCGATGCTGCCGCGTCGCGTGCGTTGTTTTTTTTTTTTATATGCATGAGAAATGCAGAATGCAATGATGAATGAGATGCAAAATTTCAGGTTCAATATAATAAGCTAAAATAAAACTTGAAAACAAACAAAATGAAATAAAAATTGAAAAATGAACGATCATACCATGGTGGGTTGTCTCCCACCTAGAACTTTGAGTTAAAGTCCTTAAGTTGGACATTGGAAGGGCTTCCTGTTATGGTGGCTTGTGTTTAAATTCATCCCAAAATCTCTACCAATGCTTGGAATGCCAATAGCCTCCGGGGTCCCAAACTAGGCATGTGAAGCTTCTGATCAGCTTCAAGCAGATTTTCAGGCTCCCGGGATGACGAATGTCAGAACAGAATCCATGATCCCAAGCTTTGTTTTTAAATCCGCCTCCGTCTTGATCTACATGTTTCCATCCGGGCGGTTTAAAAAGTAGAATCTCACCATGGTGACCAATCGTTCTCCGTGATCCATGCAATTGAGCATGATACCAATTCGTGTACTTCGAGGTGAAGCGTGGAACCTTATTGAACCTTGTGCACCAGCTCTGAGTACGAGCCATTTCCCTCTTACTCTTAAAGCCGCAAAGAGCTCTAAGCTGGCCATCTGTTTCAAGAAAACCATATTCAAGTGAATAAGTAAAGTTATAGGTTAAGGATTGTACCTACTTGAAGCTTGTATTAGGTGGTAATGGCCTTGGGGTAGGTGTTTCTGGTGGTTCTGTAAGTTCTTCTCCCTTGGGTTCTTCTGTGAATTTCTCCACTTCCTTGCAATAGTCTACAATTGTATCTGTGTCCTGGTCAAAGTCTTCTATGTCTTCCTCATCACTTGAGTCATAGATTGGAGGTCGAGAGAAATCTACCTCTGCATCATCTTCGTATTCATCTGGGGAAGATTCTTCAATCTCAGAGACTTCACTTGCGGATGCAAGTTCATTACAAAGAGAGATAGACTTGTGACTATCATCATCAAGGGAATTTGTGTCCTGGGTTATTCTGTCTGATTCTTCATAAACAACTTGCCTTGGAGATTGTACAATATCCTCCTTAGCATCAACTGTAGCGTCCTTGACGGAGTTCTCCTCAGTTCTGGATTCCCATGGAGGTTCAACATCTCCTAGATCTTCAACCAACTCTTCTTCTTGAACAATGACAGCTTCTTCTACTTGTTCTAGTACGAATTCATTCTCTGTCTTGTCTACTGAAGTTTCTGGTATCTCCTTTATGCTACGCTCTTTGTTAGGCTGTTCACATGGGGCTGTGGCTGATCTCTGTGTATTTGAGCGCCTAAAAACCCATTGAATTATTACTTGCTCCAGTTGTCGAATGGTTGTTTGAAATTTATTTACTGTTTCCTTTAGGCAAACCTCTGCTTCTCGGGTTGCCGGATTTGGACATGATACAAAGGAAAGTGGTGGTGATTGGGAGTGATTGGATTGGTACTGGGGTAAGGAAGGATCATATGGTGGCGAATGGTGAAGAGAAGCTTGTGAGTGTGGTGGTTCGAGTTTATGTTGAAAGGATAGTTTATATGCACTGGGTGGGGCTTGTTGGTAGTTACAAGGTTGTCCACCATATCTTTCAGCTGGGTATGGACGGTAGAATGGTCTTTGTCCAGGATATCTTGGAGGGTGTTGCTGCCTAAAGGGTTGATTAGATCCTCTTGGCTCCATCCATCCTTGATTGGTCCGACCTTGATGCATATTCCTGCTGTAACTTCTATTTCCTTCAACAAAGTTAGAACCAAACTCAAAGCGAGAGGGGTGAGAGTTCATGGTAGCCAATAAAGATAAAAAGGAAAAACAAAAATAAAGAAACAAGCAAAAGAAAAATATTTACAATAACCAATAATAAGGCACACGTTAGCAGTTCCCCGGCAACGGCGCCATTTTGACGTTAGAGATTTTTGCCAGTAAAGAAGTTCATAAAAACAATCGCGTTGTAGATATAGTCTCTAAACCAACAAAAATCCCTTCGTGCAAACGTTTTGGGTGTCACAAGTAACAAACCCCTTAAAAATTGTTAACCGAGTATTCAAACATTGGGTCGTCTTCTCAAGGAACTGCAAAGAAGTATGTTCTTATTATTGGCTATAAGGGTTGCAATCGGGGTTTAGAAGGTGAGAAGCAAGTGATGACAAGTGAAGTAGATGGCAATTAAAATAAATAAATACTGTAAAGCAACTTTTGGCAAGGTAAGAGAAATTGGAAGTCCAACTTAGTTATCTCTCTCAACAATAATGAAAGTTGAATCTAAATTCCACTTAGTTAACCTTTACTAAAGCAAAGGAAAGTCAAGGGACTAATTAGTTTAACCTTCGAATCCTAGTTAATTCCTAAGAAAAGGTTGGGATTATTGAAGTTCAGTTCAATTAGCAAGATATCGATTAGCAGTTACGTTAAGTTTGATAATGTTGAGTTACTGATTTTTTAACCAAGACCAAAAGGGGAAGAAGTAAAATTGCTGGAATAAAAATGTCCTTAGATGGAAAGCAATGGTAACACAAATTAAGAAGAAAGCAATCAATAACTGAAATACCTCAAATAATCATTAATTCAAATCATAACATGGAAAGGGTTCATAAGTCAAGTTGGCAACATTTATAGGTACGAATAAAGGCATTAAAGTAAATATTAAACCTGGATCGAGAGTCACTCTTACAAACTAAGAGAAGTCCTAAATCATAATCCTAATCCTAAGAGAGAGAGGAGAGAACCTCTCTCAAACTAAATCTAAATCATGGAAAGTGAAAATTGGCGAGCTCTCTTTGAATGGATGCATTCCCCCACTTTATAGCCTCCAATCTGTGCTTTCTGGGCCAAAAACTGGGTCAAAAACAGCCCAGAAATCGCCCCCTGCGTATTCTGGTACGTTCAGATCGCGGACAAGTGACGCGGAGGCGTCGTCCACGTGGCCGCGCGGATTGAAGTTTGCAGATGCGACGGGTCCGCGTAGATAACGCTTTCGCGTCGTCTAGCGTCAGAGCAACTATAGCATATTATATATCAAATCGAAGCCCCGGACGTTAGCTTTCCAACGCAACTGAAACCGCGTCGTTTGGACCTCTGTAGCTAAAGTTATAGCCGTTTGAGTGCGAAGAGGTCAGGCTGGACAGCTTAGCAATTTCTCCAACTTCTTGTATTCCTTCCACTTTTGCATGCTTCCTTTCCATCCTCCAAGCCATTCCTGCCCTGTAATCTCTGAAAATACTTAACACACATATCAAGGCATCTAATGGTAATAATAGAGGATTAATAATAAACAAATATAAGATCAAAGAAGCATGTTTTCAATCATAGCACAAAACCAGGAAGAAAAATGTAAAACATGCAAATAGTATGAATAAGTGGGTAAAGAGTTGATAAAAACCACTCAATTGAGTATAAGATAAACCATAAAATAGTGGTTTATCAGCGGCGATCCGGACACGTCGTCCTATTGTGTCCCACCTCCCGGCACAAACGACATCGCTGGGTTTTCTTTCCACCATTAGCACCGTTACCCTTTGTATTGCCCCTGGGTGGATTCCGTGCCGGGGCTCTGCCACCCTCAGTGGGTGGCCCCTCGGGTGGAAAACTGGTGTCCACTGCATCTTCGTTCTCGAAGTGCTTCAGCATCAGCATGGCAATGTCTCTTGCAAACTGGAACTTTTTAGTGCTGTGACATGCAATTTTGCACATTTTTCGGTACCAATCCATCAGGCACCAGTGTTGCGTTAGTTGTACAGAATCCCAAATCACGTCCATCGACTACACCGTCGCAACTTTTGCATCCTTGGTCCATCTCGGCAATATTAGAGAACTTGGGATCTCATGAACATTGTTAAGAACAAGCACCGCAATTATATGTTCACAGAGGACCCCGAAACATTCCATTCTCATGCACGTGCATCGGACCTCGCTCAAATCAGACATTGCAACAACACGCCAATCCTTCCCCGGAGTGCCGTATCGAGAGACGGTGTGGATAAAATACGAACCGTTGTCTTCAGAATCAACCACCCTCATTGCACAGACCCTGTCAAGAATGGGAACAAACAACTAGAATATTTCCCGAGTGTAGTTCTCGGCTGCACTCTGCTCCAACTGTTTCAGGTTGGTGGTCATAACAAGATCACCCTTTGCACACTCGAAATCAGCCTCCACTTTTTTTGCACGCATGAACATCAAGCATCGATGGAAATGACGTAAAAAAATGTGTAACTGTATCGAGAATTAACATATCGTGATATCACAGCGTGCAAGCCCTCGCACCTTGAGGTTGTGCGAAATCTGGCAAAGAACTTTCCTCGTATGTGTGCTGTGGCCCAACTGTGTCTTCTCTCGTACATGTCTTGTACCCATCTTTTATCGGCGATGCCAAATTTCTCAACCATCTCAAACCACTTTCTCTGGAATGTTCCGACCTCGTAGTCGCCAAGCACGCAATCCCTAAACATCCTGGTGAATTTAGGCTTTCCGATGTTGCTCGTGGCGTTTTGGAGTAGATGCCAAGCACATAGTCGATGGTGAGCCTCTGGAAAAACTTGCTCGATCACATACTTCATTTGCCTATCACCGTCGGTTATTATGGACGTGGGAGCCTTCCCTTTCATTGAGGTTTGCAACTATTGAAGCAGCCAGACATAGGTCTCTTCTTTCTCGTCTGCCACCAGTGTAGCGGCAAAGACAACCGTTAGGTTGTGGTGATTCACACCGAAGAACACTACAAGAGGTGAAAGGTAAACGTTTTTCTTGTACGTTGCATCAAATGCGACCACGTCTCCAAATACCTGGTAATCAATTTGGCTGATGCCGTCACACCAAAACAACTGTTGTAACACGCCCTCACCGTCAACAACTTCCTTGTAGTAAGTGCTAGATCATTTGCCTTGCACTCTTGGAGATACCTTAAGCATGTTTCCGCATCTAGGCCACCCTCCCTTTGTTGCTTCGCATTTACATTGTGCATGTCCCTTGTTATGTACAGGACATTATGATACCCACCGGCTAGGCTCGCCATAAAACCGTGGATTCGCGAGACGCCAACGCCCCCTTTGCACATGTTGTTCATCTGCTCGATGTCTGCTTCGCTCATCCTCCGATGGCCTGGGAGCATGGAAGAAAATTGCAACTCAAGAACGTGGTGGTTATGCGCGTTTGAAAAGTATGCAACGCGCCAACGTCCTGATTCATCATCCATGCGAAGTAGCATCCTTGCAGGGCATCCACACCGTGTCTCGGCTCTCGGCCTCTTTTGCCAGTTAGGAATTGAGTAGAACTTCGGGGATCAGTACCCTTGTCGGTGGCACACAAACTCCTGCCGTATCCTTACTTCGCCACATTTTTTGCTTCTGGAACGTCTCGTGCCAACGCCATGGTACTTTGCATATTGCTGGTAGAACTCAAATGCAATATCAACATTTGTGAAATTAAAGCGGAGAACCTCCTCCTCGCTCAAGTTCAAAAAATCAATCCAACCTATCGATTCACCGGAATCAACAGCGTACAAGTCATCATCCGAACAATTATCAGACATTCCTCCGATGCTGTCCAAATTGGCTTCCAATTCAACCATATCCCCATTGTCGACATCGGCCTCTGCATGATGGTCGTGCTCTGTTTCATCTTCCTGAAAGTCGTACTCATCCGACTCCATTCCTGCAAAGCCTTCGCCCTCAACCAGATGTTCGTGTTCTATTTCATCTTCCTGTAAATTGTACTCGTCCAACTCCATTCCTGCAAAGCCTTCGCCCTCAACCAATCCAACTCCATGGTCTGCTTCGCCCCCAGTGGTATCTTCATCCCCGGCAACCCTATGCCAAACAACAACAATGTGGTAATTTAGCGAAACACGCAAAATTGGGGGATGTCCTTCAAAGAAAATTGCAGACATATGACGAAACAAAGGGGGATATTTGTAAATCAAGTGAAGGGTGATAATACAATGGGTACCTTCTTTCCATTTATGGAGACGGCGAAGCCATTAACTGCTGAAGACAACCGACAATGCAGATCAGGTACCGTCGTCGTCAGAGGTGAGGCTATTTGTGTACTTGGATCCGCCTAAACAGAATCATTAACACTGAGTGGGGGGGGGAGAAGAAGTTAGCTGAGTGGGGTGGTTTCAGTCATTCTCGGTGGTGGAGATAGGAAGGGACAGTGCGATTGCGACGGAGGGGAAGGGGAGGAAGAGGTTGCGATTGTGACGGAATGGAAGGGGAGGAAGAGGGTGCGATTGCGACGGGGAGGAAGGGGAGAAATAGGGCGGCAGTAATAGTTGACTAATTCTAAAAATTAAGTTAAGTGTATTCATTTCAAAAAACCAAAAAGTGACCCCTATAATTTATATAAAATTGCAAAAAGAACCCAGCAAAACCATGCATTTTAATTCTGGTCTCGCCTAGCTGACCGGTGCGCCAAACAATAAAATGGTGTTTCAGTGCGCTATGTAACCCCGCGTACCGAATCCGTGCCCAAAAGTGTAAAACTGTAAAAGAGAAAGAAAAACATCAAGGTCGTGGTTAGAGGCTTGGTTGAGTTGCATATTATTTGCCTCCTTAATAACCACGTTTGGGTTCAAGTCTCACAGGAGATCCAATACCTCCTCTAATAGGAAACGATTAATCTGGTACCCACCTCCCTAAGGGTGGGTGAACTGAACACTAATGGAGCCTATAGGGAGAAAACAAAAGAAGCGGGGAGTGGTGGCTTGCTAAGAACACATAAAGGGGAGTGGATAGGAGGTTTTACCACAAGATTGGGAAATCGTTAAACTATGCAGGCAGAATTGTGGGGTGTTGTCCATGGGCTTAGGATGGCACGGGACTTGGGTATGAGAAGAATAGTTATAGAAGTTAATTCAATAGAAGTGTATGAGGAGATAAATCTCAAGCATAATACACAACGTTTTAACCCCCTCCTAAGAGAAATTGAGGAGCTTCAAAAAAGACCTTGGGAGCTCAACTTTCAACACACCTCAAGAGAAGGAAACATGTGCGCTGATTGGCTTGCAAAAGAAAGTTTCAAAAGGCAAAATGGGTTTGGCTTCATTGACAGTATGCTCGAAGGAATGGAGTCTCTATATATGAATGATAGAAGAGGAATAATCATTGCAGACAGTTAGTTTTGTTCTCTCTTTGGGCCTTGGCCCCAATGGTTCACCAAAAAATAAACTTTGTAATCAAAATAATTAATTAAGGAACGTTGATAATAAATTTATGGTGATTTATATAATAATTTAACTTAACAAATTGAATTAAAATTTTAATTTTTTTTGTGACTAATTAAAATTTTGATCGAAAACCATAAGAAAATTAAAATAAAAATCATAATCCTGAATCATCACTCATACGCAAGTGAATTCCCATAATAGCTCTTAAGATTCACACGATTACCTAATGTGATTTTTAAGATTCTAATTTCACCATAATGGTCTCCCAAATTGAGCTCCAAATACCATCGTGGTCCCTACTCCCTAGGCTCATTCCGGTGATGACTCAGCTGAAAATCAGGGTTCTTCAATTTCGAAACCTTGTAATTCATTAACGCAACCTTGTGATTCATAAAAAAATCAGGATTCTTCTTCACCTTCCCCTAATTTCGTTCCTTCTCCAACCATAATTTCATCCATAACCTCCTCCACTTCACCGCCACCGCTATCGCCAGAGACATTCACCTCATCGCCTCTGACTTTGCATCATTTCTTGTCACCGTCATCGAAGAAAATCGTGGCAATGGATTTCAGGTGGAAAAGCACAATCTTTAAGGCCTGCGTCTTCGAGACGTGGGGGTAGGATTTGGTGCAGTAATTCGTGTTGCTCTTTGGCAGACTCCATTGGAAAAATTAGATTCCGATTTCGAATTTTATTTTGTGATCTTTTTGTTTTGGGAAATAAAACTCTAACTCCTCTTGCTTGCAATGGAAGAGATGAACGGATAACTCAATCTTGAGTCGGATGTTTTCTTGTCTCAAAATTTTTGACCCCACCCACGAGACCCTACAACAGCACCATTGATGAAGACAAGAAGAAGATGGAGAGGGAGTTTGGAGGTGGAAAAGACGAATGGAGTGATAATCAAAACTAGGAGTGTTCGCAGTGCGGTTTGGATCGGTTTTGAGTCAAAAACTCATCCGATCCAAACACTAATTGTACTTGCAGTGCGGTTTGGATTTGATGACTTTTAGAAAAAAATCCGATCCGATCCGATCCAATTTCAAGCAGTTTGGATTGGATTGGATTTGCGTTTTTGTAAATTAAAAAAATCAAATACATATAACAAGTCGCAACATTAAATTTTAAATAATCAACGATGACATAACAAGTCTCAACAATATTTTAAGAAGCCAACAATAACATAACTATAGAAATAAAATTATAAGTTAGTTAAAATAAATAAATAAATAACATTTTGGACATAAAATATTTATTAAATAATAATAATACATGAATAATATAAAGTTGTATAACAAATTGAACATGTTATAAGTATAATTGTAAATATAATAATAAAATAATAATATTATAGCACATTGTGCGGTTTGGATTGGATTGGATCGGTTATGGAAAGTAGATCCGAAATCCGATCCGATCCAACGGTTTGTAAAAAATAGAATCCAATCAAATTCGAATTAGTGCAGTTTTAATCGGTTTTTGGTTTAGATTGGATTGAATGAGTGGTTTAATTTGGATCGATTTGGATTTGAACACCCCTAATCCAAACGGTGTTGTTTTCTTCAAATCTGGGCTCTAAACCAAAACGGCAACATTTTGGCACCTCTAGCGTGCCAAAGTGATGCCAGGTCAGTGCGGCGATAGCTAACTGGTGCACGAAAATTACTTCACACTATGTAATTCCGCACAACTAACCAGCAAGTGCACTGGGTCGTCCAAGTAATACCTTACGTGAGTAAGGGTCGAATCCCACGGAGATTGTTGGCTTGAAGCAATCTATGGTTATCTTGTAACTCTTAGTCAGGAAAACAATTCACTTATCAAATTGAATCACGAAAAATAAGAAAGTATGAAATAAATACTTATTATGCAGTAATGGAGAATATGTTGGGGTTTTGGAGATGCTTTGTCTTTTGAATTTTAGCTTTTCTCTTGTATTCCTCTTCCCTCATGCATGCAAAAGTGCAAAGTTCCTTCCATGGCAAGCTCTATGTAAGGTGTCACCGTTGTCAATGGCTACTTCCCATCTCCTCAGTGAAAATGGTCCAAATGCTCTGTCATAGCACGGCTAATCATCTAGAGGTTCTCGATCATACTGGAATAGGATTTACTATCCCTTTGCGTCTGTCACTACGCCCAGCACTCGCGAGTATGAAGCCCGTCACAGTCATCCAATCCCAGAATCCTACTCGGAATACCACAGACAAGGTTTAGACTTTCCGGATTCTCCTGAATGACGCCATCAATTCTAGCTTATACCACGAAGATTCTGATTATGGAATCTAAGAGATACTCATTCAATCTAATATAGAACGGAGGTGGTTGTCATGCACACGTTCATGGGTTGAGGAAGGTGATGAGTGTCACGGATCATCACCTTCTCCATAATTAAGCACGAACGAATATCTTAGATAGGAACACCATGTTTGAATGGAAAATAGAAGTACTTGCATTAATTCATCGAGACGTTGCAGAGCTCCTCACCCCCAACAATGGGATTTAGAGACTCATGTTGCCAAAAGGTACAAATTTCAGATCTAAAATGTCATGAGATACAAAATAAATCTCTAAAAGTTGTTTAAATACTAAACTAGTAACCTAGGTTTACAGAAAATGAGTAAACTATGATAGATAGTGCAGAAATCCACTTCTGGGGCCCACTTGGTGTGTGCTGGGGCTGAGACTAAAGCCTCTCACGTGCCTGGGCTGTTTTGGGTGTTCAACGCCAGGTTGTAACCTGTTTCTGGCGTTGAACTCCAACTTGTAACTTGTTTCTGGCGTTGGACGCCAGACTGCAACATGGAACTGGCGTTGAACGCCAGTTTAAGTCGTCTATCCTTGAGCAAAGTATGAACTATTATATATTGCTGGAAAGCTCTGGATGTCATCACTGAAAGGTTGCAGGTGCATTACACAGCCCAAATGGCATCCTTCTGTAAGCAAATACTCCAGATGGACATGTGAATGCTGTTTTCTCTTGATCCTGGGGATCTACTACAATTTGGTTGTAGCCTGAATAGCCGTCCAAAAAGCAGTAATAATTATGACCTGCTAGTCTCTCTAGCATCTGGTCTATGAATGGCAAAGGAAAATGATCCTTCCTGGTGGCTGTATTGAGCCTTCTGTAGTCAATACACATGCGCCACCCTGTAACTGTTCTTGTAGGAACCAGTTCATTTTTTTCATTATGAACCACTGTCATGCCTCCCTTTTTGGGGACAACTTGGACAGGGCTCACCCAGAGGCTATCAGAAATAGGATAAATAATTCCAGCCTCCAGTAATTTGGTGACCTCTTTCTGCATCACTTCCTTCATGGCTGGATTTAGCCACCTCTGTGGTTGAACCACTGGCTTAGCATTATCCTCCAATAAGATCTTGTGCATGCATCTAGCTGGGCTTATGCCCTTAAGGTCACTTATGGACCACCCAAGAGCTGTCTTGTGTGTCCTTAGCACTTGAATTAGTGCTTCCTCTTCCTGTGGATTTAAAGCAGAGCTTATGATCACTGGAAAAGTATCACCTTCTCCCAGAAATGCATATTTCAGGGATGGTGGTAATGGTTTGAGCTTGGGTTTAGGAGGTTTTTTCTCTTCCTGAGGAAATTTCAGAGACTCTTTCAATTCCTCTGAATCCTCTAGATCAGGTGGAACATCTTTAAAGATGTTTTCCAGCTCTGATTCGAGACTCTCAGCCATGTTGATCTCTTCCACCAAAGAGTCAATAAGATCAACTTTCATGCAGTCTTTTGGTGTGTCTGGATGCTGCATGGCATTGACAGCATTCAACTTAAACTCATCCTCATTGACTCTCAGGGTTATTTCCCCCTGTTGGACATCAATGAGAGTTCATTCAGTTGCTAGGAAAGGTCTTCCTAGAATGAGAGTAGCACTCTTGTGCTCCTCCATCTCCAGCACTACAAAGTCAGTGGGAAAGGCGAATGGCCCAACCCTGACAATCATGTCCTCAATCACGCCTGATGGGTATTTAATGGAGCCATCAGCAAGTTGGAGACATATCCGGGTTGGTTTAACTTCTTCAGTTAAACCAAGCTTTCTGATAGTGGATGCAGGTATTAGGTTGATGCTTGCCCCAAGATCACATAATGCTGTCTTGGTGCAATTACCCTCTAATATGCATGGTATCAGAAAGCTTCTGGGATCTTTAAGCTTTTCAGGGAAGCTTTTCAGAATGACTTCACTACATTCTTCAGTGAGGAGAACTTTTTCAGTTTCTCTCCAATCCTTCTTATGACTTAAGATCTCTTTCATGAACTTGGCATAAGAAGGTATTTGCTCAAGTGCTTCTGCAAACGGAATCTTTATTTCAAGAGTCCTGAGATAATCTGCAAAGCGAGCAAATTGCATATCCTGCTCCTCTTGGCAGAGTTTTTGAGGATAAGGTATCTTGGCTTAATACTCCTCAACCTTGGTTGCTGCAGGTTTATTTCCTACAGAAGTGGTTGAAGAAGCCTTTTTAGAGGGGTTGTCATCAGCACTTGTGTGTGTCTGATCCCTCACGGACATTTGAGTGCCAGGGTTGGAAGCTGAAGTGACGTTAGATGCCAACTCCTCAACTGTTTCTGGCGTCTGAACGCCAGAACTGTGCTTCCTTTGGGCGTTCAACGCCAGTTCCTTGCTTGTTTCTGGCGTTGAACGCCAGTCCTGAGCATGGTTTGGGCGTTCAGCGCCAGCCTTCCACCCAATTTCTGGTATTTTAGCGCCAGAATTATTTTTTCCTGGGCTCTTACTGTCCTCAGATAGAATTTGGATAGTTTGCTCATTTCTTGGCTTCCTGCTGCCTTGAGGTGGGGTATTTAATGTTTTCCCACTTCTTAATTGAACTGCTTGGCATTCTTCTGTTATTTGTTTTGATAGCTACTGCTTTGTTTGCTTTAATTGTTCTTCCATATTTATATTAGCCATCCTTGTCTTTTGTAGTCTCTCCTTGAATTCGGCTAACTGTTTTGTTAGAAAATCCAATTGCTGATTGAATTCAGTAGCTTGTTCAGCAAGACTGAGTTCAGTAGTCACTGTTTTAGCCTCTTCTTTCATGGAAGGTTCACTGCTTAGGTACTGATGCTGATTTCTGGCAACTGTATCAATGAGCTCTTGAGCTTCTTCAATTGTCTTCCTCATGTGGATAGATCCACCAGCTGAGTAGTCTAGAGACATCTGAGTTCTTTCTGTAAGCCCATAATAGAAGATGTTTAGCTGAACCCACTCTGAAAACATTTCAGAGGGACATTTTCTTAGCATCTCTCTGTATCTCTCCTAGGCATCATAAAGAGATTCATTATCTCCTTGTTTAAAGCCTTGGATGTCCAGCCTTAGTTGTGTCATCCGTTTTGGAGGAAAGTATTGATTCAGGAATTTTTCTGTCAGCTGTTTCCATGTCTTTATGCTAGCCTTAGGTTGGTTATTTAACTACCTCTTAGCTTGGTCTTTTACAGCAAATGGGAACAGTAATAATCTGTAGACATCCTGATCTACTTCCTTATCATGTACGGTGTCAGCAATTTGTAAAAACTGTGCTAGAAACTCTGTAGGTTCTTCCTGTGGAAGACCGGAATACTAGCAACTTTGCTGCACCATGATAATGAGCTGAGGATTCAACTCAAAGCTACTGACTCCAATGGAGGGTATACTGATACTACTCCCATATGAAGCAGTGGTGGGTTTAGCATATGACCCCAGAGTCCTTCTGGACTGTTCATTTCCACTTAGATCCATGATGGAGAAAGGGAGATGATGTAGAATAGAGAAAAAATATTTTTATTTATTTATTTATTTATCTTAAAAATAAAATAAATTAAAATAAAATAAATAAAAATGGGTGAAGATTTTCGAAAAATGGAGAGAGAGAAAAAAAATAGTTAGAAAGTTTTGAAAAACATATGATTGAAAGGATATGATTTGAAAAAGATATGATTTGAAAAAGATATGATTTTTAAATTTAATGACTAATTTAATGCTAATTTTTTGAAAATTATGAGTAGAATAAAGAAAATATATTTTTTTTATTTTTGAATTTTATGATGAAAGAAAAAAACACACAAAAGACACACAACTTAAAATTTTTAGATCTAATGCTCTTTGTTTTCGAAAATTTTGGAGGGAAAACACCAAGGAACACCAAACTTAAAAATTTTAAGATCAAAACACAAGGAAGACTCAAGAACACTTTGAAGAATCACAAGAACAACAAGAACATGAAGGAGGAACACCAAACTTAAAATTTTTAGAAAACCAAACTAAAATTTTCGAAAATTGTAAAAAGATTAACAAGAAAACACCAAACTTGAAGTTTGGCACAAGATTTAATCAAAGAAAAATTATTTTTAAAAAATTTTTACAAGAAGATACCCAATTACCAAGAACATAGACCAACGCTCTAGCCAATTGGGCAATAAATGTAACACTTGTTTTGAAGAAGTATTTTTAATAACTAAGAAAAATTTTTGAAAAATTTAAAAAAAAAAGAAAATAAGGATTTTAAGAAGAAAATTTCAACCAAAAACAATAATAGAAGACTCTAAACCAAAAAGAAAAAATTTTTCCTAATCTAAGCAACAAAATAAGCCGTCAGTTGTCCAAACTCGAACAATCCCCGGCAACGGCGCCAAAAACTTGGTGCACGAAAATTACTTCACACTATGTAATTCCGCACAACTAACCAGCAAGTGCACTGGGTCGTCCAAGTAATACCTTACGTGAGTAAGGGTCGAATCCCACGGAGATTGTTGGCTTGAAGCAATCTATGGTTATCTTGTAACTCTTAGTCAGGAAAACAATTCACTTACCAAATTGAATCACAAAAAATAAGAAAGTATGAAATAAATACTTATTATGCAGTAATGGAGAATATGTTGGGGTTTTGGAGATGCTTTGTCTTCTGAATTTCAGCTTTTCTCTTGTATTCCTCTTCCCTCATGCATGCAAAAGTGCAAAGTTCCTTCCATGGCAAGCTCTATGTAAGGTGTCACCGTTGTCAATGGCTACTTCCCATCTCCTCAGTGAAAATGGTCCAAATGCTCTGTCACAGCACGGCTAATCATCTAGAGGTTCTCGATCATACTGGAATAGGATTTACTATCCCTTTGCGTCTGTCACTACGCCCAGCACTCGCGAGTATGAAGCCCGTCATAGTCATCCAATCCCAGAATCCTACTTGGAATACCACAGACAAGGTTTAGACTTTCCGGATTCTCCTGAATGACGCCATCAATTCTAGCTTATACCACGAAGATTCTGATTATGGAATCTAAGAGATACTCATTCAATCTAATATAGAATGGAGGTGGTTGTCATGCACACGTTCATGGGTTGAGGAAGGTGATGAGTGTCACGGATCATCACCTTCTCCATAATGAAGCACGAACGAATATCTTAGATAGGAACACGCATGTTTGAATGGAAAATAGAAGTACTTGCATTAATTCATCGAGACGTTGCAGAGCTCCTCACCCCCAACAATGGGATTTAGAGACTCATGTTGCCAAAAGGTACAAATTTCAGATCTAAAATGTCATGAGATACAAAATAAATCTCTAAAAGTTGTTTAAATACTAAACTAGTAACCTAGGTTTACAGAAAATGAGTAAACTATGATAGATAGTGCAGAAATCCACTTCTGGGGCCCACTTGGTGTGTGCTGGGGCTGAGACTAAAGCCTCTCACGTGCCTGGACTGTTTTGGGCGTTCAACGCCAAGTTGTAACCTGTTTCTGGCGTTGAACTCTAACTTGTAACTTGTTTCTGGCGCTGGACGCCAGACTATAATATGGAACTGGCGTTGAACACCAGTTTAAGTCATCTATCCTTGAGCAAAGTATGGACTATTATATATTGCTGGAAAGCCCTGGATGTTTACTTTCCAACGCAATTGGAAGCGCGTCAATTGGACCCCTGTAGCTCCAGAAATTCCATTCCGAGTGCAGAGAGGTCAGGATCCAACAGCATCAGCAGTCCTTTTTCAGCCTGAATCAGATTTTTGTTCAGCTCCCTCAATTTCAGCCAGAAAATACCTGAAATTAGAGAAAAACACACAAACTCATAGTAAAGTCCAGAAATATGAATTTTGCCTAGAAACTAATGAAAATAAACTAAAAACTAACTGAAACATACTAAAAACTATATGAAATTAACCCCAAAAAGCGTATAAAATATCCGCTCATCACTAACTCATCACCGGAAAGATGTCCAGGGACCACTATAGTGTCTAGAGTTGTATATGGGAGACTACAATGGTAAAATTAGAATCTCAAAGAACATATTGGATAATCGCATGAATCTTAAGGACTATTATAAAGATTTACTCCTCATCGCAGTCACCATTCATCTTATCTGGAGCCACATCTCTCCCCAAGTCCCCATCTTCACATTTCCCTCAATCACCTATGTTTATTTCCTCCCCGATTGTATCCCAATTGAACCAACCTCCCGTTCTTATTAATTTGTCTGTATTAATTTTTTTTTCAAATGTTATAACTTGAAAAAATAATTAATAATATAAAAATAATTTAAATTTTTGTTCATGTTTAAAAAAGCACACCACCTTTATCCCAATCCATTTATTTCATTGGCAAAACATAATTTATAAGATTTTACTTCTAGGCTTGTGAAAAATTATTTTTTTTTTTGCATATAAATTTTTTTTTTTTACATGAAAAAAAATCTTAATTTTTTTTCATGTCATTCATTATTTTTTTAAGATATAACATTTGAAACAAAAAAAATCAACTATGACACTAATAAACTGAAACTAATTTGTCAAAAACTAAGTATCTCCAAAAAATTATATCTTCAAACTAGACTAAAAAGTAAATTGAATAAAAAAAAGATTAAAAATAATTGATTTCTTAACGTTAATAAATAATTAATCATGCTCTATAAACTAAGTAGAAATGGGGTCTGTATTTCAGTAAATACATCGAAATTTGTCTCCTCTTTCACATGTCACAAAGTTAGAAGGTCCTCACTGTACAACTTTCATAATAATAATTGTCCTTTTTATTTTTTTTTTACCTATAGACTATTGCTAGCTGGTAAACGAATCCCACAATGATATTCTAGGCAAATAACCTACTGAAGTCAAATTGCTCTAACATTTTATTTGGATGTAGAAAAAAAATAAAAAAAAAGAAATTTTTTTGTGTTGTTTGGATAAAGAGAAAATGAATGGAAGGAAAGTAGAGAAAAAATTTTCTTTTGTTTGGATAAAAAGAAAAGCGAAAAGAAAGAAAATCGTAAGAGCATAAAATTACATTAATACCTTTATCTATATTATATGTAAATTATAATTCATTAATGATAGTTGTCACATTTCTCTCTATTTTCATCTCATCTTTAGGATGAAAAATATTTAGTAGGCTCCATACTATTTTTTTTCTTTTCACTTTATTTTTTCTTTCCATCCAAATATCAAAAAATTCACTTTTTCATCTATTTTTTCTTTTCCTATTTTTTTCCTTTTAAATTCTCTCAATCCAAACAATGTGTAAGTATGACATACCTTATTTGATTTTTATTTTAGAATTTTTCAATAGAAAAAAAAGCCTAACTTGTAAAGTAAGATGTGCTATACCACAATCAGAAAAAGAATAATAGTAAGATTTTTTTATGTCTACATATGCAAAGAAAAAGAAAAGAAATAAGAAGAAAAGCAAAAAAGAAAACCAAGTTAATTGGCTTAATTCTTATTTAAACATTTAAAATGAAAAAACATGTTCCAAGGCTACAGTCATTTTACATATTCTACGCATTTCAGGCGACATTTTTAGTTTTTTTTTTAAATAAAAAGCACAACACACGAGGTAGAACAAACAGAATCCAAAAGCATAAGTACAACTGAACATAAACTTTCACTAACAGCTAAAGAAGGTAAAGCAATCCCTAGTCATCTTTGGCATTGCCATCAACAACCAAAGGATACACCACCAATCCACTCGTCTGAGAGCACAAAAGACCTGTTAGTGATTTCCGCTACTCCTGAGCCTTTATTCTGGAATACTCGATTATTTCTTTCAAGCCAAATTGCTCAGATTACAGCAAAGAATCCAATCAACCACCTCTTCCTCTCATCCTTTCTTTGTGCAGCAGTCGTCCAGCTCTCTAGGGCTGCACACGGATCGGATCGGATCGGATATAGCCTAAAATTCTATCCGATCCGCACTGCACTCATCGGATCGGATCGGATACGATATCCACATTTTTTTATGCCGGATCCGATCCGCATACTTGCGGATCGGATCGGATCGGATCGGATATCGGGTAAATCCGCATAATTAAAAAAAAACTATTTTAAGATTCTATTTGACTATTTTTACAAAAAAAATTCAAAAAATTCATTTTTATCTGTTTAAACCTATTTACTCCTAAAATATTATCAATAATAGTTCTTTTGAATAACAAAAATAAAATAATAACACAAGATTTAAGTTTAATTATTCTAAGTTGAAGTACAACATAAAAAATTAAAAACAAAATATCATAAAATTCATAAATAACACACTAAAATCCATATCACATTAGGGTTTATTTTCTTAAACTATGCTATTTATATGTGATGTGCGGATATACGGATTTGCGGATCAGATCCGCGGATATCACTGCCAAATCCGCAATCCGATCCGACCATAGTGCGGATCCGATCCGATCCGATCCGATGGCTCTGTGGATCGGATAATATCCGCAAAATTTGGATCGGATGTGGATAATTACCGCGGATATACGGATATTATCCGATCCATGTGCAGCCCTAAGCTCTCAAAGTGTTGCTTTAGTGTACCTGGTACGGACCATTCTTTTCCAAGAGCGTATAGCCAAGCACCCCACACCTGCCAAGTGATCTCACACCCAAGAAACAGATGAAAAGCAGACTCAACAGACTTACAGCATAAAGTACACAAATTATCAAACTGGTTAATGACCCCCTAATCTGCAAAGTCTCTCTTTAGTATTCACCCTCTCAATCAGAACAAATCAAGAAAATAATTCGACCCTCGGCGGGACGAAACCCCTCCAAATAGCACTAGTGAAGCTATAGCTTGTTACTTCCTCCGGAAGGACTGCTTCCTGCAATACCTGCACAAAGGAGTTAGTAGAGAAAATACCAATTCTATCAAATTTCCAAACCACCATATCCTCTCTCTCTGTTGTTAGCTTAACTGAACGTAAGATCTTATGGAGTTGGTTCAAAAGTTTCAGCTCCCATTGAAATAACTCTCTCCTCCACTAGAAGCTCCATATTCACTCTAACCCATTCCAAAGTTATAAGATAAGCTGCATGATTGACTATTCTTTAAATCAAGATGGTACAAGTTTTTCAATTCTGGCTCAAAGTTTCTTGAATCTTTTTTACTAGGTTTCTTTCCAGAATAATATCATCAAATTTCTTTTAATGCACCATAAGAAAAGCATTCAAACAATCTGTTTCACAAAGAACATCGCAAAAACCATATTTCCATGTAAAGATTAAAGTCGTCCAAATAACATGAAGTTCGACCTGAAAATTACTAGCATTTTCTAACTTCACAAAGTAACCATTTATCCAACAACCATCCAAGTTACGAATAAGACAACAAAAATCCGTTGATCCACTAAGAGAAATCTGACTAGCATCACAATTCACTTTAGTCGAATTAATAGATGGAGAGACCCAAGAGAAATAGAATGAAGGAAGAGATAAAGAGATGTGCATATTAAAAATAATATGAAGATTCCTGCCCGAACTTTGAATCATAATAACCACTTAGCTGGCAACCCACCCATCATCAACCCACCCTTCATCAAGATTGAAAATATCATTATTTCTATTTTTTCAAATTCACTAAAAGGTTGAATAGAATAAAAAAGTATTTTTTTTGTTGGAATCTCACTTAAGTCAGTTCTTCAAGCTAGGAAAAACAAAATATATATCTAAAAGAGTCTAAATTTTTTTTACTTTAGTACTGAGACAATAAAAAAGTAATTCAGAAACTTATTTGCATCTATGATATCAAACGTGGTAAGGCCACCATAAAACCTGAACTCAGCACTAAAAACCTCATCATGAAGACAAAGTTAAATCAAGAACTTATAATTTTTTTGGCATTTACAATCTCCAAATCCAAAGCCAGTTGTCAAGCTCACCCCAGCCAACCTTCCTCTTAAAAAGCCAAAGTATAATCATTGCTAGCTGAATAGAAATTAGAAGCAGATGCACTCCAAACCCAATCCAATCTCTTCCCGACTTGCAAATCAGGATTATATCTCTTCGAACTCTCTAATCTTACTAGGAATAGCAGTGACAATATTAGCAAAATTTTCACTCTCTTACATTATTAATGATCAAATTAGTATTAAAAATGTGCACAAAAGACAATTCCTCGGCAATTTGACCTTCAAGCATCCACTTCTCAAACCAAAGGATTGAGTTGGTGATCGATAAACCAAGAAAAATCATCCTTTAAGGCAACAAAAGATTTACATATGGTTTTTTAGATATGAGATGCTGACACCGGAAAAGAACCATCAAATACTCCCACTTCGTGCAGATATTTTGCTTTTAATAAAGGGTGAATATCCCATCCCATTCCTGACAATTATTTCGAAAGGACAACGAAGTCTCTAAGAAAAAAACACCCAATCCGATCCTGATATTTTTTTTTTGGGACTGATTAGCCTCTATACCAAAAAAAATATTTATTCTTTTTGGCATAGGGGCTTCGTTGTCCTCTCGAAATAATTGTCAGGGGCCGGGTAATTTTTTTTTTTTTTTTGTTAAGGGCCTCGTTGTCTTTCGAGATAATTGTTAGTAGCTATTTTGGGTTTTATTCTTTAATTGAAATTGTGCATCCAAGCAAAATACTTAGGGTCTGTTTGGAAAGTTTTAAAAGTAATATTTTTGAGCTTTTGACTTATGAAAAGTAGTATTATTAATATTTAGTACAATTTTACCATATTTCTACAAAATAAGCACTTTTAGAACTAAAAATTCAAACATAAAATAATTTATTTATAAGCTACGTTTAATATAATCATTTATTATTTAAGCTATTTTTTCAAAAAGAGCTTAATTAAGCTGTTTACCCAAACTGGGCCTTAATAAAGTCTAACCAAGTTGTTATAACTTTTCAAATCACATGTCTCATTCTCCTTCTTCTTCTCCTCCTCCTCCTTCTTCTTCCAAATTCGCACACGCAGGTTCTTCTTCTTCTTCCTCTTCTTCTTCTTCTTCCCCAATGTTGCGTCTTCTTTTTCTTTTCCTTTTTCGTTATCGTCATCATCAATAACACCAACATTTTGCTAACATCTTTATTAGTTTTGATTTTTTCTGATGCCTTCATTAAATAATTTCGGTTCATTTCTTAGTTTATTTCGATTCATTTGGGTGTTAATTGAGGTTCACTTGATGTTACTCATAAGTATTGACCAAATTTTTTATTCTTTAAGTAATTTCAGTTTATTTCTTAGTTTAATTGAGGTTCATTTGGATCCAAAAATAAATTTGATGTGTTTTGTTAATGATTGAGTCTTTTGAACTGTTTGTTCAAATCTGAACTAATTTTAGTTCATTTGTGAACTAATTTTAGTTCATTTGTATACTAATTGAGGTTCACTTGCTGCTGTTGATAAGTATTGACCAAATTTTTTAGCAAAGAAGAATGAAATTATTCATTATCACTTTATTCAATAGCATTAGATTCCATTCCATTCTATTCAATTAGTTCAGTTTTAAACAAGCAGTCAAAAAGACTCAATCATCAACAAAAATACATTAAATCTATTTTTGAATTCAAATGAACCTCAAATAAACTAATAAATGAACCGAAATTACTTAAGGAATAAAAAACTTGGTCAAAACTTAACAGCAATATCAATTGAACCTCAATTAACACACAAATGAACCGAAATTAGTTCAGTTTTGAACAAGCAGTCAAAAAGACTCAATCATCAGCAAAAATACATACAATTTATTGCTGAATCCAAATAAACTTCAATTAAACTAAGAAATGAACCGAAATTACTTAAGAAATAAAAAATTTGGTCAATATTTATCAACAGAATCAAGTGAACCTCAATTAATTTACAAATGAACCGATATTAGTTCAATTTTGAACAATAGTCAAAAAGACTCAATTATCAACAAAAACACATTGAATATTTCTGGATCCAAATGAACCTCAATTAAAAGGAGGAAAAAGAAAAAACGCAGTAACAACAGCAACAATAAAAGAATGATGATTGAGAAAAAATACACAAATAAAAAGAAGGAACGCGAAAAAGAAGGAGGAGGAAGAACGCGAAGAAAAAGAAGAAGGAATGCGAGAAAGAAGAAGGAAGAACGCGAAGATAAAGACAAAGAAGCGTTATTGAAATACGTGTTTACACACTGATGTAATAAAAGTGATTTTTGTTGAGTTTGAATGTGCTTGGTTGGACTTACATAAAAATGCTTGGATATGTAGTTGAACTTTTTTGCTTTTATGAGACCCACCCAAGACTTATCTTCATAGTGCAAGTATGTAAGATATGTTAACTGTTATTAGGGGTGCACATGGGTCGGGTGAAGCCGGGTTTGATGTGACCCAGACCCGACCCGAAACATACAACGGGTCTATTTATTAGACCCGAACCCGACCCTAGACCCGATGAAACCAATACACTTTCGGGCCACAATTATACCGGGTGAAAACCGGGTGAAAATCGGGCCGTTAACATTACATTACGTTGATACCTTCTTGTAAGCTAGCATGTAAAAATATCCAAATTTCCAAGACTCAAACCATTATTTAACATGGTAAAATTCACTTAGAAAAATATAATAAAAACCAACGCTTCTTTAAAATTAAAGCATAACCACAATCAATACTAAAGCAAAACCACAATCAATACTAATATGGTCTAATAATACCAAATATTTAAATCAATACAAATAACACAATATTATGCATTAGTCTAAAGTCTTATGCATTCTAAACATAAAACATTAACTTATAGTCTTATAATGACTAATAAAACAAAATATTAAGGTTTACAATACTTAAATTCCACATAAGAATAGTCATGATCCATCACTAATAACACAAAATATTAATTGTGTATGATGACCGGGCCGACTTCGGGTGACCCGAGCTATGGCCCGGACCCGACCCGAAATAATGACCGGGTCTATTTTTGAGACCCTTACACAGCCCTAAACCCGATGAAATCACACCAAATTAGCCCCTAAAGTGTTCGGGACCGGACCGGGCCTTCGGACCGGACCGGGTCTGTGCACCCCTAACTGTTATGTGCTTATAATCCGAATATTATATGGAATCTAAACTGACAAAATATTGCATAAAAAAAAAAAAAACAATCTCCTTTTGAAACAAATATTCTATTTAGATTCTGTACAAGGAATTCTGGATTGGCCAAATAGACAAATACATCTTTGTAAAAATGATACTTACAACTCACTGCTTAGTTTTTAAAAAGTGGATATGTTAATCCTTAATAAAATATAAAATAGAACTGATAAGTTTGAAATGGGATGTGGAATATGATTGGTGATGGAAGTTAGTTAAGGACAAATTAATTCATTATTTTTTAAAGTTTATATGATTTGATCTCTTTATTATTTTTTCCCCTGAAAAAATGAGGCTAATTTGTCATTTGTAAAAATTTAAAAAGACCAAAACACAAAACATTGGGGGATTAGATTTTCCTTTTATTTTACTTGGGACTAATATCTGAATTTTAAAAGGTTAATGACCGTCCTGTCAATTTCATATTTTTGTTTTTTCATTATACTTATCCGATACAAAAATCTTTAACGACCATAGTTTAATTTTTCCCTTTTATCTATTTAGTGCTTGTTTTGGGATGTGAAACAAAATGGAAATTCATTTACTCTCCATGGAGTTGATAACCACTAACTAGTAACCAGCACCCACTCAATGATAAATCTGAAATTACCATATTGTCCAAATGCGGATATTGGCTCCTTGCCTAGATTCCTCCTTGAATACATTTTAAAGAAAAGATTAAAAGGCTGCTAAATGAAATTCACACAATTTTTGCGTCTTATAGGCAAAACACAGATAAACTTGATTTCTTGGGTAGAGACCATTCCATTACCTCCCAAGAAAAAAAATTTGAAAAAGACAGAAAAGGCTTGTCAAAATGCTAGTCAAAAACCCACTAAAATGGTTTGCTTGATTCATAGTACAATTTTAATTTTGTGATGGTAAACATGAAGTAGTTCCACAAACTAGTAAGCCCCCATTACAAGCAACTGAGCTATTGAATGTGGGTTGTTCTAGCACATTTTAAAGAACAAAAAGTTTACTTTGTCTGCTGCCTACCATCAGGGATTGCAAATAGCACAATTGGCTTCGATGCCCTAATGAAGGGTGCGTCACACCTGAAATATCCTTTCCTCTCCAACTGCAATATATCTCCCCGCTGAAGGTTTCGCATATTGGAGTCTCCATAAGCTAGCGTCTCCTTTTTGGTACATGGGTTAATCACATCCATGAAATCCTCCCCTTCCTCGAGCTACATCGGAGAAAAAAAAAACTGTCAATACAGATTCACAGCAAAGCAGACATTACAAAGTTTTACAAGATAAAAGCAAGACACAATAAAAATAAGATTTAATTACCTTTTTTTTCCATTCAATTGGATCCCTACACTACTTTTAATTTTGTAATTAAGTCTTTACTAGTGTAAAATGTTAGTTAACAATATATTTCTCCATAAATTAAAAATACCCACAATTAAAAACCTAATTAGATCTTTGCCCACATATTTTTTGAAAAGAATATTCTGCTAATTTTAACGTTTAGTACACGAAAAAGGCCTAATTACAAAATTAAAAACAGTGTAGAAACCCAATTGAAAAGGAAAAAAAATATAGAAATATAATTGTAAAATGCAAATTTGGTGAAACTATAAGGACCAACACCAATAATTGTCTAAAGAAAAAAGGTTAGGGTAGATTGGTGCAAGAATGAGATCAGTGGTGCTAGCAGGCAGTCATGAATGGTGGTGGAAGTCAAATAGGGCAGGTGGGGGGCCGACGGCAATTGATTCAGAAGAGGAAGTGGGAAATGATTTAGTTTGCTATATTTTATTCTATGTATATTCCAAACACAATAATTAAAAGGCCTACTTGGATTGCTAATTCTTAACCCTATCAAATATTTTTGTGCAATTATGCAAGTTTACCTGATAATTATTGATTTGGAAGTGGATATTTTCCAGTCTAAGTTTATCTCCATAATTATTGACAATTTATCAAAGAATAATATTATTAAAATAAGAAGGCCATTTAACTTGAATAGGTCACACTTAACAGAATTTATATAGATCATCCAAACTGGCAGGCCCCTGTGGGGTTTTGAGCTGGAGCTGCCATAGCTTATGGCTAGAGCAATGGAAGGGGCTCCAGCATAGAAAACAGTAAGGGTAACTGTATAATCATGCCTGAATCCTTGACAAATTTAGGGTGTAAAAGCACATACCTTCTTTTTGGTAATTAGATAATCAAAGTCCACCAATGTCAGGTTAACTAGTTCATCTATGAAAGGCAGCCAAGTGAGTTTCAATTTTGTGGTCTTCACAGACCCTTCAAGATGCAAAACACCAATCAACCCTGTGACATTTCCATCTTGATCCTTCTGTATTTCCTTCACTATGGCATTTCCCCAGTCCATTAGGGTTACTTCCTCGCCTGCTGATATGGACGCTGCGTCAACATGGTCAAGCCATATCTTTTTAGTAAATGTTGTGGCTTTATCGCCAGCAGCAGCATATTTCTTGTGCTTAGGTATGATGCGGACAAATGGTTTCTCAGGACCATCAGTGAGGGTCAGCAACACTCGTCTGTCTGCAATGACAGCAGTGTGTCTCGGGCAGACAGGATCAATAATCTTCTTATTAATTGTCCAAAGCTTGTCCCATTCCATGAGATTGAGATTTTTTGATGCTCCCTGCCCAAATATGGAATGCTCATGAGTATTCTCAGAATGAGTGTGAAAGAAGAAATGAAGAACGCACAAAGATTTAATAAGGAAGCAAATTTTTTTTATTATATATCATTCCCAGTCTTTTCTTTTGATAATAAATGAAAGAATATCTGTACATACTTGCTCAACAATAAACTGTATTAGTGCCTCAATTTTCAAACCTCTGCGAACAATTCCTTGCACTGTAGGAAATCGCGGGTCATCCCATCCATCAACTCTCCCATTTTGGACAAACCACAGAAGTTTTCGTTTGCTGAGAACAGTGTAGACCATATTTAATCGACTGAATTCATAGATTATAACTTTTCGAACTCCCAAATCCTCCTGAATCCTGTAATATTGAGCATTTCGATCATGGTACTCACTAGACCGAAGAGCATGAGTAATTCCTTCAATAGCATCAACATATGGACACGCAAAGTCATAAGTTGGGTAAACCTTATACTTGGATCCAATTCTGTGATGAGGCATAGGATTGCAACGATAATACACAGGATCTCTAAGTGATTTGTTTGGGTCCTGCATATCCAACTTGCCACGGACACAACATTGTAAGCCTCTCTCAGATCCTGCAATCATTTCCTTCCACAATTTCAAGTTATCCTCCACGGTGTTGTCTCTGTTTTTAGATTCTATACCATCCATTCTTTCTTTTTGCATCTGTTCACGTGGGGTGTCATCAACATATGCTTTACCCTGGCGTATTAATTTTTCAGCAGTTTTCAGCAACTCAGGGAAGTAATCAGATGTATATGTCACGCGTTCATAATTGACACCCAATGTATCAACATCTTTCAGCACATTGTCCACAAATTCATTGCTTTCTTTAGCAGGGTTTGTATCATCAAACCGTAGAATAACTTTGCCTTGGTATCGCTCAGCAAAATATTTGTTCAACAAGGCTGCTTTTGAGTGTCCAATGTGAAGATAGCCACTGGGTTCCGGAGCAAAACGCAGACAAACTTTTCCAACTTCAGCATCTGGAAGATCTATATCTGCTGAAGATTTGCTTCCTCCTTTAGCAGATAGATCACCATTCACAGTCTTCACTTGATCAGCCACAGCTGGCATGGCCACTGATGGATCTGCACTTTTTTTTCCAGTATATTTTGTTGTAACTTCATTTATTGCAGAACCATATTCCTCTGTAATTGAATTGAACCATCGTGCAAGATTTGGATACTTTTTTGACTTCCTTAGACTTTCCCATCTCTTTCCAGTTCCTGCAAAGGTATGGCATGCATAGAATTTATGTGGACTATACATAATATCAATAGAACACTAAGCTACATGGAATAAAGAATGCAGAGCTTATTAGTTGCAAAGTCAACATTACAAGTTGAAGGGAAAGACAAAGGTGATCTTAGTGAGCAACCATGTTACACAGAATATTGGTATCAGATCATATTAGGTGCAAACTACAATGTCAACATTATAAGTAACGGTGGCGTATTTTGTTGCAGTGTTGCCTACCAAATCTTACATCATGCCATAAAAGATAAAGTACAGTATGAATATACAGATTTTCTCTTCAATATGCAGCTTGTTTGACAGAAACATAACAGTAAAACAAGTCAATCAGGTCTCCTAAATGATCTTTACCTGCAAGACTTGACCAGATTGCTACATCCGCAATTGATAATGAATGGCCAACAAAAAGTGTACGCTTCTCCAAGAACTGATCCATATATTTGCATCCATTCTCAAAAGTAGGGCCTGATAAGAAGATAGGTACATACTCCAGCCATTCATCAATCTGTGAAGCAAAGAAAATGAAGTAACCAAAAAAGGCACTAACTCACAACCACAAGCAGATGCTGACGAGCTATTTAGAAGATAATTTACATGTTCAATCTTAAAGCAACACCATTAATTTGTCATGGAATCATTTTAATCTTTCATTTCATTAAAGCATTAATTTACTAAGTAGTTTCCAAAAGCAAAAAATGAATCATTATGTGGATATAAAGACATCACATCAAGAAATTCACCTGGGTAGCCTCGAAAGCATCTTGGCCATAGAAATTGGGAATGTTGGCAACCCGCCCAACATAACGCAGAAGAACGGATGCTCCGTGCAATTTCAGCCTGCAAAGCTGAATGCATTCATCAACAAGTAGTAGACAGTAGATAGTAGTATACTTAAGAAACAAAACAGTAAAACATTTTTTATTTCCCACCAGTACCACCTATTTGAAAATAGACAGAAATGCCAAATTGAAAGAACTTCTATGATCAAATTCAAGAGGAAAACTTAACGGAAAACAAAATACTAACATAAAATCATTATAAATACAACAACTCAATAATTACTTCCTATTACTATATTATAAAACCCAACATGCTTATAGGGATTGAAACAAGTCCAGTGCATGTCATCAATAACTTAATAAAGCTCAATGCAACGCAAAATATATTGGCACTACAGTGTCACTGCCTCTTGGATTTACTTCAAAGTATTTAACTATGCATTACTACATAAACTTAAAATTAAGAATATATTAAAAAAAGAGGGAAAATTGGGGAAAACAGAGAAGAAACTGATGAATCGAGTTATTATATAAAAAAATAGAAATGAGATCGGAAAAGAAGGGAGGGAATATGATACCCATTAGAGAAGAGAAATGTCGGAGATGAGTCAGGAGGGAGTGATGTGTCAACCGAGGGAGAGATTCCGGCGAGCTTGGCGGCGGCGATGACCGATAGTGGCGGAGTAGCAGCGGCGAAAGCAAAGGTTTTGATGTCCATGATTTGGAGCAAAGACTGCGTTGCCTGCTCGTCCCCTCAAACAGCCGATTAGTAATAGTATCTACAAATTAGGGCGCACCAATGAAATTTAGTTTTTCACATAATTGTCAGAATCGAACCGGTAATTAAACCGGTCAGATTATTGGATCACCAAATCACTGGGTTAACCAGTAAGTCACTGGTTTAACCAGTAAATTACTGGTTTAACCGGTAAATTATTGGTTGAACTGATTGAGTTGATCTCATATAAATAAAAAACATAAAATAGTCAAAAATTTAAAATTCGAAATACATATGGTCAGCTTCTCACTAACATTTTAACAACAATTGTCTCAACTTCTAAAAATAACTAATTCTATCAAATCATTATTTGTCAAAGACGTGTGCTGCAAATAAAGGGTATAGAAGAAAGCAATAAAGTTTCAAAAATTTGAACCTTTAGACGAAAAACTTAAAATCTGATAAGTGCCAAATACTTCCTAGTTTAAACTCTTGCAAACAAAACCAATCTATCAAAGATTATGTAATAGAATAAACATGAGGAGAATAATATAAATTAACAGAACCTATCCACTATCCAAAATAATATAAACAAAACAGCTCAATTCACAAAATTTATCCATTATCCAACAATATAAATTCACATAACAATATAAAAACAACAATATAAAAACAGCCTCTCAATTCACCATAATGGTATAAAAACAGCAACAAATCAACCCTAAACACTAATAGTCAGAAAAACAAAAGCATCAATCAACCACTAAACCTATATATATTACAATGTATCAACAAAATTTGAATGATCTGCCAACAAAATTTGAGAGGATGGTGTTTTTGATAGTGTATTTGATGAAGCCATCTAGAACAACAATAATATAAAACAATATATTACACTATTGAATAATCTGCCTGAATCAACAAAATTACAATCAACCAAATATAATCAACAACAATGAAGAATCTGTTAGTACACAGCAGAATTGCTTGACTCCAAAACACGAAAAGTAAGGTTGATAAGTAGAAATTGGTTTGATAAGTTACAGGTCTGGTTAGTTCTCATCTCAACGTTTCTTATCATAAATTGTAAAACCCTTACAGAATCGACAGATTGAGTTAATCAACATCATTAATCAGTTCATCAGTTAATCAAATTATAACGCAATGAGGCAATAAGTCAATAACGGAATAAATTAAAAAAATTAAAAAATATACCTGAGAAGAGGGAGACCAAGCACGGCGAAGCAGAGTCTGGCAAGGGGAATGCAGCAGCGACGGTGAGCCACGCCGGACGAGGGCGCGACGACGACGACGTCGACGATGCAAGATGCTGTCACGCAGAGGAGGCGACAAGCCAGGAAGGAGATGCACAGGGGCCGACGCGACAGTCACGAGACGAAGCAGAGTAGCCCGGCGGTGGCGGTGGCGGTGCTTTTTTGGAAGTGTGAGAGTCAGAGGCTCTCCTTGTTGAGTGAGATTGCGAGAGAGAGGTAGGGGACGGGGGCTGCTGCTGCTCGAAGAGGGAGAGGGTAGCTTTTAGGTTTCACTTTTTTCCCTTCAGAAAGCCAAAACGACGCATTTTCGCTGGGGAGAGGGACAAAAAAAAAAGCAACGAACCGGTTCAAATTTTAACCCGGTCAGTTCATCGGTTTTAATCAAACCCGACCGGTTCAAATCGAATCTTGTCGGTTCTCTTTCTTTTTCTTTTTCTTTTTTTTTTTTACCAAAAATAAGAAACTCGAACCCACAACCTCTTAATTGAGTATAGAGAGATTATACCATTTAAACTATAACTCATTGGCGTTCTCTTTCTTTTTCCGGCAGTATAAAATTTAATTTTTTATTATTAAATTTATCCTTTTAATTTTAACATGTTTAATTAATAGTTAATACTTAATATATTATTTTTACTTAAATAAAATTTCTAAATATTGTTTTTTTTTCTCGTTTACTTACTTAAGTTACTTTTAGTTTTTAACATTCAAAATTCAAAATTTTATATTGTCAAAATTGAATAAATTTATCCAATCAAAATCACAATTTATATAATTCAAATTTGATCCTATAATAATAAATAAAAAATTTAAATCTATGTGTACTCCATAGACACTAATATTTGAACTTTGAACACTAATTACTACGTACTCTTTATGAATTTTATTACTTTTATTATTTTTACAAAATTTAAAAAATATTAAAAATAAAAACAAAACTTAAATGCACATTATTTTTTTATTGCTCAGTTTGTTTCATCTTTTTTTCTTTTTCTCTTGAAAAAAAAAGAATTAAAAAGTTTAAAGTTGAACTAAAAAATTGAAAATAAAAGAAAAAAGAAGAAAAGAAAAAAAAATTATGATTTCAAAAGGCATTGATGATAACAATAACAGACGATGCAAATGAACGATAGAAGAGAATCAACTGCAGAGGTGAAAACAAAAGCAGTAGCACCTTCTTCTATACTTTATAAACTATTAGGAGAATTACAAGGTACAGATTTATTTGTACAGATAATTTTTTTATTCATATCGAAAACAATGTGTGTTTATAAATCTGCAAGATAACGTAAGAGAGAAAGTAGAATTATAGTTAATACACTTTAATAGTTTAATTACGGAATATTATTTTTATCAAAAAAAAAAGAAAAAAATATAAAATAACATGAAATTTATTTTTGAGAATGAGTATGTGTATATAGAAGAAAGAGTAAGACATTCTCTCTAAATATTAAATACACTTTGCCCTTCATATGTTTTCTTAATCCTTTTAATGTTAAATTTTTTTTTTATTGTATTTAAAAAATAAGATTTATTATTAGAATATTATTTATTGTATTTTTAAAATAAAGTAATTGTACACATAAATTTAATGTATCTTTTTAAAAAATAATTAAAGCATTGTTAAATTAGTTTAAACAACTTAAAAAAATAATTGACAAAAATAACATTAATTTAGTATTAACTGGATTTGTTTTATTTTAACTAAAAGATGAATATGCAGTAATAATAATACTCTAAATTAATTTTTAATAATTTTGTTTCAAATAATTAGTACTTACAAAATAAATATTAACATAATAACTTGATTATACCTGAAATAAATTACGACAAAAGAACAAAAAATCAGATTATACCTGAAATAGATTACGATAAAACAGAATTAAAATTGTTAAATATACCAAAATAATAATCTTCTACATCCAAAAACATTCAATATACACTTTTACAGCAGATTTATAAAACAACATTAATTTAGCATCATAAACCAGAACAGCATATTACCTGTTTGTATTGTAGGTGGTGTCGAATGAAATAACATCTCCGAAATACTCACAGGTAGCCCTGCTTCTTGCGTTCGCCCAAAAAGCAAGCTTAATCGACTTATCGTCCTCGAGTTTGAACTCGAAAAAGAAATTCTGATTCTTCTCTTTCATTCTTAATAAGTATTTTCCGAATTCTTTTGCATCCTCTAGTTACGAAACACTCCGCACTTCTCTCGTGATGTAATTTCTCACATCTTTTTCGATAAAATTTAACTCGCGGTGACCCTCAACGGCTGCCACAAATGATTGGTAAGTTTTGCTTGGTCTGATACCGGCTTCCTTGTTATTCTCTATTGTACGACGCACAGACATGCTTAGTTCCCTATACTGTTTAAGCATCTCTACTTGATTTAGACAGCAAGGATATGAATGATGCAACACAACCTTGGAAATGATCCAAACACCGATTTCCTTCAATATGTGTATATAAATTCTTGCGGGACAATTTAATCCTACTTAGGGGTTTGTCTTCTCCGTCGGAGATATTTTCGATTTCCATTTCCCCTCTATGCTACATGTAATCAATTGATTCTTAATTTCGTTTCCCTTCTTATTTGTGCTCCAAACTCTTGTAGAAAAACCTGCAGCTTTCGAATAATTCTTGTAGAATTTTGCAGCATTTTCAATGGTGTTAAAAGTCATCCCAATCTTGAGAACAAACTGCTCATCAACATTACAAAGAAGGGCTGCAAAATACACCTAAAAAGTCCAAAATACACCATATTAAAACAAGCATAAACTATAGAATGCAAATACAACTATAAAACCATCATAAAAAATAACAAAAATCAGATTCATGAATCATCATCAAAAAGAAACTAAAACAATTCAACTAAAAGAATAAGACAATTCACCCTCAGTCACGTGAGAAGTCATAAACTGTAAATACGCCCAAACTTTCTTAAGGTACACCCAAATGATCCTGATTTACACCCGAAAGTCTGATATAAAATACAGAAAATTCATCAGAACTAGTACATTACATTCAATTCAAACAACAAACAATGAACAGCAAATTTCACAGGTAAGGTTTATAACATTATTCAGCACCACAATCATAAACTACTAACAAAAATATTAACTGAAAATAAATCACACCTCATGAACTTCATTGGATTCAAATTTAAAATCCACTTCGCTCTGGTTCAGCTGACAATCTGAAGTTGAATTATCCATTATTTTTAAAACGATTTCAGAGCTTGATTTCAGAAACAATAGAAATCGAGAAAAACGAAGAAAGAGAACACAGAGAGAAACGCAAGTAAACGGCGAAGGAGAACGCAGAGAGAAACGCACGAAAGAGATCGAAGAGAGAATGCAAGAAAATACAGAAGAAATTCGAAAAAGAAAACGAAATCCTTTCGAAAAAAGAAGTTATATATTCGCGCGTTGATTGATTAAAAAATCTGTTAAGGAGGCGCGTGGACTAGACCTGCCAGAAAAAACGCGTTTTAGGGGTAAATGAGTATGAACTTGTAAAACTTGTATAACAAACGGGCTTGTATATGGAGATTAATTCTTAATTTTTTTATCCAGATTTTAAATTTTAAAGTTTTTACAATTTAAATTACATCTTATCTAAATTTTAAATTTTAAAATTATTATAATTTAAAATTTTTAATTTATCAAGTTTTTCAAACCAAAATAAATTTATCCAATCCAAATAACAATTACTAGAATCAGAAAAGATAAAAAAAATTTAATTAATATAACATAAAATCTTATCATTTGAATTTAATTTTATTAGGTTTTTTAATTCAAATAATAAGAATTTATGTTATATTAATTGAATTTTTTTTATCCATTCTGATTCTAGTAATTGCTATTTGGATTGGATCAATTTATTTTAGTAATATTAAAAATTTTAAATTACAATCATTTTAAAATTTAAGGATAAAAGAAATTAATTTGTCCTTTTATCTTATTTGAAACTGATTTATTTAATTAACTATTATGTTAATATTTATTTTTTAAGTACTAATTTATTTGAAACAAAATTATTAAAAATTAATTTTGAGTATTATTATTACTGCATGTTTATTCGTTAGTTAAAATAAAATAAATTCTGTTAATATTAAATTAATGTATTTTTGTCAATTATTTTTTTAAGTTATTCAAACCAATTTAACAATGTTTTAATTAGTTTTTTAAAAAGATATATTAAATTTATGTGTGCAATTACTTTATTCTAAAAATACAATAAATAATATTTAATAATAAAACTTATTTTTTAAATACAATAAAAAAAAAAAGAATTCTAACATTAAAAGAGTTAAAAAAATAGATACAAAGAACAAAGTGTATTTAATATCTGAAAAGAGTATCTCACTCTTTTCTTTTTATACATCCATACTCATCTTTAAGAATGAGTTTTATGTTGTTTCATATTTTTTTTCTTTTTTTCTTGATAAAAATAACATTCCGTAATTAAACTATTAAAGTGTATTAACTTTTCTAACTATAATTCTATTTTCTCTTTTTTAAGTCATCTTGCAGATTTGTAAACATTCATATTACGTATGTGTTGTTTTGTTTGTGAATAAAAAAAGAATATCTATACAAATAAATCTGTACCATAGTATGACCCAAACTATTATAGGATGCCGCGATTTATAGCCAATTCGTATTTTTCAAAAATTGCTATAGGAGTACCATAGTTTATATTCAAAATTGTTTTTTTTTATAAATCACTGTAGGATATTGTAATTTATGTTCAAATGCTAAAACGTTGTAGGCAATAGCAGTGTACAATATAAAACTAAATTCTGGATATAACTAGTTTTAGATAGTTACATTTGCATAAATATAAATTCCACTTGTTTTATTTGTGTCGTTTTTCTTATATGTTGTGTATATTCTGTATCAATAAATCGAATCAAATAAATTACACTATATGAATAGTAAATAAATGGTAAATTAATAAAATTACATCAATGTCCTAAATTGAATTGGGTTTATATGTATATTTTCTTTACAATTTTATGTAAATTGATTTGATTTACGCTATTTACATGTAAATTTAATCAATTTGATTTGATTTACAACTAGTACAGAGTATGTATGGTAATTCGAATCAATTAGATTCAATTTACATAAAATTATAAATGAGACATGCATATAACCCAATTCGATTTATGACATGGTGTGAATTACTCTTTAATTTAATTTTAAAATTAGTTTAATTATAAAAAGACAAAAATATACCATTTTAGAATTAGACTTTAATTATTTCAAAGACTAAAAATTTATATTAAATTTAGAAAGATAAAATTATCTCTTTTAAAAATTAATTTTAAAATTATAAAGTATTCATTTAAATATTAATAAATAGACAGAATACCCTTTTTAGTATTAATGTTGTTTAAATGCATTAAAAAAATAATATATTTACAAAGTGTTCTGTTAGGGTTTCTTAGTGCTCTGTTAGGGTTTCTTAACGGAGTTCCTACTGCTGTCAAGGCTACATTATCAACGTCAGTTAAATCTCAATACAAGTCTACGTAATCTGCATGGCTGAGACAACGAGGGATGAAGATCGGACCCAAGAAGACAACCGGAAAGGAGGTAGGAATGTGATTCTACTGGAAGAGGCAGACATATCAGAAGGTATTAATGCTTGCTCTAATAGTCTCTATGGCAGACTCTTTGCTTCCAAAACCTTCTCAATTGGAACCATGGGGAATGCATTAAAGGCTATATGGGGAAACCTGGAAGGATTTAGCGTGAGTGACAAAGGGGATAATTCCTTCCAATTCTTTTTTAATAAAGAAGTGGATGTCTTGCGTGTTGAACGTGGTTCTCCATGGCTATTCAAAGATTATGTGCTCCATGTCAAGAGATGGAAGGAAGATTAGAACTGTGATAAAGAGATTATTTCCAATTTTCCAGTTTGGGTTCAATTTTGGGGTTAGCCAAAATCGTTTAAAACCCTCGAAGTTGGACATAAATTGGGAGAGAAACTGGGCACAGTGTTGGAGGTAGGTAAATTTCATATGCGAGGCAGAGAAACTAGGATTGTGAAGACCAAAATCAATATTGATGCTGCCAGGCAAGTGAGAGATCAGTTAATAGTGGCAGGACCAAATAAAAAGGAGGTAGAAGTGGCACTGCGCTATGAGAGACTTAGAAAGTTCTGTACCTATTGCGCAAAATTGGGGCACGAGGTGAAAAACTGCCATGATCTGCTGAAGGACACAGAGAGTGATATGGTAAAAGAAGATGACATTGGCGAATGGGTTAAAGCCAGCCAAGTGGGAACGCGAATCTACTCCGAAAGAGAAAGAACATTCAACAACTCAACCCAAAATCAGAATAAGGCCACTCAACGTAAGAAAAAATCGGTCTTTCTTATTGGAAGAATTTGCAGGGATGTCAATGCAAGAAGGGAAACAAAGTTTGAAACCACAAGACACTGGTAACAGGGCAGCACCTGAGTCACCTCAATCAGCCAATTCTAGAACAGAATGCATGGAGGTTATCATAGCTGGTCAGTCCAATACCAAGGAGGATGAAGGGCAGCTTATGCAATTCGCTATTGGGCAGTGTCTCACCACAGAGAAAGGTAGGAAGTGGAAAATGTTAGCAAGACAAGGTGCTGCAGAGTCAGATACTAAAAGTGAACCCAAAAAAAGGTTTATGAGTGGTATAGCTGAAGGATTTACAAAGAAAGCAAGAACAGAGGATGAAAATGTAGTTGAACAGATGGTGGAGGGTGCCAGCCTACAAATGGCACCCAAGGCGCCATGAGAACTATAGTTTGGAATTGTCGGGGTTTGGGGAGACCCCTGACAATTCACACCTTAAAAGGGATCTGTAAATCCCACTCCTCCGAGATTGTGTTTATAAGTGAAACAAAGAACCAATCTCGACAGGTGGAAGCAAAACTTCGGGTATGCGGCTACGAAAACTGGCATATTGTTAACCCGGCAGGAGTGGCAGGAGGACTTGTGCTAGCTTGAAAGGACAACATCAGTGTTCAAATTATTAGCAGTGGAGAATTCTTTATGGCAGCCGAAATTAAGGAAGTCGGAAGCAGTGAGGTATGGGCGTTCATTGGTGTCCATTTAAGTTGTTTGGAACAAATTCGATCCTTACAGTTTGAGGAGCTTACAACAATGAGCCAACACCTGGAAGGAAAAGTGGTAATAGCAGACGATTTTAATGCTATAACAAGCCAAGCGGAAAAGGAGGGTGGAGGCCAAAAATCAGCAACCACTATTGCAACATTCACTAATTTTATTGACAGTAACGAATTAGTGGATATTGGAATGGTGGGGCGCCCTTTCACGTGGACAAATCGAAGACAAGGAGAGGATTTGGTGAAGGAGAGGCTTGACCGCTATTTAGTTGCGATGGAATGGAAGTTGAAGTTTTCGAATGTAGTGGTGCACAGGCTCACAGAGTCAGGCTCAAATCATGCTCCAATTTTGATGGAAACCGAACCTCAATCATGGCATAGTAAAAGGCGGTTTAAATACTAGGAACGTTGGTGTGGAGAAGAGGATGTCAAGAGAATTGTTAGTGAAGTGTGGAGAATGGAAGTTGTAGGCTCGGCTATGTTCTCCTTGTCCCAAAAGTTGAAAGTTTGTAGACATAGACTAGTTCAATGGCAGAAAACTCACAAAGCAAACTCCTGGAAAGAAATTGAGGACCTTCAAGCTAAACTAGAGGAGTTGCGGGTGGCTGAAATCAATGGGGGAGAGGAGGTTACCAGTTTGGAGGAGAAGTTGGAGCTGGCATATTTGAAAGAAGAGAGCTATTGGCGAGAAAAATCTAGAGTCAAGTGGCTAAAAGAAGGAGATCAGAACACTAGATTCTTTCACCAGAAATTTCAATCAAGGATGCGAAGGAACATAAGTTGGAGATTAGTGGGGAGGGACAATGAGATTGCATCAAAACCGGAGGATATTGCAAAGGTAGCTGAAGACTACTTTTGCGATATTTTTACTTCTTCTTGTTCGGCTGATCCGAATCCATACTTAGAGGATTTGGAGCCTAAGGTTACAGCTTCCATGAACCGTAGGCTCCAAAGGCCAGTAACTATGGATGAGGTCAAAAGAGCTACATTTAGTGTTCATGCTCAGAGTGCTCCTGGTGATGACGGGTTTACAGGTAAGTTTTTTCACTTTTTCTGGGATATAGTTGGAGGTGACGTTTTTAAGGTAGTGAGAAGTTTCTTTCACAATGGTAAAATTCTAAAAATCTTCAATCATACTCAAATTTGTTTGATTCCAAAGGTGTCAGATGCCAGTGACATGACTCAAGTACGACCGATCAGTTTGTCTTCAGTTATGTATAAAATTATTTCTAAAGTTATGGTGCACCGATTACAAGGTATTATGAATAAAATTATAAGGCCAAATCAGAGTGCGTTTCTCAAAGGTAGACTCATTTCAGATAATATTCTAATTGCCCACGAATGTATGCACTATTTGAAAAATAAGAGAAGTGGGGCAGAGCATGAGATGGCTATTAAACTAGACATGAGCAAGGCTTATGATAGGGTTGAGTGGCATTTTTTATGGTATATTATGGATAAGCTGGGCTTTGATGCTAAATGGATTAACTGGACTAAGGAATTGGTAACGACTGTTTCTTATTCTGTCGTTGTGGAAGGTCAACCTTTTGGCTATTTTAGACCAAATAGGGGCATCCGACAGGGTGACCCCTATCTCCATATCTCTTTCTTTTTGTGCAGAAGGGCTTTCCTTCTTGCTACACAAGGCAGAGCAAAACAGATTAATTCAAGGAGTTCAAGTTAATCGGAGATGCCAAACAGTTAATCACCTTTTGTTTGCTGATGATTCAATCTTGTTTTTGCAAGAGCGCACCTAATACAAGCCAAAGTATTCTAGAATTGCTAGAAATATATGAGGATTTCAGTGGGTAAAAAGTCAATTTGAATAAGTCGGCTATCTTTCTCAGTCACAACACACCTCAAAACACAAGACTAGAAGTTGCTCAGACACTAAATATTGAACATATCGGAGCACAAGACAAATACCTGGGACTGCCCTCTATAGTTCAAAAATCAAAGAAAGCAACTTTTGGAGCTATCAAGGATAAAGTTCAGAAGAGGATTATGGGTTGGAAAAGAAGTCTATTGTCATCAGGTGGCAGGCACACGCTATTGAGAGCGGTGGGGGAGGCGATTCCTATTTATACACTCTCTTGTTTCAAGCTCTCGGACACGCTGTTGACTGAGATTCATAGCATGCTTTCGCAATTTTGGTGGGGTCAAAAAGGCACAGAACGAAGAATGGTTTGGATTAAATGGGACACAATGACGAGACCGAAGAAAGATGGAGGGCTGGGGATCAAGGACCTAAGGGCACAAAATTTGGCTTTATTGGGCAAGCAATGTTGGCGTCTAATGAAATACCCTAATTCTACTCTATCAAGAATGCTCAAAGCTAAATATTTCAGATATACAGATTTCCTACATGCAGAGATAGGAAGCGTACCGTCGTGGGGTTGGAGAAGTGTTCTTGAAGGACGCAAGGTGATCGAGAAAGGTTTGTTATGGAAAATAGGCTCTGGCACTAATGTTCGCATCTTCCATGATCCCTGGCTCCCACCATCAGTGCCCCTTAATGTCCCTCAAAATGCACTCACAATCCCACCAAATTTGCAAGTGTATTACGTTAGTGCGTTACTAAATCCTGATAGAAGCTGGAATAGAAATCTGATTGAGTCGATTTTTTCAGTTGATATATGCAATAAAATTTTTTAATCAAACCAACAGAGGAGGAGGATGAAGTTAATTGGTGCTGGACAAAATCTGGTATATATGAAGTTGGGTCAGGATACAAAATTGCTTATGGATTCTTTCATTCTCCTACTTCATTGAGGCCCCAGAACATACACAACAGAGTCTGGAATAGCATTTGGGAGTTGAAATTACCACATAAAATTAAGATTTTTCTATGGAAAAGTCTTCATGAAAAGCTTCCGGTGTTGCAACAAGTTCACAGCCGGTTCGCATCCACTCCTGCCACTTGTCCAAGATGCATGTTGAAGGCTGAATCAATTTCTTATGCTTTGTTCCAATGCCCCTTGTCTCCAATAATATAGAGTCTAAGCTTAATAACCCCTTACCTATGGATGAGAGAAGAAGATACCTTTTTCAATTGGTAGCAACGAGTCTTATCCTGGGTAGCGGCTCAATTCGACGGTAGACAAAAGACCCTCCTCATAGCGGCGCTGTGTTGGAGCACTTGGAAAGCGAGGAATCGATGTGTTTTTGAGAAGGTAATAAGCCCGGCACCAGAGATAGTGAAAGAAGCCAGCAATTTAGTGCGTGAACTCGTAAGCCATACCTGATAGATGCTGCTAATTTTCTTTACTCTTACTTTACTCTCTTTTAAGCTCTTAGTCTTTCAGTCACAGTTGATGATCAATGGGAATACCAAATTCTTTTGTACTTTCTTATGGAAACACTTTTATTTTATATTAATAAAATAACATTTATCTTTAAAAAAAATAAATGCATTAAAAAAACTAAAAATTTAAATTTAATATAAAAAAATTAAAATATCTTATTTAAGATTAATCTTAAAATGACAAAATACCTTTTAGGATTAATGTCATTTAATGGATTTAGAATGTTAAAATTTAAGTTTGATTTTAAAAGACTAAAATACACTTTAGGTAATTTTAAAGTTAAAAAATAGCAGCTATATAATTAAGTTTGTTTTATTGAATTAGAAAGAAGAAATTGGATTTGATTTTAATAAATTGAAATATAATATTTAATATTAAAATTAAACAATAAAAACTATTTTAGAATTAAGTTTATTTAAATGAATTAAAAAACATAATTTTAAATATTATAATGATTTCAATATTTTATTTAAAATCAATTTTAAAATGTCCAAAATATTCTTCTAGAGTTAATGGTGTTTAATAGAATTAGAATGTTAAAATTTAAATTTGAAATGAACGAAATTTAATTTGTTGGTCCATTTTTATTGTGGCTATCGTTGGTACTAGGGTAGGAGTGGCAAACGGGCCTAAACCTGTCGGGTCGGTCCGTGTAACCCGTCGGGTCGGCCCGTGTAACCCGCCAAAAAGGTGGGCCGGACTGAAAATTGGGACCGCCAAATAACCAAAGCCTGCCTAACCAGCACTGCTTAAACCGTGGGTTTTGGTAATTTTTTTGGCAAGGGGTATTTTTACAATTTTTTTTTTTGCCAAAACCCAACTTCTCCCAACCCAACTTACAAGAGAATAAAGATGAAAATTGAGTATTTTGGATTATGTTTATTTTGTTTTAGAGACAATATTTATAATTATGTTTTGGATTATATTTATTTTACTTTGGGAACAATATTTATAATTATATTTTGGATGAAAATTTGGTTTATAATTATGTTTATTAGATATTTATATTTTATAATTACAAAGACTTTAATGTTTGTGAATATAAAAATTATAATTTGTTTATACTTTTAGAAATTATAATAGTTAAAAGTAAAAAAATAGAAGAGATTTTTTTATGCCTTTATATATATTATTTAATAATTAAAAGTAAAAAAAAATATTTAGCGGACTTAGCACGTCAACCCGCCAGCCCGCCGTTAGGTGGGACGGGCTGAAATTCTGGGACCGCTTCACTAGGCGGAGCGAGATGAGCCAGCCCGTCAAAGGGCGGAATTTTGACGGAGTGGCTTCCCGCTTGCCACCCCTGTACTAGAGTATTATTACAGTATTAATTATAAATATCAACTTTCAACTAATATTTATATGTTTGGCTCATTATTTATTTTGTTTTTTTTTTCTTACTCTATTTTTTTATGTTTTGTATATCAGTTTTCTTCTTTTATTTTTTTTTTATCATGAAGTTGGATTATATACCGATTTGAAAAAGGAAAGTCATAATTAATTTATAAACATTCAACAATATATACAACTAATTAAGTTACAATATTTAAATAATGTTACATCAAAATATTTAAAGTACTTAATTGTCTAAAATATCATGTAAATAACCAACTTATTTAATTAAATTTAAATTATAAGATTTAATTGATAACTTAATTTCAATTATTATATATCTTCTTCATAATTATTTTTTATTGAAAATATATTTTAGAAGTTATTATTAATGTGTTTGTAGTTTAAAAAAAAATACATTAGTTACTTAATGATCCTATCAATATATATGTACCGCTGGATCAAATTAATACAGGATTGAAATAAATTATGATATTTTCTTTTTAAAATTTTATGGAGTTTTAAATCTCCAAACAATAAGAGAGTATTATAATAGCTACCTACTTACTAACATCACCGTCCTTTAGGTTGTGAATCATGAGATTTTATAAGATACATACATAGTGAACAAGGAGACAAGAAATTAGTTAAGAAATGAAAATCGATTATTTAATTATGAAAACACAACGATTTGGGCATCAAATTTTTTTTCCTTTCCTATTTAGTAAGTCTGATCATTTTTGAAAATAAATAAGGGTTTAATTAATGTTGCTAATAATAGAAAATTTTAAATAGTTTACGATAATAAAGACGTAACAAATGCATTGAAAATTTAAATTTTATATTTTTTTTTGTAAAAACATTTTTAATTGGAAATTTTATTATGTGCTATAAAGACATATATTAGCTAAACCTAATAAACAATGAGCCCAACTACACATCCAAACATTTTTATATCAAGTTCAACCAATCAGGTCCAAATTCAACAAGAACCAATTTTATTACACCAACGTGAACACACGCACGTATCAATGATTCTTCTTCATCTTCGTCTTCGCGTTCTTCTTTTTTCTTCTTTGCCTTCATACTTCTTATTCTTTGCGAATTTTCTCTCAATCATCATTCTTTTATTATTGTTGTTGTTGCTGTGTTTTTTCTTTTTCTTGTTTTAATTGAGTTTCATTTGGATCCAGAAATAAATTCAACGTGTTTTTGTTGATAATTGATTCTTTTTATTACTTGTTCAAAATTGAACTAATTTCGATTCATTTGTGAATTAATTGAGGTTCACTTGATACTGCTGATAAGTATTGACTAAATTTTTTTTTCTTAAGTAATTTTGATTCATTTCTTAGTTTAATTGAGGTTCATTTGAATCCAAAATAAATTGTATGTGTTTTTGTTGATGATCGACTTGTTCAAAACTGAATTAATCTTGATTTATTTGTATGTTAATTGAGATTCCGTTGATGCTGTCTGTTAAGTTTTGATCTAGTTTTGACCAAGTCTTCCCATATTTCTAAAACTTGTTTCTCTTTTTCTATCCAAAACTTTCGCCGTTGATTTCTCTTTCGTCGGAGCTCCGTTCATGATTTCGAGACCACCATTATACTCATCGTGAGTTGCCTTTTTCTTAATGGATTTAGTAATTTTGATTAGTTCGCTTTTTCTTATGGTTTTAAGTCTCCTATTTTAGTCCGTTGGAGTTAGATTCTAAGAATGTTGTAATTTGTATACTAATAATACTATGGTTGCAGATTTTTTGCAGAGATAGTGCTGTCGGTGATGCCACCGCTGTTGCTGTATGTGTGCGGGAAGTGGTTTACTAATTTTTTAATATTAGTGTTATTAAACCTGAAATTGAACCTGACAATTTAATATAAGTAAAATTACTACATAAACAGTAACAAGTTTACTTTGTGATTCATTGCTTGTTTAGGATAACAACTTGAGCCTATATGATAGAGTTGCAGGATTGAAGAGGTGAAATGATTCTATGTAGAATATGTAGAGATTCTTCTCATTTGTGTTTTAGAGAGATTGTTTGCGTTTTCCTTCTTGATCTGGAGAATAAAGTAAACTAAAATAGTTAGGAATAACAAGAGTCATTACAAATTGTACGAGACTTATTTAGTTATTTATGATATTTGGTGTAAAATAGATAATTTGACACGCCCACTGAGATAAAATTTGAAAATTTGAGTCTCCTGATTGTAGGAAAACGCTGGCAAATTTTTTAAAATTCTTAATGTCACACGGAAAAAATTAGAGAGCAAAATTTTTCGACAAATGTAAGGCGAGAGGAATTATAGCACAAATTGTTCAAAATACAAATGAAAGAACTGAAATAGGGAGTTTGAAATCGTTTATGGATGACTTAAAGGGTGAAAAATGCCAAATATCAGTATGCTAAGTAAAAATAAAAGTTTAAAAACACTGATGACATGATCTCATGATAAATAAGTTTATCTCTAATCACTGGATTTTCAGTTCAATATGGCGAAGAGAGCTTAAATTTGCAAACCAACAAACTGAAGTGCGATTCGTGACAACAACCGACCTAAAAAATCAATGTCGTTAACAGTGTCTAGCGCTAGTGCAAGAACTGATGAAGGAATGAGAAAGAAATTAATACATATCTACAGCATGCGTTACAATAAGTTACAGAAACAAACTAGAGGCACAAAGGAATGCAACTGATTTCTCATTCCAGTCACTTTCTGATGTACAAAAAGCACATTATCTTGTAACATCTTATTAACTAACCTTTTTTGGCCAAAACTTCTAATCTTTCAACTTATGAGCTGCGGCAAGTTCAGCAGATAGGATAAAAGATGATTTGCCTGCTTCCCTTACATAACGCACATCTCCATTCATCAGCTTTAGAAGTTTTCTGCTTATGAGAAGGCTTATACCTTCTTCCTCTGATTCAAGCCCATTGCTCTCAAACATCTGGTTCAGCAGTGCTTCCGGCACCCCACTACCAGGATGTGTTATGCTGCATGTATTACACAAGTTATTGGAGTTGCGTTTAGCATTATTTTTATGTACAATCAATGTGAAAACAGTTTTGTTCTTTCAACAACTCATCGCCATGTCCCCTGTGACGATATGAATCCACTCTACACGGGACATGTGATGAGTAATTTGTGAAAGTTGTTGGAGTGAGTTTCAAAAATAGACAGACTTATGAACACATACTTGTAAGACTTTATAGTAGATGATTGAGCGAAAACATTTGGTGACATGGTAATACATGATTCGATGTTTTCACAAAATAAAATAAACTACTATTTTTACTCATGAAAGTTTAGAATGCTGACAAATCTACCCATGAATAAACAAAACTTTGTATCCATGAAAGATAAGGAACTACTATTTCTGCGATAAAAGTTTGGAATGTTAGACAAATCTATCTATGGATAAATTTAATGTTTGAGTACTTTTATCACGTAGAAACCATCTTTTGTGGGTAAAAGCTAATTTCGTTTAGTCATGGTTAAATTAGTCAGTGTTCTAAAGTTTTATGGGTAGAAATGATAATTTATTCAAAAATATTTTCACTGATAATGCATTAAAATCAAAGTCTATTTATTAGTTGTTCAGGTCAGTTTTTACATAAATAATGTAGCAAACAACGGGGAAATGGTTTAATGTTGACATTATAAGATATACATTACATATATAATAATAAGGAATTAGACACAACAGATTCAGATATGTTATGAAGAAAAAAACATAAAAAATAATGGAGTTTCAAATGCCTCGTGTGTGGGTGAATAGTTTACCTGAGCTCCAAATTAACAAGATGGACAGATTGCCCTATTTGTTCTTTGGTCAGAGTGGCTGTTACTACAACTTGACCTCCATTGGGTGTGAAGTTTATGGAAATCAATAAGAAGTCAGCTATGGCCTGCTGAAGCCTAAGACTATCACCGTATAAGGTTTCTGTCACAATTTGCTCTTTGACATCGTTGACTATTCGGATAGCTTTGGTGTTACTCTTTGCCATTACTTGACTAAGGGAAGCAACCAATACATCATGCAGAGTGAATTCAGCCATCTCAAGATCCAAGTAACTGTTGATCACAATGGGAAGAAAGGGATATATATAATTGTTACGAAAGAGTTCAAGACCAATAATGACAGAGTAATTTATCAAGCATCATAAATTCCTATTCTAAAAGCATACTCAAGTTTCTTCTGGATTAAACCGTTGTTATCTAAATATTTTTTATAACTAGATGACACCAAATGTTAGGACTCTACTACTTGTCCCTTATTTTTTTGGCTTAGCAAAAAATGAGGTTAACTTTCTAATTTTATCTACAATGAGGTTTCGAATTTGCGCTTCTATGCTGAAGTAGGAGCCTAGGAGGCCTAATTTATTTTTTCTTTCTTTTTGATAAAATCTGATTGATATCTTGTTAACATTAAAGAATCCAAGGATAATGCAAAATTTAAACAAAAGAAAAATCATAGCTAACATACCCATCAATGATGCTGTCAAGATCTGAGTCATCAAGAACTTTGCTAAGCTGGCACTGGCACTGAGCACTGGTGTGTAGGAGTTGCTTTTGTTCCGTTCCCAACTCAGTGGCCTCCAACATTTTCCGCGAAAACATCATCCCGGATAAAGGATTCCTGATCTGCCTCTTCATATAAGTTAAAGCTTTCAGTCTCTTCAAGGCAGTTTGTTCAGATATTCGCTGAACATGCAATGCTTGTTGCAGCTCTGGACTAGCTAGCTGCAAGAAGCAGAAGACCCCAGTAACTACACCTTCGACGTCCAATTTTTTACTCACCGAAAGCAGGCATTCTACATACTTCCCACTACGAGCAAAGAAACCAAAAGCAACCTTTGCTGTCTCCAAACCGGTCATGGCTTTATTAAGTACAATACCAAAATTAACAAAAGCTTCTTGGTTCTTAAGACGACAACAAGCCATCTGAGTCCCAAAAACCTCTCCTAAAAGCATTTTATCCATCACCTCTTCTCTCTTCCATCCGGTCACCTTTGTCATAGCTGCATTCCACTCACAACACCAGCCAAATTCATCAGTTCCAAATATTGGGGGGATCAATGGGTTGGGATTCTGTACAATCGCCTTGTAATCACCTTCAATTCGGGTAAATTTATCCATGACAGTCTTCTGAGCTGTGATGTCTTGGGCCACAAAACAAACCCCCACAACATTATCATGAATATCCCGGCTTGCGCAAGCATTAACTACCAATCTAATAGGACCACAATCAACTTTAGACCCATGTGTTTTGATCTCAAATTGGACGTTTTTCTCTTCTTCACCTAATTACATTTAACAGAAGAATTCAGTAATTTAAGAATACAAGAGGCAGGCAAGAATGCAAGAGAATGAACTGATTCCTCCAACCAAGAATCAGAAATAAAAGTGAACACTCAACTCCTAGCATGTTCCGCTCCTTCCCAAATCATGTGTATCTCAAAATTGAATGAAATTGTAAACAAGGCAAGCTATCTTTCCATAACTCTTTCATGAGTGCAATATTTGCGTATGGCTTTATATACACATGGCTAAATAGTGATAGATTCACATTACTGCTTCCTCTTTTTTCCCCAAGTATATATACGCGTTATTGTTAATTTTAAACTTTTTGTTCACAATGCTATGTGTAAAAGACAAAAAGAGAAGAGTTTATATCTTCACCAATTTTTTTTTTTTAAATATATTATATAAGGACAAGATGTAGAAGGCGGGAAAAAAAAGGCATACCTTTCAATGCCATCTCAAGCATCTTCTTGACTATACCAACTGAAGAGTTCTCAATGAGCGTGAGAAGATGCTTCCCTATAGCATCACCAACCGAAAGGCCAGTCAATTCGGCAATCTTTATATTCCATCCATTAACCAGCCCATCAACATCTACAGCCAGAATAGGTACTGTTGCAGTTTCAATTAATCTAACCATCTCACTCGTCACGGCTTCCAGTTCCTGCATCCCTTCAATCCTCAAATCATTCAGCCTTGTATTTATTGCATTTGTGGTTATGTCCATACTATCCATCTCTTTGAATGCATTTCTGAGTATTAGCTGCAATGAATGAATAGCATCCATCTCGTAGTCTTTCCACGGTAAGCTCCTTGACTTAACAACTTCAAGGAAAGCCTTGAAAGATGACCGTGGATGCATCCTCCTGCCGTCGTCCTTTTCACCAGGGTCATGCTTTGCACCGCCCCATCTGATTTCTGCAGCTGTGTGTGATCGAAACCAGAAAACTATGTCTTTCTCAGTTATTCTAACCGCTGCCATTCCACATACTACATCACCAAGAGACAGAGCCCCTGGGAACCCGGCATCATACAAGCTATCTGTACTAAGACCTGTGGAATCCATATGGTGCTCAGACAACCACAAAGCTATCTCTCTTATATGAGATTCAGTAGGTGTTACTCCTAATCTCCATACCTTGTTTTTATACAAGAGGGAAGCCCCATCACATTTAACTAGGTCCATTATATTAGGGCTTTGTGATACAATTCCTAGGGGTGCATCTCGCATCAGCATATCACACAAGAGCGTCTGAGTGCGAAGGATATTCTTTTCAGTAATCTGATATTCTAACTCTATTTCTCTGTTGACATGGATGGCAAATACTTGTGTCAGAAACTCACAAGCATACCTTAGAGGAAAAGGAACAAACCTGGGAGTAGTGTTATGACAAACAACTAAGCCCCAGAGTCGCTTTCTCTTTTGTGGCTGAACAGCATCAGAGTTGTCCGCATCTTCATCGCTGTCATTGACTATAACTGCCATAACTAGGGAAGCAATTGAATCCATGTTTGACATGTATTGCAAATGGCAACTATGAGGAGCTCTTAAGGTTGAACCACACAAAGTCAAATCGAATGGCAGCTTCTCATCTTGAACAACCTTTACATGTTTTGCATGACAATCAACAATCATACGGACCTTGTTCTTCAAGAACAAAAAACGTGCAGCCTGGGGAATATCAGTGGACGGATAGTGCAAACCAAGATATGGTTCAAGTCCTGGCTTTGTTAACTCAGCAATCACTTCCCCATGATCATCCTCATGAAATTTATAAGCCATCACCCTGTCATAACCCGTGAGTTCAAAAACTTCTTGAACCATTGTATCACATAGCCTTTCCATGCTCCCACTAGGCAAAGACTGCAATCGGGTGATTGCTTTCGCAGCAAGCTTGTAGGATTGCAGAGCACCTGCTGCAGTCATAGGAACTTCATAAGGCTTGACGGGCTCAAAGTCAATAATCAAACTACCAGTAACACGATGGAGAATAGCATAGAAGGGTTTCCCAGAAGTCTTGCAATGAACTAGGATGGGGTTAAGAAGATGAACTTCTCCAAATCCTAGTGCTTTCTGCAATGCCGAAGCACTTGGAGCAGTGAAAATAGTTCTTATGTCGGTGCCAATGCCAAGGGCAGGGTGGTCACCAACACTGGGAACAGCATGACTCGCCATGGTCAGCATCTCTGGTGCATTCTCACTGTAAGCAATCACCTTGCATGTTTTCTCATCCAAGGCCAGCAAGCACCCAAAGGGCTGAATCATCTTGCCTTTCTGTATGTGATGGAGGTAAGCTGTTGTTACTTTATCTGTTCTTGGTTGATTTTCTCCATCAGCTGAGCCGGAGGCGCGCACCGAACTAGAGTAGTCAAAGGAACTACCAGACTCCTCAAAACTAGCATGGAGCTTTGCATCTACAGTGGTCTGAGCAATAATCCTAGCGCTATGTCTTGATCTCCCCGAATTGCTAGAAGATTGGCTAGGCCTTGAGGATGACATTTTCACCGAACTACAATTGAAACAATAGAAATAACACAATTAAGTTAAACTGGATTATTATTAGAACATACTACAAAGATACAAAATCTTTGTAATCCTGCTCATTATAGCAATTCAAGAAGAGTGGCAGCAAATTTCAACATGTTTTCAATATGGCAAAAAGGGCTTCATTCAGCAAGTAATGTAATGACCCAATCAAGGACAAGTTAAATTTCTTCAAATCTCACGTGAATAAAATTGCCTATTACATCATTATCCATATAATTACTCTTAATTATGATGTTCTCCTAAGAAGGAAAACAACAATATCCCACTTCAACTCAGATGGACTCACAACCGCATGGCTCATTCTTACTCTTAATTTTCAAGAAAAACAACTAACAATGACGATCTCAGTTTCTTCATGCACAATTTAAGTGTGATTAAAGAAAAAAAAGGAAAATACATGAATAGAACAAAGGAAATGAAGAAACCACAACCACCACCACAGCAGCAAATAGATAACTAACATACCTAACTACCAAAAACAAAAGAAAGCATGCTAAAAAGAAGAGAAAAGGTAACTAAGCTTACAAGAAAGAAGAAGCCTTGTAGTGTTGTTAACAATGAGGAGAGGAAGTTGGAAGAAAAAGCTGGGCTTTAAAATAAGCAAGTGCCTGCTGCAGTTGAAGAAGAAGAAGAAGAAGAAGAAGCTCTATTCATGAAAGAAAACCTCGATCAACGGCAATCTTATGTGTGTCCCCCCCAGAAATTGAAACCCTCAAATCCAAATCCAACTTCCAAGTTCAGCACTCAGCACTGCTGCTACTACTACTCATCACTGAGGAGGGGACCGCCATAACACCAAACTTGTATTATATATAAAATTTATAAATAAGTAAATAAATGTTGGGCACTATAAAAACAAAGAAACACCATGTGAATATGGTCGAATGAAATGAATGAATGAATGAATAAAATAATAAAAGATGGGGATAATGATGGTCATGGAATAGTTGAAGTTCCCTCTGGAAGGGGATTCTCAATTCTGGCATGTATATATTATTATTTTAATTATTTTAATTCGGGAAAGACACACTAAATTGGGCAAGTGGGCATTTGGTTTGGTTGCTAAAGTGGACAATAATGACAGTTACATGATGATCACGCATCACGCATACCGATTAAAAAAAGGGGCAAAACAAAATGAGAGTCGCAAGATGGGGAAGCCGCGTTTTATTTTTTTAACTAGCTAAGCTTACTGCCAATTGCTTCCCTTTCCTTCATTCCATTTTTGGGGATCATGTCGCCGCCTCGCCCTCCACCTTCCAAGCTTGCATCACTCCAGCCAACGCCATACTAAAATCACACTCTCACCTCTGCCTTAATTAATCATCGTTTTCTTCCCTTTTTTTTATTTTTCCTTCTTTATTTTTTAAGTTTCGTAATTTAGTTAATTAATCAGCTTTAAAACTCGAGTCAACTATACCCCTGTAGATGTCTTTAAAGTTTACTAATTAGTTAATTAACAGTGCAATTATGCCATGTAAATAAAAACGATAAGCTACTAAATTAATTATTCCTATAAAATATATATTAAAATATAAAATATATATTAAAATAATTAAACAATATATATTTATGTATAAATATATTATAATTAATTTTTTTATATACATAGTATTTTTTTAATAAAAAATTTTAGAAATTAATAATTTTTAATAATTTTAATTATTATTTCATCAACATAAATATTAAATTATTTTTAATAAATAAATTTTATTAATTTATATATATAATTTTTAAAAAATATAAATACAAATTATATTAATTTATATATATAAATTTTAATAAATATAAATACAAATTATTATTAATTAAGTGTTGATTTAAAATAATAATATTTATTAGTTACGTAACATTATTGTTTTCTAATAGTAGGATATTGAAAAAATTATTGAAAGTGAAAAAAATTGTAAAAGAAAAAAAACATAAACAAAAAATTATTTTGAAGTAAAAAAATGGATAAAATAATAAAATGATATTTTTATACTATCAGTAAATTTTTAACTTCTATTATATGTAAATTTTAGGACAATTTATTTTAATAAACCAACTCTAATCTAAAATTATGCAAATTCTTCAAACTCTAAAAAATTATCTGAATGTCCCAAATTGTATTTCTACATAAATCGAATTTAATCAATTCGATTTATCCAAATACGTACTAAATCGAATCCATGAGATTCGAATTGCATGCAAATGGATTTCACGTGTAAATCGAAACTAATGGCTTCGAATTAAATAACCACACTAAATCGAAACAAAGAGATTCAATTTTCAATTGCAAGTAAATCGAATATATTCAATTCGATTTATACACGTGAACAAAATTCCATGGTAAATCGAAACCCATAGATTCAATTTGCATGCAATAACTCTCTCAAGTAATTCGAATCCAATGGCTTCGATTTATAGTGAATGTGGCTATATATACAAATCGAGTTTCATTTATTCGAACTACAAAACATACAAACCCCACACCCAACCCCACCATCCAGATCCGAAATTATCGGAAAGCAGCCTGAGAAAAATCAAAGCTGAACACATGGAAGACAACCCGAATCGTCTATATTGGCTAGATGGAGTCGCGCATATTGTTGGCGCCATTCACCTCGAGATTAGTGAAAAAATTTTTGTTTTTTTAAACATAAATTACTAATTCTAGTAATGTTAACATAAATCATGTGGTAGTTCGTTATAGTCTTTAATTAGGGATTAGGAAAATATTTTTTTAATATAAGTGCAGATTAGAAGTAGTAAGCTATTAGGTGGTTAGATTTTGATAACTTGAAATGGGACTTAAGAAGGTTTTTAGGGTTGTAGGATATGTTAGACTTTTGAAGTTATTAGTCTTATATTCTTGGAGACTTGGTTTATGAGTAGCGTTAGCTATAAATTTTTTGAGTTTTTTAAAAAAATTAATATAAATATTTTTTGTAATTGTGATTTATTGAGTTAAATAATTATGATTAGAAATGTAAGATATGTTAGATGACTAAAGCTTGAGCTTTATTGTAAACAAATTCCTAAAGTTAGAGCATACAATGTTTATTGGTTTCAGAATTTTATGCATTGAAAATGTCTTGTGACGATTGTGATAAGGAATTTTCTATCGTTGTGCTGCTCCATCGCTGCATCACCAGCATGAGACGATAACACGGTATGTCATTGGACGATAGGATCGTTCCGTACTTGCAGATGGCCTGTTTATACCATCTTGTAAGACTGAACGAGCCTTGGTTTCGGTTGGACGAGCCATTGGTCAGCGCATTCGTGGAGAGATGAAGGCCTGAGATGCACACTTTTCACATGCCGTTCGGGGAGTGCACGATCACGCTCCAAGATGTGACATACCAGTTAGGCCTCCCGATCGACGGTCAGTATGTCAGCGGATGCCTTACGAACTTTGTGTGGCATAACAAGGGGCCGCCCAGCGTGGGTATGATTTGAGGAGCTGTTGGGTGTTTTGCCTCGTGCGAACTACATCGACAAGTTCATGGTGAAGTGCACATGATTTCAGGAGATACAACTCCTGTATTCTATATCTCTTTAGTCCCGAAGCCAACAGGTACTCCCGGATCACTCTGAGGGGCCATGGCATCCAAGTCCAGAGCTGAGAAATGGGGGGGGGGGGGAGTACTGATTAGTACCTGAACTAGATGCTCCCCCACCCACAACTAGAATCTCCGTGGTGTGTCATCATCACTGCATCAGCTATTGTGGCGGACTCCACATCATCATCATCATCGTCATGTAATGCATCCTCTACACCATCAGGTACTCCAACCTCACCGAAAACCGGGACCATTGGAGGAGAGCCGGGAGTCGCAATTGCAACCCCTCCAATGGTCCAGTCTCACTAATCCCTGCATCACCACTGCAGTTCAAATTAATTGCAAAGGATGGAGAAGCAACTAAAACAGTAAAACTGCCTTAGGTGCAATCTCCAGCACAACTGACGAGGCACCAGCAGGCATGGAACTAGAGCAGGCTGCATGTCCTAAGGATTGTGGATTCTAATTTGAACCTCCAGAACTAGATACCACATCCACAAGCTTTGCCAACAGCTCTGAAGTCCTTACCTCGGGAAACTAGCAACGATAATGGAGCGGAACTCCCAAATCTTCGTCACTGCTAATAACGAATGAATCATACTTCACATCATCGCATAAGACAAAAATTGGGATTCTATAGAACAACTTCTCCACCCGTTTCACGCCATGCAGACCTAGTTTTTGGAGTATACTATTCTTAAACTCAGTAAAAGTCGTGGAAGGTTTGAGAATCACACTCAGGGGGTCCTTATCAGTAAACTTAATTTCTGATCGCGTTTTTTTTCTTATTAGACCTTCTGTAGTGCACAAGAGCTACAAAACTCTCATCATTAGCATTGTGAATCTCACTATGGTAAAAAATTCATGTTGAGCTCGTATTTATAAACATTAGTACTCTATAAATCGAATTAATTGTCTTCGATTTAATCATATAGTGTCATACATACTAAATCGATCCTAATGGCTTCGTTTTACCTAAAAGGCTACGTAACATTATAAATCAAATTGAATGGATTCGATTTACTTACAATTGAAAATCGAATCTCTTTATTTCGATTTAGTGTGGTTATTTAATTCGAAGCCATTAACTTCAATTTACACGTGAAATCTAATTGCTTGCAATTCGAATTTCATAGATTCGATTTAGTACGTATTTAGATAAATCGAATTGACATAGAAATGTAATTTAAAACATTCAAATAATTTTTTAGAATTTTGAAAATCTACGTAATTTTAGAAAAGAGTTGGTGTATTAAAGTAAATTGTCCTAAATTTTACTGTAATTGAAAGGTGAATAGGTTTTACATTCTCACGTTATTAACATCGTTATTTTAAAAGAGCTTGATAAAAATTTAATCATTGTTTAGCTTGCTATATCTTACTACATTGATTCAAGAATAATCAAAACGTTACATGCATTCTCACTATAAAAGAATTTAATTCGAATAACTGTCTTATCCATTTAAATATTATAAATAAGCAAAAAGGCATTAATTATCATATTTTGTATTTGATAGCAAATATTTCGGTAGTAGAAAAAAATTTTTCTTATTTAAATAAATAAAAATAAATATTTTCATATCTACGCAAAATGTAGGGGTGAGTACGGGTAGCGGGTACTCGATTACCCACCCGAATTCGAACCAAACTAATCAAATTGGTTCTGGAACCGACGGATAATCGGGTCCAACCCGAACCAAACTAATGACATTTACTGATGATTGGTTTGGGTATCGGTTTTGGGGGCGCGGAACCTGAACCAACCCGTATATCCGATCATAATTAATTATATATATATATATATATATATATATATATATATATATATGACTTTTTATGTGTTTTCTAACTCATAACCCTAATCCTATCTCACTACTGTTTAGATTTTAATGTGTTTTGGTTTTAGCTTCTTTCAAAGATTATTCACTAGACTTTTGTATTTAACTTCTAATATTTCTATTGCACTTTTATATTTTCACTAGACAAGATTATTTACTATTAATATGTTTGGATTTTGATGAGTTTAGTTTTTAATGTATTTGGTATTTAATATGTTTGCATTATTTCTGTTGATGTTACATGTTTATTGTATTTCTTGAATTTTTAAGATAAAAATTTGCCAATTTAATTTTTTTTTATGAAATCGGGTACCCGCTACTTGAACCGAACCAATCCGCTCTTAATCGGTTTGGTTTGGTTCGGGTATAAGCACAAAAAAAATGCAAATCCAAACCAAACTAAACCAATTACTTTTTGATCGGTTCGGTTCTAATTTTACCTTGAACCTGAACCAAACCGACCCGTGCTCACCCCTAGCAAAATGTGAGAGATTGCGAATCCAAAACAAGTGACGCTTCACAATGGAAATATTAGGGTCAACTCATGGTTAAAAAAAATGGCTAATAATACCTCAATTTTTATGGTTAATACAAAAAAAAAAAAAATCATTCATCACATAACATTTCTCTTTTCAAATACCTTATTTCTAGAGAGGAAAGTAAGTCGAGGTGAGTTGAGGCACGCTAAATTTAAACTTAATTCACAAAAATTAAACTCAATTCATTATTTAATTTATTAACAAATATTAAAGTTTAAACTCGACACATTAAAAATTTACGAGTTGTTTCAAATAACATGAACGGAATATATAATTTCATATAAATAAAATATAACTTATATATTAAAAATCTATCAATTATATATATATTATCTATTTATAATCTGTAAATTATAATTTGGGTCTATTATCAAAATCATATATAAAAAAATAACTATAAAATTTTTGTCAAAACATTAATATATAAATATATAAATAGTTTACTTAGACTTATCATCTTCTAATTACGAGTTGTTTCAAATAACATGAATATAATATACAATTCCATATAAGTAAATTATAACTTATATATTAAAAATTTATCACTTATATATATTGTCTATTTATAATTTATAAATTATAATTTGCGTCTAATCAAAATTATATATATAAAAAATAACTATAAAATTTTTGTCAAAACATTAATATACAAATATATAAATAGTTTACTTAGACTTATCATCTTCTAGTTCATTATTTATTTAACATACAACAAAATAAATAAAGATATTACCATCTAAATATGACAAAAATAAAAAATAATGCACCCTCATATATTTAACAAACATGAATGTTATAATTATTTTATAATATTAAAAATTGAAAAAAAAATAAAAATCATAAATCATATACACAATATATATAACCTGGATGAAAACTCCACTACTTAATCCACTGGCGTGGTGCTACTGGATGCTCTGGTTGACTTGTCCGTTCCGCTTCTCTCCCGCTTTTGGGCGGTTCGTATCAATGGAATGACCCGAGCAGACCAAAGGACATACACAGCTCTGAATGGAGTCATACCAATGGAAGGATGAGTTGTAACAATACTCAGCCCACCTGTGCGGAATCAGCATTTGGAGCAGGTAACTGGATCCTCCAGAACCACAAGAATCAACCCCGACCTTAAGAGAATCCGGGGTGCCGGTTAGCCCGTCGCTTTATGGCTTACAGGAGTCGAAGTTGACGATCTCGAGAGGAAGAGCTCGCCCCGTCTGGCACATTCAGTGAGTCCGCGATCGCCCTCTAAACGATCAGAATAAGGAACTCCATCCGATCCCTATCTTTTATGCCGATCTCAGCAAGCAGTACCGGAAAAAAAGGAGTAGTTGCCGTTGTGGAAGGTGTGAAGCTTGCTTCCAGTCCTTCAATGGCGCTCACTCTGCTGTCTTGAAACCTAACCTTACCACAGGTATATATATATATGGTTAAGTATAATGATTTTTATGAGTTTAGTTAAAAATTAAAATTGTTTCTAAGTTTTTTTTATGTTTAAAATTGTTTCTAACATTAAATTTTATTTTAAAATCATCATTTCCTAATTTTTGGATAATATACTTTTCTTCTTTCCACTCACCATCATTCTCGTTTTTTCAATTTCTTTCGGTTTCTCCAATCTCATCTTCCCAACTCTCATCATAACTAAGTGCAATGGTATGATTTTTATTTTGAGCTTGGAGTAACAGTAGGACACCATCCATTCTTGATTTCTTGATACTCACATTGAATAAACCACAAAAAATATTTAGAAAAAAAATCGAAAAAGTAAAAAATTAAGTGCACAATTAAGTTGGAAAGAAGCAAAATCAAAAGAAAAAATCCAACACCCACCACAAAACTAGAGCAAAGCTACGAAGGACCTCACTGTCGTCGGAGACATCGCCGGTACCATCGCTTTTATCTAGTCAATGATATCAAATCTTGAGCTCCAAATTCTAAAAGATCCTTCTAATTCCATCTTTACGCTGCTCAAATTGGTTTTTGCTTTCTCTGAATTGGCCACACTTTACTCATCCAAGGATTTCTCCCTCAAAATCAATGACCTTCGAACCCACACTTCTCTCATAACAAACAACACAACAAAGATGCCTTCTTTTTTTTCTCTTCACTTTAAATTTGTATTTCCTCAATTTCTTTCACTTTGGGGATGTGTGCGGTTAGATGAGAGTAGGGATGATGAAGGATTGGAAAAATTGAGAGAAATTTAAAAATCGAGAATGATGAGTGGGAAAAAGAAGGGTTTGTTTTTTCAAAAATTAGGAAATGATGATTTTAAAAAAACCTCAATATTAAGGACAATTTTGAATACAAAAAAAAATATTAGGGACGATTTTGATTTTTGGCAAAAAATGATAAGGACCAAAATCGTACTTAACCCTATATAGATTAGATAAGATTTTTTTAAATTTTAAACTCCTAAAGATAACACTAGACAAATCAAATCAAATCAAATCAAATCAAATTAAATCATTTGACAAGACCAGAAACAAGTCAAATTTAAATCTAAACTATCTTACTTCAAATTTAAACAAAAGATGAGAAGTCTAATCAAAATCAACTAGAATTTCAAGTAATTTTCAAATCTGAAATGTGATGAACTTAGCTAGAAGCGGTTCTGATTTAGAAAACTTATTATGATTGCTTGCACTCCAAGTAACTTGAGAAAAACCATGTTCGTTGCACTCCAAGTTGATGTAATTTCACTTGAGGCAAACTCTTAGTCTTCTTGATATACGAGGTTGGCATAATGTAATTCTTCTAGTAATAAGATCATTGGCCTTGGCAAAATTACCATTCTACCTCTGTGCTAGCATTACAAAAATACCCTCTTGAGCAATCATTCTATCCCTCTGTAATTGAGTTAATAGTCAAAATCATCCCTTAAAGATACCTCGATCTCCATTTTCATCTCCGAAAGATAAAGTTAATCAAAGTCATCCCCGAAAGATAACGGACATGTTTACGTTCGTCCTTCCATCATCTCCTGCACTGAGGTGGCTAACGTTCTCTGACGTGTTCCGTTAACTGCCAGCGTGGACATAAACAAAACGATGCAGTTTTGATTGAATGGCCTCCAAGACTTGATGCGTCATCGTTTAGTGTCCAGAAGAGATTCAAAACATTGCAAAGCCTCACCCCCTCTCATAACAACCATATCTCTCTGTTTCGCTCCAAAACGTATCGTCTTCCTCAAGCTATGCCCTAAGCCTTTCACCCAATATTTGAACCAAGCCATCAATCTTTGTCAGTGTTGGTTGACGATTGAAACAGAATAGGTATCGCTATTCACTACAAGAAAACCGGCAGATAGCGATGGATATTTAGCGGTGTTTTTTTTAAACCGCTACTAAATAGAACATGCCAGCAGTTCTTGTGGCGGATTTGGGAGAGGCTACCAAAAGCTCTTATTGTGCAGCGATTTTGCTGTAACCGCCGCAAAATGTCGAGTTGGCGAATATACTTTGATACTCTTTTTGCAGCGGTTTTCTTCCAACCGCTGCAATATTATTTTTAACTTGAATTTTTTTTTTGTTTAAACATTGCCTTGTTAAATCTATTCTAGTCCTCGCTATTTTTTTTATGAAAAATATGTTTCAAACACTGCAAATTAATGATTAAATAAATTTTCGATTTTGTGTTACGTAAAAAATAATTCATTAATTAAAAAATATTTATAAATTAATATTGTATACAAATTTATGAATAAGGTTTTCTCTTGTACTATTAGCGCATTTTGAGTTTGTATTCAAACATAAATGGTAAAGAAAAAATCAAGTGAATGTCTGAATTCATAAAGTCAAAACAAAGTTCAATAGAGCATAAAAATCAGAATTACTAAAGTAGACAAACAATCATTGACTCAAAATTTCTCATCAACATCGTATTGACCTGGCCAGAAATACTCTGTAAAAAATCTACTACAGTCATGTGATAAAGGATCTGATAAGTCATCTCCAAACCATGGCTTTTTGTTCAGATCGAAGCCCTTTTTATAGCATGTACGTCATCTTCTCTATGTTGGGTGTATAAATTTTCATTGTCTTCTTCTGGAACCTTATTGAGCTCAACATTCCTGGAGATATCATATCCACAGGAGGAGATAGCATCTAAATCGTCTTCTGAATCAGTGTCTGCCCCATCTAGAGTCTCATCAACTATTTCGCCTGAATATTCAGCTGACACTAAATATATGTACATGCAACCAACAACATAAATCTATTTAAAAGAAAATGATAACTTCCAGGTCATTACCTAGTAATTAAGAAAACGAATTGCGAAATTATGGGAAGAGAACTTTAAACATTAACAAATACAAAATTAACAATTACCATTTCCTTCATTGGTAGTTTGGACAGATTTCTTGGAAAGAAGCTCTCTAATAGAACGTTCTATATACTTTAATTCCTCTTTTGAAGCAATTTCCAACTCAACAACATGCGTGTTATTAAAGCGCGTCTGCATCATAATAAAATGTATAGTTGATGGTCTTTTTTGTAAAGCATATTGTGTCTCTGTGATTCACTTTCTATGCTAGAAATTTATTTCTAACCTTTAATTCAGCAAGTATGTCTTCAGAGATCCTACCAACTACAAATGTCACAAAAACATATCCAAATTCCTCCTCGTACATTGATCCCCATTCATGAAGTTCCTACAAATTTTAGCATGAACGTAACAACTATCATTGGTTAAATGTTGTAATCATATATCAACTTAAAATACTTATTATTCAAATATAGTTGAACTCAAGTTTTTAAGGGTATGGCTAATGAACAAACCTGCACAGTAGCTTCGTTCGTCGTTTCCAAGTATTCGTTAGAACAAGATCGTCATGATATAGCCTCCATTGGGTCACTCACTCGCCTACATGTGAGAGACTAAAGATGAGTTCACAGCTTATGAAACCATTGCTATTATTGTTCCCAAGAGTGAAGAGTCAACAAACGCCTTCATCAAAGGGGTAGCAATCCAAGTGATCCTTACAAGCAACTGCAGTCCCTGATAAGGCAGCTATGATGGTAAGAACCCGAGGAAATAACATTCAACTTACGAGACCATATGTCTCTGGCAACCATAATTGCATGTTCCAATGAAGAGAATGGAAAGGCCATAGCCATTTCGTTAGCGAATGTTGTGCCTGCACAGTATGATGAGAAATCATCCGTTTTTATTTCTCCTGTTACAACACCATTTTATGTTAACTATTTGGGTCAATGATAACAATATTATAATTCAACGCAATTTACTTGATACCAAAATTTTTTTCATTGGAGACTAAGAACAACAACAATGATGATGACAACAACAAAGCCTTGAAAACTAACTTTTGCTAGCAACAATCGTTGGAAGAAATGAGAAACTGGTGGTATTCATGAAAATCAACAAGAAATGAAAACTTAATTCAAATACGAAAACACAGATAGTAATGTAACCAGCAAACTGCGTACATCATAAACAATGTTAAACTTATTAAACACACACAGATTCTCTATAAATGATGAACACGTTTTCCATATTTTCACTATGCCACATCATCGATGTTATTAGAAACATCTTTTATTGGGTCTTTTATATCATCATCCCTTGCCAACTGTAAATCACTGATGTCACCTGCCGCTGACATGTTCAACCCGGGCTGTAGAGAAAAAGCAGCTTCAACTTCTTCATTCTCTCCTCCTATGTCATACAAGTCTCGTGGTTTTACATGAACCACTACACTCCATTCTTGATCTAATTCATCACGTACATAGTACACGAGATGAGCTTCTGATGCCAATATGTACGGTTTATCATCTTCTCGATCACCGGTGTGAATCGGACGAGTGAAATTAATGCTGGTAAGGCCCAGATGGTCCTGTTTGATGCCTCTGCTCGTAGTTGTATCAGCCCAAATACATCTAAACAAAATCACTGTGAAATGGCAGCTGTAGTTCAATTCGATTATGTCCACAATTTTTTCATAATATGGAACATCACTAACAACCACTCTATTGTCACGCATGCTTGTATAAATTTTTGTATTGGATGAGACATAAACTCCACTATTTTGGATTTTTAGCCCGTCTTCCTTTGTGATAGTTCTAAACTTGTACCCATTGACGTTGTACGCCTCAAAACGTCTTGCCTGAAGCATGGGACTACATGCCAGCAACTTTATTTCTTTTGAATGTATAGTACTGTGGTGCACGAAATTGTGATGTCCAGGCTCAAACTATTCCTGGCACGTGAGCAAATTGGTACGCGTAATCGTGATTACACATTTATAATATGTCACAACTTCGATACAACTAACCAGCAAGTGCACTGGGTCGTCCAAGTAATACCTTACGTGAGTAAGGGTCGAATCCCACGGAGATTGTTGGTATGAAGCAAGCTATGGTCACCTTGTAAATCTCAGTCAGGCAGATATAAAGTAATAATGGAGTTTTCGAAAGTAATTAATAAAATAGGGATAGAAATACTTATGTAAATCATTGGTAGGAATTTCAGATAAGCTAATGGAGATGCTTTTCGTTCCTCTGAACCTCTGCTTTCTTGCTATCTTCATCCAATCAGTCTTACTCCTTTCCATGGCTGGCTTTATGTGATACATCACCATTGTCAACGGCTACTTTCGGTCATCTCTCGGGAAAATGATCCAATGCCCTGTCACGGCACGGCTAATCGTCTGGAGGCATCACCTTTGTTAATGGCTTCATCTTATCCTCTCAGTGAAAATGATCAACGCACCCTGTCACGGGACAGCTATTCATCTGTCGGTTCTCGATCATGCTGGAATAGGATTTACTATCCTTTTGCGTCTGTCACTAACACCCTGCAATCGCGAGTTTGGAGCTCGTCACAGTCATTCAATCATTGAATCCTACTCAGAATACCACAGACAAGGTTTAGACTTTTCGGATTCTCTTGAATGCCGCCATCATTCTAGCTTACGCCACGAAGATTCTGATTAGGAAATCTAAGAGATACTCATTCAGTCGAAGGTAGAACGGAAGTGGTTGTCAGGCACGCGTTCATAGGGAATGATGATGATTGTCACGTTCATCACATTCAGATTGAAGTACGAATGAATATCTTAGAAGCGAAATAAGATGAATTGAATAGAAAATAGTAGTACTTTGCATTAACCTTTGAGGAACAGCAGAGCTCCACATCTTAATCTATGGAGTGTAGAAACTCTACCGTTAAAATTACATAAGTGAAAGTCCAGGCATGGCCGAGATGGCCAGCCCCTCTGATCTAAGAACCAGGCGTCCAAAGATATCTAATACAATAGTAAAAGGTCCTATTTATAATAAACTAGCTACTAGGATTTACATGAGTAAGTAATTGATGCATAAATTCACTTCCGGGGCCCACTTGGTGTGTGCTTGGGCTGAGCTCTAACTTTACACGTGCAGAGGCCATTTGTGGAGTTGAACGCCAGGTTTTGATCCATTTCTGGCGTTCAACTCTGGTTTTGGATCCTTTTCTGGCGCTGGACGCCAGAATTGGGCAGAGAGCTGGCGTTGAAAGCCAGTTTGTGTCGTCTATTCTTGGCCAAAGTATGGATTATTATATATTGCTGGAAAGCCCTGGATGTCTACTTTTCAACGCAATTAGAAGCGCGCCATTTTGAGTTCTGTAGCTCTAGAAAATCTACTTTGAGTGCAGGGAGGTCAGAATCCAACAGCATCAGCAGTCCTTCTTCAACCTCTGAATCTGATTTTTGCTCAAGTCCCTCAATTTCAGCCAGAAAATACCTGAAATCACAGAAAAATACACAAACTCATAGTAAAGTCCAGAAATGTGAATTTAACATAAAAACCAATGAAAAAATCCCTAAAAGTAACTAGATTCTACTAAAAACATACTAAAAATAATGCCAAAAAGCGTATAAATTATCCGCTCATCACAACACCAAACTTAAATTGTTGCTTGTCCCCAAGCAACTGAAAATCAAATAGGATAAAAAGAATAGAATATACTATAAATTCCAAACTATCAATGAAACATAGCTCCAATCAGATGAGTGGGACTTGAAGCTTTTTGCCTCTTGAATAGTTTTGTCATCTCACTTTATCCATTGAGGTTCAGAATGATTGGCATCTATAGGAACTCAGAGTTCAGATAGTGTTATTGATTCTCCTAGTTCAGTATGATGATTCTTGAACACAGCTATTTTATGAGTCTTGGCCGTGGCCCTAAGCACTTTGTTTTCCAGTATTACCACCGGATACATAAATGCCACAGACACATAATTGGGTGAACCTTTTTAGATTGTGACTCAGCTTTGCTAAAGTCCCCAATTAGAGGTGTCCAGGGTTCTTAAGCACACTCTTTTTTTGCTTTGGACCTTGACTTTAACCGCTTAGTCTCAAGTTTTCACTTGACACCTACACGCCACAAGCACATGGTTAGGGACAGCTTGGTTTAGCCGCTTAGACCAGGATTTTATTCCTTTAGGCCCTCCTATCCACTGATGCTCAAAGCCTTGGGATCCTTTTTAATTGCCCTTGCCTTTTGGTTTTAAGGGTTATTGGCTTTTTGCTCTTGCCTCTTGGTTTTAAGAGCTTTTGGCTTTTTCTGCTTGCTTTTTCTTTTTCTTTCTATTTTTTTCGCCTATTTTTTTTTCTGCAAGCTTTGTTCTTTGCTGCTTTTTCTTGCTTCAAGAATCATTTTTATGATTTTTCAGATTATCAAATAACATGTCTCCTAGTCATCGTTCTTTCAAGAGCCAACATATTTAACATTCTTAAACAACAACTTCAAAAGACATATGCACTGTTCAAGCATACATTCAGAAAACAAGAAGCATTGTCACCACATCAATATAATTAAGCTAAGTTCAAGGATAAATTCAAAACTCATGTACTTCTTGTTCTTTTGAATTAAAATAGTTTTTATTTTAAGAGAGGTGATGGATTCATAGGACATTCATAACTTTAAGACAAAGTTACTAACTACTGATGATCATGTAATGAAGACACGAACATAGATAAGCACATATCATAGAAAACGAAAAACAGAAGAAATAAGAACAAGGAATGAGTCCACCTTAGTGATGGTGGCGTTTCCTTCTTGAGGAACCAATGATGTCCTTGAGCTCTTCTATGTCTCTTCCTTGTTTTTGTTGCTCCTCCCTCATTGCTTTTTGATCTTCTTTTATTTCATGAAGGATGATGGAGTGCTCTTGATGTTCCACCCTTAGTTGTTCCCCATAATTTTGTGGAGGAAAGTGCATTCGAGGCATCTCCAGGATCTCATGGTGATGAGCTTCCTGCGCCTCTTGAGCTCCATGAATGAGCTCTCTTGTTTGCTCCATCCTTTTCTTAGTGATGAGCTTTAGAGATGAATCTTTCCATCTCCCATGGCTCAGAGGTGAAAGCACTTGCCTTCCCTTTCCTCTTTGAGGTTTCTCTAGCCTTAGGTGCCATTAATGGTTATGGAAAACCAAAAAAAAGCTATGCTTTTACCACACCAAACTTAGAATGTTGCTCGTCCTCGAGCAAAAGAAGAAAGAATAGAAGAAGAAGAAGATATGGAGGAGATGGAGGGATGTGTGTATGGATGTGAGTGGTGAATGGAAAACAGAAGGGATGATCATGAATGGAGAGAGAGAGGGTGAGGTGGGTGGGGATCCTGTGGAATTCACAGATCCTGAGATGATCCTGTGGTGTCCACAGATCTTGAGGTGTCAAGGCATTTACATCCCTGCACCAATTTAGGCATGCAAAATACCCTTGCACACAACTCTGGGCGTTCAGCGCCAGGTTGGTGCCCATTTTGGGCGTTCAACGCCCATTTGCTGCCATTTCTGACGTTGAACGCCAGAACCATGCCTGTTCTAGCGTTCAGCGCCCAGAAGCTGCCCATTTTGGGCGTTCAGCGCCAGAACCATGCTCTGTTCTGGCGCTGAACGCCAGACAGATGCTCCTCCAGGGTGTGATTTTTCTTCTGCTGTTTTTGATTCTGTTTTTAATTTTTATATTTATTTTGTGATTCCACATGATCATGAACCTAATAAAACATGAAAAACAAAAATAATAGAGTTAGATAAATAAACATTGGGTTGCCTCCCAACAAGCGCTTCTTTAATGTCAATAGCTTGACAGTGGGCTCTCATGGAGCCTCACAGATGTTCAGAGCATTGTTGAGACTCTCCAACACCAAACTTAGAGTTTGGATATGGGAGTTCAACACCAAACTTAGAGTTTGGTTGTGGCCTCCCAACACCAAACTTAGAGTTTGACTGTGGGGGCTCTGGTTGACTCTGCTTTGAGAGAAGCTTTTTCTGCTTCCTCTCCATGGTTGCAGAGGGAAATCCTTGAGTTTTAAACACAAGGGAGTTCTTATTCCATTGAAGGACTATTTCACCTCTGTCAACATCAATCACAGCTCTTGCTGTGGCCAGGAAAGGTCTTCCTAGGATGATGGATTCATCCTCTTCCTTTCCAGTATCCAGGACTATGAAATCAGCAGGGATGTAAAGGCCTTCAACCTTTACTAACACGTCCTCTACTTGTCCATAAGCCTGTTTTCTTGAGCTGTCTGCCATCTCTAATGAGATTTTAGCAGCTTGCACCCCATAGATTCCCAGTTTCTCTATTACAGAGAGGGGCATGAGGTTTATTCCTGAACCAAGGTCACACAGAGCCTTAAAGATTATGGTGCCTATGGTACAGGGTATTATGAACTTTCCAGGATCCTGTCTCTTCTGAGGCAATGTCAGTTGATCCAGATCACTTAGTTCATTGATGAACAAGGGAGGTTCAACTTCCCAAGTATCAATGCCAAATAGTTTGGCATTCAGCTTCATGATTGCACCAAGAAACTTGGCAATTTGCTCTTCAGTAACATCCTCATTCTCTTCAGAAGAGGAATACTCATCAGAGCTTATGAAGGGCATAAGGAGGTTCAATGGAATCTCTATGGTCTCTAGATGAGCCTCAGAGTCCTTTGATTCCTCAGAGGGAAGCTCCTTATTGATCACTGGACGTCCCAGGAGGTCTTCCTCCTTGGGATTCACGTCCTCTCCTCTCCTCACAGGTTCGGCCATGGTGCTTATGTCAATGGCCTTGCACTCTCCTTTTGGATTCTCTTCTGTATTGCTTGGGAGAGTACTAGGAGGGATTTCAGTGATCCTTTTACTCAGCTGGCCCACTTGTGCTTCCAGATTTCTAATGGAAGATCTTGTTTCATTCATGAAACTTACAGTGGCCTTAGACAGATCAGAGACTAAGTTTGCCAAATTAGAAGTATTTTATTCAGAGTTCTCTATCTGTTGCTGAGTGGATGATGGAAAAGGTTTATTATTGTTAAACCTGTTTCTTCCACCATTATTAAAGCCTTGTTGAGGCTTTTGATCCTTCCATGAGAAATTTGGATGATTTCTCCATGATGAGTTATAGGTGTTTCCATAAGGTTCACCTAAGTAATTTACCTCTGCTATTGCAGGGTTTTCAGGATCATAAGCTTCTTCTTCAGAAGATGCCTCTTGAGTACTGTTGGATGCAGCTTGCATTCCATGTAGACTCTGAGAGATCATATTGACTTGCTGAGTCAATATTTTATTCTGAGCCAATATGGCATTCAGAGTATCAACTTCAAGAACTCCCTTCTTCATAGGCGTCCCATTGCTCACAGGATTCCTTTCAGAAGTGTACATGAACTGGTTATTAGCAACCATGTCAATGAGTTCTTGAGCTTCTGCAGGCGTTTTCTTTAGGTGAATGGATCCACCTGCAGAAGTGTCCAGTGACATCTTTGATAGCTCAGATAAACCATCATAGAATATATCCAGGATGGTCCATTCTGAAAGCATGTCAGAGGGACACTTTTTGGTCAACTGTTTGTATCTTTCCCAAGCTTCATAGAGGGATTCACCTTCTTTCTGTCTGAAGGTTTGAACATCAGCTCTAAGCTTGCTCAGCTTTTGAGGAGGAAAGTACTTGGCTAAGAAAGCCGTGACCAGCTTATCCCAAGAGTTCAGGCTGTCTTTGGGTTGAGAATCCAACCATAATCTAGCTCTGTCTCTTACAGCAAAAGGGAAAAGCATGAGCCTGTAGACTTCAGGATCTACTCCATTAGTCTTAACAGTATCACATATCTGCAAGAATTCAGTTAAGAACTGAAAGGATCTTCAGATGGAAGTCCATGAAACTTGTAGTTCTGCTGCATCAGAGAAACTAATTGAGGTTTCAGCTCAAAGTTGTTTGCTCCAATGGCAGGAATGGAGATGCTTCTTCCATGTAAATTGGAATTAGGTGCAGTAAAGTCACCAAGCATCTTCCTTACATTATTATTATTTTCGGCTGCCATCTCCTTTTCTTGTTCGAAAATTCCTGACAGGTGCTTGCTGGATAGTTGTAATTTAGCTTCTCTTAATTTTCTCTTCAGAGTCCTTTCAGGTTCTGGATCTGTCTCAATAAGAATATTCTTGTCCTTGCTCCTGCTCATATGACAAAGAAGAGGGCACAGGAAAATAATAATAATAGGGATCCTTTTTGCCCAAGCATAGAGGTTCCCTTATGTGAGTAGAAGAAAAGAAGAAAAGAAAATATGAACTCAGAGAGAGAGGGGGTTCGGATTTTTGGTGAGTTGAAGGAAAGATGTTAGTATATCAATAAACAAATAGAAGAAGATGAGAGGGGGAAGTGAATTTTCGAAAACAATTTTTGAAAAAGAGTTAGTGATTTTTGAGAATAGTTTTTGAAAAAGGTTAGTAAATTTTTTTTTCTTTTTTTTTTTGAAAATTCAAATAAAAATAAAAAAAAATAATTAGTTAATAAAAAAGAAATTTTTGAAAAAGGGGGGAGATATTTTCGAAAATTAGAGAGAGAGAGTTAGTTAGGTAGTTTTGAAAAAGATAAGAAACAAACAAAAAGTTAGTTAGTTAGTTGAAACAAATTTTGAAAAGATGAGAAGTTAGGAAGTTAGAAAAGATATTTTGAAATTAGATTTTTGAAAAAGATAAGATAAGAAGATATTTTAGAAATTAGTTTTGAAAAAGATTTGATTTTTAAAATCTCAATTAATGACTTGATTCATAAGAAATCACAAGATATGATTCTAGAACTTAAAGTTTGAATCTTTCTTAACAAGCAAGTAACAAACTTCAAATTTTTGAATCAAAACATTAATTGATTATGTTATTTTCGAAAATTTGATATAAAAATAAGAAAAAGATTTTTGAAAAATATTTTTGGAATTTTCGAAAATAACTAAGAATTTTGAAAAAGATTTGATTTTTGAAAAAGATATTGAAAAAGATAAGATTTTCAAATTGAAAATTTGATTTGACTCATAAGAAACAACTTGATTTTAAAAATTTTTGAAAAAGTCAACTCAAATGTTCGAATTTGATGAGAGAAAAAAGGAAAAGATATTTTTTTGGTTTTTGAATTTTTAATGATGAGAGAGAAAAACACTAAAATGATGCAATGCATGAAATTTTTAGATCAAAACAATGAATGCATGCAAGAATGCTATGAATGTCAAGATGAACACTAAGAACACTATGAATGTCAAGATGAACATCATAGACACAATTTTGAAAAATTTTTAATGCAAAGAAAACATGCAAGACACCAAACTTAGAATTCTTTAATGCTTAGACACTAAGAATTCAAGAATGCATATGAAAAACACCATACAACACAAAACAAAAAATCATCAAGATCAAACAAGAAGACTTACCAAGAACAACTTTGAAGATCATGAAGAATACTATGAATGCATGAAATTTTCGAAAAATGCAAGATGCACATGCAATTGACACCAAACTTATAACATGACTCAAGACTCAAACAAGAAACACAAAAAATATTTTTGATTTTTATGATTTTCTAATTTTTTTGTATTTTCTTTTAATTTTTTCGAAAATTATTGTGAAAAAATAAAAATAAGGATTCCAAAATTTTTAATATGAATTCCAGGAATCTTATGCTCTAAAGCTCCAATCAAAGGGTCAGGCATGGCTTAATAGCCAGCCAAGCTTTAGTATGTAACTCAGACATGACACGCCTGACATACTCATTCCCAAAGGAATTAGACATGGCTTTACAGCCAGCCAGGCTTCAACATGCTCCATGAAACACTAGAATTCATTCTTAAAAATTCTGAAGACAAATATATTTTTGAAAACATTTTTATTTTAAAATATTTTTTTTTCGAAAACAAAAGAAAAATTTTTGAAAGATTTTTGAAAATTTTTTAAAGAGAAAACAAAAAGAAAATTACCTAATCTGAGCAACAAGATGAACCGTCAGTTGTCCAAACTCGAACAATCCCCGGCAACGGCGCCAAAAACTTGGTACACGAAATTGTGATGTCCAGGCTCAAAATATTCCTGGCACGTGAGCAACTTGGTACGCGTAATCGTGATTACACATTCATAATATGTCACAACTTCGATACAACTAACCAGCAAGTGCACTGGGTCGTCCAAGTAATACCTTACGTGAGTAAGGGTCGAATCCCACGGAGATTGTTGGTATGAAGCAAGCTATGGTCACCTTGTAAATCTCAGTTAGGCAGATATAAAGTAATAATGGAGTTTTCGAAAGTAATTAATAAAATAGGGATAGAAATACTTATGTAAATCATTGGTAGGAATTTCAGATAAGCTAATGGAGATGCTTTTCGTTCCTCTGAACCTCTGCTTTCTTGCTATCTTCATCCAATCAGTCTTACTCCTTTTCATGGCTGGCTTTATGTGATACATCACCATTGTCAACGGCTACTTTCAGTCATCTCTCAGGAAAATGATCCAATGCCCTGTCACGGCACGGCTAATCGTCTGGAGGCATCACCTTTGTCAATGACTTCATCTTATCCTCTCAGTGAAAATGATCAACGCACCCTGTCACGGCACGGCTATTCATCTGTCGGTTCTCGATCATGCTGGAATAGGATTTACTATCCTTTTGCGTCTGTCACTAACGCCCTGCAATCGCGAGTTTGGAGCTCGTCACAGTCATTCAATCATTGAATCCTACTCAGAATACCACAGACAAGGTTTAGACTTTCCGGATTCTCTTGAATGCCGCCATCATTCTAGCTTACGCCACGAAGATTCTGATTAGGAAATCTAAGAGATACTCATTCAGTCGAAGGTAGAACGGAAGTGGTTGTCAGGCACGCGTTCATAGGGAATGATGATGATTGTCACGTTCATCACATTCAGATTGAAGTACGAATGAATATCTTAGAAGCGAAATAAGATGAATTGAATAGAAAACAGTAGTACTTTGCATTAACCTTTGAGGAACAGCAGAGCTCTACACCTTAATCTATGGAGTGTAGAAACTCTACCGTTAAAATTACATAAGTGAAAGTCCAGGCATGGCCGAGATGGCCAGCCCCTTTGATCTAAGAACCAGGCGTCCAAAGATGTCTAATACAATAGTAAAAGGTCCTATTTATAATAAACTAGCTACTAGGGTTTACATGAGTAAGTAATTGATGCATAAATTTACTTCCGGGGCCCACTTGGTGTGTGCTTGGGCTGAGCTCTAACTTTACACGTGCAGAGGCCATTTGTGGAGTTGAACGCCAGGTTTTGATCCATTTCTGGCGTTCAACTCTGGTTTTGGATCCTTTTCTGGCGCTGGACGCCAGAATTGGGCAGAGAGCTGGCGTTGAACGCCAGTTTGCATCGTCTATTCTTGGCCAAAGTATGGACTATTATATATTTCTGGAAAGCCCTGGATGTCCACTTTCCAACGCAATTAGAAGCGCGCCATTTTGAGTTCTGTAGCTCTAGAAAATCCACTTTGAGTGCAGGGAGGTCAGAATCCAACAGCATCAGCAGTCCTTCTTCAACCTCTGAATTTGATTTTTGCTCAAGTCCCTCAATTTCAGCCAGAAAATACCTGAAATCACAGAAAAACACACAAACTCATAGTAAAGTCCAGAAATGTGAATTTAACATAAAAACCAATGAAAACATCCCTAAAAGTAACCAGATTCTACTAAAAACATACTAAAAACAATGCCAAAAAGCGTATAAATTATCCGCTCATCATACTGTCCATTGGAACCTAGCACCATAAATTAAAGTTCATTCGTATAAAACATTGGAATTCGTAAATTATAATTCTAGGGCATAAATAAGTTGGTCAGGTTAAATTTCTACCAACCTCATACTTGAACCAGTGAGAAAATTCTGCATGCACAACACGGTCTATCTTAGATTGCGACCTTGTTTGATGCCGTAATTTTCCCTTCGTTTCTGCCCTAAATGTACTTTATGACACAACAAGAAATTAGTCCAACGACTGAGTGTTTGAAATGGGTTATAATCGTACTTAAAAAGTGTACTCTGCATACTAACTCAATAAATGGAACGACGGCCTCGCAATTGACTAGCACATGACGATGTGCCTGATCATTTTCCATCGGGGTCAGTCCAAAATGTGAAACAGCCCCTGAAGCTTTTCCAATTTCTGGGGACATAGTTTTTCCTGTATTGTTTGTAATATCAACAGGTTGATCATCAAGTCACGCTGGTCGGTTGATTCTAGTTTCAATATTATCCAAATATCTGGAACAGAATATCAAAATCTTCTCAGATAAATAGCTCTCCGCAATTGAGCCTTCTGCTTGTGCCTTATTACGCACATGTTGCTTCAATCGTCCTAGATACCTTTTACATAAATAGGACACAACACTTAGTATATACGTAATGAGACAAAATAAATGTATTAAAGGCGCTTAGTAGCAAGCTAACCTTTCTATTGGATACATCCACCGATAATGTACCGGGCCACCAAGTTTTAGTTCATCAACGAGATGCACCGTAAGGTGAACCATGACAGTGAAGAATGATGGAAGAAAGATCATTTTCATCTGACATAGAGTTTGCACAACATGATTCAGAAGGCCACCAAGCTGCATAGAATTTATAGCTTTCCAACAGAGTTCTCAGAAAAATGAAGACAAATTTGCAATCACAGTCGACACCGGACTCGGCAATGCATTCTTCACCAAAATCGGAAGTAATTGTTCCATTAGAATGTGGCTGTCGTGACTTTTCAACCCATACAACTTGCGCTATCGGATGTCAACATAACGAGCAATATTGCTCGAGTAACCATCTGGAAAGACCACGTTCTGTAGAGTCTTCAGGAATACATCCTTCTATGGATTCGACATTGTGAAGATTGCTGAAGGATATTTACCATCTTCGTCCGGCCACAATTCAGGTCTTATGCCCATGGTTTGTAAATCTTTGTGAGCTTTAAGATTGTCTTTTGATTTGACGCTATCGTTTAAGATAGTGAAGACCACATTGTCACAAATATTTTTCTCTATATGCATCACGTCAAGGTTATGACGTAACATGTGATCCTTCCAGTATGGGAGTTCAAAGAACACACTCCTATTTTTTCAATACGAGTCATCTTGATCTGCATCTTCACTAATGTGTCTTCTTTTGGCTGTCAAAGTTGAGTTCTTCCCAAATGAAATTTGCATGTTAGACTATTGCCTTAAGACATCTATTCCATAATACTTCTTTGGTGGATCTCTGCTTTCAGCTTGTCCGTCAAATCTATTCCGGTCTAGTCTATATTTATGGCCCTGATTCAAGAAGTAACGATGGCCCATGTAATACCGTTTTTGACTGAATGTTAGTCGCTGAGCCTTAGCATCCACATTACACGTGGGACATGCTAACCCACTGTACGTGTTCCAGCCAGATAAATTTTTCAACCCTGGAAAACCGCTAATAGTCAACATTAGCGCCGCATGCATCTTGAAAGTTGTCCTTTTATTAGCATCATAAGTTTCAACGCCATCCCAGAGTTGCTTCAACTCATCTACCAAGGGCTCCAAATAAACATCTATGCCATTACCCAACATTTTAAAACTGGGAATAATCATAGATAGTATAAAAGATGCCTATTTCATGCAAAGCCATGGAAGAAGATTGTACGGAATAAGAATCACAGGCCAAATAGAATACTTCGTACTCATATTTTCGAAAGGATTAAATCCGTCACTAGCTAAAGCTAAACGAACACTGCGCAGATCGTTAGAAAAAAATGGATACTTTGCATCAAATTCTTTCCATGCTTCAACGTCCCTTGGATGCCCCAAGTACCCATCATTATTATCAGCCTCTTTATGCCATAACATGTCAGTTGAAGTTTTGCTACACATGAATAACCGTTGCAGTTGTGGTATAAGAGGAAAGTAACAGAGAGTCTTTGCTGGGAGAGGCTTTCCATTTTTCCTGACAGGTATTTTGAGTTTTGTAACGGAACCCTTTCGCTTCTTTTGCTTCCATCGTGAAGTCCCACACTACTTGCATTTGGTCGCATCCCCATCATCACCCCGATATAACATGCAATCATTCGGGTATGCATCTATCTTTTTGTATTCAATCCCTAACTTTCGGATAGTTTTTTTGGCTTCATACAATGTGGACGGGAGTTTGGCTTGCTCAAATGCATCCCGCAATAAGTCCAGAATCATCGACATAGCCTTATCACTCACACCGCACATATACTTAATATGATAAAGTTTCACTAGGAAAGACAACTTTGAGTATTTCGAGCAGCCTGGATATAATTCCTCCGCTCCATCCGTAAGAAGATCGGTAAAATCATGTGCCTCGTGACTTGGACCATCGTACAAGTACGGCAACTCCAGATCATCGTCTTCTACAGGTTCACCTGTTGCAGTCTCCTCACTTCCATGAGGCATTGTGAAGTTAAATGTCTCGTGCACCATTTGAAAATATGGATTCACCTCGGTTGTAAGTTTTTTAACTATCGGTGTGCAAATAGAGCTATCTTCAGCTGGTTTCTCAGCATGACACAACCACAAAGTATATCCAAGGGGAAAGGACTTTATCAACAGGTGGTCGTACGCATCCTCTCTTGTTTGCATAAATTAAAATCCACATTGAGGACATGGACACTTTATCATGTCATCTGACGATGCATTTGTAAATGCAAAGTCTATATTCTATGCTATCTCGTAGCTTAAGAATCCAGGTTTTGTCCATATCTATCATACACCAAAGATATGGTTTAATAATTAATATGATACAACTTGTTCAACACTAAAATAATGTTAAGTATCTTAGGGTATTTTATCCGCATGATATAACAAATACAGTTCTACTTGGAGTTAAAATGTATGGTTATAATATTAAATTATATTCAATACAAGGAGCTAATTGTGTTTCAAATGTGTCAATTAAATTAAAATTAACTGTGTTTCATATGCATCTAAAAAATAGTTTGAGTTTAAAACAGCATACGCATTAAATTTTTGGTTTTTGTTGCTAAAAAATAACTATAAACAAGAAATGTAGTAAAACGTAAGATGTATGGTAAAATACGTGCGCAACTAAAAACATTAAAATTTATAATAAAATGTATAGTAAAACGTAGAATATAAAACTAATATAAAAAAAAAGATGCCACATAATTACAGTTATAATATGACTCTAAAATTTACACAAAATAATTTTTGTTACAATATATTAGGATTCATTTTACATATAATAGTCATTCATCTAAGTTCATTCATGGAGTACCTTAGAAAAATTATATTTACGTAATTTTTTTTATCTTATAACCTTTTTATAATTTGGGATTCAAAATTTATGTATTTTTATTTTTATTCAAGATTTATTTTTATGTTTTATTTTAGTTATGTTAATAAAAAAGTATTAACATTAGTTTTTAATTTTTTACTTTTACGATGGATAAATAAAAAATGAGACTTTTTTATAAATTAGAAGATTAAAAAACTATTTATTATAGGAGAAATTAAGTCTATTTCTTGACCATAGGAATACATATAATTCACTCTTGAATGTAATCAAAATAAATATAAATTTATTTAATTTTTTAAATTTTACATTAATTATTAAATGGTTTAATTACTCTGTTGGTCCCTACAGTTTTGCGAAATTTTCAATTAAGTCTTTATACTTTATTTCCTTTTAATTGAGTCCTTGCACCAAAATTTTTTTTTAATTGGGTCCCTACACATTTTTTTTCTTTTATTTAGGTCCCTATACCAATTCTTTTTTTTTAGTTGGATCCCTATAAAATTAAGCCAATTACTACTAAGAGGGACTTAATTGAAAAAAAAATTTAGTGCAGGGACCCAATTAAAAAGAAAAAAAGTATAGGGACCTAATTGAAAATTTCACGAAACTATAGGGACCAACAGAATAATTAAACCTTATTAAAATCATGATATAATGGATGTACTCCTGTTAAAAAAATTGAAAGAGGTAATGACCAAATCAGTATCCGAAAGATTCAAACGCTGATATTTTGGTATCTCACTATTGTTATTGACAAAATGATTCTTAAAAGATTTTAAAATTTGACAAGCATGCTCCTGAGCTTACCGGAGTAAATTTCCGGCAAGCACAATGCTGATGTGGCCACTGTGTTTCGGTGACTTGGCAAACCACCCCCAAAGTTCCCTCCTCAACGCACACTCCCTCCCTTTCCCTCTCCCTCCTGTCGCAGCCCCCATCCCCAACGCACACTTCTCCCTCATCGTAGTCTCCGCTGTATCACAACCCCCTCCCCAACGTACACTTTCCCTTTCTCCCTCAACACCACCATTCACAGCAACAATAACTTTAACATCAACAACAACAACAACCTCCACCACTCTCCCTCTCCAACGCACACTACCCCTCCCTCCCTCAACTCCACCACTCGTAGTCCTTAATATCAATAGCAACAATAATCTCTACCACTCCCCCTTCCCCAACTCACACTCCCCTCTCCCTCCCTCAACACCACCATTCACAGCAACAACAACCTCAACATCAACAGAGTTGCCCCAAATCATGAATTGTTCCAAATTTTTAGGTTAAATTATCATTCAAAAAAATTAATAACAATAAAATTCAGAGAAAATAAACAAATTCATATACAATAATCAAAATAAAATAAAATAAAATAAAACTTAATACAACACCACCAAAGCAAGAATAGAAGAAGAACACCAGACACAGAGGGACACGACACGATGGAGCCAAGATGGAACCCAGACCGAGGAGGCATGGCAGCTACCGGGGGCTAGCAACAAGCAGATACAAGCAGTGAAGACGACAGTGGTGAAGACGCACAGACAACGCAATGTCATGAAGGAGATAGATGACACTGGCGGATGCAGAAGATCCGATGATGAGATGGCAACAGTGCGGTGTCCATGACACTAGCTCTGTAAGATTGAGAATGTTGAACTCCACTGCTGTTTTGGGGGAGAGTGAGTTAAGAGTGTGTGAGACACTGTGTTGAGAAGGGGATTAGAATTCAAAGGGGCAAGGGAAGGGGGATTAGGGTTCAAAAAGGGAGATTTTGGATTGAGGAGGGGGGAAATGCATTGGGGATGGGGGATTAGGGTTAGGGAAGGGGAGGAAAGGATTAGGGTTGAGGAGGGGGGAGAGTACATTCAGGAAGGGGAGGGGGAAGGAGAAGGAGAAGTGCGTTGGAAAGGAAGAAAGGAAGAAGTAGGGTGGAGGGGGGGGTTGCCATGTCATCAAAATGTAGTGGCCATGTCAGCACTGTACCTGCCGGAGATGTGCTCCGGCGAACTTGTGGGTACGCTTGTCAAATTTTAAAATCTTTTAAGGATCATTTTGTCAATAACAATAGTGAGGTACCAAAATGTCAGCGTTTGAATCTTTCGAGTACTGATTTGGTCATTACCTCAAATTGAAAATGACTTCATAACAATTTTTTTGTTGGACGAAAACATGACTCATTAACTATAAAGTCTAATTTAAACAACTGTTTATAAGTAAAATAAGTAATAAAAACTAGACATAATATTTAACCTTCTTGTTATTTGGTACAAAAATAAATATAATAAAAAATAAATCATTGTTCCCATATATAATAACAAAAAATTTAACATTTTTCTCTTCTAGAGCTATCTAGTTTTTTAGTTTTCATCTTTATTTTTTTTTACTTTATTTTAATTTTGTTAAGCAAAAAAGTACTAATATCATCTAACTTTAATTTTCAACTTCTATTCTAAATAAAAATATGTGACTTTGTAGTTTGTATGCATTATATAATAATAAAAAAATACTTATAATAGAAAAAAATAAAACTTATTTGTTCGTTACATTTATAGGAGTATAGATGATTCACATAAGAGTTATGTGACATTTTTTTCTATCTTATTTTTAAGTAGTATTCCTGAGTGTAATGACCTTATGTTGTGTAATGACCGTATGTTGTGTAAAGGATTAATCAAATGCCTAGAAAACTTCGCTACACCATTAGTACTGCAGCCAGAACTATTGCTGCCCCTGATAGTCAAACCCACACTTCTGGTGAGTTAAGTAATGCAACACTTATCTCAAATGTTGATTTGCCTTTTAGGATAGACTTTATTCAATATAATTTGTGGGAATACTGGAAAAAATTGGTTGATGTACTAACTACTTTGTTTTTAGTACACAGATGGAACGAAGGATACGGGAGTAAATACTTCAAGTGCACAGCGGCGTGCTAAAGAGCCTCTACCTCCGCATTCCGGCAACGGTGCTCGAATATCTCATGTTAACGCTATACCATTTCGACCACCGCGCAATGAAACACGGCTGGCTCCGTCAAGTGACATGGGGAGCTATACAAAGTTGAAACATGAGTATGGGTTGAAAAAGGGAATTATGGGTAGCTAGGCATGAATTTAAAAGTATATAGAATATATGTATATTAGGTGAGAGCTTAGGTTAATTAAAGATTCAATTTATAAAGCTCACTTAGCCATATGTACACCCTTACCTGCACCTTGGCCCCATTACAACCCTGAAAAGACCTCATGATGTTTGCATTGGTATATTAACTGTTGTTGATTGGTTAGGAGAAAAACAAAAGTTAGAAAACATGACTAGAGAAGAATAGAGTGATTACCCTATACACTAGAGATTAGAGCGTACATACATTACCAGTGAGGGTTCAATGCTTGAATTTTCATGTTTCCTGCTTTCATAAGCTATCTTCTTGCACTTTTATCGGTTTTATTGTATAATGATAGAATTAGTGGAATTTGATTTGTAATTGTTTTGAAGGGATTATTTACTTTTGATCAAGTGGACAATAATCATATAGTTGCATTTATTTATATATATAGGATTGCATTGAATTTCATGAGTTTCTACATGTTCATATTTATTTCCTTGTCTCCTTCAATTTAGCATGAGGACATGCTAATGTTTAAGTGTGGGGAGATTGATAAACCACTATTTTATAGTTTATATTATGTTTAATTGTGTGGTTTTATCATGATCCTTACCCACTTATTCATCAATTTAGCATGCATTTAAATTTCCTTCCTAAATTTAGTACATGTCTGAAAATTGCTTCCTAGAGACTTTAATTATTTAATTTTAATTCTCTTTTATTCCATTCGATGCCGTGATCTGTGTGTCAAGTGTTTCAGGCTTTATAGGGCATGAATGAGATGGAGATTGGAGAGGAAGCTAGCAAAAATGGAAGGAACACAAGAATTTGAGGAGATAACCAGCGAGAAGTGACGCGGTCGCATGGCTCACGCGACCGCGCGAAGGAGCGCAAATCGCAGTGACGCGGCCGCATGGCTTGCGCGGCCACGCAGATTGGAAAGCGCAAGCGACGCGGTAGCGTGGACGACGCGAAAGCGTGGAGAGGAAAAAGCGCAAGCGACGCGTCCGCATGGACGACGTGATCGCGTGACATGTGCGATCTGCATAATCTGCAGAATTCACTGGGGGCGATTTTGGACCTTATTTCGGCCCAGGTTTCGTCCCGGAACAGCAGACTAGAGTTAGAGAATATGCAGAAACAACACACACATTCATTCAGTAGTTTTTAGATCTAGTTTTACTCTCTTAGGTTTTTCTCTCGAAGTTTTTAGGATTCTAAATTTGAATTGATCTGAGCATTGGAACATTGAGAAGAGTTATTTCCCTCATCAAGACTTCGTCATTCTAGTTCGTTTTCTTAACTTGGTTTCATTCTTCCATGTTCCTTGCTTTGTTCAATTTTGTATTTGAATGCTTTTATGATTAATTAATGCAAGGGTTATTTCTTTTTAATTCAATTTCAATTCCAATAATCATGTCTTCTTTTGATTCCCTTTTATGTGCTATGGATTCTTTATTTACAATGCGTGAGTAGTTTCCTTACTTGATGGGGAGTTGATTAAAAGGAACTCTTGAGTTGGAAGGATTGAAGGAAAAATTTGTAGTTGGGTTAAATGTTAGACTGCTATCCTGTCACCAACGCCAATCCCTTTGAACTAAGTGGGTTGCAACTTGTGAACAGATCTGGCATTCCAACTTGTTTGACTTTCCCTTACCTAGTAAAGGATAACCAAACAGAGTAACCGTTAATTATAAATCAATCTTAAAAATCACTCAATCAATGATAGAGCTTCTAACAAATCAATTCCCAGTCAAGGATTTTATTTATATTATTTAAAATTTCTCAATTTAAATTCCAATTTACTTAGCTCAACTTCTTGGAACATCTGATTAATAAAACAGCACACTTTTCTGCAACTCGTTGAGAGACGACCTGGGACTTAAAACTCCCAGTAATTTTAATTTAAACTCTCTGTGACATATTTCTAAATTGATAGGCAAATTTTCGGTGAGTTAAGAACTATACTTGCAACGTAACCATTTTAATAAATTTTTAATTCACCAGCTTCTGCTTCCCATCATCCTGCAACACGCACAGAGCATCCAGATTTACATGAAGTTGTAGATGACCATTCAGAAGATGATGACTATGACTCGAAGGTGGATGAGTGATGCACCACTATTTCGTGGTACATCTTGTACTTAATTGAGTGGATTTTATCCACTAAACTCACACTTATTCATAGAATTTGCATGTTTTACATTTTTCTTCTTGATTTTGTGCTATGATTGGAAACATGTTTCTTTGGTCTTAAATTTGCTATGTTTAATCCTCTCTTATTACCATTCGATACCGTGTTATGTGTGTTAAGTTTTTGCAGAGATTACAGGGCAGGAATGGCTTAGAGGATGGAAAGGAAGCATGCAAAAGTGGAAGGAATAAAAAAATTGAAGGAACTGCAAAGCTGTCAGTCCTGACCTCTTTTCACTCAAACGGTCATAACTTGAGCTATAGAGGTCCGAATGAGGTGGTTCTAGTTGCGTTGGAAAGCTAACATTCGGAGCTTCGCAACGATATATAATTTGCTATAGCTGACCCGAAGATAGGTGATGCGCACGCATGAATCACGCGCACACATGACCTGGAAAAAATTCAATCCACGCGTACACGTGGACGACGCGTACGCGTGACTTTGCCATGTGCTGGACGTATCAGAAATCACTGAGGGCTATTTTTGACCTAATTTTCGGCCCAGAAAACACAGATTAGAGGCTATAAAGTGGGAGAATCGATCCATTCATGGATGCAACATTCATACTCATAATTTTAGGTTTTAGATGTAGTTCTCTAGAGAGAGAAGCTCTCTCCTCTCTCTTAGGTTTTAGGATTTAGGATTTCTTTTAGGATTAGGATTTCTTCTTCTTCTCAATTCCAAGTTCAATGTTCATTTAAATTATTAATGCAAAAAGTTCTTTTCCATTTAAATCTATTATTTGTTTAATTGTTTCCAATTGAATTTTAATTACCATGTTCCCTTTTTTTTATTTTCAAGGCATTTTTATTCGAGTAGATTTTCTCTCCCTTTGCTTTGGTTGAGTAATTGGTGACACTTGAGTTATCAAACTCAGCTGTTGATTGAAAATTAAAATTTGCTGATTGATTTGGATCCCTCTAAAGCTAGTCTTTCCATAGGAGTTGACTAGGACTTGAGAAATCAAATTGATTAGTCCACTTGACTTTCCTTTATTTAGTAAGGGTTAATTAAGTGGGAGCAATAAACAATTCTCATCACACCTGATAAGGATAACTAGGATGAGATTTCCAGTTCTTATACCTTGCAATGGTTTTCATGATAATTTACTTTAATTGTTGCCCGTTTATTTTCCCGTTCCCTATTTCAAAAACCCAAAAATATACCTTTTTCCATAACCAATAATAAATCATACTTCCCTGCAATTCCTTGAGAGACGACCCGAGGTTTCAATACTTCGGTTATCAATTTTATTGGGTTTGCTTAAGTGACAAACAAGTTTTTGTATGAAAGGATTATTGCTTGGTTTAGAAACTATACTTGCAACGAGAATTTATTGTGAATTCTAAACCATCGATCTTCTGTTCATCAAAATGGCGCCGTTGCCGGGGAATTGCAAACGTGTGCCTTATTATTGGTTATTGTAAATATTTGCTTTTTCGTTTCTTTGTTAGTGTTTCTAGTTTTAGGAGTTTATTTTCATTAATTTCTATTAGTTTTTATTTTTATTGCTACTATAAATTCTCACCCTTCTGGCTTTAAGTTTGGTTCCAATGTTGTTGTAAGGAATGGAAACTATAATGAAAAAAGGCATCAAGGTTGGAAGAATCAAAGATGGGAGGAGCCACAAGGATTTGATCAACCCTCTTGGCAACGACCCCCTCCAATGCACTATAACCAACCTCCACCAAATTACTATGGTCAAGATCCATTCCAGGGTGCATACCAAGATGATGAATATGGTGGACCCCCTTGTGGTTACCAACAAGCCCCACCATATGCTTATGAACCCCCTCCTCAACATAACTCTGAACCACCATACTCACAAGCCCCTTTCCACCATTCACCTCCATATGACCCTAATCCTTATCCACCACACCAACCACCATATGAACCACACCCGGAACCACCACCTCAATATTCACTATCTCCATATCCTTATCAAGAAGAACCACCTCCGTATTATGAGCCCTTTCTCCCAACAAATGAACCCTCCTATCCACCTCAACCTCCATTGGATAATAACACACTCATCTCTAACATCATTGGTCTCACCTCTACACTCCAAAATCTTATATCCCACATGAACCAACCCTCTACCTCCAATATTCAACCCTCAAACTCTAGTGCGCTTCCTTTTCAACCACATGATGATCTTCCCATCCCATCACCACCCTCCATGGAAGAGCACCCACATCCATCAATCCAAGAGCAAGATGATCACAGTCATGCTATTAACATGGAACAAGAGAGAAGGATCGTCTTCGCAAATTCATACTTCATAAGTAGCTAGAGGAGGCCCTAAATTTAGAGGTAGGAGAGACCCTTGAAGGAAGTTGTCAAGAGGTGAAAGTCAATAAGGAGGAGCTGGATTTTGTACTTGAAGATGAAGGAATAGTTGAAAGAAGTTGTCATGGAAAGGAAATCATCAAGGATGAGTACGATTTTATACTAAAACAACTGGACAAAGTAGTAATTATTGAAGAGGAAGAAGTGGTTGAAGACTTGGGAGATGTAGAACCTCCATGGGAAAGTCCAGTCATAGAACCTCCTTCCAAGATGTTTGAATTTGATGTTGAGGAGGGTGTACAACCTCCAAGGCATATCATGGTTGAAGACTTTGAAGGGGATGATCAAGAGATGGATTCAATCATTAATGAATTCTTATCTACATTTGAATCCTCTCCCATTGGACTTGACATGGAGATTAAAGAAGAAGGAGCACAACCTCCCATGCCCTTGGTGAACAATGAAGAGGAGATCGAATTGGAAGAAAGCAACCAAGAGGAAGAGGTTGATATTGAAGAAGCTTGCAAAGAGGTAGAAGTTGTCAAAGAAGAGCCCAAGGGAATGGAGCTGGAATTCACCTTGCCAAAGTTGTTGGAGACCTCTCCCCCAAAGCCATCACCATCCATCCTTTCATTCAAGTGGGTAAATCTCTCATCTCTAAGCTTAATTAGCCCACTTGAATATGCTTTGCTTGAGACGGATGGGCAACTTAGAGCTCTTTGTGGCTATAAGAGTAAAAGGGAGATGGTTAGTGATTGGCAACATAATCCTAGGTTCATTGTGGTAGGAAGCTTACGGCTGAGTTATCATGGTTGGAAGAATACTGAATTGTATGGGTCTAGGAAGCTGTTTGGATGCCTCAGTGAAAATTTGGATTGCTTACCACCCGGTTAGAACAAAGATGGTCAACAAGAAGACGGGTGCAAAAGTAGGGTTTGGGACCCCAGAATTCAGTCTAGCAATCAACACTCTTGGGGCCTTGTCACTTGCTTAATCTTGCTTGAAGGCTCTTTGCGCCTAGTTTGGGATCCCGGAGGCCATTGGAATTACAAACATTGGTGGAGATTCCTGGATGAGTTCAAGCATAAGCCACCATGACAAGGAGCTCACCGAATGTCCAACTTAAGGACAATAACTAAAAGTGCTAGGTGGCAGACAACCCACCATGGTATGATTGTTCTTTTTCAGTCTTAGTTTTATTTTTTTTTGTTTTCTTCTTAACTTTATTTTGTTTTTCTCAGTATCCATTTATAATCTCTGCATAAATTAGCTGCATACTGCATTATGCATAAATTAAAAAATAAATAAATAAATAAATAAATAAATAAATTTTGCACACGACGCGCAAGCATCGCTGACGCGTACGCGTCATATGTGCTTTCGAAACAAAGAAGAAAAGAAGCAGAGAGTCACGCGGGAGCATGGCTGGAGGTGTGCCTTTAGGTATAAACACGCCCACACGAACGCGTCCCTGACGCGTTCGCGTCACTTTAAAAAATTAGCCTCCCACGCGTACGCGTCACCCACGTGCACGCGTGACCCTGCGAAATCGATGTAAAGGGGTGTATGGCAGAGAGTTATGATGGAGTGAGGCTGGAATGGTGCTGGAAGTACAAACCCTATCACGCGTACGCGTCCCCCACGCGTATGCGTCATTTTTCAAAAATAGGCCATTCACGCGTGCGCGTCACCCACGCGCACGCGTCACCCTGAATTTTGGCAATGTGTGTATGAAACAGAGAGTTGTGCGTGCGCGAGGCTGCTCTCGCACCAATAGCACAATTCAGGTCACGCGTACACGTCACTTGAAAATATCACAAACCACGCGAACGTGTGCTCCACGCGTCCGCGTCGCATGCGACGCACAGTTTATCCAGATCAGCGCCAGAATTCCTATCTTTTCTTCTCCAATCCTACTTATCTTTCTATTATCATTCTTTCTTCTTTCTTCTATCTTTTCTTATTCTTTCTTCTTCCTTTCTTACTTTCTTCTTCTTCATCTCTTTAACTTCTCATCCTTCTTCACTTTCATTCTATTTTACTTAATTTAATTGCATACTTTCATTCATTGCATTTTAATTTTGTGCATATTTTTATTTTCTTTTCTAAATTTATTATTTTTTCATTGATGTTAAATTTTCTTTTTCAACTGTTGTATCTTTTCTGGTGCTTAGTGACTTGTTTTACACTGTTGGATGATATTATTTATCTGTCACTGCTAATCTTTTATGTTGCCTGTATCCCTTTTACATTGACATGAATTTATATTTTCTTGCATTACCCACACTCTCTTCCCATTGTTGCAAATTTTTGTACTATTGATATGCCATGTGCTTCTACTTTTTTCTCACTTGCATGTTGTAGCTACCATGTAATTGAGACCCTTATTATTTGGCATTAACCCACCCATATTTTCTTGGTTTTCTATCTTTGTTTTTGGGTTACTTTTCTTCCCTTTTTCTTTCAGGATGGCCACCAAAAAAGGGAAAGGGAAAGCTTCTAAATTGGGAGACAAACAAATCCATCTGCACAATCTTTGGAGAAAAGCATCAGTTGGAGCCACCCGTCCACTTGTACATCTATGCATGCACCGAGGACGGTGCAATTTTTAAGTGTGGGAAGGTCGATACCGACTTCCGCGGGTTAGTACTTCCTGACTCAACACCAATGTTTAATTTTTTTGTTAAATTAGTTGTTGCATTTGCATGTTTGTTTGATTTTGTGCATATTTTACCACTTGGTTGAAGTAATATTTTCTTTTTCAAGAAACTTTTTCTAGCATTTCACTAATTTGAATTAAACTTTTTGAAAAACTTGTTTGAAGAAATTTTATCTTGGAACATAGTTTTAGAGCTCGAACACACAACCTAGTGAGATTTTGAGCCTACTTGATTGGTTGCATCTTATCAACCATTATTTTATTCTTTTGGTGTGTGTTGTTCTCTCTAAAATTGTGATCTTTGTCTTGCTTGATTCTATATTTCCATTGTTTAATATATGCATGCACTTATGTGATTGAGGCCTTGTTTCACTAAGCTTACATACCCATATGGCCTTAACCTTTCATTATCCTTTGCAAACTAATTTGAGCCTATTTTACCCCTTTTATTCTTTACTTTAGCACATCATTAACTCTAAGCGGAAAACAATAATGTCCTTAATTTGAATCCTTGGTTAGCTTAGACTAGTGAGAGTGCTTATGATTTAAGTGTGGGAAAATTGGGTTTGGAAACATTTGGTTTGAGAATTGAGTATGTTAGAATTTTCTGAAAATGTGAAAGAATATTGAGAATATGTTCATGCATTCAATACCTTAATCATATGCCTTGAGAAAAGCAAAAAAAAAAAAAAAGAGAAAAGAAAAGAAAAGAAAAGAAAAAGAGCAAATAACAAAAAGGGGACAAAATGCCCCAAAGTAAATGTTGGTAGCAATGCATATGAGTTGTACTAAAGTTGGGATGCATGAATATGTGGAAAACATGGTTAATGGATAGTTAGATGTTGTATTATGATTACATGGATTGTCTAAGTTAGGTGGAAAGTTTACGTTAATTAAGGATTCAGATTTTAGTCCACTTGACCAAATACAATCCTACCTTGAACCTAACCCCATTACAACCCTTAAAAGACCTCTTGATATGTGTATCTGTACATTAATTCTTTGTTGATTGGTAGAAGAAGAGCAAGCCTTAGAAAGCAAGATTAGTAGAGAATTAAGAGATCGAACCTTAAACACTTGAGTGATTAGAGTGTATACACTTCCGGTGAGAGTTCGATGCTCGATTTTTTGTTCCCGGCTTTCATAAGCTATTTTCTTCTGCAAGTTTACTTGTACTTTATTTTGTGATTTGAATTAGTGAAATCCAGTTTATATTTGTTCTTAAAAGATTTTTTTACTTTTAACCAAGTAGGTAAAAGCATTTTGCATATAGCTGCATTCATACAGATAGGTTGCATTTCATACATTCTACCATTCCTCTTCACTCTTATAGTTTCTCTTGAGCTTAGCATGAGGACATGCTAATGTTTAAGTGTGGGGAGATTTGATGCACCACTATTTCGTGGTACATCTTGTACTTAATTGAGTGGATTTTATCCACTAAACTCACACTTATTCATAGAATTCGCATGTTTTACATTTTCCTTCCTGATTTTGTGCTATGATTGGAAATATGTTTCTTTGGTCTTAAATTTGCTATGTTTAATCCTCTCTTATTACCATTCAATGCCATGATATGTGTGTTAAGTGTTTTCAGAGATTACAGGGCAGGAATGGCTTAGAGGATGGAAAGGAAGCATGCAAAAGTGGAAGGAATAAAAGAAATTGAAGGAACTGCAAAGCTGTCAGCCCTAACCTCTTCGCACTCAAACGGTCATAACTTGAGCTACAGAGGTCCAAATGAGGCGGTTCCAGCTGCGTTGGAAAGCTAACATCCGGGACTTTGCAACAATATATAATTTACCATAGCTGACCCGAAGATAGGTGACGCGCACGCGTAGATCACGCGCACGCGTGACCTGGAAAAAATTCAATCCACGCGTACGCGTGACTTTGCCGCGTGCTGGACGTATCAGAAATCGCTGGGGACGATTTCTAGGCTGTTTTTGACCCAGTTTTCAGCCCAAAAAATATAGATTAGAGGCTATAAAGTGGGAGAATCAATCCATTCATGGATACAACATTCATACTCATAATTTTAGGTTTTAGATGTGGTTCTCTAGAGAGAGAGGCTCTCTCCTCTCTCTTAGGTTTTAGAATTTAGGATTTCTTTTAGGATTAGGATTTCTTCTTCTTCTCAATTCCTGGTTCAATGTTCATTTAAATTATTAATGCAAAGAGTACTTTTCCATTTAAATCTATTATCTGTTTAATTGTTTCCAATTGAATTTTAATTACCATGTTCCCTTTTTTTATTTTCAAGGCATTTTTATTCGAGTAGATTTTCTCTCTCTTTGCTTTGATTGAGTAATTGGTGACACTTGAGTTATCAAACTCAGCTATTGATTGAAAATTGGAATTTGCTGATTGATTTGGATCCCTCTAAAGCTAGTCTTTCTATAGGAGTTGACTAGGACTTGAGGAATCAAATTGATTAGTCCACTTGACTTTCCTTTATTTAGTAAGGGTTAACTAAGTGGGAGCAATAAACAATTCTCATCACACCTGATAAGGATAACTAGGATGGGATTTCCAGTTCTTATACCTTGCAATGGTTTTCATGATAATTTACTTTAATTGTTGCCAGTTTATTTTCCTGTTCCCTATTTCAAAAACCCAAAAATATACCTTTTTCCATAACCAATAATAAATCATACTTCCCTGCAATTCCCTGAGAGACGACCCGAGGTTTCAATACTTCAGTTATTAATTTTATTGGGTTTGCTTAAGTGACAAACAAGTTTTTGTATGAAAGGATTATTGCTTGGTTTAGAAACTATACTTGCAACGAGAATTTATTGTGAATTCTAAACCATCGATCTTTCGTTCATCAATGAGGTCGAGTCGTTCGATGACCATGTCGACAACTTGTTTGCCGCGGATGAAGTTGAATGTCAAGGCAATGCCAACAGCAAAAAAAGGACACCGATTTTTGGGTTGTTGATGTCATAGGTATTTTTTTGCTTGTTTCTTAGAAAGTGTAATTACTCTTCTCCTTGCATTCTAATTCTCTTAGTAAACTAACGTTTAAAGCTTTTTTCCTCTGTTAGAAAATGGTGTGACTTCTTGTATGGAGCTGACTGTTAAGGAGGCATTAACACTTCCTTCTAGAAAGAAGATCGTACTCTGACATAACAGAGAGTTACAACAAGTTGGTCAGGCAGCGGGCTTATTGAGTGGGTTCTTGGGGACATTGGGGGCTAATTTTCAACAGTTACCAATTTGTGAAATTAGTTGGAATACAATGAACAAGGCTTTCAAGGAGCATGCATTTGACCAGGTTCAGGTAATTTTTAAGTTTGTTGATAAAGTAAGGCGTTACCAATGCTTGGTGTAAAAAGCTTTTTTTTATCTATTAAATGAACAGTACAAGGGAAAGATTAAGACGCACACACATGATATCGACCATACAATTTTTTAGAGAATATCGATAAATATATAAGGACTTTTTTGTTTAGTGTAAATTGCACTACGTTATTATATAGCTTAGTCCCCAATTAATCCGGTCCTTCGTGTATAGCAATGTAACTAATAATTATAGTAATAATAATAACAATAATAATAATAAAACTTATAAACCTCATGAGAATGTTAAAGCTGCTCCTATAGTAAACAATTAGAGAGTGACTAGCTATTATTTATAACTTTTGGTTAAATGAAAATGTCAGAAGAAAATAAATATGAAACTCATTTGCACAAGTTGAATCCGTTACCCTCTTAACTTTGAAAATTTGAATGTTTTGTAGTTTTAATTTTGTATTGAGAGATTATTTAATTATTGACTAGCTCTGGTTATGCTATTTTTCTGTGCTACTATTCTCCGCCAGTAAGTGGATTTCTTTGGTTTTCTATTTTTCTGTTTTAGTCTGATAAATTAGAGAAGGATAGTGTATGTTGGGTTTCTTTTTGTTCACTGCTTTGAATTTTGTTGCTGAGAATTGTTCATGTCTAATGATGTGTCTTTTGATAATATGTAAGTCTGTTTCAGGTGGTTAATTATTATATGTTTTCTTTCTGTTAATTTTTAGTCTGCTCCTCCTCAACCCTACCGACCAAAATCCCCTTCACCTTTAAACTTTGTTGTTGTTGTACCTGCCTGTAGAAAGCTATTGTAGAAGAGATTCAGCCTGATTCCTTTAATAGAATTTGATGGGTTCCTTTACCAAAAAGTTTTAACAGATTATATTAGTAACTAAAATCATTATTTAATGAAGTGATATATACTTGATCACTACTAAGCTAGTTCAGCAAGGGGGATTCTTCTCATATCTAGAAGGTGATTTTTCCATTATCATTATTGGGAACCTTCTGTGGCATGTATGATCAGGTGAGCGGTTCATCAAGATTTGATTTGATCCTGTTACTGATAAGGTGTATGTTAGGAGGGAATATAGACGGTAAGAGTGTCTTTCATGCGCTTGTTCCCATCTAACTTTGATTACTGAAAAACAAATACTCAATATTGAGCCATCTTTGTCAAGGGTCTCTTTATTCTTGAAGTTCATGATCAAGGTCCACCTACTATGATTTTTTTGTCTGTATGATAAGCTCTTGTTAATCTTTATGTGGACCAAGTTATGTGGCCTTATGTGATTAGGCATGCTTATATTGGATGTGATTCTTGCTCTTTATATGGTTATATTATTGGTTGTGAAACTTGCATTTTGAACTTAGCCTTTAGGATAAAGTTTTCATGGTGGAAAGTTCTTAATCATATTTGCTTGTGTTGATTTGATCACTCGTGTATAAAGTTCTGTGATGTAGAATGGATGCGGAGTTAAAGTTAAGTGGTTACAATGACAGTGTGAAAGTACTGATAGAAGATTTTTTATCATCTTTATTGTGTTATCTTATGATCTGAACTATTTGTAGCGAGTCTTTCACTATGAGGACGATGGAAGAGGGAGAATAAAGCGGGGAATTGTACAAAGAATAGGAAGATCCTGAAGGAACGCAAAAAATCATTTGTTCCATAAGGTTTATGACAAAGAACTGACTTTTGAGAAAAACCTCAAGCGTAAGCCATCATGAATAGATGCAAATCACTGGAAATGTTTTATTGAATATCGGTTTAAGGAGGACACACAGGTAACAAATATTGAGTTGGTATTTCATTGTATTCGATTTTAAACCGTCATGAATTACTACTAAATATGCTAAATTTATTGTGATAGTGGAAAAATTACTACCCAAAATATCTTCACCTTATCCTTTTTTGTGTTTCCTGTACATGGCTGACTTATAGACCATTAACATTGTAGTAATTTATCCCGATAACATTTATGTTTGTCTTTTTGTTCGTAGGAGAAGTGTAGAAAAAATACCATTAATCGTTCAAAGCAATTGTACACACATAACGGAGGTTCTAAAATAATGGCAAGAAAGAGACACGAAGAAGTAATTAATTTAAATTCAGTTCTAGAATTTTGACTTGTTTTTGGTAATATAGTGTTGTCTGTTATATGATTGTGTCTTGATGAATGTTATAGGAGCAACGACAGGAAAGGCCTATTAGTAGAGGAGAGATATGGACCATGAGTCATAAAAAAAGAATGGTTCGTATATGAATGAAGATGCGCGTGTTGTTGGGGTAAATCATGTTCTTTACTTTTTCAAATTTCTTTTTGTAATTAATACCATTGAATTTAAATTAGTGTAAATCCAAATCTCACATGTCTGCAGGAAGCAATTGAATATATTGAGAGCCAAGACGCCCCCAACATGGAATTTTCACAAAATGATTCCCTTGCACAAGTGCTTGGAAAGGAGCACACAGGAAGAGTTCGTGGACTCGGTTTCGGTCCATGTTCCACTCAGTGTTTTTATAACATTCCACAGCAGTCTGACTTCGGTGTGCAGATTGAGGAGTATCAGATGGAGATTGTAAAACTTAAGGCAGAGGCAGCAGAACTCAAGGCAGCGGCAGCAGAGGAAAAGGAAAAGAGACAGAAAATGGAGGCAGAGGCAGCACAGGAGAAGGCAAAAATGCAGACAATGGAAAACTTGTTAAGATACATAATCCAGCAATAAGGAAGTAATTTGCCACCTAAAATAGCTGCAGATTTGGATTCTTTGGGAAGTGCACCGACCTCATCCTATGCAAGATGATGTGCTGGCACTAATGATCTGAATGATCAATCTTGGAATCTGAATACTTTTTAACTGTTCACTGTCCTAATGACTTTTGAGATATTTATTTGTAGTTTTTTTGTGACTGTTTATTTATAGTTTACAAACATCGATGCACTGAGTTTAAATTACTATTATAATGATTCACTTTTGCATATATATTTTTGTTCTATTTTGTGTGTTTTAGTTTGATTGGGTGTTGGTTGTTTTAATAAATTAAAGCAACTTAGTGGAAGAATATATACGGAATAAAAGAATCGGCATATATTATTATAAATTCGGATTTTTTTTTAAAAAAAGTGTAACTCTACATTTGGTAGCGGTTACAAATCCGCCGCTATATCTTGACATAACTTTTCAACAGATGAAATTTTGCAGCGGTTAACAACCGCTGCCATCTCTAAGCAGTCCTATTTACGATTTCGTAGCGGATAGAACCACCGCAAAACTATACCGCTGTAAAATACTATTTAGCAACGGTTATACCATCGGTTACAATTAACCGTTGCTAAAGGTTTAGCCGCACGCTATCTTCCGGCGAGTTAAAAACCGCTGCTAATCGACTGCATAACCGCTGCTATTTGCCGGATGTGGTGTAGTGATTGAATACAGATTTGGTCGTCTCCTGGAGGAACATTGATAGTATAGGAAGCCATCACGACCATTTGAGGTAAGGATGAAACCTTTTTCATGATTTTTGAGTTATTCTGTGGTGTGATTTCTTCCTAATGGCATGCTGTTTGTTCCTCTAATTTAGGGTAGGGTTTGGGGTGACTATGAGTTTGTGTGACTACTCTTATATCATTTGAGTGTGTCAGAATACTTTGCTTTTACTGTCTTTATGATGATATTTAGTTAAGGGTGTTTCATTTTAAGGATGGTTCTTTTCGTTTGTTGCATGTTCATTTTGGGTTTAGGGTATATTTTCTTATGATTGAGAATAGTTAGTGCAAGTGTGTTTGCTAATGGTATTTTCATCTCTGTTATTGTAGATGGAAGATCCCCCAATGACATTTGTGTTTCACCATGGTGGATTGTTTAAAAAGTGTGTTGATGGAGACATGATATGTGAACCTGACAATATATAAGTCTTGATGGGTGTTGAAGGAGACACACTTGATGTGTTCTTTGAAAGGGGCTACTATAATGAGTTGGGATACATTGAAAGCTGGAAACTATTGGTGGAAAGCTCCTGGAGTTCCCCTTTCATCCGGGTTGAGAAGCTTAGTCACAGATGCAAATTTGCTTGCAATGTGCAAGGATTGTAGGAGAAACCAGCATTTGATCAATCTATACTTTGAGAACTGTATTTCACAGCCATGTGTGGTAGACAATGGTGCGCACGAATTCCCACACTTCGTACAACTGAACCAGCAAGTGCACTGGGTCGTCCAAGTAATACCTGAGCGAGTCAGAGTCGATCTCACGAGGATTGTGGTTTGAAGCAAGATATGGTTATCTTATAGATCTTAGTCAAGCGGATAGAAGAGTTGTTTGTTGTTTTAAAAGCATAAAATTAGAATAAAATGGAATTACAATGTTTGATTATAACCAGTGATAAGAAGATGGTTAAGGCTTGGAGATACTTTGTTCTTCTGGATAACTCTGGTTTTACTATCTTCTTCAACTGTGAATGATTTCTTCTATGACAGGTGGTGCACGAATTGTAAATCACACTTTTTACAACTCGTACCACTAACCAGCAAGTGCACTGGGTCGTCCAAGTAATACCTTACGTGAGTAAGGGTCGATCCCACGGAGATTGTTGGCTTGAAGCAATCTATGGTTATCTTGTAACTCTTAGTCAGGAAGACAATAAAATAATTCACTTATCAAATTTGATTGCAAGGAATAAAAGGGCAGAACACAATTTATACTTGTATGCACTGATGGAGAATATGTTGGAGTTTTGGAGATGCTTTGTCTTCTGAAATTTTGCTTTCCTCTGTTCTCTGATTCACGCACGCACGTCCTCCTATGGCAAGTGTGTGTTGGTGGATCACCGTTGTCAATGGCTACCATCCATCCTTCCAGTGAAAAGGGTCCAGATGCGCTGTCACCGCACGGCTAATCATCTGCAGGTTCTCAGTCGTACCGGAATAGGATTTACTATCCTTTTGCGTCTGTCACTACGCCCAGTACTCGCGAGTTTGAAGCTCGTCACAGTCATTCAATCCCTGAATCCTACTCAGAATACCACAGACAAGGTTTAGACTTTCCGGATTCTCTTGAATGCTGCCATCAATCTAGCTTATATCACGAAGATTCTGATTAAGAGATCTAAGAGATATTCATTCATTCTAGGGTGGAACATAAGTGGTTGTCAGGCACGCGTTCGTGGGGGAATGATGATGATTGTCACGTTCATCACATTCATATTGAAGTGCGAATGGATATCTTAGATAGGAACACGCATGTTTGAATGGAAAACAGAAATACTTGCATTAATTCATCGAGACACAGCAGAGCTCTTCACCCCCAACAATGGAGTTTAGAGACTCATGCCATCAAAAGGTACAAAGTTCAGATCTAAAAATGTCATGAGATACAAAATAAATCTCTAAAAGTTGTTTAAATACTAAACTAGTAACCTAGGTTTACAGAAAATGAGTAAACTATGATAGATGGTGTAAAAATCCACTTCTGGGGCCCACTTGGTGTGTGCTGGGGCTGAGACTTAAGCAAATCACGTGCATAGGGATGTTTTGGGCGTTCAACGCCAGCTTTGGATCCTTTTCTGGCGTTGAACTCCACTTTGTAACTTGTTTCTGGCGCTGGACGCCAGACTGTAGCATGGAACTAACGTTGAACGCCAGTTTATATCATCTATCCTTGAGCAAAGTATGGACTATTATATATTGCTGGAAATCCCTGGATGTCTACTTTCCAACGCAATTGAAAGCGCACCATTTGGAGTTCTGTAGCTCCAGAAATTTCACTTTGAGTGCAGGGAGGTCAGAATCCAACAGCATCAGCAGTCCTTTTTCAGCCTGAATAAGATTTTTGCTCAGCTCCCTCAATTTCAACCAGAAAATACCTGAAATTATAGAAAAACACACAAACTCATAGTAAAGTCCAGAAATATGAATTTTGCCTATAAACTAATGAAAATAAACTAAAAACTAACTAAAACATACTAAAAACTATATGAAATTAACCCCAAAAAGCGTATAAAATATCTGCTCATCACAACACCAAACTTAAACTGTTGCTTGTCCTCAAGCAACTAGATAAATAAAATAGAATACAAATAATTTAAGAAGCAATAATATCTCAGAGTTTTTGAGTGAAGCTCAGATCCTAATTAGATGAGCGGGGCTAGTAGCTTTTTGCTTCTGAACAGTTTTGGCATCTCACTTTATCCATTGAAGCTCAGAGTGATTGGCATCTATAGGAACTCAGAATTCAGATAGTGATATTGATTCTCCTAGTTCAGTATGTTGATTCTTGAACACAGCTACTTTATGAGTCTTGGCTGTGGCCCTAAGCACTTTGTTTTCCAGTATTACCACCGGATACATAAATGCCACAGACACATAATTGGGTGAACCTTTTTAGATTGTGACTCAGCTTTGCTAAAGTCCCCAATTAGAGGTGTCCATGGTTCTTAAGCACACTCTTCTTTTACTTTGGACCTTGACTTTAACCGCTCAGTCTCAAGTTTCCACTTGACACCTTCACGCCACAAGCACATGGTTAGGGACAGCTTGGTTTAGCTACTTAGCCCAGGATTTTATTCCTTTAGGCCCTCCTACCCACTGATGCTCAAAGCCTTGGGATCCTTTTTATTTACCCTTGCCTTTTGGTTTTAAGGGTTATTGGCTTTTTGCTCTTGCCTTTTGGTTTTAAGAGCTTTTGGCTTTTTCTGCTTGCTTTTTTTTTCTGCAAGCTTTGTTCTTTGCTGCTTTTTCTTGCTTCAAGAATCATTTTTATGATTTTTCAGATTATCAATAACATGTCTCATGTTCATCATTCTTTCAAGAGCCAACATATTTAACAGTCTTAAACATCAAATTCAAAAGACATATGCACTGTTCAAGCATTCATTCAGAAGACAGAAAGCATTGCCACCACATGTAAATAATTAGAATTTATCTTATTAAAAACTCGAAAAATATTGCCTCTTATTCTAAAGAAATTCTTCTATTTTATTCATGTTTAATGATGATGATAAAATTAAATTATAGCTTAATTGGGGATAAAATAAAAAATATAGATACTAATTACTACTATATGACTCCTAAGGTAAAACTAATAAAAACAGTTATCACAGAGTTAAGGCTAAGATTGGAATTTAACAACCTTTGTTCTGGGAAGTAGATGTTCCTCTAATCTGCGGGGTGCTTGGTCCTTTAAGAGATAATTTCTGGCGCTTCAATTCCCTTAAATCACGCCCTTGCTCCTCCTGTTCTTTAAGCAAATAGCAAAGAATGCTACTTTGTTCCTTCTGTTCTTTCTGTATTTGTTCCATAGCTTCTTGCATCTTGGTAATAGATGTTTCAAGATACTCCCAGTATTCAGATTGAGGGATTTCTGGGAGAATTTCCTGTGTTCTCTTCTTGATGGAGTCATCCTGTGATTGTTGTTTTTCCATTGATGCTTTGGTGATTGGCCGCTCAAGTGAGATATACTCAGTTATTCTCATCCTTACTCCAGCGTCCTTGCAGAGCATAGAAATCAAGCTTGGATAAGCCAATCTGGCATCTTTGGAATTTTTGTTTGCAATTTTGTAGAATTCAGTTGAAATCAGTTGATGAACTTCCACTTCTTTTCCCATCATGATGCAATGGATCATCACTGCTCTTCTAATAGTGACTTCAGAACGGTTGCTAGTGGGCAGCAGAGAATGCCCAATGAAGTCCATCCATCCTCGGGTGACTGGTTTGAGATCTTCTCTTTTGAGTTGATTTGGGACACCTTTTGTGCTGGTGGTCCACCTGGCTCCAGGGATACATATATCCTCTAGAATCTTATCCAGGCCCTTGTCTGTTCTCATCATTCTCCTATTGAAGGAGTCTGGATCATCTTTTAGCTGAGGTAGATTTAAGATCTCCCTGATCTTGTCAGGGTGGGTATGAACAATCTTTCCTCTGACCAAGGTCCGATAGTCATAGATAGCAGATCCAGATAGTCTTTGCCTGTCTGTATGCCACATATTAGCATAGAACTCCTGGACCATATTCCTTCCCACTTTTGTTTCAGGATTGGCTAGGATCTCCCAGTTCCTGATTCGTATCTGCTCCTGGATCTCCGGATATTCGTCTTCTTTCAGATCGAATCTAACTTTCGGGATCACTGATCTTAGACCCATTATTTTGTAATAATGGTCTGAATGTTCTTTAGTTAAGAACTTCCCTTGATTCCAAAGTGGTTTTGGAACACTCTCTTTCTTGCCTCTTGGAGTGGGTTGTTTTCCTTTAGGAGCCATGATCTTAGTGTGTATGGTTTAGTGATCACGGATAAACACACCAAACTTAGAGGTTTGCTTGTCCTCAAGCAAAAGAAAAGAAAGGAGAGGGATAGAAGGAAAGCTAGGTGTAATGGTGGATGGGAGGGGAGGGAGGCCGAATGGGTTTTTAAAAGGGAGGGGGGTTTTCGAAAATAGGGAGAAAGATAAGATAGAAGATATGATTTTTAGAAAAAAGTATGATAAGAAAAGATATGATTTAAAATTGAAAAGATATGAAAGATATTTGAAAAAGATAGATTTGGATTTTTGAAAAAGATAGTATGGAGATTTGAAAAAGATATTGCTTAGTTGAAAAGATTTTTGAATGAAAAGAGATAGATTTGTTTTGAAAATTTTGAAAAAGAGTTGAGTTGGATTGAAAAAAAAAGGATTTGTGCTTATGGATTAAGATACATTTAATATTTATAAAGAAGGGTTTTTAGAAATTAGGGATTTTAGAAATCAGGGTTTGTAACATGTTTATGCAAGAAATCATGAATTGAAACATGAAAATTAGGATTAAAATGGAAAATATGAAGAAAAAACGAATTTACCTCCTCCCCACCATCCTGGCGTTTGAACGTCCAAACGCTGCATGTTTTGGGCGTTCAACGCCCAAATGCTGCCTCTCCTGGGCGTTCAACGCCCAGCTATTGCTTCTTTCTGGCGTTGAACGCCAGGAACTCCTTTGTCACTGGGCGTTTTTCTGAACGCCCAGGACGCTGTAAATCTGGCGTTAAACGCCCAGAAGGAGCTTCTTTCTGGCGTTTAACGCCCAGATGGCTATCCTTACTGGCGTTCAACGCCCAGTGGATGCTTCTTTTGGGCGTTGAACGCCCAAAACAGACTTTTACTGGCGTTTTCTTGCCAGTGAGCTCTTTTTCTCTATTTTGTGTGCAGAATCCTTCTGTAACCCTGTGATCTTATACAATTGACTCTTTACCTTAGTATCAGTGAACTTTATATAAACAAATAAAATCAAGAATAGGGCAAAATGCTTAGAGGAAGTGATGCCCCATGGCTGGGTTGCCTCCCAGCAAGCGCTTCTTTATTGTCTTTAGCTGGACCTTGCTGAGCTTTTAATCTAGCTTCAGCCTTGAGCACTCTTGCTCAACATTGCCTTCAAGATAGTGCTTGATTCTCTGTCCATTAACAATGAACTTCTTATCAGAATCAATATCTTGAAGCTCCACATAACCATATGGTGATACACTTGTAATCACATATGGTCCCCTCCACCGGGACTTCAGTTTCCCGGGGAATAGCCTAAGCCTAGAGTTAAACAACAGAACCTTTTGTCCTGGTTCAAAGATTCTAGAAGACAACTTTCTGTCATGCCACTTTTTTTTATTTTTCTTTATAAAGCTTGGCATTTTCGAAAGCAGTGAATCTGAATTCCTCTAGCTCATTTAGCTGGAGCAATCTTTTTTCTCCAGCTAATTTGGCATCAAAGTTTAGGAATCTGGTTGCCCAGTAGGCTTTATGTTCCAGTTCTACGGGCAGGTGACTGATGAGCGAATATTTTATACGCTTTTTGGGGTTAATTTCATATAGTTTTGAGTATATTCTAGTTAGTTTTTAGTCTATTTTCATTAGTTTTTAGGAAAAATTCATATTTCTGGACTTTACTATGAGTTGTGTGTTTTTCTGTAATTTCAGGTATTTTTCTGGCTGAAATTGAAGGAGCTGAGCAAAAATCTGATTCAGGCTGAAAAAGGACTACTGATGCTGTTGGATTCTGACCTCCCTGCACTCAAAGTGGATTTTCTGGAGCTACAGAACTCAAAATGGTATGCTTCCAATTGCGTTGGAAAGTATACATCCAGGGCTTTCAATCAATATATAATAGTCCATACTTTGCATAAGGATAGACGACGTAAACTGGCATTCAACGCCAGTTCTCTGCCCAATTCTGGCGTCCAGCGCCAGAAAAGGATCAAAAGCTGGAGTTGAACGCCCAAACTGGCACAAAAACTGGCGTTCAACTCCACAAATGGCCTCTGCACGTGAATTGCTTAAATCTCAGCCCCAGCACACACCAAGTGGGCCCCAGAAGTGGATCTCTGCATCATCCATCATAGTTTACTCATTTTTTGTAAACCTAGGCTACTAGTTTAGTATTTAAACAACTTTTAGAGACTTATTTTGCACCTCATGACATTTTTAGATCTAAACTTTGTACTCTTTGACGGCATGAGTCTCTAAACTCCATTGTTGGGGGTGAGGAGCTCTGCTGTGTCTCAATGGATTAATGCAAGTATTTCTGTTTTCTATTCAAACATGCGTGTTCCTATCTAAGATATCCATTCGCGCCTAACTATGGAGAAGGTGATGATCAGTGACACTCATCACCTTCCTCAATCCATGAACGTGTGTCTGACAACCACCTCCGTTCTACATCAGATTGAATGAATATCTCTTAGATTCCTTAATCAGGATCTCCGTGGTATAAGCTAGATTGATGGCGGCATTCATGAGAATCCGGAAAGTCTAAACCTTGTCTGTGGTATTCCGAGTAGGATTCAAGGATTGAATGACTGTGACGAGCTTCAAACTCGCGAGTGCTGGGCGTAGTGACAGACGCAAAAGGAGGGTGAATCCTATTCCAGCATGATCGGGAACCTCAGATGATTAGCCGTGCTGTGACAGAGCATTTGGACCATTTTCACAAGAGGAGGGGATGTAACCATTGACAACGGTGATGCCCCAACACACAGCTTGCCATAGAAGGACGTGCGTGCGCGAATCAGAGAACAGAGGAAAGCAGAGATTCAGAAGACAAAGCATCTCCAAAACTCCAACATATTCTCCATTACTGCATAACAAGTAACTTTTAACCCATGCTCTCTTGTTCATTCGCAATTCAACTGATAAATATAATTGACTTCCTGACTAAGAATTTCAAGATAACCATAGATTGCTTCAAACCAACAATCTCCGTGGGATTCGACCCTTACTCACGTAAGGTATTACTTGGACGACCCAGTGCACTTGCTGGTTAGTGGTACGAGTTGTAAAAAGTGTGATTCACAATTCGTGCACCAAGTTTTTGGCGCCGTTGCCGGGGATTGTTCGTGTTTGAACAACTGACGGTTTATTCTGTTTCTTAGATTAGGAAAATTTTTCTTTTTGGTTTAGAGTCTCTTATTACTGTTTTCTATATATATATATATATATATATATATATATATAATACTTCTTCAAAACAAGTGTTACATTCATAACTCATTTGGCTAGAGCGTTAATCTGTGTTCTTAGTAATTAGGTTAGAATCTTTTATATTCTTTTCAAAATCTTCTTTTTCATAAATAATAATTTCTCTATTAAATCTTGTGCCAAACTCTAAGTTTGGTGTTTTCTTGTTGATTTCCCTTTGGTTTTCGAAAATTTTGGTTTGGTTTTCTAAAAATTTTAAGTTTGGTGTTCTTTCTTCATGTTCTTGTGTTCTTGTGAGTCTTCAAAGTGTTCTTGAGTTTTCCTTGTGTCTTGATCTTAAAATTTTAAGTTTGGTGTTCCTTGGTGTTTTCCCTCTAAAATTTTCGAAAACAAGGAGCATTAGATCTAAAAATTTTAAGTCTTGTGCTATTTTATTATTTTTTCTCTTTCCTCACTAAATTCAAAAATATCTTTTCTCTCTAATTTTAAAACAAATTTTCGAAAATTATTTTTAAAAATTCAAATTTTTTAAAAAAAAAATTTAAAATATTTTCCAAATCATATCTTTTTCAAAACTTCCTTACCACTTTCTCTCCCCTCATTTTTTCGAAAATCTTCACCTATTTTTATTTATTTTATTTTAATTTATTTTATTTTCGAAATAAATAAATAAAAATAAAAATATTTTTTTTTACATCATCTCCCTTTCTCCATCATGGATCTAAGTGGAAATGAACAGTCCAGGAGGACTCTGGGGTCATATGCTAACCCCTCTACTGCTTCATATGGGAGTAGCATCTGCATACCCTCCATTGGAGTCAGTAGCTTTGAGTTGAATCCTCAGCTCATTATCATGGTGCAGCAAAACTGCCAGTATTCCGGTCTTCCACAAGAAGAACCTACAGAGTTTCTGGCACAGTTTTTACAAATTGCTGACACAGTACATGATAAGGAAATAAATCAGGATGTCTACAGACTATTACTGGTTCCATTTGCTGTGAAAGATCAAGCTAAGAGGTGGTTAAATAACCAACCTAAGGCCAGCATAAGGACATGGAAACAGCTGACAGAAAAATTCATGAATCAATACTTTCCCCCAAAACGGATGACACAGCTAAGGCTGGACATCCAAGGCTTTAAACAAGGAGATAAGGAATCTCTTTATGATGCCTGGGAGAGATACAGAGAGATGCTACGAAAATGCCCCTCTGAAATGTTTTCAGAGTGGGTTCAGTTAGACATCTTCTATTATGGGCTTGCAGAAGGAGCTCAGATGTCTTTAAATTACTCAGCTGGTGGATCTATCCACATGAGAAAGACAATTGAAGAGGCTCAAGAGCTCATTGATACAGTTGCCAGGAATCAGCATCTGTACCTAAGCAATGACTCTTCCATGAAAGAAGAGGTTAAGACAGCAACTGCTGAACTCAGTCCTGTAAAACAAGCTGCTGAATTCAATCAGCAATTGGACTTTCTAACAAAGCAGTTAGCCGAATTCAAAGAAAGGTTACAAGAGACAAGGATGGCTAATATACATATGGACGAACAGTTTAAGCAAACAAAGCAGCAGCTGTCAAGGCAAATAGCAGAAGAATGCCAAGCAGTTCAACTAAGAAGTGGGAAAACATTAAATACCCCACCTCAAGGCAGCAAAAAGCTAAGAAACGAGCAAACCACCCAAAATTCACATGAGGACAGTAAGAGCCCAGGGAAAAGTAATTCTGGAACTAAAACGCCAGAAAATTGGTGGAAGGCTGGCGCTGAACGCCCAGACCATGCTCAGGACTGGCGTTCAACGCCAGAAACAAGGCAGGACTGGCGTTCAACGCCAGAAATGGGCAAGGATCTGGCGTTGAACGCCCAAAATGGGCAAGATCTGGCGCTGAACGCCCAAAATGGGCACAGTTCTGGCGTTCATACGCCAGGAGCAGACAAGGAGCTGGCGTCTAGTTTCACTCCAGCTTCTAACTCTGGCACTCAATTGCCAGTGAGGGATCAGACACACACAAGTGCTAATAACAACCCATCTAAAAAGGCTTCTTCAACCACTTCTATAGGAAATAAACTTACAGCAACTAAGGTTGAGGAATATAAAGCCAAGATACCTTATCCTCAAAAACTCCGCCAAGAGGAGCAGGATAAGCAATTCGCTTGCTTTGCGGATTATCTCAGAACTCTTGAAATAAAGATTCCATTTGCAGAGGCACTTGAGCAAATACCTTCTTATGCCAAGTTCATGAAAGAGATCTTGAGTCATAAGAAGGATTGGAGAGAAACTGAAAGAGTTCTCCTCACTGAAGAATGCAGTGCAGTCATTCTGAAAAGCTTTCCTGAAAAGCTTAAAGAACCTGGGAGTTTTTTGATACCATGCACATTAGAAGGTAATTGCACCAAGACAGCTTTATGTGATTTTGGGGCAAGCATCAACCTAATACATGCATCCACTATCAGAAAGCTTGGTTTAACTGAAGAAGTTAAACCAACCCAGATATGTCTCCAACTTGCTGATGGCTCCATTAAATACCCATCAGGCGTGATTGAAGACATGATTGTCAGAGTTGGGTCATTCGCCTTTCCCACTGACTTTGTAGTGCTAGAAATGGAGGAGCACAAGAGTGCCACTCTCATTCTAGGAAGACCCTTCCTAGCAACTGGACGAACTCTCATTGATGTCCAACAGGGGGAAATAACCCTAAGAGTCAATGATGATGAGTTTAAGTTGAACGCTGTCAAAGCCATGCAGCATCCAGACACATCAAAAGACTGCATGAAAGTTGATCTTATTGACTCTTTGGTAGAAGAGATCAACATGGCTGAGAGTCTTGAATCAGAGTTGGAAAACATCTTTAAAGATGTTCAGCCTGATTTAGAGGATTCAGAGGACATGAAAGAACCTCTGAAATTTCTTCTGAAAGAGGAGAAACCTCCTAAACCCGAGCTCAAGCCATTACCACCATCCTTAAAATATGCATTTCTGGGAGAAGGTGTCACTTTTCCAGTGATCATAAGCTCTTCTTTAAATTCACAGGAAGAGGAGGCACTTATTCAGGTGCTAAGGACACACAAGACAGCTCTTGGGTGGTCCATAGGTGACCTTAAGGGCATAAGCCCAGCTAGATGCATGCACAAAATTTTATTGGAGGATAATGCCAAACCAGTGGTTCAACCACAGAGGCGGCTAAATCCAGCCATGAAAGAAGTAGTGCAGAAAGAGGTCACCAAACTACTAGAGGCTGGGATTATTTATCATATTTCTGATAGCCCCTGGGTGAGCCCTGTCCAAGTCGTCCCAAAAAGGGAGGCATGACAGTGATTAATAATGAAAAAAATGAACTGGTTCCTACAAGAACAGTTACAGGGTGGCGCATGTGTATTGACTATAGAAGGCTCAATATAGCCACCAGAAAGGATCATTTTCCTTTACCATTCATAGACCAGATGCTAGAAAGACTAGCAGGTCATGATTATTACTGCTTTTTAGATGGCTACTCAGGCTATAACCAGATTGCAGTAGATCCCCAGGATCAAGAGAAAACAGCATTCACATGTCCATCCGGAGTGTTTGCTTATAGAAGGATGCCATTTGGGCTATGTAATGCGCCTGCAACCTTCCAGAGATGCATGCTCTCTATTTTCTCTGATATGGTGGAAAAATTTCTGGAAGTCTTCATGGATGACTTCTCAGTATATGGAGACTTATTCAGCTCCTGTCTTGATCACTTAAAACTTGTTTTGAAAAGATGCCAAGAGACCAACCTAGTTTTAAACTGGGAAAAGTGTCACTTCATGGTGACTAAAGGAATTGTCCTTGGGCATAAAATCTCAAACAAGGGAATAGAGGTGGATCATGCAAAAATAGAGGTAATTGAAAAATTACCACCACCTGCCAATGTTAAGGCAATCAGAAGCTTTCTGGGGCATGCAGGATTCTATAGGAGGTTTATAAAGGATTTTTCAAAAATTGCAAAACCTCTAAGCAATCTGCTAGCTGCTGACACGCCATTTGTGTTTGACACAGAGTGCCTGCAGGCGTTTGAAACGCTGAAAGCTAAGATGGTCACAGCACCAGTCATTTCTGCACCAGACTGGACGTTACCATTTGAGCTAATGTGTGATGCCAGTGATCATGCCATTGGTGCAGTATTGGGACAGAGGCATGACAAGCTTCTGCATGTCATTTATTATGCCAGTCGCGTTCTAAATGATGCCCAGAAAAATTACACAACCACAGAAAAAGAATTACTTGTAGTGGTTTACGCCATTGACAAGTTCAGATCATACTTAGTAGGATCAAAAGTGATTCTGTATACTGATCATGCTGCTCTTAAATATCTACTCACAAAGCAGGATTCAAAACCCAGGCTCATCAGATGGGTGTTGCTTCTGCAAGAGTTTGATATAGAAATAAGAGACAGAAAAGGGACAGAGAACCAAGTGGCTGATCATCTGTCCTGGATAGAGCCAGTAGAAGGGACATCCCTCCCCTTTCTTGAGATCTCTGAGACGTTTCCTGATGAGCATTTATTTGCCATTCAGGAAGCACCATGGTTTGCCGATATTGCAAACTATAAAGCTGCAAGGTTCATACCCAAGGAGTACAACATGATACAAAAGAAGAAATTAATTACTGATGCAAAGTATTACTTGTGGGATGAACCCTATCTCTTTAAGAGATGTGCAAACGGAATAATCCGTAGGTGTGTGCCTAGAGAAGAGGCACAGAGGATCCTATGGCATTGCCATGGATCTCAATATGGAGGCCATTTCGGAGGTGAGCGAACAGCCACCAAGGTCCTCCAATGTGGCTTCTATTGGCCCACACTCTATAAAGATTCCCGAGAGTTTGTACGTAACTGTGACAGTTGCCAAAGAGCTGGCAATCTGCCTCATGGTTACGCCATGCCTCAACAAGGAATCTTGGAAATTGAGTTGTTTGACGTATGGGGAATTGACTTCATGGGACCTTTCCCACCATCATACTCAAACACTTATATTCTGGTGGCAGTTGACTATGTATCAAAATGGGTTGAGGTTATTGCCACACCCACCAATGATACTAAAACAGTGCTGAAATTCCTCCAGAAACATATCTTTAGCAGGTTTGGTGTCCCTAGAGTACTAATCAGTGATGGGGGCACTCACTTCTGCAATAAACAACTTTACTCTGCCATGGTTCGGTATGGAATTCGCCACAAGGTGGCCACTCCATATCATCCACAAACCAATGGGCAAGCTGAAGTCTCTAATAGAGAATTAAAGAGAATCCTGGAATGGACAGTAAATACCCGTAGAAAGGATTGGGCACGGAGATTGGATGATGCTCTGTGGGCTTACAGGACAGCATTCAAGACCCCTATAGGGACCTCTCCATACCAACTCGTGTATGGTAAGGCATGTCACCTGCCCGTGGAACTGGAACATAAGGCCTACTGGGCAACCAGATTCCTAAACTTTGATGCCAAACTAGCAGGAGAAAAACGATTGCTCCAGCTAAATGAGCTAGAGGAATTCAGATTCACAGCTTTCGAAAATGCCAAGCTTTATAAAGAAAAATAAAAAAAGTGGCATGACAGAAAGCTGTCATCTAGAATCTTTGAACCAGGACAGAAGGTTCTGTTGTTTAACTCTAGACTCAGGCTATTCCCCGGGAAACTGAAATCCCGGTGGAGGGGACCATACGTGATTACAAGTGTATCACCATATGGTTATGTGGAGCTTCAAGATATTGATTCTGATAAGAAGTTCATTGTCAATGGACAGAGAATCAAGCATTATCTTGAAGGCAACATTGAGCAAGAATGCTCAAGGCTGAAGCTAGATTAAAAGCTCAGTAAGGTCCAACTAAGGACATTAAAGAAGTGCTTGTTGGGAGGCAACCCAACTTTTATTTATTTTCATGGTTTTTCATGTTTTATTAGGTTCATGATCATGTGGAGTCACAAAATAAATATTAAAAATTGAAAACGGAATCAAAAACAGCAGAAGAAAAATCACACCCTGGAGGAAGCACCTGTCTGGCGTTCAACGCCAGAACAGAGCATGGTTCTGGCGCTGAACGCCCAAAATGGGCAACATCCTGGCGCTGAACGCCCAGAACAAGCATGGTTCTGGTGTTCAACGCCAGAAATGGCTAGTAAATGGGCGTTGAACGCCCAAAATGGGCACCAACCTGGCGCTGAACGCCCAGAGTTGTGTGCAAAGGCATTTTGCATGCCCAAATTGGTGCAGGGATGTAAATGCCTTGACACCTCAAGATCTGTGGACCTCACAGGATCATTTCAAGATCTGTGGATCCCACAGGATCCCCACCTTCCCTCCTCATAATCCTAGTTTTTTTCCACATCTTCTTCTTCATCTATTCCTTCTTCTTTTGCTCGAGGGCGAGCAACATTCTAAGTTTGGTGTGGTAAAACAATTATGTGAAGGATCTATAGCTCAGTGGTAGAACATGTGGCTGCAAATCAAGAGATCCCTGAGATACCTCAGGGGATGCACTTCCATCCACATAATTATTGGAAGCAACTGAGGATAGAAATACCAAAAATCACTAGGAATCAAGCCACAAAGGCAAGGAAGAGACATAAAAGAGCTCAAGAACATCATTGGTTCCTCAAGAAGGAAATGCCATCATCACTAAGGTGGACTCGTTCCTTGTTCTTACTTTCTCTGTTTTTCGTTTTCTCTATGTTAAGTGCTTATCTATGTTTGTGTCTTCATTACATGATCATTAGTAGTAATTAGTGTCTATTTTGATTTTATCCCTAATTAAGTTATAGTCTATTTTTCTCATCATCAGCAAACATGAATAAAATAGTAGATCTTTTGAATAAGAGGCAATAAAATTTCGAGTTTTTAATAAGAAAAATTCTAATTAGTAACATGTGGTGGCAATGCTTTCTGTCTTCTGAATGAATGCTTGAACAGTGCATATGTCTTTTGAATTTGTTGTTTAAGACTGTTAAATATGTTGGCTCTTGAAAGAATGATGAACATGAGACATGTTATTGATAATCTGAAAAATCATAAAAATGATTCTTGAAGCAAGAAAAAGCAGCAAAGAACAAAGCTTGCAGAAAAAAAAATTAGCGAAAAAAAAAGCAAGCAGAAAAAGCCAAAGCTCTTAAAACCAAAAGGCAAGAGCAAAAAGCCAATAGCCCTTAAAACCAAAAGGCAAGGGTAATAAAAAAGGATCCCAAGGCTTTGAGCATCAGTGGATAGGAGGGCCTAAAGGAATAAAATCCTGGTCTAAACGGCTAAACCAAGCTGTCCCTAACCATGTGCTTGTGGCGTGTAGGTGTCAAGTGAAAACTTGAGACTGAGCGGTTAAAGTCAAGGTCCAAAGCAAAAAGAAGAGTGTGCTTAAGAACTCTGGATACCTCTAATTGGGGACTTTAGCAAAGCTGAGTCACAATCTAAAAGGTTCACCCAATTATGTGTCTGTGGCATTTATGTATCCGGTAGTAATACTGGAAAACAAAGTGCTTAGGGCCACGACCAAGACTCATAAAATAGCTGTGTTCAAGAATCATCACACTGAAATAGGAGAATCAATAACACTATCTGAATTCTAAGTTCCTATAGATGCCAATCACTCTGAGCTTCAATGGATAAAGTGAGATGCCAAAACTGTTCAGAAGCAAAAAGCTACTAGTCCCGCTCATCTAATTAGAATCTGAGCTTCACTCAAAAACTCTGAGATATTATTGCTTCTCAACCTATTAGTCTTCTATTTTATTTGTCTAGTTGCTTGAGGACAAGCAACAGTTTAAGTTTGGTGTTGTGATAAGCGGATATTTTATACGCTTTTTGGGGTTAATTTCATATAGTTTTGAGTATGTTCTAGTTAGTTTTTAGTCTATTTTCATTAGTTTTTAGGAAAAATTCATATTTCTGGACTTTACTATGAGTTGTGTGTTTTTCATAATTTCAGGTATTTTTCTGGCTGAAATTGAAGGAGCTGAGCAAAAATCTGATTCAGGCTGAAAAAGGACTGCTGATGCTGTTGGATTCTGACCTCCCTGCACTCAAAGTGGATTTTCTGGAGCTACGGAACTCGAAATGGTATGCTTCCAATTGCGTTGAAAGGTAGACATCCAGGGCTTTCCAGCAATATATAATAGTCTATGCTTTGCACAAGGATAGATGATGTAAACCGGTGTTCAACGACAGTTCTCTGCCCAATTCTAGCGTCCAGCGCCAGAAAAGGATCAAAAGCTGGAGTTGAACGCCCAAACTGGCACAAAAACTGGCGTTCAACTCCACAAATGGCCTCTGCACGTGAATTTCTTAAATCTCAGCCCCAGCACACACCAAGTGGGCCCCAGAAGTGGATCTCTGCATCATCCATCATAGTTTACTCATTTTTTGTAAACCTAGGCTACTAGTTTAGTATTTAAACAACTTTTAGAGACTTATTTTGCACCTCATGACATTTTTAGATCTAAACTTTGTACTCTTTGACGGCATGAGTCTCTAAATTCCATTGTTGGGGGTGAGGAGCTCTGCTGTGTCTCAATGGATTAATGCAAGTATTTCTGTTTTCTATTCAAACATGCGTGTTCCTATCTAAGATATCCATTCGCGCCTAACTATGGAGAAGGTGATGATCAGTGACACTCATCACCTTCCTCAATCCATGAACGTGTGTCTGACAACCACCTCCGTTCTACATCAGATTGAATGAATATCTCTTAGATTCCTTAATCAGGATCTCCGTGGTATAAGCTAGATTGATGGCGGCATTCATGAGAATCCGGAAAGTCTAAACCTTGTCTGTGGTATTCCGAGTAGGATTCAGGGATTGAATGACTGTGACGAGCTTCAAACTCGCGAGTGCTGGGCGTAGTGACAGACGCAAAAGGAGGGTGAATCCTATTCCAGCATGATCGGGAACCTCAGATGATTAGCCGTGTTGTGACAGAGCATTTGGACCATTTTCACAAGAGGAGGGGATGTAACCATTGACAACGGTGATGCCCCAACACACAGCTTGCCATAGAAGGACGTGCATGCGCGAATCAGAGAACAGAGGAAAGCAGAGATTCAGAAGACAAAGCATCTCCAAAACTCCAACATATTCTCCATTACTGCATAACAAGTAACTTTTAACCCATGCTCTCTTGTTCATTCGCAATTCAACTGATAAATATAATTGACTTCCTGACTAAGAATTTCAAGATAACCATAGATTGCTTCAAACCAACAATCTCCGTGGGATTCGACCCTTACTCACGTAAGGTATTACTTGGACGACCCAGTGCACTTGCTGGTTAGTGGTACGAGTTGTGAAAAGTGTGATTCACAATTCGTGCACCAGTGACATGCCTTACCATACACAAGTTGTTATGGAAAGGTCCCTATAGGAGTTTTGAATGCTGTTCTGTATGCCCACAGAGCATCATCCAAGCTTCTTGCCCAATCCTTTCTACGGGTACTTACAGTCCGTTCTAGGATTCTTTTTAGCTCTCTGTTAGAGACTTCAGCTTGCCCATTAGTTTGTGGATGATATGGAGTCGCCACCTTGTGGTGAATCCCATACCGGACCATGGTAGAGTAAAGCTGTTTGTTGCAGAAGTGAATGCCCCCATCACTGATTAGTACTCTAGGTACCCAAACCTACTGAAGATATATTTCTGGAGGAACTTCAGCACTGTTTTAGTATCATTGGTGGGTGTGGCAACGGTCTCTACCCATTTTGATACGTAGTTAACTGTCACCAGAATATAAGTGTTTGAGTATGATGTTGGGAAAGGTCCCATGAAGTCAATTCCCCATACATCAAACAACTCAATCTCCAAGATTCCTTGTTGAGGCATGGTGTAACCATGGGGCAGATTACCAGCTCTTTGGCAACTGTCACAGTTACATACAAACTCTCGGGAATCTTTATAGAGTGTGGGCCAATAGAAACCACATTGGAGGACCTTGGTGGCTGTCCGCTCACCTCCAAAATGGCCTCCATATTGTGATCCATGGCAATGCCATAGGATCCTCTGTGCTTCTTCTCTAGGCACACATCTCCGGATTATTCCGTCTGCACATCTCTTAAAGAGATAGGGTTCATCCCACAAGTAGTACTTTGCATCAGTAATTAGTTTTTTCTTTTGTTGCCTGTTGTACTCTTTGGGTATGAACTTTGCAGCTTTATAGTTCGCAATGTCTACAAACCATGGTGCTTCCTGGATGGCAAATAAATGCTCATCCGGAAAGGTCTCAGAGATCTCAAGAGAGGGGAGGGACGTCCCTTCTACTGGCTCTATCCGGGACAGATGATCAGCCACTTGGTTTTCTGTCCCTTTTCTGTCTCTTATTTCTATATCAAACTCTTGCAGAAGCAACACCCATCTTATGAGCCTGGGTTTTGAATCCTGCTTTGTGAGTAGATATTTAAGAGCAGCATGGTCAGTATACACAATCACCTTTGATCCTACTAAGTATGATCTAAACTTGTCAATGGCATAAACCACTGCAAGCAATTCTTTTTCTGTGGTTGTGTAATTTTTCTGGGCATCATTTAAAATGCGGCTAGCATAATAAATGACATGCAGAAGCTTGTCATGCCTCTGTCCCAGTACTGCACCAATGGTGTGATCACTGGCATCACACATTAGCTCAAATGGTAATGTCCAGTCTGGTGCAGAAATAACTGGTGCTGTGACCAGCTTGGCTTTCAGCGTTTCAAACGCCTGCAGACACTCTGTGTCAAACACAAATGGCGTGTCAGCAGCTAGTAGATTGCTCAGAGGTTTTGCGATTTTTGAAAAATCCTTTATAAACCTCCTATAGAATCCTGCATGCCCCAGAAAGCTTCTGATTGCCTTAACATTGGCAGGTGGTGGTAATTTTTCAATCACCTCTATTTTTGCTTGATCCACCTCTATTCCCTTGTTTGAAATTTTATGCCCAAGGACAATCCCTTCAGTCACCATAAAGTGACATTTTTCCCAGTTTAAAACCAGATTGGTCTCTTGGCATCTTTTCAGAACTAGTTTCAGGTGATCAAGACAGGAGCTGAATGAGTCTCCATATACTGAGAAGTCATCCATGAAGACTTCCAGAAAATTTTCCACCATATCAGAGAAAATAGAGAGCATGCATCTCTGGAAGGTTGCAGGCGCATTACACAGCCCAAATGGCATCCTTCTATAAGCAAACACTCCAGATGGACATGTGAATGCTGTTTTCTCTTGATCCTGAGGATCTACTGCAATCTGGTTATAGCCTGAGTAGCCATCCAAAAAGCAGTAATAATCATGACCTGCCAGTCTTTCTAGCATCTGGTCTATGAATGGTAAAGGAAAATGATCCTTTCTGGTGGCTGTATTGAGCCTTCTGTAGTTAATACACAAGCGCCACCCTGTAACTGTTCTTGTAGGAACCAGTTCATTCTTTTCATTATGAACCACTATCATGCCTCCCTTTTTGGGGATAACTTGAACAGGGCTCACTCAGGGGCTATCAGAAATAGGATAAATAATCCCAGCCTCCAGTAATTTGGTGACCTCTTTCTGCACCACTTCCTTCATGGCTGGATTTAGCCGCCTCTGTGGTTGAACCACTGGTTTAGCATTATCCTCCAATAAGATTTTGTGCATGCATCTAGCTGGGCTTATGCCCTTAAGGTCACCTATGGACCACCCAAGAGCTGTCTTGTGTGTCCTTAGCACTTGAATAAGTGCTTCCTCTTCCTGTGGATTTAAAGCAGAGCTTATGATCACCGGAAAAGTGTCACATTCTCCTAGAAATGCATATTTCAGGGATGGTGGTAATGGTTTGAGCCCGGGTTTAGGAGGTTTTTCCTCTTCCTGAGGAAATCTCAGAGGCTCTTTCATTTCCTCTGAATCCTCCAAATCAGGCTGAACATCTTTAAAGATGTCTTCCAACTCTGATTCGAGACTCTCAGCCATGTTGATCTCTTCTACCAAAGAGTCAATAAGATCAACTTTCATGCAGTCTTTTGATGTGTCTGGATGCTGCATGGCTTTGACAGCGTTCAACTTAAACTCATCATCATTGACTCTTAGGGTTATTTTCCCCTGTTGGACATCAATGAGAGTTCGTCCAGTTGCTAGGAAGGGTCTTCCTAGAATGAGAGTGGCACTCTTGTGCTCCTCCATTTCCAGCACTACAAAGTCAGTGGAAAAGGCGAATGGCCCAACTCTGACAATCATGTCTTCAATCACGCCTGATGGGTATTTAATGGAGCCATCAGCAAGTTGGAGACATATCTGGGTTGGTTTAACTTCTTCAGTTAAACCAAGCTTTCTGATAGTGGATGCAGGTATTAAGTTGATGCTTGCCCCAAGATCACATAAAGCTGTCTTGGTGCAATTACCTTCTAATGTGCATGGTATCAAAAAACTCCCAGGTTCTTTAAGCTTTTCAGGAAAGCTTTTCAGAATGACTGCACTGCATTCTTCAATGAGGAGAACTCTTTCAGTTTCTCTCCAATCCTTCTTATGACTCAAGATCTCTTTCATGAACTTGGCATAAGAAGGTATTTGCTCAAGTGCCTCTGTAAATGGAATCTTTATTTCAAGAGTCCTGAGATAATATGCAAAGCGAGCGAATTGCTTATCCTGCTCCTCTTGGCGGAGTTTTTGAGGATAAGGTATCTTGGCTTTATATTCCTCAACCTTAGTTGCTGTAAGTTTATTTCCTATAGAAGTGGTTGAAGAAGCCTTTTTAGATGGGTTGTTATCAGCACTTGTGTGTGTCTGATCCCTCACTGGCAATTGAGTGCCAGAGTTAGAAGCTGGAGTGACATTAGATGCCAGCTCCTCATCTGTTCCTGGCGTTTGAACGCCAGAACTGTGCTTCTTTTGGGCGTTCAACGCCAGATCCTTGCTTGTTTCTGGCGTTTTAGCACCAGAATTATTTTTTCCTGGGCTCTTACTGTCCTCAGATGGATTTTGGGTGGTTTGCTCATTTCTTGGTTTCCTGCTGCTTTGAAGTGGGGTATTTAGTGCTTTCCCACTTCTTAATTGAACTGCTTAGCATTCTTCTGTTATTTGTTTTGACAGCTGCTGCTTTGTTTGCTTTAATTGTACTTCCATGTTTATATTAGCCATCCTTGTCTCTTGTAGTTTATCCTTGAATTCAGCTAACTGCTTTGTTAGAAAATCCAATTGCTGATTGAATTCAGCAGCTTGCTCTGCAGGACTGAGTTCAGCAGTTACTGTTTTAGCCTCTTCTTTCATGGAAGGGTCACTGCTTAAGTACAGATGCTGATTTCTAGCAACTGTATCAATGAGCTCTTGAGCTTCTTCAATTGTCTTTCTCATGTGGATAGATCCACCAGCTGAGTAATCTAGAGAGATCTGAGCTCTTTCTGTAAGCCCATAATAGAAGATGTCTAACTGAACCCACTCTGAAAATATTTCAGAGGGGCATTTTCGTAGCATCTCTCTGTATCTCTCCCAGGCATCATAAAGAGATTCATTATCTCCTTGTTTAAAGCCTTGGATGTCCAGCCTTAGCTGTGTCATCCGTTTTGGAGGAAAGTATTGATTTAGGAATTTTTCTGTCAGCTGTTTCCATGTCCTTATGCTGGCCTTAGGTTGGTTATTCAACCACCTCTTGGCTTGGTCTTTTACAGCAAATGGAAATAATAATAATCTGTAGACGTCCTGATCTACTTCCTTATCATGTACTGTGTCAGTAATTTGTAAAAACTGTTCCAGAAACTCTGTAGGTTCTTCCTGTGGAAGATCGGAATACTGGCAGCTTTGCTGCACCATGATAATGAGCTGAGGATTCAACTCAAAGCTACTGACTCCAATGGAGGGTATGCAGATATTACTCCCATATGAAGCAGTAGAGGGGTTAGCATATGACCCCAGAGTCCTCCTGGACTGTTCATTTCCACTTAGATCCATGATGGAGAAAGGGAGATGATGTAAAATAAAAAATTTATTTTTATTTATTTATTTATTTAATTATTTCAAAAATAAAAAATATTAAAATAAAATAAATAAAAATAGGTGAAGATTTTCGAAAAAATGAGGGGAGAGAAAGTGGTCAAGAAGTTTTGAAAAAGATATGATTTGAAAAAAATTTTAAATTTTGAAAAAAAAATCTGAATTTTAAAAATAATTTTCGAAAATTTGTTTTTAAAAATAGAGAGAAAAGATATTTTTGAATTTAAAGAGGAAAGAGAGAAACAATAAGATAGCCCATGATTTAAAATTTTTAGATCTAATGCTCCTTGTTTTCGAAAATTTTGGAGGGAAAACACCAAGGAACACCAAACTTAAAAATTTTAAGATCAAGACGCAAGGAAAACTCAAGAACACTTTGAAGACTCACAAGAACACAAGAACATGAAGAAAGAACACCAAACTTAAAATTTTTAGAAAACCAAAATAAAATTTTTGAAAAACAAAGGAAAACCAACAAGAAAACACCAAACTTAAAGTTTGGCACGAGATTTAATAGAAAAATTAATTTTTTGAAAAATTTTTGAAAAGGAAATAAAAGACTCTGACCCAAAAGACAAAAATTTCCTAATCTAAGCAACAAGATTCACCGTCAGTTGTTCAAACTCAAACAATCCCCGGCAACGGCGCCAAAAACTTGGTGCACGAATTGTAAATCACACTTTTTACAACTCGTACCACTAACCAGCAAGTGCACTGGGTCGTCCAAGTAATACCTTACGTGAGTAAGGGTCGATCCCACGGAGATTGTTGGCTTGAAGCAATCTATGGTTATCTTGTAACTCTTAGTCAGGAAGACAATAAAATAATTCACTTATCAAATTTGATTGCAAGGAATAAAAGGGCAGAACACAATTTATACTTGTATGCACTGATGGAGAATATGTTAGAGTTTTGGAGATGCTTTGTCTTCTGAAATTCTGCTTTCCTCTGTTCTCTGATTCACGCATGCACGTCCTCCTATGGCAAGCTGTGTGTTGGTGGATCACCGTTGTCAATGGCTACCATCCATCCTTCCAGTGAAAAGGGTCCAGATGCGCTGTCACCGCACGGCTAATCATCTGCAGGTTCTCAGTCGTACCGGAATAGGATTTACTATCCTTTTGCGTCTGTCACTATGCCCAGTACTCGCGAGTTTGAAGCTCGTCATAGTCATTCAATCCCTGAATCCTACTCAGAATACCACAGATAAGGTTTAGACTTTCCGGATTCTCTTGAATGCTGCCATCAATCTAGCTTATACCACGAAGATTCTGATTAAGAGATCTAAGAGATATTCATTCATTCTAGGGTGGAACGTAAGTGGTTATCAGGCACGCGTTCATGGGGGAATGATGATGATTGTCACGTTCATCACATTCATATTGAAGTGCGAATGGATATCTTAGATAGGAACACGCATGTTTGAATGGAAAACAGAAATACTTGCATTAATTCATCGAGACACAGCAGAGCTCCTCACCCCCAACAATGGAGTTTAGAGACTCATGCCGTCAAAAGGTACAAAGTTCAGATCTAAAAATGTCATGAGATACAAAATAAATCTCTAAAAGTTGTTTAAATACTAAACTAGTAACCTAGGTTTACAGAAAATGGGTAAACTATGATAGATGGTGTAAAAATCCACTTCTGGGGCCCACTTGGTGTGTGCTGGGGCTGAGACTTAAGCAAATCACGTGCATAGGGATGTTTTGGGCGTTCAACGCCAGATTTGGATCCTTTTCTGGCGTTGAACTCCACTTTGTAACTTGTTTCTGGCGCTGGACGCCAGACTGCAGCATGGAACTGGCGTTGAACGCCAGTTTACGTCATCTATCCTTGAGCAAAGTATGGACAATTATATATTGTTGGAAAGCCCTGGATGTCTACTTTCCAACGCAATTGGAAGCGCGCCATTTGGAGTTCTGTAGCTCCAGAAAATCCACTTTGAGTGCAGGGAGGTCAGAATCCAACAACATCAGCAGTCCTTTTTCAGCCTGAATCAGATTTTTGCTCAGCTCCCTCAATTTCAGCCAGAAAATACCTGAAATTACAGAAAAACACACAAACTCATAGTAAAGTCCAGAAATATGAATTTTGACTAGAAACTAATGAAAATAAACTAAAAACTAACTAAAACATACTAAAAACTATATGAAATTAACCCCAAAAAGCGTATAAAATATCCGCTCATCAACAGGCTATATGTGATCAATGCCGGTTGAGAGGTCGCTAATGCTCCTCCAGATCTGAACCCCAGGATTAGTGTGGATCCATTCTGATTGAGGGTGAAGCTTCTGCAGTCCATTCTCCTTAATGATCCTACTCAAAATGCCACAGACAAGGTCGAATCTTCTGGATCAGAGAATACTGTGCCTTTGGGTTCTAGCCTCTACCACAAAGACTCTAATCTCCCCATACCCTGGCTGAACTGATGTTTCGAGAAGTCCCCAACGAAGTCGTGGATTAGCCGTCTAACAGATGTATAATCAAGCTAGTGGTTCAATGCTTTTCAGTTACGTAGTCACACGAACCCAAGAAGAACACAGGTGGTTGTCAGGCACGCGATCTTAGAATGAAGAACGAAGATACATCTTAGAATAGAGAATCAAACATCAATTGAAAGGAAACAGTAATACTTTTATTAAACCATAAAACTCAGCAGGGCTCCTCCCCTCAACCTAGGAGGTTTAGAAACTCATACTGATAGAAAATACAATGATAAATGTGTAAAGTGTGCATCCTCTCCTTAACGAGAGGTGTAAAAGTCTTTAAATACTAAACTAATGACTAAGGATTACATTAAGAAGGGTAAAACAGTCTTTTAGTGCTAAAATTCACTTTTGGGGCCTACTTGGTGAGTGTTTGGGCTGAGCTTGATTGAGATCCATGTGCTAGGATGCCTCTAGGGCATTGAACACTGGCTAGGGGGTCCTTCTTAGGCGTTCGACGTTGGCCTCTTCTCCTTTGGGCGCTGGACGCCAGAATAGGGCAGGAGGCTGGCGTTGAACGCCAGTTTTGGGCCTTCAATTCTGAAGCAAAGTATGGACTATTATACATTGCTGGAAAGCTCTGGATGTTAGATTTTCATAGCCATTGAGAACGCTCTATTTGGACTTTTGTAGCTCCAGAAAAGCTCTTTCGAGTGCAAGGAAGTCAGATCCAGACAGCATCTGTAGTGCTATCTCTGTCTTTGAATCAGACTTTTGCTCAAACTCCTTAATTTTAGCCAGAAAATACTTGAAATTGCATAAAAACATAAAAACTCAAAGTATAATCCAAAAATGTAAATTTTACACTAAAAGCTATGAAAACTTAATAAAATTTAAACAAAATATGCTAAAAACTATATAAAAATGATGCCAAAAAGCGTATAAAATAACCGATTATCAGACAACATGGAGGAGGATGTAGTCAATGTGAAAGAAGAAAGTAGCAAGCAGAAGAATTCTTTCCAAGCTAAGAAGTGTCATTCTCAACCTGCTAAGATGCCCACTATAATGCACCCTCAGTCCAAGAAACAAACTCTCAGTCCACTAAACCAACCTCACATCCCAATTCTCAGTCCAACAAACTAACTATGAAGTCCAATTCTTATCCCACTAAACCAGCCCATAAGTTCATCAAGACTACATCTCAACCCATGAAGGCTCCATTGCAACCCATCAAACCCCACCTTCAGCCCAAGAAGACCACCCATCAGGGTAATACAGTTCCACCTCAATCCAATACATTATCTCAAACAGCCAAGAACTCACAAGGTAATAAGAACAAAGAAAGTAGCAGTGGTTGCAGACTCACCAGATCTGGAAGACATGTGAAAGAAGCTCCCGTCAAGGAAGATGACAGTGACTCTCATTACTCATATGAGTGTGCTGAAGATGAACTGTATAGGCCTCCCAAAGTTCTAGGAGATAATCTGTATAGTAATGACAATGATAGTGATAGTGACAATAGAAAAAGTAGTGTAAGAAGGAACATCAAATCTGATGTCAGAGAGAAGCGTATGCCTCCTAAGACTAGATTAAGGGATAAAAAAATAGATACTGATAACTCTAGCTATGAGGGTTCTGAAGATGAACAAAGCTCTGACTCTGGTATGTTTATTTCCTTAGGGTTATATGTTTATTGATTTATTTGGCAAATGTTTAGGGTAGCTTATGTTTTGAACTTTTTCTTGGCAGATTTAGATGAGGATGATGTTGACCTTGAAGGTGCCTCAGATGCTGACTCATGGCATTTAGAAAATTCTAGTAAAGAGCTGGACTCTGATAAGGAATCACCAACTGTATATCCTCAATTTAATAAAAAAACCAAGTTTGGGCTGTTAAAATTTGAGGTGAGTATGATATTTAAGTCAAAAGCTGAATTTATGCAAGCTACTAGGAATTACACAATCTAGTAGGGTAGAAATATTTTATTCACAAAGAATGATAAGGATATAATTAGAGCTGTTTGTAAGACTGAAGATTGTCCATGAGTAGTATATTATGCATGTAACAAACAAGATGGGTCTTGGCAAATTAAAACTCTAGTTGATAGTCACACCTATCCAAGAAGGAGGAAAAATAGAGCTGCTACCCAAACCTGGACACTTAGTAAACTAGTACCTACGCTTAGGAAACATCCTACTATGAAGCATCGAGAGGTTTATGACTGGTTTGTAAGAAAATGTAATGTGTATTTGAATAGAACATGCATTACTAGAGCTTTGAAAGCTACTAGAAAGGTTGTGGAGGGTGATGAGATAGCACAGTACGGGTTAGTGTGGGACTATGCTAATGAATTACTGACTAGCAACTCAGGCTCCACAATACAAGTTGGTGTCATTCCTATGCCCGAGAGTCCTCTTCTGTTTGATTGATTCTATGTCTGTCTTGATGCTTGCAAGAGGGGGTTTAAGGTAGGTTGTAGACCTTTAATTGGGCTGGATAGAGCGTTTTTAAAGACATTGCATGTGGGGTCAAATTCTGACAGCTTATGGACAAGATGCTAACAATTACATTTTTGTGATTGCTTATGTGATTGTTAGTGTGAAAAATAAAGATAACTGACAATGGTACCTGGAGCTACTTCACAAGGATCTAGGAGACTACAGAGAGAACAAATGGTGCTTCATCTCAAACATGCAAAAGGTAAGGATGCAATTGATATCAGCCAATCTGAAAGCATTCCACCAACCCAAGATACACAACAGGCTGTATAATCACTACTCAATTGTAAAAAATACCAGCTTTATTTTATCATCTAACAAATACATTTGGTATTGGATTATGTAGGATCAAGTCGTAGCTAGGCCACCTAAATTACAAGTGATTAAAGGGAAAGCAAGAGTTAGATCCTTCCTTAAACTTACTGTAGCTGCACCAGTGGCTATCTCTACTAAGACAATCAAAGGAATAAGTTCTGCAACTGCTAAGAAGTTGGCCAACTTTATAACTTTTGTGCCTACTCTAGGCTTCAAGCACCCAAAGAAGAATGATAAAAAAATTTATTAGAAAAAAATGTGTTATGGTTGACTTTTCTTTTGAATGGGGCTACTTTATGTTTTTCGTACAGGGCACATGAAGTACCATATTAAACATTGTGGTTATCTATAATTTGAAAGTTGTATGTGTCCTTTTCTTTTGGTGTAGCATTCTATTTAGGTTTGTATCCTCATTCAAAACCTTATGAATTTGCTGTGGTACTTATCCTTAAGACAATGTGACAATTAGCCTTCAATGGCAAGACAATGCTAAGATTACTTAGTTTGATTACTTAGTCTGTTTATGGCTTAATATATCTTATAGCAACAGTGACAGTGATTAGTTTACAATATTTGACAATGTTAATAATGGAGAGTTTGGACTTCATCTTAAACAACCAAATTCAAACATCTATTCTCATTCAAGCCATGCAATTCAATACACCATTACTTATAGCAACAGAATTGTGTTTACTTGGAAGTACATATCAAACAACAAAGGATCACACTAATTACAACTACCATAAATATGAAAATTATTAGCAGTTTTAAAACTCTAACTTCAGCTTCCAAGCTGCCCAATCTCTAAGCCACCTTCACCCTCCATTCATTATAGTCATTTTCAACCTGTAAATCAGTTTTTTAATCTTTCTTTGTTCCACCTTCAGCCACTCCTGATAGTCATCATCATCAACCCATTTAAAGTAATTGCAGTGATTGCCCTTCTGCAAATTAAAATATTAGAATAGAAAAAAAATGAAAAACACCCAACAACATAGAATAAGATGGAAAACCTTTAACTTTTTCAACACCACTCACCCGGTACCTTGGACATGCATGGAATAATATATCTGGGTTCTCTGTTGTCCCAGATTTTTTTATCACAGCCTTCAACCCACTAAAACATGATTCCTCATGAGTCTTCCTCCTCGTTTGCATTGAAGCACTGGAACCATTACTGTCGTGCGACGGAAATAACACACCACCACTACGACCTCCATTTCCTGTCTCCATCCTCACGGAGAACCAAAGTATATGGCCATCTGATTGTTGATCGCGACTTATTTACCATCGAATTTAGGATTAGGGTTCATCCACTAAGGGACTGATTTGAATTGTTTTAACATACTTACCTTGTCAGCAACAACAGGGTACACCTAGGTGTTCAGAGGGTTACCTGAAACTGAAGGTCGATCTCGGATGAGATCTTCGGGTGTGATTGGAACTGTTGGGTCCGACTTGCTGAATCTTGAGATGCTGCTGATCTTTAGTCACCGGAGGGTGGTGGTACCTGCAAGAGACTCCGATGCTTAAGTTAGCACGGGCTTTAGGCAGGTTTTTTGTGTAGAATCAGAGAGTGAGTTATACCTGGGTGCTCCAGTGTATTTATAGTAGTGTGAAGTGACCTTCCTTAAGATAAGTTTAGTTATCTTATCTTTATGTTTTGGGGGTGAGATCACTTATCTTTGGCCGACTGCCTTCTAGTGGGCGGTGATTCTTCTTTTTGGGGCCTCTTTGGGCCTCTCCTGGGTCTCAGTGCGTTTGACCGAGCTCTTTGTACGAAGAGGTCAGTGATGGGCCAACCTTTCAGGAGGTCGGTCCTTTTGTCGCCCTCCAACCCGATCTTGTAGCTTGGATTGATGTATGAACAGTGCCCCTGCTCGAGCTTCGATCTTTCCTTGAGGTTGTGCTTCCCAGCTTCGATCCCTTAGGGAAGTCGTGTTCGAGCATTGATTTGATTTCGAGTTGCTCCTCCTCGTGCGATTCTTGGCGCTTGCTTTTGCGAAGCGTTTTTACCTCCTTGGGAATATGCATGCACTTTTAATTCCCATTGATTAGGCTTTTATTTTGTTTTGCCGTTCCATTCCCTCGCTTTATTTTGAAATTGAAAAAAGCCTTAGACCTTGGTTTTCAGTTTTCTTGCTTTCATCCGTTTCATTTGCTCAGTGAAGAAAGGCTTCCTTTTGTTCGTCCTTTGCTTGTCCCAGTATTCAAAAATCGTTCCTTTCTTGGATTTTTGGAGTTTTCATTATCTTTGGTGAAGATTTGTTCGTGGCTTGCTGCTCATCCGTTGTTATCTCTTGTTCCTCTTTTCAGGTTGGTATTTTACTTCATACCTTTTCTTTTTTATGCGTTTTAATAACTGCTGCATACTATCTTTTTAGAAAAAGTTTTGATCTTTGTTGGACTTCCTTTGAAAAGATTGAAGCTGTCTGCATGTCTTTATTTTACTTCAAAGTTGTGATCTTTTTTATCTTGCTATTTATGTGAAGAAATGTTGGTATTTAGGTTTCTGTTTGCCTCCTTGTGTTTTCTTTTGTTTGAGAGGATTAGGGTTCTGACTTTTGCATCGTTTCCTTTTCTGTATTCTGCTCTGTTGTTGCCTCTAAAGGGTGGCCCTGGGCTTTTGGTGTTGATCCTCTGTTCTTCGCGAGTCCTGAGGTTCCCTTTTGTTGCCATATCTGACGCTTGTTGATTGTTTCTTGTCATTCTCTTACTGTCCGAGTTGTTTGGTAGTGACCTCTTTTCTTTTTTCTTACTGTAGGTGTAGTTGTTATATGTCTTCCCGTAAGAATATTGTCGAGATGTCCACCATGGTCCCTGCTGGTATGGCCGATTGACTAGACTCCATAGTTCTGATTTATGTTACTGTGGCTGACCCTGAGTATTGTGAGAAGCTTAGGTGATTTCATAGGATCTGTAGTAGTAGAGGTGATGAGAAGAATTATGAGCTAATCTTGCCTGACCCTGAGGAAAGAGTTAGTTTTCCACCCTTAGGTCCAGCAGAGCGCCCTTTTTTCTATGCCTATGACTACTTCTTTAGCCTACTAGATATTACCTTTCCTTTCACTGAATTTGAGGTCGATCTCTTGTGGAACTGTAACGTTGCTCCATCGCAACTTCACCCGAATTTTTGGGCATTTATGAAGATCTTCCAGCTGCTGTGTCAGGAGTAGGCTGTCCGACCTTCCTTATCTCTTTTTCTTTACCTGTTTGTGCTGACTAAACCTGGGGTGGCCAAGAAGAAGGCTTCTTGGATCTCCTTCCGAGATATCCAGGGGAAGAAAGTATTTTCAATGTTTGATGACTCTTTTCGCGACTTCAAGAATTACTACTTCAAAATCTGAGCTATTGAGCGTGCTCGGCCTTTCTTTTTAGATGAGAACGATGAGCCGACCTTTCCTTTATGGTGGCAAAAAGAACCTGTAGTTTTTAAATATCCCTGGGAGAGTTTAGAAGAGGTAGAACAGGCCTTTGTGGGTGTTTTAGAGGAACATTGGGGGGAACCTCCTCATCTAGATACGAAAAAATTTTTAGGAGATCCTTCCCTTCTTCGTGCCGAGCTAGGTAGCATTCGACCTCTTTCTTTACTGATAGCTTTCTTCTATTATCTGTGAATTTATTTTTTTTCAACTGTGTAATTTTTTCCTTGGCTTCTTTTCAGAGATGGTTAAATCTTCGGATTCTATGAGGTCTTTTCGAAAGGCCAAGAAGGCGGTGGCTGCTCAAAATCTGTCAAATAAGACGTTGGGAGAGGGCTCTTCGGAGCAGTTGCTTCCAAAGAAACCGGTACTTGAGTCGCAGGGTCCGAGGAAGATTATCCCGACCCCCAGGGTTCGGCCGGCCTCCTCCGAACCGCCTCAGTCATCCTCATGTGCTACTTCCTCCCATACTGCTGCTGATCCCCTTCCCAAGAAGCAAAAGACTGTTGGGACTTATAACCTTGATGACAAAGAATTTTATGGTGTGGCATTTGCCACATAATTGATTGCTCCATATTGTAAAGTCCCTCTGGACGACATTTCGATCCTTCACCACCTTGACTTCATAACGAGCAATAGTATTCGGACGGCCAATCTGGGCGCGGCCTTTTCCCGAGTTATTTGGGAGTCCCTGGTCCATTCTACCAAGACTTTTCTGGAGGAAGACAAGGCTGAATTTGATAAGGTGAATGGTCTGAAGGATGAGCTGGACGCCAAGGTTGCTAAGTTGGATTGATGTAGAGAAAGAGAAGGAGCGTGCTACTGTAGCGGAGGTAGCTGCTAACCTGGCCGAGGAGACTGCCAAAAAGTATAAGGAGAGCTATACTCGGACCTACGGTGAGTTGCTGGAAACTAAGGAGAGGCTTCAATCTGCCCAAGATGATCATGCCGAGCTTCAGGGACATATGCTGAGTAGTATGACCAACATGTATGAGATCCTGAAGGATCAGGTCGGAGTTCTTGCTCCCGAGGCCGATCTCTCCTTATTTAGCATGGATAATATGGTGGAGGATGGCAAGATCGTGCCTGCTTCAGATGATGATGAGGGTCCTCCCCCTGCGCCACCGGCCAAGGCTTCTGTAGCTTCAGCCTCTTCGACTCCTTCTGGTGAGGTGGTCCCTCCTGAGCCCGAGCCGGACGTGGAGATTCTGAATGGGCCAGATGGAGTTGTCAATGCCACCCCGATCTCTACCATGCCTCCTCCTCCTCCAAAGGATGTTGCTACTGGGGCAAACTTGGATCCCTTGTGATTTTGTTACTATAACTTTGTTTTGTTTATATATTGGTACAGTCCGTCCTGTGGACTTTGTTGAACTTGTTTAGTTTTTGTAAGTCTTTGTGGATGCCTTTCTGTGACATTTGGTTGCTTCTTAGCAACTTTTAATTTAGAAAACAAACACCTTAAACTCTAGGGCTGTCATTTAGGCAGCCTTTGAATCTTTTAATGTTTTAATCTGAAGGATGCATTTTGCTGATACGTCAATCAAACCTTTGACGAGTTATTTGATGTTTGTAGGTTGTTCTTTCATTGCTTTTTTATCCTTGCAATCCTTGCAGATTTTTTAGAGGTTTGGTACTTCCCAGTCCGTCCTCTTTTGAGTGGTGGTGTGGGTTTTCCACCCTTGCCTTTTGGATCACCCCTTGCTTTGAGTTTGTGTTGACAACCCTCTGTTTTGGCAAAGTTATCCTTGCGGCTTGGTATCCAGGCTTTTTAGTGACTTATCCGATAACTTTTTAGTGTTCTTTGCATAGAACCTTTTTAATTTGTTCGGACGACTTTGTAGTGCTGCTTTGACATCGTGTCTTCTTTGAGCAGAGTTGTACCCTTCTAGCTAAGTACTTTTGAGCCTTAAGTTTTTTTTCAACCGTTTTAGCTTTTTGCTTGTTCTTTTTTCAAGGTCATCTTTGTCTTTTTGGGTCGCGCCTCTTCCTAGCTGACGTCGACCTATATAGCTTTGTTGCCCGAGCTTTTAGTCATATTCCAACAACTTTTTAGTAGTGTTCCGAAGGGGAACCTTTTCTTTATAATTTGTTTGGATGACTTTTTAGCTCCGTTTTTGTGCTCTTGCTTTAAGTAAGATCCTTTTCAAGACTTTGTACCTTTTTAGCTGAGCACTTCGGGCCCTGGTTTTTTAACCTTTCTTTGGCCTTTGCGAGATGTTTTTGTCCCTTTTCAGTGATTCTTTCATTGGTCCGACTTCTCTGTCGGGTCTTCTTAAGTTATTTTTAGTAATCCCATTTTTAGTTAGACCTCGTCAAGTCATTTTTTTATAACTTCTTGCATTAACTTGCTTCTATCGCTTCACCTTGCCAACCTCTTTGTAATTGGACGATGAATTTTTGCGTTTTATGAGCTTAGATTAATGCGTCTTGGTAGAAAACTTTTTTAGGGAATTGATAACTTTCATTCAAATAATAATGAGGTAAAAACATAAATAAAAGTGTGTACATATGAGTGCTTACCCTTCTAGGTCAGCAGTTTTTTAGATCTCGGCCTGGCGCCTCCAACAAGGCCTGTACCTACTCCTCTATGGCTTGCAACCTCTCTGGTCCAAGCTTCCTACGCTTCTGTTGCACTGGCCGAGACCCAGGATATACGGCTAACTTATGACACATTAGTCCGGGATCAATACAGGGCATGTCGGCGGCCTTCCATGCAAAGAGGTCGGAATTATCCTTAAGGAGTTTTGTTAATAGCTCCTTTAGGTCTTCCTTTAGATTCGCCCCTATGTTTGTTGTTTTGTCTTGAGTGTCTCCGATTTGAACTTCTTTGGTCTCACTTTCCGGCTGAGGGCGGAGTTCTTCGCGAGCTTGGATTCCCCTAAGTTCTATGGTATTAGTTTCTTTTCCTCTGGGGTTGCCTTTAAGGTTCAGACTTTCATTGTAGTAGCGTCGTGCGAGCTTTTGGTCTCCCTTTATGGTGACAATCCCTTCTGGCGTCGGGAACTTCATGCATAGGTGTGGAGTGGAGACCGCCGCAGCGAGCTGATTTAGCATTCTCCGACCTTTGAGAGCATTATAGGCGGAGTTCACATCGACTACAATGTAGTCTATACTTAATGTTCTAGATCGTGTTCTTTTTCCGAAGGTAGTATGTAGCGAGATGTACCCAAGTGGTTGAATTGGGGAATCCCCAAGCCCAAACAGACTATTAGGGTATGCTCTGAGTTCCTTTTCCTGTAGGCCGAGCTTGTCGAAGGCGGATTTGAACAGGATATCTGCAGAGCTTCCTTGGTCTACCAATGTTCGTTGGAGGTAATAGTCGGGAGGTCGACCGACCTGTCCCCTCCTCCGACATGGTATACCTCTTCAAGGTGTCTTTTGCGGGATGACTTAGAGATCCCTCGTCCTGCGAATCCTCCATTTATCATGTGAACATGTCTCTCAGGGGTGTGAGGGGGACGTTCAGCTCGTCCGACCTCTTCATCCCTTCTTCTCTTTTTTGGTTCATCCACTCTGTTGGCTAAGAACCGATCTAATCTCCCTTCTCGTGCCAATTTTTCTATGATATTCTTTAGGTCGTAGCACTCGTTGGTAGAATGCCCGTAGATTCGGTGGTATTCACAATACTCTGTCCGACTTCCTCCTCTCTCGTGTTTAATCAGGCGAGGTGGTGAGATCTTCTTAGTGTTGCATATCTCCCGATAAACATCCACGAGAGATACCCGAAAAGGGGTGTAATTGTGGTACTTTCTGGGTTTCTCAGTAGGTTGGTCTTCTTTCTTCCTGGACTCTTTATCCTTGTCCCTAGTTGGGTAGGAGAATCCAATCTTAGAGGTTTCTCCTAATCGGGAGTTCTCCTCCATATTAATGTATTTTTCCGCCCGTTCTTGAACCTTGTTGAGAGATGTTGGATGGCTTTTAGATATGGAGTGACTAAAGGGTCCTTCTCGTAGGCCATTAATGAGACCCATGATGGCTGCTTCTGTTGGGAGATTTTGTATGTCTAGACATGCTTTGTTGAATCTTTCCATGTAGTTGCGGAGGCTTTCCTGATCTCCTTGCTTAATTCCTAGCAGGCTTGGAGCATGCATGGCTTTGTCTTTCTGGATGGAGAATCTGGCTAAGAATTTCTTGGCGAGGTCGTCGAAGCTTGCTATTGATCTTGGCGGCAAGCTATCAAACCACTTTATTGCCGCCTTGGTTAAAGTGGTCGGGAAGACTTTACAATGGATTGCATCTGAGGCATCCGTAAGATACATTCAACTTCTGAAATTGCTGAGATGATGGCTTGGATTAGACGTACCGTCGTACAAGGTCATGTCGGGGGCTTTGAAGTCCTTTAGAACTTTAGCTTTCATGATCTCCTTTGTGAACGGGTCTTGGTCTTTTTGGGGACTATCTTCGCGGCTAGATCGGATGGTCTTAGTTTTGAGGTCAGCTTCGAGCTTTAAGAGCTTGTCCTCCAGCTCTCGACGCTGTCTTGTTTCTCTCCGGAGGTCTCTCTCAGCCACTCGCTACCATTCAGCTTCCTGTTTGAGCTGTTTAAGGTGATCCTGTTGTTCACGGATTGCATCTAAGATCTCTGTATTTGGGGTTTGCTTGTCTCCCTTGGATTGAGGTGTTCCTTTTGATGCAGCATCCGTATTCTTATGTGGCGTTCTTTTTTCCAAACCGGAGTTACGATCTTTGTCAGGATTGTCTGCCATGATGGTGGGATGACTTTCATGTTCCCCGGCAATGGTGCCAATGTTCCGAGGGTTACCTGAAACTGAAGGTCGATCTCGGATGAGATCTTCGGGTGTGATCGGAGCTGTTGGGTCTGACTTGCTGAATCTTGAGATGCTGCTGATCCTTGGTCACCGGAGGGTGGTGGTTCTTGTAAGAGACTCCGATGCTTAAGTTAGCACGGGCTTTAGGCAGGTTTTTTGTGTGGAATCAGAGAGTGAGTTATGCCTGGGTGCTCCAGTGTATTTATAGTAGTGTGGAGTGACCTTCCTTTAGATAAGTTTAGTTATCTTATCTTTATCTTTTGGGGGTGAGATCACTTATCTTTGGCCGACCGCCTTCTAGTGGGCGGTGATTCTTCTTTTTGGGGCCTCTTTGGGCCTCTCCTGGGTCTCAGTGCATTTGTCCGAGCTCTTTGTACGAAGAGGTCGGCGATGGGCCAACCTTTCATGATGTCGGTCCTTTTGTCGCCCTCCAATCTGATCTTGTAGCTCGGATTGATGTATGAACACTAGGCATCTGCCACATTGGTAGTTAACAGAACACGTCAGCAAACATTAGCCACCGCAGCGTAGGAGATGACGAAAGGACGAACGTGAACATGTCCGTTATCTTTCATGGATGAAAATGGAGATCGAGGTATCTTTCAGGGACAATTTTGACTATTAACTCCTCTGTAATTCGTCTCAAATCTGCATATATCAAAAGGAGAAAAATTAGATAGATTAAACACAATTGAGTCATAATACTTATCAAGCAAGTTAATCCTAGGTGTATTGTCATTTAATTCTCCAATATTTGGAATGGATTATCTTCTCTGACAACAAGTATAGATTCCCTCTGAATAGAAAACTTCTCTTTCCTATAATAATTCCAAAACCAATATTCTAATTTAAAGACTATATATTTTGATGACTCTTTATTCCCTCAGAATAGTCTTGCTGAGCTAAAATCCTTTATCTTAATGAATTTACGTCATCTTAGTGGTAAGAGAATATATCAACTAGCGTATATGTGTTTGATTGAACTTACTAATAGAGGATTCTATTATGTGGCTTTTGGGTTAAAAATGATATGTATGTGTTGACGATGTTCAATTAAAATTGCCAAAAATCAAGAGCAACTATAGAGTTATGTGCAAGTTAAAGATGTTATGGGTAGCTCAATTGGTTCCATTCTTATTGGTGTTGGTGGTTAATATCTTGGGATCAACATTCAAGTACATGATTCAATCCAATCAAACGGTCATCATCACAATGGTACTGTTGTTAAAACTATAAGAATGAGGATAAGGATAAAGAAGTTTTTCCAATAAATGCTTTTAGTGAAAGCTACAATGGAGATTTTGTTTTAAAGGTGTTGTCCAAAATGCAAGTTTTCGCAATACCATCACTTTATTTTGCACATTCTGGTGGCCAAGATGTGGAGATTTCAAACCATTACCTCATTCAACTCAGAAGTGGTACATTCTAGAGAAGATAACAATGTCTCAAGATCTATGTATGTCAGCATCTATGTTTTAAGATTATCAGCTTTTAGATAGTAATGCCATTTGTTAGAGCATTTTTAACATAGTGAAAGTTGATGTGTCAGTTCCAATCATAGTACTTTAAGTGCCTATTAAGGTGGCCTACCAGTATAAGATGTTTTATAAGGATGTGTTACTTGCAAAACAAAAGGAAATTGTGTAGATTTATGTATTAGAGAATATTCATCAAATGAAATTCAAAGGTATCTTACTACCTGTTCATATCCTGGGTCGAGCTATGCAACCTAGGCTGATTGAAGACAAAAGCGATCGACCTCCTCAGGGCAGGTTCTCCGACCTCTCCTTTAAAGAGTTCGGCCAAATCGCCATAAGAAGCCCAAGCAGGTCCAAACGAAGGGACACAGCCCAACTTAAAGGCAGCCAAAGCCTAGAAAGATAAAGGCAGTTCTCCTTAAAGATAAGATGACTTCACTCAAAGATAAGATAAGATAACTAACTTATCTCAAAGGGAGGTCACCCCACATTACTATAAATACACGGGAGCACCCAGGTATAACTCATACTCTGATTCTACTAAAAACCTGCCTAAAGCACGTGCTAACTTAAGCATCGGAGTCTCTTGCAGGTACCACCACCCTCCGGTGATCAAGGATCAGCAGCTCCACCAGATCCAACAAGTCGGACACAACAGCTCCGGCCACCACAGTAGATCTCATCCGAGATCGACCTTCAGTTTCAGATAACCCTCGGAACATTGGTGCCGTTGCTGGGGACCTGGAAGTCATCCCATCATCATGGCGGACAACCTTGACAACGATCACAACTCTGGTTTGGAAGAAAGAACCCCGCTTAAAAATAAGGATGCCACATTAATGGATGTGCCCCAAACCAAGGGAGACAAGCAATCTCCAAACACCAAAATCCTGGATGCCCTACAAGCTCAACTAGATCGTCTCAAGTAGCTTGAAAAAGAGGCCGAGCATCAACGAGAAGCTGAGAAGGACCTCCGGAGAGAAACTAGGCGATGCCAAGATCTAGAAGACAAGCTCCTAAAGCTCAAGGCTGATCTCAAAGCTAAAAACCGTTCAGTCCAGTCATGATGATAGCTCCCACAAGGACCAAGATCCCTTCACCAAAGAGATCATGAAAGCTAAAGTTCCAAAGGATTTTAAAGCTCCCGACATGACCCCATACGATGGTACCTCTGATCCAAGCCATCATCTCAGCAATTTCAGAAGCAGAATGTATCTCACTGATGCCTCAGACGCCATTCGATGCAAAGCCTTCCCGACTACCCTAACAAAGACAGCAATAAAGTGGTTCGACAGTTTGCCTCCTAGATCCATCACAAGTTTTGACGACTTAGCCAAAAAATTCCTTGCCAGATTCTCCATCCAGAAGGACAAAGCCAAACACGCCCCGAGCCTATTAGGGATCAAGCAAGGAGATCGGGAAAGTCTTCGCAACTACATAGAAAGATTCAACAAAGCGTGTATGGACATACAAAGTCTGCCAACAGAAGCAGCCATCATGGGTCTCATCAATGTGCTGCGAGAGGGACCCTTTAGCCACTCCATATCAAAAAAGCATCCAACATCTATAAACGAGGTACAAGAGTGGGCAGAAAAGTATATTAACATGGAGGAGAATTCTCGACTAGGAGAAACCTCTAAACCTGGATTCTTCTACCCCTCTCGGGACAAGGATAAAGAGTCCAAGAAAAAAGAAGATCAACCTAATGAGAAGCCTAGAAAATACCACAATTACACCCCTCTTCGGGTCTCTCTTGTGGATGTTTACCGAGAAATATGCAATACTGAGAAGATCCCACCACCCCGACCAATCAAAAATAAAAGAGGAGGGGAAGTCAGACAAAGTACAGCGAATACCACCGAATTTACAGACATCCTACTAACGAGTGCTTCGACCTAAAGAATGTCATAGAGAAATTGGAAAGAGAAGAGCGACTAGATCGGTACTTAGCCAACAAAGCGGATGAACCAAGAAAAAGAAGAAAGGATGAAGAGGTCGGACGAGTTGAACGACCACCCCACACTCTTGAGAGACATGTTCATATGATAAATGGAGCATTCGCAGGAGGAGGGATCTCTAAATCATCTCGCAAAGGACAGCTTAAAGAGGTATATCATGTCGGGGAAGGAGAGAAGTCATCCGACCTCCCCACTATTACCTTTACCCGAGAAGATGCAACAGGCATCATCCCAGGGCATGATGATCCCACGGTCATTACTATCATATTGGCCAACGCTAATCTCCACAGAACACTGATAGACCAAGGAAGCTCCGCGGATATCTTGTTTAAATCCGCCTTCGACAAACTCGGTTTGCAAGATAAAGAGCTCAGAGCATATCCGAATAGCTTGTTCAGACTGGGAGACACTCCAATCCAACCACTTGGATATATCTCACTACACACAACCTTTGGAAAGGGAACACTCAACATAGATTACATCGTAGTCAACGTGAGCTCAGCTTACAATGCCCTAATAGGTTGGACAACACTGAACCAGCTCACCGCAGTGGTCTCAATGCCACATCTATGCATGAAGTTCCCAACTCCAAAAGGGATCGCCATGATAAAAGGAGAAAAAAAATTGCACGACGCTGTTACAATGAAAGTCTGAACCTTAAAGGTAACCCCAAAGGAGAGGAAATCAACACTATTAAACTCGGGGGAGTTCGAGTTCGCAAGGAACTTCGTCCACAACCTGAAGGCGAGACTGAAGAAGTCCAAATCGGCGATACCCGGGATAAGACAACAATTGTTGGGGCAACCTTAAAGGAAGACTTAAAGGAGCCTCTGATACAGTTCCTAAAGGATAATGCCGACCTCTTTGCATGGAAGGCCGCAAACATGCCAGGCATAGATCCCAAACTAATGTGCCATAAACTGGAGGTATACCCAGGATCTCGGCCAGTGCAGCAGAAGCGTAGGAAGCTCGAACCGGAAAGGTCCCAAGCTGTGGAAGAGTAGGTACAAGCCTTACTGGAGACAGGATTCATAAGGGAGGTCAAATATCCACTATGGCTAGCCAACGTTGTCTTGGTAAAAAAGTCAAATGGGAAGTGGCGAATGTGCACTGACTACACCAATCTCAATAAAACCTGCCCAAAAGATCCCTACCCACTCCCAAGTATAGACACTCTAGTGGATGCCTCTTCCGGATACAAGTACCTCTCCTTCATGTATGCTTATTCAGGATACAATCAAATCCTGATGTATCCACCCGACCAAAAAAAGACCTCGTTCCTAAACCCAAAAGTAAATTACTGCTATATCATCATGCCATTCGGGCTCAAAAATACAGGAGCTACCTACCAAAGATTGATGAACAAAGTCTTTGCAGACCACATTGGGAAACTAATGGAGGTTTACGTAGACGATATGCTGGTAAAAACACAAAGTGAGGAATCCTTGTTGTCTGACCTCACAAAAGTGTTCGACACCATCAGAAAGCATGGTATGCGACTCAATCCTGCAAAATGCACCTTTGCGGTAGAAGCTGAAAAATTCTTGGGCTTCATGCTCACGCAAAGAGGAATTGAGGCAAACCCGACTAAATGCCGGGCTATACTCGACATGAAAAGTCTGACCTGTGTCAAAGAGGTACAACAGCTCAACGGAAGACTGGTAGCCCTGTCCAGGTTTCTAGCCAAATCAGCCATAAAATCTCTCCTCTTTTACGCCACATTAAGGAAAGGAAAGAGGTTCGAATGGACCACAGAGTGCAAGCAAGCCTTCTAAGATTTCAAAAAATTCTTGGGACAACCACCCATTCTTACCCGACCACGGGAAGAAGAAGCACTCATATTATACCTCGCAGTAGAAAATCGGGCAATAGCCTCAGCACTAGTCAGAGAAGACAAAAGTGGGCAACAACCCATCTACTTCATCAGCAAAGCTCTACAAGGGGCAGAGCTAAACTATCAAAAGATAGAAAAGCTCGCCTACGCTCTCATATTCACTTCTCGACGACTTCGCCCGTACTTTCAAGCTCACATTATCAAGGTTCGGACCAACCAGCCCATAAAAGGCATCCTATAGAAGACAGACTTAGCTAGAAGAATCCTGCAGTAGGCAGTCGAGTTATCCGAGTTTGATCTTCAATATGAAGCTCAGACAGCTATCAAATCACAGTATCTAGCCGATTTCATTGCCGAGTACACTGATACCCCGTGAACTCCCATAAAATGGATTCTCTACGTGGACGGCTCTTCAAACAAACCGGGAGTGGCGCAGGTGTGATAATAAAAAGCGATAAGGGAACCCAAATTGAACTCTCGCTAAAGTTCGAATTCCCTGCTTCAAATAATCAGGCCGAATATGAGGCATTACTGGCTGGTTTGAGGCTGGTTAAGGAGAGTTCAAAAGCTTACCATCTTCAGCGATTCACAAGTAGTTACCTCACAAATAGAAGGGAGCTACCAAGCCAAGGATCCTACCATGAAGAAATATCTAGACAAAACTAGAGAACAGCTCGGACAATTCGGGGAATATGAGGTCCAACATATACCTCGAGAACAGAATGCTCGGGCGGATGCACTCTCAAAACTAGCCAGCACCAAACTAGGATGCAATAACAGAAGCTTCATCCAGGAAATATTGCAAAGCCCGTCGATCTCGGAGGAAGAAAAGGTCCTAACCATATCAGATCAGGATCAAGGATGGATGGCCCCATAATAAACTACCTCAAGTCAGAGACAATCTCCACAGATAAGAAGGAGGCAAAGAGGCTAATACGAGAAGCGCAGTACTACACTATAGTGGGAGACATCTTATATAGGAGAGGGATTTCAACACCCCTCCTAAAATGCGTACCGACTTCCAATACAAGGGAAGTCCTTGAGGAAGTACACAGTGGCATGTGTGGCAACCACTTGAGAGCACAAGCTCTTTCCAAAAAAGTACTCCGAGCAGGGTTCTTCTGGCCAACTTTGCAAAAAGAAGCAATCGAGTTCGTTAAAGCGTGCCCATCATGTCAGAAGCATGCTAATTTCCATATCGCTCCACCAGAGGAGCTCATCAGTGTTACATCACCCTGGCCATTCGCAAACTGGGGGCTCGACCTCTTCGGACCCTTTCCCCAGGGGTCGGGACAAGTCAAGTTCCTCATTATAGGGGTAGACTATTTTACAAAATGGATTGAGGCAGATCCCCTAGCTAATGCCACCGCTCAAAAAAGTCAGAAATTTTTATACAGGAACATTATTACAAGGTTCATGGTCCCTTACTCCATTACCACAGATAATGGCACCCAATTCACTGACAGAGGTTTTAGGAACTTGGTAGCTCACTTGAAAATAAAGCACCAATTCACATCTGTAGAACACCCACAAGCCAACGGACAGGCAGAAGCTGCCAACAAAGTTATACTAGCTGGATTAAAACGGAGACTACAGGACGCAAAGGGAGCTTGGGCCGAAGAGCTCCCACAAGTCTTATGGGCATATCGGATAACTCCGCACTCCACCACAGGAGAATCACTCTTCCGACTCGCTTACGGAATGGTGGCAATGATCCCAGTGGAGATAGAAGAGGGATCTCCCAGAATGATCCTCTACAACAAAGAGGCCAACTCCCAAAGGCAAAAGGAAGAGCTCGACCTACTTCCAGAAGTCCAAGAAAAAGCTTATATTAGAGAAGAAGCACTAAAGCGTCGAATGGCTTCAAGGTATAATCAGAAGGTAGTCCAGCGAAGTTTCGCCAACAACGATCTTATCTTGATTCGAAATGATATCGGAGCAGGTCGATCAGGAGAAGACAAGCTAGCAGCTAACTGGAAAGGACCTTACCAAATTATAGAAGTATTGGGAAAAGGCTACTACAAAGTGTCCGACCTCGAAGGGCGAGAGCTACCAAGGTCATGGCAGCTTGTAACTTAAGAAGGTACTATAGTTAGAAAGTAATAAAGATCCTAGCCCAAGGTGCACTCTTTTTCCTGAAAGGATTTTTTAATGAGGCACCAGGCCAAGATCTACAAAATTGCCCGACTTAGAAGGGTAAGCGCTCATATGTATATATTCTTGTCTATATTCCTATTTTCCATTTGAATAAAGTTTTTAAGATTTCCTAAAAATTTCCTACCAAGATGCATTAATCTGAGCGCAAAAATTCATCGCCCAATTACAAAGAGGTCGGCAAGGTGAAAACCAATTTCATCGCCCGATTACGAAGAAGTTGGCAAGGTGAAAACCAAATTCATCGACCGATTACAAAGAAGTCGGCAAGGTGAAAACCAAATTCATCGCCCGATTACAAAAAAGTCAGCAAGGTGAAAGCGATAAAAACAGATTAATGCAAGAAGTTATAAAAAGTAATCCATAAAAAGTGGCCTGACAAGGTCTAACTAAAAATGGACTACTAAAAATAACTTAAGAATGACTGACAGGAGAAGTCGGACCAACGAAAGGATCACTAAAAAGGGACAAAGGTACCTCGCAAAGGCTCAAAAAGCGTGCGCTAAAAGGGACACAGCTTTGCCAAAAAAGCCACGACTCGACGACAAGGCTATCAAAATTGTTCAGACTAACTAAAAAGGTTCTATGAGAACACTAAAAAGTTGCCAGACAAGTTAGCCCCAAGGATCACCTCGACCAGGCAGAAAGTGGACAAAACAGGAAATGATCAAAAAGAGGTCGGACAGTAAAGTACCAACCCTCTATAAAGATTCACAAAGGTTGCAAATATATGATCAACATATAAGAGAAACATATCCATAAAAAAACATTAAAGACTCAAAAGGCCACCCAAGGGGTAGCCTCAGAGTTTAAAAGTGTTTTGTTTTTCCAAAATAAGGTTGTATAGAAGCAACCAAAGTATCAGAAAAGTCATCCACCACAAAAAGTTACAAAAAATAATAAAAGTTCAAAAGTCCACAGACCGGACTATCACACAAGCAAAGAAAATCACAAAGGATCTAAAGTCTCCCCGATAGCAGCATCCGTGGCTGAAGGAGGAGGAATGGTCTTCAAAGGAGTGGTATCCACAGTCCCATCCTCCCGATTGAGAATTTGAACATCAGGATCAGATTCAGGATGGTCGACCTCAGCCGAAAGAGTTGAAGAAATCATGGTGGCAGAAGCTTTGGCTGGCGGCGCAGGGGGAGGTCCGTCATCTTCATCATCCGGGACAGGCACAATCTTGCCATCCTCCATTACATTTCCAAACTGAAGAGAGTCAGGTCGAGTTCAGGGGCAAGAACTCGGACTTGAGCCTTCAATTTCTCATAAGCATCAGTCACACTACCTACCAGGTAACCCTGAAGCTCGACATAATCAGCATGGGCAAATTGAAGCCTTTCCCTGATCTCTAGTAGCTCGCCATATGTGCGGGTGTAGCTCTCCTTGTGTTTTTTCGCCGTTTCCTCCACCAAGTTCGCAGCTGCCTCAGCCCTGGTAGCTCGGGACTTTTCCTTCTCTAGATCCAACTCTAGCTTAATTACCTTAGCATCAAGCTCATCCTTCAACCCCTTGATTCTATCAAATTCTGATTTAGCATCCTCCATAAAAGCCTTAGTCGCATGGACCGGGGAACCCTGGACAGTACGTAACAAGTCTGCACCCATATGGGACATCCGAACACTATTGCTAGTAATGAAATCCAAGTGGCGAAGGATGGACACATCGTCCATTGGAAGATGGCCATAAGGAGCAATCTGGTTGTCAACAAACCTCACGGCGTCAAAATCAGGGGCATTCAAGTCATATGGATCAATAGTCTTTTGTTTTTTTGGAGGAGGACTAGAAGTAGGAGCAGAGGCAGCAGCAGAAGTCGGCGGGAGAGGGTCAAAAGGAACCACGCGAACCTGGGGAGTCGGAATGATCTTCCTCGGTCTACAAGTGTCCGAAGTCGGCTTCTTCGGGGGAACTTGAGAAGGTCCTTCTCCAGAAGCTTTTGCCGAGATATTTTGAGCAGCTGTTGCTTTCTTAGCCCTATGAAAGTGTTTCATGGAGTCCGTAGATTTCACCATCTCTGCAAAACAGAAACCAAGAAAATAAGTCACAAAGAGAAATGGGTAAATTCAACCACAAAGTAAAACTACAGAAAAGAGGTCGGCCACTACCCAGTTCAGCACAAAGGAGGGAAGGATCTCCTAGAAATTTCTTCATATCGAAATGAGGAGGCTCTCCCCAATTCTCCTCTAACACACTCACAAAAGCCTGTTCAACCTCATCCAGGCTCTCTCAAGAATACTTAGTAGCAACTACATCTTTTTGCTTACACAAAAGAAAAGTTGGCTCGTTATTTTCATCTAAAAAGAAAGGGTGGACGTCTTCAACAGCTTGAACTTTAAAGTAGTAATTCTTAAAGTCCTGAAAAGATTCATCATACATAGAAAACACCTTCTTTCCCTGGGTAGCTCAGAACGAGACCCAAAAAGCCTTTTTCTTGGCTACTCCAAGTTTGGTCAACACGAACAGATAAAGGAAGAGAGATATGGAAGGTCGGACACCTAACTCTTGACACAGCAGTTGAAAAATCTTAATGAAAGCCCAGGAATTCGGATGAAGCTGGGAAGGGGCTACGTTACAAGACCACAACAGGTCGGTTTCAAATGCAGTAAAAGGGATGGTGATATTTAACAAACTAAAGAAATAGTCATAGGCATGGAAAAAGGGCCGTTCTCCCTGAGTTAAGGATGGAAAGCTAACCCTCTCCTCAGGGTCAGGTGACACCAATTCATACTTCTTCTCCTCATCCCTATTACTACAAACCCTATAAGACCTCCTAAGTCTCACATAGTATTCAGGGTCAGCCATTGTAACACACATTAGGACTATAGATTCCAGCCAATCAGACATGCCTTTAGGGCTTGGTAGACATTTCAACAATATTTTTTCGTGAAGACATAGGCCAACTATCCCTACATTAAGAAAAAAAATAAGAAAAAGGATTACTACCAAACAACTCAAGCAAATAAGGAAACAACTCGGACAACAAAAATCAGCAAGTATAGGTAGTAAAAGAGAAACCCCAGGACTCACGCTGAAGTCCAGGGGCACCCTTTGGAGGCAATAACAAGGAAAGAATTCAGGAAAGGGAAGACGACAGTCTACACCCTAAACACCCCCTCAACGGAAAATACAAAAAGTTCAACTCTTTTCTGGTAACGTCACTCCATACAAACAGCAAGAAAACCACCATCATCAACAGACCATGCAAAAATCATCAAAGCTACAATCTCTTTCCTACCAACAGTTCAACAAAGGCTAAAACTTTGTACAAGAAGATGTCATGCAAGGATGAAAAGAGACAGAAACAGCGACAAAAAAAATCCTACGAAAAGCAAGATCACCAAAAAGAACGCATTTTCCTCAAACAGAAGCAAGTAAAGGGAATCACAGCATTGATCAAAAATAAAAAGATGCAATCTTTGGCATAAAGGATCAAGCTTTTCAAAAACAGACTTGGTGAAAACCAAAAATTTCGCAGACATGCAGTATAAAGGCTACCATCGAAATTAAAAATGAAGGAAGAAATACCAAACTGTAAAGAAAGAGGGAACAAGTGCAAAGGAAGAGGCAACGATCAAAATCTGCATCAGTAAAACACTCTCAAGCAGAGAAGACAGAGAGCTTTGGGGCGTGAGAAAACAGATGAAAGAAGCACCTCAGCGGATAAAGAAGCTAAGAGCAAAGAGAAAAGAAACTGAAAAATGATGCTTTGAAATTCAAAATGAAATGTAAAAGAGGGAAAGAAAGAAACGGCAAAGAGGAGTTAATGGGCTTTAAATCCTCACACGTTTCCAAGAAAAACACAAACGCGCTATACAATTAAAAAAGGAAGAGAAACGCTTTGCATTCAAAGAATCCAAATAGGAGATCGACTCAAAGCAAAATGCTCGAACTCGACTTCCTCAAAGGGTCGAAAAAATACGGCCTCAAAGGAAAGACCGAGCTCAAGCAGGGGCACTGTTCATATCCTGGGTCGAGCTATGCGACCCGGGCTGATTGAAGACAAAAGCGACCAACCTCCTCAGGACAGGTCCCCCGACCTCTCTTTTAAAGAGTTCGGCCAAATCGCCATAAGAAGCCCAAGCAGGCCCAAATGAAGGGACACAACCCAATCTAAAGGCAGCCAAAGCCTAGAAAGATAAAGGCAGTTCCCCTTAAAGATAAGATGACTTCACTCAAAGATAAGATAAGATAACTAACTTATCTCAAAGGGAGGTCACCCCACACTACTATAAATACACTGGAACACCCAGGTATAACTCATACTCTGATTCTACTAAAAACCTGCCTGAAGCACGTGCTAACTTAAGCATCAGAGTCTCTTGCAGGTACCACCACCCTCCGGTGATCAAGGATTAGCAGCTCCACCAGATTCAACAAGTCGGACACAACAGCTCCGGCCACCACAGTAGATCTCATCCGAGATCGACCTTCAGTTTCAAGTAACCCTCAGAACACTACCTTATAGACATATGCATTTAGTACTATTGTTGATTTTAAGACAATTCATACCAACACAACGATTTCATATATCACAGTGTGTTCAATTTTATCAAGCATTTTTGTTATTTGTATATTGTATTAAAGCTTTCAATAATTACAAGTCATTAGTTAGTGTGTATGGTGCCGACATGTATGTGAAGTATCGGGGATGGGGATAGAAAAGAATTTTTTCCTCATCGTGATTGCATAAAATGGTAATAATAATAATGCAATATCTTTCCACGTATTTATCTTTGTTGAGAGTAAGACTCTTAAAATATGGTCATTCTTCGTTGATAACTTGAGGCATCATGTTACCTTGTAAGATTCTTATTATTTTAGATAGGCATAATGCAACTAAAGCTATGATAAAGAGGTTAAATAACATGTGGTTAGTGTTGCTCTCTTCCTTTCTCTTTTCACTTTTTACTATTTAATTTCTCAATCAAATTCATCACCAAATGCAAAAAATGAAACCTTCTTACTTTCTTGAAATTTGTCCCGCACTTTTTTAGATCATTGTCAAAGGTAAAAAAAATTTAAACAAAAGTTCTACTGATTTTGCAATCCTTATGTGGTTTCAGTAAAGGGAAGTTCTATGGTGTGATTTCAAGAAAACATCCATATGTATGGATCTATTGTGGGAGTAGGCTTCTTGTGATACGTGGAGTGGTTCAACTGTGGTATATGGAAGACTATGAACTAAAAGCCTGGCAACGAGTTGGTTGATGTTTAGATTAGTAAAACAATTTGGTTAATGTGAGTTTGTGATTATGTATTTTGGAAAGTGGGTTGAAATTATTTGGGATTGTTTTGTTGATGGGTTACTTTTTTGTTGCATACAACAGTTATAAGACGAGGAAACAAATACTCTTGTTTGAAAAACTAACGTTCATAAATGTATTTTGTGGTGTGTCGAAGAAAGAAATGATGCTCCCACCATTAGATATTATTAGGCCAAAGAGTTTGAAAACTTACATGAGCGTTTGATTAATAGTAATCACGTTGAAGTACCAACAACGTTGCTAATTATAGTGTTTAATGTTTATTTTTTTTATTGAGATTCTTTCGAAGAAGTTTATGATAAGTAATAAATTCTTTTTAGTATTAGTTGTTGGAGTTAAAAATCGGTAACATTGTTCGTATCGCTAATAGTAATCATCTATACACAAATTGTAGTGTTTACAATCAGTTAATGCTCTCTTCTTCCTTCAATTGGTAGTAAAGTGTTTAATGGTGTTTATTTTACCGCTTTTCTATTTTTGAGTTTTATTAGAGTAACAAGCCTTTTGATTTAGTATAGATGGTCTTATATGGATATGTATAGTAATTTTTTTCAGGTGAGTCAAAGTCATCTCAACAATACATTAAAAAGGCCACAAAGCGAATGTTGATGGCTGATAGAATAGGTTTAGGCTTTGGGTTGACTAAATAGGGTTATGATCAAGATCAAACTAATCAAGTATGGTTAAGGGTCGTGCAGATTAAGATTAGTGTTGGTTAGGGTCTAGGGTGATGGTCTGATAGAGTAACATTTGGGTTTAGCTGTGATGTAGTAAGGTTTCTTCTTTGGTAGTTTGTGTATGATAGTCAGGGGTAAGATGGATCCATAAGGGTTTAGGTGTGGCCTAGTAGGGTTTCGTCTCTAATGGTTTATGTAGGGATAGTCACTGATAAGACTGATCGATTAGGGTTGGTAAGGGCTCTGGTAGATCCTAAACCCTAAAATGAATCACCGTAAAAACCAAATCATATACCCTAAACTTTGAAACTAAAATCGTGGACCATAAACATGAACCTTAAATCATGAACAGTAAACCCTAAATTCTAAACCCTTAACCCAAAATGATGTACAACAAGCCCTAAACCCTAAATCATACGCTATACCTATAAAGCCTAAACCTTAATCCCTTTCCATCGTAAAACCTATACCCATAAACACTAAATCATAAACCTTAAATTCTAAATCATGAATTGCATACCCTATATCATGAGGCATTTATCTAAAATAGTAAACTCTCATGAGGTAAAATCAAAATCCTAAACCATAAATCCTAAATCCAAAAACTATAAACCCTAAACTATAATTTATAAATCATAATCCCTAAACTGTAAAGATTGATGTGTAAACCTTAAACAATAATCCGTAAATCCTAATTCCTAACTTCTAAATCGTAAATCCTTAACTATAAACCAAAAGTTGCAAATCGTAAACGCTACATCATAAACCTTTTAACGAAAATAAGAAATCATAAACCCTAAATTCTATAACACTAAACCCTAAATCGAAGAATTCTAAACCGTAAAATCCTAAAATCTAAACACTAAAATGTAAATACTAAACCCTAAATCAATAAATCTTAAACACTAACCATAAATCCTAAACATGTAAACTGTAAATCGTACATCATAAATTCTAAATCCTAATTCCCAAACCAAAACTATAATTCGATTTTCTAAACCTTAAATCATTAATCAATATTTATTTGGCATTTCATTTAAGAAATTTGTAATTGCAAAATTTGTTAATTTGATCGTTTGTATCTAATTAATCTTTTTTCATTAGGAGACATTATTGTAATTTATGGTTTGGTATAAAATGTCCGTTATTAGTGAATGAAATTCGAATTTATTATTGATTGATTTGATTATGTATTTTTTAAATTATTTTTTCTTGCTTGACACTTGATTTTGTGATTTGTGAGGTAATGGTTATTTTGGAGATTTTTATTGAATTTACGCACGACTAAATCAAATACAAGATACAAAATTTTAATGAAAATAATTAAGACAACTAGATTCTTAGTCTAATGCTAGCAAAGATAGTTGAGGGAACAAGTTCCATAAGTAATAGTAGTATGTAGCCATGAGAATAAATAATATAAAATTCTTTTGAGTTGTTAAATCAAAGGGTTTGTAGCTTTTTCAGATTTGATGTGACTAGTTAGATGATATGTGATTAGTGAGTAACTAGTGTGTAACTTCAATTATGAATCAGTAATGATTATTTAATCTAATAAAACAATAAGAAGGAAAAAGAATGCCACGTGGATTTGTGCTTTGAATTTGTGCAGCATATGAGATTTCATGGGTCCTTGCAAATACAAATTTGGGAGGTGTTACACGTGATTAGGTTGAAATTTGTTTTCCATGTTCACTTTATAGTTTTTGTTTAGAGTGAGTATGGGTTTTCTATTATATGTTGTGAGAGTTGGTAAGAGGCTTGGCATTTGTACCTCCTAAGAATGTTGTAGGAAGCATGTCCATGAGGTAAGTAATGCTGAGTACAAAGGATTCAGGTCATATGAGGATGTCTTGAGATGGTTGGAGACGCATGATGAGAAGGAAGATGGTGACACCTTGGTCTAACCATACATGCATCACATCTCAACCAGTGTCTCATCCATGCTTGCGAAGCTCCATATGTAGTTCAATTTTGGCGGTATCCCACACACATTCAGTCTTCACAAGAAAATGCCAACTTCCAAGTAAGTACGTGGCATATATGAGTTTCTTTTGGGAATAATGCTTGAAATGAGGATTTTTTTTGCTATATAGTGTATATGGTGCAGTGGCGTTAGGAGCAACAGATGACAGCAGCGGTGGCTTTTTTTTATTATAGAGAACATGGAGGTGAGGATGTTAAAAGTATGCTCTGCTTTTTATGTTGGGCCACCTATCTTTTTCCATCGTGAGAGCTGATCTGAAAATGGAATGAGGGTGGTTGGTTTTGCCATGATTTTGCAGTCCAATGCTAGTGGCTTGGACATAACGGTGGAGCGTGAGTTAAACAGCGATAAGGGCATTGCTAGGGAGGATGCTTCAATCCACATGATCGAGAGGCTGCTCAATGACATTGACACCAAGATTCTAGATTACAACTATTGTGTGCTAACTCGGGTTCGAAAAGAGTTGGAGGAGCTCTAGAGCCAACGTCAATACCTAGGGCGTGTTCAGACACTCGAACTTGAATAGTTATTATTTATGCCCTAACCAAAAAATATAAATCCAGGCCCAATAAGAATGAAAGCTCACCCAAAAAGGTGGCTTCCTCTGCTTACTTGACCTCATAGAGGTCGGATATGACAATGGTGGTTTAACTCTACTTTTTTAAATAAGTAACTACCCCCTAAAATATCTTCTACTATCTCTTCACTCTATCTAGAAGGAAGATCTCAACAAATTCTTAAGATAAAGGAAACGGTCATCCATCATTATAAGTGGAACTACTTTAACCATCTTTCTACTATAAATACATTGATAGAACCTGTAACCACCCTACCCCATGAGGCTTGTAATTTCTGATTCTTTACGGCGTTCGCTGACGCGCATAGGTTTATATATATATATATATATATATATATATATATATATATATATAGCATAGATAACGAATTAAAATTAAAACACGTCGCGCTAAAACCTTTTTTTAGTGCTTCTGAGTGACGAATCTTGGTAATTAGATAATCACCGCTATAGTTAATTTACTTCTTTTAAAATTAACTCCCTCTTACTAACTCATAAGTAATGAATTAGTAGATAAATTGTCCTAAATGCGTTACCAATTATTAACCCGATTTTTTCTTCCTCCCTTTCAAAGTCACAGTTTTCTTTTCCTTCTACCAGTTCAACTGAACCAAGCCTCCCTTAATTAAGCCCAACCCTGATTGCCTTCCCTCTCAGCACTGCTTGGAACTCTAGTTACACCTCTTCAAGATGTACGTTGATGCTGTGCTAAAACAGAGAGAAGACACGAAGCCTCTGCACCACCTCACACCACTTTCTTTCTTCCACCTAATAAATCTAATGCCCCTCATTCTCTTCAAACCAAAGACACACACAAAACAAAGGAGAAGAACAGAGAAGAGAAGGAAAACGAAGCTAAAGAGGAAGGAAGAAGTCATCCGCAACAAGAAGAAAGGCGCCCCACCTCTCATCATTCTGAATCTTTGAAGCATCCTTGCTGGTAAGAACCAACAACTTTGCTTTTTCCTCTTCTACAAATTCAAAGGAAGAAATTATGTTCTTCCCTTTGTTCCACCTCTGCCATTTTAATTATGATTCTTGCTAAAATAGTAGTAACCATACACAAGAACTCTTCTCTTGCTCAAACTAAGGTCGGCCGTTTGTCCTTGGAGGAAAGGCTGAAGCTCCAATTCTGCGTGGCTAGGGTTTTGATTCAGGGAAGGAGCAGAAATGAATTTCCAACTTCAAAAAGAGGTAAGAGTTAGAATAGTAGGTAATGGGTAATTGTTAAACGCAATTTTTTATTAAAGATGTTGAGTTAGTAAGATTGATGCTGCTAAAATTTTGTTGATTGGTTGATTTATTGTTGTTAAATGAAGTGCAGATTTTTAATGTTGTAAAAATGTAATTATGTGATACAAACTATGTGAATCTCTGATATATACATGGAACTGAGGTTTTGGGGTAGGATTATGACATATTTTGTGTAGATATGGTAATGAGTAATGGGAGTGGTTGATTGGTATAAGTTGGAAACCTAGAGAATTAAATTTGGTTAGTGAAAATTGAGAAGCCTTGCTGCAGAAATTTATGAATAGTTTGGATAGCAACTTAAAATAAAACTTGGAAGCAACCTAGACATGATTTTCAAACCAACCTATGTTTATATCAAACTTCAATAGGTCAAGATTACTCCATAAAAATTTCAGAGAATTTGGCCAAGTGGTTTGGAAGATATGAATTTTTGAAGTTTAGTGGTTGCTACGTAATTTTTTGGTATTTCTGGTTCTGCAGTACCAAATTTCAACTGCTATAACTTTCGATTTATTTAGAATTTTGATTTTCTTCCAAAAGGATTTTAAAGATATATCAGTCTATTTTAAGTGAGTATAAATTTCATATCTATTTCTATTTTGTAGAGTTAGTTATGTCTCGTGAAATCTGGGTTGTTCACAGGAAATTCAAAACTAATTTAAAGAAACAGGACAATACTTCCAACTGACATTTAATTAACTAAAAGAGGTGCTATGGATATGGAATTTGTTGGTCCTAAAACTTGGGGGTGTTAAGTGTATTCACACCAAAATCTAGAAGTGTCAGATTAGAATTGTATTTATCATGGATTTTTCAAAAATAGAGCTGCCTGTTGTATTTTTCTAAATCTTCTTAGGATAACAACAAATTTTCATTAAGTTTGCCACCAAATTCAATTAAAATTCGAATATGATAAAACTTTAATTTCAATCCGAATGGGCATTTCCAGTTTTGGCAGCATACATATTCTTAGTTAAAGGAAAAGGAAAGGTTAGGTTTTATATCAAAAGAGTTAATGTTAAACGATGATGCGAAGGGTCGTGTAATTAAATGGTGATGCGGAGGTATGTATAATAAAACGGTGATGCGGAGGTACGTTTGAGTAAGTGGTTATATGGAGGCATAAAAAAAAGAATAGAAAATGTGAAACAATGAATGAAACAAAAGATAAGAAATGTTTACTGAATGGGCCTTGTGATAAATTGCTAATGTGAAAGTGCCCGCCTAACTGATAGCTTGAGATTGCTAATGCAAAAATATTCGTCTAATTGATAGATTGTCTCTTACCGTGATGTCAAGATATCCTAATTGACATGGGTTCCCCCATGATGATAATTGTGCGTAATTGACATCGTAAAGAGACCATATTTGGGGTTTGCCACGAGTAACGTCGAGTTGCGGGTAGACAACTGACGCATGAGCTCATAGCCTACGCTAGGAACAGGCATGCATAATCTTGTTTGCGCATATAGACTCCTGTGAATTTGATGAGCGGATAATTTATACGCTTTTTGGCATTGTTTTTACATAGTTTTCAGTATAATTTAGTTAGTTTTTAGTGTATTTTTATTAGTTTTTAAATAAAAATCACATTTCTGGACTTTACTATAAGTTTGTGTATTTTTCTGTGATTTCAGGTATTTTCTGACTGAAATTGAGGGACTTGAGCAAAAATCAGATTCAGAGGTTGAAGAATGACTACAGATGCTGTTGGATGCTGACCTTCCTGCACTCAAAGTGTAATTTCTCGAGCTACAGAACTCCAAATGGCACACTCTCAATTGCGTTGAAAATTAAACATCTAGAGCTTTCCAGCAATATATAATAGTCCATACTTTTCCCAAGTTTAGATGACGCAAACTGGCGTTCAACGCCAGTTCCATGCTGCATTCTGGAGTTAAACGCCAGAAACAGGTTGCAAAGTGGAGTTAAACGCCAGAAACAGGTTACAAACTGTCGTTCAACTCCAAGAGAAGCCTCTACACGTGTAAAGCTCAATGCTCAGCCCAAGCACACACCAAGTGGGCTCCAGAAGTGGATTTCTGCATCATTTACTCATTTCTGTAAACCCTAGTAACTAGTTTAGCATAAATATGACTTTTTACTATTGTATTTACATCTTTGGATTATCTTTTGATCCTTTGATCACGTTTTAGGGGCTGGCCATTCGGCCATGCCTGGACCTTATCACTTATGTATTTTCAACGGTAGAGTTTCTACACTTCATAGATTAAGGTGTGGAGCTCTGCTGTTCCTCATGAATTAATACAAAGTACTACTGTTTTTCTATTCAATTCAAGCTTATTCCTTTTCTAAGATATCCATTCGCACCCAAGAACATGATGAATGTGATGATTATGTGACGCTCATCATCATTCTCACCTATGAACGCGTGCCTGACAAACACTTCCGTTCTACATGCAAACAAGCTAGAATGAGTATCTCTTAGATATCTAATACAGAGGACCGAGTCCGAGATATTAGAATCTTCATGGTATAAGTTAGAACCCATGGACGGCCATTCTTGAGATCCGAAAAGTCTAAACCTTGTCTGTGGTATTCCGAGTAGGATCCGAGAAGGGATGGCTGTGACGAGCTTCAAACTCGCGAGTGCTGGGCGTAGTGACAGACGCAAAAGGATAGTAAATCCTATTCCAATATGATCGAGAACCGACAGATGATTAGCCATGCAGTGACAGCGCATTGGACCATTTTCACAGAGAGGATGGGATGTAGCCATTGACAACGGTGATGCCCTACATAAAGCTTACCATGGAAAGGAGTAGGAATGATTGGATGAAGACAGCAGGAAAGCAGAGGTTCAGAGGAACGAAAGCATCTCTATACGCTTATCTGAAATTCTCGCCAATGAATTACATAAGTATCTCTATCCTAGTTATATTTTATTTATCTTTTACTTATCAATTCATAAAACCATTTGAATCTGCCTGACCGAGATTTACAAGGTGACCATAGCTTGCTTCAAGCCGACAATCTCCGTGGGATCGACCCATACTCACGTAAGGTCTATTACTTGGATGACCCAGTGCACTTGCTGGTTAGTTGTGCGAAGTTGTGACAAAGAATTAAGATTATGAACGTGCGTATAAAGTTTTCAGCGCCGTTACCAAGGAATGGAACCGTCATGATTTCCGCGCACCAAGTTTTTGGTGCCGTTGCCGGGGATTGTTCGAGTTTGAACAACTGACTGTTCATCTTGTTGCTCAGATTAGGTAATTTTATTTTAATTTTAAGCTTTTATTTTTATTATTTTTAGTATTTTCGAAAAAAAATATTTTCTCTCTCTTTTTCGTTTTTCCAAAATAATTTTCGAAAAAAAATCCAAAAAATTATAAAATCATAAAACCAAAAATATTTTGTGTTTCTTGTTTGAGTCTAGAGTCAAGTTTTAAGTTTGGTGTCAATTGTATCTTTTTAATTTTCTAAAAAATTATTTTCAAAAATTTCATGCATTGCATTCTTCATGATCTTCAAGTCGTTCTTGGCCAGTCTTCTTGTTTGATCTTCATATTTTCTTATTTTGTGTCTTTCCTTGTTTTTCATATGCATTCTTGAATTATTAATGTCTAAAGAATAAAAATTTTTATGTTTGGTGTCTTGCATGTTTTCTTTTCTTGAAAATTTTTCAAAAATACATACTTGATGTTCATCATGATCTTCAAAGTGTTCTTGGTGTTCATCTTTGCATTCAAAGTGTTCTTGCATATTTTTCTTGTTTTGATTCATAATTTTCATGTTTTGAGTTTTTTTGATATTTTTCTCTTTCATCATTAAAAATTCAAAAATAAAAAAAATATCTTTCCCTTTTTCACTCATAAATTTTCGAAAATTTGAGTTGACTTTTTCAAAATTTTTTAAAATTTAGTTGTTTCTTATGAGTCAAATCAAATTTTCAATTTAAAAATTCTATCTTTTTCAAATCTTTTTAAAAAATAAAATCTTTTTCAATTTTTCCTTTTTTCGAAAACTTTATGATTGATTTTCAAAATCTTTTTCTTATTTTGTTCTAAACTTTCAAAATCTTTACTAACAATTAATGTGATTGATTCAAAATTTTTAAGTTTGTTACTTGCCTAATAAGAAAAGTTCAATCTTTAAACTCTAGAATCATATCTTTTTAGTTTCTTGTTAGTCAAGTAATCAACTTTAATTTTCAAAATCAAATCTTTTTTAAATTTCTTTTTCAAATCTTTTTCAAAATAAATTTCAATCACATCTTTTTCAAAATTAATTTCAAAATCTTATCTAACTTCTTATCTTTTCAAATTTGATTTTCAAATCTTTTTCAATTAACCACTTGACTTTTTAATTGATTCTTATCTTTTTCAAAATTATCTAACTAATTCTCTCTCTCTAATTTTCGAAAATCCCTTCCCCCTTTTTCAAATTTCTTTTTTTTATATATAAATAATTGTTTTAATTTTTAATTTAATTTGATTTCAATTTTAATTTTCAAAATTTAACTTTAAATTTTATTTTCAATTTAATTAATTTTCGAAATTCCCTCTCTCTCATCTTCTTCTAATTATTTATTTATTTACTAACACTTCTCTTCATCTCAAAATTCGAACCCTCTCTTCCTCTTGGTGTTCGAATTTCTCTTCTTCTATTCTTCTATTCTTATACTCACATACAGGAATCTCTATACTGTGACATAGAGGATTCCATATTTTCTTTTCTGTTTTCTTCTTTTTCATATGAGCAGGAACAAGGATAAGAACATTCTTATTGAAGCTGATCCTAAACCTGAAAAGGACTCTGAAGAGGAAGCTAAGGGAAGCCAAAACACAACTCTCTGGAGAAAATTTGACAGAAATTTTTGAAAAAGAAGAAAACATGGCCGAAAATAATAACAATGCAAGGAAGATGCTTGGTGACTTTACTGCACCAAATTCCAATTTACATGGAAGAAGCATCTCAATTCCTGCCATTGGAGCAAACAACTTTGAGCTTAAACCTCAATTAGTTTCTCTGATGCAACAGAACTGCAAGTTTCATGGACTTCCATCTGAAGATCCTTTTCAGTTCTTAACTGAATTCTTGCAGATCTGTGATACTGTTAAGAACAATGGGGTTGATCCTAAGGTCTACAGGCTTATGCTTTTCCCATTTGCTATAAGAGACAGAGCTAGAATTTGGTTGGACTCTCAACCTAAAGACAGCCTGAACTCTTGGGATAAGCTGGTCACGGCTTTCTTAGCTAAGTTCTTTCCTCCTCAAAAGCTTAGCAAGCTTAGAGTGGATATTCAAACCTTCAGACAAAAGGAAGGTGAATCCCTCTATGAAGCTTGGGAGAGATACAAGGAACTGACCAAAAGGTGTCCTTCTGACATGCTTTCAGAATGGACCATCCTGGATATCTTCTATGATGGTCTGTCTGAACTATCTAAGATGTCATTGGACTATTCTGCAGGTGGATCCATTCACCTAAAGAAAACGCCTGCAGAAGCTCAAGAGCTCATTGACATGGTTGCAAATAACCAGTTCATGTACACTTCTGAAAGGAATCCTGTGAATAATGGGACGCCTATGAGGAAGGGAGTTCTTGAAATTGATACTCTAAATGCCATATTGACTCAGAATAAAATATTGACTCAACAAGTCAATATGATCTCTCAGAGTTTGAATGGATTGAAGGAATCATCCAACAGTACTAAAGAGGCATCTTCTGAAGAAGAAGCTTATGATCCTGAGAACCCTGCAATAGCAGAGGTGAATTACATGGGGGAACCCTATGGAAACACCTATAATTCCTCATGGAGAAATCATCCAAATTTCTCATGAAAGGATCAACAAAAGCCTCAGCAAGGCTTTAATAATGGTGGAAGAAACAGGTTTAGCAATAGCAAGCCTTTTCCATCATCCACTCAGCAAAAGACAGAGAGTTCTGAGCAGAATCCATCTAGCTTAGCAAGCATAGTCTCTGATCTATCTAAGGCCACTCTAAGTTTCATGAATGAAACAAGGTCCTCCATTAGAAATCTGGAGGCACAAGTGGGCCAGCTGAGTAAAAGAGTCACTGAAATCCCTCCTAGTACTCTCCCAAGCAATACAGAAGAAAATCTAAAGAGAGAGTGCAAGGCCATTAAATTAACCATCATGGCCAAACCTATAAGGGAGGGAGAGGACGTGAATCCCAGTGAGGAAGACCTCCTGGGATATCCAGTGATCAACAAGGAGTTTTCCTCTAAGGAACCAAAAGAATCTGAGGCTGATCTAGAGGCCATAGAGATTCTGTTGAACCCCCTTCTATCCTTCATGAGCTCTGATGAGTATTCTTCTTCTAAAGAGAATGAGGATGTTACTGAAGAGCAAGTTGCCAAGTACCTTGGTGCAATCATGAAGCTGAATGCCAAATTATTTGGTAATGAGACTTGGGAAGATGAACCTCCCTTGCTCATCAATGAACTGAGTGATCTGGATCAACTGACATTGCCTCAGAAGAAACAGGATCCTGGAAAGTTCTTAATACCTTGTACCATAGGCACCATGACCTTTGAGAAGGCTCTATGTGACCTTGGATCAGGGATAAACCTCATGCGACTCTCTGTAATGGAGAAACTGGGAATCTTTGAGGTGCAAGCTGCCAGAATCTCATTAGAGATGGCAGACAACTCAAGAAAATAGGCTTATGGACAAGTAGAGGACGTGCTAGTAAAGGTTGAAGGCCTTTACATCCCTGCTGATTTCATAATCCTGGATACTGGAAAGGATGAGGATGAATCCATCATCCTTGGAAGATCCTTCCTAGCCACAGCAAGAGCTGTGATTGATGTGGACAGAGGAGAATTGATCCTTCAACTGAATGAGGATAACCTTGTGTTTAAAACACAAGGATCTCCTTCTGTAACCATGGAGAGAAAGCATGAAAAGCTTCTCTCACTGCAGAGTTAACCAAAGCCCCCACAGTCAAACTCTAAGTTTGGTGTTGGGAGGCCACAACTAAACTCTAAGTTTGGTGTTGAACCCCCACATTCAAACTCTAAGTTTGGTGTTGGGAGGTTCCAACCTTGCTCTGATTATCTGTGAGGCTCCATGAGAGCTCACAGTCAAGCTATTGACATCAAAGAAGCGCTTGTTGGGAGGCAACCCAATGTTATCTAATTATATTTATTTTCCATTGCTATTTTATGTTTTCTTTAGGTTGATAATCATGTGAAGTCACAAAAATTACAAAAAAATCAAAAATAGAATGAAAAACAGCATTGAAAACAACACACCCTGGAGGAGAGCAGTCTGGCATTTAAACGCCAGAAACAAGCATCTGTCTGGCGTTTAACGCCAGAAACAGGCACCAAGCTGGCGTTTAACACCAGAAACAAGCATCTGCCTGGCGTTAAACACCAGAAACAAGCAACAATTGGGCGTTTAACGCCAGAAACAGGCAGCAATCTGGCGTTAAATGCCAGGATTGCACAGCAAGGGCGTTTTACACGCCTAATTGGAGTAGGGATGTTAAGTCCTTGGCCCCACTGGATCTGTGGACCCCACAGGATCCCCACCACTTATTCTCTCCTCTTCACACCTTTTCATAACTCTCTTCCACAAATACCCTTCACCAATCACCTCCATTACTCCTCCAAAACCATCATACAACCCACCTACACCCACCCACTCAAATTCAAACCATCACTCTTTTCTTTTCACACATCATTACCACCTAAACCCCCTTGGCCGAACCATTCACACACCTCCATCTTCTCCATCTCTTCTTCTTCTCATCCTTTCTTTCTTCTTTTGCTCGAGGACGAGCAAACATTTTAAGTTTGGTGTGGAAAAAGCATTGCTTTTTTTTTGTTTTTCCATAACCACTAATGCCTCAAGGGATGCACTCCCCTCCATAAAACTATTGGGAGCAAATCAACACTTCCCTAGGAGAATTAAGTTCCAACATGGGACAACTAAGGGTGGAGCACCAAGAGCACTCCATCATCCTCCATAAAATTAGAGAAGATCAAAGAGCTATGAGGGAGGAGCAACAAAGACAAGAAAGAGACATAGAGGAGCTCAAGAGCACCATTGGCCCTTCAAGAAGAGGAAGACGCCACCCTCACTAAGGTGGACTCATTCCTTAATCTCCTTGTTTATTTATTTTCCTGTTTTTCGATTTTTGAGCTTTATGTTTATTTATATTTGTGTCTTATTATATGATCATTAGTGTCTAAGTGTCTATGCCTTAAAGTTATGAATATGAATCCATCACCTCTCTTAAATGAAAAAATGTTTTAATTACAAAAGAACAAGAAGTACATGGTTTCGAATTCATCCTTGAAACTAGTTTAATTATTTTGATGTGGTGACAATACTTTTTGTTTTCTGAATGAATGCTTGAACAGTGCATATGTCTTTTGAAGTTGTTGTTTATGAATGTTAAATATGTTGGCTCTTGAAAGAATAAGGAAAAAGGAGACATGTTATTTGATAATCTGAAAAATCATAAAAATGATTCTTGAAGCAAGAAAAAGCAGTGAATACAAAAGCTTGCAAAAAAAAAAGAAAAGAAAATTGGCGAAAAAAATGAAAGAAAGAAAAAGAAAAAGCAAGCAGAAAAAGCCAAAAGCTCTTTAAACCAAAAGGCAAGAGCAAAAAGCCAATAGCCCTTAAAACCCAAAGGCAAGGGTAATAAAAAGGATTCAAGACTTTGAGCATCAGTGGATAGGAGGGCCTAAAGGGATAAAATCCTGGCCTAAGCGGCTAAACCAAGCTGTCCCTAACCATGTGCTTGTGGCGTGAAGGTGTCAAGTGAAAACTTGAGACTGAACGGTTAAAGTCAAGGTCCAAAGCAAAAATAAGAGTGTGCTTAAGAACCCTGGACACCTCTAATTGGGGACTTTAGCAAAGCTGAGTCACAATCTGAAAAGGTTCACCCAATTATGTGTCTGTGGCATTTATGTATCCGGTGGTAATACTGGAAAACAAAGTGCTTAGGGCCACGGACAAGACTCATAAAGTAGCTGTGTTCAAGAATCAACATACTGAACTAGGAGAATCAATAACACTATCTGAACTCTAAGTTCCTATAGATGCCTATCATTCTGAACCTCAATGGATAAAGCGAGATGCCAAAACTATTCAAGAGGTAAAAAGCTACAAGTCCTGCTCATCGAGAACCGACAGATGATTAGCCATGCGGTGACAGCGCATTGGACCATTTTCACAGAGAGGATGGGATGTAGCCATTGACAACGGTGATGCCCTACATAAAGCTTGCCATGGAAAGGAGTAGGAATGATTGGATGAAGACAGCAGGAAAGCAGAGGTTCAGAGGAACGAAAGCATCTCTATACGCTTATCTGAAATTCTCACCAATGAATTACATAAGTATCTCTATCCTAGTTATATTTTATTTATCTTTTACTTATCAATTCATAAAACCATTTGAATCCGCCTGACTGAGATTTACAAGGTGACCATAGCTTGCTTCAAGCCGACAATCTCCGTGGGATCGACCCTTACTCACGTAAGGTTTATCACTTGGACGACCCAGTGCACTTGCTGGTTAGTTGTGCGAAGTTGTGACAAAGAATTAAGATTATGAATGTGCGTATAAAGTTTTCAGCGTCGTTACCAAGGAATGGAACCGTCACGATTTCCGCGCACCAGAATTGTTTATTGCCTTTCCCTAATTGTTTATGCTATTTACTTGTTGTATGTATATTTGTCCCCTGTGTTCTGTGTTTGTTCTTTTTCTGTTTCACGACAACTTAGAGACAAAGACCCTAGGTTCCCCTTCTACCTTGCTGAGAACTCTAGCTTCTCACCCTTCTTTTCTTTCTTTTTCCTCTCCCCAGATGGGATCGGCAGAGGAGTCCGTTGAGTTTCGAGTTTTGGTACATTGCCCACGTTTCGATCCCGGCATGCAGTACGTGATCACTTTAGCTGAAGACCATTCCGGAAATTGACCTAGCTGACTTTTTACTCCTTTTGATGATCAGTAATATTACTTTCCCCTTGCTTTTGTAGTACTTTTAGAGGGGTAATACCTCTTAGTTGTTTGGTTCCAGTTTAGGAAACCTGTGTGAGGGTTGGGACTGACTTCCTCTTTTATATATGTATATATATCTTGGTGTATTTTTCGGTTTATGAAGGATGACATGTATCTCCAAACTTAACTCATGTGTATATTTGTATATACGTATATATGATATTTTCTGTTACCATGTATTTATTTGTGATATGGCTTTAAGTATTAACCTTGCGAGCAACTAAACAATTTTTCACGATAGAATAAGTTAATTACACTGAATTGGTAAATGCTTATATTAACATTTGCTTATGAAATCCGAGTCTAGAGCCAAGTAGGTCCGTACGACAAGTAACACTTAAACGATTGACATTGGTCATGACGTGTCAACGTTGAGGTGTTATAGAACCTCAGGTATATTTAGATCCAATCTATTATAAACCTGCTTAAACCCTTGCTAACTTAAGCATCGGAGTCCCTTGTAGGTACCACTCTCACCTTCCCACGAGAAATTCGAACAGTGGCACCTCGGCACTAACAGAAGTCAGACACTACTTCAGAAGGAATCTGGACCTCACGACCAAGCCTAAAAGCAACCCAATTTCAGGTAGCTCTCAGAACATTGGTGTCGTTGCTGGGGACCTGGAAGTCTACATCCACGTATGGCGGACAATCAGTATGAAAACAATCACACAGCATCTGAGTCAGAACTAGAGCCCCACAATGATGACTTGACACTAGCACTACCTCCACCTCGGGAGAGAACAAATGCCCCCACGGGGAAGGAACGTCAGGAAACCATCATCTGTGACGGATTCATTTGGAGATCCATCCACCTGAAGATGAAGAACCTCTGCATCTGACAGAGATATTAGGGTTAGTCCATGGCCATCACGACTGATTGGAACAACTCGAGCTAGAGGCTGAACGACAATGAGAAGCAGAAAGAGAATTACGAAAAGAAGTGCGACGACATAAAGAGCTGGAGGAAAATCTCTTGAAGTTAGAAGTCAACCTTCAAAGATGGAGCAATTGGGCAGATCAGGAGGAAAGCCCTCTTGGAGGGGAAGACCTATTTGTTGAAGAGATCATGCGAGCCTGGGTTCCCAGAAATTTCAAAACCCCCGACATGGATCTCTATGATGGAACGACCGACCCGAGGCACCACCTCTGTAATTTCAAAAGTCAGATGTATCTAGCGGATGCTTCTGATGCAAGTCGTTGCAAGGCCTTCCCGATAATTCTGACTAAAGCAGCAATAAAGTGGTTTGACAACTTACCACCCAGGTCGGTAACTTGTTTTGATGACTAGGAAAGGAAGTTCCTTACCCAATTCAGAAAGACAAAGTCAAGCATGCCCCAAGCCTGCTAGGGGTCAAGCAAGAAGTCAGAGAGACACTCTAAGATTATATAAAGAGATTCAATAAAGCCTGCTTGGAAATACAAAACTTACCTCCTAAAGCAGTAATAACGGGGTTGGTTAATGGCCTTAAAGAAATACCATTCTCCCAATCCATATCCAAGCGAAACTCGACTTTCTTGTATGAAGTACAAGAGCGGGCAGAAAAGTACATCAACATGGAGAAAAATTTTTGACTTAGAGAGCCTCCCCCAAGGCCCAACCTGTCCTACCAATCTCGGGACAAGGAGAAGGTAGTTAAGAAAAAGGAAGAGTACAACTCGAAAAAATCTCGAAGATACCATAACTATACCCTGCTTCGAGTTTCTCTTGTAGATGTTTACAAGGAGATATGTCACACCGAAAAGCTTCCACCTCCTCGACCCATCAAACACAAAATAGCTGAAAGCCAGACAAAATATTGCGAGTACCATAAGCTATACGGGTATTCTACTAATGATTGTTATGATTTAAATAACGTCGTAGAAAAGTTGGCTAGAGAAGGTCACCTAGAAAGGTACTTGGCTGAGAGATCGGACGATCAAAGAAAGAGGAAAAGAGATTATGATGACGAAGGACAGCGAGATCGACACCCGCAAACTCCTGAGAGGCATGTACACATGATAAATGGAGGAATCATAGGAGGAGGAATCTCAAAATCCTCACGTAAAAGACACCTTAAAGAGGTATACCAAGTCAAGAAAGACAATAGAAGTCCTGATTTACCGACAATCTCGTTCACCAAAGAAGATGCATAAGGGGTGATGCCCGGCCTTGATGATCCTGTAGTGATAACAATAATCCTTGCCAATGAAAATATTTATAGAACTTTGGTAGACCATGGGAGTTCGGCGGACATACTGTTTAAACCCGCTTTCGACAAGCTTGGGCTAGAAGAAAAGAATCTGAAGGCATACTTAGACAACCTTGTTGGGCTGGAAGACACACCGATCCGACCTCTTGGATTCATCTCGTTATATACCACCTTTGGTAAAGGCACGAGGTCAAGGACGTTAAGCATCGATTACATCATGGTCAACGTCATGTTCGCTTATAATGCCTTAATAGATCAGGCCAATTTAAACCGACTAGCGGCCATTGTCTTTACACCCCACTTATGTATGAAGTTCCCAACTGTGGAAGGAATAACTACCATAGAGGGAGATCAGAAGTTGGCAAGGAAATGTTACAATGAAAGCCTCAATTTAAAAGGTAGCACAAGTGGAAAAGAAGTCAACACCATTGAACTCGACGATGTTCGAACTCGAGGAAAACTACACCCCAACCTGAAGGGAAGATAGAAAAGGCACAAATCAGGGATCATGCAGAAAAACAACGAATATAGGGGCCGACCAGGAGGAAGGTCTAAAGGCATAACTCATTGATCTCTTGCAAAGGAACTCTGACCTCCTCTCCAAAAAAGCCTCCAATATGCTCGGTATAGACCCCGACCTCATGTCTCACAACGTCGCTGTTTACCCGGGCTCCCGATCCGTTCAGCGAAAGCATCGGAAGCTCGATCCCGAAAGGAAACAGCTCGTGGAAGAACAAGTGCAGAGCTTATTAGAAGCTGGATTCATAAGAGAGGTAAAGTATCCTTTGTGGCTGGCTAACGTAGTTCTGGTAAAAAAGCAGAATGAAAAATGGATGATGTGTATTTATTATATCGACCTCAACAAATCTTGTTCTAAGGATCCATACCCTCTCCCGAGCATCAACGTCGTGGTTGACTCAGCTTCAGGATATCGGTATCTGTCCTTTATGGATGCATACTCGGGATATAATCAAATTCCGATGTATAAATCAGACCAGGAAAAGACTTCTTTCATCACTATTAGGGCTAACTATGCTAGATACTAATGCCTTTTGGATTAAAGAACGCTGGAGCCATGGTGCACGAATTGTAAATCACACTTTTCACAACTCGTACCACTAACCAGCAAGTGCACTGGGTCGTCCAAGTAATACCTTACGTGAGTAAGGGTCGAATCCCACGGAGATTGTTAGCTTGAAACAATCTATGGTTATCTTGTAATTCTTAGTCAGGATATCAATTATAATTATCAGTTTGGATTGCGAAAAATAAAAGAGCATGAATTAAATACTTGTTATGCAGTAAAGGAGAATATGTTGGAGTTTTGGAGATGCTTTGTCTTCTGAATCTCTGCTTTTCTACTGTCATCTTCTTCACGCACGCAAGGTTCCTCCTATGGCAAGCTGTGTGTTGGTGGATCACCGTTGTCAATGGCTACCATCCGTCCTCTCAATGAAAATGGTTCAGGTGCGCTGTCACCGCATGACTAATCATCTGTCGGTTCTCACTCATGCTGGAATAGGATCCATTGATCCTTTTGCGTCTGTCACTACGCCCAACCCTTGTGAGTTTGAAGCTTGTCACAATCATTCAATCCCTGAATCCTACTCGGAATACCACAGACAAGGTTTAGACTTTTTGGATTCTCAAGAATGCTGCCAATGGATTCTAGCTTATACCACGAAGATTCTGATTAAGGAATCCAAGAGATACTCATTCAATTGAAGGTAGAACGGAGGTGGTTGTCAGGCACACGTTCATAGGTTGAGAATGGTGATGAATGTCACGGATCATCACTTCCATCATATTGAAGTGCGAAAGAACATCTTAGATAGAAACAAGCGTGTTTGAATAGAAAACAGAAATAATTGCATTAATTCATCGAGACACAGCAGAGCTCCTCACCCCCAACAATGGAGTTTAGAGACTTATGCCATCAAAGAGTACAAGGTTCAGATCTAAAAAATGTCATGAGGTCCAAAATAAATCTCTAAAAGTTGTTTAAATACTAAACTAGTAACCTAGGTTTACAGAAAATAAGTAAACTATGATAGATAGTGCAGAAATCCACTTTTGGGGCCCACTTGATGTGTGCTGGAGCTGAGACTTGAGCTTTATACGTGCCTAGGCTATTTCTAGAGTTAAACGCCAGGTTGTAACCTGTTTCTGGCGTTTAACTCCAACTTGTAACCTGTTTCTGGCGTTTAACGCCAGAATGCAACATAGAACTGGCGTTGAACGTCAGTTTACGTCGTTTATCCTTGAACAAAGTATAAACTATTATATATTGCTGGAAAGCCCTGGATGTCTACTTTCCAACGCAATTAAGAGCGTGCCAATTGGACTCCTGTAGCTCCAAAAAATCTATTCCGAATGCAGGGAGGTCAGAATCCAACAGCATCAGCAGTCCTTTTTCAGCCTGAATCAGATTTTTGCTCAGCTCCCTCAATTTCAGCCAGAAATTACCTGAAATCACAGAAAAACATACAAACTCATAGTAAAGTTTAGAAATATGATTTTTATTTAAAAACTAATAAAAATATAATAAAAAGTGACTAAAACATATTAAAAACTACCTAAAAACAATGCCAAAAAGCGTATAAATTATCTGCTCATCACAACACCAAACTTAAATTGTTTCTTGTCCCCAAGCAACTAAAAACAAAGTAGGATAAAAAGAAGAGAACATACAATGAATTCTAAAAACATCTATGAAGATCAGTCTTAATTAGATGAGCGGGGCTATTAGCTTTTTGCTTCTGAATAGTTTTGGCATCTCACTTTATCCTTTGAAGTTCAGAATGATTGGCATCTATAGGAACTCAGAATTCAGATAGTGTTATTGATTCTCCTAGTTCAGTATGTTTATTCTTGAATACAGCTACTTTATGAGTCTTGGCCGTGGCCCTAAGCACTTTGTTTTCCAGTATTACCACCAGATACATCAATGCCACAGCCACATAACTGGGTGAACCTTTTTATATTGTGACTCAGTTTTGCTAGAGCCCCCACTTAGAGGTGTCCAGGGTTCTTAAGCACAATCTTTTTTTTTTTTTGCTTTGGACTTCAACTTTAACCGCTCAGTCTCAAGTTTTCACTTGACACCTTCACGCCACAAGCACATGGTTAGGGACAGCTTGGTTTAGCCGCTTAGGCCAGGATTTTATTCCTTTAGGCCCTCCTATCCACTGATGCTCAAAGCCTTGGATCCTTTTTATTACCCTTGCCTTTTGGTTTTAAGGGCTATTGGCTTTTTGCTCTTGCCTTTTGGTTTAAAGAGCTTTTGGCTTTTTTTTTCTGCTTGCTTTTTCTCTCTTTTTTTTTCGCATTTTCTTTTCTGCAAGCTTTGTTCTTCACTGCTTTTTCTTGCTTCTAGAATCATTTTTATGATTTTTCAGATTATCAAATAACATGTCTCCTTTTTCATCATTCTTTCAAGAGCCAACAATTTTAACATTCATAAACAACAAATTCAAAAGACATATGCACTGTTCAAGCATTCATTCAGAAAACAAAAAGTATTGCCACCACATCAAAATAATTAAACTATTTTAAAAGTTGAAATTCATGTACTTCTTTTTCTTTTTCAGAAAACATTTTTCATTTAAGAAAGGTGATGGATTCATAGGACATTCATATCTTTAAGATATAGACACTTAGATACTAGTGATCATGTAATAAGACCCAAACATAAATAAACATAAAGCATAGTAAATGAAAAACAGAGAAATAAGAACAAGAAGATTAAGGAACGGGTCCACCTTAGTGAGGGTGGCGTCTTCCTCTTCTTGAAGAACCAATGGTGCTCTTGAGCTCCTCTATGTCTCTTCCTTGTCTTTGTTGCTCCTTTCTCATAGCTCTTTGATCTGCAGTCAAATGCTCTACCACTGAACTATGGACCGTTGAGATGAACCTCTCTATCTCTCATGACTCGGAGGTGGAAGCAACTGCCTTCCTTTTCCTTTTTCTAGAGGTTTCTCCGACCTTAGGTGCCATAAATGGTTATGGAAAAATAAAAAGCAACGCTTTTTTCCATACCAAACTTAAAAGGTTTGCTCGTCCTTGAGCAAAAGAAGATAGAAGGGAGTAGAAGGAGAAGTGGAGGAGAAGGAGGTGTGTGAATGGGTGGGTATGGGAGGAAAATAGTTTGAATTGGAATGGTGAGGTAAGTGGGGATCCTGTGGGGTCCACAGATCCTGAGGGGTCAAGAACTTAGCATCCCTGCTCCATTGAGGCATGCAAAACGCCCTTAGTATGCAATCCTGGCATTTAACGCCAGACTGCTGTTTGTTTCTAGCGTTAAATGCCAGCTTTTCCCCTTTCTTGGCGTTGAACACCAACTTGGTGCTTGTTTCTGGCGTTTAACGCCAGCTTGATGCTTCTTTCGGGCGTTAAACGCCAGCTTGTTGCTTCTTACTGGCGTTTAAACGCTAGTAAGCTCTTCCTCTAGGGTGAGCTATTTTTAATGCTGTTTCTCATTCTGTTTTTGATTTTTCAGTAGTTTTTGTGACTTCACATGATCATCAACCTACAGAAAACATAAAATAGCAATGGAAACTAAATAGATATAGTTAAATAATATTGGGTTGCCTCCCAACAAGCGCTTCTTTATTGTCTTTAGCTGGACTTTGGTGAGCTTTTAATCTAGCCTCAGCCTTGAGCACTCTTGCTCAACATTGCCTTCAAGATAATGCTTGATTCTCTGTCCATTAACAATGAACTTCTTATTAGAATCAATGTCTTGAAGCTCCACATAGCCATATGGTGACACACTTGTAATTACATATGGTCCCCTCCACCGGGATTTCAGTTTCCCGGGAAATAGCCTGAGCCTAGAGTTAAACAGCAGAACCTTCTGTTCTGGTTCAAAGACTCTAGATGACAGCTTTCTGTCATGCCACCTTTTTGCTTTCTCTTTGTAAAGCTTGGCATTTTTGAAAGCAGTGAGTCTGAATTCCTCTAGCTCATTCAGCTGGAGCAATCTTTTTTCTCCAGCTAATTTGGCATCAAAGTTTAGGAATCTGGTTGCCCAGTAGGCCTTATGCTCCAGTTCCATGGGCAGATGACAGGCCTTACCATACACAAGCTGGTATGGAGAGGTCCCTATAGTAGTCTTGAATGCTGTTCTGTAAGGCTACAGAGCATCATCCAAGCTTCTCGCCCAATCCTTTCTATGGGTACTTACAGTCCGTTCCAGGATTCTTTTTAGTTCTCTATTAGAGACTTCAGCTTGCCCGTTTGTCTGTGGATGATATGGAGTTGCCACCTTGTGACTAATTCTATACTGGACCATAGCAGAGTAAAGCTGTTTGTTGCAGAAGTGAGTGCCTCCATTACTAATTAGTGCTCTAGGGACACCAAACCTACTGAAGATATGTTTTTGGAGAAACTTTAGCACTGTCTTAGTATCATTAGTGGGTGTGGCAATGGCCTCTACCCATTTGGATACATAGTTGACTGCAACCAGAATAAGTGTTTGAGTATGATGGTGGGAAGGGCCCCATGAAGTCAATACCCCATACATCAAACAACTCAATCTCCAAGATTCCTTGTTGAGGTATGGCGTAACCATGAGGCAGATTACCAGCTCTCTGGCAGCTATCACAGTTACGTACAAACTCTCGGGAATCTCTATAGAGGGTAGGCCAGTAGAAGCCACATTGGAGGACCTTGGTGGCTGTTCGCTCACCTCCGAAATGGCCTCCATATTGTGACCCATGGCAATGCCATAAGATCTTCTGTGCTTCTTCTCTAGGCACACACCTTTGGATTGTTCCGTCTGCACATCTCTTAAAGAGATAGGGTTCATCCCACAAGTAGTACTTTGCATCAGTAATTATTTTTTTTGTTGTCTGCTGTACTCCTTGGGTATGAACCTTGCAGCTTTATAGTTTGCAATGTCTGCAAACCATGGCGTTTCCTGAATGACGAACAAATGCTCATCAGGAAAGATTTCAGAGATCTCAATAGAGGGAAAGGACGCCCCTTCTACTAGCTCTATCCGGGACAGATGATCAGCCACTTGGTTTTCTGTCCCTTTTCTGTCTCTTATTTCTATATCAAACTCTTGTAGAAGCAACACCCATCTTATGAGCCTGGGTTTTCAATCCTGCTTTGTAAGTAGATATTTAAGAGCAGCATGGTCAGGGTACACAATCACTTTTGATCCTACTAAGTATGATCTAAATTTGTCAATGGCATAAACCACTGTAAGCAATTCTTTTTCTGTGGTTGTGTAATTTTTCTGGGCATCATTTAAAACACGGCTAGCATAATAAATGACATGCAGAAGCTTGTTATGTCTCTGCCCCAATACTGCACCAATGACATGATCACTGGCATCACACATTAATTCAAATGGTAATGTCCACTCTGGTGCAGAAATAACTGGTGCTGTGACCAGCTTAGCTTTCAGGATTTCAAATGCCTGCAGGCACTCTGTGTCAAACACAAATGGTGTGTCAGCAGCTAGTAGGTTGCTCAGAGGTTTTGCAATTTTTGAAAAATCCTTTATAAACCTCCTATAGAATCCTGCATGTCCCAGAAAGCTTCTGATTGCCTTAACATTGGCAGGTGGTGGTAATTTTTCAATTACCTCTACCTTAGCTTGATCCACCTCTATTCCCTTGTTCGAAATCTTGTGCCCAAGGACAATCCCTTCAGTCACCATAAAGTGACATTTTCCCAGTTTAAAACCAGGTTAGTCTCTTGGCATCTTTTCAGAACCAGTGTCAGGTGATCAAGACAGGAGCTGAATGAGTCTCCATATACTGAGAAGTCATCCATGAAGACTTCCAGAAATTTTTCCACCATATCAGAGAAAATAGAGATCATGCATCTCTGAAAAGTTGCAGGTGCATTACACAGCCCAAATGGCATCCTTCTGTAGGCAAATACTCCAGATGGACATGTGAATACTGTTTTCTCTTGATCCTGGAGATCTACTGCAATTTGGTTGTAGCCTGAATAGCCATCTAAGAAGCAGTAAAAATCATGACCTGCTAGTCTTTCTAGCATCTGGTCTATGAATGGTAAAGGAAAATGATCCTTTCTGGTGACTGTATTGAGCCTTCTATAGTCAATACACATGCGCCACCCTGTAACTGTTCTTGTAGGAACCAGTTCATTTTTTTTATTATGAACCACTGTCATGCCTCCCTTTTTGGGGACAACATGGACAGGGCTCACCTAGGGGCTATCAGAAATAGGATAAATAATCCCAGCCTCCAGTAACTTGGTGACCTCTTTCTGCACCACTTCCTTCATGGCTGGATTTAGCCGCCTCTGTGGTTGAACCACTAGCTTAGCATCATCCTCCAATAGGATCTTGTGCATGCATCTAGCTGGGCTTATGCCCTTAAGGTCACATATGGACCACCCAAGAGCTATTTTGTGTGTCCTTAGCACTTGAAGTAGTACTTCCTCTTCCTGTGGATTTAAAGCAGAGCTTATGATCACTGGAAAAGTGTCACCTTCTCCCAGAAATGCATATTTCAGGGATGGTGGTAATGGTTTGAGCTCGGGTTTAAGAGGTTTTTCCTCTTCCTAAGGAAGTTTCAAAGGCTCTTTCAATTCCTCTGAATCCTCCAGATCAGGCTGAACATCTTTAAAGATGTCTTCCAGCTCTGATTCGAGACTCTCATCCATGTTGATCTCCTCAACCAAAGAGTCAATAAGATCAACTTCATGCAGTCTTTTGGTGTGTCTGGATGCTGCATGGCTTTGACAGCATTCAACTTAAACTCATCCTCATTGACTCTTAGGGTTACTTCCCTCTTTTGGACATCAATGAGAGTTCGTCCAGTTGCTAGAAAAGGTCTTCCTAGAATGAGAGTAGCACTCTTGTGCTCCTCCATTTCCAGCACTACAAAGTCAGTGGGAAAGGCGAATGGCCCAACCCTGACAATCATGTCTTCAATCACGCCTGATGGGTATTTAATGGAGCCATCAGCAAGTTGGAAACATATCCTGGTTGGTTTGACTTCTTCAGTTAAACCAAGCTTTCTGATAGTGGATGCAGGTATTAGGTTGATGCTTGCCCCAAGATCACATAAAGCTGTCTTGGTGCAATCACCCTCTAATATGCATGGTATCATAAAGCTCCCGGGATCTTTAAGCTTTTCTGGGAAGCTTTTTAGAATGACTGCACTGCATTCCTCAGTGAGGAGAACTCTTTCAGTTTCTCTCCAATCCTTCTTATGACTCAAGATCTCTTTCATGAACTTGGCATAAGAGGGTATTTGCTCAAGTGCCTCTGCAAACGGAATCTTTATTTCAAGAGTCCTGAGATAGTCTGCAAAGCGAGCAAATTGCTTATCCTACTCCTCTTGGCGGAGTTTTTGAGGATAAGGCATCTTGGCTTTGTATTCCTCAACCTTGGTTGCTGCAGGTTTATTTCCTACAGAGGAGGTTGGAGAAGTCTTTTTAGAGGGGTTGTTATCAGCATGTGTGTGTGTCTGATCCCTCACTGGCGTTTGAATGCCAGGGTTGGAAGCTGGATTGGCGTTGGACGTCAACTCTTTACCTGTTTCTCGCGTTTGAACGCCAGAACTGAGCTTCCATTGGGAGTTTAACGCCAACTCCTTGCCTGTTTGTGGCGTTTGAACGCTAGAACTGAGCATGGGTTGGGCATTTAATGCCAGCTCTTCACCCTTTTCTGGCGTTTGAGCGCCAGAATTATTCCTCTCTGGGCTCTTACTGTCCTCAGAGGGATTTTGGGTAGCAGTTTGTTCATTTCTTGGCTTCTTGCTGCTTTGAAGTGAGGTATTTAATGCTTTCCCACTTCTTAATTGAACTGCTTGGCACTCTTCTGTTATTTGTTTTGATAACTGCTGTTTTGTTTGCTTCAACTGTACTTCCATATTCATATTAGCCATTATTGTGTCTTGTAGTATCTCCTTGAATTTGGCTAGCTGTTTTGTTAGAAAATCTAATTACTGATTGAATTTAGTAACTTGTTCTGCAGGACTGAGTTCAGCAGTTACTGTTTTAGCCTCTTCTTTCATGGAAGACTCACTACTTAGGTACAGATGCTGATTTCTGGCAACTGTATCAATGAGCTATTGAGCTTCTTCAATTATCTTTCTCATGTGTATAGATCCACCAGCTGAGTGGTCCAAAGACATCTGAGCTTTCTCTGTAAGCCCATAATAGAAGATGTTTAACTGCACCCACTCTGAAAACATCTCAGAGGGGTATTTTCTTAGCATCTCTCTGTATCTCTCCCAGGCATCATAAAGAGATTCATTATCTCCTTGTTTAAAGCCTTGGATGTTCAGCCTTAGCTGTGTCATCCGTTTTGGAGGGAAATATTGATTCAGGAATTTTTCTGATAGCTGTTTCCATGTCCTTATGCTAGCCTTAGGTTGGTTATTTAACCACCTCTTAGCTTGGTCCTTTACAGCAAATGGAAACAGTAATAATCTGTAGACATCCTGATCTACTTCCTTATCATGTACTGTGTCAGCAATTTGTAAAAACTGTACCAGAAACTCTGTAGGTTCTTCTTGTGGAAGACCGGAATACTGGTAACTTTGCTGCACCATGATAATGAGCTGAGGATTCAACTCAAAACTACTGACTCCGATGGAGGGTATACAGATACTACTCCCATATGAAGCAGTAGTGGGGTTAGCATATGACCCTAGAGTCCTTCTGTACTGTTCATTTCCACTTAGGTCCATGATGGAGAAAGGGAGATGTTGTGAATTGCAAATAAAATATTTATTATTTTTTTTTTTGAAAACCGAAATTAAAATAAAATAAAATAAAATAAATGAAAAATTGACTATAATTTCAAAAATTAGAAAAAAAAGAAATAAAAGAAAATTAAAAACTAAATTTAATTAATTAAAAAGATTTGAAAATGATGTGGGTGAGGATTTTCGAAAAAAATGAAGAGAGAGAAATTGGTTAGCAAGTTTTGAAAAAGATATGTCTTAAAATTAAAGATACTTGTAAGAAAATAAAATAAAATAAAAAAAAGAAAAGATATGAAAAAGATTTGATTTTAAGATTTGAGATTAGAAAAGATAAGATAAGCTAGGTAAGAGAAGATAAGGAATTTAAATTAAAAAGTTTTGAAATTTGAAATTTGAAATAAGATAAGATAAAATTTTGAAAAAGATATGATTTTTTTGAAAAAAAAATTTTGAATTTTGAAAATTTTAAAACTAAGATAAGATAAAATAGAAATTTAAAAAAAAAATCTGAATTTTTTTTTTTGAAAAAATTTCGAAATATTTGCTCAAAAATAGTTAGAGAAGATATTTTTTTTTATTTTTGAATTTTATGATGAAAAAGAAAAACACACAAAAGACACACAACTTAAAATTTTTTAGATCTAATGCTCCTTATTTTCGAAAATTTTAGAGGGAAAACACCAAGGAATACCAAACTTAAAAATTTTAAGATCAAAACACAAGGAAGACTCAAGAACACTTTGAAGACTCACAAGAACAACAAGAACATGAAGAAAGAACACTAAACTTAAAATTTTTAGAAAACCAGAATAAAATTTTTGAAAACTAAAGAAAAGTTAACAGGAGAACACCAAAATTAAAGTTTGGCACAAGATTTGTTCAAAGAAAAATTATTTTTGAAAAAATTTTTCAAAGAAGATAGCCAATTACCAAGAACATAAGCACAACGCTCTAGCCAATTGAGCTATAAATTTAACATGTTTTAATAAGGTATTTAATGTATAAAATATTTTATTTTTAATTTTTTTTGGATACTAATAATTCAAAAATGCACAAGAAAAATAAGAAAAATCACAAAACAAGAAAAACTAGAGATCAAACAAGGAAAATAAACAAGAACAACTTGAAGATTAAGAAAGAACAATGAACACAAATTCGAAAATTTAAAAGAAAATAAAAATATGCAATTAACACCAAATTTAAAATATGAAACTAAACTCAAACAGAAAAACTCAATTATCAGTTTATAAAATTTTCGAAAAATTTAAAAAGAAAAAAATAAGGATTTAAAAAAAAATTTCAACCAAAAACAATAATAGAAGACTCCAAACCAAAAAGAAAAAAATTTTCCTAATCTAAGCAACAAAATAAACCGTTAGTTGTCCAAACTCGAATAATCTCCGGCAACGGCGCCAAAAACTTGGTGCACGAATTGTAAATCACACTTTTCACAACTCGTACCACTAACCAGCAAGTGCACTGGGTCGTCCAAGTAATACCTTACGTGAGTAAAGGTCGAATCCCACGGAGATTGTTGGCTTGAAACAATCTATAGTTATCTTGTAATTCTTAGTCAGGATATCGATTATAATTATCAGTTTGGATTGCGAAAAATAAAAGAGTATGAATTAAATACTTGTTATGCAGTAATGGAGAATATGTTGGAGTTTTGGAGATGCTTTGTCTTCTGAATCTCTGCTTTCCTACTGTCATCTTCTTCACGCACGCAAGGTTCCTCCTATGGCAAGCTGTGTGTTGGTGGATCACCGTTGTCAATGGCTACCATCCATCCTCTCAATGAAAATGGTCCAGGTGCGCTGTCACCGCACGGCTAATCATCTGTCGGTTCTCACTCATGCTGGAATAGGATCCATTGATCCTTTTGCGTCTGTCACTACGCCCAACCCTTGTAAGTTTGAAGCTCGTCACAGTCATTCAATCCCTGAATCCTACTCGGAATACCACAGACAAGGTTTAGACTTTCCGGATTCTCAAGAATGCTGCCAATGGATTCTAGCTTATACCACGAAGATTCTGATTAAGGAATCCAAGAGATACTCATTCAATCGAAGGTAGAACAGAGGTGGTTGTCAGGAACGCGTTCATAGGTTGAGAATGGTGATGAATGTCACAGATCATCACTTCCATCATATTGAAGTGCGAATGAACATCTTAGATAGAAACAAGCGTGTTTGAATAGAAAACAGAAATAATTGCATTAATTCATCGAGACACAGCAGAGCTCCTCACCCCCAACAATGAAGTTTACAGACTCATGCCGTCAAAGAGTACAAGGTTCAGATCTAAAAAATGTCATAAGGTCCAAAATAAATCACTAAAAGTTGTTTAAATACTAAACTAGTAACCTAGGTTTACAGAAAATAAGTAAATATGATAGATAGTGCAGAAATCCACTTCTGGGGCCCACTTGGTGTGTGCTGGGGTTGAGACTTGAGCTTTACACGTGCCTAGACTGTTTCTAGAGTTAAACGCCAGGTTGTAACCTGTTTCTGGCGTTTAACTCCAACTTGTAACCTGTTTCTGGCGTTTAACGCCAGAATGCAACATGGAACTGGCGTTGAACGTCAGTTTACGCCATTTATCCTTGAACAAAGTATAAACTATTATATATTTCTGGAAAGCCCCGGATGTCTACTTTCCAACGCAATTAAGAGCGTGCCAATTGGACTTCTGTAGCTCCAAAAAATCTATTCCGAATGCAGGGAGGTCAGAATCCAACAGCATCAGCAGTCCTTTTTCAGCCTGAATCAGATTTTTGCTCAGCTCCCTCAATTTCAGCCAGAAATTACTTGAAATCACAGAAAAATACACAAAATCATAGTAAAGTCCAGAAATGTGATTTTTATTTAAAAACTAATAAAAATATAATAAAAAGTGACTAAAACATATTAAAAACTACCTAAAAACAATGCCAAAAAGCGTATAAATTATCCGCTCATCAAGCCACATACCAACACCTGATGAATAAGGAGTTCTCCTCCCACCTAGGAACACTCATGGCAATATATGTGGACGACATGCTTGTCAAGACCAAGGACGACCTTGCTTTTTTGTCCGATCTCTCCAAGGTATTCTCCATAATAAGGAATCATGGAATGAGATTGAACCAAATTATAGATGAAATATTAGGTTTCATGCTCACTCAAAGAGGCATAGATGCTAACCCAGATAAATGCACAATAATATTAGAGATGAAAATCCCAACTTGTCTCAAAGAAGTCTAACAACTAAATAGAAGGTTGCCATCATTGTCTAGGTTCTTGGCAGGGTCAGCATTGAAGTCTCTATCTTTGTACTCGATACTCAAAAAAAGGAACCAAATTGAATGGACCCAGGAATGCGAGCAAACCTTTCGGAATTTTAAAGCATTTCTAGTCCAACCCCCGATACTGACCCAACCTGTTGTAGGAGAAGAGCTTGTCCTCTACTTAGCAGTTGCGAGCCAAGCTATAGTCTTACCCCAGGTCCGAGAAGATATAAACGGATAGCAACCCATCTACTTCGTGAGCAAAGTCCTACAAGGGGCAGAACTAAACTATCAAAAGATAGAAAAGTTCGCATATGCTCTTATCCTCACCTCCAGAAGGCTCCGACCTGACTTTCAGGATCACACCATAAAAGTTTGAACTAATCAACCCATAAATCTTATTATGCAAATGACAGACATTGCAGAAAAGATGCTACAATGGGCTGTGGAACTGTCCGAGTTTGACTTGAGATATGAAACTCGGACAACAATCAAATCGCAGTATCTAGCCAACTTTGTGGCTAAATACACTGAAGGCCAAGAAAGTCCGACGACTTGGAACCTATATGTACATGGATCATCCAACAAAGCCGGAAGTGAAGAAGGAGTAGTGTTCCGAGGGTTACCTAAAACTGAAGGTCGATCTCGGATGAGATCTGCTGTGGGAAGCTATCGTGTCCGACTTGTTGGAGCTGGTGGTGCTGCTGATCCTTGATCACCGGAGGGGGGTGGTACCTGCAAGAGACTTCGATGCTTAAGTTAGCATGGGTTTTGAGCAGGTTTTTTGTGTAGAATCAGAGTATGAGTTATACCTGGGTACTCCAGTATATTTATAGTAGTGTGGAGTGACCTTCCTTTTGAGATAAGTTAGTTATCCTATCTTATCTTTGAGTGAAGTCATCTTATCTTTAAGGGAAACCGCCTTTATCTTTCTAGGCTTTGGCTGCCTTTAGATTGGGCTGTGTCCCTTCGTTTGGGCCTACTTGGGCCCTTATAGCAATTTGGCCGAGCTCTTTTGGGAAGAGGTCGGTTGCGACCAACCTTAAGAGGTCGATTGCTCTTGTCTTTAGTCAACCCGGGTCATATAGCTCGACCCAGGGTATGAACAGTGCCCCTGCTCGAGTTTGATCTTTCCCTTGAGGTCGTGTCTTTTAGATTTCGACCTCTTTTGGGGAAGTCATGCTCGAGCATTTTGTTTTTAGTTGATCTCTTATAGAACTTCTGTTAGGTTAACCTCCTGCTTTAAAATGTGAAGCGTTTCTTTCTTCCTTTATAAGCAGCGCGCATTTTTGTTTTCTTTGGAAACGTGCGAGGGTTTAATGCCCCTTAACTCCTCTTGCCATTTCCTTCTTTCCCTCTTTTTCATCTCATTTTGAATTTCAAAAGACTCGCTTTCAGTTACTTCTTCTCCTTTCTCTTCGCCCTTTGTTTTGTTATCCGCTGAGGTGCTCCTTTCATCTGTTTTCTTACGCCCCAAAGCCCTCTGTCTTCTCTGCTTGAGAGTGTTTTTACTGGTGCAGATTTTGATCATTGCTTCTTCCTTCGCGCTTGTTTCCCTCTTTCTTTACAGGTTGGTATTTCTTCCTTCATTTTTCATTTCGATGGTAGTCTTTATACTGTATGTCTGCGAAATTTTTGGTTTTCACCAAGTCTGTTTTGAAAAGCTTGATCCTTTCTGCCAAAGATTACATCTTTTTTATTTTTGATTAATGCTATGATTCCCTTTACAATCTTTTGTTTGAGGAAAATTCATTCTTTTTGGTGATCTCGCTTTTCATAGGGTTTTTGTTTGTCACTGTTTCTGTCTCTTTTTACCCTTGCATGTCATCTTCTTGTACACACTTGCTTTCCTTTGTTGAACTGTTGGTATGAAAGAGATTGTAGCTTTGATGATTTTTGCATGGTTTATTGATGATGGTGGTTTTCTTGCTGTTTGTATGGAGTGACGTTACCAAAAAAGAGTTTAAACTGTTTGTATTTTCCATTGAGGGGTGTTAGGATGTAGACTGCCAACTTCCCTTTACTGAATTCTTGCCTTGTTATTGCCTTCCAAAGAGTGTCCCTGGATTTCAGCGTGAGTCCTGGGGTCTTCCTTTTACTGCCTATACTTGCTGATTTTTGTCCGAGTTGTTTATGTAACAACCCTGATTTTCGAGTACGCGAGATCTTTTCTGAAGACACGGATTTCTCCGAAAGATCAGTAAAGGGAACACCTCTTCTGTATCATCAAGAATCTCAATCTTCATTGTCATTATATTATCTTTAACTCAGGACCTTAGTTGAGACAAGCCCGACAACACAATCGCGAAGAACCTAGTTTTTGAACCGTATCGGTTAGGAGTTCTGATTCTAGTTTTCGTAAATAGTCTCAGTTTGACGAACCGGACTTGACTCATGAGAGAAGAGAGATAATAGTATAATATTATCATTATATTAGTATTAGAAGATGCTTGAATGATATTATAAGGTTACCTGGTCTATTTTAGTTAAAAACAGGAAATCGGTTTAACCAGGTTCACAGTTTACTGGTGCAGCTTAGCACCAGCACTCTCTGATGACTTTAGCAATGCTAAGGCCTCATTATACATGTTTTATTCTCATAATAAATATGTTACTAGTGTCATTTATGCTAGTAGCTCAGAAAATAATTTTTAGAGATATTTTTACAAGTGTTCCGATACATCTAGTTTTAGTAGTTATACATATGAGATATTTTAATATTATTTTAATCCACCTCCAAGCCAACCAATCACAACTCACCTTACACCCCCAAGACACTCCAAGGCTGGTCATTTACTCCCTTTGGCCGAAATTGAAAGGAGAGAAAAGAGAGAAAACTTCATGAACACTTAATCTTCAAAGCTTGATTTCTTCTGAACCAAAACTCAAATCAAAACTCCGATTTTACCAAAATGATCCTCTCTTCTTTCTCTACATAACCATGTAACTTATCAAGGCTGAAAATAAGGTGAGATGGCTGTTCCTTTCCCCTTTCAATTCGGTTTTCAAGGAAACATGCTTAAACATGTGTTTTCTTGATGTTCTTCCTTAGGAATCATGCTTAACTTGACTTGAGGGCCAAGAAACGTGACTTTTCAACAAGTCTAAGGTTAGAAATCACCTCCTAACGTGCTGAGGGATATTTGGTTAGTTGAGAGTTTTTGGATTTAAAGTTGTTCTTGATGTGATTTAGGAGGAAAAAGTGCTAAAGGACCACCTGAAAGTCTAACTGAATTAGGAGCAGCAAAACCAGGTAGGGTGTGATGAATTTAATCTTGATTGATTGTGTTTGAGATGTGTGATTATGATATGGTCTGGTTATGCTTGAAATTGATTGCTTATATGAGTTATTCTTGGTGAAAGTTTGTTGAAATTTTAATGAAATTTGATGATATTTAAGCTATGAATGTTGTTCTTGAGGGCTACTGGAAAAACGAAACTTAATCCTTAAATTGGAGTTCAATTTATGTTAAAATCATGTATAAAAGATGGGGTTTTAGTGGCTGGAAATTTATTATGAATTTTGGTAAAAATCGGTGGCTGAAAAGACTGAAAAACGGGTAAAAACAGAGAAAGAATCTGAAGAATTTACGAAGAACACGAAGAACACTTTGAGTGTGGTGAAGAACATTGAAGAACACCTTTTAGATCTTAGAAAGGGCAAGGAAGTAAATATTTTGGTGTTTGAGGGGTTATTTTGTAATTTCTAAAAGTTAGGGTGGTTAAAGTAGAAATATTAAAAGTTACGGGTGATAAAAAGTGAATTTTAAAGGTTAAAGGTAAAGATAAGGTAATTTTCGAAAATTTAATGATAAAATAATAAATAATAATAAAATATTAAATAATAATATTTAATTAAAAATAATATTTTAATAAAATAATAAAATAATGCGGAAAAGGCAGTTTTCTGTAAAAGCTTTAGAAAGACAACTTTAAGTGCAGAATCTCATAATTACCTTCATAAAACACTTAGGGAGTGGTAAGAACATATTAGTGAGGCAAAGATAAATGAAAGATAAAAAGTTAAAGAAAAGATAAAAACCAAAGAAAAGTCTGTAAAGTTTTAATGACAGAAAAATAGACAGAGATTAAGTAAACGAACTAGGGCAACATAGTTAGTCCTTGAGTTGCGACTAGGGTTAGGTATTATATGAAAAGTTAAACTGTTTCAGTATAGACTTAATGAACCTATACTTGGGACATGCTAACTATTCATACCGAAATTTACATAAGCTTTAAATACATACGTTAAGCAGAGAAATCAGAGCAGAGTAAAGAAAACATAGAGAATAGAGTAACCAGAGAAAAGTAAAGAGATACAGAGAAAAAAGTAATCAAAGCAGAGTAAAAAGTCAAAGTGAAAAGAGTAATATGATAAAGAGAATAGAGAACAAGCAGAGGGCCTATTGAAAGGTCATTTGTTGCGTTAAGACAACTCCAGAGATATTTGTATATTCATCTGCTGCTTTTCCATTGGCCCTAGAGGTCCTGTAGGCCCAAGTTCACCTACAGTAAGTTATTATTCCTGTAGGCCAAAGTTCACCTACAGTGAATATCAATTGTGTATCTCAGGGTGTTGCTCCTGTAGGCCGAAGTTCACCTACAGAGAGTTGTGATACCTGTAAGCCGAAGTTCACTTACAGGGGCACCATTTCTGTAAGCCGAAGTTCACTTACAGAGGTGTTATTTTTGTAGGCCGAAGTTTGTAACACCCTAACTTTTAGCACGTCATGATCGTACCAAAAGTAAGGCGTTACGGACCTGATTTCCTTTATTATAAATTTACTATTGAGCCTTTACGTCGATATCGCGTGTCAGTTTTTAAGAAAATTTCAGAAAAAGATTTTAGTAATTAAAATCACACAATTATTAATAATAATAAATGCTATACAAACGAATTCAATGTAAAACTTAAATACAATACCTATCCCTCTGGACAAAATAAAAACCCTAAAGCAACAAGGGCGAGGAAACTCTATAAAAATAACAACAGGAATCACAAGTAAATCTACTAATCGTCTGCAGCTTCTTACTGAATCTCCGAACCTGGGTCTCTGAAAGGGTGAAAGATTTGGGGTGAGAACAAACCACACGTTCTCAGTAGGGAATAGGAATGCCGTAAAAGTAATGGAATAAAATGCAAATAATTAACCTTACTCAATAAAAAAATATTTTTATCAAACCCTTTGAAAATACTCTTGGTTCTACTTTAGATAATTAATTACCTCCTTTTAAAATCTCTTAACTCAAAACAAAACTTAAATATAAAATTAGTCACACTTTCTGTCTCTCAGCCACATATTAATCCCCAGTCAAATGTCAACTCGTAATCACTTTAATACACTCACAAACAAGTAGTGCAAGCAAGAGATTCAATTCAATGTACAAGCAAGTCACAACAAGACAAACAATACAATCACAAAGTAATAAGACAAGCAAGCGCAATCAAATACAAATGTGCAAACAACATGATGCATGTCTATCCCTAACGCAGGCCATGAGCTCATGTGTCGGTTGCCTACCCGCTCCCGACATTACCCGGGCACAAGTCCTAGATATGGCTTTCCAGATGCATCAGTGTGCTTATAAGTCGTACGGCTACGCCGCATCAGTGTGACTTTCCAAATCAATAAGCGTACATCTGGAAAACAATTCTCAGTGTGTGGGCGTCCCCACTTTACATTTGGCACTAAGACCCAAATAATGTCACATCTGCTCTTCTGTGGCAGATACTTCATTAATTAATATATTCTTTAAATCCTTGTTCTCTGCTCTCCTGTGGCAGAGATTCCTTTTCTTAATAAACCGAGCTCAAATCTTTACTTAAAACAAAATCTCTCCTTAAAAGATTGGGTTTAAAACATTATATTTTTCTTAATAAATCAAACTTTAAAATAGAGTAAATCTTTTCTTAACTAAATATATTTTAAATAATTTAATTTTCCAAAACCAAATCTTTTAAAATAACTTTTCAAATAAAACCTCAGATTTTATAAAATTTCGGCGGCATTTTCTCTAAAATTCGGTCTAAACCACCCTTACGGGTTCCCTATTCCTCAACAATTCACCAGCCTTTTTCTCAACAATTCTCAAATCAGTGAAATTCTTAATAATCAGGAAACAATCACATTCACAGCAATAATCCATACCCAATAATATTACTATTATTAACATATATATATAGATATATTTGCAATTATTCAATTAATTTTGTAGGCATTCTAAATTAAAAACGTTTATCATTAAAAATAAAACTCCTATCTCCGTATGACATCAAAATCAACGATAGCTCCGAAAAAGTTTTCTGACCGAGCTGCTGAAGGAAAAAGCGTCAGAAATCGTCTGTGCTTCCTAGAACTTCAGTTAGCCGAACTCAAAGGGAAGAGGAGCTACGTCACCGTCAACCTCCATCGAACAAAAGTGACACCAACGTATAGAGGAGGAAGATAGAAACACTTTTATCGGATTAGATTTTTTATTGGAATTACGGATAGCAAGAATTGAACTCGAAAGATTTTTGGTGCCATGGTTTCTCGTTCTTCTCGCTCACGGCATTCTCCCTCCTTTTTTTCTTTAGTTCATGTTGATGAATGAAAGGAAATGAGGGTGATTAAAGGCTAAGGGTATTGAATGAAAAATTTTGTGGTATTAAATATCATTAGGTGTCAAGCTTATATACATATTTATTCATGCACCTAAGCCACGTCTCCATTTTCTTTCTTTTATTTTCTTCATTTTCGGTGGGAAAGGAATGAATGATTAAAGGAAATTGGTAATAAGTTACAATGTGGTGTTTAATGTTATTAGGTGTCATGGCTAATAAATAAAATGAAACATGTGTCATAGTTATATATGCATATATGCTAATAAGTCATATTTCTATTTCTTTCTTTTATTCCCTTAATATGTCCGTTGGTGATGATGATTCATATGATGAAAAATGATGATTATAATTAGGTGATATAGGTTATATGTATATATATACACATAATAGGCTCATATCTAATAATAATAATAATAATAATAATAACTTAAAATATAATAAAATTTAATTTTAAAAATTCGGGTGTTATAAAGTTCACCTACAGAAAGTTGTTGTGTTATGTTTAGACTATTCCTATAAGCCGAAGTTCACTTACGAGAGTGTTATTTCTGTAGGCCGAAGTTCATCTACAGAAAATAAGCCATATCAAGGACTAGTTCCTAGGTAATGTCGGGCTGCAGGGTGTAAACCGACACGTGAGCTCATGGCCTGCATAGGACAGACATGCATCATACTTAGTTGTGCATTTTCTCTGTTATGATTATTGAATGAATGTATGTTCTGTTTGTTTGTATTCTATTCTTTGTGTTTGTGTTATTTTCTTGTATTCTTCTGTTTGTATTCTGCTATCTATTTTTTCTATCTTCTCTATTTATCTGTATCTTCTATTTACTGCTTTCTGTATTCTGCTATTTACCTGCAAAACAACACGGAATTAATGAACTTAACTAATAACCCCAGCCCTACTAAGGACTCCCCAGTTCTTACCCCTTCTCTCTCCCTTCCCCCTTCAGATGGAAGCAAGAGTTTCTTTCTGTAGTTTGCTGATGACCGTTTGCAAAAAGGATTCCTCTCTTGGTAGTTGATGAGCGGATATTTTATACGCTTTTTGGGGTTAATTTCATATAGATTTTAGTATGTTTTAGTTGGTTTTTAGTTTATTTTCATTAGTTTCTAGGCAAAATTCATATTTCTGGACTTTACTATGAGTTTGTGTATTTTTCTGTAATTTTAGGTATTTTCTGGCTGAAATTGAGGGAGCTGAGCAAAAATCTGATTCAGGCTGAAAAAGGACTGCTGATGTTGTTGGATTCTGACCTCCCTGCACTCAAAATAGATTTTCTGGAGCTACATAACTCTAAATGGCGCGTTTCTAATTGCGTTGGAAAGTAGACATCTAGGGCTTTCCAGCAATATATAATAGTCCATACTTTGCTCAAGGATAGATGACGTAAACTGGCGTTCAACGCCAGCTCTCTGCCCAATTCTGGCGTCCAGCGCCAGAAACAAGTTGCAAGTTGGAGTTCAACGCTAGAAAAGGATCCAAAGCTGGCGTTGAACGCCCAAAACAGCCTTATGCACGTGAGAAGCTTTAGTCTCAGCCCCAGCACACACCAATTGAGCCCCAGAAGTGGATTTCTGCACTATCTATCATAGTTTACTCATTTTCTGTAAACCTAGGTTACTAGTTGAGTATTTAAACAACTTTTAGAGACTTATTTTGTATCTCATGACATTTTAGATCTGAACTTTGTACTCTTTGACGGAATGAGTCTCTAAACTCCATTGTTGGGGGTGAGGAGCTCTGCTGTGTCTCGATGAATTAATGCAATTATTTCTGTTTTTCATTCAAACATGCGTGTTCCTATCTAAGATATCCATTCGCGCCTAACTATGGAGAAGGTGATGATCAGTGACACTCATCACCTTCCTCAATCCATGAATGTGTGTCTGACAATCACCTCCGTTCTACATCAGATTGAATGAATATCTCTTAGATTTCTTAATCAGAATCTCCGTGGTATAAGCTAGATTGATGGCGGCATTCATGAGAATCCGGAAAGTCTAAACCTTGTCTGTGGTATTCCGAGTAGGATTCTGGGATTGGATGACTGTGATGAACTTCAAACTCGCGAGTGCTGGGCGTAGTGACAGACGCAAAAGGATAGTAAATCCTATTCCGGTACGACTGAGAACCTGCAGATGATTAGCCGTGCGGTGACAGCGCACTTGGACCCTTTTCACTGGAAGGATGGATGGTAGCCATTGACAACGGTGATCCACCAACACACAGCTTGCCATAGAAGGACGTGCGTGCGTGAATCAGAGGACAGAGGAAAGCAGAGATTCAGAAGACAAAGCATCTCCAAAACTCCAACATATTCTCCATTACTGCATAACAAGTAACCTTTAACCCATGCTCTCTTGTTCATTTGCAATTCAACTGATAAATATAATTGACTTCCTGACTAAGAATTGTAAGATAACCATAGATTGCTTCAAACCAACAATCTCCGTGGGATTTGACCCTTACTCACGTAAGGTATTACTTGGACGACCCAGTGCACTTGCTGGTTAGTGGTACGAGTTGTGAAAAGTGTGATTCCCAATTTGTGCACCAAGTTTTTGGCACCGTTGCCGGGGATTATTCGTGTTTGAACAACTGACGGTTTATTTTGTTACTTAGATTAGGAAAATTTTTCTTTTTGGTTTAGAGTCTCTTATTATTGTTCTTGGTTAAAAATATCCTTCTTCAAAACAAGTGTTACATTTATTGCCCAATTGGCTAGAGTGTTGGTTTATGTTCTTGATGATTGGGCACCAGTTTTATTAAAAATCTTTTTCAAAAATAATTTTCTCTTGATTAAATCTTGTGCCAAACTTTAAGTTTGGTGTTTTCTTGTTGATTTTTTCTTTGGTTTTCGAAAATTTTATTTTGGTTTTCTAAAAATTTTAAGTTTGGTGTTCCTTATTCATGTTCTTGTGTTCTTGTGAATCTTCAAAGTGTTCTTGAGTTTTTCCTTGTGTCTTGATCTTAAAATTTTTAAGTTTGGTGTTCCTTGGTGTTTTCCCTCCAAAAATTTTCGAAAACAAGGAGCATTAGATCTAAAAATTTTAAATCTTGTGCTATTTTATTGTTTTTCTCTCTCCTCCTTAAATTCAAAAATATCTTCCCTCTCTATTTTAAAACAAATTTTCGAAAATTATTTTTAAAAAAAAAAATCATATCTTTTTCAAAACTTCCTAACCTCTTTCTCCCTCATCAAATTTTTCGAAAATTTTCAACCATTTTTATTTATTTTATTTTAATCTATTTCATTTTCGAAATAAATAAATAAATAAATAAAAATAAAATTTTTTTACTTTACATCATCTCTCTTTCTCCATCATGGATCTAAGTGGAAATGAACAGTCCAGGAGGACTCTGGGGTCATATGTTAACCCCTCTACTGCTTCATATGGGAGCAATATCTGCATACCTTCTATTGGAGTCAGTAGCTTTAAGTTGAATCCTCAGCTCATTATCATGGTACAGCAAAGCTGCCAGTATTCCGGTCTTCCACAGGAAGAACCTACAGAGTTTCTGGCACAGTTTTTACAAATTGCTGACACAATACATGATAAGGAGGTAGATCAGGATGTTTACAGACTATTACGGTTTCCATTTGCTGTAAAAGACCAAGCCAAGAGGTGGTTAAATAACCAACCTAAGGCTAGCATAAGGACATGGAAACAGCTGACAGAAAAATTCCTGAATCAATACTTTCCTCCAAAACGGATGACACAGCTAAGGCTGGACATCCAAGGCTTTAAACAAGGAGATAATGAATCTCTTTATGATGCCTGGGAGAGATACAGAGAGATGCTACGCAAATGCCCCTCTGAAATGTTTTCAGAGTGGGTTCAGTTAGACATCTTCTATTATGGGCTTACAGAAAGAGCTCAGATCTCTTTAGATTGCTCAGCTGGTGGATCTATCCACATGAGAAAGACAATTGAAGAAGCTCAAGAGCTTATTGATACAGTTGCTAGAAATCAGCATCTGTACTTAATCAGTGACCCTTCCATGAAAGAAGAGGCTAAAACAGCAACTGATGAACTCAGTCCTGCAGAGCAAGCTGCTGAATTCAATCAGCAATTGGATTTCCTAACAAAGCAGTTAGCTGAATTCAAGGATAAACTACAAGAGACAAGGATGGCTAATATAAATATGGGAGAACAATTGAAGCAAACAAAGCAGCAGCTGTCAAGACAAATAACAGAAGAATGCCAAGCAGTTCAATTAAGAAGTGGGAAAACATTAAATACCCCACCTCAAGGCAGCAAAGAGCTAAGGAGTGAGCAAACCACCCAAAATTCACCTGAGGACAGTAAAAGCCCAGGGAAAAGTAATTCTGGCGCTAAAAAGCCAGAAATCTGGTGGAAGGCTGGCGCTGAACGCCCAGACCATGCCCAAGACTGGCGTTCAACGCCAGTAATAAGCAAAGACTGGCGTTCAACTCCAGAAACAAGCAAGGATCTGGCGTTGAACGCCCAAAATGGGCAAGATCTGGCGCTGAACGCCCAAAATGGGCACAGTTTTAGCGTTCAGACGCCAGGAACAGACAAGGAGTTGGCGTCTCACATCACTCCAGCTTCTAACTCTGGCACTCAATTGCCAGTGAGGGATCAGACACACACAAGTGCTGATGACAACCCCTCTAAAAAGGCTTCTTCAACCACTTCTGTAGGCAATAAACCTATAGCAACTAAGGTTGAGGAATATAAAGCCAAGATACCTTATCCTCAAAAACTCCGGAAAGAGGAACAGGATAAGCAATTTGCTCGCTTTGCAGATTATCTCAGGACTCTTGAAATAAAGATTCCATTTGCAGAGGCACTTGAGCAAATACCTTCTTATGCCAAGTTCATGAAAGAGATCTTGAGTCATAAAAAGGATTGGAGAGAAACAGAAAGAGTTCTCCTCACTGAAGAATGCAGTGCAGTCATTCTGAAAAGCTTTCTTGAAAAGCTTAAAGACCCTGGGAGTTTTCTGATACCATGCACATTAGAAGGTAATTGCACCAAGACAGCTTTATGTGATCTTAGGGCAAGCATCAACCTAATACCGGCATCCACTATCAGAAAGCTTGGTTTAACTGAAGAAGTTAAACCAACCCGGATATGTCTCCAACTTGCTGATGGCTCCATTAAATACCCATCAGGCGTGATTGAAGACATGATCGTCAGAGTTGGGCCATTCGCCTTTCCCACTGACTTTGTAGTGCTGGAAATGGAGGAGCACAAGAGTGCTACTCTCATTCTAGGAAGACCCTTCCTAGCAACTGGACGAACCCTCATTGATGTCCAACAAGGGAAAATAACCCTGAGAGTCAATGATGATGAGTTTAAGTTGAATGTTGTCAAAGCCATGCAGCATCCAGACACATCAAAAGACTACATGAAAGTTGATCTTATTGACTCCTTGGTAGAAGAGATCAAGATGGCTGAGAGTCTCGAATCAGAGTTGGAAGACATCTTTAAAGATGTTCAGCCTGATTTGGAGGATTCAGAGGAGATGGAAGAGCCTCTGAAATTTCCTCTGGAAAAGGAAAAACCTCCTAAACTCGAGCTCAAACCACTACCACCATCCCTGAAATATGTATTTCTGGGAGAAGGTGACACTTTTCCAGTGATCATAAGCTCTGCTCTAAATCCACAGGAAGAGGAAGCACTTACTCAAGTGCTAAGGACACACAAGACAGCTCTTGGGTGGTCCATAGGTGACCTTAAGGGCATAAGCCCAGCTAGATGCATGCATAAAATCTTATTGGAGGATAATGCTAAACCAGTGGTTCAACCACAGAGGCGGCTAAATCCAGCCATGAAGGAAGTGGTGCAGAAAGACGTCACCAAATTACTAGAGGCTGGATTATTTATCCTATTTCTGATAGCCCCTGGGTGAGCCCTGTCCAAGTCGTCCCAAAGAAGGGAGGCATGACAGTGATTCATAATGAAAAGAATGAACTGGTTCCTACAAGAACAGTTACAGGGTGGCGCATGTGTATTGACTACAGAAGGCTCAATACAGCCACCAGAAAGGATCATTTTCCTTTACCATTCATAGACCAGATGCTAGAAAGACTGGCAGGTCATGATTATTACTACTTTTTGGATGGCTACTCAGGCTATAACCAGATTGCAGTAGACCCCCAGGATCAAGAGAAAACAGCATTCACATGTCCATCTGGAGTGTTTGCTTATAGAAGGATGCCATTTGGGCTGTGTAATGCACCTGCAACCTTCCAGAGATGCATGCTCTCTATTTTCTCTGATATGGTGGAAAAATTTCTAGAAGTCTTCATGGATGACTTCTCAGTATATGGAGACTCATTCAGCTCTTGTCTTGATCATCTGAAACTTGTTCTGAAGAGATGCCAAGAGACCAACCTAGTTTTAAACTGGGAAAAATGTCACTTCATGGTGACTAAAGGGATTGTCCTTGGGCATAAAATCTCAAACAAGGGAATAGAGGTGGATCAAGCAAAAGTAGAGGTAATTGAAAAATTACCACCACATGCCAATGTTAAGGCGATCAGAAGCTTTCTGGGGCATGCAGGATTCTATAGGAGGTTTATAAAGGATTTTTCAAAAATCGCAAAACCTCTAAGCAATCTGCTAGCTGCTGACACGCCATTTGTGTTTGACACAGAGTGTCTGCAGGCGTTTGAAATGCTGAAAGCTAAACTGGTCACAGCACCAGTTATTTCTGCACCAGACTGGACATTACCATTTGAGCTAATGTGTGATGCCAGTGATCACGCCATTGGTGCAGTATTGGGACAGAGGTATGACAAGCTTCTGCACGTCATTTATTATGCTAGTCGCATTTTGAATGATGCCCAGAAAAATTACACAACCACAGAAAAAGAATTACTTGCAGTGGTTTATGCCATTGACAAGTTCAGATCATACTTAGTAGGATCAAAAGTGATTGTGTATACTGACCATGCTGTTCTTAAATATCTACTCACAAAGTAGGATTCAAAACCCAGGCTCATCAGATGGGTGTTGCTTCTGCAAGAGTTTGATATAGAAATAAGAGACAGAAAAGGGACAGAGAACCAAGTGGCTGATCATCTGTCCCGGATAGAGCCAGTAGAAGGGACGTCCCTCCCTTCTCTGGAGATCTCTGAGACTTTTCCAGATGAGCATTTATTTGCCATTCAGAAAACACCATGGTTTGCCGATATTGCAAACTATAAAGCTGCAAGGTTCATACCCAAAGAGTACAACAGGCAACAAAAGAAAAAATTAATCACTGATGCAAAATACTACTTGTGGGATGAACCCTATTTCTTTAAGAGATATGCAGACGGAATAATCCGTAGGTGTGTTCCTAGAGAAGAAGCACAGAGGATCCTATGGCATTGCCATGGATCTCAATATGGAGGCCATTTCGGAGGTGAGCGGACAGCCACCAAAATCCTCCAATGTGGCTTCTATTGGCCCACACTCTATAAAGATTCCCGAGAATTTGTACGTAACTGTGACAGTTGCCAAAGAGCTGGTAATCTGCCTCATGGTTACGCCATGCCTCAACAAGGAATCTTGGAGATTGAGTTGTTTGACGTATGGGGAATTGACTTCATGGGACCTTTCCCACCATCATTCTCAAACACTTATATTCTGGTAGCAGTTGACTATGTATCAAAATGGGTTGAGGCCATTGCCACACCCACCAATGATACTAAAACAGTGCTGAAGTTCCTCCAGAAATATATCTTCAGCAGGTTTGGGGTCCCTAGAGTATTAATCTGTGATGGGGGCACTCACTTCTGCAACAAACAACTTTACTCTGCCATGGTCCGGTATGGGATTCACCACAAGGTGGCGACTCCATATCATCCACAGACTAATGGACAACCTGAAGTCTCTAACAGAGAGCTAAAAAGAATCCTAGAACGGACTGTAAATACCCGTAGAAAGGATTGGGCAAGATGCTTGGATGATGCTCTGTGGGCATACAGAACAGCATTCAAGACTCCTATAGGGACCTCTCCCTACCAACTGGTCTATGGTAAGGCATGTCACCTGCCCGTGGAACTGAAACATAGAGCCTACTGGGCAACCAGATTCCCGAACTTTGATGCCAAATTAGCTGGAGAAAGAAGATTGCTCCAACTAAATGAGCTAGAGGATTTCAGACTCACTGCTTTCGAAAATGCCAAGCTTTATAAAGAAAAATAAAAAAAGTGGCATGACAGAAAGCTGTCATCTAGAATCTTTGAACCAGGACAAAAGGTTCTGTTATTCAACTCCAGGCTCAGGCTATTTCCCGGGAAACTGAAGTCCTGGTGGAGGGGACCATATGTGATTACAAGTGTATCACCATATGGTTATGTGGAGCTTCAAGATATTGATTCTGATAAGAAGTTCATTGTCAATGGACAGAGAATCAAGCACTATCTTGAAGGCAATGTTGAGCAAGAGTGCTCAAGGCTGAAGCTAGACTAAAAGCTCAGCAAGGTCCAGCTAAAGACAATAAAGAAGCACTTGCTGGGAGGCAACCCAGCCATGGGGAATCAATCCTCTAAGCATTTTGCCCTATTTCTATTTTTATTTTTATTTGTTTATATAAAGTTCATTGATCCTAAGGTAAAGAGTCAATTATATAAGTTTATAGGGTTACAGAAGGATTCTGCACACAAAACAGAGAAAAAGAGCTCACTGGCAAGAAAACGCCAGTAAAACTCTGTTTTGGGCGTTCAACGCCCAAAATAAGCATCCACTGGGCGTTGAACGCCAGTAAGGATAGCCATCTGAGCGTTAAACGCCAGAAAGGGGCATCTTCTGGGCGTTGAACGCCAGAAAGAAGCTCCTTCTGGGCGTTCAACGCCAGATTTACAGCGTCCTGGGCGTTCAGAAAAACGCCCAGTGACAAAGGAGTTCCTGGCGTTCAACGCCAGAAAGAGGCAGCAGCTGGGCGTTGAACGCCCAGGAGAGGCAGCATTTGGGCGTTGAACGCCCAAAACATGCAGCGTTTGGGCGTTCAAACGCCAGGATGGTGGGGAGGAGGTAAATTCAATTTTTCTTCATATTTTTCATTTTAATTTTGATTTTCATGTTTCAATTCATGATTTCTTACATAAACATGTTAAGAACCCTGATTTCTAAAATTCCTAATTTCCAAAAATCTTACTTTAAAAATATCAAATGTATCTTAATCCATAAGCACCAACCCTCTTTTTTTAATCCAATTCAACTCTTTTTCAAATTCTCAAAACAAATCTATCTTTTCAACTAATATCTTTTTCAAATCTCCACATTATCTTTTTCAAAATCTAGATTTATCTTTTTCAAAAAAAATTTCATATCTTTTCAATTTTAAACTATATCCTCTCTTATCATATCTTCTATCTTATCTTTTCCAAATCAATCTTTTTTATCATATCTTTTCAAAATTTTTGAACCCACCGCCCTCCCTTTAAATATGGGTTCGGCCTCCACCCTCTTCCATCAACAATTGCACCTAGCTCTCCTTCTATCCCTCTCCTTTCTTTTCTTTTGCTTGAGGACAAGCAAACCTCTAAGTTGGTGTGTTTATCCGTGATCACTAAGATCATGGCTCCTAAGAGAAAACAACCCACTTCAAGAGGCAAGAAAGAGAGTGTTCCAAAACCACTTTGGAATCAAGGGAAGTTCTTATCTAAAGAACATTCAGACCATTATTACAAAATAATGGGTCTAAGATCAGTGATCCCAAAAGTTAGATTCGATCTGAAAGAAAACGAATATCCGGAGATCCAGGAGCAAATTCGAATCAGGAACTGGGAGGTCCTAGCTAATCCTGAGACGAAAATGGGAAAGAATATGGTCCAGGAGTTCTATGCTAATATGTGGCAGACTGACAAGCAAAAACTATCTGGAACTACTTTCTATGAATATCGGACCATGGTTAGAGGAAAGATTATTCATACCATCCCTGACAAGATCAGAGAGATCTTAAAGCTACCTCAGCTGAAAGATGATCCAGACTCTTTCAACAGGAGAATGATGAGAACAAACAAGGGCCTAGATAAGATTCTAGAGGATATATGTATCCCTGGAGCAAGGTGGACCACTAGCACGAAGGGTGTCCCAAATAAACTCAAAAGAGAAGATCTCAAACCAGTCGCCAGAGGATGGCTGGACTTCATTGGGCATTCTCTGCTGCCCACTAGCAACCGTTCTGAAGTCACTGTTAAAAGAGCAGTGATGATCCATTGCACATGATGGGAAAAGAAGTGGAAGTTCATCAACTGATTTCAACTGAATTCTACAAAATTACTAACAAAAATTCTAAAGAGGCCAGGTTGGCTTATCCAAGCTTGATTTCTCTGCTCTGCAAGGACGCTGGAGTAAGGATGGGAATAACTGAGTATATCTTAGTTGAGAAACCAATCACCAAAGCATCAATGGAAAAACAACAAGCACAGGATGACCCCATCAAGAAGAAAACACAGGAATTTCTCCCAGAAATTCCTCAATCTGAATATTGGGAGTATCTTGAAACATCAGTTACCAAGATGTAAGAAGCTATGGAACAAATAATAAAGGAACAGAAGGAACAAAGTCAAATTCTCTGCTATCTGATTAAAGAACAGGAAGAGAAAGGGCATGACTTGAGGGAATTGAAGCGCCAGAAGTTATCTCTTGAAGGACCAAGCACCCCACAGATCCGAGGAACATCCACTTCCCAGAACAAAGGTTGTTAAATTCCAATTTCTGCTTTAACTCTGTGATAGTTGTCGTTATAAGAGTTTACCTTAGGAGTCATATAGTAGTAATTAGTGTCTATTTTGATTTTACCTCCAATTAAGTTATAATCTATTTTTCTCATCATCAGCAAACATGAATAAAATAGTAGATCTTTTGAATAAGAGGCAATAAAATTCGAGTTTTTTTTTAATAAGAAAAATTCTAATTAGTAACATGTGGTGGCAATGCTTTCTGTCTTCTGAATGAATGCTTGAACAGTGCACATGTCTTTTGAATTTGTTGTTTAAGACTGTTAAATATGTTGGCTCTTGAAAGAATGATAAACATGAGACATGTTATTGATAATCTGAAAAATCATAAAAATTATTCTTGATGCAAGAAAAAGCAGCAAAGAACAAAGCATGCAAAAAAAAAAAAAAGAGAGAGAGAGAGAAAGAAAGCAGAAAAAGCCAATAGCCCTTACAACCAAAAGGCAAGGGTAATAAAAAGGATCCCAAGGCTTTGAGCATCAGTGGATAGGAGGGCCTAAAGGAATAAAATTCCGGTCTAAGCGGCTAAACCAAGCTGTCCCTAACCATGTGCTTGTGGCGTGTAGGTGTCAAGTGAAAACTTGAGACTGAGCGGTTAAAGTCAAGGTCCAAAGCAAAAAAAGAGTGTGCTTAAGAACCCTGGACACCTCTAGTTGGGGACTTTAGCAAAGCTGAGTCACAATCTGAAAAGGTTCACCCAATTATGTGTCTGTGGCATTTAAGTATCCGGTGGTAATACTGGAAAACAAAGTGCTTAGGGCCACGGCCAAGACTCATAAAATACCTGTGTTCAAGAATCATCATACTGAAATAGGAGAATCAATAACACTATCTGAATTCTAAGTTCCTATAGATTCCAATCACTCTGAGCATCAATGGATAAAGTGAGATGCCAAAACTGTTCGGAAGCAAAAAGCTACTAGTCCCGCTCATCTAATTAGAATCTGAGCTTCACTCAAAAACTCTGAGATATTATTGCTTCTCAACCTATTAGTCTTCTATTTTATTTGTCTAGTTGCTTGAGGACAAGCAACAGTTTAAGTTTGGTGTTCTGATGAGCGGATATTTTATACGTTTTTTGGGGTTAATTTCATATAGATTTTAGTATGTTTTAGTTGGTTTTTAGTTTATTTTCATTAGTTTCTAGGCAAAATTCATATTTCTGGACTTTACTATGAGTTTGTGTGTTTTTCTGTAATTTCAGATATTTTCTGGCTGAAATTGAGGGAGCTGAGCAAAAATCTGATTCAGGCTGAAAAAGGACTGCTGATGCTGTTGGATTCTGACCTTCCTGCACTCAAAATGGATTTTCTGGAGCTACAGGACTCCAAATGGCGCGCTTCCAATTGCGTTGGAAAGTAGACATCCAGGTCTTTCCAGAAATATATAATAGTCCATACTTTGCTCAAGGATAGATGACGTAAACTGGCGTTTAACGCCAGCTCTCTGCCCAATTCTGGTGTCCAGCGCCAGAAATAAGTTGCAAGTTGGAGTTCAATGCCAGAAAAGGATCCAAAGCTGGCGTTGAATGCCCAAAACAGCCTTATGCACGTGAGAAGCTTTAGTCTCAGCCCCAGCACACACCAAGTGGGCCCCAGAAGTGGATTTCTGCACTATCTATCATAGTTTACTCATTTTCTGTAAACCTAGGTTACTAGTTGAGTATTTAAACAACTTTTAGAGACTTATTTTGTATCTCATGACATTTTAGATCTGAACTTTGTACTCTTTGACAGCATGAGTCTCTAAACTCCATTGTTGGGGGGTGAGGAGCTCTGCTGTGTCTCGATGAATTAATGCAAGTATTTCTGTTTTCCATTCAAACATGCGTGTTCTTATCTAAGATATCCATTCGCGCCTAACTATGGAGAAGGTGATGATCAGTGACACTCATCACCTTCCTCAATCCATGAACGTGTGTCTGACAATCACCTCCGTTCTACATCAGATTGAATGAATATCTCTTAGATTCCTTAATCAGAATCTCTGTGGTATAAGCTAGATTGATGGCAGCATTCATGAGAATCCGGAAAGTCTAAACCTTGTATGTGGTATTTCGAGTAGGATTCTGGGATTGGATGACTGTGATGAACTTCAAACTCACGAGTGCTGGGCGTAGTGACAGACGCAAAAGGATAGTAAATCCTATTCCGGTACGACTGAGAACCTGCAGATGATTAGCCGTGCGGTGACAGCGCACTTGGACCCTTTTCACTGGAAGGATGGATGGTAGCCATTGACAACGGTGATCCACCAACACACAGCTTGCCATAGAAGGACGTGCGTGCGTGAATCAGAGGACAGAGGAAAGCAGAGATTCAGAAGACAAAGTATCTCCAAAACTCCAACATATTCTCCATTATTGCATAACAAGTAACCTTTAACCCATGCTCTCTTGTTCATTTGCAATTCAACTGATAAATATAATTGAATTCCTGACTAAGAATTGCAAGATAACCATAGATTGCTTCAAACCAACAATCTCCGTGGGATTCGACCCTTGCTCACGTAAGGTATTACTTAGACGACCCAGTGCACTTGCTGGTTAGTGGTACGAGTTGTGAAAAGTGTGATTCATAATTCGTGCACCAGTAGTCTTCTGAGTCTAGGGTGAATCCCGTTCTCTGTTTATATGTATATACTGTGACACCAGCCAATGTCTGCACCCCGTTTGTATGCAAACTTTAACTTAAATCCTGTGTACGAGACTCCTGTTGTGTGGCTACTTGATGGGGTACCAGAGAGACGTCCTATGGCAATGTCTGATTGTGCAGAGGAGTAGCAGATGATGTTCTATCTTTTGGTGACGTTCCACCTGACTTGAGTTTTGAAAACCTAGAACGTACTTTCCCTCGCTTTAGTAGTTTAGAGGGACTAGACGAGTATAGAGTCTAGGCTAGCCTAGGTGCCAGCTTAGGGATCTCTTGAACAGGTCTGGACCTGGGATGTTGTATGTATATATATGTATATAGATATTATTTAGCTATATCTAGGGGTGTTCTAACTAACAGTCTATATTCTAATAAAGGCTGAATCACCGAATGTTGTCAACTACCTGTGATGTATTTATGTGTGGTTGTTTATAACTGTTTTATCTGTTATTATTTGTGAATTGATTATAAATGATTCTATTTATTAATTCAAACGTTTTCAAAAAAAAAGTACCTCGCTAACTAACTACGCTTTTAACAACGAATCAGGCTCATATAATAAATAATAGATAATAATTACGATGACAAATTGGTAGCACTCAGTTTCTGGTATGTCCTAGGCGTACTAAAAATTGGGTCGTTACAGTTTACTTATTTCCCCGAGTTGTTTGGTAGTAATCCTTTTTCTTCTTTTTTTCTTAATGTAGGGATAGTTAGCCTATGTCTTCACGAAAAAATATTGTTGGAATGTCTACCAAGGTCCCTGAAGGCATGTCTGATTGGCTAGATTCTATAGTCCTAATGTGTGTTACGGTGGCTGACCCTGAATACTGTGTGAAACTTAAGAGGTCTTATAGGGTTTGTAGTAATAGGGACGAGGAGAAGAACTATGAGCTGGTGTCCCCTGATCCTGAAGAGGTCTTATATGCTTATGACTACTTTTTCAGTCAGTTGAATATTACCATCCCTTTTACCGCCATCGAGACCGACCTGTTGTGGTCTTGTAATGTAGCTCCTTCTCAACTCCATCCAAACTCATGGGGTTTTATAAAATTCTTCCAACTGTTGTGTCAAGAATTGGGCGTCCGTCCTACCCAAACTCTCTTTCTCCATCTTTTTGTGTTGACAAAGTCTGGGGTAGCTAAGAAGAAAGCTTCTTGGATTTGTTTCCAAGCTACTCAAGGAAAGAAAGTGTTTTCGATGTATGACAAGTCCTTTCGCGACTTCAAAAATTATTATTTCAAGGTCCGAGCTGTTGAGGGAGCTCGACCTTTTTTCTTAGATGAAAATAACGAACCTACTTTTCCTTTATCGTGGCAAGAGAATATAGTAGTGGTCAAGTATCCCTGGGAGAGTTTGAGTGAGATCGAGCAGGCTTTTATGAGTGTGTTAGAGGAAAACTGGGGAGAGCCTCCCCATCTTGACACGAAGAGGTTTCTAGGAAATCCTTCCCCCCTTCATGCTGAATTGGGTAGTGACCGACTTCTTTCTTATAGTTTTACTTTGTGGATGAATTTTACCTCTTTCTGTTTGTGACTTGTTTTCTTTGGTTTCTGTTTTTGCAGAGATGGTGAAATCTACAGACTCCATGAAACACTTTCGTAGGGCTAAGAAAGCAACAGCTTCTCAAAACATCTCGGCGAAGGCTTCTGGAGAAGGATCTTCTCAAGTTCTTCCCAAGAAGCCGACCTCGGACACTTCTGGTCCGAGGAAGATTATTCCGACTCCTCAGGTTTGGACTGTCCCCTTCTGACCCAGTTCGACCATCTTCCGGTGCCGCCTCCTCCCCAACTGCTGCCGGTCCTTCTCCAAAAAAGCAAAAAACTGTTGGTCTTTATGACTTGGATGCCCCGAACTTTGACGCTGTGGGGTTTGTTGATGAGCAAATTTCTCCCCATGGCCAACTTCCCATGGATAATGTGTCCATCCTTCACCACTTGGATTTCATTACCAGCAATAGTGTTCAGATGGCCCATATGGGTGCAGCCTTGTTCCGTACTGTCCAGGGTTCCCCGATCCATGCGACTAAGGCTTTTATGGAGGATGCTAAATCGAAATTTGATAGAATCAAGGGGTTGAAGGATGAGCTCAATGCTAAGGGGATAAAATTAGAGTTGGATCTGGAGAAAGAGAAGTCCCGAGCTACGGCTACTGAGGCTGCTGCGAACTTGGTCGAGGAGACAGCAAGAAAGCATAAGGAGAGTTACATTCGCACTTATGGCGAGTTATTGGAGGCCAGGAAGAGGATTCAGTCTGTCCAGGCTGATTATGCCGAGCTTCAAAGTCATCTTGTGGGCTGTGTGACTGATGCGTATGAGAACTTGAAAGCCCAGGTCCGAGTTCTTGCCCCCGAGCTCGACCTGACTCTTTTCACTCTGTATAATGTCGTAGAGGGTGGCAAGATCGTTCCTGCCCAGGATAATGAAGAAGAAGGTCCTCCCCCTGCGCCGCCAGCCAAAGCTTCTGCCGCCATGCCTTCTTCAATTCCTTCGGCTGAGGTCTACCATCCCGAATCTGACCCTGATGTTCAAATTCTCAATCGAGAGGATGGGACTGTGGATGCCATTCCTTTGAAGACCATTCCTCCTCCTTCAGCCACGGATGCTGCTACCGGGGAGACTTTGGACCCCTTGTGATCTCTTGTTTATTTGTATAGCCCGGTTTGTAGGCTTTTGAACTCTTCATTTTTTGTAACTCTCTATATGGTTGGCTCTCTTGACATTTAGTTGCTTTTATGCGACTTCATTTTGGAAAAACAAAACACTTTTTTGACTCTGAGGCTGCCACTTAGGTGGCCTTTTGAGTCTTTTAATGTTTTATTTTGATGCATATATTTTTTGATATGTTGTTCATGCCTTTGCAACCTTTGTGGGTCTTTTTAGAGTGCTAGTATTTTGCGGTCCGCCCTCTTTTTTATCAGTTCTTGTATTGTCTGTCTTCTGTTTGGGCGAAGTGATCCTTGGGGCTAACTTGTCCGACAACTTTTTAGTGTTCTTGTAGAAACTTTTTAGTTAGTTCGAACAATTTTGATAGCTCTGAGTCTCTGTGAAGCTCTCTAAGAGCTCACTGTCAAGCTATTGACATTAAAGAAGCGCTTATTGGGAGGCAACCCAATGTTATTTAATTATGTTTATTTTTTTATAGACATTTGTTTTCCATTGTCATGTTATGTTTTCTTTAGGTTGATGATCCTGTGGAGTCATAAAAACAGCTGCAGAAATAAAGCAGAATCAAAAACAGCATAAAAAATAGCACACCCTGGAGGACAGGCTTACTTGCGTTTAAACGCCAGTAAGGATAGCAGAATGGGCGTTTAACGCCCATGCCGACAGAATTCTAGGCGTTCAGAAAAATGCCCAGTAAAAAAGGATTCCTAGCGTTTAACGCCAGCCAGGGTATCTGGCTGGGCGTTAAACGCCCAAAGAGGCAGTCAAGTGGGCGTTAAACGTCAGAATGGATAGCATTCTGGGCGTTTAACGCCAGGAAGACACAAGGGAGGTAATTTTGTTTCCAATTCAATTTTTTTAAAATTTTTCATGTTTTAATTCATAATTTTTTGCATCAAACATATTCTAAACGTTCATCTTTCAATTTCTATTTTTCAAATATTAATAATCTTTCCAATTCTTTTTAATTCTTCTTTTTAATTCTTTTCAATTCCTTCCAAAATGTTATCAAAACTTACATATCCTTTCAAATTCTTATCAACTCTTTTTAATTTCTCTTGCATACATTAATAAGTTTTCAAAATTAGTTGCATCACTCTTTTTCTACTCCCTTCTATCTTATTTTACTCGAGGACGAGCAAACCTTTTAAGTTTGGTGTGGCAAAAGCTCTGCTTTTTGTTTTTTCCATAACTATTAATGGCACCTAAGGCCGGAGAAACCTCTAAGAAGAGGAAAGGGAAGGTAGTTGCTTCCAACTCCGAGTCATGGGAGATGGAGAAATTCATCTCAAAAGCCCATCACTAGAAAGAGGATGGAGCAAACAAGAGAGCCCACTCATGGACCTCAACAAGAGCACTCCATTATCCTCCATAAAATCAGAGAGGACCAAACGGCCATGAGAGAGTTGCAACAAAGGCAAGGAAGAGACATAGAGGAGCTCAAGAACTCCATTGGTTTTTCAAGAGAAAGAAGAAGCCACCATCACTAAGGTGGACCCGTTCTTTAATCTCCTTGTTTATTTTCTTTTCTGTTTTTAGTTTTTATGCTTTATGTTTTAACTATGTTTGTGTCTTCATTACATGATCATTAGTGTTTAGAGTCTATGTCGTAAAGCTATGAATGTTCCATGAATCTTTCACCTTTCTTAAATGAAAAAAAAATGTTTTCTGAAAAAGAAAAAGAAGTACATGAATTTTGAATTATATCTTGAAAATAGTTTAATTATTTTGATGTGGTGGAAATATTTTTTGTTTTCTGAAAGAATACTTGAACAGTGCATATTTTTTATAGTGAAGTTTATGAATGTTAAAATTGTTGGCTCTTGAAAGAATAATGAAAAAAGAGAAATGTTATTGATAATCTGAAAAATCATAAAATTGATTCTTGAAGCAAGAAAAAGCAGTGAAAAAGCAAAAGCTTGCGAAAAAATGGCAAAAAATAAAGAAAAAAAGAAAGAAAAAGAAAAAGCAAGAAGAAAAAGCTAATAACCCTTTAAACTAAAAGGCAAGGGTAAAAAGGATCCAAGGCTTTGAGCATTAATGGGTAGGAGGTCCCAAAGGAATAAAATCCTTGCCTAAGCGGCTAAATCAAGTTGTCCCTAACCATGTGCTTGTGTCATGAAGGTCCAAGTGAAAAGATTGAGACTGAGTGGTTAAAGTCGTGGTCCAAAATAAAAAGAATGTACTTAAGAACTCAGGGTACCTCTAACTGGGGACTCTAACAAAGCTGAGTCACAATCTGAAAAGGTTCACCCAGTTTTGTGTCTGTGGCATTTATGTATCGGGTGGTAATACTGGAAAACAAAATGCTTAAGGTTACGACCAAGACTCATAAAGTAGCTGTGTTCAAGAATCAACATACTGAATTAGGAGAATCAATAACACTATCTGAATTCTGAGTTCCTATGGATGCCAATCATTCTGAACTTCAAAGGATAAAGTGAGATGCCAAAACTATTCAGAAGCAAAAAGCTACTAGCCCCGCTCATCTAATTAAAACTAATCTTCATTGATAATTTTGGAATTTGTTGTATTTTCTCTTCTTTTTATCCTATTTTGTTTTTAGTTGCTTGGGGACAAGCAACAATTTAAGTTTGGTGTTGTGATGAGCGAATAATTTATACCCTTTTTGGCATTGTTTTTACATAGTTTTTAATATGTTTTAGTTACTTTTTATTATATTTTTATTAGTTTTTATGAAAAAATCACATTTCTGGACTTTACTATGAGTTTGTGTGTTTTTCTATAATTTCGGATATTTTCTGGCTGAAATTGAGGGACCTGAGCAAAAGTCTGATTTAGAGGCTGAGAAAGGACTGTAGATGTTGTTGGATTCTGACCCTCCTGCACTCGAAGTGGATTTTCTGGAGCTACAGATACCCAATTGGCGCGCTCTGAATTACGTTGGAAATTAGACATCTTGGGCTTTCCAGCAATGTATAATAGTCCATACTTTGCCCGAGATTTGATGGCCCAAATTGGCGTTCAAATGCCAGTCAGAGACCCTTTTCTGGCGTAAAACGCCAGAACTGGCAACAGAACTGGAGTTAAACGCCCAAACTAGCATCCAAGCTGGCGTTTAACTCTAGAAAAGGGCTATGCACGTGTAAAGCTTAATTCTCAGCCCAAGCACACACCAAGGGGCCCCGAAAGTGGATTTCTGCACTATGTGCACTTAGTTACTTATTTTCTGTAATCCCTAGTAACTAGTTTTAGTATAAATAGCACTTTTACTATTGTATTAGTAGTTTTGGAAAGAGATTATCACTTTTGGGAATTTTATGTTACATTTCGGAGGCTGGCCATTCGGCCATGCCTAGACCCTTTTCTCTTATGTATTTTCCAACGGTGGAGTTTCTACACCTCATAGATTAAGATGCGGAGCTCTGCTGTTCTTCACGAATTAATGCAAGTACTATTGTTTCTCTTTCAATTCATGCTTACTTCTTCTCCAAGATATACTCTTGTACTTAATTCAGTTAAGTCAGAATGAAGGGGTGACCCGTGACAATCACCCACTATCTTTGTTACTCGCTTAGCCAAGATCCGCGTGCCTGACAACCACAAGCGGTCTACATAATGTTCAACATAGTCATTGGATGACAGCCGGGGTATAATCTCTTGGGTCTCTGATCCACGGACCGAGTCTGTGAGATTAGGATCTTCGTGGTATAGGCTAAAATCAATTGGCAGCATTCTTGAGATCCGGAAAGTCTAAACCTTGTCTGTGGTATTCCGAGTAGGATCTGGGAAGGGATGACTATGACGAGTTTTAAACTCGCGAATGTTGGGTGCAGTGACAGTGTGCAAAAGGATAGAGAGATCCTATTCCGACGCTAGTGAGAACCAACAGATGATTAGCCGTGCGGTAGCTGTACCTGGTATTTTTCATCCGAGACGAGAAATCCGACAGTTGATTAGCCGTGCAGAAATCGTACCTGGTATTTTTCATCTGAGAGGATCATACAGCTTGCCATAGAAGGGAGCACGCATGATTGGAAGAAGACAATAGGAAAGCAGAGGTTCAGAAGCAACAAAGCATCTCCAAACACTTATCTGAAATTCCCACCAATGATTTACATAAGTATCTTTATTTTATTTTATGTTTTATTTATCTTTTAATTATCAAAACCTCATAACCAATTGAATCCTCCTGACTAAGATTTACAGGATGACCATAGCTTGCTTCAAGCCGACAATCTCCGTGGGATCGACCCTTACTCACGTAAGGTATTACTTGGACGACCCAGTGCCCTTGCTGGTTAGTTGTGCAAAGTTGTGAAAAGTGTGATCACAATTTCGTGCACCAAGTTTTTGGCGCCGTTGCTGGGGATTGTTCGAGTTTGGACAACTGACGGTTCATCTTGTTGCTTAGATTGGGTAATTTTATTTTATGTTTAAGATTTTTATTTTATTTTCAAAAAAAATAAATGTTCTTCAGAGTTTTTAAGAATCAATTCTAGAGCTTCTTGAGTTGTGTTGAAGCCTGGCTGGCTGTTAAGCCATGTCTAATCTTTTGGACCGAGGTTTCCACTTTCCATTTTAGAAAGGACATGTTTGTATTGGTTATGCTAAAGCATGGCTGGCCATTTGGCCATGTCTAATTCTTTTGGACCGAAGCTTTAAACTAACATTGCATGAATCCTAGAATTCTTATTAAAAATTTTGAATTTCTTTATTTTCCTTTTCCAAAATAATTTTGAAAAAAAATACAAAAAAATTTAATAAAATCGTAAAAACCAAAAAAAAATTGTGTTTCTTGTTTGAGTCTTGTGTCAAATTTTAAGTTTGGTGTCAATTGCATGTCTTAAATTGTTCTTAAATTTTCGAAAATTCATCATGTGTTCTTTCTTGATCTTCAAGTTGTTCTTGATGATTTTCTTTGTTTAATCTTGTGATTTTCTTGTTTTGTGTTTTTTGTTGTTTTTCATATGCATTTTCGAATTCATAGTGTCTAAACATTAAAAAGTTCTAAGTTTGGTGTCTTGCATGTCTTTCTTTTCTTAAAAATTTTCAAAAATATGTTCTTGATGTTCATCTTGATCTTCAAAGTGTTCTTGGTGTTCATCTTGACATTCAAAGTATTCTTGCATGCATTATTTGTTTCGATCTTAAATTTTTATGTCATGTGTCTTTTTGTTGTTTTTCTCTTTCTTCATTAATTCAAAAAAATCAAAAATAATATATTTTCCTTATTTTACTCATAAATTTTGAAATTTTGGGTTAATTTAGTCAAAAAATTTTAAAATTTAGTTGTTTCTTGTTAGTCAAGTCAAAATTTCAATTTAAAAATTCTATCTTTACAAATCTTTTTCAAAAATCAAATCTTTTTCATTTTTCTTCTTAATATTTTTGAATTTCATTCTTAACATTTTTTAAAATCTTTTTCTTATTTTTATTTCATATTTTCGAAAACTTTACTAACAATTAATGTTTTGATTCAAAAATTTCAAGTTTGTTACTTTCCTGTTAAGAAAGGTTCAATCTTTAAATTCCAGAATCATATCTTTTAGTTTCTTGTTAGTCAAGTCATCAACTTTAATTTTAAAAATCAAATCTTTTTAATTTCTTTTTCAATTATTTTTCAAATAAATTTCAATCATATCTTTTCTAAAATTTAATTTCAAAATCTTTTTCTAACTTCTTATCTTTTTAAAATTTATTTTCAAATCTTTTTCAATTAACCACTTGACTTGTTTGTTTTAATTTTAAAAAGTTTACTATTTCTTATCTTTTTCAAAACCACGTAACTACTTTTCTCTCTCATTAATTTCGAAAACTAACTAACATATTTTTCAAAAATTTTTTTAATTAATTAATTCATTTAGTTTTCAATTTGCTTTTATTTCTTTTCTTAAATTTTGAATTCTAACTTATAATTAAAATAAAAACAAAAATATTTTTCTTTTTTTTTAATTAATATTCGAATATTCTCTCTCTCATCTCTTTTTATTGATTTAATTACTAACACTTCTCTTCTACTCATAATTCGAACCCCTCTCTCTCCTCTTTATTCTCATTCTTCTATTCTTCTATTCTTCCACTCACAAAAAGGAATCTCTATACTGTGACATAGAGGATTCTTCTTTTCTGTTCTCTTCTTTTTCATATGAGCAGGAACAAGGATAAAGACATTCTTGTTGAAGCTGATCCTGAACCTGAAAGGACTCTAAAGAGGAAGCTAAGGGAAGCTAAAGCACAACACTCTGGAGAGGACCTTACAGAAAATTTTGAAAAAGAAGCAGACATGGCAGCCAAACCCAATAACAATGGTGGAGATGCAAGGAAGATGCTTAGTGACTTTACTGCACCAACTTTCGACTTCTATGGAAGAAGCATCTCAATTCTTGCAATTGGAGCAAACAACTTTGAGCTTAAGCCTCAATTAGTTTCTCTAATGCAGCAGAATTACAAGTTTCATGGACTTCCATTGGAAGATCCTCATCAGTTCTTAGCTGAATTCTTGCAAATCTGTGACACTGTGACTAATGGGGTAAATCCTGAGGTCTACAGACTTATGCTTTTCCCCTTTGCTGTAAGAGACAGAGTTAGGATATGGTTGGACTCACAACCTAAAGAAAGCCTGAACTCTTGGAAAAAGTTGGTCAATGCTTTCTTGGCCAAATTCTTTCCACCTCAAAAGATGAGCAAGCTTAGAGTGGAAGTCCATACCTTCAGATAGAAGGAAGGTGAATCCTTCTATGAAGCTTGGGAAAGATACAAGCAAATGATCAGAAGGTGTCCTTCTGACATGCTTTCAGAATAGAGCATCTTATGTATATTCTATGATGATCTGTCTGAATTGTCCAAGATGTCATTGGACCACTCTGCTGGTGGATCTCTTCATCTGAAGAAAACCCCTGCAGAAGCCCAGAAACTCATTGAGATGGTTGCAAATAACCAGTTTATGTACACTTCTAAAAGAAATCATGTGAATAATGGGATAACTCAGAAGAAAGGAGTTCTTGAGATTGATACTCTGAATGCCATATTGGCTCAGAATAAAATATTGACTCAGCAAGTCAATATGATTTCTCAGAATCAGACTGGAATGCAAGCTGCATCCGGCAGTACTAAAGAAGCCTCCTCTGATAGAGAAGCTTGTGACCCTGAGAATCCTGCAATGGAAGAGGTGAATTACATGGGAGAATCCTATGGAAACACTTACAATCCTTCATGGAGGAATCATCCTAATTTTTCATGGAATGATCAACAGAAGCCTCAACAAGGCTTCAATAATAATAATGGTGGGAGAAATAAGTTTGGCAATAGCAAGCCTTTTCCATCATCTTCTCAGCAACAGACAGAGAATTCTAAGCAGAGCCTCTCTGTCTTAGCAACCATAGTCTCTGATCTATCTAAGACCACTCTCAATTTCATGACTGAAACAAGGTCCTCCATCAGAAATTTGGAGGCACAAGTGGGTCAGCTGAGTAAAAGAGTTACTGAAATCTCTCCTAGAACTCTCCCAAGCAATACAGAAGAGAATCCAAAGAGAAAGTGCAAGAACATCAATATACCCAAAAAGGCCGAACCTATAGAGGAGGAAGAGGCAGTGATTTCCAGTGAGGAAGACCTCAATGGACGTCTACTGACCACTAAGGAGTTCCCTAATGAGGAACCAAAAGAATCTGAGGCTCATACAGAGACAATAGAGATTCCACTGAACTTACTGTTGCCATTCATGAGCTCTGATTATTATTCTTCCTCTGAAGAGGATGAAGATATTGTTGAAGAGCAAGTAGCTCGGTATCTAGAAGCAATCATGAAACTGAATGTCTTGGTTCAACTGAAATTACCTCAGAAGAAACCGGATCCCAGAAAGTTCTTAATACCTTGTACCATAAGCACCATGACCTTTGAGAAGGCCCTGTGTGACTTGGGGTCAGGTATAAACCTCATGCCACTCTCTGTAATGGAGAAACTAGGGATCTTGGAGGTACAAGTTGCACGAATCTCACTAGAGATGGCAGACAAATCAATGAAACAGGCTTATGAACTTGTAGAGTATGTTTTAGTGAAGGTTGAAGGCCTGTACATCCCTGCTGACTTCATAATCCTAGACACTGGGAAGGATGAGGATGAATCCATTATCCTTGGAAGACCCTTCCTAGCCACAGCAAGGGCTGTGATTGATGTGGACAGCGGAGAGTTAGTCCTTCAATTGAATGAGGACTACCTTGTATTTAAGGCTCAAGGATCTTCTTCTGTAACCATGGAGAGGAAGCATGAAAAGCTTCTCTCAATACAGAGTCAAACAGAACCCCCCATACTCAACTTCTAAGTTTGGTGTTGGGAGGCCACCATTAAGCTCTGAATCTCTGTGAAGCTCTCTAAGAGCTCACTGTCAAGCTATTGACATTAAAGAAGCGCTTATTGGGAGAAAACTCAATGTTATTTAATTATGTTTTTTTTTATAGACATTTGTTTTCCATTGTCATGTTATGTTTTCTTTAGGTTGATGATCCTGTGGAGTCATAAAAACAGCTGCAGAATTAAAGTGGAATCAAAAACAGCATCAAAAATAGCACACCCTGGAGGAAAAGCTTACTGGCATTTAAACGCCAGTAAGGATAGCAGAATGGGTGTTTAACACCCATGCAGGCAGCATTCTGGGTGTTAAATGCTAGAATGGGCAGCATTCTGGGCTTTTAACGCCAGAAATGGCAGCATTCTGGGCTTTCAGAAAAATGCCCAGTAAAGAAGGATTCCTGGCGTTTAACGCCAGCCAGGGTATCTGGATGGGCATTAAACGCCGAAAGAGGCAGTCAAGTAGGCGTTAAACGCCAGAATGGATAGCATTCTGGGCGTTTAACGCCAGGAAGACACAAGGGAGGTAATTTTGTTTCCAATTCGATTTTTTTAAATTTTTCATGTTTTCATTCATAATTTTTTGCATCAAACATATTTTAAACATTCATCCTTCAATTTCTATTTTCAAATATTAATAATCTTTCCAATTCTTTTTAATTCTTTTCAATTCCTTCCAAAACGTTTTCAAAACTTACATATCCTTTCAAATTCTTTTCAACTCTTTTTAATTTCTCTTGCATACATTAATAAGTTTTCAAAATTAGTTGCATCATTCTTCTTCTACTCCCTTCTACCTTATTTTGCTCGAGGACGAGCAAACCTTTTAAGTTTGGTGTGGAAAAAGCTCTGCTTTTTGTTTTTTCCATAACCATTAATGGTACCTAAGGCCGGAAAAACCTCTAGAAAGAGGAAAGGGAAGGCAGTTGCTTCCAACTCCGAGTCATGGGAGATGGAGAAATTTATCTCAAAAGCCCATCACTAGAAAGAGGATGGAGCAAACAAGAGAGCCCACTCATGGACCTCAACAAAAGCACTCCATTATCCTCCATAAAATCAGAAAGGACCAAAAGGCCATGAGAGAGGAGCAACAAAGACAAGGAAGAGACATAGAGGAGCTCAAGAACTCCATTGGTTTTTCAAGAGAAAGAAGAAGCCACCATCACTAAGGTGGACCCGTTCTTTAATCTTCTTGTTTATTTTCTTTTCTGTTTTCGGTTTTTATGCTTTATGTTTTGACTATGTTTGTGTCTTCATTACATGATCATTAGTGTTTAGAGTCTATGTCGTAAAGCTATGAATGTTCCATGAATCTTTCACCTTTCTTAAATGAAAAAAATGTTTTCTAAAAAGAAAAAGAAATACATAAATTTCGAATTCTATCTTGAAAATAGTTTAATTATTTTGATGTGGTGGCAATACGTTTTGTTTTCTGAATGAATGCTTGAACAGTGCATATTTTTTATAGTGAAGTTTATGAATGTTAAAATTGTTGGCTCTTGAAAGAATAATGAAAAAAGATAAATGTTATTGATAATCTGAAAAATCATAAAATTGATTCTTGAAGTAAGAAAAAGCAGTGAACAAGCAAAAGCTTGAGAAAAAAAATGGCAAAAAATAAAGAAAAAAGAAAGAAAAAGAAAAAGCAAGCAGAAAAAGCCAATAACCCTTTAAACTAAAAGCCAAGGGTAAAAAGGATCCAAGGCTTTGAGCATTAATGGATAGGAGGTCCCAAAGGAATAAAATCCTTGCCTAAGCGGCTAAATCAAGCTGTCCCTAACCATGTGCTTGTGTCATGAAGGTCCAAGTGAAAAGCTTGAGATTGAGTGGTTAAAGTCGTGGTTCAAAACAAAAAGAGTGTGCTTAAAAACTCTGGGCACCTCTAACTGGGAACTCTAACAAAGCTGAGTCACAATCTGAAAAGGTTCACCCAGTTATGTGTCTGTAGCATTTATGTATCCGGTGGTAATACTAGAAAATAAAATGCTTAGGGTCACGGCCAAGACTCATAAAGTACCTATGTTCAAGAATCAACATACTGAACTAGGAGAATCAATAACACTATCTGAATTCTGAGTTCCTATGGATGCCAATCATTCTGAACTTCAAAGGATAAAGTGAGATGCCAAAACTGTTCAGAAGCAAAAAGCTACTAGCCCCGCTCATCTAATTAAAACTAATCTTCATTGATAATTTTGGAATTTGTTGTATTTTCTCTTCTTTTTATCCTATTTTGTTTTTAGTTGCTTGGGGACAAGCAACAATTTAAGTTTGGTGTTGTGATGAGCGGATAATTTATACCCTTTTTGGCATTGTTTTTACATAGTTTTTAATATGTTTTAGTTACTTTTTATTATATTTTTATTAGTTTTTATGCAAAAATCATATTTCTGGACTTTACTATGAGTTTGTGTATTTTTTTATAATTTCAGGTATTTTCTGGCTGAAATTGAGGGACCTGAGCAAAAGTCTAATTCAGAGGCTGAGAAAGGACTCCAGATGCTGTTGGATTCTGACCCTCCTGCACTCGAAGAGGATTTTCTGGAGCTAAAGATACCCAATTGGCACGCTCTTAATTGCGTTGGAAATTAGACATCTTGGGCTTTCCAGCAATGTATAATAGTCCATACTTTGCCTGAGATTTGTTGGCCCAAACTGGCGTTCAAATGCCAGCCAGAGACGTTTTTCTGGCGTAAAACGCCAGAACTGGCACCAGAACTAGAGTTAAACGCCCAAACTGGCATCCAAGCTGGCGTTTAACTCTAGAAAAGGGCTATGCACGTGTAAAGCTCAATACTCAGTCCAGACACACACCAAGTGGGCCCCAGAAGTGGATTTCTGCACTATCTGCACTTAGTTACTTATTTTCTGTAATCCCTAGTAACTAGTTTTAGTATAAATAGCACTTTTACTATTGTATTAGTAGTTTTGGAAGGAGATTATCACTTTTGGGAATTTTATGTTACATTTGGGAGGCTGGCCATTCGGCCATGCCTAGACCTTTTTCTCTTATGTATTTTCCAACGGTGGAGTTTCTACACCTCATAGATTAAGGTGCGGAGCTCTACTATTTTTCATGAATTAATGCAAGTACTATTATTTCTCTTTCAATTCACGCTTACTTCTTCTCCAAGATATACTCTTGTACTTAATTCAGTTAAGTCAGAATGAAGGGGTGACCCGTGACAATCACCCACTATCTTCGTTACTCACTTAGCCAAGATCCGCGTGCCTGACAATCACAAGCGGTCTACATGATGTTCAACGTAGTCATTGAACGACAGCCGGGGTATACTCTCTTGGGTCTCTAATCCACGGACCGAGTCCGTGAGATTAGGATCTTCGTGGTATAGGCTAGAATCAATTGGCAGCATTCCTGAGATCCGAAAAGTCTAAACTATCTGTGGTATTTCGAGTAGGATCTGAGAAGGGATGACTGTGACGAGCTTCAAACTCATGAATGTTGCGCGTAGTGACAGTGTGCAAAAGGATAGAGAGATCCTATTCTGACGCTAGTGAAAACCGACAGATGATTAGCCGTGCGGTAGCTGTACCTGGTATTTTTCATACGAGACGAGAAATCCGACAGCTGATTAGCCGTACAGAAACCGTACCTGGTATTTTTCATCCGAGAGGATGATACAGCTTGCCATGGAAGGGAGCACGCATGATTGGAAGAAGACAATAGGAAAGCAGAGGTTCAAAAGCAACAAAGCATCTCCAAACGCTTATCTGAAATTCCCACCAATGATTTACATAAGTATCTTTTTTTTATTTTATGTTTTATTTATCTTTTAATTATCAAAACCTTATAACCAATTGAATCTTCCTGACTAAGATTTACAGGATGACCATAGCTTGCTTCAAGCCGACAATCTCCGTGGGATCGACCCTTACTCACGTAAGGTATTACTTAGACGACCCAGTGCACTTGCTGGTTAGTTGTGCGGAGTTGTGAAAAGTGTGATCCCAATTTCGTTTACCAATCCCTCTTCTATCTCTACTAGGATCATTGCCTCCATTCCATAAGCGAGTCAGAAGGGTGATTCTCCTGTAGTGGAGTGCGGAGTTGTCCGATATGCCCATAGGACTTGTGGGAGCTCTTCGGCCCAAGCTCCCTTTGCGTTCTGGAGTCTCCGTTTTAACCCAGCTAGTATGACTTTGTTGGCAGCTTCTGCCTGTCCGTTGGCTTGTGAGTGTTCTACGGATGTGAATTGGTACTTTATTTTTCAGTCAGCTACCAAGTTCCTGAAACCTGTGTCAGTGAATTGGGTGCCATTATCTGTGGTGATGGAGTAAGGAACCTCAGACCTTGTAATAATATTCCTGTATAGAAATTTCTGACTTCTTTGAGCGGTGGCATTAGCTAGGGGCTCTGCCTCGATCCATTTTGTGAATAGTCTACCCCTACAATGAGGAACTTGACTTGTCCCGACCCCTTGGGGAAAGGGTCCGAGGAGGTCGAGCCCCTATTTTGCGAATGACCAGGATGATGTAACACTGATGAGCTCCTCTGGTGGAGCAATATGGAAATTGGCATGCTTCTGACATGGTGGGCACGTTTTAACGAACTCGGTTGCTTCTTTTTGCAAAGTTGGTCAGAAGATCCCTGCTCTGAGTACCTTTTTGGAAAGATCTCGTGGCCCCAAGTGGATGCCACACATGCCGCTGTGTACTTCTTCCAGGGCTTCCCTTGTATTTGAGGTCGGTACACATTTTAGGAGGGGTGTTGAGATCTCCCTCCTATATAGGATGTCGCTCACTATAGTGTAGTATTGTGCTTCTCATATTAGCCTCTTTGCCTCCTTCTTATCTGTGGGGAGTGTCTCTGATTTGAGGTAGTTGATTATGGGAGCCATCCATCATTGATCTTGATCTGATATGGTTAGGACATTTTCTTCCTCCAAGATCGATGGGCTTTGCAGTGTTTCCTGGATGAGGCTTCTGTTATTGCCCCCTGGTTTGGTGTTGGCTAGTTTTGAGAGTGCATTCACCCGAGCATTCTATTTCTGAGGTATATGTTGGACCTCATATTCTCTGAATTGTCCTAGCTGTTCTCTAGTTTTGTGCAGATATTTCTTCATGGTAGGATCCTTAGCTTGGTAGCTCCCTTTTATTTGTGAGGTAACTACTTGTGAATCGCTGAAGATGGTAAGCCTTTGAAATCCTACCTCCTTAGCCAGCCTCAAACTAGCCAGTAATGCCTCATATTCGGCCTGATTATTTAAAGCAAGGAATTCTAACTTTAGCGAGAGTTCGATTTGGGTTCCCTGATCGCTTTCTATTATCACACATGTGCCACTCCCGGTTTTGTTTAAAGAGTCGTCCATGTAGAGATTCCATTTTGTAGGAGTTCCCGGGGTATCAGTGTACTCGGCAATAAAGTCAGCCAGATATTGTGATTTGATGGCTGTCCGAGCTTTATATTGAAGATCGAACTCGGATAACTCGACTACCCACTGTAGGATTCTTCCAGCTAAGTCTGTCTTCTGTAGGATGCCTTTTATGGGCTGGTTGGTCCGAACCTTGATAGTGTGAGCTTGAAAGTACGGGCGAAGTCGTTGAGAAGTAAGTATGAGAGCGTAGGTGAACTTTTTTATCTTTTGATAGTTTAGCCCGGCCCCTTGTAGAGATTTGCTGATGAAGTAGATGGGTTGTTGCCCACATTCGTCTTCTCTGACTAGTGCTGAGGCTATTGCCTGATTTCCTACTGCGAGGTATAATACGAGTGCTTCTCTTTCCCATGGTCGGGTAAGAATAGGTGGTTGCCCCAAGAATTTCTTGAAATCTTGGAAGGCTTGCTCGCACTCTGTGGTCCATTCAAACCTTTTTTCTTTCCTTAATGTGGCGTAAAAGGGGAGAGATTTTATGGCTGACCTGGCTAAAAACCTAGACAGGGCTGCTAGTCTTCCGTTGAGCTATTGTACCTCTTTGACGCAGGTCGGACTTTTCATATCGAGTATAGCCCGGCATTTATCTGGGTTTGCCTCAATTCCTCTTTGCGTGAGCATGAAGCCCAAGAATTTGCCAGCTTCTACCGCAAAGGTGCATTTTGCGGGATTAAGTCGCATACCATGCTTTCCGAGGGTGTCGAATACTTTGGTGAGGTCGGACAATAAGGATTCCTTACTTCGTGTTTTTACCAGCATATCATCTATATAGACCTCCATTAGTTTCCCAATGTGGTTTGCAAAGACTTTGTTCATCAATCTTTGGTAGGTAGCTCTTGTGTTTTTGAGCCCGAATGGCATGACGATATAGCAGTAATTTGCTTTTGGAGTTAGGAACGAGGTATTTTCTTGGTCAGGTGGATACATCAGTATTTGATTGTATCTTGAATAACCATCCATAAAGGAAAGGTACTTGTATCCGGAAGAGGCATCTACTAGAGTGTCTATACTTGGGAGTGGGTAAGGACCTTTTGGGCAGGCTTTATTGAGATCGGTGTAGTCAGTGCACATCCGCCACTTTTCATTTGACTTCTTTACCAAGACAACATTGGCTAGCCATAGTGGGTACTTGACCTCCCTTATGAATCCTGCCTCCAGTAAGGCTTGTACCTGCTCTTCCACAGCTTGGGACCTTTTCGGTCCGAGCTTCCTACGCTTCTACTGCACTGGCCGAGATCCTGGGTATCCCGCCAGTTTATGGCACATTAGTTTGGGATCTATGCCTGACATGTCTGTGGCCTTCCATGTGAAGAGGTCGGCGTTATCCTTTAGGAACTGTACCAGGGGCTCCTTTAAGTCTCCCTTTAAGGTTGCCCCGACATTTGTTGTCTTATCCCAGGCATCGCCAATTTGGACTTCTTCAGTCTCGCCTTCAGGTTGTGGACGGAGTTTCTCGCGAGCTCGAACTCCCCCGAGTTCGATAGTGTTAATTTCCTCTCCTTTGGGGTTGCCTTTAAAGTTCAGACTTTCATTGTAACAGCGTCGTGAAATTTTTTGGTCTCCTTTTATTGTGGTGATCCCTTTCGGTGTTGGGAAATTCATGCACAGATGTTGAGTCGAGACCACTGCGGTGAGCTGGTTCAGTGTTGTCCGACCTATTAGGGCATTGTAAGCTGAGCTCACGTTGACTACGATGTAGTCTATGTTGAGTGTCCTTGACCGGGTTCCCTTTCCAAAGGTTGTATGTAGTGAGATATATCCAAGTGGTTGGATTGGAGTGTCTCCCAGTCCGAACAAGTTGTTCGAATATGCTCTGAGCTCTTTATCTTGCAAACCGAGTTTGTCGAAGGCGGATTTAAACAAGATATCCGCGGAGCTTCCTTGGTCTACCAGTGTTCTGTGGAGATTAGCATTGGCGAATATGATAGTAATGACCATGGGATCATCATGCCCTAGGATGATGCCTGTTGCATCTTCTTGGGTAAAGGTAATAATGGGGAGGTCAGATGACCTCTCTCCTTCCCCGACATGATATACCTCTTTAAGATGTCTTTTTCGAGATGATTTAGAGATTTCTCCTCTTGCGAATCCTCCATTTATCATATGAACATGTCTCTCAGGAGTGTGGAGTAGTCGTTCAACCCGTCCGACCTCTTCGTCCCTTCTTCTTTTTCTTGGTTCATCCACTTTGTTGGCTAAGTACCGATCTAGTCGCCCTTCTCTTGCCAATTTCTCTATCACATTCTTTAGGTCGAAGAATTCGTTAGTAGGATGTCCATAAATTTGGTGGTTTTCACAGTACTCTGTCTGACTTCCCCCTCCTCTTTTGTTTTTGATTGGGCGGGGTGGTGGGATCTTTTCAGTGTTGCATATTTCTCGGTAAACATCTACAAGAGACACCCGAAAAGGGGTATAATTGTGGTATTTTCTAGGCTTCTCACTGGGTTGATCTTCTTTTTTCTTGGACTCTTTATCCTTGTCCCGAGAGGGGTAGGAGAATCCAGATTTTGAGGTCTCTCCTAATCGAGAATTCTCCTCCATGTTAATATACTTTTCTGCCCGTTCTTGTACCTCGTTTAGAGATGTAGGATGCTTTTTCGATATGGAGTGACTAAAAAGTCCTTCTCGCAGGCCATTGATGAGACTGACGTTCGGTTTTTCTATGGGTAAAGAAATATAAAAATATGATCACGTTGTAAGTATAGCTTCTAAACCAACAGAAAATCCTTTCGTGCAAACGTTTTGGTTGTCACAAGTAACAAACCCCTTTAAAATTGATAACCGAAGTATTTAAACCTCGGGTCGTCTTCTCAAGGAACTGCAGGGAGGTGTTCTTATTATTGGTTATGAGTTTTGTAAATTAGGGATTTTGAAAGTAAAGAATAAGTATTTTAAATGACAAGTAAAATAAATAAATAACTGTAAAATAAACTCTTTGCAAGGTATGAAAATTAGAAGTCTTATCCTAGTTATCCTTATCAATGGTGATGAGAATTATATTTTGCTCCCCACTAAGTCAACCTCTAACTATGAAGGTGAGTCAAGTGGATAAATCAATTTAATACCTAAAGTGCTAGTCAACTCCTAAGGAAAGACTAGAGTTATAGGAATTTAAATCAATCAGCAAAGATAACAATTATCAATCACGATGAGTTTGACAAATCAAGAGTTACCAATTAATCAACCAAAGCCAAAAGGGAAAAATCTAAATTATTTATATAAATAAAGGAAAGCAATCATAGTTATGAAATACCTCAAATTGCATTAAATAGAATATTCAAATCTAACATGAAAAGATTCATAAGCCAATTTGGCAACATAAGTCAAATACAAATAAAGCAATAGAATAAATAAAAGTAGAAGAGAACATAAATTAAAGGAACATTGAACCTGTAACTGAAGATGAATTGAACTAAACTAATAGAAATCCTAAAATCCTAAATCCTAAGAGAGAGGAGAGAACCTCTCTCTCTCTCTCTCTCTAAAAACTACATCTAAATTATGAAAAGTGAATAATGGAAGACCTTATTATGAATGGATGCATTCCCCCACTTTATAACCTCTAATTTGTGCTTTCTGTACTTGGATCTGGGCCAAAAAAGGTTTCAGAAATCGCTGGAAGCATTTTTTGCAGTTTCTGGTGCGTGGCGTCTGTCACGCGTCTGCGTAGGTCACACGTACGCGTCATCTGCGTTTTACTCAAGGCACGCGTCCGCGTCAGTCACACGTTCGCATCACTGCCTTTTCGCGCCAGGCATGCGGCCGCGTCGTCCATGCGTTCGCGTCGCTGCCAGTTTCTTCAAAAGCTCCATTTTGTGCTTTCCTTCCATTTTTGTATGTTTCCTTTCCATCCTTTAGATCATTCCTGCCTTAGGAGATCTGAAAATACTCAACACACAAATTACGGCATCGAATGGTAATAAAAGATAATTAAAATAATTATTTTTAAAGCATAGGAAACATGTTTTTCACATATATCACATAATAAGGAAGGGAAAGTAAAACCATGCAATTTCACATGAATAAGTGGGTGAAGGGTTGAATAAATCACTTAAATTGAGCACAAAATATATCATAAAATATGGGTTTATCAACCTCCCCACACTTAAACAATAGCATGTCCTCATGCTAAATCCAAGATAAAGAGTAAGGTAAGGTTAAAGTGGTGGAATCTCATGCAATGCAATCTATTCTAAATGCAACTACCTAAATGAATCATGCAATTCTAATTGTTATTCACTTGTATATAAAGCTTACATGTAGTTAAATTAATTCATATCCTCAAGGAATCATATATGCATAGCCAAACCTTAGATAATGTTAAAGCACTTTTACAATTGAGATGGGTAAAAATATTTCACAAACTTGCAAGACAATTAACAATTTAGGCAGAGATATATGGTGATGAGCTATTGAACCCTCACTGGATTTTGTGTTTACTCTCTAGTCACTCAGTGTTCATTGGGTTAATCACTCTATTCTTTTTCTATCCTTACTTTCTATAACTTTGTTCTTTATCTAACCAATCAACAATTATAGAATACAGATATACAAAAATCATGAGGTCTTATTCAAGGTTGTAATGGGGCCAAGGTAAAGGTAAGGGTATATGTATAAGGCTAAGTGAGCTAATAAGCGAATCCTTGATTAGTCTAAGATCTCACCTAACATACATACTTTATAAATCAAAGTTCCTTAACCTATTTGCCCAAATTTTCTCCCTTTGTATTGCAAACTCATGTATTAAATTTAATTTTTGTCCCATGTGCATTGATTCTTTTTATTTTGTAATTAGGGATTTTTTTTGTTTCCCCTTATTTAAATAATGTAAAAATACTTTTTTTTAATGCACCTGGTAATTCAATTGTTTTGATTTCACATGAGCATGCTTCCCAAATTTTTATTTTGAAACATCTTATTCTTTTTAAATTCCTACTCTATTTCTATCATCCCATGTTCCCATAGAATTCCCCATACTTAAATAATACACAATTTTTATCTTAAGCTAACCAAGGATTCAACTTGGGATTTTCATTTTGTTTTTCTGCTTAAGGCTAGTAATGTGGTTATAGAACAGAAGGGGATTTAAAAAGCTCCAGGGGGCTAACAAGGGTGATGTAAAAGGTAGGTTAATTTGGGATAAGTGAGGAAAATTTCAAATGATGGCCTCAATCATTTCTTTGGTATGTATCTATGTTCTATAATTAGACATATAGATTAAAACAAAGTAAAGAACATCAGAATGAAAAAGAAGGGTAAAACACACAGGAATGAAATTTATGGTTTGAATGTAACCATGCAATTAAGCTCAAAACTCACAGGCTGTGTGTTCTCCAGCTCAAAAATCATATATCAGTTATACATGTCATGCAAGTAAAAATTAAGAGTTCCCATTATTCTTAATGTAATTTTTTTGGGTGGCCCTTAAAATCTTAGTGTTGTTCCTTGATGAAATGTTGTTAACTAACTAACATATAATGCTATATATACAAGGTGTGTGGATTGTTTTAATTTACTAAGATTCCTAGTTTACTTCCTTTTTATTTTCAATTTAAACCAAACTATCATGTGCTAAAAGGGTAAACTATACTAATTAATCCACATATTCTATAACTAATGAGTTTAGAATTGCAAACTAAACTAAATGTCTAAGGTATAAACTAAAGTGCAAAATGCGAAAACAAAGTAAAAATACAGCAAAAGAACAATGTATTAATACTGAAAAATAAAAATAAAAATAAAAATACAGGAAAATAACAAAATAAGATAAAAAGAGTCTGTAGTGGTTTACCAAAAAGATACGCCAGGGATGGCGACCTCCCCACACTTAAAGTAAAGCATCGTCCTCGATGCTCACTCAAGCTGGGTGTGAAGGAGTGTCATCACTGGAAGGATGGGCTGCTGGAGTCTCGGTGGTGGCCTGAAGGTCTGCAGACTGGATGAGGGTAGGAAGATCTGTCTGCTGCAGTGGAGGCTCTAACTGTATAGGAATCTCTGGGTCTGCGGCCTGAATCTGGTGTGGCTCCTCATGCTGTGGTACAGCCTGCTCCGGTCCTACCTGCTCAGCCTCTCTGTGTGCATGTGTCTCATCCTCATGCTCGTCTGCCTCCTCCTCAGATGGCTCTGATGGTGTGTCAGGCTCGGAGGGGATGTCGCCACCAGATCGAATCATCAACTTGAGGTTCTCATAGCGTCGCTTGTTGTGACGCTCAGATCGCTCATATCGCCGCCGGTTGCGGCGCTCCATCTGGTCCAGCTGCTGAAATAAGTGGTGCACAAGGTGGTAAACGGGCTCTGAGACAGGTGGAGGTGCAGTGGTGGTAGCTGGGGCAGCAGTAGATGAAGAGGGGGCAGCTGAAGGTGTGGCTGTCTCATCAGAAGCGGTGAGAAATGGGGGTCTGTAACCCAAAGCCTAAAACTTCCTACTGTGAGGGATAATCTTCTTGCAGTCTGCAGCAGGTGGCTTCTCATCAGCGAGCTCCCAAGGCACGTCAGCTCGACGGCCGAGCTGGGTAATCAGATAAGGGAAAGGGAGAGTGCCTCGGACATGGACCCTGGCCATGTAATACCGGATGAATCGTGGGAGATACAGGTCCTTACCCTCCATCACACACCAAATGAGGGTGATCATAGCAGCAGGCAGCTCCGTCTCATGAGTGCTCGGCATAACAAAGTTGCTCAGGATCTGGTGCCAGGACCGAGCCTCATCATTCAAATACATCAGCTTGATTCCCTTAGGCATTGTTGTGTTCTTTCCCATGACCCATGGGACAGTAGGATCAAGGGCTATCCTCTGCTTGACAGCATCCCAGTCAAATCTCAGAAAGCGCATGTCCTCTTCAGCCTTTTGGTAACCGTCAGGCTGATTTGACTTAGGCTGAAGGCGGAGGATGTCCTCAATAGCTTCCTCAGTTACCAATATCTGTTTCCCTCTGAGGTGCACTGCATCCAGGGTAGTCTTGAAATAGTTGCAGTAAAACTCTCTGACCCAGGAAGCATTGACCTCTGTCAAGTTTCTCTCCAAGAAGAACCAGCCTCTCTGTTTTATCTTATCAGAGGTGTACTGCTGTAGTTCTTCTAGAATTTTCAGAGTTCTCTCCAAGTACAGGTTTCTGGAGGTGGTAAACACTGGATACTTCAGCTCACAGTATCTGTTTGCAAATTTTACCGGATCATTGGCAGGGAGGAGCTGGTCAGCCTTCTCCTGCGGGGTAAAGTGCTTTTCCAGCCAGGAGTCATCATGCATAATGTCCAAGATAGACATAGAGGATTCACCTTGTTTCCTTTTACCAATGGTTGCCTTGCCTTTTCCTTTTCGTTGAGGGTCAGACATCCTGAAAAGCAGAAATTTCAGGATATAAATAAAGAACAAAGCAGGAAAATAAGTAGGCAAATAGCAATATAAGCACATAGTGGCAAAAGATCAGTAGAATAATGAAAGAGTTAAATAAATGTACATTTTGGATTATTTCGTAGTTAAAAATCTGAGATGAGAAATCACAATCCAAAATATATTATAAGTAGAATACATGTTAAGTAGGAGAAACAATAATCATGCCATGAGTTAAAAAGTTGAAGGAATTAGTTAAAAAGCAAAGGGAGAAGTTAGAAAGTTAAAAGTGGTTAAAAGTGAAAAAGAGATTAGAAAGTGGAAAGCAGTGAGTTAAGAGAAAGAAAGTTAAAGTAAGTGGCATGATAAATGTTTCCTAGGTAACAAGAAATTCACAAATTTAAAGAATAAGCAACTCATATTCAAGCAAGGATATCAGGTTGATGATGATTCATATAAATATAGAAATAGCAAAAATTGAAATTGAATCATCAAAAGTGCAATTTATGAACCAGGAAATTGAAAGGAAAAAGAATGCTGGCCCGGACATTCATGAATTGGTTTAGCTGTAGCTAAGTAGTGCAAAATTGAAAATTACCAAAACCAGTTCCTGAATGTAAAAATGAAACAATTTGCAGAAAATTGGGCAGCATACCGGCTAAAATTGGATGTTCCCGAGTAATAAACAGCAAGGAAAACAGTTCATATGAATTTAAATAAAGCTGCAAATAGACACAAACAGTAGGAATAGTAAAGAACAGTCTCAACAGCAGCATGAAATACGAAAGAACAGCATATGAACAATATGATCATCACAGCAACATCAGAATTGCAAAATTTATAAGACAAGTAGCAAGAACAGCGCAATTATCAGGCCTAAATCCACTAACCACATCCTAGCTACCTAACTACCTAGAATCCACTGCAACATGCATCTCTAACTATCCTAATTTCAACATAAACTGAAAAATATGCAACTAACTACGAATGAAAGAAAAATGGCGTTCGGCGGAACCTGGTAGGCGTATGAACTAAGGTAAGGATCAGAGAGATGGCGGGGGTGAAGTGGTGGTGCTGGGAGGGGGCACGGCGGCGCGGTGGCGGAACAGGGCGGCACGATGGTGGAGCAGGTTGGGTTGGAGGGTGGGGTTTGGGTTGGGTGAGGGGTTGTGATGGTGGGAGGGATGGCGCTGGCGGCGGGGTGGTCGGGGCTGGAGGTGTTGGTGGTTGGGTGGTGGAGGAGGGAGGGTTGCAGAGAAGAGAGGAAGAAGAAAGGGGTATGGGGGGCGCGACGGGTAGGGTTTCGCGTGATAGGGGGTTAGTGATTTTTGAATCCACGCGAATGCGTGGAGCACGCGATCGCGTGACTAGGGTGAAATGGGGTTGACGCGGTCGCGTGGTTGATGCGATCGCGTGGAATGGGTAAAAGATGGATGATGCGGACACGTGAGGCACGCGACCGCGTCACTGTAAATTGTGCTAGACGCACAATTCCAGTGTCGTTTCAGCGCAACTCTCTGTCTCCATTAGGGTGCCATAATATTCATGCGATGCGAACGCGTGGCTCACGCTTTCGCGTGGGATGAGTGTTTTTGCAAGTGACGCATTCGCGTCAGGGACGCGAACGCGTGGGCCATTTTGTGCTAAACGCACACCAGCCACACGATTCCAGCCCAGATTTCTGGGCATTGGATTTTTACGCCGATTTCCAGATCACGTGTTCGCGTGAGTGATGCGGACGCGTGGGAGGTATTTTTCGCAGCTGACGCGAACGCGTTAGCAACGCGGTCCCGTCGCGCATTTTTTTTTTATATGCAATTATGCAATTATGCAGTATGCAATGCTAATGAATAATATTCAGGTTCAATGAAAATAATATTATATAAAAACAAACAACATGAAATAAAATTGAAAAAGAAACGACCATACCATGGTGGGTTGTCTCCCACCTAGCACTTTTAGTTAAATTCCTTAAGTTAGACATTGGATGAGCTTCCTGTTATGGTGGCTTATGCTTAAATTCATCCAGAAATCTCCACCAATGTTTGGAATGCCAACAGCCTCCGGGGTCCCAAACTAGGCATGTAAAGCTTTTGAGAAGCTTCAAACAGGTTCTCAGGCTCCCGAGGTGACGAATGTCGGAATAGATTCCAGGATCCCAAACTTTGCTTTTAAATCCGCCTTTGTCTTGATCTATATTCTCCCATCCGGGCGGTTTAGAAATTGTATCCTTACCAAGATGACCAAACGTCTTCCGAGACCCATTCAATTGAATTTGATACCAATCCTTGCACTTCGAATTGAAGCGCGGAACCTTATTGAACCTTGTACACCAACTCTGAGTACAATCTATTTCTCTCTTACTCTTAAAGCCGCAGAGAGCTCTAAGCTGGCCATCTATTTCAAGCAAACCATATTCAAGTGGAAAAGTAAAGATAAAGGTTAAGGATTGTACCCACTTGAAGCTTGTATTTGGTGGTAATGCCCTTGGGATAGGTGTTTCCAGTGGTTCTATAAGTTCTACTCCCTTGTATTCTTCTGTGAATTCCTCCACTTCTTTGCAAAATTCTTCAACTACAACTGCGTCCTGATCAAAGTCTTCTATGTCTTCCTCGTTACTTAAGTCATATGTTGGAGGTTGAGAGAAATCTACCTCGACGTCATCTTCATATTCACTTGGATAAGGTTTTTCAGGCTCAAGGAATTCAGTTGCGGATGTGAGTTTGTGATTAGGAGAGCTTGATTCATGATCATCACTGCCTATGGAATCAACTTCTTGGTCTGTTCCGTCCAATTTTTCACAAGGTATATGCTTTGGAGGTTGTGCACTGTCCTCTTTGGCATCAATTTCTAACTTCTCCGCAGAATCCTTTACAGTTCTCGATTCCCATGGAGGTTCAGCATCTCCTAAATCTTCAACCACTTCTTCCTCTAGAGCTATCATGGCTTCCTCCACTTGTTCCAAAACAAAACCATGCTCCTCATTGTCCACCGAGGTTTCTAGTGTCTCCTTCATGCTACGCTCCTCTTTTGATTCTCCACATGCAGCCATGGGAGTACTTCGAGCGCTCAGATGTCGGGAAGCTATTATATTTACTACCTCAGTTAAGGCAGTAGTGAGTTCCAGTACGCCCTTTTGCATCCTCGCTTGCCCTTAAAGAAGAACACAAAGTTTGCCATTTATTGGAGGTTGGGGTGGGTATGAGGGTTCATTGGTTGGGAGAGAGGGTTTAAAATAAGAATGTTGTGGTTCTTGGTAGTAATTAGATTGAAATTGTGGTGGATAAGGGTCATACGGTGGTGAATGGTGAAAAGGAACTTGTAAGTGTGGTGGATCAAAGCTACGTTGAGAGGATGGTCTATAAGCACAGGGTGGGGCTTATTGGTAATTACAAGGGGGTCCACCATATCTATCAGCTTGGTATACATTGTAGAGTGGTCCTTGCCCATGATATCTTGGAGGGTGTTGTTGCCTAAAGGGTTGATCAGGGCCTCTTGGCTCCAACCATCTTTGATTGCTTAGACCTTGATGCATATTCCTGTTATAGCTTCCACTCCTTTCAACAAATTTAGAACCAAACTCAAAGCAAGAGGGGTGAGAATTCATAGTAGCTAATAGAAATAAAAGGGAAAGGGAAAAAACAAAAACAAATAGACAAATAAAAGAGAAATATTTACAATAACCAATAATAAGGCACACGTTTGCAATTCTCTGGCAACGGCGCCATTTTGACGTTCGGGTTTTCTATTGGTAAAAAAATATAAAAATATGATCACATTGTAAGTATAGCTTCTAAACCAACAGAAAATCCTTTCGTGCAAACGTTTTGGTTGTCACAAGTAACAAACCCCTTTAAAATTGATAATCGAAGTATTTAAAACTCGGGTCGTCTTCTCAAGGAACTGCAGGGAGGTGTTCTTATTATTGGTTATGAGTTTTGTAAATTGGGGGTTTTGAAAGTAAGGAACAAGTATTTTAAATTACAAGTAAAATAAATAAATAACTGTAAAATAAACTCTTGGCAAGGTATGAAAATTAGAAGTCCTATCCTAGTTATCCTTATCAATGGTGATGAGAATTATATTTTGCTCCCCACTAAGTCAACCTCTAACTATGAAGGTGAGTCAAGTGGATAAATCAATTTAACACCTAAAGTGCTAGTCAACTCCTAAGGAAAGACTAGAGTTATAGGAATTTAAATCAATCAGCAAAGATAACAATTATCAATCACGATGAGTTTGACAACTCAAGAGTTACCAATTAATCAACCAAAGCCAAAAGGAAAAAATCTAAATTATTTATATAAATAAAGGAAAGCAATCATAATTCTGAAATACCTCAAATTGCATTAAATAGAATATTCAAATCTAACATGAAAAGGTTCATAAGCCAATTTGGAAACATAAGTCAAATACAAATAAAGCAATAGAATAAATAAAAGTAGAAGAGAACATAAATTAAAGGAACATTGAACCTGTGACTGAAGATGAATTGAACTAAACTAATAGAAATCCTAAAATCCTAAATCCTAAGAGAGAGGAGAGAATCTCTCTCTCTAAAAACTACATCTAAATTATGAAAAGTGAATAATGGAAGATCTTCTTATGAATGGATGCATTCTCCCACTTTATAACCTCTAATCTATGCTTTCTGTACTTGGATCTGGGCCAAAAAGGGTTTTAGAAATCGCTGGTAGCGTTTTCTGCAGTTTCTGGTGTATGGCGTCTGTCACGCGTCTGCGTTGGTCACGTGTACGCATCATCTGCATTCTGCTCAAGGCGCGCGTCCGCGTCAGTCACGCGTTCGCATCACTGCCTTTTTGCGCTAGGCATGCGGCCGCGTCGTCCATGCGTTCGTGTCGCTGCCAGTTTCTTCAAAAGCTATATTTTGTGCTTTCCTTCCATTTTTGTTTGTTTGCTTTCCATCCTTTAGATCATTCCTACCTTAGGAGATCTGAAAATACCCGACACACAAATCACGGCATCGAATGGTAATAAAAGGTAATTAAAATAATTATTTTTAAAGCATAGGAAACATGTTTTTCACATATATCACATAATAAGGAAGGGAAAGTAAAACCATGCAATTTCACGTGAATAAGTGGGTGAAGGGTTGAATAAATTCGGCCTCCTGTTCGAGCTGTTTGAGGCGGTTCTGCTGTTCACGGAGGGTGGTGCACGAAATTACAATCACACTTTTTGCAACTCTGCACAACTAACCAGCAAGTGCACTGGGTCGTCCAAGTAATACCTTACGTGAGTAAGGGTCGATCCCACGGAGATTGTCGGCTTGAAGCAAGCTATGGTTATCTTGTAACTCTTAGTCAGGATATCAATAATTCTCATATTTAATTGTAAAAAGTAAAAGAACATGAAATAAATACTTGTTATGCAGTAATGAAGAACAGGTTGAGGCTTTGGAGATGCTTTGTCTTCTGAATCTCTGCTTTCCTACTATCTTCTTCTTCATGCACGCAAGGCTCCTTCCATGGCAAGCTTTATGTTGGGCATCACCGTTGTCAATGGCTACTTCCCATCCTCTCAGTGAAAATGTTCCAAATGCACTGTCACCGCACGGCTAATCATCTGTCGGTTCTCGATCATGTCGGAATAGGATCCATTGATCCTTTTGCGTCTGTCACTACGCCCAACACTCACGAGTTTGAAGCTCGTCACAGTCATCCCTTCCCAGATCCTACTCAGAATACCACATACAAGGTTTAGACGTTCCGGATCTCAGGAATGGCCGCCAATAATTCTAGCTTATACCACGAAGACTCTGATCTGAATCATGAGGCTAAGAGATATGCATTCAATCTAAGGTAGAACGGAGGTGGTTGTCAGACACGCGTTCATAGGTGAGAATGATGATGAGTGTCACGGATCATCACATTCATCAGGTTGAAGTGTGAATGAATATCTTAGAATAGAAGCAAGCGTGATAGAATGGAAAATAGTAGTAATTGCATTAATTCATGAAGAACAGCAGAGCTCCTCACCCCCCAACAATGGGGTTTAGAGACTCATGCCGTAAAAGATACAATATGAAATGTGTAAAATGTCATGAGGTACAAGATGAATCACTAAAAGTAGTGTTTATAGTAAAGTGGTGACCTAGGGTTACAGAAAATGAGTAACTAGGGTGTTTAGTGTAAAAATTCACTTCTGGGGCCCACTTGGTATGTGCTTGGGCTGAGCATTGAAGCTTTCATATGTAGAGACTTTTCTTGGAGTTAAACGCCAGCTTTTGTGCCAGTTTGGGCGTTTAACTCCAGATTTTATGCCAGTTCTGGCGTTAAACGCCAGAATTCTTGAGCTGACTTGGAACGCCTGTTTGGGCCATCAAATCTCGGGCAAAGTATGGACTACTATATATTGCTAGAAATCCCAGGATGTCTATGTTGAGTTAAGAAATTAACTAAATTAATTAGTGATGACAAACATTATTTTTGGCAAAATAAATAATTAGAGTTGTTCAAATTAATAAGTATATGTTGCTAATTATTTATTATATGTTGCAGGCCAAAATCTGATTTACAGCCCAACTTCAATGGAAAATAAAACAAGGCAAATGGGCTGAATGGTAAGTGTGAATAAAGACAAGCCCAAGTCATTCATTTCAAACAAAATTCATCAAAGAACCATAGCAAAGCACCAACGGGCTAAAGTAGAGAAGAACCCGATCCAAGCCTGAAATTGTTTTTCAATTTCCCACCATCTTGCTCCAACCAAAGCAACGTTCCTCTCCTCTCTAACCAAGTCACATCAGAACTTCAGAAAAGTAAGAAAGAGAATGAGAAGAAAAGCTTCCTCCATAAGCCAGTAACCAAAGAAGCAAGAAAGAGAAAATCTAAGCTTGAAGCACAGAAGCTAAAGCAGAAAATCTAATCCAAATCAAGCTTAGGTTAAAGGTAATCCATCTCATCTTGCATGCATCAGATCTTCATCCCTTCTTCCCAACTCTCTGCACTATCCGAAAATGGCATTCAAGGGAAAGTTGATCTCTGTTCTTCACTGCTACAAATCCACGGTCACAAGAGATTCTTGGGGACCAAGTTGCATTTCTATGGCTAAGATCAAGTTGACCATAAGAAGATTTCTATTGTTACTGCTTTGTGGCTTTCGGTCAAGATAAGGAAGTCAGAGGGAAAGTTTCTTCTCTGAGGATTAAGGTGAAAAAGTGAATCGGTGAGTTGTTGAAGCTCAAGGCTCAAGGTGTTGACCTTGGAAGAAGAACTCAGCCACATGAAAGGAGATAAAAGAAGCTTGCTGTTCATTTAGAAACTAAGGAGAGAAAACCAGTGAATAGAGGTTTTGTTCTGATATAGCTCTTTGAAGAAGTTCAACTAACTGGACAGTGTAACCTAATCAAAGGTGCATTCCGCCAGTATGAAGAACTGAATCAGAGGCATGCTAATCTGGTTTTTCGCATAGCACAGAGGCTGTTGATGAAGTCAATCTCCTTCATGTTTTACAGATTGTAATGTACTTTTCTATGTTTATCTTTCTGTAATTTCTTGTGAGAAAAGGCATTGTGAGAAAGTTCAAGTAAAAGCCATGAGTGAAAAAAAAGGCTGAGTGAAACACTTGAGAGAAAAGCCTAGAGTTATTTTCAGATTTCTTTAGGTGAGTTTATGTCTTGTATCTTGTACCTGTAAGGTATCCCTTTCTTAGTTGGGTTAGCACTAAGAATGAATAGTTAGGTATTAGCATAGCCAATGTCAAGTTAGGTTAGAACTTGAGTGTGAAAGGATTGGGTAAATCCTGTGTTATTGGTGTATGTAATACTGTTAACTATAGTGAAATTCTTCCATAGTTGTGGAGGAGACTGGATGTAGGTTGCATAGCACAAGGCAACCGAACCAGGATACATGCTGGTGTTAGCTTTTCTCTTCTCTGTTGTGTTCTGTTTTCTGATATTCATGAGAGAAAAATAAATTGTCTCATAAATTTCCGCTGCTAAGTTAAAACAGAATCAGAATTGCAAATCTGTTTTAAAAGGGTAACAACAGCAACTAAAAGGAAGGCATAGATTCAACCCCCCCTTCTCTAAGCCTACCACAACCTTCAATTGGTATCAGAGCCAGGTTTCAAGAATCAAGCTTAACCGCTTGGAGCAAAGATCCAATGGCGAACAATCTGGGCACAACCACAATTGCCTACACCCTCACTGAAGGCCAGTCAAACAACCGGCCACCTTTCTTTAATGGAAAAAACTATTCCTACTGGAAAGAAAGGATAAGGATCTTCATCCAATCCATTGACTACAACTTATGGAAGATCATTGTGAGTGGTCCCAAGATCCCAACAAAAACAAGTGCTGATGGAGTGGTGACTCCGAAAGAAGAAGCTGAATGGAATGAAGATGACAAGAAGAAGATAGAGCTGAACGCTAAAGCAATCAACCTTCTTCACTGTGCTATCAGCTTTGAAGAGTACCGGAAGGTGTCTAGATGCAAGACAGCCAAAGAAATCTGGGAAAAACTCCAGGTCACACACGAAGGCACTAAATAAGTCAAAGAAACGAGGATTGATATGCTGCAAAAAGAGTATGAGATGTTTAGCATGAAGGATAGAGAAAGCATTGATGAAGCATTTGAGAGATTCTCAATCATAATCAACAACCTTGATGCTATGGGTACAAACTATGCAGAACAAACCTTGGTGAGAAAACTCCATAGAAACCTCACAAAAGAGTGGGAAAACACCGCCACTGTCCTAACCGAGAGTAACAACATAAGTCCCATAACCTATGATGAGCTGAGAGGAAAACTCCTTGCCTATGAAGCCACACACACAAACACAGACTCAAAGAAAAAGGGAATAGCCCTCAAGTCACAAATAGAACCAAAAGAGAGTGAGTCTAGTGATGGTATTTCAGATGACGAACTTTTGTTTTTTGCTAGGAGATTTAGAAGGATGATGAAAAGTAAGGGCAAATACAAGGGTTCAAGTTCAAAGGAGCAAAAGATGGACTTGAGCAAGGTGACATGCCATCATTGCAAGGAGGCTGGACACTTCAAGTCAAACTGTCCAAAGCTCAAAAAGGAGGACAAAGGCAAGAGGGAAAGGAAGAGAGTACTCATGGCAGCTTGGGAGGATCTTGAGAATGACTCAAATGAAGAAGAAGAATCTGAAGGAGATGACAAAGACTGCTTCATGGATGGAAACAACAATCTTGATGAGGTAAACTATTATGATTTGACCATTGAGGATTTGCATGTTATTATTGATGATCTCACTTTAAACACATCAAAACTGCTTGATAAATACAATAAATGCAGATCTGAAAGAGATGTATTAAGAGCTGAAAATGATTTTTTAAAAGAAAAAGTGAAGGAAACTGAATGTGCTTTGGACATCATTGAAGAAAACAGATTTCTAAAATCTGAACTTGAAAAATTAAAAGGAAAGCACATTGTGGATCCTTCACATGAGTTAATTGCTGAAAATAAAAGATTAAATGATATGATTGAAAGGCTGAATGGTGACTTAGCAAAATTTGCTCAAGGATCTAGTAACTTGGACAAATTACTTGCAAGTCAAAGACCATTGTTTGAAAAATCTGGTTTAGGCTACATAGCCAAGGAAGATGCATTTTCTAATATTTCCTCTATAAAGTTTGTGGCTTCTTCATCAAATACCAAAACCATACCAAACAAATCTGGCATTGAAAATGCTCCAACACTTGAAGAAAAATTTGATGAAGTATACACAAGTGAAACTGAGCCTTCACCAAGAACTGAACCGAGTTCAAACCGGCCAGGTTTGGGTTATATTTCGAAAAATGAGGCTGTTTTCAATAAACCACCATTTTACAACAAAACCTCATATTCGAAAGGTAAAAATGTTCAAAAAAATTCTGGTGAAAATACTTTTGCAAAGAGGAATAACTTTAATAAAAATCAGTTTGTTAAAAGAAATGTATCTCCTCCAAAAATTAGAAAATTTCAAAACTTTAATCATTTCAAGCAATATAACTCACGTCAGTTTCAGCAACACACATGAGAAAATCATTGTGTTAATTGCAAGAAATTTGGTCACTCATATGCACAATGCTTCATTGAAAAGAGAGTTGTAGGAAACAAAGTCTACAATGTTGTTTGTGATTTCAATGCACTTGGGCAACCAAGATGGATTAACTTCAAAGGATCCAAATTAATTTGGATACCTAAGGCTACTTGAAACTCATCATGCAGATTTGCCTAGCATCCAAGAACAAAAAGGACATGTGGTACATGGATAGTGAATGTTCAAGGCACATGACTGGAAGGTCAACCTACTTCATCAAACTAAATAAGTATGATGGAGGTTTTGTGACCTTTGGAGATGATGGTAAAGGTAAAATCATTGCTGTTGGAAAAGTAGGTAATGAGCAATCTACTTTCATTGATGATGTGCTTTTGGTTTGTGGTTTAAAGCACAATCTTTTGAGTATAAGACAGCTGTGCGATTTAGGATATTTAGTTGTTTTCAAAGAGCTTGAATGCTGTGTTGTTAATGAAAAAACAAATGAAGTGATGTTTGTTGCCAAGCGTTTCAATAATATGTATGGACTTACTCTTGATGAACTAAAGAATCAAAATGTAGCTTGTCTTCACTCTAAAGAATCTGAAAAGTGGTTATGGCACAAGAGATTGGGCCATGCAAGTATGTTTCAAATAAACAAACTTGTAAAGAAAGAATTAGTAAGAGGTCTTCCTTTGATAAAGTTTGCCAAAGACATCACTTGTGATGCTTGCCAAATGGGAAAACAAACAAAAAGTTCTTTTAAACCAAAGGAAGACATCTCTACTAAAAGACCACTTGAGTTGCTACACATTGATTTATTTGGTCCAACAAGAACTCAAAGCCTAGGTGATAAACATTATGGTTTAGTAATTGTGGATGACTATACTAGGTTTGGTTGGGTTTTATGTCTTGCACACAAAAATGAAGCCTTTTCGGCCTTTGAACCTTTTTGCAAGAAAATTCAAAATGAAAAGGATTTGAAAATCTCTTCTATACGAAGCGATCATGGAACTGAATTTGAAAATAATTTGTTTGAATTCTTTTGTGAGGAATTTGGAATATCTCACAACTTCTCTTGTCCAAGAACACCACAACAAAATGGTGTTGTGAAAAGAAGAAATAGAAGCATACAAGAGATGACAAGAGCTATGCTTTGTGAGAGTAATGTTCCAAAATTTCTTTGGGCTGAAGCAGTTAACACAGCTTGCCACATTTTAAATAGAACAATCATAAGAAAATTTTTGAAGAAAACCCCTTATGAACTTTGGAAAGGCTACCCACCAAACTTAGATTACTTACACATCTTTGGATGCAAATGCTTTTTCTTAAATAACAAAGAAAATTTGGATAAATTTGATCCAAAGGCGTATGAGTGTTTATTCGTAGGATATTCCACAACTAGTAAAGCATATAGGGTGTATCATCAAGATGCTAGGATTATTGAGGAGTCCATACATGTTACATTTTGTGATACTAACTTGGTACAAAGCATTTTGGAAGATTGTGATGTAGGAAATCAAGCTCAAAAGGAAGATGAAGCTGCTCAAAATCATGAAAAAGGAAATTTTGGACAAGCTGAACCAGAAACTGCTAATGCTGAAAATTCAAGAGACAATTCCATTTTGTCTCATGAATCTGAAGGAAATTCTACAGCCAGCAGCGCCCAGAATCCCTTGGTGAATGAATCTGCCTCCAAGTCCACCAGACCTCGTGAATGGAGATTCTTGAAGAATTATCCTGAGGAATTTTTCATTGGGGACGTCTCTCATGGAGTGCAAACAAGGTCTTCCACTAGAAAGGCAAATGAAGGATTAAACATTGCCCTTCTCTCACAAATAGAGCCTCAAAACGTCAAGGAAGCACTTAGTGACCCTTCTTGGGTTAAAGCTATGGAGGATGAGCTTCTTGAGTTTGAAAAGAACCAAGTATGGACTTTGGTTCCAAGGCCAAGTGGAAAGAAAGTGACCGGCACCAAATGGATTTTTCTGAACAAGTTGGGAGAAGATGGTAGCATTGCAAGAAACAAGGCAAGGCTAGTGGCTCAAGGATATGACCAAGAAGAAGGAAAAGACTTTGATGAATCCTTTGCCCCTGTTGCCCGAATGGAGGCCATAAGACTTCTCTTAGCTTATGCTGCATTTTGTGGTTTTAAATTATACCAAATAGATGTGAAATGTGCATTTTTGAATGGAGTGATAGATAGAGAAGTGTATGTGGAGCAGCCTCCTGGTTTTGAAAATAAAGAGCATTTTGATCATGTTTTCAAACTATCTAAATCTCTCTATGGTTTAAGACAAGCTCCTAGAGCTTGGTATGAGAGACTTAGCTCTTTTCTTTTGAAAAATGGTTTTCAAAGAGGCACCACTGACACAACTCTATTCATCAAGAACTCTAATGATTCTTTTATTCTAGTCCAAATATATGTTGATGATATTATTTTTGGATCAGCAAATGAATCCCTTTGTTCTGAATTTGGAAAACTCATGACAAGTGAATTTGACATGAGTATGATGGGTGAACTTAATTTCTTCCTTGGGCTGCAAATTAAACAAACTGAAAAAGGTATTTTCATTCATCAAGAGAAGTATGCCAAGGAATTAGTTAAGAAATTTGGTATGGAAAATGCCAAACCCATGGGAACTCCCATGCATCCTAATTCTAAATTAGATAAGGGAGAAACTGAGAAAGATGTTGATGAGACTAGGTATAGAGGAATGATTGGCTCTCTTATGTACTTAACTTCCTCTAGACCCGATATTGTGCAAAGTGTTGGATTGTGTTCTAGGTTCCAATCCAAACCAAAAGAGTCACATCTTTCTGCAGTTAAAAGGATCATTAGATATGTTCATGGCACATCCAATTTTGGTCTTTGGTATCCTAAGATTGATGATTTTTCTGCAGTTGGTTATTGTGATGCAGATTTTGCTGGTGATAGAGTTGATAGGAGGAGCACCTCGGGTTTATGTTGCTTCCTTGGGAAGTCCTTAAATGTATGGTCAAGTAAGAAGCAACCAACAGTGGCCCTTTCCACTGCAGAGGCTGAGTATATAGCTGCTTCTTCTTGTTGTTCTCAGCTTTTATGGTTAAAAACGCAGCTTACTGATTACAAATTAAATACTGAAAATATTCCCCTGCTGTGTGATAATATGAGTGCCATTAATATTTCTAAAAATCCAGTTTTGCACTCTAGGACTAAACATATTGAACTGAAATTTCACTCAATAAGAGAACATGTCCAAAAAAGGGGATATTAGTATTCAATTTGTTAAATCAGAGGAGCAATTAGCAGATATTTTTACAAAACCATTAGCTGAGGATAGATTCTGCATGCTTAGGACTTGTCTAGGAATTTTGAGTTATGATTCCTTGTTTAAAAAATGCTGATGTATTTGCTGGAGCTTTTTGTCTCATAAACAGGCATGAGACAATTCTCGGCAGGTGATGAACGTTTCCATCACGTCAACATGTTCTGGGCTTGTTTCAAATAAATCTCAATCTGGGCCAAACTCAATATTCAAATCAAGAGTGGTCCAAATGTGTTTCATTAATTTCATATCACCTCAAGGCCCAAATATGAATGTTACAATCTTGTTTGTTAGTTTTTTTGATGAATTGTGTGTTTCATAAAAGGCTTTCACTAAATGTTTTGTGGCCCAAAAAGTGTTTCAGGTTAATTTTGTTGTTTTTCAAAATTTTAAAATTAATTTTTTAAATTTTTTTTAATCAAATAAAATCTTTCTTGAATGAGGTCATGTCTTTTCAAGTCTTTTCAAATGGTGATGCAGTTGCATGGTTTTGGAAATTTGCTTTTGGGTACGGTTACCAACACTCCCTCTCTTCCCTCCATTACTCCTTCTTTATCCTTTCGGTTTTCACCACTACCCACATTATTCTCTTTCTTCTTAAATCAAAAACCACCAAATGAGGAAGAAAACTATAGCACACAAGCCTCCTCGAGAAAAGGTGTATAAACTTCCATCCAAACCCTCCACTCGCTCCCAAGACCGCACCTTCACACCTTCACCATCTCCTTCTACCTCTCCTCCTCACACTGCACCCATGGCGCGAACCAAGACTACACCAAGGTACCCTGCTCCTGCCAAGCCGACGCAACCACCTAAGACGACACCCTCCAAACCGAGCTCTTCGAAACCTAGCTCATCCAAAGGGAAGCGTCCTGCTGTTGCAGAACCTGTTCTTGAGACAGCAAAACCTAAGTCAAGGTCTGTCCCTGTTCGATCACAAAGAGGTAACCCTCATCGCCCTCTCACATCTGTTAGAGAACCAGACATTGATCCTTTTGTTCACAAATCACACTACATGACATCTCACTCAGACTTTAACCCCCATCGTTTCAAATCTGCCATGAACCATGATTTTTATGAGGGAGTCGTTCAGTATCGTACTCTATGTCCATCTTTTCTGGCTAATTTACCTGATTTGAAAAAGAAAGGTTTTTCTTTTGTTGAAAATTTAGAATTTTTAGACTGGAATCACCTTTTCAAAATCAAAAAACCTGTATACCCTCAGTTGGTCAAAGAATTTTATGCAAACATGACTTACCATGAAGGAAGTGTGGATTCGTATGTTAAGGGCAGAGACATTATCTTGAATAATGAAACTATCAGTGACTCCTTGAAGTACACTGATGTTGGGCCGTGTGCTTATACCTCTGTGAAATGGGATGAAGGTGTTGGTATTTCTTACCATGATGCTTTGGCTCACATTTGTGAACATGTTTCCCTAATTGATGGCATCACACCCACTCACAAAGCCCTGGGATATGAACGTGCTCAGTTGCACCGAATTGTTAATCACATCTTGATTCCTCAAAGTGGTTCATATCAAAGGGTCTCTTACACTGACACACTTGTTTTGTATGCCCTAATCACTAAAACAAAAATCTCTTTTGCCTACTTGATGGCTAGATACATGTTTGATTCTGTTAGAAGTATAAAAGATAAAGCACTACCTTATGGCATGTTTTTAACTTGCATATTTGAGAATTTTGGTGTTGACCTGTCAAATGAGGATTATGAAAACAGACATTCATACCTAAAAGGGAGTGGTTCAGTGAAACAGCAAAAAGGATCAACTCGATCTGAGAGAGTGGTTCTAGATGATGATGATGATGAAGAGTTCATTCCAGATGATTCTACTGCTCCTTCTACTGAGGGTACTTCCATCTCCACTGGGAAGAAATCCACTCTGCTGAATGTGGTCAGGGATGTTGCTCAAGAGTTTGTCTCCCAATCGAATCACTTGATTGAATTGAGCAAAGCGAAAAGGAAGCTGGCTAGCAAGCATGAGAACTTTCTGAAGAAATTAAGGGATAGGGTGGCTGTACTTATGACTTTCATTGACAACCTTCAAAATGATGAAGACATTACCACAGATGTTGAAGAGGAAGCTGCCTCGGAGGGGAATGGTTCTGATGCCTAGGATTTGTCTCATAAAAACTGTTGTTGCTGCTTTCTTTTTGTCTCATGATTTCTGCTCTTTTAGTACTTTTGAACTGTTTCTTTTTGGATGACTGTAATAACTCTGGATATTACTGCACCTTTGGTAGTTTAGTTAGTATTTTGGACTGGGCACTAACCTTTCTTGCAGGGTTTATAGTGATGTTTTTGTTGATCTTGCCAGTCGTCCACCCTTGATGGCAAAAGGGGGAGTAATAGTAGGATATTTAAGCATATTTTGGCATTGATGCAGCCATCAGTTTTTCTTTTGAAATTTTTGTCAAATTGCTGCACTAAAATTTAATTCTACATGCTGAATACTGATGCTGATAATATTAGCTTGATATTGGGCTGATTATGTGATGTTGCTCATTTGATATTCCCTGTACAAGATAAATTGTGCATAGCTCTTCATTATGCTCTCTTTAAGAACAATGTGAAACAGGAACAAAGAGGAAAGCATAAATCCAGGGGGAGCAATTTTTGAAAAGGAAAGGGGGAGAAACATAAAAGCAAATGACAAAAATCAAAGGGAGTTTCTAAACCTTACTCAAACTCATTTACTTCCTTTTTGATTATTTGCTTAAATCATGTTTGTCATCAAGGGGGAGATTGTTGAGTTAAGAAATTAACTAAATTAATTAGTGATGACAAACATTATTTTTGGCAAAATAAATAATTAGAGTTGTTCAAATTAATAAGTATATGTTGCTAATTATTCATTATATGTTGCAGGCCAAAATCTGATTTACAGCCCAACTTGAATGGAAAATAAAACAAGGCAAATGGGCTGAATGGTAAGTGTGAATAAAGACAAGCCCAAGTCATTCATTTCAAACAAAATTCATCAAAGAACCATAGCAAAGCACCAACGGGCTGAAGTAAAGAAGAACCTGATCCAAGCCTGAAATTGTTTTTCAATTTCCCACCATCTTGCTCCAACCAAAGCAACGTTCCTCTCCTCTCTAACCAAGTCACATCAAGACTTCAGAAAAGTAAGAAAGAGAATGAGAAGAAAAGCTTCCTCCATAAGCCAGTAACCAAAGAAGCAAGAAAGAGAAAATCTAAGCTTGAAGCACAGAAGCTAAAGCAGAAAATCTAATCCAAATCAAGCTTAGGTTAAAGGTAATCCATCTCATCTTGCATGCATCAGATCTTCATCCCTTCTTCCCAACTCTCTGCACTATCCGAAAATGGCATTCAAGGGAAAGTTGATCTCTGTTCTTCACTGCTACAAATCCACGGTCACAAGAGATTCTTGGGGACCAAGTTGCATTTCTATGGCTAAGATCAAGTTGACCATAAGAAGATTTCTATTGTTACTGCTTTGTGGCTTTCGGTCAAGATAAGGAAGTCAAAGGGAAAGTTTCTTCTCTGAGGATTAAGGTGAAAAAGTGAATCGGTGAGTTGTTGAAGCTCAAGGCTCAAGGTGTTGACCTTGGAAGAAGAACTCAGCCACATGAAAGGAGATAAAAGAAGCTTGCTGTTCATTCAGAAACTAAGGAGAGAAAACCAGTGAATAGAGGTTTTGTTCTGATATAGCTCTTTGAAGAAGTTCAACTAATTGGACAGTGTAACCTAATCAAAGGTGCATTCCGCCAGTATGAAGAACTGAATCAGAGGCATGCTAATCTGGTTTTTCGCATAGCACAGAGACTGTTGATGAAGTCAATCTCCTTCATGTTTTACAGATTGTAATGTACTTTTCTATGTTTATCTTTCTGTAATTTCTTGTGAGAAAAGGCATTGTGAGAAAGTTCAAGTAAAAGCCATGAGTGAAAAAAAAGGCTGAGTGAAACACTTGAGAGAAAAGCCTAGAGTTATTTTCAGATTTCTTTAGGTGAGTTTATGTCTTGTATCTTGTACCTGTAAGGTATCCCTTTCTTAGTTGGGTTAGCACTAAGAATGAATAGTTAGGTATTAGCATAGCCAATGTCAAGTTAGGTTAGAACTTGAGTGTGAAAGGATTGGGTAAATCCTGTGTTATTGGTGTATGTAATACTGTTAACTATAGTGAAATTCTTCCATAGTTGTGGAGGAGACTGGATGTAGGTTGCATAGCACAAGGCAACCGAACCAGGATACATGCTGGTGTTAGCTTTTCTCTTCTCTGCTGTGTTCTGTTTTCTGATATTCATGAGACAAAAATAAATTGTCTCATAAATTTCCGCTGCTAAGTTAAAACAGAATCAGAATTGCAAATCTGTTTTAAAAGGGTAACAACAGCAACTAAAAGGAAGGCATAGATTCAACCCCCTTCTCTAAGCCTACCACAACCTTCAGTCTACCTTCTAAACACAATTGAGAGCGCGCCAATTGGGCTTCTGTAGCTCCAGAAAATCCACTTCAAGTGCAGGAAAGTCAGAATCCAACAGCATCTGCAGTCCTTTTTCAGCCTCTGAATCAGATTTTTGCTCAGGTCCCTCAATTTCAGCCAGAAAATACGTGAAATCACAGAAAAACACACAAACTCATAGTAAATTCCAAAAAAGTGAATTTTAAATAAAAACTAATAAAAATATAATAAAAACTAACTAAAATATACTAAAAATATACTAAAAATAATGCCAAAAAGCGTATAAATTATCCGCTCATCACAACACCAAACTTAAATTGTTGCTTGTCCCCAAGCAACTGAAAATCAAATAGGATAAAAAGAAGAGAATATACAATGAATTCCAAAAACATCTATGAAGATCAGTATTAATTAGATAAGCAGGGCTTTTAGCTTTTTGCCTCTGAACAGTTTTGGCATCTCACGTTATCCTTTGAAGTTCAGAATGATTGGCTTCTATAGGAACTCAGAATCCAGATAGTGTTATTGATTCTCCTAGTTAAGTATGTTGATTCTTGAACACAGCTACTTTATGAGTCTTGGCCGTGACCCTAAGCATTTTGTTTTCCAGTATTACCACCGGATACATAAATGCCACAGACACATAACTGGGTGAACCTTTTCAGATTGTGACTCAGCTTTGCTAGAGTCTCCAATTAGAGGTGTCCAGAGCTCTTAAGCACACTCTTTTTACTTTGGACCACGACTTTAACCGCTTAGTCTCAAGTTTTCACTTGACACCTTCACGCCACAAGCACATGGTTAGGGACAGCTTGGTTTAGCCGCTTAGGCCAGGATTTTATTCCTGTGGGCTCTCCTATCCACTGATGCTCAAAGCCTTGGATCCTTTTTATTACCCTTGCCTTTTGGTTTAAAGGGCTATTGACTTTTTCTGCTTGTTCTTTTTTTTTTCTTTTTTTTCACATTTTTTTTGCAAGCTTTCTATTCACTGCTTTTTCTTGCTTCAAGAATTAATTTTATGATTTTTCAGATCATCAAATAACATTTCTCCTTTTCCATCATTCTTTCAAGAGCCAACAATTTTAACATTCATGAATCAACAAATTAAAAAATATGTACTATTCAAGCATTCATTCAGAAAAACAAAAGTATTGCCACCACATCAAAATAATTAATCTGTTTTAAAATTCGAAATTCATGCACTTCTTTTTCTTTTTCAATTAAAAACATTTTTTATTTAAGAGAGGTGATGGATTCATTTTCATAGCTTTAAGGCATAGACACTAAGACACTAGTGATCATGTAATAAAGACACAAACATAGATAAACATAAAGCATAAAAATTTGAAAAACAGATGATAAAGAATAAGGAGATTAAAGAACGGGTCCACCTTAGTGATGGCGGCTAGTTCTTCCTCTTGAAGATCTTATGGAGTGCTTGAGCTCCTCAATGTCTCTTCCTTGCCTTTGTTGCTCCTCTCTCATGACTCTTTGATCCTCTCTCATGTCTCTTCCTTTCCTTTGTGCCCATTTCTGGCGTTAAACGCCCAGAATGGTGCCAGACTGGGCGTTTAACGCCCATTCTGCTGCCTTTACTGGCGTTTAAACGCTAGTAGGCTTCTCCTCCAGGGTGTGCTATTTTTCATTCTGTTTTTCAGTTTGTTTTTGCTTTCTTCAATTGTTTTTGTGACTTCACATGATCATCAACCTACAGAAAACATAAAATAACAATGGAAAATAGAAATTAACATAGATAAATAAAATTGGGTTGCCTCCCAACAAGCGCTTCTTTAATGTCAGTAGCTTGACAGTGGGCTCTCATGGAGCCTCACAGATACTCAGAGCATGATGATGGCCTCTTAACACCAAACTTAGAGTTTGGTTGTAGCCTTCCAACACCAAACTTAGAGTTTGAATGTGGGGGTTTTATTTGACTCTGTATTGAGAGAATCCTTTCATGCTTCTTCCTTTTCCTGTCTGCAAACCATGGTACTTCCTGAATGGCGAAGAGTTGCTCATCCGAAAAGGTTTCAGAGATCTCAGTAGGAAGGTGGGATACCCCTGCTACTGGTTTTATCCGGGACAGGTGATCAGCTACCTGGTTCTCTGTCCTTTTTCTGTCTCTTATTTCTATATCAAACTCTTGCAGAAGCAACACCCATCTTATGAACCTAGGTTTTGAATCCTGCTTTGTGAGTAGGTATTTAAGAGCAGTATGGTCAGTATACACAATCACTTTTGAACCTACTAAATAGGATCTAAACTTGTCAATGGCATAAACCACTGTAAGTAACTCTTTTTCTGTGGTTGTGTAATTCTTCTGTGCATCATTTAAAACACGGCTAGCATAGTAAATGACGTGCAGAAGTTTGTTATGCCTCTGTCCCAACACTGCACCAATGGCATGGTCACTGGCATCACACATTAATTCGAATGGTAGTGTCCAGTCAGGTACAGAGATGACTGGTGCTGTGACCAGCTTGGCTTTCAGGGTCTCAAACACCTGCAGACACTCTGTGTCAAATACAAATGGCGTGTCAGCAGCTAGCAGGTTGCTTAGAGGTTTTGCAATTTTTGAAAAATCCTTTATGAACCTCCTATAGAATCCTGCATGCCCCAGAAAGCTTCTGATTGCCTTAACATTGGCAGGTGGTGGTAATTTCTCAATTACCTCTAACTTGGCTTGATCCACCTCTATCCCCTTGCTTAAAATTTTGTGCCCAAGGACAATTCCTTCAGTCACCATAAAGTGACATTTTTTCCCAGTTTAAGAAGGTTAGTCTCTTGGCACCTTTTCAGAACAAGTGCTAAATGGTCAAGACAGGAGCTGAATGAGTCTCCAAATACTGAAAAGTCATCCATGAAGACTTCCAGAAATTTTTCCACCATATCAGAGAAAATAGAGAGCATTCATCTCTGAAAGGTCGCAGGTGCATTGCACAAACCAAAAGGCATCCTTCTGTAGGCAAATACTTCAGAAGGACATGTGAATGCTGTTTTCTCTTGATCCTGAGGATCCACTGCAATTTGGTTGTAACCTGAATAGCCATCCAAAAAGTAGTAATATTCATGACCTGCTAGTCTCTCTAGCATCTGGTCTATGAATGGGAAAGAAAAGTGATCCTTTCGGGTGGCTGTATTGAGCCTTCTATAGTCAATACATATACGCTACCCTGTAACTGTTCTTGTAGGAACCAATTCATTCTTTTCATTATGAACCACTGTCATGCCTCCCTTCTTGGGGACAACGTGGACAGGACTCACCCAGGGGCTATCAGAAATAGGATAAATAATCCCAGCCTCTAGTAACTTAGTGACCTCTTTCTGCACCACTTCCTTCATGGCTGGATTTAGCCGCCTCTGTGGTTGAACCACTGGCTTAGCATCATCCTCCAATAGGATCTTGTGCATGCATCTTGCTGGGCTAATGCCCTTAAGGTCACTTATGGACCACCCAAGAGCTGTCTTGTGTGTCCTTAGCACTTGAATTAGTGCTTTCTCTTCCTGTGGATTTAAAGCAGAGCTTATGATCACTGGAAAAGTGTCACCCTCTCCCAGAAATACATATTTCAGGGATGGTGGTAGTGATTTGAGCTCGGGTTTAGGAGGTTTCTCCTCTTCCTGAGGGATTTTCATAGGTTCTTTTATTTCCTCTGATTCCTCCAGATCAGGCTGAACATCTTTAAAGATGTCATCTAGCTCTGATTCAAGACTTTCAGTCATATTGACATCTTCCACCAGGGATTCAATAATATCAACGCTCATGCAGTCATTTAACGTGTCTGGATGCTGCATAGCTTTGACAACATTTAACTTGAACTCATCCTCATTGACTCTCAGGGTCACTTCCCCTTTTTGGACATCAATGAGAGTTCATCCAGTTGCTAGGAAAGGTCTTCCTAGAATCAGAGTTGCACTCTTGTGCTCCTCCATTTCCAGCACTACAAAGTCAGTGGGAAAGGCAAATGGCCCAACCTTGACAATCATGTCCTCAATTATGCCTGATGGGTATTTAATGGAGCCATCAGCAAGTTAAAGACATATCCGGGTTGGTTTGACCTCTTCAGTCAAACCAAGCTTTCTGATAGTGGATGCAGGTATTAGGTTGATACTTACTCCAAGGTAACATAGAGCTGTCTTGGTGTAAACACCCTCTAATGTGCACGGTATCATAAAGCTTCCTGGATCTGTAAGCTTCTCTGGTAAGCTTTTCAGAATGACTGCACTGCATTCTTCAGTGAGAAAAACTTTTTCAGTTTCTCTCCAATCCTTCTTATGACTTAAGATCTCTTTCATGAACTTAGCATAAGAGGGTATTTTTTCAAGTGCCTCTGCAAATAGGATCTTTATTTCAAGAGTCCTGAGATAGTCTACAAAGCGGGCAAATTGTTTATCCTGCTCCACTTGGCAGAGTTTCTGAGGATAAGGCATCATGGCTTTATATTCTTCAACCTTAGTTGCTGTAGGTTTATTTCTTACAGAGGTGGTTGGAGAAGCCTTCTTAGAGGGGTTACTATCAGTACTTGCAGGTGTCTGATCCCTCATTGGCGTTTGAACGCCAGAGCTGGGCAGGGAATGGGCGTTTAACGCCAACTTTTCTCCTTTTTCTGGCGTTTGAACGCCAGTAATGGGCATCCACTGGCGTTTAACACCAATCTCTCACCCTTTTCTGGCGTTTGAACGCCAGAATTATTCTTCTCTGGGCTCTTGCTGTCCTCAGAGGGATTTTGGGCAGTGGTTTGGTCATCCTCTATCAGTTGTTCCTTTCTTGGCTTTCTGCTACTTTGAGCTGATTTATTCAATGTCTTCCCACTCCTTAATTGGACAGCTTGGCATTCTTCTGTTATCTGTTTAGATAGCTGCTGTCTTGTCTGATTCAATTGTGCTTCCATATTCTTGTTAGCCTTTTTAGTATCTTGGATCATCTCTTTAATTTCTACTAATTGTTTTGTCATAAGGAGTAATTGCTGATTAAGTTCAACAATCTGTTCTTGAGGATTAGGATTAGTAGTTACTGCCATAGCCTCTTCTTTTATGGAGGACTCACTGTTTGAGTACAGATGTTGATTTCTAGCAACTGTATCTATGAGTTCTTGAGCCTCTTCAATTGTTTTTCTCATGTGTATAGATCCACCAGCTGAGTGGTCTAGAGACATCTAAGCTTTTTCTGTAAGTCTATAGTAGAAGATGTCTAACTGTACCCACTCTGAAAATATTTTAGAGGGGAATTTTCTTAGCATCCCTCTGTACCTCTCCCAAGCATTATAAAGAGATTCATGATCCTCTTGTTTAAAGCCTTGGATGTCCAGCCTTAGCTGTGTCATCTTTTTTGGAGGGTAAAATTGATTCAGGAATTTGTCTGTTAATTGTCTCCATGTTTTTATGCTTGTGTGGGTTGGTTATTTAACCACCTCTTAGCTTGATCTTTTACAGCAAATGGAAACAATAATAATCTGTAGACATTCTGATCCACTTCTTTATCACGTACTATATCAGCAATTTGTAAGAACTGTGCCAGAAACTCAGTAGGTTCTTCCTGTGAAAGACCGGAATACTAGCAATTTTGCTGCACCATGATAATGAGCTGAGGGTTTAGCTCAAAGCTGCTTGCTTTGATGGGAGGTATACAGATGCTACTCCCATATGCAGCTGTAATGGGGTTAGCATATGACCCTAGAGTCCTTCTGGACTGTTCATTTCCACTTATGTCCATGATGGAGAAAAGAAAATTGATATGAATTGCAAATAAATTATATTTTTATTTTTATTTATTTAATTAAAAGTAACCGAAATTAAAATAGAATAAACTAAAATAAATGGAAAATAAAATAAAATTTCAAAAAAAAAAAGAAAATAAAATAAAAGCAAATTGAAGACTAAATTAATTAATTAATTAAAAAGATTTTGAAATTAGCAATCAAAAAGATATGATTGAAAATTATTTTGAAAAATATATGATTTAGAAGATATGATTGCAATTAAAAAAAAGATATGATTGAAAATTATTTTGAAAAAGATATGATTGAAGAAATTAAAAAGATTTAATTTTTGAAAGAGATTTGAAAGGATCAATTTTTGAAATTAGAATTTTGACTTGACTAAAAAAAAAGATATGATTTTGAAAATCTTTGACTAATTTAATACAAAATTTCAAAATTTATGAGTAAAATAAGGAAAATATATTTTTTTGATTTTTGAATTTTAATGAGGAAAGAGAAAAACAACAAAATGACACCAAACTTAGAAATTTTAGATCAAAACAGAGAGAACAAACAAGAAAACTTTGAATGTCAAGATGAATACCAAGAACACTTTAAAGATCAAGATGAACACAGAGAACAAATTTTTGAAAAAAAAATTAAATAAATAAAAGCACAAAAACACACCAAACTTAAAATTTTTAGAAAATCAAACACAAATTTTCGAAAAATTAAAAGAAAACACAAAGAAGACACCAAACTTAGAATTTTTAAAGATCAAGAGACAACTAAGAGTATGCAAATTCGAAAAATTAAAAGAAAGTAAAAACATGCAATTGACACCAAACTTAAAATATGAAACTAAACTTCAAATAAAAGACTCTAAACCAACAAAAATAAAATATTCCTAATCTAAGCACCAAGATAAACCTTCAGTTGTCCAAACTCGAACAATCCCCGGCAACGGCGCCAAAAACTTGGTGCACGAAATTACAATCACACTTTTTGCAACTCCGCACAACTAACCAGTAAGTGCACTGGGTCGTCCAATTAATACCTTACGTGAGTAAGGGTCGATCCCACGGAGATTGTCGGCATGAAGCAAGCTATGGTTATCTTGTAACTCTTAGTCAGGATATCAATAATTCTCAGATTTAATTGTAAAAAGAAAAAGAACATGAAATAAATACTTGTCATGCAGTAATGAAGAACAGGTTGAGGCTTTGGAGATGCTTTATCTTCTGAATCTCTGCTTTCCTACTATCTTCTTCTTCATGCACGCAAGGCTCCTTCCATGGCAAGCTTTATGTTGGGCATCACCGTTGTCAATGGCTACTTCCCGTCCTCTCAATGAAAATGTTCCAAATGCGCTGTCACCGCACGGCTAATCATCTGTCGGTTCTCGATCATGTCAGAATAGGATCCATTGATCCTTTTGCGTCTGTCACTACGCCCAACACTCATGAGTTTGAAGCTCGTCACAGTCATCCCTTCCCATATCCTACTCAGAATACCACAGACAAGGTTTAGACGTTCCGGATTTCAGGAATAGCCGCCAATAATTCTAGCTTATACCACGAAGACTCTAATCTGAATCATGAGGCTAAGAGATATGCATTCAATCTAAGGTAGAACGGAGGTGATTGTCAGGCACGCGTTCATAGGTGAGAATGATGATGAGTGTCACGGATCATCACATTCATCAGGTTGAAGTGCGAATGAATATCTTAGAATAGAAGCAAGCGTGATAGAATGGAAAACAGTAGTAATTGCATTAATTCATTAAGAACAGCAAAGCTCCTCACCCCCAACAATGGGGTTTAGAGACTCATGCCATAGAAGATACAATATGAAATGTGTAAAATGTCATGAGGTACAAGATGAATCACTAAAAGTAGTTTTTATAGTAAACTGGTGACCTAGGGTTACAGAAAATGAGTAAGCTAGGGTGTTTAGTGTAAAAATCCACTTCTGGGGCCCACTTGGTGTGTGCTTGGGCTGAGCATTGAAGCTTTCATGTGTAGAGACTTTTCTTGGAGTTAGACGCCAGCTTTTGTGCCAGTTTGGGCGTTTAACTCCAGATTTTATGCCAGTTCTGGCGTTAAACACCAGAATTCTTGAGCTGACTTGGAACGCCTGTTTGGGCCATCAAATCTCGGGCAAAGTATGAACTATTATATATTGATGGAAAGCTCAGAATGTCTACTTTCCAACGCAATTAAGAGTGCGCCAATTGGGCTTCTACAGCTCCATAAAATGCACTTTGAGTGCAGGGAGGTCAGAATCTAACAGCATCTGCAGTCCTTTTTCAGCCTTTGAATCAGATTTTTGCTCAGGTCCCTTAATTTCAGCCAGAAAATATCTGAAATCACAGAAAAATACACAAACTCATAGTAAAGTCCAGAAAAGTAAATTTTAAATAAAAACTAATAAAAATATAATAAAAACTAACTAAAATATACTAAAAACATACTAAAAATAATGCCAAAAAGCGTATAAATTATCCGCTCATCAGAGGGCCTCTAAGATTTCCGTGTTTTGAGACTGCTTGTCCCCCTTAGTTTGAGGCACGTCTTTTGATGCAGCATCTGTATTTTTCAGCGGGGTTCTTTCTTCCAAACCGGAGTTGTGGTCGTTGTCATGGTTGTCCGCCATGATGATGGGATGAATTCCAGGTTCTCCGGCAACGGCGCTAATGTTCCGAGGGTTACCTGAAACTGAAGGTCGATCTCAGATGAGATCTTCTGTGGAAGCCGGAGCTGTTGTGTCCGACTTGTTGGAGCTGGTGGTGCTGCTGATCTTTGATCACCGGAGGGGTGGTACCTGCAAGAGACTCCGATGCTTAAGTTAGCATGGGCTTTGAGCAGGTTTTTTGTGTAGAATCAGAGTATGAGTTATACCTAGGTGCTCCAGTGAATTTATAGTAGTGTGTGAGTGACCTGCCTTTTGAGATAAGTTAGTTATCCTATCTTATCTTTGAGTGAAGTCATCTTATTTTTAAGGGGAACCGCCTTTATCTTTCTAGGCTTTGGCTACCTTTAGATTGGGCTGTGTCCCTTCGTTTGGGCCTGCTTGGGCCCTTATAGCGATTTGGCCGAGCTCTTTTGGGAAGAGGTCGGTTGTGACCAACCTTAAGAGGTCGGTTGCTCTTGTCTTCAGTCAACCCTGGTCACATAGCTCGACCTAGGGTATGAACAAGTAGTCATCCTGAAAAATGAGTAAGGAACTCGGATCGAACTATCACTAAGGTTTGAGTTTCCTGCTTCTAACAATCAAGTAAAGTATGAAGCCTTACTTGCTGGCTTGAAGCTGGATAAATAGATTGGAGCAGAAAAGTTGATAGTGTTTAGTGATTCTCAAGTGATAATTTTTCAAGTTAATGGCACTTGTCAAGCCAAAGACCCCAACATGAAGAAGTACCTAGAAGAGGCACAGGAACATCTGGCTCAGTTCTCAAAAAGAGAGGTCCGACATATAGCTCAGAAATCCAACGGCCAAGTAGACGCCCTCTCTAAGTTAGCCAGCACCAAGCTAGGGAGCAACAATAGAATCCTCATCCAGAAAACTCTCTATGCACCCTCAGTGCCCAAGGGATATGATAGCTTGAAAATAATGGCCATATCTAACCAAAGTCTAGGATGGATGACTCCCATAGTCGACTACTGCTACGGGACTGAGAATTTCCATAGTTTAACCGGCAAGTGCACCGAGTCAAACAAAGTAATACCTCAGGTGAGTGAGGGTCGATCCCACGAGGATTTTCGGACTGAGCAAACAATGATTATCCAGTTGGACTTAGTTAGGCAAATCAGAGAACGGGTTTTTATGGTTGAAATGCATAAAACAGTAAATAAGCAAGTAAATAAACAAATAAAGGGTTTGGTGTGAAAACAGCATGAGAAAATAGTTAAAGTTTCGGAAATGTTTATCTTTCCGGATTAATAGTTCTTACCAACTGTTTTAATAATACATGATTCATTCCATGGCAAATCGTAATTAACTAAACCCTAATACCTTAGTGATTTAGTTTCCTCTATCCTTCATTAACCGCCACTCCCTTGGTCACTTAATTCCGATTAGAAGGTTAAGTACAGAAACTAGTTTATGGTCACAAAAACCCTAATTACCCAAAGATAACAGGATTATATGTCACATATCCCAATTAGTTCAAGTAATTATCAATTTAGGAGGAATTTATTTTCAAGCTGTTATTCAAGCGAGACAACTCTCCCGAGAATCACAAGAACACAAGTAGAATAAGGGTCATACTCCCGTTCCACCCAAATTCATAAGATTAAGAACGAAAACACCGTTCCACCCAAATTCATAAGATTAAGAACGAAAACAATCCTTAGAATTGGATCAATACATTAATTAAAATAGAAGAATAATAGTTCTAATTCATAGAAATAAACAGAGCTCCTAACATTAACCGAGAGGTTTAGTTGCTCATGACTTACAGAGAAAACAGGGTTCTAAAAAGTGCGGAAGAGAAAAGATAAATTTCGAACCCCCTAAGAGGAGTATATTTTCCCTTTTATACTAACCTAATTTGATACAGAAATAAAATAAAATAATAAATCCTATGACTCAAAGATATTATTTGTAAATAAAATTACAAAAAGAAAATAAAATATAACTAATAAATGTTAAATCCACTTGAGAGACCCAAAGAGAGGGTGATTTGGACTGCTTGTTGGCGTTAAACGCCACTTTGGGCATTTAACGCCCTAAGGGGAGCAAAGTTGCACATGCTTGAGGTCCCTTGCTGACGCTAAACACCAGTTGGGCATTTAGCGCCTAGCAGGGTGTTGCAAGCTTTTTTCGTTTTTCAGCTCCAAACTCTGCTAAACTGCTCCAAATTTACCTGAAATCATAAAAATACTAAAACAACTCAAAGTAGCATCCAAATGGGATTTTTGCACTAAAATTAAGTAAAACTAAATAAAATCTACTAAAAATAACTAGAAAATGACCATAAAAAGGGTACGACATGCTCACGCATCACAACACCAAACTTAAACTTTTGCTTGTCCTCAAGCAACCAAAAACAATGTAGGACTAAGAAGAGAAAATGTCTGAGATTTGAATTATCATTTAAGCTCAGCTCTAGTTACTGAATGGGCCTTATGACACTCTAATTTTGAATAGTTTCGGCATCTCACTAACCTTTGAACCTCAAAAATATTAGTATCCTTCGGAACTAGAACTCGGATGATATTATAGATTCTCTTCCTTAGGCTCTAATTGATTCTTGATCACAGCTCTTTTCTTTTCTTTAGTTTGCACCTTGAGCCTAGCCGTGACTCTAAGTGTTCTGTTTTCAAGCTTAACTTGATACAAGAACACCACAAGCACTTAACTGGGAAACTCCTTGAGTTCGAATTTCTCTTTGTTTTTTTCTGCCAGACAGTGGTGGTTAGAGCCTTAGGCATATTCTGTAATAGCAATGGGTCACGACTTTAAGTGTTCAGTCTCAAGGGTTACTTGACACCTTCACACCACAAGCATATGGTTAGGGAAAACCACTCTTTTGAGCTTTAGATCAATTTTGATCCTCCTAACTATTGATGCTCAAAGCCTTGAACCTTTTTCTTTTGATTTTTCTTTTCTTTTCAATTCTTTTTGCTGTTTATTTTGCCTCAAGAATCAATCTTTTTCTAATTTCAGAGAATCAATAATACTTCTCTAAGCTTCTGATCCTCAGGAACCAATATTCTCAACTCCAATATCAAATATGCATAGTTAATTCATACGTTTAGAAACAGAGATAGTGTCACAACATCAAAGTAACTAGAATAACTCAATATCTATAAATATAACTCAAAATCTCATGCATTTTACTACTTCCTTTTCTTTTGATTTTTGCTTAAGCTCAGTGCACAATACATGAGACATCTTCTAAAATAAAAATACTAAAATAAACAATTAAACTTGAAAGCAAGGGAATCCAACTAATGATCATGCAACTCAGAATAGAAATAGAAAATAGAATGAAATACTACGGAGGTGGTGGAACTGGCTCCTGTTGCGGTCTTTGCCCGAGCTCTCTAGCATGCTCCATACCCTTCTTTATGATTGGTCTCTCAACTCCGATCGGGGTATCTCCATCAATGTGAGTTTTAGCTGCTGCACATAGGCGATAGATGAGATGAGGAAAAGTCAGTCTCGCAGTGGTGGAGGACTTGTTAGCTATCCTGTAGAACTCCTGAGGGATCACCTCATACACCTCCACCTCGTTGCCGTGCATGATACAGTGAATCATCACTGCTCGCTCGACTGTAACCTCAGATTGGTTGCTCGCAGGAAGGATGGAACGTTGGATGGACTCCAACCATCCCCTAGCCAATGGCTTGAGGTCATGCCTACCTAGCTGGTATCGCTTACCTCTAGAATCCCTCCTCTATTGAGCTTTGGGGAGATAGATGTCAACAAGAACTTGATCTAACTGCTGGTCAGTTTTAACCCTCCGACTGTATGTGTAATAGCCCAAACCACCCGCTAGCACGATATTCTTCGCTTTGGCATACAAGGCCTCACGGTTTTACCTTTGATGATAGGGATGATAGCCGAAACCCCCATACTCACTCATCAAAATGCGTCATGCTAGGGAGAGGTATCCACACTCTTATAAGGCATGCTTCGTTCCCCTCCCCAATCGATGTGGGACCTTACAATCCACCCCCTAAGGGAGTCCAGCGCCCTCGCTGGCACATCGATCCGGGCTTTGGCTCTGATATCATCTGTAACAGTCCAGATCACCCGCTAGCATGATATTGTCTGCTTTGGCACACAAGGCCTCACGGTTTTGCCTTTGACGATAGAGATGATAGCCAAAACCCCCACACTCACTCGTCAAAATGTGTCATGCTAGGGAGAGGTATCCACACCCTTATAAGGCATGCTTCGTTCCTCTCCCCAACCGATGTGGGACCTTACAATATGAATAAGGATCCTCTCTGGATGGTGGTAACTGTAGTGCCACCCTTACACGCTCCAGGCTGAAATCCATGATATGCCCTCTGACCATAGTGCGCCAGTTCTTTGGCTCTAGGTTCACGCCTCTGACATGCTTGTAAGTGACCCAAGCATTAGTGTAGAACTCTCGCACCATCGGTGTTCCAACTTTAGCCACGGGGTTGGCTAGAACTTTCCAACCCCATTTCAAAATCTGGTACTATATCTCTGGGTGCTCCTCCGGCTTCAGATCGAAGCAGACCTTTGGAATCACCTTCTTCTTGTGCACCACCTCATAAAAGTGGTCCTCATGTGTCTTGAAAAAGAACCGTGTAAAATCTCATGGGTCGGAGGAAGGAGCCTTCTCTTTCCTCTTTCTTGAGGAGGATTCTCCGGTCTTGGGTGCCATGGAGAAAGTAAAAAATGAAGAACAAAAGCGGAGCACCCAACAACAAACTTAAAATGTTGCTCGTCCCAGAGCAAAGTAAGAAAAATAAAATAGATAGAGGAGAATGGGGAAGAGAAGGCTTCGACCTTGGCTAAAAAAGAAGGGGAAAAGGAAAGATTGGGAGTATGTACGATGAATGGTAAGTAAGAAGGAGAGAGTAGTGTGAGGTGTGGTGAAAAGTGAAAGTGAAGTGGGGTATTTATAGGTGGGGAGGGGGTGTGGTTCGGTTATGGGGGAAGGGTGAGGGGGAAAGTTGAGAGAAGGATGGGATAGATGAGATTGGATTAGGTAGAGTGGGAGGTGAGTTGAGAGAATCAAGGGAAGTGATGGGTGATGGGATGGATGAATGTGGATGGAAAAGTAGGTAAGAAAGAGAGAGAATGTATAAGATTGAATGGTGAAGTAGGTGGGAGTTAGGGTTTGACCAATGGTACAAAGCCTTCCCTTCAATTTTGAAACCTTCCCTCTGGGCATTAAATGTTGGTTCTAGCGTTTAACGCTAGCAGGTGACATACCCTCTTTTTTTGGCGTTTAACACCAGTTATGGGCGTTAAACTCTCTAGCGGGAGCAAAAATTGTGTTGGAATGCCCCCTTTCGGGCATTAAACGCTCATACCAAAGCTCCCTCCCTGGCGTTTAGCACCCACAGCTGTTTCTCTCCAAGGCATTTTGTTCTTCTATCTGAGCTCTCCTATCCCTATTTTCAGCGCTGTACATGATTACAAACATTAGAAGAACTAGGAAAACTACGAAAATTAATGAACAATAAAATGATATGAAATCAAACTAAAATAAAACTGAGATAAAACAAAAGTAAACTAAAGGATACTAATATTTGGGTTGCCTCCCAACAAGTGCTTCTTTACCGTCACTAGCTTGACAGGCAGCTCCTCTAAGGAGGAGGATCATAGGGGCTTAGATCTTCACCCCTCATTGTGAACTTCTTTCCTGTGCTCTTATGAATCAACTTAACATGCTCTAGAGACAGGATCCTATTCATAGTATGTGGCATGATTAGGCTTCTAGTGAACACCACCTTCATTCCAAGTGAGAAGTCCTCAGTAGGAATCTTATTGTTCTTCCAGCCTTTAGGTACTTTCTTTTTGGGGCCTCCTCCCTCTTTGGTGGGTGGTGAATGCCCAACACTAATCTTAGGTTTGATGTCAGGGGGTACTGTATGGCTTTCCACCAAGTGAGAAGGCTTAAGCTCTGAGCTCTGTATGTAGGTACCTCTTTTATCAGAGAGTGGTGGAGGTTTGAAGACCATCCTATCCTCATGTAACTTCAGCACCAATTCACCTCTCTCTATATCAATGAGGGCTCTTCCAGTGGCTAGGAATGGACTTCCTAGGATGATAGAGTCCTCTGTATCCTCCCCCATGTCAAGTATTACAAAATCAACAGGGAGGAAGACTTCTCCAACTTTGACCAATATGTTCTCCACTGGCCTATATACCTGCTTTCGAGACTTGTCAGCCATCTCTAGTGCAATTCTTGTGGGTTGTGCCTCTTGGATCCCCAACTTTTTCATCACGGAGAGCGGCATCAGATTTATGCTTGAACCAAGGTCACAGAGTGCTTTCTCAAATGTAATATTTCCATTGGTACAGGAAATTAGGAAGCTTTCGGGATCTGGCATCTTCTTGGGTAGCTTCCTCTGAATGAGTGCATTGCAGTCCTTGGTCAAGACCACAGTTTTATCTCCCTTCAAGGCCTTTTTCTCAGAGAGTATGCTTTTCATGAAGGCCATATAGGGAGGCATCTTCTCCAACACCTTAACAAAAAGAATATTAATGTGTAACTTTTTGAAGATTTCTAAGAACTGAGCGAATTGCTCATCCTTGGTCTCCTCTTGAAGTTTCTGAGGGCGTTGTACTTCAGGCTCTTGTGCCACCAGTGGGGCGTGTAACAGTGCTCTTCCAACCTCTTCTTGAGCCTTTTCTTCCTTTAATTCCTCAGCAGCATACACCTCCTCCTTAGGTTCAGGCTCCTTGTTCATGATGAAGGCCTTGCACTCTTCTCTTGGATTCACCTTTGTGTTACTGAAAAGAGTGTTAGGAGGTCTCTCAGGTATCTTCTTGTTCAACTGACCCACTTGTACTTCCAAGTTCCAAATTGAAGCTCTTGTCTCTTGCATAAAGCTATGAGTGGTATTGGAAAGCTCTGAGACTATTGTGGCTAGGTCAGGAGTGTCTTGGCTCTGAGAGTAACCTTGCTGCTGCTGAGAGGGCTGGAATTGCCGGTTGTTAAACCTATTCTAATTGGATCCACCTTGGTTGTTGTTGAAGCTCTGTTGGGGCTTTTGTGACTGCTCCTTTCACCCAAAGTTAGGGTGATTCCTCCACTCCTGATTAAAAGTATTCAAATATGGGTCATTGTTGGGATTTTTGGAGGGGTTTCCCATGTAATTTACTTGCTCAGTGGTGGGTTGAGCAAAGCCATAGGAGTCCCCTTGGTTGTAGCTTCCAGTCACATCATAGGATGCATCTTGAGTGTGGACAGCTGAGACTTGCATCCCTGTTAAATGCTGAGAGATCATGCTAATTTGCTGGGACATGATCTTGTTCTAAGCCAAGATGGCATCTAGTTTGTCCACCTCTATGACTATTTTCCTTTGAGTAGTCCCAGTTCTCAAAGGATTTCTCTCAGAAGTGTAAAGATATTGGTTATTGGCAACCATCTCAATAAGCTCATTCGCCTCTTCAGGCATTTCTTCATGTGCAGGGAACCACCTGCAGATTTGTCTACTGACATCTTCGCCATCTCAAAAAGGCCATCATAAAAAATCTACAGCCTGGTCCACTTAGAAAACATATCAGAAGGGTACTTCCTGATCATCAACTTGTATCTCTCCCACGCCTCATAAAGGGATTCTCCATCTTTCTGTCTGAAGGTCTAGACATCTACCCTAAACTTAGTCAGCTTCTGAGGTGGATAAAATTTGGTCAGAAATATAGTGACCACCTTGTCCCACGTGTCCAGGCTCTCGTTGGGCTGAGAATAAAGCCACTGTTTTGCTCTGTCCCTCACAACAAAGGGGAAGAGCATATGCTTGTAAACCTCATGATTCACTCCATTCATCTTCACAGTGTCACATATCTGCAGAAAATTAGAGATAAATAAATTGGGGTCCTCTTATGGGAAACCATGAAATTGGCAATTCTGCTACACCAGAGTGATCAGTTGAGGCTTAAGCTCAAAATTATTTGCACCAATAGCAGGTACAGCTATACTGCACCCATAGAAGTCAGGCGTAGATGCAATGTATGAGCCAAGCGTCCTCCTTGCTTCCTCATCAGCGTCCACATTTCTACCATTAGCGTCCATGGTGGGCTCCTTAGCTTCCTTCTCAAAAGTTTTCTTGAGATTCTCTTCGACTTTGTAAGCTCTGGCTTGTTGCAAACGCTGCATCAAGGTCCTCTCAGGTTCGGGATCAAACTCAACAAAGGGTTCTTTGTCCCTGCTACTGCTTATAAACAAATAAAAAATAAAAAAAAGTGAGAGTCTCTATGTCAGAGTATAGAGAGCTCCCAGTGAGATATCTTATATAAAAAGAAAAAAAATAATACAAAGTAAACACTTAACCTAAAAATTTGAAAATAAGGGTGCAAAAGTAACCTAAAAATTTTGAAAACTAAAAAGTAAAAGACACTAAAAAATATTTTCAAAATTAAAAGAGGAGAACACCAAAGAGACACCAAACTTAAAATCAGAAATTAAAGGAAAATAAATAAAACAAAATTCAAAAGTAAAGGGGTAACAAATAAAATTAAAAATTGAAAGTTAAAAGAAAAAGTAAATAAACAAAACTAAGAAAAATACCTAATCTAAGCAACTAGACAACTAGTAGTTGTCAATCATAAACAATCCCCGACAACGGTGCCAAAAACCTAGTGCGGGACTGAGAATTCCTACAGCTTAACCGGCAAGTGCACTGGATCATCTAAGTAATATCTCAGGTGAGTGAGGGTCGATCCCACGAGGATTGTCGGACTGAGCAAACAATGGTTACCAGTTGGACTTAGTTAGGCAAATCAGAGAATGGGTTTTTATGGTTGAAACGCATAAAATAGTAAATAAGCAAGTAAATCAACAAATAAAGGGTTTGGTGTGAAAATAGTATGAGAAAATAGTTAAGGTTTCGGAGATGTTTATCTTTCCGGATTAAAAGTTCTTACCAAATATTTTAATAATGCATGATTCATTCCATGGCAAACTGTAATTAACTAAACCCTAATCCCTTAGTAATTTGGTTTCCTCTAACCTTCATTAACCGCCACTCCTGTGATCACATAATTCTGATTAGAGGGTGAAGTACAAAAACTAGTTTATGGCCACAAAAATCCTAATTACTCAAAGCTAACAGAATTATATGTCACATATCCTAATTAGTTCAAATAATTAGCAATTTAGGAGGAATTTGTTTTCAAGTTGTTGTTCAAGCGAGATAACTCTCCCGAAAATCACAAGAACACAAGTAGAATAAGGGTCATACTCCCGTTCCACCCAAATTCATAAGATTAAGAACGAAAATAATCCTTAGAATTGAAACAATACATTAATTAAAATAGAAGAATAATAGTTCTAATCCATAGAAATAACCGAGAGGTTTAGTTGCTCATGACTTACAGAGAAAATAGGGTTCTGAAAAGTGCGGAAGAGAAAAGATAATGTTCAAACCCTCTAAGAGGAGTATCTTTTCCCTTTTATACTAACTTAATTTGATATGGAAATAAAATAAAATAATAAATCCTAAGATTCAAAGATATTGTTTGTAAATAAAAATTATAAAAAATAAAATAAAATATAACTAATAAATGCAAAATCCACTTGAGAAGCCCAAAGAGAGGGTGATTCAGACTGCTTGCTGGTTTGGCGTTTAACGCCCTAAGAGGAGCAAAGTTGCACACGCCTGAGGTCCCTTGCTAGCACTAAATGCCAGGTGGGTGTTTAGCGCTCATGGGGGTGCTGCCAACTTTTTTCCTTTTCAGCTCCAAACTCCGCTAAATTACTCCGAATTTCACCTGAAACCATAAAAACACTAAAACAATTCAAAGTAGCATCCAAATGAGATTGTTGCACTAAATAAAATCTAACTAAAAACAACTAGAAAATGACCAAAAAAAAGGGTACGGGATGCTCACATGTCACAATACCAAAATATAAGGTGTGGCGAGGCAGAACGGCAACCCAGCAGCAACGGCTCCCTCTCGTGCGTCCTGGCCGCTCGCATCTCTCTCCCCTGGCTCCCTTCGCAAACGCTCTCTCTCTCTCTCTCTCCACAGTTCGACGCAACGGCGGCAGTGAGACCCAGCGCGCCGGCGTTGTCTTCCCCCTCCTCTTCTCTTCTTCTCTGATCCTCTTCCTCTCTCCCGTGTTTGTGTGTGTGGTTACTGATGGAATAAGGGAAATGGAAAAAAATGGGTGTGCGGTGGGGAAAGGAAAACCAAATAGTAGGGTTAAGTCAAAATTAAGTTTAGGATTTTAATTTGGGGATTTGTGGGTAAATAGATTAGGGTAATTTTAATAAAATTGGGGCATAGAGTATTAATTTAAAATCAAAATAAATTTCTAAAATTACTTTAATTGTATTAAAAATACTATTTGGTTTCGAATCAAGTACTCTAATTGAAATTATAAGATAATAAGATTAATTTTCTTTATTCCTAAAACCTAAAGTATTAAATCATAAAAATATGACTTATTTGAATTAAATCATATAAAAATTCTTATTATTTCATAACTACCAAATTTATAATTTAAATATAGAAAATAATTCAATAATTGTAAGATTAGATAAAATTCTAATTTAAATAGCCAAATTTCATTATTTTTAAATTTTTAAAATTTTAAATTGAAAATAGGAAAATAATCCATAATTATAGAGTTTGGATAAAAATCTTAATTTATTTCAAATCCAATTAATCAAGTCTGCCTTTAATTATCTTTAATAATAAAAAAATTCTGAAATTAATTCATAATAAGACTTTTCAAAAGTTCTAGGTCTTACAATCGGCGCCGAGCCTGACACAGGGGAGAGAAAGAACCCGCGGGAGAGAAACTCGTCACTGCCGCTGTCGTGGCTTCCTCGCCGTCGCCGTTGTTGGGTAGTCACCGGAGGGAGCCGTCGTTGTCAGCGCCGCCGTCGCGGTTACCGCCGCCTTATTCCGGCATCTTTCCTAAGCACGGTAACTTCCCTTTTTTGGAACTCTCAATGTTAATGTTCTGTTAAAGTTTGTTAAAGAGGTTGAGATTTTGGTTACCGTAGGGTCGAGCTCCAAGGTTTTCATGTTGAAATTAAGGTTGCCGTTGAACCACCGGAGTTTCTGGCCGCTGTCGGAGCTGCCACAGGGTCAGTTCGGGATTGCGGCTGCTCTGTTCTGCTGTTACTATAAGTGTACTCTATTTCGAACCCTCGTCATTAGGTTTTCCGTTATATGTTATTAAGGTTTCTGAGATATTTATATTTTTAGGATTTAGTAACCGAGGTTGCATGTGATTTAAAGTTGTTTATGCTGTGGCGAAAATGTACGGAACTGTGAATTGAAGCTGCGGTTGAATTCGGGTTGAGAGGAAAGGAATTCGTTGACGCGTTTGGGTTATGGGCACAACTTGTGGAGGTAGGGGCTTTTTCTAAAAACTTAATTTTGTAATTGGAATTGTTATAGATTGATATGGATGTACGAAAATGCATTTTTAGTGATTATGCAAGTCTTATGAATTGTCTGGCTTGTTTTGGATGAATACGGTTTAAGTTTTAAACAGACTCATATTTTAGTATTAACTATTTTAAGAGTCATCATAATATGTGAGCTATCAGAGTGGCGCAGCCAGAAGCGTGATATTTTGATAGTTAGGGTGTTACATTATGGTATCAGAGCGGTCCTTCCTGTAGAGCCTGAGGAATGGACCGACTATGCTTCAATTGCATACTCTGAGCATCTGTCAAGTAATAGGTCTTGTTCGGATAATGAAAATTAGAGCTTTATGCACATGACGGTCTATTGTTTAGTGCCATTGGTCTTACATTATTAAAACCGTAAATAAATTTATAATCATAATAAGACTTTTCAAAAGTTCTGGGTCTTACAGTTGCTGGTTCTGTTGTTGATGGTCACAATAAAATTTATTGTTCAGTAAAATTTGTTGTAATTCTTGTTGTTGCTGGTTTGTACATTCTTGGTTGTTGTTGCTGGTTCTTTGATCTAATTTATTGTTCAATTTTTTGTAATTCTTATTGTTGCTGGTTAGTACATTCTTGGTTGTTGTTGTTGGTTATATTGTTGTTTGGTGCGCGAAAATTGAACTCACACAACTTCATCGGCAAGTGCACCAGGTCATCCAAGTAATACCTCAGGTGAGTGAGGGTCGATCCCACGAGGATTGTTGGATTGAGCAAGCTATGGTTATCCTGCAGATCTTAGTCAGGCGAATAGAAAGATAATTATTATTGTTACAAGCGCATAAAAGAAAGCAGTAAAGGATTAACGTGAAAACAATAAGGAGAAATCAGTTAAAGCTTTGGAGATACTTTATCTTTCTGGATTAATGCGTCTTACTGACTACTTCAACAATGAATGATTCATTCTATGGAAAAGCTGTAAGTGATTAACGCCATGGATCATGGTCAATTAATCTCCCTAATCCATATCAAACGCCATGGATCGTGGTCATTCAATATGAATGAGGGTGAAGCTCACGCTATTCATCCTCACTTGATCTTACTTAAAATGCCACAGACAAGGTCAGATCTTCTAGATCGGAGAATGAAGCTCAATGTTCTAGCCTTAGCGCCACAGAAACCTCATCACCCAGAACTAACCGAATTATATGTCACTTATCCGAATTAGCCTAGATGAGTTAATGGTCTAGGTGATGCATTCTCAAGCTTTAGCTCAATACTATCCGGGTCAGGACTCGTAAAGAACTCATGTAGAATAAGGGGTCATACTCTCGTTCCACCCCAGATTCATTAGATGAAGAACGACAATACATCATAGAATAGAATCAAACATATATTAAAATAGAAACGGTAATATTATTAATCCATAGGAATCAGTAGAGCTCCTAACCTTAACTTAGGAGGTTTAGTTACTCATGCTTTACAAAGAAAACTGAGAAGAAGGTGCAAAGTAATGTGCCTGTGCTTCTCCCCTCCTGGGAGGCATCCTTAATTCCTAAGTGATCTCCTCTTTAAATAGGAAATGTTAACCCTAAAGATGTTAACTTAAAATTAAAAAGTACAAAGATAAGACTAAACAAGCTAAGGAGTGCTAAAATCCACTTTGGGCCCACTTTGGTCATGTGCTTCGTATTCCTGGCGTTCAACTTAGGCTTCTGGGTGTTGAACGCCCATTAGAGGGGTGAGCATGCTATTTTCTTGATCTCTTGGTGGTGTTGAACGCCAGCTTTGGGCGTTCAACGCTGGGCTTGATCCTTCTTGGGCGTTGAACGCCAGTTTTGGGCGTTCAATGCTGGGCTTTCTCCCTTTTGGGCGTTGAACTCCAGATGTGAACGTTCAACGTCAATTTTGGGTAGTGATCTGGAAGAGAAGTATAGACTATTATATATTACTGAAAAGATCTGGAAGTTAGCTTTCCAACACCATTGAGACTGCTTCAATTGGACCTCTATAGTTCAAACTATGCTTGTTGGAATGCACGGATGTCAGAATTTGACAGCATCTGCTATCTTTTCTTCATCTCTGAACAAGACTTTGCCAATCTTGCTAACTTCGTCCCAAAATCACCTAAAATCATAGAAAAAATACAAAAACTCAAAGTAGCATCCAAATATAAATTTTTGCACTAAAACATAATAAAATTAATAAAATCTAACTAAAAACACTATGAAAATGCTATGAAAAACTGTATAAGAAATCCATTTATCATTTTTCATTTGTTATCTTTATATATATTGTTGTTCATTTGCTTTTCCAATGACAAATGATTTTAAGGAGCTTATTGAAGAGGTTCAGAAACTTGAATTATGTATGCAAAAAAAAATTGAAGTTCCTTTCATAATTTATGCGCATTGATTTATAATTTATAATTTATATTGATTTCTTTATTTTGTTTTGTAAAAATTGCACCAACTGGAGATGAATTTAGTGTGGATTCAGATTAATCATGGGGCTAGTTTAGTTGTTATTTAGTTGCTAAGTGTGTTTGTTGGTTTGTTTGGTTTTAAGATTGTATTTGTTAGACATTTTTAAGTGTGTTTGTTTTATGTTTATTTATATGTATTTGTTTTATGTTTAGTTATTCGGATGGATTGAAAATATATTAAATTTGGATGTGATGTACTCTTGTTATTTCAGTTTATTGACTATTTTAAACCTCTAGTTATTGTGATTCTTATTCTGCTAATCAGGAATTAAAAACCAAAAAAAATGACCGAACTAAACTGTTGTTGGTGCAGTTCGGTTCAGTTCGGTTGTTGTAAAAGCAGAAAACCAAACGATTGTGTGTTTGTAAGAACCAAACATATCGGTTGGTTGGTTTTTGGTCCAAAACTGAACCAAATCGAACCGATAACACCCCTACACTCTTGCATGTTGAAGCGCTGCAAGACCTTCCTCAAGTAATTTTTTGAGATAGCCAAATCTTTCTATCTTTTCTATCTCAGCAAATCTGCATCCCCAAAATCTTGTTTGTTGGTCCTAGATCCTTTATATCGAACTCTCTAGCCAACCGAGCCTTTAATTCCTGGACATAGTCTTTGTTAGGGCCTATCACCAACATGTCATCCACGTACAATAGTAGAATGATAAAATCACCATTACTAGACCTCTTGTAATAAGTACAATGGTCTGACTGAAGTCTGTTGTAATCAAGGCTAATAATGAAGGAATCAAATCTCTTGTACCAACATCACGGTGCCTGCTTTAAGCCGTACCGAGAGTTGGTTAACTTACAAACCAAGTTTTCTTTTCCTAATTCTTCAAAGACTTCTGGTTGGAGCATATATATTTCTTCTTCAAGTTCACCATGAAGAAAGACAGTCTTTATATCTAGTTGCTCTATATGTAAGTCATACACAGCACATATAGCAAGAACTACTCTTATTGTAAAAATTCTAACTATTGGAGAAAAAATTTCATTGAAATCAATACCTTTTTTCTGAGCAAATCCCTTCACCATCAGTCTTATACGATAACATTCTATCTGGTCGTGATTGTCACGCTTTATTTTGTAAACTTATTTGTTACCAATTGCTTTCCTTCTGTCCGGAAGTGGGACGAGCTCCCACGTCTTGTTTCTGCGTAGTGCTTCCATTTCTTCTTGCATGGCTGTCATCCATAAAGAAAAATCTGGACTTTCAACAGCCTCTTGAAAGGTTGATGGTTCTCCATCTCCAGTAACAAAATAATATGCATCATGGCAAGTCATGACATAGTTGGCATGGCATGATGGTTTTCTCAGTTCACGTGTTGTTCTGCGAGCTTCAGCTTGTCCTTTTACAACTTACTCAGGTTCTGCTTCAAAAGAGTCCTTTTCTCTAGACTTATCCGTCATGTATATTGTAGTATTTTGTTCAGTGCTACTATTGTTTTTTTGCTCCTTTTGCAACTCCTTTTCAGCAAATATAACATCTTTACTGATAATAACTTTATGGGCACTGGAGTCCCACAAACGATACCCCTTTACATTGTCAACATAGCCCAAGAAGATACATTTTCTTGATTTAGGATCAGGCTTTGTTCTTTCTTGGGTATTGAACGTCACATAAACAAGACATCCAAATATACGGAGAGAAGAATAATCAAGTGGCTTACCTTGCCACATCTCCATTGGAGTTTTCAACCCAATTGCTATTGACGGCAATCTATTAATCATGTAGCAAGATGTTTTGACTGCTTCTGCCCATAAAGACTTGGCTAATCCTGCAGTTCGTAACATAGCTCGAGTAATTTCTAGAAGAGTTATGTCCATCCGCTCTGCAACACCATTTTGCTAAGGTATATATGCAACTGTGAATTGTCTCCGAATACCCTCGTGCTTGCAAAATGCAATGAAATCACCATCAGTGTATTCTCCTTCATTGTCTATTCTCAAGCACTTTATTTTCTTCCCAGTTTCAAGTTCTATTCGTACTTTAAACTCCTTAAATACTGAAAATACATCTGACTTCTTCTTGATGAGGAATATCCACACTCTTTGTGAGTAGTCATCTATGAAGAAAACAAAATATTTTGCCCCTCTTAGTGATAATTCTGGTGATTCCTACATATAAGAATGAATCAAGTCTAGTATGTGGTTGCTTCTAGCGGTTGATCTTTCAAACTTCAATTTATACTGCTTGCTTGTCACACAGTGCTCACAAAAAGGTAGATTCACTGTTTTGAGTTTTGGAAGGAGATTACGTTCTGCAAGAACCTGTAGACCACATTCTGGCATAAGGCCTAATTTGCGATGCCACAACATCGTTGTGTCTTCTTGGTCTGCAGATGCAACTGATACTTCTGCATCTCGAACTGTATCTTTAGAAAGCAAGTAGAGATTGGTTGTTAGTCGTTTTGCCTTCATGATCACACAAACACCATTAGTCACCTTCAACAATCCATTTTCAATATTAATCTTGTACCCTTGAGAATCCAACAGCCCAACAGATAACAAATTTTTTCTCAGGCCATTCACATGTCTTACACCTTGAACTATATTAATGGAACCATCAAACATCTTAATTTTGATGGTACCAATTTTCACAATTTATAAGGCATAATCATCTCCCATGAGAACAGGTTCTTTTGAAACAGGTTCATAAAGTGCTAAACCACTCGTGATGTAGAGTCATGTGATATGTTGCTGCACAATCTAATAGCCAGACATCAGCTAGTAGTTTATTGTCTTCATGACCAATAGCAGCTTCGATGCACAAGACATATCCATCATTAGAGGTGTTTGCAACACAACCATGTGAGATAGTTGCATTAGAAATTTTCTCTGTTCTCTTCTTGTTAAACCAACAATCTTTTTCAAGTGCCCTTTCTTGCCACAATTGTAAGAAGTAAGGTTCTTCTTTCGAGACCTTGATCTACCACAACTTGAACTCCTACTAGAGTCACGTTCCATTGATATGCATTTCATCACTGAGAAAGCTTCTGCTTGTTTAGAACTTTTCATTTGATCATCTTTATTTTTGCGCCAACTTTCTTCTTCAATAATAGCAGTAGCAACATCATCAAATCGAAGTTGATTAGCAATATTGTTATTTGTGATATTGATGATAAGTTGATCATACGAATCTAGTAAACTTTGGAGAAGAAGTTCAGTACGTTCATTTTCTACAATTTAACACTCCATGGTTGTCAGTTGTGAAAATACAATATTAAGATTATTGATGTGATCCGTCACTGATGTAGATTCACTCATACGAAGAGTATAGAGCCTCCTTTTTATGAATATTTTATTGTGAAGTGACTTTGTCTCATACAACTTAGTTAGTGCCTCCCAAATTTCCTTTGCTGTCTGTTTCTCCAAGATGCTTGATAATACGGAATCTGCCATAGCCAAGTGTAAATTGGCAACGGCATTTCCCCCATCTCTTTCTACTTGTCATCACAAGTGCCAGTAGGCATGCCTTCTATTGCTTCTAAGCAATTCTCCTTTCTCAAAATTGCCTTGATCTTCAGTTTTCAGAGGAAAAAGTTATTCCTATTAAATTTCTCGATCTTAAATTTTGTTGCTATGATTCTGACACCAACTTGTCCTTTTGCGGTGAAAGATTAAGAACCTAAAGCTCTGATACTACTGTTAGGTACCAGAGTTAATAGGGACAAAATAACACAACTATAATTTGTGGACGAGAAATAGATTGAACTGAACAAGAGTATAGGCAATAGTGAAAATAATATGACAAAGTGGTGAAATTACAATCTCTCACAATACATAGAGAAGTCTATAATACTCTCTTACATATTATGAAAATTCATACAAAGGGATTACACATATGAGAGACCTTACTACTTTTCTCTCTAAGTTTCACTCACTAATTCTATGCAAAACATGGAATACATTAGCAAATGTCTTAACCCCCTATATATAGTATTTTGTGGAGGTGCATTTAGTTTACAAGTTGATCAAGTTGTGCAAAAAACGCACAAGTGTGTACTAGAGTTTTCTTTCACATTCATCTTTATCAAGTTGCATGATAAGTTGATAAATATCAACTTACGTAACAACTCATTCTTTGACTAAGTCAAAGATTGCAACTAAGCTAACTTATGTTCAAGTTGCAAATTTTGACTAGAACTTTGACTATGCAAGTTGGACAACTTACAAGTAATTTCATGAGTCTTCTAACTTGATAAGAACCATTTGCATCATACTTGATTTTAGGTCAAACTTAAATTCTATAATGTTCTTTAATTTTCTTAAAACTTCATCATGCTCCACTTGTATTATTTATAACATCTAGCAATTTTTATCAATTTCAAATCAAAAGAAAAATTTTGCTTTTTTTTTTCACATTTATCTCAAAAAATTCAAAATAATTTCTCAAAAATGAGTTAATATTAAACAAATACATGCCTTAAAATATACGAAAATATTATTCTCAAGCATAATAATATTCTTATAAATGTAATTTATATAACCTTAGAATAAATGCCTACTATAAACCTTGATTTATTTAATTCCTCTTTATTGACAAACAAGTGATCAATAGAGTTTAAATATGAACATGTCACAGAAACAGAGGATCAACATCATTATGTAAGTGTTGAATATACTATTACTTTACATTAGTATACATTTTTGTATTATCAGTCAAATTAAAGTGGTGGATCAATTTATAATTATTAAACTTATAATTGAAAATCAATTAAGTGTTTCAATTAAGGATGACGTTAAATCAGTAAAATTAGAAGTTTAAAAATTTAATTAAAATTTAATTAGAATTGAACCAGATATAATAAAATAATATATTTATATATAAAATATATATAGTTTAGAATAAATAATTTTTTAAAGTTTATTATTTTAAATCGATTAACTATTAAAAACATTATACTGATTCGACCGATTAATTAATTTTTTGACTAATTTTTTTAATTCTTTAACCAATTTATTATCAATCAATTTTTTATTTAAATTAGACCGATCGATTCTCATTTAATTTGATTAAACTAGTCAGTTGAATCTGATTCTGTTCCCATCACTCTTATTTATCCACATATAATGGGACTGAACTTTTATATAACCTCCCATTCACAATCAGGATTTCAATTATTGATTGCTAAGTCCTAAAATAATTGATGCATAAGCAGTAAATCACCATTAAATTAACTAGAAAAGGTGAGTCAGCTAAAAGAAGGAAAGTGATGGAAACTTGTTATGTTTTAGTATAATAAATAAGTATTTATTTGAAAAATTGTGATAAGTTTATAGTTTTTTTTTAAATATATATATATAAATTTTTAAGAAAACTTTATGATGTTTTGATAAGTTTTTTGAGAAAAAAATAAATTAAGTCTCTAAAAATTGCAATGTTATATTTATTATAAGTTTCTAATAGAATTAAAATTTTATTATTTTGTTGATCCCTATTATAGTTTCACCAAAATTTTAATTAGATTTTTATATTATTTTTTTTTAATTGGATCTTTATATTAGTTTTAATTTTGTAATTAAATCTTTTCTAGTATAAAAAATATTAGAGTTAACTAAATATTTTTCTGCAAATTGTAAGTATCTATAATCAAGAATCTAATTAAATCGTTAGCTATATGTTTTTTGAAAAAATATTTTATTAACTTTAATATTTTTGATATAAAAAATTTAATTATAAAACTAAAAATAATATAAAGACTTAATTAAAAAATATATAGATCTAATTATAAATTTAGTAAAATTATAAAGAATAATAAAATAATTAAACTTAAAATTAAATTGAGAATAAAATGATAAAACACGTCTAACAACTTAATTTTTACGGATCCATAAATTAAATAGAATGTTGCAAACTTACAATTTTTTTAAAATAGATAAAGTATTAAATTGGTCCCTACGTTTAGGCGTTATTTTGTTTTAGTTCTTAAGATTTAAAGTGTCTTATTTGAATTCAAAAAAGTTTCATTTAGTTTTAATTTAATCCCACTGTTAATTCAAAGTTAAATAATTAATGAAATATCGTACATGACAGCAGTACAAGAATAAAATCGATAATTTGGAGAACAAATATAAGTTCTAAAACACAAAATCAACCGTAGATACATTAATACATTTATTTATCATTCTTCTTAATTCTATATAGAAAATATTTCATTTAAAAAAATATTTTATTTAAATTATAAGAAAAATAATAAATAAATGTATTGATGCATTTACAGTTAATTTTGTGCTTCTGAAACTTGTATTTATTCTCTATATTATCGATCTTGTTCTTGTACTACTGTTATATAAGATATTTTGTTAATTATTTAACTTTGACTTCACAGTGAAACTATATTAAACCTAAATAAAAAATTTTTAGATTCATATAGAATACTTTAAATTTTAAAAATTAAAATAGAATTACGGCACCAATTTAGTGCTTTGTCCTTTTAAAAATTTTAGGATAGTTTACTTTTTTATTTAGTATCTATATTGGGACTACAGGATTATAATTTTCATCAGGTAATTGGTATTCATTGAATGGGCAGAAGCCCAGAAGATGAGAGAACCAGAATACCAACAAAAAAGAACGTTATGGGTGTCACGTGCATCCCACAAACCACTCATTTGCTTTATTGCTTTATTGCTTTATTGCTTGTTCTTGCTCCAGGTTGGAATCTGGGAATACAGTGTCTCGTCTGATAAGTAGTATTACAAAAAGTAGCATTGAAGTTATTTTCTCATCAATAAAATAATTTTGAACAGAATAAGGCATAATTGGCATAATTGAGGCTAAAATAACAATATCTTATTGTTTCTAAAAATTTATCATTAAAGTATGATCCTTTTTAAATTATTAGTATATGTTTAGTTTAGGGTTTAGAAGTATGAACGTACATTTAAAAATCTTAAATGTTGGACAAAATTTATTTAAATAATTTTTATTTTCAAACATACATTTATTTGAAGTAATATTTTATAATTTTTATTTTCAATTTTTACCGTTAAAAATTGATTACAAAATTTATTTTTTTAACTATCTTTATTAGTTAACTATTCTTCCTCATTTTTTTGAAATAAAAACTCATTTTTATTTTACTTTTTAACTATTCTTTTTCATCTTCTATCTTTATTTTATCTTATGTATCTTATTATTATTTTTGTTTAATTTTATAAATATATTTGTCTTTTATTATTATAGTTTATAATCATTAGATATTATCAATTATGTGTATATATATTTAATATTTTGTGTAATTTATTATAACATGCATATAATATTTAAGATAATATCTTATATAATAATATATTATAATTTAAAATTTTATAATATAAAAATTATTAAAATAATAATATTAAAAATTTAATTTAATTTTTAATTTTTAATAATTTCATATTTAAAAGTGATTTTAGTCATTGTTATTCAAATAATATTTTATCAATTATAATTACTTTTAAATTAAAATATCTAAACATAAATCACGTTAAAACAAACTCAATTATAATCAAAATTAATTCTAATATAATCAAATTAAACTTAATTCTAATTTACAGAAGCTAAACCAAACACATACCTAGTTTATATGTTACCTGTTTAATTAATTAAGAGAGCATTGTATTTTCTTTTGTATGCGATGCTGACTCGGAGACGCCAAAAGAAAACGGGTCACTGCATGGGAATAAAAAGAGACGCACTTCTAGACTTCAGTGGATGAGTGTAAATCACCCATTCTCCTTTGACACCTTCTTGCCACAATGTAGAGAAAAAAATAAAAGAGGAAACGGCCAAGTTCGATCTAAGGAAATTTAAATGAAGCACTTTGCCTCTAACAAATTTTTATTTATTCAAAGTTTTAGAGAATTATTTTTGTAAGATATATTAGTTTTTTTACTATTTTTAATTAAAATTTTAATATACGTATTGAACATATAAGTTTTGAAAAAATTTTATTATAAGATAATTAAATTCTAAAAAATATCGATATAAGATAAATTAGTTACCCTTTAAAACAATGAAAATATCAATTTGTCCAACAACAAGAATAAGGGAGTTATTCAAATAAAGACATTTAAAACGTTTTTTTTTTAAGATGTTTTTTATTAATTAAAATTTAATACATATAATCGATTAAATTGTATTATTTTTATCAAAATTAGGACAGACAAATTAATTTGACCGAAAATTGTGAATTAAATTTTAAACCGGTCTAAATTAATATTATTTTTCATAAAAAATGACTATAATATCCTTATTATAGTCATAAATCTATGACGATAGAGAAGTAAAGGGCTAGAATTTAGAATTCTCAAAATTAATATATATAATAGGAGTATTTTAGTTATTTTTTATAATAAAGATATTGTAGTCATTTTCTATAAAAAATAATATTAATTTAGATCAGTTCAAGATTTGATTCACTATTTTTTTGTTAAATTAATTTGTTTAGCCTAATTTTGACAAAAATAATATGATCTAATCGGATTATATGTGTTAAATTTTAATTACTAAAAAATATCTTTAAAAAAAATATTTTAGACGTCTTTATTTGAGTAATTCTCTAAGAATAATTCTCGAAAATTTATAAAAAATAAAAATTTATTAAAAACTAGTGTTGGATTTAAAATTTATTGAGAATTAATTTGAGTGTTTATTCAAAATATAACTAAAAGTCTAAAATATTGTAACTAGATAGTGACGTATGGATTATTAATTTGAAAATAGTGATATTTTGACGATAAATTTTAAAAACAAATAATGGAATGAAGGAAAAGAGATTGGGGCATGTGAGATTATAATTGTTATCAATCATATAGTCACACAAATATTATAATATCATGCGATTTAACATACCACCATTATTTTGATAACATATAATTGGGATAAGTATATACAAATATTTCTAAATCTGACGAGTGATCGTTGTATTTGAATCATGGCAATGTCTCTCAGGATCTGAAATTGAAGATCACGCTGACACATACCACCAAAGTAGCCCATGCTGTGTAGCACTATAATGTTAGTCTTGTTAGATGTGAAACATTCATGTAGGGTCCCTAGGCTGCATATAATTTGATAGTTTCCTATCCTTTAAGGTTTCTTGTTATTTATTCACCATTCTCATTTGTCTACAGGGATTACTATTTGGGAGTTTCCTATCCTTAAAGGTTTCTTGTTATTTATTCACCATTGCCATTTGTCTATAGGCGATTACTATTTGGGGATTACTCATCTAAATTTATTTTTAAGATCAAAATGATAGAATTAATAATTGTTAAATAATTTAAAATATTTAATTAAATTATTTAACTTGATACATGTCAATAATTTAATTATTATTTTCAAATCGACCACATCATTATTTTGTAAGAAAAAGTTCATATAATTTATTTTAATGGCTTAATAAAAAAAATTTTCGAATTTTTTAGTCCAATAGATTAATGATTGATTTATCGTTAATTGGATTTTTAGTTAAGAATTTATAACTAGTCAATAATACACAAAATAAAATTTAAATTCTCATATTCATTTAAATAAATAAATTAATTAACTATTTGATCTATGGGTGAGCACGGATAGTGGATACCCAATTATCCGTCTGAACCAAACCAATTAAATTGGTTCTGAAACCAACGGGTAATCGGGTCCAACCCGATCCAAATCGATGGCTTTTGTTAGTGATTGGTTTGGGTATCGGTTTTGGGGATGCAGAACTCGAACCAATCCGCGAACCCGATCATATATTAATTAAATAAAAAAATAAAAAAATATATATAGCTTTTCTATTAAACAATGATTATTCATTATTAATATGTTTGGATTTTAATGAGTTTAGTTTTTAATGTATTGGGTGTTTAACATGTTTGGATTATTTCTATTGATGTTACATGTTTATTGTACTTGTTGAATTTTTAAGATAAAAATTTGGTTTTTTTTTTATGAATTTCAAAGTCATTGGGTACCCAATTACTCGAACCGAACCAATTCGTTCTTAATCGATTTGATTTGATTCGGGTACATATACAAAAAAATACAAATTCGAACCAATCCAAACTAATTTTATTTTAATCGATTCAGTTCTAATTTTACTATAAACCCAAATCAAACCGATCCGTACTCACCCACCAATCTAAGTTGTTTAACTCTGTCTTTGTTAGTTGGTAGTAGTATAAATCCTTACAAAGTAAACTGCTATTCAAAAAAGAGTGAAACGGATAACTAATTGAGAAGCTATTCAAAAGTTTGTCTTCCCCTTATTTGATACCATTAAATAGAAGGGAAAAATTTGTGGTTGGTGATGTATCTTTGTACTTTTATCTTTCTTACCAACAATTAATTAACTATTTACTTTTAATATCAACCTGTATTAATTTATTTTTTATAAATTAATTATATAATTATAACAAATATCAAGTCAGTTAAGATGATAAATATCTAATGTTTTAATAAAAAATTTTGGATTCGAATCTGTAAAATAGTAAAAACATATTATAAATTATATATGATAAAAGATATTTTTTTAAAATAAATTTGTACACTAAATTTCTATTATATTCTCTTTAGATAAATATCTAGATAGATAGATAAAAAGAAAATAATCTAGTTGAACTGGGTTACGTACAATAATAATTTATGAAAGCTAGCTAGCTGCTTCTAAGTTATTTAAATGTACTACAGGGGACAGAAAACCCAAAGCAACAAAATATACCCTCTCTATTAATTAGTTGTCACTTTTATTAGTACTGCTGGTGAGTCTTGATCATTGTGTCTAAACTTTCCGTTAATAATTAAACATTTTATGCGGTACGGTATAGTAATTATATATAAAGACAAAAGCATTTCAATGATAAGTATCTGTCAGTTTTCTTTATTGCCATGCCTTAAAAGAATGTGGTAGAAATGCATGTATCATATTTTGCACTTCATTCATGTTAATCTTTACATATTATTCTTCTTTTTTCTCTATGCATGCCACCACCATAACCATATTAATCTGCACATAAATATGAATATTTGGAAATACCGTCACTCATTACTTCATACTTGGCTTAAAAATTTGGTTTCCCTTTTGTAATTATATTGGTTAGATACTTTTTTTTTCGTCTCTGAAATTTTAGTTCAAAATTAAAATCGTTTTTCGATTTTTTTAATTAATATCATCCTCACGTTATTAAATATTTTAAAATTGTTATTTTTTTAATTTTTAGATCGAAATACTCTTTATTATTATTTTTCTTCTTCACCTTTTTTGCTCACTTTATTATTCACCTCACTCTTCTCGATCTATTCTCCTTATCTAAATCTTCACTACTCACTCTTTAACCTACAACAACATCAACTATTTTTTTCTTAATTTCAAAAAATCAAACAAAGCTTACACGAGATGGTAGTACAGAACATTTCTTTTCGATCACAACTTAAAATCAACGACAGTAGAACATTCAAATTTAGAATTTATATCAACAACAACACCACATTCAAATTTAAGACAAAAAATTCAAAATTCAATCTTTCAAACTCAACCATGAGAGAGAGAGAAAGAGAGAGAGAGAAATTCAGAAAATACATGCACAATACACACAATACATGAAGGAAGAAAGAGAAACAGAGATAAGAGAAGAAAACTCAGAGAAAGAAAAGACAGAAAGAAAAGAGAGAAGAGGGATACATGAAGGAAGAAAGAGAAACAGAGATAAGAGAAGAAAACTCAGAAAAATAAAGGAGAAAAAGGAAAGAGAGAAGAGGGAGGCAACAACGGGGAGGGGTAGTACTGCTGCCGTCCATCACCGTCACGGTTGAGGGAGAAAGCATGAGTTCGTTAAGAAAGAAGCAGAGATAAAGAAATAGAGGACAAGAAATAGAGGCTGTGGAAAAGGAAGAAGAACAGAAGAGGAGGAAAGAGGAAGAAGAAGCAACGGCGTGGGAAGCTACTGCTGTTGTCGCCGTCGCAACTGTGGCTAAAAAGAGGAAAAAATCGAGGGAGGGGGAAGAGCAGATCCCCTCGCCACCAGAAGTTCGACGACGGTGATGGAGCTCATGACGACAGAGCAGCTCCCACCTTAATTAGTCACGATGCAATGGCAGCGGCCGCACTCTTTTCTGCTGTCATCTCTCTTTCACGACACGATGGCGGCTGCTGCACTCTTTCCCGCCGTCATTTCCCTCTTCTTCCTTTCCTTTCTTTTCCTTTCCTTTCGTTTCGTTTCTTCTCCCTCTTCGTTTCTCTTTTCTCTCATTTTCTCTCATCTCCTCATCTTGTCTCTCTTTACAGTCACGATGCGACGATGGTAACCGCACTCTTTTCCGCCGTCACCTCCCTCTTCTTCCTTTCCTTTTCTTTCTTCTCCTTCTATATTTCTCTCTTTTTTTGTTTTTTTTTTCCTTTTCATTTTTCTGTTTTGGGTGGGACGGGGTGGGGGTCATGGGTTGGGTGGAATGAAGTGGGGTGATAGTAGTGATAATAGAGAACGGGTATTTGTGTCATTTAAAAAATTATTATATTTAATATGACAATTTTAATACTAAATTTAATGTTAAGGATCATTTTAAACAAAAAAAAAAATCAAAGATAATTTTAATTTTGACTTAAAATATTAGGAATGAAAAAATTATTTAACCCTAAAATATATAAAAAGAATGAAGAACAAGAAGAAAAGCAAAAAATTAGTTGAGGCTTTGTTGTGGTTCACCTCCTTATCTTTAGAATTTTTCGAAAAGATAATTATTTACTTATATATGTTTTTTTTTAAATATTTATAACTTTTTATTACTTATTGATACTAATATACATATTTTATTGTCATTTTCAACCAAATAAATAATAAAAATTATTATCTATTTCTCAATTTACAAATAAGATACATCCAAAAATTATATTGAACATATTCGATGACAATATCGTTGGCAATGACAATAAAATATGTGTATTGGTATCTCATTATTATTGCAAACGAATTATGTTTGTAATATAGTTTGAATCGATATAAAAAGTAAATTCAATATAATTTATTATGATTCGAATGATATCAATTTAATTTTTTTAATTTAATTTAATTTTAGAATAATACCCTAAATAGGTCTCTAAAAAATTTACGATTGGATAGATTTATCTAGTGTATCTATTTGATTTTAAACCGTCACAAATTCAAAAAAAAAAAAAAAAAACCACTGCAAATTTTTGTTTTCCTTGTATAGTATAATTATGTTTATAAATAACATATGGTTACGTTGTATATGTGTTACTGCATGTTGAAGGTGTTCCTAATGACATGTTATAGTAATAACAATGTAATCGAGTAAATTTTTATAATAATTTTTTAGATTTATGGGATTATTTAATTTAATTTTTGTAGTTTCAATTTTACTATAGTGATTTTTTAGATTGTGTTCTATGATTTTTGAGCTCATTTTCGAGGACGACTTAGCTGTTTCAATGCTAATGTGGTTATTATAGTGGTCCCTAGATCCCACACCTTATACCTCCGTCACCCTCCTCTCTTTTCCTCCCATTCCACAACTCTTCTTATCATCCCTTCACGGCATCTCTTCTTGTCATCCTTCTTCTCTCTCTCCTCTTTTCTAATCCTCAATTCTCTCCATTCCCCCCCCCCCCCTCTCTCTCTCCTTCAATTTACCTTCCCCTACCCTCTCATCCCTCTCCTATTCTCTCCTCTATCGCCACCACACTTCATCCTCAAAGCCTCACACATAGTCTCTGTAACATCCTACCACACAGAACTTTACGTTTAAGTCGTAAAACAGAGGTGGTGTGGCATTACGACCTCTAAAAAAAACATAAATACATGTAATACTTGAAAGAATATAATATATGAGTAGTCTTAAAGGATAGTTAAAGTAAAATCGTAAATTAAAAGCGCAATGCTCAGGAAAAGGATTACTTGCGTACGAAGAAAGTTAAGGTACATAAACATATATATATACAGAAAGTGAAAATAGAAGGTTAAGAATACAAAATAACAAGCTCCTAACTCAGCCTGCGAAGCTAAGGCTGGCCGAAGAATATTTACATACATATATATATAACCTATAACCCAAAATACACAAAAAAAAACCCTAGCTTTCCATACACCTCTATGAGGTACAAAAGTAAAACAAGTCATTTGGAGAGTTCTATACATATGGTCATATATAAACAGCACAAAACATAATGTCCCAAAAGATCCACTTCGCTGCAAAAACTCCAGATGCCTAGCGAGGTGCCTCTCGACCTGTATTTGAAAAACACAAATATCCGCATGGAATAAGAACCGGAGGTTCTCAACATAGTAATGGTACCGCATACATAAGATATAAGGTTCCGGAAAAGGCAGAGGCAATCCTAGAACTCCGACACTTAGATTATAAAGCTTAAAGAACTAAAACAGAAACCATAAATAGGTGGTCTTCTAAGGTTTTAAACTTAACCATAACCTAACTAAAACCCTCAATTTCTCCACCTTTCCTCCAATCCTCCAACTCCGGTGAAATCACACAGACAAACAAGCAAACAATGACAAACACAGGTAGAATACAAGTAATGCAGATAGCAAGTATAACAAATAGCATATTAAATTCCCTTAGGCAATCCCAATTAATGCACTATCAAACAAAATACACATGTGCGCATGATGCATGCCTGCCCTATGGCTGAGGAGTCTCATCTGTTGGTTATAAAGCCAACCCGACATGTCTTGGTAGCTAACCATTGGACAGAACACCAAACACGGAGCAAGTGGGACAACGCTGCAACCCTTGCATCTTACCCGTGTACCTGGAGCAGGGAACAAACTCACCACTGCCTCTTACCCAGGTGGTGTTACAATTCTCGGCCTGAAGCAAGAGGCGACAGAACACAGCCCTTGCATCTTACCCAAAGTCTTGAACTCTAACGGAGCAAGTGGATAACACCACTGCATCTTACCCGGCTTATTGACTCTAACTCAGAGCAAGTGGATAACACCACTGCATCTTTTTCAGAGTCACATTCAGAAACACATTTTCATTATCATTACAATTCATTCTCATTCATCCATTCATTCTCAATTCATACCCGGAGGAAGTGGATAACACCACTGCGTCTTACCCGGTCACGTATATCTCAAACATAATCATTCACCATCCTCTCAATCAAACTCCTTCATTATCATCTCATAATATCATCACAATTCTCATTATATCTCATTCATTACTTGTCATCTCATCAAATTAGGTATCTCCTTCTTCAACTCCTCCGATGCCCATTTCTATCCCACTCGCTAACCCTTACTTCGTGACTCAAAACCTTACTAATAAATTTTAATCAGAGGTTTGGAAAATCATGGAAATGTTCAATAGTTCAAAAATAGTGAATTTTCATCAAAACAATGGTTTTGGAGGTTTACAGACTTACCGGGAAGGTCAAACGGTGAAAAATAGAGTTTTTATGCAAAACATGATAGTGTGCGTACGCACACAACAGAAAGGCCTTCCCAACCTGTGCGTATGCACCCTTGTGTGTGTATGCACACCCCAAATCACACTTCTTGGTCTGTGTGTACGCACAGTAGTATGCGTACGCACACACACTAGAAACTGGTTTTCTGCGCTTGGAAAAATTTCAATTTTTTGCACCTAATTTCCGACATCCATAACTTTCTCTACAAAATTTTGATTTTCACAAACTTTATACTATTTTAAAGCTCTTGAAACGATCTTTAATTTGAAATAGATTTCATTCAAATCCAAATTTTGAGACTCAAGTTATAGATTGTCGAAGTTTGTTAAAAATCTATTTTTACCCAAAAGTTCAAAACCTCTATTTTTCAAAATTCCTTTTCAAAACCAATGATTTCATATCTTAAAACAAAACCAAACATGCTTAAAATTATTCTATGTCATTTTCATTACTTCCATACAACCCAATTACTCACTTAGATTGACTTCCACTCCAAACACCCAAAATCATACCACACAACTTCATCATAAAACATTATCATCACATTACATCAACATCAACAACCAACAAAATCATCATTTATCAACTCATTTTCAATACATACAATCTCATCAATTCACTCAAAAATTTTCAACCCAAATACAATCATTATTCAACACATTTCTATAACAAACTCCACAATTCCATCAAAACCACTAAACGTTAGCATATTTGTACATTCCAATCATTCAAACATTCAATTCAATTACACAACCCACCATCCATCCAAAACACACATGGTATTTAACTAAAACCACAAAACATGCACCAAACTTACAATCCAACTTATCTTAAGTCGTCTAACCTAAGTTTTTACAAGACATTATATATTAAATATGAGAAACCAAAATCATACCTTGGCCGATTACTCCCCTAAGACAAAGACACCCAAAATGGCATGATCACAAGCCTCCAATACCAAAATTCAGCAATTAAGGCTCAATCCAAGCTTTCAATCACTTTAATTACGTTTCACAATCACATATTCACTACCTAATATACATTATCATATTTATATACCAAATTTCAATACCCAAACACATATAATCAAGGGATTCACTAGAGTTTGAGAGTCTTTACCTTACCCGTGCCTCAAGTCAATAACAACCCGCTAATTTCTCAAGCTAGTTAATTGGATCCTAAAACATCAAAAAATCAAAATCTCAACACCCACTTATACAATTTTGAAAATTTGGGGAAGGAAGAACTAAAATTAAAACTGAGAATTTCTTACCAAATTAGACATTGGGCTTTGTAGAGTTCGACACCGTAGATGCGTGGCCACAAACGGTACGGCGATCGGAGCTCGGAGCGAGAAGTTATGGCAACTTGAATGGAGGACAAGGGTTTTGCTTTTGTTCCCCTCTCCTTGAATTTGTTTCGGCGTTCCTACTGAATGAGGAGGAAGAAGGGGTTCTCTTTAAGTGTGGGTGACTTTGTGGGTTGGGCCATGGCCCCGATTTGGAGTCGGTTCGACTGGTTCAGCCGGTTCAGCTTAATTTTGGGTCAAATTTTTTTATTAAAAATTAATTTATTAATTAATTATTCGCTAATTTTACAAGGTTTACAGTCTCTACTTTGCGCCATCTCATCCATGATTATGCTTGGGATCCCGATTCCAGTTTTTATTCCCCAATTCCTTCCAATTTAGTATTCTTGTTTTTTCTTTTGTGCAAATACTCCCACCTTGATTCATCGACATGAAGTTGAATCAAAATCCTTATTTTTCAGTTGTATTTTTTTATTTGTGATTCAATTTAAAGTTTATGAAATGGCGTCGAATTTGTTGAGAGGCCTCATGAAATCGTTGAAACTCTAATCGTCAGTGATGAGCACAAGGAGTTTGAGTCTCGTGAGCACACAAATCAGTGAGCACACTGCTAAATGGATATAGGTAATCGTTTTCGTCTTAATGTCATTGTTTACAATATTTAAATGTTACATTTTCATTTAATTGGAATAAGAATAATAATTTTCGAGTTGTGTCTAATTTTGGGGGATGAAGTGTGGTGGTAGAGGAGAGAGAGAAAGGGTGAAAGAAAATAGGAGAAGTGACAGAAGATGACAGAGAGGGGAGAGAGATGACAAAAAGAGCCTAAAAGAGAAGAGTACGGTGGAGAGGGAGAGGAAGAAGAGGAGAGTGATAGAGGTACAAGGTGTGGGGTTCAAGGACCACTATCATAGCCACATCAGCACTGAAATAATTGAATTATCACTGAAAATGAGTTTAAGAATTATTACGGCGTGCCCCAAACTCAATCTGTTAAGGGATCACTATAATAAAATTGAAACTTCGATGATCAAATTAGATAATCTCATGAATTTTATAGACTATTATGAGAATTTACTTCAATGTAATCGGTGTTTGGTTATATATATATATTATAAAAATTTCAAATATAAAGACATTATCCTACTTAATAGAGTAATACAACAACTAAAGTATCTAGATTTACACCTACATATTGGGCAAAAATAAAATGGATATATACTATATAAAATGTATGAATTAATTTAAAATTTAATAATTATATAATTAAAAATTTATACAGAAGTTTGACTTTAAGTAAAATTATAAAAATAGTCTATTCAAATTTATTTATTTGATTTCATATTATTATCTTTATTTTTGTTCTTGTGAGTAGTCATGTTTATTTATTTATTTTTTAGATTATATTTAAATATTATAGTATAAATATAAAACTATTAAATAAAATATAATTTTAAATATAATATTTTAATAGTCAAAATTAACATTTAATTTTTTAATTTTATTTTTTATGACTCACGATAATATTATATATTTTTAATAATGTTGCAACTAAATAATATTATAAAAATATAAATGGTTGAAAGAAAAATAAGTAATACATGAATGATATAATTAATGAATACAATTAGACTAAAAGAGAAAAATTAAAAAAATTCTAAAGGACATGATATATAATTGAAATTATCATTCAATTTTTTAATTTATTTTTTATGACTCATGATAGTATCGTATATTTTTAACATATTACAACTAAATGATATTTAAAAATATAAATTGTTGAAAAAAATATATGATATATAGATGATATAACAAATGAATATAATTAGACCAAAATTAAAAAAAAAAAACTAAAAAATTGTAAAGGTTTAGTCTTTTAAAAATTTATTACCTAATACATATGTTTAGCAAACTAAAAAAAAAGAGTTGTGGTCATCAATTGAATTTTTCAAATATTTGTGCAAATATTAGTAAGAATGGAGAAAAAAGAATAAGAGACATGCTATTATGTGAAAAGAAGAGATAAAAAAGTGTGAAGTGAATGTTGATTTATATAAAAAACATAAGAATAACTAAGTATGAAAGAAGAGGATATGTTTTATTACTCAATTTATACCTATTAAAGAAAAATAGCATTAATATCGAAACTATATAGTATCTTATATAAGAGTAAAGAGTAAGAGAATATAAAAAATATAGAGTAACCTAAAAAAAATAAATAATATAATAAGAGTGAAAAGGAAAATAAAAAAGATTTTTAAGTTGTAATTCTATGAAATAATCATAAGAAAGAGTGAGTATAAAAGAGAATGAGTTATGTTTATATCTAACAAAAAAAATAATATTAACATTAAAAGCATATAATGTCTTATATAAAAGTAATCTAAAGAAAAATAAATGTCATGAGAGTAAGAAGAAAAATGAAAAAGAATCCTAAATTATAATAATGAAGTATATGAGAAGTAGAAATAAAATATTTAAAAATAATTTATTTAAAACAAAAGAATTAAAAAATAATTTAATTAGATAAGTGATAAATAAATTATGCCAATTAGTATATAATATATGTTAATATGGCATAATATTAAAAAATTAAAAGATTAAAAAATATTAAAATATTATTTTTAATTCTGTTTTAATATATTATAATTTGAAGTATTGTGGTAGTGAAGATGTTAAACTTATATATAGAAGATTCTCATGGAACAAAATTCTATTAAACTATTCATACTAACAACCTTTTTTTTATATTATTGCCAAGGCTTCTTTCAGTGTTTCAAATTTGAGTAGTTCTGTGGACTATACTATGGTTACATGGAGAAAATATCAAGTTTTAGAGACATGGAAAATATTTGAATTAAACCAAGTTGAAATGTTCATACGAAGAGTATTTGACTATTTTCAGCATTTATTGAACTTGAAACCTCGTCTAATGACAGATAACTTTGACCAATGCCCTAAATCCTATTATTGAAGTTGAAACGTTTATGACAACTTTGACCAATGCAATTCTGATTCAGTTTTGGTTACCTGTAAAGTTTATTAAGCATTCCAATTATATGTTAATTATATTAGAAATCTATGCCTAAGTTCTTTATAACAGATCTCACTGAATGATTTTTAGAGAATCTAGTACCTATGATTATTTGTACTTGTCTTTTTGTTTATGCATAAAATTTCTTATGTTGCTTTATGAATCGAAAACTCTCATATGAAAAAAAATTCTTTTAATTTTTTTTCTCAATTATTTAGTAAAATATAATTTTTTATTATTTAATATTTTTTTACATATTTTTTTTAGTTTTATTTAAAAAATATAAAATAAGAAATCATACTTTATCAAATAATTAAAAAAATTGAGAAGATTTATTCTTCTATCTGTTTAATTCTAATCTTCAGATACTTGCTTTTAATTTTGGTTAGTACATTTTTTTTTCTTAATATTTGTAAAATGATTTTGTTAAAAATTTTAAAACTCAATTCGTTTCTCTTTTAGATTATTGCAAATATCAACTAACATGAAAATATCTAAAAATTCTCTCTCTCTCTCTCTCTCTCTCTCTCTCTCTCTCTCTCTCTCTCTCTCTCTCTCTCTCTCTCTCTCTCTCTCTCTCTCTCTCTCTCTCTCTCTCTCTCTCTCTCTCTCTCTCTCTCTCTCTCTCTCTCTCTCTCTCTCTCTCTCTCGGGCGGAACTTTTTATCCGTTGGAAAGTGAAATTGGGCCAATGCTGAAATTAGATGAATCTGAGGATAGGGCTTTTTTGCTTTTTTAAAATTTTCAAATGTCATTTAGCAAGGTGTAAAAAACCTCTTTCTTTTGTTCTTTTTTTTTCCCTCTTGTTTTTATCCATCTTGCTGGCAGTGAATTGGGTTATAAAACTTTTATTATGTTCATTTTTAAGCTGCGGAAAGCATGCTTTTCATCTTGAATTAAAGAATCAGGAAATCAAATTGAAATGAAAAGGAAAAAAAAAACAATATTTTAAAACAAAATGAGTTGTTTAAAAAAAAATTATTTTTTAAAGAAAATGAAAGGGTCTATAAATTCAAGTATAAGAAACGATTTATTCATGCATTGTGAGCTTCTTCAAGCATTTCAAGTGCCAAAAATAAATAAATAAATAAATAAAGGACAAAATCTTGTATATGAAGAAGAGAGAAAAAAATCCAGAAATGGTGGATAGTGGAGAGTAGAGAGTGTAAAATCCAGTTAATTAATAACTAATTAGCTCATAAATGAGAATTTATTTTAGAAAGTCAAAAATGTGATTTTTATGGCTTAATATGATAGAGGAGATTGAGACGAGAATTTTGAAACTAATTTTATAGAAATCGGCCCAAGATTGGATCGAACAGGCCAAACCGAGCCAACCAGACCCATATTGGGCCCTTGGCCCAACATAACTAAACCAAAAATCCTAATTTTCAGGACTCTCTCTCCTCACTAAGCACTCATTCACGCTGAAAATGGAAGCACAAGGGGGAAGAACACTCTCTCAAGTTCTAACCCTTGGTTGATCTTCAAACCACCATAACTTTTGATCTAAAGCTCCGATTGTCGCATCGTTTGCGGCCACGCGTTCACTGTGAAGAGCTCTACAAAACTCACTACTTTATTCTTGAGGTAAGCCACGATTTGATCTCAGTTATTTATCCCTTAATTTCGAATTTCATGGAGAAAGTGTTGAGATTTTGGGCTCTTTGATGTTATAGGACCCAACTCTCTTGAAGGAGAAGATTAATCTTGTCTCCTTGAACCTTGGGTGTGGTAAGACTCTCAACCCTAGTATAATTTGTTGTTCTATGATGTTTGGGTATTGAGTTGTTGTGTTAGATGTGATAATTGTGGCTTAGGTAGTGTGTATGTGAATATTGGAGCTTGATTGAGATTTTAGAAAGCTTGGAAAAGGGCTTTGGTGTGATAAAAATCTGTTCTTGGAGTTGTTGAAGCTTTGAGAGCTTGTGGAAAAGTAATTTGGAAGTGCTCCGGTTGAGCGGAAAAAATCGGCTAACGTATGGTCTCGGTTTCCTGTATCTAAAATGTAATGTGGTGTAAAAACTTAGGCTAGAGGCCCTAAGGTAGGCATTGAATTGTTGATGTTGAATGGTTGAGATATATTATGTGGTTATATATCTGATTATGATTATTGATGCCTTGATGGTATGATGCATGAGAGATATGCATGTTGTGATATATGCTTGATGATTGATAGAGGTTGAATTGTGGGTGAAACCATGGTGATGGTGAGTATGATATTGATTATGTGTAATGATGATTGATTGGAAATGGTATTGTTGAAAATTGGGATGAGGAAGGATGTATGACATGTAATGTGTGTTTGAATTTTAGCCTCTTGATTGAGATGGGTTAAATGGTGGGATGGTGGTTATGATTTGATAAAAATATCAATGTATGAGTTGAGGAGGCTTGAAGTGATTTTTGGTATGTTTTGGTGGATTTAAAAAGGGTTGGAATTGGCTTGTTTTAAAAATGGCACTTTGTGATTTTGTATGAAAATGTGGTTTTTGGGCATACTTTAATGAGGCATAACTTGGACTCCCGATCCCCGATTTGCGCAAAATTTGTTTAGAAATAAAATTGGATCCGGGATGTTTATGTCATTTAAAGAACGGGTGAAAAATGATTTGAAACGAAGAAGTTATGCTCGTCAGAAGATTGGGATTTGAAACTATGAATTCTGCAGCTTTTAACTTAGTAAAATTTTTGGCAGAACGCACTCCCACGCGTAGGCGTGGCCGACGCGCACGCGTCGTTTTCAAAGTTTCACTCCCCACGCGTGCGCGTCGCCCACGCGTATGCGTCGATGAGCAAAAATAGTTGCCCAGCCAAAATTCCCGAGAGTTGTGCCAGTTTTGTGCTTGGGGCACAAAACACACCCACGCGTAGGCGTCACTTGGTTTTTCTTCCATCCACGCGTGCGCGTGGAGGGACGCGTACGCATCGGTGTGTTTTGAGGCATTCCATGCGTGCGCGTGGATGACGCGCACGCGTGACCCTATTTTCATCCCAAAGTTAATTTTTGAGTTTTTCAAGCCAAATTTCATACTTTTAAGCCTCCGATCTCACCCCTTATGTCTTAAATCATTATGATATGCCTAGCAATGAGAAAGGAGCTAGGGGATGTGGTAACTTGTGAATGAAGAAAGGGGAAAATTTATGATCAATGATGATCAAAGATGATTATACGAGATACGGAGGATGGCGGTGGAAGTGCTGTATGTGCCATGAGCCGAAGGGCTGTATTTGTTAATAAATTGGCTGGTTCTGGATTGAACTATGAGCCGGATGGCTGAGTTATTGCCGAGTTACGATGGAGCCATTATTGATTATGGCTGAGTATGATTGCATATATGCGTATTGAATGAAATGTGAATGTTGCACTTCCACTATCTGAGATACGAGTTTTCCTGGGTGAAAGGAGTGACTAGCCACCACGTGCTCCAGGTGAAGACTCGATACTCTGCTGACCCTATGTCGTAAGTGTGGCCGAACACTGTGAAAGTTCCGGATGAGCTCACCCCCGTATATAAATTGTATTGAATATAACTCGAGTTGGGATGCACGACAGAGGGACAGTCCAATGGTTAGCTACCAGGACTTGTCGAGTTGGCTATATAACCGACAGATGATATCATCAGCCATTAGGGACAGTCATTCATCATATACATATTATTGAATTGTTTGGAACTGCCTAATTGACTGCATATTACTTGCTAATTGCCTAAATGCCATATCTGTTTCCTATTTGTATATCTTCTTGTCTGATATAACTGTGTTTGTCATATTATATTATTGCTGGCGGTTGGGAGGTCTGAAGGACTTGGAAAGGGAAGTAATAGATAGACTGAAGAATCTTTAGTCAGTTGCCATTTATAGTTTAGTCTGTTTATAAGCTTTGATTTATCTGATGGAAGTTCTAGGATTGCCTTCGGCTTTCCCAGGACAATACATGTTAGATATGTGGGTACTGTTACTATACTGAGAACCTCCGGTTCTCACCCATGCGGATTTTGTGGTTTTCAGATGCAGGACGTGAGGCTTCTCGATGAAGCATGCTGGAGTTCTTCTGGATTTAGCGAAGATCCTTGTTTTCGGGACTTTACTTCGGTTTCATGTTTTTGCTTAGTGGTGTACGAAATTGTGATCTCAATGGCGCCAAAAACTTGGTACGCACGTTCATAATCTCAACTTCTTTTTCACAACTCCGCACAACTAACCAGCAAGTGCACTGGATCGTCCAAGTAATAAACCTTACGTGAGTAAGGGTTGATCCCACGGAGATTGTTGGCTTGAAGCAAGCTATGGTCATCTTGTAAATCTCAGTCAGGCAGATTCAAATGGTTATGAGGTTTTGATAATTAAAATATAAATAAAATATAAAATAAGATAGAAATACTTATGTAATTTATTGGTGAGAATTTCAGATAAGCGTATAGAGATGCTTTACTCCTTCTGAATCTCTGCTTTCCTACTGCCTTCATTCAATCATTCATACTCCTTTCCATGGAAAACTGTGTATTGGGGGATCACCGTTGTCAAAGGATACCGTCCGTTCTCTCAGTGAAAATGGTCCAAATGCACTGTCACCGCACGGCTAATCATCTGTCAGTTCTCGATCATGTTGGACTAGGATCCATTGATCCTTTTGCGTCTGTCACTACGCCCAACACTCGCGAGTTTGAAGCTCGTCACAGTCATCCCATCCTAGATCCTACTCGGAATACCACAGATAAGGTTTAGACTTTCCGGATCTCAAGAATGCTGCCAATTGATTCTAGCTTATACCACGAAGACTCCGATCTTTCGGAATGGAGGCTAAGAGATACACACTCAAGCTATTGTAGATAGAATGGAAGTGGTTGTCAGGCACGCGTTCATAGGTGAGAATGATGATGAGTGTCACGGATCATCATATTCATCAGGTTGAAGTGCGAGTGAATATCTTGGAATAGGAATAAGCTTGAATTGAATAGAAAAACAATAGTACTTTGCATTAATTTATGAGGAACAGCAGAGCTCCACACCTTAATCTATGGGGTGTAGAAACTCCACCGTTGAAAATACATAAGTGAAAATATGCTGAGCATGGCCGAATGGCCAGCCTCTCAAGTCTAGGGACTAAACGTCCAAAGATGTAAAATAAATCACTAAAAGTAGTTTTTATACTAAACTAGTAACTAGGGTTACAGAAAATGAGTAAATGATGCAGAAATCCACTTTCGGGCCCACTTGGTGTGTGTTTGGGCTGAGCATTGAGCTTTACACGTGTAGAGACTTCTCTTGGAGTTAAACGCCAGGTTGCAGCCTGTTTGTGGCATTTAACTCTGGTTTGTAACCTATTTCTGGCGTTTAACTTCAGAATAGGGTAGGAAGTTGGCGTTTGAACGCCAGTTTGCGTTGTCAAAACTCGGGCAAAGTATGGACTATTATATATTGCTGGAAAGCCCTGGATGTCTACGTTCTAACGCAATTGAGAGCGTGCTAATTGGGTTTCTGTAGCTCTAGAAAATTCATTTCGAGTGCAGGGAGGTCAGAATCCAACAGCATTTGCAGTCCTTTTTCAGCCTCTGAATCAGATTTTTGCTCAGGTCCCTCAATTTCAGCCAGAAAATACCTGAAATCACAGAAAAATACACAAACTCATAGTAAAGTCTAGAAATGTGATTTTTATTTAAAAACTAATAAAAATATAATAAAAAGTAACTAAAAATACTAAAAACTACCTAAAAACAATGCCAAAAAGCGTATAAATTATCAGCTCATCACAACACCAAACTTAAATTATTGCTTGTCCCCAAGCAACTGAAAATAAAATAGGATAAAAAGAAGAGAATATACTATAAATTCCAAAATATCAATGAAACTTAGCTCCAATTAGATGAGCGGGACTGGTAGCTTTTTGCCTCTAAACAGTTTTGGCATCTCACTTTATCCTTTGAAGTTCAGAATGATTGGCATTTATAGGAACTCAGAATTTAGATAGTGTTATTAATTCTCCTAGTTCAGTATGTTGATTCTTGAACACAGCTACTTTATGAGTCTTGGCCGTGGCCCTAAGCACTTTGTTTTCCAGTATTACCACCGGATACATAAATGCCACAGACACATAACTAGGTGAACCTTTTTAGATTGTGACTCAGTTTTGCTAGAGTCCCCAATTAGAGGTGTCCAGTGTTCTTAAGCACACTCTTTTTGCTTTGGATCACGAATTTAACCGCTCAGTCTCAAGCTTTTCACTTGACACCTTCACGCCACAAGCACATGGTTAGGGACAGCTTGGTTTAGCCGCTTAGGCCAGGATTTTATTTCTTTTGGCCCTTCTATCCATTAATGCTCAAAGCCTTGGATCCTTTTTTACCCTTGCCTTTTAGTTTAAAGGGTTACTGGCTTTTTGCTCTTGCCTTTTGGTTTAAAGAGCTCTTGGCTTTTTCTGCTTGCTTTTTCTTTTTCTTTTTTTTTTCTTTTTTCGCAAGCTTTTGCTTTTTCACTGCTTTTTCTTGCTTCAAGAATCAATTTTATGATTTTTCAGATTATCAATAACATTTTTCCTTTTTCATTATTCTTTCAAGAGCCAATAATTTTAACATTCATAAACAACAAATTCAAAAGACATATTCACTGTTCAAGCATTCATTTAGAAAACAAAAAGTATTATCACCACATCAAAATAATTAAACTAATCTCAAGGATGAATTCAAAATTCATGTACTTCTTGTTCTTTTGCATTTAGAACAATTTTTTATTTAAGAAAGGTGATGGATTCATAGGACATTCATAGCTTTAAGGCATAGACACTAGACACTAATGATCATGTAATAAAGACACAAACATAAATAAACATAAAGCATAGAGAATGAAAACAGAGAAAAGAAATAAATAGACAAGGAGACTTATGGAACGGGTCCACCTTAGTGAGGGTGGCGTTTTCTTCCTCTTGAAGAACTAATGGTGCTCTTGAGCTCTTCTATGTCTTTTCCTTGCCTTTGTTGCTCCTCCCTCATAGCTCTTTGATCTTCTCTAATCTCATGGAGAATGATGGAGTGCTCTTGGTGCTCCACCCTTAGTTGTCCTATGTTAGAACTTAATTCTCCTAGGGAGGTGTTAATTTGCTCCCAATAGTTTTGTGGAGGAAAGTGCATCCCTTGAGACATCTCAGGGATTTCATGATGAGGAATTTCCTCATGCTCTTGTTGAGGTCCATGAGTGGACTCTCTTGTTTGCTCCATCCTCTTTTTAGTGATGGGCTTGTCCTCTTCAATGAGGATGTCTCCCTCTATGACAATCGCAGTCGAATTGCAGAGGTGACAAATGAGGTGACGAAAGGCTAACCTTGCCAAAGTGGAGGACTTGTCAGCCACCTTGTAGAGTTCTTAAGGTATAATCTCATGAACTTCCACTTTCTCTCTATTCATGATGCTATGGATCATGATTGCTCGGTCTATAGTAACTTTAGACCGGTTGCTAGTGGGAATGACTGAGCGTTGGATGAACTCCAACCATTCCCTAGCCACTGGCTTGAGGTCAAGCCTTCTTAATTGAACCGGCTTGCCTCTTGAGTCAATTTTTCATTGAGCTCCTTCCACACATATGTCCATGAGGACTTGGTCTAATCTTTGATCAAAGTTGACCCTTCTAGTGTAGGGGCGTGCATTTTCTTGCATCATTGGCAAGTTGAACACCAACCTTACATTTTTCAGACTGAAATCTAAGTATTTCCCCCGAACCATTGTAAGCCAATTCTTTGGGTTTGGGTTCATACTTTGATCATGGTTCCTAGTGATCCATGCGTTTGCATAGAACTCTTGAACCATTAAGATTCCGACTTGTTGAATAGGATTGGAGAGAACTTCCCATCCTCTTCTTCTAATCTCATGTCGGATCTCCAGATACTCACTCCTTTTGAGCTTGAAAGGGACCTCAGGGATCACCTTCTTCTTAGTCACAACTTCATAGAAGTGGTCTTGATGGACCTTTGAGATGAATCTTTCCATCTTCCATGACTCAGAGGTGGAAGCAATTGCCTTCCCTTTCCTCTTTCTTGAGGTTTCTTTGGCCTTAGGTGCCATTAATGGTTATGGAAAAATAAAAAGCAATGCTTTTATCACACCAAACTTAAAAGGTTTGCTCGTCCCCGAGCAAAGAAGAAAGAATGAAGGAGAAAAAGAAGAAAATAGAGGAGATGGAGGGAGAGGGTGAATTCGGCCAAGGGGGGTATAAGGTGTTTGTGATGTGTGAAATTGAAGGAGGGATGAGGGGTAGATATAGGAGTGGGGGGAGGGTTAGGTTCGTGTATTTGAGGCTGGGTTTGGGAAGAGATATGGAGGTGATTGGTGAAGGGTATTTAGGGAAGAGTGTTATGAAAAGGTGTGAAGAAGAGATAAGAAGAGGTGGGGTAGGTGGGGATCCTATGGGGTCCATAGATCCTGAGGGGTCAAAGACTTAGCATCCCTGCTCCATTGAGGCGTGTAAATGCCCTTAGAGTGCAATCCTGGTGTTTAACGCCAGACTGCTGCTTGTTTCTGGCATTTAACGCCAGCTTTTCTCCCTTTATTGGCGTTTAACGCCAAGTTGGTGCTTGTTTCTGGCGTTTAACGCCAGCTTGATGCTTCTTTTTGGCGTTAAACGCCAGTCTAATGCTTCTTACTGGCGTTTAAACGCCAGTAAGCTCTTCCTCCAGGGTGAGCTATTTTTAATGCTGTTTTTCATTCTATTTTTGATTTTTTAGTTGTTTTTGTGACTTCACATGATCATCAACCTAAAGAAAACATAAAATAACAATGGAAAATAAATAGATATAATTAAATAACATTAGGTTGCCTCCCAATAAGCGCTTCTTTAATGTCAATAGCTTAACAATGAGCTCTCATGGAGCCTTACAGATAATCAGAGCAAGGTTGGGGCCTCTCAACACCAAACTTAGAGTTTGGTTGTGGCCTCCCAACACCAAACTTAGAGTTTGAATGTGGGAGTTTTGTTTGACTCTGTATTGAGAGAAGTTTTTCATGCTTCCTCTCCATGGTTACAGAAAGAGAACCTTGAGTCTTAAATACAAGGTAGTCCTCATTTAACTGAAGGACCAACTCTCCTCTGTCAACATCAATCACAGCTTTTGCTGTGGCTAGGAAGGGTCTGCCAAGGATGATGGATTCATCCTCATCCTTCCCAGTGTCTAGGATTATGAAATCAGTAGGGATGTAAAGGCCTTCAACCTTCATTAGCACGTCCTTTACTAATCCATAAGTCTGTTTCATTGATTTGTTTGCCATCTCTAGTGAGATTCTTGAAGCTTGTACCTCAAAGATTCTCAGTTTCTCCATTACAGAGAGTGGCATGAGGTTTATTCCTGACCCCAGGTCACACAGAGCCTTCGCAAAGGTTATGGTGCCTATGGTACAAGGTATGAAGAATTTTTCGGGATCCGGTTTCTTCTGCGGTAATGTCTGCCTCATTAATGCATTCAGTTCATTGGTGAAAATAAGGGGGTTCATCCTCCCAAGTCTCAATACCAAATAACTTGACATTCAGCTTCATGATTGCTCCTAGATATTTAGCAACTTGCTCTTCAGTGATGTCTTCATCCTCTTCAGAGGAAGAATATTCATCAGAGCTCATGAATGGCAGAAGAAAGTTCAATGGAATCTCTATGGTCTCTGTATGAGCCTCAGATTCTTTTGGTTCCTCAAAGGAAAACTCCTTTCTGTCCAGAGGACGTCCCATGAGGCTTTTCTCATTGGGACTCACGTCCTCCTCACTCTCTCCAGGTTCGGCCATGTTGGTCATGGTTATGACCTTGCACTCTCTCTTGGGATTTTCTTCTGTATTGCTTGGGAGAGTACTGGGAGGAGTTTCAGTAATCTTCTTACTCAGCTGACCCACCTGTGCCTCCAAATTTCTAATGGAGGACCTTGTTTCATTCATGAAACTTAGTGTGATCTTGGATAGATCAGAGACTATGGTTGCCAAGTCAGAATGGCTCTGTTCAGAATTCTCTGTCTGTTGCTGAGAAGATGATGGAAAAGGCTTGTTATTGCTAAACCTATTTCTTCCACCATTATTATTGAAGCCTTGTTGAGGCTTCTGTTGGTCCTTCCATGAGAAATTTGGATGATTTCTCCATGAAGGATTATAGGTGTTTCCATAGGGTTCTCCCATGTAATTCACCTCTGCCATTGCAGGGTTCTTAGGATCATAAGCTTCTTCTTCAGAAGATGCTTCTTTAGTGCTGTTGGATGCAGCTTGCAATCCATTCAGACTCTGAGAAATCATATTGACTTACTGAGTCAATATTTTGTTCTGAGCCAATATGGCATTCAGAGTATCAATTTCAAGAACTCCCTTCTTCTGAGGCGTCCCATTGTTCACAGGACTCCTCTCAGAGGTGTACATGAACTGGTTATTTGCAACCATTTCAATGAGTTCCTGAGCTTCTGCAGGTATTTTCAGATGAAGAGATCCTCCTGCAGAATAGTCCAATAACATTTTTGACAACTCAGACAAACCATCATAGAAGATATATATGATGCTCCATTCTGGAAGCATGTCAGTAGGACACCTTTTGATCAATTGCTTATATCTTTCCCAAACTTCATAGACGGACTCACCTTCCTTCTGTCTGAAGGTTTGGATTTTCACTCTAAGCTTGCTCATCTTTTGAGGTGGAAAGAATTTGGCCAGGAAAGCACTGACCAGCTTTTCCCAAGAGTTTAGACTTTTCTTAGGTTGTGAATCCAACCATGTTCTAGCTCTGTCTCTTACAGCAAAAGGGAAAAGTATAAGCCTGTAGACCTCGGGATCAACTCCATTGGTCTTGACAGTGTCACAGATTTGCAAGAATTCAGCTAAGAACTGATGAGGATCTTCCAATGGAAGTCCATAAAACTTACAATTCTGTTGCATTAGAGAAATTAATTGAGGCTTAAGCTCAAAGTTGTTTGCTCCAATGGCAGGAATTGAGATGCTTCTTCCATAGAAGTCAGAAGAGGGTGCAATAAAGTCACCAAGCAACTTCCTTGCATCTCCACCATTGTTATTGGGTTCGGCCATGTCTCCTTCTTAATTGAAAATTTCTGTCAGGTCCTCTCCAGAGGGTTGTGCTTTAGCTTCTCTTAGTTTCCTCTTAAGAGTCCTTTTAGGTTCAGGATCAACTTCAATAAGAATATCTTTATCCCTGTTCCTGCTCATATGAAAAAGAAGAGAACAGAAAAGAAGAGGAATCCTCTATGTCACAGTATAGAGATTCCTTTATGTGAGTAGAAGAAGAGAAGAATAGAAGAAGGAGAAGAGAAAAATTCGAACACAGAGAAGAATAGGGGTTCGAATTATGAGTAGAAGAGAAGTGTTAGTAGATAAATAAATAAATAGAAAGAGATGAGAGAGAGAAGAATTCGAATTTAAATTAAAATAAAAAGAAAAAAATTTTTGTTTTTATTTTAATTATTAGTTAGAATTCGAAAATTAAAAACAGAAATATGATTAAATTAAAATTTAAAACAATTAGTTAACTAAAAGGAATTTTGAAAAAATGGGGATGAGTTTTCGAAAATTAGAGAGAAAAAATTTGTTAGGTGGTTGTGAAAAAGATATTATTGAAATAGAAAACTTTTAAAATCAAACAAAAAGTTAAGTAGTTAGTTGAAAAAGATTTGAAAATCAAATTTGAAAAGATAACAAGTTATAAAAGATTTTGAAAATTGATTTTTGGAAAAGATATGATTGAAAATCATTTTGAAAAAGATTTGAAAAAAAATTTAAAAAGATATGATTTTTAAAATTAAAGTTAATTACTTGACTAACAAGAAACAAAAGATATGATTCTAAAATTTAAAGATTGAACCTTTCTTACTAGGCAAGTAACAAACTTAAAATTTTTGAATCAATCACATTAATTGTTAGCATTAATTTTGAAAATATGAAATAGAAATAAGAAAAAGATTTTGAAAATAAATTTTGAAAATTTCAAAAATATGAAAGAAAAAATGAAAAAGATTTTATTTTTGAAAAAGATTTGAAAAAGATAGAATTTTTAAATTGAAAATTTGACTTGACTAATAAGAAACAATTAAATTTTAAAACTTTATGACTAAATCAATCCAAATTTTTGAAATTTATGAGCAAAATAAGGGAAAGATATTTTTTTTATTTTTGAATTTTTGATGAAGAAAGAGAAAAACAACAAAAAGATGCAAAACATAAAATTTTAGGATTAAAACTAATAATGCATGCAAGAACACTTTGAATGTCAAGATGAATACCAAGAACACTTTGAAGATCATGATGAACATCAAGAACTTATTTTTAAAAATTTTTAAGAAAAGAAAAACATGCAAGACACCAAACTTAGAAATTTTCAAACTTTAGACATTAACAAATTGAAAATGCATATGAAAAACAAGAAAAGATACAAAACAAGAAAATGCAAAGATCAAATAAGAAAATTCATCAAGAACAACTTGAAGATCATGAAGAACATTATGCATGAGTTTTCGAAAATTTTAGTGAAAAGTTAAAAAGATGCAATTGACACCAAACTTATAATTTGACACTAGATTCAAACAAGAAACACAAAATTATTTTTGGTTTTATGATTTTATTAAATTTTTTTGGATTTTTCGAAAATTATTTTGAAAAAGTAAAATAAGGATTTCAAAAATTTTTAATAAGAATTCCAGGAATCATGCAATGTTAGTCTAAAGTTCCAGTCCAGGAATTAGGCATGGCTTACTAGCCAGCCAAGCTTTCAGTGAAAGCTCCGGTCCAAAACACTAGACATGGCCAATGGCCAGCCAAGCTTTAGCATATCATTACATACAACAGCTAAATTGCTGAGAAAGACAAAGAAGCTCTTCTAAGGATAGTTGAAACCTCGGTCCAAAAGATTAGACATGGCTTAATAGCCAGCCAGGATTCAACATATCTCATGAAACTCTAAAATTCATTCTTAAAAATTCTGAAGTCATAGAATAATTTATTTTTTTAAAAATTTTTCGAAAAAAATAATAAAAACAAAAAGCTTAAAATTAAAATAAAATTACCTAATCTGAGCAACAAGATGAACCGTCAGTTGTCCAAACTCGAACAATCCCCGGCAACGGCGCCAAAAACTTGGTGCATGAAATTGTGATCTCAACGGCGCCAAAAACTTGGTACGCACGTTCATAATCTCAACTTCTTTTTCACAACTCCACACAACTAACCAGCAAGTGCACTGGGTCGTCCAAGTAATAAACCTTACGTGAGTAAGGGTTGATCCCATGGAGATTGTCGGCTTGAAGCAAGATATGGTCAATTTGTAAATCTCAGTCAGGCAGATTCAAATGGTTATGAGGTTTTGATAATTAAAATATAAATAAAATACAAAATAAGATAGAAATACTTATGTAATTCATTGGTGAGAATTTCATATAAGTGTATGGAGATGCTTTACTCCTTCTGAATCTCTCCTTTCCTACTGCCTTCATTCAATCATTCATACTCCTTTCCATAGCAAGCTGTATGTTGGGGGATCACCATTGTCAATGGCTACCGTTCGTCCTCTCAGTAAAAATGGTCCAAATGCGCTGTCACCGCACGGCTAATCATCTGTTGATTCTCGATCATGTTGGAATAGGATCCATTGATCCTTTTGCGTCTGTCACTACGCCCAACACTTACGAGTTTAAAGCTCGTCACAATCATCCCATCCCAGATCCTACTCGAAATACCACAGATAAGGTTTAGACTTTGTGGATCTCAAGAATGCTGCCAATTGATTCTAGCTTATACCACGAAGACTCCGATCTTTCGGAATGGAGGCTAAGAGATACACACTCAAGCTATTGCAGATAGAACAGAAGTGATTGTCAGGCACGCGTTCATAGGTGATAATGATGATGAGTGTCACGGATCATCACATTCATCAGGTTGAAGTGCGAGTGAATATCTTGGAATAAGAATAAGCTTGAATTGAATAGAAAAACAATACTACTTTGCATTAATTCATGAGGAACAGCAGAGCTCCACACCTTAATCTATGGGGTGTAGAAACTCCACCGTTGAAAATACATAAGTGAAAATATGCTGAGCATGGCCAAATGGCCAGCCTCTCAAGTCTAGGGACTAAACATCCAAAGATGTAAAATAAATCACTAAAAGTAGTTTTTATACTAAACTAGTAACTAGGGTTACAGAAAATGAGTAAATGATGCAGAAATCCACTTTCGGGCCCACTTGGTGTGTGTTTGGACTGAGCATTGAGCTTTACACGTGTAGAGACTTCTCTTGGAGTTAAACGCCAGGTTGCAGCCTGTTTGTGGCATTTAACTCTGGTTTGTAACCTGTTTCTGGCGTTTAACTTCAGAATAGGGCAGGAAGTTGGCGTTTGAACGCCAGTTTGCATCGTTAAAACTCGGGCAAAGTATGGACTATTATATATTGCTGAAAAGTCCTGGATGTCTACTTTCCAACACAATTGAGAGCGTGCCAATTGGGTTTCTGTAACTCCAGAAAATCTATTTCGAGTGCAGGGAGGTCAGAATCCAACAGCATCTGCAGTCATTTTTCAGCCTCTGAATTAGATTTTTGCTCAGGTCCCTCAATTTCAGTCAGAAAATACCTGAAATCACAGAAAAACACACAAACTCATAGTAAAGTTCAGAAATGTGATTTTATTTAAAAACTAATAAAATATAATAAAAAGTAACTAAAACATACTAAAAACTACCTAAAAACAATGCCAAAAAGCGTATAAATTATCCGCTCATCACTTAGATACTTTTATCTCCACTAAATAATGTATATGAATATACTGTTTTGACTCATTTTAGAGGTTATTTTGGAGAATAGGTTTTGTATTTCGCCCTTTGGGTTTCTTTTGGGTTTCTTGCTTTATATATTTACATGTATATATTTCTATGCTCGGACCGGTTTTCTTCGCAACCGGATCTTGAGTTTTGGATATTTGTGTTTTTGGCACTCTTTGGATATATTCTTGTGTTAGCTTATCTCTTATCTGTTTCGTTACGTTATCGATTGGAGTGTTGCGCTTTTTTATTTAACGGTTTTGTTTTATCCATTTTCTTCAAAGGCTTCTAGCTATAATCATTCTTCACAATACTATATGTACTAAATTTTATTTTTAGAGGTCGTAATACCTCGTCACCTCTATCTTATGACTTAAGCATAAGGCTCTGTGTGGTAGGTGTTACAGAGAAAAAGGAAGAAGAAATTGCGAAGGTAATGGTAGCTTATGAATGTACCATAATGGCTAAATTGTATCACATACACGTGACTAGTTAGATTTGTGCATGAGAATTCAACTTTTTTTTATTATTTTTACACTATATTATTTGATTTTCAAAGTGGATTTTACTAAAGTTCAAAAGACGGTAAATTTAAAGAAATTGATTCGTATTTTATAGGGGTGTATATGATCTAGTCTAATTTAAAGATTTGGTCCAAATCTGAATATTTTAGGAGTTTATTTGGTGTGATTGCATCGGTTTAGGGTCGAGTAAGGTTTTCAAAAATAGACTCAGTCCATGTGCACTTTAAGGCTGCGTTTGTTTCTGAGAAGAAAACAAGACAAGATACTGAGAACAAGAACAAAAGACAGACACAATTTGGTGTTCTTGTATTCTGTTTAGTGATAAATTAGAACAAATTATGAAAATTCAATTTATTCTCATTTTTTTATTTAAAAAATTTGAGAAGAAAAATATAATAATAAAAAATATAATTATAAAAAATTAACAAGAATAATGAAAGAAAAAATAAAAAATAAGTTGTATCCCTTGTTAGTGTTTCTGTGTCCTTTCTGCCAGGATGGACACAAAATACACTAATTCAGTGTCTCTGGACACAATGTCTTTGTCTATGTCTCATCTGTCAAACACGATTTTGTGTCTCTGTCCCTGTCTCTGAAAAGAAACGCAGCCTAAGAGAACTAAAAAAGGTATATATATTTTAAATTAATTCTAATATTATGTTATATTAATTATAAACTTATTATTTTATTTTTAATTACACTCGTTGAATTAAAAAATAGATAAAAAAAACATCAAATTAGAATTTGTGGACAAATTCAATTTCAAATATAGATATTAACTTCTTAATAACAAATTTTTTTTTTATAAATAAATATATCATAAATAAATTTTTTTATAAATAATTTTTTTATAACTTATTGTTAAAGTTTTAAAGGCCTAATTTTTACCCGATTTGAACCTGGTATAATTGTGACTCGAAAATGTTTAAATTTCATTGAATTTGGGGTCGAATTAGTCAGTTAAAATCTAATAAAAAATAAATCCAGTATATATTTAGAGTCGGATCTAAATTAAGATAAACTTAATTTTACCAAATTCATGTACATTCTTAGTATTTTATACCATTATTCAATGTTAGTATTATAATTTCGAAAATGCAATGAAATAATTGACAACATTTTTATTATATATATATAAAATAGTACCGAAATAAATACTTATAGATAATTGATCAAGATGTTAATTATAAAATTATATATTGAGTTCGAATAATTTGTTATTTTACGAGAAAGGAATCGGCTCAAATATAAATAAAGGAAATAATAATGAAAATCATGAGAAATTAAAAGCTACGTACAAAATTATTTATGCAAATGAAAACGATGGAGGAGAAGCCCGCAATATAAACAAAGAGAAATATTTTTCAATCTTTACTTAGTTAATATTAATTAATTTTAGAGTTTAATATTTATAATTTAAAATTTACGATAAATAAAATAATTTAAAAAATTAAGTAATATTAACATATAAAAAATATGCGAACTACTCAGATAAAGATGCTTGAAACATTTTTTTTAAAGATGTTTTTTAATAATTGAAATTTAATACATATAATTATTAAATAATATTATTTTTGTCAAAATTAGATTAGACAAATTAATTTGGCTAAAAAATCAATAAACTACATCTTGAACTAGTCTAAATTAATATTTTTTATAAAAAATGACTAAAATACTATTATTATTGTTGTTGTTGTTGTTGTTACATAAAATTTTGAGAATCCTAAATTTTAACCTTTTTTTTTCCTGTGCCAGATTAGGATTTATGATTCTCAAAATTAAAAGATATATATAATAAGAATATTTTAGTTATTTTTTATAAAAAAAAATATTAATTGAGACCGATTCAATATTTGATTTATCGATTTTTCAGTCAAATAAATTTATTTGATCTATTTTTAACAAAAAATAATACAATTTAATTAATTATATGTATTAAATTTTAATTATTAATAAATATTTTAAAAAAAATTTTAATATTTTTATCTGAGTGACTCTAAAAAATATTAAATATTAATTACCTAACATTGCTTGTAAATAAATTATGCCATCTGAATTCAAGTAGTGCAAAATGACCGCAGAGATTCTCCAATCCATTCAAGCCTGGAAGGCTGGAACCTCGAAATACTTCACATCCGAAATTAAGAGGGTTTTCAAGCTGTCATCACATTCCCCTTCCCCACTCTCACTTTTTAATCACAAATTTAACGACGTCGCGTTTACACTGCTTCTTCGTAACTCGTACACCTAACAAATTTAGTTACTATGTATAGTTACCATCCTACACACCTTGGGATTCTAAGTTTGTTTCTAATCTCTCATATTGCGCATGAATTCCTGCTTCACAATTTGACCCCTTTTTGTTTGCTTTCCATGTTCCTGCCTTGCTAATCTCGTTTCACTAACATTTGGAAGGAAATTAAACTAATCTGGAAATATTAAACTAAGTAATTTAATATTAGTAGTAGTCTTGTATTTGTATACATTTTCCTAAGCTACATGGCAACAACAACGAGGACCAATTTAGTTCTACACAATTACACACATCAATTTCTATTGCTAACGCCAACAGGGAAAAAGACAAGAACAGGGAGCAGTTATTAAACATTATAACGTATGAGGTTACGTCTCTACTAATAAATAAATTGAAAAAAAAAAGGTGAATAATTGAGAAACAGGTAGTGTTTGAATCTTATGAGTTATGATGGTGGCTAAATCCACTTAACCATGTGAGTTCCATGTAGACGTTTACCAGAGACACGAGGAAGTTTGAGTTGCGTTATGGTGGTGGCAGTGGGCGGCGTTGAAGAGGCGGGAAAAGCGGCTCCGGCGATAATAGAAAGCGCGTTTGAGCCTAGAGAAGATGAGCAGCCTCAACCTCCGAGCAGACCTTAACCGTAACCAAACGACTTTCTTGACTCTGAACAAAGAGCCTTTGATTCTATCCACTAGACTCTTCTTTCGGCAGAACTGGTAGCTTCTCAGGAACACCTGTCTCTTCTCAATCATGGTGTAGCTCTGCTCCGGGTAGTAGTAGTTGTATCCAATGGATGACTCACTTCTGAACAGTGGATTCTTCACACTCACACCCTCCATGATTATTATTCGATCTCGCTACTATGAACAAACGAAAAAGATACATATATATATATATATTAGAAAAGAAAGAACGTGGTGTGTGTAGTGTGCAAGTGCAACAGTAGAAATTCAACGCACCTGGTTTTGTGTTTGCTTTGTTTGTTATGCGTTCCGATTTAGCTTGCAACTGTTGAAGGTAAAGTCTAATTAGACAACTCATTCGTTGGTGTGCTCCTTTTTTTTCTTCTTTACCTTCTTCCCTCAATGACTTGGGGTGTCTGTTGCCTGTTGCCTGTTGCCACTTGCCACTTGCATTATTATTTGAAGCACTTTAACACGTGGACAGCCTGATAAGCCGTTGTTCTTTTAGACGGAGGGTCACGTGCCTTTTGTGTTCTTCATATATTTGACCACAATTCCCCCTTTCCCCTACCCCCCCCCCCCCCCCTCTTTCCTCCTCTTCTCTCATAATTTAATTCCTTTCTTTTACTCAATTATGGATTAAAAAATAAGGGAAAAAAAAAAAAACAGACCAACTAGTAGCACATAAGGATGAGAGATTGCTCGTTAATATTTGGACGGGTTAATTTTTCAATAAAAAAATTTAGTTTTTGATTAATGAACTTTAAAAAAAAATAAGACTTAGTATGTGTATAAATAAAAATTTAAATTTCTAACAATAGATACAATAATAATAAAGCACTATTTTCTTTTTTTACATGTTACGATAATATATAAATACTTTTTTTTTTCTCTTTTTTATATGTACGTTACTACATATATTAGTAATATATATATATGAATTATTTCTATTATATTGAGATATTAATTGTAGTGAATATTAATATTATATTTATTTATTTATATTTTTTATTTTTATTTATTTATTTATTTATTTATTTTACAATACGTTATAAGTACGAGACTCTAATCAAAATTTAAGAAGACTCGGGTAATAAATTTTCATTATGTCAGAACTCTCTCATCTTAGATTTAATGCTTTTGATATATCTAAAAATAACTACTTATCATAGATACTAGATGTCTAGATGCTAAATCTATCTTGATTTAATAAATCTTGGAGATACCATGATATATCTGTGGAAAAGATTTACATCACGAATGAAATTATGTGGGAAAAAGATAACTGATAATGACATGTTAAAAAAAATTTTTCGACCTTCCATGTCTCGAATGTGCTCCTATAGCAACAGTATCGAGAAAAAGAATTTAAAAAATATTCTAAGCTAATTTCTTGCCTTCTTGTTGCTGAACGTAACAATGAGTTGCTTTTAAAAAATCATGAAGCGCGTCCAACTGGCGCCGCCCTATTTCCTGAAGTAAATACGGTAAATCATTACCGTATAAGAGGTAAATGGCAAAGTTTTGGTAATAAAAAAAATTATGGAATGAAGAAAAATTATATTCACAAGAAAGGATCTCACCAGAAGTGGGATCAAGAAAGAAATAATGAACAAAATAAATCAACAGAGGATAAATGTTTTCGTTGTGGTGGAAAGGGCCATTGGTCGCGTACCTGTCGTATCCCAAGGCACCTAGTCGATCTTTATCAAGCATCTTTGAAAAAGGATGATAAAGGAAATGAGACGAATTTTGTTTCAAAATATGTTACTGAAAATTACACTACTCATTATAAAGTATCTGATTTCTTTGAGGATTCTGAAGAAAATATTAGCCATTTGATCAATGATGGAATAGTTTAATATATGGGTTTGTTAAGTACTCATATAAATAAATAATATAAGAAACTTCTTGTTAAGTTTTATTTTGAATTTCAAGTATGATGTATATAAATAATGTTTAATAAAATATTTATGTTTATGAATTTTAAAATTACTAAATGTGCTAAGTTCTAAAATAATAATAATAAAATTTTTAGTATATGATATTATGTACAATACTTTTTAAAAAAACAATCAAGAAAATAATTTTACTGTGCATATATTTTTACTCATTTTATTATTATTATTTGTCTTTGAAGAAAATGATAATGATATATAATGAAGAAGTTTGCCTTGCGGATAGTGCAGGTTCGCATACCATTCTCAAAAGTAATATATATTTTACTCATCTTGTGCCAAAAGAAGAATATGTTAATACTATTATTGTCTCAAACAATGTGATAGAAGGTTCCGAAAGAACTATAATTTTATTTTCCAGAGGAACAAAATTCATAGTAAATAATGCACTATTATTTACTAAGTCTCTAAGAAACTTGTTAAGTTTTAAAGATATTCCTCGAAATGGATATCATATTGAAACAATGAATGGGGAAAATTATGAGTACTTCTATATCACACTCATGATTGAAATAAAAAGATTATATTAGAAAAGTTACCCTCACTTTTGTTTGAGTTATATTATACTAAAATTAGTATAATTGAATCACATGCCAGTGTAAACCCGAAGTTTACTAGCCCAAATGAATTTATAATTTGGCATGATCGATTGGGTCATCCGAGAACAACCATGATGTGGAGAATTATTGAAAACTCCTATGGACATTCACTAAAGAACCAGAAGATTTTTAAATCTAGTGAATTCTGTTGTGCTGCATGTTCTCAAGGAAAGCTAATTTTAAGGCCATCACCAGTAAAGATTAGGTTTGAGTCCTCTGAATTCTTGGAAAGGATTCAAGCGATATATGTGGACCTATTCATCCATCATGTGGATCTTTTAGATATTTTATGATCTTAATAGACGCATCTTCGAAATGGTCACATGTGTGCTTATTGTCTTCTCGCAACCTGACGTTTGCGAGATTACTTGCTCAAATTATTCGATTAAAAGCACATTTTCCAAAAAATCCAATCAAAATAATTCGTCTTGATAATGCTGGTGAATTTACTTCCCAATCCTTTAATGCTTATTGTATGGCTAACGGAATAAGCGTTGAACATCCAGTAGCTCATGTTCACACACAAAATAGGTTAGCAGAATCACTTATTAAATGCCTCCAATTAATTGCTAGACCCTTACTTATGAGAACAAATCTCCCAATCTTGACTTGGGGCATGCTATTTTACCTATCGCAGCACTTATTCGTTTGAGGTCAACAAGTTACCATCAGTTCTTTCTTATGCAATTAGCTTTTGGCCAGCAGCCAAATATTTTCCATTTAAGAATATTTGGGTGTGCGATATATGTTTTCATTACACCACCTTCTCGTACCAAAATAGGACCCCAAATAAATTGGGGATATATGTTGGATATAATTCTCCATCTATAGTAAGGTATCTTGAAATACAAACTGGAAATGTGTTTAAAGCTCGATTTGCAGACTGTCATTTTGATGAATCAAAATTTTTAACATTAGGGGGAGAGAACAAGCTTCTTGAAAGGAACTTAATTGGAATACATCATCCTTGATGCATTTAGATTCTCGATCAGGGCAATGTGAATTAGAAGTTTAAAAGATTATACATTTGCAAAGAATAGCAAATGTGATGATATTATCTAAGATTCTGAATGCATGATATGAACAGTGCATATTTCAATTTGAATCAAAGGATGTTGATGTATGAGGAACAAGAATTTAGAGAACTATTATGAATTCTCTGAAGAAAATAAAAGCTTAATCCTCGAAGCAAAAGAAACAACAAAAGAAGAATAAAAGCAAGGTCCAAGGCTATGAGCATCAATGACTAGGGAGGTCAGACATGATTAAAAGCTCAAAGAGTTATTTCCCTAGTCATATGTTTGTGGTGTAAATGTGCCAAGTAATCCTTGAGACAGAGCACTAAGAGTCGAGATCAAGTGCATTTAACAGAGTATTCCAAAGGCTTTGAGCACCACTGTCTGGGAGCAACTGAAAGAAAAATTAGAACCAAAAGAGAGTTTCCCAGTCAAGTGTTTGTGGTGTTTTTGTGTCAAGTGCAACTTGAGACAAAACATTTAAAGTCACGGCTAGGCTCAAGGTGAAAAGCATCAAAGAAAAGAGAATGAAATAAAATTTACTGTGTTCAAGGATTAAGCCAAAGTATAAAGGCCAGGGAATTCATAATATCATCCGGAATCTAATTCCAAATGACAGTGACATTCCTTTGATTCGAAGGATAGTGAGATGCCAAAACTATTCAGAATTGCAGTATATAAACTCCACTCTAAGAAGACACAGGAGCTTAATTGAACACTCACTTCTCATGCAAATTCACATCCTGAGCCTATATTAATTTTGGTTGCTTGAGGACAAGTAAGAATTCAAGTTTGATGTTGTGATGCGTGAGCATCTTTTCTATCTTTTCCTAGTGAATTTGCATTCGAATTGTTAAGTTTAATCAAGATTTAAATATATTTTAGCTACTATGGATGCTACTTTGAGTTGTGTGCAATTCTGTTTATTTCAAGTAGCATTTGGTTGGATTTAATGGAGTTTTCGCAGAAAAAGAGAAGAAAGTGAATGATGCTGTCAACTCTGACCTCCTTGCACTTCAATGGGAATAACTTGAGTTACAAAGATCCAATTGACGCGGTTCTAGTGGTATTGAAAATCTAACTTTCAGAGCTTTCCAACGATATATAATAGTCTACACTTTCTATAAATGACACACGGCCATGGTGGCACCTAACTTAGGATTTCCTAAGTTAGGCACCAGGATGAAGGAATGCACATAATCAAGCTGCCAATGCAGCGCCTAACTTGGGATTATCCAAGTTAGGCGCCAGCTCAAGAGAAAGGAGTGGTCCCCGCGTCTATAATGATGATGGCAACGAAGATTTTATTAATTTTGATTAAAAATTTATTTTATTTACAAATAGGAAGAGATATTATTTAGTTTTAGAAAATATATTTTACATTAATTAGGATTAGATATAAAAAGGGAAAAGAATCAGCCCTTCGGGCTCTTCGCTATTCTCTCTTACCTCATTCCGTACTTTATAGTTTTATAGAATCCTTGTTTTCTCTCGAACCATGAGCAACTAAACCTCCACTGTTAAGGTTAGGAGCTCTGTTTATTCTATAAATTAATACTATTATTCTATAAATTAATACTATTACTGTTCTATTTTAATTCATGTATTGATTTCAATTTCAAGAATTGTTTTCATTCTTTATCTTATGAATCTGGGTGAAACGGAAGTATGACCCTTGTTCTAATTGATTTCTTGTAAAACTTGGAAAAGCTCTTTGCTTGAACAACAGCTTGAAAGTAATTTCTCCTAAATTTCTAATTATCTGGATTTAACGGGATACGTGACATATAATTCTCTTATATTTGACTAATTAGGATTTCTGTGGTATATAAACTAGAATTAAACTTAACCCTCTAATTGGAATCAAGTGACCAAAGAATTGGCGGTTGATGAAGGTTAGAGGAGACTAAAAAGGTCTAAGGAACTAGGGTTTAGTCACATATAGTTTGTCATGAATTGAATCTTGCATGATTAAAAAAGTTGGTAGGAAAAGTTAATCCGAAAAATAAATATCTCTGAAACCTTAACTGTTTTCTTCTGTATATTTCACATTCCATTTACTGGTTACTTTTTGATTTCTAAATTTACTGTTTTAATGCAATTGAGACCCAAATACTATTTTCTGTCTGTCTAACTAAGTAAATCACGCAATCATTGTGGCTTAGTCCATCAATCCTCGTGGGATCGACCCTCATTCACTTGAGGTACTACTTGGTACGACCCGGTGCACTTGCCGATTAGTTTATGGGTTATAAATTCCTCACTAGTAGGCCTGTCGGTTCCAAAGACAAAAATTCTCAAAAAAGAAAAGAGGTAAATACTATTCTTATTGAAAAAGATAAAGACATAGTAAAGACACCTGCAATTGTCCAAAATTCTGATATAGTTTTGACGCTAGAAGACGTTTAGGTACCTGAAAATTGTGAAAATGATGAGATCTCGATAAATTATGTCTTTACAAGAGAAAAATGGGATCGAAATAAGACAATTGTCAATGAAATATTTACATATAATGTGGCATTAAATATCATGCATGAAAGTAAGGATCTTGAGCCAAGAATAGTCGAAGAATGTCGACAAAGGAATGATTGGCCAAAATGGAAAGAAGCTATGAAGGCTAAGTTAGACTCACTTGCAAAACGTGAAGTCTTTGGGCCTATAGTCCGTACACCAGAAGATGTAAAACTTGTTGATACAGATGGGTATTTATGAGAAAACAAAATCAGAAAACTGAAGTTGTATGCTACAAAGCTTGACTTGTGGCACAAGGTTTTTCACAAAGGCCTGGTATAAATTATGAAGAAATATATTTTCCTGTAGTGCATGCAATAATATTGCATTATTTGGTCAGTTTATCCGCATACCATAAACTACATATGCATTTAATAGATGTGGTAACAACCTACTTATACGGATCATTAGATCGTGATATCTATATGAAAGTTCCTGAAGGATTAAAGATATCTAGATCATCCAATGAATGTTCACAAGGGTTATACTCAACCAAATTGCAATGATCTTTATATGATCTAAAGTAATCTAGACGAATGTGGTATAATTGTCTTACTGAGTATCTGGCCAAAAATGGATTTAAGAATGATGATATCTGCCCATGTGTTTTCATAAGAAAATCTGCATCTAGATTCATTATAATTGCTGTGTATGTTGATGATTTAAATATCATTGGAACCCCTGAATAGATTCCAACAATTATAAAAGCTATAAAAGAAGAGTTTGAGATGAAAAATCTTGGAAAGACTAAAATTTGTCTCAGTATGCAAATCGAGCATACAAAAAATGGGATCTTTATTCATCAAACAACATACACAGAAAAGATCTTGAATGGATTTTATATGGATAAGCCACATCCATTAAGTACCCCAATGATTGTAAGGTCTCTAAATGTGGAAAATGATCAATTCCATCCTAAAGAAGAAAATGAAGATATCCTTAGTCCTAAAGTACCATATCTCAATGCCATTGGAGCATTAATGTACCTTGTTAATAATACTCGACTTGACATATCATTTGCGGTGAATTTACTAGCAAGATATAGTTCATCTCTAACCAGAAGACATTGGAATGGAATCAAACAAATTTTTGGATATATTCATGGAACAGTTGATATGGGTTTGCTTTATCCATATGAATCAAAGTCACAATTAGTTGGCTATGCAGATGCTGGATACTTGTTTGATCCACACAAAGGGAGATCTCAAACAGGATACCTGTTCACATATGGTGGTACAGCTATATCATGGAAGTCTACGAAACAGACGATTGCAGCAATATCCTCTAATCATGCAGAAATACTAGCGATACATGAAGCTAGTCGCGAGTGTTTTTAAATCAGGAGTTTAATCCAATATATTATGTCATCATGTGGACTAATTGATCATAATATAGCTCCAACTGTTCTACTTGAAGATAACACAGCATGCATTGCTCAACTTAAGGGTGGATACATCAAAGGTGATAGAACAAAGCATATTTCTCCCAAATTCTTCTTCACTCATGATCTTCAAAACCAAGGAATAATTGATGTCCAACAGATCCGCTCAAGCGTTAATATGGCAGACTTATTCACAAAGTCACTTCCAAAATCCTCCTTTGAAAGATTGATACATCAGATTGGGATGCGCCGATTTCGAGATATAAAATAATGTCGGCAAAAGGGGAAGACTGTACTCTTTTTTCTTGGTAATGTTTTTCTCCCCATTGGGTTTTTCTTGACAAGGTTTTTAACGAGGCATTTCCCATCATAAAGGATATTACACTCTTTTTTCTTCACTAAAATTTTGTTCCATTGGGTTTTTCTTTAGTAAGGTTTTAATAAGGCATAATCTTAAATGGTCATCCAAGGAGGAGTGTTGTGATAAGGATGAGAGATGAGTTGGATGCCCATTAATACTTGATCGGCTCAGTTTCTCGATGAAAGAGACTTTAGTTTCTGATTAATGAACTTTGAGAAAGCAAGGCTTAGTGCATGTATAAATAGAGATTTAAGCCTCTGACAATAGACACAATAATAACAAAGCACTCTTCTCTTTTTTTTACATGCTACGATAATATATAAACAATTTTCTCTCTCTTTTATATAAACGTTACTACATATATTAGTAATATATATATGAATCACTTATATTATATTGAGATATTAATTATGATAAACATTAATACTAGATTTATTTATTTACATATCTTTATTTTATATTTATTTTCTCTTCCTTATTTATTTATTTATTTATTTTACAACACAGCCAACTACATTTAACTATAAAAAAAATTAATTTCAAATAGCACCTAAAAATTACCTTAATTTCAATCTCTTTCTCATTCACAATTAAGAAAATAATCACTTTTACTCTCTCAATAGCCACAACTGTTGAGGACACACTACTTGCGCCGCTGCACGTGCTGCCGGCCGACCTTCTGCCACCGTCGTTGCAACTCAGTCGCAACACCCACTTGTTTGGAAGCAGAAGAAGGATGTGGACATGACACCGTGACGCTGCTGCAAATCAGGGACTAAGACTGACCATCGTGTGACCCGACATATCCATCCTCCACGCCACCTACTACCACAAATCATCTACCTGAAGCCACCCATCGTCGCAGATCATCCACCGCGAAGGTGCGATGCTGCACTCAGTCAAAAGCAGAAGAAGGTTGCATATCACCCCTACCGAGGAGACCGCCACACGTCCGCTGCTGTTGCCGCACCCAAGGTCTCGTGATGAAACGATGAGAAAGAAAAGCAACTCTTCTTTTCGGTTTTGGACGATTCTTTTTACTAATTTTGGATTTTTTTTTATGTTTTGGATGTTTCTTTTTTTTAGGTTTTGAATGACTTTTTTAATAGTTTTAGATGTTTCTAGTGTTTGAATGTTCTTTTCTCAATTTTTTATATTTCGTTTTGCTATGTTTTGAAATTTTTTAAATGATTTTGAATATCTCGTTTTTGTTAGGTTTTAGATGTTTCTTTTTATTACGTTTCGGATGTTTCTTTTTACTAGGGATTTTTAAAATAAATTTTGAAAAATAATTTTACAATGATTTTGGATGTTTATTATAAATTTATTATTTAGTTTTACATTTTTTTGGATATTGAATTTTTTTCATTTAGGTTTTGGATATTTAAATGATAATTTGAATTGACGTTTCCTCTAAAAATATTTTAAAAAGATTTTGGATATCTCATGTTTACTAGGTTTTGGATGTTTCATTTTGTTACATTCCAGATGTTTCTATTTATTAGAAATTTTTAAAATAATTTTAAATGTTTATTATTATTCGATTTTAGATTTTTTTTAGATTTTTAGATTTTTTTTCATTAGATTTTTGTATGTTTCTTATGATAATTTAAATTGACATTTCCTTAAAAAATAATTCAAAAAAAATATTAGTTGGTTGCATTCCTTGTTAGTTACCCAACAAAATTGAAAAAATAATCATGTTATATGTAAATTTAAAATTAGTCACCAATTAATTATTTGTATTGGAATATATTTAAAATATCTATCAAATATCATATATTTATATTAATAATCAAATTTTATAAATAGTATAATTAATCTAAATTCACGTTTATAAGTAAATTATAAATAAAAATATATAAACATATGATGCTAAAAGAATATATATTCATAAAAAAATTGATTATATTACAAAGAAATGTTTGATTATTTTATTACAAAAAAATTAATTATTCTATTATAAAAAGTTTTATTATTTACGCATATAAACGTATATAAACGCACACAAATATATATATAACAGTTAATCTGATATATAAAAATATATATATTTGTATGATAAAAAATATTTTTTATTTGTGCACCTATATATTTTATTTATTTATTTTTTATCTAAATATATATATATATATATATATATATATATATATTCATTGAATTTTAGAGTGTCTATAACTATGATAATTATGTACCTATGAAATTTTGGTAACATTTAAAAAAATATAATTAAAATTAAGGTCATATTTTTTTATTTTTTTACAAAATAGTTTCTTTTTTATTTTTAAATTTTAAAATATTGTCAACTAATTAAACACGAATAACTGTAATTTAATAGTTAAGGTCATTTTTTAGATTCTTTTCAAATATATATAATTCATTCACAAATTGACTATACCGAACCGTTCATTTGCAATCCAACCCAATTATGCTCCAAAAAGTCATTCGCGTTATGGATAGGTCTAGATTGTATAACTCACTCTAATTTCCATTTATATATTCTCTTATTTTTTGATTCCAAAAGTGAACGCAATATACACCAAACTGATTGTACACTTGATAGACAGATGGAGTATTGATTAAGATGGACAGATGGAGTATTGATTAAGGATGGCTATGACTTTTGAGTTTTGAAACGTATGGGTCAAGACAAGCACCCCATAACCTCTTCCTTCTTAATTCTTTGGGTGTAAACATTCACTTCGATCTCCAACTTTTATTTTGAGAGACAACGTAATATTTGAGAATTTAAAAATTTTAAATTGGTCTCTATCTTTATAAATTTTGGGACAACATAATCTTTCCATCGAGTTCAACACTACAAGAAATTATTGGAATAGTGACCGATTTAACAACCGATTTGGGTGGTCACTAAAACCATGATCGCTAATTAAAAAATAGTGACCAACTTCGGTCACTAAAAATTAGCGACCGATTTGTTAACAAGGCCACCAAACCCTCACTAAAGAGTATCAGTCGCTAACAAAATCGATCTCTGAGTAAATCGATCACTAAATAGCCGCCAACTTTTCAGTCGCTAAATCGGTCGTTAATTTGCGACCAGTGTTTCGGTCTCCAATTCGCGACCGTTATTTCGATTGCTAAATCAGTCGCTAATTTGTGACCAACATTTCAGTCTCTAATTTGATCGCTAAGTGTGGACCTGTATTTTAGCAACCAACATTTCAGTCGCTAAATCGATTGCTAGTTAACAACTAAGCATTTTAATGACTAAATTTTCATAGCTGATCCTAATTTTTTAATTATCATTTTTACTAAATTTTTATATTTAGGCCATCAAAAATAAATTCAAATTGATACTACACAAATTACAATTATTTGAATCAAATAAAATCAGATTAAAAAATAAAATAAAATTAATATAATTCATTTTAACGCTGATACATTAATCCTCTATACAACTTGGTTGGCTTACTTCATCAATTAGTCAATTCTAAATTTACCATATCAACATTTTAATAAACCACCTAAATATTCAACTCTTTAATCCTTTGTTACCTCCTGTCCAAATCAATCAACCAAAATACTTAGAGCTTTTTTTTTTTTTGAAAGCTTCCTGGCAAAATAAATAAATATACATGTAACTCTACATCTGGTAAATGTTATTTTATCTCCAAGGTCGAATCACTTGTATGATCTAAAAATACACATTAGTTAGGACATTATTTTACAAATAAATCTTTGTATGATCCTCCATGCATCAATGATAGATATGCGGAATACGGATAAGATACCCGATAGATATTATTTCTGTAACAATTTCTAGTTATATTCTAGGACAATATTATAGGTTTCTTCCTCTTGACCGAATCTGTAACCTTCATTAGCAGATTCATTTTCTGTGGTTTCCCTAATTAAACTAGAAGTTACCAAGGAACCGTGCATTGCACTGAATAGGGAGCCGCCGAATACACCAGCTACGCCTAACATATGAAATGGATGCATAAGAATATTATGTTCAGCCTGAAATACAATCATAAAATTGAAGGTACCAGAAACCTTATCACTACCATCAGGATCCTGTGAATGGAAGACGACTGGGCGGCACCGCTCATATTCATTCATCAGACTTGAATTCTGGAAGTGGTTCATCAGTGTAGCTTTTTCTTGAATTCGTGCATATGCCAGAAAAGCAACTTTTTCACTATTAAACTTTTTCCATTTTTTTCATTAAATGTCTGCAAAATCAAACACATTACTTATAATCAAACACATTAGTTACAATAAAAAATATGCACAAATTAACATCAAGATGAAAAATTCACTGAATAGTTCCTTCAAGCATCATAGAAACGACAATTAGATTATTCCACCAAAATAAGGCACAAGAAAACCTATGAACAAATATATAATTCAAAATTAATCAAATTGATCAAACTTATTAAAACTCGTAAAATGATCAATGGCATCAAGCAAATGTGATCTTATCGAAAACACATTTTCTAGTAGGCGAATACAGTGTACGAGTGAATGCATATGAAATTTCAAATAATGAGTGTTTTCTCGTTAAAGCTGGTACCGGATCTTCAAAAAAATGAAAAAAAATTACAACTTTAACATTGACATAAGCATTGTAGAAATTAATTAATCGATAAAAATAACCAAAAGAGGAAGAACATGAAGAAAAAGACATGTTTAAAGTACCCGACACAGTAGCAAACTGAAAGAAAGGGAAATGAAGGAAATGGACAAAGCAGTTATTAAGGCTGAACTCTGAAACTAGTTACGAATGGAAGAAACTGTAACTGTAACTGAAATTAAAATTAGGACAAAACAATAACTCAAATTAGGACAATATCGCCATTTTTCATGACACAAATCAGATTGCAGTTCCTGAATTATATACTGCAGCACATATGCACAAGGAGTTAAAAAACCTTTCGGTGTTCTATCATAGCTAAACCTTGAAAACACCAAAGTATGTAGAAAAAAGAAGAAGATAAGTTTAATTTATTAAAAATATCAAGGTTCCCTTAACCAAAGCTTTAAGATAATAAACAAACATTTTGCAAGGCATTAATTTATCTCTTCATCATCTTCGTCACACAGAAATTCAGGCTAAAAAGCAATGCATTTTTTGTTTTAAAAAAAAATCCTGGCTTAGCTCCTACGAGTTTTCACTTTTCTTTTAATTTTTTCTATTTCCAAAAATAGATAGATGCAGAAAAAGCAACATATACGAATCAGATCAGAGAACGAAAAAATAAAAAATAGAGAACAAAAAAACCTGAGAACAGATCTGATTTGAGAGAAGAGCATTTTTATTTACCACTTTGAAAGAGCCTGAGCTTCTTCCTCCGTGAGCTGGCCTCCATGGAGCACATTGCTTATTCTATTCGAAGGCTACAAACAAATAAATAAAGAACAATGCAAACGACGAAAAGCGATAATTAGAAAAAGAATTTGATAAGTCAGAGAGAGAGAGAGAGAGAGAGAGAGAGAGAGAGAGAGAGAGAGAGAGAGAGAGAGAGAGAGAGAGAGAGTAATGGATGAATTTGTGAACCTGGCCAGAGCGGGTGGAGGAGGCGGGAGGTGAGGCGACGGTGAGGGGACCTCAGGAGATGGCGCCGAGATCGGAGAAGACGACGCCCACGAGACCTCAGGAGACGGCGACCCGCAGAAGATGGCAACGAAGGAGACGACAACGCACGCAGAAGACGGATGACAGTTTCTGATCGGAGAAGATGAGAATGGTGTGGGTGAGTCAGGGTTAGTGAGGTTAATTTAGATAATATCTTTTTTTTTAACTTAGCGACCACTTTTGTGACTGATTAGTTTACTAATTTTAAAATTAGCAACCGATTTAGTGACCACAATTTTAGTGACCGAATTAGAAACCAACCACGTTATTCTATTTATCTATGGATCGGTTGCAAAATCGATCGCTAAACTAAAAAATAGCGACCAATTTTGTGACCAAGAGTCCCAAGAACATTCTTTCCTTTGTTTTGGTTGCTAATTCGGTCGCTAAATTAAAACATAGCGACTGATTTTAGCGACCATTTATATTCTAATTGTATAAAACTAGTCGGTCACTAATTCGGTGGCTATTAGTGACTGATTATATTAGTCACTAAAATCAGTCGCTAAATTAACAATTAACAACCGATTTAGCGACTAGTAATTTAGCGACTAAATTAGCGACTAAACAGTTGTTCACCCTATTCCACTATCAGTTGCAAAATCGGTTGCTAAAATAAAAAATAGCGACTGCTTTTGTGACCAACAGTTCCAAAGACATTATTTCTGTTTTGGTTGCTAAATCGGTCGCTAAATAAAAAATAGCAACCGATTTTAGTGATCGATTTTATTTTGGTTGTATTTAAAATTTATCGATCGCTAATTCAGTTGCTATTAGCGACCGAATTTATTGGTCGCTAAAATCGGCCGCTGAATGTAATTTAGCGACCAATATTGATTTGGTCCTGAAAATTCTGTATCGGTCGCTAAATCGGTTGCTATTACCAACCAATTTTTTCGGTCGCTATTCCGGCACTTTTTTGTAGCGCAACGTTAAAAGCTAACAGAAAATGTCTACATAGATATTAAGAGAATGAGGTGCCCAATCTCTTGAGTTAATAACTTTGAATTGAATGGGAACTAATTTGTCCATGCTAGCGTGGCCAAAACAACGTCGTATTCCTTGTGATGAACACATCTCACTTCTAAAAAGGAGAAGAGGATTCATTTTAACCCATTAGTCATTCACAATAATTAATTACCATCAAACTCTAGCACCCATTGGTCTTCTCCCTCTCGAGCTGTTGAAGTTGCGTGGTGTTGGAGGTTTTGCTGACGGTATTGCTGACGATGCTACTGACGGTATTGTTGACGGAAGTTGAGACGGCATTGGTGGTGGGACATAGTTGAGGTAAGTTAGTTATGTTCTTTTTTTATTCATAAAAATCAAATTCTTGAGCTTTTTTGTGGTCCTGAGTCTGTAGGAGTGATCCACTATGAAAGAGACATAAACAACAGGATAGAGAATATTAAAATCAAACATGCATTGTTGATTGTGAACAAGTACATTTAACATTTGAAAAATAAATTTTTTTTTATTGCTATTGCATTCTGAGTTGTAAAAACTAGTTAATTTATTGTATAATGTTTGATAAATATATGTTTTTTACATTTTATAGATGTCTGAATTTCTTGTTGTAACTGTGTTTCACCATAGGGGAAATTTTAAAAGACAGTGATGGATTCCTTATGTATGTACATCGTCAGTAAAAAAGTTTCTATTATTAGACTTGGATTATGTGAATTTTTTTATTTACTTAGTGACATTATTTAAAGAGCTGGGGTGAGGGGTACAAGGAGATGTACTGGTTAGATGTTAGTGTCACTAACATAAAATCTGGGCTTTATGCCATTAAGGGTGATTGTGAGATAAATAAAATGAGGGTTATCAAGATGAAGAATAGAGAGAATGATGAGTTTTATATCTATTTTGAGCATGTTGTAGATGTACCAAAAATGATTAGTGATGGTTATCATGAAAGTCCAATTGAATTAAGTGTGTCATTATCATCATCATCATCATCTGATGATGATGATGATGGATATGAGAGTGTAGAAGGTGAAACATGTAAGTCTCCATTTTCTGCTTTTGATGACAGTAGCAGTGATAAGAGTGTGCCTAGGAGGGAGAAGGCTAAGAAAAAGAAACATAAGACCGGGCCACCCAGGAAGAAAGGTATTAGCCTAGATCCAAAAAAAATTGTTACACCTAGGAAGAAGATCAATAGCCAGAAACCCAAAAAAAAAAAAAGTGTTGTATCAAGGATTGCCAAAAACATTGCTGCAAGGAGGTATCTGGTGTTAAGAGAAATCATATCCTTAGCGATGGTTGGGATGGACAAGGAAGTAATGGGCAAGGAGTTGAGACTGGTTGGAAGGGAAAACAGTGATGGACTGGGTTTACATGAAACAGGCCTAAGTGCCACACCTAATGCAAACAATTATTGACGAAGTGAATTCTGACTTTGACAAGCCTCATGAGTATGAGAGTGAGGCTTTAAATAGTCCAATCTCAAGTGATAATGAAGGAGGAACATACTATGATTCATTTAATGAAGATTGTTGTAATACCCTACCACACAGAGCCTTACGCCTAGGACATAAATCAAAGGTGACAAAGCGCTACGACCTCGAAAAATAAAATACATACATATATAACAAGGATAATATATCTAGGAGCCTTAAAAGAAAGGGGGTACAATCCAAACAAAATCGAAGATGCAATGCTCACGAAAAATGATAAGGCAGAAAGCTTATACAGAAAACCAAAAGATAGATATATATAGAATTCCAATTGCTGAGAATAATCAAGTTATAGACTCAACCTGCAAAACAAAGGCCGGTCAGAATATATATATACAACCCAAAAGATAGATACAACAAATTCAACCTCTAGGAGGGACAAATACACGTTTTATACAACAGTAGAGACTATACATACATACATACATACATACATACATATATATATATATACGCTAAGTACATAATATAAAATCCCCACAAAGTAGATCTTTGCTTCTGAAAGAGTCATCTAACGCGCTTAACGAGGTGCTTCACGTCCTGCATCTGAAAAATAACATGTATGGAAAAATGGTAAAGGTGCCCACATAGATAATATATAAGGTCCCAGGAAAGCCAGATGCATTCTTAAAACTTCGTCACTCAGATTCAAACTTAAATCTTATTCTAAACTAGTAATATCAGTAATCTATCTAAGGGAATTTTGATTCTAATCTAACTCAGCACCTTCTGTCTCACCAAATCTCCTATTCACCAGTAGAACTACCCTCAGTGTCACCTTCGGCAGCATGAAGGATCTCTCAGTTGCAAAGACACACAATTCAGACAAAGAAAACACAAATATGATGCAATTACAGTAAGTAGGCCAAATAGCAGATAAGCATGACTAGTCAATTAGGCAAACCCAAGTATGCATACTCAAACAAATTATACAAATGTACAAGATGCATGTCTGCCCTATGGCCGATGAATCTCATCTGTCGGTTATCCAGCCAAACTCGACATGTTTGATAGCTAACCCTGCACAGTCCTTACGTGCGTGCAACCCCAAGCTAAAAAATCATAATCATTGAATATATATATATATATATATATGTGGAGGAGAGCTCATCCGGAAAGGTATAAGTGTTCGGCCACACTTACGATACAGGGTCAAAGGAATGAGATGTAAATAATTTATAATTTCCATCCTAGAGCAAGTGGGGCGAATCACAACCCTTGCTACTACCTAAGAAGCTCAAATTATCATAATCCGGAGCAAATGGGGAGAACCACACCCTTGCATCTACCCAGGGAGCCTCAATACCAACTAACCTAGAGCAAGTGGGCGAAACCACAACCCTTGCGTCTACCCAGGAGGTACGTTCTCATATGTACAGGAGGAACAAAGGATGGGATCCTAATCTCCCACCATCTCGTTGGAGGCAATTTTACAATACTAGGAGGAACAAAGAAGGGGATCCTCACCTTCCACCATCTCCTGGGGTTGCACTTTTAAGAAAGAGTGCTCAGATGAAAAATTATTCCTTTAAAAATCAGTTTTATAATATTAAAAATATATTTATGAAACCCTATCTTCTCTATACTCTGATATGTTCTCGTTAATTAACTCAAAACACTTCGCAAAATCACTTCTGTTAATCAACCTACAACACTCTACAACCCTAAGTCACATGCTCTAAACACAAAATAGAAATGACCTCTTTTATCTTATCAGTACACTCTCGCTCACCCTAAACGCCTAAACATTAACTAGGGAATCTCCATTTAGTAGTTATAGAGGTTTGAAAAACTAGAGGATTGTTCAAACATTCAAAAATATCATTTTCAGCCAAAACAGAGGTTTCGCGTACGTGGACATTCAAAGTTTACATCTTCGCGTACGCGTGACCCTCGTGCGTACGCGAGTCTTGTGGACAGCAGCTAAATCTCGCGTACACATGCACGTTCCTGCGTATGCATGCCTGATGAGCGGATAATTTATACGCTTTTTGGCATTGTTTTTAGTATGTTTTTAGTAGGATCTAGTTACTTTTAGGGATGTTTTTATTAGTTTTTATGTTAAACTCACATTTCTGGACTTTACTATGAGTTTGTGTGTTTTTCTGTGATTTCAGGTATTTTCTGGCTGAAATTGAGGGACTTGAGCAAAAATCAGATTCAGAGGTTGAAGAAGGACTGCTGATGCTGTTGGATTCTGACCTCCCTACACTCAGTGGATTTTCTAGAGCTACAGAACTCAAAATGGCGCGCTTCTAATTGCGTTGGAAAGTAGACATCCAGCGCTTTTCAGTAATATATAATAGTCCATACTTTGGCCGATTTTAGACGACACAAAAGGGCGTTGAACGCCAGTTCTACGCTGCAGTCCGGATTTAAACGCCAGAAACACATCACGAACCAGAGTTGAACGCCAGAAACACGTTACAAACTGGCGTTCAACTCCAAGAATGACCTCTGCATGTGTAAACTTCAAGCTCAGCCCAAGCACACACCAAGTGGACCCTGGAAGTGGATTTATACATCAATTACTTACTTTTGTAAACCCTAGTAACTAGTTTAGTATAAATAGGACTTTTTACTATTGTATTAGACATCTTGGGACGTCTAGTTCTTAGATCATGGGGGCTGGCTATTCGGCCATGCCTGAACCATTATCACTTATGTATTTTTAAACGGTAGAGTTTCTGCACTCCATAGATTAAGGTGTGGAGCTCTACTGTTCCTCATGAATTAATGCAAAGTACTACTGTTTCTCTATTCAATTCAACTTATTCCGCTTCTAAGATATTCATTCGCACTTCAATATAAATGTGATGAACGTGACAATCATCATCATTCCCCTACAAACGCGTGCCTGACAACCACTTCCGTTCCACCTTAGATTGAATGAATATCTCTTGGATCTCTTAATCAGAATCTTCGTGGTATAAGCTAGATTGATGGCGGCATTCATGAGAGTCCGGAAAGTCTAAACCTTGTCTGTGGTATTCCGAGTAGGATTCAAGGATTGAATGACTGTGACGAACTTCAAACTCGCGAGTGCTGGGCGTAGTGACAGACGCAAAAGGAGGGTGAATCCTATTCCAGTATGATCGAGAACCTCCGATGATTAGCCGTGCTGTGACAGAGCATTTGGATCTTTTTCACAAGAGGATGGGATGTAGCCATTGACAACGGTGATGCCCTTACATAAAGCTTGCCATGGAAAGGAGTAGGACTGATTGGATGAAGACAGCAGGAAAGCAGAAGTTCAGAAGAACGAAAGCATCTCTATACGCTTATCTGAAATTCTCACCAATGAATTACATAAGTATTTCTATCTTTATTTTCTATTTATTTATTATTTATTTTCGAAAACTCCATAATTATTTGATATCCGCCTGACTGAGATTTACAAGGTGACCATAGCTTGCTTCATACCAACAATCTCCGTGGGATCGACCCTTACTCACGTAAGGTTTTATTACTTGGACGACCCAGTGCACTTGCTGGTTAGTTGTGCGAAGTTGTGAAGTTATGTTTAGACCATGGTATTGTGCACCAGTTATTGGCGCTATTGCCAGGGAGAGAACGAACAACAAATTTTACAACCTCAAGAGTAACAATTTCGCATACCAAGTTTTTGGCGCCGTTGCCGGGGATTGTTCGAGTATGGACAACTGACGGTTCATCTTGTTGCTCAGATTAGGTAATTCTCTTTTTATTTTCTTTTCAAAAAAAAAAGTTTTCAAAATTCTTTCAAAAATTTTTCTTTATTTTCGTTTTTCAAAAAATTATTTTCGAAAAAAAAAATATTTTAAATTATTTTACGGCTTCAAAACTTTCAAGAATGAATTCTAGAGTTTCATGGTAACATGTTGAATCCTATCTGGCTGTAAAGCCATGTCTAAATTCCTTTGGACTGAGGATTCAACTAATCACTTTAATGCATGTAATAGCATACTAAAGCTTGGCTGGCTATTAAGTCATGTCTAACCCTCAGATTGGAGCTTTAGACTAAAGAGCACAAGATTCCTAGAATTCATATTAAAAATTTTGGAATCCTTATTTTTCTTTTTCACATTAATTTTCGAAAAATCCAAAAAAAAATTTATAAAATCATAAAAATAAAAAATATTTTGTGTTTCTTGTTTGAGTCTTGAGTCAATTTTTAAGTTTGGTGTCAATTGCATTTTTTTCAAAAAAAATTATGCATTTTTCAAAAATTCATGCATTCATAGTGTTCTTCATGATCTTCAAGTTGTTCTTGGCCAGTCTTCTTGTTTGATCTTCATATTTTCTTGTTTTGTGTCTTTTCTTGTTTTTCATATGCATTCTTGCATTCATAGTGTCTATACATGAAAAATTTCTAGGTTTGGTGTCTTGCATATTTTCTTTTCTTGAAAATTTTTCAAAAATAAGTTCTTGATGTTCATCTTGACATTCAAAGTGTTCTTGGTGTTCATCTTGACATTCATAGTGTTCTTGCATGCATCACATGTTTTGATCCAAAATTTTCATGCATTCAGTCTTTTTCATGTTTTTCTCTTTCATCATTAAAAATTCAAAAAATCAAAAAAATATCTTTCTCTTTTTCTCTCTTAAAATTTCGAAAATTTGGATTGACTCTTTCAAAAATTTTTAAAATTTAGTTGTTTCTTATGAGTCAAATCAAATTTTCAATTTAAAAATCTTATCTTTTTCAAAATCTTTTTCAAAAATCAAATCTTTTTCATTTTTCTTATTTATTTTCGAAAATATTATCAATAATTAATGTTTTGATTCAAAAATTTCAAGTTTGTTACTTACTTATTAAGAAAGATTCAAACTTTAAGTTTTAGAATCATATCTTGTGACTTCTTGTGAATCAAGTCATTAATTGTGATTTTAAAAATCAAATCTTTTTCAAAACTAATTTCAATCATATCTTTTCAAAAATATCTTTTTATCTTATCTTTTTAATCATATCTTTTTAAAACATATCTTTTTCAAAAATTTGATTTTAAAAATATCTTTTCTAACTTCTTATCTTCTTATCTTTTCAAAATTGATTTTCAAATCTTTTTCAATTAACTAATTGACTTTTTGTTTGTTTTTTATCTTTTTCAAAACTACCTAACTAACTCTCTCTCTCTAATTTTCGAAAATCTCTTCCCTCTTTTTCAAAAATTCTTTTTAATTAACTAATTGTTTCAATTTTTAATTTTAATTTTAATTTTTTCCTAATTTTCGAAAATCACTAACCCTTTTCAAAATTTTATTTTTGAAAATCTTCTTTCTCTCTCATCTCCTTCTATTTATTTATTCATCTACTAACACTTCATCTCACCCAAATTCGAACCCCCTCTTCCATCTGTGTTCGAATTTTCTCTTCTTCCCTTCCTTACATTACATTCTTTTCTTCTTCTACTCACATAGGGGAACCTCTATACCTGGGTAAAAAGGATCCCTATTATTATTATTTTTCTGTTCCCTTCTTTTTCATATGAGCAGGAGCAAGGACAAGAACATTCTTGTTGAAGCAGACCCTGAACCTGAAAGGACTCTGAAGAGGAAACTAAGAGAAGCTAAAATACAACAACCCAGAGATAACCTTACAGAAATTTTCGAACAGGAAGAGGAGATGGTAGCCAAAAATAATAATAATAATGCAAGGAGGATGCTTGGTGACTTTACTGCACCTAATTCCAATTTACATGGAAGAAGCATCTCCATCCCTACCATTGGAGCAAACAATTTTGAGCTGAAACCTCAATTAGTTTCTCTGATGCAGCAAAACTGCAAGTTTCATGGACTTCCATATGAAGATTCTTTTCAGTTCTTAACTGAATTCTTGCAGATCTGTGATACTGTTAAGACTAATGGAGTAGATCCTGAAGTCTACAGGCTCATGCTTTTCCCGTTTGCTGTAAGAGACAGAGCTAAAATATGGTTGGATTCTCAACCTAAAGATAGCCTGAACTCTTGGGATAAGCTGGTCACGGCTTTCTTAGCCAAGTTATTTCCTCCTCAAAAGCTTAGTAAGCTTAGAGTGGATGTTCAAACCTTCAGACAGAAAGAAGGTGAATCCCTCTATGAAGCTTGGGAGAGATACAAGCAACTGACCAAAAAGTGTCATTCTGACATGCTTTCAGAATGGACCATCTTGGATATATTCTATGATGGTCTGTCTGAATTAGCTAAGATGTCATTGGATACTTCTGCAGGTGGATCCATTCACCTAAAGAAAATGCCTGCAGAAGCTCAAGAACTCATTGACATGGTTGCTAATAACCAGTTTATGTACACTTCTGAGAGGAATCTTGTGAGTAATGGGACGCCTCAGAAGAAGGGAGTTCTTGAAATTGATACTCTGAATGCCATATTGGCTCAGAATAAAATATTGACTCAGAAAGTCAATATGATTTCTCAGAGTCTGAATGGAATGCAAGCTGCATCCAACAGTACTCAAGAGGCATCTTCTGAAGAAGAAGCTTATGATCCTGAGAACCCTGCAATTGCAGAGGTGAACTACATGGGTGAACCATATGGAAACACCTATAACCCCTCATGGAGAAATCACCCAAATCTCTCATGGAAGGATCAACAAAAGCCTCAACAAGGCTTTAATAATGGTGGAAGAAACAGGTTTAACAGTAGTAAACCTTTTCCATCATCCACTTAGCAACAAACAGAGAATTCTGAGCAGAATCCATCTAACTTAGCAAACTTAGTCTCTGATCTATCTAAGGCCACTCTGAGTTTCATGAATGAAACAAGGTCCTCCATTAGAAATTTGGAGGCACAAGTGGGCCAGCTGAGTAAGAAGATCACTGAAACCCCTCCTAGTGCTCTCCCAAGCAATACAGAAGAAAATCCAAAAGAAGAGTGCAAGGCCATTGATATAACCATCATGGCCGAATCCAAGGAGGAAGGGGAGGACGTGAATCCCAAGGAGGAAGACCTCCTGGGACATCCAGTGATCAACAAGGAGTTTCCCTTTGAGAAACCAAAGGACTCTGAGGCTCATCTAGAGACCATAGAGATTCCATTAAACCTCCTTACACCCTTCATGAGCTCTGATGAGTATTCTTCTTCTGAAGAGAATGAGGATGTTACTGAAGAGCAAGTTGCCAAGTTCCTTGGTGCAATCATGAAGCTGAATGCCAATTTATTTGGTAGTGAGACTTGGGGAGATGAACCTCCTCTGTTCACCAATGAACTAAATGCATTGGATCAACTGAGATTGCCTCAGAAGAAACAGGATCCTGGAAAGTTCCTAATACCTTGTACCATAGGCACCATGACCTTTGAGAAGGCTCTATGCGACCTTGGGTCAGGGATAAACCTCATGCCACTCTCTGTAATGGAGAAACTGAGAATCTTTGAGGTACAAGTTGCTAAAATCTCATTAGAGATGGCAGACAATTCCAGAAAACAGGCTTATGGACAAGTAGATGACATATTAGTAAAGGTTGAAGGCCTTTACATTCCTGCTGATTTCATAATCCTAGATACTGGGAAGGATGAGGATGAATCCATCATCCTTGGAAGACCCTTCCTAGCCACAGCAAGAGCTGTGATTGATGTTAACAGAGGTGAACTAGTCCTTCAATTGAATGGGGACTCCCTTGAGTTTAAAACTCAAGGACATCCTTCTATAAACATGGAAAAGAGGCACAGTAAGCTTCTCTCAAAACAGAGTCAACCAGAGCCCCCACAGTCAAACTCTAAGTTTGGTGTTGGGAGGCCACAACCAAACTCTAAGTTTGGTGTTGAACTCTCATATCCAAACTCTAAGTTTGGTGTTGGGAAGTCTCAACAATGCTCTGAACATCTGTGAGGCTCCATGAGAGCCCACTGTCAAGCTATTAACATTAAAGAAGCACTTGTTGGGAGGCAACCCAATTTTTATTTATCTAATTTTATTTTTATTTTATTGTTCTTTCATGTTTTATTAAGTTCATGATCATATGGAGTCACAAAATAAATAGAAAAATCAAAAATAGAATCAAAAACAGCAGAAGAAAAATCACACCCTGGAGGAAGGGCTTACTGGCGTTTAAACGCCAGTAAGGAGCATCTGGCTGGCGTTCAACGCCAGAACAGAGCATGGATCTGGAATTGAACGCCCAAAACAAGCAGCATCCTAGCGTTCAGACGCCAGGAATGCACACTGAGGAAAGCTGGCGCTGAACGCCAGAAACAAGCATGAAGCTGGCGTTCAACGCCAGAATTGCATGCAAAGGCATTTTACATGCCTAATTGGTGCAGGGATGCAAATCCTTGACACCTCAGGATCTGTGGACCCCACAGGATCAACTCAGCATCTGTGGACCCCACAGGATCCCCACCTACCACCAATCACTCTCTTCCCTCTTCTCAATGTTCATCCTCTCTTCCCCATAAACCTACCTCATAAACTCCACCTACCTTCAAAATTCAAAATCAATTTCCCACCCAAACCCACCCTATATGGCCAAAACTAACCCCCTCCCCTCCCTATATAAAGCCCTTCATTCTTCCTCATTTTCACACAACACAACCCTCTTTTCCCCTTCTTGGCCGAATACACCTCTCCCTCCTCTCCTCCATATTTTCTTCTTCTTCTTCATCTATTCTTTCTTCTCTTGCTCGAGGGCGAGCAATATTCTAAGTTTGGTGTGGTAAAAGCATAAGCTTTTTGTTTCTCCATTACCATTGATGGCACCCAAGACCGGAGAATCCTCTAGAAAAGGGAAAGGGAAGACAAAAGCTTCCACCTCCGAGTCATGGGAGATGGAAAGATTCATCTCCAAAGCTCATCAATGCCATGATTTTTAACAAAGTCACGTACGCATGACATGTCCACGTACGCGAGATCACAAAATAGTGAGTAATCCTCGCGTCGCATGGCATGTCGCGTATGCATGCACCCCCTTTTCCCCAAAAAGCTGTTAAGGCTCAATAATAAGATTTTTGTACCAAACTTCGAACCCGCATAACTTTTTCGTTAATAATCATTTTTAGTCCATTCCTCAAATGTCATAAACTCCATGGATCGAATTTTCATTATAAACAAGTTTCATAAAATTTGGTGGTTTGGAAGTCAAGTTATGACTCGTCGAAGTTAGTCAAAAGTCGATTTTTACCAAAAAGGTGAAAACCTCAAAACAAAAATCTTTTGTTCCACAACCAAAACAGCACCAAACCTATCCAAACCATATTTCTTACACTCTCCATTCATACTACAACATATTAACATACAATTCCTTCAATCTATTCCAAAATTTCTTTCATGATACCTCACCAAATCCAATATCATTCATCAACATTTCGCACTATATACATACACCACATATACTCTATCAAACCAACCAATTCATTTAATAATTTCCAACAAAATCACTAATCCTCAATCTATATAATTTAATTTATCCTATAGCCAACTAGCCTAAATTTTCACATGACATTATATATTAACTTTGAGAAACCAAAACTATACCTTGGTCAATTCCTCTCTAAGCCTAAAACACCTCAAATTTCTCCATTCCTCAAGCTTCCACTTCTCCAATTAGTACTATGGCATACCAAATTGGACAAACCACAAGGGTTTAGAGTTTTGTTACCTTACCCATTGATTATTGGAGTAGAATCCAACAATTATCCAATGTTAGATTGCACCTAAACCACCAAAATCATCAAAATCACTCAATACTCATAACTAAAACGCAAATTCAGAATGGAAAAAGAAACTTGGCACAAAATATAAACTTTTTTACCACTTTGTTCAGATAGAATTAAAGAGAACTCCGAGACAAACGCGTGGCAACATACAACTCGTCAATCGGAGTTCCGAATTGAAAGATATGATCAAGAGAAGATTTAGGGTTTAGGGTTTTAGTTATTGTGTTATTCCCTTGCCCCCTATTTCAGCGTGAATGTGTTGAATGGAAGGGAAGAAAGCTTATTTTGGTTGCTTATATATTAGGTCTTGGGCCCGATTCAACTGGTTTAGTCTGTTGGCCCAACTTTGGACCAAAATTTTTAAAATTAGTGTCAAAATTCATATTTTTAATATTTCTACTTTTCTAAAATATAAAATTTAATTTTTTAATTTATTTGAATAGTAATTAATTTATTAGCTAATTATTTATAAACTTTTCAGGATTTACAATTGTGCTTATGGAAAAGTTAAGTTTAAAGTTGGACAAATGTATGACACTATAGATGCATCTAAGAAAGCCTTGAAGGATTACTTTGCTCATGAGGGAAAGGATAAAATTTACATCAAGAATGACAAGGAGAGGATATGTACACCCTATCACACAGAGCTTTACGCCTAAGACGTAAATCAAAGGTGGCAAAGCGCTACGACCTCTAAAAATAAAATACATACATATATAACAAGGATAATATAGCTAGCAGCCTTGAAAGAAAAGGGTACGATCAAGACAAAACCGAAGATACAACGCTCACGAAAAAGATAAGGCAGAAAGCTTATAAAGAAAACCAAAAGACATATATATAGAATTCCAACTGTTAAGTATAATCAAGTTCTAGACTCGACCTACGAAGTATATATATATATATATATATATATATATATATATATATATATATATATATATATATATATATATATATATATATATATAGACACACACACACACACACAACCCAAAAAGATAGATACAAGTCCTAATTCTCCAGGTCAACCTTTAGGAGGGATAAAGACAAGTTTTATACAACAGTAGAGAAGATACATACATACATACACACACACACACACATATATACACAAAAGTAGATCTTCACTTCTGAAAGAGTCATCCAACACACTCAGCAAGATACTTCACGTCTTGCATCTGAAAAACATGTATGGAATGAGAACCGGAGGTTCTCAGCATGGTAGAGATGCCCACATAGATAATATATAAGGTCCCAGGAAAGCTAAAGCTATTTCTAGAACTTTCACACTTAGATTTTAACTTAAAGATTATACTAAACTAGGAATTTGGTACTCTATCTAAGGGGTTCTATTTCTAATATAACTTTTCACCTCTTGTCAACTCAAACCTCCTCATCACCGGTGGAACTACCCTTAGCATCACCTCCGACAGCGTGAAGAATCTCTCAGTTACAAAGATATATAAAGCATACAAGTAATATACAATTAAAGAAATAGATACAGCATTTAAGTCATGTAGCTTATAGACATATATAAGCAATTAGGCAAACCCATATATACATACTCAAATAAATCATATAAATGCACATGATGTATGTCTGCCCTATGGCCGATGAGTCTCATATATCGGTTATCCAGCTAAACCCGACATGTCTGATAGCTTACCCTAGACAGTCCCTGCGTGCGCGCGCATCCCCAATCTCAAAAATCATAATCATTCAATATATATATATATATATATATATATATATATATATATATATATATATATATATATATATATATATATATATATAGGGGAGAGCTCATTCGGAAAGGTATAAGTGTCCGACCACACTTACGACACAAGGTCAAAGGAATGAGATGCAAATAATTTATAATTTCCATCCTGGAGCAAGTGCCAAGTGGGGCAAACCGCAATCTTTGCTACTACCCAGGAAGCTCAAATTATTATAACCCAGAGCAAGTGGGGCGAACCACACCCTTGCATCTACCCGGAGAGCCTCAATACTAGCCAACCTAGGACAAGTGGGGGAGAAACCACAACTCTTGCGTCTACCCAGGAGGTACGTTCTCATATGTCCAAGAAGAATAAAGGAGGGGATCCTAACCTCCCACTATCTCGTTGGAGGCGATTTTACAATACCAGGAGGAACAAAGAAGGGGATCCTCACCTTCCACCATCTGCTGGGGTCGCACTTTCAAGAAAGAGTGCTCAGATGAAAAATTATTCCTTTTAAAATCAGTTTTATAATATTAAAAATATATTTATGCAACCCTATCTTCTCTATACTTCGATATGTTCTCCTTAATTTATTCACTACACCCCACAGACCTGCTCTGGTTAATCTACCCATGGTACTCTATAATTCTAAGTCTTCGGCTCTAACTATAAAACAGAAACTACCGCTTTTATTTTACCAATACACTATCGCTCATCACAAAGGCTTAAACACAAGCTAGGGAAACTCAAATAGCAGTTACAGAGGTTTGGAATGCTAAAGAAATGTTTTGAAACTTAAAAATAACATTTTTAGAAAACAGGAGTTCCGCATATGCATGCCATGTCTACGTACGCAGAAATGTGAAATCTGACCATCTTGCGTACTCGCCCCTTGTTCGCGTACGCGAGCCCTTGGGCAGGGAAACATCCCCGCATTGCATAGCATTGCTCGCGTATGCGAGCCTGTCATTTGGCCCATTCCACGTATGCATACACATGCCCGCATATGCGAGATGTCTGGGTAAAGCCCAGGGTCCGTGTCGCGTGCATGTCTGCGTACGCGCCTGTATCAGAAATTTCAAAAAGATGTTAAGTTAGAAAAATCAATTTTTCACACCCAACTTTGAACACGCATAATTTTTTGTTAAAAATTATTTTTTATCCGTTTTTCAAACGTTGTATACTTCACGGACCCAATTTTCATTCAAAATAAGTTTTACAAAATTTGAGAGACCGGAAGCCAAGTTATGGCCCGCCGAAGTTGATCAAAAATTAGATTTTACCCAAAACACCAAACCTCAAGTTTGTCCAAAATATTCAATTTGAAATCCATCATATTACAACCCCAAACAGCCCCAAATGTCCCAAACCATATTCACATGCTTTCCAAATTCTGCCACAACATACTAACACTCCCAAACCACACCATCTACTCAACAAATTCATTTAATAAAATCTCGCTACACCCAACATTAACCGTTAATACATCACATTAAATACATATATCATATCTACACCATAATCTCCAATTCAATACAATGCACATCAAACTTTCACAATCCTTTGCTATATCCACAAACATGAATAATATATATAATCTAGCCTGTCCTACGGTCAACTAGCCTAAGTTTTCACGTAACATTACACATTATCTACGAGAAACCAAAATCATATCTTGGCTGATTCCTCTCTAAGCCTGGAACACCACAAATTCTTCTGTTCTTCAAGCTTCCACTTCTCCAAGTCTTCACCAATTGGATTCGCAGCCTCTAAAGCTTCGTCCCAAGTGCTCTAATTTGACAAATTCAACTCCAATTCAACATAAACTCAAGTTAGTTCATACAATTCATTAAATTAGCATTATGGTGCACAAAATTAAACAAACCATAAGGTTTTAGAGTTTTCTTACTTTACCTATTGATGATTGGATTAAAACTCAACAATTATCCAATGTTAGATTGCACCTAAACCACCAAAATATCAAAATCACTCAAAATCTAAACCAAATTTGTGGAAAAGAGAGAAATAGAGAACTAGCCATGAAATACAGAGGTACATACCACTTTGTTCGAATAGAATTGAAGAGCTCGACAAGACGAACGGATAGCCATAAACGATGCGGTGATCGGAGTTCCTGATCAAAAGTTATGGAAGATTGAAATTTGAGTTGAACGAAGAGTTAGAATTTGAGGCTTGCTGCTACTCCTCAATGTGATTTGAGTGAAATGAATGGTAAGAAGGTTGAGATTGGCTTCTTATATGTTAGGCCATGGGCCCAGTTTGGACTCGGTCCAACCGGTTTGGCCCGTTGGCTCAATTTTGGGTTAAAATATTTAAAATTAGTGTTAAAATTCGTATTTTAATTATTTCTACTTTTCTAAACTATAAAATTTAATTTCCTAATTTTTTAATAATATTTAATTTATAAAAAAGTATGAGGAGCCAATGCTCTTATTGTACAATGCATACAATGGGGGTTTAATTGAAATTAAAATTAAATTATGGGTATAATCATTAATTATGAAGATTTGCTAATTTGAATTTTTAAAAAAATTAGGATTTAGTTATTTGAAAACATAAATCACGAACATCTCTCTATGAACGGCGGGGACAGACCTAAAAATGCAGACCCTCTCGTCGACGGTGGTATCTCATCTTCTCCTTGGCTCGTGTGTTATCACCGGAAGTCGCTCCCGGAGACGTCGAAGTCCGCACTGGTGAACGCCCAGAAGTGCAATCCGAGTCTATGGCTCCTTCTGGCGGCACCGCATCAAGTCCACCTGCAACGACTCTGTCGCAGCCGGCGTGTGGCTTCCTCTGTTTATTGACGGTACAAGATAAAGGAGTCATGAGTGTCTCTCCTTTGATACGTCCACCACCGCGTGGTAGTTTGTGAATTGCGTGCAATAATATCGTGCAGTCTCCGTGTCATGTTCCATCATCTATTGCTGTCCACAATTCATCGAAGCCACATGAGGACGCTCCCGACCATTTTGTCACTGACGGTCAGCAGTCTAATAAGGTGAGAATGGTTCGTAGAATTGTTCACCGTGGATGGTCATTTCTATAAGATCTAAATGTTCATCGTTAGTGCAGGTGGAATATTTCCGGTATTTTATGTTAATTGCTTACTTCGATGAATCATGAATATTCTTTAATTAACCATACTTGTGGTAGATTTAAATTTATGGTGCGCATCTATGTATGGAGGATGAGTGCACTGATTAGTCATGGAATGTAGATTTTACCTGTGATAAAAATATTTCTTTTTGTGGAGTATCCTATATGAATGTATCAATTTAAATATGCAAATTTAAACCAGCATGTATAAGCAATGTAATTGGTATACTGGACAAGTGGCTAGTTTAGAAGTAATCACCCATGATGTGCTTGATGCCTAGAGAATAATATTATTAGTGTGGTATATTGTAAAATAATATAAAATAAAACTAACTGCATTGTTATTGTTAATAGTTTGCATAAAATGGAGGCTAAATAGAATAAAAAGAGGCATGCATGTTTAGATTAGGAATATATGTATGAGTATACATCATAGATGGCCTATGCGTTAAAAATACAACTGTAGTGTCCGGATTCTTAAACTGAGTAATGAAATAAGTGCATGGTGGTTGTATGTGTTACTTTTTGATATTGGTGGTGCACAGTGTGATGTAGCACAGAGAATAGTAGTAGTTAAAATGCTTATATAACAGGTAAAATAAAATAAGTAATTTAGTTACTATCAATAGGTGATACTGATGCATTTTTTTCTAGGTTAATATGGGTAGGATGATGTGGTTCAGTTATATTTTTGTATCTTTCTCCATGGAGTTTGGGCAAGATTTTTGTGCATCTCATTTACTAATTGATTATCTAAATAGTTTTCATGAATTTGATTTGGGTGTTTATTTCGTGATTATAGGCCATGCCACTATTGGATGTTACTGAGGTTGGAAGTGAAGAGATGGATCTTGGTTACGAGGTTTGGATTCTATTATAGGCCATCCGGTATTCTAATGCTTGGGACAGTAAGTATCCTCCCGTGCACATTGAATTCTTCAAAAAGTCAAAATAATCCATACTTGTAAAATTAAAGCAACTAGTTTTAATTGATTTATGATCAAAGGATATCCGTGGGTAATTGTGTGTACTGAGGTTTGTGTGTACTGAGGTTTGGATTTTTATGCATCTCATTTACTAATTGATTATCTAAATAGTTTTCATGAATTTGATTTGGGTGTTTATTTCGTGATAATAGGCCATGCCACTATTGGATGTTACTGAGGTTGAAAGTAAAGAGATGGATCTTGGTTACGAGGTTTGGATTCTATTATAGGCCATCCGGTATTCTAATGCTTGGGACAGTAACCATCCTCCCGTGCACATTGAATTCTTCAAAAAGTCAAAATAATCCATACTTGTAAAATCAAAGCAACTAGTTTTAATTGATTTATGATCAAAGGATATCCGTCAAGTATACGGATGTTCATTTTCACTCTAAGCATGGATGGTTATCCGTGGGTAATTGTGTGTACAGCGATTTGTTGTTATGTTTAATTTTGACCAAGTTATGCTGGATGTTCATTACAGTAAAGTACAGGATGTTTAGTTTAGCTATACTTGTGGATAGTTATTGGTCACCTATTTCAATATGCGCAGATATGGCTACTTTAGTAAACAACTTTGATAACTCCGGGAATATAAGCTGCAAAAAACATAAATCCTTTTAAGGTAACATAACCAATAAATCCTTTTAATATAGAACCAAAAAATTCCTCCTAGAATCATGTCATTCTAATGTGACATAAATAAATTCCTAAGCATATCATCGTGTCATTCTAATGTGACAAAAATAAATCCCTAAGCATATCAGCAGCAAGTAAAATAATTATAATATGGTAGGTGTACGTGATCGGATTTTTATTTTTTCAATCTAAGCATAGACGGTTATCTGTGGATATTTGTGTATGTAGCAATTGATTTTTATGTTTTAATTTTAACCAAGTTACACTGGATGTTCATTACAGTAAAGTATAGGATATTTAGTTTAGTTATATTTGTGGATAGTTATTCTTCACCTATTCCACATATGCGGAAATATGACTACTTTAACTATACAACTTTGATAACTTTGGGGATCTAAGCTGCAAAAAATCATAGCTCCTTTTAAGGTAACATAACCAATAAATCCATTTAATGTCGAACAAAAAAAAAATCCCTCCTTGAATCATGTCATTCTAATGTGACATAAATAAATCCCTAAGCATATCAGCAGCAAGTAAAATAATTATAATATGGTAGTTCAATTCACTGGAGCTAAACCTAAGTAAGCAACTTCTTCCTCCCTTTGCGCATTGCCCCTTCGGTAATCCTTCCACACGCTCAATCAATGACCTCGTGATAGGTGCAGTGTATGGTGAACTAACTTTCTTCTTCTTGTTCCGTGGTACGAATGTCCCCGGCGTCGACCTTGAGAGTGTTTGTTTCCACGTCATAGGCCCTAGCTAGTTGGAGCATGATGCTCTGCTTCACATGCCATTGTGGTACCCGACGTAGAAAATCAAATCCAATGGTCTCAATCTCGGCCTAGCTTGCTCATTATGTCGTTCCAAGTGGGTAAATAAGTTGTTAATGTAGCAAGGTGAGCAACGCGTCTCGACTAGTTTCTGTTGAGCAAAACAAAAATGGATAAGCAAAACGTCATAAAAAATACCCAGATATGTTCATTTATTCATGTAATAAATGGGTTACCTTTTTACCCATCTGAGTTTGTCTTCGGCCGGTTTAGAGATTGGTTTGTCTTTGCTAAGTCTGGTGTAGTTGCTGTTTTCAACTAGCTGCATTATTACAAGTACTAATTAATTAAAGAAAAAGAAATAAAATAAAATCCCCTCATTTCTAACACTCGACTCTCATTCTACCCTCAATTCCAGAAACAATCCAAGATGCGCTCAAAATCAATTCCAAGAGCATTTAACAATAAAAAATTCTCTAATAATATATATAGGAATATAAAAAATTCAAAGACGATCACTCAATTATTTTATGGACTAATTGATCTTAAACATTCAACCTGTTTTATAAAAATAAAGGTCGACAATTGATAGAAATCCATTAGAAAAAATTCTACCAAAGTCGTCATGTAATAAGATCACACATGAATGTTCATCCAAAGTGAGTAACGTCAATGGTGTAAGAAAACTAAAATTTTGCAAATGGCATTCCCAATTGCTAAAACCAAGCCAACAAAAAAATGAATAAAAAAATCTTCATCAAACACTCTTATCCCTTTTCAGTTTCTATGCCAAAGATGAAAAATAATGCAAAGACTTTGGTGAACCTGCAAAAAGATGTAATACATAATTCTCTATATCATTCACATTTGTACTTTTTCCACTTCTCATCAATGCTTGATCAATTTCCCCAAGTGAATTGCCGGTAAACATGAACAACTTTCTGAAAAACTGAAATTTGCACATCTTCTCGGAGTTTAATATCGGAATTTTAACAATATCACACTCATTCTAAAAGTAATAAGTTAAGAATTTACTTGTACTCTAATATGAAATTAATAAAAATTTCACACATTAACATTCATTTATATGGCCAATGACATGAGCACTACCATCTAATCAGTAGAGACAATTTGTATCATTCATCACAAATATTTTTTTCCTAAATGCAATTTTGTCGTCCGGGTTTAAAAATCCTAACGGTCCAGGCCTGAGATGAAAATTATTTTAACTTTATTACAAACCAATAACAACAAGTTCATGTAATTCTTTGGCTGCATTTACAAGAGCAACATAGCAGGAATTAGAAATTGTCCAGACTTGAGAAAATTTGCAAGACTAACCATCCAATATCCTACTAAAGTAAACATCCAACAAATATCAACCAATGTTCAAAGATGGTCAGCCAGTATACGTCACGTTGCATGCACATGGTCCACATGGGAACAGACAAAAAATTTTTAAATTTTACTCCTATATAAACACGATCCCAAACTTTTTCGACCTTTCCCGCGCTAACTTCACCCACTTACCTTGGATGGTTAGGATTCTTCCGGTCATGATGTTCATTGATTTTCCGGTGAACTGTTGACTAGCTGGCGGCTATTTCTTCGTGGTCGGCTGCTCCGCTGCTCAGAGACGACGGAGCCCGTGCGAGGAGTACACTGCAGATGCTCGGTCGGCGATGAGAGATACCTGGTGGTAGTTCTGGTTAGCGGCGTCTCCCTCAGCAGCTCGATTGCAGCGACGGCGGGATGTTCAGCGACGGCGCCGTACTTTAGGGCAACGAAGAGGTCGCTTGCATTCACTGGTGACCTTCCTCGATTGCAGGTTGCGGGGCTCAGGGTTCTAGCACCGTCGCGGGTCTTTGCAACGATTTGGGAGGGTTTTGGTGGGGGGAGGAGAAACGGCGAAACAAAAAGGATTGGGGATTTGGGTAAAAAGTGGAAATAGCAGAAATTTGGTGGTGTGTTAAAATAAATAGCCATAATAGGATTAGTGTTAATTTTCTCTTTTAATTTTAATTGGGTCTAATAAAGAGCCCATTGTAGGCATTGTATACATATTTCATTGTCTCCCTAGCAGGACTCTTAATTTATTAGCTAATTATTTATAAACTTTCTAGGGTTTACAGGATAAGAGTAGCTTGTGCTGGTAAAAGTTGTCCCTCGTTGATATTTACATCCTGGAATAGTAAAGAGAGATGTTTTAAAGTGAAGACCTTATATGATGAACACACTTGTGAAAAAGACTTTGGAAGCAACCTTTGCAGATAGGGGATGGATGATAGAGAAGCTTGTTAAAAGGTTGCTAATTCAACCTATGTTGAAGCTAAAAGAGGCAATGACACACATAAAGGAAGACTACAATGTCAAGTTGAGTGAAAAGACTATTAGCCGGGACTTAAAGCCAGCTAGGGAGGTTGTAATCGACAATGAAAATGAGCAATATACAAATATTAGATATTACTTGATGGAGTTGCACAAAAGCAATCTAGGTTCTACAGCACAGATGAGTGTGATCCCTCAACCTAAGAATTTTTTCTGTTTGATGGAATGTATATTTTATTAGATGCTTGCAAGAAAGGATTCAAAAAAGGTTCCAGGCCTCTTATTGGGTTGGATGGCTGCTTCTTAAAGGCTACTATGGGGTAGCTTTTGTTAGCTATGGGTTAAGATACAAATAACTAATTCTATATTATTACATATGTTGTAATCTCTAATGAATACAAGGATACCTGAAAATAGACAGATGGAGTAACTGAAGAGAATAAATGAGCATGCATAGGAGTATATGTCTAAGTTTGATGCTGGAGCATGGTCAAAGGCTTATTTTAGCCATGGTCTAAAAGTAGATAATATCACGAATAATATGTGGAAAGTATGAAATGCAAAGATAGTTGAATACAGAACAAAGTCAATCTTGACTATGTGTGAGGAGTTAAGGAGCTCTTTGATGCAAAAGCTGGTTAGTCACAAGAAGAAACTAGCAAACTATACAAAAAAATTAGCACTAGTGCAACAAAAATATTACATGAATTCATCAAACCTCAAAGCTACAGATGGAATGTTATTTAGGCTGGTGACAATGAAAGCATTCTATTTGAGGTGCATAGGTTCCATCAAAAAGTGCATGTGAATTTGCAACACCATGTTTACATTTGCAATGTGTGACAACTCACCGGTAGGATCTAACTTCTTGTACTTTATTTGTGTAAATGGTAAGAACATGTAGTCCTAATTCAACATTATAATATAATAATGCATAGAGATGTCATATAGACATGTTGTAGCAGCCATTAGCAAGATTGGGTTGAAGGTTGAGGACTTTGTACACAAGTGATTAACTATGAATTCAATCAGAGAGACTTACTCCTGTTGTATCCAACATGTAAATAGTGAAGAGTATTTGAAGCCCACTGATGCTCCAAGGACATTGCCTCCTGTTATCAAAAGAATTGCACATCGCCCAAAGTAGAAAAGAAGAGTAGATCCAGTAGAGAGTGAGATGAACACAAATAAGATAAAGAGGAGCTTCGATGTGACTTGTAGTAAGTGCGGTCAAAAGAGACACTACTACAAGACCTGCAAGAATCACGCTATAGATCCATCCTGCAAGCCAATGACAAAGAAGGAAAGGATTGTAAAGGCCAAATAGAATCAACAGGCAAAGAAAGTATGAAGCTAAGTACTCTTGTACTATTCTATTTGGGGATCGATCTGTCATTATATTTGGTTTGTCAAGAATTTAATTATCCCAAAAATTGGTTACTCAGAAGTTTATATGTATTTATTAATTTTGGTAAGGGGTTAAGTGTCTACTTGGCCTGATTGGATTACCTAACATCTGTAGGTTGATACAGCAAAATCTAACAAAGCTAACACCCCATCATTTACTCTTAGTGCTAATAATATTGAAGTGTTACCTGACAATATGGTGGGGCTTAGATGCATTTCGTTTATGCACAATAACATGTTTTATATCTTTACCTTATTGAATGTGTTTTGTCAAACCAGACTAAAGCTAAAAAAATATAAAAAGAATATGTCCAAGATAGCAACAAAACCTCTAGCAACAACTGAAGGGATCCTTTTGTCTTAATTTGCTCCCTAACTAGAGGTGTGACACTTACTGTTATTGACCTCTTTTCTCTTATTACTAAGCAACTATTGGTTAATTGATTCTGTACACAGATTAGAGACGGTATTAGAGACAAGACAGCTAATAGCTCTCAGTTGAATCCATCTGCATGAGTTAGTGAGGTGCCACAACATCTAATCAACCCAACTCCCCTGAAAAAGAAGCAAAAAATTTTTAGCCCCCAACTCCCTAAGTATTACCCAATCTATTCCACCAACTATGGTACCCCTATTTCTCCAGTAAATGCAAGATCATCTGCTCCACATGGTGTGTCATCTGAAACAATGACAAATGCTAGTACTGGAACTGCATCAATAATTTTTAATTTCATGCCTACACCTGGGTTCAAGCCTCTTAGCTAAGAAGATTGGATAAATTGTGATATTTTATTTTAATATGTTAGTGTTAGTAGTATGTTATTAGTATTTGAGACTGGGTTTAAGATCTTTTAATAATACATTTTGATGTAGCAGCATCTTACTATCTTTAGGAGAAGTATGGCATCGTATTAGATATAAGAATATATTTTAATGTGATATTTTGATGTGGTATCATCTTGCCTTCTTTAAAAAATGTATATGATTGCAAGATTATGTTTATGTTAAATGTTTATTTTTGATAAAATGAAAGATTATTACATACCTTCATGTTATATATTTATGTTATCTATTCGAAATAGAATTGATTATTCATTTAAGTTGGCCTTATTCTTTCATGCAAACAATTGAACAAAAATAATAAAAAAATCTAGAAATAATTTAACAAGAATAGGTAACATTTCATTTCATTTAAAAATATGTTTGATCTACAACAAAATCAGCTACAAAAAAATGTAACAAGTGTTTTGCTAATGACATCCTAAACAACAATTCAATGCTTTTCCATCACAACTTCAATTACAAATAACAGAATTACAAAACAAACTCTTATGAACCTATTGTTGGCTGTTGCTCACTCCTTTCTCATGTCCAAACATTTCCAAATTTAGTTCTAGTCCAAAAAGTCATTCTTCAAGCTTCATCAGTTTCTTTTCTGCCACATAATTTTGGTTCTAATAATATCTCATATGAACTTCATTTGGAGCAGTAATACTAGAGTCTTGATAAATAGAGGAGACATATTCATCAAGCCATGCGTAGAAATTATAATAGGGTGATGCAGTCTATAAGTACAATAATTACATATCCGTAACATTGAAATATAAATCATTTAATAATAATCACATATCAGTAACATTGAGATAGAAATCGTTTAATAAATAATGAACCTCATGGTTAATAGTACTTTAAAATGTGGGTATCCAAAAAATAGTCTATTTAAATTTTTCTCTATTCCAGACATGATTAGAATAGCATGAACGCCACATTTGCATGTACGGGAAACAAATCTTCTTCTGATTTGATTACCCACACTCGAAGCAGTTCTTTGCCACTCTAGCTCTAATCATCACCTCCATATCCTTCAACTCCACCCTTGTTCATTTTTTAGGGTTTTGCAGTCTACAGAGCAACAAATAAGAGAAGAAGAATTTTCATACCAATATTCAGTCCATTACGACGCCGTTTTCAATTTAAGAGTTAGGGACAATTAGATTATTATCGAATTTCATCTGAGTATCATGTCAGCCCCTATCCAATTCGAGGTTGCCAGCTTAAGAGATAACAAACATCTCATTTCTTTAACGATCTACGTAGATATTTTCTAATCGTTTTTAAAAGGATTATATTATCCCAAAATTTATAAGGACAGAAACCAATTTAAGATTTTTAAATTTTTAGAGATCGCGTTATTTCTCAAGATAAAGGTCAAAAATCAGGATAGGTGTTTACTCATCTTTAGACGAACATATCAGTCAAGACAAGTTCATAGAATATTTTTTTAAGTTATACTTGTAGTTTCCTCCTTTAAATTTCAATAATAATTATTTACTTATCTCTAATTTTTAATGTAGATCACACTAATAAACCGGGACTAATTAAGTTTAAATTTTTTCTCTTTTTTTTAGTCTCTTTATCTAGTGTCTTTACTTAAAAAGTTTAATTTTGTACCATTTTATTTAAAAATTCATTAAACGAGACCAATTCGTCTCGATTTAGATTGGTTCGATTTTCATTTTTTTAAATAAAAAGTTTTATAAGTGTAAAACACAACTTTCTACTTCATAAAATATATAGCAAATAATAATTCAAAGGGTTAAGTATGATTTTGGTCCCCAACGTAGGGGCTGAAAATTTATTTCGTCCATCGCCTTTTTTTCGCTCTAAAATGGTCTCTAAGGTTTCAGTTTGTTTTAAAATTGTCCTTTTTACCAATTATATTTTTTTTATTACTAAATTACCCTTTATTAAAAAAATTATAAAATAAAATAAATATAAAATAAATAAAAAAATAAAAAAAAAGAAAGAAAGAGGATACAGAAGCGGGGTGGGAGGGGGACCGCCGTCCGCCACTTCTTGAATTGGATTTTTTGTGAAATTTTTGGATTTTTTGTAAAATTTATTGTGGAATATTGTTGTTACTGAAATTTGATTTTGGAGTATTGTTGTTGCTGAGTTGAGTTTGAGTATTATTGTTGTTGATGCTGAAATTTGTGAAATTCTGGGTTCTTGAAATATTGTTGTTGTTGCTGAAATTTGTGAAATTCTGGGTTCTTTGCATGATGGTGCTAGGTGCTGGTGAAATTCTGGTGAAATTTGTGAAATTCTGGGTTCTTTGCTGAAATTTGTGAAATTTTGGGTTCTTTGCATGATGATAGTGGTGCTGGTGCTTTGCATGATGATGATGATGATGATGATGATGATGATGATGATGATGATGATGATGATGATGGTGGTGGTGATGGTAGGTGGTGGTTGTAGTGGTGCTGGTGCTTTGCATGATTTTGGGGAAGAAGGGATAGGGGCATTTTGGTCCGAATGACGGTTTTAAAACAAACGGAAACTTTGGGGACCATTTTGGAGCGAAAAAAAGGCGAGGGACAAAATAAATTTTCAGCCCCTACGTTGGGGACTAAAATCATACTTAACCCTAATTCAAAAGATTAACGAAACTGATATTAAGATAAGCATAAACACATATAGGTAATATGTGAACTGATACAAATCTATTATATATTTTTAATTTTATAATAAAAATGTGTCATATGTCACTTTTTTATTATAATTAAAATCAAATTATCTTTTCCTCCAAAATTAAGAAATTCTCTTATACTCCTTACTAATTTTACAACCAAAATGTACCACATATCATTCTCTCATTGTAATTGAAATTAAATCTTTCAATTCTGCTACATTATCAATAGCGTTTCTGCCAACTTCTGCCAACTCTTGTTTATAACTGTGTTTAACAGAAGTGTCTTTGTGGATGTGTCTAACAAAAATGTCTTCTTTATGGCTATGTCTAATAGATGTGTCTCCTTATACATGTGTTTAAAATATAATAATTAATTATTGTTGGCAATAAGTTGACAGATAATATATTGGTACCTTATACTTTTCATTTTTTTAATTAAAACTAATTTGAGCTAATCAGTTTGTGGGACTTAGTTTGGTCTTCATCTATTATAACTTATAAGCACTCTTGGTTAATAAAATCGCCTATCAAAGGAGTTCTCATAAGGGATACAGAGGACCCCAACTTTTTCATTCAATAGGAAAACATTGAATAAATAAATTCACATGGAACTTCTGTACGAAATGATTCATCTATTATGTGCGTCACAGTCCAAACCAAAACATGAACATAAACATTAACATAGGCGTGAACAAAATAATGTAAAAGAGGACTACAACTACCACCACCAATAGTTTATTTTGTGCAGGTGACAACAGCAAACGGTGCCTAAAGAAAGAAATGTGCGAAAAAGGATTTGGGTGATGACGATCGCTACATGTTGAAGACAACAATAATTTGTTTTGTTAATTTGAAATATGTAACAATTTCAGCTGGGGGATGATGATGACGATGGTGTTGGTGGCGAATTGACGTTCGCTATGTTTCCCCCCTTATATTTCTTTTGCTACGTAAATTGTTGCAAGTCATGGAGTAGGTTTGAAAATAGAACTTTTGATTAGCGATCACCGTGGAAAACGAGCCAGAGTTTCATTTGGAGAAGTTTCATTTTGATAAGTATCTTTTTCACTATAATAATAATACTAATAATTAAAATAAAATAAATCTAATCAGTCCGTAGTCCGTACATCCATGTATAAAGTATAGTTATTTGTGAACTTTTTTTTTAATATTGTATTATTAGGGGGTGAAATCTTCCATAATGAACTAAACTGTGTTAAATATTATTATAATTGTGTACAAAAAATCAGTGATGTGTTTTTTTAATTAAAATAATAATATTTTTTAACAAAACGTCAACTACCACCACAATCCTGTAGAACACTAAAATAATCAAATATTTTTGTATTTTAAATTAAAATTATTTATATATAAAATAATTTTATATTTTTTTAGACTGTAAAATTAGCATTTGGTGATGTAAAAGTGTATATATTTGTCAAAACCATATATATCTATTATTATTAATTTATTATTGGTGGTGTCAGTCCTGCTTGATTCATCTAAAACTATTTACAGAATAAAATTCTTCCTTTTATATTATAACACAGTTGCATTTTTTAGTTTTTCATTTTTGAGTTATACTTATAATATTTTCCGTAAATTTGTTTTGATCTAGGAGTGACAATAGGTAGGATATGATAGGATTTGAAACTAACCCTAATTCTATTCGCGGGTTAAGATTTTTATATGAATTCAACCTTATCTTATTTGCGGGTTGAGAATATCCCAATTCTAACTCTACCCGTTCTTAACCCGCGAGTATCTCCTCCTACCCGCGGGTTATAAAAAAATACAATATTATATAATTTGATGATAATTTAAAATAAAACTGACTTTTATGTAAAAAAAAATGCATTAAATTATCAATTAATGATCTTCTGTTAGTAGTTAAAGATCTTTTGCATTTAGTGAAAAATCTTTAGTTCAATATCCACTTAAAACATATTCTTATATAAGTATATAACATAGACATATATAGAGTGCGAGTTGGTCGGATAGGGTTGAGACTCAACTCGCACCCTATCCAACCCGTACGAGAATCCTCCCCGCATCCTACCTTATCCGCTTCAGATCGGGTTGGCAACTCTATCCGACTGGAGTTGAATCGGATTGGGTACTCGGAGATAGGGTGCATATTGCCACCCATTTTTTAATTTAATAAAACTTTAAATGCTGATGTGATAGGTTAAATAATAAATAATGATGTGACACATCAGCGACTACATCAGGATTTCAGCTTGCTCTACCAATAATCCAGTATTTCATGAACTAATAACACTATAACAGGAACTAATATAGAATTCTTTGTTTAACCGGCCAAAACCGAGAAATTCAGAGACTAAATAGTAAAAACTACTTATGTATTATTTTACTTATGGGTCTACATAAAATTCAACTTGTATGATATGAAATTATGAGAAAAGTAGTAGGCTTAACTGTATAAGTAAAATATCCGTTACTTGGAGCCTTTGACCGCAAGATTGGAGAAGAAACCAAAACTTGGTCATCCTATTAAATTTGCGGGTTTGATAGTTGACTCCGCAGAAAAAAAAAAATCATTGGATCACGTGCCACATTACAACAAGCTGGCAGCAGGAACGTAGAATAGTTGTTTGCTTGAATCCTTGATGTATGGATCAGGATTCGGGAATCAGAGACAAGAGAGATCCCAGAAGCACTAAGTAACAGAATATTGGGGTAAGAATCATGGAAATGACACTAGGAATTGCTATTCTCAAGATGGATATGATCAAAGAATCAATCAATCAACCAATTAGTTAAATTCAATTAGAAGTTCATCTTCACTGATTTAGCTCAGTATCCGTCACGTTTCAATCAAGCATGCCCACAAATTCTGTATCTACAATTTGCACACCATACACATATTGGAGACACAAGACCAATTATCAAGGAGTGATTTGCCTGGAAGCAGCGATAAGGCTTATAATAAGCTAACATTGATACAAACATTTAACCCCGGAACTTGCCTTTAATGCTTTGCCGGAATCAAACAAACCACACTTTTGCCCATAATTCTCTCCTAGAACAGAGAACATTGTTGGATGTCCCCATCATTAAATCTTTCCATAGCAATGACGACACATTTTTCCAATAACTTTAGTTGGGGATGTTTCTCATGGTCACCTATTACCAGATTTATTAGCTGAGGGGTAACTGGGTCCGTCCAAGTCAATTAGCGTAAAATCGTATGGCACAGATATAGAATTTGACGTATCAACAAGCAAGGAAGATTTCGCGGCACCAGAGTGTGAAGCACCAGAATTGGGACCAGAATCTTTGGGACTGTTGCTATCGGACGAGAAACCTGAGAGCCGTGCATCATCAGACTTGCTTGCAATGTTGGGCTTGTTTCTTCTAACACTTTCCATCTCTGGACCAATTGGAACAAAGGTTCGGGATCGATACTTCCTAGGTCCCTCGTCACCATCATGGTTATAGAGAACGTAATCATGATACGTTGGTGCAAACTGCCAGAAATTTTGAATATCAGAATACCAGTAGAGATTAGACAAAACAAATGGGGAGGCAGTCTTTTAGATGAAATCGTGGAGCTAGAACTATATTAGTAGATAAGATAGGCATTAAACTTGCATATACAAATATGCTACCAATATGAAACATGGTTGCACTGGGCAGGATATATAAATGGATTTTGAACTGGATGTGAGACCTAATTGATTTGGGTCCCGAACTACATATAATCGTAGAGAGGACCGAGTCTTCTACGCGTTTGAGAACAAGTGATATATGTATGTAACACAATTCCGCAGGACATAGAAGTGGGACTCACCTGGTGGACCGTGTCATGGTAGAAGTCATTTAACATCAAAGCATGTGCGAGGCTAGCTGACAAACCACGGGATGCACCTATGTTAGCACCGGCATATTCTTTGTAGGGGAATGCATAGAAGTGCCCAAGAGCAGCAAGAAGCATCTCGACACAAATGATAATATTTTGAAGTTGAGCAGCTTCATCTGCATCCTTGATGAATCCCGACTTTGCAGCAAGAAAGACTAAGACGCCCTAAGATATGAGAGCAAAAGGTCAGCCATTTCAAACCTATACTAACAAAGCAAAAGTACCAAACAAGATCATAAACAATAAACCATCCACAAATTCTACTTTAGAACACAGAAAATGATGGTACTAAAGCATGCTAACATCTTCACACACATACACGGATGACATAAAATCTTAACCCCCTGCATTTTCACAATGAACGCCATATTTATTAGCAGCAGTTTTGACACAGAATCTTGGCACCCTGCATTTTCAGACACTGGATTTCAGGCCATATGCAGTGCCTCTATTTAACAGAGAGATTAATCTGTTTTGGAATCAAAGGGGTGGAATTTTTATTCTCCTTTTCTATTACTTGGAGGAATTCAAAATTGTTTAGAAAAAAATTACACTGAATTTCTCGATATTTAGTGTAATAACACCGAACATCCCTCAATTTACACACCCTAGTACGTAAATAACTGCCTTGTCGCTAACAGAAACTAACACCTGATTCATAAGGAAATTGTCTATATTGACAATATTTAAGCAGCATAGAGGACATTGAAGTGGATACCAGGGCTCAGTGTTTCTATCTTTGGCAAAGGTATCCTGGGCAACAACTGCACAAGGCCTTGGAATCTTAGGACCAGAAGAGTTGCTTAAGAGACACCACCACTGCATTGTGAAGAACAACATAAGTGTCTTGACACTGTCTTTGAAGAAGCTGGATTACATGCAGTCAAGAAGAACCCCAAGAGCAGGGTGCAGAAGGTGGACAACAAGATCAAGTTCCATATTCACTGTCCAAGGTGGTGGTGGAACAAGTTTTGTCGTCTCTTAGTGTGAAATAAATCTTTTGCAGCATGTACATTCAATAAAATAAAGGGTAAACCTAGGTTCAATACTGTTCCATTTCTTTCGTTCGACTTTCGTGCTCTAGCTCTTTTTCTTTTCTTTTTAAAGACCAAACATGGTTGCTTCTTTTGTGGGTTCCAATTTTTATAATGCATTCAAGAAAGTGAAAAATACCACAAAATTTAGGGAAAGGGGGAATGCCTGTGTTTTCAATATTGAAATCCTTTGGCAGAAAATGTGGTTCTCAACAGGGTAAGATTTGACAATTATGTGCACGTCTAATTTGACCAATGAGAATACTGAGTATCTCATCATTTTCTGGGTTAAATTTTTAAACTAGTAATCATGTGCCATGCACATCCTATGAATTTCATCAACATGACAAATCGACTGTTAACTCCAACGGTGGTTGGTGCAAAAACGACAAGTTTACTGTTGTGTTTTCCAAAATAGAGGGGTGTCAAGTTCAAACACTGAAACTGAGGAATATCAATGTACTTTTTTCTTGAAGATACAAGATTCCAATATCATCTTAACCTCATTCCTAGCTAGTATTTTTTGTTACATAACATTCACATCCTTTCTTATTGCTACATACACAAATAAAATTGCCATTTCGCCATTTCATGTTCTACCTATCTTACCATGTGACATGCAATGAAAGAGAACCGATAACATACAGAACAGGGAAGGAGAAAAGTTGAAAAGAAGAGGTATGAAAAACCTGCCAATAAGTCAGGAACACGACAGATTTTATTATGATAAACTTTGGTACTGGGTTGAATGGCTGAAGCAGATCCCTGCATGCCACATAGAACAAAGCAAGAGCATACAGCGCCACTGTGTATGAAATTGTATATATGATTGTAAGATACAAGTACGACTGAGTTGGACTGAAATTGCCATCCTTATATTTCCCCTTCTCATAAAGTATGAGTGTAAGAACAACTAAAATGGGCTTCAAAATCACAAACTGCAAACAGCCTTGCTTGCATTTCCGTATAAAACGCCTGCAACAGAAGTTAATTAGGGAGATGTGATCATCAACTATGAACTATCAACTATGATATAATGATCATGATGCCACATCCAAAGTTTGCAATTATGCATCAGAATTATCGCTTCCCTAGGATGACAAGAATTACATTTTCTGGTAACGAACAAATGAACTTTCGATCATGTCAATTACGTGATCTGAACTACTCAAAAAGTTTGGTAAATAAATAAATAAATAACAAAAATAAAAATAAAAATCCATGCAAAATTCTTGGGATCAATTTCAAAGGAACTAGTGGATTAATAAGCATCAAAAATAGAAATAACTCCTGATTCCCATTATACATAGTAGACATAAATCAACATTTTGAGACCAAAAAGATTTAAATCCAAAAGTATACATCACCCACCCGTCCAGTGGTAGAGGAGGCAAGCAACAAGTCATAAGAAACCATGATGGCTTTAGAATCCGACCACTTAAACTTAGGACCACCGCCCCAGGACCACCAACCCATGCAAGGCACAAGGATAGAAAATTATAAATAACCCAAGCTTCATATCTGAAAAGTAGGCAAGAGAATATGATTAATATACTGATCCTCCTTAATAAACATAGATATGTAAAATGCATTTCTATTTCTACAACAAAGAAGAATAAGAGAAAGGGGAAACCAGTAAACTAAAGGAATACAGGACATTAAATAATGAAAGTGTGTTAACTTCAAGGATTGAATATGCAAGCAATCTGTGTATGTTGAACCCCGGCCAAACAACCAACAGAAGAATATTAGTTAACATTGTTTGGTTTTTACAGGGTTGTGAATTTATCCACAGTAAGATCTCAAGCAAGCAAGTTCTGCAAAGTGACTTCAATATTCAATATATATGTAAATATAAGTAGAATAGAAGTGTAACCTAGCATCACTCTTGATCATTTCCAAACCCCTTGGACTATTTGGACGATGGCACATTCACTAGTTCAAAAGTTACCTTCGTTACTATATGACACAGACCTAACTAACTCTGCTAAGAAAGCTAACATATTCAAGATCTCCCTGCCTAACTTATGTGGGACTTGCATCACTTGTACTTGTGAGTGTTTGCTAAATCAAGACTAGGTAGAATTATTGTAATTTTTATACCTGATGACCAAAAAAGAAAAAGAAGAAACCAAGAATAACTTACCCTTCCCGGATGGAATCAAAATAGATTGAGCCCATAGGTATAACAAGAGCCAAGAATGACATCAGCGCATAAACCTGTTGCAAAAACAATAATTTTAAATTAAATCAGCAGCATAATACAGATTATAGAATACAAACTGGCATTATCCCCAATGAAATATCAAAAGTTCTATGGTGATACTGAAACTATATAAGATAATAAATAATTGACGAAAACAAAAGAACTAGGATACACAACATGAAAATGACGTGACTGTAAATGCAATGAACAGGAGAAAAACACATTATAGTCTCAAGAGCTTGAAGGGTAAACCTTAGTCCATTTTATACTTTAAGCTCTTCGCTTCCTTTCCCTCCAAAATCAAACTAAAAAACATACCCTAAATGCATTAGCCATAGCAAGAAACTTCAAATAGTCAAGTAACTTCAAAGAATTCCATAATTTTAAAATTTCTAGACCAATCTAATATCGAGAGACGGAACCACTCCCCAGCCCCCAGCCCCCAGCCTCAAACCTCCAGCTCCAAGTCTCCATTCACACACATAAACCGACTAACTTCCACATACATGTTTACACGGTAGACTTACCACAACTCTTCCCTTTAAATGCAGTATAACACAATTATATGATATAATAATATTTTAACTTTAGGATAAAATGTTAATGGTTTGATCACCTATTGAGCTACTGAAAACTACTTTGTCCAACAAAAATGGAAACCAAATACAATCATCACTAAGAAACCACCCTAATATCTTCATCCACCGTAAAAAAATATAAAATAATAATAATAATAAATTATAATAAAAATTATAATGAATTAAAAATACAAAATTATAAAAATTGAGTGAAAACGAATGTTAATGAATGCATTTACAATGACATTTATGTCAGTAAATGCAACAATGTAGCATATATGTTAGTAGAATTTCAACAACTCCTCTCCTTAACTAAATGCAAAGTAGCATAATATTAACCATATAAAATCCATATGATCACCAATGAAGCTACTGAAGACTACTTTATCCAACAAAAAGGGAAACCAAATTCAATGATCACTAATAAGTAATAAAACGACTCCAATATCTTCATATATATGCCGTGTAAAATAAAAAAAATACATTGGCATATATGTTAGTGAAGCGATTGAATCACCCACTGAATCATTACTCACCGGAACCATAAAGACGATGCGAACAATGTAGCGCTGAAAAGTGGGCTCGGTGTAATTGAGAAGGTGCCTATAAATGTGAAGAAGCGACAACGCAATAGCTCCGCATGTGCAGAAGAAAGCGATGACGTATAAGTAAATCGGAACACCTCCATGCCCCATTCCTTTTTCTCGCGGCCACCAAAAACCCCAAAATTTAGAATCTCCCTTACGCCAAGTTGTTAACGACGCATTTTTTAGGCACTAGGAATTAGAGAAAGTGGAAGTGAACCCTAATCGAAGGTTGGTAATTTGGAATTCGGAGATCTAAGGAGCGTTTTGTGAAGAAAGGAGAAAGAAAGAGGGAAGAAATGGTGTTGCTGGCGCTTTGATTAATGGCGGCGGTTGGCTTTGCTGTGAAGGAATCGGAAGGGAGCGCACATAGAGAGCGAGCGAGCGAGCGAGAGAGAGAGAGAGACAGAGACAGACAGGATTTTAAAGAATTTCGAACTTCCTTGTATTCATAGTGCCAGCAACACGGATACGATAGCTTACTTTTTTTTATTCGCTACCAAACATAATTATTAGTCTCATAATTAGTACCAGCAAAAATTACAGATTTACAGGCAGTGCCAAGTGTTTTTCTTTTCTCTTTAAATGGAAAAAAAAAAGGTTATATTACGTGTAAACTAAAATCAGCGATCAAAATCAGTTATCACTGTAAAATACATGCTAGAATATAAATACACTATAAAAATAAATTAAACCACACATGTATTTATATACAAATACATTAGTTATTGATTTTAGTATACAAATAGCATTTCTCTGAAAAAAATACAAAAGAGATACATTGTTAAACTATGCATTTATGAGAAAAAAATGGCTACTAAAAATCGCTTTTTAATTTTAATATTAGGAGGTAGATAGTGTTTTTTATCGTTATTGTTGGCATGAGTGTTATCTATGAGTGTGAATGATTGTTGACGACTAGAAGATAAATTTGAGCTTCCGACTTCTAGAGGCACAAAATTGGAGGGTCAGTTTTTGATAAATTTGAAGCCCAAATTTAAAGTTTTGGAGGAATCATCAAACGGCTAAATTGAATTGAAGAAGATCGGACGGTGATTATGGGTGAGCGAAATCTGAGCCTCAGATTTGAAGTCCTTCTAATCCGACAGATAGGGCGAAGCAAAGCAGATCTAACAGCAAGGGAGTAGTCCGCAAATCTGACCCACAGATTTGTGACTACTCCCCACGTGTCACCCATGCACTGTAACATTAAAGACTAAAGCCGCGCTTCTATCTTCCTTCTTTCAAGCTTCATTCATCTCTGAACATCACTTTCTTCCTTTTTTGTAACACTTCCATTTACTTCCATAACTGATATCCTATCCACTCAAAAAATCAATTACAATGCCTAAAAGAAAATTAAAAAAATTGATCGCCTTGAATTTCGCATTGTTAGCTATCTTGGTCAAGCTAATTATATAAATATCTTTGTTGGAACTTAATGTATAGCTCGATACACGGCACTTGTGTTCGAGTTTGATAATAGATTGAAAACATCTCTTACATACTCACTTTATCAGTGACATACTTCGTTTGGAAATGAACGAACCTACCAAACACTGATATAGGATGCCGATACAAAAATGCTCGATACCCTCTTTGATATATGCGGATCTACTCTTTCACAAATAATACATTTTAGTTCTTCAAATGGTAATATAAAAGGAATAATAAAGCTCACATGGATTCTTGCATACAAATCTTACGCTCTTAGGTGTTTGTAATAAGATTTGACCATGGTAATATAATTTTAACATAATCCTATCCTCTATTTTGTTTAGAAACAATGCTTTACTGGTAGTTCATATGGGCAAAAATAAAAAAAGAACAAACTCAAAACGGTAAAAAACGAAGAAAAAGATGAGTTGAAGAAGATGAAGTTTCTGGAAGTGACCCGTGGGTATATATATAGAGGAAAGTATCATTTTTGTCCCCAACGTTTGGGGTAAGTCCCAAAGTTGTCCCTAACGTTTCAAAATTGACTCAATGTTGTCATGCCGTTAAGGATCTGTTAACGGAATTGACGGCGGGACAAAATCGAGACGATTTTAAAACGTTAGGAACTTAAATAGGACGAAAACGTTGGGGATAAAAACGATACATAGAAATAAATTTTTATTTTATCTTTTACTAATATCAATCTTTTACGGTACATAGTTATTCAATTATTTTTTAATTACATCTAAGTAAATTACACTTAATCACATTACTTTGATTCTAAATAATTTTTTTTATAATTTTACTCTTAAAAGATTTTTACTCATCATAAAATATTTGTAGAATGACTAGAATCACATTATTTTATTTTATATGTATCATTTTTTTTCACAAATTTATGTACTAGTCATTTTGGTACATAGTTATTAAATTATTATTTAATCACATCTAAGTAAATTATACTTAATCACATAACTTTTATTCTAAATAAATTTATTTTTTTATAATTTTACTCTTAAAAATTTTTACTCATCATAAAATATTTGTAGAATGACTAGTACATAGATTTGTGGAGAAAAAAAATGATACATATACAATAAAATAATGTGATTCTAGTCATTCTACAAATTTTATGATGAGTAAAAATCTTTAAGAGTAAAATTATAAAAAAAATTATTTAGAATCAAAGTAATGTGATTAAGTGTAATTTACATGGATGTGATTAAAAAATAATTGAATAACTATGTACCGTAAAATATTGATATTAGTGAAGGATAAAATAAAAATTTATTTCTATGTATCATTTTTGTCCCCAACGTTTTTGTCCTATTTAAGTCCCTAACGTTTCAAAATCGTCTCAATTTTGTCCTGCCGTCAATTCGGTTAACAGATCTTAACGGCATGACAACATTGAGTCAATTTTGAAACGTTAGGGACAACTTTAGGACTTACCCCAAATGTTAGGGACAAAAACAATACTTTACTATATATATATATATATATATATATATATATATATATAACAAATCTGAGGTTCAAATTTGCATTTTTCTAAAATCAATTTTTTTTTTAATTTGTAAAATTGACCTACCAATTTGGATTTTTAGTTTTTATATTTTTTTATTACTGAAAACTAACCCATTGATTTGTTAAAAATTAAAAGAAAAATTAGTCACACACAAGTCGGAGGCTCCGATTTGTGAACTACCTAATTTTAATTCAGCTAACCTAAAGATTTCTTCCCCCTCCCCCAAATCAGTGCATCCAATTTGTGCTTTTGAATAATAAAAAAAAAAGAAACACCTCCATATGTTTTATAAACACACCCTTCCTCCATATTCAGGAACAATACATTATCTGATTTCATATCCAAAAAATTGAGCTATTAAAAATAGGTTGAAAAATTTTGATATTGCAGAGCTGAGTGTGAAATTCCTGACCATGAGTTACAAACTTACCTATTGAGATTTGGAAATAACCTGGACGTTGGGAGTGTATTGCAAAGGTTTCCTCACATTTAAGTATTTTTGTCCATCAAATCTAATTAAATTAGTTCAAATCCAACAAAATTTATTCACATAACATGCACATAAATCATGCACTTTTTTTCTTCGTATTTTTCTTTTTTTACGCGTTGTTTTCATTTCTTCCTCCTTCTTCTATTGATATTGTTGTAGCTGCATTTTATTTTTATTTTATTTTTTCTTCTCTTTCTTACATATTATTGTAGTTATTTCTTTTTTTATTTGATTTTTTCTTTTTTTTTTAGTTTTGTTTCTCTTAAGAGAATAAAATAAAAAGAATTATTATGAGAAAGAAGAAGAAGAAAAAGAAGAGGGAGAGTCTTAAATTTGTAGAATTTATCAGAAAAAAGCATAGAAATTTCTTAATAATAACACAAAAATTTCTTAATTTTGACTCTGAAATTTTGCTACAAAAACACAGAAATATATTCTTTAATGTTGCATTTTTTTTCTTATTATTCTTCTTTCTTTCTTTCTTTTCTGTTGCCCTTACTTCTTCTTTTAGGAGTATTGCTTCTCATTAGACTTGAGTGAATATGTCTGTACTGTACTTCAATCATATTTAGTTGAATAAATGTTGGTTCACACTTATTGGATTGACTTCTTGCCAGAAATAAAAATAGCACAGAAATGTATTTAAAGTGACACCAAAATTTAAATACAGTCATAGAAGATAGAAAGTAAATTGCATACTAAAATATCACATCAAATCTATAAAATAAAATAAGATAGCACTGAAATAATTACTTAAAATTGGCACCAGCAGTTCAGTAACATGACACAAAAAATATTAAATATTTCTAAAAAACTATTTTTTTTCACGAACATTTTAGTTGCAGATTCACAAATTTTGATAGAAAAGAGAATAAGTGAAAAAATCTATAGATAATGCAATAAAATTGAGCAAAACAAGTGCAGTAAAAGAGAATATTAGTACTTTTGTTACTAATTCTGTAACACCCCATTACCCTAAACCTTACCTCTAGCCGTAAAGTAAAAGACAACAAAGTGCTACGACAGTTCTAAAACTTAATATATATATATATATATATATATATATATATATATATATATATATATATATATGTTACGGATCCGACCCACGGATCCCGCATACCCGGTTACCCGGGGACAACCCGTTTCGACCCGAAGGCCCAAAACCGGCCCTTCAAAGCTTCTAACCAACTTTCAAACCCAAATATCTCTCTTATCTTAGCCAAATAAGATAAAATAAGATATTCACCATCACCTATAAATAGAGGACCCAGGTCCCTCTAGGTATTCATTCATTCCTCACACCTTCTACCTCTTAGATCCATTCTGACTTGAGCGTCGGAGTGTCTTTGCAGGTACCACCCCCATCGCTCCAGTCAAGCAATCCGGCTCCAGCCTTGCCCGCGGGTTCCCGATCCACCCTTCAACCCGTACCGGAGACATCTCGTACATTGGCGCCGTCTGTGGGGACCCTGCGCCAGCTGGGCCCAATGGGGGACGTCTTAGCGGAAACTCCCTCAAGCCAGGATGACTCTCAACCGATTAACCCAACCCCCGAGCACCGAGAGGTCACAAACCAAGCGAGAATAGCGAGTATTGTCCAAAACGCGAACGACCACGACGTCATGGACCGACGACATCCTGAGAAAGCCAGAGACAAAGCGGCGCAGATCATCCAGGACCTCTGCCTCCGGGTTCAGGAACTCGAAGGCAAGATAACCAATAAAGAAAAACACAACAACGAACACGGAAGCCATGCAACCTCCAGATCAAGGTCTCGCCGCGGTAGGTCGCCAACCCGACGACACGACAGAAGAGACGGTCGCAGCTCCTCACGCGACCACAGACACGAGAAATCGCCAGAACGGTGATACAACAAGAAACATAACCGCAGCGCTTCTCGAGATCTGAGTTATCAACACTACTCAGACGAAGATCGGAGGGACCGAAACACCAAACGCACGAGAAACGACCATATAATAATGGGAGCTACGCCCTTTACAGAAAGAATCCTAAGAGCAAAACTCCCCAAAGGCTTCGACAAACCTACCGATATGAAGTACGATGGAACTAAGGATCCCCAAGAACATCTAACGGCTTTTGAAGCCAGAATGAACCTAGAAGGAGCGGCCGACGCGGTCTGATGCAGAGCCTTCCCGGTAACCCTCGCCGGGCCAGCGATCAAATGGTTCAACGCCCTCCCAAACGGATCCATAGCCAGTTTCCACGATATTACACGAAAGTTCATGGCCCAGTTCAGTACTAGGATCACTAAAGCTAAACACCCCATCAGCTTACTAGGGGTCACACAAAAACAAGAAGAATCCACAAGAAAATACCTCGACCGCTTCAACGACGAATGCCTAACGGTCGACGGACTCACAGATTCCGTCGCAAGCCTTTGCCTGACCAATGGGCTAATGAACGAAGATTTTCACAAACACCTCACCACCAGACCGGTATGGACCATGCATGAGATCCAAAACGTAGCCAAAGACTACATCAACGACGAAGAAGTCAGCCAGGTCGTCGCGGCCAACAAGCGGCAGCACGGCAATACTCAACGCGGCAACTCGGCTTCTCACCATAACCCAACGCCCAAGGAGAATCAACGGGACCACCCCAGGCCGACTAGCCGACCACCGAGAATAGGCAAATTCTCTAATTACACCCCCCTGACAGCACCAATTACCGAGATATACCACCAAATAGCAGATCGAGGCATCATTCCGAAAGCCCGACAACTCAAAGAAAGGACAGGAGGCAACAAAACCCTCTACTGCGAATACCACCGAGGTTACGGTCACAAAACACAAGATTGTTTCGACCTTAAAGACGCCCTTGAACAAGCCATACGAGACGGCAAACTCCCAGAATTTGCCAAAATCATCAGAGAACCGAGACGCGCAGAGAGAGACAGGTCGTCGGAGAGAGAAGGACGTAACCCGAGAACCCAAAAGCAACCCCCCAGGGAAAGCCCAGAGGAAGATCCGACCATCATAGTAAACGTCATCACAGGCAAGGACGTATCAAGCAAGTCAAAACTAACAATGAAGAAAGACCTCAAGGTAATGGCTGTAAGGAACCAAGCCCCAATCTCCGCGGCCGATAATACGATAACGTTCTTACCAGAAGACTGCCAACACGGCACCTCAGCCGAGGATGCCCTTTTCGTCATCTCGGCTAGAATCGGAACAGGACTCGTACGAAGGATACTGGTAGACACCGGGGCAGACTCAAACATCCTCTTTCGAGGAGCCTTCGATAAACTCGGACTCCACAATGACAACCTCCAAACACACCGCCACGGCGTCACGGGACTCGGAGACAACTTTCTCAAACCAGATGGCTCAATCACACTTCCCATCACCATAGGAACGAGCAGCCAGAAGAAGACAATCCTATCTGAATTCGTAGTCTTAAAAGACTCCACAGCCTATAACGTGATCCTCGGAAGGAAAACAATCAATGACTTCTCCGCAGTCATCTTTACCAAATACCTCCTTATGAAATTCAGAACCGATGACGGCTCCGTCGGTACCATCCACGGGGACTGAGAAGTCGTAGACGAATGCGACAACACCAGCCTAGCCCTAAGGAAGAAATCCCGAGATGTGGCCGGAGTATTCCTAGCCGATCTGGATGCCCGACAAGACGGCCAACCCAGGCCAGAGCCAGAAGGAGATATGGAAAAACTACAAATAGGACCAACCAAAGACGAATATACCTTTATTAATAGGAACCTCCCATATGACCTCAAAGAGGAACTCTCTCAACTCCTGAAACAAAATAGAGACATGTTTGCATTCACACCAGCCGACATGCCGGGAATAAACCCCGACCTAATGTCCCACCGTCTAGCCGTGGACCCCAAAGCTAAACCAGTAGCACAAAGGAGAAGAAAAATGTCATCAGACCGAGCCACCGAAGTCAAAAAAACAAGTCAAAGCCCTACTCGAGGCCAACTTCATCCGGGAACTCCCCTACACGACCTGGCTAGCCAACGTCGTACTAGTGAAAAAATCTAACGGGAAATGGCGAATGTGCGTCGACTACACGGACCTCAACAAAGCTTGTCCAAAGGACGCCTTCCCCCTACCAAACATCGACGGATTGGTAGACGCTGCATCCGGTCACCGATACCTCAGCTTCATGGACGCATACTCCGGATACAACCAGATTCTGATGCACCGACCAGACGAAGAGAAAACAGCGTTCATCACCCCGGACGGGACGTACTGCTACACAGTAATGCCCTTCGGCTTGAAAAACGCTGGAGCAACCTATCAAAGACTTGTTAACAAGATATTTCGAGACCTGTCCGGTAACAAACTAGAAGTCTACATAGACGACATGCTCGCCAAGACCGAATCCGGCGAACAACTAACCGACGACCTCAAGGTCATAATGAACACCCTACGAAAGCACCAAATGCGACTCAACCCGGCAAAATGCGCCTTCGAAATGGAGGCAGGGAAGTTCCTCGGCTTCATGATTACGCAACGCGGAGTTGAAGCAAACCCAGAGAAATGTCGTGCTGTCCTCGAGATGACAAGTCCCAAAAACCTTAAAGACATCCAAAAGCTTACCGGCCGACTGACGGCATTATCGCGCTTTCTCGGGGCATTGGCTCAAAAAGCGACCCCTTTCTTCAAACTAATGAAAAAAGGAGCCCCTTTCAAATGGGAGACGGAATGTGAAGAAGCATTTCAACACTTCAAGAGGGTCCTAGCGGAACCACCAATCCTCGCCAAACCCCAAACAGGGGAAACACTTTACTTATACCTCTCCATAACGGAAGAGGCACTCGCAGCAGCACTCGTCCGTGAAAACGAGAAAAAGGAACAAAAACCCATATACTTCATAAGCAAAGTCCTACAAGATGCGGAAGCTCGCTACTCACGCTTAGAAAAGCTAGCTTTCACACTCCTTACAGCCTTCCGACGCCTACGACAATACTTCCAAGCTCATCCCATAACGGTTCGAACCGACCAGGCGGTCAAGCAGGTGTTGCAGAAACCCGACCTAGCGGGAAGAATGCTAGCATGGTCCATCGAACTATCTCAATTCCAGATCAAATTCGAACCCCGAAATGCAATCAAAGCACAAGCTATGGCCGACTTCATCGCCGAGATGACTCAGGGAAAGCTCACCCCCGAATCATGGAAACTACATGTCGACGGCTCATCAAACTCCACCTACGGAGGCGCCGGAGTCATACTCGAAAACCAAGACGGGATCACGATCGAACAGTCGGTACGATATGAATTTCCAGTATCAAACAACCAAGCAGAATACGAGGCCCTCTTGGCAGGCCTATCCTTAGCCCGGGAAGTCGGAGCAAAGGTCCTAGAAGTAAATACCGATTCACAGGTAGTCAGTTCCCAAATTAACGGAGACTACCAGACACGAGATCCCCTGCTCCAACAATACCTCGCCAAGGTAAACAAACTAAAAGAAGGATTTGAACACGTCACCATACAGCACGTCCCTAGGGAACGAAATGTCAGAGCAGACCTACTCTCCAAACTAGCCAGTACCAAACCAGGACACGGTAACAAATCGTTAATCCAGGAAGTCGTTAAGACACCCTCTGTGTCAACAACAACCAACGCTCACCTGACAATCTCAAACCAGGGATCTTGGACCTACCCTATCCTGCAATACCTCCTCGATGGAACACTGCCACCAGACCCCAAAGAGGAAAAACGAATAAAAAGGGAAGCCGCCAACTATACCGTCATCGTAGGACATCTATACAAACGCGGATTCTCGCAACCCCTGCTCAAATGCATCGAACCCGAGAACACGGAGTACGTACTCCGTGAAATCCACAAAGGCTGCTGCGGGCAACCACGTCGGAGGCAAAACTTTAGCCCAAAAAGTCATCAGAGCAGGCTACTTCTGGCCCACGGTTATCCGGGATTCCATACAAATAGTTAAAAACTGCGACAAATGCCAAAGGCACGCCAATATCCACCAAGCCGCGCCGCACCAGCTCAGCACCATATCGGCAGAGCGGCCGTTCGGCACCTGGGGCATCGACCTCGTCGGACCCTTCCCTACGACACCCGGCCAGCTTAGATACCTCATCGTCGCCATAGACTACTACACTAAATGGATCGAAGCCGAACCCCTGTCCTCCATAACGGCAACCCAATGCCGAAAATTCCTCTGGCGTCAGATCATCACCCGATTCGGGATCCCCGAGATCGTTATCTCGGACAACGGAACCCAATTTACCGACAAAAAATTCAGAGAATTCTTAGAGGGGCTACGTGTATCTCACCGTTTCAGCTCAGTAGAACACCCCCAGACAAACGGACAAGTGGAATCTGCAAACAAAATAATCGTCAAAGGACTTAAAAAGCGGCTCGACGAAGCCAAAGGACTATGGGCCGACGAACTCGGATCGGTCCTATGGTCATACCGAACCACACCTCAAACGACAACGTGAGAAACACCTTTCCGACTAACATACGGTGTTGAAGCGGTCATCCCGGTAGAGATCGGAGACCCAAGCCCCAGAAAAACGGTCGGAGGTAACGAGGAAGCAGAACGAGACCTCATCGACGAAACAAGAAGCATAACCCACCTCAGGGAGCTAGCCCTAAAGCAAAGAATTAGACTGAGATACAATCACGGAGTCATCCGGCGAGAATTCGCGGCCGACGACCTCGTCTTACGACGAAACGATATCGGTCCCCCGACCCCAGGAGAAGGGAAGCTCACCCCCAACTGGGAAGGACCATACAAAATCAAGGCTATAATCGGAAAAGGAGCGTACAAACTCGAACGGCTCAACGGCGACGAAGTCCCGAGAACATGGAACGCCGCCAACTTGCGACGATACTACACCTATACCAACCTACAAAGGTCGCACCCTTGTCCTCATTTCTGTTTTTGTACTTCTCCTACCAGTTTACAAATTCTAAGGTTTTATTTCTCATCTAAGTTTTAAACTCGGGTACTCTTTCCCGCCACCAACGGAGGGTTTTAACGAGGCCCAACCATCAATAAAAATTCCATTAGAACAGCTATTTCTATTTTCCTAAGTGTCCCAAATACGAAACAAAAACGCGGCCGCAACTGGGGGACTGATCACCCCCCAGGCCCAAACACGCGGATATCCACAAAAGAACCCAACCAAACGACAGTCCGAGGAGACGAACGAAATACACACGGAATAGCCTAAAACGGAATATATGATAGGCCCGGACGGCCCAAAAACAACGTAACAACGGAACATATAAAAGGCCTGAACGGCCAATAAGCACTATTAAAACGAAAATAAAGTGTTTCGAAATCAAAATACACGGCCCTTGGCCATCCGAAAATATCCAAAACACAGTTCAAAGAAAAAACCAAAGAGATAAAGGTCAAAGCTACTCGAGGTCAACGATCTGGCCATCACGAACAGTCTTGAAGGCCCCCATCACAGACATATCCACACCAGGAGCTAGCACTGAAGCTTGAGCCCTCATCGTTTCCTCGGTAGCCGCAATTGCATCCTTCGCATCAGCTAGCAACTCCGTCTTCTCCCTCTTTAAGGCAGCAACCTCGGCCTTTAAAGCCTCTGACTCGGCAAGAAGCATGGCAGCCTGAGAACCCACATCGGAAGCCCGCTGCCGCTCCTCTGCCAACTGAGAGAGAAGCAAAGTTTCAACCTCGGCAAGTCGGAGAATCTCTGCCCCGGCCTCCTCAGAAGACTTCACAGCCCTCTCCCTTGCAGCTTTGGCAGCCTCAAGTTCCCCCTTCAACTTGGCTACCTCAGCATGAGAATGACGAAGCTTCTTATCCAGCAAACCAACCTGAGCCATCACAGGCTCAGCCTTCCGAACAACAATGGCAGACCGGAGGAGAGCACGATATACCGACTTGGCCTGGAACGAAACATCGCAGCCGTCAAAAAACGGCTCCGTTCCAGGCATCAAGTGTTGATCAATAAACCCCGGGGCATCGAAGCGTCGATCCATCACGCTGGGCACAAGACCCTCATCCTCAAAAGTCTCACTGCTTGGGTCCTCAGGCCTCTTTCTCTTCCGAGAAGCTTCGGCAGCCGTCACTACGACGACTTCAGGAGAGTTTGCAGGGCCAGGAGAAACTTGAGCGTCGGCCCGCGCACCCGAAGAAATCACCTCCTGAGAAACCGGCTGAGAATCCACGGCAGGATTAGAGACAGGAGTAGCCGGGGATGGCGACCCCTCCTCCTGGGCCATCGCTGCCTTCAGACGCGCCAAGGATGTCAAGCCACCAGCCATCTCAACTGCAAGGAAACAAGAAACAAAAATCCCAAGTTACGAAAACGGGAAACAAAACATAAAAACAAGTAAAGAACGGACACACACGACACACACCAACATACGACCGGCAAGCAACCGGATCACCCATCACGTCCCGAGGATTAAGAGGACGCTCCCCAAATAACTGCCACAGAACAAGAGCGATATCCCGCTCCTCCGAGGACAAGAACTCTTTCGAAACCCGAGTAAACACGGACGGACCAGCCTTAAAGTTCCAGTAAGTGGGGAACCGACGTTCACCCTCCAGCGTCAACCAAAAAGGGTGATGCCCCCTCGCGGGACGAACTTTAAAGTAACCACTCTTAAAACCATGGAAGGAGTCTTCATACAAACTGAAAACCCGATGGTGGGGCTGAGCTCGGAAAGATACATACCCCTTCTTATGTTTCCCCTCCTTAGTCGGAAGAGTACACAAGAAAAGGAAAAGAAAAACATTTACTGAGGCAGGTAGCTCTAAATAATCACAAACAAGTTCAAAAGACCGTATCGCCGCCCAGCTGTTCGGATGTAGCTGGGACGGCGCCACGGAGCACCGGTTCAACAACTGCTGAACAAACGGAGAAAAGGGAAGCCGAACACCAAGCCGGGTAAACATAGCCTCATACACCCACATCCAATCCGGCACTGTCGGGGAGTCGGGATTGGTATAGCAAACCCTCTCGTCAACCCCAGGGAGGGCAAGCTCGTAGTGGCGTTCGGCATCGCCACCCCCACAAACAGCCCCTTCATCACGGAGCTGTTGGAGGTCCGCCTCCGTCATCCGCGACGGTGTCCCCCAAACATCACTGGTGACCCAAGAAAAAAGGTCAGGGACACCCCCCGCCGGGGTCACCGGAGCCCTCACACCCTCCGTCCGTCGGCGAGCCATACCTAAAATATCGACGAGCACCACCGTCAGCCAAGCCTCACGGCAGAAAACGACGGCGGGTAAAAAACCAAAAACAAACACCACCACCGCACACCACCAATTATACGGTGGCACTCTCCCCAGCCCCTTTCTAAAAACCCAACAGAACTATCTAACCACCATACACAGCCTGCAATAAATACCCCCTCGAAAGAAGGTAACGCCTCGAAGAACGCAACAGACGCGACTGATACGGAAGAGTCACGTCAGACCTAAACGGTCAGACGAATCTTCCACGAAACGAAAACCCAGGCACCGACCTCATCTCAAAGAAATCAGACGGGCACCCGAGAAAAAATCGAGCCCATAACAAACGTCTCCCAGCGACAGACCGACCTCGCTCGCTCTCCCGCTGCGGGGGCAACTGTTACGGATCCGACTCACGGATCCCGCATACCCGGTTACCCGGGGGACAACCCGTTTCGACCCGAAGGCCCAAAACCGGCCCTTCAAAGCTCCTAACCAACTTTCAAACCCAAATATCTCTCTTATCTTAGCCAAATAAGATAAGATAAGATATTCACCATCACCTATAAATAGAGGACCCAGGTCCCTCCAGGTATTCATTCATTCCTCACACCTTCTACCTCTTAGATCCATTCTGACTTGAGCGTCGGAGTGTCTTTGCAGGTACCACCCCCCATCGCTTTAGTCAAGCAATCCGGCTCCAGCCTTGCCCGCGGGTTCCCGATCCACCCTTCAACCCGTACCGGAGACATCTCGTACAATATATATATATATCCAAGAATTTATATAACTAGAAGCCCGATGAAGGAGCAAAGCTCAAAGTCGCATAAAATGGAATTACGAAAACGCGAAGTGTTCACACACGATAACTAAACGCGTAGGCATGGATAGAACAAGACATAATATATATATATATATATATATATATATATATATATATATATATATATATATATATATATATATATATATATATATATATATATATATAAAACCTTGTAGATAGCTCCAAAATACACAAGGTAATAATTAAATTAATAAGATATATATATGTATGATATACCAAAAAGAGGACTAGTAATAGCCTGCGGAGTTTAGGCTAGCTAGTCAAATTGAAATACAAAAGTGTTTTATAAGTTTAAAATAGCTTATACAACTTATCTCTCAAATCAAGCCTCTAAGGCCATAAAGTATAGAATACAAAAGGTGAGAGAATAACTACAACAAAAGTAAAGTAAAATAAAGCATAAGAAAGATTATCCTCCGCTCTATCACCATATTCGCAAACTCACCGACATGGATTGCGATCTGCATCTGAAAAATAACAACATATGGTATGAGAACCGAAGGTTCTCAGCATGGTAACATTGCCCAATATGTAATATATAAAGTTCCGGGACGCCAAAGGCAATCCTAGAACTTCACATCGAATATAGGTATTCAAGCTTAACGAAATAAATAAATTAAACCATAAACCATAAACAGGGTTAGCTAAACTTAGGAGATTTCTAACTAATACCAAATTACACCAGTCCCACTGCCTTCGCTAACCTACCCTCCATGCGATCCCATCGCCACTGCCTACCTAACCTCCTCAGTACCAGACAATCACAGATAATGCAAGCAAGTAAAACACAAGTAATATACATGTACATCAAGTAAAATAACTAGCAAATAAGCATATTATACATTTAGGCAAAAGATGCAATTAGGCAAATTAAGCAAAACACACAGAAGATACACATGATGAATGTATGTCCTATTGGCTCGTGATATCACTTGTCGGTCCATAAATGCCAACCCGACATATCCTTTCGGATGTCGTCTTTCTACCACATCCGAGGATATAGCCCAGGAACGCTTTTGTTCCGAGGATATAGTGCTTGGCACACTATCGTTTCGAGAATATAGTGCCTGTCACACTTGCATGCTCATTTCGAGGATATAGTGCCTGGCACACTCTTGCGACAGAAAAGGAAAGCAACAACAACATCTGTTTCATTATAAATCATTCCAAGGATATAGTGTCTGGCACGCTTTCAATATCCAACAATTCCATCAACCTCAAATCATCGTCAGTCACCACCATTTTCTCCTCTCAATCCATTCTCAACTCTTAAGTCTCAACATTCCACAGAGATATAGTGCCCGGCACACTATCATTCCAAGGATATAGTGTCTAGTACACTATCTTTCAATATCCATCAAGCTCATCGTTACTTTTCAAATTCTCAACTCATCATAACCATCATCAGTTTTAATTTCACAAATTATCATCCACTCACAGGTTCTCAAAACCATCGTCAATAAAACACTTTACTAGTTCATCCAAAATTTCAGAAACCTAAGTCTCCGTCTTCTAAACTCATACATAATTTCACCAATCTCAATCGCAAAACCATTCTTACTAGTCTTAGGGTCTAATTATTAAATAAGAGTCTTAATTAAAAATTAAAGATTGGAAAGCTAGAGAACTTTTGAAAACGAAGAAAAATAATTGTTCAGCAAACCAGGGTTTGTTCATATGCACACCCCTGCCGTGCATACGCACGCGTTGAAAAAGTGAGGGTCGTGTACGTGACTCCTCTCTCGCATACGCAAGACTCATATCCTGAAAGGAATCCTCGCGTCACGTGTTAAAACTCGCGTACGCATAGCCAAAGTTCACATGCTCGTGTGCACAACACAGTGCCCGCGTACGCGAGACTCCCAAGCAGTGGAGAATGCCCGCGTCGCGTGCACAGGTTTGCGTACGCATGCCGCATTAGACCCAGAAAAATTTTAATGCTGCAGAATTTTAGTTTTAAACATCATACTTTAAACGCTTATAACATCCTCTACAAAACTCCATTTTTCTCAAACTTTATATCATTTTAAAGCTCTTTAAACCATATTCAATTTAAAATAAAATCCAACCAATTTCAAAAATCGAGGCTCAAATTATGATTCGCCAAAGTTCACTAAAAAAAGTTTTATCAAAAGAGATAATTCTCTAATTTTTCAAAACTTGAAAATCAAACCAACTCAAAACATACTCAAAACAACCCAAAATCCACAATAGACATTCCTCAATTATTTATAAATTACCTAACTATCAAAACCATTTAATACTCACCTCATCCAACTTCAAGTTCAACCTAAATTCACACCAAAGTTCCTCAATACCACCATTTAATGTTTTCAATAATCATCAATGTTACATATATCAAATCTTTCATCCAGTTAGTCACATTATCATCAATCAATTCATTCAATTCATCAAATCTCCTAAATTATTTATTTTTAACATGAACCACAATAACCAATAATCAATATCATCATCAACATTCGTCTTCAAACATCAACACCCACCACCATAAACTCATCAAAGTCATCATACTCATCAATAATCATCATCTACTATATATATATATATATATATATATATATATATATATATATATATATATATATATATATCTTCACATATAAACTCATTCAACCTCCATCCAAACCATCATCAAGCATAACATGTACATATAAATAATTATACAACTACATCATTCAAACCGATCTTAAAGGCCACTAGCCTAAGTGTCCAGAAATATTACATATTACATAAAGAAAACTGAAACCATACCTTGGCTGATTCCCAATATGCACAAACACCCAAAGCTTGATTCCAACAAGATCAACAAGCCTCAAGCACCAACGCCACTTCCAAAACTCACCAACTATCAAGCTATACACATATAACATACCAAAAATCAATACTATGGCCAACCAAAACATCAAACCACAAGAGTTTGAAAAGACTTACCTTACCCAACGATATTAGGGATAAAATCTAACAATAATCTAATGCTAGATCACCCCTAAATAAACAAAATACAAAATCTACTCAAAAATAAAACTAAAAAATGTCAAAATGTTAGGGCAGAAAACTGGAGCATGAGACGCGAGTTATTACCAGCAAAGCTTGGTTAGAAATGACGGGCTCGGCAAGAGCTTTGCTTGGTCACAAATGGCTCGTCAATCGGAGATCCGTAGTGCAAGATATGGCCAAATGAAGGAGAAGATGAATAGTAAAATCTCTTTTTCTCTCTTCACTTCAGCGCCCCTTTCTTCAAAATAGGACAAGAATGAGCTGAATTCTCATTAAAGGGTGTTTATATATGTTGGGCTTGGGCCTAATTTGGGCCCGGTCCAACCCGTCAGTATTTTTAGTCTGATCGGCTCACTTTGGGCCAAAACCTTTAGAATTAGTGCCCGATTTTCAATTCTAAATTATTTTTGTCCTTTCAAAATAATAAATTCAATTTTTCAAAATCTTATTTTTCTCAATATGCGGTACCGGACAGACTAGAGCCAGTACTGTCGTCTTAAGCACTAGTACTCATCCTTGAACTTCCAAGGATGCTTGCTCCTCAAACGATTGTCAGAATTTCCAACCGACTCCACCAAGTTTGGGTGAAGTTCTTCACAAGATATGAGCTCCCAAAATTGGCATTCATGTATTTTTGGATCCCAAATCTTGTTTCTACACCCATCTTCAAGCTGATCAAGACAATTTCATTTGGGTGGCAAGTGATCCGAATTCTCAAGTAAACACCAAAGCATCTTTTTAGAGCCATTTAATTGAGAACCATACCAATCATTGCACTTAGACTTTGAGTTTCCAACCATAAGGAACCTTGATTGGCATTTCCACCCACTAATCAATTCTCTCTTGCTCTTAACTCCACAAAGAGCTCTAAGTTGCCCATCCGTCTCAAACAAACCATATTCAAGTGGGAAAGTAAAGCTTAAGAATAAGAATTTTACCCACTTGAATGTTGTATTGGATGGTGACTTAGGAAGGGATGGTCCCAATGATCTTACAAGTTCCACTCCCTTGTGCTCTTCTTTGAATACCTCCACTTCTTGGCAAGCATCTTCAATGTCAATTCCTTGTTCACCAACTTCTTCTATACATCCCTCATTTCTCAAGCCATGTGTCGGAGATTGTGTACGGTCCTCCTTGTCATCTATTTCATAACATAATGAAGGAGGTTTGTCAATTTCAAAAGACACATTGGTTGGTGTGGAATCATCTTCAATGGTGGAGCTTGCTTGCTCAACTTCTTCCAATCTTTCATCATCCACAATATTCGTAGGAGGTTGTACATTATCCTCCTCAACATCAATTTCAAGTTCAATGGAAGAAAGTTCAACCACTTCCACAAAATCACCAATAACATTACTTGGTGTGGAAGTGTTCTCAAGCTTGAAATCCACCTCTTGTTCAACTTCGCCTAAGTCTTCAACCACTTCTTTTTCTTCAACAATTTCCATACCTTCCACTTGTTGCAAAACACACTCCATGTCCTTGTTCTCAAGTTGAGATTCTAAGATCTCCTTCATGCTCTATTCTTCAGTTGATTCTCCACATTCATCCGTGGAATTGCTTTGCTTGTCCAAGGTGGCTTTAATCTTGGCAAGGTTGGCCATGATATCATCGTGTCTCTTTTGGGCTTTCTCTTGCTCCTTTTGACGGATGATTGCTTGAATCCGATCCATTGCTTCCTTGAGACGATCCATTGGCTCTTGTTCCACTTGACTAACACAAGTAGGATCATATTGCTCTTGGATTGATGGATATGGGTATTCTTCCATGGAGAGCTATGGTGGAAAAGGAAATTCATCTTGTGGTTGAAAGTTCTCATACATGGGAGGTGGTTCATCCTTGTAATAGTATGGAGGTGCGGGTTCTTGAGGGTTTTGGGGTTGGAATTGTAGTGGCTCTTTGTATGGTTCATATGGCTCACAAGGTGGTTGGTATGGTGGATATGGACTGGGATCACATGGAAATATTTGGTGGTATGAGGCTTGTAAGTAGGAGGGGGTTCATAGGCATATGGTGGCAGTTGTTGGTAATCACAAGGAGGTCCACCATATTGGTGCACGAAATTGTGATAACACTTTTCACAACTCCGTACAACTGACCAGCAAGTGCACTGGGTCGTCCAAGTAATACCTTACATGAGTAAAGGTCGATCCCATGGAGATTGTTGGCTTGAAGCAAGCTATGGTTATTTTGTAAATCTTAGTCAGGAGATTAATGATAAAGATGATTTTTGTTTATGAAAAGTAAATAACATAAAATAAATGGTACTTGTGATTCAGTAATGGGGAATAGGTTGAGGTTCCGGAGATGCTCTATCATCTGAATCTCTGCTTTCCTACTGTCTTCTTCTTCAAACACGCATGGCTTCCTTCAATGGCAAGCTTTATGATCCTCTCGGATGAAAAATACCAGGTACGATCTCTGCACGGCTAATCAACTATCGGATTTTTCGTCTCGGATGAAAAATACCATGTACAGCTACCGCACGGCTAATCATCTGTCGATTCCCGCTAGCGTCAGAATAGGATCTCTCTATCCTTTTGCATACTGTCACTGCGCCCAACATTCGCAGGTTTGAAGCTCGTCACAGTCATCCCTTCCCAGATCCTACTCGAAATACCACAGACAAGGTTTAGACTTTTCGGATCTTAGGAATGCTGCCAATTGGTTCTAGCCTCTACCAAGAATGTTCTGATCCCACGGACTCGGTCTGTGAATCAGAGACCCAAGAGATACACACTCAAGCTGTCGCCTAATGACTATGTTGAGCTCAGATAGAACGGGAGTGGTTGTCAGGAACGCATTCATAAATGTGGGAATAATGATGAGTATCACGGATCATCATTTCTCCAGATTGAAGTACGAGTGAGTATCTTCAAATAGAATCAAGCGTGATTAAATAGAAAACAATAGTAATTGCATTAATCCATTGAAACACAACAGAGCTCCTCACCCCCACCAATGGGATTTAGAGACTCATGCCGTCAGAGATACAATATGGAATAAAAGTGTCATGAGTTGCTAAAATGAATTTCTAAAAGTAGTTTTTATACTAAACTAGTAATTTAGGGTTACAGAAAATGAGTAACTAGGTGTAGATAGTGTAGAATTCCACTTCCAGGGACCACTTGGTGAGTGTTTGGGCTGAGCTTTCAAGCTTCCACGTGCATATGCCTCATATTGGAGTTAAATGCCACCCTAGGTGCCAAAATGGGCGTTTAACGCTGAAAAGTATGCCAGTTCTGGCGTTTTACGCCAGAAAGTTTTTGGCTGGCTTTTAATGCCAGTTTGGGCCATCAAATCTCGGGCAAAGAATGGACTATTATATATTGATGGAAAGCCCAAAATGTCTACTTTCCAACGCAATTGAGAGCGCGCCAATTGGGTTTCTGTAGCTCCAGAAAATCTATTTCGAGTGCAGGAGGGTTAGAATCCAACAGCATCTGCAGTCCTTTCTCAGCCTCTGAATCATATTTTTGCTCAGGTCCCTCAATTTCAGCCAGAAAATACCTGAAATTATAGAAAAACACACAAACTCATAGTAAAGCCCAAAAATGTGATTTTGAATAAAAACTAATAAAATATAATAAAAATTAACTAAAATATACTAAAAAACTACCTAAAAACAATGTCAAAAAGGGTATAAATTATCTGCTCATCACAACACCAAACTTAAATTGTTGCTTGTCCCCAAGCAACTAAAAATAAAATAGGATAAAAAGAAGAGAATATACAATAAATTCCAAAAACATCAATGAAGATTAGTTTTAATTAGATGAGCGGGACTAGTGGCTTTTTGCTTCTGAACAGTTTTGACATCTCACTTTATCCTGTGAAGTTCAGAATGATTGGCATCTATAGGAACTCAGAATTCAGATACTATTATTGATTCTCCTAGTTCAGTATGTTGATTCTTGAACATAGCTACTTTATGAGTCTTGGCCGTGACCTTAAGCATTTTGTTTTCCAGTATTACCACCAGATCATAAATGCCACAGACACATAACTGGGTGAACCTTTTTAGATTGTGACTCAGCTTTGCTAGAGTCCCCAGTCAGAGGTGTCCAGAGCTCTTAAGCACACTCTTTTTGCTTTGGACCACGACTTTAACCGCTCAGTTTCAAGCTTTTCGCTTGACACCTTCATGCCACAAGCACACGGTTAGGGACAACTTGGTTTAGCCGCTTAGGTCAAGATTTTATTCCTTTGGGCCCTCCTATCCATTAATGATCAAAGCCTTGGATCCTTTTTTTACCCTTGCCTTTTAGTTTAAAGGGTTACTGGCTTTTTCTGCTTGCTTTTTCTTTTTCTTTCTTTTTCTTTTTTTTGCCACATTTTTTTCTGCTTTTTCTTGCTTCAAGAATCAATTCTATGATTTTTCAGATTATCAATAACATGTCTCCTTTTTCATTATTCTTTCAAGAGCCAACAATTTTAACATTCATAAACTCCACTATAAAAAATATGCACTGTTCAAGCATCCATTCAGAAAACAAAAAGTATTGCCACCACATCAAAATAATTAAACTATTTTCAAGATAGAATTCGAAATTCATGTACTTCTTATTCTTTTGCAAATAAAAACATTTTTCATTTAAGAAATATGAAAGAGTCATGGACATTCATAGCTTTAAGACATAGACACTAGACACTAATGATCATGTAATGAAGACATAAACATAGTCAAAATATAAAGCATAAAAACCAAAAATAGAAAAGAAAATAAACAAGGAGATTAAGGAACGGGTCCACCTGAGTGATGGTGGCTTCTTCTTCCTCTTCCTTGCCTTTGTTGCTCCTCTTCCTAGAGGTTCCTCCGGCCTTAGGTGCCATTAGTGGTTATGGAAAGCAAAAAGCTGAGCTTTTCCACACCAAACTTAAAAGCTTTGCTCGTCCTCAAGCAAAATAAGATAGAAGGGAGTAGAAGAAGAATGATGCAATTAATTTTGAAAACTTATTACTGTATACTAGAAAAATTAAAAAGAATTTAAAAGAATTTGAAAAGATATGTAAGTTTTGAAAACGTTTTGGAAGGAATTGAAAAGAATTGAAAGAGAATTAAAAAGAATTGGAAAGATTATGAATTTTTGAAAATAGAAATTGAAAGATGAACGTTTAAAATATGTTTGATGCAAAAAATTATGAATTAAAACATGAAAAATTGAAAAAAAATCGAATTGGAAACAAAATTACCTTCCTTATGTCATCTTAGCGTTAAAGGCCCAGAATGCTATCTATTTTGGTGTTTAACGCCCACTTGACTGCCTCTTTGGGCGTTTAACACCCAGCCAGATACCCTGGCTGGCGTTAAACGCCAGGAATCCTTCTTTACTGGGCGTTTTTCTGAACACCCAGAATGTTGCCATTTCTGGTGTTAAACGCCCAGAATGCTGCCCATTCTGGCATTTAACGCCCAGAATGCTGCATGCATGGGCGTTAAACACCCATTCTGCTATCCTTACTGGTGTTTAAACGCCAGTAAGCCTGTCCTCCAGGGTGTGCTATTTTTGATCCTGTTTTTTATTCCCTTTAATTCTGTAGCTGTTTTTGTGACTCCACATGATCTTCAACCTAAAGAAAACATAAACTAACAATAGAAAATGAAAGTAATTAGCATGGATAAATAAGATTGGCTTGCTTCCTAATAAGCACTTCTTTAATGTCTTTAGCTGGACTTTTACTAAGCTTTTTAATTTAGTCTCAGTTTTGAGCACTCTTGCTCAACATTGCCTTCAAGATAATGTTTGACTCTCTATCCATTAACAATGAACTTTTTGTCAGAGTCAATATCCCGAAGCTCTACATAACCATATGGTGACACACTTGTAATCACATATGGTCCCTTCCACCGGGATTTCAACTTCCCAGGAAATAATCTGAGCCTAGAGTTAAACAGCAAGACCTTCTGTCCTGGCTCAAAGACTCTAGATGACAGCCTTTTGTCATGCCATCTTTTTGCTTTTTCCTTGTAGATTTTAGCATTTTCGAAAGCATTGAGTCTGAACTCCTCCAGCTCATTCAAATGGAGTAATCTCTTTTCTCCAGCTACCTTAGCATCAAGGTTTAGGAACCTGGTTGCCCAGTAGGCCTTGTGTTCCAGTTCCACTGGCAGATGACAGGCTTTTCCATACACAAGCTGGTATGGAGAGGTCCCTATCGGAGTCTTGAATGCGGTTCTGTATGCCCACAGAGCATCATCCAAACTTCTTGCCCAATCCTTTCTACGGGTACTTACAGTCCGTTTCAGGATTCGTTTTAGTTCTCTATTTGAGACTTCAGCCTGCCCATTTGTCTGTGGATGATATGGAGTGGCCACTTTATGGTTAATTCCATATCGGACCAGGGCAGAGTCAAGCTGTTTATTGCAGAAATGTGTGCCTCCATCACTGATCAGTATCCTAGGGACACCGAACCTGCTGAAGATATGCTTCTGGAGGAACTTCATCACTGTCTTAGTATCATTAGTGGGTGTTGCAATTGCCTCTACCCATTTAGATACATAGTCTACTGCCACCAGAATATAAGTGTTTGAGTATGATGGTAGGAAAGGTCCCATGAAGTCAATAACCCATACATCAAACAACTCAATTTCTAAGATCCCTTACTGAGGAATGGCATAACCGTGAGGTAGATTACCAGCTCTCTGGCAACTGTCACAGTTACGTACAAACTCTCGGGAGTCTCTATAGAGGGTAGTCCAGTAGAAACCACATTGGAGAACCTTGGTGGCTGTTCGCTCACCTCCAAAATGTCCTCCATACTGTGATCCATGGCAGTGCCATAGGATCTTCTGTGCCTCTTCTCTAGGCACACATCTACGGATCATTCTATTTGCACACCTCTTAAAGAGATACGGTTCATCCCACAAGTAGTACTTTGCATCAGAAATCAATTTTTTTGTTTGTTGCTTAGTGTACTCCTTGGGTATGAATCTCGCAGCTTTATAGTTTACAATGTCTGCAAACCATGGTACTTCCTGAATGGCGAAGAGTTGCTCATTCGGAAAGTTTTCAGAGATCTCAGTAGGAGGGAGGGACGCTCCTACTACTGGTTCTATTCGGGACAGGTGATCAGCTACTTGGTTCTCTGTCCCCTTTCTGTCTCTTATTTCTATATCAAACTCTAGCAGAAGCAACACCCATCTTATGAGCCTGGGTTTTGAATCCTGCTTTGTGAGGAGATATTTTAGAGGAGCATGGTCAGTGTACACAATCACCTTTGATCCCATTAAATAAGATCTGAACTTGTCAATGGCATAAACCACTGCAAGCAACTCTTTTTCTGTGGTTGTGTAATTCTTTTGTGCATCATTCAAAATACGGCTAGCATAGTAAATGACGTGCAGAAGCTTGTTATGCTCTGTCCCAATACTGCACCAATGGCATGGTCACTGGCATCACACATTAGTTCGAATGGTAATGTCTAGTCTGGTGCAGAGATGACTGGTGCTGTGACCAGCTTAGCTTTCAGAGTTTCAAATGGCTGCAGACACTTTGTGTCAAAGATAAATGGCATGTCAGCAGTTAGCAGATTGCTCAGAGGTTTTGCAATTTTTGAAAAATCTTTTATAAACCTCCTATAGAATCCTGCATGCCCCAAAAAGCTTCTGATTGCCTTAACGTTGGCAGGTGGTGGTAATTTTTCAATTACCTCTACCTTAGCTTGATCCACCTCTATCCCTTTGTTTAAAATTTTGTGCCCAAGGACAATTCCTTCAGTCACCATAAAGTGACATTTTTTCCAGTTTAAAACTAGGTTAGTCTATTGGCACCTTTTTAGAACAAGTGCTAGATGGTCAAGACAGGAGCTGAATGAGTCTCCAAATACTGAGAAGTCATCCATGAAGACTTCTAGAAATTTCTCTACCATGTTAGAGAAAATAGATAGCATGCACCTCTGAAAGGTTGCAGGTGCATTACACAGACCAAATGGCATCCTCCTGTAGGCAAATACTCCAGATAGACATGTGAATACTGTTTTCTCTTGGTCCTGAGGATCTACTGCAATTTGGTTGTAACCTGAATAGCCATCCAAAAAGAAGTAGTATTCATGGCTTGCTAGTCTCTCTAGCATCTGGTTTATGAATGGTAAAGCAAAATGATCCTTCCTGGTGGCTGTATTGAGCCTTCTGTAGTCAATACACATACGTCACCCTGTAACTGTTCTTGTAGGAACCAGTTCATTCTTTTCATTACGAACCACTGTCATGCCTCCCTTCTTGGGAACAACTTGGACAGGGCTCACCCAGGGGCTATCAGAAATAGGATAAATAATCCCAGCCTCTAGTAACTTAGTGACCTCTTTCTACACCACCTCCTTCATGGCTGGATTTAGCCGCCTCTGTGGTTGAACCACTGGCTTAGCATCATCCTCCAATAGGATCTTGTACATGCATCTTGCTGGGCTAATGCCCTTAAGAGCACTTATGGACCACCCAAGAGCTGTCTTGTGTGTCATCAGCACCTGAATTAGTGTTTTCTCTTCCTGTGGTTTTAAAGCAGAGCTTATGATCACAGGAAAAGTGTTATTTTCTCCTAGAAATGCATATTTCAGGGATGGTCGTAGGGGTTTGAGCTCGGGTTTAGGAGGCTTATCCTCTTCCTGAGGAGTTTTCAGAGGTTTTTTTGTTCTCTCTGGTTCCTCCAGATCAGGCTGAACATCTTTAAAAATGTCCTCTAGCTCTGATTCGAGACTCTCAGTTATGTTGACCTCTTCCACCAAGGAGTCAATAATATCAACGCTCAGGCAATCTTTTGGTGTGTCTAGATGCTGCATAGCTTTGATAGCATTCAACTTAAACTCATCCTCATTGACTCTCAGGGTTATCTCCCCTTTTTGGACGTCAATGAGGGTTCGTCTTATTGCTAGGAATGGTCTTCCTAGAATGAGAGTTGCACTCTTGTGCTCCTCCATTTCCAGCACTACAAAGTCAGTGGGAAAGGCAAATGGCCCAACCTTGACAATCATGTCCTCAATTACGCCTGATGGAATCTTAATGGAGCCATCAGTAAGTTGAAGACATATCCGGGTTGGTTTAACTTCATCAGTCAAACCAAGCTTTTTGATAGTGGATGCAGGTATTAGGTTGATACTTGCCCCAAGATCACATAGAGTTGTCTTGGTACAAGCACCCTCTAATGTGCATGGTATCATAAAGCTTCCGAGATCTTTAAGCTTCTCTGGTAAGCTTTTCAGAATGACTGCACTGCATTCTTCAGTGAGGAAAACTTTTTCAGTTTCTCTCCAATCCTTCTTATGACTTAAGATTTCTTTCATGAACTTAGCATAAGAGGGTATTTGCCCAAGTGCCTCTGCAAACAGAATCTTTATTTCAAGAGTCCTGAGATAGTCTGCAAAGCGGGCAAATTGTTTATCATGTTTCGCTTGGCGGAGTTTCTGAGGATAAGGCATCTTGGCTTTATATTCTTCAACCTTAGTTGCTGCAGGTTTATTTCCTACAGAAGTGGTTGGAGAAGCCTGCCTAAGGGGGTTGTTATCAGTACTTGTAGGTGTCTGACCCCTTATTGGCTTTTGAACGCCAGAATTGGGTGCTGCATGGGCGTTTAACGCCAAATTGCCACCCTTTTCTGGCGTTTGGCTGCTAGAATTGGCCATCCCTTAGGCGTTTAACGCCACTTTTCCACCCTGTTCTGGCGTTTAAATGCCAGAATCATTTTTCTCTGGGCTCTTACTGTCCTCAGATGGATTTTGGGCAGTGGGTTGGTTATCCTCTGTCAGTTGTTCCTTTCTTGGCTTTCTGCTGCTTTGAGTTAAGACATTCAATGTCTTCCCACTCCTTAATTGAACAGCTTGGCATTCTTCTGTTATCTGTTTAGATAACTGCTGTCTTGTCTGATTCAAGTGTTTTTCCATATTCTGGTTAGCATATTTGGTTTCTTTCAGCATCTCTTTAAATTCTGCTAACTGTTTTGTTATAGAAAATAGTTGCTGATTGAGTTCAGCAATTTGTTCTAGAAGACTAAGTTCAGTGGATACTGCCTCAGCCTCTTCTTTTATGGAGGTCTCACTACTTGAGTACAGGTGCTGATTTCTGGCAACTGTATCAATGAGCTCTTGAGCCTCTTCAATTGTCTTTCTCATATGTATCGATCCACCAGCTGAGTGATCTAAAGACATCTGGGCCTTTTCTGTAAGCCCATAGTAAAAGATGTCTAACTGCACCCATTCTAAAAATATTTCAGAGGGGCATTTTCTTAGCATCTCTCTGTACCTCTCCCAGGCATTATAAAGAGATTCATTATCCTCTTGTTTAAAGCCTTGGATATCCAGCCTTAGCTGTGTCATCCTTTTTGGAGGGAAATATTGATTCAGAAATTTGTCTGATAACTGTTTCTATGTTCTTATGCTTGCTGTGGGTTGGTTATTTAACCACCTCTTAGCTTGATCTTTTACAGCAAATAGAAATAGTAATTATCTGTAGACATCCTGATCTACTTTTTTTTCACGTACTGTGTCAACAATTTGTAAGAACTATGCCAGAAACTCAGTAGGTTCTTCCTGTGGAAGACCAGAATACTGACAATTTTGCTGCACCATGATAATGAGTTGAGGGTTTAGCTCAAAACTGCTGGCTCTGATGGGGGGTATACAGATACTACTCCCATAGGAAGCAGTAGTGGGGTTAGCATATGACCCAGAGTCCTTCTGGACTGTTCATTTCCACTTAGGTCCATGATGGAGAAAGGGAGATGATGTGGATTGTAAATAAAAATTTTTTTCTTTTTTTTCTTTTTCTTGAAAACCGAAATTAAAAGAAAAGAAAATAAAATAAAATAAATGAAAAATTGAATATCAGTTCAAAAATTAGAAGAAAAAGAAATAAAAGAAAATTGAAAACTAAATTAATTAATTAATTAAAAAGATTTGAAAAAGATGTGGATGAGAATTTTTGAAAAATGAAGAGAGAGAAATTGGTTAGGAAGTTTTGAAAAAAAATATGTCTTAAAATTAAAGATACTTGTAAGAAAATAAAACTTTTCTTTTATTTAAGATTTGAGATTAGAAAAGATAAGATAGGTTAGGTAAGAGAAGATAAGGAATTTAAATTAAAAAAGTTTTGAAATTTAAATTTTAAATTTTGAATTTTGAATTTTGAAAAAGTCAGCAATATAAGATAAAGATTTGAAAAAGATTTAAATTTTAAAAAGATTTTATTTTTAAATTTGAATTTGAAATAAGATAAGATGAAATTTTGAAAAAGATATGATTTTTTGAAAAAGATTTGAATTTTGAATTTTAAAACTAAGATAAGATAAGATAAAAAAATAAAAATCTGAATTTTTAAATATAAATTTCAAAAATTCAATTAAAATAAAGAGAAATGATATTTTTGAATTTAATGAGGAAAAAGAAAAATAATGAAATGACACCAAACTTAGAATTTTTAGATCAAAACAAAGAAAATAAACAGGAAAACTTTGAATGTCAAGATGAACACCAAGAACACTTTTTGGAAATCTTTAAGAAAATAAAAACACAAAGGACACCAAACTTAAAAATTTTTATACTTTAGACACTAATAATTCGAAAATGCACAAGAAAAACAAGGAAAGACACAAAACAAGAAAAACTAAGGATCAAACAAGAAAAATAAACAAGAACAACTTGAAGATTAAGAAAGAACTAAGAACATGTAATTCGAAAAATTAAAAGAAAAATAAAATATGCAATTGACACCAAACTTAAAACATAAAACTAAACTTAAACAGAAGACTCAATTATCAGTTTATTGGTTTTTATTTATTTATTAAAAATTTTTGAAAAAAAATCTAAAAGAAAGAAAACAAGGATTTTAAAATTTTAATAAAAACAATAATAAAAGACTCAAAGACAAATCACAGATTAATAAAGAAAAATAAAAAAATTTTGAAAAATTTTTGAAAAGAAAATAAAAGACTCAAATTTAGTGACTCTAAACCAACCAAAAAGGTAAATTCTTCCTAATCTAAGCAACAAGATGAACCGTCAGTTGTCCAAACTTGAACAATCCCCGGCAACGGCGCCAAAAACTTGGTGCACGAAATCGTGATAACACTTTTCACAACTCCGCACAACTGACCAGCAAGTGCACTGGATCGTCCAAGTAATACCTTACGTGAGTAAGGGTCGATCCCACGGAGATTATCGGATTGAAGCAAGCTATTGTTATTTTGTAAATCTTAGTCAGGAGATTAATGATAAAGATGATTTTTGTTTATGAAAAGTAAATAACATAAAATAAATGGTACTTGTGATTCAGTAATGGGGAACAGGTTGAGGTTCTGGAGATGCTCTGTCATCTGAATCTCTGCTTTCCTACTGTCTTCTTCTCCAAACACGCATAGCTTCCTTCAATGGCAAGCTTTATGATCCTCTCGGATGAAAAATACCAGGTACGATCTCTTCACGGCTAATCAACTGTCAGATTTCTCGTCTCGGATGAAAAATACCATGTACAGCTACCGCATGGCTAATCATCTGTCGGTTCCCGCTAGCGTTGGAATAGGATCTCTCTATCCTTTTGCACACTGTCACTGCGCCCAACATTCGCAGGTTTGAAGCTCGTCACAGTCATCCCTTCTCAGATCCTACTCGGAATACCACAGACAAGGTTTAGACTTTTCGGATCCCAGGAATGCTGTCAATTGGTTCTAGCCTCTACCACGAAGGTTCTGATCCCACAGATTCGGTCCGTGAATCAGAGACCTAAGAGATACGCACTCAAGATGTTGCCCAATGACTACGTTGAGCTCAGATAGAACGGGAGTGGTTGTCAGAAACGTGTTCATAAATGTGGGAATAATGATGAGTTTCACGGATCATCATCTTCTCCAGATTGAAGTACGAGTGAGTATCTTCGAATAGAATCAAGCGTGATTGAATAGAAAACAATAATAATCATATTAATCCATTGAAACACAGCAGAGCTCCTCACCCCACCAATGGGGTTTAGAGACTCATGCCGTCAGAGATATAATATGGAATAAAATTGTCATGAGTTGCTAAAATGAATCTCTAAAAGTAGTTTTTATACTAAACTAGTAACTTAGGGTTACAGAAAATGAGTAACTAGGTGAAGATAGTGCTGAATTCTACTTCCAGGACCCACTTGGTGAGTGTTTGGGCTGAGCTTTCAAGCTTCCACGTGCATATGCCTCATATTGGAGTTAAACGCCACCCTGGGTGCCAAAATGGGCGTTTAACGCCGAAAAGTATGCTAGTTCTGGCGTTTTACGCCAGAAAGTTTTTGGCTGACTTTTAACGCCAGTTTGGGCCATCAAATCTAGAGCAAAGAATGGACTATTATATATTGTTGGAAAGCCCAAGATGTCTAATTTCCAACGCAATTGAGAGCGCACCAATTCGGCTTCTGTAGCTTCAGAAAATCCATTTCGAGTGAAGGAGGGTCAGAATCCAACAGCATCTGCAGTCCTTTCTCAGCCTCTGAATCAGATTTTTGCTCAGGTCCCTCAATTTCAGCCAGAAAATACCTGAAATTACAGAAAAATACACAAACTCATAGTAAAACCCAGAAATTTGATTTTTGAATAAAAACTAATAAAAATATAATAAAAAGTAACTAAAATATACTAAAAACTACCTCAAAACAATGCCAAAAAGGGTATAAATTATCCGCTCATCACATATCCATTGTCTTGGTATGCACCATGGAATGGCCCTTGCTCATAGTACATTTAGAAAGGTTGTTGCCAAGAAGGTTGATCAATTGTTTGAGGCTCCTCCCATCTTTAATTGTTCCATCTTTGATGCATGTTCTCATTGTAGTTTCCATCTCCTACAACATAGTTGTAACCACACTCATAGCAAAAAAGGTAAGAATTCATAGTGGAAAATAAAAACAAAAACTAACAAACAAGCAAAAAGGCAAACATATTTACAATATTCACATATTCACAATAGCCAATAAGATAACACCATTGCGATTCCCCGGCAACGGCGCCAAAAACTTGATGTTGAGAATTATCGTTGGTCTAAAATTTCTCTTATAGAAAAGAATTACTTCGTGGTAAGCATAGTTCCAAACCAACTAATAATTCTCCATCAAAGTTTAAAAATGGTTGTTACAAGTACAAACCCCAATAAAAATAAACCGAAGTATTTAAACCTCGGGTCGTCTCACAAGAAATTGCAATGAAGTGCTCTATTATTGGCTATGAAGAAACAAGGAGGTTTGATTTGGTGATTGACAAGAGAAGTAAATAACAAGAAAGTAAATGACAATTAACTAATAAAGGAAAGGAAAAGAACTCTTGGCTAAGGCATGGAAATTGATATCACAATCCTTGTCTACAAACCATATTTTGACAATTATGAGGGACCAACCCATCAAGTCTACTTCTATGCTTGAAGTAAGTCAAATAGGCTTGATCAACATCAACCCATAAGTCCCAACCTCGCTACTAATGGACTTAGTAGTAGGCTAGTGTTAATAGGTATCAAATTGACCACTAAGGGTTCTAAAATCACCAATTCAATTAGACCCAATGACTCAAGGTCACCCAATTCCCTTAGCCTAGGCCAAGAGTAAAGAAAATTACTCTATAACTAGTGAAAACATTTTATGAAACACCTAGAGTGCAATAAAAGTAAACATCACAAAATGCAAGAATTAATAAAAGCTATAACTAACATAAGCAAGAAATCAACAATAGCAACTAAGATAAACATAAAAAGGCATGAAAACATAAAATTACATTAGAGAAAATGAAAATCTAACAAGGGTTTATGAAAGTAAAAATAGCAACATAAAGCAATTAACAAGAGAAACTAAGAAGATTAAGACAATAGAACAATAAAATATAAAGAGAGTTGAACTAAAAATAAGAATCAAAACTTGGATCTAAGAAAATTTGACCTAAACTACCCTAAATTCTAGAGAGAAGGGAGAGCTTCTCTCTCTAGAATTCTAATCTAAAACATGATGAAAACTAAACTATGACTACTTCCCCCCCCCCCCCAAATTCCCCTTACAATTCTTGGGTGTTGGATTTGGGCCTCCTTGAGCTCAGAAATCACCCCAGCGTTTTGCCTTTAATAATGTCACGTGCTGCTTGTCGCGCGTATGCATGGGTCACGCGTCACTGGCAACATTCCTTATCACGCGTACTCGTGGGCCACGTACACGCGTTGCTGGCAGATTTCCTTCCCACGCGCACGCATGAGCCACGTATACGCGTGATGCACTACTATTTCGTGGTACATTTTATGCTAAATTGAGTGAATTTTATCCATTATTCTCACACTTATGCATATTAATTGCATGTTTTATATTTTCCTTCCTAATTATGTACTTTGATTGAAAACATGCTTCTTTGGCCTTCAATTTGCTAATTTTAATCCTCTCTTATTACCATTCGATGCCGTGATATGTGTGTTAAGTGTTTTCAGGGTTTATAGGATAGGAATGGCTTAGAAGATGGAAAGGAAGCATGCAAAAGTGGAAGGAATACAAGAAATTGAAGGAATTGCTAAGCTGTCAAGCCTGACCTCTTCGTACTAAATCGATCATAACTTGAGCTACAGATGTCCAAATGAAGCGGTTCCAGTTGCGTTGGAAAGCTAACATCCGGAGTTTCAAAATAATATGCAATTTGCCATAGTTTCCATGCAGTTAAGCAACGAACACACGTGCATCACGCGTACGCGTGACCTTGCGCAGAAGACCATCGACGCGTACGCACGTCACGCGTACGCGTGACATGCGCCACGTGCAGAAATTGCAGAAGACGATGGAGGCGATTTTTGGGCTCCTTTTGGCCCAGTTTTTTGCCCAGAAAACACAGATTAGAGGCTGCAGAGTGGGGGAATCATTGATTGAATTGATACAACTTTCATTCACATAATTTTAGGTTTTAGATGTAGTTTTCTAGAGAGAGAGCCTCTCTCCTCTCTCTAGGTTTTATGATTCTTAGGTTTAGCTATTTTCAATTTTAGATTTCTACTCTATTTCAATTTAGTTTCTCTTCTACTCTTATTTGTTCTAGCATTCTAGTTTATTTATTTCCTTTGTTGATTACTTTATGTTGCCAATTTAGTTTATGAATTCTCATGTTAGATTCAATTTCCCTTTTAATGCAATTTGAGGTATTTCATAATTATTGTTCCTTTCTTCGTTTGTTATTATTGATGTTTGCAATTGGTTGTTTGGATTTAATATTCCTTGCTAGTTTTCTATGTTTTTATGTTATGCCTTCCAAGTGTTTGATAGAATGCTTGATTGGATTTTAGTGTAGATTTCTCTCCTCTTAGCTTCGGTTGAGTAATTGGAGACTCTTGAGTTATCAAACTCCTTTGTTGATTGATAATTGAAAGTTGCTAGTTGATTTGGATCCCTCTAAAGCTAGTCTTTCCTTAGGAGTTGACTAGGACTTGAGGAATCAAATTGATTCATCCACTTGACTTTCCTTCATAGTTAGAGGTTAACTAAGTGGGAGTAATGGATAATTGATGTCACAATTGATAAGGATAGCTAGGATAGGACTTCTAATTCTCATACCTTGCCAAGAGCTTTATTAGTTATTAGTTTAATTCTCGCAATTTATTTTCTTGTTCCTTATTCAAAACCCCAAAAAGATAAAATCTCATAACCAATAACAACAACACTTCCTTGCAATTCCTTGAGAGACGACCCGAGGTTTGAATACTTCGGTTATTAGTTTTAGGGGTTTGTTACTTGTGACACCCAAATTTTTGTATGAAAGAATTCTTTGTTGGTTTAGAAACTATACTTACAACGAGAATTTATTGTGGAATTCTAAACTACACAAAAATCCATTCATCAACGCGTCGCTGGCAGATTCCCAAAATCTCATTTCTTCATAAATTCTCTATTTTTGCATGCTTTTTCTTCATTTCTTCAACCCAATCTTTACCTTCTAAACCTGAAATCACTTAACAAATATATCAAGGCATCGAATAGAATTAAAGTGAATTAAATTTATCAATTTTAAGGCCTAAAAAGTATGTTTTCACTCTTAAGTAAAAATTAGGAGAAATTCACAAAACCATGCTATTTCATTGACTAAATGTGAGATAAGTTGATAAAATCCCCTGAATTTAACACAAGATAAACCACAAAATTGGGGTTTACCACTCACGTACCCAACACAGTACCCATGTATGCGAGACTCCCAGGCAGTAGATAATGCCCGGGTTGCGTGCACAAGTTCGCGTACGCATGCTTGACGTGGCAGAAATTGGCGAGTTAAGAAATTATTATAAGAGATACGTTGCAAGTATAGTTCTTAACCAACCAAAAATCCACTTATCAATTTAGAAGGGTTGTCACAAAATTAGAATTAAAATACTGGGAGTTTGAATACCAGGTCATCTCCCAACGAGTTGCAGAAAGATGTGCTCTTTTATTAATCAGGTGTTTTCCAAAAGGGTTTGAATTTGATAGACAGGAAATTAAATCAGAGAATTTATGTAATTTAAATAAAAACCTTGACCGGGAGTAGATTAGTCGGAAATCCTATCCTTGTTGGAGTTCTCCCAAGATCAATTGATAATTGAAGGTTGTCTGCTCAGTTATCCTTTACCAGATAAAGGAAAGTCAAGCAAGTTGGAAGTCAGTTTCTATTCACAAGTTCTAATCCTCTCCCTTGGGAAGGACTAGTGTCAGTGATTAGAGGGCGACCCAACGCTAAACCCAATTATAATTTTACTCTTGAGCATTCCAACTCAAGGTTCTCCTTTCAACCAACTCTCAATCAAGTTATGGAACTACTCGCTCATTATGAATGTAAAAATCACGAAATAAGAAAGGGAAATAAAGAAAGACATGATAAATAATAATCAAAAGGATCAATAAAAAAATAAAAATAATTCTTGTATTAATAAATTCTAAAAATAATCCAATAGTAACTCTGAATAAATTAAGGATATGAAAGAGTAAGTAACAAGTAAGGAAACAAACTAGAATGATGAAGTCTTGACGGAGGTAATAACTCTTCTCAATATCCCATTCCAAAAAGCAATAAAATCAAAAATCCTAAGAACTATGAATGTGTAGAGAGAAAACCTAGAGGAGGAGTAAATTCAGATCTAAAAACTAAAATTATGTGGAATGAATGTTGTTCTTGGTCTCTGCATATTCCCTGGCTCTAATTTGCTTTTCTAGGCCGAAAATTGGGTCAAAACAGGGCCCAAAATCGCCCCCAGCGAATTCTGCAGATTCTGCAGATCGCGCACGTCACGCGATTGCGTCATCCACGCGTTCACGTCATCCAACGTTTTGCCTTGCCACGCGTGCGCGTCGTCCACGCATTCGTGTCACTTGTGCAGTTTCCAATCCATGCGTTCGCGTCAGGCACGCGAGCGCATCACTGCAATTTCCTGTAATTCGCGCGGTCGCGTGAGCCATGTGTCCGCGTCGCTTCTCGCTGGTCATCTCCTCAATTTCTTGTGTTCCTTCCATTTTTGCAAGCCTCCTTTCCAATCTCCAAGTCATTCATGCCCTATAAAGCCTGAAACACTTAACACACAGATCACGGCATCGAATGTAATAAAGGAGAATTAAAATACATAATTAAAAGTCTCTAGGAAGCAAGTTTTCAACCATGGAGTAATTTTGGGAAGGAATTGTAAATACATGCTAATTTAATGAATAAGTGGGTAAAGATTTGATAAAACCACACAATTAAATACAATATAAACCATAAAATAATGGTTTATCAACCTCCCTACACTTAGACATTAGCATGTCCTCATGCTTAGTTGAAGGAGATAAAATAAATGAGAAGGAACATGTAAAACTCATGTTATGCAATGCAACCTATACATATGAATGCAACTATATGATTCTTGTCCACTTGGTTAAAAGTAAATAATCTCTTTAAGACAATCACAAATCAAATTCCACTAATTCAATTCTTATATAGTAACAACAGATAAAAATGCAAGAAGGTAGCTCATGAAAGCAGGGAACATAGAATTTAAGCATTGAACCCTCACTGATGATGTATGTACGCTCTAATCTCTCTAGTGTATAGGGTAATCACTCTATCCTTCTCTAATCATGTTTTCTAATTTTTTGTTCTTCACCTAACTGATGCGCATAAACTAGTTATGCTACGATTTAGGAAATTGCACGATCGGCAAAATTCCTTCCGGCAAGTGCACCGGTTATCATCGTCAAGTAAAAACTCACAATAGAGTGAGGTCGAATCCCACAAGGATTGGTTGAGTGAGCAATTCGGATTAGAAGTGTGTTCTAGTTGAGCGGAATCAAGATTTGAGATGAGAATTGCGGAATGTAAAATTGGCGGGAAAAGTAAATGACAAGAAAATTAAATGGCAGAATCTTAAATTGCATGAATTAAAGAGCAGAATGTAAATTGCTGAAATTAAAAGGGAATGGGGGTGATTGCAAGAATTGAATTGCAGAATGTAAAGAGAAAGTGGAAATCAGAAATGGGGAATTCATTGGGTTTAAGAGATATTGAAATCTCCGAATCAAAACATGTAAATCTCTTCCTCAACCAATGCATTCATTGAATTTTGCTTGGCAATCTTATATGATTGGATCCCAATTCCTTGGCTCACCAATGCTCTCTAAAAACAAACAAATTCCCAATCCCTTGGTTTAAATGTTCATAAGAAGAGATGATGCTTGATCACTGATTATACCACACAATTTCATGAACCACAATTTGGTAGGATTACATGTCACAATATCCATCCAAACCCCAATCCAATCCACTGTGAGAAAGCTTCTCTAGCATGAATCCTCCATTCCTTTCCCAAGGCTCCGAAGGATTCCAAGTATGAGTAGTCTCTTTCCCAAGACAACTACTCAATGGAATTAGATCGAGAAGCTTTCTAACAAAATTCAAGAGAAAAGATTGAAGAAGAAGATAAACTATTATTGATTCATTGAATTACAATAGAGCTCCCTAACCCAATGAAAGGGGGTTTAGTGAATCATAGCTCTCAATTCAATTACAAAGAAAAGGAAACTAGCTAAAAGTGAAAGTAAAAGTCCTCTCTAACTTAACTTCTATCCTATTTATACACTTTCTATATTGAGCTTCAGTTGTGCTTCTTGGGCTTTGAGGCCTCTCCTTGCTTTCCTTTTGCCTTGGGTTTATGATCCATAATCTTGATGAGGTTGTTGATCCAGATCCTGTAACATTTATTGAGCCAACTTAGTGATAATCAAATAATGACACATGACTCAATAAATTGAGATTTCAAACTCATCAATCCTTCAGGCCCAATCCCATAAACCATGATATTCAATTGGGTTTCATACCAAAGTAAGTTTAAGTTAATACTTGTGCTCAAAGACTAACTTAAATCACAATATTTTTGGCCCAGAAACCCCTTTTGAAGAGTGGCGTTTAAGTTGTAGTTTAAGCTTAAACTGCAACTTAAACGCCAGACACTTCCAGTGAGGCCATTTGTAGAAGCACGTTTAAGCTTCAGTTAAGGTTAAACTGAAGCTTAAACGTGGAAATGGAAGAATGGTAGCCCTGGAGAGTAATGTAGTCGAACACGTTTAACCTCCAGTTTAAGGTTAAACTGGAGGTTAAACGTGGAAAAGGAATGAGGCATCCTGGAGGTCGAACACGTTTAACCTCCAGTTTGAGGTCAAACTGGAGGTTAAACGTGGAAGCTTGGAATGGTGGCCCTGGAGGTGTCGAACACGTTTAACCTCCAGTTTGAGGTCAAACTGGAGGTTAAACGTGAAAGCTTGGAGAGAGCAACCCTGGAGTGGAGAAACTATCGAACACGTTTAACCTCCAGTTTGAGGTCAAACTGGAGGTTAAACGTGGAAGCTTGGAGAGAGCAACCCTGGAGTGGAGAAACTATCGAACACGTTTAAGCTCCAGTTTGAGTCAAACTGGAGCTTAAACGTGGAATGGCCCCTGGTACTCTTCCTGGTTCTGGCGTTTAACCTCCAGTTTGAGGTCAAACTGGAGGTTAAACGTGGAACTCCTCCCTGGGTGGCATACTCATTCTGGCGTTTAACCTCCAGTTTGAGGTCAAACTGGAGGTTAAACGTGGAATGCTCCTTAAGTGAGGCTTTTCATTCTGGCGTTTAACCTCCAGTTTGAGGTCAAACTGGAGGTTAAACTTCAATCCCAGCATTTCTTATCCTTCATGATTTTGGCGTTTAAGCTCCAGTTTAGGCTTAAACTGGAACTTAAACTCCCCATTTGATATACAAGCTTCCTTTATTGATTTTGTTGCTTCCTTGCTTAGCCTCTTCTTCCCTGAAATCATCCAAACAATTGCATCAAAGTCTTGCAAAATTTCATGAGAAATCTTTCATTCATAGCATTTAAGTAATACAACTAAAACTCATGGAATTTGCATCAAAATCATATTGTTTGGATGGTTCATTACTTTGTTCTTCATTTAACCATTTTTGGTTACTTTAAGCTCAAGAAAATGCATAAAACAACTAAAACTAACAGAAAAATGCTAGTGAAACTAGCCTATGATGCCTTGGCATCACAACACCAAACTTAATACTTGCTTGTCCCTAAGCAAGTCCTGAGTTATTTGAGAAGAAAGTATGAACAGAAAGTAAATACATTGGCTATATTAGCAAGCATTTGAAGTTCATCAGAAGGGTTTTATGCAGATAGTTGCAGCATCACTTTTTCATACTTATCAGGTAGGATTATCACTTTTTCATTGCATCCATCAAAAATTGCTATGGCCTCTTGTTATTCTTATGTCTTCAGCACTTTTCTCTTCTTTGTTTTTCTTTTCTTTTTCTTAGAGCTTCTTTTGCTCCTTGTTTGCTTAGTGTCATGTGTTGCACAAGCCTTTGGCATTTTCTTTTTCTTATCAGTGCACTACACATATCCACCTTAGGCATTTTAGTTCACATTTCTTCTTGAGACATTGGTGCCCAGCACCTCTTTGTGTGACTAAATGTTTTGTATTGAGGTTGCTCTTGATAATGGACTTTTGGTTGATAATCCCGGGTTAGTTAACCCAAGTTACCAAGTGTTGAAACACTCCTCAGAACCTATTCATCCAAGCATATCCTTAATACATAAACACCACAGGCATTTGTCTCAGAAGTTCAAACCATTGGTGCCTAGCTTATTTTCTCAATTTTTTTGCTTTTTGGTTGCCTTTTTCCGTGGCTTTTTCTTTTCCTTTTTCTTTCTTTTTCATAGCCAAAGACATTTATTCATCAAGATCCATAGACAATTTTTAATTCTACATAAAAATTGATAATTCTACACTCTAATATTAGTGATGTGACTAAACAATCAAGCATGCATACCACCACTTAATTCTACTTGATTTGTCACTAATTTAGCCAAGTTACTTTTGTTCAAACTTTTCTTTTATTTTTGAAACAGAACAAGCATGGTACGCACTTGTTTAAGAAGGTGAAGTTATATCCAAACATCTAGGCATTCACTTTATTCAAAGCACTTAACAAACACACATACTAAAAAAAAAAAACGACTCATAAAAAAAAAAAAAAAAAAAAGACTCCACCTAACACTTAAATGACTTATGATGAAAACATTCATAAAGACAAGTCACCAATTATCATTTGATTATTAAGGAACGAGACCACCTCTTATTTATTGCTTGGTTCTTCTTAATTCTTGGGATCCTGCTTCTTCTTGCTTCCTGCCTCTTTTTGACCACTTGTGCTTCCTTTGTCTTTTCTTATGAGCTTTTTCCAGAATCCAGCCTTTTTCATCGTTTCTTCCACTCCCTTTTCAAGGATCATTGCCTTGTTTATTTCTCCTTCTTTCCTCCCTTTGAAATACTCATCATAAGCTGGGAATGCTGGGTCCATCTTGTGTAGATGTTCCCCTATGTAGTTAAGCTTGATTTGCGAAATGATGTTGTAGTCAGCTTGGACTGAGTATCTTGCATTCTGTAAAGTAGTGGCTTCCTTGATTGCCAAGACATTGGCATCTTGGTGTTGGCATATGTGGCTGAAGGATTCCTGTAAGTGTAGATTTTGTTCCCTTTGCAGATCAAAGAATCTTGATTCAAAGTTCCTTTGCATATCCATCATTTTTAGATGAAAGTCCTCTTGTCTTTCCTGAGACCTCGTGTATTGCTGAGACATTCCTTCCATGATTTCCTGCATTCTGCTCATATCCATGGGGTCTCTGGGAATACGTTGTCTTCTTTCAGGAGTTGCTTGCTCTTCTTGCTCTTCTTCTCTGTCTTCTCCTTCTTGTCTTTCTTGTTCTGCTTCTTGCTCGGCTTCCACTTGTTGCCCTTCTTCATTTCTTCTTCTTGTATGTCTTGGAGGAGTTGGGCCAAGAGTCATTCTGTGTGCAGTTATGGCCAGCCCAGGATATAGCCAATTAGGTCTTTCATCCTCAAGTGGTACTTTGGCATCGATGCATAGTCTAATGATGGTGCTAGGGAAATGAAGCCAGGATTCAGGGTCACTTTTCTCACTAAACTCTTGTATCTGTTCAGCAATGAGTTTATGAACTTTGATCTCTCCTCCAACCATAATGCAATGTAGCAAGATGGCTCTTTTAGGGACTATTTCTGAAGAGTTTGCAGTGGGTAGGATGGATCTCCTAACTATTGCATACCACCCTTTAGCTTCAGGTGTTAGGTCTCCTCTTCTCAAGACTCTTGGAGCCCCTCTTGTTTTTCTCACCCATTCAGCTCTGATGGCACAAAGGTCTTCAGCAATAGTTGTATAGTCAGGTTCTCCTCTCATCCTTTCGTCATAACTTGCTTGGCTGAAATGTATGTTTTTCAGGCCAAGAGTTTTCATGATTGCTTTGGGACTGAAGTCAACCTCCACCCCTCTCACATAGCTTTTGTATGTGGGGTTCTTGGTTTGATCCTCCCTTACTGCATTTGCATAAAACTCCTTCACCAAGTTGATGTTGATTCTAGTGATTGGCTTAGTTAGGAGCTCCCACTTCCTCTTTTTGATCTTTTCCCAAACACCTGGGAACTCATCCTTTTCAAGTTCAAAGGGGACCTCAGCTAGTACCGTTTTAGGTCTCATCCATTCGGCTTGAATTTCATGGAACACTGATCTGTATCTCCATGCATCGAATCCCCTGTTTTCCTCCATTGGCTGCTTGTCTTTTCTTCTTTTGTGGCTAGATGAAGCTGCCATTTTGGTAAGTGACAACTAAAGTTGACAAGGTGAAGCAAGAAGTGTTGTTGGAGGTGTGGTGAGATTGTTTTCGGTAAGAGATGGTTATGCTATGATGAAGGAAAAAGTGTATGAAGGAGGATTGATGGTGTGGGACTCGTTCCCCAAGTGGTTCTTTATAGTGCCCATGAGTGAAAAATGAACGGCTAGGGTGGTTTGTGAAGGGTGGCTTGATGGTAAATATATGAATTGTAGATAAGGACGATTGGCTTTTCATTTTCTTGGAAGTATTCTGGATGCATTAGGTTGTACATGTAGCTTTCTTTTCTTGCAGAACTTCCTTTTCCCATGTGTTAGTTTCAAAGATTTATGAATTTTCTTTTTGACCAAGCACGTACCACCCTTTGTCTTTTTCCTCCATTTTTGTCTTTTCTTTTGTACCTGCACAAACAAACAAATTTGCTATCATTTTTCGGTCCATGTGAATTATGAATAGTATTTGCACATGTAAATCAATGCTTGTCTTTATGAGCTTATAGCCGTGACTTCTACATGTATGAGCACTTATTATTTGGACACCAAACTTAGTTTTTGGTTAAGTCTCCTGATGACATGAAATCCATATTGGTTGTCCTTAATGAGTGTGCATATTTCTAATAAATCATAGTCACCTTGGCTCTTTGATTCTAAACAAAGTGACTACCCTAAGTAATTGAAACTAAAGCATTAAAACATATGAATGGTATACTTGTCATGAATTTTGAAATCCAGAGGAACTTCTTGCTTTTCATAAACTGTGTTCAAAAAGAACACCAAACTTAATGTTTGGTTGTGCACCTTGAATGAAAGATGGAATTCAATTTGAGTAAGATTTGGGAGTGCCATCAGGCACACCAAACTTAGAGACCAATTGTAATTTGCATGCATGGTTTAGTGCACTTAATCAATAGTTGTCCTGAGGATTCAAGTTCATGCATAAGAAACCATTCTTTATTAGATGTAAAGCAAAGCACTAAAGATTAAGGATACTAAAAACATGGGTTGCCTCCCATGAAGCGCTTCTTTAACGTCACTAGCTTGACGGTTGTCCCTTGTTAGGGTGGATTGTAGTGCTTGACGTCCTCTCCTCTCACTATGAAAACGTCCCCTCTTGATTCATTCATGACCTCTAAATGTTCCAAAGAAAGAACTTTCTTTATTGTGAACACTTGAGGGAGCTGAGAAGGAATGGTCTTGAGGCCAGGTGGGATTGGCAGATAATGACTTGAGATCACTTTATCTCCTGGAGAAAAACCTTCAGTGGGAATTTTCTTGTTTCTCCATCCTCTTGGCAATCTCCCTATCACTCTTCCCTTTCTCTTGAGAATTTCTTCATTGCCCTTTATGTCAGGAGGATCCTTCTGATCTATTTCCACTGATTCTTGTGGCTCTAACTCTTGCAACTCTTGTTTGCCTTCCAATGACTGTTTTAGAGTCTCAGCTGCTGGATTACTTTCCTCCAAACACGGATGGCTACTATCATCTTCAGGCTTCTCAGGTTCTGGTTCAGGCTCAGATGCAGGTTTGAAGACTTTGAAAATGAGCTGTTCATCATGTATTCTCAGAATTAGTTCTCCTTGTTCTACATCTATGAGCGCTCTAGTAGTGGCTAGAAATGGTCTGCCCAGAATTATAGGGTGCAAATAGCTTTCCTCCATGTCCACAATGACAAAGTCTGTGGGGAAGTAATAATCTCCCACTTTCACCAGCACATTTTCAACTACCCCTTCAGCTTGCTTCTGAGTTTTGTCAGCCAGCTGTATGATTACATCAGTGGATCTCACCTCATTCAGTTGTAGCCTCTTCATAAGAGTTAGAGGCATCACATTTATGCTAGCTCCTAGATCACAGAATCCTCTGTCAATTTTTGTTTCCCCAATGATGCAAGGGATATGAAAACTTCCTGGGTCCGTTTTCTTATAGAAGGTGTCCTTCTTGATGAGAGCACTGCATTCTTTGTTCATTGTTACAGTTTGTCCTCCCTTCAAAACTCTTTTCTTGCTTAACAATTCCTTTAAATACTTGATGTGTGTGGGCATTTGATGAAGAATCTCAAGAAAAGGAATATTGACATGAAGAGAGTTAAATGTCTCTAGAAACCTTGAATAGGTTTTCTTTTTTTCACCTCCTCCTAACCTTTCAGGAAATGGTGCTTTTGGTTGGTATACTTCCATCATGCCTTTTTGCAGATCCTTGGCTTGCTCAGTTCCACCTTCCTGCTTAACTTCTTCCACACCTTCTTTCAAGATTTCTGGTTCCTGCTGTGAGGACCTGATTCCTTCTTCTTCTGAGACTTCCTTCAATATGGTGATGGCCTTGCATTCTTCCCATCTTACTCTCTTTTGTTCACCTTTAGGATTCTTTTCTGTGTCACTAGGGAACACTGCAGTTGATTTGGGGGCCTGTCGAGATAGCTCTCCTACTAGAGATTCCATCCATTTGAGTTTTTCACCATGGTTTCTTAAGGTAGTCCTCACATCATCCCTGAAGCTTTTCAATTCAATTATGTCTTGGCTCATGGTTGCCATCATTCCTTCCATCCGGTTTAATTGATCTTGAAATTGTTGGTTCGGATTAGGTTGGGTATGTTGATTATTTTGGTCGTGATATGATGATTGGGGGTAAGTGTTTTGTGTGGCTTGGTATGATCTTTGGTTGGAGTTTTGGTATGAGGAATTGTTTTGTTGGTTGTGGTTGTAAGGTTTGTGGTTTTGTGGTTGGGTTTGTTGGTTTCCCCACCCAAAGTTTGGGTGGTTTCTCCAGCCTGGGTTGTAAGTGTTGGAGTGTGGATCATATGATTGCCTTTGTTGGTTTCCCACATAATTGGCCTCTTCCCAATCACCTCCTTCAATGCCTTCTTCCTCTTGATCTTGTGTGTGTATTGCAGCCACTTGCTTTGTTTCTAATTGCCTGGTAAGCTCTGCTAGTTGCTTGGCAAACACCTTGTTTTGGGCTAGAATTGTATCCACATGGTTCAGCTCCATGACTCCCTTAGTGTTGTGCCTTTCTGATGCATAGTAGTACTCATTCTCAGCCACTGTCTCGATCACTTCAATGGCTTCTTCCACGGTCTTTTTCTTGTTCAATGAACCTCCTGATGAATGGTCTACAGCCTTCCTTGATTCATAAGAGAGCCCATCATAGAAGATGTGCAATTGCACCCAATCATGGAACATGTTTGGTGGGCATTTCCTTGTCAAGTCCTTGAATCTCTCCCATGCCTCGTAGAGAGTTTCACCATCTTGTTGTCTAAAAGTCTGGACCTCAGATCGAAGCCTATTGACCTTTTGTGGAGGGTAGAAACGTGCCAGAAACTTGCCTTCCACCTCATCCCATGTGGTTAGACTCCCCCTTGGGAATGATTCCAGCCACTTAGCTGCCTTGTCCCTAAGTGAAAATGGGAACAAGAGCAGTTTATAGGCATCTTCCTGGACTCCATTGGACTTCACAGTGTCACAAATTCTCAGGAACTTTGTGAGATGTTGGTTTGGGTCTTCATTAGCACTTCCTCCAAAGGAACAATGATTTTCCACCAATGATATTAGCTGTGGCTTGAGCTCAAAATTGTTGGCCTGAATGGGTGGTTTCTGGATGCTACTACCACAATTCCCAGAGGTTGGGTTTATGTATGAACTAAGAACCCTCCTCTCAGGAATGGCATTGTTTCCATCAGCTCTCTCATGGTTGTGAACTTCTCTATCCATGTTGAGATCTAGAGCTTCCTCAAAATTGTCCTCAGATTCTCCTTCAGATTCCTCTTCTCCCACTACTCTCTTCCCTCTTGCTTCCCTTCTAAGTCTATGAAGGGTCCTTTCCGGTTCGGTATATGGAGGAGTTGATGTCTCTCCTCTCCTACCTGTCATACAAGAACACAGCTCAAACACAAACAAGTAAAATACTCTTGGTTAATGGAAGAGTATGGTTAGATCAATTGAGGAATTAAATCAAACAGTTAGTGAGTCAGTGAGTTAGTTGCATGAATTTAAAGGCATAAAGAAAGAAAGCATGTAACCAAGTGCAGAAATTAAAATTCAACAAGTAGCTAGAACAGAATTAACAAAGCAAGAGAAAATTGCTCAATCTAGTTAGCTTCCAATTTGAGAATTGTCAATCGAAAACCAATCCCCGGCAACGGCGCCATAAACTTGATGCGCATAAACTAGTTATGCTACGATTTAGGAAATTGCACGATCGGCAAAATTCCTTCCGGCAAGTGCACCGGTTATCGTCGTCAAGTAAAAACTCACAATAGAGTGAGGTCGAATCCCACAAGGATTGGTTGAGTGAGCAATTCGGATTAGAAGTGTGTTCTAGTTGAGCGGAATCAAGATTTGAGATGAGAATTGCGGAATGTAAAATTGGCGGGAAAAGTAAATGACAAGAAAATTAAATGGCAGAATCTTAAATTGCATGAATTAAAGAGCAGAATGTAAATTTCTGAAATTAAAAGGGAATGGGGGTGATTGCAAGAATTGAATTGCAGAATGTAAAGAGAAAGTGGAAATCAGAAATGGGGAATTCATTGGGTTTAAGAGATATTGAAATCTCCGAATCAAAACATGTAAATCTCTTCCTCAACCAATGCATTCATTGAATTTTGCTTGGCAATCTTATATGATTGGATCCCAATTCCTTGGCTCACCAATGCTCTCTAAAAACAAACAAATTCCCAATCCCTTGGTTTAAATGTTCATAAGAAGAGATGATGCTTGATCACTGATTATACCACACAATTTCATGAACCACAATTTGGTAGGATTACATGTCACAATATCCATCCAAACCCCAATCCAATCCACTGTGAGAAAGCTTCTCTAGCATGAATCCTCCATTCCTTTCCCAAGGCTCCGAAGGATTCCAAGTATGAGTAGTCTCTTTCCCAAGACAACTACTCAATGGAATTAGATCGAGAAGCTTTCTAACAAAATTCAAGAGAAAAGATTGAAGAAGAAGATAAACTATTATTGATTCATTGAATTACAATAGAGCTCCCTAACCCAATGAAAGGGGGTTTAGTGAATCATAGCTCTCAATTCAATTACAAAGAAAAGGAAACTAGCTAAAAGTGAAAGTAAAAGTCCTCTCTAACTTAACTTCTATCCTATTTATACACTTTCTATATTGAGCTTCAGTTGTGCTTCTTGGGCTTTGAGGCCTCTCCTTGCTTTCCTTTTGCCTTGGGTTTATGATCCATAATCTTGATGAGGTTGTTGATCCAGATCCTGTAACATTTATTGAGCCAACTTAGTGATAATCAAATAATGACACATGACTCAATAAATTGAGATTTCAAACTCATCAATCCTTCAGGCCCAATCCCATAAACCATGATATTCAATTGGGTTTCATACCAAAGTAAGTTTAAGTTAATACTTGTGCTCAAAGACTAACTTAAATCACAATATTTTTGGCCCAGAAACCCCTTTTGAAGAGTGGCGTTTAAGTTGCAGTTTAAGCTTAAACTGCAACTTAAACGCCAGACACTTCCAGTGAGGCCATTTGTAGAAGCACGTTTAAGCTTCAGTTAAGGTTAAACTGAAGCTTAAACGTGGAAATGGAAGAATGGTAGCCCTGGAGAGTAATGTAGTCGAACACGTTTAACCTCCAGTTTAAGGTTAAACTGGAGGTTAAACGTGGAAAAGGAATGAGGCATCCTGGAGGTCGAACACGTTTAACCTCCAGTTTGAGGTCAAACTGGAGGTTAAACGTGGAAGCTTGGAATGGTGGCCCTGGAGGTGTCGAACACGTTTAACCTCCAGTTTGAGGTCAAACTGGAGGTTAAACGTGAAAGCTTGGAGAGAGCAACCCTGGAGTGGAGAAACTATCGAACACGTTTAACCTCCAGTTTGAGGTCAAACTGGAGGTTAAACGTGGAAGCTTGGAGAGAGCAACCCTGGAGTGGAGAAACTATCGAACACGTTTAAGCTCCAGTTTGAGTCAAACTGGAGCTTAAACGTGGAATGGCCCCTGGTACTCTTCCTGGTTCTGGCGTTTAACCTCCAGTTTGAGGTCAAACTGGAGGTTAAACGTGGAACTCCTCCCTGGGTGGCATACTCATTCTGGCGTTTAACCTCCAGTTTGAGGTCAAACTGGAGGTTAAACGTGGAATGCTCCTTAAGTGAGGCTTTTCATTCTGGCGTTTAACCTCCAGTTTGAGGTCAAACTGGAGGTTAAACTTCAATCCCAGCATTTCTTATCCTTCATGATTTTGGCGTTTAAGCTCCAGTTTAGGCTTAAACTGGAACTTAAACTCCCCATTTGATATACAAGCTTCCTTTATTGATTTTGTTGCTTCCTTGCTTAGCCTCTTCTTCCCTGAAATCATCCAAACAATTGCATCAAAGTCTTGCAAAATTTCATGAGAAATCTTTCATTCATAGCATTTAAGTAATACAACTAAAACTCATGGAATTTGCATCAAAATCATATTGTTTGGATGGTTCATTACTTTGTTCTTCATTTAACCATTTTTGGTTACTTTAAGCTCAAGAAAATGCATAAAACAACTAAAACTAACAGAAAAATGCTAGTGAAACTAGCCTATGATGCCTTGGCATCACTAACCAATCAACAACATTTAATGTACCAATGCAAACATCATGAGTCTTTTCAAGGTTGTAATGGGGCCAAGATAAGGGTAATGGTACATATATGGCTAAGTAAGCTTATAAATTGAATCTTTAATTAACCCAAGCTTTCACCTAACACACATATATATATTCTATATAACTTAAATTTCATACCTAGCTACCCAAAATTTCCCTTTCACATTCCTTACTCATGTAACAACTTTTATTTTAATTTTATCATATATGCATTGATCCTTGAATTTTTACTTAGCATTGGGATAATTTTGTCCCCTTATTTATTTATTGAATATTTTTGGATTTTTTTAACATAAACACAGCTTATCAATGCACATAGAATTTTAATTTTTCTTTTATAGTTTCACATGAGTAGGTACCCAAATTCTCATTATATTATCATGACACATTCCCTTATTATCTTTTGTTCCCACAATCTTCCCATACTCAATTAACACACAATTCTATCTCAAGCTAACCAAAGATTCAATTGGGATATATAATTGTTTTTCCGCTTAAGGCTAGTGATGTGGTAAAATAAAGAACAAATAGGATTTAAAGGCTCAAAGTGGCTAACAAAGGTAATTGAAAGGGTAGGCTTATTTGGGATAAGTGAGCTAAACAAATAATGGCCTCAATCATATGCAAGCATATAAATATATTAAACATTGAACATATAGGATGAAACAAAATATAGATTACAATCATAGAGAAGTAAACACACAAGAATAAAATAATTATGGTTAAATAATGTAACCATGTATTTAGGCTCAAAGTCTCACAGGTTGTGTATTCTTTAGCTCAAAAACTATGTTCCAAATACAACTTCAAGCAAATTTAACTTAAAAGTTTTGATTAAAATTAGTGAAATTTTGTTCTAAAAATAGAGTCTTAGAAGAAACTTATTATCTTTTCAATCAAGTAGAACATGCATGCAACTAACCTATTACTATGCAATTTATCCTATTCTACAAAAGAAAAACTAACTAAATATCCTATTTTATTGGTGTTAGGGAAGAGAAATTACCTCCGGAAGTCAGGTACTGACCGACCTCCCCACACTTAAGGCTTTGCACCGTCCTCGGTGCCATCTGTCAGGAACAAAGATGGGTTGGTAGCAGTATCTCCACAGTCGGGACCGTCATGGCTCCCTGTGCTGGTAAATGAAGTGGAGTCCGGGGTGTCTGGGTCTTTGTATTTTCCCATAAGTAGCTCCTTGAGGTATGTGAATCGGCGCTTGTTACAGCGCTCTCTTAGCTTTGCTTTGTGTTCCTGCCGATCCAACCTCTCAAGTATCTGATGGAGCAGTTGGTTTGTTGTAGGTGCTTGTGGTGTTGAAGGAGGAATGTCTTCAGCCGGTTCAGTAGGCTGGCTTGTAGTGGCTGCTGGAGGTCTGATATATTTCCCATTAGGGATGTACTGATCATCCCGTGGGAGCATGGCTTTGGTGTCTCCAGCTCTATAGGAGACTCCGGCTGCTGAGACGAGATCTGAAACCAAGGCGGGAAAAGGTAAGTTACCCGCAATTTGTACGTGTCCCACAGCATTCTGGATGTGTCTTGGTAGGTTCAGAGGCTGGTCTGTAAAGATGCACCATAGTAGAACGGCCATGTCTGCAGTGAAGGAGGACTCGTGGGTGCTCAAAAAGACGTAATGTGACATCTATGCCCACACGCAAGCCTCCAAGGTAAGTGTAGAAGCCAATATTCCCTTAGGTCGGGAATGATGGTATCCGTAGATCCATCTGCTGCCAGGTAGTGCGATAACTCTGAGAACAGCGTCCTAGTCAAATTGGTACATCTGGCACTTGAGTGCGGCCTCTTGAAATGCGTCCAGTCCTTCTGGAGTAGGGAAAAAATCTAAAGCTCGCTGAATGGCCTCTTCTGTAATGGGGACTTGCTTCTGTCGAACATAGACAGACTGCAGGGTTGGCAGGTAAAAATTAGAGTAGAACTCGACTACCCAGCAAAGATTAACCTGCCGTGGCTGTCTCTGTAGGAAACTCCATTGTCTTCGTTCAATTTGCGGCTCAACAAATTCAGCAATACGAGTCGGGAGGATAATAAGGTATTCATTGTTGTAACTCCTTTCTGCCAGGATGGGGACATCTGCTCACAGTAGCGATTGGTAAATCGCGCAGTGTCCTTTGCTGGGAAGGCTTTCTCTTTTTCATCAACCTTTATAATCCTCTTAATTCTTTTTGTTGAGGACTTAACTGCAGTTGAAGATGGCTCTGCCACTAATGCTCTTTTTGTTCCTCTTCTTGCTGGTGGTTTGGGAGTAGCTTTCTCCTTGCCTTTCTTGGTGGCCATCCTAAAAGAAAGAAAAGAGAAAGTAGGTTAAAATGTCAAGGGTTAGAGCAAGGAAGAGAATGGGAAAGGTGGTAATCAATGCACATTAAAAGATGAATTATGTTAACACATGGTCATGACTACATGTGAAAAATCATTAACGAAAATATAGCAAGTGCACATGATGACAATCAAATGCAAGGTATTTATTGGCATGCAGGCAAAGGCATGAGTAGCATAGATCAAGCATTCAATGTTCAAGTTAGATTACCAAGCCTTTCAAACTAATAACCTGTTTGTAATGACAATTATATTGAATTAATATGATATAAAAAGGGTTTTGTGAAAAGCAAGCATTTTAGAGTAGTGGGATAAAAGATATCGAAAAACAGTGCACAATGCCATACGGGCGTTTTCACAAACACATAGCATGCATGATAAATAAGCTAATGAAAATAATAAATTGAACATGCAAGCAACCCTTAAAAATTAATATATAATTGCCAAATAATTTTGCAACAATCCACAAGCATATCATAAGAAACAATGACCCAAATAAATTTCCAACACCAATTAAAAGAAAAAGAAAACATGGATAATGAAAGTAAAAAGAAAAAAGAACGGAAGAAGAAAACATAAAATAAAGAAGAAGAATAGAAAAGTAAGGAGGGAAGAAGAAAAGAAAAACCTTGATAATGGTGGTGAGAGAGAAAGAAAGTAGAAAGTGAGAAAGAGGAAGAAAGAAATAAGAAGGGAAAAGAAAAAGTAGGATTTGGGGAAGAGAAAGATAAGATATTTTGGCAGATTAGGATAAGCTGTGCGGTGCAAGCGACGCGGACGCGTGGGGTACGCGTTCGCGCGGATGGCGCTTATATGAATCAACGCGGTCGCATCGGTCACGCGGACGCGTGACTCGTTCGGTGCTACTGACGCGAGGGCAGCCTCGCGCTCGCACAACTTTCTGTTCGAAACTCATTGTTGCCAAATTCCAGGGTGACGCGTTCGCGTGGTGGACGCAATCGCGTGGGTGGCCAATAATGGAATACGATGCAGACGCGTGGGACACGCGTTCACGTGGTAAGGCTTGTGCGTCTGGCGCCAGTCCAGCCCCACTCCAGCACAACTTTCGGCCATGCACCATTTTTTACGTCGATTTTCAGGTCACGCATCCGCGTGGGTGACGCGGACGCGTGGGAGGCATTTTTCCCACATGATGCGGACGTGTCAACGACTCGGTCACGTGGATCAATCTGTGCCTAAGGAACGCCTCCAGCCACGCTCTCTTGTGACTTTCTGTTCGATTTATTTTTCTTTCTTACTCACCTGCGACGCGGACGCGTTGGCGACACTGTCGCGTCGCGTGCCCCTTTTTTTTATGCAATATGCAAATGAAGATGTACACTATAGGCACTAGTACTGAGAAGAGTTATTGAGAAAGGAAATAAAGAAATAAAAGAAAGAAACGATCATACCACGGTGGGTTGTCTCCCACCCAACACTTTGCTTTAACGTCCTTAAGTTGGACGCTCCACTAGCTCAGTCTTCTGTTGTGGGTGGATCCTCCAAGAGGAAGACTTCTAACTCCTTGTTTTTCGTCGCCTTCTCACCATGATATAGCTTTAAGCGATGTCCATTAACTTTGATGAATTCAGAGCTCGAAGGATGACTTAGGTGAAAAATTTCGTATGGCTCGGCCTTCTCTACTCTATATGGACCTTCCCATCTTGATCTCAACTTGCCTGGCATGAGCCTCAGTCTAGAGTTGTAAAGGAGGACAAAGTCCCCAGGTTGGAACTCTCTCCTCTTGATGTGCTTATCATGCACAGCCTTCATCTTTTCCTTGTATAGCCTTGAGTTCTCATAAGCTTCTAGGCGCAGGCTCTCTAATTCTTGCAGTTGCAACTTCCTCTCAGTTCCGGCCTTCTCAAAATCCATATTGCACTCCTTTACTGCCCAAAAGGCTTTGTGCTCTACCTCAACTGGGAGGTGACAGGCTTTTCCATAAACTAAGCGGAAGAGACTCATCCCAATGGGTGTCTTGTAAGCCGTTCTGTATGCCCAGAGTGCATCTTGTAGCCTGGTGCTCTAGTCTCTTCTATGAGGTTTGACTATCTTCTGTAATATACTCTTTATTTCTCTGTTAGACACCTCAGCTTGCTCATTAGTCTGGGGATGGTAGGTTGTTGCCACTTTATGAACTATCCTATGCTTCTTCAGTAATCCTGTTAGTCTCCTGTTACAGAAATGGGTGCCTTGATCGCTCATGATTGCTCGTGGTGATCCAAAGCGACAAATAATATGGGTTCTAACAAAGGAAACAACAGTGTTAGCATCATCAGTGCGGGTAGGAATTGCTTCCACCCATTTAGAAATGTAAGCTACAGCTAACAATATATAAAAATAACCATTAGAATGTGGAAATGGACCCATGAAGTCAATGCCCCAAACATCAAAAATTTCACAGAAAAGCATAGTCTGTTGAGGCATCTCATCCCTCTTGGATATATTACCAAACCTTTGGCATGGAGAACAAGATTTACAAAATTCAGCAGCGTCTTTAAAAAGAGTAGGCCACCAGAATCCACAGTCTAGAATTTTTCTAGCTGTTCTTTGAGGGCCAAAATGTCCTCCACTCTCAGATGAGTGGCATGCCTCTAAAATAGACTGGAATTCTGATTGAGGCACACACCATTTAATTACCTGGTCAGCGCCACATCTCCATAAATATGGGTCATCCCATATATAATATTTGGACTCGCTTTTCAGCTTGTCTCTTTGATGCTTAGTAAAGTTTGGAGGAAAAGTGCGGCTAACTAGATAATTAGCTATAGGCGCATACCAAGGGACTACTTCAGATACTGCTTGTAAGTTGTCGAATGGGAAATTATCATTTATAGGAGTGGAGGTATCCTTAATATGCTCAAGGTGACTCAAGTAGTCTGCCACTAGATTCTGGTTACCACTCCTGTCCTTAATTTCTAAATCAAATTATTGTAGTAGCAGTATCCAACGTATAAGCCTTGGTTTGGACTCCTTTTTAGCTAATAAATACTTTAGAGCTGCGTGGTCTGAGTACACTACTACTTTAGCACCAAGTAAATAGGCTCAAAATTTATCCAGAGCAAAAACAATAGCCAGAAGCTCTTTCTCAGTAGTAGTGTAATTAGATTGAGCAGTGTCTAAAGTCTTAGACGCATAAGCAATTACAAAAGGATCCTTACCTTCACGCTGAGCCAGCGCTGCTCCTACTGCATGGTTGGAAGCATCGCACATGATTTCAAATGGCTAGCTCCAGTATGGTCCTCTCACAATTGGAGCTTGAGTCAAGGCGGTCTTCAGCTTATCAAACGCTTATTTGCAATCCTCACTGAACTCGAACTCAATATCTTTTTGCAGTAGTCTGGATAAGGGTAGTGCTACCTTACTAAAGTCCTTAATGAATCTCTGGTAAAAACCTGCATGGCCAAGGAACGAACGGACTTTCCTCACAAAGGAGGGGTAAGGTAAACTAGAAATAACATCCACCTTTGCTGGATCTACAGAAATGCCAGTATGAGACACAACATGTCCTAGTACAATCCCTTGTTTTACCATAAAGTGACATTTTTCAAAATTCAATACAAGGTTTGTACTGACACATCTATCTAATACTCTAGATAAACTATCCAAGCAAAGGCTAAATGAATCACCATAAACGCTAAAATCATCCATAAAAACCTCCATACAGTTCTCAATAAGGTCAGAGAAAAGACTCATCATGCACCTTTGAAAAGTAGCTGGTGCATTGCACAAGCCAAAGGGCATTCTCTTATAAGCATAAGTACCAAAAGGACATGTAAAAGTAGTCTTTTCCTGATCTTCAGGAGCTATATGGATTTGAAAATAGCCTGTATAACCATCTAAAAAACAATAATGGGATTTACCTAACAGGTGATCAAGCATTTGATCAATGAATGACAAGGGGTAATGATCCTTGCGAGTGGCTTGGTTGAGACGCCTATAGTCAATGCAAACTCTCCATGAATTCTACACTCTAGTTGTCAGAAGCTCTCCATGCTCATTTCTTACTGTTGTGATTCCAGACTTCTTGGGTACCACTTGTACTGGATAGACCCATTCGCTATCTGAGATGGGGTGAATGATATCTGCTTCAAGTAGCCTGGTCACTTCTTTCTTGACAACTTCTAAGATGGTGGGATTTAGTCTTCTCTGAGGTTGACGGATGGGCTTTTCTCCCTCTTCTAGGAATATTCTGTGCTCACAAACTTGAGGACTGATGCCTACTATATCCGCCAGGCTCCATCCAATTGCTTTCTTGTGTTTTCTCAGCACACTGAGTAGCTGTTCTTCTTGTTGAGAAGTGAGTTCCCTTGCAACGATAACTGGAAACTTCTGCTTGTCCTCAAGGTAAGCATACTTGAGGTGTGGAGGGAGGGGCTTTAGTTCCAATTTCTGCTCATGGCCAGGCTCTGGATCATCCGGAGCTGGTGATAATGGCAAAGTGCCCTCATTGTCCTCTGAAAGTGTCCCCACACTTGGACCTTGTCCTGTGTACTTCTCTTCTAATTCCTCCTGGTGAACTTCAGCCACGGTTTCATCTATGATGTCACACTGGGAGATAGAATGATCATCTGGAGGGTGCTCTATAGCTCCATTTAAACTGAATTTCACTATTCTGCCATCTATTTCAAAAGAATAAGTTTCGGAAAATGCGTCCAGCTTGAACTTTGAAGTCTTCAGGAATGGTCTTCCAAGCAGGATTGATGATGGCCTTCCTGAGTCATTAGGGGGTATTTCCAGGATATAGAAGTCAATGGAAAATGTGAGCCCCTTAATGCTCACTAATACATCTTCAGTAATTCTAACCACTGTAATAATACTTTTATCTGCTAACACAAAACGAGCTGCCGACCTTTTTAAGGGAGGGAGCCTCAAAGTATCATATGTAGACAAAGGCATTATACTAACACATGCTCCTAAATCACACATGCAGTCAGAAAATATCACACCTCCAATAGTACAGTTAACCATACATGGACCTGGATCACTACACTTTTCAGGTATTCCTCCCATTAAAGCAGATATAGAACTACCTAAAGGAATAGTTTCTAATTCATTAATTTTGTCTTTATGTATATATAAATCTTTTAGAAACTTTGCGTATTTAGGTACCTGCTGAATAACATCAAAAAGGGGAACAGTTACCTCAACCTTTTTGAATATTTCTACCATTTTGGGATCAAGTTCTATCTGCTTCCTGGGCTTCCTTGCAATTTGTGGAAATGGAATAAGAAGGGCGTTTACTACAACATCTGCATCCTTTGGTACTTCTTTCTGTGGTTGAGCTTCTTCTTCTTCAACCATGTCTTGTATGTCCTCTTCCTCTTCAGCATCCTCTACTTCCACCACCTCTTCAGCTGAGGCGTGTTCTGATGGGATTGGCTCCTCCTGATTCCTCTCTTGCAGTGTGGTTCTGGACCTTAGGGTGATGACATTGATGCCACCCTTTGGATTGGGTAAGGGTTGAGAAGGAATTCCACTGGAGCTTGCATGTTGAGTGTTTGAGGTATTGGATGATCCCAGCTGAGAGATGAGAGCTTGTATAGCAAATGTTAGACCGTTAAGTGAACTTTCCATGTTCCTTTGTCCTTGCGCAATAGATTGAAGCGCCTCGTCACTCGGAGAGGAATTAGATTAAGTGATCTGCGGAACTTGTTGTTGGTTATGCTGTGCTCCTTGGGATTGCCTCAGGTGAGGTGCTCTGTAAGACTGGTTCTGGTTCTGCTGCCTATTGTTGTTATTATTCCACCTCTGATTTCCTTGGTTGTCTCTGCCTCCTCTGTTATTGTTATCCCTCCAACTCTGGTTAGAATTATCTCTCCAACCTTGGTTGGAATTATCCTGCCATCCATGGTTGTAGCTGCCACCTTGATTGTATCCTTGGTTGAGGCGGTCATAGAAGTTATGAGTGGCTGCCACAGTGTTGTCTTCCTGCTGGAGCTGCGGACATTCATCAGTATAGTGGCTATAATCAGCACAGATTCCGCACACTCTCTGTGGGACTAACTGTTGGCTTTGCTGCGCTTGTTGTTGATTCAACTGCAGCTGCTTCAGTAAGTTGGTCATTTCACATATACTCTGAGTCAGAGCAGTAGTCTCCTTGCTAGAAGATACCTCTGCAACAGCTTTTGACAGGCTTTATTTCTGCCTGTGATTTCGAGTAGATTCAGCTAAGTTGCTGATCAATTGCCATGCCTCATCAGTGGTCTTGTACTTTTTCATAGACCCATTGCTAGCACTTTCCAACGTGGTCTTATCTTGAGGCCTCATGCCCTGTGTGACGTAGCCGAACAACACTATCTTGTCAATCATATGGTGGGGGCATGCTTCCAGAAGATTGTTGAAGTGCTCCCAGTATTCGTAGAGAGTCTCGGACTTGTCCTAAACAATCATGGAAATGTCTTTCCTCAGTTTATCAGTAACTTCAGCTGGAAAGAATTTTTCCAAAAATTATCTTCTAAGCGTATCCCAGTCAGAAACAGTTGTTGCAGGTTGAGTGTAGTACCACTCTCTCGCCTTTCCCTCAAGAGAGAACAGGAAGGCTTTTAACATAATAGAAGTTTCATCAGCACCATCACACCTGACAGTAGAACTGGCTGCTTGGAAATCCCTAAGGTGCTTGATAGGCTCTTGAGCAGGTAAGCCATGAAACTTAGGCATCAAGTTGAGTAGTGCAGTCTTTATTTCAAAATCTGTAGCCACTGCTGGGTGATGCGCTTGAAACGGTTGCATTGTAAAATCAGGGGCTCCAGCCTCCTGGATCATAACTCTCCTAGGTGCTGACATGTCACCTGCACGTAAATCAACCGAATCAGTAGAAAGGGGTCTTGTTTCTTCCTTACGTGACGTTTTAGATTCGCCCTCGGGGAGGACTAGCCGACGCCGAGCTTGTCTTATACGTGAAATAGTTCTTTCAATCTCAGGATCAAATACTGGCAAGCTTGGATCAGGAAGTGAACGTGTCATTTAACAAAAGAAACATGCAGCTCATAGTAGCAAAAATAATATAAAATGCAAATAAATAAATTCCAATCAATAACTTAGCACTCTATTCCAACTCCCCGGCAACGGCGCCAAAAATTGACGTGGCAAAAATTGGCGAGTTAAGAAATTATTATAAGAGCTACGTTGCAAGTATAGTTCTTAACCAACCAAAAATTCACTTATCAATTTAGAAGGGTTGTCACAAAATTAGAATTAAAATACTGGGAGTATGAATCCAGGTCGTCTCCCAACGAGTTGTAGAAAGATGTGCTATTTTATTAATCAGGTGTTTTCCAAAAGGGTTTGAATTTGATAGACAGGAAATTAAATCAACGAATTTATGTAATTTAAATAAAAACCTTGACCGGGAGTAGATTAGTCGGAAATCCTATCCTTGTTGGAGTTCTTCCAAGATCAATTGATAATTGAAGGTTGTCTGCTCAGTTATCCTTTACCAGATAAAGGAAAGTCAAGCAAGTTGGAAGTCAGTTTCTATTCACAAGTTCTAATCCTCTCCCTTGGGAAGGACTAGTGTCAGTGATTAGAGGGCGACCCAACGCTAAACCCAATTATAATTTTACTCTTGAGCATTCCAACTCAAGGTTCTCCTTTCAACCAACTCCCAATCAAGTTATGGAACTACTCGCTCATTATGAATGTAAAATTCACGAAATAAGAAAGGGAAATAAAGAAAGACATGATAAATAATAATCAAAAGGATCAATAAAAAAAATAAAAATAACTCTTGTATTAATAAATTCTAAAAATAATCCAATAGTAACTCTAAATAAATTAAGGATATGAAAGAGTAAGTAACAAGTAAGGAAACAAACTAGAATGATGAAGTCTTAACGGAGGTAATAACTCTTCTCAATATCCCAATCCAAAAAGCAATAAAATCAAACTAAGAACTATGAATGTGTAGAGAGAAAACCTAGAGGAGGAGTAAATTCAGATCTAAAAACTAAAATTATGTGGAATGAATGTTGTTCTTGGTCTCTGCATATTCCCTGGCTCTAATTTGCTTTTCTGGGCCGAAAACTGGGTCAAAATAGGGCCCAAAATCGCCCCAGCAAATTCTGCAGATTCTGCAGATCGCGCACGTCACGCGATCGCGTCATCCACGCGTTCGCGTCATCCAGCGTTTTGCCTTGCCACGCGTGCGCGTCGTCCACGCATTCGCATCACTTGTGCAGTTTCCAATCCATGCATTCGCGTCAGGCATGCGAGCGCGTCACTGCAATTTCCTCTAATTCGCGCGGTCGCGTGAGCCATGCGTCCGCGTCGCTTCTCGCTGGTCATCTCCTCAATTTCTTGTGTTCCTTCCATTTTTGCAAGCCTCCTTTCCAATCTCCAAGTCATTCATGCCCTATAAAGCCTGAAACACTTAACACACAGATCACGGCATCGAATGGAATAAAGGAGAATTAAAATACATAATTAAAAGTCTCTAGGAAGCAAGTTTTCAACCATGGAGTAATTTTGGGAAGGAATTGTAAATACATGCTAATTTAATGAATAAGTGGGTAAAGATTTGATAAAACCACACAATTAAATACAATATAAACCATAAAATAATGGTTTATCAATGCTGCATCAGACTTAGAAAAATTTTAATGTGCAGAACTTCAGTTTTAAACACCATACTTTAAACGCTCATAACTTTTTCTACAAAACTCTATTTTCCTCAAATTTTATACCATTTAAAAGCTATTTAAACCATATTAAATTTAAAATAAAATCCAACTAATTTCAAAAATCGAGGCTCAAGTTATGATCTGCCAAATTTCACTAAAAAACAAGTTTTTACCAAAAGAAACAATTCTCTAATTTTTCAAAACTTCAAAACCAAACCAACTCAAAACATACTCAAAACAACCCAAAATCCACAATAGACACTCGCCAATTATTTATCAATTACCTAACTATGAAAACCATTTAATACTCACCTCATCCAACTTCAAGTTTAACCTAAATTCACACCAAAGTTCTTCAATACCACCTTTCAATATTTTCCACAATCATCAATATTACATATATCAAATCCTTCATCCAATCAGTCCCATTATCATCAATCAATTCATTCAATTCATCAAATCTTCTCAATCATTTATTTTCAACATGAACCACAATAACCAATAATCAAAATCATCACAACATTCGTCTTCAAACATCAACACCCACCACCATAACTCATCAAAGTCATCATACTCATTCAACCTCCATCCTAACCATCATCAAGCATAACATGTACATACAAATAATCATACAACCACATCATTCAAACCTATCTTAAAGGCCACTAGTCTAAGTGTCCAGAAACATTACATATTATATAAAGGAAATCGAAACCATACCTTGGCCAATTCTCAATATGAACAATCACCCAAAGCTTGATTCCAACAAGATCAACAAGCCTCAAGCACCAACATCACTTCCAAAACTCACCAACTATCAAGCTATACACATATAACATACCAAAAATCAACACTATGGCTAACCAAAATATCAAACTACAAGAGTTTGAAGAGAATTACCTTACCCAATGATATTAGCGATAAAATCCAACAATAATCTAATGCTAGATTACCTCTAAACAAACAAAATCACAAAATCTACTCAAAAACAAAACTCAAAAGATGCAAAAATGTTAGGGTAGGAAACTGGAGCATGAGATGCGAGTTTTTACCAGCAAAGCTTAGTTAGAAATGACGGGCTCGACAAGAGCTTCGCGTGGCGACAAATGACTCGTCAATCGGAGCTCTGTCGCTTAAGATATGGCCAAATGAAGGAGAAGATGAATAGTAAAATCTGAATCTCTCTTCCTCTCTTCACTTCAGCGCCCCTTTCTTCAAAATAGGGCAAGAATGAGCTGAATGCTCATTAAAGGGTATTTACATATGTTGGGCTTGGGCCCAACTTGGGCCCGGTCCAACCCGTTATCGCTTTTAGCCCGTTCGGTCCACTTTGGGCCAAAACCTTTAGAATTAGCGTCCGGTTTTCAATTTTAAATTATTTTTGTCCTTTCAAAACAATAAATTCAATTTTTTAAAATCTTATTTTTTCTCAATACGCGGTATCGGTCAGACTAGAACCAGTACTGCCGGCTTAAGCACTGGTACGCATTTTTACAAAATTTTTTTGCAAAACATACATTTTTCCACTCAGAAAAATCTATTGAATCCGAATCTCATCTTTATATTTTATATAAAAAAAAAACATTTTTTTCGAACCTATTCTGGGCAATTAATTTATTATTTTATTAAAGCGGTTATTACAGTTCTTACATTCTCCCCTCCTAATTAGGAATTTTGTCCCCAAAATTCGAATCGCGTGATATTTTCTCCACGAAATGTCCTGCTACTAACGTTGTCGACATAATCAAGTCGTCAAAGCATCCCGTCACGCATTATAGCTCTACCGTGTCAATGCTACTCCACACTTTTCGCTACGTCACTCTAATTAGTTGCCATTAAGAATCCGAATTACTCCACTACATCGAACCGAATTTTCCTTTAAATCAAAACAAGATCAATCTAAAACCTTTAAAACAAGATCAATCTAAACCAGTTCAATGTCAAAGCTTTTTCAAAAGACTCAAAAATCATTTATTTTTAAATCAATTACTTTAAATCATGATTTTCTTTAAATTCATTAAAATTCTTAAATCATATCTTTTCAATTTGAATCTCTTTCGATGAGTTAAATTACAAAATAAATTCACAAATTAACAAAATCATAGAACTCACTTTTTCTGTAAACCATATCATTTAATCCAAGAGTTTCGACTTAGTTTCAAAACCAAATAATTTAAACCAAAAGTTCCAAACTAAATTTGAAAATTATTCTAAACTTTAAAACTTTTTCAACATGATTTAAGGCTATACTGGTTAGAAATTGAAAATCTTAATTAAAAACCCCAAAAGCATTTATCCTTAGTCTGTAGCTGCATCAATCGGCATTTCTCCTGTCGAACCGTCGAATCGTGAACCGACAAGAAAGACGGATCGGATAGATAGCATAACCACTGAATTTGAAAACCGGAGTTGAACCGTCAAACCAGCCAGAAACCGCCCGATCAAACCTAACCAAGACCCGGCCGATTTTTTTATTTTCGCCCAAACGGCGCTGTTTTATTCATTAAAACCCTAACCAAAGCTACGCACTCTCTCAAGTCTCACTCACTCAGTCGCTCCTTCTCCTTCCTCTCACCTGCGCCTCTCATCTCAATCTCCTTCCTTACTCTCACATTCTTCTTCTTCAACCTTTGAACTGGAAAGTTTTGCCACCGCCGCCGTTCTTTTTCGTCGCCGTTCTTCAACGTCCAACCACCGCTGTCGTCCACACTGCAACAGGCCAACAGCATCGTCACAATGCGTGTTCCGCCTCCTTTTTGGCCGAGCTTCCACCGCTGTCTCGCCGAGGTTCTACCGCTCTTCAAGCTATGTTCCCCCGCGCTCTATCCCCTCTCTTTCTGTTCGAGCTGCTTAGCCCTCTATTCTGACCTCTCCTTACCTGTTAGAGCCGCCGTTCAACCACCGTTCTGTTTCTGTTCAACCATCTCCGTCGCATTTTAAAGCTCCGGCTCCCTCTCCCTGTTCTGTTCGAATTTCAGAACATGCTCCAGCCTAAGGTAATTTATTTTCCTTTACTTGTTCTTTCTTGTATTAATTATTCAGTTATTATTTTATTTAATTGTTGTTTTTAATGATTAGTATGTTGTTCCAGTTTTTGTTTTGTTGTTGGTTTGCTGTATTTTAAAGCTTTAGTTGTTCTTGTTATTTTGATTTTCAGTTCTAATTGATCTTATTAACTTGTTAATTTGATAAATTAATGTTTTAGTGATGTTCTTAACTTTTAAATTTTAGATTGTTAAGTTGTTATGTTGTTCTTGACCTTTTGATAATTTGTTAATTTTATAAATTGTTCTTGTTATGGTTTGCTGTTCTTGATTTGATAAATTGTTTATGTTATTAATGTTGATTTGATAAATTATTCATGTTGTTCATCTTAATTAATTGTTCTTATTATTAGGAAGAGAATAGAATTGAGGTATATCAATTTACAGGTAGCTATAAATTGAAAAGAGGACACTCACTGGGCAGAGCTCCTTTGTTACTTTATTAAATGTTTCTGAGATTAAGAATTGAATGGAAGATGAACAATATTGACTTTCGATTCAGTAAAACTGACTTTTCCTAGGAACCCTATAGCTTGCTCAATATGTTTCAGTTCCTCCTAGGCTGAGCCAACATACTGTGCATGACAGATTCAGGTTATGATATAAATATGGAATAGAATGAATGATTTCAAATGATTGATTGGTGCTCACCTCATCAGTGGCCTCAATACACCATCTCTCTAATTCACCCAATCCTGTCTTTACATACTCTCTATTGCTGAATGAACAACATTCATGACGTAACAAAAGACTGACGGTGATCAAATTAAATACATCAAAATGTTAGTATTCTCTGTGCAACAATTTGACATGTAATATGAAGATGGTGAATAATTGAATGGTTTGTGATTAATTATTTTTTTTTTTTTTTGGTATTTGACCTTTGTGTTTGTATTTGGATGAGATTATAATATTGTGGTTGATGTAATACTTTTAATTTGGATAAAATTTTAATTATATTAGTTTATAATTATATTTTTGTGTGTTTATTTATATTTTATTGATTATTTTTTTATGAAACGGTTTTTTTGTTCAATTACGGTCGAATCGGTTGAACCTATGAACCAGTAACCAGTAACTAGAGCGGTTCGATAACTCGTTCGGTTTTTAGAACCTTGCTCACCAATCAACTGATATGCCACAAACTCCACAAACTAGTTTTCTGAAACATGTTGAGCTTGTAACGCATTAGCCAGGTTAGTCATCCTCATTATCTCTCCGTGAACGTGATTGACCTCGTCCGTGAGTTGCCATTCGGGGTCATATCTACACTAAACAATCGATATCGAAGTGATCAATCTCAATATCTCAAGTCTAGTGCTTCAATTATCCCAGAAAAGCACTCACAAATAAGCATGCTATGCATATCAAACAAATATCCTAAATAGCACGAAAGAAAAACGACCCAGAGTGTGCAACGAAGCACAATCGGTCCATACCTCAAGCTCACGAAGAAGAACTGCTCTGATACCATAAATGTAATACCCCGTTACCCTAAGCCTTACCTCTAGTTGTAAAGCGAAGGATAACAAAGTGCTACGACAGTTCTAAAGCTTATAATATATATATATCCAAGAATTTATATAACTAGAAGCCCGATGAAGGAGTAAAGCTCAAAGTTCCATAAAACGGAATTATGAAAATACGAAGCGTTTACACACGATAACTAAACGCGTAGGCACGGACAGAACAAGACATAATATATATATAAAACCTTATAGATAGCTTCAGGATACACAAAGTAATAATTAAATTAACAAGATATATAAGTATGATATACCAAAAAGATAACTAGTCACCTTTATATTTTATAAAAAAAACATTTTTTTCCGAACTTATTCCGGACAATTAATTTATTATTTTATTAAAGCGATTATTCCGATTCTTACAAATTCCACTCCACGTGTTATGTTAATAAATTTTGCCGTCATTAATAATAGAAGTGATAGAAGAACTAATAAAACCAACTTGAAATTATTAAAGATGAACTTTAATTTAAAAAAAATGTTAAAAGATCATTAAAATTTATTATTTTTTGTCATCAGTTACCCATCAATTTTTAAAAATATAAGATAAAATATTTTATTAGATTATTAGACTAAAAAAATTAAATTAATTATTAAATAATAATTAAATAATTAAATAATAAATTTTGATAACTCAAGTGTTTTTATAAAAAAAATTCAAAAGTCAATTTGGCCAACAAGTAATTTTTCTTCTCTTATTTAAATCTATTCCCTTTATTTAGGAGTGGGAAGCTTTCAAATATATTAATACATCGATATTCAGTAAATTTTAATTGTTAATATTAATTGAGTAAATAGTTAAATTGATCCCCGAAAGATAGCCCAATCTTTAAACGAGTCCCCATAAGAAAAGATAATAAAATTTGTCTCCGAAAAATTTAAAATTGGTAACGTTAGTCCTTCCGTTAGTTGGATGATGACGTGGAGGGCTAATGCCACGTGTCACAAGATGATTGGTTGACATGTCAGATCGGTGACACGTGGCATCAGGTCAGTGACACGTGGCATGCCACGTGGCACTTGACATGTAAAAAAGTTATTTATAATCAAAATAGTCCTTGAAAGTTCAGACGTAAGTCATATTCATCCCTAAAATTTTAAAAATTAATCAAATTAGTCCTTATATAATTTTTTTTATTTTTTCTTGATAATATTAAATTTAAAATATTTTTTGATACTACTAATTTTAATAGAAATATAATTGACAATAAAAAAAATTAGTAATTGTATCTTTTCTTCTTAAAAATTTGTTCAATAAAATTATCTCTCTCCTTTAATTCTTGTCAAAATCTCTCTTATTCTTTTCTATTCTAAAACCTTTTTCTTACATTATTACATTTTGTTGGAATATATATATATACTCAAAATTGAAATGTAGGTATTTGTTAACCTAAACAAAGTTATATGCTCAAAATCAAAATTTATGTATGTTAATCTAAATGAAAGTAATAACATAATGAAAAAAAAGATGTATAAATTTTTATTAAATTTGTTTAGGTTAACATACATAAATTTTTATTTTGAGCATATAACTTTATTTAGGGTAATAAATACATACATTTCAATATATATATATATATTCCAGCAAAATGTAATAATGTAAGAAAAAGGTTTTAGAATAGAAAAGAATAAGAGAGATTTTGACAAGAATTAGAGGAGAGAGATAATTTTATTGAACAAATTTTTAAGAAGAAAGGATACAATTACTAATTTTTTTATTGTCAATTACATTTCTATTAAAATTAGTAGTATCAAAAAATATTTTAAATTTAATATTATCAAGAAAAAATAAAAAAAATTATATAAGAACTATTAATTTTTAAAATTTTAGGGATGAATATGACTTACGTCTGAACTTTCAAAGACTATTTTGATTATAAATAACTTTTTTACATGTCAAGTGTCACGTGGCATGCCACGTGTCACCGATATGACATGTCAACCAATCATCTTGTGACACGTGGCATTAGCCCTCCACGTCATCATCCAACTGACGGAAGGACTAACGTTACCAATTTTAAATTTTTCGGGGACAAATTTTATTATCTTTTTCTTACGGGAATTCGTCTAAAGATTGTGCTATCTTTCGGGGACCAATTTGACTATTTACTCAATATTAATTATATATACTTTAGGATTATATTACATATACATATCAATATAAAATATATACAAATATAAATACATATTAAAAATAAATTAAATTACATATATATTTATACACAAATATATTATTAGCTAATTTTAGGGTGCATTTTTGTTATGTATATATATACACACGGGATATACGACTTAAAAACTTTTCATTAGGAGTTGGGTAATGACTCATGAGCTAAGAGTTTGTAACTTTGTATTTCCTTCAATGCATAGAGCACAATAGCAGCACTCTATCAAATAACAAAGAAATTCGCAGAGAGACACAGCATCATGGCATCGATGGCCTTCGCTGGCACCGCCACCACCAGAGCCGCACTCTCATCTCTATCACGCGCCTTCTTCTTCTCCTCCTCCCGCACCCGCACTCCCACCTACCTTCTCCAACCACCACCCATCTCCGTCTTCTCCTCACACTCACACCCATATCCCAAATCTTACAGCTTCCACTTCACAACGCGCCCATTCACCTCCAAGAAACCCAACACCACAATCGACACCAAACTCAACTTCTCACTCTCCGACTCTGACTCCGACTCCGATGAAGACAGCGTTGTTGCCGCCACCAAAGACAACAAGAACAGCAATAAGGGAAAGCTACCACCCCCCTACGACCCATTCAGCAAGAAGCCACCGATACAAGAGCCCGAGGACCCCAAGGACCTGCAAGGAATCTTCCACAACATGAGAAGCGGCGACGGCCTCATGAACCATGCAGTTAAGATGTTCGACGCATTGTCCAAAGAGGGTCTCACGCACGTGGCGCTAGAGCTCTTCGCTGAGATCAAGGACAAAGGTCACGTGCCGGACGTGGTGGCCCACACGGCCATTGTTGAGGCCTACGCCAACGCGGGCCGGCCCAAGGAGGCTCTAAAGGCCCACATGAGAATGCTGGCATCTGGGGTTACACCCAATGCATATACTTACGCTGTGCTTATAAAGGGGCTTGCTGGTGGGAAGGTTTTGAAGGATGCCAAGAGATTTGTGTTGGAGATGATGGATAAGGGGATGAAGCCCAGTGCCGAGACTTACACGGCGGTGTTTGAGGGGCTGGTTAGGGAAGAGAAGGTTGACGAGGCTATGGAGTTGTTGGGGCAGATGAAGGAGAAGGGGTTTGAACCTGATGAGAAGGCTGTGAGGGAGGTTATGAGCAATAAAAGAGGACCAGTTTTCAGAACTGTTATGAACGTTCTTTTTGGAAAATGAGCAGTATGTGTGATTTTGGACTTGCAATCTTTTCAGTAGGGAATTGAGATGTTGAAGTCAATTGTGGATGTTGTCTCTTTGCTTCGTCATCAGGTTTCTCAGTTCATGAGTGAGAATGACTTTTTTTTTTTTTCCCCTTGCTGTGCAAAACTTTAAGGTCAGTACTCAATACTGGTATAATACTACTTTAAAGTTGCCAAAATGTCATTTTTGCTTGTAAAATATTACTTTATTTCACACCCATTAAGTCACCTCTTTTACCTGCAAATGACATAAATTGGCATACTACCTTCTTTCTGCATCCGTGTCCAAATAAAAAACGTAAGTATTTAAATTTACATCTAAATATATGTTTTTGATTAACCAATTTATCCAAAATAACATTTTGAAACGGGATTCTAATACTATATTATTTTAGATGAGATTGGTGTTTTTGCAAAATCCTGATTGCAGCATAATGACCAACTTGTAAGATGATCTTCATCTCATCAGCAATATCATGATCAATTGGAATTCGTAAACATTCTGCATAACGCCATACTATTAAGCGACGCCATACTATTAAGCGGTTAAACGGACAAAACAGGGCCACATAGTTACTGTTCTTGCCAAAAATGAACACAACCCCAGTACAAATTACAAATAAATTTTACATCATTAAATACATCTTGAATGAGCTAACCAAATACATCGAAGACCCAAGGCTAAGGCCTCTGGAGATTTCCCCACAACAGAAAAGTGTCTTTGATTCTGTAATCCTTCTGAGCAAGCATCTTTAAATTTCTAGAACCCAACAGGCCATCACCAGTGGCAGCAGTAGATCAAGCCTTTGCCGAGGTGGCGCCAAAATTGCCGATACATTAACTAAAAGAAGCTTCGCTTATTGGGACAATCTGATGCCCGATGCCCCGATTCTCCGCAATTAAAACAGGCCCCTCCATAGCTACCACCCCTGCAAGTCACATTTGGATGTCCCATCAGTTGAACCCAAAGCTTATGAGATTCTTCCATAGGAACAAATCTAACAACTCATCTAGACACATCAAACGTGGCTCCCACCAGCAAGGTTATCAAATTTCAAGTTAATTTGTAATTTGTATACCCTACGGATTCATAATTTTAGATCTCCAATTTAGATATTTATAAGCTCTTTGAATTCATGTTGAGCTTTACTATTCGAGTTTACCTAGAGTTTAGGTGAACTTTCAAGTTTGATTGCCGTTCCCATCTAAATATTAGTTGTTAGCTTATGTTCATTCAAGAATTATCCTATGTCTAAGTTTCACATGGATAAATCTTACTATAACTTTGCATCTCAGGAAAACAAAAGAAAAGCTATTATAACTTGTTTGATGATATGAATACCTGCTTGATTGTCTACCTCCAATCAGCCAGTCATCACTGCTTTTTCCCATTCGAGACCGGCTGTTGCCAGATTTAAAACTTTTACTCCCTCTCCCGTATGAACTACCAAAATCATCGTCAGAGCCTCGGTTTCCCCCATATCCTCGTGAGGTTTTAAAACTTCTCTGATCCCTTGAACCTCTTCGGTTACTTCGTTCTCTGTCGGAAAACTTCCCGTAGTAATCATTTGCAGGTCCATCATCTTGCAAAGCAGGTAACTGCCAATACAAAGAGGGAAATGAGATTGCCTTTATGAACTGTTTCACATAAATAACAAACAGTTAAGCATTAAATATATTAATCGAATATTTCATTTACCTTGGTGATCCTGGAAATAGTGTTTCCAGGTGGCAAATCCTTGTTGAGTAACTCTTTAGCAATGTCCTCTGGAAGATCAAAAACAGCTCCTTGAATCTGACATTAGGTATTAACAATGTCAAGTAAATTGAACAGCATGGGTTCGTTATCTTGATAGACAATAGTAAAGAAGTTCCTAACACTAAGGATGTGTTTGGAAGAGAAACTGAGACTAAGAGACAGAAACTGGAAGACAGAGGTAGAGAGACTGAGACTAAATTAAGTCTCTGTATTATGTTTGGAGCAAAGTGTATCGAACTGAGTTATATCTTAGTATCTTATTTGGTTCAAGATAGATATGGATATGAAATAAGAATATTTATTAAAATATCCTTAGTCATTAAAAAAAATTTCATGTTAAAGTTTTAGTCCCCATCTCCAGAAATTCCAGTCCCTTGTGTTCCCATAATGGTACTGAATGGACTGAAATTGTGTCCCAAGGCTGAAGTTTTAGTTCCAGTCTCTGACCACTAAACACAATACTGAGTCCTATTCCTCCAGTCCCAATTCCAGTCCAGTCTCTGGAAACAAACACTACCTAATAGAACAATATAGTTTGCATATGAAGTTACTAACCCGGTCATCTGCAATTACATGTATTTTTCCAACTTCATCAGCAGCAGGAGAATACACATCAGAAAGAAACCCAGTGACCGATCTTGCAGAAAGAAATCTTCTAGAATTATCTCCATCTCGAGTGAGTTGCAATGTAACCCATCCCTGCATTTGACGGAGCTTTCAATTAGCTAATCAAGTACATTCTCCGAAACAGCATTTATAAGATTAAACGAGGTAAGGCAAATAAAATATAATTTTGGATCAACCTTCACTAATTTTTATTTTTTTGTATGTTATCTTAACACTAATCAGGTAATAACTATATTTTCAAAAGCTTAACTAAGCAAACATTAAATTAAAACCAGTGATATTATACGAATATACAATGGTGTCAGATATAAGAACTAGGAAGAGAAAAAGAAATTACTGAACTAAATCATATCCCCAGAAGACATCAAGTTGATATCAGGCATCAGCAACTGGTTTCCAAGAAATGTAAAAGGAATATAGAGAAATGCTAATGGGCAAGGGTCCAGGCAGTTGGAGAGTGCCTAGTCTTTCCCCCAATCTACTATCTACCTAACTTGAAGCCTGATTCACACTATGCTTTCCCTAGCATAATATATCCTCAACCAATGGCATCCACTCCTCTCAACTGCCAGATCAGCAGTTTCTTACAACGTGTATGCTAACCCATGGACATTTCTTCCTCTTGCTTCTCTTCCACTGGGTAGATTATATTTATTGTAGGGATTCTATCAGTATTCCAAGTTAACTGGTCTTTAGAGTAAGGTGAACATCTATTAAATTGATGAAAATTATATTCCATCTGCTGTTTAGCTAGAGCAAAATTAGATTTTTCAATTTCATGTTCTGGACAGATTTTGTTACATGAACACCATTTCTATGTTTAGCTTATTGCAAACTTTTTACATAGCCACTGCCTGAATAGAAGAGAAGTGTTGTGTTAGGCCAAACGTAAAATTCTGTTGAATCCCAATGACATGGATTAACATCGTTTACATAATGTTGATGAAAGAACACTGAGAACCAATAAATACTTTAGAAATTGGAATGGCTCAAGTTGAAATTGAAATATAAACTTCTCCAATACCTGCTCATGGTTGATTAATGAACGGGATGATGGAGGTCTACAGAATCCACTGAGCTGTGCTAGTGCAGCTGCGAGGGCACTAACCCCTTGTTTTTCAACCAATTTTTGTGCAGTTGCAGTGAAGAACTCAACAGACTCTGGATGAACTCTCTCAAGCGTAGCAACAACTTGTGCAGCAGATGCCTCCAAAATCTCTCCGATAGCTGGTGGACTAACAAATTCAAATTTACAGCCAACATCACGCTCAAGGGATCTAACTGTTCTCCTCTGGCTACTGGTGTACATCAGAATGGCAGTACCTTCTTTTCCAGCACGCCCAGTACGACCAGAGCGATGCACAAAAGTCTCAGGGTCATTAGGAAGTTCGTAATGGATAACCTGAAAGGAATTTCATTATGTTGAGAGCAGACAAATTCAGTAATAGTCAAAGAAAAGAATCTTCAAATTAATTCAGATATAGATCTTCTACTGCCTCTGGAGGTAAACAGAAAGAGATTGAGATGAAAAATAAAAAATAAATAAACAAGTTGCTATTTGGACAAACACAATTTATCAAACAAAATTATAACTGTTAAATCAATTAAATAGTTTACAGTGATCAAGATCGAATGATAAGGTCAGAGGCAAGTGAAATATATCATAATTGACAAATTGAATTCTTCTTGGACAAGCAAATCACATTTAAGGGTCAAGAAATCCCAATTTCAAGATAATCAAGTCCTCAGCTGTCCTGGAGACAATATATCTCAAGAACCCAATTTGTAGACATAAGTTCTCAGAAATTTACAGTTAAATAAATGACTAAATTCCCAATTAAAAATGTCAATTTTAAAATAAGAATTATCGAAGTATAGTGTTCACCGATTGAACCTAATTTAGGACTAACCATTGAATCAAAACTGGATAATAAAAACATAAAACTGCTAGTACATGGGAAGAATCATACAATAGCGAAGACCAGAAAGCACCAAGGGAATATCAAGTCCCTTGAACTTACCAAATCAACATTGGGAATATCAAGTCCACGGGCTGCAACATCCGTGGCAACAAGAACAGTGAACTTCCCTTGCCGAAAGCCATTCAATGTTCTTTCTCTTTGATGCTGAGATATATCACCATGCAGAGCTTCAGAAGCTATACTATTTGTTAATGACAGTGATACTTCATCGGCATCCCTTTTTGTCTGTGTGAAAACAATAGTCTTTCCACCCTTTGCATAGACCTAAAAGTCGTAGACATAGAATTTTAGTTAAATTCAGTGAAATCATTGTACTGCATTCTATAATCAAGATATTTCTGGTATAAATCATTGTACTGCATTCTATAATCAAGATATTTCTGGTATAGACCAGCAACTGACATGGCTTCCATTCATCTAAGGATGGACTTTTCAGTTTCAGTAAACTTACAGTTATAAGATCAGAAAGAATTGTCCGCTTTGAAGTGGCAGTGGCTGACATAGCATAAAGTTTGATCCCATTAGCAAGCTTTTCTTCTTCATCACCGACCTTATTTAAAAGAAAAGGAAAAAGTGGGTTTTGATAGTCAAGATTATTCTACAATAACTTGAACATTGGTAAACACAATCACAGTTATTTGATAGAGTTGGAATTAAAAATGAAACTAGATGTATCCTGCTAATGTTATTATAGACTCCACAGTGCTTCCCCTTCTCTCCAAATCCACTTGTATCAAACAGACAAACATAGAACAAAATGGTAACAAACAGATAAAATTAGGATTACGATGAGGAATTGCAACTAGATTTACAGAGTTGAACCCAAAACGTGCTATATTACAAGCTAGTAAGCCATGAGGTCAATGCTTTGATAGGTTTATCAAAATTTACAACATAAAAAAGACTTCCCTTTTCAGTCAAGTAAGTTTTTCCGTTAGCATCAATATGCTTCAAACATTCAGGAAGAATACCATCAGTTAGTCAATACTGTTTTGAAATTCCATGTATAAAATTAGAAAGAAAATGCTGTCGACACGCAACAAACTACATGCTATAATCTATGTTTTCCACTCCACTGACAAACGATTAAGAAAACTATGCTCTGTGCATAATAGGGATCAGAGAAGTCAAAAGCAACAAGAATTTACCAAATCAATTGTCAACGGATTGTTCAGATATTTTCTTGATAATTTCTTCACCCAACCCGGCATTGTCGCAGAGAAAAGCATTGTCTGCCGCTCAGATGGGACCTTTTCCAAAATTACTTCCACATCCTCCTCAAACCCAACAGCAAGCATTTGATCAGCTTCATCAAGAACCAAATATTGAACTTCACTCAATTTAAGGCTGTTCCCATTTATTAGGTCAATTATTCTACCAGGTGTTCCAACCACTACATCAACACCACGTGAAAGAGCACTTTGCTGTGTTACATAAGAAACACCACCATAAACACAAACTGTATTCAGATAAGGCGCAGATTCTTTTATCTCCTTCTCGACCTGCTTCGCTAACTCCCTAGTAGGTGCAAGGACCAATACTTTAGGAAGACGGCCCGAACGCCTGCAATAAACAAACAAATGCATCAATATATCAAGCAATCCTAAAACAAATAGGGTGTATTGTGCATGAATAATATTCACCTGAAGGAACCTTGCTCATCATCAGTGAGGCCTTTAATAATGGGAATCCCAAACGCCAATGTCTTCCCTGTCCCAGTCTTTGCCCGGGCAATGATATCTCTACCTTCTAAGGCAGGCACTAACACAGCTCTCTAATCACCAAACAGAAAGTTAGTAAATTTGCAAGGAGGAAAGAAAACTAAGAGTCCAACCAAATCCACAAAAGAATTTGACAGAAATCATACAATACAAAATCAACATTAGTCAAAATAAGATAAACCCAAATCCATATAACTATAGGTGTTGAGTTAAATTTAACAAAAGCAACTAAAGCATGTATCTAGCTTCCAATAAATTAATAGAAGCAAGCGAACACTCAATGAACATATATAATTATAATGGGTGCCACATTTCATGGGGAGAAAAAAACGAAAACAGTAAAACATAGAGCCCTAACCCCAAGCAATTGATATAACACGACTAATTTCAAAAACTAGCACGTCTTAAATGATCTATATTCATTGTAGAATACAATTCGTGTATGAATTTGAATGAACTATCTTGTATTGAAAATTTTTATAATAAAGTTTTGAAATTTCTAACAATAATAATAATTTTAATAATTTTTTTCTTCGAGGAATGATCAAAACACAAGCACCTTACATGTCTATACTATAACATTATATATTACATAATATAACATCACCATTCCGAAATAAACCATACATGAAAATTAAAATTAAAATCAAATAAAGAACAGAGACCTGAATTGGGAAAAGGCTAGTGATTCCACGTTTCTGGAGCGAGTCGACGACCCTCGAAGGCAAGCCAAGCTTCGAAATATCGAGCTCATCTTCTCTTGAAGCAATAAAATGAGCGTCACCGTCACTCTCATACTCATAACCAATTTCATCATCATCGCCAACACCGTCAAAACCAAAACCCTTGAAGGCTTCTTCGCTGAGTACGGAAGAGTCATTAGCTGTCACAACTGCATTAGAAGTAGGAACAAAACCGAGCCTGCGCCTATTGCCGTCGTTAAGGTGATAATGAGCTCTGAGAACGGCGTTGAAGTGCGACTTGTTGTCAAACGACAACGAAGGGAGCGAAACGGCGTTGGAAGAACCCGAAGCTGTTGTTGTTGTTGTGGACGTTGCTCTCTTGTGGAGTTCGAGAGCGTGGGTTTGGTATATTGAAGAAACGCCAATAACGGAAACCATTTGAGCGTTTAAGTGATGAAAGGAGTAAGAATAATAATTGGCTTGAAGAAGGAAGGGGAAAAGGGAGAAAGAAGGAGAGGGGAGAGGATAAGGTCACTCTCTCTCACGCAGCTCGGTGGAGAAATGGATGACCTTATAAGCCTCTAAGTTGCTCTGCTAGTATAAGCGGCTTTTTATACAGGGAGTGGATAATTAGCGGCAGCTCCGAGGTTTAGTTGGGGCTTTGGGAATAAATAAATATAATTAAATACAAAAATGTTATTTGGACACCACTTTTAAGCCATTAATTCAGCCACTCTCATTGAAATACATCTTTATACGGTTACGTATAAAGATGCATTAGGATTCAAAGACAATACAACATGTTAAGAGTTTTTTCATCGCGCCAAAAATCTTCTCTTTCAATCGCAATTTTTTCTCTTCTCCGTAGAGGAGTTCTATTGCATGCACCTCACTTCTCTTCTCTACGATCGCGTCAACCTCACTCTTCGCTTTTTTCTGTTCTCCATACTTCTCTCTGCTCTGCTTTGATCCCGCAATTCACAAAAATTCTTCTCATCGCCATTTCTGGTTCTTGTTATCTTAAGGTTTTGATTATAACTTTTGATTTAATGGAATCTATAAATTTGAATGATGAGATTTGTGTTTAATTTACTTCGTATGTTAATTTTTTATTCCTGATTTGATTTTAATTTTTCGATTATCCATTTTTTATTCCTGAATAGTTTAATTACATATTTGATTTCTGATGGAAAGTCTAATTGCTCCAGTTGATCCATGTATTCTGTGTGTTGAGTTTTGGTGATCTGTGTATCTAATTATACAAATATTTTTTATTTGTGATTTCATTATGTTATTTAGGTCCTTTTATTTGGTTTCAAAAAGAAATGCTTTTCAATTACATTATGTACATTGTGTGATTACATTCTGAAAAATTTATGCTATAAATTTGTGTAATGAGAAAAATATTTAGCCTCTAGATTAAAGTCAAATGGGTAGTTTGCACGTTTAAAATTTCTGCATTTGCTTAGATTAGATGATGATGCTGATTCTATGAATGTGTGGGATTTAGTGCTATATTTGACTGTTGAATTTGATTATCATGTTTACTGAGTTTATTATACTCAAGTTCAGTGTCATATTTGACTACTGAGTTTGATTATACATGTAAGCCGTTGAGAAAATTTTACATATGCATATGGCTCTAATTTAATTTTAAGTTTTTATTATCCATTTTTAATTTTTTATTTGATTTTAAACTTTTTATTATCTATGTTTTAGGTTGTTCCAACTTCCAAGTATAGGAATAACATTTTTCTCTATGAAAGATTATGAAACTTTTTATACTAATTATGCAAAGAAGGTTAGTTTTTCATGGAATATAAGAACTATTAAGTGGGATCAAAATAGACAGATTACATACCGAATCTTGGTATGTTCTAGAGCTGGTTATTGAAGATTAAAAATTGATCTCACTAAAAAAGACAAATCTAACTTCCGAATAAATTGTGAAGTTAGGATTATTGTGAAAAGGAATAAGAAGCTAGAATATGTGTTAACCTTTGTGAATATCTTTTTAATAGTTTTAATTTTGATTTTACATGTTGCAATGTTGTAATGGACCTCTTGCATTTTTTTTCCTTTATAATAGTTTTAATTTTGATTTTACATGTGATTAGTGAATTTACATTCAACATTCTAAATTATCTGAGATTCTGAGTTATTATTAATTTAAAAATATATTAAAGTTGCCTTGTTTCAAATGTTATTGATGTATATAGTCTCTATTCTTCTCGTAGTTGATTTGGGGCTTATTCATTTGGAATATATAAGTTACTTTGGTTAAAATAGCATTTAAAATTTATAGTAATTCTAAAAAATTTGATATCTATATATAAATTTGGTGTCATACATCTACATGCTGGCATAAGTCATAGTAAAAAAAAAAGGAGTTACAAATACTAATAATTAATGTAACTAATAAATGGAGTTGATGTTGATGCTTCAATTAATTAAAGATGGCTTCATTTAATTTATATATATGTACAGGAAACCATTTTAAACTTTTAACTTAACTTCCTTCTTTATCAAGATTTACATTTCATCAAATTTTAGATCGTACCATGAAAAAATAACCAAACTCAATAGTAATGTATAAACAAATTCAGTAAACATGTATAATCAAATTTAGTAGTCAAATATAGCACTGAACATGAGTATAATCAAACTCAATAAACATATATAATCAAACTCAGTAGTCAAATATAGTACTAAATTTGAGTATAATCAAATTCAGTAAACACGTATAATCAAATTCAGTAGTCAAATATCAAATATAGCACTGAACCTCAGTATAATCAAACTCAGTAAACATGTATAATCAAACTCAGTAGTCAAATAATCAAACACAGTAAACATGATAATCAAATTCAATAATAAAAAAATTGCTAACATGATAGTCAAATTTAGTAGTAAAAATTCAGTAGAAAATTTTTACAATCAATTCTTTCTCCCTCGATGTGTCCCAAATTTTTCTCGGACTTTTCTTCTTTCATCTCTAATTATTTTTCTAAGGTTTCCGTTCCAACATTTGCATACAAACTAACTTAGGAGGCTTGTAGTTTTCTTTGTCTTGGTGCTTTTGCCTCCTTCGCAGTATCCAAACCTTTCTTTTATTTTTTTCTTTCTTTTCTTTTTATTGGCAATCTTTGGGGCTTCCTTATGTTGTTTTTCCTTTTGTTTTTCCCCTTTCATTTTTTCATGAAATTGATAACCCTTTGCTAGCTCCAAAATCTTAGTTCGGAAATCATTTTTGATTCTCTTTCTACTCGTTTTGGTGCAGTCTTCTTTCGCATTTTCCAAAACTAGCAAATTAAACAACCAAAATCCAATCAAATTCAAAAGGTAAAAAAGTTAAAACTGAATAATCAAATATCAACTATGCTATAATCAAACATGTTTTAATATCATATTTTAAAAGCTGAGCATAATCAACCAGACTCCAAATCATATCACAAAAATTCAGTTATAATCAAACATGCTGTAGATATCAACTATGCTATAATATCATTTTAAAAAACTGAACATAATCAAAATCATTCAATATAATAATCAAACATACTCCAACTCATATCACAAAAATTCAATTATAATCAATTAATAGTCTACTAATAATTAAGAGCTCGAGGAAAAAAAATAAAGAGAACTGACCTCCTATATTATCAAATTCCTAATAAATCAAGCTACTCAATAAAGTTAAACGAAACAACTATAATATCAATCAATTGTTAAAATTAGCATATTGAGACTTCAATTCAAAATCCTAACTTAAATATTTTTAGTATAAATTTTTGTTTGAGAGTACAAACTATGCACACACAAATTGATTTATAGAAGCTCAAAATGAAGAATGAAAATGCAATCGAAGAAGTTTATAGAAGCTCAAAACGAACAAGAAAAATACCGAAGAAGCTGATAGAAGTACAAGGAATAGAAACCTACCTTGCAGAATTAAACAAGAAAAATGCAGTAGAAGAAATTCGTGCCTGAGACAGAGAGCACCGCGCCCGAGACAGAGGAAGGAGAATCGCAATCGCGTTTGAAAGAGAGCGAAGGAGAATCGTGTTGCTGGAGAGAGAGGGAAGGAGAATCACTCTTGAGAGTGAGAATGAGGAAGGAATCGCGTCGGAGAGTGAGAGTGAGAGTGAGAGTGAGGGAAGGAGAAAGAAGAACGGTTGTTTCAGCACGTGTAAAGAGTGAAAATGAGGTTGAGAGTGGGATTTTGATTTTTAATTTTGAATTTTGTATTGTATACAAGGTTCAGAAAACTGGACCGGTTATCAAACCGCTCTAGTCACTGGTTCACTGGTTCACTGGTCTAACCGGTTTAACCGGTGGTTCAACCGGAAAAACCGTTTTAGAATAGAATAATAAATAAATTATAAATACACATCCTAAAACATATATGAAATCAAAAACAGCCACAGCAATAAACATTAATAACTCTTTCTACACAATGAACATCAACAATTATGCAGAACAAATTTGAGAAATTCAGCCAGTCAACAAATATGCAAAACCAAGTCAGTTTCCAGCATTAACAAAGTACAAAACAGTAACAAATTTGAGCTACAAAACAGAAATTTGAGCAACACACAGAAATTGAACTACAAACACAAATTGAACTACAAACAGAAATTGAGCAACACACAGAAATTGAGCTGCAAACCAAGTTACCAACAACCAGAAATTGAGCTGCAAACCAAGTTACCAAGACACTCCCCTAACACTATCCCTCGTACTAGTCTCGTTTATGATGCAGGTACCCTTCTTCATTACTTTGTTTTTGGGGGCAAAGCTGTTTTTTTTATGGATTTCAATTATCATCTGCTGCCTGCTATCAAAAAAGATGGATCCTTTTTTCTTCTTTCTAACTATGCTTTATTGCTTTCCCAGTACCCTTTCCCCCCCATTCTGCTACTGCATAATTCCCTTTGAACAAAATTAAACACTTCCATTCAACTACAGACTGCTCCAATTTTCTCATTCTTTCTTTTAAGTGTTGCCGAATTTCATGATTTTTCTATCATTATAAATTTACTCACAGAGGCAAAGAACAAAGATGAGCAGAGGAAGTCAGTTCACAGAGGCAAGTCGAAGTTCACAGAGGCAAAGAACAAAGATGAGCAGAGACGAGTTACTCACCGCGCGACGATGAAGACGATGGGACGGGCTACTGCCTGCTGGTGTTGAGAAGATAAAGACGACGCAGATGGATGGCTACTGGGCAGGGAACCAGGCGAAGAAGGAGGGCTACTTGAGCTGCCGACCAGGCGACGGCGGTTGCGCTGTTGACCGGTGACCGCGGCGACGAAGGAGGGCGCGGTGGCAGGCTAGGGTTCGGGCGTGGAGGGTTCAGTCTTCTCTGTTCTCTTCTCTCACGCAGATGAATATGACTCACTGATTCAGAATTAGGGATTCGGGGGAAGAAAGGGGGGTGGTTGGGGTGCAGGGTGCTCTACGGGTCGGGTCGGGTCGGGTCGGGTTAAGGGTTTCTTTTTTTAAAAAAATAATAAAACGGCGTCGTTTATGCAGAACCGGCCGGTTACCGGTTCAGTCCAACCGGCCGGTTCGCCGGTTCGTTGCCGGTTCTTTCCAGAACGGTTTCTGCAGGAGGACCGGACCATTTGCATCGCCGGTTTGCAGTTAAACCGGTCGAACTGGCCGGTCCGGTCCGGTTTTCAGAACATTGATTGTATACGTAAAAAAATACGATGGCTAAAAATAGTGGCTGAAAGTGGTGTGCATGTAGCAAAACTCAAATAAATAAATTATTTTTTTGAAATTTTTTTGTTTCAGTTTCAGATGGTTTATATTTATGAATTTTTTTTTATTATGAAAGGGGCCTAAGGCCCAAGCAAAACCTAAAAAACTACATTCTCATTACTCTGAAAAACAAAGTTCTTCTATCAACTTCTATCAATGGTGCTAGAAAGGAGAAGGGAAACAAAATGGTGGAGGCCTGGCAGAAGGTCGTGCTCATGCTTAGCAAGAGCATTGATGTTGTAGTTGGCTTCCTTCTGAAAGTGGTGGACTCTAAACTAGCTAGGACGTGTTTGCAGGTTCCTGGTCACGCGAATGAGAGGCATGTAGCCATGGAGAGGGCTTGGGTCTCCCTACAGCAGCTTCACAGTGCAAGTAGAGTCTGTCTCCACTTTGACCTTACTCAGACCCATCTCAATTACAATTTTAGTTCCCATATTAGATTGTCCATAACTCAGGAATTGTGATTGTAACTTTTCTAATATTCATCATGAAATCTGTAATGACTTTGCCATTTTCGTCCCTGATAAGGCCACTACAGGATCCCGATTTGATTGCACAAATAAGAAATCCGTCAACATTGACTTTACATCATCCTTTTTCCGGCGGCTTCCACTGCACTAGAATGAAGTTCATCAATCTAAGTGCTCTCTTGCTCTTTTTGTTAAACTCCATAACTTTCTCATAGTTCTTGGCAATACCTTTAATTTCTGAGATAATTTGCTGGAGAGGGAGTATCTTGTTTGAAGATTAAATTATTTCGTTTTCTCTAGATTGTGTTGCAAGTGGTAAGAAAAAAAGTGGGTCATGAAGTCCCATTTTATGTTGAGAGGCCTTGCCCAGGTTCTCCTTAAGGCCATCCGCGAGGGTGTGTTTGAAGAAGGATTCTAGGAGGACTATAATTGAGCTGCTCATCCATACACTTCTGGCATATAAGTAGCCTCGAAACACATGGATCAGACTCTCTACCTGGTTCGAACATCTCTATCAGCTATTATTATCAGTAAGTCCTTTACTCCTTCTCTTAGCATTCGTTTATAATGCATTATGACATAATAGCCAAGAGAAGGTTTTTAGTTCTGAGGAACTCTAGTCTTCCAGCAAAGACTATAAATCTACTCTGAATAATTTTTCTCTATATAATAAGTATTATATGCAGTTTTGATTGAGAATTCACCTTGTGAGTTTAGTAGCAAACTGAGTGAATCAAGTCAGAGAGGGTTGAGAAGCTTTAGCAGTGCAAATAAGATCAATCATGTTTTGTGGCACAAACCGAGCTATCTTCTCCCAATCTTAATCTCCCTCTATTGTAGCATAATCTTCTAGTATCTCATTCTTCTTATCTTCCTAATTTGACTCAGAGCTAGCTCTCTAAGCTTATTAATCCCTGGAATCCAGTGAGTTGTCTAGAAATTAATTCGTTTTCCATCACCAATTCTTCAAATGAGATTCTTCTGAAATTGATCCAGAACCTTAACAATCACCTTCCACACATTAGAAAAATTTGTCTTTCTTACAACTTTAGGAATGGGACTGTCTCCAAACATATTTCGCTTTCATTACCTTCACCCAAAGGGAGTGATTATTGTGAACCAAACTTCAATCCAACTTCATGAGGAATATGTTATTAGTTTCCTGAGTTTTACATAACCCCAGGTCTCCCATATCTTTCAGGCTACAAATTTTGTCCCAATTAATTAGATGAATCTTCTTATCATCAATGTTCAACCCCCAAAGAAAGTCTCTGCAGATTTTATCTATATGGTTGTAAACTTTCTTCAACATCTTCTTGGTCTATATCGTGTAGCTAGGTATGGTAGGCAGCACAGATTGGACAAGTATGCTTCTTCCTTCTAACAAGAAAGTACGCATGTTCCAGCTAAATAATTTCACTTGCATATTGTCTAGGATAGATTGAAAATGTTGTCTCCTGTATTTTTCATGAATGAGCAACACTCTAAGGTACTTACCTAGGTTGCTGGTCAGCGGTATACCAAGTTCCATGCTAAGCTCTTCTCTAACCGTGTGACTCACAATTTTAAAGAAAAACATGCAAGACTTGGCAAGGTTGACTTTTTGTCCTGAAGCTTCACAAAGCACCTTAAGAGCTTCCTTAATGACTTGAACTTGGCCTTTATCCACTTTCACAAAAAGGACTAGATCATCTGCAAAAAAAAGATGAGACAAGTGAGGAACACTTCTAGCTAGTTTAATCGGTCTCTATTTTTTTCTGCTCAATAAGAGAATTAATTAAATGAGACTGCTTTTCAATGCATAAAACAAAAAAGTATGGGAATAAGGGATATCTAATGTCTCTTACCAATCCGAAAGCTTCTGACGGAGACCTATTCCACAAAATATCCAATGAGGGAAAAGAGATACAATGATGTATGGCGGGTTAATGTTCAAATTCGTCCCTGAAAGATCACGCGATCTTCATTTTCGTCCCCGAATGATTTTTTAATCAAATTAGTCCCTGAAAGATAAACTGTTAGTCAAATTAGTCCTTCCGTCAATTGGATGATGATGTGTCACGTTAAGTGTCACGTGGTAGGTCAGTGACATGTGGCACGCCACATGACAAGTCAGTGGCCCACGTGTCACTTCACATATAAAAAAGTTTTCTATCAGTCAAAATAGTCCTTGAAAATCCAGAAGTAAGTCATTTTCATCCCTCAAATTTTAAAAATTAGTCAAACTAGTTCTTATATAATTTTTTTTATTTTTTCTTCAGAAAATTATCTCTCTCCTTTAATTCTTCTCAAAATCTCTCTTATTCTTTTCTATTCTAAAACCTTTTTCTTACATTACAACATTTTGCTGGAATATATATATATATACTCAAAATTGAAATGTATGTATTTATTAACCTAAACAAAGTTATATGCTCAAAATCAAAATTTATGTATGTTAACCTAAACAAAGTTATACTACTTTTTTTTTTCTACTACATCTTTTTTTTTCCATTACGGTATTACTTACATATAGGATATAATGGTAGTGATATTTAGAGTCAAATTCAAGAAGATCCACAAATTTTGCTTTAATTCCAAACTTTACAAAATATTGAAAATTTGTTGGTTAATAATAATAATAATAATAATAATTAATATTATTATTATTATTATTATTATTATTATTATTATTATTATTATTATTATCCGGCAGAACAACTCAAAAGATAAAGAAGTATCGTTAATTCCTTCATGCTCGTTCCAAGTTCGAAGTACCATTTGTACAAATAAGAATCTCCCTCGTTATCGATGAAATCCAAGACCTCGAAGAGGGAAACAAAGACGAACAGAAGTATGGAATTCGTTCCCGAAAAGCCAAACATGTAGTTATTTTTACTCATACTAAAAAATCAAAAGATTCTATAGTGAAGATAGTCGCACGTAATGACAGATCACGGCCATATTATTAAAAGCTTGGGGTAAAAACGGATTTCGTTCGAGTGCCCGAAAATAATATTCTAAAGCTTTTGTATGTTCTCCGTTACTTGTGTGAATAAGGCCTATGTTATAAAGTATATTATTATTATTATTATTATTATTATTATTATTATTATTATCCGGCAGAACAACTCAAAAGATAAAGAAGTATCGTTAATTTCTTCATGCTCGTTCCAAGTTCGAAGTACCATTTGTACAAATAAGAATCCCCCTCGTTATCGATGAAATCCAAGACCTCGAAGAGGGAAACAAAGACGAACAGAAGTATGGAATTCGTTCCCGAAAAGCCAAACGTGTAGTTATTTTTACTCATACTAAAAAATCAAAAGATTCTATAGTGGAGATAGTCGCACGTAATGACAGATCACGGCCATATTATTAAAAGCTTGGGGTAAAAACAGATTTCGTTCGAGTGCCCGAAAATAATATTCTAAAGCTTTTGTATGTTCTCCGTTACTTGTGTGAATAAGGCCTATGTTATAAAGTATATTATTATTATTATTATTATTATTATTATTATTATTATTATTATTATAAACGAATTGCTTCTTAAGCATAATACGTGCAAAGATCATAATAAATTTTTGTGTGTTTCATATATGTTCACTACAAAAAAATTAGATTAAAACGGCATTAATTTTATGGCGGTTTTATAGAACCGCCATTTTTTCCATTAATTTCGGCGGTTTTAGCTTGTGCCAGAATGCTTAAGACTTTTGTGGCGGGTTTAGTCGATTCTGGCGGTTTAAAACCACCACAATAATTTTTTCTTTTTGTCTTTTTGTCTCCCGATGTATTGTTGTATTTGACTGTATGAGAGATCGAGAGGGATAATTGTGATTTCTCAATAAAAGGTGAATGACGAACCGTAATCCCTAATCCCTTGCCGCCGTTCATCTTATGCCACTGTCATTCATCTCCTCGCTGCCACTCATCCACTCATTGCAACTCATATCGCCGCTGCAAGAAACGTTGTTGTTGTTGCCTTCAGCGAGTTTTCGATCTGGTTCTCGATCTGGCCTCAATCTGAAGGTTTGTCGCTGCCGCTTATTTCACTGCCATTGTTCACCTCCTCGCTGTCACTCATCCCCTCACTATATCAAGCAACATCGTGTCGCTACCTTCAATGAGGTTCTGGCTTCGATCCGAAGGTTAGTCATCGTCGCTCATTCCCTTGCCGCCTTTATTTATCACCTCGCCGCCGCAAGCAATGCCGCTGTTGCTGCCTTTAGCGAGCCTCTGTGATTTTGTTCCGCCTTCATCTTCTTTTGATTTTTCCATCCTCTTCATAATTTTAGATCTAGTTCATGATCTAGTAGGAAGAAACAGAGAATGCTTGTTTTTTCTCCTTATTGTGTATTTTTAGTTTGATTGATCTTCTGCATTGTTGTTGTTGTTGACGAGGGAAGTGTAGGGCTTTCTATGACGATCTAACGAGCAAAGGTGATAATCAACCCAAAAGCGGAAGAAGTGATAACAGAGGAATCACCGTTGTGATCCTCGACGCCCTCACCAGGTTATCCTTCTTCAAATTTCGATTTCTCTCCCTTTATTTTCACGCACTTGCAAACGGAATAAAAAAATGGAAAATAAATAAATAAATGATTAAATTTCATTTGAATTTTTAGTGCATTGAGGTTAAAATGCCGTGTTTGTTAATAGTGTTGAAGGTGATAAAATGATGAATTTGATTAATTTGCTAATGGTGTGGCTTGATTGAGACAAGTGTAAAGTGTGATATAAAGCTTGGTTGTATTAATCAGTGAGTTAAACAGGTCACTGAGTAGATCAATCTGTTGGTGATGACACATTCCTTCAGTTAACAATTAATTGGATGATTTATTCTTAACTCATATAAATTAGAAGCTACAGAATGACACACTAATAGAAGGGAAATAAAAGGGGATATTGAATTTTAGTGCAGTATGATATTCTTCTCATTGCAACTCTATTCTTATGTTCTCTAGTTCCGTAATTAAAATTTAGTGAAATGGATAAGGCTGGGGTAAGGATTATTCAATAAGGTACAACAAATTTATGATGTTTATTCCTGTTTTTTATGCAGGAATTTGCCACACCTTAGCACTAAAGATATTGCAAGTATTATATCTCAGTTATCTTAACCTGTTCGAGTTGTCCCTGTAAATTCGGCATAATCTTTTGCTCTTAAGATTTTGTAAAAGGATCTTATTCTCTTTTGGTTCTGTTTGATCTGTTAACTTGACCATGGATACCCAACAACAAATTCACATACTTCTCTGATTTTTGGACACATTAAATAAGGATATGCATGCTACTGCTAAGATTATTATGATATAAGTTTGTCATCATGCTGTAGCGTATCTGTCATTCTAATCCTCTGTACAACTTTCTTTTTTTCTATCTCTAAGATGTGAAGTTTCTTCATTCTTTTAAATTCAAATGTTTCAAAAATCATAACTGGTTATTTATCGTTTCCAATTTCTTTTATTATGATGTGTGAGTTGTGGGTAAATAGATATAGTCATGGTATAGTGTACCTGTTTTAAATGTGTGATTTCACCAGACAGCAAAAGGTGCAAAAATTTTTAATGCTGCTGTAGCTGCTACAGTCGATGCTCAACATCCAACAAAAGAGGGAGAAGAAAAGGTCAAGTTGTACACACACTCTTACTGTTGTCTAGATTATGCACAGGTCCATCCCTTCTTGCATTTTCTTCTATAAATCTATTTTACTGAGTGTTTGTGTTTCATATATTGAAATTCTTAGTTGAGTCTCATTGCAGATATATGATGTGGTCAGATACAGACTGCATCGCATGAAGCATAAGCTGAAAGATGAATTGGATAACAAAAGTACAGTTCAGGAATATATATGTACAACCTGTGGGAAAAGGTCTTAATAATTAATTTTAAAATCAATATTTGTCATGGTTATTCGATTTGATGTATTCCTGTAACCTAATACTCTGGAATTTGAATTACTGTAGATACAATGCTTTGATGCATTGCGGTTGATTTCATTTGAAGATGACGACTTCCATTGTGAAAGTTGTAATGGAAAACTTGAGATCAAAAGCGATAAGAGAGCTGCTCAAGATGGGGGAGATGTTGATGACAATGCAAGGCGACGTCGACGTGAAAAGTTAAAAGATATGCTTCAAAAATTGGAGGTTCTCATATTATTTATTTCTATTATTTGTTTCAAATGATGAATAATTTTTGTTTATAATTGTTATTCTCGATGAAAACTATCTCATTTGTTTGCTACTTTCTAGAAATTCTATTTTTCATCTCATGTAAACTTCAGCAGCATGAGGATATAAAAATAGACAAATTCTTTACCCTTTACGGGCATAAGGATCTATTGAGATTATTGTGATGGAGAGAAATTATTAACTACATTAAAGTTGGAGAAGATCAAGAAAGAAAAGAAACCTGGAGACAGAACCCCCCTATTTCCATTCTCCTTTGATGTTCTGGCCCTAATTAGGAGAGGATAAAAGTAAATTCCTAAATGTTCTCATTGTTATTGAACCAGCATTTAATTTTCATGTGATGATTGTTGTACTTTATGTGAAAATGCAGTTTTTTGGTGCTCTAGATCGATATATCAACATTATGAATAATTTTTCTTTTTTATTTTATTTTATTTTATTTTATTTTGGAATTAATGTGACGGAGATCGCTTGTGAGCTGGCTGAACCAATCTATTATGAATAATCTATTTTATTTTATTTATGTAAGTTCACATGTTTCTAGTAATTTAGATTTTAACATTTTAACTTAACTAATCTCCTCTTCTCTGCGCTTTCTGTGCCAAGCTATATTTTCACATCTTATTAATATTAGTTGCTTTCAATTCAATCATCTCTGGAGATTAGTTTATTTAGTCATCGATCAAACTAAATCAGCAAGCAAACATGAAGAAAGCTCCACCACACATTTCCTTCTTCCTATTACTCTTATCTGCCTTTTACTTTCACTCTTGGACTTTTGGACAGGCTTTGTCACAAGATGAAGGTAATTAAGCCCATAAATTCTTGCTAAGTAATGTTAAAGAAGCAGTTTTTTAGGTTAATATTAATTAATTTTTTTAAATTATTTTACCATATATTTAGTAGCAATACATCAAAAGTAGAAGTGTCCTTACTTGTCAATGCCCATTTGTTTTTGATGATTCCAGAATGAAGAGGATCCTAAAGAAGATCCACGGTTGGAACTCTCGAGGAAGGAATGGTTTGAAGACAAGGAGTGTCTTGATATTTAATATTTTATTTGTATTTAATACTTTATTTAGAATTAAAAATGTTATATTTAATACTTTATTTGTATTAGAATTATTACTTTTGTTTTTCAATACTAAAAGATTATATATTATATTAATATTTTGTTTATGAGTTATAATGTTTTATTTATGGATTATGATTTTTTGCTATTGTGAAATTTTAATCACAAAATTATTTATTTAACGCGATAAAAATGACGGTAAAAATTGTTTTTTTAAACGATAAAAAATGTCACTGTCAGGGTAAAATGACGGTTCAAAAATGTCATTTTAACCAATTAAAATGCTATTGTCAGGGTAAAAATGGCGGTTCAAAAATGCCATTTTAACCAATCAAAACGTCACTCTGTCAGGGTAATAATGGCGGTTCAAACCGCCGTTTTAATCTATCCAAAAATCGCCATTTTAACCCTGAAAATAATGGCGGTTCAAACTGCCGTTTTAACCAACCAAAACGCCACTTTGTCAGGGTAATAATGGCGGTTCAAACCGCCGTTTTAACCTATCCAAAAACCGCCATTTTAATCTTGGAAATAATGGCGGTTTGAACTGCCGTTTTAACCTATTCAAAAACCGCCATTTTAACCCAGGGAATTGTGACGGTTTTTATAAAACCGCCGTAATAACCAGAATGGCGCCCAGAATTACGTCGCTTTACGAAACCGCCATTATTGGTAATAATGGCGGTTCAAACCGCCGTAAATACCTAAAAAAACCGCCGTTTTTACCAGAATTTTTTGTAGTGGTTTGAGAAAGATTATATAATTTTTCTTTTAATTTCACAAATCAATGAGATAAAATGAAATAGGAAACATTATACCTATGCATAACACAAGCTACTCCGATCCGCACTAGTACATTATATAAATAGATATGCTTCGTATTAAAATAAAATTCCTTTTGTTTTAAATGAAATATTTAAAAAATTATATTAGAATATTAAGATTCAAAAAGTAATTCCATAAACCAGTTTTTCAATTATTGAGTTTTACTATATAAATTAAATAATAATAAAAATTATAATTTTAAAAAATTTAAAAGATTTAAAATTTAAAATAATTATTATATTATTTAGTAAAATTTAAAATATTAAATTTTTAAATATATAATCAACAATAATTTGATAAACTCATTTAAATAAAAAAAATTCACATAAAAAATTACAATTTGAAAATGTAAAATTTTAAAATACAAATGACAAAATAACTTTATAAAAATTTAATTATTTTTATTATTTTATGTAAAGAGAATTTTGTTTATTAAGGTTTAAAAAATAATATTAAAATTAGTAGTATAAAAAAATATTATAAATTTAATATTATAAAAAAATTATATAAGGACTAGTTTGAACAATTTTTAAGATTTGAGGGATGAAAATGACTTACGTCTGGACTTTCAATGACTATTTTGACTAATAGAAAATTTTTTTATATGTCAAGTGACACCATGTGTCACTGACCTGTCACATGGCGTGCCACATGTCACTGACCTGCCACGTGGCATGTCACGTCATCATGCCACGTGGCACTTAACGTAACACGTCATCATCCAATTAACGGAAGGACTAATTTGACTAACAGTTTATCTTTCAGGGACTAATTTGATTAAAAAAATCATTCGAGGACGAAAATGAAGATCGCGTGATCTTTCAGGGACGAATTTGAACATTAACCCGATGTATGGCATTCTCTATATTCTCTAGGATTCCAATATCATTTAAAGTCTCCTTGACAAATCTCTAATTAGATGGTCATAGGACTTTTCCAAGTCTATCTTAATCACCGTAAGACTTTTGCCCCTGCTTCTAGTCCTCATGGTGTGGATAACCTCTTAGGCCATTAAGATGTTGTCTGCACTAACTCTCCCTAGAACAAAGCTCACTTGAATCCTAGAGACAATATAATTCATATTAGGTTTAAACCTCTTAGCGATAATCTTTGTAACAATCTTGTAATGAACACGTTACATAAACTGATCAGTCTAAATTGCGCAAAATTATCCGGTGTGAAAATTTTTGGGATAATAGAAATTAGGGTCTGATTCACTTCAGCTATATCCTCTGACCTCCGAAATATCGTTTAAACTCAATCCCATGAATGCTAAAAATACTTGACTAGGAGTTGTCACTTCCTACTGCTTTCCATCACCCATGCTAAAAACATGTTTTACTTCTTCATAAGTGACGTTCCTGCTTAATAGAACCAGATCAGCTTCGTCCAACCTAATGAATTTACCTGCAATGGGAAAACCAGGAAAAATAACCAAATAATTTTATGGTGCATAAAGAAATTTAGAAAATGATACTCCTAGCTCCTTGAGATCTTCCACATTATCAATCCACTCATCATTATTGTTCTTGAGAGAGGTTACATGATTCCCCCTTTTTTCATTCACTTTTTGGTGAAAGTACTTTGAGTTTTTATCCATAAAGTTAATAACATTGCATCAAGACATCTGCTGCCAATAGCTTTCTTTCTGAATCACTATTGATAAGACCATATTTGATGATAAATTTTGGTTGAAATTGAGTGGATTTTATCATGTAAACCCACATTTATTCCCTTAAAAAGTATGTTTTTGTGTTTTCTTCCTAAATTGTGTCTAATTGTGAAAACATGCTCTTTTATGCTTAAATTAATCAATTTTATTCCATTTTTATTCCATTCGATACCTTGATATTTTTAATAAGTGATTTCAGGTGTAATAGGTAGGAATGGATTGATTAGAATGGAAGAAAAGCATGCAAGTGGGAGAAAACATGAAGAAACAAAAGAGAAAAGTATTTCGAAGTGTGCGTACACACAACCTCTTGTGCGTACACACAAGTACCAGCGCATGACTTCATTAAAAAGTCACGTGGCTCGCAAATTGGAGGCTTTGGAGGCCCAAATCTGATGGCCTAGAGCTCATATGGAGGGGGCAACACTTGAGGAAACATACCATATCATTAGTAGTAGTAGTAATATTAGATAGTTTTAGGAGGATTTAGGTTTTAGTTTTCTCTCAACTTTCTTAGGATTTTATTAGGTTTTATATTGCAAAGTGCTATTTCCATTTTTGATCTTGGATTCTAGCTTGCCTCCATTATAAGTATTACTTAATTTTCTCTTTAATTACTACACTTGAGCTACACTTTCTTATAGTTAAAGATATTTTGTTAATATATACATATTTTTGCATCTTTGAATTCTAGTTGATGAACTTGATGATTTTTGGTTATTATATGTTTGTTTGAGTTACTAGTGTTGATTTTGATCATTTGTGGTTCATAGTTTTTATCATTTTTCTAATTTTACCATGTTTTATGATTATGCCCACCAAATCTTTGTGGAAATGTCAATTTTGATTATAGGTAAATTTTCACTTCTTGGCTTGGGAGAAACGAGCATATGAGATACTAGAATTGTAATGTCCAACATTTAGTGATAATTCATAGATTGTTAATTGTTCTTGTTTCTACTAACGCTAGCTTTTTACTAAGGTAATTAGTAAGTTAGTTAGGATTTGTAGATTAAGAACAAGTATGCTCACTTGACTTACTCTTCGATGTTAAAGGTTAACTAAGTAAGATTGATCCATCATAATTGTCATAGTTGTGGTTATGACAAGGAAATGATTCCCTAGCTCATCCCAAGTTAAGGTTTTATTTATGTTTTGAACCATACACTCCAATCATTCCAAAACTTTACTTATTTATATTACATAGATCGTTCTTTAATTTGTTTATTGGTTCATTAGTTGCAATTTTAATTGTTCTTTTATTCCTTTAATTGTTTGCTTCATTATTAAAAACCCCTTTGATTTTCACAACCAAAATTGTGCGCTCTCGGTCACTAGTTCCTAGGGAGAACGACCTTAGATTTTACTCCCGGATTAAATTAGTTTTAAATTGTGACATCTCTAATTTAAATTTTGGTTGTGAGTCGCCTTGTCGGTTGGGACTATACATGCAACGCTAAATCCTAATTCCCCTTTTGAGGAAGAGATTTCCTAATCGACGATCCGAAACACATTAACTACCAATTCATAATTTCTCCATAGATCTTTCTAGGGATTTTTTAAAAACGGATTTATGTTGAAGGAAAGGTTTTGGTTGATGCTATCGAGTCTGAGCAAGATCTTTTGTTTCTTTCTAAAAATATGACCAAAGACTTCTTTATTATACACTTTGGCTTTTTTGGTAAAGTTGTGGATATTTTGAATGAGGTCACCTTGCTTGCACCAACTATTCCTCATTAAATTGTTATATTCCTGATGAAGAGTACAAGGCACAAGAAGCCTAAAAGGCCTTTCTCTTCTATCCTCGGCATGAGTGTTAAAATAAAAAAGGATAGGGAGATGGTTAGACTTCAATTTGGGTAGGTGCTTCACCCCAACATCTAGAAACACATCAAAAGTCCAGTATACACTTTATCCTATTTCTTTACCAAGTGAAAGGTGATCCTGAGAAACCCAAGTCCTTTATCCCACTATTTCGGATCCATTCTTGGAATCTATTAGTGTCCTATGACAAGTTGCTATTGCCTGCCGACTCTTCTAGCAAAAGAACAGAAATAAAATCTCTTCCAAGGCACCAAGATCCCTCGAAAATCCCCGTAATATTTTTTATATCATTCTAAAGACTACCTCGGGTCCCGGGTTGAGGACTGTCGTAAACACTAGAAAAGAACCAAGTTCATTCTTCATTATCTTTGATCCTCATGTGAATGAATTACTTCTGGATGTTGATAGGCTCAATGGACCAATATTTTTTATTCCATCGACACCAAATTCCTCTTGTAAATCCCAAAGTTTCACTCACGCACCAGGAATCAAATTCTAATTTGTGGATAACCAGCTCTGCTTTTGGTCTTGAAATATGGGTTTCAATTAAAACACACCGATATGTTAAATCTTTAATGATAATAGAAAAATCTTTAAAGGAAATTCTTATATAATTTCAAATTATAATAGTCATAATAACACAAAAATAAAAAAAAAATTTCAAAACTCTTTGAACATATCAAGAACTCATGGCCTCGGTAGACTCATTGACGGTTGGCTGAGTCATCATTTTTGCACCTTGAGGAATTGCTTCCCTATTTGGTTGGTCTGTTTCGCTCATGGGGGCCTCCTTACTTGGAGAGCTTTGATGCTCTCCTGGGTCTGGAGGCTTGTTAGCTTCTTCCTTGGTAAAATGATGATTGAAATCGCTTTCCATGATGTTAGTGATGAGAGTTTCAATTGTGTGGTTTAACTGTCCTCCAACTTGAATGTGTTGATCATTATTAGCTTTGGCAATTTGCTTTGTTAGATAGGAGAACTGTCTCCAATACTCTTAATGCTTTTCTTCCTTCTCTTTTTGATTATTCTATGATAGTATGTTATTGTCCCGACTTGACGAAATATTTTGGATGATTTTTTGTCATTGATTATAATGTTTAGCATATTTATGGGCTGCTTGTGTGATTTCTTACTGATTGCAATATTCTTCCCTTCGATGATAGGAATAGAGTTTTTTCTATTTTTGTTGACTTTTTTGTGATATGTGACTATTTCTATTTATGGTATGTTGTTTGTTGTCTTTCTTTTCGCTGGACCCATAGGTTGCTTATCATTATTTTTAAGCAAATTTATTTGAATATTTCCTTCTCTACCTTGAACACTCTCCTGCTTTTCATCCATAAGGACCTGAAAACTCGAAGTATGAGCACTTTCCATTTTTATTTCTCTACTAGCTCAGTTTTGGCCTTATTTCTTCTCTAATTCTTTTTAACAATCATCCATGGTCTAAATAGGTTATTTCCCTTATTCTCCTTGATTTCGTCTGGATTTGCATCATGATTAATTGTCAGTTGGTCTTTTTGTTGCAACTCTATTAATTCAGTAGATAAAATTTCTTGATTTTTCGCTTCATGATTTTTTTTCTTTCCAATTTTTGTTGACCGTTGGTATCTCCTCCATGGCCTGTTTTGTTACTTCCCTTCGCCGCCATTTCATCTTTGACAGTGGTTCCAATCATAGTTATCAAAATAAAAAAGAGACAATTCAGTGCGTGAATTTTAACTTGTATATACTATGTATATTATTATTAGCATATTATATATTGAAGGCATTGCTGGTTGAGTGATAACACGCTGCTTCTTTTTACCAAAGGTCCTAGTTTCAAACTTCAGAAGCTCGTAAGTTTGGAATTCTGATCCAAACAGCAACCTTCTGCATGTCCATCTATTGCGAGAGAAATAAATGTCTCCATCTTTGAACCAACAGGTAGTGATTCGTTATCATCCATGAGCTTTCAAAAAGTGCATGAGCGTAGTCATTTTTGAGCGTAGTCGTCTTTGTCCGTGAATCTAACAAGGAAAAAAATCCATTGCTAGGTCCATGACTGATAAGCCATTATTTTATGATATATTTTGGACTACATTGAGTGGGTTTTGTCAACTATTCTCACACTTATTTGTTTAAATGACATGTTTTTCATTTCCTTCCCAATTTTGTGCTATGATTGAAAACATGCTTCCTAGGCCTTTAAATTGTTAATTTTTAAGTCTCTTTTATTACCATTTGATGCCGTGATGTGTTTGTGAAGTGTTTTTAGGTTTACAAGGCATGAATGGCTTAAAGGATGAAGATGAAGCATGTTCAAGTAGAAGGAACACAAGAACCTAAAGAGTTGAGAAGCGAGGAGCGACGCGCACGCATGGCTAACGCGTGCGCGTGAATTGGAGCATCTTTCAGCGACGCGTACGCGTGACAGAGCGTCACGTGCTGCACTTAACAGAACTGGCTGGGGGCGATTTCTGGGCTGATTTGGACCCAGTTTAAAGCCCGAAAATACAGACTAGAGGCAGGGGTGGAGCTGAGACTGGGGAGACTTCACTTTTCACTTAGTTTTAGTTTTAGTTTTGAATTCTAGAGAGAAAAACACTTACTTCTCCTAGGGTTTTTGATTTTCATAGTTTTGCATTGACTTGGATCTTGAGAGAGCTACTACTACTTTCAAGTGGAGACATTGTCGTTATAGTTTGCTTCTCTATTACTTCTACTTCTTTTGTTTTTCCATTTCGTTACTTTGAATTCATGTTTGGATTTTGTTATTTTTGAATTTATTAATGAAATGAATTATTGTTTATATTTAATTCTAGTACGTGTTTGATTCTGGTTAATTATTGTTCGTGCAAATTTTGATTTAATTAATTCTTCAGAACTACCATGTCTTTTATTTATTCCTATTATATGTTTATGAAAATGACATTCATGTTAATGATTTAAAGCTCTCAACTTGATTTAGGGGTTGATTAATTGGGATCCCTTGAGTTGTGAAGCTCAATTATTAATCTTAATTGGACATTGCTGGCTAGCTCACTTCTCACCAACTCTAGTCCTTCCCCATGAAGTGACTAGAACTTGTGAGCTAGAGTTAGTGAAGCCACTTGACTTTTCTTCAGTTGTTAGAGGATAAATAAGTGGGAGCAATGAACCTTTATGATTGTACTTGGGAAAGACAACAAGGATAGAAACCCCAATTTTCTCTCCTAACCAAGGCCTTTTATTTCAAATACATAACACATCTTATTATTCATTCGCTGCTTTAATTTCTGGTTATTTATTTTCCCGTTCTCAACATCACAAATATTCAGAAAAATTCTGACCAATAATTTACATCATTGTGTCAACTCTTTGGGAAAACGACCCGGAATTCTACTCCCGGTTATTTATTTTTTTATTAATTAAATTGATAGTGAAAATTTCGTCAGTTAAGACTGTACTTGCAACGCTACTTTTATCAGAACTTCAGAAGCTCGTAAGTTTGGAATTTTGATCCAAACAGCAACCTTCTGCATGTCCATCTATTGCGAGAGAAAGAAAGGTCTCCATCTTTGAACCAACAGGTAGTGATCCGTTATCATCCATGAGCTTTCAAAAAGTGCATGAGCGTAGTCATCTTTGTCCGTGAATCTAACAAGGAAAAAAATTCATTGCTAGGTCCATGACCCTTATAGAACTCTTCTTCACCCATCTTTTTTGAACCCATCTACAAGAACTTGTAAGTTAATAGTTTTTTCGAGAGGCTTGAAAATCAGAGACAATTTCCATGGCCTCCACTAATCCTCATATTCCTCTAAGGATACATCAATGATTGGTTTAGCATTGAAGGGACATTGGTCGTCCATGATCGAATCCACAGCCAAATCTTTAAGGATGTAGTCCTCTGACACTATCTCCACAATTTCTTGTGGATTGATTTTTCGAACCCGTTCTCCACCACCATGTCACGGTAAGATCCCTTTGGTGTAACGACCTAGTTTTTGGCCAAACAAGACCTTTTCCTGGAAAAACAATTTTTTTTCCAAAATTTAGTAAAGCATGCACCTCTGTTGCACAAGCACTGCATCATCAAACACCTCTACTGCATCATCAAGTACCTCGCCACGTCATCAGTTACTAAACTAGCGGAAAATTGCATTTTCAAGCCACTTCGGCTAGGAATTTTGAAAATCTGAATGACACAGTTAGACTTTGTTTAACGAGCCGATTTCGAATATGCAAAAAAATAAATAATAATATTTTATTATAATATTATTTTATGATAGTATTATTTTCACTAGATCTAAAATCTACCGGCACGATCTAATGCCAGCATTCTCCGATGAGCTTAGCTATGCTAATACTTCATCATAGATCTTTTATCTTCAAGATAATCATGTTACTAGTGTCATTTATACTAGTAGCTCATATATTTATTCTAGGAGTATAATTACTTGTGTTTTAATACATATAACTTTAATAATTATCTCCTGGAAGATATTTTAGCTTAGTGACTAGGTGACTAAGCACCTTTAAGCCATGGCCTGCCACTTTGCACCCACCAGCGCCTTCCATTTTTTCTTGTTTCTTCATGAAGAAGAAAGAAAAACTAAGAAAACTTCCATGTCTTCCATGCTTCTAAGCCTAACCATTTTCGAAATCGAAAAAAATATCGAAAATTCCTCCTATTTTTTTTTAGAATTCGAATCTATCCTCTGTAGGGGGGCTTGCGCGGTGGTTGAAACAAAGAGACACATTTTATTGCAAATTAAAATGTGGCAGATATGAAAAAGTCATCCATCTGCCCGATCCAATCAATAGTTCAAGTCACACACTCCCATAATCCGTTTTTTCTTCGGATCTATGAAATAGTTTTTTTGTTTCTTTCTCTTGTTTGCGACAAGTTACAAATCTAGAGGATCCATATTTTACAGTGAAAATAGTTGAGACGAAGTTGTTAATAATAGATTATTTCTAAAAATCCAACCAAAATTCTAAACCGATTAAAGTGTTTTTCTCTTCTTCCTCCTCACATCCATGCTAGATTTCATAAAGTAAAGTAAGGTATGATCGCTATTCTTGTTCATTGAAGTTTCGGCAAAGTTAAACATGGAAGAAACTTGATATTTTCATGTTTTTGTTTAGAATCTCTTGTCTAGGAACCTTGTGGATCAAGAAACCTTCATTTTTAGCTTGAGGAAGGTGAGGAAATATCTCTCTATTCCATGATAAAAGTTTGGCATTCACATGTCCATTGGTTTAAAAGTTATTTTTGATTAAAAACAAGGTAAAAAAGTGAGTTAGAAACCACCTAGAGAAACCAGTTTTGGGAGCTATTTTAAAGAGGTAAGATTTGATAAATTAATTGTGTTTTTGATGTTGAATTGTTATATGATTGTTTGATACTTGAAATAATTGAGTAGTTATATGATATTTTAATAATGTTTTTTTGTTGAAAAGAAGCTTAGAAATCAATGGATTCATGAAGCTCCATGACTGCTGGAAAACCGCGCTTCATGGGGCTGGTTTCAAACTTGTTTAAATGTATTTTTGATAAAGGTTTGATGGCTGAAAGTTGTGTTAAGAAAATGATAAAATTCAGTTACCAAAATGCTTGAAAAACGTATTAAAAACCAAGTGAAAATCAAGCTTGAAAACCATAGTGAAACATAGATCATGGTTAAGTTTCATGCATGCAAGCATGGCATGGCCATGTGACATCATGGATATAATAATAAATAATTAAAAGACTAAGAGTAAAAGAGTAATTTCTAAAGTTTATGGGTATTTTGGGTATTAATTAAAAAATTTAAGAACAAAATAGGAATTTCATAAAAAGTATAGGGTATTTTAGTCATATGAAAAAGTATAGGAGTATTTTGATAATTATATAAAAATATTGAGGCAAAAATAAAAATAAAAAGTTTAAAGTTAAAATATAAATAGATAAAAATTTTGGGTCAAAATATAATTTCAAAAAGTTTAAGGATAAAATAACATTAAATGAGTTTTAGTAATAAAATATTAAATAGTATTATTTTATTAATAATATTAAAATATTAATAATAATAGAGGGGCAAAATGATAATTTTTCTAAAAGTCTTAGAAAGACAATTTAAAGTTCAAAATCTAGAGGTTTTCTTCATAAAAGATCTAAGGTGAGATAAGAGGAGAGTATAAAGACTAATTAAGACATTAAAAGAGAACAAAGAAAAGGATAAAGCTATCTAATAAACAAAAACAGAGATTGAGAACTGATAATTGAAAAGAATAGTTATGGAAGAAAAATAGAGAAAGAAATTGAAAAAGGTTTACCAAAAAGGAGAATTAAAATATATAGTGGGAGCACCTACAACTGAGAACTGTTTTCTAGAGGTACGCATATTAAAGTCAACTGATGTGGTTTCGGTCATTCGACTTAAAGTCAATTGATGTGGCTTTAGCCATATTACTAGTATGCAACTGATGCAACGGAAAAGCCAAATCTAGGACTTGTTCCTAAGTAATGTTGGGTTACAGGTAGTCAACCGATACATGAACTTATGGCCTGCATAAGGCTAGACATGCATTATCCTTGTTTGCGCATATTCCTTTGTTTTGTATTCTGTGTGAATGTGTTTCTTTGTATTTCCTTTCTATGTGATGTTTTTTTTCTATATTCTCTGTCAGTATACTATTTTTTATATTCTACTGTTTGTCTGTTAAACAGCAAAGAATTAATGAACCTAACCCGTAACCCCAACTTTACTAAGAACCACCAAGTTCTTATGCCAACTCTTTCCCACAAGCGGAGACGGGAGTTCTTTTCCTTGAGCTACTGGAGGAGAATATGCCAATGCCAATTCCCCTGCACCATCACCTCAAGCTTCAAAAGAACCACTAATTGAGAAGATTAAGGTACCAAAATACAAGCCAAGAATCTCATATCCTCAAAGGCTCATGGGGAAGAATGAGAAAAAGTAATACTCCAAATTTTTGGAGATATTCAAGTCACTGTACATCAACATTTCATTTATTGAAGCACTTGAACAAATACCCTGTATGTTAAATTCATGAAGAAATTGTTGTCCGAGAAAAGATCCTTAAAAGGAGGCCAAACAGTGGCAATGACTAGAGAGTGTAGTGCAATTATTCAAAGAAAGTTGCCAAGTAAGAAGAAAGATTCTGGAAGTTTCTAAATCCCCTGCACCATTGAAAATACAACTTTTGAAAGAGTATTGGGTGATTTAGGGGCAAGTATTAATTTGATGCATTTCTCTGTCATGGAAAAGCTTCAAATTAAAGAGATGAAACCAACAAAAATAGCTCTACAAATAGCAGACAAATCAATCAAGCATGTACATGGAGTGGTTGAAAATGTCTTGATCAAATTGAAAAAGTTTTTCCTCCCAATGGAGTTTGTTATCCTTGACATGAAAGAAGATGAGAATACCTCCATCATTTTAGGGAGATATTTTCTAGCCACTGAGAGAGCTCTAATAGATATGAAAATGGTGAATTAATGTTGAGGGAGCATGATGAGCACTTGGTTTTTCATGTTTTTAAAATCATGCATCATTCAAGTGAGGAGGAGAATTGCATGAAGATTGAATTAATTGATCCAAGCCTCTAAAAACCTCCTGATGAGACTAACAAGAGGTTGCAACCCAAATCCCTCTTTGTGAAAACTAACAAGACTCTCCTGACATCAAGTATAAGTTTGGTGTTGAGTGTGCACAATCACCTAAACGGGAAAAGAAGATTCTGAAGAAGCCTAGGAAATGGAGAAAGAAGAAAATTCTCACACAAGTGACTTCTCACCTGGACAACAAGTGATATAATTTTCTTCCCACCATGGATATGGCCAGATAAATCTAACAAATGGTATAGATCTTATACAGTAAATAAGATCCTCTCATTAAACACATTGAACTCATAGATGAAGACAATGGGAGGACATTCATAGTGAGAAGGGAGGCATTGGAGCACTATGATCAACCTCCACCTTAGCAAGAAACAATCGTCAACCTAGTGACGTTAAAGAAGTGCTTGTTGGGAGACAACCCAACGTTCGGTATTTTCTTGTTATCCTTTTTTTTGCTTTGTTTAAAGTTGTGTATGTGTTTCATAGATTAAGTTTGGTGTTACTACACCAACAGGATACTTGCACTTCACTAGGTACTTGGCACAGTTTCACATTGATTGTGTCATACTAAGTTTGGTGTTCTCACTTTGGTGTTGCCACACTTCACCCATGCAAGGTCTGCCTCCATGCAAACACATTAGTAACCTAGTTATTTTATGTTTTTATCTTTAATTTTGTTTGTTTTATTTGAATAAGCATCTGCATTACTTGATTGCTTTCACTAGATAATCATGATTATTCCTATTTCCATCATTATTATTTTTCCTTTGTCGCTCGAGGACAAGAAACCACTCTAAGTTTGGTGTTGGAAGCTATGCTCTGCATAGCCTAAGAGAATATGGAGGCAACAACAATGAATGAGGTAGTCAAGTTCTTTTACACTTTTTTTTACCTTTTATTTTGTTTATTCCTTTCTATTCTGTTTGATTTTTCTTTTGCTTTTGCACTGTTTTTATGTTTTCTCATTTCATGTCTTGTCTGCTGAACTTACTACTTGTAAGGTCCTCCTAAGCACTCTAATCACATAAAAAAGAGTTGTTCAGATGAAGGAGAGTTAAATCTAATAAATAAAGTTATCTTATGAAAAGTGGTGGTATACTACTTATGATTGTCAAGGATTAAGCTAAAATGTTGATGATCCTGTACGAAAGAGAAGAATGATTTCTTATGAGCATGAGGCCTAGAAAATTATTATGAGACCTCTAAATAAACAAAAAGATTCTTGAATTAAAAAAGAAAAAAAAAAGAGAAGGAGGAAAAGAAATAGCAAAGAAACAGAATAAAGAAAAGAAATCAAGATAAAGATTAAAGGTTGCAAAGCTCTGAGCATCAATCATTAAAGAGCCTAGTTATGTGTCTGTGGTGTTGATTGTCCAAGGATAGGGCTCGAGTGACTAGATCTTATGGGTGCCTCAGCACCCGGTAACTTGGGCCATCTGGTCCGGGATTATCGATCGAAAATTCACCATCAAGAGTTTCTTTGAGACAAAATATTTAGAAGTCCAAAGAGGCTTTGGACATCGATGGCTGAGAATTTAAAATCTTTAACTATCGTTTGTGGTACAAACGTATCAAAGAGTGGCTCAGGTAATTAGATTCAAGGGGTGCCTTACTGGTGCAAAATTTATAACCACAAACTAACCGGCTAGTGCACCATGTCGTACCAAGTAGTACCTCAAGTGAATAAGGATCGATCCCACGAGGATTGATGGACTAAGTAACAATGGTTAAGTGATTTACTTAGTTAGACAAACAAAAAATAGTGTTTGAGAGTTCAAAGAGCATTAAACAGTAAATTCAGAATATCAGAAGACAGACAATAAATAAGTTGGGAATAATATATAGAGAAACAGTTAAGGTTTCAGAGTTATCTATTTTCCGGATTGACTTTTCTTAATAACTATTTTAATCATGCAAGATTTAATTCATGGCAAACCATATGTGACTAAACCCTAATTCTTTAGACCTTTTTAGTCTCCTCTAACTCTCATCAACCGCCAATTCTTTGGTCAATTTATTCCAATTAGAGGGTGAAGTTTAATTTTGGTTATTATGCCACAAAAATCTTAATTATCCAAATATAAGAGGATTATATGTCACGTATCCCATTAAATCCAGATAATTAGAAATTTAGGAGAATATGTTTTCAAGCTGTTGTTCAAGTAAAGAGCTTTTTCAAGTTATACAAGAACTCAACTAGAAAGAGGGTCATACTTCCGTTCCACCCAATTTCATAAAATAAAGAACGAAAATAGTTCTTGAATTAAATGAATCAAAACATGAATTAAAATACAAAAATAATAGAATCAATCCATACAATAGACAGAGCTCCTAACCTTAACAGTGGAGGTTTAGTTGCTCATGGAAAAGAGTGAAAACTAGGATTCTGGTAAATTATAAATTGGACTGAGGTAGAATCCTCTCCGAGAAGAGAAGTTTCTTTTTCCTTTTATATATAATCCTAATTAATTTAAAAATCTATTTTCTAAAACTAAAATAATATCTTTTCTTATTTTAAAATAAAATACAAATTTAATCAAAATTAATTAAACTATGCGTGCATCCTTTGGAATAAGATTGGGGACCACTGGTATTATCAGCATCCACGCTAAACTTGGAAATTTCCAAGTTCAGCGTGGAGGAGGTAGTGGCATCTTTAGCGTGTTTCTTTGAATCCACGCTGAACTTGGCTTTTCCCAGGTTCAGCGTGGAGAAGGCAGCATGTGCTTCCCTGGGAGTTCTCAAATCCACGCTGAACTTGGCAGGAACCAAGTTCAATGTGGATAATGCAGAGGTTGATGGAGGCGAAATGTGTACTATTATATATTGTTCGAAAGCCCTAGAAGTTACCTTTCCAATGCCATTAGAATCACGTCAATTGGACCTCTGTAGCTCAAGTTATTTTCGTTTGAGTGCAAGGAGGTCAGGATTGACAACATCATTCGCTTTCTTTCTTTTTTGCTACAGAACTCCGTCAAATCCCTCCGAATGCTACCTGAAATAAATAGAATTGTGCACAACTTAAAGTAGCATCTATAGTGGCCAAAAGATATTTAAATTTTGATTAAACTTAGCAATTCAAGTGCAAATTCACAAGGAAAAGATAGATAAGATACTCACGCATCACAACACCAAACTTGAATTGTTGCTTGTCCTAAAGCAACCAAAATAAGTGCAAGATTAAGATGTGAATTTGCATGAGAAGTGAGAGTTTAGTCATGTTCAAGTATATTCTTAAAATGGGGTTTATTCATTGTAACTCTAAACAGTTTTGGCATCTCACTCTCCTTTGAATCAGAGGGATGTCAGTGTCATTCGGAATTAGAATCCAGATCATATTATGAATTCTCTGATCTTTATACTCCAGTTTAATCCTTGAACACAGCAAAATTTACTTTAATTCTCTTTTCTTTGGTGCTTTGCACCTTGAGCCTAGCCGTGACTTTAAATGTTTTGTCTCAAGCTTTACTTGACACAGAAACACCACAAGCACTTGACTGGGGAACTCTTTCTAAATTCTGATTTTTTTTTCAGTTACTCCCAGATAGTGGTGCTCAAAGCCTTTGGCGTACTCTGCTGAATGCATTTGGTCACGACTCTAAATATTCTGTCTCAAAGGTTACTTGAAACAACAATACCACAAGCATATAACTAGAAAAACAACTCTTTGAGCTTTTGATTATTTCAGACTCCCTAGTCATTGATGCTCAGAGCCTTGGACCTTGCTTTTATGCTTATTTTGTTGTCTCTTTTGCTTCAAGGATTAAATTTTTGTTTATTTAAGAGAAGTCATAATAATTCTCTAAATCCCTGTTCCTCATACATCAACATCCTTTAATTCAACTTCAGATATGCTATGTTTATGTCATTCATTCAGAGTTACAAATAACACCACCACAATTAAGTAAATATGACTAATTTTAGATATAAACTCACTCTTTTTCATGCATTACATCACCTTTTTTTTTTCAAGCTCAGTGAGCAATACATGAGGCACCTTTTTTTTTTGTTGCATAAAACTCAAATAACAAGATGAACAATAAATAAAACTAGACCCTAAGAATTGAAATAGTAATTGATCATGCAATAACAAAATAAACAAAAAACAGGAACATAACATAGTAAGAACGGAAAGGAATATAGAATGAAAGGAATTCAACCACCCCAGTTATCCTAGTGGTCGTTTCATTCTTCAGGCTGTGCTCCTCCGTGAAGATGATTCGCCTCCCTTTGGTGCCATAAAAATAAATAGAAAAGCCATAAGCGAAGCGACAACACCAAACTTAAAAGTTTGCTTGTCCTCAAGCAAAGAATCACTGAAAACAGGGAGGGACATAAAAAGACATACGGAGGAGTGAAAACAAATATTATTGCAAAAGAAGAATAAAATGATAAAAGGACAAGAGAGGTTAAAATAATTAAAATATATAGATTATCTTTTTGTTTTTTTATTTTTTATTTTATTTATTTTTTTTATAAATTTACTGAACAAAAGAAAATTAGAGGAAGATGGGGAAACAAGCACGAACAGGGGACGTGAAGGCTCGGTTGGAAAGAGGGTGATATGCGTGAGGGTGGTTGGCTTTGTTTGTTGAATGGGACAATGTAGAAGGCCGCGGTGGGGAATGGAAGGGCAGGAGTGTAGTGGCGTTGGTGGGTGTGTTAGGAAGGAGTTGGGGTTTATATAGAATGAAAAGGGGTAGTGTTTATATAGGAGGGGGTTTGGGGAAGAGGTGTTGGTTTGAATAGAGAATTAATGAGGGGGTAGGTGGGGTGGTCACGAGAATTGGAGAGGGCGTGGTGGAGGGCATCGAATAGATAGGGAAAAGGGAGAGGGAATCAGGGAGGGTCACGAGAAAGAGAGGGGATCAGGGAGGGTTGAGCAGCCTTCACGCTGAATATGGTAAACACCAAGTTCAGTGCCAATGTTCCCGAATGCAATTCCCTTTGTATGCATGCATCCACGCTGAACTTGGGAAATTCTAAGTTCAGCGTGGAGTCTGGCTCTTGTTCACACTGAGTACGTCGTTCTCCATGCTGAACTTGGGATTCCCAAGTTCAGCGTGGGTCTTAAACCAAAAACACGCCAATTACGTCGTATGCCACGCTGAACTTGGAATTTTCCAAGTTCAGCGTGGACTTGGCAAAGACTCCCTTCCAAATTACACGCACCTGCCACGCTGAACTTGGAAAATTCCAAGTTCAGCGTGGAACTGGCAGACTCAACCTTCTCCAGAGTGTTCAAAAATTTTTCTAAGTGTCTGATTCCTGTTCTAAAAAATTCTGCATGATCAAGCATATGTAAAACAAAGGAAAAACAGTAAAACTCAATAAAAATCAAATAAATAATAAAATCAACGTAACGGAAAATTAACTAAGGATATAAAATTATCAGGTTGCCTCCCGACAAGCGCTTCTTTACCATCACTATCTTGACGGTCAGCTCCTTTAAGGAGGAGGATCATAGGGGCTCAGCTCTTCACCCTTTACTTTGAAATTCTTTCCTTTGTCTGCATAAATTAGCTCAATATGCTCCAGAGAGAGGATTCTATTTACTGTATAAATCCACACTGGATTGCTAGTCAACACCACCTTCATTCCTGGGGAGAAACCTTCAGTGAGGATCTTTTTGTTTCTCCATCCCCTGGGTACTTTCTTCTTTTTGGGGGCCTTCTCCTTGGTGGATGATGCATTCCCGACACCAAACTTAGGTTTGATGTCAGGAGAAATTTTATTGGTTGTCACTAAAGGAGGTTTGAGCTATAATTTCTGCTGTGCATCATCAGGGGGTTCTTGAAGGTTTGGATTAATAAGCTCAGTCTGCATGCACCTCTCTTCTTCACCTGCTAAATGTATATCTTTGAAGACGTGAAAGACTAGTTACTCATCATGTACTCTAAGCACTAATTCACCCACTTCTACATCAATTAGAGCTCTCCCAGTGGCTAGGAATGGTCTTCCTAGAATTATAGAGGCATTCTCATCCTCCCCCGTGTCAAGAATCACAAAATCTGCTGGGAGGAAGAACTTACCCACTTTGACCAAGATATTCTCCACTAATTCGTATGCAGGCTTCATAGATTTGTCTGCCATCTGTAATACTATCCTTGTGGGTTGTGCCTCTTGGAGTTGCAACTTCTTCATCACAGACAAGGGCATTAAATTGATGCTTGCTCCCAGATCACATAATGCTTTCTCAAAGATTGTGCTCCCAATGGTGCATGGAATTTGGAAGCTCCCTGGATCTGGCATTTTCCTTGGCAAGTTATTCTGAATGATGGCACTGCATTCTTTAATCAGGACCACTGTCTCATCTCCCTTTAAAGGCTTCTTCTTTGACAACAACTCCTTCATGAACTTGACATAGAGAGGCATTTGCTCCAAAACCTCAGCAAAAGGAATATTGATTTGCAACTTTCTGAAGACTTCCAAGAACTTTGAAAACTGCCTGTCCTTGGTCTCCTTTTGAAGTCTCTAAGGATATGGCATTTTAGGCTTGTACTCAGGAGCCTTTGGCAGTGTAGGATAAGTGTCAAGAGAGTCTGGGAATAGGTTGTCTGCACGCTTTGGAGGGACGTGCTCTACTTCTTCCTTCTTCTCTCCTGGAGCTTCCTTTTCAACTGGCTCCTCATTAACTTGTGCTTCCGTACTTGCCACTTGTCCACTTATCAAGGTGATAGCCTTGCATTCCTCTCTTGGATTTGGAATTGTGTTACCAGGAAGGCTATTAGTGGTCCTCTGATCAATTTCATTAACTTTTGTGGCTAATTGACCCATCTGAATCTCCAAATTCTTGATTGATGCTCTGGTTTTCTATCTAAAACTTGCCAGTATTGATTCCAAATCATTGTTCTGCTGGGGCTGAGAAGTTGCTTGCTGAGATGATTGAAACTGGTGGTTATTGTGACTGTTCTGTTGGAAGCCGCCCTGAGAATTATTGTTGAAATTCGGAGGTCTCTGAGGTTGGTCCCTCCATCCAAAATTTGGGTGATTTCTCCACCCCTGATTGTATGTCTTAGAATATGGATCATTATTGGGATTTCTAGGACCACTCCCCATGTAATTGACCTGTTCAGAAGAGGATTGAGCATAATCATAATTATCATTTGCACAAAATTACCTGTCATGTCATAGGAGTCCTCTTGAGGTGGATTTTGGGTGTTGATCGTTGAGATTTGCATGCCACCTATCTACTGAGTAAGTAAATTTATTTGCTGAGACATAAGCTTGTTCTGAGCAAAAATAGCATTAAGAGCTTCTACTTCCATAACACCCTTCTTCTGAGGAGCCTCAGAGTTCACAGGATTCCTGTTAGATGAGTATAAATATTGGTTACTAGCAACCAATTCAATCAGCTCAATAGTCTCCTCCGGTGTCTTCTTCTTATGCAATGAACCACCTGCAGAATTATCTAAGCACATCTTGGACATTTCACCCAAGCCTTCATAAAAGATATATAGTTGGGTCCATTTGGAGAACATGTCCGGAGGGCATTACCTAGTCAGTAGCTTGTATCTCTCCCAAGCTTCATAAAGAGTTTCACCATCCTTCTACCTGAAAGTCTGAACCTCCACCCTAAGCTTAGTCAGCTTCTTTGGTGGGAAAAATTTAGTAAGAAACTCAGTAACAATCTTGTCCCAAGTATCCAAACTCTCATTGGGTTGGGAATCTAGCTATAGCTTTGCTCTATCCCTCAGAGCAAACGGTAAGAGCATGAGTTTGTACACCTCATGGTTCACTCCATTTGTCTTCACAGTATCACAAATCTGCAGAAAATTAGAAATAAATTGATTTGGGTCTTCTTGGGGAAGACCATGATACTGGCAGTTTTGTTGCACCAGGGTGACCAATTGTGGCTTCAACTCAAAGTTGTTCGCAGCTATAGGAGACACCACAATGCTTTTTCCATAAAGATCTGCAGTAGGAGCAGAGTAAGAGCCAAGCACTCTCATTCCCATTCGGATTTGCCATGTTGGCATCAACAGCATTATTATAATCCATAGTGGATTCTGCAGCCTTGTAAAGTCTTGCTTGTTGCAAATGCCGCCTGAAAGTCTTTTCAGGTTCAGGATCAAAGTCTAAAAGAGGTTCCTTGTTCCTGTTCCTGCTCATAAACAGACAGAAAACAAGAAAAGATGAAATTCTCTACGTCAGAGTGCAGAGAATTCCCAATGAGGTAACTTGTGTAAAGAAATAAAATAAAATTACTATTTAAAATAAATAAATAAAATTAAAAAATTACTAGTAAATTTAGGACAAAATTTTTTTGAAATTATGGAGATAAATAAATAAGAAAAATTAAAATTAAAATAACTAGAAAACACCAAATTTAATTTCAGAAATTGAAAAGAAATAATTGAACAAAAAAATTCGAAAATTAAAATCAAGAATTAAATAAACTAATAAATAGGAAAATAAAATTTATGCAAGGGAAAAAATGAAGTAATATGAAATAACACAAAAAAAGAGCAACGGAAGTAAATGAAAATAAGATGAATAAGGTAAGCTAATGACGTTCACGAATTAATTAAAAAAAATTAAAAGGGAAGTAAAATAAAACAAACGAAGACAGGAGGTGGATGTGGACGAAACTAAAAAAGAAAATAAAATAAAAAAATAGAAAATAAAAGATAATAATACTAAAAAAATTAATTAAAAAAATTATCTAATTTAAGCAATCAAACAACGAGTGGTTGTCAATCACAGTCAATTTCTGGCAACGGCATCAAAAATTTGGTGCGGAATTTATAAGCACAAATTAATCGGCAAGTGCATCAGGTTGTACTAAGTAGTACCTCAAGTGAATGAGGGTCGATCCCACGAGGATTGATGGACTAAGCAACAATGGTTAAGTGATTTACTTAGTTAGACAAATAGAAAATAGTGTTTGAGAGTTCAAAGAGCATTAAACAGTAAATTCAGAATATCAGAAGACAGACAATAAATAAGTTGGGAATAATATATGGAGAAACAGTTAAGGTTTCAGAGTTATCTATTTTCCGGATTGACTTTTCTTAATAACTATTTTAATCATGCAAGATTTAATTTATGGCAAACCATATGTGACTAAACCCTAATTCCTTAGACCTTTTTAGTCTCCTCTAACTCTCATCAACCGCCAATTCCTTGTTCAATTTATTCTAATTAGAGGGTGAAGTTTAATTCTGGTTATTATGCCACAAAAATCCTAATTATCCAAATATAAGAGGGTTATATGTTACGTATCCTGTTAAATCCAGATAATTAGAAATTTAGAAGAATATGTTTTCAAGCTGTTGTTCAAGTAAAGAGCTTTTCCAAGTTATACAAGAACTCAACTAGAAAGAGGGTCATACTTCCGTTCCACCTAATTTCATAAAATAAAGAAAGAAAATAGTTCTTGAATTAAATGAATCAAAACATGAATTAAAATACAAAAATAATAAAAATAGACAGAGCTCCTAACCTTAACAATGGAGGTTTAGTTGCTCATGGAAAAGAGTGAAAACTAGGATTCTGGTAAACTGTAAATTTGACTGAGGTGGAATCCTCCCCGAGAAGAGAAGTTTCTTTTTCCTTTTATATCTAATCCTAATTAATTTAAAAATATATGTTCTAAAACTAAAATAATATATTTTCCTATTTTAAAATAAAATACAAATTTAATCAAAATTAATTAAACTATGCGTGCAGCCTTTGGAATAAGATTGGGGACCACTGGTATTATCAGGATCCACGCTGAACTTGGAAATTTTCAAGTTCAGCGTCGAGGAGGCAGTGGTGTCTTTAGCGTGTTCCTTTGAATCCACGCTGAACTTGGCTTTTCCCAGGTTCGGCGTGGAGAAGGCAGCGTGTGCTTCCTTGGGAGTTCTCAAATCCATGCTGAACTTGGCAGGAACCAAGTTCAACGTGGAGGATGTAGAGGTTGCTAGAGATGAAATATGCACTATTATATATCGTTGGAAAGCCCTGGAAGTTAGCTTTCCAATTCTGCTAGAATCACGTCAATTGGACCTCTGTAGCTCGAGTTATTCCCGTTTGAGTTCAAGAAGGTCAGGATTGACAGCATCATTCGCTTTCTTCTTTTTCTGCTACAGAACTCCGTCAAATCCCTCTGAATGCTACCTGCAATAAATAGAATTGTGCACAAATTAAAGTAGCATCCATAGTGGCCAAAAGTTATTTAAATTTTTATTAAACTTAGTAATTCAAGTGCAAATTCACATGGAAAAGATAGATAAGATGCTCACGCATCACTTACGGGATTATCAATCGAACGCCCACAATCAAGAGTTGCCTTAAAAATGGAGCATTTAGAGTTGTCATCCCGAAAAGCTCTCTGTTATAAATAAAGAATTCAAGGATCAATCAAAGCTTAAAAGAAGGGTCTCATAATATCATCTGGCCTTAACTCCCGGGGATCCTTCACTCCCAAGAATGCAAGATTCATCAAGAAAGAAGAGAAATTAAAGATAATCACATGGTTTGCTAAACCTCACTCCTAAGAAGGACATGAACTTCAAGAATGATTCAACCCTCCTTCATCTAATACAATTCTTTACTTTTCTTTTTCTCTCTTTTGCTTGAGGACAAGCAAAGTATTAAGTTTGGTGTTGTAATGCATGAGCATCTTAAATACTTTTCATTGGCATTTCTTATAGAAAATTGATGACCTTTGCTTGATAATTATATGATTTTCAAGGCTATGCTTTGATTTCTTTGATTTTATCATTTTTATAGGGAATTGTTAGGAAAAGAGGAAGCTTAGAACATAAGTAGCAAATCAAGAGCAACAAATTGAAGCCTCTGGATACACTTCACGTCCAACGGCAGAGAGGGAGTTGTGTGTACGCATCTCATGCGTGCACACACAACTAACGAAAAAGAGATACTATGCGTATGCATTTGTCATGTGTACGCATGACAACAATAGCTGTGGGATTTGGGATCCCTACCATGGCAAGGTTGGGGAGCAAATAGAGAGCAAAACTTCAAGTGTGAAGTGCATTCGTAGGACGTGAAGATATAGCCGTTGGTCGTGGGGGGGTGTTGTGCGTATACATCTTATGCGCGTACGCACAACCAGTGCGAAAATGGACATCATGCGTACGCATGATAACATTAGCGTGCAACGTGAGAACAAAGTCATGCGATGTGAAGAGAAGCAAACAGAGGCTGAATTAAAGCAAAGTGAAGCCACGTTCAACGTGGAACTCTTCACGTCTAACGTAAGGATCAAGACAGAGAGTAAATTGGACCAAGATTTGGCTTCACCTACAACGTGAAGGGACTCACGTGTGACGGGATATTATGGGTCACCTCCTAGGGGCTTTAATTCATCCAATAAGTCCTCCAATTTTTCAACTCTTAAGTGATTACTCAAGGCTCAACATAAGCCCTTGAATTCTAGCATTAATTGAGGATCATGAGGAGAAAGATCTAAAGTATGACTTGGGAAGAAAAGTATTAATGAGTTAGATTTGATTTTGTTTTAAGTTGATTCTATTTTAAGTTTTGAATTTTGAATTTGTTTAGGGTTAGTATATAAGGAAAGAAGTCACACAGGTGCTCTCTTCTTCGGCAGCTTTTACAATTCAAAGTTTTTAGGTTTTCTCTTGAAGCATGAGCCACTAATCTCCTTGGTTAAAGTTAGGGGCTCTGTTGATTCCTATGGACTAATATTCTATCTTTTCTACCTTTGATTAATGCATTGATATTTTCTTAAAAAAAGTTTTCGTTCTTCATCCAAAGGATTTGAATGTGTTGGGAAACAATTCTTCTGTGACTTGAATTCTTTTAATTTCTTGAAGAAGTTAATTAATTGAATTAAGTTTGAAAACTTCTTCTCACAATTCTTAAGTTTGAAACTAGACTTGATATGTGACATCGAATCAACTAGGAATAATTCTTGTGAATTGTGTAGTTCTAAAATCAGTGAGAGTGCTTCACCTCTTTTCTTAAATAATTGACTAAAGGATTAGCGATTAATTAGGTTAAAGAAAAATTGAATTACTAAAGGATTGGGGTTCGATTACTAATGATTTACCATAAATACATCTTTGCATGATCAAGGTAGAAAGTAAAAAGTGTTTTTCAGGAAGTCTCAACATCTCTGAAACCTTAACTCTCTTAATCATATTACTTTCTCAACCAGTTTTAGTTTGCTCTTATTTAATTCTCTGTTTTCATGCTATTTGCTATTGAAACCCTAAGTTGTGCTTGTCTGACTAGGTTAATCAATTGACTATTGCTTGTTTAATCTGTTAATCCTCGTGGAAACAATAACCCACTCCTGTGATATTACTTGGTACGACTTGGTGTACTTGCCGATCGTCTATGGTTTTGTAAAATCCACATCAATAGATCTATAAGAATTTCTTGATCCAAAATTACAACCACCAACAACAACAAAATGAAATAAAATATCAAAGCACATTTGAGCTAGATGATGAAGAAATAAAGGAAGATGCAGCTAATCTAATTGCAGATCCATTTGCTATAGCAACTCACAGTGATAAAATAGCAACACGAGCTTGAGAAAAAGGATATGGTTGCAGGAATGAAGAAGAAGCAGGTGCAATGGCGCATGGCGAAAAGACGCGAAGGTAGAAGGAGATTGAGAGCAAACCAACACCATCTCCGATCTTCTATTCTGACTTCGAAGGCAACAGCAAGATGGAAGCAAGAGCGGTAACAACACTTGGCGAGACATCAACGTCGTGAATGATGGCAGAAATAAACGGCCTCATGCTTGTGGCAAGGCAACTAGCTATGGTGGCAGTGCTAACCTTGTTTCACAAGAGGGAGCTTTGAAGAAGTAGAATTGTTGTTGTCTAAAATATCCTTGATTAGAATTATCCAGAGTTGTTGGAAGTTGCTGATATTTTGTAGACAACTGCCTAATTGCTATTGCCTTGTCCAACTTAATTAGTTAGAAAGCTTAATTATTTAGAAATATTAGCTACGGAGATTCCACACTTAGCTAGCATATTGTAACTATATATAGTGTGTCAGTTATAATCAAGTGAGAAATTTTTTCACTCAATAATAAATCCAGTTTCTCATTCATCCCTTTAATTCATCTATGAAATCTTTCTTTGCTCTTTCTTGTTTGAAGAATTGCAGCTCCGAACAAGTTTCAACATGGTGCGATGAGCATGGAGGTGTTGTAGATTGATGAACACATAGAGAATCAACGATTTTGTCTCTTCCTTCTGGATCAACCATGACAGAACCTGGAAAAGGAGTGGAAAGCTCAATAAGTTCACAGAATCAGAACTCACAAAACCAAAATTTCTCTACAGAAAATTTGCAAATCTTGGCAAGATTGATGAATCAACTTGCATCCCTACAATCGCAAGTAGGAAGAACCAACATCACTCCAATTCAAGATCCAACAAACCCATATTACCTTCATTCGAATAAAACTCCAGGTTTAATCCTCACTCAACTCCTTTAACGACACGCAATTACCATTCTTGGGCAAGATCAGCCTCATTATCCATAAAATCCAAGAACAAATTGGGATTTATTCACATATTTCTTCCAAAACCAGAAAGATCCTATCCAAATTTTCAATTATGGGACAGATGTAATACTTTTGTGTTGTCATGGTTACATTCCTCTTTAAGCAAGGAAATCTTGCTGAGCGTCCTCTCCTGCAACATAGCTTCAGACCTTTGGAACGATCTTAAACATAGGTTCTATGAGGGAGATTTATTTCATGTAGCAGAACTCTAAGAAGAAATGTTTGCAATGAAGAAAGGAGAACTCTCTATCACAGAATATTTCACCAAATTGAAGGAAATTTAGGAAGAACTTGATGAGTTCAGACCACTTCCAAACTGCAATTGCGGGTCACAATGCTCATGTAGATTAAAAATTGTGCAAGAATACTATGATCAAGAATATGCTATCCGAATCTTGAGAGGATTAAATGATCAATATAGTAAAGTCAAGTTACGGATTATCTTCATGTCACCATTGTCAAAAGTTAATTCCATATACTCTATGCTTTTATAACAAGAAAGACAACTCATAGGACCTAATCATGCTAAAGAAAAGATTATTGTGAATGTTGTAAACATTAATGCTGGCAGTAACAATTCTAAAGAATTCACTCCAAACTTTACTCCATTTATGTGAGGAGGAAGAAATGTCAATAATCGACCAAGCAGAGGGAGAACCGGAGCAAGTAGAGGATCAATGAGGATTGTTCTCATTGTGGCAAGTCTAGCCACAGAGTTGAAGCTTGCTACCACAAACATAGTTTTTTCCTCATTTACAAAGAAGATTTGAAATTGCCAGTATCAACAATCTTATTGTTGCTAAGAATGCTGTTGATCCAAGCAACAATCTTAAAAGAAACTCAGCCCAAAATAAAGAGAAATAAAGCTTTGATGATTTGTTCTCTAAAGATTAAAAAAAAGTACTGATTGCACTCTTTCAATAACAAAGAAGTGATCATCCTCATTCTACCCTCCAATCTCAAGCAATTGATACTGTTATACCTCTATCATCAAGTGTTTATCATATTCTTTATGCATTTCACACATTTTACAGTCTAATAATTAGATAATGGACACTGGTGCTACTGCACATGTCACTTTTTCTTTTAATTTTTTTTCAAATTTACAATATAATTGACCCTATTTTGATAAAATGTTCTAATGGCACCGAAATAATTACAAATATTTATGGGACTGTTGTGCTATCACAAACCTTTATTTTAACTAATGTTCTCTATGTACCATCTTTTACATTCAATCTCGTCTCTATGTCCAAAGCAACTAATATTTTATCTTATGAATTTTTGTTCAAAAATGGATATTGTGAGGTCTAGGACAACCATTCCATGAAGATGATTATGCATACTGACCAGAGAGGTGGACTATACATACTTGATAGAGAGGCATCCTACAACTACTGCAAACCAAAACCTACACAAGTAGTAAGCTCAAACAGCACTATACCAGCAAACACTACTATCACTACTAACAATTCCATTAATCATCACATTTGGTATTGTAGATTAGGCCACATTTTCAATAATAGGTTGTTAGAAATGTAAAAATATTACCCTTTTATTATTTTTTCTTTGAATAATATTTCCTGTGAACCTTGTCATTATGTTAAACAAAAATATTTATCTTTTAGCTTAAGCTAAACAAAGTCAAAAAATTTGTTTGAGTTAGTCCACATGGATATTTGGAGATCTGTTTCCATCCCATTCTTTGCTGAACACAAGTATTTTTTTTTTTACTATTGTTGAGGACAAAAGCAGATTCACATAGATTTTTTTTATGAAAAATAAAAGTGAAACTCTCTTTCTTGTTCATTATTTTATGCAATTTGTTAAGCTTTAACATCAAATAAATGTTAAATGCATTCAAATTGATAATGGTGTTGAATTTAAAATGTTAAAATTCTATGAATCAAAAGGTATCCTCTACCAAACCTCATATGTTGAAACACCTCAACAAAATGGGATAGAGGAGAGAAAACATTAAGAAATATTAAACATAGCTAGATTACTCTTATTTAAGGTTAATTTACCAAAAAGATTTTGAAATCATGCCACTGCTCATGTTGTTCACATTCTTAATAGATGCATAGCTATGCTGGTAAGAACTCCTACCCATATAAGCTTCTTTTTAGCAAAATACCAAATATTCAACACCTTAAAATATTTGGATGATTAGCTTTTGTATCAATCTTGATTGTTCACAGAGAAAAATTTGATAAAAGAGCAAGAAAATGTTTTTTTTAGGGATACAATCTGGCACTAAAGGCTATTTACTCGTAGATGTTCACAACTAGGGCTGGCAATGGGTAGAGTAGGGTAGGATTTGGAATCTACCCTAATCCTACCTGCAAGTTGAAAATTTTTTTAAAATTCTACCATACCCTACCCGCGGGTTGAGAATTTCTCAACTCTAACCCTACCCTCACCCTAAAATTATTCTAAACCCTACCCGCAGAAAAATAAAAAAATTTTAAGTAAATATAAAATTCAACCATTCTAAATTTCATACATATTAATAAAATAGAAAATAAAAAGCTAAGTTCGAATTAAAATTAAAAACAACAAAATCTTAAAGAAATCTAACATAAAATTACAAATAATATGACTATCAACTAGCTTAGTGGTTATTTCAAATTTTATAAGAGAAAGATTGTAAGTTCAACACTCACTTTCTTCACTACATATATAACTTTTACATATATATTATATAATATATTAAGGGTGCGGGTATGATAGAATATGGTATACTCTGAATCTGTACCCTACCCTACCTGCAGCGGGTCGGGTAGCCAACCCTACCCGAACGGATTGGTCCGGATTGAATACCCGCGGATAGGATATACTTTGTCAGCGCTATTCACAACAAATAGTTTTTTATAAGTAGAAATGTGATTTTTTATGAGAATATTTTTTCTTATCTTAACTTCCAAAATACTGCATCTTTCCCTAACTTTCAATCTCATTTACGTATGCATCCTCAAAACACTATTACTTATAATGACAACCCTTCTCATTTTTTTGATAACTATATCATTCCTAACATAACATCTAGCACTACTTCCACACACACATGGCATGATGCATCCGATTATTTTCAAAACCATGATGATATAACAGGTAAAAATTCCACGAACACTACTCAAGACAATGGTCTCACACCTTATACACAACCCATTATTTCTGATAATGCTATTTTACAAAGGTCTACAAGGGAAAGACATAGACCAAGCTACCTAGATGGTTATCAATGTAATACAACCATCTCTCCAAGTCATGACCAACCATTTACTCCTCAGAGGTATCCCATGTCAAATCATTTATGCTATGACTCTCTTTCTCAGTCACACAAGTCTTTATCTATCACCATTTCAACAAACCCCGAACCAACATCCTATGAACAAGCAATCATTCATGATTGCTGGAGACAAGCCATCAAATCTGAGCTACAATTATTAGAGGACAACAACACTTGGACGATCACCGCTCTCCCAAAAGGAAAAAAGGCAATTGGGTGCAAATGGATTTTTAAAACAAATTATAAATCTGATGGGAGCATCGACAGGCACAAAGGAAGACTTGTTGCGAAGGAATTTACACAAACTCAAGGTTATGATTACTTTGACACTTTCAGTCCAGTCATTAAAATGATAACCTTTCGATTTCTCTTAGCCATTGTTACAAGCAAAAACTAATTCCTCCACCAACTTTTTTGCATGGTGACATACTTGAAAAGTCTATATGAAAGTGCCTCAAGTTCTGAGTGCTCCACCAAGGCCAATTTGCAAGCTCCAACGCTTTTTATATGGCCTCAAACAGGCAAGTTACTAATGAAATATAAAGCTCTGCTCAGCCTTGCTGTATTTGGGTTACGCTCAATCAAAGGCAGACCATTCCTTGTACACTAAGTCAACTTCAACAACTTTTACATTCATATTGATCTATGTAGATGATCTAGTAATCGCATGGGACAACATAAATGAAATTCAGAATATCATGAAGAAGCTGGATAATTTGTTCAAAATCAAAGACTTGGGTAAGACCTGCCTAAATACTCGAAGGTCAGTGTCAGGGTATTTCTTCTTTGTTGGCTGCTCCTTATAGTTTCATGGAAAAGCAAAATACAGGAAACTGTGGCTCAATCATCATTAGAGACAGAATATTGAGCCATGGCCTTGGCCACTTGTGAAGGAATTTGCTCACTTATATACTAGACAGTTTCAGAATTAAGCTAGTATAGCCTTTGACATTGTTTTATGATAATCAATCAGCAAGACATATAGCTTCTAATCCAGTATTTTATGAAAAAAAGAAACATATAAAAATATATTGTCACAAGGTTAGGGAGAAAGTGCAAGATGAAACCTTAAAGTTAATGCCGATGCCATCAAGAAAGCAAACAATAGATGTCTTGGCTAAAGCTCTATCTGCAGGACCATTTGAAACATTATATGGGAATCTAGGCATGTACAACATATACACTCCTAGTTTAAGGGGATGTTGCTATATAAAATATTTCTTATTAGAATTATCGAAAATTGTTAGAAGTTGCTGATATCTTGTGGACAGCTGCCTAATTGCTATTGGTTAGTCCAACTTAATTAGTTAGAAAGCTCAATTAGTTAGAAATATTAGCTATAGAGATTCCACACTTAGCTAGCATATTGTAACTATATATAGCGTGTCCATTATTATAATCAAGTGAAATATTTTTTCACTCAATAAAAAATTCAGTTTCTGATTCATCTCTTTAGTTCATTTCTGCAATCTTTCTCTGCTCTTTCTTGTTTGAAGAACTGCAGCTTCGAACAAGTTTCAACAAGAATCATGGAGGGTGGCGGCACGAGTGTGAAGGGCATTGAGGTTGTAGCAATCGCAAACATCGTTCAAATACCACAACCGTCATGCAACCAAGAAAGCAATGGCATCGCGGCGACGAACGGCGTAAGTGGTCATGGTTGCATGACCAAGAAAGGGATGCCTACGATTACAACGATGGCGACATGTGGGAGGGTAGAGGAAGAGCAAAGAAAAATTGGGTTGGGATTACTACTTTGTTAAACAAGCCCAACTTTTCGATAAGCTTGCAGCAATATATTCTTTCAAATTTATCCTAAGAGTTCAAACAATATTTCTGTTTATTCCAATTAGACTTTGGGACTCTAGAAAGACTTTTATGTTTATATGTAAGGTGATTGCTATAGTGATGATGGCTGTTTTTTTCTCAGGTGATCAACTGACTTGGTATAGTAGTGGTCTCGACACGTTATCTTTATTCTTGAACAGTAGGTTTGGGTTCAGACTTCAGATGACTAGTTTTAGAGGACTAGGGAAGTCACCCTATGTTTTCCTAGTAGTTATCAAAGAATTTGGATTGTGAGAAAATTGATAAAATACTAAAGTTAAGGGTTAATCACCATTAATTTTATAATTTTCATGAAATGTGTGTTTCACTGACTTAGTAATTAATTCCTTATTTTATCACTTTACTAATTTTTTTATTTTAAAGTATCTTGATCCATTATCAAGTAATTAACATCAATATTATAATTAGGACGATTATTTTCATACTACACTCCTTAATTATAGGCCACCAAGCCCCTTTTTGTTGGGTTTTCAATGTTTGTCTAAACTTGTCTAAATAATAATAAAGGTAAAGTACTAAATTGGTCTCTTACGTTTGGGTGTAATTCTGTTTTGATCCTTAACGTTTAAAGTATCCTATTTAAATCTAAAAAAGTTTCATTTAGTTTTAATATAGTCCCACCGAGATGTCAAAGTTAAATAATTAACTGAATGTCCTACATGACAGCAGCAAGAACAAAATCGATAATCTGGAGAACAAATACAAACTCCAGAGGCACAAAATGAACCGTATATGTATTAATACATTTATTTATTATTTTTCTTACAATTTAAATGAAATATTTTCTATAAAACTAAGGAGAATGATAAATAAATGTATTGATACATTCACGATTGATTTTGTGCCTCTGAAGCTTGTACTTATTCTCCAGATTATCGACCTTCTGTCATGTAAGAGATTCCATTAATTATTTAACTTTGACCTCACTGTGGAATTACATTGAAGCTAAATGAAATTTTTTTGCATTCAAATAGGACACTTTAAATCTTAAAGACTAAAATAGGGTTATGCCCAAACATAGGGGACCAATTTAGTACTTTACCATGATGATGATGATGATGATGATGATAATAATACTTATTTCTAAAGCATATATTACTTATTAAAAAAGTTTTTGTTGCTAAATAATTATTCTTCTATTATATATTATAACATGATCTATCTATAAAAGTAAAATATATTTTTTTGACAAAATAAATAATGCCCATTTTAAATTTAATTTGATCTCATATAAGTATTTAATATTACTTATTTTAATAATGACACTATTAAATGAATAGAAAAATGAAGAATAATAAATATTTATTTATCTAAAAAATTTCCAATACAAAATTTTATATTTTTGTAATTATATATATATATATATATATATAATGGACATGTTATTAACCTATAATAGTTCTACTTTCATAAGAATTAATTCCTAGAAATACAGTAATCAGTTATTGATTGTATGACACAAAATATGACTTAAAGTTATCATTATCTATCTATTTTCGATCAATACTAATCTATATTAAAAAAAATATAACAAACACTAGTGACAAATAATGTATTATTTCCGCCAAATATAAATACATAATTAATGTAGTAAATTTGTAGTACAGAATTACTAACTACCAAATAACAAACACTACTTTCCATCCAATATTGAAGGAAACAAAAACCTATCCCATTAATAATGAGAAAAATCCAAAGCAATTACACAAAAAAAATCATAACAACACGGCTTTAAAAATTTAAAGAAAAAAAAAGTAAAAAACACAAAATGGACCCCAAGGCCCATATTTACAAAATAAAAAATCATAAATCTTGCTAATTATTCTAATAATACTAATGACATGACAAGTTACCAGAAAATTTTAGTATGGAGCAAACCGAACCTTTATTTTTTTGGTGAATAGAGAGGGTCAAAGATCCGAAACAACAGAAAAGAAAGAAACAAAGACAACGAGAGGCCTAACACTCACCTCTCATCCTAAAACAGCCAAAACAATCAGGGGAAGCAAACCGAACCTAACTCTAACTCTTCTAAGACATACCTGACTCCTATGAAAAAGAACATAAAACATGCCATTCTCCTTGCTATACCAACTCAGTTCATCATATGAGAAAAAAAAAATAGACATCATCACCTTAGCATAACCCTGCATATGTAATAGGATAGAAATAATTGCTTTTCAGAATTATTTACTTTCTAATTTTTTTTAATATTTGTAATTAAGAGTAATTATACTTGGAATTTAAATAGTGTTTTTTAGTTTTTTCCAACCTTGTGGACAAGGCCACAAAGTTAGTTTGACGGAGAGAATATTGTAAGGATAGGCCTATTAATTAGGCCCATATGAATCATTTAACTAATTAGGATTATAAATAGAAAATTATTATCATTGTATTGATAAGGAATTAATAAATTGATATTGATTGAACTTTGGTAAATTAGAGTTTCTCTCCCTAATATAAAACGGAAGTTCTAACATATTTAAATCTTATGTATTTCTCTGTAATCTGTAAGTGTTGTTTAGTTTTCCTATTAATAAAAGTTTTATTTTTTGTCAAAAAAAAATTATGTCAAAAAAAAAGACCACCGTATTTTCTATTGAAAATGTTTCCAGCAATTAAGAAAAGTTTGAAAATGTGTAAATATTGATTTTAGATTTACGGAGGTTTTACAAAATATTTTCATTGGAAATTTTCTTATAATTTGCAATCAAAAGTGTTTTCACTCAAAATTTTTTATTATCACTGAAAATTAAAATGAAAATGAGCAAACCGTAATATTTCACTGTACAATATTGTCATCCTGTTTTCAATCACATAGGTATATCAGTATATGTAACACCAGTACCGAAAAGTAAAAGATAAAATTCTATAGAAGCAATCTATAAACAATGGCTTTTGGTGTTTCAAACAGGAATAAAGGGGAAAGTTGCAAAGGCATGAGATACCCACTTCATCGCCGCATTTTCACTGAGATAAGTCAATGAAGTATAGGAGAGCTACTTGTTTGCGAAATTTAGTTCTAAACTGTCAATAGTAGCCCAAGAACATTCTTTTTTTTCCCTCTTACACTTGCTCCCAAGCAGAGCAACACTGAATTGATACGGCATTTTGGCTATCAGACCACACTTGTCATTTAACCATCTATATATTTAATAAAAAGAGTATTTATAATGATGCACCAATTGGTTCCAGATAAAAGAAAATACAGATGACGAACTTCACAGTTTCCACTTAAACAGGAGATATACGAAAACCTGCACAGGATCATCTCAATATCAACCCCTTCAACAATGTCAGGCTCTAACAAAGCTCTAATCATCATCAGGAATAGGCAAGGCATGTTAATTTCAAGCATAGGCAAACTCAAAGAAGAAATGCATTAAGAGAAGGCTACTCAACTTGTGGGATTGACAATTGTACTAATTTGCTTGAATGTTATGTATTATGACTGTTGTTATCAAAATATCTGTTAATTACATCCTTGAGAATTTTTACTTGGACTAATTAGCCCTTGAAGAAAAAATATCAATTAAGTTCTCCATGATAGCAAACGATGGATATGTATGTCCTTTTGTTAATAGAGAGTGCGAAAGGAAATGGAGTCGTCCATGTATTTCATTATCTACCGCGGTACATGTCTCGTTACTGTTACTGCCATATAAGCATGAAAATGATGTAGTTTTGAACAATCAAGCATTTATTATCTTTTGAATTTCTATCTAATCTTTATGAACTGCTCTCTATTTATCACGAATCCTACTAAGACAAGTAAAATTTCGTTCCGAAAATTGTTATCTACAATCTTTCATAAATAGACACGTTGTACTAGTTAAGTTTTATGTGATGAATTAATAGAAGGACATCACATGTCTACCATTTGCTATCGTGGATGACCAAATTGGTACTTTTTTTTTTTTTCAAGAGCTAATTAATCTAGGGTCAAAATTTTCAGGGATGTAGTTGTTACTTTTCTCTTAATCTAATATGACCACAAATTCCAAATCAAATAAAACAGATCCTAATGCTTCAACACACGAATTCAAAATTCTACCAACTTCCAAAGGTATTACTATTTCCTCGTAGATCTATAGGGCCAAGTGATTATGTTAATGCATGTTCACATACATTAGAAAAATACCTTCACTAATCATTCTGATTGAGCTGAAGTAGATATCGAGCATTATGCAGAACAGCATTAGCTTCCTCATTCGAGGCATCAATTGCACGCAATTCTTTAATTTCTTCCTGCCATTTCTCCACTTGCTCCTTATGAATCCTACACATTATGAGTTATCAGTTATAAAGAGTTTTACCATGGAAACCATATAAAACAACAATAAAAAAGTAAGAATAGGTATATGGGCTCAAACGTTTTCAGTTTCATAGCTCACATACATAATCAGTTTCTCCTCAAATTCATTGCTTAATTCCTTAAACATTGTTTTCCCTGATTCCAAGAGCTCAGATACCTAAATGCATACCATCATTTCAGCAAGGTCAAAACTCAAAATTGATTTCCATAAAGTATCACAAGAATATTCAGTGTGCTATAACAATTATACACATATATAGCTTTACCCTTTGAGTAAAATTCTCAATTTTCTCAAGAATAAGAGAGATATTCAGTTCCATTTCCTCAGATCCAGTAATGTTGGCCTCCATTTCTTCCTCTTGTACAGTACGTACTGAATCTGCTTCAGCTTTCCCCTCTTCTTCCCCCTTATTTATTACCAAAAATTGCAAAAACAATAAACAAAACTAAATAAATAACACACAGTACGGTGCCGAAGAGGACGAAAGGTAAAATTCATGAGAAAATTGTTGAAGGATAAAAATGAGAACCTCAGGTTTCAAGCGTTTCCTTGTAGCTCCATTCTCTGAGCTTTCCCTTCGAGTTGACATTGGTTAAACCTAAGCACACAATTTAACCATAAAAGATATTTTTGTTCTAAATCTAGATCCAACTTTATGCATATGAACCAAAAAATTAGAAAATTCAAAATTCATCTAATAATCTTTCTTTCCTTAAAAACAAGTCACACATAGTAGTGAACCGGAACTAACTAGTGTGAAACCCTAGCATAGAACGTAAATCCGAATTTTCCAAACTAGAACTACACAATAGAAAAAACGAAGTAGAGTTCAGGATTGAACTATTGCAATTGTGAATAATGTGATAATGATTTGAATGAGAACGTAAATGGCGAAGAAAATCCAAATTCAGAGCACTAACAACGAATATGGGAACGGTGTGACTGCGTAATGATTGATTGAATTGCAAGCATCAATTAATCCAAAGATATATCATAGAAAAGAAGACACTAAAAAGAAACAATAAATTGAATTTTCTCTCCGCTGATGGATTAGCGTGATTATACTTGTAAGACAGTAAGAGCAGTGAAAACAAGTGGAAACGAATTTTTACCGTTTAATTGAATTTGCGAAGATGAATAGCTTTGTTAATCTTGGAATTTCAGAGTAGCAAGAGAAGTATGTGAACGAAAGAGAAAAAGCAAAAGGACTAATATAGTCGTTCACGTTCATGATTTTGAAAGCGCGCGTCTTTTTTTTTTTTTACTCTTATGCTTTTTTTCGAGGATATTCCAACAAAAATCCACCTATCTTGTGGTTAATTTTTTTTATATGATTTACACATGTAAGTTATAGTGGATTATTGAGTTTTGGGGTGATATACATTATACACTCTTGTAATAAACTTTACTTTTTGGAAGCAAGGGAGAAGAAATTGAACCGTTCCATTTTTTTGCACAGAGAGAAAAAAATATAAATTGAACGATCCGATTTGTATGAAGTAAAAGTTGGACTGGACCGAAATTAGACTCACCAATTTCTGGGCTTGGAAATTTTTTTTAATGCTAGTGAACACTAATCGAACCCACCGATTTTGGGTTTGTAAAAAATTTGAAATTTGAAACGCGGTCGGACCGTCCGATTTACTTGTTCATGTATACATAAATTAAAATTGCACGGAACTCCCCACTACTTTTTCTTCGTCGTGAGTTTCAAATCTAAACTCATGTTCTTCTTCTCCCCACTATTTATTATTATGGACAGATTTTATTACAAACATACGAGGGAGTTTAATTTGTATGTGAAAATACATTAGATGTTATTCTGTTCACATTGTCATTTGAGAAATTAAAAGGTGTGATTTGTGAGAAGATAAATTCTCAAATATCTATGAGAATATCGTGTATTTTGTAAGGTATCCTTTATCAGTGTTTGGTGGGTTCGTTCAATTAATTTAAACAAAATACGTGACGGATGAAACGAGCATGCATAAAATATTTTTAACGATCTATACAAGTGTGCGAAAACATGTCGAACCCAACTAAACTGTATGATCCCAGCGAAATTACGGAGTAAAGGCAGAAATTTCTAGTGCACCGCTGCACCCGACTTGTCTCCAAACAGAATTGTCCCAAATAACATTATGTGACACTTTACGTACCTCTGAATGTGAATATCGTCAATCAACACTATGCGATATTTCAAACTCCCTAAATCACATCAATTTTATAAAGCTTCCTCTACAGTCCGTCTTCCTCGGTGCAACACCAAACTGGTACAAGCACTCGGCCTCCAAGGCCTCAAAACTACTCATAGTCGGTCCTATAACCAGAAGATCATTTGTCGACAGACCGAGAATTATCGCCACATCCTCCAACGTCACAGCACACTCACCAACCGAAAAATGAAATGTGTGAGTCTCAAGCCGCCATCTCTCGATTAGAGCATTAATCATTGTTGACTGGCATTGGATGACTCCAATCTAAAAAACATGATAAAAACCAATCTCTCGTAAATGCCTCTCAACAATTTGGTTGTCCGGATCCGACAGCATAAAGTGATCACATATCAACATCCATAAATCCTACAATATCACATTTTCGTTATAACTATCAGTATATAATTATATTAACAATAACATAATTATGCTTACATGTCCATTATAACTACTAATAAAATTATATTTCACACTCATATTTATTGGCTTATAACAAAAACTAATTAACTTTAAATGCATAACCAGAATAAATTCAATAATGATAAATTATTTATAAAACTTATATACATATATTTTTTTTTACTTTACATAACATAACCAGAATAAGTTCGCAAGTGTATTTCACACTCATATTATTATTATTATTATTAAATTTGTAATTTAAGTTTGGTCTTTACTAATTTATTATCTAAATTATACTAAATTATGTTAAATTCAATTATTAATAATCATAAATAATATATTAAATTCATATTTTTTTTTAACTTGGACTATCTTAAATTCATATTTCTACTTCTAAATTCATATTTCTACTTCTAGTACAATACAATTAAAATAAAAATATATTAATTAAAATTTCATTCCAATATATAATAACAATAATAATAATAATAATAATAATAATATCTACAGATTTATAAATTGATTTCATTCATTCATTCCACCTAAAACATAATAATCAATAATCATAAATTTCATTTCAAAACAAAACATATTATTAATCAACATTATTCACAGATTTTATAAACTAATTAATTCTGCTCTATTGACTATTTCTAAAACTTAACAATAATCATATCATCAGTACATATTTAATTAGTCCTACTATTGTTACTAAAATCTAATATTATCACTATTATTTTTATTAAATTAAAATATTAAATAACAAAAATTTATATAATTTGAATGTCCAAAATAATTAATAATGTGAAGTTTTGAAAAAATTATTATGAACTAATTTCAAATTATATATATTTATTTATAACTTTGATTTCATGAATTATTTTATTTTATTGAAGATAATTAAAGGTAGTTTTGATTAACTAGATTTGGAATAAATTAAGGTTTTTATCCAAACTCTATAATCTTGGATTATTTTCCTATTTACTATTTAACATCTTAGAAATTCAAAATAATGATGTTTGGATATTTATATTAGAATTTTAACTAATTTTACAATTATTGAATTATTTTCTATATTTAAATTATAAAAATTAGTAGCTGTAAAATAATAAAATTTTTATATGATAATATTTTTATAAATAAATACGTTAGATTTTATTAATAAAGAAAATTAGTTATACCGTAATATATTTTCAATTAGAGTATTTGATTGAGTATCAATTAGTATTTTTATACCACAAATAATACTTTAAAGTAATTTTAGAGATTAAATTAGATTTCAAAATAAATACCATATAACCTAAATTGATTTAGGAATTTTCAAACCCTAGTTAACCCAAATCCCCAATTTCAAATACAAACCCTAACCCTAGTTTTCATCTAAACCTAACCTAAAAAAAAAAAATACATTGTCTGCGCCGCCACCATCCCATCACCGTCGCCGTTCAGCCCACTGCCAGAGCAGAAACGCGCGAGGGAGGAAGGCGCCGTGAGGAATGTCGCGCTGCCGCTGCTGTCCATGCCGTCTTCGTCATCGCCAGGGGAAGCCAGCGCCGCCAGTGTCCCCCTTGCCGAGCCTCCTCACCGTCGCCACTGAAGCCGCCCTCGCCGATCTGTTTGCCGTCGTTGGAGGAGCGAACAGAGGACGCGCGAACTGAGGACGTGCGAGAGGGAGCCGTCGTGGAGCTTCTGTTGCCGCCGCGTTGCTGGGATCGCCATCGTTATGCCCGCACTGCTGCTGCGTCGCCGGAGCTCTTTGCCGCTACTGCTGCCACCGGAAACCGCCTTTGAATATTGTGTTTGTTGGTAAGCTCTAACCTTGCTTCAACTTCTTTATCCATTAAGTTTTTCATTACCATGAGAGTTGTTGTTAAGGCTGTTTGTGCTAGGAGTTTATTGCGAGTTGCCGCCGTTCTAGTCACTGGCTGTGGCGTTGGTATTGTCAGAACCGCCACTGGTGCTGCCGCTACTTGGTTTCCTCGAGTACGGTAAGCATTTTTGTTTTGAAAAGTCCTTTAATCGCTGCTCTATTATCTTACGCTGAGGTTTTGTGGCTCAAATTGCTATAAGATTGAGTCTCAGTTATTATATGTTGCGATTAGAGTCGTTGTGGTTGCTGAGAAAGCGGTTTGGAGCTGAGGTTGTGGCTGCCGCCGTTGCGGGGCGAGGGAAAACGAGTTTGTGGCACGTTTTTGAGTTTTCGAGTTTCGACAATCGAGGTAGGGGCTTTTCTAAAATCTCAATTTTATAATTTGGAATTGTTATAAATGGATATCGATGTGAGGAATATACTTTTTAGTGATTTTACAAGTCTTATGTATTGTCTGGCTATTTTGGATGAATATGATTATGTGTTTGATTGGATTATTGTTTGGTTTTGATAAATGGATTGTTGCTAAACTGTTTCTTTAAAGTTTTGAAAAATGAGTTTAATCAGTTGATAATGATTTGATCTTGAGACGGTTTCCTTGAGATATGAAAATGAGGTGAATGTTGGATTTAGCTTGCTTTTGAACTAATTTTGGATTCTGGACCGTTGAAAAGGATTGTGGAATGGTTTGGTTGGGATCCGAAAAGGGTGGCAAAGTCCAAGTTTTAGAGGAGGTGCTGCTGAAATTTCTATAGAAATCTTAGTCTTCGTGTGAAAAGTTATTTAAAAAGGCTTGAATTTGAGAATTTGTATTATGTGATTTTTTAAGAAAATAGTTATATTTTCGAGTTTAATTTATTTAAGAAAACTATATGTCTTGAGTTCGATTTATTTAGAAAGGAATTACTTTACCATTTTGAATCACTGAAGAAAAGTATTATGTTCTAATATTGATTTTAAATATAAAAAAAAGGACATATGCTTTTAGTTAGACTTAAGGATTTCATTCAGAGGAGCTTTTAGTGATTTTAAAGGAAATTGGACTTTTGATTGAATAATTGCGTTTGTGACATTTTGGAAGAAGTCAGAGAATTGGTTTTAAGAAGAAACCTGAAAGTGGTTTTGATTTAAATGGATTGGCTCTGTTTCTAGTGAATTGGTTTTGGATTGGGTTGGACTTGTGACTTTATATGATTCGATTTTATAATAAATTCTGTTTCTATTTACTTAAACCAAGAATCTATGATTTTAAGAGTTTCAATAAATTTTTAAGAAATTGAGATAGGTTGTCCTTCCCTAAAGTCTTGAGACTCTGCTGAGAAATTTCTATTACCAAATTCTGTTTTAGGATGACTGATTTTTGGATCTTTCGAAAGAGATTTTTAATTTGGCCTAGTTGCTGAATCGTTTGGAAGCTTTAGAAGGATGTTGTGGAAATGTGGCTTGTTTTGAAAGAGAAAATTTCTTTTGAGAAAGATGGCTTATAAGCTAGAAGTGATTTGAGAAATGTGGATTTTGAAGTTAAGACTGGGATGAATTGAATTTGATTTCAAAGAAAAGCGATTTGAAAAAAGTGATTTATGGCTTGAATGATGATTTTGAGTTTTATGATGTTGGATGGTGGAAGTGCTATTATGTTATCAGCCAGAATGGCTGTATATGATAATGAATTATGGCTGATTGTGGAATATGTTATGAGCCGGAATGGCTGTATATGGTAATGAATTATGGCTGATTGTGGAATATGTTATGAGCCGGATGGCTGAGTATGAATATGGATGATTATTGAGTTGATAAAGTGATTGTTGCACTTCCAATTATCTGAGATACGAGTTTTCTTGGGTAAAAGCAGTGGCTAGCCACCACGTGTTCCAGGTTGAGACTCGATACTCTGCTGACCATATGTCATAAGTGTAGCCGGACACTGTGAAAGTTCTGGATGAGCTCGCCCCCGTGGATAAACACCAATGTGGGTGTTGTGTGATTATGATTATGATTGTGAATAACTCGAGTTGGGGATGCACCATAGAGGGACAGTCCAATGGTTAGCTACCAGGACTTGTTGGGTTGGCTTTATAACCGACAGATGAGACTCATCAGCCACTAGGACAGGCATTCATCATATGCATCTATGTGACATTGTTTGGGTGTGCATATTGTACTTGGTTTGCCTATGTGATTAATTGTGTTTAATTGTTAATTACTCTACTTGATGTAACTGCTTGTTTGTGCTTGAGCTTTCCTACTTGTGCTTGCAACTGAAACTCCGTTGGATTGTGATGGATTGGTTGTGGATTGAATTGTTTGGGCCTAGGGCTGTGAGTGATTATGAGATGGGCCAAAGGCCGTGTTTGGTTTGTGTTTTTGGCTTAGAGAAGTATGAAAAACTAAACTGGTTCAGCATAGACTTAATGAGCCTATGTTTGGAATAGCTTGGTCATTCATACTGTCTAGAAAAGACTTTTAGGAAGGCTTTCGGATTTTTGAAGAATTAACAGTTTTCTCTTCCAGAAAGGATTTCGAAATTTTGATATTAAATCTTTGGTTTTGAAAAGATGCATAAGGCGGTTATTAATCACTGTAACGGTTTTATTTTCACGTATCTTATTATAGTAATTCTGCAACCCTATAGTGAGAACCCTTTCGAGGACGATGTTCTCACTCTCCTACAGGTATTTTCTTTTCAGGATATAGATGCAGAGGTCACGAAGAGTTTACCTAGTTGTTGTTGTCGTGATGTTTTATATTGCTTTAGTTATTATTTATTATTCCCTTGCCTTTATCTTTCACAATCTGTAAGAGGGATAGGATTTTAATATGAAATACTTGTAAATTAATAATAAGAATATATATATGTATGTATTCTTTGTGAGTGTTGTAAGTTGTATTGTATGTATGGATGTATGTTACCTATCAAAAAGTATTTTGGAGCGGTAATATGGTTTAAAGTGTTAAACAGGCTCATATTTTAGTATTAAATACTCTGAGAGTCGTCGTAACACCAGAGCTATCAGAGTCGCGCAGCCGGAAGCATTAGCTTTGATAGTTAGGGTGTTACATATCTCCTTCCATGTTGTTGAGTTGCTCTATTCCAAGTCAACTCCTCGAGCTGTGTGCTTCACTGAAGAGAGAACTTTTGCGTGGTCTAGAATTCAGAATAAATTTCCGTTGCAAGTATAGCTTCTAAACTGACAAGAGTCCTTTCTTACAAGCGTTTTGGTTGTCACAAGTAACAAACCCCTTTAAAATTGATAACCGAAGTATTTAACCTCGGGTTGTCTTCTCAAGGAATTGCAGGGAGGTGTTCTTATTATTGGTTATGAGTCTTGTAAATTGGGGGTTTTGAAAGTAAGGAATAGGTAATTTAAATGACAAGTAAAATAAATTAACAATAATAAAATCTCTTGGCAAGGTATGAAAATTCGGAAGTCCTATCCTAGTTACTCTTATGAGAATTGAGTTTAACCCCACTTAGTTAACCTTTACAAAAGCAAAGGAAAGTCAAGTGGACTAATTAGTTAGATTCCCAAGTCCTAGCCAATTCCTAAGGAAAGACAAGAGTTAGTGGAATTCCAGTCAATTAGAGGAATTAATTAACAATCACGATAAGTTTAATAACTCAAGAGCCTCCAGTTAATCAATTAAAGCCAAGAATATAAAAAGCTAAAGATAAATCTGAAATACCTCAATTGCATTAATAAAAGGAAATTAATCCAAACATAAAGAGTTCATAAGCTAAATTGATAAAATAAATAAAACGGACATTAAACCTGAAACTCGGAAGAAATTGTAAGTTGAAATAATAAAGTTGAAATAATAAGAAATCCTAATTCCTTTAAGAGGAATCCTAATCCTAAATCCTAAGAGAGAGGAGAGAACCTCTCCCTCTAAAAACTACATCTAAAATTATGAAAAGTGAATGTATGAGCTGATGATTATGAATGAATAGATTTCCCCACTTTATAGCCTCTAATATGTGTTTTCTGAGCCGAAAACTAGGTCGAAAACAGCCCAAAAATCGCTGGAGAAGAAATCTGCCACGCTGATTTTCGTCACTGCGACGCGTCCGCGTGGAGTGTACATTTGCGTCGCCTAGCGTCAGGGAAACTATAGCATATTATATATCAAATCGAAGCCCCGGACGTTAGCTTTTCCAACGCAACTAGAACCGCATTGTTTGGACCTCTATAGCTCAAGTTATGACTGTTTTAGTGCGAAGAGGTCAGGCTGGACAACTTTGCAGTTCCTTCAACTTCTTGTATTCCTTCCACTTTTGCATGCTTCCTTTCCATCCTCCAAGCCATTCCTGCCCTGTAATCTCTGAAAACACTTAACACACATATCGAGGCATCTAATGGTAATAAGATAGGATTAATATTAGCAAATATAAGGCCAAGGAAGCATGTTTTCAATCATAGCACAAAATCAGGAAGGAAAAAGTAAAACCATGCAAATAGTATGAATAAGTGGGTAAAGAGTTGATAAAATCCACTCAATTGAGCACAAGATAAACCATAAAATAGTGGTTTATCATTCACCAACTTACCATTTCACTCTTTTCAATTAATTGCTAAATTAAGAATTTTGAATCTGAGCCTTTTTGCTTAACCGAAAACTTTAGGGTAGCAATGAAAAAGTTGTTCAGTGATAAACCCAGATCTGAACCCTTGAGCTCGAGCTTTGTCCCCAAGAAAAAATTTTGGCCTTTGATTCAAAGCAGTGATTATCAGAAATCACTTTTTTTATTTATCCCAAATTGGAGTAGCAGAAATTGGAGAAGGAGTGAAGAAATTAAATTGCATGCAAATAGAAATAAATCACCTTTAGCTTTTGACTTAGCTTGAAATAGTTTGATTTGGGTGATTAGACCTCTGCCTTTTAGCTTAATCTTTCTCTATCTTTCTTCTTTGATGAAATGAGCAAGGAACGAAGCTATCTCTCTCTTTTCTCTGAATCTTACCGAAGGAAAAAGTGAACATTAGCTTTGGAGTGTACCGACTTGGAGGGATAAGCTTGGGTGAGCAACTTGGGCTTGGGTTGATTTCTTTCTATTCAGCCCAAGTGATTTCTTTGCTCAATCACTTTGGGCTTTATGTTTTAGAGCCCACCTAGTTACTCGTTTGATTTTCCATCCTATTGGGCTGCTGCATCATTATTTCTTTGGCTTGCAACACTAATCAAACATAATCAAAACTAATTGGGTGTTGAACCCAATAAAATAATGTTTGTCATTATCAATTAAGTTAGTTAATTTCTTAACTCAAAAATCTCCCTCCTTGATGACAAACATAATTGTAACATTGATCAAAGGAATTGAATTCGAATAAAGTTAAAAAACTTCTCTTTGAGTGATGTTACTTGCTTTTGTGTTGCCCCCCCTTTTCTTTTTCAAGAATTTCTCCTCCTTGATTGGTGCTTTTCTCTTCTTTCCTATTTGCATATTCTTATAGGGAGCACAATGATGTACTACACACAAAACATGGCATAAACTGAACAAAACATATTAGCAAGAGAATGATAAAATTAATTAAATCCAAAATAGAGCAACAACACCAAATCAGAGAGCAACTAACATGCAGCAATTACATGCTTTTTACTTTCTACTACTCCCTCTTTTGTCATCAAGGGAGGGAAAAAAACATCTAACTTGGAATATGTTAAGACCTGCAGCAAAGAGTCAATTTAAAGTTCAATCATCTAAATAACTGAAATTAAAAGGAGCAATTGTTTAACCGTTTACAGTCATCCAAAACAAAACCTAGAGTAGTTCAAAAGTAAACAATAACAGTGTTTATGAGACAAAGGTGAAAAGAAAGCTGCAGCAACATGAGACAATTTCAGGCATCCGAACCATCCTCTTCCGAATTAGCATCTTCTTCAGGATCAATGGTAGCATTGTCATCCTTTTGGAAATTATCAATAAATTTCAAGAAGACTGCCACTTTATCTCTAGATTTTTTGAGGAAGTTCTCATGCTGGGTGGCTAGTTTCCTTTTCTCCTTACTCATAGCAATCAGATGGTTTGACTGAGAGATAAACTCTTGCACCACATCCTTAACAACCCTATATAAAGCATATTTATGTCCAGTGGAGGTTGAATTACCCGTGGTAGGAGGAGGAGATTCTTCTGGTTCATAGTCATCATCATCATCAAGAACCACCCTTTTAGAATGAGTGGGTCCCTTTTTCTGCTATTTCACTGAACCACCTCCTTTTAAATATGAGTGTCTATTTTCATATGACTCATTTGAAAAGTCAATACCAAAATGTTCAAAAATACAGGTTAAGAACATGCCATAAGGAAGAGCTTGATCCTTCTTCTCACTTCTAGCACAATCAAACATATACCTTACCATTAAGTATGCAAAAGAGATTTATGTTTTTGTGAGAATAGCATACAGAACTAGAGTTGTATCAGTGTAAGACACTCTTTGATATGAGCCACTTTAAGGAAGGATGATATGGTTCACTATGCGATGTAACTGAGCACGAGTGTAACCCAGGGCTTTCTGAGTAGGAGTAATGCCATCAATCAAAGAAATATGTTCACATACATAGGCCAGAGCATCGTTGTAAGAGAGACCTACCCCATCATCCCACTTACTCGAAGTGTATGCACAAGTCCAACATCAGTGTATTTCAAGAAATCACTGTTGGTTTTATTGTTCAGAACTATGTCACGGCCTTTTACATAAGAATGAACACTGCCCTCATGATAAGTCATATTTGCATAAAATTCCTTGACTAGAACTGGGTAAACTGGTTTTTTTATTTTAAAAATATGGTTCCAGTCCAGAAACTCAAGATTTTCAGCAAACTCAAAACCTTTCTTTTTCAGATTTGGTAAATCAACAAGAAACGTGGGACACAAGGTGCGATGAGCAATAACCCCTTCATAGAAATCATTATTCATGGCAGATCGAAAATGGTGAGGGTTATAGTTTGAGTGAGAGGTTATGAAGTGTGATTTGTGTGCAAAAGAATCAATAGAGGGTTCCCTAACAGATTTAAGAGTGATACAAGGTTTACCTCTCTGAAGACGAGTGGGAACAGATCTAAGCTTAGGTCGAGAAGGTTCAGGATCACGTTCTTCAGTGGCATGACGCTTCCCTTTTGAGGTGCTAGGCTTGGAAGGTGCGCTGGTTGAAGCGGTTGGCTTGAAGGAAGGAGGCGTCCTTGGAGGGTTCTTTATTCGAGCAATGGGGTCTGTGTGAGGAGGAGATGTAGTAGGAGAAGGTGAAGGTGTAAAGGTTTGGTCTTGGGAGCATATAGAGGGTTTCGATTTCACTGGAAGCTTGAGAACCCTTTCACGATGAGGCTTTTGAAGAATGGTTTTCTTCCCCATTAGGTTGAATATTGGTTTTGAACGAGGAGAAGCACTAATGGTAGTGGAGGAAGAAACCAGGGTTAGTGGAAGGCTTTATGAAGAGAGAGGTTTAGTAACTGCCAAAAAATAAGAGGTTTCTTGTTCCCATGCAACAGCATCACTTTGACTAGACATTTGAAAAAACTTGACATCACAGAAAGTGAATTGATTTCATTTAAAAAAATAAATTTTTGATTTAAAATTGAAACCTTTTTACTAAAAGACAAAATGAAATGACATGTGGACAATGTAACACTCATTTGGGCCTAGAGGTGGTTTAGTTTAAGGAAACATATTGGACCACACAGAATCTGAATTTTAAGGTTGGTCCAGATGATTCAGCACGTGCATTAGAGCCCAGAAATTAAAGTTCAGAAAGATGGTTCTTCATTTTCCCATAATTGTCTCATACCTACTTGAGAGACAAAAACTTTAGCAAACACATCAGCAATGCACAAACAATGAATCATGACTTATAATTCCTAGATTAGTGCTAAGCATACAAAATCTATCTTCAGCTAGAGGTTTGGTGAAAATATCTGCTAATTGGTCCTCTGATTTAACAAATTGAATGCTAATATTTTCCTTTTGAACATATTTCCTTATTGAGTGAACTCTCACTTCAATATGTTTAATTCTAGAGTGCAAGATTGGATTTTTAGAAATGTTGATGGCACTCATATTATCACATAACAAAGGAATATTTTTAGCATTTAATTTATAATCAGCATGTTGCGTTTTGAACCAAATAAGCTGAGAACAACAAAAAGAAGCAGCAATATACTCAGCCTCTACAGTGGATAAAGCTACTGTGGACTGCTTCTTACTAGACCAGACATTTAGAAACTTCCCAAGAAAATAGCATATGCCTGATGTGCTCCTTCTATCCACTCTATCTCTAGCAAAATCTGCATCACAATAACCAACTGCAGAAAACTCATTAATCTTAGGATACCATAAACCAAAATTGGATGTGCCATGAACATATCTAATAATCCTTTTAACAGCAGAAAGATGTGATTATTTTGGTTTAGATTGGAATCTTGAACACATTACAACACTTTGCACAATGTTAGGTCTAGAGGAAGTTAGGTACATAAGAGATCCAATCATTCCTCTATACCTAGTCTCATCAACATCTTTCTTAGTTTTCCCTTTTTCTAATTTTGAATTAGGGTGCATGGGAGTTCCCATGGGTTTGGCATTTTCCATACCAAATTTCTTAATTAGTTCCTTGACATACTTCTCTTGATGAATAAAAATACCATTTTCAGTTTGCTTAATTTGAAATCCAAGAAAAAAATTAAGTTCACCCATCATACTCATGTCAAATTCACTTGTCATGAGTTTTTCAAATTCAGTACAGAGGGTTTCATTTGTTGATCCAAATATAATGTCATCAATATAAATTTGGACTAGAATGAAAGGATTATTAGAATTCTTAGTAAATAGAGTAGTGTCTGTGGTGCCTCTTTGAAAATTATTTTTCAAAAAAAAATAGCTAAGTATCTCATACCAATCCCTAGGAGCTTGTCTTAATAAATAGAGAGCTTTAGAAAGTTTGAAAACATGGTTAGAAAATTCCTTATTTTCAAAACCAGGTGGTTATGCCACATACACTTCTCTATCTATTACACCATTTAGAAAAGCACATTTCACATTCATTTGATACAATTTAAAACCACAATGAGCAGCATAGGCTAAAAGAAGTCTTATGGCTTTCATTCGGGTAACAGGGGCAAAGGATTCATCAAAATCTATTCCTTCTTCTTGATCATATCCTTGTGCCACTAATCTTTCTTTATTTCTAGCAATGCTTCCATCTTCACTCAGCTTGTTCCGGAATATTCACTTGGTGCTAGTCACTGTCTTGTCACTTGGCTTTAGAACTAATGTCCAAACTTCGTTCTTTTCAAACTCATGAAGCTCTTTTTCCATTGCCTTTAAACAAGAGGGGTCATCAAGAATTTTCTTGATATTTTGAGGCTCTATTTGAGAGATAAAAGCAATGTTTGTTTCTTCATTTGCTTTTCTAGTGGAGGAACGAGTTTTGACACCTTGTGAGATGATGAGCGGATATTTTATACGCTTTTTGGCATCATTTTCATATAGTTTTTAGTAGTTTTTATTTAGTTTTTATTAAGTTTTTATAGGTTTTAGTGTTAAATTCACATTTTTGGATTCTACTATGAGTTTTTGTCTTTTTGTACAATTTCAGGTATTTTCTGGCAGAAATTGAGGAGTTGGAGCAGAAGTCTGATTCAGAGACAGAGAAAGCACTGCAGATGCTGTCCAGATTTGACCTAACTGCATTCGAAAGAGCTTTTATGGAGCTACAAAAGTCCAAATGGAACGCTCTCACCGGCTATGGAAAGCTGACTTCCATAGATTTCCAGCAATATATAATAGTCTATACTTTACTTCGGATTAGAAGGCCCAAAACTTGCGTCCAAAGCCAGCTTCCTGCCCCCTTCCAGGCGTCCCAAAAGCATAGACCAGCGTCCAAACGCCCAATGAGGACCCCCTAGCTGGCGTTCGACGCCCAAGAGACCTTATATCATGGGAATATCATCAAATCTTAGCCCAAATACTCACCAAGTGGGCCCCAGAAGTGGATTTTAGTACTAAATAGACTATTTTACCTTTTACCCTTACTAGTCATCTGTTTAGTATTTAAGGGATTTAATTTATGTTATTCAGACCTTTAATCATCATCTTTGCTTAGCATACGCATTTACCATTGTATTTTACTTTAGTATGAGTTTCTAAACCTCCTAGGTTGAGGGGAGGAGCCCTGCTGAGTCCTATGAATTAATAAAAGTATTACTGTTTCTCTTCGATCCGTATTTGATTAATTCTAAGATGTGTATTCGTTCTTCATCACTATGAATGCGTTGAACTGGCATAAGGTTATCACATTCTACATGGGTTCAGAGTGCGTCTTTCATCGGACAACGATGAACCACCAGCTTGAATACACGTCTCTCAGACGACTAATCCACGACTTCGTTGGGGGACTTCTCGAGACATCAGTTCAGCCGATTTCTGGGGAGATTAGGGTCTCTATGGTAGAGGCTAGAAACCAAGGTGCAGCAAGATCCAACCTTGTTTGTGGCATTTTGATTAGGATCATTAAAGAGAATGGACTGTACGAACTTTACTCTCAATCAAAATGGATCCGCACTAAACCTAGGGTTCAGATTTGGAGGAGTATTGGCAGCTGCTCAAACCAGTGTCAATCACATATAGCCTGCCATTGAAGAAATCACTCACAAGCAAAGAAGACAGTAGTACTAGAGTAAATTCAGAAAGGCAAAGCAACTCCAACTCTCAACTCTATCCTTAAAGTATTAGCACCCTATTATAATAATCCCATAAATATTTATCTATCAACCTTCTGATCTGCCTGACTAAGACCTGCAAGATAACCATAGCTTGCTTCAAACCACAATCCTCGTGGAATTGACCTTGACTCGCTCAGGTATTACTTGGATGACTCTGTACACTTACTGGTACAGCTGTACGAGAGTGTGGGGCACGTACAAACCTTCAGACAAAGAAAAGGTGAATCCCTCTATGAAGCTTGGGAAAGATACAAGCAACTGATTAGGAGATGTCCTCCTGACATGCTCTCAGAATGGTCCATCATAGGCGTGTTCTATGGTGGTCTATCTGAATTGTCCAAAATTTCATTGAACAACTCTGTAGATGGATCTCTCCACTTGAAGAAAACACCTGCAGAAGCAAGAGAACTCATTGAAATGGTTGCTAACAACCAGTTTATGTACACTTCTGAAAGAAATCATGTAAACCATGGGACCTTTTAGAAGAAAGGAGTTCATGAAGTTGAAACTCTGAATGCCATACTGGCTCAGAAAAAGATCTTGACCCAACAGGTCAACATGATCTCTCAGCATCTAACTGGGATGCAAACTGCAGCCTGCAGTACTCAGGAAGCTTCTTCTGAAACAGAAGCTTATGATCCTAATCAACCCACCATGAAAGAGGTGAATTACATGGGAGAACCCTATGGAAACACCTACAACCCTTCATGGAGGAATCATCCTAACCTCTCAGAAAAGGATCAACAAAAATCGCAGCAAGGTTTTAATAACAATCAAGGTGGAAGGAACCAAAATAGGTTCAATAACAGACCACCATTCCCATCTTCTCAAGGGAATATGGAAACCTCTAAGCAGAGCCTTTCTGACTTAGTCACTCTAGTTTCCAGCCTCTCTAGGACCACTCATAGTTTCATTAATGAAACAAGATCCTCCATTAGAAATTTGGAGGTACAGGTTGGTCAATTGAGTAAGAGGATCCCTGAGACTCCTCCTGACACTCTTCCCAGTACCACTGAGGTTAATCCTAGAGAATAGTGCAAGGCCATAACCATGGAGGAGGAGGCCAAATTGGGAGAGACTATGGTGGCATTGAACGCCAGTGAAGGACATATCACTGGGCGTTCAATGCCCAAGCTGGCAGTAAGCCTAGCGCTGAATGCCAGTGAGAAACCCCTCACTGGACATTTAACGCCCATCCTATGAACACCAGTGTGGAACCCCTCACTGGGCGTTCAACACTCAATCAGGCAGACTTTTTGGCGCTGAATGCTAGTGAGGAACCCCTCACTGGGAATTCAACGCCCACTCACCCAGGGAAGCTGGCATTGAACGCCAGCAAGGACATCCCTGCTGGGTGTTCAACACCCCGAATGCTAGACGGACTGGCGTTTAACGCCAGTTAGGGTGGACAGCAAGGGTGTTCAACGCCCAATAAGCTGACAGAGCTGGCGTTGAACACCAGTCAAAGCACACCCTTTGAGTGCTTAAACCCCACTCAAGAATCCTGTATCCTAGAACCAAAGGAAACTATAAAGACCATAGAGGTTCCTTTGAATGCACTTCTGCAGTGCATGAGTTCTGATGACTACTCATCCTCTGATGAGGATGAAGACACTAGGGAAGAGCAAGTTGCTCGATACCTAAGAGCTCTTATGAGGCTGAATGCCAACCTATTTGGTACAAAGCCTCTAGAGGAAGAACCTCCACTGCTTACCAAAGAACTCCATGCTTTGGTTCAACAAGAGCTACCTTAGGCACTATGACCTTTGATAAGGCTCTATGTGACCTAGGGTCAAGCATAAACCTCATGCCACTCTCTGTAATGGAGAAGTTGAGAATCCTTGAGGTACAAGCTGCACACATCTCATTAGAGATGGTAGGCAAGACAATGAAAAAGCCATATGGCTTAGTAGATGATGTCTTGGTGAAAGTTGAAAACCACTACATCCCTGCAAACTTCATTGTCTTGGACATAAGAGAGGATGAGGATGACTGTGTCATCCTTGGAAGACCTTCCCTAGCCACAACTAATGATATCATTAATGTGGCTAAGGGAGAACTGACCCTACAATTAGGGGAGGACCACATCTTATTTAAGATGCCTCATCCCAATTCTCCCTCTAAAAGAGAGATAACTGTGCAACACCTCGTATTCCAACCTTCTCTTTCTATGCAGAGCATTACAGAGCTCCCAAACATCAATTTTAAGTTTGGTGTTGGGCAGCCATCAACAAGCTCGAAGCACAAAGGTACTAAGAAGAAAGTACCTAAAGGCTAGAGGGATAAAAAAGTCCCAACTGAAGGCCTCTCACCTGGCATGAGAGTTGTCTTCACTAAAAAGCTAGTCTTACCACACACTATGAGTCATGTCCTGTCTCTAGAGCATGTAGAGCTCATTCATGAGATGATAGGAAGAAGATTCACTACAAGGGGCAAAAATCTGAGCCCACACTCACCTCTATAAGGAGCTAAAGGTCAAGCTAATGACGTTAAAAGAGAGCTTGTTGGGAAGCAACACAACCTTACTCAACTTTATTTATTTTATTTTATTTTGTTTTTCTTTCAGTTGTTAGAGTCATGATCATATGCATCAGTCAGAACAGAGACAAAATTTCAGATCAGTAAAAACAGAACACTCCGGATAGAGTGTCAAAGTTGAACGCCAGTGAGGAAGCCCTCACTGGGCATTGAACGCACATTATGGGCAGCATTGCTGGTGTTGAACGCCAGCCAGGGAGCAGCCCTTGGGCGTTTAAACGCCAATGTAGAGAAGCAGTGAATCTGGATTCCCTGGCCTCTCAGGACCAGTGGGTCCCACATTATCTTTCATTTACCCCACCTACTTTCATACTTCTCCATACACACTTCGCTATAAACCCTGACCCAATCACACCAATACTACTTCCCTATGACCATCATAACTCCCACCTACCCCCACCCACTTCAAAATCAAATTTCCCACCCAAAATCCACCCCATGGCTGAACCTTAACCTTTCCCCACTCCTATAAATACCCCTCTTCTAACCCTTCCTACACACATCTCTCATACCCTAATACACCCACAAGGTCGAGCCCTCTCTCTCCTTCTATTTTCTTCTTCTTATACTACATTCTTCTATTCTCTTTATTTTTGCTCGAGGACGAGCAAAGTTTTAAGTTTGGTGTTGGAAAAGCATAGATTTTTTCTTTCCATTACCACTCATGGCACCCAAGGTTGGAGAATCCTCTAGGAAGAGGAAAGGAAAGGCAGTAACCAATCCCTCTAAATCTTGGAAGATAGAGAGATTCATCACCAAAGCCCACCAAGACCACTTCTATGAAGTAGTGGCTGAGAAGAAAGTGATCCCTGAGGTTCCTTTCATGCTCAAGAAGAATGAGTATCCGAAAATCCGAAGAGAGATCCGGAGAAGAGGTTGGGAAGTCCTAACCAATCCCATTCAAGATGTTGGGATTCTCATGGTACAAGAGTTCTATGCTAATGCATGGGTTACTAGAAACTATGACACTAGTATGAACCCAAATCCAAGGAATTGGATCACCATGGTCCGAGAAAGAATCTTGGACTTCAGCCCGAAAAGTGTGAGGTTGGCGTTCAACTTGCCTCTAATGCAAGGAGATCCTTATACTTACACTAGGAGAGTCAACTATGATAAGAGATTGGATCAAGTGCTCTCAGATATCGGTGTAGAAGGCGCGCAGTAGAAAAGGGATTCCCAAGGCAAGGCCATTCAATTAAGAAGGGTTGACCTAAAGTCCGTAGCTAGAGGATGGTTGGAATTCATCCAAAGATCCATTATCCCTACTAATAATCAGTCCGAAGTGACCATTGACAGAGCCATCATGATCTATTGTATCATGATTGGAACTGAGGTAGAAGTACATGAGGTGATTCCTCAAGAATTATACAAGGTAGTTGAGAAGCCTCACACCAATGCCAGGTTGGCATTCCCCCACCTCATCTGTCATCTATGCAATTCAGCTGGAATTGTTATAAATAAAGATGTCTCCATTGGGGAGGATAAGCCCATCACTAAGAAAGGATAGAGCAAACCAGAGCACAAGAGCCTATGCATTTGCCTCAGCATGAGATCTCTGAGATGCCTCAAGAGATGTATTTTCCTCTCTAAAGCTATTGGGATCAATAGAAAACTTCTCTTGGAGAACTGAGCACCAACATGGAGTAATTGAGGATGGAGCATCAAGAGCATGCTACCACCCTCAATGAAATAAGAGAAGATTAAAGAGCCATAAGGGAAGACCAAAGGTCTATGAGGTAAGAGCAACAAAGGCAAAGGAGTGACATAGAAGAGATCAAGCATCACATTGGATCCTCAAGGAGGAGCACTAGCTGCCACTATTAAAGGTGGATTCGTTCTCTTTACAACCCTTTCTTGTTATTTTTCTGTTTTCTGTCTGTTCTCTTGTTCTAGTTGCATGATCATTTGCATTTGATGTCTTAAATAGTTATAAAATATTCCATATATCTCTCACCTTGCTTAAAAGAAAATTTTTATTGAAAAGAATTGAGAGATGCATGAATTTCAAGATTATAATAAGAATAGTTTAATTATTTTGATGTGGTGGCATTGCTTTTGTTTTCTGAATGTATGATTAAACAATGAATATTTGAAGTTGAAATTTATGAATGTTGGCTCTTGAAAGAATGATGATGATAGTGAAGTATTATTGGTAATCTGAAAAATCCAAAAATTGATTCTTGAAGCAAGAAAAAGCAGCAAAAAAAAAAAAGAAAAATTCTTGCATGCGAAAAAAAAAAGAAAGAAAAATGGCGAAAAAGAAAAAGAAAAAGCAAGCAGAAAAAATCAATAGCTCTTTAAACCAAAAGGCAAGAGCAAAAAGCCAATAACCCTTTAAACCAAAAGGCAAGGGTAAAAGGGCTCAAGGCTTTGAGTATCAGTGGTTAGGAAGGCCCAAAGGAATAAAATCTTGGCCTAAGCGGCTAAACCAAGCTGTCCCTAACCATGTGCTTGTGGCGTGAAGGTGTCAAGTAAAAACGCTTGAGACTTAGCGGATAAAGTCATGGTCCAAAGCAAAAAGAGTGTGCTTAAGAACTCTGGACACCTCTATCTGGGGATTCTAGCAAAGCTGAATCACAATCCGAAAGCGTTCACCCAGTTAAAGTGTCTGTGGCATGAATGTATCTGGTGGTAATACTAGAAAACAGAGTGCTTAGGGTCACGGCCAAGACTCTAAAAGCTGTGTTCAAGAATAAAAAAGAACTTAACTAGGAGAGTCAATAATATCATCTGGATTCTAAGCTCCTAAAGTTGCCAACATCTCTGAGTTTCAATGGATAGTGAGATACCAAAACTATTCAAAAGCAAAAAGCTACTAAGTCTCGCTCATCTAATTGTAACTAAGCTTCCTTTGAAACTTAGAAATTTACTGTATCTTAATTTTCTTTTTATCCTACTGTGTTTTTAGTTGCTTGGGGACAAGCAACGGTTTAAGTTTGGTGTTGTGATGAGCGGATATTTTATATACTTTTTGGCATCATTTTCATATAGTTTTGTGTTTTTGTACATATTCAGGTATTTTCTTGCTGAAATTGAGGAGTTGGAGCAGAAGTCTGATTCAGAGACAGAGAAAGCACTGCAGATGCTATCTGGATCTGACCTACCTGCATTCAGAAGAGCTTTTCTGGAGAAACAGAAATCCAAATGGAGCTCTCTCAATGGATATGAAAAGTTGACTTCCAGAGCTTTCTAGAAATATATAATAGTCCATACTTTGCTTCGGATTAGAAGGCCCAAAACTGGCGTCCAACGCCAGCTTCCTGCCCCCTTTCCAGGCGTCCAGCGCTCAAAAGCAGAGACCAGCGTCCAAACGCCCAATGAGGACCCCCTAGCTGGCGTTCCACGCCCAAGAGACCCCATAGCACGTGGATCTCATCAAAGCTCAGCCCAAATACTCACCAAGTAGGCCCCAGAAGTGGATTTTAGAACTAAATAAACAGTTTTACCCTTACTAGTCATCTGTTTAGTATTTAAGGTATTAAACTTATGTTATTCAGACATTTAATCATCATCTTCACATAGCATACATGTTTACCATTGTATTTTACTTTAGTATGAGTTTCTAAACCTCCTAGGTTGAGGGGAGGAGCCATGCTGAGTCCTATGAATTAATACAAGTATTACTATTTCTCTTTGATCCGTGTTTGATTAATTCTAAGATGTATGTGTATTCGTTCTTCATCACTATGAATGCGTTGAACTGGCATAAGGTTATCACATTCTACATGGGTTCAGAGTACGTCTTTCATTGGACAATGATGAACCACCAGCTTGAATACATGTCTCTCAGATGGCTAATCCATGACTTCGTTTGGGACTTCTCGAGATATCAGTTCAACCAATTTCTGGGGAGATTAGGGTCTCTGTGGTAGAGGCTAGAAACCAAGGTACAACATTCTCTGATCCGGAAGATTCAACCTTGTCTGTGGCGTTTTTAGTAGAATCATTGAGGAGAATGGACTATACGAACTTCACCCTTAATTAGAATGGATCCGCACTAAGCCTGGGGTTCAGATCTGGAGGAGTATTGGCAGCTGCTCAAACTAGTGTCAATCACATACAGCCTGCCATTGAAGAAATCACTCACAAGCAAAGAAGACAATAGTAGCAGAGTTAATTCAGAAAGGCAAAGCAACTCCAACTCTCAACTCTATCCTTAAAGTATTAGCACCCTATTACAATAATCCCACAAAAATTTATCTATCAACCTTTTGATCTGCCTGACTAAGACCTGCAAGATAACCATAGCTTGTTTCAAACCACAATCCTTGTGGGATCGACCTTGACTCGCTCAGGTATTACTTGGATGACTCAGTACACTTGCTGGTACAGCTGTACGAGAGTGGGACGCGTACACCATGAGACATCCCTAATGACAAACTCCTGAGAATAGTTCTTGAGGAATCTCCATTCACGAGGTCTTGTGGACTTAGTAGCAGATTCAGTCACTGAGGGATTCAATGAAGTGGTGGTTTCAGAAAATTCACCAGATTCATGAGACAAAATAGAATTGTCTCCTGTAGGATTTCCTGCAGCTGCAATTTCAGATTCATTTTGTTCAGAATTTTCACTCTCATGATTTTGGCCTTTTTCATAATCCTTTTGAACCTGATTACCTGCATCACAATCTTCCAAAATGCTTTTAACCAAGTTAGTGTCACAAAATATAACATGTATGGACTCCTCAATTATTCTAGCATTTTGATGATAAACTTTATATGCTTTACTATTTGTGGAGTATCTTACAAATAAACACTCATATGCCTTTGGATCAAATTTTTCCAAATTATCTTTGTTATTTAGAACAAAACATTTGCATCCAAAGATATGCAAGTAATTTAAATTTGGTGGGTGACCTTTCCAAAGTTCATAAGGTGTTTTCTTCAAAAATTTCCTTATGATAGTTCTATTCAAAATGTGACAAGATGTGTTAACCACATTAGCCCAAAGGAATTTTGGGACATTACTCTCACAAAGCATGGCTTTTGTCATTTCTTGAATACTTCTGTTTCTTCTTTCCACAACACCATTTTGTTGTAGTGTCCTTGGACAAGAGAAGTTGTGTGATATTCCAAATTCCTCACAAAAGGATTCAAATAATTGGTTTTCAAATTCAGATCCATGATCACTTCTTATTGAAGTGATCTTTAAATCCTTTTCATTTTGAACTTTCTTGCTAAAAATTTCACAAGCTGAAAAGGCTTCATTTTTGTGTGCAAGAAATAAAACCCAACAAACCTAGAGTAGTCATCCACAATTACTAAATCATAGTGTTTACCACCTAAGCTTTGAGTTCTTATTGGACCAAATAAATCAATATGTAGCAATTCAAGTGGTCTTTTAGTAGAGATGTCTTCCTTTGATTTAAATGAAATATTTGGTTGTTTTCTCATTTGACAAGCATCACAAGTGATGTCTTTGTCAAATTTAATCAAAGGAAGACCTCTCACTAATCCTTTCTTGACAAGCTTGTTTATTTGAAACATGCTAGCATGGCTCAATCTGTTGTGCCATAGCCACTTTTCAGATTCTTTAGAGTAAAAACAAGCAACATTTTGATCCTTTAGTTCATCAAGAGTAAGTCCATACATATTATCACAACGCTTAGCAATGAACAATACATCATTGGTCTTTTTATTCACAACACAGCATTCCAATCTTTTGAAAGTCACCAAATAACTCAAATCACACAATTGACTTATACTCAAAAGATTATGCCTTAAACCATTAACCAAAAAGATATCATCAATGAAAGTAGAGTGATCATTACCTACTTTTCCAACAGCAACAATTTTACCTTTTCCATCATCTCCAAAGGTCATAAAACCTCCATCATACTTATTTAGTTTGATGAAGAAAGTTGACCTTCCAGTCATGTGCCTAGAACACCCACTATCCAAGTACCACATATCTTTCTTTTTCTTGGATGCTAGGCAAATCTCATCAAGTTGATCCTCACCAGCCATGAAGCAAATTTGAGCTTCACATTCGGAGTCTTCTTCCTCATCCGAATCTTTCTCAAGGTCCTCCCAAGATGCCATGAGCACTATCTTTCTTTTCTTTCTTCCCTTTGTCCTCCTTCTTGAGTTTTGGACAATTGTATTTGAGATGTCCAGCCTCATTGCAATGGTGACATACCACTTTGCTCAAGTCCTTCTTGTACTCCTTTGAGTTTGAGTCCTTGTACTTGCCTTTGTTTCTCATTATTCTTCTAAGTCTCCTAGCAAAAAACACAAGTTCATCATCTAAAAAGCTATCACTAGACTCACTCTCTTTTGATTCTATTTTTGACTTAAGGGCTATTCCCTTTTTCTTTGAGTCTGAATTTGTGTGTGTGGTTTCATAGGCAAGTAGTTTCCCTCTTAACTCATCATAGGTTATGGGACTTAAATTATTGTTTTCGGCTAGAACAATGGCCTTTGTTTCCCATTCTTTTGTGAGGCTTCTAAGGATTTTTCTCACTAGAGTTTGTTCTGAGTAGGTTGTACCCATAGCATCAAGGTTGTTGATTATGATTGAGAATCTCTCAAACACTTCATCAATACTTTCTCCATCCTTCATGTTGAACATCTCGTACTCTTTTTGTAGCATATCAATCCTCGTTTCCTTGACCTGTTTAGTACCTTCGTGTGTAACTTGGAGTTTCTCCCAGATTTCTTTGGCTGTCTTGCATCTAGACAATTTTCGATACTCTTCAAAGCTGATAGCACAGTGAAGAAGGTTGATGGCTTTAGTATTCATCTCCACTTTTTTCTTGTCGTCGTCATTCCATTCAATTTCTTCTTTTGGAGTCACCACTCCATTAGCACTTGTTTTTGTTTGAATTTTGGGACCGCTTACAACAATCTTCCATATGTTGTAGTCTATGGATTAGATGAAGATTCGCATCCTCTCTTTCCAGTAGGCATAGTTCTTCCCGTTGAAGAATGGAGGCTTGTTATTTGACTGGCCTTCAGTTAGAGTGTAGGCAATTGTGGTTGTGCCCAAGTTGTTCGCCATTGGACCTTTGCTCTAAGCGGTGAAGCTTGATTCTTGAGACCTTAGCTCTGATTACCAATTGAAGGTTGTAGAAGGCTTACAGAAGGGGAGAGTTCAATCTTTGACCTTCTTTTACATGAATGAAATAATCCTTTACTTATAAGCTTTCACTTAGATTGTGTTTGAACTGTGCAGCGAAAATTTTATGAGACAATTTTGTTTTGTCTCATAAATATCAGAAAATAGAACATAAAGAAATAGAAGATGAATGACACCAACATGTATCCTGGTTCAGTTGCCTTATGCAATGCAATCTACATCCAATCTCCACCACAACAGTGGTGGAATTTCCACTATAGTTAAAGTATTACATACACCAATTTCACAGGATTGACACAATCCTTTCCCTCTCAAATTCTATCCTAACTTGACTTGGTTATGCTAATACCTAACTCTCCACTCTAAGTGCTAACCCAACTTAAAAAGGAGTACCTCACAGATACAAGACACAAGACATTTGAAACAACCAAAAGAAATATGAAATCACTCTAGGCTTTTCAATCAAGTATATCACTCAACCTTTTGTCACTCTTTGGCTTTTTCTTGAGCTCTCTCTCTTTCAGCCTTTTACCACTCAAGAAATTACAGAAAGATATACATTAAAAAGAAATTACAATCTGTAAAACATGAAGGAGATTAATGCTTCAACAACCTCTGTTGCTATAAGATGAATCAGATTATGCTAACATTGATTAAGTTCTTCATATTGGCAAAATGCTTATTTTTCTAGAAAATACTGTCCAACATGTTGAACTCTTCACAGATTAGCTCCTCATACCAAAAACTCAAAACTCTGGTTCTCTCTCCTTGTCTTCAGAAAGATGAAGATTTTTTTTTTTGTATCTCCTTCCATCTTGCTGAGTTGCTCTCTTCCAAGTCAACTCCTCGAACTGTGTGCTTCACTAACTTACCATTTTACTCTTTTCAATTAATTCCTAAATTAGGAGTTTTGAATCTGGGCCTTTTTACTTGACCGAAAACCTTAGGATAGCAATGAAAAAGTTGTTCAGTGGTAAACCCATATATGAACCCTTGAGCTCAAGCTTTGTCCCCAAAAAATAATTTTGGCCTTTGATTCATAGCAGTGATTATCAGAAATCACTTTCTCCATTTATCCCAAATTGGAGTAGCAGAGAGTTGGAGAAGGAGTGAAGAAAGTAAATTGCATGCAAATGGAAATAAATCACCTTTAGCTTCTGACTTAGCCTGAAATAGTTTGATTTGGGTGATTAGACCTCTGTCTTTTAGCTTAATCTTTCTCTATATTTCTTCTTTGATGAAATGAACAAGGAACGAAGCTATCTCTCTCCTTTCTCTGAGTTTGACCGAAGGAAAAAGTGAACGTTGGCTTTAGAGTGTATCGACTTGGAGGGATAAGCTTGGGTGAGCAACTCGGCTTGGGTTGGTTTCTTTCTATTCAGTCCAAGTGATTTCTTTGCTCAATTACTTTGGGCTTTATGTTTTAGAGCCCACCTAGTTACTGGTTTGATTTTCCATCTATTGGGCTGCTGCATCATTATTTCTTTGGCCTGCAACACTAATCAAACATAATCAAAACTAATTAGGTGTTTAACCCAATAAAATAATATTTATCATCATCAATTAAGTTAGTTAATTTCTTAACTCAACATGGTTGCTAGCACCAATGGAAAATGGAGTATTTTGGTTTCGTCTATTTTGACTCGATGGCGATGAGCATGTGCGCCCATATTTGATGTCCATGGGAGAATCATGGTGGAACAAGTAATGGAGCTTTTTGTGAAAGTTGGTTATGTCTGTAGTGGTAGTTCTAGCCACTCAAATTTTGTTCAGGATGACCCACCTCTTGCATCACCACCCTTGCACTGTGTTAGTCCGGTGGTAAACATGAACGTGGATGGTGAGGAATATGCTGCCGATAGTAGCCAAAGTGATTCTTCTAAGGATGATGATAAAGAGGAGTTTGTATCAGAGATTCCGGTCGGTGGATCAGTTCGGTATCTTCTGTTTGCTCCATAACTAATTATGGAGTTATTAGCTATATCCATTCCACTATCATATATTGGAGGCACATGCACAACCCGATAATCAATTTTCTCAATGTGCCACGTTGTGTTTAGCCAGTTGATGTCATCATTATTAATTCGTGCATTTGCGCACGCCATAATATCCGAGTACCTCAAGAATATCAAGTATGTGAAAGTGACATGAGTCACGCTTTAAATTAAATGACTTCTTTATATAGGCACGGATCTTACTTTATCTCATTTACAGTCATTTACACTGTAAACAAAATAAGTCCTGTGTCACAATACGTATATAAACATGATACGTGTATGACGAAACGTGTCTTATTTGATTTACGAAATAAATGAAATATACATAAGTTTGTGTAAACGAAATAAATAAAAAAAATATAAATTAATAAATATGCTACAAATTATTTATATTTGAAAATAAAATAATTAAATTATTTATTAAAAAAATCTTTATTTTTATTACATTTTAAAATTATTTAAAAATATTTTTATTGCTAATAAAATTTAAAGGTACTTTTACCAACAATAAAATAAAGAGTATATTTTTTATAATTTACTTTTTTCTAGAGTAAAAGTTTTCGGTGCTTGCCTTCGAAGTTCGAACTAACTCGTGCAGACGGCATCAAATAAGTCAATAAGACAATGGCCCAGTTTGGGTAACTAACTTAATTAAGCTCCTTTTGATAAAATAACTTAAACAATAAATGACTCTGTTAAAAGTAACTTATAAATAAGTTATTTTGTGTTTGGATTTTTAACTCTAAAAGTGCTTATTTTAAAGAAATGTAATGAAAAGTAGAAGTATTATGAGAGAAGTCATTTTTTTTAACTTCTCTATAAGCTCCAAAATAGCTTCTTAGAAAGTTGTAATTTGATTTTGAAAATTGCACCCGACATTAATACTACTACTTTTCATAAGTCAAAAGTAAAAAAAAGCTACTTTTAGAGTTTCCCAAACGGGCCCAATAACTAAGTGGGTTAACTAAGTAGACATTAGACAATAGCCAAATCTCAAATTGCCTCAATATTAGAAAGTAGAAATAATTAATGCTAGTGGTGAATTTGGTATTGTTATTAGATTTTTAAAATTTTGTTTATCTTTTTTGTCTTTTCAAATTTTGTTTAAAAAAATTGAATAAATTATCATTTTAATACTTAAAAATTCAATTTTTTACAGATTGAATTCTAAAATAAGAATGATAGCTTGATTTCCAAATATATATTTTTTTAAATCAAAGATAGATATTTATTTATACCAAAAAAATTTATAAATGGGGTCATTTGCACCAAAAACAATAACATGAATAAGTTTTCCTAACAAATAACAAGAAAATAACAATGTAAATTCTAATTAGCTAAGAACTGACTTGAGATGTCATAAACCGATGATTAAATTACGTTTCTTTACATAAATAAATTAAAGAAGTGCTGAAATCAAATTTTTTTCTAAATTAAATTCAAAGACACAAATTTTCTCTTTGCTAAAATCAATTTTTTTTCTAAATCAAATTCAAAGACACAAATTTTCTCTTTCGTTATTTATATAAATCATTTCAAGATACTCAATTTTAGGTTTAAACGTAAAACACTATATTATGGGATGATTTACACCTAAAACCTGATTTTGGATAATAGTTAATTGCCATAGTTTTTTTTTTTTTTTGGTGACTTGTTAATTGCCATAGTTTGAAAAGCTTTCAATTTATACATATATAAATTATCCTAATTTAGGAATATTTATGTTTTAAAAGGTAAAACACAAAAGCTTAACATAGTTTACTCGATTAATATAAAACTCTGAAGGTTGGGACGATTATGTTCAAGACAATTTATGTGTGTAAAAGTAAATTCCATGAACTTAAGACGATCTATGAAGACAATTTCATTTAATTAATTCTATAAATTAAGCAGTATGATTTAATCTTGTTCAAATGTGTAGTGAAAAAAATGAAAAATATCTTAAATGTCTGCTTCTATTAGTTTATTATCGTGAAAAAATTGAGAAAAACACATGAAGGTGTTACTTTTTTTTAGTAAAAAACAAATTTGTGTTTTTGTAAATCTGTCAATGAGTTTAGTGAATCTACAAAAAATATAGCATAAGAATTAAAAAAATATGACAAAAAAATGTAAAATAAATGTTATTTAAGATTCTAATCTCACTTAGAAAGGGTTATGTAAAATTTTGAAAAATATGAAATTTAAGGCCATACATATCTCTCTCATCGCCAGCTATCTTCCTCTCTAAGTACCACGGACTCTTTCGCGGCCATGTTCCGTCACTGACTGCTCTGCCATCGGTTTCTGCCATCTCTGACACCGCTCTCTCTTCTTCCTGTGACTTCTCCTTTGCCAAGCTTTATGGCGGTGACAATAGGACCAACGCTAAAATTTAAAATCACGAAATGGAATTGTGACTCTCCTCTTCGCATAAATTGTCCATCATCTTTGTGTTTTTTCTTTATTAGTTAATCGTCTTATCCGTCTGTGGTTTACTGCCTTCGAGTAAATCATCTAAGACTTTTGAGGTTTATTTTGAAGAGTAAATCACTCGGCCTATTGTGTTTTCAAATTTCAAGCATAGATCATCTTAACTTATGGTAATTTATGTGCAATTTGTGAAGCCGACTTTCTTGAAAGTTTGAGATAATTTACAGATATTTTCGAAACGAATTGCTATTCATAAGTTTCACGTCATTTTCGATTTACCAGATTCATATAATTTTGAATCCTTTTTTATTTTGGGGTAAACAAAAAAATGTACATGAATTATTTTGGTGTTGACAAAAATACTCTTGAATTTTGTTATCTACAAAAATATCCTTAAATTATTTAAAAATGTGAATCTCCTCGCTTTTTTTTGTTAGCGTAGAATGTCTCAATTCATGGGAATATATTTTTGGCATGTTTTTAAATTATTTGAGAGTATTTTTATCGGTAACGAAATTTAAGAATATTTTTGTCAATAACAAAATAATTTAAGTGCATTTTTTATGGTTTACTCTCTACTTTATTTTGATAAAAAAAAATACCAATTAAATTATCCTCTAAGATTTAATTCTTATGTAGTGAGTGAGCTATTGAAAACTACCGCTTTTTAATTCCAATCTTAAAAACCTTTAAGATTAATCAATAATAAATTAATAAAAAAGGTTCACCGTTACGTCCTATGTAAGAACCAGAGTTTTCACGTAAAACTGTTTTAATAAAATAATAATTTTAACTACTCGAAATCGGTTAAAAAAAATTAGATATCTTAATTTGAAAATAAAAAATGTGAGATTTGAATTTATTGCTTCGAAATGACAAAAATAATTTAGAATCGAAAATCGGACGCTAATCTTAAAGATTTTGGCACAAAGTGGACCAAACGCGCTAAGAACGCTAACGGGTTGGATCGGGTCCAAACCAAACCCAAGGTCCAACATATATAAGGCCATTTAATGAGCATTTAGCTCATTTCTCCCCCAAGAAAGAGTGAGGGTTCGAGCATGAGAGAAGAAGAGAGGGTATTATTCACCTTCTTCTTCATTTCTCTATATCTTGAGTTATGGAGCTCCGATTGACGAGCTGTTTACGGTCACACGAAGCTCTCGCCGAATCCGTTATTTCTAACTAAGTTTTGTTGGTAAAAAACTCTTTCTCTAGCTCCAGTTTTCTTCCCTAGCTCAAAACTCGAAAATGGCTTTGGATTTTTTTAGTTTCTTTGTGTTTTTGTTGTTTAGGGGTGATCTAGCATTGTTATATTGTTGGATTTTACCCCTAATGTCGTTGGATAAGATAAGGTTTCACTAACCCTTGTATTTCATTGTTCTTGTGAACCCTAGACTTGATGTTTGTATGTTATGTGATGTTAGATTGAGTTTTGGTATTTGTTGGAGTTGGTTTGAGGATTTGGATCGAGCTTGGTGGCTTTGTCTTGGTATTTGGTGCATTTTAGGAATCGGCCAATGTATGGTTTCGGTTTCCTTTATGTAATATGTAATGTTTCTAGAAACTTAGGCTAATGGACCTTAGGATAGGATTGAATTGGTTGTTGAAATTTATTGGATTGTGATGTATGATAATTTTGAGGATTGTGATGATGTTGGTGAATGATGATGTTGAATAATGATAATTGATTGTGATGCTATAGGAGTGATGTGATAGTGTTGTAAGTGATGAAGGGTGTATATGAAGAATTAGATTGTGTAAATTATTGGTAGGAGAATATTGAAGTGGAATTATAGATTTGAGTTGAATTATGGAGAAAGGGTTGAATGAACTAAGTGTGGAAGTGATGAAAGTACAATGGAATAGTAAAGTGTAGTGTGGGGTAGTGTTTTGTGATGGATTGGGTATGTTTTGGTTTGGTTTAGTTGTGGATTTTGGAAGTTTTGAGAACCTAGCAAATTTTTTGTAAAAATCTATTTTTGGTGAACTTTGGCGGATCATAACTTGATCGGCAGGCATTAAAATTTAATGATTTTTATCTTAAATTAAAGACGGTTTCAAGATCTTTAAAATGATATAAAGTTTGATGAAAATGGATTTTTATAGAAGAAGTTATGAGCCTTTAAAGTTTGATGTTCAAAACTGATTTTCTGCAACTTTATAAAATTTTGCAGGTCTGGAGTGGTATGCGTACGCGAACCCCTCATACGCAAGCGTACCATTCTGTTTGGTACCTATGCGTATGCGAATCCTTGTATGCGTACGCGAAATGGGCGAAATTCTATGTATGCGTACGCATAGGCCTTGCAAAATTTTAAGTATGCGTACGCATAGACCCTATTTTGTTGAAAAATAATTTTTCTTCGTTTTCAAAGGTTCTCTAACTTTATAAACTTCTTTCAAATGCTGTTTAAGAGTACTATCTAACAATTAGGTTCTAATATTATTAAAGATGAGTTAGTGATTTATTTTAGTGAAATCCTACATGAATTTTAGGGCCAGTGACTTAGGCTTTGGAAGGTTTGTGGATGAGATTAGTAAAAGTGGTGTTGTGAGGTATTTCTTTGATGAGACTTTGAGATGTGGAATGATTATATCATATTTGGGGAAACTGGAGGATTGATGTTGATAATGATGAGGTTGGAACTTGAGAACCTGGAAAAGGATGATGAATCTGTTGAATGATGAGAGTGTGCAGGGCACTATATCCCTGACGTAGCAGATTCTCTGCTACATGAGTGTGTAGGGCACTATATTTTGGCGTGGCAGTTTCTCTGTTGCAAGAGTGAGCCAGGCATTATATCTCTGGGGTGGAGTAATGACTGACAACCTTTCTGCCGCATGAGTGGGCATGGCACTATGTCCCTGGCGTAGTAGATCCTTTGCTGTAGGAGTGAGTCGGACACTATATCCATGGGATGCACATTATATGATAGTGTGCAGGACACTATATCCCCTGGCGTGGCAGGAAAGGCAATATCACTGGAGATGTGTCGGGTTAGCATTTTGAACCGACAAATGATATCACGAGTCAAATAGGATAGGCATTCATCATATGCATCTTTTACCTGCTTGCTTGCTTTGATTACTTGAGTTATGCCTATTTGAATAATATGTCTAAATGCTAGTTGGCTTACCTGTTATACATGGATATTAATTGTGCTTTACTTGTATGCATTAAATGTGATTTACTGGCATTGAGGAGGATCAGGAGGCGGTGGCGATGGATCACATGGAGGTTAGGTTGGCAAAGGCTGGCAAAGGTTGTGGGATTCAGCTGTGTGATTAGTATTAGCTAGAAATCCCGTAAGTTTAGATAACCCTGTTTATGGTATTGGGTTTAAGTTAATTTTTTTGTTAAGCTTGAATATCTATTGATGTGAAGTTCTAGGATTGCCTTTGGCGTCCCGGAACCTTATGTCTTATATATTGAACATTGTTACCATATTGAGAACCTCCGGTTCTCATACCATATGTTATTGTTGTTTTTTAGATACAGGTTGCAACCCACCACGGTGAGTTTGCGGATATGGTGACAGAGCGGAGTATGATCTTTCTTATGTTTTATTTCACTTTACTTTTGTTGTAGTTATTCTCTCACCTTTTGTATATTTAACTTTGTTGCCTTAGAGGCTTTATTTCTGAAAACCTTTGAGAGATAGGTTGTTGTTTTAAACTTCAAAACTCTGTTGTATTCAGTTTGACTAGCCAGCCTAAACTCCGCAAGTCGTGACTAGTCCTCTCTTTAGTATATTAAACTTATATATATACATCTTGTTCATTTTAATTATTACCTTGTGTATCCTGGAGCTATCTACAAGGTTTTATATATATTATGGCTCGTTCTATTCGTACTTATGCATTTAGTTATCGTGTGTGAACGTTTCGCGTTTCGTAATTTCGCTTTATGCAATTTGTGCTTTTATTCATTCATCGGACTTCTAATATTACTATTTCTTCCTATATATTATATATATAATATTATATGGACTTTAGAACTATCGTAATACTTTGTTATCTTTCACTTTACGACACTGAGATAAAGTTTAGGATACTGAGTGCTACACCCTAGTCAATCTGTAACTGATTTTGGGGGGTCGCTCTAGTATACAAATGCATATAGATATACAGAGATTCTGATTTACATGCTGCCTGATAGATACGTGGTTTGTATATGGTTGCAATGTGTTAGATGTTGTCCCTAAATGTGGCTTTTGACTAATCAGCCGAGTCACGATTATTCCAAACGCCATCTACATCAATTGAGCTCCGTTGAGTGGAGGAACTTGGGCCTCATTTGTTTTGTTCATATGAAATATTTACCCAACTTTTTAAACTCACAAAAACTAGTAAAATTATGAGTTAGGAATAAATAGAAGGCATACAATTTGGTTAAAGAAAATTTGTGCTAGTTAGAGGTGAATTTTTATTTTGATAAAAAATAGAAAAAGATGAATTTTACTTTTAAAAATATTTTCAGGGTGAGAATTGAGATGCTAAACTTGGATTTATATATTTCTTTACAGGTGAACTAAGATTATGACTAATTTTCTATAAACTGACCTCTCTTATTTTTCATCTAAAGTTGTGTATTATTTTTATTTGAAAATTAAGTAAGTACATACAAATTTGGCTAACAAATATAAGAAAAAGAAAGAGAAGAACTAAATAAAGATTAAGAGTTGATAGAATTTCGTTGTTGTTAAATTTTGTCTTATTAATCTTTCGAATAGAGTGACTGAATTTGTTTGACAGATATTGCTATGCATTATCAATTGATCCTATGAACATGGAACAATTAATAAGTAATAACTACATTTAATTTGCATCAACATTTAAAAAGAGTAAAATAATTTTTTAGGATTAAAACTTTTTAATTGTAATAGAAATTAAAATTTTGAATTTAAATTTAAAAAAGCTAAAATACTCTTTTAAGATATTTTAAAATGGCCAAAATATTCTTTTATAGTCAATTTCAAAAAATAAAAATATGTTTTTAGGATCAAGATCACTTAATTTTATTAGAAATTATACATATATATATAAAGAATATTTTTCTCTTTTTTTTTTGTTCTTCACTAAAAAGTCTTGTCATTTCTAATAATTCTCCTTCTGAATCTATATTAAACTAACATCTCTCTTCTCACATTTAGGGGTGTTTATGGGCCAGGTGAAATCGTGTTTTATATGACCTAGATCCGGTTCGAAATATATGCTTGGTCTATTTGTTAGACTCGAATCCGACCCTAAACCCGATAAAACCTATACACTTTCGGGTCACGATTATATCGGGTAAAAACTTGATGAAAACCGGGTCGTTAACATTACATTACTTTCATACCTTCTTGTAAGCTAGTATGTGAAAATATCCAAATTTTCAAGACTCCAACCATTATTTGACATAGTAAAATTCACTTAGAAAAATATAACAAGAACTAACCATTCTCTAAAATTAAAGCATAACCATAATCAATACTAATATTATCTAATAACACCAAATATTTAAATCAATACAAATAACACAATATTATGTATTAGTCTAAAGTCTTATGCATTTTAAACATAAAACATTAACTTATAGTCTTATAATGACTAATAACACAAAATATTAAGATTTACAATACTTAAATTCCACATAAGAATAACCATCATCCATCACTAATAACACAAAATATTAATTGTGTATGATGACCGGACCACCGAACCGAATTTGGGTGACCCGAATTATGATTCGGACCCGACATGAAATAATGATCGGGTCTATTTTTAAAACTTTTATCTGACCCTAAACCCGATAAAATCATACCAAATTAGTTCTTAAAGTGTTCGAGACCGAACCAAATCTTCGAACAGGATCGAACCATGCACACCCCTACCCACATCCATTAACATGCGCAATATTATGAATTTTTAACCCATTTATAAACTTATTAAGTCCAATCCTTATGGTCCAGTGCTCCAATAGAACGAAACCCAATAGAACCCAACATGAATTTGAAGCTGTCATGTCCACTCAGTTGCGGCTCCATTTAAACTCAGCCCTGACGCCGAAGAGCCTTAGCTCAGATGGCATTTCACCCCTTCCCACCACTAAGGTCTAGAGTTCAAACTTTAGAAGATGTATTTGAGAGAAAAAATATGATAAATGTGTGAGAAGTGTGTGAGTATGTTGTGTACCTAAGATTAGAGGTTGTCCAATCCATTAGGATACCTAAGATTGAAATTGTTCAATTTACTGACAAAAAAAAAAAAAACTCAGCCCTGATAATATTACAGCAACCTCTACCAATCTTTCCACGTGTCAAACTGACATTGAATGATTGAAAATATCTTCATCTTTACATCTGTATGCTATAACGGCCTTGATTTTGATACCCAATTAACTAATCTAAAGTATTAACATAATCTAATTCCAAACTCTCCTTAATTCAATCGTCCATGTTAACCTTCAAGCTAAACAAAATATGAATGGTTCTTTGTCTTAATCTGGATTTATTTAAATGGACTTTTAAAAAAAATTTAAGTTATTAAAAATAATTTTTAAAAAAATAAAAATAATTTGATATATATTTTGATATTTTATTTATAAGAAACTGATTGTCCAAGTATGTATAAAAATTTTGTTAGTTTTTTTTTATTCACTCACATTTTGCATATATTTCAAATTATAATTTGAAAATCCAATTATTACATAATTGATTAAATATTGATTTTTTTATTTTAAATTGTTTAAAAAATTGCCTTTCATTTATTTCTTTTAATTCTAATAGCCATTGATCTCTCTTTAATTTTTTTTATAGAGACCAATTTTTTTGAAATGTTTATCTCTTTTTTGTATATAGCAAAAAATATTTAAATATTTTTAATTATATGTTTTAAATAGGAACAAAATGCGTAAAAAAAAATATGCCGTATAATAAGAGTAACATTTTTACAACAAAAAAAAAAATCACATTTAATAACATCAATTAACAAGATAAATATGCGGCTAAAATAAAAATTCTCTTAATGAACTCTAACTCTTCTCTCTCTTATATGATAAACGCCAACCAGAAAAAGAGGACCTAGTACCAATAAGTACAAAAAAAGTCAAAATAAATAAGAAAGTCATGAATGACAGAAGATGAAAAGTAATGAAGGAAAGAAAAAGAATCCCATAAAAGGGAATGGTGATAAAGGCACGAATCGAACATTTAGAACTAAGAACTAAGATGTTAATATCATGCCAGTCGTAACAATCTATCTTCCAGCATATCATTATTATATTAGAAACTAGTGTAGTAACCCGTGTGATGTAGAGACAAAATTTATGCATATAATTATGAATTAATTGAAACAAATTAAAAAATAACTGTTGATGACTATAAACATAGAGAATATTTGGAGAAGTGAATAACGATATATAATAATTGTTTAAAATAATTAAAAGTTATGATTAATAATATTATGTATACATATTGTGTTAGGAAATTATTTTAATTTTTTAATTTGTTTGTAGGTAATATCATAGTTTTGAAAATCGGATCGGACCGGCCGGTTCAACCGGGAAAATCGAAAACCGGTTATCTAGCCGGTCCGGATAATGTGAAAAACCATCTAGCAAAAAACCGGTGAAAAAATTGGTCGAATCGACGGTTAATCGGCGAACCGGAAGAACCGTCTAATTTTTTTGCGGTTCAATGGTTTGCAAATTCGGACGCCAAACGACGTCGTTTTGGCATTTTAAAAAAAAAAAGGAGAAAGGCGTTCACGAAAGTCTCCCTCTCCTAACTCCAAAGCCACTAACCCTAATCTGAGAAACCCCCCCCCTTTCTTCCCCTTTCTTCCCCTTTCCCCTAACCTAATTGAGCGTTCGGCGAGCCCGCCTCCTCGTCGCCACCCACCAACCATCGACAGCAACAGCGACCACCATCGGCCGAGCCCGCCTCCTCGTCGCCACCCATAACCATCGACAGCAACAGCGACCACCACCGGCCGAGCCCGCCTCCTCGTTGCCACCCACCAACCATCGACAGCAACAGCGACCACCACGACAGCAACACCGACCACCACCGGCCGAGCCCACCTCCTCGTCGCCGAACGTCACCTAGCCGGCTAGCCCGCCTCCTTCTGAATTCGGTAAGACTCTGTTCTTTCACCTATGCTTCTTGATTTTGATTTTCTGAGGTTCTGATCTTGTTCTGTGAGCTCGCCTGTTCTATGCTGCCTTGTTGATTTTGGATTTTGATTTTCTGAGGCTATTTTGATTTAGCTGCTTCTGTTTTGCATTGCTGCTTCTGTTAGCTGCTTCTGTTTACTGTTTTATTATTTTCATCATTGCTGTTTTTGATTTAGCTGCTTCTGTTAGCTGTTTCTGTTTTGCATTGCTGCTTCTGTTAGCTGCTTCTGTTTGCTGTTTCATTATTTTTATCATTGCTATTTTTGATTTAGCTGCTTCTGTTTTGCATTACTGCTTCTGTTAGCTGTTTCTGTTTTGTATTGCTGCTTCTGTTAGCTGCTTCTGTTTGCTGTTTCATTATTTTCATTATTGCTGTTTTTGATTTAGCTGCTTCTGTTTTGAATTGCTGCTTCTGTTAGTTGTTTCTGTTTTGCATTGCTGCTTCTGTTAGCTGCTTTTGTTTGTTGCTTCATGATGAATATTTTGATTATTTTCATGATTTTCTGAAGTTATTTTCTGGTCTTTGATTTTCTGATTTTTATAGATGGAACAATCACAAAGTAACCCACAGCCACAAGATTCTCAAACTGGTTCATCCAGAGGTAAATCTGATCCAGCTTGGCAGTATTTTATAGTGAAGTATGACAAAAATAACAAGGCTCAATTTACATGTATTTTTTGATGATGGTGGCTTTGGATTACCTATTTATGATGGAGATGTTGGAACACTTAATGATAATTATGATTTTTGATGAGTTGCACCTTTGATTAGTTGAAAACTTGCTAGTAATTGTATCTTTTGAATGTAGAACATTATGGGTTTGTCATTATGTACGTTTTATTTTTTGTTTAGTTATAAACTTTGAAGTTTGAAGTTGTTTGTGAACCTCTAATCTTAAATAATGGATAATTTATTATGTGAAATATTAAATTTTATTTAGTTAGAAATTATTGAATTTATATACTTAAGATTATTTTAAGTTTTTTAATAATTTTATTTAATATTTAATTAAACCGGTTGAACTCCGGTCGAACCAGTAAACCAGTGACCTCACCGGTTTATTGACCGGTCCGATTCTCGCAACCTTGGGTAATACATATATTAATTGTAATCACAAATTATGCTATTTCAAATTAAATGACTTATATAATGATAATCTCATTTATTGTTATAAATGCTAAATTGAATAAGTCATTATTATTTTTGATTTAGAATTAAATGAGAATAAAATCAGATATTATCTTTTGTTCCTTAGATAATTATCTTTTTGAATTTTAGATATATTATCTTTTGGGCTTTAGATATTATTTTATTTGAGTTTAAGGGTTTAATGGGTGCCATGCTCAAATATAAATAGACCTTCAAAGTTTCGGTCCCCAATATACCAAAGCTGCCTTTGTTGCTCTTTCCCCATCAAAAGAGTTACAGTTCAGCCACCTAGGAATACAGAAGGCTTTGGTTGAGAAAGATCGAAAGAACCACAAAATCTAAATTATTCCATCAATTTCTAACTCTTATGAATAAAGGTACGTTTCTACATTATGTTATATTTTTGATGATTCAATATGAATGATCTGAAATATTGAAATTAATTTATTCCAACAAGTGATATCAGAGCCATTCATAATTTAGTCATCGAAAATATTCAGTTTTATTTTTCTTTTGCTGGATTAACATATATATGCACGTTCCTGTTACATTATGATATTGAGTAAAGGAATATACATATATATATGTATCATATACGTGTCCGTTAGTATATATGCCTTTAAGCATTGTTCCTCATATATATAATGTGTCGTTGTTTCAGCTGCCTTTTGGTATACATATACTATTTAGTCATAGACACATATATATATTTTATATGAGACAGTCTTTTTTTTTTTATTATTTAGTTTGGCAGAATTTTTTTTATATAATAAGCAGTAACTTGATTTATTTTAAAATATTGATAAAGTATTGTTACATTTTAATTTTTTTGGATTTAATTCTATGTGCTATTAATTTAATACAAATTAATAGATTATCCTTTTAGGATATAAGGATTATTAGACGCATCTATTTTATAAAGATTTGGTTTTGAAATAAATTGATTGAACATTATACTGTCAAAATAGCCTCTTTTGTGAAAATTGATTTATTCAAAACATTAGGAATATGTTGATATGTAATTCATGCGAATATTGGTCAGCCCAAAGGAAGGTCTGTATTTGGCCGAATTACAGACACATATTGATGGTAAATAAATATTTGGGTACCTGATAAAGAATAAAGTAATACTTATTATTTATGCGAACAATAATCGGCCCAAAAGAAGTTTATTGTTTGGCCAAATAATAAGCATTGCACACTTTTGTTTATTTTCTATTAATTATGCGGTCAATAATCGGCCCAAAGGAAGGTTATTGTTTGGCCAATTAATAGAAAATATATGCGGTAATAAATAGATTGCGAAATTTAAGTTTCCATGTGCGCATTGAGTCGGTCCAAAGAAAGGCTTAATGTGTGACAGGAATTTTGACAATATTTGATTACTGCAATGAGAGTATCACTTACAGTTAATTTTTCTATCCAAAGATTGAAAATTAATGTTGTTCTAGATATCTCAATATGAATTTTTCCCATTATTTGACTAATATTTACTGCATGTTTATTTGTTCTAAACCAGAAACTATGGCTTTAACTACCAATATTTCTGCACAAATTAGCAGTATTTCTATGCTGAATGGTTCAAACTTTAAAGTTTGGAAGGATATCGTGGAGATTGTCCTCGGTTGTATGGATCTAGATATTTCGAGAGCAGAAACCCACTTCCACTTCGGAAAACCTCAATGAGGTTAAAATAGAGAAGTGGGAGAGATCCAATCGAATGAGCATTATGATCATGAAACGCTCAATTCCTGAGGCATTTCGGGGCTCAATTACTGAGGATAAAGAGGCCAAACAGTTCCCAAAAGATGTTAAAAAATTCTTTACTAAGAATGAAAAGGTGAAGGCAAGTAGCCTTTTGAGCAAACTTGTCTCCATGAGGTATAAAGGTAAAGGGAACATAAGAGAGTACATTATGGAAATGTTTCATCTTGCTTTAAAATTGAAAGCACTAAAGTTAGAGTTGTCTGAAGATTTACTCGTACATTTCATTTTGATTTTTCTTCCTGCACACTTTGGGCAATTCAAAGTGAATTATAACACTCTGAAGGATATTTGGTCCTTAAATGAGCTTATATCTCACTGTGTGCAAGAAGAAGAGAAGCTACAGTAAGATAAGACTGAAAGTGCTCACATGGCTTCATCTTCTCAGTATAAAAGAAAGCGTAATACTACTGCGGATGTGCCTTCTCAGCAGAAAAAGGCTAAGAAACAGGATCAAGTTTCAACCTGTTTCTTCTGTAAGAAGGTGAGACACATGAAGAAGGATTGTACCAAATATGCCACCTGACATGTAAAGAAGGGTATAATTCTTACTTTCGTTTGTTCTGAGGCTAGTTTAAGTTATGCACATGTTGATACTTGGTGGGTAGATTCTGCTGCTACTACTCATGTAAATGTTACTATGCAGGGTTGCCTATGGAGCCGTCCACCAAGTTATGCTGAAAGATACATCTAGTGGTAGACGGCAATATAGTTGCAGTCGAAGCTATAGGAACCTTTAGATTATGTTCCACGAGTGGATTTTACTTGGATTTATTAGAGACATTTTATGTACCGTCATTTAGACGGAATTTGGTTTCTGTTTCTTGTTTGGACAAATCAGGTTATATTTTGTTCGTTCGGGAGACAATAAAGTCAGTCTCTTCTATAATTCGAATAATATTTGCTCTGGTCATTTGGTGGATAATCTATATAGACTGGACTTAAATTCCTATAATAATGAAATACTGCAAACGAGTACAAAACAAAAACTAAATGAGAATTCGGCATCATTATGGCATAAATGCCTAGGTCATATCTCTAAACAGAAAATTCAAAGGCTCGTGTCGGATGGAATTCTTGGACCCCTAAATTTGGCGAATTTTGAAGTCTGCATTGAGTGCATAAAGGAGAAAAAGACAAACGAAAGAAAATTAAGTGCCGAGAGAGCTAAAAATGTCTTAGAACTGATACATACTGATATTTGTGGCCCATTCTCTACTGTCTCTTAGAATGGACAACAGTATTTTTATTATTATTATTATAATTATCATTCAATTATATGAAATCTTTCATTCTTATTATCCTTTGGACATTGACGCAAGATTGTGGACATATGTATATTAGGAGTTTTTCAACGAAATTTTATGAATTTTTTATCTTGTCACGTGAAGCATCACAATTAATATATATATTTCGTGTTATTAAGTTATAATTATCTCAGTTTTAATTATGTTATATTTTTTTAGTGATTTAATATGGATGATATGAGTTAATAAAATAATTTATTTCAACAAATGGTATCTGAATCATCTATAATTGAATCATTAAAAAATTAATAAATTTATTTTTGTTCGTGTTCGATGTTTTCGATTTAGATAAATCTATGATGTTTCTATTTTCTTGCGTAAGAGCAGATTTCAATATTTATTATTGGAATGATATTATATACATTGAATAAAAAAAAAGACCGTCTCATATAAAATATATATATGTGTCTATGACCAAATAGTAATGTATACCAAAAGGCAGCTGAAACAACAACACATTATATATATGTGGGACAATGCTTAAAGGCATATATACTAAGTTACTAACGGACACGTATATGATACATATATATGTATTGGAAATATTTTAAGTGCATCAGAGAGTACTACTGGTACACCAGTTGTTTTAACCGTTGATTTCAATTAATATATTTTATATTTTTTTTTATAATTTAGATCAACGGTTAAAATAATTGGTGCACCGATACTCCCGGTGCACTTGAAATACTTCCTATATGTATATTCCTTTACTCAATATCATAATGTAACAGGAACGTGCATATATATGTTAATCCAGCAAAAGAAAAATAAAATTGAATATTTTCGATGACTAAATTATGGATGGCTCTAATACCACTTGTTAGAATAAATTAATTTCAATATCCTAGATCATCTATATTGAATCATTAAAAATATAACATAATGCGAAAGCGTACCTTTACTCATAAGAGTTAGAAATTGATGAAAGAATTTGGATCTTGTGGTTCTTTCGATCTTCTTCAACCAAAACCTTCTGTATTTCTAGGTGGCTAAACTGTAACTCTTTTGATGGGGAAAGAGCAACAAAGGCGGCTTTGGTATATTGGGGACTGAAGGTCTATTTATATTTGAGCATGACACCTATTAAACCCTTAAAGCTAAATAAAATAGTATCTAAAGCCCAAAAGATAATATATCTAAAATCCAAAAAGATAATTATCTAAGGAACAAAAGATAATATCTGATTTTATTCTCATTTAATTCCAAATCAAAAGTAATAATGACTTATTCAATTTAGCATTTATAACAATAAATGAGACCATCATTATATAAATCATTTAATTTAAAATAGCATAATTTGTGATTACAATTAATATATGTATTGCCCACAAATAAATTTGAATATTAAAATAATTTCCTAACAAATTGTTGTTAAATGTTTATATATAATGGGAAGAAATTAATTTATGTACAATCAGAGAAAAAGACTGGTAGAATGGTGCTTCAATAAAAGTATGAGAGTAAGTACTCCTAATACTCTATAATCTATCTATGTCTAATATAAGGCGGGATAAAGTTAGACAACCTCATGTTGAAAAAGATCCACGAATTTGGAATTGGGAAGCGTATCTCCGATTGGAGAGTGAATCATTCACAATTTTTGTGGATAATTTACCTAGCAATGTTTCAAAGAATGAATTGTTTCATATGTTCAAGTGGACAGAAAGGATAAATGACTTCTATTTAGCACGTAAGGAGAAGTATGGCCGGATCCATCTGTTTGCTTTTATTAGGTATACTACCAAAGGAGGTTCTTTAAAGGCCATCAAGGAGATGAATGGAATGCGATTAAGGAGCAAAGAGATCTTTGTGGGTGAGGCTAAGTACAGGAGGAGGATTGATGTCCAGGGAAAAACCACTACACACGATGAAGATGTCAGGGAGTCTCCTGATGAAAAAAAATAATAATAAAAAAAAGAATATTGAGGTGAACGAGAAAGAGAGAGTTGTCTTGGAACACCATAGAAGTGAAGAACTAGAAATTCAGAAGGAACCGTTGGAGGTGGGATGAGATGCGGTAGTAATGATGCCACATGGACTACGGGAGGCAGAGCATGACAAGGATAGAAAGGTATTTGCTGTTGAGGATTTGGATGAGTGGCATGAGGGTTTTTTGAAAACGCGAACGGATAATCCTTTGATGTATCCGGCAGTTATGGTGAGTGAGAAATCTATGGAATCTCAAACAATCAGCAATGAAGCAATCTCTGAAAGAATAGAGACTTGGGAATACAGGGATAAACGGAAAGAAGGGGTTGATCTGGTGTTGAACAAAAGTTTAGTTAGGGCTGAGTTGAAGCATATAAGGCCCAATATGTTAGTGGGGTGTAGCGACGAAGTGGCTGTGTGGTGCGACGAAGAGTACGTCATTATGCATTTTAAAAGGGCCTCCTTGTTGGCTGCTGTGGGCGACGGTGATGAGAGGGCGTGGCTAGTCATGGAGTTTGCGGGGTTAATGCCACGGTGAACAGCGGCGACGAGGCAGATCTGGGAGCAGTGTGGAAGTCAGCTGCTAGTGGCGGAGGTGATAATGTCCATGCTGAACTTGATGGCGTGGAGGGCAAGGAGGAGCGTGAAGCCCCTTATACACCCGACGAGCAGAATCAAGCCGGAAAAGAGATTGGCGGAGGTGCGGAGAATTGTTCGAACAACACAGCGGAGAAAAATATTCTACCAGGTGTAGTTAATGAGATCTACGCTAGTTTGAACGAGAGTGGTAAGCAGCATGTTGGCATATGTCTGATGAGGGGTGATGCAGTATAAGATTCAGATTTAGAGAATGAGAATACAATGGTGTAGGAAATTGGGTTGGATGATGAAAGGGCTGTAAGAAACTTCGAAGATTTGGAGGACTTAGAGCAGGATGCAGACGGTGAAACTAATCAATGTAGAACCTATGCACAATTACTCAAGAGGGGGGGGGGGTGAATTGAGTATTGCAACAACAATGAATCTTTTTGCGAAAGTTAAAGACAATATACAAAAGTGTTATTGTACTAGTATTTTTCCAAGAGCTTAACTCAATTGCTAAGCATTTATAAGGAGCTTTTACTTTCCAATAGACACCAACTCAAATAAATTGATCAAGCTTTTCACCAATCGGACTTAAGCTATTCCTTAAGTACTTACGAAGCTACTTTTCGATCACAATTTATTTGCTCAAAGGTAAAAGACAATAATATAGAAGAGATGAGTTTGGAGAGATGCAAACGCTATTTAGAGTGGTTCGGCACAATCCTTGTCCTACGTCCACTTTCTTTCTCAATCGCTATTGAGAAGTTCCACTATTGCCAAGCTTCAAGGTGCTCGCGCAAAACCTTTTACAATCCGAGTCCTTAGTTTCTAACACCTCACGGTATATGATCACCACTCGTATACTAACCCACTCCACTTAGAGATTCCTTCTCTAAGATTTGCCTTGAGTACTTAGTATACTTCTTTGGTATCCTCACCGACTATAGTGTTTATAACTCTTGACTCAACCTTGGAGATCACACTCCAATTTACAAAGTGTTACAAGAAAACAATTCTCAAAGAATTGTTGAGATGAAATGAGTACTCTCTAGAAGAGTGTATGATTACAAGTTTAGCACTATTGAACCAATTGATATTGCTCTCTCAAATTGTGTATTATAACACCTTAAAAATGTGTAGAATGAAAGAATATGAACAAGATAGTTTGCAAATACTCACGTGTATGAAATAAGGCTTCAATCCATCTATTTATAGACTCCCCAAACCTTAGAAACGTTGGGGAGTTAATGGGATGGAGCCGTTTTGTCAAAACTAGCCGTTTTTTATGTTTTTGAATCATTTGCATCGATGCATAACACTTTGCATCGATGCAAATGTGTCTTTGAAGCTGAAACTTGAATTTTCAGCTAGGTTGCATCGATGCAAGATGAGTGTGCATCGATGCAAACCTTAAAGAATGGCTTAAAATCACTTCAAAATACTTAGGATTGATCTCAAACTTTGTTGGAGTCAATTCCTATGCTTTTGTACCTTTGAAAACAAGTTTTTAAACCATTTGGCTAGCATCGAATTGCAAGATGTGCATCAAAACATTTTGTGAGTGTGTGTTGAGAGATTTAGCAATTGGTTCTTAACAAGAAGTTACCTAAGTCCTAAGACACTATACTTGTCTTCAAATGTTGTGGACTTGAGTTTCTTGTTGTTGTTGTGTTGCTTTCAACTCTTCATTCCTCAACGTTGAATGTTGGTTGATCTTTCAACATGCTTGTTCATTCAAGTTATTTGTTGGTTTGTCTTTCATGTCGTTTGTTGGTTTGTCATTCATCAAAACCTACGAATACAAACTTCGCATACAAGCAACATGATTTACAATTTCCCCCTTTTTGATAATGACAAACCAATTTTGAGGATATGCATTTATAAATGATTTTGAAAGCAACAATAATGCAATTTGTTTTATAGAAAGCTTTGGAGAAGACTTCACAAAAAAATTTTTTGCAGGAGTTCCCCCTAAATATGTGCATTTGTTCCCTTAAAGGGCGTTTATCAAAGAAGACGATTTAGATATCAAAAGTTTTTGCTTAGCGGAAGTCTTTTTGAAATCATTGTTTCGCAAACTTATTTCTTCTTTTCAAATCCTCAAACTTCTTCTTTTTCAAAAGTTCAAAACTTCAAATATCCTCAAACTTCTTCTTTTTCAAAAGTTCAAAACTTCAAATATCCTCAAACTTCTCTTCCCCCTTTTGACATTATCAAAAAGAAAGGAGTTTGAAATGAGTCATAGAAGCATGCATAAAACAATGAATTTTTTTTTTTTAAGTTCAATTTCTTTATTAATTTCAAGGATGAGATATATTAAAGCATGCATAATTCCCCCTAAATAAGTGAAATATATTAAAGCATGCACATTAACTTAAAATAGGGGTACCAATCCTATTTTGAGTTATTCACCAAATAAGCATACAAGCATTAATCATTAAACAAATTTATGAAGGAAATATCAAAGTATTTAAACCATAATAGAAATCCTTAGCTTACTAGGAGTTAGTTTAACAGTTCATATAATCAAATAAACATAAAGCAATAAAAAATGACTTGATGAAGAGGAGACAATCAATCTTGGTCTTCATCATCATCAGTATCCTCTTCATATGGTAGGTGGATCTCGAAATGCTCATATAAGTCATCAATACGACGATCCAAGCGACTCGTGCGATGATCTACACGAGACACACGACGATTAAGTGCTTCAAGTTACCTACCATGCTCTACGTCAATCCTTTGGATGTTTTGGTTGATGGATTGTAATTCTCTCATTACATCAACCAAGGAGGGTGGTTCTTGAGCTTGAGGTGCTTGTGGAGGAGCTTGCTCTTGAGGACCTTGTTCATCAACATTTCTTCTTCCCATTTTGTTGAGAATATGAGTGTTGATACAAGATTGAGGTGGTACTTCCTTGGCAATCTCATTTGATACATCAATACCAACATAATCAAAGACTTTAGACCATAGGCAAAGGAATCCTAATCCACCATTCCTATCCTTCATCTTGAGCCTAATCATATGTTGTACTATAAAGTATGGCCAATTAATCTTAATCCCATTCATCATAGCCCACATGACAATCAAATCTTCATCATTTACATTCGCATGCCCGGATATTCTAGGTTGCAATACATAGGTGACTAGATATAACAAAGTTCTATGTTCCGCACTCATTGAATTGCAACTAATTTTGGAATGAGCTCCTTGTACAAGATTGAACAAATGCATGGCATTGTCCTTTGAATAATCCCATTCATCAATTGGGGTTTTACCACCTTGAAACAAGTCACCTTGATTTGGCAACTCCCAAATGGTGGCTAACTCATCACCATCTAGCCTATAATCCTTTCTTCCTATCTTGAAGAATAATATGAAACTTGATTCATCTTCCTCATCAATCTCAATCATGAGTGTACTATAGGCTATGGCAACTAAATCCGGATAAAATTTACTCTTAATTTGAACAAAAATTCATGAGGCCTTGATGAACTAGAATAGCCTTAAGAGTATCAAAGTTATGAATGACAAGAAGGGTCGGATCCAAATACCTTGGAGGAATTTCCTTTCTTCCGGCGAGCCTTACCTCATAGAATTGAAGATCTTCATTAGAAGCAAAGTACCTTGCCAAAGGATGATTATTTGGAGGTGGAACCACACTTGAAGAGCCTTTTGACTTCTTGATGGTTCTCTTGATTCTAGGCATTGTGGATGATTTTGTTTTATGGGTTTTGTAGAGGAGAATGTGGGGACTTCAAATATGTAATTTGTTTGTAGTGGGTATCTAAGTTTTGTGAGTTGTATGAAGCTATATGTGAGCTTGTTTTGGAGGTTATGGAGGTTTGAATGTGGGGATATGAGTTGTGAGGTTGAAGATGATGAAAAAGTGGGGTTTTGTTGCTCAAAAATGCCAAATTCACGTATTTTTGTGCAATTTGGTCGTGTTTGCATCGATGCAATAGGCTTTGCATCGATGCAACATGCATCATTTTGCCCAAAAACACCAAATTTTCATCCTTTGGTGGTTCTTTCTTTAATCCTTTGAGTTCCATCATGTATATACTCACTTAAACTATTATAAACTTCGATTTGTTGATCCTCCATTGTTTATAATCTTCAAATTCTTCAATCTACCTCAAGATTAATCACTCATTCATCAACTCATAAACCTACAAAACAATGGCTAATTGGATATCTCCAATGCTTAAGTTAGTAAGAGATACAAAAATAGTAATATAAATGCAATGAATTCAAACAAATCATATTAGATTAGAATCCAAGATACCAAGTTCATTTCGGATGTTAAAAAAACTTTCTTTACATAAAGGTTTAGTGAAGATGTCCGCTAGTTGTTTACTAGTTTCGACAAATTCAATAACCACATCACCCTTTTCAACATGGTCTCTTATGAAGTGATGTCTAATCTCAATATGCTTGGTTCTTGAATGTTGAACCGGATTCTTGGTTAAATTTATTGCACTAGTATTATCACATTTGATAGGAATGTGATCAAGCATGAGTCCATAGTCCACAAGTTGTTGTTTCATCCATAAAATTTGGGCGCAACAACTACCGGCGGCTACATACTCGGCTTCGGCGGTAGACAAGGCTACACTTACTTGTTTCTTACTATGCCATGAAACAAGAGAGTTTCCTAGCAAGTGACAAGTGCCGCTAGTGCTTTTCCTATCCAATTTGCAACCGGCAAAATCGGAATCGGAATAACCAATCAAATCACAAGTGGATCCTTTTGGATACCACAATCCAACATTTAATGTTCCTATGAGATACTTCATAATCCTTTTCACCGCACTTAAGTGAGATTCCTTAGGATTAGCTTGGTATCTCGCACACATGCATACACTAAACATGATATCTGGCCTACTTGCCGTTAGATAAAGTAATGATCCTATCATGCCTCTATACTTCTTTACATCTATGTTTTTACCTTGTTCATCTTTGTCAAGGTAGCAAGTAGTGCTCATTGGTGTGTCCATTGCCTTAGCATTGTCCATTCCAAATCTTTTGAGCAATTCCTTGCAATATTTGGTTTGGCCAACGAAAGTTCCTTCTTTTCCCCTTTCGAAACATCACCAATGACGTTGTCTAGAGGATGATCCTTTGAAGTACGCCAGTCCTTTGGAAGTGCATTTATTTGTGCTTGTGATGGTTCAATTTCTTCAACTTGAACAATATCCTTTGTTGTAGAGGCTTCATTTAAATCTTTTTCTTTGTCTTCACCATTCAAATTTAGTGAATCAAAGTTTTCTACATTTTCATCAAAATCTTTTCTAGCACAACAACGGTTAGTTTCATCAAAAGCGACATGAATACTTTCTTCCATAGTCATGATGCGTTTATTATATACTCTGAAAGCTTTGCTAGTTAAAGAGTAGCCTAAGAAGATTCCTTCATCAGCCTTAGCATCAAATTTTCCTAAGTTATCTTTTCCATTATTTAGAATAAAGCATTTACAGCCAAAGACGTGAAGGTGAGAAATATTTGGCTTTCTTCCTTTGTACAATTCGTACGGTGTTTTCTTAAGAATAGGTCGAATGATAATCCTATTCATAACATAACATGCGGTACTAACCGCATCCGCCCAAAAGTACTTAGGAATATTAGCCTCATTGAGCATGGTTCTCGCCATTTCTTCTAAATGACGATTTTTCCTTTCAACCACACCATTTTGTTGTGGTGTTCTAGGAGAGGAAAAATTATGCTCAATGCCATTTTCTTCACAAAAAGTTTCAAAAAGATTGTTTTCAAATTCTCCACCATGATCACTTCTAATAGATGATATATGCAAATTCTTTTCATTTTGAATAACTTTGGCTAATCTTTTGAATGCTCGAAATGCATCACTCTTGTTTGCTAGGAACAAGGTCCATGTAAATCGAGAGTAATCATCAACAATAACTAAAGCATAGTAATTGCCACCAAAGCTCATAATCCTAGAAGGACCAAATAAATCCATGTGCAAAAGTTGTAATGGCCTTGTTGTTGAAACAATGTTTTTGGATTTAAAAGAGGCCTTTACTTGTTTTCCCTTTTGACATGCGTCGCAAAGGACGTCTTTTTCAAAACGTAGCTTTGGTAAGCCAATTACTAACTCTTTAGAGACCAACTTGCCAAGATGATCCATGTTAGCATGAGCTACTCTACGATGCCATAACCAAGTTTCATCATTTTTACTAACAAGGCATTTCACATCATTTGAGAAAACTTCATCTAGATTAATCATGTATACATTGTCAACACGGTGCCCAATTAGCACAATTTCATTAGTGTCTTGCCTTTTTATCAAACAACATTTTGAATCAAAGGTGACTAAGTTTCCTTTGTCACAAAGTTGGCTAACACTAATGAGATTATGTTTGAGACCTTTGACAAGTATAACATTATCTATGGAGGTAGAAGAATTTTTACCAACTTTTCCAACGCCGATTACTTTGCCGGTGTTGTTGTCTCCATAGATCACGTTTCCTCCGTTTGTAGGCTCTATTGCGGTGAACTTTGATTCATCGCCGGTCATGTGTTTGGAGCATCCACTATCAACATACCAATTTGTATCCTTAGCTCCAACACGTACCTACAAAACAATTAAAATTGGGATTTAGGTACCCAAGTGAATTTGGGTCCTTGAAGGTTAGTATGAGCATAATGCCCATAAGGTGCCCATCTCGTATCTTGACTACGAAAGTTTATATGTTTAATTCTAGTAAAGCATACGGGTGCTATATGACCTACTTTATTACAATAATGACATATGACATTTGGATTATGCATCCTATGCATGTTTCTAAATGGTTGCCTAGGTTGTTTCCTAAATGCAACATCTTTTGATCTATATGCATTGTGATTATAATTTCTAAATGAAGCATGTTGAGGAGGATGTTTAAAGGCTTCATTCCTTTTAGGCATGCTTGCCTTTTGGGCTTGCGGTTGCCTAATAGGAGTTTTAGTATTTTTAAATTTTCCTTTTTCAAAACCTAAACCTTCCTTATTATGAACATGCTTTTGGTTTTTCAACATTTTATTTAAGTTCTTTGAAGATTCATTGAACTTAGCTAAAGTGTTCTTAAGATTTGTAATTTCATTTTCATGCATTTTACAAGATTTGTATGGATCACTACTTGTGCTACACTTATCTTTTCCAAGATTGATATTCTCGTTTTTCAACATCTCATTTTGTTTTAAAAGATCCATATTCTTTTTCTTCAGGAGAGAATAATCTTGGGTAAGTTTTGTGTACACCTCAAGTAAGGCATCATATTCATCTTGTAAATTAAAAGAAGTGGAGTTGTCATTACTAACCTTTTCTTCACTTGCCATTAAGCAAAGATTTGCAACCTCGTCGTCATCGGAGTCGGATTCATCCTCGTTCTCCCATGATATGTATGCTTTCTCCTTCTTCTTAAATTTCTTGTTTTTGTCCTCCTTTTGAAGTTTTGGACAATTGGGTTTAATGTGTCCAACTTCTCCACACTCATAGCATTTTGGTACCTTTGTTTTGCTCTTGAAGTTTTTCTTCATTGCAAACTTATTGAATCTTTTTAATAAGAGTGCAAATTCTTCATCTCCTTCTTCTTCATTATCATCACTCTCTTCTTGTAGTGATGTTGTTTTAAGGGCGAGACTTTTCTTCTTGCTTTCTTCACCTTTTTGTCTATTTAGCATAGTCATTTCATAGGTGAGAAGATTACCTCGTAGTTGATCAAATGTAAGTTGATCATAGAGCCTTCCTTCCACAATGGCGTTCACTTTGGAGTTCCATTTTGGTGTAAGGCTTGTAAGCACCTTGGTCACAATTTGTTTATCATTGTATTTTGTGCCAAGCATGCTTAGGTTGTTGAAGATCTTGGAGAGTCTTTCAAGAGCTTCTTCAATGCTCTCTTCATCTTTCATTTTAAAATTTTCCCATTCATGAACCAACATAAATACCTTTGATTCTTTAACGTGGTCGGTTCCTTCGTAAGTGATTTGGAGTTTGTCCCAAATCTCTTTAGCGGTTTCACATGTAGAGATCTTCATATAATCATGCTCGTTAAGTGCACAATGAATGAAGTTGATGGCTTTATCATTCATTGCCACTTTCTTCCAATCATCGTCACTATATTCATTTTCTCCTTTCGGTACTTGCTTTAAGACGGAGACTTCTCCTTCTTTAGCGCTTGTTGTCTTTGTAGGAATGTGATTTCCATTCTCAATCACTTTCCAAATTCTCACATCTTGAGAACGGATCCAAATTCTCATCTTATTTTTCCAATAAGAGTAATTTGTTCCGCTAAAAAGAGGAGGTCTAGCGGTTGAGTTACCTTCACTAGTGTTGTTGTTGTTAAAGCTTGTGCTTGCCATGATCTTTTCCCTTAAACGGTTAAGTCTTTCAAAGGGTTAAGCTCTGATACCACTTGTAGAACCTATGCACAATTACTCAAGAGGGGGGGGTGAATTGAGTATTGCAACAACAATGAATCTTTTTGCGAAAGTTAAAGACAATATACAAAAGTGTTATTGTACTAGTATTTTTCCAAGAGCTTAACTCAATTGCTAAGCATTTATAAGGAGCTTTTACTTTCCAATAGACACCAACTCAAATAAATTGATCAAGCTTTTCACCAATCGGACTTAAGCTATTCCTTAAGTACTTACGAAGCTACTTTTCGATCACAATTTATTTGCTCAAAGGTAAAAGACAATAATATAGAAGAGATGAGTTTGGAGAGATGCAAACGCTATTTAGAGTGGTTCGGCACAATCCTTGTCCTACGTCCACTTTCTTTCTCAATCGCTATTGAGAAGTTCCACTATTGCCAAGCTTCAAGGTGCTCGCGCAAAACCTTTTACAATCCGAGTCCTTAGTTTCTAACACCTCACGGTATATGATCACCACTCGTATACTAACCCACTCCACTTAGAGATTCCTTCTCTAAGATTTGCCTTGAGTACTTAGTATACTTCTTTGGTATCCTCACCGACTATAGTGTTTATAACTCTTGACTCAACCTTGGAGATCACACTCCAATTTACAAAGTGTTACAAGAAAACAATTCTCAAAGAATTGTTGAGATGAAATGAGTACTCTCTAGAAGAGTGTATGATTACAAGTTTAGCACTATTGAACCAATTGATATTGCTCTCTCAAATTGTGTATTATAACACCTTAAAAATGTGTAGAATGAAAGAATATGAACAAGATAGTTTGCAAATACTCACGTGTATGAAATAAGGCTTCAATCCATCTATTTATAGACTCCCCAAACCTTAGAAACGTTGGGGAGTTAATGGGATGGAGCCGTTTTGTCAAAACTAGCCGTTTTTTATGTTTTTGAATCATTTGCATCGATGCATAACACTTTGCATCGATGCAAATGTGTCTTTGAAGCTGAAACTTGAATTTTCAGCTAGGTTGCATCGATGCAAGATGAGTGTGCATCGATGCAAACCTTAAAGAATGGCTTAAAATCACTTCAAAATACTTAGGATTGATCTCAAACTTTGTTGGAGTCAATTCCTATGCTTTTGTACCTTTGAAAACAAGTTTTTAAACCATTTGGCTAGCATCGAATTACAAGATGTGCATCAAAACATTTTGTGAGTGTGTGTTGAGAGATTTAGCAATTGGTTCTTAACAAGAAGTTACCTAAGTCCTAAGACACTATACTTGTCTTCAAATGTTGTGGACTTGAGTTTCTTGTTGTTGTTGTGTTGCTTTCAACTCTTCATTCCTCAACGTTGAATGTTGGTTGATCTTTCAACATGCTTGTTCATTCAAGTTATTTGTTGGTTTGTCTTTCATGTCGTTTGTTGGTTTGTCATTCATCAAAACCTACGAATACAAACTTCGCATACAAGCAACATGATTTACAATCAAGATGAACACGGAGGAAGTGGGGATAAAGATATGGCTGAAAATAGGGTTACTTGGGATTTGGCTGTCGAATCAGGAGCTGTTTTATATGACGAGGATGATGACATTATGACTATTCTCCAAGCTCAGAATGAAGTATTGGCACAAAAAAGAAGGCAAGCAAAACAGAAAGAGAAAGTAAGAAGGTGCCACCCTAAAAACCGAAATAAGGTGTGTAATAAAGTTTTTAAATGATTTTAGTTTGTAGAATATGAGGGGTTTAGGGGGTGTTGGAAAGTGGAAAATGGTAAAAAATTTAAGAGTAAAAATAATGTGAATATATTAGGATTGATAGAGACAAAGAAGGAGGTGATTTCTAAGTTTGATGTAGTGCAATTTTGGGGTAATGATGCGGTGAGTTTGGAATTTGTGGGATCGGAAGGTGCTTCTGGAGGTTTATTAATAATGTGGGATGTTATGATGTTTAGGTTTAGTAATTGTTACAAAGGGGAGAGATGGTTGTGTATAGAAGGGGAATTGACAAACAATAATTTTATATGTACTGTTTGCTTGGTGTATGGTGCACATACAAGGGAAGAGAAGCTTGCTGTGTGAGAAGAGTTGAGTTTTTTATCGAAAATATGCCAGGTTCCTCTTTGCTATATGGGTGTCTTCAATGAGGTTGTGCAGTTGGAAGAAAGAAAAGGTGCTAGTGTGTTAACAGCTTTATCTAACTGGTGGATATAGAGCTGAATGATCGTAAGTTTACGTGGTTCAGGAGGTCAATCATGCAGTCAAATTACTAGAATATTAGTGAGTTTGGTTTCATTGTTATCATTTGGAGCACTTGGTTGAAAAAGAATGACAGAATTTTCAGGAATCAAGAATCAGGTGTTGTAGAAGTAATTAACAGGTCGATTAAGAGTTACAAAGAGTGGAGTGATATTTGATCTTTTAGGTTGTTGATAGCTTTTGTCGAAGATGATTAGGAATTAATTTATTTTATCTGTTTACTACTTTTCTATTGAGACGTTGATGCTCCTCCTTGTTGTGTTCAGCTTTTTATTTCAAAAAAAAAAATTTTAAAATAATGATGAGAAATAAATTTTTTTATGTATATATATTTTTATGACGTTCTAAACCAATATGTGAATTGAATAATAAAAAAATGAATAGTTAATCTAATATAATTTTATTAATGATATAATTCAATAATAAAGTATTATACAACTTTAAGATACATTTTGAAAGATTTCTTTGTACACAACATTTATTGTTGCTGAAGTAGATATACATGTGTTATTTTGAATCAACACTCTTAAACCTAGCTTAGATTTAATCTTTGATAAAGCAACATATAGTTGCAACTACTAAAAATAGGATTTTTTCGGACGAATTTTGAAATGAAATTTCGAACAAATTAGAGATAAAATTTTTCTTTCAAATAAAATTGGGACGAATTTTTTTGTCCTAAAAAGTCTTGTTGCTAATTTACATTTTGTCTAAAATTTCGTCTGAAATTTTTTTCAGATGATTTTGTGACAAATTTCGAATAGGCATTTATCTGCTAGATTTCTAACTATTATGATGTATTTTAGACGAATTTTAGACAGATTAGTTAACATAAAGACAATATATTTCAGACAAATTTCAAACGTAAAAATATTTCATTTTAGACAAATTTTTTTCGAACAAATTTTATACAAATCAAATATTTCTTTTCAATTAAATATCAGACAAATTTAATTTAAAAGAATTTACGTATTTGAAACAAATTTCATACAAAACAAAAAATTATTTTCGCACAAATTTTCTACAAATTTAATATAATATTTCAAACAATTTTCTTACAAAATAATTTGCTATTTAATATATAAATATTTTAGAAAATAAATTGTATTCGATCTGCTTTCTATATTAAGACCATCATAATCATTTTTTCATATTACATCATCGAAATTATAAACACATAATAAAGTCATGAAAAAGTTAATTACCATAAAAGAGTTAAAAAAATATTTATTATTAAAATACTTTTGTCTATAAATGTAATCAAACTAAAATAAGAAAAAAAAATACTTAAACTAAAACAAAGAAAGCCTTTAAAAAGGTCAAATATCATGAATAAATAAAATAAAATGTACTAACTAATTCACCTAAAAATTCCTTAATTTAAATCAGAAAAAACATATACTCCTGACATCAATCACTTATGTTATCATCCTCATCATCACTAGAGCTTGTCCCAAGCTCATCTTTTGCAGGATCAGACAAGGTTAAAGGAAGTGGGAGATTCAACTTTTTATACAAAGCATGAATTGTAATTTTTAGTAGAACCAATTTTTTTCTGTTGAACCTTTAGTTGACGTCTTTGATCTTTTAACTTGTGCTCAGCATCATTCAACTTAACCTTTTGCTCTGACTACTGGAGAATACATAAATAAAAACAAAATGTTAAATTCAAAGACATTGGCAAATGATAAAAAAAGAAAAGTGTTAATAGAGTTGAAGGAAAACTAATAACAGTGTTAATAGGATCAATAGTTTGTATTGAATCAACAAACATAGCATGAGGGGAAAGAAGCTTAGCTTTCTTCAATATATCCTGAAAACTAAATTAAGATAAAAAAGCATACAAGTATCTAGATTTCACCATACAGTTCTCGCAAGTTAAGGATATTACATGAAATAATCGCTTAATAGGACCAGACAATAACTTCAATAAAAAGCCATGTATAAAACAGAAAATAATGTAGCAAGAAGAATGCTAGTAGCAAAACTAATCAGAAGAAATCCAGATTTCCACCTCAATATCAGTACTTGAATATAAATATATATCTGATTCAATCCTAAGGCGTTCTGCTCTGTTACCAATTTGCTCAAGGCTCTGTCACATGACACAAAACAAAATAAATACAACCAAATTAGAGAAGGTTAACTGACTCTAAACCCAAAGTACAGTCACAAATCAAATGTTAAACTTTAGTGCCCACATCAGGGAAATCAAATATTATCCTAAACTACAATACCAGGATGCCAGAAAGAAACCCAATAAAAGCTAACCTCTTCACTAGACACATATAAAATTCGAGACGCTTTGCCTTCACTGCAACCCTTTGCTATCATTGTTGCTATCTTCCAATCAAATTGTGACAATAAAAGAAAGCATTAGTGGTAAGAGTTTTGTATCCTCTTAATTTAAAAGAAATCAAATTGAACTCAAGTCCAATCAGCAAAATATAAAACAAGATAGATAATAATAACATTACAATCCACAAGATCGATTCTGTTACAAGTGAGCCAATCATTTCACTTCATTTGTATCCTCTTAATTTATTTTGTGGCATTGCGGATGCGATCTAGAAAGAACGTATTGTATAAATATTGCTCTTATAAAATTTTAGTACCAGAAATAAAATCTCTCACACAAGGACATATTTATAAAGTTTAACTACTTTATACACTTTCAGGTTAAGCAATTTTAGACATGCATTCAATTAGGTAAATTCACCTAGCAAAAGTAAACTACTTTTTTTACATTGATTGTATGAATGAGAACAGTTGTAATTGAGCAACTGTGTAAAAATTTTAGATTATCTTACTCGCATCAAAATTGGATTTATTTTGAGCTATATATATATATATATATATATATATATATATAGAGCTTATTTTTCGTAAAAGCTTACCATAATAAGATGCACCAACTAAGTTAGACCATAGCTCTTGACTCAAATTAAGAAAATACCTTTTGCACTTGCTCTTCAAGATAGTAGAAGAAGGATTATTGTGCCAATTCCTCTTCCTCTGATCTGCTTTAATTACAGACCAGTTTCCTGCACCAGCCTTACTTTATCTTCCTCCTGAAGAAATCACATAAATGTTCAGCAATCTTTATGGAATATCCAACGTGAAGGTGGGAAAAAAACATATAAATATATTTAAGAGTTTTCCCCTTGAATAACAATATGATCAAGTAACTACAAGATACCATGAATGAATACCAATTATATTAGATACCATCAAGATAAGCACTTGGACGCCTAAATAATACTATGAAAAGTCAAATGCTTCAACCGCTCCTATCAATTTCTAATACAAAGACAGAAGTGTGTGTATCTTATCTATCATTACGAAGACAGAAGTGTGTGTATCTTATCTATCTTGTCTAATGATGTTGTACTAGTAATAGAAGTTAATATACAATAACGTTTTCGTCCTATTATATCACATGGTGTATATATGATTCTCTGCTAGGCATTATCCAATAAATTTTGGTGAGGCTCACTAATGCATTTGAAAGAAAACAAAATACAAAATGCTAGATGAGTACAAATTAAACAAGATTCTTTAATTCCAGAGCAAACTATTCACCATTTCTTTCTTTCTATTTTCTCTATCCCACATGCTTTATATATACACATAGAAACTATGGTTACAAGCTTACGTACATGGCAAACAATAACGCTGGCACTTAAATTTAACTTGAAGATATTCTTGTTTTCAGCATAGTAATACAAGCACCAGCAGGGGGGGGAGGAGAAAAAGAAAAAAGAAGACAGTTGAATTTGGAGAGAAAGTTACGTTGTGATATATATTAATTCCTATTAATTAATTAATGGAAGTTACCAAAGTTTTCTTGTTCTTCCAATTTGATACCAACCTCAGCAAACCTTTTCTCTTTGTAAACGTACCACTTAGCAGCAACAACGTAAATGACAGCATTGATAGCACTCAACAAACTCAATTATATTGAATCAATTATATTAGATTAGATTAGATAAACGAATACCTTGATAATACACAACAGCATAGGAAGCAAGCACAATTAAACTTGATAATACACAATCTGCAATACAGGAACAGATTCACAGGAACAGATTCACAACAAGCCAATTCTCTCAATTTTTTTCGGTAAAAATATTGGATCCTAACATATTCCTAAATTTAATATGCCAAAATTTAAACTTTCATTTTCACATCTGAAACACAGGAACAGATTCACAGCCAGGGAACCAAAATAATGGCCCTTATCATAAGAACAAAGAAACAGAGGGAAGAAATAGTTACCTTGTACTATTCATGGTGAGGGTTGAGCGCCGATTAAGGGATAGGCACTGACGGTTGAGCGCCGATTGAGGGATGAGCAGCAATGTCTTTGGTGTTTAGGGTTTACGACAGACAGCACCAATCGAGGAAGGGCACGCCGATGCAGGGTGCACCGACGGAGCAGTGACGACAGAGTAGTGCTGACGGAGTAGCACCGATGGAGGGTTGCGGGAGAGGGTGCGAGGTTACGAATCTAAGGAGGAGGCTTGTGGTTACGGTACGAGGGTTGCGACAGAGAGGGTGCGAAAGAGAGGGTGCGACGAAGGGCTGCAAGATAGGGCTCGGAGAGAGGGATGGGTGCAAAGGTTCTCAGTAGTAATAAAGGTTCTCAACAGTGATAAAGATGAAGGGCTCAGAGAGAAGGCTGGTGCGACAGTTCTCATAGTAGTGATGAAGATGAAGGGCTAAGTGCCGAAAAGCCTTTTTTCTTGTAGTGATGTATTCATTTGTATTTTTTTTTAATATACTTTAATCTTATATAAAAAAGTATATGATTTTTTTATTTTACGTAATTTTTTAATTTTTATTTATTATTTGTATTATTTTTTTAAAAGATTGGATATAATTTATTTTTAATTTTTTATATATGTGATTCTTTTAGATACATTTTTTCTTAAATTTTGAATTATTATAACATAAATAATTAAAAAATAAATTAAAAATAATAGACTAATTTAAAATATAAACAATATTTTTATACGAAATGTTAAAATTTTTTTATAAACATTTGAAATTCGTTTGAAAACTGATGCACTTTCAAACAGAATTTACAAATGATGTTATTTTCATCCCAAATTTGCGGAAAAAAATTTTAGCTACTTTGAAGGGTAAGCTATAGTAAAAGTATTTAAGACTAATTATAGACAAATTTGGGATAGAATTAACATTTTTCAAAATGTGTCCTAAATCCGTCTGAAGTTATTGTGCATATTCAGATGAAATATGGACGAATTATAGTTTTTGTCCAAAATGTATTGCTAATCTGTATGAAAATTTTGGCGCTATCCAAAAAAAAAATTGACGCCAAAATTTGGGACAAAATTTAGACAAATTTAGGACGGAATATATTATTCCAATGTCTCCACTAAAAGTTATTCAACATTTGTCTCAAATTTGTCTGAAATAAAAAAGTCATTCAGACAGAATAAATTTCGTTTGAAATTTTCGTCCGAAAAAGCTCTATTTCTAGTAGTTGCGCGTGTGTAAAAACCGGCTTGGATAAATACAACCCAACTGTGCTGAGAGTTTGTCCTTGTGACTTGTTAATGGCCATTGCAAATGAGATGACCAATGAAAATTGCCTTCTTTGGAATCTAAAAGGTAACATTGGATTATTAGGAATTATGTTCATGCAAGGTATTAGAACAACATCTCCTGCTTTATTCTCGGTCTAAATAACACACTCTATTACATGATTACCTAATCTCCTTACCTGTAATCTTGTACCATTGCAAAGTCCATTAAATTGGTCAATATTTCTTAGTAACATAACAGGAACACCTACTTTTAATATAAGTTCATGAGGTCGTAAACCTGAGCAGTTAATGGCATTTAGTACGTTAGGAGTAAATGTATCAAGTTCTGACTCCATGCTACCTTCTTCAACGTACATGGAGTCAGAACTCAGATAAACCTTCTCGTCTGCTTCAATATGCTTCATTATATGATTATTTATCTCGTGCACAACATCTAGTGTAGGAGCAAGAATGGTTCTCTCCTTGAAAAAAGTTGACTGCTGCAAATTAGTAAGTATACCAGGATATACAAATCTAATGATATTGTCAAAGCCATCAGCATTGTCCTTGATTAGAATTTCTTCTGGAATATTTACCTCAGACTCACCATCAATTGAATCTCCTTCAAGACCATCACCAATTCTAAAAAGCCATTGAGCGAATTATTTGATTTCAATAGAATCAGATTCAGGCACGCCAACTGTAAGATGCATATTTTGAGAAAGCGTAATTACTTTGCATGTTGACCACAGATAAGATGAGTTAACTGTAGCTTGTACAATATCTTGTCTAGATCCCATAGGTATTACAGGTAGAATCTGTCTAAAGTCACCTCCAAGTACGACTACCTTACCACCAAAGGGTAAGTCTTTATTGTATGATGATGAAGATCTAAGTATGTCTTTGAAAGACTTGTCGAGTGCTTCATAACAAATCTTGTTTAGCGTCAGAGCCTCATCCCATATAATAAGCTTTGCTTTGAAAATCAACTTAGCAAGCGGAAACCCCTTGTTTTATACTACATACAGAATCTTCATGAAGTTCCAAAGGTATCTTAAACCTAGAATGAGCTGTACGGCCTTTTGGAAGCAAAAGAGATGCAATTCCACTTGAGGCAACATTAAGAACAATTTCTCCTTTGGCACGAATAGCTGCAGAAAGTGCCCTATATAGAAATGTCTTACCTGTTCCACCATAACCATATATGAAGAAAAAACCACCAAGGTTATTATTCACGGCTTCGCTTATTCTATGAAAAGTATTTTGTTATTCACAGTTCATTGGGGACAACATAACTTCTAATTCGTCCCTTAAGGCAACAATATCAAAAGTTAGCTCGTCAGCTATTATCTAATCATCCAAGCCATCAATGATATCTAAATCAGGGAGAGGAATACCATTAAACTCTCGAAGTGACCTACCATTAGCTTGCAACATCATCTCAACCTTTGAAAGAGTCATATTTAGTAGTTGATCATCACTAAGCTGAATGTCTAAAATGAAGATGAAAAAGTTGTTAAGCAATTAATGAGGTATTTTAAGATAAAAAATATTATTTAATCCTATAAGCGAAATTGATTTAACATGTTGAATGATATACCTGGATTAAGTGTTGAAATTCTATGTGAATATAACAAATATTCAGATAATTGTTGGTAGCACTGCTGCCATACCAATTCAGGTCTAGATATGTTATTAGAAATCAACAACACAACAAACAGATTTTGTAAGTAGTTTCCAGATGCCTAAGTGCTTGCTTCTAGAATTGCATCAACAAATTCCTTGTTATCTTGTAGGAGTCCCAAACCATAGCATGTTTCCTTGAATGAGTTGTATACCACACCATCCACAGTACGTAAATCAGTAAAACTCATGCATCCTCTTTGTATGTTTAACAATATTCTCATGTAATAATCCTCACCGTTACCACGTGGAACATGAGTCAGCCGTCCAATAGAAAAGCCTTGTTTGCGAGGAAACCACATGCATGAATCATCATTCCATACAAATTTTGTAGGAAATTCGCTGTATGTTAAAGATCTAGCAAAAGGATACTCACGATTAGCCAACATCCAAGCAGCTAACTTAGTAACCTTACCATCTACACGTTGAATAACATCAGCAATGTTTTCATGGTCCTTGAAAACAACTGGTTGCTCATCAGGTAGGTGGAATGGTAGACGAATTACTGCAGGTTCTTTAAGCTGAATCTCATAACCAAATATCCACCAAGCTGCCTCACATGCAGAAATGTAACGACAATTATAGTAGTTACGTATCTCATCAACAACTTGTTGAAGAGACCCATCACCAGATGTTTGGTAAAATGAGGCAGTAACCCTATCATTACCCTTACGGACGTACTTGAATAAATATTTAATAGAAGAAGTCTGACATGTATGCTCCACATTAATGTGACAACCATACTTTAAGAGTAGATCAGGATTGTAAGGTACAATATAAGAATTATCCAAAACTGCATTCTTCTTAGTTATTGTATGACCATTATCCAGCCTTTTATACTTTGGGAAACCACCCTCATCAATAATCGTTCTATTACTGAATGGCTTTGGAAAAAACTTAGAACACCTTCCATTTATCATGCATGGACTACTGATGTTGTGCCTCCCACATGGACCATGAACCATGAACTTCTCAACAGCTGCATAAAGTCTAGGCATGTTAGTCTTATCAGGGATTTCAGCTGATATCACACGGTCAATATCATCGGGTGATTTAGGCTTATATTGTGGTTGCATGAACAATAGAATGTGAGCATGTGGTAGACCTCGTTTCTGAAATTCAACTGTGCACACATCTGTATAAATAATTGACATCAGAATACAAACAAAATAGTATAAGAATAATATATATATATATATATATATATATATATATATATATATATATATATATATAACTTACATGCAAAAATATTGCCAAAGAACCTCTCATTCTTGAAATCAGATATCAACTCATCTAACTTAATACTAAAGATTCTTGAGGCAATATCAAGACGATCCTCGGCCTTAAGGACAGTGCCATGTAAAAGGCGTTTGATCTCGTCCCATTTAGGATTGCAAGTAATTGTGATAAAATAACTGGGGTATCCAAAATACTTGCAAATGGCAAATGCATCTTTACAATTGTTGAACATGTATCTAGGACCACCAGTGAAACTGCTTGGAAGAATTATTCTTTGACCAGAAAGAATCGCATTAGCTTCTCCCCTAACTAAAGATTCGTGCAATGAGTTGTACTTGTTAACCCTGAGCTTAGGTTGGTTGTTGCGTAAATATCTAAGATGCTCAGACTCAATCATAGTATATGAATCAACTAAGAACTGCTGAAATAATCTTCTTGAATGTAATAGTATAGATGATCCTTCCAAACGCATTTGTATTCTGTATGAAAAGAATTCTCTTATGCTTGTAGTCTTTCTCTTCTTAGTACCAGAAATATCAAACATGGAAGAGTTCTCAATACCTGGACTAAAACCATCCTCCCCATAGGGAAAAATCAAAGGATACTATAGAGACAGGTAAGACGGGTGAAGGACATCTATCCTTTTCAGCCTGTTTGAGGTAGTCTCAAGAATGATATCTCTCTGCAAACTTGACTCATCAATATCACCAACAATAAGTATTGCAACCTCAGAAGCTGTTGGGAGGTTATACCTCCTGCCATCCTTTTCCCTTTTTCTAATTAGTTTGAGCTTCATATTAGTTTTTGAATCTTCTTTGAAGCGATCGTGTGCATATCGAAATGACTTTGTAAGAGGATTATGAAGATCTATTATTTGTTTCAACTCATTAACAATTGGTCGTCCAATAACATTATTCGAATTGGAAGATCTGTTTAAACAAAAAAATTATTACTACTCAAACTTTTAAAAATATAATATTTTCATTAAACTATTAGGAAATATTCTATAGTAAATAACATAGTATATGTTGGAAAAAATTAATGTGCCTGATGGCAGATATGCGATTTTGAATCTCATTTTCAATGCCGTATATGTATAGCTGTGCAAACTTTGGAATATCACTTGGTGACGGAAGAAAACTTCCAATTGAATGGTAATTTTGACCACTAAGAGAGAACGTAGGAGGTGCATATCCATTGTTTATATTGTGATTATTTTACCAGCCACAGATGTGAAACAAAACATGGAATTAAAAGAATGTATATTCTTGCGAAAGTATCTACCACGTTCATCATTCTCAAAATACAAATCTTGTAGAATTTGGGGTGCCTCCCTAAGAAAGGGAAGCTCAACCTTCCCACTCATGCAACATGTGCGGAATATAGGGATATTACTTCCTTTGCTCTTAGATAGCCTTTCACCGTCCCACATCACAGCTTTGCAATATCGACATACATGAATTGGATCCCCAGCATCCCAGGTAACTAAATTCATTAAAAAAATATTTAAAAAAAATCATATACAGATACTTTTTTAAAAAAGGCAACAATAAATATATGTAAAATATATTATTATATTAATATCTACCTGTTTTGCATGTCAAATTGCAATTGGATAATGTGTTTAAGCTAGATGACCCTAAAAAATATAGTATTAATTAAAAATGTGAAAATTAAACAAATGAAAAAAGGAAGAAGATTTAAACGAAAAAGATGATAGTTTAAAAAAAAAAACCTGTATTATTATCATGAATTTCTTATTGAATATAATCTGAGTCAATCACTATATCATCAAAGGCATCAAGACCTGAATTAAATAAAAATATTCAACAAAAATATCCAACAATTGTTAGCATTATACAAAGAATAATAATTAAATAAAACTTTATAACACGTTAAATATATGTGAAAATAATTTACCTTCATAATGTCCATTGTTAACATGTGATACCGGTTTCTTATTGTAGAGAACTTACTTAGAGCTCTCACCATTGAAGAATTGAGAAGAATTAAACAACTCTTTGCTACTTCTACGTAATGATTCGATGATTGATTTCTCCCTAAGCACTGTACTCTTATTTGGGAGTATTTGTGTACTGCCATGTATATTTAAATGTTTATAATTATCCATTTATAGTGAACTTAATAAATACTCTGAATATATAGTAATTAAATCTGAAATATAAAAATTAAAAAAAATTATGCTAAACAAAAAAAATAATTGTATTAAATATAATCTATTTAAATATTACATTGAATTATGTATAGAGTACAAAAAAAAGTTATCAATAATTAAATGTTAGCTTGAATTATGTATAGAGTACGAAAATAGTTATTAATAATTAAATATTAGCTTGAATTATTTATAGAGCACGAAAAAGATAGATAAAATACTAAAGATGTCGAAGAAAGTAAAAATATAGAAACAATAATATGTGAATAAATGTAGTAGCTTTAAATATAAGTTACTTTTGTAGCATATGACGTATGAATCCACTAAATATATAACAAATGAACATTACATTATTAATGCATTTAAATAAAAAATTAAGAAAAAATGAATAAAACTTTTTCATGAAATCACTATATCTAAGATATAAATATAAAAATAACTACAAAGTGATAACCTTAAAAAAACTATTGAATTTTTTTTGTTACTTAAAAAAACACTAAAATTATATAAGAATAACTACAAAGATGAAAAAGAAATCATACCAGGAATCTAGGATAATGTGTTTGTTGTTAGTAACGTGAGGATTAATTAAATTTGACCTTGATGTGTTAGCCAATTGCTCATTGTAATTCTCTTTTCCCTTATTTTTTGAGAATGTATCTGATAACTTGAGCACTGCCTGGTCAACTAAAGGAATAAGAAAATGTTGAGTAATGATATATATAAATATTTGGTTGTATAATAAATATGAATGAGAGGTCTTACCATTTGATATATTGGACAGAGGAGTTCTGGAATGTTGAAAGCTATTATTCTGAGAAACTCCATCACCAGTTGAATATACTTGATTGATACATAACGTTGAATTGATTTTCTTATTGAGCAAATACTGAGAAACAAAGCCAGTACTTAATGAATGTAAACCCTGATAAATTAGTAGATAATTAGTTAATAATTTTTTTTTTAATAAAGAAGATTAGAAATGTGAATATTATATCAAATTAGGATAGAGCCCATCGAAACGAGAATTTTGACACTAATTTCAAAGAAATCGGTCTAAGATTGGACCAAATAGGCCGAACCGGTTAAACCGGGTCCAAACCGGGCCATCGGTCCAACTGGACCAGCCCTTTTAAGTGAGCCCAAAGCCTTTCTTCCCCTTCATTTTAACAGAAATGAAACTGAAGCACACATAGGGGAGAAGAGAACGAAACTTTACCTAAACCCTTACGGTGAACTCCGAACGCCGTAACTTCTCCGTCCGAGCTCCGATCGCCGCACCGTTTGCGGCCACGCGTTCACTGCATTGAGCTCTACATCTCTATTAGAATAATTTCACTGGTAACTTGTTTAATCACTCTCAGCCTCCTTTTCCCCCAATTTTCGAATTTTGAGTAGGAATGTTGAATTTCTTTGATTTCTGATGTTTTAGGATCCAATTAGTTTGAGAAAAACGTTCACACTTGCTTATGTGAAGCTTGGGTAAGGTGAGGATAGGATAATTCTATTTTAATTTCATTGAATTTGAGCTTTGAGTTTTAAATTGGATATATATATATATATATATATATATATATATATATATATATATATATATATATATATGTGTGTGTGTGTGTGTGTGTGTATTAGGTTGGAAAATAAATATTTGGAGCTTGAAATTGTGAATATTGGAACTTGGAGGAAGCTGAGCTTAGAGTTTGTTGAATTTTGAGGGGCTGCCTTGGTTTTAAATAAATTGATTTGGTCATTACGTGGAAATCGGTCAAGGTATGGTTTAGGTTTCTTACATTTAATATATAATATTCTGTGAAAACTTAGGCTAGATGACCATAGGATAAGTTGGAATGCAGGTATATGTTTAATGTTTAGTAATTTGTTATTGAATATACTTGGTTGGTGTTTGTGGATAATTAGTAATTGATTATGGATGGTGGTTGTTGTTATGTTGATTTGGAAGGAAACATGGTTGAATGTTGTTATTGATGATTAAGTTTGGTTAGTGCTTGTTGGAGAGTTGGTAATTTAAATATGTGGTGGAGATTATTATTGATGTTGAAATTGGTAAGAAATGTGGTTGATTGTTTGTTTACATGCTTACAAGAACATTGAAGGGAAGCTTGAAGGGATTGTTGAGAAATGAAATTATTTAGTGATATTGAATGGTAGTTGATAAATGGTGTAAAGTTGTGTTGAGGCTTTTTATTGGTATATGGTGTTAGATTTAGCATATTTAACAAGGAATGGAATGGAGTTTTGATTGAAAATTGAGGTTTGAATATTTTTGCAAAGGTTGGCTTTTGGCCGAATTTCGGCGAGGCATAACTTGGCTTCCGGACCTTCAATTTGGTCCCAACTTGTTTTAAAATGAAAATTGAGCTCGTGATGTTTATGCCGTTCGAAGAACGAAAGGAAAACGATTTAAAACGATTGAGTTATACCCGTCGAAAGTTTAGATGATAAATATGTGGTTATGCTGCTGAGATTTGCAAGGTTTGCAGCTCTCTGGTGATCTGCTGCTGCTTTTAAAAAGGACGTACATCCACGCATACGCGTGGCCCGCGCGTACGCGTGGAATGTAAATTTTGGTTGCGCGACGCGAGTAGCTATATGCGTACGCGTGATGGACCAACAAGCATGCCCACGCGTACGCGAGGTATCCATCTACACGTACGTGTGACAAGGGGACGCGCACATGCAAGCTGCACTTGTGCATTCCCACGCGTACGCGTTCGCGTGAGCCACGCGCACGCGTGTACCCTATTTTGGCAAACATGATTTTTGATGTTTTAAACTATATTTCAAATGTAACACCCTACCATACAGAGTCTTATGCTTAAGTCATAATTCAGAGATGGCAAGGTATTACGACCTCTAAAACAAAAATTTAGTACGTATAGTATTATGAATGATTGATTATAACTAGGAGCCTTTGAAGAAAAAGGGGTAAACAAAAACTGTAACTCGAAAACGCAACACTCCGAATGATAACGTAACAAGCAAAGGATAAGCTAGCGCAAGATCATATATATAAAGAGTATCAAAAACAGGAATATCAAGACTCAAAATCCGGCTGCGAAGATAACCGGTTCGAGCATAGCAATATATACATATAATAAAATAAGGAAAACCCCAAGGAAAACCCAAAGGGACATAAATACCGAAAACCTAATCTCCAAAATCCCCTCTAGAAGGAGTCATCACAGTTTGTATTATTTAATGGAGATAAAAGTATCTAAACAAAATATATATCCCAAAACAGAGTCCCGAGAACAAAGGATCTTCGCTAATCCAGAAGTCTCCAGCATGCCTCAACGAGAAGCCTCGCGTCCTGCATCTGAAAACCACAAAATCCGCATGGGTGAGAACCAGAGGTCCCCAGTACGGTAACAGCTTCCACATATATAATACATAATAATAGAGGAAAGCCGAAGGCAATCCTAGAACTTCCTTCAGATAATATCAAAGCTTATAAACAAGCTAAACCGTAAGTGGCAACTGACTAAAGATTCTTCAGTCTAACTAATACTTCCCTTTCCAATTCCTTCAGACCTCCCAACCACCAGCAGGAGTATAATATAGCAAACACAGTTATATCAGACAAGAGATTTACAAATAGGAACAGATAAGGCATTTAGGCAATTAGCAAGTAATATGCAGTCAAATAGGCAATCTCAAACAATTCATGTAGTATGCTTATGATGCATGCCTGTCCCTAGTGGCTGATGATATCATCTGTCGGTTATAGAGCCAACCCGACAAGTCCTGGTAGCTAGCCATTGGACTGTCCCTCTGTCGTGCATCCCCAACTCGAGTTATACTCATCATAAACTTGATCATAATCATGATCCATATCCGTCACCCTCACTGGTGAATATTTATCCATCACCATCACTGGTGAATATTTATGGGGGCGAGCTCATCCGGGCCTTTCACAGTGCCCGGCCACACTTACGACATAGGGTCAAAAGAGCTTCGAGTCTCAACCTGGAGCACATGGTGGCTAGCCATTGCTACTACCCAGGGAAACCCTCATCTCCAATGGTGGAAGTGCAAACCTTCACAATTCAATCAACATCATATATGCATTTATACTTGGCCATAAACATGGCTCCGCCGTAACACGGCAATAATCTAGCCATCCGGCTCACGGTTAAATCCATAACCAGCCAATTTATTAACAATTACGGCCCTTCGGCCCATGGCACAACAAGCACTTCCACCGCCATTCTCCGCATCTCACATAATCATCTTTGATCCTCAATGATCATTCATTTTTCCCTTGCTTCACTCGCAAGTTACCACATTCACTAGCCTTTTTTCTCATGCTAGGCATATCATAATGATTTAAGACATAAGTGGTGAGATCGGAGGCTTAGAAGTATGAAATTTGGCTTTTAAAACTCAAAAATCAACTTTGGGATGAAAACAGGTCCACGCGTACGCGCACTCCACGCGCACGCGTGGATGGCGCTTTCTCGAAGAACGGCGCGTACGCACCAAGTGCGCCTATGCGCGAGGGGTCATTCTGCTAAAAATTTTCTAAGTTAAAAGCTGCAGAATTTACAGATTCAAACCCCAATCTTCCGACGGACATAACTTCCTCATTTTAAATCGTTTTTCACTCGTTCTTCGAACGGCATGGACATCCCGGATCCAATTTCATTTCTAAACAGATTTGGCACAAATCAGAGATCCGTAGTCCAAGTTATGTCCCGTCAAAGTATGCCCAAAAATCATGTTTTCATACAAAACCACAAGGTACCATTTTCAAAACAAGCCACTTTCAACTCTTTTCAAAATCAATCAAACATGCTAATTTCAATCCTTCTCTTTGAAATCATTCAAAATGTACCAAAATCAACAACAAGCCATCCTCAACTCACACATTGACACTTTACCAAGGTTTCCAAAACCACATCCAACCATTTTAACACTTCTCAATCAAATGGCTAAAGGACAAACACAATATCATGTCATACATCCTTCCTCATCCCAATTTCCAATAATACCATTTCCAATTAACCATCATTATACATAATCAACATCATACTCACCATCAACATGGTACCACCCATCAATTCAACCTCAATCATCCATCAAGCATATATCACAACACGCATTTCTCATATTTCACACAATCAAGGCATCAATATTCATAATCACATATATGAACACATCATACATTTCAACCATTCAACAACACCAACAATTCAATGCCTATCTTAGGGCCTCTAGCCTAAGTATTTCCTACCACATTACATATTAGATACGGGAAACTAAAACCATACCTTAGCCGATTCCCCAAGCTCAACCGGAGCACTTCCAAACCACTTGTCCACAAGCTCTCAAGGTATCAACACCTCCAAGAACAGATTTTATCACACAAAACCCTCTTCCAAGCTTTCCAAAATCACCAATCAAGCTCCAATATTCACATATACACAACCTAAGCCACAATCATCATACCCATACACAACATCTCAATACCCAAACATCATAGAACAACAAATTATACTAGGGTTGAGAATCTTACCACACCCAAGGTCCAAGGAGACAAGATTAACCTTCTCCTTCAAGAGAGTTGGGTCCTATAACATCAAAGAACCCAAAATCTCAACATTTTTGCTCATGAAACTCGAAATCAAGGGCTGGAATTTCGAACAGTAAAACGTGGCTTACCTCAAGATTGATTGTATGGGTTTTGTAGAGCTCTCCGCGGTGAACGCGTGGCCGCAAACGGAGCGGCAATCGGAGCTCTAGATCAAAAGTTATGGTGGTTTGAAGATTAAGTGAGAGAAAGAACTTGAGAGAGTGTTCTTCCCTCCATAGCCTCCATTTTCAGCGTGTTTAGTGTGTTGTGAGGAGAGTGAGTGCTGAAAACTAGGGTTTTGGTTTAGTTTAGTTGGGCCAAGGGCCCACTTTGGGTCCGGTTGGCCCGGTTTGGCCCGTTCGGTCCAATCTTGGTCCGATTTCTATAAAATTGGTACCGAAATTCTCGTCTCAATTTCCTCTATCATATTAAGCCATAAAAATAACATTTTTGGCTTTCTAGAATAAATTCTCATTTATGGGTTAATTAGCCGTTAATTAACCGGATCTTACATTCTACCCACCTAATTGGGAATTTTGCCCACAAAATTCAAATGCAATTACCTGAGAATAAGTGCGGATAATCCGTTCGCATCTCCGACTCAAGTTCCCAAGTGTGTTCCTCAACACCGCCTCGACTCCAAGCCACTTTGACTAATGAAACCTCTTTTCCACGCAACCGTTTGATACTAGTATCATCAATTCTGACTGGAGCCACTGGAAGCGTCAAATCTTCTCTTAACTGAACCGATTCGGGTTCTAACACATGGCTAGCATCAGGAGTGTACTTCCGAAGCTGCGACACGTGAAACACATCATGCAGGTTCGAAAGATGAGGTGGTAGAGCCACCCGATACGCCACCGGCCCAATCCTCTCCAGGATCTGAAATGGACCAATGTATCGAGGATTCAACTTCTTTGCTTTAATCGCTCTACCTATTCCTGTGGTCGGAGTAACCTTAAGGAAAACATGATCTCCTTCCTCAAATTCCAAGGGCTTCCGCCTCTGATCGGCGTAACTCTTTTGGCGACTCTGCGCCGTAAGCATCCTATCTCGGATTTTCTTAACTTGTTCAGTAGTCTCAGCTATCATTTCCGGCCCCAACAAGCCTTTCTCTCCAGTTTCATACCAACATAGCGGAGATTGACATTTCCTCCCATACAATGCCTCATACGGAGCCATTCCGATGCTCATATGGTAACTATTATTGTATGCAAACTCCACTAACAGCATATACCAATCTCAACTTGCCGGTTGATCCAAAACACAAGCTCTCAACATATCCTCTAGTGTTTGGATCGTCTTCTCAGATTGACCATCTGTTTGAGGATGGTAAGCTGTACTCAAGCTTAATCGGGTTCCAAAAGCTTTCTGAAATGCACCCCAGAATCTCGAAGTGAAACGAGGATCTCTATCAGAGATTATAGTAGCAGGTACACCATGGAGTCTCACAATCTCCTTTATGTATAACCGAGCTAGCTCCTCAAGGGTGTAAGTCATCCGAATGGGCAAAAAGTGAGCTGACTTTGTCAGTCGGTCCACAATCACCCAGATAGCATCAAAACCAGTCCTTGGCAATCCCGACACAAAGTCCATTGCAATACTTTCCCACTTCCATTGCGGAATCTCTAAAGGTTGCAACATCCCGGAAGGTCTTTGATGTTCAATCTTTACCTTTTGACAAGTTAAGCACTTTGAAACATATTCCGCCATATCATTCTTCATACCCAGCCACCAAAACATCGCCTTTATATCATGGTACATCTTAGTACTTCCCGGGTGAATGGAGAATCCGCTTTTGTGTGCCTCCTTTAAGATATCTTGCCTCAAAGTACCAACATCCGGCACAATGATCCTACCCTTGAATCTCCATAACCCATCTTTTTCTTCCGACACTCTCCACTATTTTCCTTGCTCGATAGCCGGTAACACCTTCCATAACGCTTCATCATTTTCATGAGCCTTTAGGAGTTCGGACTTAAAGTCACTTGAGATTTCTAATCGGCTTAAACACAAGGTTCCAGATACTTCTCGAGCACCAATTTTTAGACTCTCGAATCCCTTGAGCAACTTCTCCTCTTGAAGCATCATCCAAGACGCATATAACGACTTCCGACTTAACGCATCCGCCACTACATTTGCCTTTCCCGGATGGTAATTCAACTCAAAGTCGTAGTCCTTCAATAATTCCATCCACCTCCTTTGCCTCATATTAAGCTCTTTCTGATCAAAGAGGTATTTCAAACTCTTGTGATCGGAAAAGACTTGGAACTTAACCCCATAGAGATAATGCCTCCACACCTTCAAGGCAAATACGACCGCAGCGAGTTCCAGATCGTGCGTAGGGTAACTAACTTCATGAGGTCTCAACTGTCGTGAGGCATACGCCACCACATTATGATGCTGCATCAGCACGCACCCTAGACCCTTCAACGATGCATCACAGTACACCTCAAAAGACTCGTTCGGCTCAGGTAACACTAACACAGGTGCAGTGGTCAACTTTTTCTTCAATGCCTGAAAGCTCTCCTCGCACTCAGGAGTCCAAACAAACATAGTGTCTTTGCGAGTTAACTTTGTCAACGGCAAAGCTAATTGCGAAAAGCCTTTGATGAACCTTCGGTAATAGCTAGCTAAACCCAGAAAACTCCTTATCTCGGTTACTGTGGTTGGTTGCTTCCAATCCATCACAGCTTCTACCTTAGTTGGATCTACGGCTATTCCCTTCTTACTCACCACGTGACCCAAAAACTTCACCTCATCCTTCCAAAACTCACACTTAGACAGTTTCGCATAGAGTTTCTTCTTCTTTAAAATCTGCAACACGGTCCTCAAGTGTTCTGCATGCTCTTCTTCAGTCTTGGAGTAAATCAGTATGTCGTCAATGAAGACAACAACGAATTTATCCAGAAACGGACGGAATACTCTATTCATGTAATCCATGAATACTGCAGGAGCGTTCGTCAACCCAAAAGACATTACGGTGTACTCATAATGACCATAACGAGTCCTGAAAGCGGTCTTAGGGATATCCTCACCCCTCACCCTTATCTGGTGATAACCGGATCGCAAATCGATCTTGGAGAAAACCCCAGCTCCTTGTAACTGATCCATGAGATCATCAATTCTCGGCAATGGGTACTTATTCTTTATGGTGACCTTGTTCAGCTGCCTGTAATCCACACAGAGTCGCATACTTCCATATTTCTTCTTTACCAGTAACACTGGAGCACCCCACAGGGAAACACTTGGTCGGATAAAGTTCTTACCCAACAATTCCTCTAACTGAGACTTTAGCTCGGCCATCTCTAACGGTGACATCCTATAAGGAGCACTTGAGATTGGTCCCGCCCCAGGCACCAACTCAATAGCAAACTCGACCTCTCGGTTAGGTGAAAATTCCTCAATATCATCGGGAAACACTTCCGGAAACTCACACACTACCGGAATCTGATCCAACTTTTGATCATCACCCGAAACACCAGCGGTTAACAACAGGATACTCTGACATTCGATTCCAGAACAGTTCACCATCATCGAATTCAAGTAATAATTATTCACCACGACCGGCCCTTCTGTATCTTCCGGCATAAAGTACACCAACTTTGTAGAACAATCAAGCAGGACATGGTTCTCAGATAACCAGTCCAATCCCAAGATAAGATCAAGACCGATCATCGGTAAGCAGATTAAATTATGGACAAAATCACGCTGCTTGAACCTGAACGAAACTTTCGGGCATCCTAGCCTAGTTACCATGGCCTCATGGGTAGCATTATACACTTTTAAGTCATAACCTAAGGTTACGATCTTCAATCCTAACTCATGGGCTTTCTCAAATGCAATAAATGAATGTGATGCTCCCGAATCAAATAAAGCATTTAAAGTTTGACCAGCCATTTCACAGTTACCTCGAATGAGTGTCTCAGATCCCTCTGCACCCACAGCTGAGGTGGTGAACATCCGACCAGTCTGTTGTGCTTTTCCAGCACCTTGCTTTTGCTTCTCCGGACAACTTGTGGCTTTATGCCCCGCTTTTCCACAATTGTAGCACAAACCCCATCCGGCTTTGCATGGTGCTCCCGGATGGTGACTTCCACACCTAGTACAAGCTTGATCATTCTGAGGCTGCTTCCCAAACCTTTTCCCTTGGGAGTAGTTGTTGTTGGGCCTCCTAAAAGAACCTCCCCTCTTAAAAGACGGACCTCTAGGTGCAAAGCTCTTCCCTCGGTTCTATGGAAATGATCCTTTGTGACTTCCTTTCTCAGCGGCTGCCCTCTTCACACACTCTTCAGCAACCCTACACTTGTTCACCAACTCGGAGAAAGTCCTAATCTCCATTGGCGCCACCGAACCGAAAATATCGCTCCGGAGTCCTCCTTCGTACTTAACACACTTCCATTCCTCATATTCCACCGGAGTCCCTTGACACATACGAGAGAATCTGAACAGCTCCTCAAACTTGTCAGTATACTCAGATACGGACATAGTACCCTGCTTCAGCTACAACAATTCATGCTCCTTGGCCGTCCTAGCAGAAGTCGGAAAGTACTTCTTATAGAATTCCTCTTGGAAGATGTCCCAGGTGATATAATCATCACCCTGCTGTAGGAGGCGTCAGATTCCTTGCCACCAATGCGACGCTTCGCCAATGAGCAAATAGGTAGCGAACTCCACACGCTGCCCTTCAGGTACCACCTGCGCTTGCAGTGCTCGTTCCATGGCTTGAAACCATGTATCGGCTTTAGTCGGACTAGTGGTTCCCTTGAACTTAGGGGGATTAACCTTCAAAAAGTTTGCCAGTGTCATCGGGCCCTGAACTCTACCTCCGTCATTACCATGGTTGTTCATCTGTTGACCAAGAGCCTCAGCAGTGGCTTGCATAGCAGCAGCCATGTTCTCCAACGCAATCATAAAGTTCACCGGGTTATTAGGGTTAGTCTCCAGTGCACGAGCATTCGTATGTCCTCTCCCACGGCCTCTACCGCGTCCACGAGGTGCCATCTGGTTCCTATACACACCAAACAATCGATATTAAGTTGATCAGTCTCAATATCGGAAGTTTAGTGCTTCAAAGTCCCAAATGCATACTCCTGAACGTTTATGCCAACTATATCAAGTAGATATACTAACAGCACATAACACACATACAGAGAATGCACAGAAGCATAGTCAGTCCATTCCTCAGGCTCTACAGGAACGAACTGCTCTGATACCATAATGTAACACCCTACCATACAGAGTCTTATGCTTAAGTCATAATTCAGAGATGGCAAGGTATTACGACCTCTAAAACAAAAATTTAGTACGTATAGTATTATGAATGATTGATTATAACTAGGAGCCTTTGAAGAAAAAGGGGTAAACAAAAACTGTAACTCGAAAACGCAACACTCCGAATGATAACGTAACAAGCAAAGGATAAGCTAGCGCAAGATCATATATATAAAGAGTATCAAAAACAGGAATATCAAGACTCAAAATCCGGCTGCGAAGATAACCGGTTCGAGCATAGCAATATATACATATAATAAAATAAGGAAAACCCCAAGGAAAACCCAAAGGGACATAAATACCGAAAACCTAATCTCCAAAATCCCCTCTAGAAGGAGTCATCACAGTTTGTATTATTTAATGGAGATAAAAGTATCTAAACAAAATATATATCCCAAAACAGAGTCCCGAGAACAAAGGATCTTCGCTAATCCAGAAGTCTCCAGCATGCCTCAACGAGAAGCCTCGCGTCCTGCATCTGAAAACCACAAAATCCGCATGGGTGAGAACCAGAGGTCCCCAGTACGGTAACAGCTTCCACATATATAATACATAATAATAGAGGAAAGCCGAAGGCAATCCTAGAACTTCCTTCAGATAATATCAAAGCTTATAAACAAGCTAAACCGTAAGTGGCAACTGACTAAAGATTCTTCAGTCTAACTAATACTTCCCTTTCCAATTCCTTCAGACCTCCCAACCACCAGCAGGAGTATAATATAGCAAACACAGTTATATCAGACAAGAGATTTACAAATAGGAACAGATAAGGCATTTAGGCAATTAGCAAGTAATATGCAGTCAAATAGGCAATCTCAAACAATTCATGTAGTATGCTTATGATGCATGCCTGTCCCTAGTGGCTGATGATATCATCTGTCGGTTATAGAGCCAACCCGACAAGTCCTGGTAGCTAGCCATTGGACTGTCCCTCTGTCGTGCATCCCCAACTCGAGTTATACTCATCATAAACTTGATCATAATCATGATCCATATCCGTCACCCTCACTGGTGAATATTTATCCATCACCATCACTGGTGAATATTTATGGGGGCGAGCTCATCCGGGCCTTTCACAGTGCCCGGCCACACTTACGACATAGGGTCAAAAGAGCTTCGAGTCTCAACCTGGAGCACATGGTGGCTAGCCATTGCTACTACCCAGGGAAACCCTCATCTCCAATGGTGGAAGTGCAAACCTTCACAATTCAATCAACATCATATATGCATTTATACTTGGCCATAAACATGGCTCCGCCGTAACACGGCAATAATCTAGCCATCCGGCTCACGGTTAAATCCATAACCAGCCAATTTATTAACAATTACGGCCCTTCGGCCCATGGCACAACAAGCACTTCCACCGCCATTCTCCGCATCTCACATAATCATCTTTGATCCTCAATGATCATTCATTTTTCCCTTGCTTCACTCGCAAGTTACCACATTCACTAGCCCTTTTTCTCATGCTAGGCATATCATAATGATTTAAGACATAAGTGGTGAGATCGGAGGCTTAGAAGTATGAAATTTGGCTTTTAAAACTCAAAAATCAACTTTGGGATGAAAACAGGTCCACGCGTACGCGCACTCCACGCGCACGCGTGGATGGCGCTTTCTCGAAGAACGGCGCGTACGCACCAAGTGCGCCTATGCGCGAGGGGTCATTCTGCTAAAAATTTTCTAAGTTAAAAGCTGCAGAATTTACAGATTCAAACCCCAATCTTCCGACGGACATAACTTCCTCATTTTAAATCGTTTTTCACTCGTTCTTCGAACGGCATGGACATCCCGGATCCAATTTCATTTCTAAACAGATTTGGCACAAATCAGAGATCCGTAGTCCAAGTTATGTCCCGTCAAAGTATGCCCAAAAACCATGTTTTCATACAAAACCACAAGGTACCATTTTCAAAACAAGCCACTTTCAACTCTTTTCAAAATCAATCAAACATGCTAATTTCAATCCTTCTCTTTGAAATCATTCAAAATGTACCAAAATCAACAACAAGCCATCCTCAACTCACACATTGACACTTTACCAAGGTTTCCAAAACCACATCCAACCATTTTAACACTTCTCAATCAAATGGCTAAAGGACAAACACAATATCATGTCATACATCCTTCCTCATCCCAATTTCCAATAATACCATTTCCAATTAACCATCATTATACATAATCAACATCATACTCACCATCAACATGGTACCACCCATCAATTCAACCTCAATCATCCATCAAGCATATATCACAACACGCATTTCTCATATTTCACACAATCAAGGCATCAATATTCATAATCACATATATGAACACATCATATATTTCAACCATTCAACAACACCAACAATTCAATGCCTATCTTAGGGCCTCTAGCCTAAGTATTTCCTACCACATTACATATTAGATACGGGAAACTAAAACCATACCTTAGCCGATTCCCCAAGCTCAACCGGAGCACTTCCAAACCACTTGTCCACAAGCTCTCAAGGTATCAACACCTCCAAGAACAGATTTTATCACACAAAACCCTCTTCCAAGCTTTCCAAAATCACCAATCAAGCTCCAATATTCACATATACACAACCTAAGCCACAATCATCATACCCATACACAACATCTCAATACCCAAACATCATAGAACAACAAATTATACTAGGGTTGAGAATCTTACCACACCCAAGGTCCAAGGAGACAAGATTAACCTTCTCCTTCAAGAGAGTTGGGTCCTATAACATCAAAGAACCCAAAATCTCAACATTTTTGCTCATGAAACTCGAAATCAAGGGCTGGAATTTCGAACAGTAAAACGTGGCTTACCTCAAGATTGATTGTATGGGTTTTGTAGAGCTCTCCGCGGTGAACGCGTGGCCGCAAACGGAGCGGCAATCGGAGCTCTAGATCAAAAGTTATGGTGGTTTGAAGATTAAGTGAGAGAAAGAACTTGAGAGAGTGTTCTTCCCTCCATAGCCTCCATTTTCAGCGTGTTTAGTGTGTTGTGAGGAGAGTGAGTGCTGAAAACTAGGGTTTTGGTTTAGTTTAGTTGGGCCAAGGGCCCACTTTGGGTCCGGTTGGCCCGGTTTGGCCCGTTCGGTCCAATCTTGGTCCGATTTCTATAAAATTGGTACCGAAATTCTCGTCTCAATTTCCTCTATCATATTAAGCCATAAAAATAACATTTTTGGCTTTCTAGAATAAATTCTCATTTATGGGTTAATTAGCCGTTAATTAACCGGATCTTACATCAAACCTCTAAACCTCTATTTTCATTCCTTTAGTCATGAATACTAGTATTACACCTGATAATCAGATGAAGTTAGGAAATGGGGATAACTTTGAGGTGAAGTAAAGCTGAAAAGTGATGAATTGATTCTGAAATGTAATGAATGATTATGTATGAAATTTGGCTTGAATGATTTAATGATCTGAGATACGAGATTCCCTGAGTTAAGTGCCGTGGCTTGCCACCACATTTACCAGGTTGAAAACTCGATACTCTGTTGACCCTACGACATAAGTGTGACCGGGTACTATAAATTCCCGGGAATGTAACCCCCATTGAGCAATATTGATTATTTGAGAAAAATCTATGCATAGACTCTTGGGGATGCACGTTGGCGGACAGTCTAAGGTTTTTGGACTTGTAGGGTTGGCTGGATAACCGACAGATAAGCCTCATCAGCCGTAGGACAGGCATGCATCATATGCATATTACTTGAATTACTTGCTCGTACTTTAGCTGGGTGTGCCTAAATGTACTTACCATGTTAAATGTATATTTGTTACCTGTAGTATTTGTAACCTTCTTGTGCTTGCCTCTATCTGTTTATTTGTCTGTGAAATGCATGATGGAGTTGGAGGTATGGAGGAATGGCAGTATGAGACTTAGATTTAAGATTAAGTAAAGTTAGGTTTAGATACTCTTAGAGAACCACCTTTTATGGCTTCTGTTTATTACTTTATTCTCTATAATTTGAGTGTCGGCGTTCTAGGATTGCCTCTGGCATTCCCAGGACCTTATATATTATGTGTGTAGCACCTTTACCATACTGAGAACCTCCGGTTCTCATTCTATACTATGTTGTTGTTTTCCAGATGCAGGTCGAGAGGCATCTCACTAGGCGTCTGGATACCTGAGGCGAAGTGGTTACGGGGTTGTTTTATTGTGCTGTGATATATATATATATAGAGAGAGAGAGAACGATAGTACCTGCTCATACCCTGGGTCGAGCTACCCGACCTGGGATGATTGGCGACAAAGCGACCAACCTCTTCAGGTCAGGCTACCCGACCTCTTCTCAAAGAGGTCGGCCAAATCAATAGGAGAGCCCAATAAAAGGCCCAAATAGAGGAATACGACCCAAATCCAAAGGCAATCCAAGCCTATAAAGATAAAGGCGGTTCCATTGAAGATAAGCTGACCTCACCAGAAGATAAGATAAGATAAGATAACCAAGTTATCTTATCTAGAAAGGTCACTCTACAACCACTATAAATACACTGGAGCACCCAGGTATAACTCATACTCTGATTCTACATAAAACATGTGTAATACCCATACTAACTTAAGCATCGGAGTCTCTTGCAGGTACCCCCCACCCTCCGGTGACCAAGGATCAGCAGTGCAGCAAATCCAACAAGTCGGACACAACAGCTCCAGCCGCCACCAGCCAGCCGGACACACCATCTCCGACCAGTATAGAAGATCTCATCCGAGATCGACCTCCAGTTTCAGGTAACCTTCGGAACATTGGCGCCGTTGCCGGGGAACCTGGAAGTCATCCCATCACCATGGCGGACGACCATGACAACGACCACGATTCAGATCTAGAAGATAGAACGCCGCACAAAAACGCGGACACTATACTGAAAGATACCCCGGAATCCAACGGGGACAAAAACTCACCAAATCCGGGAGTAATAGAAGCACTTCAAGATCGCTTAAAGCAACTTGAAAAAGAAACCCAACAACAACGAGAGATCGGAAAGGATCTACAAAGAGAGGTACGGCGACGCCGAGAATCGGAAGAAAAACTACAGCAATTAGAAGCCGATATCAAATCAAAAGCTCCTCGGACCACCCCAGACGAAAATTCTACACACAACCTTCGGAAAATGGAATCAATCCAGGACCCTCAAAATAGACTACATTGTGGTCGACGTAAATTCAGCCTACAATGCTCTAATAGGTCGGACAACTCTCAATCAACTCGGCGCAATAGTCTCGACTCTACATCTATGCATAAAATTCCCAACTACAGAGGGGATAGCCACGATAAAAGCAGATCAAAAGATGGCACGCCGCTGTTATAACGAAAGTATAAACCTCAGGGGCAGAAGAGAAGAGTTTCATACAATTGAGCTTGGCGGAGTTCAGCGACGAGAAGAACTCCGTCCACAGCCAGAAGGCGAGATAGAGAAGGTTCAGATCGGAGACACCCCGGACAAAACAACTAACATCAGAACGATCCTAAGAGGAGACTCAAAAGAATTACTGATACAATTCTTACGAGATAATGTCGATCTTTTCGCATGGAAAGCCGCAGACATGCCAGGCATAGACCCCAAGCTAATGTGCCATAAGTTGGCGGTCTATCCAGGATCTCGGCCGGTACAGCAGAGACGAAGAAAACTTGGGCCAGAGCGATCCCAAGTTGTGGAAGAACAGGTGCAAGCACTACTGGAGGCAGGATTCATAAGAGAAGTCAAGTACCCACTATGGCTAGCCAACGTCGTCTTGGTGAGAAAATCAAATGGGAAGTGGCGAATGTGCACCGATTACACTGATCTCAACAAAGCTTGCCCAAAAGATCCTTACCCACTCCCAAGTATCAACGCTCTAGTAGATGCTTCCTCCAGATATAGATACCTCTCGTTTATGGACGCATACTCGGGATACAACCAAATTCCCATGTATCCACCAGATCAAGAAAAGACATCGTTTTTAACGCCGAAAGCAAATTACTGCTACATTGTAATGCCTTTCGGTCTCAAGAACGCAGGAGCTACTTATCAAAGGCTAATGAATAAAATCTTCTCAGATCACATCGGAAAAATCATGGAAGTCTATGTGGACGACATGTTGATAAAGACACAAAGCGAAGATACATTATTGTCCGACCTGGCTCAAGCGTTCGACACTATAAGGAAGCATGACATGCGACTCAATCCCGCAAAATGCACCTTTGCAGTAGAAGCAGGCAAATTCTTAGGTTTCATGCTCACACAAAGAGGAATTGAAGCAAACCCGGATAAATGTCAAGCCATACTCAACATGAAGAGCCCCACCTGTTTCAAAGAAGTACAGCAACTCAACGGGAGATTGACCGCCTATCCAGATTCTTAGCAGGGGCAGTGATAAGATCTCTCCCCTTCTATGCTACTTTAAGAAAGGGAAAGCAGTTCGAATGGACGACAGAATGTGAACGAGCCTTCCAAGACTTTAAGGAATTCTTAGGACGGCCGCCTATCTTATCTCGACCACGAGAAGGAGAACCACTCATATTATATCTCGCAGTAGGAAGCTGGGCAATAGCCTCAGCACTAGTCAGAGAAGACGAAAATGGGCAACAACCCGTCTACTTCATTAGCAAAGCGCTACAGGGATCTGAGCTGAACTACCAGAAAATAGAAAAATTTGCCTATACTCTCATCCTAACATCTCGACGACTTCGCCCATACTTCTAGGCTCACACCATTAAGGTTCGAACTAACCAGCCCATAAAAGGAATACTGTAAAAAACAGATTTAGTAGGTAGAATTTTACAATGGGCAGTTGAGTTATCAGAGTTTGACCTCCAATATGAAGCTCGGACGGCCATCAAATCACAGTATCTGGCCGACTTTACCGTAGAATTCACAGATGCCCTGGAAACTCCCACAGAATGGAATCTCTATATGGACGGTTCTTCAAATAAAACTGGAAGCGGTGCAGGTGTGATAATAGAAAGCAACCAAGGAACCCAGGTTAAGCTCTCCCTCAAGTTCGGGTTCCCAGCCTCAAACAACCAGGCGGAATATGAAGCGTTATTAGCTGGTTTGAAGCTGGCTAAAGAGGTTGGAGCTCAAAAACTCAACATTTACAGCGACTCACAAGTAGTCACCTCACAGATAACAGGGAGCTATCAAGCCAAAGGTCCCACCATGAAAAAGTATTTGGATAAAACCAAGGGATAGCTCGGACAACTCAGGGAATATAAGATCTGCCACATACCCCACGAACAAAATACCCGAGCTGACGCACTCTCGAAACTAGCCAGCACCAAACCAGGGGGCAACAGTAGAAGCCTCATCCAGGAAATGCTACAGAACCCGTCAATCTCGGAAGAGGAAAAAGTCCTAGCCATAACAAGTCAGGACCAAGGATGGATGACTCCCATAATCAACTACCTCAAAGCAGGAACACTCTCCACAGAAGAAAAGGAGGCAAAGAGGTTAAAAAGGGAGGCACAGTACTACACCATCATAAACAACATCCTGTACAAAAGAGGGATCTCAATACCATTACTAAAATGCGTGCCGACCTCCAACACAAGGGAAGTGCTAGAAGAAGTACACGGTGGCATTTGTGGTAATCATCTCGGAGCACGAGCTCTCGCCAAAAAAGTACTCCGGGCGGGATTTTATTGGCCAACTCTACAGAAAGAAGCTACAAAATTTGTAAAGACATGTCCACCATGTCAGAAACATGCCAACTTTCACATCGCCCCCCGCCAGAAGAGCTCATCAGCGTGACTTCGCCTTGGCCGTTCGCAAAATGGGGACTCGATCTTCTCGACCCCATTTGCAAAATAGGACAAGTTAAATTTCTCATAGTAGGAGTAGACTATTTCACAAAGTGGATCGAGGCAGAGCCCCTAGCCAACACCACCGCCCAAAGAAGCCGGAAATTCTTATATAGAAACATTGTCACAAGGTTTGGGATTCCGTATTCAATAACCACAGACAATGGCACTCAATTCACAGATGCTGGCTTTAGAAAACTAGTAGCCGACTTAAATATAAAGCACCAGTACACCTCCGTTAAACACCCACAAGCCAATGGACAGGCCAAAGCCGCCAACAAGGTTATATTGGCTGGGTTAAAATGGAGATTACAAGATGCAAAAGGAGCTTGGGCAGAAGAGCTTCCACAAGTCCTATGGGCGTATCGAACGACGCCACATTCCACCACAAAGGAATCCCCCTTCCGGCTAGCATATGGAATAGAAGCAATGATCCCAGTTGAGATTGAGGAAGGATCGCCTAGAGTGGTTCATTACAATGAGGGAGCAAACTCCCAACTTCAGAGGGAAGAGCTCGACCTACTACCTGAAATCCAAGAAAGAGCTCGGATCAGGGAAGAAGCATTAAAGCGTCGAATGGCTTCCAGATATAATCAAAGGGTAGTGCCGAGAAGTTTCGCGGAGAATGATCTCATCCTAATCTGAAATGATATTGGAACAACTCGACCAGGAGAAGGAAAGCTGGCAGCTAACTGGAAAGGACCATACCGAGTTGTAGAAGTACTTGGGAAGGGCTACTATAGACTGTCCGAACTCGATGGACGAGAGCTTCCCAGATCATGGCACGCCTGCAACCTAAGAAGGTACTACAGTTAGAAAAAGTAAAAGATCTCATTATTGGATGCACTCTTTTTCCTGAAAAGGTTTTTTAACAAGGCACCAAGTTGAGACTTAGACACTATCCGACTTAAAGGGATGAAAAATCCCCACATGTATATATTTGCACTTTCCTTTGAATAAAAAATATATTTTAGATATTCTACAAGATTTCAAGACGCATTAATCTGAAGCATTCATCGTCCGATTATAAAGCAACAGATCGGCAGAAAGTGAAAAACAATTTCACTGCACAATTACGATAAAGATAACCGTCCGATAAAGGTAAAAACGCGATTCACCCCAAAGACGATCTAAAGGTAACAACCACTTTCTACAAATTGGCAAAGATGAACACAGAATAATGTAAGAAGTTATCGAAAGCAATCCGGAAAAGAACCTGACGAGGTCTTATGGATTGCTAAATAATAACTTAAAGACTGGCCGACGTTAAGAAGTCGGACCAAGTCAACCCAAGTTATAAGTAAACCCTGGAAAGAGGTCTGGCCAACCCTATTAAAGAGGATTACTTTAACTTAGAAGGGCCCGACATGACAAAGTCAGCCCAAAATGAAAAAGTTATAAAGTAATCCCTGAAAGAGATCTGACAAAGGTCCAAGAAAGAGGATTACAAAAAATAACTTAGAAGAGATCGACCTAACGAAGTCGGTCTCCTACAACAAAAAAGTTATAGAAATAATCCCTGAAAGAGACCTGACAAAGGTCCAAGAAAGAGGATTACAAAAAATAACTTAGAAGAGATCGACCTAACGAAGTCGGTCTCCTACAATAAAAAAGTTATAGAAGTAATCCCTGAAAGAGACCTGACAAAGGTCCAAGAAAGAGGATTACAAAAAATAACTTAGAAGAGATCGACCTAACGAAGTCGGCCTCCTACAAAAACCAAGTTATAAAAGTAATCCCTGAAAGAGACCAGACAAAGGTCCAAGAAAGAGGATTACAGAAATAACTGGAAAGAGGAACAACGTAAAGAAATCGGTTATGAAGTGCTAAAAATACAAGCAAGAGCGAGAAAACCGAAAAAGCAAGTTGGACCCACAACCTCAAAGGATCCAAGCTACAAACAATAAAGTACAAAGCAATCCAAAGAGGTCGAGCTGCAAGGTTCCAACACTCTCAGAGAACAGAAGAGATACCAAGTCAAGCGTAAAAAGCATGATATAATCTACAAAGTTATAAAGCTTCAGAGGCCAACAAAATTTACCTCAAAAGGCTAGCAAGCTACTTTTGTTTTTCAAAGTAAAAGTTGCTAGGAAAGCAACTAGAAAATGTCAGCAATTAACAAAACAAAGTTTAAAAGCCCACAAGCCGGGCCAGCTGCATAAATATCCAGAGAGAGATCAGCAAACATCAGGAGCCTTCTTGGCATCATCAAGACAAGGAGAAGGAGGGCGAGTTTGAATAGGCACAGCATCTACAGTTCCATCCTCCCGGTTCAGAATCTGGCAGTCTGGATCGGACACAACCGGAGGAGCAGAAGAAGTCGGCACTTTGACAGATGACACAGGGGGAGGTTCAACATCATCATCCTCGTCATCAGGGACAATCTTGCCATCCCTGACAACGTTATCCAGGCTGAAGAGGGTAAGGTCGGCCTCGGGAGCAATAACCCGAACTTGTTCCTTCAGGTTCTCGTAAGCACCAGTTACGCTGCCAACAAGATGACCTTGAAGCTCGGAGTAATCAGCTCGGGCATTCTCCAACTCCTCCCTTAGGCGCACAACCTCCCGATAAGATGTCACATAACTGTCCTTATGTCTCATAGCCGTATCCTCGGCCAGCCTCACCGAAGCCGCCAGAGAGAGGGAACTCGCCTTCTCATTCTCCAGATCCTTCTCCAACTTGGCTACCTTTACCTCAAGCTCTTCCTTCATGCCCTTCATCCGGTCGAACTCCTGTTTAGCCTCTTCCATAAATTCCTTAGTGGCATAGAGAGGAAGATTCTGAGCAGTTCGGTACAGAGCAGCCCCCATATACGCCATCTTAATGCTGTTTCGGGTCATAAATTCTAAATGATGAAGGATGGACACATCATCCATGGAAAGGGCACTATAGAGACCGATTTGCTGATCCACAAATTCAATTGCATTAAAGTCGGGAGCATCAAGGTTGAAAGGCTCAGCTATTTTTTGTTTCTTATTGGGAGGAGCGGCAGAAGTTGGCTGAGGGTCATCCAGACGAACTCGGGGAATGGGGATCACCTTCCTCACTCCAGGAGAACTCGGCATGGACGGCTTCACACGCACTTGGGAAGATCCCTCCCTGGACGCCTTGGCCGAGATGTTTTTAGCAGTAGTCGCCTTTTGTGCTCTTTTAAAATCCTTCATGGATTCATTATTCTTCATTGCCTCTGCAAATAAAACACAACAGTAAGAAATTAAGCTGCAAGTTGGAAAGGCATTTACGAGCAATATAAACAGATAATAAAGAGAAAATCAGGAATGCAAAATACCCAGCTCAGTTTGAAGAAGAGAGGGATTGGTTAAAAATTTCTTTGTATCAAGATGGGGAGGTTGACCCCAGTGTTCTTCCAAGACAGTCACGAAAGCCCGCTCAGCTTTATCCAACATTTCCCACGTGTATCTGGATACTCTCACATCTTTTTGCCATTCCAAGGGAAAGGCGGGCTCATCATTTTCATCCAGAAAAAAGGGCCGAGCTCCTTCAACAGCTCGGACCTTGAAAAAGTAGTTTTTAAAATCACGAAATGATTCGTCAAACATGGAAAAGACCTTCTTTCCCTGGGAAGATCGAAAGGAGACCCAAGCCGCCTTCTTTTTTACTACTCCAGGCTTCGTCAAGACAAATAGATAGAAAAAGAGAGATTGCGAGGCGGGAATACCAAAACCATGACACAACAATTGAAAAATTTTTATGAAACCCTAGGAATTAGGGTGAAGTTGAGAGGGAGTAACATTACAGGACCATAACAGGTTGGTCTCAAATTCAGTGAAAGGAAGGGTGATACCTAGCTGACCAAAGAAGAAGTCATAAGCATAGAAAAAAGGGCGATCTCTAACAACCCGAGTAGAGAAATAAACTCTCTCTTCAGAAGAGGGAGGGACAAGTTCATAATTCTTCTTATCACCAGCATTACTACAGACCCTATGAAACTGCCTAAGCTGCGCACAAAACTCGGAATCAACCAAAGAGACACACATAAGAACCATTGAGTCCACCCAATCGGCCATGCCCTCGGGAACCTGGGAAGACATCTCTACAACGTTATTGCGAGAAGACATGAGACCAACTAATCCTACAATAAGAAAAGAAGACAGGATTACCAAAAATATCTCGGACGAGGGGCAAAACAACTCGACCAATATGATACAGGTGAACAAACAGAAAAGGAAAACTCCAAGACTCAAACCAAAGTCCTGGGGCATCCTTTGGAGGCAGTAACAAAGCAAGGTTTCAGGAAATTTCTACAGCTTATGTCCCGACACTCATCAAACAAGAAAATAAGGTTTCAAATGAAACAAAGGAAGTAAAAACACAAAGTCATCTAAGTCACTACCTTTCTACAGTCCATCAGCAAAAAGCATTGTCAAACATAAAAAATGCCAAGCAGAAAATCATCAAAGACGCAACCTTTTTCAGAATCAAGCAAAAACCATCATCGAAGGCGCAAGCAAAAACGGTGACAACATGCAAAAGCCCTAAAAAATATTCAAGCATCAAGAAAAGCAAAAGATTCACACCAAAAACGAAGAAATTCCAGAACACGCAACAATCAGGCACAGTAAAAGCAGAAAGATCCAAACTTTCTCTGAGCAAAAACCAAACTTTCTAAAAAAAAGACATATAAAGAAACAGAGGAAGAAAAATCGAACCTGGAGAATAGAAGAAAACCTCGAAAGAAAGCTGAAGAGCAGAAGCAACAAAGCCACCCCTCGAAGCGGAAAACTGCGAAGATGGAAGGAAAAATCTGGAAATCACCCCTCTTCCACAGAAAGCAGTAGCAGAATAGACGTTGCGGGAAGGAACTACGAACTCCAGGCAAGAATCAGAAAATGAGAGAGTAAAGGGAGAAGTTACGAAGAAGAGAAACCGTTTTTGATTGAGAAATTCAAAATAATAAGCCAAAAGAAAACGGGGCAATTAATACCAATTAATGAAGGTATTAAACCCTCTCACGTTCCCAAGAACAAAGCGCTGATATAAAAGCACGCGTTTTTAGAGGAAAATGTTCTACATTCAAAAGATTCTACAAAAGGAAGAAATCGACAAAATACTTTAGTTCGGCTTCATCAGAGAAGGACCGAAGTCAAAGACTCGACCTCAACAAAAAGACCGAGCTCAAGTAGGGGCACTGTTCATACCCTCGGTCGAGCTACCCAACCTGGGAAGATTGGCGACAAAGCAACCGACCTCTTCTCAAAGAGGTCGGCCAAATCAACAGGAGAGCCCAATAAAGGGCCCAAATAGAGGAACACGACCCAAATCCAAAGGCAATCCAAGCCTATAAAGATAAAGGCAGTTCCATTGAAGATAAGCTGACCTCATCAGAAGATAAGATAAGATAAGATAACCAACTTATCTTATCTAAAAAGGTCACTCTACAACTACTATAAATACACTGGAGCACCCAGGTATAACTCATACTCTGATTCTACATAAAACCTGTGTAATACCCATGCTAACTTAAGCATCGGAGTCTCTTGCAGGTACCCCCCACCCTCCAGTGACCAAGGATCAGCAGTGCAGAAAGTCCAACAAGTCAGACACAACAGCTCCGGCCGCCACCAGCCAGCCGGACACGCCATCTCCGACCAGTATAGAAGATCTCATCCGAGATCGACCTCCAGTTTCAGGTAACCTTCGGAACAGTACCTGTATGTGTATGTATGGTCTATGCTATGTGTTGTGGGTATATATAATGCTGGCTTGTGTATGATTTGTTTAATTTCCTATTATGGCTTGTGTATGTTTAATTAGCTGTCCTCGCGAATCTTTTTATAAAATAAAAGTCTTTTCAAAACTTGATAACACGCCAACCCGATTACAGGCTTAATAATAAATAGTAAAAGTTTCAGTGGAACAAGTTGGTGACACTTGATTTCTAGTATGATCATGACTTACTGGGACTGGGTCGTTACAACTTGGTATCAGAGCAGTTCATTCCTATTAAAGCCTGGGGATATGGACTGAATCATGCTTCATTGTATTCTCTGAATTGTGTCTTATACATATAGGATATCGTTGTGATATGAATTGTATGACTGTCGCTGTGTTTCCATTTTAGAGACTATTCACACTTTGCCTGAAATGTTAAGACTGATCACCTTAATATTGCACGTTGGGTGTGAACAGGATCTTGATGGCTGCACGAGGACGAGGACGTGGTAGGCGTGGTGCGAATCTTGTAGAGGAACCGACGAGGGGTGCGGATGCTTTCATAGCTGCAATGAACACCATGGCTGAGGCTATGCGTGAAACGGCAACTGCTACTATGCGAGCAATTGACCGTTTAGGAGAGAGGAATGGAGATTGTAACGGAGGACGCAATGGTGAGCGTGGTGGAGACAGTAATGAAAATGAAGGCGCTGGAAACCACGATAATCCTATGACACTGGCAACCTTTCTGAAGGTAAATCCGCCCAAGTTTAAGGGGACACTTGTTGCAACTGAAGCTGACAATTGGTTCCGTAGTATTGAGAAGTCACTGCGAGCGCAACATGTACTAGAAAGACAACACGTGGAGTTTGTGACCTATATGCTAGAGGGAGAAGCTGAACATTGGTGGCATGGAGTGCAACGCTTGTTGAGGCAGGAGGTGGAGGAGATTGATTGGGACACTTTTAAGGAGGAATTTTACAAAAAGTATTTCCCTAGATCTGTTCGTGATGTTAAAGAAATGGAACTGATGCAGTTGATGCAGGGGAATATGTCAGTGGCAGAATATACTCAAAAATTTGAGGATTTGTGTCAATTCTCTAAGATCTGTTAGGGAAACCCAGATGATTTTGAAGAATGGAAGTGTTTAAAGTACGAAGGAGGACTTTGCAACGAGCTGATGCATTCATTAGTCCCGCTGGAGATACGAAATTTTGCAGAGCTTGACAATAAGAGTCAGCTGATGGAAGACTGTGAACATAAGATGGCATCGTCAAGGATGGGACATCCAAGCTTACCGCCAAGAAACTTTAATATTTTCATAGGCATGCGGTACAGCGGAAAGTTGATTTTAAGGTACCAGGAGTACCTATGCGAGGGAACCAACAAGTTAGAAACTTTTCTACGCACTCTACAACTGGGAATGGAAATAGGCCAAGACAGGATACCGGTAAGCAACCTCAGCAGCAGAGTCAGGAGGGCCCAACATGTAGGCAATGTGGAAAGAATCACCCTGGTAGGCCTTGTTATCTTGGAATGAGAGTCTGCTACAACTGTGGTGAACCAGGGCATAAAGCAAGCAATTGTCCAGAATATATAATGCTATGTGTATGTATGGTCTATGCTATGTGTTGTGGGTATATATAATGCTGGCTTATATATGATTTGTTTAATTTCCTATTATGGCTTGTGTATGTTTAATTAGTTGTCCTCGCGAATCTTTTTATAAAATAAAAGTCTTTTCAAATCTCGATAACACGCCAACCCAATTACAGGCTTAATAATAAATAGTAAAAGTTTCAGTAGAACAAGTTGGTGACACTTGATTTCTAGTATGATCATGACTTACTGGGACTGGGTCGTTACATATTCCAACCATAATTTTTCGTGTCATATGTGCATCATTAGTTCCTTTTTCAATATATTTTGAGAATTCATTACATTACTTCATCTTCAGTGATTCTCAACTTTTTAAATGAACACAATCTTTTTCTACTATTTAAAAATTTTGTTGTCTTCTTTTCTTTGTATTATAAGCTTTTACGAAGATTAATTGTTTGGTTTCTTTCCACGGTTTGCTATGGTTTCTTCATGACCAATGGTTTGCTAGGCCATTACCATTCCACAAGTTATACTCTCTCATGTAATCATTACTCAGTTTACTCCACCAATAAACATTAATTGAGTAACACTTTATCATCATGTATCTGTCATTTACGTATAGTAGTCTGTTACATTCTCGATGAAATAGTAACCTTTTCTTCTTGATCTTCATTTGCTATCCGTAAAAAGTCATTCAATAATTACCTCTAAGCTATAGCTTCACAGATATGACATCCATAGTATCATCATTTTGAAAATTATATTTTATATTTTTTACGCAATACTCTTTCCTTCCTTTTTCTTTCAATTGCATTCTATAAATACAGCACTACAAGGATTTTTTGCTTTTACAAACACATATGGTTAAGTTTATAAATGTTGTTGTCCTCTTCACCAGTTTCATTCATGTTACTTTTAATAAAATAGTTACATTTGTGTATCTCTAGAAGATTTATTTCCCCAAAAGATATTTGTATTTTCTTTTATTAAACTTTCATATCCAACTTCAGTTCATTTATTTTTTAGTTCTTACTTCAATACTACCAGTCTGTGCTACTTATCTTGCTAGAATAATTCAGATTTTCTCATATCAGATGGAGACCTAACAAAGCTCTCATAAATTGGTGGAAGAGAGTCGTATTTTTTACCTATATATCAACCCATTTTTGGTATTATATGCTCCCTCACAACAAGAACCTTTTCGTTATTGATTTTTATTTATTTAATAATTCTGGTTTGTTCCTAATGTTTAGTTGATTCCATACATATTCATACATAAATCTAATTTTATATTATGGTCACAGAACATCCATGAGCTTCCCAGCATATTATACAGAGAGTACAAGAAATCCTTTGAGGATAAAATGGTGATTATTGACTCCAAACATAACCAGATTCAGTTACGTATTCTAAGAGGTCATTCGAATGCTTTTATAATCGAAGGTCTTGATAACTTAGTTAATCTCTATAGATTATTCAATTAAGGTACCATTAAGCTAAGGTATCTCTACAAGGACATCTTCTTTGTCATCATGGTTAGAGACATGTTCATGAATAAATTGTCTGCCAGTGTTTATGATATGAAGTTACTGTTACATTCAATATTTACGTCTAAAGGTAAAGATCGTATATTAGAAAATCACTATGTACTTGAGTCTGTTCACTACCAAAAAGCTACTTATAAGCCATCAAAGAAGAATCACAAACGTTACAAGCATTCATCTAAAAAGAATATGAAGCTGCATCTACATTGAGAAGTTCTCCTAAGTTAGTGTCCACCACTTTCGTTAAAAAATCACAACCAAAACAGAACATGCATTCAGTTAGTTGTTAATCGACATTAATTGATCTAAATGTTGTTCCTCTGGATAACCATCACCAACTCAACTCTGAAAGTGTCACATATTTTGATCCAGTGATTAGCTCTAAAGGGATTTCTCACCTTGAACCAATTATAAATTATCAAAAGATTATACCAGTGCAGTTTTATGATTCCTTTAAGCTATATATCCAGTGAGGAACAGATTATTGTTATTACGAACCACCATCCTTCTTCTGCTGGATATAATGCTCATTCTTTTTTTGAGTTTCTCCCTACTAAGGATCCCAACTCTTCATATGATGATGAGTATGTTTCATTGTAGAACAAGAATTTCTTTTTGGTTCATTGTTAATGTGTTTTTTTTTTTTTTTAATTCTGAAAATATTATATTTAACTCAAACTAATTAAATATGTACAATGTGTTACTTATTTTTTTTTCATTTTGTATCTTTTAGATACTACCAATCAAGTTTGTCTTCAAAGCATTCCCTAATATGTGTACTCATGTTAGGCTCATTATGGAAGGTGGCCGGTCATACAACATGACTTTACGATGGACATTTTCCAATCGTTTATTTGAGGTGTTCATGACCAATGGATGGAGAGAATTTTTGACTGAGAACCACCTTAGGCCTGGAAGTGTAGTGAGGCTCACAGTTAAATCAATTGATGAGACTATTATGCTAGCTGAAATCATGAAGATCTGAATTCTTGCTTTATTTTGGATGATAAGATCATTAGGATTAGATTTCAAGTTTGTTAAGTATTTTGTATTTTGTTTAGTAATCCTCTGAACCATTCTTTCGTTGAATAGTTATAAGTGTTTACCTCTTTCACGAGCCATTCTTAGTCATGGTTTTAAGGGAGGTTTTATGGTTCAGTGAGTTACTTTAAAATTTGTTCGTCTTTCCGTGTAATATCTAATCCTAAGTTATTAATTTCTATTTTGGTATTTATTTATTTTATCATTTATCTTTACATGATTTTTTTACTAAATTATTCGATTCAATCTTACAATTGTTAATTACATAGCAATATGCTCATCGATAACCTCTCCTCTCAACTTCGTTTTTAAATATGTTACTAAAACTATGCTGAAACTTAATTCAAAGTTTTCATCAGCTTAGTTCTAACCTTTTTTTTGTGACTCAGACATTTTTTTGTTAACCAACATTATTTTAACATGAATTGACCATATTTTAGACAAAAACAAATGCTTGATTTTGAATACTAAGATTGGAAGTCATGCGACGGGAACATTATATAAATCGTATTTTTCATGGACATTTTTCAGTTACTTAACCATAATGTATTTCTTTACACTTTCATTGGAGCTAACATCTTCAAGTACACATGTACAATCAATAGATTTCGTTACATTACTCTTTTTTCATTCACTAATGTTCAAGTTTTAGAACATACATATGATTTTGACTCTATTTAAAGAATTAGTTATTTCTTTCCAATTTTTTAGGTAGCTTTTATATTTTTAGTTACATGATTTCTCACATTTTGAATCACATGAAATTTTAAATAAATTTTTACAATCTCCCGCCACCTTTATATTTTTGAATGTTTACATCATTTATACTTCAGATATACCTCATGGTCATACTTTCCACTTTGTTAAGTATTATCAGGTAATAGATTAATTCAGCAGAATATAAGCTTAGTCCTAAGTTAGCTAGGTTGAGGAGGATTTGTATCATCAAGGAGAAGAGAAATAGAAAAATACAAGCTTCCATGCAGAATGCTTTTGAGAATGGTAATATGATCATTATACTCATATGGTTTCTAAGTTTTTTATATTTTTCTTAATCTTTTTTAACATACTATGTATACTAATACCAGATTTTGCAAACAACATATTGGTTCCAATGATGAGAAGGTCCCACATGATTTCTAATAACAACATAATAGATTTTTGTTCATTGTAACACCCTACCACACTGAGCTTTACGCTTAAGTCGTAAAATAGAGGTGATGTGGTATTACGACCTCTAAAATAAAATGTGTACATACAATAGTAGAAGAATTATAATATGCTAGGAGCCTTGAAGAATAAAGGAAATAAAAATCGCTAAATAAAAGCGCAACGCTCAAGAAACGAGTTAACTTGCATGCTAAGAAGACTATAGCTGCTAAACATAAGATAATAAAAGTAGGAATAGAGTGCCAAAGATATAAACTAACAAGCTCCTAACTTAGCCCGCGAAGTCAAGACTGGCCGGAGAATATTTACACATATATACATACATATCCAAAATCCAAAGGTACATAAACGCAATCCTGCCTCTCCATAAACCTCTAAGAGGATAAAAAAGAATAAGTTATGCGGAGAGAAGGCTAAGTACATATATATATATATCATAGCACAACAAAACAACCACGTAACCACTTCGCCTCAGGTATCTAGATGCCTAGTGAGATGCCTCTCGACCTGCATCTGAAAAACAACAACATAGTATGGAATGAGAACCGGAGGTTCTCAGTATGGTAAAGGTGCCACACACATAATATATAAGGTCCTGGAAACGCCAAAGGCAATCCTAGAACGCCGACACTCAGATTATAGAGCTTAAATTATTAAACAAAAGCCATAAAAGGTGGTTCTCTAAGAATATCTAAACCTAAATTAAATTAATCTTAAATCTAAGTCTCATACTGCCATTCCTCCATACCTCCAACTCCATCATGCATTTCACAGACAAATAAACAGATAGAGGCAAGCACAAGAAGGTTACAAATACTGCAGGTAACAAATATACATTTAACATGGTAAGTACATTTAGGCACACCCATCTAAAGCACAAGCAAGTAATTCAAGTAATATGCATATGATGCATGCCTATCCTACGGCTGATGAGGCTCATCTGTCGATTATCCAGCCAACCCGACAAGTCCAAAAACCCTAGACTGTCCCCTGACGTGCATCCCCAAGAGTATATGCATAGCTTTTTCTCAAATAATCAATATTGCTCAATGGGGGTTACATTCCCGGGAATTTATAGTGCCCGGTTGGTGCACGAAATTGTGATCTAGATGTGAAATTGTTATTCGAAATTGATTCCCTGGCAATGGCTCCAAAAACGTGTGCATAATACCATGGTCCAAACATAACTTCACAACTTCGCGCAACTAACCAGCAAGTGCACTGGGTCGTCCAAGTAATACCTTGCGTGAGTAAGGGTCGAATCCCACGGAGATTGTTGGTATGAAGCAAGCTATGGTCATCTTGTAAATCTCAGTCAGGCGGATTAAATTGTTTTAAGAAATTATAGTGGATGAAAATAAATAAAATATAAAATAGGATAGTGGTACTTATGTAATTCATTGGTGAGAATTTCAGATAAGTGTATAGAGATGCTTTCGTCCCTCTGAACCTCTGCTTTCCTGCTGTCTTCATCCAATCCTTCCTACTCCTTACCATGGCAAGCTGTATGTAGGGCATCACCGTTGTCAATGGCTACTTCCCATCCTCTCTGTGAAAATAGTCCGATGCGCTGTCACTGCATGGCTAATCATTTGGAGGTTCTCGATCATACTGGAATAGGATTCACCCTCCTTTTGCGTCTGTCACTACGCCCAGTACTCGCGAGTTTGAAGTTCGTCACAGTCATCCCTTCTCGGATCCTACTCGGAATACCACAGACAAGGTTTAGACTTTCCGGATCTCAGGAATGGCCATCCATGGGTTCTAACTTATACCACAAAGATTCCAATATCTCGGACTTGGTCCTCTGTATTAGATATCCAAGAGATACTCATTCTAGCTTGTTGCATGTAGAACGGACGTGTTTGTCAAGCATGCGTTCATAAGTGAGAATGATGATGAGCGTCACATAATCATCACATTCATCATGTTCTTGGGTAAGAATGGATATCTTAGAAGCGGAATAAGTTGAATTGAATAGAAAAATAGTAGTACTTTGTATTAATTCATGAGGAACAGCAGAGCTCCACACCTTAATCTATGGTGTGTAGAAACTCTACCATTGAAAATACATAAGTGATAAGGTCCAAGCATGGCCGAATGGCCAGCCCCCATGATCTAAGAACTAAACGTCCCAACATGTCTAATACAATAGTAAAATGTCCTATATATACTAGACTAGCTACTAGGGTTTATAGAAATAAGTAATTGATGCAGAAATCCACTTCTGGGGCCCACTTGGTGTGTGCTTGGGCTGAGTTTGAAGTTTACACGTGGAGAGCTCATTCTTGGAGTTGAACGCCAGTTTGTAACATGTTTCTGGCGTTGAACTCCACTTTGCAACTTGTTTCTGGCGCTGAACGCCAGACTGCAACATGGAACTGGCGTTCAACGCCAGTTTTCGTCATCTAAACTCGGGCAAAGTATGGACTATTATATATTGCTGGAAAGCCCTTGATGTCTACTTTCCAACGCAATTGGAAGCACACCATTTAGAGGTCAGAATCCAACAGCATCTGCAGTCCTTCTTCAACCTCTGAATCTGATTTTTGCTCAGGTCCCTCAATTTCAGCCAGAAAATACCTGAAATCACAGAAAAACACACAAACTCATAGTAAATTCTAGAAATGTGATTTTTAATTAAAAACTAATAAAAATATACTAAAAACTAACAAAATCATACTAAAAATTATGTAAAAATAATGCCAAAAAGCGTATAAATTATCCGCTCATCACAACACCAAGCACATGGTTAGGGACAGCTTAGTTTAGCCGCTTAGGCCAGGATTTTATTCCTTTAGGCCCTCCTATCCACTGATGCTCAAATCCTTGGATCTTTTTTATTTACCCTTGCCTTTTGGTTTTAAGGGTTATTGGCTTTTTCTGCTTACTTTTTCTTTTTCTCTTTTTTTTTTTGCTATTATTTATTTTATTTTATTTTTTTTGCAAGCTTTGTATTCACTGCTTTTTCTTGCTTCAAGAATCATTTTTATGATTTTTCAGATTATCAAATAACATGTCTCCTTGTCATCATTCTTTCAAGAGCCAACATATTTAACATTCATAAACAACAACTTCAAAAGACATATGCACTATTCAAGCATACATTCAGAAAATAAAAAGTATTGTCACCACATCAAAATAATTAAACTAGTTTCAAGGATGAATTCGAAACCATGTACTTCTTGTTCTTTTGTAATTAAAACATTTTTCATTCAAGAGAGGTGATGGATTCATATTCACTACTTTAAGGCATAGACACTTAAATACTAATGATCATGTAATAAGACACAAACATAAATAAACATAAAGCTCAAAAATCGAAAAACAGTAAATTTAAGAACAAGGAATAAGTCCACCTTAATGATGGTGGCGTTTTCTTCTTGAGGAACCAATGATGTCCTTGAGCTCTTCTATGTCTTTTCCTTGTCTTTGTTGCTCCTCCCTCATAGCTCTTTGATCTTCTCTAATTTCATGGAGGATGATGGAGTGCTCTTGGTGCTCCTATCCTTAGTTGCTCCCAATGATTGTGTGGAGGAAAATATATCCCCTGAGGTATCTCAGGGATCTCTTGATTTGTAGTCAAATGTTCTACCACTGAGCTATAGACCCTTGAGATGAATCTCTCCATCTCCTATGACTCGGAGGTGGAAGCTTTTGTCTTCCCTTTCCTCTTTCTAGAGGTTTCTCTGGCCTTAGGTGCCATCAGGTTATGGAAAAACAAAAAAAACTATTCTTTTACCACACCAAACTTAGAATGTTGCTCGCCCTCGAGCAAAAGAAGAAAGAATAGTAGTAGAAGAAGAAGATATGGAGGAGATAGAGGGATGTGTGTATTCGGCTATATGGGTGGGCTTGGGTGGGGAAGAGATTTTGAATTTTGAAGGTAGCTGGGGTGTATGGATGTGAGTGGTGAATGGAAAATAGAATGGATGACTGTGAATGGAGAGAGAGAGGGTGATATAGGATTATGAGGAGGGAAGGTGAGTGGAGATATGTAGGGATCCTGTGGGATCCACAGATCCTGAGGTGATCCTGTGGGGTCCACAGATCCTGAGGTGTCAAGGATTTACATCCCTGCACCAATTAGGCATGTAAAATGTCTTTGCATGCATTTCTGGCGTTTAAACGCCGAAGTGATGCTTGTTCTGGGCGTTCAATGCCCATGTGCAGCATGTTTCTGGCGTTGAACGCCAGCTTCATGCTTGTTTCTAGCGTTCAGCGCCAGCTCTTCTCAGGGTGTATTCCTGGCATTTAAACACCAGGATGTTGCTTGTTTTGGGCGTTCAACACCAGATCCATGCTCTGTTCTGGCGTTGAACGCCAGCCAGATGCTTGATGAGCGGATACTTTATACGCTTTCTGGCATTGTTTTTAGTATGTTTTTAGTAGGATCTAGTTACTTTTAGGGATGTTTTTATTAGTTTTTATGTTAAATTCACATTTCTGGACTTTACTATGAGTTTGTGTGTTTTTCTGTGATTTCAGGTATTTTCTGGCTGAAATTGAGGGACTTGAGCAAAAATCAGATTCAGAGGTTGAAGAAGGACTGCTGATGTTGTTGGATTCTGACTTCCCTGCACTCAAAGTAACATTTCTGGAGCTACAGAACTCCAAATGGCGCACTTCCAATTGCGTTGGAAAGTAGACATCTAGGGCTTTCCAGAAATATATAATAGTCCATACTTTGTTTGAGTTTAGACGATGCAAAAAAGCGTTGAACGCCAGTTCTACGCTGCAGTCTGGAGTTAAACGCCAGAAACACGTCACGAACCAGAGTTGAACGCCAAAAACACGTTACAACTTGGCGTTCAACTCCAAAAGAAGCCTCTGCACGTGTAAACTTCAAGCTCAGCCCAAGCACACACCAAGTGGGCCCCGGAAGTGGATTTATGCATCAATTACTTACTTCTATAAACCCTAGTAGCTAGTTTAGTATAAATAGAACTTTTTACTATTGTATTTACATGATCGGATGATCTTTAGTTTCATCTATTGATCACGTTTGGGGGGGCTGGCCATTCGACCATGCCTGAATCTTCATCACTTATGTATTTTCAACGGTAGAGTTTCTGCACTCCATAGATTAAGGTGTGGAGCTCTGCTGTGCCTCATGATTTAATGCAAAGTACTACTGTTTTTCTATTCAATTCAACTTATTCCGCTTCTAAGATATCCATTCGTACCCAAGAACATGATGAATATGATGATTATGTGACGCTCATCATCATTCTCACTTATGAACGCGTGCCTGACAACCACTTCCGTTCTACATGCAAACAAGCTAGAATGAGTATTTCTTAGATATCTAATACAGAGGACCGAGTCCGAGATATTAGAATCTTCGTGGTATAAGTTAGAACCCATGGATGGCCATTCCTGAGATCCGGAAATTCTAAACCTTGTCTGTGGTATTCCGAATAGGATCTGGGAAGGGATGGCTGTGACGAACTTCAAACTCGCGAGTGCTGGGCATAGTGACAGATGCAAAAAGAGGGTGAATCCTATTCCAGTATGATCGAGAACCTCCAGATGATTAGTCGTGCCGTGACAGAGCATTTAGACCTTTTTCACAGAGAGGATGGGATGTAGCCATTGACAACGGTGATGCCTTACAGAAAGCTTGCCATGGAAAGGAGTAGGAATGATTGGATGAAGACAGCAGGAAAGCAGAGGTTCAGAGGAATGAAAGCATCTCTATACGCTTATCTGAAATTCTCACCAATGATTTACATAAGTATCTCTATCTTTATTTTCTGTTTATTTATTATTATCTCCAAAACTCCATACCCATTTGATATCCGCCTGACTGAGATTTACAAGATGACCATAGCTTGCTTCATACCAACAATCTCCGTGGGATCGACCCTTACTCACGTAAGGTTTTATTACTTGGACGACCCAGTGCACTTGCTGGTTAGTTGTATCGAAGTTGTGAATGAAAAACGATTTATTAAGACGTGTGTACTGAGTTTTTGGCGCTGTTGCCTGAGATCACAATTTCGTGCACCAAGTTTTTGGCGCCGTTGCCGGGGATTGTTCGAGTTTGGACAACTGACGGTTCATCTTGTTGCTCAGATAAGGTAATTTTCTTTTTGTTTTATTTTCAAAAAAAAAAAATTTTCAAGAATCTTTCAAAAAAGTTTTTCCCTTTGATTTCGAAAATTATTTTAAAATTTTTAAGAATGAATTCTAAAGTTTCAAAATGGTATGCTGAAGTTTGGCTGGCCATTAAGCTTTAGACTAACCTGGTATGATTCCTGGAATCTTGATTGAGGACTTTGAATTCATTGCTTCTTTTTTCCTATAGGTTTTCAAAAGAAATAAAAATATACAAAAATCCAAAAAAATTAATAAAATCATAAAATCAAAAATATTTTTTGTTTCTTGTTTGAGTCTTGAGTCAATTTTTACGTTTGGTGTCAATTGCATTTTTTCTAAAAATTTATGCATTTTTCGAAAATTCATGCATTCATAGTGTTCTTCATGATCTTCAAGTTGTTCTTGGTAAGTCTTCTTGTTTGATCTTGATGTTTTCTTATTTTGTGTCTTTTGTTGTTTTTCATGTGCATCTTTGCATTCATAGTGTCTAAGCATTAAAGATTTCTAAGTTTGGTGTCTTGCATGTTTTCCTTGCATAAAAAATTTTTCAAAAAAATATGTTCTTGATGTTCATCATGATCTTCAAAGTGTTCTTGGTGTTCATCTTGACATTCATAGTGTTCTTGCATGCATCATGTGTTTTGATTCATAATTTTCATGTTGTGAGTCATTTTTTATGTTTTTCTCTCTCATCATTAAAAATTCAAAAATCAAAAATATATCTTTCCCTTTTTCTCTCATAAATTTTCGAAAATTTGAGTTGACTTTTTCAAAATTTTTAAAATCTAGTTGTTTCTTATGAGTCAAATCAAATTTTCAAATTGAAAAAATCTTATCTTTTTCAAAAATCGTATCTTTTTCATTTTTCTTATTTATTTTCGAAAATTTTAAAAATATTTTTCAAAAATATTTTTCTTAATTTTATATCATAATTTTCGAAAATATCATCAATAATTAATGTTTTGATTCAAAAATTTCAAGTTTGTTACTTACTTGTTAAGAAAGATTCAAACTTTAAGTTCTAAAATCATATCTTGTGATTTCTTGTGAATCAAGTCATTAATTGTGATTTTAAAAATCAAATCTTTTTCAAAACTAATTTCAATCATATCCTTTCAAAAATATCTTTTTCTTATCTTTTTCAAAATCATATCTTTTTAATCATACCTTTTCATATCATATCTTTTTCAAATATCTTTTCTAACTTCTTATCTTCTTATCTTTTAAAAATTGATTTTTAAAATTTGTTTCAACTAAATAATTAACTTTTTGTTTGTTTCTTATCTCTTTCAAAACTACCTAACTAACTATCCCTCTCTAATTTTCGAAAATACCTCCCTCTTTTTCAAAAATTCTTTTTAGTTAATTAATTGTTTAAATTTTAATTTAATTTTAATTCTCCTTTAATTTTTGAAAATCATCAACTTCTTTTCAAAAATTAATTTTCGAAATTTCCTCTCCCTCATCTCCTTCTATTTATTTATTCATCTACTAACACTTCTCCTCACCCAAAATTTCGAACCCCTTCTCTCTTCTGAGTTCGAATTCTTCTCTTCTTCGTTCTCTTTCTTCTTTTCTTCTACTCACACAAGGGAACCTCTATACTGTAGTAAAAAGGATCCCTATTATTATTTTCTGTTCCCTTCTTTTTCATATGAGCAGGAGCAAGGACAAGAACATTCTTGTTGAAGCAGATCCTGAACCTGAAAGGACTCTGAAAAGGAAACTAAGAGAAGTTAAAATACAACAATCCAGAGACAACCTTACAGGAATTTTTGATCACGAAGAGGAGATGGCAGCCGAAAATAATAATAATGCAAGGAGGATGCTTGGTGACTTTACTGCACCTAATTCCAATTTACATGGAAGAAGCATCTCCATCCCTGCCATTAGAGCAAACAACTTTGAGCTGAAACCTCAATTAGTTTCTCTGATGCAGCAGAACTGCAAGTTTCATGGACTTCCATCTGAAGATCCTTTTCAGTTTTTAACTGAATTCTTGCAGATCTGTGATACTGTTAAGACCAATGGGGTTGATCCCGAGGTCTACAGGCTCATGCTTTTCCCGTTTGCTGTGAGAGACAGAGCTAGAATATGGTTGGATTCTCAACCTAAAGATAGCCTGAACTCTTGGGATAAGCTGGTCAAGGCTTTCTTAGCCAAGTTCTTTCCTCCTCAAAAGCTGAGTAAGCTTAGAGTTGATGTTCAAACCTTCAGACAGAAAGAAGGTGAATCCCTCTATGAAGCTTGGGAGAGATATAAGCAACTGACCAAAAAGTGTCCTTCTGACATGCTTTCAGAATGGACCATCCTGGATATATTCTATGATGGTCTGTCTGAATTAGCTAAGATGTCATTGGATACTTCTGCAGGTGGATCCATTTACCTAAAGAAAACGCCTGCAGAAGCTCAAGAACTCATTGACATGGTTGCAAATAACCAGTTCATGTACACTTCTGAGAGGAATCCTGTGAGTAATGGGACGCCTCAGAAGAAGGGAGTTCTTGAAATTGATACTCTGAATGCCATATTGGCTCAGAATAAAATATTGACTCAACAAGTCAATATAATTTTTCAGAGTCTGAATGGAATGCAAACTGCATCCAACAGTACTCAAGAGGCATCTTCTGAGGAAGAAGCTTATGATCCTGAGAACCCTGTAATAGCAGAGGTAAATTACATGGGTGAATCCTATGAAAACACCTATAACCCCTCATGGAGAAATCACCCAAATTTCTCATGGAAGGATCAACAAAAGCCTCAACAAGGCTTTAATAATGGTGGAAGAAACAGGTTTAACAATAGTACACCTTTTCCATCATCCACTCAGCAACAGACAGAGAATTCTGAGCAGAATCCATCTAGCTTAGCAAATTTAGTCTCTGATCTATCTAAGGCCACTCTGAGTTTCATGAATGAAACAAGGACATCCATTAGAAATTTGGAGGCACAAGTGGGCCAGCTGAGTAAGAAGATCACTGAAACCCCTCCTAGTACTCTCCCAAGCAATACAGAAGAGAACCCAAAGAGGGATTGCAAGGCCATTGATATAACCATCATGGCCGAATCCAAGGAGGAAGCGGAGGATGTGAATCCCAAGGAGGAAGACCTCCTGGGACGTCCAGTGATCAACAAGGAGTTTCCCTTTGAGGAACCAAAGGAATCTAAGGCTCATTTAGAGACCATAGAGATTCCATTGAACCTCCTTATGCCCTTCATGAGCTCTGATGAGTATTCTTCTTCTGAAGAGAATGAGGATGTTACTGAAGAGCAAGTTGCCAAGTACCTTGGTGCAATCATGAAGCTGAATACCAAACTATTTGGTAATGAGACTTGGGGAGATGAACCTCCCCTGTTCACCAATGAACTAAATGCATTGGATCAACTGAGATTGCCTCAGAAGAAACAGGATCCTGGAAAGTTCCTAATACCTTGTACCATAGGCACCATGACCTTTGAGAAGGATCTATGTGACCTGGGGTCAGGAATAAACCTCATGCCACTCTCTGTAATGGAGAAACTGGGAATCTTTGAGGTACAAGCTGCTAGAATCTCATTAGAGATGGCAGACAATTCCAGAAAACAGGCTTATGGACAAGCAGAGGACATGTTAGTAAAGGTTGAAGGCCTTTACATCCCTGCTGATTTCATAATCCTAGATACTGGGAAGGATGAGGATGAATCCATCATCCTTGGAAGACCCTTCATAGCCACAGCAAGAGCTGTGATTGATGTGGACAGAGGAGAATTGATCCTTCAACTAAATGAGGTCAACCTTGTGTTTAAAACTCAAGGATCTCTATCTGTAACCATGGAGAGGAAGCATGAAAGGCTTTTCTCACTGCAGAGTCAACCAGAGCCCCCACAGTCAAACTCTAAGTTTGGTGTTGGGAGGCCACAACCAAACTTTAAGTTTGGTATTGAACTCCCATATCCAAACTCTAAGTTTGGTGTTGGGAAGTCTCAACAATGATCTGAACATCTGTGAGGCTCCATGAGAGCTCACTGTCAAGCTATTGACATTAAAGAAGCGCTTGTTGGGAGGCAACCCAATTTTTATTTATCTAATTTTATTTTTATTCTTATTGTTCTTTCATGTTTTATTAGGGTCATGATCATGTGAAGTCACAAAATAAATAGAAAAATCAAAAACAGAATCAAAAATAGCAGAAGAAAAATCACACCCTGGAGGAAGGGCTTACTGGCGTTTAAACGCCAGTAAGGAGCATCTGGCTGGCGTTCAACACCAGAACAGAGCATGGATCTGCCGTTGAATGCCAGAAACAAGCAGCATCTTGGCGTTCAGACGCCAGGAATGCACACTGAGGAAAGCTGGCGCTGAACGCCAGAAACAAGCATAGAACTGGCATTCAATGCCAGAAACATGCTGCATCTGGGCGTTGAACGCCCAGAACAAGCATCAATTCGGCGTTTAAACGCCAGAATTGCATGCAAAGGCATTTTACATGCCTCAATGGTGCAAGAATGTAAATCCTTGACACCTCAGGATCTGTGGACCCCATGGGATCATCTCAGCATCTGTGGACCCCACAGGATCTCCACCTACCTCCACTTATACTCTCCCCTCTTCTCATTCATCCTCTCTTCCCAATAAACACCTTTCCCCAAAACCCTTCACCAATCACCTCAATCTCTCTCTTCCCTATTACCCATTCACCACTCACATCCATCCACTCTTCCCCATAAACCTACCTCATAAACCCCACCTACCTTCAAAATTCAAAATCACTTTCCCACCCCATATGGCCGAACCTTAACCCCTCTCCCTCCACTATATAAACCTCTCCATTCTTCTTCATTATCACACAACACAACCCTCTCATCCCCTTCTTGGCCGAAACACAACCCTCTTTCCCTCTCTTCCATATCTTCTTCTTCTTCTTCTTTTCTTTCTTCTCTTGCTCGAGGGCGAGCAATATTCTAAGTTTGATGTGGTAAAAGCATAAGCTTTTTGTTTTTTCATTACCATTGATGGCACCTAAGACCGGAGAATTCTCTAGAAAAGGGAAAGGAAAGACAAAAGCTTCCACCTCCGAGTCATGGGAGATGGAAAGATTCATCTCCAAAGCCCATCAAGACCACTTCTATGATGTTGTGGCCAAGAAGAAGGTGATCCCCGAGGTCCCTTTCAAACTCAAGAAAAATGAGTATCCGGAGATCCGACATGAGATCCAAAGAAGAGGTTGGGAAGTTCTAACAAACCCCATCCAACAAGTCGGAATTCTAATGGTTCAAGAGTTCTATGCTAATGCATGGATCACTAGGAACCATGATCAAAGTAAGAACCCAAACCCAAAGAATTATCTCACCATGGTTCGGGGGAAATACTTAGATTTTAGTCCGAAAAATGTGAGGTTGGCGTTCAACTTGCCAATGATGGAAGAGAACGCACGCCCCTACACAAGGAGAGTCAACTTTGATCAAAGGTTGGACCAAGTCCTCATGGACATATGTGTGGAAGGAGCTCAATGGAAGATTGACTCAAAAGGCAAACCAGTTCAACTGAGAAGACAGGACCTTAAGCCTGTAGCTAGAGGATGGTTGGAGTTCATTCAACGCTCAATCATTCCCACTAGCAACCGGTCTGAAGTTACTATAGACCGGGCCATCATGATCCATAGCATCATGATTGGAGAAGAAGTGGAAGTTCATGAGATTATACCTCAAGAACTCTACAAGGTGGCTGACAAGTCCTCCACTATGGCAAGGTTAGCCTTTCCTCACCTCATTTGCCACCTATGCAATTCGGCTAGGATTAACATAGAGGGAGATATCCTCATTGAAGAGGACAAGCCCATCATTAAGAAAATGATGGAGCAAACAAGAGAGCCTATTCATGGATCTCAAGAGACGCATGAAGAAGCTCATCACCAAGAAATCCCTGAGATGCCTCAAGGGATGCACTTTCCTCCACAGAATTTTTGGGAGCAAATCAACACCTCCCTAGGAGAATTAAGTTCCAACATGGGACAATTAAGGGTGGAACATCAAGATCACTCCATCATCCTCCATGAAATTAGAGAAGATCAAAGAGCAATGAGGGAGGAGCAACAAAGATAAGGAAGAGACATAGAAGAGCTCAAGGACATCATTGGTTCCTCAAGAAGGAAATGCCACCATCACTAAGGTGGACTCATTCCTTGTTCTCAAATTTTCTGTTTTTCGTTTTCTTTATGTTAAGTGCTTATCTATGTTAGTGTCTTATTACATGATCATCAGTATTTAGTAACTTTGTCTTAAAGTTATGAATGTCCTATGAATCCATCACCTCTCTTAAATGAAAAATGTTTTTAATTCAAAAGAACAAGAAGTACATGAGTTTTGAATTTATCCTTGAACTTAGTTTAATTATATTGATGTGGTGACAATACTTTTTGTTTTCTAAATGAATGCTTGAACAGTGCATATGTCTTTTGAAGTTGTTGTTTATGAATGTTAAATATGATGGCTCTTGAAAGAATGATGACAAGGAGACATGTTATTTGATAATCTGAAAAATCATAAAAATGATTCTTGAAGCAAGAAAAAGCAGTGAATACAAAGCTTGCAGGAAAAAAAATGCGAAAAAAAAAGAGAAAAAGAAAAAGCAAGCAGAAAAAGCCAATAGCCCTTAAAACCAAAAGGCAAGGGTAAATAAAAAGGATCTGAGGATTTGAGCATCAGTGGATAGGAGGGCCTAAAGGAATAAAATCCTGGCCTAAGCGGCTAAACTAAGCTGTCCCTAACCATGTGCTTGTGGCGTGAAGGTGTCAAGTGAAAACTTGAGACTGAGCGGTTAAAGTCAAGGTCCAAAGCAAAAGCAGAGTGTGCTTAAGAACCCTGGACACCTCTAATTGGGGACTTTAGCAAAGCTGAGTCACAATCTAAAAAGGTTCACCCAGTTATGTGTCTGTGGCATTTATGTATCCGGTGGTAATACTGGAAAACAAAGTGCTTAGGGCAACGGCCAAGACTCATAAAGTAGCTGTGTTCAAGAATCAACATACTGAACTAGGAGAATCAATAACACTATCTGAACTCTGAGTTTCTATAGATGCCAATCATTCTGAACTTCAATAGATAAAGTGAGATGCCAAAACTATTCAAGAGGCAAAAAGCTACAAGTCCCGCTCATCTGATTGGAGCTAAGTTTCATTGATAGTTTAGAATTTATAGTATATTCTCTTCTTTTTATCCTATTTGATTTTCAGTTGCTTGGGGACAAGCAACAATTTAAGTTTGGTGTTGTGATGAGCGGATAATTTATACGCTTTTTGGCATTGTTTTTAGTATGTTTTTAGTAGGATCTAGTTACTTTTAGGGATGTTTTTATTAGTTTTTATGTTAAATTCACATTTTTGGACTTTACTATGAGTTTGTGTATTTTTCTGTGATTTCAGGTATTTTCTAGCTGAAATTGAGGGACTTGAGCAAAAATCAGATTCAGAGGTTGAAGAAGGACTGCTGATGCTGTTGGATTCTGACCTCCCTGCACTCAAAGTGGAATTTATGGAGCTACAGAACTCCAAATGGTGCGCTTCCAATTGCGTTGGAAAGTAGACATCCAGGGATTTCCAGAAATATATAATAGTCCATACTTTGTCTGAGTTTAGATGACGCAAAAGGGCGTTGAACGCCAGTTCTACGCTGCAGTCTAGAGTTAAACGCCAGAAACACGTCACGAACCAGAGTTGAACGCCAAAAACACGTTACAACTTGGCGTTCAACTCCAAAAGAAGCCTCTGCACGTGTAAACTTCAAGCTCAGCCCAAGCACACACCAAGTGGGCCCCGGAAGTGGATTTATGCATCAATTACTTACTTCTGTAAACCCTAGTAGCTAGTTTAGTATAAATAGAACTTTTTACTATTGTATTTACATGATCGGATGATCTTTAGTTTCATCTATTGATCACGTTTGGGGGGGTTGGCCATTCGGCCATGCCTGAACCTTCATCACTTATGTATTTTCAACGGTAGAGTTTCTGCACTCCATAGATTAAGGTGTGGAGCTCTGCTGTTCCTCATGATTTAATGCAAAGTACTACTGTTTTTCTATTCAATTCAACTTATTCCACTTCTAAGATATCCATTCGCACCCAAGAACATGATGAATGTGATGATTATGTGACGCTCATCATCATTCTCACTTATGAACGCGTGCCTGACAACCACTTCCGTTCTACATGCAAACAAGCTAGAATGAGTATTTCTTAGATATCTAATACAGAGGACCGAGTCCGAGATATTAGAATCTTCGTGGTATAAGTTAGAACCCATGGATGGCCATTCCTGAGATCCGGAAAGTCTAAACCTTGTCTGTGGTATTCCGAATAGGATCTGGGAAGGGATGGCTGTGACGAACTTCAAACTCGCGAGTGCTGGGCGTAGTGACAGACGCAAAAAGAGGGTGAATCCTATTCCAGTATGATCGAGAACCTCCAGATGATTAGTCGTGCCGTGACAGAGCATTTAGACCTTTTTTCACAGAGAGGATGGGATGTAGCCATTGACAACGGTGATGCCTTACAGAAAGCTTGCCATGGAAAGGAGTAGGAATGATTGGATGAAGACAGCAGGAAAGCAGAGGTTCAGAGGAATGAAAGCATCTCTATACGCTTATCTGAAATTCTCACCAATGATTTACATAAGTATCTCTATCTTTATTTTCTGTTTATTTATTATTATTATCTCCAAAACTCCATACCCATTTGATATCCGCCTGACTGATATTTACAAGATGACCATAGCTTGCTTCATACCAACAATCTCCGTGGGATCGACCCTTACTCACGTAAGGTTTTATTACTTGGACGACCCAGTGCACTTGCTGGTTAGTTGTATCAAAGTTGTGAATGAAAAACGATTTATTAAGACGTGCGTACTGAGTTTTTGGCGCCGTTGCCTGAGATCACAATTTCGTGCACCAATGCTCCTTACTGGCGTTTAAACACCAGTAAGTCCTTCCTCCAGGGTGTGATTTTTCTTTTGCTGTTTTTGATTTTGTTTTTAATTTTTGTATTTATTTTGTGACTCCACATGATCATGAACCTAATAAAACATGAAAGAACAATGAAAATAAAAATAAAATTAGATAAATAAAAATTGGGTTGCCTCCCAACAAGCGCTTCTTTAATGTCAATAGCTTGACAGTGGGCTCTCATGGAGCCACACAGGTGATCAGGTCAATTTTATAGACTCCTAACACCAAACTTAGAGTTTGGATATGGGAGTTCAACACCATACTTAGAGTTTGGCTGAGGCCTCCCAACACCAAACTTAGAGTTTGACTGTGGGGGCTTTAGTTGACTTTGAACTGAGAGAAGCTTCTCATGCTTTCTCTCCATGGTTACAGAAGGAGATCCTTGAGTTTTAAACACAAGGTTGTCCTTATTTAGTTGGAGGACCAACTCTCCTCTATCTACATCAATCACAGCTCTTGCTGTGGCTAGGAAAGGTCTTCCAAGGATGATGTATTCATCCTCATCCTTTCCAGTGTCTAGGATTATGAAATCAGCAGGGATGTAAAGGCCTTCAACCTTTACTAACACATCCTCTACTTGTCCATAAGCCTGTTTCATGGATTTTTCTGCCATCTCTAATAAGAATTTGGAAGCCTGTACCTCAAAGATTCCCAGTTTCTCCATTACAGAGAGTGGCATGAGGTTTACCCCTGACCCAAGGTCACATAGAGCCTTCTCAAAGGTCATGGTGCATATGGTACAAGGTATTAGGAACTTTCCAGGATCCTGTTTCTTCTAAGGTAATGTCAGTTGATCCAGATCACTCAGTTCATTGATGAGCACGGGAGGTTCATCTTCCCAAGTCTCATTACCAAATAATTTGGCATTCAGCTTCATGATTGCACCAATGTACTTGGCAACTTGCTCTTCAGTAACATCCTCATTCTCTTCAGAAGAAGAATACTCATCAGAGCTCATGAAGGGCATAAGGAGGTTCAATGGAATCTCTATGGTCTCTAGATGAGCCTCAGATTCCTTTGGTTCCTCAAGGGGAAACTCCCTGTTGATCACTGGACGTCCCAGGAGGTCTTCCTCACTGGGATTCACGTCCTCTCCCTCCCTTGTGGGTTCGGCCATGATTGATATATCAATGGCCTTGCACTCTCTCTTTGGATTCTCTTCTGTATTATTTGGGAGAGTACTAGGAGGTGTTTCAGTGATTTTCTTACAAAGCTGGCTCACTTGTGCCTCCAAATTTCTTATGGAAGACCTTGTTTCACTCATGAAACTTAGAGTAGCCTTGGACAGATCAGAGACTAAGTTTGCTAAATTAGAGGTATTTTGTTCAGAGTTCTCTGTCTGTTGCTGAGAAGATGATGGAAAAGGCTTGCTATTGCTAAACCTGTTTCTTCCACCATTATTAAAGCCTTGTTAAGGCTTTTGTTGATCCTTCCATGAGAGATTTGGATGATTTCTCCATGAGGGATTATAGGTGTTTCCATAAGGTTCACCCATGTAATTCACCTCTGCTATTGCAGGGTTCTCAGGATCATAAGCTTCTTCCTCAGAAGATGCCTCTTGAGTACTGTTGGATGATTCCTTCAATCCATTCAGACTCTGAGAGATCATATTGACTTGCTGAATCAATATTTTATTCTGAGCCAATATGGCATTCAGAGTATCAATTTCAAGAACTCCCTTCTTCTGAGGCATCCCATTATTTACAGAATTTCTCTCGGAAGTATACATGAATTGATTATTTGTAACCATGTCAATAAGTTCTTGAGCTTCTGCAGGCGTTTTCTTTTAGGTGAATGGATCCACCTGCAGAATGGTCCAGTGACATCTTGGAGAACTCAGACAGACCATAATAGAATATATCCAGAATGGTCCATTCTGAAAGCATGTCAGGAGGACACCTTTTGGTCATCTGCTTGTATCATTCCCAAGCTTCATAGAGGGATTCACCATCTTTTTGCTTGAAGGTCTGAACATCCACTCTAAGCTTGCTCAGCTTTTGAGGGGGAAAGAACTTAGCCAAGAAGGCCGTGACCAGCTTATCCCAAGAGTTCAGGCTATCTTTAGGTTGTGAGTCCAACCATGTTCTAGCTATGTCTCTTACAGCAAAAAGGAAAAGCATGAGCCTGTAGACTTCAGGATCTACTCCATTAGTCTTAACAGTCTCACAGATCTGCAAGAACTCAGTTAAAAACTGATAGGGATCTTCTGATGAAAGTCCATGGAATTTTCAGTTCTGTTGCATTAGAGCAACTAATTGAGGTTTCAGCTCAAAAATTGTTTGCTCCAATGGTAGGGATGGAGATGCTTCTTCCATCAAATTTGGAAGTAGGTGTAGTATAATCACCAAGCATCCTCCTTGCATTATTGTTGTTAGGTTCGGCTGCCATCCCCTTTTCTTGTTCGAAATTTTCAATAAGGTTGTCTCTGGATTTTTGTAATTTAGCTTCTCTTAATTTTCTCTTCAGAGTCCTTTCAGGTTCTGGATCAGCTTCAACAAGAATGCATTTTTCCTTGTTCCTGCTCATAAGAAAGAGAAAAGAACAAGAAAAGAAGAGGAATCCTCTATGTCACAGTAAAGAGGTTCCTTATTGTTAGTAGAAGAAGAAAGGGAATAGGGGTGAAGAAGAATGGATAATCCAAACACAAGGGTGAGGATAGGAGCAGTAATTTGAGATGAGGAGATGTGTTAGTGATGAATAAATAAATAGAAGGAGATGAGGGGTGAGAGAATTTCGAAATTTAATAAAAATTAAAATTTAAAGTTAAATTTTGAAAATTAAAGTTTGAAATTAAATTAAAATTAAAACAATTAGTTAATTAAAAAGGAATTTTGAAAAATGAGAGAGGGAATTTTCGAAAATAAGAGAGAGGATTAGTTAGGTAGTTTTGAAAAAGATATGATTGAAACAAAAAGATAAGATTGGTTGAAAAAAAGTTTTGAAATTTGTTTTTGGAAAAGATATGATTGAAATTTAAAAAGATATGATTGAAACAAAAAGATAAGATTTGAAAATTAATTTTAAAAAGATAAGAAGTTAGAAAAGATTTTGAAATTGAATTTGAAAAAGATATGATTGAAATTTTAATTTGAAAAAGATTTGAAAAGAAAATTAAAAAGATTTGATTTTGAAAACTAAAGTTGATTACTTGACTAACAAGAAACTAAAGAGATATGATTCTAGAGTTTAAAGATTGAATCTTTCTTAATAAGCAAGTAACAACTTGAAATTTTTCAATCAATCATATTAAATGTTAGTAAAGATTTTGAAAATTAAGAAATAAAATAAAAAAATTTTGAAAATCAAATTTAAAAAGTTTTCGAAAATATGAAGGTAAAATGAAAAAGATTTGATTTTTGAAAAAGATTTTGAAAAAATAAGATTTTTTTAATTGAAAATTTGATTTGATTCATAAGAAACAATTAAATTTTAAAACTTTTTGACTAAATCAAATCATATTTTCGAAAATTTTGAGTAAAATAAGGAAAAGATTATCATATTTTTTTTAATTTTTGAATTTTTAATGAAGAAAGAGAAAAACATGAAAAAGACTCATAACATAAAAATTATGAATCAAAACACACAATGCATGCAAGAACACTATGAATGTCAAGATGAACACCAAGAACACTTTGAAGATCAAGATGAACATCAAGACTTATTTTTGAAAATTTTTAATGAAAGAAAAACATGCAAGACACTAAATTTAGAAATTTGCAATGCTTAGACAATATGAATGCAAGAATGCATATGAAAAACAAGAAAAGATACAAAACAAGAAAATATGAAGATCAAACAAGAAGACTGGCCAGGAACAACTTGAAGATCATGAAGAACATATGATGAATTTTCGAAAATTCTTGAGAAAAAGAAATACATGCAAGACACCAAACTTAAAAAATTAACTCAAGACTCAAACAAGAAACACAAAAAATATTTTTTATTTTATGATTTTGTAAATTTTTTTGTATTTTTCGAGAATTAATTGGGAAAAACAAAAAAGAAGAAAATATTTTTTTGATTTTTTTTTTCGAAAATAAGAATAATAAAATCAAAAAGGTTAAAATTAAAATAAAGTTACCTAATCTGAGCAACAAGATGAACCGTCAGTTGTCCAAACTCGAATAATCCCTGGCAACGGTGCCAAAAACTTGGTGCACGAAATTGTGATCTAGATGTGAAATTGTTGTTCGAAATTGATTCCCTGGAAATGGCTCCAAAAACGTGTGCATAATACCATGGTCCAAACATAACTTCACAACTTCGCGCAACTAACCAGCAAGTGCACTGGGTCATCCAAGTAATACCTTACGTGAGTAAGGGTCGAATCCCACGGAGATTGTTGGTATGAAGCAAGCTATGGTCATCTTGTAAATCTCAATCAGGCGGATTAAATTGTTTTAAGAAATTATAGTGGATGAAAATAAATAAAATATAAAATAGGATAGTGGTACTTATGTAATTCATTGGTGAGAATTTCAGATAAGTGTATAGAGATGCTTTCGTCCCTCTGAACCTCTGCTTTCCTGCTGTCTTCATCCAATCCTTCCTACTCCTTTCCATGGCAAGCTATATGTAGGGCATCACCGTTGTCAATGGCTACTTCCCATCATCTCTGTGAAAATGGTCCGATGCGCTGTCACTGCATGGCTAATCATCTGAAGGTTCTCGATCATACTGGAATAGGATTCACCCTCCTTTTGCGTCTGTTACTACGCCCAGTACTCGCGAGTTTGAAGTTCGTCACAGCCATCCCTTCCCGGATCCTACTCGGAATACCACAGACAAGGTTTAGACTTTCTGGATCTCAGGAATGGCCATCCATGGGTTCTAACTTATACCACGAAGATTCTAATATCTCGGACTCGGTCCTCTGTATTAGATATCCAAGAGATACTCATTCTAGCTTGTTGCATGTAGAACGGACGTGTTTGTCAGGCACGCGTTCATAAGTGAGAATGATGATGAGCATCACATAATCATCACATTCATCATGTTCTTGGGTGCGAATGGATATCTTAGAAGCAGAATAAGTTGAATTGAATAGAAAAACAGTAGTACTTTGTATTAATTCATGAGGAACAGCAGAGCTCCACACCTTAATCTATGGTGTGTAGAAACTCTACCATTGAAAATACATAAGTGATAAGGTCCAGGTATGGCCGAATTGCCAGCCCCCATGATCTAAGAACTAAACGTCCCAAGATGTCTAATACAATAGTAAAATGTCCTATATATACTAGACTAGCTACTAGGGTTTACAGAAATAAGTAATTGATGCAGAAATCCACTTCTGGGGCCCACTTGGTGTGTGCTTGGGCTGAGCTTGAAGTTTACACGTGGAGAGGTCATTCTTGGAGTTGAACGCCAGTTTGTAACGTGTTTCTGGCGTTGAACTCCACTTTGCAACTTGTTTCTGGCGCTGAACGCCAGACTGCAACATGGAACTTGCGTTCAACGCCAGTTTGCATCGTCTAAACGCAGGCAAAGTATGGATTATTATATATTGCTGGAAAGCCCTGGATGTCTACTTTCTAACGCAATTGGAAGCGCGCCATTTGGAGTTCTGTAGCTCCATAAAATCCACTTTAAGTGCAGGGAGGTCAGAATCCAACAGCATCTGCCGTCCTTCTTCAACCTCTGAATCTGATTTTTGCTCAGGTCCCTCAATTTCAGCCAGAAAATACTTGAAATCACAAAAAAACACACAAACTCATAGTAAAGTCCAGAAATGTGATTTTTAATTAAAAACTAATAAAAATATACTAAAAAGTAACCAAATAATACTAAAAACTATGTAAAAACAATGCCAAAAAGCGTATAAATTATCCGCTCATCACAGGTCACACTTACGTCGTAGGGTCAACAAAGTATCGAGTTTTCAACCTGGTACACATGGTGGCAAGCCACGACACTTAACCCAGGGAATCTCGTATCTCAGATCATTAAATCATTCAAGCCAAATTTCATACATAATCATTCATTACATTTCAGAATCAATTCATCACTTTTCAGCTTTACTTCACCTCCAAGTTATCCCCATTTCCTAACTTCATCTGATTATCAGGTGTAATACTAGTATTCATGACTAAAGGAATGAAAATAGAGGTTTAGAGGTTTGAAATATAGTTTAAAACATTAAAAATCATGTTTGCCGAAATAGGGTCCACGCGTACGCGTAGATGGATACCTCATGTCACGCGTACGCATAGAGCTACTCGCGTCGCACAACCAAAATGCACATTCCACGCGTACGCGTGGGCCATGCGTATAGGTGGACATACGTCATTTTTAAAAATAGCAGCAGATCACCAGAGAGCTGCAAACCTTGCAAATCATAGCAGCATAACCACATATTTATCATCCAAACTTCCGACGGGCATAACTCAATCGTTTTAAATCGTTTTCCTTCCGTTCTTTGGATGACATAAACATCACGAATCCAATTTTTATTTTAAAATAATTTGGGAACAAATTGAAGGTCCAGAAGCCAATTTATGCCTCGCATAAATTTGGCCAAAAACCAACCTTTGCAAAAATATTCAAATCTCAATTTTCAATCAAAACTCCATTCCATTCCTTGTTAAATATGCTAAATCTAACACCATATACCAATAACAAAACTCAACACAACTTTACACCATTTATCAACTACCATTCAATTACACTAAACAATTTCATTTCTCAACAACCCCCTCAAGCTTCCCTTTAATGTTCTTGTAAGCATGTAAACAACCAATCAACCACATTTCTTACCAATTTCAACATCAATAACAATCTCCACCACATATTTAAATTACCAACTATCCAACAAGCACTAACCAAACTTAATCATCAATAACAACATTCAACCATGTTTCCTTCCAAATCAACATAACAACAACCACCATCCATAATCAATTACTAATTATCCACAAACACCAACTAAGTATATTCAATAATAAATTACTAAACATTAAACATACACCTGCATTCCAACTTATCCTATGGTCATCTAGCCCAAGTTTTCACAGAACATTATATATTAAATGCAAGAAACCTAAACCATACCTTGGCCGATTTCCACGTAATGACCAAATCAATTTATTTAAAACCAAGGCAGCCCCTCAAAATTCAATAAACTCTAAGCTCAGCTTCCTCAAAGTTCCAATATTCACAATTTCAAACTCCAATTATTTATTTTTCAACCTAATACACATTTATAACACATATATATCCAATTTAAAACTCAAAGCTCAAATTCAATGAAATTAAAATAGAATTATCGTATTCTCACCTTACCCAAGCTTCACATAAGTAAGAGTGAACGTTTTTCTCAAACTAATTGGATCCTAAAACATCAGAAATCAAAGAAATTCAACATTCCTACTCAAAATTTGAAAATTGGGGGAAAAGGAGGCTGAGAGTGATTAAAAAAGTTACCAGTGAAATTATTCCGGTATAGATGTAGAGCTCGACGCGGTGAACACGTGGCCGCAAACGGTGCAGCGATCGAAGCTTGGACGGAGAAGTTTCGACGTTCGGAGTTCACCTTAAGGGTTTCGGTAAAGTTTCGTTCTCTTCTCCCCTATGTGTGCTTCAGTTTCATTTTTGTTAAAATGAAGGGGAAGAAAGGCTTTGGGCTCACTTAAAAGGGCTGGTCCGGTTGGACCGACGGCCCGGTTTAGACTCGCTTTAACTAGTTCGGTCCAATCTTGGACCGATTTCTTCGAAATTAGTGTCAAAATTCTCGTTTCGATGAGCTCTATCCTAATTTGATATAATATTCACATTTCTAATCTTCCTTATTAAAAACAAATTTATTGCCTAATTATCTACTAATTTATCAGGATTTACATCCTACCCACCTAACAAAGAATTTTGCCCTCAAAATTCAAATTCAGTTACCTGAAAAGAGATGTGGGTAGTCATTTCACATATCTGATTCGAGTTCCCAAGTATGTTCCTTGATACCAGCTCGAATCCAAGCTACTTTTACCAATGAGACTTCCTTCCCGCGTAATCGTTTAATACTGGTGTCATAATTCTCACCAAAATTTCTGGAAGTGTTGGATCTTCTCTTACTTAGATTGGTTCCGTTTCTAGAACATGACTTGTGTCAAGAGTATACTTCCGAAGCTATGACACATGAAACACGTCGTGCAAATTCGAAAGATACGACGGTAAGGCAATTCTATAAGCCACTGGCCCAATTCTCTTCAGGATCTCAAACGGTCCAATATAATGGGGATTCAGTTTCTTAGTCTTAATAGCTCTTTCCACTCTAGTGGTTGGTGTAACTTTCAGAAAAACATGCTCCCCTTCTTCAAATTCCAAAGGCTTCCACCTCTGATCAGCATAACTCTTCTGATGGCTCTGGGATATAAGCATTCGACTACGAATCTTCTTTATCTGTTCAGTAGTTTCACCTATCATCTCAGGCCCTAACAAACTTCTTTCTCCAGTTTCATACCAACATAGTGGAGACTGATATTTTCTGCCATACAGATGCTTGCATGGTAGCTATTATTATAAGCAAATTTCACTAATGGCATATACCGATCCCAGCTCACCGGCTGGTCCAAAACACAAGCCCTTAGCATATCCTCCAAGGTTTGAATAGTTCTCTCTAACTGACCATTTGTCTAAGGGTGATATGCAGTACTCAAACTCAACTCGGTCCCAAATGCGCGCTGGAAGGCCCCCCAGAACCTTGAGGTAAAACGAGGATCTCTGTCAGATATAATGGTAGAAGGCACGCCATGCAACCTGACAATCTCTTTGATATACATTCGAGCCAGTTCCTCCATTGTGCAACTTATTCGAATAGAAAGAAAGTGAGCTGATTTTGTTAGTCAGTCCATAACCACCCAAATAGCGTCACAGCCAGACCGGGTTCTAGGCAAACCTATCACAAAATCGATTGTAATACTCTCCTATTTTCATTATGGAATCTCCAAAGGCTGAAGGGTTCATGATGGTCTTTGATGCTCAATCTTAACCTTCTGACATGTTAAACATTTAGATACATGCAATGCCACATCATTCTTCATCCCAGGCCACTAGAACATCGCTTTCAGATCCTGATACATCTTGGTGCTTCTTGGATGAACTGAGAACCCGCTCTTATGGGCTTCCTTCAAGATATTCTGTCGCAGATCTCCGACATCTGGCACAACAATATGATTCTTGAACCTCCATAGACCATCCTGACCTTCTGACACTCTCCACTATTTTTCCTGTTCAACTGCTGGTAATACCTTACGTAACGCTTCACTATCTCGATGAGTCTTCAGAAGTTCTGATTTAAAATCACTTGAAATCTGCAACTGACTCAAACACAGAATTCTAGATTCTTCTTTAACTCCCAAATTCAAACCTTGAAATGCCTTCAGTAACTCTTCCTCCCGTAGCATCATCCAAGCTGAATATAAAGAATTCCGACTCAAGGCATCCGCCACAACATTCGCTTTTCCTGGATGATAATTCAATTCAAAATCATAATCTTTCAGAAGCTCCATCCACCTCCTCTGACGCATATTCAACTCTTTCTATTCAAAAAGATACTTCAAACTCTTATGGTCTGAGAAAACATGAAACTTAACGCCATAAAGATAGTACCTCCAAATCTTTAAAGCAAACATAACAGCAGCAAGTTCTAAATCGTGAGTCGGATAGTTCATCTCATACGGCTTTAACTGCCATGAGGCGTATGCTACAACATTCTGGTGCTGCATCAGAACGGTTCACTTGGTTCAGGCAATACCAACACGGGTACAGTAGTCAATCTATGCTTCAATAATTGAAAGCTCTCTTCACATTCTGGAGACCAGACAAAAGGCGTATCATTCCTAGTCAACTTAGTTAAAGGTAAGGCGAGCTGTGAAAATCCCTTAATGAATCTTCGATAATACCCCGCCAAACCTAGGAAACTTCTGATCTCTGTCACTGAAGTTGGTCGCTCCCAATTCATCACTGCTTCCACCTTAGCCGGATCCACAGCTATTCTTTACTTACTCACTACGTGACCAAGAAACTTCACCTCACTCTTCCAGAACTCGCGTTTAGATAACTTAGCATATAACTTCCTGTCTCTCAGAATTTGCAGCACAGTTCGCAAGTGATCAGCATGCTCCTCTTCAGTCTTAGAATAAACAAGAATATCATCAATGAAGACAATAACAAACTTGTCCAGATGCGGCCGGAAAATCCTATTCATATAATCCATGAATACTGCCGGCACATTAGTCAATCTAAAAGACATCACTGTATACTCATAATGACCATAACGTGTCCTGAAAGCAGTTTTTGGAATATCTTCATCTCTAACCCTTATCTGGTGATACCCGATCGCAGATCAATCTTAGAAAACACAATGGCACCTTGTAACTGATCCATTAGATCATCGATTCTTGGTAATGGATATTTATTCTTCACAGTGATCTTATTCAATTGCCGATAATCGACACACAAGCACATATTTCCGTCCTTTTTCTTTACCAGTAACACTGGCGCTTCCCGTGGAGAACACTTGGTCAGATAAAATGCTTACCCAACAGATCTTCTAGCTGAGCCTTCAGTTCAGTCATTTCTAAAGGTGACATCCTATAAGGAGTAATCAAAATGGGACCGGCTCCAGGCACCAACTCAATAGCAAATTCAACCTCTCGGTTAGGTGGAAATTCATTAATATCATCCGGAAACACGTCTAGAAATTGACATACAACCAGAATCTGCTCTAAACTCTTATCAACACCTGATACTCCCGCAGTTAATAACATAATGCCCTGATAATCAATTCCAGAACAGTTCACTATCATAGAGTCTAAATAGTAACTATTTACCACAACCGGTGCTTGGTGCACAAATTGTGAATCACACGTTTCACAACTCGTACCACTGACCAGCAAGTGCACTGGGTCGTCCAAGTAATACCTCACGTGAGTAAGGGTCGAATCCCACGGAGATTGTTGGTTTGAAGCAATCTATGGTTATCTTGTAAATCTTAGTCAGGAAGTCAATTATGTTTATCAGTTGAATTGCAAATAAACAAGAGAGCATGGATTAAAGGTTACTTGTTATGCAGTAATGGAGAATATGTTGGAGTTTTGGAGATGCTTTGTCTTCTGAATCTCTGCTTTCCTCTGTCTTCTTGTTCACGCACGCACGTCCTCCTATGGCAAGCTGTGTATTGGTGGATCACCGTTGTCAATGGCTACCTTCCATCCTTCCAGTGAAAACTACGCTCACGCGCTCTGTCACAGCACGGCTAATCACCGGTTGGTTCTCGATCCAGTTGGAATAGAATCCCTTGATTCCTTTGCGTTTGTCACTAACGCCCAGCCTTTAGGAGTTTGAAGCTCGTCACAGTCATTCAATCCTTGAATCCTACTCGGAATACAACAGACAAGGTTTAGACTTTCCGGATTCTCATGAATGCCGCCATCAATTCTAGCTTATACCACGAAGATTCTGATTAAGAGATCTAAGAGATACTCATTCAATCTGATATAGAATGGAGGTGGTTGTCAGTCACACATTCATGGGTTGAGAATGGTGATGAGTGTCACAACTCATCACCTTCATCACAGTTAAGCGCGAATGAACATCTTAGATAGGAACAAGCGTGTTTGAATAGAAAACAGAAATACTTGCATTAATTCATCGAGACACAGCAGAGCTCCTCACCCCCAACAATGGAGTTTAGAGACTCATGCCGTCAAAGAGTACAAAGTTCAGATCTAAAATGTCATGAGATGCAAAATAAGTCTCTAAAAGTTGTTTAAATACTAAACTAGTAGCCTAGGTTTACAAAAAATGAGTAAACTATGATGGATGATGCAGAGATCCACTTCTGGGGCTCACTTGGTGTGTGCTGGGGCTGAGATTTAAGCAATTCACGTGCAGAGGCCATTTGTAGAGTTGAACGCCATTTTTTGTGCCAGTTTGGGCGTTCAACTCCAGCTTTTGATCCTTTTCTGGCGCTGGACGCCAGAATTGGGCAGAGAACTGGAGTTGAACGCCAGTTTACGTCGTCTATCCTTGTGCAAAGTATGGATTATTATATATTGCTGGAAAGCCCTGGATGTCTACTTTCCAACGCAATTGAAAGCATGCCATTTCGAGTTCTGTAGCTCCAGAAAATCTACTTTGAGTGCAGGGAGGTCAGAATCCAACAGCATCAGCAGTCCTTTTTCAGCCTGAATCAGATTTTTGCTCAGCTCCTTCAATTTCAGCCAGAAAAATACCTGAAATTACAGAAAAACACAAAACTCATAGTAAAGTCCAGAAATATGAATTTTTCCTAAAAACTAATGAAAATAGACTAAAAACTAACTAGAACATACTCAAAACTATATGAAATTAACCCCAAAAAGCGTATAAAATATCCGCTCATCACAACACCAAACTTAAACTGTTGCTTGTCCTCAAGCAACTAGAAAAGTAAACTAGAAGACTAATAGGTTGAGAAGCAATAATATCTCAGAGTTTTTGAGTGAAGCTCAGATTCTAATTAGATGAGCGGGACTAGTAGCTTTTTGCTTCTGAACAGTTTTGGCATCTCACTTTATCCATTGAAGCTCAAAGTGATTGGCATCTATAGGAACTTAGAATTCAGATAGTGTTATTGATTCTCCTATTTCAGTGTGATGATTCTTGAACACAGCTATTTTATGAGTCTTGGCCGTGGCCCTAAGCACTTTGTTTTCCAGTATTACCACCGGATACATAAATGCCACAGACACATAATTGGGTGAACCTTTTAGATTGTGACTCAGCTTTGCTAAAGTCCCCAATTAGAGGTGTCCAGAGTTCTTAAGCACACTCTTCTTTTTGCCTTGGACCTTGACTTTAACCGCTCAGTCTCAAGTTTTCACTTGACACCTTCACGCCACAAGCACATGGTTAGGGACAGCTTGGTTTAGCCGCTTAGACCAGGATTTTATTCCTTTAGGCCCTCCTATCCACTGATGCTCAAAGCCTTGAGATCCTTTTTATTTGCCCTTGCCTTTTGGTTTTAAGGGTTATTGGCTTTTTGCTCTTGCCTCTTGGTTTTAAGAGCTTTTGGCTTTTTCTGCTTGCTTTTTCTTTTTCTTTCTTTTTTTTTTTTTTTGCCTATTCTAATATACATATATATATATATTTTTTTTTTCTGCAAGCTTTGTTCTTTGCTGCTTTTTCTTGCTTCAAGAATCATTTTTATGATTTTTCAGATTATCAATAACATGTCTCATGTTCATCATTCTTTCAAGAGCCAACATATTTAACAGTCTTAAACAACAAATTCAAAAGACATATGCACTGTTCAAGCATTCATTCAGAAGACAGAAAGCATTGCCACCACATTTAACTAATTAGAATTTTTCTTATTAAAACTCAAAATTTTATTGCCTCTTATTCAAAAGATCTACTACTTTATTCATGTTTGCTGATGATGAGAAAAATAAACTATAGCTTAATTGGAGATAAAATCAAAATAGATACTAATTACTACTATATGACTCCTAAGGTAAACTTCTATAAGGACACTGTCACAGAGTTAAGGCAGAAATTGGAAATTAACAACCTTTATTCTGGGGGAACGGGGGTTCCTCTGATCCTTGGGGTGCTTGGTCCTGCAAGAGAAGACTTTTGGCGCTTCAATTCCCTTAAGTCACGCCCTTGCTCCTCTTGTTCTTTAAACATATAGGTCAGCATTTGACTGTGTTCCTTCTGTTATTTTATTATTTGCTCCATAGCTTCCCGTATCTTGGTTACAGACGTCTCAAGATACTCCCAGTATTCAGATTGAGGGATCTATGGGAGGAATTCCTGTGCTCTCTTCTTGATGGGATCATCCTGTGCTTGTTGTTTTTCCATGGATGCTTTGGTGATTGGCTTCTCAACTGAGATATACTCAGTTATTCCCATCCTTACTCCAGCATCCTTGCAGAGCAGAGAAATCACGCTTGGATAAGCCAACCTGGCCTCTTTAGAATTTTTGTTAGCAATTTTGTAGAGTTCAGTTGAAATCAACTGATGAACCTCCACTTCCTTTCCCATCATGATGCAATGGATCATCACTGCTCTTTTAACTGTGACTTCAGAACGGTTGCTAGTAGGCAACAGAGAATGCCCAATGAAGTCTAGCCATCCTCTGGCGACTGGTTTGAGATCCTCTCTCTTGAGTTGATTTGGGACACCCTTTGTGTTGGTGGTCCACCTGGCTCCAGGGATACATATGTCCTCTAGAATCTTATCCAGGCCCTTGTCTGCTCTCATCATCCTCCTGTTGAAGGAGTCTGGATCATCCTTCAGCTGAGGTAGCTTTAAGATCTCCCTGATCCTGTCAGGGTGGGTATGAACAATCTTTCCTCTGACCACGGTCCGATAGTCATAGAGAGCAGTCCCAGATAGTTTCTGCTTGTCAGTTTGCCACATATTAGCATAGAACTCCTGGACCATGTTCCTTCCCACTTTCGTTTCAGGATTAGCTAGGACTTCCCAGCTCCTGATTCGAATTTGCTCCTGGATCTCCGGGTATTCATCTTCTTTCAGATCGAATCTAACTTCCGGGATCACTGATCTCAGACCCATTATTTTGTTATAATGGTCCGAATGTTCTTTAGATAAGAACTTCCCTTGATTCCAAAGTGGTTTTGGAATGCTCTCTTTCTTGCCTCTTGGAGTGGGTTGTTTTCCTTTAGGGGCCATGATCTTAGTGATTGCGAATAAACACACCAAACTTAGAGGTTTGCTTGTCCTCAGGTAAATGAAGAGAAAGGAGAGGGATAGAAGGAGAGCTAGGTGCAATTGTTGATGGAGGAGGAGGGAGGCCGAACCCAAATTTAAAGGGATGGGGGGTGGGTTTTCGAAAAATTGGAAAAGATAGGATAAAAATATTGATTTGAAAAAGATAAGATAGAGGATATAGTTTAAAATTGAGAAGATATGATAGATTTTTGAAAAAGATAAATCTAGATTTTGAAAAATATAATATGGATATTTGAAAAAGATATTGATTAGTTGAAAAGATTTTAGAGTGAAAAAGATAGATTTGTTTTTAAAAAAGATTTGAAAAGAGTTGGATTGAATTTGGAAAGAGGGATTTTTAGAAATTAAGGATTTTAGAAATCAGGGTTCTTGACATGTTTATGTAAAAACCATGCATTGAAACATAAAATTTAAAATTAGAATGGAAAAACGTGTGGAAAAATGAATTTGGCTCCTCCTTGCCATCCTGGCGTTTGAACGCCCAAACACTGCCTGTTTTGGGCGTTCAGTGCCCAAATGCTGCTCTCCTGGGCGTTCAACGCCCAGCTGCTGCCATTACTGGCGTTCAACGCCCAGTGGGTGCCCATTTTGGGCGTTGAACGCCCAAAATACACTTTTACTGGCGTTTTCTTGCCAGTGAGCTCTTTTTCTCTGTTTTGTGTGCCGAGGTCTTCTGTAAATGATTCCTCACCTTAGTGTCAGTGAATTTTATATAAACAAATAAAAATAAAAATAAAAATAAAAGTAGGGCAAAATGCTTAGAGGATTGTTGCCCCATGGCTGGGTTGCCTCCCAGCAAGCGCTTCTTTATTGTCTTTAGCTAGACCTTGCTGAGCTTTTAATCTAGCTTCAGCCTTGAGCATTCTTTCCCAATGTTGCCTTCAAGATAATGCTTAATTCTCTGTCCATTGACAATGAACTTCTTATCAGAATCAATATCTTGAAGCTCCACATAACCATATGGTGATACACTTGTAATCACGTATGGTCTCCTCCACCGGGATTTCAGTTTCCCGGGGAATAGCCTGAGTCTAGAGTTAAACAACAGAACCTTCTGTCCTGGTTCAAAGATTCTAGATGATAGCTTTCTGTCATGCCACTTTTTTTATTTTTCTTTATAAAACTTGGCATTTTCGAAAGCTGTGAATCTGAATTCCTCTAGCTCATTTAGCTGGAGCAATCGTTTTTCTCCTGCTAGTTTGGCATCAAAGTTTAGGAATCTGGTTGCCCAGTAGGCCTTATGTTCCAGTTCCACGGGCAGGTGACATGCCTTACCATACACGAGTTGGTATGGAGAGGTCCCTATAGGGGTCTTGAATGCTGTCCTGTAAGCCCACAGAGCATCATCCAAGCTCCGTGCCCAATCCTTTCTACGGGTATTTACTATCCGTTCCAGGATTCTCTTTAATTCTCTATTAGAGACTTCAGCTTGACTATTGGTTTGTGGATGATATGGAGTGGCCACCTTGTGGCGAATTCCATACCGAACCATGGCAGAGTAAAGCTGTTTATTGCAGAAGTGAGTGCCCCCATCACTGATTAGTACTCTAGGGACACCAAACCTGCTAAAGATATATTTCTGGAGGAACTTCAGCACTGTTTTAGTATCATTGGTGGGTGTGGCAATAGCCTCAACCCATTTTGATACATAGTCAACTGCCACCAGAATATAAGTGTTTGAGTATGATGGTGGGAAAGGTCCCATGAAGTCAATTCCCCATACGTCAAACAACTCAATTTCCAAGATTCCTTGTTGAGGCATGGCGTAACCATGAGGCAGATTACCAGCTCTTTGGCAATTGTCACAGTTACGTACAAACTCTCGGGAATCTTTATAGAGTGTGGGCCAATAGAAGCCGCATTGGAGGACCTTAGTGGCTGTTCGCTCACCTCCGAAATGGCCTCCATATTGAGATCCATGGCAATGCCACAGGATCCTCTGTGCTTATTCTCTAGACACACACCTACGGATTATTCCGTCTGCACATCTCTTAAAGAGATAAGGTTCATCCCACAAGTAGTACTTTGCATCAGTAATTAATTTCTTCTTTTGTATCCTGTTGTACTCCTTGGGTATGAACCTTGCAGCTTTATAGTTTGCAATATCGGCAAACCATGGTGCTTCCTGAATGGCAAATAAATGCTCATCCGGAAACGTCTCAGAGATCTCAAGAGAGGGGAGGGACGTCCCTTCTACTGGCTCTATCCGGGACAGATGATCAGCCACTTGGTTCTCTGTCCCTTTTCTGTCTCTTATTTCTATATCAAACTCTTGCAGAAGCAACACCCATCTGATGAGCCTGGGTTTTGAATCTTGCTTCGTGAGTAGATATTTAAGAGCAGCATGATCAGTATACACAATCACTTTTGATCCTACTAAGTATGATCTGAACTTGTGAATGGCGTAAACCACTGCAAGTAATTCTTTTTTTGTGGTTGTGTAATTTTTCTGGGCATCATTTAGAACGCAACTGGCGTAATAAATGACATGCAGAAGCTTATCATGCCTCTGTCCCAACACTGCACCAATGGCGTGATCACTGGCATCACACATTAGCTCAAATGGTAATGTCCAGTCTGGTGCAGAAATGACTGGTGCTGTGACCAGCTTAGCTTTCAGCGTTTCGAACGCCTGCAGGCACTCTGTGTCAAACACAAATGGCGTGTCCGCAGCTAGCAGATTGCTTAGAGGTTTTGCGATTTTTGAAAAATCCTTTATAAACCTCCTATAGAATCCTGCATGCCCCAGAAAGCTTCTGATTGCCTTAACATTGGCAGGTGGTGGTAATTTTTCAATTACCTCTATTTTTGCTTGATCCACCTCTATTCCCTTATTTGAGATTTTATGCCCAAGGACAATTCTTTCAGTCACCATGAAGTGACATTTTTCCCAGTTTAAAACTAGGTTGGTCTCTTGGCATCTCTTCAGAACAAGTTTCAGGTGATCAAGACAGGAGCTGAATGAGTCTCCATATACTGAGAAGTCATCCATGAAGACTTCCAGAAATTTTTCCACCATATCAGAGAAAATAGAGAGCATGCATCTCTGGAAGGTTGCAGGCGCATTACACAGCCCAAATGGCATCCTTCTATAAGCAAACACTCCAGATGGACATGTGAATGTTGTTTTCTCTTGATCCTGGGGATCTACTGCAATCTGGTTATAGCCTGAGTAGCCGTCCAAAAAGCAGTAATACTCATGACCTGCCAGTCTTTCTAGCATATGGTCTATGAATGGTAAAGGAAAATGATCCTTTCTGGTGGCTGTATTGAGTCTTCTGTAGTCAATGCACATGCGCCATCCTGTAACTGTTCTTGTAGGAACCAGTTCATTCTTTTCATTATGAATCACTGTCATGCCTCCCTTTTTTGGGACGACTTGGACAGGGCTCACCTAGGGGCTATCAGAAATAGGATAAATAATCCCAGCCTCTAGTAATTTGGTGACCTCTTTCTGCACCACTTCCTTCATGGCTAGATTTAGCCGCCTCTGTAGTTGAACCACTGGCTTGGCATTATCCTCCAATAGGATTTTGTGCATGCATCTAGCTGGGCTTATGCCCTTAAGGTCACCTATGGACCACCCAAGAGCTGTCTTGTGTGTCCTTAGCACTTGAATAAGTGCTTCCTCTTCCTGTGAATTTAAAGCAGAGCTTATGATCACTGGAAAAGTATCACCTTCTCCTAGAAATGCATATTTCAAGGATGGTGGTAATGGCTTGAGCTCGGGTTTAGGAGGTTTTTCCTCTTTCAGAAGAAATTTCAGAGGCTCTTTCATGTCCTCTGAATCCTCCAAATCAGGCTGAACATCTTTAAAGATGTCTTCCAACTCTGATTCGAGACTCTCAGCCATGTTGATCTCTTCTACCAAGGAGTCAATAAGATCAACTTTCATGCAGTCTGTTGATGTGTCTGGATGCTGCATGGCTTTGACAGCGTTCAACTTGAACTCATCATCATTGACTCTCAAGGTTATTTCCCCTTGTTGTACGTCAATGAGGGATCGTCCAGTTGCTAGGAAGGGTCTTCCTAGAATGAGAGTAGCACTCTTGTGCTCCTCCATTTCCAGCACAACAAAGTCAGTGGGAAAGGCGAATGGCCCAACTCTGACAATCATGTCTTCAATCACGCCTGATGGGTATTTAGTAGAACCATCAGCAAGTTGGAGACATATCCGGGTTGGTTTAACTTCTTCAGTTAAGCCAAGCTTTCTGATAATGGATGCAGGTATTAGGTTGATGCTTGCCCCAAGATCGCATAAAGCTGTCTTGGTGCAATTACCTTCTAATATGCATGGTATCAGAAAACTCCCAGGGTCTTTAAGCTTTTCAGGAAAGCTTTTCAGAATGACTGCACTGCATTCTTCAGTGAGGAGAACTCTTTCTGTTTCTCTCCAATCCTTCTTATGACTCAAGATCTCCTTCATGAACTTGGCATAAGAAGGTATTTGCTCAAGTGCTTCTGCAAATGGAATTTTTATTTCAAGAGTCCTGAGATAATCTGCAAAGCGAGCAAATTGCTTATCCTGCTCCTCTTTCCGGAGTTTTTGAGGATAAGGTATCTTGGCTTTATATTCTTCAACCTTAGTTGCTGCAGGTTTATTGCCTACAGAAGTGGTTGAAGAAGCCTTTTTAGAGGGGTTGTTATCAGCATTTGTGTGTGTCTGATCCCTCACTGGCGATTGAGTGCCAGAGTTAGAAGCTGGAGTGAAACTGGACGCCAGCTCCTTGTCTGCTCCTGGCGTCTGAACGCCAGAACTGTGCCCATTTTGGGCGTTCAGCGCCAGGTCTTGCCCATTTTGGGCATTCAACGCCAGATTCTTGCCCATTTCTGGCGTTGAACGCCAATCCTGCCTTGTTTCTGGCGTTGAACGCCAGTTGTGGGCATGGTCTGGGCGTTCAACGCCAGCCTTCCACCAATTTTCTGGCGTTTTAGCGCCAGAATTATTTTTCCCTGGGCTCTTACTATCCTCAGGTGAATCTTTGGTGGGTTTCTCATTTCCTGACTTTTTTCTGCCTTGAGGTGAGATATTTAATGTCTTCCCACTTCTTAATTGAACTGCTTGGCATTCTTCTGTTATTTGCCTTGACAGCTGCTGCTTTGTTTGCTTAAACTGTTCTTCCATATGTATATTAGCCATCCTTGTCTCTTGTAGTCTATCTTTGAATTCGGCTAACTGCCTTGTTAGGAAGTCCAATTGCTGATTGAATTCAGCAGCTTGTTCTACAGGACTGAGTTCAGCAGTTGCTGTTTTAACCTCTTCTTTCATGGAAGGGTCACTGCTTAGATACAGATGCTGATTCTTGGCAACTGTATCAATGAGCTCTTGAGCCTCTTCAATTGTCTTTCTCATGTGGATAGATCCACCAGCTGAGTAATCTAGAGACATCTGAGCTCCTTCTGCAAGCCCATAGTAGAAGATGTCTAACTGAACCCACTCTGAGAACATTTCAGAGGGGCATTTTCGTAGCATCTCTCTGTATCTCTCCCAGGCATCATAAAGAGATTCATTATCTCTTTACTTGAAGCCTTGGATGTCCAGCCTTAGCTGTGTCATCCTTTTTGGAGGGAAATATTGATTCAGGAATTTTTCTGTCAGCTGTTTCCATGTCTTTATGCTGGCCTTAGGTTGGTTATTTAACCACCTCTTAGCTTGATCTTTTACAGCAAATGGAAATAGTAATAGTCTGTAGACATCCTGATCTATTTCCTTATCATGTACTGTGTCAGTAATTTGTAAAAATTGTGCCAGAAACTCTGTAGGTTCTTCGTGTGGAAGACTGGAATACTGGCAGCTTTGCTGCACCATGATAATGAGCTGAGGATTCAACTCAAAGCTACTGACTCCAATGGAGGGTATGCAGATACTACTCCCATATGAAGCAGTAGAGGGGTTAGAATATGACCCCAGAGTCCTCCTGGACTGTTCATTTCCGCTTAGGTCCATGATGGAGAAAGGGAGATGATGTAAAATAGAAAAAATATTTTTATTTATTTATTTATTAATTTATTTCGAAAATAAAATAAGTCAAAATAAAATAAATAAAAATGAGTAAAAGATTTTCGAAAAAGTGAGGAGAGAGAAAGTGGTTAGGAGATTTTGAAAAAGATATGATGATTTTTGAAAAAGGTTTTAAATTTTGAAAAAAAAATCTGAATTTTTAAAGGAGAGAGAAAAACAATAAGATAACACAGGATTTAAACTTTTTAGATCTGAGGTTCCTTATTTTCGAAAATTTTGGGGGGAAAAACACTAAGGAACACCAAACTTAAAAATTTTAAGATCAAGACACAAGGAAAACTTAAGAACACTTTGAAGATTCACAAGAACACGAGAACACAAAGGAAGAACACCAAACTTAAAATTTTTAGAAAACCAAAATAAATTTTCGAAAAACACAGAAAAATCAACAAGAAAACGCCAAACTTAAAGTTTGGCACAGGATTTAATAGAAAAATTATTTTTTTTTGAAAAAGATTTTAAAAAGAAAATAAGGATTCTAAGATTCTAACACAACAATAAAAAGAGAAATTTTTCCTAATCTAAGCAACAAAATAAACCGTTAGTTGTCCATACTCGAACAATCCCCGGCAACGGCGCCAAAAACTTGGTGCACAAATTGTGAATCACACGTTTCACAACTCGTACCACTGACCAGCAAGTGCACTGGGTCGTCCAAGTAATACCTCACGTGAGTAAGGGTCGAATCCCACGGAGATTGTTGGTTTGAAGCAATCTATGGTTATCTTGTAAATCTTAGTCAGGAAGTCAATTATGTTTATCAGTTGAATTGCAAATAAACAAGAGAGCATGGATTAAAGGTTACTTGTTATGCAGTAATGGAGAATATGTTGGAGTTTTGGAGATGCTTTGTCTTCTGAATATCTGCTTTCCTCTGTCTTCTTGTTCACGCACGCACGTCCTCCTATGGCAAGCTGTGTATTGGTGGATCACCGTTGTCAATGGCTACCTTCCATCCTTCCAGTGAAAACTACGCTCACGCGCTCTGTCACAGCACGGCTAATCACCGGTTGGTTCTCGATCCGGTTGGAATAGAATCCCTTGATTCCTTTACGTTTGTCACTAACGCCCAGCCTTCAAGAGTTTGAAGCTCGTCACAGTCATTCAATCCTTGAATCCTACTCGGAATACCACAGACAAAGTTTAGACTTTCCGGATTCTCATGAATGCCGCCATCAATTCTAGCTTATACCACAAAGATTCTGATTAAGAGATCTAAGAGATACTCATTCAATCTGATATAGAACGGAGGTGGTTGTCAGTCACACGTTCATGGGTTGAGAATGGTGATGAGTGTCACAACTCATCACCTTCATCACAGTTAAGCGCGAATGAACATCTTAGATAGGAACAAGCGTGTTTGAATAGAAAACAGAAATACTTGCATTAATTCATCGAGACACAGCAGAGCTCCTCACCCCCAACAATGGAGTTTAAAGACTCATGCCGTCAAAGAGTACAAAGTTCAGATCTAAAATGTCATGAGATGCAAAATAAGTCTCTAAAAGTTGTTTAAATACTAAACTAGTAGCCTAGGTTTACAAAAAATGAGTAAACTATGATGGATGATGCAGAGATCCACTTCTGGGGCCCACTTGGTGTGTGCTGGGGCTGAGATTTAAGAAATTCACGTGCAGAGGCCATTTGTGGAGTTGAACGCCAGTTTTTGTGCCAGTTTGGGCGTTCAACTCCAGCTTTTGATCCTTTTCTGGCGCTGGACGCCAGACTTGGGCAGAGAACTGGCGTTGAACGCCAATTTACGTCGTCTATCCTTGTGCAAAATATGGACTATTATATATTGCTGGAAAGCCCTGGATGTCTACTTTCCAACGCAATTGGAAGCATGCCATTTCGAGTTCTGTAGCTCCAGAAAATCTACTTTGCGTGCAGGGAGGTCAGAATCCAACAGCATCAGCAGTCCTTTTTCAGCCTGAATCAGATTTTTGCTCAGCTCCTTCAATTTCAGCCAGAAAAATACCTGAAATTACAGAAAAACACACAACTCATAGTAAAGTCCAGAAATATGAATTTTTCCTAAAAACTAATGAAAATAGACTAAAAACTAACTAGAACATACTCAAAACTATATGAAATTAACCCCAAAAAGCGTATAAAATATCCGCTCATCAGTGCTTCTGACCCTTCCAGCATAAATTGTACTGACTTCTCAGAACAATCAAGCAAAACATGATTCTTAGATAACCAATCCAATCCCAAGATGAGATCAAGACCAGTCATCGGTAAAAAAATCAAATCATGCACAAATTCACACTGTTGCACTCGAAAGGGAACTTGTGGACATCCTATCCTAGTCACCATAGCTTCATGAGTAGCATTATACACTTTCAAATCATAACCTAAAACCACCATTCTCGATCCTAACTCATTAGCCTTTTCAAATTCAATAAATGAATGAGTTGCTCCTGAATCAAATAATGCATTTAAGATTTTACCAGTCATTTCACAATTACCTCTAATCAGTGTCTCAGATCCTTCAGCACCTGCTGCAGAAGTGGTATACACTCTCCCCAGCTGTTGTACTCTACCAGTCTCATACTTCTTCTTTTCCGGACAACTATTGGCCATATTCTCGGGCTATCCACAATAATAGCATACCCCAAGTCCTAACCTGCACGGAATTCTAGGATGATACTTTCTGCACCTCTGACAATTCGAATCCTGCTGTGGCTGCTTCCCAAACCTTCTTCCCTGATTAACATTAGCATTCGGCCTTCTATAATTACCCTGGCCCTGAGTCTGCTGCGGAACAAAACCTCCACATTTGAAATTCCTACCTCTCAAAGCAAAGTTCCTCCCTGAAGGCCTCTGAAAAGGCACCCTCAAACTTCCTTTCTCTGCTGCTGCATTTCTCACACAATCTTCAGCCACCCTACTCTTATTCACCAATTCAGAAAACACTCTGATCTCCCTTGGGATAATGAAGCTCAGAATATCACTCTGAAGACCTTCCTCATATTTAATACACTTCCATTTAGCAAAATCTTCAGGCGCACCTTGACAGAAACGAGAAAAGTGACATAACTCCTCAAATTTACTAGTATACTCAGCAAAAGTCATCTGTCCCTACTTTAACTGCATTAACTCAAGTTCCTTGGCATTTCTGGCTGAATTAGGAAAGTATTTCTTATAGAATTCTGTCTGAAAAACCTCCCAAGGAATCGCAGCACCATCAGGCTGCAAGATACGTCGGGTCCCCTGCCACCAATACTGAGCCTCACCTTGCAGCTCATATGTTCCAAACTCAACCCATTGCTCTTCAGGAACCTGTTGGGTCTGCAATGCCCGTTCCATAGCCTGAATCCAATTGTCTGCATAAGTGGGATTTGAGGTTCCCCTGTAGGTCGGAGGGTGAACTTTTAGAAATATAGCAAGTGTCATTGGACCATCCTCATCATTATTGTTCCCGTGATTACCCTGGTTTATCTGATTATCCAGTGCCTCGGCTGTCGCCTGCATAGCTGCAGCCATATTTCCCAGGACAGCCATAAAGTCTACTGGATCAGTCTCTGCGGGGGCAGGAGTAACGGTGCCTATCCTACCTATACCTCGCCTGTGACTGCGTCTGCGAGTCGACATCTGGTCCCTATACACACCAAACAAGTGATATTAAGTTGATCAGTCTCAATATCGCAGGTCTAATGCTTTAAGTTCCAAATGCATGCTCACAAACGTTTATGCCATATATATCATTCATATATCCTAATAGCACATAAACACATATACAGAGAATGCACAGAAGCACAATCAGTCCTTTTTTCAGGCTCTATAGGAGCGAACTGCTCTGATACCATAATGTAACACTGTACCACACTGAGCTTTATGCTTAAGTCGTAAAACAGAGGTGGTGTGGTATTACGACCTCTAAAATAAAATGTGTACATATAATAGCAGAAGGATTATAATATGCTAGGAGCCTTGAAGAATAAAGGAAATAAAAATCGCGAAATAAAAGCGCAACGCTCAAGAAACGAGTTAACTTGCATGATAAGAAGACTATAGCTGTTAAACATAAGATAATAAAAGTAGGAATAGAGTGCCAAAGATATAAACTAACAAGCTCCTAGCTCAGCCCGCGAAGTCAAGACCGGCCGGAGAATATTTACACATATATACATACATATCCAAAATCCAAAGGTACATAAACGCAATCCTGCTTCTCCAAAAACCTCTAAGAGGATAAAAAAGAATAAGTTATGCGGAGAGAAGGCTAAGTACATATATATATATATATAAGTTAGCATACCATCCTTTAGAAATATTACTATGTACAAATCAACACTCCGGGCCCTGGTTCATATAGAAAACCCCTAAGCTGGTGCCCGAACTAGCCTAGTCAACTATGTACACCCTACTCTCTCAGTGAGTCTAACCAAAAGTGAGAGACTAACACAAAAGCTAGGCTATCGCAAAAAACTATCAAAAGGCACAACCGCAGCTCTCAGGCCTCAGCTATCATCGTCAAAGGAGATCACAACCACATCAGAACACTCCTCAGGATCCTCGTCCTCGTCGTCAGAAATCTCTATAACCTCAGGAGGGGCACTGGCACTCGTGCTATTGGTCTGACCAGCACTCGCCGGTCCACTAATAGAGGCGGTGAGCGGCTCCTTAGAAGATGGCTCGGATGAAGATACTGAGATCTGCTCCACTGGGATATCCTCCTCCAGTACAGGCTCTGGAATATGCTCCTCCATGGGCTCAGGCTCAGGGTCCGCCTGATCCGCAGGCTGAGCGGGATGCTGGTGAGGCACCGGCCCGTCATGAAACGGGTGAAATGGAGCATCTGGGTGAAGCCACTGCAGCGGGAACTCATAGGGCATGTCGAGGTTAAACTCTGGAGTGTCAATTGGGTGGCTGAAAGGATGATCACGCACAATGTATATACGAGTCCTAATCTTCGCAGCTACTACATAAAACCTATGATGTACTATATCCTCGTATATATAGGGAGGGTCCATCTCGTAAAATATAACTCCGGTCTCCATCTGAAGGGGAGGAAGAAAAGGGGTAAGAACTGGGGAGTTCTTAGTAGGGTCGAGGGTAGTTAGTTTAATAAGGGTTACCACAGTTCAAGTAATTCTCAATAAAATATACAAGATTCACAGAGAAGTATCTAATTACCACAATTAAGAGTAACAGTAAGGAATGCATAAATACAAGAAGACAATCGCAAATAATTTCACCATATCAAGCAAAATGCAAATGCACAACAAGGATGATGCATGTCTAGTCCTGTCGCAGGTAATGAGCTCATTTTTCGGTTTCGACCCGCACCCGACGCAATCCGACTCGCAAGTCAGATAAGGCATTCCAGCGGCATAACCTCTGCAAGATCTCCACCTTTTGCAGGCGCTGATTCTCCAGCTGAAGTATGCCAAACATGACCTCTGTAAGTACTTGCAGGCGCTGGTTCTCCAGCTGAAGCATGTGCCACTTTCTCCTGGAAGCCATTCCATATACACGGGCATTCCCATATAATTACTCATACATAAAGCCCGCGGCTTAACATGTTCACATCAACACTATAATTATTTACTTTCTGTCACCCTCTTGTGACCTTTTAATTATTTCATAATCACACGTGCCGGTTTGTCTTCTCTTTCCCTTTTAAAACCAAAACTAATCCCCTTTTGATTTTTAACACAAATTCTTTAACATTTTCCAAGATGTTGCCAAACGGAATCATTCAATAAAAACTCAATTACTTTTGAAGTTTCCTAAAACTCCTCCAAATAAAATCCTTGAGTCAAATTCAGAACATCAGCCCCTTTTCATTTTCAAATCAAACTCAAACATAGTACTTTTCTTAAATAATTTAAATCCGACATATAACTATTTTCTGAATAAATAGAAAATCAAATAATACAATTTTTCAAATCCAATCTTTTTCTTCTAAACAAAATTTTAAATAAATTCTTAAGGTTTATAACATAATTTTGGCGGCACCTCCCCTAAAATCCGGACTCTGCCACCCTTCTCGGGTTCCATCCAAACCATTTTCCACACTCTTTTCAAATCATTTTCAATAAATCAAACCGGAAACTTTTAACATTTTCAAATTATCCTACTGTAATCCAGAAATCACAATCATCAGAATAACTCAGTTTCTGGCTGCACTTAAATCCTCCAAACCTCAAACTTATCACAATTATCAATATAAATTTAATCGAAAAGTAATCACGACATCAATTCACTTATCAAATACCAATTTAACCGGTGAAAATTTACCAAAACCCTACCTTCGTATGAAATCAAAATATGCGAAGCTCCGGAGGAACCTTCTGACCGAGCTGCTGAAGGAAAAACGTCTGAAATCCTCTGTGCTTCCTAAAACTCCAGTTGGCCAAACTCAAGAGGTAGGGGAGCTACGTCACTGTCGACTTCTACCGGACAAAAGTAACGCCAACACGTAGAGGAGGAGGATACAAACACTTTATTGGAGTTACGGATTAGGAGAAATCGGGAAGGGAGAATGGTTGAGGGTTACGGTTCTTCGATGGGGGATTTTGGTCTCTCTCTTTTCTTTCTTACATGCAATTCGGTTATGAGTTAAAGAAAGGAGATTAGAGGGTGTTAGCAATATTGAACAAGGATATGTGTCAAGAAGAGGGTTATGTGTCATGTTTTCTTTCTTTCTTAATACATTCGGTCATAATAAAAGGGCATTAATCAAAGGATAAAGGCATTAGATGATAACTCATTATTAAGTTTCTTTGGTCAATAAAAGAAGGAGACGTGTTATGTTTTATATATGTATACATATGTATATAAGCCATGCTAATAAAATCCTAGGTGGATGAATCATGAATTAAAGTACATGGATCCTGTTTATATTTTTTTTTCTTCTATTATCTTAATGGCTCGGCCAAGAGAAAAATAAAATGAACATTGTTAGGTAATGATGCTAATTAAAGACATATGATGAATTAAATAAATAATATATAAGGTTGAATAATATACCATAATAATAATAATATTATACAAGGTCAAATATATATGAGTTACTAACATAAATGACATTAGTAACTTGAAAAATGAAAGATATTTGATGAAGCATTAGCAATTCTAAACTCATCAAGAAATACCAATAATTAGTTTTATCGGTAAAACTCGGACTTGATAATAATAATATTAATATTATTATCTAGGCTTCATGATAATTAGAACAAGTAAAATAAATAAATAACATAATAATAAAATTATATTACTATTTATTTTACTTCGGGTTCGAAGTCGACTCGTCAAGATAAAACTAATCGCTTTAAAATATTATTTTAAGAAAAACTCGCATTAGTGCAAAAATTAGAGTTATTACAGAAAAAGAAAATTAATATAAAATAAAGAAAATAATGTATAGTTTGTTCACATTACATGGTATTCAGATTTGTTATTCAATATCAATCTGTTATCTAGGTTACAATGTAGGAAGCTCATGTTTAATAACTCCGTATAAAAAATTCTATAGGAATATAGAAGAAAAGAAATAACTAAGAAAAATATTATTTTAAATATTATGATACTTTGGATATTATAGCTTCCAAACTGTAGCTTAGGGATAATTATTGTCTAATTACCTTATGTCAGAAAGTAAAGATAGGAAAACAGATGTCGTGTTTTTATCAAAAATGTAAAAAAGTACTAAATATAAAAGACAAATATATGAAAATTAACTCTTACTCAATTGATCAGTATTGGTGGAACTATGTGAGTAACGAGTACATGACAGGGTGTAACTTGTGGAAGGTAATAGCTTAGAAAAGCATTAGTCACAAAAAACCAGAGCAAATAATGAAGGAAGCAAAAGGCCAATTACAGTTCTTCAGGTTGGAAAGTGAAGTTGCAAACACGGCTAGTAGGTGTACATGATAACCAATTCATAAAAAGAAGAAAAATTTGTAAAAAAAAAAAAGTCAAGTTAAGATGGACAATTTTTCTGAACTAAATGAAAAATTCATGATACATAATATTCAGCAAATTTATTAACATATCATTCAAATTAAATAAAAATTCAGCAGCAAGATAAGTAAAGATATACATGTAAATTTATAAGACATACTTATAATTTTTTTTCTTTTCAAATTCTAGACAGGTAATGTTTAGAGTACTAAATATCTGTGTTAAAAAAATGTAAGTAATGAAAAATTAGCTATTACATGTGTACAATGTAATATTAGAAAAATTATTAAATGAATCACATAATTAGCAACGTGTATATAAAGATTCAACATTACTGTAATTATAGGTGAACATTCTAAAATGTCGTGATTTTGGTTCATATATCCTACATTTATGAAAATAAAATGATACAGGTGGTAAGGTAATAAAAAGGAAGGAAAAAATTCCAATGAAAGATAACTAAACTTTCTTATATATTGTTGAATGAGTTCATTTGATAAGTCCATTCATGGAAATTAAACTGAAATGAAAAAATGACAATTAGTGATATTGAGAGACTAAAAATTAAATTAGTTGCCTTGATTTTATTTGGACAATTTTAATTTAAAAAATTGAGAAAAAATAGCTAATAGTACATCACACGATAGAAAGATATGATCTGTAGAAGAATTCAAGCAATTAAGAAAGAAAAGCGTTTTAGTGAAAGAAAAAAGTAAAATACATTGCTAAAAAGGGAATTAAATAAACACGCATAACAATACATGATCGCGGTTCAAGAAAATACATAACTTAGAGATAGAAGTGATCATGAGAATGAACTGATCGAGAATATGATGAAAGAAAATTAAAACATAAGTAATTAACTAAATGCATGTCAATATAGTTTATATTGACAATATCTCTATAAACTAAGGACCTTGAGATGCATGTTAGATTCATTATTGGGGTATACAGAAAATCTCAATAAAGTGCCATGTCTGAATCCATTAGACTTTGCAAGATGCTTCAAACCTCTAGTCAGATATAGCTGAATCTTCCTTTTCTTATTCCAGCGTAATCCCAGTTGGTATGAACATCTATTATCGAGAACAACATTCACATTGTCAGGCTTGCTTGGAAAAGCATTCTGTGTGAATCTGGTGGACAGAGACCTGTTAAAAAAAATGTTACTACTAAATTGTGAACCAATTTAAGAAAAAAGATATAAACTCTGAATAAATATAAACTCACCACACCACTATTTTGAATCTGGTTGTATGAAACTTGTTTAATGCACCAAAAAGCATTATTAATTAAGTAGCAGGTGTCTTTTGGTATTAAAATCTAAAGTTTTAGCACGGCGAACATAACCTGACTTTAAGGAGGTGGAAGAACCTAAATCTATGTTGAATGTAGTTCCATTTTTAATAGAGCCAAAGTTAAAACCCAATGCATTACCATAAAGAACAGGTAAAGGATAATCCGTAGAGTTGTTGACATTATTATTAACTGAACCATAACGAAATGAATCCTCATAGTGTTGGAATTGATAAGAGCTGTTTGCATTTGGATTTGTTGTCATTAGCTGGTTGTGAACATTATATTGAGTAAAAGCAGAAAAGCTAGCACCAATATCAACCTTCTGTGTAGGAAAAGAACCATTAGTGTTACTATGTCGAGTTGAAATAATGTGAGAAATGTGAGTATAAGAGTAAGCAGGGTTTGTATTTTGAGGTAACGAATATGGTATATCTTGAAGGATATTTGCAACTGACTCAGTGTTTAAATCTCCAGTAGGGTGGTCTACAATCATCTTACACATATTATTGTCTTTGACCTTTAGCAAGACAAATACATCTTCACCAACATACATTAACTTCAACCAACCACCTTTCTTAAGAGAGTAGCTAGAACTTCAGTAAATTTTCCAAACCAGATAGAATATAACCAGAAGTTTTGCCTTTCCCCAAACGCAGTTCTATTTGATTATCATTGAGATCAACAAATAACATCATCTCCTTGAGATGATCTTTGTAGGTGCGATAAAAAATTGAAGACAACTCATGCATTATCTAATACATAAAAAAGTGTTTAGATACTAATATACAAAATAATTATTGAAAAAGTACAAAATATTGATCAATAGATAAGTTGATGAGCAATCATTTAAGAATATTACCCCAAGAAGATCCACTTGCATGTAGAAAATTCTATCATGGTTAAATTTGGGAGGCATGAAATGAGTAGTATCCATTTCTGATATTGGTAACTAACAAAAATAAGAAGCAAATTTAAACGTATAATGGTATAAAAAACTGACTTTGTGTAAAAGATATGATATTGAAGAGACAGTATTGAATTCGAAGAAGAAAGAAACTATAAACTTAAGAAGGAGGAAGAACCTATTAGTTGTTGAAATATCTCTGGAAAAAAGGCAATGAATTGCAAATGGTGGATGTACTTTATATAGATGTAATAGTCTTTTTGAAAATGGTAATGGCTATAGTAAGTAGTGCATTTTGTAAAATATCAATGTGTCAGGGTAATGTCTTAAAGAATCAAGTCTAGTGAGAATAGTTGTATGTGTATTCATTGCATAATAAATTAGTACGGGAATAAAAAAATAAATAAAAAAGATTAAATTTTTAGTCATTAAATTAGAAGGAGGTATGGTATAAAGAACTGTTTGGTAGATAAGAAAAAAGAGAATATAAATATAATATGAATATAAATATAGATTAATAAGAGGTTATACATTAAGAAGAATATATAGAACTTAGGGGTTTTTAATACACAATTTTAACTGTGATATGTTAGTCCATGTACGAATTGGTTGACATCAGCTGTGAAATAAGTGTAATTAGATTTTATTAATTAATAAAAAAAAGGTATTTACATGACATTTTGTCAAAAAGATGTCAAATAAAAGTACTCATTGTATTAAGATTTAAAAAAGGAGTGAATACAAATTGTAAATAAAGGAATAATGAAATCAATAAAGATAATAAACCTAATTTAAATATATAAAATTGAGTTAATACATAAGAACCAAGCATGAGTTACATATGACATAGAAATTTGTCTACAACTTACTATAATAGAAGGACTATGAATTGTGTGCATAGCACTAACATTCTTATTGGAATAAAAGACACACTCAGACTAACTTAAAACATAACCTTGATGTGATTAAATCACAACAGACATTATTTAGGAATCAAAACGAAACTACAAAAATATAAGCAAGGTTCTTGAAAAGCTATTCTTCATGAAGCTTTGCAACATTATGAACTTCTTCAACGGTAATCTTTCGAGACTTAGTAGAGGACTGGTTCTCAGTATCTGGATAAACATCAATAAGACTTTTGGTACATGAAGCGGCCTCGATGAGTCCCCTTTTTGGAGTCGAAAATGAATCAGTATTATCATCACCAATTATCTCAATGGAAGGCGAACCTGTTTGCTGTATAGAATGCAAAATTGCAGTTAAATTATATAGTTAATTATAGTAGCCTAAAATGGTAAGGAAAAATGAGGAATTAAGAATTTGTAACCTTGGGAGTTTCAGTAGAGTCGGAGAGAATAGTAATAAGTTCAGAATTTTCATGGACCAAATTTTCCTGAAATAAAATTCAAAAATATATATAGAATGAACCAATAATATAGATTTAAAGAAACTTGAAATCTTCGTAAACATGCATTATATATCTTGTGTTTATCAAGAAATTTTGAGATGATTGAATTATCAGCACAAAGTTTAAGAACAACAATTCTGCATGGTTGGAAAGCATTGATATCTTCCATCTTAACTGAAATCTTAAATATGAAATTCTTGTCAACGAAAGCATTGAGCTCCTGAGGATAATGATATTCATCCTTCAAACTTCCCTGATTAAAATGTAACATATGAATTGAATTAATGAGGCAGAAATTGGCATATTAATAACAAAAAAATAAATTAGAAAATAGAGAAAGATTTAAAAAATCAGATACAACCTTGTTGACATGAGACATGCGCATATCAGAAGCAGATACACCAAGGTATTTGCTAGCTTCTTTGTCATATAGTATAAAGGAGGCGGTATCTAATTCATCAGCAACTCTTAAATTTATACTGAAACTGAACATGTTTGAGTTAATAAACAAAAGATTTGGCATTGATGAAGGTTAACAAAAAATAATTATAAATGTAGAACTATATACCTAGGAACATGAGAATTTGGGAATGTGTCACAGGTAACACAATGGAATGAATTCTCAGATTCCTTTAGAGCATGGAAACAATGCTTGCAACTCTTGTACCACCAGCCACTCTTGTAGTCAATAGCAACAACAGTCCCATATGTGACAGGTACCATTCTAGAAAAAAAATGGATTTAAGATCATTTGAAATATATATATATATAAGAGAAATAGAAAAATTAAATCTCAGAGGATTCCTTAACATCACATATGTTCTTGAAACTTGTTTGGTTAATAAGATCATCCTCAAGAGAGTATGATGATCCATCAGATAATTGAGACAACTGGTTTGCAGGTGGAACCCCAACCATTATAACACTGTAACAATTATAAAACAACAAAAAAATCAGCTTTGAATAAATAATAATGATTGAAAAAATATAAATTAATCAACGTTGCCTCTTTCTAAAATCCTTCACCTCTGGAAAGTCAGTGTTGATGTACAAAATGGAATTGCAATTTGTATTAGATACACCCATTGAGCCTAAAATTTGATATAAAAAATATAATAATGTAAATAAGAAAGTAAAAATTTTACATGTTGATTAGCAGATTTGGATAGAACATTTATACTAACCCTTGAAGAGATTGAACTTTGCAAATTGAATTATTATTATATACTCAGAAGTGGGTTGATCCTCAATATGCTTAACTAACATCTTTGCATACTCTTCCCACAGAGTACACCTAGTTTTACCATTACCCCTATTTAAAAAGCATATAACAAAAATTTAATGACGGTGAAAAAGAGTAATGAAATTATAAAATATAAATAACAGAGTTTAACAACATATATAATGGTCGGGAATACTTCATATCATCAAGTTCAACCACAATGTATACACAACTCTTGTCATTCCTTGTAAACTCAATTGTGTCACCCTTCCCAGTAATCAAGCCAATAACATCTAACAAAAAATAGAAAATTACATGTACAAAAGCTGGATAATATAAAAAAAATTGATCTTAAAAGTTCAAATAATTTATACCAATTAAGTGGGACTGAGGGTTGGAATGCTTGAGTATCAGTTCATTAGATACGAAATGGAAACTATGATCAATGAAGCCAGGCTCATGAACAATCCTAAGCTGAGTTTCTCTCTTGAAATATATACGATGAGAATGAGTTGTTGGTTTGTACTTCTGATCATTCAGTGACAATGAGAAGTTGGATATTGTGTATACTTTGCCATCAGATAAGTCACCCTCAAATAGTCTCCTGAGAGGATTCCTTATAGTACGTTAAATACGATCTCCCTAAAAAAGCATAAAGATATAAAGTTAATAACAAATTCTTTGTGATCTACTAAAATATCTTATATGAAAATTAGGAAACTATACAAACCATTTCATCCATCACGGCCAGTTCTATCATCGATTTCTGATACTTAAGCTCAGAATAAGTTAGCAACCAAGACTTAATGAGCCTTACTTTGATTTTATAGACCTGATTTTCAGTTGAGGGGTCTATATCCTTCAAGAGAGTAAACTATGATGCCATTTCAAGTGAGAAAATAATTAAAGAACAGGAAAAAAGAGAGTTAGAAAACTAATCAAGAGTGGGATATAAGTTGGATGTGAGGTATAGGGAGTGCCTAGAAAGCAAAATATATAGAGGTTGGAACGTGACTGCTTAGAAATTGGCAAGAGGACACCATAAATGGACAGTAGTAATCAGACAGGAAGAAGTGATGAACATGTTAGAAAATAGTAGTGCATGAATCAGACAAAGACAAAAATCTGTAGAAGTGGATGAAGAGTAATTGTAAACTATGTTCAATGAAGTCATAATGCATGAGAAAAGTGTATGTTATCTTATATAAAAAAAATAGATCATGTACATTATTAATTAATTTTGAAGTTTAGAAACATCGAAAAAGACAGCGATAGTGAACGAAAGATAGAAAACTGTACTTGTATGCTTATGAAGTACAACTGAAAAATTAAATGTATAAAGTTAAGTTTTGTTGACTACATGACAACATTATAAAAAGAAATTCATGACTTAATAATTTTTTTATTTTTTGTTCAAGTGTACCTGAAATACTTAAAACAAAATTATACTTTGGATGAATACCTGGTCAGAATAAAAAGAACGTTGAAGTATGATACATGATCAATAATTAATTAAGCATTTCATTTGAAAGACCAATATACTGAGTACATAATAAGACTAAATATTAGCTAAGATAAGACTTTTCTGAAAATCATATTTCATATGGGATTCATTGTCTAGAAAGTATGATCAAGTAAGAAAGAAAATTGTTAAATGTCTGAATTATATGAAATGAACCAATAAAAAAATATTAGATGTAACAAAGAAATTTAACAACATCTTTTCTGATACAAATTGTGTGATTTTCAAATAATTAAAACAACTGCTATGAGAAATACATGGGCTTGAATAGGATTGATTACATTAGCTTAAGTAGAATAATAATATTATTCGAAATGGAATGGGAAATTAAAGAAATAGAGCAAAATTTAGTATTCATATACTTCAGATGAAATAAGGATTAATAAAGTCAATCTTGAGGTATGATACAAATATACAATGAGTGTAAAGAATGTTGTCATAAAATTAAAGTAAGTCAAAAGGAAATTTGGCATTAATATAATGAAGATGAAATTACAATATAGCCATAGTTGACATAATAAAACATTACAATTAAGAGAAAATCATAACATAAACTCAGACGGCAACAACTAAACTATGATATTGGCAACAAAATTAAATACTAATAGTTGAAATTGACATGGTGATCTCATCATCAGAAGAAACAGTAAAACAAAGAAGACTTCCAGCCTCAAGTCCATGTTTCAAGGAAAATCTACGCCAGCCTTTTGTAAGAAAAGACTCAGAGGATGTTGAGCTTCTCTAGCGTAATTTCATCACAACATTTGGTCTATCAGGTTGGATGACATTAACATGATCAAATCGAGATGGGAATGCCTGAAATCTTGAAGTCAAAGCTGAATAAAAAATTTATTCAAAAAAATAAAAACTAGAAAAAAATGAATACAATCATAATGATGATAAACAAACAGCAACTTGAATAGAGTAATATGCAATGTTATTATCATAGAGTAGTTTGAAGAATAAGAAGCAGATACAGGCTTCTTCAAAGTGTACACAACAGGAAAAACAGGAGAAGGTGGTTCAACAGTAATATTAACTGATGGTAAAGAGAAAACTACAGAGTAGAAATAGGTTGCTGGATATCAGGCAATAAGTGGGAATATATGGAGAGGGAATGTTGATCATTAGATACATGATAGCAACTGGAAAAACTAACATTCAAAGGATTAGGACAAATTGAAGAAGAAGAAACTTCCTCCAATGACAAAACTTGTTTAAAAGGATCAGAAATATTTGCAGGACCAATAACCATTTCACATGAAATATGGTTGTCCGTAACACTGTCTTGGATGTGATCTGCAATGCAATCAGAATAAACAGGGAGTTCTTTATGTAAAAAATAATGAACAACATGAACAGAAAATGGTGATTCAAGAGGTGATGAGTTATGAAAAGAACTTTGATTAGATTCATTAAGGGAGACATTTATATTTGGAAAGTTTACAGAGTGTAAAACAGAATTAAGAACATCAGTAGACTCGGAAAGATCTATGACATCCTTAACAGAAATAGATGGCTTAATATCACCAGAAAGCTTAATTGGGGAAAATAGGGCTCTTTAAAACGCATATTGTGGTCCTTAACTTCAAGAATAAGAAACTTGTCCTTCCCGGCATAACAAATGCTCAACCAACCACCTTGTTTAAGCCCATACAACATGTAAAAATTGCTGTAACCAGCAACAATTATTGCGGTACGGTGACCCTTCTCAATGATAACTTGGAGCTCATTGCCAGAGAAATCATAAAAGGATAAGTTGGTGGATAATTCATCGTTGAATCTCTTGTAAAAATAGATGGCAATTCACCCATCTCCTGTTGTAAAACAAAAATTATGATTTATTATGTCAGCGTAAACAAACCAAAGATGAAGATGACTTAACAAATAAAAGTTAAAAAAGAACTAAAATAAAGAGATTATTCAATTGATACAGGATTAACTTCCATGAAAAAATAATGGGCCTTGATCATGAAACTTCATTCTGGATAGAAGAGCTAAACGTAAATAATAAGAAAAGGATGTGATGGTGGAGTGAAAAGGAACTAAAATTAACTAAAAATACGCTGATCAGTAAAGAACTATGAGAGGGTATGGTAGTATAAATAGAAAAAATGGCTAAATGGAAATACTTACTCTGTATTGAAAATAAAAATCAAACCAAATATTTAAAAAATTAAAAAATTAAATTACAATAACAAACCAATGAAAGTGTCATACAATCTAGAAAATTAATTATGTTAACAATATAAAGCAAGCAACGATGATTGGACATTGATCAACATGAGCAATCATGACAAACAGAAAATTAATTGCAATGTAAGTGAAAAAACAGTAGCCAATTGGCAAAGCAAAAGTGAGAATATGACAAAAGTTTAAAAATGATAACACTGAGACGTGTATGAAATTTTAAAATTATATGGTTCAGTGTACATGAAGTACTTGGAATGAATATAATGACCGGATAAAAAGTTTATTCACGTGTGATTGGGATCAATACATGAAATAAGTAAATGGTTCATATAACTGTAATAAAATTTATACTCAGACATTCTCCTTACTTTGCAAATATACTCAAGCTTGCATAATTCTCAGCAAAGAAGAAATTGTATCTACTATAAATATCCTTTTAACTAAGATAAATTATGTAGCTACTCTTGTTAGTATTCACCTAATATAGTTATTTATTTTTTATTAAACATGACATTTAAAATCTGGTAGAATTTAAAAGTGAATTATAGTTAATGATAAAGGGATATTTGTAAATACAAAAAAATATAAAAGCAACATATTTAATAAAAAAGTTACATATTTAATAAAAAAAAATTTACAATCTAATAGAAATAAAAAAGGCAAGAGAAAAAAAATAAAAGAGTAAATACAAAAGGAAGGTATATGAATCAACTGAAACATGGCATGTAATGGATGGTATAAGCCAATAAGCCAATGAGAATATATGTATGAATCATTGCATGACATGAGTTGGATGATATACATATCATGAATAGTACATTCATAGTTGAGAGCATTGACACGCTGAAATTCCACTAACTTCAAAACCTTGCTTTATAAGAATGTTACAGGATTAAGCATTATTAACTGTTATTTAATATATGAGCTTGATTTATTGTTAAAATATAGTTACTTTGCAGAATAATTTTTTAAAAAAAAATGTTTGACAAACATAATATACACAGACAAAATCATAAATAATAATAGACAAAAAGTTATAAGCAGTGACGGATTCAAAAAATTGTCAGTGGAGACAATGTATATATAATATGACCATAATTTTTATAATTATATTTTGTTATTGTAAAATATAATTAATTTTCAAATTGTCTAACGAATAAATTTAAACACTAAAATAGTAATTTAAATAGGTTTTAATTTTCTTTCAATTGTCAATACAATCAAATATTTTTCTTTCTATATATGTTATTGAATAATTATTTAAAAATTTATCTTCCATATGATTACGAAATCGACTCTTTATAATATTTATAGCTAAAGAAGTTTCTTCCACTATTGTTGTTGTTATTGGCAAACCTAAAACTATTTTTAAAAAAACACTAATAAAAAAATAATATTCTTTCAAATCTCTCTGTAACAATATTTTTTTTTATTTTAGAAACTAAACCATTTGATTTTAGACAACATTTTTTTTAATTTATTCTTTTTTTTTGTCTTTCTTCAACAATTGATTAGATAAACATATCAAAAATTTAAAATCATTCTTAAATATTCAAATAATTTAGATATTAATTTTTAATTAATATTAAGCAAATTAAATATATTTTTCATGAATAAATTTTTAATCTTTTATAATAAAAAAATATTTAATAGAGTCAAATTTTGGCTCTTCGTTACATTTATTTAATTTTTTTAATTTGTTAAGCACCAAATTAACAAATAAAAAATAATTTTATTTTAACATCATCTGTAGTGTATCAATTTTTAATGACAATAGATTTATCTATTAAAATTGAATTAATATACTTCGAATTGGTGTTTTTATATATTCATTATTGAATAATGTTTATGTTTTGAATTTTTTTTTCCATTCTTATACATTGAGAAGTGTGTGAACTAAGAAAAAAAATTTACTGGAGTCATTTATTTTTTGAATGGGGGCAAATATATTTTTTTATATATTCTACATGAAACTTTATAAAAATTCAATGGGGCACTTGCCCCCACATGCTTAAATGTAAATCCGTCCTATAAGCAACCACACACATATATACATCTCGTATCATTTAACAATATTCAGTCATCTAATCCTTAGCAGCATACAGAACTCAGTTATGACACTTCTAAAAGTAGCTAGTTAATATATATATATATATATATATCCCAGGTCCTGATCTATCAAAAAAGTTTTTAATCTGACACTCGAACTAGCCTAAACTCTATACTTCCCTACGCTCTCTAGGCTACAAAAATGAGGGAAAGACACTCTAGGTCTTCAAGACTTGGACTAAGTTGACGTCATCAAAATGCAAATATCATCTTTTGCACCTGTATTTTAACCCAATTTTACCGTCGGATTAAATCACCAAAACGATGTGTTTCATTAAACTGTGATATCGGTGGAATATACCAACGAAAAATCTCACGATAACATTAGTGCTGGTGAGTTATATTTTCACGTCAATAATTACCATTGGCTTTAGCGACAAAAAATCTGTTCTGACGGTAATTATTTATGGCCACAAATTTTTTCTCCTTTTTGTCGGAAAAACTGATGATAAATCCACTAGTACAGATCAACGCTAAATCCGACGATAATTCTGATGGTACTCAACGTTTTTTTTATGGTGATAATTTCTCAAAATATAAAAAAAAATTTATAATAATTTCTTATATATTATGAAAATAACACTTATATAAAGAGATTACAATATATAAAAAAAACTTATTATTTTTTATCTTAATTTTCACTCACTCAAATTTTACAAAACATGAACCTACAGCCAACTATCTATATAAAGGTAGTGGCGGTTAACATGAAAAAAAATCTTAGCTAAGCTTTATAATAGTTGCACATTTTCAACTTGTACTCTGTCCATAAATTGCAAGTTGTATGCATATGTTGGCAACATGCATACCAGGTAACATAGTAGCACTAGCACTAGCACCTTCCATCAATAAGCACTTATTATTTTGACCTGTAAGTATTGTCTATAATAAGCCCTTATTATTTTTTTTTTTTTTACTCAAGTCAAAATCAGATTTATTTTTGCTTTTCTTAGATAAATAGTAGCGCCTTCTATCAAATTCCAATTTGATAACATGCATAAGCATTATTTTTTTACTTGATGAATTTTTTACTACAAATTAAATTGTAACTTGATAAAGTATGAGTTAAACCTCAAAATGGTCTCTGAAATTAGTGTTGTGCATTAAAATTATCCCTGAAATTTCAATTGCACCAATTATGTCTCTAAGATTAGCAAAAGTGCACCATATTAATCCTTAACCCATTTTCCATTAACGATGTGATGACATGGCTTGTGACGTGGGCTGTTAGTGACACATGTCACTCCATGGTTTGACCACGTATAATGGTATGATGATGTAGTGACCAGTAACACGTGGCATGCTGATGTGGATGGTTGTGCCACGTATTGCAACATTATTCGTTCACATGTCATCCATTGTGTCATCATTGTAAATATACCAAATTAGCCCATCGATTTGCATTAAGTGACTCATTTTAGTCTCTGAAATTGAATGTCGTGCACCAAACTAGTCCCTTCACCAGTTTTTTCTTCTTTTTTTTCTATAAATTCAAAATTCTTAATATCTTTGAATGCATTAATTTCAATTCTATTTTTTCACATGTTATTCAAATAAAAGTGCTTTTATAAAATATTTTTCTCTTGAGGATATCCCTAACTACCGTCTTGGAGTTGATGTGAAGGCATTTCAAGTACTCTCACTAACATCTCCGACCTCTTTCAGTGCTTTTATAAAATATTTTTTCTCTTGCAGATACCCCTAACTGCCGTCTTGAAGTTGACGTGAAGGCATTTTAAGCGCCCTCACTACCATCTCCGACCTCTTTCGTCTAAACTAAAGAGGTCGGAGATGGTAGTGAGGGTGCTTGAAGTGCCTTCAATCTAACCCATTTACACACAACAGAAACGTGTATTTCATAAGAACAAAAAAACGTTTGTTTTAATTATTGATTTCTTGTTAAAAATACGTTTTTTTTTATGAAAATTGTGTCTAATCAATCATATAATTCTTTTTTTATAATAACATACTTATATATTACAAAATTTACCAATGTTAAATTATGATAGAAAAAATTATATAATTAAAACTAAAATCTTGAAAATTTTTAGAAAGTACTCGTATTTAAACGATATGTGAAAAAATATAACTGAAATTAGTGCATCCAAGATATTGAAAATTTTAAATTTTACAAAAATGAAAAAAAAACTGGTGAAGGGACTAGTTTGGTGTACGACATTCAATTTCAGAGATTAAAATGAGTCACTTAATACAAAGTGAGGGATTAATTTGGTGCATCTACAATGATGACACAATGGACAAATAATGTTGCGACACGTGGCACAAACAGATACGTGGCCAAATAGCATTGTGACACGTGGCACAACGATCCACATCAGCATGCCACATGTCACTGGTCACCACATCATCATATCATTACACGTGGCCAAACCATGGAGTGACACGTGCCACTAACAGTTCATGTCATCACGTCGTTAATGAAAAATAGGTCAAAGACTAACATAGTGCATTTTTATCAATCTCAGAGATGTAATTAGTGCAATTAGAATCTCAAAAACAATTTTAGTGCACGACGCCAATCTCAAGAATCATTTTGGAGTTTAACTCGACAAAGTATATCAAAACTCATATTGTATTCTCACAACATTGGCAAGAAGATGATGTTTGTTAAGCTTCCTTGGTCAATGAACATTCTGCGTACCTTGGTGTTTGGCATGTCATTTGAGATCACAAGAGATTTAGTGGCAATATTTGTCCATGAAAATCATAGTAAAAGTCGATTGTGCCGTCAAAAATTGAGAAACCATTTAAAAAATAGATAAACAGGTTAAATCAATTTGATTTTTTAGGCGTTAACCAATTTAAAATAGTAAAATATAAAAAACATTTTAATCAATTTGTATTTGTAACTTTTAAAAGATCGGTGTACTTTTGAAAGTATCTAAGGTAGAGCTTTTTAAAGTTGGCTTGTGCTTTTTAAAATTTAAAAGTCTAATATAATTTCATATGTTAACTAGACCACGGATTTCTTACTCCTAACTTTGTATAGGAGTATGATTCACCGTCAGTAAAATATTTACAAAATAAGCCCCATTTTTTTATTTTTGAAAGAATTAATAATTAAACATTTGCCCTCTGCTTTTTTTGTTTTACACATTTCTCCTGTTTTTTTTTTAATCTGAGTTTCAAAGAGGAGAGTCCAGAGCTCTGCTAGGGCTTTTGCCCTTCTCTCTGCTTCCGATCAACGTCGCCCGTTCCTTATTCTTCCCCCTCCACGGTAGCTCGCTCTCTGATCCTCTCCCTGCGCCGTGGTCATTCTCTGATCCTCTCCATCCGTGGGATTGCTCATTCTCCCTTGTATGGTGCTTGTTCTCTGATCGTCAACGTCGCAACACGCTGCCACCGCCGCTGCTACACTCGGGTCCACCACTTCATTGTTTTCTGTCGCCTCTCTGTTCTTCTTCTTCACCAGCAACTCTGATCTCTGTCTTTCTCCCTCCACCTCTGCCTCTGCGACCTACTCCTTTAAGGTTCCATTTTGTTTTTATTTTTATTGTACTTTATTTTCTTTTCTATGAAATTTTATGTGAATTTGAATGTTCTTCGTTTGCCAGAGTATTGAATGTTGTTTTTATTTCAAAAGAATTTGATAATAAACCAGTGAAAAGTTTTAAAATAGATTAGGAGTCCTTGATTATGCTTGAATGATTGAATTTGATTGTTGTGATTTGGTTGGTAGTAACTCTTTTGATTTCTAATTGAATAAGGTTCCTACTTTTTTCTTGTTTGAAGTTTAACCTCTATTGTGGAAGTAGGGCAATGATTGTGAAAAACTAAAATACAATACATGGTGTCTTGCATGAGGGAACTCATTCGATTAGGAGTAAATTTCAGATATTATATCATTAAGAAGTCAATAATGTTTCCAATTATGCTGATTTATTGGGTAAAATAAAATTAAATAAGGATGACTAAGCGAAGAGATTTGATTGATTTTGCCTCATGATGTATTTTGTAAAACTTGTTAGTTAAAACTTCAGAAATATTTTGATTTTATTGCTAGGTTATTGTTAATTGGAATCAATTTGTTGAAGAACAAATCAATCAAAGAAGATAGATAAAAAACCTTTCATACTAAATTGATGGAGCCCTCTGCCACTTTTATCAGGTCCAACTGCCCGTTGACCTCCCTTTTTCTTATTGCTACTGTATGATATAATCAATTAAAGGAACAAAGAATTTCGATTAGTAGCAAAATCAAAGGCAGATAATTGCCACTTACATGTAATAGTACACTACCAAATTCATACTTATTCCAATTTCCTTTTTTGATATACTCAGTAAGATGAAGCCTTTAGTATAAAATATATGCAGATCAATTAAACAAAAAATGACCAACAATTCTTCCATAAAAGCAAAAATACAATAAACATAAAATCAACAGGTCAAAGTTGAATTGCACTCTCAATCTTATGAACAATAGATTTTTTTTTTGCTAATTTGTAGCTGTAGCACATTTTTGTTTTGTCCCACACTTTTGTATGAGAGCATGTAAATATAAAAAGCACTGAGTAATGATACATCTTCTTAACATGTACTCCTAATAGTCCTTCTAATATTAAATTAAAAAAAAGTATTAAGTGAAAAAGTAAAGGTATTCAATGCCTTGTAAATATATATATACAAAAAAAGCATTCAAGATTTTCTAAATCTATTAGTTAGGGGGAATTATTAATAAGAGTATTAGGGAGATTAATCATTTTCTATAGAATTTCCTATGGCTAATTGCTACTATGTTGAGGACTTAAAATTACATAATTGTATATCTCATTCAGGAAATCTTTTTATCAATATTATTAAACAATATGATATCATATTTAGTGGCTTATAAAACTTTCTATTTTGCATCTATGTTTTAAAATGATTTTGTTGTAATTTATCTTTGTTGTAGTTAGACTGGCTAAGCTAGCTGTTGATAAGGTCATGACTGCACCATGCGAGATATCAATTTTATATCCAAAGTATGGTGGAAATCTGTACTGTTTCACAGCAATAACACCTTGTGCTGTGCTAGACATTCTTTCACCTCCTTATAGAGAAGATGAAGGAATGAAGTGTACTTACTATCATGATTATCCATATTCAACATTCTGTAAGTAACCCTTCGAACTATCACTTATATTCCATGCACCATAGGATATAGCATTGGTACTCGATAGTTGGAATGATCTTAGAAATTCTATAAACTCAATTTGCTCCCTTTCTTGAGTTTTGAAGCCTCTGATTGAGAATGTATAAGTTTAGTTATATTTTTAGTTTTTTTCCCTTAGAAAGTTATTATCTTTTTCAAAATTTGCAAATCATTTATAAATAGATTTTTAGTTTTTTCCCCTTTGAAGCTACTCTATCTCATATCATTTCATATGAATACCAACTCAAATAGATTTTTCAGGGACATCAAGAAATAGATAATTGCTATAGTCGAGAATCTACTTTCTTTCTGGATTCAACCATTAAAACGTGCATTAGGCAGCTTGTGTAGCAGTTGCAACTTGGTGAGCATGTAAATACTTTTGTAAAATTTTGCATTGTGGTATTATTATTTTGTGTCAATCTTTTCTCAAGCTAAATTTGTCCCTTTCGGTTCTGCTTTTGAAGCTAAAAAGGAATAATACATCATTGTGTATTTATCAAACAGGTTATGATCATTTTCCTTTGTGTGAGGCCCAAGCAAACACTTTTTGCAGAGTCCCTCTATATCACAATTAGTGTATTAACCTGAACGAATGAATGATCGGATGGTTAAATTCTTTTCTAGTTTACCTAGAGTTCTTCACTCATAGTCCTTCAACTTTGAGGTGTGATTGCAATCCGAGCTCTCTAGCCAAAAAATTCGTAAGCAACGGCCTTCTATTGTATCATTGATTTCACCAATTAGTTTATGCGTTTATGTTCTTGTACAAGAATTCTGCATGTATACTTAGTAGTGCTTGTAAGTTTTTACTTTTGAGACTTGTTTGTAACTTTGATTTGGAAAATAGTGAAAATTTTTACCTTGCCGTGGGTTTTTTTTTATCTCTCGCATTGGGAGGTTTAGTGTTTATAACAACTACACTCATAAAATGACAAGCACTTAATTTATGATGGGACCAGAATGAGACAACGGTAGTTTAATATTACAGTTTGAGCAACTTGAAAATATTATTATTTTTTGTAAAACACTTGAGCTACTTTTGTCTTATAAATCAGAAGGACGACATCAAAATTTTTATTTTTAGTAATAATGAATGAGTATACAATGAATCCCAAATTATGGTGGAGGGGAAATTATGTAGCAAAAATACACTCATTGCATGTTGTCTAGATTGAGGTAGAAATTAATATAGGCAAACTAGTAAAACCAAAAATAATAAATACATAGCTACATTTACCATTTAACAACTATCATCTCAACCTAGTGGGATGGACAAGATTTTTACTGCTATTATCATTTTCACTTCGATCAGTGATCTCTCTACCTATTCGCTTTCTATCTCTGCTAGAGTCCTTTTGCTCATGATGATAATTGCCATGGGATCGCAACGATTCCCCTCCAGTCCTCCGTTCCTACATGAAAGAATGATAAAATAGTGATAAATGAGAATCAGATTATAGCAATGTTGAATCATCTTGCTTTTGCTCTCTAGTTATGTATAATACAGAGTTCAAGAAAGAGAAAGAACAAACATCACCGAATAGTATCTCGTCGGCCTCAAGCATGTGGATTATGTGTCCGATTTTAGGTCTCTTTGTGGCATCTGGATCAACACATTTAAGAGCAACCAACAGAGCAAAGCTTAAGAGCCTTTGAAAATGACTTTTCAGAAAGGTTCGGATCAATGAGTTCCTCTGATTTTCTATTTCCAACCATAGCTTTCAACCACTCAATTAAATTAACCTGCAAATATACCAAATTCTAGTTAGAAAAACAGAAAAAGAGAGAAAATAATCAGCATAGAACAATGTAAGAAGATTAAAACCAAAACTGTATACTATTATTGGTTATAGCCTCTAACCTCTCCTTGGGGTTTACTATAATCAACGGGACTTCTTCTGGTAATTATTTCCATAATAAGTATCCCAAAGCTATACACATCACTCTTCTCAGTCAACATTCCAGTGCATGCATACTCCGGTGCAACATAACTACAGAACAAGAAAAGAGAGAATATGAACTTTGAAGCCTGAAATATTTGAGTATAGAAAGTGAACCTAATTGATAAGGGAAAATGTTTGGTTAACTCATACTAACCCAAATGTCCCCATCATACAAGACACCATGTATTGTATTTTAGTTCTTCACAATCATTGCCCTACTTCCACAAAAAGGTAGGAGCCTTCTTCAATTAGAAATCAAAAGAGTTACTACCAACCAAATCACAACAATCAAATTCAATCATTCAAGTATAATCAAGGACTCCTAATCCATTTTGAAACTTTTCACTGATTTATTATCAAATTCTTTTGAAATAAAAACAACATTCAATACTCTGGCAAACGAAGAACATTCAAATTCACATAAAATTTTCATAAAAAAGAAAATAAAGTACAATAAAAATAAAAACAAAATGGAACCTTAAAGGAGTAGGTTGCAGAGGCAGAGGCAGAGGTGGATGGAGAAGGACAGAGATCAGAGTCACTGGTGAAGAAGAGGAACAGAGAGGCGATAGAAAACAATGAAGTGGTGGACCCGAGTGTAGCGGTGGCGGCGGCAGCGTGTTGCGGCGTCGACGATCAGAGAACAAGCACCATACAGGGGAGAACAAGCAATCCCGCAGATGGAGAGGATCAGAGAACGACCACGGCGCAGGGAAAGGATCAGAAGCGAGCTACCGCGGAGGGGGAGGAATAAGGAACGGGCGACGTTGATGAGATGCAGAGAGAAAGGCAAAAGCCCTAGCAGAGCTCTGGAATCTCCTCTTTGAAACTCAGATTAAAAAAAAAAACAAGAGGAATGTGTAAAACAAAAAAAGGCAAAGGGCAAATGTTTAATTATTAATTCTTTCAAAAATAAAAAAGGGGTTTATTTTGTAAATATTTTACTGATGGTGAATCGTACTCCTATATAAAGTTAGGAGTAAGAAATCCTTGGCCATGTTAACTAATTTTTAAATTTAATGCTTACATTTATGTTTATTATAGTATTTTTAAAATTTAAAAGCTATTTTACCAAATACAACTGTTGTTACTTGTGTTTATTGAAAACTATTTTTAATTTGATTTACTAAACATAATGCTACAACTTTTAAAAAAACATCTTTTAAAAATTAGTTTTTATAAGTTACTTTTAAAAAGTAAAAGTCTTTTAAAAACTGCAAGCATAAGTATATGGTCTTTTTAATTTACCAAATACAAAATAAAGAGTAGCTTTTAATCATATGGTCTTTTTGATTTACCAAACTCCAAAACACAAAATAAAGAGTTTAAACTTTTAAACATATGGTCTTTTTTATTTACCAAACACAAAATAAGAAATTTGAGCTTTTAAAAAATACAAATACCTCTTCAAAAAATTTTACCAAACCAAGCCTAAGCCTTAACCTAACGAATTCAAATTTATTCAAACCCATCTTTTGAATACCATACCAAGAAATAGATTTCCTCTCAATTTTAAAATTTATTTTAAAGAGTAAAGTATGATCTATCACCATTAATTTTATAGGTAGAATCAAAAAAATATGAAAGAAAAAATATTTAATAATAAAAGATTTAAATTTATCTTCTAAAATAAAAATTTAAAATTTAGAGGATTTAAATTCCCAAAAAACACATTCAGCAAAAAATCGTACCCAAAATCGTACCCGTTAAACATCTTTTTGTACAGCCCATTATACAATTACCATTATAACAACAGGCTATGCTATTTCAGTATCTTTAGAACATTAGAAGATTTTCAGTCCTGAAATTTTTTTATTTATGTTATTCTTTTTTAAAAAAAGTTCTATATATGAAAAATTATGTAGTACCCATTCAACTAGGAACAATGTGTTAGTTACGGGTGAGGTAGTAGTTGGTTTCGCTTGACTATGTCACCAGCCATGTGCTATATTTGTGGAAGTTCCATTAGATGTGGCATAATGTATGCCATCTATTCATGAGTACTTTTATATACATGACTTATGACTTATTAGTGATTATCAATTTGATTATTGCAAACAATCAAATATATAATAATACTCTTCATTTCTTTATAATCAAGGCTAAAGCACTCCACATATTAAGGTATAGCATGTTACAACATACAACTACCACTAAATTAAAGCAAATGGTTTTATACATTTTCATAATTCTCTTGCGTGTACGAATTGTCCTTCTGATTTATCCCTGACAAATATAGTGGCAACTTAAAATTGAATTTTTGCATAGGATTACAATTTTTACTCTTTCTTTTTCTTTTTTTTGGTATAAATTAAATAAGTTTGGTATTTGTTTGGACATTATTAAATCGATAAAATTTTTTTTTATTTTTTAGTATGTTTGGCAAATTTCTAATAATAAAAATAAAAGTACTAGATAAATCAAAAAAATATTTTTTTTTGAGAAATTATAATTTACATTTTTTTAAAAGATTTTTTTTAAAAAAATATTTTTCACATAATAAATAACAAAAAATATTTTTATCTTATTTTACCCAAACATAATTTGATAAATAAAAATATCTTTTTATATGAGTTATCCAAACATAAAATCACTTTTACTTTTATAAAAGATCTTTTAAAAAAATATTATTAAAAAAATCTTTTTCAAAAATGACACCCAAACAAATTCTTGATATTAATCACTCTATCAAAATCAATATCTTCAGACTCTTTAATAGAGTTTTAATATTTTATACTAATTGACTACAAATTTTAAGAGAAGAATTATTTAAGATGAGCTCACCTATGATCCAAGAATGCCAGAATGGGAGAGGTATTCATCACCCATCAGTGAGGTAATAAATGTTTAAATAAATTTTTTGGATTCAATTTCTATATTTTTTCGGTTTTCGTCTATTATAGTTCAAAGAGTTCTTATTTTTATTCTTGTAAATTTTTCAGTTAAGTATTGATGTGATAAGTTTAATTCTGATGTAACAAATTAAAAAAATATATAAATAAAAATAAATATTTTATAGAAGAATAAAAAACTTATTTAAGTAGTTAATAACCCATAACTTTGATATACTTTATTGATCTAATAATAATAGACAGTGCAGCTCATTTTAGAACAGCCTCATTCCATTAATTTGGTTTAAAAAATTGATGTCTTTTTTTTTTTTTCTAGCATTACATATATCACATTATAATATTCTTATCTGTCAGGTTGGTTAGTCAAGCATTCAAATAGAATATATTCTAACAAAATAAATACTCTATTGTTTTAAAATAATTGTCATATTGTTTTTCTTGATATATTAAAAAATTAATATATATTTAAAAATATTTTATATCCCAATATATCATCCTTTAATATATTAAAAAGCTAAAATAATAATTATTTTAAACCGAATTATATTAATACTTAGCTTATACGGAAATGCAGGAAGTGCAAATTGCATTCACATTTCACTTGTAGTTTATTATGTACCACTAACGTACCACGGATCATAAAATTGACGAAGCATGTTCTTCGCTGCATAATGACATTTCGTGAATCACGCATTTCTCCTTCTAGAGAAAGACCAGCATTAATCTTTCATGTTAGAATTTGGAATTTATTTGAGTTTATACTTTATAGTTATATTATATAAAAGTTTTCAAATGTATTGTTTAAGTAATTTTAACCGTTAAATTTAATTAAGATATATTATATATATTTTTTATAATTAAGATATATTATTATATTTTTTATAATTAAAATTAATGGTTAAAATTATTGAAACATGAGTATACTTGGTACACCCGTACACTTAAAATTTTTTTTATATTATATCCGCTAAAAGTGTAAAAGTAGTGTTATGAATTTATAATACCATCAAAACAATATTTAAATTTATACTAAAATTTCGTACGAATTAAATTTATTTTTTTCAGGTTTTAGATTTTTTCTTAATTATAACCTAACAATAAAGCGAATCATGAAAGGGTTTTTCCTTTTTTTAATATAGTGTTATTAGTACATATTTTATATATATAGTAGTGTCATATATCGTACCATCTAAATTTAACAAAGTTTAGTTTTATTGATTATTTTTTAGTCTATTGAAGATGAATATTAATTATAGATTATATGTGCCAACTTCCAAGACGGCAGTGTTGAGATTCAACTACCCAACGTTACATTATTTGGAAGGGTTGAGTATTTTTCACACTTGTCTCACCCCATTGCTTGTTTCCTTAAAATATTCACATATGATACGATATTATGATGTGTCACATAATGGTTCATTTTATAACAAGAGAAATTTTCGGTCAACTCCATATTTTAGTCCATATTTTGAAAATGAGTTAGTTAACTACACTTATAAATAACCCTTAGGAGCTTTCCATAATCTTCAGCAGCAAACTAAGCAACTAACTAATTCTTGCGCCGACACAGAGTGTAAGAGATGGAAAAATTAATCTTCAGTGTTGTAATATTGCTTTTGAGTTTATTAACCACACAGCATAAAGTAGTAGCATCCTCATCGTGGCAACAAGCTCATGCAACATTCTATGGTGGAAGTGATGCCTCAGATACAATGGGTATCAATATAATAATACATCTACATTTTATTTTATTATTTATGTTTTCAGTTTGATTTTTACATTATAATCTAATAAGATTTGGTCTTTAAACTGTGTTTAGAACGAGATACATGTAATTAGGTGCTATTATATGATATGTTTAGTGTTGTAATTGCATGATATTCATCATAACAATTGATTGTTTTGGTGGCAATGACGAAAGATAATTTCGTTGTTGAGACGATTGCATTTGTTTATGGTGTCTCATGGATTAGGAATGTGGGTGATTATATTTATAAAGGCCATAGTATTTTTGTGAGTTATATTGTTTTGGGATTGTAGCGTGCCATAAAACTACTCTGCATGTGGGATCAAGATTCTTAAATGAACTATAAAAAAAACAGAACAAAAATATGACGAGACAAGACACTGAGATAGAGAAATGAAAAATATAGGTATTAGAATCATTTTTTTTAGATGTGCATAACATTAAACAAATAACAACTTTAATATTAGGCAATGCATGAATTAGACTATTAGAGGACATTGGATTAAAGTACAAAATAAGAGCATAAATACCTTATAAAAAGAAATGAGTAATTCAATTTGTGTTGTTTTGTTACTAGGTGGAGCATGTGGGTATGGAAATCTATACACTGATGGTTATGGAGTTAAAACAGCTGCATTGAGTACTGCTTTGTTCAACGATGGCAAGGCATGTGGTGGTTGCTATCAGATAGTTTGTGATGCAACAAAAGTGCCACAATGGTGCCTAAAGGGCACTGCCATCACAATTACTGCCACAAATTTCTGTCCTCCAAACTATGCACTCCCTAATGACAATGGTGGTTGGTGTAATCCTCCAAGGCCCCACTTTGACATGTCTCAACCTGCCTTTGAGAAGATTGCCAAGTACAAGGCTGGAATTGTTCCTATTTTCTACAGAAGGTATATTAACCATTACTATTGAAACAAAATTGTTCCAGAACCCAGATTTTGCATTAATTTTACAATCATATCAAGTGTATGTCAAAAATCAGTCATCAAATCAGCTACATGTATAAAATACATGTTCAATATAATATATACAATAAAAATAAGTTAAATAAAATATATATATTTATATATAAATACATAATGATTAATATGGTCGGTGATTTTCTATGTGCACGAAACATTTTTGTTAATTTTACTATTATAAAGCAGCATACGACGTTGATAGTTAGTTCTTTGATTACCATTGTTATTTTTTCAGCTAAAAAATTGTTATATCTTTTTAGATGTGGTAGTTATTGATGAATTTAATGCAAATTACTAAAGTCGGATAATATTACATATAAAACCTTTATCTTTTTCTTCTATTAGGTTTTTAACTAATATTTTTCTATATATGCTAAGTATTGTTGAGTATCAATGGGTTTAATGTGTTTAACATTATATTTTTATATTTAGGAATATACATTAGCATCTTCTGATATCGATGTATAATATCACCAAATGAGCATTAATATTGTTTATCTTTTATCCTTAAACTTATTCAAAGTAGTCACACTAATGAGCACAGCAAGCTAACTAGTATAGTGCAAATTTTATGCTGCATCTATGCAGAGTTGGGTGCAAAAGAACTGGAGGCATTAGATTCACCATTAATGGAATAGACTACTTTGAGCTAGTGCTAATAAGCAACGTGGGTGGGGCAGGAGATATCTCTAAAGTTTGGATCAAAGGGTCCAAAATGAACAACTGGGAAACCATGTCAAGAAATTGGGGCTCTAACTGGCAAAGCTTGAGCTACCTCAATGGCCAGAGCTTGTCATTCAAAATCCAACTCAGCAATGGAAGGATTCGCACAGCATACAATGTGGCACCATCAAATTGGAACTTTGGCCAGTCTTTCACCAGCAACATTCAGTTCTAAATCTTGTGTAATTATGTAATCCATTTTAAGTGCTAATCTGTTTGTTCAAAGGAATGTTTTAAGGTTAGTGTGTGACTTCACATGGGCAAGCAATTTTAGGTGTTGTGAAGCTCATTGACTTGGCTGATTAATTTTCTTTTGTTTTTATGGTTGCTAAATGAACTTGGGAAACACTTTTATGTTGTCCCAAAGATTGAAGATTGTGAAATATTTTGCTGATTCCATGATTCCATGTATCCCTCTCTGCCATATCTTCTGGACAATGAAATATACTTATTCAAATATTCCATGTTCAATTTTTTCTGCTTTAACCCTACGCTTATTATTTTTTCTATGGTAGTGTGTAACACAAAAGCATGTGTTAGGAGATGTATTTTTCAATAGTATGGAGAAAAGAAACGGGTGCCTCGGGTTTCTTGGTTAGTTGCACAGTGACTCGAAAAATCATTTATGTTGTTTAACTTCTTTTACACTTTGTTTGGATTTGATGAATTTGGACGGAAAGAAAATAGGGAAGGAGAAAATGGATAGGAAATGTGATTTTCCTTCGTTTGGATCAAAGATGAAATTAGATGGAAAATGCAAAAGTGCATGTGGGCCCAACTTAAAGTTTTCTCTTTAATGCTTTGTTTGGATATAGAAAAGAAGATGGGAGGAAAGAAAATAGGAGGAAAGAAAATGAATGAAAAAAAAATAGAAGGAAAAATAGAGTTATTTGTATGTTGTTTGGATTAAGAGAAAATGGATGGAAAGAAAATAAAGAGAAAATTTTCTTTTGTTTGGATAGAAAGAAAAGTGAGAAGAAAGAAAATCATGATAATATAAAATTACATTAATACCCTTATATATATTATATGCAAATTATAAGTTATTAATGACAAGGGGTAAATGTGTAATTTTATTCATATTGTCTTTATTTCTCTTCATTTTCTTTTCATTTGTGGAGAGAAAATAATTTAGTGGGTCCCACACTAATATTTTCTTTCCTCCCTATTTTCTCTTCTCATCCAAACAATAAAAAACTTATTTTTCTATTCATTTTCTTTTCTCTCATTTTCTTTCCCTTCAAAATCCCTCAATCCAAACAATGTGTAAAGTAGCGAAGAAAATTAATATTGGAATGGTAACTTAAGTAAAAATACAAATTTGCCCTTTCAATATAATTAAAAATACATTAAAAAAATTTGCCCTTTAAAATACATCAGAAAAAGATAAATTAAAAAAATATATTATTAACAAAAATAATACATTAAAATTCTGAAATACAATTAGAATCACTTTTTTTGTTAAAAAAATAATTTAAATACATTAATATATTATAATTTATATATAAAATAGATAAGGATGTTAATGTAATTTCACATTTTTTCTCTTTTTACTTTTTTTTCCATCCAAACAAAAAATTTCTCTAACTTTCTTTCCATTCATTTTCTCTCCATCCAAACAACATAAAAAAAAAAATTAACTTTTCTTTTCATTTTCTTTCCTCCCATTTTCTTTCCTTTTATTTTCCATCTTCTATCCAAACAAAGTGTTAAAAAAAACCACAAATTAGATCATCCGATTTATATTTTTTTAAAATAAAAAATGAATAATACTATACATCTAAGTCTTTTTATGAATCAAGTTCAACCAAATTAAACAATAAGATTTAGAATAATGTTATCTATAATTGATTTTTGTTAATATTAAACCAACATAGTTGGACTTAATTAACAAAAAACACTTGGATATATAGCATTATTTATAAAAAAAATTATCATTGAATTTGGACTCCCTGATTTTTGTTTTCAAAAATAAAAAATTTAAAAATACAAATCGGACCCTCCTCCGATTTGTAGCTTGTTTTTCCTCTTCAAACAAATCAGACCGTCCTCCGATTTGTAGCTTGTTTTTCCTCTTCAAACAAATCAGATCGTCGAATTTGATTAATATCAGTTTAAAAAAAATTAACTCCATATCAAACAAAAAACAAAAAAAACAAACTTCCAACAAGGTATTACACACATATTTAATCAATATAAAAAAATTAGCCTTAACCCTAAGAACACCCACCAAATTAACACTGACATAAGTAACATGCCTCATGTCTACTATGAGGATAGAAACAAAAAATAAAGTAGCTCTGAGGTTTGACACAGCAGCTTGATCAATATGCAACTTTTCAAATGAAAAACAAATTGAAAATCAGTATAGTAGATGTACTAATAAGGTGCCTAAACTTCTTAGCACCGTTATCATTTATGTCGATTGCTACAAACTCATTCACCAGTTAATTGTTACAAACAAGCTAGGTATGGACAACCAACCAGAAATGTGAAAAGCCAAATATCACAATTCTTCTTCAAACTCTTAACATGGGCCGCTGTAAGATTTTAGACACATGATGCTGGCAGTAGCTAGGTTATACATTTCGTCACCTCTTGACGATTTTTCTGGATAAAAAAAATATATTGTGAAGCAGCATATAAGAAAACATGAACAGCTGGTGGATCTTCTGTCACCGAGTCAACAAGGAACTAATGCAGATCGATGGCATGGCAGGACTTTTAAATTTCTTGATATTAATGCTGCTATAAAAATATATATGGCACCACTGATATTATCACGTGTTATCTCCGCATTACACGATGGCGTTCTCGTTTCCTGAAGCGCTCTAGCATGAATTCATCTGTTGCAGCTTGCCTCTGTCCTGCTCCTGCAGCTTCATTGCCCGAATCATTTTGTTTGGACCCAGAACTATCAACCTGTGTAGTTCTATCTTTGTACAGCTCTGGGTGTTCTGTAAAGTAGACAACTTTTTTGGTCAGAAACTGAAATAACTCGGCAATACAAAGGAAATCGACTGTCTCTATCAACTAAAGGATTCAAAACAAATTCTTTGACACCAAAATGAAGGCCGAAATGACACCAAATAGTCATGTATTGAGAAACATTGAAATGCTACCTCTTCTGAGTTTTTCAGCATAATCCCTGCCACGCTGGAAATAATCAGCACTGTAGCTTGAGGGAATACTGAATTCTGATTTTGTCCGACCCATGAGCCTTTTCTCCTGCAAAAGCTTTTTGGCAGCCTCTGTTTCTTCAATATTTTTTAACTTATATCTGTAAACACAAGATCGAGCCATTAAGACATACATCACCTATTTTTCTTAATTATTCATAGACTAAACATTAAGACATGCGAGATGGGAGTGGATCCTCTCAATTTCTACTAGGTCAAGTGCGATCTCACCATACAACTTTTAAGTGGAACCAAAAGAAAAAATATGAGAGAAGAAATATATGAGAGAAGAGATTGTATGGTCAGGGATTACACTTGACAAGTCAAGTGCGAATAACAATTGAGAGAATCAATTCCTATGCCTAGTAGCCACTAACAACATATACTAAAAAGGAGAGAAGCTATTGCTTTGTTATGGCCACTCCACACGTAGTGCATTTATTGCCAGTTTCATATTTTCTCACTGATGTGCAGTTTTATCTCTCTTTATCATATAAACAATGATCACAATTCACACATTTGGCAAGTATAATTCAGGCTGCCAAGCACGACTAAAAGACATTTTACAATTAAAAAAGCAAGGAACAAAGATGATCATCTGGAATATGTCATGAGGAAAGGAAGTTCCAATCGCGAAGCCAATGTTATAAAATGTGATGCCAACTATAGGTTCATAAAATCAAATTATTATGCAGATATATCATGCATACTTTCTATCCAAAAACAATTAAATAAATAAATCATGCATACCCACTATTTAGTGAAATGTGTAAAATAACAAAGCCACCAAAAACACTCATGATTGCAATAGATACGAGAAAAAGCATACTCGATTGGAAGCTGAACCTCAGCAATACCAGTAGTCCACTGAGTAGAACTTTCTTCTGAATTTCGCCTTTTAACCTGACAAGAAATAATATTTGCAATTGTTATTGTTATTAAGATATTCGGAGTTCAGACACTAAATGAAAGCGATTTGATAATTGCAGCTGCAATAAACCAAAGCCAAAAAATGGGGACATTGCATATTGCCGAATAAAGGGACGTTGCAGCAACTCACTTTCAGATGCTCAGGGATTTTGTACAGTTCATCTTCTGCACGTTTCAATTCATTCTCAACTTGATCAGCTTCATCAATTTTCCTGCCCCTCTTCTTTGCTAATTCTTGCTCAATATACTTTACCCTATTCAATTAGCCAAATCTCATCAATATCAGAGAAATGTTAAATAACTTACTAACATTTTCTCTTGTATTTGCCTTACATTTGAGCCAACACTAACCAATTATTCACTTTTCTTTACGTTAAAAGTGTAACATTTCCCTTAATATCAAATTGCACTAAAGACCAACCAGCTACCTCCAAATCAAATTTGAAAAACACATCAAACATAATAACAACACAACATGATACATAACACATTAAACACATTGAATAAATAAATAGAAAAATGTACACATACATATTAGGATCTTCAACCATAACAGCAGTCTCTTGAGCAAAGGTATCCTGAAGAACAAGCTCGTCCTTGTCGCCGCCATCTCCGTCATTCTTTTCGGCAGATTTCGCAGCTAAACCGTTTCCAATTTCGGTCTGCACCTGCAAACTAGGGTTTGCAGGAATTCCAGATTTTCTTTCTCTCTGCTTCTGGAGGAGCTTAATCTCTTCCAGCGCCATTCTGTTCCACCATTTTTTTAAAACTTTCATCAGTATAATTGAAACCGCTGAGAGGAGACACTATCAAGAGTTAAACCAATCATAATGGGAAAAAAATATTGTTTTTCTTTTAAACGGAAAAAGTTAAAAAGGAAAAATGGAAAAGATGACCTTCTTTCTCGTTCATCGTCGGATTCATTGTTGTTTTCGGATTGTTGGGGTTCGTCTTCTTCGATTGGAGCACTCCTCTTCCGGTAGTTCTTCTTTCGCTGCTGCTGCTGTTCCTCCATAGTTTCTGTTCTTGAGCGGCACTTAAGGTTCTGAAAACCGGACCGGTTATCAAACCGCTTTAGTTATTGGTTCATTCGTTCAACCGGTTTAACCGTAGTTCAACCGGAAAAACCGTTTTATAATAAACACCTTATAAAAATTCAATGAATAGGGCAACTGGTTCTAAACACTCTTCTACTGCATTTTTTAACTTCAAAAGGGGATCATAAACAACTAGTTCTATGAATAAACAAACTATAACGATATGCAATGCCAAAAATAGGCCAATGATGAAATAATAAAGGGTTTCTCTCTTCAATTCTATGTTCAAGCTTGTAGCTGACCAGAATCAACAGAGTAATAATGTTGAAATAGTCTTCCTTCTTAATTCTTATATACCTTAGAATTTCCTACAAAATGAAAATTGAACACAACACACAGCCTTAAAACAACAACAAAACAACAAAACAACACTCAGAAATCATCACCTCTTCCAAACACAGCCTTAAAACAAAACATAACGACATTCAGAGTTTGAGCATTGATCACAAAAAATTGATTTCTAAAACAAAACAAAAACAGCAGAACAACATTCAAAGTTTGAGCATTGATCACAAAAAATTGATTTCTGAAACAAAAGAAACAATCAACAAAACAATGAAAACAGAATATTTTTCCTTCAGAAAAAGAAAACAATGAAAACATGAAGCATATAATAAATCAATGATCACCAATATCCAGCAATAATCTCAAAGACAACAATAAATACACAACAACAATTTAGCAAATAAACAAGAACAAGACCTAAATAGAAAATCCAACAAAATTAAATTACAACAACCTAACAATTTAGCAAATTAAAACAACAGCAGCCCAACAATTTAGCAAATTATCAACTTAACAAGTTCAAGAACAAAAAATCACAACAAAAACAAAAAAATTAAAAGTAACAGAAGAACAACAGAACAACAACGCAAGAACAATTAGCAAATTAACAAGTTCACAATAACAGTTAAAATTTACAAGAACACTAATGCAAGTGGAATCATCATGCTAATATGTTTTCTGCAAAGATGCTATTTGTGCAGCTAAAATTTCCTAATTACTAAGATCCAGTTATTCTAATTTCACATGCAATCAACTCACTAAGTTTCTAAAAGCTAGAAATTATAAAACCAACCAGAAATATGGTTAAAGCATTTCATCAAACATGTTGAGTGCGGTAAAATCAAAACGAAATAAGATAATTCAAAGCTTAATATCAATGTGATAGAGAAGAGAACATGACTATTGTAACTTTAATTCAGTCTATGAAAAAATCCAAACCACTACCAAATCAAATAGTTACTTATTGTAATAGAAATCAGAAGTTGCAGAGTTTGATGCAGAGTATTGGTGTTGTGTGAGTGTATTGTCTGGTGGCGGGTTTAGGGAACTCACGGCGGCGACAAAAGAGAGCAGTTCGAGGCTAGGTGGAGCGCGCGGGTTGGTCGCAGAGTTTGAAGCAGAGCAACGTGGCTTCGAGACGAACGCGAATGCGAACTCGAACAGTGAACAGCGAGTGAACGCGAACGGTGAACGCCGAGCGAACGTGAACGGCAAACAAACGGCGACGGAAGCGCGGCTGAGCAGACAAAGACGACGGACGCCGAGCTCGAGGGAAGACAAAGCGATCGGTGACAGCGAACAGGGGTTGAAGACTTGGAGCACGAGGGAAGCTAGATAGACGGACGGATGGCGAACTTTAAGTGCGACGGACGGCGGCAGTATGCCACTCCTTGCGGCGGTGGTGTACGCTTACAGTGCTAGGGTTTTTTTGGCTGGGTTTGTGTGATTTCTTTCTGAATGAAAGAAAGAAAGGGAGAAAGGGAGAAAGAAACGAAGGAGCTTCCGTTTTTGGTAAACCGGCTGGGTTCCGGTTTGGTCCGATCGGACGGTTCTCGGCCGGTTCAACAGTTTTTCACCGGTTTTCTGATTAATGGTCCAACTTCAAAGTATTCTCTCATTCTCTTCTTCACCGTTCTTTCTTTTCTTCAAAATCCACATTCCATAATCTAAGGTTTGATGAAACTAATTAGAGATTTAATTAGACGTTGCTTGTCTCAGTTTGTTAATTCTCATAAGAAGACCATTTATTCTGATATTTTACTTGAATTTTGGTACATTTGCCAGTATACATGAACATTACTTTTTAGGAATTGTCTATGGTAAAGAAAGTTGGTTCTGATCTTTAAAGCACCTGATTAAAATATTCGAAATATATGGTTAGAAATGGCACCGTACCGTTGAAAATAATTTTACTATGTTTGGCCCAGAATTTATGTAATTACAAATCGGATTAAAGAGAATGTGAAAAATGAGAACGGTTTAGTTGCAAAAGAAGTTAGTGGTTGGGTTTTATTGGACTTTGTGACCTAAGCATGATATAAGAGGTAATGCTTTTTATATGTAGCTGGACTATTTATAGATTATTTTTTCTTGATAAAATATTTGTAGATTATTTAAGTGGACACATTCGATTAATTAAGTTGATCCGATTTACCGTAAACAAAAAAAATATGTGAAATTGATATATTTATTTGTCTTAATTTAATTATTTTTTACTTAATAATAATTAATAACAATTGTTATCCTGAGAATACTAACAATATAAATGGTAATAGTCACCAAAAAAAATATAAATGGTAATGATAATAGTTAGTATTATTATTACAATCGTAATAAAAAAAGAAATGATCATAATTATCAGAAAAATGTGAATAAGAATAATCGTAGTGAATATTAAAATAATAATAGTAATAATTCCTAATATAATACTAATAATAGTAATTACATTAATATAAATATGAATAGTTGAAGAATACTACTCCTTAGAATAAGAATATTTTTATAATTCAAAGAAAAAAGTCTAAAAGATTAAATTTTTAAAATAATGACTACATTTATTTAGTGAGAACAAAATTTAGTATATAATTAATAATTATTTTATAAAATTATTTAAATAAAAAGATTTTAACAAAAAATAATTGTGTGAAGGAAAAATCGAAGTGAAATAATGATATTTTTTAATGAAAATATTATTTTTAAAGAATAAAAAGTTTGAGGTGAATTCATATTTTTTCTGCTTCAAATTTATTTCTTTGAAAAATAATGATGATGACTTGTCAACTTAGCTTCAACCACTATAAACAATTTAAAAAAAAAGTCAAATTATTAGAAGAGAAAAAATATCAAATTAATAGCAATTATTTTTTTTAATTTGAAGTAAAAAAAAAAGTGAGCCAAATAATATTTTTCTAATTTGAATCGATTATTGCTTAAAAAATGAAGAGTAAAGCTAACCGAATTTTTTTTCTCCGTTTGAACAAATATTATTTTGAAAGAAAAAAAAAATTGTAGTAAATGAATTTTGTTGTAAAATAATTTTTTTTAGAAAAGAAAAAAATAGGTGAATCAAGGTTTATAGTACAAAATATATAAATGTTTAAAAATATTCATAAAATAATATTATAGAAACTAGAAAGTCAATTTTAAGGATGAAAATTTTTATTATTAAAAGAAAAGAAATGATGAAAAGTAAGAAATCATAAACTAAGACACTTAGTTGTCAGAAATATGCTTCTTTTCATTTTAAAATATTTATGAACCAAGAACTAAAATATTCATTAATTATAAATGTTTCCTGGACCTTAAAAGTCCTCAAGATACTTTCACCATGGAAGAAGCCTCCTAGTTTTCACTTATCAGCCAAGTATAAAACCAAGAACAAAATAAAAGGGGGTTTTGGCAGAAACATAAGTTTCTATTTATTCAAGCCTTTTCTTCTTTTTTTTTTGGACTAAAAGCCTTTTCTGTTTAGACATAAACAAACACACCAGCAAAAAATAAAATACACTTAAGAAACAAAAACATGTAACAATGATATTGGCTCGCTAGGACAACCCGTCCAACAAGTCCATGGATTAAGTGGGATAGGTTCCAAGTCCAAAAAATAAAGTGGGTTAGGTTTGGTAATCTCTTTTTTGTCACGGGCTTCGCCTTCCAACTCTCACATCTCTCAATTATGTACATTTTTTTATATTTTTTTTGGGTGACTATGTACTTTTTTTATATGATAATATACATTTCACTCATTTTTTTGAAAAAATTATTTTATTTATTTGTTTTTTTATTTTTTATTAAATTATTCTACTTATTATTGTGCCCGAATATTCTTTTCTATCTAAAGCCATCAACTAAATGCTCTTTTGACATTGATATGGACTTTAATAATCAAACACATTTTCCACCAAATGATTGATGACCTCTAATTATAGCTATCTTTTGCTTACCAGACACCAGTTACCATAATGATGGACCCTCCAAGTTTAAGATATCTTTATCTCACCATACTGATGTAACAACTTACCAACATGAAAGAGAAAGTGCAATGGGAATGTTCTAATCTTTGCTCAGTGTTTACACTACTAATGAACCACATAACCAAGAACAGAACAACACACAAAAGGCGACAGTGAAAGCTTCGTACTCTGTATAGATTGCAAGAGGGTATGAGGTGTGGTAGGAGAAGGTGGTTGAATATTTGGTTTGCAATTATTTGGGTAACTTGGAAAATTAGAAACCAAAAAACTTTTGAACATAAAAAGACTCATGTGGATGAAGCTTGGGAAACCATTTGTTTAATATGTGTAGTGTGTGGGGCAGCCAATAATTATATCCCAACTACATCGATCCATAAGAAAATATCTTGGTGGATTTTGTTGAGTATATACAGAAAAAATAATATGTTAGTGGCTTTTTTGTGTGAGCTGATGAATGTAGGTTTAAGAACGGGAGCTCTAGTGAAAGGCGTTGAAGTTGCTGTCCAATTCCGTTAGAACAGATGGTGTTTATTACCAATGACTCATGCTTTTTAAACTGGACAAAGGGAGATGGAGGCTCAATGTGGAGACTAAATTTTGAAAGGAATAGAATGAAAAACTTCTTGCAGCAGGGACAATTGTAATAGAGTTCTTTGGGTTTAATTTGCTGGATATGTTCATTGGTGCTCTTATAGTTCTTTGTGGCAAAATTTAGTGGCTCCTTGTTAGCAATTTCGAAAGTAGGAGGCTTGGCTTTATACTTGGTGCTCTTATAGCTCTTATAGGAGGCTTGGCTTTATACTTGATGATAATTTAGTTCTTTGCTGGATATGTTCATTTATAAGAGCACAAAATTTGCGGGGATGTTTTATTTAAGGTGAAAACTCAGGTACAATTAATTTCATGTGAAGTTGATAGTTGAAAATTATTAAATGATTTAAAAGATTTGACTAAATTATCATCTAATAACTATTAGCTATGAACTTTACATTAAATTAACAGCATCTGAATTTTCACCTTGACTTTTAGGTATTTATTGGTCGTCACGGTTTGTACTAAGATTTTGAACTTGTTTTTCTCCCACTGTTTGGTGGTCGAGAGTTGCTAGAACTAATCGAAAAAAAAGCGTTAATTGTAATTTACTTCTTCTATGCCATGTGTATTGTAGCTTTTTCGACCTTTAAAAATGTATAGATTGATCCCTTAATCTGTCAAATGTGCATATTGATCCATTAAACCTCTTTTTTAATCAATTATTAGCAAAAATAACCTAAAATTTATCAAAATTTAGATTGTCAAAACACATTTTTTTGGTTAATAATATCGACCGACATGCTATATTTAATTTTTCGAACTCATTATTTACAATTCATTTCACTCCCCATAATAATTATTAGTCTGATGTTGATGTTCAGAGGAGTTTATATAGTTTTCATTCTCCATATAGATTTTCAAAGTTCTCAAATGTTGATATAAATGTATAGTTAGATCTCATACAAGACAACGGCATGCACACCTATTTTTATAATAGGTCACTTATGCAGACCACGTGAACACTAAAAATCAGTTATAAAATCAATCTTTTGTATAAAATATATGTTAAAATATAAAATATATATTAAAAATAAATTAAATATTACATATATTTATACACAAATATATAATTTTTAATTTGGTAAAATAATTATTTTGTGCAAATAACATTTTTTATTGCATATATTTATGAAAGTTTAAAAATTAAAGTTCACATTACCTAAAGTTTAGGAGTGTAAAATACAATTAACTTTGTGCTTTATTTCCAAACAAGTACTACAATTCTGATTTGCTAATGAGTTATAGCTCAAATGGCATAGTCTCCCCTCACTCATTTAAGAGGTTGTGGATTCGAATCTCTTATCTTTGGTAAAAAAAAAGTACTACAATTCTGATTTGGAACACAATTATTTGAAAACAAGAGTCAAAATTCAACTTCATCATAAGCAATAACATTGATCTCATAAGTTCATAACCGTGAGAAGAAGTTATAAAATCCAAAATAATCTTCTTTCTCCTCTTATAGTATTAATATGTAATATATCATTCGGCTATACTCAAATTATTTTGAATTTTTAACCCGTCTTAGGAGCAAACTTAGTCTTAATTGTTTCAACCACCGTGGCATCAATCTGAAAAGTCTTTGCAAGAACATCATCAGGCACAGCCGGTTTTGACGAGAAGAGGGCGGAAGCAACAGACAATGCGCCAGGTAGTTGGCTGTTAAATGCAGCGATCACGGACGCAAGCGTGTCCCCATTGTTCTTCTGGTAATGAACCAGCCCAATTGGGAACACAAACACTTCACCTTTCTTTATTTTCTTTGAGATGAGCTTGTTTGATGTGGTGATGAAAGCCACATCTAACTCACCTTCCAAAACAAACACAACCTCGGTGGCGCGTGGGTGCGTGTGCGGAGGGTTAATACCGCCGGGCTTGTAGTCTATTCTTGCAAGAGACACACCCAATGTGTTGAGGCCTGGAATCTTGTCTACATTTGCTGTGGTAACTAGAGACCCCACTGTGTTGTTGATCACACCAGGCTTCCCTATGCCACTAAAGAAGAAATCAGATTCTGTTACATTTGACTCTGCCTTGCATGCAAATCCATTCACCCTCACACCTGCACTTTAAATTAAACAGAAACTCTATGCGGCCATCAATTTTTTATAATTTTGACTATTATTTAGTCATCATAAATATTAAATTTATTATTTATGTGTATAAATTTTAAAAAATATGAATGCAAATTGTATTGATTTATATGTACAAATTATATATTTCTTGTGTGTAAACACTTGTAACTATGAGTGCAAACTATTGCCGTTAAGTGCTAGCCCAAAATTATGTGTACAAACTCTGTAAAATATAAGTGTAAATTATATTAATTTATATATACAAATAAATATGAGTGCAATTTGTATTGATTCTTATGTATAAATACCTGTAAATATGGGTATAAATTATTGCTGATCAAATGATGACTAAAAATAATAAATTTTAATGGTTTTCTAATATTTCATTATTCATACACACTTTGTTGCACTGATACAAATATAATTATTTAGTTTTTATCTTTTTTAAAGAAGAATGTTAGGGGCTAACAACTTTTGTAATTTGTAGCCATCAAATAGCCATCAATGATGGTTTTAATGGTGTGAGATTGGTGTGAGATTTTATCCAATGGCTCACTTTTCTTTGCTGGTTATATGTTGGCCAAAATTTAACAAAGTTGCTTCCCCTAGACTTTTCTTTTTTTAAATAGTTTATTGAAACGTAATCTTCTAAAAAATTGTATATGTTTGATAAATTAAATTAAAAATAATTTTTAATAAATATAAATAATAATAATTTTGTTTGATAAAATAACTTTAAAATTTAAAAACATCATAATTGACATAAACATAGAAGTAAATTTAGATATTTATTAAAAGAATAATGTTAGAGCCTTAGAGGACTAGCATAAATTTTTTTTTTTGGCCAGCAGTAATATTTTAAAAGTATTAGTTAAAAGTATGATATTGGACTATTGGGCTAAACATTTTAGACTACTGACTAAAAATGCTAATCAATATAAACTAAAATTATTGGCTCTTAAATATTTCTCATATTAAAATATGAAGTTATATTAAATTTTTTAATTTTGTTAAGTTAATCAACTTTAAAAAAAAAATTAAAATATTTTTAAAAATATCTCTAATATTTAAAAACTACAAGTATAAATACATAATTTTTTTATTTATCACATATAAAATGAAGTCTTTATACTTTTAAAAAATACCCACACCTCTTTAAAAAAGATTTATCAAACAAAACCTTAATATCTATCACTAAGTGGTATACATAATAATGACAATAATGTCTTGTGTGCTCTTGAGAGTAAATGAATGTTCTTGCTTTACACCATTCATTTTATTCTATCTCAGCAATATGAGTTACGTCTAAAATTAGTTTCTATTTTATTAATTTTCTAACATTTAAATTAAAAATAATAATGGAACCATAATACTGTAGAAGATGGCAATTAATGGATTAGAGTAAGAGAAATGACTTGCTCTCACAATACCTAAGAATTTTCATAATATGACAATTAGTTAGCAGTGTCTGAGGCATATATATATGTTGTGTGACAAAAATGGAAGTATTTATGCATTCACTAGAATAATTCATCATTTTTACATTTGATGATGTATGTTACCTAAATTAACAGCTGCACATTCTTATACACAAATTTTATAGACATAATTTAGTTGCTGCCACAAAGAGAAAATCAAATGGTAGAATAGAGAGAAAGAAGAGAAATGAACTTGGTAATGTGCATTACCTGAATTGGGAAGAGCAACACAAAGGTCTTGTAGTGGTTCAGGATCAGAAGCCAAGGCAAAAGAAATAATGGCACCGGTTAAAATGACCAAGATTAAGAAAACTTTTGTAGTAGACATGATTTTGGAAGATATATAATTGTTAACTGTAATGATGAATGGAAAATTAGAAGTTTGAATTGGATGGTAAAAAATGTGCCATTGTGCTCCTTATATAAGCATAATTATTTGTAATCAAGCAATGGTTATGGGGCAGAGTAGATGGGAACTGATATGATGCTAAAGCATTAGGAACAAATCCTTCAACTTAAATTCAAAGCAATTGTAGAAAAGGAAGAAGAAACAAATAGGTCTCATGGGAATTCAATTTGTATTAGTATTAATTTGCATTTTGTTTTCTTCTTTGTACTCTTTTTTTTTCTTTTTTTTTTTTTTGAGTCTTTACCCTTTACTATAAAAGGGAAAATGGTCATTAAATGGACATCAAAGTGGAGATTAATTTGTTGATTGATGGGAAGTTGGAAACATTATTAACTGTCCAATGAAGAAAGGTATGGTTGGTGGAAGATTGAAGATGATAGATTGATAGGTGGACCATAACATGATACATACATATTCAATGACTGACCAAAGAGGTAGCCAACAATTCCTTTTTTTTTTTAACAAGTTTCTCGAAAATTAAAAAATTTAATAAATTAATAAAATAAAAAAGTAATTATTCTTAAATTCAGATAATGGAACTCATATATGATAAAAATTACAGAACTGATAGTGATTAATTTCTCATTTTATCGTTTTATCAATTTTTTTGCTTTAAAAAATCTAAGTTTTTTTTATTTATTTACTCCACTCCTTTAGAGAATATTTTTTTTGTAATATCTTCTATTTTCTTAAGTTTGGCCAAGTTACTTTTAGTTTGAAATCTCTATACAAGTGCTTGTTAGAGTGTCCTTAATTATTTTGATGATTAAAAAAAAAGAGCTTTGAATTCTTTTAGTATGTTTTTGATTTTTTTTTTCTAGAATTATAGCATTTTTTGGAGAAGATAAGTTATTAGCTTTTCTAAAACACGTTGTATCATAAACAAAATTTAAAAATAAAAGAATATATTTCAGATTGTTACGCAACTCAAATAATTTTCACATTTAAACATAAATAATGTTACTTCTTCAAAGAATTCTTAAAAAAAAAAAAACATTGTTTTAATCTTTTTAGAAATCAAAACATTCAAATGGGTATAAAAAATTATTAAGAACAGGTTAGTGGAAAAGAAATTATTGAATAATTCATTTTATGTTATAAATGAATGAACTTTATTCTTACCGATTTCAGGGAGAAAAAATAGCAAATCATTTAATAAAAAAATCAATTTTTTTCTTGGTTTTGTTGTTTGGAGATCAATAATGACTAATAGAAAGATGAATTAGAAAATCAGATTCTCTTAATTTTTTTTCTCACTAAGGATATAAAATATTATTTTTTATTATATATTTTTATAAGATAGACTAAAAAAATATGGAATAAGGAAGATGGTAGACTTGGTATGGCAATGGTTAGATGGGAGGTGGTGCAGACCCCTAAAAAGTTAGGGGGCTAGGTGTCGGAGATGCCATGGTGTGCAACACAGCCCTTTTCTTTAAATGGTGGTGGCGGTTTTCGAAGGAGGATTGCCCCTTATGAAAGAAGTTGGTATGCTCTTGCAACAACCTCACCCCCAATGTGATGCTGTCATCCCAGGTCCTGCCTACTCGGGAGGGCCATGGAAGGATATATACCCGCTGCAGTTCAAGGATCAACGCCTAAAACAGAAAATGATTAATGGAATGGCTATGGAGATTGGCGACGGGAGAAGAACCCGATTCTGGGAGGATGTATGGCTGCGTGAGGGGACCCTGAAAGATCTTTTTCCAAGGCTCTTCTCAGTTTCAAACCAAAGAGGATCCGTCATAGGGGATTGTGGGTTTTGGGACGGACTAGAGTGGAGATGAAACTTCCAATGCAGGCGAGAGCTATTCCAATGGGAGTTGAATTTAGTGAACCAGTTGCATGAAACACTAAGACTGGTCAATCTAGTATATGGGATAGAGGACAAAGTTGTGTGAAAATTTGATAAACAGGGTGTATTTTCTACCAACTCCTTTGTGCAGGTTATGCAGGTGGAAATGCTTCCAGAGAATATGGCGAGTTACAGCTTTACTAGGACAGTTTGGAAGGATTTAGTCCCACCTAGAGTTGAATTGTTCATATGGTTTGTCTTGACTGGGAGGGTCAATACGAAAAAGAGGCTGAGTCGACTGGGAGTGGTTAACCAGGAGGATGTTGTCTGTGTGTTGTGTAATAATAGTGTTGAATCTGGATATCACTTGTTTCTTGGTTGTCGATTTTCTTGGCAGGTGTGGTGTGCATGGCTGTCGTTTGTTGGAAGGTAATGGTCCTGCCCGGGAACGCTAAAGGAGCACTTCCAAAGCTGGACTGAGTTTTCAACTAGTAAACAGGAGCGGAAGATGTGGATGATATGTTTCTGTACCATTATCTGGAATGTCTGGTTGGAAAGGAATAGGCGGATTTTTTCAGAATGCAAGAAAAGGGGTTGACGATATCATCTACCAGTCATCCATGAACTATAAGGAATGGATAGGTGTAGATCCCTTCTGTTGTTGATGGCAATGCCGAAGATGACAGGGGGTATCATTTAATCGTTTATAGCGTACTCTTTTATAATTGTAGTTTTGGTTTGTCTTCTATGCTCCATTTGTTGTGTTGAGCTCTTCCTTTCAAAAAATAAAAAATAAAAAAAATATTAAAAAATAAAAAATTATACTTTACACCTTCAATTAAAAAAAATGAGAAAATCTATTTGTATGAATTATCAAGTTCAATTATTATTTATGAAGTATAAATATTTTTCTGATTTGTTGTACCGTGTATCGAACACATTTCAAACACTCATTTAACACGGATGTTTTTTGTATTCAATCATATCTTAATAAAAAATAAAAAATTCTTCTCCGGATACGCTTGGACACACCTAAATATCATCACGTGTCAGTGTGTCTAGTCTTATTCTCAACATATATTATTGAAATGAGTTTAAAAATAATATATATTCTTAATTGTTACAACAAAAAATATTTTAAATATTTTATATAATTAAAAATAATTAAAAAATTTATTTATATTTTCAGATCAATAAAATACTAAAATATTATTATAATTTATCTAAAAAATACTTTATATTTTATATATATCTCATGTCTCTGTATCTTATAAGAATTTTAAATTCGTGTATCCCGTGTCATGTTGTGTCCATGGCGCAAATTATTTTTTAGGATTAAGTACGATTTTAATCCTAAAGTATAGGTAAAAAATTTTTTTCGTCTCCAATCTTTTTTTGTATACAAATTATTCCTAAAGTTTAAAACCAATATTTAAAATTATTTTTTTTACTTAAATATTAAAATGTTAGACCAAATTACCCTAACAAAAAAATTACAAAATAAAAAAAAGAAAAAATAAGAGAGAGAAAATGTTTCTCCTCTTGTGAAGGGGGGAAGGAAAGAAGAAGCGGGAAGTGAAGAAGAAGAAATTGTACACGATCCACCTTTATTTCTGTTTCTTTCGTCACCTCCATACGATTTTGGTCGCTAAGGTAAGGACAATTTTAAAACCAAGTTAAACATTAGGGACGATTTTGTATAAAAAAAAAAGTTGAGGACGAAAAAATTTTCGATCTATACCTTAAAAATCAAAATCGTACTTAACCCTTATTTTTTATATCGAAATGAGGATGGTGTTTTTCATGATCACAAATTTAAAGTGTAAAAATCAGATCCACCAAGTTTATAAAAAACAAAAATGAAACTTTTCAATTTTTTAAAGATAAAAGTTGGACCATCCAATTTATGAACTTTAAAATAAAAAATTATAACAAACAAAACAAACCCTTTAATTTAATATTAAAAATTTTCTTATAAAATAATCAGACGGTCCAATTACATAGTCTCATACCAAAAAAAATAACACATACAAAATCAATATAATTGAATTGCACGTTATCTTTATCCAGAGTGAAAATTTTTAGCGAGCGATGCATCATAGATATTACTTTAAAAAAAGATAATGGCTTGTTTGGATGAATTTCTAAAAATATATCTTTGTTCGAGTTATTTTTTTTTTTAAAAATCTTATGGAAAAATAAAAATAATTTTATGTTTAGGTATCTCATGTAAAAAGATATTTTTATTTATCAATTATGTTTGGATATAACAATATAAAAGTACTTTTTTTTTGTTTATTTATTACATAAAAAATATTTTTTTTAAAAAAAAAGATCTTTTAAAAAAAGATGTAAATTACAATTTCTCAAAAAAGATGTTTTTTTATTTTTCTAGTACTTTTATTTTTACTACTAGAAATTTGCCAAACACACTAAAAAATAATTAAAAAAAAGATCTTTTTTCATTGAAAAATATATTTTTTTATCAAAATAATGGCGCCCAAACAAATACAATGACTCATCGATGAAATAAATAAAACCTCTCACTATATATTCAAGTCTTTTTTATAATTAAGTCTAATTAAATTGGTACAAATTCAACAAAACTCACTCACACAACTAGTAAATTCTTTTTTTCTTCATATCTCTTTTTTTTTGCGCGTTATTTATACCGCTTTTTTGTGTATGTTTTTTCTAGCGTTATTTCTGTCGTCTGCTCCTTCTTTTATTGGTGTTGTTTTTGCTGCTTTTTTTATTTATTTATTTCTTTGTATCCTCTTCCTCATGCGTTATTATAGTCATTTTGATTTTTTTTTTTCTCTTTTTCTTGATTTTATTCCTTTTAAGAAAGTAAAACAAGAAGAATTATGAGAAAATGAAATAAGAAGACGAGGAAGAAAATGACGAAAAAGAAGAAGAAGCAGAATATGTCATAAGGAGAAAGAGGAAGAGTTTTGAATTCTGCAGAAATTATCAGAAAAATAACACCGAAATTTCTTAACAATAACACAGAAATTACTTAATTTTGACACTGAAATTTTGCTACAAAACACAGAAATTTGTTTACTTCTTATTCTTCTTTCTTTCTTTTTTTTTTTGTTGCTCTTAGTTCTTCTTTTAGGTGAATTGTTTCTTATATTAGACTTGAATAAACAGGTCTATATTGTTTTGCAATCTTATTTAGTTGATAAATGTAGGTTCACACTTATTGGATTAAATTCTTGCTAGAAACAAAAATAGCATAGAAATTTATTATATAACGCATCGAAATTAAGTAGAACAAGTACAACAATTCGAAAGAAAATGAACAATGCCATTTACGTATAAGAAAAAGATAACGTATCTGATATATAAAATAACACATAAATTCCTAAAAAATAACACCGAAATGTCTTCACTCTAATATCGAAATCTCTTCACTTTAATACCGAAAATTTCAACTAAATAATGTGATAGAACTAAATTTATTTCATGAAGACTTGAGTTACAGATTTACAAATTTTAATAGAATAAGAGAATAAGTGAAAAAAATCTGTAAATAAAGCAGCGAAATTAAGCAGAACAAACGAAAAATTTCGAAAAATAATGAACAGTATATCTGATATATAAAATAATACATAAATTTTTAAAAAATAACACCTAAATATCTTCATTCTAACACTAAAATTTTCAACTAAATGATGTGATAGAGTTAAGAATTTATCTCATGAAGATTTTATTTGCAGATTTATAAATTTTGATAAAAATAAAAACAAGTGAAAATACTTGTAGATAAGTAGTGAAAGTAAACAGAACAGGTGTAAAAATTAAAAAGAGAATGAACAATGTTATTTACTTATAAGAAGAAGACATCGATGACGACAATATCGATAATAATGATGATAATGATGATGAAGAAGATGGAAGATGTGGAGGAGAAAAAGGAAGAAAAAGAAAAAATTCAAATTAAAAATGAAGAAGAAGAGGTGGTAGTGGTAGTGACAACGACAATCATAGTTAAAAAAAAAAAAGAAAAGAAGAAAAAGAAATAACCACAGCAATAATGATGTATGTAAGAAGCAGCAGCAGCATACAAAGACAAAAAAAAAAGTAAAAAGAGGATGCCGTGTGGAATATGAAACAAGTTAATAACTTGGTTGAACTTGAGTAATTATTTTGTTTGATTGTAGAATTTTTCTCTAAATGAGAATTAGGGTGACTCCTAATGGTTGACATCAACTACTAAATCTGACTATCTGAACAATCAAGCGGTGACACCACCGCTTCAGTTCGATTGTTACTTTCAATGATGTATATCCTGTCTAGTCTGAGATTTTATATATTTTCTAAATTATTGTTGAAAATACAACAAAACAATGAGAATGTATGTTTTAAGAAAAACTGAAAACAATGAAAATGTGACAGGCTGACATGAGAACAATCTAGTATCTTATAATCTTCAAACACGATCTTATACAGTAGGAGGTGAGGTTTGTTGAGAGAAATAATGTATAATTATACCATTGCTTTCTTATATATATAAGTAGCATAATATTATTTATACATTTAAATTCATCACATTTTTAAACACTTAAATTTAATCCTATTCCCCTCTCGAAAAGCAATTTCTAGGTCTTCAGGAAGATGGGGAGACGAGATAGTAACTTTCACAGAGCACCAGGCACGCCCTTTAGCAGCAAGACAATATACTCAATTACTTGAAATTAAATAAACAAAAATACACATGGCTGAAAGAAGAACAATGAACATTGCTTGTAGCAGCAACTTTGGTTCCTAATCAAGAAACATTATGCTTTAGAAAAGCAACACATTAGACCCTCAGCATCAAAGTCTTCGTAATAATGCTGAAGATTTTGTTACATTAACAGTAAAATAACATTGCACATCACAGTATAAAGAAACTTCATGATGCAGAGTTGAAATATTCAAATATGGAATTGATATTCAACCCAATACAGCAGAACGTAGAAAGAACAACAAACTAAACCTTGCTATACGGCAGAATATAGAAAATAGAAACAAGTGCACAATACAACGTGGTTCAATAAATCAGGCGGAACCAAAGATCAACAAGTTTCAAACCATTAACCTGAAAAAAGGTATCAAACAATTAACCAAAGAAGGTCAATGCAATAACAAATTTGAAAACCAGAATTCTGCAGAAATTAGAAAGCAAGATAGAATAACAAAAGAGCATGATTTGTAAGCATACAAGGGAGTGAAAGACCTAAACATTTTCTAAAAAAGGGTGAACTTTCAAGGAACTTGGATACTGAAGATTCTTAAGAGTGGGAGGAATTGAAGAGAAGGCAATGTTGTAATAGTCAAATGGTAGTTGGAGCATTCAATCTTTCCTAAAAGATTTCTCAACACTACGACGATGAAACTTATTCTTGGTTCTCGCAGAACAATATCTAGTTGAACAAAACTCAACATATAACTTTTACTAAACATCACTGATTGAGCATAAAATCCCATTCTAATGAAAATAATTTGCATGCTTGTTAAGTCATACATCTACCAAAATGCATATGCTCTGAACAATCATCAAAGAATGCGATCAACTATTCTCATCATGCGAGTGACTTCCAGCTTTCGACAGAAAGCAGAAAATCATTCTTTTTTTTTTTTTTTTCGAGGTTTCCCCCTCATCAGATGAATTTCAAAGTGTAACAAAACATACATCAATGTTCTTTAATCAAAAGAAAGACTCAGAAGAAGAGGAAAAATTTAACACAAGAAAACAATACTATCATTCACTTCAATAGAAAGTAAAGCTCTTGATATGCAGAATAAAGGCTATAAATGATCCCACAAAAGCATTATAACTGCCATCTATTACATTTCAGTTTTAGAAAAAGTCAGTTAACCCCAGGAAAATCACCTGACAAAATAACAACGTCCACAAACGACAGGTTAGCTATCAAAGGCTTCTCTTGCTTCCAATAAATCAGGGCAATATCTTTTCGCAAGATCGTCCACAAATGACAGGTTGGCTATCAAAGGCTTCTCTTGCTTCCAATAAATCAGGGCAATATCTTTTGGCAAGAATTTCCACCTGCTCAGTGAATGACTTTCTCCCATGCTCTCCAATATATCGAACCATTTGATTCCATCGTTTTCTGCATAACTCACCATCCCTGTGCTCAAGCAAATTGTCCCAGTCTACCTCCTCCATGCTGCAAGCATCCAAGCTAAATAAGGCATCTACCAAGCGGTAGTCATCAGTATCACTCCAAATACCTTTATCAACCATAGGAGATGTTAGTTGAGAATACCACTTTTGGCAAATTCCTCCATTCCATCTAGTTCCCAATTTGTCACTAATTGCCTCCCAACCAATATTATCTCGCAACATACCATGCTTTTTATTCCTAGTGTCTTCTAAAGCCCTTGCACGTAGGTCAACGCTTACCAAATCAAATACTTTTTGATACTCCTCCTGAGACCATGCTCCTCTCTTTCTGGTCATTTTTATTCTACGCCATTGATCCTTTACATGAAGTCGATTTTTACCCATTGCCTCGGCTATTGATTTAAAATCAGATCCATGTCGTTCGACTGTCTTCTTTAAAAACTCGACCTCTTCAGCTGTCCAAGTGTGTTTCTCATCCCTTGTAAACAAAATGTGAGCACGATAATATACACTAATGTAAGGCCTATGGGGCAAGGCTACTCCAATTTCCTTCCAACAATTTTTAAGTTCAGGGTGATGTTTATTATAAAGAACCATATCAAGACCTTCATCCCCCAATTTGTGAGTCTCTATATAGTCGAAAACAGCCTGTTTAATTTTTTCATCTTCTTCATTCGTATACCTTTGCCCCCGTATTAAGCCATCACCACAGACCTCCACCTGATCAGAAAATGTTACTCGTTTGCGTTTGGATGTGGTGCCTTTCCTAGCAAACAAAATGCGTGCACGATTATATACACTAATGTAAGGCCTATGGGGCAAGGCTACTCCAATTTCCTTCCAACAATGTTTAACTTCAGGGTGATATCTAGAATTAAGAACCATATCAAGACCTTCATCCCCCAATTTGTGAGTCTCTATATAGTCGAAAACAGCCTGTTTAATTTTTTCATCTTCTTCATTCGTATACCTTTGCCACCGTATTAAGCCATCACCACAGACCTCCACCTGATCAGAAAATGTTACTCGTTTGAGTTTGGATGTGGTGCCTTCCTTAGTTTTCTTGTTTATCTTCGTCTTCCTTCCTTGATCATTAACTTCATTTCTCTCATTACTTTTGCTTTCTTCACTCTGTTTACCATTCTTCATCTTCTTGCCCAGGTTATCATCATCACCTTCATTGCCGTTGGCACAATGTTGATCATCTTTGCTGCTTTTAAACTCACTTTTATCCTTACTTTTTCGTTTATTGCTCAATTTCTTCTTCCTTTGCCTGCCTTGGTTATTGTCTTCACCTTCATTGGCTTCAGCACAATGTTGATCATCTTCAGTGCTTTCAAACTTACTTTTGCTTTTATTTCTCAGTTTCTTCTTCTTCTTCATCTTCTTGCCTTGATGATCTTCACCTTCATTACTTTTGACCAAAGAAGTATCAGCTACAATACTTTCAGCAAAACAAGTATCACCTTTATTGGTTTTGCAGTCATCTTCTTCAATCCTTTTCACTTTATTAATAATTACCTTCTCTGTCTCTTTGTCTTGCCGGTCACTAGGAACGACAAAATAATCACCCTTTTCTCTCAGTTCCTTCTTATTCTTCTCCGTCTTCTCACCTTGATCATCAACTTCATTGACAAGTGAATGTGCATTAGCATCTCCAGTGCTGATTCTGGCCAAAGGAGGATCACCCTCATGGTCCTTGAAGTCGTAATTCCCAACAACTTTCCCTCTTTTCTTTGGTTTTGAAGAACCTATTTCTTGGATTGCAGTTAATGAATCACTGCAAATTTTTCTCTTCTTCCTCTTGCTTTTTTGGTTGTCATCCATTACCTGCAATATTTTATCATCAACAATCGCATTATGTAACACTTCAGTGTCCTTTATCCTTTTTTTCTTCAACTTCTTACTAATGTTCCCATCCTCTTCTTTATTCCTCGTAAATTTATCATTGGAACAAGCCTGTCTCTCACCATCATCATCAATACAATTTCCCTCAAGAATTTTATCTGAATCGAGTGCTTTATCATTTCGGTGTTTTTTCTTTTTCTTCATGTGCTTATCCTTCTTCCTGTCATTTGGCTCCAAACAGATTTCTTCAGTCTTTGACTTCTTAACTTTCTCATCCATTAGACAAGTACACTTTTATCAGAGGCTACCCAACATAAATCTGGAAAAAAAAAAAAGTAGGCATAAAATTTTCACACTTAAGAAGAATTAAGATAGTCATAGGGAAGAATTAAGATAGTCATAGGATACAGTTACTTAATAAAGCAAATCATACGTTAAGAGCAGAATAGATAAACAATATTACTTTTACTTTAAATGGTGTTATCAACAATAATTCTCAGCCAAGCCCAAGCATATTGATCAAGGAAACTAAAATTAACAGGACTACTATTTTTCTTCTCTCTTTTCCAAGGTTGCAAGAACCGGACCGGTTAATAAACCGGTGAGGTCACTGGTTCAATGGTTTACTGGTTCAACCGATTTAATTAAATATTAAACAAAATTATTAAAAAACCTATAATTGAATATATAAATTCAATAATTTCTAGCTTAAAAAAATTCAAAATTTCACAATTTCACATCATAAATTATCTATAATTTAATATTAGAAGTTCACAAACAACTTCAAACATCAAAGTTCATAACGAAAAACAACCAAAACGCACATAATTACAAACACAATTACTAAACCAGCAAAAATCAATAACCTCAACAAACAATTACTAAACCAGCAAAAATCAATAACCTCAGCAAACAATTACTAAACCAGCAAACAATCAATAGCCTATTGCATTATTTAATTGGTTATGTTGGGATAAAAAAGTGCAACTACAAAAAGAAAACAAGAGGACTTGTCAATGTTAATTGCATACAAGCTTCTGTCCTGTTAGTAGATTTTGGTGACGGTCAATACAAAATGGAGCCTCACCTTAAATCTAAGAACTCCATAATCTTTATTCACCTTTCTTCACTTAGAATAATACAGTAGCCGCTATAATCAGTTAGCATTAGAGTATTCTTTTTTAAGTTAAAACATTCCGCCAATAATTAGAGAATTTTCAATTAAATTAAAGGCTGCACAGTTTTCTTGTATTAACAGAAAAAATTAAAGCACTAGCCATAATACCAGAAATAAAATTGAACTCGGCACAAACTAATTAACATGTTAAAGTTACAGGTTTCAGCATTTTAAGTTCATACGTTATCACTTTCAAACTAATGTTATGCAGTAAATCATGAACAGAAAATCAGAAATAACCAAGGTTACGAGAACCAGACCGGTCAATGAACCGGTAAAGTAACTGGTTCACTAGTTCAATGGTCCAATCGAGGTTCAACCGGTTTAATTAAATATTAAATAAAATTATTTAAAATTCTATTAAAAATTCTATATATAATTTTAAATATTTAAATTTAATAATTTTTAATCTAATAAAATTTAAAATTTTATAATTTCACATAATAACTATAACTTTATTGAATTTGAATGAAACAAATTTTGTTATTTCATTCACTGTTAACTGTTAACTGTTAACTATTAAGATATGAAAGCATAGGGATTATCAGTGTATAATAATAAACTAGCATATTAGTATATAAAAGCATATAATCCCTTTGACATTGTTGGACATCATTAAAATTAACACAAAATCAGAAAATCAGCAACAATATTATTATGAGTTTATGAAAGAATATAACAAATCAAGAATAATTGGAAATTAACAAAATATCAGTAATTCAGAATCATTAACCTAACCCAGCAACTCAATCTATTAACAACAAATTAACAGTACAAAACAAACATAAAGTCAAAAACAAATTCAAGAAGCATGCTTAATGCTTACCAGAGGAAGGGTCAAAGAGACAGATCAGAAAACCAGCAACAATATTGTGATGGCAGAATATAACAACTCAAAATAATCAGAAATTAACAAAATCTCAACTCAGAATAATAAAAAATTAACAAAATCTTAGCAAACCCAAAATCAGTGGACTAACCCAACAACTCAATCAGTATTATTAATAACAGATCAACAGTACAAAACAAGCAAAATCAAATTCAAGATGCAGTGTTTAATGCTGACCAGAGGAAGGGACAGAGAGACAGAGAGCGAGCTCGACAGCGACGGCGAGGAGAAGAGAGAACTCGACGGAGGAGAAGAGAGAGCTTGACGGCGAGGGCAAGGAGAAGAGAAAGCTTGACGGCGAGGGCAAGGAGAAGAGAGAGCTCGACAACGACGATGACAGAATCTTCAACCTTGCTTCCGACGACCAGACGACGCCGACGACGCTGACGAACAGAGAGAGAGAGAAAAAGAGCTCGGCGATGACAACGACGCGGTGCTGCGGAGCTGTGGGGACTGCGGTGGTCAAAACAGTCGCTGTGGTGGCTGAGGGCTGCGGTGGCTAAGGGCTGCGCGATTGGGGGCTAGGGTTCTCTCAATTTCAAGATTTGGTTTTCAGTTTCAGTTTTAGAGAAGGAGGAGTGTGTGTGCTATGACTGAGCTAGGGTGATTTAGGGTTTTTTTTGTTGGGTTTTTTTTTTCTTTTATAGGCAAAACGGCGCCGTGTCGAGAGTTTTAACGAACCGGAAACCCTTCAAAAAACCAGGCCGGTCTACCTGTTCATCGGTTAATCGCCGGTTCGACCGGTTCTGTGACCGGTTTTTTATCAGGCGATTTATAGACTTACTCGGACCGGCTAGGTGACTGGTTTCCGGTTAACCCAGTTGAACTGGCTGGTCCGGTTCAGTTTTCAGAACCATGAAAATAACAAATAAACAAAGTTCTGAGAACTGGACCGGTTATCGAACCGCTCTAGTCACTGGTTTACTGGTCCAACCAGTCTAATCGGTCCAATCGGTGGTTTAACTGAAAAAACCGTTTTAGAATAAAATAATAAATAAATTATAAATAAACATCAAAAAATATAATTATAATCTAATATAAATCTTAAAATATCTTCAAAATTTAAAACACTACATAAAATATCATCAACCAAATCCATATAATCTTATCAAAATACAAACTCATATATTAAATAGTAAAAAAACATATCTAAATATTAAATCACAACATCATGATTTATCAATCATCAAAATCTGTAAGAACTTGTTGCAAATTTGCTTCGGTGGATTAGGATTAGGATGAGCAGCATTATTCGAAATAGGAGGATTGACAAACAAGTTATTATTCACAGATGCATTATTATTAGCAGTTGCTTCTTGATTAATACTATTATCCATAACTGAAATTAATAAAAGTTTTATTAATTAAAACAAAATTAAAGACCAGCCACAGCACAATGAAAAATAAAAAAAATTATCAACATGACCATATTTAAATTCTGCCACCAACATTCAACAACAAACAAAGCCAGCAAAACCAGCAATAATTAGGAGCCAGCAACTACAAATCAAAGCAAAACCAGCAACTACAAAATAAAGAAGTATCCATAACCAGATACGAAATTAAAGACCAGCCACAGCACATTGAAAAATCAAAAAATTATCAACATGACCATATCTAAATTCTGCCACCAACATTCAGCAACAAACAAAGCCAGCAAAACCATCAATGATTAGGAGCCAGCAACTACAAATCAAAGCAAAACTAGCAACTACAAATCAAAGCCATTAGCAAATGTGAACAAAAAAATTAGGAGCCATCAGCAACCAGTAAAAGTGTAAAACACTAGCCAACGAGCAATTAGAAAACACTAAATAGAGTAACAATAAATTTAAAAATAGAGAAAACACTAAAACACTAACCTGGGTAATTAGTTAATTACAGATCCATCAACAAATACATTCAGAACCAAACTTCAAACCAAGACCGAAGAAGAAGAATTGAAGAAAAACGGAACAAAAATTGAAGAAGAAGGCCGAAGAAGAAGATCGAAGAACAACAACTTCAGAGCTTCAAAGTTCAAACCAAGAACAAGACAAAATTTGCAATCAGAACCATATAATCAGAACCATACATACAGAACCATACAATTAGAACCAAACTTGAAACAGTTGAAACCAAGACCGAAGCAGACTTGAAGAAAAATGGAACAAAAATTGAAGAAGAAGACCAAACATTCAGTGAAGATGAAGAAGAGAAGCCACTAACCTGGGTCCGTGCCGAGAAGCCAGCGAAGAAGAAGAGCCGAAGATGACCTGCCGAGTTACTGGGTTCCGGACACGGGAAAGAGAAAGAAGCAACGGTGTTGAGGACGTGGGACGGCGGCGGCGCTGAGGACCTGGGTTAGGCGGCGACGATGGAGGGTTAGGCGGAGGGCTACGCGGCTAGGATTTCTTTGATTCAGACTCAGGGTTCTCCAAAACATGGATGAATGAATGATTAGGGGAAGAGGGGAGGTTGGGTCACGAGTGGATCACTAGATCCGTTTCCTTTATTTTTTACAAATTAAAAAATGGCGTCGTTTTATCCGAATTGGCCGGTTACTAGTCCGGTTCAATCGTCTGGTTACCGGTCTGGTTCAACTAGTCAGTTTTTGGCCGATTTGACGGTTTTTTAGCGATTTTTCTTTAAACGGTTATAGAAAGAGGACCGGACCGCTTGCATCGTCGGTTTCTGATTGAACCGATTTGACCGGTCAGTCTGGTCTGGTTTTCAAAACCATGCAAATAAATAAATCAATAACCCCAGCAAACAATTACTAAACTAACAAACAATAACCTCAGAAGATTGAGGGATGCGGTGGCTGTGGGATGCGGTGCCTACAGGCTGCGGTGGCTGTGCCGATTGGGGGCTGCAAAGTGGGAAACTGCGAACAAAGGAGGCGAGGCTTACCGGTGGCAAGGAGGAAGGCGAGCGACGGCGATAACAGAGGAGGTGACACCGGCGAAAACAGAGAAGGCGAGCTCGGCGATGACAAGGACGCAGTGGCAGCGAGCTGCGGTGGCTACTCGATTAGTGGCTTGACTGGCTTCTATGGTTCTCACTTCTCAGAGAAGAGAGGAGAGATGAGTTTGTGAAGAGTGAAGACTGAACGAGAGTAGATTTAGGGTTTGTTTAGCCTTTCTTCTTCTTTTTTTCCTTAATGAACAAAACGACGCCGTTTGGAGGGTTTATTTTCGAACTGAAAACTCTCCAAAAAATCGGATAGTCTGCGGTTCACCGATTAACCACTGGTTCGACCAATTTTTTACCAATTTTTTGCTAGGCAATTTATAGGTTTAACCGGACCAGTTAGATGATCGGTTCTCGATTAATCCAATTGAATTGATCGGTTCGATTTGGTTTTTAGAACTATGCTCTTTTCCAATGCTCAGAGTATTACAGCAATGTTGCCCGCAGGGGCGGAGCTACATATAGAGAAAGGGGGGCAATAGTCCCCTAATTTTATTTTAATTTTATTTTATTGTGTAAATATTTTTGGCCCTTCTAATATTTCATCTAGTTTCGCCCATGAATATTGATCCCTAAAATAGCGTTTTTGGACTTGCTATCAACAAGGATATAATAAATTTTGGCAGCTTCTTATAATAATATTTTCTTCTTTTAAATTGTTTGGTTCATTTATGTCTTCGCTCTTGCCCTACCCTTGCTTTAAACAATGTTAACAAAAGGCATATCCTATTATTATGGATCAACAAATATGCAGCAACCACCATAGGTACAAGCCAGTAGGACTGTTCATGAACCGGGTGAAAACTGGGTTTGTTCTGGCTCAGACCCAACCGTAAATATTAATCGGATTAATTTTTTGAGAACAAAATCCGGCCCTATACCTGATAAAATCTTTTTATTTTCGGGTCATAACTATATCAGGTCTAAACGAGTATGAAAACCGGGCCACAACTATAAGACCTGACAATTTTCTTCGTATAATGACAATTCTGAATTATGTTATCAAGGTCCAGATTTAGTATAACAGCTGATCAAAGGAAAGCAGGCAATTTCAAGGGAAATAGCCTATAAAGATGCAAGCACATATTACAAGTTGTTAGAAATTTTAAATGTTGTATGTCCAAGATACAAAAAGGATCAAAAGATAAATCAATAGCATTACATTATGTCTAATGAAGATGGATCAGTGAACCTAAATGACAAGCAAAACAGAAGCAGACCAAGGCCTTCCTCCTTCCATTTGTCTTTTAGTTACACTCAAACGACAAGCAAAACAGAACAAATTAAGACTCTAGAATGTTAATTAGTTCATTATTACTAACAAGGTTTAATCACAAACAAGAAAATTAAGGTTCTATTTGGGCAGAACAAAGCACAAAGATTAAAGAGCTACCGTTTAATTTAATCAGTTCATCACACGCCGTATTTTCATCTCATAAAGAGGCAAAACCAGAACTAATCTAATAAAATAGATCGATAAACAAACAAATTAAAAAAAAATCAACTAATCCATATTGTTAATAGATCAAGTCATCAATAATCAATCAATAATCAACGAATAAGAAATAGAGGCAGCTACCAAGAATAGGTGAGTAGAGAGCACAGCAGCAGCAGCTGCCGCAGTGAAAGGATGGGAGTAACGCTGGAGAAAGTAGTCGCCGTCGTTTGAATGTTTGAGATAGAGATTCGAATGCGTAGAGGGAGGGAGGGAGTGTGTGTGACAAAGTGAGAGGCTGGGGACTTTGGGAGAAGATTAGGGAGTTTGAGTAGTGGGCTTTGGGGTGCGGTAGTGGGTAAGCACGGCGAAGAAGAAGATGGAAAGAGGGCAGAGGCACTGAGGCTGTGAGGAAGAGTGGCTGCGGCCTGCGTAGTGGTGGTGGTGGTGGTGGTGGGTGAGCAGTGAGCAGTGAGGAGCGAGCAGCACGAATCAGTGAAGATGGCAGAGGGCAGAGGAGGGTGGTGGTAGCGGGTGACGAAGTGAGCAGCATGCAACCAAGCACGAAGAAGAACAATTGGGGTGCCTGTGGTTGAAGGATTAATTTTTATGCTTATCAATATCATTGTTAGGAATATGATTTTTTGGAATAGTATTATTAAGTATATAGTATTCTTAAGTTTGATTTGTAAAAATAAAATTTATGAAATATTAATAATATGTCTAAAAATATTTTAGTTTCTGTTTGGTTTATATTTAATATATTTAAAAATTGTGAATATTTTATCTAAACTGTCCTTATAATTTTTAATTAAAATATTAATAATTAAATTTAATAAATATATATAATAAAATATAAATATAATAAAATAAATATTTTTATTTAAATTTTTTAAATTCTAATTTTTTAAATAAATATAAATATAATAAAATATTATTTTTATTTTATTTTTAAATTTATTAAAATATCTTTAATATCAAATATGTTTAATTAATATTATTGTTGATTTTAATTTTTTTTAATTTATTAAAATATCTCTAATATTAAATATATTTAATATGTCAAAATTATCCTTATTCAAATTAAAAGGTTCATGACTAAACTTAATAAATACATGAAAAAATTTACATATAAATATATTTCAAGATAAATTCAATATAATAATTTTTAGATAAAAATATTTATTTTTATTTTCAAAAATACCCCTAATATTGAATTTTTTTAATTTTTTTAAAAAGTTAAATATAAAACTAATCAAATATTATTATTTTTCTTTTAAATTTATGAAATATACCTCTAATAATAAATTTACTAAAACATTATTACAATTAAAATATTCCTAATAACAAATATTTTTAATTAAAATTAACATGATCACAATTAAATTTACTAAAATACTCCTAATAATAAATATGTTTAATTAAAATTATTATCAATTCTAATTTTTTTAATTTACTAAAAGACCCCTAATAACAAATATTTTTAATTAAAATTAATATTATCACAATTAAATTTACTAAAATATCCCTAATAACAAATATTACAATTAAAATTAGCACAAATACTTATCTAAATTTAAAAAAATCATGTAATTCATGATTTGTCTCTTAATTCATAATTGAACTTATACAAAACAAATCTCTACCTTTTTAAACACATGTATTAAAAACAATATCAAATCAAATATCTACTTAATATACTAAAACTGGGTTTTCCCCTAGCTAATAAGAGTGACGTGTCACTTTCTCGTGAGTCCGTTTTCCCTCCAAAACGAATAAAATTTTTCATCTATTCTAAATTATTTATTATAATTATATTATTATATTATATTTAATATTTAATGAATAATATATAATTATACTAATTTAAGAACATATCTTCATTATAATTATATCAAATCAATATTTAATGCACTATTAAACTACTTATCAATTATAATGCCTAATTACTGTACATAATAACAAATTGCCTTAATAGTAATTAATTTACATATTTATTTTTGTTTTACTAAGGTCTATAAATAGTGTTTTTCTATCATACATACTAGGGGTGTGCATGGCCCGGCCCGGCCCGAAGACCCGGCCCGGTTCCGAACACTTTAGGGGCTAATTTGATGTGATTTCATCGGGTCTAGGGTCGGGTATGGGTCTCAAAAGTAGACCCGGTCATTATTTCGGGTCGGGTCCGGGCCATAGCTCGGGTCACCCGAAATCGGCCCGGTGGCCCGGTCATCATACACAATTAATATTTTGTGTTATTAGTGATGGATGATGGTTATTATTATGTGAAATTTAAGTATTGTAAACCTTCATATTTTGTGTTATTAGTCATTATATATAAGACTATAAGTTAATGTTTTATATTTAAAATGCATAAGACTTTAGACTAATGCATAATCTTGTGTTATTTGTATTGATTTAAATATTTGGTATTATTAGGCAATATTAGTATTGATTATGGTTATACTTTAATTTTAGAGAAGAGTTAGTTCTTATTATATTTTTCTAAGTGAATTTTACCATGTCAAATAATAGTTGGAGTCTTGGAAATTTGGATATTTTTACATGCTAACTTACAAGAAGGTATCAAGGTAATATAATGTTAACGGCCCGGTATTTACCCGGTATAATCGTGGCCCAAAAGTGTATAGGTTTCATCGGGTCTAAGGTCGGGTTCGGGTCTAACAAATAGGCCCGGTATATATTTCGGGTCGGGTCTGGATCACATCAAACCCGGTTTCACCCGGCCCATGCACACCTCTAATACATACATCTAAATTTGAGAGTCAGCTCATAATTTTATATTTAGTATTTTTTTTACTACTTCATAGAATAAGAATGTATTCTTCATTTTTTATTGAAGTTGATCCTTTTAAGGTACAATTTATAATTTTTTATAATATTTTTCATATACTCATTCTATTATATTATTCTTTTAATAATTTATTAATTGTTGTTACTCTAAGTTGTTCTTATCGTCTAATGTTCCAGTTCAATTGTCTTTTACCACAATCGTTTACAATGCATCACATCTATAAAATACCTCATCGAGTTGTCTTCACTAATTCGGATTCCAACTACATGGATGTAAGCGTTCAAAGAAGGGGCAATAATCTCTACTTTACCGAATAATTGTTGGATCTACTCACCTATTATGACCAACCTAATAGAATGTGGTTAAAGGAGGATGAGTAAATTATTATAATTTTAATTATTCGATTAAAATTGTAATATCAGTTGTGATATTTTAATTATTAATGCATTATTAAACTACTTATCAATAATTTTAATTATCTAACATTTGTAATTTATTTTTATAATTAAAATAATTAAAATTAAGTAGATCGTTAATAAACTACTTATCAATAATTTTAATTATCTAACATTTATAATTTACTCATCCTCCTTTTTTATCAAATTATTATAATTGTTTGGTTGCATAATTTCTCATTAGATTCACCATCCTAAATTGGTCAATTTGGTTCAAATTCAGATTTTATTTTTCTTTTTGTTTTTTTTTTAATTGCTCTTATTGCAGCAAGTGTCCTCAGATTTTTATTGTGAGCTGCAAGATGAATGTCCCAAACTCTCAATACTTTTGTCATCCTTTTCGTTGTGTTTTTAACTCTATTGAGGTACTATTAATTTTAAATTTGTACGAATTTTAAATGTTGATACTTACGATATTATTTCAGTTGGTTGTCGTTACGAGAATGACTTTATACTATACATGACTAAAGACTAGAATAGATTCAATATTGTTTAAGTAATTTTGGTTTTAATATTAGTATTTGATTAAATTATAATTAAAGAATTTTAAATTATTGCCTCAATTTATATATTATGATTATTTTTCGTGGATGTACTATTTTTAAATAATTTAATAATTAATAAAATAAAATAGTGTCAAGTATATTATTTAAGTTTATTTTTATTCTTTATTTTTTTATTGGTATTTTCATTATATTTGACAAAAAAACCTCTACCTAAATATATAGTTTTCGTTGTCCTAAGCACAATTTAGTTGCCAATAAAAACCGATTTTATCTATAAAAAATAATGAAACATATATCGTTTGATATTATATTAATATAGTAAGTAGACATTATGATATAATAATATCTTTAATTACATTATAATTGTCTCATAAATAATATATGATTATATTATTTTAAAAAAAATTTTCATTATAATTATATCAAATCAATATTTAATTATGATAAAATATGTTAATTATAATTATATCATAAAATTATAATAATTACGATAGTTATGTTATATATTTTAATCATTTATGTAAGTAAATAAACTAGAAAACAATCAAATCAAATCATGACGGTAAATAAATAATATAGAATATTATTATATATTTAATTGCATTATAATTAGCTCATGAATAATATATGATTATATTATTTTAGAAAAATATTTTTATTATAATTATATCAAATCAATATTTAATATATTATTTAAATCTAACTTTTATATAACAATAATATTATATATATTTATATATCACTTTTTTAAACTCATTCTTACAAATATATATTGGCATATAATTAATATAGATAACATATATACTTAATAAATATCTTTATTAAATTAATTATAACGATTAATACAAGATAATCTCATAAGTATAATCTAATTATAGCAAGAATTTTTATAAAAATAATTGACTACTAATTTGAATATAATTGATATAGTTAAATTGATACAACTTATAAGATTGAGAATATGTAGTAATTATAGCAATTATTATATCAATTATAATAATCATTCACTTGACTTCATATACAGCAATTTTTGAATTATAATTGTCACATAATTACTGTTGAATATTATTTAATTTTAGATGTTTTATAGGCAATATTCATTATCACATGAATTCTCATTCGTATGTAATAATTTTATTAGTATATATTCACAGTTTTAATCAATATATAATAATAATATTATTATTATATGGACATCAAATTAATTAGTTAACAAATTGAATTTAGTTTATGGAGTTTTATTTTCTACTCAAATTTTTAATCATTGGTGATTTTATTTTTTATATTTACAGTAAATTTTGACTATAAAAAGAAAAAATTAGTATTGATTGTTTCCTATTTTATTTATTTACAGTCATAATTAAATTTGATATAATTATAGTAAGTCTCTATAATTATAGTAATATAAAACTGCTTCATATATAACAATAATATTATACATATTTATATATCTCCACTTTTATCTCTTTTTTCGAAATTTTGACATATTATTAATATAGATAAAATATAATATTAAACTGCTTTATTATACATATATATATAAAGTTATAAAATAACCCGTATAATTTATAGGTATGGTATAATACGTATATAAAAAAAAAATTCCATACTTTTTGTTAACCACTGTTTTGTTATACGAAATTGATTGAAATTATATAATTTCTATTTATATAATTTTTTTCTATTAGTAACAATTAGTATCTGCATTAAAAATTCATACAGTTTGTAATTAGTTTATATATATATATATATATATATATATATATATATATATATATATATATATATGCTAAAATTGGGTTTTCTTTCAACTAACGAAAATGAGGTGTCGATTCCTCGTGAATCTATTTTCCTGCCAAAAATAATACACTATTTTCTCTTCTAAGTTTATTTTATAAAAATATATTTATTATAATTATATTATAATTAGCATTTAAGAAATAATACATAATTATACTAATTTAAGAAAATATCTTTATTATAGTTATATGAAATCAATATTTAATACATTATTAAACTACTTATCAATTATCAATCGAAAATATTTTTGATCATTTTAATTATATTGATAATAATAATGATAATAATAATATAATATGATAATTATATGATAATGGCATCGGCCATTAATAACCAATTTATATTTCTCTAAATAAATTTATTTTATAAAAATATTTTTATTATAATTATATTACAATATTATAATAAATATTTAATAAATAATGTATAATTACACTAATTTAAGAAAATATCTTTATTATCTATCTATTCTATTATATAAAAATAAAATTTTTGCATTTAATGATGGAACTGATGTGGCATGCTCTTGAGGTGTTTTCAAATCTATTTCATTTAATTCGTCAAAGCAAATCAATTATAATTAATTAATTATATCAATTAATTAATTTGATTAGCCATTCAAATCTCACAATTTATTATAATTTATATAAATTAATTAATTATAATTATATCAATTGATATAGTTCTAATCCGCATTTAAGTATAATAATTTTATTAGAAGATAGTTGATGCACATATTAATAGTGACCTATTTAATTTGATATCAATTAGTGGATAATAATAATAATAATAATAATAATAATAATAATAATAATAATAATAATAATAATAATAATAATAATAATAATAATAATAATAATAATAATAAGAAGGTCTACATAGTACATGCATTATATTTTAAAAAAGGTAAAATATATTTAAAAAAAGAATAAGATATCAATAATTAATTGTGATTAATATCAACATCAATAATTAATTCTTATAATTATTTTTGTACGACTAAAAGTTACGTATAGTGTTTTTTTTATGTAGAATAAAAAAAGTTTGTGATTCATAATATTTTCATAAAGTTTTATTGTATGGATACAAGATTAATTAGATAACAAATTGAATTTTAATTAATATATTTTATTTTCTGTTCATATTTTTTCATTAATTATCTTACTTTTTATATTTACAGTAAATATTGAATGCAAAAAGAAAAAAATAATATTAAATGTTATCTATTTTATTTATTTAGAGTCATAATTAAATTTGACATAATTATAGCAAGTATCTAGAATTAATAATAACATGATACTACAATTTTAAGTTGTATAATATAATAAAAAAATGTATCAATTTATGTATGCTTCCTATTAGAACCGTCAAAATGGGCTAAACTCATCGGACCAACCCGTTTACCCATTTAAATGGGCGGACTTTGCCTCTAAAATTAAACCCGTTTAAATTTCGGGCTAGCCTGTGTGCTAAATGGGTGGCCCGTTTATTTTTTTTTTACATTTTTTTAAAAAAAATTAGTACTTTTAGTTGATATTTCTCTCGATTCGACCTGAAAATCAGACCTATCAACTAAAAAAAATATTATTTTTAAAGATTTTTGACCTAAAAGTGGTATTTTTTGTCAAAATATTTTTCAAAAAATAAAATTAAATGATAAACGGGCTGGCCCATTTAACCCATTAGACTGACCATAAACGGTCCGGGCTAGAAATTAAAATTCTGGCCTGCGAATAAAGTGGGCTTAAACGGGTTAGCCCATTTAACCCATTGGCTTAATGGGCTGGGCCTAAATAGACCGGACTAGCCCGTTTGACAGCCCTACTTCCTATATAGCAATGATATTATATATATTTATATATCTCCTCTTTTAGCTCTTTTCTAAAAATATTGGCATATAATTAATGTAGATAACATATATATTGAGTAAGTATCTCTATTGAATTAATCATAAAGGTTAATAAAATATAATGAAATAAATTTCACCTAATTGTAGTAAGTATTTCCATTGAAGATATTTGCTAATTATTACCGTGTATAATTAGTGTATATATATATAGAGAGAGAGAAGGAGTAATAGTGAATTGTTACAATTATTTAATTTATCATTTAGAAAATTCGTACTTCGGACATAAATTTTCTTCTGTTTATTATTTTTCATACCTAAGGGCTACTAATTACGATTCTATCAACAGTGTTACCTATGGTACGGTAGATTATGTAATGAAAAGGTTTGAAAAATAAAGGCAAGAATTATAAGGTTATGGAAAGTCCCATACAAATTTGACAAGAACAAGACGACTTACGTAGAAATGGTTCTCATAGATGATAAGATAAGTTGATTATTTTTCATGATTCTTTCAAGTGATGCTAGGTCCAGCTTATAAATATTTTTTGTTTATATTTTAAATTTATTTGACAAGTAAACCCTCGCACGAATCAAAGAAAGTACGATTTTATAGATTTATAAGTGTTAATAGTCTTTATATTTAATTTGTTTAATAGTGTGATAATATAGCTAATATATTTGTTGGTGGATTTAACTATTATTACTATATTATTTATGATCACATTCAGTATATATGTGTGATTTATTGAAGAAAGTACATTATTAAAATCGATTAATAACTATTTTAGAATTAATCCAATTAATACTGAATTAAAAAAAGAACAAACAATGCATAACATGTTACTTTTTTATTAATCAAATTATTATAATTCAAATTAATTTTAAAAGAATAATTTAAAATTATAATTTCAATCTTCTCACGTGCCATGGTGATTATACTTGTACATAACAAAAATCTAGTTTTCCTTCATTTCATTTCTTTTAAAATTATACTGTACAACAATATCAAATTTCACTAAAGCATTCCTTCTTCTTAAAAAAAGCCCTAAAAGAATAAAAAATAGGGAAATTGCAAAAAACAAATAAAAAAGAATAGATAAACAAAATAATTACAATCCCTCCCCACTTCACTCAATTTACACTCCTCCACAAAGGTAAACCTATCTTGGTCCTCACTATCTCCACTTATACTATGGAATCATTTTTTTCTCTTATCTTTTTTATATTTTTGGCCTGAAATCAAACTAATGTTGTGACTGGTAATGCACCAAGAAAGCTTTGGGAAAGGCAAAAATTTTAAAGAAATTAAATACAAAAAAAGGGATCAATTTCTCTCTCATACTTGAGTTAATAGATAACAATCTATTCTTCTTTCAGAATTTCAAGTTTAATCTTAAAATATAAGACAAACATTAGGTTAATATTGAAACAATAATAACATTGAAGTGATCACATTTTACAATTGAGAAATTATTCATTGTTTTTCATATTTTTTTCTTGCAAGTGATGTTATTTAATTTATTCTATTGCTCATTTACCCTTATAAATTTAGTTCTTGTACTGTAATTAACCTACTAGAATAGAGTAATGTTTTATATTGATCAGTTTTATTAAATGATAATAGTGTTTTATGAAGTCCATTATTAAATAACACAAAACGGGTATTTAAGCATACTTGACATAAAAATTCATGATGCACTTTGTTTTTAATCTTTCAACTTTTGTATTATGAAATAATTTTTTTATCAATGATAAACTTTGATGGATACAACAATAAATTTGATCACAACTGAAGAAAAAAATAATGGAAAAGAAATTGCATAATGAAACGAAAATCTAATAGATATATTTTGTGCTTTGGGTATAAAAAATATTGAAGCTGGTAGCAAATTAGGCACACATTTTGATACCAAACGCTAAAAATAATTGATAGTTGAATTCACAAAAACTACGAAAAAAGAATATAATAGAAAACAATTAAGAAATAAATGGGATCAATTAAGAGTAGATTGGAAAAACTGAAAGCAAGATTGCGAAGATCGAACTGATTATTAAATCAGTTGAGTGATTGGTTCAATAGTCCAATCGGAATCGAATTAATTTATTTAAATATACAATAAAATTATAAAAAATTTAATATATAATTTTAAATATATAAATTTAATTATTTTTAAACTAATATAATTTTAAATTTTACAATTTTACGTAATAATTTTTCATAATTTATCATTAAAAATTTACAAAATAAAATTTTTTAATTAACTCCAAAGTTCTAATAAAGAAATCAACAATAATACATTAATACTCATTATAGTAACAACAAAAAATCAAAATCAATAAAATTTCAACAATATCTTCTATAAATCAACTTATACATAGAGATTAATTTTACATTAATGAATAGCAATGAACTTAAACCTAAAAAATAGAAATTTATACAAAAACTCAAACCATCAACAACAAATAATTTAAAATCACAACAAATTTTAACAAAGACTTCAAATTAAGTATTCAGCAATAAAAAATTCATAATCCAAAAATAAAGAATCCAAAAACAGAGAAACTAAACAAAGAATCTAAATTCAATATTCAACAACCCAACTCAAAATACAATCCCAACTCAGAATCTAATACACAAACTCAGCTCAGAATCTTAGAAATTGCAACTGAAGAAGTTGTGAAAGGATAGTGATAGAGTGAACTTGAATAGAGAGTGAGCTCAGAAGAAGATCAGTTCGCGAGGGCAAGGCTCCGAGAAGAGATTCCACGAAGAGAGGGGACGCGCTTGAAGAAGATCGAGCAACCATTCGGTACCGACCAAAACAGAGCCGACTAGCAATAACCATTTGAGGCCGAACAACTATTTGCCATAGCGACACCAAGACCTCTGATCAGTTCATCGCACAACGTAAAAGATAGGAGGTTGAGGAGAAGAGGGCTGACTTCCGAAGGCAACGGCGACACCTTCTAGACGAGGAGAAGAGTTTGGTGACAACGGGGATGATGGACGCTCCGGCGCTGCGGCTGGCTATTGCTATTGAAGTTTCTAAGGTAAGATAGGTTTAGAGTTATTATTGGGTTGAGAGAGAGAGGGGAATCTATTATTTTTCTAGGGTTGAACCAAAAATCGTAAAAAAAAATCCAGTTCAAATGGTTCATCAATTAATCGTTGGTTTGACCAATTTTTTTACTGATTTTTTTTGTCAAATGGTTTTTTACTTCAATCGAATTGGCTAGAGAATTGATTTGATTAACTCGGTTGAACCGATCAGTTCAATTCAATTCTCATAACCGTGACTGTAAGTAATTGAAAAGGAATGAGACTAAAGTTGGATGAAATTCTGCTAAGAAAACAATTGATGCAAGTGAGTAATGGTGAGCTAAAAAATTAGCAATTAGTATCCTTAGTGTTAGTAAGTATTAATATTTTATATAGGTTATTTTAAAGGCTAAAAAATTTAGAAAAGAAAGAATTGATCTAGATTTTGAGGCTACATGGGATAGGATATTTCAAGAAATAGTTGTAACAGGAGAAGATGTTTGGACTCCATTTTTTAGGTTAGTTCCTTCTCCAATTAAAAAAGATACACAACTTGAAGATAGTGAAGATTCTAATAAAGAGCTTGAGTTTAGAGTTGCAAACATTAAAATAAAAAGAAGAAAAAACTTGACTAATGCTAATACTAACAAGAAAGTAAAGAAAGTTAGAGGTGCTCACAAACTGTCACACCAAATTGATAAACTTTGTGAAGATGTGGAACGTGGGAGCTCCAATAAGAATGATACTTTGGGACCTAGTATAACTCAATCAATAGAAGAATTGGATGCTATACTGGGTATAGATCTATTTGAAAAAATTTATATGTTTGCAACTCGACTTTTCTTGGACAAGAATAAGGAGAATAATTTGTTTACAAAGCTTTTTTAAAATTGTATTATATCTATTTTATAGACAATGAATTGTTCATTTTATTACATTCATTTGCTTGGATTTTTTATTGTTCTTTTTTATTGCGAATAAAAATTAAAATATTTTTATTTCTTGATATATTATTCTATTTTTTTAATCCTGTTATTCTTTCTTTTAATATTATTATTATATAATGTATTGAAATATGAAAATTGATTATGATCAAGAGGCAAAATTTGATTGAGTTTTAACTTCCATAGCATGCTTGGTCTTACAATATTATGATAAATATATTTGTAAATACTATGCATGACTTCTACACAAATAAAAAACAAATGACTTAAAGAGATATTACAAGGAAATGATAGTCGTTGTTGCAGCATGTTTAGGATGGAAAAAGATACTTTCAAAAGACTATGCGATGATTTGAAAATAAACTATAGTTTATATGTCTTAAGGAGAATAAGTGCGGTAGAAATGTTAGTAATGTTCCAATTCGTATTAGGAGATGAAAATTCAAATAAGTTAACTAAAAAGTGATTTCAATATTCTGGTAAAACAATAAGTTAAAAAATTGAAAAAGTACTACAAGCTATGTGCAAAATGTAAGAAGCGGAGTTTTCACGAATAAAATAATTTAAATGCCCAAATTAAGTTCCGAAAAGTTAGAATGAGAATTTGGAGATTTAAATATGATTTTTGGACTCAGTAGGTCTTTCCGAGTCAGAAAATGTGTTTTCTGCAAAAAACCGTGAAAAACTGTGAACCGGCAGTTAAACTGGTGAAACCGGTTTAAGTCTGTCCGGTTCTGTACGAGAAAAAGTGAAAACAGTCAAAAACCTTAGAAAAATATTAGAAATGAAAAACCGGGCGTTAGTGTTAAAGGTTTGGCCCAAAGTTGGACCGAATGAGCTAAAAATGCTAACGAGTTGGACCGGACTTAAGGTCCAACATATATAAGCTCATTAAATGAGCTTTTCAGCTCATTTCTTCCCCAAATGAAGAGAGGGCGCAGCTGCCATGAGAGGATAGGGAGAAGAAAGAATACTATTCACCTCCTCTTTCAAAACTCCGTAACTTTTGATCCGGAGCTCCGATTGACGAGCCGTTTGTGGCCACGCGAAGCTCTTGACGAGCTCTTCTTTTCTATATAAAGAAATCTGGTAAGATTTCTCTCTTCACGCTCCAGTTTTGTGCCCTAGAATTCTGCACGTTTTTGGGTTTGATTTCTTAGCAAGTTTTGTGGTTTTGCTTGTTTAGGTGATCTCTAGTAGCGGGTAATTGTTAGATTTTACTCCTAATCTCATTGGATAAGGTAAGATTTCACTGAATTTTGTGTTTAGTTGTTTTATGTTTCTTAGGTTTTGATTTTGGTGATATATGTGTTGTTAGTTTGAACTTTGGTGTTTGTTGGAGTTGGTTGAGGTTTTGGATCAAGTTTGGTGGTTTCGTTTTGGTGTTTAGGGCGTTTGGGAATCGGCCAAGGTATGGTTTCGGTTTTCTTTATGTAATATGTAATGTTTCTGGAAACTTAGGCTAGTTGACCCTAAGATAGGATTGAATGTTATTGGTGTATGAATATTTAAATGTGAATTGATGTTAATTGTTGGTTGTATTGGATTTGTGTGGTTGATGATGATTATTGGGAATTGTTGGTGTTAATGAGTATTGATGATATGAGTTGTGGATGAGGGTTGTTGATATGGTTGTTGAGTTGCTAAATGTTGAGGTATGATGAATTATGATGAATGGATGAACTTTGGTTATGTTGATGAAAGTGTTGCATGGTAATTGATGATTTGGAATGGGTGATAAATGGCTATATTGATGTTAGTCGTTGGATATAGGAGATTGATATTGAAATTGATGATAGAATAATGATTGTGAATGTTTTGGTTGGAAAATTGTTTGTAATTTTATATGTTTGAGAATTGAGGTTGAGAATGTTGAAGTGTGATGGAAAAATTGGTGTGAATGATGAATGGTAATCCAAAGGGGTAAATTGTGTTGTAATTGGAAGTTTGATCTTATTTGGTTGGATGTGGTTTGTGAAAGTTGGTAAATTGAGATATGTGAATTGGGTTGGGTTTAGAGTTGTTGAATGGCTTAGAGGTTTTTGAGATTGAGAAATGGTTGAAGTAGTATTTGGTATAAATTTTGGGTTGTTATGGTGTGGGTGATATGTGATTGATTTGGTTTTGGAGTGAGATTGGTTAAAAAATTGAGGTTATGAGGTTTTAGGTAAAAATAGATTTTTGGTGAACTTTGTCTGATTATAACTTTTGCCTCGGTTTTCAAAATCTGTTGAATTTGGTTTAGAATTAAAGATTATTGAAAACCCTTTGATTTGATATAAAGTTTGTAAGATTTGGAATTTTGTAGAGGAAAGTTATGATCATTCAAAGATTGGTGTCAAAATCTAAAATTCTGCAGAGTTGCAGAATTTTGTGATTTCTGGTATGTGCGTACGCATAGCCTTGTGTGCACGCACACACCAATGGAGTTTTACAACCTGTGCGCACGCACACGTTGGGAAGGTAAGTCTGTTGGGGGCGCTAGCAAAGCTTGTGCGAGTGAACAGACTTGTGAATTTTTGTACCTGTGCGTACGCACACTTTAAAAATTTGCCTGAGTGTGCGCACGCACACCCCTGTGCATACGCACACCCCCTGTTTCAAAAATTTAAAACTTCTTTTCAACTATTTCACCTTCCCAGCAAGCTTGTAAGCCTCTGTAACACCATTTTAAGACTCTTGGGCTCAATTTTGGATATTGGAACATGGAAAAGGTCCTAGGAGGTTTAGTTTGGGTTTACTTTGAAAAGTTAGCAAATGGAGGTTTAGGTTTCTGATGTATGGATGATGAGTTGGGTTGAGAGAGAAGGAAGAGTGGTGAAATTGGTGATTACTGATAACGACTTGAGGAACTGATGAACTAATGAGTTTGGAATGGAAAGTTATGAATTGAGGATGGTTGTGACGAGTATGAGTAGAAGTGTGTTTAGAGGAGTGGCCTCTAAGATTGAATATGTAATTATGATATGCATTGTTCTCCGTCGTAGGGGCTGTGGCAGTTTCCCGCCTACGTTCGGATGTGAGAGTTGAAGCTGGGTTTCTCACTCACTCATATTTCTCGCAACCAGAGGAAGGTGGTAGGGCACGCTCCCTCGGAATATTTTTCTCTGAAAGGAGAAGGTGGTAGGGCACTCATCCCTCGGAATTATTCCTCCTAAAAATACGATTTCTCTCTGATTGCAAAGTGGTAGGGCACTAACCCACGGAAATCGTGCGGCAACCAGAGGAAGGTGGTAGGGCACGCTCCCTCAGAATATTTCCCTCTGAAAGGAGAAGGTAGTAGGGCACTCATCCCTCGGAATTATTCCTCCTTATGCACAATAGAGAGACTGATCTGGGAGTTGTCGACCGAATTTTCTGTCGGGTTTGGCAATAACCGACATGTGATATCACAGCCAATAGGACAGACATGCATCATCTGCATCTTCTATATGTTTGGTTGCTTTGATTACTTGAGTTTTCCTAATTGTATAATATGCCTATTTGCTTCTTGAATTACTTGCTGTAAATGAATACTATCTGTGTTTTCCTTGTTTGCATTATCTGTGTTTGTCTGGTGCTGAGGAGATTAGGTAGGCGGTGGCGATGGGATCGCACGGAGGTTAGGTTGGCGATGGCTGTGGAATACACGGTGTGATTAGTATTAGTTAGAATTCCCCCTAAGTTTAGATAACCCGATTATGGTTTAAGTTCTTTATTTATTTATTTGCGTTAGGCTTGAATATTCTGTTTTGCGATGTGAAGTTCTAGGATTGCCCTTGGCGTCCCGGAGCCTTACATCTTATATATTGGGCACTGTTACCATATTGAGAACATCTGGTTCTCATTCCATACTTTGTTGTTATTTTTCAAACGCAGGTTGCAAATCCACCTCGGTGAGATTACGGATATGGTGGCAGAGCGGAGTATGGTTGCTCCTTTGTTTAATTCTATTTTATTTTGTCGTAGATAGTCTCACATCTCTTTGTATATTTATCTTTGTTGCCTTAGAGGCTTTATTTCTAGAAACTTTGAGACATAGGTTGTATAAGCTATTTTAAACTTCAAAACTCTATCGTAGTCTGTTTGAGCTAGTCGGCCTAAACTCCGCAGGTAATGGCTAGTCTTCTTTTGTATAATATATATATATATATATATATATATATATATATATATATTTACTTTGTTGATCTATTAATTAATACCTTGTACTTAATGAGCTTTATGGCTTATCCTTTCGTGCCGAATGTGTTTAGTTACCATGTACGAACGCTTCACGTATGTAATTCCGCATTATGCGACTTTGAGCTTTATTCCTTCATCGGGCTTCTAGATTATATTATTTCTTTCTATATAAATATGTATAAGCCCTATAATTGTCGTAACATTTGGTTAACCCTTGCTTTACGGCTAGAGGTAAGGCTTAGGTTAATTGGGGTGTTACACACTACAACATTTTGGGTCTATGGCCACGGTTTTTTTGGTCACGGTAAAAAACCGTGACCATAGACCCTCTATGGTCACGGTTTTTCAGCGTGACCAAAAAAAAAAGCTATGGTCACGGTTTTTTTGGAAAGGGTGACCATAGAGTATCTATGGTCACGGTTTTTTAAAAAAGGGTGGCCTAAAAGGGTCTATGGTCATGGTTTTGAGGGGTGACCTAAAGGGGTCTATGGTCATGGTTTTTTACAGTGACCAAAAAGGGTCTATAGTCACGGTTTTTCAAAAAAGGGTGACCTAAAAGGGTCTATGGTCACGGTTTTCGGGGGTGACCTAAAGGGGTCTATGGTCACGGTTTTGGGGGGTGGCCTAAAAGGGTCTATGGTCACGGTTTTGGGGTGACCTTAAAGGGTCTATGGTCACGGTTTTTTATAGTGACCAAAAAGGGTCTATGGTCACGGTTTTTCAAAAAAGGGTGACCTAAAAGGGTCTATGGTCACGGTTTTGGGGGGTGACCTAAAAGGGTCTATGGTCATGGTTTTGGGGGTGGCCTAAAAGGGTCTATGGTCACGGTTTTAGGGGTGACCTAAAGGTGTCTATGGTCACGGTTTTTTACAGTGACCAAAAAGGGTCTATGGTCACGGTTTTTCGGAAGGGTGACCTAAAAGGGTCTATGGTCACGGTTTTGGGGGTGACCTAAAGGGGTCTATGGTCACGGTTTTGGGGGTGACCTAAAAGGGTCTATGGTCACGGTTTTAGGGGTGACCTAAAGGTGTCTATGGTCACGGTTTTTTACAGTGACCAAAAAGGGTCTGTGGTCACGGTTTTTCGGAAGGGTGACCTAAAAGGGTCTATGGTCACGGTTTTGGGGGGTGACCTAAAAGGGTCTATGGTCACGATTTTTTGAAAGGGTGACCTAAAAGGATCTATGGTCATGGTTTTGAGGGGTGATCTAAAATGGTCTATGATAACGATTTTGAGAGTTAATCTAAAAAGATCTATAGTCACAGTTTTAATCATTTGAATTTAAATTAATTAAGATTTTATATATTTTTTATAATTTTAAATATTTTATATATTTAAAATTTAAAAATTTTAATAATTAAAATTTAATAAAAATTTCATGTGATTAAAATATTAAAATTTTAAATCTAATTTTATATATAAAAAATTAAGTTGAAAGAATTAAAATTAAGAAAGAATTGTACAATCTAATTTAAGTAACTTTTATTATGAAAAAAAATTATGACTTATTTTATTAATATGAACTTCTTATTTTTAGAAATTAATCAATTAAGAATAATTAAATTAGTTTTATTAATATTTAGAGTTAAGTTAATTACAATTCTTATGTAATTTCTATAATTGGTTATTTCATATAATTGAAATTAAAATTCAGTACTAGAAATATTATATAATTTAATTTAAAAAATTTGTAATATGATTACTATTGCTGTTTGGCTGCTGCTGAGGTTTTCTACTATCACTGAGGTTGCTACTTTAATTCTGATGCACTTCGTCCCTGCCCCTGCTCACCGTTGTCGTTTGTTCTACCGCTGCTTTTGATTTTTGCAGACGCCAAAGCCTCTGCCACAGAGTATTGCTGTTGGAATCGCCGAAAACCCTTACTGTCTAGGCTAGCATTGTTGATCTATTCTGCCTTCCCCTGGTAGGATTGAATTATGTTCTGTGTCACTATCTTGTTTGCTGCTGCCTTGATGATAATCTGCTTCATTTTTTTTATTTTCTTGCGTCGCCATTGAAGAAGAGAGGGAGAAGAGAACGCAGGCCAGTGACTAGTTGTAAGATAAAAACCAAATTGAGCTTTAGGGTTTTATTAAGTTGTAATCTGATAACTTTAAATCTGATAGCTTTAATGTTTTAATGTACCCCTTCACTTTTTGCTTGCTGTGTTAGTTGTTTCTTGCTGGATTTATTTAACTTTTTTCTTTGCTGCTGGTTGCTGTGTATTTCAAATCTTGCTGCTATGTTGCTAGTTTATCATTTCTATCTTGGATGATTGTTCTTTCGGTGGATAGGACATTAACTGACATGATTTGATTGTTAACATTAATATTTACAGCAAAATATATAATATTACTTAGCATGTTTAGTGATAAATATCCAACTATCTTTATATTAAGCATAAGCCTAATCTAATTAATTAATTTCCAGCAAAATAAGGTTTATAGTTTCTATTTGGATATCATCTTGGGTTTGTGCTTTATAGTTTTTCCTTTGCATTCTTCCTTGACTTTGATTGGTAGTCCAGTTAACTTTTCAATATTGATCCTCTGTTTTTTGTTTTATCCAAAGTAGTTAATGAACCACTTGAAAGCATATATGTGGATCTTGGCTTTAGGGGAAATACCTTGGCAGAAGGTGAAACTAAAAATTTCAATACCATACTTAATTTGATGCATTCTTAAAAGTTTCAAATAATCTGATCTAGTTTGATTTGTTTATTTATTGTTGTGTGGTTTTGAATGAAGGTCTGGTGGTGAGCATATGTCTTGGTGGTGCGTTAATTAGAAGTCTATTCAGTGGCTGGATTGCTGATGCAGATGAGCATTGTAGGGCTTTCCAGAGTAAATTTTTGCATGAAATTTCTCATTCCAAATTTACCAAAGAAATATATATGGGGACTACTAAATCATTTTGATTTCACTCAATCAAAACACGTCACTTTATAAATGTCATGTAGATGATATGATATCACTATTTTTTGTCTTAATGATAGATTAGGAATTTTAATTTTATTTATTTTTCAGAGGTAATGCATCAACTTTATTTATGTGATTAGTATGTAAAAATTTTAAATATTTTTGTATCTATTTTCTTTGATTTTTCAAATAGCTCTGTGTTTTCCAAGATATTTTATAATTATTGATATGTAAAATCTTCAATTGCTAAATTGCAAATATTTTCTAGAACATGCTTGATTATGTCTCATTTTAAGACTGATTATTTTCAGGAAGTTTAAAATAGAAATTATTTTGTATTTTATATTAATTTAGGATTAATATTTGTTAATTGATTATTTTGTTTATCTACTCTTGAATGTTCTTTACAAGGAATTTTTTGTTTTGTTTTGTATACAAGATAATTTTTTTGGACTGGTAAAGACAAAAGGAGTTGAGTAGATGTTGTGACACCCTCTATAAGATGGGATGAGTTTTATAATGAGCTTGGTTATCTAAATGTATTATTTTGATGTGTTCTTTACTTTTTGATAAGAGACTTTATCCGATATTATATGTAATGGATAAATTACACCCTATTTTGATTAGTGTTGTAATGAATATCTAAATTTTAATGAAACTTCTATGATTTGGATTTATCAAATTTTTTATTTTTAGATTTATTTTGTGATTATCATCATTTTGGGATGTGATTATGCTTTAAAAAAATTAAAAATAGGATGACCATATATAAGCTAACCGTGACCATAGATAAGCTATGGCCACGGTGAAAACCGTGACCATAGATAAGGCTATGGTCACGGTCAAGGTGGGGTGACCATAGAGGCTATGGTCACGGCGAAAAATCGTGACCATAGCCTTAGTAGCTATGGTCACGGTTTTAGGTGGGGTGACCATAGAGGCTATGGTCACGGCCAAAACCGTGAACATAGATAAGGCTATGGTCACGGTTTTGATGAGGGGTGACCATAGAGGCTATGATCACGGCCAAAACCGTGACCATAGATAAGGCTATGGTCACAGTTTAATGAGGGGTGACCATAGCTAAGGCTATGGTCACGGTTTTTGGTGGGGTGACCATATAGGCTTTGGTCACGGCCAAAACCGTGACCATAGATAAGGCTATGGTCACGGTTTTTGGTGGGGTGACCATAGAGGCTTTGGTCACGGCCAAAACCGTGACCATAGATAAGGCTATGGTCACGGTTTTATGAAGGGGTGACCATAGAGGCTATGGTCACGGTGAAAACTGTGACCATAGGTAAGGCTATGGTCACGGTTTTATCACGTGACCATAGATTAACCTATGGTCACGGTAAAAAAACGTGGCCTAAAGTGCCAGAATTTGAACATTACAACCGTGACCATAGAAACCGTGACCATAGATAAAAAAACCGTGACCATAGGTCTATGGCCACGAGAGAATAGGCCACGGCAGAAAAACCGTGACCATAGGTCAAAAACCGTGACCATAGACCTATGGTCACCCTTTTCACTAGCTATGGTTACGGTTTTTCACCGTGACCATAGACTTTTTTTTTTGTAGTGACAAAATGGCCATAGACATTATATAATCAAAGGATCGTGATTTTAAAGTGTTGATATTAGTCTCCCTTTAAGATAATTTATTTATATATTATTTGCTTTGAAAAATATACAAAATAATTTCTAAAAAAAATATTATCTATCATTGATATGTGTTAGTAATAGATTTTCTTCATATTATTTGTGAAATTGATTCTCTAATTCTGTTAATTATAGGATGCAATAGGTGATAGTGATATAGATGGAACTCACGTGTCAGTGATTATGTCTGCTAAAAACCAAATTCGATTTATTGGCAAAAAGAAAATTCCAACCCAAAATGTTATTGTTACATGTAATTTTGATATGAAATTTATTTTTACTCTGGTGGATTGGAAAAGGACAGGTTATGACACAAGAGTATTTTATACGCAATTGATACACAAGCATTCAGGCCTCTTATTCACCCTTGAAAGAGCCACACAAGCATGCACACAAGAAATTTTTAAAGAATTTAACAAACATAAATAAGATTGAAGTATTTAATTATTAGAAAGAAAAAGGCTCCGAATATTGAATAATTATCTGTTAATAACTTAATATCCAAAACTATCATGTGCACATTTGCTTGCCCAAATTCACTGCCATGTTTGTAACATATCCATATACTTCGAACTTCTCATAAGCATCATTTTGAGTCCAAATTGGCATTCCATTTTTAGACTCCTTTCTAGTCGTCTCGAATATACTTTGAACCACTGGTGGTAGCTCCGCCACATGGTTGATAAGCTTAATCTTATTTTTAGCTATCGTTCTCATCACGAACATTCTAACCTCCTCAAGTAGAGAGATGATAGGCTTGGCCCCTTGCTTTTTTAATTCGTGCATTAAATACCTCACATGCATTATTGCAAATGTTGTCAAATTTTGGGTATAAAACCCCGATTAAACGAAAATTAAATAAATAATTAATGAAATAATGGCCGTCGGGGCAAAAAAATCTAGAATCATAATTTAGAAATTTAAATGTGATATTTGGATCCGGAGAATTTTTTCGAGTGAAAAAATATACTTTTCTGCGAAAAATGCGTAAGGATGCGTATTGGAAATTTAACTGACAGTACTGGTTTAGACTGTCTGATACTGTGAGTGAGAAAAGAAATTATGAGTTTGAGAGATTAAGAAAGTAGAATTGATGATTTGGGAAAGTAAAAATAATTAAAATACGAATTAAAATACTAATCTTAAAGGTTTTGTCCCAAAGTTGGACCAACGGGTTAAATCGAGTGAACTGGACCCCAGTGAGCCCAAGCCCACATATATAAGCCTTCAAATTAATGCATTTCAGCATTATTCACCCCATTCTTGAGTGCTCCACGCTGAAAATAAGAGAAGGAGTGAAGAGAGTGTGAAAGCACTGAAACCCTAATCCCATTTGATCTTCAATCCACTATAACTTTCTCTCTGAAACTTCGATTAACGAGCCGTTTGCGGCTACACAAAACTCTTGTTGAGCTCTTCAACTCTCTCTAAGAAATGTGGTAAGCCTCTCGGGTATGCGAAATTGTTACTCTGAGGTTGTAAAATTTGTTGTTCGTTCTCTCCCTGGCAATGGCGCCAATAACTGGTGCACAATACCATGGTCCAAACATAACTTCACAACTTCGCACAACTAACCAGCAAGTGCACTGGGTCGTCCAAGTAATAAAACCTTACGTGAGTAAGGGTCGATCCCACGGAGATTGTTGGTATGAAGCAAGCTATGGTCATCTTGTATATCTCAGTCAGGCGGATATCAAATGGTTATGGAGTTTTCGAATAATAATAATAAATAAATAGAAAATAAAGATAGAAATACTTATGTATATCATTGGTGAGAATTTCAGATAAGCGTATAGAGATGCTTTCGTTCCTCTGACTCTCTGCTTTCCCGCTGTCTTCATCCAATCAGTCTTACCCCTTTCCATGGCAAGCTTTCTGTAAGGGCATCACCGTTGTCAATGGCTACATCCCATCCTCTCTTGTGAAAATGGTCCAAATGCTCTGTCACGGCATGGCTAATCATCTGGAGGTTCTCAATCATACTGGAATAGGATTCATCTCCTTTTGCGTCTGTCACTACGCCCAGCACTCGCGAGTTTGAAGTTCGTCACAGCCATCCCTTCCCGGATCCTACTCGGAATACCACAGACAATGTTTAGACTTTTCGGATCTCAGGAATGGCCATCCATGGGTTCTAACTTATACCACGAAGACACTAATAACTCGGACTCGGTCCCCTGTATTAGATATCCAAGAGATATTCATTCTAGCTTGTTTGCATGTAGAACGGAAGTGTTTGTCAGGCACGTGTTCATAAGTGAGAATGATGATGAGTGTCACATAATCATCACATTCATCATGTTCTTGGGAACGAATGGATATCTTAGAAGCGGAATAAGTTGAATTGAATGGAAAAATAGTAGTACTTTGCATTAAATCATGAGGAACAGCAGAGCTCCACACCTTAATCTATGGAGTGCAGAAACTCTACCGTTGAAAATACATAAGTGAAAGGTTCAGGCATGGCCGAATGGCCAGCCCCCAAACGTGATCAATAGATCAAACGATAATCCAAAGATCATCTAAAATCATAAGATTTCTAAAAGACTAGTAAAAAGTTCTATTTATACTAAACTAGTTACTAGGATTTACAGAAATAAGTAATTGATGCATAAATCCACTTCCGGGGCCCACTTGGTGTGTGCTTGGGCTGAGCTTGAAATTTACACGTGCAGAGGCTTCTTCTGGAGTTGAACGCCAAGTTGTAACGTGTTTTTGGCGTTCAACTCTGGTTCGTGACGTGTTTCTGGCGTTTAACTCCAGACTGCAGCGTAGAACTGGCATTCAACGCCCTTTTGCATCATCTAAACTCGGCCAAAGTATGAACTATTATATATTGCTGGAAAGCCCTGAATGTCTACTTTCCAACACAATTAGAAGCGCGCCATTTTGAGTTTTGTAGCTCCAGAAAATCCACTTTGAGTGCAAGGAGGTCAGAATCCAACAGCATCAGCAGTCCTTCTTCAACCTTTGAATCTGATTTTTGCTCAAGTTCCTCAATTTCAGCCAGAAAATACCTGAAATCACAGAAAAATACACAAACTCATAGTAAAGTCCATAAATGTGAATTTAACATAAAAACTAATAAAAATATCCCTAAAAGTAACTAGATCCTACTAAAAACATACTAAAAACAATGCCAAAAGGCGTATAAATTATCCACTCATCACAACACCAAACTTAAATTGTTGCTTGTCCCCAAGAAACTGAAAATCAAATAGGATAAAAAGAAGATAATATACTATAAATTCTAAACTATCAATGAAACATAGCTCCAATCAGATGAGCAGGACTTGTAGCTTTTTGCCTCTTGAATAGTTTTGGCATCTCACTTTATCCATTGAGGTTCAGAATGATTGGCATCTATAGGAACTCAGAGTTCAGATAGTGTTATTGATTCTCCTAGTTAAGTATGTTGATTCTTGAACACAGCTACTTTATGAGTCTTGGCCGTGGCCCTAAGCACTTTGTTTTCTAGTATTACCACCGGATACATAAATGCCACAGACACATAATTGGGTGAACTTTTTCAGATTGTGACTCAGCTTTGCTAAAGCCCCCAATTAGAGGTGTCCAGGGTTCTTAAGCACACTCTTCTTTTGCTTTGGACCTTGACTTTAACCGCTCAGTCTCAAATTTTCACTTGACACCTTCACGCCACAAGCACATGGTTAGGGACAGCTTGGTTTAGCCGCTTAGGCCAGGATTTTATTTCTTTAGGCCCTCCTATCCACTGATGCTCAAAGCCTTGGGATCCTTTTTATTACCCTTGCCTTTTGGTTTTAAGGGTTATTGGCTTTTTGCTCTTGCTTTTTGGTTTTAAGAGCTTTTGGCTTTTTCTGCTTGCTTTTTCTTTTTCTATATTTTTTTTATTTTTTTTGAATTTTTTTTCTGCAAGCTTTTGTATTCACTACTTTTTCTTGCTTCAAGAATCATTTTTATGATTTTTCAGATTATCAAATAACATGTCTCCTTGTCATCATTCTTTCAAGAGCCAACATATTTAACATTCATGAACAACAACTTCAAAAGACATATGTACTGTTCAAGCATTCATTCAGAAAACAAAAAGTATTGTCACCACATCAATATAATTAAACTAAGTTCAAGGATAAATTCGAAACTCATGTACTTCTTGTTCTTTTGAATTAAAACATTTTTCATTTAAGAGAGGTGATGGATTCATAGGACATTCATAACTTTAAGACAAAGTTACTAAATACTAATGATCATGTAATAAGACACAAACATGGATAAGCACTTAACATAAAGAAAACGAAAAACAGAGAATGTAAGAACAAGGAATGAGTCCACCTTAGTGATGGTGGCGTTTTCTCCTTGAGGAACCAATGATGTCCTTGAGCTCTTCTATCTCTCTTTCTTGTCTTTGTTGCTCCTCCCTCATTGCTTTTTGATCTTCTCTAATTTCATGAAGGATGATGGAGTGCTCTTGATGTTCCACCCTTAATTGTCCCATGTTGGAACTTAATTCTCCTAGAGAGGTGTTGATTTGCTCCCAAAAATTCTGTGGAGGAAAGTGCATCCCTTGAGGTATCTTAGGGATTTCTTGATGGTGAGCTTCCTCATGCGTTTCTTGAGCTCCATGAGTGGGCTCTCTCGTTTGCTCCATCCTTTTCTTAGTGATGGGTTTCTCTTCCTCAATGGGAATGTCTCCTTCTATGAAAGCTCCAGCTGAGTAACATAGATGGCAAATAAGATGAGGGAAAGCTAGCCTTGCCAAGGGGGAGGACTTTTCGGCTATTTTGTAGAGTTCAAGGGAGATGACTTCATGAACTTCTACTTTCTCACCAATCATGATGCTATGAATCATGATGGCCCAATCCACAGTAACTTCAGATCGGTTGCTAGTGGGGATGATGGAGCGTTGGATGAACTCCAACCATCCTCTAGCCACAGGCTTGAGGTCCAGTCTTCTAAGTTGAACTGGTTTGCCTTTTGAGTCAATCTTCCATTGAGCTCCTTCCACACATATGTTCGTGAGGACTTCGTCCAACCTTTGATCAAAATTGACCCTTCTAGTGTAGGGGCGTGCATCTCCTTGCATCATAGGCAAGTCAAACGCCAACCTCATATTTTCCGGACTAAAATCTAAGTATTTCCCCCGAACCATGGTGAGATAATTCTTTGGGTTTGGGTTCTTACTTTGATCATAGTTCTTAGTGATCCATGCATTGGCATAGAACTCTTGAACCATTAGGATGCCGACTTGTTGGATGGGGTTTGTTAGAACTTTCTAACCTCTTCTTTGGATTTCATGTCGGATCTCTGGATACTCATTTCTCTTGAGCTTGAAAGGGACCTCGGGGATCACCTTCTTCTTGGCCACAACATCATAGAAGTGGTCTTGATGAGCTTTAGAGATAAATCTTTCCATCTCCCATGACTCGGAGGTGGAAGCTTTTGTCTTCCCTTTCCCTTTTCTAGAGGATTCTCCGGTCTTGGGTGCCATCAATGGTAATGGAAAAACAAAAAGCTTATGCTTTTACCACACCAAACTTAGAATATTGCTCGCCCTCGAGCAAGAGAAGAAAGAATAGATGAAGAAGAAGAAGAAAATATGGAGGAGAGGAGGGAGAGGTGTATTCGGCCAAGAAGGGGAAAAGAGGGTTGTGTTGTGTGAAAATGAGGAAGAATGGAGGGCTTTATATAGGGATGGGAGGGGGGTTAGTTTCGGCCATATAGGGTGGGTTTGGGTGGAAAATTAATTTTGAATTTTGAAGGTAGGTGGAGTTTATGAGGTAGGTTTATGGGGAAGAGTGGATGGATGTGAGTGGTGAAGTGGTGATAGGGAAGAAAGATTGAGGTGATTGGTGAAGAGTTTTGGGGAAGAGTGTTTATTGGGAAGAGAGGATGAACATTGAGAAGAGGGAAGAGAGTGAGTGGTGGTAGGTGGGGATCCTGTGGAGTCCACAGATGCTGAGTTGATCCTGTGGGATCCACAGATCCTGAGGTGTCAAGGAGTTGCATCCCTGCACCAATTAGGCATGTAAAATGCCTTTGCATGTAATTATGGCATTTAAACGCCGAATTGATGCTTGTTCTGGGCGTTCAGCGCCCAGATGCAGCATATTTCTGGCGTTGAACGCCAGCTAGATGCTTGTTTCTGGCGTTCAGCGCCAGCTCTTCCTTAGTGTGCATTTCTGGCGTCTGAACGCCAGTATGCTGCTTGTTTCTGGCGTTCAACGCCAGATCCATGCTCTGTTCTGGCGTTGAACGCCAGCCAGATGCTCCTTACTGGCGTTTAAACGCCAGTAAGATCCTCCTCCAGGGTGTGATTTTTCTTCTGCTATTTTTGATTCCGTTTTCAATTTTTATATTTATTTTGTGACTCCACATGATCATGAACCTAATAAAACATGAAATAACAATAAAAATAAATTAAAATTAGATAAATAAAAATTGGGTTGCCTCCCAACAAGCGCTTCTTTAATGTCAATAGCTTGACAGTGGGCTCTCATGAAGCCTCACAGATGTTCAGAGTATTGTTGAGACTTACCAACACCAAACTTAGAGTTTGGATATGGGAGTTCAACACCAAACTTAGAGTTTGGTTGTGGCCTCCCAACACCAAACTTAGAGTTTAACTGTGGGGGCTCTGGTTGACTCTGTTTTGAGAGAAGCTTACTGTGCCTCTTTTCCATGTTTACAGAAGGATGTCCTTGAGTTTTAAACTCAAGGGAGTCCTCATTCAATTGAAGGACTAGTTCACCTCTGTTAACATCAATCACAGCTCTTGCTGTGGCTAGGAATGGTCTTCCAAGGATGATGGATTCATCCTCATCCTTCCCAGTATCTAGGATTATGAAATCAGCAGGGATGTAAAGGCCTTCAACCTTTACTAATATGTCCTCTACTTGTCCATAAGCCTGTTTTCTGGAATTGTCTGCCATCTCTAATGAGATTTTAGCAGCTTGTACCTCAAAGATTCCCAGTTTCTCCATTACAGAGAGTGGCATGAGGTTTATTCCTGACCCAAGATCACATAGAGCCTTCTCAAAGGTCATGGTGCCTATGGTACAAGGTATTAGGAACTTTCCAGGATCCTGTTTCTTCTGAGGCAATCTCAGTTGATCCAATGCATTTAGTTCATTGGTGAACAGGGGAGGTTCATCTCCCCAAATCTCTTTACCAAATAAATTGGCATTCAGCTTCATGATTGCACCAAGGAACTTGGCAACTTGCTCTTCAGTAACATCCTCATTCTCTTCAGAAGAAGAATACTCATCAGAGCTCATGAAGGGCGTAAGGAGGTTCAATGGAATCTCTATGGTCTCTAGATGAGCCTCAGAGTCCTTTGGTTCCTCAGAGGGAAACTCCTTATTGATCACTGGACGTCCCAGGAGGTCTTCCTCTTTGGGATTCACGTCCTCCCCTTCCTTCTTGGATTCGGCCATGATGGTTATATCAATGGCCTTGCACTCTCCTTTTGGATTTTTTTCTGTATTGCTTGGGAGAGCATTAGGAGGGGTTTCAGTGATCTTTTTACTCAGCTGGCCCACTTGTACCTCCAAATTTCTAATGGAGGACCTTGTTTCATTCATGAAACTCAGAGTGGCCTTAGATAGATCAGAGACTAAGTTTGCTAAATTAGAGGTATTTTGTTCAGAGTTCTCTGTCTGTTGCTGAGTGGATGATGGAAAAGGCTTGCTATTGCTAAACCTGCTTCTTCCACCATTATTAAAGCCTTGTTGAGGCTTTTGTTGATCCTTCCATGAGAGATTTGGGTGATTTCTCCATGAAGGATTATAGGTGTTTCCATATGGTTCACCCATGTAATTCACCACTGCTATTGCAGGGTTTTCAGGATCATAAGCTTCTTCTTCAGAAGATGCCTCTTGAGTATTGTTGGATGCAGCTTGCATTCCATTCAGACTCTGAGAAATCATATTGACTTGCTGAGTCAATATTTTATTCTGAGCCAATATGGCATTCAAAGTATCAATTTCAAGAACTCCCTTCTTCTGAGGCGTCCCATTACTCACAGGATTCCTCTCAGAAGTGTACATAAACTGGTTATTAGCAACCATGTCAATGAGTTCTTGAGCTTCTGCAGGCGTTTTCTTTAGGTGAATAGATCCACCTGCAGAAGTATCCAATGACATCTTAGCTAATTCAGACAGACCATCATAGAATATATCCAATATGGTCCATTCTGAAAGCATGTCAGAAGGATACTTTTTGGTCAGTTGCTTGTATCTCTCCCAAGCTTCATAGAGGGATTCACCTTCTTTCTGTCTGAAGGTTTGAACATCCACTCTAAGCTTACTAAGCTTTTGAGGAGGAAAGAACTTGGCTAAGAAAGCCGTGACCAGCTTATCCCAAGAGTTCAGGCTATCTTTAGGTTGAGAATCCAACCATATTCTAGCTCTGTCTCTTACAGCAAACGGGAAAAGCATGAGCGTGTAGACTTCAGGATCTACTCCATTAGTCTTAACAGTATCACAGATCTACAAGAATTCAGTTAAGAACTGAAAATGATCTTCAGATGGAAGTCCATGAAACTTGCAGTTTTGTTGCATCAGAGAAACTAATTGAGGTTTCAGCTCAAAATTGTTTGCTCCAATGGTAGGGATGGAGATGCTTCTTCCATGTAAATTGGAATTAGGTGCAGTAAAGTCACCAAGCATCCTCCTTGCATTATTATTATTTTCGGCTGCCATTTCCTCTTCCTGTTCGAAAATTTCTGTAAGGTTATCTCTGGATTATTGTATTTTAGCTTCTCTTAGTTTTCTCTTCAGAGTCCTTTCAGGTTCAGGGTCTGCTTCAACAAGAATGTTCTTGTCCTTGCTCCTGCTCATATGAAAAAGAGGGAATAGAAAAATAATAATAATAGGGATCCTTTTTACCCAGGTATAGAGGTTCCCCTGTGTGAGTAGAAGAAGAAAAGAATGTAATGTAAAGAAGGGAAGAAGAGAAAATTCGAACACAGATGGAAGAGGGGGTTCGAATTTGGGTGAGATGAAGTGTTAGTAGATGAATAAATAAATAGAAGGAGATGAGAGAGAAAGAGGATTTTCGAAAATAAAATTTTGAAAAGGGGTTAGTGATTTTCGAAAATTAGGAATGAAAGCAAATTAAAATTAAAAATTGAAACAATTAGTTAATTAAAAAGAATTTTTGAAAAAGAGGGAAGAGATTTTCGAAAATTAGAGAAAGAGAGTTAGTTAGGTAGTTTTGAAAAAGATGAGAAACAAACAAAAAGTCAATTAGTTAGTTGAAAAAGATTTGAAAATCAATTTTGAAAAGATAAGAAGATAAGAAGTTAGAAAAGGTATTTGAAAATCAAATTTTTGAAAAAGATCCGATTTTAAAAAAAAAGATATGATTAGAATTAGTTTTGAAAAAGATTTTATTTTTAAAATCACAATTAATGACTTGGTTCCCAAGAAATCACAAGATATGATTCTAGAACTTAAAGTTTGAATCTTTCTTAATAAGCAAGTAACAAACTTGAAATTTTTGAATCAAAACATTAATTGTTGATGATATTTTTGAAAATATGATAAAATTAAGAAAAAGATTTTGAAAATATTTTGAAAAAGATTTTTGAAATTTCCGAAAAGAAATAATAAAAAATGGAAAAGATATGATTTTTTTTAAAAAGATTTGAAAAAGATAAGATTTTTAAATTGAAAATTTGATTTGACTCATAAGAAACAACTAAGTTTTAAAAAGTTTTGAAAAAGTCAACTCAAATTTTCGAAATTTATGAGTGAAAAAGGAAAAGATATTTTTTTTATTTTTGAATTTTTAATGATGAAAGAGAAAAACATGAAAATGATGCAATGCATGAAAATTTTGGATCAAAACAATGAATGCATGCAAGAATGCTATGAATTCAAGATGAACACCAAGAACACTTTGAAGATCATGATGAACATCAAGAACTTATTTTTGAAAATTTTATATGCAAAGAAAACATGCAAGACACCAAACTTAGAAATTTTTCATGTTCAGACACTATGAATGTAAAAATGCACATGAAAAACAAGAAAAGACACAAAACAAGAAAACATCAAGATCAAACAAGAAGACTTACTAAGAACAACATGAAGATCATGAAGAACACTATGAATGCATGAATTTTTCGAAAATTGTATGCAAACTTTAAAACATGCAATTGACACCAAACTTAAAATTGACTCAAGACTCAAACAAGAAATATGAAATATTTTTTTTTATTTTTATGATTTTCTAATTTTTTTGGTATTTTTCGAAAATTAATTTGAAAAAGAAAAATAAGGATTCTAAAATTTTTAATATGAATTCCAGGAATCTTGCACTCTTAGTCTAAAGTCTCAATCCAGGAATTAGACATGGCTCACTAGCCAGCCAAGCTTTCAATGAAAGCTCCGGTCCAAAACACTAGACATGGCTAATGGCCAGCCAAGCTTCAGCATGTAAATCAGACATTCATCAGCTAAGTCATCAAATTAACTTGCCTCTATGCTGATGGTTTGGAAGCCTCAGTCCAAAAGAATTTAGACATGGCTTTACAGCCAGCCAGGCTTCAACATGCTTCATGAAACTCTAGAATTCATTCTTAAAATTTCTGAAATAATTTTCGAAAACAGATGAGAAATTTTTGAAACATTTTTGAAATATTTTTTTTTTGAAAATTAAAAAAAAAAGAAAATCACCTAATCTAAGCAACAAGATGAACCGTCAGTTGTCCAAACTCGAACAATCTCTGGCAACGGCGCCAAAAACTTGGTATGCGAAATTGTTACTCTGAGGTTGTAAAATTTGTTGTTCGCTCTCTCCCTGGCAATGACGCCAATAACTGGTGCACAATACCATGGTCCAAACATAACTTCACAAATTCGCACAACTAACCAGCAAGTGCACTGGGTCGTCCAAGTAATAAAACCTTACGTGAGTAAGGGTCGATCCCACGGAGATTATTGGTATGAAGCAAGCTATGGTCATCTTGTATATCTCAGTCAGGCGGATATCAAATGGTTATGGAGTTTTCAAATAATAATAATAAATAAATAGAAAATAAAGATATAAATACTTATGTATATCATTGGTGAGAATTTCAGATAAGCGTATAGAGATGCTTTCGTTCCTCTGACTCTCTGCTTTTCCGCTGTCTTCATCCAATTAGTCTTACCCCTTTCCATAGCAAGCTTTCTGTAAGGGTATCACCGTTGTCAATGGCTACATCCCATCCTCTCTTGTGAAAATGGTCCAAATGCTCTGTCACGGCATGGCTAATCATCTGGAGGTTCTCGATCATACTAGAATAGGATTCACCCTCCTTTTGCGTCTGTCACTACGCCCAGCACTCGCGAGTTTGAAGTTCGTCACAGCCATCCCTTCCCAAATCCTACTCGGAATACCATAGACAAGGTTTAGACTTTCCAGATCTCAGGAATGGCCATCCATGGGTTCTAACTTATACCACGAAGACACTAATAACTCGGACTCGGTTCCCTGTATTAGATATCCAAGAGATATTCATTCTAGCTTGTTTGCATGTAGAACGGAAGTGTTTGTCAGGCACGTGTTCATAAGTGAGAATGATGATGAGCGTCACATAATCATCACATTCATCATGTTCTTGGGAACGAATGAATATCTTAGAAGCGGAATAAGTTGAATTGAATGGAAAAACAATAGTACTTTACATTAAATCATGAGGAACAACAGAGCTCCACACCTTAATCTATGGAGTGCAGAAACTCTACCGTTGAAAATACATAAGTGAAAGGTTCAGGCATGGCCGAATGGCCAGCCCCCAAACGTGATCAATAGATCAAACGATAATCCAAAGATCATCTAAAATCATAAGATTTCTAAAAGACTAGTAAAAAGTTCTATTTATACTAAACTAGTTACTAGGGTTTACAGAAATAAGTAATTGATGCATAAATCCACTTTCGGGGCCCACTTAGTGTGTGCTTGGGCTGAGCTTGAAGTTTACACGTGCAGAGGCTTCTTCTGGAGTTGAACGCCAAGTTGTAACATATTTTTGGCGTTCAACTCTGGTTCGTGACGTGTTTCTGGCGTTTAACTCCAGACTGCAGCGTAGAACTGGCGTTCAATGCCCTTTTGCGTCGTCTAAACTCGGCCAAAGTATGGACTATTATATATTGCTGGAAAGCTCTGGATGTCTACTTTCCAACACAATTGGAATCACGCCATTTTGAGTTCTGTAGCTCCAGAAAATCCACTTTGAGTGTAGGGAGGTCAGAATCCAACAGCATCAGCAGTCCTTCTTCAACCTCTGAATCTGATTTTTGCTCAAGTCCCTCAATTTCAGCCAGAAAATACCTGAAATCACAGAAAAACACACAAACTCATAGTAAAGTTCAGAAATGTGAATTTAACATAAAAACTAATAAAAACATCCCTAAAAGTAACTAGATCCTACTAAAAACATACTAAAAATAATGCCAAAAAGCGTATAAATTATCCACTCATCACACTCCCTCACCAATCTCTAGTTTTGATTTTGGTGTAAAAATCACATTTTTGGCTTGTGTGTTCATGGAATTTAGTGATTCTTGTGTTTAAGGGGAGCTCTAGCTTGAGTTCTAACTAGATATCATCACCAATTTCAATGGGTAAAGGTAAGATCCACTTCTCCCATTTGTTTGTGAGGTTTTATGAAACCCTAGAGTTTGAGTATTGTGTATGTTATGTCAAATTAGTGTAGATTGAGTGCTTGAGGCATTGAATTGAGCATTGGTAGTGTTTGAGCTTGGCGGAGGTGAATTTGGAACTTAGACTTGGTGGACTTCAAGTTTGAGATTTTGGTTTTGACGTCATTAAGGTACGGTTTAAGTTTTATTTAAGTACCACGTAATGTGATATGAAGTCCTACGCTAGATGCTCCTCAGAATAGGATTGAAATGTATGAATGGATGGAATTAAATTATCGTAAGTAATGAATTATTGGATTTGACTTTTATATGGTGGTTGGTTATTTAGTTGATCCTTTGAATTGTTTGATGCATTGAGATGTGATTGATGTTATGAGGTCATTAAATTAAAATTTATAAATTTATGAATTGATGAATGTTGGGACGAAGGTCGTCAGTCTTGGGCCAGAGGCCATGCAAGGTAAGTTCGGGTAAGTTTTGATAAAATAAAATAAGTGAATTGATGTGATTGTGAATGGTGTAATTATGATTATGATGGTGACAATGAATATAGAATGAGTAATGTTTGGAAATTAGTGTTAAATGTTTGAGGCGTGTTTGAATTGGAAAATTGTCGAGAATGATAATTAATGGATGATATGGTGTTGTGTGGATTAGATATGATATGATTTGAGAATTGTATGGAAATAAAGATAGTGGTTTTGGGTGTCAATTTCAAGGGGATTGAGAATTGGTATAAAATTGAAAGTGCAGAATTTTTGGTAAAAATAGATTTTTAGCCAACTTCAATGAGCACAAACTCAGTTTTTGGAGTTGAAAATTTAATAAAAATAGATTTTTATAAAAGTTTATTCAACGAACTTTCCAATGGTTCAAGAATGGTTGAAAAATGAATTTTGTAGAATAAGTTATGAGATTTCAAAGTTTGAGGTGAAAAACTGAATTTCTACACCATAGCATCTTTCTAAAAACTAATAAACATGTGTATGCGGACGAGGACTGCGTACGTGACTTTGGAAAATTTTACACTCGCGCGTACGTGACTATAGTCCTTGTATGCGACAATGCCAGCTTTGACACTCATGCGTACGCGGACGAGGCATGCGTACGCCTGACCCCTAGTTTTGCTGAAATTGTATTTTTGAAACTTTCAACCATTTTTCTAGCTTTTCAAACTTCTGCAAGTTCTGTTATGAGTCTAGATCTGGTGAAATAGAGAGTAAAAAAGTTAGAAATGAGGCTTTAGTATTGATTAGGAAGAGTATGATAATGAGAGATAGCAATGATGATTGATTTGTTTGCGAATGATGAGAATGATTTTGATAAGGAGAGATGATGATGAATTGCCTATGATTAAGTAAGATGAGAAGGGTTGTGATAATGAGAGATGATGGAGATTGATTACGAGTAAGTATGATGAGGATGATAATGATGATGAGTGAAATGAACGATGGGTTTAAGTTATTGATAATTGGGAAATGATGACGGATTGGGGAGGTTGAGGATTCCCTATGAGTTATATGATATATACGTGAGTGAAGATTTGGACAAGATGATGATTATGAAGTGTGACGGGTACTATATCCCGGGATGACTAGACAAATTGAGGTAGATAATTCTCTCTCTTGTGCTAGGTTTTGAAATGAGTACAAATATGTGGAGAGAGTGATATTGATATGGAAGGATATTGAAGAGTGAGAAACTGAATTAATGATAATGGCTTATGAGTAGTGAACTAATTGAATATGAAATTGATTGAGGAAATGGATGAATAGGCGAGTTGTGGTAGAGGATTTCTTCTCTCGTGTTGTGATTATGATTGGAGAGGCGATAAGATTTATATTGTGAGGACGGTGGTGTTATCCCTCTCATGTAAAGGCGAGTTGAGATTGAGGATTCTCTCACTTGTTGTGATAAACAAGTTGAGGTCGAGGATTTCCTCTCTTGTTGCGGTGAACGAGCTTGAGGTTGAGAATTCCCTCACTTGTCGCACCAGAGAGTTGGACAAAAGGTTGAGGATTCCCTTCGATTTAGTTTTGTAATTATTAATTTGAATGTCGAGTATGTTGGTTGTGTTGAATTGAAATGAGTTTTGAATTGAAATATCCCGTTCACGGATAAGCAGTTGAGATTAAGAATTCTCTCTCTTACTGTGATAAACAAGATGAGATCGAGGATTTTCTCTCTTATTACGGTGGGCAAGTAGGGTTTACGATTCTCTCTCTTTCTACATCAAGAAATTGAATGGAGAAAGTTGAGGATTCTCTTTTATTCGATTCCTGGATATGGTGTGAATGAGTTAGGTTGAGGATTCTCTATCGTTACATCACATCCCCTCTCTGAATGGGAGGTTAAGGATTCCCTCTTGGAAGGTTGAGGATTCTCTTTGTGTTGAGAGACAATATCCGGCTTAGCTACCGGACATGTCGGGTTTGGCTGTACAACCGACAAATGAGCTCATTGGTCATAGGATAGGCATACATCATATTGAATTTGTTTGAATTGTTTAGGTTTGCTATAATTGTCGTTGGGTTGTCTAATTGTGTATATTAAGTGTTTATGTGCTAACTTCTATACTTGAATTAATTGTGTATTACTTGTTTGCCTTGTTTGTGTCTGCATAATTGAAAGGTCCCTCATGCTGGTGTTGGTTGACGCTGAGGGTTGTCTGTATTGAGATGAAATGATTGATTAAAAATGATGAATATTGAATGAGATAATTTGAACTCCCTAGATAAATGCAGTGGAGTGATTCCACTTGCTGCAAGTGGAGATATGAGGTACTGATATCAAATCACTGAGTTGAATTAGCTGAGGGCTGGTTCCGTTTGGATGTTGGAAGGTAGTGGAGAATTGTGAAAATTAATGAGATAAGTATAGTAGATTAGAATCTATTAAGGTAGTTTCTTGATTATGGATTAATGAGAACTTAAGAATGAAATGTTGATATATGGAGTTTAGGATTGCTTGGTTGCATTTTCTGTTACCTTATATTGTATTTATTTAGAATTTTTACCATATTGAGAATCCATAGGTCAGTGGTTTTCATTTTGTATATATCTATTGTATTTTAAATGCAGGTCCTGGTGTTCCGTAGTGAGCTGGAGTTCGTTTGGAAGACGACAAAGTTTACTTTGACTCTATTTTGTGTTTTGTTTAGAATCTCCCCCTTTATTTTGGAAAACTTCATGATATATATATATGTATATTCTTTTGAAAACTTGCCTATAGAGGCTATATTGTATATTCTGGGAGAGATAGAAATTATCATCAACTGTGTTTAATTGCTGTAACTCTAGCCGATCTAAACTTTACAGGTCGTGACTAGTGGCTATATATATGTACATATATTATATACATTCTGTCTCTACTCTATTCTTCCTTTATGTTTTATTCTATTCCATTTACTGAATGCTTTGCTTTGCGATACGTGTGCGTACGCTAGCGATTTTATTTTACTCCTTTTCAGACTTCTCGTTTAATATTTCCTTTTTCAATTATATATATATGTACTATAAATTCACCTCGAGAGTCTTATCACCTTATTATCATTGACTTATGACTCAAATATAAGGATTTAAATATTAGGGTGTTACATTAGACTATGATTAAAGGCTGACTTTGTTCATGACTCTCTAAGCCACTTGTTTAGATAAATTTCATGCATCTTTATTGGGTTTCTTAATCTTCTTCATGTTATTAGAGAAGTTTTAGTTGGGTTTGTTCTTCACATTCGCATTAGACTCACCAACCACTCTGAGCTCCTCATCTTCATCATCAGCATAAACAACAATCTCCTTCGTTAAAAAAATTTTGGTGATGACATTCCATGCTCACAGAAAACATCAACTAATCCATCATTCTTATGAGGCATAAAGCACATCTCCCTTAATTCATTGTTAAAATTCAGTGCTCTTAAACCATTGTCTAAACTTCTCACGGGACATGTTACCTACATTCTTCTATCTTGTTATATCCCAATTCTTTATAATACTTTCTCATCTAGATTACATCCAAAGTATATTCATCAAGGTCACCAATACATACCTTTGTATTAGTGGAATAAATAGTTATCCTTTTTAATCTTTTTGAAACTTCCTCCTATGACGGAATATAATATCCAAATGCACATCCATTTGCATCGTTGAAAAAAATTTATCATCAGCACACCAGTTATACACACACTAATCACATTGAGACAAAATTTATCAATAATATTCATAGATGACACAAAAATACCTATACAAATCACTAGGCCACCCCCACTCCATCATAAAAAAACACTCATTGTTCCACCGTTGGATCAGAGTATAAAAAAAACCTTAACACAATCACACAAAGTATCAAAATAAAATCCTAACCCAGACTCCGCTTTAAAAAAGGTAGACTAACAATATACAAAACAATCAACCACGATCAATAAACATCATAGCATTACTTAAAATTCAAAAAAAAATATTTTTTTCCTCCTCATTAACCTTTGTCACGAATAGAAGACCCCTTGCAGTGACAATGAACTCTCTAAATGACTATATAAAGTATGTGGTATTCCAATGATTTTCAAAAATCCTAACGCAGCTAACATTCACTAATTTCTGTCATTCATGGAAGAGAGAAATTTTTTTCTCTGTAAATATCATGGAGAAGTTGAAGACGAAGAGTGATGACAAAAGAGGGGTAACATTTTATTTATCTTTTAGAGGCAAACAACGTCGTTTTAAGGTGTGTTTAACGCCAAAACACAAACGACACCACTTCTCTATGTCCAGCGTGGCAAGAATTGGCCATAACACTCACGACATTAGTGCTCCATGAAAGAAAATGAGGGAGAAACTAACGTGGTGTATTTTTTGAATTTAGGGGACTAATTTAGAGCTATTGGGATCTTGAGGATTAAATCATTACAACTCGTCAATCTTAGGGATCAAAGTGGGGCTTAACTCAGCTCTTTCCTGATATTGCATTTTTGTTAATTAAAAATTTAAATTCTTCGTTTATTATATTTTATATTAATAGTTCAGATTTAAATTTTAGAATTTAAGATTTATGATTTAATTTTTATGAGTTTAGAATTTAAAGGTTTAATTATTTTGTTTTAGTCTCTATAATTTTACTAAATTTATAATAATGTCTCTATATTTTTCATTCAATTGAGTCACTATATTGCTTTTAATTTTGTAATTAAGTCATTGTCAATGTAAAAAAAATGTTGGAATTAATGAAATATTTTTCGTAAATTGAAAATACTCACAATTAAAAACCTAGGTTAAATCTTTGACCACATATTTTTTTAGAAGAATATTTTGTTAATTATAACGTTTTCGATACAAAAAAGGACCTAATTATAAAATTAAAAGTAATTTAGGGACCAATTAAAAAAAATTAGAATAATCTAATTATAAATTTTGTAAAACTATAAAAACTAATACCGTAATTAAATTAAATTTAAAATTTAAAATTTAAACTTTAAAACATATTTGCTTAAAGAGAAACAAAGGAGAATTAGAAAGAAGAAAAGAGAAAGTACAAATTTTTATTTGTAATTTATTACGGAGGTTTTAAAATTTTTCTTCCGTCCTTTTTATTTCTCTTTTATTTTTTTCCAACCAAATCTAACTTTAGAGTTCAAAGATAGATGCATTTTTTTTATTTTTTATTTTTATAGTACATTAACATTCAATATAGTTCCACTTAAAAAAGTTTTCCATACTTATCATCATTTCAATAAAACAAAAGTACATTTTAAGAATGTACTTCACTTCATTAATAGCACACCTCCAACTTTCAGCATACCTCAAATTATATAATTATTTTGCTATTCCCAACTATAAAATAAAAATTTGACTCAAACAATGTCAATACATTTATGCAATTTAAGAATATTTAAAGACATTAAAAGAGAAAATAATAGAATCAACTTAGGTTAGTTAAATAATTAGCTTATTTATTTGTTTAAGTAAATATTAAATGGGAAAAGCTCAGTATACAAGCGATTAGGGCTTGTAACTATTACAAGTTCATTAACGCCTAATCCACTAAAACGCGTTGCAACTCCTACGTCACTTACACGCGCTATACAAAGATCCCGCGTTTGTATAACTACCAAATTTAAAAGATTTGTTTCCTTCTTTGTTTTCCTTCTTTCCAAATTTCATCGTTCTTCTTCTCGCGCGTCTTCCCCTGGTTTTTCGATCGTTCTTTTCTTCTCCTTTCTCATTGGTTTGTTCTTCGTCATTGACGTTAGTTCTTCTCTCTGTAACTCCAGCTTCGTTTTCTTTTCGATTTTCTGGTTTCTGAAATCAAAGTTTGAACTCGTTTTGAAGATAATAGATGATTCAACCTCAGATTGTCAGCTGAATCAGGGCGAAGTGGAGCACAAATAGGAAGGAAAACGAGATTAAGAATCAATTGATTACATGTAGCAAAGAGGAAAAATGAAACCCTCATAGCAAAGACTCATTTGATAGGAATTGGAATGATTTTCTGCTAAATTTTGGTGTTGTGGACAACAAGTGGCTTTCAGGTAGTGTTGGGTTAAAATCTGCAGCAGAGGTGTAAATTTAATTTTTTATCGGGTGTATTTATAGTCTGTGTTTGGGTGTATTATGCAGATCTCTATGCAGACCGTCATATATGGGTTCCAATCTATTTGGAATTCTGGAACACCACTTCATATTATAGTACCTGTAAATCAGACATTTTGAATACACCAGAGAGAGTTTAATTAATTTTGGCCTTGTGGACAACAAGTGGCTTTCAGGTAGTGTTGGGTTAAAATCTGCAGCAGAGGTGTAAATTTAATTTTTTATCGGGTGTATTTATAGTCTGTGTTTGGGTGTATTATGCAGATCTCTATGCAGACCGTCATATATGGGTTCCAATCTATTTGGAATTCTGGATCACCACTTCATATTATAGTACTTGTAAATCAGACATTTTGAATACACCAGAGAGAGTTTAATTAATTTTGGTCTTGTGGACAACAAGTGGCTTTCAGGTAGTGTTGGGTTAAAATCTGCAGCAGAGGTGTAAATTTAATTTTTTATCGGGTGTATTTATAGTCTGTGTTTGGGTGTATTATGCAGATCTCTATGCAAACCGTCATATATGGGTTCCAATCTATTTGGATCACCACTTCATATTATAGTACCTATAAATCAGACATTTTGAATAGACCAAAGAGAGTTTAATTAATTTTGGTCTTGTGGACAACAAGTGGCTTTCTGGTAGTGTTGGGTTAAAATCTGCAGCAGAGGTGTAAATTTAATTTTTTATCGGGTGTATTTATAGTCTGTGTTTGGGTGTATTATGCAGATCTCTATGCAGACCGTCATATATGGGTTCTAATCTATCTGGATCACCACTTCATATTATAGTACCTGTAAATCAGACATTTTGAATACACCAGAGAGAGTTTAATTAATTTTGGTCTTGTGGACAACAAGTGGCTTTCAGGTAGTGTTGGGTTAAAATCTGCATTAGAGGTGTAAATTTAATTTTTTATCGGGTGTATTTATAGTCTGTGTTTGGGTGTATTATGCAGATCTCTATGCAGACCGTCATATATGGGTTCCAATCTATCTGGATCACCACTTCATATTATAGTACCTGTAAATCAGACATTTTGAATACACCAGAGAGAGTTTAATTATGGAAAAAAAATTTACTTATAATTGGATCAAATATATTTACACCATGTGTTCAATTTCTTACAAGAGTATATAACAGTTACATTAATCAGTGACAATATCATTAGAATCTATCTGACAAAATGGACTCAATAACAATGAGGATGGCCTGGACAGTCTTATTGCATCACTTCTCCTCGCTCATATTTCTGAATTTCTCACTCAACAGATGGGTTGCACACTTTAGGTCCTTGATTTGCTGTAAACAAAGCAAAATTAGAGTTAGATATATTTCTATTATGAAAAACTGATTTGATCGAAGACATATATTTGTTCTTACATTTTTTTCAGCTTAGTTTTTGCCTGCCATTTTTTCTGAAATGAAAAATACACCCATAGATATCAGTAAGATACACCATAGATATGAGTCAGATACACCCATAGATATCAGTCAGATATCACTCAAATACACCCAAATGATTACAGAAATACACCCAAAGGATTACAGAAAATACACCCAAACGGTTACAAGAATTCACCCAAACCAAAATTCGTTGAAGTACATCTTATGCATAATTCAGAACTCTTTCTCTTTCTCCTCCTCATCTTCTGCTGCTTCTTCTTCTTCAAAAATGATTTTACCATGAAAAATCGAAAAAAAGAGAAAACAGAGAGAAAAGATGTAAATGAAGAAGAAGAAAAAGAGGAAAACGAGGAAGAAGAACGTGCAGAAACGAAAGAAAAGGAGAAGAAGAAGAGTAAGAGGAAGAAGAACGTGTAGCAAGAAGAAGAAAAAGAATTTTAGAAACCATGAAAATCGAAAAAAAAACGAAGAAGAAGAAGAGGAAGAGGAAGAGGAAGAGGAAGAGGAAGAGGAACCGTTTGAGTGGGGCGCGTGTAGTTACGCTCCATTCAAAATGAGTTAATGCGCGTGTTAATGAAATTTGGGCTGATAACTTGTAAAACTTGTACGGCCTTTTTACTTGTATGTGTAGCAGGCCCCATATTAAATATTCAACTTCTATTTTGTACATGCATCAATTTATTAATTAATAGTAAATTTTAAATAAATTTTTTATTCCCAATTGAATAGTCTTTAACCTCTTAAATTAGAAGATATAGTAGATAATCAAAAAATAAAATAATAAAAACAAACAAAAGATGATGGTGATGATAAAAATAAAAACAATAAAGCTATGCGCCCAAACAATTTTACCTTCCAAGTCCCAACCAAATTAGATACACTTGTTTTTTTTTTAAACGTGATGGTGGTGGTTTTTTTTTAATATGGTTGTCTTTCTTTTTCTTTATTTGATTTCTTGTCCTCCTTATTTTTCTTTCTCATCTTCATCATTGTAGTCGTCTTCTTCATCTTCTTCTCTTATACATATTCAAAAAACTATAGTACAAAAATTTTAATTCACAGCACAAAAAATTTTGATGCACCGCACAAAAATTTTGGTGGATAACACAAATTTTTTAAATGACTACATATTAAAAACATGGATACCCAATCAACAAAATATATATAATATAAATTTTGGTGTACAACACATAATATTTTGATGCACAATACAGAAATTTTGATGCACATCACAATAATTTCTAAAGGACCATAATTGACTCATCCAACCAATAAATTATATTCGTTGTAAAAATTTATGTGCTATATGCAAAAAATTATGTGCTATGGGTAAAATATTTTGTGTTATGTGCAAATTTTTTTATGTTATATTGATAAATTTATGCTATATGTAAAAATTTCTATACTACGTATAAAAATATTTGTGCTATATTAATAAGTTTCTAAGTTTTCCAACAAAAATTTCTGTGCTAAAAAAGCGCAGAAAAGGAGAAGCAGTGATGCATGCTGCATTTTTTCTATTGAATTTGTGCCGACTCAATTATACTTAGTTACAAAAAATGCTTATACGTGTAGCATCACCAAAATACAAAATATCTCAAATTCAAACTTATTTAGGTGCCATTAAATTATTAGAGAAAGATATTTTAAATATTTTTTAGTATGTTTAGCAAAATTTTAATAGTAAAAATAAAAATATTAGAAAAAAAATATATTTTTTAAAAAAATTACAATTTACATCTTTTGAAATTTTTTTACTTAAAAAAAGATGTTTTTAACATAATAAATAAATAAAAAATTATTTTTATATTATTATATTCAAACATAATTATTAAATAAAAAAATATTTTTACCTAAAATATTCAAATACAAAATTATTTTTACTTTTCTAAAAAATCTTTTAAAAACATATCCGAACAAGTTCTTAATCTCCAAAAAAAATTTTAATTAAATAATTTAATCTTTAATAATTTTTTATCATAGAATCAATTCTTAATTTTTTTTAGTAAACTACCAATTCTGTCTCCTGAATTGTTAATACACTGACAAAAATAATCCCTACTTTTGTTAACGATAAAAATACCCTTTAAATATTTAAAAATACTACAAAAATACCCAACCATAAAGAATATCTTTCTCCATTAACAAAACAGACTAATGTGGCAAACGAAAATGCCAATGTGACATCCGTTACATACTTAATCCCATTAGCTTTCAATATCATCCCCAAATCTAAACCCTAATTTCCATAATTTGAAACACACACACACTCTCTCTCTATCTCAAACGGCGTAACCATTTTTTCTCTATGAAACATTTATTCATTGATTGCTCCAACGAAGACTTTTTCTACAAGCATATCCCATTTCTGCCACCATCACTAGCAACAATGACAGTGGAGCATAGGAAGCCGAGGCACAAGTGGGTGAAGAACTGAAGCAAAGGTGAGGCTTTAGCCCGTTCTGGCGGTGGCGACGACAACAATAACTGCAGCAGTGATGACGGTGGGAACAAATTCCCCCTCATTTGCTCGTTGTATCTCTCTTTCTTCGTTCTGTTCATCCCTTTCTTCTCTCTTTGCCAGTTTGATTGACGGTCGCAACATCGTTCTCTTCTATTGTTGCATTTTTCCTTCTCCAACCAAGTCATCTTTCTCTTGCTCTATGTTTCGTTGTTAATACATTGATGCGAAAAAAAGACAAACAGTGATGAAGAAGCTAAAAAATAAGAAATAGTTATGAGAATTAGGAATAATGTCACATATTTCTGTTTCTTCACCTAAATGTTGACAAAGTTCTGAAAATTTTGTGGTTAATGGGAATGAAATTTTGGGTTTGTGTGTGGAGTGCTCATAGAATAGGAGAAGAGAGGTGGTAGAAGGTAGTTATAGCCTTACAAGAAGGAGGTTTCAGGAGAAATGAGAAGAAGAAAAAGAGGATGTGGGAGCTATGGTGTTGGTTCATAGAGAGAAGGTTAATTTAGTCTACACCAATTAATTAGGAAATTAGAGTTTTTAATTTAGGGATTGAACAATAACAGTATATTAGCATCACTATTTGCCACCTCAATCGATTCTATTAGGTAGCTGGAAGAGAGACTAAAAGATAAAGACTGAAATGAGTCTCAGTATTGTGTATAGTGTAAAAGTATACATGACTAAGTTATGTTTTAGTATCCTATTTGATTTGAAATAAAAGTAAAGACTAAAATGTTTCAAATTACTTAAATACCTCTAAAATTATAAAACCTAATCCCTTTCTCAACCTATGTCAAATTTCACCAAGCTTCACCTTTTTTCTCCCCTGTGCTCGAAGAACTGATCAGCGAGGACATAAATCGTCCGTCAACCCCTCTACTAGCACTGCCACTTACGCCGGCGTAGAAGACTCTCTCGTCGAGCCTAGCACATCACATCGTCTCCAAAGCTTCTCAATCACGCCGCCAGATATTCCGCAGGGTCGTCTGATTGGTGCCCTTCGCCACCTCTGCATCTGCCTCGCCACCATTGTTGCCGTTCCTTATTAGGTGTGCTCTTCACTTCGGAGTTGTGTCTTTGCTCTCCTCTCTTTCTCTTTGTCTTTGCTTTCTTCTTTTGTTTGTTACATATCACCGAATTTGGGGTGCATCTTTGGTCTAGATGATTACATAATCCCTAATTATAATTGGATTGATAATTTTGTATGTTAATTTTCAAGAACCTGTTCAAGCTTAGGTTCGCTTGCTAGAGCTATAGCGTAATAGTGGTCTTGGCGATGAGAAGATGAACAAATGAGAAGTTGCGAAGAAGTAGCCTTAATTTGATTTGTACAAAAAGTAAATTTGGAATTAATTAATTAGAACAAGGGTATTTTGGTCAGAAAATATTATTTAGATTTCAGTCTCTGTCTCTAAAAATTTGAGTCCCATGTGTCTACATTTTTTGGAGGTACTAAAATACTCAAATATTGAGTCTCAATCCCCCAATCTCCATATCTCAAAATAAACACTACCTTAACGAAAAAGGCTTCTCTTCACGGTTGAATTTTTTTGTAGTGTTTTTAAATATTGAAGAATATTTTTATCGTTAATTAAAATGAGGTTATTTTTATCAGCATTCTCAAAATTCGGGGGCAGAGGTAGTTTTGTTTTTGAAGGATAAACCACAAAAAATACACTCGAATAATTTTGTTGTTGGTAAAAATGCACTCGAATTTTATTATCGACAAAAATTCTCTCAAATACTTTAAATACATGATAAAAATGTCCAATATTAAATATGTATTATCAAAAAATGTTTTAGAGATTGAAATTTGATGTAATTTTTTGTAAGCGTGATTATAAAAATGAGATATTTTTATCTTTAAAATTTAGTTATTTTTCGCTAAGTATATATTTTTTGTCAACAATTAATAATACATTTAAAAAATAAAATAAAAATATAGAGATTAAAATTTTATCTCATTTTGTGTATTTTTTAAATATTTATTTAAATATTTTTATAAAACTTTGTATCAAATGCATAAGCAATTTGTCAAATACAAAAGTCGTTTGTCACTTACAAAAAATAATATTTTTTTAAAATATTTTTGTTGATAATAAAATTTAAATGTATTTTTGTTAGGGACATAATTATTTATATGCATTTTGGTGATTTATCCTTCTTAAATATTAATTCTCAGGTCAAATATAAAATAAATTTTTTTATTAAAATTTCTTAATTTTTTTTTAAAAAGCCAATTCAAAGACACCATTAACTCAGTCTGTTTGAAAATTTTTAATAACATAAAATTAAATTAAAATTTTATCAAGAATTGAATTTCAATTAGAATTGAATTGAATTCTAATATTTAAAATTAATTAGTAAAATTATAGAATTGAATTCCAATATTTTAGAATGCTTATCAAATGAATTAAAATTTTATAATAGACAATTTTATCCTTTATTAAATAATATTATTTTTAAATAATAAATATATTTATATATTAAATTATATAAAATAATTGAAAAATTATATTTTTTAACTAATTTTTTTAACTAAAATTTGTTCATCACTTTAAAAAAAACAAAAATTAGATTAATCTAAAAATATTAAATTAAAAAATATTATTATTAATTAAAAATTAAATGGTTCTTTATAGTTGATTCCAACGACAAACCAACAACAGAAAACAAACATGAACTATCAACTATGAACTACGAACACTTTGGATACAATTCTCACCGACACTCGTCCGTCTGCTGAGTCCAACTGAGTCTTAATAAAAATAAAAATTTTTTTTCGAACACGTTTGGACATATCTAAATACCATAGCGCATCTAGTCTTATTCTTAACATATATTCTTGAAATGAATTTAGATATAGTATATATTATTATTTATTAAAACAAAAATATTTTAAATACTTGATATAATTAAAATAAGATATTAAAAAATTTAAAAATTAATTTATATTTTAATCTCAATAAAATATCAAAATATCATTACAATTTATCTACAAAATACTTTATATTTTATATGTATGTGTGTCCCGTGTCTTATAAGATTTTAAAATTTGCGTGTCGGTATGTCCTGTATCGTATCCCGTGTCCGTGTCAGTGAATCAAAGACTATCCAGAACCAACTTGTTGAGTAGTCTAATGACATACCAAGTAAAAAAAAAAAGGTTTTTTACTTAAATAAATTTTATAGAACCCAATTTTACTGAATTCCCCTGAAATGAGATCTGCAACGTGATTACTCTCTTTCTATTATTATATAAATCGTCATAGGCTGTGTAGGATTAAATAAAATGTAAACCATTTCAGTCTGGAACGATTAATGCATGATCTGGTAAGGAAACAAAGGGTAAATCGTGCCAGGTTCCTAGAGTTAAAAGGAGAAAGTAAATCGTTCCAGGCGGGTAGATTTAACATGTTGTTGGGCTAAACCTAGTTGGGCTGCCACGATTTACATACAAAGGAGACCCTATTCACCCTTTGTTTTCCTTTCCAGATCATGCATTAATCATTCCAGACTGAAATGGTTTACAGATCATGCATTAATCATTCCAGACTGAAATGGTTTACGTTTTATTTAATCCTACACAGTCTAGGACGATTTATATAATAATAGGAAGAGGGTAATCACGTTGCAAATCTCATTTTAGGGGAATCCAGTAAATTTGGGTTCTATAAAATTTATTTAAGTAAAAAAAAAAGTTATTAACATTAAATTATAGCAACTAATTTATATTATTAAAATGGAACAACATTATGCCATTTTTTACTAGTGTCATGCTCGACATAATTTCAGTTGAAATATCCAGACGGATTGGCAAATACTTAATGTCATTAATCTAAATTAAATACATAATATTTATATGTGTAGATAATTTTTGGGTTAAGTATGATTTTGGTCTCTAAGGTAGGGGCTGAAAATTTTTTTCTTCTCCAGTCTTTTTTTCGCAACAAAAATAGTCCCAAATGTTTCAATTTTTTTAAAAATCGTCGTTCGGACGAAAATGCCCTTCTCTCTTCAATCAAGTAGAAACAAAATGCAGAAGCAAAAAGTAGAAGTAAAAAGTAGAAGCACTGAAACAACAACAATGAAACAACAACAACTAGAAGAACAACACCAATAACAACAATGGATAATAAAATCAGAGCAACAACAAAAGCAAAACCAGCAGCAGAAGCAATCCAGAATCAAACCAAGAACAGAATCAAACCAACAACAATAACCATTTCCTAAATTCCACTAACAAAAAATCAACATCAAACTAAACTAATCCAGAATCAAACCAAAAATAGAAATTGAAAGCAAAACAATAACCTGAATTATGAAAATAGAAAATAGAAAACATTCTTCTTTTTCTTCTTCTTCTTCTTCAAAGAAATCACAAACAAAAACAGAAAAATAAAAGTGAAAAAGCATCATCTTCTTCTTTAATGGAATCAAAAGCGTGGAACAGGTTCTCCGTGAGCTCAAGTTGTCCGCAGCGCCCAGCCCTTGTCACCAAAGGCCGTAGATGCCTCGCGGTAGGTCCGAGACAGGGAAGGAGAGAAAGAGGGGAGAGGGTCGCGGTGGCTCTGGAGTTAGCGCAAAGGGGAGAGGAGCAACGGCGGTGGCGAGGAGCAACGGTGGTGGCCCTTTCCTTCCCTTTCCCACCTTCCCTTCCCCCTCTTCTGTCCCCTTTTTCCTTCCTTGAACTGAACCAGCGTGAATTGAATCCCTTCTCCCTTATTTTTTTAAGTTAGTAGTATTTTTGGAATAAAAATTTAAAATTTAGTAAAAAGGACAATTTTAAAACAAACTGAATCTTTTGGGATCATTTTGTAGCGAAAAAAGGCTGGAGACGAAATAAATTTTCGGACTCTACGTTAAGGACCAAAATCGTACTTAACCCATAATTTTTTTAGATCTATATAGTAAATATTTTAAAAAATAAATATATATTATATTAAGTGACTTAAAAAAAATAAAAATAATGAAAAAAAAGAGAGTATATGTAAAACATGAGAGGACTTGAGAGAATGTGAACAAAAAAGAATTAAGAAATAATTAAATTATATAAATATTTTAAACATTTAAAATTTAAATAAAATTTCAATAAAACAAAATTCTAAAATCTAAATCCAACTTATTTAGATCGGAATTAATTTAAAGAAAAATTAAATTAAATTCTATCTAAAATAATTTAGTTATTTTTGTTTCACTTAATTCGAAGGGATCCAAACACCCTGCTACTCTTTCGATAGCCAACAAAGAATAGCAGTTCGACTGTGGCTGATTCTAGTTGTTTTCGGAGTCACACTCACTCGACGACGATGGGAATATGGTTCATCGTCCCTGCGGTGGTGGCTGCATTCTGTGCGGTCATTTTGGGACTTATTCTCCGCGCGGTGGGCGGCAGGACGAGCAGGAAGAGGGCGGTTGGGTTCTTCCATCCGTACACCAACGACGGCGGCGGCGGCGAGAGGGTTCTGTGGTGCGCAGTCAGAGCCATTCAAGAAGAGATCCCTGACCTTGACTGCCTTGTCTACACCGGGGATCACGATGCCACGCCACAGAGCTTGGCGGCTCGTGCCGTCGACCGCTTCGGCGTCACGCTTCTCTCTCCTGTAAAGGTACTCTACGATCCCCTTTTTCGTTTGTTGATAGAACCCTTTCAAGGTTTTTAATTTCATCCTTTTCATTCATATCAAGCATCAGTTTTATATATATTCATACAAAAAAAAAAAAAAATACATTTTGTACTTTCTAGGATTTGAATCTAAAAATTTGAAGTGTATATCATCTTGACTAATATTATTACCTACATTCAACGGATAAAAAAGTGGAATAATAGGCACATTTGCCTATTAATACACCAGTATATTGAGTAGTGGAAAAGAAACAATAGGGTTTTTTTCTTGGGTTCAATTTTGAGGTGGTAGATGTGTTATGATTTATGAATGTAACAACTGAATTCTCTTTTGAGTTACGGAGTCACCATAGATCCATGTGGTTCTAGAACTGACAGGATTATGCCAACAGTACAAAACAAATTTCACCTTATTTGCTAATATGCTGAGTTGCTGACTGTTGTTACTTACAGTGGCCAATATCACGTTTTTAGAAGTTATTCTGCAATAGTTTAATTGATTTGATAAAAACCTTACTAAATTTTGTCTATCCTTAATTATCAGGTGGTTCATTTGTACAAGAGAAAGTGGATTGAAGAAACCACGTATCCACACTTTACCATGATTGGTCAAAGTCTGGGTTCTATGTATCTTGCATGGGAAGCATTGTGCAAGTTCACTCCTCTATATTATTTTGACACAAGTGGATATGCATTTACTTATCCACTTGCAAGGTTGTTTGGATGTAAAGTTATTTGCTATACACACTACCCAACTATCAGTACAGATATGCTTTCTCGTGTTAGTCAGCGCCACCTGATGTATAATAATGATGCCTCAATTGCAAAAAGGTTTGATTTTTTATTTTGATTTGCATATTTGTTTTCCTCTTCTGGTCTGAGTTATACGTCTTATTTTTTCTCATTCTCTAGCTTCACTTGAAAAGTGATGATATTGATCCTGTTTTTCAGTATTTCATAAATCTGAAGTTTGAACATATAGCATATCTTACTATATTGAGGCCAAGAGATATGAGATAGGAGATTCTCTAATAGTAGTTGCATTTTATTCTCCTGATATTTTAATATTTGGGCATATGATTGTTGAAGTTGAAGTTTTCATCTGGTGAAATTTTTTCTACTGGCTGATTCCTTTGTCATATTTCCCATTTTCCCTTTCTCTTCAACTCATGCATGCATCTATTCTTTAATATGCACAAAATACACAGAATTTTCAACAGATTATAGGATTCAGAAATTTAGACCATCTTTTATGCTTTCCCTGAAAATTTACTTATATGGTAATTTATCAGATTTTTTTTATTGATTTTTAATCTTTGATGATAATAAATTTGCACCACTTTATTTGACCTATTCCTGATCTAAAGAATACGACAATAATTTTCTTGTAGTGTTTGGCTTTCGCGGTGCAAAATGATCTATTATACCTTCTTCAGCTGGTTGTATGGGATTGTAGGATCTTGTACACACCTAGCTATGGTCAATTCGTCTTGGACCAAATCACATATTGAAAAGCTTTGGGGAGTTTCAGATTGTATTAAGCGGGTCTACCCTCCGTGTGATACTTCAGGGCTCCAGGTTTGCAATTTGTTCTTTATTAGCTTGAAATATTTTGCCACAAAGACAAGTCCATCTCTCCCATGTCGCTTTTGCTAGGTGGAATGGAACTCATGTATTGCATGTTGCTTTACAATAATTGAAGGTTCTCATTGTTCTTTTCTCCTGTGTTTCCCTTTGTTAAACTTAAATTTAATCTCTGTACTCCCCATTGAATGGCACTGAGTTCCTAAAAGCACTGTTAAGTACCCAAGTGAAGAAAACAAGAAGAATAATGACGGAAAAGAGGCAGTTCAGTTAGTCAGAGAAGAGAGTGGTAAAATAGCTCGTTTGCCTTTTATTTACAATTGAAAAATGAAAGAAAAGAGAGTTGAAAATGAAAATAGAGTGGGACCAGCTGATGTAAACATAGGACAGCTGCGAAAGTTAGTGGGGAGAGAGTGAGTGAGGGATTCTCTTATAGGAGAGAGGATTAAAAATGTATATAAGAGGACTGAAAAGAATCAGTAAGATGAGGAAGGATTTAGGCTCTACTGCTACCTTGTTCTCTACCTTTTAGTATTTTGCTTTTCCATGAATAAACTAGAGACTGGAGAATATCATCGAGATATCTTCCAGCTCTACAGCTCCTCTATTTCTTTTTCAATCTCTCTTATACTCTTCCTTCTACTCTCTCTTCCGTATTTCTATATTTCCTTTCTACACTCTCTTATTATTCTGTTGTTACTGCCTATCCCTAATATTTGTGGTTCCAAGCTCTTACACATAACTTGTTATTAAGCCAGTTGAATCATAACTGTCACATGAGGCAATGTACAAACATTTCTAGTTAGAGCCTTTTGTTTGTTGTTTGAAAGAAAATTTTCTTGAGAGGTGGAGGGAATATTTTAGTAGCTTTATCTTACGAATTAATATGCAGTATTAAGTTAGGGAACCTGTTATTCAACAATTATATATTAGGAAGAATAAGAGCAGGTTAGGATCAATTGGTTGACAGGCCTAATTCTTTTCCTTTTTCCTTTTTTCTTTTTGACAGAGAGAATAATAATACAAAATGGAGGGAATGAGATCCTCCATTTAAGAGCAATAACAATCAAAAGAACTATCTATTTGTTTTAGGGTTCATTAATTAGTGAGGATGGCTAGAAGGAAAAAAATGGGATTTGGAGGGAAAGGAGAAATGGTTCAGTCATTTGGTGAGTCTCGAGATAGAGGAGCGCTCAGCATTCCCAAGTATAAATGGATGATTCAAGGGTTCCTGGAATACATGGTTCCAGAACTCCCTTAATAATACAATGATTTTTCTGCTATTTTCTTTAAATTTCTTACATTTTCCCTCCCTCTATTAACATATTATACCTATACACATTACACATGAGCTTTGCCTACTGTGGTAATCTAATCACTGATGGATTCTAACAGATGAGCAATATGGCAGGTTCTTCCATTGAAAAGACCAGCTGAAATTCCCGTGATAATATCGGTTGCACAATTTCGACCAGAGAAGGTGGGCATACTCCTATCAGTTTTGTGAACAGGAGGTACAACCATTTTTGGTATTTTCATTAGGCCTTTGTTGATTACACCCAGTTCACATGTTTCTTTTCATTGTAGGCGCACGGTCTCCAACTTGAGGCTTTTTCAGTTGCTGTTAAGAGATTAGATTCTAGCTTGCCTAAACCTAGGCTACAGTTCGTGGGTAGCTGTAGAAATAAATCAGACGAGGAAAGACTTCAAATGTTGAAAGACAAGGCAATTGAGCTAAATGTGAATGAGCAAGTGGAATTTCACAAGAATGTAACTTATAGGTCAGTAACACTGGATTTGCATTAAGTTTTTCTTGTTACTTCTCCAGTTTTACCTAAAGCTCCTAAGAAGTGCTTTCTCTGAAGAGTAAAACTTCTGTAAAAATGTTCTGAACAAGGCATACTTCTAATTCCTCTGTTTGGAGCAGATGAATTCTTTCAGTTTGGCTTTAGAGTGCTATTCAGAAATTTATCATTTGGTCTTCGCTAATCATGGTACTTTGGCAGTCAAAATTATACCATGTTAAAGAACTCCAATGAAACATAAAAGATTTTCAACTTGCTGGCATTTAATTATGTGGGGAAGTATTTTCAGTGGATGTTGTTTTGCCATTTATTATTCGTTTAAATGTTTGTTCTCTTGTATATAAAATATATATAATAATAATAAAAAAAAGAAATGTTCGTCAGTTATTCTATATATCTATAAAGACAGCATTGTTTGTTCATCATTATTTAAATTTAATTTAGATGGTCTTTCAATGTGATTGCTGTATTGTCATTAGTTATCTTGGGGAGTTAGAGAATAGGGTTGTCATAAATATTTTTTATTTCTAAAGGAAAAAAGAATCCTAAGTGTATCTGTAAATAATTTTGAAGAGAAATGGAGAAATCCTTAATGTACTAATACAACTATTCACAGATACATGAATGCTTTTTAACCCCCGATTGGATAATTGGTGCAAATATTCTGATATGTTGGTTGGAATAAGAAAATAATGAGTTATTCTCAGTCTCACTGGTTTTAAGCGTATTTCACAATTTCGGAGAAAATTATTTTCCCCCTTAGATTGAATCTAATGAGACAAGATTTAAACTCCATGTCAGTTTGAATTACGGAACTAGTATAGTATACCATACTCTTGCTTCTCAACTTGAACGTGCTGCACCTTGCTCTTGTAAAAGTAGAACATATACCCTAGTCCCTGTATACCCTAGTCCCTAGACATTCGGTTGATCATATGTGATTTGAATCATCTATCAAAGATATATATAGCATAAAATGCAGTTATTGTAGAGCTATTTCTCAAGGTTAAATTGTTAACTATTTGCTGGAATGTCATGATTGGTATGTTGACCTATTCATCTTGTTGCTTTGCTCGAACAACCTATTATGGTTCCTCTAAGTCACAGCTATTCTACCAAAGATTATAAAGATCAATAGTGAGTCTGGCAGGCTGCATGGTTCCTAGTCATTACTTAGGTCATGGAGTTGATGGGAGTTCAACTAGCAGTCTATTAGTCATGATACACGTATAACTCAGACTAGCTGATTGCGATAAAAGAGAGAAAAACTTCAATGGCTTCAATTAATATTCGGGATTCAGATAAATTACGAAATGTTTCTCAATCAAATTAAATGATCATTGTAATCACCTTGCTTTTTACACAGTTAATTGGTTGTTCTAGTTTGTGCTTGTAGAACCTTAATATTCAATGCTGTTATTGCCATAACCTGCAGAGATTTGGTGGGACTTCTAGGTGCCGCTGTTGCAGGCATCCATTCCATGACAGACGAGCATTTTGGTATTAGTGTTGTGGAATATATGGCTGCTGGTGCCATCCCAATTGGTGGGTGTTGTATGAAATTTTACCTTTAAGTAAATACTTAAAAATTTCATTTTCCTCTATGTTGGGTGCATTTACATTAATTATTTTTGTGATGTTTGTGTGTCAGCTCATAATTCTGCTGGACCAAAAATGGACATTGTATTAGATGAAGATGGAGAACAAACAGGATTTCTTGCCTGCACCGTTGAGGAATATGCTGATGCCATTTTGAGAGTTATAGGGATGCCAGAGACAGAGAGACTTACAATGGCTGCGGCTGCGAGGAGACGAGCGACGAGGTTTTCTGAACAGAGGTTTTATGATGACTTCAAAGATGCTGTACGCCCTATACTTTCTCATAGATCTAGATGATGGTTTGGTCTATCCACAAGTCAGTGATTGTAACTTAACGCGATGAGTTCCTAGACTGTCCTCTGCAGATTGTTATAGGATTATATGGAACTTTGTTCCAAAAACAGTAATTTTGTTGCAGAACATTTTTGTTTTCATTACTCTTTAAAAAGATGTAACAGTTATACCGAAGTACAAATCGGTGGCTTTCTTTTACTTGTACAGTAGACAGTTGAAAGCTGGATTGTAATATAATTGATCTTGAATCAAATTGATGCGTTCTGCCATTAATGTGAACGTGGCTACATATGGCTTGTTCTACTTAGTCTCAAATGAGGACGACAGATATATATATACATAATGGGAATGATCCAAATTCTTGACTAATATAAAAAGTGCTGGTTCCTAATATTTTTCATATTGAAAATAAGCATTGTATTGCTGGTTTTAACCATGAAGCTCTTCCTGCGCCTTACCCATCCAAGAAGCTCTTCCTTCAAGTTCCTTGGAATGCAAAAGAGGATGAGGTCAAGAGTCAAGACTGCGAATTATGCATGTAACCATAAAACAATGTAGAGTTGATCTTAAAGATCACACCAGCCCCTCAGCTTAAGGTTCCTGACTGCACTGCATGAACCCACCAATTTTCAGCTTAAAGAAAACAAGTTAAGCATGGGGGTTGCATTATATAAGCTCTATTATCTGGGTCATAGCATTATATAAGCTTGATCGATGAGATATAGGGCCCAGCTTGAAGATCTGTTAATTAAAAAATTAGTCTTTTTTTTCTTTTTCAATCCAGTGATCGGAAAAGGTCTAACATATAGAAACTAGAAAGAGTTTCAAACTACCCAAGCTTGCACCTCTCCAAAAGTGAGAAGAGAATTAATGAATAAACTATTGTTGTCTCAATTTTTCCCCATTTTTTTTCTTTATATGATTCATGTAAATTACAGCAACTTAATTCGAATTACCATGCATGTATAGTACTGTCAATAGCCTTATGAGATTCGTCCCTAACTGCTACAAGATTCCTCTTTATCTCATTGCAAAGTCTACCCTCTATGAGATGCACGGGCAACCATAGCTTCGGCCTAATATCAACGATATATGAGAGTGTGGTGTTAACTTGGACCTGAGAATCTTCACAACTTCCATTGTTGAACTGCTGCAAAGCCATCATAGCTTAAATACTTAGCACTGTATTGCCTAAATAATTTGCATTGACATTTTAACTAACAAAACAGAGATAATTAATGAATTGCACTTCTACACACTATCAATGTCAAAATTGAACTCATTTTTATACCTCATCCCAGATTACTATATGGTTCCAAAATTTATAGACTTCACTTCCTTTTCCCATTCATTCCAAGATTTGATCAAAATGTTTCAGAAGAAAACCAATGAACTTAATGAAATCTCAGAATTCTTAATGAGGCTACTTATGTCACAGAGTGCCTCAAACTATGATTTATGCAAAATGCATATGATATTTATGCTGGATCTCGAAGAATTATCACAACAGCAGCACAGGAAAAAGTTTGATACCTGCAAAATAGACCATTTTCCTTCAAAGACTTGAAAATCTCCTTCTATAATCTTGAATTCAATGTCACGCTTAATACCAGACACAAGAGTCTCCAGCTCTTTCTCATAACAATCTACAACTACTTTAGCATTAAACTTAATTCCAAATGCCAAGTTCTGCTGTCCAATCTGTGCATATTATGAACATTGAACAATAATTAACATTATTAGAGACAAACAAGTAAAAATCTCTAAAAGACATCAGTGTACAATTTAGGTCATAGGAAAACAAAAAATATTGTGGCATTGAATTTGTAATGGGTGAAACTTAGTCTATTATATGTTTCTGAATCTGAATAATTTGTATTATTCTAGGCAAGAACCCTGGTCCAGACAAAGCTTTCACCTCAAGGGCACACTTTTTGATATTAGGAGCATGGGTTAAGAAATGAAGGATCAAATTGCAACCATATTGATTGAGCGGGCCAAGAGGCCATAATCCTTGAGTTCTGAGAGCTTCTAACCTAATGCGCCTTTTGTTTAAGCCTCTAGACCAGAAGGTTCATTATAAAGAGAGAAATTTTCAATATGCAAGAAATAATTCTTACTTTGGTATGGTATTTATCTGTTTGTTATGCAGCATTGTGGAAAGATAATCAAAACAGGCTTTTAAATTCTAATCAATTCTAATCAATCCCAATCACTTGCAACAGTTGTATGAATCTTAGTCACTAATATAAACACTCTTTTCAAGCTCATGCCTGTTTCCAACTAAACCATCAAATAGTGAAGTAAGGTTTTCATCCTGTAAAGTAAGGGTAGTTGTAAAGTGAAAAAGTGAAGTACTAACCACCCTATAATCAGTAAATTAAATTGTGTATGGGATCCAACAAAAATGATCCAAGAATAATTAATCATTACTTTCTCATTTTATAGTTATCCTCACCTTACAGTATCTTATTCCAGGAAAAAAAGGGAAAATAAACTTTTCTGTTCTTTTAATCTTGTTACCCATTTTCTCATCAACCCTGTCCAGTACAAAAAAATAAAAGAGTAAAATGACAACTTAATTCCCGAGAAATTTTGTGTTGGACAAATTCATCCTTAAAGAATGAAAAATACCAAAGAGGTCCTTGACATTTGCGCTGCGTTTGTTTACAGAGACAGGACACTAAGACAGGGACTCAGAAACACACAATCGTGTTTGAGAGAGGAGACATGGACAGAGACAATATGTCTAAAGACATTAGGACACGAAAACACTAATAAGGGACATAACTTATTTTTCATTTTTTCTTTCATTATTCTTGTTAATTTTTCATAATTATATTTTTTATTATTATATTTTTCTTCTCAAATTTTTTGAATGAAAAAAAAATGAGAATAAATTAGATTTTTATAATTTGTTCTAGTTTATCACCAAACACAATACAAAAACACAAAATTTTGTGTCTTTATCCTTTTCTTATTCTTAGTGTCTTATCTTACACTGTTCTCAAAAACAAAAGCAGCCTTGCTTCCGTGGGACTTGACATGTCCAATGGAAGCAAACTTCAGCAAAATTTCTCAGGACTAAACTCAAAATAAAATAATATCTAATAAGGTAAGTTCAATCTTCTTACTATATCATCCCCTCATTAATAAAGAATGGAATTCATACATAAATGGGAGTAAGCCCAAACCAAACCCAGCACATTTCAGCAAACTAAGAAAACTACCAATATAACTCCCGAAAGATGAGCTCACTGATAAAGTAGTATTGATGATGTCTCATTCTAGGCATGGTAAGTCAACCACCACTATTTTGACCCTGAAAATATTTGGTTCGCTGAAAAATTGAATGGATTTGTCAAGTGGAACCAAATAATTATCGATACTCTAGGACCATGTGATTGACTCAACTAATAATTAACATGCTGCAAAGAAGACCAAACAACTAATAATTTCTACGAAAGAATTGAAAAAGAAATACCCTATTTGGAGAAAATCAAGAATTAGAGAGAGGAACCTGCAAGAGACGAGCATAATTTTCACCCTTTTCGAGCAATTGGCTAACGGCAAGGCCAGGAATGAAATCAGCCAACCTCTCATAATCCGTCAAGATGCTCCAAACGGCATCAAGCGAAGCATTGACGGAGATTCTGGATTCGATTCTTCGTGAGTTCTCGCCAAGCTTCACCACCTCTATGTACACACCATCCTCTGCCAAATACTCTTCTGATACTTCACCATCATCATCATCTTCACCATCATCATCATCATCATCATAATCATCAGTCAGAAATAAATCACCAGAAGAAGAAGCAACATCATTATCTTCATCTTCGTCTTCATGATCGACATCCAAAGAGAATTTGGAAGCGGAGCATGAGAAGAAGTGAGGGTGGTTGTTGAGGGAGCGTGGTTTGGGAGTGGAGAGATTTTTGAAATGGAAGGGAAAAAGGTGAAAGAATGAGAGAGAGTGTGGTGGTGGTGTTGTCGAAGAGGAAGAGGAAGGTGGTTGAGAGAAAAGGAAAGAAGAAGAGTGTGACGATGGCGAGGCGCGCATTGTTCTTCTTTGTGTGGTTGTGTTTCTGTGCTACCAATGCCTCACCAGGTCACCATAATACTAGGAAGTGTTTTTCCAATGTGTTTTTGTTTTTTCCTTTCTTTTTTCGTCTTTATTCTTTAATACTGATTATCTCATTCCTCTTAGCTTTCCACAATGAAAATAGAGTTGAATTGTTTTTAGTGAATTCTTAATTTCTTAAAGTTCTTGTGAATCCTCTTAAAGCATTTGTGTCTTTTTTTTTTTTTATAAGTTAACACGTGTACATATTAAAAATTATTATTCATAAAAATTTTATAGAAATTATTTTAGATATGGAAAAAGAAAAGTGTTTTTGTTAAATATTGGTGTTTGGGGTGTTTTACACAAATGTAGATGCGTCAGAAATGTATTACAACACGCAACCTGCGTGTTACCTTTAATAGAGATTTGAAGCATCTTTAGCAAAAATTCACAGTAGACATTTGATAAACTACTATTTTATGGTTTATCTTGTATTTAATTGAGTGGTTTCATCAAGCATTTACCTACTTATTCATGTGATTTGCATGATTTTACAATCACTTCCTAGTATTGTTTTATGATTGAAAACTTGCTTCCTAAAGATCTTTAATTAGTATATTTTAATTCTCCTTTATACCATTCGATGCCGTGATCCGTGTATTAAGTGTTTCAGGCTTTATAGGGCAGGAATGTCTTAGAGAATGGAGAGGAAGCTTGCAAAAATGGAAGGAACACAAGAAATTAAAGAGATGACCAGCGAACACCGATGCGCGCGCGTGGCTCACGCGAACGCGCGGAATGGAGAAAATTGCAGCGACGCGTGCGCGTGCCTGACGCGTACGCGTGGATTGGAGTCTGCACGAATGACGCGAACGCGTGGATGACGCGCTCGCGTGACAAGAAAAAATCGCTGAATGACGTGAACGCGTGGACGACGCGTACGCGTGAACTGCGCGATCTGCAAACTTAACAAAAAACGCTGGGGGCGATTTCGGGCCGCGTTTTGACCCAATTTTCGGCCCAGAAACACAGAATAAAGCCAGGGAACATGCAGAGACTCAAGAAAACGCATACGACACAACTTTTCACATATTCTCATTAGGATAGTTTTAGGTTTTTTAGATATGAATCTAGAGAGGATTACTCTTCTTCTAGGTTCTCTTTACATTCCTAATTTATTGCTTTTGCTTTTAGGATATTGAAAAAGTCATTATCTCCGTTGAAGACATTATTCTAGTTTGTCTCTTTACTTACTCTTTTATTTATTTATTCCATATTCTTAATTCTTATTTAAAGTAGTAATTGGATTATTTTCATGGATTGTTAATGCAGAGAATTACTTTTATTTCTAATTAATTTTAAATCCTTATTTTTATTTAATTCATCATGTCTTCTTATATTTTTATGAGCGTTATATTCATGTCAATGGAGTAGATTCCATACTTGACATGGGGGTTGATTAGGAAGAGACACTTGAGTTGGAAGGCTTAGGTGTTGATTAAACTGGAAGTTGTTGGCTAGTTCTATATTTACTAACGCTAGACCTTCCCATGGGAGAGGACTAGGATTTGCGAATAAGAGTTAGTTCAATTACTTGACTTTCCTTTATTTAGTAAGGGTTAACTAAGTGAAAACAACAACCTTTTTAATACTACACTTAAAAGATCCCAACAAGGATAGAACTTCCAATTAATCATTCCCCCAGTCAGGGTTTTTTATTTAGAATATCAATAATCATTCTTAGTTTTATTGCTTTAAGTTACAATTATTTAATTGCTCATTATTCAACTCTCAAACTCTCGGAAAAATTCCTAATTAATAAAATAGCACCCTTCCTTGCAACTCGTTGGGAGACGACCTGGGATTCATACTCCCAGTATTTTTTCTATTCTAAATTTTTGTGACACTCTTCTAAATTGGTGAGGCGGATCTTAGCTGGTTAAGGGCTATACTCACAACACTGTTCTATTATATTATAATTTCTTAATTGACCTAACTTCTACCACGCACCAACATTCGCCACGTGTCAAGCAATCGTTCAATACGCACTCTGCATGTTACTTTTACCGAGATTCCACGCAGATTTCTGAGACAACTTTAGCAGAGATTCTCAGCAGGAATTCGACACGTGACAGCATCGCAGCAATACGCAGGGTGCATGATTCCACGTGGTTGTTCCCCAGCAGCACGCAGGTTGCGTGTTGACTGCTGCTTCCCGAGGCGTCTCCATGCAGGGGACAACCCATGCAACAGGAAGTGGGAGGAGTAAATGGGTGCGAGGATTGGTGAAGGGTTGGTGAGTTTAGGGGTGTATAAAAGAATGCTGAGGTTTTGGTGGTGTGTGAGTGAGGGTTAGGAGGTGGTGTTTCGTTGTGTTTGAGTGAGGGTTGGGGTTTAGTTGTGTGTGAAGTGAGTGTTGGAGGTAAAGGGTTTTGGAGAGTTAGTGAGGGTTGGTGCATGAGTTATACAAGGGTTGAGTGCAAGGATTTTGGAGAGTTTGGAGAGAGTTGAGTACAAGGGTTTAGGGTTAGGTTTGGAAAGTGAGTGAGTAAGTTGGTTTTAACTGAAAGTGATTTTAGTATATCTAAAATGGTACGTGATTATATGTCTCCGAAAGATCATATTATTAACTATTTGGGACATCCTAATTATATAAGTTTATTATTTCTATTAATATGAATGTGTAATATAATTAATAATATTTTGTGATATTTCAAAAATAAAATAATTATATTAATTTTGTGATTAATAATATTAAGATATTTTTTGAATTTTATATTATTATTTTATGTTGTAATGTTATTTTTATTTAGTTGTAATATGTATTTTTTTAATTTTTAATAATTTATAATTTGTATTTCGATTGTCCTGTATTCAGGCTAATAGGAATATTCTGCCCCGTAAGCTAGATCTGCCGGAATAGTGGCACCCGGCAATCAAGCATGCTTTACGAACAACGGGATTCTACCATGTATCGAGAGTGAGACAGATAAGAGGGCATTCCCGCTTGCTATCTGCTCTTGTGGAAAGGTGGATGCTAAAGACTCATTCCTTCGTATTGCCAATCGGTGAGGTTACAGTGACATTGGAGGACGTATTACACATATTTGGCCTACCGATTGATGGAGAGTTTGTGACCGGTTAGACTGATAGCAGTCAGGACTTCTTGGTCAACCAGAACATGGCGATTTTTGGCAGCGAACCCGTCCTGAGTAGTTCATCTAAAAGTTACATAAAGTTGTCCTGGGTTCGCCATATCAGAGACATAGCCTTTAGACACTTGGGAGTCTGTTCAGCGATACGTTAGATGTTACATCTTCTGTCTATTGGGAACCACCCTCTTCACATATAAGTCGACTGATATGCCCACACAAAGTACCTACCACTGCTCCAAAATTTTGAGCAGATTGACACTTACAGTTGGGGGTCAGCAACTCTTACACATCTTTACAGGACATTATGCCGTGCATCGCGGTACGATTGCAAGGAGATAGACGGTTCGCTTGATTTGTTGCTTGTTTGGGTGTTGAAGCGAATGCCCTTTCTTGCGCCCATTCCGAGACACCAGCTTGCACTGCTGAGATACCAGTTGCCCGCAGGTAATACTGTAACAGTATATAGTTTATTGGAGTTTGTCTTGTATTTTATTTATGTTTTACTGGCAAGACGTAATTTGAACTCTGCTATAATGTTGTGTATTGCAGGTGGAGTCATCATCCATGAACCAATGCGTGGATGTCGAGGAGAGCGGTGTCTATTAGGCACGACATAGACTACATGGAAGAGGTCAGTATCGGTATTAATTTATTGAAAATAATTTACGATATGAATAATCTAACTTAGCTTGTGCAACATTTTGCAGTTTATGTTTCAGCCATATCTCGGCATCATCGTCTCGGCCGAGTTACAGCACCACCTTCATGTGTGTGACATGATAGGGCCGTTGGTTTCGTTCGAGTGTGTTGAATGTCATCCTATGGACCGAGTGGTCTGCCAATACGGGTATGCACAGTTCCCCCCTCTGCCGGCACAAGACATCCCTCTTGACCAGCATTGTTACACTCTTCGGGGAATACACTACCATGATTAGAGCATCATACTCCATGATTGGATTCAGCAATAGGGGAACCACCGCAACAATTTTTTGCGAGATAGGAATTCACAACCAATCGCCAACTTTAGCCCGTCTGCGATTACCGTCGTTGGTACATTGATTCATTCTGGATGTACTTGAGATTTCCAGAGTTCATTCCTCAGCAGCCACCCCAACAGCCATATGCAGTGTTTCAGCCATTTCCTTATCATCGCCGGCCAATGCCTCAGCGACCACAGCCCAGCCATCACAGCTATGACACCTATCACAGCCACCACAGCCATCACAGTCAGCCTCACAATGAGCATGTCCATCTGGGATTTGAGTATGCAGACTTTTCGGCATTATCACCACAGGTTAAGCAGTATACGGATGATATGATCATCCGTCATTTTCTTGATGGTGGTGATCCTCTTGAGGATATATTTGATGCAACGCCACCTCAGCAGTCGCCGCAGTCACACCGGGCATCAGTGGACGGATCGGATCGTCAAAGCCATCATACCCCCACACTTGATAGTCGAGAGAGTGGTTGCATCGATCCGCATCTTGAGATCGATGCAGGTCGTATGAATGTGCCAACAGATCCTCCGAGCGATCTTGACTTGAATACGCTGACACAACAGGAGGTTGTTGACGAGTATATCCCTGGTCCTTCAGCTCTGGCAGTCGCAGGTGGGTCAGGTCCAGTAGAGGGACAGGGAGTTGGTCATCAGTACAACCTATGAATAAGCCAGTCGCACCCACGTCCATAAGTCTTGCATTGTGCATAGAACGTCTGTGGCTCAGATTTGTAAACAATGTAATCTACTCCTCTGGAGATAGTGTAACTTTGAATTGCCACAATGACTGATTTTCTAGAACCGTACTCCATTCTGATCCGGAACTCCCCCGTCCTCGGGGTTAGCAACACCTATAACAATAATAAATTGTCGCTAATTGATCTGTCAAAACAAAATTAAGGAAACATACTACCCACTGCTCACATGCCTATGTTTGCGTATTCGGGAAACTTCGGTGCATGCATGGCGTCAAGATTCAAGCTACACATAAAAGGTGGAACGTCCATTATTTGACTAACTGCAGGTGGAACAACTATGGTTTCCGCGACTGTCTCACCTTCCCCATCGTCGTCCTCGTCCTCGTCACCGGCTTCATAAGTAGCTTCGAACTCCTCGTCGCTATCATTGTCCATTCCTTCGTATATTTCAGTTCTGTCATCTTGCACGTTTGGGTTATGTTGAACCTCATCTGCATTTATATGTTCAAACTCAACATACAACTCAATCCATGGATGTTGCACCTGAGTTTGCTGGTGAATATAAAACATCCGCTGAATACTTGTTTCGTCAACGATTGGCATAACCTCAAACTGTACCAGGCCACCAAATACTACAACCGAACTTTGGTAGAGAATGTTGCTCTCCTCTTTAAAATATCAATCTCTATGCTCTGACAGAACCCATACTGTAGTTTCACAAACGTTGTAGTGCACGAAACCACTAACAAAAATGTACTCTCACAAGCGAAGCTCGCCCTCATATGTATTACGTATAACCTCATCATTATGGTAAACCACTATATTTGCAGTGCCCCTCCATGACACCAATAGCAGAGAAAAACACCTCTCTTGCAATGCAGTAAAATAGTAACGAGCTTCGATTTTTATAGGCAGAGGACTTACCTCACAGGTTCTGTGTTGCAAAGATATCCAACCAGCGTCTGCCACGTGTCAAACACGCAGGGTGCGTATTGCATGGATGAACGTCCATCCACTTGTATATACACCAAAAAGCTCCATTTCCAGGTATTAATCAACTATTTTTTTCTATTAAAATTCTTTAGCCGAAATTTTAAATTTATTATTTTAATTTTTATATTTTTTATAAAAACTTTTTCAATTGATAATTTTTATATGTGATCCGTTACTAATTCCTCAACCTGAACTACCTGTGAATCGGAACTATATAAATAAAACTAAATCAAAGATACGTGGTTTCTCCCTTTTAATGATTTTTTTAGGAGCGATTACCATAAAATCAGGCTAACATATCTAACAACTTTGCAGTAATAGGTCAACTTGGTAACCACAATATAGCACGTTCAAATTCAAACCCTGTTAAAAAAAAAAAGCCAAAATAAGAAAAGTACATTATTCACTCTGAATACACATTATACTCATTTCACACTCTTTCTTACTTGAGCGCCGGAGTACCTTTACAAGTACCTTTACAAGTGCCTTTATAAGTGCCCACTGCCACCAGTTCTCAGAAGAAGAGTTCAAACCCTGAACAGGACGAGTTATACCTATCGCCAGGTTTACTACACAGAAAAATTTGGCGCCCACCGTGGACCACGAGTTTAAATCTAACCATACTATCATCTTCTCTGCTCGATTTTTTACCCTCTTTTGTTTGTTGTAATTAATGGTGGATGAGCAAACGAATCCACCTCCTCCTCCTCCTCCCACTGAGACCAAACTATTGGCTATCAATGAGAGCGTACGTCCATACCTCGGAAGTCAAGACTACGGTGGTAGTCACTCTAAAGTCGCCAGTAAAATGAACCAACCCTTTTTAAAAGAGATCATGAGCTTTTAAATACCCAAAAAATTTACTATGCCGACAACGCTAAAACCCTATGACGAAATTGGTGTCCCCAATATTCACATCACCAAGTTTCATTCGATGATGTTTCTTAATGACGCTTCTGACCCAATATTATATTGTTATTTTTTTACTTTTTTAGATCGTTTTGCTTTACTATGGTTTTCATCTTTACCTACAGATTCTCTCTCTACTTTTCAGGAACTAGCCGACTTTTTCACTAACAATTTTGCAGCATCCAAGATCTATGTCCATAATTCTGACTAACTTAGCACAATCAAACAAGGTCAACACGAAAGTCTCTATGATTATATGATAAGGTTTAATAAGATAGCAATGGAGATCCCAACCTCAACCTCGACGTCTACCTCCATTCCTTTAAGAGTGGTCTTTGTCCTGGCAAGTTCTAGGAGACTGTTGATGTTGCCAAGCTGAAGACTTTAGCAAAATTTCAAGAAAAAGCAGTTGAACAGATGAAAATTGAACAACTTAGACAAGCTTGGCAAATCAACAAACCAACACAGTCAAAAGAGGATGACCAAAAGAACCTTTTTGAATTAGCAAAGTGATTAGCAAAGGGACTTATACCCTTTAAAAACTACTAGACAAAGAACTACCTGGTACTTGGAACGTAATATCCATGAAGCTATACCATAGCTAAGTTGTAAGTTAGGACTTGAAGATGTACTCTTTTTTCACTCACAAGATTTTTCTCACACTGGGTTTTGTTTGGAGGGGTTTTAACGAGACACTCCATTCTGTACCTTCTATGTTAAGAGGGTAATCTTTAATAACTAATACATTATTTTTAACTTCATCATTCTTTATTTTTAGTTATTATTCTTGCTTTTAGTTTAACTACTTTTTTTTCTACACACTACATATATTACGACAAATCAATATTAAAGTTATCATACGAAAATAAATTGATAGTTATAAGTCGGAATCAATCCATACAAGCCGATGCCTATAAGTTGAAATCACTTCCTACAGACTAGCAATTATAAGTCGGAATCAATCCAAACAAGCCGACACCTATAAGTTGGAATTATTTCAAACAAATTGGCAATTATAATTCGAAATCACTCTAAAAAAATTGGTATTTATAAGTCGGAATCAGTCAAAGCAAGCTGACACTTATAAATTCAGGGTCAATCCAACAAACAATCAACTACAAGCTCGTCCAAAAATACAATAATATAAGCAACTTTCCCAATGACAAGCTTGATAAACTTTATTTTCAAGATTATCAAGTTGATTTTAGGGGCTAACCCTTATATCTCCGAATTATAACACAAATCGCATCTCATTTATATCCTACTGAGTTGTAACTTGATTTTTATAAAAGCTCAACCTGCTTCTCTTAAAAATAAACAGGTCAAGTTTCGGGGCTTACCATATTTTCATTATTGATAATAACTCTTAGTTTTATTTTTATTTAATTTAGACTCTTCTCTCAAACTTGGCTATTATTTTTCAAGTACAACAAGTTGAGCTTGGGAAGCTACCACACTACAAGAAAAAACGCCAAGTACCGTCAGAATTATTGTCGGATTTAGGGTCGACCTGTACCGGCAAATTTAGTGTCGGGTTTTCTGATGAAAAAGAGGAGAAATTCGCCGCCATAAAAGATTATCATCGGAACATATTTTTCGTCGCTAAACACGATGGTAATTATTGGCGAAAAACCGTAACTCACCCACACCAATTTTACCGTCAAATTTTCTGTCGGTATCATGGTTTAGTGAAACGTATTGTTTTGGTGATTTACCATCAGATTAATCTGCCAATAAATCCAACGGTAAAATTGGGGTAAAATTCAAATGTGAAACCATTCCTTCTCACTTTTACGAACATTGTCTCTCTCTCTCTCTCTCTCTCTCTCTCTCTCTCTCTTTCTCTCTCTTCTCGTCTTCTCTCTCTCTTTCCGTTGAAGCTGTTACCGTCGCTACCACCGGGAGCATGTCGTCATCGTCATCACCTAGAGCACCTGCTGTCGCCGCTGCTGCACGTCTGATGAGTGTGGGAATTAATGTCGATCTAGAATTTCTCAAAATAATAATCTCTTCGTTGCAAGTATAGCTAAATCAACAACTAACTCTCAACATCAAAGTTTAGATATTCAAATACAAAACATAAACCGAAATCAAGAGTAATGAGACCTCGAGTCGTTCTCCCTAGGAATGCAATTGAAGTGTTACGCTTTCGGTTGTTAGGGCAAAAGGGTAGTGGTTTCCAAATCAAGGAATAAAAGATTAAAAGAACTTAAAAAATAAAAGAACTCAGGAATGATCAAAATTGATATTAATACAAGTAAAAAGGAAACAAAGTCAAAACTAGTGAAAATGCTAAGATATGCATAACGAGCCTTGACTTGGGAGTGAGGATCTAAGGAATCATATCATTGCCATAACCACAACTATGGTAATTATCATGAGTTAGTCTCGCTTATTTAACCCCAGACATCAAGGGATAAGTCAAGCAAGCATAATTGACCTTAATCCATAAGTCCTAGCTAACTTATCAAATTAGATGATAAAAAGCTAGCGTCAATGAAAACAAGAGTCAATTAACTACCCAAGAATTACCACTAAATGTCAGACATTATGACTCTAGTATCTTAGGAACTCAAATCCCAAGCCAAGGTGTGAAAATCTACTCAAAACTCATAATTGGCATTTTCACAAACACCTTGTGTGCATAAAAATAAAACATGAAAAATTGCAAGGAAAAATAGAAAACTATAACCAACTATTCATAAAACCCACAATAAACAAGCAATCAAACATAAAGAAAGCATAAAACATAAAATTCATCAATCAAAACTTCAAGAAACTCAAAATTGCAAATATGAACAAAGTAACTTGAACCAGAAGGAAATGAAAGTAAAAGTGCTTTAATTAAAGAGGAAATTGAGAGTACTTACAATTAAAGAAGTGAAATCCAAAATCAAAGCTTGTTATAAAATGCTACAATTGAAATTGATAAACACTAATTAGAACCCTAAAAGAGAATTTTCTAATCTACACTACTCCTACTCCTACTATGTATTTTTCTAATCTAGAGTGAGCTCTCCTTCATATGTGTTGAATTCCCCTTGATATAGCACTCCAATTCAGCCTTCAAGCCTTCCAAAATGGGCCAAAATCTCTCAGAAATCGCGCAGCACATGTTTTATTAATGAAATCACGTGCAGGGTCCTGTGCGTACGCACAGATGTATGCGTACGCACACTTGGCTGAAAGTTCTTCTGTGCGTACGCACAGGTAGTTGTGCACACGCACATTTTGCTGTGTGTACTTTTCCTTGTTTTCTTCATGTGTTCTCCCTTCTACATGCTTTCTTCTACTTTTGCCTAGCCAACCTTGCCTAAATGACCTGAAATCACTCACAAAACATATCACGACATCGAATGGCATAAAAAATGAAATTAAATTGCTCAATTTAAGTACAAAATTGTATGTTTTCACATTTAGAATCAAATTCCGGAGAAATCACAAAAGCATGCTATTTTGGTGCTTAAGTGTGAGTTTATGTGCTAGAATCCATCCTAATTGAGTCAAAATACATCATCAAATAAGGACTCATCAACGTCATTGTCGATTCTGCTACTGCTATTGTTTCTGCCACATCCTCCACTGCGGTTGCTATTCACGTCGCTGTCACAGACGCCTCTATCACCACCCCGGTAAAGAGACCTTGCAGCCACTATCATCAGATTTATTGTTGGTATGGTTATTTTATTTTTTCAGATTTTTTGGTGAGTTTAGTACTTTGTTACGGCTTTTGTTAAATCAGTGATTAAATTTGTTTAATGAAGTGTGTGATTGGGAGTAGTTGTATTAATTTAATGTAGAAGTATACGTTGATCAACCACAAGGGTTCATTATAGAAGGACTTGAATACAAGGTGCTAAGACTAAAGAAAGCGTTCTATAGACTCAAGCAAGTTCCGCGAGCATAGAATAGTCGAATTAATAAATATTTCATTGATCATGAATTCTGGATGTGCAAAAGTGAGCCTACACTCTACATCAAGACACAGTAATTCAAACATTTTCATAGTTTTCTTGTACGTTGACGATCTTATCTACACAGGAAACAATGAGACCATGATCAGTGAATTTTCAAAGAAGAAATGAAGCAAATATGTGAGATGATTGACTTAGGATTGATGCACTATTTTCTTGGCATTAAGGTAAACTAAAATGAAGATAGAATTTTTATTTCACAAAAGAAATATACTCAAAATCTGTTGCAAAAGTTCAAGATGAATAATTACAAAGCAGTATCTACTCCTCTAGTCCATAATGAGAAATTATAAAAAGAAGATGAATCTGGAGAGGCATATGCTTCACAATATAAAAGTCTTATTGGAAGCCTCCTTTATCTAACTACCACAAGACCCGATATCATATATGCAATAAGTCTATTATCAATATTCATGCAAAAACTAAGTCAGAAGCACTATGGAGCTGCAAGAAGGATTTTAAGATATCTATAAAACACAAAGGATTATGGCGTTCACTATAAATCTACTGAAGATCCAAATTTATTTGGATATATGATGCGTGAGCATCTTTCCTATCTTTCTCTAGTAAATTTGTATTTAATTTGGTTGAGTTTAATAAAGAATTAATTATCTTTTAATCACTATGAATGCTACTTTGAGTCGTGTGCAATTCTGTTTATTTTAGGTAGTATTTGGTTGGATTAGATGGAGCTTCCACAGAAAAAGAGAAGAAGGCTATATAGGGCAGGAATGGCTTAGAGGATGGAGAGAAAGCTTGCACAAATGGAATCAGCACAAGAATTAAAGGAGATGACAACGAGGAGCGACGCATGCGCGTACCTGACGCGTGTGTGTGATTTGGAGATTTGCTCAGCGACGCGTGCGCGTACCTGACGCGTACGCGTGACACGCAAAGAAGACCGTCGACGTGTACGTGTGATTGACGCGTAAGCGTGACATGCACCACGTGCAGAAAACGCAGAAAACGCTGATTATTTAATTAATTATGATTTAAGCTTTATTTTAAAATAGGAAAAGATATTATTTTAATTTTAGAAGATAGATTTTAAATTAATTAGGATTAGATATAAAAGAGAAAAGAAACTTCTCTTCTAGGGATTCGAACATTATTCCACTTTTCATTCCACCTCAGCCCAATTTACAGTTTACCAGAATCCTAGTTTTCACTCTTTTTCATGAGCAACTAAACCTCTACTGTTAAGGTTAGGAGCTCTGTCTATTGTATGGATTGATACTATTATTTTTCTATTTTAATTCATGTACTGATTTCTATTTCAAGAATTGTTTCTGTTCTTTATCTTATGAATTTGGGTGGAACGGAAGTATGACCCTTGTTCTAATTGAGTTCTTGTATAACTTGGAAAAGCTCTTTACTTGAACAGCAGCTTAAAAATAATTTCTCCTAAATTTCTAATTATCTGGACTTAACGGGATATGTGACATATAATCCTCTTATATTTGGGTAATTATGATTTCTGTGGCATATAAACTAGAACTGAACTTCACCCTCTAATTGGAATTAAGTGACCAAGAAATTGACGGTTGATGAATTTTAGAGGAGACTAGAAAGGTCTAAGGAATTAGGGTCTAGTCACATATAGTTTGCCATGAATTAAATCTTGCATGATTGAAATAGTTAGTAAGAAAAATCAATCCGAAAAATAGATAACTCTGAAGCCTTAACTATTTCTCCATATATTATTCTCATCAATTTACTGCTTGCTGTTTTAATTTCTGAATTATTGTTTAATACTTTTGAATACCAAAACACTCTTTTCTGTTTGTCTAACTAAGTAAATAATTTAACCATTTTTTCTTAATCCATCAATTCTCGTAGGATCGACCCTCACTCACCTGAGGTATTACTTGGTACGACCCGGTGCACTTGCCGGTTAGTCTGTGGTTAGAAATTTCGTACCAAATTTTTGGTGCCGTTGCCGGGGATTGACTGTGATTAACAACTATTAGTGTTTGATTCCTTAGATTAGGCATTTTAATTTTAATTTTATTTAAATTTTGCTTTATTATTTAAAAAAAATATAAATAAAAAATAGCACTAATATTTTTCTTTAATTTCTGAAATTAAGTTTGGTGTCCCCTAGTTTTTTTTTAGTTTAAATTTCCTGTTTATTATTTTTATAATTTTTGAAATCTTTCAGCTTTAAGTATTTCATTGTTTTATTTTATTTCTTTTACACAGGTTACCTCACTGGAAATTCTCTGCACTCTGACGTAGAGATTACCATCTTTTCTTATTTTCTGTTTGTTTATGCGCAGAAACAAAGACAAGGAATCTCTCTTAGACCTTGATCCTAAACCTGAAAAGACTTTCAGGCGGCGTTTGCAACAAGCAAGATTTTACAGGGCTGCAGAATCCACTATGGATCCTAATAATGCTGTTAATGCCAATGTGGCAAATCCGAATGGGAATGAGCAACAAAGGAGAGTGATTGGCTCTTACTCTGCTCCTACTACAGATCTTTATAGAAAAAGCATTGTGGTTCCTCCTATAGCTGTGAACAAATTTGAGTTGAAGGCACAATTGGTCACCCTCGTGCAACAAAACTGCCAGTATCATGGTCTTCCCCACGAAGACCCAAATCAATTTATTTCTAATTTTCTGCAGATTCGTGATACTGTGAAGACAAATGGAGTGAACCCAGAGGTGTACAAACTCATGCTCTTCCCATTTGCTCTGAGGGATGGAGCAAAGCTATGGTTAGATTCCCAACCCAAGGAGAGTTTGGATACTTGGGACAAGGTTGTTACTGAGTTTCTTACTAAATTTTCCCACCAAAGAAGCTGACTAAGCTTAGAGTGGAGGTACAGACCTTCAAGCAGAAAGATGGTGAAACTCTTTATGAAGCTTGGGAGAGATACAAGCTACTGACTAGGCAATGCCCTCTAGACATGTTCTCCAAATGGACCCAACTAGATATCTTTTATGAAGGCTTAGGTGAAATGTCCAAGATGTGCTTAGAAAATTCTGCAGGTGGTTCATTGCACAAGAAAAAGACACCGGAGGAGACTATTGAGCTTATTGAGTTGGTTGCTAGCAACCAATATTTATACTCATCTAACAGGAATCCTGTGAACTCAGAGACTTCTCAGAAGAGAGGTGTGTTGGAAATGGAAGCTGCTAATGCTATTCTTGCCCAGAACAAGCTTATGTCTCAGCAAATAAATTTACTTACTCAGCAGATGGGTGGCATGCAAGTCTCAGCTATCAACACCCAAACTCCACCTCAAGAGGTCTCTTATGACATGACAAGTAATTTTGTACAAAATAAGAATTATGATTATGCTCAATCTTTTTCTGAACAGGTAAATTACATGGGGAGTGGTCCTAGAAACCCCAATAATGATCCATACTCTAAGACATATAATCTTGGGTGGATGGACCAACCTCAGAGATCTCAGAATTTCAACAATAATTCTCAGGGCGGTTTCCAATAGAACAATCATAATAACCGTCAATTTCAGTCTCATCAACAACAACCACCTCAGCAGACAAACTCTCAATCCCAACAAGATTATAATTGGGAGATATGAGGAGTTTTATGCAGGAAACCAGAGCTTCCATTAGAAACTTGGAGGTGCAAATGGGCCAACTGAGCAAGCAAATACCTGAGAGGTCTGCAAATACAATTCAAAACTTGGAGATTCAAATGGGTCAATTAGCCACAAAAGTTAATGAAATTGATAAGAGGACCATTAATATCCTTCCTGGTAACACAATTCCAATTCCAAGAGAGGAATGCAAGGCTATCACCTTGATAAGTGGACAAGTGGCAGGTATGGAAGCACAAGTTAATGAGGAGCCAATTGAAAAAGAAGCTACAAAGGAGAAGAAGGAAGAAGTAGAGCATGTCCCTCCAAAGCGTGCGGACAACCCATTCCCAGACTCTCTTGACACTTATCCTACATTGCCAAAGGCTCCTGAGTACAAGCCTAAAATGCCATATCCTCAGAGACTTCAAAAGGAAACCAAGGACAAGCAGTTTTCAAAGTTCTTGGAAGTCTTCAGAAAGTTGCAAATCAATATTCCTTTTGCTGAAGTTTTGGAGCAAATGCCTCTCTATGTCAAATTCATGAAGGAGTTGTTGTCAAAGAAGAAGCCTTTAAAGGGAGATGAGACAGTAGTCCTGACTAAGGAATGTAGTGCTATCATTCAGAATAACTTACCAAGGAAGATGTCGGATCCAGGGAGCTTCCAAATTCCATGCACCATTGGGAGCACAACCTTTGAGAAAGCATTATGTGATCTGGGAGCAAGTATCAATGTAATGCCCTTGTCTGTGATGAAGAAGTTGCAAATCCAAGAGGCACAACCCACAAGGATAACATTACAGATGGCAGACAAATCTATAAAGCCTGCATACGGATTAGTGGAGAATATCTTGGTCAAAGTGGGTAAGTTCTTCCTCCCAGCAGATTTTGTGATTCTTGACACGGGGGAGGATGAGAATGCCTCTATAATTCTAGGAAGACCATTCCTAGCCACTGGGAGAGCTCTAATTGATGTAGAAGTGGGTAAATTAGTGCTCAGAGTGCATAATGAGCAACTGATCTTTCATGTCTTCAAAGATATACATTAAGCAGGTAAAGGAGAGAGGTGCATGCAGACTAAGTTTATTAATCCAAACCTTCAAGAACCCCCTGATGATGCACGGCAGAATCTGCAGCTCAAACCTCCTTTGGTGACAATCAATAAAATTCCTCCTGACATCAAACCTAAGTTTGGTGTCGGGAATGCATCATCCACCAAGGAGGATATTCTCAAAAAGAAGAAAGTACCAAGAGGATGGAGAAACAAAAAGATCCCCACTGAAGGTTTCTCCCCAGGAATAAAAGTGGTGTTGACTAACAATCCAGTGTGGATTTATACAGTCAACAGAATCCTCTCTCTGGAGCATATTGAGCTAATTTATGGAGACACAGGAAAGAAGTTCAAAGTAATGGGTGAAGAGCTGAGCCCCTATGATCCTCCTCCTTAGAGGAGCTGACCGTCAAGCTAGTGACGGTAAAGAAGCGCTTATCAGGAGGCAACCCGATAATTTCGGATCCTTAGTTATTTTTCGTAGTAGTGATTTTCTTATTTATTTGATTTTTTATTGAGTTTTCACTGTTTTTCTTTCGTTTTACGTGTGTTCTGATCATGCAGCTATTTTAGAACAGGAACCGAACATTTAAAAAAAAAGAGCACACAACGCGCAAGCGTCGCTGATGCGTACGCGTCGTATGTGTGTGCGTGAAAAATAATATTTAACAGAGAGTTGGACAGGAGTAGTGCTGGTGGTGTGCCTGGCGCACAAGCAAGTCCACGCATACGCGTCCCTCACGCGTACGCGTCGCTTGCGTTTTCACCAGTCCACGCGTACGCATCCCCCACGCGTACGCGTGACCCTGCAAATCGGCGTAAATAGGTGTATGGCCAGAGAGTTATGATGGTGTGGGGCTGGAACTGTGCTGGGCGCACAAGCCCCATCACGCGTACGCGTCCCTGACGCGTGCGCGTTGTTTTCCCATCCTGGCCGTCCACGCGTACGCCTCCCAGACGCGTACTCGTCATTTGAAATTCGCGCAATCCACGCGTACGCGTGCCTTACACGTATGCATCGCATGCAACGCCCAATTAAACCACCTCAGCGCCTGATTTCAAATCTTCCACCCCCAATCCTAATTCTCTCTTGTTCTTTTATCCTTTTATTCTTCTTTCATCATACTATTTGTTTTGTTTTCAGATTTTCTTTGCTTGAGGACAAGTAAACTTTTAAGTTTGGTGTTGTCGCTTCGCTTTTAGCCTTTTCTGTTTATTTTAATAGCACCAAAGGGAGATAAATGTTCTTCATGGAGGAATGAGATGGCCACTAGCATAACTGAGGTGGTTGAGTTCCTTTCATTCTATTTCTCTTCGGTTCTTATTTTGTTGTCTTCTGTTTTCTGTTGGTTTGATTGCCTGCATGATCTTTAGTACTTTCAGTTCTTAGATTTAGTTTCATTCTGTCATTTGCTTTTAGTTAAAAAAAATTGTCTCATGTATTACCCACTGAGCTTGAATTCAAAAGAAAAAGAAGTGATGTATTACATGAGAAATTGAGTTTATATTTAAGAGTAATCTTATTTACTTAAATGTGGTGGTATTATTTGTGATTCTGAATGCATGACATGAACAGTGCATATTTGAATTTGAATAAAAGAATGTTCATGTATAAGGAAAAGGAATTTAGAGAACTATTATGAATTTTCTGAAATTTGTAAAATTTGATCCTTGAAGCAAAAGAAACAGCAAAGAAAAAGAAAAAAAAGGGATATAAAAGCAAGGTCTAAGACTCTGAGCATCAATGACTAGGGAGGTCAGACATGATTAAACGCTCAAAGAGTTGTTTCCCTAGTCATATGCTTGTGGTGTTCTTGTGTCAAGTAATCCTTGAGACAGAATATCTAGAGTCGAGGCCAATTGCAATTAACAGAGTATGCCAAAGGCTTTGAACACCACTGTCTGGGAGTAACTGAAAGGAAAATCAGAACTTAAAGAGAGTTCCCCAGTTAAGTGCTTGTGGTGTTTCTGTGTCAAGTGAAGCTTGAGACAAAACATTTAAAGTCACGGCTAGGTTCAAGGTGCAAAGCACCAAAGAAAAGAGAATTAAAGGGAATTTGCTGTATTCAAGGATTAAACTGAAGAATAAAAGATTAGAGAATTCATAATATTATCCGAATTCTAATTCCGAATGACAGTGACATCCTTCTGATTCAAAGGAGAGTGAGATGCCAAAACTATTCAAGATTACAGTTGTAAACCCCACTATAAGAAGAGACATGAGCTTAATCAAACTCTCATTTTCATGCAAATTCACATTCTAAGCCTATATTAGTTTGGTTGCTTGGGGACAAGCAACAATTCAAGTTTGGTGTTGTGATGCGTGAGCATCTTTCCTATCTTTTTCTAGTGAATTTGTATTTAATTTGATTGAGTTTAATCAAGAATTAATTATCTTTTAACCACTATGAATGCTACTTTGAGTCGTGTGCAATTCTATTTATTTTAGGTAGCATTTGGTTGGATTTGATGGAGCTTCCGCAGAAAAAAGAGAAGAAGGCTATATAAGGCAGGAATGGCTTAGAGGATGGAGAGGAAGCTTGCACAAATGGAATCAGCACAAGAATTAAAGGAGATGACAGCAAGGAGCGACGCGCGCGCGTACCTGACGCGTGCGCGTGATTTGGAGATTTGCTCAGCGACGCGTGCGCGTACCTGACGCGTACGCGTGATTGACGTGTATGCATGACATGCGCCACGTGCAGAAAACGCAGAAAATAATGATTATTTAATTAATTCTGATTTAAACTTTATTTTAAAATAGGAAAAGATATTATTTTAGTTTTAGAAGATAGATTTTAAATTAATTAGGATTAGATATAAAAGAGAAAAGAAACTTCTCTTCTGGGGATTCGAACATTATTCCACTTTTCATTCTACCTCAACCCAATTTACAGTTTACCAGAATTTTAGTTTTCACTCTTTTTCATGAGTAACTAAACCTCCACTGTTAAGGTTAGGAGCTCTGTCTATTGTATGGATTGATACTATTATTTTTCTATTTTAATTCATGTATTGATTTCTATTTCAAGAATTATTTTCGTTCTTTATCTTATGAATTTAGGTGGAACGGAAGTATGACCCTTGTTCTAATTGAGTTCTTGTATAACTTGGAAAAGCTCTTTACTTGAACAACAGCTTGAAAATAATTTATCCTAAATTTCTAATTATCTGGACTTAACGGGATACGTGACATATACTCCTCTTATATTTGGGTAATTTGGATTTCTGTGGCATATAAACTAGAATTGAACTTCACCCTCTAATTGGAATTAAGTGACCAAGGAATTGGCGGTTGATGAATTTTAGAGGAGACTAGAAAGGTCTAAGGAATTAGGGTCTAGTCACATATAGTTTGGCATGAATTAAATCTTGCATGATTAAAATAGTTAGTAAGAAAAGTTAATCCGGAAAATAGATAACTCTGAAGCCTTAACTATTTCTCCATATATTATTCTCATCAATTTACTGCTTGTTGTTTTAATTTCTGAATTATTGTTTAATACTTTTGAATACCAAAACACTTTTTTTTGTTTGTCTAACTAAGTAAATCATTTAACCATTGTTGCTTAATCTATCAATGCTCGTGGGATCGACCCTCACTCACCTGAGCTATTACTTGGTACAACCCGGTGCACTTGCCGGTTAGTCTGTGGTTAGAAATTCCGCACCAATATACCGATAGTGATTGGGCATGTCAATTGATGACATGAAAAGTACTTCTGGATATGCATTTACGTTAGAATTGGAGTATTTTCTTTGGCATAAAAAAAAAACAAGAAACTGTGGCTCAATCATCCGCTGAAGCCGTGTATGTTATTGCCGCAAATACTACTAGTCAAGCAATATATATAAAGAAAATATTCAAAAACATAGGAGAGCAACAAGAATAACCAACAACTATGTTGTGTGATAGCAAGTTAACAATAGCAATAGCAAATAATCTAGTTCATCATAGTAGAACCAAGCATATAGCTATCAAATATCATTTTATACGATAAGCTATATTGGAGAAAAAGATAAAAATTGAGTATTGCAACATAGATGAGCAACCGACTAACATCTTCACTAAGGCACTACCAATATTAAAGTTCAAACTATTTCGAGAGATGCTTAGAGTTACACAAATGTACATTAAAGAGAAGTATTAATTATGCTACACTTTTGTGGAATTCTCTAGAATTCTTATGATCTTGTTTCATAAAAATAAATATCTTAAATATTATAATAGAAAAGTCTAGAAGTTAAGTAAATAAATCAAGTACTAAAAATATATAATATTCGTATATAGAAATATCGAGATTAATATCTAAAAATATCCAAAATTAGTATTATCTAAAAATTATAATCTAACAACTTGTAAAGCCTATAAATAAATCATTGTAAAAATTATAATCAACTAACAAATATATCAAATTTCACTAACTTTTATATTCTCTCTTTAATATATCAATAATATAATTATCAATTTTTTTAAATTATTCATCTAAATTATTCCTTCATCCATAATATTCTTACTGATTATTTCATATCTTAAATTCATATATAATACACTAAACCAACGTCGAACTATTTTATAAAATTGACCTTCTTCCTATTTTTCTTCTAGATCTTCTCCTTCTTCTTCATATCAAGTTTGTGTAAAATAGAAAAAAAAAAAAAAAGACATGATTATAATTACTTAGCAATTTGTAGCATATGTAAAATATTGATTTACTTTTGATATTCTTCTTCTACATAGCATCATCATCTTCATCTCAATAATAAAGTGTGTATGACTAACTCACGTTAACATTAGTTATCCCTGGATTATGGGCCAATGTTAAATCCTTTGAAATATTGATAAAATGATTAACTTGGCTAATATTTATTGATTATAGAAATTATTAACTTCGAATTTTGGATAAAAGGATTCGATTTTATGATACATGGGTCCCTGCCACATTGGCAATGCTATAGAGGGTATAGCCTTCTCCTACCACATACAACTCATCAGGTAGCGATCTTGTGTGGTGGTTTCTTCTTATTATCACGATGACGGTTTTGAATTGTGCTTCTTCCATTGGACTATTATTTTCTACTACGGCTCCAAGCAAGAGAGCAATTGTTATTATTAAATAACATTATAATTTAATATTATAATGTGCTGACACTAATACAAATACGATATAACACCACACAGAATATACCAACACACAAATTTTAAAATTTTATAAAGAAATGGAACATACATACATATAAAATATAAAATATTTTTTAAATAAATCATAATGATATTTTGATATTTTATTGATATTAAAATATAAATTAATTTTTTAATTATTTTTAATATTTTATTTTAATTATATCAAGTATTTAAAATATTTTTTTATTTTAATAAATAATAATATATACTATATCTAAATTTATTTCAAGAATATGTGTTAAGAATAAGACTGGATACGCTAACACTTGATAGTATTTAGCCAAACATATTCGAAAAAAGAATTTTATTTTTTATTAAGAGACAGTTGGACACAACAGACATACATGTCAAACGAATATCGATAAATGTCGTGTCTAAAATGTGTCTGATATATAGACACGACAACTCAACAAAATGTCTGTCTTTCATAGATATAATACCATTTGGCATAGGATTCTTTTCATGTTTCTTTAACTAAAGTTGTTATTGTTAGAAAAATAAACAAGCAAGCTATGTTAAAATCTTGATTATTTAACATGATGATATAGGCATTAACTTCTTTGCTGAAAAATCTCTTTGTGATGCTTTTTGAGCTCGAAGTATACTAAACCGCTCTTGATAATTTTTTTTTTGAAATGGTAAAATATACGTGTATTATTTATTATTATCATTAATCTTTTACCATCATCATTTGTAACAAAAAATATTTTAATAAAAAAAATAAAATTTAGAATTTAACTATCACGTGATTTAAGACAACATATTAAGATTATTAATAAAAATTATAAAAATATAAAAAAAATTAAATTTTTATTATATTTATTTTATATTTATTAAAATAAATAATTCAATTTTCTTTATTTATAATAATTTTAATATGTAGTTTTAGAATACATATTAATTCAATTTTAAATTATTTTAGGTTAAATTAAATTTACATGCCTTCATTTTATTTAAGTTAATTTTAATTGTCAATCATAAAACATATCTCTTATTTAACATAAGATTGGAAAAATATTTGATTTGAAAGACATAAAGTAGTAAGAAACAAAGAATACGACTTTATAATTTTTACGAATAAAATACCAAGAAATACTAGGAAATACCAGGGGAGTCGTACTAGAAATCTGCTATTCCCATAAACTTATTGTATATGTCGTAATAAAACCTTCACAAAGTATTCTAAATTAGAACAACGTTGTAGAAATCTCAACATATATATATATATATTTGTGAAGAGTATTGTCCTAATAGTTTTGAAGTGTTGAAATCCCAACGTTGAAAACTATGTTAGTTTCTGTCGGTTCCTTTTTTTTTTTTTTTTTTTTACATGTTTGATTGACGAAACTATAATTTAGTATTTGTGGATGGCGAGTAGTGTCTTTTTTTTAATTGGTTTAATTTTTTGGATTAGTTAAAATTTTTTCATCTTTTTTAATGTATTAATTTGTTCTGTTTTGTGCTGGATTCTAATAACGTAAATCTTTAATCATGGTAAAATGAAAAAGTATAGGTTGATAATAAAAATATTAAATGATGTGAACGGTTAGAAATAAGAGATTGAGAGAGTAATTTGAAAAGTGCATTATTTAATTGTGATGAAAGGTATAATATATAAGGGATATTTATAGGTGGTAAATGAATTTAAATTGATTTTAATAATTCTCTAACATGAACAATAGATATATTGGATGTTTATTTTACTAGATGTACGGATAATTATTTTAATATTAAGATTTAGATGCTTAATTTAAAAGTGTTGTGTATTTTTATTTAATTGGTGGTTATTCATATTGTTCAAAATGGTCATTATTTACCTAGCACTCCATTTATAAAATTTTAGAAGATTTATCGTGTCTCATTATAATCTAAATATTGTTGTCAATCAAATTCAATTAAATTGGTCCAAATCAAATGAAAACAACTCACACAATCTGCGCATGAATCACATAATTTTTTTAGTGTTTTTTTTAGTGTGTTTTTTTTATTGTCGTTTTTTTATTGCTACTATTATTAATGCGTTTTTTTTATTTCTCCCCCTCCTCCAAATAATTATTATAGCATTTTTTTCTTCTTATTCTTTATTTATTTATTTTTGTTAAGAGGATGAAACAAGAATAATCATAGAGTTAATACTCATTTTGAATTTTGAATATTGAGGTCGAATTTAATTTGATCCTTAAAATTTTAATGAACCCAAATTGGATCTTGAAATTTATAATCGTAACTCGCATTATCTCTTAAATTGATCTCTATTAATGGCATGTTGATTTAGTATATTAACTTACTGCGATTTGAATTTCTCGCCCAAGTTTCATCTAATCGAGACCTATTAAACTCCCAAAAACTTGATTGTCGCTCCCAGAACTCTAAAATCTTCAAATTGAATTTGTTATTTTGTCTTTGTGAGAATGTTGGGGATCCAGTCAAGCTTCTAAGAGATTTACTAGGTGTCAATCATATAGAACCTAAGCGAAGAGCCAAAATCTTAGCAAGTTAACGTGTAAAATCAACACGTCATTCATGAAAATTAATTTAGGGGATAACACAAGTTACCATTATAAATTTTGGGGTTTAAATTGAGTCAATTGTAATTTTAGAAATCAATTTGAGTCCCATTCCAAATTTTAGGGATCAAATTGAGTATTAATTCAGAATTATAGAAAGGTGAAAGAAAAAGAGATGATGATGATGATGATGATGATGTATAGACTTACATTAATATGTCCATGATAGTATTCAACCACTTTTAAAAAATAAACATAGCCCATCTAAATTGGTCATTTAGGTTGGGTTTTTGAACCATAATAATTTTGGTTTTCTTAAATTAAATAAATTAGGCATCTTTAATTAATAATAGCTTTTTAAAGCCTATTCTTTGTCAACTATATTTTCTCATCTTTATTAATTCCTTTTTCTTATTTAGTGTGGTTAGGAGTGGTAAAATAAAATAAATTTGTCAAATCAATTTATCATGCAAACCTGCTAAAAAAATTAGATCGAACTAGAATTTGAAATTTATGAAATAAAAAAATTTATCAAATTTAAACTGCCAAACCCATAAGTTTTGGCAGACTGATTTGCCGAATAAAAAGTTATTTTATTTTATTTTTTATTAAATAAAAAATAATTAGTGTTACAAAAATTCATAATTATATAATTTTTAAATATATTTTTTATTTTTTTATTCTTATTTTAGTTATTAATTTTATTTATTTTATTTTACACTTTTATATATATACTTAAATTATGTGATTTATTTTTTAAAATAAAAATAATTTTATTAACCGATATTATTTTAAGAAGTCTATCTAAATTAAAAATTAAAAAAAAAATAAAAAATTATATTATAATTTAACTATTTTTTATTTATATTTAATTTTTAAATTATTATTTTTTATTAATTATTTTAAAGAATTAAGCAGACTATCCCATCAGCTCGTGAATCTACTATAAAACAAAAGCAAATTAACATTTTAAATTCACTTTATTCGACAGACTATACTAATCCAACTTAATTTTTGAACAAATTTTAGTGGGATGAAAAATAGACTATTCGTTTTACCACCCTAAAGTGTAATGTTAGATCTACTTGTATAGCGCATTATTATTATTACAAAATTAATGAATCCATGAGCCATGATCTGGAGTTTTAAGATTGCAGTTTCTTCTAGAATCAAACAACTATTATGCGGTTAAAAAAAAAAAGTAAAAAAGCTTTATTTTTCTTAATATTTTTACAAGTACGTAACCTCTAACTAAAAATAAATGACAAAATAATTTTTGATTATTTATTTTTAAATATTATAATTTTTTTCGCTTAGAATAACATTTGAAAAATGTTAATTTTTGTTCTTAAACTCCAGAAGTAACTTGTTGAGTTGGTGATTTAATATATAGATTATTATGTATTTTTTTTATTTTGATATTGTATAGTACTGTGTAAAACACATACATACTGGATAGAATGATATTTAATACGCTCCTATAGATGACTTATTTTTTTGGTTATGGAAACCACGTATGTGTTGTACAATTGGTTATAGATTTTTGGAGTCTTAAACCAATGTGTGGGACAGCTTTTTCTGAGTTACAGTGTGAAAAATTCGGATCATGCGAGTTCTTTGTATGAAAAAGTTGATGATTAAATTGGAGGGTCCGATTTGAAAGTAGAGAAAATTTGAATCTTCGACAAAGCAAATCGGATCGTTCGTGTTGTATATATATTTAATTTTTTTAGAAATTCGTATATCAAATCGTATGGTCCGAGTTGATTATTATAATTTATTTTTGAATGAGCTGAAAGTAATCACTGGTCCGATTTATGTGTACATATATATATATATATATATATATAAGTGTGTAACTCGTAAAGAAGATATCAGATCCCGTGTTCTTTTTCTTCTTGCTTGGCTTCTTTTTCTGCTTTCTTCTACCGGTGTTCTTTTTTCTTTGATATGAAGTAAAAAATTTTCGTAGTGAAGTTTCTGTTTTTATTTAGGTGAGTGAGAAAAATGGATGATAGAGTTCTTTTAAAAGTGTATTACTTTGGTCAGATTTTGTTACAAACATCTGAAGGAGTAAAATTTATTTGTGAAAATCCGTTAGATGTTGTTATTTCCTTTACAATCTCATTTGAAGAGCTCAAAGGTGTGATCTGTGAGAAGATAGATTCTGAGATGTCAAGAAAAATATCCCATACCGATGTTTGGTGGATTCGTCCAATTTGAAACAAAATATGTAATGGACGAAGCGAGTATGCAAGAGATGTTTTCAATGTATATTGAAAGTCGTGCTCGAATCTCGTTCATCGAGTTGTACATTAAATTCGAACAATTTGAGGCCGACCGGAATATTGTACAAGAAGATTACAATAGTGACAGTGAAGAAGAGTTCGAAAGCAATTACGAAGTTGTTGGTCCAGACAGAGATGAAGATCAAGGTGACGGCACTATGGCTCCAAATGTAAAAGACGTGGCAAATGCACTCGCAAACGAAGTGCCGTTTGAGGAGCCATCTTTCATGCGAGTGTTGGATTTGGAAACCATGCATGTTCCGGAGTTTCTGGAATATATGAGTGCAGGTACGTACTTGCCTATATTTATAAAAAAGATTAGAACTATGAAGCACGGACACTTCGCTGAGTTATCGTGTCCGCATGTGGCGGACACATTTCGGACACGACACTCACCGACACTTGTCCAACACGCGTGTCTGCTGTGTCCAACCGTGTCTTAATAAAAAATAAAAAATTTTTCTCCGGACACGCCTGGACACACCTAAATACCATCACGTGTCTGTGTGTCCAGTCTTATTCTTAACATATATTCTTAAAATAAATTTATATATAGTATATATTATTATTTATTAAAACAAAAAATATTTTAAATACTTGATATAATTAAAATAAGACATTAAAAATAATTAAAAATTTTAATTTATATTTTAATATCAATAAAATATCAAAATATCATTACAATTTATCTAAAAAATACTTTATATTTTATATATATGCGTGTACCCGTGTCATGTAAGATTTTAAATTTTGCGTGTCGGCGTGTCTCGTGTCGTGTCGTGTCCCGTGTCCGTGTCAGTGTCCGTGCATCATAGGATTAGAATTTTGTAATAATTTATCTTGATCGATGGACGAAATAGTTAAGTGACATGTGAAAATATACTCAATTAACATTTGTTTATGTGTTTATTTAGGTAAGTTTAAGATAATAGTTTTTTTAGTTAGTTATTGATTTAGTTGAATATAAATTAATATTTAGTTAAATATTTAGGTAATTATGTGTTTATTTTTTTATTTTGTTTAGATTGAGATAATAACCTGAGGTAAAGTTTATTTATATCATAAAGTTTATTTATATCATAATTGATGCAGTGAGTATTGATTTACCTTTAATTTCAGTTATTAAATATTCGTGTATTAAGTATTTTTCGTATGGTTGCCATCACGGCAGAAATTTCTATTGTCGCAGATGGTGAATTTGCCATGGGTATGGAATTCAGTTCCAGGGAAGCTATTATTAAGGCGATGAAAGAGTATATGATCCGAAGAAGTGTAGACTATCGGGTGTATGAGTCAGAGCCGTTGACATTTTATGCGAAGTGTACACAATATGGGTCAGGGTGTGATTGGCTTATCAGGGTTAGCATGATCAGCAGAAAGTATTGTTGGGTTATAAGGAGGTATAATGCTACTCACACCTGTACCAGAGCCATCATTTCTCAAGATCATTCAAAGTTGGATTCGAACACAATTGCAGAAACAATAAAGCCGTTGGTTGAGGCTGACCCCTCGTTAAAGGTAAAATCAGTTTTTGCAGAAGTGCAATCAAAGTTCAACTACACCGTCAATTATCAGAAAGCATAGTTGGCTAAGCAAAAGGCAGTAGAAAAAAATATTTGGAGGTTGGGAAGCATCGTACGAAGCGTTGCCTATATGGTTTGAGGCCATGTGTCATAAGGAGCCATCAGCTGTCGTCCATTTTGAGACTATGCCTGCATATCAAGACGATGACTTGGTGAGTGATATTCAGGTATTGCATCGAGTCTTTTGGAGTTATTACCCCTGCATTAGAGCATTCAAGCATTGTAAGCCAATATGAGACTCACTTGTACGGAAAGTATAAGGATTGTCTGTTAGTGGCAATTTCACAGGATGGCAACAACAATATCGTCCTAATTGCATTTGCTATTGTGGAGGGAGAGACTTCTGATGCGTGGGACTTTTTTCTGAGTAACCTGCGACAATATGTTGTGACTCGGGATGGTGTGTGACTGATATCCGACCGACACGAATCAATCAATGCAGTTGTGGCTCGCAGTAACGGAGCTTGGTCACCTCCTAGAGCTTTCCACATGTTTTGCATCAGGCATATTGAGTCGAACTTTCTGAGAAAATTCAAGGCGCCGTACCTGCAAAAACTTGTCGTCAATATAGGTAACATTGAGTAATTCGAAGTTCGTTATTAACAGAGTTACCTTCATTAAGTGTTTGTCATCTTTTTTTTGTTTGCTTTTTGTTATTGTGCAGGATATTCGAGGACGGTGCGCGAGTACGAAGTGCATTACCAGCGTTTACGAGAACGGGGCGAGGCTTACACTAACTGGTTAAACCGAATCCCCCGCGAATAGTATGCATTGGCATTTGATGGTGGTTATCCATGGGGTCACACGACGACGAACCTAGTCAAATGCATCAACTCTATTTTGAAGGGTGCACGCAATCTCACCATCACTGCACTTGTCAAAGCAACATTCTACAGGCTTAACGAGCTATTCACCCGAAAAAGAGTCGAGGCGGAGGCTCGATTTAATGCTGACAATGTATTTTCTGAGCTTGTGACCTCGAAATTGCATGCAAACCAACTTGCATCAGGAAACATCCAGGTTAATTGCTTTGATAGGCAGAATGAGGTATTTGAAGTGCGTGAGATGCCAAGTGGACTGAATTATGCCGTCGACCTCCATTTGCATCGATGTGACTATGGCGAGTTCCAGGTGGACCGGATTCCGTGTCAACATGTGTTTGCATGTTATGCAAATCAACGACTGGACTAGCAAGTGTATGTGCATGATCTGTATAAGATGGACCAAGTTCGACGGGTTTACCAAGCTAGGTTTAGGCTACTGGGAAATCCTACTACATGGCCTGCTTACAACGGGTCGCGATTCGTACCGAATTCGTACCTAAGATGCGTGACCAAAAGTCGCCCCAGGATGACGCGCTTCTTGAATGAGATGAACACGCGAATGTTGCGTCCTCCACGGCGATGTAGGCAATGTGGGGCTGAGGGACACAGCCGTAGTAAATGCCGTCAGTGAGCTGGTGCACCTGCCGAAAATAATGCTCAGTAGAATTATATATTATTATGCTATTTGAAACATTGTAACTTATATCAATCTACTCTATGACATATGCAACTTTAGATTTTGTCCAATAAATTAACTACATTTAAAACATTATAACTTCTCCAAGTACTCCATGTCATACAAAGTAAGTTTACATCGAACAGTTAATTGATACATAAAAAAGTTAACTGATACATAAAAAATGTTAATAACACAACATCTACTTTCTGATTGCCCACTTTACATCTTTCACAAAATTCTTATATTTCTTGGCGGCCTTTTTAAACACAAACAGAGTAAATCGATTAGTGCTACTAAAATATAATAATTTTCTAACTAGAGCAACTAATTTATTAAAATCATGCTAAATTTTTTGTTAATTACCAAATTTAGTAATTACCATCTTAACCTACCAATTAATTAACTATCATTATTAATCATTTTTCATCATTAACTCAACAACAAATATTAATTCAAATCACACAACTATCATACATAATTTTACTAAATCTAATTAAAACAAACAATTTTACTAAATCCAATTTACTAAGTAATAATATTTTAACTTCTAAATTTAATTGATTATCCAAAAGCTAACAATGAACAATGAACAAACACATTATATTATATTTTACAAAACCTAATTATTAATCAAAAGCATCAACATTATTTCAAAAAATTCGGCACCGATTTAGTTTATTTATTGTTATGAAAAATTAATATAATTTATAAAGTTATAATTTCTAAAATTAATTATAAAAATTAAATAATTAATTATAATTTCTAAAATTATTACAAAAATTCTAAACATAGATTTTTTATTAATCTATCATATTAGTCTAATTCAAATATTATCATTTATTAAAATATTTTCTAACTATATTTACATATATATATTTTTAACCATTATTTAAACATATATATTCTTAAATTTCTATCAATAATAATAATAATAATAATAATAATAATAATAATAATGTCACTGATATATGTTCCTAACTTAAACTACTAACAACAATAATTATAATTAAATTTCTAACAACAACAACAACAATAATAATAATAATAATAATAATAATAATAATAATAATAATAATAATAATAATAATAATGTATATTCCTAAGTTAAAACTACTAACGCCAATTATAATTAAATTGATGATGATGTATATTCCTAAGTTAAAACTATTAACGACAATTATAATTAAATTTCTCATAATAATAATAATAATAATAATAATAATAATAATAATAATAATAATGTCGCTGCTATATATGTTCTTAAGTTGAACTACTAATAACAATAATTATAATTAAATTTCTAACAATAATAATTATAATTTTAAAATATAAAAAAAGAATTTAATAAATAAACTTGCGTAATCAATATAGATGAGATAATTTATAATATAAAGTTCAAGACGATTAACATCTCTATATTTTTTTCTTTGACATTTTAATTTTTTTTTAATGAAACAGAGACAACAAAACTTGTTGAAGGATGAAAAAGATGTGAAAATGGCTGCTGGGTGGGGATAAAAATAAAGCTTTGAAAGGAACTCATAGGTGAGTGTGGATGGAGTAAAGGGGGTATGTTGGTTAAGAGGGCGGGGAGTAAGGTGCATGCGATACGTAGTTGGGGTGAACAACTCGGACCGTTCGTGTTATAGGCAGCAAATCGGACCGTCTAATAAATCCTCTCCCACTCGCACCATCCGATTTCTCTTAAGCTGACACCACATGTAGGTAAAGCACACCTGATCTCCATAACGAGATCCTAACTTATTCTAACCTCCATAATAAAATTAAAAAGTGCCTATAGATAAATAATACACACTTGTGGATTGTATTTTTACAAATAAAAAATATTCTTTTTACAATAGGTTGTCATAAATTGACAATATATTTTTTTGTAGATTGTACTTTTATAAATAAAAAAAATATTTTTTACATTCTAACAATTTGTTTGTGTCACAAATGTTTTATAACTTTGCTAATGATCTAAAACAATAAATTCTGATAATTTTTTAGCTTTTTTCTTAAATTTTTATTCCTAAATAAATAAAAGAGGATAAAGTATATTTTTTTATTTTGTTTTAATTTTGTCCTAAAAATTTTTTATTTGTATCAAATTTACTCTTAACGATTAATTTTTTAAAAAAAAAAATATCAATTCAAGAATAACTTCACAAGAACAACCTTTAACACAAGCAAATCAAACATATTTATCATGTATTATTGTTGGATTAGTCCGAACTTTTTAAAAAATTTAGTTGTCTAGAATATATTTGATGCGAATCGAAAACTTTTGAGACAAAATTAATAAAACTTAGAGATATTTTTAAAATTTTTGTCAAATTTTAAGAACAACAAATATATTTTACTCGATAAATAAAAGTTTGTTTTTTATTTTTAGTGTTCAGGTTTTAGTGGTGTTTTTAATAATGTGGAGAATTAGTATATTATTTTTCATGCGAATGCTATAAATCTGATAATTAGATTTGTGGTTTTTAATTTTTTTTAAAAATATAAATTTGAGAGTCAAATTTATATTTAAGTAGTAAAAAAATTTAAATGTACAAATTAAACCCTCCAATTTATTTGACAACGAAACAAAATTTATTTCACTACAAATCCAACCTTTTGATTTGTGGATTATAAAAATCTGATCCTCCAATTTTTTTAAACTGAGAGTCTAATTTATTATTTAAAATAAAATAAAAAATACACCAATCAACCATCATACTAGATTACACAACATTTTTTCCGTTGCTAAACTAAATAGCCATAAAAGTTACCTAAGAAAATTTGTTTTCTCTTATATAATATGTCTTGGAATGCCAATGTTAGAACCGCTTATCCATAGGAGTAGCAGTGTGTGGCTTTGGAGCTTCAGCTTCGAACTATAGAGGTAAGAGAAGCTAAACTTGTGTTCAGAAAACAGAGCATTTGTAGGTTCACAAAGTCAACTAAACAAGTTTCAAGTCATTCATGGCATCTTCATTCTCAACTCAATTGCTGCAAAGTCAAATTCTACTTCCCCGTTTTCATCATCTCCAGGTTTCTAGCTACTACTTCTTTTCCTTTCTTTTTTTCCTTCTATATTACAAGCAAAATCAACAAGTGCTTGTGCTTCTTAGGTTTTCTTTGTAGTAGAACTTGTATGCCTACCATTTTTCTCTTCAATGGTTTGTTAAATAACCAAATCAAACTATAGAACTTTTTCATCGTTGAAACTCTTATACATGTTATGAACAATCTCTCTTACAAGCTTAGACGGTTAGGCAGAGACACGTCAATGGTTTGGAATGCATTAAAGTGAGAAGGAAACAAAAAAAAAAGCATTAAAGTGAGAAAAGAATTCTATTTCTGTTAAGAAGTGAAGTCTAATTCTATTTCAAATTCATGATTTGGAAGAATTAATTGCATGAATGAAATAAATTTTGTGTTCTTTACTATTTTATCTTTGTAGTTTCTTTATTTGTCTTTTTTTTTTATGTTTATTAGGGAGAATTTTAACATTTCAATCTTTAGTAATAATGGAATTGCAAATAAGAAGGTCTGATTTAGTTTGAACATTAATGTGAGAATTGGAATTCTGTTGAGAATTGAAAATTAAACTTTTATTGTATTTCAAACCAAAGAAAAGAATTATTTTCTTGTGAGAATTCTATTAATCCAATGTGTAGACTGTAGAGGGTGATTTCTAATAAATTAACATTAGAGAGAATGTAGGAGCTACTGAAGACATGCTTTCATTAAGATTGGGATTTTTTCAGGGGAAACTTAGCCAAGATGTGTCGATGGTTCGGAAGCCGCAGGTTGTCTGTAGCAGTATCGGATCACGGATTGGTTACAACCAAACACTGGCTTCAAGATCACACTATGCTGTGAGGTTTTCTGTCACACAACAATCTGAAGCAAAATCAATGAGATATAGGAGAATGACATGCATGAACGTCACTGAAAGTGTGAGTAATTCGTGATTTTCTAATGTGTTTGTTTAAGAATTCTAAGCCAAAATGGATAGTAATTTCATCCACTCTAATTTTTACTTCATTCTTATCTTTCCCTTCGCTGTATGGATTAGAGTTAACACTTAAATGAACTTGATAATAGAAATGATTTCCTAGAATGTTGACCACTTGTTCATCATATAGTTATGTACAATGAATGGTTATGTTTTCTTCCATCCCCGTGTTAAAAATTCAGTAATTATATAGCCTCCTAAAATTTCACCTAAGTAAAGTAAAAAGTAGATACGACCAATTTCATGAAATATTAAAAAGTAATTAATTCTTCCATTAGTAGGAGGATATATAATTTCTTTCACATATTCGTTGCTTTAAGAAAAAATGTTCATAGCAATCCTCAATAACCAATAACCAATTCTTGTTCTGTGATTTGAGATGTTGCTTCTTTACTCACATGGTTCTGTTGGCAACTTTTAGGAGCTGCTAGCCAAAGTGACAACTAAGTGCTTCTTCGATGTACAAATTGCGGGTGAACCTGCTGGCAGGATTGTTTTTGGTTTGTTTGGGGACGTCGTTCCTAAAACAGCTGAGAATTTTCGAGCTTTGTGCACAGGCAAGCAATCATATATGTCTACATCAACTTCCCCCCTTGTAGAAGTGATTCTGTGACACAGCATCTCATTCATAAAGTTGAATAATTCTTGTGCAGGAGAGAAAGGATATGGCTATAAAGGATCCTACTTCCATCGTATAATCAAAGACTTCATGATTCAAGGCGGGGACTTCACCGAGGGAAATGTATGCTCTGTTATATTTTGTTCATCTGTTTGTTTTCCCACATATTCATGCTAATGGGAGGGCATGTATTTGCTCTCGGGTAACAATTTTCTTCGCTCCTCAAACATGATTTAATTGGTTGCAGGGAACCGGTGGAGTTAGTATCTATGGTTCTCGTTTTGAAGATGAGAATTTTAACTGTAAGTCTCTACTCTCTACTGCTGTTTGATATGTAATATAGTTTTAGCATACAGAAAAAGAAATTAATTCTTAGTGAAACCGAATAGCAGTTTCGAATTATAGAAAATTAACTATATATAATAAAAGAACCAGTACATTCAATCACTTGAACTAACCATCAGTCCATTGAGTCTTAACACTTTTGATTGCACAATAACTCAATAATTATTTAAGAATCTGCTTAGAGTGTTCTTTGTATATAAAATAGCTAGGTTAATAACCTTCTTCAAATTGTAGTTTCCATGAATAATTTACATAATGATGTTCTTTCAGTGAAGCATGCTGGTCCTGGAATTTTGAGTATGGCAAATGCTGGTCCTGATACCAATGGCAGTCAGTTTTTTATTTGCACCGTACCGGTGAGAAGCACACACTGTCTTCCTTTTCAGTTATCTTTTATGGATTTGTTTTCGGAAAAAGTGTTTTCTGCAAGTTCCTCTCCATCCTCATTACAAACATGGAATTTTCAGAAGCAACATTATCGCAAAGGAATTCGATGATATTGGTCAAATTGACTAGAATATCTTGCTTTTTAGTTCTGTGAAGAATTCATCAATTAATGCTTGTTTCCTGTTTCTCAAGTCTATCCCAATTAGAAATGCCCCTTACTTACTCCATGGATTTTGCACTTCTAGTAATTGTCTCTCATATTTTCATAACCTACTGATAAAATCATGGTTTACTTGCACCCTTGATCCTCTAAGTCTTACTAAAGTTGAATTTCGGCGTCTCTCATTTCAATTGGCACACTGTTGTCTCTTTCTTTTTATATTTTGGGTTGATTTTAAGTTCTTTATTTTTTAGTTGATGCAATTATTTTTTTTCTGTGTTTTCGGAAGTGGTTGATTAATGATATTTAGTTTCTGTTACAATTCAATGTTCCAATGTGGACATTTCTTTTCTGACAAGAAAAATGTTTCTTTATTGGCTTTATTGTTGTGGAAATGCCTTTCACATAGCAACTTTAAAACTAAGGTAATTAGAATCCCAGACATTGATAAACTAGAAAGGCCAAAAGTGTAATTAAGCATATATCAATATCTGCTAATTGCTTGTTGCATGATTGAAGAAGTTTCACTAAGTAGGACCATGGTTTTTATTTCAAACCTTTTTTGCATATCCAAGAGTACTATTATATGTTCTGCTAGTTATGTTTCATTTGTATGGTTAGTTTACACACTTGTAATAAGTCAGGAACTTTGTTTCCGTGTTTAATGCTCAATCATTTCAACCATTAGATACACATTGTTTGAACTTGTTTGGATTTTAGCACTGAAATGAAGTAAATGGTTTTGTTCAATGATGCAGACACCATGGCTAGACAATCGCCATGTCGTGTTCGGACAAGTCATTGATGGAATGGATGTTGTGAAGACTCTCGAGTCACTGGAGACGAGCCAGCGTGATAACAGCCCCAAGAAAGCAAGCAAAATCGCTAATTGCGGTGAACTGCCTCTTGATGGTTGATCTTTGTACTTAAGTGCATGACATTTTCCTGATTGTCAGTTACAAATTTTCATTTGAGGATAGTGTTAGTGCATTTAAATCATCATTTTACTATGATGAGAAAAAAAAAAAAAACATGTAACTGAGAGACCAGGCACTGCAATTTCATTTAGAAGAGAATACATACATGCATATTTTGTATAACTAAGCTTGTACCAAACCTTTATAGTAATTACCTATCTTTTGCTTACATGGTTTACATTTACTAGTTTCCAATATCCATTTCATAGTTGCTAATTGCAAGATTAACCTATTTAAGGATCACCATTCTGTGGATACAATTACAGTGGTGAAGTTGTAGTAAATGTAGGTGGACAGAACTCTGAGCTAAGCTAGAAACCCTTGATTTGCTTGACCAACTTTACTAAAACATTTGATCCAAGCAAAACATTTATGCAAGGACCATGGCTTCAAGTCCTTGAGACTGGATCCTTCCCTTTATGTTGTCTACTTCAACCTCCCATATTTCAGGTATTGCTTCTTTGATATTGTGAATGCTGCTTAGAACATGGTCGGCACCAGGCACCAAATCCGATCGCCCCACCTGAAATTTGTTTACTTTGTTAGCTTGATTTGAGTTACATATATGTACATGGATTACTGGGGTTATTGCTTAGATCTTTACATAACATGCATAGAAAGAAAAATTAGAACTTACTATGACAGTTTGAAGTCCGGCTGCTTTTCCGGTTTCAATATTTCTAGTACTGTCATCAAAGAAAATCTGCATAAGATAAAAAGAAAACTGAGTTTTACTTCTGTCTTTGTTGCTTATCAGCAATCTACTGAATTATGGATAGGATATTGATATTTTAGAATAGATGTGAGGTGTCATAAGAATAAAATATCTTAGAATATGAGTGAGATGTCAATGCAGAAAGTATTAAAAGTGAAATAATATTGTCATTCGCCAATGAACTATAGCTCAAACAGCATAGTCTCCCCATACTCACCTAGAGGTTGTGGGTTCGAGTCTCCCTATTTTTGCATTATATGTTTGCATGAATTTATAACAAAAAAATAGTAACATTATCAAAATAGGAATAACAACATTCATTTCCGTATTAAAATCATGTTGCTACTTTATATGTACCATTTTGATATGAAGAAAGTAAATTGGTACTGTCAACATTATTTTTATTCAAATGGAATCCCAGTCTTTTGAAACTAATGGAAAACAATTCTAGAAACAAACACATCAAACAAGTGATTAATTCTGTTTGGTTAAGTAATCAAACTTACTGTTTTATTTGGATCAACATTAGCTATTCTAATGGCAGCTTCAAAGGCTTCAATGGATGGTTTGCATATGATACGTGAGTCCCTTAAATTATTGTCATTATTAAATTCTGCACTCTCTATGACCATATCATCATCATCCTTAGGTTCTTTGGGAGGATTAAGAGTTTCAAAGCATATAATTCCCTCAAAACAATCTTCCAAACCTAATCTGTTGAGAACTTGAACTGCATGTGCATGATCTGCATTGGTGAAAATCTGCAAAATGAAATTTTTTTCATTACAATTTTTATGGAATTAGCTTCACTAAACATGGAACAAAGTCAACAAATTAAAACTGTTTAGAGTACGTTTGGTTTGCGTTTTTATTTTCTGTTTTCATTTTCAGTATTTTTTGTTTTTAGAATTTTGTAAAGGAAAAAGAGAAAAACATGAGGTGAAAATAGAAAATAGGATGTTATTGTTTTCACTTTTTTTTCTTTCCTTTACAAAATTTAGAAAAACATACCATACTGAAAATGAAAAAAGAAAATAAATGCAAACCAAATGTATCCTAAGCTTTTCTTCTTTCTTTTTTACTATAATTATTATTTTTTCTTTTCATGACATACAATTTTGCGCTGAGGCATGGAAAGAAGGAGGTTCCTTAACATTGGATCAGGCTTCAGTTTCTCATATGGTAATCTTCCATGAACATAAGCATGAAACTCATCATTGTCAAACTCATAACCAAGGAGCTGAAATGAAATTGACACAAACTCATTACATCATATTATTATTATTACTATAGAAAGAAAATTTTCATGAAAAAGAAAACTTAGGACAATTTCAAATAGTATTCATACCTTCAATCCTGCCATAGTTGTCCCATATTCCTTGTACAGATCCAGGCACATCTTTGGTACTTCACTTTCTTCAATATGCAAGTGCTCCAACATATAATCTGTAAACAAGATTGGTTAACTAAAAGTGAAGACTAGAATTGGACGAATAGTGAAGGTTTTTACTAAATTTTTAAATATCACATGCATTGCATATGATAATTTTTTTGTGGATTTTTTTTTACTAAAAGAAACAATAGTTGCTCTTCGCGAAAACTAAACTTCACTCTTCACCGTAGCATTACCCTTTTGTCACATTAGAACACACCTCATTCACTGTGTTGATATTATGATATTTCACTTAGATTGAGTTGGGTATTAATCCCACTTTTAAATGTTCAAATAATACAAGTTTCATAAAATAATACTATGTTCATAAGTCAAAACAACAAAGTTTGAAGAAAAAGAAGAATAGAAAAGAATATAAAAGGTTTTATAAATAGGCCATGTTTATTATATTAGTCACAATTTTAGTATAAAAATTCTTATTTTCTCGATGGAGTAAAAGAATATCTCATTTTAACAAGTTGTCTATGTTTTGATAACTTTGTAATTTTCATCATTGATCTTACTACAATTTATCTGAAGAATTAAAAAGATATATTTTGAATTAGTTTATACCTTCTATGTTCTGACGACATAGCAAATTTAAACCCATGCTCAGTGGGTAGAGAGTGTCATCCATATCTGTCAACAATGAACAAAATTTGGAGTCAGAAATATTTAATTGAATTTTCTTCCATGTTTATAAAGTGAAAGATTTAACTTTTAAGTTCTTCATTTTAAAAATAGGGTCAAGTATACTTTTTGTCCTTAAAGTTTAATAAAATTTTTAAAAATATTCTTAAATTTTATTTTGTTTTAATTTTGTCCTAAACGTTTTCGATTTGCATCAAATATTCCTAACGACTAATTTTTAAAAAAATTTAAGACCAATTCAACAACAATTTCATAAGAACAACCCTCAACGCAAGCAAATCAAGCATAATTTTTAGATTGGTCTTAAATTTTTTGAAAATTTAGCTGTCGATGGTATATTTGATGCAAATCCAAAACTTTTGGGACAAAATTGAAACAAAATAAAATTTAAGAGTATTTTTAAAAATTTTGTCAAATTTTAAAGACAAAAAATATATTTTACCTTAAAAATTTAACAAACATCAAAATCGATTATTTGTTTTTTTTTTTCATTTGATCATAAATAGCATTCAAATTTTCAATCATTACCAAAAAGCAAGCACTCGTACTTGACTCCAGCAATCCCATGATCAGCATCCATTCTTAAAAGAATTTCTACTCTGCAACGAACTTAACTGAATTTTATTAGTTAAAAAAGTTTCATAACAATCCTAAACCATATATACATAATAAATAAATTTCCTCATTTCTAATTATGCAAGCCTTGAAATCTAAAACTGACAACTGAAAATTTTACATAGGTTGCAGTTTCATGATCATAAGAATTTTGGACAAGTCAAATTATAGAATAAGCAAAACTACTAGTTTTCAGGCTAAAAAGATTTTTATTATTATTCTTTTAAAACATTCAACTATACTATATGAATACAAAAAATTAGCTACCAAATCAGTTATTTATATAAAATTCATGGTAAAATATAAAATATACATTAAAATAAATTAAACAATATATATAGTAGTTGATTTTTTGTGTGCATCTAACATTTTTGAAAAATTTTAAGATTGCGTTTGTTTTTGAAAATTGGATAAGATAAGACACTGAAAATAAGATACAAAGGAAAGAGACACAAAATTTAGTGTTTTTATATTCTATTTGACGATAAATTAGAACAAATTATGAAAATCTAATTTATTTTCATTTTTTTCTGTTAAAAAAAATTGAGAAAAAAATATAATTATAAAAAATTAACATAAATAATAAAAAAATAAAAAATAAGTTATATCCCTTATTAGTGTCTCTGTGTCTTTTATATTAGGAGGAATATAAAACATACTAATTCATTATCTTTAAATACAACATCTCTGTCTATATCTTACTTGTCAAACACAATTTTGTGTGTCCCGTCCTTACAAACGTATCCTAAGGTACGTTTGAAAGACAAAAATCGTGGAACAAACAAGATGAGAGAGAAGGATCTTTTAGAGTAATGAACTCAAATTATTCTTTAAAGTTGAAACAACTTTACTTTCTTTTCTCTAAAAAAATTCGACTTATAGATACAGTTAAACATACCAATGCAAAAATTTGTACATACCTGATGAATGATCAAAGGATCCTGGGCTCAAAGATCAAATCTTGCAATTCACAGTTCAATGATCTCAATTTGCCTGAATTTGTTAAAACGAAAATATTAATTAGTAGCAATCATAATCATAGGCCATGAATTATTACATGATAATCAATGCATGAATGTGCAAATCAACGTGAACCACATAAGACGTACTTTAGAGTAATATCCATATATTTTTATGCACATTAACACGAAAATAACATTAGTGAACAGAATTTAAAGTTAAAAAAAAAGTTGTTGAATAAAATGAAACGTATTAAATGATACCTGGATCCCTGCAGTGTTGTATCAACAGAGAAGGGAAATGATGTTGATCATTGCTGAGAAAATCTATGTATTTATAAGTGTAGAAGGAGGACCCCACCACTAGGCTGAATGTGCGAGGTGACGCTTAAAATGTGAGGTGGCGAGCATTGTTAGAATTCGTTAACTATATTTTATGTTTCACTCATTTTCCCTGATTGCTCAGTTCTTAATTTTATAGTAAACAAATATAGAATTTAATTTTGATATTATATAAAATATTTTATATGTAAATTTAATTACGTAATTTTTTTTGGTGACTTTAATTACGTAATTTTATGTTAATAAAAATAATTATTTTTTATATTAATTATATCAATAATAATTATTTAAAAAAGTAAAAATTGTGATTAAATATATGTGAGTATTAGGTTTAATTTGGTATAATTTTTATTTTTAAAAATTATAACATCTGTATTTAATAAAGTAAATTAAAAATAATTTTTAATAAATACACATAACAAGTAATTTTAGTAAAATAATTTTAAAATTTAAAAATACTATAATAAATATTAATATAAGAATTAAATTCAAATATTAATTAATATATTAAATTATATTAGATATTTTAATTTTAATAAATATTTTTAATTTTTAAAAATTACAAGCACAAATACATAAATTTTTTTATTTATCAAATATAAGTATTTGTGCTTAAAAATAATGTGCTTTTTAAAAAGTACAAATACTTTTTCAAAAAAAAAAACCAAACTAAACCTTAGATAAACACATAAAAATAAGTTTAATATCCTCGCTTTTTAATATTGAAAGAGAAAAAATAAAGAAAAAAAAAAACAAAGAGAAAGAAAATCAAAATTGGTTATCTAAAGTCTAACCAACATACCCCACTTTAATAAAAGTAGAAATAATGATGGGAGACGCACACTCCAAATCCATTTTACGTCCACACAATTATTTTGTGTTCAAAATTTCTCATGATAAATTATTGTATATTATTTCTATATCAAAGTTTACTTTCCATTGCCAAATAAAAGGCTCGTTTGTTAATTATATATTATCATCTGTTCATCACTGCACCCAACCATGGCTATTCCATCTACACAAGTTTAGTCAAAGGAATGGAAAAAAGTGCTATGGCAAGGAATCTTCATATCATCAAAAATGGGGAGCATATTCTAGAGCCGACTGACCACTGAAGATGAGGTTTATTCTTTAACAGTAATGGAATATAACGATCCATAAGCATCATATCGTTGAAATTATCTTTATTTTATTATCAACATAATGCGGTTATTAATCCACAATTTATTTTTTATTTTTCAAATAAATAAATATTCTTTTTCAGAATTTTATTTAATCCTAACCATATATATATATAAGTAGATTTTAGTATGATTATATATACTATAGTAGCTATAGCTAGTGATTATGCAAGTATTCTTAACATTAAAATCATATTTTTTGTAGGCATACTTTTTAATATACTATAATCACCGTAATCACACTAACATAATTGAACTATACCTTCAATCTTGGAACTAATAGAGTATATCTCCAATAAAGCATACATAGACAATAACTTTTAGAAGTCGAGATGAGCGGCATCAGTAACCCACAATAATGAAGGGCTGAAACAAACATTTAAAATACACAACGGCCACTCCTATTAAGAAGGACTACAACTTCAAACACGAACGGAACGATCCAACCCCTATAAAACGAAGAAGGAATCAAACGAAAGGGAATATAGCAAAACAGAAAGCATTATTAAAAGAAGAATATTTTTTTGATGATCTCGCCGACTTGGACATCGGAGTGTTTTCTTGTAGGGACCCCGACATTTGGAGACACAGAAAGAGGGAAAGAGAAGATCAGCAAAACCGAGTAATCCTGTTCTCGGAGAGTTCGGGTTATACCTCGGCTAAGCAGCTGATTAACACAGAACAAATTGACGTCCACCGTGGAGCCCAAAATAGATTAACCCCACTGAAATAATTTTGTCTTTGTTTTTATTTTATTCCCGTGCCTTATTTTGCAGGGACATCCAGTATGGCCGACAACAGAATCCTGCAATTAACAAAATTGGAGCTGCTGGCCCAAAATGCAAAACTCTAAGCTGAGGTCCAAAGAATGACCGAGCTTCTAGATCAAGAAAGGAATGGAAAACAAAGTGATGGAGATCCCAAGGACACAAGCCAAAAAGACGTGCATTCACGGAATCTTGAGGAAGTAACCCCTCCCAAAGAGAGGAAGACCCTGTCCAATCATTTTTTGGAGGATATCATGAAATTCCAGATGCTAAAGAATTTCGTACTGCCGACTACATTAAAGCCATACGAAGGCCTTGAAGACCCTCACATTTATGTTACTAAGTTTCAGTCTATGACGTTCTTTAATGGTGCTTCTGACCCTATACTTTGTCGATCTTTTTCAACTTTTTTAGACGGTGCTGCGTTACTTTGGGGAAGGTTCTTGATGGCCTAGAGAAGGGGGTTGAATCTATGGTATTCTTTTAAACTTGATTAATTATAACTCAAACCAGAAAATGAAACTTAGCTTCAGTTTTGTCTTCGAGATGGATTATGTAGGAGACAATTTTATTTTGTCTCATAATCGTGAAAAATAGAATCAATGCAGGGAAGAAGAAGATAATATAACCATATATCCTGGTTCAGTTATTTTGTGCAATGAAACCTACATCCAGTCTCCACCACAAGGTTGGTGGATTTTTCACTATCATTTCAAGTATTACATACACCGATTCCTAAAGATTTAACCTAATCCTATCAGGGACAAATCAAGCTTCAACATAAACTTGACTTGGCTAGGCAACTTCCTAGACTCTCGACACAATACGTGCTTATCCAACTTAGTAAGGGATACATCAGATATAAGATGCAAAACAAAAATACAATCAAAAGAGACAAGAAATAAATCTTGGCTTTTCTCTCCAAGTTCTTCTCTTTGCCTTTTTTCTCAATGATTTTTTCTTAATACATCTCTTATATGTCTTTTACCACTGAATAGAAAGAAAAAAAAGATACAACATACAAATAAAATACTCAATGATAAACCATGAAGGAGGTGATGTTGAACAACTCAAACTCTATATGCTGAACCCAGATTCTGAACTCTCAAATGTAGCTATCCATCTTGGCGGAATGCTCCTTTTAGTGTAGGTGCAATACTTCCAAGACTTCAAACTTAGATTTGTGAGGTTTTTCTCTTCTCTTCTCTCGGGTTTTCTCTTCTTACTTGCAAACTGAATTGTTTTTTGCTTTTTGTATTAGTTTTGTTTACACACTTAGGGCTTGCTTCACAAAGTCAGCTCCTTAAATCTTGAGCTAGCTAAGAACTTATTTCCTTTTTCTTCAATCAGACCATAAACTTAGGGATTTGAATCAGAGTTAAGCAACGCAGCTTCTTTGAAAACAAATCCTCAATGGATTTGATAAATCAATACTATTAACCTTGTGCTTTGGCTCCAAGTTTCAATATTAGCCATTGATTCACAGTAGAGAAAAGTAGCCACCACTTTCTTCATATTACCCGAAATGGTTGTGCAGAGAGGAAGGTGAGATCAACAAGTAATTAACTTGCATATTTATGAAAATATTTTACCTTTTTCCTTCTTAATTTGAACATTTGCTTTTAGCTTCAATCTTGATTTGACATAGCCACTAGAGATTGCTTTTTCTTTCTTCCTCTTTGGTACTCAAGAGTAAAAGTGAACTTTTCTTTCTTCTTTGTACCTTATTTGAAACAATATAGCACCACCAGTTTAGGGTTAGTTTCCTTTGTCCTGAATAGCAATGGGCTAGGTTATGGATTCAATTCCATTCAGCAGCCTTGGAAGCACTTGGTGTCTTTAGTTGGGCTTCTTGTCTTCTTAATTTAGGCTGCACAATTAACATGGGCTTGCAACACTCAATAGTTTCATCAAATCCCAATTGGGCATTTAACCCAACCATCAACATGTTTGTCATCATCAAATATTGTTATTATTTACTAAACTCAATATTTGGTTTTCTAAGTTACCTGTAGGTTCCATCTCTTGCTTCAAGGACTTGGCGGAGTCCTTCACCAACCACTTTGCAGCCCCCAAGATATATGTGCATAGGTCAGATTACTTTAGTACTATCAGACAAGGTCAACATGAGAGCTTAAAGGATTATATGACACGGTTTGCTAAAGCAACCATGGAGATTCTCCACTTACATGCACTTAAAAGCGGCCTCTGTCCGGAAAAATTTTAAGAGACTATAGTAGTAACTAAATCGAAGACATTGGCAAAGTTTTGAGAGAAAGTTGAAGGGTAGATGAAAATCGAAGAACTCCATGAAGTTTGGCATTTGTAGAGACAACAACCTCGCCGAGAGGAGGAAAGATAACCCAAACCACAAAATAAAGATGACAGGAAGCCCTTTAAACTAACTCCAAATTTTGATGCGTATACTCAGTTCAACACCAAAAGAGAAGAAATCATCCATAAAATACTCAATGCTAAAATCATCAAATCACCGAGTAAAGCCGGGACCTATAAAGATCAGAAATATATGGACAAATTCAAGCACAATGCTTTCCATCAGAAATTTGGCCACACCAGTGATAAATGTGTGATAGCCAAAGATCTTTTGGAAAAACTAGTGAGACAAGGCCTAATGGACAAGTATGTTGACGGTCGCATACAACAAAGACAACCAAGGACATGTGGGAACCAACCTAAAAACACAAATGCATAGGAGAAGGTAAAATATCAACCATCCCAGACAAGGGGTCTAATTAGCTGTATCTCGGCAAGAAAAAGAACGTATCAAGCAATGTTAGTGGTGGAAGGAGTACCATCCGAAGTTCCACCACAGTCATCAACATCAACTATAACCTTTGAGCATTCTAATTATCAAGCAAAAGCAACAAACTTGGATGATCCAGTTGTTATCTCCATGTAGGCTGGAAACCTTTTAGTAAGGAAGGTCTTCCTCGACCCAGGCAACAACGCCAATGTGTTAATTTATTCCACTTTTCAGAAAATGAAGCTCAGCGAAAAGACAGTACAACCATCCTTTGGAGATCTTGTGGGCTTTTCAAGAGAACGAGTTCCTATTCTTGGGTACATATGGTTAAAAATGACACTAGGTGAACATCCATTATCAAAGACAATGGATATCCAATTCCTAGTGGTTGATTGCGTTAGCCCTTACAATATTATCCTCAGTAGACCATCTTTAAATTCTTTTGGTGCTATAGTATCTACTGTTCATTTGTGTATTAAGTTTCATGTGTAGGATAACCAAGTGGCATAATTCATTCCGATCAAAAGGAAGCACGACACTGCTATAATGCAAGTTTCAAAGGAAGACCGGAATAGTCAGCAAAATCCGAACATACCCAAGCTATACACAACATCACAGACATGCCAAAATTAGCCGACCTCAATCCTAGAGAGGACATCCATGAAAGACCTACACCTACAGATGATCTTGAAAAGGTAATTCTCAATAACAATGTTGATAAATTCACTTATGTTGGATGTTCACAGCCTGCAAAGGACAAACGCCAAATAATCAATATCCTCCAAGAAAATGTGGACCTTTTTGTCTGGACTCCCGCAGATATGCCAGGTATTGATCCTAACTTCATATGGCACAAACTACAAATCAAGCAGGTTATCCGACCTATAGCTCAGAAGAAACAGAACATGGGCGAGGACAAGAAGACAGCCTCCTTAAAAGAAACTCAAAAACTCCTCGCGGCAGGTATCATTTGAGAACTACACTTTACCACTTGGTTGTCTAATGTGGTTATGGTAAGGAAAGCCTCAGGTAAGTGGCAGATATGTGTAGACTTTATAAACTTAAATAAAGCATGTTCAAAGGATGTTTATCCTCTCCTATGTATTGATAAGTTAGTAGACAATGCTTCAGGTTTTGGTCTTTTGAGTTTCATCGATGCCTACTTTGGTTATAACTAAATTCTAATGCATCCCCAAGATCAAGACAAAATAGCCTTTATAATTGAATATGGTAATTATTGTCACAAAGTAATACCTTTTGGATTAAAGAACGTAGGTGCCACTTATCAGCGATTAATGGATAAAGTTTTTGCTAAGTAAATAGGAAGAAACATTGAGGTCTATGTTGGCGACATAGTGGTTAAAACAACACAAGGAAGGACCCATAGTGCCGATCTACAAGAAATATTTGCTCAACTAAGATACCATAATATGCAGCTGAATCCGAAGAAATGCTCATTCGGAATCCAAAAAGGCAAATTCTTGGGCTTTATGCTAATCTCTAGAGGCATCGAAGCAATCCCAAAAAAGTCCACGAACAATCAAAGAAGTCCAACATTTTACAGGGAGGTTGGCTACCTTATCCAAATTTCTACCCGCTATCTCCAGTTACTTACACCATTTCTTCAAAATGTTATGAAAGCAAGAAGCCTTCCAATGGTGCTCGGACTGTGAAGAAGCATTTCAAACTCTAAAGAAAACACTATCTTCTCCACCAATCCTACAAAGGCCAACACCAGGTATGCCCTTATTTGTTTATTTATCAGTCTCTACTAATATTGTTAGCTCTGTTTTGGTGACAGAAATAAAGCACAAATAATAACGGTATACTTCGTCAGTAAGCTACTACAAAATGCTGAGATACGGTACACAAACATGGAGAATTTGGCATATACTCCAATCATTACAGTGAGAAGGCTAAGGCATTATTTTCAAAGTCATACAATTATTGTTAGAGAAAACTAACCCTTAAGGCAGATCCTAACAAGAATTGAAGTGTCAGGGAGGCTTGTAAAATGGTCAATCGAGCTCTTCGAGTTCGATATTCACTACGAACCTCGGGCAGCACTGAAGGCTCAATACTTAACCAACTTCATAGCTGAATTCACAACATAGGAAGAAAGCACCACTGCTTCGAATCTATATATTGACGGAGCTGCCAACACAGAGGGGTCAGGAGTAGGAGTATTACTCACCAATAACTATGACCTATGTACGGAGTAGTTAATATGCTTCTCCTTTCCAATAAGCAATAACCAGGCAGAGTATGAAGCACTGCTGGCTGGTCTCCAATTAGCACAATCTCTAAACAAGACGCACTTACAAGTATATTGTGATTCCTTAGGTGGTTGTTTAACAGGTAACAACATAACTTCCAAATCCGAGATTATTTGCTAGACAAATACTTTATGTTAGTGAAGGACCTTATTTCAAGATTTATTTCTTTCCAAATAACACACATCACCCGAAAACACAATACCCGAGCTGATACACTATCAAAATTAGCAACAACTAGAAAACACGTGAATGAATTTATTCTTTTATAACTCACCCTTGCTGAGCCTAGCATTAGCAACAAAATTGTTTTGTCTCTTTCACATATTTAAGATTAGAGGGAACCATACAAACAATTATCTAAACAGGACAGTTACCAAGTGGAATAACTAACTCGAGCATATTTAAAAGACGAGTAAGTTTATTTACAATGATTAGAGACAAATTATACAAGTGTGGGTTTTCTTCTCCGTTGCCTTGGAAAGGATGAGAGCGACCTTGCAATGGCAAAAGTCCACAAAGGGGTGTGTGGTAACTACATCGGAGGAATGAGCCTAGCATCTAAGATTGCAAGAGAAGGATATTATTAGTCAATAATGAAGCAAGATTGTTTAAATAAAGTCAAACACTGTGACACTTGCCAGAAGCATTTCTCTGTCATTCACAGGCCAACCAAGTTGCTCCATAGTTCAGAGGTAAGTTGACCATTTTACAAATGGGGGACATACATCTTAGGACCATTTCCCAAAGCTCTTGGCCAGGTAAAACTTTTGTTAGTTGCAGTCGATTATTTTTCAAAATGGATAGAGGCATAACCATTAGCAAAAATCGGTGCTGAAAAATCAAATCATTTCTTTGGAAAAGTATTATTTGTCATTTTGGTTACCTAAGGCTATCATAACTGACAATAGTCGGCAGTTTGTAGACCACAATCTTGCTGAATTTTTGCAGAGGTTTCACATCAAGCACCATTTTTCCTCGATAGAGCACCCACAAATGAATGGCTTGGCCGAAGCCGCTAATAAAGTCATTCTCTAGGCTTTAAAGAGAAAGCTAGGATATGCCAAGGGACAATGGGCAAAGCTCATCCCAAAAGTCCTATGGACCTACAATACTACCATACAATCTACAACACATGAGACACCTTTTCGACTTGTCTAGGGTGCAGATGCAATGATCCCAGTCGAGGTTGCATAAAGCTCAGCTTGAGCCGAACATACAACAATAGCTGAAAATGATAAACACAAGAAAAGTAGAGCTAGATACAATTGATGAAGAAAGAGAAAGAGAAGCCATAAGACAAAAAGCCATGCAAACAATAATCCAAAGAAAGTACAACAAGAAAGTCCACTTCCGAACATTCAATGAAAGAGACCTTGTCTTCAGACGAACAGAAGAAGCAAGAAAGCCACCTGCCTATGGTAAGCTCACTGCAACATAGGAAGGACCTTACCGAGTTATACATAATCTCGGAAAGGGGGCATACAAACTCTAGACACTAAAAGGAGACAATCTCTTGATACATGGAACATCTCTTCGCTTAATCATTATTTTATGTGACTTTGATATAGACAAGGGGAGACACTCTTTTTCCTACTCACAAATTTTTCCCTATTGGATTTTCGCTTGGAGAGGTTTTAATGAGGTTCTCCACACTATATCAACCATATGTATCTTTTTTTACAGAGAACAAATAAACATTCTCCACTTTTACCTTGTTTTTAATTCAAAAATACAAAAAGAAAGCAGTGTCATTATGCGAAGCATAATTTATTTATCCAAACCAAACAATTAGTATCTTAACACGGCAACATACGTTCATATTACAAAATATGGCTTATCCAAACAACTAACTACGCCTACAGATCAACATATCATAAATGTAACACCCTAATTAGCCTAAGCTCTACCTCGCGTCGTAAAGCAAAGGTTAATCAGAGATTACGACAATTCTAAGCTCATACATATAATATATATAGAAGGAATAGTATAATCTAGAAGCCCGACGAAGGATATAGCTCAAAAACAAGATTTCAAAAGCACAAAACGTGCTAACGAAGATACTAGCTTAAGGCACAAGAAACAAATATAAGATAACAAAGATAAGTATATAGTATCATAAGAAACTAGCCACGACTCACGGAGTTTGATCCGGCTAGCCATATACAGACCATACAAGAAACCAGACAGTAAAAACAGCTTATACAAGTTTTGTGCTCTCTTATACAAGCCTCTAGGCCAAAACAAACAAAAGTGAGAGACATGTACAAAATAAACTAAAAAGACTCCAAAAGGTATCCGGATCCTCCGCTTCTGTCACCAACCAAACAACTCACCGAGGTGGGTTGCGACCTGCATATGAAAAACACAACAGAAATATGGTATGAGAACCGGAGGTTCTCAGTATGGTAACAGTGCCCAATGATGCAGGATATAAGACCCCGGGATGCTAAAGGCAATCCTAGACTCCATATCCATCACAAGAATTCAAATTTGAAGCATTCTAAAAAAAATAAGCATAATTATATAAAACCTTAACATAACTTAAAACCTCAGCATATAAAATGGGTAATCTAACTTAAAGAATTTTCTAGTCTAACAGTCTCCGCTGTCCCACAGCTTTCACCAACCTATCCTCCGTGCGATCCCATCGCCACCGCCTTTCGAACCTCCTCAATCCCAGTAGCAATCATAATTATATACAATGCAAGTAAATCACAAGTAGAAGCATATAAAGCAAGTAGTTCAAATAAGCGAATAGGCATGTTATTCAATTAGGCATACATTTACAAGTCGGCAAAGCAAACAAACAGATAGAAAATGCACATGATGAATGCCTGTCCTATTGGCTGTGATATCACATTGTCAGTTCAACTGCCAACTCGACACATCTCCATGGAGATGTCGCCCTTCGAAATCATCATATGAGAACCCCCGAGGTATAGTGCTCAGATCACTGTCCAGGATTTTGTGCCTGCACGCTCTATTGATCCGAAGGGATGCGAGCGGGATACTCTTGCCACGAACCTCTCATCTCAACGCAAGCGAGACGAACCACCGCCCTTACGCTGCCACCGCTACCTCGACAGGTGAGATCCAGCCGCCGTTCCTGCCAGGTGCATAGCGTCTCATAATCTCAATATAAAACAGTAACAGTGGTTTTCCAGAAAACATTTTCAATACATTAGTGACTCCTCATCACACATTCGAGTCCTCGACTCATCTCAACCACTGTCAATTGACATTTTTATTCTGAACTCAACAGTTCCTAAATTCTCATCTCATACCTCAACCATTCATCACATACCATCAAACCATCCTCGGTACGCCAGAAACCTAGGCCTCCATTTTCTAATTTTTCCAAATAATATCATCTAAAACCCTTAAATTCTTCCCCATTTTTTAAATATCCCAAAACTAGGCCCAAGAGTTCTAAAATGGTGTTATAGAAGCTTACAACCTTGTTGGGAAGGTAGAATAGTTGAAAACAAAGTTAAAATTTGAGAAACAGGGAGTGTGCGTATGCACAGGGGTGTGCGCGCGCACACTCTGGAGGAGTTTTAAAACGTGTGCATACGCATAGGGGTGTGCGTACGCACAGGTGCCAAAATTCACAAAGTCTATTCGTTCGCACAACCTGTGCCAGCGCCCCCAACAGACTGGCCTTCCCAACGTGTGCGTGCGCACAGGTTGTAATTTCCCATTAGTGTGTGCGCGCACAAGTTATGCTAGCGCTGCAAGCAGATTGTCTGCTTCTGCGTGTGCGTACGTGATGGGTTGGAAACGAATTCCAACACCTAAACTCACTGACAAGTATACCGGGTCGCATCAAGTAATAATAACTCACATGAGTGAGGTCGATCCCACAGAGATTGAAGGATTGAGCAATTTTAGTTGGGTGGTTGATTTAGTCAAGCGAACAAGAGTTGATTTAAGTGATTTGTATCCAACAGAAGCTAAATTGCATGAAATATAAAGGGAGAGGGATAATTGACAGTAAATTAAAGAGCAAGAGAAGTAAAAGAGCTGAATCTTAAAGTGCAAGTAATATAAATTGCAGAAACTTAGATTGCAAGGAATGTAAATAACTGAAACTTAAAGTGCAAGAAATGTAAATAGCTTGAATCATAAAAGGATTTGGGAACTGGGATTGCAGAAATTAAACAAGAAAAATTAAATGACAATCAACAGAGAAGTAGAAAGTGAATTGAGATGCAACATATTTGAACAAGAAAGGAAGAATTGCTTGAGGAACCAAACAGAAAGTGAAATGTACCTCAATTGCAACAACTAAAAGAAAGTTGAAGATCTCAGGGGTGGAGGAGACTAGAAAACAAGTCTAGATCTCAAGTCCTTCCTTGATCCAACAAGAACAATTGCAAAAGAAGTGGAAGAGTAAATTGCAGAAGAAGTAGAAGATGAAAGTAGTAAATAGAATTTGGATTTAAATCACAGTTTCTAGAGTTATGCAGAAAATAAACAAAGAGATCTCAAGGTGAGATTGAAACAGAATTTCTTCAATTCTCCACCCAAGATCCAAGAAAAGAAGTAGAGAGTGCAGAAGCAAGAACAAGGAAGAAGAGAGATAAATTCTCCTTCTCAATTCTCAAAGATCCAAAGTGACAAATTACAAGAAAGTTAAAAAATGAAAATTCTAAAATGAGGGTAAAAGTCCTATCTAAATAAAACTAGCTTCTATTTATACACTTCCTATTTTTGGATTTTAGAATTTGGAGTGGGCTTTTTAATTTGGTGAAGAATTGAATTTAAATTGAATTTTGTTCAATCTTGGCCCATGGATGCTTGCTCTCAGTAGTGTGCTCAGTTGGTGGGGAGAGTGCAGCATTGGTGCTCATTCTCTTGGCCCTTTGTAGCGTGCCAAGCTCCCTGGACAGCATCAAGGTCGCGCTCAGCTCTCCCCAAGAGCGCAGCACTCCCTTTGCTGCCTTGAGGCTTGTCTTGCGCACACCAAGCTCCTTGACCGTGCCAAATTGTGCGTGTCATGCTTCCCTGGCCGTGTCACACTCGCGCCTCACACATCAAGGAATAAGGAGAGTAGCGCTCAGCTCTTGGCAAGAGCACAACACTCCCTTTGCTTTGGTGAGGTCTCAAGTTCGAAACCTTGGTGATGCATGCACTGGCCTCTTTCTTTTGTGCACAAAGTGGCGCCTTGTTCCTTGCTTCCTTGAGGTGCTTGGTTCGATCCTTGAGGGTGGCATTTTAGCCATTTTTGGCTTATTTTCCTTTGTGAGTAGCGCTCCCCCACTCCCCCTTGCTCATGAGTTCGAACCTTGTGGCAAGCATTGGCAAGCTTTTTCCTTAAATTTATTTTTGGATGGAGCCCGATAATGCTCTTGGCAAGAGCTGAGCATTGTGCTTCTTCCCTTTCTTCCTTGGTTCATTATAGCGCTCAGCTCTCAAGGAGAGCGTAGCATTCAAGCCTTTGGTTCATTATAATGCTCCTTTGGAGAGCATTGAGCTCTTGGAGAGAGTGCTGTGGCTTTCCTCCTTCAATGTGCCACGCTTCCTTGTCTCTTTTGCCAAATTTTTCTCTTCCTTGGGCCACGCTTCTTAGGCTATGCTTTCTTGTTTTTCTTTTTTCTTCACCTACAAGTAATCAAAACAACCAATCAAAGTATCACCAAATTCACAAGGTTTATAAATCATTCAAAAATCAATTAAATTTAGCTTAAACCTCATGATTTAGTATCAATTAAAGGGTGGTTGATTGATTCAACAAAACCATGCAATTCCACTCCAAACCACTTACTTACAATGCAAGAAAGTGCATAAAACCTAATGAAACAAGTGAAAAATGCTTGAAAATCTAGCATAAGATGACTTGTCATCAGTACGCACAAGTCTATGCGTGCGCACAGGTTAAAATTTTCGCAGAGGTGTGCGTGCGCATAAGGCTGTGCGTGCGCACATACCAGAAATCATAAAATTCTGCAACTTTGTAGAACTTCAGATTTTTAACACCAACTTTGAGTGATCATAACTTCCTCTACAAAAATCCAAATTTTACAAACTTTATATCAAATTGAAGGGTTTTCGAGAAGCTTTAATTTCAAATAAATTTCAATCAATTTTGAAAACTGAGGCAAAAGTTATGATCGAACAAAGTTCACCAAAAACCAACCTTTACCAAAATCCATAATTCCTTGTAAAACACAACCAAAACCATACCAACCCATTCCAAACTCCACTTTTCATCAACATTTACCCTTTGTGTCATATATCACAAAACTTACCACATTTTCCTTCCCAATTCATCATTCTCAATCTCAACATCAATTATATAACACTTATAATCAATCCATATTCGAAATTTACCATTAATCAACCTCAATATTACATCTATCATACCAAACCACTTTTCAAATCCACACATTTATTTATCATCATCATATTATTATCAATCATCATAATTAAACTCAAACTACATCAAGCCATCATAAATCAACATACAACAACATTCAACACTCATCAACCATTTTAATTCAAACCTATCCTATGGGTCACTAGCCTAAGTGTCCATGAATACTACATAGAGAAAACCAAAACCATACCTTGACCAATTCCCAATATGTCCAAAACTTAAAATTGAGCACAAGCAAGCTCTCAACCACAATCCAAGCTTTCAATGTAACTCTAACAAGCACCAATAAGCTCCAATAGCTCCCAAACTCACAATAATCAAGCTATATACATATAAATCACCACAAATCAACCTAGGGATCAATATAGATATAATCTCACAAAGATTCAAGAGTTCTTACCTTTTCCAATAGCTTTGGAAGCCAAAATCCAATGCTAAGCAAGGATTAGAGTGAACCTAAACACCCAAAAATCACAAAATTTCACTTAATCAAAAGCCCTAACCTCAAAACTTTGAAGAGAAGAACTGAAAGGTATTCAAGCTTTCTTTACCAGTTTCTTATACGGGTTTTGTAGAGATCTTCACAAGGAACGCATAGCCGCAAACGGTGCGGCGATTGGGGCTCTGTAGCTCAAGATATGAGCTTGAGAAGATGGAAGTGAATAGTGCTCAATCTCTTCTTCTCCCCCTCTTTTCTTTTCAGCATGAATGGGTGTGTTTGAGTGTGTTATGACTGTTTGGGTTCATTAATGGACCCTTATATATGTTGGGCTTGGGCCCAACTTGGGTCCGGTCCAATCTGTTAGCGTTTTTAACCCTTTTGGCCCAACTTCGGGCCAAACCTTTAAAATTAACGCCCGGTTTTTCATTTCTAATGTTTTTCTAAGGTTTTTGACTGTTTCCACTTTTTCTTGCGCAGCACGGAGCAAACTCGAACCGGTTCAACCAGTTCGACTGTTGGTTTGTAGTTTTTCACGATTTTTTTGCAGAAAACACATTTTCTAACTCAGAAAGATCTACTGAGTTCAAAAATCACATTTAAATCCTCAAATTCTCACTCTAACTTTTTGGAATCTAATTTGGGCAATATAATCACTTAATTAAACGATTAATTAAGCTCGGTTCTTATATTCTCCCCACTAAATAAGAAATTTTGCCCTCAAAATTTGAATTACCTGAGAAAAGTTCGGGGTAATCCTTTCGCATTTCAGACTCTAATTCCCAAGTGTGCTTCTCAACTACTGCTCGCTCCCAAGCAACTTTAACCAATGAGACTTCCTTTCCTCGCAGCTTCTGCACACTAGTGTCATCGATCCTCACTGGTGTTACTTGGAAAGTTAAGTTTTCCCTCAACTCAACCGACTCAGGCTCCAACACATGAGCCGCATCCGACGTGTACTTACGGAGTTGTGACACGTGGAATACGTCATGCAAGTTAGACAGATGAGGTGTCAAAGCTACTTGATATGCCACCGGCCCGAATTGCCTTAGAATCTCAAACGGTCCAATAAACCTCGGATTCAACTTCTTGGTCTTAATCGCTCTTCCAATCCTAATTGTCGGTGTAACCCTCGGGAATACATGTTCTCCCACTTCAAATTCTATCGATTTTCTTCTCTGATCTGCATAACTCTTTTGTTGACTCTGAGCAGTTAGGATCCTTGCACGAATCTTCTTAATGTTCTCAGTAGTCTCTGCTATCAAATCTGGACCCAAAACACTTGCTTCACCAGATTCATACCAACAAAGTGGAGACTGGCACTTCCGTCCATACAAAGCCTCATACGGAGCCATCCCTATGCTCGCATGAAGCTGTTGTTGTACGCAAACTCCACCAATGACATGTAGCGGTCCCAACTTCCAGGTTGATCCAATACACATGCTCTCAGCATATCTTTCAACGTCTGAATAGTCCTCTCCAACTGTCCATCCATTTGTGGATGATATGCGGTACTGAGACATAGCTTCGTACCGAAAGCTCTTTGGAAAGCTCCCCAAAACCTTGAAGTAAATCGGGGATCACGGTCTGACACTATGTTCGACGGCACACCATGCAACCTTACTATCTCCTTTATATACAACCTTGCTAACTCCTCCATAGAGCAGTTTACTCGAATAGGCAGAAAATGAGTGGATTTGATTAAGCGATCCACGATCACCCAAACCGCATCAAATCCCAACCTAGTCCTCGATAAACCGGTCACAAAGTCCATTGCAATTCCTTTCCACTTCCACTGAGGAATCTCAAGTGGCTGTAGCATTCCCGATGGCTTCTGATGCTCTATCTTTGCTTTCTGACACGTCAGGCACTTGGATACCGTTGAAGCTACATCACCTTTCATCCCAAGCCACCAGAACATCTTTTTTAAGTCATAATACATCTTCGTGCTTCCGGGATGAATAGAAAACCCACTGTTGTGAGCCTCTGACAACAAGTCTTGCCTCAAACTCCCGACATCTGGTATGAAAATTCTCCCCTTATATCTCCACAACCCTTCATCATCATTGGTGAATTCTCCAAGCCTCTTCTCACCAACTAGTTGGAACAATTGCTGAAACTTCTGTTCATCTTGTTGAGCCTTTTAAATCTCCGTCTTAAACGTACTTGAAATTTCAACTGATTCAAACAAGATCTTCCGGTGACTTCACCAATATCCAACTTAAGATCCACAAACTTATCCACTAACTCCTCCTCCATAATTCTCATCCAAGAAATTGTCAAGGACTTTCGACTTAATGCGTTTGCTACCACATTTGACTTTCCAGGATGATAACTCAGTTCAAAATCATAATCCTTTAGCAACTCCATCCACCTCTTCTGACGCATATTTAGTTCTTTCTGATCAAAGATGTACTTGGGACTCTTATGATCAGAAAAGATGCTAAACCTCACTCCGTTCAAGTGGTGCCTCCAAATCTTCAATACAAACACAATGGCCTCTAATTCCAAGTCATGAGTTGGGTAATTTACCTCATGTGGTCTCAGCTGACGCGATGCGTAAGCCAGCACATTCCGATGTTGCATTAACACACAACCCAAATCCTTTAAGGAAGCGTCACAATACACTTTAAATGGTTCATGCAGTTCCGGCAAAATCAAAATTGGCACCGAAGTTAGCTTTTGCTTCAAAGTCTGAAAACTATCTTTGCACTCCGACGTCCACACAAATGGCACTTCCTTTCCTGTCAACTTGGTCATTGGTAGTGCAATCTTGGGAAATCCTTCAATGAATCTCCGGTAATATCCGGCTAAGCCTACGAAACTTCTAACTTCCGTCACCGTCGTTGGTCTTTCCCATTCCATCACCGCTTCTACCTTAGAATGATCTACGACTATTCCTCCCTTGCTCACCACGTGACTTAGGAATTTCACTTCCTCCTTCCAAAATTTACACTTTGACAACTTAGAATATAACTTTCTCTCCTTTAGGATTTGCAACACAATCCTCAAGTGTTCCTCAGGCTCCTTCACTGTCTTGGAATAAACTAAGATGTCGTCTATGAAAATCACCATGAATTTGTCCAAAAAGAGACGAAACACTTTGTTCATGAAATCCATGAAAACAGCAGGTGCATTCGTTAACCCAAAGGACATCACCACAAACTCATAGTGTCCATAGCGCGTCCTAAATGTGGTCTTAGGGATGTCATCCTCCTTTACCCTTATCTGATGGTAATCGGATCTCAAATCAATTTTGGAAAACACCCCAGATCCTTGCAATTGATCCATCAAGTCATCTATCCTTGGTAGCGGGTACTTGTTCTTTACAGTCACTTTGTTCAATTGTCAGTAGTCCACACACAGTCGCATTCCTCCATCCTTCTTCTTCACCAATAAAACTGGCACTCCCCACGGTGATACACTCGGTCGAATGAACCTCTTGTTCAGAAGCTCCTCCAACTGAGCCTTTAACTCGGCCAGCTCTATCGGAGCCATCCTATAAGGCACAATTGACACTGATCCGGCTCCCGGCACCAATTCAATCTCAAATTCAATCTCCCTTTGAGGTGGGAATTCAGGAATATCCTCCGGGAATACCTCCGGAAAGTCTCTAACCATCAGAATCTGATCTAAGTTCTGGGCATCGCCCGAAGCATTAGCAGTTAACAAGATGTAACCCTGACAATCTTCCCCACTACAATGCACCATTACCGAGTTCAGGTAGTAACCTTCAGCTATCACTACTCCATTTTCTCCTTCCGGCTTAAACCGAATTGTCCGTTCAAAGTAATCTAACAAAACCCGATTCTTCGACAACCAATCAAACCCCAAAATCATCTCCAACCCAACCATTAGTAAACAGATCAAATCATGCATAAAGTCTCTACCCTCAAGTTTGAATCCTACTTGCCTACAACCGACCTAGTCATGACCATCTGATGCGGAGTATGTACATGCAGATCAAATGGTAACTCTGATACTTTCAAGTCTAATTCCTCAACTTTAGCAAATGAAATAAATGAATACGAAGCTCCAGTATCATACAATGCAATTAATGTTTTATCACCAATTAGACATATACCTCTCATCAACGGATCCGCCTTGGAAGCATCCTTGGCATTCACAGCAAAAACTTGCCCCTGGTGCTGACTCTGACCCGCACTTGGATTTTTTCCACGTGTGCAATCCCTCGCAAAATGACCAGGCAAGCCACAGTTGAAGCACCCACCTAAACCAATCTTGCAAGAGTCATATGGATGAAAACGTCCACAACGATCACAAGCTAAATCCGGAGAATTCTTACTCTGATTTCCTCTCTCTTTGCCACGCTGAAATTGGTCAAGAGTGTTCTTTCTGAAGCCTCCTTACCCTTGAGGCACATATCCTCCTCTCTTGAAACTCTGACCTCTAGGATGGAAATACTTGCCACGTCCCCGACTCGAGTTCCCTCCATGAGTCTCCTTGGATGCTGCTACGGTCTTGGCATACTCTTCAACTACCCTTGCTTTGTTCACCAAATCAGAAAAAGTACGAATCTCCATAGGAGCCACAGCAGTCATTATGTTGTCCTTCAAGTCCCTTTGGTATTTGATAACTTCCAGCTCTTAGGTCTCCAGGGCACCCTAACACACCCCAGAGAACCTACAAAACTCCTCAAACTTGCTTGTGTAGTCTGCCACTGACAAGGAACCTTGCTTCAGCTGCATCAGTTCCATCTCCTTTACTTCCCTTGCAGACTCAGAAAAGTATTTCTTGTAAAAGGCCGTCTAGAATACGTCCCACGGAACATCGGCGTTCTGGAGCTGTAGCAAGCGACACTCTGCTTACCACCAGTGCTGGGCCTCTCCCGCAAGCTGATAAGTGGCAAACTCGACATACTAATTATTCGGAACGTGCTGCGCCTGTAAAGCACGCTCCATAGCCTGGAACCAGTTGTCTACTTATGTAGGGTTAGTTGACCCTCAGAAAGTTGGTGGATGAACCTTAAGGAACGTCGCCAAGGTCATCGGAACTCCTCCCGTGTTATCGCCATTCCCCTCAGCATTATCATTAGCATTCCCTTCGTCATTCGCGTTTCCGTTTCAGGCCGGTTGGCCTTACCTCTGCACAGCTTGCAGAGTCGCAGCAGCATTAGCTTCCATAGTGTTCGCAAGGTTTGCCATGGCCGCCATGAATTCGGCATGGTTGTCATCCGGTTGCTCATTCCTAATCTCTCGTGAACGTGCTCGACCTCGGCCGCGAGTAGCCATGTAGGGTTCCTGTCTACACCAAACAAGCATGCTATGCAACATCAAGTAGATAACCTAATAGTATCAAAGAAAAGACACACAGAGTATGCAATGAAGTACAATCGGTCCATCCCTCAGGCTCACGAGGACGAACCGCTCTGATACCACTAAATGTAACACCCTAATTAGCCTAAGCTCTACCTTGTGTCATAAAGCAAAGGTTAATCAGAGATTACGACAATTCTAAGCTCATACATATAATATATATAGAAAGAATACTATAATCTAGAAGCCCGATGAAGGATATAGCTCAAAAACAAGATTTCAAAAGCGCAAAACATGCTAACAAAGATACTAGCTTAAGGTACAAGAAACAGATATAAGATAACAAAGATAAGTATATAATATCATAAGAAACTAGCCACGACTCGCGGAGTTTGAGCCGACTAGCCATATACAGACCATACAAGAAACCAGACAGTAAATACAGCTTATACAAGTTTTGTGCTCTCTTATACAAGCCTCTAGGTCAAAACAAACAAAAATGAGAAACATGTACAAAATAAACCAAAAAGACTCCAAAAGGTATTCGGATCCTCCACTTCTGTCACCAACCAAACAACTCACCGAGGTGGGTTGCAACCTGCATCTGAAAAATACAACAGAAATATGGTAGGAGAACCGGAAGTTCTCAGTATGGTAACAGTGCCCAGTGATGTAGGATATAAGACCCCGGGACGCCAAAGGCAATCCTAGACTCCATATCCTTCACAAGAATTCAAAATTGAAACATTCTAAAATAAATAAGCATAATTATATAAAACCTTAACATAACTTAAAACCTCAGCATATAAAATGGGTAATCTAACTTAAAGGATTTTCTAGTCTAACAGTCTCCGCTGTCCCACAGCCTTCACCAACCTATCCTCCGTGCGATTCCATCGCCACCGCCTTTCGAACCTCCTCAATCTCAGTAGCAATCACAATTATATACAATGCAAGTAAATCACAAGTAGAAGCATATAAAGCAAGTAGTTCAAGTAAGCGAATAGGCATGTTATCCAATTAGGCATACATTTACAAGTCGGCAAAGCAAACAAACAGATAGAAAATGCACATGATGAATGCCTGTCCTATTGGCTGTGATATCACATTGTCGATTCAACTGCCAACCCGACACATCTCCATGGAGATGTCGCCCTTCGGAATCATCATATGGGAACCCCCGAGGTATAGTGCTCGGATCACTGTCCAGGATTTTGCGCCTGCACGCTCTATTGATCCGAAGGGATGCGAGCGGGATACTCTTGCCACGGACCTCACATCTCAACGCAAGCGGGACGAACCACCGCCCTTACGCCGCCATCGCTACCTCGACAGGCAGGATCCAACCTCCGTCCCTGCCGGGCGCATAGCATCTCATAATCTCAATATAAAATAGTAGTTTAGTGGTTTTCCAGAAAACATTTTCAATACATCAGTGATTCCTCATCACACATTCGAGTCCTCGACTCATCTCAACCACTGTCAATTCACATTTTTATTCCGAACTCAACAGTTCCTAAATTCTCATCTTATACTTCAACCATTCATCACATACCATCAAACCATCCTTGGTACGCCAGAAACCTAGGCCTCCGTTTTCTAATTTTTCCAAATAATATCATCTAAAACCCTTAAATTCTTCCCCATGTTTTAAATATCCCAAAACTAGGCCCAAGAGTCCTAAAATGGTGTTATAGAAGCTTACAACCTTGTTGGAAAGGTAGAATAGTTGAAAACAAAGTTAAAATTTGAGAAACAGGGCGTGTTCGTGTGCACAGGGGTGTGCGCGCGCACGCTCTGGAGGAGTTTTAAAACGTGTGCGTACGCACTGGTGCCAAAATTCACAAAGTCTGTTCGTCTGCACAACCTGTGCCAGGCCCCCAATAGACTGGCCTTTGCAACGTGTGCGTGCGCACAGGGCTGTGCGTACGCACATGTTGCAATTTCCTATTAGTGTGTGCGCGCACAAGCTGTGCTAGCGCTGCAAGCAGATTGCCTGCCTCTGCGTGTGTGTACGCACAGGTCTGTGCGTGCGCACATGTTAAAATTTTCCTAGAGGTGTGCGTGCGCACAAGGCTGTGCGTGCACACGTACCAGAAATGATAAAATTCTGCAACTTTGCAGAACTTCAGATTTTTAACACCAACTTTGAGTGATCATAACTTTCTCTACAAAAACCCAAATTTTACAAACTTTATATCAAATTGAAGGGTTTTTAATAAGCTTTAATTTCAAATAAATTCCAATCAATTTTGAAATTTGAGGCAAAAGTTATGATCGAACAAAGTTTACCAAAAACCAACCTTTACCAAAATCCATAATTCCTTGTAAAACACAACCAAAATCATACCAACCCATTTCAAACTCCATTTTTCATCAACATTTACCCTTTTGTCAAATATCACCAAACTTACCACATTTTCCTTCCCATTTTATCATTCTCAATCTCAACATCAATTATATAACACTTATAATCAATCTACATTCAAAATTTACCATTCATCAACCTCAACATTACATCTATCATACCAAACCACTTTTCAAATCCACACATTTATTTATCATCATCATATTATTATCAATCATCATAATTAAACTCAAACTTCATCAACCCATCACAAATCAACATACAACAACATTCAACACTCATCAACCATTTTAATTCAAACCTATCCTATGAGTCACTAGCCTAAGTGTCCATGAATATTATATACTACATAGAGAAAACCAAAACCATACCTTGACCGATTCCTAATATGTCTAAAACTCAAAATTGAGCACAAGCAAGCTCTCAACCACAATCCAAGCTTTCAATGTAACTCCAACAAGCACCAATAAGCTCTAATAGCTCCCAAACTCACAATAATCAAGCTATATACATATAAATCACCACAAATCAACCTAGGACTCAATATAGACATAATCTCACAAAGGTTCAAGAGCTCTTACCTTTTTCAATAGCTTTGGAAGCCAAAACCTAATGCTAAGCAAGGATTAGAGTGAACCTAAACACCCAAAAATCGCAAAACCTCACTTAATTAAAAGCCCTAAACTCGAAACTTTGAAGAGAAGAACTGAAAGGGGTTCGAGCTTTCCTTACCAGTTTCATATATGGATTTTGTAGAGCTCTTCACAAGGAACGCGTAGCCGCAAACAGTGCAAAACTATGAGTAGTAAGCGAGAATTAAAAAACTTTTGTTAACAGTATGGTATTACAACTGAAAAGGCACCTAGCAACCCAAATAGAATCAGTAAGAAAAGAAATATAAAGAATCATGGGAACATGTATAGGTATCAATTTAGAGAACCTTATACAACAGAAAATAAGCTAAAGAAAACTACAGGAAAAAACAAAAGTGGAATAGTAAAAAGAAAAGTGACAAGAAATACATAGTCTACTGAAAATGTAAAAAATCAGGTCATTACGCTAACAACTGCAAAACATAAGAAAAAATAAATAAAATTAGTAATGAAAAAGTAAGGAAAGTTTTAGCTGCTATACAATTGATAGTGAATCAGAAATCGAAACAGAAAAAGGATATTCTTCTGATGATTCAAGTAATTTTATACAACAATTAGATATACCATCCTCTTCAGGTTTTTCTAAATTAGAAGAAAAAGACTCGTGTTTGTGACCAAGAATATGTAATTGTGATAGTTGTATAAAATCCTTAAATATAATTACGAGAACTCAAGAAAAGTCAATCAATATATTAACCAGAGAACAAACAAGCACTTTAATATTTATAATAGATAAATTAAAAGATTCTCTTTTAAAAGATGAGTTTATATTCTAATTAAATGATCTGATTAGAAAAAAGAAAAAGTGAAAAAAAAATAAGACCAATTGAATTAAAGAGATATATAGCAGGTTTAGAACTCCTAAGGAAAAAACTTCTTTAAAACATTTACAAGAAGAAATAAAAATATTAAAACTTAAAATTTTTGAATTAAAATAACAGGATATCTCTCTTGACTATAGAATACTGAAGTTAGAAGTAGAAAACATAGTAAAATTACAAAAGGGAAAAGAACGATTAGAATCAATAGAAGTTATAACCCTACAAAATTACATTAATGAACTAACATTATTAATTAACCATAAATAGTATACTTCTATAGTAATAATGATCAGAAAAGAGAAATTTGAGTTTATAGTTATGGTAGACTTAGGAGCAGATGTAAATTGTATACAGCAAGGATTAATACCTACCAAGTACTATAAAAAAAATAACTGAAACTATTATCAAAGCAAAAAATGATAGAATGATTATAAACTATAAGACTTCCAAAGCAAAAGTTTGTAAAAAAAATATAATTTTCAACTTTTTTTTTGTAAAAAGAATATCCCAACAAGTTATATTAGAAAATTCCTTCACTCTTTTACTATATCTTTTTATGGTAGATGTAACTGGAGCAACTACCTATTGTATATCAAACCAACCCATTCTATTTAAATTTATACAAAAATTCAAGAGGAGAGAACTAAATTTACTACAACAAGTTGCTATCTCCCAACTTAATATAACAGAAAGAAAAAAAATAGATTAATTTTCTGAACTAAAAAATTGTATATAAGAGAATAGAACAGCAATTAGAAAACCAAAAAAATTCAAACCGTAATAAAAGGTTAGAAGATAGGATAAAAAAAGACTTGTGTAGCTGACGATGCCCAATTGCATAGGTTTGGATTTCACAATAAAAATAGGATTTGTCTGTTGCAAGTATAGTCCAAACCTAACCAATGATCATCAATCAAATGTTAAAATTCAAATCAAAATAACCAAAAGTAATTAAACCTCGAGTCGTCTTCCCTAGGAGTTGCAATTAAGTGTCTATTATTGGCTATGTAGAGCAATGGGGGTTGGAAGATTGCAATTAGCAAGAAATGTAAATGGCAAGAAATTAGAGTGCAAGAATATAACTTAGCATGCAAGAAATTAAAGGTCAAAGCAATTAAGGCAAGAAAGAGGAATTAAATGCTAGAAAGAACTCTTGGCAAGAAGTGGGTAATTAAGGATTCCTATCCTAGTTGTGGACTACAAACATGGTAATTGTGTGTGAATTAATCCCAATTAGTCAATCCTACATCGAGGATAAGTCAATTAGACATAATTAACCTCAATCCCTAAGTCCTAAGTCAACACTAAAGGGGTCACATAGAGTCAAGGAAAACCAAATTAATTAACAACCATCACACAATGTGGAATGGACATCCACCACTCAAGTTCACCCAAACACCCAAATTTCCAACCAAGAGTGTGAGAAACTAAGCAAAAATCCAACCAAGCATTTTGTCAAACACTTGGTGGGCATGTAAAGAAAGCATGGTAAAATGACAAGAAATAATAAATGCTACAACTACCAAGCAAGAAAAGTAAAGATAGCAACTCAATAAAGCAATAAATGGCATAAAACATAAAATTGCATTGAATGTAAATTAAAGTGACAAAAGTGTGTATAAACATAAAAGACAACTAAAATGAGAAATTAACAAGATAAACAAGGAAATTAAGACAATAGAACAAAGAAAGGTAGAAGAAACTAGATCAAAACAAGAATTAAACATAGAAATTATAAGGAAATTATACTAAAAATCCTAGGTTCTAGAGAGAAGGGGGAGCTTCTCTCTCTAGAAAATGAACTACATGACTAAAATCTAACCCTAATTGCTCTCCCCTTGTTTCCACTTGAATTGAGGTTGAAATAGCTTCAAAAATGAGTTGGACTGGGTTTTGGAGGCCCAGAATTTGTCCCTAGTGATTTGCAATTAATGAGCTGACGTAACTCGGGTCACGCGTACACGTGGATCATGCGTACGCGTCGTTTGCGCAAAAATCCATCCACGCGTACGCGTCGCTCGCAAATCCTCGCTGTGCGTACGCACGCACACGTGCTGAAACTTCCAAACTTTATTTCTTCATGGTTTTTTCCCTTTTTATGCCCTTTTTCTCACTTCCTCAACCCATACTTGTCTTAGAAACCTGAAATCACTTAGCAAACACATCAAGGCATCATATGAAATTAAAGTGGATAAAATTTAGCAATTATAAGGCCTAAAAAGCATATTTTCAATTTCAAGTACAATTTGGGAAGAAATCATGAAACTATGCTATCTCAATGGATAAGTGTAGGAAAGGTTGATGAAATTCACCCAAATAGAGCAAATAAATACCATGAAATGTGGATTCATCATATCCCCACACTTAAATAATAGCATGTCCTCATGCTATACTCAAGAAAGAAACAAGGGGTATTACATTTATTTAAAGCAAGTAAACTACCTACATGCAATCTATCTGCATAAATGCAACTGCTTAGTCAAAATAAATCAATTTTCAAGAAAGCATATATGAACATTAGGGCTAAAGCAATCTCAACCAAGTCAAATCCATAATTGATTAGAGTTATTGAAAAGCATAAACAACTTGCAAGATAAGCAATTAAGCATTGGTGAAAACATGTAATTGAGCAATTGAACCCTCACCGGATGCGTATCCGCTCTAATCACTCAAGCGTATAGGGTCAATCCACTCATTTCTCTTCTAATCATGCTTTCTAAGATTTGTCTTTCATCTAACAATCAACACTTATTCAATGTATGCATACAAGTATCATGAGGACTTTTCCATGGTTGTAGTGGGGTTAGGGTAATGGTAGGGTTGTATGTGGTCAAGTGAGCTTGATATTTGCATCTTTGATTAGCCTAAGATCTCACCAAACCTACATAACAATCTATACAACTCAAAGCAAACCTAACTACCCATTTCTCATTTTTATTTATTTATTTATTTATTTTTTTACACACTCATGCATTTTCTCTTTAATCACAACTCATATGCATTTTTATTTCTCAAACTTTGGGGTATTTTGTCCCCTTTCTTTCTTCCTTTTATTTTTTGCAAACTAAAATATATATACAAAAATGACAATGCATATGGTTTAAGTATTTGATGCATGAGTATGTACCCAATTCCCAATATTTTCAACAAAGTATAAAATTCCACTTTTACCTCAACCAAAGTTCCCAAACTTTCCAAACTTAGATGATATACTCTCACTAGCCTAAGCTAATCAAAGATCCAAATGAAGGACATTTATTATTTTTCACTTCAAGGCTAGTAATGTGCTAACTTTGAGAACAAAAGGGGGTTGAAATAGGCTCAAAGTTGGTTAACAAGGGGAGATAAAATGGTAGGCTATTTGGGACAAGTGAGCTTAATGAAAAGATGGCCTCAATCACATAAATGCATATATACATCAAACAATGGACATAAAGAATCAAACAAATCAAAGATTGCAATCATAAAAAGAGAATAACACACACAAGAATAAAAATAGTGGTTATATAATGTAACCACACAATGAGGCTCAAAACTCACAAGGTTGTGTGTTCATAACTCAAAAACATGTTTCACAATATATTTCAAGCAAGTTTCAATCAAAAGTTCTAATTCAAATCAATTAGGATACCAATTCCCTATCAAGAATATTTTTCTTGGAAAATTTTCATTATATTAACTAAGCTTATTATATTTATGCAAAGACATGCAATAAACTAAGAAAGAATATAATTAAAACTCTAAAATATGTACAAACTAGGAAAAATGCAACCAAGAATTCAAAAAGAATGTGCAAGTGTTAGGATTAGAGTATGTCACCCAAGATGGTCGATCGGTGATGACCTCCCCACACTTAAAGGTTTGCACGGTCCTCCGTGCACTCAAAGGTGATCAAGGGGGTATGGTGACTTCGGATTGCCACCTTCAGCTGGTGGATCAATCGGCTGCTGCATGCTCTTCTCCTCCCGCTTTCCTTATTGCTTACGGTACATCATATATGAAAAATAAAAAATAACACTGTAAGACGAGTGAATGGAAAAACAAGGAAGCATGGAACGTTGGAATGAGGTGATATTCACTAGAATGAGGTGAGTGAATAAGTTTGTGACATGAAGAAATAAGTGTGTGAATTCTAAGTTGTGCACGATTTAGAACACACACACACTAGCATGGATAACTAGGTCACAAGTATAAAATAACATGCACTTCACTCATCCTAGTGTGCTTGAAATACTTTAAAGGAACTTGTATGCCAAAATAAACAAACAAGCAATAAAGAGGCATGAAAGTATTCAAGCAAGAATTAAGGAATTGTGAAATGGAGAATGAAGCACACCTAATTGACATGAAGTGGAAAACATGACAAGCATAGTCCACAAAGCTTAAAAAGCTCAAAAAGTGTCATTAGGCAAGCTTATGATCCAATTTCACCCTTGCTTAATTCCAATGCATGAACTAGGTGACTTAAAGAAAAATCAATTATAGCAATCATCACCTAACAAAAAATGCATCAAGAAAGAACAAATTGCCTAACTTAGATAATGAAATCAAATTACATGGTGATCAAACATGCAATTTAGAAATCTAACAAGCATTCCCAAGGGCAATATTATGAGTGCTTGGTATGCATAAAATTAAACATGAAGAACTCAATACCAAGCAACAATTTATAACCTCAACAAAGATATCCAACAGTGATAGCAATAACAATATCAATGATTCAGTAGCAATATCTCAACACAATCAGTAAATCAACTCAATCATCCAACACTTAGCATCAAAATAGAAAATTAAACTAACTAAGCAAATAACAACTAGCTAACTACAAACTAACTAACTAACGGTGAACATGGTGGGTGGTGAAGGTTGGTTTGAAAAGGGGAAGAGAAAAGAAGAGAAGAAGTAGAGAGAAAAAAAAGAAAAGAAGTGTAAAAGTGAGAAAACAGGGGCGTGCGTACGCACAGGTATGTGTGCGTACGCACACAAGGTGGAAAATGCGGTTGTGCGCGCGCACACCAACGTGCGGGTGCTGCGAACAGAAGGGGTGTAGAAGGTTGTGCGTGCGCATGCTGATGTGCGCACGCACAAGTAAGTTTTTTTTTTGCATGAAGGATCATGTGTGTGCGTGCACACAGGTCCGTACGTGCGCACATAAGCAAAAGGGGGCAGGGGTTCACACGCACAGGCCGTTCCCTCGCTCCCACCAAAGGGGCTATCAAATTGTGTGCGGACGCACACGTCTGTGCGCCCGCACAGATAACGTAAGAAGGGAGACGCGTGCGGACGCACAGCTTGGTGCGCACGCACAGGTCAAGAAAAACAGGGCAGCGCGCACGCACAAGCGGTGCTGGCGCTACGACCAGAGGGCATGTCAAGGAGTGTGCGAACGCACAAACTTGTGCGGCCGCACAGGTGGCAAAAAATGTAGTTTTGTGCGCACACACAGCATGGTGCACACGCATAGATGTCCTGTTTCACAAAAATTTTTCTTCAAAATTCTAAGGTACCAAGCCTTATTTCAATGAAAGCTCAACCCCAAAAACATTCAAACATCTAAAATTTCATGACCCACATGCAAATTTACCTACTAAACTCAAAATTAAACTAATCCTAAGCAAACCAAAATAAACAAAAATGTAATAAACTAAAATTATATACAAGAAAAAGGGTAAGAACAATGTTACCATGGTGGGGTGTCTCCCGCCTTACACTTTGGTTTAGTGTCCTTAAGTTGGACTTATGGAGAGCTCTCATCAAACCTCCTTAAAATCCCACCCAAACTTGTTTTCTCCAAGGCTTTTGAGATTCCAAAGCTTATGCACCCAAATCTTGTTGTGAATTCCTTTCATTCCATCTAGGTAACAAGCATTTGAAATTCCCAATTCCTACAACACAATAGCAACAAAACTCACAATGCCATGGGTGAGAATTCATAGGATAAAAAGAAAATAAAAACCAAAGGTAATAAGAACAAATAAAATAAACTCCTAAGACTTAGCAAAAACAAGCAATCAATCAAAACCAACTATTTACATATTAACATAATTACAATAGCCAATAACAAGCACCATTACAACTCTCCGGCAAAGGCGCCAAATTTGATGATGCCCAATTGCATAGGTTTGGATTTCACAATAAAAAAATAAGAATTGTCTGTTGCAAGTATAGTCCAAACCTAACCAATGATCATCAATCAAATGTTAAAATTCAAATCAAAATAACCGAGAGTAATTAAACCTCGGGTCATCTTCCCTAGGAGTTGCAATTAAGTGTCTATTATTGGCTATGTAGAGCAATGGGGTTGGAAGATTGCAATTGACAAGAAATGTAAATGGCAAGAAATTAGAGTGCAAGAATATAACTTAGCATGCAAGAAATTAAAGGTCAAATCAATTAAGGCAAGAAAGAGGAATTAAATGCTAGAAAGAACTCTTGGCAAGAAGTGGGTAATTAAGGATTCATATCCTAGTTGTGGACCACAAACATGGTAATTGTGTGTGAATTAATCCCAATTAGTCAACCCTACATCGAGGATAAGTCAATTAGGCATAATTAACCTCAATCCCTAAGTCCTAAGTCAACACTAAAAAGGTCACATAGAGTCAAGAAAAACCAAATTAATTAACAACCCTCACACAATGTGGAATGGACATCCACCACTCAAGTTCACCCAAACACCCAAATTACCAACCAAGAGTGTGAGAAACTAAGCAAAAACCCAACCAAGCATTTTGTCAAACACTTGGTAGGCATGTAAAGAAAGCATGATAAAATGACAAGAAATAATAAATGCTACAACTACCAAGCAAGAAAAGTAAAGATAGCAACTCAATAAAGCAATAAATAGCATGAAACATAAAATTGCATTGAATGTAAATTAAAGTGACAAGAGTGTGTATAAATATAAAAGACAAATAAAATGAGAAATTAACAAGATAAACAAGGAAATTAAGACAATAGAACAAAAAAAGGTAGAAGAAACTAGATCAAAATAAGAATTAAACATAGAAATTATAAGGAAATTAAACTAAAAATCATAGGTTCTAGAGAGAAGGGGGAGCTTCTCTCTCTAGAAAATGAACTACATGACTAAAATCTAATCCTAATTGCTCCCCCCTTGTTTCCACTTGAATTGGGGTTGAAATAGCTTCATAAATGAGTTGGACTGGGTTTTGGAGGCCCAGAATTCGCCCCCAGCGATTTGCAATTAATGAGCTGACGTAACCTGGGTCACGCGTACGCGTTGTTTGCGCAAAAATCCATCCACGCGTACGCGTCGCTCGCAAATCGTCGCTGTGCGTACGCACACGTGCTGAAACTTCCAAACTCCATTTCTTCATGGTTTCTTCCCTTTTGCATGCCCTTTTTCTCACTTCTTCAACCCATACTTGCCTTAGAAACTTGAAATCACTTAGCAAACACATCAAGGCATCATATGGAATTAAAGTGGATAAAATTTAGCAATTATAAGGCGTAAAAAGCATGTTTTTACTTTCAAGCACAATTTAGGAAGAAATCATGAAACTATGCTATCTCAATGGATAAGTGTAGGAAAGGTTTATGAAAACTACCCAAATAGAGCAAATAAATACCATGAAATGTGGATTCATCAGTAGCCTTTCATTATAGAAAATTACATGAAGTATTCCTACCATATGAAGATGATTTTAATGAAAAAGATATCCCCACTAAAGTAAAACCAATACAAATGAACAAAGAATTCTTGGCGTATTGTAAGAAAGAAATTCAGGAATACTTAGACAAAGGACTAATCAGGACATCAAAAAAGTCTCCTTGGAGCTGTACATAATTTTATGTAATGAGAGTCTCAGAAATCGAAAGAGGAGCTCCAAAATTAGTAACTAATCACAAGCCTCTAAATAAAGCTTTAAAATGGATAAGATATCCCTTACTCAACAAAAATGACTTAATTAAAAGAAAATAAAAATATTTATAATAAGAGTAAGGTTTTTAGGGTATGAAATTTTTCAAGGAATGATTACTTCGATTAAAAAATCTGTTGAATTTGCAGGAAAATTTTTTTCGAATGAAATTATTGACAAAAAAAAACTACAAAGATTCTTAGGATGTCTTAATTATGTAGCCGAATTTTTACCAGGATTAAGAACTTTATGTGAACCTTTATATAAAAGATTAAGAAAATAACCCCCTCCTTGGACAGAAGACATGTCCAAAATAATTCAAAAGATTAAAACTATAGTTAAAGAAATTCTTTGTGGATATATGAAATTTAGTCCAGAAAAATTATGCCACTATTAAAAAAATATTAGCCGTTATCTTATATGTCTCATGTTTTCAAGAAGACCTGTTTAATAAGGCCTTATTAATCAGGACTGATTATAAAGCTACTCTTAGCGTATTAAAAAATGATATTAAAAATTTATTTTTTAAACAAATATTTTTTAGATGGCAAGCTATATTACCATGCTTTGATTTTACTATTGAACATATTAAAGGTGAATCAAATGCATTGCCTGATTTTCTAACAAGAAAAATTTTGTAAAGTAGAAATGAGTAAGAAACAAGTAAGCAGTGAAGATTATGGTCAACTACTTGATCAACCAGCAACTTCAACATAAGATAAACAATTAACCATTAAACCTTTGACAATGTCACAGGTTATTAAGAGCGAAAAATCATCTGCATCAACTAATAGCTTATATGAAGTTCCTACGGTCAACAGATATATATTATTATAATCATCTGACCTATTCAAAACTAAACCATTATCTGAAGAACATCCTTACCATGAAAAACATGTACCCATAAAAATAATGGCCTTAGAAAAAAAGTGGTTCAAGATGGATAGAAGAACCATTTACAAAACAGTTTTTTCACATACTCTCCATTACCCTCTAGTGAGTATTCAAAAAATTCGAACCTTTTATGAATTTATTCTAGTTGACAGAGGATCCATTAAATTAACTGACAATAAAAAACTAACCACAAATACTCCAAAATTAGGATTATCAAAATAATAACCCTATCATAATAGGAAAGACCTCTCTTTAACTGTAAAAGTTTTACTAGAAAATTCGAACTTCAACATTACTCCTATTATGATTACATAGATGCCTGGTGGAATACCCTATATCTTTTTCTGAGTCCACATTCCTGGTTCATATAGTTCCGCAAGGAAATTTCTCTATAATTTTTCAAGTGGTTTCAGGTATGGTTCCAAGAGTTTGGACCAATAGAAGCTATTTTTTGGAAGAAATCTAACATGGCTTATGAATATTTCAAAAATAAAACCTCATTTTTAGATGGATATAAGCTGATTTCCTTCATTCTCACTATGAAAATATGCTAGATAATGACATGGGAATATGACTTCACAGGATATGAAGACACTCCAAGCGTGTAATATTTAATTCGAAACATAAAAAATAAAATAGTGGAATAAATTCGACCTTAACCTAATCAGTAAAAGGGTCATTGATAATTGAATAACTATATCTAAAAAAAGAGCAAAATCCCTGAACTACAGTTTAGGATTTGAAAAAATATCATACAAAAAAAAGACTCGTTTCTTAACCCATAAAAAATAGATGATGGCGGCCCTTGCAGCGGCCACCTCAGAAGAAAAAATCTATAATTCTCTAAAAGCAATAAAAGTAGAACCAACAGATGAAGATAAAGAAGATCAACCAGTCCAAAACTGTACATAATAGACACCCAAAATTTATTTGGAGATTAATTAAAAAAAAGAGTCCTAGAATCAGAAAAACAGACACTTGTCCAACATCAGAAAAAGAAGTGTCAAGACAGCTCAGAGATCAACAAAAGCATCGCATGCAGAAAATAACAAAAGTCATCGACGAAATACCAACAAAATCATAGCAGAACTACAAAATTCGCTACCAATTTTTTTAAAGTTAGGACAGAACACATCAAATCCAAAATGGAGTTCCTAAATCAACCCGTAGAAAAGGCAAACAGATTTGCTAAACCAGGGATAGATTAAATTGTAAAAGAATAAAGGGGATGGTCCACTATAAAAGAAAAGAGGGAGGGAGTTGTAAGGTATATGCATTTACACATAATCTCTCATACTCTAAAATATTTTTAAAACTTTCAGTGTAATTTTTGTATCCCAAATAATTATCCTTTGTATTTTTTTAAGTCTCTGAATTATAATACAAATTCATATTATTTGATCATATTGTGAATTAATTTATTATTAGTTTATTAAATATTATTATATTATTGATAATGCTCTTATTCAATTTATATGTTGTTAATTTAAATATTTACATTATTAAAAAGATATTAACAATAGTTGGTATATATATGTAAAAGCGTTAATTAATGTTTTTTCTATTATAGTACCTTACTCAAGAAGAATAATCTTATAGTTTCATTTCAATTTTTAAAATTCAAAATTATTTTTTAATTTGATAATTTATATAATAATTATGCGTGATGTTACATTGCTAGCAATTTTTTTGGTAGTTACCATACATGTTGTTAACGTAAGAAAAATATCAGAAAAAGCAATATATATATATATATATATATATATAGGATGATGTTGTGTGTACATTAAAATTAGTCACTAAAGTCAGTTATTTGTATAAAATATAAGTTGGAAAATAAATATATATTGAAAATAAATTAAACCATATATGTATTTATACACAAATACATTGGTAATTAATTTTAGTGACTGATTTTAGTATACAAATAGCATTTTTGTATATATTATTTTTCTTTTGATAGTTGAACACAATAATTATATCAGATTTTTTATTTAAATAAATAAAATAAAAATAACAATTACGAAAATAAAAATTTTAAAAAATATTTATCGATTTGCGTTCTCCAGTCATATCTCGTTTACACTGTATACGAGATATGACACGACAGCTGCAACGCGGCTATCTCGTTTACAGTGTAAACGAGATAAGGCCGAACGGCGCCTATAAGTATAAGTTGTTTACAGTCTATTCCTGGATCCCATTTTGACTTAGTCAAACTCTTTCTCCCCTCTTTTTACCCTTTCCTACCATATTTGAGTCCGATACGGCGATGGCACGCCAGGCGGAGAACGATGGGGACATCAACAGACTAAACGAGACGTCGCATTACGCCGGGACGGCCGACTTCGAGGTTAGTTGCGTTTTGTTCGGTTAATCTAAGTATGTGGACATTGTTAGGGTAGTCTCGTAGTGACAAGCACTGAGTAAAATGCTTTAGGGATTAGACTGTATCATGAATTTAGAACAATATTTGCTTGTGTAAGATTGGTATGACTTAATTAGAATTTGCTTACCGACATAAGTAATTTAGAGACATCTGTAGAGCAGACACATAGTAGTATGTTCCTAAGTAGTAGTAGTACTTTGTTCTTAAGTAGAGTACAAAAATTTATTATTATCTCTTTATAGGTTAATTTTTTTTTCATTTCGCAAAGGCCTCGCGTTCTACTGTCCCGGCGAGTCAGCCATACCCTTCCTCCACCAGACGTCATCGTCCCGTATCTGGATGAGGCCGGATTCGGCGACACGGTGCCCCTCAGGGACTTTACATTTGACAATTCCTTGATTTCGGCACTCGTGGAGCGATGGCGTCCGGAGACGCACACGTTTCATCTCCTGTGGGGTGAGGTCACTATCACTCTGCAGGACGTGGCGTACCACCTAGGCATACGTGCACACGGGAACCTCGTTGGGGGTGCCTTCGTGACTTTGGTAGGTGGTATGGCACGGAGACATGACCCATGGTGGAGCAGCTGCTTGGTGCCAGGCCTCCGGTGGCGGCACAGCAGGCTGCGCAGAGGAAGGAGTCGTTCACGCTGAAGCTGGTTTGGTTGCGTGATCGTGTCCGCTAGATGCCCCCGACCGATGATCCTGAGACCCTCCGACAGTATGCCCGATGCTATATTATATTACTGATCGGAGGGTATCTGTTGACAGATAAATCCAACAACTTGGTGCACGTACGGTGGCTACCGCTTCTCCGGGACTTCGCGGAGTGTAGAGCTTTATCTTGGGGCTCTGCTGTGCTTGCCTGGACTTACCAGTCACTCTGTTTGGCAGCACAATGGGGCGTTACGGACATCACCGGTTGCACTCCGCTTTTGATGAGTTGGATTTACCAGATATTTCTTCAGCGGTGTCCACCAAATAGAGGAGTCTACCAGTATCCGCTAGCTGCGAGGTAACCAAATATTACTTTTTCATTTGGCATTAAACATTGTTGTTAATTCGCATGGTTTGTTACTTAATGAATTGTATATATCTCTGTTACTGTCAGGTTGGTTGGATTGCAGCAGTAGAGTAGGGATCAGCATCAGGCCAGGGTCCTGTACTGGAGGGTATCGATCGACCGGTTACGGTTCGATGAGGTTAGTCATGAAAGTAAATATTTTGTTATTTTAAATACTTGACATGTTGTAATACTTGTTATTTTGTTATCCAGATCCAGACTGCGATAGTGTGACGGAACTGCCGAAAGCACTGGTATTGGAAGAGGTGGAGGCAGGATATGGCGGGCCACGATCGAAACAGGTGTCTCCGAAACACACTCATCCTCATCCTCACTATCGGACAAGTCGGTGTCACCACTGTCCGCCACGTAATCCTCGTCCAACACCTCCTCGCCCTCCTCTGCCTCATCCACTGGAACGGCGACATAAATGGGCGGTGGTGCGAGGGTCGGTCGTCCTGCACATAGGTCGAGTGTACGGAAGGACCACCGCCGCTGTGTCCCACCTCTACAAAAGGCTCCATTACTTGCTCCACCATGATCCTCCCATGGATGTCAAACATCACTCGCACATGCTCGTCCCCTAGAAGTCGGAATAGTCGAAACCGGAAGACTCTGTTACCCATGGGAGCCAGCAACTTATATGCCATCCTTCCGATTTTCCTCGCTTCTGTATCACCGAGCTTGCTCAATATCAAACTCCTCAAATCGGACAACGTCTCCACACACTGAGTACGAAACAATATCGGATCCTCACACTCAAATGTCACCCCGTTGTCGCCATTTCTCATACGATAATTGGGATAAACAAGCACAACTATGTATGGACTATCACCAGCTATTAATGCCTCGTATTGTGAGAAATATGAGACACAAAAAGGATAGAAAAAGTTTGTGAAGAATACTAAGAATTACACATCCATTTATAGCTGCTGGAACTCTACTTCATGTATCTCGTTTACAGTGTAAACGAGATAGTCACGTTGCAGTTGACAGGTCATATCTCGTTTACAGTGTAAACGAGATATGACTGAAAAACGTAAATCGATAAATATTTTTTAAAATATTTATTTCCGTAATTATGACTATTATTTTATTTATTTAAATAAAAAAATCTTAATTATATCTAGATCTATATATTTATTTGGAACCGAGAAAGTAATTCATATGACCATTGAAATCTTATATTTTTTATAATTTATATTATTTCACTTCATATCTTTAGACTTTAGCATCCACATCAGATAGCATTAGCTCGTGTATGTTAGGTAGGTGATAGTAGAAGCCGAATAACAATCCACTAAGAGGTGCAGTTTTATGCTTCCATGCACTTAACTTCAAAGTGCAAAAAGTTCAGTACTAGAAATATTCTCAAGGGAAAAAGATGCTGATGCTCATAATTTTTTTCGTTAAAATCCCATTATTTGTTGTTTATGAATCAAACTCTACCTGACCCAATCAATGTCCATGTGGATGAAGACAAATTACCAACATGAGAAATTATACAATTATCAATTTTTTTTATCTAACTGATTATGGATTTATTAATCGAATTAAACTTAAAAAGACAAAACTGCATCCGTTGCATCTCAATTGGAAACAACTAAATAGTTATGACTTGGTTGTATTGTAGGAAACTTAGAGAGAATAGAGAATATGTTTACCGTATTTAAAATTGTAATATTTAATAATAGAGTCAATTATTCAATATCAAGAAGGGAGTGATAGAACCCAGCAAGAAATAAATTAAACTTATGTCTCCATATATTGTTGCTTCTTTCACAGGTTTTTCATTAGCAATTAATATCATTATTGTTCAAAACAATGAAATCGAATTAGTGTTATACTACATGTCTGATGTCTCTAAGGAGTGATATATAGGGATAGGCATGGTGTGGTTTCTTCTAAGGACTTTGTTGAATAAACAATAGCTTGTGTGAATAATATAAACAATAAATTTTAAAATTAACCCAATAAAATAAAAATACACTACACCTCCAAATTATCCACCTAAATCTTAATATTAAAATAACCATCTACACACCTAATAAATTAAACATCTGATATATCTATTGTTCACATTGTTTAATATTTTTATTTTCTACTTATACTTTTCCTTCTTCTAAAAACCAAACCAATAAAAATGATTTGAAAATCATACACTAATTAAAGACTTACGTAACAAACTACTTTTTTTTTTTTAACAACACCCTCCTACTTTATTACCAAAATTAAATTATTTTCAAACAATTTATTTAAGTGACATTGGTATTACTTTTTTAAGAAAGGAAAAAGTTCATATGTAATCAAGTAACTAACTTTTTAAAAATACAATAATTTTAAAATTTCAAAAACTAATTTTACGCTAAAAAAATATGCGTTTTTCCATCTCCTTCACTCCTCTTCACTTCTCGTCTCCTCTAAGTCTCTTCTTTTTTTTTTCTCCACACCGTCTGATCTCTAACTTCTTCCACATTTCTTTTTCTCCGAATCATCTTTGAAGTTTTTGTACAATAATTTTAATTTTTTTTTACATTTTGAATATTTTTTAATTAGATTTTAAATATTCTTTTTATAATAATTTTATGTGTTTCTTTTATTTAATTTTAAATGTTTTTTTATTATATTTTAGATGATTTTTTTGTTTTGGATTTTTTTAATCACAAAACATCTAAAAAATCAAAACATAACAATTATTAACCTCAAAAGTTTTAAAAAATAATAGGATAATTAATAATTAATTTATATTAATATAAATATAATGTTAATATGACGTGTGCCTTCTTCAATAAAAATATTTAATTAAAAATAAAATAACAAATAAATCTCTGAATCATGGACGGTTCCATTCAATATGATGTGGAGGCAAGTGTCTCCACTAGCATTGTTAAAAAGTATTAGAAAGTATATATATGTGTGTGTATCCCTTATAAAATTGTATTTGCCTCCATATTAAAATAAAAATTATGCTAAATTTTTGTGTCAAAAAAATTATTTTATTAAATTTAATCTCACACGATTAATAAAAATCTTCTTATTAAATTTTATCTAAAAGTACAATATATATATAAAAATCAAGTTAACAAAAATAAAATATTATAATACTATTTAATTAAAAAATTTATTTAGTTGAAATTATATTCTTGAATTTTTTCTACTCAAATTTAATATTTATTAGTAAATTAAAAAACATCTATATTTTGATATTTAATTCTCAAGCATAAATTGAACTAAAAATTTAAAAATTAATTGAGAAAAATACATAAGTTTTAAATTATTTATTTTTATAATATTTTATTAATTTATTTTACATTAAACATACAAAAAATAAATATTTAATTTAAAAAAAGTGTAATTAAAAAAATTATAATTAAAAAGGATATCTAATTAAAAGTTTTACTCTAATATAAAGATTCAGTTACAAATTTTTAAGCTATAAAAATTTAATTAAAAATTTAGTAAAACTATAAGAATAAAAATTTCAAATAAAAAAATAAAAAATTTTTTTATTAAAAATAATCTATGTACCATCTTGATTAATTTCACGTTTACTATTATTATATGTATTTAAATTATAAAAAAATAAATTAATAGTCACATTAGTACTTATTAATATATCAATAATGATAATAAATAGATAAAAAATTGTTTAATATTTAATATTTTATGTTATTTAATTTAACACATTTTGATATGTTTATAAAAAAATTTATTATTCTCATGTGTTATATATTTACCCTCACAATATCATTTTGGAATTCGTCATTGTCCTGAAAATTTATATTTTGTACTGATTGATCTCTAAAGAAAAAAAAATATTAATAAAATATTTTAAAATAATAAAAATGAATAAATTAGTTCAAATTAAAATTTTTTACTCTAATTATAATAATTAATTTAAAAATAATATATTTATATTTATTATCTTAAAGATTTTATTAAAACTTTTAAAATTAAAATTTATTTGACACTTTACTACTCTTTAATCGATAAGCATCTTTATCGTTAAAAGCATCGAAAAAATAACGACGTTTAAGTGAAAACGTGGAGCGCAAATGAGTTTTCAGTTATTTGTCAAATTAAAAGTTGTTAATTTACATAGCATAATTAATAATTAATATAAATATAATGTTAAATTTTTAAATAAAATAAAAAAATTCACTAACTATAATATAAGAAGTTATTAGGATCAAATGGTAAAATAAATATAATTTACTACAATTAAGATGGCATCGCTATAATTTTATTTTTCAACTCAATCCAATTTTATTTATACAATTTCGATTTACATTATATTAATTTAAATTTATTTTTTTAACCTAAGCCGATTTAAACTTTTGTGATTTGGATAAAATTTATTTATAATTCATCCTAAATTTTAAATTTTTTATAATTTAAAAAAATTATTTCTTAGTTTTTAAATTAAAACAAAAAATTATACCCAATCCAAATTTAAAATTTCAATAACGAGATATAATGCACAAAAACTTACTTCCTTTTACTATCACTAAAATTGGAAAATATAAAACAAATATTTAAATAAAAAATCCTGGACGTTAGATATTTGGAACCCTAATCTATCTAAATTCCCTTTTGGTGTATACAAGATAAAAATAATATATAATTTGATTCTTAAAATTTTTAGCACAAATTAAATTAATAAATTATTAAAGTGACACTGAAAAGTTACTGATACAAAAAATATTTAAAAATATAAATGATAAATAAATTTTTGAATAATTTTAAAATTAGATTTACTCATCTAAGTTTTATTGTTATCCAAGTCCAATCAAACAGGTCCAACACGAAAAAAATTATTCTCGTTAAAAGAGCATATACACGCACTTAAAATTCCCAAACATTACTCTTTGTGCTCTAATATGAAAAACTTGCTTCTTCTTCTTCTGTCTTTTTCTTCTTCTTTTTCTTTTTCATTATCTTTTTCTTTCGTTATCGTCATCACTAACAACACCAATATTTTGTTAACATCTTTATTGATTCTAATTTTCTCTAGTGATATCATTAAATAATTTTGGTTTATTTCTTAGTTTATTTAAAATTCACTTGGATCCAGAAATAAATTCGATAAGTTTTTGTTGATGACTGAGTCTTTTTGAATGCTTAATTAAATCTGAACTAATTTCGGTTCATTTGTGAATTAATTGAGGTTCACTTGATACTGCTGATAAGTATTGACCAATTTTTTTTCTTAAATAATTTCGGTTTATTCCTTAGTTTAATTGAGGTTCATTGGATCCAGAAATAAATTCGCTGTGTTTTTATTGATGATTGAGTCTTGTTGACTACTTGTTCAAATCTAAATCAATTTCAGTTCATTTATGTGTTAATTGAGATTCATTTGATGCTGCTGATAAGTATTGACTAAATTTTTTTATTCCGTAGGTAATTTCGATTCATTTCTTAGTTTAATTGAGGTTCATTTGGATCCAGAAATAAATTTGATGTGTTTTTGTTGATGATTGAGTTTTTTGACTGCTTGTTCAAATCTAAACTGATTTTGGTTCATTTATGTATTAATTGAGGTTCACTTAATGCTTCTGATAAGTGTTGATCAAATTTTTTATTCTTTAAATAATTTCGGTTCATTTCTTAGTTTAGTTGAGGTTCATTTGGATCCAAAAATGAATTCGATGTGTTTTTGTTGATGATTGAGTCTTTTTTTAGCAAAGTAGAATGAAATTATTCATTATCACTTTATTCAATTGTATTAGATTTCATTCCATTCCATTTAATTTGTCTTGAAAGTCATCCCAACTATTGGGACAAATTATTCATCGACAATACATCTGGACTACAAATGAACCGAAATATAATTATAACAATACCATTGTGTAATAACAAAAGGACCGAAAATTATGCATTCTATAAACATAGAAACTCCTACATTCTATTCAAATTTAAATTTATAAACAACACTGATCTTAACAAAGAATGATAAGATTGTTTATTATCACTTTATTTAATTGCATTAGATTCTATTCAATTCAAAATGAAAATAACGATAACGAAAGAGAAAGATAATGAAAAAAGAAAAGAAGAAAAAGAAGAAGCAGCAACAAGAGCACGAAAAAAACATACGCATATGTATGTAAATGACTTAATTGCTAATATAACTTGGATGTGTAGCATTATTGTTTTAAAATATGATAAAAATAATATAAAATATTATATTTTTTATAAATAACAAAAAAAAGTGTATTTAACAAACGATTTGTGCATTTAATACAAATTTTTATGACAATAAACTATTTAAAAGATATGCACAAAAACTTGTAACAAAATTCAATGCCAAAAATTTTTGTTTTGTTTTTTTAAAAAATATATTTATTCAAAATAACAAATTAAAAAATTTAATTAATATAAAATTATCAAATTTTAAGATGAAAAAGTGTTATTTTTTTAGTAATACTTAATAAAAATTACATCAAAATTTATTTTTAAAAAATATATTTTTTATTTAATTATTTTTATCATATTTTTAATTTTTTTTAAAAATTTATTTATTATTTATATTTTTTAAGATTATTTTTATTTGCAATGTAAATTTTTAGTACCATTATAATAATTTACTATGTAAATAATTGAAAAGCACCCCCCTTTTTGGCAGGACACAAAAAAGGCTTTTTTATATATATAAATAAAGAGGAATGCTAGGCCAGCAATTTTAGTATTTTGTAACTATCAATTGGTCATTAATAGTATTTTTAATGGGGTGAGATTATATCTAATAGTAAAAAATCACTCACTTTTGTTTTGATGATTAAGTGCTGGCCAAAAAACACAAAAATTACTGACCCTAGACTTTTTCATAAATAAATATCAAAAATACTTTTACTAATACGAACCTATGTAATTAAATGTATGGCCCAAATCGCTTGGAGCATATGCGAAATGAGTTTTATCACCATTTTGTTTGGACCACCCGCAACAACAATGACTGAATGACATATGAGTTGCAGTGCATGAAAATTGGCCGAGTCTAGTACCCACGAAGTGATCTTGGAATGTGGGTCATTTTCATTTCAATATAATGATATATAATATGAGATGTGGGAATGGAAAATTTTGGTAGTGTGAGATTAAATTGAATTCAGTAATTTTGGTTCAATATAAATTGCAATATAAATATTTCAGAAACTCTAGGTATCAAATATTTTTTAACCAAATTTTTTAAAATTTTCGTATAATTTTCTCATTCGAACATAATTCTTTTTTATGTTGTTGTTATTGTTCAATTTTTTGTTTTTTTTTTCTTCTCATCCTCTTTTATTAAGGGTAAACACGGGCTGTGAGTATCCCGATTATCCGTCCGAACTTAAACTGAACCAATTAAATTGGTTCTAGAACCAACCGATAATTGAGTCCAATTCGAACTAAACTAATGACTCTCTCTAACAATTGGTTCGGGTAATGTTTGGAGATGCAAAACCCAAACTAATCCATAGACCCGATCATATATTAATTAAATAAAAAAATAAAAATTTAAAAAATATATATACCTTTTAATATGTTTGGATTTTAATATCTTTAGTATTTAATATGTTTGGATTTTAATGTGTTTAGTTTTTAATGTATTTGGTGTTTAACATGTTTGGATTATTTCTATTAATGTTACATGTTTATTGTACTTATAGAATTTTTAAGATAAAAATTTTATTTTATTTTATTTTATGAATTTTTGTTTCATCGAGTATCCAATCACCCGAACCAAACCAATCCGTTTTTAATCGGTTTGGTTTAGTTCGGATACATAAAAAAAAAATGTAAATCCGAACCAAACCAAACCAATTATAATTCAATTGATTCGGTTCTAATTTAACCTTTAACGCGAACTAACCCGACCCGTACTCACCCCTATCTTATTATTATTATTATTATTATTATTATTATTATTATTATTATTATTATTATTATTATTATTATTATTATTATTATTATTATTATTATTATTATTATTATTATTATTATTATTATTATTATTATTATTATTATCTTCATCTTTTTCTCTCAACCACAGAAATATGCATATCATATAAATTTTGGTATAAAGTATAAATTTTGGGACATAGCACTGTTAAGAATGTGGGAAGTTATCAGCGGAAGGGAGAAAGAGAAGTTTCCAGAGAATATAGTAAGAAAGAAAGATGAATGAATTGAAAATTGGCAATCAGTCACACATTCTGTTAGTTGCCTAGTTATTTATATTGGCTATGACTAACAAGTTCATTACAAGAATAGCTTAACTAATCAACCTGATAATCATCTAAACAATACATTATTAATTGCTAATCATATTCTAGTTAAATCATGTAAGGGGTCAGGTAATATGCCCCCTCAAGCTGGCAGTGCTTGGTTGATGGAAATCAATCATGCCAAGCTTGGAAATACAAGAAGAGAAGGGAGCTGGTGACAAAGGTTTTGTAAACACATCAGCCACTTGATCAGTGGTGTGAATGGGTAAGAGATGAAGCATGCCACTAAGAATGTTATCACGCACGACGTGGCAATCGATCTCAATGTGCTTGGTACGCTCATGAAAGACTGGATTAGCTGCGATGTGCCGGGCAGACTGACTATCACAATACAAGGAGATGGGTTGAGGATGAGGAATCTGAAGATCCTTGAGGAGATAGGAAAGCCAGCGAGCTTCACAAGTGGCTGTGGCGAGTGATCTGTATTCTGCTTCAGAGGATGATCTAGACACTATTGATTGTTTCTTGCTTTTCCAAGAGATGAGGGATGAGCCAAGAAAGAAGCAAAATCCTGTGATAGAGCGACGTGTATCTGGACATTGAGCCCAATCAGAATCTGCAAACCCAGAGAGTCTGAGTTCTGAGGATGCTGCGAAGAATAAGCCAGAGGCTGGTGCAGACTTGATGTACTTGAGGACACGAAATGCAGCTTGCAAATGAGAATCTGTTGGTTTGTCGAGGAATTCACTGAGCTTGCCTACGGCGAAACTGATGTCTGGCCGTGTATTTGTTAGGTACACCAAACGCCCAATAAGTCTTCTATACTGCTTAACATCTGTGAGAGGAGAACCAGATTCTTTTGAAAGCTTCAGGGTATATTCCATAGGGGTGGAGGCTGGTTTGGCACCCAATAAGCCACATTCTTCCAAAAGATCTAAGGCATACTTCCTTTGATAAAGACTAATGCCAGCTTTAGTTCTTGCAACCTCGAAGCCAAGGAAATATTTGAGATTACCAAGGTCCTTGATCTTGAATTGAACATCAAGGATGGTTTTGATTGATTGAATTTCAGTTAGATCATTGCCGGCCAATACTAAATCATCGACATAAGCAAGTATGACAGTAAATGAAGAGTTAGCAGCCAACTTGGTGAAAAGGGAATAGTCATTCTTTGATTGTTTGTAACCATGAGTGAGAAGAACTGAACATAACTTGAGATTCCATTGTCGACTTGCTTGCTTGAGTCCGTAGAGGGACTTGTCAAGCTTGCACACTAGGTCAGGAGATGAGATGGGTAACCCTGGTGGAGGTCGCATGTACACTGTTTCCTTCAAATCGCCATGTAAGAAGGCAGTGTTTACATCAAGTTGGTGGCAGTGCCAACCATAGATGGCAGTGAGGGCCAAGATTAGTCTCACAGTGGTGATTTTAACCACGGGACTAAATGTATCCAAATAATCCAAACCATAGCGTTGAGTGTAGCCTTTCGCCACTAATCTTGCCTTATGTCGCTCCACGGAACCATCAGGATTGAATTTCACTTTGAAAACCCAACGACATCCGATTGCCTTCTTGCCATGTGGTAAAGGGGTAAGAGACCAGGTTTTAGTCTGTTCAAGGGCCAAGAGTTCTGCACTAATAGCCTTCCTCCAATAATCTTCTTTGATAGCATCCTCATATGTTGTTGGTTCAGCAACAGTAGTAACAGCAAGAGAAAAAGAGAGTTGAGTAGATGATAATGAAGAGTAAGACACAGAATTAGAAATGGGATATTTGCAATTAGATGATTGTACAGATTGTGGAGTAGTGATGCTATTTGCACATTGAAAATCTTTTAGATACACTGGAGGCCTCTTGACTCTAGTAGATCTTCTAAGATGAGATGATCTATCTATATGTTCTACAGGATTATGCTCTAAGGAATGCACTGGCAGTGGGGGTGCGTTATTTTCTGTGGAATGCAGTGATATTGACGGAGGAAGAGGGGAAACATTGGTAAGAGGAATGACGGGATGTACACTTGTGTGATTTGTGTTATCAGATTGTGTAAAATGTAAGTGTGTGTATGGGTCATGTGTGAAGAGATCATCCCAATGAACAGAGGGGTTTGGCATAGTATGCATAGTAGGCGAAGGTGCTTCTGAATTGTCTTTTGAAATGAAAGGAAATACAGACTCGTAGAAGAAAACATTTCTCGAAATAAAAAATTGTCTTGTTTTTAAATCATATAGGAAAAAACCTTTGACACCTTCTTTATAACCTAAAAAACAGCATTTAGTTGCTCTTGCATCTAATTTCTTTCGATTATGAGTTAAAGTGGAAGCAAAAGCTAGGCATCCAAAAATTTTGAGATGAGCTAAATCAGGTAATCGTCCATATAATTTTTCAAATGGAGACACATTTTGAATAATTGGACTTGGAATTCGATTGATCAAATGCACAGCATGGGAGATAGCAAGATGCCAAAAACATTTAGGAACATGAGACTGAAATAAGAGTGATCTAGTTACTGCAAGAATGTGCTGGTGTTTTCTCTCAACAACTCCATTTTGTTGAGGAGTTTCCACACATGAATTTTGGTGTAAAATTCCTTTTGAAGCATAAAAATCAAGAAGGTTAAATTCCGGACCGTTGTCAGATCTTATACATTTTATTGACTTTGAAAACTGATTTTCAATCATTTTTGTGAAATTTTGCAGTGAACTAGAGACTTCAGATTTTGTCTTCATGAATCTTATCCAAGTAAAACGGCTATGATCATCTACTATGGTTAAGAAATACTTATAACCAGAAACGGATGTAATAGAAATTGGTCCCCAAATGTCTACATGTATAAGGTCAAATACAGACTGTGCAACAGAATTGCTTATTGGAAAAGGAATTTTCTTTTGCTTAGCTAAGTGGCAGGGTTCACAAGGTGAATTGCCATTATCACAATCAATAAAAGGGAAAACTTTCTTCATAGTTTCTAAAACAGAATTGCTTGGATGCCCCAATCTTCTATGCCAAATTTGACTGCCTTGGGCTTGTGATGATGATGCATGTGTGTTTATATGATGCTGTGTATTTGGTGATGAATGAGAAACCTCAGTGTGTGTTTTTGTGTGACCAAGCGCATATAATCCACCATTACTCTCAGCTGTGCCAATCATCTTCCATAGATGATGGTCCCAAATCTGACAGAATTTGTGAGAGATGAGAAATAGACAATTTAGTGATGAAGTGACTTTGGAAACTGACATCAAATTAAACTTGAATGATGGGATATAAAGGACATTTGTAATGTATAAATCTTGGGAAAAATAGACTGTTCCGGCAATTTTGGTAACAACTGTGGACCCATCAGGTAAGTGTACTGAGATTGGAGTGATGTTAGTGAATGAATGAAAGAAATCAAGTGAAAAACATACATGATCTGTGGCACCTGTGTCTATAACCCAGGCACCAGATTTGAGAAATTTTTTATTAACAGATAACGAGACAGCAAGAATAGTACCGTGAGTGATATTGAGATCCTTGGGTTGTTGTGCAGAAATTTGATTGATTATGGATGATGGTGGTGTGGACTGGTGAAGGAGAGACATTAGTGCATTCCTTTGGTCATTGGTCAGGCTATAAGCTGAGCTCTCACCCTCTTTAACATTGGCATTTTGAGAATCACTGGTTTCATCAACTTCATCAGTGAATGTGTTGTTAGCAGCACCATTTCTTTGTAAGTGAGGAGGCAGACCATGCTTCTTGTAGCATGTGTCTATGATATGTCCAGTTTTTCCACAAAAAGAGCAATGTTTGGTGTTGTAACCTCTTCCTTGACCTCTCCCTCTGCCTGTAGTGCCCCCTCTACCCCTACCCCTGCCTCTATTAGAGTTTTGACCTTGTGTTGCAGCGTACAAAATCTTGGAATCCTGTAAATCAAGTGAGGGGCTGAATTGGCGTTCTTGCTGAGTTAACATGGAAAAAACAGTGTCAATATCAGGGAGGGGTTTTTGCAACATGATCTGAGTCTTGGCTGTAGAAAACTGTTCATTGAGACCTCGGAGAAATCTTGCTATATAGTCTTCATTTCTGTAAAAACGCATCACTCTTAACCCACAATTACAGTCACTGGTGCATGTGGTACACAAAGGGATTGGTCTGAAATTGTCAATTTCTTCCCAAAGACCCTTCATTTTTGTGAAATAGGATGTGATGTTAAGATCACCTTGCTTAGCGTTGTACAATTCTTCATACAGTTCTGACACATGATAGAGATCACCCTGGTAATATCTTCTTCGCAGATCATTCCATAAATCAGATGCATCATTCCTCCATATCACACTTTGAAGTATATCTTGAGAGAGGGACAGATTTAACCATGAGAGAACAAATGTATTACAGCGATCCCAAGCAGTGAATAAGGGATCAGAAATTTCAGGTCTGGGGAGAGAACCGTCAATAAAAGGAATCTTGTTCTTCGATTTCAAGACTAGCCATATAGATCGAGACCATGTAGTGTAGTTCTGAGAATTGAGTCGAAAGGAAATGATAGGGTTTCCTGGACTCTCACCTGGATGAAGAAAATACGGACTGTTAGGATCAGCCGAAGGATGTATTGAAGGTTGATTCAACCGATTGTGAAGTTGAGTGATCTGAAGAAGCAACTGAGACAGAGTATTGAGATCGACATTCGGAGTAGCATTGCCGAGATCACCTTGTTGAGAATCCATGAGAGAAACCACGAAGAAAAGAAATTGAAAGCAGTAGAGTAAAAGGCACAAAGAAAGAATCAAGAACTGAAAGAAAAAGAAGAGTAATCAATGAATCTTGAAATGTGAGATTCAGAACTTCTCCTCCTTAACTCGCTGATCGGAACACTGTCGTGGAAAGAACCAAGCAGCTCTCATCAGTCTCTATGGTGTGAGTTTAGGAGAAGAGGAAGAAGAAGAAGATGGTAAAGAGGGCCATGGATCTGAAGGCGATGATACCATGTTAAGAATGTGGGAAGTTATCAGCGGAAGGGAGAAAGAGAAGTTTCCAGAGAATATAGTAAGAAAGAAAGATGAATGAATTGAAAATTGGCAATCAGTCACACATTCTGTTAGTTGCCTAGTTATTTATATTGGCTATGACTAACAAGTTCATTACAAGAATAGCTTAACTAATCAACCTGATAATCATCTAAACAATACATTATTAATTGCTAATCATATTCTAGTTAAATCATGTAAGGGGTCAGGTAATAAGCACATAAATTTTAATGTGTAGCACAAAAATTTTTAGAAGACTACATATTTAAAACCCATCAAACTAACAAAATACATTTACAACAAAAAATTGTGTCACTGTGTGTAAAATTTATGTATTACGTACAAAAATTTGTAGATTGTACTAATGAAATACGTACAATACATAAATTTTGGTGTATAACACAAAATTTTAAAATTTTGATGTTTCAGCATATGATTTTTTTTAAAAATTATATATCTAGAACATTGACTCACCCAACTAATAAAATATATTTGCAGAAAAAATTTATATGCTATGTATAAATATTTATGTGCTATATTAATAAGTTTATGTTATGTGCAAAATTTTTTGTATTATATTTCGAAAATTTATATGATACATGAATAAGATATTGTGCTCTCTAACAAAATTTGTATGCTGTAAAAAATGCAAAAAATAAAAAATAGTGATACATGTACACGTTTTTTTTCCACTAAATTTTACACTAACTTTAGTTATAAAAATACCTATCAATATAATATCATTCTAAATATTTCTATTTGTTAACATTTTAAAGTTGAATCATATATTGCCTCGCTAATAAAAATATTTGACTCAATTATATGTGTTAACTTCATTAAACATAATATTTAATTAATAAATGGTAATATAAATATTATTTAATCTAAGAAGGTCTTAATTTAGTTTTAAATGAAATATTTTTTTGAATTTTTTGAAAAATTTAAAAAATATTTTTAATATATAATTTAGAGTAATATATTGTTTTTGTCTCTAATATTTGGGATAAATTTTAAAGTTGTCTCTAACATTTAAATCATCTTATTTAAGTCCTTAACATTTCAAAATCGTCCTGTCATTATTGATGTGTTAAAAAAAATTGACGGTAAAACAAAATTGAGATAATTTTAAAAAGTTAGAGACTCAAATTAAATGAAAATATTGAGAACAAAAATAATATATTACTCTTAAAATAATTACTAAATTAAGTAAAATGATAATGAATTTTAACGAAATGAATTGCATTACAAATTCAAAATTTTTACTCATGACTATTATATAAACTTTTTGGAAAAGAAAAAAAGAGTATATACATATATAATAAAATATAAATGATATCTTTTTGTCTCTAACATACCGAATTTTTTTAATATTTAATTTAATTAAATTTTATTTTTAACTTTTTTAATAATTTTAATTTTTTTATGATAGATAATTATTTAATTTATTTTTTAATTTTATTCTTAATCAAAAATAAATTTACTTAGAATAAAAGTAATGAGATTAAGAGTAAAATTAAAAAAAAAATTTAGAATGAAAATAATACGATTAAAAATAATTTACTTAGATACAATTAAAAAAATAATTGAATGATTATCTACTGTAAAAAATTAATATTATCGAAGAATAAAATTAAAATTTATTTTAAAATTAAAAATAAAGTTTAACTAAATTAAACATTAAAGAATTTTGGTACATTAGAGACAAAAGGTATAATTTATATTTTATTGTATATGTATCATGCTCTTTTCTTCTTTTTCGCAAGTTTATGTACTAATCATTTTACAAATATTTTATGGTGAGAAAAATCTTTAAAAGTAAAATTAAAAAAATAATAATTTTATTTAGAACAAAAATAATGTGATTAAGTATAATTTATTTAGATGTGATTAAAAAATAATTGAGTCACTACGTAATGTCAAAATTTGATATTATTAATGAAGGATAAAATTAAAATTTCTTTCTAAGTTAAAAATAAAGATTATTTAAATTAAATAACATTAAAGAAGTTCGATACACTAGAGACAAAAAAGTATAATTTATTGTTTATTATATATGTATCATGCTCATTTTTTTTCTTTTTTCATAAATTTATCTTGAGTAAAAATCTTGAATTCGTAATGCAATTTATTCCATTAAAATTTGCTTTCATTTTACTTGATTTGGTAATTCTTCTAAGAGTAATGTATTGTTTTTATCCCTAATATTTTCATCCTATTGAAAGTCCTAATATTTTAAAATCATCTCAATTTTGTCCCACTATCATTTCTTTTAATAGATTATTAACAACAGGACAACATTGCAAAAATTTTAAAATGTTAAGGACTTAAATAAAATGATTTAAATATTAGGGACAATTTTAGTACTTACCGAAAATATTGAAAATAAAAATAATATTTTATTCTTTAATTTATTTTAATTTTATCCTTAACTTTTTAAATAAGTTTTAATTATATGATTTTTTTTAAGAAGAGTCCGTAGTACTTATAATTTTTTTTTAATAAAAATGATGTTATTTTGTCTTCAATATTTATAATTTATTTCAAGTTTATCTCTAATTTTTTAATGTTTTAATATATTTAAAAAAAATTTGGAGACCAACAATTTTAGTATTTTTTTTATTATTATTTAGTCAATACAAACATTAAATTATTTTTAGTAAATAAATTTTATTAATTCATATGTACAAATTCTAAAAAATATAAATACAAGTTATATTGATTTATGTGTGTAAAACTCTAATAAACATAAATACATATTGTATATTTTTATGTATAAAATATTTGTAAATATAAGTATAAATTATTATTAATAAAAAATAATAATATTTATTAACTATGTAATCTTGTTCATATTTAAAATTTACTTGAAATATTAGAAACAAAATTAAAATAAATTAAATATTAAAAATACTTACAAAAAATATATTTTATTTTTTATTTTTATATATGAAAAGATAAATATGACTACTTTTTAAATGATCTCAAAAAAATAAACTAAACCAAAAGTAAATTAAATAAAGGAGCTTAAGGAAAAATCAAATTAAAATATTCATATAAGTCAACAAATAGACAGTGTATTAATGTGTGCTGTCGGAGGCTCACTGCCCTTTGATGCGCCCTCTCTCTTTTTTATTAACTAGCACGCGCGGGTTAGACAACACCCATTATTTATTTATTTATTTATTTTTTACTAAAGATAGGAGACTCGAACCTGCAACCTCTTAATTGAGTATGAGGAGATTATACCATTTGAACTATAACACCCATTGAATATATTTGATAATGTAATTTGATTTTCAATGTATATAATAAATTTCATATGTGTAAATTATAACATAATTTTTGGGGATATATTAGGATGACGAAATTTAGAGATTAGCGGTCTTATAAATTAAGAGTGTATATAGCCGAATAAAATCGGATTTTTCATAACTTAGATTTGATCCTAAATATATACTGAATTGATTCTTTTAATTAAGAACCTTGAAAAAAAGGTTAAACAAAACAAACAGAAAATGTGTCGCACACGAGACGATTAAACATGGAAGAAACAACGTATAAAAGATAATATATATATATATATATATATATATGATATAAAATGTCAAAAATATAAGTAGTAAGCTCCAGACTTGATCAGCGAAGTAAAAGCCGACCAAAGTATATATATACATACATATAACCCAAAATATTTTCTAAAAGATAAAATACAAGTTTTGTTTCTCCGGTCTCAACCTCTAAAAGAGACAAAATATAAATTATGTACATGATGGAGAATACTACTTATACACATATACAAAACACTGAAACCAAAATATCCCAAATGTAGATATTCGCGTACCAAGAGTCTCTAGCACGCTTAACATTGTGTCACGCATCCTGCATCTGAAAACAACAATATATGTATGGAATAAGAATCGGGAGTTCTCAGTATAGTAAAGGTGCCCGCATAGATAATAAATAATGTCCCGAAAAGCCAAAGGCATTCTAAAACTCCAACAACCTATATTATGTCCTAAAGTTTTTACTAAATAAAAAATATGGTGACTAAATCTAAGGAATCTAATATAATCTAACTCTTCGTTTCCTTTCTCAGCAATCCTCATCAAATTTCTAGGTGGAACATGTAACACCCTAATATTCAAATCCTTATACTCGAGTCATAAGTCAATGATATTACGGTGGTATGACTCTCAGGTGGATTTTTAATACATAATTATAAGTAAAATTGAAAGGAGTATTAATCAAGGAGGCTGAAAAGAGAAAAAAATAAAATTGCGAAGTCGTATCACTCACGCATCGATAACTAAAAGATAAAGCGTGAAGTCGAAAGCGACACACAGATAAAGGCATAGGGGAGAATAATAGAAAAACAGTATATAGATATATAACATAAGTAAATAGCCACTAGTCGCGACCCGTGAAGTCTAGGCCGGCTAGGGTACAGTATGAAAGTAGTTGACAACAGTAACTCCTAATCTCTCCCAAAAGAAACATGAGAGTCTCTATAGGCAAGTTCAGATGAGTTCAATACATAATAAAGCTTTTCAAAATAAAGGTGGAGAGATTTTAAACAAATATAAAGTAGAGAATATAAAGATCTTCGCCATCTCTCAAATGAACTATAGCTTACTTCTGAGCACTTGGACCCGTATCTGAAAAACAAGAGATATATACGGAATGAGAACCCCCGACCCATGGGTTTCCAGTATGGTAAAAGTGCCAAATAAATACAATGCATTGTAACAAAAACTCACTAAGCATCTTAAACTTCCTTTCACCAAATATTCATCCTGTGTTCTCGCTAATCCATAAATAGGCAACTGTCATAAGGGAATGTTAAATCTAATTCATATTCCTCATGCTTTCCAACTTTCTAACTCTCTGACAACTCAGAATCAGAATCATAAACCAAACCATCACCAGTTATTTTGTCTCAATAATTCTATATCAATACTTCATATTCTCAACTGGAGCAAGTGAAATCACTTCACTACGTCTATCCAGGGAATTCAAATTATCTCATTAAAAAAATATCATTTTAAATTAATCATATCATTATTCTATTTCAACAAGAACAACCCTCAGCATCAACCAACACCAGCATGAGGGACCTCTTAGTTGTATAAATACAATCAATACAGACAAGTAATACACAAATAAGGTACAAGTAAAACAGATAGCATATAGTTAGGTAACATAGCATATATGATATAGCAATCTAAACAAATAGGCAAACCCAAACAATTCAAACATATACAAATGATGTATGCCTGCCCTATGGCTGATGATATTATTTGTCGGCTATATAGCCAACCCGACACGTCCTGGTGGCTAACCATGGACAAAAACACCCATACGGAGCAAGTGGGCTTGAGCTACAACCCCTTTGCAACTATCCGCTTAACCCAAAGCCAGTGGAACAACCACTACTGTGGATACTACCCAGGCGAGTGTTTAAAAGCTCAACCTGGAGCAAGTGGAATCACCACTACTGCCGCTACTACCCAGGCGTCACAATCTCTGACCTGGAGCAAGTGGGACGAACCACAACCCTTGCTACTGCCTAGGATCTCAAAACATACATTCATTCAGTTTAAAATCAATCATCATTGTTATCAAATCTCAAACATTAACCTGGAGCAAACGGGACGAACCATAACCCTTGCTACTACCCAGGTATCACAAATGCACATTCATTTATAATCACTCTTCATTATTACCAATTCTCAAACGATGACCCGAAGCAAGCGGGACGAACCACGACCCTTGCTACTACCCAGGTATTGATAAACCCATATTTCATGAGTTCTTTTGTGCTTAATTAGAGTGATTTATTCAACTCTTCACCTACTTATTCACATTAATTGCATAGTTTTACTTTCCCTTCTTTATTATGTCATATAATGAAAAACATGTTTTCTAAGCTTTAAAAATTAATTATTTTAATTACCTTTATTTCCATTCGATGCCGTGATTAGTGTGTTGAGTAGTTTCATATTTTCTAAAGGCAGAATGACTTAAAAGGATGGAAAAAGGAAACATACTAGAATGGAAGGAGGAAGCAAGACGGAGCTTTAAGGAAACTGGTATCCACGCGATCGCATGGATGACGCGATCGCGTGCCAAGCACAAATCAGCAGCGACGCGGCCGCATGACTGACGCGACCGCGCGCCTTAAGCAGAATACACATGACGCGGTCGCATGACTGACGCGACCGCGTGGCAAGGAAAAGCTCCAAATGACGTGACCGCGTGAGCCACGCGGACGCGTGACAGAGGCCACGCACCAGAAATTACAGAATACGCCCCCAGCGAATTCTGAAGCCCTTTATGGCCCAGATCCAAGTACAGACAGCATAGACCAGAGGTTATAAAGTGTGGGAATGCTTCCATTCAAAGGAGAGCTCGCATATTTTTCACCTTTCAATGATTTAGATTTAGTTGAGAGGGAGATCTTCTCTCTCTCTCTTTTAGGATTTAGGATTTCTTCTTGTTTTAAGAGTAACTCTGGATCCAGGTTTAATGTTCTTTTAGTATTACTTCTATTTATTTATTCCAACATTTGAATTGATTATTATTATAAATTGATCTAAGAATTATTCCATGTTACAGATTTCTAATTGAATTAATGATAATTTGAGGTATTTTCAGTTTATGATTGTTCTCTTGATTTAAGTTGCCATTGCTTCCCATCTAAGGATCTCTTTATTATTCTAGCAATTTACTTTTTCCCCTTTTGGTTTTGGTTAAGAATTCAGTAACTCAACAGTTATTAAACTCAACATAATTGATAATCGTTACCTTGCTAATTGAGTTGAACTTAATTAATCCCAACCTTTTCTTAGGAAATAATTAGGATTCAAAGGTCAATTTAATTAGTCCCTTAACTTTTCTTTGCTCTGGTAAAGGTTGACCAAGTGGAATTAAGATACAACTTTCATTATAGCTGAGAAGGATAACTAAGTTGGACTTCTAATTTCCCTTATCTTGCCAAAAGTTGTTTTACAGTTATTATTTATTTTTACTTGCCATTTAATTCACTCGTCATTTAAATTACTTGCTTCTCACCTTCTAAACCCCGATTACAACCTTTATAGCCAATAATAAGAACATACTTCCTCGCAGTTCCTTGAGAAGACGACCCGAGGTTTGAATACTCGGTTAACAATTTTTAAGGGGTTTGTTACTTGTGACAACCACAACGTTTGTAAGAAAGGTTGATTGCTTGGTTTAGTAACTATACTTACAACGAGAGTTTGCTATAACCTCTAAACCATCAATCTTCTGCTCTTTCAAAATGGCGCCGTTGCCGGGGAACTGCTAACGTGTGCCTTATTATTGGTTATTGTAAATATTTTTCTTTTGCTTGTTTAATTTTTGTTGTTTTTCCTTTTTTCTCTTTATTTGCTACTATGAACTCTCACCCCTCTCGCTTTGAGTTTGGTTCTAATATTGTTAAAGGAAATAGAAGTCATAGCAGGAATGTGCATCAAGGTCAGACCAATCAAGGATGGATGGAACCAAGAGGATCTAATCAACCCTTTTGGAGGCAACAGCCTCCGAGATATCCTGGACAAAGACCATTCTACCGTGCATACCCAGCTGTAAGACAAGGTGGACAACCTTGTAACTACCAACAAGCCCCACCCCGTGCATATGAACCATCCTTTCAACATAACCTCGAACCACCACACTCACAAGCTTCTCTTCACCATTCGCCATCATATGATCCTTCCTTACCCCAATACCAATCCAATCGTTCCCAATCATCACCACTTTCCTTTGTATCATGTCCAAGTCTGGCAAACCGCGAAGCAAAGGATCGCCTGAAAGAAACAATGATTAAATTTCAAACAACCATTCAACAACTGGAGCAAGCACTAATTCAATGGGCCACTAGGCGCTCAAATATACAAGGATCAACCACAGCTCCATGTGGACAGCCCAATGAAGAGCGTAGCATGAAAGAAATACTAGAGACTCCAGTGGACAAGACAGAAAATGAATTCGTACTAGAACAAGTAGAAGAAGCTGTCATTGTTCAAAAAGAAGAGTTGGTTGAAGATCTAGGCGATGCTGAACTTCCTTGGGAATACAGAATTGAGGAAAACTCCGTCCAAGACACTACAGTTGATGCTAAGGAGGATACCGTACAATCTCCAAGGCAAGTCGTTTACGAAGAATCAGACAAAATAATCCAAGAAGCAAATTTCCTTGATGATGATAGTCACAAGTCTAGTGCTCCTAGTGATGAACTTGCGTTCGCAAGTGAATTCTCTGAGATCGAAGAATCTTCCCCAAGTGAATATGAAGATGATGCGGAGGTAGATTTCTCTCAACCTCCAATCTATGACTCAAGTGATGAGGAAGACGCAGAAGACTTTGACCAGAATACAGATACAATCAAAGATCTTTGCAAGGAAGTGGAAGAATTCACAGAAGGGCACAAGGAAACGGAACTTGCAGAACCACCAAAAACACCTATCCCAAGGCCATTGCCACCCAATACAAGCTTCAAGTGGGTACAATCCTTACCTTATAATTTTACTTGTTCACTTGAATATGGTTTGCTTGAAACAGATGGCCAGCTTAGAGCTCTCTGCGGCTTTAAGAGTAAGAGGGAAATGGCTCGTATTCAGAGCTGGTGCACCAGGTTCAATAAGGTTCCACGCTTCACCTCGAAGTACACGGTTTGGTATCGTGCTCAATTGCATGGATCACGGAGAACGTTTGGTCGCCACGGTGAGATTCTACTCTTTAACCCGCCCGAATGGAAACTTACAAATCAAAACGGAGGCGGATCTAAAAACACAGCTTGGGATCATGGATTATGTTCTAACATTCGTCATCCCGGGAGGCTGGATATCTGTTCAGAGCTGCGCAGAAGCTTTACATGCCTAGTTTGGGACCTCGGAGGCTATTGGCATTCCAAGCACTGGTGGAGATTTTTGGACGAATTTAAACACAAGCCACCATAACAGGATACTCTTCCAATGTCCAACTTAAGGACTTTAACTAAAAGTGTTAGGTGGGAGACAACCCACCATGGTATGGTCGCTTCTTTTTCAACTTATTTCTTGATAATTGCTTTCATTTTTCCTTTTTATTTATTAAACCTGGAATCATGCATAAGCATTCATGATAGTTATTGCATTCTGCATTTTTCATGCATAAAAAAAAGGTTGCATGACGCGACCGCGTGCCCCATGCGATCGCGTTATATCGCGAAAAACACCATCTATACGACCGCGTGACCCACGCGGCCGTGTGATATATATATCGGCGTAAGGATCCAACGAACAGAAAGTTGGGCTGGAATTGTGCGGCCCTTGTGCGTTTCGCACAAATTGGCCCACGCGATCGCATGCCCCATGCGATCGCGTCACTTACCCAATACCAATCCCACGCGACCGCGTGAGCGACGCGATCGCGTCGCATGGATTGCACATCGCCCCAAAAGGAGACAGAGAGTTGCGCTAAAACGGCGCTGAAGTCGTGCGTTTAGCACGACTTCCAGCGACGCGATCACGCGACCCATGCGATCGCGTCACCCTTCTTTCCCCCCTCTCATGCGATCGCGCACCCCACGCGATCGCGTCATTCCCATTCTCGTCCCAACCACGCGACCGCGTGCCCCACGCGGCCGCGTGGATTCGAAAATATAACCCCCCAGCCCGCAAACCCTATCAGTCGCGCAGCCCTCACCCCCAACCCTCTTCCCCTTCTCTGCCTCCTCTCCCTCCAACCACCACCCACCACCTTCCAGCCGCCACCGCACCATCACCCAAACGCCGCCGCCGACCCGCCACCGCCGCCGTACCACCCCCTCCCCTTCTCTCTCCTTCCTTCTTTCTCTCCCCTCCCCTTTCCACCGCTGCTCGCCGCCACCACCCACCACCACCTAAACCCTTTCTCCGACGCCAACCCCCTCCGCCGCCACCACCGCGTCGCCGTGCACCACCACCGCGCCGGACGCCGACGCAGCCACCTTCTTCCCTGTTCCACCCCTTCCGCTTACCAGGTTCCGCAACATGCAACCAATTTTTTTTCTGTTCGTAACTTTTCTGTATTTTTTATTCCATTTATGTTCATAATTAGGATAGTTAGACTTGCATGTTGTAGTGGATTTTTAGGTTGTTAGGTAGCTTAGGCTGTGGTTAGTGGATCTAGGTCTGTTTACTTGCACTGTTCTTACTTCTGTTTTACCCTATGTGCAAATCTGTTGCTGCTATAATCATGATTCATATGCTGCTTTCTTGTATGTTGCTGCTGTTTACATTGAGTTTTTATGTTTATTTTATGTCTATGTACATGCGGCTTGATTTTTTTTAATTCATATGAACTGATTAAATTGCTGTTTATTTTCCGGGACAATCCAATTTTAGCCGAAATGCTGCCCAAATTTTTTTTAATTTTGTTTTCATTCATATTTTGGTTTGGCATTTCTGAAATTTGTTTTACTCTGCTTTACCCAAACCACTACATGAATGCTATGGCAGATCTTCTCATCCTTTTTGATCTCCTGGTTCATAAACTGCTTGTTCAATTATGAGTACTTCTATTCTTACCTGTGAATCCTTGTTATATGAAATTTTTCTATGCCACTTACCTTCCTAACTTACTAATTTTAATTTACTAATTTCTTTTTCAAATCCTAACCATACTAACCCTTTTAATCTCTTTTCTGATTATTTCCGCTTTCCTCTAACTTTCTAACCATGGCATATTGCTTATTTTTTTTCCATTTAACATAAATCCAATCACATTTCAATTACTCATTTTCCTTATTCTAATTCTCCCCTACCGCTTTGAGTTTCCTTTGTTTAATTGTCTATTTGCTTTCCTATTTTTTATCCATTCCTGATTTTCTGTTTTTCAGGATGTCTGCCTCACACAGGAAAGGTAAAGGCAAGGCTACTGGCAAGCGTAAGAGAGGAGATTCCTCCCATTCCATCATTTCTCTAATGCATGATTCCTCATGGCGGGAGAAGAATTTCACACAGCAAGAAAAAGCTGACCAGCTGCTCCCTTCGACTGATCCTATAAAATTTGCAAACCGGTATTGTGAGCTGAAGTACCCAACTTTTGCAAACTCCAGAAATCTATACCTGGAACGTACCTTGAAGATTCCAAAGGCCCTCCAGCAGTACACTACTGAGCAAATCAAGCAACGGGGCTGGTTCTTTCTGGAGAGACCACTGACAGAGGTCAATGCATCTTGGGTCAGGGAATTCTATTGCAACTACTACCTTACTACCCTTGATGTAGTGAACCTGAGGGAAAAGTAAATTCTGGTCACAGAGGAAGCCATAGAGACCATTCTCCAGCTCCCAGCCAAGTCCGATCAGCCAGATGGTTTTGCACAGGCTGAGGAGGACATGGGCCAGTTGTAGTTTGACTGGGATGCCGTAAAGGCACGGATAGCTCTCGACCCTGCTGTTCCTTGGGAGATGGGTCAGAACACCACTATGCCTAGAGGAATCAAGAGAGTGTACTTGAATGATGAGGCTCGGCTATGGCATCAGATCTTGAGTAATTTTGTGATGCCGAGTACTCACGAGACGGAGATCCCGGCTACCATGATCACCCTCCTTTGGTGTGTGCTGGAAGGTAAGGACATATACTTACCTCGTTTTATCCGGCATTATATGGCCAGGGCCCACGTACGAGGTACCCTCCCCTTTCCTTACCTGGTTACACGGCTAGGCCGTCAGGCTGATGTGCCTTGGGAGGATGCCGATGAGAGACCACCAGCAGCGGACTGCAGGAAGATCATCCCGCACAGCAGGAACTTCCTTGCTTTGGGCTACAGACCACCACCTGTCACTGCTACTGATGAGACAGCCCTTTCGTCTGCTGGACCCTCTTCATCCACAGCTGCCCCAGCTGCCCCTGCTGCCACCACTGCACCTTCACCCACCTCTGAGCCAGTCTATTGCCTCGTGCACCGTCTATTCCGCCAGCTTGATCAGATGAAGCGCCGTAACAGGCGCCGGTATGAGAGATTAGAGCGCCGCAGCAGGCGACGCTATTCCCATCTGAAGCTGATGATCAGACAGGGCGCCGACATCCCCTCCGAGCTCGACACCCCTTCAGAGCCATCAGAGAATGAGCACGAGGAGGAGGATGAGCACGAGGAGGAGCCTCATTCCCAGGCGGAGACTCATCAGCAGGCAGCCACAGAGCAGACTGCCCCGCATCAGGAGGTTATGCCCCAGATAGAGGCTGTAGATCCGGAGATCCCGCTCCAGTCCGTACCACCTCCACAGCAGCCAGACCCTCAGCCCACCACTGCCACGGAGACCCAGCTACCATCCCTACCATTGATGACACTCCTTCACACCAGGCTTGATTGAGCATCGAGGACGATGCTTCATTTTAAGTGTGGGGAGGTCGCCATCTCTGGCGTTTATTTTGGTGAACTACTACATACTTTTTCTTTTATTTTGGATATTTTTCTGTATTTTTCTCTTTTTGTTTTACTGTTATTTTCTGAGTACTTATACATTGCTACTTGTGTATTTTACTCTATTTTCTGCATTTTGCCTATTTTTGTTCATATTTTAGTTATCTAGCTCATTTTAGTTATTTAGTTTAGTTTGCAATTCTGATTTATTAGTGGATTAATTAGTATAGTTTACCCTTTTTAGCATAAGATAGTATAGTTTAAATAGAAAAATATAAAAAGGAAGTAAACTAGAAACTTTAACAGAATCAAAATAACCCACACCTTGTATATATAAGCATTACATGTTAGTTGACAACATTTCATCAAGGAGGAACATTAAAACTTTAAAAGCTACCCTAAATAATTTTTTTCAAGAGAATAATGGGAATTTTTAACTAAATCTGCATACAATATATGAATGATATATGATGCTTGAGTTAGAGAACACACAGCCTGTGAGTCTTGAGCTTAAATTGTATGGTTGCATTCAAACCATAATTTCATTTCTGTGTGTCACATTTCTTTTTATTCTGATGTTCTTTACTTTGCTTTAATCTATATGTCCAATTATAGAATATAGAATAGATACATACCAAGAAAATGATTGAGGCCATCATTTGATTTTAGCTCACTCCTCCCAAATTAGCCCACCTTTTACATTACCCTTGTTAGCCCCCTTGAGCCTTTCAAAACCCCTTTATTCTATTTAGCCAAATTACTAGCCTTAAGCAGAAAAACAAAATAAAATCCCAAGTGAATCCTTGGTTAGCTTAAGATAGAAAATTATAAATAGAGTTAAATGTGGGAAACCTTTTGGGAACATGGATAATAGAAACAAAAGGTAGAAAAGTAAAAAGGAATAAAATAAAATTTGGGAAGTATGCTCATGAGAAAATCTAAGTGATTTAATCATCATGTGCATTAAAAAAAAAGTTATTTTTTTCAGCATTTAAATAAAAGGGGATACAAAGGAAATTCCCCAATGAAAACAATGCACATGGAATAAAAAAATAAAATAAAAAGTGAAACATGAGCATGTAACAATAAGTGGGAAATTATGGGAAATTAGGTAAAGAAATTTTATTTTACTAGATGTGTATGTTAGGTGAGATCTTAGTCTAATTAGGGATTCACTTATTAGCTCACTTAAACCTATACATAAATCCTTACCTTTACCTTGGCCCCATTACAACCTTAATTAAGACCTCATGACTTTTTGGTATGACTATATTCTATAATTGTTGATTGGTTAGATGAAAAACAAAGCTGTAGAAATTAAGAATAAAAAGAAAAATAGAGTGAATAAACCCAATAAACACTGAGTGACTAGAGAGTAAACACAAAATCCAGTGAGGGTTCAATAACTCATCAACATATATCTGTGCTTAAAATTTACTAATTGTTTTGCAAGTTTGTACAATGTTTTATTTTCCATCTCATTTGCTAAAGTGCTTTATTATTTAAGGGCTGGCTATATATATATACACGACTCCTTGAGAATGTGAATTAACTTAGCTACATGTAAGCTTTATATATGAGTGGATGAATTAGAATTGCATGACTCTTTAGGTAGATGCATTTAGCATAGGTTGCATTTCATAACATTCCATCACTTTAACCTTAATTATTTACCTTGGATTTAGCATGAGGACATGCTAGTGTTTAAGTGTGGGGAGGTTGATAAACCCATATTTTATGAGTTCTTTTGTGCTTAATTAGAGTGATTTATTCAACTCTTCACCTACTTATTCACATTAATTGCATAGTTTTACTTTCCCTTCCTTATTATGTCATATAATGAAAAATATGTTTTCTAAGCTTTAAAAATTAATTATTTTAATTACCTTTATTTCCATTCGATGCCGTGATTAGTGTGTTGAGTAGTTTCAGATTTTCTAAAGGCAGAATGACTTAAAAGGATGGAAAAAGGAAACATACTAGAATGGAAGGAGGAAGCAAGACGGAGCTTTAAGGAAACTGGTATCCACGCGATCGCATGGATGACGCGATCGCGTGCCAAGCACAAATCAGCAGCGACGCGGCTGCATGACTGACGCGACCGCGTGCCTTAAGCAGAATACACATGACGTGGTCGCATGACGGACGCGACCGCGTGGCAAGGAAAAGCTCCAAATGACGCGACCGCGTGACCCACGCGGACACGTGACAGAGGCCACGCACCAGAAATTACAGAATACACCGCCAGCAAATTCTGAAGCCCTTTATGGCCCAGATCCAAGTACAGACAGCATAGACCAGAGGTTATAAAGTGTGGGAATGCTTCCATTCAAAGGAGAGCTCGCATATTTTTCACCTTTCAATGATTTAGATTTAGTTGAGAGGGAGATCTTCTCTCTCTCTCTTTTAGGATTTAGGATTTCTTCTTGTTTTAAGAGTAACTCTGGATCCAGGTTTAATGTTCTTTTAGTATTACTTCTATTTATTTATTCCAACATTTGAATTGATTATTATTATAAATTGATCTAAGAATTATTCCATGTTACAGATTTCTAATTGAATTAATGATAATTTGAGGTATTTTCAGTTTATGATTGTTCTCTTGATTTAAGTTGCCATTGCTTCCCATCTAAGGATCTCTTTATTATTCCAGCAATTTACTTTTTCTCCTTTTGGTTTTGGTTAAGAATTCAGTAACTCAATAGTTATTAAACTCAACATAATTGATAATCGTTACCTTGCTAATTGAGTTGAACTTAATTAATCCCAACCTTTTCTTAGGAAATAATTAGGATTCAAAGGTCAATTTAATTAGTCCCTTAACTTTCCTTTGCTCTGGTAAAGGTTGACCAAGTGGAATTAAGATACAACTTTCATTATAGCTGAGAAGGATAACTAAGTTGGACTTCTAATTTCCCTTATCTTGCCAAAAGTTGTTTTACAGTTATTATTTATTTTTACTTGCCATTTAATTCACTCGTCATTTAAATTACTTGCTTCTCACCTTCTAAACCCCGATTACAACCTTTATAGCCAATAATAAGAACATACTTCCTCGCAGTTCCTTGAGAAGACGACCCGAGGTTTGAATACTCGGTTAACAATTTTTAAGGGATTTGTTACTTGTGACAACCACAACGTTTGTAAGAAAGGTTGATTGCTTGGTTTAGTAACTATACTTACAACGAGAGTTTGCTATAACCTCTAAACCATCAATCTTCTGCTCTTTCAGGTATCATAGACATACATTCATTCAAAACTCCATAATTAAACTCATTTATCATAATTCTCCTTCCCCATCTCATATCCGGAGCAAGTGGACAACGCCACTGCCTACTACCTGGGGTCACACGTCACATTCAACATTTTCCATCATTATTCATTTACCACATTCATTCATTAATCATATATGCATATCCGGCATACTCGTCACATGTTCAAGCCTCCTCCAGCAATCATAATCATTTAATCATTAATCATATACATATACATACTCAGCCATAATTCAATGTTTATCACAGCTATCTGGTTCATACCATACACAGTACTTTCATCATCATCCTCAGCAACTCATGCAACCATCATTACTCATCATTCATCATTGATTCTCACTTTACTTCATCCTCAAGTTACCACATGCCCTAGCTTCTTTTCATTACTAGGCATACTATAAAGATTTAGGACTTAGAGGATGAAATGGAGGCTTAGAAGTCTAAAATTTGGCTTTAAAAACTCAAAAAATCAGCTTTGGGGGTGAAAACAATGCCACGCGTGCCCGTCGCCCATTTTCACGTGTGGAATGCCAAAAAGTTAAAGTGACACGTACGCATCCCCCACGCATACGCATGGGTAGCAGAAAAGTAAAGTGATGCGTGCGCATCGCCCACGCGCACGTGTTGGTGCGTTTTGTGCTTTCCGCACAAAACCAGCACAATACCCGCACAACTCTCAGGAATGTTGGCTGGGCACTTGAATCAGTAAATCGATGCGTACGTGTTGGCCAGGCGCACGCGTGGGGAAGTGAAAATTTGAAAGTGACGCGTACGCATGGGAGTACGATCTGCAAAAAAATTTACTAAGTTAAAAAGCTGCAGAATTATACTTTTAAACCCCAAACTTCCAACACACATAACTTCTTCTATAAAATTTCTTTTTCAACAATTTCTAAACCGTTGGAAAGATCGTTGAATAAAATTTCATAAAAATCTAATTTTGAAGAATTCCAAACTTTGTGGACCGAGTTACGGACTGCCAAAGTTGGTCAAAATTAGTTTTAATCCAAAATAGAAAATCACCAATTTTTCTAATGTTCACAAGCCAAATTCATTTCCATTCATCCAAATGATTACAACCCAACCACATTCACATAATTACACTCAACCAAACGAAACCTACCTCATCTACACAATTTCACCCAAAACTATCAAATTCCACACCTCAATTCCTCAAACCTTATTATTCAATAACCAAACTAATTATTCACACATTCAATATCTAAAATCCATCCAATCTCTTGTATCATCACACAATACACACATCAAATTACATCCTTACCTCTTTCCGGCCTCCGGCCCAAATTCACAATTTAATTGCATATTCCACAAACCAATATTCATTATCCAATTCATCAAATTTTCAACACACCAAACATACAAATCCACACAATTCTCAACTCAATCATTAATTCACATGACATATCAACTATGCATATTAGCACCAACCATTTACATAATCTAAACTTAATCCTAGGGGCATCTAGCCTGGAAATTCTTATCACACCACACAGTACTTAAATGAAACTTAAACCGTACCTCTTGTAGCCAAAATAATTGAGCTTTTTCTTGAGAGTCTCCACCAATCCTTAGCTCCAAGCCTCACCAAAGCTTCTCAAGCAACACCAACCTCCCAATTGTGCACCAAAATCACCAAATACACTAACATAACCAATTTCACATATATACATTAACCTAGGGTTCATGAAAATGATAAATCACAAGGGTTGGAAGATTCCTTATCTTAACCCACAAAATTTGTGATGAATATCACCAATGGCTCATACTAGAGCACTCCTAAACAACCAAAATCATAAGATTTCCTCAAAACCCAAACCAAATTCAAAATATAAGAGGAAAATCGAAACTGGGCAGAGGAGAGTTAGATAATTACCACAAAACTTAGATAGACTCAAAGAGGAGAAGAAGAGCGACACGTGGTCGTAAACGGCTCGTCAATCGGAGTTCCGGAGAGAAATTTATGGTGATTTGAAGATCAAAGAGAGTTAGGATTTCTCTCTTCTCTTCTCTCTTCTCTCAATTTCGGCCCTCACTCACAAATGGAGGAGTATGGTGGCTGAAAGTGTGCTTAATGATGTTATATATATGTGGGCTTGGGTCCACTTGGGCCCGGTTCACTTATTTTAGTTTGTTGGCCCAATTTTGGGCCAAAACCTCTAAGATTAGAGTTTTAAATCGTATTTTAAATATTTCTATCTTCCCAAATTATAAATTCTTATTTTTTAAAATTATTCACTTCTAATTAATTTTTTCAGCCACAGTATTGGACAGATCATAGCCGGTCAAATTTCCAGTGCACGTTTTTACGCTGAAAACTATGTTTTCTGACTCAGAAAAATCCACTGTGTCTAAATATCGTATTTAAATTATCAAATTCTGATTGCTAAATTTTTCAACCATATTTGCTCCTATTTAATTTATTATTTAGTTAATTACAGTTTGACCGGGTTTTATATTCTACCCCCCTAACAGGAATTTTTGCCTTCGAAAATTCCATCTGCCACCACGAGTACGTGAGCGTAGTCTGCCTTTATATGCAACGCATAGTAGTTCCAAGGTCTTTTTACTCTGCGCGCTTCCGCTGCCGCGCTGTTTCCTCTATCTCCGAGGATCTCGATCATTCGTCCAACGCCGACCAACAGCCTCATTCCTTACTTTTATCATATCATCAACTCACATCTTATTAAATCTCAAATCATGTCATCAATAATATCACCATCATCATTAATTATAGTCATCATCCCACATCACTATAATCAACCAAAAATCATCACCATATCTTAATCATACTCCATCACTATCCTCTCCCTCTGTAAAGCCAAGTACCATTAATCACAGCTCAACTCCAAGCATAACCTCCAGACTTACTTTCTTATTCCCAAACCCTCGAATTTTTATATAAACTGCTATTTTAAAGTCTTTGACTAATTAATCAAAACTCTCTTCGTTCTCAGAAATCAAATGAGTTTGAAATAATAAGTTAACAAAATCAAAAGAATCCGATCTTCTTTAATAATTTATAAAAGCATTCGAAACACATCTCTTTTGTTAAAGTTACTCACATAAAAAATTATTTTCAAAACCACAGCCAACACTCTCTCAAATTCTTGGGAAAGTTTCGACAGCAGCTCCCCTAAAAACTGGAGTTTGCCACCCGTCACGGGTTTTCTCAAACCAATCTCAGTACAATATTAGCACTTCAATTTAATGGTTTTTAAATTCGTCTTTCAAAACCAATCATTATGAATCTCAATCTAAATCCAAGGTCACCATGACCAAACATCATAGTACTCATCTCTCAAACACGACAACTTGCACTCACTCATCATTTAAATCCAATTACGCATCAACGATCATTTCCTCATCCATTTCAGAACCATCAAAGTTCATAGCCACCATTTATCCCGATTATCTAGAATCATTATCTGCATTAGTTCACTAACCTTTTAAGTACTCAAAGTATAAAGTATTTCTAATCATACCCTACTTTTCCTTATTATTACCATACTATACTAACGCTTCAGCAAGCTTTTGCTGTGCCACTCTGATTATTAATCACCAAGAATCCAATCACGAATCCATGTCATATTCCCCCTATCAAATCACAAAACTTAGGCCCATTTCTAGGCTTTCTCAACCCAACCAAACCAACATTTCAAATCAACGTTTCCAAATCCATCATTTGGGACCATTTTAAATCAAAGGAAACTAAAAGTCACGGATTCAATCCGTTTCACCAAAAATCCAGAAATCAACCAATTAAATAACAAACATAACATATCATTCTCAACAGAAAATCATTTACACCACAGGCATTTATCCATTTGTATTAATCTGCTAAACTTATCAAGTATTCAAAGCCCAAAGCATTTCTGTTTAAAGCAAACCCCTACTCAGACCATCCGGTTTGGGTCTAAGTCAAATATTAAGCTCAATATTCCCAGTTTTATTGTAAAGGTGGTATTATAAAATCATGCACTGTCCTTTAAGCCTGATTATTGCAATTACCTCAATCTTACTGTCGCAATCAGCCCGCATCTTGACTCCCTCCTCGTTGGCAATTTCTTGATACATGCCCTGGTAACCCGCACTTGTAACATACACCTAACCCCAATCGGCACGACCTATTTGGGTGATGACTTCCACATCTCTGACAGCTCAAAACATCTGAAGTAGCCGCTGTCTATTTTCCCTTACCGTTCCCTTGGGACTTCTCATTCGTCGCAAAGTTATTCCGTCCTTGGAGAAAGTGTTGTGTGTATCCTCTCTCCTTAAACTCTCGACCCCTTGGTGCGAATCCTTGGTTGTGCTCCCTATGACTTCCTTTCTCTGCAACCCCCTTTTTCACACACTCTTCAGTAATTCTGCTCTTATTCACTAACTCTGAGAAAGTTCGGATCTCCATTGGTCCCACTGAACTTAAGATATCGCTCAGGAGCCCTCCTTCATACTTAATGCACTTTCATTCCTCGAAGTCTCCCGGAGTTCCCTGACACATGCGGAAAAACCTGAATAGCTCCTCAAATTTGTCTGTATACTCTGATACGGACATAGCACCCTGCTTTAGCTGTAGTAACTCAAGTTCCTTGGCCGTCCTGGCAGAATTCGGAAAGTACTTCTTATAGAATTCCACCTGGAAGGCATCCCAAGTGATAGGGTCATCACCCTGCTGCAGGAGACGCCAGGCTCCCTGCCACCAGTGCGATGCTTCCCCAATGAGCAGATAGGTAGCAAATTCAACACACTGCTCCTCAGGTACCAACTGTACTTGCATTGCTCGCTCCATAGCCTGAAACCAGGTATCAGCTTCAGTCGGATTGGTGGTTCCCTTGAACTTAGGTGGATTAACCTTTAAGAAGATTGCCCAGTATCATCGGGCCCTGAGCTCCACTTCCACCGTTGCCATTATTGTTTATCTGTTGCCCAAGAGCTACCGCAGTGGCCTGCATAGCAGCAGCCATGTTCTCCAACGCTGCCATAAAGTTTACCGGGTTATTTGGGTTGATTCCCAGTCCCTGGCCACTAGTACGACCTCTCTCACGACCTCGACCGCGTCCACGAGGCGCCATCTGATTCCTATACACACCAAATAATTGATATCAAGTTGATCAGTCTCAATATTAGAAGTATAGTGATTCAAAGTACCAAAGGTACACTCATGGACTTCATGCTAGATGTATCGGTTAGATACCCTAACTAGCACAGGCACAGACTCAGAGTATGCATTGAAGCATAAGCAGTTTCATCCCTCAGGCTCACGAGGACGAACTGCTCTGATACCATAATGTAACACCCTAATATTCAAATCCTTATGCTCGAGTCACAAGTTAATGATATTACGGTGGTACGACTCTCAGGTGGATTTTTAATACATAATTATAAGTAAAATTGAAAGGAGTATTAATCGAGGAGGCTGAAAAGAGAAAAAATAAAATCACGAAGTCATATCACTCACGCATCGACAACTAAAAGATAAAGCGTGAAGTCGAAAACGACACACAAATAAAGGCACAAGGGAGAATAAGAGAAAGACAGTATATAGATATATAACATAAGTAAATAGCCATTAGTCGCGACCCGCAAAGTCTAGGCTAGCTAGGGTACAATATGAAAGTAGTTGACAACAGTAACTCCTAATCTCTCCCAAAAGAAACATGAAAGCCTCTATAGGCAAGTTCAGAAGAGTTCAATACATAATAAAGCTTTTCAAAATAAAGGTGGAGAGATTCTAAGCAAATATAAAGTAGAGAATATAAAGATCTTTGCCATCTCTTAGATGAACCATAGCTCACTTCTGAGCACCTGGACCTGTATCTGAAAAACAAGAGATATATACGGAATAAGAACCCCCGACCCATGGGTTCCCAGTATGGTAAAAGTGCCAAATAAATACAATGCATTGTAACAAAAACTCACTAAGCATCCTAACTTTCCTTTCACCAAATATTCATCCTGTGTTCTCGCTAATCCATAAATAGGCAACTGTCATAAGGGAATGCTAAATCTAATTCATATTCCTCATGCTTTCCAACTTTCTAACTCTCTGACAACTCAGAATCAGAATCATAAACCAAACCATCACCAGTTATTTTGTCTCAGTAATTCTATATCAATACTTCATATTCTCACCTGGAGCAAGTGACATCACTTCACTGCGTCTACCCAGGGAACTCAAATTATCTCATTAAAAAAAATCATCATTTTAAATTAATCATATTATTATTCTATTTCAACAAGAACAGCCCTCAGCGTCAACTGACACCAGCATGAGAGACCTCCCAGTTGTACAAACACAATCAATACAGACAAGTAATACACAAATAAGGTACAAGTAGAACAGATAGCATATAGTCAGGTAACATAGCATATATCATATAGCAATCCAAACAAATAGGCAAACCCAAACAATTCAAACATATGCAAATGATGTATGCCTACTCTATGGCTGATGATATCATCTGTCGGTTATATAGCCAACCCGACACGTCCTGGTAGCCAACCATGGACAGAAACACCCATACGAAGCAAGTGGGCTTGAGTTACAACCCCTTTGCTACTACCCGCTTAACCCAGAGCCAGTGGAACAACCACTACTGTGGCTATTACCCAGGTGGGTGTTTAAAAGCTCAACCTGGAGCGAGTGGAATCACCACTTCTTCCGCTACTACCCAGATGTCACAATCTCTGACCTGGAGCAAGTGGAACGAACCACAACCCTTGCTACTGCCCAGGATCTCAAAACATACATTCATTCAGTTGAAAATCAATCATCATTATTATCAAATCTCAAACATTAACCTGGAGCAAGCGGGACGAACCACAACCCTTGCTATTACCCAGGTATCACAAATGTACATTCATTCATAATCACTCTTCATTATTACCAATTCTCAAACGATGATCCGGAGCAAGCGAGACGAACCACGACCTTTTCTACTACCCAGGTATCACAGACATACATTCATTCAAAACTCCATAATTAAACTCATTTATCATAATTCTCCTTCCCTATCTCATACCCGAAGCAAGTGGACAACGCCACTGCCTACTACCTGGGGTCACATGTCACATTCAATATTTTCTATCATTATTCATTTACCACATTCATTCATTAATCATATATGCATCTCCGGCATACTCACCACATGTTCAAGCCTCCTCCAGCAATCATAATCATTTAATCATTAATCATATATATAAAGATTTGGGGTGAAAACAACGCCACGCGTGCGCGTTGTCTATGCGCACACGTGGAATACTGAAAAGTTAAAGTGATGCGTATGCGTGGGTGGCAGAAAAGTAAAGTGACGCGTGCGCGTCGCCCACGCGCACGCGTGGTGCGTTTTGTGCTTTCTGTACAAAACCAGCACAATACCCGCACAACTCTCGGGAATGTTGGCTGGGCACTTGAATTAGTACATCGACGCATACGCGTTGGCCAAGCGCACACGTGGGGAAGTGAAAATTTGAAAGTAACGCGTACGCGTGAGCCACGCGTATGCGTGGAAGTACGATCTGCCAAAAATTTTACTAAGTTAAAAAGCTGCAGAATTACACTTTTAAACCCCAAACTTCCAACACACATAACTTCTTCTGTAAAATTTCTTTTTCAACCATTTCTGAACCGTTAAAAAGATCGTTGAATAAACTTTCATAAAAATCTAATTTTGAAGAATTCTAAACTCCGTGGACCGAGTTACGGACTGGCAAAGTTGGTCAAAAATCATTTTTTTATCCAAAAATAGAAAATCACCAAGTTTTCCAATGTTCACAAGCCAAATTCATTTCCACTCATCCAAATGACCACAACCCAACCACATTCACATAATTACACTCAACCAAACCAAACCTACCTCATCTACACAATTTCACCCAAAACTATCAAATTTCACACCTCAATTCCTCAAACCTTATTATTCAATAACCAAACCAATTATTCACACATTCAATATCTAGAATCCATCTAATCTCTTGTATCATCACACAATACACACATCAACTTACCATCCTTACCTCTTTCCGGCCTCTGGCCCAACGTTCACGGCCTCTGGCCTAAATTCACAATTTAATTGCATATTCCACAAACCAATATTCATTATCCAATTCATCAAATTCTCAACACACTAAACATACAAATCCACAAAATTCTCAACTCAATCATTAATTCACATGACATATCAACTATGCATATTAGCACCAACGATTTACACAATCTAAACTTAATCCTAGGGGCATCTAGCCTAGGAATTCTCATCACACCACACGGTACTTAAATGAAACTTAAACCGTACCTCTTGTAGCCAAAATAATTGAGCTTTTTCTTGAGAGTCTCCACCAATCCTTAGCTCCAAGCCTCACCAAAGCTCCTCAAGCAACACCAACCTCCCAATTGTGCATCAAAATCACCAAATACACTAACATAACTAATTTCACATATATACATTAACCTAGGGTTTATGAAAATGATAAATCACAAAGGTTGGAGGGTTCCTTACCTTAACCCACGAAATTTGTGATGAATATCACCAATGGCTCATACTAGAGCACTCCTAAACAACCAAAATCACAAGATTTTCTCAAAACCCAAACCAAATTCGAAATATAAGAGGAAAATCGAAACTGGGCAGAGGAGAGTTAGATAATTACCACAAAACTTAGATAGACTCAAAGAGGAGAAGAAGAGCGACACGTGGCCGTAAACGGCTCGTCAATCGGAGTTCCGGAGAGAAAGTTTGGTGATTTGAAGATCAAAGAGAGTTAGGGTTTCTCTCTTCTCTTATGTCTTCTCTCAATTTCGTCCCTCACTCACAAATGGAGGAGTATGGTGGCTGAAAGTATGCTTAATGATGTTATATATATGTGGGCTTGGGTTCACTTGGGCCCGGTTCACTTGTTTTAGTCCGTTGGTCCAATTTTGGATCAAAACCTCTAAGATTAGAGTTTTAAAACGTATTTTAAATATTTCTATCTTCCCAAATTATAAATTCTTATTTGTTAAAATTATTCACTTCTAATTAATTTTCTCAGCCACAGTACCAGACAGATCATAGCCAGTACTGCCGGTCAAAGTTTCAGTGTGCGTTTTTACCCTGAAAACTATGTTTTCCGACTCAGAAAAATTCATTGAGTCCAAATATTGTATTTAAATTATCAAATTCTGATTGCTAAATTTTTCAACCATATTTAATCCTATTTAATTTATTATTTAGTTAATTACGGTTTGACCTGATTTTACAGAACAACCCTCAATGCCTCCTCCACCTGCCAGAGGGATCTCTCAGAAACAAACACAAGCAAAATAGACAAGGAAAGCACAGGTACAGATAGCAGATACAGCAAGTAGATCAAGTGGCAGTTAATTACAGTTGAACAACTAGGCAATCCAAAACAAATGCAAACTCAAACAAAGCATACAAATGCATATGATGCATGTCTGCCCTATAGCCGATGAGTCACATCTGTCGGTTATATAGCCAAACTAGCCTAAATTTTATCTTATCTTATGACAACTAGCCTAAATTTTCAGGTAATATTATAGATTAAATATAAGAAACAAAAACCATACCTTGGCCGATTTCTTTCCCAAGCCCTAATCACCTCAAAATCTCGTTTCCAAGCCTCCAAAGTCCACTTGACAAGCTTCCAACCATGAGAGATCCAATTCAAGCACTTCACTTCACCAATTTGACATCAATTTCACATATATTCAACCTAACTTCATATAATTTCATACAAATACACATTCAAATTTCAAAATCCTAACCTCATAAAATCGGAAGATTCAAAGAAGTTAATGGTTCTTTACCTCATCCATTGATGATTGGGATAAAACTCAATAATTATCCAAGACTAGATTGCATCTAAACCACCAAAATCATCAAAATTTCTCAATACATATAACCAAAATGCAAAAATAGAAAGGAATGGATAATTGGGCACAAAAATCAGAGATCCTTACCACTTTATTCAGTTAAAATCAAAGAGCTCGACGAGACAAACGCGTAGCCGCAAACGGTGCAGCGATCAAAGCTCTAGATTGGAAGTTATGAGCGATGAAAATTCATGATGAATAGTGTTTCCAAACCCTTTCTCATCTCTCTTCTCTCAGCGTGGAATGCAATTTTGAAGGGGAAGAAGGCTGAGTGTTGTGTTATATATGTTGGGCCTTGGGCCCAATACAGGCCCAGTTTAACCGGTTTGGTCCGTTGGCTCAACTTTGGGCCAAAATCTTTAAAATTAGTGTTTTAATTTGTATTTTAATTATTTTGACTCCCTTAAATTATAAAATTTAATTCTTAATCCCCTTGGCTCATAATTAATTTATTAGTTAATTATTTATTAATTTACAGGATTTTACAGACCCGATGAAACCTAAACATTTTCGGACCATAATTATACCGAGTCAAAATCAGGTGAAAACCGAACCTTTAAAGTTTTAACAATAATTTATAAAGAAACTTATTTATAAAGAAACTTATTTATGATGTACTTATTATAAAGGAGAAACTTGTTATTGAGAAGTTGATATCCATATTTGAACTTGAATTTGTCCATAAATTTTAATTTGATGCTTCTTTGATCTATTTTCTAATTCAACAAGTGTGATTAAAAATAAAACAGTAAGCTTATAATTAATATAATATAATATTGGAATTAATTTAAAATATATATACCTTTTTTTAGTTCATTTAGGGTGCACATAGCCCGGGTAAAGTTGGGTTCGTTTTGACCTGGACTCGACCCTAAATAATGATCGAGTTTATTTTTTAGACCCTTACCCGACCCTAGACCCGGTAAAATCACACCAAATTAACCTCTAAAATGTTCGGATCTTTGGACTGGGCTGAACAATGTACACCCCTATTATAAATTAAAACAAAATGATGATTGTTCTTGTACATGATGTCATTTGGGATAACATGAAAAATACATGAGCAGCAAAATATTAAACAGGTTAAATATTCTAATAAAAACACAGTTTTTACTACATGGATATAAGCAAAAGTTAAGTGTTACTATTTCAAGGGAAGCATGACAGTTGTATTAGGGGTCTTCTTCGAGAATCTGCAAAGTCTAAATATAAGTGTAGTTATTACAAAAAGGGTAAAGTATACTTTTTGTCCTTAAAATTTGGCAAAAATTTCAAAAATATCCCTAAGTAGTATATGTGTAAACAACTGCGAAATCCATTAATGAAAATTTAATTAAATAGTGTATGTATGCGTAATAATACGTATATTGATAACATGAAAGGTTTCTAGTGACTGTGATTAGTAACTGTAACACCCTACCACACTTAATCTCTTAAGTCATAAGACTGAGATAGTAAGGTATTACGACCTCTAGAATTGAAAATATATATATATATATAGTGAAAGAGATATTTAACTAGGAGCCTTGAAAAACGGGTAACGCAAAATCGCAAAATAAAAAGCGCAACGCTCAAGAAACGGAATTATTTGCGTGCTAAGAAACCTAAAGGTTATAGATATGAATAAGCGAAAGAGTGAATAGAGAGCCAAGAATACAGCATAACTAGCTCCTGACTCAGCCTGCGAAGCCAAAGCTGGCTGGAGAATATTTACATACATATACAAGTATTCCAAAACACCCAAAATACAAAAACAAGGCCCTAACTCTCCTGTAACCTCTATGAGGAACAAAATAATCAAGTTTCTTGGAGAGAAAGCTAAGTAAATATATACATGAATTGATAAACACATGAACCCAGGAACCGCTCCGCTTCAGGGATCCAGACGCCTAGCGAGGAGCCTCTCGACCTGCATCTGAAAAACAACAATACAGTATGGGGTGAGAACTGGAGGTTCTCAGCATGGTAAAGGTGCCACACATATAATATATAAGGTCCTGGGAATGCCAGAGGCAATCCTAGAACACCGACACTCAGATTTTAAAGCTTAAAGTACTACAAAGCAACCATAAAAAGGTTGTCTTCTAAGAATATCTAAGCCTAGCTTAAACCTGACCTTAATACTAAGTTTTTTCCACTATTTCCTCCGTCCCTCCATCTTCGATTAGTTTACACAGACAAATAAGCAAACAAGGCAAACACAAGTAACTTACAAGTAATATAGATAACAAGTACAACAAATAGCATGTTATAATCACATAGGCATCCCCAAATAATTCACAAATAAGCAATTCAAACAATATGCACATGATGCATGCCTGTCCTATGGCTGTTGATATCAACTGTCGGTTACTTAGCCATCTTGACATGTTCTCAAGCTCAAAAATACACCATGGGGAGAATTCCCAAGCTGACATGGGGAAGAAAACGCCCCCAAGCTCAATAATATTCATGGGACAAATTCCAAGCTGACATGGGGAGAAGAGACAACACCTCAAGCTGACGTGAGGGAGATAATACCCTCAAGCTCAATATATTCAATCATTTCTCATAGTTATCGGTTTCATTCTCGATACTAATTCATATCTTTTCTCATCATTCTCAATTTTACTTAACCCATTGATCATACATTTTATTATTCGTGATTAATTATCATCAATTCTCAATTTCTTACATTACGCTCTTACTTGCCTCATACATTTCATAATGTAGAAAATCAATCATTCAAGCCTTAACATCACAATTCATTCATATATACACCTCATTCTTATACAATTCATCATTTTTAACCTTTACTTCATCCCGAAGTTATCTTTATTTCCTAGCTTCAACTAATTACTCCATATATAGTTTTTTCCACGCATATAAGCCTCCATGCCATGCGTACGCATATAAGCCTCCATGCCATGCGTACGCGTCAGCCATGTGTATGCGTGGATGCATGATTTTCCAAAAAATTTCACCAGGCCTGAAACTGCAGCTCTGCCATTTTAAACCCCGAACTTTCGGCACGCATAACTTTTCTGTCTCAAAACATTTTTTTCCCATTCTTCGAACGGCATAAACTTCACGGACCCAATTTTCATACAAAGCCAGTTTGAAACCATTTGGGGGTCGGAAAGCCAAGTTATGAGTCGCCGAAGTTCGGCCAAAAATCAAATTTTACAAAAGCTTCAAAACCTCATTTTTCTTAAAAATTCAGTTTCAACCTAATGTTTCATGCACCAAAAATCAGCACCACATTACCTTACCATCATCACAATAATCCTCCCATGACTAACATAACTCAACTCCATAATATCATATATCAACCTTGTAAATATATCAACAAGTCCATAATTATAAATTCATTAATTCACATTCTATTACTATCTTCCACAACAATTACTCAACCCAATACACAACTCAATTACACCATTTTTTTCATCCATCACACATTAACAATTCACATTCTCATTTTTCAACAATTTAGTCATACACTAACTCAATAACATCTCACTTCAACCTAACCTTCACAAGTTTATCATCAACATCCAAACCAACCTATAACTACATAATGCCTAATTAACAAGTTCCTCAAACATCACCATCACATCATCATTCATCATTCCAACACCAACACAACCAAAAGAACACCACACATATTCAAACCATATCAATGTTACTAAACATCCAATACACAACCATTCCAGCTTATCCTATGGTCGTCTAGCCTAAATTTTTACAGAGCATTATATATTATATGCGCGAAACCTAAACCATACCTTAGCAGCTTTCCACGTATTAACCGAGGCAAAACACCAACCAACACAGCTCCCACAAGTCCAAATTCAATAAAGCTTTAGCACCAATTTTTCACCAAGCCTCCAATATACTCAATCAAATTCAACATACACATATACAAGCCTAATTCACATGTATCACATATATCTTGATTGAGCAAAGGCCCACAAATTCCTCGAGCTAATTTGAGCCTAAACATCAAGACATTGAATTTTCAATAACCAAAGTCCCAATTTTTCAAATTTCTAAGAGGAGAGGCTGAGATGAGATATGGGACTTACCTATGAAATTAATCCGATAGAATCGTAGAGCTCGAAGTGATGGTCACGTGGCCGCAAACGGTGCGGCGATCGGAGCTCGGAACAAGGAGTTATGGTGGTTGGAAGGTGATGTTAGGGTTTTGGTGTTGTCCTTCCTTCCTCCAAAGCTGTTGGCAGCGTGAATGAAATGAAGGAGGAAGGGGAAGCTGTGTTCTTTAAGTGGGTGGGCTGATTGGGTTGGGCCCGGTTCGGCCCATTCGGCCCAATTTTGGACCAAATCCTTTAAAATTAGTGTCAAAATTCTCGTTTTAATTAGCTCTATCATATTTTAATATTAAATTTGTATTTCTAATTTTCTTTATTTAAATTTAATTTATTGACTAATTATTTTCTAATTTAGTGGAATTTATAGTAACACTAATGTAAAGTTAATTCTTTGCTTATGTGACATAATAGGTATATTAGTAACTTTGATTAGTAAAAATTTACCTGCACTCACTTTCCCAAATATCTTGTTGGCTCTAATGTCTTTAATTAGAGTATCTAGTTTTGCCTTGAAAGCTCTACAAACAATGTCAGGTCTATCTTCGGAATTAAACTCTCTATTCTTTAGAAAGTCCTCAACCTCAGGCCACTTAGAATTGCCTATGAAGGTAATGAAAAGATCAGGATAACCCACCACCTTACAAATGGCCATTGCATCTTGACAATTATGTATCATATATCTAGGACCCCCCGTAAATGAAGAAGGCAATATAATACATTTGCCACATGATGATGGTGTTGTTTTTCCACTGAAAACTGCTTCCTTTATTCCCTTGTACATTTCACATATGAATTTATCTTGCTCTTGACGTATATAGTTCAACATGGCTGATTCAATCATAGAATATCCGTCAACCAAAAATTGTTGGAATAGTCTTCTTGCATATAAGAGGGCAGATCCATCAGCTAATCTTTCTTGAATCCTAAATGCGAAAAACTCCCTCATGGACACCTCTTGCCGTCCTTTCCCACCACTATGATTCCGCTTATTAAGAAGTATATCTTCTTTGTAACCATCTTCCCCATCCCAAATAAGCTGGATTGAGTTGATTGATCCTTTGCAATCTTCCACTTTGTGTCTCAACTACAATGTCCCGATCAGTCTTATCTATATCAAAATCTCCAATAATCAAAGCAGCCACTTCATCTGTTGAGGGCAAGTTATATCTTCTACCATCCTTTCTTCTTTTGCTGAGTAGTCTAAGCTTGATTGAGTTATTTGAATCCTTAGCAACTGAATCCCTGACCATACGAAATGTCTTGACCAAAATATTATTGTCATCAAGCATTTTTTTCAAATCTTTTACAATATCTTCATGAATCTGCTTGTTCTCTTCACCCCTACGACAGAAAATCAAGTATATTATTATAATAGCAGCATATAAATTACAATGTTTTGGCTATGAAAATTTTAATTAATAATGCGTTCATCAAAAGATGACAAACCTAATGGCAGCCATGCGGTTTTGGACTTCATTTTGTATATCAAATACATATAATTGCACAAATTTGGCCATACTTTCTTCGGGTGGTATGAGACTACCCATTAAATGATAGTTCTCACCAAAGAGAATGAAAGTTGGTGGTCCTCTGGAATTATTCCTGCCACGATCTATTTTCGCGCCCATGGATGTGAATTGGAATATGCTATTGTAAGATCTAATATTTTCACGAAAATGCTTGCATTTTGGACCATTACCGTATAACAACTCATACAACACTTTAGGAGCTTCTTGTAAGTGTGGAACTTGGACTTGTCCTCCTTACAACATAGAGTGAATTTAGGTTGGCCTGTGTTATAATTTTTGTTTGACCCTTCGTCATACTAGAAAAGAGCATTACAATGCTCACATTCATACATTGCATCCCATGTGTAAATACTCTGCAAGCAACAAGAAGGGTTAATTCAGTCGATACGATATTATTTAGGAAGATCTTAGATTTTTTATACTTGTGTCAGTTAAACATGTTTTATCTAGTACGTACTGCCTTCTTTAGATTTGTTTTTTTAGTGGTATTGGAGGATCTTAGGCTAGATCTTGTTCCTGCATCATTTTAAGAAATTACACAATGTTAGTTTTATATTAATGAATTTATTGATAATTGACACCTTCTTATTAATAGACGAAATGTAGTAATCTGCTCATAACCTAATGAATGGTGTTCATTAATCCTATTATTAATATGATCACAAAATGAACACTGACTTCTATGTATATTTGATTCTTAGTCAATCACTCATAGATTGGCTATGAATAGTTATAGGATGATACATCTAAAATAACAAACAATTGTCCTTACCACTTTCGAACAGATCCTAAGCATTGAAAAATACAATCCACAACTAAGAAAAGTGGTTGGTTGGGTATGATTTTAATTTCATATATATATATATATATATATATATATATATATATATATTAAATCCTAATTTAAAAGAATTAATTATGAATACCTTGTTTGTGGATTCTAGTCTCATTTTGCCTTGAAGCATTTAATTTCAACCTTCTGCTCCTCCTAGCATTTCTAATTTCTTCTGTTTGGTTTGATAGTTTTAGTACACATATAGGCAACATTATCTTCATAAAAAAGAAGTATAGTCTCATTTATATTTTAAAAAATAAGGATGGTCAGTGTTTCATGTACCTCGTGCATAGTTCTTCTGTTGTGATGTATTATCCGCCATACTATTCACACTAATAGTGTTTGATATTTTTGTCTTGGTAGATTGAATTGAGTCCACTCTACATTGAATTATTCCTGGACCACTTGAATCTGTATTTTGAAATGCACTGTCTCCATCATTAACTATAATTATCTCTTGCATAATTTAAAGTAATAATATAAAGCATGGTGTCATTTGGCTTACATTGAATTGTAGTCCAATCCATGTTGCTTTGGTTCGATGTAGTTATAGATGGTGTACCTGTTAACCAAAAATAGATCTCTCTTTTATTGAGATATAAATTGGTTCTCTTTAGGAGCACCCAAAACCTGATTATCTATATATGATTTCAGCAATTCAGGTTGAATCTTATCTGGTCATACAAAATGAGTTTTACCTTCCTTACTTTGAGATACATTGGTATTTTTTTGTTGAGCTCGTTTTGATGCTCTTTTCATCCTAGCATGCTTTGTAAGGTCTGAATATCCAAAAGTTAATTTGTTTACCCGATATGTACTGATAGATAAGTGTTTGGTGAATTGTTTACAATGTATTTTATTACCTATCATTAGAATTTCTTATGCTAATGTATTGGTTAATTGAAGGGGAACCTCATTCAAACTATACTGTCCATTGCTGACATTCTCTCCCACCCTTATGGCTAGGTCTATATTCCTTCCATTACTAACAAAACAAAGGCTGTTTTCCTTATCCTCTTCTAACATTTTCTTTGCATTGTTATGTACACAATCTTAGTGCCTGCATTGCGAATTCAAGGTTAACCCGAATATATTTTTTTTTAAAAAATTTGTAGCCTTTTAAATCTGTATCTAAATATTAATTACTTAATGGTATAGAATCCCTTGTTTGGCTAAGAATATGAAAACATCAATTCCTGAATGGAGGACCTGCCACCATATTTTTTGTTAATGAAAATTATCGTAACAATAATTTTTTTGACCACATGACTAAGTAAATGCATTAAGAAAATATGGACTAATTGTTTGGCACCTGTATGTGTCTATATAACCGAGGTTTTAACGTGTTTTGCTTTTTACATTCAGTTGTTAATGAAAAATTTTCACAGTTTGTCCAAAATTCCTCACTGTCCGGATGCATTCAGTATAAATATATACTTTCTAGGCTTAAATTTAATCCAATACATGAACATATATATATATATATATATATATAACTAATAACTTAAATTAAAGCCTCTAATGTATATGCAACTAAGACCTTGAAATAAAGCCTCTAACTTAAATTAAGTATTATAAGGGTATTACCTTGTTGACATGCTCCATCAGTACGCTGTCTTTTCTTAGTTAGTTTGATTGCTCGTTCCCTCCTAGCATACTTTGCATCTTCTAACCATCTATCCGTTGCCAAAACCACTACTAGAAATAGAGCTTTTTCGGACGAAAATTTCAAATGAAATTTATTCCGTCTGAATTCATTTCGGACAAATTTGAGACAAATGTTGAACAACTTTTAGTGGAGACATTGGAATAATATATTCTGTCCTAAATTTTGTCCTAAATCTTGGCGCCAAAATTTTTTTGGATGGCGCCAAAATTTTCATACAAATTAGCAATACATTTTGGACAAAAACTATAATTCGTTTGTATTCCATCTGAATATGCGCAATAAGTTCAGACGGATTTGGGACGCATTTTGAAAGATGTTAATTCTATCCCAAATTTGTCTATAATTAGTCTTAAATGCTTTTACTATAGCTTACCCTTCGAAGTAGCTAAAATTTTTTTCCGCAAATTTGAGATGAAAATATCATCATTTGTAAATTCTGTTTGAAAGTGCATCCGTTTTCAAACAAATTTCAAATGTTTATTGAAAAATTTTAACATTTAGTATAAAAATATTGTTTATATTTTAAATTAGTCTATTATTTTTTAATTTATTCTTTTAATTATTTATGTTATAATTTAGATTGTATTATGAATAAATTATATGTTATAATTTCTTTTATGAAAAATTTTAACATTTAGTATAAAAATATTGTTTATATTTTAAATGAGTCTATTATTTTTTAATTTATTCTTTTAGATACAACTTTTAGTGGAGACATTGGAATAAGAATATGTTCCTGTGTTGCAGATGTGAAAATGAAAGTTTAAATTTTGGCATATTAAATTTAGGAATATGTTAGGATCCAATATTTTTACTGTAACATCCCGCATTTTTGAAAATTTAAAAATAAATAAATTATGATTTTATCTTATTAAATTTAAACTTTATAATTTTTGAAATTATTTTATTAGAAATAATTAAATAGATTCGGAGATAATTTCATTTTAAACCTATTAAGATTCTTAAGTAATTTTATATAATGGAATATTTTGTATAATTTTAGTAATTGAAAAATAAGAAAGAATTGTATAATCTAATTTAGGTAATTTTTATTATGAAAAAGTTATGACTTATTTTATTAATAAGAACTCTTTATTTTTAGAAATTGATCAATTAAGAATAATTAGATTAGTTTTATTAAATATTTTGAGTTAATTTAATTACAATTCTTGTGTAATTTTTATAATTGGTTATTTCATATAATTTGAAACTAAAATTTAGTAATAGAAGTATTATATAATTTAATTTAAAAAATTTGTATTGTGATTAAATTACAGTTTATTTTATTAAATTGAGTTCTTAGAGATTAACTTATTAGGAATTATTAAATAGATTTTTGTAAATACTTTAAGTTTAAGTCCGTTAATATTTTTGTACAACTTTTATTATAATTAGTTATTTGATATAAATTGAAATTAAAGTTCTGGTGACAGAAAAATAATAAAAAAATATATGATTTAATTTAGATAATTGATATTAGGATTTAAACCATATTTTATAAAATATGATTAGTATGTTTACTTTATAATTTAAATTAAAAGTAATTATTTAAACTCATTGATACATTGATAAATAAAATCTTATGCGTTTTGAAAGGAATCTTTATAGTATTATATTTAATTTCTGAATTGTTATTTTATCTCAAATATTTTATAAAATTATTATATTACTCAGTGTATATTTTACCCTAGTCCTAAAAATTTCTAATAAAAACCCATAAAGTTTATTGAATAACTGCAAATAGGTTGAATTATTGTGAGTAATTGATTGGTTGTGTGGATGTTGAATTGTGGCTGTGAATTGATTGAAATTGTGGATTTTGTGGAATTGATTGATCATAGGTGGAATATGAATTATTGATGAGTGATTGATGAAAATTCTAAATTTTGATGGATTATGTTGGATTTGTTACCATTGAGCTGGTTATATGATTATTGTATTGGTGATGGATTTTGTTGATGATTGATTGGAATTGGGTTTAAAGAATGTTTTAAAGGATTGAATTTGAGATGTTGAATTGCTTGCTGAAAAATTCGAGTTTTAAAATTAAATGGCAACTTTGAAAGTGAACCAGCAACTTAATAGAGATTGGAATGTTATGAGATTAAAAGCTAAGCGAACTACAACAAGTATAGTTATTAATATTCAATTTTATAGGTTTCGTTTTAATTAGAGAATTAGTTATGATTTTTCAAAGATGAATTGTAAAATCTGATTTTCTGCATTACTTCTAAACGAAGTCAGAAACTTTGAAAAGTTATAACTAATTCTGTGATGATCAGAATTGTATGGGACCAGGTCCAGATTAAACTTGGGAATATGTGGAGCTGGACTGGAAAATTTGAGGCCTTTTCATTAAATACACAATTTATGGCAAATTTTTAAAGTTAGGTCGATAAATCTGTCCTGTAGCAGAAAAGTTCAAACAGGGCAGCAACTTGTTTGTTGTACTGCGACTCCTACGAGCTGAGTTTTGGAGCAAAACTAATTTTGTTTTAAAATTTGATTAAATTAGTTTATTTCTCTAAAACTTCAGAATTTTAAGCTGGAAAGAACCAGTTTTCAGCAAGTTATGCATCAACTTCCAATGCTTGTAACTCTTAGAATTGAATAGCAATTGGGTTGCAACCAAGACACACTTGTTGCTAGATAAGTTAGGAGTTTCCAAACTAAACTTTAGCCTAATTGAAGTTTCGTAGTAAAAGTTATAGAAGTTGAAAGATACTAAGCTTGTTGGTTTCTACAATTAATATAAAAAAGTAGTTTACTTTTGCTAGGTGACTTTACCTAATTGAATGCATGTCTAAAATTGCTTAACCTGAAAGTGCATTAAAGTTAAACTTTATAAATATGTCCTTGTCTGAGAGATTTTATTTCTGGTACTAAAATTTTATGAGAGCAATATTTATACAATAAGTTCTTTCTGGATCGCATCCGCAATGCCACAAAATAAATTAAGAGGATACAAATGAAGTGAAATGATTGGCTCACTTGTAACATAATCGATCTTGTGGATTGTGATGTTATTATTATCTATCTTGTTTCAGATTTTGCTTATTGGACTTGGGAGGAGTTCAATTTGATTTCTTTTAAATTAAGAGGATACAAAACTCTTACCACTAATGCTTTCTTTTATTGTCACAATTTGATTGGAAGATGGCAACAATGATAGCAAAGGGTTGCAGTGAAGGCAAAGCGTCTCAAGTTTTATATGTGTTTGGTGAAGAGGTTAGCTTTTATTGGGTTTCTTCCTGCATCTTGGTATTGTAGTTTGGGATAATATTTGATTTTCCTGATGTGGGCACTGAAGTTTAACATTTGATTTGTGACTGTGCTTTAGGTTTAGAGTCAGTTAACCTTCTCTAATTTGGTTGCATTTATTTTGTTTTCTGTCATGTGATAGAGCTTTGAGCAAATTGGTAACAGAGCAGAATGCCTTAGGATTAAATTAAATATATATTTATATTTAAGTACTGATATTGAGGTAGAAATCTGGATTTTTTCTGATTAGTTTTGCTGCTAGCATTCTTCTTGCTATATTATTTTCTGTTTTATACATGGATTTTTATTGAAGTTATTGTCTGGGTCCTATTAAGCGATTATTTCATGTAATAGCCTTAACTTGCGAGAACTATACGGTGAAGTCTAGATACTTTTATGCTTTTTTATCTTAATTTAGTTTTCAGGACATATTGAAGAAAGCTCAGCTTCTTTCCTCTTGTGCTATGGTTGTTTTCCTATTAACCCTGTTAGTAGTTTTCCTTCAACTCTATTAACACTTTTCTTTTTCTATCATTTGCCAATGTCTTTGAATTTAACATTTTGTTTTTATTTATGTATTCTCCAGTGGTCAGAGTAAAAGGTTAAGTTGAATGATGCTGAGCACAAGTTAAAAGATCAAGGATGTCAACTAAAGGTTCAACAGAAAAGAATTGGTTCTACTAAAAAGATAATTCATGCTTTGTATAAAAAGTTGAATCTCCCACTTCCTTCAACCTTGTCTGATCCTGCAGAAAATGAGCTTAGGACAGGCTCTAGTGATGATGAAGATGATAACATAAGTGATTGATATCAGGAGTATATGTTTTTTCTGATTTAGATTAAGAAATTTTTAGGTGAATTAGTTAGTACATTTTATTTTATTCATGATATTTGACCTTTTTAAAGGCTTTTTTTGTTTTAGTTTAAGTATTTTTTCTTATTTTAGTTTGATTACATTTATGGACAAAAGTATTTTGATAATAAATATTTTTTTAACTCTTTTATGGTAATCAACTTTTTCATGACTTTATTATGTGTTTATAATTTCGATGATGAAATTTGAAAAAAATGATTATGATGGTCTTAATATAGAAAGCAGATCGAATACAATTTATTTTCTAAAATATTTATATATTAAATAGCAAATTATTTTGTATGAAAATTGTTTGAAATATTATATTAAATTTGTAGAAAATTTGTGCAAAAATAATTTTTTGTTTTGTATGAAATTTGTTTCAAATATGTAAATTCTTTTAAATTAAATTTGTCTGAAATTTAATTGAAAAGAAATATTTTATTTGTCTAAAATTTGTTCGAAAAAATTTATTATATTTGACTGAATTTGTTAGAAATTTGTCTGAAATACATTGTCTTTATGTTGGCTGATCTGTCTAAAATTCGTCTAAAATACATCATAATAGTTAGAAATCTAGCAGATAAATGCCTATTTCTAGTAGTGAACTGTCAGGTAAGCAGTATTCTAGAATTTTCTTTGTCCAACCTGACTATTGGTTTCTCTTTGAATACCAACGACATTGAAATCTGGGCAGATGTTGTTTTTCTTTTCTTCATAAAAGGGCTCCTCTATATTTGTTTGAGCGACCACTACGTTAAGTATATATTAAGGTAGTTGTTAGCTTGCAAGAAAATTTAATCTACTAAGGTTTAGATTGACCCCCCAAGTGGCTTGTATTGGACAAAGAATCTACATTATTATTTATTTTGGTTGATTAATTAGTTACCTTGTCTGATATCTTGAATGCCATTTTGATGTAGAACTGATTCCGTTGGTATATAACTCACATCTTGGTGGTTTGTGACATACTGGTTCATCTTCTTTTTATTTTTAAGAGATGCATATTCATCCTCATCTACACATGGCGGTATGGAAAAGATTATTATTAATAACACCAAATGGATTTGCTCTCTTGTTTACTGATGTTTCCTACTAATAAACTAAGTGATCCGAGCCTATATTTTTCAATAACCATGTATGAGAGTATATCTTACGTACCTGCATTTTTTGTATGAGAGTTGCTCCTGATTTTTGTAAGGGAGGTTCTGGTCGTCATGTCGTGTGGAGACTGGTGCTGTGAATTAAGTAAGCTGGTCATCTTATCCTCCATTTTATATTATCTGTCCATAGAAGCAAAATATTCTCACATGTGCTTATTAAGGTTGTTTTCTTGCTTATTTTGAAGTTTTAGTTGATGAGTGGCCAAACTTCACATGTGCATTGTGTTAAGAATTTGCATAAAAATACCATTATTTCATTTATTTTTCCAAAGTCTAGTTTGGAAGGTGAATGATATTTTTTGGTTATTGAAACATCTTAGTATAAAGCTATTGATGTTGCCTTTTACATGATATTGCTAAAACTTCGTGTTTTGATTTGAGTTCCCCAAAATCTAAACCCGCATATGCATAACCCCTCAGTTTGGGACCACAGTAATTTCTCTATGTCCTAGCTATATTTTGTAAATAATCTGAGTAATGGTCATTATGGAAAATAAAAAATCGATTTGTATGTAAAAGCTAATTATAAATAACTTTTTAAAAGATAATAGTTCACGAAACAGTTTTATTTAATTATTGTTGCAACATAATTTGATAGAACACTTGATTATGTTCTATAATTGTCATACATGGATTAGTGATCATTTTCTTAATTAGATTATGTCAATATATAGATTAGTGATTATTTTTTTTAATTCAAGATTCATCGGTGTGTTAGCTTCCATTTCACTATACTCCTCAGAATAAGATATATATTGTTAAAAATCAATATATCATTTCAAGTCACTCTTACCATTACATATATATTGCTAATACATAAGATATTGACCTGAATTTGAAAACATAAATAAATCTAGCAAAATAAAGCTACTAATCTTTTAGGCTATCCCAAATTGATAAACCATTCCTATGACTATGGTTGCCTCCCATTGATAAAATTACATTATAATTTGTAAACCAAAAGGAAATAACTCCTAATTCAAAGAAAGTGGACAAAGTCTATCATATAAGACAAATTGTCCAGGTACAGAGTGGCACAAAACAAAATAACCGGAATCGTTATACTCCCATCCCACCCTCATCGAGATATACTAAACCATATACAGTCCATTGGAGTGCAGAGTGATTGTCTTTACATTAACATGCTCTTGCCAAAATCGGTGCACCAGGTGGACTCTTCTTGCTTTCATGAACCTCAGCTTTATTATAAGTAGATCAGTCCTCTCAGTGTCATTTGAACAGTTAGAATCATTCCTAGTCTCCATTACGGATAGGATATCCTTACCAACTAATAAGCAAGGACTGTATGGAATTTCAAACCCAGTAACCTTGATTATCTTAGCCCAATCAAGATTTTGATCCCCATTTTGCTTCATTTCCCAAACCAATATCTGTCTTGACAATCCAACATTGTGATAGGTTAATAATCATATACCTTCTTCAAAAGGAGTCAGGGAGTGATATTTAGATTTCACCTCTGCGGGTATTGTAGCCTCGTGGAAAGATCTGTGCCTGAGATTGAATGTGATAATGCTTACCGGCTCAGGAAAGTTAGGACGTTCCCAACCTATCCAATAAACGACGCCATTGTCCACAACAGATTTGGGTCCAAGCTTCTGAATATTACTCTCAAATGAACCTTCATGAGTCCACTCCCTTTCCACTGAACTATAAAGACTCCAAGACATGGTGCTATCAGAGTAGTGCCACTTGTGTACATGCACAATGTAGTATTCCACACTATCTTCCAAATACCCAAAGGCATAAAGAGATACAACGTGGCAGCAGTGCTTGCTAGCTTCGTCTGGTGCAAAACGCCTCTTTCGGGTGAGGGGATTCCATATAAGTAGCCTAGAATTGAGACCCCCATGGAAATCCTCAAGCAAATGACTCCATGGTCGGAGCCTATGATCGAGTAGAAGCCATAATAGTTGATTTCTATTGGCACATTGAAATTAAACTGCCGCCCAGTATCAACTGAGGCTCGAACACACCACATTGAGTTTTGATCACTTGGGGGGGACCCAATCCCGACAATGACTCTTCGGTCTCTGTCTTTGATTTTCTTATAGTTTTGCTTGATAAATAAGTTGGTGCATAGTCTAGAATTCCAAGCTTTACTCAGACTTTTGCACTTTTCTACTGTTTTTGGATCTACTTTCCCAAATATTTTCAAGATAATATCATCACTCAGGAATGGAAGATCGCCTCTCTTTGGTAGGATATCACTCATTGTGGCTGTAAAGGGGTTGAACGTTTGGTTAATGGGGTTTAGTGAGTTAGAGGAATGGTCACTCAATTGGAATACCACACAACAGTTTACTCTACCCTATTTATATAATTAGCTTATATGTTATGCATGTGCAGAATTGTTTAATCATTCTATAAGGACGTGGGAATAATTTTTTATTGCAAGGCAAAAGAGCTATATAAAACATCTATTAATATGAGTTAATATGAGTAACTTATTTTAATTTAGGGGATATATGGTAAAATATGTTGGAATCCCACTCAAGCATAAACATAATTAGGATTGATTTTTCTAACATTATTCCTTAAGAGATAACTCAGCCCACCAAGTTGTCCATTTTAAGTAATATTTCTTGAAGGTGTTAGATCCATAGTTATGTCATTAGCAGATATCCTTCCTCAATATATGGAGTATTAGTAGTGCTTAACACTTAACAACTTGGTATAGCATAATCTTTTAATTATAATCTATATGATTATAGCATAGCAATTCTATTAATCAGCTTGAGCATATGATATCCACCACCACAGTTGGGATATTTCAAGAAGTGTGCTATTGATGGGATTGATAAAGCAATTAAGTAAACCATGAACTAATGAATCTTCTGTTGTTATAATCGATGTCCTATAGTTCAACAGACCAAAAAATGTGATTATAACTAAAAATATAGGTCACTTAGTCTCTTCACAAATAAACCACTGCTGTAATTCACCCTAATAAATTATTAGTTGAAATATCATATAAGTATAGCCTGATATCTCTTTAATTTTTAAGAAATTGTTTAATGAAAGCAATTCTCAAAATAATGTTCCAACCTTTTGTGATAAGATCTTACTTGATATGATTTGCCTAGGGATAAACCTATTAAACAATTGTGTATTTGCATTGATGCTGGTTTTTATCCATAAAAAATGTGTATTGACCAATGGTCACTCACGATTGATTATTATTTAGGCATAACTGCTTTATTCGAAACTGTTTTATCCTATGACTCCTTTTCCAGCACATGTTTTCACTAATTAGTGTATGGTTCGTGCTCTCAAATGACATATAGATATATAAACCCATCATATGAGAACTTTATCTGTTGGTCATTAGCATATATATATATATACACCTTTAGACACGTAAGTAATTGGGAATCCAAAAGCCAAATCACAATTTTTTTAGCCCTGGCCTACCTTTATGGTTTCATTTTAAAGTGCCTTAGCTGAATATGGTGTAGCATGGTATTGTTTATCTTATTTAGTAGATTTTTCTGTATTGTATATTCATGCTATGCTGCCTATGAAGCATCTGAATTGCAGAATTCACAACTGATTTTCTTTAAGAAAATATTTCAACTTATACTTTTCTTGAAAAATTGTACTTCCTAAGCCTATGATGTAGTTGGATTATTTTTCAAAACATAAGTCATGCTAACATTTTTCTTGTTTATTGCTACCTTTGATGGAAAAACATTTTAGATATAACCCTATAGCTAAAATATAGTTAACACTTTCATTTTAAGAGATAACTCAACCAATGAAGTTGTCCATTTTAAGTAATATTTATTGAAAGTGCTAGATCCATAGTTTTGTCATTAGCAGATATCCTTCCCCAATATATAGAGTATTAGTAGTGCTTAACACTTAACAACTTGGTGTAACATAATCTTTTAATGCTAATCTATATTATTATAGCATGGCAGTTCTGTTAATCAGCTTGAGCATATGATATCCACCACCACAGTTGGGATATTTCAAGAAGTGTGCTATTAATGGGTTTGATAAAGCAATTAAGTGAACCATGAACTAATGAATTTTCTATTCTTATAATCGATGTCCTATAGTTTAATATACCAATAAAATGTGATTGTAACTAAAAATATAGGTCACTTAGTAGCTTCATGAATAAACCGCTGTTGTAATCCACCCTAATAAATTATTAGTTGAAATATCATATAAGTATAGCCTGAGTTTTCTTTTTTTTAAAAAAAAAATTTATGAAAGTAATTCTCAAAATAATATTCCAACTTTTTTTGTGCAAATCTTACTTGATATGATTTGCTTAGGGATAAACCTCCTTAAACGGTTGTATATTTGCATTGATGCGAGTTTTTATCCACAAAAAATTTGTATTGACCAAGGGTCACTCACAATTGATTATTATTTACGCATAATTGCTTTATTCAAAATTGCTTTATCCTTTGACTCCCTTCCCAGCACACGTTTTTACTAATAAGGTATATGTCATCATCTCAAATGACATATAGCTATGTAAACCCATCATGTGAGCACTTTATCTGTTGGTCATTAGCATAGATACCTGCACTTTTGGACACGTACCTAACTAGGAATTCAAAAGCCAAATCACAATTTTTTTTAGCCCTGACCTAGCAAATGGTTTCATTTTAAAGTGCCTTAGCTGAGTATGGTGTAGCATGATATTGTTTATCTTGTTTAGTAGATTTTCCTTTGTTGTATATTCAAGTTATGCTACCTATAAAGCATATGAATTACAGAAACTACAACTGGCTTTCTTTAAGAAAAAATTTTCAACTTGTACTTTTCTGGAAAAATTGTACTTCCTAAACCTATGATGTTGTTCGACTATTTTTTAACATAAGTCAATAATAAAAATAAACCATAAAGCATTTTAGACTTCTGAATTTTATAAATCTATAGACTTTGTTGATAATTTATACTTGCTATTAGTATTGACAAAGTCTTAATTCATCTGTTTAATCCATAACAATACATACTGCAATACTACCAAAAAACACAAATAACTTGTCCATTAAGACATACAATAGTACTCAAAATGCTAGCATATATAAATCAATACTGGTTATCACATATTGCAATACTTCTAAAAGACCCAAATAACTTGTCCATTAAGGCATACATTAGTACTCAAAACGCTAGTAGACCTAAATTAATACTGGTTGATACATTATATAACCAAAATGCAAATAATCATGTGTAATTTCCTAACTATACTCAAATATTCATTAGGTTTAATTATCACATTCAACAGTTTCATCTTTTACCTCTTCTTGCCACCCTTTTGGCTTAACTTGTTAGTGGAGAGTTGAAAATCTTCTTCATTGTCAATGTTCAATGACACTGCATGTTTTACCCCATTGAGAGCTCTCCTAGTTGGGGTCTTGCACTTGAGGCTTGTGACAGAATCCTCCACAACATCCTGTGGAATACATAAGTGTATATTGTGTTAGTTGAAAATAAACTAATTATTCCTAGATGTCCTTCATATGTTTAATTAAAAACTTTAAATACACCCCACAGAGCATTGAGAATTATTATCAGACTTGAGATTAGCCACAGCAGCTAAAACATCCATTGAATTGCTAATCCCATTCTCCTACACAAAGGCACACAATAATCCTTCTTAGATATTGTAGGCAGTTTCTGAGTTGAATGATTATTAGTTTATACAGCAATAGACATAGAAGATACATACAGTTAAGACGTCAGAAGGATTGCTGATGAATTCCATAGGGCAAATTTTTTTCTACAATGTCTTCATCGTCACATATGTTCATGATAGTGCAAACCTGGTCATGCTTGTTGATGTTGGCTATTTTAACATTAATTTTAAAGAGTAACTTCTTTTCCATCATGTTACCAAGGGTTCGAGGGTAACCTTCCCCTTCTAAACACTGAAAATTTTAAAGAATAAACAAATCACAATTAGTGTATACGCACAAAAAATCCAAAAATTTGATATCTAAAAAGGACATATGCTAAACATATGATAAACCACTATTTTATGATTTATCTTGTGCTCAATTGAGTGTTTTTATCAATTCTTCACCCACTTATTCATACAATTTGCATGGTTTTACAATTCCTTCCTTATTCTATGATATGTGTGAAAACATGTTTCCTATGCTTTGAAAATGTTAATTTTAATTATCCTTTATTACCATTCGATGTCGTGATCTGTGTGTTAAGTAATTTCAAAGAAAACACAAGCAACGCGCACGCATGGACGACGCGGACGCGTGCCTAGCGCAAAACGCAAGCGACGTGTACGCGTGACTGACGCGTACGCGTGACAAGGAAAATTTCCAAATAACGCGCACGCGTGACCCAAGCGCATGCGTGACAGACACCACGTGCAGAAAATTACAGAAGTCACCCCCAGCGATTTCTGGACCCTTTTTCGGCCCAAATCCAAGCCCAGAAACACAGAATAAAAGCTAGAGAATGGGGGAATCAAGGGACACAGTGGAGACAACATTCATAATTCACAATTTTAGATTTTAGATGTAGTTCTCTAGAGAGAGAGGCTCTCTTCTCTCTCTTAGGTTTTAGAATTAGGATTTCTCTTATTTTATGGTTATTTCTTCATACCAGGTTCAATGTTCCTTTAATTTATGTTTCTCTTCTACTTTTATTCATTCTGTTACTTTAGTTGATTACTTGATGTTGCCAATTTGGTTTATGAATTCTTATGTTTAATTTGATTCAATACAATGAGGTATTTTAGATTTATGATTGCTTTCTTCCATTTATGTTATTGATGCTTTCAATTTAATTTAGATTTCTTCTCCCTTTGCTTTGGTTGAGTAATTGGTGACACTTGAGTTATCAAACTCAGCGGTTGATTGAAAATTAGAAATTGCTGATTGATTTGGATCCCTCTAAAGCTAGTCTTTCCATAGGAGTTGACTAGGACTTGAGGAATCAAGTTAATTCGTCCACTTGATTTTCCTTTATTTAGTAAGGGTTAACTAAGTGGGAGCAATAAACAATTCTCATCACACCTGATAAGGATAACTAGGATGGAATTTCCAGTTCTCATACCTTGCCAAGAGTCTTTATAATTATTAATTTATTTTTCTTGCCATTTAAATTACTTGTTCCCTATTTCAAAAACCCAAAAACATATCTTTTTCCATAACCAATAATAAATCACACTACCCTGCAATTCCTTGAGAGACGACCCGAGGTTTAAATACTTCGGTTATAAATTTTATTGGGTTTTATTACTTGTGACAACCAAAGTTTTTGTACGAAAGGATTCTCTGTTGGTTTAGAAACTATACTTACAACATGATTATTTTTATAAAATTCTTTACTAGCAAGAAATCCGATCGTCAACATACATCTTCATCCTTGATTTGTTCAGCTTGCCTCCCTATAAGCTATGTTGTTTCCCTCTCCCACATTAGTATAGTTATACTTCATGTTCCATCATAGGTCATAACTTCAACCTTGTACCTATTATAAAATATGCAATACCAATTGTCAAAAAGGATTTTCTCTTAATAAATTTCCCTGCCAAATAGTTCAATAGACCAATAAAGAGCAATTCTTTACAATTGATGCAAATAAGTTAATGTTAATTAAACTGCATCTGAAATGCCACTTGAAAACATTGTTCTTTGAAATCTATTAAAAGCATCCAAGGTAAGTTTTGTCTCACACTTAAGGGATGCACTGCCATGTGTGTGACCACACTTGGAACATTCATATCGATTTTCAATCTGGGTTTCTACTTTCTTTGGACACTTCCTACACGATTTGTAAAACCAATCGTTGTTGCCAGCATCGATAGAGACAATGGTTCCGCCAATCCATATAGGACCTTCCTGCACCAAGCCCAGGTGTAAGTATCAAAGCATCATTGTTGAGTTTAGTGAATGCCTAATACACTTAGTTATTAGTAAAAGTGTTAGCTAATTGGACCTTTTGTTGAATTGAGTGCATCCTCTATTGATTTCACTACGACACCTCCTCGTTTCAGTTCTGCAGCACCAGATTGCACACATGACCGGAGACCTGACTAATCCTGACCAAATTAGACCTTACACTGCCAAGCAAGCTACACATTCATTCCATTAAACAACGTCATTAATGGGAACACAACAGAAAAAAAGTGCTTCCCATTGATTGTTAGACAAACCTTTTTCAAAAATCATGTACTTCCTTCATGTCAGGATTAACATGTATTTTAGAGACATTAAAGTGGCTCTGAACCGATACCTTATCTGAAAACATAAACAATAAGAATAAATTTTGCCTTTAGTAAACATGGCTTTATCACATACCAACTTTAGTAAACAAACCAATTTTACTAATGGAGTGGGTTAGGAATTTTAACATGTTGATGCATACCATTCCATCGGCTGGGTTTAAAGAACTGCAACACCACTATCAGTGGTTCAACTCTGCCATATTCAAGATGGGGGAAGTATGTGATCGACCATGTCACCAAACAACACACAATCAAGATTGTTGTTACTGCGTAACACAAAACCCATACAAATCTAGATTAAACTGATGTATACTATTTCAAATAACATAAAACTTGTCTATTTTATTTAAGAAACTTACTCTAGGTCTGCTATCACAACTACCATACATTTTGTCTCCTTTCCTTTGCTTGTGATTATATCCCTTGGGTCCTCCTTTCCAACGACCTCCCCGATTATGTCTAACGAACAATGAATGATACCAAATAAGTCACAATATCAAGGATACTAGAAAGGATGGTTACTATCTAAAGAAACATACAAAGTAGTTGCTTACCCAATAGTTGAGAATCATCAAGCTTTTTGGCAGCAAGGAGCTCTGGGATAGGATTCAAGCAGAAGGGTTTGAGAGGAAAACTTGGATTTTCCACACGAACAACAACTGTTCTGTGGGAAAAGTTCAAAGTCGATCGATTTGTTGTTGTTTTAATATTCTCCATCTTTTCCACAACTATTAAGTTACTCAAAGTGTACATTTTAAACTCCTCAAAAAAACCCCTCCACTTCTTGAATAAACCTTTATTGATTGACGCTTGGATCCTTCCTCCTTGGGAAAAAAATCCATTTGCTATAAGAATCTCATTTATCAACAACGAACTGAAATGAAGTGAATAAAGTTAATAGCTTACCTTAATATTTTGAAGTACCATCTCTATGCTATTAACTTCCTTTTGGTTGTACCTGTTTGGATTTTCCCATATATGAACAACATACACTTGAAATTTCCATTCAAGCTTCTTGGCATTGACATTCATGAGCATATCATACCCTTCAGATATTTTTACACAGGTTTGAAAAATTAGACTACTCCGCTGGGTTGGTATACTACTCTACATATTGACTCATTTTACTGTATTGTATTAGGTTGCCAGATGTCATTGGATTAGGAGATACACTTGTCAAGCAAATGATGATCCACATGTCAAGCAAAGACCACTATTACACTCCTATTATATATTAATAGATATATCGGTTCCGTTACTTTCTAATTTTCTATAATGTTATGATTTTTTTTTCTTATCATGGAAAAAAACTTAAGAATGTGGTTAAAGGCCGTGTCCTTATGTGAATTTGTGAAAGTGGCATTTAGTGCAAATGCATATGTTATGACTTTTTGTTTTCTGTTTTTATTTATTTTATTATTGTGTTTTGTGCTATTTAAATGTCAAAAAATAATCAAGCAAGAAATTTGTTTGATGGCTAAATTTAACTAACAGTAATATTTTGTTAATTTGTTTATTTTGGCCATAAAAAATGAGGATTGATTTTTTTTTCAAATCTCTTAGAAATCCAGGGATAAATTTAGTTTGCTACTGTCTTTCCCAATAAAACTTTGTTATTTTTTTAGATTTTCCAATTATTTCTGATGTTGATGGGATGGGTCTGAAATTTTTTTTAATGATATTAGTTAGTATTGTAACATCTTTTTTTTTTCCGTTAGAGTCGCGTATACAAGTTTTACATTTTGTTCGCGTAACGTTTATGATAATTTTTTTCTACGATCTTTAAATAAAATGAATAATAATGTAATATTAATATTATGTTGTTATTTAATTTTATTTGACGAATGAAGGTCACTTGATATTGGGTCTGGAAGATTTAAAAAACTCGACTTTACTAATGTCATTTACATTAGTAATTTATCCAATCTTTATTCTAATTAAATACCACCATTTGAGATAATTATTTGAGTTTTTACCATGCCCAATTACCTTAATTACCTTCCAAGATATTTAAAAATTAACCTCACTGACTCAGCGGCTCAAAATCGCAACACACAACACTTAATGTACCACGTGTCGCGAAACATGCCTCCTCCCCTTTAATTAAGTGACACTTAGTCACTAATTACATGATATATAAAGCACAAATCCTCTCTCTCTCTCTCTCTCTCTCTCTTCACAAAACAGCCATAGCCATGCAGGGGAGGAATGAGACATTTTGTTGATTTTCAGACTTTTCGAGCTTGATTTCTTGAGATCCGTGACCTCACAAAAATTCTGATCTGATAGAAGTAACCATATCTTTATCCTCTATGCGGTGACGTGCGTTTTGTTCAGTGGAATTGTGAAGTAGAGCTGTCTCTGTCAGGAACCAGTTCGGCCGAACCAAGGGAGGGAGGAACCACTGACTTTTTGACATTTTTGCTCCATTTGACAGATCAGAAACCTCCTCCGATATCTTGTGTGTGTTATGGGCTTCACAGAAGTAGGGTTTGACTTTTAATCAGTTAAAATTATGAATTAATTGATATATGTGGTTGGATTGTTGTCTATTGATGTCTATTACTCAAATCTGTGATGTTGGCTGTTAAATATTTAGCTAAATTGCTACTGGAGTTGTTATTGTGTTTCGACCATATTGAGAAATAAGGTACTGAGATGTTGTTGTTGAATAATTAGCTGAGATCTGAGTAATATAATAGTATATAACTGAGTTCTGACGGTCGGATTTTGATTTAGAATTAATTATAACTAAATGAATATTTTGAACGGATGTTCGAGTAAAAAGGAGCAGAGGCTTGGTTTTTGAGAAAAATTTAATGAATAAAATTATTTAGTTATAAATATATAAATTTTATTGAAATTAATTGAGTTTGGTTTTGAAAAAAAATAATGGATTTGCAATAAAGGGTTTAAAGCGGAAGACAGTTTTGGGAGAAATATGATCTTAATTGAACGAAAAAGGTTTTATTTCGAAAATGGAAGAACCGTACTCAATTTACTTATTTTAATGAAGTTTTGAGTACTTGAAAATTTAAATAATATTTTGAATAATTTATAAAGTAGCCAGTGAAGACTGGGTCTCTTTTATAGAAGTTCAGTGTTATTCAAAGTAATTTTAAAGTACGTCAATTTAATTAAAGTAACTTGCAGAATAAGCCATTTTTCAAAGTTTAAGAATATTTATGTATTTTATTTTTGTGGGCATATTTATGTATATTTTTAAAAATATTTATAGAATTTAAGCATAACTCTGAGATATTTGAAAAAGTGATTCTAAAGTTAAATCTCATGGCCCGCTCTATTTCAGTTTATTATTTTAGAAAAATTGTGGTATTATGGATAAAGAATTATTATATCTTGAAAGGTATTTGATTATGTGATGAGATGATTGAGGTTTAAAGAGAAACACCAATGACTCTTCTTGTCATCGATTTATCCGGCAGATTACCGAAGAGCGGTACGGGCATTATAACCCAAGAGTGTGACCCGTCACTTTAATCGTGGGAGCGGTATGGGCGATATAGCCCAAGAGTGTGCAGGCGCTATAAACCAAGAGTACCGGGCACTATACCCTGAAACGATGGCAACGAGAGACAACATCCGTAAGGATGTAATATCGAGCGTGGGTCAAAAACCGACGGATGAACTCATTACCTGCACTAGGACTAGACAGGCATCATACTTGTTTGTGCTTATTTTTTGTCTGTTTTGAATTCGTCCTTGTGGCTGTATGTTATGTGTTGTTTGCTCTTGATTGTTATTTGCTCTATGTTCCTTTGTTGTGATCTATTGATCTGGGACACGTGACCGATTTATAAAAAACAACTTAACTTGTTTTACCCCGACCCTATTAAAAACTCTCCAATTCTTACCCCCTATCCTCCTACACCCCCCCCCTTCAAATGGAGTCGGGTGTCATTTTCTATGAGCTTGAGCATCCTTATGTGTACGAGAGTTCTGTCCTTCACAACTTCTATGTGGTGGCCGTGGAGCCTCAAGTCCGTAAGTACGTAGTTAGAGATCATCCCTTTCAGCACTCGCTAGCTTCACCCCTCTTTGATCCTAATGCACCATATGCTTTTCCGCTGTCTTGGTTACATCCCGATTCTATTCATCATCCTTTTGATCATGTGCATGGAGGTTCTGTTCCAGCACAACAGGATGTTAGGCAGTGCTTGAGCCTGGTCCTATTATCGATGACTACATTCCTGAGTCTCCTCCAGTAGATTTGGATATGTCGATAGAGTCTCTTTCTACTTGTTTCTCTGACCCTTTCACCATAGAGCCTATCGTGACTTCCACCGCAGCTTTTGGTCAGCCCTCAGTAGTTGGGCAGGTTTCTCCTAGTTGTATAGCTTTCGCATGTGACAGCAGTGATGGTAGTCCCCAGAGTACATCAGAGGTCATCGTTATTTCTGACGACGAGGACATCGAGGAGATATAGCTTGTGGATCTAACTTCTAAGTACGATGAGGATCCCGAGATGGATATAGAGATCGTGGACTTGACTTCTGACAGCGAATAGGTAGCGACATTAGCATCTTCTTTTGGCATCTCTCCGATTTAGTCTTTCTTTTAGACTCTCACTTTTGTTTTTCAAGAGACAAGGTTAGAAGACTAGGCTAATCTGGGCGTCAGATTAGGGCCTTTCTATATGGCCCAGACGTCGGAGATGTTTTGAGTTGTATATATGTACATAACTGTGAGGGAGTAACTAACTTTTCATCTTTTAGGTGCTGTGTATATATATATATATATATATATATATATATATTAGTTTATTATCCTATTTTATATGTATCTATTTATCATTTTGGTTGCACTTTTATTTTCTTTAAGGAAGGTTTTTCATAAAAATTGAGTTCTGTTAACCAGATTACATGCTTGATATTATTAATAACAGTGTCAGTGTAGTTTCAAATTGGTAACACTCGATGTTTTGGTATGAGCATTTCATACTAGAAATTGGGTTGTTACAAGTATTTTATAAACAAAAATAGTGAACGTTTGTTTTCTTCACTTATTTATTGTACTGTTGGTTTATGTTTTTTTTCTGTCCGTTTTGTTTAAAATATCTTTAGGCCACTGGCCTAATGTATCTCATGTAATTCTTTTATTTATTTATTTTTTTTGGTTTTGTGTTTAAAAAAATATATCTTATTACTATTATTATTTAAAAAACCCTTTTTATTGATTAAAATAGATGTTGTATTCACAATCTTTTTCTTGTAATTGCTTAATTGATATATTTATACTTATCATTTTTGGTATGATGTGCAACTTATAGAAATTAAATTACACGGAATTTGGTCAGGTATAATAGCTTTTTTTTTTTTTGAAGAATGACAGCAAACAAAGCATTCAACTTGTTTGGCTCATATTTTCTGCACAAAACAATAATACGAATAATTTTGGTGTTTTGATGAGCAGATATTTTATACACTTTTTGGCATTATTTTCTCAGTATTTTTAGTATGTTTTGTTAAGTTTTATTATGTTTTAGTAGGTTTTAGTGCAAAAATCACTTTTTGGATGTTACTTTGAGTCTTTGTGGTTTTTCTATGATTTTAGGTGAATTTTGGGTGATTCTGACAAGTTTTGGCAAAATCTGATTCAGAGACAAAGAAAGGACTGCAGATGCTGCCAAATCCTGACCTCTGTGCAATCCAAAGAGCATATCTTGAGTTACAGAGGTCCAAATGATGCGCTCTTAACGACGTTGCAAAGCTAACTTCTAGGACTTTCCAGCAATATATAATAGTTTATACTTTGCTTCAAAAATGACTGCCCAAAATGGGCGTTGAATGCCCAACTTACCCCGTGTCTGGAGTTCAACGCCCAAAGAAGGACCAACCCCCCAAGTTGAACGCCCAAACTGGCGTCCAACGCCCAAGAGGGAATACAAGGCTGCAAATACACCCCCTAGAGGGCATTCAACGCCCTCTCACCTAAGTTGGACACCAAGCTCTGCCCAAACACTCACCAAGTGGGCCCATAAGTGAATTTTCGCACCCTTTAGCTTAGTTTATCACATTTTTGTAATTTTAAATTATTAGTATCATCTTTTAGGTCTAGTATTTACTATAAATAAGAGACTTCCTTCTTCCTGAGGATCATGCCTCCCAGGAGGGGAGAAGCATAGACATCACATTCAGAGCCTCTTCTTTCTTTTCTGTAAAGCATGAGTCACTAAATCTCCTAGGTTAAGGTTAGGAGCTCTGCTGATTCTCATGGATTAATAATATTGATGTTTCTATTTCAATTTATGTTTGATTCTATTCTAAGATGTATTCTCGTTCTTCAATCCTTATGAATCTGGGGTGAAACTAGCGTATGACCCCTTGTTCTATATGAGTTCTTGCGAGTCTCGAGAGCGATAGTATTGAACTACAAGCTTGATTATACATCTCTTAGACGGCTAATTTACGTTGGGGATATGGGAACATTTGTTCAGTCGAGTCTAGGGCGATTAGGGCCTTTATAGTATAAGCTAGAATCATAAAGCTTCATTCTCCGGTCCGGAAGATCTGACCTTGTTGTGGCATTTTGAGTAGGATCACCAGAGATTGAATTGCTAGAGCTTTACCCTCGTTCAGATTGAATGACCATTAGCGTGGCATTTGATGTGGATCAGAGGAGATTAATGACCATTAGCGTGGCGTTAATCACTTACAGCTTACCATGGAATGAATCACTCATTATTGGAATAGACAGTAAGAAAAGTTAATCCAGAAAGATAAAGCATCTCCAAAGCCTTAACTAATTTCTCACTATAGTTTCTTCGCAATTTCTTTATTGTTTTCTTATTTATTTTATGCACACTCAACAACAACCAATTAACTTTCTATTCGCCTGACTAAGATCTGCAGGATAATCACTGCTCGCTCAGTCTGACAATCCTCATGGGATCGACCCTCACTCATTTGAGGTATTACTTGGATGACCCGGTACACATGCCGGTTAAGTTGTGCGAGTTTAAATTTCGCACACCATTTTTACAATCCTACTCAACTGGGAATAGCCCTAGACAAAGTTGGTTAATAGAATTGACTACAATTAGATGCCACATTGAAGATGATGTCTTAAATATTCTTTGGAATATTTGAATCTTGATAGTACAATATTATTGGAAGGTTTTTCTGCATGTATACTCTCATCCGTCAATGTAATGAGATCTTTGTCTATAAATAATCTAGGATGGTCATATATCTTTATACCTTGTAACTTGAGTCTTCCCTTCCATGAGAAAGTGTCAATGCTTCACATGGATACATAATAGTTATCTACACTTCCAAGATAAGAGAGGAAAATAAGAGAGGAAACAAACCTTTTTTTGATAAGTTAATATCTTATGACAATGTAATCGAAATTGTATTGGTATAGGCAGAATATTGAATTCTCTCCTTACAATCGAGAAAATCACAATTGACTCTAGTACTGAGGACTGGTCAGTTGAACAATTGATCCAATATATATGACCTTCAAGTGAGACATGTTCAAGACTTTTTTTCCTATAACACTGTGACAACCATGTATTCTTGTCCATTCTTGAGTTTCGGAAGAATATATCTTATATATATAATATGTTTATCATTTGAGGATTTTTTTAAAACTATGGAAAATACAATACTGAGTCTCTTGGAACACATATAAAAGCTAAGATATTATTCATTGAGATTATGGAATCAAAGTTCTTGTACATTGTAACAGCCTAAACCACTCGCTAGCACGATATTGTCTGTTTTGGCACACAAGGCCTCACGGTTTTGCCTTTGACGATAGGGATGATAGCCGAAGCCCCCCACACTCACTCGTCAAAACACGTCATGCTAGGGAGAGGTATCCACACCCTTTTAGCTTATCTTCTATAGTTCTATACTTGAAATACGAAAGAAGCTATGAGTGACAAGTCAATTGAATAAGCGTATGTCAAATTTATTATCTGCTTAGTTGTTTATAATTAATATCTAATTTAGCTTATTATCATATATTATTCGTAGCTAGTGACCCGGTGAGATAAATAATAATAATAATAATAATAAGGGTTAAGTACTCTTTTCATACCTAACGTCTTCGGTCAAAATCAAAATCGTCCCCAATCTTTTTTTGTTATTAAAATTATCCTCAACGTTACAAAACGTTATAAAATCGTCCTTTTTTATTTCAATTTTATTGTTTTGACGAAATTACCCTTAACAATTAATAAAAATAATAAAAATAATTAAAAATAAAAAAAAACACCCCACCCCAACGGCCCAACCCCACATCCCACACCCCAGTATCCCACCCATCCCCAATCTCAAGTTCTGAGTTTTCTCCCCATCCCCTTCCTCCTAATCTACCCTCATCCCCAATCTCAATTTCTGAGTTCCCTCTCCATCCCCTTCCTCCTAATCTCTTCAAATCCAAGAACACTCGTTCTTCTCTCACACGGTGATGCTGCCTCTGATCCTCTCAAATCTCGATTTCGCGAGCTAGCAACGGCGGTGCCGTCGCTCTCCGACACTGCCACCACTGCTTCCACCGCCTGGACCGGTCCATCCACTATCTTCGCTCCCTCTGATTCCTCCCTCCACACATGCTTCTCTTGCTCCGTTCCCAGCCTACTCCGTGCGCTCCCACATCTCCACCACCGCGAGGTCTACGGGATCTTCACATGCAACCGCATCCTCTTCAACCATGCGCAAGATCACACAGCCCGTTGGGCGGATCAAGTTCGGGTCTACAGAGAAAGCTCTTCTTGTCAGCGTCGAGCTTCATCACCCATAGCTGCGACAGCACCAGCGCCAGCAGCAGTAGGAGAAATTTTTTTATTTTTGTCACTTCCTTCTTCTTTTCGTTCTTTCTTTTTTTATTTTTTTTATTTTTGAAGAACATAAAAAATTTCTATTATTACTGATTTTGATCTGAAGTTGCAGCTGATGATGATTGTTGAATTGTTAAATCTAAAGTTTCTATTTTTTTTTATTTTATGGTTGTTGTTGTTGAATTGGCTGAAAATGCAGAATTTGTTGTTGCTAAATCTAAAGTACTTAACTCTTGAAATTTATTTTTTTTGTTATTGTTGTTACTGAATTGGCTGAAGGGAAAAAGTTTTTTGTTTAAGCTGAAAAGAAGAATTAGGGTTTGGGGAAAGGGGAATCGAAGAGACTAGAAGAAACGGGATGGAGAGGGAACAGGGAAGAGATATCGGGGGCAGGGGCGGGGGTGGGGGGTTTGTTTTTGTTTTTGTGGTTGTTGTTGTTGTTGCTGAATTGGCTGAAGGGGGAGGGTGTTTTGTTTAAGTTTGAGAAGAAGAATTGGGATTTGGAAAAGGGGGAGTTCAAAGAGGAGTAGGAGGAAGGGATGGGGAGGGAACAGGGAATAGAGGGAGTTCAAAGAGGTAGGGGGTGGGGGTGGGGGTGGGGGTGTTTTTGTTTTTTGTTATTATTTTTTAATATTATCTTTATTATTTGTTAAGGGTAATTTGGTCAAAAAAATTGATGTAGAAAAGAACGATTTTATAACGTTTTGTAACGTTGAGGATGATTTTAATAAGGAAAAAAGATTAGAGACGATTTTGATTTTGACCCAAGACGTTGGAGATGAAAAGAGTACTTAACCCTAATAATAATAATAATAATAATAATAATAATAATAATAATAATAATAATAATAATAATAGTGGGAAGTGAGTAACTGAAGATTATACAAAAATAAACTATAGTTTCATAATATAGATTTTATTCTATATCATCATAAAATAAAAATAAAAAACAAAAAACGATGTTGTTTGGAGGTATGGTGTCACTTATGAAAAAGGAATATAGTAGTATCCCCTATTACGTTGTCCTTGGCGTATACGTTGGGTAGTGGAAAGCGACCACTGAGTCATAGGCCCCAAACTTAGAACAGGCCTGGAGCCATTTTACATTATACTAGTTTAATCTTTAATGAGATTAGAAACCTCAAAATAATTTCCTAAATTTAGAGGTATATATCAATATCAAATTTTTCTTTATTTGTTTTTTTACCTGAACTATAAAAAATAACACAGCTGAATGACTAACGCATTCGAATATATATAATTACAATCACAAAAATTATTAATTTAACATTAACTTTGACAACAAATTTATTTTTATCGGAAATACACACACCTATACTCAAAAGCAACGTACGTTTGATAAACGGAAAGGCAAGATTAAAATATTAATGGCTAAATAACTGAAACACAATATCACTAGGGGTGAATACTGATCGGGTTGATTCGAATTTAAGGTAAAATTAGATGGATGGTATTCAAGTACCTTTCACTCCACGTATTTTTCCCTACCCACACACTTGTTTGTTTTACACGCGCCTCATATAATGTATAAACGTAATTCTTATTTTGCGTGATCAACTTTTTTCAACGTAAACCTTTCTCAACGTAAACCTTTCCATATAACGTAAACCTTTTTTGCGTTCTTCTTCTTGTTCTTGTTCTTCTTCTTCTTCTTCCTGTTCTCCTTCTTCTTCTTCAACCTAATTAAATTCATTGTTCTCCTCTATCGCATTTTTCTTCTCTGCATTATGGATCTGGATTGACTTCAACGTAATTAACTTCGTCGTTCATCTTCTTCTTCGTTTTCTTCTTCAATCTGCACTTCTGAATTGAAACAATGAATAAATCAACTTTAAATCAGTTGAATGAGTGCGATTTGGATAATTCTTCCGAAACGCATCAATTTGATAAGGTTTAGATTATTGAATTTTGAATCGAATTCAATGTAATAAAATTGCTAATTTTATTTGAAGTGAATTGAATGGACTGAGGTGATCTATATTTGAGTTGAACTTAATTGAATTGATAATATGTAACTGTGAGTGTGAGTAAATGTGAGTAACTTTTCGGTTCGGTAATTACTAAAGAGTTGATTCACTATGTGCATGTGTTCGGTTCGATATGCAGAAAGGAGTCTAAAAATAATTAGACGAATATAGTGTTTAGAGTTTAGGATTCAAGGTTCAGGGTTCATGGTTTAGGGTTTAGAGTTTAGGATTTAGGAGTTCAGGGTTCAGGGTTTAGGGTTTATGGTTTGGGGGTTCAGGGTTTATGGTTTCATGGTTCAGTGTTCAGGGTTCTAGGTTTAGTGTTTAGGGTTTAGGGTTTAGTGGTTCAGGTTCAGGGTTTAGAGTTTAAGGTTTAGGGTTCAGTGTGTTTCCAACTTTCAGTTCACCCAGTGTATTAATTTTGATTCACCGTGTTTAGGGTTCAGGGTTTAGGGTTAGGGGTTTAGGGTTTAGGGGTTCAGGATTCAGGGTTTAGGGTTTAGGGTTCAGGGTTCAAGGTTTTAGGGGTTTAGGGGTTTATAGTTCAGGGTTTAGGATTTTAGGGTATAGGATTTTAGGGTTTTAGGGGTTTAAGGTTTATGGGTTCAGGGTTCAGTGTTCAGGGTTCTGGTTTAGTGTTTAGGGTTTATGGTTTAGGGTTTAGGAGTTCAGTGTGTTTCCAACTTTTGGTTCGCCCAGTGTATTAATTTCAGTTCATTGTGTTCTTTTGGAGTTCGTAATGTATTGGTAAATACAGTTATTGCAATCATTGAGAACCTGGAATAAAACAGCAACCAGACAGTTCCAACAGATATATAAATTAACATCTCAGATGAGTAATCCCTCTTGAGTCAAATATAAATATTAACATTAACATTTAGATTAATATTCACATATATACAATTGAAGTAAGAATTTTTTTATTTTTTAAACAAGTTAAACAAAATATTGTTAATTACAAACAGCCAATCATAGTATATGCTATTTACTATCTAAATCCTCATATGTGAATTTACAATAAGGGCTCGAGAGGGCAGTGAATTTACTATCATAGTATATTTTTCTTTGATGATTAAATGCTTATGATGTTTTATTCAGCACATGAATGATATTCGATTCAGTGGAGTTGGCCATTTCGGTTCATTTTTGTTCTGCACAATTTAAAACTCTTCCTCTTCACCTTCTACTGCTTCTTCACAAGGGAGAGAAAGAGGAAAAGATAAAAAAAAAATACAGCACCAATAACAACAAAAGAATGAAGCTAATGAGAAAACACGTGAAGAAGAAGAAACGCGAAAAAGAAGGATGAGAATGAGGAGGAGGAGGAAGGCGAATCTCTGTTGCTGTTTTCGTTCATTTCTGGTTGTTCCTTGCTAAATCTTCTTGCGATTCTTCTCCAGTAGTGATTTTCGCAGAGAACGTGACTGAAGTTTGAGTGATTTTGAGATAGATTCGAGGAGAAGGAGCGGTTTCATGTTTAGGAAGAAGTAACGTTTTTCATAATGAGCGCTAAGTAGCGAAGGGTTTTCGAGCGCGTGTTTTCACTCGTCATTAATGGGCGTGACTCTATTTGGACTTGGGCCAACTTGGTTACATGGTTACATGGATGTGTAGCGCGCCTCTTTAAATTTTTATTTTTTTTATTTAATTAATATATGGTTGGGTCTACGAGTTGGTTCGGGTTCCGTACTCCAGAACCGTTATCCAAACCAATTACTAGAGAGAGTCATTAATTTGGTTTGGGTTAGACCCGATTAACCATTAATTCAAGAACCAATCTAATTGATTCGATTCGAGTTCAGACGGATAATCGAATACCTGCAACCCGTACTCACCCCTAAATATCACCTAAAATATACAACAATTTAATATTGAAGTAGAGGAAACTAACATTATATCACGTTAAGTTTAATGAACACAATACAAAAACCTAGAAGTCGTATATAACGATAATAGTCAACAAACATTATAAAAATAAAAAAGCTAAATAAATAAAAAAAATTAAAAATACACTTGCAAAGAAACACTTTTTAATTTGAATTTAGAAGTAACAATGGGGTTGGACTAGGATATGGAGAACACAGGTATTTCACATCCGTGTGGTGTCAAAGTAATAGAACTCGGACCATGCGAGTCCTCTCCCCCCCCCCTTAAACGGACGGTCCGAGTTGCGATAAGCAAAACGCACGGTCCGAGTTGTGATGCTCCGGACACATGTCGCGCACCGGCTACTCCACGAACGGTGCCCTAAATCCCTACATAGACCCATGCAAGAGACCCACATCCACCATCTGAAAAATCACTTTCAACTTCATACCTCTCTTCTTCTTCTTCATTTCTCCATTGCTTCTTACTTCTTGCTGTGCATGCTAGAAGGAAAATTAAAATGCCAAAGAAACACAAAACTAGAGATGTTGATCACCCCGAACTTCATATTATACATTATCTCAGCCATCCTGATTATGTAAGTTCTTTTTTTAATTTTTTTAATATTTTATAATTATAATTATTATTGTTAGAAACTTGATTATTATTATTGTTGTTAGAAATTGAATTTAGGAATATAAACAGAATGATTATTATTATTTGTTCAACATTTGTAAGTTTTTTTTGAAATTTTTTTAATATTTTTTAATTATAATTATTATTATTATTATTATTATTATTATTATTATTATTATTATTAAGAAGTTAATTATTATTGTTGTTAGATAAACAAATACTAATTGAGTATATTTTTGTACTTCACTTAACTATTTGGTTCATCGATCAAGATAAATTATTACAAAATTCTAATCCTTTTTATAAATACGGGAAATTACGTACCTGCACTCATATATTCCGAAAACTCCGGAACATGCATGGCTTCCAAATCCAAAACTCGCATGAATGATGGCTCCTTAAACGACACTTCGTTTGCGAGTGCATTTGCCACGTCTGTCACATCTGGAGCTATAGTGTTGTCACCTTGATCTTCATCTTCGTCTGGACCAACAACATCGTAATTACTTTCGAACTCTTCTTCACTGTCACTATTGTAATCTTCTCATATAATATTCCGGTCGGCCTAAGATTATTCAAATTCAACGTACAACTCGATGAACAAGATTTGAGCCCAGTTTTCAATATACATTGAAAACATCTCTTGCATGCTCGCTTCGTCCGTTACATATTTGGTTTGAAATTGGACAAATCCACCAAACACCGGTATGGGATATCTGTATAAAATACATGATATTTTTCTTGACCTCTCAGAATCAATCTTCTCACAGATCACACCTTTGAGCTCTTCAAATGAGATTGTGAAAGGAATAACAACATCTAACGGATTTTCACAAACAAATTTTACCCCTTCAGATGTTTGTAACAAAATCTGACCAAAATAATACATTTTTAAAAGAACTTTGTCATCCATTTCTCTCAATTACTTAAACAAAAAACAGAAATTTGACTCACCAGATTTTTTGGTTTCATACCAAGCAAAAGAGAAACACAGAAAGAAGAAACCAGAAGAAGAAGTCGAACAAAAAGGAGAAGAAGACGCGAATTGATCTCTTCCACCAGTTACACACTTTTATATATCCGTCTACAAGCAAATCGTGGCTCTTTTTTTTTGTATATGGAAGTAAAAGTAGTGATATACCTTAACATTGTAATTTTTGGTGTTTTTCAAAAGTGTAGAAGATATACAAATCGGAGGGTCCGATTTCTATACTTCAAATTTTTTAATTTCTTTTAACAGAAATCCCTCAGTCCGATTTCACAAATTCCTCGGTCCGATTTTTGTACTCTCACAAATTCCTCGGTCCGATTTCTGTACTCTCACAAATCGGATGGTCTGATTTTTGTTTATCTAATTAAACGATCCCACATTTGAGAATAACACCCCATCAACCCACATTTTGAAAAAACACCGTTGCTATTCCAATATCAAAAACAAAATTCTCTCGATTAGTTTAACTTGATTCAAAAAAATTAAAATAATCAAATCGTACAGTGAGATTTCATTTTCCCATTCATATAAAAATTTCGATCTCAAAAAACACGGAGGGTTCGATTTCCTCCTTTCGAAATTCAAATTTGCCAAGTTTTAAATCGGACCATCCGATTTGCTTCAGCAAAATTTTTAAATCAAGCAACTCACAAGGTCCGTGTTTTACATTCTGACACTCACAAAAAGTTGTTCCATAAATTTGTCTTGTACCCCACCCATAAATTCATATCCGAACAGATCACACACAAGACTTCCATAACCATAAAATTGAGTCCGCAAAGAAATTGAATCAGAAATAATACATGAATTAGAGGCATAACCTTTTCAAAGAATCCATAAAGTCTTCTTTAAAACGGTAGAGTTGAAAATAAAAAAAAAAAAAAAAAACAGAAGAAAATAATGATCAACACCTTATTAATTTTTTCTAAAGAAGAAATAAAACACAAAACATACCAAAAATTAAATCGACGTTTTTAACATAGAACTTCCGCAACAGTCACTACGATTCATATTATAAACCCAAATCTCCACTGAAAAAAATCTAACCACTTTTAACAATAAATCTTAAACATTAGTCGTCAGATTATAAATGTAGAGAATTACCTCCGCAAATTATAAAACGAATACATAACTTAAAATAAATATAAAATATTATGTGAAAATGGAAGAATTAAATAGATGATTATATACGTAAAAATAAAGGCAAAAAACCATATTAGGCCACATGCAGAAATGTTTAACCAAAATATGCCAAATAGAAATTTGTTTCAGCAATAAGCCAAGAGGCATATTTATATAAATCGAACCACCAAGGTTCGAACTCTATTAGCAAGTAATTCGAACCATCTAAGTTCGAACTACTACTGGAAAAATGTAAATAATTCGAACCGGTTAGGTTCGAACCAGGTGACCATGTAATTCGAACTGGTTGAGTTCGAATTATGTGGAGATTAGTTTAGTGTAATAAATCGAACCAGGTTGGTTCGAATTATGGGGAGAGAGGTTGATTGTAGTAATTCGAACCAGGTTGGTTCGAATTACATGTATCATGGTTCGAAGCAGGTTAGTTCGAACCAGGTTGGTTCGAATTATGGGGAGAGAGGTTGATTGTAGTAATTCGAACCAGGCTGGTTCGAATTACATGTATCATGGTTCGAACCAGGTTAGTTCGAATTAGTAGGACTCAGAGCTCTATATAAACCCTGTAAACGTGATTTGCTCTCATTAGAGGACGTAAGATGGCTAGTGAGGAGGAGAGTTTTGCTGTTTTGGTACACCACAGAGGATCCATCAAGAGGAAAACTCGGTCCGGAGTGAAGTTCACAGATAAGAATCCTCTCTATATTGTGGTGAATCGAACGACAAGCTATGATGACCTGGTTAGATCTGTGCTGATGAAACTTGGCCTGGAAGGTGCGAAGCGGATTAAGAAGTTTTTCTATCGCATTCCAGTCACGATCCTGCACGATACGGTGAAGTATGATTGTCTCACGATTGGTAGTGATGAGGACCTCCAAGTCATGTTTCTTTGTCGGAGGCAGTTTTCGGAGGTCCGCACACCAGAGTTGCTGGCAAAGCTGGTTGATGTGGTATCCAGCTCAGGGGGTTCGAACCGGAATACCACCAATGTAGCCACGGCAGCTGGCTCCAGTTCCATGGCTGTTGTGGCTTCTTCCTCCGTCCCAGTTTACGAGCCAGCGGCCCAACTTGTCGCCTCTCCGTCATTTGCTGTTGATTTGAATGACAGCGTCCGCGACGAGGTAGGATCCTTTGATGTTCTGCCAAACGCTTTACACGGCGTTCCACCGATTGGTGTCGGAGACGGAGAATTGGGTGATCCTGATGAGGACGACGTTGAGCCCGAAACGATTGAGGATGATAGCGGGGACGAGGTTGTAGCGGCTGGGCCTGCATTGGCTGGCGGTGGTTCTAGCTCTGGCACACAGCAGTATCCACCATATTTTTCTTCGCTGGACCTGGACGCCATGACGCATGAGGGTGCGCTAGGGCACCCTGTTGGATTCGGAGCTAGAGATGCGGAAGGGAATGCTGGTCTCACAGAGTTCCAGGTTGGTCAGCAATTCCAGGATAAAGATGAGGCCCTGTTAAGTGTGAAGACTTACATCATCCGGCGAGGGGTACAGTACAAGGTGGTGGAGTCCGATCACCGCCGGTATGTGGGCAAGTGTTCCGAGTTCGGGAATGGGTGCACATGGTTGATTCGACTCAGTCTCCGGAAGCGCAAGGGCATTTGGGAGGTCAAACGGTACAATGGCCCTCACACTTGCCTGGCCACATCCATATCAAGTGATCACAGAAGTTTGGATCATTCTGTGATTTCGGCGTTCATTATGCCAATGGTTAGGGCTGACGCATCGGTTAGCATCAAGGTGCTCCTGAACGCCACGGCAGCGCATTTTGGTTTTAGGCCGACTTACAGGAGGGTATGGATGGCGAAGCAGAAGGCCGTTGGCCTCATCTACGGTGACTGGGATGAGTCATACAGCGAGATACCTAGGTGGGTGTTGGGTGTCCAGCTGACGATGCCTGGTACTGTTGCGGTCCTCAGGACGAGCCCGGTTCTAGTTGGAGGACAGGTGGACGAGTCTCAAGCTTATTTCCACAGACTTTTCTGGACTTTCCCTCCGTGCATCGAGGCATTCCGGCATTGCAAGCCGCTAGTCAGCATTGACGGCACACATTTATATGGTAAGTATGGGGGAACGTTGCTCATTGCGATTGCACAGGACGGGAACTCCAACATTCTACCTGTCGCATTCGCACTAGTAGAGGGTGAGAATGCGGAGTCCTAGACATTCTTTCTCTCGCACCTTCGGCAGCACGTGACCCCGCAGCCCGGGCTGCTGGTTATATCGGATAGGCACAACGGCATCAAGTCTGCGCTTGAGGCCCCGGACGGAGGTTGGTTACCGCCATCTGCGTACCGTGCATTCTGCATACGACACGTAGCGGCTAATTTCGCCCTTACCTTCAAGGGCAAAGACGCTAGGAGGCTTCTCGTGAATGCAGCGTACGCGAAGACTGAGGTTGAGTTTGATTACTGGTTTGATATACTGCGGTCTGAAGACCCGGCGATGTGTGAGTGGGCGAACTGTATTGATTACTCCTTGTGGACGCAGCATCGCGATGAGGGGAGGAGATTCGGTCACATGACGACGAATATCTCCGAGTGTGTGAACTCAATCCTCAAGGGTGTAAGAAATCTTCCTGTAGCATCCCTGGTGAAGGCAACATATGGTAGGCTGGCCGAACTCTTTGTTCGCAAGGGGCGAGAGGCTGAGGCCCAGATGGGCACCGGACAGCAGTTCAGTCAGCATTTGGTGAAGTGTATTGAGGCCAACTTGAAGACGGCCAAGTGCTTCACGGTGACGTTGTATGACCGTGATAACTCCGAGTTCACCGTAGTGGAGACCACTCCGACTGGTACTTTCTCATTGGGTACTTACCGAGTATCGCTTGCCTCCCGGACATGTGACTGTGGGTACTTTCAGGCGCTTCATTTCCCGTGTCAGCACGCACTTGCATGCTGTGCCTACGCACGTGTGAGCTGGAGCTCCTATGTTCATAGCGTCTATCAGATTAGCTCGGTGTTCAATGTCTATCGGATGGGATTCACACCTCCAATCCCGGAGGGCTTCTGGCCACCCTACGATGGGCCCACCGTGATTCCGGACCCAAACAGAAGGCGTGCGAGAGAGGGGAGGCCTAGATCCACAAGGATACGGACAAATATGGATGAGGCAGATCCAAACAGGCCAAAACGGTGTGGCCTTTGTCGCCAACCCGGACACACTAGACGTAGATGCCCACAGGTAGTAGGATCGTCTCAGACAGGGCGAAATTAGCTTCCATGATGTTATTCTTAGTGTTATTTACATTTAAGTTGTCTTGTTAGATGCATTGCTTGACCACGTATGTAACTTGTTGAGATTAATGCATTGTACTTTGGTATTTGCGAGTAGTAATGAATATGTTGTCTTTCATTACAAGTAATGCTACAGGACTCGTTGATCCTCATTTTAATAACTAAACGAAATCATTATACCTTGTCATGTATCATTTAATACAAATAGTCAACGTCCCCGAACACAAGTTACGAACAACATACATAAACAGAGCACTACATAACAAGAAAAGTACACCTAACTATCATACATGACTGAAATAGAGGAAACAAAATACATGAAATGTGACTCATCTAAACAGATGCGAACCAGTACCACAGCGACGTGCTACCCGTGCCCTCTGACCTCGACGGACAAGCGGCTCCTCATCCTCTATCTCATCCTCCTCCTCCTGCGGAGCAGGCTGTACTGGTGGCGCAACACGCAACGGGGCTGCCGACGATCCTGTGATAGACTCTGATGCAGCGGTGAAGGCGGATGTAGGGGTACCTCCAAGACGAAACTGCTGACCAGCGGATGAGGATGGAGGCTCGTTCAGATCAACATCTAAGGGGGCCTGGATCCCTGAGGTCTAGCCAGTTCTGCGGGGGGTCACGTCACCCTGCATGATGGCGGTGATCTCATCTAGGAAGCGTGGACTCCCGAAGTCCCCAACAAGCGAGTCTGACCCAACAAAGTCTGCCCACTGTGATCCTGATATGCGCCAAGGTGTACCACCCTGCTCAGCCTGATCATCCGCTGGCACACCAACGAAGTAATCTCCGAGAGGGCCCGATCCAGGTCCAGCGTCACCAGTGTCAGCCCCGTCACCGAGCCCTGTGCCATACCACTCACCTCCATGACCGCCATCGTGTGTACTAGTACCTCCATCGTGTGTGCCTCCTCCAACGTGGCCAGGCTGGTCGTCATCGTCGTCCCCATGGTCAGCACCCCTCCTCGCCCTATGATCTGGCCACCTCCACTGACGCTGGCTCCTCCGTATCCCTACACCCATCCTCCTCTCAACCCTGCGCCTGTCAGGCACGTCATCCGGAGGATCCATGTCAGGCACTCACCCCGGACCCCGCTGTGAGGACTCAACTGGTATAGGAACTGATCTCGGATCCCCCAGCTGAGTGTCCGGGGCCAAGAACCTCTTCCCATGCTGACTCCACCACTGAAGGAACTGATGAGACGGTCCAGGGTCGGCAACAACGTCGAACCTCAATACACTGTCCTGACGAGCGTCCCAGTATGCATGCCACTTCCGCATGGAAGAGGGGAACCATCGATCGCCGCCTCTCCCGTCCTTGGACATCAGAAAGTCGATGTTCAAGGCGGGACGCGGAGGGGCCTGTACCCCTCCAAACTGAGGAAGAACACGATCTATCTGATGCCACTCTATGACAGCAAAGTAGATCAGCGCGGTCACAGAGCGTCACACCGCCATGTGCCGAGGCTCCAAAACCTCCGGATGCAACACCTGAAGTACGTCGGGGCTACTGTACGGCATCCATATAAACTGCAGAACGAACCCACCCTTATCAGGGCAACTGTACGACCCAAGTGTAAAATATTTAACTAAAAGAGCATCAGTTATTAATTAGCATACTAACCTCCCTGGACTGTAACCGGTCTATCCTAAGCCTCCACGTCTGCACTCTCGGACCCTTCTCGTTACCGGAAGGGTTGTAACCTGCCCATCTGCACCATACACATGAGTTACATATACTAATATCTGTGTTTACATTATGCAATAGAGTATTAACATACACGCAATTCTGTAAGTCATATTGAAAAAGAATAGGCCCAGTATAGTACCTCGACGCCAACGGCCAGCTGAAAGTCTCATATCCTGCAGGCCTAAACTGAGGAAACCGCCAAAAGATCCAAGACTGCAGTAGCTGAAGCGGGCCCACTAACTTCACAACATGTCTGTTTGCCACTCTGCACATGCACCGGTACAACCAGGCCAGTGCTGCCGAACCCCAGCTGTACGTACCCAGCTCCTCCAGCCTCGCTACATATGGAAGCCATCTAATGTGAATCCGGTTGCCAGACTTGTCCGCAAACAGCTGCGTGCCCAGCAACATCATGATGTACGCACGGACATATCGGTGAACAGTGTCATCATCTGCATCCTCAGGGCACTCACCAAAGGTCTCCTGAAACCAGCTGCAGTTCACTGCGTACTTCTGAACCTGACTGGGAGGAGGTATAACTCCTAGCAACTCCTGGAACCAGACCCAGGGTGGACGGCCGCCATCGATGTATATATGGAACTCTGACAGGCACCCGCTCACGTAACGCCCATCGAATGGCAAACCCAGCTGGTATGCCACGTCCTGGAGTGTGATCGTGCACTCTCCAAACGGCATATGAAAAGTGTGCGTCTCGGGACGCCATCTCTCCACGAATGCACTGACGAGCGCCTCGTCTACCCGGAACCACCGGTCGTTCAGCCTTGCAAGATGGTATAGCCCTGCCATCTACAAGTATGGAACGTATCTGTCATCAAGACGCATGCCCTGCTGCCGCCTCATGCTCCTAATGCATCGCTCGGGCTGCGCATGAAAAGAACCGCATACTGAGATATATAACTACACAGGTTTTACAGTAAACCGGTTCACATAAACCGGTTTACATTAACCATTTTGCTAAATTAAACAGCATAACATTACATGAAAGATAACTAACTGGAAAACAAACCCTAAACCACACAACTAAACCGCTAGCATATACCACAATTAACGAGAGCCATTAACAAGAAACAAATTCAATAAACCGGCTTACTTAAACCACCTAGCATTAAACAACTACCCTAAACCACATATAAAAACCGCTTGCAAAAACCGCTAACAAAAACCGCTAACATAAACCACCAACATAAACCACTACCAAAAACCACTGACTTAAACCACTAACAAAAACCACTACCCTAAACCACCACCCTAAACCACTAACATAAACCACTAACTTATACCGCTAGCTTAAACCACTATCATAAACCACCTACATAATCCCCTCACCTAAACCACCTACATAAACCACTAACATAAAGTACCGTCTAACCAAGATACAAAACCACTAAGGCACAACTAACGCTTGAATCAAAAATATTTCCGTACTAACCTCGTCGTTGATGACCCCGGCTATATGAGCGACTCCGTCCAACCGATATAACCGTGCCGGATCGTCCCCCATCAGCAGAGTAGTCCGTTCAGGTCTTCCTCGGAGAGAATCTGGGTCGTTTTCTCTGAGATTTTGTGGGGTAGGGGGGAGGGAGAATGGTTCGAATGAGGGTGATTCGAACTCCTTATATAGTCGAATCACACCTAATTCGAACCAGCCTGGTTCGAATTATGAAGGAGTGCACTAGGAGTAATTCGAACCAGCCTGGTTTGAATTACATGGAATCGAGTTCAAAGCATAATTCGAACCACCCTGGTTCGAATTATGTATGAGAGAAGTTCGAACCTTATTGGTTCGAATTATTCAAAAACGTTCAACACTAAATCGAACCATGTTGGTTCGAATTATGAAGGAGTGCAATTCGAACCAGCTTGGTTCGAATTATATTAAAATACACTTTGGCTCATTGCTGAAACGAAATTGGATTTGGCGCATTTTGGTTACAAGATTCTTGCTTTGGCTCAATATGGTTTTTTGCAAATAAGATAAATCAGCCGTTTGTTGTAAAATAACTAAATAAATAAATAAATAAGGAAGAGGTAATATAAAATAAGTAAGTATAATTAGATAACAATATTCACCATAATTACTATCTCAATATAATAAAGATGATTAATATATTTACTAATATTATATATAAAGAGTAAGAGAGAGGAGTATTTAAAATACTTGTAAAATAAGAAAGAGAGAAAATATAAGAGAGAGAACGTTGCTATTATTGATGCTGTGTAAAGAGAGAGAGAGAATATTATTTGTTATTGATTCTAGTGTGTTTTCATTCACAGGCTTAAGCCTCTATTTATATGTGTACATGATGACACATTTTCAAACTACATTTAATAGAGTCATTCTTGATAAACTAAGCTTCATTGGAAATGGGCATCCACATCAGTACTTATCACAACACACCTCCTTGGATGACCATTTAAGATTATTGCCTCGTTAAAACCTTACTAAAGAAAAACCCAGTGGGAAAAAACCTTAGTGAAGGAAAAAGAGTACAATATCCTTTAGTGATGGGGACTGCCTCATTAAAAACCTTGTCAAGAAAAACCCAATGGAAAAAAACCTGACCAAGGAAAAAAGAGTACAGTCTCCCCCTCTTGCCGACATCATTTAATGTCTCGAAATCGGCGCATCCCAATCTTATGTACTAAGCTTTTAAAGGAGGATTTTGGGAGTGACTTTGTAAATAAATCTGCCAAATTATCACTTGAGCAGATCTGTTGGATATCAATTGTCCCTTGATTTTGAAGATCATGAGTGAAGAAGAATTTGGGAGAAATATGCTTTGTTCTATCACCTTTGATGTATCCACCTTTAAGTTGAGCAATGCATGCTGTATTATCTTCAAACAAGATAGTTGGAGCTATCTTATAATCAATCAGTCCACATGATGACAGAATATATTGGATCAGACTTCTAAGCCAAAAACACTCGCGACTAGCTTCATGAATCGCTAGTATTTCGGCATGATTAGAGGATGTTGCAGCAATTGTCTGTTTCGTGGACCTCCTTGATATAGCTGTACCCCCATATGTGAACAGATATCCTGTTTGAGATCTCCCTTTATATGGATCAGACAAGTATCCAGCATCTGCATAGCCAACTAATAGTGACTTGGATCCATAGGGATAAAACAATCCCATATCAACTGTCCCATGAAGATATCGAAAGATTTGCTTGATTCCACTCCAATGTCTTCTAGTTGGAGAGGAACTATACCTTGCTAGTAAATTCACAGCAAATGATATATCAGGTCGTGTATTATTAGCAAGATACATTAGCGCTTCAATGGCACTAAGATATGGTACTTCAGGACCAAGGATATCTTCATTCTTTTCTTTAGGACGGAATTGATCTTTCTCCACATCCAAAGATCTTACAATCATTAGGGTACTCAAGGAATGTGACTTATCCATATAAAATCTTTTCAAGATCTTCTCTGTGTATGTTGTTTGATGAATAAATATCCTATTTTTTATATGCTCGATCTGCAGGCCGAGACAAAATTTAGTCCTTCCAAGATCTTTCATCTCAAACTCTTCTTTTAGAGTTTTTATAATTGTTGGAATCTCTTCAGGAGTCCCAATGATATTTAAATCATCAACGTACACAGCAATTATAATGAATTCAGATGCGAATTTTTTTTTATGAAAACACATGGACAAATATCATCATTCTTGAATCCATTTTTGGCCAGATACTCAGTAAGATGATTGTACCACATTCGTCCAGATTGCTTTAGACCATATAAAGATCTTTGCAATTTGACTGAGTATAACCCTTGCGAATATTCATTGGATGGTTTAAATATCTTTAGTCCTTCAGGGACTTTCATATAGATATCCCGATCTAATGAGCCGTATAAATAGGTTGTTACCACACCCATTAAGTGCATATGTAGTTTATGATATGCAAATAAACTGACCAAATAACGCAATGTTATCGCATCCACTACAGGGGAATACGTTTCTTCATAATCTATACCGGGTCTTTGTGAAAAACCTTGTGCTACAAGTCGAGTTTTGTAGCGCACAACTTCATTTTTCTCATTTTGTTTTCTCACAAATACCCATCGGTATCCAACAGGTTTTACATCTTCAGGTGTACGGACTACAGGTCCAAAGACTTCACGTTTTGCAAGTGAGTCTAACTCAGCCTTCATGGCTTCTTTCCATTTTGGTCAATCATTCCTTTGTCGACATTCTTCGACTGATCTTGGCTCAAGATCCTTACTTTCATGCATGATATTTAATGCCACATTATATGCAAATATTTCATTGACAATTGTCTTATTTCGGTCCCATTTCTCTCCTGTAAAGACATAATTTATCGAGATCTCGTCATTTTCACAATTTTCAGGTACCTGAACGTCTTTTGGCGTTAAAATTATATCAGAATTTTGGACAACTGCAGGTGTCTCTACTATGTTTTTTTCAACAGGAATAGTATTTACCTCTTTTCGCTTTCGAGGATTTTTGTCTTTGGAACCGACAGGCCTGCCACGCTTCTGGCGTGAATTTGCTTCAGTGGCTACTTGTCCTACTGGGACATCAATTCTTATTGGGGCATTTTTCGCTGGTATATAAGATTTGGTTATCCTCTTTGTATTGGAAAATGCATCAGGCAATTCATTTGCTATTCTTTGCAAATGTATAATCTTTTAAACTTCTAGTTCACATTGCCCTGATCGAAGATCTAAATGCATCAACGATGATGCTTTCCAATTAAGTTCCTTTTCAGGAAGCTTATTCTCTCCCCCTAATATTGGAAATTTTGATTCATCAAAATGACTATCTACAAATCTGGCTTTAAATACATCTCTAGTTTGTATCTCAAGATACCTCACTATAGAGGAAGAATTATATCCAACATATATCCCTAATTTTTTTTGGAGTCCCATTTTGGTGCAATTAGGTGGTGCAATGGGAACATATATCGCACACCCAAATATTCTTAAATAGAAAACATTTGGCTGCTGGCCAAAAGCTAATTGCATAGGAGAGAACTGATGGTAACTCGTTGGCCTCAAACGAATAAGTGCTGTGGCATGTAAAATAGCATGACCCAAACCGAGGTTGAAAGATTTGTTCTCATAAGCATGGGTCTAGCAATTAATTGGAGGCGTTTAATAAGTGATTCTGCTAACCCATTTTGTGTGTGAACATAAGCTACTGGATGTTCAACACCTATTCCATTAGTCATACAATAAGTATCAAAAGCTTGGGAAGTAAATTCACCAGCATTATCAAGACGAATTGCTTTGATTGAATTTTCTGGAGATTGTGCTTTTAATCGAATAATTTGAGCCAGTAATCTCGCAAACGCCAGGTTGCAAGAAGATAATAAGCATACATGTGACCATCTCGAAGATGCGTCTATCAGGACCATAAAATATCTAAAAGATCTATATGGTGGATGAATAGGTCCACATACATCACCTTGAATCCTTTTTAGGAATTCAGGGGACTCAAATCCAATCTTTATTGGTGATGGCCTTAAAATTAACTTCCCTTGAGAACATGCAGCACAACAAAATTCACTAGATTTAAGAATCTTCTGGTTCTTTAGTGAATGTCCATGGGAGTTTTCAATAATTCTCCGCATCATGGTTGTTCCCGGATGACCCAATCGATCGTGCCAAGTTATGAATTCATTTGGGCTAGTAAACTTCTGGTTTACAGTGGCATGTGATTTAATTGCACTAATATTGGTATAATATAACCCAGATGAAAGTGAGGATAATTTTTCTAATATGACTTTCTTATTTGAATCATGAGTTATGATACATAAATACTCATGATTTCCCTCATTCATTGTCTCAATATGATATCCATTTCGGCGAATATCTTTGAAACTCAACAAGTTCCTCAGGGACTTGGTAGATAATAGTGCATTATTTATTATAAATTTTGTTCCTCCAGGAAACAAAATTATAGCTCTTCTGGAGCCTTCTATCACATTGTCTGAGCCAATAATAGTATTAACACATTCTTCTTTTGGCACCAGATGGGTAAAATATATATCACTTTTGAGAATAGTGTGCGAACTTGCACTATCCGCAAGGCATACATCTTCATTATATATCCTTGCCATTTTCTTCAAAGACAAATAATAATAAAATGAGTAATATGCATAGTTAAATTGAATACTTGATTGAAATTATTTTTCTAAGAAATACTGTACATAAAAATAATGTCATATACTGAAATTTTATTTTAAAACTTGTCACATTTAATGATTTCAAAATTTATAAACACTAATATTTCATTATTTATATACATCATATTTGAAACTCAAATACATAGAAAATAATACTTAACAATAAGTTCTTTACATTATTTATTTACATGGATACTTAACAATCTCACATATTAAACTATTCCATCATTGATCAAATGACCAATATTTCCTTCAGGATCCTCAAAGAAATCAGATACATCATAATGAGTGGTGGAATTTTCAGCATCATTTGAAACAAAATTTGTTTCCTTTCCTTTGTCATCATTTTTCAAAGATGCTTGGTAAAGATCAACTAGGTGCCTTGGGGTACGACAGGTACGTAACCAATGGCCCTTTCTACCACAACAGAAGCATTTATCCTCAGTTGATTTACTTTGCCCAGAATTTCTTTCTTTATCCCACTTCTGGTGAGATCATCTCTTTTGAATATAATTTATTTTCCTTCCATAATTTTTCTTGTTATTAAAACCTTGCCATTTACCTCTTCTGGGGTAATTTGCCGCATTTACTTCAGGAAATGGGGCGGCGCCAGCTGGACGTGCTTCATGATTCTTTAAAAGTAATTTATTGTTGCGTTCAGCAACAAGAAGGCAAGAAATTAACTCAGAATATTTTTTAAAGCCTTTTTTCTCGATACTACTGCTGCAGGAGCACATTCGAGGCATGAAAGGTTGAGAAAGTTTTCTCCAACATATTAATATCAGATATCTTTTTTCCACATAATTTCATTCGTGAGGTGATTCGAAACATTGCAGAATTATATTCATTTATAGATTTAAAATCCTGCAGACACAAGTGCGTCCATTCATATCGGGCTTAAGGAAGTATCACCATTTTTTTATGATTATACCTTTCTTCAAGGTCTTTCCAAAGATCTGCGAGATCTTTTAATGTGAGATATTCATTTTTCAATCCTTCGTCAAGATGACGACGAAGAAAAATCATGGCTTTGGCTTTATCCTTCTAGGATGCATTATTTTCAACCTTAATGGTATCTCCAAGATCCATTGAATCAAGATGGATTTTAACATCAAGTATCCATGATAAATAATTGTTTCCAAATATATCAAAAGCATTATATTTAAGATGAAAGAGATTCGACATAATAAAAATTTGTTACATGAGTCTTCCTAATAATTTGATCAGAGTCTCGTGCTGATAACGTGTTGTAAAATAACTAAATAAATAAATAAATAAATAAGGAAGAGGTAATATAAAATAAGAAAGTATAATTAGATAGCAATATTCACCACAATTACTATCTCAATATAATAGAGATGATTAATATATTTACTAATATTATATATAAAGAGTAAGAGAGAGGAGTATTTGCCAATGAGTTATAGCTCAAATAGCATAGTCTCCACATACTCAATTAAGAGGTTGTGGGTTCGAGTCTCTTATCTTTGAAAAAAAAAAAGAGAGAGGGAAAATATAAGAGAGAGAGAGAGAGAGAGAGAGAGAAAATATACGAGAGATAGAACGTTGCTATTATTGATGCTTTGTAAAGAAAGAGAGAATAGTATTTATTATTAATTGTAGTGTATTTTCATTCAGAGGCTTAAGCCTCTATTTATATGTGTACATGATGACACATTTTTAAACTACATTTAATAGAGTCATTTTTGATAAACTAAACTTTATTGAAAATGGACATCCACATCAGTACTTATCACAACACCGTTAAATAAGTATACGACAGAATAAATTATATTATATCACAAAAGACAAACATAGTTTAATCCTCATTTAAAGAAGTTAGTGAAAGTCATTAACAAAAATTGTTAATATTAAAGATAAAGAAAAAAGAGATTAACAAAAAAAATTAGGATAAAAAAATTTAAAAAAATTAGTCATTAACAAAAATTGTTAATATTAAAAACGAAGAAAAAAGAGACCTATAAAAAAATTAGGATAAAAAGAACTTAAAAAAATTAGTGAAAATCATAAAAAAAAATTGTTAATATTTAAGACAAGAAAAAAGAGACCTACAAAAAAAAATTAAAATTAAAAAAAACTTTAAAAAATTAGTGGAAGTTATCAACAAAAATTATTAATATTAAAGACGAACAAAAAAGAGACCTACGAAAAAAATTAGGATAAAAAGAACTTAAAAAAGTTAATGAAGGTCATCAACAAAAATTGTTAATATTAAAGACGAAGAAAAAAGGAACCTAAAAAAATAGGATAAGAAAAACAACCTAAAACATAAAAGCATCCCGCTTATTTAAATATAGAGCAAAAAGAAAGAGACGTGACAACATAAACATCAATTCTCCTCATTAACTATTTGTTTGTTCGTATTCCTTAAGAAAGTTCAAGGAATCTTCCTTATGAAAACTACCAAGTAAACAGCAGGATACACCAGAACAAATATAAAATCACTTATTAAATGCTCTCTAACATTTATTCATAGATAGAGTGAAAACACGGATATAAGTAAAACAAACATCATGCGTATAAATTATCCATTTTTTGTGTGCAACTCGAATTAAACTCTAAAATAGTCTTTTGAGATTGGCATTGTGTATTAAAATCATTTTTGAGATTTTAATTGCACCAATTACATTCTTGAAATCGAAAAAAGTGCACCATATTAGTCTCGGACCCATTTTTCATTAATGACATGATGACGTGAACTGTAAGTGACACGTGTTACTTCATGATTTGGCCACGTGTAATGGTATAATGATGTGGTGACCAGTGACACGTGCATGCTGACGTGAATGATTGTGCCACGTGTCACAATGTTATTTGGTCACGTGTTCGTTTGTGCCACGTGTTCATTTGTGCCACGTGTCATAACAGTATTCGTCCACGTGTCATCCATTATGTCATCGTTATACATGCACTAAATTAGTCCCTCACTGGTCACCACATCATCATACCATTACAAGTGGCCAAATCATGAAGTGACATGTGTCACATACAGTTCACGTTATCATGCCATGTCATCACGTCGTTAATGGAAAATAGGTCAGGGACTAATATGGTGCATTTTTTTTAATCTCAGGAACGTAATTGATACAATTGGAATCTTAGGAACAATTTTAATACATGACGCCAATCTCAAGAACCATTTTGGGGTTTAACTCGTACAACTCTCTACTTAAATTTAAGAGAGTATAAAATTAATCTTATACTATTATATTCATTATTTTAAGCCTAAGCAATCATATTAGCTTTGACAATAATTTATAAAATAATACTATTATTGGTGAACCCTAATGTTTTCATCGCTAAGTTAACTACCATAAACGTAAATTAAGAATTAAGAAATAACTAAGAATTAAAATCGTAACTTGTGAGAAACAATGTGCTGAAAAAACTACAAATATACAAAGTAATGCCATTCTTATTAATATGTATATCCTATTCAATTTCTATAAATAAAAAAATAAAAAATCACTAATATTTTTTAATTCTTACAAAAAAAATTTAGTTAATTTACATAAAAAAAAAGGTAAAAGAATAGAGAAAAAAATTATAAACTGTTCTTAACGAACAAATCAACCAATTAACATGTCACATTGGCACGCTCCGTTAACTCAAGAGAGACCACCGATAAAAGAACTAACCAGTCTTACAAAATTAAAAAATTAAAGATTAAGAATCGAAAAAAAAAAATTTGTTGGAACTTCGTGATCTTTTAAAAGAAATTGTCAAAAACCGAGATGGATAGCCCAATGAAATGATGGTGAAATCCATTTTGCACGTGGTCTAGATGATTTGGGCCATGCAAATTTTTGTCCAACTTTAGAGAGATGCATATTCTTGGAAATAAGATAATTTTGATATTTTTTTTAGTTACTTAGAGTATCTATTAACCCGACAGATTAAAGACTAATCCATCACAGATCTAATCTCTATTTAATAGATAATTTTGATATTTATTTATATAAAAAAAGCCATAAAAAATGTTAACACAAAAAACATCTTGCCCATATTCGAAATTCAATTCTGCTAGGTAGACAACGAGATTGTAAACAATGTGAATAACGGGATGCACCCGCAGGTCCAATGACACATTTACTTATTTTCACCTTTAACTATCCTAAATCCTAGTTTCACCACAATCATTCCATCGCCGCAGCCCCTTTGACGACGCTCATTGCTGCCTCTCCTGTGACGTCGCTCACTATTGCCGGCATGAAGCTTTTTAGCGCCGCATTCACTTGCTGTCACTGCAACGAAGCCACCTTCTCCTTTTTCGTTCTGCCACTGCCTCGACGCACCTTTGTCCAGCGTCCTCCCCAACGCCGCGTCCCTCCCCGGTGTGGTCGCTGCCACAGCCTCGAACCAGTGCCAATCATCCTCCCTACCGCGTATCTTTAATGGTCAAGTCTGACCAGGTCCATCACTGCTGATAAACCATTATTTTATGGTTTATTTTATATTGAATTGAGTGGATTTTGTCAAGTATTCTCATACTTATCCATATAAATTGCATGTTTTTAAGTTTCCTTCCTAATTTTATGCTATGATTGAAAACATGCTTCTTTGGCCTTAAAATTGCTAATTTTTAATCTTCTCTTATTACCATTAGATGTTGTTATATATGTGTTAAGTGTTTTCAGGTTTTATAGAGCAAGAATGACTTAGAGGATGGAAAGGAAGCATGCCAAAGTGGAAGGAACACAAGAAATTGAGGGTTTGAGAAGCAAGAGTGACGCGCAAGCGTGACCGACGCTCACGCGTCACTGTCTATTTTTGGCCATCCACGCGTACGCGTCCCTCCTTTCTACTGCACACCACGCGTACGCGTGGGCGACGCATCCGCATCGCATCCCTGTCTGTTATTTCTTTCTTATTTCTTCTTCTTTCTTTCTTCCTTTCTTCTTCTTCCCTCCTCCCATTTCTTTTCTTCCCTTTCTATCTTCCTCTTATCCCTCTTTTCAAAATTTCACTTTTATTTTTTTTCTCATCTTTCATTCTCCTTTGTTTATTACATTTGTAAACTTTCATCCATTGCATTTTTACTTTATACTTGTTCTTATTTTCTTTTCTATTTTTGATATCTTAATATTGTTGTTGAATTTTCTCACTCGACTGTTGAATAATTCTTGAATCATTTTGAGTACTTCTTGACTTGTTTGATATTTAGCTGACATACCGTTAGTTTATATTGCTTTCTCACTCACATGTTGTAGCTACCATGTAATTGAGAACATCACTCTTATTTGGCATTAGCCCACCCATATTTTATTTGTTTTCATATCTTTGTTTGTGGGATATTCTTCTTCCTTTTTCTCTCTTTTCAGGCTGGCCACCAAAAGGAGAACGGAAAATATTTCAAAAGAGCGAACAACAAATCCTTCCGCACAATCCTTTGAAGAAACTCATCAGTTGTAGCAGCCCAACTTTCCGTACCCACCTTGTTCATCTTTGCATGCATCGAGGACGGTGCAATCTTTAAGTGTGGGGAGGTCGATACCGACTTCCGTGGGTAACAATTCCATTTCTCAATACTAATTCTTAATTTTCTTTATTAGTGAGTTGTTGCATTGCATGATAGATTGCATATGTAGTTAGTTGCTTGCATTTAGGTACTACTTGGTTGAAGTAATAATTTCTTTTCCAAGAAACTATTTTAAGGCACTTCACTAATTTGAATTAAAATCTTTGAATTTGCTTGAAGAAATTTATTTTTGGAACATGGTTTTAGAGCTCGAACACACAAACCCAGTGAGATTTTTGAACCTATTTGATTGATTGTATCTTATCAACCAATATTTTGATTCGGTGTGTGTTGTTCTCTCTAAAATTGTGATATTTGTCTTGCTTGACTCTATATTTTCATTGTTTGATGTATGCATGCACTTATGTGATTGAGGCCTTTATTTCACTAAGCTCACGTTCCCATATGGCCTTACCCTTTCATTATCCTTTGCAAACCAATGTTGAGCCTATTTTATCCCATTTGTTCTTTATTGTGGCACATCACTGATTCTAAGTGGAAAATAATAAATGTCTTGAATTCGAGTACTTGGTTAGCTTAGACTAGTGAGAGTGTACATGAATTAAGTGTGGGGAAGTTGGGTTTGGAAATATTTGGTTTGGGAATTGGGTATTGTATATTTTTGTGAAAATGTGAAAAAGATAGTTGAGCACATATTCTACATCCAATACCTTAATCATATGCATTGAGAAAAATAAGAAAAATAAAAAAAAAGAAAGAAAAACAATAATAAAAATGGGACAAAATGCCCCCAAAGTAAATGGTGGTAGCAATGCATGAGTTGTACTCAAATTCAGATGCATGAATATGTGGAAAATATAGTTAATGGGTAGTTAGATTTTATATTCTGATTACATGAATTGTCTGAAGTTAGGTGGGAAGTTTAGGTTAATCAATGATTCAGATTTTAGTCCACTTGACCAAATACAATCATACATTGACCTAACCCCATTACAACCCTTAAAGGACCTCTTGATATGTGTATTCGTGCATTAAACTTTTGTTGATTGGTAGAAGAATAGCAAGCCTTAGAAAGCAAGATTAGTAGAGAATTGAGAGAATCGAACCTCAAACACTTGAGTGATTAGAGTGTATACACTTCCGGTGAGGGTTCGATGCTCGATTCTTTGTTCCCGGCTTTCACGAGCTCTTTTCTTGCAAGTATACTTGTACTTTATTTTGAGATTTGAATTAGTGGAATCCAGTTCATATTTGTTCTTGAAAGATTTATTTACTTTTAACCAAGTAGGTAGAAGCATTTTTGCATGTAGTTGCATTCATATAGATAGGTTGCATTTAATAAGTCCTACCATCCCTCTTCATTCTTTTGGTTCCTGTGAGCTTAGCATGAGGACATGCTAATGTTTAAGTGTGGAGAAATTGATAAACCACTATTTTATGATTTATTTTGTATTGAATTGAGTGGATTTTGTCAAGTATTCTCACACTTATCCATATAAATTGCATGTTTTTAAGTTTCCTTTCTAATTTTGTGCTATGATTGAAAATATGCTTCTTTGGCCTTAAAATTGCTAATTTGTAATCTTCTCTTATTACCATTCGATGTCGTGATATGTGTGTTAAGTGTTTTCAGATTTTATAGGGCAGGAATGACTTAGAGGATGGAAAGGAAGCATGCCAAAGTGGAAGGAACACAAGAAATTGAGAGTTTGACAAGCTGGAGCCGACGCGCACGCATGGACAACACATACGCGTGACTGGCGCAGCAGACAAATGACGCACATGCGTGGATGACGCGTACGCGTGGCCAATTCAATATCCATCAATGCGTACGCGTGACAAGCATCACATGCCTCAGTTACGAGAAAATGTTAGGGGGCGATATATGGGCTGCTTTTGACCCAGTTTCAGTCCCGAAAATGAGGACAATAGGTTGCAGAGTGAAGCTGGAAGGGGATTCACCATTCACTTTTCATTCATACATACTTTAGGTTTTAGATGTAGAATTCTAGATAGAGAAGCTCTCTCCTCTCTCTAGGTTTAGGGTTTCTTTTTCCAATTTCTCTTTAGATTTAGGTTTCAGTCTTATTTTAATTTAGTTTTCTCTTACTTTTATTTGTTCTAGCACTTGAGTTATCTACTTCCCTTATTGATCCCTTTATTTTGCTAATTTAGTTTATGAGTTCATGTGTTACTCTCAATTTTCATTAATGCAATTTATGTGTCATATTTCTTATTGTTCAATTGCTTTGTTATTGTTCTTTCTTTGCTCTGGTTAGTCTTAGAATTTCCTATGTCTTGTCAATTTTCTATGTTTTTATTTTATGCCTTCAAGTGTTTGATAAAATGTTTGGGTGGATTTTAATTTATATTTTTATGTTCTTGACTTAGATTGATTAATTAGAGAATCTTGAGTTATCAAAATTCTTTTGTTGATTGGTGATTGAAAGTTTCTAGTTGGCTTGAGCCTCACTAAAATCTAGTCTTTGATTAGGACTTGTGAACTTAAGTCGATTTTGCTCGCTTGACTTTCCTTCATTTGTTAGAGGATAACTAAGTGAAAGCAATTTATATTTACCATCACAATTGACGATGATAATGAGGATAGGACTTCTAATTCTCTTTCCTTGGTAAGAGCTTTCTTAGTTATTAGTTTATTTTCTTGCCATTTTACTTTCTTGTTTCTTATTACAAAACCCAAAAATATATTTTTTCATAGCCAATAATAAACTACACTTCCCTGCAATTCCTTTGAGAGACGACCTAAAGTTTAAATATTTCGGTTAATTTTATTGGGCTTGCTTAAGTGACAAAGAATTTAAACGTTGATTGAGGATTGCTTGTCGGTTTAGAACTATACTTGCAACGCGACATTTTTGTGAAATTCTTTACCGACAATTTTTCTCCGTCAACTGCGCCACCACCCTCCCTACCATGAGTCTCCTATGTTTTTTATCGCATTCGCACCTGTTTATTTTTTCAAACCATATATTGGAGGGAGAAGAAATTGGAGATTTTCTTTGAGTGGTGTTTAATAATGAACATCCACATCTTAATGAAAAGAACCATCTGCATACATAGTAAAATGAACATCCTGCGAAACATGTGCATGCAGAATCAAGCAAATCAATTAAAATATCAACAGTATACCCAAATAAACATCCACTTTAGAATGAAAAGAACCATTCACATACATAGTAAAATAAACATCTGACTTGGTTGATAAGAAATAAGTAACGAGACAGCAGCTGTGGGGGGCACCAGGGTCGCGATACAGCAGCGACGACGGTGGCACAGGATTGATTATGATTAAACCTAATTAATTCAAAATTATGATTAAACCTAATTAATTCAAAATTTGATTTTTAAAACTAAAATTAAATTTTCTTTTATTATGAGTAAACCTAATTAATTCAAAATTTAATTTTTAAAATTAGCATTTCTTTTTTAACCTATTATTTACGTTGTTCAGAAAAAGCGTTGTTCTCCTATACTTTTTCTTCAAAAATTTCACCCAGCAGTCCATACGGAGGCATTACCTCAAAACCCAGGCCATATTCAAATCCCCCCTCCCATTTCACTCTTAATTTATTTCTTTGTTAAAATAAAACCCTAGATGAGCCTCTGTAATTCACAGCCAAATTGTAGTCGCCCACCGTGCTCCGCCGATCTTCGCACCAAGCCTTGCTGTTGTTGAGTTTCATTCTCGAAACGTACTCCCCAGGTGGAATAGTTAATGTGTTAGTTACAACATTGCACGGGTCGATACACGCAACACCGAGTATCCGTCGTTTACAGCTAGGACTACTAGAGTATCTAATTCCATTCGCTCCTTTAGCTTTTAATTCAAAATTATGATTAAATCTAATTAATTCAAAATTTGATTTTTAAAACTAAAATTAACTTTTCTTTTATTATGATTAAACCTAATTAATTCAAAATTTAATTTTTAAAATTAACATTTCTTTTTTAACCTATTGTTTACATTGTTCAGAAAAAACGTTGTTCGCCTATATTTTTTCTTCAAAAATTTCACCCAGCAGCCCATACGGAGGCATTACATCAAAATCCAGGCCATATTCAAATCCCCTCCCCCTCACCCCCTCCCCCTCCATTTCACTCTTCATTTATTTCTTTGTAAAAATAAAATCCTACCTCAGCCTCCTCTGTAATTCACAGCCAAACTGCAGCCACCCACCGTGCTCCACCGATCTTTGCGCCAAGCCTTGCTGTTGAGTTTTATTCTTGTAAACGTACTTTCCAGGTGGAATAGTTAACGCGTTAGCTACAGCATTGCACGAGTCGATACACGCAATCCCGAGTATCCATCGTTTACGGCTAAGACTACTAGGGTATCTAATTCCATTCGTTCCCTTAGCTTTCGTCTCTTAGTGTCAGTGTCAGCCCAGCAGATGCTTTCGTCGTTGGTGTTCTTTCCAATCTTTACGCATTTCACCACTCCACCGAAAATTCCCTCTTCCCCTATGTACTCACCGTGTCCCTCTTTGCTGCTTCTCACCGCGACCTGCCATGCATGTAATCCATAATTCTAAAAACTGGACCGGATCGATTAGTCAAACCGTGAACTGGCAGCATTAACGATCCAGTTAATCATGTAAAATCGCTAATTAAAAAACCGTTAATAAACCATTGAATCAGTCTGAAAACTGATCGGTTGAAGTGAAATTGAAACCAATCGTTTTAATGAAACTACGTCGTTTTGAACTTTACCAAAAAAAAAAAAAATTATTTTTGGTTCACGCACGCGTGACCTTCCTTCCCCTTCCGTTTAGTCTTCACTCCAAACACTTAACAGCTTCTCCCCAAATCAGAAGGAAGTTGAAACATGAAACCCTAGCTTCTCCACCACCGCCTCAAGGACTGCCGCCGTCCGTCGCGCTCAGGCACTACCATCGTCGTCTGGTCGTTCGTGCTTCTTCCTCCTTCAAGAATCGCAGCTTCTTCCTCGAGCTCGGCGCGTCAGTCCCTGGTCTTCATCTGCTCCGTCGCGCGCTCAGGCACCACCGTCTTTGTCTGGTCGTCGTGCTCGAAGTCCCCAACCCACCAATTGCAGCTTCTTCCTCGAGCTCGGCGTCTTTGAGTCTGCTCTTCATTTGCTCAGCCGCAGGTTCTTCCAACCTACCACCGTCTTCTGCGTTTTTTGTTTATGCCCTGTTCAATGATTATTTGATTACTGATTATTTGAATGTTTTTGTTTTAATATTTTATTGAACGATTATTTGATTACCGATGAGCTCTGGTTCTGCTGTGTTGTGATTTTTTATTGAATGAGCTCTGGTTCTGCTGTGTTGCTGTTTTGTGTCTTCTTTATTTTTTATTGAATAGTTATTTTACTGATTATTTATTATTGAAGGTCTTGTGATAATTGATTATTGAATGTCTTTTGATTATTGATTATGATTAGTGATGTGCTGCTGGTTTTGCTGTGTTGTGTTTTCCTGTTTTGTGATTTCCAAACTAGTCATACAAAGAAACTGTTCAGCGGATTTGTTCATCTGCTCGAGTGAAATTCACACAACCGCATGCAAGTTACTACATAAGCTTATAATTATACAAATCATATACTAACTAGTTCTTAAGCATTTCTACGAATTCTACCAGCAGCATACAAGAAATAAGCATCACCAAACGCATCGATAGGTGACATGCATCTGAGTGATATCACCACTGTAAGTTATCTTAACTACTTGCCCTTTCTCTAGTCCATAGTATCTTGCAATTGCATTTGTTTGTAGAATGCGGGGTAGCTGACAACAACAAAGCTTCAAATCAGAATAATATAATAGTGTCTTGTAATGTGAACAATAATTCTGACTCTAAGATGGTCACAATAAAATTTTATGCACAAAAAACATGTAATGTGACACTGTAATGCACCATTTAAATTGGACATATTGTTTGTGCCATAAATCATATTTTTTCAATACATTTCAGGCTGATGTTGAAGAAATTGTGCTTAGACTGTGATTGATAGAAGAAGAAAATATGAACTTATAATTGATTGAATATGAATCTAAATTCAATGACTTTTCACTTAAGTAGTTGTTACGTTTATCATTTAAATTCAATGAATTGTTGATTTTATTATTTCATTTAGGTCATTGAATTGTTCTAAAAAATTTTGTTTCGTCCTTGAGCCATTGTGCTTGTTTTCATGGGATCAGAATTTTTTAGTCTTATTATTTCTTGATTGCATCTATAGGTCCTAATGGTTATGTTTGGTGGCTGGAAAGTTTGCCTATGCTTTGTATGTTGCAGCAGTGAAAGCTAAGTCGCTGCTCTTCTCTTCTGCCGCCAGTCTGCTCCGCCTCCTCGTCGCCAGTTTGCTACCTTATGCTTCTGGTTCTTCTGCAGGGTGAGAAATTCACTGAATTGCGTCTCCCTCTTGTTTCATGTGAATGTAATCATGTTTGCTTATATCATTTTGATTTTTTGACAACACATGTATAACTATTACTAACTTATTACTGCTGCTGATTTTGCAATTTCATGAGTGCTTAACATTTAAAATTTGTTTATATGATATTTGATCTTCATGTTGACTAGTGTATACTGTATAGTGTAATATGTATTTAATAATTAGAGAGAGAAATCGTAGAATTTACTTCTGACACCATATTGAAACTAGAGATGGATTGAATGAAATGATTCGTTACGAAATGAATATGACAGCTGGGTGGATAACAGAAAATAACTAACTTAACTGGTTTCTAACTAACTCCAGCTGTTGACTAACTGATCAATCAATTAACTAACTCGCTAATGTAATCCATAACATTTTGTTCATTTCATATCATGTGAAGCCATGAGCTAATATTCTATGTTCTTATCCAGAATTTGGTATTGCATTTCGAGGTTGAAGCAGTATATCCGAACGAGTAAAGAGATTTCTTGAATTCCAATGGCAGCTTCGGCAAAACCTCAAACAATTCACAATTGCACTTCTGATGGAGGATGGACAGTTGTTTTACCCCGTCGTGGCAGACAAAGAAGTAAAGCTACCAAAGTTGGAGTTTCAGAAGAAAAACAAGAACCATGGGCTCCAACGGATTCTCAGACTGATCCAAGCCGAGAAACATCAATGATGCAGAAGATGGAAAGATGTATAAATAGGGTTGGGAGCTCCGAGTTCTATAGTACTATGAGATGTCAAATCCAAACATCACTTTCTGATTATGTCCATAGGGTGTTAGGCTCAGAGACAAAGATGGAAATGGTCATTTATGGTATTGGCAGCATCGAATCGTACGAGCCCCCTCGATTGCAACTTAGCCTTGCAATATTGATGAGAAGAGATTTCAGTTGGATCGGAAACATAGAGGTGTATGATCCTGTTCTATCTCTATCTGAGTCTCGGGTTATAGAATCCCTCGGTTGTTCTGTCATGTCAGTAAATGAGCATGGGAGGCGAGAGGCACAAAAACCGACTATGTTCTTCATGCCTCATTGCGAGGCAGAGTTATATAATAACTTGTTGCAGGCAAATTGGAAACTGAATCTATTAAGAAACATGGTATTGTTTGGTAACAGCTTTGAAACATACAAGGAGCATGCTTCATTGTGTAAGAATTCACGTGTTAACTCAATGGAGCATATTTTGTCTGTTCGTAGGTTCACAACAGAGTTTAGAATCAAAACAGTTTCAGATGATTATTATAATGCATTTCATGATTCTAGTTGGCATTTTTTTAGCCCTGTCCTGGAGACTGAGCTGCAACTTTCAGATTCTTGATGGTGTATTTTTTTACCACCCGCAATAGTGATTAATTAAGATGTTGCACTTATATGTCCTTTATTTCAAATAGAATGGCACGCAAACACCCTATGCACAATATTAGAACTCTACACAATATATCAATGAAAACAACAGCAACAAATGTGATGGAAAACTGAAAATCCATACCAAAATTTCACGTCGAAAAATATTCCTCACTATGAGAGGTAAAAAAACCACAGGATGATAAAATGTTCCATTATAACCAAATCAAACATACAAAGTGTTTGAAAATATGCAATAATTGAGCATAGCAATACAGCTCTTTTGGATTATCAACTAGCCACCAACAATAGTCCAAAGACATCAAGAAGTTGAAAAAAATAGAGTTCAAGAAATATTTGTTCCTTCTCTCAACTAAACCTGTCACCTAAATAATTTTCAATTAGCAGTAGATGTAGGCTTAACTATAGTTAGTTAGTCACTTCAGCGTATACCAATCAAAATAAAAATTAGTTTAGTTTAGTTTATTAATTATTTAATGTGGCTGTAATTAATTGTAGCAGGAGCATATAAGGTATGACCACCCAGTGGCAGTGCTTGAAGTAAATTTTTGGGGAGCCAACAATAATTTAAAAAAATATATATAGCCCGAATGATATATATTAAAAATTACAATATATACTTATTAAATATTTTAATGTTTTTTTACTAGCAACAAAAAATTTAATTAAAGAACTAAGAAAATATAAAATAATATTAAATTAAATAAATAAAAAGTTATTCAACTTCTTAAAATAATAAAAAAATTATAATTAAAACTTGAAAGATTGACACTTTGGATATAATAGTATCAATAATGATTGAATATCTTAATTTTTGTGTAAAAAAATTAATTTTTAAAAAATAAAACATAAAATAATATTAAATTAAATTGATAAAAAAATTAGACAATTAAAAAAAGTCTATTAGTCGAACTTACTAAGTTTAAACTAAAAGACTATTAAGTAAATGACTAATTAATGTTATGTACAAAGCTGATTTCTCAATTAGTTTAAAAGTTATAAATGACTATTAGTATTTCCTCAACTAATTAGGGTGTGTTTGGGTTCACATTGAAGAAGAGAGAAGTCCGTTTGAGTGTCTTGAACGTCCCATTTTTATGTTTGGCAATTTGTTGGAACAACCCAGAAGCAACCCAGAAGTGCTTTTACCTTTGAACGTACGCACGTGAAGCTAAAATTTCTAGCTTCTGCCTTCACGTTGAGAAAGTTGATTACCGTTAAAGGAATTAAGTGAAAAATTTATTCCTTTTCTACCAACCCTACCCTCCATTCTCTTCTATAAAAAAGATGTAAGTAACCATAACTTTCACAGTAGTTCTTTGTTCATTTATTGTGTATATTCTTTGTTTTGAATTTTTTTTTCTATCAAAATTTTTCAAAATTTTTCAGATCTGTTTTAATCACTGCCAAGGTAAAAAATTTAATTTTTTTTTTATTATTTTTAGTACTGTCTTTCATATTTTGATTTTTATATTTTTATTGTATTTTTTATTTATACGATAAATTTTTTTATATTATTTTTTTAGTGTTCTATTATATTTTTATTGTACTTTTTTATTCATATGACAACTATTGTTGATATAAATTCTTATTTTTATTAATTTTTATGATATTTTTATTATTTTTTGTTTATATAAATTCTTTTTTTCTATTCTTTATTGTACTATATTTATGTTGTGTATAAAATTTTTAATTTTTAATTTTATTTTATTCATATGAATTTTATCTACTTTTTATTGTAATTTTTTTTGTTCATATGATACATGTTGTTGGTTGTAGTTATTATATAATTTTTTATTTTTTTTATTTTTATTGTATTTTTTACTGTATTTTATTTTAGTTTTTATTATATACTAATTATAAGTAACAAAAGAGTCATGAATAATAAAAATGTATATTCCAAAATGATATAAAGTAAAGAGTAATAACGTACTAAAAAGATTATAGAACATTTTCTTTTTGTTTAACATTATAGAATGTATAGTATGTATTCTCTTTTATAATTTTATTTTTTATTGTATTTTTTTTCAAAGATATATATTATTTTATTATTATAAAATAATAATGTTTATTTATATGATAAATATTTTTATTATAAAATGAATTACTAAGATCTATTCAAATATCTAAAGTAAAATGATAGGATAATATAAAAAATTATTTAAATTGATGTCTTTTTTAGTAATTTTTCTTCTAAAAGTGATTTTGAGTAGCATAATCCAAACAACATTTATTTTACTATAATCCATTTTAATATAAAGATTGCCAAACATAAATCACGTTAACACAAACTTACTTTTCATCAAAATCAAGTTTGCAAAATTAATTCTATGCAAACTTTCCTGTAATTCAAACACACACTTAGTCGTAAAACTCCTATTTTGAAACTGGCATTCAGAAGAAGAAAAAAAGATGTGTGCCAAATAAAATTGAACCATAAAGTCTTTAGATCGAAACGAGCACTCAGGAGAAGAAAAACCAAAAAAATGTGAATGAATGGTGTACCTAACCGATATCCTCGGCAATATCTCCCATTATCTTCGGCAACCAAAACTGCATAACCGAGAATAAATCCAGTAATTCAAATGAGGCCGAGATCTGGGGATAACGTAACTTCCAACTCAAACCGTACTCAGGGCACAGCCTATTTAATCAGGCGAACTTAACTCGCCTAAAGAGGAACACAATCTCTACCTACTACTTTATTCTTCACCCCTTATCTTCTTAAACGTTATTTTTTGTGAGCTTATTATTCTGGCAACTGACTTGAGCGTCGGAGTCCTTTTTTGCAGGGTCCACACCGAGGCTAAGGTTCACAGGAGAGCGCTTCCGAGTCGTATCTCAGTCGTTACACCGATCATACCTCGGAGGCATATTCTGGACGGAACAATTGGCGCCCACCGTGGGGCCCGATTTTTTCTTCACTTTAGAATATAACCCACACATACCTTGTGCTCTACCTTATTTTTTCAGGAACTGAAGCATGACGGACCAATCGGGCACCCATCAACAAGCTGGTCTCGACCTCGTCGCTGCGAACGCGGCACTACTGGCAGAGAATCAGCGAATGGCCGAACTATTGGCGACCTTGCAAAACAAAGGTGAAAGGAAAAATGTCGACAAGGAAGTGAACACTGATCAGCAAAACGAACACCAGTCAGAATCCAATGACAAAACAGAGGAGAAAACCCCGAAGACCGGAAGGAGACGAGCTAACCCCTTCTCTGAGGAAATCATGAGTTTCAAAATGCCTCAGAACTTCACGCTTCCTATGACACTGGTACCTTACAAAGGGATCGGAGATCCTAAGATTCATGTGACCAAATTTGAGTCCATGATGTTCCTCAATAGCGATTCCGATCCCATATTATGTCGTTCTTTCCCCACCTTTTTAGACGGTGCTGCGCTGTTGTGGTTTTCCAATTTGCCTGCAGGTTCAATAACAAGTTTCGACGACTTCTCCAAACTCTTCATCAATCAGTTCGCGGCTTCCAAGATTTATGTAAGAGACTCAGACTATCTCAGTACCATCAGACAAGGACCGCACGAGAGCCTGCGGGACTATATGACTCGCTTCACAACGGCAGCCATGGAGATCCCCGACCTTAACCCAGAAGTTCAATTACACGCCATAAAGAGTGGCCTGCGCCCAGGAAAATTTCAAGAAGCAATTGCGGTTGCAAAGCCGAGAACACTAGAGGAGTTTCGGGAGAAAGCGACCAGACAAATCGAGATAGAGGAACTACGAGAAACTCGGAAGGGTGAGAGGCAGCCGAACAAAAGAGACGAAGATAGGACAAACACCAGAGATTCAAAGAAGCCCTTCAGGCTGACACCCAAATACGACTCCTACACCAGATTCAACACCAAGAGGGAAGACATCATTAAGGAGATACTACATAACAAGTTGATAAAGCCGCCGAGCAGAGCCGGCTCATATCAGGACCAGCGCTATGTGGACAAGTCCAAATACTGCGCTTTTCACCAGAAGTTCGGCCACACAACCGACGAATGCGTGGTCGCAAAGGACCTCCTGGAAAGACTAGCGAGACAGGGACACCTAGACAAATACATCAGCGGCAAAGCAAGGGGTACCTCCGACGACCCTGATAATCGGCACCAGGAGCGAAAGCAGCCGACCTTGGATAAAACCAGAACCCTACCCCCACCAACGAGGGGGGTCATCAACTGCATCTCTGGGGGGTTCGCAAGTGGAGGCAACACTAGTTCGGCGCGAAAACGACGATACAGGGATATGCTAACACTGCAGCGAACGACCGAGATATCGACGGCCAATCCGAATATACCTAACATATATTTCAAACAAACAGACTGTCAAACCCACTCCGATAATCTGGATGACCCCGTCGTAATCTCTATCCAAGCAGGGGACCTCCTCGTTAGAAAAGCCCTCCTCGACCCCGGCAGTAGCGCCGACGTCCTTTTTTATTCAACCTTCAAGAAAATGAAACTCAGCGAACGATCCCTTCTACCCTCTTCAGGAGAGCTGGTCGGATTCTCAGGGGAACGAGTGTCAATCCTCGGCAGCATCTGGTTAAAGACGACCTTAGGCGAACATCCAATGAGCAAAACTAAGGACGTGCAGTTCCTCGTAGTAGATTGCATTAGCCCATACAATATTATTTTGGGTAGACCCTTTTTAAACTCTTTTGGCGCCATCGTTTCCACACTGCACCTATGTGTCAAATTTCAGGTACAGGAGGAGCAGATAGCCACCATACACTCCGACCACATTGAAGCTCGCCGATGTTACAATGAGAGCTTAAAGATCAGGACAGATACCCGACCAAACCCCGAACCAACCAAAGGCACATACAACATCGCCAACATATCGGGCGTTGCCGAGCTCGATCCACGAGGAGATCTCCATGACAAACCAACACCAACAGACGAACTAGAAAAGGTACAATTAGATAACAATGTTAACCATTACACTCACATCAGTTCTTCCCTCCTTTCAGGAACAAAACAAAAGATAACAAGCCTACTTCGGCGAAATGCCGACCTGTTCGCTTGGACACCAGCAGATATGCCCGGCATAGATCCAAACCTCATCTGCCACAAGCTGCAAATCAATCCGAATGCACGACCCGTCTCCCAGAAGAAAAGAAACATGGGAGACGAGAAGCGTGCAGCATGCCTTGAGGAAACACAGAAGCTCCTCCAAGCAGAATTCATAGAAGAGCTCCGATTCACTACATGGTTATCAAACGTAGTTATGGTAAGAAAGGCCTCAGGTAAGTGGCGCATGTGTGTAGATTTCACTAACCTAAACAAAGCATGCCCCAAGGATGCCTATCCACTCCCATGCATAGATAAATTGGTAGACAATGCATCAGGATATCCTATTTTAAGTTTTTTAGATGCATATTCTGGTTACAATCAAATATTAATGCATCCAAAAGATAAGGATAAAACAGCTTTCATAACTGAACTAGGAAATTACTGTTATACTGTTATGCCTTTTGGCCTCAAGAATGCAGGGGCTACCTATCAACGCCTCATGGACAAAGTCTTCAGCAAACAAATAGGGAGAAATCTAGAGGTATATGTTGACGACATGGTCGTCAAAACCCAAAAAGAAACCACCCATGATACCGACCTAGAAGAAGTGTTCGGTCAGCTGAGGAAACATAACATGCGACTCAACCCGGACAAGTGCGCTTTCGGGGTGAAGGGTGGAAAGTTCCTAGGCTTCATGCTGACGTCAAGAGGCATCGAGGCAAACCCGGAGAAGTGTGAAGCGATCATTAACATGAGACCTCCCCGAACAATAAAGGAAGTCCAGATACTAAATGGAAGGCTGGCCGCACTCTCCCGATTCCTACCAAATGTATCAACACATTCCCAACATTTCTTCAACATACTGAAGAAACAAACAAAGTTCAACTGGAACACAGAGTGTGAAACTGCTTTTCAGAAATTAAAGGCCATAATCTCGTCCCCTCCGACCTTACAAAAGCCAAATCACGAAAAGCCACTACTATTATACTTGTCAGTCTCACCAAAAGCCATCAGTTTAGTACTCGTCACAGAGATAGAGGATAAGCAGGAACCAGTCTACTTCGTCAGTAAAACATTGCAAAATGCCGAGCTCAGATATCCACCAATGGAGAAGCTGGCATATGCACTTATACTCACAGCAAGAAGATTAAGACAGTACTTCCAGAGCAACAAGGTCATCGTCAGAACAAATCAACCCTTGCGACAAATTCTCACTCGACCCGAGGTCTCAGGACGACTAACCAAATGGTCTATAGAATTATCTGAATTTGACATAGTATACGAGCCGAGGACAACGTTGAAGGCACAGTTTTTAGCAGATTTTGTAGCCGAGTTAACAGAGCAGGAGGATCACGCACACACATGGGAGCTCTATGTAGATGGAGCCTCAAACTCAGAAGGATCGGGAGCAGGAGTGTACTTGACAAACAGCTCGGACCTCCAAACAGAGCAGTCAATCAAATTCTTATTTCAAACAAGCAACAATCAAGCCGAGTACGAAGCCCTACTAGCCGGCCTCCAACTCGCACAATCCCTAAACATAACACACCTACAAATATACTGCGACTCACAACTGGTAGTACAACAGGTAACCGGGAACTTTCAGGTAAAAGACCAACTGCTAGAAAAATATCACGCGTTGGTAAGGGAACTCATATCTCATTTTACTTCCATACAAATCACACACATAGCTCGGGAACAAAACACCCGAGCAGATGCTTTATCAAAACTAGCAACAACCAGGAAAAATATGCATGATTCCGTCATATCTCAGCTAACCCTTGCAGAACCAAGTTTTGGCAAAACAATCTTTTCTATCACACAGGAACAAGACTGGCGAACACCATACAAGCAATTTCTACAAACAGGAACCATACCAACAACCATAAAAGACGAACGAACCTTTAAAAGGCGAGCAGCATCTTTCACACTGATTGGAACCGAGTTATACAAAAGAGGATTCTCCCAACCACTACTGAGATGTCTAAGCACGGACGAAGCTAAGCTGGCCATGGATGAAACCCATGAAGGAGTGTGCGGCAACCATATAGGTGGGATCAGCCTGGCATCGAAAGTCGCCAGAGCAGGCTATTATTGGCCAACAATGAAGAACGATTGTGTCGAAAAAGTGAAAAGATGTGACAGATGCCAAAAGCATGGACCATTAACTCACAACCCAGCCGAGAACCTGCACACCTCGGAGGTAAGCTGGCCGTTTTATAAATGGGGGCTTGACATTCTTGGCCCATTCCCCAAAGCTCCAGGACAGGTAAAATATTTACTTGTAGCAATTGATTATTTTTCGAAATGGATAGAAGCCATACCACTAGCTAAAATAGGAGCCGACAAAGTCCGAGCTTTTCTGTGGAAAAACATCATTTGTCGTTTCGGTATACCACATGCCATTATAACTGACAATGGTCGGCAGTTCACCGATCAAAGCTTGGCAGGATTTTTGCAGGGTTTCGAGATCAAGCATCATTTCTCATCAGTAGAACACCCACAAACAAACGGACTTGCCGAAGCAGCTAATAAGATAATTCTTATGGCACTCAAGAAAAAACTCGGCGAAGCCAAAGGAGAATGGGCAGAGCTGATCCCAGAAATACTATGGGGTTACAACACAACAACACAAACAACCACCAAGGAAACACCTTACCGACTCGTTTATGGCGCCGACGCAATGATTCCAGTCGAGGTCGCCCTAACATCGGCAAGAACAACAACAACAACCTCGGCAACAAACAATGATAAAGCCAGACAAATGGAGCTAGACACAATAGAGGAAGACAGACACAAGGCCGAGATAAGACACAAGGCAATGCAAAGCATAATAAGAAAGAAATACAACAAGAAAGTCAAACTCAGGTCCTTCGTAGAACAGGACCTCGTCCTAAGACGAACAGAGGAGGCGAGGAAACCACAAACACATGGAAAGCTCGCCGCAACATGGGAAGGTCCTTACAGAATAACAAGAGTGCTCGGCAAAGGAGCATACAAACTTCAAACACTACAAGGGAACGACGTCCCTGGAATATGGAATGTATCATCTCTACGATCATATTTTTCATAAACAGATATGGAAACGGGGAGACACTCTTTTTCCTACTCACAAGGTTTTTTCCCGAAAACAAGGATTTTTTCTTGGAGAGGTTTTAATGAGGTCCCCCACCCCATATCATTCATGTACTATAATAGTCAAACACATGTTTCCTAATCAGAATATCAACATTATCATAAATACCACGCTAAAAGTGTCAATCCCAAAACAATGTGCGCACATCTACAATCAAAATACCAAACCCCTTAAGCGGGTACAAAATACCTACCTCAAAATTCAACAAAATAAATTACAAAGCAGTTTTCTAGTCTGCTCCTTTCTCCACCGACTCACTATCACCCTGATTCTCAGGCAGAGTACCATCATCCACCAAACGACCATCACTCACAATTTTTGTCACGTCCAATAAATTCACATCAGCATCCGGGGCGACGACACCAATCTGAGCAACCGCCCGATCAAAACCCAGAGTAAAAGCAGTCAAAACCTCCTCTTCAAGCTCGGCAACTCTCGCTTTCAACCCCACAAGCTCGGCAACATTCGCCTCTAAATCACCCTTCAGCTTAACAACTTCGACTTCAGATGCCTTCTTCACATTCCTTACCTCAGCCCTTAACTTCTCAATCCTCGAGTCCCTCTCCTGCAACGAATCTTTAAGCTTCTTCACAGCAGCCAGATTATCTGCATCCAATATGGCATCTAGTTCAGAGGTACGGCCAATCGACAGCAAACGAGCACCCATAACCTACAACAATAGATCTAATCAACCAATACTCAAAAACACTAAAACGGACAAGCTAAGATAAAGTCAAACCTGCAGATAACGTGCGACTCCTATCTTCCCAGCATCATGGATCGTCTTCACATCAGCATCAACCTGCGCGAACTCATCAGCCACCGCCATGAAGGGAAATGAGGCCGACCATATCGAATTACTCGGGCCATCCTTATAACCATGAAGGACAAGTTGGCTCTGGTAGGAAGCCTCAATCTCCTCCGCCGTAAACACAGCGTTATCTTCCTTTGCCCCAGTCAGATCAACCACCTTTGCAGCCCCTCCACCCCTCTTTCTCTTAAGAGGAGCTTCCTGACCAACAGAACCCCCACCCTCTTTTCCTACATTCGTCGACGAACCTTCTTTTTCCTTCTTCCTAGCCTTCGAAACGAAAGCCTTCAAATTAGCAGTAGTTAGGGTTGAAGCCTTTTCACCTGACAAAAACAAACCAAACCAAATCAAATAAACTGCTGAAAATATTATACACGGCTAACTTTTACAAAAAACATACCCAAATATTCTTCTAACGCCTCCCTATCCCCCTCAAGCCTCAGTAGAGACTGAATAGACAACAGCTCGGAAGATGACATGGCAGACATCAGGAAACCAATGACATAGTCCTCACTTTTTACCCTCTCCTCACACTCTAAAACCTGCCGAGGCTCAGGGGACCAGTAAATCGGAAATCTTTCTTCCATCATAGCATCAAGATAAAACGGATAGCACTCCTCACATATCTGAACTTTCACAAAAAACTCTTTAAAGTCTTTAAAAGAAGACTTGTACAAACTGAAGATAGCCCGTCCAGGGTGACTACTCAAGTTCACCCAACCTCCCTTCCAAACACCTTTCGCTTGAAATAGCGAAAAGAAAACCCCCAGAGACGGATAACACCCTAGATACTCCATCAGACATTCAAATGCACGGACAAATGCCCACGAATTAGGGTGGAGCTGTGTGGGAGCGCAATTGAGCAATGATAATATGCCACATTCGAAGTCAGTAAAGGGAAAGCGAACACCTAATTCCGTCAACAAACAGGTATACATGTAAAAGTACGACCAATCACTCCTCTTCTCACACACCCTATCACTCTTCTCGCAGGGCAAGAACCTAACCCTCAAGCTATCCCCACCCCTAACCCACCGCGCATTATTCAACTGAGACAACATATCATAACCACTGAAAACTGAAGCCCGGGCCTTGACATCACTGTCAACCCAGCCGTAAGGATCATTTTCATCAACCTCAACCCCCTTCTTACCCATGCCAACAAACTGCCAACAGTAACGCTACAGACAAAAGAAAGACGAAAAGAAGTTACCTTTCTTACTCATGTTGACACTCAAAAGCCAAACTTGCAGGAGCCTAACGGATACGGAGACAAGGAGTTACTTCGACACGTTACTCCACGTAACCTTCCCACTTCCCCATTAAACATAACTGGCGTTTCCCAAACTTCCCGCCTTCAACAAAAAATAAATAAAAAACAATACAAAACATAAAGCCCATTCACTCAGGCCCAAAGCAACTTAGCATGAGCAACACGTTAAGCTTGGGGGCTACCCAGGCAATACATCTACACAAAAAACACCAACATTGCCGAGGATATAGAAAAGCCCAACATGTTCCTCATGCCGAGCTTGGGGGCTGTGTACCTAACCGATATCCTCGGCAATATCTCCCATTATCTTCGGCAACCAAAACTGCATAACCGAGAATAAATCCAGTAATTCAAATGAGGCCGAGATCTGGGGATAACGTAACTTCCAACTCAAACCGTACTCAGGGCACAGCCTATTTAATCAGGCGAACTTAACTCGCCTAAAGAGGAACACAATCTCTACCTACTACTTTATTCTTCACCCCTTATCTTCTTAAACGTTATTTTTTGTGAGCTTATTATTCTGGCAACTGACTTGAGCGTCGGAGTCCTTTTTTGCAGGGTCCACACCGAGGCTAAGGTTCACAGGAGAGCGCTTCCGAGTCGTATCTCAGTCGTTACACCGATCATACCTCGGAGGCATATTCTGGACGGAACAAATGGGTTATGTGAGTGTTGAACTTGTAACTTAGTTTTCAATAAAAGCTTTCAACCAAATGAGCTAATCATTATCTATATAATGGAATTACTCATTCTTTTAAAAATTATTTGGGGCCATGACCCCCCATTGCCTATGAAAAGCTCCACCAATGTGAGCACCTAATTAACAGTTCAGTTTTTCACTCTAATTTTTTAGAAATGAGAAGATTCCATTTTTCTGTCAACGTTTACTCTTCAACTTTTTTCTTTAGTTCATTAAAACCTTTAACATCACCGTTTGAACAAGATCAGGACATGAGATTTTCTTTAAAACCATTCAATCAAGGAGTCTTTGGTGAAGTTCTTTCACGTTGGATTTCATACTCTGCAATAACCATCAAATAGACCCAAATATTCTTTGTCATTGTCGGTAGGAATGCATTTTAACCTTTTCCTCGTTTCTCAATACACACAATTTGGTCTTGGTCTTCAAAGTATAAACCACAATTTTCTGGAAACGTGATCAATGAATGTTAAAGGGTCAATGCTAGTGTGCTGAAGGCTTAAATATTCAGCATGTGCTATAATGAGGTGGAATTACTCGATGGAGGAAATGGTTGGTGCTCCACGCGTAGACAGGAAGTTGACTTCTTGTAGTTTGTGCCATAGTTATTAGAATCGAACTTATAATTAATTTGGTTATATGACCGAATCACCGGATCGCTGGTTTAATTGATGAGTTACTGATTCACTCGATTAACCTAATCATAACTAAAAAAAATATATGAATAAAATTAAAATAATGTCTTAAAATTAAAATATAAGTCTTTACAAACATTAATAATTGTACTAATTAGCTAATCTGTTAATGGTGATTAGGTGGTTGGGTTGGACTTTTTTGTTGCAATGGGTTCTTTTGGCCATAAAAGTGGATTTTAGGTTTATTGAACTAATTTTATGAAGATTTCACTTGTTGGATTTTTGTGGATCCTATCAAAAAGAAGGTTGAGAACCAAAAAAACAAAAAAAATGGTTTGAAAATTGAATGTATAAATAGCGGCTGAAAATTTGAGACGTGTAATGTATTTAATGTTTGAAATGTGCATGGTAGATTTTGATATGCCATTAAGTGTTAAGAAAACAAATAAGAGACAAATAACTAATGGTAAGGTATAGACTACCTTGTCATGAATATTTAGAAGAAAAGAAATTTCATTGCATTACTACCATGAAAAACATTTGATAGTATGAATCGTAGTAATGTTACGATAAAGCAAGAATTGTGTATATTTATTGTGTTTTTGATAAAAAAAAAAAAAAAAAAAAAGAGCATTTTTGCTATCTTTTTAATGAAAAATAAAGTTAATAATGTGAGAACATATAATAAGAGATGAGATATAGTTATTTTGAATTGTGCATAGAAGGTAAAATGTCGAAAAAGGAAATAAATTTGCATTTATGAAGGTGTCCCGCGAGGTCGTCATTCATTGTCGAATACTCGTCTGCTCGACTTGCTCTTGCTCCTCTACCACCTTAAAAATCCTTCTATCCATCAGAGCCCATCTTTATACCAAAAAAGCGCAACCCCAACAAAAGGACCAACCCAATTGTAACCAAAATTAAAAATTACTACATACTAATTGTGCCATTCTGCAACATAATTACACCTTCTCCATCCGACAACTTACTGCAACCCCTGCTTCAACTCAGTTGCTGTTTCCTCTTCCAGCAGCAACGCCTCCACGCGTCGGATTTCCCGCATAGCTAACTCATTTCAGCACTTGCTTAAAAAATCAAACTTCAGCACCATGGCACAGAACAGTCTTCATTGGGCCACAAACATCACAATGCACCAAATCAAGTATTTCTAACTTCCTTGAAGGTTGGTGCAATGGTGACTCTTGAAAGAGACTGTAAGTAAGAACATTTATGCAAATATGTATTTTTTAACACTAGACATTGACAATATAACATGTTTAGCTAACTCAGTCATGACCTTTCGCACTCAGATGACATAACGTTTTGATTGTTCGTGTATATGTTGAAATTCATTTGAAAAAAAACTTATAAATTTTTTTTGGCAGAGCACGATAAATAAATTCAAAATAAGACCAACATAACATAAATTTTTATAGACTTGGCTCGTGATTTACATAGTAGGGAAAAAAAAAACCTAAGAGATAGCTCTTTCTCTTGAAACGGAGTGACCATTGAGATGCATAGAAGCACACCCAATGTTAGGAATTTTGTTTCGTCTAAGCGAGAAGGGATTGATCCCTGCCTTGTGAGAAGCAACAACTCCAATGGCCTCCCAATAATTTGAGACTTGCAGCTGAAAGAAGAAACAACAATTTCATTAACCAACACAGTTTCATTTCATTGCACATGGTATAAGCATCACCTCTAAAAGGAAAAGACAATTTGGTTTGAGAAAACATTTTTTGTTTCCATTTTTATTCTTCCTTGTTTTTCGAATTTTGAAAGAAGGGGGGGGGGGAATAAAAGCAGTGAAAATAATAAAAGTGCTTTTATTTTCATTTTTCCTTCATAAATCTTATAAATAAGACACTAAAAATAAAAATACAAACCAAACCAAACACTTTAAAGAATTCTTTTTGGTTTAATATTCGTAATCCTCACAATTTAATGTAATGTTCATTGAGCATTATTGTTAAGTAGTAAGTACATTAATAAAGGTATTGTATTATTGATTTTGGATTTCTAATTAGCATGCAAATAACCAAAGTAACTGATATTATGAACATGAGGTAGTATTATATTATTTACTAGTTTATCCATATATATCATTTGTCTAGCATTTCCACCATTTTTTTTAACTCAAAAAGATTGCAAATATTTCAGCAAATTCATTTCTTGAGAATATTAATTCAAGTGGATAAAGTATTAGATGCACAAAACAAAAGAAAAAACTGTACCGTTTCAAAACCAAGTTTATCTGCAGTATCATTGAGAACAGTATCATTTTCTTCCACTGTAATCATCAGAGGCTGCAAGAAAAAATACTGTCATGTCGAAACAACATTGTAACAGAAATTGCTGGTTAGACAACTTTGAGCAAAAGAAAGATAAAAAAGTTATCAGGCAATAATCGTTGTTTCTTGTAAATAAAATTCATTGCTTTTTTCCGAAAACCAAATGCTTATATGTAGGGGTGCACATGGGCCGGGTGAAGCCGGGTTTGATGTGACCCAGACCCGGCCCGAAGTATACACCGGGTCTATTTATTAGACCCGAACCCGGTTTTAGACCCGATGAAACCAATACACTTTCGGGCCATAATTATACCGGGTGAAAACCAGGTCGTTAACATTACATTACGTTGATACCTTCTTGTAAGCTAGCATGTAAAAATATCCAAATTTCCAAGACTCCAACCATTGGTTAACATGGTAAAATTCACTTAGAAAAATATAACAAAAACTAACCATTCTTCAAAATTAAAGCATAACCACAATCAATACTAAAGTATAACCACAATCAATACTAATATTGTCTAATAATACCAAATATTTAAATCAATACAAATAACATAATCTTATGTATTAGTCTAAAGTCTTATGCATTCTAAACATAAAACATTAACTTATAGTCTTATAATGATTAATAACACAAAATATTAAGGTTTACAATACTTAAATTCCACATAAGAATAATCATGATCCATCACTAATAACACAAAATATTAATTGTGTATGATGACCGGGCCACCGGGCCGACTTCGGGTGACCCGAGCTATGGCCCAGACCCGACCCGAAATAATGACCGGGTCTATTTTTGAGACCCGTACCCGACCCTAAACCCGATGAAATCACACCAAATTAGTCCCTAAAGTGTTCGGGACCGGACCGGGCCTTCGGGCCGAGCCGGGTCTGTGCACCCCTACTTATATGTTTGAAATTATACCTTATTTTTTTCACTTCTTGCAAAAGCCAGAGTTCCATCACCTCCACAAGCATCTCTGGGAAGGATCACAGAATCGACATCGCTCACAGATATGAAATTCCTCTCCGTAGATTCAGAGGGGTTAACCAAGTATTGAGGAGCATTACTTAAGCCAGCAAGTACACATGGCAAGAAGGTGTAGCCAATCTATTAGACATGGATAAGTTATCTACCCAACCAAAATGCAAAGAAACGAGAAATAATTTTTACTGCAATAACACATTAATAAACCAAGTTCGCGCCAACTAGATAAATAAAATTTTGCAATTGTATCCACTCAACAATTTCCATAGTCAATCCATACAGGTTGCATCTAAATGATTTCAATTATAAGAGCAAACACTTAAAATGCTCCTCTCAATTTTGCTCCAAACAAATTAGACCTTAACAAAAGGAAATGAAATTTTCACTACTAAACTAAAAATCATATTCTCCTAACCAGGTAAGGGAAATAGTTTAGTGAACACAACATATAGATGTCAACAACATAAGACGTGTTTGGATCTAATTTAGATGCTAATGGTCTATGCAACTAACTTAAGACACTAATACTTAATTAGTTAATTACAACAATATCTATTTGCTAAGGTATGCAAAAATCAGCATGAATCAATGAAACGGGTGGAAATATATTGATCATAAATTGCTAGAAAATTTTTCCAAATTGTACAAACCTGCAAACATGGCATCAATGAACACAATGGCTAACTGAGATGTTTCTAAGATCCTACCTTCTGAAACACTGTAGCCTTTTCATCACAATCCAGAATGTGCACATGAATGATATGGTGGATATTTCAATAAAGAAGAATACAGGTGTAAATACAAAAGTCAATATGCTAGTCTCATCCTTTTGAATTCCCATGCAGGAAATAGGTTACATGCTGCAGTAGAATAACAGCTAACTTTAGTGGAAAGTCCCTAGATCACCACATTCATAGGATATATTGATTTTGACAAAATATGCATACATATTTTTATGGAAGTTGTTATCATGACACAATATCCACAGAATGCATAAGAAAAAAGAAAATATGGCATTTAGACCAAACTAGTTTTTACCAGGATCACTTTTATTTTTTTTTATTTTTTTGTTTACTTCTTCTACCTGATGCTTATTAAATTAATTTTGAAAAAGAAAATGAAGCTACGTTAAGCAAAATTCAAATTTGATAAACTCTACTTGGACCACCAAAGGTAGATGGTTGCATACTTGCAATCAGTTACCAAATTCTAGTGTCATTGAACCGCCAAAAATAAAGTTGTTTGCTATCCAGAGTTTACCAACCTCCTCTGCTGCTGATTTTGGACTAAGAGACAAACTCATGGTAAGTGGAGACATAGCAGGAGCATGAGCACAGGGAATTTTGAACTCCTTTACCACTAGATGGCTTATAACTGCCTCAACTCCTGCCAAAAGGTCTACTCCCTGTGAAGTTCAGGTGGAGGAAGAAAATGTAAGTAAGCAAGGAATGAATGGGATAAGAATCGTTCCTGGAACACTTAACATACTCCAGCAGCAAAGGTATTAAAGAAAAAATTTCAGATCATCTAAAGATTGAAAATCTTTTAGCATAAAAATCAATCAAATGCAAATAGCAAAGAACCGATGACAATGATAAAAATGGAGAACTTAGAACAATGGCCCTAGAAAGTTAAAGAGTGAGATATCCTATGATTTTCTTTTAATCAAATTATATTCTTCGATATCTAGTGAAGTGTTATTTCATTTCAGTAATCATTAGCACCGTACCATTCCCAGCCGATAGTCATCTACATCATCAGTATCATCATCTGGAAAACGCCCAACAACAGCAATGGCATTCACTTTTGACCTATTCACTAAATTCCGTACAGCTCTAATCAAAGAATCAGGGTGCCTAATCCTCCCTGTTGATTTTCCAGTTTCTGGATCAATCCACTTCTCCACCTGTATAATTTGCCGAATCAAGTACTAGAATCTCATAGGAAGACAACTATAAAGCTGACTTTGGTTATGCATTTTAAATTGTTGCAAGATCATAATCTTAGATGCTATAGACATGCATGAAGAATTCTTTTAATCCAACTTCAAAACAACAAATTCCATGAGGTGAGAACAAAATAAATACAACTATAAGAATATTATCTTGAAAATAGAGAGTAATAGAGAGATAAACAGCAGAGAAGACATTTATTTGAAAAATATATTACCATGACCTACCATTGTTAGGTCCAACTATAATATTTTTTTTTCTTTAGAATCTTTTTAGTGCACAATATGACTTTTATGAAATGTTTACACTTAACAACTTAACTTCAATTTGCAATTTTCATAACATACTTTATCAATATGTAGGATACAAGAAGAAAATTTCACCAATTATAATGCAACACAAGTGATTATGGCAAAGGCAAATTTGACAAATGGAGTATATGTGTGGGACATCATGAGCTTTATATAACTTCAGTGACATCAAATTTCTAATTATCAAATGAATCATTGCAATTCTATTAAAGAATCGAATCATTAGTTCTGCAGTCAGTTACTGTAGACAAAGGTCTGTATGTTGCACAGAGAAAATTGTCTGAAAAAGCATGGTGGTTTACATTTTATAGGAAAATGTATGAAATTGAATACCTCAAGTGGAGTGTCAGTGACAATATATTCTATGATGGGTAATCCAAGTGATGCCCTAGCAGCATCAGCTACTTGTAAATGGCGAAGTCGAAGGTCCTCCTCTATTCCAGCATCAAGAACTATTCCCACCTATTTAACACCCAAAATAAATAAACAAAGGAAAAAAAATAGTGTGATGAAGAGAGAACCATTAAAGTTTGCAACATTACATGAGATACACTCGTCATGATAGCCATGAGGGTGTATAATTGAGAGGAGTGGTAGGAGAGTTAAAGGTGCAAATTTGGGCCGTATATCCATGCACAGATGGGCAGGGTACTAGAAGATCACAAGACCACTTAAGAAAGTCACATAACTTTATCTTCTAATCTTGACCATTCGTGCAAAGTGCGAGGGTCCAAATTTCATGCTTTCACTCTCCTATAAGACCACTCCTTTCGCTAGATACTTCTCATTAGAGCCATACTCTATTTTGGTGAACAGGTTGTAAAGCCCACAACCCTTCTGCAAAGCGGTCAAGCGCATAACCTTCAACGTATAATGTATTTGTCATGGGCCAGTATAGCATTGCTGCATTAAGAACCTGCAGAATTTAAAAAATCAAACAACCAAGAAAATCAACTGCCCATTTCTTCATGATAATCATTTATCATATAACTGAACAACATAGTAACATGCAACCATCCCATTTTGTGATATTCATGCTTAAATTACATAAAAACAATATAGGATTTATATCATCCATGCTGGTTCAATATGTTAACACAAACAAGCAATACCAGTACTTCACTGTTTTGCCTTTTTAATGATAAGATCTTTCTTAGAAAAATGTATCGAAAACTCTTAACGATATACGATAGGTTGAGTTAAGTAGCGAAAGGTATAATATATATACATGTATTTCTTTGTAGATCCCAGAACAATGTGGTGATCTACAAAGATACAAATATGGCAGGAAGTTCAAGATTCCTCCCAGCCTCTCCTCCCTGTAATTCTACTACTAACTACACACCTTTCCCTCGAAGTCTCCTTGTATTTCACTCTAGCACCTTCTCTTCTTTTATCTAAAGACCATTCTGTTGTTCATATATCAGAATTTACAAAAAACTTGTAATGAGATCAGCTTTAAAATAAATAATTAATAAATAGCAAATGATCACATATTGAAGAAAAACTAGAAACAACAATCTTTTATAGAACTTAAAAATACCGATAATTAATCAATTCATACTTCATAGTATATATTAATGATCAGTTATTTATGCGCCAATCAAAGATATAAAGAATGTGTTCAAAAGGATTATGAACTATTATACTAACTAGAAAACAAAATTTAAAAGAAAAACAAGTGCATTTGAATGCCAAGAATCCATGTACAGCCAGAGATTGAAGAAAGAATGGCCAAAAGTCCTACTAACGTGCCTACTAAGTTTCCTCACCCAAATGTCTCTACTCCGCAGCTCGTAATATTTGTCCTAGAGCAATGCTACATGACCAACAAAATTTATCACATTTTGGCCAACATTCTATACCCTAAGTACTAAATTATAAACCCTAAACAATAGACCCTAAATTCTAATAATATAAAAATAAAGTGTTGGCTAAAAGTGCTAGGTAACATTGATAAAAAGCGTTGTCCCTAACATTTCTCAATGTCTTAGAGACAGAATCCAAATACAGCCTCAAAGAGTTAAAAAGGAGCAGCGATGAGTGATAAGAAAGTAGCAGCAGCATTAATACATATACATACATACATACATTTGGATGAGTGATAAGACAATCAACGACGGTGGAGAGAGCACGAGCAACGGGCAAAGCATCTCCAGCGTAACCACCAATAGCAGCTCCAATCCCTGTAGGCACTATCATCACGCTCGTGTACTGCCTTTTAAACTGCACACACACAAAAGGTCACACCTAAGGAAAACAATTTTGCTTATCCCTGAAATTTGTTTGATGGAGTGACAACTAACCTTGAAGGAATGGGAGCAGCAGGAAATGGTTGGTTTGGAGCGTTGAGTGAGGAAGCGGCGAAAGAAAGGAGTCGGAGACATGAGCGCTGCGGCCATTGATGTGCCTGTTAATCCACCTTTGAAATATAACGAATATAAGAATAAGGTGACGTCTGTGGTGGCCAGACTAAAACAATGGCTAAGGTGGCCAAGGAACACGTGGCACTTTTGAAGAGAGTAGACCAGAGGAGTTGATTGGGTCAAACACGGCGAGAGATTGCTAACAGAGAAACACGGCGAGGAGAGATCAAACGACCGCGACTCCGACAAGAGGAACGCGAGTCCACAACGGAGTTGAGGTGCGCCGGCAAAAAAAGGCCGTCAGCATGGCTCACATTAACCTGAGCGACGCCAATGGGAGAATTGAAGTGGGATGAAAAGGTTAGGCTAGTCCGGCGGCTACGGTACCGTATGGCCGACGGAGAGTACCTGGGCGATGGAGAACGTGGGTTTCGGTAGTTGATAGGGTTCAGTGTGGGCCAGGAAACACCTATATGACAGGCGATACGGACACGACACGACACGGATATGCCGAGACGTTCTTTTTTATAAAAAATTGAATATGATATGTTTAGGATACGTTGTGAATTAAAATTTAAATAATATATTAAATTAATAAAATATCATATTGTAAATATAAAAGGAAATATAGTTGCATTAAAAAGTCTAAAAATTATGCAATTATTAAAAAAATAAAAAATTTTAATCTACTCTTGCCATCTCGCTAATAGAAAATGTATCAATTTTTTCTCCTCCAAGTCCATTATCCGCAAATACCACCGCTTCTATGTTTGGTACATTTAAAGATAAATACGAAACCTCACTCAGATCTGGACTATTGTCATCAACTCTGCTTCTATTAATTATTTTATTTTTAAATTTAAATTTTGATTTGTTTTTATTTTAAAATTTAAAAAAAAATCAGTTAATTGGACCATAAAACCACAAAATCGGGTCGGATTCGTTCGGATTCGTGACAGCTTCACCAAAATTCTGCACCGCAAAAAGACACGCCACGCTCATTTGAAGTATTCGTCGAGTGTCAGTGTCGGATTCGTGTCCGACACGGATACACCGGCACCATAGGAGAATCCGTGCTTCATAGAGTGTGGGTCTGTCATTAGTTTTTTCTGACGTATGGACAATGAGTGTGTATTTTGAAATTGGTTTCAAACTTCCTTTGCTAGCAAAGGAATACCAAACAAAAGGATGAAAACTCTGGTTCAAGGGAATATGGGGAAAAGAAAACATTAGAAAGGAAAATGGGTGGAAAATTAAATTTTCTTCCGTTTGGATCACCAAAGAAAATTAAGACTTTATTTGGTTGGAAGGAAAAAAAATAAAAAAGAAAGAAATAGAAAGGAAAGAAAAGAAAGAAAATAAATTGAGTAGAATTTTATTTTCCTTAAATATGTTTGAATAAAAAAAATGAGAAAGAAGGAAATAGTATATAATGTTATGAAAAGATAATTTTATCTTTAAATATTTTAAAATATATTAAAAAATAGAGGATAATATTGAAATATTGATACAAAATACATTTTTCTTCTATTTTCCATCCATTGTCGGAGGGAAAAAATTTTTAATGGGTCCCACCCATTTTTTACACTATTCATTATTTTTCTTTGACTTTTTCATTTAACCAAACAAAAGAAAATAATCCTTCCAATTTTTTTCCTTTCAATTTCTTTCCTCCCATTTTCCCCTCAAACAAACACACCCTAAGAGAAAATGAAAAAAGTGAAGTGATGTATAGTTTTTTTTTTTTTCTCTTATGAGATGAAAACGGATGAAAAAGGAACAAATAATGACACAATGACATATTTAAAAAATAGATTCTCTGCAGTGAAAAAACACTTGAGAGATTAAAGTGTGATATTTCACTTTTAATTCTCTAAGTAGGACCAAAATTAAATAGGAGAGAGAAAGCAAATTAAACACTAGATAGCATCCAGTTTTTTTTTCACTGGAGAGAATCCACTCCCGACATATTTGTTCTAAACCAAAATTTTCCATTTTACTTTTTTTTAAATTTGAAACTGTCATCAGCCTCATCGAAGTCTCATCGTCGTTGTCCACAACGCCATCGCGACATCATCATCACTGTCACAGGTCTATCGCAACTACATCTCTTTCTTCTCAATACAAAAGTGTGTTTTTCGATCATTTTCATCGTTTCTCTCAAATTAGATAATTTCTTTAAATCGATGCTTTGTTTCTTCAACTGAAATTGTAGAGGTTTTCTATCCATTTTCTGGTTTTTGTAATTATGGATTCTTTTTTAATTTGAGTTTGTTTAGATGGATCATTGTAGGAAGTGGTAATGCAAGCACGTTTTTATTTTTTGGAATGCAACTTTTCCGATTCCTTTGAGTTGGTTCATTGTTTTTGACGTGTGTGAGAGAGGTCTATGTTAAGTTCAATTCATGTTGTAACTGTTTTTGGGTGTAAAAAATAAATTCCCTCAATGATGTGAAATATGGCAAATTGATAACGGTTGTGTACAATGTTGCAGTAGTTGTTCCATGATTGAATTAATTGATAATACATACTAATGATTACTTGAGATGATGCTCGACTATTTGTTATATATGATGCAATAAATTGATGATAATATATGTGAATTGTTTGAGTAATTTGTGGTTAGATTGCTATAGTAATGCAGAAATTTTTTATTTTATATGAATATGCTTAAATGTGAAAGTGACCAAAAATGATAATTTATTAATCCTGAGTATTTGGGGCTGATTTAATCTTTTCAATAAGTCACAATAGGTGAAAGAAAGTTAGAATGGAAGGTTAGAGTGAATGAAAAGTTAGGAATCAATTTTTGACCTCTCAAAATTCAAGATTACATGTTGTAGTCTTGTAGAATTATGCAGTTTTAGACAATAATTTGTGAACAAAACTAAGAACAATCTAGCCACTCAAAATGAGTGAAATTATTTTTCTATGAAACTTTGAAATGTCTAAATTATTCTTTTAAAATTTTAGAATTTTTCGATGTGTGGTTTGAGAGATATGATTTTTAAAAAATAGTCATTTTCTGGATAAACAATGCTATCCGAATTTTGGAACAGCAACTTCAAGACCACATATCTCGAGACTCTGAAACTCTTTGGAGGTGCAACCAAAGAGGGGTGAAATATTACTCTATCACTTTTGCAACTTCTTATTATTAAATGCTATATCAGTTTTGCCATTTTAATTTAATCATAAATTATTGCAGAATTTGCACTTTTTTTTTAAATTGGTTTAATTACTCTGTTGGTTCTTATAATTTCACGAAATTTTCAATTAGGTCCTATATTTTTTTTCCTTTTAATTGAGTCCCTAGACATTTTTTATTTTCAATTTGGTCCCTATTAACGTTAAACGTCAAAAAAACGTTAATGAATTATGAAATTACTTGTATAACCTGTCTTCCACCTATAAACACTTCATATTCCTGATTTCTCTTCTTATCCAATTTTCCTTCTTCCTAGTTTTTCTCTTTCACAATATAGCCCAAAGCTTTTTCATAATACAACCCAACATTCAATGCAACTAAAGCTTTCTCATAATACAGCCCAACCTACAGCATCCAATTAACTTTTTCATCAACCTAACATCATTGTACCATTTTATCATTTTATAAAACTCACTTGCACAAGAACAATTGATGAACAACGAAATTCAATCAACTTGAGGATCTTCACCCTCTGTTCGTTACAGTGAACACACATTCAACAACTTCTGTATATGATACTTACCAAAAGGATTCATCAACAGTTCCATAAAATGAGCAATGATCATATTGGGGTAGCAAATGAGAAAATTTTTGTGACAGTCAAATAAAGAAGTAAATGATCACTTTTTCATTCAACCATGAAAGTACCAAAAATAATATAAATCATTATTGAAACTTGCCATGAGACAGAAAATTCACAAATTCCTAAGGAAAAAACCATATTCCCTTGTTAGAAGCATGAAAGTACCAAAAACTTCACATTTCTCTATGTAAAAACCCAACATCTGCAAAATTCATCATGTATTATACAATCCACCAACCCAAAAACTAAGAGTTTTACATAGCTTCAGCCATTGTTACTTATAACACCACTTAATATGTATAATCACTGTTCATACCATGTAGGGGTCTCTTTATTGTATTCAGTCAATAAGATAGAAAGATAAAATAGACAACTTTTCACTTTGAGCTGATGAGTTCACTGCAAATTTTCTTGGTAAAAATAAATAAATAGAAACACATGAATCATGCATTGATACATAGATAAAAAAGAAGAATAATAATTTAAAGGTATGACATCAACAAATAATCTGAATTTGAACCTAAAATTTTAAATCCAAACCATCAACTGCGTCTAAAACTAATGCCTACAGAAGCGTTTTGAAAGATTGACATGAACCCTTTTTTACTAAAAAGCATGCCCATAACATCCAAATATAATTTAGAAGTTCAGAAGTTCAATCAAAGCAAAAACAGCAAAACCAAAAACTGAACGGGCCTGCCTAGAGATCTTGGAACAAACACTAGGCGAGGCGTGGCGCGGTGACGTCGCCCGGTGAGGCACGGCGAGAGAGCGCAACGGAAGCCACGGACAAACAACGCGGAGCAGAGCACAGCAGATGCACGGACAGCGCAGAATAGTGCAGCACAGACCAAGGACGACGGACCACGACGGACGCTTACGCCGCCAAGGACAACGATGACGACGCAGATGGACGGCGGAGGAGAAACACCACTGACTTCAGAGAAGCTAGGGTTCTTTGATTTTGGGACAAAATGTCAAGGGTAGTTTTGGTATTTTGAAAAAATGAAAGTGATTTAATTAGTTAGTTTAGCCTATATGAGAATATTCGATTTTTTAACAGAATATTTTGTTATTCTAAATGGTTTTATCTAAATTGAAAAAAAAAAATCATTTAAGGACTTAATTGAAAAGAAGAAAAATATAGAAATTTAAATAAAAATTTGGTAAAATTATAAGAATTTACAGAGTAATTAAATCTTTAAAATTTAAGAAAAAATAAATTACAAAATAAATTTTTAACATCATTATTACATTTTAATTATTAAAAAAATTACTAAAATGGTTTGATTTTCAGATCCCTCTTTATAAATTAATTTAAAGTTTATTGTTTGTGAAATACGATGAAAAACAGGTAACATGAAATTTTTTTTTTTCTTTATGAATCAATATCTTTTAAAGAAAAAAAGTTGATAATAAAATAATAAAATAAAAAATTAATTATTCTTAAATTAAGAATAAAATATATATTTTATAAAAGTTATAAAATTAATGATAATTAATTTTTTATTTTATTATTTTATTAATTTTTTATTTTAAAATATTTAAGTTTTTTTTATATATAAAACATTTATTATTTCCAAAAAAATTACAACGGAAGGTGAATTAGTATTTTTTGTAATTAAATCCAAATTTACTTATAATTAATATAAAAAAATTTTTGTACTAACATGCTTTTTTTTTTGTAAGTTTTTCAATTCAGATCTTAAAGAATCAGTTTAGTTTTTTTAAATTTCATGATTAAAGGAATCTATTAATCTAATCCTAAAATGAATAAACATTTCTTTATTTTTTTTGTTTTCTCTTTACATTGCCCTCTCCACCTTAGTTTTTAACTTTTTATTTTTAATTCATTTCTAAAAATCAAATTTTATTTTTGTCCAACTTATTTTTTAGATATTTTACCATTTTTTAAAATAACTATTTTTCTCTACTCACACTTTAGCTAGCCCATGTCAAATCTTTTTTTTTAGGTGAATGCTATGGTGCCTATTACTTTGTACCTAAGTTACTAAAAAAGGTAAGTAAATAATATTTAATAAATTTTACATGATTTACATTTTATTTTAAACATTTTTTTTACTTTAAAAGGAAAGTTAGGCAATTTAGGCACCATATCAAAGATACCATAGAACTCACCTTTTTTTAAGTCAAAATTCTCTCTGTCCTTGCAGTAAACCTCAAAAATTTACTGGCCAGTCAACCTCAGCATGTTATTGGCCAGTCAAACATCAGCACACTTAGCCACCTAAAATCATGCCACCAAAAAATCCACCTAAGAATAATAATTAATTAGTTATACATGGATTATCAAAAGTAAAAATAATATAAGCAAACATGAGTATGAGGCAGAGACAGTTTAGTAAATTTCTCACCTTGCGAAAGCACCAGAAGCAGAAGAGAGCGAACCGGCAAAAGAGTAGTGGAGATAGGGAGGCAAAGCAGACCATCGGCAGAGTAAAAGAGAAGAATAAATTTGCATTATCAAAAGAGAGTAGCATTATCAAAATTAGAGTGACATTATCATGTTTCTTAATTATATAAAAGAAAGAATAAATTACAAAAATTTAATTTATCTTTTTCACACAAAAAAAAGATATAATAATAAAAATATAATTATAAAAAATAATAAAAAATAATAAAAATATAAGTTATATTTTTTATTAATATTTTTTTTAATTAAAAAGGACATAAAATATACTCAATTAATTTTTTTGATATAATATTTATGTTCATATTTTATTTATTAAATATAATTTTATTTTTTTATTTCTATCTCAATGTCTCATATAAGAAAATAAAATATAACCTAATAGATACTAAGATTTTTGTTTCTTCTAGAGGTTTTTTTAATGGAATTTTGATTTTGTTAGCCATTTGTGGTAATTTATTTGTGCTATATAATATTTATGGTAATTTTTTCAACAACACTTTTACTCTTATCTCAAACTATAACCCTAATTCTACTTTAATATGTAACATTAACTCAAGTCCCAAATTTAAAATTACTTTTAAGTTAGACAAGAACCGTGTTATATTCACCACTTCTAAATGTAGTCTAAAACTAATTTCAAATTCTAACTCTAATTTCAATCTCAACCCCAAAATTAACCCCAACCCAAATTTAAAGTTGACTCCCAAGCCTAAGAGCAATCCAAACTTAATTCAAAACCCAATCCCAACCCTAATCTCAAGCCCAATTCCAAGGAGAACACCAAGCTTGTTGCAACTATTAACACCAAGTCTAATCCAAAATTCAATTTCGTTTTAGAACTTAAAAATTATTAAACTACTCTTCTACCTTAACCCATGACAACAATAAAGAAGTCTCGTGACCCACAAATTCAGATAGTTAATTTTAGAAACATAAAAAATTAGACCAAGGGTAACCACAAATTTAGGCTATAGTGACTATTCTATGAATGATAGTTATTTCCTGTTAGAATAGGGATAACCAAGACTAATGTTGAATTTTTACTTGGATGGATGTAATAGAGCTTAGTTTGATTCTGAGCTAAATTGAAAAATTGATTATTCATTATGGGAGGAGGTTGAAAAAGAAGTAGGGTGATTTCTCACCGGAAAGATAATAGTTTATGTATCCTCTTCAAGGAGGATACCAAGACTCTTAAGACATCAATTATATTTTATATATGTAATCAAGCTATTAGATACATGTATCTAACATACTTGAACAATGGCCAACTATAGTTTTCGTCTTTTCTTATATGTCTATTTCATCATGAAATCCTTAGTAAGTAGTGCTAATGATGCTAATAAGAATCTTCACATTGTATACATGGGATCACTTCCAAAGCATAATTATTCTTCAACACCCCACCATCTTAGTAAGCTGCAACAAACTACTAATGATAACGATGTAACAAATCACATGGTTAAAAGTTATTATAAGAGCTTTAATGGTTTTGCTGCAATGATCACTAACCAAGAAAGAGAGAAGCTGTAAAAGATGGAAGGAGTGGTTTCTGTTTTTTCAAGCAGAACACTGAAACTACAAACTACAAGGTCTTGGGGCTTCATGGGGTTCAAAGAATCGATACATAAAAACAAAACTGGTGAGAGTGATGTTATAATCGGAGTTATAGACACCAAAATCTGGCCAGAGTCAGAGAGCTTCAACTATCATGGTTTCGGTCTAATTCTCAAAAAGTGGAAAGGTGCATGCAAAGGTGGTAAAAATTTCATATGCAACAAAAAAAATAATCGGTGCAAGACACTATCTAAAAGGTCAACCTTCAGTAAGAGACATTGTTAGTCATGAAACTCACACAGCATCAATTGCAGCAGGGAATGAAGTAGTGGGAGCAAGCTTTTATGGAATCGCCGAAGGAGTTTCAAGAGGAGGTGTCCCATCAGCAAGAATTGCTGCTTATAGTGTGTGTAGTGAACGAGAGTGCAGAGCTGATGCCATATTGGTTGCTTTTGATGATGCCATTGCCGATGGTGTGGATCTTATCACAATTTCAATTAGAGCATATGAGCAAATGACCTTTGATGAAGACATCATTGCAATATCTTTTCAAGCAATAGAAAAAGGGATCCTAGGACACACTAAAAGCTGTTACAAAAAAATTTGAATATAGCAAGATATACGAGTGTTGGTAACTAATTCTAGAGTAAAAATTTGGATGTTGGTTTGAGAGTTCTAACACATGACAATGAGTCAAGAGAAATATGTTTTTATGTATAAAGGACCAATAAAATTGTTGATGTTTATTATGAGTTTGAAGTGTCAACACTAAAAATTTTATCATTGAAAGAAGTTGTGGTATGTGTTGATCATGAATAAAGGTTCGTGAGGGAGACTTAAAGAGCAAGCCAAGTACAACCTACAATCCTAACCCTGTGCCAACACTTCTCAGAATACTAAAATTATTTCCAACAACACTTTCACTCCTACCTCAAACTATAAGCCTAATTCTATTTTAATATGTAACATCAACTTAAGTCCCAAATTTAAAACTACTTTTAAGTTAGACAATAACCGTATTATATTCACCACTTCTAAATGTAGCCTGAAACTAATTTCAAATTCTAACCCTAATTCCAATCCCAACCCTAAAATTAAAGTTGACTCCCAAGCCTAAGAGCAACCAAGCTTAATTCAAAGCCCAATCCCAACCCTAATCTCAAGCCCAATTCCAAGGAGAACACCAAGCTTGCTGTAACTATTAACACTAAGTCTAATCCAAAATCCAATTTTGTTTTAGAACTTAAAAATTATTAAACTACTCTTCTACCTTAATCCATGACAACAATAAAGAAGTCTTGTGACCCACAAATTCAGATAGTCATTTTTAGAAACATAAAAAATTAGACCAGCGGTAACCACAAATTCAGGCCATAGTGACTATTCTATGAATGATAGTTATTTCCTGTTAGAACAGGGATAACCAAGGCTGATGTTGAATTTTTACTTGGATGGATGTAATAGAGATTGGTTTGATTCTGAGCTAAATTGAAAAATTGATTATTCATTTTGGGAGGAGGTTGAAAAAGAAGTAGGGTGATTTCTCACCGGAAAGATGATAGCCTATGCATCATTTTCAAGGAGGATACCAAGACTCTTAAGACATCGATTATATTTTATATATGTAATCAAGCCATTGGATACATGTATCTAACATACTTGAACAATGGCCAACTATAGTTTTCTTCTTTTCTTATATGCCTATTTCTTCATGAAATTCTTAGTAAGTAGTGCTAATGATGCTAATAAGAATCTTCACATTGTTTACATGGGATCACTCCCAAAGCATAATTATTCTCCAACATCCCACCATCTTAGTATGATACAACAAACTACTAATGATAACGATGCAACAAATCACATGGTTAGAAGTTATTATAAGAGCTTTAATAGTTTTGCTGCAATGATCACTAGCCAAGAAAGAGAGAAGCTGAAAAAGATGGAAGGAGTGGTTTCTGTTTTTTCAAGTAGAACACTGAAACTACAAACTACAAGGTCTTGGGACTTCATGGGGTTCAAATAATCGACACATACTCACATAGAAACAAAATTGGTGAGAGTGATGTTATAATCGGAGTTATAGACACTGAAATCTGGCCAGAGTCAGAGAGCTTCAACGATCATGGTTTCGGTCTAATTCCCAAAAAGTGGAAAGGTGCATGCAAAGGTGGTAAAAACTTCATATGCAAAAAAAAATAATCGGTGCAAGACACTATCTAAAAGGTCAACCTTCAGCAAGAGACATTGTTGGGCATGGAACTCACACAGCATCAATTGCAGCAGGGAATAAAGTAGTGGGAGAAAGCTTCTATGGAATTGCCGAAGGAGTTGCAAGAGGAGGTATCCCATCAGCAAGAATTGCTGCTTACAGTATGTGTAGTAAACGAGAGTGCAGAGCTGATGTCATATTGGTTGCTTTTGATGATGCCATTGCCGATGGTGTGGATCTTATCACAATTTTAATTGGGACAGATGAGCAAATGACCTTCGATGAATACATCATAGCAATTGGATCTTTTCAAACAATGGAAAAAAGGGATCTTCACTATAAACGCTGCAGGTAATAATGGTCCCAACACTGTAACATTTAATGTATCACCTTGGTTGTTGCAGCTACCACTATGGATCGTAGAATCATTGATAACGTTTTGCTTGGCAATGGATTAATGCTTTCGGGGAAGTCAATAAATGGGTTTGCATCAAATGGGACAAAGATTCTATTGATCCATGTAAAGTTTGCTTCAAGTCCAAAATGTCCATCAGACAAAGATACCGAATTTTGTTTTTGTTTGGACCCCAAACGCATAAAGGGAAAAATCGTCTTGTGTAGAACTTCATTTGGTTATTCAGCGGGTCTTGCATCGGGAGCATTTGGCTCAATTTCAATCTCTTACGAATATGAAGCTCAAGTAGTTTCTTATCCTGCATTAGGCATAGATCCAGAGGCTTATGATGTTGCTTTGTCTTATGCAAATTCCACTACCACCCCTTGTGCTGAAATATTGAGTAGTACAGACTTTATAAATAATACTGCTCTAATTATTGCTGAATTCTCTTCTGTAGGACCCAATATGCAAATCAGAGAAATTATGAAGCCAGACATTAGTGCTCCTGGTATAGAAATTTTGGCTGCTTACTCACCTCTTGCACCACCTTCTCAGGATAAAACAGATAAAAGATCTGTGAAATACAACATACTCTCTGGAACCTCAATGTCATGCCCCCATGTTGCTGGTGCAGCTACATATGTTAAGACTTTTCGTCCTGATTGATCTCTGGCAGCTATAAAGTCTTCTCTTATAACCACTGCAAAACTAATGAATAGAAGTGAACTCGCAGAATTCTCCTATGGATCAGGGTTTTTGGACTCAGTCAGAGCCATAAATCCTGGTCTAGTTTTTATGTTTTCAAAAATGACTATATGAATTTGTGGACCACGAAACTTCTTTGTTGTTGTCATGGGCTAAGGTAGAAGAGTAGTTTAATAAAAATAACCCCTCCCAAAATTAGACACAAACCAACTACCAAGTCCAAGAAGAATACCATTTTATAATCTAAACACAATCTAATCTAAAAGAATATCACATCTCAAGCTATTAGACCTTGCACAAGATTTGTTACTAAAGGCAAAAATTTAGCAAGAACAATGACCTAATGATAATTCCAGTAATGATGATAGTTTAAAAGATAGTTCCTACAAGTTAGGACAAAAATACAAGTCTAGTGAAAGCTAAAATTTAAGAAATTCTCTGCGTCAATCTTTGCAAAGGAAAAAAAGATACCGGAAGGTGAGGATGCTTGGGTTGAGGAGGTTTTAGATACAGAGGTGGATTAGGGATTTTAGAAGTCATAGGGCAAGGTATAATGTATGAAACATTAGACCCAGATGACGAGTCTAATGGTGCTAACTCTTATCACTAAGAAAAGATGAAAACTCCTTCTAATTTTGAGAATGAAGAAGAATATAATGATTTTTCAATTTTTAGAGATGATGTAAGGTTTGGTGAGTTTCAACTTCAGGTGGGAATAAAAGTTAACACTAAATATGAATTTAGAGAGGCTATGAGAGAGTTTAAATAATTCAAGAGGGTAAGAGAATGAGATTAAAAAAGAATGATATCATTAGGTGTTATATTATTTGCAAATTTAAATAGTATAATTTAATAGTATATGCCTCAAGGGAACATGAAGATTTTTATTGGCAAATGAATATATTTAATGATGATTATACATGTCTAAGAAAAAACTCCAATAAGGCTACAAATAGGGCTTGATTGGCTAGTGAGTTAGTTAAAAAGATTAGGAGGTACCATAATTTCAAATAATGTATAGTTGTTTACTTCAAACCAAAATGTGATCTAATTCTAAATAGAAATTCAATTTCAAAAACTTTGACAAATGTTAAAAATGTTGTGTATGGGATGAGAAAGTTCAATATGCCATAGTAAGGGACTACCGTAAAACTTTATTAAACAATGTTTTGGAAGATGGGTTCAACCGTTCGGTTCTTCAGGAGGCCAGGAAAGACGAAGTCACGAAGAAGAATGGAGGAGAGTAGCAAGGTGAAGCTGAGATTGAAGGAGACAAGAATGGGGGAGAGTCTCAGTCTCTCTGAACTTTGAAGGAAAAGAGAATGGGGGAGTAATGCTAGGGTTTCATTTGGGGATGGGGTCTCTTTTCTTTTTAATTTTTTCAATTTGAACCGGTATGGGTTTTAAAATCCGACCGGTTCACCGATTTTCTACCAAATCGATTCTCACTGGTTTTCTTTCTTATTCGGTCGTATGCATCATCTAAAGTCTCAGATTGGTCATATGGCCGATTTACCAATTTTTGGTTCGTCTGTTTCGTTCGATTTTGACAACTATGCTTGAGATTGTGAGAGCCAGTAAACAAGAAATTAGAGAGCTCGAGCTTTGGTGCATGAAATTGTGAACTCTGGTAGAGGCTCCAAAGGCTTGGTGCTCTAATCTCAATTCATAATTTGTCACAACTTCGATACAACTAACCAGCAAGTGCACTGGGTCGTCCAAGTAATAAACCTTACGTGAGTAAGGGTCAATCCCACGGAGATTGTTGGTATGAAGCAAGCTATGGTCACCTTGTAAATCTCAGTCAGGCGGATATAAAATAGTTATGGAGTTTTCGAAAATAACTAATAAACTAAGGATAGAAACACTTATGTAATTCACTGGTGAGAATTTCAGATAAACATGTAGAGATGCTTTCGTTCCTCTGAACCTCTGCTTTCCTGCTGTCTTCATCCAATCAGTCTTACTCCTTTCTGTGGCTGGCTTTATGCAAGGGCATCACCGTTGTCAGTGGCTACATCCCCTCCTCTTGTGAAAATGGTCCAAGATGCCCTGTCACGGCACGGCTAATCATCTAAGGTTCCCGATCATGCTGGAATAGGATTCACCCTCCTTTTGCGTCTGTCACTACGCCTAGCACTCGCGAGTTTGAAGCTCGTCACAGTCATTCAATCCCAGAATCCTACTCGGAATACCACATACAAGGTTTAGACTTTCCGGATTCTCATGAATGCCGCCATCAATCTAGCTTACACCACGAAGATTCTGATTAAGAGATCTAAGAGATACTCATTCAATCTGAGGTAGAACGGAAGTGGTTGTCAGGCACGCGTTCATAGGGAATGATGATGATTGTCACGTTCATCACATTCAGGTTGAAGTGCAAATGAATATCTTAGAAGCGGAATAAGTTGGATTGAATAGAAAAACAGTAGTACTTTGCATTAATCTTTGAGGAACAGCAGAGCTCCACACCTTAATCTATGGAGTGTAGAAACTCTACCGTTGAAAATACATAAGTGAAAGGTCCAGGCATGGCCGAATGGCCAGCCCCCAAACGTGATCAATATGATCCAAAGATGATTCAAAGATGTCTAATACAATAGTAAAAGGTTCTATTTATAATAAACTAGCTACTAGGGTTTACAGAAGTAAGTAATTGATGCATAAATCCACTTCCGGGACCCACTTGGTATGTGCTTGGGCTGAGCTTGAAGTCTACACGTAGAGAGGTCATTCTTGGAGTTGAACGCCAGCTTTTGTGCCATTTTGGGCGTTGAACTCCACTTTGCAACTTGTTTCTGGCGCTGGACGCCAGAATTGGGCAGAGAGCTGGCGTTGAATGCCAATTTGCGTCATCTAAACTTGAACGAAGTATGGACTATTATATATTTCTGGAAAGCCCTGGATGTCTACTTTCTAACACAATTGGAAGCGCGCCATTTTGAGTTCTGTAGCTCCAGAAAATCCATTTTGAGTGCAGGGAGGTCAGAATCCAACAGCATCAGTAGTCCTTCTTCAACCTCTGAATCAGATTTTTGCTCAAGTCCCTCAATTTCAGCCAGAAAATACCTGAAATCACAGAAAAACACATAAACTCATAGTAAAGTCCAGAAATGTGAATTTAACATAAAAACTAATGAAAACATCCCTAAAAGTAACTAGATCCTACTAAAAACATACTAAAAACAATTCCAAAAAGCGTATAAATTATCTGCTCATCACAACACCAAAATTTAATTGTTGCTTGTCCCCAAGCAACTGAAAATCAAATAGGATAAAAAGAAGAGAATATACTATAAATTCCAAACTATCAATGAAACATAGCTCCAATCAGATGAGCGGGACTTGTAGCTTTTTGCCTCTTGAATAGTTTTGGCATCTCACTTTATCCATTGAAGTTCAGAATGATTGGCATCTATAGGAACTCAGAGTTCAGATAGTGTTATTGATTCTCCTAGTTCAGTATGATGATTCTTGAACACAGCTATTTTATGAGTCTTGGCCGTGGCCCTAAGCACTTTGTTTTCCAGTATTACCACTGGATACATAAATGCCACAGACACATAATTGGGTGAACCTTTTCAGATTGTGACTCAGCTTTGCTAAAGTCACCAATTAGAGGTGTCCAGGGTTCTTAAGCACACTCTTTTTTTGCTTTGGACCTTGACTTTAACCGCTCAGTCTCAAGTTTTCACTTGACACCTACACGCCACAAGCACATGGTTAGGGACAGCTCGGTTTAGCCGCTTAGACCAGGATTTTATTCCTTTAGGCCCTCCTATCCACTGATGCTCAAAGCCTTGGGATCATTTTTATTTGCCCTTGCCTTTTGGTTTTAAGGGTTATTGGCATTTTGCTCTTGCCTCTTGGTTTTAAGAGCTTTTGGCTTTTTCTGCTTGCGTTTTCTTTCTATTTTTTTTCGCCTATTTTTTTTTTCTGCAAGCTTTGTTCTTTGCTGCTTTTTCTTGCTTCAAAAATCATTTTTATGATTTTTCAGATTATCAAATAACATGTCTCCTAGTCATTATTCTTTCAAGAGCCAACATATTTAACATTCATAAACAACAACTTCAAAAGACATATGCACTGTTCAAGCATTCATTCAGAAAACAAGAAGCATTGTCACCACATCAATATAATTAAACTAAATTCAAGGATAAATTCGAAACTCATGTACTTCTTGTTCTTTTTGAATTAAAACATTTTTCATTTTAAGAGAGGTGATGATGGATTCATAGGACATTCATAACTTTAAGACAAAGTTACTAACTACTAATGATCATGTAATGAAGACACAAACATAGATAAGCACTTAACATAGAAAACGAAAAACAGAGAAAGTAAGAACAAGGAATGAGTCCACCTTAGTGATGGTGGCGTTTCCTTCTTGAGGAACCAATGATGTCCTTGAGCTCTTCTATGTCTCTTCCTTGTCTTTGTTGCTCCTCCCTCATTGCTTTTTGATCTTCTCTTATTTCATGAAGGATGATGGAGTGCTCTTGATGTTCCACCCTTAGTTGTCCCATGTTGGAACTTAATTCTCCTAGGGAGGTGTTGATTTGCTCCCAAAAATTCTGTGGAGGGAAGTGCATCCCTTGAGGAATCTCAGGGATTTCTTGATGATGAGCTTCTCTATGCTCTCTTGATTGCTCCATCTTTTTCTTAGTGATGGGCTTGTCCTCTTCAATGAGGATATCTCCCTCTATGTCAATCCCAGCCGAATTGCATAGGTGGCAAATGAGGTGGGGAAAGGCTAACCTTGCCATAGTGGAGGACTTGTCAGCCACCTTGTAGAGTTCTTGAGGTATAATCTCATGAACTTCCACCTCTTCTCCAATCATGATGCTATGGATCATGATGGCCCGGTCTATAGTAACTTCAGACCGGTTGCTAGTGGGAATGATTGAGCATTGAATGAACTCCAACCATCCTCTAGCTACAGGCTTAAGGTCCAGTCTTCTTAGTTGAACCGGTTGGCCTTTTGAGTCAATCTTCCATTGAGCTCCTTCTACACATATGTCCATGAGGACTTGGTCCAACCTTTGATCAAAGTTGACTCTCCTTGTGTAGGGGCGTGCGTTCTCTTCCATGTTTGGCAAGTTGAACGCCAACCTCACATTTTCCGAACTAAAATCTAAGTATTTCCCCCAAACCATGGTGAGGTAATTCTTTGGGTTCGGGTTCTTACTTTGATCATGGTTCCTAGTGATTCATGCATTAGCATAGAACTCTTGAACCATTAGGATGCCTACTTGTTGGATGGGGTTTGTTAGAACTTCCCAACCTCTTCTTTGAATTTCATGTCGGATCTCCGGATACTCATTTCTCTTGAGTTTAAAAGGGACCTCGGGGATCACCTTCTTCTTGGCCACAACATCATAGAAGTGGTCTTGATGAGCTTTGGAGATGAACCTTTCCATCTCCCATGACTCGGAGGTAGAAGCTTTTGTCTTCCCTTTCCCTTTTCTAGAGGATTCTCCGGTCTTAGGTGCCATCAATGGTAATGGAAAAACAAAAAGCTTATGCTTTTACCACACCAAACTTAGAATTTTGCTCGTCCTCGAGCAAGAGAAGAAAGAATAGATGAAGAAGAAGAAGAAAATATGGAGAGGAGGGGGGAGGTGTGTTTCGGCCAAGAAGAGGAAGAGAGGGTTGTGTTGTGTGAAAATGAGGAAGAATGGAGGGCTTTATATAGGGAAGGAAGGGGGGTAAGTTTCGGCCATTTAGGGTGGGGTTGGGTGGGAAATTGATTTTGAATTTTGAAGGTAGGTGGAGTTTATGAGGTAGGTTTATGGGGAAGAGTGGATGGATGTGAGTGGTGAAGAGGTGATGGGGAAGAAGTGAGTGGAGGTAGGTGGGGATCCTGTGGGGTCCACAGATCCTGAGGTGATCCTGCGGGGTCCACAGATCCTGAGGTGTTCAAGGATTTACAACCTTGCACCAAATTGGGCATGCAAAATGCCTTTGCACACAACTCTGGGCGTTTAGCGCCAGATTAGTGCTTGTTCTGGGCGTTGAACGCCCATTTGTAGCCCATTTATGGCGTTGAACGCCAGAACCATGCTTGTTCTGGGTGTTCAGCGCCAGCTCTTCTCCAAGGTGCATTTCTGGCATTCAAACATCCAGATGCTGCCCATTTCTGGCGTTCAGCGCCAGAACCATGCTCTGTTCTGGCGTTGAACGCCCAAAACATGCTTCTTACTGGCGTTTAAACGCCAGTAAGGTCTTCCTCCAGGGTGTAATTTTTCTTCTGCTGTTTTTGATTCCGTTTTCAATTTTTATATTTATTTTGTGACTCCACATGATCATGAACCTAATAAAACATGAAAAACAATGAAAATTAGATAAATAAACATTAGGTTGCCTCCCAACAAGCGCTTCTTTAATGTCAATAGCTTGACAGTGGGCTCTCATGGAGTCTCACAGATGTGCAGAGCTTTGTTGAGACCTCCCAACACCAAACTTAGAGTTTGGATGTGGGGGTTTGACACCAAACTTAGAGTTTGGTTGTGGCCTCCCAACACCAAATTTAGAGTTTGACTGTAGGGGCTTTGGTTGACTCTGCTTTGAGAGAAGCTTTTTCTGCTTCCTCTCCATGGATGCAGAGAGAGATCCTTGAGTTGTAAACACAAGGTTGTCCTTATTTAATTGAAGGATCAATTCTCCTCTGTCCACATCAATCACAGCTCTTGCTGTGGCTAGGAAAGGTCTTCCTAGGATGATGGATTCATCCTCTTCCTTTCCAGTATCCAGGACTATGAAATCAGCAGGGATGTAAAGGCCTTCAACCTTTACTAACATGTCCTCTACTTGTCCATAAGCCTATTTTCTTGAATTGTCTGCCATCTCTAATGAGATTTTAGCAGCTTGCACCCCAAAGATTCCCAGTTTCTCTATTACAGAGAGGGGCATGAGGTTTATTCCTGAACCAAGGTCACACAGAGCCTTAAAGATCATGGTGCCTATGGTACAAGGTATTATGAACTTTCCAGGATCCTGTCTCTTCGGAGGCAATGTCAGTTGATCCAGATCACTTAGTTTATTGGTGAACAAGGGATGTTCATCTTCCCAAGTTTCAATACCAAATAATTTGGCATTTAGCTTCATGATTGCACCAAAGAACTTGGCAGCTTGCTCTTCAGTAACATCCTTATTCTCTTCAGAAGAGGAATACTCATCAGAGCTCATGAATGGTATAAGGAGGTTCAATGGAATCTATATGTTCTCTAGATGAGCCTCAGATTCCTTAGGTTCCTCAGAGGGAAGCTCCTTATTGATCATTGGACGTCCCAGGAGGTCTTCTTCCTTGGGATTCACGTCTTTCTCCTCTCTTGTGGGTTCGGCCATGGTAATTAATTCAATGGCCTTGCACTCTCCTTTTGGATTTTCTTCTGTATTGCTTGGGAGAGTACTAGGAGGGATTTCAGTGATCCTGTTACTCAGCTGGCCCACTTGTGCTTCCAAATTTCTAATGGAAGATCTTGTTTCATTCATAAAACTCACAGTGGCCTTAGATAGATCAGAGACTAAATTTGCTAAGCTAGATGGATTCTGCTCAAAATTCTCTGTCTATTGCTGAGTGGATGATGGAAAAGGCTTGCTATTGCTAAACCTGTTTCTTCCACCATTATTAAAGCATTGTTAAGGCTTTTGATCCTTCCATGAGAGATTTGGGTGATTTCTCCATGATGGATTGTAGGTGTTTCCATATGGTTCACCCATGTATTTTAACTCTGCTATTGCAGGGTTCTCAGGATCATAAGCTTCTTCCTCAGAAGATGCCTCTTGAGTACTGTTGGATGCAGCTTGCATTCTATTTAGACTCTGAGAAATCATATTGACTTGCTGAGTCAATATTTTATTCTGAGCCAATATGGCATTCAGAGTATCAATTTCAAGAACTCCCTTCTTCATAGGCATCCCATTACTCACAGGATTCCTCTCAGAAGTGTACATGAACTGGTTATTAGCAACCATGTCAATGAGTTCTTGAGCTTCTGCAGGCGTTTTCTTTAAGTGAATGGATCCACCTGCAGAGGTATCCAATGACATTTTTGATAGCTCAAATAAACCATCATAGAATATATCCAGGATGGTCCATTCTGAAAGCATGTCAGAAGGACACTTTTTGGTCAGCTGCTTGTATCTTTCCCAAGCTTCATAGAGGGATTCACCTTCTTTCTGTCTGAAGGTTTGAACATCAGCTCTAAGCTTGCTCAGCTTTTGAGGAGGAAAGAACTTGGCTAAGAAAGCCGTGACCAGCTTATCCCAAGAGTTCAGGCTGTCCTTGGGTTGAGAGTCTAACCATATTCTAGCTCTGTCTCTTACAGCAAAAGGAAAAAGCATGAGCCTGTAGACTTCAGGATCTACTCCATTAGTCTTAACAGTATCACAGATCTGCAAGAATTCAGTTAAGAACTGAAAGGGATCTTCAGATGGAAGTCCATGAAACTTGCAGTTCTACTGCATCAGAGAAACTAGCTGAGGTTTCAGCTCAAAGTTGTTTGCTCCAATGGTAGGAATGGAGATACTTCTTCCATGTAAATTGGAATTAGGTGCAGTAAAGTCACCAAGCATTCTCCTTGCATTATTGTTGTTGGGTTCGGCTGCCATCTCCTTTACTTGTTCGAAATTTTTAATAAGGTTGTCTCTGAATTGTTGTAATTTAGCTTCTCTTAGTTTCCTCTTCAGAGTCCTTTCAGGTTCTGGATCAGCTTCAACAAGAATGCCTTTTTCTTTGTCCCTGCTCATAAGAAAGAGAAGAGAAAAAGAAAAGAAGAGTAATCCTCTATGTCATAGTAAAGAGGTTCCTTATTGTTAGTAGAAGAAGAAAAGGAATAGGGGTGAAGAAAAATGAAGAATCCAAACACAAGGGTAAGGATAGAAGCAGTGATGTGAGATGAAGAGAAGTGTTAGTAGATGAATAAATAAGTAGAAGGGGATGAGAGGAGGAGAGAATTTTCGAAAATAATTTTTGAAAAAGAGTTAGTGATTTTCGAAAATAGTTTTTGAAAAAGGTTAGTAGTTTTTCGAAAATTCAAATAAAAAATAAAATAATTAGTCTAATTAAAAAGAAATTTTGAAAAAGAGGGAAGATTTTTTCGAAAATTAGAGAGAGAGAGTTAGTTAGGTAGTTTTGAAAAAGGTAAGAAACAAACAAAAAGTTAGTTAGTTAGTTGAAACAAATTTTGAAAAGATAAGAAGTTAGGAAGTTAGAAAAGATATTTTGCAATCATTTTTTTTTTGAAAAAGGTAAGATAAGAAGATATTTTTGAAAAGATATGATAGAAATTAGTTTTTGAAAAAGATTTGATTTTTAAAATCTCAATTAATGACTTGATTCACAAGAAATCACAAGATATGATTCTAGAACTTAAAGTTTGAATCTTTCTTAACAAGTAAGTAATAAACTTGAAATTTTTGAATCAAAACATTAATTGATGATGTTATTTTCGAAAATATGATGTAAAATTAAGAAAAAGATTTTTGAAATTTTCGAAAATAACTAAGAAAAATGAAAAAGATTTGATTTTTGAAAAAGATTTTGAAAAAGATAAGATTTTTAAATTGAAAATTTGATTTGACTCATAAAAACAACTGGATTTTTAAAAATTTTTGAAAAAGTCAAATCTAATTTTCGAATTTATGAGAGAGAAAAAGGGAAAGATATTTTTTTGATTTTTGAATTTTTAATGATGAGAGAGAAAAACATGAAAATGATGCAATGCATGAAAATTTTAGATCAAAACAATGAATGCATGCAAGAATGCTATGAATGTCAAGATGAACACCAAGAACACTTTGAATGTCATGATGAACATCAAGACTTATTTTTGAAAAAATTTTTTATGCAAGGAAAACATGCAAGACACCAAACTTAGAATTCTTTAATGCTTAGACACTAAGAATTCAAGAATGCATATGAAAAACAAGAAAAGACACAAAACATGCAAATGCAAAGATCAAACAAGAAGACTTACCAAGAACAACTTGAAGATCATGAAGAACACTATGAATGCATGAGAATTTTCGAAAAATGCAAGATGAGTATGCAATTGACACCTAACTTATAACATGACTCAAGACTCAAACAAGAAACACAAAAATATTTTTGATTTTTATGATTTTATGATTTTTTTGTATTTTCTTTAAATTTTTTTTTTCGAAAATCATTTTGAAAAAGAAAAATAAGAATTCCAAAATTTTTAATATGAATTCCAGGAATCTTATACTCTAAAGCTCCAATCAAAGGGTTAGGCATGGCTTAATAGCCAGCCAAGCTTTAGTATGTAATTCAGACATGACACGCCTACCATGCCCTACAGTCATGGCTTTACAGCCAGCCAGGTTTCAACATGCTTTATGAAACACTAGAATTCATTCTTAAAAATTCTGAAGAAAATTATATTTTTGAAAATATTTTATTATTTTTTTTCGAAAACAAAGGAGAAAATTTTGAAAGATTTTTGAAAAATTTTTGAAAACAAAACAAAAAGAAAATTACCTAATCTGAGCAACAAGATGAACCGTCAGTTGTCCAAACTCGAACAATCCCCGGCAACGACGCCAAAAATTTGGTGCACAAAATTGTGAACTCTGGTAGAGGCTCCAAAGGCTTGGTGCTCTAATCTCAATTCATAATTTGTCACAACTTCGATACAACTAACCAGCAAGTGCATTGGGTCGTCCAAGTAATAAACCTTACGTGAGTAAGGGTCGATCCCACGGAGATTGTTGGTATGAAGCAAGCTATGGTCACCTTGTAAATCTCAGTCAGGCGGATATAAAATAGTTATGGAGTTTTCAAAAATAACTAATAAACTAAGGATAGAAACACTTATGTAATTCACTGGTGAGAATTTCAGATAAACATGTAGAGATGCTTTCGTTCCTCTGAACCTCTGCTTTCCTACTGTCTTCATCCAATCAGTCTTACTCCTTTCCATGGCTGGCTTTATGCAAGGGCATCATCGTTGTCAGTGGCTACATCCCCTCCTCTTGTGAAAATGGTCCAAGATGCCCTGTCACGGCACGGCTAATCATCTGAGGTTCCCGATCATGCTGGAATAGGATTCACCCTCCTTTTGCGTCTGTCACTACGCCCAGCACTCGCAAGTTTGAAGCTCGTCACAGTCATTCAATCCCAGAATCCTACTCGGAATACCACAGACAAGGTTTAGACTTTCCGGATTCTCATGAATGCCGCCATCAATCTAGCTTATACCACGAAGATTCTGATTAAGAGATCTAAGAGATACTCATTCAATCTAAGGTAGAACGGAAGTGGTTGTCAGGCACGCGTTCATAGGGAATGATGATGATTGTCACGTTCATCACATTCAGGTTGAAGTGCAAATGAATATCTTAGAAGCGGAACAAGTTGGATTGAATAGAAAAACAGTAGTACTTTGTATTAATCTTTGAGGAACAGCAGAGCTCCACACCTTAATCTATGGAGTGTAGAAACTCTACCGTTGAAAATACATAAGTGAAAGGTCCAGGCATGGCCGAATGGCCAGCCCCCAAACATGATCAATATGATCCAAAGATGGTTCCAAAGATGATTCAAAGATATCTAATACAATAGTAAAAGGTCCTATTTATAATAAACTAGCTACTAGGGTTTACAGAAGTAAGTAATTGATGCATAAATCCACTTCCGGAGCCCACTTGGTGTGTGCTTGGGCTGAGCTTGAAGTCTACACGTGGAGAGGTCATTCTTGGAGTTGAACGCCAGCTTTTGTGCCAGTTTGGGCGTTGAACTCCACTTTGCAACTTGTTTCTGGCGCTGGACGCCAGAATTGGGCAGAGAGCTGGCGTTGAACGCCAGTTTGCGTTGTCTAAACTTGGGCAAAGTATGGACTATTATATATTGCTAGAAAGCCCTGGATGTCTACTTTTCAACGCAATTGGAATCGCACCATTTTGAGTTCTCTAGCTCCAGAAAATCCATTTTGAGTGCAGGGAGGTCAGAATCCAATAGCATCAGCAGTCCTTCTTCAACCTCTGAATCAGATTTTTGCTCAAGTCCCTCAATTTCAGCCAGAAAATACCTGAAATCACAGAAAAACACACAAACTCATAGTAAAGTCCAGAAATATGAATTTAACATAAAAACTAATGAAAACATCCCTAAAAGTAACTAGATCCTACTAAAAACAATGCCAAAAAGCGTATAAATTATCCGCTCATCAAGCTTCAATGAGAAAGGAAAAGAAAGAAGATGTTGACTCGTTGAGGACTAGGGTGTTTTTCTTTTTTTTTTTGGTCTGAGTGAGAGATTAGTGAGAGATTAGGTTAGGGTTAAGGTGTTTCTTTTTTTAGTCTAAGAGATTAGTGAGAGATTGGGTTAGAGTTAGGGTGTTTTTTTTTTTTTGTCAAAGTGAGAGATTGGGCTAGGGTTAGAATTTTTTTTTTTTGGGTAGAGTGAGAGATTGGATCAGGGCTAGGGTGTTTCTTTTTTTGGTTAAAGTGAGATATTAGTGAGAGATTAAACTAGGGTTACAATGATTTTTTGGGTCAAAGTGAGAGATTGGACTAAGGCTAGTATGTGTGTGTGTGTTTTTTTTTTTTTGTCAGAGATCTAATAGCATTTTCAAATCTTCAAGACTTAAATATCTGCAGGATAAAAATTCAGGAATTTATTTACTTTTTTAAAAAAAAATTAAGCACTCGATTCAAATTATATAAATCGATCAGATCAAATTGGTCTAATAATTATAATGTGGACAATTGAGTTTATTATTGCTGTTATAATAAACCGATTTTGTTATAGTTTATTAAGAAATAAATTATTGACTGGTTTAATAAATATGTCCAATTAAATTGTGACATCTAAATATTTTTATAAAAAGACGTTTTGGACATATTTATTTGAATGTCTTCTAAGTTCTAATTGCAAAAGAAGAACCACCAATAGATAAATAATATTTTTTCGAGTGGATTTTTAAGAAAGAACACTAATCTCGTTTAACTTTGAGAATTAATCATTATAATGCATATCTAATATGAAGTTCTCAAATTGGCTATCAAGTATTAAAATAAGATTGAGTGAAAATTTATTGTCGGGTCAAATTTAATAATCTATTAGAGACAAAAAAATATTATTATCATGTATTACTCAAAAAAATTTTAAATTGTAGTATGAACACTTGCCTCCACACCAAAAAGAAGGGTGGTGGAGAGAGGTGGAAGGAAGAAAGATGAAGAGAGTTTTTTTTTTTTTTAAATAGACTTATTAGTCCTTCTTTTTAAAAATTATTTCTATGTTAACATAGACATGATATTCATATTTGATACATCAGTATGTCACTGTTTGACAACTAGTTACAAAATTTGTGTAGACTAATTTTTTAGATGATTGAAAACCGATAAAAATTTTCAAATTATAGAAGAACACTTTATCGTTCGGACAAATAGTCAAATATTGAAAAGATTATTTACTCAATTTTAATTCATTTCAACTCTATTAATATTATCATTATTTTTTCAGTGCATAAATTAGAATTGTGTTTCAATTATGTACATGAATTATAAATACATTTTTTAGCATATTCTTATAATTTTGCAAAAAACATCTACAAAAATTATTAATATTTATAATTTTAAATATAATAATTTATCTCTATAATATTTATGTTTCGAGATATTTGTATTTAATTATTGTGATATATAATATATTTAACTATCTTATAAGTAAGAAAGTAGTTTTAAGTCAATTATCTTATAATTTTTAATTAAAATTTTTCATATATAATAGTTTCCAATTAAATTTTTTGTTATAGTAAAAAAACCAAACTCACTAAATGTCATCTAATTTCGCTCTTGATGGTCTTCAATAACCAATAAAGAGTCAGATACTACACTTGTTTCACAGATTTTGCAGACGACATTAATAGTTTCTGTTGTTATTTTATTCTAAAATATCCACTCATTTTTACTCAACTCAATGCTTAAAATAACATTAAAAAAATAAATAAATTATTTTTTTTAGCATCTTTTTTTTTCATTGATACAACTCTTAAAATGTTGTTTCATTGTGTTTGGAACTCCAAACACCACCAAAGCTCTTGAGCCATGCACGGGACAAAAAAAAAATCTCACATGTAACGTAACGAACAAAAATTCGATAGGTTTCTATATGAAATAATCAATTTTAATTTGTATCATCCATACTTGAATATGGTTTATTTATGAATGTATTATGCATAATACCACTTAAGCATGCGAATATGCTAGCATTATAATCAGTAATGAATTGAGAAAATTTATGTTGGAGGCAAAAATAATATACATTATTATTAAATGATATATTAATTTAAAATAAAAAATTAAAAGTACACATTAGTTATTCAATTACAAAAAAATTACATTAGTCACTAACTTTTTTTTTGTTTTTCAAATGTTGAAGGTACTTTTCTTCTTATTTTCATATTTTAAAAATGTTGAATAAGTGTTTTATTATCAACTTGATTGAATGTCTCTCTTTTTATATATGTAACTAAACAATCATTCAACCACTCGTCTCTTATTCGATTATGAAGTCGACTCTTTATTATATTCATAGTAGAAAATGTTCTTTCAACTGATGTCATTGTCACAGATAGAATAAAAGCTAATTTTAATAGAAAAAAATACCAATGGATAAACAATATTTTTTTTTGTCTCAACTAACTTTTGAGATAATCCACTAATTCCATTAATATTTGAGAATTGATCATCAAGACACATATCCAATATAAAATTCTCAAGTTAACTATCAAGTGCCAAAAATTGAGTAGAAGAGAATTCATATGGATAAAATTCAACTAAACGAATTAACTTCTTATCAAATGTAAAAAAATGAGTAATTGAGCTTAGTTTATTTGTAGTAGGATTATTTAAAATTTAGAGTGGGGGCATATTTTATATAGGTATAATTTTAAAAAAATGAAATTTCAGTGGGGGCAAGTGCTCCCTCCCCCCCCCCTTTTCCTGTGTCAGTCCGTGCCTAATTGTAGTACTTGAACAATTTATGCTAATTAATGATAATCTTAGCCAACTAAGTTGGGTTGGTCTAATGGTTAACTCACTAAACCGTTTAAACAAGACCTTTTTACACGTGCACATTTAAGTCCTTTAGGATTGAAAAACACATTTAAGTCCCTCACATTTAAGAACGCATGATAATTATACTCCTATGTGAAGTTGGGGTTAAAAACGTAACGGAAAATACTGATCTGAAGGGGAGAATGGTGATGTGTCCGTTACGATGATGATGTGGATGGTTGGCAAAAAGTTAAGGGACCAATAGGTCCCTGTGCATCAAAACGACGCATTTGGACGTTGAACCCCATTGAGCCCTACTCGCGTTCCTCCTCCTATCAGTAGCTCCAGTTCCTTCTCAACCTACCAACCTCCTCCATCCTTTGCCATCAAGTCTCAAAAACCAAATTCTGGCACCTTTTTTGGGGGCTCGATCCCGAGACCCAACCCTGACCACATGCTCTACGTGGCGCATGTTGAATCAAGCTTCGCAGCTCATTCCTATTTACTGGCATTGTTACATCCTTGTGTCGCCAAATGAGATGAAAAATGTCAATATCATACCGTCTGGATATTTTTCCTGGATCTTTGAGATGAGAAGGGTTCCCATGCCTGAGCCAATGCCACCTCCCAAAGAATGGCAGGCTTGAAATCCCTGCAAGCAATCACAATTTTCGGCCTCCTTCCTGACAACATCCAAGATAGAGTCTATGAGCTCAGCTCTCTCCATGTAGTAACCTTTGGCCTAATTGTTACCCGCATCGAACTGCCCAAACACAAAATTATCGGGATAGAAGATCTGCCCAATCGGATCGGATCTAATTGAATCCATGGTTCCAGGCTCCAAATCCATCAAGACGACGCATGGCACGTACTTTCCGCCGCTGGCCTCGTGGTAATAGATGTTGATGCGCTCGAGCTAGAGCTCTGAATCACCATTATACTTTCTGGTGTGATCGATGCCATGCTCGTCGTAGATCACTTCCCAGAATTCAGCACCAATCTGGTTGCCGCATTGGCCACCCTAGATGTGCAAGATTTCTCTCATTTTCTCGAGAAAGTGACCAAGGTGGAGAGTGAAGAGAGATGATAAATAACGAAAGGTGGTTTTTTTTTGGTCGGAGATGATGGAAGAGGTGATGGAGGGGATATGGCAAAGAAGTGGTGGTGGAGAAGGTTTAAAGGAGAGATCGGTGGGTGTATGAAAGGGGCAGTCTAGAAGCTGAGAGACGGAGGGTGGAGGGAGGAAGAGATTCGCAACATGATAATGATTATGGACGACAATAGTGATGCACAGGGACCTATTTGTCCTTTAATTTTTTGCCAATCATTTACGTTATCACCGTAATAGACACATCATTATTTTTTTCTCCAAATTGGCATTTTTCGTTATATTTTTTAATTTCAGTTTTATGGAGGAGTATAATTATCTTGCAATCTTAAAGGTAAAGGATTTAAATATACTATTTAATCCTAAATGACTTAAATATTCACTTATAAAAAGATCAGGGACCTATTTATCTTTTACTATAAAAAAATAATTTAAGTCTTCTAAAGGCTTTTTCACATCTCAAGTATGATACAATAATTTAATAACATAATTTTCGGTGAATTTAGTGGAAGAAAGTTGATAGATATGCAATACCAAGAGGAGGAAAGAATAAAATGCAACTTTTGCACAGAATCAATTTCGCAATAAGTAGACAGAGCAAAACTAGTGCTTTATTGAATTGCTTTTTAACCCTGGGCCTACTTTAGTTGAAACTCAAAATTCGTACATGGGCATGCAAAATTGGACAATTCAACTTGAAATTCACGGCAGTTACACATGCTACTTAGTTCCCTTTCTAATTGTATTAACGTCTTTGAGTTATTATATACACCAGCTAGTCAGCTACTGTTGTGAAATTTCGTTTACGTCTTTCTTATCATCCAAAAAAAAAACAGAGTATCATTCAAAAGTCAAAACATCCAATACTATAAATGATTTATTTTTCTCTCATATTTATAAAAATTATGAAGTGATGAGGAAGTAAAGTATTAAATTATAATGGGCATCTATTTCCTCCCAGAGAAAATTGTTGTTACATACGTTTGAATAGAACGAATGTGTTACATAGATCTTTAATATCTTTCCTTTGATTAACTGGAATAGATATTCTAAATTTGTAATAATTAGAATTGTATGACGAGTGACGATTTTTTTTTTATCCATATGAATTTTCTTAATGGCGGATTGATATGCGTACATGTCTAAATATATAAATGAAAAATGCTACTTATTCTTTAAATTTTCAGTCTTTAGATAATTTTTTTATGTAAATAATATTATTTAATTAATTTAACTACTCACTTTTATAAAAAGTTACTTATTTTTTAATTTATCTCTCTTCTAAAAATTGAATAATGAATAATTTTTAAAAAATATCTAATTATACTGTATATAAATCCTTGTTTATTTTTTATTTATTATTAAATATACCATTTGACTTATTTATTTATCATATTCTTAATTTTGATCATTTAACTGTCTTTAGACATATATAATTTTACTTTAACTATAATAATATATTTATAGTAAAAATTAGTCATCTAATAAATTATTTGTATAAAATATCTGTTAAAATATAAAAATACACATTAAAAATAAATTAAATACTTTATATATTTATAGACAAATACATATATAATAATTGTTTTTTTTTTCATAACAATTTTTTCTCATTATTAAAACTCTCCTAACTATCTTGTTGATATTTTAAAAAGTTAGCAAGAATATATTAGAAATAAATTTTTGCTAAACTTGCGTCTCAACTCTTTTAAATTAGAGATATTATAAATCAATTAAAATACATTTAAAAGGAGTAGTATCTCTAGTACATATTTAACCTACGATGTAGAGACATTGTCATGGATACGAGATATATATGACATAACATGAAACATGCAGATACATAAATTTTAAATTTTTATAAGATGCAGAAATATGACATATATATAAATTATAAAGTACTTTTTAGATAAATTATAATAATATTTTATTGATATTAAAATATAAATTAATTTTTTAGCTATTTTTATTGTCTTTTTTAATTATATAAAGTATTTAATATATTTTTTATTTTAATAAATAATAATATATACAATTTTTAAACTCCTTTTAAAAATACATATTAAGAATAAAACTGGATATGCTGACACATAATAGTATTTAACTATATTTAAGCGTACTTAAAAATTTTTTTTATTAAGATATGATTGTACAAAAAAAGATATGCCGATTAGACAAATATTAATAAATGTCGTATCTAAAATATATCCTATACCAATATAACAACTCAATAAAATGTTCATGTTTAATAGTATCTAAAAAATTACCGTACCGTCTCCCATAATGGAAAAAATTCGGGTGTCTCCTTCTAACTTACGAGACTGTGAACATGAAAAATTTAACTTTGATACTCTATTAAACTAGCATCTGGCTCCGTCAACAAAAGTGCCTTGAATTAGACATGGTTGCCATTGTAAGTCTTCAAGAAAGAGCTCCTGAACTTGATGCATTTCCCCTTGATGGGAGCAGCTATTAGTAACAAGCAGCAAAGAATTTGATAGCATGATAGTGTAACTTGGAAAAAGAAATTAAATAGTCAAGGTAAACATTTTAAGGGGAATATAATGGATGTTGTCATTTCTACTCAATTACCACTTCATCAATTTTTTTTTAAAATATCTCTTTTTTTTGTTATACTAAACGTTAAGAGTTTGTTTGGTCAGCTTCTAAGAAAAGATCTTTTGTCGAGCTATCTTTTTTTAAAAGATCTTATGGAGAAGTAAAAGTAATTTTATATTTGGATATCTCATGCAAAAAGATCTTTTTATTTATCAATTATGTTTAGATATAACAATATAAAAGTACTTTTTTGTTTATTTATTACATGAAAAACATCTTTTTTTAAAAAAAAAAATCTTTTAAAAAACGATATAAATTACAGCTTCTTAAAAAAGATATTTTTTATTTTTCTAGTGCTTTTACTTTTACTACTAGAAATTTACCAAATACGCTAAAAAATAAAAAAAAAATTCCTTTTTAACAAAATAATGACACCCAAATAATCACTAAATACTTTTTCTTCCCCATTAAAAACGTTAAAAGCTTATTAGTATAATATAAAGGAGAGGCTATTATTATCACACCTTTTTCATTTGATTTTTATATGTTTTTCTTAGTGTATCCCTTCTTACACAAATGAATAACTGAAATTAAAGAAGCAGTTATTTAATACATTTTTATATTTTTATTATAACATTTTTATTGTTGAAAAGTCAATAAATAATATTTAAATTCATATTAATCTGAATACTATAAAAATATTATTATTTTAATCTTTAAAGAAAGATAACTAAAAGATGTAAATACATAATTAAAAAAATTGCGATAAAAAAACTAATATATTATAATATCCAATATTATACCACCTGGTGTTTAATTATAACATTAAAATCATATTAGATAGATATATAATGTTATAAACTTATAATCTTTTGGTACTAACCTATTAAAACTTTTTTTCATGAGATATAATAATTTCTTTATCTTTTTAAACACACAACGGTAAAATGTCATTGGATAATGGATATATTTATTTACTGAATCTTTATAAAATTTAGTGATTTTATTTTACCTTTGTTTAATCAAGAATTTTAATATTATTTAAAATATTTTAATGATGAAATAATATTGATAATAATGATTTGATTTGATTTTAATTTAATTTTAATTTTAATTAAATTAATATGCCTCCATATATTGTTTATCAATAACAAACAAAACTTACAAAATAGAAACTACAAATTAAAATGTAATTTTATCTTGTAGAGTTGTGCATAAAAAAAAAGATGTATTAGATAAATAAAGTTAAATAAAATGAAAGGAGATGAAGCAATAATCTCTCCCATAATTTAAAAGTTAATTTAAATTTATTATTTTTAACTTAATTCAATATGATTATAACTTTTTGTGTAATAATTAATAAACTTAAAATATCTTGGTAAATATTAAATTAAAATTTTCAATTTTTTATTACTACAATAATTATATAAATATATAAGGTATAAGGGTAACACGACTACACGAGTTATTCTTTTAGTGTACTTTTTGAGAAAATGAGCAGGAAGTGCATTGTAAGATCATTTTAGAAAAACTGGAAAGAATAGAATGAGAAGAGAAATTAAAATAAAAATGTCTCTAAAAGTTTTCTAAAACAACATAAATAAAAGAATGTTAAATATAGGTTCCATTTATAATATTATATTAATCTAAAATATTTTTTTGAATTAAATTAGAAATAAAATAAAATTGAATTGAATTTTAAATCATTATATTAATACTCATTAAATTTTAATCTATGTACTATTATAATTCAGCTAAGAAATCAAGAAAATAGCCTTTTATCCAAACGAGTGATGTTATACATGTATAAGTATTTTTGTAATTAAGTTAAATTATGTTAGTGCAAATTTAGTAAAAAAAATGAGTATATGTTAGACATATGTTTTTTTTTTTGGCATTTTTTATAGTACATAATTTTTTGTTGGATAGCACAAAAATTTACTGATATAATATATAAATTTTTGAAGTATAACACATAATTATCGATATATCACATAAATTTTTGTACAAAGCACACAAATTTTTGTTATGAATATATTTTATTAGTTGGGTGAATCAATATTTTGGGTATATAGTCTTCGAAAAATTTTTATGCTGGACATGAAAATTTGTATTATGTACCAAGATTTTTGTGCTGTATACTAAAATTTATGTGTTGTGCGTATTTCGTTGGTATAGTATACAAATTTTTGCACATAACATACAAATTTTTGCACATAGCACACAAATTTTGCTGCGAATGTATTTTGTTTGTTGGGTGTGTCAATGTTCTAAATATATATTTCTTTAAAAATTTGTGTACTGTACATCAAAATATATATTGTGTATTTTCATTAATTAGGTGTCAATGCTTTGGACATGTAATTCTTCAAAAGTTTTTGTGTTGTATACTAAAATTTGTGTGTTGTGTACTATGTGTTATGAATAAAAATTTATGTGTTTTAGTTTTCTTAACATTTATAGGAAAAGAAAAAGATGAAGACAACGAGGATAATGATAATGATAACAAAAGAGGACTAGGAGGAAAAAAAGAGAAGAAAAAATTAAACAATAACAACAACATCAACAATAAGAAGAAGACAACGGTAGCGATGACAACGACGATAGAATTGGTTAATTAACCAAATTGGTTTTACATGATGAATCCGGTTATTAACCGGTTAGTGAAATTCAAAACCGATTTTTAACCGGTTATTAAAACAAAAATCGGTTTTTAAAAAATAATCGATTTTTATATAGAAAAACCGATTTTTATATTAAAAAACAGGTTTTTATATTAAAAAACCGGTTTTTATACTAAAAAATTAGTTTTTATACCATAAAATTAGTTTTTACATGTAAAAATAGATTTTTACACAAAAATTAATATTTTTACATACAAAAACCCAAATTCTTAAATCTTCTTTTAATTGAATTTTTTAATCTAAATTTTTTCTTTTTAAATGATACGAATAACATTTGTAAATAATGAAATCCCTTCCATTGCTTTCTTTTCCTTTTCTTTCTTGTCTCTTTTCAGTATTTTCTATAAATAATTTTTTCTAATATAAATAATTTTTTTTAAATGATACGAGTAAAATAATTTTTTCTAATATAAATAATTTTCTTTTTAAATGATACGAGTAAATTTTTCTTATCTCCTTATTTCCATCTCTCTCCTTTTCTCTCCCCCTCCTCTTCTCTCTCTCTTTCTCCCCCTCCCCTCTCTTTCTCTCCCATTTCTCTCTCTCCCCTCTCTCCCATTTCTCTCTCCCCCCTCCTCTCTCTCCTCTTCTCTTTCTTTTCTCTCTTTCCCATTTCTCTCTCTCATCCTTTCTTTCTTTTCTCTCTCCCCCTCTTCTCTATCTATCTCTCTCCCTCTCCCCTTCCCATCTTTCTCCCCCTCCCCTTTCTTTCTCTCTATCCTTCTCTCCCTTTCTCCCCATGCTCTCTCTCTCCCCCACCCTCTTTCTCTCTCCTCCTCTTCCTCTCTCCTTCTCTCTCCCCTCCTCTTTTTTCTCTCTCTCTCCTTCTCTTTTTCTGTCTCTCTCCCCTCTCTCTTTCTCCTTCTTTGTCCTCTTTCTCTTTCTATCTCTTTTTCTCTCTCTCCTATCATTCTTCTCTCTTCTTATCTCTCTCCTTTTTTTCTTTCTCCTCATCTATCTTCTCTTTCTCTCTCTCTTCTCTCTCGCTTTAGAGAGAAGAGAAGAAAAGAGATAGAAGAGGGATAGAGATTGAGAGAAGGTTGAGAGAAAGAGAAAGAGAGAGTAAGAAAAGAAAGAGGAGAAGGAGAGAAAAGAAAGAGAGGAAGAAGAGGAGAGAAAGAAAGAAGAAAAGGAAAGAGAGAGGAGCGAGAGAGAGAGAGAAAAAAGAGAGAGAAAGAGAGGAGAGGAAAAGGAGAGAGAGAGAGAGAAGAAGGAGAGGGGAGAAAGGAGAGATATATGGGAGAGAGAGAAGGAGAGGAGAGAGAGGAGGAGAGATAGAAAAAGGAGAGAGATGATTAGAGAGAAGAAGGGGAAGAGAGAGAGAAAGAGAGAGAAGGGAGGGGGAGAAGGAGAGAGAGATAGAGAGAGAAAGAGATAAAGAGAGAGGGAGAGAAGGAGAGAGAGAAAAAGGGAAGGGGAGAGAGAGGGAGAGAGAAAGAAAGACGAGGTGGAGAGAGAGAGAGGGAGAGAGAGAAGCGGAGAGAGAGGGAAAGGAGAGAGAGAATGGGAGAGGAGATAAAGAGGGAAATGAGTGAGAAAAAGAGAGAAGGGAGAGAGAGAGAGAGGAGGAAGGAAGGGGGAGAGAGAGGGAGGAGGGAGAGAAATAGGGGAAAAGAAGAGAGAGAAGGGAGAGAGAATAGAGAGAGAGAGAGGAGGGGGAGAGAGAGAAGGGAGAGAAAGAGGAGAGAGAGAGGGAGAAAGAGAGAGAGAAGAAGAAGAGAAAGAAGGGAGGGAGAGAGAGAGAGAGAGTATGTAATTTGGTTTTGAAATTAGATTTTGATTTTAATTTGGTTTTGGTTTTGGTTAACCGGTTAAAAACTGGTTTTTTTAATTTGGTTTTGGTTAACCAATTCTAAAAAATATGGATATAGTTTTTAAAATTGTTTTATTAAACTGGTTAACCAAAATGTGGTTATGATTTTTTAACCGGTTAACCACAATTTGATTTTTTTATGAATACCCCTAAGTGGCGGTGACAAGAATGACAATGACGTTGAAAAAAAAAGCGCATAAAAAAAGAAAAAAAGATAATGACGACGACAATGATAACAAAAGAGGAGGAAGAAGAGGAATAGGAGAATAGAAGTATATATAAAAACAGAAAGAGAAGAAGCGTGAAAACTTGATTCAAAAAATACTTAGACACCTAATATTTCTCCATCGAAACTAATAAAATATAATTGACTGGAAGTAATATTAGTAATTTTTGGAGTAATTCACAATATCATTTCCTTAATTTAAGTAGTTAACATTTACTCCTTGATAAGACAAGTTTTGACTACAAGTTTAAGAATAGCTAATTTGAGATGGCTAAGATAAAATCTTTTTGTTTCTTTAATAAAGTAAATATTTGTGGTTAGATATTATGGTAAAAGATAAATATTACTATAATATTTTTAATAATCTCTTTAAAACTATTTTAACAAGTAAGAAAATAAGGCTTTTATTGAAAAATAAACTTTTAAACCTTTTATCTATAATGTATTCAACCTTTCAATATTTTATTTTCAATAAACTAAATGCTGTTAGTCAAATATATAGTTAAAATGTTCTTTTATACTATGACAATATATAGTTAAATAGTCACATAATAAATTTTATGCTAACAATATATTATAAACTAAAATCTTTGAATATAATAATTTTTTTTAAAAATTAACTAATTATTGAAAAAAATAAACATCAAAATTGGTCTTTAAAATATTTTAAATTGAATACTTTAATCTCTAATTAATTTTGTTGGTCAAATTGATCTTTTTATTATTTAAAAAAATTTGTTTTAAATTTGTATTTTTTAAATTTAATTATTTTATAATAAAATTTATAGTATATATTCAAATAAGTCCCTAAAAAAAATTTGTGTCGGACGTTTTTGTTCCTAAAATTTTTTATTACATTGAGGTCCTTGAAGACATATAGGTCTCTATCTTAATCAGGTCCGTTGTTTTTACTTAGACAAATAGATCTTCAAAAGTATGACGAAAGGACCTGTGTCTTATTTTTATAAAGTTGAGGACCTCAACGTAATAAAATTATTTTGGAAAAAAAAATATCCAATGTAAAATCTTTTAGGGACCTATTTGAATATATTCTAAAATTTATTATTTAGTGTATATATTAAAAATTTAATTAAAAGTGAGAGAGGAATTAGTTTGTCCTGTGAACATAATTTTTAAAGATTTTAAAAAAATATAATTTTATTAGGACCAAAATATTTAATATTAATTTTTTAAAAGAATAATTTGGATATTTATTTAAGAAGAAAAGTTTAGTTATCCATTTTTCTCCTATTTCAAATTTGCATCGACCACAATAACTGATAGTCATACCGGTACGTGGCAAACGGTACAGTTATTAATATAACAAACTAACAAAGTAATCGCATTCATACAAATAAAAATGATTAAACAAAGCAATAGTTAGGATTCGGTTCATAATGAATAGCTTGCTTAGTTATGACGACACAATGGATTGCACTTTAATTATGATTTTCATTGTCTGTAAAAAAAGCAGTAAAAGTTTCAAAAAGTGATGCAACAAATTACGACAAGGGCCTATTCTGTTTTTGTGTCTTTCCCTCATCTTAGTCATTATTTATTTGTTTTTATTATATCTTCACTACCTTAACATAATAGTGGTTCTTTAAAAGGAATCAATTCTCAAAGTAAAGAGAAAGAAACAATAGATGAATAGAAGACTGTGTATTTAAGCTTAGTATAGTTTTGCTTCAACATACTTGAATTAGGAGCATTAATTATCAAGAAACAATGGCAATGAAGAAGAAGAAGCTGAATTTTTTTGGATTTGCATTTGCATTTGCATGCTTAGTTTGTGGTGTTGTCTCCTATGGATCTGAGCCACTCTCTGTGCTTTCTTTCTTGGAAAACGATGCCGTTTGGGCCAAGCCTTCTTCATTAACAACATACCAACCTCTCATGGTTAATCTCACTCTCATTCATGGAGCTGCTTCTACAGGAGCTGGTCTTTCTCCTCTCTCTCTCTCTCTCTCTCTTTCTCTGAGTTTTATAATGGCTTCTTTCTGAATGAGTGAATGCTACATGTGCTTTTTTAATACATTGTTAGTTTCATTTACATTGATTGTAGTGTAGCATTAATTATAGTAGACTACTTTACTAATATGAATGTTACATATTATATATATGTATACCCTTTGAGTTATTTTATATACTGCTGCATTTTGTAGAGCACCCATTTGTTCGTTCTATTGTTGTGCTTCAAGATTGGATGAACATCAATTGAGAGCATGTTCCTTTAACCTTAATTTCTCTCTTAATCTGGCTTGTTTTTTGCAAGAATTGCTCTTATGATTTTGATTTTGTTTTCTGGGAGACTATATTGGCAAAGGGGGAATTTGGGTGGCGAATTAGATTACTGTCTTCCTATCTCAAATTCTCTTTAACATCTTTTGACTTAGACATTGCTTGTTTAGTTGTTCATCTCTCTAGCAATGGATGTTGTTTTGATTGATTCCTATCTTGATATGTCTCGCTAACCTATCAAACAACAGCAACAAAGCTTTATCCTATTAGGTGGGGTCGCCTAGATCAAACGACGTCATTGAACCCTATCATGTATCATATATATAGGTGTGTGTTCGAACTAACAAGCACATGATAGGCTCTAATACTAGATTAGAATAACACTGGATATCTCAAAACATTGTAAAACTTTTCAATTTTAATACCATGTGCATTTTTGTGTAGTAAAGACTAAAGACTCTTAAAATGCATAGATTTGTTGCCTGGTTACAATCTGGCTATTGAATTTTGTGTTTTGTTCGGTAGTTTGTTTGGATGGAACATTGCCGGGTTACCACTTGGATCGCGGATTCGGATCTGGTGCGAATAGTTGGCTTGTTCACTTGGAGGTATGTAAAACAGTGTTCCAAGTATTGTCATTAGAAGTGGATCCTCTAAAGCGAACAAGTTGGTAAGGTAAGAAAGTAAGTGGTTAACAACTAACCATGGATGCTAATCTTAATGTTTTGTACCTGCAGGGAGGAGGGTGGTGTAATACTGTTAGAAACTGCGTCTACAGAAAAAATACTCGCCGTGGTTCCTCGACATACATGGAAAGTCAAATACAATTCACCGGAATCTTGAGCAATAAGGCAGAAGAAAACCCTGGTTTTTGCTCTTTACTTTCTCACTTTTAATCAAATTAGACTCTTGACTCTTGGAGTTGGAGGTTGCAATATTTGTACATCAATTCTGTGATTTATGTTTCTTGGCATAATATTTTGTGCACAGATTTCTTTAACTGGAATAGAGTCAAATTAAGGTACTGTGATGGGGCATCTTTCAGTGGTGATAATGAACTTGAGGTTAGTTAAAGCACAATATGAATTAGTTTCTCAAGTTTTACCTCTATAAGTTCCATTAATCACTCTTCATATTTGCATGAAAAAATGATTTGTATATGGAAATCTAGTACCAAAAACTTATGGCTACACAAAAATATAAATCTTGGTTTGTCCCACTGATCTGAGACATGGTGTCACATTTTTATATTCTTCTTTCTTGTTTTAATATAATAAGAAAAAATAAAATGTGGGACTTGCATTAGTGTGTGTTTTGCATCTTGCTCAGGAACCATTTGTTTTCAAATTTCAAAATAAACTCTGAGTGTTGATGACATATATTTTGTATTGAACTTGGCTGTCTTGCATCTCATTTGAATTCATCACTTATTATGTAATTTTGGTTCTTTTTTCAGTCTGAGCAGCTTCAATTCCGAGGACAAAAAATATGGCTAGCAGCAATTGAGGAATTGATGTTCCAAGGAATGCAGACAGCGAACCAGGTTTCTCATGTCTAATAATATTCTTATCAAGTTTTCTAATCTCCGGCGAATAATGCTAATCAGGATATGACATCAGGCACTTCTGTCCGGATGCTCGGCTGGCGGTCTGGCATCTCTAATACATTGCGATGAGTTCCGAAGCTTGTTTCCAGAATCTACCAAGGTTAAATGTTTGAGCGATGCAGGGTTTTTCCTTGATGCGTAAGTTACATATTTTTCTTTATGTAACTTCTCCCATATAGTAGTAACCTTGCCTAGAAACTAGTACAATTGATGATCTTTTCAATCATGTAGAGTTGATGTCTCTGGGAACCGCACACTGAAGAATCTGTTTGAAGGTGTAGTTCAGTTACAGGTAAAATAGTGCTGCCGAAAATAGACTCTTAAATAGAAGAATGAGAATTGTCTTAAAAACTTGAGTTGTCCAATATAGGCACTTGGCTCTTTCATTAGTTGCTTTGCTTTTCTGATTTAAGGTTAAGAAAAACTTTACAAATATGACATTTCGCCTATGGTTTTGATTGAGATTATAGGATGTACAAAAGAACCTGCCCAAAAGTTGCCTTGACCAATTGGATCCAACTTCGGTAATATTCTAACTCTGGATTTCATGCTACATTCATAACTTGAAATTTCTTGTAAAGTGAAAATTTTAAACATGTGGAGTGTGTTTCTTTCTTCAGTGCTTCTTTCCTCAGAATATGGTCCAACATATTGAGACTCCATTGTTTCTACTCAATGCAGCGTATGATTCGTGGCAGGTAACCTTACACTTACACTACTTCCATCCCTCAATTGTAAAGCTACACTCGACAGCTCGATCGAGAATAATAGCTACTAGAAAAATGTTACATTTACATAAACCATATTAAGAGATTAACTCTAACTCAATGAAATGGACTACATTTTTTTAGGTCCAAGCCAGTTTAGCCCCACATTCAGCTGACCCGAATGGCTTTTGGAGCGATTGCAAAGCAAACCATGCGAATTGTACCTCGTCTCAGATTCAGTTCCTCCAAGGTGCTTTTTAGTCTCTAGTACTGTGAACTATGCACAGAAATTGATATGCATATATGAAGATTTTCCTAATTTCCATGTAATATTTTGACTCTATGCTATGATTTAAACAAAGCAAGATGCACATATGCGATTATCCGATTTTGTTGTAACATTATAATTGTCTCTCCTTTGAAGCAGACTTCAGAGATCAATTGCTAAACGACTTGAAAGACTTCGCAAACACACCTCAAACTGGACTATTCATAAATTCTTGTTTTGCTCATTGCCAGTCTGAGAGACAAGAGACATGGTTTGCTGATAACTCTCCCCTACTTGACAACAAGGTATGCTTGATTTAGATTTGCATTGTCTTTCTCTTACAGTGATACAGTTAAATCAAAGAAACTATGAGGGGTAGTGTCACAATTTCTCTGCCTAGACTCATAAATTCTTCCTTTAAATGGGGCTAGTTAAAATAGTTTGAAACATAGGCAATGGATATAGAGTTCTATACATTTTTTATTGATATCGAGTTAGTTTTCCTTTTTCATGGTCAAAAAATGCTCAAATCTTTTATGGTTAAAAATGATCGTTTATTCTGCGTGAACATATGATTGAATACTTATTGTGCAGCCAATTGCAGTTGCTGTCGGAGACTGGTATTTCGACCGAGAAGTAGTTAAAGCCATTGACTGTGCTTATCCCTGTGACAATACTTGCCACAATCTGGTGTTTAAGTGAGCCAAATTAATTTTCTTCTGCAACCAATTGTGATGTGATGTTTACACTTTCATCTTTGTAATCGCCATATATGTATTTATCATTCATTAATTTTTCTGAAAACAAAAAAGAATATCCTTGTTTGAGGTGAACACTATCAAGTGTCTCACCATAAATTTCCACTGAAATAATAAGTCTATTTCAGTTACATCCATTAGTATTCATTTAAGCGGGTACACTTGTTTTTTCCCCTCCTATAGTAATATGAATGATATATTTACCTTGTGTTACTATATGATATTTACTCTTTCAACATTGTAATCACCATTTATGTATTTAACTTTCGTTAAATTGTTATGGAAAAACCAGAGTATGCAATTGTCATGAGAAAAATTTTAGTAATTTCACCTTGTATTTTTCTAATGGAAAGTCATGTGAGTAGTGCAAAAATCTAACATAATAAGAGGATATGACAAATCAAGAAGACCAATTACATCTTTAGCAAATTGATTAGACAGTAGTAGAAGAATACAGTGACCAATAATTCACTTTGAAATATGCATCCAAAATTCCCACCTTCCACACTTCTACTTACAACCAAAACACAACACTCCAAGGGGATGGGGAATTTGAGAAACACCTCAAGAGGACAAGAACAAATAGAGATTCCTAGTGGAAAGAACAAACTTTATATACATGTATTGGAAGCTTAAAGATAATAGAAAGCTAACCGAGTATGTAAAGTCCTTCACCGGTTGGAGAAGATTATAGATCATACCTTACTAGAATGTATAATGTTTAACAAAACTTTCCATAGCTTAAGAATGATTTTTCATGATAAATGAGACGCTTTTTACGGTGAGGAAATTGGTAAAGGAATAAAATAAGATATTAATTACCATCAAATTTATAACCTTCATTGTATGTGAGTCTCATTTTCTTAACTTAATGGTGATTAGATAGTTGCTTTCTTATAGATAGTTGCTTTCTTACTTTATAAATCTCTTTACTTTAGAGGATTTTGATCCGTCCAATTTGGTGGTTACTCAGTTAATCAATGTCTGTATTGTAGAAAATATGCACTAAAATGAAGTGCTGTATTTGGATGCAGATACTGCTACTGCGTGTGCCCACATTTTTAGCCGAGCCTTAACTTCTCGTGGATCATCACCTAATTGAAAAGGAAAAGTATGGGTTAAAAAAAATTAAGAAACCCCAAAACCTAATCAGGCAGCAGATCACTCCGCCTAATAGATTAAAGTGTAGTTCCAAATTTGTTATATTTAGTTGTAGTTCCAAATCTTAACAAAGTTAAAGTGTTAAAACACCCCACCATGCAAGTGTATTCATTATAAAAAGAATACAAAATAACAGAAACCACTTCAAAAGGGTAAATAAAAACCATTAGATAATTTAATATGTATGACTAAATTATAATACAATATTTCTATAATTTTATCAAATTTCTTATTGAGTTTCTATTTTTTATTTTATAATCACATCCTTACGTTCCAAAAATATTTAACTTAAAATATGTTAAAAAAATCTAATTAAAAAAATCCAATTAAAAGTTTTTAAAACGTAAGACTTAAGAATAATTCTAAGACTAACAGAATAATTTAATTGAAAATTGCCAGGTAAACAATGACTATCTTGAACAACATGAACAACTACCAATTAAATAAAAATACACTACATCCTAATTTAATGCTATTAATTAAATTTAAGATTAATTTACTCTTTTAACTTTATTAATTTACATTGTTCACACATTGTTAAAAAATGTTGTTACTTACCTATACTTTTCCTAATTTAAATAAGATATTTCACGTAAAAAAGCTTCTTACCAGGAAAAGAAAGACGAGTGGGAATCTGGAATCCAAACCCAAGATCCGTACAAGCCTTCACTTCCTCCATGTCCATGCACAGTGACCTGCTCCTACCTTTCACACTTTGATCATGAACCACATCATCTTCCTCTTTATCTTTGTTCTTGCTCTTACTACCCTTTCTTCTTCTCCTCATCCTCCTCTTCTTTGTTTTCTCCTCATCATTGTTAATTTCATAGTCCTTGGTTGCAATTGGTGTATGAATTGGCACCCCAGGAAATGGTAAAGAGTAAAAGCTACCGAACTCGGTTTCAGAGCCAGAGGAACACCTTGCATGGGTCTCTTTGCCGTGATCTTCGGAGAATTCGCCGTCGGCGTCTGCGTCGCCTTCCAAGCTTTCTATGGACAAGCCTGAGACAAACATGGCCATGACATCATTAACATCCTCTTCATCATCATCTACGTCGTACGTAGTACTGCTGGTACAAACAGAAAGCCGAGACAAGTTGTGTGTTTGAGAGTGTTGATGATGAACATAACCTTCATCGATATCGTTGTCAAAGTCTTCTTCTAACATGGAAGAATGATATGTGAATAAAAATTATGAAGAGTTCTATTTTGATTGATCACAGTCACCGATGAATTGAAGAAATTGAAGCAAGAGCTACTAGAGAAGGAGAAAAAATACAGTGTTTATTGTGTTGGAAAAGAGAGGAAAATAAAATAGAGCAACGTTATATTGTGTGTTAGCAACTGTGATTCATACGTTTTTCATTTCATGATAAGTTAGCCAAGTGAAGAGACACTTTCAACCACCAAATTTATAATTAAACTTCATACACCTTCTTTTATAAAAAATAATAAATAAAAAGATATTAAGACAGTTGCCTTAAATGTAGCCTACAGTTCCCTCAGAGCAATTCCTAGAATGCTTTTTGGAGTATAATTTTTGATATTTTTAAAAAATTAATTGATATAGAATATAAAATTTCTATTGAAAATTTATAGATGAATGAAACTGGTCTGATCTTGAAGTGACGGCATCATATTAATGAAAAACTAATAAAATTTGTTATTTATATAACTATTTTGATTAAATAATTAAAAATAATATAAAATTTTAATTGAACTAAAATAAAATATTAAAATAATAAATTTTATTTTTTAATTTTAAATTATTATTTATGATATATAAACTCATAAATATTGATATGTCATGTTTCGAGAATTGCTTGAAACGGTGATTTGGGTCTGAACGTGAGGTCCAGACTCCTAATGAGGCAGTGTCCGACTTGTTCTGGTGCCGAGGTGCTGCCGTCTGAGTTCCTCGTGAGGAGGTGGGGGATGGTACCTACAAGAGACTCCGATGTTTAAGTTAGCAAGGACTTTAAGCAGGTTTTTAGTAGATTAGAACTTAAGTATACTTGAAGGATATCAGTGTATTTATGGTAGAGTTGTTTGACCACCTTTGTTGAAGTAGTTCCACCTTTAAGGTGAGTAACTGTTCCTTTAATCTAGGGAGTTTGTTGGGATATATCTTTCAGGAAAGATAGAGATAGTCGGAGAGATTCGGGGAGATATGTACTTATTTGGATAAGTATAAGCTGGTCCCTTTCATCGTGTCTGACCTCTTTAAAGAGGTCGGGTATGCAGTAGAGGTCACCTTCTTGGGTGGGCCTTTCATCCTTATTGGGCCTGACTTTCAGGATATGAACATTGCTCCTGCTTAAGTCTGAGCTTTCAGGAGGTCGGGTTCAAGCATTTTATGGTACCAGTTATGACACCGGGTACACCGCCTTCAAGAGGTCAGGTACTCGACGTGTTTTGAAATTTTGAACTTTGCCTTTTTAAATGAGGGACGAACGTTACGCGACAGTTCCCTTGGGATCTGTGCACGTCTTTAAAGAGGAGTGTGAAATGACTATTTTTCCTTTCTCTCTTATAAATACTTCGCGCCTTCTTTCTTCTCCCTTCTTCCATTTTTGAAAACTCTTCATTTGCTTCTTTCATCACAAAATTCTTTTGTTTTCTTTCTTTGTTTCTTGTTTCTCAACAGTTTTCAGTTCCAAGATTTCTCCATCTTGGACCTTTTGAAAATCTTGTTTTACTGTACTAAAAGGATCATTCGTGTTTACTATTGTTTGGCGTGCCCCTTTCATTCTTCGAATCTTCATTAAAATTGGTGCCCTTGACTCTTGGTACCCCTTTTTTTGTGTAACTGTTCTTTTGGTCTTTTTTTTTAATCTGTTTCTTGTATTGGGGCGACATTAGTAGCAGAGATTCTTTGTATTGTTGATTTTGTTTGTATCTGTAAAACTTTTCTTTGAAAAAAATTATTGATTGCTGCCGCTTTGTCTACTAAAAACTCCATTTTAAAACTGCCTTTTGCCATCTGATGTTATTGTTGTGAATGTTTGGTTGTGTTTCTGGAATTTGGAGAAACTTGTTATCGTTTTATTGCTGTAGAATATAGTCATGTTGCTCCCCAATGGTGTCGCTGCGGGTGATATAGTAGGGGCACCATTTTTTATATTTTCTGTTTGCAAAAGATCTTCTGAAATAACGTTTTGTGTTTTGTGTCTTTTACCCGACTTCTTTTAGATAACCTCTGAACTCTTTCATGATGACTTATTTTTGTATTTGTAGGCGTAGCTTTTATGTTTCAGTCTGTTATTCACGACTTATGATGAAAATCCCTCCTTCTCTTTTAACTTGGGTAGATTCTTCTGTCCTTTATGCTATTCTTGTAGTCGATAAAGAATGTCCTTTTTGTATATACCATAGGCTATGTGAGAGTCGAGAGGATGAAAGGAATTATGAAATAATAGTGGCTGATTCCGAGGAGAGGATTTGCTTTCCCCTATAGAGAAACTGGAAAGCTCCTTTTTTTATGCCTACGAGTGCTTTTTTATAAAGTTAGGTATCAAACTCCCTTTTTCTGATTTTGAGACAAATATTCTTTGGACTTGCAATGTTGCTCCCTCCCAACTTCATCCGAAATTTTAGGCATTTTTGAAAATCTACCAGCTCCTGTGTCGGGAGCTCGATATTCGACCTTCTCTGAAGGTCTTCTTTCACCTTTTTGTCTTGACCAAACTTGGGTCTTTGGTGCGGCGTGTACGCAAACCCCACACTTTCCGTACAGCAGCAGTACCAGCAAGTACACTGGGTTGTCCAAGTAATACCTGAGCGAGTCAGGGTAGATCCCACGAGGATTGTGGCTTGAAGCAAGCTTATGTTTGTCCTGCAGGTCTTCGTCAGACAGATCAGAAGGAGTATAATTTAATGTGTTTTAATATTGTATAAATTACTTTTTATCTCAAATAGAGTCAGTAATGGAAATGGAGAAAATGAGTAATTAGGACTAAGAAGTCGTGTAAACTATGAAAAGAGAATAGTTGAGGATTGGAGTTGCTTAGCCTTTCTGAATTGATTCTGGTATCACTGTCTTCTTTGCTTGTGGATGATGTCCTTCTATGGCAGGCTGTATGTGATCAAATCCATTGCCCGTGGTCATTGATCTCCTCTGCTACAGAATAAACGCCAGGGCCCTTGGTCATTCAATCTAACGGAGGTTGAAGCTCTAGCAAATCATTCTCCTGGCGATCATACTTAAAATGCCACAGACAAGGTCGAATCTTCTGGATCAGAGAATACTGCTTCTTTGGATTCTAGCCTATACCACGGAGACCCTAATCTCCCCAAAAAATGGCTGAACTGGTGTATCGAGAAGTCCCCAACGAAGTCATGAATTAACCGTCTGAGATATGTATAAACCTAGCTGTTGGCTCGTGCTTTCCTTCCAAGTATTCACACGAATCCAAGTAGACGCGGGTGTTTGTCAGGCACGTTCGTCTTAATTTGATGAACAAAGATAATTTGTCAGATCATCCTATTCACCACGATGAAGATCGGATATACATCTTAGAAGTAAATCAAACACCGATCGAAGAAGAAACAGTAATACTTTTATTAATTCATAAGACTCAGCAGGGCTCCTCCCCTCAACCTAGGAGGTTTAGAAACTCATACTGAGGTATAAAACAATGATAAAATATGTATGATGGTAAAAGTGATGTAAAAGTCGTGTAAAAGTGTTCGAATAACATGAATAAAATTCCTTAAATACTAAACTAATGACTAGTAAGGGTAAAACAGTCTTTCTAGTGCTAAAATCCACTTCTGAGGTCCACTTGGTGAGTGTTTAGGCTGAACTTTGATAAAATCCACGTGCTATGAGGTCTCTTGGGCGTGGAACGCCAGCTAGGAGATCCTCTTTGGGCGTTTGGACATTGGGCTTTGCTCCTTGGGTGCTGGACGCCAGAAAGGGGGCAGGAAGCTGGCGTTGGACGTCAGTTTTGGGCCTTCTAATCCGAAACAACGTATAAACTATTATACGTTGATGGAAAGCTCTAGAAGTTAGCTTTTCATAGCTATTAAGAACGCTCCATTTGGACTTTTGTAGCTCCAGCAAATCTCTTCCAAGTGCAAGAAGGTCAGATTTGGATAGCATTTGCAGTGCTTTCTCTGTCTCTGAATCAGACTTCTGCTCCAGCTCCTCAAATTTAGCCAAAAAATACCTGAAATGGTACAAAAATATACAAACTCAAAGTAAAATCCAAAAATGTAAATTTAACACTAAAACCTGTAAAAACTTAATAAAAACTGAATAAAACATATTAAAAACTACATGTAAACTAAGCCAAAATGCGTATAAAAAATCCGCTCATCGCAACACCAAACTTAAACTGTTGCTTGTCCCCAAGAAACTAAAAATGAAATAGGATGAAAATAAGAGTAGGATGCAATAAATTTTTGAGTTTCCAATGAAGCTCAGTCAATTAGACGAGCGGGGCTTAGTAGCTTTTTGTTTCTGAATAGTCTTGCCATTTCACTATCCATTGAAAGTTAGAATGGCTGGCATCTTTAGGAACTTAGAATCCAGATGATATTATTGATTTTCCTAGTTTAGCTCTTTTTTATTCTTGAACACAGCTTTCAGAGTCTTGGCCGTGACCCTAAGCACTCTGTTTTCCAGTATTACCACAGGATACATTCATGCCACAAACACTTTAACTGGGTGAACCTTTTCAAATTGTGACACAGCTTTGCTAGAGTCCTCAGATAGAGGTGTCCAGAGTTCTTAAGCACACTCTTTTTACTTTGGACCACGACTTTAACCGCTCAGTCTCAAGCTTTTCACTTGACACCTTCACGCTACAAGCACATGGTTAGGGACAGCTTGTTTGAGCCGTTTAGGCCAGAATTTTATTGCTTTGGGCCCTCCTAACCACTGATGCTCAAAACCTTGGGCCCTTTTTTCCCTTGACTTTTGGTTTAAAGGGTTATTGGCTTTTTCTGCTTCTTTTTTTCATATGCTTTTCTTTTTCTTTTTCTTTTGCAACATGCTTTTTCTTTTTGCTACTTTTTCTTGCTTCAAGAATCAATTTTTGGATTTTTCAGATCATCAATAATATTTTTTCTTTTTCTTCATTCTTTCAAGGGCCAGCATCAAAAAATTCAACTTCAAAAATGCACTGTTTATTCATGCATTCAGAAACTAAAGTAATGCCACCACATCAAAATAATTAACTGTTCTTTATTGGAAAACTCGAAAATTTAAGCACCTTTATTTCTTCTAAAAAAACCTACTATTTTATTCATGTTTAATGATGATAAGAGGAATAATTTATAGCCAATTGAAAAAATAAAAATTAATTACTACTAATACTTAAGTACTCCTAAAAATTAAAAGACATAAAATAAAAATAAAAATAAAGACTTAAATACTACTAGTGATCATGCAACCTAATTATGAATAAGAATAACAAAAATATGAAAAACAGGAATTAGAATAGCCATAGAGTTGAAACTCAACAACCTTCAGCTTGTGGGATGTTGTTTTCTTCAGGCTGTGGGACACATGGCTTTCAGCTTGAGGGGCCCTGGGCTCTTTAGGAGAGAGCTTCTGGCGCTTCAGCTCCTTAAGCTCATGCCCTTGCTTCTCCTGCTCTTTGATCAGTTTGCAAATCATGCTAGTCTGATCTTTTTGCTCCTCTCTGAACTGATCTAACGTGCTCTGTAAGTGAATTATGTAACACCCCAATTACCCTAAGCCTTACCTCTAGCTGTAAAGCAAAGGTTAATCAGAGGTTACGACAGTCCTAAGGCTTATACATATTTATATATAGAAAGAAATAATATATTCTAGGAGCCCGATGAAGGATTAAGCTCAAAGACAGATTTACAAAAGCGCGAAACGTTCACACGAAGCTAACGCATAAGATACAAGGTATAAGTATAAGAGAATAAAATATATATAAATATAAGAATATAATAATCATAGAGAACTAGCCGCAGCTTGCGGAGTTTAAGCCGACTAGTTACAAATAGAAAGATACAGAGCTTTAGAATTAAAACAGCTTATACAACCTATCTCTCAAATAAGCCTCTAAGGCCATAAAGATAAATATACAAAAGGTGAGAGAATACTATGACGAAAGTAAAACAGAAACAAACAAGGAACGAACCATACTCTGCTTTGTCACCATATCAGCAATCTCACCGAAGAAGATTACGACCTGCATCTGAAAAATAACAGCAAAGTATGGAATGAGAACCGGAGGTTCTCAGTATGGTAACAGTGCCCAATAATGTGAGATGTAAGGCTACGGGACGCCGAAGGCAATCCTAGAACTTCACATCACATACAGATATTCAAGCTTAACGAAATAAAATAAATACATAAGAAACTTAAACCATAAACCGGGTTATCTAAACTTAGGAGAATTCTAACTAATACTAATCACACTGCTGTATCCCACAGCCTTCGCCAACCTAACCTCCGTGCGATCCCATCGCCACTACCTACCTAACCTCCTCAGCACCAGACAAACAGTAGATAAATGTAAGCAAGTAAAAACACAGATAGTATTCATTTACAGCAAGTAATTCAAGAAGCAAGTAAGCATGTTATACAGTTAGGCAAACTCAAGTAATCAAAGCAAACAAGCATATAGAAGATGCGTATGATGAATGTTTATCATATTAGCTCGTCATATCACTTGTCGGTCCGTAAATGCCAACCCGACACATCCTCCCGGATGTAGCCTTTTCTGCCACGCCAGGGATATAGTGCCCTGCACACTCATGCAGTAGCTCTTCTGCTACGCCAGAGATATAGGGCCCTGCACACTCATGTAGTAGGGAGTCTACTACGCTAAGGATATAGGTCCCGCACACTTCCTGCAGCAGAGAAGGAACCAACCACAACAAATCATGCAGCAGAATAATCTGTCACGCTGGGGATATAGGCTCCGCACACTCTCATATAATCCAATTATTTTCTCATTATCAAATCATCACCAGACATTACCATTCCTCATCTCAAATCACTTTCAGTTATTAATTCTCAATATTCATCAAGATCATCATTTCTCTTCGAGTCCTCGACTCATCCTAACCATCCTCAATTCATATTTTTCATTCCAAGTCAATAGTTCATCAGTTTTCCCCAATTCCAATACCATCCTCCTTTCTCATCTACCATACCCATCCTCAATACACCAGAAACCTAAGCCTCCGTTCTCTAACTTTTCAAAATAATACCAAGTAAATTACCTAGGACCTTTCCCATGTTCTAAGACCCGAAATTAAGCCCAAAAGTCTTAAAATGGTGTCATAGAAGCTTACAAGTCTAATTCTCCGTCTCTAGACTCAAAATAGAAGTATCCTATATGAAATAGTTTAGTTGAATACAATAAAAAAAAACCATTTCTCTTGCAAAAACTGATTTTTAGTTTGAAATCTCTGCACCAAGACAGCAAGCTACCCTTTTCTTAGAAAATCCACCAAAAATTATATTTTCATTTGATGTATCTAAAATTTTCTAGAAATAAACTAGACTCATAGAGCTTTAAATCAGTCAAAGTATCATAGAAAAATCATTTTTCTGGAGAGAGTTATACTGATTACAATTTTACTTTCAAAAACTAGTTTTGCTGTCAAAATAGCTAAGAGCTCTATTTTTAAAACGAGCACAACTCCTTCCACAAAATTTATAATAGTCTGAAATTTTGACACAAACAAGAAAATAATCCAAGTCTCAATTTATTTTTAGTCCCACTCAAAATTATGATCAGGATTGGGAGAAATAGGCTTGGAAAGTTGCTGGTTTGATTATGTAGCAGCAGAAAATCAGTTTTAAAGTAACAAACTTCAAAACTTTATATCTCCTAATCCAACCGTTAAACTTTAACCAAAATTTTTAAGATTTTTCTACACATCACAAAGATTTGAGAAAAATTAATCCCATTCAATTGTAAGGGTTAGATCGTTCCCAAAAAGCGTCTGAAGCTGCTACCAGAAAATAGATTATGCAGAATTTTGCCAAACCTCAACTTTCAAAATATTTCAACCAAAATCAGACCAAAACCATACCAACTCCAATTTACCTCATAACTCACTCTTTGTGTCACAATCTAACATTCATACCAAATTTTTTATTCACCCTTCAATATCCTCAACCTCAAATATCAAATATATAACACTATAATCATTCCTCCACCAACCACATTCATCAATTTTCATTATCAAATACATAACAATACATTCATTTTTTTTAATCAACACATTAATCCAATTCCATTCTACCATTTCCAACAATCATCATAATCAATTTCAATCTCAATCCTCAATACCATACTATCAACATCAACATTTCAATTCATCATACATCATCATACAACAATTCTAACAACCAATTTAATTCAATCCTATCCTATGGGTCACTAGCCTAAGTATCCATAAACATTACATATTACATAAAGAAAACCGAAACCATACCTTGGCTGATTCTCACTATGCTCCGACACCAAACTTGATTCCAATCAAGCTTCCACCAAGCTTCAAACCATCAAAGCCAAACGAAAAGCCACCACCAACTCCAAAAACAAGCTTCATACATACAACATAACCACACATCAACAACTAAAGCTCATACTATATCAAACCAAAAGGATAAGGAGGTTCCTTACCTTATCCAATGAGAGTAAAGATAAAATCCAACTGTTACCCACTACTAGAGATCACCTAAAGAAGCAAAACCACAAAATCTACTCAAAACCCATAACCTCAAAAATGCAGAAATCTAGGGCACAGAACTGGGACTTGAACTTCGAGTTCTTACCAAGTTTGTTTAGATAGAAACGTAGATTTCAACGAGAGCTTCGCGTGGCAGCAAACGGCTCGTCAATCGGAGCTCCGTAGCTCAAGTTATGGCTCCCGGAAGATGGAAGTGAATAGTAACCACTCCCCTCTTCTCCTCTCATCTCAAAACCGCGTCTCTCTCTCTTTCGGGGGAAGAAATGAGCTGAAAAGCTCATTAAATGAGCTTATATATGTTAGGCCTTGGGCCCGGTCCAACTCGTTAGCGTTTTTAGTCCGTTTGGCCCACTTTGGGCCAAAATTTTTAAGATTAGTGCCCGATTTTCAATTCTAAATTATTTTTATCCTTTCAAAACGATAAATCAATCTTCAAAATATTATTTTCTAAAATATGCGGTACTGGACAAACTAAAGCAGGTATTGCCAGCTTTAGCGTCAGTATATATTTTTACAAAAACTTTTCGAAAGAAAAATATTTGCCAACTCAGAATAATTCACTGAAATCAAATTTTGCATTTTTATTTTTAAATTAAAACTTCTAACTTTTGAATCTATTCCGGGCACTAAAAATTATTTTATTAAAACGGTTTTACATGAAAAACCCCGGTTCTTACATCCTCCCCTCTTTAAAAAGATTTTTGCCCTCGAAAATTGAATCATGCGATATATCCTCCTTGAAGCGCCCTACTGTGTCGATGTCCCCTCTCGTCTTCCGCTGCGTCACTCTGATTATCGTCATTAAGAATCCATAATTTATCCTTTAAGCCAAAAACTGATTTTTGTAATACTTTTCAAAACCTTTAAAACAAGTTCAATATGAACGAGTTCATTGTTAAAACTTTCTCAAAAGTGTCAAAAATAATTTATTTGTAAATCAATCACTTTAAAGCATGATTATTCTAAATTCATTAAAATTCTTAAATCAGAACCTTTCAACATGAATCCCTTCTGATACGTTAAATTACAAGCCAAAATCACAAGTTGATAAAATCATAGAGCTCACCTTTATTTTTAAACGATATCATTCAAACCAAGAATTTCGACTTTCTTTCAAAACCAAATCATTTAAACCAATAGTTTCAAACCAAATTTTCAAAATCATTTTAATCTTTAAAACTTTTTCAACAAGAATTCTAAACCATACCATTTAGAAATTGAAAACCTTAAGGAAAAACCGCAAAAGAAACAGCCGGCACTTCTCTTGCCACCAGTGTTGAGCCTCATCCATCAACTGATACGCCGCAACTCCGCGAACTGGTTTTCTAGGGCATGTTGAGCTCGTAACGCATAGGCTAGGATAGTCTTCCTTACTATCTCTCCATTAACATGATCGACCTCGTCCACGAGTTGCCTATTCAGGCTTCCTTTCCATACCAAACAATCAATATCAAAGTGATCAATCTCAATATCAAAAGTCTAGTGTTTCAATTATCCAAAAAGACACTCACAAACAAGCATGCTATGAGATATCAAGTAGATAACCTAAATAGCATGAAAGAAAAAATGACCCAGAGTATGCAACGAAGCACAATCGGTCCATCCCTCAAGCTCACGAGGATAAAATGCTCTGATACCACTAAATGTAACACCCCAATCACCCTAAGCCTTACCTCTAGCTATAAAGCAAAGGTTAATCAGAGGTTACGACAGTCCTAAGCTTATACATATTTATATATAGAAAGAAATAATATATTCTAGGAGCCCGATGAAGGATTAAGCTCAAAGACAGATTTACAAAAGCGCGAAACGTTCACACGAAGCTAACACATAAGATACAAGGTATAAGTATAAGAGAATAAAATATATATAAATATAAGAATATAATAATCATAGAGAACTAGCCGCAGCTTGCGGAGTTTAAGCCGACTAGTTACAAATAGAAAGATACAGAGCTTTAGAATTAAAACAGCTTATACAACCTATCTCTCAAATAAGCCTCTAAGGCCATAAAGATAAATATACAAAAGGTGAGAGAATACTATGACAAAAGTAAAACAGAAATAAACAAGGAACGAACCATACTCCACTCTGTCACCATATCCGCAATCTCACCGAAGTAGATTACGACCTGCATCTGAAAAACAACAGCAAAGTATGGAATGAGAACCGGAGGTTCTCAGTATGGTAACAGTGCCCAATGATGTAAGATGTAAGGCTCCGGGACGCCGAAGGCAATCCTAGAACTTCACATCACATACGGATATTCAAGCTTAACGAAATAAAATAAATACATAAGAAACTTAAACCATAAACCGGGTTATCTAAACTTAGGGGAATTCTAACTAATACTAATCACACTACTGTATCCCACAGCCTTCGCCAACCTAACCTCTGTGCGATCCCATCGCCACCACCTACCTAACCTCCTCAGCACCAGACAAACACAAGATAAATGCAAGCAAGTAAAACACAGATAGTATTCATTTACAGCAAGTAATTCAAGATGCAAGTAGGCATCTTATACAGCTAGGCAAACTCAAGTAATCAAAGAAAGCAAGCATATAGAAGATGCATATGATGAATGTCTATCCTATTGGCTCGTGATATCACTTGTCGGTCCATAAATGCCAACCCGACACATCCTCACAGATGTAGCCTTTTCTGCCATACCAAGGATATAGTGCCCTGCACTCTCATACAGCAGCTCTTCTGCTACGCCAGAGATATAGTACCCTTCACACTCATGTAGTAGGGAGTCTGCTACGCCAGGGATATAGGCCCCGCACACTTCCTGCAGCAGAGAAGGAACCAACCACAACAAATCATGCAGCAGAACAATCTGCCACGTCGGGGATATAGGCTCCGCACACTCTCATATAATCCAATCATTTCTTCATCATCAAATCATCACCAGACATTACCATTCCTTATCTCAAATCACTTTCAGTTATCAATTCTCAATATTCATTAAGATCATCATTTCTCTTCGAGTCATCGACTCATATCAACCATCCTCAATTCATATTTTCCATTCCAACTCAATAGTTCATCAGTTTTTCCCAATTCCAATACCATCCTCCTTTCTCATCTACCATACCCATCCTCAGTACACTAGAAAGCTAAGCCTCCATTCTCTAACTTTTTAAAATAATACCAAGTAAATTACCTAGGACCTTTCCCATGTTTTAAGATCCGAAATTAAGCCCAAAAGTCTTAAAATGGTGTTTCTAAATTCAAAATGGAAGTATCCTATAGATTCAAACCCAGTTAAAATAGTTTAGTTGAATAGAATAAAAAAAAGAAAACCATTTCTCTTGCAAAAACTGATTTTTAGTTTGAAATCTCTGCACCAAGACAGCAAGCTACCCTGTTTTTAGAAAATCCACCAAAAATCATATTTTCATTTTATGTATCTAAAATTTTCTAGAAATAAACTAGACCCATAGAGCTTTAAATCAGTCAAAGTCTCATAGAAAAATCATTTTTTGGAGAGAGTTATAATGATTACAAGTTTACTTTCAAAAACTAGTTTTGCTGTCAAAATAGCTAAGAGCTCTATTTTTAAAACGAGCACAACTCCTTCCACAAAATTTATAATAGTCTAAAATTTTGATACAAACAAGAAAATAGTCCTAAGTCTCAATGTTTTTTTGGTTCCACTCAAAATTATGGTCAGAATTGGGAGATACAGACTTGGAAAGTTGTTGGTTTGATTATGTAGCAGCAGAAAATCAGTTTTAAAATAACAAACCTCAAAAATTTATATCTCCTAATCCAACCGTTAAAATTTAACCAAATTTTTTAGAATTTTTCTACACATTAAAAAAATTCAAGAAAAATTAATCATATTCAATTGTGAAGGTTAGATCGTTCCCAAAAAGCGTTCGAAGCTGCTGCCAGAAAATAGATTATGCAGAATTTTGCCAAACCTCAACTTTCAAAATATTTCAACCAAAATCATACCAAAACCATACCGACTCTAATTTACCTCATAACTCACTCTTTGTGTCACAACCTACCATTCATACCAAATTTTTCATTCACCCTTCAATATCCTCAACCTCAAATATCAAATATATAATACTATAATCATTTCTCCACCAACCACATTCATCAATTTCCATTATCAAATACATAACAATACATTCATTTTTTTTAATCAACACATTAATCAAATTCCATTCCACCATTTCCAACAATCATCATAATCAATTTCAATCTCAATCCTCAATACCATACTATCAACATCAACATTACAATTCATCAACAATCCAAATCATCAAATCATCATACATCATCATACAACAATTTTAACAACCAATTTAATTCAATCCTATCCTATGGGTCACTAGCCTAAGTGTCCATAAACATTACATATTACATAAAGAAAACTGAAATCACACCTTGGCCGATTCCCACTATGCTCTGACAGCAAACTTGATTCCAATCAAGCTTCCACCAAGCTCCAAACCATCAAAGCCAAACCAAAAGCCACCACCAACTCCAAAAACAAGCTTCATACATACAACATAACCACACATCAACAACTAAAGCTCATACTATACCAAACCACAAGGATAAGGAGGTTCCTTACCTTATCTAATGAGAGTAGGGATAAAATCCAACTGTTACCTGCTACTAGAGATCACCTAAAGAAGTAAAACCATAAAATCTACTCAAAACCCATAACCTCAAAAACGCAGAAATCTAGGGCACAGAACTGGGACTTGAACTTTTAGTTCTTACCAGGTTTGTTTAGATAGAAACGTAGATCTCAATGAGAGCTTTGTGTGGTAGCAAACGGCTCGTCAATCGGAGCTCCGTAGCTCAAGTTATGGCTCCCGGAAGATGGAGGTGAATAGTAACCACTCCCCTCTTCTTCTCTCATCTCAAAACCGCAGCTCTCTCTCTTTCGGGGGAAGAAATGAGCTGAAAAGCTCATTAAATGAGCTTATATATGTTGGGCTTTGGGCCCGGTCTAACTCGTTAGCGTTTTTAGTTCGTTTGGCCCACTTTGGGCCAAAATCTTTAAGATTAGTGCCCGATTTTCAATTCTAAATTATTTTTAATTGGGGCTTGAGCTTTGAGTTCTTACCAGGTTTGCTCGGTTAGAAACGTAGAGCTCGACGAGAGCTTTACGTAGCTGCAAACGGCTCGTCAATCGGAGCTTCGTAGCTCAAGTTATGGCTTTCGGAAGGTGGAGGTGAATAGTAACCACTCCCCTCTTCTCCTCTCATCTCAAAACCGCGGCTCTCTCTCATTTGGGGGAAGAAATAAGCTGAAAAGCTCATTAAATGAGCTTATATATGTTGGGCGTTGGGCCCGGTCCAACCCGTTAGCGTTTTTAGCCCGTTTGGCCCACTTTGAGCCAAAACCTTTAAGATTAGTGCCCAGTTTTCAATTCTAAATTATTTTTGTCCTTTCAAAATAATAAATCAATCTTCAAAATATTATTTTTCAAAATATGCGGTACTGGACAGACTAAAGCCGGTACTGCCAGCTTAAGTGCCAGTATGCATTTTTACAAAAAATTTTTGAAAGAAAAACATTTTCCAACTCAGAATAATTCACTGAAATCAAATTTTACATTTTTATTTTCAAATTAAAATTTCTATATTTTGAATCTATTTCGGGCACTAAAAATTATTTTATTAAAACGGTTTTACGTGAAAAATCCCGGTTCTTACAAATTACAGATGCCTTCAACTGTTCTCAGTACTCCATTGGAGGGATCTCTTGGGATGCCTCTGGTACCTTCCTCTTTAGGTTATCATCTTCTATCTTGGAATTCTCCATCACCTGCTTGGTGATTGATTTTTTCACTGGAATAAAGTTATCCACTTAGATCAGAACCTTAGCCTCTTGGCATATGCAAAAGATGAGATTTGGATAAACTAGCATGGCCCTAGTGGAATCTTTGTTTGATAACTTGTAGATCTCAAGGGGAATTATTTGGTGGACTTCCACCTCATTCCCCATCATGATGCAGTGAATCATTATTGCTCTTGCAATATTGACTTCAGATCGGTTACTTGTGGGTAGTATGGAGCGCCCAATGAAGTCTAGCCATCCTCTAGCAACAGGCTTGAGGTCGGCTCTTTTTAGCTGGCATGGCTCCCCTTTTCTATTCTCAATCCATTGAGTTCCGGGCAGGCATATGTCCTCTAGGACTTGGTCCAGCTTTTGGTTGGCTACAATCCTTCTGTTATATGACTCACGGTCATCCTTCAGCAGAGGTAGTTTGAAGATCTCTCTCACCCTGTCCAGGTGAAAATACATAATCTTTCCCCTGACCATGGTGCAAAAAGTATAGATGGTTGTTCCATCTTTCTTTTGCTTATCTGTCATCCATAACTTTGCATAGAATTCTCGGATCATGCTGTATCCAACATTTAATTCTGGATTACTTAGAATCTCCCAGCCTCTCCTTCGAATATGCTCTTGGATCTCTAGGTATTCTTCTTTTCCCAGGTTGAATCCCACTTCAGGAATTACTGGCCTTTTGCTCATTATCTTATGATAATGTTCCTCATGTTGCTTGGTGAAGAATCGAACAGGTTTGAAAACAACTGTTGAGTTGTCTTCTTTCTTGTTCTTTGGGGGCAGTCTTGCCACTTTGTGAAGCCATGGGATTGAATTCTTGATGAGAGAACAGGGCTCCTGCCACACCAAACTTAAAAATTTGCTCGTCCTCGAGCAAAAAGTAAGAAAGGGAAGAAGTAAAAAGAGAATAGAAGAAGGAAAGAGAGGGGAGAATTCGAATGAGAGGTGATGAGGGATGGAGGGGGGCTCGGTCACTTATATATATAAGGAGGGGGAGGGATTTTCAAAAATAATCATGAATAAAATATAAAGATTTTTGAAAAGATAAAAAAAATATAAGTTGTTAAATTTAAAAGATAAGAAAATATTTTAACAGGATAGAAAAGGCATTGAAGGCAAGATATGAAAAGGATTTGAAAAAGATAAAAGATTTTGAAAGATTTTGAAAACAAGTTGTAAAAGTTATGCAATTTTAAAAAGGATTTGAAAATTTTTGAAAAAATTGTTTTAATTTTGAAATTAAATTGAATAAAGATGAGTTAAATCAAGATAAGATTGAAAAACTGAGGTTACCTCCATGCTGCCATGCTGGCATTTAAACGCCCAGAATGCTAGCATTTTAGTATTTAACACCAAAGTAGTCCTCCCTATGGGGCATTAAACGCCCAGCCAGGGCCTCTTGGTTGGCATTTAACGCCAGGTTGATGCTCCCTCTTGGGCGTTAAACGCCCAGCTAGGGCCTCCTGGCTGGCGTTTAACGCCAGGCCTGCTGCCTCCATGGGTATTTAAACGCCCAATACCCTATCTTTTCAGGCGTTTAAACGCCAGGAAGCTCCTTACTCCAGGGTATTTTGTTTACTGTTCTGCATCATTTTGTCTTTGTTTAAGCACTGTAGATGATCACTAACACTAAAATTAACTTAAAACACAATGAAAAAGTAATTAAAAAGAGAACTAATTAAAATGAAAATAAATAGAAAATTAATAAAGTATGAGTGATTATTGGGTTGCCTCCCAACAAGTGCTTCTTTAATGTCTTTAGCTGGACTTCACTGTACTTAACTTAGTAGCAGTGTTAAGCCTCCTGGCTCTATATCTCCTTCAAGGTAATGCTTAACCCTCTGTCCATTGACAGTGAACCTCGTTTCTTTACCTTGAAGTTCTATGTGTCCGTAAGATGATACCTTGGTAATCACAAACGGTCCCATCCAACGAGATTTAAGTTTCCCAAGGAATAGTTTGAATCTTGAATTGAAGAGCAAGACTTTTTGTCGTAGTTCAAAGACTCTGGAAGCTAGCTTCCTGTCATGCCACCTCTTTGCCTTTTTCTTATAGATTTTTGCATTTTCAAATGCTTCTAAGCGGAATTCATCCAACTCATTTAGTTGGAGCAGCCGTTTCTCCCCTGCTGCTTTAGCATCAAGGTTGAGGAATCTAGTAGCCCAATAGGCTTTATGTTCTAGTTCCACTGGCAAATGACAGGACTTCCCATATACTAACTGATATGGTGAAGTTCCATAGGGGTTTTGAAAGCTGTTCTGTATGCCCATAGAGCATCATCAAGCTTTCTAGCCCAATCCTTTCTAGAGGCACTTACTGCCCTCTCTAGGATTCGCTTTAGTTCTCTATTTGAGACTTCAGCTTGCCCATTCATTTGAGGATGATACAGTGTTGCTACTTTATGGCGAACTCTATATCAGCTTAAGATAGAATCCAGCTGTCTGTTGCAGAAATGAGTTCCTCCATCACTAATTAGTGTCATAGGGACACCAAATCTGTTGAAGATGTTCTTTTGGAGGAACTTCATTACTACTTTTGTGTCATTAGTGGGTGTTGCTATTGCTTCAACCCATTTAGACACGTAGTCTACTGCCACAAGGATGTAGATGTTTGAGTATGAAGGCGGGAAGGGGCCCATGAAATCTATGCCCCACACGTCAAACAACTCAATCTCTAATATTCCTTGTTGAGGCATGCTGTGACCATGAGGAAGATTGCCAGCCCTCTAGCAACTATCATAGTTACGGACGAACTCTCTAGAATCCTTATAGGGAGTAGGCCAGTAAAAGCCACTTTGGAGTACCTTAGTGGCTGTCCGCTCACCTTCAAAGTATCCTCCATAGTTGGATCCATGGCAATGCCATAGAATTCTCTTTGCCTCTTTTTCAAAAACAGCGTCGGATTATTCCATCCGAGCATCTCTTAAAGAGATATAGTTCATCTAATAGGTAGTATTTTGCATCATGCATGAGTTTTTGGGCTTGCTGCCTGGTAAACTCCTTGGGAATGAACCGTATAGCTTTGTAGTTTGCAATGTCTGCAAACCAAGGTACTGTCCGGATGGCATAGAGTTACTCATCTGGAAAGGATTTGGATATGTCAGTGGAGGGAGAAGAAGTCCCTGCTACTGGCTCAATCCGGGATAAGTGATCAGCCACCTAATTTTCTGTCCCTTTTCTGTCTCTAATTTCTATATCAAACTCTTGCAGGAGTAATACCCATCTTATAAGTCTGGGTTTAGAATCCTGCTTAGTGAGTAGATACTTTAGAGCAGCATGGTCAGTATAAATAATGACCTTAAATCCTACTAGGTAGGATCTGAACTTGTCAATGGCATAAACCACTGTAAGTAGCTCCCATCATTTAATACGCGACTAGCATAATAAATGACATGCAGAAGCTTGTCATGTCTTTGACCAAGGACTGCGCCAATTGCATGATCACTTACATCACACATTAGCTCAAATGGCAAGTCCCAGTTGGGTGAAGAGATGATAGGAGCAGTGAGAAGCTTGGCTTTCAGGGTTTCAAAAGCATGCATACATTCTTGGTCAAAGACGAATGGAACATCAGTGGCCAAGAGATTACACAGGGGTTTGGCGATTTTAGAAAAATCTTTTATGAACCGCCTGTAAAATCTTGCATGTCCTAGGAAGCTTCTGATAGCCTTGACACTAGTGGGTGGAGGCAAGCGTTCGATTACTTCCACCTTAGGTTGATCCACCTCTATCCCTTTATTTGAGATCTGATGCCCAAGAACAATGCCTTCAGTTACCATGAAGTGGCATTTCTCCCAGTTTAGAACTAGGTTTGTTTCTTAGTATCTTTTCAGGACTAGGGTCAGATGAGCAAGGCAGGAGTCAAATGAATCTCCATAGACAGAGAAGTCATCCATGAATACTTCAAGAAACTTCTCTACCATGTCAGAGAAGATAGATAACATGCATATCTGAAAAGTGGCAGGTGCATTGCACAGGCCGAATGGCATTCGTCTATAGGCGAATACGCCCAAAGGACATGTGAATGCCGTCTTCTCTTGATCTTGTGGATCTACTGCTATTTGATTGTACCCGGAATATCCATCCAGGAAACAATAAAAAGCATGACCTGCTAGTCTTTCTAGCATTTGGTCAATGAAGGGTAAAGGAAAGTGATCTTTCCTGGTGGCATCATTGAGTTTTCTGTAATCAATGCACATACGCCACCCTGTAACTGTCATCTTTGGGATCAGCTCATTCTTTTCATTGTGAACCACGGTCATTCCTCCCTTCTTAGGAACAACCTGAACAAGGCTCACCCATGGGCTGTCAGAAATGGGATAAATAATCCCAGCCTCATAGAATTTAGTGACCTCCTTCTGCACTACTTCCTTTATGGCTGGATTCAATCGCCTCTGTGGTTGCACCACTGGTTTGGCGTTATCTTCCAACAGAATTTTATGCATGCATCGGGCAGGGCTAATGCCCTTAAGGTCACTTATAGTCCACCCAAGGGCAGTCCTATGTGTTTTAAGCACTTGAATCAGTGCTTCTTCTTCCTGTGGCTCTAGGGTAGAGCTTATGATTACAGGATAGACATCTCCCTCTCCCAGAAATGCATATTTCAGGGAGGGAGGTAATGGCTTAAGCTCAAGCTTGGGAGGCTTCTCCTTTTCCGCAGAGGTCTCCAGAGGTTCTTCTGAATCGGGATGAGTATCATCAAGGATATCATCTAACCCTTCCTTGAGGCTTTCGGCCATGTTGACCTCTTCCACCAGGGAATCAATGAGGTCAATGCTCATACATTCCTCAGGAATGTCTGGGTGCTGCATAGCTTTGACAGCATTCAGGACAAACTTTTTCTCATCGACTCTTAGGGTTACTTTCCCTTTTTCAACATCAATGAGGGTCCTCCTGTAACTAGAAAAGGTCTTCCTAGGATAAGGGATTGCACTCTTGTGCCGCTCCATGTCCAATACCACAAAGTCAGTGGAAAAGGCAAAGGGTCTAACCCTGACAATCATGTCTTCAACTACTCCATATGGTATCTTAATAGAACCATCAGCAAGTTGAAGGCACATGCGGGTTGGTTTGACTTCATTAGTCAAACTAAGCTTCTTTATTAGTGAAGCAGGTATTAGGTTGATGCTTGCTCCAAGGTCACATAAAGCTGTCCTTGTACAAGTATCACCTAGAGTGCATGGTATCATAAAGCTTCCAGGGTCTTTAAGCTTTTCTGGTAAGCTGTTCTAAATGATTGCACTGCACTCCTCAGTGAGGAGGACTGTTTGTGTCTCTTTCTAATCCTTCTTATGACTTAGAATGTCCTTTATGAACTTTGCATAAGAAGGTATCTGTTCAAGAGCTTCTATAAAAGGGATCTTTATCTCTAATGTTCTGAGATACTCCGCAAAATGGGCAAACTGTTTATCCCTTTCCTCTTGACAGAGTTTCTGAGGAAATGGCATCTTAGCCTTATAATCATCAACCTTGGTTGATGGAGACCGAATGCCATGTGTGTTGGAAGGGGGGTTACTACCTTTTTTAGCAGGGTTGTTATCATTAGGTGACTGACTTCCCTTGCTTGGACGTTCAACGCCCAAGCTGCTACCTCCATGGGTGTTTGAACACCCATTCTATACCCTTTTCTAGCATTCAAAGCCAAGAGGGTTATCTCTATGGGCGTTTGAACGCCCAGTCTCTGCCTTTTCCTGGCGTTCAACGCCAAGAGGGATATCTCTATGGGCGTTTGAATGCCCAATCTCTGCCCTTTCCTGGCGTTCAACGCCACAAGGAATACCTCTCTGGGCGTTTAAACGCCCAGAAGTATTTTGTGCAGAGACCTGGTTATCCTCTATGGGCTTTTCGATTTTGGTATACTGAGGTTGGGTGTTTAAGGTTTTCCCACTCCTCAGTTGGATGGCCTGACATTCATCTGTTATCTGCTTAGATAACTACTGCCTTGTTTGACTCAACTGGGCTTCTATATTCCTGTTAGAAGCCTGAGTTTCTCGCAGAGCCGTTTGCAATTTCAGCATTTGCTGGTCAAGGGTGTGCAGTTGCTGAGTCAATGGGCCATCCTGCTCTAGAGGGTTAGGTTCAGTAGCTACTATCTTACCTCTCCTTTTATAGAGGACTCAGGAGATGAGTACAGATGCTGATTGGTGGCAATCGTCTCAATAAGCTCTTTAGCCTCTCCTATGGTCTTCCTCATGTGTATGGAACCACCAGCAGAGTGGTCCAAAGACATTCTATCCATGTCTAAAAGCCCATAGTAGAAGATGTCTAATTGTACCGATTTTGAAAACATTTCAATGGGACATTTTCTTAGCATCCTATTATACCTCTTCCAGGCATCATAAAGAGATTCATTGTCTCCTTGTTTGAAGCCATGGATGTCCAGCCTTAGCTGGGTCATCTTTCTTGGGGGAAAGTATTGGTTTAAAAACTTGTCCACTAACTGCTTCCAAGTTTTTAAACTTGCTTTAGGCTGGTTATCCAACCACCTTTTTGCTTGATCCTTTAAAGCAAAAGGAAAGAGTAATAACCTGTAGACCTCTTGGTCTACTCCCTCACTATGTACTGTGTCAGCAATCCTTAAGAAATCTGCAAGAAATTCTGTAGGTTCTTCCTGAGGAAGCCTAGAATACTGGCAGTTCTACTGTACCAGAGTAATAAGTTGAGGGTTTAATTTAAAGTTACTAGCTCTGATTTGAGGTATGCTGATACTTCTTTCATAGAAGTCAGCATTGGAATTTGTATAAGATCCCAGAGTTCTTCTGAATCTTGATTCTCACTTGGGTTCATGATTAAGAAAGGTAGAAGATGAAGAAGGAAGAATAAGGATAGAAGGGGTAGAAGAAGAAAAAGAAGTAGAAGAAGTGAAATTTTTTTTTTGTTTTTATTTTATTTATTTAATTAAACCAAAATTAAAATTAATTAATTAAAAAGAATTTAATTCGAAAAAGAGAAGAGAAAAGTAGAAGAATTAGTTAGGAAGTTTGAAAAAGAAGATATAGAAGATAAGCAATTAATTAAGAAGAGATTTGAATTTAAGATTTGAATTTTGAAAATTTGAAATTTGAATTTTAAATTAAAATTTGAATTTTTGAATTTTGAAAAGATTTAATTTTGAAAATTTTGAATTTTGAATTTTTGAAATTTGAAATTTGAAATTTAAAATTTGAATTTTGGAATTTAAAAGTTGAAATTTCAATTTTTGGAATGAGGTAAGATAAGATTTTGAGAATTGAAATTTGAAAAAGATAAGAGATAAATAAGATTTTTGAAGAAGATGAGATTTTTAATTTTGAAAAGATTTGATTCTTGAAAACTTGACAACTAAGATATGATAAGATAAAATTTTAAAATTGAAATATGAAATTTTTAATGAAAAAATTCGAAAATTAAGTTAGAAAAGATATTTTTTATTTTTGAATTTTATGATGAAAGAGAAAAACAAATAAAAGACACAAAACTTAAAATTTTTAGATCTAGTGCACCCAAATTTTCGAAAATTTGGAGGGAAACACAAGGGGACACCAAACTTAAAAATTTTAAGATCAAACACAAGGAAAACTTAAGAACACTTTGAAGATTAATAAGAACACAAAGAACAAGACTCAAGATTTTCAAAGAACACAAGAATATAAAAAAGAACACCAAACTTAAAATTTTTTAGAAAACCAAAACAAAATTTTCGAAAATCAAAGAAAATAAACAAGAAAACACCAAACTTAAAGAATTGACACAAGAATTAATCAAAGAAAAATTATTTTTGAAAAGTTTTTGAAAGGAAGATACCAAAAAAATAAAAAATTACTATAATTAATAAATACTGAGACTCAAAGAAGCAAAAAGTTACCAAGAACATAAGCCAACGCTCTAACCAATTGAACACAAAAAAATAAGAATATTTTTGAAGAACCTTTTTTTTAATTTTCGAAAAAAATAGAAAAGGAAAAATAAAAATAAAAGACTCATCACGAACAAAAATTAAACAATGAAAAGAAAAATATTTTTGAAAAAGTTTCAATGATTTTCAAAAATTGAAGAAGAAGAAAAGAAAAATAAAAGACTCAAACAAAATAAAAATAAAATAAATTACCTGATCTAGGGAGCAAGACAATCTGACAATTTGTCCAAACTCAACAATCCCCGGAAATGGCGCCAAAAACTTGGTGCGGCGTGTACGCAAACCCAACACTTTTCGTACAGCAGCAGTACCAGCAAGTGCACTGGGTCGTCCAAGTAATACCTGAGTGAGTAAGGGTCGATCCCACGAGGATTGTGGCTTGAAGCAAGCTTATGTTTGTCCTGCAGGTCTTAGTCAGGCAGATCAGAAGGAGTAAAATTTAACGTGTTTTAATATTGTATAAATTACTTTTTATCTCAAATAGAGTCAGTAATGGGAATAGAGAAAAGGAGTAATTATGACTCAGAAGTCGTGTAAACTATGAAAAGAGAATAGTTGAGGATTGGAGTTGCTTAGCCTTTCTGAATTGATTATGGTATCACTGTTTTCTTTGCTTGTGGATGATGTCCTTCTATGGCAGGCTGTATGTGATCAAAGCCATTGCCCGTGGTCATTGATCTCCTCTGCTATAGAATGAACGGGCCCTTGGTCATTCAATCTAACGGAGGTTGAAGCTCTAGCAAGTCATTCTCCTGGCGATCCTACTTAAAACGCCACAAACAAGGTCGAATCTTTCGGATCAGAGAATGCTGCTTCTTTGGATTCTAGCCTATACTACTGGTGCACGAATTGTAAATCGCACTTTTTTACAACTCGTACCACTAACCAGCAAGTGCACTGGGTCGTCCAAGTAATACCTTACGTGAGTAAGGGTCGATCCCACGGAGATTGTTGGCTTGAAGCAATCTATGGTTACCTTGTAACTCTTAGTCAGGAAAACAATAAAATAATTCACTTATCAAATTTGATTGCAAGGAATAAAAGGGCAGAACACAAATTATACTTGTATGCAATGATGGAGAATATGTTGGAGTTTTGGAGATGCTTTGTCTTCTGAAATTCTGCTTTCCTCTGTTTTTTGATTCATGCACGCACGTCCTCCTATGGCAAGCTGTGTGTTGGTGGATCACCGTTGTCAATGGCTACCATCTATCCTTCCAGTGAAAAGGGTCCAAATGCGCTGTCACCACACGGCTAATCATCTGCAGGTTCTCAATCGTACCGGAATAGGATTTACTATCCTTTTGCGTCTGTCACTACGCCCAGCACTCTCGAGTTTGAAGCTCGTCACAGTCATTCAATCCCTGAATCCTACTCGGAATACCACAGACAAGGTTTAGACTTTCTGGATTCTCTTGAATGCTGCCATCAATCTAGCTTATACCACGAGGATTCTGATTAAGAGATCCAAGAGATATTCATTCATTCTACGGTGGAACGAAAGTGGTTGTCAGGCACGCGTTCGTGGGGGAATGATGATGATTGTCACGTTCATCACAATCATATTGAAGTGCGAATGGATATCTTAGATAGGAACACGTATGTTTGAATGGAAAACAGAAATACTTGCATTAATTCATCGAGATACAGCAGAGCTCCTCACCCCCAACAATGGAGTTTAGAGACTCATGCCGTCAAAAGGTACAAAGTTCAGATCTAAAATGTCATCCGAGATCCAAAATAAGTCTCTAAAAGTTGTTTAAATACTAGACTAGTAAACTAGGTTTACAGAAAATGAGTAAACTAAGATGGATAGTGCAGAAATCCACTTCTGGGGCCCACTTGGTGTGTGCTGGGGCTGAGACTTAAGCTAATCACGTGCATATGGCTGTTTTGAGCGTTCAACGCCAGCTTTGGATCCTTTTCTGGCGTTGAACTCCAACTTGCAACTTGTTTCTGGCGCTGGACGCCAGACTGCAACATGGAACTGGCGTTGAACGCCAGTTTACGTCGTCTATCATTGAGCAAAGTATGGACTATTATATATTTCTGGAAAGCCCTGGATGTCTACTTTCCAACGCAATTGGAAGCGTGCCATTTGGACTCCTGTAGCTCCAGAAATTCCATTCCGAGTGCAGAAAGGTCAGAATCCAACAGCATCAGCAGTCCTTTTTCAGCCTGAACAGATTTTTGCTCAGCTCCCTCAATTTCAGTCAGAAAATGCCTAAAATTATAGAAAAACACACAAACTCATAGTAAAGTCCAGAAATATGAATTTTGCCTAGAAACTAATGAAAATAAACTAAAAACTAACTAAAACATACTAAAAACTATATGAAATTAACCCCAAAAAGCGTATAAAATATCCGCTCATCACAACACCAAACTTAAACTGTTGCTTGTCCCCAAGCAACTAGATAAATAAAATAGAATATTAATTAGTCAAGAAGCAATAATGTCTCACAGTTTTTGAGTGAAGCTCAGATTCTAATTAGATGAGCGGGACTAGTAGCTTTTTGCTTCCGAACAGTTTTGGCACCTCACTTTATCCATTGAAGCTCAGAGTGATTAGCATCTATAGGAACTTAGAATTCAGACAATGTTATTGATTCTCCTATTTCAGTATGATGATTCTTGAACACAGCTACTTTATGAGTCTTGGCCGTGGCCCTAAGCACTTTGTTTTCCAGTATTACCACCGGATACATAAATGCCACAGACACATAATTGGGTGAACCTTTTTAGATTGTGACTCAGCTTTGCTAAAGTCCCCAATTAGAGGTGTCCAGAGTTCTTAAGCACACTTTTCTTTTTGCTTTGGACCTTGACTTTAACAGCTCAGTCTCAAGTTTTCACTTGACACCTTCACGCCACAAGCACATGGTTAGGGACAGCTTGGTTTAGCCGCTTAGGCCATGATTTTATTCCTCTAGGCCCTCCTATCCACTGATGCTCAAAGCCTTGGATCCTTTTCATTACCCTTGCCTTTTGGTTTTAAGGGCTATTGGCTTTTTGCTCTTGCCTTTTGGTTTTAAGAGCTTTGACTTTTTCTGCTTGCTTTCTCTTTTTCTTTCTCTATAATTTTTTTTTCTGCAAGCTTTGTTCTTTGCTGCTTTTTCTTGCTTCAAGAATCATTTTTATGATTTTTCAGATTATCAATAACATGTCTCATGTTCATCATTCTTTCAAGAGCCAACATATTTAACAGTCTTAAACATCAAATTCAAAAGACATATGTACTGTTCAAGCATTCATTCAGAAGACAGAAAGCATTGCCACCACATGTAAATAATTAGAATTTTTCTTGTTAAAAACTCGAAATTTATTGCCTCTTATTCTAAAGATCTACTATTTTATTCATGTTTGCTGATGATGAGAAAAATAAATTATAACTTAATTGAAATTAAGATCAAAATAGGTATGCTAATTACTACTACTTATATCTACTTTCTAAGGTAAACTCCTATAATGACAACTATCACAGAGTTAAAGCAAAAATTAGAATTTAACAACCTTTGTTCTGGGAAGTGGATGTTCCTCTAATCTGCGGGGTGCTTGGTCCTTCAAGATAATTTCTGGCGCTTCAATTCCCTTAAATCACGCCCTTGCTCCTCCTGTTCATTAAGCAAATAGCAAAGAATGCTACTTTGTTCCTTCTGTTCTTTCTTTATTTGTTCCATAGCTTCTTGCATCTTGGTAATAGATATTTCAAGATACTCCCAGTATTCAGATTGAGGGATTTCTGAGAGAAATTCCTGTGTTTTCTTCTTGATGGGGTCATCCTGTGCTTGCTGTTTTTCCATTGATGCTTCGGTGATTGGCCGCTCAACTGAGATATACTCAGTTATTCCCATCCTTACTCCAGCATCCTTGCAGAGCATAGAGATCAAGCTTGGATAAGCCAACCTGGCCTCTTTGGAAATTTTGTTTGCAATTTTTGTAGAATTCAGTTGAAATCAGTTGATGAACTTCCACTTCTTTTCCCATCATGATGCAATGGATCATCACTGCTCTTCTAATAGTGACTTCAGAATGGTTGCTAGTGGGCAGCAGAGAATGCCCAATGAAGTCCAGCCATCCTCTGGCGACTGGTTTGAGATCTTCTCTTTTGAGTTGATTTGGGACACCCTTCGTGCTGGTGGTCCACCTGGCTCCAGGGATACATATATCCTCTAGAATCTTATCCAGGCCCTTGTCTGTTCTCATCATTCTCCTATTCAAGGAGTCTGGATCATCTTTCAGCTGAGGTAGCTTTAAGATCTCCCTGATCTTGTCAGGGTGGGTATGAACAATCTTTCCTCTGACCAAGGTCCGATAGTCATAGATAGCAGATCTAGATAGTCTTTGCCTGTCTGTTTGCCACATATTAGCATAGAACTCCTGGACCATATTCCTTCCCACTTTCGTTTCAGGATTAGCTAGGATCTCCCAGTTCCTGATTCGGATTTGCTCCTAGATCTCCAGATATTCGTCTTCTTTCAGATCGAATCTAACTTCCGGGATCACTGATCTTAGACCCATTATTTTGTAATAATAGTCTGAATGTTCTTTAGTTAAGAACTTCCCTTGATTCCAAAGTGGTTTTGGAACGCTCTCTTTCTTGCCTCTTGGAGTGGGTTGTTTTCCTTTAGGAGCCATGATCTTAGTGATCACGGATAGGCACACCAAACTTAGAGGTTTGCTTGTCCTCAAGCAAAAAGAAAAGAAAGGAGAGGGAGAGAAGGAGAGCTAGGTGCAATTGTCGATGGGAGGGGAGGGAGGCCGAACCCATATTTAAAGGGAGAGGGGGGTGGGTTTTTCGAAAATACAAAGAAAGATAAGATAGAAGATATGATTTAAAATTGAAAAGATATGAAAGATATTTGAAAAAGATAGATTTGGATTTTTGAAAAAGATAGTATGGAGATTTGAAAAAGATATTGATTAGTTGAAAAGATTTTTGAATGAAAAGAGATATATTTGTTTTGAAAATTTTGAAAAAGAGTTGAATTGGATAAAAAAGGATTTGTGCTTATGGATTAAGATACATCTGATATTTTAAAATAGGGTTTTTAGAAATTAGGGATTTTAGAAATTAGGGTTCTTAACATGTTTATGCAAGAAATCATGAATTGAAACATGAAAATTAAAATTAGAATGAAAATATGAAGTAAAAACGAATTCACCTCCTCCCCACCATCCTGGCGTTTGAACGCCCAAACGCTGCATGTTTTGGGCGTTCAACGCCCAAATGTTGCCTCTCCTGGGCGTTCAACGCCTAGCTGTTGCTTCTTTCTGGCGTTGAACGCCAGGAACTCCTTTGTCACTGGGCATTTTTCTGAACGCCCAGGACGCTATAAATCTGGCGTTAAACGCCCAGACGGAGCTTCTTTCTGGCGTTCAACGCCCAGAAGATGCTTCTTTCTGGCGTTTAACGCCCAGATGGCTATCCTTACTGGCGTTCAACGCCCAGTGGATGCTTCTTTTGGGCGTTGAACGCCCAAAACAGACTCTTACTGGCGTTTTCTTGCCAGAGAGCTCTTTTTCTCTGTTTTGTGTGCAGAATCCTTCTGTAACCCTGTAAACTTATACAATTGACTCTTTACCTTAGTATCAGTGAACTTTATATAAACAAATAAAATCAAGAATAGGGCAAAATGCTTAGAGGAAGTGATGCCCCATGGCTGGGTTGCCTCCCAGCAAGCGCTTCTTTATTGTCTTTAGCTGGACCTTGCTAAGCTTTTAATCTAGCTTCAGCCTTGAGCACTCTTGCTCAACATTGCCTTCAAGATAGTGCTTGATTCTCTGTCCATTAACAATGAACTTCTTATCATAATCAATATCTTGAAGCTCCACATAACCATATGGTGATACACTTGTAATCACATATGGTCCCCTCCACCGGGACTTCAGTTTCCCGGGGAATAGCCTGAGCCTAGAGTTAAACAACAGAACCTTTTGTCCTGGTTCAAAGATTCTAGATGACAGCTTTCTGTCATGCCACTTTTTTATTTTTCTTTATAAAGCTTGGCATTTTCGAAAGCCGTGAATCTGAATTCCTCTAGCTCATTTAGCTAGAGCAATCTTTTTTCTCCAGCTAATTTGGCATCAAAGTTTAGGAATCTGGTTGCCCAGTAGGCTTTATGTTCCAGTTCCACGGGCAGGTGGCATGCCTTACCATACACAAGTTGGTATGGAGAGGTCCCTATAGGAGTCTTGAATGCTGTTCTGTAAGCCCACAGAGCATCATCCAAGCTTCGTGCCCAATCCTTTCTACGGGTACTTACAGTCCATTCCAGGATTCTTTTTAGTTCTCTGTTAGAGACTTCAGCTTGCCCATTTGTGTGTGGATGATATGGAGTCGCCACCTTGTGGCGAATTCCATACCGGACCATGGCAGAGTAAAGCTATTTGTTGCAGAAGTGAGTGCCCCCATCACTGATTAGTACCCTGGGGACACCAAACCTGCTGAATATATGTTTCTGGAGGAATTTCAGCACTGTTTTAGTATCATTGGTGGGTGTGGCAATGGCCTCAACCCATTTTGATACATAGTCAACTGCCACCAGAATATAAGTGTTTGAGTATGATGGTGGAAAAGGCCCATGAAATCAATACCCTATACATCAAATAACTCAATCTCCAAGATTCCTTGTTGAGGCATGGCGTAACTGTGAGGCAAATTACCAGCTCTCTGGCAACTGTCACAGTTACGTACAAACTCTCGGGAATCTCTGTAGAGTGTAGGCCAGTAGAAGCCACATTGGAGGACCTTGGTGGCTGTTCGCTCACCTCCGAAATGACCTCCATATTGTGACCCATGGCAATGCCATAAGATCCTTTGTGCTTCTTCTTTAGGCACACACCTACGGATTATGCCATCTGCACATCTCTTAAAGAGATAGGGTTCATCCCACAAGTAGTACTTTGCATCAGTAATTAACTTTTTCTTTTGTTGCCTGCTGTACTCCTTGGGAATGAACCTTGCAGCTTTGTAGTTTGCAACGTCTGCAAACCATGGTGTTTCCTGAATGGAAAACAAATGCTCATCCGAAAAGGTCTCAGAGATTTCAAGAGAGGGGAATAACGTCCTTTCTATTGGCTCTATTCGGGACAGATCGTCAGCCACTTGGTTCTCTGTCCCTTTTCTGTCTCTTATTTCTATATCAAACTCTTGCAGAAGCAACACCCATCTTATGAGTCTGGGTTTTGAATCCTGCTTTGTGAGTAGATATTTAAGAGCAGCATGATCTGTGTACACAATCACTTTTGATCCTACTAAGTATAATCTAAACTTGTCAATGGCATAAACCACTGCAAGCAATTCTTTTTCTGTAGTTGTGTAATTTTTCTAGGCATCATTCAAAACACGGCTAGCATAATAAATGACATGCAGAAGCTTGTCATGCCTCTGCCCCAGTACTGCACCAATGGCGTGATCACTGGCATCACACATTAGCTCAAATGGTAATGTCCAGTCTGGTGCAGAAATAACTGGTGTTGTGACCAGCTTAGCTTTCAGCGTTTCAAACGCCTGCAGACACTCTGTGTCAAACACAAATGGCGTGTCAGCAGCTAGCAGATTGCTCAGAGGTTTTGCGATTTTTGAAAAATCCTTTATAAACCTCCTATAGAATCCTGCATGCCCCAGAAAGCTTCTGATTGCCTTAACATTGGCAGGTGGTGATAATTTTTCAATTACCTCTATTTTTGTTTGATCCACCTCTATTCCCTTGTTTAAAATTTTATGCCCAAGGACAATCCCTTCAGTCACCATAAAGTGACATTTTTCCCAATTTAAAACCAGGTTGGTCTCTTGGCATCTTTTTAGAACTAGTTTCAGGTGATCAAGACAGGAGCTGAATGAGTCTCCATATACTGAGAAGTCATCCATGAAGACTTCCAGAAATTTTTCCACCATATCAGAGAAAATAGAGAGCATGCATCTCTGGAAGGTTGCAAGCGCATTACACAGCCCAAATGGCATCCTTCTATAAGCAAACACTCCAGATGGACATGTGAATGCTGTTTTCTCTTGATCCTGGGGATCTACTGCAATTTGGTTATAGCGTGAGTAGCCATCCAAAAAGCAGTAATAATCATGACCTGCCAGTCTTTCTAGCATCTGGTCTATGAATGGTAAAGGAAAATGATCCTTTCTGGTGGCTGCATTGAGCCTTCTGTAGTCAATACACATGCGCCACCCTGTAACTGTTCTTGTAGGAACTAGTTCATTCTTTTCATTATGAACCACCGTCATGCCTCCCTTTTTGGGGACAACTTGGACTGGGCTCACCCAGGGGCTGTCAGAAATAGGATAAATAATCCCAGCCTCCAGTAATTTGGTGACCTCTTTCTGCACCACTTCCTTCATGGCTGGATTTAGCTGCCTCTGTGGTTGAACCACTGGTTTAGCATTATCCTCCAATAAGATTTTGTGCATGCATCTAGCTGGGCTTATGCCCTTAAGGTCACCTATGGACCACCCAAGAGCTGTCTTGTGTGTCCTTAGCACTTGAATAAGTGCTTCCTCTTCCTGTGGATTTAAAGCAGAGCTTATGATCACTGGAAAAGTGTCACCTTCTCCCAGAAATGCATATTTCAGGGATGGTGGTAATGGTTTGAGCTCGGGTTTAGGAGGTTTTTCCTCTTTCAGAGGAAATTTCAGAGGCTCTTTCATTTCCTCTGAATCCTCCAAATCAGGCTGAACATCTTTAAAGATGTCTTCCAACTCTGATTCGAGACTCACAGCCATGTTGATCTCTTCTACCAAAGAGTCAATAAGATCAACTTTCATGCAGTCTTTTGATGTGTCTGGATACTGCATGGCTTTGACAGCATTCAACTTAAACTCATCATCATTGACTCTCAGGGTTATTTCCCCCTGTTGGACATCAATGAGAGTTCGTCGAGTTGCTAGGAAGGGTCTTCCTAGAATGAGAGTGGCTCTCTTGTGCTCCTCCATTTCCAGCACTACAAAGTCAGTGGAAAAGGCGAATGGCCCAACTCTGACAATCATGTCTTCAATCACGCCTGATGGGTATTTAATGGAGCCATCAGCAAGTTGGAGACATATCCGGGTTGGTTTAACTTCTTCAGTTAAACCAAGCTTTCTGATAGTGGATGCAGGTATTAGGTTGATGCTTGCCCCAAGATCACATAAAGTTGTCTTGGTGCAATTACCTTCTAATGTGCATGGTATCAGAAAACTCCCAGGGTCTTTAAGCTTTTCAGGAAGGCTTTTCAGAATGACTGCACTGCATTCTTCAGTGAGGAGAACTCTTTCAGTTTCTCTCCAATCCTTCTTATGACTCAAGATCTCTTTCATGAACTTGGCATAAGAAGGTATTTGCTCAAGTGCCTCTGCAAATGGAATCTTTATTTCAAGAGTCCTGAGATAATCTGCAAAGCGAGCAAATTGCTTATCCTGCTCCTCTTGGCGGAGTTTTTGAGGATAACGTATCTTGGCTTTATATTCCTCAACCTTAGTTGCTGTAGGTTTATTTCCTACAGAAGTGGTTGAAGAAGCCTTTTTAGATGGGTTGTCATCAGCACTTGTGTGTGTCTGATCCCTCACTGGCAATTGAGTGCCAGAGTTAGAAGCTAAAGTGACGTTAGACGCCAGCTTCTCATCTGTTCCTGGCGTATGAACGCCAGAACTGTGCTTCTTTTGGGCGTTCAACGCCAGATCCTTGCTTGTTTCTGGCGTTGAACGCCAGTCTTGAGCATGGTCTGGGCGTTCAGCGCCAGCCTTCCACCCAATTTCTGGCGTTTTAGCGCCAGAATTATTTTTCCCTGGGCTCTTACTGTCCTCAGGTGGATTTTGGGTGGTTTGCTCATTTCTTGGCTTCTTGCTGCCTTGAGGTGGGGTATTTAACGTCTTCCCACTTCTTAATTGAACTGCTTGTCATTCTTCTGTTATTTGTTTTGACAGTTGCTGCTTTGTTTGCTTCAATTGTTCTGCCATATTTATATTATCCATCCTTGTATCTTGTAGTCTATCCTTGAATTCGGTTAACTGCTTTGTTAGAAAGTCCAATTGCTGATTGAATTCAGCAGCTTGTTTTACAGGACTGAGTTCAGCAGTTACTGTTTTAACCTCTTCTTTCATGGAAGGGTCACTGCTTAGGTACAGATGCTGATTTCTGGCAACTGTATCAATGAGCTCTTGAGCTTCTTCAATTGTCTTTCTCATGTGGATAGATCCACCAGCTGAGTAATCTAGAGACATCTGAGCTCTTTCTGCAAGCCCATAATAGAAGATGTCTAACTGAACCCACTCTGAAAACATTTTAGAGGGGCATTTTCGTAGCATCTCTCTGTATCTCTCCCAAGCATCATAAAGAGATTCATTATCTCCTTGTTTAAAGCCTTGGATGTCCAGCCTTAGCTGTGTCATCCGTTTTGGGGGAAAGTATTGATTCAGGAATTTTTCTGTCAGCTGTTTCCATGTCCTTATGCTGGCCTTAGGTTGGTTATTTAACCACCTCTTAGCTTGGTCTTTTACAGCAAATGGGAACAGTAATAATCTGTAGACATCCTGATCTACTTCCTTATCATGTACTGTGTCAGCAATTTGTAAAAACTGTACCAGAAACTCTATAGGTTCTTCCTGTGGAAGACCGGAATATTGGCAACTTTGCTGCACCATGATAATGAGCTGAGGATTCAACTCAAAGCTACTGACTCCAATGGAGGGTATGCAAATACTACTCCCATATGAAGCAGTAGAAGGGTTAGCATATGACCCCAGAGTCCTCCTGGACTGTTCATTTCCACTTAGATCCATGATGGAGAAAGGGAGATGATGTAAAATAGAAGAAAATATTTTTATTTATTTAATTATTTATTTATTTCGAAAATAAAATAAATTAAAATAAATAAATAAATAAAAAGAATTGGTGAAGATTTTCGAAAAAAATGAGGAGAGAGAAAGTGGTTAGGAAGTTTTGAAAAGGATGTGATGATTTTTGAAAAAGGTTTTAAATTTTGAAATAAAAATCTGAATTTTAAAGGTAAATTTCGAAAATTTGCTTTAAAATAGAGAGAAAAGATATTTTTGAATTTAAAAAGGAGAGAGAAAATAATAAGATAGCACAAGATTTAAAATTTTTAGATCTAATGCTCCTTGTTTTCGAAAATTTTGGAGAGAAAGCACCAAGGAACACCAAACTTAAAAATTTTAAGATCAAGACACAACGAAAACTCAAGAACACTTTGAAGACTCACAAAAACACAAGAACATGAAGATAGAACACCAAACTTATAAGATTTTTCGAAAACCAAAGAAAATCAACAAGAAAACACCAAACTTAAAGTTTGGCACAAAATTTAATAGAAAAATTATTTTTGAAAAATTTTTGAAAAGAAAATAAAAGACTCTGACCCAAAAGACAAAAATTTCCTAATCTAAGCAACAAGATTCACCGTCAGTTGTTCAAACTCGAACAATCCCCGGCAACGGTGCCAAAAACTTGGTGCACGAATTGTAAATCACACTTTTTTACAACTCGTACCACTAACTAGCAAGTGCACTGGGTCGTCCAAGTAATACCTTACGTGAGTAAGGGTCGATCCCACAGAGATTGTTGGCTTGAAGCAATCTATGGTTACCTTGTAACTCTTAGTTAGGAAAACAATAAAATAATTCACTTATCAAATTTGATTGCAAGGAATAAAAGGGCAGAACACAAATTATACTTGTATGCAATGATGGAGAATATGTTGGAGTTTTGGAGATGCTTTGTCTTCTGAAATTCTGCTTTCCTCTGTTTTCTGATTCACGCATGCACGTCCTCCTATGGCAATCTGTGTGTTGGTGGATCACCGTTATCAATGGCTACCATCCATCCTTCCAGTGAAAATGGTCCAAATGCGCTGTCACCGCACGGCTAATCATCTGCAGGTTCTCAATCGTACCGGAATAGGATTTACTATCCTTTTGCGTCTATCACTACGCCCAGCACTCTCGAGTTTGAAGCTCGTCACAGTCATTCAATCCCTGAATCCTACTCGGAATACCACAGACAAGGTTTAGACTTTCCGGATTCTCTTGAATGCTGTCATCAATCTAGCTTATACCACGAGGATTCTGATTAAGAGATCCAAGAGATATTCATTCATTCTACGGTGGAATGGAAGTGGTTGTCAGACACGCGTTCGTGGGGGAATGATGATGATTGTCACGTTCATCACAATCACATTGAAGTGCGAATGGATATCTTAGATAGGAACACGCATGTTTGAATGGAAAACAGAAATACTTGCATTAATTCATCGAGATACAGCAGAGCTCCTCACCCCCAACAATGGAGTTTAGAGACTCATGCCGTCAAAAGGTACAAAGTTCAGATCTAAAATATCATCCGAGATCCAAAATAAGTCTTTAAAAGTTGTTTAAATACTAGACTAGTAAACTAGGTTTACAGAAAATGAGTAAACTAAGATGGATAGTGCAGAAATCCACTTCTGGGGCCCACTTGGTGTGTGCTGGGGCTGAGACTTAAGCTAATCACGTGCATAGGGCTGTTTTGGGCGTTCAACGCCAGCTTTGGATCCTTTTCTGGCGTTGAACTCCAACTTGCAACTTGTTTCTGGCGCTGGACGCCAGACTGCAACATGGAACTGGCGTTAAACGCCAGTTTACGTTGTCTATCCTTGAGCAAAGTATGGACTATTATATATTTCTGGAAAGCCCTGGATGTCTACTTTCCAACGCAATTGGAAGCGCACCATTTTGACTCCTGTAGCTCCAGAAATTCTATTCCAAGTGCAGAGAGGTCAGAATCCAACAACATGAGCAGTCCTTTTTCAGCCTGAATCAGATTTTTGCTCAGCTCCCTCAATTTCAGCCAGAAAATACCTGAAATTACAGAAAAACACACAAACTCATAGTAAAGTCCAGAAATATGAATTTTGCCTAGAAACTAATGAAAATAAACTAAAAACTAACTAAAACATACTAAAAACTATATGAAATTAACCCCAAAAAGCGTATAAAATATCCGTTCATCAACTACGGAGGCCCTAATCTCCCCGAAAATCGGCTAAACTGGTGTCTCGAGAAGTCCCTAACGAAGTCGTGGATTAACCGTTTGAGAGATGTATAAACCTAGCTGTTGGCTCGTGCTTTTCTTTCAAGTATTCACACGAACCCAAGTATACGCGGGTGTTTGTCAGGCACGTTCGTCTTAATGTGATGAACAGAGCTAATTTGTCAGATCATCCTATTCACCACGATGAAGATCGGATATACATCTTAGAAGTAAATCAAACACTGATCGAAGAAGAAACAGTAATACTTTTATTAACTCATAAGACTCAGCAGGGCTCCTCCCCTCAATATAGGAGGTTTAAAAACTCACACTGAGGTGTAAAACAATGATAAAATGTGTATAATGGTAAAATTGATGTAAAAGTTGTGCAAAAGTGTTCGAATAACATGAATAAAATCCCTTAAATGCTAAACTAATGACTAGTAAGAGTAAAACAGTCTTTCTAGTACTAAAATCTACTTTTGGGGCCCACTTAGTGAGTGTTTGGGTTAAACTTTGATGAGATCCACGTGCTATGAGGTCTCTTGGGCATGGAACGCCAGCTAGGGGTCCTCTCTGGGCGTTTGGACATTGGGCTCTGCTCCTTGGGCGCTGGACGCTAGAAAGGGGGGCTGAAAGCTAGCGTTGGAGCCAGTTTTGGGCCTTTTAATCCGAAATAACGTATAGACTATTATACATTGCTGGAAATCTCTGAAAGTCAGCTTTCCATAGCCATTGAGAATGCTCCATTTGGACTTATATATCTCTAGAAAATCTCTTCCGAGTGCAAGGAGGTCAGATCTAGACAGCATCTGCAGTGCTTTCTCTGTCTTTGAATCAGACTTCTGCTCCAACTCCTCAAATTCAGCTAGAAAATACCTGAAATGGTACCAAAACGCACAAACTCAAAGTGAAATCCAAAAATGTGAATTTAACACTAAAACCCATAAAAACTTAATAAAAATTGAATAAAACATATTAAAAACTACATGAAAACTAAGCCAAAAAGTGTATAAAATATTCGTTCATCAGTCTTCAAAAAGGAAGTTTTCTTGGCTTTTCTTTCACGCCATTCAGGGTGGAAAGAATTTTTTTTCATTTTTGTTGAATCTTTTCACGACTTCAAGAATTATTTTTTCAAAATCTGGGTTGTTGAGGATGCTCGATCTTTCTTCTTGGATGAGAACGATGAGCCCGACTTCCCTTTATATTGGGAAAGGAAGCTGGTAATAGCTAGGTATGGGGTAGAGCAACTAGATGAACTTGAAAAGTGTGTAGTGAATGTATTCCAAGAGTGTTAGGGTCGGTCTCCTCACTTGGATACGAAAAGGTTCTTAGGAGACCCCGATCAATGGCCTGAAATAAAATTCGGATAGCAGGAGTATGTACGTCCTTGGCCAAGAGTTGCAGAAGACTCTCCTCGGTGCCATTCATGGCTCTCTAATGGCTGCCTGAGTTGAGGTGGAGAGGCTTAGTGGAATTAAGAAGGAGTTGGAGGAGGAGAGGGATGGGCTAACGTCCGACCTGGAGAAAGTTCGGTCTCGGGTAAAGAAGGCAGAGACAACTATGGCTATGGCAGAGGGTTTGCAAGAGAAGGCAGAGGAGAGTTATACCTGAGTTTATCCGGGAGAAGCTTGACCTTCAGGAGACCTTGGAGAAGGACAAAGAAAGATATGCCCTTCTTGAGGAGTCTGTGGTCGAGGGGATGGACGAAATATTTGCTAACCTGAAGGCCCAAGTCCAAATCCTTGCCCCTGAGTCTGATTTTTCTCTATACAGTCAAGATGATATTGTGGTGAACGGGAAGATCATCCCGGCCCCTAATGAAGACAAGGAGGAGGCTTTGCCCAATCCGAAGTCTTCGGGTGCTCAGGTTGGCCAGACTTCTCAGACTCCCGAGGTCCCTTCTAAAGTTGTTAACACCGAGCTCCCTCCTTTACCACCTAGTGTCATTCTCGCTGGGCCAGTCTCTGTTCACCCTCGACCCCTCCTACCCGAGACAAGAATGTTGTGACTAGGGAGAACCTTAATCCTCTACTTGGCCAAAACACGCGAAGAAAGAGGAAAGAGGAGGAGGAACACGAAGAAGAAGAAAAAAAAAAGAAGAAGACGACAATAACGTAAAGTCTTCTGCGTGAACGTAAATGACTTGATTAAAAGAATAACATATACGCATATAATCACACTCTTTTTAATAAGAATAAGTTTTGTTAGTATGTTAAATCTATTTAATTAAACTTAAATGATAATAATATTTAGATCTGTATCTGGAAAAAAAAATCTAAATCTATCAACATTCGTATTCAAACACTTTCAATATTTATCTACATATAGATATGAAATGTCTATACCCATACTATGATACTAGAGAACTTGCCATAATTTATTGTACGTTGATCATTCATCCAAATCTTAACCGAAAGCTCAGCAATAAGAGCCCCACAAATCATAGTGGGGGATTCTGGTAGATAGATAATGTTTAGCATCCAACCTTCCAATGACAAGAAACCCATAGTTTAAGCCTTTTGGACTTTTAGGTCAAAATTAAATAAAGATTTTATGAAAATTTTAAGTCGGTGAATAAAATTGCAAATATTTTACACGTAATCAGGTATTACATGCGTCATCTTTTTGAAATGTAATAAAATCAGCCAATAATAAAAATAAAAATAAAGATTTGAAAATTTTTAATTATTGATTTTTTTTCTATTTAACTTATTAATCTAGTAATTTTTGTCATTGATTTGAGCAATTTCTGTAAATAATAATTTAATAATATGTCAGAAATGATTTAAACAAGTAATAAGAATGTCTAGACCAATTATTTATATGATAATTAAAAATTTTTTAATTATAAAAAAATATTTTATTTTTGTCTTTTAAACAATTAGTTATTGACTGAGAAAGATCTTTATTCTTATAATAATATGGCAAATAATGGTGAAAGTGACATTTACATTTTCTCCGCAGCTTCGTGTTCCCTCCATGAGAAAAAATTTTCAACTCAGGAGACAAGCCCTTTATGCTAAACTTTGTCTTGTATTCACCATTTCAAGAATCAAATCGATTTCTATATGGTGAGGAAGGCGAAAAGTCATCACCAAATTAAGGATAATAATTAAATAAAAAAAAAAAAAACAGTTTGTGACATTTGATTGTCAGATAAATAATTTGGTGACTTGGACTCTTCTTCCACATGCAATGTTTGTGGATAATCTTATATTAAAACCAAGGGTGATTTTGTTTGAGAGAGATCATGTTATTGGAGTCTTGTAGACATATCTGGAAGGAACACAAGGGACTTTAATAATGACTAGCTATAATTATCATGTATAATTAAGTTACTAAGATCATTTTCTTCTGATCACCTATGGCAACATCTCAAGGAATTACCACTATTTACTGTGTTCAATTATTTTTTAATTAACTAATGATAATTCATTATTTTAATTTTAATAAATACACACATGTTTTCTTTTTAATAGTTTTTTAAATAATTAAAAAGAATTTCATTCTGTTAAAAATAAAAGATTAACGTTTAATATTTATTATCACTTTTTATTGGTTAAGTTAGTAAAATTAAATACTGACAGTTACAATAAAGACAAAATTATGTCATATATCTATTTCTGTTGAGGCATGATAGAACTGACCATTTTGGGATGCCTGGTTTTGTGAGTAGATTCATGAACTCCTGTTGTCAATAACGCGTTTAGATTTAGTGAAATAGTATTGGAGTAATGTTAGAGAATTTTTTTTTCGGTTAATAATACTAGTTAATTTTTTTAAAATTATTTTATTTATTTTAAATTTTATTTGTAAATTAGAAATTTTTAACTATAAATTTTAAATATAAATCTAAATTTTAAAATCGGTTAATGTTAGATAACAAAAAATTAATTTTGTATATTTTGTTATAATACATACAAAATGAGAGCATTTTTAGTGAGAGAATTATCATAATTTTTTTTAAATTTAAGTTAATAAAAAAAATATATAAATAATTATATCTCTAATACGTTCTTTTAAATAAATTTTTTTTTGAGTTTGATTGAATTTTTTTGTAGATTTTTTTTAAATAAATAAAAAATATTTTATTTACTGAAATAAATAATTTGTAAAATAATTACGAAAATACGTCACATCTCTTTATCTCGTTTACATATAGTAAGTTTACATATATTTCGTTTATATTGTAAACGAGATAAGACAGATCAAATGACACGTGTATATCTCTTTTATAGTGTAAACGAGATATGTGTAAACTTATCTCGTTTAGACTGTAAACGAGATAAAAATGGGCTTAACCTATATATACATGTCGTTCACAGCGATGTTTCCAGCCCCATTTCCAACCTTTCGACTACTTTTTCCTTTCTTATATCCTTTTCTAATCATATTATTGAGTAAATCTAAGATGGCGCACGCAGATACACGCGATCCGTACATCAATCGACTGAACGCTTATATTATCGCATATATGTATAGCCATAGTTAGGATATTTGCCAAGAACTAATATACAATTTATAATTTAGGTGACTGAATATATCATTAGCAACGGTTCACTGATAAGGTACAATTTTAGGTATTACTGAAACTCTATTTGTTATGTATATGTTAATGAATACGGTTCTGATTTTTGTTTGTAATTAAGTTATTAAACACATAATTATTTATTTAGATATTAAATATTGTGATAGATGTTTTTTTTAAAGTTAATTTATTAATTATATTTTTATTAATTTATTAATTTAGTTATTAACTATTTAAGTAAAAGTTATTTTTTAACTTAATTTACTATGAGACTAAGCGAATATACTTATTCAGATGTTACATAAAGTTAGTTGTTAATGAAGTTAATTTGTTAACTAAACAATTATGTAATTTTGTTTTTACCTAAATTAAATTATTAAGTAAAAGTTTGTTAATTAGATTATTAATTACTTTAGTAAATATTTTATTTTAATTAACGTATTGAAGAGATGTTTATTAATTAACTTAGTAATTATTAATATAAAAGATTTTATTTAAATAAATTCAATTAGTACATATTTATAAATTTTTGTTAAATAAATGCATATAATAATTAAATTAGTTTGTTATGTCAATGTTTATTGGGACATTATTTCTCTAATTCTAATTCTGATTATTTATTTTTTGTTAAAGGCCTCGCCTATTTCTTCCTCGGCAAGTGAGTCACACTTACACCACTGGACACCATTGTCTCCTATTTGAGGGAGGCTGGCTTCGGCGACACGGTACCTTTGATCTCAGGGACTTCGTCTTTGATAACTCCCTGATCACGGTATTTGTGGAGCGCTGGCGTCCGGCAACCCACACGTTCCACCTGCCGTAGGGCGAGTGCACTATCACCCTGTAGGATGTTGCATACCACCTCAGACTACGTGTGCATGGGGAGTCAGTGGCGGTGCTTCTGTGATTTCTACAGATGGTACGGCACCGAGACTTGGGAGTTGGTGGAGCGACTACTTAGTGCCAGGCCTCCAGTGGTTCAACAGCAAAGAGCACAGAGGAAGGAGTCTTTATCTTTGAAGCTTACATTGCTTCGAGAGCAAGTCCGACATATGCCCGATACCGCTGATCCAGACACCCTCCGATAGTATGCGAGGTGTTACATCATGTTACTGATTGGGGGTTACCTGATGACAGTCACACATCCTCACCGTGAGCCAAACACAGAATGAACCTTGAGACCAACCCTCGAGAGATTCTAACTTCTCGACAACAAACATTGAAGCCCGTCTGTCACAGTGAGTAACATGCATCTTTGGGATGCCCTCTTTATTCTTTTCAATGGAAGCCATCAGCCGTTAGGAGAAATTCTTTCCATCTGCCAGTTGTGCCTGTGCCTCCCTGCCCTTCGTGGCGAACAACTATTGTAGCCTCTCGTAAGTACATCGCACGATGGTAGAAATCGGCAAGTAATGTCTATCTTAAGCACTACATTGATGCACTCCAAGAGATTCGTTATCATGTAACCAAACCGGCGACTGTCGTCGCAGTGTTGTAGCCATATGTCTTTGTTGAACTTACTAGCCTAGTTTGCCATCTCTCATGACAAACCTCTCAAGGTATCTATGTACCCCTCGTCCCTAGCTTTGCTTGGACTATAAGCAGCGTTTATGAGGTGTCGCTTGACCTCGGCGGACTTGAAACAAGCCATGTGTCTAACACAATAAGCATGGAACGCCTGAGAGGATGCCAACCACTATCATTGGCCTTCAGTATAGCCTTGATCACATGTGATCTATCAGATATAATCAACAGGCCTTCTTCTTGGGTGACATGTCGTCTCAAATTAGTCAGGAAGAAAGACCATGATTCCGTACTCTCAGATTCTACAATTGCAAAAGCAACAGAAAGGATATTGTTGTTGCCGTCTTGTGCCACTACAATAAGCAGCACACCACCATATTTGCAGTACAAATACATGTCATCGACAGAAACAAACAGCTTGCAATCCTTGAAAGCCTCAACATAAGATGAGAAGGGCCGGAATACTTTGTTGAACATGCTACAGTCGCAGACCATAAGGTGCCCATCATAGTAAGGTAAGGTCCTGAACTCACTTATTGTTCCGAGACAACAACTCTGCAGTGCTTGTAGTAACTTTGCCACCTTGTTGTATGGCTCCTCCTAATCTCCGTATATCTATACAATTGCCTTTTGCTTCACCATCCATGTATTTCTATACGAGGGTTTGAAGTGATAGCTTTGCTGAACTGCACCCTGTAGGACAGGGATGTTGACAGATGGGTTGGACTGTATCAACGGCAGGAAGACATTGCAGATGATGGTGTTGTCCAATTGTCGATGGTCTTGGGACATGGTGGGTGCTAAACACGTATGTGCTCCACCAACCTTCCGGACTTCTCTAACAAAATAAAACATTCATGGTTGGAAACTACACTAGATATAACAATCGTAAATGAGTAAATACGCCACAATTAAACTTGACCTTGCCAATATCCGAGGTTCTGTCGGAGGGCTACACGGAGACTCCAAGGACATCTAGCTGCAGATTGGCGGCAATACACATGGTACTTTAAATGGTCCGATTCGACACCTCGGTACTCAGTACTTTTGTGAATGCTATAGTTCTTCAAACCCTGCATTACTAGATCTTTGCTTTTGAATATGTGGACGATCCGAAACTCCACCCTGTAAAACCCGGATAATTAGCGAATAATTAAGTCGTAAATTAAAATATATTCTAGAAAATTAGAAATGAGATTTTTATGGTTTAATATGGTAGAGAAAATTAAAATGAGAATTTTGACACAAAATTTAAAGAATTTGGCCCAAGATTGGGCCAAACGGACTGAACAAGTCGAACCGGATCCAAACCAGACCCGTAGGCCCAACCAAGCTCATCCTAAAACCCTTAAACAGCACTCTCTCTCCTCTCTTAAACCTCAAACATGCTGCTGGGCAGCGAAGGAGGGAGAACCTTCTTCCAAAAATTGCAAACCCTCATTTGTGATTCAAAGTGACATAACTTTTGATCCGGAGCTCCGATCGTCTTCCCGTTTACGGCAACGCATTCATCGCGTTGAGCTCTACAAAGCCCATAACTTTGTTTTAGAGGTAAGCTACGATTTCATCTCTGTTCTTCCATCCCTTGAATTCAAAATTTTGGGTGAAAAATATTGAGATTTGTGAGCTTTTGATGTTATAGGATCCAACCAGCTTGTTTAGAAATAAAATTGGATCCGAGATGTTTATGCCGTTCAAAGAACGGATGAAAAATGATTTGAAACGAAAAAGTTATGCCCGTCGGAAGTTTAGGGTTCAAAAATATAATCCTGCAGCTTTTTTTTAAACTTAGTAAAATTTTTGGTAAATCATACTCCAACGCGCATGCGTGGCCGACGTGCACACGTCACTCTCAATTTTTCTCCCCACGCGTGCGCCTGGCCGACGCGTACGCGTCGCTGTTTTGATGCAGGTGCGAAGTAGAAAATCCAGAGAGTTGTGATGGTACTGTGCCAGTTTTGTGCGAGGAGCACAAAACGCACCCACGCGTACGCGTGACTGACGCGCACGCGTCACTTACCCTATGTCGTAAGTGTGGTCAGATACTGTGAAAGTTCCAGATGAGCTCGCACCCTTGGATAAACACCAGTGTGGGTGTTATGTATATGTACTGATAATTATGATTGAGAATAACTCGAGTTGGGGATGCATGACAGAGGGACAGTCAAATGGTTAGCTACCAGGACTTATCGGGTTGGCTTTATAACCGACAGATGAGACTCATCAGCCACTAGGACAGGCATACATCATATGCATTATATGTGATTTGTTTGGAATGCCTAATTGACTGCATATTTACTTGCTAATTGTCTAACTGCCGTATCTGCTTCCAATTTATGCATTTCCTTGTTTGATATAATTATGTTTGCGATATCAAATTATTGATGGCATTGGGAGGTTCGAAGGATTTGGAAAGGGAAGTTTTAGTTAGACTGAAGATCCTTAGTTAGTTGCATATTTTCGTTTCTCATGGTTTAGTTATGCTTATACGCTTTAATTATGAATTTGGGAGTTCTAGGATTGTCTTCGGCTTTCACAGGACATTATATGTTAGATATTTGGGCACTGTTACCATGCTGAGAATGTCCGGTTCTCACCCATGCAGATTTTGTGATTTTCAGATGCAGGACGTGAGGCTCCTCGCTGAGGCATGCTGGAGACTTCTGTTTTAGCAAAGATCCTTAGCTCTCGGGACTCTATTTTAGTTTTATGTACTTACTTAGATACTTATTATCTCTATTATATATATATATATATATATATATATATGTACACACATACATATTGTATTGACTCCTCTTAGAGGATATTTTGAAGAACAGGTTCTGTAACTTGTCTTTTGGGTTCCTTGCTCTATATATGTATGTATACTTCTATGCTCGGACGGTTATCTTCACAAGCTAAGTCTTGAGATTTGATATCCGTATTTTTGGCACTCTCTTGTATATATACTCGTGTTAGCTTATCCTTTATCTGTTTCGTTACGTTATCGATCGGAGTGTTGCGCTTTTCAATTTAACGATTTTGTTTTACCCTTTTTCTTCAAAGGTTCCTAGTTATAAACATTTTTCACACTACTATATATTCTAAATTTTATTTTTAGAGCTCATAATGCCTCGCCACCTCTGTTTTATGACTTAAGCATAAGAGTCTGTATGGCAGGGTGTTACACAATGGTATCAGAGCAGTTCGTTCCTGTAGAGCCTGAGGGATGGACTGACTATGCTTCTATGCATTCTTTGTATGTGTGTTTATGTGCTATTAGGATATCAAATTGATATAACTGGCATAAACGTTCATGAGCATGCATTTAGGACTTTGAAGCACTAGACTTCTGATATTGAGACTGATCAACTTGATATCAATTGTTTGGTATATATAGGAACCAGATGGCGCCTCGTGGACGTGGTCGAGGCTGTGGGAGAGATCGTACTAGTACTCAGAGACCGGGAACCAACCTGAATAACCCGGTAAACTTTATGGCGGCATTGGAGAACATGGTTGCTGCTATGCAGGCCACTGCAGAGGCTCTTGGGCAACAGATAAACAATAATGGCAATGGCGGAAGTGGAGCTTAGGGTCCGATGACACTGGAAACCTTCTTAAAGGTTAATCCACCTAAGTTCAAGGGAACCACCAATCCAACTGAAGCCGATACCTGGTTTCAGACTATGGAGTGAGCACTGCAAGCGTAGTTGGTACCTGAAGAGCAGTGTGTTGAATTTGCTACCTATCTGCTCACTGGGGAAGCATCGCATTGGTGGCAGGGAGCCCGACGTCTCCTGCAGTAGGGTGATGACCCTATCACCTGGGATGCCTTCCAAGTGAAATTTTATAAAAAGTACTTTCGAAATTCTGCTAGGATGATCAAGGAACTTGAGTTACTGCAGCTGAAGCAGGGTGCTATGTCCGTATCTGAGTATACCAAAAAATTTGAGGAGCTATTCAGGTTTTTCCGTATGTGTCAGGGAGCTCCGGGAGACTTCAAGTAATGGAAGTGCATTAAGTATGAAGGAGGGCTCCGGAGCGATATCTTAAGTTCAGTAAGACCAATGGATATCATAACTTTCTCAGAGTTGGTGAGTAAGAGCAGGGTTGCTAAAGAGTATGTGAAAAAGGCGACTGCAGAGAAAGGAAGTCATAAGGGACCTTTTCAATAGAACCAAGGGGAGAACTTTACTCCTAGGGGTCAGACTTTCAAGCGTGGATGCTTTGCACCACGGCAGACTCAGAGTTAGAATAATTCCAGAAGGCCCAACAACAACAACTTCCAGGGGAGAAGATTTGGGAAGCAACCTCAGAATGAGCAAGCTTGTGCTAGGTGCGAGAGTTACCATTCGGGAGTCCCGTGCAAGGCTGGATGGGACTTGTGCTATTCTTGTGGTTAGGCGGGGCATAAAGCCTCAAACTGTCCGGAGAAGCAAAAGCAAGATGCCGGGAGAGCACAGCAGCCTGGTCGGGTGTTCACCACCTCAGCTGTAGGTGCCGAGGGGTCCGATACACTTATCCGAGGTAAATGTGAAATGGCTGGTCAAATTTTAAACGCTTTATTTGATTCGGGAGCAACACATTCATTCATTGCATTCGAAAAAGATAGTGAGTTAGGATTGAAGATTGTGGTTTTGGGCTACGATCTTAAGGTGTATAATGCCACCCATGAAGCCATGGTGACTAGGTTAGGATGTCCGCAAGTTTCATTTAGTGTTGAATAACGTGATTTTTTTCATGATTTGATTTGCTTGCCGATGACTGGTCTTGATCTTATCTTGGGGTTGGACTGGTTGTCTAAGAATCATGTCTTGTTGAACTGTTTTGGAAAATCGCTGTATTTCATGCCTGAAGGGTCGGAAGGACCGGTTGTAGTGAATGGCTGTTATTTGAACTATGTGGTAGTAAATTGTTTGGGACAGGAGTGTCAGGGCGTTATGCTGTTAGCTGCGAGTGTGTCGGGTGAGGAACAAAGTTTAGAGAAAATTCCAGTTGTTTGCGAATTTCCTGAGGTGTTTCCAGATGACATTGAGGAATTCCCTCCTAGCCGAGAGGTTGAATTTGCAATTGAGTTGGTACCTGAAACGGGGCCAATTTCAATTGCCCCTTACAGAATGTCGCCTTTAGAAATGGCCGAGCTCAAGGCTCAGCTGGAAGATTTAATGAGTAAACGCTTCATTCGACCAAGTGTTTCTCCATGGGGAGCACCGGTATTACTGGTAAAAAAGAAAGATGGGAGTATGCGTCTCTGTGTAGATTACAGACAACTGAATAAGGTCACAATAAAGAATAAGTACCCACTACCGCGGATTGACGATCTCATGGATCAGTTACAAGGAGCCGGAGTTTTCTCCAAGATTGATTTGCGATCCGGCTATCACCAGATAAGGGTAAGAGATGAAGCTATCCCCAAGACTGCTTTCAGGACTTGTTACGGTCATTACGAGTACACTGTAATGTCTTTTGGGTTGACAAATGCCACTGCGGTGTTCATGGATTATATGAACAGAATTTTCTATCCATTTCTGGATAAATTCGTTGTTGTCTTCATTGATGAGATACTGATTTACTCCAAGACTGAAGAAGAGCATGCAGAACACCTGAGGATCGTGTTGCAAATACTAAAGGAAAGGAAACTCTATGTGAAACTGTCCAAATGTGAATTTTGGAAAGACGAGGTGAAGTTTTTGGGCCATGTAGTGAGTAAACAGGGGATAGCAGTAGACCCATCTAAGGTGGAGGCGATAATGGATTGGGGGCGATCGACCTCAGTAACTGAGATAAGGATTTTTCTGGGCTTAGCTGGCTACTATCGGAGATTCATCAAAGGCTTTTCGCAAATAGATTTGCCATTGACAAGGTTAACCCGTAAGGATGCACCATTTGTTTGGACTTCTGAGTGTGAGGAGAGCTTTCAAGCGTTGAAGCAAAAGTTGACCACCGCGCCTGTGTTGGTGTTACCTAAGCCGAATGAACCATTTGAGGTGTACTGTGATGCCTCACTAAAGGGTCTAGGGTGCGTGCTGATGCAGCATCATAATGTGGTGGCGTATGCCTCACGGCAGTTGAGACCTTATGAAGTTAATTACCCGACGCATGACCTGGAACTCACTGCGATTGTGTTTGTGCTAAAGGTGTGGAGGCATTACCTCTATGGGGTTCAGTTTTGAGCTTTCTATGATCACAAAAGGTTGAAATACCTCTTTAATCAGAAAGAGCTTAATATGCGGCAGAGGAGGTGGATGGAGTTACTAAAGGACTACGACTTTGAGTTGAATTACCATCCGGAGAAAGCGAATGTAGTGGCGGATGCGTTAAGTCGGAAGTCGTTGTATGCTGCTTGGATGATGCTTCGAGAAGAGGAGTTGCTCAAGGCATTCGAGAGTCTGAAGAGAAGCGTCTGGGACTCTGTGTTTGAGTCGATTATAAATCTCAAGTGACTTTAAATTCGAACTCCTAAAGGCTCATCAAAACGATGACGTGTTACCGAAGGTGTTGCTAGCTATTGAGCAAGGGAAGCAGTGGAGAGTGTCATGGGATCAAGATGGGTTATGGAAATTCAAGTGTAGGATCATTGTGCTGGATGTTGGGACTTTGCGGTAAGATATCTTAAAGGAAGCACACAAAAGCGGATTCTTTATTCACCCGGGGAGTACTAAGATGTACCATGATTTAAAATCGATGTTTTGGTGGCCGGGTATGAAAAATGATGTGGCAGAATATGTTTCAAAGTGTTTAACCTGTCAGAAAGTAAAGATTGAACACCAGAGACCTTCCGGGACTTTGCAACCCTTGGAGATTCCGCAGTGGAAATGGGAGAGAATTGCGATGGACTTTGTATTGGGGTTGCCGAGAACTAGGGCCGGTTTTGATACTGTTTAGGTGATTCTGGACCGGCTAACAAAGTCGGCTCATTTTCTACCCATTCGGATGAACTATACCCTTGAGGAGCTAGCACGCTTATACATAAAGGAGATTGTGAGACTTCATGGTGTGCCTACTACTATAATTTCTGATAGAGATCCTCGTTTCACTTCAAGGTTTTGGGGTGCATTTCAGAAAGCTTTCGGAACTCGATTAAGCTTGAGTACGACTTACCATCCTCAAACAGATGGTCAATCTGAGAGGACGATCCAAACCTTAGAGGATATTTTGAGGGCTTGTGTTTTGGACCAGCTGGCGAGCTGGGATCGGTATATACCATTAGTGGAGTTTGTGTACAATAATAATTACCATGCGAGCATCGGAATGGCTCCGTATGAGGCTCTTTATGGGAGAAAATTTCAATCTCCGCTATGCTGGTATGAAGCTGGGGAGAAAAGCTTGTTGGGGCCAGAGATGATAGCCGAGAATACTGAACAAGTCAAGAAAATCCGAGACAAAATGCTCACTGCACAGAGTCGTCAAAAGAGTCACGCCAATCAGAGGCAGAAGCCCTTGGAATTTGAGGAAGGAGACCATGTTTTCCTTAAGGTTACTCCAATGACAAGAGTAGGTAGGGCGATTAAAGCGAAGAAGCTGAATTCTCGGTACATCGGTCCGTTTCAGATCCTGGAGAGGGTTGGACCGGTGGCGTATCGGATGGCTCTACCACCTCACCTTTTGAACCTGCACGATGTATTTCACGTGTCATAGCTTCGGAAGTATACTCCTGATGCTAGCCATGTGTTAAAACCTGAATCGGTTTAGTTAAAAGAAGATTTGACGCTTCCGGTGACTCCGGTTAGAATTGACGATACGAGTATCAAACGGTTGCGTGGAAAAGAGGTTTCGTTAGTCAAAGTGGCATGGAGTCGAGCCGGTGTTGAGGAGCACACTTGGGAGCTTGAATCGGAGATGCGAACTGATTACCCGCACCTATTCCCAGGTAATTGAATTCGAATTTTGTGGGCGAAATTCCCATTTAGGTGGGTAGAATGTAAAACCCAGATAATTAGCAAATAAATAATCCGTAAATTAAAATATATTCTAGAAAATTAGAAATGAGATTTTTATGGTTTAATATGGTAGAGAAAGTTAAAACGAGAATTTTGACACTAATTTTAAAGAATTTGACCCAAGATTGGGTCAAACAGACCGAACCGGTCGAACCGGATCCAAACCGGACCCATAGGCCCAACCAAGCTCAGCTTAAAACCCTTAAACAGGACTCTCTCTCCTCTCTTAAACCTCAAACACGCTGCTGGGCAGCCAAGGAGGGAGAACCTTCTTTCAAAAATCACAAACCCTCACTTGTGATTCAAAGTGACATAACTTTTGATCCGGAGCTCCGATCGCCTCTCCGTTTGTGGCCACGCGTTCACCGTGTCGAGCTCTACAAAGCTCTTAAATTTTTTTAGAGGTAAGCCATGATTTCATCTCTATTCTTCCAGCCCTTAAATTCGAAATTTTGGGTGAAAAATATTGAGATTTGTGAGCTTTTGATGTTATAGGATCCAACTAGCTTGAAGGAGAGGCTTAATCTTGTCTCCTTGATCCTTGGGTGCGATAAGATTCTCAACCCTAGTAGAATTTATTGGTTTATGATGTTTGGGTATTAAGTGGGTATGTTTGAATGTGGTATTGTGGTTTAGGTAGTGTGTATGTGAATATTGAAGCTTGATTGAAGTCTTGGAGAGCTTGGAATAAGTTTTTGGTGCTGAAAATCTATTCTTGGAGGTGTCAAAACCTTGAGAGCTTGTGAAAAAGTGAAATTGGAAGTGTTTCGGGTTGAGCGGAGAATCGACCAAGGTATAGTTTCAGTTTTTTGTATCTAAAATATAATGTAGTGTGAAAACTTAGATTAGAGACCCTAAGATATGATTTGAACTATTGATGTTGTTGATTGGTTGAGATGAATTGTGTTGTTATGTATGTGATTAGTAGATTTTTGGATGTTTTGATGGTAGGATGTATGAGAGATATGCATGTTTTGATATATGCTTAATGATTGGTTGAGATTGAATTATGGGTGAAACCATGTTGATGGTGAGGATGATATTGATTGTATGTATTGATGGTTGATGGAATTGGTATTGTTAGAACTTGGGATGAGGAAAGATATATGATATGATATTTTGTTTGAAATTGAGTTATTTGATTGAGATTGGTCAAAATGGTGGATTGGTGTATTATGAATTTAATAAAAATGTTAAAATATGAGTTGAGGAGGCTTGAGATTGATTTTTGGTAAGTTTTGGTTGGTTTTGAAAGGGGTTAAAATTGGTTTGTTTTGAAAAATGGAATTTTGTGGGTTTGTATTAAATTGTAGTTTTTGGTCTACTTTGACGGGGCATAACTTGGTCTCCGGATCCCCGATTTGTGTCAAACTTGTTTTGAAGCTGAATTTCAAACTTCTAAGCCTCCATTCTCACCCTTTATATCCTATATCCTTATAGTATGCCTAGTGATAAGAAGAGGCTAGGAAATGTGGTAGCTTGTAGATGAAGTAAGGGGAGAATTAATGATGAGTGATGATTAAAGATAATTGTATGAGATGTGGAGGATGATGGTGGAAGTGTTGTATATGCCATGAGCCGAAGGGCTGTAATTGTTAATAAATTGTGGCTGGTTATGGATTGTATTTTGAGCCGAATGGCTGAGTTATTATTGAATTATGGCTGAGTATGATTGCATATATGCTTATTGAATGAAATGTGAATGTTTCACTTCTACTATCTGAGATACGAGTTTCCCTGGGTGAAAGCAGTGGCTAGCCACCACGTGCTCCAGGTGGAGACTCGATACTCTACTGACCCTATGTCGTAAGTGTTGCCGGACACTGTGAAAGTTCCGGATGAGCTCGCCCCCGTGGATAAACACCAATGTGGGTGTTGTGTATATGTATTGATAATTATGATTGAGAATAACTCGAGTTGGGGATGCACGACAGAGGGATAGTCCAATGGTTAGCTACCAGGACTTGTCGGGTTGGCTTTATAACTGACAGATGAGACTCATCAGCCACTAGGATAGGCATACATCATATGCATTATATGTGATTTATTTGGAATGCCTAATTGACTGCATATTTACTTGCTAATTGTCTAACTGTCGTATCTGCATCCTTTTGTGTATTTTCTTGTTTGATATAATTGTGTTTGCGAAATCAAATTACTGATGGCAGTTGGGAGGTTCGAAAGATTTGGAAAGGGGAGTTTTAGTTAGATTGAAGATCCTTAGTTAGTTGCCTATTTTCGTTTCTCATGGCTTAGTTATGCTTATACGCTTTAATTATGAATTTGGGAGTTCTAGGATTGCCTTCGACTTTCTCAGGACATTATATGTTAGATATTTGGGCACTGTTACCATGATGAGAACCTCCAATTCTCTCCCATGCAGATTTTGTGGTTTTCAGATGTAGGACGTGAGGCTCCTTGCTAAAGCATACTGGAGACTTCTGTTTTAGCGAAGATCCTTAGCTCTCAAGACTCTATTTTGGTTTTATGTACTTACTTAGATACTTATTATCTCTGTTATATATATATGTATATATATATATATATATATATATATATATATACTGTATTGACTACTCTTAGAGGTTATTTTAGAGAACAGGTTTTGTAACTTGTCTTTTGGGTTCCTTGCTCTATATATGTATGTATACTTCTATGCTCGGACGGTTATCTTCGCAAACCAAGTCTTGAGCTTTGATGATATCCGTATTTTTGGCACTATCTTGTATATATACTCGCGTTAGCTTATCCTTTATTTGTTTCGTTACTTTATTGATCGGAGTGGTGCGCTTTTCAATTTAACAATTTTGTTTTACCCTTTTTCTTCAAAGGCTCCTAGTTATAAATATTTTTCACACTACAGTATATTCTAAATTTTATTGTTAGAGCTCGTAATGCCTCGCCACCTCTGTTTTATGACTTAAGCATAAGACTATGTGTGGTAGGGTGTTACATACCCCCCTGTCTAGGTTGTAATCGTCTTTTTTGGTATTGGAAAATGGAGATTTTTCATGCATCACGTCCAGATCCAATGCATAATAGTGACTTAGTGCATCTGATAGCGCCGGAATAGGGTGGGGAGGGGGGAGTGAGGCAAAACATAGCGGACCACTGTCTCAGCCTGCGTCTCTGGTACAAACTCCCCTCATCATCATCTTTAGAAGAACTGCTATCGTTGTTATCCTCAACATACTCCTCGTCGGAGTCTTCATCATCCACGTCCATGTCTTTCACTAGACTAGCAACATGAATCGGTGATGGTGCGAAAGGTAGGCCATCCTTCACAAAGGTCGAGTGGATGGATCCACCGCCACCAACATCACCAATCTCCGCGGAAAGCTCCATCACTTGTTTCACCATGATTCTCCCATGGATGTCAAACATGAGGGCGCACATGCTCGTCGCCATGTAGCCAAAACAAACGAAACTGAAAAACTCCGTTTTCCAACGGTGCTAGCAACTTATACCCATCTCTTTTCTCCCAAAACCACCAAGGTTACTCAATATTAGACTCTTCAACTCAGACAAAGAACTTACTCGCCGAGTGCGCAACAATATATCACACTCAAATATCACCCCATTGTCTCTGTTTCTTATACGACAATTAGGATACATACAGACAACCACATATCCGCTACTGCTAGATATTTTTGCCTATTTTTGGAAGAAAAATGGAGAAGAAGATATGAAATGTATGTGGAGAATACCAAAGGTTGCACATCCTTTTATAGCTGTTAAAAATTTGTCTTACTGTATCTCATTTGCACTGTAAACGTTATAATTTATCATGTATCTCGTTTATAGTGTAAACAAGATAAGTTTACACATATCTTGTTTACAGTTGTCATTTGATCTGTCTTATCTCATTTACACTGTAAACGAGATAAGAGATGTGACGTATTTTCGTAATTATTTTACAGATTATTTATTTCAATAAATAAAATATTTTTTATTTATTTAAAAAAATCTATTTTTTACATAGGTCATTTTTTTCTTTTTATCTATTTTATACTATTTTTTTCTCTTTTTAGTGAATAACAGGTTCGAATTCTAAACCTTTAGATCACAAACTCATAAAAGCTCTGATACTATGTCATGAAATTATTTATCTCAAAAATTTAAACTTATAAAACAAAATACATAAATAATTATATCTCTAATAAGAATAAATAATTATTTTAAAACTTGAAAAATTAGTTTATTTATAAACTTGAGTAAAAAGTTTCATCCTTTTTTAATCAAGTATTAAAAATTTGATCTCCATATTGGGCTCATTTTTTTCTATATTATAAATAAACGTGTGATATACATTGATATTTTTATAACATTGTGTATTACATTGCTATGGGTCTGATCCATTTTTTTTTAAAAGAACAAAACGTGGATGACATTTTGTCACTTAATAACAATTTTTAATTAAATAATAACAAAATGGTATTGACGTTTTGTATATTTTTTATTTTTTTTAATTGATGAAAAAAACGTCAGTAACGTTTTGTGCAAAACGTCGACGACGTTTTGTTGAAGACGATAATGACGTAGATGAAGAAACGATAATAACATTTTTCTGTAACTATCAAAAATTTTCACAATGGTGTCAAACACAATTTTTCGGGCATTTTAGTGGATTACACCAATTTGGGTCCAATATTAAAAATAAAAATCCTCCATATTGAGTACGACAAATTTTAAAATTTCAAATCTAAGTGTCTTATCCATTGAAATAAGGACATACTATTGGTTAGAAAAAAGAATATAGTATTTTAGTTTAAGATTTAACTAACATGTCTCTTAAGAATATAAGTTAAAATTATCAATTAAATTTTTTTTTTATAAAAAATGCAAAATTTAGTTTTTAATACATTATTGTATATTTATTTGAAAAATTAACTTTTACTAGTAATAATCTTAAGGGTTAAGTTCAATTTTGGTCCCCAACGTAGAGGTCGAAAATCGGAATCGTCCCTAACTTTTTTTTTGCTACAAAATGGTCCCCAAAGTTTCAGTTTATTTTAAAATCGTCCTTTTTACCAATTTTATTTTTTTATTACCAAATTATCCCTCATTAAAAAGTTATAAAATAAAATAAAATAAATATAAAATAAATAAATAAAAAAAGGAAAGAAAGGGTACAGACGGAGGTGGGGTGAGAAAGAGGGGGGGCGCGACAAAGGGGGGAGAGGGGGGGAGGGCGCGACAGGGGGGAGAGAAGGGGGACGAGCGCACCACCACTGTCTACCCGCCGCCGCCGCCTCTTCTTCTTCTTCTTCTTCCGCCATACTCGCCGCACCACCGCTCGCCGCCGCCTCTTCTTCTTCTTCTTCTTCTTCTTCTTCCGCCATACCCACCGTACCACCGCCCGCCGCAGCCTCCCCTGCTTCACCACCGCCAGCGAGCATCCTTTCTTCCCCTCCCCTGCTTCACCACCGCCATACCCACTGATTCTTCTTCTTCTGTGAATTTTGTGAATTGGATTTTTTGTGAAATTTCTGGATTTTTTGTGAAATTTATTGTGGAACATTGTTGTTGTTGAAATTTAAATTTGGAGTATTGTTGTTATTGATTCTGGGTTCTTGATGATGATGATGATTTTCTTAGTTGAGTTTTTGTTTGTCTGAGTTTGAATTCTGAATCTGAGTTCTGGGTTTGATGAGGATGACGATGATGATGTTGATTTTCTGATGGATCTGAGTTATGGGTTTGATGAGGATGACGATGGTGATGTTGATTTTCTGATGATGATGATGATGATGATGATGATGATGATAATGATAATGATGATGATGGTGGTGGTAGGTGGTGGGTGGTGGGTGGTGGGTGGTGGCGGGTGTGGTGGTGGTGGTGGTGGCGGCGGGTGTGGTGGTGGCAGGTGTGGTGGTGGTGGTGGTGCTTATGCTTATGTTTCTGTTGGTGCTTTGCATAATTTTGGGGAAGAAGGGATAGGGGCATTTTGGTCCGAAGGACGATTTTAAAACAAACTGAAACTTTGGGGACCATTTTGTAGCAAAAAAAAAGTTAGGGACGATTCCGATTTTCGACCTCTACGTTGGGACCAAAATTGAACTTAACCCTAATCTTAACATGTGATTCTAGAGTACAAGATAGTTAAATTTTTTTTTTTTAATAAATAACTATTTTCATTTTAATGTTAATAATTTCCTAGTTAAGTGGCTAAGGGTGGCAACACTACCCGAACCCGCGGGTACCCACCCCGTCCCTACCCGTTCGGGGCGGATAATTACCCGCCCCCGCACCGGGGCGGGTTTTAACGGGCGGGTTCTTGGACCGGGCGGGGCAGGGTCGGGTTTAGGTTAAACCTGCCCCTACCCGCCCCGGTATATATATATATATATATAATATGTAACATATATAAAATAATTAGTAAAATAATTAATAATATTATATCATATATAATTTTTTACTTTAATTTATGTTATGTATGTAAATGGTGGTTATATAATTTTTAAAATTTTATTTTATTTGTTGGATTTAATAATTATAGGAGCGAGTAGGGGCGGAACGGATACCCGCAAAGACAGGTTAGGGTTTAACATTTTACTACCCGCGGGTAGGACGAGACGGGTTTCATGCGGGTTCTTTGTAGGGCGGGGCGGGGTTGGGTAGAGCAAAAACCTGCCCCTACCCGCCCCGTTGCCATCCCTGTAAGTTGCAAAACCAATTACAGAGACCGAAAAAGGACATTTATTATTTGGGGTCCTTCTCACTATTGTCTCTCTTGGTGTGTTGAGACTTAAAGACTATGTTGATGGATCCCATGGCCAAAAAAAAAAGCTCTGTTGATGGATCGGAGAGATTAATTAGTTTGGTGATATTTAGATACTCATAAAAGTAAAAAGAAAAAAGAAAAGCTAAAATACTCTTCTTATACTATTATCTTTTATCCTATCATGGATACCAAACATGCTTTTAATTAATAATCATCAAGAGTATGTTAAGTGTACATTTTTATTATTAATTGACGAGCTAATCTTTACCTTATATTTCACAAAAACACCCGATCAATGAAGAATTGAACAATAGTAGAAATTTATTTTATATTGTCACGTGATTTCTTACTATTTAAATAGACTTATTTTTCTAATTTTTTTTAGGGTGAGCACGGGTCGATTTGGTTCAGGTTCAAAGTAAAATTAAAATCGAACCGATCAAAATATAGTTGGTTCGGTTTGGTTCGGACTTACGTTTTTTTGTATATGTACCCGAATCAAACCAAATCGATTAAGAATGGTAATTGGGTATCCGATGACTTTGAAATTCATAAAAAAAATTTATCTAAAAAATTCAACAAGTATAATAAACGTGTAACATCAATAGAAATAATCTAAACATATTAAACACCAAATCATTAAAAACTAAACTCATTAAAATCCAAATATATTAATAGTGAATAATTTTTGTCTAATGAAAATACAAAAGTGCAATAAAAATATTAGAAACTAAATACAAAAGTCTAGTGAATAATATTTCAAAGAAGCTAAAATCAAAACACATTAAAATCCAAACATTAGAAGCTAAATACAAAAGGAAAATAGAAATATTTGTCTAGTTTTCAAAGTGTTAGGATTATGAGTTGCAAAACTCACTAAAAACAATATTTTTTATTTTTTTTTATTTAATTAATATATAATCGGATTTACGGGTTAGTTTGGTTCCGTACCCTAAAATCGATATCCGAACCGATCAGTAACAAAGGTTATTGGTTTGGTTCGGATTAGACCCGATTACCCGTTAATTCTAGAACCAATTTAATTGGTTCGGTTTGAATTCAGACGGGTAATCGGGTACCCGCTATCTGTACTCACCCCTAATTTTTTCTCAATTTTGATAATCAAACTAAATTGACTAATTCATCTGGATCAATTAAAAATTGGCTATTTAGTTGGTTCAAAAGAAAAAATTTGATTGCTGTGTATCGTTAAAAAATTGGTAAAACCATAAAAGTCAATGAATTGGTTAAACTAATATGATTTTTTTTAATGAAAAACTAGTTCAAAAGTTTTTAGAAAGATATAATCTATATATAAATATATCATTTTATTATATTAGGTTCAACCTGGATCATATCTCGAAATTTTTGAATCTTTTAACTTTACTAATTTAATTATCAATCTTGTTTTTAGAATGGTTTCCCTCTTACTTAACCCATATAATAGAAACTTTTTTTTTGGTCATACAACACACTCACACACACACATCCCACAAAACAGAAACTTAGAAAGAGTAATCTTCCAAATTGAAATTTAGCCAATTTTTTTTTCAACAAATTAGCCTCTTACAGAAACAAAAACATAACAAATTGGTCCCCGGTTTTGAAAGCAAATTTTTGGTTAGGTCTTCAAAAAACAAAAAAGCTATGCTAACTACCATTGCCCACAGTAGCCCATATATTATGGGGAAAATGGCAATTCTAGTGCTCCTAGATAGTCTAATTCGTTTTTTTTTGGTAAGAGTATGATTCTAGAAGATTAAGAGTCTAATTCTATTCACACACATTTTGTCCCTGCTAATATTTGGGCCTAGCCCCCAACGCATGTTTTGTAACTAAAAAGTCTTCCCTATAGAAAATTTCTTATAAATATAATTAAAAAAAGTAGATTGCCATAGTTAACACTTAAAACTTAGTTGAATACTTGAACTTGGGGTTAATACTCAAATTAGTCTTGAAAGATCACGCGATCGTCTCTGAATGATTTTTTTTAATCAAATTAGTCCCTGAAAGATAAAATGTAAGTCAAATTAGTCTTTTCGTCAGTTGGATGATGACGTGTCACGTGAAGTACCACGTGGCATGCCACCTGGCAGGTCAGTGACAAATCATGTGTCACTTAACATGTAAAAAAGTTTTTTATAGTCAAAATAGTCCTTGAAAGTCTAGACGTAAGTCATTTTCATCCCTCAAATTTTAAAAATTAGTCAAACTAGTCCTTATATAATTTTTTTATAATATTAAATTTACAATATTTTTTGATACTACTAATTTTAATATTATTTTTTAAACCTTAATAAACAAAATTCTCTTTACATAAAATAATAAAAATAATTAAATTTTTATAAAATTATTTTGTCATTTGTATTTTAAAATTTTACATTTTCAAATTGTAATTTTTTATGTGAATTTTTTTTTATTTAAATGAGTTTATCAAATTATTGTTGATTATATATTTAAAAATTTAATATTTTAAATTTTACTAAATAATATAGTAATTATTTTAAATTTTAAATCTTTTAAATTTTTTAAAATTATAATTTTTATTATTGTTTAATTTATATAGTAAAACTCAATAATTGAAAAACTGAATTATGGAATCACTTTTTAAATCTTAATATTCTAATATAATTTTTTAAATATTTCATTTAAAACAAAAGGAATTTTATTTTAATACGAAACATATCTATTTATATAATGTACTAGTGCGGAGTAGCCTGTGTTATGCATAGGTATAATGTTTCCTATTTCATTTTATTTCATTGATTTGTGAAATTAAAAGAAAAATTATATAATCTATCTCAAACATATAAAACACAAAAATTTATTACGATCTTTGCACGTATTACGCTTAAGAAGCAATTCGTTTATAATAATAATAATAATAATAATAATAATAATAATAATAATAATAATAATAATAATAATAAAGCAACAAATTTTCAATATTTTTGTAAAGTTTGGAATTGAAGCAAAATTTGTGGATCTTCTTGAATTTTGACTCTAAGTATCACTACCATTACATCCTATATGTAAGTAATACCGTAATGGAAAAAAAAAGATGTAGTAGAAAAAAAATAGTGGTATAACTTTGTTTAGGTTAACATACATAAATTTTAATTTTGAGCATATAACTTTGTTTAGGTTAATAAATATATACATTTCAATTTTGAGTATATATATATATATATTCCAGCAAAATCTAATAATGTAAGAAAAATGTTTTAGAATAGAAAAGAATAAGAGAGATTTTGAGAAGAATAAAAGGAGAGAGATAATTTTATTGAAAAAATTTTTAAGAAGAAAAGATACAATTACTAATTAATGTTTTGTTTGTCAATTACATTTCTATTAAAATTAATAGTATCAAAAAATATTTCAAATTTAATATTATGAAGAAAAAATAAAAAATTATATAAGGACTAATTTGACTAATTTTTAAAATTTGAGGGATGAAAATGACTTACGTCTGGACTTTCAAAGACTATTTTGACTATAAAAAACTTTTTTACATGTCAAGTGATGCCATGTGTCACTTAACGTGACACGTCATCATTTAACTGACGAAAGGACTAATTTGACTTATATTTTATCTTTTCAGGGACTAATTTAATTAAAAAATTATTCAGAGACAAAAATAAAAATCACGTGATCTTTTAAGAACGAATTTGAATATTAACCCTTGTTAAAGTGTTTTTTCACTTGCAACCATGTCCCTTCCAAAAATTTAGGATACGAACGGATTCTGAGATAGATTTGGAACATACTATAAAGAGGAGACATCCAATACCTTTTTCTATCTCTCTACTTTTTCTTGTTTTTTCATTTTTTTTTAATTTTAATTTAATTTAGTTTCTCTTACATATTCGCCAATAACGTCATATTGAAAGAATTAGTTGTCTAATGGGTCTGCAAGATTCAAAATTTGACTTCAATTGAACTCATGTTTACCATACATTACAATTTTCATACCAGTTCTTAATTATTTAATTTTGTTGCCCACATTAGAGGTACTATCAGATAAAATTGATACAAGCATCAAAATCGCGCATACATTAGAAATTAGTGATCTTTTTTATTTTTTTTTATTTTTTTATTTTTTTATTATTTTTTTTTTCGCAGAAGATAATATTTCATCTTTAAAAGGGATGAGAAGAAGTTAGGTTGATTCCCGAAACATGCCAACAAATTTTATTCCAGCTAGTAAATCTAACTCTGCACAAATAAAAAATCTCTTTTGCTTGAATACATCTAGTATCATAGTGCAAGAGTAGATGTATTCTAAGGGAGTTAAGCTTTAAAGTAGTTCTTAAAATTACACTCAAGTCTTAAAGTGGTTCCTAAAGTTAATAATTACCTAATTTCATCCTTAAACTTGCACTTCGGGACTCATACTAGTCCCTAAAATATTTTTCGTTCATTGAGACACTAAAACGATGTTTTATATTCATAAAAAAATAAAAAACCTGGACCTCCCCCTCCGTTCCTCTTTTCCTTCCTCTTTTTCTTCTTTTCCTCATATTCTTTGTGTTCCTTGACTTCTCATCATCACTTTTCCACCGCCAACGAGCCACTGCCAGCGGACACCTCCCTCTCCGCCGGCAACGTCGCGGACCACCGGCGCAACCCACTGGACCATTGAAGCCAGCGCCTTTTCTCCACAACCTCGCTGCTGGCTACCACCACCCGAGCGCCGCCGTCGAACCCAGACTACTGCGACGTCTCCCTCTGTTGTTCCTTCCCAAGCCGCCAGCTGTCAGCCGCTAGCAACCCCAGAGACCACCCCATGACCCCTTCTTCTTCCCTCCTCTTCCTATTCTTCTTCTCCTTGTTTTTCTCCTCCTCTTCGCGCAAGACTAGCCACCGCTTCCACCACCCTATGCCGCTGGCCTGCTTCTTCCCTTCGACCTCATCATCACTTACAGAGCATCACCCTGCGCCGCTGGCCTGCCCCTTTTTGTCTCCTCTTCCTATTCTTCTTCTCCTTGATTTTCTCCTCTCCTTGTTTTATCTTTTTCTTTGTGTGTTTGATGAAGAAAGCAAGAAGTTCAAGAAGCGAAAAGTGGTTTTAAGAGGTAAAAGATGCATACTTTGGTGAAAAGAAAGAAAAAGCTGAGACGGGCATTGGTGGGTGGCCAGAGAGAGATGTCGAAGATGAGAGGAAAAGGATAGTGAGCGTTGGGGAAAGGGAAGGGGAAGGGGAAGGGGAAGGGGAAGGGGAGGGGGATGCTCTTATATATATATAATACAAAACGACGCTGTTTTAGTGTAACGGAAAATGTTTTAGAGACTAGTATGAGTTCTGGAGTGCAAGTTCGAGGATGAAATTGGGTAACTATTAACTTCAGGGACCACTTTAAAACTCGAGTGCAACTTCAGAGACCACTTTTAGACTTTAAATCATTCTAAGGTAGTTGAAAATCACTCCAAATATGTTGGTCTTCTTACTTTTGTAGGGTCTAGGATTAGGAAGAATAGTTTAAAAATTTTAATTAATTTTTAAGTAGTTGGATAATTTTGTCTATAGGGCTTATGACGTCAGTTTCGGTTTTTAGTAGTTTTGTGAGCATTTTAAACATCTATAAGTAAAAATCACGATTTTTAATTTTGGTGTTGGATTTTCAATGGTGTTTTTAAATAATGTGTTTTTTTATGTGAAGAGCATAAATTTGAGGGTCAGATTTATAACTTTTAATTTTTTTTACCTTGCAAATGTTTTTTTTTTTTTAAACATACAAATCCAACCCTCAAATTTATATTTTAGTATTAAAAAAATTTTAAATATGCAAATCGGATCCTCCTATTTGTTTTACGATAGAAAAAAATTATTCTAACACAAATTCGATGATCCAATTTGTGAACATAGGAAATCTGACTTTTAAATTTTTCTACCAATTTTATTATTCTTTAAATTTGAGGGTCCGATTTATTAATTATTTAAAATTAAAAAACAAATTATATAAAAAAATACACCAATTAATCATTATTATGAATTACACATAATTTTTTTTCATATCTACAAAATTAGCCTAAAAATCACGCACAACTTTTTCTATAAATTTTAACTTTTGTTAATTTAAAATAAAGCAAAGTTTTAAACTAAAAAAAGTGATATTTGAACAAAATAGTTTTGTTTGGGTTTGTGGAATAAACAAATTAAAGACACATATTAACCGCATTGTATTTTACTAAGTTGTACGAAAAAGAAAAAATAATGTGTAGTTGAGAGGTGACTTTGCATATTTGGACAAAAAATTTAGTGAAAAGAGAAATAATGTAAATGTAGTTAAGAGGTGATTTTCTTTATATATATACTAACAAATATAGGTTTGCATTGTTGAATAAACAAAGTTATTGTTATTCATGTTTTCTTCTCCCATTTAATTTGTAGTAAGATTTATTATTCTTAGTTTTTATTTTTTTTTTATAAATTACCATTTCTATCAACAAATATTTAAGATGCTAATAAATTTTATTGCCAAAAAATAAAACTAATTTTATACTAATAAAAAATGAGTTTCTCTTTACATATTCAAACTAAAAAACATTACAAATTTTAAAATTTTTCTGTAACCTCATTCAAATTCTAATTCTACTCGGTCACCAATTTTAAATTCACCACTGCTACAACTAATTTCTCTCTCTCAAGTAGGATTAGAAGTGAGTCAAGCCAATTTATTATGAACCAGTTCGAACTTGACTTGTTAATAGTTCGATAAGTTGAGCTCGTGAGCTTATGGGCCGAGCTTGAGCCTATAATTGAACTCATAAATTAAATGAGACAAACTTAAAACTTGAATAAGCTTAACTCATTAGCTCGTAAATTGGCTCGATTATATATATATATATATATCTTATATACATTTAGTTTATACTTTTTAATATTATATATATACATATAAATACTAAAATAGTAATATATAATTTTACATATATTAATGTTTTTATTTAGAATTTTATAATTATTTTTTATATGATTTTGATATAAGACATAAATAAAAAATTCATAATTAATAGATACACAACGTACAAAATTAATATTTTTTAATATATATATATATATATATAAAAGTTATATATAATTTATTGATATAAAATTATAGATTATGTTCATGTTATTTAAGCTAACTCGTGAACTCGAGTTAATTCATGAGCTTTCGGTGAACCAAACTTTAACTTAAGAAATAGGCTCGATTATTAATAAGTTGAGCCGTAAGCCAAGCTTAATTTTTGTGAACCGAACTTGAGCTTACTCTAGCTCAACTCAACTCGACTCACTTCCAACTTTACTCTTCGGCTCTTCGTATCTCTCTCTCTCTCCACCACCAGGAGAAACATTTCAAAGGCAAAACAACAAGAAGATGCTACATTGTCAAATTTAATATTAGCAACGAAACAAACATTTCAAATATTAGCGTTGTTTCCATACACTCTCCCTCCAATTGCCATTTTTCATATTTCAAATGATAGTCTTTCCCATTCAAACCCAAATACACTTATATCACAAGAATGAATAGTTCCAACTACCAAGTGAATTATCTGTTAATTTTGTCGTGCTGAACTCTAAACTAAACATATTTCTTAATGGATAAAAATGTTGTGGGAAAAGGAAATAATAATTAGACCTGAATGAATCATCGGAACAAATGGATTAGTTGAATGTATTGGTCAATTGAATGTCAAATGAGTTTGTTGAATGTATGGTGGAGCCGGCTGGCGGTGATGGCGACGACAACGACGGTGGTAATAGTTGATTGAGAATTGAGAACACACTACTAAAATTTAGACATTTGCTAACACTTTTTATGTAACATTTTTTAAAATGTTAGCTATACTAATAAAATTACACCTTTAGCAACATTTATTCATAAATGTTAGAAAAGATATTTTTTAAAAAAAACAAAAAAAAAATCAGATAGAAATGTCACCAAATATACCAAGGGGGTGATGATTCTCTTTTTTTTTTTTTCGGTCACATTTCACGGGTCTAAAATAGAGCCACTTTCATCACACTTCGTGCATGTTTGGGCGCCATTATTTTGTTAAAAAAAGATCTTTTTTCAATGAAAAAAGATCTTTTTTTATTTTTTAACGTGTTTGGCAAATTTTTAGTAGTAAAAGTAAAAGCACTAGTAAAATAAAAAAAAAGATCTTTTTTGAGAAGCTGTAATTTACATCTTTTTTTAAAAGATCTTTTTTCTTAAAAAAAAGATGTTTTTCATGTAATAAATAAACAAAAAAGTACTTTTATATTGTTATACCCAAACATAATTGATTGATAAAAAGACCTTTTTACATGAGATATCCAAACATAAAATTACTTTTACTTCTCTATAAGATCTTTTAAAAAAAGATAACTCGAAAAAAGATCTTTTCTTAGAAGCTCACCCAAACAAGCCCTTCGTTCACTCTCCACTTCTTACCGATCGAATTTCCGTTCTCTTCTCAATCAAGTTTATCCCAATCATTAACCTCAATCGGATCATATTCTTCTTCTCGGTCAAGGCTTTATGGTCTCAGCGTGAATCATTCTCTAAATTCCAATTCTTCTTCTCGATTTCAATCCGATTTTGGTAAGGATTTTCTCTTTTTTTTAATTCATTCGATTCAATCTGATTTTAATTTTTCATCCCTTGCTGATTTTGATTGAGATCTGAATCTTTCAATCCTTATAGTTCATATTCAATTTTCTGCACTTGTTTCTCTCTGTTTTTTTTCTTTCTTAGAATTTGTTTTTGTGCTTAACCTAATGTGATTGTTGCAACTGTGGCTTGCAAGCCTAAATGTTCTAATCTCAAGCTAGATTGTTCCATCATAAGTATTCTCCTTATTTGACATTTGGTTATTTTTTAGGAAAAGCCTGATCTCGTTCCATCCTTGCTAACACGGTCTTTTGTTTAATTGAGGAAGCAAAAAAAGAGATAGATTCATATTCCAAATCTGGTTTAATTGAGAAAGCAAAAAAAGAGATAGATTCATATGCAGATTTAATCAGTATGCATGTTATACTTTTTTTTACCATACATGTTACACTTATACCTATTGGTCATTCCTATAAATTCATTTGCAATTAAGTTGAATAGAACTTGCTGAGATATATTCCTAAATGATGTGAATTCATTGAATTTCTGTTATATATTAAAATAAGGAAATTCTAATAATAAAAGAGACTAATGATTATGAATAACAAAGAATTTATTTTATGGCATAAAAAGTGCAAATGTGTTTTGGATTATTCTTGCTTTATTTAAAGAGTATGAGTTGAATTTGTGTTATCAAACTCAATTGAGGGATTAGTGAGATTTGAACTTGAGGCATTTCTCTTAGTGGGATTTTGTTGGGGCAGAACCACTTTCTTTTAAAAACACTTCCCTCTTCCATTGTAGGTAATGTTCATTGAGTTTCAGCTTATACAAATTCAGGTCTTGTAAATCATGCTTGCTTGAGACTAATGATTATGCACAACAGGTTAAATGGCATTCCATAGTGCAGTTGATGTGCACACTGTTGCTCATTTATTCAATGTAAGAAAGATTTCACTTTGGATTCTCAATCACAACAAAACTATAGACCTAATATATTTGAAATAAACTAATGTTTTTTACATTTATGAAATTACAGGAATGAGTTATTACAGCTCTTAGGGAAAAAACAATCATTCTAGTGACTCATCAAGTGAAGTTTCTCTCAGAAGTTGATAAAATCCTGGTAAAGTATCTCAATTTTGTTGAGATTTCAAGCGTGAGTCATTTAATCTCATATTGGTTAAGTTTGACTTAAGTGAATGATATAAATTTGAAACAAAGCATAGGTTATTCATTTTAATGTTTTGGGTCAAGATGTAGCATTTTTGTTAAACTCTTTAGCTTTCTCTTGACCACTTGATACAATTTTAGTGTTATATTCCATTACATATTAGAGACTAATTCATGTCAAATGTCACAAAACATGTTCTAGGTGATGGAGCGAGGGAAAATTACCCAGTCAGGTAGTTATGATGATATCCTAACAGTTGGGACAGCATTCGAACAACTTATGGGGTGACCACTTGTTAAGCAAGCACTTCTGATTCCGAGACTCTACCAGGAAGTGGTGGTTCAAATGCTAACAACCAATGGCGTGATTTCTTCAAGCTTCTCAAGAAAGGCTCACAGATGCCATTTCAACCATTTCACCCTCTTAAGAAGAATGTTCCTAAGTTAACTAGAAGGAAGAGTAAGAGGGTTAGAGATGATCTCATTCCTTCTTATAGTAACTATTATGGTATCTTGGGATTTCTTATATCATGTTCATATTCTGTATCAATACTTGAGCTTCATAGTTGACTAACTAAATTAGGAAAAACCTTTCACAGTCAACTGGGGCATACAAAGTTGCATCAAGACTGGCACGTGCAACACCACCACCACCACCGAATCGGTGCCCCTGGCCTCCAGAACCTCCGACCGCTCTCTGTTGTGGCCGCTACTCTCTTCGTTTCTTAACTCTATTTCTACAGCTGCGATCACTATGCCAAACACAACAATCAGAACAAGAATCAACGCCGAACAGAGGATTTTGCTCCGAATGTAATTGCAGTGCTTGAGAGGATGCTCTCCATGCTATCCCTGATGACTGCTGCTGCACAACGTAGTTATATGATGTATTTGAAGAAACTATTTGAACAAGGTAATCTTCCACATTTCACTTACTTTACTATATATATTAGTTAGTTTAAAAGATACAGTTATTCCCTATTAGCAAGATTATAACCTTTTCTTTTCAAAAAATAAAAGTATTACATCTAAATATCTAACTACACTATTGCTGTATTTCATGCGTTTTATATATATATATATATGTTTGAATAATTGAATAAGGATAATGTGTGTTGAATAAAATTAATAAGATTATCTAAAACTAAATGCTGTGACTCCTTCACTTGTTGAACTCTTTGCTATATGTGTGTTGAACTCTTTGCTTTTATTTCTTACCGCTATTGAGGTTCCATTCCTTGCTATATGCTTTTAATTCTAATAATTAAGTTTTTTGGTGTAAAATCAACCGATAGTCAATTATTTTTCATGTTTCTCATACCTTTTCATTATGTATTGTTATTCTTATTCATGCCAACTGTGCTTTAAGAATCTACACAATATTTAATCAATTGAAATCAACATGACTAGTAAAGTAAACATAGACATGATTTTAGGAATTGAGCTGGAAATATATGATCCTTATCCCTTTGCTCCTCATTACAGCTTAATAGGCTAATTAGGCACATTTTTTCTTCTATTGCTCAAGAATTTACTTTGACAGTTTATTTCATGATTTTTTTCTTACAAAGCACAATATACCTCTTCAGGAAAATTTGGAGCTTTCTTTGCATCAATACCCTTACCTATTTTTGCAGCTGCACACTGCATTCTATTTGGTCTTGTAGGTGAGTATAAGCTACAACCGTTTAATTCATTTCACCTTCGATTTCATTGGAGCCTATCTATGCTTCAATCGTCTATCTTTTAATGACAATTGCTCTTTGCATGTTTCAGCTTATGTGGGGCTATCATTTCTGCAGTTCACTAACATGAACTCATTGAGGAACATCCAAACATTGTAGTAACTATTATAAGAGAAGTAATTCTTTGTTGTTAAGTGCTTTTTCAGGTGTTACTTGCATCAAATGTGAGAACCCGATGGACAAAGAACTAAAGATAATGGTGAATGATTCCAGTAGTGAAGTTACTCATCGTCATTAGGATGGAGCATTTGTTAAAGGAGAAGCCATGTACTTGATTTTTGATGATTTGAAAGTGCTTCAAAGCTCTCCTAGAATCTTTATGAAGGAACTTGTCCAGCTTGGCTACAAAGATTTCAACAATTTGACAGAAATTTATCAAAATATTGGTCTGAAGGAGGTAACTTTGTTTTCTTTTTTTTTATAACTACCTGACTTTATTGGCTCTTGCAGTTTATGATTGTTTCTCAAATTATTTTTAGGCATTGCTTAACAAGTGGTCACATTGATCCTATCTATGTCTGAGATTGTCGCATAAAGTCAGTGACTCAACATCTTCTATGTCACATAAAGCTCTGCACATGAAAATGGGTCTGCATAGAGGGAAGCAAGTTCTGTTCTTGTCGAATCTTCAAGTTTTCATTAATTTTTTTTTATCGTTTTATTTTGTGAATTGTATGTTGATATTGAATGAGGAGTGAACCAAGACGTGTTTGATAAATACATTTTTCTAGGATTAGTATAAGAACTAAGTCTTTTATGTACTATGTATCACTTTTTCTTTTCTTTTTTATATGGAATGTTCATTGAGTTTAAGTGCTATAAGTATTTTTTTTCTTTTCTCATTTTATTTGCATCACGAAGCAAACTTGTACAATGGTTATTGATCAATGAAAGAGGTTATAAAAATTTTATTTTGTGAATTTAATGAAATATTTCATGTTGTAGTAATTAATTTTAGTATATATTGTGTATAATATAAAATAAAAAATAGTATAATATAACTAAAAAATGTTACTAAAGATCTTTTGTAATATTTTTTAAGTGTTACAAAAAAATATTTATGGTAATATTTTTTTAAGTGTTACAAAAAATATCTATGGTAATATTTTTTTAAATGTTACATAAAATATCTATTGTAACATTTTTTAAGTGTTACAAAAAATATCTATAGTAATATTTTTTTAAGTGTTACAAAATATATCTATTGTAACATTTCTTTATGTGTTATCAAAAATGGTCTATTGTAACATTTCTCATAATATTACTATAAAAGATCTATTGCAACATTTTTATTAAATGTTATTAAATCTTTAGAAAAATGTTAATAAAATTCTTTAGTAACATAGGGTATATTTAACATTTGTTAAAATGTTACTAATATACATAAGTAACATTTTAATATGATTTGGTAACATTTTTTAAATGTTAGTAAAAGTCAAATATGTAGTAGTGACATATAATACAATTAGAGTTGGAGTTAGGTTAAAGAATAATTTAAAATTTTTTATAATTTTTTAGGATTCAGATAATTTTATCAAAAAAATTCATTTTTTATGAATATAAAATTAATTTTGTATTTTTATAGATGGATTTACTAATATTATAAATATTTACATAATAGTTTATCTTTCTTAAAATAAGTAAAATGAATGACCAAAAGAGATAGAATCATTTAAAGTAAAATAAATTAAAGTTTGAACATAGTCACTTGGCTCAAAAAAACCAAGGGAAGAAATAATAGAAAAGCTATTCTACCTCAGATTCAAAGACGACTATTAAATATATTTCAAATCACTACCATCTCCCAATACTTTTCAAACTTTCAGACTCATCATCAGTTAACTCTTCTCTCAAAATTTAGAAACACATGTTTCTGTCGTCCTACTCATCACCCTTTTTCATTGGCATTGTCAACATAGAGATATAGTTCTCATATGTCAACATATATAGGTTAACTAGGTTACCAAAAGAATACTTTAAACACGTACATGTGCTTAAGGGATAAGATTATAAAATATTTAGAATAAATTATCATTTGTATCAATGAAATATACAGATGCTGACAAATGTACCCATATAAGAATAAAACGACAATTGTAACTACAGAAGATGGTTTTTGTATGTGAAAAGTACTCGGACGTTGGTTCGCACTTGGTTTGTTAGGATACTTTTAGTACATATAAGTCATCTTCTGTGGTTATAATTGTCATTTTACTTTTATATAGATACATTTCTCAATATCTGTATCTTTTATGAGTACAAATAGTAATTTATTCAAAATATTTAATTTAAGAATTTTCATTAGTTGATGATAGGTGATAATACACGTGGATTTCACCTGTGACATGGACTAATCGATTCACAAAAGGGGTTTTTTGATGAATCACCATCCTCTTGGAATTGGACATTTCTTCATTGCAATGCGTTGCTTTTGGATAATATTTCTGCTTGCAATAATAAACATATTAGATAATATGGTAAATGATTTATCTCTTTTATTAGGGTGTGTGTGATTTTGTTAACATGATAGATATACAAAAGAGTTGGTTATTAATTTAGTGTTCAAAAGATTTAAGCGTCGATAAAATTTTTTTTAAAAGATGTTATCAACAATAAAATTTTAAATGATTTAAAGATGTGACAAAAATAATTAATAAATATTATACGAAAAAATTACGAAAATATATTGTTTACAATTCGATTTTACTAGAATACAACTTTTAAAGATTATATACGCAAATGCAACTTTCATATTATTATAGAAATCACGACAGGGACTCAGCAGATTAGGAACACATGTAAGCTGCTAGAGGGGTATAGTGGTTTACGTTTAAACACAATAAAAAAGAAACTGCGGCACCCCTCCGGAGGTTTCTTTACGAACACCAAAAATACATAAACCGCGAGAGGGATATAGCGGTTTATGCTTGCACAAAAACGCCTATAAATACCAAGCACGAGGGAGTGGTGTGATGGTAGATGGTCATTTTCACAAATTTACAAATGGATAGTGAGGAGAATTTTTGGTTCTAGTCCATTGCTATGGAAAAATTCAAAAAAGCAAAAGGCACGGTGTTAAGTTCACTGATAGAGAACCGGTGAGTATTTTTATCCGGTCAACAAATACGTTGTTAGAGCTAAAGACGAGTATATTGCAAAAGGCGGGGTTGTGTGGGACCAAGTGGGTGAAGAAGTTGTTCTACAAAATTTCGATTGCGGTTGCGTTAACTGGTGTGAAGTATGAAACATTTGTGATTGGGTCAGACGAAGACATGCAGGTTTTATTTCATTGTTAGCGAAATTTTCCGGAAGTGAGATACACGAGCTGTATGCCAAGTTGGAAGATGACATCGACAGTTCTGGGGCATCAGCGCCAAATCCTCAGTCGACGACGGTGGGGGTGCTTCTACCTCGATGCCTATGGTTGCACCTGGTTGTCTGTTGGCTGATCCTCTATCTATTGCAGTTGGAATAGCTAGGTCACCCCGTATTATTCCGGGTATTTTAGGTGACGGTGAACCGGATCAGGTTGAAAATACGATTCAAGAGGATGATTCGGACGAAGAGTAAGCTCAAATCGTGGGGGATAGTGATAAGGATACTCCGATGAACCCACCTACACATCAGGGGTTATTGATGAGGGAAAAACGATTCCACACAAACTCACCGGCAAGTGTACCGGGTCGCATCAAGTAGTAATAACTCACAGGAATGAGGTCGATCCCACAGGGATTGATGGATCAAGCAACTTTAGTGTGGTGATTAGTCTAGTTAAGCTAACAGTGGTGAATTGAGTGAAATTGAGCTAACAAAATGTAAATTGCAATGAATTTAAAGTGTAGAATGTAAATTGACAAAATCTTAAAGAGCAAGAAACGTAAATTGCAGCAAATGTAAAGGGAATTGGGTGCAGAAAAATTAAAGAAGCTGTAAATCAGAACTCAGGACAAATAACAGAAAGGAAAAATTTACTAGATCAAAGCTTTCAGAACAATTGCAGAAGATTAAAATTGCATGAAAGTAAATTCGCAGAGAGGCAAAGATAAAATTGCAGAAGAGAAATTGCAGCAGAGAAGTGTAAGAAATGGAAATTTCATAAAGTTGAATTGAATTCAATACTGAAATGTAAAAATGCAGAAAGGTAAAAGAGCTTTCTATTCTACTCCTACTCCTACTCCTACTGCTGCCTACTACTAATGCAGCCTATTGTCCGTCCTCCCTCTAACAGAACTAACCGAGCCTTTTTATAGGCATTCCTAAATTACAAATGAAATTGAAATTGAAAACAAATTACAAATAAATAAAATTCATATTCTAACTGTTTCTTGTGCCTTGATTGAGTGATCTGAGTGGGCTTTGCTTGCTTTGGTGTGTCAATGGACTTGGAATCAGATTTAATTGAGCAGAAATTCACTTCCAGGAGAACGGAGCATTTTCAAATTGAGCGCAGCGTTCATTCACCCACGCGTACGCGTCCCTTACGCTTACGCGTGCTTTGGCAATCTGGCACATCGACGCATACACATCGCCCACGCGTACGCGTCCCTTGTAGCATTCTCTAAATGAGCGTAGCGTTCTTCAATTGAGTGCTTTCCACGCGTACGCGTCCCTTATGCGTACGCGTGGATCATCAAAAACTCCACTTCTACGCTGCCGCTCATCCCACGCTTGCGCGTGCTTCTTCAGGTAAGTCATACCCATGCGTACGCGTCATGCCCGCGTACGCGTGGTCTTCCAGAGTTGCAGTTTCGACGCGTGCGCGTCGTGTACGCGTGCGCGTCGTGTACGCGTGCGCGTCAGTGTCAAAACTCCAATCCCAAATTTGGATTTGCCTGAAAACACTCCTTTAGTAAACTTAGCGTTCTCTTTGCAGATGAGCGCTGATTGTGAAAATAGTTGATTTAGTCATGGGCTACACTTTTAAAAGCGTGGCCTAAGGTTCCAAAATGTGCCCAAACTCTAAAATGTGCCCCAAAATTTCTCTTTTCTCCTTTTTAGCTTATTTTGTGCTTTTTTGCTTCTTTTTTCACTTATTTCTTACAAAGTTTGTAAAATCAAAAGATCAAAGCAATATACTATTTAAGCACTAAAACACTCAATATTTAAGGATTAATCATCAGTTTCTTGTATGAAAAAGCATAGAAAATATACACAAGATGACATGTCATCACAACACCAAACTTAAACCTTGCTTGTCCGCAAGCAAGAAAAGAATCATGCAGTAAGTTTTGACAAACCAAGGTGAGAAGAATAGCAAGTTGATGTTCATGGTTGGCTAGTTTTCTATGCATGCCACAATCACAAAAGAAATGTAAATGATTGATGCTTCTATCTAGCTCATTTTATGAAATCTTTTCCTTATGTTTCTTCCTTGAAACAAGCTTTACATTCTCTTATTAGCTTCTCCTTTTGGGTGTTTTGTCCCATGAGTTAATAACAAAGCTACGACTCTAAATGCTTTGTTTTCAAGTATTACCACTTGATACATAAGCACCACAAGCATTTAATTAGAGGAATTCTTTAAGCATCATTTGTTTCTTTTCTTTACTCTCTAATCATTGATGCTCGGAGCCTTGAGCTTTGAAAGAGTGCTTTTGCACTTGAGCCTAGCCTTGACTCTAAGTGTTTTGTTTTCAAGCTTTTTGCATGATACATAAACACCACAACTACTTAACAATTGAATTGTCATTGGTACTCAAAGCCTTCAGCTTTCTCATTGTTTCCCTTTTTCTTTTCTTGCCTTAATTTGCAATTGCTTCTTCAAGGTTTTCATGATTTCAAAAAAATTCATAAAATGTCCTAGATGAAAACTTCAATTAAATAAAATCTAGTGCAATTGAGCAACAATTAATCATACTAGCCTTTCAATACTTGTATGCTCATGCTAAGTTCTTCTTAAATTCCTTGTTTGTTTATGATCATGATACTTTATTGCTTTTGAACTCACAAAATTCAAGATGGTAGTCATAATGTCACAGCAACATGTTACATTTTAGCAATCCAGCTATGCTTATTCACAACACACATGCATACAGCGAAGATAAAGGCAATCATGCAAATTTACAGTACTGGAAATAAATAAGAGGAAAAGGAACTTTACCACCATGTAGTTCATCTTCACTGTTGTTGTCACCTTCCTCCTATTCTTCCCCTTTCCATACCAACTTAGAGTGTTTGCTCATCCTCAAGTAACAATTAGAACCATGGTGATGGGTTCTATGATGGATCATGAGTGTCTTACACAATAAAATGTCAGCAGTACATGTGTTTAAGCAAGCAAAATGAAAAATAACAATGAAGGCACATGAGACAGAGACATTGTGATTGCAAAAAATAAGTGGGATGTGCATGATACATTGCATAAAAGATAAGTGGCACACCAAACTTAGTGTGACACTTTCACTTGGAATTGATGCAAGTATCCAATAGAGATTGGGAAAAATTTTTGTTGCATAGCAACACCAAACTTAGAATGCAATCACATGCCAATTTATTTGAAGTAAAACTAAGCAAATGAAACTGTTATATGTTAAAGACAATCACCAAGCAACGAATTTTCACGGCTAAAAATTTCTTGGTGAGGTATTAACAAAAACAGTTAAGGAGAAAAATAAAAGAAAGCATTAAAAACAAAGAAATGACTAAAATAAAGAGAAGATGTCAAACCATAAGAAAAATAATACTGCAAAGGCATTATGATTATGCAGACAAGTGGTGTTGCTGGATTTATTGCATATAAAATTAAGTGGCACACCAAACTTAGAAACTTAGTGTGACACTTTCAATTTAGAATTGATGCAATCATCCAGAAGGATTAAAAATAGATTGTTGCAGGGCAACACCAAACTTAGAATGTAATGATATGCCAATTTATTGAAAATAAACACAGCAAAGAACGAAAATAACCAAAGCATAGAAATGAAATGTTACCTAAGGTTGGGTTGCCTCCCAACAAGCACTCTTTTAGTGTCATTAGCATGACATGTTGTTCTCAACTTTTTTCCTCTTCTTCCAGTTTGTTAAGAGAAATGACCTCAATGGAAGAGAAGAGTCAGTCAGTGTCCCCCTCTTTCTCGGTCTCTTCCCAGCAAGCTTCCTTTTGTTATTTGCTTGATTTGCTTTACTTGTTGGGGGGCATGGGTTGGATTGTTAGCAGTTGACCTTTTCTTCCTCATGGATATGATCAATTGTGGCTTGGTCACAATCCTGTTCTCAGTGTTTTTGTTGGTTGCCTTCACTTCTTTGATTTCAAGACTTGGTGGTTGTGTGATTGTTGAAGTGTTCTCTTCATCAAAAGTCTCTTGAATTGGTAGTTCCATGAGCCCTTCCTCTATGAAACTCTCTGCCTCAACTGAGTATGTGCTTCTTTGATTGACTTCTTTACTTTCTTCTGTATGATCTTCCATTAAGTCCTTTGGAGGTGAGTCTTCATGCTCTTCTGTCAGCTCACTTAGCTTCTGTGAATATGAAGTCATATGTTCAAATACCTCCACAACCTCATTCTTCATTGAAACTTCACTTGACACAGGGACCTCATTTTCTTGTTCTTCCACTTCCTCCTTTACATATTGGTCTTCATCCTCAATGTTTGACAGTTCTAAGTTTCTCCTTATTTGCTCTAAGTGCTTGTCCATCTTTTGGAAGAGGGTTTCTTGTTCTCTCCAGGATTGTTCTTGCCTTTCCAATATTTCTCTGGACTTTTGAAAGGGATCCTCAGCTACTGGCTCAAAAGATGAAGGTTGAGAGAGATTTTGTGGATAGGTGGGTGTTATGGTAAAGTTGTTTTGAGGGATATGGAATGAGTCTTGTGAGTTGTGAAATGAATTTTGTAAATGTTGAAATGAGTCTTCTGTGTAGTGAAATGAATCTTGTGGTTGGTGAGATGAGTCGTATGGATTATGGAGGAAACTTTGTGTTGAGGCATAGTCAAGTGATGAAGGATTTTCAAATAAAAAATTAGGAGGTAAGGTTGGACAATTTTGCATAAATGAATTGAAGGATTGCTCCAGCTCTGATGGCTCTTGATTAATGGAGTTTGACACATTGAGTGCTCTTTGATTTTGATCCTCCCACGCACAACTTGAAGAATTGTTGAATTCATCACAATATGGATCATCTTGTGGAATTGGGGGGAAATCTTGCATGAATTTATTGAAAGCACACTCCAGTGATGATTTCTCTTGATGAACAACATATAGATCATTAAGATCTCTTTGGTTTTGACCCTCCCATTCACAATATGAGTAGTTGTTAGATTCATCAAAATAGGATTCATTTTGTGTTTCTGGGAGGTGTTCATATTCTATCATTTCTTGTTGATATTCCCATCCACCATTAGCATAATGACATGAATCATTTTGTGGTGTTGGGCAATATCTCATGAAATTGTTTTGCTCATCTTGTAGCTCTGAAGCATATCCCCATTGATTGGATTGCTCAGAATCTGTTTATTCTTGGTGATACTCCCAGCCACCATTAGGATAATGAATTGAATCATATTGTGATGGTGGGCAATATCCCATGAAATTTGTTTGATCAAAAGATGAGTTGAACTCCATTTGAAATTTGTAAAACACAATCACCAAAGAAAACCAAAATTCATGTCTCAGATGAAATTTGCTTAGTGAGGCAAAAACACAAACACCTTAGTATCAGCAGAAAATAGAAAATTAAAAGGACAAAAATAAAGAAAATGCTTAATCTAGACTTATCACCTACCTAATCATTGTCGATCTATATCAATCCCCGGCAACGGCGCCAAAAACTTGATGAGGGAAAAACGATTCTACACAAACTCACCGGCAAGTGTACCGGGTCGCATCAAGTAGTAATAACTTACAGGAGTGAGGTCGATCCCATATGGATTGATGGATCAAGCAACTTTAGTGTGGTGATTAGTCTAGTTAAGCTAACAGTGGTGAATTAAGTGAAATTGAGCTAACAAAATGTAAATTGCAATTAATTCAAAGTGTAGAATGTAAATTGACAGAATCTTAAAGAGCAAGAAACGTAAATTGCAGCAAATATAAAGGGAATTGGGTGAAGGAAAATTAAAGAAGCTGTAAATCAGAACTCAGGACAAATAACAGAAAGGAAAAATTCACTAGATCATAGCTTTCAGAACAATTGCAGAAGATTAAAATTGCATGAAAGTAATTCGCAGAGAGGCAAAGATAAAATTACAGAAGAGAAATTGTAGCAGAGAAGTGTAAGAAATGGAAATTTCATAAAGCTGAATTGAATTCAATACTGAAATGTAAAAATGCAGAAAGGTAAAAGAGCTTTCTATTCTACTCCTATTCCTACTCCTACTGCTGCCTACTACTAATGCAGCCTACTGTCTGTCCTCCCTCTAACAGAACTAACCGAGCCTTTTTATAGATATTCCTAAATTACAAATGAAATTGAAATTGAAAACAAATTACAAAAAAATAAAATTCCTATTCTAACTGTTTCTTGTGCCTTGATTGAGTGATCTGAGTGGGCTTTGCTTGCTTTGGTGTGTCAATGGGGTTGGAATCAGATTTAATTGAGCAAAAATTCACTTCCAGGAGAACGGAGTGTTTTCAAATTGAGCACATCGTTCATTCACCCACGCGTACGCGTCCCTTACGCTTATGCGTGCTTTGGCAATCTGGCACATCGACGCGTACGCGTCGCCCACATGTACGCATCCCTTGCAGCGTTCTCTAAATGAGCGTAGTGTTCTTCAATTGAGCACTTTCCACGCGTACGCGTCCCTTATGCGTACGCGTGGATCATCAAAAACTCCACTTCTACGCTGCCGCTCATCCCACGCTTGTGCGTGCTTCTTCAGGTAAGTCATACCCACGCGTACGCGTCATGCACGCGTACGCGTGGTCTTCCAGAGTATCCAAAATGTGCCCAAACTCCAAAATGTACCCCAAAATTTCTCTTTTCTCCTTTTTAGCTTATTTTATGCTTTTTTGCTTCTTTTTCCACGTATTTCCTACAAAGTTTGTAAAATCAAAAGTTCAAAGAAATATACTATTTAAGCACTAAAACACTCAATATTTAAATATTAATCATCAATTTCTTGTATGAAAAAGCATAGAAAATATACACAAGATGACATGTCATCAGTCATCCAGTTTCGGGACACAGTAGCATCCTCCACATTTCTCAACGCTAAAGTTGGAAGCCCTTGGCTAGCAACCGGACATAGATCCTACCTTTGGAGGTCAAGGACTATACGAGGGATATTCTTCTATGGAATTTCAGATTGGCCAATCTTTCCTAACTAAGGAAGAAGCTGTGTTGAGTGTAAAGGATTATAGCATCCGTCGTGGAGTTGAGTACCGGGTGATAGAGTGAGATATTCTCAAGTATCATGAGAGATGCAAGGAGTTTGGAAAAAGTAGCACGTGATTGATTCGCATCACACTTCGCCAACAAAAGAGTACTTGGGAGGTTAGAAGGTACAATGGACCTTACACTTGCTTGGCTACATCAATTTTGAGCGATTACCGACAGCTCAATCTTCATGTCATTTGTGCGAGGATCTTTCCATTGGTTAGAGCCGATGTAGTGGTTACAATAAAAGTGTTGCAAGAAGCTACTAAGACAACCTATGAATTTAAGCCTAGTTACAGGAAGGTCTGGAATCTGGATGGCAAAACAGAAGGTAGTTGCACAGATCTACGTACGCAACGCCGTTGAGTTGGTACAGCCTGGCTTCGTTTGCCATGGTCCCGCGCCTTAATAATTTCAAGTGCCCAAATCCTCTCCAAACCTTTTCCTCCTTTCCACCAAATCCACAATTCTCTCTCTCTCTCTCTCTCTCTCTCTCTCTCTCTCTCTCTCTCTCTCTCTCTCTCTCTCTCTCTCTCTCTCTCTCTCTCTCTCTCTCTCTCTCTCTCTCTAGAACAAATGTACTTCTCTCTCTGAAGTGCTTGATACTGAGTCAAAATGAAGAATTTGCGACTGGGTTTGGCGGATTTATAAGCAAGCATAAACCGCTATATCCCTCTCACGGTATATGCATTTTTGGTGTTCGTGAAGAAACCGCTGGAGGGGTGTCGCGGTTTCTTCTTTATTGTGTTCCTAATCCGTTGAGCTCCTATCACGGTTTCTATAATAATATAAAAGTTGCATTTGCGTATGCAATCTTTAAAAGTTATAATTCGTAATATTGGTATGTAAATCATTTATTTTGGTAACTTGTCCTTTATATTTAAATGTATTTTTGATACTATTGACTGATTTTGATATACACCTAATATGATCATAATCTAATAGTATTTTTTTTCTTGATTTTAACTTGATGCGGTTCAATTTCTCATTTATACTGAGTTTTACGAATTTGGGGATGCTACAATTTCCAAATCTCCATTTCATTGGTGGGAGTGTTTGGAAAATTAAAATCATGCACCGGTTAACTCTATTTTCTAAAATGACAAAAAAACACTTATATCTATTTTTTAAAATGCATTTAATAGGATAAATGTTCATTTTGATATAAAAAGTTTTTTCGATAAAACAACCCACCAATTGAAAAACAAAATCCTTCAAAATATGAAAAATATTTCACAAAATACGCAGACCAGTTTGACAAAATGCATCAATTATCATATTTCCGTCATTGTCATTAACGTTGTTACTAAATGGCACGTTATGCTTCTACTTATTGGCAGCATGGTTTATTTTTGGTGGAAACTTACATGCAGCTGTGAAATTACTAATTAAAAATTATTAGATAATTTATCATATTTAATTACATTATTATTTAACGATTTTTAATTTTTAACTTTAAATGCAGACAACTACATGTAAGTATTTATTCTTATTTTTTTTAGATACTCACCAATTAAAATTTTATATTGATCTCACAAATTTACAAAATTCTGACTCATATAATTCGTATTGGAGATTAAAGTTTTATAAATTTAATTTGAGGGTCAATATAGATTTTAATTGATTAGAGTTTATAAAGCGTGCTACACTAGAAATGACATTAAAGACAATGGTGAACAAATGATAATCTGTGTATTTTAAATTGTCAAACCATTTTTTTAACTATTTAAAATGTGATTCAAAAGTTCTTGAAAAAGTTATCCTAAATGCGTTGCAAATACATGTATTCGCTTAAGGTAACAATTTTAGATTTTATCTTGCATCAGCCATTGAGTATAAAGCGTCAGAAACAAGAAAGTAATATAAAAAAAAGTAATTGTGTATTATTGAGTGTGTTGTCATTAATACAAACTTGGATCTTTTAAATTTAAATTTTTATTTGAAAGAATAAAGTATGATCTTTCACCTTCAAATATTTTTTCTCTCATGTTTTCTCTTAGTCTCACCTATGAAATAAATTATGAGAGATCATATTTTACCCTCTAAAGTAAAACTCAAAATTTAGAGAATTCAAATCCTAATATACAAGGGTGTATATAAGTGCTGGAAGAATCAAAGCAATAAAAGTATGATATTCTACAATAAATATACAGATACACTAAATAAATATAATTTATACTAACTGATCTCAATTGATCCTAATTATACTCTACCATCCCCCTTCTCAAACTCAAGTGGGAGCTAAGGATACCATTTTGAATTTGGATACTAGAGTTCGAAAATGAGTTGGATGATAAGCCTTCGTGAAGATATCAGCAGTTTGATCCAGAGTCCCAATAGCTATGAGATGAACAACATCAATAAGGAGATGTTGCCGGATAAAATGACAATCAATCTCAATATTTTTGGTGCATTCATGAAAAATATCATTATGTGCAATCTGAATAGCACCATGGTTGTCACAAAAACATCAGTTGGGAACGACTAAGGAGCACCCAAGTCTTTGAGAAGCCAACGAATCAAGACAACCTCAGTAGTGGCGTCAGCAAGAGCACATTATTTAGCTTTGATGCTTGATCGAGTAGTGAACGTTTGCTTCTTGGTTTAGTAGAAAATGAGAGAGTCACCAAAAAATAAACAATAACCAGTAGTAGGACGACGATTAGTGAGATCACTAGCCCAATCAGCATCTGAGTACGCTATAAGGGTTAAGGATGAATGGGCAGAAAATTGAAGGTCATAAAACAGAGTGCCTTTAATGTAGCGAAGAATGCAAAAGATTGCCACATAGTGAGTAGTACGAGAAGTTGATGAGAACTGACTAAGAACATGAACTGGATAGGAGATGTTAGATCGTGTGACAGTCAAGGAGATGAGACCTCCAACTAACTGTCAATAAAGAGTATGCTTATCCAAAATAGTGTCATCCATAGGAGTAAACTGAACATTAGGTTCAAGAGGAGTAGGCTTAGTGCAACTATTTGTAATTTTGGTTCGAGCAAGAAGATCAAAAGCATACTTAGCTTGAGAGAGATAGATACCGTCACCTGAGGATATGACTTAAAGGCTAAGAAAATAACTGAGCGAACCAATATCTTTCATCTCCAAAGTGTGGTGAAGGGATGCTTTAAGATCAGAGATACCATCAACATTATCTCCAGTAATTATCATGTCATCAACATACAAAAGTAAAAGAACAATGGCAAGGAGAGCACAAACAGATGTCATACAAGCAATAGGAGCAAAAGTCTCTTCATAATCAATACCATACTCTTGTGTACATCCTTGAGCAATCAATCATGGCTTATAATAGTCAATAGAACCATCATAGCGAGTCTTGATCTTGTATACCCATCTACTACCCACAACTTCTTGACCAGAAGGAGGATCAACCAAGTTTCAAGTGTGTGCTTTTTCAAGTGTCTGAATTTCTTCCTGCATTGCTTGCTGCCAATTTGGATTTATGGAGGTTTCTCAGAATAACTTAGGTTCATGGTGATGAAGAATAGTAGAAAACCAATGATAATCAAGAAGATTTGGAGGTAGATTTTTTACCTAGAAGAATGAGTGAAGGGAGGAGGCATGACACCAGGAGCAGGATCATCGTCTGATATGGAAACATTAAAAGATGGAGAAGGCAGAAGAGTAGGAGGCTCGAGAGGTTGATTTGAGATAGAACATGTAGTATCATCACTAGAAAAATATCAACATTGGTGTTAGTGAAAAACGGTGACTGAATAGAAGAAATGGACTCAAAAGAGGAGAAACTAGAGAACATGTGATGCTCCCAAAATACAACATGACGAGATATACTAATACGTCTAGAGATATGATCCCAACAACGATAACCTTTGTGTTTAGTGTCATAACCAAGAAAACAACATATGGGAGCCCGAGGTTCAAGTTTATTATGTTCATAAGACTGAAGAAGGACAAAGCAAACACAACCAAAAATACGAAGATAGTTGTAATCTGGAAAAATATGATAAGGACGCTCAAAGAGAGTAGTGCTACCAAGGACAGAAGAAGAGAGTCTGTTATAACATGAACAACAGTGAGAGCAGCTTCACCGCAAGTACGCTCAGGACACGAAGAAGAAATAAGCATTGTAAAAATAGAGTTAAGAATGTGATGAAACATTTAAAAGTTTGGAGTCATGGTATTCCATAGCATTATTGCATTGGAAGATTTTAATAACCTTGGAAAACTGAGTTTTAATCATAGTGGCAAAGTTAATATAAAACTGAGGAAGCTTATGACAATTAGTCATCAAATAAACCTAAGTAAAACGTGAATAATCATCAATAAATACTACAAAGTATCGAGCTCCTCACATAAAAGCAGTGGGAGCGGGCCCCAAACATCGAGTGAATAAGATCAAAAGGAGAGCAAGCAAGAGATGAATTATTATGAAAAGATAAAGCTGGTTGTTTTGCAGTTTGATTAAAAAAAATGCAATCAAAAGACTCTTATTAACTTGACCTAAAACACCTGTAATATAAGAGGACACAATGTTCCTAAGGAGTTGTGAAAAAAATTTGACGTAGAAGGAACATGAAGATTCTCGAGCTCAAGCAATCTTCTGACTTTACATCCAGTCTCGATGATCTATCCTGTCTGACGATTCTGCACACAACAACCAGAAATAGAAAATTTGAGATCAAAACTGAGATTAACAAGTTGACCAATAGAGATAAGATTAAAGTTTAATTTTGGAATGAAATAAGTATTAGGAAGATTAAGATTTGACTGTAAAACAACACATAAATTTGATGTAGAAGGAATATGAAAATTCTCGAGCTCAAGCAATCTTCCGACCTTATATCCAGTCTCGATGATCTGTCTTGTCTGACGATTCTGCACACAACAACCAGAAATAGAAAAATTGAGATCAAAACTGAGATTAGCAAGTTGACCAATAGAGATAAGATTAAAGTTTAATTTTGGAATAAAATAAGTATTAGGAAGATTAAGATTTGATTGTGAAACAAAACCCATATAGGTCGCATGCAAGAGGGAACCATCAACAGTGTTGATAAAAGGTATATTTGTAATGGTAAACAAAGATGAGAAAAGATGACGTAAAGAAGACATGTGATTAAAGTAACCAGGATCAAAATACCATTTACAATTACCTAGAGGAATGGAAAGAGTAGCAAAGGTATTACCAGAAAAGGAGAGAAGTTGCTTAAGAAGGGATTCAATGTCGATATCAGAGTTGGTGGATTCAGTAGTAGTAGCAGCAGTAGAAGCATGCACATTCTTAGAGTAGTTGGGACTAGCTTAATACATGTTCTGATCTGAACGTAGTGGGCTTGTGGGACAGGTAGTAATCAAGTATCCCAAGAGTTTGTAATAATGGCAGAACAATTTTGGAAAATGGGAGCTAATGTTACCTTTCTGTTTGTATTTTCGGCATTCAATAGAAGGACAGGCTGAAAAGAGGTGTCCAGAAGGTTACAGTTTTGACAAAATTTACCTTTTCTGTTTGTGGTTGCAAAGATAGTTACACTTAGAGCGAGTCAACGCTAGGTGCGTTTCTTCAGACTTAAGACGAGGAAGTGCATCTTCAAGGCTAGGCAAGGGATTTTAATGAAGAAGAGAAGCTCTAACTAGTTCATAATCATCAGTAAGATCCATGAGGAACTATATGTGACATGTTCGGTTGCGATAATCCTCATATGCCTTAGCATCATTTATATTTTTAAGAACAGGCTTACAAGAGGTCAATTGATCCCAAATAATTTTTATTTGAGCGAGAAAATCAAAAACTGTTTGTCCACGTTCTTATTTAAGACTATAAAGCTCCTTTAGCAGTTGGTACTGATAAGAGAGGTCTTAAAATAACATTTTACCAAATGATCCCATACCTCTTTAGCAGTTTCAAAATGCCCAAAGTGTAGATGAATATCTGGAGTAGAAGTGTTGCGAAACCAAGTTAGAATTTGGTGATTTTCGCTCTCCCAATCTTCTATTTTTTTGCAAAATCTTTATCGGCATCCTCCTTGGATTGGGAAGTCCCATCCGTTGATTTTTCAGTCACAGATGCCTTAACAGAAGAAACTATATCACTAGTCACATAGCGCCATAATTTTCGCCCTTTAAGAAATCCTTTTGTAGCTTCAACCCAATGAGCATAGTTGGAGCCATTAAAGATTACAGGAATAGGCTGAAAAATATTTGGTATTTTTCCTTAATAGCATATATAAAGGCAAAAGAGAAAAAAACTATAAAATAGAGGCAAAAATTGAGAAAATGGAGGGAAGAGTCGGAAAGAGCTCACCAAAAGATCTTAAGGAGGGTCCTACTTTCCGCCACGTGTATGGTCACTGATGAAGGGCAACGTTGAAAAAGGAATCGAAAACAGGTATAAAAAGGCTATCGGAAGAAGAAAACATGAAAGGCTATGAACTAGTTTCTATGAAAAAAAATAATCTATGCTCTTGATACTATGTTAGAAACAAGAGAGTAATATGAAAAAGTGATTATGTATTATTGAGTGTGTTGTCAATGATACAATATACAAGGTATATATATAGGTACTAGAAGAATCAAAGTAATAAAAGCGTAATATCTTACAATAAATATACAGATATGCTAAATAAATATAATTGATGCTAACTAATCTTAATTGGTCCTACTTATACTCTAACACAAAGTATCTTTATTAGTTAAGTGTTCCGTCAAAAAATATAAACTTTATCAATTAAGTGCATGTTTGGGCGCCATTATTTTGTTAAAAAAAGATCTTTTTTCAATGAAAAAAGATCTTTTTTTATTTTTTAACGTGTTTGGCAAATTTCTAGTAGTAAAAGTAAAAGTACTAGTAAAATAAAAAAAAAGATCTTTTTTGAGAAGCTGTAATTTACATCTTTTTTTAAAAGATCTTTTTTCCTAAAAAAAAAAGATGTTTTTCATGTAATAAATAAACAAAAAAGTACTTTTATATTGTTATACCCAAACATAATTGATTGATAAAAAGACCTTTTTACATGAGATATCCAAACATAAAATTACTTTTACTTCTCTATAAGATCTTTTAAAAAAAGATAACTCGAAAAAAGATCTTTTCTTAGAAGCTCACCCAAACAAGCCCTAAGTAATATTGTTCATCTAATTTACAACACATGGTCCCCGCTTTCTCGAGTACTTGTATTTATTTAATTTTAAGTAAACTACAAATTCTATCCACGAATATTTTAAATGCTGATAAAATTATTTACAAAAAATTAAAACTAAAATTGTACCCATAAAAAATGGAGTTCAATCGATAAAACCAACTAAACGCTATAAAATAATTCAAAATTACTAAATTATCTTTTTCTCTAATGTAATCTAATTCCAAATTTTCACCCACATCCTCTCCCGACTACAATCTGCAGCCACTGTCACCACCCATCACACCCCACCACCCCCTCACAACCAACCATAGATCCTCTTTTGTTGCCTCCTCCTCGAAGTAGCGTCTCCCCTCCAACAATAACATCCTCGATAAATCCCGTAGCAATGCAACGACCTCTTCTCAGCCTACTACACCCCCTTCAACACAAATCCTCCCTCCACCAAGTCATACTTCCTCGATGAGATTGTCTACTGCTCCCAATCCGACAGTGTCCTCGACGTCCATCATGGCATGGCTCTTAGAAGTTATACGGCAAGTACTTGCGTAAGCTCTTCGACTTACACATTTTTCACTCTGGCGTTTGGTCGAAAAAGGACTAGGTCCTCCCCGAGATTGACATCGTCAATATCTTCGAGGGCATCTCCAATCTCTTTTGGAACGCGAATGAATGATATCCAGAAGAAGAATTAGGAAAATGATATGAAAGTAGGAGAGGTGGGATGTATAGTTGAGGTTGTGGGAAGAATGATAGAGTGATTAAGTATAGTAAAGACTCATCGCTATTATCTATAGAGAAGACATTTGCTTTCTAGTGTGGTTGTTTTGGTTTTTTTTTTTTGTTCTATTAGTTTTGATTCCTATAATGGCATGAATTTTGTTTTGATTAGTTGAAATGTATTGAAAAAAAAAAGCAATTATGGGAAGAACAGAAAATACATTGTGTCACAAAATCTAATGCTTCACCTGAATATATTTTGCAATTTGTTTGGGTTGGGGTGGAATAAGGTAGTGACTAGGTGTGGCATGTGCAAGGCCCAGAATTTTTGAAAAGTCTTATTATGAGTCAATTTCAATTTATTTATTCATTAAAGACTTTAATTTCAGAAATTATTTTATTAAAGTCAATTAGATCAAATTTCGATAATTAAACTAGAATTTTTATCTAATTTTATAATTATTGAATAATTTTCATATTTAAACTATAAAGTTTAGTGGTTGTAAAATAATAAGAATTTCTATATGATTTAATTTAAATAATTGAGATGTGGAGTTCAATACTTTTATTTTTGTAAATAAAGAAAATTAATTGTATTATCTCTAAATCTTGGATTTGAGCATTTAATTAAAAGTAATTTGTAAAATTGATGAGTAAATAGTATTTTCTATATATAATTAATGTTGGATTTAATTTGGGTTTCAATTACTATATTATTCCATTTTTATTTGAAATTACTAAACTACCTCTAACCTTAAACCTAACCCAATACCCACACACACACTCACCAAACCCTAGCCTCCCCCCAAACCCATACAGTAGCAATAGTTGCTATCAGAAAGAAAGAAAGGAAAAAAAAGGGGGACACGAAGAAGGGGACCGCAGAACGGGAAAAGAGAAGGGAGAAAGGATGAAGGAGATGCGCCGCGCTGGTTGCCCTCGCCGTCGACGCCAGGTCGCGTCCAGTTCACCACCACCACCATGCCGTTGCGCCGTCGCCATCAAGAGCAGAACTGGGAAGACAGTTGGCTCGCGAGTGAGGGTGGTCGCGGGCTTGGAGCCGCCACACCTTTATCGCCACCGCGTCCATGCCGCGTCGCCGCCGTTGTCCTTACCACGCCGCCGTCATCCTTGAATTCACTAAGAGAGAGACTGACAGGAGAAAGTCGCACGCACGGGAGAGGAATAAAATGCCTTTGCGTTGCCGTCGTTAATGAGCTCAGCCACCTCATCATTGTCGCTGTCAAGGGTATGCCGCTGGTGAGGAGAAGACGCCGTCGTATCTCCCAGTCGTCCCTGCTGACGCCGTGCCGTCAAGAAGGAGGCCGTCGGGTTGCACAGAGTAAGAGAGAGAGAAAGCACGGGAGTAGAGGAGAGAGATGGGAGACCTGTGCCAGCCACCGCCGCTTCTGCCGCCTGAAACCCCGCTGCCGTCGCTGGAAAAATCTGCCGGTAAGTGTTTTTGAGTTTGGTTTTCATTCGTTTAAGATTCTGGGAACTTTATCATCTCTGTATGTGGGTTTCAGTCACCATCGTCGGAGTCCAGTCGCCGAGGTGGCTGCCGAGGCCGCTGCCAAACTAGTTCAGAGCCTGCCGCTATTTCGTTTTGCTAGTTCAGTAAGTATTTCTGTTTCAAAAGCCCTGTGCTAATGTTCTGTTTCGTGTAATAAAGTATTTGCGATGTGTTCATACCCTGGGTCGAGCTACCCGACCCGGGATGATTGGCGACAAAGCGACCGACCTCTTCAGGTCAGACTACCCGACCTCTTCTAAAGGGCTCGGCCAAATCGACAGGAAAGCCCAATAAAGGGCCCAAATAGAGGAACACGACCCAAATCCAAAAGCAATCCAAGCCTATAGAGATAAAGGCGGTTCCCTTGAAGATAAGCTGACTTCATCCAAAACAGGATAAGATAAGATAAGATAACTAACTCATCTTATCAGAAAGGTCAGCCCACACTACTATAAATACGCTGGAGCACCCAGGTATAACTCATACTCTGATTCTACATAAAACCTGCTTAATACCCGTGCTAACTTAAGCATAGGAGTCTCTTGCAGGTACCCCCCACCCTTTGGTAACCAAGGATCAGCAGTGCTGTAAATCCAACAAGTCGGATACAACAGCTCCGGCCGCCATCAGCCAACCGGACACGTTATCTCCGACCAGTACAGAAGATCTCGTCCGAGATCGACCTCCAGTTTCAGGTAACCCTCGGAACATTGGTGCCATTGCCGGGGAACCTGGAAGTCATCCCACCACCATGGCGGACGGCCATGACAACGACCACGATTCAGATCTAGAAAACAGAACGCCTCACAAAAACGCGGACACCACACTGAAAGATACCCCGGAATCCAACGGAGACAAAAATTCATCAAATCCGAGAGCAATAGAGGCGCTTCAAGATCGCTTGAAACAACTTGAGAAAGAAACCCAACAACAAAGAGAAATCGGAAAGGATCTACAAAGAGAGGTACGACGACGTCGAGAATTGGAAGAAAAACTACAGCAATTAGAAGCCGATCTCAAATCGAAAACTCCTCGGACTACTCCTGAGGAAAATTCACGCAAAGAACAAGATCCATTCACCAGGGAAATCATGAAAACCAAAATTCCAAAAGACTTCAAACTCCCGGATATGATTTTGTACGACGGCACCACAGATCCCAACCATCATCTCAGCAATTTCAGAAGCAGAGTGTACCTTACCGACGCCTCAGATGTCGTTCGCTGCAAAGCTTTTCCAACAACCCTCACGAAGACAGCGATCAGATGGTTCGACAACTTACCTCCAAAGTCCATCTCAAACTTTGACGACCTGGCCAAAAAGTTCCTGGCCAGATTTTCCATCCAGAAGGATAAGGCCAAGCACGCACCCAGTTTACTAGGGATCAAGCAAGGAGATCGGGAGAGTCTCCGCAACTACATGGAAAGATTCAAAAAAACATGTATGGACATACAAAGTTTACCAACAGAGGCCGCCATCATGGGACTCATCAATGGCCTACGAGAGGGACCTTTTAGCCAATCTATATCAAAGAAGTACCCCACCTCCTTAGACGAAGTACAGGAGCGAGCAGAAAAATACATCAATATGGAAGAGAATGCTCGGCTGGGAGAAACCTCAAAATCCGGGGCCTCCTACCGAGACAAAGACAAGGAATCCAAAAGGAAAGAAGATCGACAAGGGGAGAAAATAAAAAAAGTACCATAATTACACTCCTCTCAGAGTATCCCTGGTCGATGTATACAAAGAAGTCTGCCATACGAAGAAAATTTCCCCAGCACGGCCACTCAAAGGCAAAAGAGGAGGAGGAAACCGGAAGAAATATTGTGAATACCACCGAGTTCGAGGGCACTCCACCAACGAGTGCTTCGACTTAAAGAATATCATAGAAAAATTGGTGAGAGAAGGAAGATTAGATCGCTTTCTGGCTACCCGAGATGATGGCCAAAGAAAGAGACGAAGGGACGAAGATGACGAACGAGCTGAGCGATCACCTCGGACACCAGAAAGACACGTCCACATGATACACGGGGGATTCGCAGATGGCGGGATCTCCAAATCATCCCAAAAAAGATATCTCAAAGAAGTATATCATGTCGAGGGAAAGAAGGAAGCACCCGACATCCCTGCGATAACATTCACTAAAGAGGACGCATCCGGCATCATCTCGGGACACGACGACCCCATGGTCATCACTATCATACTGGCAAATGCCAATCTACACCGCACATTAGTAGACCAAGGGAGTTCTGCCAACATCTTATTCAAAACAGCCTTCGACAAACTCGGCTTAGACGAAAAGGAGCTTAGAGCATACCCGAATAGTCTGTTCGGACTAGGAGATACCCCGGTACAACCACTGGGATACGTATCGCTACACACAACCTTCGAAAAAGGGAACTAATCCAGGACCCTCAAGATAGACTACATCATGGTCGACGTAAGTTCAGCCTACAATGCCCTAATAGGTCGGACAACACTCAATCAACTCGGCGCAATAGTCTCAACTCCACATCTATGCATGAAATTTCCAACTACAGAGGGGATAGCCACGGTAAAAGCAGATCAAAAGATGGCACACCGTTGTTATAACGAAAGTCTAAACCTCAGAGGCAGAGGAGAAGAGTTTCATACAATTGAGCTTGGCAGAGTTTAGCGACGAGAAGAACTCCGTCCGTAGCCGGAAGGTGAGATAGAGAAGGTTCAGATCGGAGACACCTCGGACAAAACAACTAATATCGGAACGATCCTAAGAGGAGACTCAAAAGAATTACTGATACAATTCTTACGCGATAATGTGGATCTCTTCGCATGGAAAGCCGCAGATATGCCAGGTATAGACCCCAAGCTAATGTGCCACAAGTTGGCGGTCTATCTGGGATCTCGGCCGGTGCAGCATAAACAAAGAAAACTTGGGCCAGAGCGATCCCAAGCGGTGGAAGAGCAAGTACAGGCACTACTGGAGGCAGGATTCATAAGAGAAGTCAAGTATCCATTATGGCTAGCCAACGTCGTCTTGGTGAAAAAATCAAATGGGAAGTGGCGAATGTGTACCGATTACACCGATCTCAACAAAGCCTGCCCAAAAGATCCTTACCCACTCCCAAGTATCGACGCTCTGGTAGATGCTTCCTCCGGATATAGATACCTCTCGTTTATGGACGCATACTCGGGATACAACCAAATCCCCATGTATCCACCAGATCAAGAAAAGACCTCGTTTTTAATGCCAAAAGCAAATTACTGCTACATCGTAATGCCCTTCGGTCTCAAGAACGCAGGAGCTACTTATCAAAGGCTGATGAATAAAGTCTTCTCAGACCACATTGGAAAGATCACGGAAGTCTATGTGGACGACATGTTGATAAAGACACAAAGCGAAGATACATTACTGTCCGACCTGGCTCAAGTGTTCGACACCATAAGGAAGCACGACATGCGACTTAATCCGGCAAAATGCACTTTTGTGGTAAAAGCAGACAAATTCCTAGGTTTCATGCTCACACAAAGAGGAATTGAAGCAAACCCAGATAAATGCCAAGCCATACTCAACATGAAGAGCCCGACTTGTGTCAAAGAAGTGCAGCAACTCAACGGGAGATTGGCCGCCCTATCCAGATTCTTAGCAGGGGCAGCGATAAGATCTCTCCCCTTCTATGCTACTTTAAGGAAGGGAAAATAGTTCGAATGGACGAAAGAATGCGAACAAGCCTTCCAAGACTTCAAGGAGTTCTTAGGATGACCGCCTATCTTATCTCGACCACGAGAAGGAGAACCACTTGTACTATATCTCGCAGTAGGAAGCCGGGCAATAGCCTCAGCACTAGTCAGAGAAGACAAAAGTGGGCAATAACCCGTCTACTTCATTAGCAAAGCACTACAGAGATCCGAGCTGAACTACCAGAAAATAGAAAAGTTTGCCTATACTCTCATTCTAGCATCTCGACGACTTCGCCCGTACTTCCAGGCTCACACCATTAAGGTTCGAACCAACTAGCCCATAAAAGGAATATTGCAGAAAACAGATTTAGCAGGCAGAATTTTACAATGGGCAGTCGAGTTATCAGAATTCGACCTCCAATATGAAGCTCGGACGGCCATTAAATCACAGTACCTAGCCGATCTTATCGTAGAATTCACAGACGCCTTGGAGACCCCCACATAATGGAATCTCTACGTGGATGGTTCTTCAAATAAGACTGGAAACGGTGCAGGCATGATAATAGAAAGCAACCAAGGAACCCAAGTTGAGCTCTCCCTCAAGTTCGGGTTCCCGGCCTCAAACAACCAGGCGGAATACGAAGCGTTATTAGCTGGTTTGAAGCTGGCTACAGAGGTTGGAGCTAAAAAACTCAACATTTACAGCGATTCACAAGTAGTCACCTCGCAGATAACAGGGAGCTATCAAGCCAAAGATCCCACCATGAAAAAGTATTTGGATAAAACCAAGGAACAGCTCGGATAACTCGGGGAATATAAAATCTACCACATATCCCGCGAGCAAAATGCTCGAGCTGACGCACTCTCAAAATTAGCCAGCACCAAACCAGGGGGCAACAATAGAAGCCTCATCCAGGAAATGCTACAGAACCTGTCAATATCAGAAGTAGAAAAAATCCTAGCAATCACAAATCAGGACCAAGGATGGATGACCCCCATAATTAACTACCTCAAAGCAGAGACGCTCCCCACGAAGGAAAAAGAGGCGAAAAGATTAAAAAGGGAGGCACAGTACTAAACTATTATAAACAACATCCTGTACAAAAGAGGGATCTCAATACCACTACTTAAATGCGTGCCGACCAACAACACAAAGGAAGTGTTAGAAGAAGTACACGGTGGCATGTGCGGCAATCATCTCGGAGCACGAGCTCTTGCCAAAAAAGTACTTCGAGCGGGATTTTATTGGCCAACCCTATAGAAGGAAGCTATAGAATTTGTAAAGACATGTCCACCATGTCAAAAACATGCCAACTTCCACATCGTCTCGCCAGAAGAGCTCATCAGTGTAACCTCGCCCTGGCCATTTGCAAAATGGGGACTTGATCTTCTCGGACCCTTTCCCCAGGGATCAGGACAAGTAAAATTCTTCATAGTCGGAGTAGACTATTTTACAAAATGGATTGAGGCAGAGCCCCTAGCCAGCGCCACCGCTCAAAGAAGTCGGAAATTCCTATACAGGAACATTGTCACGAGGTTCGGAGTTCCATACTCCATAACCACAGACAATGGCACTCAATTCACAGACGCAGGCTTCAGGAGACTAGTATCCGACTTGAATATAAAGCACCAGTTCACCTCCGTCGAACACCCTCAAGCCAATGGACAGGCCGAAGCTGCCAACAAAGTCATATTGGCAGGGTTAAAACAGAGACTACAAGATGCAAAGGGAGCTTGGGCCGAAGAACTTCCGCAAGTCCTATGGGCATATCGAACAACGCCACACTCCACGACAAATGAATCACCCTTTCGACTAGCATACGGAGTGGAGGCAATGATCCCAGTCGAGATCGAGGAAGGGTCACCCAGAGTAGTCCACTACAATGAAAAGGCCAACTCTTAACTTCAGAAGGAAGAACTCGACCTACTACCTGAAATTCAGGAAAGAGCTCGGATCAGGGAAGAAGCACTAAAACATCGAATGGCTTCCAGATATAATCAAAAGGTAGTGTCAAGAAGTTTTATGGAGAACGACCTCATCCTAATCCAAAATGATATTGGAACAACTCGACTAGGAGAAGGAAAGTTGGCAGCAAACTGGAAAGGACCCTACCGAGTTGTAAAAGTACTCGGAAAAGGGCTACTACAGACTGTCCGAACTCGATGGACGAGAGCTTCCCAGATCATGGTACGCCTGCAACCTAAGAAGGTACTACAGCTAGAAAAGTAAAAGATCTCACCATTGGATGCACTCTTTTTCCTGAAAAGGTTTTTTAATGAGGCACCAAGTTGAGACTCAAACACTATTCGACATAAAGGGATGAAAAATTCCCACATGTACATATTTGTACTTTCCTTTGAATAAATATATATTTTAGATATTCTACAAGATTTCAAGACGCATTAATCTGAAGTATTCATCGTCCGATTATAAAGCAACAGATCGGCAGAAAGTGAAAAAAAAATAATTTCACTGCACGATCACGATAAAGATAACCGTCCGATAAAGGTGAAAACGCGATTCACCCAAAGGACGATCTAGAGATGACAACCACTTTCTACAAATCGGCAAAGATGAACACAGAATAATGTAAGAAGTTATCGAAAGTGATCTAAAAAAGAACCTGACGTGGTCTTACGGATTGCTAAAATAATAACTTAAAGACTGGCCGACATTAAGAAGTCGGACCAAGTCAACCCAAGTTATAAGTAAACCCTGGAAAGAGGTCTGGCCAACCCTATTAAAGAGGATTACTTTAACTTAGAAGAGCCCGACATAACAAAGTCAGCCCAAAACTAAAAAGTTATACAAGTAGTCCCTGAAAGAGACCTGACACAGGTCCAAAAAAGAGGACTACAAAAATAAATTAAAGGACACCGACATATCGAAGTCGGACTCCTACTACTAAAAAGTTATTTGCAAAAATAACTTAAAGGAGACCGATATAATGAAGTTGGACTCCTACTACTAAAAAGTTATTTGCAAAAATAACTTAAAGGAGACCGATACAACGAAGTCGGACTCCTACTACTAAAAAGTTATCTGCAAAAATAACTTAAAAGAGACCGATATAACGAAGTCGGACTCCTACTACTAAAGAGTTATAAAAGCAATCCCTGAAAGAGATCTGACAAAGATCCAAGAAAGAGGATTACAAAAATAACTTAGAAAAGAACGACGTAAAGAAGTCACCCTACTACAAAGCAAGTTACAAAGGTAACCCCTGAGAAAACCGGAACAGGACTACCAAAACAACATGGAAGACTAACTTGAAGAAATCGGTTATAGATCGACAGAAATACAAGCAAGAGCGAAAAAACCGAAAAACAAGTTAGACCCACATAACCACAACCACTAAGGATTCAAGCTACAAAAGTACAAAGCAAATCCAAAAAGGTCGAGCTGCAAGGTTCCAACATTCTCAGAAAACAGAAGAGATACCAAATCAAGCACAAAAAGCATGATATAGTCTACAAAAAGTTATAAAAGCCTTGGAGGCCACCAAAACCTACCTTAAAAAGCTAAGTGAGCTACCTTTTGTTTTTCAAAAATAAAAGTTGCTAGGCAAGCAACAAGAAAGTGTCAGCAGTTAACAAAACATAAAGAGTTTAAAAATCCCACAAGCCGGGCCAACTATATAAATATCCAAAATAAATGAAGCTGAGGGTCAGAAGACTTTTTAGCAGGAGACGGAGGGCGAGTCTGGAGAGGAACAACATCCATAGTACCGTCATCTCGGTTTAAGATCTAGCAGTCAGGATCAGAGGCGGGAGGGTCGACCTCGGTAGGAACAGCAGAAGTCGACACCTTAGCAGAGGACACAGGGGGAAGTTCGACATTATCATCATCCTCGTCATCAGGGACAATCTTGCCATCCTTGACAACATTATCCAGGCTGAAGAGGGTCAGGTCGGCCTCGGGAGCAATAACACGAACTTGCTCCTTCAGGTTCTCGTAAGCAGCAGTCACGCTGCCAACAAGATGACCTTGAAGTTCAGAATAATCTTCCCGGGCACTCTCCAGCTCCCCCCTCAGGCACATCACCTCCCGATAGGACGTAACGTAACTATCCTTATTCATCATTGCCGTGTCCTCGGCCAACCGCACAGAAGCTGCCAGAGAAAGGGAACTCGCCTTCTCGTTCTCTAGATCTTTTTCCAGCTTGGCCACCTTCACCTCGAGCTCCTCCTTCAGCCCCTTCATTCGGTCGAACTCTTGCTTTTCCTCCTCCATAAATGCTTTGGTGGCATGGAGAGGTAGGTTCTGAGCAGTTTGGTGCAGAGCAGCCCCCATATACACCATTTTTATGCTGTTTCGGGTCATAAATTCTAAATGATGAAGGATGGACACATCGTCCATAGAAAGGGCGCCATAGGGGCCGATTTGCTGATCTACAAATTCAATAGCATTAAATTCATAGAGGGTCAGCCAGACGAACTCGGGGAGTAGGGATCACCTTCCTCATCCCAGGAGAACTCGGCATGGACGGCTTCACACGCACTTGGGAAGATCCCTCTCCAGCCACCTTAGCCGAGATGTTTTTGGCAGCAGTCGCCTTCTGTGCCCTCTTAAAAGCCTTCATGGATTCATTATTCTTCATCGCCTCTACAAATAAGACACAACAGTAGGAAATTAAGCTACAAGTCGGAAAGGCATTCACAAGCAATATAAACAGATAACAAAGGAAACGCAGAATACCCAGCTCAGTTTGAAGAAGAGAGGGATTGGTTAAAAATTTCTTTGTATCAAGATAGGGGGATTGACTCCAGTGTTCTTCCAAGACAGTCACAAAAGCTCGCTCAACCTCATCCAACATTTCCCACGTATATCTGGACACTCTCACATCTTTTTGCCATTCTAAGGGAAAGGCGGGCTCATCATTCTCATCCAGGAAAAAGGGCCGAGCTCCTTCAACAGCTCGGACCTTGAAAAAATAGTTCTTAAAATCGCGAAACGATTCATCAAACATGGAAAAGACCTTCTTTCCCTGGGAAGATCGGAAGGAGACCCACGCTGCCTTCTTTTTTACTACTCCAGGCTTTGTCAAGACAAATTGGTAGAAAAAGAGAGATTGCGAGGCAGGGATACCAAAACCATTACACAACAATTGAAAAATTTTAATGAAACCCCAGGAATTAGGGTGAAGTTGAGAGGGAGCAACATTACAGGACCATAACAGGTCGGTCTCAAACTCAGTAAAAGGAAGGGTGATACCCAGCTGACCAAAGAAGAAGTCATATAGAAAAAAGGGCGATCATTAACAAATCAAGTAGAGAAACAAACTCTCTCCTCAGAAGAGGGAGGGACAAGTTCATAATTTTTCTCATCACCAGGATTACTACAGACCCTATGAAACTGCCTAAGCTGCGCGCAAAACTCGGAATCAACCAAAGAGACACACATAAGAACCATCGAGTCCACCCAATCGGCCATGCCCTCGAAAACCTGGGAAGACATCTCTACAACGTTATTGCGGGAAGACATGAGGCCAACTAAATCCTACAATAAGAAAAGAAGAGTGGATTACTAACAAAACATCTCGGATGAGGGGCAAAACAACTCGACAGACGAACAAACAGGAAAGGAAAACCCCAAGACTCAAACCAAAGCCCTGGAGCATCCTTTGGAGGCAGTAACAAAGCAAGGTTTCAAGAAAATTCTACAGCTTACGTCCCGGCACTCATAAAAAAAAGGAGAAAATAAGGTTTCAAACGAAAACAAAGGAAGTAAAAAACACAAAGTCACTACCTTTCTACAGTCTATCAGCCAAAGCATTGTCAAAATCAAAAATGCCCAGCAGAAAATCACCAAAGACGCAAACTTTTTCAGAATCAAGCAAAACCACCATCGAAGGCACAAGCAGAAACAACAACAAACATGCAAAAGCCCCAATTTTTAGATTCAGGCAACAAGAAAAGAAAAAAGATTCACATCAAAAACGAAGAAATTCAAGAACACATCAGGTACAGTAAAAGCAGAAAAGATTCAAACTTTCTCTGAGCAAAATTCAAAAAACAGACATATAAAGAAACAGAGGAAGAAAATCGAACCTGGAAAATAAAAAGGAAGCTGAAGAGAAGAAGCACCAAAGCCACCCCTCGAAGCGGAAAACTGCGAAGATAGAAGGAGAAATCTGGAAATCACCCCTCTTCCTTAGAAAGCAGTAGCAGAACAGGCGTTGCGGGAAGGATCTACGAAAGAAACAGAAAATGAGAGAGTAAAGGAAGAAGTTACGAAGAAGAGCGAAGAAGAGAAACCATTTTTTGATTGAGAGATTCAAAATAAAAGCCAAGAAAAAACGGGGCAATTAATACCAATTAATGAAGGTATTAAACCCTCTCACATTCCCAAAAAACAAAGCGCTGATATAAAAGCGCGCGCTTTTAGAGAAAAACGTTCTACATTCAAAAAGAGTCTACAAAAGGAAGAAAATTGACAAAATGCTTGAACTCGGTTTCACTAAAGAAGGATAGAAGTCAAAGGACTCGACCTCAAAAAAGAAGACCGAGCTCAAGCAGGGGCACTGTTCATACCCTGGGTCAAGCTACCCGACCCGGGATGATTGGTGACAAAGCGACTGACCTCTTCAGGTCAGACTACCCGACTTCTTCTAAAGAGCTCGGCCAAATCGACAGGAAAGCCCAATAAAGGGCCCAAATAGAGGAACACGACCCAAATCCAAAGGCAATCCAAGCCTATAGAGATAAAGGCGGTTCCCTTGAAGATAAGCTGACTTCATCCAAAACAAGATAAGATAAGATAAGATAACTAACTCATCTTATCAGAAAGGTCAGCCCACACTACTATAAATACGCTGGAGCACCCAGGTATAACTCATACTCTGATTCTACATAAAACCTGCTTAATACCCATGCTAACTTAAGCATCGGAGTCTCTTGCAGGAACCCCCCACCCTTCGGTAACCAAGGATCAGCAGTGCTGTAAATCCAACAAGTCGGATACAATAGCTCCGGCCGCCATCAGCCAGCCGGACACGTTATCTCCGACCAGTACAGAAGATCTCGTCCGAGATCGACCTCCAGTTTCAGGTAACCCTCGGAACACGATGTTAATGGTTTTAGGAGTTAGAATCCAAGTTCACTTGTGGCGTTTGAAGCTGTTTCTGCTTTTGAGAAAGCAAGCAGAGCTAAGGTTTTGGTTGCCGTCGATTCGGGTTGAGGTGAAAGGAACTCTGTGAGGCGTTTGGGTTACGGTTTTGCGTATTGAGGTAGGGGCCTTTTCAGAAAACTACATTTTTTGAATTGGAACTATTATATATGGATATTGACGTGAGAAAATGTATCTTTGAGTGATTATATAAGTCTTATGTAATTGTTGGTTATCTTGGATGAATATGAATGCTTGATTGGCTGGGTTATTGTTCGTTTTTGTGAAATGGACAGTTCTTGAAGTGCTTCTTTAAAGTTAATTTGTAAAAGTTTTGAAATTGAGTTTATCCTGTTAGAAATTGATTTGAGTTTGAATTAGCGTTCTTGAAATCTGAAAATGATGCACGTTCGGAAACAACTTGATTTTGAATTGATTTAGTTTTGAACCCCTTGAAGAGGGTTGCGGAATGGTTTAATTGGGACTCGAAAAGGGTGGCAAAGTCCAAGTTTTAGGGGAGGTGCTGTCGAAATTTCTATAAAATCCAGGACTTTTTTGCAAATGTTATTCGGAAAATTATGAATTTAAGGCCTTTACTATTTCACTTGGAGAATTGTGAATTTAAGACTTTTATTTTCTTCACTTGAATTATTCATGAAAGTGATAAAATTATGTTTTGAAAAGAATTTTGGAAAAGAGGGTTATGCCTTAGCTTTGTTTCCTAAGAAAAGAACTATATTTTTGGGTGCAAGTCATTTGGAAGAGAATTATGTTTTAAGGCTGTTTAAAGGGTGGAAGGAGTTTATGTTTCCTTGGATTTGACTTAAACACGATTTATGTTGTTTGAATTTGACTTAAAGGTTTCAGTTATAGAAGCTTTAGTGACTTTGAAAGAACTTGGATTTCGATTTACAATTTTCAATTTTCGATGTTTTAGGGAAGGTTTAAAGTATTCTTTGAATTCTGGTTTAGCAAAATTAAAATGATTTCTGAGCCATTGGAAAACGCTTCAGATTTTCAACATGGGGTTGAAATTGGTTTTAGTATAGGCAAAAGAAAAGACTTTGAAAATGTGGTTGGAGTAATTGATTACACGGCTTAGCTTGGCTTAGATTCTATTCTTATTACTCAAATCAGGAAGCCAAGGTTTTAAAGATTTTAAATGAATTTGAGGAAATGAGTTATGTTACTCTCCCCTAAAGACTTGAGACTCTGCTGTGGAACCTTTGTCGCCAAATCCTGTTTAAGGATGAATGATTTTGAGTCTCTCAGAAAAGACTTTTGATTTGGTGTGGTTTTTGAAATGTTATAAAAAGATGTTGAGGAATGTGACTTTGTTTTAAAAAGAGAAATTTACGTTTGAGGAAAAGTGGCTTGTGAGCCTGTAATGATTTGAGAAATTGGGAGTTTAAAGCTAAGGCTAGCTAGAAGGAATTGATTTTGATTTCAAAGAAAAGAGATTTGAGAAAAAGTGATTTATGGCTTGAATGATGATTTTATGAGTTTGATGATGTTGAATGGTGGAAGTGCTATTATGTTATGAGCCAGAATGGCTGTATATGATAATGAATTATAGCTGATTGTGGAATATGTTATGAGCTGGAATGGCTGTATATGATAATGAATAATGGCTGACTGTGGAATATGTTATGAGACGGATGGATGAGTATGAATATGGATGATTTTTGAGCTGATAAAGTGATTGTTGTACTTCCAATTATATGAGATACGAGTTTTCCTGGGTGAAATGTGCTCCAGGTGGAGACTTGATACTAGGTTGTACCTATGTCGTAACTGTGGCCGGACATTGTGAAAGTTCCGAATGAGCTCGCCCCGTGGATAAACATCAGTGTGGGTGTTGTGTATATGTATTGATGATTATGATTGTGAATAACTTGAGTTGGGGATGCACGACAGAGGGACAGTCCAATGGTTAGCTACCAGGACTTCTCGGGTTGGCTTCATAACCGACAGATGAGACTCATCATCCACTAGGATATGCATTCATCATATGCATCTATGTGACATTGTTTGGGTGTGCATATTGTACTTGGTTTGTATATGTGATTTATTATGTTTAATTGCTATTTGTTCTACCTGAAGTAATTGTTTGTTTGTGCTCGAACTTTCCTACTTGTGTTTGCGACTGGAACTCTGTTGGACTGTGGTGATTGGTTGTTGTTTGGATTGTTTGGGCCTAGGGCCGTGGTTGGTCATGAGGTGGGCCGAAGGCCATGTTTGGTTTGTGTTTCTGGTTTAGAAAAGGATGAAAAACTAAATTGGTTCAGCATAGACTTAATGAACCTATGCTTGGAGCAGGTTGGTCATTCATACTGTCTAGGAAAAACCTTTTGAAAGGCTTTTGAAAATTTTGAAGAAATAACAGTTTCCTTTTTCAGAAAAGATTTCAGGTTTTTAATGGTAAATCATCGGGTTTTGAAAGTATGCATAAGGCGGTTATTAATCACTATAACGGTTTTATTTTCACATATCCTATTACAGTAATTCTCAAAAACCCTCTACTGAGAACCCTTTCGAAGACGATGTTCTCACTCCCCTACAGGTCTTTTCTCTTTTCAGGCTATGGACGACGAGGTTCGGAAGAGCTTATTTCTTTCTGTTTAGATGATATTTTGGATTGTTTTAGTATTTATGTTTTTTTCTCGTCTTTATCTTTATACACTCTGTAAGAGGGATAGGAATTGTATTAGTTAATGCTTGTAAAATTATTAATATGTATATATATCTATCCTTTGTAAGTATTGATATTAGTATGGATGTATGTTTTCTAAATAATTTGGTTTAAGTTTTAAACAGGCTCATATTTTAGTATTAAATATTTTAAGAGTTGTCGTAATACCTGAGCTATCAGAGTGGCGCAGCCGAAAGCGTGAGATTTTGATAGTTAGGGTGTTACATTATGGTATCAGAGCAGTCTTTCCTGTAGAGCCTGAGGAATGGACTGATTATGCTTCAATTGCATACTCTGAGTGTCTGTCATGCAATAGTCTTGTCGAATGACGAGAATTAGAGCTTTATGCACATGACGGTCTATTGATTAACGCTGTTAGTCTTGCATTGCATACTTCTTGGTATTAAGTTTGGTCGGCTTAAAACTAGTGAATTATGTATATGGGAGCACTAATGGGTTGTCATAGACGATATACGAGTAATAGGTAACGCGATTGGTGGGTCTTAGGAACGTTAGAAACTATTTCTCGAGATTATTTAGTTATGTGTCTTGAATTCTGTTCGAGTCGACTTGTTCTTTCATAGTCTAACTTGAAGTTCTTGCTTGCTAATCCTTTTAAAAAGTAGTTTGATTTTTTAACCCTATTCCTCTATTCATATGCATTTTGTGATCCTAATTACATATGCTTGTTTGAAATTCTTGTTGTATGCATCTTTCTCTATTTAAATTCTTCTTCTTGATTCACGTATTCTTTGATATAGCTTTGAACTTCTCTTGATGCGATGTGCCTTTTTAGTCCTTATTCTGAGTCCATTCTTAAAGAAATTGTGATTCAGTTTTTCTCTTATTTGACAGTAATTATAACCAATTTTGAAATTTTTATAAAATTACTGTTGATTCGATATACACATATCTATATAAAACTTTGAAAATTCCTTATACAGTTTAACAACTACCTATTTCTAATACCTCGCCTGCACTTTTACTGGTTTACGGGACTACACCTACTTTAAATACAATTTGACTCTCTAATAATTTTACTACAGTTCCAATGCATATCTTTATTTGATTATGCATTTAGGTATTTTTCAAAATTTTGGAAGGAAAAGATTTTTCGCTTTTATTTCGGTTGATTTTCGTTTGATAAACTTCAAGTAATTTATTTTTAATTTGAGCTTGGTTTAGCATACTACATTATTTATGCATTTGTTGTTCTTTTAAAAATATTGTACTTATATCATTCCTTTTGGGAACGGGCCAAATTCCTTCTTAAGCTTTTCATTTTTATGGATATCATACTTGGTTCTGTTTTTAACTATTCTTTTACTTTTATGAACATCATCATTAATCTTAGTTTTCCTTATCTTGAGAATCTCATACCCATCTGAGTCAGCTTGAATTTGTTTCAATCTAGTGCAGCGTTTGTCCTCTTGTCTTTCTTTAGTCAAATGTTCTTTCTCGAGAATTGCTATTGATGAGTTGATTCCCTTTTAGTACGTCCTAATCTTCTTGAATGTTCTTGTGAGGTGGTGATTTCAAGTATACTCTCGAAGTTTCGTTTTGAACTTTTTAAAGACATTTTGATTCCTCTTTAAGGATATTGTAAGTCAGATTTTTCTGTTGCTTGATTATAATTGAAACCATTCTTCAATTTTTGACAAAGTTGTTTTAAAGTTGGCATGCGTTATTTTAAATGAAGTTTTGAAAAGCTTCCTTATTTAGTAGAAACCTGTCTGTTTGTAACACACTACTTATCTCCTTTACCAACTTATAAGCCAATTTCTACCTCGGATTTTCTTTTCTAAATAGAGTTTAACTTCCTCTTTCGCCCTTGCGATAATTTTTATACATGTTTGTTGAATATGAACTTTGAGAATTTTTGAACAAGCGTTTGATTTTCTTTCGAGTTTTATGAATTACTTTTGGTTAAGTTGTGCACCTAACTATCTTTCTAAAATATTTGAGGGAATATTTTAACTTTTAGCCAAACCCGTGTTCATTTTGTTTTAAAACTCTACATAACCTACTTCAACATAAAATTGTATTAAAGTAATGCCACATTTATACTTTCGTTATTCTTTTACAAGGTATTTGTTGTGCACCTTTTCTTTGGAAACGTGAAATAGTTTTTAAAAAGTTTTTTACTCTTCATGAGCAATGCATTCGAAAGTATTTTAATCCTACCCTTGAGTCTTGTAAGCTCTGTTTTCGGTTTTAGGTATTCTCCTTTTGTAAACTTTATACTTCTTTGACTCAGCTTGATTTTGTTCAAACTACTGCGCTACCTTTTTTTTATCATTCCTATCCGACTTCTTTGATTCGGGTGTTATTATTGAGGTTGCCAAAGTGATTTTCTTCCCATCACTCTTCATCGCTAGTACATCCTTGTTTACTTGTAGTTTCATCAGTTCTTTCAAAACTCTTGCGGAGACTATCTTGTTACTTGTCCTTCTTTTCTCTGGTCTTGTATCTTTCTAATTGAACTCGAGGATTGCTTTAGAGTCACGTATGCCCTCTAGGCGTGGCATGCGAAAAGTTTCTTTAGTATGTTGTTCGTGAAGGTGGAAAGGTGAAGTTTTTAAAGTGCGCAGTATCACAGGAAGCTGTGGAGTTTTAGTTTTCACGCGAAAGAGTTTTGCGCATGTTAGACTTGTGACCGGTAGTGGGCGTACGAAGGGAGTGAAGGGGTCGAGAATTCTCGGACGAGTTGTTTGATATAGTACGGTTGGTAATGGTAGAGATGCGTCTGGATGGAGTTGGAAGTTGAAGTTCTGAAGTGGGTATGAGATCGGTGAGCAAGCCTTTTACTCGTTGTTTAAATACCAGCCTGCTTTGTAGCCTTTTTCCACATTAACTATAGCCTTGCTTTGTGAACGCCTATCTTATATCTTCTGCTTTACACAATACTTTACCATTATATTTAAATCTTATAGTTATTCAGTAGTTGAACATCTGTATATATATGTTAAACTTTCTTACTTATCTAAAAAGCATTTAGAGAGTAGAGTACCGATTCTTTATATTATCTTATGTATTCCTTTAATTTGCAAGGACGAAAATTTTTATAAGGTGGGTAGAATATAAGACCCAGAATTTTTGAAAAGTCTTATTATGAGCCAATTTCAATTTATTTATTCATTAAAGACTTTAATTTCAGAAATTATTTTATTAAAGTCAATTAGATCAAATTTCGATAATTAAACTAGAATTTTTATCTAATTTTATAATTATTGAATAATTTTCATATTTAAATTATAAAGTTTAGTGGTTGTAAAATAATAAGAATTTCTATATGATTTGATTTAAATAATTGAGATGTAGATTTCAATACTTTCAATTTTATGAATAAAGAAAATTAATCGTATTATCTCTAAATCTTGGATTTGAGCATTTAATTAAAAGTAATTTGTAAAATTGATGAGCAAATAGTATTTTCTATATATAATTAGTGTTGGATTTAATTTGAGTTTCAATTACTATATTATTTCTATTTTTAATTGGAATTACTAAACTACCACAAACCCTAAACCTAACCCAACACCCACAGACACACTCACCAAACCTTAGCCACCACCCAAACCCACACAGTAGCAGCAGTTTTTATCACAAAGAAAGAAAGGAAAAAAAAGGGGGGGGGGGAACGGGGAAGGGGACCGCAGAACGGGAAAAGAGAAGGGAGAAATGAGGAAGGAGATGCGCCGCACTGGTGGCCGTCGCCGTCGCCGCCGGGCCACGTCTAGTTCGCCACAACCACCGTGCCATTGCGCAGTCGCCATGAAGAGCAGAACTGGGAAGAGAGTTGGCTCGCGAGTGAGGGTGTTCGTGGGCTTGGAGTCGCCACGCCTTCGTCGCCACCGTGTCCACGTTGCGTCGCTGTCGTCGTGCTCACCACGCCGCCGTCATCCTTGAATTCACGAAGAGAGAGACTGACGGGAGAAAGTGGCACGCACGGGAGAGGAAGAAACTGCCTCTGCGCCGCCGTCGTTAACGAGCTCAGCCACCTCGCGATTGTCGCCGTCGAGGGTTTGTTGCTGTGAGGAGAAAACGCTGTCGCATATCCCAGTCGTCCCTGCCGCCGCCGTGGCGTCAAGAAGGAGGCCGTCATTTCGCACAGAGTAAGAGAGAGAGAAAGCACGAGAGCAGAGGAGAGAGAGGGGAGACCTGCGCCAGCCACCGCCGTTTCTGCCCCCCGAAACCCCGCTGCCATCGCCGGAAAAATCTGCCGGTAAGGGTTTTTGAGTTTGGTTTTCATTCGTTTAAGATTCCGAGAACTTTATCGTCTCTGTGTGTGGGTTTCAATCACCATCGCTGGAGTTCGGTCGCCGAGGTGGCTGCCGGAGCCGCTGCCAAACTAGTTCAGAACCCGCCGCTATTTTGTTTCACTAGTTCAGTAAGTATTTCTGTTTCGAAAGCCCTGCGTTAGTGTTCTGTTCCGTGTAATAAAGTATTTGCGATGTTAATGGTTTTAAGAGTTAGCATCCGAGTTTGCTTGTGGCGTTTGAAGCTGTTTCTTCTTTTGAGAAAGCAAGCAGAGCTGAGGTTTTGGTTGCTGTCGATTCGGGTTGAGGTGAAAGGAATTCTGTTAAGCGTTTGGGTTATGGTTTTGCGTATTGAGGTTGGGCGTTTTCAGAAAACCACATTTTATGAATTGGAATTATTATATATGGATATTGACGTGAGAAAATGTATCTTTGAGTGATTGTATAAGTCTTATGTAATTGTTGGTTGTCTTGGATGAATATGAATGCTTGATTGGCTGGGTTATTTTTCGGTTTTGTGAAACGGACAGTTCTTGAAATGCTTCGTTAAAGTTAATTTGTAAAAGCTTTGAAATCGAGTTTATCCTGTTAGAAATTGATTTGATTTTGAATTGGTGTTCTTGAAATCTGAAAATGATGCACGTTTGGAAACAACTTGATTTTGAATTGATTTTGTTTTGAACCCCTTGAAGAGGGTTGCGGAATGGTTTAGTTGGGACCCGGAAAGGGTGGCAAAATCCAAGTTTTAGGGGAGGTGCTGTCGAAATTTCTATAAAATCCAGGACTTTATTTGGAAATGTTATTTGGAAAATTATGAATTTCAGTCCTTTAATATTTCACTTGGAAAATTGTGAATTTAAGACTTTTATTTTCTTCACTTGAATTATTTATGAAAGTGATAAAATTATGTTTTGAAAAGACTCTTGGAAAAGAGGGTTATGCCTTAGCTTTGTTTCCTAAGAAAAGCACTATATTATTGGGGTGCAAGTCATTTGGAAGAGAATTATGTTTTAAGGCTATTTAAAGGGTGGAAGGAGTTTATGATTCCTTGGATTTGACTTAATCACGGTTTATGTTGTTTGAATTTGACTTAAAGGTTTCAATTATGGAAGTTTTAGTGACTTTCAAAGAACTTGGATTTCGATTTACAAATTTAAATTTTCGACGTTTTAGGGAAGGTTTAAAGTATTCTTTGAATTCTGGTTTAGCAAAACTAAAATGATTTCCGAGCCATTGGAAACGCTTCAAATTTTTAACATGGGGTTGAAATTGGTTTTAGTATAGGCAAAAGAAAAGACTTTGAAAATGTGGTTGGAGTAATTGATTACACGGCTCAGCTTGGCTTAGATTCTATTCTTATTACTCAAATCAGGAAACCAAGGTTTTAAAAATTTTACACGAATTTGAGGAAATGAGTTATGTTATTCTCCCGTAAAGACTTAAGACTATGCTGAGGAACCTTTGTCACCAAATCCTGTTTAAGGATGAATGATTTTGAGTCTCTCAGAAAAGACTTTTGATTTGGTCTGATTTTTGAAATGTTATGAAAAGATGTTGAGGAATGTGACTTTGTTTTAAAAAGAGAAATTTACATTTGAGGAAAAGTGGCTTGTGAGCCTGTAATGATTTGAGAAATGGGGAGTTTAAAGCTAAGGCTGGAAGGAATTGATTTTGATTTCAAAGAAAAGAGATTTGAGAAAAAGTGATTTATGGCTTGAATGATGATTTTATGAGTTTGTGATGTTGAATGGTGAAAGTGCTATTATGTTATGAGCCGGAAGGGCTGTATATGATAATGAATTATGGCTGATTGTGGAATATGTTATGAGCCGGAATGGCTCTATATGATAATGAATAATGGCTGACTGTGGAATATGTTATGAGCCGGATGGCTGAGTATGAATATGGATGATTTTTGAGCTGATAAAGTGATTGTTGCACTTCCAATTATCTGAGATACGAGTTTCCTTGGGTGAAATATGCTCTAGGTGGAGACTTGATACTCTGTTGTCCCTATGTCGTAAGTGTGGTCGAACACTGTGAAAGTTTCGGATGAGCTCGCCCCCGTGGATAAACACCAGTGTGGGTGTTGTGTAAATGTATTGATGATTATGATTGAGAATAACTCGAGTTGGTGATGCACGACAGAGGGACAGTCCAATGGTTAGCTACCAGGACTTGTCGGATTGGCTTTATAACCGACAGATGAGACTCATCAGCGACTAGGACAGGCATTCATCATATGCATCTATGTGACATTGTTTGAGTGTGCATATTGTACTTGGTTTGCCTATGTGATTTATTATGTTTAATTGCTATTTGTTCTACGTGAAGTAATTGTTTGTTTGTGCTTGAACTTTCCTACTTGTGTTTGCGACTGGAACTCTGTTGGACTGTGGTGATTGGTTGTTGTTTGGATTGTTTGGGCCTAGGGCCGTGGTTGGTCATGATGTGGGCCGAAGGCCATGTTTGGTTTGTTTCTGGTTTAGAAAAGGATGAAAAACTAAACTGGTTCAGCATAGACTTAATGAACCTATGCTTGGAGCAGGTTGGTCATTCATACTGTCTAGGAAAAACCTTTTGAAATTTTTTGAAGAAATAATAGTCTCCTTTTTCAGAAAAGATTTCAGGTTTTTAATGGTAAATCATCGGGTTTTGAAAGTATGCATAAGGCGGTTATTAATCACTGTAACAGTTTTATTTTCACATATCATATTACAGTAATTCTCAAAAATCCTCTACTGACAACCCTTTCGAGGACGACGTTCTCACTCCCCTACATGTCTTTTCTCTTTTCAGGTTATGGAAGACGAGGTTCGGAAGAGCTTATTTCTTTCTGTTTAGATGATATTTTGGATTGGTTTAGTATTTATGTTTTTTCTTGCCTTTATCTTTATACACTCTGTAAGAGGGATAGTAATTGTATTAGTTAATGCTTGTAAAATTATTAATATGTGTATATGTGTATCCTTTGTAAGTGTTGATATTAGTATGGATGTAGGTTTTCTAAAAAATTCGGTTTAAGTTTTAAACAAGCTCATATTTTAGTATAAAATATTTTAAGAGTTGTCGTAATACCCGAGCTATCAGAGTGGCACAGCCGGAAGCATGGCATTTTGATAGTTAGGGTGTTACATTATGGTATCAGAGCAGTCTTTCCTGTAGAGCCTGAGGAATGGACTGACTATGCTTCAATTGCATACTCTGAGTGTCTATCATGCAATAGTCTTGTCGAATGACGAGAATTAGAGCTTTATGCACATGACGGTCTATTGATTAATGCTGTTAGTCTTGCATTGCATACTTCTAGGAATTAAGTTTGGCCAGCTTAAAACTACTGAATTATGTATATGGGAGCACTAATGGGTTGTCATAGACGATTTACGAGTAATAGGTAACGCGATTGGTGGGTCTTGGGAACATTAGAAACTATTTCTCAAGGTTATTTAGTTATATGTCTTGAATTCTGATCGATTCGACTTGTTCTTTCATAGTCTAACTTGAAGTTCTTGCTTGCTAATCCTTTTGAAAAGTAGTTTGATTTTTCAACCCTATTCCTCTATTCATATGCATTTTTGTTTGATCCTAATTGCATATGGTTGTTTGAAATCCTTGTTGTATCTATCTTTCTCTGTTTAAATTCTTCTTCTTGATTCACGTATTCTTTGATATAGCTTTGAACTTATCTTGATGCGATGTGCCTTTTTAGTCCTTATTCTGAGTCCATTCTTAAAGAAATTGTGATTCAGTTTTTGTCTTATTTGACAATAATTATAACCAATTTTGAATTTTTTATAAAATTGCTGTTGATTCGATATACACATATCTATATAAAACTTTGAAAATTTCTTATACAATTTAACAACTATCTATTTCTAATACATCGCCTGTACTTTTACTGGTTTACGGAACTACACCTACTTTAAATACAATTTGACTTTCTAATAATTTTACTACAGTTTCAATGCATATCTTTATTTGATTATGCATTTAGGTATTTTTCAAAATTCTGGAAGGAAAAGATTTTTCGCTTTTATTCCGGTTGATTTTTGTTTGATAAACTTCAAGTAATTTATTTTTAATTTGAGTTTGGTTTAGCATACTACATTATTTATACATTTGTTGTTCTTTTAAAAATATTATACTCATATCATTCCTTTTGGGAACGGGCCAAATTCCCTCTTAAGCTTTTCATTTTTATGGATATCATACTTGGTTCTGTTTTTAACTATTCTTTTACTTTTATGAACATCACCATTAATCTTAGTTTTCCTTCTCTTGAGAATCTCATATTTTAATATTAAATATTTAAGAGTTGTCGTAATACTCGAGCTATCAGAGTGACGCAGCCGGAAGCGTGACATTTTGATAGTTAGGGTGTTACAGCATGGTGGGAGAGGATGTGAATGGAAATTTAGAATTAGATTAGGTTTGGTTAGAAAAAAGGATAATTTGAGAATTTTGAGTAATTTTATAATGTTTGGATAGTTTTATCGATTAAATTTCATTTTTCATGGGTACAACTTTAGTTTTAATTTTTCTGGATAGTTTTGTCAGGATTCAAAAATTTCATGGGCATAAATGATAGTTTACTCTTTCATTAGAGTAAACTGACAATTAGGTCCCTGAAGATTTCGACCTCAAACTACTTAACCCTTGAAGAAAAAAAGTACTAATTTGGTTCTCTATGATAACAAACGATGGACACGTTATGTTTTTCTATTAATTCATCATGTAAAATTTAATGGTGGTGCTTATATGTATCGTTAACTAATGTGACGTGTCTATTTATGAAAGATCGTCACGTAGATAATAACTTTTGGAGTGAAACTTTACCTGTTTTGATAGTATTCGTGGTAAATAGAAAGCAGTTGATAAAAGTTATATAGAAACTCAAAAGATAATGAATACTTCATTGTCTAAAACTACTTCGTTTCCATACTCATATGACAACAACGGAATGCACACAATTGTAGATAATATAATACATGGATAATTTCGGTTCGTTTCGTACTGTTTATTAACAAAAGAACATACATATCCACCGTTTATTATCATAGAAGACCTAATTCGTATTTTTTTTTCTTCAAAAGCTAATTTGTCCAAAGTCGAAATTATTAAAGATCTATTCGTTGCTTTACTCTTAATTTTACCATCCTAATCCAATGTTATTGTGCTAGTTACACCAAATGTAGCATCATTAAGCTTTCTTATTTCAATAAAGAGAGTATTGAAAATTAAGCAATTAAGATGTTCGAAAATGTCATATCACCAATTTAATATTTTAGTCATGTCTCTTTCATTTGTGGAAAGAAAACTCAATTCATTTTTGAGTTTTGAGTAATGACCTCATCATGCTAAGTTAAAAGGTAAAATTAAAGAATCGAAAATTGTCAAGGCTATTATGGAAATGTATAAATTATTCTATTATCTTTGAAACAAAAAAATAATGGATCAGACAAAAATTTAGATCCTTGTTACAGGTAAATAAAAAATTGTTGTCTACACATGATCAATGCTATTTTGAGTAATTTAAAAGTTAGACAATTTTTTGATGGGCCAAAATAAACTTCAATTCATGCAAAATTTACCTTTAACACAATTCATTAGGTTATTTACACATTTCAAATGAATGAGAAACAAGATTATATACATGTCTTAAATCTATTTTTTCTACATAAAAATATTCTTTCTTTTATATATAATGCCTAAATTTAACATAGATTTTATCTTTCAACATAAAATCGATCAAATAGTATAAATTAGAGTGAAACTTTTCTACCTATCCCATAAATTAGCATTAGTAGAAAAGTAGATGAATAAATCATAAGGACGATCCTTATTTCTTTGGCCAATAAAAAATCTGAACATATTTTTCTATTTAACTAATATATAAAAACTCCTATTAATTTGTGGTTAGTTCTATGTACATTCCTTCGACTTTATATTAAAGCAGAATGTTTGTCCACTAAAATGTCCTTTTAATACCATGTTAAAAGAATCTTGGTAAAGATGAACTATAGCAGTAATATGCAGCACAGGTAACACAAAGAAGAGAAATGCATCATGTCTTTTATTACTTAAGAATGAAAAATACTAACTTCCGTATTTTCACCAAATGGAATACAAGATTATATAGGTACCTAACAACCTTTCTACTTGGGATAGATGGCAAAAAGATGTGCAACTCTTCTAGAAAGGTTAAATCTAAAATTTGTGAAGTACTAGCAGTGATGGTCCTAGGTTTAGAAATGTCTGATTTAGCTCTAGTTTGCATAAGATGATTATTTTTAGATAAGGGAGTGGCTGGAGTAGTACCAAATTGTAACTCCAAGTCAGATATTAAAACACTATCAGCATATAGAGGTGTGTGTGTTTGATCATGGGTCACATTTTCTAAAGGAATAGGATAATGCAGAGGTGAATTGGGATCATTTGCTTCTATAGTCTGATTAGAGAGTGACTTAGTGTTTTGAGGGCTAGGAATCTCATGATTGGGTGGATGATGAGATGTGGTGGAGTTAGTATGAGGTGTTTTAATTATAGAAGATGTAGAGAGACATAAAAGAGAAAAGGTGAGATTGGTGTGAGGAAATTGAGTAGAGGATTGCTGAGGAGCACAGGTAGGAAATAAAGAAGAGTAGGGGAATTAGGTTTCATCAAACCTTATATGTCTAGTTATAAAAATTTTGCCAGACTTGGTTAAACACTTATCCCCTTTGTGCTTGGGTGCGTAACCAAGAAAAATAGCAAATTCATATTTGTAGTCAAACTTGGTCTTGGAGTATGGCTTCAAACATGGGAGGCAATCACTTACTCTGAAGAAGGAGTAATATGGTTTTTGATAATGTAGTTTCTCATATGGAGTAATGTTATTAGTGGTAGGAGAGGGTAATGTATGTGGCCAAAAGAAAAGCATCATCCCAATGAATCAAGGGAAGAGAGCCTTTGGCCAACATAGCAAGACCTGTTTTGGTTATATGATAATGTTTTCTTTCAACACGATAATTCTGCTAGTGAGTGTGAGGACAAGAGAATCTGTGTGTGATTCCATTCTCAGCAAGGTATTGAGTGAAAGATTTAGAAAAAAATTACAGCCCATGATCAATTTGGAAGGTTTTTATCTTGAAACTAGTATGAATCTCAATAGTAGCCTTAAACTGTAAAAAAGCATTAAATGTTTGTGATTTATATTAGAAAAGATATATACAAATGTATCAAGTATAGGCATCAACAAATGAGATATAGTAGTTAAAGCCATGAAATGAAGTAATAGGGGTAGGACCCCATAAATCTGAATAAATTATGTTAAGAGGTGCATTAAAATTGTAAGAATCATGATGAAAAGGTAAAACATGCCTTTTAGCCATGCAGCAAAATTCACACCATCTATCTTTATTAATATTCGAAGGGATATTCATATTACATTATCTCATCACAACTTGCACAATTTTTGGTGCACAATGACCTAACCTATTGTGCCATAAATCATAAGAATCAATAGCAGCAGAAAATGCCTTAGGATATACATGAAGCTTATTAAAATAAATATGAGATTTAGCATTATTATTGGTTGATCTTGCAACATCAACATAATTAAACTCATAAATATCCAGGAATTTTTTGAAAAAGAATCTCCTTGGTGGCTTGAGATTTGACATAGCATACATAAGCATGAAACTCAAAAAATAATCATTATCAACACAGAATTTATAACTAATTAAATTTTGTGCTATGTCAGGAGAATAAAGGAGTTTATTCAAGAGAAATTGTTGATGAGTGTCAAGATTAATTAAAAAAAAGCGTCGTCCAGAGTGTGCAATAGATGTACCTGTACCATTACCTAATATAATTTATTCAGGGTCATTATACTCAGAAGCAACAATAGGATGGTTTGGGTCTGGAGTAACATAATGACTTGCACCGGTATCCAGTAGCCATGCAGGATCAATCATAGATGAGGGTATTGCAAGGTATGCTCTTGGTGTATGATAGGATGGTGGTGGTGGAACGGCAAGGGTGGAAGGAGATTGTGATGCAAGAAGACTATTGGGAGGTGGTTGATAGTTCTAATCAAAACAATAGAAGCAGCTAAATATTATATCGCCATATCTGCCACAAAATTGGCAAGAAAGTCTGAAATCTGAATTGTTGGATCTACCACTCCTAAAGAATCTTCTCCCTCTCCTTCTTCTCTCATTGAAATTTTCTCTTGAGGGTGTACGTCCATACTGTGAAGGAACTTGAGTATAATTTGCTTGGAAAGATCCTAAATCAGTCCTTTGAATCTCTCAAACATATTTTCATGAGCCAACAATAATGCCTCAACCTCAACCAATGTAATTGAATCTGATTTAGTCTTTATTGAGGAAATGTACAAAGCATAATCCTCACAGAGGCCTTCAGTTATGGCATTAATGTGATCCTCTAAAGATAAGTTGTATCCTATATGTTAGGCACTAGACAAATGACACAATAAAATATAGAGATGAAAAATTATATATTTGTATAAAATGATTTTTTTTTGAAAATTACAACTTTTCTTTATCACAAGGAGATTACAATAACACTCTCTCTTGACAAAAGGAGAAGATACTTCTCGCTACATATATCGGAGAAAACTACTCAAAGAATATTATGTTATTCTATCTGGATGACTTGATTGAAAACAAAATGAAAAGATTTTCAATTTATAAGCGAATATCTATTATGTAAACCACCCGTAACATGATGTTACTATTCTTTCTCTCTCTCCACCATCAAAGTTTGATGGATATTATGTAGGAGTATTTTTTCTTCTTTCATTATTTAGTTTTCTTTTTTTTTTCTTTTCTATAATTAGCTTTACTAAACTTACAATCTCCCACTTAAAGCTAATTTTAGTAAATTTTTAAAATTCATATTACTCATGTATTCGATAGGCCATATGAAGATCTACACCATTCAAATTTTTCAGTGTTGATTGGTTTTGTTATGGCATCTGCTAGGTTATTGTTAGTGTGAATCTTCTCCATATCAACACTTTTTTCCTCTACTACTTTCCGAACAAAGTGATATTGTATTCCAATGTGTTTCGTTCTTGAATGAAAAGCAGGATTCCTTGCAATGTGCAAGGCACTCTGACTGTCACAATACACAAGAATCTTCTGTTGTTTGTGTCCAAGTTCCTCTATCAACCTTTGGATCCAAATAACTTTCTTGCATGCTTGTGTAGCTGCCATATATTCAGTTTCTATAGTAGATAAAGCTACAACAGTCTATAATTTAGATAGCCAGCTCACAGCTCCTTCTGCAAGCATGAACACATATCATGTAGTAGATTTTCGTTTATCAAGATCACCTGCAAAGTCTGAATCGACATATCCATTGACAATGAATTTCGGTCCTCCAAAACATAATGCAACATTTAAGGTCTCTTTGATGTATCTCAGGATCCTCTTAACAACATTCCAATGCTCTTTACCCAGATCTGCCATAAATTGACTTACCACCGCAATTGCTTGAGAAATATCTGGCCTTGTACAAATCATGACATACATAAGGCTTCCCACTGCTGATGCATACTATACTCGAGACATTTCCATCCTCTCTACTTCACTGTTAGGGCACGTACTTGAGGATAATTTAAAATTCATAGGAAGTGGGGTTGAAATTGGCTTACATTCTTACATATTGAAGCGTTGCAAGATCTTCTTCAAATAATTCTTTTGCGATAGCCAAATCTTTCTATCCTTTTTGTCTCGGTGGATTTGCATACCTGAAATCTTGTTTTCTAGTCCCAAGTCTTTCATATCAAACTCCCTAGCCAACCGTGTCTTCAATTCCTGGATTTGATCTTTGTTGGGACTTACTACCAACATGTCATCCACACACAACAGCAAAATGATGAAATCATTATCACTAGACCTCTTGTAATAGGTACAATAATCTGAACTAAGTCTGTTGTATCCAATGCTAATAATGAAAGAATCAAATCTCTTGTACCAACACCTTGGCGCCTGCTGAAGACCATACAAAGATTTAGTTAACCTGCAAACCAAGTTTTCTTTACCTTGTTCTTTAAAACCTTCTGGTTGGAGCATATATATCTCTTCTTTAAGTTCTCTATGAGAAAAAGTAATCTTTACATCTAATTGCTCTAGATGTAAATCAAATACAACACAGCCAAAATTACTCTGATAGTAGTTAGTCTCACCACTGGAGAAAATATTTCATTGAAGTCAACACTTTCTTTCTGAGTATATCCCTTGACAACCAATATTGCATGATATCGTTCCACCTTATCATTACTATCTCGTTTGATCTTGTAAACCCATTTGCTACCAATGGGTTCGCAACCTGCTGGAAGTTCAATAAGTTTCCAGGTATAGTTCCTATGTAATGCCTCGATTTCTTCTTGCATTGCTGTCATCTACATAAAAGCATCTAGATTGCGCATAGCCTCCATAAAAGTTATTGGCTCTCCGTCTTCTATTAGAAGACAATATGCATCATGGTTTGTCAAAACATAATTTGAGTTCCATGATGGTGTTCTTGTTTATCGAGTGGATCAATGAACTTTTATGTCATTGGCCTCTATTTCTTGTTCTTCGTGATGTGGTTCTGCTTCAGAAAGATCACCTTCTCTGCATTTTTTATCTATTTGAACAGTGGTTATTTCTTCAATAGCGCTGTCATTTTCTTGTTCTCTTTGCAATTCATCTTCTGTAAATATCACATCTTTGTTGACAACTACCTTGCGGGCAGTGGGATCCCACAAGCGATACCCTTTAACTCTGTCAGCATAACCTAAGAATATACATTTCCTAGACTTTGAGTCCAGCTTTGTTCTTTTCTGGGAATTGTACATCACGTACACAGGACAACCAAAAATATATAAAGAAGAATAACTAGATGGCTTACCTTGCCACATCTCCATTGGTGTCTTCAACCCAATTGCAGTTAATGGTGACCGATTTATCACATAACTGGCGATTTTAAAGGATTCTGTCCAAAAAGACTTTGGCTAAACCTGCCGTTTGCAACATAGCTGGTGCTCTTTCTAGGAGAGTTTTATTCATTTGCTCTGCTACACCATTTTACTGAGGCGTATATGCAACTATAAATTACCGTTGAATACCTACTTGCTTGCAAAATGTTAAAAAATCACCACCGACATATTCTCTTCCATTATCTATCCTTAAACACTTGATCTTCTTTCTGGATTCAAGTTTCAATTTTTGCTTTAAACTCTTTAAACATCACAAACACGTCTTACTTCTTCTTGATCGGGTACACCCATAGCCTCCTAAAGTAATCATCAATAAATGATACAAGATAATTTGCTCCTCCTAGGGACATCTCCGGTGATTCCCACACATCAAAATGAATTAACTCCAATATGTGCTTGCTTCGAGCAATTGATCTACCAAACGTCAATCTATGTTGCTTGCTTGTAACGCAGTGCTTACAAAACAGTAAGTTTATCGATTTGAGCCCGTGAATAAGATTACGTTCCATAAGAATCTTCAAGCCTTATTCTGGCATGTGGCCAAGTTTGCGATGCCATATCATCGTCATTTCTTCTTGGTTTGCTGAAGCAACTGATGCCTCTACCTCTTGAAAAGTATCTCCCATAAGCATGTATAGATTTACGACAATCTTTTCTACATTTATTACCACAAGAGCACCTTTAACAACTTTCAAGATCTCACTTTCAATATGGATCTTGCAACAAAGATCATGCAATTTTCTAATCGACAACAAATTCTTCTTCAAGCCTTTCACATGTCTTACCCCTTGAAGTGAATGAATAAAACCATCAAACATTTTTATTTTGACAGTACCTATTCTAACAATTCCTAAGGCATGATCGTTTCCCATAAACATAGATCCTTCCAGGATAGGTTCATATGTACAAAACCAATCACGATGAGGAGTCATGTACCAAGTTGCTCCTGAATCAATAATCCAAACATCAGTGAGTTGTTTGGTGCCTTTAAAACCAATTGTTGCTTCACCATACAGGATTTCTCCATCATCAAAGGTACTCACAACACATCCTTGAGAACTTGATCATTTTAGAACCTTCTCTATACTCTTCTTATTTCGACAATCTTTCTTGAAGTGCCCTCTCTTGCCACAATTGTAGCATTTGAATTGCTTCTTTTGTTGTGACTTTAGTCTACTTTGGCTCCCACTAGAACCACGCTCCATTGATCTTTCCTCTCGTCATCAATAGCACCTCTGCTTGCTTTGAGTTCTCGAACCTATCTTCCTTATTCTTGCGCCTGGATTCCTCCTCAAGAATTGCAGCAGCCATATCAACAAAAGAAAGATAGTCTGTCAAAACATTATTGGTTAACTTAACGATGAGCTGATCATATGAATCTGGTAGACTTTGAAGTAAAAGCTCTGCACGTTCGTTTTCTGCTATGTTGTAATCCAACTATGAGAGTTGGAAAAATAGTGAATTTAGATTATTGATGTGATCTGTTGCTGATGTAGATTCACTCATTCAAAGAGTATAAAGTCTTCTCTCTAAGAATATCTTGTTGTGAAGTGACTTGACTTCATATAATTTGGTGAGAGCATCCCAAATTTTTTTTCTATCCTTTTCTCTGCTACACTTGACAGGACTGAATCACCAAGTGCCAAGTGTAAGTTTGCAACGGCATTGTCATCCATCTCCTTCCATTTTTTTATCTGTAATCCCAATGGGTCTACCTTCAATTGTTGTCATGCAATTGTCTTTTCTCATAATTGTTTTTATTTTCAATTTTCATAAGAAAAAATTACTCCCACTGAATTTCGGAATCTCATACTTTGCTGCCATTTTTTTAGATGATAACTCACAGCGGAAAAAAAATATTAATCAGTAATTTTTAGCTCTGATACGACTGTTAGGCACCAGACAAATGATACAACAAAATATAGAGATAAAAAATTAGATATTTGTATAAAATGACTTTCTTTGAAAATTACATTTTTTTTTTATCATAAGGAGATTACAATAACACTCTCTCTTGACAAAAGGAGAACATAAACTATTCAAAGAAATATTATGTTATTCTATGTGATGACTTGATTGAAAATAAAATAAAAAATTTTTTAATTTATAAGCAAAACTCTGTTACGTAAACCACCTGTAACATGATGTTACTATTTTTTTCTCTCTCCACCATATTACATAAGAGTATTTTTTTTCTTTTCATTATTTAATTTTTTTCTATAATTAGCTTTACTAAATTTACACTATAGCAGTCAATGAATTTACCATTTTTTTTTATTTTATTCAGATATTCTATTGTAGATATACCTTACTTTTTGATTATTTTAAGTTATGCTTTCAATTGCTGTGCTTTAATCTTAGAGATCTTTGAAAAAAAAAAAGTCTTCAATTGAAGCCCAAGCGGCCAAGCCTGATGTGCAAAAGCACATTCTAACATTTTGTTCTTGAAGCTTGTGTCTGAAAATGCGAGAATTCAGGTCATAAGGTAATCAACTTTAATCTTCCATTGCTTGTATTTTAAGCTTTGGTTGCACTATCTTCAAATTATGTTGGAACATTCTCTGGGCGTTTATCACATGGAGTGCCAATTGTCGTGAATTTTCTATAAGCTTATCCAAGAGAGGTGCAGTGAATGCATTTGAATTAGAAGAGGTTGATAAAGAAAAAACTAAAATGATAGAAGTCATAGATCGTAATTCTGAGTTTTAGATACCATGAAAGAATCTTAGTAAAGATGAACTATAACAAAAATAACACAAAAACTAAAAATATATCGTGTGTTTAATTACTCAAGAATAAAAAAGTTAATTTCTATGTTTTCACCAAATAAAATACAAGATTATATAGGCACCTAACAACCTTTTTAAAAAAGAAAAGTGTAACTTATCCTCACTAATTTCTCTAGCTGATTTTGTTTTGATTATATAACAGAATCAGAAATGATTTAACCAACTTTAATAGCAATTTCTGCAGTATTGACTTATTTTATATGTCTAATAGCAGTTTCTGCACTATTAACTTATTCTATATGTCTAATACATGTACTCCCATAATTAAATAAAATTAATATTATCTAATTTAATTAACATTATATATGTATTAACCATTTTTCTAGTAATTCGTGTTATTTCCATGTCTTACACCTACCCCCAGAAATTCATAGGTCTTCTACATGATTTATTCATTAACATTTTGCTCAATCTAATTTATGGGAACACCTCATGAATTATTTATTTATTTTTTGCTCATGCTAACTCTTCATGAATTAGTTTCAGAACTATAAAATGTAATTCATGTCCAGAATCAGATTTAGTATGTGGATATGTGAATTTTTTTTACATTAATTTGTAGTATCTGATCGAATTTTATATTGTAAAATAAAATCTATATGAAATCCACAAATTGCATATAAAAAAAATTATATAGAAAAAATTGGTCTAAAAAATATATGTAATATTAGTTCTAAGTTATTTTAAATGTGTAAATTTTTATATTTGTTACATGGGAAAACATGTAGAGTAACTTGTTAGAATAATTAGTAGGGCACCGAATTTGATGGTCCCATAACAAAACATGTTTTTTAACTGTTAAATAGTCTGTTTCTAATTTTAATTACAAATTAACCCCATATATTTTATTTAATCATAAAACTATTTTTTATTTTATAAATTATTATTTTATCATTCATCTATTATGTTTATTAATAATTAGAAACAAAAACAATAACGAATTAGATCTTTCATTGATCGTAATAACTTTTTGGTAATCCCAATCGATTAAAAGTTTATCTTTGATCTATTACATCCGTCGAGGATTTTGAAATCGTGTTTCTTAGAAAATCAATTGATTGGATTAACAAAATAATCGATTGAATTTCAGGTTTCCCATAACTCAATCGATTGGACTTCAGGTTACCACAAAACAATCGATTGAAATTTGCAAGGCAGTATGGTTTTCGCAAAAATCAATCGATTGGTCATATTACCCAATTGATTGAACAATGACTAGAATGTAGGTTTCTTATAATTCAATCGATTGTTTATATTACCCAATCGATTGAAGGCCGCTATTAAAATGATATATGAAGGTTTAATCGATTAATATGATAATACAATCGATTGAATTTTGTACGTGACTAATGGTATATTCCAATTCAATCGATTGGTATGATCATTCAATCGATTGAAATGTGACGTAAATAAGTTTTTTTCTGCATTCAATCGATTGGTAGGATAATCCAATCGATTGAATTTTGAATAGCGACGTTCTCAATTTTCATATCGTTTTTATAAATTTTGAATCGCCCCGTGACTAATGGTTTATAAATTTTCATATCACCCAATCGATTGAGTTTTGGAAAACCTGAAATTCAATCGATTGTTTTGTTAATACAATCAATTGATTTTCTAAGAAACACGATTTTAAAATTCTCGACGGATGTAATGGATCAAAGATAAACTTTTAATCGATTGGATACGATCTAATTCATTATTGTTTTTGTTTTTTATTATTAATAAACATAATAGATGAGTGATAAAATAATAATTTATAAAATAAAAAATAATTTTTATAATTAAATAAAATATATGGCGTTAATTTGTAATTAAAATTAGAAACGGACTATTTAGCAGTTATTGAAAAACTTAAAAAACATATTTTGTTATGGGACCATTTAATGGTCCAAACGTTCTGGGACCATCGAATCCGGTGCCACTTACTGTATGATCTTAGCAGTAGAGATATCTTCATTTGAAGAAATACCATTTTCTATGAATTTGTTTTGCCTTTTACAATACAAGAAACTATACAAACTGAGAAAGTTGAGCATGAAACACATCCAGATTTTTGTGTACATGATTTACATACATTTAATGATCCCTTGTGCATTGAAATTCAACAAACAAACACACAACCAGGATCACAACAAATTGCATTTAGGACCTCATCTTTAGATCATGCACCATCAGCATCCTCTCATACCAATATTCCTATTCAATCTTCACACACTCCTACTATGCAGCCATTAAGAAGGTCCACTAAGGAGACAAAAAATCAACATACCTTACTGATTTTCAATGCATGACACTTCATTAGCTCTATTAGCTACACCAGATTTCAGCACAACTCATTTTTCACAATGTCTTCATGAAAATTTTTTTGAACATCAGTTTGATATTATTCATGATCTGAAACAAAATTTCTTGGAACATTCCACCCTGCTATTTTTTGAATCCGCAATACCAGATTCAACCTTACCCCTCATTCCATTATGTCCATCCTCCATTGAATTTGTCAATCAAACCACCTTCCAGCCAATACACACTAAACCCAAATGCTATGCTGAGGCTGTCACTAATCCAAAATGGCAAGAAGTGATTAATGTGGAGTTAAATGCTCTAAAAGAAAATAAGACTTGGACTCTAACACCTCTTCCAGCTGGAAAAAAAACTGTAGGTTGCAGATGGGTGTTTAAATTGAAACTCAATGCTAATGGAACGGTGGAACGCCACAAGGCCAGATTAGTGGCACAGAGCTTCGCCTAGACGGCTGGGGTGGACTATCTTGAAACATTTAGCCCTATTGTGAAGATGACAACCCTTCGAATCTTGCTTACCATTGCAGCAGTCAAAGGCTGGTTCCTGCATCAATTGGATGTCAACACGGCCTTTTTACACAGAGATCATGCAAGTTAGTTCGTTCCCTTTATGGCTTAAAACAAGTCAGCAGGCAGTGAAACACTAAGCTCACTTCCACTCTTCTTTCGATTGGTTACTGTCAGTCTCAAAGTGACTATAGCCTTTTCACCAAATCTACATAATTTGGTTTCACAATTATACTAGTATATGTTGATGACCTAATTGTTTTAGTGGATGACATGGCAGAAATCACTTTTATCAAACAGCATTTGCATCATTTGTTCAAGATCAAAGACATTGGTGAACTGAAGTTCTTTCTTGGCTTGGAGGTGATTCGAAGTAAGAGAGGGATCATGGTGAATCAAAAGAAATACTGCTTCGATCTCTTGAAGGATTATAACCTACTAAATGCCAAGCCAGCAGAAACACCAATGGACTACACCATCAAATTGACCAAGACTTCAGGAAATCTGTTGCAGTCCAATACAGAGTATAGAAAGCTAATTGGAAAATTGATCTATTTGACTAATACTAGGCTAGAAATTGGATATGTTGTTGGGAGACTAAGCCAATACTTGAATTGTCCCACAAATATACACTTTGAAGCAGCATTGAGAGTTTTGAGATACTTAGGAGGAACACCAACCAAGGAGCTGATGTTTGCAATTGACACAAATTTAACACCCATTGATTTTTCGGACAGCGATTGGGGCACTTGTTCAGATACAAAGAGATCAACCTCAGGCTATTGCTTCTTCATTGGCACTTCAATTGTGTCCTGAAAAAGTAAGAAACAAAGTACGGTTGCTAATTCTTCATGTGAGGCTAAATATAAAACCCTAGTAATGGCCACACGGGAGGCACAGTGGATCACTTATGTGCTGCAAGATCTGAGAGTAAAGCTGAAAAAACCCATTGAAATATACTATGATAGCTAATCGGCATTGCATATTGCTGCTAATCCAGTATTTCATGAGAGAACCAAACATATAGAGATGGATTATCACATTGTGAGAGACAAATGGCGAGAGCAAGTCACAAAGCTGCTACCCATCTCCACCCACAATCAAGTGGCAGACATATTGACAAAAGCGTTGGCTCCCAATCAGTTTCAACAATGTTTGAGCAAGCTGAGAATGATGGAAAGCATCGATTCTAGCTTGAGAGGGGGTGTTACATGAGAAAACATGTAGAGTAACTTGTTAGAATAGTTAATAGTTCATCTAGTTGTAAATAATAATAATAGTTAGTTAAGAGGCTAATTGTTGTTATTTAAGAGTTACAACCAACTATAAAAGTTAGTTAGAAATCTAATTCAATGAAATCAGTTTTTGAGACTGTGAGAGAATTCCAATTTTCTTTCTAGTCACAATTTTTCTTCCAGTCTCTTTCTGAACGCTTCACCATTTTAACAATATTGAAATTGTATTTTAATTTGATATATTTAATTAAATTATATTAGATTTTATTATGATTATGTTAAAATTTTTTAATTTTTTTTAAATAAATAGAAATCTATCACAGAAATAGCATGCAGACATAGCGGGGCAGCGGCGGGGTTCCCACTTCCCATGGAAAATTGGAAACCATTCCCATCCCTAAATTTATATTATGAGTGAATGTTAATATTGTATTCATTAAGAAATGTTATACTTCAAAATTCAAAAGGACATGGTTAAAGGCTAGTTTGGCTAAACTTCTTAAATAAGTTCTTTTGAAAAAGGAGATTAAAATATAAAGATTTTTATTAATAACAATTTTTAAATAAATTATTTTGTGTTTGAAAAGTTATTATAGAAGTCTTTGTTTTAAAATTGTGTATTAAATAAGAGTGATAAAATAACTTTTGAAAATAGGAGAAGTCACATTTTTTAACTTCTTCAAAAACTCTTAAATAACTTTTTAAAAAGTTAAAAGTTTATCTAAAAAATTGTATCAAATACTATTAATGTAACTTTTTATAAGTTAAAAGTAAAAAAAAGTAGCTTTTGAAATTTTCCAAACGGACTCTAATAGTAATAGACATAGTGCCCTAATAAGATAATTCAACAAAAATAAGATTTACTTTTTCCTTTTTAATATAAGTATTTCTTTCATTCTTTTTAGATTATTAAAAAAATATATTAAATTTAGATCACTGGATTACCAATAATGTATCAAACAACGAGATTAACTTCTTTCATTTAAGTTATTCTTCCAAGACTAGTGAAAGAAACCAGTGAAAAAGAGATTAAGAAAAATTATTGTTTGTAGAAAAAATAATTAATTCTGGATACTTGCTTAAGTGACTCGCTTAATCCAAATTGGTTATACGTATATGACATATTAGTCCCTTGACAATGAAATGAAAATAAAAACTGCCATGAAGCCAATAAAACATCTGTGATAAAAATGCACCTGTTACAGTGTAGCAAAGAAAGAAACAAATGGTAGGTTTAAAAAAAAAGAAACCAGAAGAACAATCCTTAATTAATCCTTGTATTGCAAATTCTATCCCACAGACAATAATTAAGAAGAACAAAGGTAAAAGACAATTAATATTGGTTACTTTTGTCTCACAAATATAAACACAAATCAGGATTCTTTTTTTTTTTTTTTTTAGCAAACCTATATACAATAGAGCAATAATCCGTTGAATTTGGAATTAAAACTCCTCTTTCCCAAATTCAAACAAAACCTATTTATTTTTCTTATGATAATTGAATCACCGACATTCAGATACTGTTATTAGAAATCCGACTAACCATATTTAACTAGATTGACATCTCACAAAAAATTTCTCAATAAATACATATTTTTTAATTTCTATTTGAGATTATTAATTATGAAATCAAAACCCGTCATCTATATATAATAATTCATTAGTCAATAAGAAACTCATAAACAAATCTTCAATCTGCGACGGATTAGTCTTTGTCTTCGCGACAGACAGAGAATACAAAGCCTTTTATATATGTCCAAAAGCTGCTGTGAGCTTCTGAATGTCCTTTGAAAAGAAACTTGCCATTTGAGATGGTTCTTGGAACTTGGTATTATTATTATTATGGTGAGGTAACATAATGGGCCCTGGTGTATCAGGTACCAAATGGTGTATATCTGGCTTGATTTCATTGCAAAATGATTCAGAAGAAGCAAGCATTGAGACTGGGTTATGAAGGTAGTAATAATACTCATCCCACTTGGATGATAATTCTTCTAACTCTTCTATGCTCATGTGAATTTGGTATTGTTCCTCTTTCAATCCATAGGGTGCAGTATTAGAGATATTTTCAGGAGAGTTCGAAGAAGAAGAGAAAGAAGGCTTGTAAAGGAAACTAGAATCAGTAGGAAGAAATAAATTGGTTGCGGTTGTTGGTGTAAGAATAGAAGTGGTATTGAATGGAAAATCAGTGTTGATATCAAAAGACCTTCCACTACTGTGGCTATACCAATTAACTGAATTTGAATCTGATGATGATGATGCATGATTTATCATCTGAATTGGAAAACCACCCATGAAATCTGAGTGATGATGGCAACTCATTGAAGATGCTCTGTTTTGCACATAGGGAGTTGCATCATCTGATTTGTTCAACTCATTGGACGATGCTTCTGCTGTCTTTTCTTGGTTTCTGTTGTCGTTGTCCTCGCCGCCGCTGCCTTTCTCGGCCTCCGGAATCTTCTTGTGTGTCACAGGGTCTATACCTCTCTGCCTCAGCTTCTTCTTCAAGCAAGAATTCCACAGATTCTTTATCTCATTGTCGGTCCTCCCCGGCAATTGTGCCGCAATTTGCGACCATCTGAAAAAAAAAAATCAGTAGTCATGTAAAAAATAAAGGTGAAAACTCACGTGTAGTTGTCTTCATATGAAGTTAATAATTGAGAATCATTAGATGATGATTTAGTCAAACTTATTAAATCATCTAATGAAGACAACAGTACGTGAGTTTCTATCAAAAATAAATATAAATGTCCTTTTTAATTTATGACGGACAAAAAATCTCTTTATAATTTAAATATTTTTAGTAAGTCTCTAACTATTTAAGTAATTGGTCTAAGCAAACAGGACTGCTTAGACCAATTAGTTAGAGGGCCATTAGAGGAAGGGAAGGGAAGGGATTTGAATTGTTATTACCTATTGCCCAATACTCCATGAAGCTCAATGATGAGATTCTCTTCTTCTTGTGAGAATGTACCTCTCTTCAAATCAGGCCTTAAGTAATTTATCCACCTAAGTCTGCAGCTCTTACCACACCTTTGCAAACCTGTTAATACATTATTATTTACATTGACAAGAGTATTAAAAAAAGAAGAAGAAGATTTAAAGGTAGTGTTAGAGTACCTGCTTGCTTAGGCACAGAGCTCCAACATCCATGACCATACTTAGTAATATGCATGAGAAGTTTCTCATCCTCCTCAGGTGACCACAGACCCTTTCGAAGCTTCTGATTGTAACAGCAAGAGTGCCTTCTCATTTTTAAATTAGTGATGATGTTGAATTAATTGAAGCTTTTAGCTTAGCTTAGCTTCCAAATTAAGACAAAGTAGTAGTATTGTTTATTTTTATTCCAATAATGTAGATTTAATAAGGTTCGATAGACAGATGATATAGGAAGGAAAATGAAGTGGTGGTGGTATCTATGGGAAGAAGTTGAATTAGAATATAAAAGTGAGCCTAAGCCGCATGAAAGATAGAGATATATATCTTATTCCTTAAACACTATATATATATGCTTGAGAACTATAACTTAATTAATATTTGTAAATTAAATAAAAAATATGAGAAACCAATTTAAGCTTACGGTATTTTTATTTTCCTTTTTTTGGTGTGTGTTTATATTAATGTGAAAGAGATGAGACAATGTGAAATTGGACACGTTGTGTTGTGATATAGCCATAGGGGGATGGGAAGGTTGAATTTGGCAAGGTGAGAGAAGATAGGGGTTGATGAATAGTGTATCATGTCTTTTGGAAGCTGTGAGAGCATTGCTGTCTTTTGCATGAATAGTGGGCCATTTTTCACTTATATTATAATCAACTCATCAAATTGTCGGAGCAAGAAAAAGAATAAATAAAAACAAGTGTAAAATAATTGACACTTGAAGAGTTATTCATTTTTGTGTAATTGTAAGTAGGAGAAATTGAGTAGTAATTATCTAATTTTGATATAATTTTTTCATATTCATTTAATGGTTGCAGGTTTGAGTTTTACTTTTATTTTTTTAAAAGAATATCTAATTTTAGAAGTACACATAAATAAATTTTGAAAATTAAATTCATGCATGATTGTATGATAAATAAGTTGCTTAGAGATTAAAACTTTATTTCCATCAATTATGTAGTCTTCACAAGAAAAGGGAAGCAATGCTTAGAGAGAGATAAAAATGTTAACCTTCGTTTTTATAGGTGAACGCTAGAAAAAAAAAAAAAAAATATATATATATATATATATATATATATATATATATATATATATATTAAAGCGGAAATGTTTGGTAACCAAATAAAATCAGCCAAAAATAGTCATAACTTGTTTTATTTAACATTTATTAATTGTTGCAATAATTAATTAATGCTAAATAAGACAAGTTCTGGCTGTTTTTTTGTATTCAAATCCGCAATCTTTAAGTTAGCGTTTGGTGGAGAGACAGAGACAGAATGACTGAGACTGAGAGACAGAGACTGAGAGACAGAGATTGAAATAAATTTTAGTATTCTGTTTGGTGCAAAATAAGAGACAGAAATTGAAACAAGAATAAAACTCTAATTTAATTTGCACAAAGGGTAAAATTGGAATTAATTAATTGAAATGAGAGTATTTTAGGTATAAAAAGTTATTAAAGTTTCAGTCTCCATCTCTAAAAATTTTAGTCACCTGTGTCTCTACTTTTTGGAGGTACTGAAATACTGAAATTTTGGAGACAGAGACAGAAATTTTAGTACCAGTCTCTGAACCAACAAACACGATACTGAATCTCAGTCTCTGTCTCAGTACCTCAAAACAAACGCTACCTAAGTGAATATGAAGAGACTATACTATTTGAAATATAGTTTATTTGAAGGAATATTTTATATTTACTCTTTAAATAGGATTTATATATCCTTTTGGCTCATTATTTTATTTATAGTAAATGATCATGTTTAATTTATTAATTCAACATATTATTAATTAAAAATAAAAAGTTTCCTCTCGTAATATTTTTTCAAAAATAAAAACACTAAAAAAAGAAACTTCCACAAATTAGAGTATTATTTGATAGTTTATTTTTAATGCAGTTTTTTGTTGCAATAATTATATAGTGACGTAATACTGACGTTGTAATAATTTGTTATAAGAAATATTGATCTTTTTTAGTTGTTATAGGTAAATTATTACATGCATAGCGAAATTTTCATGTCAAACTCTACGTACGCTACACAGTGTCACAGTCTTTGCCCATATCCTTATGTCTGTTAAAAGCGAAATGAGAAATACAAATACCCCTTTTTACTAGAATTGGAAAATTGGTGACTCAAAATATAATAAAATTAAAATATATAGGATTATCCATCCATTCTCTACTCTACTCTACTCTGCAATCCATCTATGTCATGATTTCTTTGAAAAGTTACATCATTACGTGGAAAGAACAATGGCTTTTTTCTTTTGTATTTTTATAAAAAAAATAATGCATCATATCCTTTACCTGTTGAAATCCACTTATTGCTCCAAATTATTCTACTAACCTTATTTAATTTGCCAGTTTCATCTTCAAAAAGAGAGAATTTCTCTCAATTCTCTGCACTCAATTGAATTTTTGAAATAATGTTGACGCTTACTATACGAAGTATGAGTAAAACCTATAAAAATTAGCTATGTATTAATGTTGGTCACGTAGACGCATACACATTCAAATAGATGATGATGAGTAGTGATGGCTACAAAATTTGGAAAAATAGTCTATAATTCTCTTTAGCACTTTTAATTTAAGCAAAGCTTTTATTAGACAACTAACTATACTAGAAGCTAAGGAGACCCGCGCCATGCGTCCAGCGGTAAATTAATGATAGTATATAATAAATATTAAAAATTATTATATTTTATAAAATTAAATTAAATGTGTAAATTAAAATTAAATTTAAAAAGTATTTTATTTAAAATAATTTATAGTACAAAAAATTTAGATATTAGAGTTATATGTACAAAATGACATTTTTATTTGGTGGTTTGATTTTTGTATTTGTTTTAGTTGATGAACTTGATCTTTTTATGTGGCGCTCGTCCTCTTTTTTTTTATTGGTTGTTGTTAGAGTTGCTACTTTTTTTCTTTCTGTGTAAGTTCTTGTGAAGGCATGTACTTTATGAATTATTGAGTTATATGTACTTTCTATTGTGTTGTTTGTTCTATCTTTGCAAGTATGTTCTTCTTCCGAAAATGTATCTTAAATTTGTATAGTTTTCTTTCTCCTTAATCTCTTGATGGGTATGTGTTCTTCGTCTGATGATATTAGTGTTGGCGAAGTTGGTTCCTATAATCAATGAATAATTTAAATTGGAAATAAAAATGATATCTAAAATAACTAAAATAAGTGAATTTTTTTTTAGTATTACCTGTTTTATTTGTTGTAATGAGTGTTGAAATTTAGTGTTTTCAGTTGGAATAAATGTCTTGGTAACAAATGAGTGTTGAAATTTAGTGTTTTTGGTTGGAATAAATGTCTTGGTAACAGTGTATTATTGAGAAATTTCTTTAAGATTAAAATCATTTACATTGACTTCAAATATAACTAAGGTTGCACAAATTTTTCAATTGGGGTGGTGCTTCAATGTCATTATTTTTCTTGGCTATTAGATTTGAAGCAGTTGTACCCAACAATTTTTTTGCTTCGCCATCAAATAGTACAAAAGTTGTTGTACCACTTTGATCTGAAACTTTTAATTGAATTTTGAACCTAAAATAAGTATTGGGTTAGTAACTAATAATTTTATAGATGTAATTATGAAAAGTATATAGAGTTACCTTATTGTTGGAAATTGTGGTGTTTGATTACATGTGCCATAAAGGTAGTTATCTCCTTTTTCATATGCTTTTTTCGTACACTTTTCACAGTCAACATAGTTATCTCCATTGAGTAAGTTTGAGATGTTGTGTAGTTCGAAAATAAATTTATTGTGCTAAATTTGATGTAATTTGAAGGAATAGTGATAAGAGACTTATATAAGTAATTCAAATAGTATGGGATTTGAATATTTGTAACGTAAAATTTATTATGATTAATAATATTATTATGACATTTGTAATATGGATGTTTATTACATTGAATGAGTTATTTATAAAAATTAATAAAAAAAATATAGGTAACCAACAACATTTTTTAACAATGTGAACAATGTGAATTAATAGGGTTAAAAGAGTAAATTAATCTTAAGAGTAAACTACCATTTGTACCCACGAAAGTTGAAAATGCTGACACATCTACCCATAAAAAAAGAAAATTACTATTTGTACCCATAAAACATGAATTTCATATAACAAAATTATCCAAACACTAAAAAATCACATAAAAATCCCAAATTACCCTTATCATCATCTGCATCATCTTTTCCCTTCCACTACCACCACCATCACTAACCATATCCTCTCTCTCTCTCCTTCCATTTTCTGAGCTTGTCGCCACCGTCAGAGTCCGTCAACTCTGTCAACTCCTTCCTCTCTCTCTTTCCCTCTCTTCCCTTCTGTGATTTGCTTCTCTCACTCTTCTACTTTTTTAAATGGTTGCGTGATGTAGGTTCGGTGATCTCTGAGTTTGCAGATTGGGGAAGAGCGGGTGGAACCGCAGACTGGACATGGGCTGGATCGGAGCTCTGTGTCAGCAAGAGATGGATGGCTAGTTGGAACGGGTAGGGGTAGCGGTAGCGATCAGGCAGCGGTAGCGGCTCTAGGATTGCAAAAGGCGGCGAAAACAGAAGGCGACGGTGGTCCGAGGCTCGCGGAGGTGAGGCGAGGGAAAGAAGAAGAAAGAGAGAGGGAAACGGTGGGGGAGGAAAGAAAGGGGGAAAGGACGCGGTGGCAGCGAGTGGAGGTTGGGTGGGACTTGACGGCACCAGCAACTGTTGAGTGCTGCGGTGATGGTTACGCAGAGGAGCAGAGAAGGGAACAGGGGTGAGAAGGGGCGAGAGAGATGAAGAAGATAGGAAATCGGGTGAAGGGGCGATAACTTGGTGGTCACCGATGGTGGTGCGGTGGTTTGAGACAATTTGCTTTTTCTATTGTTGTTGTTATTTCTTTATGTGAAGAAGATGACAATGGAGGTATAGTGGTGGTGGTGGTGATAGTAGTGATGAAGGAAATGAGCTGGTAGTGCCTTTGAACTCAAAGTTTGGCTCAGGCGAGGAAGAGACAAGGAAGGAGAAAAGGAGGGGTGGATGATGCGGATGATGATAAGGGTAATTTGGCGTTTTTATGTGATTTTTTAGTGTTTGGATAATTTTGTTATATGGAATTCATGTTTTATGGGTACAAATGGTAATTTTTTTATGGGTAGATGTGTCAGCGTTTTCAACTTTTGTGGGTAGAAATGGTAGTTTACTCTTAATCTTAAATTTAATTAGTAGCATTAAATTAGGATATAGTGTATTTTTATTTGATTAGTGGTTGTTCATATTGTTCAAGATGGTCATTGTTTACCTAACACTCTCCAATCCATATACACTACAACAAAGAAAAACAAATATCGTACTTTTTTAAAACCAATCTTTTGAACTACCTATCATCACTATTGATTATATCAACATTATTTATAAACAATCTGATTAACTATGGTGTTCTACATAATTAGAATACTTTTAAGTTTTTCATCTTTCTTTTTAAACATAACATTATTAGTTTCGACACCAAGAGGTAAAATAGAACATGTACAATCAATATTCATTGTACATACTCAAAGCAATTAGTTAGAGACTCTTGTAAAATAGTACTCAATTAATCTTCTTAAAACACCTAAAGAATTTTATCATAATATTATGGTGTCAGTTAGAATATGACAAGACTTTACAAAAATCAGAATATGACAATGGGAAAATTTTTCCAGAGGAAGGATGGAAATAGCCAAGCTCTGAAAAAGAATCCACAACCTTGTATCTTTCAAGAAAATTGATGTTGTGTCCATCATATTTTCGTTTGTAATCGACATCCTAAATATTCTGCAATGATTTGCACTAATGTTGTTTGAATCGCACATCATCCACCAATCGGCCAATGCAGTGCTCATTGGCAGTTAGTAAAATATTAATTCCAATCAACCATTCAATCAAATCGAATCAAAATAAAGAGGAGTAATCAATATACAGAAAAAGAACAATTAAATGAAGAAAATGTGCCAATACCACTGGTCACAGCTGCGGTTCAAATTATAATTAGATGGAGGGTTTATGTCTTTTAAATAGATTCTTATTTTTGGATTTCTGTTATTTTTTTCTAACAGACGTCTATTTAATTAGACTTGGTCAAATTTTTTTAAGATACGGTTATAAAATTTAAAATTCAACTAAAGATATTATTATAGACTTGATTCTAATTAATTTAAATCAAATTTTATTTTAATAGATTAGATATGATATGATATGATTGGATTTAAATCAATCAGAACATAATTAAGTCGTAGTTGCTTCCCTTAAATAAAGTTCCACTCCTCTTTCCCTTCTTAAATATTTTCATTCTTGGCTTTCAAACAAGTAAGTCATCGTTGATCTTGATCACAATGACTACAATGTCTAATGATGAGTTATTAGAGATATTGTCTTGGTTACCTGCAAAAGCAATCCACAAACTCAATTCTTCTTCAAAACTCTTTTCAGAGCTTCCACAAACTCCATACTTTGTAGCAAACCAAGCAAAAAACTCATTGAAGAAAGATCATCCTTCATGCTTCTTCATTCAAAGAGATAACAATCTGAATCACAACGACCACGTCGAGTTGCATCCTTTGCCGGGAGAGGAACTTTCCTCCGGCGTCCCTGAAAACATGCTAGGATTCATCGCGCGCTCGCGGCTCAAGATTCTAAGCTCAAGAAACGGTTTACTTCTTTGTCTTCATCGAACAGAATTGTTTATTATCAATCCAGCAACTTGTTACCTTTTACACATTTTCCTCCCCAACCACTTGCAGCAGCGAGGGAATCTTCATAGTATCTCCATGACACTGGAATGCGACTCTGATGATTACAGGTTGATTCTTTTTTACAATGAAGATTGGAGTTCACATTTTGATTGCCATGTTTATAGCCATAAACAAGGTGCTTGGAGCTTAAGGAAGAACTGTTTCTTTGCTGGATCTAGGAATTTGAAATTTGACATGCCTATGATTTGCAATGGCGCCATTCACTTCATCTCGGATTACTACAGTTATCTTACTGAAGATAGCACTTCTTTTAAGCCTTATATCATGTCTTATGAAATCACGAACGGCGATGATGAAGATCAAAGCATTGAAACCAAGTTTTTAAGGATTCCTAAAGAAGCAAGAAGGGGTTCTCATGATGACAGTTGTCATATGAATATTTTCAAATGGAGAGAAGTTGCTGGCTATCAAACTATTTGCTTAGTTAGATTGAGAAAGCGTGTGTTTACGGTTTGGATTCTAACAAACTATGAATCGAGTTCGTGGAGAAGGATCAAGAAGGTGAGAGTGAAAGGAATGGGTTTAGTGGAACAGAACCCTGTGATCAAAGGCTTTACCGTTTTGAATGGTGATCTTGTTTTTGCTACGAAGAAGAAGGTCTATACATATGGTTTAACTAGTGAGAAATATATGGTGCTCTCAAAAATTTGTGACCATGGGTGTGACTCTAGATTTGTTCGTTTGTTCCTTATTCAGATACTCTTCGTCCATGTGGAATTGGTGCCAAAAGTTTGCGTCCTTATCTTTAATTAAGGAAACATGACAAGCCGGAAAAGTTAGAATTAGACACATTAAATTACTTAATTAGGTTTACATAATTAGAGAATGAACAAGACTCTAAATTTTATTTAATATCAAATATATTTAGATTCTGAAATTTTTTTTGTCGTGGTTGAATATAATCCCATTGTATGATTAACAATTTTAATTTTTATAATAATAATAATAATAATAATTTTCTCTTATTATTATGGAGAGCTCAAGATGATCTTTATCATATGGGAAACTCAAGATGATTATTAGCATCCCCAAGTAGGAAATGAAGGAGCACAGTTCTTTGTATAAGCAAGGAGAATAATGTGGAAGAATTTTAAGGTTGACTGCAAAATTGCAAATGCTCTTGATGTGGTTCAGGCTCCATGAGAATTTTTTATTTCTTGAATCATTGTTCGAGTATTTTAGTCAATTAAATAGATTTTGATACAGGTGTAGTAACGGGGCAGTTAAATGTCAACTTGTGAACTATTTGTAAACTATGGCATATATTCACAAGTTGACATTTAACTGCCGTGTTACTGTACCTGTATCAAAATCTATTTAATTGACTAAAATGCTCGAACAATGATTCAAGAAATAAAAAACTCTCATGGAGCCTGAACCACATCAAGAACATTTGCAATTTTGCAGTCAACCTTAAAATTCTTTCACATTATTCTCCTTGCTTATACAAAGAACTGTGCTCCTTCATTTTCTACTTAAGATGATAAAGATCATCTTGAGTTCCCCATATGGTAAAGATCATCTTGAGCTCCCCATAATAATAAGAGAAAATTATTATTATTATTATTATAAAAATTAAAATTATTAATCATACAATGGGATTAAATTCAACCACGGAAAAAAAATTCAGAATCTAAATATATTTGATATTAAATAAAATTCAGAGTCTTGTTCATTCTCTAATTATGTAAACCTAATTAAGTAATTTAATGTGTCTAATTCTAACTTTCTGGCTTGTCATGTTTCCTTAATTGAAGATAAGGACGCAAATTTTTGGTACCAATTCCACATGATGAAGAGTATCTGAATAAGGAACAAAACGAACAAATCTAGAGTCACACCCATAGTCACAAATTTCCGAAAGCACCATATATTTCTCACTAGTTAAACCATATGTATAGACCTTCTTCTTCGTAGCAAAGACAAGATCACCATTCAAAACGGTAAAGCCTTTGATCACAGGGTTCCATTCCACTAAACCCATTCCTTTCACTCTCACCTTCATGATCCTTCTCCACGAACTCGATTCATAGTTTGTTAGAATCCAAACCGTAAACACACGCTTTCTCAATCTAACTAAGTAAATAGTTTGATAGCCAGCAACTTCTCCCCGTTTGAAAATATTCATATGGCAACTGTCATCATGAGAACCCTTTCTTGCTTCTTTAGGAACCCTTAAAAACTTGGTTTCAACGCTTTCATCTTCATCATCGCCATTCGTGATTTCATAAGACATAATATAAGGCCTAAAACAAGTGCTATCTTCAGTAAGATAAATGTAGCAATCCGAGATGAAGTGAATGGCGCCATTGCAAATCACAGGCATGTCAAATTTCAAATTCCTAGATCCAGCAACAAAACAGTTCTTCCTTAAGCTCAAAACACCTTGTTTATGGCTATAAACATGGCAATCAAAATGTGAACTCCAATTGTTATTGTAAAAAAGAATCAACATGTAATCATCAGAGTCGCATTCTAGTGTCATGGAGACACTATAAAGATTCCCTCGCTGCTGCAAGTGGTTGGGGAGGGGAATGTGTAAAAGGTAACAAGTTGCTGGATTGATGATAAACAATTTTGTTCGATGAAGACAAAGAAGTAAACCGTTTCTTGAGCTTAGAATCTTGAGCCGTAAGCGCGCGATGAATCCTAGCATATTTTCAGGGACGCTAGAGGAAAGTTCCTCTCCTGGAAAAGGATGCAACTCGACATGGTCGTTGTGATTCAGATTGTTATCTCTTTGAATGAAGAAGCATGAAGGACGATCTTTCTTCAATGAGTTTTCTGCTTGTTTTGCTACAAAGTATGGAGTTTGTGGAAGCTCTGAAAAGAGTTTTGAAGAAGAATTGAGTTTGTGGATTGCTTTTGCAGGTAACCAAGACAATATCTCTAATAACTCATCATTAGACATTGTAGCCATTCTGATCAAGATCAACGATGAATTACTTGTTTGAAAGCCAAGAATGAAAATATTCAAGAAGGGAAAGAGGAGTGGAACTTTATTTATGGGAAGCAACTACGACTTAATTATGTTCTGATTGATTTAAATCCAATCATATCATATCATATCTAATCTATTAAGATAAAATTTGATTTAAATTAATTAGAATCAAGTCTATAATAATATCTTTAGTTGAATTTTAAATTTTATAACCGTATCTTGAAAATTTTTGATCAAGTCTAATTAAATAGACGTCTGTTAGAAAAAACAACAAAAATCCAAAAATAAGAATCTATTTAAAAGACATAAATCCTCCATCTAATTATAATTTGAACCGCAGCTGTGACCAATGGTACTGGCACCTTTTTTTCATTTAATTATTCTTTTTCTATATATTGATTACTCCTCTTTATTTTGATTCGATTTGATTGAATGGTTGAGTGGAATTAATATTTTACTAACTGCCAATGAGCACTGCATTGGCCGATTGGTGGATGTTGTGCGAGTCAAACAACATTAGTGCAAATCATTGCAGAATATACAGGATGTCGGTTACAAACAAAAATATGGTGGACACAACATCAATTTTCTTGAAATATACAAGGTTGTGGATTCTTTTTCAGAGCTTCGCTATTTCCATCCTTCCTCTGGAAAAATTTCTCCCTTGTCATATTCTTATTTTTGTAAAGTCTTGTCATATTCTAACTGACACCATAAATTTATGATAAAATTCTTTAGGTGTTTTAAGAAGATAAATTGAGTACTATTTTACAAGAGCTCCAACTAATTGCTTTGAGTATGTACGATGAATATTGATTGTACATGTTCTATTTTACCTGTTGGTGTCGAGACTAATAATGTTATGTTTAAAAAGGAAGATGAAAAACTTAAAAGTGTTCTAATTATGTAGAACACCATAGTTAATCTGATTGTTGATATAATCAACAGTGATGATAGGTAGTTCAAAATATTGGTTTTATAAAAGTACGATCTTTATTTTTCTTTGTTGTAGTGTATATGGATTGGAGAGTGTTAGGTAAACAATGACCATCTTGAACAACATGAACAACCACCAATCAAATAAAAATACACTACATCATAATCTAATGCTACTAATTAAATTTAAGATTAATTTACTCTTTTAACCCTATTAATTCACATTGTTCACATATTGTTAAAAATGTTGTTGGTTACCTGTTAATTTCTATAAATAATTGATTCAATGTAATAAACATCCATATTACAAATGTCATAATAATATATATTATTAATCATAATAAATTTTACGTTACAAATATTCAAATTCCATACTATTTGAATTACTTATATAAGTCTCTTATCACTATTCCTTCAAATTACATCAAATTTAGCACAATAAATTTATTTTCGAACTACACAACATCTCAAACTTACTCAATGGAGATAACTATGTTGAATGTGCAAAGTATACGAAAAAAGCATATGAAAAAGGAGATAACTATATTTGTGGCATATGTAATCAAACACCACAATATCCAACAATAAGGTAACTCTATATACTTTTCATAATCCCATCTATCAAATTATTAGTTACTAACCCAATACTTATTTTAGGTTCAAAATTCAATTAAAAGTTTCAGATCAAAGTGGTACAACAACTTTTGTACTATTTGATGGCGAAGCAAAAAAATTGTTGGGTACAACTGCTTAAAATCTAATGGCCAAGAAAAATAATAACATTGAAGCACCACCCCAATTGAAAAATTTGTACAACCTCACTTATATTTGAAGTCAATGTAAATGATTTTAATCTTAAAGAAAGTTCTCAACAATACACTATTACCAAGACATTTGTTCCAACCAAAAACACTAAATTTTCACACCTATTTGTTACCAAGACATTTGTTCCAACCAAAAATACTAAATTTCAACACTCATTACAACAAATAAAACAGGTAATACTAAAAAAATAACTTATTTTAGTTATTTTAGACATAATTTTATTTCTAATTTAAATTATTCATTGATTATAGGAACCAACTTCGTCAACACTAATATCATCAGACGAAGATCACATACCCATCAAGAGATTAAGGAGAAAGAAAACTATACAAATTTAAGACACATCTTCGGAAGAAGAACATACTTGCAAAGATGGAACAAACAACACAATAGAAAGTACATATAATTCAATAATTCATAAAGTACATGCCTTCACAAGAACTTACAAAGAAAGAAAAAAATAACAACTCTAACAACAACTAATAAAAAAAAGAGGACGAGCGCCACATAAAAAGACCAAGTTCATCAACTAAAACAAATGCAAAAATTAAACCACCAAATAAAAATGTCATTTTGTACATACAACTCTAATATCCAATCTTTTGTACTACAAATTATTTTAAATAAAATACCTTTTAAATTTAACTTTAGTTTACACATTTAATTTAATTCTACAAAACATAACAATTTTTAATATTTATTATATACTATCATTAATTTACCGCCCCGCGCATCGCGCGGGTCTCCTTCTAGTTAAAGAAAAAGTTAACAACTTAATGCAATCCCCAATCCGAATCCATCTCATCAACCTGGTCCAAGTGAAGTTTCGGACCCAGAAAAAGAAGCAAGGCAGGCAGGAGAGAGAGAAAGGCACCTTACTGAGCTAAAGACTATCGTATGGGAATTGAGGGTGGAAACACAATAGAATTGAATGTGGTAAAACACGTAACCAATTTTATATCCTGAACCTACTTCATATTTGTCTGAGCTACTAAGTGTCCATTGAATATGGTCTAATCAATCGGCTGGTTTAATTGTCAGGATTCTTAAGCAGATTTCAATTGGAAACAGAGATTCTAGAAGAGGTTGGTTCCATTCACGATTCTCTGTCATCAAATTTTCAACCCAAAAAATATTGTGACGGAGAGGGTTATAATCTAGATGGAAGCCAAAGATCAGAATATATTTGTATGCTGCTGCCAGTGCCTACATTGGTACATGAATAAATTTAAAAAAATAAATAAATAATATTTTTTAAAAGATCTTTCAAAAATATAAAATTAATTTAAGATTCAAATAGGGTTAAAAGAGTAAATTAATATTAAATTTAATTAGTAGCATTAAATTATGATATAGTGTATTTTTATTTGATTGGTGGTTGTTCATGTTGTTCAAGATGGTCATTGTTTACCTAGCACTCCCCATTAATAAATTAATTATTGGAGTTATAAATTTGTTGTATTGTTTACAATGGTAAGATATAATAAATATAGGAATATGAATTTAATGTCTTTGTAAGTTATAAATTTGGTTAGACACTATTAATTTCTAATTATTGTCGTTGGTAATTATTGTATTATTTTTTTGTATGCTTTATTTTTTTGCTGATTTGGAAATAATAAATGATTTGGCAAAAATTGAGTGGTTGATTCTAAAATTTTGCCAAGTAAGCAATGTTGCTGACATGGCATTAGTAAAGGAAAAGAAATATCTTAAAAATAATGTGGGTAAACTTATGTATCTACTTTTATATATTAAGAATAGATTGTTTACAACGGTAAGATATAATAAATATAGGAATATGAATTTAATGTCTTTGTAAGTTACAAATTTGGTTAGACACTATTAATTTCTAATTATTGTCGTTGGTAATTATTGTATTATTTTTTTGTATGTTTTATTTTTTTGTTGATTTAGAAATAATAGATGGTTTGGCAAAAATTGAGTGGTTGATTCTAAAATTTTACCAACTAAGCGATGTTGCTGACATGACATTAGTAAAAGAAGAGAAATAACTTAAAAATAATGTGGGTAAACTTATGTATCTACTTTTGTATATTAAGAATAGATTGAACGTATTATTAGTTGATTCACTTAATATTAATACGATAATGTAAGAGATAATTAATAATTTAATGGTATTTTATTTAATTTTATATATATATAATTACATACTTATTATATTTAAAATTATCCATTTATTTAAATCTTCGATTCTTAAATCTTTATTTAGGTATTCTTGATATTTCAAGTTTGGTTTTGCTGCAAATCAATTTTCTTAAACTAACAACTAGAATAAATTAACAAAATAGTAAATAAGTAAAGAATAAGAGAGAAAAAATTAAAATAAATATATTTACTAATTATTAGCTAATATATATATATATATAGTGTGTGTGTGTGATTTTTTATAATTTTTAACTTTATCAAATCAGCTAAATTTTGGCAAATATTTATGATAGCGCGTTATGGCCCTTCATCCATTCAATTTTTTAAAAGGTTTTCGTTTTAATAAATAAACAAAATTGTAGTTTATTCCAATATTATTTTTCGATTGTATTGTAATATAATTAAGACTGTTACGAAAATAAGGATTAGAGTTTGAGAGAAGGAGGAGAGAAAATAGAAAGAAGGATAGATAATTCTATTATTTGATTATATAAGAGTTATTTATAGCCAAGAGTCCAACTTTTAGTCAAGGGTCCAATGCCTCGCTAGGAGATCTACAATAAATATATTTATAACACTTTTCTTGGATGTCCTTATTATTAATAGTAGACTAGTGCCTCGTTAAAAAATCTTACTAATATATATATATATATATAATAAAGAAAAAATATTACACTTTCTTATAATACGTTAGGTAGCTGCCTCATTAAAAATTTTACTAGGAAAAATCCAAAGTGGGATAAAAACTATAGTTAAGAAAAGGGTTAAGTATGGTTTTGGTCCCAAAAGTTTTGTGCCAGAATCGAAACCGTCCCTCTTCTAATTTTCGATTTAGAATCATCTTTAATGTTTTTTTTTCGTATTCAAATCGTCCTTTTAATTTTTTTTGGACAAAAATACCCTCACCACTACTAACACAATTACCTCCTCCACCACCACCACCACCACCAACACCAACACCACCACCACCACCACCACCACCACCACCACAAACATCACCACCAACACCAACCAACAGCAAACAACAGCAAACAGAAATCAACAGAAGAACAAAACAACAGCAACTTCTTCCATTAACAGCAATTCAGAAATCAATCAACGGCAATTCAGAAATCAAAACAAGAACAAAACCAACAATGATTCAACAAATCAAGAAGCAGAAGAAGTAGAAGACGAAGCAAAAACAGAGATCGAATCAAGAAGCTGAAGCGGCGAGGCGGCGACGAGCAGTGGTGAGGCAGCGAGGCGGCAAGAAGCAGCAGCGCGAGTCCTTCTCCCTCTTCGCGTCTCTCTCTGTCCGATCTCTCTCCTCTGGCATGGGTGGCTGGCGCGACGGTGAGAGTTAGGCGAAGAGATGAGGGCTGGGCGGTGAGGCGCTGGGCGCAGCTAGCGGTGAGGACTGGGCCTGGCGGTGAGGTGCTGGGCGCGGCGGTGAGGGGCTGGCTTCCCCTTTCCCTCCCCTCCCCCTTACCATTTTCCTTCCCCCCCTCCCCGACGCGTCCCCCCCCCCCCCCCAACAACACATTTTTTTTATTTTTTTTTAATTTTATAACTTCTTTATTAAAATAGGAATAGTTTAGGAATAATATAAAAAATATTAAAAATGACGATTTTAATACGAAAAAAACGTTAAGGACGATTTTAAATTGAAAATTAAATGAGGGACGATTTTGATTCTGGCGCTAAACTTTAGGGACCAAAACCATACTTACCCCTTAAGAAAAAGGGTACGGCCCGTATTACTCACCCTGATAATTACATCACTTGATATCTCTTAGTTGGCACATTCGTATCTTGTATAGTTGTATACTAGTTTCTCAAATGTTGAAATAGGTAGTGCTTTAGTGAACATATATGCTAAATTATCATTGGAATGGATTTGTTGAACGTTTATATCACCACTTTGTTGAAGATCATGAGAGTAGAAGAGTTTTGGTGAAATGTGCTTTGTTCTATCTCTTTTGATGTATCCTTCTTTTAGTTGACGTATGCAAGTAGAGTTATCTTCGTGTATGATTGTTGGCATTTTCTTCACAGGTAAGCCACATATATCTTAGACATGTTGATTGATCTAAGCTTAACACATTCTCGAATTGCTTCATGAATTGCTAATATTTCTGCATGATTTGAGGATGTTACAGCTATAGTTTGCTTTGTTGAGTGCCAAGATATATCTGTGCCTCCACATATGAATAGATAACCTGTTTGTAATACGCCTTTATGCGGATCAGAAAAAAAATCTGCATCTGCATATCTAACTAATTGAAATGTTGATTCGTTGGAGTAAAATAAATTCTTATCAACAGATACTTGAAGATATCTTAATATATGTTTGACACCATTTCAATGTCTTCTAGTTTGACAAGAGCTAAATCTCGATAACTAATTTACCAAAAAAGCTATATCTGGTCTTGTATTGTTAGCGGGATACATTAGTGCGCCAATAGAACTAAGATAGGGTACTTCAGGACCAAGTGGCTCCTCATTATTTTCACATGGTCGAAATGGATCTTTATTCACATCTAGTTTTCTCACCACCAATCCACCATTGAAGTACTCAATGGGTGCGCCTTATTCATGTAAAATTTTTTCAAAAGTTTCTCAGTATAAGTTGACTGATGGATGAATATACCGTCTTTCAAGTATTCAATTTGTAAACCAAGACAAAATTTTGTTTTACCAAGATCTTTCATTTCAAATTCTCTTTTTAAATAATCCCAGTTTTTGGAATATTTTCAGGTGATCTAATAATATTTAAATCATCAACATATACTGCAATAATAACAAATTTGGATTTAAATATTTATTATGAACACACATGGACATATACAGTCATTTTTGTATCCATCTTTCAATAAGTACTCACTGAGACATTTATACTACATAAGCCCAGATTGTTTTAATTCATACAAGAATTTTTGAAGTTTTACTGAACATATCTCCAGAGAATTATTGTATGCTTCAGGCACTTTGTGTCCTTCAAGGACTTTCATATAAATTTCTTTATCAATTGAGCCGTATAAATAGGCTGTAACAACATCCATTAGGCGCATGTCAAGTTTTTCATGCACAGGCAGACTAATCAGATATCTTAATGTTATTGAATCCACCACAGGAGAATATGTTTTCACATAGTCAATACCAGATTTTTGTGAGCACCCTTGTGCTATTAGTCGTGCTTTGTATCTTTCTATTTCATTTTTCTCATTTTGTTTGCGCACAAAAATTTACTTGTATCTCACTGATTCTATACCTTCAGAAATTTTGACTATAGGACTAAAAACTTCACATTTTCTAAGTGAAGTTAATTCAACGTGAATTGCGTCTTTTCATTTTGGCCAATCATCTCTCTGCCTGCATTCCTTGACAAATTTTAGTTCATGATCCTCATCTTGCTTTGCTATTTCTACAGCATTATTATAAGCAAAAATATTGTCGACAATAGTATTCTTTCAGTCCCATATTTTTTCGGTAGTGACATAACTTATCGAGATCTCTTCATTTTCAGGTACCTAAACCTCTTCAGAGGTTTCATCAATAGTTATGTCTTCATATCCCTTTTGAATATTTTCCTCCATATTGTGACCATCATGATTGATTATCTCTCTCCTTTTTCGGAAATTTTTATTTTTAGAACCGATTGGTCTTCTACACTTTAGGCGTGGATTGCTTTTATTTGCACTAACAATTTGTCCTTCCGAAATACTTGTTTTTATTGGTGCATTTGCAGTTGGAATGTGAGATTTTATTACTCTCTTTAGGTCAGTAAATGCGTCTAGCAATTGGTTTGCAATATTTTACATATGAATTAACCTTTGTACTTCTATTTCACATTGTCTAGTGCGAGAATCTAAATGTAATAACGACAATGTATTTCAAATAATTTTCTTTTTTAACTGCTTATTTTCTTCCCCTAATTTTAGAAAACTTATTTCATCAAAGTGGCAATCAGAAAATCTTTCCTTAAATAAATCACCCGTCGTGGGTTCAAGATATTTTATAATTGAGGGGGATTTATAACCAACATATATCCCCAATCTTCTTTGGGGTCTCATCTTTGTGCATTGTGGTGGAGTAATTGGGACATAAATCTCGCACATCTAAATATCCTAAGATGAGAAATATTTGCCTCCTGACCGTAAGCCAGTTGTAAAGGAGAGGATTTTAGGTAACTTGTTGGTCTTAAATGTATAAGTGCTGCAGCATGCAAAACAGCATGTCCCCATGCTGAAATAGACAGTTTAGTTCTCATAAGTAATGGTCTAGCTATTAACTGAAGGCATTTAATCAATGATTCTGCTAGATCATTCTGAGTGTGTACATGAACAACATGCTCTTCTATAGTAATTTGACATACAATAATTATTAAATGATTGTGACCTAAATTCACCAGCATTATCAAGGCGTATTGTCTTTATTACATAGTCTGAAAAATGGTTTTTTAATTTAATTATTTAAGCTAACAATCTCGCAAACGCCATGTTGCGAGTTGATAGTAAACAAATGTGGGACCATCGTGAAGATGAATCTATTAAAACCATGAAATATTTAAATGGTCCACATATATCACCATGAATGCGTTCCAAAAAAGATGGTGATTCGATCCCAATTTTTTCTTATGATGGTCTTGTAATTAACTTTCCTTGAGAACATGCAGCACATGAGAATTCATTAAATTGGAGGATTTTATGTTCTTTTAGAGGATGACCAGATGAATTCTCGATGATTCTTCTCATCATAATTGAACCCGGATCACCTAACCAGTCATGCCAAATTGTAAATATATTTGTATTTGTAAACTTCTAGTTTACTATGGCATGTAAATGCACATTGCTAATAGTGGTGTAGTACAACCCCAAAAAAAGAGAGGATAATTTCTCCAACACGCATTTTCTCCTGATCTCATAGTTGTAATATAAAGGTATTCCTTGTTTTCTTCTATTGCATTTTCTATATGGTATCAATTTTGGCGGATATCTTTAAAATATAGCAAATTTCTATGAGACTTACTTGATAGTAGTGCATTATTTATGAAGAACTTAGTTCCTTTAGGTAATACTATAGTAGATCTTCTAGAGCCTTCAATCATTTTTGCACTACGTACAATCGTACTTACATTTGTTTTCTTTGTAATAAGAAAGATAAAATATCTTGTCTCTAAGTATTGTATGTGTTGAAGCACTATCAATGAAACATATTTTTTCATTGTTGAATTTGAGAGAAGCGTGAGAAATATCCATATCTTCATTGCGAAAAATAAAAATTACCATTAATGAAAAAAATAAAAAAAAAATTTAAAAAAATTTGAAATTACAATCAAAGGAAGAAAGAAAATAAAAAAAAAACTAGCTAAAAAATGATTTAAAATGAAAGATTTATTGATTAATGTTCTTTTAAAAAGAAAATTGCATCATCCAAAAAAATGTCATTGCTTGGGCCACCAAAATCAAAGGTTAAGGAAGTCATCAAGGACTGCAAAGATATCATTGGTGGATTTTAGATTCGTTTCAACACCGTTAGCTTCAACTTCATCTCTTTGAATAGTCAAATTGGTCTCTTATTTTTTCCCTTTCCTCTTGATAGAGTCTTGATATAGCTTGACAAAATGTTCAGGGGTACGACATGTACGCAACCAACGACCTTTTAATCTGCATCAATAGCACAAATTTTTCACATTTTGTGAATCATTTCTCGGAGCACGCTTTTCATGTTTATTTCATTTTTTATTATGGGTAGGAGCCCTATTGTTCTATTTGTCATGCCCATGTCCATGTCCACGTCCACGTTCACGGTTTTGACCAGTATTTTGATCGTGATTTCTTTTATGTTTACGAAATGCCGCATTCACTTTAGGGATCGAAAAGCGGTTGAGCCAGCAGGACGGACTTCATGGTTCTTCATTAATAATTCATTATTTTGTTTTACCAATAGGAGACAACCTATTAGATTAGAATACCTTTTGAAACTCTTTTTACGGTACTATTGTTGCAAAACCACGTTGAAAGTATAGCATGTGGAATAAGTTTTTTTCATTAAGTCCTCATCTGTGATATTTTGGCCACACAATTTCAGTTGAGAACTTATTTTAAAAAGTGTAGAATTGTATTCACAGACTGTTTTAAAATCTTGTAGCCTTAAGTGTTCCACTCATAACGAGCTTTAGGCAACAGTACATTTTTTTTTTTGTGTTCATAATTTCATATCTCTCTTTCAAATTTGTCTATAGTTCTTGTGAATATTTAACAGTCAAGTATTCTACTTTCAACCCCTTATGGAGATGATGACGCAAAAAAATTAGTGTCTTAACCTTATCTTTGCTTGACGATTATACCTCTTTCTTTATGATATTTCCAGACTTTTTGGATACCAAGTGGGTTTCAGCATCAAGCGCCCATTCTAAATAATTTTTGCCGGTTAAATCAAGAGCGGCAAATTTAAACTTTTACCAATTTGACACGATAGCTCTATAAATAAAAGCAAGTAATTAATTAAGAATAATAATGTTAATAATACATACAAAAAGAAAGGAAGATAAGTAAAATGATAAAAAAATAAAAAAATAAATCAATTTACTTCAGGAAATTGATAAAATATATTATTTCTTTTAAGATAGTAAAAATAATTTAAATAAACTATTAAAGTTATACATTTATTGCTGAGAATATAAATAAAATTGTGATACTAGCAATATAAGTGCTATATCTTTACTTAAAGGAATAATTATGTTTATCATTCACTTCAAAAAATAATTATGTTTATAATTAATTATTATTCACTTTGAAAAATAATTTTGTATATGATTAATTATCATTCACTTTAGAGAATGATATTAATATTAAATAAAATGTTATATTTATGTAAAAAAAATAAATAAATCAAATAAAAAATAATATAACAAACTAAAGAAAAAATGAAAAAATATCAAAGAAACAAAGAAAAAATGGCATACAAAACTGAGAAAAGAAAAAAAAGATGGCGTTACGTACATGATATTACATGATATGCATATATGAATTTATATGAATTTAAAATAAAAGCATATGCATATATGGATTAAAAAAATGCATTTATAAAAAAAATGATAAAATAGTTATTTATAAAAATGCAACATAAATTTTATCAAGAAGTGTTGGGATGAGATTGAAACAGAGTTTACGACAGCTGTGTTAGGGTTCTTTCAGACGTCTAAGTTACCGACAGACTCTAATATAACATGGGTTGCTTTGGCACCGAAGTTCACTGGGGCTAAGGAGATCAAGGACCTCCGACCAATTAGTATGGTTGGTTGTGTATATAAAGTGATATCGAAGGTATTGGTGAGGAGAATGAGATCAGTTATGCCAGGCCTGGTTGGAGAGACACAGAGTGCGTTTGTCAAGAGGCGGAAAATACATGACGGGGCTCTTATTGCATGTGAAACGGTACATTGGCTTAAAACGAGGAAGAAGGAAGAGGCAATAATCAAGCTGGACTTTCAAAAAGCCTACGATAGGGTAAAGTGAAATTTCGTGGATATTGTTCTGCAGAAAATGGGTTTTGGGCGAAGGTGGAGAGAGTGGGTTATGGAGTGTGTTAGCACAACTTCTATGTCGGTGTTGATAAATGGGTCGCCAACAAAGCCGTTCAAGATGGAAAGAGGTTTGCGACAATGTGATCCTCTATCTCCATTCTTGTTTGTTCTTGTTGTGGATGTCCTACATAGAATGATTGGAGTGGCAGTCAGGAACGGTTGGATAGCTCCATTACTTGTTGGGAGAGACAATATAGAACTGTCACATCTCCAGTTTGCTTATGATACTGTGTTATTCTGTCCACCAGAGGAGGAAACTATTAAAAATTACAAGAGGCTGCTTTGTAGTTTTGAGGTGATGTCGGGGCTAAGTATCAACTTTGACAAATCCAGCTTGATCCCAGACAACTGTGAACAACAGTGGGTTCAAAGTATGTGCAGCTTGTTGGGGTGCAAGGAGGCTGCTCTCCCGGTCAGGTACCTTGGAATCCCTTTAGGAGCTAACCCAAGGTTAGTCAAGACTTGGAAGCCAATTATAGACAAAGTGAAAGAGAAGCTCGGCTTATGGAAATCAAAGACAATCAACAAAGCGGGGAAGCTTGTGCTCATCAAAGCAGTTCTGAATAGCCTCCTGGTATATTATTTAAGCTTATATAAGATGCCGAAGGGTGTTCAGGAGAAACTTATTTCATTACAGCGAAGGTTCTTGTGGAGTAAGGAGGATGGCAGGAAGGGGATGGCTTTGGTTAACTGGGAATTGGTCCAAGCTCCAAAAAAGCTAAGTGGGCTAGGAGTTGGTAATGCGATGCTTCGTAACACATCTCTCCTGTTTAAGTGGTGGTGGAGGTTCTCAAAAGAGAAGGGTCCGTTGTGGAAGAAGGTGGTTTGATCATGTAATAGTCTCTCTCCTACTAAATTATTATCTTCCCAGACTTTACCTACTATAGGGGGCCCGTAGAAGGATATCTGTCAGTTACAGATCAGGGAGCAACATATAAGAGACAAGATGATAAATGGCTTGTCTATGTAGATTGGCGATGGCATGAAAATTCTTTTTTGGGAAGATGTGTGGCTAAGTGGTGGTCCTCTAAAGGAAAGGTTTCCAAGACTTTTCTTGGTTTCAGACCAAAAAGGATCTGTCATAGGGAACTGTGAATTCTGGGATGGGTTAGAGTGGATTTGAAACTTCCAGTGGAGACGTGAGCTTTTCCAATGGGAGATGGAATTGGTGAATCAACTACATGATGCTTTGAGACAGGTTAAACTAGCTTTTGATAGAGAGGATAGAGTTGTCTGGAAGTTTGACAAGCAAGGCATTTTTTCTACTAACTCATTTGTACAGGTCTTGCAGGTGGAAACACTACCGGAAGAGGTAACAAGCTATAACTTCACGAAGACTATTTGGAAAGGCTTAGTCCCCCCAAGAGTGGAGTTGTTTGCCTGGTTCGCTATAGGCAGGGTGAACACAAAGGAAAGGTTGTGTCGTCTCAGAATCATTAATCAGGATGAGAATGTGTGCGTATTATGTAATCATGATGTGGAATATATTCACCACTTGTTTTTTGGCTGTAAATTTACCTGGCAGGTGTGGTGTGCTTGGCTATCTAATTTTGGCATAAAATTGTCTGTTCCGGGTACCCTCAAGGAACACTTTGAAAGCTGGACAGGTGCTACAGGTAGAAAGGAGGAACGTAAGGTGTAGTTTATAAGTTTCTTTGTCATTGTATGGAACGTCCGGTTGGAAAGGAACAGGAGGTTGTTTCAGAATAAAAGAAAAAGTGTCGAAGACATCATCAACATGACGCGATTTAACTATAAGGAGTGGAGGTGTGAAGATCCTTTTTGTTGTTAATGGTAATGCCGGAGATGACATTGGGATGCATATATATTCGCTCTGACAAGTTACTAGGTGGATATAACAGACTTTGTTTTATCTTATTTTTATTTTGTTATTGTCTCTACTTTGTGCTCTACGTTCGTGTTGAGCTTCTTTGTTTAAAAAAAAAAGTTATTTATGATATATATATATATATATATATATATATATATATATATATAAAGAAACGTGAATGTATATATATAAAAATTGACAATGATGTTTAAGAAAAGGGGAGAAAATAAAGAAAGTAGAAAGGAAAAAATAATTACTTAGTCGTAGAGTAAAACTCATACTGATAACGTGTTATGAAAATAAGGATTAGGATTTGAGAGAAAGAGAAGAGAGAATAGGAAAAATGATAGATAATTATATTATTGATTGTGTACATTAGAAAATATGAAAGGAATTATTTATAGCCAAAAGTCCAACTCTTAGCGAAGAGTCGAACACCTCACTAGAACATCCAAAATAAATATATTTATAACAAATACTACAATAATTTTCCATCTTAAATGATTGTTTTGGCATTTCATCTATTATAATAATTTATTTCTATTAGGTATGATTTACGTAGTATGAATTATGTTTTACTTTTTTACCTACCATCCATTACTCCTGAAAAATCCATCTTAATTGATTTTTCTTGTTCAATAATAAATCATTTAATTTCTTCTCATTTAATTAGTTATATATATATATACCATAAATTTATTGCCTTAAGTCAATTTGTTTATAGTAAAATGTTAACTAATTAAAATATTCTATTTAATTTGAATAATTTAATATTATATACAAATAAAGAATTGTACATTATTACGAACTTATTTATTTAATAATAAAAATTATAATTATGATTTAAAAACTTTTTAATTGAAGACAGGTTTTAACAAAAATAGTCTTGAAAAATTATATATTTGGATTATATATAACCCTAAAATTTCAAATATTGATATAAAATTATTTGATACTCTTTCGATATGCATTTAAATTAACATAATATATACTTCTTTAATATATGCAAAAAAAATTATTTAATGAGATAAACTGCAAAAATTGTACTAAAAAATTTATATCATTGACAAAATAATCCTGAAAAATAGAATAAATAAGTACTTGAAAGAATAAAAGATATGAAAAAAAATAAAAATAATCTTATTTTATAAATAAAAAACAAATTTTTTATTTGGCAAACAACTTATGAATTTGATCTGAATTTTTATGGGAATATTAGCATAAATATTCAAAAGGTGAATGCAAAAAATTAGAGCAAAATCCAATCACTGGAACTTTTTTTTTTATTTTTTTAAATTTTTTATTATTCACCAAAAAAAACACAAAAGAATCTTTTGGGATGAAATCACTAAAATTTTAAGATGAAAATGTATTTTTTTTAATTATGATTGTAAGAAATTATATCAAAATTTAATATCAATTTTTTTTTTTTTGAAATTATATATCTAATATCTATTTTTTTTTATCATATCATTGAATCTCTTAAATTTTATCTGTCATTTATATCTTATGAAATTATTTTGTCATCAATAATATAATATACATTTTCGGTTATTATTTTAATAGTTTGTTGTTATTTTATGGATACTCTTAGGGATATATAGCTGTTTACAAGAAACTAATTAACGTTAGTGGTTAGTAGTTCTAACAAGTGACTATAAAAGGAAAGACTATGTAGATGACTAAACTTATAACGAAGGGAAAACTATGAAAGTTGCCACTTGCCAGCAGCACAAAATTAGGCCCTATGGCCAACCAATCATGCACGAGGTTCAGATAAATGTAGATATATAAATGGATAGGGCTGCATGAACTTTCTTCAAATTAAATTGTATACGTGCATTGCTTAAACTAACGACAAGTGTGTTTATATTATGATATGATGTTTATCAATTTTAAAATCCAATCCAGATTTAGCTTATAATTTGGTAGTCGTTTTGCGACCTTTGTCCCCCTTCAGATTCAAGCCAAGCTGGCTTCTATTGTACACATAATAAAGATATAGAGCATCACGACATATACATAGCTTTCCCTAACCCACTTCATGTTTAACCCAACCGACGCCGAAATTATTAACTTATCACTAAATTACTCCTCTCATAGATCAAACATCTATTATTTGATGAGTTAATAGTTAAATTAATTCTTAAAAGATAAGTTATTTTTTAAATGGAGACTACTTCAATAAAGATATTAAAAATATCTTTTTTTTAAAGACGTTTACACGTGTCATAATATTACTGGATATTTTTATTAAATCGATTAATAATTTATTTTTTAATAAATCAGAATAAAATCGGTTTATTATAACAACAATAATAAATCCAATTATCCACACTATAATTATTAGACCCAATTTATCCAATCAATTTACACAATCTAAATTGAGTCATGTTTAAATTTTTTTATAAAAAGATAAATATATTCCTGATTTTTGTTTTAAAAAAAAAAACCATAATCCAGTGGGTTATGTAAATTGATTGGTTCGATCAGATCTGATAATATTGGGTTTATTGTTATTATTATAAAAAAATCGGTTTTATTTTAGTTTGTTAAGAAATTTAAAAATAACCGGTTCATTAATACGTCCAATAATAATACGACACATGAGTGTTTTTACAAAAAGACGTTTTACGCGTCTTTATGGGAGCATCCCCTTTTTTAAATTTGTCTCTGAAAATTTTTTTCAATCAAATTAGTTCTTCAAAGATTACGAATTAATCATATCTGTCAGTTATTTCACACACAATTTTTTATAACAATTGATGATGTGAAATATTAACTAATAGCATACATGACACATAACATGTTCAATTAGATATTGACTAAATATGTTTACGAAAATCTATCAATTTAGTTAATAGGTCATATTAGGAATAAGATTTTTGTGATATGAAAAATGACTAAATTAATAAATTTTCATAAATATATTTGTTCAATATCTAATTAGACATATCAAATATTATATATATTATCAATTAACATTTTACAACATCCATCTTTAAAGAAAATTGTTAATAGAGTGACTGGAGGACAAATATGATTAATTCGCAATCTTTGAATGACCAATTTGATTGAAAAAAATTTTTCAGAATTTAATTTGAAAAATGTCTTATCTTTCAATGACTAATTTGACTATTAATCCATTATTTAATAAAAAACATAAGTATAATTATACAAAAAAAATTATCATTTATTTTAGTTATCCACACTGTAAACGAGATAAGTAATGTGATGTTTTTCGATAAAAACGCTCATAAATACTTATTTCCGTAATTAATATATTTATTTTATTTATTAAAAAAAATCCATTTATTAACCAATCTTATAGAGTAAGGTGATATGATAGAAATTAGAAAATACATCAATTATAGAAATAATCAAAGAAGTAATTGTAATTCGTTATTGTTAATTGTTTTAAATTCTCATTAAAACTTTATAATTCTTTATCTATACAATTTTTTTCATATAATCAAATTAAAATTCTTCTATTTAAATTGATGATATCTTTCTGTATTAGCACAAGGTTATATTAGTGCTTAATTAGAATATAAAACTCTCACTAAAGAAGCTTTTAATATCTACTTAACACATTATCTTGATGCATAAATTTGTATATTTTAAAAGTGTAAAATAGTAGATATATAAATGAAATATATTTTGTAATTTAAAATATACAAATAATGATATTGCACGTGTATAGTTATTGTATGAAGAGACACTTTCTGGAACCAATGTGTCCTGAGAGATGCCGGTGAGAAATGTGACGGATCCTCTTGCACACTTTAAACAATCCTGTTATACAACATTTTTCAAGTGATGACTCAAACAGAGACAAGCTAGCATTATATATATATATATATTGTGAGATTATATAATTACTAAGAAAGTATTTGTTTTCCAATATTAAAATTGGATTTAAAAGATTTAGTATTGCGCTTGATGGTTATAAATTAGAATTAAAATTTCGCTTTTTTCGGTATTTTTAAAAAATAGAGATACAATAAAAGTTAAAATTTTTTAAAACAAAAACTGAAATTTTAGTAATATTTTTTAATAAATAAAAATATTTTAATAAATATTATTTTATATTTATATTTATTTTAAAAATAGGACGAGCTTCAGTGTTTTCAAATATTACAAGTTTACTATTCGTAATAGTCGAAGAGAATAGAGTATTTGTTATTACTGCCAAACTAAGAAATTAAGAGGTTTTATTGTATTTTAAGTAATTATCATCATCAACTTATTGGTAACTATATGTATGTGTAGGAAAAATATTTTTTGAAACTATCGATTAATTGGTACCTTGAAACAGATGTAATATTCAAATTCTTTTCATCTTCTACGTGTATTTTCCGCAACACACCAATAACTTGTAACAATGAGTTTTTCCCAAAGCCCAAAGGTTTGAGAGTGGTGGCGTTCATTAGTGAAAAGAGAGAAAAAGAAGTTAGGTTATATCAATTGAGACATTCAAAATCCAAGGAGATGTCACAATCTTCAGGTCGAGTACAAACACACATGTGCAACCTAAAGTGTAGCGAGATATATCATCCATTAATTCTCTTCATTCAAAAGAATATAAGCTAAGCTAATTAAGTAGCATAGTGACACATAATATACACAAAATCAATCGATGCTATCTGATCCTTTGGCTTCAAATTCAATTATATCTGGACCACACTAGAACATGGCTTAGCTCACAGAGGACCCCATAATAATAATAATAATAATAATAATAATAATAATAATAATAATAATAATAATAATAATAATAATAATAATAATAATACGGAAAGGTTTCTGATGGGGCCATTTTATCATAATTCTGTCCATGCATGGACCCTCCTCACAGGGAGTAAGTAGACCGTCTTGATGCATATAGCTTGGATTAGACCGTACAACTAATTAATTATATCATAGCCATCATCACCATACAATAATGTATTATTATATAGTGGTGATCCTTGCAAAAAGGAATAAAATTAAATTGTGTTTATTATGAACGTCTAACATATATATAATGGAAATTAAGAGTTTAATAGAACTGAAAAGACGCGCCTTCCTCCTCCAAGCCGCTCCCTCCGCGCCGGAAACACTCATCGGCTAATTTCAAATATGCATACAAATTGAAGAAAGAAAAGAAGATCGAGCGAGAAAGGTTGTGAGTCACGCACCTATTACACCGAAGAAGAAATGCGTAGTATTCACCATGATGATGAAGAAGTTGTTTCTTCAATCCCTTTCCTTAATTTGAATTGAATTGAAGTGTATTTTTCGTACTCTATAATGTATTTATGTCTAATGTAAGGTGGGATAAAGTTAGACAACTCCATATTAAAAAAGATCCACGGGTTTAAAACTGGAAAGCATATCTCCGATTGGAGAATGAATCATCCACAATTTTTGTGGATAATTTATTAGACAATGTTTCGAAAAATGAATTATTTCATATGTTCAAGTGGATAGGAAGGATAAATGACATCTATTTGGCACGTAAGGAGAAATATGACCGGATCCATCTGTTTACTTTCATCTGGTGTACTACAAAATGAGGGGCATTAAATACCATCAAGAAGATGAATGGAATGCAATTAAAGAGTAAAGAAATCTTTGTGGGTAAGACTAAGTATAGGAGGAAGATTGATGTCTCGAAAAAAATCACTACACACGATGAAGATTCCAAAGAATCTCCTGATAGAAAACAGAAAAAAATTAAAAAAAAAACGGATATTGAGATGAACGAGAAAGGGAGAGTTGTCTTAGAATACCATGGAAGTGAAGAACTAGAAGCTCAGAGAACCGTTGGAATTGGAATGGGATGCGGTGGTAATGATGCCACAGGGGCTATGAGAGGCAGAGCATGACAAGGATAGAAAGGTAATTGCCATTGAGAATTTAGATGAGTGCCATGAGGTTTTTTTGAAAAAACGAATGGATAATCCTTGGGTGTATCTGTCAGTTATGGTGAGTGCGGAATCTATGGGATCTCAAACAATCAGTAACAAAGCAATCTCTGAAAGAACAGAGACTTGGAAATATGGGGATAAATGGAAAGAAGGGGTTGAGTTGGCGTTGAACAAAAGTTCAATTGGGACTGGGTTGAAGCATATAAGGCCCAATATGTTAGTGGGATGTGGCGGCGAAGTGGCTGTGTGGTGCGACGGAGAGTACGTCACTGTGCGTTTTAAAAGAGTCTCCTTGCTAGCTACTGCAGGCGACGGTGAAGAGAGGGGCGTGGCTGGTCATGGAGTTCGCGAAGGGGTTGATGCCATGGTGAATAGCGCTGACGAGGCGGATCTGGGAGTAGCGCGGAAGTCAGCTGGTGGTGGCGGAGGTGATAATGTCCGTGCTGAGTTTGATGGCGTGGAGGGTAGGGAGGAGCGTTAAGCCCCTGATGCACATGATGAGCAGAATCAAGCAGGAAAGGAGATTAGCAGAGGTGCAGAGAATTGTTCGAATAGCACATCGGAGGAAAACATTCCACCAAGTGTAGTTAATGAGATCCACGCTAGTTTGGACGGGAGTGGTAAGCAGAATGTTGGCATACGTCTGATGAGGGGAAATGTAGTGCAGGATTTAGATTTAGGGATGAGAATACGGTGGTAGAGAAAACTGGGTTGGAGGATGAAGGGGCTGTAAGAAACTTGGAAGATTCGGGGACTCAGAGTAGGATGTAGACGATAAAACTAATCAAGATGAGCACAGAGAAAGTTGGGATAAAAATATGGCTAAAAATAGGGTTGCTTGGGATCTGGCGATCGAATTAGGAGCTGTTTTATATGACGAGGATGAGGACATTATGACTATTCTTCAAGCTCAGAATGAAGTATTGGCACAAAAAATAATGCAAGCTAAACAAAAAGAGAAAGCAAGAAGGAGTCGCCCCAAAAACCAGAATAAGGTGTCTAATAAAGTTTTTAAATGATTTTTAGTTCGTGGAATATAGGGGTTTAGGGGGTGTTGGAAAGTGAAAAATGGTAAAAAATTTAAGCGTAAAAATAAAATATGTTAGAATTGATAGAGATAAAGAAGGAGGTGATTACTAAGTTTGATGTAGTGCAATTTTGGGGTAATGATTTGGTGGGTTTGGAATTTGTGGGATCGGAAGGTGCTTTTGGAGGCTTATTAATAATGGGGGATGATATAATGTTTAGGTTGAGTAATTGTCACAAAGAGGAGAGATGGTTGGGTATAGAAGGAAAATTGACAAACAGTAATTTTCATTTGTGCGGTTTGCTTAGTGTATGGTGTGTATACAAGGGAAGAGAAGCTTGCTGTGTGAGAAGAGTTGAGTTTTTTTTATCGAGAATATGTCAAGTTCCTCTTTGCTACATGGGTGTCTTTAATGAGGTTGTGCAGTTAGAAGAAAGGAAAGATGCTAGTGTGTTAAGAGCAATATGGAACTGGTGGATATAGAGCTGAATGACCGTAAGTTTACGTGGTTCAGGAGTCAATCGTGTAGTCGATTTGATAGAATGTTGGTGAGTTTAGTTTTATTGTTATCATTTGGAGCACTTGGGTAAAAAGGAATGACAAAATCTTCAGGAATCAAGAAACGGGTGTTGCAGGAGTAGTCAAAAGGTCGATTAGGAGTTACAAAGAGTGGAGTGATAATTGATCTTTTGGATTGTTGATGGCTTTTGCCGAAAATGATTAGGAATTTGTTTATTTTTTCTGTTTAGTACTTTTCCGTTGATGCTTCACCTTGTTGTGTTGAGCTTTTTGTTTCAAAAAAAAGAGTTTAATATATCGGGGTAAGAATCACATCAAAATTTAAGATTAATTAGTTAATTATTAGCAAAATATATATTTATAGTTTGGCTATCAAAATATATATCTTGGCTGACACTACAGCAAAGGCGGAGGATAGCGGCAAAAAATTATCGACCGTTAATCTAACCGCCGCAGCTAACGGCGATATCAACCATTGTCATTCTGCTGCCGCAACTTCTACTTGAATAGCGGCCACTGCATGAAGAACCGTCGGTAATCAAGCTCTTTATCCTAATTAACTCAGTTATTCAATCTTATTTTATCTAATAACCAACAATTTTTCCCACAGCTGCAGCTCCAAAAACCCGCGAAAACGTATTAGAAGCACGCAAAACCCTAAAGCCGCTTCTCCACCGTGTGCAATTGCTACCCATCCATCATCCTCTCTCTAGCGTTGACCATTCGTGCCTCCTCCACAGTGCGTGAAACTCCTGCTCCATATTCTACGGTGTGCGAGAAATCCTTAAAGTCTGCTCTACTCTTCGCGTCTATGTGGTTGTGGAATAGCACGGCTGCCATCCATCCTTATCTCCCCAGCGTCGACATGTCACCTCTCCTCCACAATCTGTGAAACCCTTGCTTCCTCCTCCACGGTGCGCGAAATCCCTAATCTCTTCACTTACTATCTTCACATTCTCTTCAAAGCCCTCGCTTGAGTAAGGTCTCAGCTCTCGCAGCCCTTGCCTCTTGCAGCTTTTGCCGTCGTTGGGCTACTCATCGCTTCACGTCGCCGTCTCAATCCTTTACGAGATGCTTGTCGCCTCGCCTCAAACAGGAGCGCTCGCGGCTTCGATTTCCCACCATGATGACTCTCAAATTTCCCCGGCCAGTGGTGATAGTGTCGGTGCAACTTCACACCTGTCCGTCCACCGCACATTGAACCAAAGCCTGCTCCACAGACGAGCACAAATAGTGTCCAAAACTTGGAGCTAGGCCACAAAAACTTGGACGCTAATGAAAATGAGGTAGATTCTCTTGATTAAGAAGTTAATGACCTCTTTGTTGCTTCTGGAGCTCAAAGTCTCAAATGACGCAAGACTACAGAATTTTGGACGGTTAACATCATCGGTAACATATACATAATTTTTTCTTGTTCAACATGATTTAGACTCTATGTTATATATTAATTTTCTTGCATGTTTTCCACAACGAAAATGTATATAAGGTTATTCTATTCTATATAGATTCTGACAGCACAATCAAGCAGGCAAAATTAAGTGTGAAGGAGGCTATGGAACGGCCTAACGGTAGAAGGATCATACTCAAGTTAAACAACAAAATGCAACCAATTGGAGACAAAGCTAGACTGTTGAATGGCGTTCTTGGTCTGCTAGGAACTGACTATGAAAATTTCCTATCTGTGAGAAAAGTTGGCATAAGATTACCACTAAGGACAAGGTTTATAACGAATGTGTAAAGGTAAAAAGTTATAGCGTTGTTGAATTAAATCTACTTTATTTGACCATTATTAACAAATTGTATTATTTATACAGCAAATTTTTCACTTTGATGAAGATAGTGAAGGAACTATTAAGAAAAATATTTTGAAAAGTATGGCGAAGTCCTGGAAGGATACAAGACTGAGGTTGTATGATGATTATTAAGACCCAACATCTGCGACTGAACAAAATATTGAGAATTGCTCGCCGAGAATCGATCAAGATCATTGGAGATGGTTCCTTGACTATCCAGTAAACCTGAGACGCAGGTAATCTAGTATATCATTTGTAACAAAACAATACTAATTATCTTGCACTGAGTCTTTTTAAATCAGTTTCTAATCGCCCTTTATCTCTGATGGACCAATAGAAGAAGTGTAGAAAAAATGCGATGAATCAATCAAAACAACTATATACCCACACTGGCGGTTCGAAAATCTTGGCAAGGCGGAGGGAAAAAGAGAAACTTTACTTTTCTTTTTCACTCTTTGGACAATCTCTATGTATACATTCTCCTTAATTGTGTGGAATACGGTAATGGCATAAACTTTATTGTTACAGTCGGAATAACAAGAGAAGAGAGTCGGTATAGGAGAGTTATAAATCACAGTGCAAGAAAAGGCTCCTATATCAATGATGAAGCAAGAGCAATTGGTGTAGTACTACATATTATAATTGATTGATAAAATTATGATTTCACATAGGTTAATTATTTAATTTATTATGTTTTACTCCATTATTTTTTGAAATAGATCCCTTTATTAGTATCAGAGTATAAGTTGTTGACTCATTAATATACTTATAGACTTGTAGTGGTTGAATGTTATTTTACTGTGATGAAAGTCATACAGTTAATCATCATGTTTGGCGTGTTTTTGACATGATATAGACCAATCAACAAAATGATTGTATTTGCTGATTTATGTTTGTAGAAAAGACTTGAGGAGATTGAGCAATAGGATGAGTCTTCTAGAGTGTTGTCTCAAAATGATTTCATTGCTCAAGTTCTCGAAAAAGAGAAACCGAGTAGAGTGCGTGGTGTGGGTTTCGGATCGACTCCAAGTCAACTCTTCGGTCCAAATTTGCATCCGCCAAACAACGGAGTCTAAGTAGAGGAGACCCAGAGGAAGCTGCTTGAACTACAGACAGAGTTGGAAGCCAAGAAGTTGAAAAGGAAGGCGATGGAGGATGAAGCAGCAGTAGAGAAGAAAAAGAGGCAGCTAATAGAGAGTGGTCTGAGATATCTATTTCAATGGTAGGGTGAGGAGCTGCCACCAGACATCGCTGCAGGAATGAGTTCTGTGGAATGATAGAGTGAAAAATAGTATATTAGGATTGGACTTGTTTTGATTTGAAGCAAACATTTTTTTTGAATTTGAGTATGCAGCTCTTTGCAAGATATTTGTCTTATTGATATTTTATAAATATATTATTTTGTTTTGTAGATATTTTTTTGTTTTTGCCACAAGTTTAGATTCTAGGACTGAAAATATTAACACTTAAAATATTAAAAAATCCAAAAAGCACAAAAAATATATTTATAATATTTTAAAAAAAATATACAATTTTTAAAGAAAAACCCAAAAAATTTTTTAAACTTTTTCTTAATTTAGCGGCGGTTTTAAACCGCCGAAAAGGATTTTAAATTTTGAAAAATCCATCCTAGATTGTGGCTGTAACACCCTACCACACAGAATCTTATGCTTAAGTCATAAGACAGAAGTGATGAGGTATTACGACATCTAAAAGTAAAATTATATATAAATATAATTGAAAGGAAGATTTTATCTAGGAGCCTTGAAGAAAAGTTAAAGCAAAATCGTTAAATTGAAGAGACTCACGTCAACGTTAGCAGTAAACGTAAACCGAGAAGGATAAAGATAAACTAAGCATATATATATATATATACACAAGAGAGTTCCAAAATACAGATAACAAAGTTCATGACTCGGCTCGCGAAGATAAATCGGCCAGAGCATATAGGCATATATACAAATATGCAAGAGAACCCAAAATAAGCCCAAAATACAATTTACAGAACCTATTTCTCCAAATTAACCTCTAATAGGGATAAAACATCATATAAATAAGTGGTGGAGATAATAAGTATCTACATAAAAACACAATAGCCAAAAATAAAGTCCCAAAATACAAAAGATCTTCGTTGTAAGAAGCTTTCAGCATGCCTCAGCGAGGTGCCTCACGTCTTGCATCTGAAAATAAAAAAATATGTATGGGGTGAGAACCAGAGGTTCTCAGCATGGTAACAGTGCCCACATCTCTAACATATAATGTCCCAGAAAAGCTGAAGACGATCCTAGAATTTTCGACAAATAATTTAATCTTATAAAATATAACTAAACCAAAAATAGACTAGACAACTAACTAAGGATCTTCATTCTATCTAATACTCCCCTTTCCAACTCCTCCGAACCTCCCAACTGCCAACTGGAGTCATTTATTTCAAACACAATTATTACATGTAAAGAAATCACAATTAGGATTCAGATACAGCAGATAAACAGGTAGCAAGTAGTTTATGCAATCAGTTAGGCATTCCAAATAAAACACACCAAACAAACATATAGATGCATATGATGCATGCCTGTCCTATGGTTGATGAGTCTCATCTGTCGGTTATATAGCCAGCCCGACAAGTCCTGGTAGCTAACCATTGGACTGTCCCTCTGTTGTGCATCCCCAAATCTCAATTAATAAACATTTATAATCATATAATACACATCGGTGTATATCCACGGGGGCGAGCTCACTAGAAAGGTCTAAGTGTCCGCCCACACTTACGACATAGGACCAGCAGAGTATCGAGTCTCAACCTGGAGCACGTGGTGGCAAGCCACTGCTTTCACCCAAGAAAACTCGTATCTTAGATATTTGGAAGTGCAACAATCACATAATCAATCAATAATCATATATTCATAATCAGCCATAATTCATTATCAATATAGCCATCCGACTCATAATATAAACAGCACTTCTGCCATCATCATCAGCAAACTCATATAATCATTATTAGCCATGATTCATCATTAGTTCACCTCTTTCTTCATCAACAAGTTACCTTCCTACAGCTCTAATTATACTTCATTACCCACAATCCACCTACCAGGCTTTAAACAAGAGTAAAAAGGGTTTTGAAAGCTGGAGGAATGCATTTAAAATAAAAAAATTGAAGTTGAGAAAAATAGGCGGCTCGCGTACACAACCCCTTGCTCATGTACGCGAGGAGCACAACCTGTAGCGTATGCTTTCATTATGTCACCTTTCGCGTACGCACCCCTGTCAAAACTGGACCTCTTGCGTACGCGTCACTGGTTCGCGTACGCGAGCTCCTCAACCCGAGAGCATTGCTCGCGTCGCGTGCCATGTGGTCGCGTACACAACCAAAGAAAAGCGCATGTCCACGTACGCGACACACATCTCGCGTATGCGAGCCCTCTAGACAGTGTCCAATGGCCGCATCGCGTGCATTCCTCGTGTACGCATGCATAGCAGAAGTTCAAAAAGCTGCTATGTCAAGAATCTCTGTTTTATACACCAAACTTTGATCGCAAATAACTTTCTCATTTTAAAACTTTTTTCTCTGTTCTTCAAATGGTGTAAACCTCTCGGACCAAAGTTTCTTTCTAGACAAATTTGATAAAAATCAGAGGTCCGGAGGCCAAGTTATGCTCTGCCAAATTTGGTCAAAATCATAGTTTTTATTAAACTTTACAAACCTCCACTTTCAAAAACATACCAATTCCAAACCTTTTAAAAAACCAACCCAAACCTTACCATATCAGCATCAAACACTCCCAACTCATATTTTCAACCTCCTCATTCATCCCTCAACCTACCAATTTTCCACTTTCATCAATCTCAATTCAATATTTCAAGTTCCAACAATACTCAAATTCATCAACCATTATGCATACCAATCAATATCATATACAAATTACATACATCATCAACAAGAGCATCAATCACAACCTCCAAAACCATTAACCACATACAATACAATCCATCTCAACCAATCAACAACATCAACAATTCAATTCCTATCTTAGAGTTACCAGCCTAAATTTTCACAATACATTATATTTTAGATATGAGAAACCGAAACCATACCTTGGTCGATTCCCCAATAAACCCGGAACACCTCAAGTGTTCCCCGCACCCCAAGCTATCAACTTCAGCCCCTCACCAACGGACCTAGCTTCCAAAATTGATCTCAAGCTTTCATTTTCGCAATTAAGTTCCAATTTCACAAATTCGTCCTCCAATTTGATATTACACCAACAATATTCAATATAATCCACATATATCACTATAATTAGTTTCCAAACTCAAAATCTCAACAAATCCACAAGAGGGTTAGGGTTCTTACCTTGCCCACAGCTCAAGTGAGCCAAACCCAACAAAATCCGCAAGCTAATTCAAACCTAAATACCAAAATTAAACAATTTTCAACATAATTGCTCATCAAATTCGAAAATAGGAAGGAGAAAATTGAGGAAAAAAATGTGAATTTATTACCTAATAAAGTACTGGCTTTGTAGAGCTCGATGCGCTGGTCGCGTGGCCGCAAACAGTACGGCAATCGAAACTCCGGATCAATAGTTATCTTGATTTAAAATCAAGCTAGGTTTTTTGGAAACCTCCTTCCTCCTCCCCTTCTTGGTGTAGCGTGAATATCATAAGAAGGGAGGAAGAAGATGCTGAGTGTTTTATTTTAATGAGTCTTGGGTTGGGCTTTGGGCCCAATCTTGGGTCAAATTCTTTAAAATTAATGTCGAATTCTTGTTTTAATTAATTCTATCACATTAAACTATAAAATCTAATTTTCTAATTTTCTTGAATAAATATTAATTTATGATTTAATTATTTATTAATATCGGATTTTACAGTGGCGGTTTGTAACCGCTAGTAAACATGCTCCAAACCCACAGTTGCATATTGCGGCGGTTTTAAAACCGTCGCAAAACAGCCGTAAATTTCAAAAAACCATTTTAAATAGTGGCAGTTTGTAACCGCCAGTAAACATGTGCGAAATCGTGACACTTACATATTGCGACAGTGTATTAATTGGATGCTACAAAATACTGATTTAGCGGTGATTATACTAGCAGTTGCTGGAAACCGCCGCCAAATAAACTCCTGACGCCCATATAACAAGGCGGGTCATTAGCCGCCGGTATATGATTTTGCGGCGATTTAAAACCACCGCTAATTATGCAAAAACCGCCGCCATATCCTGTGTCCTCTTGTAGTGGGAAATAGATAACCCTAGTCTCGCTTCTGGAATATTGATATTCTCTTTGGAAATAGGATCGCTTGTTGCAATTCTTAGTCGAGTTTTGTTTCAAACTCAAGGGTAGTAATGGCTCCTTGAAACAAAAAAGGTTGAGTAAGGAAGAAAATCTTAGTTTCCTAGAGACCAAATCGTTATATCTCAAAAGTTCAATAATCACATGCTCAAGATATGATTAAAAAAAATTCATCTAATAATTAGCTGATATCAAAGTAATTTAAGCTACAATACATTAGTTGTAGAAACTGTAAATCAATTTGAAGAATAAGCTCAATATTAGAAGTTTTTTTTGCGATCATGGAAGAGTCACTTCCTCTCTTTCCAATCTAAATTCATATATTACTTCATAATATCACCAAACAATGTCCCTTCTTTCCTCTTGCCTCCTTCCCCCTTTCCCCTGTATGTGCTTCCTTATTTTATTGGTTTGCCTTTGTTTTTGGTTTTTAGTTTTCAATAATCCCTTGTATTTTTTTGTTAGGTTTCCATTATGCTTTTGTTAATCTTCAATAATCTCTTATGGTGTGTTTTTTTCTTTTTGTGATATTTTGTTTTCTCCTTTTTATAGTTGATGTAGTTACAATTCATATTTAAAGAGATACATTAGAAATAGTATTTTGTTCATTGAAATGTTTTCAGATAAGAGAATGACTCAAATTTGTGTATAAAAAATAAAAAAACATTTTACAATATTACAACGTTTTTTTTAGATTTAAAAACAAAAGAAATTAAATTTATATCTATTTTTATATGTTATGATTCTATGTCAGCAAATATTGGACACACTTTTTTATTTTAGTTAAATATAGTGAATATTTTTTTTTTAGACTTAAATATAATACATTTTGATTATCTGTAAGTGACGTGTGATAATTTTTTGAATGAAATGTTGTAAAAAATATATATATATATTTTTTGTTTTACCAACTACTCCCAATTTCGATAATTTTTTTAAATATTGGTTGACATTTGGTGTAATGTATCATTATGATACAACTATGTATTTTATTGGTATATTGGAGATATAAAGAATATATTTTTAGTGATTTGTAGAAAGCAACAAAAAGACAAAAAAGCACAGAAAATAGGGGGAGCAAATTGACGTATGATGGGGACGATTTCATATATGTTGGGGCAATTTATAAGGAAAAATAAAAAATTTAAATGTAAGCGGGTCATAATTAACAAATTAGGAAATACGAATTTGCATTTATTTTTTCTCCTCCTATACTTTTTGAGTTAGTTTGAAAGAATTTTATCATTTATTTTTTTCATTAATTTTTTTTTCAAAATAAAATTATTAAAGAACCAAAAAGGATACCATAAATTTAATATTTTTTATTTTTTCTTATAAATCGCCTCCACCATTCATGAAATTGCCCCACCATACGTTAATTCGTTTCCTCCATTTATGTTTTTCAAAAAAAAAAAATTCGCTTTTTGTAGTAATTGCTCTCTCCATTTTCTGCTTTTTTTTTTATCTTTTATCTTTTTTTTTTTATAAATCGCTGGCAACATTTTTTTTCATTCCTCCAATATACCAGTAAAACATACAATTGTATCATAATGACGTATTATACCAAATATCAAACAATATGAAAAAAAAAAAAAAAATTAGCCCTACAATTTTTAGAAAGCAATCCCACACCTTACGTCAATCCACTCATACCCCAATGTATGAATATGCAGAATTATATTGATGTGATTTTTCCTTTTTTTTTTTCTATTATATTGATGTGATTAATATAATTATTGGTTTCTTCAATTTAACGGTTATTATTACATATGTTTTTTTTTTTTTTTTTTTAACAATTTGCTCGGAGTTGATGTGAATGATGGTTAATTGCCGTTAAATTGATGCCTTTTGTTTAGAGATGATAATAGTTCACATTGGACACTATCATTGTCGGCCAATCCTTCTTTAACCCGTTTGTTAAGTGTTAATTTATACATACCTTAGCTATTTAGTGATAAATTATTGATGTTAGATTATTAAGATATTTATTTATATTGCTAAACTTTTTGTTCTATGTAAGATAGTTGCTTCTTACTATTTACCCAAAAAAATGTAAAAATCGAAAATGTACAAAATCGTGAAGTTGTATGTTGACGCACCAATCAAGTTTAATATTAGCTAGAGATTCTGGAGAACTTGTTTTTATGTATAGTTAATATCTAAAAATTATTAGATAATTTGTTATATACAAAAGTTTTTTTTTTTTTTTTTGTGTTTGTTTAAATTTTTGTATCGATTTTTTTATTTGTTTTATACTTAAATTTGTTTTTGGAGTCATCAAATATCAAATTTTATAACTTTCGAACACAAAAATTTTGATATTATGTCGTAATATTATTTCTTTTAAAATTTAAATTGATAAAAAATACCTAAATATAAATATATCTCCAACAAAAAATATTTTATATTTAATTAAATTATATATTTAATAATTTTTAATTATAAATTTCACCTAAAAACACCTACGTATAAACTTTTACCATTAAGATTACGAGCATATTTAATTATTCGGTTTCATATTCAATTGATTGTTTAAGAAAATGATATATCTTTATATTCTCGCGTATTTAATAAGAGAGACACCTATAGTAAAAATTGGTAGCGGTATTTTTTATTTTTATTTTTAAAAATTGGTAAAAATGTAATGCATGATTTGACTCGTGTAGGTTAAGACATAATATTAATTTTATCTACTGGTGCTCAATCCAACCCAATTGTTTATTCATTTATTCCTATGTTTTGCTTTTGTAAAAGCAAATTTTTAGCCGTATTTAAAAAGAAACTGAAAACAACAATGTATTGCTTATTATATGTATAATTGTATATGTAATATTTTAAATAAAATACACATTTACTAATAGTTGAATAAAAATATATTATATAATAATATTTTTAACAAAAGCAACAATTTAATTTGTTTTGAATTTCTTAATGAAATAATTTCATCATATGCAGTGGCGAAACTTAAAACAAAATTTTGGGAGGGCATATAGAAAATAATTGTCAAAATATTTTTGTTATGGACCTCATTTAAGATAAGCTCGTCTAATCTCATCTCTCTGGTTTGGGTGACATTGCCAAATTTAATGCCGTTTTTCAAGATCTCGTTCCAAAAAGTTAAGATTAAAGTCATCAGATGTAACTTTTTAAACTTTTGAAGGTTATATCTCACTTTCTTCGTGATTCATTAAAGTACAAGAACTATCTACATGCGTTGATATTATAAAAGTTATATGTTCTCCTTCTTAAATATTAGCCTTCCTCTTAAAAAATGTATCAATTCTTTGATTTTCATTATTATTTTATATAAAAATTGAATATATATCCTGTAAAATATGTAAAGAAGAAGTTAGAAAGACAAATATTAAAATTTATAATATTTATTGAATTTTTTTTTATCAAATTATACAAATACAATAATATTAATACTTATTGAATGTCCTATTTTTTTACCATATAAAAAATTAAATAAATAAAAAATATTTAATTTTTTATATTTGAACTTAAAGATAGAGAGAGTGTTGTTTATTAAACTTATTAGATACTTTAAGTCATAGTAAAGTATTTAAGTCAATTGAACTATTTTTTATCTTTTGAAAAAGTACTACTAAATTTTTTATAAAAAGTTTGGAGGGCATGGCCCCCCTTATCTGAACTAAGCTCCACCACTGATCATATGTAACATAATATAAAATAACAGTTAATTATTTTATATTTTATAGGTCGTAGTTAAAAATAATATTTTAATATTAATTTTTTTAATATTATAAAAATTTACTAAAATATATTTATTTAAAAACAAAAAACTTACGCTTCTAATTTTAAAAGTATTATAGATAAAAAATATTCATTTATTTAATATATTAATATATTCTATATTTATTAAAGTTCATCAATATTTGTTTAAATAATATTATTTAATTTTTATTTAATAAAATCTAATAATTTTTAAACTCATTTTGGACACATATTATATAAGGTATATATGTTGCCTTTAATTTGGTTATTTTACACTTTCCATTCTTCGCTGTAAACTCGAAATTGGGGCATTTGTATATGATCTTAAATAATCTTCCCTTGTATTTGCATTGCCTTTCATCTTATGCTTTTTAAGTGGATGATAGCGTTAAATATGTGCTTCTAAAATTAAAACATTCTTCTTAATGTGCATAGCATCTAATTAAACTGTGTCATATATATCATCAAATTAGTGACCCTACCAATAAATTAAACAATTTTCAAATTTTTTTCCTCACCCGATTTATATTTATTGTTTGTCTAATTGAATTAGGGCCGAAATTATTAGCTTATCCAAGCTTTTTCACTTCATTTAAGATTTTAGCCCCACTTTATTAATTGTAGTTTATATATATCCCAGAAATTTATGTGGGAATTAAAGGGGAAATCAAATTAATAATCTAATGTTGTGGATAACTGAAAAATAAAGGTTTTGATAAAATATGTATGGCTAACAAAAACCTTTACATTGGAACCATTCATCTTCAAACAATAAAAATTGTAATCAAGGTCAAATCTTCGTTATTATGAAAGCTTAGATTAAACAAAGAAATATCTTCCTGTCTAGGTAATGATGGGACTGGTTAAGTCCCATAATAATGTATTAAACCATTTGTGTAATTTATAATCAACAGGTTCCTTGAAGTTAATCCTAACTAGGCATCATTGTTGTGTCATTGAATCTTTGAAAAGAAATGAATGATAAGTGCCACTATTTGCCCCATTTTGTTATCTAAATCCATTATTTTCCTCCACAGAAATGACAGGCAATTAACAATAAATATATATCAACCATCACTTGATAATGGGATTAATTAGAAATTGGGGTATAATCTATTTTTCATTTTTTGACGTAGATATTGTGCCATTTTAGTGTCAAAAATAGTTATTTGCATTTTAATACTACCTTTTTTTTTTTGAAAGAAAAGAGCTTAACACATTAAAGTGGAGCAAATAGCATCAAACAACATAAAAAAAAGGCATCTAACAAAACCTCCTAAACCCAAAAGACAAAATCCCCACGTCATCTCCGGCATAGCCATCAACAACCCTAAGGATTACACATCTCCACTCATCGCAGTTAAGGATGGTCATTGTGATGATGTCTTCTACGCCTTTACTTTCATTCTGAAATACCGTCCTATTTCGCTCCATCCAAATGTGCCAAATGACCGCACAGAAACACCTCAACCGCTGCCTTCGATCCTCTTTCCTTTGCGGCTCATCTGTCCAACTTAGGAAATGATCCTTCACTAACTCCGGAAAAGCCCATCGCTGTCCAAACACAGATAGCCATACACTTCACACCTGCCAAGTAAAATCACAACCAAGAAACAAGTGATGGACCTGCTCAACATCCTTATTACATAAAACACAGCTCTTATCATCCTGGCTAATAATTCCGATCCGACTCAGCCGTTCCTTAGTATTCACCCTGCCTACCAGGACAAACCAAGCAAACAGCTCCACTCTTGGTGGAACCAGCCCTTTCCAGATGGTCTTTGTGAAACTGTAATTGGTTACATCCTCTGCAAGCATTCCTTCTTGTAGCACCTGCACAAACGAGTTAGTCGAGAAAATACCAAGTCTATCATATTTCCACACAACTTTATCCTCCCTATTATTCGCTAGCCTAGCTGATTCAGAAGGTCTAACTCCTACTGAATAAATATGTAATGAATAAATATGTTATTCATAAATATCATATTTTCTCAAAAAATAATTATAAAAATAAATATATTATTTTAAATAGGTAAAGTATCAAAAGAGAATAAAAATCAAATTTTTACATTTGCTACAAAATCAAAATTATATCATCTATATTATTACATTATAGGGTTACCACTAGCATATATATGAATAGCCACCAATTCATCACAATTTATAAAAGTTGAATGAATACAAAGATTGTGAATATATCAACTACTTGATCAAACGAACTGATATGCATCATATGAAGTTTGTGTGTTGATTAACACATTATACATACAAATTAAAATGAAGATCTAACTCGAAATGTTTGATCCAGATATGAAGAATAGGATTTCACATAGTAGACAAAACAACAGTAATATTGTCATAATAATGTGTAATTCTTTGAAGTAGATTCTAAATTCAAAGAGGAACGTTAAATGAATAATATTTTTTTATCAATATTAACTAACATTTTGGCAATATTTTATTTATATATTATTAGAATGATGGTTTAGAATTTATGATTTTGACTGTAGCAAAAAAATAATAAATTTTAGGGTAAAGTATTAAATTGGTTCATTATATTTGAGCCTAATTCTGTTTTGGTCTCTAAAGTTTAAAATGTTCTGTTTGAATAAAAAAAAATTTATTTACCTTCAATGTAGTCTTGCTGTAAAGTCAAAGTTAAATAATTAACAAAACTCAATTTTCAAATATGAAAAACTTATAACCAACCTCTTCGGTTGCCGAGAGGAGTTCCTATGGTGGAGGTGACGTTGGCCTTGTCCATATTTTTCGCGGAAAGCGAATGCTTGACGATGTTCTCTATATGCTTGAACCAAGGCTAGCGGCTCACAGAAATGCATCCACGGCTAATTTTGTACTTCTCGAGCTTGTACATCTTTTTCAAATTATCGACCTTGTTCTTGCACTGCTATCACATAGGACATTCCATTAATTATTTAATTTTGAACTCACGGTAAGACTACAATAAAGCTAAATAAAATTTTTTAGATTTAAATAAGACACTTTAAACTTTAAGGACTAAAACAGAATTAAATCCAAACATAGGGAACTAATTTAGTACTTTACCCTAAATTTTGCTAGTCATGTAACATTATTCAAATTCAAACTGCTAGAGTATAAATTAGAATCAATTTAAATCAATTAGTATCATAGTATATCTGTATATTAATTATAGGATTGTATGTTTTTATTGCTTTGAGTCTTCTAGCACCTATAAATACCCTTTGTACATTATACCTTTGGGACTCACTCTCAATATTACACCATCATTTCTCCAATTTAGTCTCTTGTTTCTAACATGGTATCAAGAGCATATGTCCTTTTTTTCATGAAAATTCGTTCATAGCCCCCTTATTTTTCTCTTCCGGCAGTGCTCTTTGCCCTCGTTTTCGATCTTTTTCCGATGCCTTGGTTTGTCATCGCTGCCACCAGCGTGTTCGTCTCATCGTCAAGATTCCAACGCCGCCAAACTTGCTGCTGCCTGGTGCCGCCGGACGCGTTCTCACGCGGCGCCTGAAGACTGGTGTCTGCATTAAGTTCTCCTCCCTCCAGACGCATCCATCGCCGTTGGATCCACGCCCAGGATCAACGCTCTGGATCACGCCACATGTCACGTCAGACACCTCCAAGGATCCGTGGTTTGACCCACGCCTTTGCCGACCTGCTCCGCGACCCACGTGCCACCTCCTCGCCGGGTCAGTGGTGATGCGTTCTCCTCCTCCTCTCACACGTCGCCACATGTCACCTTTCTTGCTGACGTGGCAGACAGTGGGACCTTCCCTAAGATTTTTTGTGAGATCTTTCCAATTCTGTCCTCCGTTTTCTCATTTTCGGCCCCGAATTTGCAGTTTTCTCTTCTCTCTTTAATATTTGTATCTGCTATTATGTAAAAATTAGATGTTTATGCTGTCATAGACAGAAAGGGTAAATTCTGTCGCAACTGTAACTATTATGGGCACTTTTTCTCAAATGGTCCTTCTGTTGAATATCACAAATGCCAACAGATCAGAAAGGTCACATTAGCTACAATTGTCCACAACTGTTCTGTCGTTACTGCAAGTTCTCGAGACATTTGATCACTACCTGTCCTACTCGCCCACAACGTCCTGATCACCTCAAGTATCCTTCTCATCCCAACTTCTCCAAGAATGTGTCTGCTTCTGCTGTTGCTGCTACTACTGAATCTACCACTTCTGCTCCTCTCAACCCATCTCCTGTCTCTCTATCTTCTATTACGTCTCTTCTTAAGCATCTTTTCTCCCTTTTTGGTAATACTCCTACTGCTTTTTTGACTCCTCCAGGTAATTCTATATGGTATTTTGATTTCGATTGCTTTAATCACATGTATCATTTGCGTTATCTCTTCTCGTCTTTGTCTACCACTACAAATGCACTTTCTGTCGATACTGCTAATGGTTCCCTCTTGTACGCGACATACAAGGGTTCTATTTCCCTGCTAACTCTTAATCTCCCCAATACTTATTATATTACCAACTTGAACTTTAATCTTATTTTTGTTGGTCAACTTGTTGATATCAATTTTGATGTCAATTTTTCTATTTCTAGTTGTTGTGTACAGGATCGTCAGACGGGACAAATAATCGGGACTGGATGTAAAGTCGGATGTTTGTTTAAACTCAAGAATCTTCATATTCCTCCTGTGACAAATCTCTATGTTCTTCTTCTCTATCTACCCCTCACTTGTGGCATCACCGTCTTGCCTACATCTCCTTAGGAAAATTGCGTCCTCTTGTGTCTCAAGGTGTCTTGGGTCAGGTTCATAATGAGTCTTTTGATTGCATTTCTTATCAAACTGCTAAACAACCTGCTTTATCTTTTCACAATAATTCATCTCTTACTTGCTCTCCTTTTGATCTTATCCACTCTGATGTTTGGGGCCCGGTTCCCACCGCTTCTATGGGAGGAGCGATACTTTGTCATTTTTATTGATGATTATTCACGCTTTACTTGGGTTTATTTGATGACTAATTGCCATGAGTTACCTCAGATTTATATTAACTTTGCCACTATGATTAAAACTCAATTTTCCAAGGTTATTAAGGTTTTTTGACGTGATAATGCTATCGAATACCGTGATTCCAAACTTTTAACCTTTTTTTGTAGAACAGGGTACTTTGTCTGAGTTTTCTTGCCCTGGCACGTCTCAACAGAATGGACGAGCTGAACGCAAACACTGTCACATTCTTGACTCTGTTCGTGCAATGCTTCCTTCTTCTTCGTGTCCTGAGCATACTTGGGGTGAAGCTGTTCTTATTGTTGTTCATGTTATCAATATTACTCAATCACCCTTTTTCACTAACTTCAATGTTGATCTTTCTCCTAGTGATGATTAATACAGGTTCTATCTCGAGTAAACTTCTACAGCCTCCTCCTTCCACTTGTTCTTCTAGGGTAAGAAATCCACCTCTTCATCTTCTTTATTATCATTATTTTTTTACCATTCTTTATCAACATGAATCTAGGACATCAGAGAAGCCTCCACAAACCTAAATTGACAACAAGCAATGCAGAAAGAAACTCAGGCACTTGAAAAAGCACACACTTGGAATTTAGTTGATCCTTCTTCTGATCAGGAAGTTGTGAGTAGTAGATGGGTATACAAGATCATGACTCACTTTGATGGTTCTATTGACCATTATAAGGCACGATTGGTTGCTCAAGGTTGTACACAAGAGTATGGTATTGACTATGAAGAGACTTTTGCTCTTGTTGCTCATTTCACATATGTTCGGACTCTCCTTGCCATTGTTGTGGTCAAATAATGGTCTCTCAGTCAGATGGACATGAAGAATGCATTTCTTAATAGGAATTTGAAAAAGAAGGTCTATATGAAACCACCTCTGGGTTATTCTTGTCCTTCTAGCAAAGTCTTTCTCCTTCGCAAGGCACTTTATGGTTTTAAGCAAACTCCTCATGAATGGTTTGACAAGTTCAGCACCACTATATGCAATCTCGATTTCTCTTGCAGTCCTCATGAGAATGCTCTCTTTATTCGTAAAGGTGAATGTGGAGTTGTTCTTCTGCTTTTGTATGTTGATGACATGATCATTACGGGAGATGATTTTGATGGTATCTCTGATCTCAAAGCCTCCCTTCACCATACTTTTGAGATGAAAGATCTTGGTTTTTATCAGTTATTTTCTTAGTCTTGAGGTGATATCCATAGATGATGGTATATATCTCTCTCAAGCTAAGTGTGCTTCAGATCTTCTTGCTCGCACCAGGATTACCGATAGTCGCACTGAAACTACTCCACTTGAGCCTAATGTTCAATTTACCCTTATGGATTGCACTGTTTTGGATAACCCTACTCTTTATCGACAGTTAGTTGGAGGTCTCATCTACTTGACTATCACCCGACCCGACATTGCCTATCCAGTTCATGTTCTTAGGCAGTTCTTGTCAGCTCCTCGTACTACTCACTATGCGGCAGTTCTTCGCATTCTTCGCTACATCAAAGGCACCCTATTTCATGGCCTTTACTTTTCTGTGCATTCATCTTTATCCCTTCAGGCGTATTCAGATGCTGATTGGGCTGGTGATCCCACTGATCGCCGTTTTACTACTGGTTATTGTTTGTTTCTTAGCGACGCTCTCATTTCTTGGCGAGCTAAAGCAACCGTCGTTCATTGCTCGATCAAGCACAGAAGCTGAATACCGTGCTCTTGCTGACACCACTGCTGAGGTTGTCTCGATTCGTTGGCTTTTCACAGACTTAGGTGCTCTTCAGTCATCCCAACAGATATTTTTTGTGACAATGGCAGTGCTATTCAGATTACGCATAATGATGTATTTCATGAGTGCACTAAACACATTGAGATTGATTGTCATTTTATCCGGCAACATCTCCTTATTGATGCTGTTTGTCTCATCGCTATTGGAACTCTGGATTAGACTGCTGATATCTTCACGAAGACTTATCATCCTACTCGTTTCCGGACTCTAGTATCCAGACTGTTGGTATCCTTAGCTCCACTTGAGTTTGAGGGCGGATGTTAGAGTATAAATTAGAATCAATTTAGATCGATTAGTATCATAGCATATCTATATATTAATTGTAGGATTGTATGTTTTTATTGCTTTGATTCTTCTAGCACCTATAAATATCATTGTACATTGTACCTTTGGAATTCACTCTCAATAATACACTATTGTTTCTCCAATTTAGTCTCTTGTTTCTAACATAAACAACTATTTCATTCTCTTCTAAAGTGGGAAGAGATTTCTAAGAGATGAACACGAAGAAGAGATTTTGTACACTTAAATAGTTTTGTAGCAGCATTTTGTTTTTTAGGATTTTCAAAGTCTTATATACATTGAAAGTTTGAGACTTGTCAAAGTGGATAGAACTTTTTGTAACTTGTAGTTGCTTTATGGGGGAAGTTCTACGGTGCTGACCCTGGTTATCAGCATGGTATATTACTATGCTTTTAAGGTGTGTCATAGTAAGAAGGTGACGCGTGAAAGGTGGCTGCTGGTACGTGGGTTACGGTTAGGTGTTGAGCGTTTGAGTGAGCTGAGTTTCTGTTTTTCATTTCAATGAGAATGTTTATTTAATTGCTAATGACGTTGTTAAAGAAGTTGGGGTCGACTATTTAGTATAAAAAAATAAAAAATACAAAAAGCATCCTAAAAATTACTCCTCTTCTAGAGGCTTTATTTTACACACATTCCCTCTCTAGTTTTGTACTTCCAATGGTCCATTTTAAATTTCTACTTCTAATAAAATTTTTTCCACCACAATATATGATGATATATGCTTAACTATTTTAAATATTTTCAATCCTATTCTCAAAATATTTATTTCAATAAATGCTAATGTCAAAAAATTTCCACCGTAGTTTGTCTTCATATGGCTTTTTTCTGTTTTTTTTTTTAAATTAGGAGTGAGACTTAAACCTAAAACTTCTAAGTGAAAATGAAGAGACTATGCCATTTGAGATATAGCTCATTGGCACCTTCATATGACTTCTTATGATGTTAAAAAATTGGCACATAAATTGCAATACATAATATTTCATTAACATCAAACATAATCTAATTACAACATAAAATTCAGCAAAATACATAGCACCCACTTCTAATCAGCACACTAGCAAAATACATAGCACCCACTTTTAAAAGATATTTTCTTACGTTCTCGACCTCTATTTAAATCATATTCATTTTGCATTACAAAATAATAAATCTCATCGAGCCCATAAAAAAAAGGCCCAAAACCCACCTATCCTTAACCATTTAATTAGTCAATTCATCGGGCAGTAACAAATTTGGCTGCGTTTGTTTTTAAGAACAGGACAGGACAAGACACTGAGAACAGGACAGGACAAGACACTGATGGACAGAGACACAAAATTTTGTGCTTATGTATTTTGTTTGGTGATAAACTAGAACAAATTATGAAAATTCAATTTATTCTTATTTTTTTCATTCAAAAAATTTGAGATGAAAAATATAACAATAAAAAATATAATTATGAAAAATTAACAAGAATAATAAAAGAAAAAATAAAAAATAAGTTGTGTCTCTTGTTAGTGTCTCTGTGTCCTTCCTGTCAGGATGGATACAAAATACACTAATTCAGTGTCTCTGGACACATTGTCTCTGTCTATGTCTTTTCTGCCAAATACGATTTTATGTCTCAGTGTTTCTGTCACATTGTCCTATCTCTATAAACAAACGCAGTCAAAAATCGCACATAAAAGGAGACACATTACACTAAATTCACGTACGTCGTTTCCCTTCCGTATCACATGCTCCCTCCCCCTTCACGTATTGTGCTTTAAACATGACACGTTCGGATAACATAGCATACTGACAAATTCGGTCAGCGCCATAGAATTTTCCTTATGGTTTGGGAATTGGGCTTCGTATACTTGGTTTTAGAAGTAAGAATGCCTCTTTCAAACGTTAAAACCTGTTGAACAAGTTTGTATTTTATGTAGCCAAACAATTACCATCCCATGCAGTGCTTTTTGAGATTTTCAAATAATGACTTTTTTTTTCTAATATATATATATATATATATATTTTGAGGTAGACAACAGTAGCTCAAATACAAAACTTGAAGTCTTCTTTCATTGATGAATAATGTTCTTCTCATGTCTCAAGTCAATATAATTGCTTTAAATTTAGAGAAAAAAAATCCTCTTATATTCAACAACGTAATCAATTAGACAAATAATTCTAATGAAAATTTTAATTTATATTATATATTTTAATCGTCAAAATTCATTTTAAGAGTATTATCAAACAAAAATTCTCGTTTTCTTTATGTTGACAAACTAAATATACTTTTAAAATTTTTATTTCTCTCAAATATAAGCAGATAATCCAGGAGATAAACAAATATATTCAAAATATTAAATTATAACTTAATCAAACAGATATAGATAGCATTTCGGATATTATTGTTGCAGTCATAACATATGAATATGTCTAGGCTATAGCAAATTCAATTATCAGAACACATTCAACACAATATTAAAAATATTAGCCACAAGAAACAAGAGGAAGGCCCATAGTTATTAAAAAAGTATTAATTAGCATCATAGCAATTTCATGAAGGTTAGTGAATGCAACAGAAGTAGATACAGAGTTAGTTTGATTAACAGAAATCAAATCATGAGAAATACAGGAATTATTGTTTAATATTATTTCTCGAATCCGGACCTCTAGGTGAAGATGGGAAAAGTATGTCATTTGAGTTATAGATCGTTTTATTATTAATATAGCCAAAAAAAAAACTTATAACTTACGAAATAAGGACATTTCACTGAATTATTTTATTTACGTATAGAACACATTTTAGACATTATTATACTCATTTAATATATGTATTTTTTGTGTCTAATTTTATCTTAATAAAAAATTAAAAAATTTAGACACATTTAAATACTATCACGTATTAATAGATTCAATTTTATCTTTAATTTATTTTTTTAAAATAAATTTAAAAATAATATATTATTATTTATTAAAATAAAAAATTATTTTAAATATTTTATATAATTAAACATTTTAAAATAATTAAAATATTATTATAAGTTATATAAAAAATTCTTTATATTTTATATATATTATATTTCGTATGTTACAAAAATTTAAAATTTATGTTTCTATATATTTCATATCATATTATATCTCGTGCGTGCTATATCAATAGCGGGATGTCATAGCTTGTAACCAAGGCAAGGGTAACAAACATACACTTGATATAATTGGTGTGATTATTAAGATTTTGTTAATTGCCATTTTATTTTAGTTTCGGACCCACAACTGATTCTTCCGTAGGAGATCATAATTTTTTCTCCCAGTTGAGTTGATAGAATGATGATTCATTGATTCATACACAATTGTCACCTCATGCGAGACAGAAAAGCTGATATAAATTTCGGCCACTCTACTCTAATAGCACTAAAAATGTTTCTGATATAGGCTTATATTCCAAAACAAAAAATTCTTCAAGTCTAGAAAAATCTTAAGGCTTAATCAATTATCGACAACAAAATATACACCAATACTGGATTATTTGTTGAATCATCAGCTAATGAGACTAAACGTTCATTAATTAAAGGCCCAAATTTATCCAGAAGTTGATCTTATCTTATCAGCCATTATAATGAGTGATGAGAAATATTACTATTATTTTTTTTCATAGATAAAGATTACTATTATTACATCATAATTATTTCAAACAAACAAATTACATACTACGTAGCGTGCATGTATATATTCAATTTAGAAAGTGAAAACTATTCAAAATCAAAGTAACATGCAAGACAATATATTTTGGTCGAAAAGGGGTACACAATATATATACATTATATCATAATCATATTTAAAATATTTTATGTAAAAAATATATTTATATATGATATTTCAGTATATAAATAAATTGTAAATTAATACATGCGAATTAATGGTACGTTATTTTATTGATAAATTCGCGTAACTATATTCAAAATACAATGTCAATCCATTGATAATAATATAATTAGCTGGAAAAGCCATAATAAGTTGATCATTTATGCTTGTGGATGATGTCACCACAAGAGGCTTTATCATAATGATGAAACGGGACTTGGTCTTAAACAACTCTCTTGAAATTAGTTGTGTCAGAGAATCAATATAATCAATTTAGATCAATTAGCATCGTCTATATTTATATAGTATATCTGTACATTAATTGTAGGATTCTATGTCTTTATTATTTTGATTCATTTAGCATCTATAAATACTCCTTGTATATTGTACCTCAATACACAACTGAATAATACACTTTTCATATTATTCTCTCAGTCTCTTATTTCTAACATGGTATCAAGAGCTTAGGTCTTTTTTTTTCAATGAATATTAGTTCATAGCCCCATTGTTTTTCCTTTCTGGCAGTGTTCTTTGGCCTCCTTTTTCGTTCTCTTTTCGACGCTTTGGTTCGTCACCCCCATAACCATCTTGTTCGTCTTGTCTCCGTGATTCCAACGCAACCGGAATCGCCGCCATCCGCCGCCAGACGCGCCTCCACGCGCCGCCGAAAGACGCTGTCACGACCAGGTTGCTCTTCCTTCCAGCTTCCACCCGTGCCTCTTTGCTCACCTTTTTCGACCTGTTTCCGACGCTTTGGTTCGTCACTTCCGGCACCGTTGTGATCCTCTCGTCGTCAGCTTTCCAACGCCGTCGAGATCGCCGCCAGACGCCCCCAGACGCGCCGCCGCGCGCCGCTGGAAGCTCGCTATCCACCTCCATTGATCCTCCCCCGAGATGCTTCAGTAGCCGTTGGATCTTGCTGTTGATCCCACGATCCTGAAGCCGCCACGTGTCACGCCACCAGCCTTCCCTGCGACCCGCGCGCCCGATCCTGACCCGACCCGGCCCGCGCGTTGACCCGACCGCCACCTCGACGCCAGCTCGTCCTCCTCGTCCTCTCACGGGCTGCCACGTGTCTTCGTTGCCCTGACGTGGCGCTGACGTCACTGCTGACGTGGCGCTGACGTGGCTGACAAGCGGGACCCTCCCTAAGGTTTTTTGGTGAGCTCTTTCTGATTCCGCGCTCCGTTTTCTCATATTCTGCTTCGAAATTGCAGTTTTCTCTCCTCTCTTTGATTTGTGTGACTACTGTTATGGAAAAGTCGGATGTTTTTGTTGCCACAGACAGAAAGGATACATTCTGTCGAAACTGCAACCGTTTTGGACACTTTTTCTCCGTCTGCCCCTCTGTTGAATGTCGGACATGCCACCAGAAAGGGCATATTAGCTACCATTGTTCACAGTTGCTCTGCCGTTATTGCAAGCTCTCGGGACATTTGATTACTACCTGTCCTACTCGTCCACCACGTCCTGCGCCTGCTTCTACCGTTGCTGCTACTACTGCACCTACCCCCTCTGCACCTTTCAACCCGTCTCCTGTCTCTCTATCTGATATTGCATCTCTTCTACGGCGTCTTCTCTCTGTTTCTGGTAATACTCCTGCTACTTTATCAACCCCTCCAGGTGATTCTAAATGGTACTTTGACTCGGGTTGCTTTAATCACATGTCTTCGTTGCGTAATATTTTCTCGTCAATGTCTACAACTACAAATGGACCTTCTGTCAATACTGTAAATGGATCCCTCTTGCACGCAACACACAAGGGTTCTATATCCCAGTCATCTCTTAATCTTCCAGATACTTACTACATTCCCAAATTACACTTCAATCTTATTTCTGTTGGTCAACTTGTTGATTTGGGTTTTGACGTCACCTTTTCTATTTCTGGTTGTCGTGTACAGGATCCTCGGACGGGACAAATCATCGGGACTGGACGTAAGGTCGGAAGGTTGTTTGAACTCGAAAGTCTTCATATTCCTCCTGTACCAAATCTCTGTGCTGCTTCTTCTCCCTCTACCCTTCACTTATGGCATCAACGTCTTGCCCACACCTCCTTAGGAAAACTGCGTCCTCTTGTGTCTCAAGGTGTTTTAGGTCAGGTTCCAAATGAATCTTTTGATTGCATTTCTTGCCAAACTGCCAAACAACCTGCTTTATCTTTTCACAATAATTCATCTCTTGCTTGCTCTCCTCTTGATATCATTCACTCTGATGTTTGGGGCCCTGCTCCCACTGCCTCTATGGGCGGAGCTCGATACTTTGTCGTTTTCATTGATGATTATTCCCGTTTTACTTGGGTTTATTTGATGACTAATCGCCATGAGTTACCTCAGATCTATATCAACTTTGCTACTATGATTAAAACTCAGTTTTCCAAGGTCATTAAGGTTTTCCGACGTGATAATGCTATGAAATACCGTGATTCCAAACTCTTAGCCTTTCTTGCAGAACAGGATACTCTGTCTGAGTTTTCTTGTCCTGGTACATCTCAACAAAATGGTAGAGCTGAACGCAAACACCGTCACATTCTTGACTCTGTTCGTGCAATGCTCCTTTCTTCTTCGTGTCCTGAGCGTACTTGGGGTGAAGCTGTTCTTACTGCTGTTCATGTTATTAATAGACTCCCTTCTTCTGTTCTTGGTAATGTTACTCCCTTTGAGCGTCTTTATCATATCCCCCCAGATTATAGTTCTCTTCGAGTTTTTGGTTGTGTATGTTTTGTTCTTCTTCAGCCTCATGAACATAGTAAACTTGAACCTCGGGCTCGTATGTGTTGTTTTCTTGGTTATGGCACTGAACACAAGGGTTATCGTTGTTGGGATCCTCTCTCTAAACGTATTCGTATATCTCGTCATGTTGTCTTCTGGGAGCACCACATGTTTTCTCGGTTCTCATCCTTTGAGTCGATTCCTACTACTCAGTCACCTTTGTTCACTAACCCCAATGTTGATCTTTTCCCTAGTGATGATTCTACAGGTTCTATCTCGAGTGACCCTCCACAGCCTCCTGTTTCTCCGCCTTCTCCATCTCCTGATGATTCCAGACCGGACGATGATCCTGCTCCTACCGTCATGCCTCCTCCTCCCGCTCGTTCTTCCAGGGTAAGGAATCCACCTCCTCATCTTCTTGATTACCATTGCTTTTCTACTATTCTTCATCAACATGAACCTAAGACATTCAGAGAAGCCTCCTCAAACCCAAATTGGCAACAAGCAATGCAAGAAGAATTACAGGCACTTGAAACGGCACAACCTGGGATCTGGTTGATCCTCCTTCTGATCAGGAAGTTGTGGGCAGTAGATGGGTCTACAAGATCAAGACTCGCTTTGATGGCTCTATTGACCGTTATAAGGCCCGCTTGGTTGCTCAAGGTTGTACGCAAGAGTATGGTATTGATTATGAAGAGACTTTTGCCCCTGTCGCTCGTCTTACGTCTGTTAGAGCTCTTCTTGCCATCGCCGCGGTTAAAAAATAGTCTCTCAGTCAGATGGATGTGAAGAATGCATTTCTTAATGGGGATTTGAAAAAGACAGTCTATATGAAACCACCTCCGGGATATCCTTGTCCTTCTAATAAGGTTTGTCTCCTTCGCAAGGCACTTTATGGACTTAAGCAAGCTCCTCGTGAATGGTTTGACAAGTTCAGCACTACCATATGCAGTCTTGGTTTTACTTCTAGCCCTCATGAGAATGCGCTCTTCATTCGTAAAAGCGAACGTCGAGTTGTTCTTCTACTTCTGTATGTTGATGACATGATAATTACTGGGGATGATGTTGATGGTATCTCTGATCTCAAGGCCTCACTTCACCGTACCTTTGAGATGAAAGATCTTGGTTCTCTCAGCTATTTTCTTGGTCTCGAGGTCATCTCCACCGATGATGGCATCTATCTCTCTCAGGCTAAGTATGCTTCAGATCTTCTTGCTCGCGCTAGGATTACAGATAGTCGCACTGAGTCTATTCCTCTTGAGCCTAATGTTCGATTTACCCCTATGGATGGCACTGTTTTGGATACTCCGACACTTTATCGCCAGTTAGTTGGAGGTCTCGTCTACTTGACTGTCACCCGACCAGACATTGCCTATCCGGTTCATGTCCTCAGCCAGTTCTTGTCAGCTCCTCGTACTACTCACTATGCGGCAGTTCTTCGCATTCTTCGGTATGTCAAAGGCACTCTATTTCATGGCCTTTATTTTTCTGCCCATCCTCTTTGACCCTTCAGGCATACTCTGATGCTGATTGGGCTGGTGATCCCACTGATCGTCGTTCTACTACTGGTTACTGTTTGTTTCTTGGCGACGCTCTCATCTCTTGGCGTGCTAAGAAACAAACATTCACTGCTCGCTCAAGCACAGAAGCTGAGTACCGTGCCCTCGCTGACACCACTGCTGAGGTTATCTCGGTTCGTTGGCTTCTCGAAGATCTGGGTGCTCCTCAGTCGTCTCCTGCTGATGTTTTTTGTGATAACCGCAGTGCTATTCAGATTGCCCATAATGATGTGTTTCATGAACGCACCAAACACATTGAGATTGATTGTCACTTTGTTCGACAATGTATCCTTATTGATGCTGTTCGTCTCATTGCCGTTGGGACACTGGATCAGACTGCTGATATCTTCACGAAAGCTCATCACCCGACTCGCTTTCGGACTTTGTTATCCAAACTCAAGTTGGTATCCTTAGCTTCCACTTGAGTTTGAGGGGGGATGTTAGAGAATCAATATAATCAATCTAGATCAATTAGTATCGTCTATATTTATATAGCATATCTGTACATTAACTGTAGAATTCTATGTCTTTATTACTTTGATTCATTTAGCACCTATAAATACCCCTTGTATATGGAAAAGTCTAGGGGACCAGCAATTTTATTGTATTTTGGCCAGCATGTAACCAGCAGAGAAATGTGAGTCATTGGATGATATCTCACACCAATCTCACACCATCAAATCATCATTGATGGCTAGTTGATGGCTACCAATCACAAATGTTGCTGACCCCCTAGCATTGCTCTATATTATATCTCAATACACAACTGAATAATACACTTTTCATATTATTCTCTCAATCTCTTGTTTCTAACAAGTTGGATGTTTAGCTTTCCATCAACATGTACTTACAAGCAAAATCAAGATCCTAGTGTCGAAAAAGGTAAGCTAAGGTAGTTAAGAGAAATTATATAGGACAGGAAAAGAGAAAAGAAGATTTAAACATTAAACCTAAGAGATGTTAAAGTTACGAAAATTTTCCTCAATTAAAAAAAAAAATCATATAGACATTTAATATTAGGTTAAAAATATGATAAATTTAAATTTAAGTTAGATAAAATGCGATACACATCGTGCAGCTAGCGTTGTTCACATAATTTTATATAATGAAAATTAATTTAGTGTCGAGTTCTTCACGAGCATCGAATGCAAGGTGTAGTGTTCCAGTTAAAAAATTATTAATTGAATACTAGTATTAAAAAAAATTGAGATAATACTCAATGTGGTCCCTGAATTTGCATGCAAGCTTTAATTTAGTCCTTAAAGTTTCAATTGTTTTTATTTAGTCTCCAAACTTTGTGAACATAACTCATGTTAGTCCTTGAAACAATTTTCAAGGTACAAACATTAACGGAACACTATCGTGAACAGCCGGATGCCACACTATACTTTGTAAAATGATGTCCTTTTAGTTTTGACACTCAAATAACCCAAAAACAACATCGTAAATAGTGTTTATTAAAATTTTACCTAACAAAATAAGTGATACGATGCCCTTTTTGAACTATTTAAATGTCAAAACCAAAACTGCATCATTTTACAAGTTTTAACTAGTCTATAACAGTGCTCTATTAACATTTTTATACTTAAAATTGTCTCAGAGACTAATATGAGATACGTTTATAAATTTTGGGGACTAAATAGAGGCAATTGAAACTTTAAAGACTAAATTGAATCTCACATGTAAGTTCAAGGACCAAATTAAATATAAACTCAAAAAAATTTGAGTTAGGCATAGAGATAAGTGTAGAGTTTAAATACTATTATTTTCTTTTTCATAATTGTATTATCTGATGCTTTATGTTTTTTTAGTACTTTTCTGCACATGAACGAAGGAGATGATATTTATAGCAAAAAGTTACTTAATTATAATACATAGTTTAATTTTTTTAATTATTTTATTTCTCAGTCCTATAATGCAATATTATAGTGCATCAATTAAAATTAAAATTATTCAAAAATTGATGAAAAAAAAAAAGAAAAACAATAATACATCTGACTCTACCCCTAACTTTTTATTTATTTATTTTTAACATGCACTAGTATTTAATTAATAACTTTTTTTTAATGAAACATGCACTACATCTAGGGTATAATACTTTTTGTATTTGTTGCTAAACTAAGCACTACATGATATATGCCGTGTTCTTTTGTAATTAAATTGAGAGGATTACAACTCTACATGATGCATCTTGTATTCTTTAACATTGTAATGGTACGATTTTTAAACATTATAATTTTGTAACACTTAAAAAAATTTTATTATTGTAATTAATTATTTATTTATTTATTTCATTTATTAGGTGAATCACCTAAGGTATTAGTAGTCTACCATACTACCATAGTATAAGAGAAGTTTTTTTTTTTTTTTTTTTGGGTCTTACACTATATACATCACTCACTACTACACTCACACAGACACATATATACTATTCATACTCTGACCAGAAACACAAAAGGCCCACCAAATGCCTCTTTATATCTGACCTCCTAAGAATTCGGACACAACAAAAAGGGCCAGTTCTACTTATCTAAATAAGTAATTGCCTCCCCCAATCTCTTCTAATATCCCTATCTTTACTCAAAAATAGATCCCAACAACTCCCAAGATAAAGAGAATGGTCCTCTGCCAATAAAAGTAGAACTACTCTAAAAAAGTGGTCATTCATTCTACTATAAATACATTGACACCCCTCAAGTATATTACGTTCTAATCTACTAAAAACCTGCTTAAATCCCTTACTAACTTAAGTATCGGAGTCTCTTGCAGGTACCACCCCCCACCTCCTCACAAGGAACTTGGACGACGGCACCTCAACACCAAAACAAGTTTGTCGCTGCCTCAGAAGGAGTCTGGATCTCACGTTCAGACCCAAATTACAATTTCAGGTAACCCTCGGAACATATACATACATATATGATATATTAGAAATAGAGTAAAAGACAAATAGATTCCTGACCTTTTCAGCCGTAAACATTTAAGTCCTTTAGAGTTGAAAAATACATTTAAATCCCTCGCCTTTTAGAACGCGTGACAATTATGTCCCTCCGTAGAGTTGAAGTTAAAACACGTAATGGAAATTATTGATATGTCTGTTACGGTGATGATATGGATGGTTGGTAAAAAATAATCAGGCATATAGGTCCCTCACGTGAAACACTGCCGTTTTGACAGTGAATCCTATCTCTTCCAAATGTAGCGAAGCCATGGAATTTCATCAATCTTAAGTGGTGACTTATACCCTTTATTCAATAAAGGTTTTATCCAAATCCAAAAGGCCTTGGATACAATAGAAGCTGAAGCGAAACCAGTGACATTCGATATCGTCTTAGATACTTTGATTTCATCATTAATAGGAACTTGTGAATCTTCAATGGACTTAATCCCCGTTGACCCTTTGATCCCAACACAAAGAAGAAAAATTTATATAGGGAGGGAAATGAAAGAAATTATGTCATCCACCATGAAAGTGTCAACACCTAAAGTGGAGAAACGTATAACCCTAGAAGCTATAAACAAAGAAACAATAATGAAACTTGCAAAACTATGTCATCCACCATAAAAGTGTCAACATCTAAAGTGGAGAAACGTATAACTCCGGAAGCTGTAAAGAAAGAAACAACAATGAAACTTGCAATCCAATAGATTCTAAGTGACACAGGATGATTAACAGCTTCAAATCTCTTCTCATGGATGATCAAGATTGCAAGCATAATTTGTGTTATTGCCTGAACCAACCAAAACACTCCATCAAGTACCTACCATGGAGCCTGAATTATAGAATTGCTGAACACCAAGATGGAAGCAACAATGAAAAGTGCAGCCAAAACAGATGTTGCAATGAGAGTTAGTTTGAACCATAAGAATGTTATTTTGGTGAAACTCCTATTGTTTCTGATAAGGGGCTTGTTGAGCTCATTGTTATGGTGGTTATTATGGCCGTTGGAAGTGATGCTGCTATTGTTGTTGTTGCCATTTGAAAAGAACCTTTGGTAAAGCTTTATTAATTATTATGGCAAACACAGAGAAGGTGAACAAGAGAAGAATATCAACAGCAGAAAACAAAGCTCTCTGAGGACATGGTGAAAGGAACACATACTCAAGCGAGATCCTGGCAGCGACACCAACCCCTCACAGCAGCAACTACACTGTGAATGAAAATGACTACCTCACCCCAACAACTGGCGCCGCCATGCCGGAGCAGTTGGCTCCAAAATTCGCCAACTCCTTCCTCTCGGAAACCTGGATCCTGATGCGGCGCAACTTCATCAACATCCGAAGAACTCCAGTGCTGTTCCTGTCGCGCCTCATGGTACTCACCATCATGGGCTTCATGATGGCCACAATGTTTCACAACCCTAAACAAAATCTCCAGGGAATCACCAACCGCCTCAGCTTCTTCATCTTCACCGTCTGCCTCTTCTTCTTCTCCTTAAACGACGTCGTCCCCGCCTTCATCCAAGAACGCTTCATCTTCATCAAAGAAACCTTTCGCAATGCCTACAGAGCCTCTTCCTACATCATCGCCGGCTTAATCACTCACATGCCTTTTCTTCTCCTCCAAGCTTTCATTTACGCTGCCATTGTTTGGTGACGGCGTCGTTTGAAGCATAAGGACCAATTTATCCATTAACAATTTATTTTCCATCACATCATCAACTAAAACGGACAGCTCAGTCTCTACCCTTCCAGGTTAGCATTCTCTATTGCCGTTTTTAGCCCCAATTCGATGGAGGAGTATAATTGTCATACGTTTTATAAGGTGAAGAATTTAAATGTATTTTTCAATCGCGTTTAAAAAAGTCAGGAACCTATTTGTTTTTTACTCTTAGAAATATATTCTAGTCTTAAGATTTAAACTTTGACGCAACTTGATGAGAGACCCATAAATTATCCATCTTATCAAAACTCTAATTTTGGCAAGAATGAAAAATTTCTAAACTAAAGACTGTAGTTGAAAAATGTATTGCCTAAATGGATAAGCAGAACATGGCTCAATCCATATACTACACTTATATAGACTCGCCTCCCAAACAAAGAAAAAAGAGTAAACAATCGTGACCTTGTGTGTGTATACCAAAATGTGTACATAAAGGCCCAAATATCTAAGTTAAATTTGTTTGTGATATTGTCCTGCATTTTGAATAAGAGTATATATTAGAGATAAATTCAATTTTTCGTAAAGAGTTTTCACTAATCAAAATAAGATAAGTATTATCTCAAGTTGATGGCAGATGGTGATAACAACACAATTTAAACTTTAAAGTCAAAGAAAGAACAATAGAGTAAAAAATGTATAAAACTCTACAATGTTCACTTCACCGTTTATTAACCCTCTTAATGGTTAAAGAATTATTGTTTTGTTACCATTCTTACCGTCTATTAAAAAGCATGAACCTATGTATGTTTTTCGTATCTCTGCATGAATAAAAATTGTTTGGAACTTCAGAAATTCCTCTCCAATTTATACGTATTGTCAGTAAGTTTGAATGAGATAGCAAGAATTGAACCAAATGAGCTGCTATGAACAGCTGAGCATTCGGCAATGACATATTAACCATATGGCTTGTGTTCAAACCTTATTTTCTTGGTCATGTACAAAGCAATCTAAGTCAAGTGTATATCCAAAATCTTTTATATGCATAATCAATACTTCCAAAACTTCAACAATATGCTCATTTGAAGAAACATTCACCTCCAACAACAAAACTCTAAACCTGGTTTTTCAATTCAATCCAGCTCATCCCTGCCTCTTTCTTATTTTTAATACCTCTCATAAGCTTCCTTAAGTAGGCAACACCAGTCCAGTTACCTTCAGCAGCAAAAAAATTTGATAAAAGCGCATAAGTTCCTGCCTCATTTGGCTTCATTTCCAACACCCTTGAAGCTGCCAGTTTGCCTATACTTCGTTGTTTATGAGCTTTACAAGCCCCAAGAAGGACAACCCATATAGATTCATCCGGCTTAAAAGGCATATTCTCTATTAGTTGATAAGCTTCCTTTACTCTACCAGCACGCCCAAGCAGATCGACTACACATCCATATATCTCTTGATTGGGTGCAACATTATAAAATCTTGTCATTAGTCTAAAATATCTCAGGCCTTCATCCACTAGTCCGGCATGGCTACAAGCACTCAGAACTGCCATGAATACTATCGTATTAGGTTTGATACCTGATCTGACCATCTCATTGAATAATTTAGTGGCTTCTTTTCCATGCCCATGAGCCCCGTATCCAATCATCATGGAAGTCCAGGAGACCACATTTTTGCATGGCATTTGGCTAAATATTTTATGTGAATCTGTTATGTTTCCACACTTTCCATACATGTCAATAAGGGCATTGGATAATACCAAGTTGTTATTTAAGCCTCTACGAAAAATTCCCCCATGAAGCTGCTGCCCACAATACAGAAACGCTAACTTACCACATGCACCTACCACACTGGTGAATGTGAAGCAATCTGGACTAAAACCTTCAGATACCATTTGAGAAAAGATGCAGAATGATTGTTTAGGATCCAATGTCTCAAAACCAGCTATCAAGGTATTCCATGTGATAGTATCTTTCTGACTAATTTCAAAGAATAATTGCTTTGCCTCACATGCTGAGCAAGACTTGAAATACATGTCCAGTATAGAATTCATGACAGGAAGATTGGACTCAAATCCATGATTAATCACTGCAGCATGTACCTGCTTGCCCAAATTAACCAAGCCAGTAGATGCACAAGCTCTAACAGCAATTGAAAAGCTGAAGGGGCACAGCTCTCCTTCCTCCTGTTTATCACCAAGGAAATATGAAAACCCCATTATACTGAGCTAGTCTCTACCAAGAATTTTAATGTTTTCCTTGATGTTCCTCTAAGGTGAGTTTATCTCGCAAATGAGAAAATTAGAGGTTACCTACCCTTAATCAATAAATGGTTAATGTTGTGGTTACCTCCTTAGTTTATCACCTTAGAGGAGCCTTAATCTTAACAGAATACATGAGTTTGTAGGATGGAACAAAGTGGTAGAAATACACAATTTAACATTTTGTTGAAAAGAAAAAAATGTGTTCTCTATTGTTTTTCTTTGCTGCTATGAGACCCATCGTTTTGAGTAAAACAAACATGGATTTGGAACCAGAAAAGTTGAAGAAAAGTGGGAACCTACCAGAAGCATTTGGCGAAAAGCTCGAAGGCCACCATAGGCATCTCCTCTATGAGTATATCCAGTTATCAAAGTTGTCCATGAGACAGCATTCTTGTTAAGGATACTCTCAAAAACCATTCTTGCACTGTCCATGCTACTACAGCAAGTGGCATACACATCCATTAGCGTTATGCATACCAATCAATATCATATACAAATTACATCAACCATTAACCATTATGCATACCAATCAATATCATATACAAATTACATACATCATCAACAAGAGCATCAATCACAACCTCCAAAACCATTAACCACATACAATACAATCCATCTCAACCAATCAACAACATCAACAATTCAATTCCTATCTTAGAGTTACCAGCCTAAATTTTCACAATACATTATATTTTAGATATGAGAAACCGAAACCATACCTTGGTCGATTCCCCGATAAACCCGGAACACCTCAAGTGTTCCCCGCACCCCAAGCTATCAACTTCAGCCCCTCACCAACGGACCTAGCTTCCAAAATTGATCTCAAGCTTTCATTTTCGCAATTAAGTTCCAATTTCACAAATTCGTCCTCCAATTTGATATTACACCAACAATATTCAATATAATCCACATATATCACTATAATTAGTTTCCAAACTCAAAATCTCAACAAATCCACAAGAGGGTTAGGGTTCTTACCTTGCCCACAGCTCAAGTGAGCCAAACCCAACAAAATCCGCAAGCTAATTCAAACCTAAATACCAAAATTAAACAATTTTCAACATAATTGCTCATCAAATTCGAAAATAGGAAGGAGAAAATTGAGGAAAAAAATGTGAATTTATTACCTAATAAAGTACTGGCTTTGTAGAGCTCGATGCGCTGGTCGCGTGGCCGCAAACAGTACGGCAATCGAAACTCCGGATCAATAGTTATCTTGATTTAAAATCAAGCTAGGTTTTTTGGAAACCTCCTTCCTCCTCCCCTTCTTGGTGTAGCGTGAATATCATAAGAAGGGAGGAAGAAGATGCTGAGTGTTTTATTTTAATGAGTCTTGGGTTGGGCTTTGGGCCCAATCTTGGGTCAAATTCTTTAAAATTAATGTCAAATTCTTGTTTTAATTAATTCTATCACATTAAACTATAAAATCTAATTTTCTAATTTTCTTGAATAAATATTAATTTATGATTTAATTATTTATTAATATCGGATTTTACAGTGGCGGTTTGTAACCGCTAGTAAACATGCTCCAAACCCACAGTTGCATATTGCGGCGGTTTTAAAACCGTCGCAAAACAGCCGTAAATTTCAAAAAACCATTTTAAATAGTGGCAGTTTGTAACCGCCAGTAAACATGTGCGAAATCGTGACACTTACATATTGCGACAGTGTATTAATTGGATGCTACAAAATACTGATTTAGCGGTGATTATACTAGCAGTTGCTGGAAACCGCCGCCAAATAAACTCCTGACGCCCATATAACAAGGCGGGTCATTAGCCGCCGGTATATGATTTTGCGGCGATTTAAAACCACCGCTAATTATGCAAAAACCGCCGCCATATCCTGTGTCCTCTTGTAGTGGGAAATAGATAACCCTAGTCTCGCTTCTGGAATATTGATATTCTCTTTGGAAATAGGATCGCTTGTTGCAATTCTTAGTCGAGTTTTGTTTCAAACTCAAGGGTAGTAATGGCTCCTTGAAACAAAAAAGGTTGAGTAAGGAAGAAAATCTTAGTTTCCTAGAGACCAAATCGTTATATCTCAAAAGTTCAATAATCACATGCTCAAGATATGATTAAAAAAAATTCATCTAATAATTAGCTGATATCAAAGTAATTTAAGCTACAATACATTAGTTGTAGAAACTGTAAATCAATTTGAAGAATAAGCTCAATATTAGAAGTTTTTTTTGCGATCATGGAAGAGTCACTTCCTCTCTTTCCAATCTAAATTCATATATTACTTCATAATATCACCAAACAATGTCCCTTCTTTCCTCTTGCCTCCTTCCCCCTTTCCCCTGTATGTGCTTCCTTATTTTATTGGTTTGCCTTTGTTTTTGGTTTTTAGTTTTCAATAATCCCTTGTATTTTTTTGTTAGGTTTCCATTATGCTTTTGTTAATCTTCAATAATCTCTTATGGTGTGTTTTTTTCTTTTTGTGATATTTTGTTTTCTCCTTTTTATAGTTGATGTAGTTACAATTCATATTTAAAGAGATACATTAGAAATAGTATTTTGTTCATTGAAATGTTTTCAGATAAGAGAATGACTCAAATTTGTGTATAAAAAATAAAAAAACATTTTACAATATTACAACGTTTTTTTTTAGATTTAAAAACAAAAGAAATTAAATTTATATCTATTTTTATATGTTATGATTCTATGTCAGCAAATATTGGACACACTTTTTTATTTTAGTTAAATATAGTGAATATTTTTTTTTTTAGACTTAAATATAATACATTTTGATTATCTGTAAGTGACGTGTGATAATTTTTTGAATGAAATGTTGTAAAAAATATATATATATTTTTTGTTTTACCAACTACTCCCAATTTCGATAATTTTTTTAAATATTGGTTGACATTTGGTGTAATGTATCATTATGATACAACTATGTATTTTATTGGTATATTGGAGATATAAAGAATATATTTTTAGTGATTTGTAGAAAGCAACAAAAAGACAAAAAAGCACAGAAAATAGGGGGAGCAAATTGACGTATGATGGGGACGATTTCATATATGTTGGGGCAATTTATAAGGAAAAATAAAAAATTTAAATGTAAGCGGGTCATAATTAACAAATTAGGAAATACGAATTTGCATTTATTTTTTCTCCTCCTATACTTTTTGAGTTAGTTTGAAAGAATTTTATCATTTATTTTTTTCATTAATTTTTTTTTCAAAATAAAATTATTAAAGAACCAAAAAGGATACCATAAATTTAATATTTTTTATTTTTTCTTATAAATCGCCTCCACCATTCATGAAATTGCCCCACCATACGTTAATTCGTTTCCTCCATTTATGTTTTTCAAAAAAAAAAAATTCGCTTTTTGTAGTAATTGCTCTCTCCATTTTCTGCTTTTTTTTTTATCTTTTATCTTTTTTTTTTTATAAATCGCTGGCAACATTTTTTTTCATTCCTCCAATATACCAGTAAAACATACAATTGTATCATAATGACGTATTATACCAAATATCAAACAATATGAAAAAAAAAAAAAAAATTAGCCCTACAATTTTTAGAAAGCAATCCCACACCTTACGTCAATCCACTCATACCCCAATGTATGAATATGCAGAATTATATTGATGTGATTTTTCCTTTTTTTTTTTCTATTATATTGATGTGATTAATATAATTATTGGTTTCTTCAATTTAACGGTTATTATTACATATGTTTTTTTTTTTTTTTTTTAACAATTTGCTCGGAGTTGATGTGAATGATGGTTAATTGCCGTTAAATTGATGCCTTTTGTTTAGAGATGATAATAGTTCACATTGGACACTATCATTGTCGGCCAATCCTTCTTTAACCCGTTTGTTAAGTGTTAATTTATACATACCTTAGCTATTTAGTGATAAATTATTGATGTTAGATTATTAAGATATTTATTTATATTGCTAAACTTTTTGTTCTATGTAAGATAGTTGCTTCTTACTATTTACCCAAAAAAATGTAAAAATCGAAAATGTACAAAATCGTGAAGTTGTATGTTGACGCACCAATCAAGTTTAATATTAGCTAGAGATTCTGGAGAACTTGTTTTTATGTATAGTTAATATCTAAAAATTATTAGATAATTTGTTATATACAAAAGTTTTTTTTTTTTTTTTGTGTTTGTTTAAATTTTTGTATCGATTTTTTTATTTGTTTTATACTTAAATTTGTTTTTGGAGTCATCAAATATCAAATTTTATAACTTTCGAACACAAAAATTTTGATATTATGTCGTAATATTATTTCTTTTAAAATTTAAATTGATAAAAAATACCTAAATATAAATATATCTCCAACAAAAAATATTTTATATTTAATTAAATTATATATTTAATAATTTTTAATTATAAATTTCACCTAAAAACACCTACGTATAAACTTTTACCATTAAGATTACGAGCATATTTAATTATTCGGTTTCATATTCAATTGATTGTTTAAGAAAATGATATATCTTTATATTCTCGCGTATTTAATAAGAGAGACACCTATAGTAAAAATTGGTAGCGGTATTTTTTATTTTTATTTTTAAAAATTGGTAAAAATGTAATGCATGATTTGACTCGTGTAGGTTAAGACATAATATTAATTTTATCCACTGGTGCTCAATCCAACCCAATTGTTTATTCATTTATTCCTATGTTTTGCTTTTGTAAAAGCAAATTTTTAGCCGTATTTAAAAAGAAACTGAAAACAACAATGTATTGCTTATTATATGTATAATTGTATATGTAATATTTTAAATAAAATACACATTTACTAATAGTTGAATAAAAATATATTATATAATAATATTTTTAACAAAAGCAACAATTTAATTTGTTTTGAATTTCTTAATGAAATAATTTCATCATATGCAGTGGCGAAACTTAAAACAAAATTTTGGGAGGGCATATAGAAAATAATTGTCAAAATATTTTTGTTATGGACCTCATTTAAGATAAGCTCGTCTAATCTCATCTCTCTGGTTTGGGTGACATTGCCAAATTTAATGCCGTTTTTCAAGATCTCGTTCCAAAAAGTTAAGATTAAAGTCATCAGATGTAACTTTTTAAACTTTTGAAGGTTATATCTCACTTTCTTCGTGATTCATTAAAGTACAAGAACTATCTACATGCGTTGATATTATAAAAGTTATATGTTCTCCTTCTTAAATATTAGCCTTCCTCTTAAAAAATGTATCAATTCTTTGATTTTCATTATTATTTTATATAAAAATTGAATATATATCCTGTAAAATATGTAAAGAAGAAGTTAGAAAGACAAATATTAAAATTTATAATATTTATTGAATTTTTTTTTATCAAATTATACAAATACAATAATATTAATACTTATTGAATGTCCTATTTTTTTACCATATAAAAAATTAAATTAAATTAAATAAATAGTAAAATATAAAATAATATTAAATTAAATAAATAAAAAATATTTAATTTTTTATATTTGAACTTAAAGATAGAGAGAGTGTTGTTTATTAAACTTATTAGATACTTTAAGTCATAGTAAAGTATTTAAGTCAATTGAACTATTTTTTATCTTTTGAAAAAGTACTACTAAATTTTTTATAAAAAGTTTGGAGGGCATGGCCCCCCTTATCTGAACTAAGCTCCACCACTGATCATATGTAACATAATATAAAATAACAGTTAATTATTTTATATTTTATAGGTCGTAGTTAAAAATAATATTTTAATATTAATTTTTTTAATATTATAAAAATTTACTAAAATATATTTATTTAAAAACAAAAAACTTACGCTTCTAATTTTAAAAGTATTATAGATAAAAAATATTCATTTATTTAATATATTAATATATTCTATATTTATTAAAGTTCATCAATATTTGTTTAAATAATATTATTTAATTTTTATTTAATAAAATCTAATAATTTTTAAACTCATTTTGGACACATATTATATAAGGTATATATGTTGCCTTTAATTTGGTTATTTTACACTTTCCATTCTTCGCTGTAAACTCGAAATTGGGGCATTTGTATATGATCTTAAATAATCTTCCCTTGTATTTGCATTGCCTTTCATCTTATGCTTTTTAAGTGGATGATAGCGTTAAATATGTGCTTCTAAAATTAAAACATTCTTCTTAATGTGCATAGCATCTAATTAAACTGTGTCATATATATCATCAAATTAGTGACCCTACCAATAAATTAAACAATTTTCAAATTTTTTTCCTCACCCGATTTATATTTATTGTTTGTCTAATTGAATTAGGGCCGAAATTATTAGCTTATCCAAGCTTTTTCACTTCATTTAAGATTTTAGCCCCACTTTATTAATTGTAGTTTATATATATCCCAGAAATTTATGTGGGAATTAAAGGGGAAATCAAATTAATAATCTAATGTTGTGGATAACTGAAAAATAAAGGTTTTGATAAAATATGTATGGCTAACAAAAACCTTTACATTGGAACCATTCATCTTCAAACAATAAAAATTGTAATCAAGGTCAAATCTTCGTTATTATGAAAGCTTAGATTAAACAAAGAAATATCTTCCTGTCTAGGTAATGATGGGACTGGTTAAGTCCCATAATAATGTATTAAACCATTTGTGTAATTTATAATCAACAGGTTCCTTGAAGTTAATCCTAACTAGGCATCATTGTTGTGTCATTGAATCTTTGAAAAGAAATGAATGATAAGTGCCACTATTTGCCCCATTTTGTTATCTAAATCCATTATTTTCCTCCACAGAAATGACAGGCAATTAACAATAAATATATATCAACCATCACTTGATAATGGGATTAATTAGAAATTGGGGTATAATCTATTTTTCATTTTTTGACGTAGATATTGTGCCATTTTAGTGTCAAAAATAGTTATTTGCATTTTAATACTACCTTTTTTTTTTTGAAAGAAAAGAGCTTAACACATTAAAGTGGAGCAAATAGCATCAAACAACATAAAAAAAAGGCATCTAACAAAACCTCCTAAACCCAAAAGACAAAATCCCCACGTCATCTCCGGCATAGCCATCAACAACCCTAAGGATTACACATCTCCACTCATCGCAGTTAAGGATGGTCATTGTGATGATGTCTTCTACGCCTTTACTTTCATTCTGAAATACCGTCCTATTTCGCTCCATCCAAATGTGCCAAATGACCGCACAGAAACACCTCAACCGCTGCCTTCGATCCTCTTTCCTTTGCGGCTCATCTGTCCAACTTAGGAAATGATCCTTCACTAACTCCGGAAAAGCCCATCGCTGTCCAAACACAGATAGCCATACACTTCACACCTGCCAAGTAAAATCACAACCAAGAAACAAGTGATGGACCTGCTCAACATCCTTATTACATAAAACACAGCTCTTATCATCCTGGCTAATAATTCCGATCCGACTCAGCCGTTCCTTAGTATTCACCCTGCCTACCAGGACAAACCAAGCAAACAGCTCCACTCTTGGTGGAACCAGCCCTTTCCAGATGGTCTTTGTGAAACTGTAATTGGTTACATCCTCTGCAAGCATTCCTTCTTGTAGCACCTGCACAAACGAGTTAGTCGAGAAAATACCAAGTCTATCATATTTCCACACAACTTTATCCTCCCTATTATTCGCTAGCCTAGCTGATTCAGAAGGTCTAACTCCTACTGAATAAATATGTAATGAATAAATATGTTATTCATAAATATCATATTTTCTCAAAAAATAATTATAAAAATAAATATATTATTTTAAATAGGTAAAGTATCAAAAGAGAATAAAAATCAAATTTTTACATTTGCTACAAAATCAAAATTATATCATCTATATTATTACATTATAGGGTTACCACTAGCATATATATGAATAGCCACCAATTCATCACAATTTATAAAAGTTGAATGAATACAAAGATTGTGAATATATCAACTACTTGATCAAACGAACTGATATGCATCATATGAAGTTTGTGTGTTGATTAACACATTATACATACAAATTAAAATGAAGATCTAACTCGAAATGTTTGATCCAGATATGAAGAATAGGATTTCACATAGTAGACAAAACAACAGTAATATTGTCATAATAATGTGTAATTCTTTGAAGTAGATTCTAAATTCAAAGAGGAACGTTAAATGAATAATATTTTTTTTATCAATATTAACTAACATTTTGGCAATATTTTATTTATATATTATTAGAATGATGGTTTAGAATTTATGATTTTGACTGTAGCAAAAAAATAATAAATTTTAGGGTAAAGTATTAAATTGGTTCATTATATTTGAGCCTAATTCTGTTTTGGTCTCTAAAGTTTAAAATGTCCTGTTTGAATAAAAAAAAATTTATTTACCTTCAATGTAGTCTTGCTGTAAAGTCAAAGTTAAATAATTAACAAAACTCAATTTTCAAATATGAAAAACTTATAACCAACCTCTTCGGTTGCCGAGAGGAGTTCCTATGGTGGAGGTGACGTTGGCCTTGTCCATATTTTTCGCGGAAAGCGAATGCTTGACGATGTTCTCTATATGCTTGAACCAAGGCTAGCGGCTCACAGAAATGCATCCACGGCTAATTTTGTACTTCTCGAGCTTGTACATCTTTTTCAAATTATCGACCTTGTTCTTGCACTGCTATCACATAGGACATTCCATTAATTATTTAATTTTGAACTCACGGTAAGACTACAATAAAGCTAAATAAAATTTTTTAGATTTAAATAAGACACTTTAAACTTTAAGGACTAAAACAGAATTAAATCCAAACATAGGGAACTAATTTAGTACTTTACCCTAAATTTTGCTAGTCATGTAACATTATTCAAATTCAAACTGCTAGAGTATAAATTAGAATCAATTTAAATCAATTAGTATCATAGTATATCTGTATATTAATTATAGGATTGTATGTTTTTATTGCTTTGAGTCTTCTAGCACCTATAAATACCCTTTGTACATTATACCTTTGGGACTCACTCTCAATATTACACCATCATTTCTCCAATTTAGTCTCTTGTTTCTAACATGGTATCAAGAGCATATGTCCTTTTTTTCATGAAAATTCGTTCATAGCCCCCTTATTTTTCTCTTCCGGCAGTGCTCTTTGCCCTCGTTTTCGATCTTTTTCCGATGCCTTGGTTTGTCATCGCTGCCACCAGCGTGTTCGTCTCATCGTCAAGATTCCAACGCCGCCAAACTTGCTGCTGCCTGGTGCCGCCGGACGCGTTCTCACGCGGCGCCTGAAGACTGGTGTCTGCATTAAGTTCTCCTCCCTCCAGACGCATCCATCGCCGTTGGATCCACGCCCAGGATCAACGCTCTGGATCACGCCACATGTCACGTCAGACACCTCCAAGGATCCGTGGTTTGACCCACGCCTTTGCCGACCTGCTCCGCGACCCACGTGCCACCTCCTCGCCGGGTCAGTGGTGATGCGTTCTCCTCCTCCTCTCACACGTCGCCACATGTCACCTTTCTTGCTGACGTGGCAGACAGTGGGACCTTCCCTAAGATTTTTTGTGAGATCTTTCCAATTCTGTCCTCCGTTTTCTCATTTTCGGCCCCGAATTTGCAGTTTTCTCTTCTCTCTTTAATATTTGTATCTGCTATTATGTAAAAATTAGATGTTTATGCTGTCATAGACAGAAAGGGTAAATTCTGTCGCAACTGTAACTATTATGGGCACTTTTTCTCAAATGGTCCTTCTGTTGAATATCACAAATGCCAACAGATCAGAAAGGTCACATTAGCTACAATTGTCCACAACTGTTCTGTCGTTACTGCAAGTTCTCGAGACATTTGATCACTACCTGTCCTACTCGCCCACAACGTCCTGATCACCTCAAGTATCCTTCTCATCCCAACTTCTCCAAGAATGTGTCTGCTTCTGCTGTTGCTGCTACTACTGAATCTACCACTTCTGCTCCTCTCAACCCATCTCCTGTCTCTCTATCTTCTATTACGTCTCTTCTTAAGCATCTTTTCTCCCTTTTTGGTAATACTCCTACTGCTTTTTTGACTCCTCCAGGTAATTCTATATGGTATTTTGATTTCGATTGCTTTAATCACATGTATCATTTGCGTTATCTCTTCTCGTCTTTGTCTACCACTACAAATGCACTTTCTGTCGATACTGCTAATGGTTCCCTCTTGTACGCGACATACAAGGGTTCTATTTCCCTGCTAACTCTTAATCTCCCCAATACTTATTATATTACCAACTTGAACTTTAATCTTATTTTTGTTGGTCAACTTGTTGATATCAATTTTGATGTCAATTTTTCTATTTCTAGTTGTTGTGTACAGGATCGTCAGACGGGACAAATAATCGGGACTGGATGTAAAGTCGGATGTTTGTTTAAACTCAAGAATCTTCATATTCCTCCTGTGACAAATCTCTATGTTCTTCTTCTCTATCTACCCCTCACTTGTGGCATCACCGTCTTGCCTACATCTCCTTAGGAAAATTGCGTCCTCTTGTGTCTCAAGGTGTCTTGGGTCAGGTTCATAATGAGTCTTTTGATTGCATTTCTTATCAAACTGCTAAACAACCTGCTTTATCTTTTCACAATAATTCATCTCTTACTTGCTCTCCTTTTGATCTTATCCACTCTGATGTTTGGGGCCCGGTTCCCACCGCTTCTATGGGAGGAGCGATACTTTGTCATTTTTATTGATGATTATTCACGCTTTACTTGGGTTTATTTGATGACTAATTGCCATGAGTTACCTCAGATTTATATTAACTTTGCCACTATGATTAAAACTCAATTTTCCAAGGTTATTAAGGTTTTTTGACGTGATAATGCTATCGAATACCGTGATTCCAAACTTTTAACCTTTTTTTGTAGAACAGGGTACTTTGTCTGAGTTTTCTTGCCCTGGCACGTCTCAACAGAATGGACGAGCTGAACGCAAACACTGTCACATTCTTGACTCTGTTCGTGCAATGCTTCCTTCTTCTTCGTGTCCTGAGCATACTTGGGGTGAAGCTGTTCTTATTGTTGTTCATGTTATCAATATTACTCAATCACCCTTTTTCACTAACTTCAATGTTGATCTTTCTCCTAGTGATGATTAATACAGGTTCTATCTCGAGTAAACTTCTACAGCCTCCTCCTTCCACTTGTTCTTCTAGGGTAAGAAATCCACCTCTTCATCTTCTTTATTATCATTATTTTTTTACCATTCTTTATCAACATGAATCTAGGACATCAGAGAAGCCTCCACAAACCTAAATTGACAACAAGCAATGCAGAAAGAAACTCAGGCACTTGAAAAAGCACACACTTGGAATTTAGTTGATCCTTCTTCTGATCAGGAAGTTGTGAGTAGTAGATGGGTATACAAGATCATGACTCACTTTGATGGTTCTATTGACCATTATAAGGCACGATTGGTTGCTCAAGGTTGTACACAAGAGTATGGTATTGACTATGAAGAGACTTTTGCTCTTGTTGCTCATTTCACATATGTTCGGACTCTCCTTGCCATTGTTGTGGTCAAATAATGGTCTCTCAGTCAGATGGACATGAAGAATGCATTTCTTAATAGGAATTTGAAAAAGAAGGTCTATATGAAACCACCTCTGGGTTATTCTTGTCCTTCTAGCAAAGTCTTTCTCCTTCGCAAGGCACTTTATGGTTTTAAGCAAACTCCTCATGAATGGTTTGACAAGTTCAGCACCACTATATGCAATCTCGATTTCTCTTGCAGTCCTCATGAGAATGCTCTCTTTATTCGTAAAGGTGAATGTGGAGTTGTTCTTCTGCTTTTGTATGTTGATGACATGATCATTACGGGAGATGATTTTGATGGTATCTCTGATCTCAAAGCCTCCCTTCACCATACTTTTGAGATGAAAGATCTTGGTTTTTATCAGTTATTTTCTTAGTCTTGAGGTGATATCCATAGATGATGGTATATATCTCTCTCAAGCTAAGTGTGCTTCAGATCTTCTTGCTCGCACCAGGATTACCGATAGTCGCACTGAAACTACTCCACTTGAGCCTAATGTTCAATTTACCCTTATGGATTGCACTGTTTTGGATAACCCTACTCTTTATCGACAGTTAGTTGGAGGTCTCATCTACTTGACTATCACCCGACCCGACATTGCCTATCCAGTTCATGTTCTTAGGCAGTTCTTGTCAGCTCCTCGTACTACTCACTATGCGGCAGTTCTTCGCATTCTTCGCTACATCAAAGGCACCCTATTTCATGGCCTTTACTTTTCTGTGCATTCATCTTTATCCCTTCAGGCGTATTCAGATGCTGATTGGGCTGGTGATCCCACTGATCGCCGTTTTACTACTGGTTATTGTTTGTTTCTTAGCGACGCTCTCATTTCTTGGCGAGCTAAAGCAACCGTCGTTCATTGCTCGATCAAGCACAGAAGCTGAATACCGTGCTCTTGCTGACACCACTGCTGAGGTTGTCTCGATTCGTTGGCTTTTCACAGACTTAGGTGCTCTTCAGTCATCCCAACAGATATTTTTTGTGACAATGGCAGTGCTATTCAGATTACGCATAATGATGTATTTCATGAGTGCACTAAACACATTGAGATTGATTGTCATTTTATCCGGCAACATCTCCTTATTGATGCTGTTTGTCTCATCGCTATTGGAACTCTGGATTAGACTGCTGATATCTTCACGAAGACTTATCATCCTACTCGTTTCCGGACTCTAGTATCCAGACTGTTGGTATCCTTAGCTCCACTTGAGTTTGAGGGCGGATGTTAGAGTATAAATTAGAATCAATTTAGATCGATTAGTATCATAGCATATCTATATATTAATTGTAGGATTGTATGTTTTTATTGCTTTGATTCTTCTAGCACCTATAAATATCATTGTACATTGTACCTTTGGAATTCACTCTCAATAATACACTATTGTTTCTCCAATTTAGTCTCTTGTTTCTAACATAAACAACTATTTCATTCTCTTCTAAAGTGGGAAGAGATTTCTAAGAGATGAACACGAAGAAGAGATTTTGTACACTTAAATAGTTTTGTAGCAGCATTTTGTTTTTTAGGATTTTCAAAGTCTTATATACATTGAAAGTTTGAGACTTGTCAAAGTGGATAGAACTTTTTGTAACTTGTAGTTGCTTTATGGGGGAAGTTCTACGGTGCTGACCCTGGTTATCAGCATGGTATATTACTATGCTTTTAAGGTGTGTCATAGTAAGAAGGTGACGCGTGAAAGGTGGCTGCTGGTACGTGGGTTACGGTTAGGTGTTGAGCGTTTGAGTGAGCTGAGTTTCTGTTTTTCATTTCAATGAGAATGTTTATTTAATTGCTAATGACGTTGTTAAAGAAGTTGGGGTCGACTATTTAGTATAAAAAAATAAAAAATACAAAAAGCATCCTAAAAATTACTCCTCTTCTAGAGGCTTTATTTTACACACATTCCCTCTCTAGTTTTGTACTTCCAATGGTCCATTTTAAATTTCTACTTCTAATAAAATTTTTTCCACCACAATATATGATGATATATGCTTAACTATTTTAAATATTTTCAATCCTATTCTCAAAATATTTATTTCAATAAATGCTAATGTCAAAAAATTTCCACCGTAGTTTGTCTTCATATGGCTTTTTTCTGTTTTTTTTTTAAATTAGGAGTGAGACTTAAACCTAAAACTTCTAAGTGAAAATGAAGAGACTATGCCATTTGAGATATAGCTCATTGGCACCTTCATATGACTTCTTATGATGTTAAAAAATTGGCACATAAATTGCAATACATAATATTTCATTAACATCAAACATAATCTAATTACAACATAAAATTCAGCAAAATACATAGCACCCACTTCTAATCAGCACACTAGCAAAATACATAGCACCCACTTTTAAAAGATATTTTCTTACGTTCTCGACCTCTATTTAAATCATATTCATTTTGCATTACAAAATAATAAATCTCATCGAGCCCATAAAAAAAAGGTCCAAAACCCACCTATCCTTAACCATTTAATTAGTCAATTCATCGGGCAGTAACAAATTTGGCTGCGTTTGTTTTTAAGAACAGGACAGGACAAGACACTGAAAACAGGACAGGACAAGACACTGATGGACAGAGACACAAAATTTTGTGCTTATGTATTTTGTTTGGTGATAAACTAGAACAAATTATGAAAATTCAATTTATTCTTATTTTTTTCATTCAAAAAATTTGAGATGAAAAATATAACAATAAAAAATATAATTATGAAAAATTAACAAGAATAATAAAAGAAAAAATAAAAAATAAGTTGTATCTCTTGTTAGTGTCTCTGTGTCCTTCCTGTCAGGATGGATACAAAATACACTAATTCAGTGTCTCTGGACACATTGTCTCTGTCTATGTCTTTTCTGTCAAATACGATTTTATGTCTCAGTGTTTCTGTCACATTGTCCTATCTCTATAAACAAACGCAGCCAAAAATCGCACATAAAAGGAGACACATTACACTAAATTCACGTACGTCGTTTCCCTTCCGTATCACATGCTCCCTCCCCCTTCACGTATTGTGCTTTAAACATGACACGTTCGGATAACATAGCATACTGACAAATTCGGTCAGCGCCATAGAATTTTCCTTATGGTTTGGGAATTGGGCTTCGTATACTTGGTTTTAGAAGTAAGAATGCCTCTTTCAAACGTTAAAACCTGTTGAACAAGTTTGTATTTTATGTAGCCAAACAATTACCATCCCATGCAGTGCTTTTTGAGATTTTCAAATAATGACTTTTTTTTTCTAATATATATATATATATATATATTTTGAGGTAGACAACAGTAGCTCAAATACAAAACTTGAAGTCTTCTTTCATTGATGAATAATGTTCTTCTCATGTCTCAAGTCAATATAATTGCTTTAAATTTAGAGAAAAAAAATCCTCTTATATTCAACAACGTAATCAATTAGACAAATAATTCTAATGAAAATTTTAATTTATATTATATATTTTAATCGTCAAAATTCATTTTAAGAGTATTATCAAACAAAAATTCTCGTTTTCTTTATGTTGACAAACTAAATATACTTTTAAAATTTTTATTTCTCTCAAATATAAGCAGATAATCCAGGAGATAAACAAATATATTCAAAATATTAAATTATAACTTAATCAAACAGATATAGATAGCATTTCGGATATTATTGTTGCAGTCATAACATATGAATATGTCTAGGCTATAGCAAATTCAATTATCAGAACACATTCAACACAATATTAAAAATATTAGCCACAAGAAACAAGAGGAAGGCCCATAGTTATTAAAAAAGTATTAATTAGCATCATAGCAATTTCATGAAGGTTAGTGAATGCAACAGAAGTAGATACAGAGTTAGTTTGATTAACAGAAATCAAATCATGAGAAATACAGGAATTATTGTTTAATATTATTTCTCGAATCCGGACCTCTAGGTGAAGATGGGAAAAGTATGTCATTTGAGTTATAGATCGTTTTATTATTAATATAACCAAAAAAAAAACTTATAACTTACGAAATAAGGACATTTCACTGAATTATTTTATTTACGTATAGAACACATTTTAGACATTATTATACTCATTTAATATATGTATTTTTTGTGTCTAATTTTATCTTAATAAAAAATTAAAAAATTTAGACACATTTAAATACTATCACGTATTAATAGATTCAATTTTATCTTTAATTTATTTTTTTAAAATAAATTTAAAAATAATATATTATTATTTATTAAAATAAAAAATTATTTTAAATATTTTATATAATTAAACATTTTAAAATAATTAAAATATTATTATAAGTTATATAAAAAATTCTTTATATTTTATATATATTATATTTCGTATGTTACAAAAATTTAAAATTTATGTTTCTATATATTTCATATCATATTATATCTCGTGCGTGCTATATCAATAGCGGGATGTCATAGCTTGTAACCAAGGCAAGGGTAACAAACATACACTTGATATAATTGGTGTGATTATTAAGATTTTGTTAATTGCCATTTTATTTTAGTTTCGGACCCACAACTGATTCTTCCGTAGGAGATCATAATTTTTTCTCCCAGTTGAGTTGATAGAATGATGATTCATTGATTCATACACAATTGTCACCTCATGCGAGACAGAAAAGCTGATATAAATTTCGGCCACTCTACTCTAATAGCACTAAAAATGTTTCTGATATAGGCTTATATTCCAAAACAAAAAATTCTTCAAGTCTAGAAAAATCTTAAGGCTTAATCAATTATCGACAACAAAATATACACCAATACTGGATTATTTGTTGAATCATCAGCTAATGAGACTAAACGTTCATTAATTAAAGGCCCAAATTTATCCAGAAGTTGATCTTATCTTATCAGCCATTATAATGAGTGATGAGAAATATTACTATTATTTTTTTTCATAGATAAAGATTACTATTATTACATCATAATTATTTCAAACAAACAAATTACATACTACGTAGCGTGCATGTATATATTCAATTTAGAAAGTGAAAACTATTCAAAATCAAAGTAACATGCAAGACAATATATTTTGGTCGAAAAGGGGTACACAATATATATACATTATATCATAATCATATTTAAAATATTTTATGTAAAAAATATATTTATATATGATATTTCAGTATATAAATAAATTGTAAATTAATACATGCGAATTAATGGTACGTTATTTTATTGATAAATTCGCGTAACTATATTCAAAATACAATGTCAATCCATTGATAATAATATAATTAGCTGGAAAAGCCATAATAAGTTGATCATTTATGCTTGTGGATGATGTCACCACAAGAGGCTTTATCATAATGATGAAACGGGACTTGGTCTTAAACAACTCTCTTGAAATTAGTTGTGTCAGAGAATCAATATAATCAATTTAGATCAATTAGCATCGTCTATATTTATATAGTATATCTGTACATTAATTGTAGGATTCTATGTCTTTATTATTTTGATTCATTTAGCATCTATAAATACTCCTTGTATATTGTACCTCAATACACAACTGAATAATACACTTTTCATATTATTCTCTCAGTCTCTTATTTCTAACATGGTATCAAGAGCTTAGGTCTTTTTTTTTCAATGAATATTAGTTCATAGCCCCATTGTTTTTCCTTTCCGGCAGTGTTCTTTGGCCTCCTTTTTCGTTCTCTTTTCGACGCTTTGGTTCGTCACCCCCATAACCATCTTGTTCGTCTTGTCTCCGTGATTCCAACGCAACCGGAATCGCCGCCATCCGCCGCCAGACGCGCCTCCACGCGCCGCCGAAAGACGCTGTCACGACCAGGTTGCTCTTCCTTCCAGCTTCCACCCGTGCCTCTTTGCTCACCTTTTTCGACCTGTTTCCGACGCTTTGGTTCGTCACTTCCGGCACCGTTGTGATCCTCTCGTCGTCAGCTTTCCAACGCCGTCGAGATCGCCGCTAGACCCCCCCAGACGCGCCGCCGCGCGCCGCTGGAAGCTCGCTATCCACCTCCATTGATCCTCCCCCGAGATGCTTCAGTAGCCGTTGGATCTTGCTGTTGATCCCACGATCCTGAAGCCGCCACGTGTCACGCCACCAGCCTTCCCTGCGACCCGCGCGCCCGATCCTGACCCGACCCGGCCCGCGCGTTGACCCGACCGCCACCTCGACGCCAGCTCGTCCTCCTCGTCCTCTCACGGGCTGCCACGTGTCTTCGTTGCCCTGACGTGGCGCTGACGTCACTGCTGACGTGGCGCTGACGTGGCTGACAAGCGGGACCCTCCCTAAGGTTTTTTGGTGAGCTCTTTCTGATTCCGCGCTCCGTTTTCTCATATTCTGCTTCGAAATTGCAGTTTTCTCTCCTCTCTTTGATTTGTGTGACTACTGTTATGGAAAAGTCGGATGTTTTTGTTGCCACAGACAGAAAGGATACATTCTGTCGAAACTGCAACCGTTTTGGACACTTTTTCTCCGTCTGCCCCTCTGTTGAATGTCGGACATGCCACCAGAAAGGGCATATTAGCTACCATTGTTCACAGTTGCTCTGCCGTTATTGCAAGCTCTCGGGACATTTGATTACTACCTGTCCTACTCGTCCACCACGTCCTGCGCCTGCTTCTACCGTTGCTGCTACTACTGCACCTACCCCCTCTGCACCTTTCAACCCGTCTCCTGTCTCTCTATCTGATATTGCATCTCTTCTACGGCGTCTTCTCTCTGTTTCTGGTAATACTCCTGCTACTTTATCAACCCCTCCAGGTGATTCTAAATGGTACTTTGACTCGGGTTGCTTTAATCACATGTCTTCGTTGCGTAATATTTTCTCGTCAATGTCTACAACTACAAATGGACCTTCTGTCAATACTGTAAATGGATCCCTCTTGCACGCAACACACAAGGGTTCTATATCCCAGTCATCTCTTAATCTTCCAGATACTTACTACATTCCCAAATTACACTTCAATCTTATTTCTGTTGGTCAACTTGTTGATTTGGGTTTTGACGTCACCTTTTCTATTTCTGGTTGTCGTGTACAGGATCCTCGGACGGGACAAATCATCGGGACTGGACGTAAGGTCGGAAGGTTGTTTGAACTCGAAAGTCTTCATATTCCTCCTGTACCAAATCTCTGTGCTGCTTCTTCTCCCTCTACCCTTCACTTATGGCATCAACGTCTTGCCCACACCTCCTTAGGAAAACTGCGTCCTCTTGTGTCTCAAGGTGTTTTAGGTCAGGTTCCAAATGAATCTTTTGATTGCATTTCTTGCCAAACTGCCAAACAACCTGCTTTATCTTTTCACAATAATTCATCTCTTGCTTGCTCTCCTCTTGATATCATTCACTCTGATGTTTGGGGCCCTGCTCCCACTGCCTCTATGGGCGGAGCTCGATACTTTGTCGTTTTCATTGATGATTATTCCCGTTTTACTTGGGTTTATTTGATGACTAATCGCCATGAGTTACCTCAGATCTATATCAACTTTGCTACTATGATTAAAACTCAGTTTTCCAAGGTCATTAAGGTTTTCCGACGTGATAATGCTATGAAATACCGTGATTCCAAACTCTTAGCCTTTCTTGCAGAACAGGATACTCTGTCTGAGTTTTCTTGTCCTGGTACATCTCAACAAAATGGTAGAGCTGAACGCAAACACCGTCACATTCTTGACTCTGTTCGTGCAATGCTCCTTTCTTCTTCGTGTCCTGAGCGTACTTGGGGTGAAGCTGTTCTTACTGCTGTTCATGTTATTAATAGACTCCCTTCTTCTGTTCTTGGTAATGTTACTCCCTTTGAGCGTCTTTATCATATCCCCCCAGATTATAGTTCTCTTCGAGTTTTTGGTTGTGTATGTTTTGTTCTTCTTCAGCCTCATGAACATAGTAAACTTGAACCTCGGGCTCGTATGTGTTGTTTTCTTGGTTATGGCACTGAACACAAGGGTTATCGTTGTTGGGATCCTCTCTCTAAACGTATTCGTATATCTCGTCATGTTGTCTTCTGGGAGCACCACATGTTTTCTCGGTTCTCATCCTTTGAGTCGATTCCTACTACTCAGTCACCTTTGTTCACTAACCCCAATGTTGATCTTTTCCCTAGTGATGATTCTACAGGTTCTATCTCGAGTGACCCTCCACAGCCTCCTGTTTCTCCGCCTTCTCCATCTCCTGATGATTCCAGACCGGACGATGATCCTGCTCCTACCGTCATGCCTCCTCCTCCCGCTCGTTCTTCCAGGGTAAGGAATCCACCTCCTCATCTTCTTGATTACCATTGCTTTTCTACTATTCTTCATCAACATGAACCTAAGACATTCAGAGAAGCCTCCTCAAACCCAAATTGGCAACAAGCAATGCAAGAAGAATTACAGGCACTTGAAACGGCACAACCTGGGATCTGGTTGATCCTCCTTCTGATCAGGAAGTTGTGGGCAGTAGATGGGTCTACAAGATCAAGACTCGCTTTGATGGCTCTATTGACCGTTATAAGGCCCGCTTGGTTGCTCAAGGTTGTACGCAAGAGTATGGTATTGATTATGAAGAGACTTTTGCCCCTGTCGCTCGTCTTACGTCTGTTAGAGCTCTTCTTGCCATCGCCGCGGTTAAAAAATAGTCTCTCAGTCAGATGGATGTGAAGAATGCATTTCTTAATGGGGATTTGAAAAAGACAGTCTATATGAAACCACCTCCGGGATATCCTTGTCCTTCTAATAAGGTTTGTCTCCTTCGCAAGGCACTTTATGGACTTAAGCAAGCTCCTCGTGAATGGTTTGACAAGTTCAGCACTACCATATGCAGTCTTGGTTTTACTTCTAGCCCTCATGAGAATGCGCTCTTCATTCGTAAAAGCGAACGTCGAGTTGTTCTTCTACTTCTGTATGTTGATGACATGATAATTACTGGGGATGATGTTGATGGTATCTCTGATCTCAAGGCCTCACTTCACCGTACCTTTGAGATGAAAGATCTTGGTTCTCTCAGCTATTTTCTTGGTCTCGAGGTCATCTCCACCGATGATGGCATCTATCTCTCTCAGGCTAAGTATGCTTCAGATCTTCTTGCTCGCGCTAGGATTACAGATAGTCGCACTGAGTCTATTCCTCTTGAGCCTAATGTTCGATTTACCCCTATGGATGGCACTGTTTTGGATACTCCGACACTTTATCGCCAGTTAGTTGGAGGTCTCGTCTACTTGACTGTCACCCGACCAGACATTGCCTATCCGGTTCATGTCCTCAGCCAGTTCTTGTCAGCTCCTCGTACTACTCACTATGCGGCAGTTCTTCGCATTCTTCGGTATGTCAAAGGCACTCTATTTCATGGCCTTTATTTTTCTGCCCATCCTCTTTGACCCTTCAGGCATACTCTGATGCTGATTGGGCTGGTGATCCCACTGATCGTCGTTCTACTACTGGTTACTGTTTGTTTCTTGGCGACGCTCTCATCTCTTGGCGTGCTAAGAAACAAACATTCACTGCTCGCTCAAGCACAGAAGCTGAGTACCGTGCCCTCGCTGACACCACTGCTGAGGTTATCTCGGTTCGTTGGCTTCTCGAAGATCTGGGTGCTCCTCAGTCGTCTCCTGCTGATGTTTTTTGTGATAACCGCAGTGCTATTCAGATTGCCCATAATGATGTGTTTCATGAACGCACCAAACACATTGAGATTGATTGTCACTTTGTTCGACAATGTATCCTTATTGATGCTGTTCGTCTCATTGCCGTTGGGACACTGGATCAGACTGCTGATATCTTCACGAAAGCTCATCACCCGACTCGCTTTCGGACTTTGTTATCCAAACTCAAGTTGGTATCCTTAGCTTCCACTTGAGTTTGAGGGGGGATGTTAGAGAATCAATATAATCAATCTAGATCAATTAGTATCGTCTATATTTATATAGCATATCTGTACATTAACTGTAGAATTCTATGTCTTTATTACTTTGATTCATTTAGCACCTATAAATACCCCTTGTATATGGAAAAGTCTAGGGGACCAGCAATTTTATTGTATTTTGGCCAGCATGTAACCAGCAGAGAAATGTGAGTCATTGGATGATATCTCACACCAATCTCACACCATCAAATCATCATTGATGGCTAGTTGATGGCTACCAATCACAAATGTTGCTGACCCCCTAGCATTGCTCTATATTATATCTCAATACACAACTGAATAATACACTTTTCATATTATTCTCTCAATCTCTTGTTTCTAACAAGTTGGATGTTTAGCTTTCCATCAACATGTACTTACAAGCAAAATCAAGATCCTAGTGTCGAAAAAGGTAAGCTAAGGTAGTTAAGAGAAATTATATAGGACAGGAAAAGAGAAAAGAAGATTTAAACATTAAACCTAAGAGATGTTAAAGTTACGAAAATTTTCCTCAATTAAAAAAAAAAATCATATAGACATTTAATATTAGGTTAAAAATATGATAAATTTAAATTTAAGTTAGATAAAATGCGATACACATCGTGCAGCTAGCGTTGTTCACATAATTTTATATAATGAAAATTAATTTAGTGTCGAGTTCTTCACGAGCATCGAATGCAAGGTGTAGTGTTCCAGTTAAAAAATTATTAATTGAATACTAGTATTAAAAAAAATTGAGATAATACTCAATGTGGTCCCTGAATTTGCATGCAAGCTTTAATTTAGTCCTTAAAGTTTCAATTGTTTTTATTTAGTCTCCAAACTTTGTGAACATAACTCATGTTAGTCCTTGAAACAATTTTCAAGGTACAAACATTAACGGAACACTATCGTGAACAGCCGGATGCCACACTATACTTTGTAAAATGATGTCCTTTTAGTTTTGACACTCAAATAACCCAAAAACAACATCGTAAATAGTGTTTATTAAAATTTTACCTAACAAAATAAGTGATACGATGCCCTTTTTGAACTATTTAAATGTCAAAACCAAAACTGCATCATTTTACAAGTTTTAACTAGTCTATAACAGTGCTCTATTAACATTTTTATACTTAAAATTGTCTCAGAGACTAATATGAGATACGTTTATAAATTTTGGGGACTAAATAGAGGCAATTGAAACTTTAAAGACTAAATTGAATCTCACATGTAAGTTCAAGGACCAAATTAAATATAAACTCAAAAAAATTTGAGTTAGGCATAGAGATAAGTGTAGAGTTTAAATACTATTATTTTCTTTTTCATAATTGTATTATCTGATGCTTTATGTTTTTTTAGTACTTTTCTGCACATGAACGAAGGAGATGATATTTATAGCAAAAAGTTACTTAATTATAATACATAGTTTAATTTTTTTAATTATTTTATTTCTCAGTCCTATAATGCAATATTATAGTGCATCAATTAAAATTAAAATTATTCAAAAATTGATGAAAAAAAAAAAGAAAAACAATAATACATCTGACTCTACCCCTAACTTTTTATTTATTTATTTTTAACATGCACTAGTATTTAATTAATAACTTTTTTTTAATGAAACATGCACTACATCTAGGGTATAATACTTTTTGTATTTGTTGCTAAACTAAGCACTACATGATATATGCCGTGTTCTTTTGTAATTAAATTGAGAGGATTACAACTCTACATGATGCATCTTGTATTCTTTAACATTGTAATGGTACGATTTTTAAACATTATAATTTTGTAACACTTAAAAAAATTTTATTATTGTAATTAATTATTTATTTATTTATTTCATTTATTAGGTGAATCACCTAAGGTATTAGTAGTCTACCATACTACCATAGTATAAGAGAAGTTTTTTTTTTTTTTTTTTTTTGGGTCTTACACTATATACATCACTCACTACTACACTCACACAGACACATATATACTATTCATACTCTGACCAGAAACACAAAAGGCCCACCAAATGCCTCTTTATATCTGACCTCCTAAGAATTCGGACACAACAAAAAGGGCCAGTTCTACTTATCTAAATAAGTAATTGCCTCCCCCAATCTCTTCTAATATCCCTATCTTTACTCAAAAATAGATCCCAACAACTCCCAAGATAAAGAGAATGGTCCTCTGCCAATAAAAGTAGAACTACTCTAAAAAAGTGGTCATTCATTCTACTATAAATACATTGACACCCCTCAAGTATATTACGTTCTAATCTACTAAAAACCTGCTTAAATCCCTTACTAACTTAAGTATCGGAGTCTCTTGCAGGTACCACCCCCCACCTCCTCACAAGGAACTTGGACGACGGCACCTCAACACCAAAACAAGTTTGTCGCTGCCTCAGAAGGAGTCTGGATCTCACGTTCAGACCCAAATTACAATTTCAGGTAACCCTCGGAACATATACATACATATATGATATATTAGAAATAGAGTAAAAGACAAATAGATTCCTGACCTTTTCAGCCGTAAACATTTAAGTCCTTTAGAGTTGAAAAATACATTTAAATCCCTCGCCTTTTAGAACGCGTGACAATTATGTCCCTCCGTAGAGTTGAAGTTAAAACACGTAATGGAAATTATTGATATGTCTGTTACGGTGATGATATGGATGGTTGGTAAAAAATAATCAGGCATATAGGTCCCTCACGTGAAACACTGCCGTTTTGACAGTGAATCCTATCTCTTCCAAATGTAGCGAAGCCATGGAATTTCATCAATCTTAAGTGGTGACTTATACCCTTTATTCAATAAAGGTTTTATCCAAATCCAAAAGGCCTTGGATACAATAGAAGCTGAAGCGAAACCAGTGACATTCGATATCGTCTTAGATACTTTGATTTCATCATTAATAGGAACTTGTGAATCTTCAATGGACTTAATCCCCGTTGACCCTTTGATCCCAACACAAAGAAGAAAAATTTATATAGGGAGGGAAATGAAAGAAATTATGTCATCCACCATGAAAGTGTCAACACCTAAAGTGGAGAAACGTATAACCCTAGAAGCTATAAACAAAGAAACAATAATGAAACTTGCAAAACTATGTCATCCACCATAAAAGTGTCAACATCTAAAGTGGAGAAACGTATAACTCCGGAAGCTGTAAAGAAAGAAACAACAATGAAACTTGCAATCCAATAGATTCTAAGTGACACAGGATGATTAACAGCTTCAAATCTCTTCTCATGGATGATCAAGATTGCAAGCATAATTTGTGTTATTGCCTGAACCAACCAAAACACTCCATCAAGTACCTACCATGGAGCCTGAATTATAGAATTGCTGAACACCAAGATGGAAGCAACAATGAAAAGTGCAGCCAAAACAGATGTTGCAATGAGAGTTAGTTTGAACCATAAGGATGTTATTTTGGTGAAACTCCTATTGTTTCTGATAAGGGGCTTGTTGAGCTCATTGTTATGGTGGTTATTATGGCCGTTGGAAGTGATGCTGCTATTGTTGTTGTTGCCATTTGAAAAGAACCTTTGGTAAAGCTTTATTAATTATTATGGCAAACACAGAGAAGGTGAACAAGAGAAGAATATCAACAGCAGAAAACAAAGCTCTCTGAGGACATGGTGAAAGGAACACATACTCAAGCGAGATCCTGGCAGCGACACCAACCCCTCACAGCAGCAACTACACTGTGAATGAAAATGACTACCTCACCCCAACAACTGGCGCCGCCATGCCGGAGCAGTTGGCTCCAAAATTCGCCAACTCCTTCCTCTCGGAAACCTGGATCCTGATGCGGCGCAACTTCATCAACATCCGAAGAACTCCAGTGCTGTTCCTGTCGCGCCTCATGGTACTCACCATCATGGGCTTCATGATGGCCACAATGTTTCACAACCCTAAACAAAATCTCCAGGGAATCACCAACCGCCTCAGCTTCTTCATCTTCACCGTCTGCCTCTTCTTCTTCTCCTTAAACGACGTCGTCCCCGCCTTCATCCAAGAACGCTTCATCTTCATCAAAGAAACCTTTCGCAATGCCTACAGAGCCTCTTCCTACATCATCGCCGGCTTAATCACTCACATGCCTTTTCTTCTCCTCCAAGCTTTCATTTACGCTGCCATTGTTTGGTGACGGCGTCGTTTGAAGCATAAGGACCAATTTATCCATTAACAATTTATTTTCCATCACATCATCAACTAAAACGGACAGCTCAGTCTCTACCCTTCCAGGTTAGCATTCTCTATTGCCGTTTTTAGCCCCAATTCGATGGAGGAGTATAATTATCATACGTTTTATAAGGTGAAGAATTTAAATGTATTTTTCAATCGCGTTTAAAAAAGTCAGGAACCTATTTGTTTTTTACTCTTAGAAATATATTCTAGTCTTAAGATTTAAACTTTGACGCAACTTGATGAGAGACCCATAAATTATCCATCTTATCAAAACTCTAATTTTGGCAAGAATGAAAAATTTCTAAACTAAAGACTGTAGTTGAAAAATGTATTGCCTAAATGGATAAGCAGAACATGGCTCAATCCATATACTACACTTATATAGACTCGCCTCCCAAACAAAGAAAAAAGAGTAAACAATCGTGACCTTGTGTGTGTATACCAAAATGTGTACATAAAGGCCCAAATATCTAAGTTAAATTTGTTTGTGATATTGTCCTGCATTTTGAATAAGAGTATATATTAGAGATAAATTCAATTTTTCGTAAAGAGTTTTCACTAATCAAAATAAGATAAGTATTATCTCAAGTTGATGGCAGATGGTGATAACAACACAATTTAAACTTTAAAGTCAAAGAAAGAACAATAGAGTAAAAAATGTATAAAACTCTACAATGTTCACTTCACCGTTTATTAACCCTCTTAATGGTTAAAGAATTATTGTTTTGTTACCATTCTTACCGTCTATTAAAAAGCATGAACCTATGTATGTTTTTCGTATCTCTGCATGAATAAAAATTGTTTGGAACTTCAGAAATTCCTCTCCAATTTATACGTATTGTCAGTAAGTTTGAATGAGATAGCAAGAATTGAACCAAATGAGCTGCTATGAACAGCTGAGCATTCGGCAATGACATATTAACCATATGGCTTGTGTTCAAACCTTATTTTCTTGGTCATGTACAAAGCAATCTAAGTCAAGTGTATATCCAAAATCTTTTATATGCATAATCAATACTTCCAAAACTTCAACAATATGCTCATTTGAAGAAACATTCACCTCCAACAACAAAACTCTAAACCTGGTTTTTCAATTCAATCCAGCTCATCCCTGCCTCTTTCTTATTTTTAATACCTCTCATAAGCTTCCTTAAGTAGGCAACACCAGTCCAGTTACCTTCAGCAGCAAAAAAATTTGATAAAAGCGCATAAGTTCCTGCCTCATTTGGCTTCATTTCCAACACCCTTGAAGCTGCCAGTTTGCCTATACTTCGTTGTTTATGAGCTTTACAAGCCCCAAGAAGGACAACCCATATAGATTCATCCGGCTTAAAAGGCATATTCTCTATTAGTTGATAAGCTTCCTTTACTCTACCAGCACGCCCAAGCAGATCGACTACACATCCATATATCTCTTGATTGGGTGCAACATTATAAAATCTTGTCATTAGTCTAAAATATCTCAGGCCTTCATCCACTAGTCCGGCATGGCTACAAGCACTCAGAACTGCCATGAATACTATCGTATTAGGTTTGATACCTGATCTGACCATCTCATTGAATAATTTAGTGGCTTCTTTTCCATGCCCATGAGCCCCGTATCCAATCATCATGGAAGTCCAGGAGACCACATTTTTGCATGGCATTTGGCTAAATATTTTATGTGAATCTGTTATGTTTCCACACTTTCCATACATGTCAATAAGGGCATTGGATAATACCAAGTTGTTATTTAAGCCTCTACGAAAAATTCCCCCATGAAGCTGCTGCCCACAATACAGAAACGCTAACTTACCACATGCACCTACCACACTGGTGAATGTGAAGCAATCTGGACTAAAACCTTCAGATACCATTTGAGAAAAGATGCAGAATGATTGTTTAGGATCCAATGTCTCAAAACCAGCTATCAAGGTATTCCATGTGATAGTATCTTTCTGACTAATTTCAAAGAATAATTGCTTTGCCTCACATGCTGAGCAAGACTTGAAATACATGTCCAGTATAGAATTCATGACAGGAAGATTGGACTCAAATCCATGATTAATCACTGCAGCATGTACCTGCTTGCCCAAATTAACCAAGCCAGTAGATGCACAAGCTCTAACAGCAATTGAAAAGCTGAAGGGGCACAGCTCTCCTTCCTCCTGTTTATCACCAAGGAAATATGAAAACCCCATTATACTGAGCTAGTCTCTACCAAGAATTTTAATGTTTTCCTTGATGTTCCTCTAAGGTGAGTTTATCTCGCAAATGAGAAAATTAGAGGTTACCTACCCTTAATCAATAAATGGTTAATGTTGTGGTTACCTCCTTAGTTTATCACCTTAGAGGAGCCTTAATCTTAACAGAATACATGAGTTTGTAGGATGGAACAAAGTGGTAGAAATACACAATTTAACATTTTGTTGAAAAGAAAAAAATGTGTTCTCTATTGTTTTTCTTTGCTGCTATGAGACCCATCGTTTTGAGTAAAACAAACATGGATTTGGAACCAGAAAAGTTGAAGAAAAGTGGGAACCTACCAGAAGCATTTGGCGAAAAGCTCGAAGGCCACCATAGGCATCTCCTCTATGAGTATATCCAGTTATCAAAGTTGTCCATGAGACAGCATTCTTGTTAAGGATACTCTCAAAAACCATTCTTGCACTGTCCATGCTACTACAGCAAGTGGCATACACATCCATTAGCGCATTATCAACATATATGCATGACCCTTGAGTACCATTCTTTATAGCCAACCCATGAACCAACTTCCCACACAAAAGCGCACTCAGCCCCTTACATGTCTTCAAAACTGCAGACAAGGTGAACTCATTAGACCGCGTCCCGTATCTCAACATCTCACAGAACATGCTCCACGCACGACCATGGTGGTTGCAAGAATTGTAGCCAGTAATCATAGCAGTCCAAGTGACAACATCTCTATGTGACATTTCATCAAACAGCATGCGTGCTTCTTCAATGGACCCCTTATCAAAATATGATTTGATGAGATCAGTGGCTAAACCGGAAATGTCTTTGGGGGCAAAACGGTGCAATAGAATTCAATTGGGTGTCATCAGCAAGAGAGTTATGGACAATGGTGGGGATGGGCCGGAAATGGGTTGGGGACAGTAACTTCCTAGTACCAGTCATCATCTTCGTCCTTGTTTATGAAGAGTGACCATAGAAAAAGTTGTTTATTTTTTCAGCATAAGATGATAGAAAAAGTTCTTCATTTTTTCCGTGTAAGATGAAGCAAATAATGACGAAATGTCAACAAAAATGGTTTAATTAATTGGGAGACTGACTTGAACCTGAAGAGCAGAAAGAAGCAGGTAGTTGTAGTACAGACAGTACCTGTTTGTGAAAGCAGGTTTAATGGTTAGGGGTCTGTATAACAGCATAAGGAATACCTAAACTATAGTTATTAGAACTGAACCTGAATCGACAGCGATCAGAGTACTGTGGTTATCGGGTCACTAGTTCAACCGTCGGGTGATTAGTTGAACTGGTTGACCTGGTTATAATTAAATAATTATAGATGATTTTTTTTTTCATAATAGGTAATTTTTATTTTATTGCTTTTAACATTGAATTAATACCACAAAACTAATTTAAATGTCTACCTGATCAACATAGTATAACCTAAAGAGTGTATATAAATGTTAATAAGATTTTAAATCAATATAGAAGAGTCAGACAGAAAAAACAACAGAGATCAGCTAATCATGAGACAAAACACAAAACTCCAATGCACATCTTTAAATCTTTATTTCATTGCCTTCACCTATATCAGCATTCATTCACCGCACTACCAGACTTCACTTAAGCTCTAACATAGTTAAGTTGAGGATTCGAGCAAAGGCTGAAAAAGTACCTTACTACCTTATCATCCTCATAAAGCACAATAGAAGGAATTTCCTTATTGATGATCTTGTCAAATCTGTCCATCACAGAATAAAAGAGTAAGTATTTAAACACTTATAAATTAAACCTCAAGCACAAAAATGGATTGATACAACGACATAATATCTTAAAGTAACAGCAAAATGGTATACACAAGAAAGGAAAAAGAACAAAGAGAACAACAGATTAAATTAATTAGTTTTACATACAAATACAATTCACGTAAACCCTATTACAAATGAAATCAGCCAGTTTCACATACAAATACAATTAGCCTCAATACATTAAAACATCAAAAATCCAGTATAAAAAATTAATAACAATAGCTAAAAAAAATCTCACCTACAGCAGAAGCAGAAAGCCAGAAACAGTCAGGGACGATTTTTCAACTTGGGGAAGTTGCCGTGTTGCACAGCTGCAGAGTAAGCCGCCGGCGAGAGAGAGCAGAGCTTCGGCGGAGGGAGAGCTTCGAAGAGGAGCAGAGCAGAGTCTGCAGATGAGCCAACATGATGACGACGGAGGAAGCAGAGCCAGACAAGGCACGACGCGGAGGCACAGTCGCGAAGGAAGCAGAGGCGAGCAAATACTGACGGCGCGAGGACGAGGCAGAGGAGCCGGCGAGGAGAATGACGAGTGACGACCGGCAGTGAGCGTTCGGTGAGTGAGAGAGGTGAGAGCGAGTATCTGTGTGTGCGGTGAGTGAGGTGAGACCGTAAGAGTGAGTTGAGGTTGGGGATGGTTGGGTCTTGGGTGTGCTGTTCAATTGAGGCTAAAAAGTTAAAAATTTATTGTCCAATATATAAGATTATTCCATCTTCTATTTTTAGAGGCTAAAATAACCTTATTATTTTTTTACTCCATATTAGTAGATTCTACTTAAATATAAAAATTATTATATTTGTATATTTAAATAAATATTGTTACATTCTGTTACTATTAAATAATTAAAAATAAATAAAATTTTAATAAAAATAGTTTATATTGTAATTATACCATGTATGAATACCAACTAAATAACACTTAGTTATATCATTAAATTTCTAATATAGGTTTTCGTTTCACACAAATCTTATACTTAATTTATTTTATTATATTTATGTATAGTTTGTATGCAAAAACATATATATATATATATATATATATATATATATATATATATATATATTTTGAAAGAATTAATTTATTTAGTATACAAAAATTTCTTTATCTCAATTTTTTTATTATATTAATATTTAATTCGATAAATATTTTTTAACTTATATCTTTTCTACTCCTAATAACAAATAGACGGAAAAAAGTTTTTTATTTTTTTACCAAAGATATGAGATTCGAACCCGCAACCTCTTAATTGAGTATGGGGAGACTATGCCATTTGAGCTATGGAGAGATAATTCTAACCAGAGTTGGAGGGACAACAATAACAGAGGAGGCAGAGACAATCAAGGATATCAGAGGTGGAATAATAACAACAACAGGCAGTAGAACCAGAACCAGCCTTACAGAGCACCTCACCTGAGGCAATCCCAAGGAGCACAGCACAACCAACAACAAGTTCTGCAGATCACTCAATCTAATTCCTCTCCGAGTGACGAGGCGCTTCAATCCATTGCGCAAGGACAAAGGAATGTGGAAAGTTCCTTTAATGGCCTAGCATCCGCTATACAAGCTCTCATCTCTCAGCTGGGATCATTCAATACTTCAAACACTCAACATGCAAGCTCCAGTGGAATTCCTTCTCAACCCTTACCCAATCCAAAGGGTGGCATCAATGCCATCACCCTAAGGTCCGGAACCACACTGCAAGAGAGGAATCCGGAGGAGCCAATCCCATCAGAACACGCCTCAGCTGAAGAGGTGGTGGAAGTAGAGGATGCTGAAGAGGAAGAGGACATACAAGACATGGTTGAAGAAGAAGAAGCTCAACCACAGAAGGAAGCACCAATGGATGCAGACGCTGCAGTAAACACCCTTCCTATTCCATTTTCATAAATTGCAAGGAAGCCCAGGAAGCAGATGGAACTTGATCCTAAAATGGTAGAAATATTCAAAAAGGTTGAGGTAACTGTTCCCCTTTTTGATGTTATTCAGCAGGTACCTAAATACGCAAAGTTTCTAAAAGATTTATGTATACATAAAGACAAAATTAATGAATTAGAAACTATTCCTTTAGGTAGTTCTATATCTGCTTTAATGGGAGGAATACCTGAAAAGTGTAGTGATCCAGGTCCATGTATGGTTAACTGTACTATTAGAGGTGTGATATTTTCTGACTGCATGTGTGATTTAGGAGCATGTGTTAGTATAATGCCTTTGTCTATATATGATACTTTGAGGCTCCCTCCCTTAAAAAGGTCGGCAGCTCATTTTGTGTTAGCAGATAAAAGTATTATTACAGTGGTTGGAATTGCTGAAGATGTATTAGTGAGCATTAAGGGGCTCACATTTCCCATTGACTTCTATATCCTGGAGATGTCCCCTAATGACTCAGGAAGGCCATCATCAATCCTGCTTGGAAGACCATTCCTGAAGACTTCAAAGTTCAAGTTGGACGCATTTTTCGGAACTTATTCTTTTGAAATAGATGGCAGAATAGTAAAATTCAGTTTAAATGGAGCTATGGAGCACCCTTCGGATGATCATTCTATCTCCCAGTGTGACATCATAGATGAAACCGTGGCTGAAGTTCACCAGGAGGAATTAGAAGAGAAGTACACAGGGCAAGGTCCAAGTGTGGGGACACTTTCAGAGGACAATGAGGACACTTTGCCATTATCACCAACTCCGAATGATCCAGAGCCTGGCCATGAGCAGAAATTGGAATTAAAGCCCTCCCTCCACACCTCAAGTATGCTTACCTTGAGGACAAGCAGAAGTTTTCAGTTATCATTGCAAGGGAACTCACTTCCCAACAAGAAGAACAGCTACTCAGTGTGCTGAGGAAACACAAGAAAGCAATTGGATGGAGCCTGGCGGATATAGTAGGCATCAACCCTCAGGTTTGTGAGCATAGAATATTTCTAGAAGAGGGAGAAAAACCCGTCCGTCAACCTCAAAGAAGACTGAATCCCACCATCTTAGAAGTTGTCAAGAAGAAGTGACCAGGCTACTTGAAGCAGATATCATTTACCCCATCTCAGATAGCGAATGGGTCAGTCCAGTACAAGTAGTGCCCAAGAAGTCTGGAATCACAACAGTAAAAAATGAGCATGGAGAGCTTCTGACAACTAGAGTACAGAATTCATGGAGAGTTTGCATTGACTATAGGCGTCTCAACCAAGCCACTCGCAAGGATCATTACCCCTTGCCATTCATTGATCAGATGCTTGATCACCTGTCAGGTAAATCACATTATTGCTTTTTAGATGGTTATACAGGCTATTTTCAAATCCATATAGCTCCTGAAGATCAGGAAAAGACTACTTTTACATGTCCTTTTGGCACTTATGCTTATAAGAGAATGCCCTTTGGCTTGTGCAATGCACCAGCTACTTTCCAAAGGTGCATGATGAGTCTTTTCTCTGACCTTATTGAGAACTGTATGGAGGTTTTTATGGATGATTTTAGCATTTATGGTGATTCATTTAGCCTTTTCTTGGATAGTTTATCTAGAGTATTAGATAGATGTGTCAGTACAAACCTTGTATTGAATTTTGAAAAATGTCACTTTATGGTAAAACAAGGGATTGTACTAGGACATGTTGTGTCTAATACTGGCATTTCTGTAGATCCAGCAAAGGTGGATGTCATTTCTAGTTTACCTTACCCCTCCTCTGTGAGGGAAGTCTGTTCGTTCCTTGGCCATGCAGGTTTTTACCGGAGATTCATTAAGGACTTTAGTAAGGTAGCACTACCCTTATCCAGACTACTGCAGAAAGATATTGAGTTCGAATTCAGTGAGGATTGCAAACAAGCGTTTGATAAGCTGAAGACCGCCCTAACTCAAGCTCCAATTGTGAGAGGACCAGACTGGAGCCAGCCATTTGAAATCATGTGCGATGCTTCCAACCATGCAGTAGGAGCAGCGCTGGCTCAGCGTGAAGGTAAGGATCCTTTTGTAATTGCCTATGCGTCTAAGACTTTAGACACTGCTCAGTCTAATTACACTACTACTGAGAAAGAGCTTCTGGCTATTGTTTTTGCTCTAGATAAATTCTGAGCCTATTTACTTGGTGCTAAAGTAGTAGTGTACTCAGACCACGCAGCTCTAAAGTATTTATTAGCTAAAAAGGAGTCCAAACCAAGGCTTATACGTTGGATACTGCTACTACAAGAATTTGATTTAGAAATTAAGGTCAGGAGTGGTAACCAGAATCTAGTGGCAGACCACTTGAGTCGCCTTGAGCACATTACGGATACCTCCACTCTTATAAATGATAATTTCCCATTCGACAACTTACAAGCAGTATCTAAAGTAGTCCCTTGGTATGCACCTGTAGCTAATTATCTAGTTAGCCGCACTTTTCCTCCAAACTTTACTAAGAATCAAAGGGACAAGCTGAGAAGTGAGTCCAAATATTATATATGGGATGACCCATATTTATGGAGATGTGGCGCTGACCAGGTAATTAGACGGTGTGTGCCTCAAACAGAATTCCAGTCCATTTTAGAGGCCTGCCACTTGGTGCACGAATTGTGAATCACACTTTTCACAACTCGTACCACTAACCAGTAAGTGCACTGGGTCGTCCAAGTAATACCTTACGTGAGTAAGGGTCGATCCCACGGAGATTGTTGGTTTGAAGCAATCTATGGTTATCTTGTAAATCTTAGTCAGGAAATCAATTATAATTATCAGTATGAATTGCGAAGAATAAAAGAGCATGGATTAAATACTTGTTCTGCAGTAATGGAGAATATGTTGGAGTTTTGGAGATGCTTTGTCTTCTGAATCTCTGCTTTCTCCCTGTCTTCTTCTTCACGCACGCAAGGTTCCTCCTATGGCAAGCTGTGTGTTGGTGGATCACTGTTGTCAATGGCTACCATCCGTCCTTTGAGTGAAAAAGGTCCAGGTGCGCTGTCACCGCACGGCTAATCATCTGTCGGTTCCCACTCATGCTGGAATAGGATCCATTGATCCTTTTGCGTCTGTCACTACGCCCAGCCCTTGTGAGTTTGAAGCTCGTCACAGTTATTCAATCCCTGAATCCTACTCGGAATACCACAGACAATGTAACAGCCCAGACCACCCGCTAGCACGATATTGTCCGCTTTGGCATACAAGGCCTCACGGTTTTGCCTTTGACGATAGGGATGATGGCCAAAGCCCCCCACACTCACTCGTCAAAACGCGTCATGTTAGGAAGAGGTATCCACACCCTTATAAGGCATGCTTCGTTCCCCTCTCCAACCGATGTGGGCCTTACAATCCACCCCCCTAAGGGAGCCCAGCGCCCTCGCTGGCACATCGATCCGGGTTCTGGCTCTGATACCATCTGTAACAGCCCAGACCACCCGCTAGCACGATATTGTCCGCTTTGGCACACAAGGCCTCACGGTTTTGCCTTTGACGATAGGGATGATGGCCAAAGCCCCCCACACTCACTCGTCAAAACGCGTCATGTTAGGAAGAGGTATCCACACCCTTATAAGGCATGCTTCGTTCCCCTCTCCAACCGATGTGGGCCTTACAGACAAGGTTTAGACTTTCCGGATTCTCAAGAATGCTGCCAATGGATTTTAGCTTATACCACGAAGATTCTAATTAAGGAATCCAAGAGATATTCATTCAATCGAAGGTAGAACGGAGGTGGTTGTCAGGCACGCGTTCATAGGTTGAGGATGATGATGAGTGTCACGGATCATCACATCCATCATATTGAAGTGCGAATAAACATCTTAGATAGAAACAAGCGTGTTTGAGTAGAAAACAGAAATAGTTGCATTAATTCATCGAAACACAGCAGAGCTCCTCACCCCCAACAATGGAGTTCAGAGACTCATGCCGTCAAAGAGTACAAAGTTCAGATCTAAAATGTCATGAGTTACAAAATAAGTCTCTAAAAGTTGTTTAAATACTAAACTAGTAACCTAGGTTTACAGAAAATGAGTAAACTAAGATGGATAGTGCAAAAATCCACTTCTGGGGCCCACTTGGTGTGTGCTGGGGCTGAGACTTAAGCTTCTCACATGCCTGGGCTGTTTCTAGAGTTGAACGCCAGGTTGTAACCTGTTTCTGGCGTTGAACTCCAACTTGTAACCTGTTTCTGGCGCTGAACACCAGACTGCAACATGGAACTGATGTTGAACGCCAGTTTACATCATCTATCTTCGTGCAAAGTATGGACTATTATATATTGCTGGAAAGCCCTGGATGTCTACTTTCCAACGCAATTGAGAGCGCACCAATTGGACTTCTGTAGCTCCAGAAAATTCACTTTGAGTGCAGGGAGGTTAGAATCCAACAGCATCAGCAGTCTTTTTTCAGCCTGAATAAGATTTTTGCTCAGCTCCCTCAATTTCAGCCAGAAAATATCTGAAATCACAGAAAAACATAGAAACTCATAGTAAAGTCCAGAAATATGAATTTTATTTAAAAACTAATAAAAATATAATAAAAATTAACTAAATCATACTAAAAACTAAATAAAAACAATGCCAAAAAGCGTATAAATTATCCGCTCATCACAACACCAAACTTAAATTGTTGCTTGTCCCCAAGCAACTAAAAACCAAGTAGGATAAAAAGAAGAGAATATACAATGAATTCCAAAAACATCTATGAAGATCAGTCTTAATTAGATGAGCGGGGCTATTAGCTTTTTGCTTCTGAACAGTTTTGGCATCTCACTTTATCCTTTGAAGTTTAGAATGATTGGCATCTATAGGAACTCAGAATTCGGATAGTGTTATTGATTCTCCTAGTTCAGTATGTTGATTCTTGAACACAGCTACTTTATGAGTCTTGGCCGTGGCCCTAAGCACTCTGTTTTCCAGTATTACCACCGAATACATACATGCCACAGACACATAACTGGGTGAACCTTTTCAGATTGTGACTCAGCTTTGCTAAAGTCCCCAATTAGAGGTGTCCAGGGTTCTTAAGCACACTCTGTTTTTGCTTTGGACCTCAACTTTAACCGCTCAGTCTCAAGTTTTCACTTGACACCTTCACGCCACAAGCACATGGTTAGGGACAGCTTGGTTTAGCCGCTTAGGCCAGGATTTTATTCCTTTAGGCCCTCCTATCCACTGATGCTCAAAGCCTTGGATCCTTTTTATTACCCTTGCCTTTTGGTTTTAAGGGCTATTGGCTTTTTTCTCTTGCCTTTTGGTTTAAAGAGCTTTTGGCTTTTTCTGCTTGCTTTTTCTTTTTCTTGCTCTCTCTTTTTTTTTCGCATTTTTTTTCTGCAAGCTTTGTTCTTCACTGCTTTTTCTTGCTTCAAGAATCATTTTTATGATTTTTTAGATTATCAAATAACATTTCTCCTTTTTCATCATTCTTTCAAGAGCCAACAATTTTAACATTCATAAACAACAAATTCAAAAGACATATGCACTGTTCAAGCATTCATTCAGAAAACATAAAGTATTGCCACCACATCAAAATAATTAAACTATTTAAAATTCGAAATTCATGTACTTCTTTTTCTTTTTCAGAAAACAATTTTCATTTAAGAAAGGTGATGGATTCATAGGACATTCATATCTTTAAGACATAGACACTTAAATACTAGTGATCATATAGTAAAGACACAAACATAAATAAAGCATAGTAAACGAAAAACAGAGAAATAAGAACAAGGAGATTAAGGAACGGGTCCACCTTAGTGAGGGTGGCGTCTTCCTCTTCTTGAAGAACCAATGGTGCTCTTGAGCTCCTCTATGTCTCTTCCTTGTCTTTGTTGCTCCTTCCTCATAGCTCTTTGATCTGCAGTCAAATGCTCTACCACTGAACTATGGACCCTTGAGATGAACCTCTCCATCTCTTATGACTCGGGGGTGGAAGCAACTGCCTTCCTTTTCCTCTTTCTAGAGGTTCCTCCGGCCTTAGGTGCCATAAATGGTTATGGAAAAACAAAAAGCAATGCTTTTACCACACCAAACTTAAAAGGTTTGCTCGTCCTCGAGCAAAAGAAGAAAGAAGTGGAGAAGATGGAGGAGATGGATGTGTGTGAATGGGTGGGTTTGGGAGGAAAATGGTTTGAATTTGAATGGTGAGGTAGGTGAGGATTCTGTGGGGTCCACAAATCTTGTAGAGGATCCTGTGGGGTCCACAGATCACGTGGGGTCAAGGACTTAACATCCCTGCTCCAATTAGGCATGTAAAACGCCCTTGCTGTGCAATCCTGGCGTTTAACGCCAGACTGCTGCTTGTTTCTGGCGTTAAATGCCCAAATGTAGCCTGTTTCTGGCATTTAACGGCAGACAGATGCTTGTTTCTGGCGTTAAACGCCAGCTTGCTGCTTGTTTTTGGCGTTAAATGCCAGACAGGTGCTTGTTTCTGGCGTTTAAACGCCAGACTGCTCTCCTCCAGGGTGTGCTGTTTTCAATGCTGTTTTTTATTCTGTTTTTTTTAGTAGTTTTTGTGACTTCATATGATCATCAACCTAAAGAAAACATAAAATAGCAATGGAAAATAAGTAGATATAATTAAATAACATTGGGTTGCCTCCCAACAAACGCTTCTTTAATGTCAATAGCTTGACAGTGAGCTCTCATGGAGCCTCATAGATAATCAGAGCAAAGTTGGGACCTCCCAACACCAAACTTAGAGTGTGAATGTAGGGGTTCAACACCAAACTTAGAGTTTGTTTGTGGCCTCCCAACACCAAACTTAGAGTTTGACTGTGGGGGCTTTGGTTGACTCTGCAGTGAGAGAAGCTTTTCATGCTTCCTCTCCATGGTTACAGAAGGAAAACCTTGAGTATTATAGTTTACAATGTCTGCAAACCACAGAGCTTCTTGAATAGCAAACAATTGCTCATCCGGAAAGGTTTCAGAGATCTCAGTAGGAGGGAGGGATGCTCCTGCTACTGGTTCTATCCGGGACAGGTGATCAGCTACTTGATTCTCTGACCCTTTTCTGTCTCTTATTTCTATATCAAACTCTTGCAGAAGCAACACCCATCTTATGAGCCTGGGCTTTGAATCTTGCTTTGTGAGTAGATATTTAAGAGCAACATGGTCAGTGTACACAATCACTTTTGATCCTACTAAGTATGATCTAAACTTGTCAATGGCATAAACCACTGCAAGCAGCTCTTTTTCTGTGGTTGTGTAATTCTTCTGTGCGTCATTCAAAATACGGCTAGCATAGTGAATGACGTGCAGAAGCTTATTATGCCTCTGTCCCAATATTGCACCAATAGCATGGTCACTGGCATCACACATTAGTTCGAATGGTAATGTCCAGTCTGGTGCAGAAATGACAAGTGCTGTGACCAGCTTAGCTTTCAGGGTCTCAAACGCCTGCAGACACTCTGTGTCAAACACAAATGGTGTGTCAGCAGCTAGCAGATTACTCAGAGGTTTTGCAATTTTTGAAAAATCCTTTATAAACCTCCTATAGAATCCTGCATGCCCCAGAAAGCTTCTGATTGCCTTAACATTGGCAGGTGGTGGTAATTTTTCAATTACTTCAAATTTAGCTCGATCCACCTCTATTCTCTTGTTTGAAATTTTATGCCCAAGGACAATCCCTTCAGTCACCATAAAGTGACATTTTTCCCAGTTTAAAACTAGGTTGGTCTCTTGGCATCTTTTTAGAACAAGTGCTAAATGGTTAAGGCAGAAGCTGAATGAGTCTCCAAATACTGAAAAGTCATCCATGAAGACTTCCAGAAACTTCTCTACCATATCAGAGAAGATAGAGAGCATGCACCTCTGAAAAGTTGCAGGTGCATTACACAGACCAAAATGCATCCTTTTGTAGGCAAACACTCCAGAAGGACATGTGAATGCTGTTTTCTCTTGGTCCTGAGGATCTACTGCAATTTGGTTGTAACATGAATAGCCATCCAAAAAGTAGTAATATTCATGACCGGCTAGTCTCTCTAGTATTTGGTCTATGAATGGTAAAGGAAAATGATCCTTCCTGGTGGCTGTATTGAGTCTTCTGTAGTCAATACACATACGCCACCCTGTAACTGTTCTTGTAGGAACCAGTTCATTCTTTTCATTATGAACCACTGTCATTCCTCCCTTCTTAGGGACAACATGGACAGGGCTCACCCAGGGGCTATCAGAAATATGATAGATAATTCCAGCCTATAGTAACTTAGTGACCTCTTTCTGCACCACCTCCTTCATGGCGGGATTTAGCCGCCTCTGTGGTTGAACCACTGGCTTAGCATCATCCTCCAATAGGATCTTGTGCATGCATCTGGCTGGGCTAATGCTCTTAAGATCACTTATAGACCACCCAAGAGCTGTCCTGTGTGTCCTTAGCACCTGAATTAGTGCTTTCTCTTCCTGTGGCCCTAAAGCAGAGCTTATGATTACAGGAAAAGTGTCACCTTCTCCCAGAAATACATATTTCAGGGATGGTGGTAGTGGTTTGAGCTTGGGTTTAGGAGGTTTCTCCTCTTCCTGAGGAGTTTTCAGAGGTTCTTTTATTTCCTCTAGTTCCTCCAGATCAGGCTGAACATCTTTAAAAATGTCCTCTAGCTCTGATTCGAGACTCTCAGTCATATTGACCTCTTCCACCAGGGAGTCAATAATATCAACGCCCAGGTAGTCGTCTGATGTGTCTGGATGTTGCATAGCTTTGACAACATTCAACTTAAACTCATCCTCATTGACTCTCAGGGTTATCTCCCCTTTTTGGACGTCAATGAGGGTTCGTCCAGTTGCTAGGAATGGTCTTCCTAGAATGAGAGTTGCACTCTTGTGCTCCTCCATTTCCAGCACTACAAAGTCAGTAGGGAAGGCAAATGGCCAAACCTTGACAATCATGTCCTCAATTATGCCTGATGGATATTTAATGGAGCCATCAGCAAGTTGAAGACAGATCCGAGTTGGTTTGACCTCTTCAGTCAAGCCAAGCTTTCTGATAGTGGATGCAGGGATTAGGTTGATGCTTGCCCCAAGATCACATAGAGCTGTCTCGGTGTAGTTACCCTCTAATATGCATGGTATCATAAAGCTCCCGGGATCTTTAAGCTTTTTTGGAAAGCTTTTCAGAATGACTGCACTGCATTCTTCAGTGAGGAGAACTCTTTCAGTTTCTCTCCAATCCTTCTTATGACTCAAGATATCTTTCATGAACTTGGCATAAGAGGGTATTTGCTCAAGTGCCTCTGCAAACGGAATCTTTATTTCAAGAGTCCTGAGATAGTCTGCAAAGCGAGCAAATTGCTTATCCTGCTCCTCTTTGCGGAGTTTTTGAGGATAAGACATCTTGGCTTTGTATTTCTCAACCTTAGTTGCTGCAGGTTTATTTCCTACAGAGGCAGGTTGAGAAGCCTTCTTGAGGGATTTATTATTAGCACTTGCAGGTGTCTGATCCCTCACTGGCATTTGAAAGCCAGAGTTGGAAGCTGGAGTGGCGTTGGACGCCAACTCCTTACTTGTTCCTGGCGTTTGAACGCCAGAACTGGGCTTTCATTGGGCGTTTGACGCCAACTCCTTGCCTGTTTCTGGCGTTTGAACGCCAGAGTTATTCCTCTCTGGGCTCTTACTGTCCTCAGAGGGATTTTGGATAGCCGGTTGTTCATTTCTTGGCTTTCTGCTGCCTTGAAGTGAGGTATTTAATGTTTTTCCACTTCTTAATTGAACTGCTTGGCACTCTTCTGTTATTTGTTTTGATAACTGCTGTTCTGTTTGCTTCAACTGTACTTCCATATTCAGATTAGCCATTCTTGTGTCTTGTAGTATCTCCTTGAATTCGGCCAGCTGTTTGTTAGAAAGTCTAATTGCTGATTGAATTCAGTAATTTGTTCTGCAGGACTGAGTTCAGCAGTTACTGTTTTAGCCTCTTCTTTCATGGAAGATTCACTGCTTAGGTACAGATGCTGATTTCTGGCAACTGTATCAATAAGCTCTTGAGCCTCTTCAATTGTTTTTCTCATGTGTATAGATCTACCAGCTGAGTGGTCTAGAGAAATCTGAGCTTTCTCTGTAAGCCCATAATAGAAGATGTCTAACTGCACCCATTCTGAAAACATTTCAGAGGGACATTTTCTTAGCATCTCTCTGTATCTCTCCCAAGCATCATAAAGAGATTCATTATCTCCTTGTTTAAAGCCTTGGATGTCCAGCCTTAGCTGTGTCATCCATTTTGGAGGGAAGAATTTTTTCAGGAATTTTTCTGATAGCTGTTTCCATGTCCTTATGCTAGCCTTAGGTTGGTTATTTAACCACCTCTTAGCTTGGTCTTTTATAGCAAATGAAAACAGTAATAATCTGTAGACATCCTGATCTACTTTCTTATCATGTACTGTGTCAGCAATTTGTAAAAACTGTGCCAGAAACTCTGTAGGTTCTTCCTGTGGAAGACCGGAATACTGGCAACTTTGCTGCACCATGATAATGAGCTGAGGATTCAACTCAAAGCTACTGACTCCGATGGAGGGTATACAGATACTACTCCCATATGAAGCAGTAGTGGGGTTAGCATATGACCCCAGAGTCCTTCTGGACTGTTCATTTCCACTTATGTCCATGATGGAGAAAGGGAGATGATGCGGATTGCAAATATATATATATATATTTTTTTGAAAACCGAAATTAAAATAAAATAAAATAAAATAAATGAAAAATTGACTATATTTTCAAAAATTAGAAGAAAAAGAAATAAATAAAATAAAAAAATTAAAAACTAAATTAATTAATTAAAAAGATTTGAAAAAGATGTGTGTGAGGATTTTCGAAAAAATGAAGAGAGAAATTGGTTAGGAAGTTTTGAAAAAGATATGTCTTAAAATTAAAGATACTTGTAAGAAAATAAAATAAAATAAAATAAAGAAAAGATATGAAAAAGATTTGATTTTCAGATTTGAGATTAGAAAAGATAAGATAAGCTAGATAAGAGAAGATCAGGAATTTAAATTAAAAAATTTTAAAATTTAAATTTTAAATTTGAAAATTAAATTTTGAAATTTGAAATTTGAAAATTGAAATTTGAAAATTGAAAATTGAAAGTTGGAATTTGAATTTTCGAAAAAGTCAACAATATTAAGATAAGGATTTGAAAAAAATTTAAATTTTGAAAAGATTTAAAAATTGACATTTGAAATTTGAATTTTGGAAGTTGAAATTTGAAATTTGAAATAAGATAAGATAAGATTTTGAAAAAGATATGATTTTTTGAAAAAGATTGGAATTTTGAAATTTTAAAACTAAGATAAGATAAAATAAAAAATTTTTAAAATAAAATCTGAATTTTTAAAAGGAAATTTTGAAAAATCAATTAAAATAAAGGAAAAAGATATTTTTGAATTCAATGAGGAAAGAGAAAAACAATAAAAAGACACAAAGCTTAAAATTTTTAGATCTAATGCTCCTTATTTTCGAAAATTTTGGAGGGAAATACCAATGAACACCAAACTTAAAAATTTTAAGATCAAAACACAAGGAAGACTCAAGAACACTTTGAAGACTCACAAGAACAACAAGAACATGAAGATAGAACACCAAACTTAAAATTTTGGAAAACCAAAATAAAACTTTCGAAAACTAAAGAAAAATCAACTAGAAAACACCAACTTAAAGTTTGGCACAAGATTTATTCAAAGAAAAATTATTTTTGAAAAAGTTTTTACAAAGAGGATAGCCAATTACCAAGAACATAAGCACCACGCTCTAGCCAATTGAACTATAAATTTAAAGTGTTTTAACAAGGTATAAATAAATCTCTTTTTTTTTCAGATGCTAATAATTCGAAAATGCACAAGAAAAACAAGAAAAATCACAAAACAAGAAAAACTAAAGATCAAACAAGGAAAATAAACAAGAACAACTTGAAGATTAAGAAAGAACAAAGAACATGCAATTCGAAAATTTAAAGGAAAATAAAAACATGCAATTGACACCAAACTTAAAACATAAAACAAAACTTAAACAGAAAAACTCAATTATTAGTAAAAAAAAATTGAAAACAAAAAATTTTGAAAAAGAAAATAAGGATTCTAAAATTTTAACAAGAACAATAATAAAAGACTCAAAGATAAAAGACAGATTAATAAAGAAAAATAAAAAAAATTTTGAAAGATTTTTGAAAAGAAAGTAAAAGACTCTGACCCAAAAGACAAAATCTTCCTAATCTAAGCAACAGGATGAACCGTCAGTTGTTCAAACTCGAACAATCCCCGGCAACGGCGCCAAAAACTTGGTGCACGAATTGTGAATCACACTTTTCACAACTCGTACCACTAACCAGCAAGTGCACTGGGTCGTCCAAGTAATACCTTACATGAGTAAGGGTCGATCCCACGGAGATTGTTGGTTTGAAGCAATCTATGGTTATCTTGTAAATCTTAGTCAGAAAATCAATTATAATTATCAGTATGAATTGCGAAGAATAAAAGAGCATGGATTAAATACTTGTTCTGCAGTAATGGAGAATATGTTGGAGTTTTGGAGATGCTTTGTCTTCTGAATCTCTGCTTTCTCCCTGTCTTCTTCTTCACGCACGCAAGGTTCCTCCTATGGCAAGCTGTGTGTTGGTGGATCACCGTTGTCAATGGCTACCATCCGTCCTCTCAGTGAAAAAGGTCCAGGTGCGCTGTCACCGCACGGCTAATCATCTGTCAGTTCCCACTCATGCTGGAATAGGATCCATTGATCCTTTTGCGTCTGTCACTACGCCCAGCCCTTGTGAGTTTGAAGCTCATCACAGTCATTCAATCCCTGAATCCTACTCGGAATACCACAGGCAAGGTTTAGACTTTTCGGATTCTCAAGAATGCTGCCAATGGATTCTAGCTTATACCACGAAGATTCTGATTAAGGAATCCAAGAGATATTCATTCAATCGAAAGTAGAATGGAGGTGGTTGTCAGGCACGCGTTCATAGGTTGAGGATGATGATGAGTGTCACGGATCATCACATCCATCATATTGAAGTGCGAATAAACATCTTAGATAGAAACAAGCGTGTTTGAGTAGAAAACAGAAATAGTTGCATTAATTCATCGAAACACAGCAGAGCTCCTCACCCCAACAATGGAGTTCAGAGACCCATGCCATCAAAGAGTACAAAGTTCAGATCTAAAATGTCACGAGTTACAAAATAAGTCTCTAAAAGTTGTTTAAATACTAAACTAGTAACCTAGGTTTACAGAAAATGAGTAAACTAAGATGGATAGTGCAAAAATCCACTTCTGGGGCCCACTTGGTGTGTGCTGGGGCTGAGACTTAAGCTTCTCACGTGCCTGGGCTGTTTCTGGAGTTGAACGCCAAGTTGTAACCTGTTTCTGGCGTTGAACTCCAACTTGCAACATGTTTCTGGCGCTGAACGCCAGACTGCAACATGGAACTGGCGTTGAACGCCAGTTTACATTGTCTATCTTTGCGCAAAGTATGGACTATTATATATTGCTGGAAAGCCCTGAATGTCTACTTTCCAACGCAATTGGGAGCGCACCAATTGGACTTCTGTAGCTCCAGAAAATCCACTTTGAGTGCAGGGAGGTCAGAATCCAACAACATCAGCAGTCCTTTTTCAGCCTGAATCAGATTTTTGCTCAGCTCCCTCAATTTCAGCCAGAAAATACCTGAAATTACAGAAAAACACACAAACTCATAGTAAAGTCCAGAAATATGAATTTTATTTAAAAACTAATAAAAATATAATAAAAATTAACTAAATAATGCTAAAAACTAAATAAAAACAATGCCAAAAAAGCGTATAAATTATCCGCTCATCACCACTCATCTGAGAGTGGAGGATATTTTGGCCCTCAAAGAACAGCTAGAAAAATTTTAGACTGTGGATTCTGGTGGCCTACTCTTTTTAAAGATGCTGCTGAATTTTGTAAATCTTGCTCCCCATGCCAAAGGTTTGGTAATATATCCAAGAGGGATGAGATGCCTCAACAGACTATGCTTTTCTGTGAAATTTTTTATGTTTGGGGCATTGACTTCATGGGTCCATTTCCAAATTCTAATGGTTATTTTTATATATTATTTGCTGTAGATTACATTTTTAAATGGGTGGAAGCAATTTCTACCCGCGCTGATGATGCTAACACCGTTGTTTCCTTTGTTAGAACCCATATTTTTTGTCGCTTCGGATCACCACGAGCAATCGAGCGATCAAGGCACCCATTTCTGTAACAGGAGACTAACAGAATTACTGAAGAAGCATGAGATAGTTCATAAAGTGGCAACAGCCTACTATCCCCAGACTAATGGGCAAGCCGAGGTGTCTAACAGAGAGATAAAGAGTATATTGCAGATGATAGTCAAACCTAATAGAAGAGACTGGAGCACCAGGCTACAAGATGCACTCTGGGCATACAGAACAGCATACAAGACACCCATTAGGATGAGTCTCTTCCGCTTAGTTTATGGAAAAGCCTGTCACCTCCTAGTTGAGGTAGAGCACAAAGCCCTTTGGGCAATAAAGGAGTGCAATATGGAATTTGAGAAAGCCATAGTTGAAAGGAAGTTGCAACTGCAAGAATTAGAAAGCCTTCGCCTAGAAGCTTATGAGAACTCAAGGCTGTACAAGGAAAAGATGAAGGCTGTGCATGATAAGCACATCAAGAGGAGAGAGTTCCAACCTGGGGACTTTGTCCTCCTTTACAACTCTAGACTGAGGCTCATGTCAGGCAAGTTAAGATCAAGATGGGAAGGTCCATATAGAGTAGAGAAGGCCGAGCCATACGGAGTTTTCCACCTAAGTCATCCTTCAAGCTCTGAATTCATCAAAGTTAATGGACATCGCTTAAAGCTATATCATGGTGAGAAGCGACGAAAACCAAGGAGCTAGAGATCTTCCTCTTGGAGGATCCACCCATAGCAGAAGACTGAGCTAATGGAGCGTCCAACTTAAGGACGTTAAAGCAAAGTGCTGGGTGGGAGACAACCCACCGTGGTATGATCGTTTCTTTCTTTTATTTCTTTATTTTCGTTCTCAATAACTCTTTTCAGTACAAGTGCCTATAGTTTACATCTTCATTTGCATATTGCATAAAAAAAAGGGAGGGGGCACGCGACGCGACAGCATCGTCAACGCATCCGTGTCGCAGGTGAGTAAGAAAGAAAAATAAATCGAACAGAAAGTCACGCGGGAGTGTGGCTGGAGGCGTGCCTTAGGTACAAATTGATCCACGCGACTGCGTCGCTGACGCGTCCGCGTCATGTGGGAATAATGCCTCCCACGCATCCGCGTCACCCACGCGGACGCGTGACCTGAAAATCGACGTAAGAAAGGGTGCATGGCCGAAAGTTATGCTGGAGTGGGGTTGGACTGGCGCTAGACACACAAGCCTTACCACGCGAATGCGTGCCCCACGCGTCCGCGTCGTATTCCAATATTGGCCATCCACGCGATCGCGTCCACCACGCGACCACGTCACCCTGGAATATGGCAACAATGAGTTTCGAACAGAGAGTTGTGCGAGTGCGAGGCTGCCCTCGCGCCAGTAGCACCGAACGAGTCACGCGTCCGCTTGACCGACGCGACCGCGTCGATTCATATAAGCACTATCCGCGCGAACACGTACCCCACGCGTCCGCGTCGCTTGCGCCGCACAGCTTATCCTAATCTGCCAAAATATCTTATCTTTCTCTTCCCCAAATCCTACTTTTTCTTTTCCCTTCTTATTTCTTTCTTTCCCTTTCTTCATTCTTCCCTCTTTCTCACTTTCTACTTTCTCTCTCTCTCTCACCACCATTATCAAGGTTTTTCTTTTCTTCTTCCCTCCTTACTTTTATATTCTTCTTCTTTATTTTATGTTTTCTTCTTCTGTTCTTTTTTTTTTCTTTTTACTTTCATTATCCATGTTTTCTTTTTCTTTCTTTTTCTTTTAATTGGTGTCGAAAATTTATTTGAGTCATTGTTTCTTATTATATGCTTGTGAATTGTTGCAAAATTGTTTGGCAATTATATATTAATTTTTAAGGGTTGCTTGCATGTTCAATTTATTATTTTTATTAGCTTATTTACCATGCATGCTATGTGTTTGTGAAAACGCCCGTATGGCATTGTGCACTGTTTTGCGATATCTTTTATCCTACTACTCTAAAATGCTTGCTTTTCACAAAACCCTTTTTCATATCATATTAATTCAATATAATTGTCATTACAAATAGGTTATTAGTTTGAAAGGCTTGGTAATCTAACTTGAACATTGAATGCTTGATCTATGCTACTCATGCCTTTGCCTGCATGCCAATAAATACCTTGCATTTAATTGTCATCATATGCACTTGCTATATTTCCATTAATGTTTTTCACATGTAGTCATGACCATGTGTTAACATCTTCATCTTTTAATGTGCATTAATTACCACCTTTCCCGTTCTCTTCCTTGCTCCAACCTTTGACATTTTAACATACTTTCTGTTTTCTTTCTTTTAGGATGGCCACCAAGAAAGGCAAGGAGAAAGTGATGAGCGGATATTTTATACGCTTTTTGGGGATAATTTCATATAGTTTAGAGTATGTTTTTAGTTAGTTTTTAGTCTATTTCTAGTAGTTTTTAGGAAAAATTCATATTTATGGACTTTACTATGAGTTGTGTGTTTTTCTGTAATTTCAGGTATTTTTCTGGCTGAAATTGAAGGAGCTGAGCAAAAATCTGATTTAGGCTGAAAAAGGAATGCTGATGCTGTTAGATTCTGACCTCTCTGCACTCAAAGTGGATTTTCTGGAGCTACAGAACTCGAAATGGCGTGCTTCCAATTGCGTTGGAAAGTAGACATCCAGGGCTTTCCAGCAATATATAATAGTCCATACTTTGCACAAGAATTGACGACGTAAACTGGCGTTCAACGCCAGCCTTCTGCCCAAATCTGGCGTCCAGCGCCAGAAAAGGATTAAAAGCTGGAGTTGAACGCCCAAACTGGCATAAAAACTGGCGTTCAACTCCACAAATGGCCTCTGCACGTGAATTGCTTAAGTCTCAGCCCCAGCACACACCAAGTGGGCCCCAGCACACACCAAGTGGACCCCAGAAGTGGATCTCTGCATCATTCATCATAGTTTATCCAAATTTTGTAACCCTAGGCTACTAGTTTAGTATTTAAACAACTTTTAGAGACTTATTTTGTATCTCATGACATTTCAGATCTAAACTTTGTATTCTCTGACGGCATGAGTCTCTAAACCCCATTGTTGGGGGTGAGGAGCTCTGCTGTGTCTCGATGAATTAATGCAAGTATTTCTGTTTTCCATTCAAACACGCTTGTTCCTATCTAAGATGTTCATTCGCGCTTAACTGTGATGGAGGTGATGATCCGTGACATTCATCACCTTCCTCAAACCATGAACGCGTGCCTGACAACCACCTCCGTTCTATATACGATTGAATGAGTATCTCTTAGATTCCTTAATCAGAATCTTCGTGGTATAAGCTAGAACTGATGGCAGCATTCATGAGAATCCGGAAAGTCTAAACCTTGTCTGTGGTATTCCGAGTAGGATTCAAGGATTGAATGACTGTGACGAGCTTCAAACTCCTGAAGGCTGGGCGTTAGTGACAGACGCAAAAGGATAGTAAATCCTATTCCAACCGGATCGAGAACCAACCGGTGATTAGCCGTGCTGTGACAGAGCACGTGAGCGTAGTTTTCACTGGAAGGATGGAAGGTAGCCATTGACAACGGTGATCCACCAACACACAGCTTGCCATAGGGGGACGTGCGTGCGTGAACAAGAAGACAGAGGAAAGCAGAGATTCAGAAGACAAAGCATCTCCAAAACTCCAACATATTCTCCATTACTGCACAACAAGTAACTTTTAATTTATGCTCTACTGGTTACTCACAATTCAATTGATAAACATAATTGACTTCCTGACTAAGATTTACAAGATAACCATAGATTGCTTCAAACCAACAATCTCCGTGGGATTCGACCCTTACTCACGTAAGGTATTACTTGGACGACCCAGTGCACTTGCTGGTTAGTGGTACGAGTTGTGAAAAGTGTGATTCACAATTCGTGCACCAAGTTTTTGGCGCCGTTGCCGGGGATTGTTCGTGTTTGAACAACTGACGGATTATTTTGTTGCTTAGATTAGGAAAAATTTTTCTTTTTGGTTTAGAGTCTTTTATTATTTATCCCTTGTTAAAACACTTTAAATTTATAGCTCAGTTAATTAGAACGTGGTGTTTATGTTCATGATAATTGGCTATCATATTTTTAAAACCTTTTTCAAAAATAATTTTTCTATTAAATCCTGTGCCAAATCTTAAGTTTGGTGTTTTCAAAAATAATCTTTCCAAAAATTTTCGAAGGTCCCATAACTCATTTGGCTAGAGCGTTAATCTGTGTTCTTGATAATTGGGTTAGAGTCTTTTGTATTCTTTTCAAAACCTCCTTTTTCATAAATAATATTTTCTCTATTAAATTTTGTGCCAAACTTTAAGTTTGGTGTTTTCTTGTTAATTTCACCTTGGTTTTCGAAAATTTTGGTTTGGTTTTCTAAAAATTTTAAGTTTGGTGTTCTTTCTTCATGTTCTTGTGTTCTTGTGAGTCTTCAAAGTGTTCTTGAGTTTTCCTTGTGTCTTGATCTTAAAATTTTCAAGTTTGGTGTTCCTTGGTGTTTTTCCCTCCAAAATTTTCAAAAACAAGGAGCATTAGATCTAAAAATTTTAAATCTTGCACTATCTTATTGTTTTTCTCTCTCCTCACTAAATTCAAAAATATCTTTTCAAAATATCTCTTCTAACTTCCTAACTTCTTATCTTTTCAAAATTTGTTGCAACTAACTAACTAACTTTTTGTTTGTTTCTTAACTTTTTCAAAACCACCTAACTAACTCTCTCTCTCTCTAATTTTCAAAAATATCCTCCCTCTTTTTCAAAAATTTCTGTTTTTTTTTCAACTAATTAATTTTAATTTTTTTTTTACGAAAAAAAAAAATTTGATTTCAAAATTCAAATTCTTTTTAGTTATTTTTATTTTATCTAAGCATTTACTTCTTATAAAATGAAATAAATAAAAAGATAAATCAGTCCAAGTTATATCCATAGATCCATCATGGACATAAGTGGAAATGAACAGTCCAGGAGGACTCTGGGGTCATATTCTAACCCCTCTACTGCTTCATATGGGAGTAGCATATGCATACCCTCCATTGGAGTCAGTAGCTTTGAGTAGAATCCTCAGCTCATTATCATGGTGCAGCAAAGTTGCCAGTATTCCGGTCTTCCACAGGAAGAACCTACAGAGTTTCTGGCACAGTTTCTACAGATTGCTGACACAGTACATGATAAAGAAATAGATCAGGATGTCTACAGACTATTACTGTTTCCATTTGCTGTAAAAGATCAAGCTAAGAGGTGGTTAAATAACCAACCTAAGGCCAGCATAAGAACATGGAAACAGCTGACAGAAAAATTCCTGAATCAATATTTCCCTCCAAAAAGGATGACACAGCTAAGGCTGGACATCCAAGGCTTTAAACAAGGAGATAATGAATCTCTTTATGATGCCTGGGAGAGATACAGAGAGATGCTACAAAAATGCCCCTCTGAAATATTTTCAGAGTGGGTTCAGTTAGACATCTTCTACTATGGGCTTGCAGAAGGAGCTCAGATGTCTCTAGATTACTCAGCTGGTGGATCTATCCACATGAGAAAGACAATTGAAGAGGCTCAAGAGCTCATTGATACAGTTGCCAGGAATCAGCATCTGTATCTAAGCAGCAACCCTTCCATGAATGAAGAGGTTAAAACAGTAACTGCTGAATTCAGTACTGTAAAACAAGCTGCTGAATTCAATCAGCAATTGGATTTTCTAACAAAGCAGCTAGCTGAATTCAAGGACAGACTACAAGAGACAAGGATAGCTAATATACATATGGACGAACAGTTTAAGCAAACAAAGCAGCAGCTATCAAGGCAAATAGCAGAAGAATGCCAAGCAGTTCAATTAAGAAGTGGGAAAACATTAAATACCCCACCTCAAGGCATCAAAAATTCAAGAATTGAGCGACCCACCAAAGATTCACCTGAGGACAGTAAGAGCCCAGGGAAAAATAATTCTGGCACTAAAACGCCAGAAAATGGGTGGAAGGCTGGCGCTGAACGCCCAGACCATGCCCAAAACTGGCATTCAGCGCCAGAAACAAGGCAGGATTGGCGTTCAACGCCAGAAATGGGCAAGAATCTGGCGTTGAACGCCCAAATGGGGCAGAATCCAGCGTTGAACGCCCAAAATGGGCACATTTCTGGCGTTCAGGCGCCAAGAACAGACAGTGAGTTGGCGTCTAACGTCACTCCAGCTTCTGACTCTGGTACTCAATTGCCAGTGAGGGATTAGATACACACAAGTGCTGATAACAACCCCTCTAAAAAGGCTTCTTTAACCACTAAGGTTGAGGAATATAAAGCCAAGATACCTTATCCTCAAAAACTCCAGAAAGAGGAGCAGGATAAGCAATTTGCTCGCTTTGCAGATTATCTAAGGACTCTTGAAATAAAGATTCCATTTGCAGAGGCACTTGAGCAAATACCTTCTTATGCCAAGTTCATGAAAGAGATCTTGAGTCATAAAAAGGAGTGGAGAGAAACAGAAAGAGTTCTCCTCACTGAAGAATGCAGTGCAGTCATTCTGAAAAGCTTTCCTGAAAAGCTTAAAGACCCTGGGAGTTTTCTGATACCATGCATATTAGAAGGTGATTGCACCAAGACAGCTTTATGCGATCTTGGGGCAAGCATCAACCTGATACCTGCATCCACTATCAAGAAGCTTGGCTTAACTGAAGAAGTTAAACCAACCCAGATATGTCTCCAACTTGCTGATGGTTCCACTAAATACCCATCAGGCGTGATTGAGGACATGATTGTCAGAGTTGGGCCATTCGCCTTTCCTACTGACTTTGTTGTGCTGGAAATGGAAGAGCACAAGAGTGCTACTCTCATTCTAGGAAGACCCTTCCTAGCAACTGGACGATCCCTCATTGACGTCCAGCAGGGGGAAATAACCCTGAGAGTCAACAATGACGAGTTCAAGTTGAACGCTGTCAAAGCCATGCAGCATCCAGACACATCAACAGACTGCATGAAAGTAGACCTTATTGACTCTTTGGTAGAAGAGATCAACATGGCTGAGAGTCTCGAATCAGAGTTGGAAAACATCTTTAAAGATGTTCAGCCTGATTTGGAGGATTCAGGGGACATGAAAGAGCCTCTGAACTTTCTTCTGAAAGAGGAAAAACCTCCTAAACCAGAGCTCAAGCCACTGCCACCATCGTTGAAATATGCATTTCTAGGAGAAGGTGACACTTTTCCAGTGATCATAAGCTCTGCTTTAAATTCACAGGAAGAGGAAGCACTTATTCAAGTGCTAAGGACACACAAGACAGCTCTTGGGTGGTCCATAGGTGACCTCAAGGGCATAAGCTCAGCTAGATGCATGCACAAAATCCTATTGGAGGATAATGCCAAACCAGTGGTTCAACCACAGAGGCGGCTAAATCCAGCCATGAAGGAAGTGGTGCAGAAAGAGGTCACCAAGTTACTAGAGGCTGGGATTATTTATCCTATTTCTGATAGCCCCTGGGTGAGCCCTGTTCAAGTCGTCCCAAAAAAGGGAGGCATGACAGTGATTCATAATGAAAAAAATGAACTGGTTCCTACAAGAACAGTTACAGGGTGGCGCATGTGTATTGACTACAGAAGGCTCAATACAGCCACCAGAAAGGATCATTTTCCTTTACCATTCATAGACCAGATGCTAGAGAGACTAGCAGGTCATGATTATTACTGCTTTTTGGATGGCTATTCAGGCTATAACCAGATTGCAGTAGATCCCCAGGATCAAGAGAAAACAACATTCACATGTCCATCTGGAGTGTTTGCTTATAGAAGGATGCCCTTTGGGCTATGCAATGCACCTGCAACCTTCCAGAGATGCATGCTCTCTATTTTCTCTGATATGGTGGAAAATTTTCTGGAAGTCTTCATGGATGACTTCTCAGTATATGGAGACTCATTCAGCTCCTGTCTTGATCACCTGAAACTTGTTCTGAAAAGATGCCAAGAAACCAACCTAGTTCTAAACTGGGAAAAGTGTCACTTCATGGTGACTGAAGGAATTGTTCTCGGGCATAAAATCTCAAACAAGGGAATAGAGGTGGATCAAGCAAAAATAGAGGTAATTGAAAAATTACCACCACCTGCCAATGTTAAGGCAATCAGAAGCTTTCTGGGGCATGCAGGATTCTATAGGAGGTTTATAAAGGATTTTTCAAAAATCGCAAAACCTCTAAGCAATCTGCTAGCTGCTGACACGCCATTTGTGTTTGACACAGCATGCCTGCAGGCGTTTGAAACGCTGAAAGCTAAGCTGGTCACAGCACCAGTCATTTCTGCACCAGACTGGACATTGCCATTTGAGTTAATGTGTGATGCCAGTGATCATGCTATTGGTGCAGTATTGGGACAGAGGCATGACAAGCTTCTGCATGTCATTTATTATGCCAGTCGCGTTCTAAATGATGCCCAGAAAAATTACACAACCACAGAAAAAGAACTACTTGCAGTGGTTTACGCCATTGACAAGTTCAGATCATACTTAGTAGGATCAAAAGTGATTGTGTATACTGACCATGCTGCTCTTAAATATCTACTCACAAAGCAGGATTCAAAACCCAGGCTCATCAGATGGGTATTGCTTCTGCAAGAGTTTGATATAGAAATAAGAGACAGAAAAGGGACAGAGAACCAAGTGGCTGATCATCTGTCCCGAATAGAGCCAGTGGAAGGGACGTCCCTCCCCTTTCTTGAGATCTCTGAGACGTTCCCTGATGAGCATCTATTTGCCATTCAGGAAGCACCATGGTTTGCCGATATTGCAAACTATAAAGCTGCAAGGTTCATACCCAAGGAGTACAATAGAATACAAAAGAAGAAATTAGTCACTGATGTAAAGTACTACTTGTGGGATGAACCCTATCTCTTTAAGAGATGTGCAGACGGAATTATCCGTAGGTGTGTCCCCAGAGAGGAAGCACAGAGAATCTTATGGCATTGCCACGAATCTCAATATGGAGGCCATTTCGGAGGTGAGCGAACAGCCACCAAGGTCCTCCAATGTGGCTTCTATTGGCCCACACTCTATAAAGATTCCCGAGAGTTTGTACGTAATTGTGACAGTTGCCAAAGAGCTGGTAATCTGCCTCATGGTTACGCCATGCCTCAACAAGGAATCTTGGAAATAGAGTTGTTTGATGTATGGGGAATTGACTTCATGGGACCTTTCCCACCATCATACTCAAACACTTATATTCTGATGGCAGTTGACTATGTATCAAAATGGGTTGAGGCTATTGCCACACCCACCAATGATACTAAAACAGTGCTAAAATTCCTCCAGAAACATATCTTTAGCAGGTTTGGTGTCCCTAGAGTGTTAATCAGTGATGGGGGCACTCACTTCTGCAATAAACAGCTTTACTCTGCCATGGTTCGGTATGGAATTCGCCACAAAGTGGCCACTCCATATCATCCACAAACCAACGGGCAAGCTGAAGTCTCTAACAGAGAATTAAAGAGAATCCTGGAACGGACAGTAAGTACCCGTAAAAAGGATTGGGCAAGGAGCTTGGATGATGCTCTGTGGGCTTACAGAACAGCATTCAAGACCCCTATAGGGACCTCTCCATACCAACTCGTGTATGGTAAGGCATGCCACTTGCCCGTGGAACTGGAACATAAGGCCTACTGGGCAACTAGATTCCTAAACTTAGATGCCAAATTAGCAGGAGAAAAACGATTGCTCCAGCTAAATGAGCTAGAGGAATTCAGATTCACAGCTTTCGAAAATGCCAAGCTTTATAAAGAAAGATAAAAAAAATGGCATGACAGAAAGCTGTCATCTAGAATCTTTGAACCAGGACAGAAGGTCCTGTTGTTTAACTCTAGACTCAGGCTATTCCCCGGGAAACTGAAATTCCGGTGGAGGGGACCATACGTGATTACAAGTGTGTCACCATATGGTTACGTGGAGCTTCAAGATATTGATTCTGATAAGAAGTTCATTGTCAATGGACAAAGAATCAAGCATTATCTTGAAGGCAACATTGAGCAAGAATGCTCAAGGCTGAAGCTAGATTAAAAGCTCAGCAAGGTCCAGCTAAAGACAATAAAGAAGCGCTTTCTGGGAGGCAACCCAGCCATGGGGCAACAATCCTCTAAGCATTTTGCCCTATTTCTATTTTTATTTTTATTTGTTTATATAGAGTTCATTGACAACAAGGTAAATAATCATTTACAGAAGACCTCGGCACACAAAACAGAGTAAAAGAGCTCAATGGCAAGAAAACGCCAGTAAAGGGGCATTTTGGGCGTTCAGCGCCCAAAATGGGCATCCACTAGGCGCTGAACGCCAGTAATGGCAGCATTTGGGCGTTCAACGCCAGAAATGGCCACCCACTGGGCGTTGAACGCCAGTAATGGCAGCAACTGGGCGCTGAACGCCCAGGAGATCAGCATTTGGGTGCTGAACGCCCAAAACAGGCAGTGTTTGGGCGTTCAAACGCCAGGAGGACAGGGAGGAGCCAAATCCAGCAATCCCACACGTATTTCCATTTTAATTTCAAATTTTATGCTTCAATGCATGATTTTTTTACATGAACATATCAAGAACCCTGATTTCTAAAATCCTTAATTTCTAAAAATCCATCTTTCCAAATTCAATCCAACTCTTTTCAAAATCTTTTCTGAAAACAAATCTATCTTTTTCACTCAAAAATCTTTTCAACTAATCCATATCTTTTTCAAATATCCATATTATCTTTTTCAAAATTCAGAGTTATCGTTTTCAAAAATCTATCATATCTTTTCAAAATTAAACTCTATCTTCTATCTTATCTTTTTCAACTCAATCTTTTTGAAATATCTCTTCCAATTTTTCGAAAACCCACCCCCACCCCTTTAAATTGGGTTCGGCCTCCCCCCTCCTTCATCAACAAGTGCTACTCAATCTCCTTCTATCCCTCTCCTTTCTTTTCTTTTGCTTGAGGACAAGCAAACCTCTAAGTTTGGTGTGTTTATCCGAGATCACTACTAAGATTATGGCTCTCAAAGGAAAACAATCCACTCCAAGAGGCAAGAAAGAGAGCGTTCCAAAATCACTTTGGAATCAAGGGAAGTTCTTATCTAAAGAACATTCAGACCATTATCTTAAAGTAATGGGTCTGAGATCAGTGATCCCGGAAGTGAGATTCGATCTGAAAGAAGATGAATATCCGGAGATCCAGGAGCAAATTCGAATCAGGAACTGGGAAGTCCTAGCTAATCCTGAAACGAAAGTAGGAAGGAACATGGTCCAGGAGTTTTATGCTAATATGTGGCAGACTGACAAGCAAAGACTATCTGGAACTGCCTGCTACGAATTTCGGACCATGGTCAGGGGAAAAATTGTTCATACCACCCCTGACAAGATCAGAGAGATACTAAAGCTACCTCAGCTAAAGGATGATCCAGACTCCTTCAACAGGAGGATGATGAGAGCAGACATTGGCCTGGATAAGATTCTAGAGGACATCTGTATCCCTGGAGCCAGGTGGACCACCAACACAAAGGGCGTCCCAAATCAACTCAAGAGGGAGGATCTCAAACCAGTTGCCAGAGGATGGCTGGACTTCATTGGGCGTTCTCTGTTGCCCACCAGCAACCGCTCTGAAGTCACAGTTAAAAGAGCAGTGATGATTCATTGCATCATGATGGGAAAGGAAGTGGAGGTTCATCAGCTGATTTCAACTGAGCTCTATAAGATTGCTAACAAAAATTCAAAAGAGGCCAGGTTGGCTTATCCAAGCGTGATTTCTCTACTCTGCAAGGATGCTGGAGTCAAGATGGGAATAACTGAATATATCCTAATTGAAAAGTCAATCACCAAAGCATCAATGGAGAGACAACAAGCACAGGAGGATCTTATCAAGAAGAGAGCACAGGAATTCCTCCCAGAGATTCCTCAAGCGGAGTATTGTGAATATCTTGAGACGTCTGTCACCAAGATACAGGAAGCTATGGAGCAAATAATAAAATAACAGAAGGAACACAGTCAAATGCTGACCCATATGCTTAAAGAACAAGAGGAGCAGGGACGTGACTTAAGGGAGCTGAAGCGCCAAAAGTCTTCTGTGATACCAAGCCTCCCAAGGATCAGAGGAACCCCCATATCCCCAGAATAAAGGTTGTTAATTTCCAATTTCTGCCTTAACTCTGTGACAGTGTCCTTATGAAAGTTTACCTTAGAAGTGATATAGTAGTAATTAGTATCTATTTTGATTTTGTCTCCAATTAAGCTATAGTTTATTTTTCTCATCATCATTAAACATGAATAAAGTAGTAGATCTTTTGAATAAGAAGCAATAAAATTTCGAGTTTAAATAAAACAAATTCTAATTGGTTAAATGTGGTGGCAATGCTTTCTGTCTTCTGAATGAATGCTTGAACAGTGCATATGTCTTTTGAATTTGTTGTTTAAGACTGTTAAATATGTTGGCTCTTGAAAGAATGATGAACATGAGACATGTTATTGATGATCTGAAAAATCATAAAAATGATTCTTGAAGCAAGAAAAAGCAGCAAAGAACAAAGCTTGCAGGAAAAAAAAAAAAAGCAAGCAGAAAAAGCCAATAACCCTTAAAACCAAAAGGCAAGGGTAATAAAAAGGGATCGCAAGGCTTTGAGCATCAGTGGAAAGGAGGGCCTAAAGGAATAAAATCCTGGTCTAAGCGGCTAAACCAAGCTGTCCCTAACCATGTGCTTGTGGCGTGAAGGTGTCAAGTGAAAACTTGAGACTGAGCGGTTAAAGTCAAGGTCCAAAGCAAAAAGAAGAGTGTGCTTAAGAACTCTGGACACCTTTAATTGGAGACTCTAGCAAAGCTGAGTCATAATCTGAAAAGGTTCACCCAATTATGTGTCTGTGGCATTTATGTATCCGGTGGTAATACTGGAAAACAAAGTGCTTAGGGCCACGGTCAAGACTCATAAAGAAGCTGTGTTCAAGAATCATCACACTGAACTAAGAGAATCAATAACACTATCTGAATTCTGAGTTCCTATAGATGCCAATCACTCTGAGCTTCAATGGATAAAGTGAGATGCCAAAACTGTTCAGAAGCAAAAAGCTACTAGTCCCGCTCATCTAATTAGAATCTGAGCTTCAATCAAAAACTCTGAGATATTATTGCTTCTCAACCTATTAGTCTTCTATTTTATTTGTCTAGTTACTTGAGGACAAGCAACAGTTTAAGTTTGGTGTTGTGATGAGCGGATATTTTATACGCTTTTTGGGGATAATTTCATATAGTTTAGAGTATGTTTTTAGTTAGTTTTTAGTCTATTTCTAGTAGTTTTTAGGAAAAATTCATATTTCTGGACTTTACTATGAGTTGTGTGTTTTTCTGTAATTTCAGGTATTTTTCTGGCTGAAATTGAAGGAGCTGAGCAAAAATCTGATTTAGGCTGAAAAAGGAATGCTGATGCTGTTAGATTCTGACCTCTCTGCACTCAAAGTGGATTTTCTGGAGCTACAGAACTCGAAATGGCGTGCTTCCAATTGCGTTGGAAAGTAGACATCCAGGGCTTTCCAGCAATATATAATAGTCCATACTTTGCACAAGAATTGACGACGTAAACTGGCGTTCAACGCCAGCCTTCTGCCCAAATCTGGCGTCCAGCGCCAGAAAAGGATTAAAAGCTGGAGTTGAACGCCCAAACTGGCATAAAAACTGGCGTTCAACTCCACAAATGGCCTCTGCACGTGAATTGCTTAAGTCTCAGCCCCAGCACACACCAAGTGGGCCCCAGCACACACCAAGTGGACCCCAGAAGTGGATCTCTGCATCATTCATCATAGTTTATCCAAATTTTGTAACCCTAGGCTACTAGTTTAGTATTTAAACAACTTTTAGAGACTTATTTTGTATCTCATGACATTTCAGATCTAAACTTTGTATTCTCTGACGGCATGAGTCTCTAAACCCCATTGTTGGGGGTGAGGAGCTCTGCTGTGTCTCGATGAATTAATGCAAGTATTTCTGTTTTCCATTCAAACACGCTTGTTCCTATCTAAGATGTTCATTCGCGCTTAACTGTGATGGAGGTGATGATCCGTGACATTCATCACCTTCCTCAAACCATGAACGCGTGCCTGACAACCACCTCCGTTCTATATACGATTGAATGAGTATCTCTTAGATTCCTTAATCAGAATCTTCGTGGTATAAGCTAGAACTGATGGCAGCATTCATGAGAATCCGGAAAGTCTAAACCTTGTCTGTGGTATTCCGAGTAGGATTCAAGGATTGAATGACTGTGACGAGCTTCAAACTCCTGAAGGCTGGGCGTTAGTGACAGACGCAAAAGGATAGTAAATCCTATTCCAACCGGATCGAGAACCAACCGGTGATTAGCCGTGCTGTGACAGAGCACGTGAGCGTAGTTTTCACTGGAAGGATGGAAGGTAGCCATTGACAACGGTGATCCACCAACACACAGCTTGCCATAGGGGGACGTGCGTGCGTGAACAAGAAGACAGAGGAAAGCAGAGATTCAGAAGACAAAGCATCTCCAAAACTCCAACATATTCTCCATTACTGCACAACAAGTAACTTTTAATTTATGCTCTACTGGTTACTCACAATTCAATTGATAAACATAATTGACTTCCTGACTAAGATTTACAAGATAACCATAGATTGCTTCAAACCAACAATCTCCGTGGGATTCGACCCTTACTCACGTAAGGTATTACTTGGACGACCCAGTGCACTTGCTGGTTAGTGGTACGAGTTGTGAAAAGTGTGATTCACAATTCGTGCACCAGAAAGCTACTCCCAAAACACCAGCAAGAAGAGGAACAAAGAGAGCATTAGTGGCAGAGCCATCTTCAACTGCAGTTAAGCCCTCAACAAAAAAAATTAAGAGGATTATAAAGGTTGATGAAAAAGAGAAAGCCTTCCCAGCAAAGGACACTGCGCGATTTACCAATCGCTACTGTGAGCAGATGTTCCCCATCCTGGCAAAAAGAAGTTACAACAATGAATACCTTCTTATCCTCCCGACCCGTATTGCTGAATTTGTTGAGCCGCAGATTGAACGAAGACAATGGAGTTTCTTACAGAGACAGCTACGGCAGGTTAATCTTTCCTGGGTAGTCGAGTTCTACTCTAATTTTCACCTGCCAACCCTGCATTCTGTCTATGTCCGATAGAAGCAAGTCCCCATTACAGAAGAAGCCATTCAGCGAGCTTTAGATCTTCCCCCTACTCCAGAAGGACTAGATGCATTTCAAGAGGCCGCACTCAAGCGCCAGATGTACCAATTTGACTGGGACGCTGTTCTCAGAGTTATCGCACTACCTGGCAGCAGATGAATCTATGGATACCATCGTTCCCGACCTAAGGGAATATTGGCTTTTGCACTTACCTTGGAGGCTCGCATGTGGGCACAGATTATGTCCCATTACGTCTTTCTGAGCACCCACGAGTCCTCCTTCACTGCAGACATGGCCATTCTACTATGGTGCATCCTTACAGACCAGCCTCTGAACCTACCAAGACACATCCGGAATGCTATGGGACACGTACAAATTGCTGGCAACTTACCTTTTTCCGCCTTGGTTTCAGATCTCGTCTCAGCAGCCAGAGTCTCCTACAGAGCTGGAGACACCAAAGCCATGCTCCCACGGGATGATCAGTACGTCCCTAACGGAAAATATATCAGACTTCCAGCAGCCACTACAAGCCAGCCTACTGAACCGGCTGAAGACATTCCTCCTTCAACACCACAAGCACATACAACAAACCAACTGCTCCATCAGATACTTGAGAGGTTGGATCGGCAGGAACACAAAGCAAAGCTAAGAGAGCGCCGTAACAAGCGCCGATTCACATACCTCAAGGAGCTACTTATGGGAAAATACAAAGACCCAGACACCTTGGACTCCACTTCATTTACCAGCACAGGGAGCCATGACGGTCCCGACTGTGGAGATACTGCTTCCAACCCACCTTTGTTCCTGACAGATGGCACCGAGGACGGTGCAAAGCCTTAAGTGTGGGGAGGTCGGTCAGTACCTGACTTCCGGAGGTAATTTCTCTTCCCTAAAACCAATAAAATATGATATTTAGTTAGTTTTTCTTTTGTAGAATAGGATAAATTGCATAGTAATAAGTTAGTTGCATGCATGTTCTACTTGATTGAAAAGATAATAAGTTTCTTCTAAGACTCTATTTTTAGAACAAAATTTCGCTAATTTTAATCAAAACTTTTATGTTAAATTTGCTTGAAGTTGTATTTGGAACATGGTTTTTGAGCTAAAGAACACACAACCTGTGAGACTTTGAGCCTAAATACATGGTTACATTAATTAACCATAATTAATTTATTCTTGCGTGTTTACTTCTCTATGATTGTAATCTATATTTTGTTTCATCCTATATGTCCAATGTTTAATATATTTCTATGCTTGCATATGATTGAGGCCATTATTTGTTTAGCTCACTTATCCAAAATAAGCCTACCCTTTCCAATTACATTTATTAGCCACTTTGAGCCTTTAAATCCCATTTGTTCTTTATTTTATCACATCACTAGCCTTAAGCGGAAAAATAATTATATATCTCAATTGAATCTTTGGTTAGCTTGAGATAGAATTGTGTGTTAATTGAGTATGGGAAGATTGTGGGAACAAAAGATAATAAGAGAATGTGTCATGATAACATAATGAGAATTTGGGTACCTACTCATGTGAAACTATAAAAGAAAAATTAAAATTCTATGTGCATTGATAAGCTGTGTTTATTTTTATTTTAAAAAAAATCTAAAAATATTCAATAAATAAATAAGGGGACAAAATAACCTCAATGCTAAGTTAAAATTCAAGGATCAATGCATATATGATAAAATTAAAATAAAAGTTGATACATGAGTAAGAAATGTGAAAGGGAAATTTTGGGTAGCTAGGTATGAAATTTAAGTTATATAGAATGTATATATGTGTGTTAGGTGAAAGCTTGGGTTAATTAAAGATTCAATTTATAAGCTTACTTAGCCATATATGTACCCTTACCCTTACCTTGGCCCCATTACAACCTTGAAAAGACCTCATGATATTTGCATTGGTACATTAAATGTTGTTGATTGGTTAGGTGAAGAACAAAAAAATTAGAAAGCATGATTAGAGAAGGATAGAGTGATTACCCTATACACTAGAGAGATTAGAGCGTACATACATCATCAGTGAGTGTTCAATACTTAAATTCTATGTTCCTTGCTTTCATGAGCTACCTTCTTGCATTTTTATCTGTTGTTACTACATAAGACTTGAATTAATGGAATTTGATTTGTGCTTGTCTTAAGGAGCTTATTTACTTTTAACCAAGTGGACAAGAATCATATAGTTGCATTCATATGTATAGGTTGCATTGCATAACATGAGTTTTACATGTTCCTGCTCATTTATTTTATCTCCTTCAACTAAGTATGAGGACATGCTTATGTCTAAGTGTGGGAGGTTGATAAACCATTATTTTATGGTTTATATTGTATTTAATTGTGTGGTTTTATCAAATATTTACCCATTTATTCATTAAATTAGCATGTATTTACAATTCCTTTCCAAAATTACTCCATGGTTGAAAACTTACTTCCTAAAGACTTTTAATTATGTATTTTAATTCTCCTTTATTCCATTCGATGTCGTGATCTGTGTGTTAAGTGTTTCAGGCTTTATAGGGCATGAATGACTTGGAGATTGGAAAGGAAGCTTGCAAAAATGGAAGGAACACAAGAAATTGAGGAGATGACCAGCGAGAAGCGACGCGGACACATGGCTCACGCGACCGCGCGAATTACAGGAAATTGCAGTGACGCGCTCGCGTGTCTGACGCGAACGCATCGATTGGAAACTGCACAAGTGACGCGAATGCGTGGACGACGCACACGCGTGGCAAGGCAAAACGCTGGATGACGCGAACGCGTGGATGACGCGATTGCGTGACGTGCGCGATCTGCAGAATCTGCAGAATTTGCTGTGGGCGATTTTGGGCCCTGTTTTGACCTAGTTTTTGGCCCAGAAAAGCAGATTAGAGCCAGGGAACATGCAGAGACCAGTTACAACATTTATTCTGCATAATTTTAGTTTTAGATCTGATTTTACTCCTCCTCTAGGTTTTCCCTATATACATTCATAGTTCTTAGGAATTTGATTTTATTGCTTTTTGGATTGAGATATTGAGAAGAGTTATTACCTCCGTCAAGACTTCGTCATTCTAGTTTGTTTCCTTACTTGTCACTTACTCTTTCATATCCTTAATTTCTTCAGAGTTACTATTAGATTATTTTTAGAATTTATTAATACAAGAACTATTTTTATTTTAATTGATCCTTTTGATTATTATTTATCATGTCTTTCTTTATTTTCCTTTCTTATTTCGTGAATTTTACATTCATAATGAGCAAGTAGTTCCATAACTTGATTGGAAGTTGGTTGAAAGGAGGACCTTGAGTTGGAATGCCCAAGAGTAAAATAATAATTGGGTTTAGCGTTGGGTCGCCATCTAATCACTGACACTAGTCCTTTTCAAGGGAGAGGATTAGAACTTGTGAGTAGAAACTGACTTCCAACTTGCTTAACTTTCCTTTATCCGGTAAGGGATAACTGAGCAGACAACCTTCAATTATCAATTGATCTTGGGAGAACTCCAACAAGGATAGGCCTTCCAACTAATCTACTCCCGGTCAAAGTTTTTTTATTTAAATAACATAAATTCTCTGATTTAATTTCCTGTTTATCAACTCAAACCATTTTAGAAAACATCTGATTAATAAAATAGCACATCTTTCTGCAACTCGTTGGGAGACGACCTGGGATTCATACTCCTAGTATTTTAATTCTAATTTTGTGACAACCCTTCTAAATTGATAAGCGAATTTTTGGTTGGTTAAGAACTATACTTGCAACGTATCTCTTATAATAATTTCTTAACTCGCCAATTTTCGCCACGTCAGTGATGATGACTCATTGATAGGGCTTCATAGCTCGCAGTCTTCTTCCATCGGCATTGGGATATAGATCCATTTTTATCTACTTATGAATGTTACGATGAAATATTATTTCATGCAATCTTGGCATTAAAGAATAGTTAATGTTTTTTGTGTGATAAGGAGTTGATGATGTTGTGGCGAGTTTGTTGCCTAAATCTAGTCAGACCGAGATTGAGACTGAATCAGATGTCAATGATGCATCTATTGTGGCTTTATCTAAGGTAAGCAATTACTTGGCACAATTAAATTTGGTCTTTAGTTTAAGAATCCAGGTTAAGAAGTATCTAATGCTAACTTTGTACAGTGATTTAGGATTCTGGCAAAGAGAGTAACGGTGATAATGGAGAACACACTCCAGTCACTATAAAAAAACACCTACAAATTGACGGCAAAATTAATGGTCGTGGCGTTGATAACTAAAAAAGTCGACTGCAAAAGCAACGGCTTGTGTTGATGTTTTTCAATTTGTCGATTTTTTAATAATGTAATAAAATCAACTACTGGACTGTCAATGATAAAAGAAAGAGAAGTTTTCTACTTTTAATAAAATCGACGGTCTGATCGTCGATAATATAGTTTAAAATAAAAAAATAAGTTGTTGATAATAATAAAAGCTAATATTTCTATTTGCAATAAAATTGATGACCATTCCAATAATTTTGGTATTTATTAACGACTTAGATATCTGTTATTTTATTACTTTATTTTTAATTAAAAAAGTGACGGGCAATTTAATTAATAGCCACACATAGTTTCTTTAATTAATGATTCCTATTCAAAAATAATAAACAGTTAATAAAGTTTTAAATATATAATATATATATTACAATAATGAACTTGTAAACTTCTCAAAATAGTAGACAATCTATTAATATAAAGATCCAAGACAAATAACTAAACTCATATTAACCAATTTAGTATCGTTCTTCTATTTGAAACTGGAAATTAAACTGGAATTACACTTGAGAGTGATTGAACCTGCTACAATGTTATTAATAAATGGGATAAAAATAATAATAGAATTAAGAAAGCATACCCCAATAACCTATACACAACACACGACAATGCACATGATTTTACTTGTTACTTTCAAGTGGAACCTAATCCTCCATGAAGGTGGAAGCATTCATTGTATTTTAGACTCTTAATTCAACAGCCAAAATCCTTTTTCTTTGGATAGCAAATATATTGAGAGGTTTTTAATGTAATTCATTTGACAAGGCTATTGTGTCTTCAGCGTAAGATCTAAAACTTAGTATCGAAGCATGAAACCATGATTTTAGGAACCATGGTTCTCGCAAAAAGGATATAGCTCAAGCTCTACCTGTCAATCAAAATATCAAGAAATATAGTAAGTTTTACAAGAGTGTAACAAAGATGAGGCCATAATCGAATCATATTGCATGCAATATGTTGGAAATGGCCAAACAAAGGTGATACGCAACTGGACTGACTCTCCTAAGGATCTGAAAAAGACCTACGTACCTAGGGTTTAACTTTTTGGTTCTAAGGGTGCGACCTATACCGATGGTAGGACTTGCTTTTAAGAGAACATATTCACTTTTCCTAAATTCTAAAGGCTTACGTCTATTATTGACATAGCTCTTTTGTCGACCCTGTGCCGTCTGAATCTTGTCACGAATCTTCTTGATCTGAGCGGTTGTTTCCTGTACCAAATCCGGACTCAAAGCAATATATTTTTCTCCTTGGTGCCAACACAGTAGAGATTGATACCGTCGTCCATAAAGAGATTCATATGGGGATATTACAATACTCTGTTGATAACTATTGTTGTAGGTAAATTCCACCAACGGCAATTGATTGTCCCAGTTTTCCTGTTGTTCCATTACACATGATCTCAACATATCTTCTAATGTTTGAATCGTTCATTCTGACGGTCCATCTGTCTGTGGGTGATAAGTTGTACTTACCTACAGCTCTGTGCCAAAGGCTTTATGAAAATCTCCCTAAAACCTTTATGTAAACCTTGAATCTCTGTCAGAAACAATTGAAGAAGGTATTCCATGTAGTCTCACCACTTCTTGAATGTATAAATGTGCAAGTTTTTCCAATGTATAGTTAGCTTGGATTGGAAGAAAATGAGCCGACTTTGTCAATCTGTCCACTATAACCCATATCGCATCATGCCCAGCCGACATCCTCGGTAATCCAGTGACAAAATTCATGGTGATTCTCTCCCATTTCCATTGAGGCACTTTTAAAGGTTGTAGTCTTCTTGAGGGTTTCTGATGTTCTGCCTTAATCTTCTGACAAATCAGGCATTTAGATACATATTCCGTCACACCCCTCTCTAGTTTCAGCCACCAGAACAAACTCTTTAAATCTTGGTACATCTTGGTCGTACCCGGATGCATAAAAAATTTACCCTGATGGGCCTCCATCAAAATCTCTTGACGCAATCTTCCTCGGTCAGGTACACAAACTATATTCTTAAACCTCCACAATACGTCACTGTCTTGTCGCACTTTTTCCAGTTTATCCGCCTCTAATCTAGCCAACAGTCCTGACATTCTAAATTGCGCTTGTCGAATAGTTGTCTTGAAATCTGAAGTCAAGAGTAGATGTGCCATGATGACTCCTTCTGATGTTTCCTTTTTTCCCAGTCTGAAATTTACAAATATTGAAATTAACTCGTCTCTGTTCATCATCATCCAAGAAATACTTAAACTCTTACGACTCAGAGCGTCCGTAACTACGTTCGCCTTTTTCGGATGATAACTCAGCTTAAAATCGTAATCCTTCATAAATTCCATCCATCGTCGCTATCTCATGTTAAGGTACTTCTGTTCAAATATGTACTTCAGACTCTTATGATCGGAGAAAACTTCCAACTGAGCCCCATATAAATGATGTCTCCATATCTTGAGCACAAACACCACCACTGCCAAATCAAGATCATGAGTAGGGTAATTCTTCTCGTGGAGTCTCAACTGCCTTGACGCATATGCTACCACATTCTTGTGTTGCATCAGCACGTATCCCAATCCTTTCAAAGAAGCATCACAATATACCTAAAAAGGTTCCCAGAAATCTGTTAGTGTCAATACCGGTGCAGTTGTTAGTTTTTTCTTTAGCGTATCAAAACATCTTTCATACTCTTCTGTCCATTTGAACGGTACTTCTTTTCGAGTGAGGCGGGGGGAGTGGTAGGGAAATTTGAGAAAACCTTTTTATGAATTGCCGGTAATAACCAGCCAAACCTAGAAAACTTTGAACTTCCGTGATTGTCTTAGGCTGCTTCCACTACACTACTACTTCGATCTTTGAGGGATCTACTGCTATTCCTTCTCGATAAATCACGTGTCTCAAGAATGCCACTTTATTTATCCAGAATTCATACTTTGACAACTTCCCATACAACTTTTGTTCTCTCAGTATTTGTAACACTGTTCTCAGATGCTCTTCATGCTCTTCCTCAGTCTTGGAATAAACGAGGATATCATCTATGAACACTACCACAAATTAGTCTAGGTATGGTTGAAAAATGTGATTCATGTAGTCCATGAATATCGCCAGAGCATTAGTTAGTCCAAACGACATAACCGTATACTCATAATGACTGTATCACATTCTAAACGTCGTCTTTGGTATATCTAATTCCTTTACCCGAATCTGATGATAACCCGATCATAAGTCAATTTTTGAAAATATTGTTGCACCTTTTAGTTAATCCATTAGATCGTCTATCGAGGAAGTGGGTACTTGTTCTTAACTGCAACCTTGTTCAACTGTCAGTAGTCTATGCACAGTCTCATTCCTCCATTCTTCTTCTTTACTAGTAACACTGGGACCAACAGTTCTTCCAAATGCTTCTTTAGTTCTTCCAGTTCCAATGGAGACAAACGGTAGGGTGCCACCAAAATCAGTCCAGCTCCAGGTACCAAGTTGATGCCAAACTCAATCTCTCTTCGAGGAGAAGACTCTAGTATGTCTTTCAAAAACACATCAGGGAAATCTCGCACTATTCGGATCTGCTCCAGGTTTAATTTGTCGACACTCGAGCTAGTCGCTAATAGAACATACCATTATATTCACTCCCGTTATAGTTAGCTCTCACAGAATCTAGGTATAAAGCATGAAAAACTACTGATCCAGTATGTATATTATTATAAGGAAAGATAATAGTTTTATCAAAATAGTCAAGAAGAATATGATTCTTAGATAACCAATCAAGCCTTAAGATAATGTCTTAACCAAACAAAGATAAACATACTAGGTCATGTAAGAAAGGTCTACTTTCAATACTGAAGGCTACCTGTCGACAAATAAGGTTGGTCAACGCTTTATGTGAGGTAGGTGTATTGACAACTAGGTCAAAACTCAGTTTAAAGAAAACTAATCCCAACTCACGCGCAACAGTTAATGAAATAACAGAATGCGACGTGCTAGAATCATACAGTACAGTTAAGGAACGAGTCTTGACATAACACTGACCTTGGAGCAAGGAGTCAGAACCAGTAGCATCGTAGGCAGACATAGCAAACACTTGCCTTTGTTGTGATGCTCTAGCAGGATCTCGGTTAGGCTTCTTTGGACAATCTTTTGCAATGAGTCCCATTTCTCTGCAAGCAAAATAAGTGTGTGCTCTAAACTAATACAGCTTACCGAGGTGATATTTTCCACATTGCCTACATGACTGATCCATGCGACCTTGCTGGGTTCCTTGCCAAGGTTCTGCCTCGGTTGACCTCCGTTTCCAAAAGTAGATCTACCAGAGGTGTTCCCAACTCGTTGATTACCGTGTTGAGGTACTGACGGAGAAAAAATGTCGGTAAAGATTTTTCACAAAAATATCGCGTTGTAAGTATAGTTCTAAACCGACAACTAATCCTCAATCAAAATTTAATTCGTTTGTCACAGGTACAAACCCCAATAAAAATAAACCGAAGTATTTAAACCTCGGGTCGTCTCTCAAGGAATTGCAGGGAAGTATGTTACTATTGGTTATGAAAAAGTATTTTTGGGGTTTTTTAAATGTTGAACAAGGAATGTAAATGACAAGAAAATAAACTAATAATTAGGAAAGCTCTTAGCAAGGATTGAGATTTAGAAGTCCTATCCTTATTATCATCATCAAATGTGATGGTAAATATGAATTGCCTTCACTTTGTTAACCTCTAACCAATGGAAGAAGGTCAAGTGCACACAATTAACTTGAATTCACAAGTCCTAGTCAACTCATAGTGAGAGTCTCTAATTGATCAACCCAAGTTAAGAACATAGAAATCTAAATTAAAACCCAACCAAGTATTTTATCAAACACTTGGAAGGCATAACATAAAAACATAGAAACTAACAAGATATATTAAAAGCTAAGCCTAACAATTGCAAGAGGAAACAATAACAACAAATTAAGAAAGTAATCATAAACATGAGAACATAAATTGCATTAATATGAAAATTGAATCTAACATGAAGAGTTCATAAATTAAATTGGGAAAATAGAGAAATCAACAAGAGAAGTAGATGAACTAAAGTACTAGAACAAATAAAAGTAGAAGAAAAACTAAATTACACCAAGGTAGAATTCTGAAATTGAGAAGAAAAAATACTGAAAACCCTAAAATCTAGAGAGAGGAGAGAGCCTCTCTCTCTAGAAAACTACATCTAAAACCTAACTAATGTTGTATGAAGTGTGAATGATTGTTGAATGATTCATCCCCTTCCAGCTCCACTCTGCAGCCTCTAATCAGTATTTTCGGGCTTGAAACTAGGTCTAAAGCAGCCCAGAAATCGACCCCAGCATTTTTTGATATCTGCAGCACGTGACGCTCGTCACGCATACGTGTCGCTAAACAAATCCCCGGTCACGCGTACGCGTCGCTTGACTGATGCGCTGGTCACGCGTGCGCATCTCCCATGCGTACGCGTCGCTGCCATCTTCTGAAATACTTAATTTCTTGTGTTCCTTCCATTTTTGCATGCTTCCTTCCATCCTCTAAGCCATTCCTGCCCTAGAAAACCTGAAATCACTTAACACACATATCACGGCATCGAATAGTAATAAGAGAGGATTAATAATTAGCAAATTTAAGGCCAAAGAAGCATGCTTTCAATCATAGTACAAAATTAGGAAGGAAAATGTAAAACATGCAATTTGTATGCATAAGTGTGAGACTGATGGATAAAATCCACTCAATTTAGTATAAAATGTACCACAAAATAGTGGTACATCAGGTACTCCAGAATTCTTGAAAGGCACCCTCTGTTGAAACACAGGTCAGTGGAAGTTGCTAGCATTCCTTTATGGCAAGTTTTGACGACCCATCCTCGTTGCCGCCATCTTTTTCTCACAGTCTTCCATAAGCTGGTTCTTGTTGACGAGTTCTACGAAATTCTGAAGCTCCAAAGGCTTCAAAGAGTGTATCAACTCATCGCGAAGTCCTCCTTTATACTTTAGACATTTCCATTCTTCAAAACTATCAGGATCTCCTTGGCAAATCTTTGAAAAATGACACAGATATTTGAAGTTCCAAGTATATTCAGCTATTGACATGTTTCCTTGACTCAGTTGCATCAACTCTTTCTCCTTAGCTTCACGAACAGACTTTGGGAAGTATTTTTTATTGAGGTTTCTTAATGGCTAGAGAAGGGGGGGAATCTAAGGCCTTCTTTTAACTTGATTAATAAAACCTCAAACCAGAACTTATAACTTGGCTTCTGTTTGATCTGCGTATTGGATTATGCAGGAGACAATTTTATTTTGTCACATAAATTGCGAGAAAAATAGAATCAGAGCAAAGAAGAAGAAGATGACACAACCATGTATCCTAGTTCAGTTGTCTAGTGCAATGCAACCTACATCCAGTCTTCACCACAATGTTGGTGGAATTTTCACTATCTTTCCAAGTATTACATACACCAATTCCCAAGGACTCAACATAATCCTATCAGGGACACACCTAGCTTCAACATAAACTAGACTTGGCTATGTAACTACCTAGATTCAACACACTAAGTGCTTACCCAACTTAGCAAGGGATACCTCTTAGGTACATGACACAAAATAGAAATACATCCAAAAGCAATCTGAAATTACTCTTAGCTTTTCTCTCTAAGTGTTTCTCTCAGCCTTTTCTCTCAATGGCTTTTTCTTAATGTCTCACTTTTATGCCTTTTACCACTGAATGAACACAAAGAAAGATACAACATTGAAACAAAATATTAAACAATAAACTATGAAGGAGATGATGATTCACAGCCTTGATTCTATGTGCTGAACCCAACTTCTGAACTCAAAACTTTGTTCTTCATCTTGGCAGAGTGCTCCTTTTAGTGTAGGTGCAATACTTCCAAAACTTCAAACTCTGTTTGTGAGGTTTTCACTTTGCTCTCTTTTTCGGATTCTCTTTCCTTGTCTTCAAATGAAAATCATTTTTCTTTTTCTATCATCCTTGAGCCACAGCTAGCTAGGGTTTCTCTCCAAGGTCAACTTTTTTATCCTTGAACCAACTATAATCTCCTTTTCTTTTTCTTCATTCAGACCACAAAATTAGGGATTTAAAATCTGATTTTGGGCTTAACTAAGGAGGTAGGTGCAACAGCAACTTGCTAGCTCAGTGAGGTTCCCAAATTCAAACCCTTGGATTTGTGCTTTGGCTCCAAAAAACACTTTCAACCATTGATTCACAGTAGAGAAACTTAGCCACCACTTTCTTCATTTTTTCCTAAAATGGTAGTGCAGAGAGTAGGGTGATTCACAAGGAAATTTGACTTGCATGTTAAAGGAAATAAATTACCTTTTTCTTCTCTGAACTTCCTTCCCCTTTGGTGTTAGAGTGAAAAAGTGAATCCTTCTTTGTTCTCTGAGTAATACCCGAAGCAACATTGTATCCCAGCTGAGGGTTGCTTTCCTTTGTTTTGATTTGCATTGGGCTTGGTTGGATTCCATTTCATTCATCACCCTGGAAAGCACTTGGTTTCATTTGTTTGGGCTGCACCAAAGTAACTTGGGTCTGCACACTTAAACACCTTCATCAAACCCACTTGGGTTATTAACCCAAAAGCATGTTTGTCATCATCATTTTTGTTGTTTATTTACTAAACTCAATAATCTCTCCCTTGATGACAAACATAGTTTCTAAGTTGATAATCAAAGGAATTAACATAGACAAGTTTCAAAAACTTCCTTTGATGATACCATGTAATTTTGATGTGCTCTCCCTTTCTTTCATGATGGTTGCTCCCCCTTAAAGTATGTTATTCTGCAATTTCCTATTTGCACACATAGAGAACATATCTATATAAGACAAACAAATGTTTCATAGAATTATCTTGTATGGCAACATTTTTAGCAGCTCAAGCCAATGTGATTCAACATATTCAAAACAGACATATCAGCACAAAACATTATCAACAACTAAGATAACACATAACACAAGTGTATGACAAGTACAAGTTCAAAACTAAAGTAACACTATTTCAGTTCAGACCACAACACATCATCTATCTATACTACTCCCTCTTTTGTCATCAAGGGAGGAAACAATTTCCAGTTCCGGCCTGCAAAAAAGATGTTAGTCCTTAAAGTTCACATAAGTGAAATTTAAAATAAGTACAAAGTTAAGTTATACAGTCATCTAGAAATAAAACAATGTCTAAAACTAAATTGTTTCATGAAACAAAGAGCAATAAAATAGAAGTCTTCATTAAGAGACATTTCTAGGCATCTGAGCCGTCCTCTTCAGAGTCCAGTGGTTCTCCATGATCTGTGGCCATGGTGTCATCCTCATGTATATTGTCCACATACTTCAGGAGAACTACAACTCTATCTCTTGATTTTCTCAAAGCATTTTCATTCCTTATCGCAAGCTTTCTTTCTTGTTGGCTTGTGGAAATGAGATGGTTGGACAGATTTACAAACTCCTACAAAACATCTTTAACAACTCCATAAATGAGTGATTTGTGTCCAGTAGAGACAGATGTTCCAGAAGTTGAATGAGAATAAATGTCATCAAGTTCATCATTATCATCATCAAGGACCACCTTTTTAATTCTTGTAGGTCTTTTCTTTTGCTGTTCCACTACACCACCCCCTTTTAGGTAAGAGTTTCTATTTTCAAATGTTTTATTGGTTAGGTCAACACCAAATGATTAAAAAATGCAAGTGGAAGAAAGGAAGCAGAGTAGCAAATGGAAGTGGAAGAATGGAAGCAGCACAGAAACAGATTCGCACCTTATATGTTGTCAAATGGTAAAAGCATCAAAGTTAAGGAAATAAAACATAGGAAATAGAACGGATAATATAAATAATAATTAGCGATGAAATTGAATAAAAGAAAACAACGATGGAAGAGAATGAAGATTAGGGTTACCTGCACGGCTGAGGCAATATTAAAGAGAGAAATACAGGAACACATGGAGAAGAGTAAGCACTAGTGGCGAGATCGAAGAGAGAAACACACGTTAGGGTTCGAAAGGGAGCAACGTGAGCAAGGCCAACGGAAAGGGTGCGACGGAGAAGAACCAAGAAGGGGTGCAACAGAGCTTCGGTGCGACGGAAGTTTAGTGCAATGGAGGTTCGGTGCGATGGCAGTGCAAGGTCGAGAGCCGCCGCCAATGGAGCATTTGGAAGGGATGGGTGTAAAGGCACTGAAGTGTTATGTGACATGAGAAGGAAGATGTGAACGAAACCCTTATTTTAACATTTTCAACCAAATAATTTAAATTATCGACATAATTTGTATCTATAATAATTTTATAAAATGTAATATTTTACTCAATTAAATACAGAAGGATTTTTTGTCGGTAATTTTTTTTCACAGAAAAATTAATTTTTTCGATAAAATTATCCTTTTTCCGTTTGTAATTCATGTTAATTCATTTTTTCTTTATTTCTAAGAAAAATTCTCTCGCAAAATCTATCTGTATTTCTGTGGTATAAAATCTGTCGAAAATATCCGTTTGAAATAAGTAATTTTCTAGTAGTGAAGAGATTTTTTGGTTTTGTCTAAAGAGATCCACACTAGCAAGTATCCTGGTTCAACCTCAATGTGCAATAATACTTCTTACAGACCAATAATAAGAAATCAGTTAAGGTTTTGGAGATACTTTATCTTTCTGGATTAATACTTCTTACAAACCACTTCAACAATGAATGATTCGTTCTATGGCAAAGCTGTAAGTGATTAACTCATGTCCTCTCATCAAGTTAATCTCCCCTGATTCATATCAAACGCCGTTGTCAATGGTCATTCAATATGAACGAGGATGAAGCCCGCACAATTCACTCTCCTTTGTTGATCCTGTTTAAAATGCCACAGACAAGGTCAGGTCTTTCGGATCAAAGAATGAAGCTCAATGATTCTAGCCTTAGCGCCACAAGAATCTCATCACCCATAATAACCGGATTATATGTCACATATCCTCAATTAGCCCAGATGAATTATTGGTTCAGGTGATGTATTCTCAAGCTTTAGCTCAAGTGAACTTTTTTCGGTATCACAGGAACTCATGTAGAGAAGGGACATACCCAGTCTCATTTGGATGAAGAATGACAATACATCATACAATGGAATCAAACATATATTGAAATAGAAAAAATAATATTATTAATCCATAGGAATTAGCAGAGCTCCTAACCTTAACTTAGGAGGTTTAGTTGCTCATAATTTACAGAGAAAACTTAGATGTAAAGTGTTCCGAGGGTTACCTGAAACTGTAGGTCGATCTCGGACGAGATCTGCGGTGGTGGCCGAAGTTGTCGTGTCTGACCTGGTGGAACTGGTGGAGCTGGAGATGCTGCTGATCCTTCGTCACCGGAGGGTGGTGGTACCTGCAAGACACTCCGATGCTTAAGTTAGCATGGGCTTTAAGTAGGTTTTTAATAGAATCAGAGTATGAGGTATACATGAGTGCTCCAGTGTATTTATAATAGTGTGGAGTGACTTTTCTGGATAAGATAAGTTAGTTATCTTATCTTATCTTCTGAGTGAAGTCATCTTATCTTGAGGGGAGTCGCCCTTATCTTTTCAGGCTTTAGTTGCCTTTATATTGGCCTTTGTCCCTCTATTTGGGCCTGTTTGGGCTCCCTGTCGTGATTTGGCCGAGCTCTTTGAGAGGAGCTCGGGTAATCCTGACCTGAAGAGGTCGGTCGACTTGTCTTCCATCAGCCTGGGTCGTACAGCTCGACCCAGGACATGAACAGTGCCCCTTCTTGAGCGTGGTCTTCCTTTTTGAGGTCGAGCCTTTTTTTGGACTTTTCGATCTCCCTTGGGGAAGCCGAGCTCGAGCATCTTGATCTTTTGTAGAATTTTTATTTAGTGGCTTGAATGCGGAGCGTTTTTTTCTCACCCCTTTTTAATTGGAACGTGTGTTTTGTGTTTTCCTTGGGAATGTGCAAAGGTTTAAATACTCATTTAACTCTTTGACATTTCCTTTTGTTTCCCTCTTTGTATCTTCATTTGAATTTCACAGCCTCTCTTTTCAGTTCCCCTTCTCCGTGTTTACTGTAACTTCTCATTTTCTCTTTGCTCTTCTGTTTCTGGTTCGTCCTGCGATTTTCTTCATTCTCTTGAACCTAAGTTTTCTCGTCTTCGTGCTCTCCTTGCTTTCAAAAGTGATCGTCGGTGTGGGCTCGCCATTTGCTTTGGTATTCATCGTCTTCTTTACAGGTTGGTCTTCTTCTTTGTCTTTACTCTTTCCGTGCTATATTTTTCTTGAGAAGTTTTGATCTTTGCTTGACTTCGTGTTGGAAAGTTTGAATCTTTCTTTGTTTGCTGTGTCTAATCATTTCTGTAATGTGCGCTACTTTAGGGCTTCTTTGATTTACCACTTTGTTTTTTCCCCCTTTTACTTTGAATACGTAGATATCTTTTTGTTTGGAGTTTGGAGTAATGGATTGTAAAAAAGGTAGCATCTTTTGATGTCTTTTGCGTAGTGTGTTTGATGTTGATGGCTTTATGTCTTGTATGACATGGATGATTTCCTTTACGAGATCCCTTTGCTGATAAATTGTGAAAAGATGGTAACTTTGATGTCGTTTTGTGATTTGTGACTTTCTTTTCGGAGTGTCGCTGTTGGATGAGGGTTATTTTTGATAGATGAGCGTAGACTATAGATTTTTCATGAATCCTTATTCTGTTACTACCTCCAAAGGATGCCCCTGGACCTTGGTGTGAGTCCTAGGGTTTCCTTTCGCTGTTGTATCTGACTTCTAATATTTGTATGCTTTAGTCCGAGTTATCTCCATTTTTGTCCGAGATGGTTTCTGTTTTGTCTGAACTGTTTGATTAGTAACCCATTTTTTCTTTTCTCACTGTAGGATTAGTTCGTATATGTCTTCTCGCAAAAACATTGTCGAGATGTCTTCCAAAGTCCCTGAGGGCATGTCTGACTGGATGGACTCCCTTGTTTTGATGTGTGTTTCTGTGGTGAATTCTGAATATTACATGCAGCTTAGGAGGCATCACCGACTTTGTAGTAATAGAGATCAGGAGAAGAATTACAAAGTAGTAGCGCCTAACCCTGAGGAGAGGGTTTGTTTTCCTTCGCTGACTCAGGGGAAACGTCCCTTCTTTTATGCTTATGACTACTTTTTTAGCCAAATGAACATCACCATTCCCTTTACTTCCTTTGAGACCGACTTGTTGTGGTCTGTAATGTTTTCCCGTCTCAGCTTCACCCGAACTCGTGGGGCTTCATAAAGATCTTCCAACTATTGGGCCAAGAACTGGATGTCCGACCTTCTCAAACTCTCTTTCTTTACCTTTTTGTTTTGACGAAGCCTGGGGCAGCTAGGAAGAAGGCTTCCTGGGTTTCTTTCCAAGCTGCCCAAGGAAAGAAAGTTTTTTCTATGTACGACGAGTCTTTTAGGGATTTTAAAAACTATTATTTTAAGGTCCGAGCTGTTGAAGGAGCTCGGCCTTTCTTCTTGGAGCAGAATGACGAGCCTGCCTTCCCCCTATCCTGGCAACAGAATGTAGTAGTGTCTAGGTATACTTGGGAAATGTTGGACGAGGTTGAACAGGCTTTTGTGCATGTTCTAGAGGAGAATTGGGGGGAGCCTCCTCATCTTGATACGAAGAGGTTCTTGGGGGATCCCTCCCTTCTTCGAGCTGAATTGGGTAGCTGCCGATTTCTTTGCTAGCTTTATCTTTGTTATTTTGTTTATTTTGTCGATCTCTTTTTGTCTAACTTGCAACTTTGGTTTTGCTGTTTTATTTTTTCAGAGATGGTGAAGACTACTGATGGTATGAAGGCTTTTAAGAGGGCCCGGAAGGCAACTGCTGCCCAGAGTATTTCGGCCAAAGGTCCTGGGGAGGGGTCTTCCAATGTTACGCTTAGGAGGTCGACCTCGGACACGTCTGGAACGAGGAAGATCATCCCAACTCCCCAAGTCTGCTTGGCTTCTTTTGATCCTCCCCAGCCGACCCCTGGTGCTGCCTCTCCTTCTGCTGCCGGTCCTCTCCCCAAGAAGCAGAGGACTACTGAGCGCTTCAATTTGGATGCCCCTGATTTTGATGCTGTGGGGTTTGTGGATAACCAGATTGCTCCTTATGGCCGACTTTCTTTGGACGACGTGTCCATTCTTCACCACTTGAATTTCATTACCCGGAGTGGTGTTAAGATGGCACACATAGGTGCAGCCTTATTTCAAACTGCTCAGGATATCACTGTTCATGCAACGAAGGCCTTTATGGATGAGGCCAAGTCGGAATTTGATAGGATTAAGGGGTTGAAGGACGAGTTGGATGCTAGAGTTATTAAACTGGAGCTGGATTTAGAGAAGGAAAAGTCTCGGGCTACCAGGGCTGAGGCGGCTGCGAATTTGGCTGAGGAGATGGCCAAGAGGTCAAAGGAGAGTTACACTACCACTTATGGCGAGTTGCTAGAGGTCAGGGAGAGACTTGAGTCGGCCTATGCTGATTATGCTAAACTTCAGGGTCATCTTGTGGGCAATGTGACTGACACATATGAGAACCTAAAAGCTCAGGTCCGGGTTCTTGCTCTCGAGCTCGACCTGAGTCTTTTTAGTTTGGATAATATTGTTGAAAATGGTAAGATTGTGCCAGCCCTAGATGAGGATGAGGAGGATGGTCCTCGCCCTGAGCCATCAACCAAAGCTACTGCTACCACGACTTCTTCAAATCCTACTGCCGAGGTCGACCGTCCCCAACCCGATCCGGATTGTGAGATACTCAACCGTGAGGATGGGACCGTGGATGCTGTCCCTGTAAACATCATTCCTCCGCCTTCTGACGCTGCTACTAGGGAAACCTTGCACCCCTTATGAATTATGTATTTTTATCTTTACAGCCCGACTTGTGGGCTTTTTGAACTCTGCTTTTTGTAATTTTGAATGATTTGACTTTTATTGTCGTTAGGTTGCTTTACTTAGAAACTTTTTCCTAAAAAACAAATACTTTCAAGCTCTTAAGGTCGATTTCGAGGCAGCCTTTCTCGAGTTTTTATTATAGTATCTTTTTTGCTATACTGGTTTACACTTTTGCCTACTTCCAGGAATTTTTAGAGTGTGGGAGTCTTGTTGTCCGACCTCTTTTGATTGCCTTTCTATTTGTTTGTTTCCTGCTGTAGTTGAAGTGACCTTTAAGGCTAGCTTTGTTCGGCCATTCTTTTTAGTATTCTCATAGAACACTTGTAAATTAATTTTAGTAAGGTCCTGGCTTTTTGGGTCGGGCTGCGTCCCTTCTAGCACATGTCTTCTTGTTGATTGGTTTCTCTCGTCAAACCTTCTCGAGTTATTTCTAGTAATCCATTTTTAATTGGACCTCGCCGGGTCTCTTTTTATAGGTTTACTTTTTATAACTCTGTCGTTTTAATCGGCTTGGGCCGACTTCTTTGTGTCAATCCCTTCTAAGTTATTTTTAATAATCCATTTTTTATAGGGGCTGGCCAGACCTCTTTCTATGAATTACTTTTTATAACTTTGTCACTTTTGGGGAATTGGTCCGACTTCTTCATGTCGGTCCATTCCGAGTTGTTTCCTACCAGGGGGGATTGGTCTAGCTTCTCTATGCCAGTCCTTCCTAAGTTATTTTTAGCAATCCATTTTTTCCCAGACCTCGTTGGGTCTTTTTCTATGGTTTACTTTTTATAACTTTGTTGCTTTTGGGGGATTGGTCTGACTTCTTCATGTCGGTCCTTCCCAAGTTATTTTTAGCGATCCATTTTTTTCTCGGACCTCGTTGGGTCTTTTTCTATGGATTACTTTTTATAACTTTTTGTAGCTTTGGGGGATTGGTCCGGCTTCTTCATACCAGTCCTTCCCAAGTTATTTTTAGCAATCTATTTTTTATCAGACCTCATCGGGCCTCTTTCTATGGATTACTTTTTATAACTTTTTGTAGCTTTTATGTCGATTGGTCTGACTTCTTCATGTCGGTCTATTCTAAGTTACTTTGTATAACTTTTTGTATTAATCTGTTTTTATCACTTTTCATCTTGCCGATTTTGTCGAAGTCGGAAGGTGGGTTTGGTTCTCACTTTGGCCGACCTTATTGAAGTCGGGCGGTGAATTTGATTTTCATCGTGGTCGGGCAGTGAGTTTAGTTTTCCCCTTGCCGACCTGTAGTTTTGTAATCGGGCGATGGATTTTTGCGTTCAGATTAATGCGCCTTGGTGGAGAAACTTTGTAGAGAATCTGAAAAGTTTTATTCTAATAGAAAGTAGACATATAGGCAAGTAAAATATATACATATGGGTGTTTTCCCTTTTAAGTCAGGCAATTTTACAGATCTTGGCTTGGTACCTCGTTAAAAAACCTTTTCAGGAAAAAGAGTGCACCTTGACCTAAGATCTTTATTACCTCCTAACTATAGTACCTTCTTAGGTTGCAGGCGTGCCACGACCTTGGTAGCTCTCGCCCTTCGAGTTCGGACACCCTGTAGTAACCTTTTCCCAGTACCTCTGGGACTTGGTAGGGTCCTTTCCAGTTAGATGCTAGCTTCCCCTCTCCTGGTCGACTTGTTCCGATATCATTTCGGATTAGGATGAGGTCATTGTTGTCAAAGCTTCGCTGTACTACCTTTCGATTGTATCTTGAGGCCATTCGGCGTTTTAATGCCTCCTCCCTGATCCGAGCTCTTTCTCGAATTTCTGGTATTAGGTTGAGCTATTCCCTCTGGAGTTAGGAGTTGGCCTCTTTATTATAGTAGATCATTATGGGGGATCCTTCCTCGATTTCTACTGGGATCATTGCCTCTATTCCGTAAGCCAATCGAAAAGGTGATTCCTTTGTAGTGGAATATGGAGTTGTCCGATATGCTCATAGTACTTGTGGGAGCTCTTCAGTCCAGGCTCCCTTTGCGTCCTGTAATCTCCATTTCAACCTAGCCAATATGACTTTGTTAGCTGCTTCTGCTTGTCCATTAGCTTGTGGGTGTTCTACGGATGTAAATAGATGTTTTATTTTCAAGTCTGCTACGAGCCTCCTGAAGCCTGTGTCTGTGAATTGAGTTCCATTGTCTGTGGTGATGGAGTAAGGAACCCTAAACCTTGTGACAATGTTTCAATATAAGAATTTTTGACTCCTTTGAGCAGTGGCATTTGCTAGGGGCTCTGCCTCAATCCATTTTGTGAAGTAATCGACCCCTACAATGAGGAACTTGACTTGTTCTGATTCTTGGGAAAAGGGTCCTAGGAGGTCGAGTCCCTATTTTGCGAACGGCCAAGGTGATGTTATGCTGATGAGCTCCTCTGGTGGGGCGATATGAAAGTTGGCATGTTTCTGACATGGTGGGCATGTCTTGACAAACTCTGTTGCTTTCTTTTGCAAGGTCGGCCAAAAGAATCCTGCTTAGAGTACATTTTTGGAGAGAGCTCGTGCTCTAAGATGGTTGCCACATATGCCACTATGTATTTCTTCCAAGACTTCTTTCGTGTTGGAGGTCGGTACACATTTTAATAGGGGTGTCGAGATCCCTCTCTTGTATAGGATGTTGTTTATGATGGTGTAGTATTGTGCTTCTAGTCTTAACATCTTTGCCTCCTTCTTATCTGTAGGGAGTATTTCTGATTTAAGGTAATTGACTATGGGAGTCATCCATCCTTGATCTTGGCCTGATATTGCTAGGACCTCTTCTTCCTCTGAAATTGATGGGTTCTGCAGTATTTCCTGGATAAAGCTTCTATTATTACCCCCTGGTTTGGTGCTGGCTAGTTTTAAGAGTGCGTCAGCTCGAGCATTCTGTTCTCGAGGTATGTGGTGGACCTCATATTCCCCGAGTTGTCCGAGCTGTTCTCTGGTTTTGTCCAGGTACTTTTTCATAGTAGGGTCTTTGGCTTGGTAGGTCCCTTCTATTTGTGAGGTAACTACCTATGAATCGCTGAAGATAATAAGATTTTGAGCTCCAACCTCCTTAGCCAGCTTCAAACCAGCCAATAGTGCCTCATACTCGCCCTGGTTATTGGAAGCAGGGAACTCGAATTTCAAGGAAAGTTCGATTTGAGTTCCCTGATCGCTTTCTATTATCACACCTGCCCCACTCCCGGTTTTGTTTGAAGAGCCGTCTACATAGAGATTCTATTTTATAGGAGTTCCCGGGGTGTCAGTGTATTCAGCAATGAAATCGGCTAAATATTGAGTCTTGATGGCCGTCCGAGTTTCATACTGAATATCGAACTCAGATAGCTCCACTGCCCACTGTAGAATTCTTCCAGCTAAGTCTGTCTTCTATAGAATACCTTTTATGGGCTGGTTAGTCTGAACCTTGATGGTGTGAGCTTGAAAATATGGGCGAAGTCGTCAAGAAGTTAGTATGAGAGCGTAGACGAACTTCTCTATCTTTTGATAATTCAATTCAGCTCCTTGTAGGGCTTTGCTGATGAAGTAGATGGGTTGTTGCCCACTTTCGTCTTCTCTGACCAGTGCTGAGACTATTGCCCGACTTCCCACTGCGAGGTATAATATGAGTGCTTCTCCTTCCCGTGGTCGAGTAAGAATGGGTGGTTGTCCCAAGAAATTTTTGAAATCCTGGAAGGCTTGCTCGCACTCTGTGGTCCATTCGAACTTCTTTCCCTTCCTTAATGTGGCGTAAAAGGGAAGAGATCTTATCGCCGACCCGGCTACGAATCTGGACAAGGCTGCCAATCTTCCGTTGAGTTGTTGCACTTCTTTAACACAGGTCGGACTTTTCATGTCGAGTATAGCTCAGCATTTATCCGGGTTTGCCTCAATTCCTCGCTGTGTTAACATGAAACTCAAGAATTTGCCGACTTCTACTGCAAAGGAACACTTTGTTGGATTAAGTCGCATGCCATGCTTTCTGATGGTGTCGAACACGTTGGTGAGGTCGGAGAGTAATAATTCCTCCCTTAGTGTTTTTACCAACATGTCATCCACGTATACCTCCATGAGTTTCCCGATATGGTCTGCGAAGACCTTATTCATTAATCTTTGGTAGGTATCTCCTGCGTTTTTGAGTCCGAATGGCATGATGACATAACAGTAATTTGCTTTTGGGGTTAGGAATGAGGTCTTTTCTTGATCCGGCGGGTACATTGGAATTTGATTATATCCCAAATAAGCATCCATGAAGGTGAGGTATTTGTATCCAGAAGAGGCATCCACTAGAGTGTCTATGCTTGGGAGTGGATATGGGTCTTTTGGACAAGCTTTATTGAGGTCGGTGTAATCGGTGCACATTCGCCATTTCCATTTGACTTTTTCACCAACACAACGTTGGCCAGCCATAGTGGATACTTGATTTCTCTTATGAATTCTGCCTCCAGTAGAGCTTGTACTTGTTCTTCCACGACTTAGGATCTTTCTGGCCTGAGCTTCCGACGCTTCTGTTGTACTGGCCGAGATCCTGGGTACTGCCAGTTTGTGGCACATTAGTTTGGAATCTATGCCGAGCATGTCTGCGGCCTTCCATGCAAAGATGTCGACATTATCTTTTAGGAACTGTATCAGAGATTCCTTTATGTCTCCTTTCAAAGTTGCCCCAATATTTGTTGTCTTATCTGGGACATCTCCGATCTGTACTTCCTCGATCTCGCCCTCCGGTTGTGGACGAAGCTCTTCCCGACCTCGAACTCCCCCGAGTTCGATAGTGTTGATTTCTTCTCCTTTGCCTCTAAGGTTCAGACTTTCGTTATAACATCGTCGTGCAGTTTTCTGGTCTCCTTTTATCGTGGCGATCCCTTCTGAAGTTGGGAATTTCATGCATAGATGTGGAGTTGAGACTACCGCGGCGAGCTGATTTAGCGTTATCCGACCTATCAAGGCGTTGTAGCTAGGCTGAACCCACGTTGACTACGATGTAGTCTATGTTCAGTGTCCTTGATCGTGTTCCTTTTCTGAAAGTTGTGTGTAGTGAGATGTATCCAAGTGGTTGGATTGGAGTGTTTCCTAGTCCAAATAAGTTGTTCGGATATGCTCTGAGCTCTTTTTCCTGTAGGCCGAGTTTGTCGAAGGCGGATTTAAACAATATATCCGTTGAGCTTCCTTGGTCCACTAATGTGCGGTGATGACCATGGGATCGTCATGTCCCGGGATAATGCCCGCCACGTCCTCTTTAGTGAAAGTAATAGTAGGGAGGTCGGGTGCTCCATCCCCTCCCTCGACATGATATATCTCCTTAAGGTGTCTCTTGCGAGATGATTTGGGGATTCCTCCTCCTACAAATCCTCCATTTATCATGTGGACATGTCTCTGTGGGGTAAGAGGTGGTCGTTCAGTTCGTCCGACCTCCTCGTCCCTTCTTCTTTTCCTGGGCTCATCCGTCTTGCTAGCTAAGTACCGATCTAGTCTCCCCTCTCTTACCAATTTTTTTATGATGTTCTTCAAGTCGAAGCACTCGTTGGTGGGATGTCCATAGATTCGATGACGATATTCACAATATTCTATCCGATTTCCACCTCTTCTTTTGCTTTTAATTGGTCGAGGTGGTGGGATCTTTTTAGTGTGGCATACTTCTTGGTAAACTTCCACGAGAGACACCCGAAGAGGGTGAAATTGTGGTATTTTTTAATCTTCTCTCCATGTTGATCTTCTTTTTTCTTTGATTCTTTATCCTTATCCTGAGAGGGGTAGGAGAATCCAGATTTTGAGGTCTCTCCTAGTCGAGAGTTTTCCTCTGTGTTAATATACTTCTCTGCTCATTCTTGTACTTTATTTAGAGACGTAGCATGTTTCTTTGATATGGAGTGACTAAAAGGTCCTTCACGTAGGCCATTGATGAGACCCATGATAGCGACTTCTGTTGGCAAATCTTGTATGTCCAGGCACGCTTTGTTGAATCTTTCTATGTAATTGCGAAGACTCTCCCGATCTCCTTGCTTGATCCCTAATAAGCTTGGGGCGTGTTTGGCTTTGTCTTTCTGGATGGAAAATCTGGCAAGAAATTTCTTGGTCAAGTCGTCAAAACTTGTGATGGATCTAGGGGACAGATTGTCGAACCACTTAATTGCTGCCTTTGTTAAAGTGGTCGGGAAGGCTTTGCATCGAGTAGCATCTGAGGCATTAGTGAGATACATTCTGCTTCTGAAATTGCTGAGATGGTGGCTGGGATCGGAGGTACCGTCGTATGGGGTCATGTCGGGAGCTTTGAAATCCTTTGGAACTTTAGCTTTCATGATTTCCTTTATGAAGGGGTCTTGATCCTTGTGGGAGGTGTTATCGCGACCGGTTTGGATGGTTTTGATTTTCAGGTCGGCTTCGAGTTTTAGGAGTTTGTCTTCCAACTCTCGGCATCGCCTAGTTTCTCTCTGGAGGTTTCTTTCGGCTTCCCGTTGATGTTCAGCCTCTTTTTTGAGTTGTTTGAGGCGATCTTGTTGGGCTAGTAGAGCCTCCTTGATTTCTGTGTTTGGCGAATTCTTGTCTTTGTTTGGTTGGGGCGTATCCTTTGGTGTGGTGTCCGCATTCTTATGTGGAGTTCTCTCTTCCAATCCAGAGTCGTGGTCGTTGTCAAGGTTGTCTGCCATGGTGATGGGATGACTTCTAGGTCCCCGACAACGGCGCCAATGTTCTGAGGGTTACCTGAAACTGTAGGTCGATCTCGGACGAGATCTACGGTGGTGGCCAGAGCTATCGTGTCTGACCTGGTCGAACTGGTGGAGCTGGAGATGCTGCTGATTCTTCGTCACCGGAGGGTGCTGGTACCTGCAAGAGACTCCGATGCTTAAGTTAGCATGGGCTTTAAGCAAATTTTTAGTAGAATCAGAGTATGAGTTATACCTAGGTGCTCCAGTGTATTTATAATAGTGTGGAGTGACCTTTCTGGATAAGATAAGTTAGTTATATTATCTTATCTTCTAAGTGAAGTCATCTTATCTTGAAGGGAGTCGCCCTTATCTTTTCAGGCTTTAGTTGCCTTTAGATTGGGCTTTATCCCTCTATTTGGGCCTATTTGGGCTCCCTGTAGCGATTTGGCCGAGCTCTTTGAGAGGAGCTTGGGTAATCCTGACCTGAAGAGGTCGGTCGACTTGTCTTCCATCAGCCTGGATCGTACAGCTCGACCCAGGGCATGAACATAAAGTATGATATAAGTTGATGCATAAACCTAAGTGATCTCTTCCTTATATAGGAGATGTTAACCCTAAAAGATGTTAATTTAAAATTAAAAAGTACAAAGATAAGACTAGATAAGCTAAGGAGTGCTAAAATCCATTTTGGGCCCACTTTGGTCTTGTGCTCATCCAAGCCTGGCGTTTAACTTGGAAAAGTGGCATTGAATGCCAGTTATGGGGGATGAACGTGCTGTCTTCTGGTCCCTGGATGGCGTTGAACGCCAGTCTTGGGCGTTCAACGCTGGGCTTGGTCCTTCTTGGGAGTTGAACTCAAGATGTGGATGTTCAACGCCACTTTTGGGGCATGATTCTGGAAATAAAGTATAGACTATTATATATTTCTGAAAAGCGCTAGAAGTTAGCTTTACAACACCATTAAGAACGCGTTAATTGGACCTCTGTAGCTCAAAATATGCTTGTTGGAATACACAGAGGTCAGGATTTGACAACATCTGATATCCTTTCTTCATTTTTGAATAAGATTTTGCCAATCTCACTAATTTCACCCAAAAATCCCCTCAAAACATAGAAAACACACAAAAACTCAAAGTAGTATTCAAATATGAATTTTTGCACTAAAATATACTAAACATAATAAAAATCAATAAAATCTAACTAAAAACACTATGAAAATGCTATCAAAAAGCGTATAAGATATCCACTTATCACAACACCAAACTTAAACCGTTACTTGTCCTCAAGCAACAAAAAACAAGTTAGGACTAAAGAAGAGAAAAATATATAAGGTTCGAGAATTGTCAATGAAGCTTAGTTCCAATTACTGATTGGGGCTATTAGTTCCTTATTCTGAATAGCTTTAGCATCTCACTTTTCTTTGAAGCTCAGAACATTGGCATCCTTTGGAACTAGAATCCGGATGATATTATTGAGACTCTTCTTTTAGTTTTTCTTGATTCTTGAACACATCTTCTTTTTGGTGTTTTGCACCTGTGAGCCTAGTCGTTACTCTAAGCGTTTTGTTTTCAAGTATTACCACCGGATACATAAATGTCACAAGCACTTAACTGGGGAAACCCTTTGGATTCGAATTTAGCTTTGCTTAAATTCCCAGACAGTAAGCGTACTCTTTTGCATAGGATCACGACTTTAACTGCTCAGTCTCAAACTTTGTACTTGACACCTTCACACCACAAGCATATAGTTAGGGATAGCAACTCTTTTGAGCTTTTTAGGCCAATTTTGACCCTCTTAAGCATTGATGCTCAAAGCCTTGGACCCTTTTCTTGGTTTTTTTATTTTTCTATTTCTTTTGCTTCAAGAATCAATATTTTTTATTTTTCAGATAACCAATAATACTTCTCTAAATTCACTGTTCTTCAAGAGCCAACATACTTAACTTCAATATCAATTATGCATAGTTAATTCATACATTCAGATAATAAAGATAAAGCCACCACATCTTTAGTAATTGGAATAACTTGTACTAAAACTCAAGGCTTTCTGTATTTTACTGCTTCTTAAAAAAATTATTTAAGCTCAATGAGGAATATGTGAAACATCTTAAAATTCAACTTAACATGAATGGAAACTAACTAGAAAGTGGAAAATCCTAATAGTAATCATGTAACTCAGAATTGAAAAATAGGAAATAAAGCACTAAAATAGGGATAAGGTAAGTAAGATGAAACTCAACCACCTTAGTCATGGTGGTTTCTGCTTTCCCCAGAGGACGTTTTTTGGCGCTTAAACTTCTCTAATTATCGTCCCTGCCTCTCTTGTCCTTCGGCCAGCTTCTGAAGAATTTGAGACTGGTCCTTTTGCTCCTCCTTTAGTTGGTCCATGGTGGCTCTCAACTACTCAATGGATGCTGCCAATTGAGTCCAGTATTCGCTTGGAGGGAAGCTTTGTTCTTGAGGTTGCTCAGGTACCTTCCTCTTAGGAGGGGAGACTGGCCTCTGAATCTTGGCTTGTGCTGGTTCCCTTGTGTGCTCTATGCTCTCCTTAGTGATTGGGTCTTCTGTTGCAATGAAGGTATCCCTGTCAATCATGACTTTTGCCTCGTCACACAAGCGAGAGATAAGGTGTGAGAAAGCCAGCCTAGATTGAGTTGAGGTCCTGGCTGTGATTTTTTATATCTCACATGGGATCAATTGATGAACTTCCACTTCATTGACAAACATGATGCAATGGATCATCACAACCTGCCTTACTATGACCTTAGAGCGGTTGCTAGTGGGGAGGATAGAGTGCCCAATAAAATCCAGCCATCTCCTTTCAACTGGCTTGAGATCCATCCTCCTTAGTTGGTTTGCTGACCCTTTTTGTCAGTTATCCATTGTGTTCTAGGGAGACATATGTCTTGTAGGACTTGTTCTAGCCTTAGATCAGCGTGCACTCTCCTCTTAAAGGAGTTAGGATCGTCCTTTAGTGGAGGTAACTTGAAAGTTTCCCTTACTTTGTCCAAACCGTAATGCAAGGTCTTTCCTCGAACCATGGTGCGCCATAGGTTGAATTCCGGTCCCTCTTCTTTTTGTTTGTCCAATGTTTATAAGTTCGCATAGAACTCTTGGACTTTTAAAATTCCAACCTTAGTTGCAGGGTTGGCTAGAATTTTCCAATCCCTCATTCGGATCTGCTCTTGAATCTCAAGATATTCGTCATCTTTCAGATTGAACTTAAGTTTTGGAATTACAGCCTTCTTGCACACTACATCATAGTAGTATTCCTCATAAAGCTTGGAGTAAAACCTATAGGGGTTATAGGCAACCGTTGAGGGAGCCTTTTCTTTTTTGTTTCTTGAGATAGATCTTCCACCCTTTTGTGCCATAGATTGTGAGAAGATGAAAGAGCAGAGCATGAACAACACCAAACTTAAGAAGTTTGATCGTCCCGAGCAAAAGAGAGAAGAACACAGTAGGAGAAGAAGCAGAGAGGGTGTGAGAAAGAGGAGGGTGGGGCGTGAGAGAGAGAGGGGGTGAACGTGTAATAATAGGGGTGGGTTGGGGTGATTTCGAATTTGAGTTTAGAAAGATATGAGATGAGATAACAAAATTTTGAAATTAATGGGAAAAGAAAGAACCAAGATCAATAAAGATAACAAGATATGATATGCAAAGATATGATTTGAAAATGATATGGTTAGTTTGAAAAAGATTTGAAACGGGAAAGTGTGATGTGAAAAAGATATGGTGGGACAAGATAAGGTTGAAATTTTTGAAAAATAATTAAATTTGAAGAAGTTTAATTTTAAAATGTAGGATGAAAAGGATATAAAATGGAAAGATATGGTTTGAAAAGATAAGGTTGGAAAAGATTTGATTTGGAAAGTCAACTCTCTCTCTCTCTCTCTCTCTCTCTCTCTCTCTCCTTTGAAAATCCAATTCCTTGCCTTTCCCCTTCTGGGCGTTCAACGCCCTGATCTGGCGTTGAACGCCAATTGGGGATCAAATTTTATTTTATTTTATTATTTTTTTTGAATGGGGCGTTCAACGCCAAGAATGGGCATTGAACGCCCTATAAGGACTAAAACGTTGACCCAAACACTCCTATATGGGCGTTGAACGCCCATCCCTCCTCCCCTTCTGGCGCTGGGCATCAGTTTTGGCATTCAACGCCAGTAAGGGATATCTTCAGGGTGTTCTGTTTTCCATCCTATGTGCACCTGTTCCTGATTTGAGTGCTACACATGATTACAAACGTTAAAAAGCTAAGAAAAATATAGAAATTAATAAAAACTAGAAAAATATGAACTTACACTAAAACAAAGCAAAAATACTATATATATGACTGGGTTGCCTCCCAATAAGCACTTCTTTATTGTCAGTAGTTGGACAATGCTGTTGTCATGTAAGCAGGAGGGTGAAAACCTCTTGCTCAATTGGGTTCCCTAGATAGTGTTTGATACATTGGCCATTGACAGTGAATCTTTTATCAGAGTACTGGCTCTGAAGTTCTACATGACCATAGGGTGACACTCTAGTGACCATAAAAGGTCCTATCCATCGTGACTTGAGTTTTTCAGGGAATAACTTGAGCCTGGAGTTCAAGAGCAGAACCTGCTGACCAGGCGGGAAGTCTCTGGAAGATATCCTCCTATCATGCCATTTCTTGGATCTTACCTTGTAAATCTTAGCATTCTCGAAAGCAGCATGTCGAAATTCATCCAACTCGTTTAATTGGATTAGTCTTTTTTCTTCTGCAGCCTTGGGGTTAAAGTTGAGGAACCTTGTTGCCCAGTATGCTCTGTGTTCCAATTCCACGGGTAGGTGGCATACCTTCCCGTAGACCAGTTGGTAGGGGGACATCCCAATGGGGTTTTGAATACAGTCTGGTATGCCCAGAGAGCATCGTCAAGTCTCTTTGCCCAATCTCTTCTGGAGGAACTTACTGTCCTCTCCAGAATTCGTTTGAACTCTCTGTTGGAGACTTCAGCTTGTCCATTAGTCTATGGATGGTAGGGGGTCGCCACTTTGTGACGAACACCATATCTTTGTAAGGTGGAGTTGGTGCGCGAAATTGAACTCCGCAAGTTTCGCACAGATAGACTGGCAACTGCACCGGGTCGTCCAAGTAATACCTCAAGTGAGTGAGGGTCGAATCCCACGGAGATTGTCAGATTGAGAAAGCGATGTCTATCTTGTAGATCTTAGTCACGCGATTAGAAAAGATAGTTGTTGTGAAAGACGCATAAAAACAAAATAAAGATAGAATTACTTAATTGGTGTGAAATAAGTGATGAGAGAACGGTTGAGGCTTCGGAGATGCTTCCTCCTTCCAGATCAATTTTTCTCACTGTCTACTTCAACTTCTGGTGATTCATTCCATGGCAGGCTGTAAGTGATTACGCCAGGACAGTGGTCATTAATCTCCTCTACTTCAGATCAAACGCCAGGTCAGTGGTCATCCAATCTGAATGGGGGTGAAGCTCCTGCAGTCCATTCCCTTGGTGATCCTACTCAAAATGCCACAGACAAGGTTGGATCTTCCGGATCAAAGAATGATGCTTGATGATTCTAGCCTATACCACAAAGGCCCTAATCACCCCGTACCTCGGCTGAACTGATGTCTCCAAGTCCCCAACAAAGTCGTAGATTAGCCGTCTAAGAGATGTATAATCAAGCTTGTGGTTCAATACTATCCCGTCAAGGAATCGCAAGAACCCATGTAGAATAGAGATGACGGTCAAGTTACATTCTCAATTCATTAGGATGAAGAACGAAGATACATCTTAGAGTAGAATCAAGCATAGGTTGAAATAGAACAATGATATTATTAATCCATAAAAATCAGCAGAGTTCCTAATCTTAACCTAGGAGGTTAGTGGCTCATAGCTTACAGAAAGTAGTAATGTAAATTTGAAAATATGGCATAAGGTCCTGAACAAGGGTAATCCTTATTCTATATATACTAATCTAATAACTAATAAGTACAAAAATATAATAGAATAGACTAGAGGTGCGAAATCCATCCTTGGGCCCACTTTGGTTGAGTAATTGGGCTGAGCTTGGCGTCCACTTTGAGGAATGGGAAGTGAACCACGATGCCTTCTGCTCTTGGTGGGCGTTGAACACCCATTAGGGGGTGGTTGGCATTCAACGCCAGCTTTGGATCTCCTTTGGGGCGTTGAACGCCAGCTATGGAGTAGCTCCTTGGCGTTCATCGCCCAGAATGGGCAGGCTCCTTCGAAGAAAAGTATAGATAATTATATATTACTAGAAAGCTCTAGAAGTTAGCTTTCCAACGCCGTTGAGAACGCGTCATTTGGACCTCTGTAGCTCCATAAATGCTCGTTTAAGTGCGTAGAGGTCAGAATCTGACAGCATCTGCTACGCTTTCCTTGCCTCTGAATCGGACTTTGCCAAAACTCTTCAATTTCAGCCAGAAAATAGCCGAAATTATTATAAAACACACAAACTCAAAGTAGAATCCAAAAATGTGAATTTTGCACTAAAACCTATGAAAATATAATAAAACTTAAACAAAACATAACTAAACAGTATGAAAATGATGCCAAAAAGTGTATAAAATATCCGCTCATCAGAGCACCAAACTTAAACTGTTGCTTGTCCCCAAGCAACCAAAAACAAATTAGGATCAGAAAAAAGAGAAAGACACAATAAATCTCAGAGTTTTCAATGAATCTCAGTTCCAATTGGTGAGCGGGGTTTGTAACTATTTACTTCCGAACAGTTTTGGCATTTCACTATCTCTTGAAGCTCAGAAGTGTTGGTGTCTTTGGGAATTCAAAACCCGAATGATATTATTGACTCTTTTATTTTAATTTTTTTTATTCTTGAACACAGCTTCTTTTAGAGCCTGGCCATGATCCTAAGTGTTTTGTTTTCCAGTATTACCATCGGATACATAAACGCCACAGACACTTAACTGGGTAAACCCTTTTGGATTGTGATTCAGCTTTGCTAGAATCCCTAGCCAATGGTGTCCAGAGTTCTTAGGCACACCCTTTTGCTTTTGGAATCACGACTTTAACTGCTCAGTCTCAAGCTTTTTCACTTGACACCTTCACACCACAAGCATTTAGTTAGGGGAGGAGCTCATTTGAACTTTTTAGGCCAAGATTTTGTTTCTTTTAGGCCCTCCTAACCATTGATGCTCAAAGCCTTGGATTCCTGCTCTTGCCTTTTGGTTTTAAGAGCTATTGACTTTTTCTCTTTCTTTCTTTTTCTTGCTCTTGCCTTTTGGTTTAAAGAGCTATTGGCTTTTTCTCTTTCTTCTCCTTTTTTTCGTTTCTTTCTCTTTTTCTTTCTTTTTGCTGCTTTTTCTTGCTTCAAGAATCTATAATTGGATTTTTCAGACTACCAATAATACTTCACCTTTTCCATCATTCTTTTAAGAACCAACATTCTTTACTCCAACATCAAATATGCACTGTTGATTCATGTATTTAGAAAGTAAAAGTAATGCCACTGCATCAATTAATTGGACCATTCTTATTATATAACTCGAGTTCATGCATCTTACTTCTCTTTTTCAAATAAAATTTTTCTTTTAAGTATGGTGAGAGATGCATGGAATATTTCATAGCTTAAAACAAAACAAAGGATGATCATGCATTTAGAAATAGGAAACAGATAATGAAATACAATGGAAAACAGAAAAATAATATAAGCAAAGGGGAATATGGAACGTGACCACCTTAGTGACAGCGGCTACTGCTTCCTCTAGAGAATCTAATGGAGCACTTGATTTCTTCTATGTCACGCCCCTGTCTCTATCGCTCCTCCCTCATAACTCTTTGATTTTCTCTTATTTCATTGAGGATGGTGGAATGCTCTTGGTGTCTGGTGCGGTATTTGTAACCACAAACTAACCGGCAAGTGCACCGGGTCGTACCAAGTAATACCTTACGTGAGGAAGGGTCGATCCCACGAGAATTGATGGATTAAGCAACAATGGTGTTTAATAGGATTAGTTAGACAAACAAAAAGGAGTGTTTTGGTATTCAAAAAGCATTAAACAGTAAATTAAGAATTTCAGAAAGCAAGTAACAAATGAGTTATGAAATATATATGGGAAAATAGTTAAAGCTTCAGAGTTATCTATTTTCTGGATTGACTTTTCTTATTAACTGATTTTAATCATGTAAGATTTAATTCATGGCAAACTATTTGTGACTAGACCCTAATTCCTTAGACCTTCCTAGTCTCCTCTAAAATTCATCAACTGCCAATTCCTTGGTCAATTAATTCCAATTAGAGGGTGATGATCCAATTCTAGTTTATATGCCACAAGAATCCTAATTATCCAAAAATAAAGAGATTATATGTCACGTATCCCGTTAAATACAAACAATTAGAAATTCAGGATAATATGTTTTCAAGCTATTGTTCAAGTAAAAAGCTTTTCCAAGTTATACAAGAACTCAATTAGAACATGAGTCATACTTCCGTTCCACCCAAATTCATAAAATAAAGAACGAAAATAATTATTGAAATATAAATCAACACATGAATTAAAATAGAAAAATAATATTACCAATTCATACAATAGACAGAGATCCTAACCTTAACAGTGGAGGATTAGTTGCTCATGGTAGAATGTTATGGCGGAATGTAAATTTGGAATAGGATGGGATCCTCCCCAGGACCTCTCCCAAAAGAGAGGTTTCTTCTCTCTTTTATAACTAATCCTAATAAATTTAAAATCTAATTTTTAAAATTAAAAATAATATATTTTCCTAGAATTCAAATTTGAATTTAAATAAAAAATTAACTAAATAATCAAGTCTTCAATTGATGGGTGGGGACCACTTGTTTTGTCCATTCTGCAGCTTCTAATCTGTGTTTTCTGGGCTGGGAACTGGGTCAAAATAGCCCAGAAATTGCCCCCAGCATTTTTCTGCGTTTTCTGCACGTGGCACATGTCACGCGTATGCATCGATGGTCTTTTCTGCGAGTCACGCGGACGCGTTGGTTACGCGCATGCGTCGCTGAGCAAATCTTCAAATCACGTGTACGCGTCAGGCACGCGCACGCGTCGCCATGGATACCCCCAAATTCACGCGTACGCGTCAGTCACGTGTATGCGTCGCTCCTCGCTGCCGTCTCCTTTGATTCTTGTGCTGCAGAAACTCCATCAAATTCTGCCGAATGCTACCTAAAACAAACAAAATTGCAAAAGACTCAAAGTAGCATCCATATTGGCTAAAAGATAATTAATTCCTTATTAAACTCAACAATTTAGATGCAAATTCACTTGGAAAAGATAGGAAAGATGCTCACGCATCACAACACCAAACTTAAACTGTTGCTTGTCCTCAAGCAACCAAAACTAATATAAGCTTAGGATGTGAATTTGCATGAAAATGAGAGTTCGATTAAGCTCATGTCTCTTCTTATAGTGGGGTTTACAACTGCAATCCTGAATAGTTATGACATCTCACTTTATCCTTTGAAGTTCAGAATGATTGGCATCCATAGGAACTCAGAATTCAGATAGTGTTATTGATTCTCCTATTTTAGTATGTTGATTCTTGAACACAGCTACTTTATGAGTCTTGGCCGTGATCCTAAACATTTTGTTTTCCAGTATTACCACTGGATACATAAATGCCACAGAAACATAGCTGGGTGAACCTTTTCAGATTGTGACTCAACTTTGCTAGAGTCCCCAGTTAGAGGTGCCTAGAGCTCTTAAGCACACTCTTTTTGCTTTGGACCACGACTTTAACCGCTCAGTCTCAAGCTTTTCACTTGACACCTTCACGCCACAAGCATATGGTTAGGGACAGCTTGATTTTAGCCGCTTAGGCCAGGATTTTTTTTTTCTTTGGGCCCTCCTATCCATTAATGCTCAAAACCTTGGATCCTTTTTAACCTTTGCCTTTTAGTTTGAAGGGTTATTGGCTTTTTTTGCTTGCTTTTCTTTTTTTTTCTTTTTTTCTTTATTTTATATAAATTTTTTTTCGCAAGCTTCGTGTTTTTCACTGCTTTTTCTTGCTTCAAGAATCAATTTTATGATTTTTCAGATTATCAATAACATTTCTCTTTTTTCATCATTCTTTCAAGAGCCAACAATTTTAACATTCATAAACTTCACTATAAAAAATATGCACTGTTCAAGTCATGCATTCAGAATCACAGAAAGTACCACCACATCTAAGTAAATAAGACTATTCTTCAATATAAACTCACTTTCTCATGCAATACATCACTTATGTATTATTTTTTATTTGAATTTCAAGCTCAGTGAGTAATACATGAGACATCTTTTCGAAATTAAAGCAATTAAGAGAAAACTAAACTAGACCTAGGATTCTAACTAATAAAGGATCATGCAACAAACAAAGTAAAATAGCAGGAAACCGGAACATAACATAATAAAAGCGGGAAGGAATAAAAAATGAAAGGAACTCAACCACCTTAGTTATCCGAGCGGTCATTTTATTCTTTAGGTTGTGCTCCTTTGTGAAGATGATTCACCTCCCTTAGTGCAATAAAAATAAACAGAAAACCCTTAAGCGAATCATCAACACCAAACTTAAAGGTTTGCTTGTCCTCAAGCAAAGAAGAACTGAAAATAAAAACAAATAGTAAGAGAAATCTCCGGTTCCTGTTCTAAAATAGCTGCATGATCAGAAAAATAATAAAAACTCAATAAAAATCAAATAAGTAAGAAAGCTACTACTACGAAGAATAACTAAGGATACGAAATTATCGGGTTGCCTCCCGACAAGCGCTTCTTTAACGTCACTAGCTTGACGGTCAGTTCTGCTAGTTCAGCAGATGAGTGGACCTCTGGCGATCAATCTTGCCTCCAAGATAGTGCTTCAACCTCTGGCCATTCATTGTAAATTTCCTGTCAGAATTCTCTTCCTGTATTTCTACATGACCATATGGTGAAGCTCTGATAACCACAAACGGTCCTGACCACCAGAATTTCAGCTTCCCGGGAAAGAATTTGAGCCTTGAATTATATAGAAGCACTCTCTGTCCTGGCTTAAAGTCTCTGATGGCAATCTTCTTGTCATGCAGTAGCTTGGTTCTCTCCTTATAGAGCTTGGCATTCTCATAAGCTGAATATCTGAATTCATCAAGCTCATTCAACTGAAGCATTCGCTTAATTCCTGCAGTTTCTGAATCAAGATTCAGGTACCTGATTGCCTAGTAAGCCTTGTGCTCCAGTTCAACTGGCAAGTGACAGGCTTTGCCATAGACCAACTGATATGGGGACATGCTAATTGGAGTCTTGTACGCTGTCCGGTATGCCCAGAGAGCATCATTAAGCTTCCTAGACCAGTCCTTTCTTGAAATACTGACGGTCTTCTCTAGAATCATCTTAAGTTCCCTGTTGGAAACTTCAACTTGTCCACTTGTCTGAGGGTGATAGGGGGTTGCCACTTTATGACGGACTCCATATCTATGCAGAAGAGAGTCCAGCTGTCTGTTACAGAAGTGACTTCCTCCATCACCAATTAGTGTCCTTGGGACACCAAACCGGCTAAAGATATATCTCTGAAGAAAGCTCATTACCACCTTGGCATCATTGGTGGGTAGAGCCACAGCTTCCACCCACTTGGACACATAGTCAACCGCCACTAGAATATAGTTGTTTGAATGTGAAGGTGAGAAAGGTCCCATGAAATCAATACCCCATACATCAAACAACTCAACCTCAAGAATCCCCTGCTGTGGCATTTCATGGTTGGCAGGGAGATTCATGGCCTTTGCACATCTGTCACAGTACTTCACAAATTCTCTTGAATCTCTGAAGAAGGCCAGTAGAACCCGCTCTAAAGGACCATTGTAGCTGTCCTTTCACCACCAAAGTGGCCTCCATATTCAGAACCATGCCAGTGCCAAAGAATCTGTTGTGTTTCTTCATCTGGGACACATCTCCGGATGATACCATATGAACATCTTTTAAAAAGTTATGGCTCCTCCCAAATGTAGTACTTGGCATCAGTCAATAGCTTCTTCACTTGTTGTCTACTGTACTCCTTTGGAATAAAATTCATGGCCTTATAATTTGCAATGTCTGCAAACCATGAAGCCTGCTGAATGAGGAATAATTGCTCATCTGAAAATGTCTCAGTCACAGTTGTGGGTGGTTGTACTCCAACTTTAAGCTCAATCCTGGAGAGATGGTCAGCTACTTGATTTTCTGACCTTTTCCTGTCTTTTATCTCAATATCAAACTCCTGAAGGAGCAAGACCCATCTGATTAATCTTGGTTTAGAATCCTATTTGGTTAGAAGGTACTTCAAAGCAACATGGTCAGTATAAACAATAACCTTAGAACCAAGTAAATAGGACCTAAACTTATCAACAGCATACACAACAGCTAATAATTCCTTTTCTGTAGTTGTGTAATTCTTTTGAGCATCATTTAACACACGACTAGCATAGTAAATGACATGTATAAGCTTACCATGCCTCTGTCCTAAAACAACTCCTATAGTAAAATCACTAGCATCACACATTAATTCAAAGGGTAAATCCCAGTCAGGAGGAGCTATAATGGGAGCAGAGGTAAGGTTTGCTTTCAGAGTTTCAAAAGCATGCAGACAATCAGAGTCAAATACAAAAGGAACATCAACAACCAACAGGTTGCTCAATGGTTTAGCAATTTTAGAAAAATCCTTTATAAGTCTTCTATAAAATCCTGCATGACCCAAGAAACTCCTAACTGCCTTAACATTAGTTGGTGGTGGTAATTTTTCAATTACCTCCACCTTTGCTTTATCTACCTCAATCCCCTTACTTGAAATCCGGTGTCCAAGAACAATACCTTCTGTAACCATAAAATGGCATTTTTCCCAATTTAAAACAAGGTTTGATTCTTGACACCGTTTCAAGACAAGAGATAAATGTTTAAGGCAGGATTCAAAAGAATTACCAAAAACAGAAAAGTCATCCATAAATATCTCAATAAACTTTTCAACCATATCAGAAAAAATTGAAAGCATACATCTCTGAAAAATTGCTGGAGCATTACAAAGTCCAAATGGCATTCTCCTGTAAGCAAATACTCCAAAGGGGCATGTGAATGCTGTCTTCTCTTGATCTTGAGGGTCTACTGCAATTTGATTATATCCAGAATATCCATCTAGAAAATAATAAAAAGCATGACCAGCTAAACTCTCAAGTATCTGATCAATGAAAGGGAGGGGGAAATGATCCTTCCTTGTAGTAGTGTTGAGCCTCATGTAGTCTATGCACATTCTCCATCCTGTGACTGTTCTTGTAGGAATAAGCTAATTCTTCTCATTCTTGATCACTGTCATCCCTCCTTTCTTGGGAACTACTTGCACAGGACTTACCCAAGGGCTGTCAGAAATAGGGTAAATAATACCTGCTTCCCATAGTTTCATTACCTCTTTTTGGACCACCTCTTTCATAGTTGGATTGAGTCTCCTTTGTGGTTGCACAACTGGTTTAGCATCATCTTCAAGAAGGATCTTATGCATGCACTTGGTTAGACTAATCCCCTTCAAGTCACTAATGGTCTATCCAAGAGCTGTTTTATGGCTTCTGAGTACTGAAATAAGCGCCTCTTCTTCTTCAGGCTTCAGAGAAGAGCTAATAATCACTCGATATGAGTCATTTTCACCCAAGAACACATATTTCAAGGATGGAGGTAAAGGTTTGAGCTCAAGCTTGGGGACTTCCTCCTCCTTTATTGGCGTGCTCATCAGCTCCTTTTGGGGTGGTGAATCATCAACTTCAACTAATTCATACTCAGAAATAGGACCCAGAACATCATCAAGTACCTCAGCTTCCAGTACTTCTTGAACAAGTGGTTCAATAACATCTATTTTCATACACCCCTCAGAATCATTAGGGTGCTTGAGGGCTTCAAAAACATTTAGGACCACCTGTTCTTCATTGACCCTCAGGATTAATTCACCCTTTTGCACATCAATCAGAGCTCTACCTGTAGCTAAAAAGGGTCTACCAAGTATAATAGAAGGTTTTATTTTTGAAGATCAAGATGAACATCAAGACTTTATTTTTGAAGAATTTTTAAGAAAAGAAAACATGCAAGACACCAAACTTAAAGATTTTTAATTTTTAGACACTAAGAATTCAAGAATGCATATGAAAAACAAGAAAAGACATAAAACAAGAAAATATGAAGATCAAACAAGAAGACTGGCCAAGAACGACTTGAAGATCATGAAGAATGCAATGCATGAAATTTTTGAAAATAAATTTTTTTTAGAAAATTAAAAAGATGCAATTGACACCAAACTTAAAACTTGACTCTAGACTCAAACAAGAAACATAAAAATATTTTTGATTTTATGATTTTATAAATTTTTTTATTTTTTGAAAATTAATTGGGAAAAACAAAAAAGAAGAAATTATTTTTTTTTGTATTTTTCAAAAATAGGAAATAAAAAGCTTAAAATTAAAATAAAATTACCTAATCTGAGCAACAAGATAAACCGTCAGTTGTCCAAACTCGAACAATCCCCGGCAACGGCGCCAAAAACTTGGTGCGCAAAAGTCGTGATGGTTCCATTCCTTGGTAACGGTGCTGAAAACTTTATACGCACATTCATAATCTTAATTCTTTGTCACAACTTCGCACAACTGACCAGCAAGTGCACTGGGTCGTCCAAGTAATAAACCTTACGTGAGTAAGGGTCGATCCCACGGAGATTGTCGGCTTGAAGCAAGCTATGGTCACCTTGTAAATCTTAGTCAGCCGGATTCAGATAGTTATGGAGATTTGATAATTAAAACATAATTGAAATATAAACTAGGATAGAAATACTTATGTAATTCATTGGTGAGAATTTCAGACAAGCGTATAGAGATGCCTTTCGTTCCTCTGAACCTCTGCTTTCTTGCTGTCTTCATCCAATCATTCCTACTCCTTTCCATGGCAAGCTTTATGTAAGGCATCACCGTTGTCAATGGCTACATCCCATCCTCTCTGTGAAAATGGTCCAATGCGCTGTCACTGCATGGCTAATCATCTGTCGGTTCTCGATCATACTGGAATAGGATTTACTATCCTTTTGCGTCTGTCACTACGCCCAGCACTCGCGAGTTTGAAGCTCGTCACAGCCATCCCTTCCCAGATCCTACTCGGAATACCACAGACAAGGTTTAGACTTTCCGGATCTCAAGAATGGCCATCCATGGGTTCTAACTTATACCACGAAGATTCTAATATCTCGGACTCGGTCCTCTGTATTAGATTTCTAAGAGATATTCATTCTAGCTTGTTTGCATGTAGAACGGAAGTGTTTGTCAGGCACGCGTTCATAAGTGAGAATGATGATGAGCGTCACATAATCCTCACATTCATCATGTTCTTGGGTGCGAATGGATATCTTAGAATAGGAATAAGCTTGAATTGAATAGAAAAATAGTAGTACTTTGTATTAATTCATGAGAAACAGCAGAGCTCTATACCTTAATCTATGGTGTGTAGAAACTCTACCGTTTGAAAATACATAAGTGATAATGGTCCAGGCATGGCTGAATGGCCAGCCCCCATGAAAGTCTAAGATAGCATAAAACTAATCAAAGATCCCTTACAAAGATAGTAAAAAGTCCTATTTATACTAAACTAGTTACTATGGTTTACAGAAATGAGTAAATGATGCAGAAATCCACTTCCAGGGCCCACTTGGTGTGTGCTTGGGCTGAGCATTGAGCTTTACACGTGTAGAGGTCTTTCTTGGAGTTGAACGCCAGTTTGTAACCTGTTTCTGGCGTTTAACTCCACTTTGCAACCTGTTTCTGGCGTTTGACTCCAGAATATAGTATGGAACTGGCGTTCAATGCCAGTTTATGTCATCTATCCTTAATAAAAGTATGGACTATTATATATTGCTGGAAAGCCCTGGATGTCTACTTTCCAACGCAATTAAGAGCGCGCCATTTGGAGTTCTGTAGCTCCAGAAAATCCACTTTGAGTGTAGGGAGGTCAGAATCCAACAGCATCTGCAGTCCTTCTTCAACCTCTGAATCTGATTTTTGCTTAGGTCCCTCAATTTCAGCCAGAAAATACCTGAAATCACAGAAAAATATACAAACTCATAGTAAAGTCCAGAAATGTGATTTTTATTTAAAAAACTAATAAAAATATACCAAAAACTAACTAAATCATACTGAAAACTATGTAAAAATGCCAAAAAGCGTATAAATTATCCGCTCATCAGGGGACAGGGGGTGGGAAAAGCGAACGAGAAGAAACGAACGTAAAGAAAAAAATGTAAAAAAAATGGAAAATAAAAATTAATAGTACTAAAAAATAAATAATTAAAAGAAAAATTATCTAATTTAAGCAATCAAACAACGAGTAGTTGTCAATCACAGTCAATCCCCGGCAACAGCGCCAAAAACTTGGTGCGGTATCTGTAACCACAAACTAACCGGCAAGTGTACCGGGTCGTACCAAGTAATGCCTTACGTGAGTAAGGGTCGATCCCACGAGAATTGATGGATTAAGAAACAATAGTGTTTGATAGGATTAGTTAGACAAACAGAAAAGAGTGTTTTGGTATTCAAAAAGTATTAAACAGTAAATTAAGAATTTCAGAAAGCAAGCAACAAATGAGTTATGAAATATATATGGAAAAATAGTTAAGGCTTCAGAGTTATCTATTTTCTGGATTGACTTTTCTTATTAACTGATTTTAATCATGTAAGATTTAATTCATGGCAAACTATTTGTGACTAGACCCAAATTCCTTAGACCTTCCTAGTCTCCTCTAAAACTCATCAACTGCCAATTTCTTGGTCAATTAATTCCAATTAGAGGGTGATGATCCAATTCTAGTTTATATGCCACAAGAATCCTAATTATCCAAAAATAAAGGAATTATATGTCACGTATCCCGTTAAATACAAACAATTAGAAATTCAGGATAATATATTTTCAAGCTATTGTTCAAGTAAAGAGCTTTTCCAAGTTATACAAGAACTCAATTAGAACATGAGTCATACTTCCGTTCCAGCCAAATTCATAAAATAAAAAATGAAAATAATTATTGAAATATAAATCAACACATGAATTAAAATAGAAAAATAATATTACCAATCCATACAATAGACAGAGATCCTAACCTTAACAGTGGAGGATTAGTTGCTCATGGTAGAATGTTATGGAATACGGAATGTAAATTTGGAATAGAATGGGATCCTCCCCAGGACCTCTCCCAAAAGAGAGGTTTCTTTTCCCTTTTATAACTAATCCTAATAAATTTAAAATCTAATTTTTAAAATTAAAAATAATATATTTTCCTAGAATTCAAATTTGAATTTAAATCAAAAATTAACTAAATATTCAAGTCTTCAATTGATGGATGGGGACCACTTGTTTTGTCCATTCTGCAGCTTCTAATCTGTGTTTTCTGGGCTGGAAACTGGGTCAAAACAGCACAAAAATCGCCCCCAGCATTTTTCTGCATTTTCTGCACGTGGCGCATGTCACGCGTACGCGTCAGTCATGCGTACGCATCGATGGTCTTTTCTGCGAGTCACGCGGATGCGTCGGTTACGCGCACGCGTCGCTGAGCAAATCTTCAAATCACGCGTACGCGTCAGGCACGCGCACGCGTTGCCATGGATACCCCCAAATTCACGCGTACACGTCACTCCTCGCTGCCATCTCCTTTGATTCTTGTGCTGCAGAAACTCCATCAAATTCCGCCGAATGCTACCTACAACAAACAAAATTGCAAAAGGCTCAAAGTAGCATCCATATTGGCTAAAAAATAATTAATTCCTTATTAAACTCAACAATTTAGATGCAAATTCACTAGGAAAAGATAGGAAAGATGCTCACGCATCAGTGTCCCATCCTCAGCTGATCCATGTTGGAGCTTAATTCTCCTAGAGAAGTATTCAGTTGATCCCAATAACCTTGGGGAGGAAAGTGCATCCCTTGAGGTATCTTAGGAATTTCTTGTTGAGGTGGCTCTACATGCTCTTGCTATGGTTCATGTTCCGGCTCTCTAACATGCTCCATCCTTCTTTTAGTGATGGGCGTGTCCTCCTCAATGGGATGTCTTCTTCTATGACAATTTCAGCTGAATTGTATAAGTGACATATGAGGTGAGGGAATGCCAACCTAGCTTGAGTGGAGGTCTTTTCTGCCACCTTGTACAGCTCTTGAGATATCACCTCATGTACCTCCACCTCATTCCCAAGCATGATGCAATGAATCATGATGGCTCGATCAATGGTCACTTCAGACCAGTTACTAGTAGGGAAGATAGAGCGTTGGATGAATTTCAATCATCCTCTAGCTACGGGCTTAAGGTCAAGCCTTCTTAGTTGGATAGGCTTGGCATGAGCATCCCTTCTCCATTGTGCTCCTTCCACACAAATGTCTGAAAGGACTTGGTCTAGCCTTTGACCAAAATTTACTCTTCTAGTGTATGTAAGGATGTGGGTCTCCTTGCACTAATGGTAGATGGAGCGCCAACCTTACACTTTCAGGTCTGAAATCTAAAAGACGCCCTCAGACCATGGTGTGCCAATTTTTGGGGTGTGGGTTCACACTAGTGTCATGATTTTTGGTGACCCATGCATTGGCATAAAACTCTTGCACCATTAAGATTCCAACTTCCGGAATAGGGTTGGTCAGAACTTCCCAACCTCTTCTCTGGATTTCTTGTTGGATCTCCAGGTACTCATTCTTTTTTAGCCTAAAGGGACATCAGGAATCACTCTCTTCTTTGCCACTACTTCATAGAAGTGGTCTTGATGGGCCTTAGTAAGGAATCTCTCCCTTTCCCAAGGTTCGGAGGCGGAAGCTATGGCTTTTCCTTTCCACTTTCTAGAGGATTCTCCAACTTTGGGTGCCATAAGTGTGAAAATAGCAAGGCTTTTTCAACACCAAACTTAAAAGTTTTGCTCTTCCTCGAGTAAATATGAACAAACGGAAAGAATAGAGTAGAAGAAGAAGAGAAATAGTGGAGATAGAAGGAGAGAAGGATTTGGCCAAGTGGGGGGGTCTATGGTGTATGAGGGTTGTGTATGTGTGGGTATGAAGGGGTGATGGATGGGGTATTTATAGGGTGGATTTGTGTTAGGGTTCGGTTATGGGGTGGGGTAATTGGGAGGGAAATGTTTTGAATTTGAAATGGGTGGGATTAGTGTGAATGGTTGGATGGTAGTGATGAAGGGTGTTGGGAAGAGAAAAAGGTAATGTGGATGCGATTGATTGAGGGTGTATAGGGAAGAGTGTATATGGAGAAGAGGGAAAGTAAGAGGGAAAAGAAAGTGGGGTAGGTGGAGATTCTGTGGGACCCACTGATCCTGAGAGGCTAGGGAATTCAAATTGCCTGCCTCCTTGTGGCCGTTGAACGCCCAGCCTCTGCTCCCTGGCTGGCGTTCATCGCCAGCTTTCTGCTCCATATAGGGCGTTGAACGCCCAGCCTCTGCTCCCTGGCTGGCGTTCAACACTAGTAATGCTGCTCTTCTTGGGCATTGAACGCTTATTTGGGACTCCTCTCTTGGCGTTCAGTGCCAACTTTCTTACCTATTTGGGGCGTTGAACGACCTTCTTTCCTCCTTGTCTGGTGTTCAACGCCAGCAAGGGACTTACTCCATGGTGTTCTGTTTCCATTTCTGAATGTTTCTATCTCTGTTCTAACTATTGCACGTGATCAAAACTTATGAAATAAATTAATATTAGATAAATAAACTTAAGGAAAAATAGAAAGATTCTAATTAAGGTTGGGTTGCCTCCCAATAAGCGCTTCTTTAACATCACTAGCTTGACGGTCAGCCCCTTTATGGGAATGGATATGGGCTCAGAATTTTGCCCCTTACAGTGAACTTTTCTGTGCTCTCATGGATGAGCTCCACATATTCTAGAGACAGGACCTTGTTCACAGTGTGTGGGATCACTGGGCTGTCAGTGAAGACAACTCTCATGCCAGGTGAGAGGCCTTCAGTGGGGATTTTCTCATCCCTCCAGCCTTTAGGTACGTTTTTCTTAGTACCTTTATTCTCAGTGCTTGATGATGGGTTCTCAACACCAAACTTAGTTTTGGTGCTTGTGGGTTCTGTATAACTCTGCACTGAGAGAGAGGGTTGGAACACCAAGTATTGCACAGTTGTCTCTCCCTTAGGGAAGGAGTTAGGTTTGGGCATCTTGAATAAGATGTGATTCTCCCATAATTGTAGAACTAGCTCTCCCCTTGCCACATTGATCATGGCATTGGCTGTAGCTAGAAAAGGTCTTCCAAGGATGATGGATTCATCCTCGTCCTCCCTAGTATCTAAGATGATAAAATCTGCAGGGATGTAAAAGTCTTCAACCTTTACTAAGACATCCTCTACCAGACCATATGCCTTTTTTAGTGACTTGTCTGCCATCTCCAATGAGATCTTGGTAGCTTGTACCTTAAAAATTTCCAGCATCTCTATTACAGAGAGAGGCATGAGGTTTAGGCTTGACCCTAGGTCACATAAAGCTTTCTCAAAGGTAATTGTCCCTATGGTGTAGGGAATTAGGAAGCGTCCGGAATCCGGTAGCTTCTAAAGTAGTTTCTTCTAAACTAAGGCATTAAGCTCTTAGGTGAGCACTGGAGGTTCTTTCTCCAATGTCTCTGTTCCAAATGATTTGGCATTCAGCTTTTTTAGAATTTTGAGGTACCGAGTAACTTACTCTTCCCTAGTTTCTTCTTCCTCATCAGAGGAGGAGTATTCTTCAGATTCTATAATCTTCAACCAAGCGTTTAAGGGAACCTCTATGGTCTCTTCATGAGTTCCTGTTTCTTTTAGTTCTTCAACAAGGGAGTCCTTAGTGGGTGTTGAACGCCCGGCTACTCCTATTGTGGCATTCAACGCCAGGAGTGGTCCCTCTTTGGGCGTTGAACGCCCAGCTTCTACTCCATTGCTGGTGTTCAACACCAATAACTTCTCCTCTCTGGGTGTTGAATGCCCAACTACTCCCTTGCTGGTGCTCAACGCCAGCTTCTCCTTTTTAGTTTCGGTCTCAACTTCTGCAGTGATGGCCTTGCACTCTTCTCTTGGGTTTACTTCAGTATTACTAGGATGAGTGTTAGGAGGAGTCTCAAGGAGTCTTTTACTCAGCTGACCAATCTATACCTCCAAATTCCTTATGGAGGATCTTGTTTCAATAATGATACTATGAGTGGTTTAAGAGAGATTGGAGACTATAGTGGATAAGTAAGAGAGACTCTGCTTAGAAGTCTCCATATGTTGCTGAGAAGATGGGAATGGTTTATTATTAAACCTATTCTGGTTTCTTCTACCTCGATCGTTATTGAAGCCTTGCTGAGGCTTCTGTTGATCCCTCCATAAAAAGTTGAGATGATTCCCCCATGATAAGTTGTAGGTGTTTCCATAATGTTCATTGTTGGAATTTCCTGAGGAATTTCCCAAATAGTTAACCTCATTCATCATGGGTTGATCTGGATCATATGCATCTCCTTTATAGAAGGCTTTTTTAGTGCTGTCAGCTACAGCTTGCAATCATGTTAGATGCTGAGAGATCATATTGACCTGTTGGGTCAGGATCTTGTTCTGAGCCAATATGACATTCAGAGTGTCAATCTCCAAGACTCCTCTCTTCAGAGCTATCCCATTACTTATAGGGTTCCTCTCAGAAGTGTACATGAATTGGCTGTTAGCAACCATGTCAATGAGTTCCTGTGTCTCTTCAGGCGTTTTCTTCAAGTGGACTGAACCACCAGTAGAGTGGTCCAATGCCATCTTTGACATCTCAGAAACACCATCATAGAAGATATCTAGCATGGTCCAGTCCGAAATCATGTTAGGAGGGCACTTTCTGATCAATTGCTTGTACCTCTCCCAGGCCTCATAGAGGGATTCACCCTCTTTTTGCTTGAAGGTCTGAACTTTCACCCTGAGCTTGCTCAGCTTCTGAGGTGGAAAGAACTTGGTCAAAAATGCATTGACCACCTTTTTCCAAGAGTTTAGGCTTTTCTTCGATTGGGAATCCAGCCATAACCTAGCTATGTCCCCTTATAGCAAAGGGAAAAAGCATAAGATTATAAATTTCTAGATCCACTCCGTTAGTCTTGACAGTATCACAGATCTGTAAGAAATCAGAGATGAATATGTTGGGATCTTCCTATGGAAGTTCATGAAACTGGCAGTTCTGTTGAACTAAAGTGACCAGTTGAGACTTCAGCTCAAAGTTATTTGCACCAATAGCAGGTATAGAGATGCTTCATCCATAGAAGTCAAAAGTGGGTGCAGTAAAGTCACCTAGGACCTTCCTTGCGTGTTCTCCACCATTAAGATTGGCGGCCATGTCTGTATTTTCAGCTTCTTGTTCGAAAAGCTCTGTGAGATTTTCTCTGGAGTGTTGTGCTCTAACTTATTGTAAACACCTCCTTAGAGTCCTCTCAAGTTCAGGGTCAGGAACAAACAGAGGTTCTTTATCCCTATTCCTGCTCATAAACGAGAAGGAAGAATGCAAGAAGAGAAGAAAAAGGATTCTTTATGTTAAAGTATAGAGGTCCTTTGTGAGAGAGTTAGAAGAGGGGAAAAGAAAAGAAAGATATCTTTTAAATTAAAAGAGTTTTTGAAAAATAAATAGAAAAGGAAAAGAAGATATTTTTTTAAATAGAGGTGAGAGAAAGAGGTAAGAATTTTTGAAAAAGTAGAGAGAGAAAGAAGTAGAAAGTTTTTGAAAATATAAGAGAGAGAAAGAAGAATTAGAGAGATACTAAACTTTCAAATTTAGAATAAGATAAAACAAGTAACTAACCAACTAACAAGATTTGAAAACAAATTAAAAGATTTGATTTTGAAATTTAATTTTTAAAAGAAAGTAAAGACTTGGACTTTAAAAGTTTTAAATTTAAAAAGAAGATAAGATAGGAAGGACTTAAAGCAAAAAGATATGATAAATATTTGAAAAAGATTTGATTTTGAAATTTAAATTTTAAATTTTGAATTTTGAAATTGAATTTTAAAATTTGAAATTAAAGTAAGATAAGATAGGATTTTTGAAATTCAAAGAAAGATAAAAAAGATAAGATATTGAATTGAAAAAGATTTGAAAAGATAAGATTTGAAATTCAAAATTTGAACCTTACTAACAAGAAAACACCAAATTTAAAAATTTTTTAAATCAAGATAAAAAAAAAAGGAAACAAGATTTTCGAAATTCTGAATAAAGATAAAAGAAACATTTTTTTTATTTTTTTCGAATTAATGAAGAAAGAGAAAAACAACCAAAAGACACCAAACTTAAAATTTTTAGATCAAAGACACTAGTTTTTCGGAAATTAGAAAGAAAAATACCAAAAGACACCAAACTTAAAAATTTTAAGATCAAACAAAGAAAAGAAACAAGAACAACTTGCATACCAAGAAGAACACTCAAGAGCAAATTCAAAAATTTAAGGAAAATAAAGAACACACAAAAGACACCAAACTTAAAAATTGACACTAGACTCAACCAAAAGACAAAGAAAAGATGGATTTTGAAAAAGAAAACAAAAGACACAATTAAAAGATCTACTAAACCTTAAAGTACCTAATCTAAGCAACAAGATAGTCCGGTAGTTTGTCAAACTCAAACAATCCCCGACAATGGCGCCAAAAACTTGGTGCACAAAATTGAACTCCGCAAGTTTCACATAGATAGACCGGCAAGTGCACCAGGTCGTCCAAGTAATACCTCAAGTGAGTGAGGGTCGAATCCCTCGGAGATTGTCAGATTGAGCAAGCAATGACTATCTTGTAGATCTTAGTCAGGCGATTAGAAAAGATAGTTTTTGTGAAAAACGTATAAAAACAGAATAAAGATAGAATTACTTAATTGGTGTGAAATCAGTGATGAGAGAATGGATGAGGCTTCAGAGATACTTCCTCCTTCTGTAAATGATTAACGCCAGGTCAGTGGTCATTAATCTCCTCTACTTCAGATCAAACGCTAGGTCAGTGGTCATCCAATCTGAACGGGGGTAAAGCTCCTGCAGTCCATTCCCTTGGTGATCCTACTCAAAAATGCTACAGACAAGATCGGATCTTTCGGATCAGAGAATACTGCTTTATGATTCTAGCCGATACCACAAAGGCTCTAATCGCCCCATACCTCGGCTGAACTGATGTCTCCAAGTCCCCAACGAAGTCGTGGATTAGCCGTCTAAGAGATGTATAATCAAGCTTGTGGTTCAATACTATCCCGTCAAGAACTCGCAAGAACCCATGTAGAATAGGGATGACGGTCAAGTTACACTCCCAATTCATTAGGATGAAGAACGAAGATACATCTTAGAATAGAATCAAGCATAGGTTGAAATAGAACAATGATATTATTAATCCATAAAAATCAGCAGAGCTCCTAACCTTAACCTAGGAGGTTAGTGGCTCATAGCTTACAGAAAGTAGTAATGTAAATTTGAAAATATGGCATAAGGTCCTGAACAAGGGTGATCCTTGTTCTATATATACTAATCTAACTAAGAAGTACAAAAATATGATAGAATAGACTAGAGGTGCAAAATCCATCCTTAGGCCCACTTTGGTTGAGTACTTAGGCTGAGCTTGGCGTCCACTTTGAGGAATGAGAAGTGAACCGTGCTACCTTCTGCTCTTGGTGGGCGTTGAACGCCCATTAGGGGGTGGTTAGCGTTCAACGCCAGCTTTGGATCTCTTTTGGGGTGTTTGACGCCAGCTAGGGGGTAGCTCCTTGGCGTTCAACACCCAAAATGGGCAAGTCCTTTCATAGAAAAGTATAAATAATTATATATTTATGGAAAGCTCTGAAAGTTAGCATTTCAACACCGTTGAAAACGCGTCATTTAGACCTTTGTAGCTCCAGAAATTCTCGTTTGAGTGCATGGAGGTCAGAATCTGACAACATCTGCTATGCTTTCCTTGAATCAGACTTTGCCAAAACTCTTCAATTTTAGCCAGAAAATACTTGAAATCATCATAAAATACGCAAACTCAAAGTAGAATTCAAAAATATGAATTTTTCACTAAAACCTATGAAAACATAATAAAACATAAACAAAACATAACTAAACATTATGAAAATGATGTCAAAAAATGTATAAAATATCCGCTCATCAGGAGTCAAGTTGTCTGTTACAGAAGTGAGTGCCTCCGTCACTGATCAGTGTTCGTGGGACACCAAATCTACTAAAGATGTACTTTTGAAGGAATTTCAAAAGTTTGCGCACTTGCTGTCTGTTGTACTCCTTTGGAATGAACTTCATGGCTTTATAGTTCACAATATCTGCAAACCATGGTGCTCTCTAGATTGCAAAAAGCTGCTCATCAGGGAAAGACTTGGATACCTCAGTGATGGACAGAGGCGTCCCTGCTTCAGGCTCAATTCGGGATAATTGATCTGCCACTTGGTTTTCTGATCCTTTTCTGTCCCTGATATAAATGTCGAATTCTTGAAGAAGGAGTAGTCATCTGATTAGCCTTGGTTTAGAGTCCTATTTGGTTAGGAGGTACTTGAGAGCAGTATGGTCAGTGTAAACAATGACCTTTGAACTAATCAAATAAGATCTGAACTTATCAATTGTATAGACAACTGCTACTAGTTCCTTTTCAGTAGTGGTATAGTTCCTTTGAGCATCATTTAGAATGCGACTAGCATAATAAATGATGTACAGAAGCTTATCATGTCGCTGCCCCAGAACTACTCCTATGGCATAATCACTGGCATCACACATTAGCTCGAATGGTAGGGTCCAGTTCGGTGCAGAAATGACAGGGGCAGTGACAAGTTTTGCCTTTAAAGTTTTGAAGGCATGCAAGCAATCCTCACTAAAAACAAAAGGTGTGTCTGCAACTAGAAGATTGCACAGGAGTTTTGCAATTTTGGAAAAGTCTTTGATAATCCTCCTGTAGAAACCTGCATGGCATAAGAAGCTTCGGATGGCTTTAACATTAGTATGTGGTGGTATTTTTTCAATTATTTCCACCTTAGCTTGATCAACCTCTATTCCTTTGTATGAAATCTTGTGCCCAAGAACAATCCCTTCAGTAACCATGAAATGGCATTTCTCTCAATTTAAAACCAGGTTTGTTTCTTGGCATCGCTTTAGCACCAGGGCGAGATGGTTAAGGCAAGACACTACAAAAAATTTTGGGAAAAACGGCAGTTTTTTTGGCATTTACGGCGGTTTGAACCGCCATTATTACCAAGAATGGCGGTTTCGTACAATGACGTAATTCTAGGCGTCATTCTGGTTATTATGACGGTTTTCTGAAAATCACCACAATTTCCTAAGTTAAAACGGCAGTTTTTGAATAGGTTAAAACGGCGGTTCAAATTGCCATTATTTCCAGGGTTAAAATGGCGATTTTTGGATAGGTTAAAACGGCGGTTTGAACCGCCATTATTACCCTGACAGAGTGGCGTTTTGGTTGGTTAAAATGGCAGTGGCATTTTGATTGGTTAAAACGGCATTTTTGTACCGACATTTTTACCCTGACAGTAGCATTTTTGTTGGTTAAAATGGCATTTTTGAACCGACGTTTTACCCTGATAGTGACATTTTTTATCGTTTAAAAAAATAATTTTTACTGTCATTTTTATCGCGTTAAATAAATAATTGTGATTAAAATTTAACAATAGCAAAAAATCATAATCTATAAATGAAATATTATATAACTCGTAAACAAAATATTAATATAATATATAATTTTTTATTATTGAAAATCAAAAGTAATAACTCCTATACAAAACCTTGTCTTACTAAATTTACCAAAATACAAGCATTGCAATAAACACTAATCAATCAAATCTACCATCCAGTTCCCTAAACTATGTTAATATTTAATAATGTATTTAAACCATCTAATAAGTGATGTTTGTACTACTTAGAATATGAATATACAAGACAAGTAGCTTAGCTAAGTGATGATGAATAAGATTTGGAGGCCAAAAGTTTCCTCCTTTTCTAATTAACTTTAAAACAAGCCTGCCTTAGTTTTTTGGTCTCTTGTGTGAGTTTCATCCTAGAAACTTGCTCCAACATCTTTTTTTCTTACTCAAACACTCTAACTTTATTATCCAAACTCATCCCTTACAAAAATTTGTAGGAACCTCTCCTGTCAGAAAATTTCTATCAAGCCGGCTGTTATAAATTGAAATTATAACAATGAAAAGATGTCATTAGAAACAATATATAACTAGTCAAATAATATAAAGAGAAAAAATAAAATTAGATTGGTAGAAAGAGTCGAGAAAATTTATTAAAAACTAAAATATGAGGTAATTACTTACAGAACCTCAAGTGTCTGAACTAGTCCTAATATTTCCTAATGTCTGAACTAATAGCTGTCTCTTGGAGTATCAGAACCAATATTTGCCTAATTCAAAATTCAATTCATCATCATATTGCCCAAGAAGGCAACAGGTCACAATATAAATGAAATTGTTATTAATTAAAACTTACCTCTATAATATCATCCATTGTCAATTCAGCATATTCAATAAGAAGAGACTGAAGATTCTCAAATTCAAGTGCTCGTCTTCTCTCTGATAGTATGGCTTAATCTTTTCTACATCAACTAAGATTGTACTCTTGCTATATAAATCCTACTTGCTGCACAAAATAATGAGTGATGTAAGTGCTGCACAAAATTATAAAAAATTGAAAATTACCAGCAACATTAGAAGTACCAAATTATATCAAATCAAATGAAATAAAAGAAGAAGGACATAATCATTATCAGAAGTGAACTGTTGAATAGCAAAATAGAACTGTTAAACCTTTCAACCATGTAAATTTTGATACCATGTCATGAAATTATTTCTAGTAAATAAGAGGAGACATATGAATGATTATTGATGAAATCGTGAGTTCAAAGAGTGAAGAGATAAAAAACTAGAGTGAATTCGAGCAGAAGATCGAAGATTAGAGAAGAATAGCTATATCTCTAATATAATTCATTAGATAGATTTTCATAAACTGATCATCATTGATGACTATATATTCTAAAGTAATTACTAATTAATGAATTGGATTTTACATTTAAGATATCTTCTTTTATTTTAAAAGAAAGAAACAGTTAGCTCCATGAAAAAAAAATCAAATCTAAGGTGCTGTTATGTACAAAGTACAAATATAGATACGTCGTTAGTCCTGTCTTTTTCCCCAATAAAGAATGAATGACCATTTTAGCACGTTGGTCAATTAACGCACACAGTGGTACATGAATTAACTTTTTCCAATTTTCTTTTGTGATATTTAATTAACATTTTCTAAATGTTGTAGGGAATGAATGTTTTAGTCTTTTTATTTTAATTAATCTTGTCAAGTGTGACTTTTTATTTCACTTAAATATCAAGTACCTCATCACAGGCAGAGTTCACAGTGTTTAAACTCCTCTTGAATTCTTCAGCCTGTATCAAGTGGAAAAAATAAAGTGAAGTGAAACAAGAAAAACCAAATTGAAAACAAATTCAGATAAAACACCTTGAGAATTAGCAAACCTGAGTCCCAAACTGAATCTTGAAAGAGAACACTCTTAATTTTACCTCCACTCTTGGCACTTTCATCAGCTCCATAAAATACCAAAGCATAACAAGAACATGAAAATATTACACAGGCTGGTCCTTAGCTTGAACTAACAAATACTAAAATAGCCTTTTTTATAAGTCAATTTTTGAAGACACAAACACTTGAATCAATCATCTTATCAATTAACAGAGGAACCTCTTATAAGTTCAATATATGTTCCCCTCACAATGAACAATTTTCTTTTCACGATTACTCTATATAAAGAAAACAAAGAAAGCATGTCCTTGCTGGATTCATGTTGGGAGCTAAGCTAGTTTTGAATTTCAAAATTTCACAATGATGAACATGCAGTGGTTATAATAATAAGCACCAAAGAATCATCATCTATTTAGGTTAATTGTGTGATATGTCCAGTATTCAGAATCAGAACAAAATGTGTTGGTGTCTTGTACTTAAGATATATCTAACATGGAAACAAAAAGCATTATCATGTGTAAGAAATACATATAAATTAAATGTTTAGCACCATAATATTTGAAAGTACAACGCGCTTAACTAAGGTCTTATAGCTGTCTGAGGAAACATGATACTTTGCATCCCTCTGATGCACCAGATTTGCCCTCACCAGCCCAGGCTTCACCCCTTGTGGTGACATCATTAGTGCTGGTGCACCCAGTGGAACCCTATCTCCTGCACCAATAATAACACACAAAACTAAGCTTAATTAAACTCCTATAATATAATAACGCAAAGATTGTTAACCTCTGTCGGCCTGTCAAGTACACCAGAATGTTCCATAGGATTTAGCAAGGTTTTCAAGCTCAGGCATGGCAATCATCTCTGGAACTCTTGGGCTTATTAATAGACCCAACTTGACCTGCACCATCCAAATCAGTCTAAGATAAAATATTTATGACACAGGAAAAAAAAATAAAAATAGAGAATGAAAGTGAAAAACCTCATAAGCATGAGAGTGCCAAAGCTTCTTCTCCTCGTCAGGCAGATCTTCAAAGATCCTATCAAAAATGATATACTCCACACCTGGCACGCATTCATATGGAGTGAGCGAGTAAGTTTAAATAACAAGAAGAAACATGCATGCATGATGCATGGGAAGTGAGGGAGTAATTAGACCGAGGAGGTGGGCATTGGCGTCGTCAAAGTCATAGACAGCGCACTGGAGGAAGTCCTGGTTGAGGCGGGAGCAGTAGTGGTGAGTCTCGATCTGGCGAGACATGTCGTGGCTGTAGATAGCGAAGGAGCAAACGTGGTAGCTGAACTGCTTCACGGGTTTGAGGGAGTGAAGCATCATGGCGCCTTTGTAAGGTATGAGCATATAAATGACAATCTTGTCAAGTTTCAAACATAGTAAAGTTTCCTTCAATTTTCTAGTGCTCAATCTTCAAGTTAGTGAATGAAGATTTTCATTTCCTTCTTTTGTTTGTTTTCTTTTCCTTTAAGTAACATGAGTTAGAACAACACTATATTGTTTCCTGGTTTCATCACTTCTAAAACAAATTTGTTGAAATCAAATTGGGTTATTCTTTATTGCAGAATTATGTTCAATCATTACTGTCACTGACATAGCGGTAAAATAATAAACCGGTGAAAGTTAAATTGAATATAACTAACGGCTTTTCCTTCAAGAAAGTGAAGTAAATTTCTTACTTGGTTCACAAAGCTCACTAGACCTGCCAATCTCTCCATTGCAGTAGACATGTTTGGAGTGTTAGTTTGTTCTTTAAGTTGTCCTGCTACTACAGATTCTAAAACCATTTGTTGAAGTTTGTCCATGCCTTGTGAAAGAGTATCTTCTGCTTGCTGACAAGATTTTCCAAGGTTGCTTATGTTTGACCTTTGTTGCTCTGTCATGGTTTCAATCCTAGGGACCAGAATCTGCAATCTAAACGTTTTTTTTTTAATTATTAATAATGCATCATATCACCATTTACATGCAAAGCTGGTGCTCTCATTCACAATGAGGAAGCTTTCTCAACATCTTTTATTTAACTAGATAGTAAGCATCACCTTTAGAATTTCTAAGGGGCAAAAGCCTCCAATCCAGAAGAAAAATTGTTCAAACACCTTTATGATCTTTTATATACCTCTGCATCAGCAAGAAAATTAAAAATTGAAAGCCAAAATACACACTTACATCATTCAAACATTAACACAACATTCATGGAACAGATTAGCAGTGCTTTGTGTCTCTTCATTATTGCATTTAACCATCATTCAAACACTTACATCAGAAAATACACACACGCCATGTTTTGTACTAATTTCGGACAAATGATACAGATTAATCAGTTCAATAGAACATATTAGGTCTCAAACTAAATAAAATCAGAAGCAAAAAAACAACAACACAACAGGAAAGGCAGCAGTAACAAGCTAACAACAACAACATCACAAAAGATCAATGAAAGTTAAAAACACAATAATAAAAACAGAACCAGCATTCTTTGTTTCTTCGTACTAGAGCATGAAGTAGATCTAAAAAAATGAAGAGTTACCTATTAGAAGTGATAGAGATCGCGAAACCAAACTGTAAGAGCTTGATGAAGGCAGCAACAACGGCGTTGCTTGCCACGGCAAGGAGATGAGCCAGATTGAAAACAGTGTTGCTTGTGATAGCGCAGAGATGAATGACGATGATGAGATGAGCAGCAATCTTCATATCAAATCCAAATCATAGAAGCTCGCTAAAGGAGGAAAACTCGCCACCAGAGGAGATCGTCGCTGGAGATAGCGTTTCAGTTCACATCACACAATCTCGTCAGAGGAGAACGCCGAGAAAATCATCGCCGGAGCATTCGCTGGAGCAGATCATTGCCGGAGCAGATCGTTGCCGGAGCATTCCCTGGTGCAAAACGTTGCCGGAGCAGAGCACAGATCGTCGTTTTTGGATTTGACGGTGGTGACAACGCGTGTTAGGGTTTTCCATGTTGGGGGAACACATTCAATTTAAGATATTTGGGTTTTCCTTCGTTTGGGATTTTTTTTTCACAATGTGCTCTGATAATGGCAGTTTTAACCGCCAAAATTACCAAAAATTGCTATTTTATTTAAATTAATTATGGAAGCATCATAAAATGCCATAATACTTGAATATTACGACGGTTTTAAAGAACCGCCGTAATATAAATGTCATTTTAAACCTCATTTTTTGTAGTGAGAGTAAAAGGAATCACCAAAAATAGAGAAGTCATCCATGAATACTTTCAAGAATTTTTCCACCATATCTGAGAAGATGGAGAGCATACACCTTTGAAAGGTTGCTGGTGCATTGCATAGGCCGAAAGGCATACTTTTATAGGCGAACACTCCATAGGGACATGTGAACACTGTCTTTTCTTGGTCCTGAGGGTCTACTGCAATTTGATTCTAGCCCGAGTAGCCATCCAGGAAGCAGTAGAATGCATGGCCAACCAGCCTCTCCAGCATTTGGTCTATGAAAGGTAAGGGAAAGTGGTCCTTTCTTGTGGCGCTGTTGAGTCTTCTATAATCAATGCACATACGCCATCCTGTGACAGTTCTGGTAGAAATCAGCTCATTTCTTTCATTGTGGATCACTGTCATCCTGCCTTTCTTGGAAACTACTTGTACAAGGCTTACCCAAGGACTATCTGAAATGGGGTATATAATCTCAGCCTCCCACAACTTTGTAACCTCTTTTTGGACCACTTCCTTCATAGCTGGATTCAGGCACCTCTGTGGTTGCACCACAGGTTTAGCGTCATCTTCAAGTCTGATTTTATGCATACATCGAGTTGGATTGATTCCTTTTAAGTCACTTATGGTCCATTTGATAGCTGTCTTGTGGGCCTTGAGCACTTGAATGTGTGCCTCTTCTTCCTGCTGCTCTACGGCAGAGCTTATGATGACTGGATACGTGTCACCATCTCCTAAGAATACGTACTTTAAGGATGGTGGCAACGGCTTAAGCTTAACTTTAGGAGGTTCATCTTCCACCTTGGGGGTGGTTAGTGTTTCCTCCTGATCTTTTGGTGCATCCAGTTCCAGCGTGGCATCCTCAAGAATGTTATCCAACTCTCCCTTAAGTCTTTCAATCTCACGTACCTCTTCAACCAGGGGTTCTATGACATCAATCTTCATGCATTCCTCTTGGGGGTCAGAATGTTGGATGGCTTTGACAACATTAAATATGAACTCATCCTTGTCGATTCTCAGTGTTACTTCCCTTTTTTGAACGTCAATGATGGATCCCCCTGTAGCCAGGAAAGATCTTCCTAGGATAATGGAGGCATTCATGTTTTCTTCCATGTCTAGGATCACAAAGTTTGTGGGAAACATAAAAGGTCCAACCCTGACAATCACATCCTCAACCACCCTTGATGGGATCTTAATGGAGCCATCAGCAAGCTGAAGGCAGATGCATGTAGGCTTAGGTTCCTGGATCTGGAGCTTGTTCATTAATGATGATGGCATGAGGTTGATACTTGCTCCAAGATCACATAAGGAGCCACCTACAGAATGATCCAGGGACATTTGGGCTGCATAAAGGAGTCCATCATAAAAGATGTCCAACTCAACCCAGTGGGTGAACAACTAAACTGGATATTTTCGGAGCATTGATTTGTATTTCCCCCAGGCATCATAGAGAGACTCGCCCTCCTCTTGTTCGAAGACCTGAATGTCCTTTCTTAATTTTGTTAGCTTTCTTGGGGGGAAGTATCTGTTCAGGAACTTGTCGGCTACTTTACTCCAGGTGTTCAGGCTTTCCTTAGGTTGTTCTCCCAGCCAGTCCTTAGCCTGATCTCTCATAGCAAAGGAAAAGAGTAGCAGCCTGTAGACGTCAGGATCCACTCTATTGGTCTTTATAGTGTCACAGATTTGTAAAGTTAGAAATAAATTTGGTGGGATCCTCCTGCGAGTGCCCATGAAACTGACAGTTGTTTTGCACAAGAGTGATCAAATTCGGGTTGAGCTCAAAATTGTTCATTCCTATAGGGGGCACACTAATGTTTCTTCCATAGAAGTCAGGAGTGGGATCTGTATACGATCCCCATGTTTTCCTGGTTTGTGCTTCGCTCGCTAGATTCATAGTGCTCCTAGTGTTTCTGATCTAAGGAGCAAGACAACCGGTAGTGGTCAATCTCGAACAATCCCAGGCAACAACACCAAAAATTTGGTGCGCGAAATTGAACTCGCACAACTTCACCGGCAAGTGCATCGGGTCGTCCAAGTAATACCTCAGGTGAGTAAGGGTCGATTCCACGAGGATTGTTGGATTGAGCAAGCAATGGTTATCCTGCAGATCTTAGTCAGGTGAATAGAAAGATAGTGGTTGTTGTTGTAGGCGCATAGAACAAAATAATAAGGAAAGCAATAAAGAATTACGTAAAAACAATAATAAGAAATCAGTTAAGGCTTTGGAGATGCTTTATCTTTCTGGAGTAATACTTCTTATATACCACTTCAACAATGAATGATTCGTTCTATGACAACACTGTAAGTCATTAACTCATGTCCTTTCATCAAGTTAATCTTCCCTTATTCATATCAAATGCCATTGTCAATGGTCATTCAATATGAACGAGGATGAAGCCCGCGCAATTCACTCTTCTTTGTTGATCCTACTTAAAATGCCACAGATAAGGTCAGATCTTTCGGATCGAAGAATGAAGCTCAATGATTCTACCCTTAGCGCCACACGAACCTCATCACCCATAACTAACCGGATTATATGTCACATATCCTCAATTAGCCCAGATGAATTATTGGTTCAGGTGATGTATTCTCAAGCTTTAGCTCAAGTGAACTTTTCCCGGTATCACAAGAACTCATGTAGAGAAGGGACATACCCAGTCTCATTTGGATGAAGAACGACAATACATCATAGAATGGAATCAAACATATATTGAAATAGAAAAAGTAATATTATTAATCCATAGAAATTAGCAGAGCTCCTGACCTTAACCTAGGAGGTTTAGTTGCTCATAATTTACAGAGAAAACTTAGATGTAAAGTATGATAGAAGTTGACGTATAAACCTAAGTGATCTCATCCTTATATAGGAGATGCTAACCCTAAAAGATGTTAATTTAAAATTAAAAAGTACAAAGATAAGACTAGATAAGCTAAGGAGGGCTAAAATCTATTTTGGGCCCACTTTGGTCTTGTGTTTGTCCAAGCCTAGGGTTCAACTTAGAAAAGTGGCATTGAACACCAGTTAGGGGGTGAACGTGCTGTCTTCTGGTCCCTGGCTGGCGTTGAACGCCAGTCTTGGGCATTCAACGCTGGGCTTGGTCCTTCTTAGGCGTTGAACTCCAGATGTGGACGTTCAACGCCACTTTTGGGACATGATTATGGAAAAGAAGTATAGACTATTATATATTTCTAGAAAGCTCTGGAAGTTAGCTTTTCAACGCTATTGAGAATGTGTCAATTGGACCTTTGTAGCTCAAAATATGCATATTCAAATACACAGAGGTCAGGATTTGACAGAATCTACTATCCTTTCTTCATCTCTGAACAAGACTTTGCAAATCTCGCTAATTTTGCCCAAAAATCCCCAAAAAAATATAGGAAAAATACAAAAACTCAAAGTAGCATCCAAATATGAATTTTTGCACTAAAACATACTAAACTTAATGAAAATCAATAAAATCGAACTAAAAACACTATGAAAATGCTATGAAAAAGCGTATAAGATATCCACTTATCATCTCCACCACAATAATGATAGAATTTCACCATATCCAATTCAAGATTACAATTACCAATGCCAAGACCAAGACAAAGACAATATGAACCAACCAGATCTTACGCCAAAGAAAATGAAGCACCAACCTGAGCTTCAACCAGATCTTACACCAAAGAAAAAGACAGTATTTCAATAATTAACTCATTATATCTCAATTTAGTAAATAATACCAAATTAATCACCATTCACAACCGCGTCTAATTTCAATCATAACTCAAAATAATCACAACAGCTAACTATTCTCAAACACATTTCAAGCCATTCACATCAATTAATTAATTCTTAACCATTATTAACTATTTGCAATGATCCAATTAACTTTGTAGGCATTCTAAAATTAAAACCATTAAACTTTAAAAATAAAGTCCCTATCTCCAAGTGTCAAAATTAGAAGAAATCCGAGATGGGGTTATGGCGGCAGTGACTGAGCCAGCGTAAACAGTAGCAGAAACAGGGGCGGAGCTGAGCTGAACAAAGAACAGTGGCTCCGACAGTGGCATTTTTCGGCGTCAATGGCGGTGTTCCCCAGTGATCAACGGTGCGGCGGCAAAGCCTCCCTCTCCTCTGCGAGTTTCTCCTCCCTCTTCACGTTCTATTTATCCCGTCAACAACAGTAACTTCCAATCAACGGCAATGAGACAGCCTTGTTCTCCTCCTTTCTCGCGTTAGCGTTCCGACGATAGTGGCAGCCTCCCCGGCAGCAGTAGCAACGCTCTCCCCAACAAGCCCTAGCAACAGCAGCTTCCTCCGATGATGGCCCAGATGGTGGACTCCTCCAACTCCCGTCAGCTCGTGCATCTCTCTCTCCTCGTGTCTCACCCTCAGCGAACAGCAACGGCAACGCACGAACGACAACGATGGGGCGTGGCTCAACGGCGGATCCTCCCTCTCCTCCATGTGTCGCGTTTGGTTCCCTTTCTTTTCTGCAACGACAGCTCAGCAGCGGCACCAAGCCCTGAGGCGCCATCCCTCTTCTCCAATTCCCCTCCCCTAGTTCACACTCTGGTTCCACATTCTCCCTCTCTGATTTTCCATTTCTGAAGTATGGGTTACGTTGAAGGGGGATTTGGCAGTTGTTAGGGTTAGTAAAATTAGGGTTAGGAATTGGTAATTAGGATTTCTGATTTGGAAATTTAGGGTTAGGGTTAAGTTTTTATAAAGGAATATGGATAGAATAGATATTTTGATCAAATTGATGGATAGAATAATAATTTTAAAACCAAATGTACTCCATTAAAAATATTTAAGAACACCATTTATTAATATATCACCGAGTTCAAATAATTATTTCTAATTTTATTTATAAAATGAACATATTAATCACGTTCTATAAAGTACAGTTTAAATTCAAAATATCAATTATCTAAATTAAATCATATAAATTTTTATTATTTTTTCCATTATTAGAATTTTAATTTTAAATTATATAAATATTCAATTATAATAAAATTACATAAAAATCTTAATTGATTTAAAATTAACTTATCTCCTACTCTATTTAATTATTTTTAATAAAATAATTTTCTTAAAATTAAATCATTAACAATTATAATAAATTATAGATAACTCATTATTTAATTTTATAAAAATTCGAATTGTTACACCAAACTAAAACAAGAACACACTCAAACCGAAACTATATTGTGTTTCTTTCTAGATAAAGACTTCGTCACTCATAGGATTTTACCACATAATCTCACAATAAAACATATGCCTTTTTGTTTTCTAAGAAGACTCAATTAACTGAATATCAAATGGGACTCAAATGAAGAAGAAGCATGTTCAGTATGCAGCATTTGATTTTTGAATTTTTCTCCTTGAGATGCCTCAAACTTGGTTCTTCTTCTTGTAATCAAAACTTTAAGGGTACTAATTGTTGCAGCAAATTAATTTTTGCATTGAAGGCAGGGTCGTTGCTTCCTTTGGGCACCAACAGCTCTTCCTTTTATATTTACTTCAATCTCATATTCTCGGTCCTTGATTGTTTCCATACATGATCATATTTGTACTTTATTCTGCCTGATAGCCGTTGCTGTCCAAATTCATCATGATTGTCATTATTGTTTTCCCTTTTTATTTGACAGCAACCATACTGTAAACTCCGTAAAATTAGTAAATAATTAGTTAATAAATTAAATTTTAATAACGAAAAATTAAAAATGTGAATTTTACTTTAAATTAGAATAGAGCTCATCAAAACGAGAATTTTGACACTAATTTCAAAGAATTTAGCCCAAAATTGGGCTGAACGGGCCGAACCAAATCTGAACCGGACCCGTGGACCCAACCAAGCCCTCATTAATTAGAGACTCAGCGTCTCCTTCTTCCCGAAAAGAAGATTCACGCTGCAACTTTGAAAAGGGGAAGAGAAAAGCTTCTCAAATCCTAACCTTCATTTTAATCCACCATAACTTTTCCATCCGAGCTCCGGTCGCCGCACTGTTTGTGGCCACGCGTCCACTACGCCAAGCTCTACGAATCTACCAGAACAATTTTATAGGTAAGTTACTCTATCATCCAGTTCTTCTACCCCTTAATTTTTGAAAATTGTGAGTGCCCAAGTTGAAGAATTTGTTGATTTTGGTTCTCTAGGTTCGAATTAGCTTGCGAAATTCGTCGAACTTGGCTCTCTTGATCTGTGGGTACGGTGAGGTCTCTAAATCTAGCCAATTCTTGGTTTTAGTATGTTAAATTCTAAATTTTAAGTATGTATGTATGATATATGGAAAATAGGTGTACATATATATATTGGAACTTGAATTGTGGACATTGGAGGCTTGGTGGAGGATTGGTGCCAAAGCTTGGTGATTTTGGACATGTGGGGCTGTGTGTGTGTGTCTTTGGTGTTCTACCTTGATCAATACGTGAAAATCGGCCAAGGTATGGTTTGGGTTTCACGTGTTTAATATATAATGTTCTGTGAAAACTTAGGCTAGATGACCATAGATTAGGTTGGAACATATGAGTATACTTAATGCTTAGTAACCTTGGTAAGAATTGTGACATGAATTGGGTGCTTGTTGGATGAACTATGAATGATGAATTGATGATGTTATGTGTATGCATATATATGTTGAATAAGTAAAATGATATCCTATTGATGTATTGAGAGGTTGAAGTATGATGTTGTTGAGTTGAGAAATGGTAGGATTATGAAGATTGTTGTGGTATTGTTACAGATATGTTGTATTGATGATTATAGGTATGATGAGTTGAGTTGGAGTGAGTTTTAAAAGAAAATGGAGGTTTTGAGGTTTGTGTAAAAATTGGTTTTTGGCCAAACTTTGGTAAGCCATACCTTGGCTTCCAGACCCCCAAATGGTTTCAAACTTTTTTTGTATGAAAATTGGGTAAAAATGTTTTAAAACAAAAAAGTTATGCGCGTTGGAAGTTTGAGGTTTTAAATTGAAATTCTGCAAATTTCAGACTTAGCCAAATATTTGGCTAAAAAGCCTTGCATGCGTACGCATACACCCTTATACGTATTGATTACATTTTGTTTGGTACCTATGCATACGCATACATGTGCATGCGTATGCATAGCACCTAAAAAAAGGGTGTTTCACGTACGCATACAGGAGCCATACGCATGCGTTCAATTCTGTCCAGCATGCATGCGTACGCAGACAGGTGCATGCATACGCGTCTTGGCCAAAATGAGGTTAGTGCGTACTGAAGGTTGTGGTAGGCTTAGAGAAGGGGGGGTTGAATCTATGCCTTCCTTTTAGTTGCTGTTATTACCCTTTTAAAACACACTTTCAATTCAGGTTCTGTTTGAACTCAGCAGCGGAAATTTATGAGACAATTTATTTTTGTCTCATGAATATCAGAAAACAGAATTCAGCAGAGAAGAGAAAAGCTAACACCAGCATGTATCCTGGTTCGGTTGCCTTGTGTTATGCAACCTACATCCAGTCTCCTCCACAACTATGGAAGAATTTCACTATAGTTAACAGTATTACATACACCAATTTCACAGGATTGACCTAATCCTTTCACACTCAAGTTCTAACCTAACTTGATATTGGCTATGCTAATACCTAACTATTCCTCTTAGTGCTAACCCAACTAAGAAAGGGATACCTTACAGGTACAAGATTCAAGACATAAACATACCTAAAGAAATCTTAAATAAACTCTAGGCTTTTCTCTCAAGTATTTCACTCAGCCTTTTTCCACTCATGGCTTTTACTTGAGCTTTCTCACAATGCCTTTTCTCACAAGAAATTACAGAAAGATAAACTTAGAAAAGTACATTACAATCAGTAAAACATGAAGGAGATTGACTTCATCATCAGCCTCTTTGCTATGTGCAAAACCAGATTCGCAAACCTTAGATGCAGTTCTTCAGTATTGGCCGAATGCTTCTTTGAAAGAGAGCATTATCCAAGTAGAGAAACTTCCTAACAGAACATTGTTCTCTCACTCTGGTTTTCTCTCCTTACCTTCTAAATGAACAACAAGCTTCATTTATCTCCTTGCATGTTGATGGGTTCTTCTTCCAAGGTCAACACCTTGAGCCTTGAGCTTCACCAACCCACAGATTCACTTTTTCACATTAAACCTTAGAGTAGAAACTTTGCTTCTGACTCCTTCATCTTGACCGAAAGCCACAAAGCAGTAACCATAGAAATCTTCTCATGGTCAACTTGATCTTAGCCATTGAGAAACTACTTGGTCCCCAAGTATCACTTGTGACCGTAGATGTGAAGCAGAATAGGGCAGAGATCAACTTTCCCTTGAATGCCATTTTCGGATAGAGCAGAGAGTTGGGAAGAAGAGAAGAAGATCTAATGCATGCAAGATGAGATGGATTACCTTTAACTTAAGCTTGATTTGGTTTGGATTTTTTGTTTTAGCTTCTGTGTTTCAAGCTTAAACTTTATCTCTCTTGCTTCTTTGGTTACTAGCTTAGGGAAGAAGCTTTTTCTCTCTTTCTCTTTTTTTACTTTTCTGAAGCTTTGATTTGACTTGATTAGAGAGGAGAGGAACGTTGCTTCTGGTAAGGCAAGATGGAGGGAATTGAAAAACAATTTGGGCTTGGATCGGGTTCTTCTCAAGTTCAGCCCGTTGGTGCCTTGTCTTGCTTCTTGGAAGACTTTTTGCTTGAGATGAATGACTTGGGCTTGTCTTTATTTTCACTTACCATTCAGCCCATTGGCATATATCTTTTGTTTGATGTTGGGCTGCTGCAACACTTGTTTTTTAGCCTGCATCACTTATCAAAAATAATCAAAACTAATTGGGTGATTAGCCCACTAATCAAATGTTTGTCATCATCAATTTTATTAATTAATTTCTTAACTCAACACGTACGCATACCCCTGTTTTCAGCAAATCATTATTTTGTGTTTTCAAAGTCAATTTGACCTCCTGAACCTCTATTTTCATATTGTTAGTTCTAAACTTGGTTAGAAAGCTTAATAATGAGATGGAGTTAGGAAATTAAGGTAACTTGGGGATAAAGTAAAGGTTAAAAATGGTAAGTTATATAAGAATGAGGTGTATGCTTGAATGATTTATGATGCCAAGGCTTGAATGATTGATTTCTACAATTACTCTGAAATGTATGAGGCTTACACATTTAATTTATCTGAGATAAAAGTTTCTCTGGGTAAAATATCGTGGCTTGCCACCACGTGTTCTAGGTTGAGACTCGATACTTTGTTGACCCTGCGACGTAAGATGTGACCGGGCACTCTAAATTCCCGAGAAGGTTGACCCCCATTGAGCAATTTATAATATGAGAAAAAGCTACGCATATACTCTTGGGGATGCGCATCGGGGGACAGTCCAAAGGTTTAGCAGTCGGACTTGTCGGGTTGGCTTGATAACCGATAGATGAGACTCATCAGCCATAGGACAGGCATGCATCATATGCATATTGCTCGAATTACTTGTTTGTGCTTTAACTGGGTGTGCCTAAATGTACTTGCTATGTTAGATGTATAATTGTTAACTGCAGAACTTGTACTCTACTTGTGTTTGTCTTTATCTGCTTAACTGTCTGTGAAATGTCATTGGAAATGGAGGTACGGAGGAAGGGTGAAAAGATTTGGAGTTACTGTTAAGTTAAATTAGACCTAGGTATCCTTAGAAGACCACCTTGTTTTGGCTTCCGTTGAATACTTTTAAGCTTTATAATCTGAGTGTCGGCATTCTAGGATTGCCTCTGGCATTCCCAGGACCTTATATCTTATATGCGTGGCACCTTTACCATGTTGAGAACCTCTGGTTCTCACCCCATACTATGTTGTTGTTTTTCAGATGCAGGTCGAGAGGCACCTCGCTAGGCGTATGGACTTCTAAAGTGGAGTGGTTTCTAGGTTTCTTTTGTTGTATAGTTTATGTATATATGTACTTAACTTTCTTTTCGAATATCTTATTTATTTTGTTCCTCTTAGAGGTTTAAGGAGAGCTAGGGTTTTATCTATGTATTTTGGATTTTTGGGTTATGTATATGTATGTAAATATTCTCCGGTCAGCCTTGACTTCGCAGGCTGAGTTAGGAGCTAGTTATTTTGTATCCTTGACTCTCTATGTAAATATTCTCCGGTCAGTCTTGGCTTCGCAGGCTGAGTTAGGAGCTAGTTATTTTGTATCCTTGACTCTCTAACCTCTCTTTCTGTTTATTTATACCTATGATCTTTAGGTTTCTTTGCACGCAAGTAATCTCGTTTCCTGAGCGTTGTGCTTTTTATTTTGCGAATTTTGTTTCACCTGTTTTTCAAGGCTCCTAGTTATTATATTCTTTCTGCTACTATATGTATATATTTTATTTTAGAGGCCGTAATACCACACCACCTCTGTTTTACGACTTAAACGTAAAGCTCTGTGTGGTAGGGTGTTACATACATCTCTTCAATTCTTGCTATAATTGAGTGAATCTTTTCAAATAAAATCAACATAAATGTCATTTCTAAATCTGAAGACTTTATAGCACAATCAATTAAATTATAAAAAACTAATGATTGTCATCACAATAACTTATAAAAAAACTTTTCAGACTCAACATATATGTGTTAGACAAATAAATATTCAATAAATTTTATTATAAAGTAATTAAATTTCTAAAAAATATTATTATAAGACATTAATTTTCTTTTACAAAGAGATTAATTCATGTCGAAGATTTCTAAAATAATAAAAATTTGTTTCAAATTAAAGTATCTAATTTAAAAAAAAAAAAGAGTTTTTCTTTCTTTTTTAACAACCCAATAACACTAAATTTTGTGTGAATTATTATTATTATTATTATTATTATTATTATTATTATTATTATTATTATTATTAATAAGAAAAATCATTTACATGCTAACTAACGTTGCTAATCATCATCTTACAAGTTTTTTTTATGCCATCAACGTATATTCAAAATCTGATTGAAATGTAATTTGTGTTGTTGTTAGATATAATTCGGAACACTTAATGATGTTTATAATGAGTAATATCTTTTGTTTATTTAAAATTTATTTGTTTTTTTTTTTAAATGATAGAACATTATGTATTTATCATTTATGTGCATTTTGATTTTCTTTAACTATAAATTTTGATGTTTGAATTTGTTTGTGAATTTTTGATGATAAATTATAAATAAGTTATTATGTAAAGTTGTAAAATTTTAAATTTTATTAGTCTAAAAGTTATTGAATTTAAATATTTAAAATTATATATTAAATTTTTAATAATTTTATTTTATATTTAATTAAACTGGTTCAATTAGGGATCGCAACGGGTTTTCAAGGAGGCGGGGACATGCCCCTGCCCCCCGTCCTCCATAACATTTTCCCGTCCTCGCCCCATCCTCGCGACAGGTAATAGGGACCCCATATCCGCCGGAGACCGGGGTCTCTGCGGATCTCCGCAAATTTTTACAAAAATAGAAAATTAAAAAATTTCACTACCAAAACTAATTTAGTTAATTAAATAATAGACATATCCTTCTAATCTAAGGTTTTCAAGATTATCAATATGAGAATTTGCTTTACTTCATCGATAATAACTTCAAATGAGCACACACTTGAAATTGAAAGATCATGCATATAAAAAAAACTTATGATAAAATTTGTTACATGAAAAACCAAACAATAAATTAACATATAGATTCAAATTAACTTACACCGAACAATAATCTGCTAGTATTAATATATATTATAGGGTAAAGTATATTTTTTGTTTCTGAAGTTTGACCAAAGTTTTAAAAATATTCCAAAATTTTATTTTGTTTCAGTTTTATCCCAAAAGTTTTCGATTTGTATCAAACATACCCTCGACAGCTAAATTTTCAAAAAATTTAAGACCAATCTAACAATAATGCATGAAAATTATGCTTGATTTGCTTGTGTTAAGGGTTGTTCTTATGAAATTGTTGTTGAATTGGTCTTAATTTTTTTTTTTGAAAAATTAGCCGTCAGAAGTATATTTGATGCAAATCGAAAATTTTTGGGACAAAATTGAAACAAAATAAAACTTAGGAGTATTTTTAAAAATTTTGTCAAACTTTAAGGACAAAAAATATACTTTACCCTATATTATATTTATATATATATATATATATATATATATATATATATATATATATAAAACAATAAACATAAAAAAGAATTAAGCAAAATAAAATTTGGTAACATATAGAATAGAAGAATAAGATCAGAAGAAGGTGAACCTAATAATTACACTTTTGGAGCAAAGTCTTCAAAACCATAACACATGTTCAGTCATCATCAACAGCAAGAACAAGTATTCCTTTAAGGAATTGGTATCTTTTTCATCAATCACTGCCATTTTCTCCAAAAGGGGGTGTAAACTTGAACCTATTAACCAGAATAGAGTCTATGAATTTTACAATGACCTAGAAACTAATGAAAATTTTTTAAGTAAGAAGATCATTGACAAGGAAAAATAGAATAGAAGAATAAAATCAGAAGAAGGTGAACCTTGATGCTCACTATTGCGACAGAGAAGGCGACGCTCCCGTGAAGATGTCGACACTCCCGTGAAGATGGCGACACCACGATATTCTCCTCGACAGGGGCGTCTTAGGCGCGTGACGAACCAACGACTAATGCGGTGAAGTGAGGGTGAGAGGAGGAAGCAATGAGAGGGAGGAATGCAATGGTGAAGGGGTTTAGGGGGCAGCGAACGTCAGAGGAGAGATAGTCTAGAGAGGGTAGGGTTCTTCAAAGAAGAGAGGGACTGAATCCATGAGTGAGACTGTGAGAGTAATACGGTTTAGGGTTACAAAGGCCATAGAGAAACTAATATATATATATATATATATACGGGGATTATACGGGTTCCCACGGGGCAGGAACTTCCATCCCTGCCCCCCGCTCTGTTTATTATATGGGTCCCCGTCCTCCGTCCCCGCGGGGAGAAAATGATTCCCAAACCTGTCCCCAACGGGTAAATTCCCATGGATACCTATCCGTTAAAGAAAATTGCCATGCCTAGGTTCAATTTCGGTTGGACATGAACCAGTCACTTTACCGGTTCGGTTCTCACAACCTTAATAACATTTTGGTTGAATCTTAGTTAAATCTATAATAGTTTTTTTTTTTTTTTGTGTCCCACGGTATCTCCCAACTCGACAAGCAAAGAATTAATCAGTCAGAAATTTGAGCTCCATTTATGGGTCTGCCGCTGACCAATAAGTTGTTGTATATACAAAGTGGAATTCAAACCCTCAATACTTATTAAAACGGACAAGTAAACTAACCACCCTACTAATTCAAATTTGTTTAATCCATAACATTTAGAATGACATATTTTGTCTCAATCATTTTATTTCATTCCATTTGATTAAAATTAAAACTTTTTGTTCCACAAAATACTTTTTTTCTATTATTATTCTTTATTTCTCTTATTCTTCTTTTACTTTTACTTTCAGATTACTAAAATTACTGTTATGACTACTACAATTATAATTTTTATCGCTACCTTGAAGAAAGCTCATAATGGAAAAAGTATTTTTGGAAGGAAGAAAATTTGATTTTTGCCAGAGAATCAAAATAAAAAATAGAAACATCAACTCAAATAATATTATAATAAAAAATATTGACTACATATAACGTATATAAACTATATTTTTTTAAAAAAAAATTTTTGAATGCCAACAATTTTAACATAAAATATGTAAACTAATTTAACACTTATAAAAATTGGGTTTGCTAGACCAAACACCATAAATGGATTATTTTTTCAATAATTTTGTCCAACTAACCTAATATAAGTTTTAAAATAAAAAATTGTTGTGGTTTAAATTTTTAATATTCGAAATAATAATTTATTCAATTATATAAAAGCGTACCATGTTGTAAAATAAATAAATAATTAAAAAAAAAGAAATAAATATAAAATAGAGAAGTATAAATAAAGAAATTTAATATTAATATTTTTTAAAATTATTATCTCGATATAACTGTGATAATTCATATGTTTCTTGATAATTCATTCTTTCATATGTTGTAGCGTATATATATATAAAGAGAAGTATTATATGCTACCATGCTCCTCCTATTTATATACGTACAAAGTGTATTTTTTTAAGTTTCATTAAATTAATTCATCTTGAGAATTTAAATCTTCTACTATTGAAAAACTGAGCCGCCTATATTATGAAGAAAGTCACATATCATTAATTAGCTATTCATATCACAACACTCTTTCTTTGATGTCCTTTTAGGATTATGCCTCATTAAAATCTTATTAAAAAAAACAATGAAAAAATTTTAGTGAAAGAAAAAGAGTACAATATCTCTTGTAATGAGGACTGTCTCATTAAAAATCTTGCCAAAAAAAAAAACAAATAGGGACAAAAATCTTACCAAAGAAACAAAAGTACAGTGTCGCCCTCTTGTCGACATTATTTAATATCTCAAAATCGGCGCATCCCAATTTGATGTACCAATCTTTCAAAGGAGGATTTTAGAAGTGACTTTGTAAATAAATATGCCAGATTATCGCTTGAACAGATCTGTTGGACATTAATTTTCTTGATTTTGAAGGTCATGAGTAAAAATTAATTTGGGAGAAATATATTTTGTTTTATCACCTTTAATGTATCCATCCTTAAGTTGAGTAATGCATGCTGTATTATCTTCATGATGATAAAATATATTGGATTAAACTCCTGAACCAAAAACATTTGCGATTTGCTTCATGTATTGCTAGTATTTTATTATGATTAGAGGATGTTACTGCTATTGTCTGTTTTGTAGACCTCCATGATATAGCTGTATCACCGTATGTGAATAGGTATCCTGTTTTAGATATTCCTTTGTGTGGATCAGACAAGTATCTTGCATTTGCATAGCCAACTAAAATTGTGACTTAGATTCATATGGATAAACAGTCCCATATTAATTATTCCATGAAGATATCGAAAAATTTGTTTGATTCCATTCTAATGTCTTTTGATTGGAGAAGAGCTATACCTTATTAGTAATTATTAGCAAAATACATTAGTACTCCAATGGCACTGAGATATGGTATTTCGAAACCAAGAATATCTTCATTTTTTTTTCTTTAGGACGGAATTGATCCTTTTTTGCATCCAAAGACCTTACGATCATTGGAGTACTTAATGAATGTGACTTATCCATATGAATTCTTTTCAAAATCTTTTCTGTGTAAGTTATTTGATGAATAAAGATCTCATTGTTTGTATGTTCGATCTGCAAGTCAAGACAAAATTTAGTTTTTTTGAGATCTTTCATTCCAAAATCTTCTTTTAGAACTTTTATAATTATTAGAATCTCTTTAGGAGTTCCAATAATATTTAAATCATTAACGTACACAATAATTATAATAAATCCAGATGCAAATTTCTTTATGAAAATACATTGGCAGATATCATCATTTTTTGAATTTCTTTTTGGTCAGATACTCACTAAGACAATTATACCACATTTGTATAGATTGCTTTAGACAATATAAGGATCTTTGCAATTTGACTGAGTATAATTCCTGCAAATATTCATTGGATGGTTTAGATATCTTTAGTCCTTTAGGAATTTTCATATAGATGTCACGATCTAATGATCCATATAAATAAGCTGTTACTATATCCATTAGATGCATATGCAGTTTATGATTTGTAATTAAACTGATTAAATAATGCAATAATATTATTGCATCTACTATAGGAGAATATGTTTCTTCATAACCTATACCAAATCTTTGTGAAAAATCTTGTGCTACAAGTCGAGCTTTGTAGCATACAACTTCATTTTTTTTTCATTTTGTTTTCTCACAAATATCCATCTGTATCCAACAGGTTACACATCTTCTAGTGTACAGACTACAGGTCCAAAGACTTCACGTTTTGCAAGTGAGTCTAACTCAACCTTCAAAACTTCTTCCCATTTTGACCAATCATTTCTTTGTCGATATTATATGCAAATATTTCATTGACAATTGTTTTATTTCGGTTTTATTTTTCTCCTGTAAAGACATAATTTATTGAGATCTCATCATTTTTAGAAATTTTCAGCTACCTGAACGTCTTCTGAAGACAAAACTATATCAGAATTTTGGACAATTGCTGATATCCTTTCTATGTCTTTACTTTTTCAACATGAGTACCATTTGTCTTGGTAATATTAAATGCCTCTCTTCTTTTTCGAGAATTTTTATTTTTGGAACCAATTGGTCAGCCACGCTTTTGGCGTATACTTGTTTCAGTAGCCATTTGTGCAACTAGAAATTTAATTTAAATTGGGATATTTTTAGCTAGTATGTAGGATTTGGTTATCTTCTTTGTATCAGAAAATGTATCAGGAAATTCATTTGCTATTCTTTACAAATGCATAATTTTTTGAACTTCTAGTTTATATTGTCTTGATCGTGGGTCCAGATATATTAATGATGATGTATTTCAATTAAGTTCTTTCTCAAGTGGCTTATTCTCTTCCCACAATGCTAAAAATATTGATTCATCAAAATGACAATCTGCAAATCGGATTTTAAATACATTTTCTGTTTGTATCTCAAGATATCTCACTATAAAGAGAGAATCATATCCACACAAATTCCTAATTTTTTTTGGGTCCCATTTTGGTGGGATAAGGTGGGGCAATTAGAACATATATCGCACACCTAAATATTCTCAAATGAAAAATATTTGGCTATTGGCCAAAAGCTAATTACATGTAAAATTGCATGCCTCCAAATAGAAATAGGGAGAATTGTTATCATAAATAAGGGTTTAGCAATTAATTAGATAGTTTAATAAGTGATTCTGCTAACCCATTTTATGTGTGAATATGAGCTACTGGATATTCAACACTTATTCCGTTAGCCATACAATAAGCATCAAAAGCTTGAAAAGTGAATTCACCAGCATTATCAATGCGAATTACTTTGATTGAATTTTCTAAAAAATGTGTTTTTAACCGAATAATTTGAGCAAGTAATCTTGCAAATGCCAAGTTGCAAGAGGATAATAAGCACATATGTGGCCATATCGAGAAAACGTCTATTAGGACCATAAAGTATCCAAAGGATATACATGGTGGATAAATTGGTCTACATATATCTCCTTAAATTCTTTCTAGAAATTCAGGAGACTCAAAGCTAATCTTTACTGGTGATGACCTTACAATTAACTTTTTCTAAGAACATGCATCACAACAAAATTTACTGGATTGAAGAATCTCTGACTCTTTAGTGAATGTTCATGGGAGTATTCAATAATTTGTCACATCAAAGTTGTTCCAGAATGTCCCAATCGATCATGACAAATTATGAATTTATTTGGGCTAGTAAACTTCTGGTTTATAGTGACATGTAATTCAATTGTATTGATTTTAGTATAATATAACCCAAAAAAAAGTGAGGATAACTTTTCTAATATAACATTTTTATTTGAATCATGAGTTGTGATATATTAGTACTCAAAATTTTTCTCATTCATTATTTCAATATGATATCCATTTCGGAAAATATCTTTAAAATTCAACAAGTTTTTTAGAGACTTAGTAGACAAAATTGATTATTTATTATAAATTTTGTTCTTTCAAGAAACAAAATTATAGCTCTTTCGGAGCTTTCTATCACATTACCTAAGTCAATAATGGTACCAACACATTCTTCTTTTGATATAAGATGAGTAAAATATATATTACTTTTGAGAATAATATACGAACTTGTCCTATCCGCAAGGTAAATATCTTCATCATATGTACTTGCTATTTTCTTCAAAGACAAATAATAATAATATAATCATAACATAAAATAAATAAAGGTACATGCGCAGTAAAATTGTATTCCTAATTAAAACTGTTTGTCTAAGTAGCACTGTACATAAGAATAGTATCCTATACTATTATTATTATTATTATTATTATTATTATTATTATTATTATTATAATTATAGAACTTGACATATTTATTGATTTTAAAAATTTTTAAACATAAACAATAATATTTTATTAAATATTATTTATAGATTTTATACTTGAAATTCAAATCTATAGAAGATAAAACTCAACCAAAAGTTTCTTACATTATTTATTGACATAAGTACTTAACGAACCCAAATATTAAACTTTTTTACTATTGATGTAATTTTTAGTAATATTTTTTGAAACAAAATTTGTCTCCTTTTTTTTGTCATTTTTTTTTAAGGATGCTTGATAAAGATCAACTTAATGCCTTTGGGTACAACAGGTACGTGACCAATGGTCCTTTCCACCGAAATAAAAATATTTATCCTTTGTTGATTTATTTTGCCCATTATTTCTTTCTTTATCCCACTTCTAGTGAGATCATTTCTTGTGAACATATTTTTTTTTTCTTACATATTTTTCTTCTTACCAAAGCCTTGCCATTTATTTCTTTTCAGGTTATAATTTCCCGCATTTACTTCAGAAAATAGGGCGGCGCCAGTTGGCCGTGCTTCATAATTTCTAAAAATAATTCATTGTTTCATTCAACAACAAAAAGGTAAAAAATTATATCAGAATATTTTTTAAATTCTTTTTTCTCGATACTGCTACTGCAAGAGCAGTTTCGAGACATGCAAGGTCAAGAAAGTTTTCTCTAACATATTATTATTAGTTATCTTTTTCCCACATCATTTCATTCATGAGATGATTCGAAACATTGTTGAATTATATTCATTTATGGATTTAAAATCCTGTAAATACAAATGCATCCATTCATATCGAGCTTGAGGAAGTATCACTGTCTTTTGATGGTTACACCTTTCTTTAAGGTTCTTCCAAAGATATGCATGATCTTTTAATATGAGATACTCATTTTTCAATCCTTCATCAACATGAAGATGAAGAAAGATCATGACTTTAGTTTTGTCCTTCTTAGATGTTTTATTATCAGTCTTACTGGTATTTTCAGGATCCCTTGAATCAAGATAGATTTCAGCATCTAATATTCATGATAAATAGTTGTCGCCAGATATATTAAGAGTATTAAATTTAAGATGAGGAAGTTTTGACATAATGTAAATTTATTACCTGTGTCTTTCTCAATTTTGATCAGAGTCTCATGCTGATAACGTGTTATAAAATAAATAAATAGGGAAGAAAAAATAAAAATATAATAGAAAAACTCTAGTATTAATATGCTCTAAAATTATTATCTCAATATAACTGAGATAATTCATATGTTTTTGATAATTTACTCTTTCATATGTTATAGCATACATATATATAAAGAGAAGTATCTTATGCTAATCTTGTGTGTTCTATCTCAAACCATGCTCCTTCTATTTATACGCGTACAAAATTTATTTTTTCAAGTTTCATTAAATTAATTCGTCTTGAGAACTTGAGCCTTTTACTATTAAAAAAATGATTCGTCCATATTATAAAAATGGTCTCATATCATTAAATGAGCATTCATATCACAACATACTAATAATATAAATATATAATAACCATTTGACAAAAATATATAATAAAATTTCATTTAATGTGAAATAATGTAATAGAAAGTAATAATGCATGTAATTAATATATATGACCAAGTAATTAATATAAGAGTAATTACCTAAATCAGTCCCTAAGGATTTTAAAAGCAGACATTTTAGTCTCCAAAAAAAATTAATACACAGAACCATTCTCAAAGTTTTACTCCGATAGATAAATTAGTTTCCAGTTCATTTTCTGACAGAATAATTAATTATCCAAATCAGTCCCTAAGGATTTTAAAAACGGACATTTTAGTCCCAAAGAAAATTAATATACCGATTAATCTCCAATATTTTTCTCCTTCAGACATAACAGTCTTCCATCCAAAAAATAATAATAATAATTATTTTTTTATTATTATTATTAATTATACAATAATACTGTACCATAATTTTTTTGTATTTTTTGGACAAAAATAATGATAAATTTATTCATTAAATTCTTATGTATGTATTTCTAATATATATATATATATAGTCACTCAACAACAACAATAATAATAATAATAATAATAATAATAATAATAATAATAATAATAATAATAATAATAATAATAATAATAATATTTAATAAAATTATTAGAGATTATTTTACAAAAAATTTAAGGTTGCAACTATTTAATATTTTATTTAATATAATCAAAAGATGTCCTATTTTAAAAATCATGTTTGTATTAAAAAATATATTTTAATTTAGATTTCAAAGCATTATTATTCACCTTGTTTCTAACGAAAAGAGTGTATTAATATACTAGTGTCATCATTCACATGCACAAAGTTAAGTTAATAATGATACTTTGAAATCCAAATTAAAATATTTTCTTTTAATACAAACATGTTTTTTAAAGTAGGACATCTTTTGATTATATTAAATACAAAAATATCAAATAGTTTCAACTTTAAATTTTTTGTAGAATAATCTCTATTATTATTATTATTATTATTATTATTATTATTATTATTATTATTATTATTATTATTATTATTATTATTATTATATATATATAATTATATATATATAAGAATCTAATGAATAAATTTATTATTATTTTTGTCTAAAAAATACAAAAAAATTATGGTCTAATATTATTGTGCAATTAATAATAATAATAATAATAATAATAATAATAAATTTTTCGATGGAGGACTATTATGTCTGACGGAGAAAAATGTTGGGGATTGATCTATATATTAATTTTTTTTAGGGACTAAAATGTCCGTTTTTAAAATTCTAAGGGACTGATCTGGGTAATTACTCTGTCGTAAAATGAATTGGGGACTGATTTGTCTGCTGGAGTAAAATCTTGGGATTGATCTGTGTATTAATTTTTCTTGAGAACTAAAATGTCCATTTTTAAAATTCTTAGAGATTAATTTGGGTAATTACTCTTAATATAATTCAAACGATAAATCATCCTATCTCTTCCGAACTCATCCTTGTTAGAAGTCGCTTACAATAATATTAGGGTTAAATACGATTTTGATCTTTAAAGTATAGGTCAAAATTTTTTTTTCTCTCCAACCTTTTTTTGCATAAAAAATCGTCCCTAAAGTTTAATTTGGTTTTAAAATCGTCTTTCAGACCAAAATATCCTTCTCCTTTTTTACCAAAATACTCAATTTCTATTCTTCTTCTCCATCACAATAACATCTCTTCTTTTTCTTTTTCTTCTTCAGTAATAACAATAATGAAGCAGAAACAATATAATAAACATAAAAAAATAGAAATAGAAATAGAAGCAGCATCCGAAGCAAAAGAAATAAAAGAAGAAACAGAATTGAAAACAGAAGCAAAAACAAAATTGAAAATAAAATAGGAACACAAACATAAGCAGAATCTGAAACATCAAAAATGGAAGCAAAATAAATAGAACAATAGATTAACAAAATCAGAAATAGAATCAAAATTAGAAACAATGTGATTAACAATGGATTAATAAAATCAGAATTAGAAATAATGTGATTAACAAAATCAGAAACATAAACAAAATTGGAACCTTAAGGAGGAGCAGCGACACGGAGCAGTTGTCGTGGAGCACCGTGACGGAGACGAAAGAGCACGAGCGAGAAAAGGGTAGAAAGAGAGAACATATGAGAGAAAGAGAAGGGGGTTGTTGCACTATCATCGAGCTTCTAACACCATTGCCAAACCGCTGCCGTTGAATTCACCAAGAAAAAGGACGACGAAGACAGCGAGTTCGGGAGAGAGTCATCGGTGTGTTGCCAAACCGCCGCCGTTGAGTTCACCAAGAAGAAGGACGACGAAGACAACGAGTTCAGAAGAGAGCCATCGTCGAGCTTCTAACGCCGTTACCAAACCACCGCCATTGAATTCACCAAAAAGAAGGACGACAAAGACAACGAGTTCGAAGAGAGGAACTGGGGAAGAAGATCACGCTGAAGTGGGAGCTGCCTCCATTTCTTCTTCTTTCTCCCTCTCGTCCGTTTTCGTTTTCTTTTTCTTTTTTTATTTTATTATTTTTTTTTAATTTTGGGTAATTTGGTAATAAAATTTAAAATTTTAGTAAAAAAAATAAATTTAAAACTAGGTTAAATCGAAGGGACAATTTTGTATGCAAAAAAGGTTGGGATGAAAAATTTTTTGGCCTATACCTTAGACCATCTCTAGTAGAAAACTCATCTCAATTCCTATTTATGGCCCACCTGTCATAAAAAGTAACTCCACATCAGATTTTGCGTCATAAACAGTAAATAGAAACTCAAAGTATCTCTCTCTTCTCCATTAGGAGGAACTAACTTTAGTTCCTATTGTGATCCCGCTTAATTAATTAATTGAAATACTTAAAATTAATGTAATTGAATTTTTTCAATAATATTATTTAAATGTATAAATTTAAAAATAATTCACTATTAAAAGATATTAATATTAAATAAATTCATATATAACAATAATACATAATATATAATTCATATATTACAATAATATTATTTACATTTATAAATTCAAAAATAATTCATTGTTAAAAAATATTAATATTAAAAAATTATATATAAAAATAATACACATATATAATTCATAATTCGAGATGACACTAATTTGTAAAATTACTTAATATATAAAAAACATAATTAAGTTTCATAGTTAACGATAAATATTGTGAAATTGTCATATGTGTTCAATCAATAAATTTAATTAATTATGATTTAATATAACAATATAAATAATATTTGATATTGATTAAATATAATTATTTATATTAATTATAATTTATTATAACTAATTATTAAATGATTAATATAAATAATTAATTAAATAGATATATAATTATTTATTATAATAAATTATTATAATTATTAATAAATTAATTATAATTTAATTATTTAATATAATTATAATTTTATATAAATATTTATTTTTATAATAATTAATTAAATAATTATATTAAATAATTTAATTATAATTAATATAATTATTTATTTTAATGATAATCACGAATCCCTCCGAGGAGGGACTCCTTCTCCTCATAATATGAGCATGAACTCAATTTTTCTTTTCTCTAAAGGTTAATCCTGTGTAATGTCAAAAAAAGAGAAAATGGAATCCTGAAAGGCTTTCTCATTGGAGTTGCTCTTAGAGACTAAAATCGTACTTAACCTATATTGTTGCTATCTTTAACTTGTAACCATTAACAGTAATAGTATTATATATTTGATTTTTTACGGTATCTTTCAATTCAATAAGTTAAAAACTAATCTGTTGTGGATCGAAGCTCCATCTAAGAGTTTGGTGTTGGCTAATGAGTTGTTGTATGTACAAGGCAGAATTCGAACTCTCAACACTTGTTTAAACGAACTAATTTAGTAAACTAAATTTAAAATCGGTAATATTAGAGAGACAAAAAAAAATCCAAACTTATTTTTTTTAATATTTATTAATTGTATCAACAAATAATAAATGCTAAATAAAATAAATTTAAGCCGTTTTGGCTGATTTTTTTTTTCTAAATATAAAAAAGTATAGGTAAACAACTCCTAACCAACCAACTTTAAATAACAGCAATTAATAATTATTAATTTTATATTTTTTAAAAAATAAAAATTAAATAATCACTAATTAATGATGATAATTAATTAGTGCGGAGTGCAATTTAAAAATATTTGATGGCTTGTTGTTGGCCACATTCTTGTTGATTACCCCCAAATATTATTGAATACAATGTATACATTAAGTTGTCATATTAGCTTTTAATGTTTGTCTTAATAAAGCATCCAAAAATTCGGAAACAACATATGTAGAGATAATTTTCCATCTCTGTCTTGATAATCCTTATCACAATGTGACTCACATATATAGGTCCATATAAAGCCCAGAATGTACAAAGAAAAAATGCATTAAAAGAGTAAATAAATTACAAAACCAAACCATGACAAGAAAGAAGGTGAAGTTGGCTTACATTCCTGATGACTCAGCAAGAAAAGCAACATTCAAGAAAAGGAAGAGGGGAATTCTGAAGAAGGTGAATGAACTCAGCATTCTATGCGGCATTGAAGCTTGTGCTATAATCTCGAACCCTTTCGAATCTGAAGAAGCAGAGGTTTGGCCAGATCCAGAGAGGGCGAAAGAAGTGATTGAGAAGTACAGTAATTCATCTGTGATTGACGAAAGTAAGAACATGAATCAAGAAAGCTTCATGCTGCAGAGAATCGCTAAAGCGAAGGAGTTGCTGAAGAAGAAGCGTAAGGAGAATCGTGAAAAGGAGATGCTTCTTTCTATGTATAAGTACATGAAAAGTGATCAAGAACTACCGGATAACATGACTGTTGCGGATTTGAAACAACTTGATAATCTCATTGATCAGAGCATGAAGGACATTGAAATTAAGATGGTTCTTGAAGATGAAGATGATGATGAATAGATATATATATATATGTATGTTCATGTTATTATTATGTTTGATGAGAAGTGTGAACCTTAAAATAAAACTAAACTTCTTCTATTCATGAGCTTTAATGTCAATGCGGAAGGGTTAGCCTGTTTTAAACAGGTTTAATTTTATCTTTTTACATATTAATTGGTGTTTATTTTGTATTGGATTCATGGCTGGGTCGGTCTATCACCTGTATTTGTTTGTGTTATAAGGACTCCTTATTTTATAATGGTGATGTAATAATCTATTTTTGTGCTACATTGACAAATGAATTATATTACATGTAAATTATATGTATATGCTATGATGATAAATTAAATGAACATGTATGTCACATTGATAAAATTATAAAAATAAAAGAATTCACGTTTGAAACCAAAATTTACACTAATCTAAAAAGAAATAAGTTACACAAATGTGATTTTTAAAACACGTTATTTGAAGTGTCGTATTTTTTATTGATTAGAACATGCCAATCAGCCTATCACTTTCTTTATTAGCAAGGGCATGTGAAATGCGCGCTAAGTGTATGTGTGCTTTCTTTCTCTTTGTTCACAAATAATGCATGCTTCTCTTATCTTATGTGCACACCTGACGTCTCTGCTCCACCTGTATATTGAGGCAGACACAAGGGGGACAAGTATAAGCTTTGCACCATAGTCATCAGAATCCAACTAGTCAGATTACTGATTTTTTGGTTTATTGGTTTAACTGAAAAATTACTAATTGAACCAGTTAATTTGGTCTTAGATAAATAAAAAATATAAAATAATCAAAAATTTAAAATTAAAATTTAAAATATATATCTTTATTAATATTTTAAAAATAATTAAATCTCAATAAATTATAATTCAATTATTATTAAATAATTATATAAAATTTTAGTATTTTTTATAATTTTTTTATTTTTATATTAAAATAATTATTTTTAATTTTATTTACTAACTAACTAGTTTATATTTATTATATTATTATATACTATATATATTTATTAAAAATTAATATTAATAAATATTGTATAATAAAAAAAGAATAATTATATTATAATTAATAAAAGTATTTAATATTTTTTATTTATATATGTTTAATAATATTTATATTTATGTTAATAATTATGTATAATAAAAAATATAATTAATTTAAATATAGATAAATATAAAATTAAAATAATATCTAATAAAATTATTGTACATTTTTATTATATAATTAATCATTATTATATAAAATAACAAGAAATAGCAAAGTCTAATAATAAGGAAAGCGTGTAGTAATAAAGAGGATTTGGGTTCAAATTTATTTTAAATTTTTTACTTGAGTAGTTCGGTTGGACTAATTTTGATGATTTTGTTGAGTTTGACTGATTTTTGTTGATTCTAAACCTTAAATAGTCTTAAAATTGGACCGGACTAATTGAGTATCAGTTCATCAGTTTTTAGTCGAATCGGTAAGGTTAATCCTATTCTTATAAAACTATGCTCTCCTAACTTTTTGGAAAAAAAAAAGTATTTAATTTAACATAAATAAAGCCTAATCCAAAAATTATAAAAAACTATTTTGTACAAAAAAGTGCTAACAAGGCCTATGAGCCCATCATTAATTAATGGACTCTGAACACTATGAAAGTATGACCTTTAAATTGAAGTTAACAAGTATAACAAGGCCTAAAGTTAAAGAATTTAAATCGAAGTCACAACGTTAAACCTTCTTTTCCCTTGTGTGATAATGTGAAGTAAGATATCATATATGCAACTATAGAAGAAGACAAAAGATGTACTGTTTTTAAAGAAGAAAAGACAAAAAATGTAATAAAGTTTTCTTTATCAATTTTATTTTATCACTTATGTTTGAAAAATTAAAACCAAAGAAGTGAAGAACCAAAGATAGATGGGTATGTCTAAAACAAGCTCAACAATTATGTACTTATTGAATGAGCCACACTTATATAGGCCATTAGATTTTATTAGATGAAAATTAAAGGCTAATATAAAAGAAGAACATTGATAGACTCTAATAAATATAAAATATCCTAATATATAAATAAATGTTTTAAATGGCAATACTTTAATACACAATACTTTAAACGACAATAAAATATTTTATTCTTAAATAATTAAATATAAAATATATGAATATTTTTTATTTATTTAAATTAATTATTATGCAAAATTTTTTTATAATATTAAAAAATTATATTAAAATAATATTTTAAACTATAACTAACATAAAAATATAAAATAATTAAAATTTTATTTTATATTACTTGACAAATAATTAGACTATTATATTTAAAATTTATTAACTAATTACGTTTATTAAAGATATTATTATATAATATAATTTTTTATAAAAATATTTTAAAAATATAATTTATTTAAAATATTATATATAATACATGAAAATATTAACTTTTTTATTTTTTTAAAAAAAATAGAATAAATAATATAATTTTAAATACATACCTAAATAAAAAAGTTAATATTTTCATGTATTATGTATAACTTTTTAAATAAATTTTACTTTTACAAATATTTTGATAAAAAATTATATGATATAATATATTTAACAAAGTAATTAGTTAATAAATTTTAAATATAATAATATAATTATTTATCAAGTAATATAAAATAAATTTTAATTATTTTATATTTTTATATTGTAGATTAAAATATTATTTTAATATTATAAAAAAATTTTGCATAATAATTAATCTTAATGAATAAAAAAACTTATATTTTTGTATTTATTTAATTTATATTTTTTAGAACAAAAAATTTCTACCTTTATATAGTAAAATATGTAATAATCTTCCTAATATATATATATATTAGAGGTGGCAAAACAGGTCGAGTCCGTTGGGCCGACTCGCCGAACTCGCTAAAAAAGGTGGTCGGACTATGTAAACCCCGATTAAATTAGTAGATAATTAGTCAATAAATTAGTTTTTAATAAGGAGGATTAGAAATGTGAATATTATATTAAATTAGGGTAGAACTCATCGAAACGAGAATTTTGACACTAATTTCGAAGAAAACGGTCTAAAATTGGACCAAAAGGACCGAACCGATTGAACCGGACCCGAACCGGGCTATCGGTCCAACCGGACCAGCCCTTTTAAGTGAGCCCAAATCATTTCTTCCCCTTCATTTAACAGAAGCGTAGTTGCAGCACGTAAAGGGGAGGGAAGAACGAAAACTTCACCGAACCCTTACGGCAATCTTTCATACGCCGTAACTTCTCCGTTCGAGCTCCAATCGCCGCACCATTTGCGGCCACGCGTTCACCGCGTTGAGCTCTACATTTCTACCAGAACAATTTCATAGGTAACTTGCTATTTCACTTCAGCCTTTCATTTCTCCCAATTTTCGAGTTTGTTGAATTTCTTTGATTTTTGATGTTTTAGGATCCAATTAGCTTGAGAGAAACGTTCACTCTTGCTTATGTGAAGCTTGGGTAAGGTGAGGATACGATAATTCTATTTTATTTTCATTGAATTTGAGTTTTGAGTATTAAATTGGATGTATATGTGTTATGAATGTGTATTAGGTTGTGAATAAATAATTGGAGCTTGAAATTGTGAATACTAGAACTTGGAGGAAGCAGATTAGTTGAGTTTTGAGGGGCTGTCTTGGTTTTGAATAAATAGCTTTGGTCGTTACGTGGAAATTGGCCAAGGTATGGTTTAGGTTTCTTGCATTTAATATATAATGTTCTATGAAAACTTAGGCTAGATGACCATAGGATAAGTTGGAATGCAGGTGTATGTTTAATGTTTAGTAATTTGTCGATGAATATATATTTGGTTAAAGTTTATTGGATAATTAGTTATTAACTAATGATTTGGTGAATTATTGATTTGAGGTATTTATGTTAAAAGCCTAGGATTTGTGAACTATGATTCTTAGTTGAATTTTGGTTGTTGGATTTGAATATTGTATGAGTTTAATTGTTGATCTAAAGTAAATTTATTATGGTGATTGTTATGATGATGAGGAAGGGTATGTTGAATTGAAAAGAAAGCAGGTTTAGACCCGAAAAGGGTGGCAAAGTCCGAGTTTTAGAGGAGATGCTGCCAAAATTTTATAAAAAATTAGAGATTTTGTTTATATGATTATTTAAAAAGATTTAGATTTAAAGGTTATATGGTTTGATTTTGAGTTATTAAGAAAATGAGTATGTTTTAAGTTTGATTCATTTAGAAAAGAATGGATTATGTTCTGAATTGGAACTATTGATGGACGGAATGAGAGGTGTGATAATGAAGGATAAGGATTGAATATGATTGATGTATGATGATGAATGAAATGCGATTGAGAATGATGTGGATGTTGATGAATTATAATTGAATTATTTATATGGCTTATGAATTTGAATAATCTGAGATACGAGATTTCCTGGATTAAGTGCCGTGGCTTGCCACCACGTGTACCAGGTTGAAAACTCGATACTCTGTTGACCCTACGACGTAAGTGTGACCGGGCACTATATAAATTCCCGGGAATGGTACCCCCATTGAGCAATATTGATTATTTGAGAAATATCTATGCATAGACTCTTGGGGATGCACATCGGGGGACCGTCTAAGGACAATTCAGACTTGTCGGGTTGGCTGGATAACTGACAGATGAGCCTCATCAGCCATAGGACAGGCATGCTTCATATGCATATTACTTGAATTACTTGCTTGTGCTCTAATTGGGTGTGCCTATCTGTATTTGCCATGCTAAATGTGTATATGTTACCTGCAGTAGTTGTAAACTTCTTGTGTTTGCCTTTATTTGTCTATTTGTTTGTGAAAATACATGATGGAGTTGGAGGTATGGAGGAATGGCAGTATAGGACTTAGATTTAAGGTTAAGTTAAGTTAGGATTAAATATTTTTAGGAAATCACCTTTTATGGCTTCTGTTTAATACTTTAAGCTCTATAATCTGAGTGTCGGCATTCTAGGATTGCCTCTGGCATTCCCAAGACCTTATATATTATGTGTGTGGCACCTTTACCATACTGAGAACCTCCGGTTCTCATTCCATACTATGTTGTTGTTTTTCAAATGCAGGTCGAGAGGCATCTCGTTAAGCGTCTGGACTCTTGAAGCGGAGTGGTTACTAGGATATTTTGTTATGCTATGATGTATATATATGTACTTAGCTTTCTCTCCGCATGACTTATTCTTTTTGATCCTCTTAGAGGTTTATGGAGAGGCAGGATTGTGTATGTGTTCTTTTGGGTTTTGGATATGTATGTATATATGTGTAAATATTCTCCGACCAGTCTAGACTTCGCAGGCTGAGTTAGGAGCTTATTATTTTGTATCTTTGGCACTCTATTTCCACTTCTGTTATCTTATGTTTAATAGTTATGGTTTTCTTAGTACGCAAGTTAACTCGTTCCTTGAGCGTTGCGCTTTTATTTCGCGATTTTTGTTTCCTCTATTCTCCAAGGCTCCTAGCATATTATAAATCTTCTGCTATTATATGTACTCATTTTATTTTAGAGGTCGTAATACCACACCACCTCTGTTTTACGACTTAAGCGTAAAACTTAGCGTGGCAGGGTGTTACATTATGGTATCAGAGCAGTTCGTTCCTATAGAGCCTGAAAGACGGACTGATTGTACTTCTGTGCATTCTCTGTATATGTGTGTATGTGCTATTAGGATATCTGATTGATATATGTGGCATAAACATTTGTGAGCATACATTTGGAACTTAAAGCATTAGACCTGCGATATTGAGACTGATCAACTTAATATCACTTGTTTGGTGTGTATAGGGACCAGATGTCGACTCACAGACGCGGTCCCGGGCGAGGTAGAGGTAGGACAGGCACCGTTACTCCTGCTTCCATAGGGACTGATCCAGTAGACTTTATGGCTGCCCTGGGAAATATAGCTGCAGCTATGCAGGCAACAGTTGAGGCATTGGGTAATAAGATAAATCAGGGTAATCATGGGAACGATAATGATGAGGATGGTCCTATGACACTTGTTACATTTCTGAAAGTTCACCCTCTGACCTTCAGGGGAACCTCAAATCCCACTGATGCAGATAATTGGATTCAGGCTATGGAAAGGGCGTTACAGGCACAACAGGTTCTTGAAGAGCAATGGGTTGAATTTGGAACTTATCAGTTGCAAGGTGAAGCTCAGTATTGGTGGCAGGGAACACGACGTATCCTGCAGCCTGATGGTGCTGCGATTCCTTGGGAGGTTTTTCGGACAGAGTTCTATAAGAAATACTTTCCTAATTCAGCTAGAAATGCCAAGGAACTTGAATTAATGTAGTTAAAGCAGGGACAGATGACTGTTGCTGAGTATACCAGTAAATTTGAGGAGTTATGTCGCTTTTCTCGTATCTGTCAAGGTGCGCCTGAAGATTTTGCTGAATGGAAGTGTATTAAATATGGGGAGGTCTTCGGAGCAATGTTCTGAGCTTCGTTGCCCCAATGGAGATTAGGGTGTTTTCTGAATTGGTGAATAAGAGTAGGGTGGCTGAAGATTGTATGAGGAAGGCGGCAGCAGAGAAAGGAAGTTTGAGGGTGCCTTTTCAGAGGCCTTCAGGGAGGAAGTTTGCCCCGAGAGGTAGGAATTTCAAGCGTGGAGGCTTTGTTCCGCAGCAGACTCAGGGTCAAGGTAATTACAGAAGGCCGAATACTAATGCTAGTCAAGGAAAAAGGTTTGGGAAGCAGCCACAGCAAGATCTAAATTGTCAGAAGTGCAGAAAGTATCATCCTGGAGTTCCGTGCAGACTAGGACTTGGAGTGTGCTATTCCTGTGGACAGCCCGGGCATATAGCCAGTAATTGTCCTGAGAAGAAGAACTATGAGACTGGTAGGGTGCAGCAGCCGGGAAGAGTATACACCACTTCTACCATTGGTGCTGAGGGATCTGAGACACCTATTAGAGGTAATTGTGAAATGGCTGGTAAAATCTTAAATGCTTTATTTGATTCAGGAGCAAGTCATTCATTTATTGCATTTGAAAAGGCCTATGAATTAGGATTGAGAATGGTGGTCTTAGGTTATGATTTGAAAGTATATAATGCTACTCATGAAGCTATGGTGACTAGGATAGGATGTCCACAAGTTCCCTTTCGAGTACAACAGCGTGAATTTGTGCATGATTTGATTTGTTTGCCTATGACTAGTCTTGATCTCATTTTGGGATTGGATTGGTTATCCAAGAATCATGTTTTGCTTGATTGTTCTAAGAAGTCAGTACAGTTTATGCCAGAAGGGTCAGAAGCATCGGTTGTGGTGAATAGTTACTATTTGAATTCTATGATAGTAAACTGTTATGGAACCGAATGTCAGGGTATTATGTTATTAACTGCGGGAGTATCAGGTGATGATCAGAGTTTAGAGCAGATTCCGGTTGTATATGAATTTCCAGATATGTTTCCGGATGATATTAATGAATTTCCACCTAACCGAGAGGTTGAATTTGCAATTGAGTTGGTACCTGGATCCGGTCCAATTTCAATTACTCCTTATAAGATGTCGCCTTTAGAAATGGCTGAACTGAAGGCTCAGCTGGAAGATCTGTTGGGTAAGCATTTTATCCGACCAAGTGTTTCTCCGTGGGGAGCGCCAGTGTTATTGGTAAAGAAGAAGGATGGGAGTATGCGGCTGTGTGTCGATTATCGGCAATTGAATAAGATCAGTGTGAAGAATAAATATCCGTTGCCTAGAATCGATGATCTAATGGATCAGTTACAGGGTGCCGGTGTGTTTTCTAAGATTGACCTGCGATCTAGATATCATCAGATAAGGGTTAGAGATGAGGATATTCCGAAAACTGCTTTTCAGAACCCGTTATGGTCATTATGAGTATACAGTGATGTCTTTCGGGTTAACTAATGCCCCGGTAGTATTTATGGATTATATGAACAGGATTTTCCGACCGTATCTGGACAAGTTTGTTATTGTCTTCATTGATGACATTCTTGTTTATTCTAAGACTGAAGAGGAGCATGCTGATCACTTGCGAACTGTGCTGCAAATTCTGAGAGATAGGAAGTTATATGCTAAGTTATCTAAATGTGAGTTCTGGAAGAGTGAAGTCAAGTTTCTCGGCCACGTGGTGAGTAAGCAGGGGATAGCTGTGGATCCTGCTAAGGTGGAAGCAGTGATGAATTGGGAGCGACCAACTTCAGTGACAGAGATCAGGAGTTTCTTAGGTTTGGCGGGGTATTATCGCAGATTCATTAAGGGATTTTCACAGCTCGCCTTACCTTTAACTAAATTGACTAGGAAGGATACACCTTTTATCTGGACTCCGAAATGTGAAGAGAGTTTCCAGGTATTGAAGCACAGGTTGACTACTGCACCTGTATTGGTATTACCTGAACCAAGTGAACCATTTGAAGTGTATTGTGATGCATCTCTGAAAGGTTTGGGGTGTGTTCTGATGCAGCACCAGAATGTTGTAGCATACGCCTCACGGCAGTTAAGGCCGCATGAAATGAACTACCCGACACATGATTTAGAATTTGCTGCTGTTGTGTTTGCTTTAAAGATTTGGAGGCACTATCTCTATGGCGTTAAGTTTCTTGTTTTCTCAGACCATAAGAGTTTGAAGTATCTTTTTGAGCAGAAAGAGTTGAATATGCGTCAGAGGAGGTGGATGGAGCTTCTGAAAGATTATGATTTTGAATTGAATTATCATCCAGGAAAAGCGAACGTTGTGGCGGACGCTTTGAGTCGGAAGTCTTTATATGCAGCTTGGATGATGCTACGGGAGGAAGAGTTACTGAAGGCATTCCAAGTTTTGAATTTGGGAGTTAGAGAAGAATCTGGAATCCTGTGTTTGAGTCAGTTGCAAATTTCTAGTGATTTTAAATCAGAACTTCTGAAGGCTCATCGAGACAGTGAAGCGTTACGTAAGGTATTACCAGCAGTCGAACAGGGGAAATAGTGGAGAGTGTCAGAAGGACATGATGGTTTGTGGAAGTTCAAGAACCGGATTGTTGTGCCAGATATTGGAGACCTGCGACAGAGAATCTTGAAGGAAGCTCATAAGAGCGGGTTTTCAATTCACCCAGGGAGCACTAAAATGTATCAAGATCTGAAAGCGATTTTCTGGTGGCCAGGGATGAAGAATGATGTGGCATTACATGTATCTAAATGTTTAACGTGTCAGAAGGTTAAGATTGAGCATCAGAGACCATCAGAAACCCTTCAGCCTTTGGAGATTCCACAATGGAAATGGGAGAGTATTGCAATGGATTTTGTGATAGGTTTGCCTAAAACCCGATCTGGTTGTGACGCTATTTGGGTGGTTGTGGATCGACTAACAAAATCAGCTCACTTTCTTCCTATCCGAATAAGTTGCACAATGGAGAAATTGGCTCGAATGTATATTAAAGAGATTGTCAGGTTGCATGGCGTGCCTTCTACCATTATATCTGATAGGGATCCTCGCTTCACATCAAGATTCTGGGGAGCTTTTCAGCGTGCATTTGGGACTCAGTTAAGCTTGAGTACTGCGTATCACCCTCAGACAGATGGTCAATCAGAGAGAACTATTCAGACCTTGGAGGATATGCTAAGGGCTTGTGTTTTAGACCAGCCAGCGAGCTGGGATCGGTATATGCCATTAGTAGAGTTTGCTTATAATAATAGCTATCATGCGAGCATCGGAATGGCTCCATATGAGGCTCTGTATGGCAGAAAATGTCAGTCTCCGTTGTGTTGGTATGAAACTAGAGAAAGGAGTTTATTAGGGCCTGAGATGATAGCTGAAATTACTGAACAGATAAAGAAGATTCGTAGTCGAATACTTATAGCCCAAAGCCGCCAAAAGAGCTATGCTGACCAGAGGCGAAAGCCTTTGGAATTCGAAGAAGGAGAACATGTCTTTTTGAAAGTTACACCAACCACTGGAGTGGGAAGAGCTATTAAGACCAAGAAACTGAATCCCCGTTATATTGGACCGTTTGAGATTCTGAAGAGAATTGGACCAGTAGCTTATAGAATTGCCTTACCGCCGTACCTTTCGAATTTGCACGATGTATTTCATGTATCGTAGCTTGGGAAGTATACTCCTGATTCTAGAACCAGAACCAATCCAAGTGAGAGAAGATCTAACACTTCCAGTAGCCCCGATAAGAATTGATGACACCAGCGTTAAACGATTACGAGGAAGGGAAGTATCATTGGTAAAAGTAGCTTGGAGTTGAGCTGGTATCGAGGAACATACCTGGGAGCTCGAATCAGATATGCGAAAGGACTATCCACATCTCTTTTCAGGTAACTAGATTTGAATTTTGAGGGCAAAATTCTTTGTTAGGTGGGTAGAATGTAAACCCCGATTAAATTAGTAGATAATTAGTCAATAAATTAGTTTTTAATAAGGAGGATTATAAATGTGAATATTATATTGAATTAGGGTAGAGCTCATCGAAACGATAATTTTGACACTAATTTCGAAGAAAACGGTCCAAAATTGGACCGAAAGGACCGAACCGGTTGAACCGGACCCGAACCGGGCTATCGGTCCAACCGGACCAGCCCTTTTAAGTGAGCCCAAATCATTTCTTCCCCTTTATTTAACAGAAGCGTAGTTGCAGCACGTAAAGGGGAGGGAAGAACGAAAACTTCACCGAACCCTTACGGCAATCTTTCGTACGCCGTAACTTCTCCGTCCGAGCTCCAATCGCCGCACCGTTTGCGGCCACGCGTTCACCGCGTTGAGGTCTACATTTTTACCGGAACAATTTCATAGGTAACTTGCTATTTCACTTTAGCCTTTCATTTCCCCCAATTTTCGAGTTTGTTAAATTTCTTTGATTTTTGATGTTTTAGGATCCAATTAGCTTGAGAGAAACGTTCACTCTTGCTTATGTGAAGCTTGGGTAAGGTAAAGATACGATAATTCTATTTTATTTTCATTGAATTTGAGCTTTGAGTATTAAATTGGATGTATATGTGTTATGAATGTGTATTAGGTTGTGAATAAATAATTGGAGCTTGAAATTGTGAATACTGGAACTTGGAGGAAGCGGATTAGTTGAGTTTTGACGGGCTGTCTTGGTTTTGAATAAATAGCTTTGGTCGTTACGTGGAAATTGGCCAAGGTATGGTTTAAGTTTCTTGCATTTAATATATAATGTTCTGTGAAAACTTAGGCTAGATGACCATAGGATAAGTTGGAATGCAGGTGTATGTTTAATGTTTAGTAATTTGTCGATGAATATATATTTGGTTGAAGTTTATTGGATAATTAGTTATTAACTAATGATTTGGTGAATTATTGATTTGAGGTATTTGTGTTAAAAGCCTAGGATTTGTGAACTATGATTCTTAGTTGAATTTTGGTTGTTGGATTTGAATATTGTATGAGTTTAATTGTTGATCTGAAGTAGATTTATTGTGGTGATTGTTATGATGATGAGAAAGGGTATGTTGAATTGAAAAGAAAGCAGGTTTGGACCCGAAAAGGGTGGCAAAGTCCGAGTTTTAGAGGAGATGCTGCCAAAATTTTATAAAAAATTAGAGATTTTGTTTATATGATTATTTAAAAAGATTTAGATTTAAAGGTTATATAGTTTGATTTTGAGTTATTAAGAAAATGAGTATGTTTTAAGTTTGATTCATTTAGAAAAGAATGGATTATGTTCTGAATTGGAACTATTGATGGACGGAATGGGAGGTGTGATAATGAAGGATAAGGATTGAATATGATTGATGTATGATGATGAATGAAATGCGATTGAGAATGATGTGGATGTTGATGAATTATAATTGAATTATTTATATGGCTTATGAATTTGAATAATCTGAGATACGAGATTCCCTGGATTAAGTGCCGTGGCTTGCCACCACGTGTACCAGGTTGAAAACTCGATACTCTGTTGACCCTACGACGTAAGTGTGACCGGGCACTATATAAATTCCCGGGAATGTTATTCCCATTGAGCAATATTGATTATTTGAGAAAAATCTATGCATAGACTCTTGGGGATGCACGTCGGGGGACCGTCTAAGGACAATTCAGACTTGTCGGGTTGGCTGGATAACCGACAGATGAGCCTCATCAGCCATAGGACAGGCATGCTTCATATGCATATTACTTGAATTACTTGCTTGTGCTCTAATTGAGTGTGCCTATCTGTATTTGCCATGCTAAATGTGTATCTGTTACCTGCAGTAGTTGTAAACTTCTTGTGTTTGCCTTCATCTGTCTATTTGTTTGTGAAAATGCATGATGGAGTTGGAGGTATGGAGGAATGGCAGTATAGGACTTAGATTTAAGGTTAAGTTAAGTTATGATTAAATATTTTTAGGAAACCACCTTTTATGGCTTCTGTTTAATACTTTAAGCTCTATAATCTGAGTGTCGGCGTTCTAGGATTGCCTCTGGCATTCCCAAGACCTTATATATTATGTGTGTGGCACCTTTACCATACTGAGAACCTCCGGTTCTCATTCCATACTATGTTGTTGTTTTTCAGATGCAGGTCGAGAGGCATCTCGTTAGGCGTCTGGACTCTTGAAGCGGAGTGGTTACTGGGATATTTTGTTATACTATGATGTATATATATGTACTTAGCTTTCTCTCCGTATGACTTATTCTTTTTGATCCTCTTAGAGGTTTATGGAGAGGCAGGATTGTGTATGTGTTCTTTTGGGTTTTGGATATGTATGTATATATGTGTAAATATTCTCCGGCCAGTCTTGACTTCGCAGGCTGAGTTAGGAGCTTGTTATTTTGTATCTTTGGCACTCTATTTCCACTTCTGTTATCTTATGTTTAATAGTTATGGTTTTCTTAGTACGCTAGTTAACTCGTTCCTTAAGCGTTGCGCTTTTATTTCGCGATTTTTGTTTCCTCTATTCTTCAAGGCTCCTAGCATATTATAAATCTTCTGCTATTATATGTACTCATTTTATTTTAGAGGTCGTAATACCACACCATCTCTATTTTACGACTTAAGCGTAAAACTTAGCGTGCCAGGGTGTTACAGACTAGGATTTGAAACCTGTCAAATTAAAAAAATTCGCCAAACTCGCAAATTTTTTTTATAATATTAAAAAATTATATTAAAATGATATTTTAAATAGTTATACTGTAACAGATTTAATATGTTTTCTTATTTCAATGTTATTATATGATTATAATTATTTAATATATAAAAAAATTACTGGATAGTATATATATTAGGGGTGGCAATGTGGGCCGGCCCGCCTCAACCTGCCCGCCTCGCCTAGGCCCGCACCATAAGCGGGACGGGCCGGCCCGCCCCGCCAACTAAAGTGGTTACAAAATGCTAGCCGTTTGACTTTATTTTTTTTTTGAAAAATAAAATTAATTAAAATTAACTAAAAAATAATAATTAAACAATTAAATACAAATAAAAAAATAGTCAAATTATAATATATTTTTTTACTATCTTTTTTTTATTTTTAATTTCAATAAAATTATTCAAAATAATATTTGTCAATAGAACCATCTTTATTTTAAAAAATAAGTCACATAATTTAAACATATATACGAAATTGTAAAATAAAATAAATAAAGTCACATAATTAAAACATATATACATAATTTGGTGAATTTTTTTAACTTGACAGGTTTCAAATTCTATCCCGACCCACCTTTTTAGTGGGTCGGTGGGTCGGCTCGACAGATTCGACCCGTTTTACCACCCTAATATATATATAAAGAAGATTATCACATATTTTATTACATAAAGATAGAAATTTTTTGTTCTAAAAAATATAAAATAAATAAATAAAAAATATAAGTTTTTATATTCATTAAGATTAATTATTATACAATTTTTTTTATAATATTAAAATGATATTTTAAACTACAACATAAAAATATAAAATAAATAAAGTTTATTTTATATTACTTGAGAAATAATTAGCTTATTATATTTAAAATTTATTAACTAATTACTTTGTTAAATATATTATTATATAATATAATTTTTTATCAAAATATTTGTAAAAATAAAATTTATTTAAAACGTTATATATAATACATAAAAATATTAACTTTTTTATTTAGGCATGTATTTAAAATAATATTATTTATTCTGCTTTTATAAAAAAATAAAAAATAAAAAAATTAATACTTTCATGTATTATATATAATATTTTAAATAAATTATTTTTTAAAATATTTTTATAAAAAATTATATTATATAATAATATCTTTAATAAAAGTAGTTAGTTAATAAATTTTGAATATAATAATCGAATTATTTATTAAATAATATAAAATAAAATTTTAATAATTTTATATTTTTATGTTACAGTTTAAAATATAATTTTAATATAATTTTTTAATATTATAAAAAAGTTTTGCTGAATAATTAATTTTATTAAATAAAAATGCTCATATATTTTATATTTATATATTTTATATTTAATTATTTAAGAATAAAAGATTCTGTTGCCGTTTAAAATATTGTGTATTAAAGTATTGTCATTTAAAGTATTTATTTATGTATTAGAATATTTTATATTTATTAGAGTCTATCAATGCTCTTCTTTTATATTAGTCTTTAATTTTCATCTAATAAAATCTAATGACCTATATAAATGTGGCTCATTTAATAAGCATATAATTGTTGAGCTTGTTTTAGACATACCCAAAATAGATGATATAGTAACACATATACTCGTTAAAACTACTTAAACTAGCAAGTAAGAAGAAACAAAATTGAGATATATTGCTTAGTTTTGTATTTTATTAACATTAATTTTTTAAATTTGTTTTCAGGGATAGAGATAATGAGATATATTATAATTAGAATTTAGCAAATAAGAAAAGAAAAAAGTTTACAAAAGTAAAAGGTTAGTATATTTTTGGCCTTATACTCATTTTTTTTTTATTCATCTATGTCTGCACACAGCGGGAATCGGGTCAAAAGGGGAAAAAAAATTCAAATGTTAGTTAAAACTTCCTAAAAGATATTGGCAATTTCAAAAAATAAATAATGGACTAATGAATGTTAAAATTTAAAATTGTCCAGATAATTACGTATTATTATTATTATTATTATTATTATTATTATTATTATTATTATCTTGAAAAAAATAAAAAAGTATAAAATTATTAAAATTACAAAAATAATGTTATATCTTTTTAATTACATTATTATAAAAAAAATATAAATAAAAATATATAAAAAATCACAAATAGTAGCTAGCAGTAGGATAAAGTCAGAGATAGATCTTTTAAAAGAATTAACAGCACCAAAATCTTAAAAAACAAAACATTCAGTCATTAATTTATCTGCAAGTTATCATTATAAATACTGACCAAAATATATGTAGGTGATGAAATTTTTCTTTTAATCTGCATCGATGGAAGAGTATTTTTTTAATAAATATCATGAACAAATCATTGCAGAAGGGGACGAAAATAAAAAAGGGAGAAAAAAAAAGGATCTAAAAGAAAAAAATTTGGAAAAGGGATCTTTTCTAAAAAGCAAGAATTTGAAAACAAAAAGAAAAGAGATAGAAAAAGAGAACTCGAGAGGAGATTTCAAAAGAGATAGAGAGAGAAGAGCTTATAGATCATACCATTAAAATAATTTTTAGAAAAGACCTGAACATTTTAGCAGAAAATTTTTTCAAAAAAAATATCTCAAGAATCCAGTATAATCAAGTATTTTTGATATATCACTTATCTGTACTTATTTTATTTTATAAATATTATTACAATTATTCATATGTTTTTTACCCATATAAACATTATCTATGTTAATTAATCCAGTATATATATTATGTTAATTATATATATATATATATATATATATATATATATATTATTTAACTTATTTTTAAGAGTATATATCCATTTTGGTCCTCAAAGAATTTTAGACTGGACATTTTAGTCCATAACTAAAATTAATTACTTAATTGGTCTCTAACAATTAATTTCGTCAGTCACTTAGGTCTTTTACTCCGTTAATTCTAACGGAAGACAAAATAGTCCCTGACAACTCTAACAAGGGATAAAATGGTCCCTGATCTCCTTTGTTCGGAAACGACACTGTTCTCTCCCAATTTCCATCATATCTCGCATAACACTAACAGTCTAACACTGTAACTTCAAACTACACAATGCACGCTCTATAAATTTAATGTTCACAAGAAAAAATCCTCCACGGTTGAGTTGCTGATGTGGTTTATAATTTTAGAAAGATTGAATACTAGAGATAGATTATGTAAGTTTAAGATTGTACCAGAAGCGGAATCCTTTTGTGTCTTATGTAAGGATAAATTAGAGACGGTACATCACTTGTTTTTTTCATGTGATCGTATATGGAAGTTGTGGGGATCAATCTTGGTGGATTGGAGTGTGATTTGGGTTTGGCCAGGAACCACCAAAGAATGCTTTGAGGTGTGGATGAATAGAAAGATAAGGAAAGATATGAAGGAAGTGTGGATGGTGTTATTTTTTTCTGTAATATGGTGCACATGGAGATGTAAAAATAACATTGTCTTTAATAATAGAGTGTTGGTATTAGAGAAGTTAAAGGAGGAAGTTGTAGAATGCACAAATCGATGGTGTCAAGATCGACAATATAGGAGTAATTGATGTACTTATGAGTGCAAATATCAAGTCTAAGGTGAATAAGAAGACATATGAAGTTGATCTTTGATGCATGATTTACTGATCTATGAAAAAGGCCAATAATTCTGCAGAGTAAAAGTTGGAAGGAGAATGATCATGATTTGATGTTGTATAACTGATCGGGTTCATCTTGAAGTGTCTTTGGAGGAGCTAAAATCATTATATTCTTTTACTCCCTGTTTGCTGTTTTATGCTAATTTTTATGTTTTTTTTGTAGTTATTACTCTGTTTTTTTTTATTATTTTTTGGAACTACGCCCACTTTGTTTGGAATTGGGTGGAGATGTAATTATCTAAAAAAAGAAAAAAAATTCTCAATTTATTCTCAACCAATTCATACTCAGGAAACTAATGCTTATGTCTCTCAACTAGTTGTCGTCTTCGATGGATCCCATGAATCCAGACAGCAAGTCATTTGTTAAGACTCCGGAAAAGAAGGAATGAAGCACTCGGTGTCTATTTTAAATGAGAATTTGCATATGATGTCGAAGGAGAATCTTCTCATGATGTCCTAATGTCCAACAATCTATATTGCTTGCTGGAGAGCGGAGAATGGCGTGCCTTTGGAGTAGTTGCGGAACTTGGTCTTGAGGGTGTCGTAGATGTTGTCGGGGTTGGAGGTGATGTTATCAAAGACGTGGAAGTGAATGCTTTTGATGGGTGAAATGCAGAGGAGGTAGATGTACCAGTCATAAAGATTTAGGAAGTGTGTGATCCATATCATGTTGAAGTAGGTGCAACACGTGTGACAATTACACCATGGCTTAATCTTGGAGTTAAAGATGAGCAAGGAAAAGATGGAAAAGAAGACTGTGAAGGTGAAGAAGGAGAGTATGAATGTTAGGGTTATGCGAGATATGATAAAAATTGGGGAAGAACAGTGTCGTTTTCGAATAAAGGGGTCAGGAATAATTTTGTCCCTTGTTAGAGTTGTCAGGGATTATTTTGACCCATGTTAGAGTTTTCAGGGACCATTTTGTCTTCCGTTAGAGTTGACGGAGCCAAGGACCTAAGTGACTGACGGAATTAATTGTTAGGGACCAATCGAGTAATTAATTTTAATTAGGGACTAAAATGTCTAATTTAAAATTCTTTGAGGACCAAAATAGATATATACTCTATTTTTAATGTTATTTTATATAAGTAACTGATTTTGATTTTTAATATACTCGTAATATGACTAGAAATAATGATGATAGAAAATTAGAATTAAAAAATATATATATATATATATATATGAGTATACATATGTGCACAGAAAATTAGGATTGAATGATTATAATCGAAAATTAGGATTTGGACGCAAAACTTAGGTTTGATGAGAAAAAATAAAACCATAAATGTAATTATTGATAATAGCAAAAATATTTTAATAAAAAATTAAAAAAATATTTTGCTTTTATTTTTTAAAATCAAGATATTATTGATTTATAAAAAAATGATTTACTTTTTTATAAAAAATATTTGAACAAGATGTATTTAAATATATTTAGAATATAATAAAAATAAATATTTTAATAAAAAATTTATAATTATTTTTGTATAAAGATATTTTTTATTATTAGATGATAATTATAAACTTTGATTTTGGTATGTTATAAAAATATTATCTTTATTTAAAATATAGTTAACTAAATAAGTTATACTTTTAACACAAACAGTCATGCTACACATCTATATATTCAAATTGGCCCAAGCCCAAATCCACTTACGCGCATTAATGAAGTGTGATTCCACGCGCAAAAGACACGAAACGCCTCTTGCTTTCTTCGCGCTCATTATGAAAAAATGTTACTTCTTCCTCAACATGAAACCACTCATTTTCTTCGAATCTCTCTCAAAATCACTCAAACTTCACTCAAGTTTTGTGCAAAAACCACTACTGGAGAAGAATCACGAGAAGATTTCGCAAGAAACAAGTAAAAACAAACGAAAGCAGCAACAAAGACTGATAAAGGTATGAGAAAAACTACTGTTCATTTGAAATCTTGCAATATAGTGTTTCTCCTAGTTGCATTTTAGGTTTACTGGATTGATTTGCTTTATTTAGTATATCGACGTATTCTGATTGCATTTTTACAGTGTAACTAAGGTTTTGAATAAAATTTGTTCTTATTTTCATACAGTTCAGTGGATAGTGTAACTAGCGCTTTGAATAAAATCCTGGCTGGACAGTTTAACCTGGCTGAAGGATTTGTCTTCAGAGTTGGAGATATCTTGGATTTCCACCTCCCCTCTCTGCTGCCTACGATTAGTTGATTCTTAATCTTGTCTCCATCCCGAGTCGTGTTCCTTATTTTGGTAGAAAAACCAACAAGTTTGGAATAATGTTTGTAAAACTTTTCATCTTCTTCTAGTGTCGTGAAAATCATCCCTACCTTTGGGACAAATTTTTCATCCACAACACAACTAGTTTGCATAGTGAACCGAAAAAGTCATTACGATGAAACAATTATATATTACTCAGTGAACGAAATATAATCCATATATATATTCAAATTCAAACTCCTTTCTGCATATCGAACTGAACACATACTCATGGTGAAACAACTCTATAGTACTAAGTGAACGAAACAAAATCTAGTATAAAAAATTAAATTCAAACTCCTTTCTACATATCGAATCGAACAGGTACTCACGGTGAAACAATTGTATAGTACTTAATGAACGAAACATAATCTATTATACAAAATTAAATTCGAAACACCTCTGTCTACAATTTAGATATTATCAATTCAATTCAGATTCAAAAACATCTACGTCTATTGAATTCAATTCAAATAAAATTAACAATTGCATTCCATTCAATTCTATGTGAAATTGAATAATCCAAACTTCATCAGCATGATTCGTTTCAGAAGAATAAACGAAATCATTCTCATTCAACTGATTTGAAGTTGAATCATTCATTGTTTCGATTCAGAAGTGAAGATCAAAGAAGAAGAAGAACGACAGAGCTTATTACGTTGAATTCAATGCAGATCAATAATGAAGAACGCGAGCAAAGAAGAAGAAAAAGAACAATAAATAAAATGCGAACAGAGGAGAACAACGAAGCTTATTACGTTCAAGAAGAAGAAGAAGAACAAAAACGTGAGAAGAGAACAAGGTTTAGGTTGCAGTAGAAGGTTTACGTTATATGAGGCGCGTGTATGACAAACGAGTGATGGAGTGGGGGAGACGCGTATGGAAGAAATTACTTGGATAGTTTGGATGAAGAAAGTTTATGGATGTAGAGTTTTTCTGTAACACAAATATCTAGCCGTTAATTTTTTTGATATTGTAAAGATGGTGTAATAAATAAAAGGGTAATGCTATGATGCTGAAATAATTTTTTTTCCAGCACTTGCTGAAATGAGTTGGACACAATATATAAGAGACGCGTGTTGATGTGACAGGAAAAAGATCAACTGAGCCGAAGTATCAGTGGACAGAATGTTTGTCGAAATATAGGGAGGTAATTATGCCAGGTAGTATATTAATTTGAGGTTTTAATCCTTTATAAGAATTGGATTAATCTTTTTGTTGCTGTTGGGGTTTTTTGTTAGTAGATGCATTGGATTGGTAATGTAAAGAATTGATCCAAGCATGATGATGATGATGATGATGATGATGATGATGATGATGATGATGATGATGATGATGATGATGATGATGATGATGATGATGATGATGAAAAGTCATCAGAATTTATTATTTTTTATTATTATTTAGTTATTAACTCAATTTTTTTAGTTTAGTTATTTTAGTCTAGTAATGCAACAACATATTCTATCACATACTTTTAAACATTGATAACTAATTAATAATTAAAAATAATAATTCTGATAGTCCTCTAACATTTTTGTAACAACAACAACAATAACAACAACAACAATAATAATAATAATAATTGAAGATGTAGTGAGTGTTAAGACTTCGTCTGAAACAAAACTTACCTCCAAGAGTGTCCCAACTTCTTTTTATAAAGTAAGCAAAAAAAAAAAAAAATCTATTATCACTCCTCCTTCAAAAGAATTTGTCTTCCTGTCTCATTTTTTGTTTTATCCATTATTTTTTATGTTATTTTTAATATATAAGTATTTAGTGTCTATACAAAAATTTGATTCTAAATATATATTTTTTGAATTTGTAATATAAATAATAATCTTTATATTTTACTATTTTCATTTTTTATATTCATACAACTATAAATTATTATTATAAACCTTAAATACAAATTTTATTTTAATAATACATTAAAAAATTTTAATGTATGAATTAAAAGAAAAAATTAATTATAATAAATTTTTTATTTTAATTCATACTTATTTATTATGTATGTATTCGATTTACTATACATATCATGTACATAATAAATCGAAATTCGATTTATATAAATCTATTTAGGACGTATATAAAACCAATTTTTATTCAAAAAATCTGTATAATTTTAGTCTCCAATCAATTTATTAATATAAATTATCCTTGTTTTTAAATCCAATATATATATATATATATATATATATATATATATATATATATATTAATTTATTTTCTCACAAATTCACTATTTTTTTAAACTTTTAATGATTCATTAATTACTTTACATTTACTGAGCTCTTCAAATTTTTTTATAAAAAATAAAAGATCAAAATCATCAAATTACAAAATACTAACAAAAATTATTTTTCCTTTTTAAGTCCTGAATATAATTTAACTTTACTTACGATAGCATATTTAATACAAAAAAATTAAAGCATACAAGATAATAATATTTTAATTCATGAATATAATTTAATTCATTATTAACATGAAAAATTAAAATCTAAAAATAAAAAATTTTAATATTAGCATGGACAATAACAATGCATTATTCAAAATTAAATATATCAAGCTTTAATTATTAATATTATTGACGTCACAAATTAAATACTCAACAAAAAATATAAAAATATAATTTTTTTATTAACATGAACTAAATAACATTAAACATCAAAAATAGAATTTTTTTTTTTCTTATCAACGTAAACAAATCTAAACACATTAGACATACGCATCGTTAATATCACATAAAAAATAGAATATTTAAACGACACAAAAAATGATCATCACCAAATATTCTAACAAAAATATTATTATTATTATTATTATTATTATTATTATTATGCTTGGATCAATTCTTTACATTACCAATCCAATGCATCTACTAATAAAAAAGCCTAACAACAACAAAAAAATTTTCTTATAAAGAATTAAAACCTCAAATTAATATACTATATGACATAATTACCTCTTTATATTTCGACAAATAAAGGGAATGCTAGGTGTCTAAAATAAAAGTAGTTTATTTTTTTAAAAAATACTTTTTTTAGGGAAAAAAAATTTAATAGAAACAAGCAGGTATAAGAAGTTTGTTCCATCTCCTATGATATCATTGTCGATGCTAGACTATGTTGTTTCGAACAAGGCTACCAACTAATGCTAATACTATCGTTTCCATAATTACTCCACAACACTCGTTTCCCATTCCCATTACTACACCCTCCTTCCATCATCTCAATTCTCCCTCCAATCTTCTTGAAGCAAGAAAACTCCATGCTCTTCTTCTTGTCCTTGGCTTCTTCCACCCAAACATAGCCCCACATAACAACTCTTTTGCTTCTCAAATCATCAATGCTTATGTTAGCTTCTCTCACATCAAACATGCGTACCTCGTCTTTTCTGAACTGCCCCACAAGATCAATGTTGCTTGGAATGCAATGCTTCGGGCCATGCTTTGTGTTGGTCACTACACACAAGCCATTGAGCTCTATAACTCTATGCTCAACCAAGGGGTGAAACCTGATAACTACACCTACCCAATTGTTCTCAAGGCATGTTCTTCCTTGCGTGCAATTGAATATGGAAGATGGGTTCGAGAGACAATCATATACAATGAGGTGAAGCATAATATAAGGCCTAATGCTTATGTATTGTGTTCTATGATCAATATGTTTGCTAAGTGTGGCAGCTTGGGAGACGCACGTAAGGTGTTTGATGAAATGCTGGAAAAAGACTTGGCTTCTTGGACTGCCATGATATGCGGGGCGGTGTGGAATGGTGAGTTGGTTGAAGCGGTTTTGCTTTTTAGGAGGATGAGATCGGATAGTTTGAAGCCTGATTCGGTGATTGTAGCATCTCTCTTACCGGTATGCAGCAAATTGGAGGATGCCGAATTGGGAATGGCGCTGCAAGGATGTGCTGTGAGGAGTGGCTTTGACAGTGATTTGTATGTTTCCAATGCTCTCATTGACATGTACTGCAAATGTGGTGATCCATTTGAGGCCCGTTTCTTATTCGACAACATGGTTTGTAGGGATAGGGTTTCTTGGAGTACCTTGATTGCAGGGTACTCACAGAATTTCTTATACCGAGAGAGCTATGAACTGCTTCGTAGAATGGTAAATATAGGGCTGAAAGCAAATGAAATTGTTGTCTCAAGTGTTCTTCCTGCATTAGGAAAACTCAGATTGTTGAAACAGGGGAAGGAGATACATAACTATGTTCTTAAAGAAGGGCTTGTATTGGATCCAATAGTGGTAAGCACATTGATTGATATGTACTCTAATTGTGGTTCCATGAAGGAAGCAGAAACAACATTTGAATACATGTCAGATAAGGATATTATGCTGTGGAATACGATGATTGCGGGATATAACTTAGACGGCAATTTTGACTTGGCACTTTCTACCTTCAGAGAAATTTGGGGAACTCAACATAGGCCTAATTCCATTACTTTGGTAAGTGTTCTTCCTGTGTGTACCAAATTGGGAGCTCTTAGGCAGGGACAGGAGATTCATGGTTATGCAACCAAAAGTAATCTAATATTAAAGACTAACGTTGGAAATTCTTTGATAGATATGTATGGCAAATGTGGATTTCTTGATCTTGGAGTAAAGGTCTTCAACCAGATGATGGTAAAGAATGTTGTAACATATAACACCATAATCTCTACTTGTGGAGCTCATGGATTAGGAGGAAAGGGTTTGGCATTTTATGATCAGATGAAGATTGCGGGAATTAGACCGAATAAAGTCACATTTATCGCACTATTATCCGCTTGTAGCCATGCAGGTCTAGTTGAAAAAGCTTGGCAGTTGTATAATTCCATGATTCATGATTATGCTATTGAGCCGGATATGGAGCACTACTCTTGTATGGTGGATCTTCTTGGTAAAACTGGAGACATTGATGGCGCATACAAGTTCATAACAACGTTGCCTGTGACTCCCAATACCAATGTTTTGGGAAGCTTACTTGGCGCTTGTCGAATTCACAACAAAGTAGAGCTGGCCGAGATCCTAGCTGAACATATCTTTCAATTGAATGCTGAAGATCCTGGCCATTATGTGCTTCTTTCAAATTTATATGCGTCTAGGGAACAATGGAAAAACATGTCAAAGGTGAGAAGCATGATTAAGGATAAAGGACTGGAGAAAAAACCAGCAAGTAGTTGGATTCAGATTGGGCACAAAATCCATGTTTTTCATGCTACAAGTAAATTTCATCCAGAGTTTGCAAAGATTGAAGAGATTTTGGATAGTTTAGTTTCGGTGATGAAAGGTGAAGATTGTTTGCCTGAAGAGCCCGAGGATTTATTCCCATGTCGATGATCAACCTCTTGTGTGAAACGAAATTCTTGCATACTACATTCATCCAAAATTTACTATCTAGTTAGGAAGGTTTTTTTTTTTTCCCTTCAAATATAACTCAGATACTTTCTCCGTTTCTCATTGCTGCTGAGTTGGATGAGAGGGGAAGGGGAGAGGAGAGTATTGAAAACGAAGAGATAAACCTAAATAGTCCCCGAGATTGGTCTCTTACGATAAATAATTCTCGAGATTTTAACTGTAGTAGTTACATTTCTTAGATTGACAAAAGTATAGGGAAAGTATGAGGAGCCAATAGAATACTTGTACAATGTGTACAATGGAGGTTTATGGATTATTAGAGATATAATTATTAGTGTTACTTTTTTCCATCAACTGAAACTTTTGAGATGAGTGGTATCATGATATGGTATTAGAGCGCTAGATCTGAAAGATCAAGAGTTAGATCTTTGGTGAACCCCAAAATCAATTTAATCTTTTGGGAAGATGTTTGTTATCCCTAGTACTCGGATGGTTATTCTAAATAGTACGGAATGTTCATTTTGTAACTCAGTCTCCCTAGCGGAATCCAAAAGTATATTATGTTAGTCTCTTAGTCGTTTTTTATCAAGTGACTTATCACACCATAATGGACTATCATGATATACTTTTGTCAATCTAAAAAATGTAGGTAGTGCAATTGGAATGTTGGAAACTATTTTTATACATACAATCAAGCTTAGAGACCACCTTAGAGTTTAACTAAAAAAAAAAAGTAAAGTTTAAAGTTGCAAATTTGTCATAGTCCAAAACTAAAAACAAAAAAAAAAACGTCTTTTTAATTTGTAATTTCAAACATTTACAAACTCGAAAACAAAAATGAATAACCAAACATGATTTCTATAACATTTTGAGAAAACTAAACCAAACAAATCTTAATTATATTTGCTCGCTTTATTAGTGGTGTATCGTAGCAGTTTATATTTGATTTAAAAGTTACATGCAGTACGTATAGGTTTTTCTAGAGAAAAAGAGTTCCCATAAATTGAAGCGGCTAATAAGAACATAAAACCATGGAATGTCTATGACTTATTAAAACAAACATAAATAAGTGTTAAGAACAAGAAATAGATATTCACTATCTAAAGAAATAAACATGAACAGTATTAAAAATAAATAGAATTATACTATTTTCATAATCCATATATATTTATATGACTTATAATGGATGTTTTACTTTTCAATCATGCTACATAAATAAAAAAAAATAAAGTATTATTTTGGTTTTCAACGTTTGAAATAAATTTTAATTTGGTTTCTAATATTTCAAATGATCTATTTATGTCCCAAAAAAATTTAAATAAGTTTAATATTGTCCTACAGTTAAATTTGACCTGAATAATTAAATAACTAAATTCTTTTAATTATGTTCACAAATTCAGATATACTTTCACTCTCAATTATTTTTTTTAATAATTTAATATAGATGGTCTTAGAATTAAATTTTTTTTAAAATTTTGAATAAGTAGTATCAGAGTCATCTATGTTAAATCATCAAAAAATAATAATAATTAAAAAAAAATAGAAAAGGCATTGTCTTTGATCTCTAAATGAAAGGCCTTTGCCTTTATTGGTAACTTGTTTCTTAAAATCAATAAATAGGTTTCCTAAGAAGATAATGACATTAGATTTATATCTTTGATTTATGAAAGGCTAATTGACATTAAATGTAAACCTTTTGATAAGGATTTATATATATTTTTTGTGCTCTCTTTTGCAATACTGTTGTTGTTGTGCATGATATAAATGAAAAAAAATGGTTATTAAAAAAAACCTTTAATTTCCTTCGTGGATTTGATTTTTTTTACAATTTTTTTTTCCGGTGTATATATAAAAGCTTGATTTGTTCTCAAGATTTGTAAAGAATAATTTTAATTAACATATAGATAGGACTTCTTAATTTTGTTGCCTCGTATTATGTGAATAAGGATTTTTATTATTAGAGCAACTTTATATATATTTGTGGGTTTTATTTTTTAACAAATTACTTTCACATGTTTTATATGGATTCAATTATAATGATTAATTTTTATTTTAGTGGATCAAGAATTCTTAGGCATTTGAATTTGTTGCATAGTGACGACTATATTTTTTTAGTCTCTAAAGGTACAATTGGAATTTAATTTTTTTTTTGTAATTTATATTTTTTTATTACATAAAAAAAATTAGTAACAATTTAAATTATTGTACTATCTGTTTTATAAAATTTAGTTTTAAGATAAATTAGTTGAACATTATGCTATTAAAGTAGTTTTTTTCTTTGAAAACTGATTTATTTTAGAACAGTAAGAATATGGTAATATGTAATTCATGCGAATATTGATCAACTCAAAAGAAAATCTATATTTGGCCAAATTACATACACATATTGAAAGCAGCTATATACTTGAGTAACTAATTAAACTTAAATCAATGCTAATTTATGTATATAATAATTGGCCAAAAGAAGTTTATTATTTGGCCAAATAATAAGCATTGAATTTTATTTTATTTTCTATTTAATTATGCAGCCACTAATCAACCCATAGAAATGTTGGTGTTTGACCAATTGATAAAAAATATATGTGGTAATAAATAGGTATAATTCTCATGTTTTAATGTGAACAATGAGTCGATCCAAAGATAGGCTTATTGTTTGACAGAAAATTATTGAGAATATTTAGTAAGTTGCACTAAATGAATTTATGTGTGCGTAGTTTATGCGAGTACAGATCGACCCAAAGAAAGTTCTGTACTTGACTAAATTATATGCGCATTTGTAATAATAAATATGTGATACTTATTTGGTTCCATGTAAACAATAAATTTGTCCAAAAATAGACTTATTGTTTGACAAGTTTTATTATCAATGTTTGACTACTGTATTAAAATACCACTTACAAATTAATATTTATTTTCAAAGACTAAATATTAATGTTGTGCTAGGTATTTGTGATGGACTCACCATTATATGATATGCAGCTTGTGTGAATATATTATTTTACTTTAAAGTTATATCTGTCAATGTTAGTCTATTTTTTAAATAAATTTTTTTTTTGGTAATTAAATTAAAATTTCTGTCATTGATAACTTATATTTCATCAAATTATTATCTCATATAGCCTTTTAAGATAAATGTGGTTGATGATTTATATTAGTTCAGTGGGAGTAAGTATATTTTTACTATTTTTGAATGTCAACGGTATGCAGAATTGTAAATAATGTTATATACTCAACTCTAAGAGAGACAACAATAGTCTCATTAGATGCCTCAAGAAAGTTATAAAGTTCAAAAGTGCATAAGGTTTATTATGTTTCAGTAGTAGTCTGATAGATAATAAATTTGTACACTTATAGTTATTGTATACATTATTTATAAAATTCGAGAAATTAATAAATAATTAGTCAATAAATTAATTATTATTTTAAAAAATAAAAACTTAAATTTTATGGTTTAATGAGATACATCTAATTAAAATAAAAATTTTTACACTAATTTTAAAGAATTTGGTCCAAAATTAGACTAAACGGACCGAACTGAACAAATTGGACCCGTATCGGGCCCAAACCCAACCCAAACTCCACTTAATCATATGAGCACCTCAATTGATGTTTCACGCTGCACAAAGAAACGAAAGGAGGAAGAAGAACTTCCAACTCTAACACCACAATCAATTCCACATAACTTCTCGTTCCGAGCTCCGATCACTGCATCATTTTCGGCCACGCGTCCGTAGTGACGAGCTCTACAAAATCCAATACATTATGATGTAAGAAAATCACATTTTCATTTTCTATTTTCTCTTCTCCAATTTGAAAATTTCATGGTTTTGGGAGTTGAGATTTTTGGTTAATTGGATGTTTTAGGATCAAATTGACTTGAGGAATTAGTGGGCTTTTATTTAATTGGGGCACATACAAGGTAAGGATCATCAACCCTAGTCAATCCTTTGTTTATATGTGTTTGGGTGTTGAAATTGGTATATGGATGTGGCAATGTGATTTAGGTAGAGTACATATGTAAATTGGAGCATAGTTGTGAATATTGGATGCTTGGTGGAGCTTTGGGCGCTATCATCTTCGAGGTTGAGAATCCTTGGGGCTGAGTTTTGTGCTTATTGGTGGTGTCTTTGGGTTATACGAGAAAATCGGTCAATGTATGATTTTGGTTTCTCGTATATAATATATAATTTCTTGTGAAAACTTAGGCTAGACGACCTAAGATAAATTGAATTATGACTTTTGGAGCTTGATTGATAGTTTTAGTTGACAATGTTTGTTGAGTTGATAAGACATGATAGATTTAATGGTTTTATGATATGAATGTGGTTGATGTGGTGAAACGATTGATGAATGATGATTTTTGATGGTGATAAATAAAAATATTGAATGTGGATATATGAATGTTAATAATTGTGTTGGTATGATCGAACATGTTGGAATGATATGTATTCAAAAATGAGGTATGATTGGTGGTGGTAAAGTGTGGAGCTGTGTTTTGGTATGTTTTGGTGCAGGGTATTGTTGTGTCAATATGATTATGAGTTATGTTTTTATGAAAATGGAGGTTCAAGGATTTTGTGAAAAATCTGATTTTTGGTCAAACTTTGTCAAACTATAATTCGGCTTCCGAATCTCCAATCTTTTTCAAACTTATCTCATATCAAAATTAAGACCGTGAAGTTTATGCCGTTCGAAGAACGGATGAAAAATATTTTAAAACGAGAAAGTTATGCGCGTCGGAAGTTCGGTGTGCAAAACTGAAATTCTGTAGCACTTAGCATTTTTACCCTTTCTGCAGAACTTGCGTACGCGACCACCTGCACGCGACGCGACCAACCCTTTTGGGTATGGCATTTCGCGTACGCGAGCAAGGTGCATGCATACGCGAGCAGTGATTTTGAGGGATTGCGTACGCGACTACCTGCACGCGACGCGACCAACCCTTTCGAGTTTGGCATCTTGCATACGCGAGCAAGGCAAAATGAACCCCCGCGTATGCGAGATCGTCCACGTGTACGCGACGCCCCTGTTTTTCAGCAAGGTGAATTTTTATATTCTAAAACCTAATTTTAAACATCTAAATTTCTATTTTTACTCTTTTATCCCCTAAATCATAGTTGTATGTTTAGTGATGAGGTGAAGTTAGGAAAGGAGGTACTTGAGTTGATAAGATGACGAAAGTAATGGGTGAGGCCATTAAGAAAATAAGGCAATATTGAGAATAATGAAATATGATTGATTGTTAAATGATTACGATTTATTGAGGAGGTGCGGTAATGTTGCGAGTATGCCTGAGATGCATATATGAGCTAATAAATGAATAAATGATGAAACATAATTATGATTGAATAAAGTTTGAGACATTCGTTGACCTCCTGTACGTAAGATATGACCAGACACTTTAACTTCCCAGGTCCCCCCATGAGCATGCATATATATATTATTGAGCTTGGGGTGTTGTTTCTCCCATGTCAGCTTGGGATCCTTCCCATGGATATTATTGAGCTTGGGGTGTTGTTTCCCCCATGTGAGCTTGGGATTCTTCCCATGGATAAATTTTGAGCTTAGGAATGCGTGTACATAAGAACTATCCACAGTTAGCTACCAGGACATGTCGGGCTAGCTATGTAACCGACAATTGATATCAACAGCTATAGGATAGGCATACATCATATGCATATACTTGTTTTGTTTGATTGTGCATTAATTGGGCTTGCTTTTGTGAATTACCATGTTTAATTGCCATATTTGCTATCTACAGTACTTGTATTCTACCTGTGTTTGTCATTGTCTACTTGTTTGTCTGTGTGGTTTAATCGGTGTTGGAGGATTGGAGGAAAGGCAGAGGATTTGAGGGTTTTAGTACAATTTTGATTAAGTTTAGAATCTTAGAGGACCACCTGGTTTATGATTTCTATTTTAGTTCTTTAAGTTTTATAATCTGAGTGTCGGAATTCTAGGATTGCCTCTGGCTTTTCTGGGACTTTATATCTTATGTATGCGGCACATTTACCATGCTTAGAACCCCCGGTTCTCATTCCATACAGGTATTTGTATTTTTCAGATGCAGGTCAAGAGGCACCTCGCTAGGTGTCTGGAGTTCTCTACAATGAAATGGACTTTTTGAAATTTTAATTTTTGTTCTATTTTGTTATATCTATATGCATAGACTCTCCTTATGTATATATATTTTACCTTTGCACCTCATAGAGGTTTATGAAAAACTAGGGTTACTTCTATGTATTTTTTGTTATGAATTTCTATATGTATGTATATATATACTCTTCGGCCAGCCTTAGCTTCACAGGCTGAGTTAGGAACTTGGTTATTTTGTACCCTTGACCTTCTATTCTCACTTTCTATATATGTATGTTTATGTACTTTAACTTTCTTCGTATGCAAGTAACCGTATTTCCCAAGGGTTGCACTTTTAATTTTGCGATTTTCCTTTTACTATCCTTCAAGGCTCCTTGTATATTACTTCCTTTCAACTACCATATGTATATATATTTTATTTTAGAGGTCGTAATACCACACCACCTCTATTTTACAACTAAAGCGTAAAGCTCTGTGTGTGATAAGGTGTTACATTATTGGCATCTTTGGCAAATATTTGAGTGAGTTAAGAATGAATCACTAAATAGTAGATAAACAAATTTTATTATAGTAAAACATTACATATTCACACATATGAAGTCAGAAACTACAGTTAAAAATCATTTAGTATTCAGGTTCTGATTTTATTGAATGTCTAGGTAATTTGATCCACTACAGGTATATTCATATATTCATTGGAAGAATTTTTTGGAAAGGTATTGAGAAAACACTTATTACTCTTTCTACTAGAGTTCTTGAATATAAAACACCTTTAAAAGAGGCATCTATTTTAGTGACTACAAATACTTGTCACAAATTATGAAAATAAAATTGAAAGGCCACTTGAGTTATTTTGTGATAATGTTAGTAATTTAATATTTTAAATTTTTTGTTAAACAAAAAAGTTTAGAGTGTTTAAGAGTTTTGTGAACAAGTTAGCACAAACTCCACAAATGAATGCATATTTGATTAATAAAAAACAAACACCCAAAATCTTTTATGTGAAAACTATTTATATGGATATCATATATTTTATGATATATTGTTTTAGTGGAAATGTGCATTTAGATGCTCATATAGTTTAGACAAATTTACGAAAATAGATATTGTTCATACCCTGGCCCAACGCTAAGGCCCAGGTCCAAGCGGAAGGCTCAACCCAAAGGATTGAGCCTCACCCTACACCGACCTTCCCTGGAAGAAGTCGGTTCCCGCCACGACTTGCTCTAAAAGAAGTCGGGGACGAAGATTAGCTGGTAGATAATCACTCATTCAAATGAGTAACTACCCCTAAAATCTCTCAACCCACTTCCAGGAGCCATATCTCAACTTCCCTAAGATAAAGGGACGGTTATCCACCTTAAAAGGTGGAACTACTTCAACGGTGGTTATTGGTTCACCACTATAAATACACTGACACCCCTCAGGTATCTCGAAGTCCTAATACTCTCTAAACCTGCTTACACCCTTGCTGACTTAGGCATCGGAGTGTCTTTGCAGGTACCACCCCCTATTCACTTATACTCACAAGTCGGACGGAGGCCTCAAAGACGCGAACCCGCTCGAAGGCTTCCCTCCTCAGACGATTGGACTAGCCTAACGAGTCCAGCCCATCAATCTCTGGTTACCCATCGTAACATTGGCGCCGTTGCCGGGGACCCAAGAGATCAACCAGTGATGGCGGACAATTCACCAGAAGATGGTCATATAGTGTCTAATTCCGAACAAGAAAACCTAGATACCGGAAACAACGACGCGGACCTAACCCTTCACCAGGGAGCCAACGACCAACATAGAGAAGGCACCTCTGGGTTAAAAAACCCAAAGGTAAACTCCTTGAAGGGACGAGAATCAGGAAAGGAAGGGCCACCCCATGCAGCTGAGCTAATGGGGTTGGTCCATGGCCACCAAGGTCGTTTGGAACAGTTGGAATAGGAATTAGAGCGACAACGAGAGGCAGAGCGAAATCTCAGGGAAGAGATAGAGCGACGAAAGGAGTTAGAAGAAAAACTCTTAAAGCTAGAATCTTCCCTTAGAAGTCGGAACTCCCGTGGCGACCAAGAAGAGTCGCCCCTGGGAGGAGAAGATCCATTCAGTGAAGACATAATGAGGGCAAAAGTTCCAAGACACTTCAAAAGCCCTGATATGAACCTCTATGACGGAACCACGGACCCGAAGCATCATTTAAGCAATTTCAAAAGTCGGATGTATCTGGCTGATGCTTTTGATGCAACTCGCTGCAAAGCTTTCCCGACCACCCTATCAAAAGCGGCGATGAAGTGGTTCGATAGTCTCCCTCCAAGGTCGGTTACCAGCTTTGAGGACCTCTCGAGAAAATTCTTAATGAGGTTCTCCATCCAGAAGGATAAAGTAAAGCACGCACCGAGTCTCCTGGGAATAAAGTAGGAGATCGGAGAACCTTTACGGGACTATATGGAAAGGTTCAACAAAGCGTGCTTGGAGATTCAAGACCTGCCCACTGAGGCAGTCATCATGGGGCTAGTAAATGGACTTAGAGAAGGTCCCTTCTCGCAGTCCATATAAAAAAGGCACCCCACCTCCTTGAGTGATGTACAAGAAAGAGCAGAAAAGTACATCAACATGGAGGAGAATGCCAGACTACGAGAGCCGAGTTGGCGACCTGGACACCCCCACTCGATAAAAGAGAAAGAAAGAGAGCCCAACAAAAAATAAGAGCTCGGTCTCGACAGACCGAAGAGATATCACTCTTATACTCCTCTAAAAGTTTTCATAGTGGATGTATACAGAGAAATCTGCAATACTGAAAGACTGTCGCCTCCCAGGCCCATTAAAAATAAAAAGGGAGGAAGTCGCAGCGATTACTGTGAGTACCATAAGATGTATGGCCACTCAACAAATAATTGCTACGACCTCAAAAATGTGATAGAAAAGCTGGCTAGAGAAGGCCGACTTGATAGATATCTCATGGAAAGGTCGGACAATCATGGGAAAAGAAAGCGAGATGATGGGGACAGAAGAGACCCACCACTACAAACCCCAGAGAGACACATACATATGATCTCGGGAGGATTTACGGGAGGAGGACTCACCAAGTCATCTCGCAAGAGACACCTCAAGCGAGTCTACCAGGTCAGGAGCGAATCACCCGACCTCCCTACTATCTCATTTACAAAGGAGGATGGACAAGGAGTAATCCCTGGACACGATGATCCAGTGGTGATAACCATGATCCTAGCCAATGCCCATCTCCACAGAACTCTAGTAGACCAAGGGAGTTCAGCAGACATCCTTTTCAAGCCCGCGTTCGACAAACTAGGGTTGGATGAAAAGGAGTTAAGAGCCTACCCTGATACCTTGTACGGACTAGGCGACACGCCAATAAAACCACTAGGATTTCTACCCCTCCACACAACCTTCGGAAAGGGGGAAAATCCAAAACTCTGAGCATAGACTTTATAGTCATCGACGTGGGGTCAGCATATAATGCCTTAATTGGCAGAGCTACCCTAAATCGACTCGGAGCAGTGGTGTCTACCCCTCATCTTTGCATGAAATTCCCGAAATTTGCGGGGATAGCAATGGTACGGAAAGATAAAAAATTGGCAAGAAAATGCTACAATGAAAGCATGAACCTGAGAGGAAAAGGCAAGGAAGTCCACACCATAGAGCTTGGCGGCGCGAGAGCCAAAGAAGAGCTGCGACCGCAACCAGGAGGAAAAACTGAAGAAGTACAGGTCGGCAAAGAGGAAGGAAAAAATACCAACATAGGAGCCATGAAGAAAACCTAAAGCAAAGGTTGACAAAGCTCTTAAAAGATAATTCTGACCTCTTTGCCTGGAAAGCTTCCGACATGCCTGAGATAGACCCCGAGCTCATGTCCCATAGGCTCTCGGTATATCTGGGGTCACGACCTGTACAACAGCGAAGGCGTAAGCTGGACCCAGAACGAGCTCAAGTGGTGGAGGAGCAGGTACAAGCTCTCTTGGAAGCTGACTTCATCAGAGAAGTCAAAAATCCAACATGGCTAGCAAACGTAGTGCTAGTCAAGAAGCAAAACGGCAAGTGGAGGATGTGCGTCAACTATACCGACTTGAACAAGGCATGTCCCAAGGACCCATACCCACTTCCAAACATTGATACTCTAGTGGATTCTAGCTCGGGATATCAATACTTGTCGTTTATGGATGCCTACTCGGGATACAACCAGATCCCGATGTACAAGTCAGATCAAGAAAAAACATCATTCATCACGCCCAGAGCAAACTACTGTTACGTGGCCATGCCATTTGGATTAAAAAATGCCGGGGCCACATATCAAAGATTGATGAATAAGGTGTTCGCTCCCCACCTCGGGAACTTAATGGAGGTCTACATAGACGACATGCTGGTAAAAACCAAGGAAGAAACCGACCCCCTGACAGACCTCTCGCAAGTCTTTAACACCATAAGGTTACATGGGATTCCGCAAAGTGTACCTTCACGGTGGAGGCCAAAAAATTCCTGGGGTTTATGCTGATGCAAAGGGGGATTGAAGCAAATCCCAATAAATGCAAAGCCATCCTGGAAATGAAAAGCCCGACTTGCTTAAGAGAGGTTCAACAATTGAATGGTCGACTTGCAGCCCTCTCCAGGTTTTTGGCAGGATTAGCATTAAGATCCCTTCCACTGTTCTCGCTACTAAGAAAGGGATATCAGTTTGACTGGACTCCAGAATGTGAAGAAGCATTCCAGGAGTTCAAAAGGTTCTTGATCCAACCTCCAATCCTGACCCGACCTCTAGTTGGGGAATAGCTCGTTCTATACTTGTCTGTAGCAGACAAAGCTGTAGCATCAGCCCTGATACGAGAAGATAAGGTCGGGCAGCATCCAGTGTACTTCACCAGCAAAGTTCTACAAGGCCCTGAACTAAGGTACCACAAACTAGAGAAGTTTACTTACTCCTTAGTAATAGCCTCACGGAGGTTACGACCTTACTTCCAAGCCCACACAATAAGAGTCCGAACGAACCAACCTATAAAGCAAATCCTCCAAAAGACGGATGTTGTGTGGAGAATGGTTCAGTGGGCGATCGAGCTCTCTGAGTTCGATTTGAAGTACGAAACCCGGACGGCAATTAAAGCCTAATGCCTCACCGACTTCATAGCAGAGTACGCGGGAGACCAAGAGAAAAATCCAACTACATGGGAACTATACGTAGATGGATCCTCAAACAAGACAGGAAGCGGTGCAGGCATAATACTGTTTAATGAAAGGGGAACACAAATAGAGGTTTTCCTCAAATTTGAATTCCCAGCTTCTAATAATCAGGCAGAATATGAAGCCCTGATTGCAGGTTTGAAGCTGGCAGAAGAGGTCGGTGCGACAAAAAGTGATGATATTCAGTGACTCTCAAGTGGTGACCTCCCAGATAAATAGAGAGTATCAGGCCAAAGACCCAAATATGAAGAGATACTTGGAAAAAACTCTGGAGCACCTCGGGCGCTTTGCAGAAACCGAGATCAAGCATATAACTCGGAATCTTAATAGCAGAGTAGACGCCCTCTCCAAGTTAGAAAGTACCAAACCAGGGGGAATAATAGAAGCTTGATCCAAGAAACTCTCCAAGAACCATCTGTGGTGAAAACAGAGGACAAACAAGATGTCCTTGAAGTAACCGGGCTAAACCTCGGATGGATGAATCCCCTGGTCGAATACTTAAAATTCGACATCCTCCCCAAAGAGGAAAAAGAGGCCAAGAAAATCTGGAGGGAAGCACAATACTACACTCTGGTAAAAAATATCCTTTATAAAAGAGGAATATCAACACCATTGCTGAAATGCGTACCGATCTCAAAGACCACTGAAGCACTAGATGAGGTTCATAATGGGATCTGCGGAAACCACCTCGGGGCCAAGTCACTAGCCAGAAAAGTAATCCGAGCCGGGTTCTACTGGCCGACCTTTGGTGCACGAATTGTAAATCGCACTTTTTACAACTCGTACCACTAACCAGCAAGTGCACTGGGTCGTCCAAGTAATACCTTACGTGAGTAAGGTCGATCCCACGGAGATTGTTGGCTTGAAGCAATCTATGGTTACCTTGTAACTCTTAGTCAGGAAAACAATAAAACAATTCACTTATCAAATTTAATTGCAAGGAATAAAAGGGCATGAAATAAATACTTGTTACTCAATAATGGAGAATATGTTGGGGTTTTGGAGATGCTTTGTCTATTTCAGTTTTTCTCTTGTACTCCTCTTCACACACGCAAGGCTCCTTCCATGGCAAGCTGTAAGTAAGGTGTCACCGTTGTCAATGGCTACTTCCCGTCCTCTCAGTGAAAATGGTCCAAATGCTCTGTCACAGCACGACTAATCATCTGTTGGTTCTCGATCATGTCGGAATAGAATCCCTTGATTCTTTTGCGTCTGTCACTATGCCCAACAATCGCGAGTTTGAAGCTTGTCACAGCCATTCAATCCTTGAATCCTAATCGGAATACCACAGACAAGGTTTAGACTTTCCGGATTCTCATGAATGCCGCCATCAATTCTAGCTTATACCACGAAGATTCTGATTAAGAAATCTAAGAGATACTCATTCAATCTGATGTAGAACGTAGGTGGTTGTCAGGCACACGTTCATGGATTGAGGAAGGTGATGAGTGTCACGGATCATCACCTTCTTCATAGTGAAGCGCGAATGAACATCTTAGATAGGAACAAGCGTGTTTGAATGGAAAACAGAGATAATTGCATTAATTCATCAAGACGCTGCAGAGCTCCTCACCCCCCAACAATGGAGTTTAGAGACTCATGCCGTCAAAGAGTACAAAGTTCAGATCTAAAAATGTCATGAGATACAAAATAAATCTCTAAAAGTTGTTTAAATACTAAACTAGTAACCTAGGTTTACAGAAAATGAGTAAACTATGATAGATAGTGCAGAAATCCACTTCTGGGGCCCACTTGGTGTGTGATGGGGCTGAGACTAAAGCTTCTCACGTGCCTGGGCTGTTTTGGGCATTCAACGCCAGGTTGTAACCTGTTTCTGGCGTTGAACTCCAACTTGTAACTTGTTTCTGGCGCTGGACGCCAGACTGCAACATGGAACTGGCGTTGAACGCCAGTTTACGTCATCTATCCTTGAGCAAAGTATGGACTATTATATATTGCTGGAAAGCCCTGGATGTCTACTTTTTAACGCAATTGAGAGCGCGCCATTTGGAGTTCTGTAGCTCCAGAAAATTCACTTTTAGTGCAGGGAGGTCAGAATCCAACAGCATCAGTAGTCCTTTTTCAACCTGAATCAGATTTTTGCTCAGCTCCCTCAATTTCAGCCAGAAAATACCTGAAATCACAGAAAAACACACAAACTCATAGTAAAGTCCAGAAATGTGATTTTTAATTAAAAACTAATAAAAATATACTAAAAACCAACTAAATCATACTAAAAATTAAGTAAAAACAATGCCAAAAAGCGTATAAATTATCCGCTCATCACAACACCAAACTTAAATTGTTGCTTGTCCCCAAGCAACTAAAAACAAAGTAGGATAAAAATAAGAGAATATACAATGAATTCCAAAAACATCTATGAAGATCAGTGTTAATTAGATGAGTGGGGCAATTAGCTTTTTGCTTCTGAACAGTTTTGGCATCTCACTTTATCCTTTGAAGTTCAGAATGATTGGCATCTATAGGAACTCAGAATTTAGATAGTGTTATTGATTCTCCTAGTTCAGTCTGTTGATTCTTGAACACAGCTACTTTATGAGTCTTGGCCGTGGCCCTAAGCACTCTGTTTTCCAGTATTACCACCGGATACATACATGCCACAGACACATAACTGGGTGAACCTTTTCAGATTGTGACTCAGCTTTGCTAGAGTCCCCAATTAGAGGTGTCCAGGGTTCTTAAGCACACTCTTCTTTTGCTTTGGACCTTGACTTTAACCGCTCAGTCTCAAGTTTTTACTTGACACCTTCACGCCACAAGCACATGGTTAGGGACAGCTTGGTTTAGCCGCTTAGGCCAGGATTTTATTCCTTTAGGCCCTCCTATCCACTGATGCTCAAAGCCTTGGGATCCTTTTTATTTACCCTTGCCTTTTGGTTTTAAGGGCTACTGGCTTTTTGCTCTTGCCTTTTGGTTTTAAGAGCTTTTGGCTTTTTCTGCTTGCTTTTTCTTTTTTTTTTCTATTTTTTTCGCTATTTTTTTCTGCAAGCTTTGTTCTTCACTGCTTTTTCTTGCTTCAAGAATCATTTTTATGATTTTTCAGATTATCAAATAACATTTCTCCTTTTTCATCATTCTTTCAAGAGCCAACAATTTTAACATTCATAAACAACAAATTCAAAAGACATATGCACTGTTCAAGCATTCATTCAGAAAACAAAAAGTATTGCCACCACATCAAAATAATTAAACTGTTTTAAAATTCGAAATTCATGTACTTCTTTTTCTTTTTCAGAAAACAATTTTCATTTAAGAGAGGTGATGGATTCATAGGACATTCATATCTTTAAGACATAGACACTTAGGTACTAGTGATCATATAGTAAAGACACAAACATAATTAAACATGAAGCATAGTAAACGAAAAACAGGAAAATAAGAACAAGGAGATTAAGGAATGGGTCCACCTTAATGAGGGTGGCGTCTTCCTCTTCTTGAAGAACCAATGGTGCTCTTGAGCTCCTCTATGTCTCTTCCTTGCCTTTGTTGCTCTTTCCTCATAGCTCTTTGATCTGCAGTCAATTGCTCTACCACTGAATTATGGAAAAACAAAAGCAATGCTTTTACCACACCAAACTTAGAAGGTTTGCTCATCCTCGAGCAAAAGAAGAAAGAAGTGGAGAAGATGGAGGAGATGGAAGTGTGTGAATGGGTGGGTTTGGGAGGGGAATGGTTTGAATTTGAATAGTGAGGTAGGTGGGGATCCTGTGGGGTTCATAGATCCAGTGGGGTCAAGGATTTAGCATCCCTGCTCCAATTAGGCGTACAAAATGCCCTTACTGTGTAATCCTGGCGTTTAATGCCAGACTGATGCTTGTTTCTGGCGTTAAACGCCAGCTTGGTGCTTGTTTCTGGCGTTAAACGCCAGACAGATGCTTGTTTCTGGCGTTTAAACGCCAGAATGATCTTCCTCCAGGGTGTGCTATTTTTCATGCTGTTTTTCGTTCTGTTTTTTATTTTCCATTTGTTTTTGTGACTTCACATGATCATCAACCTAAAGAAAACATAAAATAGCCATGGAAAATAAATAGATATAATTAAATAACATTGGGTTGCCTCCCAACAAGCGCTTCTTTTAATGTCAATAGCTTGACAGTGAGCTCTCATGGAGCCTCACAGATAATCAGAGCAAGGTTGGGACCTCCCAACACCAAACTTAGAGTTTGGTTGTGGCCTCCCAACACAAAACTTAGAGTTTGATTGTGGGGGCTTTGGTTGACTCTGCAGTGAGAGAAGCTTTTCATGCTTCCTCTCCATGGTTACAGAAGGAGAACCTTGTGTCTTATAGTTTGCAATGTCTGCAAACCACAGAGCTTCCTGAATAGAAAACAATTGCTCATCCGGAAAGGTTTCAGAGATCTCAGTAGGAGGGAGGGATGCTCCTGCTACTGGTTCTATCCGGGACAGGTGATCAGCTACTTGATTCTCTGTTCCTTTTCTGTCTCTTATTTCTATATCAAACTCTTGCAGAAGCAACACCCATCTTATGAGCCTGGGCTTTGAATCCTGCTTTGTGAGTAGATATTTAAGAACAGCATGGTCAGTGTACACAATCACTTTTGATCCTACTAAGTAGGATCTAAACTTGTCAATGGCATAAACCACTGCAAGTAATTCCTTTTCTGTGGTTGTGTAATTTTTTTGGGCATCATTTAAAACACTGCTAGCATAATAAATGACATGCAGAAGCTTGTTATGCCTCTGTCCCAATACTGCACCAATGGTATGGTCACTGGCATCACACATTAGTTCGAAGGGTAATGTCCAGTCTGGTGCAGAAATAACTGGTGCTGTGACCAGCTTAGCTTTTAGGGTCTCAAACGCCTGCAGACACTTTGTGTCAAACACAAATGGCGTGTCAGTAGCTAGCAGATTGCTCAGAGGTTTTGCAATTTTTGAAAAATCCTTTATAAACCTCCTATAGAATCCTGCATGCCCCAGAAAGCTTCTGATTGCCTTAACATTGGCAGGTGGTGGTAATTTTTCAATTACTTCAACTTTAGCTTGATCCACCTCTATTCCCTTGTTTGAAATTTTATGCCCAAGGACAATCCCTTCAGTCACCATAAAGTGACATTTTTCCCAGTTTAAAACTAGGTTGGTCTCTTGGCATCTTTTCAGAACAAGTGCTAAATGGTTAAGGCAGGAGCTGAATGAGTCTCCAAATACTGAAAAGTCATCCATGAAGACTTCTAGAAACTTCTCTACCATATCAGAGAAGATAGAGAGCATGCACCTCTGAAAGGTTGCAGGTGCATTACACAGACCAAAAGGCATCCTTCTGTAGGCAAACACTCCAGAAGAACATGTGAATGCTGTTTTCTCTTGGTCCTGAGGATTGACGTTAGGTTTTCTACCAGTAAAGAAATTCATAGAAACGGTTGCGTTGTAGATATAGTCTCTAAACCGACAAAAATCCCTTCGTACAAACGTTTTGGTTGTCACAAGTAACAAACCCCTTAAAATTGATAACCGAGTATTTAAACCTCGGGTCGTCTTCTCAAGGAATTGCAGGGAGGTGTTCTTATTATTAGTTATGAGTTTTGTAAATTGGGGTTTTGGAAGTAAGGTGGGAATATGTTATATGACAAGTTCTATTAATGTATAAGATAAGAAGCAACAATAGTAAATGGCAGAGGAAATAAAATAATAATAATAAAAATAAACTCTTGGCAAGGTATTAGAAATTGGAGGTCCAGATTAATTATCCTTATCAATAGTAATGAAAGTTGAATCTCAATTCCACTTAGTTAACCTTTACCAAAGTAAAGGAAGGTCAAGGGACAAATTGGTTTGATCTTCGAATCCTATTTATTTTCTAAGAAAAGTTTGGGATTATTGAAGTTCAAACCAATTGGCAAGATAACAATTATGCTATTGAGTTGGATAACTCCTGAGTTACTGATTCCTTAACCAAGACCAAAAGAGGAAAAGTAAATTTGCTGGAATAAAAATGCCTTCAGATGGGAAGTAACAGTAACATAAGAAAGAAATCTTGAATCTGAAATACCTCGAATTATAATAAATATAACATCCAAATCTTAATCATGAAAAGTTCATAAGCCAATTTGGCAACATAAATCAAATGCAAATAAAAGTATCAAAATAAAAGAGAAACATAAATTAAAGGAACATTGAACCTGGGATTTAGAGGCACTCCTAAAACTAAGAGAAATCCTAAATCCTAATCCTAAGAGAGAGGAGAGAACCTCTCTCTCAAAAAAACTACATCTACTCCTAAAATTGTGAATCTGAGAGCCTCTTATAAATAGATGAAGTCCCCCACTTTATAGCCTCTAATCTGTGTTTTCTGGGCCGCAAACTGGGTCAGAAACAGTCCAGAATTCGCTGGTTTCGAATTTTGCCACGCTGGATTTCCATCACTGCGACGCGGCCGCATGGATCACGCGGTCGCGTCACCTAGCGTCAGGGGAACTATAACATATTATATATCAAATCGAAGCCCTGGACGTTAGCTTTCCAACGCAACTAGAACCGTGTCATTTGGACCTCTATAGCTAAAGTTATAGCCGTTTGAGTGCAGAGAAGTCAGGCTGGACAGCTTAGCAATTTCTCCAACTTCTTGCATTCCTTCCACTTTTGCATGCTTTCTTCCCATCCTCCAAGCCATTCCTGCCTTATAATATCTGAAAACACTTAACACACATATCAAGGCATCTAATGGTAATAAGAGATGATTAATAATAAGCAAATATAAGATCAAAGAAGCATGTTTTCAATCAAAGCACATAATTAGGAAGGTAAATGTAAAGCCATGCAAATAGTATGAATAAGTGGGAAAGAGTAGATAAAAACCACTCAATTGAGCACAAGATAAACCATAAAATAGTGGTTTATCAACCTCCCCACACTTAAACACTAGCATGTCCTCATGCTAAGCTCAAGAGAAGCTATAAAGATGAAGAGGAATGGTATGAAATGCAACCTATGAATGTAACTACATGCTAAATGCTTTGACTTACTTGGTTAAGAGTAAATAAGTTCTCCAAGATAAATACAAACCAATTTCCACTAATTTAAATCATACAATAAAAAGCAAGTGAACTTGTAAGAAGACAGCTCATGAAAGCAGGGAACATAGAATTTAAGCGTTGAACCCTCACTAGAAGTATATATCACTCTAATCTCTCAAGTGTATAGGGTTATTCACTCTACTCTTCTCTAGTCATGCTTTCTAAACCTTGTTCTTCATCTAACCAATCAACAAAAATTTAATGTACCAATGCAAACATCATGAGGTCTTTTCAAGGTTGTAATGGGGCTAAGGTAAGGGTGAGGGTATATATATATAAGGCTAAGTGAGCTAACAAAGTGAATCCTTAATTAGTCTAAGATCTCACCTAACATATACATACTTTATATAATTTAAAAATACTTTACCTAGCTACCCATAATTCCCACTTTTATATGATTCCCATACTCATGTACCAAATTTTTCTTTTTAATTTATCACATGTGCATTGATTTTTTATTAACTTAACATTGGGGTAATTTTGTCCCCTTATTTATTTATTTATAATATATATATTTTTTTTCTTTTTCTCTTTTTATTTTTTTTTTGTAGAGAAATAAACATCAATGCACATGGATTTTCTATTATTTTTCTATTTTGGTTTTTCATGAGTAGGTTCCAAATTCCTACTATTCAAATAAATTAGAAACATGTTACATTCCCTTATCAACCCATGTTCCCACAATTTCTCCACACTTATTTGCAACACAATCTCTATCTTAAGCTAACCAAAGATTCAATTGGAATGATTAATTTGTTTTTCGCTTAAGGCTAGTGATGTGGTTATAGAACAGAAGGGGATTAAAAGCTCAAGGGGCTAACAAAGGTGATTTAAAGGGTATGCTTATTTGGGATAAGTGAGCTAATAACAAATAATGGCCTCAATCATATGCAAGCATGTAAATATACTAAATAATGGACATATAGAATGGAACAAAACATAGATTGCAGTTATAGAGAAGAAAACACACAAGAATAAAAATTTATGGTTAAATAATGTAACCATATAAAATAAGCTCAAATCTCACAGGTTGTGTGTTCTTTAGCTCAAAAACCATGTTCCAAATACAACTTCAAACAAGTTTTAACATAAATTTTTTTGGTTTTAAATTAGTGAAAATTTTCAAAAAATAGGATCTTAAGAAGAAACTTATTATTTTAACCAAGCAGTAACTAAATGTAAAAATCAAATAAACATGCAATTAAATATGCAAATGCAACAATTAACAAAGAAAATAGAATATTGGTGTTTGAGACAGGAAAGTACTAACCCATGGAGATCGGTATCGACCTCCCCACACTTAAAGATTGCACCGTCCTCGGTGCATGCTGAGATTTGCAGGTGGATGTGTTGTTTCGACTGTTGCTTTTCTCTAAGGATTGTGCAGATGCACTTGTCTGTCTCTCCATGTAAAATGTCTTCCGCTTCCCTTCTGGGTGGCCATCCTGAAAGAAAAAGGGAAGAAGAGTAACCCAGAAATAGAGATAAGAAAATAAAAGAAGTATGGGTTAATGCCAAATGATAAGGGTCTCAATTACATGGTAGCTACAACATGCAAGTGAGAAAACAATAGAAGTACATGGCAGATCAAGAGTGCAAAAATTTGCAACATAGGGAAGAGAGTGGGGAAGGAGAGATAATATAAATTCATGTCAATGCAAAAGTAATACAGATATAAAAGATTGGCATTGATTTGAATAATATTACTCAATCAGAATTAAACAAGTCATGAAGCACCCAAAATAATTCAAGAGAAAATTGCAACAGTGAAATAAGAAAATTTTAACACCAAGAGAAAAATAATTAATTTTAGAAAAGAAAATAAAAATATGCACAAAATTAAGATGCAATGAATGAAATATGCAAATAAAATAGAATGGAGGTGAAGGAAAATAAGAAAGGAAGAAGAAAGAAATAAGAAAAGATAAGAAAAATAAGGATTAGAGAAGAAGAGATAAGAAAATTGGCTGATCTGGATATGTTGTGCGGCGCAGGCGACGCGGTCGCATGGGTGACGCGGTCGCGTGGTGCGCGATAAGGTTGGGTGACGCGGACGCGTGGGGCACGCGATCGCGTGACTTGATTTGTGCTAGTAGTGCAAGTGCAGCCTCGCGGCCGCACAACTCTCTGTTCAAAACTCTTTTTGCCAAAATTCTGGGTGACGCGATCGCGTGGGGCATGCGATCGCGTGAGTGGCCTTATCTTCAATATGACGCGGACGCGTGGGGCACGCGTTCGCATGGGAGGCTTGGGCTTCCAGCACGAGTCCAGCCCAACTCCAGCTCCACTTTCGGCCATGCACCCGGTTGACGTCGATTTTCAGGTGACGCGGCCGCGTGGGTGACGCGGTCGCGTGGGAGGCCATTATTCCCAAGTGACGCGGACGCGTCAGCGACGCGGTCGCGTGGGACGAATTGTACCATTGGCACGCCTCCAGCGCTGCTCCTGCGTAACTTTCTGTTCAATTTATTATTCTCTCATCTCCTTGCGACGCGGACGCGTCGCTGATGCGGTCGCGGCGTGCTCGCTTTTTTTTTTTTTAGTCTGAAAAGAAAATGCAGAATGCAGTGTTAATATGGATGTGATGCAAAACTCCAGGTTCAATAAAATAAAATAAAACTCAAAAAACAAATAAAACTAAAAAATGAAAAAGGAACGATTATACCATGGTGGGTTGTCTCCCACCTAGCACTTTTAGTTAAAGTCCTTAAGTTGGACATTTGATGAGCTTCCTGTTATGGTGGCTTATGCTTGAACCGATCCAGGAATCTCTACCAATGTTTGTAATTCCAATGGCCTCCGGGATCCCAAACTAGGCGCAGAAAGCCTTCCAGTAAGTTAAACCAAGTGACAAGGCCCCAAGAGTGTTGATTTCTAGATTGAATTCCGGGGTCCCAGACCTTGCCTTTGCACCCGTCTTTGCGTTGATCATCATGATTCCATCCGGGTAGCAAGCAATCTGAATTCTCACTAAAGCGGCCAAACAACTTCCTAGACCCATTCAGTTGAGCTCTATACCAACCTTTACTCTTAAACTTAAAGCTTCCAACCGTAATGAACCTTGCAGGACAATTCTTACCACTGGCCATCTTCCTCTTACTCTTAATGCCACAAAGAGCTCTAAGTTGACCATCCGTCTCCAGTAGCCCATATTCAAGTGGGATTAGAAAGCTAAGGGATATGAATTTTACCCACTTGAATGTTGTGAAGGATGATGGTAACTTAGGGGGAGGTATTTCTAATGAAATTGCAAGCTCCACTCCCTTGTGCTCTTCTCTGACAACTTCCACCTCCTTGTAAGCTTCTTCAATTTCAACCTCTTCCAAGTCTTCAACCAGGGTATGCCTTGGAGGTTGTACACCCTCCTCAACATCAAATGCAACCGTCTTGGAAGGAGGCTCTATGTCTTGACTTTCCCATGGAGGTTCAGCATCTCGTAAGTCTTCAACCACTTTTTCCTCTTTAATAATTACTGCTTTGTCCAGTAGTTTTAATATAAAATCGTACTCATCCTTGATGATTTTCTTTCCATGACAACTCCTTTCAATTGTTCTTTCATCTTCAAGGGTATTTACTACCTTCACCTTTAGGGCCTCCTCTAGCTCTTTATGAAGTATGGATTCGCGAAGATGATTCCTTCTTTCCTGTTCCATATCAATAGCATAATTGGGATCATCTTGCTCTTGGATTGATGGATGTGGGTGCTCTTCCATGGATGGTGGTGATGGGATGGAGAGATCACTCTGTGGTTGAAAAGGAAGTGCACTAGAGCTTGAGGGTTGATTGTTGAAGGTATTTGGTGGTCTGATTTGGGCGATGAGAGCTTGTATAGTAGAGTTTAGATTGGCAAGTGCTTTCTCCATGGAGGTTTGGGGTGGATCTATGTATGGTTCATTTGGTTCATAAGGTGGTTGGTATGGTGGTTGAGGGTTAGGGTCATATGGAGGTGAATGGTGGTAGTTGGCTTGTGAGTGTGGTAGTTCAAAGTTGTGTTGAGGAAAGGGTTCATAGGCATATGGTGGTGGTTGTTGATAGCCCATTGGAGGTGGTTGTTGCCATGAGGGTTGATCAAATCCTTGTGGCTCCTCCCATCTTTGATTGTTCCAACCTTGATGCCTATTTTCATTATAGTTTCTTCTTCCTGCAACATAATTGTAACCAGACTCATACCCAAATGGGTGAGAGTTCATAGTAGTAAATAAAAATTAAAAATAAAAATAAATTTAAATTAAAAGGTTATTTAAATTTTGAATTTGAAAATTAAATTTTGAAATTTGAAATTTGAAATTTGAAATTTTTTGAAATTTGAATTTTGAAAAATTTTTAAATTTGAATTTTTTTGAAATTTGATTTTTGAAATAAGATAAGATAAGATAAAAAATTTTAAAATAAAATCCAATAACCTCTTAACTTAAGAAAAAGCAAAAATAAAAATAAAAATAAATAAACAAACAAAAATAAAATATTTACAATAACCAATAATAAGGCACACGTTTGCAATTCCCCGGCAACGGCGCCATTTTGACGTTAGGTTTTCTACCAGTAAAGAAATTCATAGAAACGGTTGCGTTGTAGATATAGTCTCTAAACCGACAAAAATCCCTTTGTACAAACGTTTTGGTTGTCACAAGTAACAAACCCCTTAAAATTGATAACTGAGTATTTAAACCGCGGATCGTCTTCTCAAGGAATTGCAGGGAGGTGTTCTTATTATTGGTTATGAGTTTTGTAAATTGGTGTTTTGGAAGTAAGGTGGGAATATGTTATATGACAAGGTCTATTAATGTATAAGATAAGAAGCAACAATAGTAAATGGCAGAGGAAATAAAATAATAATAATAAAAATAAACTCTTGGAAATGTATTAGAAATTGGAGGTCCAGATTAATTATCCTTATCAATAGTAATGAAAGTTGAATCTCAATTCCACTTAGTTAACCTTTACCAAAGCAAAGGAAGGTCAAGGGACAAATTGGTTTGATCTTCGAATCCTATTTATTTCCTAAGAAAAGTTTGGGATTATTGAAGTTCAAACCAATTGGCAAGATAACAATTATGCTATTAAGTTGGATAACTCCTGAGTTACTGATTCCTTAACCAAGACCAAAAGAGGAAAAGTAAATTTGCTGGAATAAAAATGCCTTCAGATGGGAAGCAACAGTAACATAAGAAAGAAATCTTGAATCTGAAATACCTCGAATTATAATAAATAGAACATCCAAATCTTAATCATGAAAAGTTCATAAGCCAACTGGGCAACATAAATCAAATGCAAATAAAAGTATCAAAATAAAAGAGAAACATAAATTAAAGGAACCTTGAACCTGGGATTTAGAGGCACTCCTAAAACTAAGAGAAATCCTAAATCCTAATCCTAAGAGAGAGGAGAGAACCTCTCTCTCTAAAAAACTACATCTACTCCTAAAATTGTGAATCTGAGAGCCTCTTATGAATGGATGCAGTCCCCCACTTTATAGCCTCTAATCTGTATTTTCTGGGCCGCAAACTGGGTCAGAAACAGTCCATAATTCGCTGGTTTCGAATTTTGCCACGCTAGATTTCCGTCACTGCGACGCGGCCGCATGGATCACGTGGTCGCGTCGTGATGAGCGGATATTTTATACGCTTTTTGGGGATAATTTCATATAGTTTAGAGTATGTTTTAGTTAGTTTTTAGTCTATTTCTAGTAGTTTTTAGGAAAAAATCATATTTCTGGACTTTACTATGAGTTGTGTGTTTTTCTGTAATTTCAGGTATTTTTCTGGCTGAAATTGAAGGAGCTGAGCAAAAATCTGATTCAGGCTGAAAAAGGACTGCTGATGCTGTTGGATTCTGACCTCCCTGCACTCAAAGTGGATTTTCTGGAGCTACAGAACTCGAAATGGCATGCTTCCAATTGCGTTGGAAATTAGACATCCAGGGCTTTCCAGCAATATATAATAGTCCATACTTTGCACAAGGATAGACGACGTAAACTGGCGTTCAACGCCAGTTCTCTGCCCAATTCTGGCGTCCAGCGCCAGAAAAGGATCAAAAACTGGAGTTGAACGCCCAAACTGGCATAAAAACTGGCGTTCAACTCCACAAATGGCCTCTGCACGAAATCTCAACCCCAGCACACACCAAGTGGGCCCCGGCACACCAAGTGGGCCCCAGAAGTGGATATCTGCATCATCCATCATAGTCCACTCATATTTTGTAACCCTAGGCTACTAGTTTAGTATTTAAACAACTTTTAGAGACTTATTTTGTATCTCATGACATTTCTGATCTAAACTTTGTATTCTCTAACAGCATGAGTCTCTAAACCCCATTGTTGGGGGTGAGGAGCTCTGCTGTGTCTCAATGAATTAATGCAAGTATTTCTGTTTTCATTCAAACACGCTTGTTCCTATCTAAGATGTTCATTCGCGCTTAACTGTGATGATGGTGATGAGCTGTGACACTCATCACCTTCCTCAACCCATGAACGTGTGCCTGACAACCACTTCTGTTCTATATCCGATTGAATGAGTGTCTCTTAGATTCTTTAATCAGAATCTCCGTGGTATAAGCTAGAACTGATGGCGGCATTCATGAGAATCCGGAAAGTCTAAGCCTTGTCTGTGGCATTCCGAGTAGGATTCAAGGATTGAATGACTGTGACGAGCTTCAAACTCCTGAAGGCTGGGCGTTAGTGACAGACGCAAAAGGATAGTAAATCCTATTCCAACCGGATCGAGAACCAACCGGTGATTAGCCGTGCTGTGACAGAGCGCGTGAGCGTAGTTTTCACTGGAAGGATGGAAGGTAGCCATTGACAACGGTGATCCACCAACACACAGCTTGCCATAGGAGGACGTGCGTGCGTGAATCAGAAGACAGAGGAAAGCAGAGATTCAGAGGACAGAGCATCTCCAAAACTCCAACATATTCTCCATTACTGCACAACAAGTAACTTTTAATTTATGCTCTACTGGTTATTCATAATTCAACTGATAAACATAATTGACTTCCTGACTAAGATTTACAAGATAACCATAGATTGCTTCAAACCAACAATCTCTGTGGGATTCGACCCTTACTCACGTAAGGTATTACTTGGACGACCCAGTGCACTTGCTGGTCAGTGGCACGCGTTGTGAAAAGTGTGATTCGTGATTCGTGCTACCAAGTTTTTGGCGCCGTTGCCGGGGATTGTTCGTGGTTGAACAACTGACGGATTATTTTGTTGCTTAGATTAGGAAAAATCTTTCTTTTTTTTTTTTGGTTTAGAGTCTTTTATTAATTACCCCTTGTTAAAATACTTTAAATTTATAGCTCAGTTATTTAGAACGTGGTGTTTATGTTCATGATAATTGGCTATCATATTTTTTTAAAACCTTTTTCAAAAATAATTTTTCTATTGAATCCTATGCCAAACTTTAAGTTTGGTGTTTTCAAAAATAATCTTTCTTAAAATAAGGTCCCATAACTCATTTGGCTACAACATTAATTTGATTGGGTTAGAATCTTTTATACTCTTTTCAAAACATTCTTTTTCAAAAACATTTTTTTTATTAAATCTTGTGCCAAAACTTTAAGTTTGGTGTTTTCTTGTTGATTTCCCTTTGATTTTCGAAAATTTTGTTTGGTTTTCAAAAAAATTTTAAGCTTGGTGTTCTTCCTTCATGTTCTTGTGTTCTTGTGAGTCTTCAAAGTGTTCTTGAGTTTCCTTGTGTCTTGATCTTAAAATTTTTAAGTTTGGTGTTCCTTGGTGTTTTTCCCTCCAAAATTTTCGAAAACAAGGAGCATTAGATCTAAAAATTTTAAATCTTGTACTATCTTATTATTTTTCTCTCTCCTCACTAAATTCAAAAATATCTTTTCAAAATATCTTTTCTAACTTCATATCTTTTCAAAATTTGTTTCAACCAACTAACCAACTTTTTGTTTGTTTCTTAACTTTTTCAAAACTACCTAACTAACTCTCTCTCTCTCAAATTTTCGAAAATATCTCCCCTCTTTTTCAAAAATTTCTGTTTTTTTTAACTAATTATTTTTAATTTTTTTTCGAAAAAAAAATTATTATTTAAAAATTCAAATTCTTTTTAGTTATTTTATTTTATTTAAGTATTTACTTCTTATAAAATAAAATAAATAAAAAGATAAATCAGTCCAAGTTATATCCATAGAAATCCATCATGGACATAAGTGGAAATGAACAGTCCAGGAGGACTCTGGGGTCATATTCTAACCCCTCTACTGCTTCATATGGGAGTAGCATATGCATACCCTCCATTGGAGTTAGTAGCTTTGAGTTGAATCCTCAGCTCATTATCATGGTGCAGCAAAGTTGCCAGTATTCCGGTCTTCCACAGGAAGAACCTACAGAGTTTCTGGCACAGTTTCTACAGATTGCTGACACAGTACATGATAAGGAAATAGATCAGGATGTCTACAGACTATTACTGTTTCCATTTGCTGTAAAAGATCAAGCTAAGAGGTGGTTAAATAACCAACCTAAGGCCAGCATAAGAACATGGAAACAGCTGACAGAAAAATTCCTGAATCAATATTTCCCTCCAAAAAGGATGACACAGCTAAGGCTGGACATCCAAGGCTTTAAACAAGGAGATAATGAATCTCTTTATGATGCCTGGGAGAGATACAGAGAGATGCTACAAAAATGCCCCTCTGAAATGTTTTCAGAGTGGGTTCAGTTAGACATCTTCTACTATGGGCTTGCAGAAGGAGCTCAGATGTCTTTAGATTACTCAGCTGGTGGATCTATCCATATGAGAAAGACAATCGAAGAGGCTCAAGAGCTCATTGATACAGTTGCCAGGAATCAGCATCTGTATCTAAGCAGCAACCCTTCCATGAATGAAGAGGTTAAAACAGTAACTGCTGAATTCAGTACTGTAAAACAAGCTGCTGAATTCAATCAACAATTAGATTTTCTAACAAAACAGCTAGCTGAATTCAAAGACAGGTTACAGGAGACAAGGATAGCTAATATACATATGGAAGAACAGTTTAAGCAAACAAAGCAGCAGCTATCAAAGCAAATAGCAGAAGAATCCCAAGCAGTTCAATTAAGAAGTGGGAAAACATTAAATACCCCACCTCAAGGCATCAAAAATTCAAGAAATGAGCACCCCACCAAAGATTCCCATGAGGACAGTAAGAGCCCAGGAAAAAATAATTCTGGCACTAAAACGCCAGAAAAGGGGTGGAAGGCTGGCGCTGAACGCCCAGACCATGCCCAGAACTGGCGTTCAGCGCCAGAAACAAGGCAGGATTGGCGTTCAACGCCACAAATGGGGCAGAATCCAGCGTTGAACGCCCAACAGGGGCACATTTCTGGCGTTCAGGCGCCAGGAACAGACAGTGAGTTGGCGTCTAACGTCACTCCAGCTTCTGACTCTGGTATGCAATTGCCAGTGAGGGATCAGACACACACAAGTGCTAATAACAACCCCTCTAAAAAGGCTTCTTTAACCACTAAGGTTGAGAAATATAAAGCCAAGATACCTTATCCTCAAAAACTCTGGAAAGAGGAGCAGGATAAGCAATTTGCTCGCTTTGCAGATTATCTAAGGACTCTTGAAATAAAGATTCCTTTTGCAGAGGCACTTGAGCAAATACCTTCTTATGCCAAGTTCATGAAAGAGATCTTGAGTCATAAAAAGGAGTGGAGAGAAACAGAAAGAGTTCTCCTCACTGAAGAATGCAGTGCAGTCATTCTGAAAAGCTTTCCTGAAAAGCTTAAAGACCCTGGGAGTTTTCTGATACCATGCATATTGGAAGGTGATTGCACCAAGACAGCCTTATGCGATCTTGGGGCAAGCATCAACCTAATACCTGCATCCACTATCAGGAAGCTTGGCTTAACTGAAGAAGTTAAACCAACCCGGATATGTCTCCAACTTGCTGATGGTTCCACTAAATACCCATCAGGCGTGATTGAGGACATGATTGTCAGAGTTGGGCCATTCGCCTTTCCCACTGACTTTGTTGTGCTGGAAATGGAGGAGCACAAGAGTGCTACTCTCATTCTAGGAAGACCCTTCCTAGCAACTGGACGATCCCTCATTGACGTCCAGCAGGGGGAAATAACCCTGAGAGTCAACGATGACGAGTTCAAATTGAACGCTGTCAAAGCCATGCAGCATCCAGACACATCAACAGACTGCATGAAAGTTGACCTTATTGACTCTTTGGTAGAAGAGATCAACATGGCTGAGAGTCTCGAATCAGAGTTGGAAAACATCTTTAAAGATGTTCAGCCTGATTTGGAAGATTCAGGGGACATGAAAGAGCCTCTGAACTTTCTTCTGAAAGAGGAAAAACCTCCTAAACCAGAGCTCAAGCCACTGCCACCATCCTTGAAATATGCATTTCTAGGAGAAGGTGACACTTTTCCAGTGATCATAAGCTCTGCCTTAAATTCACAGGAAGAGGAAGCACTTATTCAAGTGCTAAGGACACACAAGACAGCTCTTGGGTGGTCCATAGGTGATCTTAAGGGCATAAGCCCAGCTAGATGCATGCACAAAATCCTATTGGAGAATAATGCCAAACCAGTGGTTCAACCACAGAGGCGGCTAAATCCAGCCATGAAGGAAGTGGTGCAGAAAGAGGTCACCAAATTACTAGAGGCTGGGATTATTTATCCCATTTCTGATAGCCCCTGGGTGAGCCCTGTTCAAGTCGTCCCAAAAAAGGGAGGCATGACAGTGGTTCATAATGAAAAAAATGAACTGGTTCCTACAAGAACAGTTACAGGGTGGCGCATGTGTATTGACTACAGAAGGCTCAATACAGCCACCAGAAAGGATCATTTTCCTTTACCATTCATAGACCAGATGCTAGAGAGACTAGCAGGTCATGATTATTACTGCTTTTTGGATGGCTACTCAGGCTATAACCAGATTGCAGTAGATCCCCAGGATCAAGAGAAAACAGCATTCACATGTCCATCCGGAGTGTTTGCTTATAGAAGGATGCCCTTTGGGCTATGCAATGCACCTGCAACCTTCCAGAGATGCATGCTCTCTATTTTCTCTGATATGGTGGAAAAATTTCTGGAGGTCTTCATGGATGACTTCTCAGTATATGGAGACTCATTCAGCTCCTGTCTTGATCACCTGAAACTTGTTCTGAAAAGATGCCAAGAAACCAACCTAGTTTTAAACTGGGAAAAGTGTCACTTCATGGTGACTGAAGGAATTGTTCTTGGGCATAAAATCTCAAGCAAGGGAATAGAGGTAGATCAAGCAAAAATAGAGGTAATTGAAAAATTACCACCACCTGCCAATGTTAAGGCAATCAGAAGCTTTCTGGGGCATGTAGGATTCTATAGGAGGTTTATAAAGGATTTTTCAAAAATCGCAAAACCCCTAAGCAATCTGCTAGCTGCTGACACGCCATTTGTGTTTGACACAGCATGCCTACAGGCGTTTGAAACGCTGAAAGCTAAGCTGGTCACAGCACCAGTCATTTCTGCACCAGACTGGACATTGCCATTTGAGTTAATGTGTGATGCCAGTGATCATGCCATTGGTGCAGTACTGGGACAGAGGCATGACAAGCTTCTGCATGTCATTTATTATGCCAGTCGCGTTTTAAATGATGCCCAGAAAAATTACACAACCACAGAAAAGGAATTACTTGCAGTGGTTTACGCCATTGACAAGTTCAGATCCTACCTAGTAGGATCAAAGGTGATTGTGTACACTGACCATGCTGCTCTTAAGTATCTACTCACAAAGCAGGATTCAAAACCCAGGCTCATCAGATGGGTATTGCTTCTGCAAGAGTTTGATATAGAAATAAGAGACAGAAAAGGGACAGAGAACCAAGTAGCTGATCATCTGTCCCGGATAGAGCCAGTGGAAGGGACGTCCCTCCCCTTCCTTGAGATCTCTGAGACGTTCCCTGATGAGCATCTATTTGCCATTCAGGAAGCACCATGGTTTGCCGATATTGCAAACTATAAAGCTGCAAGGTTCATACCCAAGGAGTACAATAGAATACAAAAAAAGAAACTAATTACTGATGCAAAGTACTACTTGTGGGATGAGCCCTATCTCTTTAAGAGATGTGCAGACGGAATTATCCGTTGGTGTGTCCCCAGAGAGGAAGCACAGAGAATCTTATGGCATTGCCATGGATCTCAATATGGAGGTCATTTCGGAGGTGAGCGAACAGCCACCAAGGTCCTCCAATGTGGCTTCTATTGGCCCACACTCTATAAAGATTCCCGAGAGTTTGTACGTAATTGTGATAGTTGCCAAAGAGCTGGTAACCTGCCTCATGGTTACGCCATGCCTCAACAAGGGATCTTGGAAATAGAGTTGTTTGATGTATGGGGAATTGACTTCATGGGACCTTTTCCACCATCATACTCAAACACTTATATTCTGGTGGCAGTTGACTATGTATCAAAATGGGTTGAGGCTATCGCCACACCCTCCAATGATACTAAAACAGTGCTGAAATTCCTCCAGAAACATATCTTTAGCAGGTTTGGTGTCCCTAGAGTGTTAATCAGTGATGGGGGCACTCACTTCTGCAATAAACAGCTTTACTCTGCCATGGTTCGGTATGGAATTCGCCACAAGGTGGCCACTCCATATCATCCACAAACCAATGGGCAGGCTGAAGTCTCTAACAGAGAATTAAAGAGAATCCTGGAACGGACAGTAAATACCCGTAGAAAAGATTGGGCAAGGAGCTTGGATGATGCTCTGTGGGCTTACAGAACAGCATTCAAGACCCCTATAGGGACCTCTCCATACCAACTCGTGTATGGTAAGGCATGCCACTTGCCCGTGGAACTGGAACATAAGGCCTACTGGGCAACCAGATTCCTAAACTTAGATGCCAAATTAGCAGGAGAAAAACGATTGCTCCAGCTAAATGAGCTAGAGGAATTCAGATTCACAGCTTTCGAAAATGCCAAGCTTTATAAAGAAAAATAAAAAAAGTGGCATGACAGAAAGCTGTCATCTAGAATCTTTGAACCAGGACAGAAGGTTCTGTTGTTTAACTCTAGACTCAGGCTATTCCCCGGGAAACTGAAATCCCGGTGGAGGGGACCATACGTGATTACAAGTGTATCACCATATGGTTATGTGGAGCTTCAAGATATTGATTCTGATAAGAAGTTCATTGTCAATGGACAGAGAATCAAGCATTATCTTGAGGGCAATATTGAGCAAGAATGCTCAAGGCTGAAGCTAGATTAAAAGCTCAGCAAGGTCCAGCTAAAGACAATAAAGAAGCGCTTGCTGGGAGGCAACCCAGCCATGGGGCAACAATCCTCTAAGCATTTTACCCTATTTTTTATTTTTATTTGTTTATATAAAGTTCACTGACACTAAGGTAAAGAATCATTTGCATAAGTTTACAGGGTTACAGAAGGAATCTACATACAAAACAGAGATAGGGAGCTTACTGGGATTAGAAAGCTAAGGGATATGAATTTTACCCACTTGAATGTTGTGAAGGATGATGGTAACTTAGGGGGAGGTATTTCTAATGAAATTGCAAGCTCCACTCCCTTGTGCTCTTCTCTGACAACTTCCACCTCCTTGTAAGCTTCTTCAATTTCAACCTCTTCCAAGTCTTCAACCAGGGTATGCCTTGGAGGTTGTACACCCTCCTCAACATCAAATACAACCGTCTTGGAAGGAGGCTCTATGTCTTGACTTTCCCATGGAGGTTCAGCATCTCGTAAGTCTTCAACCACTTTTTCCTCTTTAATAATTACTGCTTTGTCCAGTAGTTTTAATATAAAATCGTACTCATCCTTGATGATTTTCTTTCCATGACAACTCCTTTCAATTGTTCTTTCATCTTCAAGGGTATTTACTACCTTCACCTTTAGGGCCTCCTCTAGCTCTTTATGAAGTATGGATTCGCGAAGATGATTCCTTCTTTCCTGTTCCATATCAATAGCATAATTGGGATCATCTTGCTCTTGGATTGATGGATGTGGGTGCTCTTCCATGGATGGTGGTGATGGGATGGAGAGATCACTCTGTGGTTGAAAAGGAAGTGCACTAGAGCTTGAGGGTTGATTGTTGAAGGTATTTGGTGGTCTGATTTGGGCGATGAGAGCTTGTATAGTAGAGTTTAGATTGGCAAGTGCTTTCTCCATGGAGGTTTGGGGTGGATCTATGTATGGTTCATTTGGTTCATAAGGTGGTTGGTATGGTGGTTGAGGGTTAGGGTCATATGGAGGTGAATGGTGGTAGTTGGCTTGTGAGTGTGGTAGTTCAAAGTTGTGTTGAGGAAAGGGTTCATAGGCATATGGTGGTAGTTGTTGATAGCCCATTGGAGGTGGTTGTTGCCATGAGGGTTGATCAAATCCTTGTGGCTCCTCCCATCTTTGATTGTTCCAACCTTGATGCCTATTTTCATTATAGTTTCTTCTTCCTGCAACATAATTGTAACCAGACTCATACCCAAATGGGTGAGAGTTCATAGTAGTAAATAAAAATTAAAAATAAAAATAAATTTAAATTAAAAGGTTATTTAAATTTTGAATTTGAAAATTAAATTTTGAAATTTGAAATTTGAAATTTGAAATTTTTTGAAATTTGAATTTTGAAAAATTTTTAAATTTGAATTTTTTTGAAATTTGATTTTTGAAATAAGATAAGATAAGATAAAAAATTTTAAAATAAAATCCAATAACCTCTTAACTTAAGAAAAAGCAAAAATAAAAATAAAAATAAATAAACAAACAAAAATAAAATATTTACAATAACCAATAATAAGGCACACGTTTGCAATTCCCCGGCAACGGCGCCATTTTGACGTTAGGTTTTCTACCAGTAAAGAAATTCATAGAAACGGTTGCGTTGTAGATATAGTCTCTAAACCGACAAAAATCCCTTCGTACAAACGTTTTGGTTGTCACAAGTAACAAACCCCTTAAAATTGATAACTGAGTATTTAAACCGCGGATCGTCTTCTCAAGGAATTGCAGGGAGGTGTTCTTATTATTGGTTATGAGTTTTGTAAATTGGGGTTTTGGAAGTAAGGTGGGAATATGTTATATGACAAGGTCTATTAATGTATAAGATAAGAAGCAACAATAGTAAATGGCAGAGGAAATAAAATAATAATAATAAAAATAAACTCTTGGAAATGTATTAGAAATTGGAGGTCCAGATTAATTATCCTTATCAATAGTAATGAAAGTTGAATCTCAATTCCACTTAGTTAACCTTTACCAAAGCAAAGGAAGGTCAAGGGACAAATTGGTTTGATCTTCGAATCCTATTTATTTCCTAAGAAAAGTTTGGGATTATTGAAGTTCAAACCAATTGGCAAGATAACAATTATGCTATTAAGTTGGATAACTCCTGAGTTACTGATTCCTTAACCAAGACCAAAAGAGGAAAAGTAAATTTGCTGGAATAAAAATGCCTTCAGATGGGAAGCAACAGTAACATAAGAAAGAAATCTTGAATCTGAAATACCTCGAATTATAATAAATAGAACATCCAAATCTTAATCATGAAAAGTTCATAAGCCAACTGGGCAACATAAATCAAATGCAAATAAAAGTATCAAAATAAAAGAGAAACATAAATTAAAGGAACCTTGAACCTGGGATTTAGAGGCACTCCTAAAACTAAGAGAAATCCTAAATCCTAATCCTAAGAGAGAGGAGAGAACCTCTCTCTCTAAAAAACTACATCTACTCCTAAAATTGTGAATCTGAGAGCCTCTTATGAATGGATGCAGTCCCCCACTTTATAGCCTCTAATCTGTATTTTCTGGGCCGCAAACTGGGTCAGAAACAGTCCATAATTCGCTGGTTTCGAATTTTGCCACGCTAGATTTCCGTCACTGCGACGCGGCCGCATGGATCACGTGGTCGCGTCGTGATGAGCGGATATTTTATACGCTTTTTGGGGATAATTTCATATAGTTTAGAGTATGTTTTAGTTAGTTTTTAGTCTATTTCTAGTAGTTTTTAGGAAAAAATCATATTTCTGGACTTTACTATGAGTTGTGTGTTTTTCTGTAATTTCAGGTATTTTTCTGGCTGAAATTGAAGGAGCTGAGCAAAAATCTGATTCAGGCTGAAAAAGGACTGCTGATGCTGTTGGATTCTGACCTCCCTGCACTCAAAGTGGATTTTCTGGAGCTACAGAACTCGAAATGGCATGCTTCCAATTGCGTTGGAAATTAGACATCCAGGGCTTTCCAGCAATATATAATAGTCCATACTTTACACAAGGATAGACGACGTAAACTGGCGTTCAACGCCAGTTCTCTGCCCAATTCTGGCGTCCAGCGCCAGAAAAGGATCAAAAACTGGAGTTGAACGCCCAAACTGGCATAAAAACTGGCGTTCAACTCCACAAATGGCCTCTGCACGAAATCTCAACCCCAGCACACACCAAGTGGGCCCCGGCACACCAAGTGGGCCCAGAAGTGGATATCTGCATCATCCATTATAGTCCACTCATATTTTGTAACCCTAGGCTACTAGTTTAGTATTTAAACAACTTTTAGAGACTTATTTTGTATCTCATGACATTTCTGATCTAAACTTTGTATTCTCTAACAGCATGAGTCTCTAAACCCCATTGTTGGGGGTGAGGAGCTCTGCTGTGTCTCAATGAATTAATGCAAGTATTTCTGTTTTCATTCAAACACGCTTGTTCCTATCTAAGATGTTCATTCGCGCTTAACTGTGATGATGGTGATGAGCTGTGACACTCATCACCTTCCTCAACCCATGAACGTGTGCCTGACAACCACTTCTGTTCTATATCCGATTGAATGAGTGTCTCTTAGATTCTTTAATCAGAATCTCCGTGGTATAAGCTAGAACTGATGGCGGCATTCATGAGAATCCGGAAAGTCTAAGCCTTGTCTGTGGCATTCCAAGTAGGATTCAAGGATTGAATGACTGTGACGAGCTTCAAACTCCTGAAGGCTGGGCGTTAGTGACAGACGCAAAAGGATAGTAAATCCTATTCCAACCGGATCGAGAACCAACCGGTGATTAGCCGTGCTGTGACAGAGCGCGTGAGCGTAGTTTTCACTGGAAGGATGGAAGGTAGCCATTGACAACGGTGATCCACCAACACACAGCTTGCCATAGGAGGACGTGCGTGCGTGAATTAGAAGACAGAGGAAAGCAGAGATTCAGAGGACAGAGCATCTCCAAAACTCCAACATATTCTCCATTACTGCACAACAAGTAACTTTTAATTTATGCTCTACTGGTTATTTATAATTCAACTGATAAACATAATTGACTTCCTGACTAAGATTTACAAGATAACCATAGATTGCTTCAAACCAACAATCTCTGTGGGATTCGACCCTTACTCACGTAAGGTATTACTTGGACGACCCAGTGCACTTGCTGGTCAGTGGCACGCGTTGTGAAAAGTGTGATTCGTGATTCGTGCTACCACGTCGCCTAGCATCAGGGGAACTATAACATATTATATATCAAATCGAAGCCCCGGACGTTAGCTTTCCAACGCAACTGGAACCGTATCATTTGGACCTCTGTAGCTAAAGTTATAGCCGTTTGAGTGCAGAGAGGTCAGGCTGGACAGCTTAGCAATTTCTCCAACTTCTTGCATTCCTTCCACTTTTGCATGCTTTCTTCCCATCCTCCAAGCCATTCCTGCCTTATAATATCTGAAAACACTTAACACACATATCAAGGCATCTAATGGTAATAAGAGAGGATTAATAATAAGCAAATATAAGATCAAAGAAGCATGTTTTCAATCAAAGCACATAATTAGGAAGGTAAATGTAAAGCCATGCAAATAGTATGAATAAGTGGGTAAAGAGTAGATAAAAACCACTCAATTGAGCACAAGATAAACCATAAAATATTGGTTTATCAAGGATCTACTGCAATTTGGTTGTAACCTGAATAGCCATCTAAAAAGCAGTAATATTCATGACCTGCTAGTCTCTCTAGCATCTGGTCTATGAATGGTAAAGGAAAATGATCCTTCCTGGTGACTGTATTGAGCCTTCTGTAGTCAATACACATACGCCACCCTGTAACTGTTCTTGTAGGAACCAGTTCATTCTTTTTATTACGAACCACTGTCATTCCTCCCTTCTTAGGGACAACATGGACAGGGCTCACCCAGGGGCTATCAGAAATAGGATAGATAATCCCAGCCTCTAGTAACTTAGTGACCTCTTTCTGCACCACCTCCTTCATGGTGGGATTTAACCGCCTCTGTCGTTGAACCACTGGCTTAGCATCATCCCCCAATAGGATCTTGTGCATGCATTTGGCTGGGCTAATGCCCTTAAGATCACTTATGGACCACCCAAGAGCTGTCTTGTGTGTCCTTAGCACCTGAATTAGTGCTTTCTCCTCCTGTGGCCCTAAAGCAGAGCTTATGATTACAGGAAAAGTGTCACCTTCTCCCAGAAATGCATATTTCAGGGATGGTGGTAGTGGTTTGAGCTCGGGTTTAGGAGGTTTCTCCTCTTCCTGAGGAGTTTTCAGAGGTTCTTTTATTTCCTCTGGTTCCTCCAGATCAGGCTGAACATCTTTAAAAATGTTCTCTAGCTCTGATTCGAGACTCTCAGTCATATGGACCTCTTCCACCAGGGAGTCAATAATATCAACGCCTAGGCAGTCGTCTGATGTGTCTGGATGTTGCATAGCTTTGACAACATTCAACTTAAACTCATCCTCATTGACTCTCAGGGTTATCTCCCCTTTTTGGACGTCAATGAGGATTCGTCCAGTTGCTAGGAATGGTCTTCCTAGAATAAGAGTTACACTCTTGTGCTCCTCCATTTCCAGCACTACAAAGTCAGTAGGGAAGGCAAATGGCCCAACCTTGACAATCATGTCCTTAATTATGCTTGATGGGTATTTAATGGAGCCATCAGCAAGTTGAAGACAGATCCGGGTTGGTTTGACCTCTTCAGTCAAGCCAAGCTTTCTGATAGTGGATGCAGGGATTAGGTTGATGCTTGCCCCAAGATCACATAGAGCTGTCTTGGTGCAGTTACCCTCTAATATGCATGGTATCATAAAGCTCCCGGGATCTTTAAGCTTTTCTGGGAAGCTTTTCAAAATGACTGCACTGCATTCTTCAGTGAGGAGAACTCTTTCAGTTTCTCTCCAATCCTTCTTGTGACTCAAGATATCTTTCATGAACTTGGCATAAGAGGGTATTTGCTCAAGTGCCTCTGCAAACGGAATCTTTATTTCAAGAGTCCTAAGATAGTCTGCAAAGCGGGCAAATTGCTTATCCTGCTCCTCTTTGCGGAGCTTTTGAGGATAAGGTATCTTGGCTTTGTATTCCTCAACCTTAGTTACTGCAGGTTTATTTCCTACAGAGGTAGGTTGAGAAGCCTTCTTGAGGGATTTATTATCAGCAATTGCAGGTGTCTGATCCCTCACTGGTATTTGAAAGCCAGGGTTGGAAGCTGGAGTGGCGTTAGACGCCAACTCCTCATCTGTTCCTGGCGTCTGAACGCCAGAACTGTGCTTCCTTTGGGCGTTCAACGCCAGTTCCTTGCTTGTTTCTGGTGTTGAACGCTAGTCCTGAGCATGGTTTGGGCGTTCAGCGCCAGCCTTCCACCCAATTTCTGGCGTTTTAGCGCCAGAATTATTTTTCCCTGGGCTCTTACTGTCCTCGGATGGAATTTGGGAGTTTGCTCATTTCTTGGCTTCCTGCTGCCTTGAGGTGGGGTATTTAATGTTTTCCCACTTCTTAATTGAACTGCTTGGCATTCTTCTGTTATTTGTTTTGATAGCTGCTGCTTTGTTTGCTTTAATTGTTCTTCCATATTTATATTAGCCATCCTTGTCTCTTGTAGTCTCTCCTTGAATTCAGCTAACTGTTTTGTTAGAAAATCCAATTGCTGATTGAATTTAGTAGCTTGTTCAGCAGGACTGAGTTCAGTAGTCACTGTTTTAGCCTCTTCTTTCATGGAAGGTTCGCTGCTTAAGTACAGATGCTGATTTCTGGCAACTGTATCAATGAGCTCTTGAGCTTCTTCAATTGTCTTCCTCATGTAGATAGATCCACCAGCTGAGTAGTCTAGAGACATCTGAGCTCTTTCTGTAAGCCCATAATAGAAGATGTCTAGCTAAACCCACTCTGAAAACATCTCAGAGGGGCATTTTCTTAGCATCTCTCTGTATCTCTCCCAAGCATCATAAAGAGATTCATTATCTCCTTGTTTAAAGCCTTGGATGTCCAGCCTTAGCTGTGTCATCCGTTTTGGAGGAAAGTATTGATTCAGGAATTTCTCTGTCAGCTGTTTCCATGTCTTTATACTAGCCTTAGGTTGGTTATTTAACCACCTCTTGGCTTGGTCTTTTACAGCAAATGGAAACAGTAATAATCTGTAGACATCCTGATCTACTTTCTTATCATATACTGTGTCAGCAATTTGTAAAAAATGTGCCAGAAACTCTGTAGGTTCTTCCTGTGGAAGACCGGAATACTGGCAACTTTGCTGCACCATGATAATGAGCTGAGGATTCAACTCAAAGCTACTGACTCCAATAGAGGGTATACTGATACTACTCCCATATGAAGCCGTAGAGGGGTTAGCATATGACCCCAGAGTCCTTCTGGACTGTTCATTTCCACTTAGATCCATGATGGAGAAAGGGAGATGATGTAAAAAAAATTATTTTTATTTATTTATTTATTTATTTATTTATTTCAAAAATAAATTAAAATAAAATAAATAAAAATGGGTGAAGATTTTCGAAAAAATGAGGAGAGAGAAAGTGGTTAGGAAGTTTTGAAAAAGATATGATTTTTTTTTTAAAAAGGGTTTTAAATATTGAAATAAAAAATCTGAATTTTAAAATTGATTTTCGAAAAAAATGCTTTAAAATAGAGGGAAAAGATATTTTTGAATTTAATGAGGAAAGAGAAAAACAATAAAATAGCACAAGATCTAAAATTTTTAGATCTAATGCTCCTTGTTTTCGAAAATTTTGGAGGGAAAATACCAAGGAACACCAAACTTAAAAATTTTAAGATCAAGACACAAGGAAAACTCAAGAACGCCTTGAAGACTCACAAGAACAACAAGAACATGAAGAAGGAACACCAAACTTAAAATTTTTAGAAAACCAAGCTAAAATTTTCGAAAAACAAAGAAAAATTAACAAGAAAACACCAAACTTAAAGTTTGGTACAAGATTTAATAGAAAAAATTATTTTTGAAAAAGAAGATTTTGAAAAGAAAATACCCAATTACCAAGAACATAGACCAACGCTCTAGCCAACTGAGTTATGGATATAACAATTGTTTTGAAGGAGTAAATTTTTGTTTTTAACTAAGAACAAAAATTTTTTTGAAAATTAATGTTTTGAAAAGGCACAAGAAGAACAAGAAAAGAAACAGAACAAGAAAAACTAAAGATCAAACAAGAAAAATAATATTTTTTTGAAAAATTTTTTAAAAGAAAATAAAAGACTCTGACCCAAAAGACAAAAATTTCCTAATCTAAGCAACAAGATTCACCGTTAGTTGTTCAAACTCAAACAATCTCCGGCAACGGCGCCAAAAACTTGGTGCACGAATTGTAAATCGCACTTTTTACAACTCGTACCACTAACCAGCAAGTGCACTGGGTCGTCCAAGTAATACCTTACGTGAGTAAGGGTCGATCCCACGAAGATTGTTGGCTTGAAGCAATCTATGGTTACCTTGTAACTCTTAGTCAGGAAAACAATAAAACAATTCACTTATCAAATTTGATTGCAAGGAATAAAAGGGCATGAAATAAATACTTGTTACTCAATAATGGAGAATATGTTGGGGTTTTGGAGATGATTTGTCTTCTTTATTTCAGTTTTTCTCTTGTACTCCTCTTCACACACGCAAGGCTCCTTCCATGGCAAGCTGTATGTAAGGTGTCACCGTTGTCAATGGCTACTTCCCGTCCTCTCAGTGAAAATGGTCCAAATGCTCTGTCACAGCACGGCTAATCATCTGTTGGTTCTCGATCATGTCGGAATAGAATCCCTTGATTCTTTTGCGTCTGTCACTACGTCCAACAATTGCGAGTTTGAAGCTTGTCACAGCACGGCTAATCATCTGTTGGTTCTCGATCATGTCGGAATAGAATCCCTTGATTCTTTTGCGTCTGTCACTACGTCCAACAATTGCGAGTTTGAAGCTTGTCACAGCCATTCAATCCTTGAATCCTACTCGGAATACCACAGACAAGGTTTAGACTTTCCGGATTCTCATGAATGCCGCCATCAATTCTAGCTTATACCACGAAGATTCTGATTAAGAAATCTAAGAGATACTCATTCAATCTGATGTAGAACGTAGGTGGTTGTCAGGCATACGTTCATGGATTGAGGAAGGTGATGAGTGTCACGGATCATCACCTTCTTCATAGTGAAGCGCGAATGAACATCTTAGATAGGAACAAGCGTGTTTGAATGGAAAATAGAGATAATTGCATTAATTCATCAAGACGCTGCAGAGCTCCTCACCCCCAACAATGGAGTTTAGAGATTCATGCCGTCAAAGAGTACAAAGTTCAGATCTAAAAATGTCATGAGATACAAAATAAATCTCTAAAAGTTGTTTAAATACTAAACTAGTAACCTAGGTTTACAGAAAATGAGTAAACTATGATAGATAGTGCAGAAATCCACTTCTGGGGCCCACTTGGTGTGTGCTGGGGCTGAGACTAAAGCTTCTCACGTGCCTGGTCTATTTTGGGCGTTCAACGCCAGGTTGTAACCTGTTTCTGGCGTTGAACTCCAACTTGTAACTTGTTTCTGGCGCTGGACGCCAGACTGCAACATGGAACTGGTGTTGAACACCAGTTTACGTCGTCTTTCCTTGAGCAAAGTATGGACTATTATATATTGCTGGAAAGCTCTGAATGTCTACTTTCCAACGCAATTGAGAGCGCACCATTTGGAGTTCTGTAGCTCCAGAAAATCCACTTTGGGTGCAGGGAGGTCAGAATCCAACAGCATCAGCAGTCATTTTTCAACTTTAATCAGATTTTTGCTCAGCTCCCTCAATTTCAGCCAGCAAATACCTGAAATCACAGAAAAACACACAAACTCATAGTAAAGTCCAGAAATGTGATTTTTAATTAAAAACTAATAAAAATATACTAAAAACCAACTAAATCATACTAAAAACTAAGTAAAAATAATGCCAAAAAGCGTATAAATTATCCGCTCATCAACCTTGCAGAATTTGTGAAGAAGTGCCAGCCATGCCACAGAATTTGTGAAGAAGTGCCAGCCATGCCAGATGCACACAAATTTCCACGTGGCTTCTGATAAACCACTATTTTATGGTTTATCTTGTGCTCAATTGAGAGGTTTTTATCAACTCTTTACCCACTTATTCATACTATTTGCATGATTTTACATTTGTCTTCCTAATTATGTGCTTTGATTGAAAACATGCTTCTTTAGCCTTAAATTCCCTATGTTTAATCCTCTCTTATTACCATTAGATGCCTTGATATGTGTGTTAAGTGATTTCAGAGATTACAGGACATGAATGACTCAGAGGATGGAAAGGAAGCATACAAAAGTGGAAGGAATACAAGAAGTTGGAGAAATTGCTAAGCTGTCCAGCCTGACCTCTTCGCACTCAAATGGCTATAACTTTAGCTACAGAGGTCCAAATGACGCGGTTCCAGTTGCGTTAGAAAGCTAACGTCTGGGGCTTCGATTTGATATATAATATGCCATAGTTTTCCTGACACCAGGTGATGAGAACGCGTGCTCCACGCGGCCGCGTCGCAGTGACGAAAAATCAGCGTGTTTGAATTCGCAACCAGCGAATTCTGGGCTGTTTCTGACCCAGTTTGCGGCCCAGAAAACACAGATTAGAAGCTATAAAGTGGGAGAATCCAATCATTCATAAGAACAAGCTCACAATTCATAATTTTAGTTTTAGATGTAGTTTTTAGAGAGAGAGGTTCTCTCCTCTCTCTTAGGATTATGATTTAGGATTTCTTACTTTCAGGATTGTTTCTTTTTATCAGGTTCAATTTTCCTTTTATTTTTCCAATTTAATTTATGAACTTTTCCATGTTACAGTTGATATCTTTATTAGTACAAATTGAGGTATTTCAGTTTATGAATGTTTTATTCTATTTATGAATGCTTTTTTAGATATTTTCTTCCTTTTGGCTTGGGTTAAGTAATTGGTAACGCTTGAGCTGTCAAATAAAGCAGTGGTTGAAATTGGGAGTTGCTCCAATAACTCTAGTCTTTCCATAGGAATTGACTAGGACCTGAGGATTAAGCTAATTAATCCACTTGATTTACCTTCATAGCTAGAGGTTAATAAAGTGGGATTAAAATCCAATTATCATCACAATTGATAAGGATATGACTTCCAATTCTATTACCTTGCCAAGAGTTTATTTTATTATTACTATTTTATTTTTTTTATCATTCAACATATTGCTTTCTTACTTTCAAAACCCCCAATTTACAAGACTCATAACCAATAATAAGAACATACTTCCCTGCAATTTCTTGAGAAGACGACCCGAGGTTTAAATACTCGGTTATCAATTTTTAAAGGGGTTTGTTACTTGTGACAACCAAAACGTTTGTAAGAAAGGTTGATTGCTTGGTTTAGTAACTATACTTGCAACGAGAGTTTACTATAACTTCTAAACCATCAATCTTCAGTTCTTTGCGCCGTTGCCGGGAAATTGCAAACGTGTGCCTTATTATTAGTTATTGTAAATATTTACTTTTAAATTGATTTTTTTCGAAAAACAAAAATTTTTAGATTTTTATTTTAAAAATTTTTATCTTATCCTATCTTATTTAAAAAAAATCAATTTTCAATTTTCAATTTTAAAAATTCAATTTTCAAAATTTAAAATTCAAATTTTAAAATTTCAAATTTTAAACTTCAAATTTAAAAATTTGAATTTCAAATTTGCTTTTATTTTTGTTTTTAAATTTTTATTAACTAACTATGAGTTCTCACCCCTCTCGCTTTGAGTTTGGTTCCAATGTTGTTGCAAGGAATGGAAATTATAACAGGAACATGCATCAAGGTCAAAACAATCAGAGATGGAAGGAGCCACGAGGATCTGATCAATCCTTCCGGCAACAACACCTTCCACAGTACCACAAACAAAGACCATTCCACGATGCATACCAAGACAGTAGTTATGGTGGACCCTTCCGTGACAACCAACATCTACCAAATTACTATAGTCAAGAGCCATTCCAGGGGGCATACCAAGATGATAGATATGATGGACCCCCATCATATGCCTATGAACCTCCTCAACACAACTTTGAACCACCACACTCACAAGCCAACTACCACCATTCACCTCCATATGATCCTAACCCACATCCACCATACCAACTACCTTATGAACCATATGAACCATATATAGAACCACCCCAATTCCAACCCAATTACTCCCAAGAATTACCACCTCTATATGCACCATATCCATATCCATCAATCCAAGAGCCTTATGGTCGTACTTATGATACCCAAGCAGAACAAGAATCAACGGATCGTCACAAGAAAACAGTGGATCAATTTCTTGCAACCTTTCACCAATTGAATCAAGCAATAAATCAATTAGCTTCCCGACGTTCGGACACTCAAGGAACCCCCATGGCTTTATGTGGACAATCTAATGAAGAACGTAGCATGAAGGAGACATTAGAAACTCCAGTGGACAATACGGAGCATGACTTTGTACTGGAACAAGTGGAGGAAGCTGTAATTATTGAAGAGGAAGAAGTGGTTGCAGACTTAGGAGATGCTAACCCTCCATGGGAAAGTCAGGTTATGGAACCTCCTTCCAAGGCAATTGAAATTGATGCTGAGGAGGGTGTACAACCTCCAAGGCATATCATGGTTGAAGACTTGGAAGAGGTTGGTCAAGAGATGGAAATTAAAGAAGAAAAAATACTACCTTCCATGCCCTTGGTAAGTAATGAAGAAGAGATTGAATTGGAAGAAAGCTACCAAGAGGAAGAGGTTGAAATTAAAGAAGTTTGCAAAGAGGTGAAAATTGTCAAAAAGCACAAGGGAGTGGAGCTTGAAATCACATTGCCAAAGTTATTGGAGACCCCTCCCCCTAAGTTGCCATCATCCTTCACAACATTCAAGTGGGTAAAATTCATATCCCTTAGCTTTCTAATCCCACTTGAATATGGACTACTGGAGACGGATGGTCAACTTAGAGCTCTTTGTGGCATTAAGAGTAAGAGGAAGATGGCCAGTGGTAAGAATTGTCCTGCAAGGTTCATTATGGTTGGAAGCTTTAAGTTTAAATGCAAAGGTTGGTATAAAGCTCAACTGAATGGGTCTAGAAAGCTGTTTGGATATCTCAGTGAGAATTCTGACTGTTCACCACCCAAGTGGAAAAATGATGATCAACAAGAAGATGGGTACAAAGGTAAGGTTTGGGACCCCGGAATTCAATCTAGAAATCAGCACTCTTGGGGTCTTGTCACTTGCTTTAACTTACTTGAAGACTTTCTGCGCCTAGTTTGGGATCCCGGAGGCCATTGGAATTACAAACATTGGTGGAGATTTCTGGATGAATACAAGCATAAGCCACCATAACAGGGAGCTCACCAAATGTCTAACTTAAGGACTTTAACTAAAAGTGCTAGGTGGGAGACAACCCACCATGGTATGATCATTTCTTTTTCAATTTTAATTTTATTTTGTTTTGTTTTTTTTTAGTTTATTTTATTTTATTTCATTGAACCTGGAATTACTCATAACATCCATATCATTTTGCATTCTGCATACTGCATCAAAAAAAAAAAACACGCATGCGACGCGTCTGCGTCACCAGTGCGTTTGGAAGAAAAGAAAAGTGAACAGAGAGTCACGCGAGAGCATGGCTGGAGGCGTGCCTTTGGCACAAATCATCCCACGTGACCACGTCACTGACGCGTCCGCGTCACTCACGCGGCCGCGCGACCTAGAAATCGACGTAAGAAAGGATGCACGACCGAAAGTTGTGCGAGAGTGGTGCTGGACTGGTGCTGATCGCACACGCCTTACCACGCGGACGCATGGCTCACGCGTTCGCGTCATATCCTAATATTGGCCACTCACGCGATCGCATGACCCACGCGATCACGTCACCCGAAATTTGGCAAAATAAGATTTCAAACAGAGAGTTGTGCGAGTGTGAGGCTGCCCTCGCGCCAGTAGCATAAACGAGTCACGCGACCGCGTGACCGACGCGACCGCGTCAATCCGAATAAGCGCAAGTCGCGCGACCGCGTGCCCCACGCGTCCGCGTCGCTCGCGCCGCACAGCTCATCCAACTCTGCCAAAATATCTTATATTTTTCTTTTCCAAATCCTTATTTTTTATCTTTTCTTATTTCTTTCTTCTTCCTTTCTTATTTTCTTTCTCTTCCATTCTATTTTATTTAATTTATTTGCATACCTTCATTCATTGCATCATTTTCATTGGTGTTGGAAATTTATTTACTTTACCTGTGGATTATTAAAGGAATTGTTTGACAATTATATATTACTTTTTAAAGGGTTGCTTGCATGCTCAATTTAATACTTTCAATAGCTTATTTACCATGCTTGCTATGTGTTTGTGAAAAAGCCCGTATGGCATTGTGCACTATTTTTCGATTTCTTTCTATCTACCACTCTAAATGCTTGCTTTTTACAAAATCCTTTTTATATTATATTATTTAAATATAATTGTTATTACAAACATGTTGTTAGTTTGAAAGACTTGGTAATCTAACTTGGACATTGAATGCTTGATCTATGCTACTCATGCCTTTGCCAGCATGCCAATAAACATCTTGCATTTAATTGTCATTACATGCACTTGCTATATTTCTATTGATGAACTTTTCACATGTAGTCATGACCATGTGTTAACGTCATTCTTCTTTATTGTGCATTGATTACCACCTTTCCCGCTCTCTTCCTTGCTCTAACCCTTAGCTTTAAAAGGTACTTTCTTTTTCCCTTTTCAGGATGGCCACCAAGAAAGGTAAAGAGAAAGCTACTACCAAACCAACGGCAAGAAAAGGAACAAAAAGACCCCCAGCTGAGGAACCACAACCCCCATCCACTTACACATCTTAGCATGCACCGAGGACGGTGCAATCTTTAAGTGTGGGGAGGTCGATACCGATCTCCATGGGTTAGTAATTTCTTGTCTCAACACCAATGCTTAAATTTTCTTTATAGTTAGTTGTTGCATTTACATGTTTGATTGCATATTTATTTGATTTTGTGCATATTTTACCACTTGGTTGAAGTAATATTTTCTTTTTCAAGAAACTTTTTATAACATTTCACTAATTTGAATAAAATTTAATGTTACACTTGTTTGAAAAAATATTATACTGGAACATGGTTTAGAGCTCGAACACACAAAACCTGTGAGATTTTTGAGCCTATTTGAATTGGTTGCATTTTACCAACCAATATTTTATTTTTGGTGTGTGTTTTTCTCTCTAAAATTGTGATCTTTGTCTTGCTTAATTCTATATTTCCATAGTTTGATGTATGCATACACTTACATGATTGAGGTCTTTGTTTCACTGAGCTTACATACCCATATGGCTTTACCCTTTTCATTATTCTTTGCAAACCAATTTTGAGCCTATTATACCCCTTTGTTCTTTACTTTAGCACATCATTAACTCTAAGCGAAAAATAATAATGTCCTTAATTTGAATCCTTAGTTAGCTTAGACTAGTGAGAGTGCTCATGAATTAAGTATGGGGAAAGTTGAATTTGGAAACATTTGGTTTGAGAATTGAGTATGTTAGAATTTTCTGAAAATGTAAAAGAAATGTTTAGGACATGATTCATGCATCCCATAATTTAATCATATGCATTGAGAAAAATAAAAGAAAAAAAAATATATATATATATATATATAAAGTGAGAAAAAGAAAAAAAAAGAGCAATTAAGCAAAAAGGGGACAAAATGCCCCAAAATAAGTGGTGAAAGCAATGCATATGTACTGTACTTGAAATTAGAATGCATGAATATGTGGAAAACATGCTTAATGGATAGTTAGAGGTGGTATTATGATTACATGGATTGTCTAAAGTTAGGTGGAAAGTTTAAGTTAATTAAGGATTCAGATTTTAGTCCACTTGGCCAAATACAATCCTACCTTGACCCTAACCCCATTACAACCCTTAAAAGACCTCTTGATATGTGTATCTGTGCATTAAATTTATGTTGATTGGTAGAAGAAAAGCAAGCCTTAGAAAGCAAGGTTAGTAGAGAATTGAGAAAATCGAACCTTAAATACTTGAGCGATTAGAGTGCATACACTTCCAGTGAGGGTTCGATGCTCGATTCTTTGTTCCCGGCTTTCATGAGCTATTTTCTTCTACAAGTCTATTTGTACTTCATTTTCATAATTTGAATTAGTGAAATCCAGTTCATATTTCTTCTTGAAGGATTTTTTTACTTTTAACTAAGTAGGTAGAAATATTTTGCATGTAGTTGCATTCATATAGATAGGTTGCATTTCATATTAATCTACCATTCCTCTTCATCTTTATAGCTTCTCTTGAGCTTAGCATGAGGACATGCTAATGTTTAAGTGTGGGGAGGTTGATAACCCACTATTTTATGGTTTATCTTGTGCTCAATTGAGAGGTTTTTATCAACTCTTTACCCACTTATTCATACTATTTGCATGGTTTTACATTTGCCTTCCTAATTATGTGCTTTGATTGAAAACATGCTTCTTTAGCCTTAAGTTCCCTATATTTAATCCTCTCTTATTACCATTAGATGCCTTGATATGTGTGTTAAGTGATTTCAGAGATTACAGGACAGGAATGGCTCAGAGGATGGAAAGGAAGCATGCAAAAGTGGAAGGAATACAAGAAATTGGAGAAATTGCTAAGCTGTCCAGCCTGACCTCTTCGCACTCAAATGGCTATAACTTTAGCTATAGAGATCCAAATGACGCGGTTCTAGTTGCGTTGGAAAGCTGACATTCGGGGCTTCGATTTGATATATAATATGCCATAGTTGCTTTAACGCCAGGCGACGCGAATGCGTGCTCCACGCGGCCGCGTCGCAGTGACAAAAAATCAGCGTGTTTGAATTCGCAACCAGCCAATTCTGGGATGTTTCTGACCCAGTTTGCAACCCAGAAAACACAGATTAGAATCTATAAAGTGGGAGAATCCATTAATTCATAAGAACAAGCTCACAATTCATAATTTTAGTTTTAGATGTAGTTTTTAGAGAGAGAGAGGTTCTCTCCTCTCTCTTAGGATTAGGATTTAGGATTTCTTACTTTTAGGATTGTTTCTTTTTATCAGGTTCAATTTTCCTTTTATTTTTCCAATTTAATTTATGAACTTTTTCATGTTACATTTGATATCTTTATTATTACAAATTGAGGTATTTCAGTTTATGAATGTTTTATTCTATTTATGAATGCTTTTTTAGATATTTTCTTCCTTTTGGCTTGGGTTAAGTAATTGGTAACGCTTGAGCTGTCAAATAAAGCAGTGGTTGAAATTGGGAGTTGCTCCAATAACTCTAGTCTTTCCATAGGAATTGACTAGGATCTGAGGATTAAGCTAATTAATCCACTTGATTTACCTTCATAGCTAGAGGTTAACAAAGTGGGGTTAAAATCCAATTATCATCACAATTGATAAGGATAGGACTTCCAATTCTATTACCTTACCAAGAGTTTATTTTATTATTACTACTTTATTTTTCTTATCATTCAACATACTGCTTTCTTACTTTCAAAACCCCCAATTTACAAGACTCATAACCAATAATAAGAACATACTTCCCTGCAATTCCTTGAGAAGACGACCCGAGGTTTAAATACTCGGTTATCAATTTTTAAAGGGGTTTGTTACTTGTGACAACCAAAACGCTTGTAAGAAAGGTTAATTGCTTGGTTTAGTAACTATACTTGCAACGAGAGTTTACTATAACTTCTAAACCATCAATCTTCAGTTCTTTCAGCTCCCCCCGAGCAGCTCATCAATATAACCTCTCCATGGCCCTTTGCAAAATGGGGGATGGATCTGTTAGGACCTTTTCCCCAGGCCCCAGGACAAGTCTAATACTTAATCGTGGGAATAGACTACTTCACAAAGTGGATAGAAGCAGAACCATTAGCCACCATCACGGCCCAGAGAAGTCGGAGGTTCCTCTAAAAAAACATTATCACAAGGTATGGGATACCTCATTCCATCACCACAGATAATGGAACCCAATTCACCGACTCTACCTTTAGAAGCCTGGTAGCCAGTATGAAGATCAAACACCAGTTCACCTCGGTGGAACATCCACAAGCAAATGGACAAGCCGAGGTAGCCAATAAAGTCATACTGGCGGGATTAAAGAAAAGACTACAAGACGCAAAAGGAGCTTGGGCTGAGGAGCTCCCACAAGTGTTATGGGCTTACCGGACGACGCCACAATCCGCCACAGGAGAAACACCCTTCTGACTTGTCTATGGCGTGGAAGCCATAATACCAGTAGAAATCGACGAGCAAAGTCCAAGAGTAATCTTCCATGATGAGGTCGGAACATACAGGGGCACAAAGAAGAACTTGAAATTGCTCCCCGAAGTTCGAGATCAAGCCCAGATAAGAGAAGCGGCATTAAACAAAGAATAACTACCAGATACAACAAAAAAGTTATTCGAAGGAGTTTCACCCCAGACGACTTGGTCTTAATCAGAAACGACATTGGGGTCAACAAATCTGGGGAAGGGAAGCTCGCTGCTAATTGGAAGGGACCCTACAAGATTAGTGAGGTCTTAGAAAAAGGTTATTACAAAGTGACCAACTTAAACGGCACCGAATTACCTAGGTCGTGGCATGCTTGTAATATGAAAAGGTACTACAGTTAAAAGCGAACTCTACTCCCTGATGTACTCTTTTTCCAACTTCACGATTTTTTTCCAAAAAGAAAAAGGGTTTTTTCTGAAGAGGAGTTTTTAACGAGACATCACAGTAGAGACTAAGGGATCACAGATAATCAAAAACCCTTAGTAGCAGTAGAGTACCTTTGCGAATAAACAAAGATCTTTCACAATATCTCTTATAAATTCCTCTCGCTTTCTTTCTTCCTATGAAACGCGCCGACTTAAGCTCGACAAAGCGTGAAAATCCCATGAACCGACCTAGATGGTCGTCAGGATAAAACGACGAGGTACAAGTCGGTGTAAAGAGGTTATAAAAGTCGATCGTGATAAACTCAGAAATTATCTGACTTACAAGTCGGAAAAACCGAGAAACAAATAAATGCATCGCAATAATAACCTAAGTCATAAGAACTCAATAAATCCAAAAAAATTGAGTATAAGGAATACCAAAAGAGATCAGAAAACCTGTCGAAAGCACTAAAGCAAAGGCCGTCCCAAAGAAAAGTTTAAGAGAAACTTCGAAGAAGAGACAGTCAGCCAAGAAAAAGGTTTTTCAAAAAAAAATAAAAAAGATAAAAAAGGTTTCTTCGAAACCTAAAACAAAAAAGCATGCGCACAACAAACAGAGAAAGGTAACTTAAACCCTTATCCAAAAAAGGGTATTTTTTGTTAACGGCCATAAAAGGCCAAGAGAATGTCAGCAAAATACCACCACAAACATAAAAATAAATAGTTTAAAAAGGAGGGCCCACAGGCCGGGCCCCATATAGCCACAATAAATTTTTCAGTTAGGAAGGACGTCACCACCAGAGTCGGGAGGAGTAGTCAGAGCACCACCAGAGTCGGGGAGAGTAGTCGGAGCACCACCAGAGTCAGGGAGAGTAGTCGGAGCGCTGTCAGGACCAATATCCATAGGAGATGGAGTGGAAGTTCCAGGAGCCTTTGAAGAACTCGGGGCATCTTTTGGTCGGGAGGGGACTCCATTATCCTCTGCCCCCGAGTCTTTAGATCAGACTCGGTGACATATCGGGGAGAGGGAGGAGAAACGATAGCTCCCTCGATCATAATTTTATCTGGATCCAAAGGAGAGAGGTCCAGGTCGGGAGTGAGAACCCCGACCTATTCTTTAAAGATCCTCTATGCTTCTTCAGCCCCGTCAGCAATGGAGTCCTCCAACTCTATATAAGCCTCCCGAGCTCTCATCAAATCCTTTTTCACCTCCACAAGGTCCTCAAACAAGCTTGAATAACTCTCCTGCGCCTTCTCCCTTAGGCCCTCTGCCATGGAACACCGGGCTTGCAACTTCCTCTCCCTCTCCTGGAGGCCATTCCTCTCCTCCTTCAATTTGGCGACCTCCTCCCTCAGCACCTTCTCCTGCCCTTGATATAAGCGAAGCCTCCCCTCCAACTCCTCAACCCTCGAGGATGAACCCAAAGAGCTAAGGGGAGTCTTCTCAAAGATATCAAGGAACTTTGTGCACACCCCTGCCGCCCTGATACTCTCCTGAGCCAGAATGGTAAGGTGGTTTCGAACAGAAGCATCATCCATACCTATACGAGTATGAGGATAGATATGCTTCCGAACGAACTGAGGCGCATCCACCTTGGCCTCACCCTCAAAAGAAGAGCTAGACTCTAAAGTCTTACGCTTCTTCTTTTCTGGCTCAGGGGAAGATCGGGGAGGAGGGGACGGCAGAGAAAGGCTGAGGAAGAAATGACAATAGGTTGGGTGGGGGTCCCCAAACTGCGAGAAGAAGGGGGAGGGGAAGGAAGGGAAGAACCAGCTGCCCTGGCGCCGCTGCCCTTGGCACGGGACCTCGCCTTGGCCTCCTGAACTCTCTGGTAAGACTCCCTGGAATTCTTCTTCGCCATCTCTGTAAAAAGCAATTAGGAAGCTAAAGTCAGCAAAACAAGTCGGATAAAACAAGTCGGTTGACCATCAGGTCGGAAAATATGATAAAACAAAAAGCTACCTAGCTGAGCCTGGACAAAGGTCGGAGACCCCTGGAGAAACTTTTTTGTATCCAGGTAAGGGGCTCTCCCCATACTTCTCGGAGGAACCCCACAGTGGCTGCCTCCACCTCATCCAAATCCTCCAAACTATATTTTTCACAAGGAGAGGCCTTTAGCCAGTACAGGGAAAAACGAGGAGAAGAATTTTCATCCAGGAAAAAGGGGTGGTGACCCTCTACAGTTTGAACTTTGAAAAGGAAATTTTTGAAGTCGTGGAAGGATTCATCAAAAAGGGTAAAAACTCTCCGGCCTTGTATGGCCCGGAAAGACACCCATTGTTGTTTGTTGTTTTTTCCACTGAAGGGCTTAGTCATGTGGAAGAGAAAAAAAAAATCTTCAAAGAAGTCGGAAAGTCTAATGCATGGCTGATAAATTGGTAAATTTTCAACAAACCCCAAGAATTAGGGTGAAGTTGGGTAGGAGCAACACGACAGTGACATAAAACATCTATCTCAAAGTCGAAAAAAGGAAGAAAAACACTTAAACGGGTAATCATGCTCTCATACATATAGAAAAAATGAGGGGCTGCCTCAGAAGCCCTCCCAAAACAGACCCGGTCTTCCGGACCCGGGGCAATCAGTTCATATTTCGGCTCATCCTCATCAGAAGTACAGAGCCTATGACGTATGCGGAGATCGGTGATGTAGTCAGTATCCACCCAAGGTTCCTCCCCAAGAACTGTACCGTCAACCCATAATGAAAGAGACTCTAAGGTAGACATCTTTCTAAAGGGGGCAACGAATCCTACAAAGAAAAAAGGAAAGAAATCAAAATAAAGTCTCTAAGGGTCTAAGGCAGAAGTTTTCAAAACCAACAAAACGGCTAAAACTACGGTCAAACACTCCTCCGAAACAGAAACATGCAAATAAAAAGCATTTTTGTGGTAAAAGGAGAAGGACTGACCTTTACTTCTGAAGCAACGAGAATAGCAACAGTCGACCGAAGGTAAGAACGAAGCTTTCTCCAAAACAAGAGTGCACGAATATGAAGTTTTCAGAAACGAAACAACGAAAGAGAGGGAAAGTATTTATAAACACGCTAGGGGCATAATGGTAAAAACGGAAGCAGTCATTAATGGGTGCACCGTTACCAATGCAATTAATCCCTACGTGTGGATACACGAAATCCTAACGGACGCGATGTTTGATTAGACGTGACTGTGAAAATTCAAAAGGTCACGAAAAGTCACGTCGGTTCCGGACAATCATGTCGGTTCCTCTATAGGTCAGCTACGACCCCGAGTAGAATACTCGAACCCAAGTCTTGAAAGAAATTGGGTTCGAGTAGGGGCACTGTTCATACCCTGGCCCAATGCTAAGGCCCAGGTCCAAGCGGAAGGCTCAACCCAAAGGATTGAGCCTCACCCTACACCGACCTTCCCCGGAAGAAGTCGGTTCCCGCCACGACTTGCTCTAAAAGAAGTCGGGGACGAAGATTAGCTGGCAGATAATCACTCATTCAAACGAGTAACTGCCCCTAAAATCCCTCAACCCACTTTCAAGAGCCATATCTTAACTTCCCTAAGATAAAGGGACGGTTATCCACCTTAAAAGGTGGAACTACTTCAACGGTGGTTATTGGTTCACCACTATAAATACACTGACACCCCTCAAGTATCTCGAAGTCCCAATACTCTCTAAACCTGCTTACACTCTTGCTAGCTTAGGCATCGAAGTGTCTTTGCAGGTACCACCCCCCATTCACTTATACTCACAAGTCGGACGGAGGCCTCAAAGACGCGAACCCGCTCGAAGGCTTCCCTCCTCAGACGATTGGGCCAGCCTAACGAGTCCAGCCCATCAATCTCCGGTTACCCATCGTAACAGATATTTCTGCAGAAATAAAGTATTCAATTTCGTTTTCATATTGATTCGTGATCTCATAAAATTTATTAAAGTTAGACCAATTAAAAATAGGCATGCATGAGATCATTTTCGCATGTAATTTCTGAATTTTCTTATCCAAATTTGATGTATCATTGAGTATATTAGTATGGTGATCACCGTGATTTTGTCGCGACACTAATATGATAAAAGCTGTTATAATTTCATAACTAATATATAAGACGGATCAAATTGTTGAACTAATCAAGGAAATAGCATTTAGATGTACCCATAAAGTTTATAAGTGCTTATCTCAAGAATAATGTATATGTATAGCCCAAGTGATAAACTTTTAGAAAATTATTATTTCCTAATATATTTATGCAATAAGCAATACATATATTAATTATAATCGCAAATTAAGCTATTTCATATTATATGTCTTATATATAGTTGATCTCATTTATTGTTATAAATACTAATAGAATAAGTCATTATTACTTTTGATTTAAAATTAAATAAAAATAAAATTAAAAATATTATTTTATTTGCTTTTAAGATTTAATGGGTGCCATATATTCAAATATAAATAGTAACTTTAGAATTTTGACTTCTAACACATCAAAATCGTCTTTGTAATTTTTTTATCAGAAGAATTATAATTCAACTTTTTAAAAAATATTAAAAATTTTGATTGAAAAAAATTAAATAACTAAAATTTTTTAATTATGTTTATAAATTTAGATACATTTCTACCCTTAAATATTTTTTTTAATAATTTACTATAGATGATTTCGGAATTAAAGAAGTAGTAGAATTTCCAACAATATTTACTAACAAGGTAGATATCAAATGTATATAAAAAGAGGTATCTACACAATTTTTTAATGAAACAATCTATCCTAACCAATTGGGAAACAACCTCATTTCATAACAATCTATCTTAACCCATTGAGAAACAACCTCATTTCATAATAGACAAAATTTAAAAATACATAACACGGTTCTATTCTATGGTGTACAAATCTACAAACTTTAGAACTAAAAGTACTCCTGATGTTTTATTAATATCGTCTTTATCTTTTAAGAAAATTTATCAATCTCTTATTCTATTTTTATTTTTTTATTTTATACAAATTAAAATTGGGGAAAATATTCAAAAGCGATATCAATCAAATTATTTAATTAAATAAAAGAAAAGAAAAACATCATTTTTTATGGAGATATTGGATAAACTAATAAAATAGTAATTAATAAAAAATAAGAGTCACTTAGATAAAGACGTTCAAAATGTTTTTTTTAAAGATGTTTTTTAGTAATTAAAATTTAATACATATAATGATTAAACTGTATTAATTTTGTCAAATTTATATCAGACAAATTAATTTGGCCAAAAAATCAATTACAAGAAGCTCTCTTAAAAATGATGAGGAGATCCGTCACATAAAAGTTGAATATAACGATAAGGTCTCATCATTAGAGAAGAAGATGGATGGTGTATGTGGTTTATTAAAGGTATTGGTGCACCAACTCAACCCTGGAATGAGCGATGAAGAGGTAGCAGCCTTATTTCAAGCTGCCCAAGATTCTCCTTTGGATACCTCAAGTAGCAGAGCAAAAAATACTCCTCGCTCCTCTGAAGCAACTCACATTCCACACAAAGATAATGTAAGTAATCTTTTCCATTTTATTGTCATAGAGAAACTAATAAAAAGAAAAAAAACAATGGTCACTGTCCTATTCTTAGCTAAAATTATAATATTTTAATTAATAAAAATGTTGGAATATAACGAAATACTTCAATTTTGTTTGTTGTTGCTGAATTCGAACTTGGAAGGTTCTAATATGATTTTGAATAACTATGACTAGTGGAAAGAGTTAAGTTTGTTAGAACTTGGAAGGTTTAAACTAGTTGCCATTGTTGTTCGTTTTGCATCTTCTTTTTCACTTGTGAGTCTTTCTAATGTTGAATTTTTAGAGTTATTTGCAATTTGATTGTTTCACTTATTGGTTCCTTCTATCTGAAAATTCTGAATGCACGATTCAAATTTCATAGTGTGTTGTGAAATGTTAGAAATATTAATGGTACTGGCTGATATCATCAATTCTGAATGCATGATCAAAATTAAATTGCTGCCAGAGACTTTATGCCACATTCACATCTTTATTTTGTTAAAAATAAGTAATATATGTTTCAGTTTTAGTTTGTTTAGATTTAGGCTTGGCTCAACAATAGAATATCAAACATTGGCTGAGGGAACATGAATGTTGTATCATGTTTTCATTGATACTATAAATCAGATTTATTTATTGAACAATAAGTTGTTTGTTAAACTAAATGTAGCAAAATTAAATCTGGTTGTTAGAAATGCTTTTTATGTTACAAAAATTAAGTTTGATATCAAATCTGATTGTTAGAAAAATTAGTGGGCTGAAGTTTACTGCATCATCCATTTTTTATTTGTAGTTGTTCATTTGTGTTTTTTATTTTGCAGGGCACAGGTCAAAATTTAGCTTGCAATGATACATGAAGTTTTCATATCTTGGCATGAAGTACAAGAAGACTTTGATTAGAAATTCTAATTCATGTATTAGAAATTCATGAGTAGTTATGACTTTGATTTTTGGTATTTTGTTAGTGCATGTTGTTATGTGATCACACACTTATTTTGGTGACTTTATTTAGAGCATGTTGTTATGTGATCACACACTTATTTTGGTGATAATTTTATGAAAGTTGGATTACTTGATTATTGGTCATTGACTGAATTATAAAATTATCTATGAATTTATGTAAGGTTTTATTTATGAAGATTAAAAAGGAATTAGGTTCTTGACCATCTTTTTCGCCACGCTTTAAAAGCGTGGCCAAATTTTCCTGTCTACTGCCACGCTTATAAAGCGTGGCCATATCTAAGCTTTTCGCCACGCTTTAAAAGTGTGGCCATATCTCCCTATGTTGCCACGCTTTTCAGGCGTGGCCATAGCTCCTCTATTACCACGCTTTCGTCATACTTGTAAAGCGTGGCCATATCTCCTCTTTTTGCCACGCCTTTAAAAGCGTGGCCATATCTCATCTACTGCCACGCTTGTAAAAGCGTGGCCATATCTGCTCTATCGCCACGCTTTTAAAGCATGGCCGTATCTAACCCTATCGCCACGTTTTAAAAGCGTGGCCATATTTCCCACCTACAGCCACACTTTTGAAAGTGGCAATTTGTGAAAAAGCGTAGAAAAAAAAGCGTGGCAATAGAGCAACCGCCACCCTTTCAAAGGTCACCCTTTCAAAAGCGTGGCGGTAGCTCAAAAAGTGTTGTAGTGGCATTTCGCATACGCGAGCAAGGCAAAATGATCCCCCGCATATGCGAGATCGTCCACGCGTACGCGACGCCCCTGTTTTTCAGCAAGGTGAATTTTTATATTTTAAAACCTAATTTTAAACCTTTATTTTTACTCTTTTAACCCCTAAATCATAATTGTATGTTTAGTGATGAGGTGAAGTTAGGAAAAGAGGTACTTGAGTTGATAAGATGACGAAAGTAATAGGTGAGGCCATTAAGAAAATAAGGCAATATTGAGAATAATGAAATATGATTTATTGTTAAATGATTATGATTTATTGAGGAGGTGCGGTAATGTTGCGAGTATGTCAGAGATGCATATGTGAGCTAATGAATGAATAAATGATAAAACATAATTATGATTGAATAAAGTTTGAGACATTCATTGACCTCCTGTACGTAAGATATGACCGGACACTTTAACTTTCCGGGTTCCCCATGGGCATGCATATATATATTATTAAACTTGGGGTGTTGTTTCTCCCATGTCAGCTTGGGATCCTTCCCATGGATATTATTGAGCTTGGGGTGTTGTTTTTCCCATGTGAGCTTGGGATTCTTCCCATGGTTAAATTTTGAGTTTAGGAATGCGTGTACAGAGAGATTGTCCACAGTTAGCTACCAGGACATATCGGGCTGGCTATGTAACCGACAGTTGATATCAACAGCCATAGGACAGGCATACATCATATGAATATACTTGTTTTGTTTGATTGTGCATTAATTAGGCTTGCCTTTGTGGATTACCATGTTTAATTGCCATATTTGCTATCTGCAGTACTTGTATTCTACCTGTGTTTGCCATTGTCTACTTGTTTGTCTGTGTAGTTTTACCGGTGTTGGAGGATTGGAGGAAAGGCGGAGGATTTGAGGGTTTTAGTACGGTTTTGGTTAAGTTTAGAATCTTAGAGGACCACCTGGTTTATGGTTTCTATTTTAGTTCTTTAAGTTTTATAATCTGAATGTTGGAGTTCTACGATTGCCTCTGGCTTTTCCGGGACCTCATATCTTATGTATGCGGCACCTTTACCATGCTTAGAACCCCCGGTTCTCATTCCATACAGGTATTTGTGTTTTTCAGATGCAGGTCAAGAGGCACTTCGCTAGGCGTCTGGAGTTCTCTACATTGAAATGGACTTTTTGGAATGTTAATTTTTGTTCTATTTTATTATATCTATATGTATAGACTCTCCTTATGTATATATGTTTTATCTTTGCACCTCATAGAGATTTATGGAGAACTAGGGTTACTTTTATGTATTTTTGGTTATGAATTTCTATATGTATATATATATACTCTCCAGCCAGCCTTAGTTTCACAGGCTGAGTTAGGAGTTTGGTTATTTTGTACCCTTGACCTTCTATTCTCACTTTCTATATATGTATGTTTATGTACTTTAGCTTTCTTCGTATGCAAGTAACCTTATTTTCCGAACGTTGCGCTTTTAATTTTGCGATTTTTCTTTTACTATCCTTCAAGGCTCTTTGTATATTACTTCCTTTCAACTACCATACGTATATATTTTATTTGGAGGTCGTAATACCACACCACCTCTATTTTACGACTAAAGCGTAAAGCTCTGTGTGTGGTAAGGTGTTACATTATTGGCATATTTGGCAGATCGATATTTGAGTGAGTTAAGAATGAATCACTAAATAGTAGATAAACAAATTTTATTATAATAAACATTACATATTCACATATATGAAGTCAAAAACTAAAGTTAAAAATTATTTAGTATGCAGGTTCTGATTTTATTGAATGTCTAGGTAATTTGATTCACTACAGGTATATTTATATATTCATTGGAAGAATTTTTTAGAAAGGTGTTGAGAAAACACTTATTACTCTTTCTACTAAAATACTTGAATATAAAACACCTTTAAAAGAGGCATCTATTTTAGTGACTACAAATACTTGTCATAAATTATGAAAAGAAAATTGAAAGGTCACTTGAGTTATTTTGTGATAATGTGTTAGTAATTTAATATTTTAAATTTTTTGTTAAACAAAAAATTTTAGAGTGTTTAAGAGTTTTGTGAACAAGTTAGCACAAACTCCACAAATGAATGCATATTTGATTAGTAAAAAACAAATACCCAAAATATTTTATGTGAAAACTATTTATATGGATATCATATATTTTATGATATATTGTTTAAGTGGAAATGTGCATTTAGATGCTTATATAGTTTAGACAAATTTACGAAAATAGATATTTCTGCAAAAATAAAGTATTCAATTTCGTTTTCATTTTGATTCGCGATCTCACAAAGTTTATTAAAGTTAGACCAATTAAAAATAGGTATGCATGAGATCATTTTCGCATGTAATTTCTGAATTTTTTTTATCTAAATTTGATCTGTCGTTGAGTATATTAGTATGGTGATCATCGTGATTTTGTCACGATACTAATATGATAAAAGCTGTTGTAATTTCATAACTAATATATAAGACGGATCAAATTGTTGAACTAATTAATAAAGGAAATAACATTTAGATGCACGCATAACGCTTATAAGTGATTATCTCAAGAATAATGTATATGTATAGCCCAAGTGAAAAACTTTTAAGAAATTATTATTTCCTAATCTATTTATGCAATGGGCAATACATATATTAATTATAATCGCAAATTAAGCTATTTCATATTATATGTCTTATATAGTTTATCTCATTTATTGTTATAAATGCTAATAGAATAAGTCATTATTACTTTTTGATTTGAAATTAAATAAAAATAAAATCAGAAATATTATTTTATTTGTTTTTAGGGTTTAATAGGTACCATATATTCAAATATAAATAGTAATTTTAGGGTTTTAACTTTTAACACATCAAAATTGTTTTTGTAGTTTTTTTATCAAAAGAATTATGATTCAACTCTATTAAAAATACAGAAGATTTTAATTGAGAAAAATTAAATAATTAAATTTTTTTTAATTATGTTTACAAATTTAGATACATTTTTACTTTTAAATATTTTTTTAATAATTTAATATAGATGATTTCGAGACTAAAGAAGTAGTAGAATTTCCAACAATATTTACTAACAAGGTAGATATCAAGTGTATATAAAAAGAGGTATCTACACAATTTTTTAATGAAACAATCTATCCTAACCAGTTGGGAAACAACCTCATTTCATAACAATCTATCTTAACCCATTGAGAAACAACCTCATTTCATAATAGACAAAATTTAAAAATACATAACACGGTTCTATTCTATGGTGTACAAATCTACAAACTTTAGAACTAAAAGTACTCCTAATGTTTTATTAATATCGTCTTTATCTTTTAAGAAAATTTATCAATCTCTTATTCTATTTTTTTTTTTATTTTATACAAATTAAAATTGGGGAAAATATTCAAAAGCGATATCAATCAAATTATTTAATTAAATAAAAGAAAAAGAGAAACATCATTTTTTATGGAGATATTGGATAAACTAATAAAATAGTAATTAATAAAAAATAAGAGTCACTTAGATAAAGACATTCAAAACGTTTTTTTAAAAGATATTTTTTCGTAATTAAAATTCAATACATATAATGATTAAACTGTATTAATTTTGTCAAATTTAGATCAAAAAAATTAATTTGACCAAAAAATCAATAAATTACACCTTTAACCAATCTAAATTAATATTTTTTATAAAAAATAATTATAATATCCCTATTATAAAAAATAACTAAAATACCATTATTATTATTATTATTATTATTATTATTTTAAAAACCCTAAATCTTAACTTTTTTTTTTCTATGTCATCTTAGGGTTAGGATTTAGAATTTTCAAAGTTTATATATATATAATAAGAGTATTTTAGTTATTTTCTATAATAAAGTTATTGTAGTCATTTTCTATAAAAAAATAATTTAGACCGATTCAATATTTAATTTACCAATTTTTCAGCTAAATCAATTTATCTGATCTAATTTTGACAAAAAAAAAATACGATTTAATTGATAATATGTATTGAATTTTTATTACTAAAAAACATCTTTAAAAAAAGACGTTTTTAACCGCCTTTATCTGAGTTACTCCCTTGAAAAATTATGTAAAAGATGCATTGTTGGCTAAAAAGATACATAGTTATTTAGTTTTCATCCTTAGAGACTCATGACTCATGACTCATGGGTAGTTATGATTATAGAATTATAAAAGTAAACGGCAAAATTTTTTTATCGTATATATTATATGGACTACTCCATGCATGCATGTTGCGATTGATACAACATTAATTGATGTAGCTTTTATTGACACAAATCACAATAATATTTATTCAATGAAACACAATGAATTGATTAATACACCTACTTTAGAGCTGAGATATTATTGGTTGTCTGAAGTAGTGGCGGTTGTGTACAAAGATTATTAACCTTATTATTATTATTTCCAAGCATGGGATGAGTAGTAGTAGTAGTAGTGAAAGGTGCATGAGACATTGGATTTGGCGGAATAACGGGTAAGAATTGGTTAGGGAAACCAAACATGCCAACTCCATTAGGTAGTGGTGGAATACCATTGAACTGAGCCATGTTGCAAGGGATGTTAATTCCAGGCCTCATACCCATTAACTGTTGTAATTGCTGGGTTGGAGAAGATGTAGGTAGCATCATTGGAGGCATGCATAGCCCGGTTCCCATTGTCATAATCTGCATCATCATCATCATCATCATAATTAGTAATAAGAGAAAGGAAAGCTTGTATTGGAAAGATAATAGTTTTAACTTTTAATACGTTATTTAAAGTAAATTAAATTTTTTATTAAAAAATATTATAGGATCAGCATATTTTAATATTTTTGTTCAGTAATTAATTTGTAATATTTAAAGGTATTGACTAAAAAAATACATTGAACATTTGAACTACTAATAAACTAAAATTATTAGATTGTTGACTAAAAATGATAGCTAATATAAATTAAAATTATTGTCTTTTTATTTTTTTTTCTTTTCTATTTATTAATTTAAAATGGCCTAACCTACTTTACCTGTAAATGAAGTTTTAAGGCCTTAAGATATTCAATGGCATCATCAAGCAGTGAAGCCTTGTCTACCTATAAAACACATACATACAAGAAAAAATTAATTAATTATAGGACTATTTATTTCACAAAATTTATAAAATGTAATATTACAAAATTAGAAAAAATTAAAATAAAGGAGTTTATGTATATATGCAGACCTTATTACAATTGGGTATGAGATCTTTCAGTACGCGCAGTTTCTTGTTGATCTTGTCTCTTCGCTGCTGTAAATCAATAAGAAAAAAAAAATTGAGTTAGATGTTATGAAAATGAAATGAAGTGAGGACCCTTAAGAAGTAAACAACATTTTCAACTCTTTTGCTTTAATTTATTTCTCACCCTTTCATATAAATTATGAGTCTCAGCATTCCTGCTTCTTCTGACTCCATTATTGCCCTCCCGCCGAGCATTCTTAATATCCTTCGTAACATCTTCTATGTCTTCATCATTCTGCACCAATTCGTTAATCCATTTTCATACATGAGCACCATGCCAACTACCAAATAAGTTAAAAAAGAAAAAAGGAAATGAACAAAATAACGTTCTCTGTTTCTCTCTTTAATTATCTAAGTATGTTTGTATTGAAAGTTATTTAAGCTTTTTCAAAACTAATAATCAATCTAAGTGATAGATAAAACAAAAAAAAATATCAGGTGCATACAAAAAATCAATTATAAATCAGTCACTATATATATTATTTAATTCTAACATATATTTTATATGAATAACTAATTTCGTAGTCATTTTTATATACGTTTTAATGTCATTAAAAAAAATTTTTAAAATTAGAGAATTAGAGATAGAAAAAAATAGAATTCACTAAAAAAAATTAACCAAAAAATAAAGAGAGATATTTTAAGACATTTTAAGATTTACATATTTAATTTTCCTAATACAATTTCTAATTTTTCTATTTATTATACTTCCAACTTATTTCTATTATTTGAGCCACTCTCCAATTGTATTCATTCTAATTATATACACTTAGTATAGTATGGTGGTAAAAAAATTAAAATATTATTTGTATATTAAAATCAATCACTAAAATTAATCATTATGTATTTATATATATAAATACATATATGGTTTAACTTATTTTTAATATATATTTTATACTAAAATAGTTGATTTTAATGTAAATAATATGATAAAAAAAAACATGGGTGTGTGCGCTTACCTCGCTTGAGTAGGTGGAGTCATGGAGGTCTTGTTTCCGGCTATAAATGTGTGTGTTGTTTGTTGACGCTCCAAGCGAACACACAGACGAATATTCTATCAAGGGTTCGTTACAGAAGCCGGTATCCACCACTTTCCTCTTATTATTATTGCTAACAGATTTTAACTGCTTTTCAGGAAACGGTTCTTCTTTGTTGTTATCAGCATCACGTGAAACAGAACTATTCTGACGAAGCATTGAAGGTCTTAAAAAAGTGGAAAAATTCATGAGCTTTCCTGCTGCAAAGTCTTGTTGGTTTAACAATGATGAGTCTGCTATTCTTAGTTTCTTGAAAGTAGTTGTTGATGCTGACGATGATGAATTATACAAAGATGTGTATGAGAATTGTGATGCTGCCGCCGCTTCGTGTTTATTATTATCTTTTTCTTCTTTCTTCTTTGTTGTTATGATACTATTACTTGTACTTGATGATGATCCTTCTTTTACCATAACTTGCTCCAAGAAACAATCATTTCCGTAACTGAAAATTCAAAAAATAAAATAAATAAACAAAAGAGAGAGAATAAAGAAAGAGAGGAAGAGTGGCTTCTTACACGGAGGTTGGGTTCATCCCAGCACGAAAGAGTTCAAGCTTCTTCTCAGCCATTCAACAATTAAAGAAAGAAAGAAAGATTGGAAATTGTTTCACATGTAAAATTAAGCTCTAGCTAGCGTTGCGTTTCGTATATATAGTCTTGATTAACTTTTGAGGAAGAAGGAGATTAATAATAATAATAATAATAATAATAATAATAAATTAAATTAAGTTAGATGTTTCAGATTGTTAACTCTTATATTGAAAAATGCTATAGTAGTGGTGGCATGGAGAATATATATATATATAGCCCCAAAGTATATAAATAGGTGAAAGAAGCATGGCATATGAGATGACTAGCTAGCTAGTTCAAATCGGAGGAAATTAATTAATTTAATTAATATTAGAACATGTGGTCCACATGTTAGATTGTCATATCTCAATTTAAGTTCCTAGTACTGATTTGTGTAAAATAAATAATAATTCAGGTATAGCGCCAAAGTCTATTATCATATTTGTTTGCATAAATATTATCCACATCTGCCCCATTATGGGAGTTAGGTACCAACTGAGATAATGGGATGGACCAGTGTCTTGCCAAAAGAAAAAGAATCAAATCCATACAAAATTATATCTTTCCATACTCTTAATTATGAGATACTAGTTTTTTCAGGGTTTTTTTTTTTCTCTCTTCGTATTTATACCTGAAGTTCTGATACCATGTATCTAGCTTCCTTCCAAATCCGATGAGTTTATTTACGTAAAGAAATAAGGATAAGATCTAAAGATGGACATATAAGTATCGTTTTCGGATTATTAGTATTTAGGATTAAATATTATTTTAGTTGTTATGATTTTAGCTTAAAATTAAAATCATTCTTAACGTTAATGATATGATAATGTATTAAGAGACCGAGAGAATTAGATAAAAATCTGAAAAAATAGGATAGAAATTTCTAAAATTAGAATTGGAGATAGAAAAAATTTAGAGTTTTTAATTATATTATGTATATTTAATATTTATATTATTACATTTTACTCTTATTTATATCATAATTCTCTAAATGAGTTATAGGTTCAATACTATTTTTAATATTATTCTCTCTTTTAAAATAATCTTATTTTTATGGTTGTGAAAAAAAAAATAAATGTGAATTATAATTAATAAAAAAACAATTAATTTTAAAATATTTTTTATGTCACTGCTCAAAATAAAATAAAAAATTACTACCAAAATTTTATTGTTTAAAAAAAATTAGGTCCATTAAAAAAAGTTTAATAATATTGTTTAAAATTCTGATTGATAACAATACAAGAATGCTATTTTGAATGTTGGCCAATTTGTCATTCGATTGCGATTAGTCTCCCTCCTCGTGTTCAAGGAAAGCACCGTTGAGATCTAATTAGAGTTTTTAATTTTTTTTTTTTTTTACATAAAAAATAATAAGAAGGTTCAAACTCGTAATTTTTAAGTAAGTATGTGGAGACTATGCCATTTGAGTTATAGTTTGTTGGTGAATTAAAATTTTTAATTACATTATACATATCCACATTATTATATCATACTCTTATTTATAGCATAATTCTCTAAGTGAGCTATAAGTCCAATATTAATTCTAACAGTTAATTTTAGTTTAATTTTAAAATCACTATTTCAGTCCCAAATATTTTTTTAAAGACAAAATTATCTCTTTATTTCTTTTCTTTTATCTCATTTTTACAAAATCTTTTATCCTTTCTTCATTACTCCCAACATAACAAAAAAAAGTATTTACTAATATGATTGTTTAAAATTCTAACACAAATTCTTTTGTATTGAACTTGCCTCTGGTGTTAGGCTTTTGAGCAACTATATTTGTGAATGGTTTCTTTTATTACGTTATGATGAATGATGAATGATGAAAGATGAATGAATGACTTCGTGAAAATGAGAAGAAAATAATAAAATAAAAGAAAAACTTTATCTTTAAAAAAATGTTTGGGACCGTAAAAGATAATTTTAAAATTAAACAAAAATTAACATTAAAAATTATTTTAAACACAAAAAGGTTGGAAACGATTTCGATTTTCATTCAACACTATAACAACCAAAATATTATTATTATTATTATTATTATTATTATTATTATTATTATTATTATTATTATTATTATAGTCTAAAAAAATAATTTTTGTAAAATTTTGATTTTATCCTCACATTCGCATTTTCTCTCTTTTTCCTCCATTTCTTTCTTTCATTTTACTCACTTTGGAGTCCGTGCTGAAACTAGAATTTTTGCTTGGCTCAAGAGGACCAACATAAAAGACATAACTAGATAGGAGGCAAAAGAATAAAATTAAGGAGCCAAATCATAAAAATAAAATATTTTATATGTAAAATTTTTAAATTGGTAGGTCATTGCCCCGTCATATAAACTATGAGTCCTATCATTACTTGCAACACCACCCCTTCTAACATTCACTCTTGAGATCAGATTTGAAACGAGAAGAACAATAGAAAAATTATAACGGAAAAAAGATATTAAAAAAAAAAGTGATTGGAGCCAACAAGTTTTATGATTTGTAGTTATTAATTAATTATTATTAATATTTTTAATAGTGTAAATTTTTATTTAATAGTATAAAATTATTTACTTTTTTTTTTCTGGTTAAGTGTTGGCTAAATTTTAATAAAAGTACTGGCTTTTTAGATTTTTCTAAAAAAAATAACCGAATGACTAAAATTGAATAAAATAAGATATTTAGAATAAAAATAAGATATTTAAAATATAAAAAAATTAAAATTTAATTTAAATATTAAGTACTAAAATATTATTTTATCCAAAATAAAAAATAAAAGAAGTACACTAATCCTAAAAATTCGAATTTACATATCTCTGGTCTTTTAAATTAATTTTTAAAGTGAAATGAATAAAAATGAATAAGAGAAGTGAAATATTAGGGAAAAAATTGACGGGAAGTGATGATCACAAAATTAGAGAGATGAAGGTGATAGGAACTGATCATAAGCAAATGAAGCCCCACAACAAAGGAATCAAAATTGAATAGTATGGGATGATGGAGTGAGAGTGAGGCCCATATCTTGTTACCAGCATTTTCTTCTTAGACCCGGGTCCCTTTCCATCGGTGTCCACCACCACCATTTGGTTGTACGGAGCCACAGGCTCTCCCCCACGTTTTGGAATGAGATTTTTTGAGTCTTAGGATGAGAAAAATGAGCGAGTGGTCACTTGCTTTCACGTGAAGTCCCATGTCGGATCCACGTGCATGTGCCCCTTCTTGTCTGTACTTTTGCCACTCATTCATGCATCAATGCATGGCCATTTAGCCAGCTGGCACTACTATTAGGATGCAACACCGCACACCACACAGTGGAACTGGAATTTGAATTTGATTGACCTAATAAGTCAGTTTCCAATGCACTATTGCTTCTTTGCTTCACACGTTGATCGATGTTGACATTTTCACTCACTACTTTATTTTATGTGATCCAACAAATAATTCTGCTCCTTCATTTCTGCGGTGTTAACGCCTGGTACGTAGTTTCAAGTAGGACCTTTCAACTTTCATCTCCCACTTCCTAATCATTTCAAAATGGATAATAATTTGGATGTTTTAAAAGGCTTATTATCATAAATTTATTTTAAAAAGATAATTTTTAGATAAATATATCTAATAAACACAATGTGTGTGGAAAAAATTATTCATCAAAGAATAAAATTTGTCAAATATTTCTAAAAGACTTTATTTAATTTAAAGGAGATTCCGAACCCAATTTCTGGGTCCTTCTTCAAAACAGCCACCAAAACTAGTTATTCGGATTTGGGTCACCATCACAGTCTAGATAGGTCTAATAATCACAAACTCTAGGAACTTCAAATTTCGAACCAAACATTCAAATTCAAATATCTCTCTTATCTTATCTCATCTTAGCTGACAAAATAAGTAACGATCGCAAATTATATAAAGGGAGTCAAAGACTCCCTTAAGTACGTCACATATTCCTAACCCTCACTTATACCTCTTAGATCCATTCTGACTTAAGCGTTGGAGCGTCTTTGTAGGTACCCCGCCACTCCAGAAGTCCGATACGTCAATATCAGGACCGGCCAGTCCGTGATCCATCTCACAACCCGTATGAGTGACATCTCATACATTGGCGTCGTCTGTGAGGACTTGCCAAGTCTTGGCGGCCTAGCGGAATAATCCGAGAAGCGGTCCTCAAACCACTATGAGTCAGACCCACCAACACCGGAATCGCAGAACAACGCCCCCTCCCACCGACCCATGGGAGGATAACCAGCACCGTGCACCGATAGCCAACCCCTAATGGGCAACAACCAAAAAAAGACATTCGTCAACCTGATAAGACCCGAGCACCCGACAGCCTAGGAGAGAAAGAAATTCAGATAATCCAAGAGCTCTATCAGAGAGTACAAAACCCTTGAGGGCCAGGTCGCTTCCAAAGAGCGATACCAGCCAGAACACGTAAGCCAAGCGACCTCCAAGAGCCGATCACAGAGGGAAACCAAGAGTGAAAAGTCACCTGAACGGCGACACGGGAAACGATGAGATCGCAGTGTCTCCCGAGAGCCAGAGTGCCGACATGACGATGACAACAGAAGACACCGACGAGATTCTAAGCGGATAAGAAGTGAGCACACGATAATGGGAGCTATCCCATTCACCAAGAGAATTCTAAAGGCCAAGCTACCAAAGGGTTTCGACAAGTCAACCTACATAAAGTACGACAGGACGAAGGACTCCCAGGAATACCTCACGATCTTCGAGGCCAAGATGAACCTGGAGGGAGCCGCCAATGCAGTTCGATGCAAGACTTTTCCAGTAACCCTAGCCGGCCTCACCAACAAGTGGTTCAACGCCCTCCCCAACGGCTCGATAGCCAGTTTCGACGACGTCTCCAAGAAGTTCATTGCACAGTTCACTACCAGGATTGCCAAAGCAAAGCACCCGATCAGCCTGCTCGGAATCACAAAAAGAAAAGACGAACTTATAAGGAAATACCTCGACAGGTTCAATGATGAATGGCTAACGGTCGACGGGCTCACGGACTCCGTGGCCAGCCTTTGCTTGACCAATGGCCTCATGAACGAAGACTTCCGTAAGCACCTCACTACCAAACTGGTCTGGACTATGCATGAAATTCAAAACATCGCAAGAGAATACATAAACGATGAACAGATAAGCCAAGTCGTGGCCGCCAATAAACGGCAGCACGACACTACGGCTGCCAAAACAACCCACCACCCAAAGACACCTCGAAAGAGCATTTCAAATCCACTGCCCCCAGCCGGCCGCCTAGGGTGGAAAAGTTCACGAATTATACCCCCTATCGGCCTCTATCACGGAGATATATCACCAGATAGTATAGCAAGACATTCTCCCAAAGGCATGACAGTTGAAGGAACGGACAGGCGGTAACAAAAGTTTGTATTATGACTATCACCGAGGATACGGACACAAAACCCAAAACTGCTTCGATCTGAAAGACGCCCTCGAACAAGCTATCTGAGACGGCAAACTCGATTATTTGTAAACCCTGAAAAACCGACAGAGAAAGATCACCAAAACGAGATGAGCGCAACTCTAGGATGGTAAGGCAAGCGCACCAAAGGAGTCAAAAAATTAAACCCGTTACCATCAAGACCAACCAATTCCTGATCCATCTCACAATCCGTACAAGTGACATCTCGTACGAAGAATAAATTTATAAAAAACAAAAGGTATATGTATTTTTGAAATTTTTATTGGTAGATTTATTTTTTGGATTAAGCTTTTAAGGATTTTCAATAAATTGTTGTTTATTCATAGTAATTTTTTTGTAAATACTTGTCTATACATTTTTTTTGAAAATACATTTATTACTTTATTTTGTTAAAAAATACAGAATTTACATAAAAAAATAACATGTTAATTTTTTTTCTCAAAAGTAGTAATTTATTCGTTAAAAAATGAAAAATAAATATCTAAATTATAAGACATGGTAAAAGAAAGCGGGAGAGGGAATTCTCTCAGTGGCACTAAAAGGCCTTCGAAACAACTAAATAAATAGTATGTTAATTTTAATGAAATTCGTTATTATAAATGTATCCAAATATAAATATAAGTCGTAAAATACAAGATTCCTTTTCAATGGACCGTTCAACAACCGTTGTCCTCTGGTCTGAGATAATGACATAATAAAACAGTCTTTTCTTTTCTTTTCCAGTTTTGGTTTCCTTAGACATTAAAGATTTTCTTCTAAGATGACTTATTCCTTTTACCTTTTATTTTCCCTTTTCATTTTCTTGCTAAAATCTTCATGACGGATTGACGGTGACTAAGAGTTCTACTATTGTCATACATCGCTTAGCATTATCCTCAAGCTTTAATGCAAGTTTATTAGTCTGCTTCAGTGTAATTCAACTACCATCGTATACTTCTATCTATTTTGTTGTTCGCCCTTTTGTTTTTTGCCACTGTCCGTAAAAGCCAAGATCCAAAACATAATCCTTTTATACTCCGTCAATCTGAAGAACATAATAAGCTATGAAACACAGACATTTGGTTGACGTGTTCGTATGTAAGACACATTTTAATATAATATTTATCGACACACGTATAGTGTATTCAACCGTGTTTTAATAAAAAATAAATTTTTTTTTGAACATGTTTAAACACACCTAAATATTATCACATGTCAATCAGCGTGTCCACCTTTATTCTTAATATGTATTGTTGAAATAAATTTAAAAATAATATATATTATTATTTATTAAAATAAAAAATATTTTAAATACTTTATATAATTAAAATAAGATATTAAAAAATTAAAAAATTAATTTATATTTTAATATCAATAAAATCTCAAAATAGCATTACTATTTTTTTAAAAAGTACTTTATATTTTACATATATGCATGTCCCTGTGTTTTATAAAATTTTAAAAAATTCGTATATCGACATATTCTGTGTCGTGTCCCATATCCGTATTAGTGTTCATGTATCATAAGTAACAAGAAAAGAAATAAAAAAATAGCCCCACCAAATCTCTAAGTTAAAAAATTTGAAGATGAACAAGTGTTTTTTACCTACAAATTAGGCAAAGCCAAAAAAAAAAGTATTTTTTCAAAAAAAATTATTATCTACATACTAAAAATCAATTATATATTTATATATAAATATATAATTTAATTTATTTTTAATATATATTTTATATAAATAATTAATTTAATAATTAAATTTTTGTATACACATAAGTTGTTATTTTTAAAAAGATAAACTTTAATAGTCGGTAAGATAAAGTTCTGGTACAACATAGTTGTCTTTTATAATCCACACTATCGCATTATTTGGATAAATGATGAAAAATAAAAAGAAAGAAAATAAAAAATAAAATAAAAAATAGATTTTTTATATGTTATTTGAATAAAGTAAAAATTAATAAAGAGTAAAGTATTGTTTTTATCCCCCAATATTTGGAGTAAGTTTCAAAGTTGTTCCTAACGTTTTAATCGTCCTATTTAAGTTCCTAATGTTTTAAAATTGACTCAATGTTGTTCTGTTAGGGATCCGTTGACAGAATTGACGGTGGAACAAAATTGAGACGATTTTGAAACGTTAGGGATTTAAATAGAACGAAAATGTTGGGGATAAAAATGATACATAGAAAATTAGAAATAACTTAGTTTTATTCTTCAATAGTATCAATTTTTTATTGTACATAATATTCAATTTTTTTTAATCACATCTAAATAAATTACACTTAATCATATTACTTTCATTCTAAATAAATTATTTTTTTTTATAATTTTACAGTTATAAGTTAATATAAAGATATAAAAAATTTTATTTAGAATAAAAGTAGTGTGATTAAGTGTAATTTACTTAGATGTGATTAAAAAATAATTGAATATTATATAAAGTAAAAATTGATATTATTGAAGGATAAAATTAAAATTTATTTCTATGTATTGTTTTTGTCCCCAACGTTTTCGTACTATTTAAGTCTCTAACGTTTCATAATCATCTCAATTTTGTCCCCCCGTCAATTCTGTTAACGGATCCTTAACAGCAGGACAACATTGAGCCAATTTTAAAATGTTAGGGACTTAAACAGGACGATTAAAACGTTAGGGATAACTTTGAGACTTACCCCAAACGTTGAGGACAAGTACGATACTTTACTCATTAATAAAAAAAAAGTAAAAATTATTTTTTGTTTGAATAAAAAAAAATTATAATAGAATAAAATTATGTTAATACTCTTACATATTTTGTTTTCTTTATTAATCAAAGAATAAATCTATAATTTTACTAATTTTTACCCTTTATTTTATTTTCATCTATTTTTTAACAGAAAAAATTTATATAAACCTCACCATTTTTTTTTCACCCAATTTTCACTTCTCATCCAAATAACAACATTTTATTTTTTCACTATTTTTCTTTCTTCACATTTCCTTTCCCCCCATATTCCATAAATCCAAACAACCCACAAGAGTTACTAGGACTAGGAGTAACCTAGTCAGTAGATAAAAGAACCCTTTGTGTGGTGTGTGCCAGTGACCACAGAAAAATAAAGTAAAATTAATCATCGGATATTTGTACTAAGTAAAATCATCTGTTTTATGCATCAACCATCAAGTGAACAAAGTACCTTTTGTGACGACCAACACCACCACCACCACTGAAAGAGTGGGAAAAGATAATATTAAGTACACATATATTTCTTTAGAGATACCAGCCCTAAGGATAAAGTGAAATGTCAATGTGCAGTTACTTCTGCCAAAAATTCCTAGCTATCAAGAAATCACATCAATTTAGAACACCATCTTTCAAGCACATAGCTATAACGCGTTTCAATTGTAGCAATTTTCCTCTCGCCATCTGTAATCGGTTGGGAGAATAAAATCAGCAGTGAAACATAGTGTTGTTTTTGTAGACATAATTCCAACTGTTTATAAATGATAACCAATAGCAGAAAAGAAAACCAAAAAAAGAGGCTATTGCCAAGAAAACATGACATGAGAACTTTAGTTATCTTTGCAACGCCTGATAAGTGTAATTATATATATAGTTGATGCATTAAATTTTAAGCAGCTTAATTATGTGATTCAATTAAAGTGTAATTTATCATTATTCATATTAGTATGGTACACAGTACATAGTATAAAATATACTTGCCTCCTGGGCAGCTGTGATTTTCTTTTGAGCATCATTCAGTTGGATATCTACTTCTTCTTGAACTTGTGATATAAGCTTCTTATGTGCTACCCCTGGTATACAATATAATATACATACAAAATGTGGCCAAAACCTACATATTAGTACTTATCAATAGTGCCAAATTGTGATAGGTAAAAAACGTAGTGGCAATAATCCTTTAAACTAAAGGAGTCATTGCTAATCATAATATTATAAAATTGCAGAGATAGCTTATAAAGTAATTGACATAAATGATATATATAATACATAATTACATAAAATGTGTGCTACTTGTGTATTAAGATTTAAAAGGTTATCCTTTTATAGTAACAACTACCAAATAACCATGGCTGGTATCCAACCCAAGTGTTTGTATACTTCCTTGAACTACTCAAGTGAAACCATAAAGCTAACAATGACTGTACCAATGCAATGAGCTGATATCTCAAAGATCTATGGTACAAAAGAAAAATGTTCTTATCCTAAATAGACGGTGTTCTTACTTTGTTTCTCCAGTGATCCCTTGATCTCTATCTGTTCAGCATCAAGATCTTCAATAGTGCTTTTGCAATCCTGTAGATGCAAATTAACCTCTTCCTTGAATCTATCACATATCAACCTCAACTGTTTTTGCTGGTCTACATTTTTATTAGTAAGAAGAGTAGGTGAGAAAAGGTACCAAGGAAGGAGAAAACATATCCTGTGAAAGTCATAGACCAATAGGACAATGCAGATACAGATAAAATTCAACAGCAACAACGAAATATGTGCAGGAAGCAATGCAAGTAGTTAAATGTTGCATTAGTAAACCAACTTGAAGAAATAATACATGGATGATCCAATTCATAAATAATAGGCGGATTAATATTTCCTCTCACCCTCAATGTTTGAGTTTCGTTAATAACTGTTTCCATGATATATTCAATGTGTTTTTTGAATCAAGCCTTCTAAGAATTTCACAAGACGATCAAACAGAGATTATTCTTATACCTTTACCATAAGAGTATCATGACTTGTTGGAACTTGGAACTTAGTAACTCTACCGAGCCAGATGAAAGCTCTTCAAAATTCACAAATGTTAAGTGGCCAGCATTTTTTCCTTATCGTTTCGGATCAAGCTCTTCTAAAGTGATAAAGTAATACTTTAATCACTCCTGAATCAGATAGTGGGACTCATACATGATAAAACCTACAAATTCAATAGTGATTAAAATATTACTTTACCACTCTACCGATCTACACACTTTAGAAAATCTTTTTCTTTTCATTATATTTTACCTTGTATTTGAGCAGATACTAATCAACTCTATATTTTATTCCACGAAAAGTGCTCTCCCTAGCGTTTCCCATTTAAATTTGCCTTGTTTCACTCTATTAACTTATCAATTGCCATTATCAAATTAGAATGAAGGTTAAATTGGGAAAATAGACTACACAAACTTTTCATTTAAAAATATCCTCTAAGGTGAATGAGAATCTATCTATCCAACATTAATTTAATTATAAATTTATAACATTATAATTACAACATATTCTATCACGTTTGGTGACTATCTCATTTGTCAGTGCCTTTTCCATTCATTTTTGTATTCTAATATAACAAGCAAAGCAAAATAAGAGTATGTTTTCATGTACATTAAGTGAACCATTTTCTTAATTAAGTTCTTTGTTTCTTTATTTCTTATCTACCCCAAAAAAGTATTAAGTGAACCAAAATAAGTAATTATGGACTTTTTGAAGCACATATTAAATCTGCTCTAAGAACATGCAAGTGCGTCCCAAATGGGAAAATATATATAGCAACCAGATCAATCGAATCAAAACACAAATATTTTCTAGTAAACACTGAGTTAAAATTTGCGATACCTTCAAATTTTGCTTCTATCCGTTTTCTCTTGAATTTACTGATATTTGTAAGCTTCCCCCTGAAACCATTTTTTTTATAAAAACTCATAAGAACAAGAGATATCAGAATCTTAAGAACTCATCAGGTTTATGTACCTACATTTCTGTTTGAATGTGGGAATGAACATTCTGCAGCTGTAGATCTATCTCTTCAGAAACAGACTTCAAAATTTCTGAGGATTTATGGCATGCCATTGACCTAAGTTTGCTCTTAAGTTTGCTCAATTCCATGGCAAACAATCCAACAGCCCTAATAAATTATTAAGATTTATAAAATTAAAATACCATTTTGTAAATGAGTAGTAATTTGTAATTTTCTTCAGTCAGCAATTAATCCATTGCAGATAAATAGAAACACCTAGCAAATTCATCTTGATTCTGCGTGGGTGCCTCATCAATCCAATCAATTTCTTCTGTCCCTAATCGTAATTCATGTAAAAAAGTAAGTAGGATAATTTAAATAGGATATTCATCAGAACAGAACATTTGGACATAACATATATCAAGTACAAAGGTCAAGTTCTACCTTTTGCAGAGAGTGAAGTTGGGCTACTATGGTTAAATTTAACGCCTTCATGCTTCCGCAACCTTTTGATTGGATGAAGCATAAAAGTGTTCCCCTCAGCAGTATGCCTTTCTCTTGAACCTACACTCCCAAAATTTGGGAACAAGTGAACAACTAAGACAAAGGAGTTCTTAACAGAACAGTATATATAGTATAAGACAGACACCGATTGACATCGAATATTAATGAGCATTAAAGACCCTGTAATACTAATGAACATTAGAGATTAGGCTATACTAATGCTACTACATTACATAAAGAATCAACCATACCAATGCTCATCTTTGGAACAATTTGATGGTTTACACGCTACAAGTGTCTATTCCTTAGAATTTCTCCTATGAGAACATATTTACTAGCAAAATGAGTAACACAGAGTTTCAAAACAAATACAAAATTGATAGATAAACCAAAGAAAAGGGCAGATAAATCGTCCCTAGGAAATTACATGCTCATTATTTCCTGTGGCTAATGCATGCTTCAAATCAGATCTATTAGATTACTTTAGCTCCAGTTGCTACTATGTGTTTAAAAGATTAAACTTATTTTAAGATGCAATTTATGCTGGAATCAGGCAGTTAAGATTAAGAGTAGTGTGAAAAATAATTATATGAGCTGCATCTGATGCAAAATAAATAGTCTAAAAGCATATGCATATATCTTCCTTTAACAAAGGGCAAACCTTCTTCACTTCCAGAGAAGTTCTTTTCTTCAGATGATGAATCAGATGTGCCATCCTGCTCTTCTTTCTCATTAACAAAAATGTGTTTTCTGGGAATAAAATGCCTGAGCTCCTCCACATCCTGCATTATGTTAAGGAATAACAAAAAACAGAAACACAATACAACTACTTCAAAATCAGAGGACACAATTACTAACTTGACACCTATCAGTTGATAAGGATACAGAAGATTGCTTTTGTTCCCTTAGCCCATCGAAGTCTGGCTCCAAAGTTTGGAAGGCCCTTAGATACTGACTGGCTCTGAGAGAAAATCTTCTTTCAGATGATGCTGGAGTGCTACCATCATTTAACTTTTGGTCTGTCTTCTGTAATGTGCTTGGAGAAGAATCTAAATTAGGTGTGTTAAGTTGAAATGTGGGACTTTGAAAATTATCTTGAGACTTGGTAACATTCTGTTCAACTGGATTACTTCTGTATTCTTGTTTGTTTCCATTTGCCGAAACCTCAAGTTCTTCATCCTGATCTGTATCATTTGGTGTTGGTGGATTGTAAATTTTTTTTTCTTGGTTTATTTTCTCTGAATGAGGGGATGTTATCCCATGATCAGGTAAGCAATCCTTAGATCCTTCCATTTTATCCTTAGGTAAAAATGTTTCAACAACATGCTGCGATTGATCATTCTTTGAAGTGTCTTTGTAAAGTTTCTTCATGGTATCATGTTTAGAAAAGCAGAACTTCTGTGGCTCACTTCTGGAATTCTTTCCCTGACTCTTTTTCTTTGTAGACATTGAGGAAGTGTCCTTTGTAAGAGCATCATGCATCCCATTCCAGTTTTCCCTAATAGAGAATATACCTTTTTCTTGATGATTCTCTTTTTCTTTTGAAGAGGGACAACTTTTACCTTTTCCAGGTTGCTTTTTGGAAGGTGCTCTCCTTTTTCTCTGTGAACGAGTTACTGGTCTCTTCCGAGTATAATCAGGTTTTTCTGAATCAGTTTCTATGGTATCTGAATTCTCTCTGGTCTTCACAAATTTATTATCCCTCTGGTTCATAGGCTGCTCAAGTGGCAATCTTTCCTCATCTTTACTACGAGTATGAGAACCTGAATGCTGAGTCTGATTCTTAGGTGAAGAAGCAGTCCCCAATATTTGGCAAAGTTTCATCCTCAAATCTTCAGTTCTGTTTCCTGTTCTATCCAATTTGTCTTCAGGCTTGTCTTTATCAGTCTCCAAGACTTCCCGTCCCGTGGTGAATGTAAATTCCTCTACCGTTTCGACTGTTCCATCATTCTTTCCCTTCTTTCTGCCTGTATCCCTATCAAACTTGTTCTGATTGCAATTGCTAGAGGGAACAGTTGAATTCAGATTTGAGAGAAGCTGGGCTGAGATTTTCTTGGATACACTCTCTACTCCATTATCCATATCCTGTTTTCCGTGAGGGGGAAGTACAGTAGAGGCTTGATTGACTTGAATGATGGCTTCAGAGGTAGGTTTTCTATGGTAAAAGGATTTGGATATGAAAGAATGCTTTACAGCTTCAGGTACTACAGTTTGCTTTATATCGAAAGAAGCTGAAGCTGTTACTCCTTCAACCCTTTCTGTTCCCACAGCAAAATTTCCAACGCTGGAGATTGCCCTTTCCTTATTTACAGTAATAGCCCTGTCCCCTTTTGCAGTTTCACATTTTGTACTGGCTCTTGATTCTGCCATTACTCCTATAGAGACTTTCCTTGATTGGCTAGATGGATAAATGTTGCTGCCAAAACTCCGACAATCACTCATAGGCTCCTGAATATATAAAAAGGTCAAATCCGTTAATATCTTAATCTTATTTCACCTAAGAATCGAAATACAGCAATTAAATTCATAATTAATCATAGCCTGTAACATTGAAGAGGATGCTGGTAAGTAATAATTGGCAGTTCATTTCTCTTTTATCTTTTTTTTTTTTTTTTTTTTTTGAGAACTTCGCTTCAAATGTGATTCATGATCAAGTAGAATTTCTATCAGACCAATCAACAATTTCAAGCACATATTAAATTACTTAGCAATTTGAAGTGATCTATAAGTCAGACCCATAAGCAACTACATAATTAATCTTCAGATCATTATAAACAGATATGTTAAGAACACATTGATAGTAATTAGAAACCAATCACAAATCAAATTCAGGAAAGAGATGTCACCAAATCAAATTGGCCTCTTACATCATGCAAAACATGACGCGCTTTAATATTCATTGTTAGCTGCAATTTCAGCTAAACGCCGGACACTGCTAACTGTCCTGAAAAATTAACCGCAAATTTCAATTTAAAATAATACAAAATTATAGTATACCAAGAACAATTTAACGCTAACCCAGTTGCACGTAAAATATTGCTGAAAAATTAACAGCGACATTCAATTAAAAATATTAAGTAAAAATTATAGTATACGAAGAACAGTGTATCCCAAAGGATTCATAATTTTCTTCTCGACAGATAAACAGAGCGCACATATAAACAATCTAGAATAATTTTAAGAGGATAACAACAGCATAGAAAGTTAAACACGAAAAATCCGAACCAGATTTCGAAGTTGGGAAACTGAAACACAGTGATGCATGGATCACCTGAACAAAAGAAACCCTCGAGAAAGATGAACTACGAAATTCAAAAACGACGCAGTAAGGAAAAAAAAAAATAGCAACAGCAAAGACATGGTATGAACTTAAACAAAATAAGCCACGAACTATAACTGAAATTACTATTTTAGATTTCAAAAAAAAAAAAAAAAGAGGAAAAAAGAAGGATAGCATAGCTCGGAATCATTTCCACAATTAAAGTTACTCACGGTGACGTTACTTTTGCTACGAATGCTGATGGTGATTGCGGAGCTCTCTGTGGTTTTTTGAAGTGGCGAGGTGCGAAATTGAATGAAAATGGGAACGGAATAACGAATTTGAATTTTCGTGATGAACAGGACAAGTATTTGTGTGTTGCTTGCAGCTGGAAAAGGAGAAAGAGCGGGAAAGAGTGACGAACATGACCCAGTGCCTCAACGTGAAACGTCCCCCGGAGTTCTAAAGTGCGCGCGATGCGCATAGCGCATCCCTTACCGGATGCACATATTGAATTTAAAAAATAAAAAATAAATAATTATTTCTTATTTCCTTTTTTTTTTAAAAAATAATTTTAGATAAAAGTAAACAAATAGAAGTAGAAATATAAGGATATGGCCATTTAAATCCTACAATGGGTTTTTGTCAAAGTTTGTATCATTTAATGGAGTTTCAAGGGTTTTTATATTGATATGAGATTGAATATTCATATTTCCGTAGGTATTATTAGAATTGGTGCATATATATTTTAATAATTACATTTTGGTTTTTACTTTTACTAGATATTAAACATGAAACAATACAATATAAAAATTAAACAAAAAAAAATACTATTAGTTAATAATAAACTTTAAAACTTGAATCGGTAAAACTTTTAATTAATATTTATAATTTAAAATTAAAATTTTATGTAAATATTAAAAAAAAATAACCTATATGTGAAATATATTGATCTAAAATAATAAAAGAGTATATATTTATTTCAGTTCGAAAGAATTTCAAACTAAATACATTACTTCTCAACTAAAATTAATTAATCTATTAATTCCTAATTTTTTTGTTTAGTAAATTACATTGGTCCCAAGACACTTTGTTCTGTCAAATTTCTAATGGAATCGTTTGATGTGGCACGTTAAATAGATGACTCAATTGGTAAGTGATATGCGTGAAGATGGACGAGTAGATTCTTAAAATAAACAATTTACATAATAATACTGTTTTAGTTGTATTGGTCTCTAAAAATATTAATTTGGTCCTAAAGAAATTCATTATCAAGTAAATTAGTTCTAAAAAAGTTCAAAATAACAATAACAATAATTACCTATCATCTACGCATTCACTATTTTTTTAACATTAAAAAAAATAATCTTTTAATTATTTTATACCGTTAAGAAACCACTCGTCTTATATTCATATATCTCTTTTAATATTTTTCTCTAATCACATTCTACACTAGTTGTCTAATATATTTACCCATTTTTACTACATACAACAATATGAATAAAAAATCCACCAGCACCACCTCGTGCGTCTCCACCCTCATACAGTCTTCTTTTATCCTCCATTTTCGTTTTTTTGTAGAACGCTTAAACTAGTCTGTAATCACTTGCAAGTAGGTGTTATTGGTGTTTCTATCGTCACCCCTCAAGATTAGCATTATTCTTGCACTTTCTGTTAGAATGTTTATAATATGATTGATCATTGTTGTTACTATTCTATTTATACAAACTTTTCTTTTATTGTTGTATGTAGCAAAAATGGGTATGGATCTTAGGCAACTAATGTGAAATATGATTAAGAAAAAATGTTGAAAGAGTACGCATGCGTATAGGGCCAATGATCTCTTTAGCACTATAAAATAATTAAAAAATTAGTATTAAAAAATAGTTGATGCATAATTACGTAGTTAATATGATTATTATTATAAATTTTTTTGAAACTAATTTGCCTATTAATAATTTTTTTGGAACCAATTTATCTAATAATTAATATTTTTGGGGATCAACATGACTGAAACTATGTTATTATTATGTGAATTGTTTATTTTAAGGATTTATTTATCGACTTACATATGTGTCATTTAATTTAATGACTGGATCATCTACTTAACTTGTCACATCAGATGATTCTGTGAGAGGATAACAGAATAAAGTGTCTTCGGACCAATCTGACTTTTGGAACAAAAGATTGGGGGCTAACGGGTTAATTAATTTTAGTTTGGGACTAATGTGTCTGATTTAGAATTCTTTAGGAATCAAAATAGATATATACTCATAATAAAAAAATTAACTTACAATGATTTTTCTTTTTTTAGTTCCAAAATAATTAAACATTTTTTTATATGTTTTTTAATTTAATCTTGGTATAATTAGTTTAAAAATTTGTTATGTACCCAGTCAATTATACATTGTCACATAAAAAAGTAATGAGAGACGAAGATAGCAAAGGCAAAGGGGCCAAGGGTAAAACACAGTGAGACTAGTGCAAAATATAAGGAGAAGAGTAGAAGATGGTTTGTGCATAGAGATAAGGAGAGGGGACTTCGGGCTAGGAACTGTGATAATGTGGGCGGAGGGTTGCCTACACGAGTTTCTTTCTGTGACAATGTGGCTGGTGTAAAACTCCTCCACTGTTAGCCATGCACACATCCTTAGATGGCGAAAGGCTTGCTACAGTGTTTGGCAAGCAAGGGGATGTTATACCACCTTAGGTGACCTTCTCATAGGAGGGTAGAGTTGTAGTTTTGAAACCGTATAAGGAGGTTGTTGTAATCACAGTGCTAAAAACACTTTAATTACAGAGCTATAACGCATAAACTCAAAAGTTCTTGGTAGATAAAGGGTGGAGACATCCTAAATTTTAGGTTTGATTAGTTTCTTGTCAAATTTAACGTAATGGAGGATAGGGAGAAGGTCCTACTTGAACGTGAAATTATTCTGCTGGTCCCTATATTTTACCGAATTTTTAATTGAGTCCTTATACTTTTTTCTTTTCAATTAGATCGACTAAAACCCCAAAGTGGTCCCTGAAATTGGGTGAGTTACCCATAATCGTCCTTGACTTCCAAAATTTCCTAAAAGCATCCCTCACATTCAGCTCCTGGACCTATAATTGCCCTGCTACCCTTTCCGACGCACAGTCAGCAAACGGAGTAATGATGTGGCACCTCCCATACCATGTTGGAGCCAAGTGAAACGACTGATAATGAGAATTTGTTGTGATGGTCTAGATTTTCTTCTTAAAGAAGGGAATTACTTCGTTGTAAGCATAGCTCCAAACCAACAAACAACTCTCGCATCAAATTAAAATGTTTTGGTTGTCACAAGTAACAAATCCCAAATAAGAATTAACCGAAGTATTTAGACTCCGGGTCGTCTCACGAGGATAGCAATGAAGTGGTCAATTATTGGATATGAGGGGGATATGGGTTTGATTTGATATTGGCAAGAAAAGTAAATGACAAGAAAGACAAATCAAGTGAGCAATTAAAGAGAGCAAGTAATAAAGAGAGGCATTCATGGCAAGGGTTGAAACCATAGACTTTCTATCCTAGTCATACAATGATTAATTCATCTTGTTTAGTCAACTCCAACGAATGGAAGAAGGTATCATGTTATCTTCACATAGGGAGAAGTCAAACAGGACTAGTCAATCATGCCACAATAATAAACAAGAATTTATCTCATTACGTCATCCTCGACGATGGAAGAAGGTAACATATCATCTTCACACTCGAAGAAAGTCTAACGAGACTAGCTAATCTCAATCCAAAGGTCCTAATCAACCCACTAAGTGAATTAGCAAGAGATTAGAGTTAATGGAAACAATATTAGCTAACAATTCTAGATAGCCAATATGAGTTGGGTTTTTATGACTCAAGATTGCCTAATTACTCTTTCCAAACCAAGAATGTTCAAAGTCTACTCTAAAGACCAACCAAGCATTTTATCAAACACTTGGTGGTTACAAATGGAAAGCATAGTAAAAGTGCAAGAATAATAAATCTATCAACTACCAATTGCAAGAAAAGTAAATCCACAACTCAATTCATCAATGAAAAGAAACATCAACATCAAATTGCATTAAATGTAAACCAAATCCAACATAAGTTCATCATCACAAAGAGAGTAAAAGGGGAATTTAACACTACAAATCATGAGAATAAAAGAGTAGAGGCAAGAATTCATAAAAGAAATAAGATGAAAACATGAAATTGAATCAAGATCCACAAGATATTAAACTAATCCTAAGCTAATTCTAGAGAGAAGAGGGAGCTTCTCTCTATAGAAACTAAACTACATGATGCTAACAACTCAAACAATTGCTCCCCCCTTACTTGGGCTTCAATTCTGCATTAAATACACTCAGAAACAAGTTGGAATTGGGCATGGGTAGCTCAGAAATTGCCCCCAGCGTTTTGCCATTAAGTGAGTCACATGCGAGCATCGGCGCGTACGCGCCATGTGCGCGTGCGCATCGATTGGCTGATTCCTTATCCTCGCGGACGCGTCATGTACGCGTGCGCGTGCCTATGCGAGATCACTTTTGCGCGTGCGCGCCTTGTACACGTGCGCACCCATAGATGCTTTCCCAATTCTTGTTTTCCTCATGCATTCTCCAGTTTGTATGCTTTCCTCCTCATTTCTTCCATCTAATACTTGCCTTATGAACCTGAAATCACTCAACAAACGCATCAAGGTATCGAATGGAATTAAGGTGAGTTAAAACCACCAATTTAAGGTCTAAAAAGCATGTTTTCACACTTAAACACAATTCAAGGGAGAATTACAAAACCATGCTATTTCATTGAATAAATGTGGAAAAAAGGTGATAGAATCCCCTAAAATAAGCATAAGATAAACCATGGAATCGGGGTTTATCAACGACACAGTACGGATTTGGTGCACAATGAAAAGGAAAACGACGCCATTTCTGCATTGGAGCCCTTGAAAACGGTTTGCCTTCACCATATTTATTTGAATACTCTCACACTTCGTCTCCTTTCCTCCACTTTCAGTATTCGTCTTCCCATTCTCTCATCAATGGCACCGCGTTAACTTCGTCTTCCCCATCTCCTCTACTCTCACACTTCGTCTAAAGAGTTTAATGTTCATTTGGAGGCAAGTGGTTTCTCTATCTTCTATGTCGTTGAACTATGTGTTGGTTGAAATAATTTTTTAATTTTTTTCCTGAATCAATATACGATGAAGGTTTATCATTGCATTGTTAGTGTGTTGGGGTTGTCCTAGAGTTTTATGACTGTATTATTTTAAAGGATTTTATTTAAGGATTTTTTTAGAGCAAAGAGTTTGGTGTGTTATCCTCTGTCTTTTGGCAATGAAACAGAGATTTTTTCAATATTGGGTTAATGCACAGTGATGATGAAGAGTTGTGATATTAATTTTTTTTATAGGTTTTTAATATGATGGAGTTGTTGAATGATGTTGCAGTCTTTTGTTATAATTGTGTGTGATCTAATGGTTTTGATTTGTTGGTGCAGATGGATGTGTTGTTGGATATAATGTTTCATCATGGAGGAAACTTTGAGAAAGATGATGAAGGAATATTGAGGTATACCCCTGATAACTTAACTTGTCTAGGTGATTTAGATGAGGATACCTTGGATGTTTTCTTCATAAGGAATTATTACAAGGAGTTAGGCTATGACAAGATGCAACATTATTGGTAGCTAGTACCTGGGAGGACTTTAGAAACTGGATTAAGGAATCTAAACAATGACGACGAGCTAAGGGAGATGTACTTCCTTGCTCACAAGAATAATGGATTGGTGGATGTGTATTTTGAGCAATGGGTGTCATCTCCAGATTATTTACAAGGTCAGGAGAAAAAGGTATGCATGAACAATAAAAGGAGTGGATGTTGCAGAAGGAGAAGGTGCTATGGTCACTCCTAATGACACAACGAGGAACCCCACTAATCAATCCCCCCAAAACAAGCCAAGACCTGTCAACACCATGGACAATCCAAAAGCTCCTATTAATCCAATACCTCCAACTAATCCAACACCTCCAACTAAGCCAAAATCTCTCACTAATCCAAAACCTTCAAGTCAGGAGAAGCCTCCTGCCAATCCAAATGCTTAATCTCAAACAAAGCCTCCTAGTAATCCAAAGCTGAAGCCTCTTACTAATCCAAAGCCAAAGCCTCCTACTAAGACTAATCTCCCTAAAAGTGTGTCAACTGCAACACCCAAACCCACACCAAAGTTTATTGAAACATCCAAATTCACCATCAAGACGAAAACGACAACAACCACCCATAATTTTAGGCCTTATATGAAGAGTGTTGCTAAAGGAAAGGCAGTGATGGAAGCACAACAGGAAGTAGGTCATGAACAATCCTCTGATTCATATGATAGTGCCAAAGATAGTTTGTATAATCCAGGGGTTAAAGATAGTTCCTCTGATGATGATGATTATGCTAATGATGTTTGTGAGACTAAGACTGTTAAAAAAGACATCAGATTTAAGCATGCTCCTGCTGCTGCGTTTGCTACGGATAAAGACTAAGTTATTATTGATGATGATACATTTATTGAAGAGGTCTTAGACGGGTATATGGACCTACGCTTTGTGGGAGGAACAGGGGATGATGCATATTATGCATACGATCCAGGGGCTGACTCAGATGGGGCAAATTCGTGGCATTCTGAGAAAATGAAGACTCCTCCAAATTTTGAGGATGAGGAGACAGATGAGGAGTCTAAAGATGTTTGTCCAGTGTTTAGAGAAGGTATAAGGTTTGGAGAATTACAACTGAAAGTTGGCATCAAATTCAACACAAAATGAGACTTTAAGGAGGCTGTTAGGGAGTTCACAATTCAAGAGGGCAGATGGATTAGGTTCACGAAGAATGACAATATGAGGATGAGGGCTACTTATAAAGTGAAAGGATGTCTATGGGTGGTGTCTACATCAAGGGATCATGAAGATACTTGTTGACAAATAAAGACCTTCGTTAATGATCATACGTGCCCAAAGGAAGATAAGAACAAGGCAGTTATCAGAAATTAGATGGCGAGCAAACTAGTCAAAAAGGTTAGGAAGTACCCAAATTTTAGGCATTGTGATACTGCTACTTACTTCAAGTCAATGTTTGACTTGTCCTTGAACAAGAACTCAATATTAAGGACCCTCTTTGATGCAAGAAATGTGGTGTACGGGGATGAAAAGGAACAATACAAAATGCTGAGAGATTATAGCCTTACACTTTTTAAGACTATTCTTGGATCAACAATTGAAATTTGTTGCACTCCCAACTAAAATCTGATCCAGTGTTTGAGAAAATGTATGTGTGCTTGAATGGATGCAAAAATGGTTTCAAAGCCGAATGCTGACCGTTGATTGGATTGGACAGTATTTTCCTAAAAACTCGATTTGGTGGGCAAATTCTATTAGCAGTGGGGTAGGATGCTAATCACCGTATCTACATCATAGCTTGGGCAATTGTTGGCATAGAAAACAAGGAGAATTGGAAGTAATTTCTTGAGTTGCTATACCAAGACCTTGGAGACTACAAGCAACATGGGTGGTATTTTATCTCTGACATGCAAAAGGTAATTTGTTATTCATGAGTATGTATGAAAAAGGTGCATTATTATTCATGAGTATGCATGAAAATTTAATAAGAATTGATATTCATGCTTAGTTATTTAATTCTTCCATGTGTTGAACATGTATGCTGGATACTCATTAGTATGTATGCAACAAGTATTTTGTTATTCATGCTTATGCTGAATTTTATCACTTAGGATAATGAACGATAGATATAATGGACCTATATGAGTATCGATGGTTAAAGTCAGGGACTATTATGTGTAACTTATCCAAAGTTAGGGACTATTATGGTGAACGAAAACGAGAGTTAGGGACTATTATGCTGATGTTGTATATGGTTTTGTACCCAATTTGTGCCCAGGATTTGTTGCTGGGCAATGGAAGAGGTGATGCCATGTGTGCATCATTGCTTCTGTGTTTGACACTTGTGGAGGAATTTTAACAAACAATGAAAGGATTTACAACTAAGATCATTGCTGTGGGAGTGTGCATGAGCCACCACGTATCAAGAGTTTAAAGACAATATGGACAAGATCAAGCGCATCAACGAGGATGCCTGGGCATATCTATCGCAATGGGGAGGAGAACATTGGACGAGAAGTCAATTCAGTCACAAGCCGAAGTTGGATAGCATATGTAATAATGCATGTGAGGTGTTCAACTTAAAAATTAAAAAGGCCAGGGCCAAGCCAATCATTACTTTACTTGAAGTTGTGAGAATGTTTGTTATGAGAACAATAGCCAAGAACAAGGTTAAATTGGCCAATCATGTAAGTAAGTTGCCACTGGTAATTCACAGTCGATTGGAGAAAGTAAGAAATGAGTCAAAACATTGGCACCCTATATGGACAGGTGATACTGGTTATGTGAAATTTGAAGTACATGGTTACCCGGCTAACCATGTTGTTGATCTAGGAAAGCGCCTTTGCACATGTCAATTTTGGATGCTGACAAGTAGATTTTATTTTGTGAAAAATAACATTTATTCATACATTACTAACATACACTATCTATAACCTGATTCACTGCTGTTTGGATGTAGGAATACCTTATGTGCATGCCTGTGCTGCACTAGCTAGGGTGAACAAAAGTCTAGAGGATTTCTTCCATAAACTAGTTACTATAGAATCATATAGGGAGACATATCAGCATCATATCAATCCCATTCTTGGGTAGACCTTCTGGGAGGTTTCAGAATTTCTTAAGCCCCAACCCCCAAAGATCAAGAGGAAGCCAGAAAAACTACAACAAAAAAGGCGGATGGACACAGATGAAGCTAAAGGTGGCCACAAGAAATCCAAACCCACTTCTACCAAGGACAACACAAACCTAAAGAGGTAGCTGGCACCATTCACATGCAGCTTTTGTGGGGAGAAGGGCCACACAAGGAGGGGTTGTAAAGAGAAAAAATTAGTAGATGTTGCTGCTGCAGAAACAGAAGCTGCCACTGAGAAAACAGGTGAAACTGAAGCTAATATTGTTGAAGATGTTCTAAATACTGTTGAACTTGACCCTAATGCTGAACCTGACCCGAATGCTGCTGACGACACCAATATTATTGAAGATGCTCCAATTGACTCTACAAACACTAATGTCCAAGTAGTTGAAGTTGAGCTTTCTCAACCAATTTACTCTGAACCAGAAGAGTCACAGCAGGTAATCAATTTATTTTTTATCTAATAATAACTTGTAGATTGTTTAGTGCCGTGTAATTATAAAAGCATCTTCTGATATATTACAATTCTTTTAGGCTGCTGAAGTATGTACCATCACTAAGTCAAGACCGGATAAATTGCCACCAAAGAGAAAATCGTCTAAACCGCCAATTTCTGCCCATGTGCCAGTTAATCCCATGCAAGGTGCTAGCTCCAGAACAGCTGCAAGACTTGGTAGTATTCAAGTTCGTTCCCACTCCAGGATTCAAGGCACCTAGGAAGAAAAATTGAAGACTTTTGTATAACATACTTGTTGTGTTGGGAGTTATTTTGTATAGGGCAATTTGAAAGTTTGAAAAAAAAAAACTTATTTCCTTTGTTTATATTATGTGGCCCTTTCTTCTGTTAGGATACCTTTGTGTTTATGACTACTTTGTTACCAGACATATAGTTATGTTTATTTTGTTAGTAGCACCTTGCGTATGGCTTTGTAATCTAGTCAAAACTTATGACTAATTTTGTTGATTCAATTACTATATTTTGCTATTGCTATATATCCAGATTACCTTTAGTAGTACAAAAACATTTAATATCTCTGAAAGGTTGGCTAACATAGTTAGATATTCAACAACTTTTTTTCATTCATAAAAACATTACACATATGATCTCAATTGCATCATTACTCAACATTGAGTTCAAAGTTTACAAAATACCACTAGTAAGAACAATAGCATTACAGAAACAACCAGAAACAACAATTGGATCATAAACTTTTGACTTTTAACATCAGATTCTAATTTTTCTAGCCTCCAACCTTCTGTGATCTTTTGGTCATCATTGTAGTTAACACTTTCTGATTTTGCAGGCACGGCCTCTTGCCCGACATCTGCCCAAACAAACAAACCACACCATCTTTTTTTTACCAATTGTCTGCAATCAATAAATGATTCAATAACCAAATTAGAAGTTGGGGAAGGAATGAAAAATCAGTAAAAACAACAATTACAACTAACATTGTAATTTAGGCACCCAAAAAAGGGGCTTATTTGGGTTGGAATTTGTCCCAGACCACTGGAGAACAGGTCGGCAGCCGTAACCACACCATTCTAGTACACGCACAATCCTGCTATGATTTTGTAGCTTCCCCCTGTATCCATTGCTTGTTAAGCGTATCGAGCTCCCACTAGCTTGCCCTTCACCTCCAAACATCGCTTCAGAGATTTAATGAAATCTCTGTTAAATCACAACGGTGGACCACAATTATGGGACGAAGGAGAAGGGAAGAAGAGATACTGCATACAGTAATGATTCTTAGCTTTTAGGGTTTTAAATGGACCAGGACCACATTGGATAGAAAATAAAGATTTTCCACGTCAACTAGCCGTTGCTGACTCCAGCATGGCATGGGAGGTGCCACATCATTACTCCGTTTGCTGACTGTGCATCGAAAAGGGTAGTAGGGCAACTATAGGTCCCGGAGCTGAATGTGAGGGATGCTTTTAAGGAATTTTAGAAGTCAAGGACGATTATGGGTAACTCACCCAATCTCAAGGACCACTTTGGAGTTTTAGTCCAATTAGATCCCTATACCATTTATTTTTTTTAATTAAGTCCCTAATATAAAAAAAAGTATGAAAGAACAGAATATTCTGTTTAAAAAATGAATATTCTAAAGTTAAGGATAGAAAACCTAATTCAAAACACCTCAATATTTTCTAAATTCCAAAAATACTCTTATCATTCTCCCCAGACTTAGAAACTTCAAACCATTGCTGCATTTTCGTTGAGCTCTAATGCTGGGTGTGGAAACCCTCACCCTCTCTAGCCCCTAACCTGCTTCTTCTTCTTACAAATAACAAACCTGTCGCCTCACTGTGTTTTGCCCTCCTTCCCTCATCCCCACTCTCACCTCCTCTCTCTCCCATAACCCACTCTGTCCATTTTATAGAGTCTGAAGAAGACGACGATAAGCACATACCGACAGAAAGCTTTGTAGAACCAATAGAGACAAGAAGATTTATGGAAAGCGGATGCAAGTGGTGAACCAACGGTGGCAAATATGAAGCAGGCAGTGGTTCAATGACAAAGATGGAGGAACAACCGTCGTGAGGGCGGCTGGGTCTCTCTCTCTCTCTCTCTCTCTCTCTCTCTCTCTCTCTCCATGCACACTAGCCATATTGTGCACTTTCGTCTCCACCTTCCCATTCATGACGGCGTCGTTTCTGGGCGTGCGTCGCGCGCCATCGTCGAGTTGGGTGATTTTGCCGCTGTGGACGTCGTCGTCTTCCTTAGCCGGTTTTGTTTCCAACACGTAAGATCGCCAGCGTTCAGAGCTCGTGTTCCCTATTTAGGTAGGTTGGTTCCTAAATCAGAAGCTCCAATTGCAGATCTGAAATTGTTGTTGTGAGTTGAATTTGTCATGGTTTTGTCGATGAACCTAGAATTTGGAATTTGTATAATTAAATTGTTAATTCTGGATCAGGAATTATTAACTGTAATTTTGTTGATGATTTTTTTATATGAATCTGTTGTTGCCAAAGAGGAATTTGTATACTTAATTGTTCATTCTACTTTTGCTTCATTCTGCTGCTTCTACTTCATTCTATTTTTATTTTTTGCTTAATTTGATTGTGCTGATTATGAGTTCTAATTATATGTTTTGTTTGTAATTATTTTATTTGTAATTAATTGATTATGTTATAGCAAAAATTATGCTTTTGGTTATGCTAGTCTGGATTTGTGTTGATTAGGAAACAAAAATAGAGATTTAACTAATTAGGAAACATGTTGGTATTGGAAGGGTGGTGACGGAGGAGGAGGGTGAAAAGATGGTGGACAAAGTGGAGGGAGTGGTGAACGGTGGTGAAGGTGACAATTATAAGTGTAGGGTATGGTAAATAAGTAAATTCACACTTCACTAATGCTTTTTAGACGTTTAACGTCAGTAGGGACTTAATTTAAAAAAAAAAATAGTATAGGGACCCAATTGAAAAGAAATAAAGTATAGGGACCTAATTAAAAATTCGATAAAATTATAGGAACCTGTAGAGTAATTAAACCTATCTAGATTTATGCAGCAGTGAACCTATGGTCATCAGACTTTTCGACCGTGAAAAATCTTTTGATTCTACACTTGTGTGGATAATGATCTAGGGGCCGAGCATTTATTACTATCATGAAAATGACTATCAAAAAATCCGATCAAGGTTAATCTTGCCACTAAATTGGCGGATAGAGAAAAATATGCTTGAATGTATATAAATTAACTTTAGCATTCTTATAACGCGTAAGTTGGAGGTAGATGCATTCTTGTAAAATATTGAGTACAAAATTTTTATTTTGATAAGTGACAAGTGGAAATGCTTTGGGCACGAATCAAGTAGTTGTAGAGTGAATTGTAACAAGAAAAAGCCAGTCACGATATCAATTCCGATTGAAGAAGTGATGTAAGGAAGAATCAATGAATTAAGATTAAGAGGAAGAAAAAGAGCAAATGCAACATTTCATCCTAAACTGACTCTGCTAGAAAAGATGTTGATGGAGCATCTTCATTTAAACCTCGAGACTCGGACTTGAAGCAAATCAACATGGATCATGCACAGCCGAAGCTTGGTACCAAGCTATGCGCAATACTGAAGATAGAAATTATCTGATAGGATACTGTTACGACCCAGTCCAGCTGAGCAGGGTTACCGCCCGACCCGCAACTGACCGGCCTACATGGCCGGGTCGGTGTTTACAATCCGCCCGGACCCAGGACCCGAACACGCGTCCTGACTGACAGCTGCTTGGCAGCTGGGGGAAGCGAAGCTTCCTGGAAGGTGGCCTCCCCTTGCGGGGACCGTCCTACTGACAGGGTATATAAGGGGAGGGTCCTACCCCTCCCCCAAGGTACGTCATCATAACTTTCCTCTTTTTCCACCTGCACTCCACAATGACTTGGGCGTCGGAGTATCCTTGCAGGTGACACCCCTTTAACCCATCGGGAGCTCGGAAAGTCGGCCGACAGCGCGAACCGTTCCCAGGACTCAAACCAAGGCAGGACCCATCTTCGCATATAAACCGTCCGGTAACTCGACATACCAAACGTTGGCGCCGTCTGTGGGGATCTCCCAACATGGATTTTGTTTTGGTTTCTGGCGAGACCGACGGCGGGGTCGGGACTCGTGGAGAGGGGATAGATCCCCGAGGCAGTGGAGTAGCCGCCAGAGGCCCCGTTTGCGAAGGCAGCAGATCTCCCTTCGACATACAGAGGGACGACCCTTTGGAGGGACAGGTAGCGACAGCGCCAGGATAATACAAAAGCTGCGCCACAGGGTGCAGAAGTTGGAGCGAGAAGTAGCCAACCGTGAAAGTCGTCAGCCCACCCCTAGCCAGGAGCCTTCCCGATCCACTCAAAGGGGAGAAAGGAGTCTCCGGAGGAGTCGCTCCAGGCGCACCTCGACCCCCTTGACAGAATAAAAAAGCCAGGAGAGCAGAGAGGTGCCAAGGAGAAGGCGAGACCCGCTGGTCTACAACCGATCGCCAACGAGAGACACCGAAGAAGAAGACTGGGAAAGCGACAGAGGACGAAGAAGAAGAAGCCGACCACATCAAGTGCACCGCCAAGAAAGGATGAGGAGAGGCCGGCCTAACAGAGAACACAGCAGGGAAAGGCAACCGTTGGTCATGGGGGCAACCCCTTTCCACCACTCGATCCTCAAAGTACGACTATCAAAGCACTTTGACAAGCCGACATATATGAGGTACAACGATACTCAAGATCTCCAGGAACATCTAACGGCCTTCGAAGCCAGGATGAACCTGGAAGGGGTAGGCGACGAAGTGAGATGCCGGGCTTTCCCGGTAACCTTAGCCGGGCCGGCGATTCGCTGGTTTAATGCCCTCCCCCAGGGCTCCATAACCACGTTTGCCGACATCAGTCGTTCTTTCTTGGCCTAGTTCACTACGCGCATCGCCAAAGCAAAACACCCGATTAACCTGCTAGGGGTGACGCAGCGAAACGGCGAACCGACCAGAAAATACATGGACAGATTCAATGATGAGTGCCTCGAGATAGATGGCTTAACTGATTCGGTGGCCAGCTTATGCTTGACCAACAGTTGCTAAATGAGGATTTTCGAAAACACCTCACCACCAAGCCCATCTGGACAATGCAGGAAATTCAGAACGTAGCCAGGGAATATATTAATGATGAAGAGGTAAGTCAGGTCGTGGCAGCTGACGAATAGATTTTTGATGGTATAGAATTTCACAAATGAAATCTCGTTGCAAGTATAGTTTCTAAACCAATCACTAATCCTTTCATACAAAAAGTTGTTTGTCACTAGTACAAACCCCTAAAATTTATAAACCGGAGTATTCAAACCTCGGGTCGTTCTCCCTAGGAATTGTAATGAAGTGTCTTGTTATTGGTTATGAGTTATTTTGGGGTTTTGGATAAGAAGCATGAAAAGTAAATGGCAATGAAAATAAACTAACAACTATAAAAGGCTCTTGGCAAGGTATGAAAATTAGAAGTCCTATCCTAGTTATCCTTCTCAATTGTGATGAGAATTGTTCATTGCTACCACTTAGTTAACCCTTACTAATTAAAGGAAAGTCAAGTGGATGAATTGACTTGAGCCACAAGTCCTAGCCAACTCCCAAGGAAAGACTAGCTTTAGTGCACTCCAAACCAATTAGCAATCTCTCCAATTATCAATCAACAAAGGAATTAGATAACTCAAGTGTCACTAATTACTCTACCTAGGCCAAGAGGAACAAAATCTACACTAAAACTAAAAGAGACATTTCAACAAACACATAGAGTGCAATAGAAGTAAACATTATTAATTGCAAGAATTAAAGGAATCTACAACTACAAAGGCAAGAGATCAACAATAGAGAAGCAAAGAAGAACAATTATTATGAATTACCTCTTATTAAATTGGAAGAAAGTAGAAGGAACAATACTAGATCTACAACAAAATATAAGAACAACATAAAGGAAATTACAATAAAAGAATGGAAGAAGATGAATGTAGCAACAAAGAATTGAGAGATAGAAGGAGATGAAAGCATGAATTAAAACCTAGATCTAAGATTATTGAACTAAACCTAATCCTAATTCTAGAGAGAAGTGAGAGCTTCTCTCTCTAGAAACTAACTCTAAACTAATCCTAATGAGTGTGTATGATTGGAATCCCCTTGCTCTTCAATCCTTGGCTTTAAATAGCATCTTTGGCGCCAAAATTGGTTGGGATTGGGCCCCATAACCCTTGAGAATTCGTTGGTCACGTTTTCATTAAAAAATCATAAACCAGCATCGAGGCGTACGCGCACAGCACGCGTACGCGTCCATGGGGTGATTCGCAGGTGCGCGCAAGCGCCAGGTGTGCGCGCGCGTCCATGGGCGAGTTCAACTTCTTTGACTTTTCATGATTTCTCCACTTTGTATGCTTTCCTCTTCACTCCTTTGATCCGTTCCTAGCCTTTTCAATCTGAAACCACTAACAAATATATCAAGGCATCTTATGGAATCAAAGGTGAATGAAAAACCATCAAATTAAGGGTCTAAAAGCATGTTTTCACATCTAGGTACAAATAAGGAGACAATCACAAAACCATGCTATTTCATTGAATACATGTGGGTAAAAGGTGATAAAATCCCCAAAATCAATACAAGATAAACCGTCAAATTGGGGTTTGTCAACCTCCCCACACTTAAACCAAGCATGTCCTCATGCTTAAACCAAGAATGAAGTAAGGGTATGGCATTTATTCAATGGAAACTAACTAAATGCAATCTACCTATATGCAACTATCTAAATGAATGCAAGTGCTGGGTCAAAATAAATCAATTCCCAAGAAACATATATGCACAAGGGCTAAGGACTAGCAAGTTTAATCCACAATTGAATTGAGTTATTAAATATTTTTACAAACTTGCATGAAGAATGATGATCATGGGTGAAAACATGTAATTGAGCATCAAACCCTCACCGGTGGTGTTTGCACTCTATTCGCTCAAGTGTTTAGGGTTGATTCACTCAATTCTCCTCTATTTCATGCTTTCCAAGATCTGTTTTTCTTCTAACAATCAACATTTATTTCATGCATGCATACAAGTATCATGAGGTCTTTTCATTGGTTGTAATGGGGCTAGGGTCAAGGTAGGATGCATATTTGGTCAAGTGAGCTTGAAATTTGAATCTTTGATAAGCTTAAACTTCCCACCTAACCTATGACATCCTATACAATTAAGTTCTAATCTAGCTACCCATTTTTCACCTTTTCACATACTCATGCATTTTCTTTTCATTTCACAACTCATATGCATTGATCTTATTGAGCTTCACCTTGGGGCATTTTGTCCCCTTTTTATTTCTTTCTTTTTCGTTTTCTTTCTTTTTTCCATTTTTTCTATACTTTTCATATATATTTTTTTTTTGTTTTTCTCATTTTTTCTTTCTTTCAAACTATATACAAGAGTACCAATGCATAAGGTCTATACATTTAATCAATACATGAGCATGTACCCAATTCCCAATATTTACAATAATAATACAAAACTACCCTTTTGTTCACCCAATGTCCCAAGGTTCCCACACTTGAATGATACACACACTTTAGCCTAAGCTAATCAAAGATCCAAATAAGGACATTTATTGTTTTTTTCGCTTTAAGGCTTGTAATGTGCTAAATTAAGAACAAGTGGGTTAATCGTAGGCTCAAATTTGGCTAACAATGGAAGATAAAAGGTAAGGCTATTTGGGTAAGTGAGCTAAATGAAATGATGGCCTCAATCACATAAATGCATGAATACACAAAATAATGGACATAAAGAATCAAACAAATCAAAGATTACAATCATAGAAAGAGAATAATGCACACAAGAAGGAAGAATAAGTGGTTATAAGATGTAACCACACCATTAGGCTCAAATCTCACAAGCTTGTGTTCTTAGCTCATAAATCATGTTCCACAATATATAATTCAAGCAGGTTCTATGAAAAGTTTTCCACTCAAATCAATTGGTGCCCTATAGATAGAAATCCTTGAAAAATTTCATTATTTTGACTAAGCTTATTGTGTATACATATGCAAAAATAAGAAAATGAAAGTAAAAATCCTAAAATAAAATGCAAAAGTGTTGGGATTAGAAATTTGTCACCCAAAATTGCCGACCGGTCGGACGACCTCCCCACACTTAAAAGGTTGCACCATCCTCGGTGCACTCAAAGATGAGCAAGGGGGTACGGCGACTCTCCGGATTGCTATGTGTTCTTTCTTCCGCTTCCATGGTTGCTTGTGGTGCATTTGTTATGAAAAACAAAAATATAACACCATAAAATGAGAAGATATAAAAGCAAAGAAGCATACATTGTTGGAATGAGGTAGATCACTAGAATGAGGTGAGTGAATTAGTGTGACATTAAGAAATATTAGGTGTGTGAATTCTAAATTGCGCGGTTTAGAATACACATTAGCATAAAAGCTATGTCACAAAAGAAGCATGCACTTCACTTATTCTAGTGTGCTTGAGATGCTTTAAGTAAGCTTGTAAGGTAAGACAAGCATTAGAGAAGCATGAAAGCATTCAAGTCAAACATATGGATGGATATAATCATGAAATACAATGCATTAAGGTAAATGCTCAACATTATCCATCAAGAGATTGCCTAATCAAAGAATACAGTTCAAATCACATGGTGGCTAGCTACAACATGCAATTCAAAAGAGTTATAAGCTCGAAGACAATTCTCATCACTTGGTATTTTTCAAAAGGTAAGCATGAAGAACTCAAAACCAAGTAACAAAATATATCCTCAATCATAGAATCCAACAAAGATTATCTAAAAACATTCATGCTAAAATAGCATTTAGGCAATAAGGGATATAGCAATGTATAGTAAATAAAGTCAATACTCCAACACTTATGATGAAAAGAGAGAAAATAAAATGAAAACTAAACTAAAACTAGCTAATCAACTAACCAACTAACTAATTAACTAACTAAAATAAATGGTTATCCATGGTGTTTGGAAGTGTTGGATGAGGGGTAGGAGAAGGGAAGAAGAAAGGAGAAGGAAAGAAATAGAAAGAGGAGAAGAAAAGAATGTGGTGAAGGAAAGAAATCCGCGCGTACGCGCGCATGCCGCGCGCGCGCGGATGGCTTATTTCGAGAGTGACGCGTACGCGTCATGTGCGCGAGCGCGCAAATAGGTTTGTGCCAAAGGCACAACGTTGGCGCGGCGCAGGCACAACTCTCTGGAAAATGTATGGAGGTTGGAACTTCTCAATCCACGCGTACGCATGCATGGCGCGCTCGCGTGGATGGTCCAAAACGCTTGATGCACGCGTACGCACGCAGTGCGCGTACGCGTGGATGGTGCTCTGTTTTTCAAAAATTTTTTCTATGTTTTTGCACCAATCCAAGCATTCTAAACCTCCAAACAGCTACCAAAATACCATAAAACCTTATTTAACATACTAAACTACCAATTAGACTCATTAAAACAATCAAAACAAGAGTTTAAACTAATTCTACCAATATGTACAAAAAGATAAATGAAAAGAAGTTACCATGGTGGGGTGTCTCCCACCTAGCACTTTTGTTTATTGTCCTTAAGTTAGACTTATGGGGAGCTTCTCTCAAGGTGGCTTGTGCTTGTACTCATCTTGGAACTTCCACCAATGCTTGGACTTCCAATAAGCTCCATCATTCAAGATTAATATCTCCAAGCTTTGATGGAGTTCTTCACAAACCATGGGCTCCCAATGTTGATCCTCATGTGTTTTCGGATCCCATATTTTGTCTTCACACCCATCTCTAAGTTGATTATCATTAATCCATGTGGGTGGTGAGCAAGGTGAATTCTCAACAAAGTGACTAAACATCCTTCTAGACCCATGTACTCTAGTTATACACCAACCTTTGCTATCAAGCTTTGGACATGTGACCATAATGAACCTAGAAGGATGCTTCCAACCACTAACCATCTCCTTTTTACTCTTAAAGCCACTAATTTTTCTAAGTTGACCATCCGTCTCAAGCAAACCATATTCAAGGGGAATAACAAAGCTTAAGTATAAGGAATTTACCCACTTGAATGAGAGAATGGATGGTGGTGGCTTGGGGAGAGGTATCTCCAATGTGCTTGCAAGCTCTACTCCCTTGTTTGCTTCCTTGTCAATCTCCACCTCTTCATAAACTTCTTCATTTTCAATCCTTTGTTCATCAACTTCCTCTAACTCTTCAACATCACTCAAGTCATAAATGGGAGGTTGAGAGAAATCTACCTCCACATCACTTTTAAATTCATTGGGAGAAGGTTCTTCAAATTCAAAGGATTCTTCACCAAGAAGATTGGGTGCATGATCTTCATCACCAAGGGAACTCAATTCTTGCTTCATTCTCTCCAAGTCTTCATATAGAATATGCCTTGGAGGTTGTGCACATTCCTCCTCAACATCAAATTTACTCTTCTTGGAGGGATTTTCTTTGATTTTAGCTTCCCATGGAAGTTCCGCATCTCCTAAGTCTTCAACCACTTCTTCCTCTTCTTCAATGGTCATAGGTTCCTCCAATTGTTCTAACACAAAGTAGCCTTCCTCCTTTTCCACCGGAGTTTCCAATCTCTCCTTCATGCTATGCTCTTCTTGAGCCATGGGAGTTCCTTGAGTGTCCAAAAGTTGGGATGCTAACCGGTTTACCACCGCATCCAAGGCGGTCATGAATTGTTGCACATCCCTTGTCATCTCCTCATGTCCTTGAAGAAGAACACCAAGGGTTCCATCCATTAGAGGTTGGAGTGGATAAGAAGGTTCATTGTCTTGGAGAAAGGGTTCATTATAGGAAGGTGGTTCTTCTTGGTGAGGTGGTGGTGTGTATTGAAGTGGTTCTTGGAAGTAGTAATCTTGGAATTGTGGTTCCATGTATGGCTCATATGGTTCAAAAGGAGGTTGGTATGGTAGGTAAGGATCACGGTCATATGGATGTGTTTGTTGAAAATAGGCTTGTGAGTGTGGTTGAGGGTCATGTTGAGGATATGACTCATAGGCATATAGTGGTGGTTCTTGGAAATCACAAGGAGATCCACCATAGCCATTTGATTGATATGCATCAAAGAATGGCTCTTTCTCATAGTGCATTGGTGGGGGTTGTTGCCATGATGATTGATCATAAGCATATGGCTCTTCCCACCTTTGATTGTCCCATCCTTGATACACATCTCCATTATAGTCCTCATCACCTACAACATAGTTGTAATCACACTCATAGCCAAAATGAGAATTCATAATGGAAAGAGAAAACAAAAATCAAAAGATAATGGAAAATAAGAGAAATAAAATTCTACAACTAGCAAATAAAGCAAAAAGCAAGATATTCACACTATTCACATATATACTATAACCAATAACATAACACCATTGCAATTCCCCGGCAACGGCGCCATTTTGACGAATGGATTTTTGATGGTATAGAATTTCACAAATGAAATCTCGTTGCAAGTATAGTTTCTAAACCAATCACTAATCCTTTCATACAAAAAGTTGTTTGTCACTAGTACAAACCCCTAAAATTTATAAACCGAAGTATTCAAACCTCGGGTCGTTCTCCCTAGGAATTGTAATAAAGTGTCTTGTTATTGGTTATGAGTTATTTTGGGGTTTTGGATAAGAAGCATGAAAAGTAAATGGCAATGAAAATAAACTAACAACTATAAAAGGCTCTTGGCAAGGTATGAAAATTAGAAGTCCTATCCTAGTTATCCTTCTCAATTGTGATGAGAATTGTTCATTGCTACCACTTAGTTAACCCTTACTAATTAAAGAAAATTCAAGTGGATGAATTGACTTGAGCCACAAGTCCTAGCCAACTCCCAAGGAAAGACTAGCTTTAGTGCACTCCAAACCAATTAGCAATCTCTCCAATTATCAATCAACAAAGGAATTAGATAACTCAAGTGTCACTAATTACTCTACCTAGGCCAAGAGGAACAAAATCTACACTAAAACTAAAAGAGACATTTCAACAAACACATAGAGTGCAATAGAAGTAAACATTATTAATTGCAAGAATTAAAGGAATCTACAACTACAAAGGCAAGAGATCAACAATAGAGAAGCAAAGAAGAACAATTATTATGAATTACCTCTTATTAAATTGGAAGAAAGTAGAAGGAACAATACTAGATCTACAACAAAATATAAGAACAACATAAAGGAAATTACAATAAAAGAATGGAAGAAGATGAATGTAGCAACAAAGAATTGAGAGATAGAAGGAGATGAAAGCATGAATTAAAACCTAGATCTAAGATTATTGAACTAAACCTAATCCTAATTCTAGAGAGAAGTGAGAGCTTCTCTCTCTAGAAACTAACTCTAAACTAATCCTAATGAGTGTGTATGATTGGAATCCCCTTGCTCTTCAATCCTTGGCTTTAAATAGCATCTTTGGCGCCAAAATTGGTTGGGATTGGGCCCCATAACCCTTGAGAATTCGTTGGTCATGTTTTCATTAAAAAATCATAAACCAGCACCGAGGCGTACGCGCACAGCACGCGTACGCGTCCATGGGGTGATTCGCAGGTGCGCGCAAGCGCCAGGTGTGCGCGCGCGTCCATGGGCGAGTTCAACTTCTTTGACTTTTCATGATTTCTCCACTTTGTATGCTTTCCTCTTCACTCCTTTGATCCGTTCCTAGCCTTTTCAATCTGAAACCACTAACAAATATATCAAGGCATCTTATGGAATCAAAGGTGAATGAAAAACCATCAAATTAAGGGTCTAAAAGCATGTTTTCACATCTAGGTACAAATAAGGAGACAATCACAAAACCATTCTATTTCATTGAATACATGTGGGTAAAAGGTGATAAAATCCCCAAAAATCAATACAAGATAAACCGTCAAATTGGGGTTTGTCAGCAGCCAATAAACGGTAGCCTGCATACCCTAGTGCCCGCCCATCTAGTGGTGGTGAGAGGTCCAAGGAACACTCCAGAGACGGAGGGACGGCCAAGACTTTCAAACCCTTTCCCCGTGTTGGGAAGTTCACCAACTACACCCCCTAGCGGCTCCAATCGTCGAGGTTTATCAGCAAATCACTGACAAGGGCATCTTGTCGAAGCCCCGACAACTCAGGGACAGGACAGGAGGAAACAAGAACCTCTATTGCGATTATCACAAGGGATATGGCCACAAGACCCAAGACTGCTTCGACCTGAAGGACGCCCTGGAGCAGGCCATCCGAGAAGGAAAGCTGGCCGAGTTTGCCCACCTAATAAGGGAACCTAGGAGGAGCGACCGATCAACTGAGGACAAAAGCCATGCCGTATAGCAGAAACGGGAACCCGAGGAGGACACGGAGCGTGCCCTCACCATGGTGAATGTGGTGATTGGAAGGGATGTCCCTCCCAGGTCGAAGTCGTCTAATAAGAAGGACGCCAAGGTTCTAGCTATGTCCTCTGGCCCCGCGCCGACCTCTCGGAGGTTACCCTCGATATCTTTCGGCCCCGAGGATCAAAGGTTTGATGAGGTTGCAGAGAGTCCGCCGATGGTGATCATGGCCAGGGTAGGCACCGGCCTAGTAAAGCGGATCTTGGTGGACACAGGAGCTGATTCCAACATCATGTTTCGCAATGTATTTGATGCCCTGGACCTACGAGACGCTGACCTCATAGGTCACCAGCATGGCGTGGTAGGCCTAGGTGATAACTTCATCAAGCCAGACGGTGTAATTTCCCTCTCGGTCTTCATAGGCGGAGGCAGGGGGAAGAGGTTGCTAATGGCGGAGTTCGTAGTCTTAAGAGACTCGACGGCCTACAACCTCATCCTGGGGAGGAAGACCATCAACGAATTTGGGGCAGTGATATCTACCAAGTTATTGCTAATGAAGTTTGTTGCTGATGATGAATCGGTTGGGACCATCAGGGGAGACCTAGAGACGGCAGTCACATGCGACAACGCCAGCCTCTCCTTGAGAAAGAAATCTAAAGAAGCGTCCGATGTCTTTCTTGCCGACCTAGATGCCAGGGTTGATGACAAACCAGGCCGGAACCAGAGGGAGATCTTAAAAAGTTCAAGGTCGGTGATTCAGATGAGAAGTTTACCTTTGTAACCAGGAATCTGCCCCACAACCTAAAAGAACCCCTCATAGAGATTATTAGAGCCAACGGCGACTTGTTTGCCTGGACGCCGGCCGACATGCCGGGTATAGACCCCCAATTCATGTCACACCATATGGCCGTGAGACCGGAGGCAAAGCCAGTGGCCCAAAGGAGGAGAAAAATGTCCTAAGAAAAGGCGGAAGAGGTGGCCAAACAGACGGCCAGCCTAGTGGAAGCGGGCTTCATTCGGGAACTCGATTATTCGACTTCGCTTGCAAACATGGTCCTGGTTAAAAAGCCTAGCGGGAAATGGAGAATGTGCGTGGATTACTCCGACCTTAACAAAGCATGTCCCAAAGATTCCTTCCCCCTACCGAACATCGATGCTCTTGTCGACGCAGCGGTGGGTTACCGATATCTAAGCTTCATGGATGCCTATTCTAGGTATAATCAGATACCGATGCGCCCGCCAGATGAAGAGAAAACGGCATTCATAATGCCAAGAGGGACATATTGCTACAAAGTCATGCCATTCGGACTGAAGAACGTAGGGCCACATACCAAAGGCTGATGAACAAGGTCTTCAGGGACCTCATCGGCAAGACGGTAAAGGTATACGTAAACGTAGACGATATCTTGGTCAAGACCGCCAGGCTCGAGGCCCTTTTAAGTGACCTGGAAAGTGTCTTCGCATCTCTTCGTCAGCACGGAATGAGGCTCAATCCGCTGAAGTGTGCCTTCGCCATCGAAGCCGGTAAGTTCTTGGGGTTTATGATAACCCAACGAGGGGTGGAGGCCAACCCAGAAAAATGTGATGCAATCCTTTAGATGAAGAGCCCGGGAAGCGTGAAAGATGTCCAAAGGTTGGCGGGCAGGCTCATAGCACTATCCCGTTTCCTCGGCGCATCGACGGCCAAAGCTCTACCTTTCTTTAACCTGATGAAGAAGGGGATTGCGTTCGAGTGGACCCCGGCATGTGAAGAAGCTTTCAAACAATTCAAAGAAATAGTCTCGGCACCACCCGTCCTCACAAGACTTAAGAAGGGAGAAATGCTATATTTGTACTTGGCCGTAATCGACGAGGCCTTGGCAGTACTTTCAAGGACACCAAGTAGTCGTCAGGACGAATCAGGCAATCCGGCAAGTACTCCAGAAACCCGACTTGGCAGGTAGAATGATGACTTGGGTTGTTGAACTCTCCCAGTATGACTTACAGTATGAACCCAGGCACGCGATCAAGGCTAAAGCCATGGCTGATTTCCTGGTAGAAGTAACAGGGGACCCAGATGGGGCGTCGAGCACACGGTGGAAGCTCCATGTTGACGGAGCATCTAACCAAACGTTCGGAGGAGCAGAAATCATCCTGGAGAACCCAGCTGGAGTTATATACGAGCAGTCAGTCAAATTTGATTTTCCGGTGTCAAACAACCAAGCAGAATATGAGGCCCTGTTGGGTGGCTGACGATCGGATTTTTGCTAGTAAAGAATTTTGCAAATAAATTCTCGTTGAAAGTATAGTTTCTAAACCAACAAAGAATCCTTTCGTACAAAAACTTGTTTGTCACTAAAGCAAACCTAATAAAATTTATAACCGAAGTATTTAAACCTTGGGTCGTCTCTCAAGGAATTGCAGGGAAGTGTGTTTATTATTGGTTATGAGATTTTATGAGAAATTTTGGGAGTTGGAGAGTGGAAAAATAAATGATTATAAATTGAAGCAATGTAAATTAAAAGAGATTTATATATTCGGAATAAAAAGCCTTGACCAGGGGAATGATTAATTGGAAGTTCTATCCTTGTTGGATTTTATCAAGTGTAGTATCAAAAGATTGTTATTTTCACTTATTTAACCCTTACTAAATAAAGGAAAGTCAAGTGATTGAGCTAACTCTTATTCGCAAATCCTAGTCCCTTCCTTGGGAAGGACTAGCGTTATTAAATAGAGAATTAGCCAACAACTTCCAATTTAACTAATCACTTAAGCATTCCAACTCAAGGGTCTCATTTTAATCAACCCCCAAGTCAAGTTGGGAGTCTACTCCATCAACATGGATACCATCTTCGTTGTTGGGAGAAGGGAGTAGAAAAGATACATGATAATGGAAATAAAATTGAAAGCAATTAAATAAATAATAAAATTAAATGAAAAGGTATTCCTTGCATTAATAAATTCTAAAAACAATCCAATTGTAACTTTGAACAAAAATTAAGGATATGAAAGAGTAAGAGACAAAGAAAACAAACTAGAATAATGACTTCAACGGAGGTAGCAACTCTTTGTAATATCCAACTCAACAGCATAAAACTAGGAATCCTAAATCCTAGAGAGAGGAGAGAGACTCCCTCTTTAGAAACTACATCTAAAAACCTAAAATTATGTGTATGAAAGTTGTCTGAATGAATGAATTGATTCCTCCACTTTATAGCCTCTAATCTGTGTTTTCTGGGCCGAAAACTGGGTCAAAAGTAGCCCAAAAATTGCCCCCAGCGATTTCTGATACGTCCAGCATGCGGCACTGTCAGGCGTACGCGTCGTCCACACGTGCGTTGCCTAACAGCATGGCAACTATGGCAAATTATATATCATTTCGAAGCCCCGGATGTTAGCTTTCCAACGCAACTGGAACCGCCTCATTTGGAACCGCCTCATATGGTCAGTTAAGTACGAAAAGGTCAGGGCTGACAGCTTTTCAGTTCCTTCAGCTTCGTATATTCTTTCCACTTTTGCATGCTTCCTTTCCATCCTCTGAGCCATTCCTGCCTTGTAATCTCTGAAAACATTTAACACACATATCATGACATCGAATGGTAATAAGAGAGGATTAAAATTAGCTAAATTAAGACCAAAGAAACATGTTTTCAATCATAGCACAAAATCAAGAAAGATAATGTAAAACATGCGAATTATATGAACAAGTATGCAAAGACTTGATAAAAACCACTCAATTGAGCACAAGATAAACCATAAATAGTGGTTTATCAGCGGCCTAGCTCTAGCAAGGGAAGTCGGAGCCACAAGACTGGAAGTGTGTAGTGACTCGCAGGTCGTTACTTCTCAGATCAATGGGACCTACCAAGCCAGAGACTCACTGTTACAGAAGTACCTGGAGAAAGTCAAAGAATTGAGCAAGCAGTTTGAGGAGGTCACGATCCAACACGTTCCGAGAGAAAAGAACACACGGGCAGACCTCCTGTCCAAGCTAGCAAGCACAAAGCCAGGGACTGGCAACCGGTCGCTCATTCAAGGTTTGATGAAAGAAGCAGCAGTGGTGCTACAGCTAACCCAGTTCGAACCTTGTTGGATGGACCCGATCATCGAATTCTTAGAAAAGGCAAGGCTCCCTAGCAACGAGTAGGCGGCCAAAATAATAAGGTGAAAGGCGGCCAAGTATGCAATCATACAGGGCCAGTTGTTTAAAAAAGGACATAGCCAACCACTGCTGAAATGCCTGCGCCCCGACCAAACGGAGTACGTCCTCCGGGAAGTCCATGAAGGATGATGCGGTCACCACATCGGAGGGAAGGCCCTAGCTATGAAGCTCATCAAAGCCGGATACTAATGGCCCTCCCTGATGGCGGACTCTAAGGAGTTCGTGAAAAGGTGCAAGAGATGCCAGAAAAACTCCAGCTTCCACAAAGCGCCAGCAACCAAACTCAGCTTTCTCACGACTTCCCAACCTTTCTCACAATGGGGAATTTACCTATTAGGACCCTTCCCGGTCGGGCCAGGACAAGTCAAGTACCTGATAGTGGCGATTGACTATTATACAAAGTGGATAGAGGCAGAGCCGTTGGCCAGCATATCCTCAGTGAATTGTCGAAAGTTCATCTAGAGACAGATAATAGCAAGATTCGGCATCCCATAGGCCGTCATCTCGGAAAACGAGACGCAGTTTGCCGATAAAAAATTTGGAGAGTTCCTTGCCGGTTTGGGGATAAAGCAAAAGTTTTTGTCAGTAGAGCACCCCCAGACCAATGGACAAGTGGAGGCTGCAAACAAGATCGTCCTGCAGGGCCTCAAGAGGCGACTCGACCAGAAGAAGGGAGCGTTGGCGGATGAACTGGCCTCGGTCCTCTGGTCTTACCGCACAACCCAACAATCGGCCACCGGGAAAATGCCTTTCCGACTCACGTATGGGGTAGAGGCAATAATACCTGTGGAAGTCGGGGAGCCGAGCCCACGACTACTCTTAGGGAGAGTCGAAGAGGCCGTAGAAAAGGACTTGGTGGATGAAGCAAGGGAGATGGCCCATCTATCAGAAATGGCGCTAAAGCATAGAATGGCCCTGCGCTACAATGCCAAGGTGCTCAAAAGAGAATTCGAGCGGGACGACCTGGTCTTAAGGCGCAATGATGTTGGGGTCCTGACACCTGGGGAAGGAAAGCTAACGGCTAACTGGGAAGGTCCTTATAGGGTGAAAGAGGTGATTGTAAGGGCGCCTACAAGTTAGAACGATTAGACGGCAAGGAAATCTCGAGAACATGGAACGTGAGTAACTTGAGAAGATTCTACTCATAGAATAGACTCGCCAATTTAGTAAGAACGCTTTATGACGAATTACTTGTCAATTTTTACTTTCACATTTGCTATCGTGTTACATTCAAATCAGTTACCATTGCTATTCGCCACCCCTTTATTATTATTATTTGCTTTTCACACTGCTTGTTATTAAATAAGGCGCCATAACGAATAAACGGTCTCGGGGCTGATCACCCCAAGGACCACAAAAGCGTCAAACGCCACAATGTGCGGCTGCTAAAATGGTAAAGGCCATAACCCGGCTTCGTGAGTTACCAACTAAATGACGAAACGTTCATGAACAAATAAGTTAATGCCAACAAACGGTAAAGAAAATAAGGAAAAATAAACGCCGACAAGACGGGAAATAAACACTCGTCAAACCAACGGCGAACAAATTCAAACAGTTTCACAAGATTGTAAGGAAAAACTACAAGTCACAAAAGTACATGAGTTACAAAAGTACATAAATCACTTCTTCGGTATATCAATAATTTTGCCATCCCTGATGGTCTTAAAAATGCCAACGGCGGAGGTGTCGAACTCGGGGGCCAGGAGCTTTACTTGTGCCTTTAGAGCCTCCTCGGTCATCAAGATAGCATTCTTTCCCTGCTTAACTGTGTCCTTATACCTCTTCTTGAACTCAACAGCTTCATTATAAGCAGTCTTGGCTGAAGAGAGAGCCTCATCACGCTCCTTCTCTAAGGCGACCACTGCACCCTGAGCAGCATTAAGCTGACTTTCCAAAGTAAGCTCCCGCTCGATGAGACGCGCCACGGAAGCGTCAGCAGTCTTCACCTTTTCCTCGGCACTCTCGGCTTCCTCTTTAGTGGCCTTAGCCTTCTCCTCGGCCGCCTTGGCCCTCTCCTCGGCGGCAATCAGTTGCTCCCGAAGTAGCTTCACTTTGTCCCTATACTTAGAGTTGGCCTTGACTGAAGACTCAAGCTTTGTTTCCAGAGTCTGCGCTCCCACTAAGGCAGATTCTGCCTTCCTCACAATTGCAACACCTCGAAGCAAGCAGCAGTACATCCACCTCACTTGCGAAGCAAGGTCCCCACCGGAGAAAAAGTCCTCCATGCCGGGAAGCAGCTGGGAATCGATAAAGTTCCCGGCATCAAAGTTCTTCTCCATGACGGTAAGAACCCCCTCCGGGCTGGAAGACGACCTCTTGTTCCTTGGCTCCTCAATTATTTCAAATTCGGGGCTGGCGGAAGATTTCCTTTTCTTTGGATTGTCACCTTCCTCCTCAGCCCTGTCAGGTCGTGAGACAGATCCATCCCCCGCCTCCAGCCGAGGACCCGAAGAGGCGTTGGCCTCGGACCCCTCCCCCTGGCCCAACTGGGACTGGACCTCCAGCTCAGTAACATCGTTGGCAGCAGTCTCCTGAGCAGGGGTAGCGGAATCATCATCACTACCGGCCAAAAAAGTGTTGAACAAGCCCTTGAGTCCGGTCACCTCGGCAGACATTGACACTGCAGCGAAACACGGAAAATAACTAACCGTCAAATCGAACAGATAAAGGAAAACAACATGCAAGGGAAAACAAACCGCTAGACAAGCTAGACAATTACTCACGAATATAATTCCTGGCCATATCCTGGTCACCCATGAGAAGATGAGGGTTGACAAGGTTTTTCCCGAAAACAGCCAACAGAACGTCGGCAACCCTCTTGTTTTCGGGAGACAACCCCTTGTATGTTATCTTGGTAAAAGCGTTGGCCCCTGCCCTAAAACTCCAGTACGTTGGTATGCGACGTTCCCCTTCTAGAGTTAACCAAAAGGGGGTGCCGACCTTCGGCTAGGTGGACCTTGAAGTACTTGTCCTTAAAACCATCATAAGAATCTTCAAACACACCAAAGATTCACCAGCCTTGAGCCGCCCGAAAGGACATATAACCTTTTTTAGCCTTCCCCTCCTTCGAGGGGTTTGTCAGATTAAAAAGGAAAAGAAATACTTCAATGGAGATCGGCAGCTCCAAATACTCGCATACCATCTCGAAACAGCGGATGGACGCCCAGCTGTTCGGATGCAGTTGGGATGACGCTACGTCACAATGATTCAGTAGCGCCATCTGAAAAGGGGTGAAGGGAAGGCAAACTCCCAAGCGAGTAAACATGGCTTTATACAACCACATCCAATCGGGAACCTAGGGAGAGTGCATATTTAATTCATATATACGCTCGAAGGCCGCGTAATTAGCTTCCTCGTCGGTTCCTCCGCAAAGATAGCAGGGCTGTCGGAACTCCTCAAGTTCCTCCAGGGACATCTGGTTTGGGGCCTCCTTTACGTCTGACGTCACCCAGGCGTACCGGTCGTATGGGGCCGGCCTCACGACCCTTACGACACGACGCTGATCCATACCTACAGTGAGGGCACCACTCAAAATCAGTCTATAAGGCTGGGAGGTCAGAAGTACTACTAGAAAGCTACGACACTACCAGAAAACTACAGATTTCCTATCCATCAGTCATAATCCTCGAAATAAGAAGGCCGAAAAAATAAAATCCTAAAATGGTAACCCCTCTACAGTACCTACCTAATGCTAAAACACAAGAGGATACGCAATCCGCATCAAGCAATTCATACCAAATGCGCATGCAAAGCCAAAAATAAACACCAGTACTAAGAAAAATGATAGGAAGCTTACCAGGATAAGGATGATAATGGAAAGGGATTAAAGAACTGACAAGAATCTGGATGAAGCAGGGGTCTGCGATAGAGGTTTTTGCAAGAGAGAGGAGAAAGTAATGAAAATGCAGTGGAACTGAGGCAAAACCAAATGGAAACTGTAAAGGAAACCAACCCTGAGAAGCGCGAAAGACAGGGGTATGATGGTCTTTTCTCGCAAGGTTTTAAACTGCCATTAAGAGTATTAAATGCTCGATGCGGTAAACGAGACGACAAAGAACGCACCCCCACAACGAACAGATCTGTGCACGCGTAGGAGGCATGTCCTCACTACGAGAGACTGGCAAGACGACGACTGGCAAAAGGAGAAAGAGAACGCGCCATACACAGCGCTCACATCCGCATTTGGTGCGTTGGGGGCACTATTACGGCCCAGCCCAGCTGAGCAGGGTTACCGCCTGACCCGCAACTGACCGGCCTATACGGCCAGGTCGGTGTTTACAATCCGCTTGGACCCAGGATCCGAACATGCGTCTTGACTGACAGCTGCTTGACAGCTGGGGAAAGCGAAGCTTCTTGGAAGGTGGCCTCCCCTTGCGGGGCCCGCCCTACTGACAGGGTATATAAGAGGAGGGTCCTACCCCTCCTCCAAGGTACGTCATCATAACTTTCTTCTTTTTCCACCTGCACTCCACACTGACTTGGGCGTCGGAGTATCCTTGCAGGTGACACCCCTTCAACCCATCGGGAGTTCGAAAAGTCGGCCGACAGCGCGAACCGTTCCCAGAACTCAAACCAAGGCAGGATCCATCTTCGCATCTAAACCATCCGGTAACCCAACATACCGAATAGGTACCATAGTGGAAAGTCAGGCAACTACATCTCATTTGATGTTGCAAACTCTTTTGTATGGAACTAATAAACAATAGAGGCCAACCTTTCTCAATAATTCTCCAGCGAAAGAGTTTATGTCAGGAAAGGTGCAAAGTTCTGAAAAATCTACCAGGCATAAAGAAGGAGAAGTAAATCCTCTAAGGGCCAGTGTCGCACCTCCAGTGAGGCAATATCATTAATCATAGACTCTTATATATCTCTCTTTTCAAGCAATGGTTTATGGATCATGACAATATTATTGGTTGGAATGTGAGAGATATAACACCGCGAGTTTTTAAAATAATAAATTATTCATGATTTATTATTTTATTTAAAAAAATTATTTTTTAAAAATAATTAAATTAAATTTTATGATACTTTAAGTTTAAAATTTATTAAAATTTTTAAATAATTTTTATTATAATAAAATATTTTAAAAAAGATAAAAGAATTATACTTATTATTATTATTATTATTATTATTATTATTATTATTATTATTATTATTATTATTATTATTATTATTATTATTATTTTCCTGGGCCGATGATAAGGAAAAGCTAGAGCTCTTACATGTAAGTATATATATGTTAGGAATAAATAGTATGATCACAATCTAATTAATCATGTGTCAAATAATTTATTATTGTTATTATATTAAAATGTTAATATAATAAGGTTCTTGATTAAATTTAAAGATTTATCATTGTGATAGTGATCATAATATTGAAAGATGAATCTTTTATAATTTAATCTAAATTGTTCTTGGTCATAAGATTATTAAAAAGGACATTATAATCCGAAAAGATCAATATATATATATATAATAGTCTTCATTGGATGAAGATTAATAGATCTCATTTATTAAATTATATATATAGATTATGCATATAAAGATATGACCATTCAACTGACTCACTTTGAGACAGGGAACCATGAGGGGCACATGCTCCACTGTATTTTTTATTTTTTTTAAAGTATATACATAATATGGCTCATTTTTTATTTTAAATGATCCTACTACAAATAAACTAAATTTAATCGGCCAAAGTCTCAAATTCATTTTTTTATTTTTTTATTATTTTTACTATTATTTAACCTAATCAAATTTAATTTTTCTTATTTTTATATTTTCAATCCTTTTTTTTTCTATTTTTTATCTAATGATAATCTTCTCTTCATCAAAAGGTAAATTTCAAATTCTCCATGTTTTTTTATATAGCTCTCCATGATTCTATGTATATTCCAATTTCATTGTTTCTCTTTTTGATATTTTCAATTGCAAATTTTAATTCAAACAATTATAGTTTAGGTATTAATCTAATGTTTTATTCTATTCATAACTTTATATATTTTATTTTACTCTCAATTTATTCATCTTTATTACTTATTTTTTATTTTTTATTCTATTATATGTACCTATATGTTGCATATAAAATTTTAAAATAAATTGATTAATTTATTAATTTAGAATATATTTTTTATTTTTAAAAATAATAATAAAAAAATATTTTAATTACAATACATAATTAAACAAATGCATAAAAATCTTTCATCTAATATTATATCAAAATTAAATTAAAAAAATATATAACAAATTTGATTATTTTAAAAAGAAAGAAAGAAAAAAATTGTAAATTAAATTTTTATTATTTTATATAAATATACTTTTCATATATAAATTTAATTTTTTTAATATTTATATATAATTCTAGTTTCAAATTATAAATATTAGTGTATTATTAGGTGCTAATGTGCCAATTAATTCAGTCTTTTATTATTAAATGTGCATAAAAAAATTAGTTAGGATAATAGATTATCTATAATTTAATTAAAATACTTTAAGTTCAAGTTTTAGAAATAAAAAATTATGTTTTTATAAATTATATATAATGAATAGTATTTTAAGAAAAAAAAGTGTTCATTAACTATTTTTAATTTTTATATCTCTATATAATTAATAATATTCAACAAAATTTATTTTAGTATATATATTTTTGCCCCACTCCTAAAATTTTTTGGGTTCATTACTGCTTTGAGAATTCCTAATGGTCATAATTACCGCATATTTGTCAATAGGATATTTTCAAAATGAACATAGTAATAAAGTTTCTTTGACTTGCGACTATCATAGTAATTGACAATGTATTTATTATACTTTGATTTCAGATACCTAATACCCTAGGGTGCTAGTTGAATGGACATTGGGTATGATTTAAATACTTGTAGAATTAATGATTAGTCAATAAAGAATCCATCAACTCTCAATAAAGAGTTTGAGCTCTATAATTATAATGACTAAGATGAATAAAACCTGGGTCAAGGGGATTGAATGAATGAAGAAATGAGTTTCTTAAGTCATTCACAGTTCATTATAATAATATAACAAGTTAGAGTTTGACAATTAAACCATATTCTAAGGGTTAATCAAGAGTTGGAAAGATGGAAGGAATTATACTTTGTTCTTCTAAGGTTCTTAGTAAAAATATATTACTTCATACTATTGAGTCGTTGAGGAGTGTTGCTAGACGCCAATCTTGATTAATAAATTTAGTATGACTAATTTACTACCCGCTTAGTATTGAACATATGGGGTCACACACTAACGAGTGTTTTAATTTTTGCTATAGAATTATTTAATTATTATTTTGATTTGATCAAATAAATAATTATATTAATTTAAAATAGAATATTATTATATTCTTTACTAGCACCAAAAATATAATAATAGTATGATAATTGAGAATATTAAATGAGATTTGAGAATAATATTATATATATTTATATATCTCCTCTTTTAGCTCTTTCCTAAAAATATTGGTATATAATTAATGTAGATAACATATAAACTGAGCAAGTATCTCTATTGAATTAATTATAAAGGTTAATAAAATATATTGGCTAATTATTAACGTCTATAATTAATGTGAGTGTATATATATAATGAGTAATAGTAAATTTTTATAATTATTTATTATTTAGAGAATTTATATTTATTATTTTTACGATTCTATCAATAGTATTATCTATGGTAGATTATGTGATGAAAAAAATTTGGAAAATAAAGGCAAAAATTATAAGGTTATGAAAAGTCTCATCTAAATTTGACAAGAGCAAGACGACTTATATAGAAATAGTTCTAATGGATGTTAAAGTTAGTTGATTATTTTTCATAATTCTTTCAACTAATGCTAGATCCAATTTATAAATATTTTTTTTCATATTTTAAATTTGTTTGATAAGTAAACCCTTGCAATCAAAGACAATACCATTTAATAGGTTTATAAGTGCTAATAGCTTTTATATTTAATTTGTTTTACAATGTGATAAAATTCATTGTTCAATCAAAAATTATTTAGTAAAGATGTTTGAGAATGAACTGATTGAGGGGTAGGTCTATGTCTTCTCAGATTTTGTGATTGAGGAATCAAGCGGAATTTATCTTCCGACTGCACACGTGTATAGAATAACTTTTAAGAAGGAGTCACGTATAATAAATACGGTCGATGATCATAAAATTCCTGACAATCATTTCAATTTTCTTGCTCATGCTAATATATTGAAACAAACAAATGAACAATCCAACTTATTTGGTACGTAGTTAATTTGTATTAATCTACATAAAAAAATTTTTATTTTAATTTTTGCCAAAAAATTATATAATAGCATCATTTTATCGATAACATAAATTTTAATAGTTTATTTATGCAAACGTTTAAAATTGTATTGCGACTTTTTTAAAGGTATATCCTTTTATTACTATATTGTTATTTTTATCGTTTAATATAAAATAAATTGGTAAAAATTTTTTCATTTATAAGTAATTTATTATGTTATTCATTTATTTGTCCTTAATTTGACACTTTTAATTTTTTTTTAATTAGATGTTATTGGACTCTTAACTGAAAAAGAAGAGCTTATATCATGATAAAAAACAGGAAGAAGTGACCATTATATTGTGGTTGATCTTCATGATTTGGAGTATGTGAAATTTTAATATTTCACAATGAGATTTTATTTTGTAACAATTATCTATACATATGCAAAATATTTTATCTTTTTCATTATATATTACTACTTATTTTTCTTAATTCTTGCTTTTATTTAGAAATAAAGAAAAATAAGGTGCATACTGTGAGATCAATTTACAACCCAATTATTCAATTATCTATGTGATCACCAAACAACCGAATACGTACTTATTCTCCAATTTGCAAAATTTAACAAAGGCATTAGTAAGCATATTTGTTTACCTTTTATTTAACAAATTTGTTTATGTTATATTTGTAATCATATTATATCTATTTTTACGAATATATCTTTTTAGAACATACTCTTAGTATTAGCATATGGTGTATTAAATAAATATTGGTGGTTTTAAATTATACAAATGTTTAAAATTGTATTGCGATTTTTTTATCGTTTAATATAAAATAAATTGGTAAAATTTCTTTAATTTATAAGTAATTTATTATGTTATTCATTTATTTATTCTTAATTTGATAATTTTAATTCTTTTTTTTTTCAATTAGATGTTATTGGACTCTTGACTGGAAAAGAAAAGTCTATATCATAATCAAAAATAGGAAGAAGTGACCATTACATTGTGGTTGATCTTCATAATTTGGAGCATAGTTATCAGAACCGAACCGGTAATTGACCCGGTCATATGACTGGGTCACTGGATAACTGGTTCAACCAATAAATCACTGATTTACCCAGTTGACCTGGTCATAATTAAATAAAATTATAAAATTATAAAATTAAAATTTAATACATATTTTTAAAAATATATTAATAATAATTAAATATCAATTCTTAGATATAATTCATACTGTAAAAAAAGATAATAAATTAGTCACTAGTACAAAATATTTTTTAATTTAAATGAACAAGAAAAAAATAAAAAATAACACAATCAATATCAATATATTTATATATACTATGTGTTGTTACTTGTTTGGTATTTACGTGATTCATTGGATGAAGATTAATAGATCTCATTTATTAAATTATATATATATATATATGGTGCATATAGAGATATGACCATTGAACTGACTCACTTTGAGAATTCCTAATGGTTATAATTATCACATATTTGTCAATAGGATATTCTCAAAATGAACATAGTAATAGAGTTCCTTTGACTTGTAACTATCATAGTAATTGATAATGTATTTATTATACTTTGATTCCGGACACCTAATACCCTAGGGTGCTAGTTGAATGGACATTGGGTATGATTTAAATACTTGTAAAATTAATTATTAGTCAGTAAAGAATCCGTCAACTCTCGGTAAAGAATTTGAGCTCTATGATTATAATGAATGAGATGAATAAAATCTTGACCAAGGGGATTGAATGAATGAAGAAATGAGTTTCTTAAGTCATTCACAGTTCATTATAATAATGGTAATAAGTTAGAGTTTGACAATTAAACCATACTCTAAGGGTTAACCAAGAGCTAGAAAGATGGAAGAAATTATACTTTGTTCTTCTAAGGTTCTTAGTAAAAAATATATTACTTCATACTATCGGGTCGTTGAGGAGTGTTGCTAGACGCCAACCTTAATTAGTAAATTTAGTATGACTAATTTACCACCCGCTTAGTATTGAACTTATGGGGTCACACACTAACAAGTGCCTTAATCTTTGCTATAGAATTATTTAATTATTATTTTAATTTAATCAAATAAATAATTATATTAATTCAAAATAGAATATTATTATATTCTTTGCTAGTACTAAGAATATAATAATAGTATGATAATTGAGAATATTAAATGAGATTTGAAAATAATTAGTTATTCTATTTCTAAATTTGAATTCTAAATTTGAATGAGATCCTAACTGATTTTGTTTCAAATTGAGTTATGATATAATTCATAAATATGAAAGATTCAAGTTTAGAATAGTAAGATATGATTCAAATTTAAATTGAGATTCAAACTTAAAATCAGTAACAAATTTCATACTATATATATGTGTATGTCAAGAGTAGAGGAATAACAGATGAGAATAAAACACAAGAATTTTATTCCTTTACCTCTACACATATAAACGTATGTAAGCCTAATTCTTGGAGAAGAATTTTATGGTGCAAAGAGTTGCAAGAGGTTTCTCAATTTAGATAAGATGTCCTTTGGTCAAGGAGTTGACAGCAAAGGTTGGTCTCGAGCGCCTTCGTACCATCGAAGGAGAAAGTGATTTTATTGGAATAAAGTTTAAATACAAAATAGATCTTTAAGATTACTTTTTTTTCTTCCATTGTGTGTTATAAACACATGATAATCTTTCAAAATATATATATATATATATATATATATGTAAAGCATAACACATGTTTCTTTATATCTATAACTAATGACAACTAAGCTTCCTTATTTCATTAATCACAATCATTCATCTTCATCAACGAAGATGAACTTCCAAAGGAAAGAAAGAAAACTAAGAGAGAGAGAGCGTGAATTTTTTGGAAACATAAACTTCCAACTTCGATTTCTTGCGATCCGTAACTCTAATAAAAAAATATAATCCGGTAAAAGTGTTTATATCTTCCTCCTTTACACGATGGTATCACTTTTGTTCGGTAGAAGTTGACGGTGACGTAACTCCTCTTCCTCTTGAGTTCAGCCAATTGGAGTTCTAGGAGGCACAGGCGATTTCTGAAGCTTTCCTCTTCAGCAGTTCGGTTAGAAAGTTTCGAAGCTTTCGTTGATTTTAATTTCATACGAAGGTAGGGGTTTTAGTTTAAAATTAAGAATTTTTATTTAAGAATACCCAAAAGTATAGTACATAATTTCAAATATGTTAATAATTATACTATTCTTGAGTTCGGATTTTGGCTGTGAACACTTGGCTGTGACTATGATTGAATTGTTGGTTGTGAATGTTGGTGATATTGGTGTTGCTTGTTAAATTAAAATATGAATTGAGTTTTATGAGTTGAGTTTGAGTTGTGGCTGTGCTTGCTGCTAAGGATTAATGATTTATTATATGCTCGACTGATGATGATTAAAGATTTATTATGTGTTGGAATGATGATGAGTGTATATAAAAAATTATGTTTGACATAGTGCAGAAAAGTAAAGGTTTGGTTATGTTTAAGTACTTGAAATTATGGTAAAATGTTGATTCTGGGTACCTGGGCTGTGTTGGCTGTGAAGACAACTTTGAATGACTAAACAGGGGGTTAAACGTATGATTTTGGGAAGGGTTATAAGTTTAAAAATGGATTTTGGTATGTGAAGTTGTTGAAAATGCTTAAGGCAGAATTTTTGCATAATTGACAGTAGAAAGAATCGATTTTCAGGAGCAGTCCAAGTCATAATTTTGAATAAAACTATTTTCTGATAAAACTTTAATAGTTTAATGTGTTTTGAACGTCTCACAAAAATTTCGAAAATTATTGATGAGTGGTTTGAGAGAAATGAATTTTTAAAAATTGATGATTTTTGTAGAAAATTTTGTTTCTTTATTGCAGAAGTACCAACTTCCAACCCACTTAATTTTTAATTCTGGTGAGTATTTGAGCTGAAACCAATTGTCATTTTAAGCTTTGTGTGTCCACAATCTTTAGTTTAAATTTCGTATCAAAACTCTTTTTAACCAATTAGATATGTTGCGAAGAGTGTGGGTAGCTCACTGGACTTTGAAAACAGAATTCTAAAAGGCAGGGTTGTGTTTCTAACCTCATAACTTTTTTATATGACATTGTAATAATCTGAAATTTGATTTGTCAGAAAGCTAGTAGAGTCTTGTTTGAGATCATAAATTTTGAAAGGCAATGGGTGAAAATTGGATTTTTAATGGATTTATCAAACTCACTGCTCCCTGCTATTTTCTTACATTTTCTTAGAAAACCATAACAGAATTTTAAGGGAAATGGTGCAAGATTTAATTGTGGCCAAGTTAACTCAACACCAAGTCCTGGTTTCTAAAATCAGTAGTACTATAACAACCAAGAAAGGTTTAAAGTTAATTGGTGATGCGGAGGTATGTGTAGATAAGTGGTGATGAGGAGGTATGTCTAATAATGCGGTGATGCAGAGGTACGTGTATGTAATTGGTGATGTGGAGGCCTAATAAGGAAAAAGACAATGAGAAGCCATGTATAAAAGTGATAACTGAAACAGATAATAAATCATGAAAATTTTATGTCGAATGGGTTTTGTGCCAAAGTGCTAATGCGAAAGTGCCCGCTTGACTGATAGCCTAAGATTGCTAATGCGGGAATGTCCGTCTAACTGATAGCATATGGAATGTGAATGGGCCTTGTGCCAAATTGCTAATGCGAAAAGGCTCGCCTGACTCATAGCCCGAAATTGCTAATGTGGGAATGTTCGCCTAACTGATAGGTTGTTTCTACCGTGATGCCAAGATATCCTAACTGACATACCCATGATGATAATTGTGCCTAACTGACACAGTAAAAAAATCATATTTAGAGTTCGCTCCGAGTAACGTCAGGTTGCGGGTAGACAATCGACGCATGAGCTCATGTCCTGTTTAGGATAGACATGCATCATATTGTTTGCGCATTTGTATTTGATTGTATTTTACTTGTTATATTTTCTCTGTGATTGTGTTATTTACTTGTGTTGTTTGCCTTGGTGACTTGCTTATATGTTTAATTAGTTATTTTGTTATGCTGCAAACATTAGTAAAGTGATTTAAAGAACGTGACTTCAAACGGCTTTAATTAAGGCTTATGAGGAATTTTAAGGAGTTAATAAAGAAAACTATTTTCTTAGAGACATGAGTTACTATTTGTATTTTATTCTATATTTTTATGCCATTCACTTTCCCTACTGAGAACATGCGAGGACGACGTTCTCACTCTCTACAGATCTTCTGTTTTTAGCAATAGGTCCGGGAATCCTTGGCGAAGAGCCGCGACCGATCTACAAAGTTTTGTAAATATATGTATTTGTATTCCCTGTATTTAGTTTAGTCCTAGAATTTATTCTCCCTCACTGTTTATTGTTTTGACTTTTAGAGGGGCAGGACTTGTAATTAAGAGTTTTTGAATAAGTTTATGTATATAAAACTATGTGAATATATATTTTTGTGGTTAAGAGTTATAAAATAAAGTCTCCTTTAGATTTTTTATTTAAAATTTTGATTCGTATTCGTAAGGGCTTGATTTTAAATAAAGATAATATAAAATAAAAAGATTTAGACTTGAGTAACGCTCGAACTCTTAGTACGATCATGAGGTGCTAAAAATTAGAATATTACAAGAGGAGATCGTAGCTAATTGGCTCATGCTTATCTAAAATAATTGGTAACAAATTTTAAATCCTCTATTTTTATTGTTTTAGAAACTCATTGTTCTTTCCAAAAGTTGCAATTATTCTGGTACAGACTAAAATATTTTTCTGTTCATATTGAAAAAGTACAAGAGCACACTAGTAGTATTTGGATGTTATCTCTTTGGTAGAAAATCTCATATACTATTATTGATTCTTGTTCTCAGGTTATTTGTGTTGAGTTCTCACATGGTAATTTTTGTTGGGTTTGTGTGATGGTTTATGCTAGCCTGGTCCCTAGTAGAAGAGAATAGGCTTGAAAATTCTTAGGTAATTTTTCCAATGTTTACCTTAATTTTTGGATGGCTATTGGTTAGGAAATTATTTTAATTTTTTAATTTGTTTGTGGACAATATATATATTAATTGTAATCACAAATTATGCTATTTCAAATTAAATGACTTATATAATTATGATTTCATTTATTGTTATAAATGCTCATTGAATAAGTTATTATTACTTTTGATTTAGAATTAAATGAGAATAAAACCAGATATTATCTTTTGTTCCTTAGATAGTTATCTTTTTGGATTTTAGATATATTATCTTTTGGGCTTTAGATACTATTTTATTTGGGCTCAAGGGTTTAATGGGTGTCGTACTCAAATATAAATAGGCCTACAGGATTTCGGTCCCAATATACCAAAGTCGTCTTTGTTACTCTTTCCCCATCAAAAGAGTCACAATTCAGCCGCCTAGGATACGGAAGACTTTAGTTGAGAAAGATCAAAAGAACCACGAAATCCAAACTTTTCCAATAATTTTTTACTTTTATAAATAAAGGTACGTTTTCACATTATGATATATTTTTTGGTGATTCAATATGGATAATTTAGATTATTGAAATTAATTTATTCCAACAAATTCTACTCTCACTAGAAATAAAAGAAGGGAATTTCTTATACCAAAAGACAGAGATGATGTGGAAGTGCGATCTTTTACACTCGAGTGTTATGAGCTTTCAATTCACATGGTTTAAACATATTCAAAGATAGTTTTTCTAATTATTATATTCTGTTACTTCACTGTGAGAGTCTAAAAAAGGTTAAAGGTAATAGGCTTGTATAGTTTTAACCAGTTTGGATATCTCATCCCCTCTCTTAAAAAGTGTTTAAAAGACTTGAGAGAAAGGTAAGTCGAATACTACCCACTGTATGGCTGAACGTCGAGAAGTTATTATTCTTTTTAACAAGGTGTTTGGGAATATTTTTAATGAAAAATGAGTTTTAAAATAGAATATTAATTTAATTTTCTGACACAACAAATAGAACGAGTTAATGCTCTCTTCCTTAAAAAAAAAAATAAAGAATTTCAGTGCAGGATAAACTCTTTTAATTTTAGAAGTAATTTTAAAAAAATTAATAATTTTTTTTATATGCAACTCGTTATTTGTACGAAATAAAATAAAACAAATAAACTTTTCTTAAAAAATAAGAGTTAGAATACAAATAAAAAATAATTAAAAGTAAAGAGAAGTAATTTTTACAAAATTTTTTTGGATAGTCGAATCTATAGTTTTTAATAATACGAGGGATCAATTACTTTCTCAATTTAAGTAAAAAAAATAAAAAATAAATTAAAACAAATATTTATTTTCTAAAATCAATAAAACATACTAAATATCGTTTTTTTTTTTTTGGTGAGAAACACCCATGTCCATGTGTAGTATTTTCACTATTTTGTTATGTTTTTTTAAACATTTGTTATTATCCATTTATATTAGTTTTTAGTAATTAGATTTTAACGATTATTAGAAAGTATTTTAATAAAAATAGTTTAATATAATTTGATTAAAATTTAAAATTAATAATTTTTTTAATATTTAATTAGTTAACATTATTTTATATTTAAAATTCTAAAACAGTATTTGATTTAAACTAATAAAATGTTAAATTTCAATATAAATATTAAAATTAAATATGAGGTCATTTTATTCAAATTGGATCAATTTATTATTTTAAAAAATTAAATAAAATTAATAAACAAATAATTAATAAAGAGATAAATATTAAATCGATACCAAAAAATTGTATCGATGACAAGATAATAGATTATTTTAAATTGATTTTTAATAAAAATATTTTTTTTAAAATGTCTCAAATAAATTTTAAATTAAATATAAATATTTTAATAAAAAAATCTTTTCTATTAAAAAAGTCAATCTAAATTAGCACGATATCTGACCCCTCAAATCAAATTGATAAAGAAAATTGCTTCAAGAACACCGACGTTCCCCCCCCCCCCCCCAATCCTTATTTAATCCTCTCTCTCTCTCTCACACACACACACACCGAGGCCTCTCTCCAGTTTCGCCGCCAACACCCTTCTTTCGCCGCCGCTCTGACCTCCCCGGCGCCGGTGTGTTCTCTCTCGTGCCGCTAGGGCATCCTCTTGCGCTCTCTCAACTTGCTCCTTCAGGGTTCGCTTCTTCCTTGGATCCCCTATCTTTTTCTACTTCGACTCCAATATTTAAAGCCATTTGTTTACAATTCAATCACCGTTTTTTCAATTTAACGCCAATATATTGCATATCCATCTCTGGAATACCATAGATTAGAAGTTTTTAATCACCTGCACTTTGTATTAGGTTTGAGTTTAAGAAGTTATTATTGTTGTACTGGTTATGGCGTGGTGGGTTTTGAACACGGCATTGCGTTTGTTTATTTATTTCTTGAATTTTTGGAACTGATTACATACTCTATGATTTAATTGCTTAAACTTGTTTGTATTCTCACTTGAGCAGGGAATCAGTTTTTTGCCTGAAACATGTCTGGGGAAGAGGAAGAAAATGCTGCCGAACTGAAAATTGGAGATGGTAATCGTGTCCTTTCTTATTTTCTTATTATATATTTTTTAATGAGATGTGATTTGAACTTGAGCTAGAGGAGACAAGTAAGATACGGTTAAGATTAGAAGAATGCTGTGCGATTCTTGTGTGAAAATGATGTAAATAGGAAATTATGAATTACTCAACAAGATACAAAAAAGGATAGTAAGTGGTAACCAAGACAGGAGTTAGAACATGTGATGCATGATCTGTAGGTTTCAAAGATGGGAAAGAGTACGTGCAGGCTTATACGGTGTAGGAAAGGTTGACCAAAGACTTGGAACAAGTCAAAGCAATAAAGATGAAAATAATACAGTTTTGGTATCAAGGCAAACTATCAAAAGAGGATGAGATAGTTATTAGTTATTTTAACAAATTGTTAATGGTGATAACTACTTGCGGAAATTTGATTGGTTCTTCTAATGCTTTTATGTGTTATTGCATGAACATTTTTGGTTGATATATATGGTATGTATCATAGCATAAATTTCATTCTGATAAAATAGGTTTTTTTTTTTCCTCCAGATTTTTTGAAGGCGAAGTGTTTGATGAATTGTGAAGTTTCGTTGATTCTTGAGCATAAGTACGAGCAGCTTCAACAGACTTCTGATGATCCCATGAATCAAGTTTCTCAGTGAGTGAAATCCTTTATCTTGCTGATGGATGGGTTCAGCATAAAGATTGGTTATGTAGTTCCCTTTTAGGGTCTTGGAACTGTCACGGCATTTACTGTTGGAACTCCGCTATGAATAGACTGGATGTTAGACGCTCAAGTTTTTATTTGTAAAGAAAAACAACACTACCTCGTGATTTGTTGCGAAAACAAAATAGCAGATGGCCTATGATTTTTATTAATCACCAATTTAACTATTGGAATTAGAGCACTTAATTGCTCCATACCATTACAAAGCACTTTATTTTGACTCTTCCTTTTTCAATAATTTCCCTGTACAAAATTGATATCTTGCCAGTATAGACTTGACAAAATTGAAATAGAAAAGGAACAAAGTTGTTTTAAGATATTTGGCATCATATGGTATTAATTTTCTTTTTTGACATTTTCAGGGTATTTGAAAAATCATTGCAGTATGTGAAGCGCTTTAGCCGCTACAAAAATCCTGATGCTGTTAGACAAGTCCGAGAGTATCCTTCAAAACTGAGTTGAAAAGCCTGCGTGCTGTTTCTTCCTTAATATATACATTCAATCACATTATGTTGTTCATCTTGTGTTTGTTAATGATGATTGACCTAATTTTGTTTCATAATTCATATATTGACTGAACTTTTTTATTATCTTTCTTGATTTTGAATTTTCCTTAGAGTAGTATCATTTTATTTCTTTTCAGCTTTAGTCTTTCTAAAAACAAAAATTATTTTATTATAATTTTTGTAAGAGGAATTGTGTTCATTGTTTGATAAATTAAGGACTACTGTATTTTAGTTAGTACACCTTACAGAAGAGTTTAGTGTATAATCCATTTTGTGGAGTTGAGAACTAAGCTTGAAACTTTAAAAGCATTGCATGAGGATTGTGAATTTGTGACGTGTTTGGTGTGTGTGTGTGTGTGGATTGTGGTATTGTGAATTTGTGATCTTAACTACGTACAGAATTCTTGCACGATATCAATTGGCTGAATTTGAGGTAATATCTCTGTTCCCTTAATGAAGTCTGTTTAGGAACCAAGTTTCACATTTTGCACCTCATGATATATGAAATCTGTGTTTACTTGAATTTGTTGTAGCTGTGTGTCCTTGGTAATCTCTGCCCAGAAACTGTGGAGGAAGCTATTGCTATGGTTCCATCTATAAAGGTAGTAGTCATTTGTTCCATCTATAATCATATTATAAATATATCTTCTTCTATCGATATCTTAACTTTAAAATTCTATTTTGATAAGAAAAGTTAGAATACCAATAGGCATACTATTATGGCTTAGTTCGGTTTACAAAAGTACCGAAACTCCTTTGGGTAATCGGAAATATCCTACCTTTTCTCTTCCTCCTTTCATAGTCATCCCTCTAAACACAGTCCATCGGATAAATTGTTCCGTCTTAGTTGCTAAGGAATTACAAGCATCAAATATTTGTCCCATTGGACATGGCTTACATCTATTTCCTGTTATGCAGAATTAATAATCCGTGGTTATTGATTTTTCTCCTCTCAAATGTGTGTTGATATAAGGTTTTTATGCATTTGTTGAAGATAAAAATAGGCCAAATAGTTGATTGAAAAATTATAAGCTTGCTTAATTGTGTTTCATGAAGATGCTAAGCATGTTTCATCAACCTAAAAGCAATTGTTACGTTAATGTTGCAGACTAGAGGAAGGGCGCAGGATGATGAAGCCATTGAGAAAATGTTAAATGACCTATCGTTGATTAAGAAATTTGAATGAAAATTTGTTCCAATTGGCAATAGATCTCGGTTACCCCCTTGTCAATGCACAATGTTGATCATGGCGTAGTTTTGCTGTTACTGCATATGGTATCACTTGACCTATGTCGAGCAAACTTTTTGTAATTTACATTATGAAACTCATCACTAGTAATTATAGGCTATAGCTATTTTGTTTTTACCGTGGATCCTAATCCTATGGTAAGTGGAGTGATTGAATGACCCTTTTATAATATATATAGATTGCCCCACTTTGTGTAATTCGTTCCTGATTCTCGTCTTATAGAACTTCGTTTCGATGTCACGTTACTAAAGTTGACCCTTAATATTTACAGATTTGTCTCGCATACTTTTAATTTCTGCATACCTCATTTCAAAGCTTAATTTCAATCACAGTTGCTATCGAGATGATCCTTTTATTTTCAACTCTCATGCTTCATGAAACACCAGAAACTAATTGGCTGTATCGAATAAATAAAAGGGTATACAAAAAATGCATCCAATTATTTTGGCACTTGTACAAAAATGTTCCGATTTTTATTATCGATAAAAATGTATTCAAATAATTTAAAAATGTGTCAAAATACTATGATAAAAAGACTTGTTTTGTTAATGGTACTTATGTTTGAGGCTCTTTTATAATGTAGAAAGTTTTGTTTGTCACGTCACTTTTTTTGTTACGTAAAAACGTTTTGATTTACGAACGTGTATTTTTGTTATATTTTTAAATAATTTAAAGATATTTTTGTTGTTAACAAAATTTAGAGACATTTTTGTCACCAATAAAATAATTTGAGTGTATTTTAAGTGTTACAAAATTAATAATAGTCATAATTATAATTAAATTTCGTAATACAATCAAATTATATTCACATTTATAATTACAATATGATTTAAGAATAAAGTATTATTTTTGTCCCCAACGTTTGGGGTAAGTCTCAAGTTGTCCCTAACGTTTTAATCGACCTATTTAAGTCCCTAATGTTTCAAAATTGATTCAATGTTGTCCTGCCGTTAGAGATCCGTTAACAGAATTGACTGCGGGACAAAATTGAAACAATTTTGAAACGTTAGGGACTTAAATATGACGAAAACGTTGGAGACAAAAATGATACATAAAAATAATTTTTAATTCAATTTTGTCTTTCAATAATATCAATTTTTTACTGTACATAGTATTCAATTATTTTTTAATTACATTTAAGTAAATTACACTTAATCACATTATTTTATTTTAAATAAAATTATTTTTTTATAATTTTAAAAAATTTTGATACATTAGAGACAAAAGATATAATTTTTATTTTATTGTATATATATTATTTTTTTCTTTTCCACAAGTTTATATACTAATTATTCTACAAATATTTCATGATAACTAAATTTTTAAGAGTAAAATTATAAAAAAATTAATTTATTTAAAATGAAAGTAATATGATTAAGTGTAATTTACTTAGATATGATTAAAAAATAATTGAATACTGTGTATAGTAAAAAATTGATATTATTGAAGGATAAAATTAAAATTTATTTCTATGTATCATTTTTGTCCCCAACATTTTCATCCTATTTAAGTCCCTAACGTTTCAAAATCGTCTCAATTTTGTCCTGTCGCCAATTCTGTTAACGGATCCCTAACTTTAGGACAACATTGAGTCAATTTTGAAACGTTAGGGACTTAAATAGGACGATTGAAACGTTAGGGACAACTTTGGGACTTACCTCAAACGTTGAGGACAAAAACAATACTTTACTCATGATTTAAATAGTAATAACTTATTAAGTATGATTTAAATTTTTTTAAATTTATTAATATTTAGTCTAATATAAATAAAAGTTCAGTCCAATTTAAATATTAATGATTTTTAATATCTAAAAAGTAATAATATTAAAAATTAAAAAAAAATATTATTATTAATATTTTTAATTAAATAAAATTTTTTAAATTCCATAAAATATATTCTTTTTCTTTTTGTGATGGTCTTTCTTGATTCATTTTGTATTAATTCTCTCTATTTCAACTGCTACAAAAACAAAATAAAAGATGAATTTTTTGTTAATTGTCTTTTAATTACATTGAAAAAAATTGCTAAAAATTTTGACGCAGATTCTATTATCGATGAATTTTATGATACGAAGAATCGACCACTTCGTTAGTAAAAAATACACATGTTTTATATTTTAAAATATATTCTCTATGGTATATTTTTGTAATACATCTTATATTATATAATTTTTTATATAATTTTTTAATATTATATATATTAATTGACGCATAATAATATTTTTAGATCCATCTCTGTATACGTGTGTGCATGGACGAACGTGTGCGCTAATTAATTCTTATTATTCATATAAGATTTTTGTATTTCCAATGTACTACTTTCATTTTAACCTTATCATATTTCCTAGAAGCTCACATAAGAAAAAGAATAAAAAAGATGATGTTTGGTAATTTTTATCTTTTTGAATCCAGAAATGATTCTGCCTTTAAATGCACATTTAGGAGAAATTAAAATTTGTAACTTATTTTATCTTTATAGTTGCTGATTATCCTTAGAAAATTAGGTAAAAATTTTATTTTTTTTTACTAATCCTATCATTCTTTTTCTTTTATAAAAAAAATACTAATAATTATTACTTTAAGAGTAGTTCTTTGTAGTTATTCCTATTTCTTCATAGTTTTTCATTTCAATTTTTATTCATAAAAAAAAGTAATAACAAATTGAATATTTTAATTTTTTTTTTCATTTCAATCATTAACAAATTGAATATTTTAATTTTTTATTATTTTTAGTGCTTATTTTTATATTTTAATTTTTATATTTTTATTTATATGATAAATATTTTTATATTATTTGTGTAGTATTCTGATTTCTCATGCTATGTTTTTATATGAGTTTTTTTATCATTTACTATACTATTTTTTATATGTATATTTTTTATGATTTTTTTTGTTTGGCTTTGTTCATATAATTTTTTATTTATTTTATTGTATTTCTTTTATTTATATGACAAATGTTGTTAACTTTTTTTTTATTTTTTATAGGCTCTGATTTTTCAAGTATTTTATTATTTTTTATGATATTTTTATTATTTTTTATTCATATAAATTCTTTTTTTCTATCCTTTATTGAATTGTATTTATGTTGTGGATGAAATTTTTTATTTTTTATTTGATTTTATTTATATGAATTTTATTCACTTTTTATTGTATTTATTTCTTCATATGATATATGTTGTTGGTTTTATGAATTTTTATTATTTTTTATTTGTATGATTTTTTTTCTATTCTTTGATGTACTCTATTTTTGTTTTGTATTAATTTTTTTTATTTTTTATTCTGACTTTGTAAAATTTGTAATTGTAATTCTTATATTTATATACTACGTTTATTATAAAAAATTTGTATAATATAAATTATGATCCTATACAAAAAAGGACAAAATAAATAAAAAATTAATTATAAGTAACAATAGAGTCATAAATAATAAAAATTTATAATCCAAAATAATACTAAATTAAAGAGTACTCACCGTATTAAAAAAAATTATAGAATGTTTTTTTTGTTTGACATTATAAAATTTATAGTATTCTTTTTATATTTTTATTTTTTATTGTATTTATTTTATTTATATGATAAACATATTTTATATTATTTTTATTAGTGTTCTGATTTTGCATGTATATAAAAAAATGATCTAAATTGATGTCTCTTTTAATAATTCTTCATCTAAAAATGATTTTGAGTAGTATAATCCAAACAATATTTATTTTACTATAATTAATTTTAATATAAAAATTGCCAAATATAAATCACGTTAACCCAAACTTACTTTTCATCAAAATCAATTTTACAAAATCAATTTTATGCAAACTCCTTACAAATTGTAATCCAAACACATACACTCAAGTCCCATCCTAAAGAATTATGTTATGTTATTATGTTGAAATATGTTTTTATTTTATTTTATTTTAAAATATTATTTTTCATAATGAACATATTATGAATTATGTTGAATTGATTATTTCATGATGATTATATTATATTTTTATTGGTTAAGTTTCTTTTACACAAAAATTAAAAGAATATATAAATATGTGCGGGTATCTATTTTTCTAATGGGATATCTAAAGAGAATTCGAGAGGAAGATGGAAAGGAGAGGAGAGATATTTTTTTTAAATAGAAATGAGGAACATAAAAGGAGTATCTGTCACACTCTTATAAGTACCCATTACTCTGTCTATAACTGGCATAGGAGATCTAATTAGAGCTAATTTAAGAGCGAATACGTGGACTTTGTCCAAATTTTTTGTGGTGACTGAACTTTGTCCAAATTAAGAATCCTGATCAGATTTGAGACTCTCACATTAAGTTTAAGCTAATGTTACTTGCTTGGATCTATTTAAGTATATTATAAATTAGTGTTATAACTTTTAAGTCATTACTATAATAAATACTATACTATTAAATATTATAACTATTTAATATATATAAAAATTTGGATATACTTACAAAAAAAATTTTAATTTAAGTTAAAAAAATTTTAATTATTTTTTCTCTTTTAGTTTAAAATATTAATTATTAATATAATAAAAAATAAAAATAACAATAACAATAATCATTCACATCATTAAAATAGATCATATTACTACATTCATGATATTATATATATCTAAGATTATTATATATGATAAATGATTATTTTGATACTTTTGTAATAATCATATAGTTAATTTATATATAAATCATCTAATCTTTATAACATATAATATATTGTATAATTTTTTTTCTTTTCGTATAGATATATTAAGATATCATTAATATTATTTTGCATACCAAATAAACAACTTAAATCATTATATAAGATAATAAATATAATATGCTAATTTTTTTTAATTGTATTAGTACTAAAAAATATTTAAATAGTATGAACTAAATTTTTTGGTAGAAAATAAAGCAATAATAAAGTTATTAACTAAGTTAATTATATAATTAAAAAATTATGAATCATTTTTTAAATAATAAAAATACTATTTTTACATGCTACAAATTTTATGGAAATAATTTTAAATAATAAATTAATTCTCAATAAATTACATATCAAATATTATTATATAAGTATTAATTATTTTAAATTAAATTAATTTATATTCATACCAAAGAATATTTATTTAGGATTATAATTTAAATTCCTGTACAAGACACGGAAAATGAAACTAGTTATAAAAATTAAAAGTGAGTAAATTTTATAATTATAATTATTGTTAATGGACAAACCACTCTCTAAATTTTTACTTTAAATAACTTAATTTACGGTAGGTCAATTTTATCATATTTTAAAATTTTTCGAAAAAATAACAAAAATTAGATATCATCTTATCAACGACAAAATTTTTTAAATATGGAATTGATATTTACCTCTTTTAAAAAGAAGAGTTATTCGAATCAAGCACATATTATATTCTATGGTAACAGGTTATATAAAAATTATGTAGTATCTTCAATTAGTTGGTATAAAGTTTATGTGATGTATATATAATTCAGCAATATATATATATATATATATATATTATACAAAGGAATATGAGATGTATGTGTTTAAAGGAAAAAACTATTTTTAAATACAAGATTGCTTTTTAAATAAAAAAGTCAGTTTTTATATAAAAAAATAATTATTTTTTAAATTGATTTTTATTTTTATGATCGGTTTATTAATTCTATAATTTGATAATAATTATTTTTATTATTTAAAATTAGTTGGATTTATTAACTTAATTCAAATTTCTAATGAATCAAAAGTCAGGTTTTTTTTTGTTGACTAATCAAAAGTCAGGTTTGATCCTTAATTTATGTTTACTGTTTAAAAAGAGATTTCAGATTCACTTTAAAATAGCGGTAGATAAAATTAAGGAAAAATTAAACGGATATGGATAAATTAGTTGCTTTTGATTAGATTTGATACAAATTAATTTTTTATTTTAACTTAATTTTGACTTTGATTTTGTTGGACTAAAATTAATTTTATCTTTAAAACAACAACAAAAAAATTTATACGATCATTAAATTATATTTAAGAATATAAGAATAAAATATTTTTATCACTATCAAATAAAAAATATTATCTATGAATATTTTGATTAAATATGTAGCATATTAAATTTTAACTGAACTCTTTTTAAAAAATCATAATTTAAAATCTGATCTACAGAATTAATTTATAAAACTAATAACTATTTAAAATTTTTTTAGATATATTTTAAGAAAGATAAAAGTTTTTACTTTATTTCATTTATATTTTGACACATCATTAATTTAAAAAAAAAAGTTGATTTAAAAAATACTTTTAAATTGCCAATGAGTTATAACTCAAATGGCATAATCTCCCCATACTCAATTAAGAGGTTGCGGGTTCGAGCCTCTTATCTTTGATAAAAAAAAAAATACTTTTAAAATTTAGAAAATTTAATCTTAAAAGATAAAAATAACGTATATTATTACTAATGTACATAATATGAATAAAACAGAACAAATCTTTTAGCACTTTTAAATTTAATTCCTTACCACATGGATTAAATTAAAATAAGATAAGATAAAACACTATGCTTTCTCTTTTTTCTACTCGTTACGTGCCTTTATAAACCATTGTTTGCTTCCCAAATTCCCATCATTAACAAAGTATCTGATCTTCTTAATATTTTCTCTGGACTCATACATATATATATATATATATTAATATCATCACAAGGCTCTTATTCTTTTCTATCAATCCACCGTTACACCAATGGCCATGCGAAAGATTTATGCATCTCTCCCTGCTGTAGCTGCCGGAGTTGGATTCTTCTTCTATAATGCGAAGGTAAGAAAAAGATATTTATTTATTTATGTTCATATAAAATGTTATATAATTCCAAAAAGTAACATCAAGATTTCTATAAACGCAGAAACTTACAAAAGGAATTTCAGCATCTGATCAAGAAACAATGTCTACAAAAAGAGTAGTGGAAGAACAAACCAAGGCCATTAGGAAACCAAGTGTGGCACCACAGTTTGATGGTTTGCATTGTTTTGAAACCTTTGTTATGAATTAAATTTTCGGAAAGATGTACAACTGAACTGATTCTATGATATAGATAAAATAGTAGAAGAATTTATATTTGTTCGTTTAAATAATTTGTCTCAATTTATTTCAAATCATTCATAATAGATATAGAATTTGTTTGGTAAAATTTTAACTTTTTTAAAATAGTTTAAGAAAACTGTCTTTTAAAAGACAACTTTTTTGTAGTGTATTTAGTCTTGTGTTGAAGAAGAGAGAAGCCTCATTTGAATCTCTTCAATGCTTTATTTTTATGTTTGTCAACTTTTTTTTATTCTCTAACCGCAAAAGTAATTTCTACCTTTTAACTCACGTTTATCAAAAATTACCAATTTTAGCTTTTACATTCATTTTTTTCACGTTGGACTAAAATTTATTTTCTATGTACCATATTTTCTATGTACCAATTATGTCCTTTATTATTCATATGTTTATTTTTTTATAATATTTTTTTCAATGTTCTCTTATGCATATTATTATTTTTTATAAAACTTCTATTATAGAATATTTTGCTTGAGATTTTACCATTATTGTTTTTTTTTTTTTTATGAAATATTTTGTTTGCTTTGTATTACGATTCTATTAATTCTATTAGAATACTAAAGAGCATGAGAGTACTAAAAAAATATTAAAATTTATTTAAATATCTAAAATAAAATTATAAGATAATATAAAATAATTATTTAAATTTGTTATTTTTTATAATTTTTAATCTAAAAATGATTTTGAATAATATAATCCAAACAATATTTAGTTTACTATAATCTATTTTGAATAAAAATTACCAACTATAAACCACGTTAATACCAACTCACTTCTGATCAAAATCAATTTTACAAAATCAATTCTATATAAACATCCGTTTACGAACGTTAATCCAAACACATACTAAGAGTTTCGGATGCATTTCTTTTTTCTTTTGTAAAATTGAGCTTCTAAATGTATCATGTTTAATTAAATTGGTAAAACTCTGTTCCCATCAATAGTCTCTGCTCTGAGTTAAAAGATTTTAGCATATGAAGAATAAGGATGCATTAGGAACATTATCAAAACTTGCAACTTTAAGGGTAAGCAATAAAATATCTCAAGACTAGCTTCGATCGTAAAGGAAGCAGGGAAACAACCAATTGCAGTGGTTCTGTTAGCATGCCATTGCCAATTTGCCATTCCCCAAATTTTACAGAAAATATAGAATGAACTCAGGAAACTTAATTCGAGCAGTTGATTTCTTCTGTTATTGCCAATTACAAAATGACACAGAAAACTTTCCGCCTTGTGTCATTGTTATAAATGAAATTTACAGAAAATATATAGCATCTGTAACTCCCGAAAATTTAGGCTGCAGTACTACGCATACTGAAACCAGCATTCTCTGGTTGCAATTTCTTTCTGCTGTTTTATGGTGAAAAATGGAGCAAAAAATGTTTTAGGTAATATCTAGGATTACCGAAGAATTAACCATAACCGGGAGATCAAAATAAAATAAAATTATCTGGTACTTTATAAACTCAAGCTGTTGCAGCCAAGGGCACAGATCTGTGACATGCTCTCTTTGCAGCACGAACAATATCTTCAACCTACACATCGGCATACAGAACAAACCAAATTTAACCAATACACATGTACCAAAGCTTTCAGTAAATTAACACTGATTTCCATGACATACTTGTGTCATACCAAGCCAATCATCTCAACACTATTAGGTTAGAAAATATATAATACTTATTTGCTTTATTGAATCAATATGCATAACAGAATGAGTCATCCAAATCAGGGTGGCAAATTCACTGAAAATAAAATTTAACTTTAGAAGAATCACCTGTGGGACAGCCATTCTCTCTAAATTGGCAGCATAAGGCATAGGAACATCAGCCCCGGCAATTCTCTCAACCGGTGCATCGAGATAACCAAAACTCTCCTCAACTACAGATGTGCTGCTCAAGAGATGCAAGAAGGTTAGTTTATTTCCAACAATTAACAAGTTTAACAGCTAAAAGGTCAATGCAAAGAGCTAAACCAAATTTCAGCGCCAACACCATGCTGAGGAAAACCTTCTTCAACTGTCACCAATCTGTTGGTTTTCCTGACTGAAGCATTAATTGTGGTTCTATCAAGTGGCCGAATTGAACGCAAATTTATAACCTATGCAGACAAATCCTTGACTCAGTATTTTTATCATAACAGAAACACAGGTTTCATTGGGAGAAGACTTTCAAAGTTTCAATCACAAACCATGGCAAAGCTTACCTCAGCACTGACTCCTTCCTTCGCCAGTATCTCTGCAGCCTAAGGACCAAGCAAGAGAGTTATTTATATCCAAAATCTTCTTTGTGTGTGAAAAAGATTCTGAATCTTTTACAAAAAATAAAAAATGAAGGAAAGAATAAAGATTCTAATGTTCTTAAAAAGTTCGTATAACACCACATAACAGACCAGTGCCTTCCAAAATTTACAATACCTGTTAGTGCAAGGAACCCTATTATCTTATCATATTCCTCAGCAAATAGTAATAATAAATTGGATATAAAAGCAAACAATACATATCTAGATACCTTAAGAGCATAGCCAACCATTTTTGAATAGGCTGTAATAGTAACATCTTTTCCTTCTCTCTCAATCTGTTAATAAAATGCATTATGAAAAACAAGGATTCAGAGTCTATAGACAGGTATTTCATATATTATAGTTTATAGATAATATTACCTTTGCTTTTCCAATGGGAAGACAAAAACTGGAATCAAGAACTTCGGCTGAAACAGGGAATGACTCACCATATCTAAAGGGGAAATACACAAATTCATTTTCAGTTTCACATACTCCCTCCATTCCTTTATATACGTCACTTTATTTGAATGGAATTATTAAGAAACTTAAAATCAAGTGTAATGTAAAGATAAATTATTAAGCAACCCTTAATAAATGAGGAAAGAGATAGTAGAATAATTTTGAACACTTATATAGATCAAGGTTTAATTAATAATTCAACAAAAAATGCTGCATAGACAATAGAATAATAGATATTGTGGAATGGAAAATATAAGCTAAGGTGAGAGGGTAAAAAAAAAAGAACAAAGGCATTATTAATCAAGAAGCACAACTTACAACAACTCATTTTCAAGAAAAACAACAGGATCAGGGTCCCTTATAGCGGCTTTAAGCAAGCCACGAGCATCTTCAGATGAATATGGTGCCAATACCTTCAACCCAGGGCACGAGGCATACCAAGCTGCATAACACTGCATAAAAAGTAAAGTTGTTGGATATACAATAAAAAATAAAAACCATGATATCTGTGCTCAACAGGTTGTAACCAGAGCATACTCAACAGGAAACACAAAACTAGTTGAGGAAAGTTTATACATAAAGGTAGAAAGCCTAGAGGTCCATACTTGAGAGTGCTGAGCACCAACACCAGCAGCAGCTCCATTGGGTCCTCTGAAGACGATAGGTACAGATATTTGCCCAGCAGACATGTAGTTTGATTTTGCAGCAGAATTAATGATGTGATCTATTGCCTATGGACAAATTAAAATACAGCAAGCAGTTAAATTATAAACCTAATGAAGAAGCTAGTAAGGTGATCTTTCATTACATGTGTTGATGCAACATTTTTTCTCAACATTGCTGTCATGCAGAGAAAAGAAACTTCACATTCTAACATAATATGTTCTGAGAAATTAAGAATTGTGGCTAAAACAGAGGACAGAATTAAGAAGCAAAAAAAATTCAAAAAATGAGGCCCAACATCTATGAAGCCTGGTTAATGCATATGGAGCTTCAGTGACACTAAAACTGCAAGTCAAACACCACACAGTAACTTGAATATATTGTTTATGATTAGTACAGCCAACAGTAACTTGAATACATTGTTCCAATATAGAGAGAGGTCAACAGTTTGCCTCCGATCACAAAGGCAAAATTTATATATGTAATCAAGACTCAAATGTGAACTCAATAATGTCCATATAATGTGACCCAGATATTCAAATCACAAAGAACTTGATTCTTTTCATTGTCTTAAGTATATTCTTCTTTTATCCCCAAAAATAAAAAAATAAAAAAAGCATCAGGCAAGAAGAATTTGACCAACTTCAAAAGACATCACAGTACTTTAATTAAATAGGTGCTTTAATAAAAATGTAAAATAACACACTTAACTTCACACTTTGTTCAAGGATTTAATCAAGTTAAACTCTAACCTGCATGGAGAAGTTAAAAGTCATAAACTCCACAACAGGCCTTAGACCATAGTAAGCAGCACCGACTCCAATCCCAGCAAAGCCAGCCTGCAATATATTTAGCAAACAAATTAGTCTCCTCACTAAAATAGTAAAATAAAACAGAAGCAGTGACAATGATGGATAGGGTTTATCCCTTATGTGATAATTCGGATTCTGTTTTATTTGTTCTTGTTGGCATTAAACTTTTCCCTTTCTGTTGCAGTCAGTCTTATTTAGGATAGATAAGTTATATACATGTAAACATTTGAGAGGAGGTGCAGAATGACAGAATTAAGATCTTGCGAATAAGTGCCTGAACAAATATCAACGAGTAAGGAAGTGTTTGTTACCTCAGTAATTGGAGTATCAAGAACCCTCTCAGGGCCATACTTGTCCAGCAGCCCCTTAGAAATCTACACGTAAGAAGAAGTAGAAGTTAAACAGATGATAGCAAAACAAATTCACAAATGCACAGCCACCAAGAAACCCATAACTAACCTTATATGCACCCTGGTATTCTCCGACCTGCAGTTAAATACACCCAAAACTATCATAAGAAACAGAAAATAGTAAAGAGACCAGCAAGAATTCATTTTCGAAAATAAAAATATGATGGTATGAATGAGGCACCTAAATTACCTCTTCACCCATCAAGAACACTTTAGGATCAGCAGACATTTCCTCATCAAGAGCAGAGTTCAGAGCCTCTCTCACTGTCATCTGTTATGTTATATCATAGATTAGAATATGTTAGAAACATATTTTGTTTCGAAAACATAAAACATGCATTAAGTTAGGCGTGAAATGAAAGGTGAGATAAACTAAAGGAAGAAAGCATACCTCTTTAGCTGCAGAAGCGAAAGCTCTAAATGCACCGAAGGCAGGGCAGATACTCTGCAAAGCAAAAGTGTGTCAGATGCTTCCAAGCACCGAATCAGACAAAAGTAGGAAATGGTACCTACCTTATGCCTTATAGCACGCAACATCTTGCTTTACTCGAAACCTTGAACTCAAACAAAGCAAACCTAGTCACAAGAACCATAATCATCAACAAACAACATTCTTTACAAATTACATAACGAAGTAATCTAAAAGCCACACATAGAACCAGATACTGAAATCATATCTTCACACATATATAGCATATCCAAAGGGGAAAAAAAACAGAGAAATGGTAGGCATTGGCTAATCTAGCGAATTATATATTTCATCAGTACCTTTTTTAAAAGTGTCTATGCAAATTTCATGATAGTCCATATTTATGTCAAATTTTTTCAAACTACATAATTTAATAAAACACCCTCTATTCCATATAAAAAACCTATTTCACCCTTCCCCAACTAAAGCTGCTATTCCGTTTACACACTTCCTTTACAAATTTTATGTGATTCATATCCCCTCCTGCTTTTATTGAACCACCTTCTTTATTCACACTAACAGCAAAAGCTGCTTTTCTATTTTTCAGTGGTCCAATCAAGCCGCTTTTTAACATTTGCAACCAAAAATATTTTTTAAAATCTCTATTCAAATCATTAATTGGTGTAAGTTTAGAATAAAGCTTAAAAAGAGAGAGTTATCCCCAAAAAAAGGAGTTTAGAAGTGACGTACTTTCCAATGCATTTCTTAATTTTGTCTTAATAATTTAGAATTATAATTGTTAAACATGTCTTCATGGTATAAAACAAATAGTATTAAATTTTACACGCATTCTACTAGTATAGAATAGTGATGGCCTCCATAACCGTTTTATATATACTTGAATATCACTGAATCTTCCTATTTTCAATATCTAATTATTAGTTACTTATACGTCAAGTGGATTTAGAAGGTAAAAGATTTAACATACTAGTTGATCGGTGATACTTAAAGCATGAAATCAAATCCATTATAGTTTTGAATCTTTTCCACTACGCAATCGGAGCGCAATTTATACTATACAGCCGCAACAGAAACAACTAAATCAGAGCAAAAATTATGAAATTTCAGAAATATATATTGAACCAAGGAATTGGGGAAAAGCAAATAGAATTTGGGGGAAAATAACTCACGTGGTGAAAGGCAGAGACAGAGAAGGGTCGAGAGTTGTACGGATCGTGTTATGGAAGCGATGGGAGGTAGAAAGCAGCTTCAACGAACGACTGTGTGGCTTGTCAGAGAATGGAGATTCAGAGAAAATGGAGACGGGAGATTGGCTTTGTTTTCTGTTAAAGTTGCCAACCCTTCATAAAAAGTATGCGACCAACACCAACCTACCTACCCAAAAACCGGGAGATATACATATGCTAATCAAATTTTGTATTTTTGTTTATAAGAGATTAAGTTGATCTAGAAATGTTAAGAGATAAATATTTTTGTGAAAAAATAAATGAGAAAGTCTAGGGTCAGCAACTTTTGTATTTTGTGGCCAGCACTTAACCATCAAAAGAAAAGTGAGTGATCTCCCATAATTAGATGTAATCTCATACCATTAAAAATATTATTGATGGTCAATTGATGGTTATAAAACACAAAAATTCTTGGCTCCTTAACACTCCTCTAAATAAAAATATAAAAACATTGATTTTTTGGTGTCTTAAAATTTTGTTTATTTATTATTTATATTATTTTAATGAATTTAATTTTAATATACTGACAGTGTAAAGTAATTTTATACGTACATTCAATTACATTAGGTCACATCAACAAAAATAACTACCTTTCATATTGATCCTATGAATTGTTATCTAAAAGAACGGATATGATTACACGATTGTGTAAAATGTTTTACACTCCATCAAAATTAAACTCTATTTTAATATCTTTAAAATGAAAATTATAGAATGTGTAAAAAAGATTAATTTAGTTTATAATTATAAAAGCAACCATTCTCAGTTTTCACAATAAATTTAAATGATTAAATAAATTATTTATATAAAATAATAAATATATATAAATATAAAATATATTAAAAAAATTAAACTATATATTTAGGTATAAATATATAATAGCTATTTTAGTGATTAACTTTTTGTATAACTATAATATTTTTAATTCGAAAAGTTAGGAACGAAATTTGTTGAAAGGATTAATGGTTGTAAAATTTAAGACCAAATTGATTCTTTGAAAAAGCTTAAGAATTTAATTGATTTGTGAATGAAAACCAAAGCTACATTAATTGTCTAAGCTCTTTTAGTAGTTAAATGTGTTAAGATAGGTTCTATAAATAATAAATATGAATCATATCAAAACCTAAACATGAATTAAATCAACCTACAAAAACTACTTTGATTTTATGAAAACTAAAATAATTTATCGCATATCAAATTAAAAATTACCCTTCAAAGAAAAGTACTTGCTAGGGCTGTTGGAATTTGAATGCGTACTTATTCTCCATTTGTAATAGTGTAGCACGTCATCTATGTGGGTTGTAGAGGATAATAAATATAGAGATGATATATGGATTTTTTATTTTAATAAATAAATTAATTATAATAATTACTGAAATAAATAATTTAAAAAATTATTACCGAAATAAATATTTTTTTATCTCCTTTACACTGTAAACGAGATAAATTTTGTACGTATCTCGTTTATAGTGTAAACGAGTTTATAGTGTAAACGAGATACGATGGAACAAATTTTCAACAGTTATAAAAAAGATGTGTAATCCTTGACATTCTCCACACATATTTCGTATCTTTTTTTATCACGTTTTTCTCACAAAAATAAGGCAACATTGGCTAGTAACCTCGTTTACATAGTTGTGTGTTTACCCCAATTGTCATATGAGAAATGACGACAACGGGATGATATTTGAGTGTGACAATCCAATAGTGTTGCAAACTCAGCGTGTAAGTACGTTGTCCGAGTTGAAGAGTTTGATATTGAGCAACCTCGGTGGTACAGAAACGAGGGAGGCCGAAAGGGTGGGGTATAGGTTGCTGGCACCCATGGGTAATGGAGTTTTCCGGTTTCGACTATTTCGACTTCTAGGGGACGAGCATGTGCGGCTCATGTTCGACATCCATGGGAGAATCATGGCGGAACAAGTGATGGAGCTTTCCGCCGAAGTTGGAGATGTTGGTCGTGGTGATTCTGTACACTCGACCTACGTACAAGACAACAGACCTCTCGCACACCCATTCATGCGCCATTCCAGTAGAAAAGGTGGAGGAGGGTGATGAAGAGTCAGATGAAGAATACGTGGCAGATAGTGCCGATAGTAATTCTTCTGAAGGGGGCGAGGAGGAGGAGTTTGTACCGGAGACGCCCGCTGAGACTGCGGCGCGCCATGTCTTGCCTCCACCCTACTCAATTCGGCACTATCAGCAGTACCAAGTCACTATCATAGTCTGGATCTGGACACCATACATGAGAGGACTCCGTTTTCCAACATGGGGGATGAGGATTACAATCTAAACGGTGGGGTAGAGTTTCAGGTTGGTCACAGGTTCAAATGCCGAGATGCAGTGCTGCAGAGTATGAAGAACTAAAGTATTCACAGGTCTGCTGAGTACCGGGTGATCGAGTCGAACCGGTTAAAGTACCATGTGCAATGTCATCAAGCAGTGACGGACTCAAAAAATTTTAGGAGTGGGGGCAAAAATATGTATACTAACATAAATTTTGTTAAACATTATTAATGATATAAAAATATAAAAAATAAAAAGAATTGGTGTACACTTTTATTTTTAAAATACTATTCATTATATATAATTTATAAAAAAATATTTTTTTATTTCTAAAACTTGAACTTAAAATATTTTAATTAAATTACAGATAATTTATTATCCTAACTAATTTTTTTATACACATTTAATAATAAAAGACTAAATCAATTGGTACATCACCAAGACAACCTAAATCCACATCCTTCGACTGGCAGAATAGGCGTTCATAAAAAGATTCAGCTTCCCTTCTAAGGACTTCCGGATCCGTTTTCCACACCCCATCTTGAAGAAAGAGACCATGAATCTTATGATGCTTTTTCCGAACAAAAATTTGGATATAAAAGAACTTGGTATTTCTATCCCCGAATTTTACTCACTGCTCTCTAGATTTTTGAAACCATAGAAGTTCCTCCTTCACAAGTGTTTTATTAAATTTCTCAATGAACTGTTGTTCTTTTTGTCGCATAAACAAATCCTCCATTACTTCCAGTCGCTTCTGAAGGAAATTAATCTACCTCTTCAATTCACATTTCCTAACGAAAATGTTGCCGAACACTTTAGAATTAAATTCTAGAGAGTTCTTCTACACTTTTGAAAGCTTGCCATGCACCTCTCTGTAGCCAGCTCGCCATGACTGGTTCACAATATCTCTGTATCCCGGATGAGTTGCCCAAGCGCAATAAACTGAAAAGGTCTATTCTTTTTTGGTTGGAGACGACTTGTACAGCGCACTAGAATAGGACAATGATCATACTAAAGACTATTTAAAATTTTTGCGTAAGCCTCTGGAAAGAGATATAACCATCCACTGTTGATACAGACTCGGTCAAGTTTTTTCACCACCTCAACACCATTTTTAACTCTTCTGTACTAAAAAAATCATCTCCTAATAGTCTTCAAGTCAAACAGATCACTATCTCCTAGAGAGGGCAGTAAGCCGATCTGCATGGCAACTCGAGAAGAGGTAACCCTTAGATTCGTGAGAGAATAGTACTTCATTAAAATCACCAAGAACAATCAATGGCCTGCAGAAAGACGAGGACTGAGTAACAAGATAATCCCATAGCAGAACTCTAGTATTAAACTAAGGACTACTATAGAAACCAATGCACTTTCAAATCACATTATTTATGTGAACCTCAACTGTAACATACTAATTGAAATCATCTACCCATTTGCAGTGAACCCTATATTGCAGAAAGGAACCAGATACTCTCCTATGTCCTGATGCTTCCACTATAACAATAGAGTGATAACCAAGTCTTTTCCAGAACAGCTTCAAGTGTTGAAAAGACAGTGAATTTCAACAACAATAAAAATTACAAGTTTAAATTTCCTAATCAGCTCTTTACAATTCACTTGGGCTAACTTATCAGAAGCATCCCTAATATTTCAAGCTATTATATTTAAACTATCCATAATATAAAATATAAAAATATAAAACAAGGGAATGAAAGTGCTTCACCAACCTCAAACCGAGGCTTGTCCAGTGGGAGTGACTCCTGTGACCTTTATGTTTGCTGGATCTCCATGGAATATCTCCTCATTCCCACTTACCGACGCAGCAACAGCCAGCAACATGCCTTCCTTCTCCAATGGAACCACCACGATAACACTCTCCTTCACGACTGCAAGAGCACATGATGCTTCCACCGCGTGCCTCCTTTTTTCTCAACCGGCGAGCTCTCTAGGGACGTCGACCTTGGTCGTTTCCGGAGAGAGGAGCCGCGAGGCACTGGGGTGTGTCGGGTTAAGGAGATTGATGTATCACCATCACGGGAAGCGCTGTGCCCGACCTTGACCCGACCCTGGTGCGATAGGAGCTGGAACCATCCATGTGAGGGAAGTGGATAGTGGGCCTGGTTACCCTACCCAAACCGGTTTTGGATTGAGTTTCTCTTTGGGCCTTGTTAGATTGCTTCTGACCCAGTTTGGTTTTACCTTTCCTCACAACTTGCTCCCAGCCCGGTTCATCATGCATGCAAGCCTCCTCAAAGTTATTTCCATGCAAATTATTAGCCGCTAAATCCTCTTGCAAATTCAGTGCAGGATTCTCGCCAGTAACGCCGCCTACCACATCAGATTCTACTTCATTTGAATTTTGAATTTTGGGATCAGGATTTGGCACCGCCGTTGTCCTGTCTTAGGGTTTGGTGGCATCGAAATCAGCACTATTTCCTTCCTTGGAGTCTCTACCCAAGCATTGTGCGATATCATGGCCATAACGTGCACAAGAATTACAAATTAAATTTAAACTTTCATACTCTACTGCATGAGTTACGCCTTCCACAATGATATGATTGATCACCAACAGTCCTAAATTTATTTGAACACATGCTCGGACATATCGTCCTCTCTCAGCTAATTTAGTGGCTAGGTCCACTTTAATGGGGACTCCTATTGCAGAAGCAATATGCATTATAGCCTGTTCTTGATAGTACTAGATTGGGAGTCCCAAAATCCGAAACCATACAAGCGTAGACCCAAAGGATTGCTTACATGGCTAGAAATCTATATCCTACGATTTTACAGCAGCATAGTGCCCCTCAATTAACCACGGGCCACCAAGTATGACCTTCTCACAATCCTCAGCTGCATCGAATTTTACCATAAAATATCCAAACCCCACATCAAGCAGATCAAAGCCACCTTTGATGCGCCAGACCATCCGAAGCTTGTATGAAAGCGCTATGTAACTATAATTTTTATCAAGGATCTTGATCACCAAAGTTTTTCGATAAGGCTCTGCCAAACAAAGTTTCGTTTCTTCAGTGAAGTTTACACACGGAGGTTGGGGATCGCCCGACAGTGGCGGTCTTTGATTGGGTTCTTAATGGCCTAATCGAAATGAGTTCAACTAAGCAATTTTGAAACACTTATTTGATTATAAGAAGAATGAACAAAAATATACATTGATAGATGTATATTTTAATTTTTTAATGAGTCATGTGTACACACTAATATCAAATTTTTGTTGGTCATTTCTATCCTTCTGTCACTTGAATAATTTTTCGACAGTAATAATTGCTAGATGACACGTTATTTGCCATGGTGACTCTGTGCATTATGTGACATGAATTTAACAAATAAAAATAAAAAAAATATGAGATTAAAGTAAAATCCCCTTTCTAAACCTTCTTCACATTTCTCATATCAGGGATTTGTAAACCCTAATATACCAAAATGTCACAATATCAACGACGGAAAAACATATCCCATGTTTATGCGAGTGGTTGTGATAGCTTTTCTTCTGCGTCGAAGAATAGAAAGAAGAATAAGAAGAAGTTCGACTACAACAATGTCAAGTGTCTACATGAACTTAACGTAGTGGTGCTTGAGTCTGCGACAGAGTAGAACCCAGGGAGATTGTTTTTTTGTTATCCGTTGTGGGAGATATGTGATTTCTTATTTTATTTATGATGATAAATGCTATGTAACTTATGTGAAATAGTTGAAATTATCCTTAAATTCATGAATGAAAAAAAGTTGAATTGATGTGTAATTATTTTTGTTTGGGTTGATGAAGTTGTTGATGCTGAAAAAATTGGGAGATTCAAGAGTAGAATGAAAAAAGTAAATAGAGGTTTGTAGAAGAAAACAAATGGAAGGTAAAAAAAAAGGAAAAAGATGTTGCAGATAACTAATAAAATTAATCAAGAATTGAAGAGTATTAGAAAATGAGTGCAGTAACTAATAGCCACATTGAACTTTTTTGTAATGAATAGAGCCATCATGGTAGATAAAGTGTCACCTGACAACCACTATTATTGGAAAAAGGGAAAGTATGAGGAGCCAATGGAATATTTATACAATGTGTATAATAGAGGTTTAGGGAGTATTAGAGATATAATCATTAGTGTTACTTTTTCCCATCGGCTGAAGCTTTTGGGATGAGTGGTATCATTGCATGGTATCTAGAGCGTTAGATCCAAAAGGTCAAGAGTTTGATCTTTAGTGAACCCCAAAATTAGTTTAAACTTTTGGGAAGATGTTTATTATCACTAGTACTCGGATGGTTATTCTAGATAGTATGGAAATGTTCATTTTGTAACTCAATAGCTCATTGTACAAATAGTCCATTGTCTCCTTGTAAAAATTATTCAAGTGATAGAAAGATATAAATGATCAATTAAACTTAATATTAGTGTATATACATAACTTATTAAAATATTAGAGTGTACATCTGTTTACCTTGTAAAAATTTATATATATTTTTGTTTATTTTTTTATTATATTAAAATTTAAATTACGTTATTTTATCATTGTCAAATAAATATTTTAACACTATATCAATACTGTATTAATAGTAGTTAAATTAAGGACGAACTAAGAATCATAATTTATAAACTTAAGGATCAGTTTCGTTATTTTCAAAAGTTATAAACTATTTAGATGAGTGTTAAAAATATCATAAAACAAATTTGACATTATCTCATGAATAAACTAGTATTTTTTAACCATGAAAAAATGAGCAATAATAATTTTAACCGTGAAAGATATAACTCACTTGATAATTCTTAAATATTAAGTCCAAGAGAAAAACTTAGACATTGGTAATTTTGTCGAATGAATTCATCTAAACATCTTCCTAGAATACATCTATATATGTCAAATTAACTAATATTTTTCACAATTACAATTCTCGGAACTCAAATTTTTTAACATTAGAAATGATAATTCATTCTAATACCATGTTATATTATTAGAGTTGGGAGTGACCAAGTCTACTTGTGATCAATTCAAATTTGATTCATTAATAATTTGATAAATTAGACTTGTGAGTGAAGTTTGAGCTCGTATATCAAAAACTCCAACTCGAGTTTGATAAGGTCAATAAATTAGCTCGTAATTTGACTTGATTTTATAAGTATAAATATATTTTTTTAAAAAATTATATTCATACTATTTAAACTCATTCTTAGATTTAAATAAGTGCTATATTATTACCATTGAAAATAACCAAGTAGACTTGTAATTAGTTTAAATTTGACTCAGTAATAGTTCGAGTAACTAAGTTTATGAGCTCGTGAGTCTATTTTAACTCATATATTAAATAATCAAACTTGAAATTAGATAGAATCAATAAATTAACTCATAAATTTACTTAATTTATGTGTATATGAATTTTTTTTGTTAGTTATTAAGCACACGATACTCAAGAGAAGATGAATTAAGTATCAAAAGATAATAATAAATTTTTACAGAATTTAAATGAACTTGAAGTAAAATGCATAAATAGATTTGTACTAGTATTTTTCCAAGAACTTAATTCATTTCTTAAGTACTTACAAGAAGATTTTACTTTTTACACCACTTAACAAAATATAAATAACAATAAATATAAAAGATTAAGTTTAGAGAGGAGTGGTAAGCTTGAAATTGAATTATCTAGAACGCTTGAGGCAGGTCTCTGTAGAATAAAAAAGAAAGTGCAGTAGAAGAAAGTAGAGGATATGAACCCGCTGGAAACGACTGTGGAGGAGGCTGACCAGCTACAGAGGAGCAAGAAAAAGCTTTGAAATGATGGGGACACTTATATCGGAGAGACTTCTAGGATTTCCAGAAAGGAGGATTGGATGTATGATAAGACCACTTTTGTGGGAGCCAACGGAAGAAGAAGAACATATGCAGACCTGGTAATCCATGGTAGCACAGAGAACAATGAGGACTCTGAAGACTCGGATGAGGAAATGACCAATGAAGGGGAGTCTTCTGATGAAGAGGAATCGGGGATGATGGAAGAAATGTTGGAGTGGAGCCAAGCACAGAGAGAAGCTTACAGGAGGGCACGAAAGGAGGAGAGAGCAATCCCTTCCATCACTGTAAACCGTTTACAGAATGACATTTTCAACATCCAGGTAAATAAAGCTGAGAAGAAAAGACTAGAAAGGCCGTGGAAACACACCTTGATTATCAAGCTGCTGGGAAGGAGTATTTCTTACGGGGTACTTAAGAGAAGGCTCGACACAATGTGGGCGAAATCTCGAGGGCTAGATTTGATTGATCTAGGAAACGATTTCTTTGTGGTTAGGCTATTCAATGAAGATGACTACTGGTATGTTCTAGAAGGAGGACCATGGATGCTGTTTGATCATTACCTTACTATCCGCCGATGGACGCCAGACTTTAATCCCTTCGGTGTGTCGATTAATAAGATAGCGGCATGGGTCCGTCTTCCTGACTTGCCCATTGAGTACTATGATAAGAGATTTCTGGGGACAGTTGGAGACCAGATAGGGAAAACCCTCAAAGTTGATATGAACACGGCCAATCAATCAAGAGAAAAATTCGCAAAACTGTGTATGAAGATTGATCTGAACAAGCCTCTAGATGCCAAGTATTTAGTGAATGGCCAGAACTATTTCATTGAATATGAGGGTTTACATATGGTTTGCTTCAAGTGCGGTAAATTTGGGCATGTTAATGAAGGCTGTATGCAAGCGGGGCCAACGACTTCAGCCCAAACAGAGAAGGAGAATGCACAGGTAGGAGCTCAGGCGAGACAGGAGGAATCAGGGAGGAAAGAGGTTGATAAGGGCAAAAAAGTCATTAATGAGAATCCTAATTTTGGTGCATGGATGATAATACAAAAACAAAAAAGGACAAGAAAATATGCTGCCAAGGAGAGTGGAGATAGTGGCCATAAGGATCGTGGGGAGAAGAATAATATGGAAAAGATGGCGAATACGACAAGATACGAGGTTCTGGCACAAGGTACGGATTATGAGCAGGCCAGAGGCGACAATGAGAATGGTCCTCATCAGCAAGTGCCCTCATGCAACGTGATCCCAAACGGCGTACCAAAGGAGTTTCTTAATGGGAGTCAAATGAGGAAAACTAAAGCGTCCACGGCAGGCACAGTTGTGGAGCCAATCCCTTTGGCCCAAGGTAATCCAACCCAGACACCAAAGAGAAAAATGAGTAACCAGCATGAGGGTAGCAACTCTGAGCTTGTTTCAATCTCTCGGGCCAATCAACTAAAAGAAACCTTGGCCCACTTTTCTCCCATGCCTTCCTCAAACATACCCAACCCTTTTCAAACCCAACCCACTCTCTCAATTGAAACAGTGATAGAGGAGACCCCTATGAACCAAATCCTTAACCTAAAACCTCAGGACCCAACTGTTCCGTGCTTTTCTGGATCAGACTTAGATGAAGTCTTGGCAGAAGGCACTTTGACTGTGATGGAATGGGATAAAAGAGATGCTACTCCCGTAGGAGAGGATATGAACTTGGCCTAAATGGGCCTATATGTTCTCAGAGTACATCTTTGAACACTGAAACCTTAAACTTCCTTCTTTTCTTGCTATAGTGATGATTATTTTCTCATGGAATGCTAGAGGGGCTGCCAGCCCAAATTTCACTAGAGTTTTGAAAGAGTATGTGTCTCAATACAAGCCGAACTTAGTTGCGATCCAGGAGACGAGGTGCAGTGGTACAGTTGCACAAAAGGCTATTAAAAAAACAGGTTTTAACTTCAATTTGGTGATTGATGCTCAGGGGTTTTCAGGAGGAATATGGCTCATGTGGAATAATCCCAATCTTTCTATTCAAGAGATAAGTAGAAACGAACAAGCTTTGCACATCTCGGTTTCATACAATCTGAGGAAATGGTTCCTTACTATCGTCTATGCTAATCCAAATGAAGAAAGGAAAAGGGAGTTGAGAAATTATATTGCTAATCTGGTCCCTACGATGAATTGTCCTTGGATGCTCTGCAGGGACTTCAATGATATCAGTAACATAAGTGAAAAAAAAGGAGGAGCACCTCCCAACTTAGCTCGGATAAGGTGTTTTAGGGACTGCATGGACTCGTGTGGGTTCATGGATTTGGGTTTCCAAGGTACACGCTTTACCTGGAGAGGTCCGATTTGGCAGGGCAGAGAAAGAGTCTTCAAGCGTTTGGATAAGGCCATATCCAATCCTGATTGGAGGATATGTTTTCAAGAGGCCTGTGTAGAGACGCTACTGCGGATAAAATCTAATCCCCATCCCATTTTGATTAAGTGTACAAGTAACAATCATGTTCTGAAAAACAAGCCATTTCAGTTCGAATACATGTGGATGCACACAAAGAGTTTCAACCCTTTCTCAAGAATAATTGGAATAGAGATTTAGCCCTTGATCAATATATAAAGGTGTTTGTGGTGAAAGTAAAGTAGTGGAACCATAACACTTTTGGAAATATCTTCAATCAGAAGAGGATATTACTCAGCAAGTTGAAGGGGATTCAGAATTCTCCTAAATATGGGAGAAGCGAGTTCCTAGACAATCTGGAGGAAGATCTTAACAAAGAACTAGAGGTGATATTGGATAGAGAACAAATGTTCTGGATACAAAAATCCAGAGAGACTTGTATGGTTGAAGGAGATCGTAATACAAGATATTATCACACCAAATCCATTATTTGCCGAAGAAGAAACAAGATTTTCAAGCTAAGAGACTCTTGGTGGTAGCTGGATAGATAACTTAAACAGTCTCAAAGTTCATGTCTGTTCCTATGAATTCAAGCATCTGTTCCAGGAAACCAATTCCAATAGAGATTGTAATCTTCACACGCAGACTATCTATCCAACGATGAAACCAGGTTACATGCTCAAAATGAAAAGAGTTGTAGAGGCGGATGAAATAGAACAAGCCATATTTTCCATGGGTCTCTCAAGGCCCCTGGTGAAGATGGATTACCAGCGGGATTCTATAAAGCTAATTGGGAACTGGTAGGTAGCAGTTTAAAGAGTTTCATCATGAATTGCTGGTCCAACCCTAGTAATATTAAGGAGGTCAATAACACTTTCCTTGCTTTGATCCCCAAGAATGATCAACCAGAATTTGTTACTCAGTTCAGGCCTATTTCCTTATGTAACGTTTCTAACAAAACGATTACAAAGGTAATTGCTAATAGGCATAAATCTGTCCTTGATAAAAGAATTTCTCCCACTCAATCGAGCTTTATTCCAGGTAGAAGAATACAAGATAATATAGTGATTGCCCAAGAGATTATTCACAGTATGAGAAGATCCAATGCGAGAAAAGGGTCCATGGCTATAAAGATAGACCTAGAGAAGGCTTATGACCATCTTAATTGGAATTTTGTTGAAAAATGCCTTATGGAATTCAGCCTGCCTCCAGAAATGATTCACATTATTATGCAATGTATTCGGACAACTAGTTTCTAGGTTTTATGGAATGGGGAGCCTTCAGAGAAGTTTGCACCGTCCTGTGGTATTAGGCAAGGGGACTGACGTTGGCATTTTTGCCAGTAAAGAATTTTATAAAAATAGTCGCGTTGTAGATACAATCTCTAAACCAACAGAAATCCCTTCGTACAAACATTTGGTTGTCACAAGTAACAAACCCCTTTAAATTTGATAACCGAGTATTTAAACTGTAATACCCGGTCTAACCGAAATTAATTAAATAATAAGTTAAATAGGAGCGAATATGGTTGGAAGATTTGGCAATTGGAATTTGATAATTTAAATATGATATTTAGATTCAGTGAATTTTTCCGAGTTGGAAAACATAGTTTTCTGCGTAAAAGCGCGCAGTAGAATTTTGACCGGCAGTACCGGCTAAGATCTGTCTGGTACTACAGTTGAGGAAATTGATTATGAGTAAATAAGATTAAGAAATGAGGAATTATAATTAGGGGAGGTAGAAATTTTTAAAGTGCGATTTAGAGCGCTAATCTTAAAGGGTTTTGGCCCAAAATTGGGTCAACGGACAAAAATAAGTGAACCGGGCCTAAGTGGCCCAAGACCCAACATATATAAACATTAGTTATGAGTATTTCAGCTCATTTTACCCTAAAAGGAAGGGTTGGGGCGCTGATTTGGGAAGAGAGAAGAGAAGAGAGAAAACCTAACTCTCTTTGATCTTCAAACCATCATAACTTGAGCTACGGAGCTCCGATTGACGAGCCGTTTGCAGCCACACGTCGCTCTTCTCATCCTCTACAATTCTATCTAAGTTTTGTGGTGAGTATTCCATTCATCTCTACCCAGTTTTCGAAATTCCCCACTGTTATACGTTTTTGGGTAGTTAGTGTTGAAATCTTGTTATTTTGGGTGTTTAGGGATACTCCAACATGGATTCTAAGCGGGTTCTATCCCTACTTCATATGGGCTGAGATAAGAAGTGCTCAAACCCTTGTGATTTGTCATTTTTATGAGCCCTAGGTTGATGTATGTATGTGATATTAGTTATGTTAGTGTATTTGGTGATGTTGGTGTACAATTGGGAGATTGGTATTGCTTGAGGAGCTTTGGTGAGGCTTGGAGCTAAGGTTGGTGAAGACTTCCAAAGAAGAGGCTCAATTGGTTTGGCTACAAGAGGTACGGTTTAAGTTTCATTTAAGTACCGTGTGGTGTGATGAGAATTCCTAGGCTAGATACCCCTAGGATTAAGTTTGGATTGTATAAATGGTTGGTGCTAATATGCATAGTTGGTATGTAATGTGAATTAATGATTGGGTTGAGAATTGTGTGGCATTGTATGCTTGGTGTATTGAAAATTTGATGTATTGGGTAATGAGTATTGATTTGTGGTTTATGCATTTAAATTGTGAAATTGGGTCGGAGGCCGTGAATTTTGGGCCAGAGGTCGGAAAGAGGTAAGGAAGGTAAGTTGACGTGTGCATTGTATGATGACACAAGTGATTGGATGAATTTTAGATAATGAATATATGAATGATTGGGTTGGTTATTGAATAATAAGGTTTGAGGAGTTGAAGTGTGGAATTTGGTAATTTTGGGTGAAATTATGTAGATGAAGTATGTTTGGTTTTGGTTGAGATATATTATGTGGTCATATATGTGATTATGATTATTGATGCCTTGATGGCATGATGATGCATGAGAGATATGTATGTTGTGATATATGCTTAAGGAATGATTAAGGTTGATTTGTGGGTGAAACCACGTGATAGTGAGTATGATATTGATTACGTATAATGATGGTTGATTGGAAATAGTATTGTTGGAAATTGGGATGAGGAAGGATGTATGACATGTTAATGTGTTTGTAATTTAGCCATTTGTTTGAAATGGGTAAAAATGGTTATATGGCAGTTTTGTAAATTGTGGTAAGGTGTTAATGTATGAGTTGAGGAGGCTTGATGTTGATTTTGGTATATTTTGATTGATTTCAAAAAAGGAAGAAATTGGCATGTTTTGGTTGATTTTGAAAAGAGTTGAAAATGGCTTGTTTTGAAAATGGCACTTTGTGGTTTTGTGTGAAAACATAGTTTTTGGGCATGCTTTGATGGGACATAACTTGGACTGCGGATTTTTATTTTGTGCCAAACTTGTTTAGAAGTGAAATTGGATCTGGGATGTCCATGTCGTTCAAAGAACGGGCAAAAAACGATTTAAAATGAGAAAGTTATGTCCGTCGGGAGATTGGGGGTTGAATCTGTGAATTCTGCAGCTTTTAACTTAGAAAATTTTTAGCAGAATGACCCTCCACGCGTAGGCGCACTTGGCGCGTACGCGTCGTTCTTCAAGAAGGCACCATCCACGCGTGCGCGTGGTGTGCGTAGGCGCGTCGATGCGCTGCACCAAATGCCCAGCCATTTTCCCGAGAGTTGTGCCAGAGTTGTGCCAGTTTTGTGCCTGGGACCAAGTGCACCCACGCGTACGCGTGGCCGACGCATACGCGCCGTTTGGCTATTTTTTAATCCGCGTGTCCGCGCGTATGACGCTTGCGCGTCGATGAGTTTTGTGGCCATCCATGCGTGCACGTACGCGTGGCCCTGTTTTCATGCCAAAGTTGATTTTTGAGTTTTAAAAGTCAAATCTCATGCTTCTAAGCCTCCGATCTCACCCCTTATGTATTAAATTATTATGATATGCCTAGAAATAAGAAAGGAGCTAGGGGATGTGGTAACTTGCGAGTGAAGCAAGGGGAAAAGTTATGATCAATGATGATCAAAGATGATTATATGAGATATGAAGGATGACGGTGGAAGTACCGTGTATGCCATGAGTCGAAGGGCTATATTTATTGATAAATGGATGGTTCTTGATTGAACCATGAGCCGGATGGCTGAGTTATTGCTGAGTTATGGCAAAGCCATTATTGGTTATGGCTGAGTATAAAAGCATATATGATTAATGAATGAATGTGTTAAATGGATAATAATGGAAAATGTTGAAATGTGATGTATGACCCCGGGTAGTAGGCAGTGGCATTGTCCACTTGCTCCGGGTATGAGACGGGAAATGATGTTTATGATAAATGAGTTTAATTATGAAGTTTTGAATAAATGTGTATTTGTGATACCTGGGTAGTAGTAAGGGTGGTGGTTCATCCCGCTTACTCCAGGTTAATGTTTGAGATTTGATAATAATGATGATTGCTTTTAAACTGAACGAATATATGTTTTGAGATCCTGGGCAGTAGCAAGGGTTGTGGTTCGTCCCACTTGCTCCATGTCAGAGATTGTGACGCCTGGGTAGTAGCGGCAGTAGTGGTGAATCCACTCGCTCCAGGTTGAGCTTTTAAACACCCGCCTGGGTAGTAGCCGCAGTAGTGGTTATTTCACTGGCTCTGGGTTGAGCGGGCATTAGCAAAGGGGTTGTAACTCAAACCTACTTGCTCCGCAAGGGGTGTTTCTGTCCAATGGTTAGCTACCAGGACATGTCGGGTTGGCTATATAACCGACAGATGATATCATCAGCCATAGGGCAGGCATTCATCATTTGCATATGTTTGAATTGTTTGAGTTTGCCTATTTGTTTTGGATTTCTACATCACATATGCTATGTTACCTGATTATGTGCTACTTGTTCTACTTGTACCTTATTTGTGTATTACTTGCCTGTATTGCTTGTGTTTGTACATCTGGGAGGCCCTCATGCTAGTGTCGGTGGATGTTGAGGGTTGTTCTTGTTGAGATGAATCGATGATGCAATTGCATGATGATGATGATCATTGAATGAGATAATTTGAACTCCCTGGATAGACGCAGTGATGTGGTTTCACTAGCTCCAGGTGAAGGTATGATGTATTGATATAGAATTGTTGAGGTAGAACAACTGGTGATGGTTTTGCTTATAATTTTGAGTCTGATTCGTGGAAGAGTCAGCGAGTTGGGAAACATGTGAAACATGAATTAGATTTAGCACCCCCTTATGACAGTTGCCTATTCATGGATTAGCGAGAACCTAGGATGGATAATTGGTGAAGGAGTTTAGGAAGCTTAGTGAGTTTTTATTGCAGTGCATTGTATTTATTTGGCACTTTTACCGTACTGGGAACCCATGGGCCCGGGGTTCTCATTCCGTATATATCTCTTGTTTTTCAGATACAGGTCCAGGTGCTCAGAAGTGAGTTGTGGGTCGTCTGAGAGATGGCGAAGATCTTTATTTTCTCTACTTTGTGTTTTGCTTAGAATCTCTCCACCTTTGTCTTGAAAAGATTATATTATGTATTGAACTCTTTTGAATTTGCCTATAGAGGCTCTCATGTTTCCTTCGGGAGAGATTAGGATATACTGTTGTCAACTACTTTCATACTGTACCCTAGCTGGTCTAAACTTCGCGGGTCGCGACTAGTGGCTATTTACTTATGTTATATGTATCTATCTGTGATCTACCTCTTAATCTCCTCTATGCCTTGTCCGTATATCGCTTTCGGCTTCACGGTTTATCTTTTGTTGTCGAAACGTGAGTGATACGTCTTCGCGATTTTATTTTTACTCTTTTCAGGCTTCTTGATTAATACTCCTTTCGAAATTACCTACTTTTATATATTAAAAATCCACCTGAGAGTCGTACCACTGTAATATCATTGACTTATGACTCGAGCATAAGGATTTGAATATTAGGGTGTTACATAAACCTCGGGTCGTCTTCTCAAGGAACTGCAGGGAAGTATGTTCTTATTATTGGTTATAGAGATTGTAAATTGGGGTTTTGAGAATGAGGAGTGAATAGCTTAATTAGCAATTAAAGTAAATGAAGAACAAGCAATTTAAATGGCAAGTAAAATAAATAAATGACTATAAATAGACTTTTGGCAAGGTATGAGAAATTAGAGGTCATATCCTAGTTATCCTTATCAATGATGATGAGAATTGAATCTTAATTCCACTTTGTTAACCTTTACTAAGATAAAGGAAGGTCAAGGGATTAATTGGTTTGATCTTCGGATCCTATTTATTTCCTAAGAAAAGATTGGGATTATTGAAGTTCAGTTTAATTAACAAAGATAACAATTATCATTCATGTTTGAGTTTGATAACTCCTGAGTTACTGATTTCTTAACCAAGACCAAAAGAAAAAAAGTAAATCTACTGGAATAAAAATGTATTCAGATTTAGGAATAATAGCAACATCAATAAAAGAAAGCAATATTAAACTGAAATACCTCAAATAACATTAATTCAAAGGAATAATCTGTAACATAGAAGAATTCATAAATCAAATTGAAAAAGTAAATAAAAAGGAATATTGAACCTGATAAAGAGATAATCTGGAAAGCGAATAAAATCCTAATTCTAAATCCTAATCCTAAAGAGAGAAGAGAGAGGAGAGAACCTCTCTCTAAACTAAATCTAAATCATGAAAACTAACTAAAGTAGAGACTCTCCTTGAATGGATGCATTCTCCCACTTCATAACCTCTGGTCTATGCTTTCTGGACTTGGATTTGGGCCAAAAAGGGCTTCAGAATTCGCTATGAGCGTTTTCTGCAATTTCTGGTGCGTGGCCTTTGTCACGCATCCGCGTGGGTCACGCGGTCGCGTCATTCGGAGTTTTTCTTGTTGCGCGATCGCGTCAGTCATGCGACCGCGTCATATGTGTTTCGCTCGAGGCGCACGGTCGCGTCAGTCATGCGGCCGCGTCGCTGCTTCTTTGCGCTTGGCATGCGGCCGCGTCGTCCATGCGATCGCGTGGATGCCAATTTCTCCAGAAACTCCGTTTTGTGCTTTCCTTCCATTTTTGTATGTTTTCTTTCCATCCTTTAAGTCATTCCTGCCTTAGAAGATCTGAAACTACTCAACACACTAATCACGGCATCGAATGGAAATAAAGGTAATTAAAATAATTAATTTTAAAGCATAGGAGACATATTTTTCACATACATCACATAATAAGGAAGGGAAAGTAAAACCATGCAATTAATATGAATAAGTGGGTGAAGGATTGAATAAATCACTCAAACTAAGTATAAAATATATCATAAAATATGGGTTTATCAACCTCCCCACACTTAAACAATAGCATGTCCTCATGCTAAATCCAAGAGTAATGTTAGGTTAAAGTGATAGAATGTTATGCAATACAATCTAATCTAAATGTAACTACCTAAATGAACGATGCATCATGCAATTCTAGTTTTTATTCACTTGTATATAAAGCTTGCATGTAGTTGAATTAATTCACATTCTCAAGGAGTCATATATATATATATAGCCAAACCTTAGATAGTTGATAAAGTGCCTTTACAATTGAGATGTGAGAGAAAAATATTTTATAAACTTGCAAGACAATTAATAATTTTAGCAGAGATATATGTTAATGTGCTATTGAACCCTCACTGGATGTTGTGTTTACTCTCTAGTCACTCAGTGTTTATTGGGTTAATCACTCTATTCTTCTTTTTATTCTTACTTCCTATAACTTTGTTCTTCATCTAACCAATCAACAATTATAGAATATAGACATACCAAAAATCATGAGGTCTTTAGTTAAGGTTGTAATGGGGCCAAGGTAAAGGTAAGGATATATGTATAAGGCTAAGTGAGCTAATAAGTGAATCCTTAATTAGTCTAAGATCTCACCTAACATACATACTTTCTAAAGCAAAGCTTCTTTACCTATTTTCCCATATTTTTCCACTTTTGATGTTACATGCTCATGTTTCAATGTTTATTATTTTTATCCCATATGCATTGCTTTATTTCACATTTGGGGAATTCTTCTGTGTCCCTTTTATTCAACTACTGAAAAATAATATTTTTTTTAATACACATGGTAATTTTGATTTCACATGAGCATGCTTCCCGAAACTTTTATTTTGAATTATTTTATTCTTTTCAACTTTTCTACCCTTTTGCTTTTATTATCCATGTTTCCAATAGGTTTTTCCCACATTTAAACCATACATACTTCCTATCTTAAGCTAACCAAGGATTCAACTTGGGATTTTTTATTTTGTTTTTCTGCTTAAGGCTAGTAATGTGGTTTATAGGAAAAAAAAGGGATTTAAAGGCTCAAGGGGGCTAACAGGGGTGATGTAAAAGGGTAGGCTATTTTGGGATAAGTGAGCTAAAGATCAAACAATGGCCTCAATCACTCTCTTGGTATGTATTTCTATTCTATAATGGACATATAGATTAAAACAAAGTAAAAAACACCAGAATAAAAAGAAGGGCGGAACACACAGGAATAAAAATTATGGTTTGAATGTAACCATACAATTAAGCTCAAAACTCACAAGCTGTGTGTTCTCTAACTCAGAAATCATATATCAATTATGTATGTTATGCAAGTAAAATTAAAAGTTCCCATTATTCTCAATGTAAAACTTAAGGTGGCTTTAAAGTTCTAGTGTTTCTCCTTGATGAAATGTTGTTAACTAACTAACATGTAATGCTATATATATAAGGTGGGTGGATTGTTGTTATTATGTTTAAGTCCTTAGTTTACTTCCTTTTTATATTTTCAAATTAAACTAAGCTATCTTATGCTAAAAAGGGTAAACTATACTAATTAATCCACAATTTCTATAACTAATAAGTTAGAATTACAACTAAACTAAATGGCTAAAATATGAACTAAAATGCAAAATGCAGAAATAGAGTAGAAATACATAAAAATAGCAATATATAAGTACTGAGGAAATAAAAATAAAAATAAAAAGAAAAATACAGAAAAGTAGCAAAATAAAATGAAAAGAGTCTGCAGTGGTTCACCAAAAAAATGTACGCCAAAGATGGCGACCTCCCCACACTTAAAATGAAGCATCGTCCCTGATGCTCACTCAAACAGGGTGTGAAGGGGTGTCATCACTGGAAGGGCGGGTAGCTGGAGTCTCTGTGGTGGCGGTCGGAGAATCTGCCTGCTGCAGAGGAGGTGCTGACTGGATAGGGATCTCGGGGTCTACAGCCTGAATCTGAGGCGGAGCCTCCTGATGTGATGCGGCCTGCTCTGTGTCTGCCTGTGCAGCCTCGCTCTGGGGATGGGTCTCTGCCTCGTGATCATTTGCCTCCTCCTCAGATGCCTCGGATGGTGTGTCAGGCTCGGAGGGGATGTCGCCAGAGCGTATCATCAGCTTCAGGTGCTCATAGCGTCGCTTGTTGCGACGCTCCATCTGGTCAAGTTGTCGAAACAGGCAGTGCACTAGATGATAGATGGGCTCTGGGGCAGGTGGAGGTGCAGTGGTGGTGGCAGGGGTAGCTGTAGAGGAAGAGGGGCCGGCAGATGGTGTGGCTGTGTCACCAGGGGCTGTGAAGAATGGAGGTCTATAGCCCAAAGCCAAAAGTTCCTGCTGTGAGGGATAATCTTATTGCATTCTGCAGCAGGTGGCTTTTCATCAGCATCCTCCCAAGGCACGTCAGCTCGATGGCCTAGCTGTGTAATCAGATAAGGAAAGGGAAGAGTGCCTCGGACGTGGACCCTGGCCATATAGTACCGGATAAAGCGTGGCAGGTACAGGTCCTTACCCTCCATCACACACCATAGGAGGGTGATCATAGCGGCTGGTATCTCAGTCTCGTGAGTACTCGGCATGACAAAATTGCTAAGTATCTAATGCCATAGCCGAGCCTCATCATTCAGGTAAATCCGCTTGATTCCCTTTGGCATGGTGGTGTTCTGACCCATAATCCAAGGAACGGTCGGGTCAAGGGCTATCCTGGCCTTGACTGCATCCCAATCAAACTTCATGAAGTGCATATCTTCCTCAGCTTTCTGATAACCATCCAGCTGATCAGTTTTAGGCAGAAGCTTCAGAACATCTTCAATGGCCTCTTCAGTGACCAGAATATGCTTTCCTCTAAGGTTCACTGCATCTAGGGAGGTTTTGAAGTAATTGCAGTAGAATTTCCTAACCCAAGATGCATTGACCTCAGTCAGGTTTCTCTCCAGGAAGAACCAGCCTCTTTGTTTGATCTGATCAGAGGTGTATTGCTGGAGTTCTTCTAGGATTTTCAAGGTCCTCTCCAGGTACAGATTCCTGGAGATTGCAAACACCGGATACTTCAGCTCACAGTATCGGTTTGCAAACTTTACTGGATCATTAGCAGGGAGCAGCTGGTCAGCCTTCTCCTGCGGGGTAAAGTTTTTCTCTCGCCAGGAGTCATCGTGCATGATATCCAGGATGGACATGGCGGATTCTCCTCTTTTACGTTTGCCAGTAGTTGCCTTTGCTTTTCCCTTTCTCTGGGTGGCAGACATCCTAAAAAAAAAAAAATAGAAAACCAAGATATAATAAAAACAGAAAAACAAATAGGCAAATAGTCAAAAGAAACACAAAGTGGCAAAGGAACAATAGGGTAAGGAAAATGAGTTAAGTAAATGTACATTAAGGATTGTATAGGAGTTAAAAGTCTGAAAAAAAAAGAAATCACAATCCAAAATGTAATAGAAGGCATGTTAATTAGGAAAAAGTATCAGTATGCCATGGTTAGAAGGTTAAAGAGAAAGTGAAAAACCAAGAAGAGAAAGTATGAAAGGTTGGGGTGGTTAGAATTGAAAAAGAGTTTAAGAAGGTAAAATTAGTGAGTTAGAAAAAAGTGGGTTAATGTAAGTGGCATAATGATAAGTTTCTAAGTAACAAGCATTCACAATTAAAGGCTACAGGTAACTCATAACCAAACAAGGAAAACATGTTGATGATGATTCAGATAGATATAGAAATAGCAAAAATTGGAATCTAAGCATCAAAAATGCAATTATGAACCAGGAAATCAAAAAGAATAAGAAAGTTTGCTCGGCATTCATGAATTAGTTTAGATAAATCTAATGAAAGCACAGTTGAAAATTCCTAAACCAAGACATGAATGGAAACATTTTACAGAAATTTGGGCAGCATTCCGGCTAAAATTGGATTGTCCCGGAAAATAAACAGCAACAGAATAGTTCATATGAATCAAAATTAAAGCTGTAGTTAAATAGTATGAACAAGAAAGAGCATAGCAGCATGAACTTGAAGAACAATCATATGAACATGACTAACATACAGCAACAGCAGAATTGCGAAAATTATAAAGCAAGAAACACGAACAGCGCAATTAAATAGGCCTAAATCCACTAACCACATCCTAGGATACCTAACAACCTAGAATCCACTACAACATGCATATCTAACTAGCCTAAATATGAACAAAAACAGAAAAATATGAATTAACTACGAAGGATAGAAGGGTGGCGTTCGTCGGAACCTAGTAGGCGTAAGAAAGAGAGTAGGGCAGAGAGGTGGCTGGGGATGACGGCGGTGGCTGCTGTTCAGGGGCAGGGAGGGGGGCGTGTGGGTGGCACTGGGCAGTGGTGACGGCGGCGGTGGGGTGGTGGGCACGGAGGAGGGCAGTGGCGTTAGGGGGGAAAGAAGAAGGAAGAAGAAGAAAGAAGGAGGAAGGAGGAAGGGGGTGGGTGGCGGCGGCGTCTGGGTGGTCGGCGGCGTGATGGTGGTTCGGTGATGGTGGCTGGGTGGTGGTGGTGTGATCGGAGATGAAGAGAGGGAGGAGAGGGGTTTGGGGGGCTGGTAGGGTTCGCGTGACTGGGGGGGTTATAAATTTGAATCCACGCGATCGCGTGGGGCACGCGGTTGCGTGGTTGGGCTGAAATGGTGGTTGATGCGATCGCGTCAGTGGCGCGATCGTATGGAATAGCTAAAAAAGTGAATGACGCGATCGCATGAGACATGCGATCACGTCGCTGGAAATTGTGCTAAACGCACGATTCCAGCGTCGTTTCAGCGCAACTCTCTGTCTCCTTTTGGGGTGTTGTGCAATCCATGCGACGCGATCGCGTCGCTCACGCTGTCGCGTGGGATTGAGGTTGTGCAAGGGATGCGATCGCGTAAGTGACGCGATCGCGTGGGTCATTTGTGCAAAACGCACAATGGCCGCACGATTCCAGCCTAACTTTCTGGACGTTGGATCTTTACGCCGATCTCCAGATCACGCGGCCGCGTGAATGACGCGGTCGCGTGGGAAGTGTTTTTCGCAACTTGACGCATCGCATGAATGATGCGGTCGCGTCGCGCACCCTTTTTTTTATGCAGTATGCAGAATGCAATGATTAATATGAATGCAATGCAAAACTCTAGGTTCAATATAATAAAATGAAATAAAACTTGAAAACAAATAAAACTAAATAAAAATTGAAAAAGGGACGATCATACCATGGTGGGTTGTCTCCCACCTAGCACTTTTAGTTAAAGTCCTTAAGTTGGACATTGGATGAGCTTTCTGTTATGGCGGCTTATGCTTAAATTCATCCAGAAATTTCCACCAATGCTTGGAATGCCAATAGTCTCCGGGGTCCCAAACTAGGCATGTGAAGCTTCTGAGCAGCTTCAAACAGATTGTCAGGCTCCCGGAGTGACGAATGTCAGCATAAATTCCAGGATCCCAAACTTTGCTGTTAAATCCGCCTTCGTCTTGATCTATACTTTTCCATCTGGGCGGTTTAGAAATTAGATTCTCACCAGGATAACCAAACATTTTCCGAGATCCATCCGATTGATCATGGTGCCAATCCGTGCACTTTGAGTTGAAGCATGGAACCTTATTGAACCTTGTGCACCAGCTCTGAGTACGAGCCATTTCCCTTTTACTCTTAAAGCCGCAGAGAGCTCTAAGCTGGCCATCTGTTTCAAGCAAACCATATTCAAGTGGAAAAATACAGTTAAAGGTTAAGGATTGTACCCACTTAAAACTTGTATTGGGTGGTAATGGCCTTGGGATAGGTGGTTCCAGTGGTTCTGTGAGTTCTACTTCCTTGTGCTCTTCTGTGAAATTCTCCACTTCCTTGCAAGATTCTTCAAATGTATCCATGTCCTGATCAAAGCCATCTATGTCTTCCTCATCACTTAAGTCATAGACTGGAGGTTAAGAGAAATCTACCTCCGTATCATCTTCGTATTCGCTTGGGGAAGATTCTTCGATCTTAGAGAATTCACTTGCGGATGCAAGCTCATTGCTAGAAGAACTTGACTTGAGATTATTGTCATCAAGGAAACTTGCTTCTTGGATTATTCTGTCTAGTTCTTCATGAAATAACTGCCTTGGGGACTGCGCACAATCCTCCTTAGCATCAATTGTAACGTCCTTGATAGAATTTTCCACAACTCTGGATTCCCATGGAAGTTCAGCGTCTCCTAAGTCTTCAACCAACTCTTCTTCTTCAATAATAACAGCTTCCTCTACTTGTTCCAGTACGAAGCCATGCTCTGTCTTGTCCACTGGAGTTTCTAGTATCTATTTCATACTACGCTCTTCGTTAGATTGTCCACATGGGGCTGTGGGAGGTCCTTGAATGTTCGAACGTCTAGAAGATAATTGACTTACTGCTTGCTCCAGTTGATGAAGGGTTGTTTGAAGTCGATTTACTGTTTCCTTGAGGCGAACCTCTGATTCTCGGGGTGATAGATTTGGATATGGCACAGGGGGAAGTGGTGGTATTTGGGAGTGATTGGATTGGAACTGGGGTAAATGAGGATCATACGGTGGTGAATGGTGAAAAGGAGCTTGTGAGTGTGGTGGTTTGAAGTTACGTTGAGAGGATGGCTTATAAGCAGAGGGTGGGGCTTGTTGGTAATTACAAGGTTGTCCACCATGTCTATTTGCTTGGTATGCATTGTAGAATGGTCTTTGTCCATGATATCTTGGAGGGTGTTGTTGTCTAAAGGGTTGATCAGATCCTCTTGGCTCCATCCATCTTTGATTGCTCTGACCTTGATGCATGTTCCTATTATAACTTCCATTCATTTCAATAACATTAGAACCAAACTCAAAGCGAAAGGGGTGAGAATTCATAGTAGCTAATAAAAATAAAAAGGGAAAAATAAAGACAAATAAACAAGTGAAAGAAAAATATTTACAATAACCAATAACAAGGCACACGATTGCAGTTCCCCGGCAACGGCGCCATTTTGACGTTGGAATTTTTGCCAGTAAAGAATTTTATAAAAACAGTCGCGTTGTAGATACAGTCTCTGAACCAACAGAAATCCCTTCGTACAAACGTTTGGTTGTCACAAGTAACAAACCCCTTTAAATTTGATAACCGAGTATTTAAACCTCGGGTCGTCTTCTCAAGGAACTGCAGGGAAGTATGTTCTTATTATTGGTTATGGAGATTGTAAATTGGGGTTTTGAGAATGAGGAGTGAATAGTTTAATTAGAAATTAAAGTAAATAAAGAACAAGCAATTTAAATGGCAAGTAAAATAAATAAATAACTGTAAATTGACTTTTGGCAAGGTATGAGAAATTAGAGGTCCTATCCTAGTTATCCTTATCAATGATGATGAGAATTGAATCTTAATTCCACTTTGTTAACCTTTACTAAGATAAAGGAAGGTCAAGGGATTAATTGGTTTGATCTTCGGATCCTATTTATTTCCTAAGAAAAGATTGGGATTATTGAAGTTCAGTTTAATTAACAAAGATAACAATTATCATTCATGTTTGAGTTTGATAACTCCTGAGTTACTGATTTCTTAACCAAGACCAAAAGGAGAAAAGTAAATCTACTGGAATAAAAATGTCTTCAGATTTGGGAATAATAGCAACATCAATAAAAGAAAGCAATATTAAACTGAAATACCTCAAATAACATTAATTCAAAGGAATAATCTGTAACATGGAAGAATTCATAAATCAAATTGCAAAAGTAAATAAAAAGGAATATTGAACCTGATAAAGAGATAATCCGGAAAGCGAATAAAATCCTAATTCTAAATCCTAATCCTAAAGAGAGAAGAGAGAGGAGAGAACCTCTCTCTAAACTAAATCTAAATCATGAAAACTAACTAAAGTGGAGACTCTCCTTGAATGGATGCATTCTCCCACTTCATAACCTCTGGTCTATGCTTTCTGGACTTGGATTTGGGCCAAAAAGGGCTTCAGAATTCGCTATGAGCGTTTTCTGCAATTTCTGGTGCGTGGCCTCTGTCACGCGTCCGCGTGGGTCACGCGGTCGCGTCAGTCATGCGACCGCGTCATATGTGTTTCGCTCGAGGCGCGCGGTCGCGTCAGTCATGCGGCTGCGTCGCTGCTTCTTCGCGCTTGGCATGCGGTCGCGTCGTCCATGCGATCGCGTGGATGCCAATTTCTCCAAAAACTCCGTGCTTTCCTTCCATTTTTGTATGTTTCCTTTCCATCCTTTAAGTCATTCCTGCCTTAGAAGATCTGAAACTACTCAACACACTAATCACGACATTGAATGGAAATAAAGGTAATTAAAATAATTAATTTTAAAGCATAGGAAACATGTTTTTCACATACATCACATAATAAGGAAGGGAAAGTAAAACCATGCAATTAATATGAATAAGTGGGTGAAGGATTAAATAAATCACTCAAACTAAGCATAAAATATATCATAAAATATGGGTTTATCAGGGACCCTTTGTCTTCCTATATTTTTGTTATTTGCATGGACAGATTAGCGCATTTGATTGAGGATAAGGTTGTCAATGGCGAATGGAGGCCTTTCAGAATTGGTAAGCATGGTCTGCCCATCTCACATTTGATGTTTGCAGATGACCTGATGCTTTTTGGAGAAGCTTCGTGCAGTCAAATGGAGGTTATTAAATCCTGTTTGGATAAATTTTGTGAAGCATCAGGACAAATAGTGAATGGCCAAAAAACACAAGTTTTCTTCTCCAAGAAGGTTAACCCGGCTAAGAGACAGGAGATTGTTGATCTTGCAGATTTCAAAGAGACAAGGGAAGTTGGTAGATATTTGGAGGCATACATCTTGGAAGGAAGAGGCACCAACCAAAGCTACAGTCATATTATTGACAAGGTGAAGGGTCGTTTGCAGGGATGAAAACGAGATAGCTTATCAATGGCAGGGAGAGTGGTTCTAGCTCAATCAGCCATCACACCTATAGCCTTTTTTTCGATGCAACATAGCAAGATCCCAAAGTCGATCTGCAATCAGGTGGAGAAAGAACAACGACGCTTTATCTGGGGTGACGACCAAAATAAGAGAAAGGCACACCTCATAAATTGGAATACTTTGTGTTTTTCCAAGGAGGCTGGTGGGTTAGGCTTGAGGAAATTAGATGTTATGAATATGGCTTTCCTAGCAAAGTTGTGCTGGGGAATGATAACAGAGTCGTCTTCATTGTGGACCAAAGTGTTATGGTATAAATACAATTCAGGAGATCAAACGTTCAATCCTTATGCCAAAGCAAATTGTTCGAGACTATGGAAAGCTCTCCAACAGATTTGGCCCTTTATAGCCGAAAGTACTGTTCACAGAGTTGGAGATGGCAAACACACCAGATTTTGGAAGGAGGACTGGCTTAACATGAATGGATGCCTAATTGAGCATGCAAATACAAATGGCCCCAATTTTGATGAAGAGGCATGGGTAGCAGATTTAGTTACTCAGGATGGCAAATGGAATATGGAGGAGCTCAGAAAGTACTTGCTCAAAGAATTCATCCTTCGAATCAATGCAATCCCTGCCCCAAAGGAAACTGACCCTCATGACAATATAGCATGGAGACATTCGGAGGATGGCAAATTTTCGGTCAAGTCGGCTTATAAAGCTTTGGCTAATCTACCAACTTGTTAGAACAGTATGTGGAATCAGATTTGGCATTGGAAAGGACCTCAGAGGATAAAAAATTTTTATGTGGTTAGCTGCTCATGGGAAACTGCCAACAAACTCAAGGAGGCAAAAGTGGCATGGAAATTCCCTCAATTGCCATAATTGCAACAATCAGATCGAAGATACAATTCATGTTCTCAGAGACTTCATTGAAGCCAAGAAGGTGTGCAAGAGGTTGGTCAAACCAGATGCCCTGCCTTTATTCTTCAACGTCCAGGGGAAGGAATGGATTCAGCGGAGTTTAAACTTCGATTGAGGTAACTCGGTTCAAGTGGAGTGGGTTAACACTTTCATGGTGGCTTGTTTCAAACTCTGGAGTTGGAGGAACATGAAAATCTTCCAATATCTTTATAGAAGACCTCCAATGACACACTTGATTATTCAAGAAGATGCTTTGAAAATTTAGGAAATTTTTAGGCAAAATGGACCTAACTTTAAGCAATATACTCTCATAAATATTAAGTGGGATAGATCCTCAGATGGTTGGGTAAAATTGAATACAGATGGAGCGGCAAAAAACAACCCAGGTAAGGCAGGATGTGGTGGAGTGATTAGAAATAGTGACGGCCAGTGGATAATAGGTTTTTCTAAAAATATTGGTTTCTGCACAGCCTTCATAGCTGAGCTCTGGGGAGTGCGTATTGGTTTAGAGATGGCAAAAACGTTGGGTTTTTCAAAAGTGTGGGTGAAATGTGATTCAAAAGCGGTGGTGGAGAGCATTTTAAGTCACTAGGAGAAGACGAGTTCGGGTTCAGCACTATATCATAGAATAAGAACCCTTATCGATGGAGACTGGAAAATTAGATTCACACATATCTATCGAGAAGCGAACAGATGTGCGGATTGGCTTGCTACCCATAGCCTCGAACAGAACCTGGAGATTAGATATTGGAACTCACCTCCACCCTTACTTAGTTCCATAGTTGTTAATGATGCTTTTGGGGCTCCTATGCCTCGTAATGTAACCTTTTAGTTTTTCTTTGTCAAAAGCCCCTCAATCTACCCAAAAAAAAAGTTTAGAGAGATTGCAAACGACGATATATTTTTAGTTTGATGTAACCTCTTTGTCTACGTCCAGTCCTCCCCACCAAGGTGTCAAAGATTTCTATTATATCACCAAACTTCTAGGGTGTTCGACAAACCGCTATAACAATGAGCACATAATGTACACTTCACGATTATGACCACCACTCGTACATTAAGCCACTCCACTTTGAGATACCTTCTCTAAGAATTCTCCACCTCTTTAGTATCCTCACTGAATATAGTGTATAAACATGCCTCACAACTTTAGAGAATCTCATTGTAAATAACCCAACAAGAAGAGTTACAAAAATCTCTTTTCATAACTTAAGAAAACAGAAATTGAATACTCTTAAAAAGAGTGAATGAATACAAATCAAGCTCTAATGAACACAAATTTATATATCTCTCAAATTCTATATAAATAACTTTGAAATTGTATAAAAAAAATTTGATATATGAACTCAAGAAAGCTTAAAGGAAGTGTTGTGTATCAAATGATACCTCAACATACCTATTTATAGCATTTTCAAAGTATTGGAATGTTGCAAGTCAGATGGAATGGAACCATTTTATTAAAATTAGCTGTTACAAGTTTTTGTCAGTAAATGAATCGATTCTTTTATAAGGAGAAATGATTCTATGTGCTAGAGAATCGATTCTTTAGGACACAAAATCGATTTCAGGACTTTACCGAATCAAACTTCAATTTTGTAATGCTGGAGAATCAGCTTTTTGCTGAAGAGAATCAATTCTTTGCTTAGGAGAATCAATTTTTTTCTAAGAATTTTTTAAATTAATAAAATAGTCAAAGAATCGATTCTAGAATTTGCAGAATTAATTCTATCCCTTGTATCCAACATAAACCATGTTTTTAAAATGTTTTAGACTAGTGTTTAACAAAACTTTTTTATCTTAATCAATTTCTATTATAGTTTTCATAAAAGTGAACATTTGAAATCATTTTCAAGTGTTATGTATATGTGAGAAAAAGAGATACGAGATTGGTTCTTACATAAAGAAACTACACCTAAAATTATTTTTTTCTTTTGATATTGATTTTTATGTTTCTTCACTTGCTTTTTTTTGTTTGCATACATTTTCAAAAATTATCTTTTTCGAAGTTTGTCATTTATCAAAATTACATTGGTTAACATGCATATAGTTATATTTTTTTCAAAAAAAAAAACATGTAATAACGACAAATATATAAATTGATTAAATAAATACATTTTAAAAATTAATTTCAATTGGAATATGCCTTAGCAATATTCTATTAAGTAAAATATTTTAAAAATAATAAGATCGTGATTGAAAATATAAAATTAGTGTAGAGATTTAATTAAAAATTTTATTATAAATTTAAAAAAATTATATAGACTATCAAAATAATTTAACCTAAATAAAATGAATGGTGAATCAACCTCATTTTTGTGAATCTAGTTAAACATTGGCTGGATTTGTCTAGTTTACACTCTTTTTAAAATTTTCATGGTTTAAGTAGTCTTTTATTGTTTGAATAAGTATTATTTTAATTGTTATATATGTTTTAGGGTGAAAATCAAAATCTTCTATAATGTATTTTTTTTGTTTAAAATTATTTTTAACGTTATTTTTTTTAAATTATCCTTTTAGACCAATTACCCTTAATGAAAATAAAATTAAAAAAAAAATTTTTATCACCTACTAACATCTCAACCACTCCCAAATCTCATCCCACTTCAAAGTATATGCTGATTACCGGAAAATTAAAAAAAAAAGTTGATAAACTAAATTCATAGAGATCTCTTTAAGTTGGAAGCACGAACACTGGCAGAGAACAAGAAAAGGGAAATAAAATGCCCTAAGCCAACAACAATGGTGTTTTTTATCCCATAAAAAAAGATGAAGATTGTTGAGAGTCACCACTGGAAGACCGTCTTGGAGCTACTCGTGACTCTAAAGAAAATTAAATGGTTAGGGAGTTTCAAGTTTGCAGGCTTGGATAGGGGTTAGCGAAGTTTGTAGGCAGCAATACTCGTGGAAGAAGAAATGTTGCTGCAGCATCTTGGAAGTTAGAGCGGGAATGACACAAATAACACTAGATGTGGCAAGTGCTGGCGGCCATGGATCTCAAGTAGAGAGGCACTAATGCTTTAGCGGAAAGAGGCAGCACCGGCGACTCCTTTTCTTTCGTCATCCTCCTCCTCCTCCTCCTCCTTCTATTTTCTCTCGTTTTCATTTTTTTTCCTCCAAAAAAAATATGAATGCTTTGTTTTTATTGTTAGATACAAAAAATTAGGTTATAATAGCGATAAACTATTAAAGCATAGAAAATGATTGGTATGTGGTGGAAATAAAGGTGATAAATAGTGAAAATTGGAGTCAAAGAACACTAAATAACATTATCATTAGAAGTAATTTTGTTCAGATGATTTTAAAAATAATTTTATATTAAGAATAATTAAAAAAAGTGTTAAAAGTTATTTTAATTTTTAGCCCAAACCATAGAAAACAACATAGTCCCCTTTGCAATTTTATTAGGGAATATAAAAAAAAAAAAGAGAAAATCTATAGGATCAACTACATGTGCAGGTCTGAGCTTTGTGTTGATCTCCAACAAATCATCCGCTCGGATATAGGATAGTATTTGTTTTATTTCTTTTCATATTTAGACAAAAAAAAACCTACATGTGCAGCCAACTTGAATAATTTTTTAAAAAATTTTCAAAAAATCTAATTTTAAAAGTCCTAATAAAAATTAAATAAACACCTAAAGAGCCGATCTAATTTCATGCACACACACGTTCGTAGTACATTGTGAAAAAAAAATCGCACAAACCCTTATCTCTTTCTCTAGCTACATCCAAGGTCCATCTAGCGCCGTCGACCACCGCCACACGCAGCGCCATCTATTCCTGAAACTAGTGCTGCCGACCACCGCCGTGTTCACGCAGCGCCATCCCTTTGTGAACGCAGCGCTGTCGACCACCTCGGAGCACAGCCGCAGGCTCCTCTTGCGTTGCAGTCGCGTTCACGTCGCACCCTTCCTTTGCAGCCGCGGCAGGAACGCAACCCCTAGTCGCGATTGCAGCGCCGTAGACCACCGCCATCCTCTCCCTTCCGTGAGCACCGACGACCGCACGCAGCGGCCTCCCTCTGGGGCCACAGACCTTCTGTTTGTGAAAATAACACTGCCGACTACTGTCGTGCCCTTTCCTTGCGAACGCATCACATCACGCCACTGAGGAGACCACCACATGTTTGTTGTTGCTGGCTTGTAGAGAATCACGACGGAACGACCAACGAGGAAGAAGGAAGTCGCATTGATTAATTTTTTTATTAGTTTTGGATATTTTTCTGCTAAATTTTCAGATTTTTGTCTTATGTTTTAGATGTTTCTTCTTTTTTTCTTTGGATGATTTTTTAAATAGTTTTAGATGTTTTGTACTTAGTTTTTAGATGTTCTTTTTTCAATTTTTTAATGTTTCGTTTTGCTAGATTTTAGAATTTTTAAAAGGATTTTGATTATCTCATTTTTGTTAGCTTTTGGATGTTTTTATTTATTACGTTTCAGATTTTTTTTTATTAGAAATTTTTAAAATAATTTTGGATGTTTGTTATTTTTTTTAGATTTTGAATGTGTTTTTTTATTAGTTTTTAGATATTTTTTATAATAATTTGAATTGACATTTTCTCTAAAAAAATTTAAAAAATTTTGGATATTTTGTTTTTTTCTAGGTTTTGGATGTTTATTTTATTACATTTCGTAGGTTTCTTTTTATTAAAATTTTTTAAAATGATTTTTGGAGTTTCAAAATAATTTTAGAAAATTTAAAATGAATTTTAAAAATAATTTTACAAAAAATTTGGATGTTTGTTATTATTTGGTTTTAGATTTTTTTTTTTTAGATTTTATATTTTTTTCATTAGAATTTGAATATTTTTTGTGATAATTTGAATTGATGTTCCTGTAAAAAAAATAAAAAAGTGCTAATTGGATACGTCCTTTATATTGATTACCTAGTGGAATTAGAAAAAAAGAGAATAAAGTGACAATTAAATCTTAAAAAATTTCAACTTAGAATTAATTATCCTTCGGAAAAAAAAATCAATTAAGTCTTTTATGATAACAAATGATGAATATGTATGTTCTTGAGTCCTTCATTAATAGATAGTACAAAATAAAATAGAATTGTTCATGTATTTCGTTATCTACACGTGTCTTGTTATTACTTATTACCGGATGAATATGAAAACGATATAATTTTAGACAATAAAATATTTATTATCTTTTGAGTTTTCATATAATTTTTACCTAATACTTTTTATTTATCATAAATGTTATCAAAGTAAATAAATTTTCACTCTAAAAATTGTTATCTAAATAACAACAATCTTTCCTGAATGAATACATCACAATAATTACAGTTTGCAAATGGGAGTTTGTATAAAATTGATTTTGATGATAAGTAAGTTTGGGTTAACGTGATTTATGTTTGGCAATCTTTATATCAAAATTGATTATAGTAAAATAAATGTTGTTTGGATTATACTACTTAAAATCACTTTTAGATGAAAAATTACTAAAAGAGACATCAATTTAAATAAATTTTTTTATATACCTGCAAAATCAAAACACTATAAAAAATAATATAAAAAATATTTATCATATAAATAAAATAAATACAATAAAAAATAAAAATATAAAAGAGAGTACTATAAATTTTATAATGTCAAACAAAAAAAATATTCTATAATTTTTTTAGTACCATCAGTACTCTTTAATTTAGTATTATTTTAGACTATAAATTTTCATTATTTATGACTTTATTGTTATTTATAATTAATTTTTTATTCATTTTGTCCTTTTTTTTATAGGATCATAATTTATATTATACAAAATTTTGATAATAAATGTAGTATATAATAATTACAATTACAAATTTTACAAAGTCAGAATAAAAAATAAAAAAAATAAATACAAAACAAAAATAGAGTACATCAAAGAATAAGAAAAAAATTATACAAATAAGAAATAATAAAAATTTCATAAAATCAACAACATATATCATATAAACAAAAAAATACCATAAAAAGTAAATAAAATTCATACGAATAAAATCAAATAAAAAAATAAAAAAATTTTATACACAACATAAATACAATGCAGTAAAGGATAAAAAAAAAGAATTCATATGAAAAAAATAATAAAATATCATAAAAATTAATAAAATACTTAAAAAATTAGAACACCATAAAAAATAAAAAAATCAACAACATTTATCATATAAATCAAAGAAATACAATAAAATAAATAAAAAATCATATAAACAAAGTCAACTAAAAATAAAAAAAAATCATAAAAAATATACCTATATAAAATAATATATTAAATAATAAAAAAACTCATATAAAAATATAACAGAAATCAGAACACTACATAAATAATATAAAAATATTTATCATATAAATAAAAAATACAATAAAAAAACATAAAAATTAAAATATGAAAATAAGTGCTAAAAATAATTAAAAAATTAAAATATTCAATTTGTTAGTGATCGAAACAAATTTGAATGATTTTGATGAAAAAAATTGGAACTAAAAAACTATGAAGAAGTAGGAATTAGGAAGAACTACAAAGAACATGTAATAGTTATTGTATCATTCTTATAGAAAAAAAAAATGAAGGGTAGGACTAGTAAAAAAAATTTGTACCCAATTTTCTAATAGCAATCAGCAACCATGAACGTGAAACGCAGAAGGTACAAATTTTAGCTTTTACTGGACGTACGTTCAGAGGCAGAATCAATTTTGCATTTAGAAAAATAAAAATTGCCAAACATCAAAATAAAACTTTCAAAAAGCTCAAACGAACTTCTCTCTTCCCCAACGTGTTTGCCAGACACACCCTTAATTATCAGTTTATCACTCTACTCAAACAAAAAAAAAGTTTTCGGGGGTAGTGAACAGTGAATGGTAGAAGTCTTAGCTACTTAGCGTGCAATCAAACACTGGCATGGTATTGGTCTATTGGACACACTATCGGCTTTACTGATGAGCTGAGATTTCACCAAGATAACGAACTGCCCCCTTCCCATTCACAACATTTCTTCCTTTCCATTCCATTCCATGCCATGTCCGCCATGTTGACACTCCCAAACGACACCGTTTTCCTCCAAAACACAATGCACTCTCCTACCTCCTCCTTCTCTCCCCACTCCCCACTCATCATCCCATTCCCGTCTCCATGTCGTCATCCCTCCACCACCAAATTCCCTCTCATCCGCTGCTCCCTCGCCGGCGAATCTTCCACCGCCTCCCTCCCCCGCTCCGCTGTCGGTGCCTCTGTGGACTGTGTTGTGGTCGGCGGCGGTATCAGCGGCCTCTGCATCGCGCAGGCGCTCTCCACCAAGCACGCCAAGGCCGCCGCGAACGTCGTCGTTACCGAGGCCCGAGACCGAGTTGGAGGCAACATCACCACCGTCGAGAGGGACGGTTATCTGTGGGAGGAAGGTCCCAACAGTTTCCAGCCCTCTGATCCCATGCTTACCATGGTGGTAAGAATTACGTTCCCTTTCTCACTTAGTTCTGTTACTGTTTCCTTTTTCATCGTCTTTTAGGTTTCGTTATTCGGAATGGAATGGGCGAAATGGTTTTTCTCTCTAACTTTTTTTATCCTAAGCATTTTCTTGAAGGAAGAATTTATTGCTTTCTAAAGATTCCAAACCATTTATGGTATTTACTTTTTACTTCATTTTAGTATTTAGGAAGTTTTTTAGGATGTTCTATCATCATTTTTGGGGAATTTATTAACATTAAGGTCTGTAATTTGAATTTTGAGGTGAACTTTGGAACCAGTTTGTTGTGGTATGATGAATTTTGAGTAGAACCTCAATTGATTTTAATTTTACACTAGTCAAATTATTATCCTTCACAAAGAAACCAGTAGTTTCATTTGATATATCATGTTATATAATGACATTACATTTTCTGAATGCCATGACTTGATATTGTAAATTTGTAACATGTTGGCTAATGTCTACTGAAATGGACCCAAATTGGCCTTCGAAAGAGTTAGGCTACAAATTTGGTTCTTCAAAGAAATGAAACATAATATTTCAAGGATGGATGACAATTAGATATCATTTGATGTTTTCTTGATGACAGCTAACATTTGGAATAAAGTGAAATCAAAATTATTCTTTTGAAGTCCAAATTCATGCGACAACTATTTTGAGGACCAATTTGATGTCCACATTTCTTTCTAGGTCTAATTTGATGTTTTACACTTGTATTGTGAATTGTATTTGTGGACTGTTATGCATATTGCAGTTATTAGTTGTCTAGTTCTGTGTCCATGGTTGAATTATTAGTTTTTGGCAGGTGGATAGTGGTCTGAAGGATGAACTTGTTCTTGGTGATCCTAATGCGCCACGATTTGTGTTGTGGAATGGGAGATTGAGGCCAGTGCCTGGGAAGCCAACTGATTTACCTTTCTTTGATTTGATGAGCTTTGGTGGCAAGCTAAGAGCTGGCTTTGGTGCACTTGGAATTCGACCTCCTCCTCCAGTGTGTCTTCCTGATCCCTTTCTTTGATTTGATATTGTTGTCTCAATGCATTTCCCATAAGGGTAAATGGCAAGGATAATATGATTTTTCTCATATGATGTAATATTGACGAAGGTGACAGGGTCACGAGGAATCAGTTGAAGAGTTTGTGCGCCGTAACCTTGGAGATGAAGTTTTTGAACGCCTAATAGAACCTTTTTGTTCTGGTGAGAGCCAGAATATTTATTATTGACTTGTTTTCACTCTTTTTTTCGTTATCCTTGCCAACTACTTAGTATTTTGTGCTGACAGAGATTTCTATATTCTTTTAGATCTAATCATGTCAAGTTTTTTATTGGTGAAATATAATCAATTCGTAGTGATAACTGATTTTTAGCCTTATCGAATTCAAAGTTTCAGAGACTCCCATAGAACATAAATCCGTCTTATCACTGTTCTTCTTTAAAGTTGGAGATACAAACTTGTGTAGTTGAGAACTTCATTGTTGTAAAAGCTTCGTGAATTTCTACCACATTGCTGTGTTCATTTAAACTATTCGTGAATATTATGTTGGATCCTTTAAACAGGCTACCTCATAAAACTGAATTTTATTACTTTCCTGTTTGAGGTTGTTGGAGTTGGGCAATACATTTGCCAGTCCAAAGAAGCAAGTCCAATCTAATTTGATTGTCCATAATTATTCATAGATTCTGTTTATTGCATATACTAGAAATCATAAACTTGGTCTATAACCTTGACACACAATGAATTGTTTCCTCTCTTTTCTTTTCCTGCTTATAATCGTGACTGAAGTGTATGAAAAAAACCAAATAATTGTAAAAGCACATGCTCGATAGATTATACAAGTCAGCTAAAATTTCTCATAACTGATAAAAGACTGAAATTCATCTTGTATTTCATTTTGTAATTAATTTGTGGTGAGGTCACATCGTCTAGCTTCTCTTTAATTGTGATTCTTTTGTTCAAGTAAACCATTATTTTTTGTTGGAAATGCTATTGCTCAGCCGAATTTGTTCCATAAACAGGTGTCTATGCGGGTGACCCTTCAAAATTAAGTATGAAAGCGGCATTTGGAAAAGTTTGGAGGCTTGAACAAAATGGCGGAAGCATTATTGGTGGCACTTTCAAAGCAATACAAGAGAGAAAGAGTACTTCAAAACCTCCTCGAGATCCGTAATATTATATTTGCTCTGGAGCTTTTGGATTCATGCTGCAATTTATTGGTTGTTTCACTAATTCAAGTCATTGTGTAGGCGCCTGCCAACACCAAAGGGCCAAACCGTTGGATCTTTCCGGAAGGGACTTATCATGTTGCCAGAGGCAATTTCTGCAAAGTACTCTTATGTGTCCCTTTACCTAATATTCCAGTAGATGTAAAACTGTTTTCTGAACTAGTCATCCTATTAAAATTCTGCCCTTTTGACAGGTTAGGCAACAAAGTGAAGTTATCCTGGAAGCTTTTGGGTATTAGTAAACTGGATAGTGGAGAGTACAGTTTGACATATGATACGCCAGAGGGAGTAGTCTCTTTGCAGACAAAAAGTGTTGTCATGACCATTCCTTCGCATGTTGCCAGTACATTGTTGCGTTCCATCTCTGTAAGTTTCTTTTCTGAAGGGGATTATATCAATTAATTATGAAATGAGTATTTGTCAGTAGAATGCCGGAACTTAACCATATAAGATATTGAAACTCTCTTTACATTTGAATATGTAAAAGTTTGCATATTTTCTATCAATTGCTACCTGATGGCAGGGCTTTGGTTTTCTCTGCTTGCATGATTTTTTGTGTGTGCGTGTGTGTGTGTGATTATTTGTTCACATGCATGTGTATGTGCTTCTGGTTGCATATGTCTTTATTGATCCTCTTAATTTGATAGGAACATAATAATAGATTTCCTAAACTGTGCAATAATTATAGCAGAAGAGTTACCAATATAGCTAAAAACCTTAATATTGCTCGTTCTGTGACTTTTCCCTGACTAGTAAATCATCATCAGACGAAAGCTATTTGTTTATGTTTGTCTGGATATGAAATTAGTAATAATGGAGAACAATATATTAGAAATGTTTTCAGGCATAGTACACACTCACAAGCATGCTCTAGAAGTTAGTAAACAAAGTTTTCGGGACTTCACATCCTTTGATACAAGCTTTTCTGCTTGAGTCTAAGCTTCTCAACCAATGATTTATCTGGTGAATGAACAGTTTGTGGAATGATAGTCTCTATAGTCTATTTTATATATTAAGATCAGTCTTAATCTCTCTTCCAGGAGACTGCTGCAGACGCACTTTCAAAGTTTTATTACCCTCCAGTTGCTGCGGTTTCTGTTTCCTATCCAAAGGAAGCTATTCGATCAGAATGCTTGATAGATGGTGAATTGAAAGGGTTTGGTCAATTGCACCCACGCACCCAAGGGGTGGAAACATTAGGTAAATATTTTATTGCATACAGCAAAAAGCAGAGGCTTAGAACACTTTAAGTTGCCGTATGTTTTTTTTTAATTATTACCTTCTACTTTGAATTTGGGATTGGAGAATGCAATGTTGTGTTGCATCAGGTTTTGTAATAAGGAAAATACATCTACGTGGTTTTGACAGGAACTATATACAGCTCATCACTGTTCCCTAACCGAGCACCAGATGGAAGGGTTCTACTCTTGAACTACATCGGAGGCGCTACTAATCCTGGAATTTTATCAAAGGTTTAACATTTTTATAAAACATGAACATTTAATATAAATGATGTTTATTAGTCGGTATCAAATTGGGTTTATAGAACTAGCCTTCCTTCTAGCATAAACCCTTCATGGATGGTATAAACTACGAAGAACCATTCATCAATAACTTGTGTACTGCTTGTCTAGTTGAAGCAATTATGGTCCCACATACTTGTTTTAAATGTTTCTGCTTGATTATTGGTGGTGCTAGCTTTTAAGCATCATGTTCATGGCTTTTTGCTGATTAAATATGCTTGAAATCGTTGCTATTATGATATTACACATCAGTATAAACTACTGTGTTATATATAATCAAGTTTATTTCTTGATCTGCATTTCTCCCACATTTTGTTTCTTCTAAATTCTTGTCTTGTTAAACTTTAATGGCAGACGGATAGTGAACTTGTTGAAGCAGTAGATCGAGATTTGAGAAAAATGCTCATAAACCCAAATGCCGGGGATCCATTCGCGTTGGGGGTGAGAGTTTGGCCTCAAGCTATTCCACAGTTCTTAGTTGGCCATCTTGATCTGCTAGATATTGCTAAATCTTCTCTCAAAAATACTGGGTTTGAGGGGCTGTTCCTTGGGGGCAACTATGTCTCGGGCGTTGCATTGGGTCGATGTGTTGAGGGAGCCTATGAGATAGCTGCCGAAGTAGATGATTTTCTTGCACAGAAGGTTTACAAATAGTGGTAATATTTGTTTCCCGTTGAATTGTAATAGCAACTTTGCTCAAATCAGGCACTTCAGGTCCTTGGCAGATTCAGTTGCATATAGATGCGGATTTCAGATGTATTTAGCAAAGTAGTTCTCACAGTTACTCCACCCTTCCCCTCTGATCTGATAGGCTTAGTAGATTTTGACCTGTTATGACAATCCAGGCAATATTCTGAAACAATTGGACGAGTGTCATGATTGTAGGTCTTGTTTCTGAAATTTTTACATTTTGATTTTATTTTATAGTTTTCTTGTGTGGTTCTAATCCTCAAATGCTTCTGCGCTATCCCAATAAGGGATGCTGAGACTTATTCTTATGTTACGCCAAAATAGGCCCTATCTATGTTTTTCAAGGAACAAAGTCCTTATTTAAAACTTGTTTCAAGTTTCTTAAGGTTTACTAACCAAAAGATTAACGTGTTCGGTAATTTTGGGGTTAGGGACATGAGCTTCAAGGGATTTATTTTGTTAACAGTACATGGCCTTGATTTTGATACAAATACAAATAGATGGGAATGAAAAGATCATAGGATACATTTTGGCTTTGGACTGAAAGTGGGTTTGACTCCTACCTTGTTATGAGAAGGTGAAGATACTTATCTAGCTCTTGTTTCAAAACTCTTTTCTAATGACTTTATTTCTGGCTAATTATGGTCTAATAGACTCCTTTTTGTGCTAACGATGTGGCGAGGTGGGAATTACCCTATTGGCGTGTCGTCAGTGATGAATAATGGGATTTTTCTTATGTAAGGTAGATGATTCTCCAATCTTGTAATTTTGCTTTTCTATAGGAAGACTATCTATTTTGTACAGGAAGGTGATGAACATACGCTGATAATGAACTAATGAAGAATAGATGCTAATGGTATGATATAAACAAGGGTAAAATTGATAAAAAAATTAACTGTAAAAAAGTATCTCTAAGGGTAAAATTGAAATTTAATTAAAATGCTAAAGATAAAATTGAAACGAAATAATGTTACAAATATCTTTAAAAATTTTAAAAAACGTTAGAAACACTCAAATTATACTGGATATATATTTATTTATTTGAAATGAAAATTTTGTCACTTTAATATGTGGAGTAGGCATTGTAATGAAAAGTATGATAACAATAACCTTATTAAATATAGAAAATAAATTAAAAGAAACGAGGGGTGAAGGCACGCAGCGCACACTGCTGGTATTCTTCAAAAGTCATATCTAGAAAGTTTGACCAGTGATAGTGAATGAAAAATGAGAATTAGAAATGATGACCGCGAAACAAAGCAATGATAAAAGAATGTGGAAGGAGAAATAACACATTTTAGTCTTCACATCTTTAGACAAATCTATTTAGCCCTTCCTATTTAAGAAAAAACTGGTTGTACGTTACACTCTGCTTTTATAAGGTTTCAACTTTCAACCCAACACAAATACTGTATTTGAGATCAAATGACGGGTTAATAGCTCCTCCAACCAACCTTATTGTTCGGCTGGTGGGGAACATTTTACTTTTATCATTCTTCTCCTCTTTTAATACGTTCAAAACTTATTATTATTATTATTATTATTATTATTATTATTATTATTATTATTATTATTATTATTATTAAGTAAAATATGATTTATCTTTTTAATTAACACTTTTTAGGATTAACTGAAATTAGTAAAACAGTATATATGTGATCTCATAATCAAATGTCTTAGACTACATTTACAACTTAGAATATTCGGTAGATAAACTATTAATATAGTACCTAAAAATTGCAATCATGGACAGAAACAATTTAAAAAGATAAGAATAATAAATAAGTTTTTGAAAATTTTAAAAATAACGAAAGTGTATATATAAATTTAATTCAACGATAATAATTACATTATCACATTCTCATATAAACATTCCATTCTCATTATATATATATAATTTTCAAAAAATTGTAAATGCTGAATTTAATTTAACGTAATTTTTTATAACTATGATTAAGAAAATAAGAATTTTTATTTTTAAAATTTAAGTGATTTTCTTTTTATAAATGACCAAAAATTTTTAAAAAATTAAAAGTATAGAGATTGAATTTTTCTCCAATTTTTAGGTGAACCTTTTAAATAATTATCTTAATTTTTTTTTTTTACAAAAGTTCAAATCAAATGTAAAAATTGTTTATCAAATACAAAAAGAATTTGCTACTTTTAAAAAAAGATATTTTTTGTTATTTTTTAAATCTTTTAAAAATTTATTCATTATTCGTATATTTCAAAATTCTTTTTGGTGATATAAAGTTTTGATTATCATTTTTGCTAGTTTATTCAATATTCCTATGACCATTTAATTCTTATTCACAACATATTACTGATAATATGGGTCTTAAGCCTACTATTTGATTTTCCTATAGCTCTTTAGGAAGCATTCTCCATTTCTTTAGATGAAAGCAATCACGTTCTTTCTTTCCCCTCTTCAACTCACCTTTGAGAATGAACGTGGAAATAAAGCAAATCCAGCATGTGATCCGGGTGAAGAACAAATTGCGTGGAACACGTGAATTGCACACGTGGGGATGAGATTTTGAACCGTGAAATCATGCAGAAAATGAATATTGAAGAATGTGATATATATATATGTAACGTTACCAGCAGTGACCAGTAACCATGTCTTTTATTTCTCTTTTTTGTTCTTTTTTCTTGTTAACCATACTCACCTTAATTATGCATAAAGAGAGTTTTATTATAAAAATCTCATTTTAACATGTGTTTGATATTTTATATAATAAAATGCCTATTGTTATTTTTATGACATTATTTCGTCTAAAAATTTAAACTATAAAAAAAGTGATATGAATAATTATATTTTAATATGCTCCATCAAACAAGAGTCTTTACTTTTTTTAGCAGAAAATTTTTTGATTTTGTTTTGTACTGATTTTTTTTTTTTGAAATTCAACCAGAATCAAATTCTAAATTTATTTTTTTTTTGTCTCATAAAGGCTCTTATACTATTTTATGAAACTATTTTGTTTAAAAGTTGAAGCTGATAAAAAAAAATATATATGAATAATTATATTTCTAATAGTTACTGTTATAACATATATTTTTTTTACAGAATTATTTACATATTGAACTTTTGGTCAACGCCTAAAGATTTATTTCCAAGTATAAATTTGATTTGCATCTCCCCAGGATATGGGCTCGTGATATCTTGACCAATGACCATATAAAACAAAGAGAAATTCTTGGGCATTCTTTGAATGAGAAGAAAAGGGGACAAATATTAAGACATGAAATGAAACTATTCATATATAAAATCGGTTTTGCCTTTTTTGTTTTAGGAAAAAAAATGATATTTATAATATTTATATAAAAAAGACAGAGGTTATTATCAACCTTGAATTTTTAATACTCCTGGAATGTTTAACAATTTCTTTAGTCTTACATATCCACACATGTGACGAAGTTCAAATTAAAACGCAAATATTTTATCCATATGCCCTTTTGTTCTTTGTTTGATTTATTTATAATTGAAAAAAGTGCTTTAGATATTAATGAACCCAAAAATGATTCAAGCATAACAGAAAAATAAAGGCACTGTACCCTAATCAAAAGGCAAAGGAAAATGAAACAACATGAAACCATGAAACATTTCTTCATAATATAAATGAAAAAAAAAAATTGGTGGGAAAACATTATCTAGTGTAGTTAATTTCAGAAAATAAAATGAGAGAAACACTTTGCAAAAACTTGTTACATACCCCGGATATGACGGAGTCATTGAAGTCAAAACTTGACATTAGTCAGAGACCTGTCTCATGAACATGAATTCACCATTCGCACAACTACTCTCATAATTATGTATGTCCTCTTTTCTTTTTTTTTTTCTTTGAAGAATTTAGTTAGCATATGTCTTTGGAATGCAACCATTTATTTTGAAAGCATGATAGCTGTTTTAACGAAAAAGGAAATATGTAAAAAGTGGTTGACTGACTAAAAAGGAATTTAGTTAGAATATTTGATTGGGAAGGAATTAGAGAATTTTTTTGGAACATATGAAATTGTAAGAGTTGCTGAGATTATTCGCAAGTCATTCAAAAGTTATAAGAAGTGGAATAATATTGGCTTAGTTTGGTAAAATTTTTTAGAGAGACATTTGTGATTTTCAAAAGCATAAGTATTTTGTTTTGCGGTTAGTAAATAAAAAGTTCATTTATTTATACTTGCTGTTTTTAAAAGTCACGGACACTTAAGAAGAGTTTTTTAACGTTGACTTGTATTTATCAAAATTAAAAAATTTAATATAATTTTATACGTTAATTAATATTCAAATTAAATTTTTACATTAATGTCTATTATAATATTTTTAAATTTTAAAAATTATTTTATCAAATGCACTTGTTCAAATTTTAAAAATTATTTTATCAGAAAATTAAATTGCATCTTTTAAAAGAAATTAAAAATAACCACACATACATGAAGCAAGTTTAAAGAGAGAACTTACAATTTCCACCCTAATAACTTTTTTCCCATTGTTCTTCTGCTTTAATTTTCATAGAGCGTTTCAAGGAATTATTATGAAAGTGTGTTTTCTTGGTATAATAATATAGGTTTAATTAACATGTATTTTTAAAATACATAATAAATTTATTATTAATAGAATATTTTAAATTTTTTATTTAATAAATATAAAATAAATACATCAAAAATTTAATTTTTTTATATTTTTAATAAAAAAATTTTAATTTATAATTTTAATATATATTCTAAGGATACAAGATAAATAAATAATATTAATATAATATACGGCAGTATATGTTTGGTGATCGATCACTTGTACCAATGCCTTTATACGTTTTGTGTCTCTACAAGCAATGTCCACCATGCGCAACACGATGATTCTATCCATTGAACATTGATTGAGGAGATATTACTCTATACAAAATTTTAAGAAATCTATGTTCTTTGTCCTTTTGTCCCCTTTGAATTTTTGCCCATTAATTGTGTAATGTGTACAGTGTAGGTTCATTCCATCATCCTCAAAAACAGATCGACTTAGTATTTGTTACTCATCACACACTTTGTCTAACTCTTGTCTCTTTGCTAATTTTTCATATCATCCTCTATTATTAATTACTTCTTCGTAACTATTTCAATATGAACAAGTTTGATGTTTATTTTTCCTAAATTTGGTTAAGGATTTTAATAAGAAAAAGTTTTAAAAGTCTTAAAGTAGTGAATGTATTGAAAATTATAAAATTTTTAGTTTAGCATAAAAAATTGCTGTATTAGATAGAGACTTTAAAGCAAAAGTGCAAAATTCAAAAAGTATTGTATTAAATCATGATTCTGTTAAAAAAAAATCTCAAATTTAATGGATCAAATTAGAGGGTGAAAAAGAATTACTGTTTAAAGACAATTTAACTCCTTTTTATAATAAAACATACATTAAATGTTGAAAAAAAAAAATACAGCATTGAAAGTTTGAAAGAGAGTTGATATGAAGTGGTAAGTGACACGTGTAGTTGTCGGCTACTATGGCAACATATCTTCTGGTCTACCAAAATTACATAGGACTAATTGAAAGGAAAACGAGGTGACCAATGGCAGTGTGGCGCAGCTGCTGGGAAACTCACCTCTAATTCATACTATTCTTATATTGTTGTCGAACGCTGCTGCTTTTAGTTAGAAGAATAAGATATCAAAAATAAAGGTATAAAATTAATATTTTTATATTTTATTTAATAATAAATTAAATATAAAAATAAATTTTAAAAAGTATAATTATAAAATTAATAATAATAATAATAATAAATATATTAATTTAATATTTTTAAATATAAATTTATATTTATATTTTATCTATTATATATAATTTTATATCTCTATATTTCTATTTAGAAACGGGTTTTTAGTTTACAAAAAAATTGAAGGGGTTGTATATAAGGCGGCGGGTAAGTGTTACTAGTGATTGTTATTTGACAGAAATGGGTAAAAGAGGGTCTTCCTGTTCCTCTTCCTCTTCATCTTTCAGCCCTTCTTTCTCAACTGCTTCTTCACATCTTCATGATGATCTTAGTCTTGGACTCAGCATTTCTTCCACTCATCATCAACATCTTCCTTCCTCTATCTCAAGGTAGGTTTCTATTATATCAACATTCTTATACCACATGTTTCTTTTCAATCAATTAAAATTCCATATGGTTTTTGTTGTTACATGTTAGGGGGCAGTGGCAAATCCAATCATCATCACTTGCAAGTACTTCACAAGGTGCTGAATTGGCAAATGATTGCAGTGACCATAACACGTTCTTTGTCAAAGTGTACATGGAAGGCATTCCAATTGGTAGAAAACTCAACCTTTTAGTTCATGATGGTTACCATGAATTGGTTAAAGCTCTTGAACAAATGTTTGACACTACCATATTCTGTAATAAACTACTCTATCTCATTTTTTTTATTAACCTTTTATTCCTAATTAAAATAACAATGGTATAATGTTTTATTTTGTTTGTTTTGAATAGGGGGAACTGAGTTAGATGCAGTGCAAGCAGAGAGGTGCCATGTTCTAACTTATGAGGATGGAGAAGGGGACTTGATTATGGTTGGAGATGTGCCTTGGGAGTAAGTTAACATTATATTAGGGTTCTCTCAATAGTAATAATAGGATTTAGGTAAGAGTGTTTTAAGGGTATTATATGAAAGAAGTAAAAATGTGTTGTTCTTTTAAGTGTATTTAATAAATAAATATATTTTTAGTGAAATATTTCATATTAAGTATTCTTGTTAAGAAAATTTTAAAAAATAGCATAACAATGTTGTTACTTTTAATTTTTATAATGTCACTTTATATATAATTTTTTGCATGATATATTTGTATAAATTTATAAAAAAAAAGTGTCATCATTAAAATCAACCGTGTAAAAAAAATTAATAATTTATATAGAATATATATTAAAATATAAGATATACATTAAAAATAAGTTAAATAACAAATATATTTCTACATAAATACATAGCGATTAATTTTTGATATGCATATAGCATTTTTTATTAAAATTAGGAATCATAATATCCATTTTCAAAAAGTATTTTGTACACTTAAGTGGATGAACATTTATTTATTATTGGATGAAATGTAAACATCACATAAAAATAAACCTAACACCATATTCAAGATAAAGAAATGTGTTAACTTGATGTATGATAAAATCTTATTCTATAGTTTTAGAAAATATTTAATTCATATTTTAAAAATATTCACAATCACTTAGTCTATCTTTTATATATTTCAAATATTACAAATTGAAATGAGAAGTTGTAAATAAGTTAAATATAATAACCTCCGAAAAATGAGATCCACTAAATTTCCTATCAAATAAATATAAATAACAAATGTTGGTATTAATAAATGTCTTGTTCTTGTAGGATGTTCTTATCAGCTGTAAAGAGGTTGAAGATCACCAGGGTTGACACATTTGGATGTTGAATGCATATTGGTTCCTCATGTGATATCAAATTTTGTCATATAAAATTAAAGTGAATGCAGTGATCACTGATGATAACAAAAATGATAATGATACTCTTCAGTATTAGTGTATTTTTGGATGTTGGGAATGAATGATGAGATTATGTGAATGAGGTAGTCAAGGATTAGAAACAGATAGAATGAGAGGGAAGAAAATGAAGGGATACAATCATTTATAATGATATTTCCTCTATTTTGTAATTGTATATTCCAAATCTACTTTTACTCTGGAGAATTTTAATGAATTACAACTCAATCAAACTGTTTTTAAGGGTCATATAACTAAAATTTGTAGTCAAGTTTATTATAAATATAAATACCAAAGATGCGACAAAGTAACGAAGAACATATGAAATTTTTTACTAGAATTATTAATAAAATTCTTGAAAAGTGGAGACTCGTATATAATTATTTTCATGCAAAATAATAGTTTTGAATTGTTAAATAATTTGATATGTTTAATTTAAATTATTATTTGATTTTTAATTATCAATTTTATTTATGCATATTATTCATTGAAAGAGTCAATATACAATTATATTTGTCAATCTTTTTTATAATAAATAAATAAATAAATGTACTAATAATAATCCTTAACACTAATTAAAAAAAATATGTTTAAATAATATTGTTATTAATCAAACTAAAATTGTTATGTATTAGTTAAGCCAAAAGTTAAATACTCTCTTTCTTCTCATATAAGTGATCATCATCTCAATTTTTTTTTCTACAAATAAGTGTTTATTTAATAAATCAATGCAATATTATTTTTTTTCAATAATACTCCTTATTATTACTATTCTAATCAATATTGGAACAAGTGATAAACAATTAAATGGATAAAAAATAAAAGAAAATTATACTGCACCAGTCTAAAATAGAGAAATTTTTAAAATTTATTTTTATTACTTTCTGTAATTCCAGTCCATTTAAATTATTATTTTAATACAACTAAAAATAGAAAAAAATGGACACTTCTTTAAGGAGGAAGAGAGAAATTCCCTAACTAGAAAACAATAGTACGTATCTTCTTTAACTCCAAAAGAAAAATAAATTCCCATTGATACTGATCCATGTATCTACTGCCTTTATTTTCTTTGTAGAAGTTAATTTTAGGGCTATAGTCTTCTCTCATTGCCGACACAATTTCCCCATTTGAAAAGACCAAGTTTCTCCGCATTCCCACAAAAGGGTAAATTTTGCACTAAAATATATGAACACAGGAGGACAATGTTGAAACAGGAAGGGACGACACTACGTAATCATGTTCTAGCAGACCCAGAAAATCTGATTAGGCGAATAAAATAGAAGATACTAATATTTTTATCCGTAATATTATTACGGTCCACTTTCTTTTTACAGTATAAATTATGTATGTTACAAAAAATTTAAAAAATTAAACTACTTTTATAAAAAAAATCGTAAGTTGATAAAATTCTCTAACTAAGAAGATCAAGGTATCTGTAGATAAAAAATTAAATAATAAAATTTTTAGTTATTATTTTTATATAAAAAAGTATAATTTTTTTATTAATAATTAATTTTAACATTCGTTATCTAAAATTTAAAACAGTTTAACGTATATACTTTTACATTTAATTAGGTATTAACTGTTAAGTCTGTTGCACAAATAGAAATAATTAATTTTTATACTTGTTATTTAAAAATAATACTTTTTCTCCTTGTGTATATAAAAATATAATTAGATATTAGTATAAAAAAATTATACTGATAGTTATAAAATTAACTCAAAATTAACTTTTTTAAAACAATTGAATCTTGATTTTAACTTTTAATTAACATTAGTATTCTTTCTAAATCATATGTAATAAATCTTTGAATGAAAGATAAGCAGTAAAAATTTAAAACTAAATAAAAAATTATGTATATAATAATAATCATAATAATAATATTTTTTATTTAAATTATATTATTTTGTTAACTTTGTTTTCTGTAGAAGAGAAAGATAGAAAAAATAAAGAATGAGAGAAAAGAGATAGAAAGATAAAGATGAAGACTGAGAGTGGGAGTGAGAATTTGTTAATTTTGGAAGAAAAAATTTTATTTTAATTATAAAAAAATATCGGATGAAATATTTTGATTTGTCAAATTACTAATATAAAATATAAATTATATATAGAGTAAAAATAGTAGAGAGAAATAAAAAATGGAGAGAGGTAGATGAGAGAATTTAGGAAGGGAGTTTATTAATTTTGAAAAAAAAATTCTCTCAATTTTAATAAGAGAGTGTCATGTGACACATTTGATTATTAAATTAGATAGTAATATATGATACATAATATAAGTATATTTCAGTTTCAATTTTAATATTTCAATTTTAATTTTAATGTAATTAAAGAATGTTATGTTGCACATTTTGATTCTCAAATTAGTAATTAGTCATTAATATTGATAATGATATATAAAATAGATAGAGTGGTCGAAGGAATGAGAGAAATAGAGAAAGGAAGAAGGAGGAAGGGAGAACTCTTTAATTTTGGAGGGAAAGATTTTATTTCAATTGTAATGAGAGAGTGACATGTGGCAAATTTTGGTTATAAAATTAGTAAGGAGGAGGTTAGAATTCTTTAATTTTGGATGGAGGGAAAGATTTGATTTCAATTATTATGAGAGAGTGACATGTGGCACATTTTTGTTGTAAAATTAGTAAGGAGGAGAAAAGAATTCTTTAATTTTGGAGAGAAATATTTGATTCCAATTGTAATAAGAAAGTGACATATAACACATTTTGATTATAAAATTAGAGGTATATAATATATATATTTATTAATAAAGTGTGAAGAATAACTGTACCTGTCTAATTAGGATTAGAAATGCCAAGTTTTGGTGACGAATAAAAAGTTAAATTAGTCTCTAAAAAATTATATAAATTTTAATTGTCTTTGAAATTTTTTTAATTAAATTTATTTTTAAAACATTTTAATTTAATCACGTTAATCCATCTATTAATTCTATAACCGATGATGTTAACGAAAGCTGACTTGGCACGTTAAATTTTAGGTCAGCATTAAAATGATGTTATTTTTTAAGATGAGAAGCAGTGCTTAAAACGGTACTGTTGTCGTCCCTGCTTCAATTAGTCATTGACAACACTCTTTCTATCACTTTCATTCGGTGTCACACTAACACGGAATCTCTATTTCTCTCACAACATATATGTACTCTCCCTCTCACTTCCATTTCGGCGTTGCAGAGAAAATGAAGAAACCTTTATCATCATCGCCCATTGAAGTACTTGTCGGGACTTGGTCACAAGTTCGCCAGTGAGGAGTGGCTTCGGCATAGTGGTTGAAGACGTGATCGACAACTATTTTCAGCGTTGTTAAAGGTATTTTTTTCTAGCTACTAAACTAGTTAGGATTGTGTTATTGATAAATTTATTTCTTTTTAATGTTTTTTGTTGCAGGTACTAGAAACCGTTTTTGGGCTCAGGGTTTTGTTTCCTATTGATTTATTATAATTCGGTACATGAAAGTTAATTAAAAATTTTGTGTTTTTTATTATTAAAGGAGTCTACTGTCTGTCTATTAATGTTTTTGTTCATTGTTCATGTTTATTTTTTGTTTTGGAGTTTGGTTATGGTTTTTGCATTTTCTTTATGGAATTTGGTTCTCTTGAAGCCAAAGTTTTTTTTTTTTTTACTGATACTAAAATTTTTGTTAGGATTATGCCATTGATAAGATCAAATTTTCATTAGTGTTTCTTTGCTGGAACTAAAAATTATTTTTGGGATTAGAGTTTCGTTCTTGTCGATTAAACGTTTTTGATACCTCAAAGTTGATGGTTGACTTTGCGACCATGATGAAGGTTTCTTCTTATTTTCCTCTCGACATCGAAATGAAAGTGAGAGAGAGGTGGTTGTGAGAGAAGCAGGGAGCGCAACAACGTCGTTTCATTCACTGTCTCTCATCCTAAAAAATGACATCATTTTAATGCTGACCTGGAACTTAACGTGCCATGTTAGTTTTTGTTAATACCGTCTGCAATAGAATTAACAGAAGGACTAATATGACTAAACTGAAACTTTTAAAGGACAAATTTGATTAATTTTTTTTTCGAAAATTAAACTGGAGATTGCGTGATATTTCAAGAACTAATTTGACCATTTACTCTTTTGGTGATTGAATATTAATTAAAGTATGAAAGAATGGACAAAAGTACACATGGATTATCACACAGTGAACAGATATACACTCCAATTTTTTAATGAATCATCTGTAGACACCAATATCAAATTCTGTTGTTATTTTTACCCTTCCGTTGCCTGAGTAATTTTTCCAACGTTAGTGGCTGCCAGGTGGCTGTGTGCATTGTGTGACATGTCCCTTTTGATGATACAGTGAAAAATAAGTAATAAATTATTGAATTTATTAAATTTGAATTAGATAAAAGATTAACAAATGATCGCGTCTGTTCATTCTCTTCCTTCTCCAAAATTACTTTGAACACAACCTTAGTAGAGAGTGAAAAATTTTTTTTTTCATTCTCTTCATTCCCTTCCTTCCTAGTCTTTGTTCTATGATATTAAAAAAAAAACCATCCGCAAATCTTCACATCTCTCGTAAATGAAAATTTAATTCAATAAAAATTTTATTTTTGATTTCAACACTAGAGTTTGGTGAATTTAATTCAATGTAGCAATAAATACATATTCATCAAGTGGAATAGTATTTATCCTAAACAACAATTTTCAGGAAACCATAAAACAAAATCAACAACTAACAAGGAAAGGAAGCATTATTTTTTATCGCGTCTCTTCTTATTTATCTATTATCCTGTGTTTGAGCTTCTACCCTTCTTACCCTATCACGTTTAAAATTCATTCTCATTGTTTACTCTCTGTTAGGGCATATTTTTATTCAACGTAACTTATGAGAAGAAAGAGAATGAAGAGATAGAGATGTTGTACCTTATAAAGCTTTTTTTTTTTTAATTTAACAAATTTAATAATGTATTCTAAAGAGAATGAAGAGATAGAGATATTGTAAATGTAAAGGAGAACAAAATTTTAAAATGTCTCCACCAAGTTTCAAACCAAGAACCTTAGAACAAAAGCAGCTTCCACTTGCCACTTAGCCAATTTACTCCTTAACATTATATGTGACAAATATTAATTATATAGTATACATAAACATCTAATTTAATTTAATTTTTTTAAAATTAATTATATTTTAGTTAATATACTATTATTAATATAAATATAAATATAAATTTTACTAAAAATTTATTAATCTGCTTGATCTATTTCAATGCTAGTATTGTGATTAAGGTTATTTGTTTTGATATTAGTGTTAAAATCTACTAATATTATAGTTAGATGATAGACTTTGTGAATTAATTATTTTTTTTATTATATCAAATTAAGATACTATTGTAGTATTACTGATAAATTTTATGGTTTTTTATAGGAAAATTCTAGGGGCCAGCAACTTTATCAAATTTTGGCCAACATGTAACCAGCAAAGAAAAGTGAGCCATTGGATGAAATCTCACACCATTAAAATCATCATTGATGGCTATTTGATGGCTACAAATCACAAAAGTTGCTTGTCCCCTAGCACTCCTCTTTTTTATATTAGTTATTTTTAGAAGTTGAGACTTGATTCTTCATAAAATGTTAGTGAAAATATGTATTTCAAATTTTAATTTTAAGTTTTTAACTATTTTATATTTTATATTTACGTGAGACCGATTTTACCGGTTCAACCATGGATTTATTAGTTGAACCAATAAACCAGTAAATCAGTAGCTTGACCGGTTCGATCACTGGTTCGATTCTGACAACTATGGTACAAATAATTCATTAAAAAATTGGAGTGTATATTTGTCCACTGTGTGAAAACTCATGTGTACTTTTGTCAATTCTTCCTTAAAGTGTTTTAGGTAAAGTATTATTTTGGTTCCAAATATTAGGTCGAATATAAATTTGCTCCTTAATGTTTCAAACATTTTATTTCAGTCCCAAAAACATTACAAGAAAATGCTGAATACCGGATTTAGCGTTGCACATTAGCATCGGCTTTACCAACGGTTTAGGTGTCAAATTCGTCACGTCAAATCATTGCCGGAAGATTTTTGTTTTTGATGGCAAATTCGCCAATAATAATTAGAGGGAAAACGAGAAAAATAGGCGTGAAAATTTAGCATCGGATTTATTGGAAAATTTTTCCGCCAGTAAACGCAATTAGTGAAATGTTGCGTTTTGGTAACCCGCAATGCATTACCATCGGATTTATCTGCTGATAAATCCGATGGTAAACTTGCCCTAAATTCAAAACCTGAACAAATCCGATGGTAATGCATTACCCTAAATTCAAAACTTGAACCTTCCCCCCTCATTTTCAAAACATACTCTCTCTCTTTCTAACCTTCTCATCTCTCTTATCTTTCTCTTTTCTCTCTACCTCCGACATCCCTTCCAGTTACCCTCTGTCAGCGCTGGCCACCTGTATTCTTCTCCAAAGATTTTATGGACTCACCTTGATCCTGTTTTAATTTGTTGCATGAAGCGGAACCTCTCGCTCTGTCTCCGCCGCTATTGGTGCCACTGCTATTACACCTTTTGTCGTCGGAACTGTGTCTACAGGTAGCTCAGCTCTCTCTCTCTCTCTCTCTCTCTCTCTCTCTCTCTCTCTCTCTCTCTCTCTCTCTCTCTCTCTCTCTCTCTCTCTCTCTCTCTCTCTCTCTCTCTCTCTCTCTCTCTCTCTCTCTCTCTCTCTCTCTCTCAAATAAAATCCTAATTCCTTTTCGAACTCTAACTTTGTTTTTACTTTCTTCAGTTGGCTTTATTTTATTAATGTGTGTTTATATTTTTTCTTTATTATTATCATAAAATTTTATTTTAGTGTTCTTATTCATTGACATGAAATTATTTTAAATAAGTTGTTTATATACTGTGATTTTTTGGGCAACTCGTCATTCTAATATTAATGGTGTTGTTGAGTTGCTTAGACAGAGTAATTTTTTGTCATTTTTATTAAGTATTTTCTTATTAGATTATTCTAATTTAGTTTTTTGTTAAGTTCTTTTAGTCTGTTTCTAAATATTATCTAGGTATTATTGAATTGAATATTGAACCATATGCTAAAAACGAGGGCACTAGCAAGTTGTGATATGTTCAGGTAAATGATATGTAATAATATTGAATATGTTAATTTTTTTAGTTCAACTTATAATTGAGGTTTTGAATATGGAAAGATATATGAAGGTTCCTTGTTGTTATTAAATTATATTATTTATGTGAAAAGAAGTGAATTGATATTGTTTTGTTGACGGAGTTAAATAAATTATTGATAATTTATTTTTATTCATACTATTTCAGAAAATGTTCAGTTTACTTTAGTTTGAAATTTAAGAAATGAAAATTCACCTAAGTCAAATAAATAAATTGAATAAATTGACAAATGTGAACTTGTTGCATTTTTTTAAATGACAAATTAAATTTGTTGCTATAGTAATTAACTTTGAGTATCAATTTAATTTGTTCCACATTTGCAGGTGATTATCATTGGATCTTGAAACATTATTTGATTATTGACTTTCTCATTTGCAGAAAAGCAATTGCCTATGAATAATAATATAATATCATAAAATTAGTAAATTAGATATAAAATAAATAATTAAATAAAAATATATATATTCATGATGTTTTATTTTTAATCCTGCTGCATATGATTTATACTATTACTTAATAGAGAGTGGGCTAATGAGAGAAATAAAATTTTGTTTGGTTGGAGAGAAAAAAAAAGAAAGTTCTTTATTTTTTTTATATTAAAATACAAGTGTGATTTAGTGCGCTGTTTGGGTGTTAAGATTGTAAAAAAAATGTTATCATCTAAGGAGATGTTACCATTCAAAAAAAATTTTAAAATTTAAATTTACTGTCAGATTTATTGGGGATAAATCCGATGGTAACAAGTTCAAAAATTTTGCCAAATAAAAATTTATATCCATCGCCGAATTACCACTAATTAGCAGCGGATAAAAAAATTCGCCAATAAATAGTTACCGGCGAGATTTATTCTATGGAATTTATTCCACCGCTAACGATAGGACAATATTAAACATGTTTAAAATTTTTTGGGACAAAAATAGAACATTTGAAACATTAGAGATCAAATTAGAATTTGGCCGAAACGTTAGAAACCAAAATAATACTTTATCCGAATACTTTGTTGTGTTTAAATTCTATTAAAATAATTTAAAGATAATTAAAATTTTAATTTTTAACTCTAAAAATAATGTAAAAATAATGTATTTAGTCGTAAGAAGTTTGAAATAATTTCAAGATGTATTCATCTAAAAAATATGTGATAAAAGATCTAGTTAAAATTTTAATTATAGGCACCTTCAATTTGCAAAAAAATATTCTGTTAACTCCTATGATGCACAGACACTAACACGGATACGAAACACGACACGATACGAAATATGTCGACACACGAATTTTAAAATCTTATAAGACATGGAGATATGCATATATATAAAATATAAAGTATTTTTTGATATATTGTAATGATATTTTGATATTTATTGATATTAAAATATAAATTAATTTTTTAATTATTTTTAAAGTCTTATTTTAATTATATAAAAATATTTTTTTCCGTAATAAATAATAATATATACTATTTTTAAATTTATTTCAAGAATACATGTTAAGAATAACGCTGGACACGCTGACATGTAATGGTATTTAGTTGTGTCTAAGTGTATCCGGAGTACATTTTTTATTTTTTATTAAGGCACGGTTGGACATAGCAAACACGCGTGTCAAATGAGAACGAGTGTCATCTTTGAAATGTGTCTGATACATGAATACGGTAACTCAGTAAAGTGTCTGTGCTTCATAGGTTAACTCTAATATTTTTTACATTAATAAAATCTAATTATAAAATTAAAAATAGTATAAAAATCTAATTAAAAAAATATATAAAATTTAATTATAAATTTAATAAAATTATAAAGACTAATAAAATAATTAAATTAATTTATTTCAATAATAAATTTTCTTTTACAATTATTTTTTTGATATAAATTAGAGTTTAGAATTTACTAAGTAGCGAATTAAGTATCAACCAACAAAAACCAGCCATTACTTGGACGAAGTCCAAGCCCACAAACAAAAACAAACACCATGCAAAACGACTCATAAGATTCGCTGCATGGTTAAAGAGGTGGCAGCGAGTCATATAAAGAGTGAGCTCATAGAAAGAAGGCATCGAATTCGATGATCCCAAAATGTTTGGACCATTAAATAGTCCCATAATAAAATATATTTTTTAAGTTTTTTTAATAATTATTAAATAGTCTTTATTTAATTTTAATTATAAATTAGTCCTTTATATATTATTTAATTATAAAATTTATTTTTTATTTTATAAATTATTATTTTATCATTCATCTATCATGTTTATTGAGAATAAAAACTAAAACAATAACAAATTAAATATTCCATTAATTGTAATAAATATTTTACAATGTTAATCGATAATAATTTTATCATTAATCTAATTACATACGTATTGGGTTGACAAAATATATCGTATTTTTTTAGAAATTCAATCTATTGGATGCACAAATCAATCGGTTGAAATTTAGGCTTCCTAAACTTCAATCGATTGAATTTTGCAAGACATATGGGGTTTTTCTTATTCAATCGATTGTTCATATTACCCAATCGATTGAAATCATCAAAGTAATATGGGTTTAGTTAATTTAATCTATTGGTTCTATTATTCCCTCGGTAAATTCATCTCCAAAATCTTGTTCAGATTCATATTGTTTATCCATCATATCTTGGTCACATACTAGCTCTTCTTGTTAGTTAATGTCATCGTCCTCATAGTATTACTCATCCATCTCAATGTCCATAAATATACTTGACATCTTCAAAATTTACCAATGAAAAAAATTTCAGTACACTTCTTGTAACACTAAAATTATTTTTACTTATCATTTAAAAAAAATCATTTTTCAAAATTTCATTTTCAACTTTAATTTCTTAAATACGATTTTTTTAGGGCGAGTTAGTCACACTCTATATTTTTTTATAGAGTTCGGCTGACCTCCCAAACTCTATAATTTTTATGGAGTTTGCCTAACCATGACGAATTTCACTCGAATTTTTTTCAAAACTAACGAAACTCAACTTTTTAAGCCATTATCATCGTCTACAAAGAATACATAGGAGTACATAAAAATACACTGATAACAAACATGACTTTTTCAACATTAATGGCAACCATTATCATCGTCTCAAAAAATACACGGGAATAAAGCATATTTAACCAGGATTTTTTTCATTATAAATTAAAAAAAAACTATTATTTTTTCAATATTCTTGTGTACTCCTATGTACTCTGGAGACAATGATAATAGTTGTCATTGTCTATTGTGAAGTTTAAGAACTTGAGTTAGCCATTTTTTTTTAGAATTTGAGGTGAACTTTGTCGGTGTTAGGCAAACTCTATAAAAATTATAGTGCGGCGAACTTGCTTTGCATAAAAAAACTCGTATTTGGGGAATTAAAGTTGAAAAATGGGGTTTTCGAAAATAATAATTTATTGAGGGGGTAATAGAACCAATCGATTGAATTAACTAAACCCAAATTGTTTTTATGATTTCAATCGATTGGTTAATACGACCAATCGATTGAATAAGAAAAATCCCACATGCCTTGCAAAATTCAATCGATTGTGTATAATTTCAATCGATTGAAGTTTGGAAAGCCTGAATTTTAATCGATTAGTTTGTGCATACAATCGATTGAATTTTTAACAAACACGATTTTTCCAACTCAATACATATGTAATTGGATCGATGATAAAATTATAAACGATTAAGATTGTAAAATATTTATTACGATTAATGGAAGATCTAATTTGTTATTATTTTAGTTTTTGATTCTCAATAAACATGATAGATGAATGATAAAAAATAATTTATAAAATAAAAAATAAATTTTATAATTAAATAATATATAAAGAACTAATTTATAATTAAAATTAAATAAGGACTATTTAATTCGTTATTAAAAAATTTTAAAAATATATTTTGTTATGGAACCATTTAATAATTCAAACATTTTGATACCATTGAATCTTTTGCCAAAGGAGACCACTTACATAAAGACACAAAAAATGTCTTTATTTAAAGACGTTCATAGGTGTCATAGTATGATTGGACATCTCTATTAAACCGGTTAATAAGCTATTTTTTAATAGTTCAGAATAAAATCGGTTTATTAAAGAAAAATAATAAACCTAATTGTCTGTATTATAATTATTAGATTCGGTTTGTTCCGATCAATTTACACAATATAAACTAAGTTATATTTGACTTTTTTATAAAAAGACAAATATATCCTTAATTTTTAATTTTACAAACATTTAAATTCCTAATAATTTAAAAATACAATTAAACCCCTATAAAAAAATAATTCTAACCCTAATTCATTATCCTGTCCAAGCCCAAATTCAAGCCTATCGGTGAAATGGTGAAATAATTTGCAGCCTTCTGAGATTCCCCCAAACTCACTCGATCATGCTCAAACCTGGAAAGAAGGGATGTTCTCGGTAATACAATTCATCAATTCCCAAATTCAAAGTCGCAATCTTTCGAGAATTTTCAGGAACTTAACTTACAGCAGGTAAAGTGGCTACTAATCTTGAAAGGCCCAGGTCTGTGATGACTCATTGCAGTGCTAATAGAGTTATGTTGAGAAGGCATTCCTCAAGCCAAGTTCTTCCTTCTGGAAGTAAGAGACTCTGGTGGAAGATGTTACTCTGGAGCCATAGGAACATACATAGACATATTTCAAGCAAATCAACACAGGTGAATCCTGGTGTGGCTGTAACGCACAATCCATACGGGTACTCTTCCGACACCCTTGAACCGAAGCACAAGCAGTCACCAAGAAACGTGGAATGGTAAGTATTGTATTCCATTCATTACGATTAATCACATGAAACCTTACCAGTTACCGATTATGAACGCGAGTGTGATTCAGAAGAGAGACGAGAGGATGTTTCGGTTGAGTAAGAACAAGGCTTATTCGAAATCTGCAGCTGATACAAGATTTGAGTTCTGATTCTCTCATTTTAAGGCTCTTCAGGTAATTTAATTTAATTTTTATTTTTCCCTTATTCTTCCATTTACGTTTATAAATGCTAATGCAATAGTGTGTGAAGTAGAGTTCTGTTTTTTTTTTTTCACGTTAGCTTAATACGCTTCGTATGTTCGCAATTGTTGATCCGCGGTGATGAACTGATTATGCGTTTGGTGCGCAATTTGCAATGCAAGCCTCAGAATCTTAGATCCTACTATTGTAATTTAGAAACAGCGAAAACTAGTGCTTTATTTGTTGAATTTTATCAAAGATGATGAAATTTATTATGTGAAGAAGTTTAGTATTTTGGAAATGGATGATAATTAATTAAGGTGAACTAAAGTGAAGTTGTTCTGTTGAGCTATAATATAGAATCCTTGAGACTTGAATGTTTTATCAAATGCAAGTAGCGGATCGGGTTGTTGGTTTGATATGAATAACAAGTGTTCATACATATTTTTGTTCACATTATTAATAAAATAATACTAAGCAGTGGGACAAATCATAATATTGAATGACTACAGTGACATGTTAAAAGTAAGCAAAGATGACTTATCTTTAACTTCTAAAGTAGTTGTAATCAAGGGGGAAATGTTTAAATCACCAAAATTATACTCTTTATATCCAAATTTTGCTGCTAAAAAAGTTGTATGTTGATTTTAGAATTGTTTTAAATCGTAATTCAGTGTGCGGGGAAATAAAGGAAATAGATGGTTCTGTTAATAATAACAAATGCTGATTCTCTTGTTTGTAGGTACCCAAGGGATGGGAAGCTCTTTGTTTCTGTTGTTTCGGTAGAAAGTGGTAAAGCTATTGCAAAGTCAAGCAAGGTGCTGGTGCAATATGGGAGTTGTCAGTGGTCAGATTCTTTTTCAGAATTTGTATTGTTTCCAGGAGATAATTCTTCCAAGGAGATTGATGAATGTCTCCTCAAGCTTATTGTTGCCATGGTGCTGATACTATTGCTGTTTGCTTTTCCTATTGTGTATACTCTACTTTGTAGTTAAGATGTTTCTTTATCAGTTAGAAGTTTGTTTGAATTATGATGTGGCTTAACAGGGACCATCAAGGTCTAGTATCCTTGGAGAGGTCACTGTTAATATGGCAAGTTATGTGAGTTCAAATGCTGAATCTCCACTTTCACTCAAGCTGGGTAAGTGGCAACCATGGGACAGTTTTACATGTCAGATATACAAATAAAGTTGTCTTACTTTTATTGAGTGCAGAAACCTGGATGGTTGGCAACCATGGGACAGTTTTACATGTCAGATATACAAATAAAGTTGTCTTACTTTTATTGAGTGCAGAAACCTGGATGGTTGTGTTACTGTGGTTGGTTACGCTGGGATTTAATTGTAGTCAACTTTTGGGGAAAAGTAACATTGGAAATTTGGAATATATTGCTGAGTATTGAATGTATCTTATTAATTCCAATTACTCTTGTTAATCGACAACTTGTTTTCTTTGGGTAATCTCTGTTCATTCAAGCGGTATTCACTGTAATTTTACTCTCTGATATACAATGTTGCATAGGATCATATGGAATTATATTTCTGCCCAAAGTTTTATAACTTGTATTCAATTGAAGTCTTAGCCACTAGATTCTGTGAGAGAGAAATGATAGTTAATTAGTTAGAGATTTGGTTGGAACGGCATGCATCATTCTCTTGTAAACAAATTTTTCAAGATTACATCATTGAGATTATAAACACATAAAAAAGTTAATTACAATTAAAGACTTTGTTAAATTATCCATTGAAGCTGTACTCTCTGATTTTTTACAATGAAGCAAAGCTACAGATTTGTACTTGATTGATTCTCCTATACATATCTCTAAATGTATTTACACAGCATGACTCAAAACCACGACGAAACAAAGCCTCCTTCTAAGCAATGGGTTTGTCAAAAAGCTTAACATCCATGTTCACATTCTAATACTTCTTTCCTCCTATTTGCTATCATAAACCAGGTTCATGAGCCCAAAAAGCATCTGAATCCGGACAAAAAGAGAGAAAAATCTTGGATTTCTCTATTTGCTATGTGCCAATTGACAAAGCGAGCTTGTATCGACTTGAACAGAAAAAGGATGACCAGAAAAAGACAGCATTTATCATCTTCCCTGCAAGATCATATCCAAACTTGAAAACAAGGACCAACATAAAATATACTAGAAGCAAAGCAGAAAGCCCATCTAAAAGCAGTTTCTCAAAGGAATAAATAAATAGAGTTATTAAAATTTTTCTTTTTTCATCACAAAGACACTGCTTTATCTGTGATAACTCAAAACTCCAGGAACAAAAAATTATGAGGGGCATCCAGCAGTTATTGGCAAGTGGTGGGCTACTGGAAAGAAATAGATAGAAGCTACAAACCCAAATTACCTAAAGTGGATGGGACCTTGGAAATTTGGCATCTCAAGTATTGCTCTATGTTAAAATGTCTATAGTGGACAAATGAAGATGGCACCAATTTACTCAGACCATGCTTACATCAGTACTGTCATAAGCTTACATCTTAGGATTATGCTTTATCTATTAGAACATGTTGTTCATTGGAACCTATATAAATTTTGAAATACCATCCTTCTTTTCCAGAACAAAAAATAAAGCATACTCAAAGTTGTTAGCTATTTTCATTTTTTTTAGTAGATAACATTCTGTCGGTGAAGGTTCTTTACTTGTAGAAAACAACAAATTAAATGCACACAAATTGAGGATTCACCCAAAATTCAAGAATTATGAACATAGAAATCCTATAGGTGTTGACAAAACAACAAAATCAATGTGCTAATGAATTGTAAGTTGAACAAGCATCAAAATATAGCCAAAAGTGCCTCATCCAAGAACAGTGTGCCTAACATTTTCGCAATTTAATCTTTATAGTAGATACAACACATAAATAAAATGCAAAACATTACATAGGCATTCAATCAAGCATGTGGTGTGCAATGCTGAAGAAGCCCTTCATGGACATACAAACTGAGACCAAGAGATTCAGGCAAACAACACTTGATTTGATTTTCATTTTTAGCATTCAGCAACAATCGTTACAAATCAGTAACAAGTAATCCCTAATCACACTAAACCTGAAATCAATAAAGCTAAACAAAAATTTCAGTAATGATTTGATTTCTATTTTTAGCAGCAGCAAGAAAATTTCAACAAAAGCTTCAGGAATTAAAAAAAGAGCAACAGCACAAAATCAATTATTTGATTTTCCATTAACCCAGTCACAGTTTCACATTCAAAAATCAACAAGGTCACATTCAAAAGCCAACAACAGGGCATAAAAGGAAGAGAAGAACCGAAGTGAAGGCAGTGCCGCTAAACTTCGACGACGACATGGACGGCGCCCGGCGAGACGACAGCGAGTGGCAACACAGCGGCGAGCTGCTCCAAGTTCGAGAGAATCCAGTGAGGACGGGGACAGGGGGAAGGAGGACGCCGAACTACGAGAGAGGAAGCAGAGGCGCCGACAGCACGGACGGCGGCGGCACCGCGACAGAACAGTTGCAGGGAGAACTTAGGGTTTTGGTAGGGTGAGTTTGGAAGGTGCTATGGGTTCAGACTTCAGGTGATAGTGATATATGATTCACGTATTGGGGAAGGAAATGGGCGGGTGTTACTTGTTAGGGGAAAGGGGTGGGTTTGGAAAGTGGACCAGATTATTTTTCAAATCGGTTTTTTATTGAACCGGTTAGACCGATCGGTCTGGCCGGATTTTAGAATATTAAAATTGGTTTTAATTTGGTTAATTAAAAAATTTTAAAAAAATCGGTTCACTAAAAACGTCCAATAATATAATGCCACGTAGGCATCTTTATAAAAAGTCATTTTTAGTAACTTTATGGGAGCATCCCCCTTTGCCAAAAAGAAGCCTTGCACATAGCTTAAGTTTGGTATGTGTAACAATTCAAATTTTAAACAAGGGATTTCCTAAGCTTTATACGTTAAGATTCACAAAATTCAAGTGACTTGGTTAAATTTAGTTTAACGAGTTAATTTTGAATACGTAGAAAAATAAATAATAAATATTTAGTGATAATAATAATAATATTTTAGTATATTAATATTTTATTAATATATTTTGATGATTTATTCTTATAATTTTCACAGTTCTTTATTTTCAGCCATTTTATGTTTTTTTTTATATATAATCTTGAGAATTATTTCTTTCTTTTTTTTTTGTACATGATGTTTAAAAAAAACGAGAAACAAAAATTGAAGTTTGATAGTTGGTAAGTTTTTTAAGACTTGACTGTTTAATTTTAAAACTCTAAAAAAGATTTTAAACTGATTAAAATTTTCGTTTCTTCTTCTTTACAACCGTACTAATTTTGGTAAAGTCGGAATTTTCTTTTTTGAACTTACAATTCGATTATCTGTATATCGTGGTTTAAACGTTGTTTTGATTAAAAATTTAAAACTAAGAAGACCGTGAGTTAAAGATCATTAAAAGAATTAGTTTCTGTAAACTAATTTTGAAAAGTAAGGTTTGATAAATTAAATATGTAGGATATTTTGTTAATTATTTAATTTTAATTTCTCAGTAAGATTATATTAAAACTAAATGAAATTTTTTGGATTTAAATATAACACTTTATATCTTACGGACTAAAACAAATTTACATTTAAATATAAAAGACCAATTTAATACTTTATCCTAAAATTAAAAAAACAAAAGTAAAAGAAAGGATAAACCATAAACCATAAAATAATATGAACAATCCAAGTTGGATCCAGTATCTTATCTACGTTAACAACTTAGCATATCTTTCAAAGTATATCCGATCATTATTGCTCAAGATTTTAATAAATTTCTCAAAATTTCACGAGAGAAAACAAATCTGATAATTATTACTTTAATTTATTGATATTTTATTTTTAATATTATTCTAAATATAATAATAAATTAAATAAATAACTCAATTGAATAATATAACTTATGATATAAATTATTATATTAAAAACTAATTTAAATAATTTAATATTTATTCTAATTCAATCAAATAATTGATATATTAGATAAATTATTAAAAATATTCGACTATTTATATTAGACTAAATGAAGTAATATTCGAATAATTATAATTTTTTAAATTTTACAATTTTTTTTAACGTTGATAGATTTATTGGTTTAAAGTATGTTATAATATTTTTTTTATTTTAAAATAGATAATAAAAATTTTACTAAGAAGAGATAGGTTATAAATTTTACTTATCTTTGATGCATAAACAACATTGTATATAATTTACTGATAATCCCTATAAAAAGAGAGGTAAGTAAAAAAGACAAACAAAAAAATACACAACAATCTTTATCGATATTATTTAATTTTATCACTCAGTCGTCTAAATTAAAAATGAAATTAAACATATAAGAGATATAATTTAAATATTAAAAAGATCAACATGTGAAGATTTATGATAAATTAACTTGTATGGAATAAAAATGATAAATTTTATGATAAAATTAAAAAAAATGGAAATAAAATCAAAGAAATAGAATAGATAGTAATAACGAATAATAATATTTTATACTTTATAAAAGAATTAAAGTGTAAAAATAGTGCATCATAGGAGAAAAAAAATAGTATTACCAAATGAAAGAGTAATAATTGATAAAAAATGATATTTTCTTCGGACTTATATGAATTTTTATAATGAAAAAGTTATGTAATATTGAAATAGATAAAATAAAAAAGGAAGGAATAAAATTATGTTTTTTTAATAAATTAAAGAAATATTTATGATTATAAAATTTATAGTGGGTATATAACTATTAAAAAATAAATGGCAAGAAAATATTAATTGAAATATTTTTATTTGACATTAAAATAAAAAATATAAACATTGAATAAAAATCTAAAATTTAAAATTAAAATATTTAAGATTAAGGAAGAAAATAAAGAAAAATTTTTGGTAAACAACAACTCAAACATTAACATGACAATAAATTAAATCAAATGACACATATTTGAATTAATTAAATTAAATAATTGATATAATAACTTAAATATAATTGTTTGGCTCAATAAAATAAGTTAAATAAATAAAAAATATCTTATAAATATATTTTGTAAAAGTTATTAATTAAAATACATAAGATAAAAAAATTAATACAAATTAAAATAAAATTAATTAATTTATTCGAGTTAGATTAATATAATTGATTAGTTATAGTTAATGTGATAAAAAATATTAAATAATTTAATATTTATCTCAATTAAATTAAATAAATAATTAATTATAATATTTTTAAAAATTATTAATTAAAATATATTAAACAAAAGATTAATACAAATTAAAACAAAATTAATTAATTTATTTAAGTTAAATCAAATAAATAATATAATTGATTAGTTATAATTAATATAATAAAATAAAATATTAAATAATTTAATATTTATCTAAATCAAATTAATTAAATAATTAATTAATTAATGTATCTAAATGAATCAAATAAATTAAAAAATATCTTTAAAAATATGTCACATCAATTATATTATTAATTAAAAAAATTTGATTTTAATAATATATAATAGATAATAGATTGCAAAATTTTTCAAGGCCTTATATAAAAGGTGGCGGCTGTGTTATTGCCATATTTACTAATCATCATTCTTATTTCACACAAATAAACACATACAATGGATGAAGAAGCCTATTCCTCTTCCTCTTCCTCTTCACCTGTCAACCCTTCTTTCTCAATTGCTTCTTCAAAAAGTGACAAATTCTATGTGAAAGTGTACATGGAAGGCAATCCAATTGGCAGAAAACTCAATCTTTTAGCTCATGATAGCTACCGAGGATTGGTTAAGGCTCTTGAACATATGTTTAAAACTACCATACTCTGTAATCAACTATATTCTTATGCCTCTAATTTTTTTTTAATTAACATTTTTTCCTAATTAAAATTAACAATGGTATAATGTTTTGTTTGTTTTAAATAGTGGCAACTGAGTTAGATGCAGTACAAGCAGAGAGGTGCCATGTGCTAACTTATGAGGATGGAGAACGGGATTTGATTATGGTTAGAAATGTGTCTTGGGAGTAAGTTAACATTATATTATTAATATTAGGGGTTAATAGTAAAATTAGTTTATAAAAAATAAGGTATTCTTTAAATTTATTTTTAAAAGATTTTTTTAATTAATTTAATTTATTAAAAATTAAAATTTAATTATATTTTTCTTCTAGTCACTCTATTAATAATTTTTTTCAAAAATTAATGTTCTAAATTAATTGCAACATCCTTACTATTAGAATGTCACGCTTTCGGCTGCGCCATTCTGATAACGAGAAGTATTACGACGACTTCATATATTTAATAATCAAATAAGAGCCTTTAACTCGAATATACATGTTTTTACAGTCACGATTCCTATTCCTCTTATAGAATATAATAACAAAGGCGAGGAAAAGTCTATATCATATGTATACAAACAAAAACAACATATCTAAAAACTTAACAAAAACTCCACAAGCTTCTTCGTCCGTCCTGAAAAAATAAAACTGTAGGGGGTGAGAACATCGTCTTCGAAAGAGTTCTCAGTAGGGTTTAAGAATTGTCATAAGAAGATACGTATAAAGAGAAGAATTGATTTCAAGACAGTGATTATCGTTTGTCCTATGAATCTTTGAAAAAAAAATGGCTAATCATCCAAAACCTTTTCAAAAACCAATATTTAATTATTCAGAAAATTCAAAAGCTGTTTTTTCTTATAAGAAAATCTTAATCAGTTTCCTAGAATGTATGAATGACCAATCTATTCCAAATATAAGTTCATTAAATCTATGCTGAACCAGCTTGATTTTTCATACTTTTCTAAAACCTCAATCAGAAACCAATCACGGCCCCCAACTCAAGCAACTTAATCAAATCTTCACATTAGAAAAACAACCCTTAGCTTCACCACCACCAACATGAGGGATCTCTCAGTTGCGCACACATAGAAAACAAACAAGAAAAACACAGATAGTTTACAAATACAACAAATAGGGCAAATAGCAGATAAGCATAGTTAAATAAATAGACAAACCAAAACAATGCACACCTAAACAAAACATACAAATGCATATGATGCATGCTTGTCCTATGGCTGATGATATCATCTGTCGATTACATAGTCAGCCCGACATGTCCTGGTAGCTAGCCGTAGACAGTCCCTTTGTGCGCACATCCCCAAGTTCAAAAATAACTATGGGAAAAATCCCAAGCTCATTCATGGAGAGACAAAACCCCAAGCTCAAATTTATACATGGAAAAACTACCCCAAACTAAAATTCATATATATATATATATATATATATATATATATATATATATAAGAGAACTCGAGAAGGTAAAGTGTCTGGTCACATCTTACGTACAGAAGGTCAATAATTTGTCTCAATTTTGCAAGTCACATATACTTTTTAATTATTTACTTATGAATGTCATTATCATCATCAATTCATTCCTTTCTAAACTTCAAAGGAAGCCTCCAAGTTTTATAAAAATTTCGACAGCATCTCTTCTAAAACTCGGATTTTTTATCACCCTTCAAGAGTCCCAACTAAACATTCCTCAAACCCTTTTCAATCATTTCCAAATAGCAAATCATTTTTTATAATCAGACCATATTCAAATATCAAATCTTTTACACATTTATTTTAAACCAAATTCCGGTATCAGGTTCATTATCAAACCAAATTTTAATATTAAATTTCTTCAGTTTCAAACCAATTTTAATATTAAATCTTTTCTAAAATCAACTCATTTTCAATAACAAAACATTTACAAATCTTAAAAAAACCAATTCGACAACCGCCAATTTAACAAAATCAATAACTCAAAATATTCAACCTTCTCAAACAGTCAATAATTCCACCAGACAAACAATTACAATCATCCAGAGCAACTCAATTCAATCCATAAAATTTACGAAATCACAAAAGTATACTTTTTGCATTAATATCGATTTGTAACAACTCTTGAAAGTAAAATAAGTTTAAGAAAAGTGCCTCTACCTCGAATAATCAAAACCCATAAACCAAACGCGTTAAATAAAACCTTTTCTCTTGGCCCGCACTCAGCGGCAATTGCATCCACAGCTCCGTTTACTTCCGCAACAATAGAAACAACTTTTATTTCAACCATGCAATTACTGGAACTCCACCCTAAAACGTTAACATCGCAAAATTCTCAATAATCAATAGCAGAATAATAGCGGTAAGGATATCAAGGCTAGAATAACTTATTGCAGCTAAAGAGAAATGAGGCAAGGAAGCGGCAGTAGCTCCGGGAACTTTTACTGACGGCAGAGTAACTTGCGATAATCAAAACCCAAGAAGACAGAGGCTTCAGCTATAGTTTTTGGCCACCACAGCGGCGTAGCTTCCAACAGCAGTGGCGGCGACAGCGAAGCACAAACGGCAGCGACATTCCTCCTCTCCCCTTAGCTCGCGCGTCTCTCTCTTTCTTCGGCATTAGCGGCGTCAACGGATTTGGCGGTGATGGAGGCACGAACGACAGCGGCGACGGGCTTCCACTCAACGACAGCGGCAGGTTCAACGATGACGCGACTCCAACGGCAGCGATGAACCCAGCTTCGATGGTAGCAGCTCCCTCGCGAGCTCCCTCTCTCTCTCCTCCCCTCATGCTTGATAACGACGCCCCTCTCTCCTACGCGGCTAGACGGCGATGACGATGGTGGCGGCAGGCTCTGCGACGGTCGGCTCCTTCCTCTGTTCGCTCTCCTTCTTCTCCGTTCTCCCCTTACTTCTCTTTTCTTTCCCCGTTTTTCCCTTTTCTTTCTTTCTGAAGGGACGGGGCTAGGTTAGGGGAATGGCGGTGAGACGGTGGCTAGGTTAGGTTAGAATTTAATTTGGGAATATTTGAGTTAATTAGGATTTAGTAAATTTTAATCAAATTAGGGTATATTATTGATTTGAAATATAATTAATTCTCTAAAATTACTTAAAATTTACTAATTGGCTTTCAATTAAGTACTTTACTTTAAAATATAAGATAATATAATTAAATTTTTTCATTCATAAAACTTAAAGCATAAAACCTCAATTATTTAAATCAAATCATATAAAATTTTTATTATTTTATAACTACTAAATTTTATAATTAAATATAAAAAATAATTTGATAATTATAAAATTGGATAAAAATTCTAATTTAAATAGTCAAAACCTTATTATTTTTAAATTTTTAAAACTTTAAATTATAAATAGAAAAATATTCAATAATTTGTAAACTCAGATAAAATCTTAATTTATTTTAAAATCAATTTATCAAAATTTACTTTAATTATCTTTAATAAAATAATTTCTGAGATTAAATTTTTTAATGAATAAATAAATTAAAATTAACTCATAATAAGATTTTATAAAAATTCTCTAAGTCTTACATTAATCGACAACATATATAATACCTGACATGTCTAATTGAACACCAATCAAATATGTTTATAAAAATTTATATTAATTTAGTCATTTTTCTCAATTATATTTACTTTTTCTCATATATAATACTTGACATGTCTAACTTAACTATTAACCCATTATATTAACTTTCTCTCAATTAATTTTTATTTACCTATTTTGAGAATAATAGGAGATAGGTAAGAGTGTTTTAAGGTATTACATAAACAACTAAATTAGGTATACAACAAATAATTAGTTACCAAATCAGTTATTTATACCCTAATATATATATATATATATATATATATATATATATATATATATATATATATATATATATATATATATATATATATAACATTTGTTACATAAAATAAGTAAAAATGTGTTGTTCTTTTAAGTTCATTTAATAGATAAAAAAAATTAAAATACTTATATTTTTAGTAAAATATTTTATATTGAGTATTTTTATTAAGCAAACTTTTAAAATAGAAAAATTATATTCCCACTTTTATTTTTTAAAATATCACTCCACACATGATCATTTTGTATTGTAAATTTATCTAAATTATTTAAAAAAAATAGCACTAGCAAAATAAGAGTGATAATTTCTATTTTCTAAAAGATATTTTGTACACTTAAGCAGATACACATTTATTTATTATTGTATGAAATGTAAATTTCACATAAAAATAAATCTTACACCTTTTTTAAGATAGAGAAATGTGTAAGTTTGATGTATGATAAAATCTTATTCTATATTTTTCAAAAATATTTAATTCGTATTTTAAAAAGATTCACTATCACTAATATTATAAATTGAAATGAGTAGTTGTTAATAAGTTAACGGAAAAATTAGAACCAAAATTTAGAGAATCAAAAGAAGGCAAAATATTTTTTTTTTTATTCTAAACGGGGCCTATGGCCCAAAACAAAAGAAATTAAACAACAATCTTTCTGGAAAACTTCATCCCTTTTTCATTTGCACAAACAAACGGTACCACAATGGCTGGAATTTCTTCAAACCACCTAATCCCCTTCTTTATATCTTGTCCATGCTTAGCCAGAACGTCAGCACATTGGTTAGCCTCTCTAAAAACATGCCGAATCACCACCCTGTGCGGTCTAGTCATAAGCTCTTTTATGGAACGCACCAACGAATCTCCCACGTGCTTCTCCACCACGACACTTTGGAGAAGGTGAACAGCGCAGCTAGAATCAGACTCCACCACAAGGTAGGGGATGCTCATATCCACCGCTAATTTTATACCCACAAAAAAACCCCAAAGTTCTGCAATTGTGATTGTACACTTCCCGATGTTCATGCTAAATCCGGCGAAAAACCTTCCTTTGGAGTTACGGATGATGCCGCCACTTGTAATACCCTAACTACCAAAGCTCACGCTTCCGGCTGCGTAACTTTGATAGCTCGGACATTACGACGACACTTATACTATTTAATACTAAAATATGAGCCTGTTTAAAACTTTAAACCGCAATACCGCTCCCAAAGATACTTTCGTTCGATAACGTACATCCATAAATACCATACAACTTACAAAAACTCATAAAGAGTACATCCATATATATACATACATATATATAAATAATATTACAAACATAATCCAATACAATTCCTATCCCTCTTACAGATTATATCAAGATAAAGGCGAGGGTACAATAAACCATAACTAAAACAATATAGAGCATCACAACAACAATTAAATAAGCTCTTCGTAACTTCTGCGCCCATATCCTGAAAGGGGAAAAATGTAGGGGGGGTGAGAACATCATCCTCGAAAGGGTTCTCAGTAGAGGGTTTTTGGGAATTACTGTAATAGGATACATAAAGATAATTGCACCAGTGATTCATAACCGTCTTATGCCTCTTTTCAAAAACAACGGTTTACAATGAAAGTAAAGTCGAAAATCTTTTCGGAAAGAAGAACCGTTCAATTCTCAAAAACTCAAAAGCCTTTCACAGCGGTTTATCTAAGCGAAACCAAAATAGCCTTTCATATTTTATTCCAAACCAGAAACACAAAACCGAAATCAACCATCAGTTCATCTTATCCCAACCACGGCCCTAGGCCCAAACAATCCAACCAGCAACCAATCACCACAATCCAACAGAGTCCCAGATGCAAACACAGATAGGAAGTTCAAGCACAAACAAACAGTTATTACAAGTAAAACAATTAGCAATTAATCACATAGGCAAACCAAGTATAATATGCACACCCAACCAATGTCACACAAATGCATATGATGCATGCCTGTCCCTAGTGGCTGATGATATCATCTGTCGGTTATAAAGCCAACCCGACAAGTCCTGGTAGCTAACCATTGGACTGTCCCTCTGTCGTGCATCCCCAACTCGAGTTATACTCATCATAAACTTGATCATAATCATGATCCATATCCATCACCCTCACTGGTGAATATTTATCCATCACCATCACTGGTGAATATTTATGGGGGCGAGCTCATCCGGGCCTTTCACAGTGCCCGGCCACACTTACGACATAGGGTCAACAGAGTATCAAGTCTCGACCTGGAGCACGTGGTGGCTAGCCACTGCTACTACCCAGGGAAACTCGTATCTCAGATAGTGGAAGTGCAACATTCACATTTATCAATGATTCAGCATAAACATGCATTCAATCTCATCCATGGATCAACATCCATCTCAGCCATCCGGCTCACGGTTCAGTCCAGAACCAGCCAATATTCATATCATACACAGCCATTCCGGCTCACGGTTCAATCCAAAACCAACCAATATGTATAATCATACACAGCCATTCCGGCTCACAACAAAACAGCACTTCCACCATTCAACATCATTAAATTCATAAAGTCGGCATTTAAGCCATAAATCATTTCCTCAATTCATTTCACTTTGAAATCGAGTTTCAACTCTTTTCAGCCTTGGCTTTAAAGATCTCATTTCTCAAATCATTTTAGGCTCATAAGCCACTTTTACTCAAGGTAAATTCCCCTTTGAAAACAATGCCACTCTCGGCATCCTCTTTCCAAACTTCCATAACCATGGCAAGTTAAAGATTCTTTTTGGAAACACTCAAAATCATCCATTCAACAATGGGATTTTATAACAAAGTTTCTCGGCAGAGTCCCAAATCTTTAGGGGAGAATAACATATCTCATTTCGCCAAAATCATTTAAAATCATTAAAACATTGGCTTTCTGATTTGAGTAAGAAAATAGGATCTAAGCCAAACCGAGTCACGTAACCTTTACTTCTTTCAAAACCATTTCCTTTACTTAAACAGAACCGGCTTCAATTCCATAATTAAATCTGAAGCGTTTCAAACTGATAAGAGAATCATTTTTGTTGTGTTAAACTAGAGTTCAAAAGATACTTTGAACCTTATTTAAAACGTCAAAATAATGAGGCTCATCAATCGAAATCCAATTCCTTTTAAAATCACGAAAACTCTCCCAAGGGACAATCTTTGTGTTTAATAGAGAAAAACATAAACCCGTTTTACCTTTTAAAATAGCCTCAAAGCAAAATTCTCTTTCGAATGACTTGTACCCAAAGACATACTGTTCTTCTTGGGAAATAAGGAGAAATCATGATTCTCTTTTCAATAATTCTTTCAAAGCATAACTTCATTGCTTTCTTAATTGTTCTAAGTAAAGGTAATAAAAGAAGCCATAATTTCACAATCCTCGAAATAGATAGGAAAGGCATTAAACTCAAAATTCCCCAATTAACATTTCAAATAAGGACTCGGATTCTATAAAAATTTCGGCAGCACCTCCCCTAAAACTTGGACTTTTGCCACCCGGTTCGGGTCCCAACTAAACCGTTTCTCATTCCTTTTCAACAGCTCAAAACCATAAATCAATTCAAAAGCAAGCTAAATCCAACAGTCGCCTCAGTGGCATATCTCAAGGAAGCCATTTCAAAAATCAACTCAATATCAACCGATTTAACTCATTTCCAAAGCTTTAAAGAATCGGTTCAGCAATAAATCATTTATCAAAACCAAATCAATTAAAGCAACACAGGCTGAATTTCAAGAGTATTCTATCTTCCACATCATCAAAATAATTGACTCAATTTAAACCAATCCTCAACGGATTAAACTCATTTCAAATCTTTAAAGAATCAACTTCAAACATTACATTTCACAAGCCACACAACAATTCGGCCAAACCAACATCCATAGTCATTCGAGTCAATCAAATAATACATAAGGCAGATACAATCACCAAATACACAATATCTCACATCAGTACCCATATGTAATAATTCCAATAATAAACTATAGTTTTTGGAAAGCGCCCCTACCTCAAAACGCAATTCCATAATCCAAACATCTCACAGAGTCCTTTCCGCCTCATCCCGAACTGACGGCAACCAAAACCTCAGCCCCAGTCACGTTCGCAATAACCATAGCAACACTAATCGCAACATACAATAATCAGGACTCTACCCCACGTTATCAAAACTCGTATTCATTAACCGAACACAACAGAATACTCATGCGAGATCATTCGAAACATAATTTCTTACCGAAACAACACAATGAGGCAACTGCGATTTTGAACCGGCCCGGCAACAGCTTCGGCAGCGGCCAGAAGCTCCGGCGGATCAACTGAAAAAAACCGTACAGCATCAAAACCATCTCGAAAACTAAAAAGACAGAAACCTCGAATGAACCCTTACCGGCAATTTTTCCGGCGACGGCAGAAGTAGCCAGAAGCTACGGCAGTGGTTCCGGGAGTCGCAGAACCACTCCTGGCGACCAGAACCCTTTTCTGATGGCGGCGGTTCCGACCGAGGCGGCGCCGGCGATGTGAACGGCAGCTGGTTACGGTGGTTGGACCTCCAGCTCGGCCTCAGCTCTCTCTGTCTCCCCTGCTCGGTGTGACTGGACGACCTTCCTCCCAACGGCACGGAGGCGGCAAACCCTAGCAGTGGCGGCGGTCTTCCCCGGACGACAGTGGCAGTGCGACAGACCGGAGCAACGCGGCGGCAGCGAGCTTCCATCGCGGCAAGGGACGGCGCCGTTCTCCTTCTCCATTTTCGCGCAGTCCCCTTCCTCAAGCTCGCCTCGATTTCTCTCTCTCTGCTCTACCATAAATGACGGCGACTGTCTCGGTGGCAAAGGTGATGGCGGCACGGTGAGGACGACGGCGTTAGCACACGGCGGCGCAACGGGTCGTGCTCCTCACGTCACTGGCCCGCGCTCTCCTCCCTCAATGTCGCGCAGTTTCTCTCCTCTGGGCTCTTTCGACAGCGACGACTCCTCGGCGACGGCGCGGCTAGGAGTGATGGTGTGACGAACAGAGGCGGCGGCGAGCTAGTCGGTGGCAAGTCCTCCTCCCTCTCTTCCTCTTCTCCCGCCGCAGCCCCCTGCCTCTCATTCCATAGATCCCTTTCTCTCTGTTTCTTTCTTTCTTTCAAGCAGCTTGCAGCTGCTGCTGCTGCATTAGGTACTCTAGGGTGTACCGGGTCAGGGGAACCGGGTAGGGTTTTTAGGGTTTCATTTCTTTTTCAAAATAATTAGGGTTAGGGGCATATTGGTAATTTCACATAAAATTGGGAATAATATAGTAATTGAAACCCAAATTAAACCCAACACTATTTGTACATAGAAAATACTATTTGCTCATTAATTTCACAAATTATTTTCAATAAAATGCCCAAATCTAAAAATTAGAAATAATATACTTAATTTCTTCATTTTTTCAAAATAGCAGTAATAATATTTAAAATATTATTTATCTAATCCAAATCATATAAAATCCTTATTATTTCATAACTATCAACTTTATAATTTAAATATAGAAAATAACCCAATAATTATAAAATTGGATAATAATCATAACTTATCTCAAATCCAATAAATCAAAACTTGCCTTAATTATCTTTAATAAAATAATCTCTGAAATTAAGGCTATAAATAACTGTAGGATTTGAGACTTGATCATAATAAGACTTTTCAAAGATTCTGGGTCTTACATTCTACCCACCTTATAAAAATTTTCGCCCTCGAAAATTGATACAAAACGAAAGAAATTCCATAACAGTTCACCTTTGAACACATTTAAGGAAGAAGCAAAAATATCTGAAAATATAATCATATATACGATTTTCAAATACTTTGATTGTCATAAGCATAAGGATGTAAAGATAGGAGTGTGATTGCAAAGTAAACGTTACAAGACAGGCTCAATGTAAAAGGTGACATAGTTCAACATGTGGTAGAAAAGAAAGGCATCGAAGGCTATCAAACAGGCTGGGGTTAAAACGACGTGCTTAACATCCGCACGCTAATCTCATGTCAACCTCCAAGCGTCAACCTTCCAACTCCACCAAGCATTTTACAACCTCATAACCGATCACAAGCCTGACAACCGCAAGCCCGTTCGCAAGGAACAAATCATCCACAACTCATAACGCTGCACACCTACCGTTTCATCTTCCGTATATACATATCACGTTTTAAAGAACTAACACATCACGTCACTACGTCTACAAGTCCCACGTGATATCAAACAATTCTCGAGTCTACTCAAAAGGATACAAGATCTTAGAAAGGAGAGACAATTGTCAAAGACAATACTCATAGATTTGAAAGAATATATCCAATTCCAGATAAACAAGGATGTTCAAGCAATGAAGTTTGCTAGACACAATTCAATTGACAACTTCAAAGATAACCCTTAGATCAAAGAAGTTCAATAGGATCAATAAGAAGAAAACCAGCGCATCAGTTTGAAACAAACTCAAGTTGAGTCGAGGAAGCATGAGGTTTACAGAAAAGGATATCTCAGACCCAAGACAAAGCTCACAGAACTCAAGAGCATAATTAAAATACTTCCGAATACATTGTCCTTAAAAGAATCGAAAGCGTGTAAAAATATCACTTCGTAGTCTGAAAGAGAAGTTAAACAACATTCTTCAAGAGAGTAACAAAAGCATAATCGTGACTTTGCTTTAATGCAAGTTCATGTTGAAGTAGATTTTGTAGAGTTCTAAAAACAAGGTGCACACGGGTTTGGCTAAAGGCTAAAATATTTCTTCAAATATTTTAGAAAGATAATTAGATGCACAACTTAACCAAAAGCAGTTCATAAAACTCGGGAGAGAAATCAAAGGCTTGTTCAAAAATTCTCAAGGTTCATATTCAAACAAGCGTGTATAACATCCGTAGCAAGGATGAAAGAGAAAATTAAACTCCTTTTAGAAAAGAAACTCCAAGGTAAAAATTTGCACACAATCTGGTAAGGAAGTAAGTGGTGTGTTACAAACAAACCGGTTTCCACTAAATAAGGAAGCTTTCCAAAACTTCATTTAAAATGGCGCATGCCAACTTTAAATTAATTTCGTCAAAATTGGACAATGGTTTTAATCTCAATCAAACAACAGAAAGTAAATTCCGTTTAATATTTCGTCAAGGAGAATTCAAAACTTCTTTAAAAGGTTCAAAACAAGACTCCAAAAGTGTTCTTGAAATCACCATCTCAGAAGAACATTCAAGAAGTTTAAGATGTACTAAAAGGAGTCAAGCCTTGCAAGAAAGGATCTTAAACCAAAGTAGTCCAAACAAGATTCACTAGGCATGAGTCATCAAACAAGCTTTCAATTGATCCAAAAGAATACAAAAGTCATAGGAAAAGACAACTCAATCATTTGTAATTTCTCAATGATAAATTTTTGACTAAATTCTTGTAGAGATAATGAGAGAATAAACGATGTACTAATTTGAAACGAATCAAACTTACTCATATACGAATGAGATTCACAAAAAGGAAAAACCAAGATCAATGGCAATATCCACAAGATGCAGAAGATCAGTTAAAAACAAGGTCAAACATGACATTCATGGAGATGGAAGATTTTATAGAGAATTTAGTCCGTTCATAGGAAGAAAGCTATGAGTTCAAAATTTTCAAAAGAACAACAATGGCATAACTCATGTAGTATGCTAAATCAAACTCAAATAAAAATAAATTAAGTAAAGTTTATCAAACAAAACTCAACCGGGACAAAAGCGAGAAATCCCCTTTCTTTCCAGAATTTCGGAAAATATCCAAATACACAATTAAATAAAGATGTCCATTAGAACTATAGTAAAATTACTAGAAAGTCAAATTTACTTTTAAGTTAAGTGCAATTCCGCAAACCAGTAAAAGTACAGTCGAGGTATTAGGAGTAAATAGTTGTTAAACTGTATAAGTAGTCTCAAAGTTTCACATATAGATAAGTGTATATCTAGTCAACAGCAATTTTTATAAAAATCTCAAAATTAGCTGTAATCACTGTCAAATAAGGGGAAAACTGAATCAACAAGTTCTCTAAGAATGAACTCGGAATCCGGAGTTAAAATGCACAACACAATAGGACAAGTTCAAGGCTATATCAAAGAATACTTGAATCAAGAAGAACTCAAACAGAGGAAGATAGATGCAACAAGGATCTTAAACCAGCATATGCACTTAAGGTCAAACAAGAATACATATGGATAGAGGAATAGAGTTGAAAAATCAAACAAATTTTCAAAAGGGACTAGCAAACAAGAACTTCAAGTTAAGATATAAAAGAACAGGTCGACTCGAACAGAATTCAAGACACATAACTGAATAGCCTCGAGAAAAAGTTTCTATCGTTCCCAACACCCGCGATTCGCTTTACTCAAAACTCGTATATCGCCTATGATAACCCATTAGTGCTTTCATATACATAATTCACTAATATTAAGCCGGCCAAACTTAATCTCAGGAATTATGCAATGCAAGACTAACAGCGTTAAATCAATAGACCGTCATGTGCATAAAGCTCTAATCCTCGTCATTCAACAAGACCTAGTACATGACAAACTCTCAGAGTATGCAATTGAAGCATAGTCAGTCCATTCCTCAGGCTCTACAGGAAGAACTGCTCTGATACCATAATGTAATACCCTAACTACCAAAGCTCACGCTTCCGGCTGCGTAACTCTGATAGCTCGGACATTACGACGACACTTATACTATTTAATACTAAAATATGAGCCTGTTTAAAACTTTAAACCGCAATACCGCTCCCAAAGATACTTTCGTTCGATAACGTACATCCATAAATACCATACAACTTACAAAAACTCATAAAGAGTACATCCATATATATACATACATATATATAAATAATATTACAAACATAATCCAATACAATTCCTATCCCTCTTACAGATTATATCAAGATAAAGGTGAGGGTACAATAAACCATAACTAAAACAATATAGAGCATCACAACAACAATTAAATAAGCTCTTCGTAACTTCTGCGCCCATATCCTGAAAGGGGAAAAATGTAGGGGGGGTGAGAACATCATCCTCGAAAGGGTTCTCAGTAGAGGGTTTTTGGGAATTACTGTAATAGGATACATAAAGATAATTGCACCAGTGATTCATAACCGTCTTATGCCTCTTTTCAAAAACAACGGTTTACAATGAAAGTAAAGTCGAAAATCTTTTCGGAAAGAAGAACCGTTCAATTCTCAAAAACTCAAAAGCCTTTCACAGCGGTTTATCTAAGCGAAACCAAAATAGCCTTTCATATTTTATTCCAAACCAGAAACACAAAACCGAAATCAACCATCAGTTCATCTTATCCCAACCACGGCCCTAGGCCCAAACAATCCAACCAGCAACCAATCACCACAATCCAACAGAGTCCCAGATGCAAACACAGATAGGAAGTTCAAGCACAAACAAACAGTTATTACAAGTAAAACAATTAGCAATTAATCACATAGGCAAACCAAGTATAATATGCACACCCAACCAATGTCACACAAATGCATATGATGCATGCCTGTCCCTAGTGGCTGATGATATCATCTGTCGGTTATAAAGCCAACCCGACAAGTCCTGGTAGCTAACCATTGGACTGTCCCTCTGTCGTGCATCCCCAACTCGAGTTATACTCATCATAAACTTGATCATAATCATGATCCATATCCATCACCCTCACTGGTGAATATTTATCCATCACCATCACTGGTGAATATTTATGGGGGCGAGCTCATCCGGGCCTTTCACAGTGCCCGGCCACACTTACGACATAGGGTCAACAGAGTATCAAGTCTCGACCTGGAGCACGTGGTGGCTAGCCACTGCTACTACCCAGGGAAACTCGTATCTCAGATAGTGGAAGTGCAACATTCACATTTATCAATGATTCAGCATAAACATGCATTCAATCTCATCCATGGATCAACATCCATCTCAGCCATCCGGCTCACGGTTCAGTCCAGAACCAGCCAATATTCATATCATACACAGCCATTCCGGCTCACGGTTCAATCCAAAACCAACCAATATGTATAATCATACACAGCCATTCCGGCTCACAACAAAACAACACTTCCACCATTCAACATCATTAAATTCATAAAGTCGGCATTTAAGCCATAAATCATTTCCTCAATTCATTTCACTTTGAAATCGAGTTTCAACTCTTTTCAGCCTTGGCTTTAAAGATCTCATTTCTCAAATCATTTTAGGCTCATAAGCCACTTTTACTCAAGGTAAATTCCCCTTTGAAAACAATGCCACTCTCGGCATCCTCTTTCCAAACTTCCATAACCATGGCAAGTTAAAGATTCTTTTTGGAAACACTCAAAATCATCCATTCAACAATGGGATTTTATAACAAAGTTTCTCGGCAGAGTCCCAAATCTTTAGGGGAGAATAACATATCTCATTTCGCCAAAATCATTTAAAATCATTAAAACATTGGCTTTCTGATTTGAGTAAGAAAATAGGATCTAAGCCAAACCGAGTCACGTAACCTTTACTTCTTTCAAAACCATTTCCTTTACTTAAACAGAACCGGCTTCAATTCCATAATTAAATCTGAAGCGTTTCAAACTGATAAGAGAATCATTTTTGTTGTGTTAAACTAGAGTTCAAAAGATACTTTGAACCTTATTTAAAACGTCAAAATAATGAGGCTCATCAATCGAAATCCAATTCCTTTTAAAATCATGAAAACTCTCCCAAGGGACAATCTTTGTGTTTAATAGAGAAAAACATAAACCCGTTTTACCTTTTAAAATAGCCTCAAAGCAAAATTCTCTTTCGAATGACTTGTACCCAAAGACATACTGTTCTTCTTGGGAAATAAGGAGAAATCATGATTCTCTTTTCAATAATTCTTTCAAAGCATAACTTCATTGCTTTCTTAATTGTTCTAAGTAAAGGTAATAAAAGAAGCCATAATTTCACAATCCTCGAAATAGATAGGAAAGGCATTAAACTCAAAATTCCCCAATTAACATTTCAAATAAGGACTCGGATTCTATAAAAATTTCGGCAGCACCTCCCCTAAAACTTGGACTTTTGCCACCCGGTTCGGGTCCCAACTAAACCGTTTCTCATTCCTTTTCAACAGCTCAAAACCATAAATCAATTCAAAAGCAAGCTAAATCCAACAGTCGCCTCAGTGGCATATCTCAAGGAAGCCATTTCAAAAATCAACTCAATATCAACCGATTTAACTCATTTCCAAAGCTTTAAAGAATCGGTTCAGCAATAAATCATTTATCAAAACCAAATCAATTAAAGCAACACAGGCTGAATTTCAAGAGTATTCTATCTTCCACATCATCAAAATAATTGACTCAATTCAAACCAATCCTCAACGGATTAAACTCATTTCAAATCTTTAAAGAATCAACTTCAAACATTACATTTCACAAGCCACACAACAATTCGGCCAAACCAACATCCATAGTCATTCGAGTCAATCAAATAATACATAAGGCAGATACAATCACCAAATACACAATATCTCACATCAGTACCCATATGTAATAATTCCAATAATAAACTATAGTTTTTGGAAAGCGCCCCTACCTCAAAACGCAATTCCATAATCCAAACATCTCACAGAGTCCTTTCCGCCTCATCCCGAACTGACGGCAACCAAAACCTCAGCCCCAGTCACGTTCGCAATAACCATAGCAACACTAATCGCAACATACAATAATCAGGACTCTACCCCACGTTATCAAAACTCGTATTCATTAACCGAACACAACAGAATACTCATGCGAGATCATTCGAAACATAATTTCTTACCGAAACAACACAATGAGGCAACTGCGATTTTGAACCGGCCCGGCAACAGCTTCGGCAGCGGCCAGAAGCTCCGGCGGATCAACTGAAAAAAAACGTACAGCATCAAAACCATCTCGAAAACTAAAAAGACAGAAACCTCGAATGAACCCTTACCGGCAATTTTTTCGGCGACGGCAGAAGTAGCCAGAAGCTACGGCAGTGGTTCCGGGAGTCGCAGAACCACTCCTGGCGACCAGAACCCTTTTCTGATGGCGGCGGTTTCGACCGAGGCGGCGCCGGCGACGTGAACGGCAGCTGGTTACGGTGGTTGGACCTCCAGCTCGGCCTCAGCTCTCTCTGTCTCCCCTGCTCGGTGTGACTGGACGACCTTCCTCCCAACGGCACGGAGGCGGCAAACCCTAGCAGTGGCGGCGGTCTTCCCCGGACGACAGTGGCAGTGCGACAGACCGGAGCAACGCGGCGGCAGCGAGCTTCGATCGCGGCAAGGGACGGCGCCGTTCTCCTTCTCCATTTTCGCGCAGTCCCCTTCCTCAAGCTCGCCTCGATTTCTCTCTCTCTGCTCTACCATAAATGACGGCGACTGTCTCGGTGGCAAAGGTGATGGCGGCACGGTGAGGACGACGGCGTTAGCACACGGCGGCGCAACGGGTCGTGCTCCTCACGTCACTGGCCCGCGCTCTCCTCCCTCAATGTCGCGCAGTTTCTCTCCTCTGGGCTCTTTCGACAGCGACGACTCCTCGGCGACGGCGCGGCTAGGAGTGATGGTGTGACGAACAGAGGCGGCGGCGAGCTAGTCGGCGGCAAGTCCTCCTCCCTCTCTTCCTCTTCTCCCGCCGCAGCCCCCTGCCTCTCATTCCATAGATCCCTTTCTCTCTGTTTCTTTCTTTCTTTCAAGCAGCTTGCAGCTGCTGCTGCTGCATTAGGTACTCTAGGGTGTACCGGGTCAGGGGAACCGGGTAGGGTTTTTAGGGTTTCATTTCTTTTTCAAAATAATTAGGGTTAGGGGCATATTGGTAATTTCACATAAAATTGGGAATAATATAGTAATTGAAACCCAAATTAAACCCAACACTATTTGTACATAGAAAATACTATTTGCTCATTAATTTCACAAATTATTTTCAATAAAATGCCCAAATCTAAAAATTAGAAATAATATACTTAATTTCTTCATTTTTTCAAAATAGCAGTAATAATATTTAAAATATTATTTATCTAATCTAAATCATATAAAATCCTTATTATTTCATAACTATCAACTTTATAATTTAAATATAGAAAATAACCCAATAATTATAAAATTGGATAATAATCATAACTTATCTCAAATCCAATAAATCAAAACTTGCCTTAATTATCTTTAATAAAATAATCTCTGAAATTAAGGCTATAAATAACTGTAGGATTTGAGACTTGATCATAATAAGACTTTTCAAAGATTCTGGGTCTTACACCACTAGCTCCTCTGCTACCCGGTTGAAAGACAGAGCCATCAACATTTAACTTGGCCTAGCCCTCTTCAGGTGGTTCCCACCCAATCTCCACAGTCCTGGTAAGTCTGAGAATTTTGCTACTCTGTTCAGTAATGTTGAGAATGTAGTTGTAGTTTGCTGCTAAAGCTGTAACTATATGTTGAATTGGGGCTTGTTGACTATTTTAATTATTGCAAAACAAGCTCATTCCTGCATCTCCAAGTTGTGTTGCAGGTAGTAATAAAGATGATGGTCCATGGTATACCATTGTGGGAAGGAGTAAACTTTAAAAGATTGCTCTCTAGCCATTCTTTGTGGGAATGATTGAAGAAGTCAGGCTTTAAGTTACTATTGACAATGCTATTCCAGACGGTACGGGTGAAAGAAAAGTCACACAACACATGGAGCAGAGTCTCATCATCATTTCAGCATCTTGGGCAACTTCCATCATCGGTAAGGCCTCTCTTCTTTCTCTTGAAATTTATCATCAGAGCATCATGAGTAATCAGCCAACTAAAAGACTTGAGTCTTTGTGGGAGTTTTGCTTTCCAAATATGTTTATAGAGTATATTGTCTTCTCCCCTATCACTATAGAACGTTTTATATACTGATTTGACAAAAAAATTACCGTTCGAATTAGCTAGCCAGCTGATGAAATCATCTCCAACATAGGAGTTGGGTGCTTTAATAGTATGAATAATATCTGTGACGTCCTCAGGTAGAACCATATTTAGCGCTTCCCAGTCCCACTCGCCATCTTCCGTTACATAATCTGCTACTTTCTCATTTAACTTGTTTTTATCTAACTCAACCAGAGATACTTCCGACAGCTCTATAAAACCTGGAACCCATTGTTCTTTCCAAAAAGAAGCCATAACTCCATTTTCCAGCCTCCAAAGAAGGCTACTTTTAAATTTTTCCCAAACTTTAGTAATCCCGAGCCATGAATTAGAATTACTTGATCTGCGTTTAATATTAGGCATGATACCTTCGTCACAACCATACTTTGCCCACATAACCTTGACCAAGAGCGCTTCTCTATTGTGAATGAGGCCCCAAGCAAGCTTCATTAGAAAAAGAGAATTGGATTATTGTGCCTTTCGGATGCCTAACCCCCCTTTTCTTTCGGTTTACACATGCTGTCCCAACTAAGAAGATGTATTTTCTTTTCCTCATCACTACTTTCCCATAAGAAATTTTTGCAAATTTTTTCTATCTTGTTGCACACTACTACTGGAATCTTCATGGTTTGCATGTAGTAGTTAGGAATAGTTGATAGCACTGATTGTACAAGTGTGCACCTTCCGGCTAAGGAGAGAGTCTTTCTATTCTAGCTAGATAACTTGCTTTGCATCTTGTCAATAACAAATTGAAAGTGTTATTGATTGCATCTTTCATAAATAAGAGGGACTCTCAAGTATTTTTCCAAGTTAGCTATGAGGTTGATTCCTAGGTCCTGGCTCAACATTTGTCTCATGGTATGATTAACATTGTTGGAGAAGTACACACAAGATTTGCCAGGGTTGATTTTCTGTCTCGAACACTTGCAGAAATGATTTAAAGCCTCCTTGATAATCTGAATTTATTTCCTATCCGCTTTTGCAAATAGGACTAGGTCATCTTCAAAACAGAGAGGAGAGATTTTAGGTCCCCTTCTTGATAGAGTTATAGGTTCTCATTTCTTCTCATGAACTAACTTATTTATCAAATGGGATAAGCATTCAATACACAAAACAAAGAGTTATGGAAAAAGAAGATCTCCCTGTCTGATTCCTCTATTTGGGATGAAGCTTTCTGATGGAGAGCCATTCCAAATAAGGTTCATGGATGCCGTTGATACACAAAAGCTAATAACACTTCGAATTTGATCTGGGATCCCTGCGTCTTTGAGGGAGTCCAACACAAAGAGCCAATTCAGTCTGTCATAGGCATTTTCAAGGTCTATTTTAATTTTTATCAAACCTTTTCCATGTTTTTTATTCCCCATTGTGTGAACTACCTCTTGTGCTACTAAGATATTATCTGCACTAATCCTGTCAAACACAAAACTTGACTGAGTATTAGAAATAAGAGAAGACATATATTTTTTTAATCTAGATGCAATGAGTTTAGTCACTATTTTATAGCAAACATTACAGAGACTAATAGGTCTAAAATGCTCAAAATTTTCCAGTGAGAAAATTTTGGGAATAATAGCTATCAGAGTCTTATTCACTTCTATTATGTTGTGAGGCTCATTGAAAACTTCTTTCACCTAAGTCATAAGGGAATTTACCATCACATCCTAGGCTCGTTGATAGAATTTGGCTGGGAGGCCATTGCTTCCCGGAGCCTTACAGCTTCCCATAGAAAAAACCGCTTCCTTAATCTCTTCGCTAGATACCTCCTTAGCCATATCTTGATACTCTATATCCTGTAACTTAGGAAACTGATTAGAAACAACAAAGTCATTATAACCAGATTCTGAACAATATAGATTCTTAAAGAAATTAACACCCCAAATTTTAAGAGTGTCCACATTGTCCACCCATTCGCCTTCCTCACTCTTTAAGGCTGCGATTTTGTTTCTCCTACGTCTTACATTTGCCTTTGAGTGAAAATATTTTGAATTTTTATCACCAAAATTAATGGTATCACATCTAGACATCTGTTGCCAATAAGTCTCTTCATGAATTGCTATTGTCTCATATTCTTTCCACAAATCTTTTTGGAGTTTATCCAATAAGAAATTATTGTTGAAGGAGTTCTTTTTGTTGATCCCTTCAAGCCTTAGGAGAATGCGTTATTTTTTCTTGAAAATATGCCCAAAGACTTCTTTATTTCAAGTCTTAGATGTGTTGACAAAGTTGCTAATATTCTGTAATAAACTATTTTGTTCCAGTCAGCTACTTTTAACCATGTTATTATAATCTTCATGCAAGACCTAAGGAGCAAGGAATTTAAAAGACTTAGCTCCTTCTTCCCTTTGAGCTAATTGAAAATCCAGTAAAACGGGGAAATGATCAGACTTTAGTTTGGGTAAATGTTTGACACCAACATCTGAAAAAAATCAGAAAAGTTAAAATTACAAATAAAACGATCTAGTCTTCTCTTTGTAATCCCCCTTTGCCAAGTAAAAGGAGGTCTAGAGAATCCTAAATTCTTAAGCTCGCAATTAAGTAAAACATCATTAAAAATACTAGTGTCAAGAGAAAGATTAGAAGAATCCCCTGTGTCATTCAACGAAAGAATGGAGTTGAAATCTCCTCCTAAACACCAAAGTCCATTAATATTCTTAGCTAAATCCTTTATCTTTGTCCAAAGCTCTCTTCTGTTTCCGATCCTAGGGCTGGCGTAAATAGCAGTAAAAAACCAAGGAGCATTATTTTGCCATTGTACTTCCATATGTACAAATTGTTTGTGAATGATCAGTGGCTTTATGTTCCATGAATTTGACCTCTATAGACACCAGATGCCACCTGAAAAACCTTCAGCATCACTAATATACCACGAGTCAAACCCCAATTTTTTGATAATAGCCTCAGCCTTAGTGTCTGAGACATGGGTTTCCAACAAGATACAAAAGTTAGTTTTATATCTAAACATAAGATTATTTAAGATAGATTTCAAGCCTTTAGAAGAGACTCCTCTACAATTCCAAGATAAGATATTCACAGATACTAATATAAAACAAAAAAATCTACTCAGAGATAAGAAACTCTCTGGTGCAAAAAAGGCTCCTCTAAGCTTCCATAGCCTTAGGCTCCTCTTCGATGTTTGCTGCATTCCCATTTGGAGCAGTTTCTTCTATGTTGTCAAGGTCAATGGCCATCTTATGTGCTTCTCCACCATAGCTACTTGCTCCCGGAGGGTTCTCTTTATCATACTCGTTGTTTTGCTCTACGATTCCCCCTCCCATAACCCTTGCTATGTGAGCATCTAAGATAGTATCATTAGTATCATAAATCGGGATATAATACCCTTCTTTGTGGCTTCAATAAACTGCTTTTGAAAGTCTGCTAAGTTATCTCCAATATTTCTGGTGCATTTGATCCTTCTCTTTGTTTTGTTTTCCTTGAGAAGGATGACTCGGTTCAGCAATAATAATTGTCTTCTGTTTGTTCTGAGATGAATTTGACGATTTCAGCTGTTCTTCATTGATTTTTATGTTTATTTCTGAGCCTTTTTCTTTTGTGTTTCTATTAGCAAGGTTTACTTTTTGGCCTCCTTTATGATTTCGATTCTGTGTAACCTGCTTGTCAAATTGTTGACTTGCTTTGGCATTTACCTCTCTTTTCTGCATCTGCTTGGGCTGACTTTCCTGGTGCTTTCCTTTTTTTATCTTCTCTCTCCTGAGCTTCTTTCTCATTTTGAAGAGCATTAAACCTATTATTAGAACTTTCTTTTTTGATATCCCCATAATTACTTCCTGATTCTTGCCTATTTTTTTTCTAGGGCTTTTTGACAACCATTTAGGACCTTATAAACTTTCCTCATTTATAGCAGTTAAATCTGATTTTTCCTCCTCAGATTGGTGCTTGTGACTTTCCTTAACTGTACCAACGGCTACATCCATCACCCCCGGATTTTCTGTTGTAATCAGATCTTTTCTAACATGATTTCCTGTATTCACCGATGCTGGTTGGCCTTGGACCGTGGCAGCGTTTTCCCCCTTCCGGTGGTTCTGTTCTTCAGTAGCTGCTTGAGATTGTTGTCTGTCTTTTGCTTCCTTCATCTTTTCCGGACATCCATCATATTTATGTCCATATCTACCACAATTGAAACATAATAGATGAAGACCTTCATATTCTAGTATAAAATCTTTTCCCAAGGCTGAGAAAGATGGCACTAGCTTTTTCCTTAAGTCAATTTTCACACAGATGCATGCAAATTTACCTCTTGAATGAATAGACATATGTTCATCCACTTTGAGCATGGTTCCATTAGATTTTCCAACCTTCCATAAGAAATATCTATAATACAATTCGGCTGGGAGATTGGAAATCTTGATCTAAATAGCAACCTTTTTAACCTCACTCTCTTGGGGTATGAATAAAGGCCGCCACCTTTGAACCAAGAGGTAATGATCAGCGATCATCCAAGGACCCTCAAATAGAGCGTGTGAATAATCCTCTTGGTTAGAAAATCTCACTAGGAAGTACCCTCCGACAAGGTACATCATACGAACTGCTTCCTTCTTTGTCCATCTCCTGTTTATCCACCGTTCCAATAGCTGTAAGTTCATATTCTTTCCTAAGGGCTTAACGATGAGTGCTTACTTTCACGGCATGCACCATTCATCATATTCTTCCAAAGACACCTCTATAACAGGGTTTGGATTGAAAAGAGTCTGTGATTCCTTCATATGTTCCATTTGGTCCTCATCAGAAATGTAGTCTTCTGTGACCATCTTGACGATTTCATATGGATTCAGCTTTTCAAGCCCGTCGTTTATCAGCCTATCTTTGTAGGACATCTTGGAACCTTCGGATGCACCATTTACAAGGGTACCAACATTCTCCAGTGAGTCTTTAGACTCTTTACCAAACTCTAACTTTTCTCTTTCCTGTATGATCTCCATATATTCTTCTGCTTGATCTTCTCTATCCATCTTATTTTTTTTGTGCTCCTCGTCACCAGATCTTTCTCTTCTAGTGATTGTTTGTCAGTTTCAACGAGAGTAGTTAGAGGGTTCATTCAAAGAGAAAAAAGTAAAAAATATAGAAAATCTCAAAAGAAAATGCTAAAACATTTCTTTTTTTACATTAGTTAATGTAATTAACTATATTTAGTTTCCACTCTCTTACACCCGTTTTGATTTTTTATATTAGAATTGATTTAATAATTACATTTAATATTAAAATAATTGATTGTATTAAAAGTAGATATTAGTAGTATATAATGTATCAATTTATTAGCAATCGATACATATTCTAGAAATAAGATCATTTGATCAAAATATAAAATTTGTATTTCTAAAATTCATATGCAACTTTGTGATAGACAATTTGTCTTGCAACATTTAAATTCCTGAAGGTCATATGCTATTTTTGTAGAAAAATTACTCCTCATATCTGTTTTGTAAGTGTTTAATTCTTATTCACGATGTAATATTTTTTTTTTGTATAAGCATTGTCCTCAATTTTTTTTTTCATATTTGTAATTGTTTAATTCTTAAAAACTTGTTTAGTAATTTTTTATATTTTATATTTTTTATTTTATAACAGTCGGTATATAAAAATATGAATTGTAGAGTAAAATTTGTAAAAATATCTTTAACTTAACATCCATAATTTCACACACATAACATTTAAATTTCACACAAATAACATCTATAATTTCATACTCATAATATCCGATCCATACTTTCATACATATAATATCTATAATTAACAAATTTTTATGATTAATATATCCAATTTTACAATATGTATCTTTTAAATTATCTCAAATATATGTTAATAGATTATGATTTTAAATTATTTTAATATTCTTTAGTTGATATTCATATGTATATTTATTTATTGATTTTTTGATCATTTAATAATTATATATAATAATTTATTTCATATTTTTTTATATTTTATAATATATAATCTGTATATAAAAATATGAGTTGTATATATAGTAGAATTTATTAAAAAATCTCTAATTTAATATCCATAGTTTGATACGTATAACATCCATAATTTCAAAAAGGGCAATTCACATAAATAAAATAAATTGGAGAAACTGTTACGCAAATATAACATTGTAAAAAACCAGACGAAAATACAACAAACCCAATTATATGTAATCCACGACAGCCTAACGCGAAATCTGAATACACGTAATCTGCTACACCCTGTTGCGGATTACGTTGAGAAGCTGAAAACACATAAACCGCTACATCCTGTAGCGATTTATGAACAGATGGGCCAGAGTGTATTCCGCGAGACCCTGTAGTGGATTATGAAGAGAGTGGCTCACTATAAAAAACGTGTGAGGTGTAACGAATTTCATTTGAGGAGTTTTGATAGGGACTTAGAGAGAGAAAGTAGAGAGAAGACAGAGGATATTCTTAGAGCAGTGGAACAATGGAAGATGAAAGGTGGTTGTACCGGCTCAATGGCATTGCTCACATAGCCGAAACCATCAATGAAGAGGTAAGTCTCTTTATTTTCTTTCAATTGGATGATATCCGTATATTTTATTTAATCTTAAGGAAGTTATTTATTAATTAGAAAAATAGAACCTTAGTTTAGCTTAGGTTTTGAAAATTAAAATTTGAAATTTAAAATTTAAATTTAAATGCAGAGAATTTGAAATTTAAGTTGTAGATGGTAAATTTGTAATTTTAAAACCTAGGTAGTTTACGTCTTGAAACATAAATTATGGTCTGGTGATGTCGTTGTTAGAAATTAATCAAGTGTTCTTTACTTCTGAATTTATACCACCTGGCTAGGCTGAACGTGCATTGGTTCTGGTTGGATGAGTCTCTGGTCAGCGCATTTATCGAGAGGTGGCGGCCTGAGACCCACACTTTCCATATGCCATTCGGAGAGTGTACTATCACGATCTAGGATGTGGCATATCAGCTGGGGCTGCCCGTGGATGCCCAGCCTGTTTCTGGGTGCATGACTGACTTTCACCTGCACATCGAGGGGGCCAGACCGGCGTGAGAGTGGTTCCAAGAGTTATTTGGTGAGCTTCCGCCACCAGATAAGAGAAAGTTATATACGGTCCACTTCACATGGTTCCATGAGAGGTTCAGGGTGTTACCGGCTGATGCTTCCAAAGAGACCGTGCGCATATATGCACGTGCGTCTATTATGATGCTTCTGTCGACACAGCTGTTCATGAACAAGAGTGGTAATCGGGTCCACCTTCACTGGTTTCCATTTGTGGCAAGACCTAACAACATAGGCAGCTATAGCTGGGGCACAGCTGCGTTGGCCTGGTTGTACCGATGCAGGTGTAGGGTGGCAAACAGAAATATCACCAACTTAGCCGGACCCTTACAGTTGCTACAGTCATGGATCTTTTGGCGGTTCCCCACACTGAGGCCCTTACAATGCTGACTGGTCTCCTCACTATCAGATTGTGTGGGAGCCTTATGGTTCGCTGGACGTACTTGCAATCATTCATCCAGAGATACTGACTGAGGAGCACAATCGGTTATGGCAGGCGGTCACTAGTCTGATATACTTTGCAGTGATTGATTGGCATCAGGTAGACAGGGTCTTCCCACAGCTAGGGGGAGTACAACATCTGCCTGAGCCAGCCCTGAACATAGAGTATCTTCATAGTAAGGACGGTAGGGGTGGAGATAGATGGTTCCCCACTTACTATAGGACATGGCATGAGCATTGGGACGAGCAAGTTTGCTCTGTGTTGAGTATCCAGAGAGTGGCTGATCCTAGTCCATCCGCTGAGTTTCTGGACTGGTGGTACCGTGTTGTACATAGGACTCTATCACCAGGGATTGCATTCGCAGATCCCAAGCCAGTTGAGGTTCCAGATTATGCTATACTCAGAGGGTCGTCGCAGGCGCCTGTTAGAGTTCCAGCGTCGGATATGTCCAATAACAGACGCGTGGAGCAGAGACGACGCATTGGTACACGTGCCAATGATCGGGAGTGGCGCTGGCTCAACGACATGATGCAGGAGGAGCAGCTTGGTGGTGGTGATGACGAAGGCCAGGCAGATCATCGCCTGCGTCGATCTAGTGCTAGACGACGGGCTGCTCGTGCTAGACGACGGGCTGCTCGTGCTAGACGACGGGCTGCTCGTGCTAGACGAGCACCTTCCGTTCACCATGATGATGAGGCTGGATCGTCCCGTGGTCACCCTACTGACACTCAGGCTGGTGGCACTGCGGAGGCTAGTATGGTACACCTTTTACTCACGTATCTAGCTCCCAAGTATTGTATGACGAGAGCATGCAGATGTTTGCTGATCTTGCTACCACTACTTTCACCATGGATTTTGACGATCAGCTGGCTGGGCCACAGTTCTATGCGGATTTCGCTGAGATCATACGGAGTGACGACGTTCAGCAGTACCAGAGTCCGATCCCAGAGGGTCCGTCTGAGCGTTCTGAGTACAGGCCACAGCCAGCGGATGTGCCATCCCAAGTTCCTGAGTCCCAGTTGCTGGTCGACCTGAATGAGCTCGCAGGCAGCCCATACGACACTTGATTTGGCATGGGGGGATGCCGCCATCTGCATTTGGAGTTGGGCTACAGGATGCTCCACCCGGAGATCGGCGAGTGACCAGAGTTAGGCGTCCAACTCGATGTGGCACAGACTCGCACCTACTTGGTCCATTTGGGGGCGACCATGATGATGATGGTGACCGGCAGTAGCGCCCCCTGTGTTAGTTCCGACCGTTATTTTGTATGAATTATGACTTATTTATTTCCTGTTGGCGTTAATGACTTGTGACTATTATATTTGTATGACTTATGTAGTTAATTTATTTTATGTTAGTGTTAATGCCTGGTGGCTATTATATTTCTACGACTTATTGCTTATGACGATTATATTTGTATGACTTCGTGCATTTTGCATCATGGGTTGTTACTATTATACTGGTATTTATGGATTTGTTCCAAAGTGAGCCACTCTCTTCATAATCCGCTACAAGGTCTTGCGGAATACACTCTGGATCCATCTGTTCATAAACCGCTACAGGTGTAGCGGTTTATGTGTTTTCAGCTTCTCAGTGTAATTCGCGACAGGATGTAGCGGATTACGTGTATCCAGATTTGGCGTTAGGGTGTCGCGGATTATATATAATTGGATTTGTTGCATTTTCGTCTGGTTTTTCACAATGTTGTATTTGCGTACCATTTTTTCTAACTTATTTTATTTATATGAATTGTCCTTTCAAAAATATAATATTCATAATCCACAAATTAAAATCGATTTGTTATAATGTATTATTTTTTTTTATTTTGCAAATCATAAACTAGTCATTTTTTTATGTTTTTTATTTTTAAATTGAGACTAATCGCATTTAAGATTTTGAATTTTTTTTATAATGTATTGTGATGGTATGAAAATATTTTTTAGAGTTAATGATATAAGGATTTAAGACTTTTATTATTTGAAATATAGATTTATAATTATAGAGGCAATAAACTAATAATGAGATAGAGACTTTTAGGATTTTGTTCTTGTAAAAATTGAATTGATTTTTGATATAATTAAATAAAAAGATATCTATAGAAAAGAATTAATTATGTTAATTAATTAAAAATGATTTATATTTTTTTATAAATAAAAATAAGTATATATTTTAGTTATTATTTATGATTTTTAGCTATATAACATTACTCATAAGTTAAATATAATATACTCGAAAAAAATGCGATCCACTAAATTTCTTATCAAATAATACAAAAATTTTGGTATTAATAAATGTATTATTTGTTCCTGTAGGATGTTCTTATCAGCTGTAAAGAAGTTGAAGATCACCAGGCTTGACACATTTATGAAGAGAAGATGACAAATACTTATATTTGTGGTAGTTTTAAAGTATGATTAGATTTTTTTTAAGAAAGAAATCTCAAAAAATCTCAACATAATCGACATACACACTTAGTTCATGTTTCTGTTGAAATAGTGGACAATATATATAGACCAAAAGTGGAATATATATATATATATATATATTTGCATGATAATATTTCGAACCATGTTGAATTACTTACACAACATTTTATATTGAACTAGTAGAAGATTCGTGCAACATGTGGTTGGGAAATTTCCGTTTTTTATTTCGACTTAATTTTTTTTTAGTTCTGTCGAATTATTCCTTTCTAAGTCAATAAAAATATATTTGTTGCTCAATTTATTAATTAAAGATAAAAAATTTATTTATCCTATTACTGCACGCATCTAATCTATTACATACCAATAAACGTTTTATATATCTATTTCTAATCTTTATATCTTAAATACACATCAAATAACCAAAAAGATAAAAGGTGATGTACATAGATTATTTACTAAATTGGTTTTCATCACATCTATTACCAAAAGAGTTCACATTTTTTATAACAACTATTTATACTCTAAAACAAAAACTAGCTAGATTAATTAATATATCTACACTAACTATATCAATAAAACCTTCATTCATCACATTTATTGTTCCTTAATAGAAGTATCTATTAATTGTTTATTAACAAACACAATACTCAAATACATAAACATCCTTTTTTAACTCTCCACAATTTGCAAAAAAAAAAAAAAAAAAAACTTTTCAATTAGAGCAAATTTATACTCATTCTTAAGACTTTGAAAAAACTATTGTTTTGGCCTTTAATTTTGTCCATCTGCTGATTAAAGAGAAAGAGAAAGAAAGAGAAAAAAATACATGTCTAAAATTTCTCAACAAACCTGCTATTTTTGCTACAAAAATTTAATAGATTAGCGACAAATTTTTTTTTTGCGACAAATTTTTTTGTCACTAATTCATCACTAACTAGCAAGAAATTAACGACACACTAACGACAAACTTAATGAACGGTCACAAAATATCCGAACTTGAGAATAACGACTGATTAGTGAGAGATTCACGAATAAGTTTGTTTCTCGCAAATTGAGTTCTGTAGCTAAAAAAAGAGAAAAATTTTTTTTTCGTTAATTTGTCACAAAATAAACAATGTTCTAGCAAATCATTCACTTGGGGGTTCAATTGAATAAAAGTAAAGTAGCGAGAGATACTGTTGTCACTGTTTCGTCACAAGTGTTTGATATACATTTAGCGAGAAATAATTTACTCACTAGTTCGTCGCTAAATGAAATTTGTGAGAAAATGGGATTTAGTGAGGAATAATGTTCCTAGCTAATTCATCACAATGACTTAAAATGTATTTTGCGACGGACAATTTTTTAACTAATTTGTCACCAAAATTGTTAGTTTTTAGCGAGCAAGATTTATTTCATAATAAACTACAAATTGAAAATGGAAGCCTCTTAGGGTACAACATTTTCCTCGAGGGATGATAATTAACAAGAGATAAAAAGTAAATAGTCAAATTCATTTTTAAAAACATCACTTATTTTCCAAATTAATTCTCGAAAGATTTTTTAATCAAATTTATTTTTCAAATATTTTAAATTAGTTATATTAGTCATTTTGTCATTTTCATTGTTGACGAAGTGACACCATATTGACCATAGTATATTCCTAGCTGTCCTAATTGATTGTTAACATACTAAATTTATGCAATTAGATGAAATCAACCCTAACTTCAACAAGATTTTGAGACATTGAAAATTTTCAAATTAGGATTGATTTGGTCTAATTTCATAAATTTATCATATTAGCACCTAATTAGAATTGTCAGATATCTGTTGTAGTGTCACTTAAAGTGTCATATCAACAAATTTTGATGCCACGAAAAATGAAAGTGACAGAGGGATTAATGTGACCAATTTAAAATTTTTAAAAGCTGAATAATCTTTCGAAGATCAATTTAAACATAAATAATCTTTTAAAAATGAATTTGACCATTTACTAAATAGAGAAAATTATAGAAACAAAAGAAAAAGAAAGGATACACCAAAAACAATGTAAGCTTAGAAGGATTTCTGATATGCACAATCCAAGTTAGGTCCAGTATCTACATTAAACAACTTAGCATATCTTTGAAAGTATCCAATCCGATCATTGACTCTTGCATCATCTGGAACTCCACATTCAAGTCCACCGTTGATTATGTTAGTAACCAACCCAAACCCTAAGGTTCTATTTGCTGCTCTATCAGATGCTGTTGGCACGTAATTCCCAACCATGACGTTGTGGCAAGAAGGTTTTGGTTTCTGCTCTGTCATCCAAAACCAGAGTGCTGTTTTGAATGCAATTACTGAATTGTTTGACACAATGTCTGGGTTCTTAAGGCCATCGAATCCCAAGGCCTTCCCTGCTGGCCCATAGTTGTAATTCCTAACACAAAAAAAGAAAGAGTAAGTACATCCATGCAACAATTGGCTTTCACATTTGAATAATCTAAACAATCACGCAAGCAGGCAGCTGAGACTTGGCACAAATGGCATATTAGTTGTGGACATCCAATCCCCTAAGAATATAGTAGAGTTTTATTCACATGTCTTTTTTTTGTCATGAATTAAAAAATAAATATATGAGGATTTTAATTTTGAGACACTAATAATGTAAATAGATTATTTGATAATATTTATATATTTAGATAATTTTTTAATTTTAATATACTAACAATGTAAAAATTAATTATTTCTATTGATATAACAATACACAATTAATTATGTGTAAAAAATTTTATACTAATAATATATAAAAATTAAATTCAATATTTAATTAAAAATGCACATCATATTGTGTTTCTTTTTTTAAGAATTCAGTACGATTAGTAAATATTATTTTTATTTTTTTAGTACTATTTAAAAAGGTAGAAACTCAAGTACAATTAATTTTATGTGAAATTGATAGTTAGAAATTATTAAATAATTTGAGAGATTTGATATTTTCACTAATTATAATTAAAGAAGACAAGGTCATATTAAGTAAACATCTTTAGTCAAAATAATAATATAGAAACAAAAATGTTGTTTGTCTATTAAATTGGCATTTATTAGTGAGTTGAACACAGTATCGCAAACAAGATGAAAAGAAACTTAATTACTAATATAATTGATAATTCAACTGCATATATACTTATCATACTTAAACATGAAAAAAAAATTAGATGAATGCAAAATGAGAAAAATCCACAATCTAATCTCACAGGAGAAGAGTTAGTATGTAAATGGACCATAACTTTCTTGGAGTGCAAATAATATTATGGATGTAAAAACATGCAAATATGAAAGATTTATATATTATATACCAGGAAAGTTGAATTGGTCCTCTGCCTTTGTAACTCTTTCCAGGATAACAGGGCCATTCTTTGTTGGAGGAATCACAATAATCACTTTGAGGACTAACTTCTTCCTTGAAGCACAGCCCCCAAGCATATGGTCCATCAGGTGCAGTAGCCCAACCACCTGTGGTTTCATGTGAGATCTGTGCAAGAAATGCGGCAACCTCGCGCTTCCGTGTGGCCGAGCATCCGGTCGAGCCGAACGCTGGGAAGCTCGAGGTTGCCTCAACGAAGGATTCATAAGTGTAAAAGTTTCTAGCAGGGCAAGCATTGTCATCTTTATGTAAAAAGATTGAGTCGAAAAGGGTTTTGCTAATGAGAGAAGAGATTGGTGCAATTGGTGAGACACGTGATTCAGCAGATAGAGATAAAGAAGAATAGATGACAAAAATTGTGAGGCAGAATGAGGAGAATGAGAATGAGAATAATGCCATGTTATTGGATGTTATGTTATCAAGGATTGGTTTGGTTTTTATGTGGGAATGATATGAGGTAGGATTAAGGTTTATATATGTACAATTTCAATAATCAATACTCAACGCTACACAAAGATTTCGTATATTCAAAGGTAAAAGACGGTGGTGGCTTAGTGGGCGTGGAGGGTCAAAGGTCAACGGTTTATGTTGTCCTACTCACTAACGCATTATATGTTCATACTTTATTATGAAACCCATTTAGTGTGTTCCTACTTGGCAAGCTGCTTCATAATGTATTTCTTTGTTATTAATTTGTTGATACTAAATTTGTAACATAATAGAGAACTTGAATGAAAATTAAAGAAATGTTTTCGGCTTTGAATCCTTCTCTCATATTTAATTGAGAGGACCATTCCAAGTTTATATAAAATGATGACTAAACTAGTTTTGACTTTCTGAAGCTTCCATCATATATTGTTGTTATCTTTGCCCTCCTATCTTAAACATAAGACTTTGAAATTATTAAAAGATGCATAAAAAATTATGTTTTTATTTATGAATTGGAGTGTGTGATATCATTGTGGAGGTGGAAGAGATTAATAAGATGTTTCAGAGTCATTCTTCAATTCATGTATAATTTGATTTCACTTCTCAAATCTATCTATTACTTTCAATATTTTTTTATACCAGTTGTACTAAAATTTGAGTTCTTGATAACCATCATTATCATGTCACATTGACATAGTCCATGAATGGAGGAAAATGGGATTGGACTTTCGGCATTAGTTAACGAAGGTAAAATAAAAAGTTTTAGCATTTTTCCATACATTTTATTGTATTGAAAATTTTTAAAAAGTAATATTGTTTATTAAAATTTTTATTTGTAACATCCTTAATATTTTTTTTCTTATATTAAAATTGAGTTTGAACGAGTCTACCTCAATTCAAAAAACTAATTCAAAAAGCGAGGAATGACTAACACTTATAAACCCATTTAAAAACTATACCATTCATAGTTTTGTTAAAATTCACCTTTGAATAAATACGAGACTAGCCATAGAACCTATGCATACATGCCACCCTAATAATAATATAATAGGTTGATAGATAATATTATGTCTTTATACTCTTAAGAAATGAAAGAATTTGAGGCTAAAAGTATAAAAATATGGACACATGGTCATCGATATAGTTGAAGAAGTTAAATGAATTTTTCATATTGCACATGTTCCACACCTTTATAATAAATTTTCTTTAAAGGGAACTCTTGATACATATTTCCACTCATCACCAAAATCTTTTTGTTGTGAAATTAGTATGGCTACTTCCTCTTCTTTTCAATACCATATTCAAATCTTTTTTTTATTATTATTATTATGTAAAATCATGTATACTTCCAAAGTTGTTCATTGCAACAAAAAGGATAAGAGTACATTGCTTAAGTTTAAATATGGAGTCATTGATCTTTCTCGAGTATACTTTTTTCATAGTCCAGTGAAAAAATAAAATTGTTGCCAATGAAAAAGAGTTATTGGGATAACATTACTGGCAAAGTCACAAAGCTCAATCTCCATTGTCCAAAAATTTATTCTTATTTACGTCCTTCCATTGCTTATCCAAGATAATACTTATCCCATTTTTATTCTTCACATTTTTTGTATACCAAATTTTGAATCCGAAGGTATCTAACTTCTTAGTCTTCATGCCAACCTATTTTGTTTCTTATAGAAACATGATATTAATCTTCCTCCTTATCATGGTATCCATGACGGGGGATAAATGCCGACTTAGAAAATTTCAAAGAATTTTCAACTCAAGTGTCGCAAATATAGTCTAAACTGACACGTGATCCCCAATCAAAGTTTAGAAAAATATCACACTACAAAAAAACAGGGTTAAAACGGTGGTTATTGAAGGTTGTGGTAGGCTTAGAGAAGGGGGTTGAATCTATGCCTTCCTTTTACGTTACTGTTATGACCCTTTTTAAACAAAATTACAATTCTGATTCTATTTGAACTCAGCAGCGGAAATTTATGAGACAATTTATTTTTGTCTCATGAATATCAGAAAACAGAACACAGCAGAGAAGAGAAAAGCTAACACCAGCATGTATCCTGGTTCGGTTGCCTTATGCTTTGCAACCTACGTCCAGTCTCCTCCACAATAATGGAAGAATTTCACTATAGTTAACAGTATTAAATACACCAATTCCATAGAATTGACCCAATCCTTTCACACTCAAGTTCTAACCTAACTTGACATTGGCTATGCTAATACCTAACTATTCACTCTTAGTGCTAACCCAACTAAGAAAGGGATACCTCACAGGTACAAGATACAAGACATAGACATACCTAAAGAAATCAGAAAATAACTCTAGGCTTTTCTCTCAAGTGTTTCACTCAGCCTTTTTCCACTCATGGCTTTTACTTGAGTTTCCTCACAATGCCTTTTCTCACAAGAAATTACAGAAAGATATACATAGAAAAGAACATCACAATCAGTAAAACATGAAGGAGATTGATTTCACCAACAGCCTCTGTGCTATGCGAAAAACCAGATTGGCAAGCCTTTGATTCAGTTCTTCATACCGGCGGAATGCACCTTTGATTAGGTTACACTGTCCAGTTAGTTGAACTTCTTCAAAGAGCTTTCTCAGAACAAAATCTCCATTCACTGGTTTTCTCTCCTTGATTTCTGAATGAACAGCAAACCTCTTTTTATCTCCTTGCATGTTGCTGGGTTCTTCTTCCAAGGTCAACACCTTGAGCCTTGAGTTTCACCAACCCACAGATTCACTTTTTCTCCTTAATCCCCAGAGTAGAAACTTTGCTTCTGACTTCCTCATCTTGACCGAAAGCCATAAATTAGCAACCATAGAAATCTTTCCATGGTCAACTTGATCTTAGCCCTTGAAAAACAACTTGGTCCCCAAGTCATGTTTAAGACCGTGGATACACAGCAGAGAAGAACGGAAATCATCTTTCCTTTGTATCCCATTTCGGATAGAGCAGAGAGTTGGGAATAAGAGAAGAAGATTTGATGCATGCAAGAGGAAATGGTTTACCTTTGATCTTTTCTTAAGCTTGATTTGGCTTGAACTTGTTGATTTGACATTCTGTCTTTCAAACTTAAACCTTCTCTCTCTTGCTTCTTTTGTTACTGGCTTAGGAAAGAAGCTCTTTCTCTCTTTCTTACTTTTCTGAGTTTCTGACCAACTCTTCAGAAGTGAACGTTGCTTTTGGTAAGGCAAAAGAGAGGGATTTGCTTGCTAAAAGGAAATCGGGCTTGGATCGGGTAGTGATGTGCTTGGCCCGTTTTGATTTCTTCAGCTTTGATTTCTTTTGGGCTTTACTTGATTTACCAGCCCACCAACCTTGTTGTATTCTATTCATTCCAAATTTTTTTTGCTGTAATTCAAATTTTGGCCTGCAACATTTTATAAATAATTAGTAATATGTAATTATAATTAATCAACACTAATTATTTATTTTGCCCAAAAATAATGTTTGTCATCACTAATTAATTTAGTTAATTTTTTAACTCAACAGTTATTTTTGAAAATTACGGCGGTTAGAACCGTCATTATTACCAAAAATGGCGCCTCCAAGAAACGCTGTTATTCTGGGCGCCATTCTGGTTATTACGGCGGTTTTTAGAAAACCACCATAAGAACCAACAGATAATACGGCGGTTTTTTGAGGGTTAAAATGGCGGTTTGTAACCGCCATTATTTATGCATAAAATGACAGTTTTTGAATTTTTAAAATGGCGGTTTCTAACTGCCATTTTTACCATTATAACCACCATTTTTACCAGGTTATAAGGGCATCTTTTGTGTTTAAAATGGTAGTTTTTAACCACCGTTTTTACCAGGTTATAATGGCATCATTTTCGTTTAAAATGGTAGTTTTTAACCGCCGTTTTTACCAGTGTAGAATGGCATCGTTTTCGTTTAAAATGGGAGTTTCTAACCGCCGTTTGTACCTAATTATGATGACAATTTTATACTTTTTAAAATAAGATTGAAACCACCAATTTAAAGTGATATTTTTTAAACTCACTTAAAAATCTCATAATAACCAAAAGGCATAGCCATAAATCAAACATCATAAGATGATTTTTAATTTGTACATGATCCAAAAGTCATAATCCAAGTCATAATTGAAATATCATAATCCAAAAATAAAATATCAAAGTAACATTTTTCAATAGTACGTCTTAACATATAATCCTTAATATACGTTTTAACATATCAAGCAAGGTCATGCTTCCTTATTACTTACTCCAGAAGACCTACTTCCTAACTCTTTTGGTAATGGAATCTCACTCTCCTGATTCAATTTCTACAATAAAAATATAATTATTATGAGTACAAAAAATACAAGAAAAAGACATATACTAATAATAAGTGGATAATTATGAATTTGAATTCATCTAAAAAAATTCACATATAAGAACAAATTAAATATGAGAAAGATTTCAAACACTCATCATACACACTAAATTAAAAATAATCAATCAAAATATGAGAAATATTTCAAAAACTTTAATTAAGTCCTTAATAATAACCGAGGATTACATAGTAGTTCAATAATGAAGCATTTAAATTTCCTTCATTCAATATAGACACACATACATGCTAATTAATTCTTATCTCTGAAGAAAATTTATATGCTTCTTCATTGTGAGATAACCTTCTTATTCATTAATTATGGGAATATATAATGTTAGTTATTAGATGGTGTATATATATATATATATATATATATATATATATTTAAATAGGAGGAATTGAACTACTTAGCTTCATTTTCATCAGAGCCAGTAGTAATGCATTCCTGCTCATCCTCAAAACCTTCAAGAGAAGGATGAGGAGAGTGACCCTTACAAAAGGATTTAATGCAAGAAAATCCTAAACTAGTTGACACCAGAGAACACATTATGACATTATCTATTAAGAGAACTAGCACAAAAAACGATTATTCAGACCAACAAAATCCACTTTAACAAAGCACCAAAACATCCGACAACCATCTACATTTCAGAAATTATAAAAGAATTTAGTAATACATGAGGAGCAACAACAATCCCAAACACCATTCTATGTAGGCTGTAGCATATTAAAGCAAAGGAAAAAAGAGGATAATTGTATTTTTACCTGTGAAACTTGTTGAGTAGGGAACATTCCAGCCAATTGTATTAGAATTTTACCTCCTTCCTTAGAAGCAATATAGGAGACTAGCGCTTGCAATTGCACTTTAATGGTATCCAACTCTTCTTGCACATTTGGACCACAAGTAGATGATGTGCCAACATCATTTGAAGAACCTAACTTCATTTGACTAATCCTTGTAGTGTTGTTCTTGAAAGCAATTGTTGGAACTGCTCCCATACCTAAACCTCAAACACGACCAGGATGCTCTTTCCCAAAAACTACTCCAAGAGCATTAAGAGGAGAATTAACAGTTGATTCCATCGGTTGTTGGCTGCTATGTGCTTCAATCTTCTCCTACATATATAAAAAGAAAGAGAAAGAATCAAAAATAGTATTTATCTTATAAAAAAGAAAGAAAAAGAAATACCAAATTTTGTAGTTTTCTGAAAATGGCTTGACTATTAAATGTTCAAAAACTTTCTCTCTTGTTTGTCACTTGCCAAAACCACACACCGGACAAGGGCATTTAATCTAACGACCCCCGAGAGATTGATGCTCAAAAGCGAAATCCAAAAACTTGTTTAGACCATCTTTATACTCGTGCATGTTTCGTGGTTTTCCAATCCATGACTTATAAATTGACATGACTAAGAGGGACTACAAATAGGAATATTAAAAAATCTATTCATTAAAAATTTCTCTCTCTCTCCTTCTCTCATATTAACTAGGCAACTAACTAGTATATATCAGCAGACGCTACTATAAAAAGAAATTCTTGTATGTGCAAATTAGATATCAAACAAATACTTAAATAGTATTCTAAAAGAAGTTATAAAAAAAATTATAATTACTTCTTTCAAATGATAATTTTGTGGCTGTAACAGTGGCTTTGTGAACTTTTCCTTCTCAAGTAGTTCTATATATGCAAATTAATTTTTTTTTTACAAGATAAAAAGAGACAAAAAAAAAATAAATAGAGCAAATATATTATTCTCAAATTATAATTTATAAAAAAAATTCGTATAAAACTCATATTATATTAACTAACTAACTAAAAAGAAAGCAAAGCAACAACAACAACAACAACAACAACAACAACAACAACAACAACAACAACAACAACAACAACAACAACAACAACTATTATTATTATTATTATTATTATTGTAATAACAATAATTATCCTATTTTTAATTTACGTTTTGGGTTCAGTTATATAAATCAAGAGAGGTGCCAAAGTTAGCAAAAGCAAATGCAGATCACTAGATATCAGAGTAATACATGAAAATTCAGGAGATGAATAAAACCCTAAGTTATCTACCATCGAGACAGAGAGAAGAGAAGAGAATGGCGATGAACAAAATCCTAAGTTATCTACCTTCGATGTAGCTGTCATTGTAGTCGCTGGTTCTGCCGCCGTTACCGTCGCCGTTATAGTCGCCAGTTTCGCCGCTGTTGCCGCCACAGTTGTCACAGGAAGCTTCTTAATTGAGCCACCTCCTCATCAACATTGTGGTTTCAGATCTGTTTACTCTATCGCTACGCTTGCCGCTACAGTTTCTGCCGCCGTGATTTCTACCATCGTTGCCGCCGTAGTTTCTGCAGTCGAAGGCTTCTGAATCGAGCCACTGTTTCATATCTGTTTTCTCCTTCGAGCTACCGCTGGTATTCTTCTTTTTCTCCATATTTCATTTGTCTATGTTTTTCTTCTTCTTTGAAGTTCCAATTGATCAACCAGCGCGGCGACTTTTCTTTCGTGCTATTTTACCGTACTTGATCAACCACTACCAGCTTAGGGTAATCATTTTAATGTGTTAAATCGGTGCCTAATACCGTACTTGTTTCAACAATGAAGCAATTGTCATTTGGTTATTATGTTAACTGGACTCATGATTATGGAATTTTACCATTGTGCAGCGTCCTGCAAATTGAAATGGAATTGGAAGTGGAAATGGCTCGTCTGAATATGCTTGCATGCTTTTACTTGTTCATTCTTGCCACAATTTCATGTTTCACTGGGATATTCTGCATTTCTATATTATTCAATTGCTTTGTGATTTATGTGATAATATTTTATTTTCTTGCTCTTTAATTTTGTTTGAGATATTATGATTGCAAGATATTATAAATTGATTGCAATGTAGTTTTCCAAGTTCATCTTAGACTAAGATCTTGAGAATAGTAAAGGTTCATATGATATACGAGTATTGCATTGTCTTTATTGTTGTTTTGGTTACCAATTTTGTTCTTTATTACTTCTCTTGCAATTATTCTTAGCTGCTCAAGAATGCTTAGCCAATTCTTCAATTAACAATTTATTTTGATGTTACTGTTTGAAGTATCTTTTAGAAATGGGAGAGCTTGTGATCCATACAAATCATAAGCTTAACTTTTTGTCATTTCTTCTATCACCTTAATTAGATCCTCATTTCTCATTACTTATTACAGATGATGCTGATGTTTCATTTTAAAAGGAACGTTCTTAATTTTTTTTTCAGGGACTTTTCCCCCTTTTGATCAAAGATTTGATAGCTACTGATTAGTATATGCAGTGATTTATCCAATGGATAGTCATTTCCTTTTTCAGCATTAGTTTATAGAAATTGGTTTCAGCATTATCATTATGCATTTGAGTCATTTATGCTGATATTTGTGTAACTTTTAGGTTTTGCAATTAGCAACTCTCTCTGCTTTTAGTTTCAGCATCCGCTTCCTCTACGCTGATTACAAAATGAGTGAGTACTTTAAGCAAGCCTTTATATTTCTTATATTGATTTTGGTCAAAATTAATTTCTTTGCTTTTATTTTTTTCAGTTGCATAATCCAGTTTGGTCTTGGTCAATCAAAAATGGCTCCCGCATCTGCAAAGTCTATAAAGGCTAGAGGTCAGCCTCTATTTAACTTATATATTGATTGATTGGTAAAGGTTCCAGTCATCAAAGCAGCTAATGGTGATGCCAAGGGTTTGTAGGATGGAATCAGAGAGTGCTAAGGTGTATCCTGAGTCTTCTCCCATTCCTCCTTCAAAAGTTGCAGATCCAAGGCCTGGACCAGCTAAATCTTCTCAAGATTCTGGACCTGGTCCCAGTATATACCGACACCTACATATTGTAAGCCTGATTTATTTTACGTTTTAAATGGAATTGTTCAAAGCACATCATGGACTCTCTTGATCATTCATTGTGACTTGTTCTTATGTGTGGTTTGTTTGGTTCTTAAACCGGGTAATACATTATTATAAGTTCACTTTACTCTGTGTTGCAGCCTGTGAAAATGATGGAAGATTTTTTGAGACTGGCTTCCGAAAACACACAGAAAAACTTAGAGATATGTGGTGTTCTTGCAGGCTCCCTGGTAAAAGAAGTCATAATTTTATTTACTTCTGGGTTCTAGAAATATTTTGGTTGCTAATTTTAATACATTTTTGTGCTTGCAATCTCATGTCTATAGAAAAACAGGGTTTTTCATATCACTACACTTATTATCCCAAAGCAGGAGTCAACTTCAGACTCGGTAAGATAATGGTTATGTTTACTCTTGTGGTTCAGTTTGTTGTTTTTAAATGATTATATAGACTGTTTCTTCATTTTTTCTATTTCCAATTTTATCCTATCAGATAAAGTGAGACTTCTACTGATCTGAGGTTGTGATGCATGGAGTTTATGAGTGGTGCATAATTTGTTCTTATTGTTATCTGAGATTATTTATCTACATTTGTTGTGAAAGTGCTACTAAACCTCTGTTGGAATTGTAAATCATATGATAGGATTTTTTCAATTACTTTTAAAGGAAACTGGTTCTTAAGCCAATTCTCTTGGAATTATCGTTGGGGGATAAAATGATTCTCAAATGGAATAATGCAAAACATATATGAATAGAGCTAAATACAGTATTCCTTAGAATTAGGAGACTCAAGATTGTAATTCTCTCATGATTCATTAATGATTTTTTTTTAACTGTTTGTTGTAATTTTAATTATTTTCAGTTGAGCAATGTATGTCTAATTTAATTTCTTGTTCAATGTTTAACATTGAATAATGAAGAAGAAATATTTGAAGTTCGGGACAACTTATCACTCTTTCCTTTAGGCTGGATACATGTAAGCTCCATTATCCTTGACTGTCACTTATTCATTCTTAGCTCTGACGGTGGGTTGAACCATCAATGTTTTCCCCAATATAGATAGTTAGATACAACTGAAGATAGAAACCCTTTTGATAGATAGCAGAACTTATTTGCATCCTTCTTTAGTGATCCTTTGGCGTGTTTGTGAGTTGAGGTTTTGCAGGAAAAGAGAAAGAAGGGATATATTTGAAGAGTAAAATGAACTCATAATTACTCTTCAAACTCTTCCTTGCACTCCCTTCTCCCGAACATACTCTTATTGTACTAGTTTTAAATGTCCAGTTTATCATATTTCTATATTTGACTTCAGACACGCCCATCACAAATTTGTTTCATGTGATCTGTGGACCTGCACACCCATTACTCATACCAGGTAATATGGCATTATTATTATTCAAATTCTGTGACTATTCACATTGTAGATTTTGCTGGAGCAGTCTATACATCCCTCTTATTAAGGCTATGGAAGAGAAAAAGAAATAGTTGCAATAATGCTAGATAATAGATTCTTAGTTGTGGTTTGTAATAGTTTAGATAAAGAAGATAAAAGAGCAAATATCATGAATATTAATAGAGAATTGGTATGTTGTGTGAATTCATTGATTATGAAGATGCATGAATCAGACTAGGCACTTAAAAATAAATCCAATATAATAAAAATTGAAAACAAATATGTATTTGGTATCAGCGAACATGATAAGGTCAAGGTGTATTTTCATACCGACTATCATTTCACTTTTTATTATATTGGGTTTATTATTATGCATTTTTTAGCATATAAATAATTTCATCTATTTGCCTTTTAATGATAAGTCAAATGCTAATGTATAATCTTCCTGCATCTATTTCAGCACTACTCACATGTAAATGCAACTGATTTGTGATCTGAAGCCCTTAAAAATGAGTTCGAACAATATGCATCTCTGAGGTTTGTACTTGTACCTTTTCAATTTCAATGTTAATGATTCTTAGCCTTTTGTATTTGTTTCTTTATTGCTTTTCAGTAACTGAAGTAGAAAATATGTAATCTGCAGATTAAAAAAGAATAGAAGAAATGGTTAGTGCTGGTTTAGATACTAGTTCACTTGATATATATATATATATATATATATATATATATATATATATATATATATATATATATATGTACATAGTGTTCTCTAATTATTCTATGTTTAATACATGTTATTTTTAATATTTTGTTGTTGTAATTAATGTGATTAGAAAATGATGGTAATTTACTATATTGATTTTGTTTAAATATGTAATATTTTAATTTTTTTTACATTTTTAATGTCTTGCTTAAGTATTTTTAACATCCAGATTAATATTTTAAGAATAATATTGACAGGTTTGAAACCCCCACAGAATAGCTATTTTTTTTAAAATGGAAAATTTCTTTTGTGGGGGGTTTTGAACCGCCACAAACATTAACCAAGAACTGTCACAAAATGCTAGCATAGAACCCCCACAAAAGGGATAGAAAACTGCCACTAAATGACATTGTGGGGATTGTGAAAAACCGCCACAAAGGAGCTCGTGGCACCTCAAATTTTGGAGGTTTTTGAAACTGCCACAATCTTTTTTGTGGGGGTTTGAAACCTCCACAAATAGAAAAAAATCGCCACAAATAAACAAAAATCTTGTAGTGCCTAGAAATGAAATCTGAAGCACCCATGCAAAGCACCCATGCAAAACAAAACTGATAAGCACATACCAAAAAGCAAGAAAAATAAAAACTTTGCACCAAATCACCCCCTTGAATGACTCAATAAAAAGTAGCAAACATGAAAGCAAAGACAAAAGGAGATTGAATAAAGCATATATATCATGGTTAAAAACGATATTAAAACTTACTTAAATAGTATTCTAAAAGAAAATATGAAAAAATTATAATCACCTCTTTCAAATGATAATTTTTCTTTTTTTTTCTTTCCGAGCAAATATTAAAACTTGAAGCTTTTAAAGTAAAGTAGCTAGCAGCAAGAATTGAAAAAAATTTAAAACCTGTTTCACATGAAAATAGATTAGTAGTGTGGGTGAAAATTATTACAGTAATTAATTAAACATACACAGATTTTAAATTATCCAAAAGTGAAAATATTGGTACTTTTGTAAAAAATAAAATAAAATACTGTCAGCTAAGTGAAGAAAGGAATGGAAAACGAAGAGAAATTTTAAGGTATGAAGAATAAAATAGCAAATAATAATAAGCATACACAATTTCAGAATCCTAACTCATGAATGCCAGAACAATATAAGCGCATTGAGTAATTAAGCATTCAACAATTGACTTGCAAAGTTTTAAAGTGTCTGCATTTCCTATCATCATATTTCATAAGATATAAAAAGTAACCAAGTTAGTTCATGATAATTTAATTATAGTCCAACAATAAAATATATTACCCTAATAATATGTCCACTACGGAGTCATATCAATGGCATCCTAAAAGCTAAGTGCTGCAACACCACCTCCATCCACATGTTTAACAGCTAAGATCTCATCTCCATTTTTCATCTTGAGCTGGAGTGCATTAACAGTTAAAATAAGATCAATTAACAACATAGTATAGCACACTACTAAACACAAATTTCTTATATTCTTTTACAGCATAATTTAGTGTATTTTCAGAACAAATAAGAGGTCCTCCTTGTTAATTGTCTCATGACAAAAAACATATATATAATTTACACAATACATATACATTAGGAGAAATAAAGTTATATAAAGAATCAAATAATTTAACAGTGCAAAATATCTTTATTTTAAAGCCAAACTTGTTTAATTTTCTTTTTATCTAAAATCTCAAAATCAGAAAATACAGATACAAACAGATTTTCTCAACTGAATCTCTCTTTCCTATTTCCATATTTTCTGGTATAAAATTCTTATTCAAACACGTCCTTCTGATGGGGTATGTTGCATAACACAGTAGCAGCACCCTTCTGAGACAGATAATAATGATAACCTGACTGCTGATGAAGATGATCTTGATCTAAATATAGGTATAAATACTTACATTATCTAAGACATGAGTCTGTATTCATAGAATTTCTATATACAATCTGAGATGTTCTTAATTATTCTTGTATAGATGATATTGACATAGATGATCATGAAGAAAAACACAGAGAACAAAACAAATTGGGATTGGGAGCTCTTAACAAGAAGAAATTGGACAAATTCGGAATTAGACAAATTAAATTTAGCAATAATCTGATTATTGCAAGAACACCTATATTGAAAAATTATTTCTACTTTTCGAATCCCAACTCATACTAATACTATGCAGCTACTTGACTAATTAAACTAAAATTCTGTCAATCAATTGCCAACAATTTATAAAAGGCTTATCAATTGATCCTAACTGTTTAATTTCACTTTTGGAATAGAAAGTCAGAAACAATAACCAGTTAGAATACCTGAAAATGTGATCAAAATCCTCCATTGCAATGTTGGCTATGGTCGAGTACTTGCTATCCAAAACATCGGCCGAGTTAACGAGAATGTGAACGCCGAGCCGAATTCGAGCAATTTTCTTAACAACAACAGTATATGAACACAAAAATTAATATTAGAAATTTAAAGCATCTAAAATTTTGAACACAAAAATTAATATTAAAAATCAATATATGACAATAACAGTAATAACCGGTAAATCTTATTCCATCTCAATAAGCAACAATTTAAAGAAAAAAATTAAATAAAAAAAATCTCTAATAATAAACCATGATATATATATATATATATATATATATATATATATATATATATATATATATATATATATATATATAATCCCCTATAAGAATTCATGAATTCATGAATGTACAAGATTTATATATATATGTTACAATAAATAATCCCCTAATAAACCACTTCTTGGGGAAGTTCAATTAATGCACGCATGATATTGCAGACTGCATTTCTTGTTTTATACGCCATATATATATATATATATACTAGAGTTTGTAACACCCTAATATTCAAATCCTTATGCTCGAGTCATAAGTCAATGATATTATGGTGGTACGACTCTCAGGTGGATTTTTAATAAATAAATATAGGTAATTTCGAAAGGAGTATTAATCGAGAAGCCTGAAAAGAGTAGAAATAAAATCGCGAAGACGTATCTCTCACGTTTCGATAACAAAAGATAAACCGTGAAGCCGAAAACGATATACGGACAAGGTGTAGAGGAGATTAAGAGATAGATAACAGATAGATATATATAACATAAGTAAATAGCTACTAGTCGCGACCCGCAAAGTTTAGGTCGGCTAGAGTACATTATGAAATTAGTTGACAACAGTATATCCTAATCTCTCCCGAAGGAAACATGAGAGCCTCTATAGGCAAATTCAAAGAGTTCAATACATAATATAAACTTTCCAAAACAAAGGTGGAGAGATTCTAATCAAAACACAAAGTAGAGGAAATAAAGATCTTCGCCGTCTCTCAGGTGACCCACAACTCACTTCTGAGCATCTGGACCTGTATCTGAAAAATAAGAGATATATACGGAATGAGAACCCCGGGCCCATGGGTTCCCAGTACGGTAAAAGTGCCAAATAAATTCAATGTACTGCAACAAAAACTCACTAAGCATCCTAAACTTTTTCACCAATTATTCATCCTAGGTTCTCGCTAATCCATGAATAGGCAACTGTCATAAGGGAGTGCTAAATTTAATTCATGTTTCACATGTTTCCCAACTCGCTGACTCTTCCACGAATCAGACTCAGAATCATAAGCAAAACCATCACCAGTTGTTCTGCCTCAGCAGTTCTATATCAATACATCATCATGCAATCACATCATCAATTCATCCCATCAAGAACAGCCCTCACACCCACCGACACCAGCATGAGGGGCCTCTCAGTTGTACAAACACAAGCAATACAGGCAGGTAATACACAAACATGATACAAGTAGAACAAGTAGCATATAGTCAGGTAACATGGCATATATGATGTAGAAATCCAAGACAAATGGCAAACCCAAACAATTCAAACATATGCAAATGATGAATGCCTGCCCTATGGCTGATGATATCATCTGTCGGTTATATAGCCAACCCGACATGTCCTGGTAGCTAACCATTGGACAGAAACACCCCTTGCGGAGCAAGTAGGTTTGAGCTACAACCCCCTTGCTACTGCCCGCTCAACCCAGAGCCAGTGAAATAATCACTACTGCGGCTACTACCCAGGCGGGTGTCTAAAAGCTCAACCTGGAGCGAGTGGATTCACCACTACTGCCGCTACTACCCAGGCGTCGCAATCTCTGACCTGGAGCAAGTGGGATGAACCACAACCCTTGCTACAACCCAGGTATCTCAAGCATTGGCCCGGAGCAAGTGGGACGAACCACAACCCTTGCTACTGCCCAGGCATCTCAAACATATATTCATTCAATCTCAATTCATATTATCAACATTCATTGTTACCAAATCTCAAACATTAACTTGGAGCAAGTGGGACGAACCACAACCCTTGCTACTACCTAAGTATCACAAATAAACATTTATTCATAATCACCCTTCATTATTATCAATCCTCAGACAATGACCCGGAGCAAGCGGGACGAACCACGACCCTTGCTACTACCCAGGTATCACAAATACACATTTGTTCAAAACCCCACGATTAAACTCGTTTATCATAATCCTCCTTTCCCGTCTCATACCCGGAGCAAGTGGACAACGCCACTGCCTACTATCCGGGGTCGCACATCACATTTCAATATTTTTTCATTATTATCCATTTAACATATTCATTCATTAATCATATATGCATTTATACTCAGCCATAAACAATAATGGCTTTGCCGTAACCCGGCAATAACTCAGCCATCCGGATCATGGTCCATTCAAGAATGGGCCATTTATCAATAAATATAGCCCTCCGGCTCATGGCATACACGGTACTTCCACCGTCATCCTCCATATCTCATATAATCATCTTTGATCATCATTGATCATAACTTTTCCCCTTGCTTCACTCGCAAGTTACCACATCCCCTAGCTCATTGCTAGGCATATCAGAATGATTTAATACATAAGAGGTGAGATCGGAGGCTTAGAAGTATGAGATTTGGCTTTTAAAACTCAAAAATCAACTTTGGCATGAAAACAGGGCCACGCGTACGCGCACTCCACGCGCACGCGTGGATGGCCACAAAACTCATCAATGCGCAAGCGTCATACGCGCGGACGCGCGGGTTGAAAAATAGCCAAACGACGCGCAAGCGTCAGCCACGCGTACGCGTGGGTGCTCTTGCGCCCCAGGCACAAAACTGGCACAACTCTGGCACAACTCTCGGGAAAATAGCAGGGCATTTGGTGCAGCGCATCGACACGCCCGTGCACGCCACGTGCACGCGTGGATAGTGCCTTCTTGAAGAACGACGCGTACGCGCCAAGTGCGCCTACGCGTGGAGGGTCATTCTGCTAAAAATTTTCTAAGTTAAAAGCTGCAGAATTTACAGATTCAACCCCCAATCTTCCGACGGACATAACTTTCTCATTTTAAATCATTTTTCACCCGTTCTTCAAACGGCATGGACATCCCGGATCCAATTTCATTTCTAAACAGATTTGGCACAAAACAGAGATCCGTAGTCCAAGTTATGTCCCGTCAAAGTATGCCCAAAAACCATGTTTTTATACAAAACCACTAGGTGCCATTTTCAAAACAAGCCATTTTCAACTCTTTTCAAAATCAACCAAAACATGCCAATTTCAACCCTTTTTAAAATCAATCAAAATGTACCAAAATCCACATCAAGCCATCCTCAACTCACACATTGACACTTTACCAAAAATTCCCAAAACCACATCTAACCATTTTAACACTTCTCAATCAAATGGCTAAAGGACAAACACAATATCATGTCATACATCCTTCCTCATCCCAATTTCTAATAATACCATTTCCAATCAACCATCATTATACGTAATCAATATCATACTCACTATCACGTGATTTCACCCACAAATCAACCTTAATCATTCCCCAAGCATATATCACAACATACATATCTCTAATGAATCATCATACCATCAAGGCATCAATAATCATAATCACATATATGATCACATAATATATCTCAACCGAACCAAACATACCTCGTCTACATAATTTCACCCAAAATTACCAAATTCCACACTTCAACTTCTCAAACCTTATTATTCAATAACCAACCTAATCATTCATATATTCATTATCTGAAATTCATCCAATCACTTGTGCCATCATACAATGCACACATCGACTTACCTTTCTTACCTCTTTCCGGCCTCCGGCCCAAAATTCACGGCCTCCGGCCCAATTTTCACAATTTAAATGCACAAACCACAAATCAATACTCATTACCCAGTACATCAAATTCTCAATACACCAAGCATACAAGGTCATACAATTCTCAACCCAATCATTAATTCACATTACATATCAACTATGCATATTAGCACCAACCATTTACACAATCCAAACTTAATCCTAGGGGCATCTAGCCTAGGAATTCTCATCACAACACACGGTATTTAAATGAAACTTAAACCGTACCTCTTGTAGCCAAACCAATTGAGCCTCTTCTTTGAAATTCTTCACCAACCTTAGCTCCAAGCCTTACCAAAGCTCCTCAAGCAATACCAATCTCCCAATTGTGCACCAACATCACCAAATACACTAACATAACCAATGTCACATACATACATCAACCTAGGGCTCATAAAAATGACAAATCACAAGGGTTTGAGCACTTCTTACCTCAGCCCATATGAAGTAGGGATAGAACCCACTTAGAATCCATGTTGGAGTATCCCTAAACACCCAAAATCACAAGATTTCAATACTAACTACCCAAAAACGTGTAACAGTGGGGAATTTCGAAAACTGGGCAGAGATGAATAAAATACTCACCACCAAACTTAGATAGAATTGTAGAGGATGAGAAGATCAACGCGTGGCCGCAAACGGCTCGTCAATCGGAGCTCCGTAGCTCAAGTTATGGTGGTTTGAAGATCAAAGAGAGTTAGGTTTTCTCTCTTCTCTTCTCTCTTCTCAAATCAGCGCCCCAACCCTTCTTTTTAGGGTAAAATGAGCTGAAATGCTCACAACTAATGTTTATATATGTTGGGTCTTGGGCCCACTTAGGCCCGGTTCACTTATTTTTGCCCATTGGCCCAATTTTGGGCCAAAACCTTTAAGATTAGCGCTCTAAATCGCACTTTAAATATTTCTACCTTCCCTAATTATAATTCCTCATTTCTTAATCTTATTTACCCATAATCAATTTCCTCAGTTGTAGTACCAGACAGATCTCAGCCGGTACTGCCGATCAAAATTCCACTGCGCACTTTTACGCAGAAAACTATATTTTCCGACTCGGAAAAATTCACTGAATCCAAATATCATATTTAAATTATCAAATTCCGATTGCCAAATCTTCCAACCATATTCGCTCCTATTTAACTTATTATTTACTAAATTTTGATTAGACCGGGTATTACATTCTACCCCCCTAACAGAAATTTTCGCCCTCGAAAATTCCATCCATCACTATCCTCTCCCTCTGCCAAGCCAATTACCACTAATCACAGCTCAACTCCAAGCATAACCTCCAAACTTACTTTCTTATTCTCAAACCTTCGAATTTCTACATGACTTGCTGTTATAAAGTCTCTGACTCATCAATCAAAAACCCCTTTCATTTCTAGAAAGCAAATGAGTTCGAAATAACAATTTAACAAAAATCATGAGAATCCGCTTTCCTTTAATAATCTATAAAAGCATTCGAGACACATCTCTTTCGTTAAAGTTTCTCATATAAAAAAAATTATCCTCAAAACCATAACCAGCACTCTTTCAAATTTTTTGGAGAAAAATTTTCAACAGTACCTCCCCAAAAATTGGAGTTTACCACCCGTCACGGGCTCCCTCAAACCAATCTCAATACTGCATCTGTATTTCAATTTAGTGGCTTTCACATTCGTCTTTCAAAACCAATCATTATAAATCTCAATCTAATTCCAAGGTCACTATGACCAAACATCATGGTACTCATCTCTCAAACACGACAACTCGCACTCTCTCATCATCTAAATCCAATTATGCATCAATGATAATTTCCTCATCCGTTTCAGAACCATCAAGGCTCACAGCCGCAATTAATTCCAATTACCTAGAATCATTATCTGCATAAGCTCACTAAACTTTTAAGTACTCAAAGCATAAAGCATTTCCAATCATGCTCTACTTTTCCTTATTATTACCATACTATGCTAACGCTTTAGCAAGCTTCCGCTATGCCACCTTGATTTCTCGTCAAGTATTAGTTCCATCACTTATTTCCTCAAGTACTAAACCACCACTTAACTTGACCGACAATTCGAATTAACGTTTCCAAATCCATCATTTAGGACCATCCTTTATCTATTTAAATCAAAGGAACTAAAAGTCACGAGTTCAATCCATTTCACCAAAAATCCAGAAATCAACCAACTACATAACAAACACAACACATCATTCTCAACAGAAAGTCATTTACATCACAGGCATTTATCCATTTGTATTAAGGCAATTACCTCAATCTTACTGTCGCAATCGGCCCGCATCCTGACTCTCTCCTTGTTGGCAATTTCTTGATACATGCCCTGGTAACCCGCACTTGTAACATACACCTAACCCCAATCGGCACGGCCTATTTGGGTGATGAGTTCCACATCTCTGACAGCTTGAAACATCAGAAGCAGCCGCTGCCCGTTTTCCCTTACCATTCCTTTGGGACTCCTTACTCGTCGCAAAGTTATTCTGTCCTAGGGAAAAGTGTTGTACGTATCTTCTCTCCTTAAACTCTCGACCCCTTGGTGTGAATCCTTGGTTGTGCTCTCTATGACTTCCCTTCTCTGCAACCCTCCTTTTCACACACTCTTCAGCAATTCTGCTCTTATTCACTAACTCTGAAAAAGTTCGGATCTCCATTGGTCCCACTGAACTTAAGATGTCGCTCCGGAGCCCTCCTTCATACTTAATGCATTTCCATTCCTCGAAGTCTCCCGGAGCTCCTTGACACATGCGGGAAAACCTGAATAGCTCCTCAAATTTGTCTGTATACTCAGATATGGACATAGCACCTTGCTTTAGCTGCAGTAACTCCAATTCCTTGGCTGTCCTGGCGGAATTCGGAAAGTACTTCTTATAGAATTCCACCTGGAAAGCATCCCAAGTGATATGATCATTCCCCTGTTGCAGGAGACGTCGAGCCCCTTGCCACCAATGCGATGCTTCCCCCGTGAGTAGATAGGTAGCGAATTCAACACGCTGCTCTTCAGGCACCAACTGCGCTTGCAGTGCTCGCTCCATGGCCTGAAACCAAGTATCAGCTTCAGTCGGACCCTTGAACTTAGGTGGATTAACCTTTAAGAAGGTTGCCAGTGTCATCGGGCCCTGAGCTTCCCTTCCGCCATTGCCATTATTGTTCATCTGTTGCCCAAGAGCCTCCGTAGTGGCCTGCATAGCAGCAGCCATATTCTCCAACGCCGCCATAAGGTTTACCGGGTTATTCGGGTTGATTTCCGGTTCCTGCGTATTAGTACGATCTCTTTCACGTCCCCGACCGGGTCCACGAGGTGCCATCTGGTTCCTATACACACCAAACAATCGATATCAAGTTGATCAGTCTCAATATCGGAAGTATAGTGCTTCAAAGTACCAAAGGTACACTCATGGACTTCATGCTAGATGTATCGATTAGATACCCTAACTAGCACAGGCACAGACTCAGAGTATGCATTGAAGCATAAGCAGTTCCATCCCTCAGGCTCACGAGGACGAACTGCTCTGATACCATAATGTAACACCCTAATATTCAAATCCTTATGCTCGAGTCATAAGTCAATGATATTACGGTGGTACGACTCTCAGGTGGATTTTTAATAAATAAATATAGGTAATTTCGAAAGGAGTATTAATCGAGAAGCCTGAAAAGAGTAGAAATAAAATCACGAAGACGTATCTCTCACGTTTCGACAACAAAAGATAAACCGTGAAGCCGAAAACGATATACGGACAAGGCGTAGAGGAGATTAAGAGATAGATAACAGATAGATATATATAACATAAGTAAATAGCTACTAAACGCGACCCGCAAAGTTTAGGTCGGCTAGAGTACATTATGAAATTAGTTGACAACAGTATATCCTAATCTCTCCCGAAGGAAACATGAGAGCCTCTATAGGCAAATTCAAAGAGTTCAATACATAATATAAACTTTCCAAAACAAAGGTGGAGAGATTCTAATCAAAACACAAAGTAGAGGAAATAAAGATCTTCGCCGTCTCTCAGGTGACCCACAACTCACTTCTGAGCATCTGGACCTGTATCTGAAAAATAAGAGATATATACGGAATGAGAACCCCGGGCCCATGGGTTCCCAGTACGGTAAAAGTGCCAAATAAATTCAATGTACTGCAACAAAAACTCACTAAGCATCCTAAACTTCTTCACCAATTATTCATCCTAGGTTCTCGCTAATCCATGAATAGGCAACTGTCATAAGGGAGTGCTAAATTTAATTCATGTTTCACATGTTTCCCAACTCGCTGACTCTTCCACGAATCAGACTCAGAATCATAAGCAAAACCATCACCAGTTGTTCTGCCTCAGCAGTTCTATATCAATACATCATCATGCAATCACATCATCAATTCATCCCATCAAGAACAGCCCTCACACCCACCGACACTAGCATGAGGGGCCTCTCAGTTGTACAAACACAAGCAATACAGGCAGGTAATACACAAACATGATACAAGTAGAACAAGTAGCATATAGTCAGGTAACATGGCATATATGATGTAGAAATCCAAGACAAATGGCAAACCCAAACAATTCAAACATATGCAAATGATGAATGCCTGCCCTATGGCTGATGATATCATCTGTCGGTTATATAGCCAACCCGACATGTCCTGGTAGCTAACCATTGGACAGAAACACCCCTTGCGGAGCAAGTAGGTTTGAGCTACAACCCCCTTGCTACTGCCCGCTCAACCCAGAGCTAGTGAAATAATCACTACTGCGGCTACTACCTAGGCGGGTGTCTAAAAGCTCAACCTGGAGCGAGTGGATTCACCACTACTGCCGCTACTACCCAGGCGTCGCAATCTCTGACCTGGAGCAAGTGGGACGAACAACAACCCTTGCTACTACCCAGGTATCTCAAGCATTGGCCCGGAGCAAGTGGGACGAACCACAACCCTTGCTACTGCCCAGGCATCTCAAACATATATTCATTCAATCTCAATTCATATTATCAACATTCATTGTTACCAAATCTCAAACATTAACTTGGAGCAAGTGGGACGAACCACAACCCTTGCTACTACCCAAGTATCACAAATAAACATTTATTCATAATCACCCTTCATTATTATCAATCCTCAGACAATGACCCGGAGCAAGCGGGACGAACCACGACCCTTGCTACTACCCAGGTATCACAAATACACATTTGTTCAAAACCCCACGATTAAACTCGTTTATCATAATCCTCCTTTCCCGTCTCATACCCGGAGCAAGTGGACAACGCCACTGCCTACTACCCGGGGTCGCACATCACATTTCAATATTTTTTCATTATTATCCATTTAACATATTCATTCATTAATCATATATGCATTTATACTCAGCCATAAACAATAATGGCTTTGCCGTAACCCGGCAATAACTCAGCCATCCGAATCATGGTCTAATCAAGAACGGGCCATTTATCAATAAATATAGCCCTCCGGCTCATGGCATACACGGTACTTCCACCGTCATCCTCCATATCTCATATAATCATCTTTGATCATCATTGATCATAACTTTTCCCCTTGCTTCACTCGCAAGTTACCACATCCCCTAGCTCATTGCTAGGCATATCAGAATGATTTAATACATAAGAGGTGAGATCGGAGGCTTAGAAGTATGAGATTTGGCTTTTAAAACTCAAAAATCAACTTTGGCATGAAAACAGGGCCACGCGTACGCGCACTCCACGCGCACGCGTGGATGGCCACAAAACTCATCAACGCGCAAGCGTCATACGCGCAGACGCGCGGGTTGAAAAATAGCCAAACGACGCGCAAGCGTCAGCCACGCGTACGCGTGGGTGCTCTTGCGCCCCAGGCACAAAACTGGCACAACTCTCGGGAAAATAGCTGGGCATTTGGTGCAGCGCATCGACACGCCCGTGCACACCACGTGCACGCGTGGATAGTGCCTTCTTGAAGAACGACGCGTACGCGCCAAGTGCGCCTACGCGTGGAGGGTCATTCTGCTAAAAGTTTTCTAAGTTAAAAGCTGCAGAATTTACAGATTCAACCCCCAATCTTCCGACGGACATAACTTTCTCATTTTAAATCATTTTTCACCCGTTCTTCAAGCGGCATGGACATCCCGGATCCAATTTCATTTCTAAACAGATTTGGCACAAAACAGAGATCCGTAGTCCAAGTTATGTCCCGTCAAAGTATGCCCAAAAACCATGTTTTTATACAAAACCACTAGGTGCCATTTTCAAAACAAGCCATTTTCAACTCTTTTCAAAATCAACCAAAACATGCCAATTTCAACCCTTTTTAAAATCAATCAAAATGTACCAAAATCCACATCAAGCCATCCTCAACTCACACATTGACACTTTACCAAAAATTCCCAAAACCACATCTAACCATTTTAACACTTCTCAATCAAATGGCTAAAGGACAAACACAATATCATGTCATACATCCTTCCTCATCCCAATTTCCAATAATACCATTTTCAATCAACCATCATTATACGTAATCAATATCATACTCACTATCACGTGATTTCACCCACAAATCAACCTTAATCATTCCCCAAGCATATATCACAACATACATATCTCTAATGAATCATCATACCATCAAGGCATCAATAATCATAATCACATATATGATCACATAATATATCTCAACCGAACCAAACATACCTCGTCTACATAATTTCACCCAAAATTACCAAATTCCACACTTCAACTTCTCAAACCTTATTATTCAATAACCAACCTAATCATTCATATATTCATTATCTGAAATTCATCCAATCACTTGTGCCATCATACAATGCACACATCGACTTACCTTTCTTACCTCTTTCCGGCCTCCGGCCCAAAATTCACGGCCTCCGGCCCAATTTTCACAATTTAAATGCACAAACCACAAATCAATACTCATTACCCAGTACATCAAATTCTCAATACACCAAGCATACAAGGTCATACAATTCTCAACTCAATCATTAATTCACATTACATATCAACTATGCATATTAGCACCAACCATTTACACAATCCAAACTTAATCCTAGGGGCATCTAGCCTAGGAATTCTCATCACAACACACGGTATTTAAATGAAACTTAAACCGTACCTCTTGTAGCCAAACCAATTGAGCCTCTTCTTTGAAATTCTTCACCAACCTTAGCTCCAAGCCTTACCAAAGCTCCTCAAGCAATACCAATCTCCCAATTGTGCACCAACATCACCAAATACACTAACATAACCAATGTCACATACATACATCAACCTAGGGCTCATAAAAATGACAAATCACAAGGGTTTGAGCACTTCTTACCTCAGCCCATATGAAGTAGGAATAGAACCCACTTAGAATCCATGTTGGAGTATCCCTAAACACCCAAAATCACAAGATTTCAATACTAACTACCTAAAAACGTGTAACAGTGGGGAATTTCGAAAACTGGGCAGAGATGAATAAAATACTCACCACCAAACTTAGATAGAATTGTAGAGGATGAGAAGAGCAACGCGTGGCCGCAAACGGCTCGTCAATCGGAGCTCCGTAGCTCAAGTTATGGTGGTTTGAAGATCAAAGAGAGTTAGGTTTTCTCTCTTCTCTTCTCTCTTCTCAAATCAGCGCCCCAACCCTTCTTTTTAGGGTAAAATGAGCTGAAATGCTCACAACTAATGTTTATATATGTTGGGTCTTGGGCCCACTTAGGCCCAGTTCACTTATTTTTGCCCATTGGCCCAATTTTGGGCCAAAACCTTTAAGATTAGCGCTCTAAATCGCACTTTAAATATTTCTACCTTCCCTAATTATAATTCCTCATTTCTTAATCTTATTTACCCATAATCAATTTCCTCAGTTGTAGTACCAGACAGATCTCAGCCGGTACTGCCGATCAAAATTCCACTGCGCACTTTTACGCAGAAAACTATATTTTCCGACTCGGAAAAATTCACTGAATCCAAATATCATATTTAAATTATCAAATTCCGATTGCCAAATCTTCCAACCATATTCGCTCCTATTTAACTTATTATTTACTAAATTTCGATTAGACCGGGTATTACAGAGTTTATGCAAGTAGTGCTTCAAGACACATAAGCCTTATTCTCAAGTAACAGAATTAGCAACCTTAGTTTCTCTGAGAAACTGATACAACAAGAACTAAAAACTGGATGCCTTGAATACCATGATTAATAACTCCAGAGAAATATTTCAAAAAGTAATTTTAAGATGACTTGAAGTAGCTTATAAGGTAGGATCCTCAAAGTAGTATAACACACGAGTTGGCATTGGATTAGAATTGGTCATGCTCTGTTCTATCAAAAAGATATTTATAAGCACTTGAGGTAAGCAGAATATTTATCAAATCTGATTTTAAAAAATAAATAAATCATGCATCTGTAAGCAGATTGATTATTCTTAACACTAAAAAAAGAGAGATAGATTTTTCTTTTTCATTTTTTTTCAATTTTTTTTTGAAAAGTTAAAGTGAAGATAAATTATATAAAAAGTGAAGATAAATTACATAAAAAGTGCATATAATAACATAACTAATTCAACACCTGTATGAGTATCTGATTAATTTGTTTGTTAAAAAAGATTAGTGTGATAAAATGTTTCTACAATATTTTAAGTAGTATCACTAGAGTAATAAATAGAGCAGTGTATCCCAAAGAATTCAGAATTTTCTTCTCAACAGATAAACAGAGCGCAAATATAAACAATCTAGAATAATTTTAAGAAGATAACAATGCATAAAAAGTTAAACATGAAAAATTTGAACCTTAACAAGTAATCGCAAATAAGGATGTAAGCTTTGTGAAACTAAGCTATGACAGATTTTTTTCTGAGATCGGAGATTGGAGAAACACCTTAATAGAAGTAAGCAATAGAAGATCTGAGAGAGAGAGAGAGAGAGAGAGAGAGAGAGAGAGAGAGAGAGAGAGAGAGAGGAGGGGGTAAAGTCACGAAAGAAGACCTGAGATCGTCGACTGGTTGAACAGTATCACCCTAACCGGCGTCAATCACCCCCGCACCAACGTTAATCCAATGCTTCAACGGAAGACCCGATCGCGGAGCTACAGAGAAACAAAAACCCCCCAAAAATCAGCACCAAAAATAATTTTGAAACCCTAACCCAACAAAAATGAAGAAATCGGTAATTTAATCACCAATGCGGGAATAGGTGCCTTCTGGAATTGAAATGCTGAGGTCAGTAGCCACCAGATCCTTGCCTCTCGCCGGAATCTTCGTATCCACAGCCCTAACAGAAAAAAGAAAATAAAACAGCATTTCAGTTTCGGTTTTGGCTTCTCTAACAGAGTAACTGTTTCAGTTTAACTTGAGAGGGAGAGGTACCTAGAGAGATCATAATCGGCAGAGAAAGGAGAAGCCCTAGAGGGAAGGACGGCGTTGTCGGAGATGAAGGAGAGATAGAAGGGAAATGAGAGTGTCATATATTCATTTCATTGAATGAGCTAGGATTGTGTTTTATTATTTTATATACGTGTGAAAACGGCGGTTCAAAACCGCCATAATCACCAGAACCGTCAAAATAAACAAAACCAATTACGGCAGCAAGAAAAGTTGCCATAATGTATGGATATTATGGCGGTTCTTTAAAATTGCTTGAATATCAATGCCATTTTAACCTCTCTTTTTTTGTAGTGTCACAATAATCAAATCAATTACCGGGAGTAGAATTCCGGGTCGTCTTCCCTAGGACTCGCAATTGAATGCACATCATTAGTTAGAAAAGTTTCGGGGTTTTTGAATTGCTTGCGGAAAAAGTAAAGTGACAAGAAAATAAAGACATGAACAAGTAACAATTAAAAGGGGACAATTAGAATTACCAATTAAGAAATTAACTAACTAACAAGATGCAATGAAATGATAACATTAACAAAGGCATAATGAATGTGAACTTAAGCTAGAAAAGCTAAGTGATCAAAGCTAACAAAAGGGAATAATAATCAATCAATATAAAAAGTCTTGGTTAGGGGTGAGAATTAGAATTTTTATCCTCATTGTTATCCTCAATTGTGATGATAATTATCTATTGTTCTCACTTAGTTATCCTCTAACACTTGAAGGAAAGTCAAGTAAGCACAATTGACTATAGTCCACAAGTCCTAATCAAATCCTAATTAAAGATTAAATTTAGTGGCATTTAAGTCAACTAGCAATCCTCAATTATCAATCAACATTTGATTTTGACAATTCAAGAGTCTCTAATTACTCAATCCCGAAACCAAGAATAGAAATCTATTCCATATTTAAAATAAACATTCTATAATCACTTGGAGAACAAGCAAAAAGAGCATCATCTAATTGAGAAATTTAAACGCAATTAAATCTACCTACTACTAATTGGCAATAATCACAACTCAATTAACACATATAAATCATAGAAACTTCAATGCATTAATAGAAATTCAAAACTAACAAGATCCATAAACCAATAAAATAAAAGAGAATAGTCAACAAGGTTCCAAATGAAATTAAGCTATAGAAACTACAATTCAAGCAACAAAATGAAAGTCTAATAAGATCCAAATGAGTAATGAGACAAAATGTAATTAAAGTGCACTAAACCCTATAGAGAAAGAAGAGTTTCTCTCTCTAGAAATCTATGAACAAAAATTAGCTAAAAAGTAAGTAAATGTGTGTATGCTTGGTTGCCTCCATTCTCCCTTCAACTTTTGGTCTTTTTCCATTCAGAATTAGCTTGATTTGAGGTCTAGAAAAATCGCTGGCACGTGCAATTTTAAGGAAACCACGCGTTACATGTCACGCGTACGCGCCAGTCGAACTTTGCACAAGTCACTCATACGCGTGAGCCAAGCGTACACACAAGCACCAGATTCTCAAAACTTCAATTCTTCGTATTCCTTCCACTTTTGCATACTTATCCTCTAAGTCATTCTTACCCTATAGACCCTGAAATCACTTAGCAAACGCATCACGGCATCGAATGGTAATATAAGAGAATTAAAAATTATCATCTTTAAGGCCTTAGAAGCATGTCTTCAACTATAAAGCATAATTAGGAAGAAATCATAAAATTATGCAATTTATATGAATAAGTGTGAAAAGAGTTGATAAAATCCACTCAATTCAATCCAAAATAAACCATAAAATTGTGGTTTATCAATCTTCCCACACTTAAATATTAGCATATCCTCGTACTAAAAATTAGAAGACCAAAAGAATAAAGGGAATGGTAAGACTTATGAAATGTAACCTATCTATATGAATGCAACTAATGCAAAATGCTTCTACTCACTTGATTAAATTAAAAATAAATCAATCTCCAAGAACATATATAAACACATAGGGCTAAAATAGTATGATGATCAACAAATTTCACTAATTTAAATCTCAAATTAAAGCATAAATAAACTTGCAAGATGAGAGCTCATGAAAGCGGAGAACATAGGATTGAGCATTAAACCCTCACTAGAAGTGTTTGCACTCTAATCTCTTTAGTGTTTGAGGGTCGATTCTCTCAATTCTCTTCTAATCTTGTTTTCTAAGGCTTGTTCTTCTTCTACCAGTTAACATATATTCAATGCATGGATACACATATCAAGAGGACTTTTCAAGGGTTATAATGGGGTTAGAGGCAAGGTAGGATTGTATTTGGTCAAGTGGACTAGAATTTAAATTTTTGATTAACCTAAACTTCCCACCTAACTTAGGACAACCATGTAACCATAATGCAAAGCTTAACTATCCATTATTTATCTTTTTCTATATACTCATGCATCCCGTTTTTAAACACAATACATATGCATTGTTATCACTACTTTACTTTGGGACATTTTGTCCTCTTTTTTTTTCTTTTCTTTTTTTTCATTTATTGATTTCTTTTTATTATTATTATATACATAAGAGAATAATGCATATGATTTAAGTATTGAATACATGAATATGTATCCAATTTTTCAAAACTTTCAACAAGAATTATAAAATACCCAATTCACCCACCCAAATGTTCTCAACTCCAATTTTTCCACACTTAGATCATGCACACTCTCATTAGTCTAAGTTAACCAAAGATTCAAATGAAGGGTATTTATTATTTTTCACTTAGCTTAGAGTTAGTGATGTGCTAAAATAAAGAACAAAGGGAATTAAATAGGCTCAACATTGGTTTACAAGGGTTGATAAAAGGGGTAGGGCCATTTTGGGTATGTGAACTTTAGTGAAACAAAGGCCTCAATCACATAAATACATTCATACATTAAACAATGGATATATAGAATCAAGCAAGTCAAAGATCACAATTTTAGATAGAACAACACACAGCGAAATAAAATATTGGTTGAAGAAATGCAACCAATCAATTAGACTCAAAATTTTACTAGATTTATATGTTTTGGCTCTAAACCATGTTTCAAAATTGATTTCTTCAAGCAAGTTCAATAAAAATTTTAATTCAAATTAGTGAAATGCCCTAAAATAATTTTCTTAGAAAGAAACTCATTACTTCAACCAAGTAGTCCTAATAAGAAGTGGTTTGATGAAAAATAATTCATCTAATTCATATACATCCAATCACTCAACAAGGATAAACAAAATATGTACAAAGCTCTAGAGATATTTATAAGCAACTATATATCATGCAAAAAGCACTTAAAAATGAATTCTAGACACTTAAATGCAAACAACTAACTACAAAATGTAAATTATCATAATTAACTAACACAAGAAATTAAGATCTAGGTGTTAGAGAGAAGAGTTATTACTTACGAAAGACGGTTACCGACCTCCCCACACTTAAACGTTGGCACGGTCCTCCGTGACATCCGTGATGAGCAAGAGGGCTCGAAACCTCCACCTCCAATAAATCTCCATTGTCAAAAAATTTATCTTATTTATGGTAATACTCTTGACAAATCGTATTACCTAACAAGTGAACTCAACAATCATTGATCTTTGACTTTGATTCTTAATGGATCTCTCCTTTTCAACTTCAAATTCTGATGTTAGATGCTATGAGCTCCAAACTTCTTTCATGGATATATACACAAAATTCTCTGCCACTTTTAACTATTATGAACTCAAGAATTTCATTGGAACTAATTAAAAAGTTCTTGAAGTTTGTTTCTGATCAAGTTCAGCATCTTTTTTTACATAACAATTCAATCAATGACAACATTTCGAATGTGTTGCTTAATTCCAAAGTATTATCGCTGGATGGCAATAATTTAATAGGTAATGTGCCACGAATATTACCAAATATCACTCTTTTAGATTTATTTAACAACTCTTTGTCTGGGTCAATTTCTCATTTTTTATGTCACAAGACAAAGAAAAAAATAATTTGAAATATTTGGATTTCTCTATTAATCTTTTATCAGAGGAGGTTTCGAATTGTTAGATTCATTGGAAATCATTACAATATATTAACTTGAACGACAATAATTTTAAAGGCCAAATTTTTCACTCAATAAGTATTTTGTCCAACCTCATTTTATTTAGTCTATTTAATAATAGATTATCTAAAAAATGCCTCTCTCATTTAAAAATTGTGAAAAATTTCGTATTCTTAATTTAGGTGAAAATAAGTTTTCAGGAGTTATATCAAATTGGGTGGGACAATTTAGAATGGTTAGAACTTGTAAAGTGTTTAGAATATTATTTTAATGTAATATGTATTGTTTTGACAACCATAAGTTCTAATTTTAAAGGCATATACCTACTATTTATTACTAAATTTGATATAGCTCCTGAAAACTTATTTTCACCTAGATTAAAAACACCAAATTTTTTACAATTTTTTAATGAGAGAGGCACTTTTTTAGATAATCTATTATTAAATTGACTAAATAAAATGAGATTCAATAAAATACCTATTGAGTGAAAAATTTGGCCTCTAAGATTATTATCTTTTAAATTAATATATTGTAATGATTTCTAATGATCTAACCATTCGAAACTTCTTCTAATAAAAAATTAGATAAAGATTTAAATATTTTAAATTATTTTTTTTTATTTTGTGACATAAGAAATGAGAAGTGATACAGACAATGAGTTGTTAGATAAATCCAAAAAAAATAATTTTAGTGATACTCGATACACATTACCTCTCAAATTATTGCGTCAAGCCTTCGAGGAAACTATTGCCGGAGAAGTTGAAGTGTCTGAGGTTCCGAAACCAGCGAATAGAAACCGGGATACGACCAACAAAGAGGTTGTCGGCGACGTTTAGCTTTTCCAAGTTTGGAAAATACTTGAGGAAGTTGAGGTTGCCGGAGAGTTTGTTGGAGGAGACATCGAAGACTCGGAGCCTTGCAAGCGAAGAAAGGTGAGGCGGGACTTCGCAGGAGAAGCCGTTGCCACGGAGGTCGAGGATTTCGAGCTTCTTGAGGTTGACTATGGAGTTTGGGATGCGGTCAACGAGGTGGTTATCAGATAAAGAGAGTTCTTTAAGCTCAGTGAGATGTCCAATGGTGGAAGAGAGGGTTCCATTGAGATTCTTGGAGGTGAAAACACGGCGCGTGATGCGGAGGACGTAGGTGGCTGTGGCGGTGTCGCAGCACACACCATCGATGGTGCATGGGTGGAAGCCTTGACCGTTGACTAAAAGTGCATTGAGACCAAGGTCTCTTTGGAGAGTTCTAAAGGGTGGAGATCAAGCTTGGCTTTGATGATTGAAGAGAAGAAGAACAACAAGAGAAAGAAGAAGATAGGATTTTATGAAGCTATTGAAGAAGGAAAAGAAGAAGAGAATGGTGTTTTTTGAATTTTTTATGTGTTTGTTTAATGGTTATTTATAAACATTATAAGGTGCTAAAAGCGTGAGGAATTTTTTTGCTGATGGGTCCCTCTTTGGACTGAATTTTCCACCAGCACTCCGTAGAGTTTATCAATTCAAAGTTTTTTATTTTATCACAATTCACAAATTTAAAAGAATGTGGAATTTTTTTGCTGATGGGTCCCTCTTTTTTATTTTCCACCACCAGCAAGTTGATCTTCAACAAATTTTCGATCACATTTATTGGATTTTTAGTAAATTTTTGTTTTTTTTTTTTTGGCCTTTTGAAAATTAATTCTATTAGACAAATTATTTTTTTATAATTTTAAAAGAGAATTAATATGTGTAATGTTTTTTAGAATTTAATTATTTAATAATAAAATTTATTAGAGATTAATTTGTGTAATATGTACAAGTACGAACTTATGCATATAGTAGTGGAGTAAGTACTCCGAGTCTCCCATTTAAATTTGAAAATTTATTTAGTAGTTGTTTTTTTGGCTGATTATTAGTATTTTCATAAATTTGTAGTTTATTGTTGTGTAAGCACCAAAGTTTTTTTTATACTTATTTAAAGGTCGCATATTTAAATTTTTTTATTTTTGGTTTTTAAAAAAAAAATACAGTGAAACACTGAGTGTTTTTCTTTCTTCTGGGATTGCGAGTCTGGAACCACCGATCGAAAAAAAACGTTAACATATAAGAAAAAATGTCTAATTTCTATACATACTATTTTAAGAAAAAATATTTTTTTTAAAAAAAAATATATAATAATAAGATTTATTAGATATTAATATGAATGAAGTTGTGACCGTTATGAAAAGCGACCATAAAAAAAACTCATGACACTTCGAATTTTAAGATTTTTTTAAAATAACTAAAATCTTTTTTAAGTGATTTAAACCGCGACAAATAAAAAAAGGCACAAATAAAAAAAAACATTCGTCAATAAAGTTAAAGTGAAACTTAATTTGGCTTCTGTAAGACCCGGTTAATTAACGGTTAATTAACCCATAAAATGAGAATTTATTCTAGAAAGCTAAAAATGTTATTTTTATGGCTTAATATGATAGAGGAGACTGAGACGAGAATTTCGATAACAATTTTATAGAAAACGGACTAAGATTGGACCGAACGGGTCAAACCGGTCCAACCGGACCCAAAGTGGACCCTTGGCCCAACTAAACTAAACCAAAACCCTAGTTTTCAGCACCCTCTCTCCTCACAACACACTCAAACACGCTGAAATGGTGGAGAGGAAGGGAAGAACACTCTCTCAACTTCTTTCTCTCACTTGATCTTCAAACTACCATAACTTTTGATCTAGAGTTCCGATTGCCGTTCCGTTTGCGGCCACGCGTTCACCGCGAAGAGCTCTACAAAATCCATACAATCAATCTTGAGGTAAGCCACGTTTTGCTCTTCGAAATTCCAGCCTTGATTTCGTGTTTCATGAGCAAAAATGTTGAGATTTTGGGTTCTTTGATGTTATAAGGCCCAACTCTCTTGAAGGAGAAGGTTAATCTTGTCTCCTTAGACCTTGAGTGTGGTAAGATTCTCAATCCTAGTGTAATTTGTTGTTCTATGAGGTTTGGGTATTGAGATGTTGTGTTTTGGTATGATGATTGTGGCTTAGGTTGTGTATATGTGAATATTGGAGCTTGATTGGTGATTTTGGAAAGCTTGGGAGAGGGTTTTGTGTGACAAAATCTGTTCTTGGAGGTGTTGAGACCTTGAGAGCTTGAGGAAAGGTGGTTTGGAAGTGCTCCGGTTGAGCTTGGGAAATTGGCTAAGGTATGGTTTCGGTTTCCCGTATCTAATATGTAATATGGTAGGAAATACTTAGGCTAGAGGCCCTAAGATAGGCATTGAATTGATGATGTTGTTGAATGATTGAGATATATGATGTGATCATATATGTGATTATGAATATTGATGCCTTGATTGTGTGATATATAAGAAAATGCATGTTGTGATATATGCTTGATGAATGATTGAGGTTGAATTGATGGGTGGTACTATGTTGATGGTGAGTATGATGAAGATTATGTATAATGATGGTTGATTGGAAATGGAATTATTGGAAATTGGGATGAGGAAGGATGTATGACATGATATTGTGTTTGTCCTTTAGCCATTTGATTGAGAAGTGTTAAAATGGTTGGATGTGGTTTTGGGAACCTTGGTAAAGTGTCAATGTGTGAGTTGAGGATGGCTTGATGTTGATTTTGGTACATTTTGATTGATTTCAAAGAAAAGGGATTAAATTGGCATGTTTTGATTGATTTTGAAAAGAGTTGAAAGTGGCTTGTTTTGAAAATGGCACTTTATGGTTTTGTATGAAAACATGGTTTTTGGGCATATTTTGACGGGACATAACTTGGGCTACGGATCTCTGATTTGTACCAAATCTATTTAGAAATGAAATTGGATCCGGAATGTCCATGCCGTTCGAAGAACGGGTGAAAAATGATTTAAAATGAGAGAGTTATGACCATCGGAAGATTGGGGGTTGAATCTGTGAATTATGCAGTTTTTAACTTAGAAAATTTTTAGCAGAATAACCCTCCGCGCGTAGGCGCACTTGGCGCGTGCGCGCCGTTCTTCCAGGAAGCACCATCCACGCGTGCGCGTAGTGTGCGCGAGCGCGTCGATGCGCTGCATCGAATGCCCAGCCATTTTCCAGAGAGTTGTGCCAGAGTTGTGCTAGTTTTGTGCCTGGGGCGCAAGAGCACCCACGCGTACGCGTGGCTGACGCTTGCGCGTCGTTTGGCTAATTTCCAATCCGCGCGTTCGCGCGTATGACGCTTGTGCGTCGATGAGTTTTAAGGCCATCCACGCATGCGTGTGGAGTGCGTGTACGCGTGGCCCTGTTTTCATCTCAAAGTTGATGTTTGAGTTTTAAAAGCCAAATTTCATACTTCTAAGCCTCCGATCTCACCACTTATGTCTTGAATCATTATGACATGCCTAGCATGAGGAAAAGGGCTAGTGAATGTGGTAACTTGCGAGTGAAGCAAGGGGAAAAATGAATGATCATTGAGGATCAAAGATGATTATGTGAGATGCGGAGGATGGCGGTGGAAGTACTTGTTGTGCCATGGGATGAAAGGCCGTAATTGTTAATGAATTGGCTGGTTATGGATTTAACCGTGAGCCGGATGGCTAGATTATTGCCGTGTTACGGCGGAGCCATGATTATGGCCAAGTATAAATGCATATATGTTGTTGAATGAATTGTGAATGTTTGCACTTCCACCATCGGAGATGAGGGTTTCCCTGGGAGGAAGCAGTGGCTAGCCACCACGTGCTCCAGGTTGAGACTCGAAGCTCTGTTAACCCAATGTCGTAAGTGTGGCCGGGCACTGTGAAAGGCCCGGATGAGCTCGCCCCCGTAAATATTCACCAGTGAGGGTGATGGATATGGATCATGATTATGATCAAGTTTATGATGAGTATAACTCGAGTTGGGGATGCGCGACAGAGGGACAGTCCAAGGTTAGCTACCAGGACCTGTCGGGTTGGCTCTATAACCGACAGATGATATCATCAGCCACTAGGGACAGGCATGCATCATAAGCATACTACATGAATTGTTTGAGATTGCCTATTTGACTGCATATTACTTGCTAATTGTCTAAATGCCTTATCTGTTTCTATTTGTAAATCTCTTGTCTGATATAACTGTGTTTGCTATATTATACTCCTGCTGGTGGTTGGGAGGTCTGAAGGAATTGGAAAGGGAAGTATTAGTTAGACTGAAGGATCTTTAGTCAGTTGCCACTTACGGTTTAGCTTGTTTATAAGCTTTGATATTATCTGGAGGAAGTTCTAGGATTGCCTTCGGCTTTCCTCTATTATTATGTATTATATATGTGGAAGCTGTTACCATGCTGGGGACCTCTGGTTCTCACCCATGCGGATTTTGTGGTTTTCAGATGCAGGACGCGAGGCTTCTCGTTGAGGCATGCTGGAGACTTCTGGATTAGCGAAGATCCTTTGTTCTCGGGACTCTGTTTTGGTTTATATATATCTTGTTTAGATACTTTTATCTCCATTAAATAATATAAACTTTGATGACTCCTCTTATAGGAGGTTTTGGGAGAATAGGTTTCTGTATTTGTGTCCCTTTGGGTTTTCCTTGGGGTTTTCCTTATTTTATTATATGTATATATTGCTATGCTCGGACCGGTTATCTTCGCAGCCGGATTTTGAGTCTTGATATTCCTGTTTTTGACACTCTTTTGTATATATATGATCTCGCGTTAGCTTATTCCTGTTCGTTACGTTATCGATCGGAGTGTTGCGCTTTCGAGTTACGGTTTTTGTTTACCCCTTTTTCTACAAAGGCTCCTAGTTATAATCAATTATTCATACTACTATACGTACTATGTTTTTGTTTTAGAGGTCGTAATACCTTGCCATCTCTGAATTATGACTTAAGCATAAGACTCTGTATGGTAGGGTGTTACAGCTTCATTTATATAGTATAATTTTATTAATTTTATAAAGAAAACCTTTTTTATTAATAACAAAAAAGGTGTAAATTACACAATGACTTGACTCATTCTTTATGAAGTCTAACACGGCAAAGACTCTCCAAATTGAGAAATATATACACAATGATGTTCCTATATTTATGTAAATAGTTTATATATTTTTTTATTTTTTTATAGTAAATAACACTAGAAGTGTTTAAACATTAACCAATATTACTATATTAGACATAATTTTCGTTAATCTATCATATATTCTTATAATAATTTTATTGTTATATTTTATAAAAATAAAAATATAAAAAATCACAACTTAAATTTTATAAAAAAAAGTGTATATTTTTAAGATTATGCTACGTGTACACTAAAATCAATTATCAAAATTAATTATTAGTATAAAATATATATTAAAATATAAATACACATTAAAAATAAATTAAACCATATATATTTATACACAAATATATTAGTGACTGATTTTAATAACTAATTTAGTGTATAAATAATATTTTTGATATTTTTATATACTTTCATATTCTATGTTTGTTCTTGTTACTTACAATGAAACTTCCTTACCTCTTTTTATAAGCTTATAAAGTCTTTTGGATAGTAAAACCATAACGTTTTTAATGGTTTCGGGTCAAGTCAAGCGATGAAGTCAACAAGTCATTGCTATTGCTAGCTGGTGGGATAATCAATAATGTGTCCTTTTCCCATTCATGAATCATGTTTCGGTTAATTTTTTTTTATACGAAAGATATATCGGTGTTTTTGTTAAAAATTAGATTATTTAGTTGGACACATGTTATTATTTTGGTAATATATAGGGTATGTATTAGACACATATTATTATTCTAACAATATATAAGATGTGTATTGAATATTTTTTTATACATTTATAATATTGTAATACATTTTAAATATTTATCTTTAACCAAAATATTATCTTCACCTCCATATTAAAAATAATTTCTGTTTTTTTTTATTGGACTAATTTTTTATTTTATTTTTATTTTGCGTGTTAATGATGCTTTTAGAAAGGAGAAAAACACACATTTTGTCATTTTTTGCATATTGGATTATTGGTCCCAAAGGCTGAACCATGGCATTTTGATTGGGTGAACAATATATCTCCTTTATATTTGATGGAGAAAATTCACAAAATTAGAAATTAGGTGTACATTTCTCTTTTATTAGGAATAATCATGCTGTCTTTTAGAGAAATATAACCAGGTTATATTGAAGGATTTATTCTAAATTTTATATATTGTACAATTTTTGCTAATTAGGTTAAATTGTGAATTTGTTTTTTAAGATAAATAAAATCATTTAATCTACAAATGTGTTTATATATACTATTGAATAGCATGACAAGCATGATTATATCCATAAAAGTAGAGATATGCTTTCATTGTTTATTTATTATTTATTATCCATAAAAGCATGACATGCATGATTATCCATAATTCGCTAAATTTTCTTTTTCTTTTTCTCAAATTTAGCAATATATATATATGATTCTGGGTTTTATATAAAAATGTGAAAAAGTATTTATAGTTATTGAATTAATTTAAATGATTAATATTAAATATACCTAATAAATGATATATGAGTAATGTATTTATGTCATTAAATTCATTCTAAAAATTAGTTAACAAATTATTAACATATTATTATTATTATTATATATGTCTAACTTTCAATTATAATTTTTTTAAACAGTATTAAATTTAATAGATAATTTTTAAAGCATATATTTGATAAAGGAAAACGAAAGATAGTGATGGAATTTAATTGATGGATCAATAGTAGTAAGTAAATTTTATAAACTTCTTTTATAAATTATACATAATTATATTTTAGCAATAAATGTTCCAATTTGTTTTAAGCATCTCATTTATCCAATTTATATTTTAAAATAAATTATAAAATGAGATCCTAAAGTTTATAACACCGACAAAAATAAATCTAAAAAATATGAATAATAAATGAGACTTAAAAAAATTTAAATGATAAATTAATTTTTTTTGTTATTTTTAATATGTTTGTTGAACAAATAAGTTTTCAATAAATTTTATTATAAAATAGTTAAGTTTTTAAAAAATACACTCTAAGACAAATTAAATTCTTTTAAAATAAACAATTGAGGAACTAATCTATATGATGAGAGTAATAAACGAGGACTTTTAAAAAATAATTTTTTTAAAAAAAATAAAGTATCCGATCTAAAATTTTTTAAAGATCAATTTGAATATTTATTCATATATAATAAATAACCAAAAATCTAATACATCAATTTTTATTCAGCAAAAATAAAATAAATTAATATATATATATATTATGATTTATGAATAACATTCATATAAAAAAAATTAACATTCATACTTTTATAATAACAAAATATGAAATGATAATACAAAGTTTGAATTAATAATGTAAAAATCGGCCTATAAAAAAAATCATAATATATATATATATATATATGAAAATTTTGATCCTAATAATGTTAATATTGTATTTTTTTACAGAATTAATAAAAATATTATAATTACTCACAAACTAATACGTTATTAAACATATTGTAATTTGTGTAATTATTTTTTCATAAAAACTAATTATTTTTTTGTTACATTTGGGTGTATGATTTTTTGTTTGGACTAAGAACACTATAATACAACAAATTACTATGATACCAAGTATCGTATTATTATTATTAGAAAAATTTTAGGATTTATTTTCAAATTAAGATCCTACGAACATGAAGAATTTTTTCTATTTTACAAGTATAGTCAAACATATTAGAAATATTAATTAGTCAAAAAAAATATCTTTGAAATATTAATGTGCAAGAAATTATAGTATTTTTCATTAATTTTGTTTAAAAATATAGCATTGATATTATATATATATATATATATATATATATATATATATATATATATTTTTGTACAAGATGTCTTTTGAATGGGTTGTGAGATGGATCGGGAACCTTCGGGTTGAGGCGGCTGCCGGATTGTTCGGCTGGAACAATGGGGGGTGATACCTGCAAAGACACTCCGACACTCAAGTCAGAATGGATCAGAGAGGTATAGAATGTGTAGAGTGGATGTCATACCTGAGGGGGTTGGGGGTCCCTTTTATATAGGTGATGGTAGTCATCTTATCTTATCCTGTTTGGTTAAGATAAGGGAGGTATTTGAATTTGATTGTTGGTTAGAAGCTCTAGCGGGCCGATTCCAGACCTTCTAGAAGGGAGATGGGATCCGACCCGGGTAGTCGGGTTCGGAGGCCATTCCAGGTGTGGGGGCCATGGGCCGGATCCGTAACAGTTGCACCCGCAGCGGGAGGGCGAGCACGGTCGATCTCTGTCGCTGGAGGATGTGCGTCTTGCCGAGTGCAGCGTCGTTAGGTTGGTAGTTCGGTCCCGACGAATCGTTTGTTGGGTTGGCGATGGGGCGGGGTCGCGTGGAGGTGTTCCCTGTATTTTAAGGGTTGAATGTCGGCTCAGGATTTTTCGTTTTCTTGTGCCGGTTGTGTTTCTCGAGGGGTTTCATTGATTACGTTTCCAGAGTGCGCATTTAATGCGAGGGGACTTTTGAGTTGTCGTTTCCCTTTTTACCCCTATGCTTTTGGTTGGAGTTGAGGGACGTTTTTGGCTTTTTGCCTTTCATAACCGTTTTGATTTGGCTATTCCTTTCCCTCTCCTTCTTTAGTTTCTGAAGCGCTTTGTTTTCTCCTCTTCTTTCTTCTACCTTTCACACCTTTTCTGACATTTTTCCTTTCTGGTGCTTCGCTACCTGCTTTCCTGCTTCCTACTTCTATTTTTCTTTGGTTCGCCCTTTTCTTCAACAGGCTGGTGATTCTTCCGAATTATCCTTGTTTGTATTCTGTTTATGTTGCGTAGCTGCATTTTCATTTTTTGGTTTCGTGTTTTGGTTAGGCGTAGTGTTTTTGTCTTAGTTGGGGCGAGTGCCGCTGTTTGTAGGCGTTTATCGTAGTAGCGTTTGTTTTTTGGGGAGCACGAGCACCACTGTTAGTAGGTGTGGCTCGCGTGAGACAGTGGTACTTTCTTATTTTCTTCTGTCGCTTTTTGCTCTGTAGTTTTAGTGGACTGATGGTGGTGCTCCTCCTGTTTTTATGTATTACTCCGCGGAGAATCGAGCGTGCGGCGGCTCCTGTGATCCCAGCTGGGGGTGTTCCCAATCTTTATTATTGGGTGACTAGTGATGTTTGGGGGACGCCGTCTCGAATGACGGAAGCGTACCTTCAACGGCTCCGCAACCAAGGGGCTGTGTGTGGTGGAGGCGATGCCGAACGCCAATACGATCTTTCTTTATCCAGGGTCAACGAGAGGGTCTGTTATTTGAACCTTGACTCGCCGACGTTTCGGATTGGATGTGGGTTTATGATTCAATGTTTACCGACTCGGCGTGCGTCTGCCGTTTTCCCCTTTTGTGCGAGCGTTGTTGAGCCGATGTTCCGTGGCTCCCTCTCAGTTACATCCCAATAGTTGGGCGGCGGTGTGTTCCTTCGAGCTCGTGTGCGATTTCTTGGAACTTCCGACCTCCGTTGATGTCTTCTTATTTCTTTTCTTGTGCATATTGCCATCCAAGGAACGGAAGCATAAGAAGGGTTACATGTCGTTTAGGGCTCAGCCTCATCGTCGTATATTTGGGTTATATGAAGATTCCTTTCATGGTTTTAAGTGGGAATACTTCAAGGTGCGCCCGGCCCGGGGGAATCATCCCTTTTGGTTGACGTTGGAGAATGAGCGCCGGTTCCCCACGTATTGGAACTTCGGAGCCGGGCAGTTGGTTTTGACAAAAGTTACTTTCGAGGGTTTGTCCCCGGAAGATAAGGACATCGCTAGTGTCCTTTGGCATCTCTTTGGGGAGTGGCTGCTGAATCCCCGGGATATCATGGGGGACCCGGTGGCTTGTCATACCTATATTGGTGTGTGCTCCCCCTCCTCCCATTTTTTTTCCTGTTCTACCGGGTTGGGTACTTATGTTTCTTTTTCCTTTTTGCAGTTGAGATGGCTGGTGGTTTGACTTCCTTGGCAAGGTTCAAGGCTGCTATGGATCGTGAGCAAGCTTTATCGGCTTCCCCTTCCACCCATTTGTCCCGTCCTGCCGTAGATTCTTGGGTTGTTTCACACGAGGTGGTCTCGGCTGGGGCCGAGGCCGGTCCTCAAGTTTCTCTGGGTCCGGTGCTTTCGCCCGAGGAGGAGGTAATCGTAGTCTCGGCTGCCGAGGCTTCTCAGAAGCGGAGGAGGCCCGAGGAGATCAATAGCGAGAATCTGGAGGAGGAGGGTGCTGTGCCTTCTGTGATGGATCGGCACTTCGACGCGTCAAACTTCATTGACCAGCATCTGATGCCCGGTACTGAGGGGTTCTTTGATGATTGTGATGTGGATTTTCAGGCCAAATCAGTGTATCGCTCTCTCCTCCGGTCTGCGGTTATAGTTTGGAAGGCTGAGCCCGTGATGGCCCAGGTTGGCCTTTTGGACAAGAAGTTGCGCCATTCTCAAGCCGAGGTGGTCAAGCTGAAGGAGCAGTTTGAGGTGGCGAGGGAGAAGGCGATGAATTCGTCCGAGGAAGCCAGGGCCGAGATCCTCCGTCTTACGATGCTGAGTCTCAAGCTTCCGTGCTTCTTGTTGAGGTGGACGCCCTGAAGGCTGATGTTACTGCACTGAAGATTGAGACCAAGGGTCTGAAGAAGGAGAAGGGGGAGTTGTTAGCGGATGCTAAGGATGCCATTGTTGCTACTGAGGAGGCGATGAGGGCTCAGACTTTGGTCCTTGCGCCGGATGAGGATGTGTCCGTGATGGGGGAATTTAAGACTATCTGGGATGGCCAGATTGTCGACCTATAGTAGGCTTTTAATGTATTTTGTAGTTGTATTGGATCTAAGAACTTGTAGTTTTTTGTTGGTGTTTTGGCCGTTTGGCCGTGTTTTGTAACGTCTGGCCGTTTTGGCTATGCTTTGAGACCTAGGTATTTTAACTACGAATTTGTGTTTTAGGCCGTTCGGGCGATTTTTCAATCATGAATTCGTATTTCAACCAAGTCATTTATTCTTGAGTCATTTTGTGTGACTCATAGTGTAGGGGTGGGCCGTCGTTAGGCCGTTTAACCGTGTCGTATGGATATCCGTTTTTGGGCTTCGGGAGTGATCAGTCCCTGATGGTGGACGTTCTTTCCTTGTTTTTGGAAGGGGTTTATCGTTCTCTGAGGTAAAGAGGGAGAGGTAAAATAAACTTTATTTAAAAATACCGAGCCTCGTTAAAACCCTCCCATGTGGGCGGGAAAGAGTACCCAGGGAAAACACTTAATTAATCAAATAAAGAAGTACAGGGGAGGAGTAACTTTAACCCATTTTGGAAGTCTATTTTAAGTGTAGTATCGTCGTAGGTTGGCAGCATTCCATGTTCTCGGTACCTCGGTCCTGTCGAGTCGTTCGAGCTTGTAGGCTCCTTTCCCGATTGTTGCCTTGATTCTGTAGGGTCCCTCCCAATTAGGGGTGAGTTTCCCCTCTTCGTAGGTGGCAACGCCAATCTTGTTTCATCGTAGGACGAGGTCGTCGGGTATGAATTTTTGTCGGACTACGCCGCGGTTGTACCTCAGGTTGATTCTTTGCTTTAGGGCTAGCTCTTGCATGTGGGCCATGCCCCTCACTTCGTCTGTGAGGTCCTATTCTGCCTCCTCGTTGTTATCCTCGATTGTTCTTCTGGGGCTGGGATCTCCTACTTCTACTGGAAAAATGGCTTCTACACCGTATGTTAAACAGAACAAAGTTTCCCCTGTAGAGGTTTGGGTTGTGGTATGGTATGACTAGAGGACTGGTCTGAGTTCGTCGGCCCATCATCCTTTGGCTCCGTCGAGTTGTTTCTTGAGTCCTTTGACTATTATCTTGTTTGCCGACTCCACTTGTCCGTTTGTCTGTGGGTGTTCCACTGAACTGAAACGGTGGGATATGTGCAGTCCCTCCAAGAATTCCTTAAACTTTTTATCTGTGAATTGGGTTCTGTTGCCCGAGATTACAATCTCGGGGATCCCAAATCGGGTTATTATGTGTCTCCAAAAAAACTTTTGGCATTGGGTTACCGTGATGGAGGCCAGTGGTTCGGCCTCGATCCATTTGGTGTAGTAGTCGATGGCGATGATGAGATATCGGATCTATCCGGGTGTTGTGGGAAAGAGGCTGACGAGGTCGACGCCCTATGTTCCGAACGCCCGGTCTGCCGTTATGATGTTGAGCTGGTGTGGGGCGGCTTGGTGGAAGTCGGCTTGTATCTGGAATTTGCTGCATTTTTTCACCATTCGCATAGAGTCCTTGATAACTGAGGGCCAGAAGTATCCAGCTCGGATAACTTTCTGGGCCAAGGTTTTGCCCCCAATGTGGTGACTGCAACAGCCTTCGTGGATTTCGCGGAGTATGTATTCCGTGTCCCCGGGTTCAACGCACTTGAGTAGGGGCTGCGAGAATCCCCGTTTGTACAGTTGTCCCATCACAATGGTGTAGTTGGCAGCTTCCCTTTTTATCCGTTTTGCTTCTTTGGGATCCTCGGGTAGTACTCCGTTAAGGAGGTACTGTAGTATGGGGGAGGTCCATGACTCCTAGTCAGAGATTGGTAGGCCGGTGTCGGTTGTGGTTGAAACAGAGAAAGTTCTGACGACTTTCTGAATTAGCGACCTATCTCCTTGTCCTAGCTTGGTGCTAGACAGTTTTGAGAGTAGATCTACCCTTGCGTTTCGTTTCCTGGGGACGTGTTGGATTGTTACATGATCGAATTCTTCAGTTAGCTTGTTTACTTTGGCAAGGTATTGCTGAAGCAAGGGGATCTCGTGTCTGGTAGTCCCCGTTGATTTGGGAGCTGACTACCTGGGAGTCACTGCATACCTTTAAGATTTTGGCGCCGACCTCTTTGGCTAGTGTTAATTCGGCCAAGAGAGCCTCGTACTTTGCTTGGTTGTTTGAGATCGGGAACTTGTATGGAATGGATTGTTCGATCACGATCCCGTTTTGGTTTTCTAGTATCACCCCGACTCCCCCGGAAGTCGTGTTAGATGAGTCGTCCACGTGCAGCTTCCAGGTTTCGGCGGCGGGGTATCCCAGAGTCATCTCGGCGATGAAGTCTGCCAGGGCCTGTGCTTTGATCGCGATCCGAGGTTTGAACTCTATTTGGAATTGGGATAGTTCTATGGACCATGCTAGCATTCTTCCCGCTAGGTTGGGCTTGCGTAGGACTTGCCTGACCGCTTGGTCGGTTCGGATCGTAATGGGTGAGCCTGGAAGTATTAGCGAAGGCGTCGGGAAGCTGTGAGGAGTGTGAAGGCGAGTTTCTTGAGGCGAGAGTAGCGTGACTCCGTGTCTTGGAGGACTTTGCTTATGAATTAGATAGGCCACTGAGCCTTGTTCTCGTCTTCTCGGACGAGTGCTGCCGCAAGTTCTTCTTCCATTATAGACAGGTATAGGTAGAGGACCTCTCTTGTTTGGGGTTTAGCCAAAATGGGGGGTTCTGCTAGTACTTTCTTGAAGTCTTGGAATGCGTCTTCACATTTTGACTCCCACTTGAAGGGAGTTCCTTTCTTCATAAGTTTGAAGAAGGGTATCGCCTTTTGGGCCGACGTGTCGAGGAAACGGGATAGGGCGGTCAGTCGGCCAGTCAGTTTCTGGATGTCTTTGAGAATCTTTGGACTTGCCATTTCGATGATGGCTCTACATTTCTCGGGATTTGCTTCTACCCCGCGTTGTGTGATAATGAACCCCAGGAATTTTCTGCTTCCATTCCGAAGGTGCATTTTGTCAGGTTAAGGCACATTCGGTGCTTACTCAAGGTGTTCATTACGAGCTCAAGGTCGCTGATGAGTTGCTCGCCAGATTTGGTCTTGGCGAGAATGTCGTCTATGTAAACCTCCAGCTTGGTCCCGGACAGGCCTTGGAATATCTTGTTGACGAGCCTTTGGTAAGTGGCTTCGACGTTTTTCAGGCCGAAGGGCATGACTATGTAGTAGTACGTTCCGTCAGGGGTGATGAAGGCCGTTTTCTCCTCATCGGGCTGATGCATGGGTATTTGGTTATACCCAGAGTCGGCGTCCATGAAGCTGAGGTACTGGTGGCCGGATGCAACGTCGATGAGCCCGTCGATGTTTGGTAGGGGGAAGGCGTCTTTTGGACAAGCTTTATTCAAGTCCGTGTAATCGACGCACATCCGCCTTTTTCCATTTGCTTTCTTGACTAACACGACATTGGCCAGCCAGGTTGTGTAGGGTAGTTCCCAGATAAAGCCTGCTTCGAGGAGGGCTTTAACCTGTTTATTGACTTCGGTTGCTCGGTCGAGGGACATTTTTCGTCTCCTCTGTGTTACCAGCTTGGCCATGGCGTCCATGGCTAGTTGGTAGGACATTAAGTCGGGATCTATTCGTGGCATGTCCGCGGGAGTGAATGCGAATAAGTCTCTACTCCACTTTAGGAGCTTTATGAGGTCTTCTTTAAGGTCGTATCGGAGGTTTCTGTTGATGAACGTATACTCCTCCATGGTTTGCCCTATCTGTAGCTTCTCCGTGTTCCCCTCTGGCTCTGGCCTAGGCTGCCCGTCTTGTCGGGCGTCCAGGTCAGCCAAGAAGATGTCGGCCACATCGCGGAATCTTTTACGGAGGGCTAGGCTAGTGTTATCGCATTCGACCGCGGTTTCTCAGTCCCCATGGACTGTTCTGACAGATCCATCTTTTGCTGTGAAATTCACGAGTAAGAATTTGGTAAAGATGACAGCGGAGAGGTCGTTAATTATTTTTCTTCTGAGGATCACGTTGTAGGTCATAGAGTCTTTGAGGATTACGAATTCGGATAGAACGGTCTTCCTCTGGCTTCCGGTTCCGATGGTGAGCGGGAGGACGATGGAACCGTCCGGTTTGAGAAAGTTATCTCCGAGTTCAGTTACCACGTTGCGGTGTGTTTGTAAGTTTTCACTCTTGAACCCAAGCTTGTCGAAGGCTCCCCTGAAGAGGATGTTGGAGTCTGCCCCGATGTCCACGAGTATTCTTCTAACGAGTCCTCTTCCAATTTTTGTTGAGATGACGAATGGAGTGTCTTCTGCCGAGGTGCCGTGTTGGCAATCTTCGGGGGAGAACGTTATTGCTTTGGTGATGATGGCTGGGGCTTGGTTTTTTACTGCTAGGACTTTAAGGTCCTTTTTCAGCGCTGATTTCAACTTCCCTGGCGTATCTTTTCCCAGTGATGATATTTACGACTATGGTTGGTGTAATTTGAGAATTATCCGACTCTGGGGGGTCGATTTGCGTTTGTCTATTTGGGATGTTCCTTCGGGTTTTTTCTTGGTAGGGGATTCTAGCGAGGTGCCGTTCTGCCGTTTGTTGGCAGCCATGACCTGGCTTACCTCCTCATCGTTTATGTATTCCTTAGTGACGCTCTGGATCTCGTGCATGGTCTAAACTGGCTTGGTGGTGAGATGCTTTCGGAAATCCTCATTCATGAGCCCATTGGTCAGACAAAGGTTTGCGACTGAGTCCGTGAGTCCGTCGATCGTTAAGCATTTGTTGTTGAATCTGTCCAGGTATTTCCTCGTGGCTTCGTCCTGTCTTTGGGTGACTCCTAACAAGCTAATAGGGTGTTTGGCTTTGGTGATCCTGGTGGTGAATTGGGCCATAAATTTTCTCGAGATATCGTGGAAGCCGGTTATAGACCCGTTTGGGAGGGCATTGACCCATTTTATCGCAGGTCCCACTAGGGTTACCAGGAAGGCTCTGCATCGGACTGCATCAGCGGCTCCTTCCAGGTTCATCCTGGCTTCAAAGGCCGTTAGGTGTTCCTGGGGATCTTTTGTTCTATCGTACTTCATATCCGTGGGCTTGTCGAATCCCTTAGGAAGTTTTGCTCTCAGGATTGTTTCAGTGAAGGGAGTAGCTCCCATTATCACGTAGTCGCTACTTATGCGTTTGGCCTCTCAGTGTCGTTGGTCGTTGTCCGTGTCGTGTTGGTGATCCGAGTTGTGGGAGACGCTGCGATCGTACCTCTTGTTGTGTCGCCGTTCAGGTGACCTGCTGTGCCCTCCGTCATTCGTGTTGTGTTGGCGATCCTGGTCGCAGGAGATGCGATCGTACCTTTTGCCATGTTGCCGTCCGGGCGATCTACCGTGCCTGGTTTCATGGCGAGATCTTGATCGGGAGGTCGCGTGGCTTCCGTTCTCGGTGTGGTGCTTTTCCTTGGTTGCAATTCGGCCCTCGAGTTCTTTCACTCGGAGGCAGAGATCTTGGATTATCTAAGCTGCCTTTTCTCTCAGGTTTTCGGGAGCCCGTGTTTTGAGGCCGTTTTCTTTGTTTTGCGGAGGGGTAGTCTGGCGAATAGCGCTCGCTATCCTTCCATGGGTGTGGGGTGTAGCTTCTCGGTGTTCGGGAGTTGGATTCCTCATTTGTGAGTTATCGTAGTGGCTTGGGGATTGCTCCTCGAAGATGTACGCCATTCCGTCGCGATGTTGTAGGTCCCCATAGACGGTGCCAATGTACAAGATGTCTCTTGCACGGGTTGTGAGATGGATCGGAAACCTTCAGGTCGAGGCGACTGCCGGATTGTTCGGCTAGAGCAATGGGGGTGGTACCTACAAAGACACTCTGATGCTCAAGTCAGAATGGATCAGAGAGGTGTAGAATGTGTAGAGTGGATGTCATACCTAAGGAGGGCTGGGGTTCCCCATTATATAGGTGATGGTAATCATCTTATCTTATCCTGTTTGGTTAAGATAAGGGAGGTATTTGGATTTGATTATTGGTTAGAAGCTCTAGCGGGCCAGTTTTGAACCTTCTAGAAGGGAAATTGGATCCGACCCGGCTAGTCGGGTTCGGAGGCTGTTCCAGGTGTGGGGGCCATGGGCCGGATCTGTAATAACTTTGTATTATGTTTAATATTTTGTTATTATAGATTTATGAATGTTTAATATTTTGTTATTATAGATTTATGAATGCGACTCTTATATCCCCATACTTTATGATTTTACAGGATAAGATAAATAATCAAATTGAAGATTGTTTCTCATGTACAAGCTCAAACAGAGAAAGTTGGGGCAAATGTTCTTCTTTAGGAGGCAATGATGAAGAACCTTGTGTAGATTTAAGGGTCGATAACCTCCCTCAGGTATACGTATATTGCATACAGACATGTGCACACGTGCATGCACTCATATTGTTTATATGTTTCTCTTCTTGTTCTTGGTTTTATTGATTAAACTAAAGGGTGATCTTGAAAATGATGTGTAAGTAAAGTGAGATTCTAATTTGAATGTTGGTTTATATCAATGTGGTTTATTGTTGTTGCTTCTCATGCTTATTTGTTAAGTTTGAGTACGTAATAATATCATTGACAGTAGATGTATTTGCAACATCTTTGAGAAACATGAGAAAAAAGTGCTCAGAGTCAAAAGAAGATGAATAGAAGCTCAAGAAGAACAAGAACAAGGTCAAAAAGAAGAAAAAGAAGAAAGGCGAGACAACTGACAAAAAGGGAAAGGGTGACGGATTTGAGAAGTTGGAGGCTCTGAGTAGACGACTGCGGCATTGCCTTCTAAAGGGATCAATCCATTGAAAACATTAGTCCTCTTGAACATTTGTATCATACTGAGTGACAGATAAATATTCTTCATGTCTACTTCTGATGTTCTTAGAGCATCAGTGTGATCCTATATTTGTTGTAGCCATTTCTTGGAATTTGGCTTTATTGATTTATAATTGTAGGCAGTCAATCCTTGTTAATATTAAAGATTTTTGAATTTTATTTTTATAAAAAAATTTTAGTAATTAAATATTCTTACAAGTCTTTTATAACAATTTTTTCAATAATAAATACCACCATTCAAAATACTAAAACAGCAATGTGTAGATGTGAGAGAAAACTAATATTACTATTAAAGTGAAATCAACAATATGCTTCTATTGAAAATTAAAACCATTCATGAAATTAAATTACATGGAAGACCCTGCAAAAGCATATAAAAAATCCTAACTTTCTAGTCTCTCCCAGGAAAGCCAATAGAGAGCTAGAATAGAAGCAGACATGGAAGACATTTGAGTAATTCCAATAACTTCTATACAAAGCCAAACCCAAAATCTTATATACTAAAATACAAAGGAATCACTAATGAGATGAGAACCTAAGGAAATGAGATTCAATAACCAGTAAGCAACTCTTTAAGGTTATACACCTATCTCCTAAGCTATAATAATGTGATCTCCAACATAAGATTGATAGACAGCAACTCTATCCTTTACATACTTCTTTGCCACCTCCTGAAAAGCTGCAGAGTGTCACTGGCTGAATGTATTATTATATTGACGGGCTGAGATGATACAAATCTTCAGTTGTAGATTTTTACCGATTTCTTAAATGTATGATAATTCTACAAAATTGATAACTAATCATTGGAAATGTCAAAAGACCTTCAAATAGGATTATATCCAGTGATTCATATTCTATGCAAGATCTCAAGCCATTAATTCAAAGAATTTGATTTCAAATTGTCTTCATCTTTAAAAACTTGAGTAATATCTAGAGATTTTTTTCTACTAGTGACTTTTAGTTTTTTCATATCTGTTGTAAATGCTCTTCCAACAACAAAAGAGAATATATGGACTTCAACTAACCTGTTCACCAACATAAAAAATCAGTTATATTAACAAGCATTTGTAAGAAATTTGTAACAAATTTTATATTTTAAAAGCATTCAAAAAAAATATATGTGTGTGTGGTCACATAAACATTTTCTCAAGATCATTCAGTAATGCTATACCAATGAAACTAACCTTTAGATGTTTGAACAGTAAAATTGCCAAACTAAAATAAAAAATTTAGATCCATACTCGTCTCATTATTCTTAAATTATCCCCACAACTTCAATAACTATACTTCCAACTCCAATTGCCCAATCAAATCACAGTGAACAACCACCACAATGGAAGAAATAGATACATGTATGCTAAGGTGTATTACTTCTAATTATAAATAAAAGTCACTCACTTTGTTCATATCTATCGCAACTCAACAATCATGCATTCACTATAGTTAAATCTCACCAGTAAAAATTGGAGGCCAAAGATAAAGTCAAATTTGCATTTGAAAGCTACAATCATATAGTTACATAAAAAAATAAAAATAAAAAATACCATTTTTTTTAGAAATTGTATCTTCAGTTCACTCAAATCTCAAACCTTGATGAGTAAAAAAAGGATGGACAAAAGCCAGTCAATTATGAATTGAAAAACAAAAGGATGGGGCATTGGGAAAATGTTTGAAAAACTAAAAATCCTTTATCATGAACAGGGACCTCTTTATTTTGATGAAATATTTTGAGCAAGTGCTTGAAACAAAAAATCTGGTATCATAATCTGAAATTATTTATCGTTCTAGATTACAGAGCCATCGTAATCATAATTTAACTAACAAGAAAATGAAAAATCATGGAATTTAAGAGAGGAAGTGGAAGGAGCGGAAGAAAATGAGAGAAGAAGCTAATAGGTACTCACTAATCGATTTCTTCTTCGTTGACAATCATTCAAGCAAGGACGGGAGAGGAAGAATCGTTTTCGGAGATCTTCTCTATCGTTATCGAAGGGTTTCTTTGTTGGGAAAGCCTTCCAGCGGCAATCTCCGGTGAGCTTAAGATTAAGTCGGTGAACAAAGAGATGAGAGCTCGAGTTTCAGTGAGAAAAGGGAGAGGAAGGAGACACTAGACCTAGATTTTTTAATTTTCGGGTCAGTTTGATAGATTAGTAAGAGATTAAGCTTGGATTTGGGCTTGGACAGGGATAAGGGATTAGGGTTAGAATTTTTTTTAGAGACTTAATTATATTTTTAAATTATTAGAAATTTAAATGTCTGTAAAATAAAAATTTAAAGATATATTTGTCTTTTTATTAAAAATTTAAATATAATTCGATTTAAATTGTGTAAATCAATCGAAAAAAATCGAATCTAATAATTATAATGCGGACAATTAGGTTTATTATTTTTGCTATAATAAACTGATTTTATTTTGGTTTATTAAAAAATAAATTATTAACCGATTTAATAAAAATATCTAATCATATTATGACACGTGTACACGTCTTTTAAAAAAATATTTTTGATATCTTTATTAAAGTGGTCTCCTTTATATATAACTTAACCAACCTTCTTTAGCATTTACAATTTCTATTACCGTTGAAAACAACATAGAAATAGAAGGATGGGAGAGTATACTCAAATAATTATAAAATTGCTCCATATAATTTAACAGATTATTTTCACAAATCAAAATTATTCTTGCTTTATTTAACCTTATATTAAGGTGCCATAAAACGATACCTATACAATTAGTAATTCCTCAAATTATTTTTAAAGAACAAGAATTTTGACTTGTGAACATAATTTTTAGAATCTATCAAACTTTTTTCTAATCTTTTAAGTATAAATGACCAATTTTTTTATTTTTTTATGTATATTTTTGTTTATTTACTCGTTTTCTTTTATGTAAATGTAAATATATATTTTGTTTAATAAAGTCTAAAAAATAATATTAAAATTAGTAGTATCAAAAAATATTTTAAATTTAATATTATGAAAAAAATTTATATAAAGACTAATTTGATTAATTTTTAAAATTTTAGAGTTGAAAATAATTTACGTCTGGACTTTTAAGACTATTTTGATTATAAATAACTTTTTTAATTGTCAAGTGACACATAGGGTGCTAGGTGTCATTAACCTGACACGTCAATCAATCATCTTGTGACACGTAGCATTAACCTACCACGTCATCATATCATGTGGCACATGACACGTCATCATCTAACTGACAGAAGGATCAATTTGACTTATATTTTATCTTTTAGGGATTAATACGACTAAAAAACCATTTGAGAACTAATTTAAAAATTGAGAGATCTTCTATAAACGAATTTGACTATTAACTCTTCCTACAAACTATTAAAAAGTTCTTTAAAATTATTAATTAAAAAAGTGTTTTATTTAAAAAATATAATTTTTTATTTTTAATATATTTACTGTATATTTATTAGAATAAATTTTTATTAATAATTTTAATATTTATCATAATAAAATATATATTAACTAAACTCAATATATTATAAGTTCTTGTGCTTAAGTGTTTTTTATTAATAATATTATCTAGAATTGGAAATACAAAAAATAATTTTAAAAAATTAATTAATAATTTTAATTGAAAGAAAAATAATTATCTAGTATTATTTATTTTTTATACACATTTTTTTATTTCGTGTTATATATATTATTCTTTTAAATTATTTGTCTAAGCAAATAATTTGTCTATTAATTTTTCTATAAAGAAAGAGCGGCATTCATCTCAGATTGGTACACATTTTTTTCCAACACGTATTTATTACTCCACCAATAATTACAAACTCATAGAAACTTCCTCAAAGACTTAGAGTTGACTCTTGGTGTTGCAACATAAGACCATGAGTGAATTCCCCATCCGACTCCTGACAATTATCTCGAAAAGACAACGAGGTTCCCAAGAAAAAAAAACATCCAATTCGGTTTCTGGTAATTTTTTTTTGGGACTGATTAGCCCCTGTGCCAAAAAAAATAACATTGATTTTTTTTTGGCACAGGAGCCTCGTTGTCCTTTCGAAGCAATTGTCAGGGGCCGAATTGGGTTTTTTTTTGTCAGGGGCCGGGTTGGGGTTTTTTTTTTGTTAGGGGCCTCGTTGTCTTTCGAGGTAATTGTTAGGGGCTGATTTAGGTTTTATTCTAAGAGGGATCTCCAGTAGAAAATTCATTTCAATCTCTATTTATGGCCCACCTGTCATAAAAAGTAACTCCACATCAGATTTTGCATCATAATTAATAAATAGAAACTCAAAGAATCTCACTCTTCTCCATTAAAAGGAACTAATTTTAATCCCTATTGTGGTCTCATTTAATTAATTAATTAAAGTAATTAAAATTAATATAATTATTATTTTTTTATAATAATATTATTTAAATTTATAAATTCAAAATAATTCAATATTATAAAATATTAAAATAAATAACTTAAATTTAATTAGTATTTTAAATTTTATAAATAAAAATAAATAATCCAACTAAAAATTATTTTATAATATATAAAAATTAAATTTATTTTTTATGTAAAATAAATTTAATTAATTATGATTTAATATAACAATATAAATAATATTTGATATTGATTTAATATAATTATTTATATTAATTATAATTTAATATAACTAATTATTAAATAATTAATATAAATAATTAATTAAATAGATATATAAGTATTTAATATATATATATAATATATTTTTTATTTTTTTTTATTAACTTACCACATGGCATGATTTTATTAGTTGTTGCAAGTTTCTGTTTAGAGGGATTCTCAACTTTGATCCTCGTGAAGAACCCTCTTTCTCTTTTCACTCCAATGGTAATTAAATCTCCATATGTCAGAAGAAGAACTCTATTTCTTAGTATTGGAGTTGCTCTAAAGGTTGGGTTCATTTTTCCATTATGCTTCTTTCAAGAAAGTAACCATCATTATTCATTCACTTGTGAAAGCATGAAAATTATGAAAGAACGAACTTCACAGAAAATATTTTATAAGAAATACAAAGAGCTTTATAAAAGAGTTATGTCGAAATAAAATTTAATTTACTCAATTTTTTATTAATATTCAAAATTGCTACTAAAATAACTTTTTATTTTTTACAAAATATAACATACATAATTTTGATTACAAACAAAACTAAGAACTTACCATTATTTTCTATCAATTTTTTTAAATAAGTCACAAAGAAAGCCTCCACTCTCAAACAACAATAAGTCACCACTAAAAGTATCCCTCTTTGTGCTGTTTGCATTCATTTATTAGTTACTAATTGCCTCCATAATACCCTCCATTAGCAAATAGCAACGGAATTAAGTCAATTAACGAATGCCATGACTCATTGACTCATATATATATAGAGAGAGTATTTGTATTTAACTATTTAACTCATTGTTTGTATGTGGTTTGATGCAATTATAATAAGTCACAGTCGTATTCCCACAGAAAAATATGCTTATATATAGTGGTGCTATAATTCAGGGTGTGTTTGAAAAATACATTTGAAGGAAAAAAGCATGTTAAAATTTTTTAAAAATTGTAATTTTTTATTTGACTAATAATTTTTTTTATAAGACACATTGACATAAAATGACTAATAAAAAAGAGATGTATAGACATTTTTAAATTCAGTCTCTACGTATCTCTTAATTCGTTAAAAAAAAAAACACCATATTTTAAAGTTTAAACGTTACATGTCCCTCTTCTGTAGGCTTAATTAATTATATTGAACATGTTGAATTATTAAATTTTTTTTTTTGTGGGTGTGTGAAAAATTAGTGTAAGAAAATTAGTGTCTATCTTCTTCCCAGTTATCCCATATGTTGTGTATGAGACCCTCTTCTTATGTGTTTTGGCTTTCTTTTATGGGGGATGCTACGGTAAAGATGCCATTTTCGTCTTTCCGTAAAGACATTTTTCATTTTGTGGTTGTTATTGATTTAAAAGCGTATCACTAAAAGTGTTGTTTAAAGAGAAAGTGTTACCTTTAATCGTTAACTTGGCTCTGATACCAATTTTTCAATTTCGACTTTTCTTTTAATTTCTTTTTCGAAATTTCTATTAACTCTTCATATTTTGCTTCGAACAAGTTTATAATTTGTATAGATTCAATTGGTGGTGCTTTGTTTAAGGGATTTTGATAAAAATAATTTGCAACTTCATAATCTAAAGTATTGACCATTTCCACTATTTCTCTTGTATTTGTTATATGATCATTTATTACTAATCCTTGATGTATATTTATAATTCTGATTTCATATTTATAGTTTTTTAACTCTGGCTTAATTTTTCTATCATAATTGTAATATTCTTTTTTGCATGAATTATTGTATATAAAATCTTTTATCTGTTTGTCTTTTTCTTTAATATAATTTCTCAAATCCTCAAAACTTTTTTTTATTTCTACACTTTCTCTTGTTTCTAAATATCTTTCTAATTTTTCAACTTCATTCTCCATTTTTTCTTTCAACAGCTTTAATTCTTTTAAATCATAATATGGTTTTCCAGGCATTTATAAATTTTTTAAGTTTTATTCCAACTTGTTTATATTTATTCTTATTTCTATCCTTTTTATTATAAGATCATCAATTTCGATCTGAAGATTATTTAATTCCCTTTTATACTCCCCTATTTTACTTTTTAATTTTTTCGCCCTTTTCCTTTTTATTTTATTTTCTGGTTTTTCAATCTTTTTTATGCTTCATTATTTATTTTAGAATTTTTGCAAACTCCATTATCGATTCATCACTATTTTCTAGAGATTCTATTAATTTTTCTAGCTCTTCAACTTCTCTTTTCAACTTGTCATAGATTATTTTTAGAGCTTCAAATGCTCTTTGATTTATTTCAGAAAACTGCAAATAATTCAAACGATTTTCTCTTTCAAAGAGCTCTTGTTTCTTATCTTGATAAGTTACATATATTTCTTCTTTATTTATTGTCATAATTTAGCATTTAGGGTTTCATTTAATTTTTCGACCTTTTTTGTTAATTCTTTTATTTCAGAATTTTCTTCTTTAATCTTTAACTTAGATAAACTTAAAGGGATATTAATTTTAGATTCTCTTATTTGAAAATTCGATGAAACCAATTTTCCTGATGGTTCTTTTAATAATAGAACTGGATTTTTAATAGCTTTATATTTTGATATTTCTGTTTTTACAATTTTCTGAAATAATTCATCGACATAAATTCTTTCTCTGTTTTTAAATATTATACTATGATGGCTATTTGTTAAAGCATAATTTATTGCATATGTAATTGAAAATGGTTCATCATCTTGTTCCATTAAATTCTTTATGTGAAATTTATAAACCAAACTTATAGATCTTCCAAGATTTTCAGTTGATAAAGGTATAGCATATCCAAGATGGGTATTAAATTTAACATTTACGTTTGCTAAATTTCCATGAACAATTCCAATTATTTGATCTATTGGGTCATCAGTAATTCTTTTGTCACAGATTGCTAAACTTATTGGTGAATTAATTCCTTTCATATATGTAGATTTGATTAAGACTTGTATAGTACTAATATGAATCCATCCAATTTTAGATCTTTTTTGTTGATCTTTAATTTTCTCAATCTGTTTATTCAATTCTTCATCATTTATCAAAGCTATTTCAAGTTCTTCATTGGCAGATTTTATCTTTATAGGGACTTCAAGTTGAATTTTTTCATAGTATATTATATTTTTTCTATTAAAAACTTCTTTTAAAAGATTTTGTTTATTAAAATTTTCATTTGATTTGAGATTTAATTCTGTTTTTAGAACAGCCTATTTTTAATTATCTAATAAAGCAGTTAATCTATAATAATCAGATTCTTCTGTTAATTCTAAACTTTCTAAATAATTCATAACTAAAAGACTAGGATGAAGATGTACCTTTTTGGAGAAAAACTTTCTTTATTTAGTATATTTTACATAAGGTGTTTTTATCTCCAGATGGGAGATTGTAGATACTAACTCCAGAGGGGAGTTTAGAACTATTTCTCCCTAAGGGAATTCTTTGTCAGACTACAGAATCGCCTCGGCAGCTTCCTCCTTGCTCTCCCAGCATATGAATACTCTTAGCCTTCTGCTTTCTGTTTTCTGATGCCTCTTACAATTGCCTAAGCAATCTATTTATAATGGTTGGGTCTGATGGACAATTCCCATCCTTACCCTTCTTATAACGTCATTGCTTACATCATTGTTTATTATCTTGCATCAGCTACATTGTTGGTGCCTTATGACCTAAGCGCTTACGTCATTATGCAATAATGTTGAGGGATGCTTCAGATGCACTGTCCTCTTCTTTTATCATGTGGGCTTCAGATGCATTGTCCTCTTCTTTTATCATGTGGGTTGATTCCGTTTCATTATTACTTTCTTCAGATATTTCTGAGGCACATAGCTGGCATTTGTGGTCTTCTCTGTCTTTTATCAAATAGCAGAGATTCCTCTTTATCCCTTCAGGGAGTTTTTCTAAAAGTCCAGATAAGTTATAGAATGCTGATTCAAATTTCACCAGGAGTCTCATCTCTCTTTCTTCAATTTCATTTCTTTTACTGGACACAAGCAGAGTATTTCTACTTTTATAATTAATTCTTGTGTGAGATTCCTTCGTTATTTTTTGAGTTCTTTCAAAGACCCTTGCTAATGTGCTGGCTAGTCTTCCTTCATGACTGTAAATTGTTAAATCTTGAATTCGATCAATTGGTTGAAAATTTTCTGGGAAGACGGACATGAATATTACTTGGTGTGCTGGAACCAAGCATTCTTCTTCTTCATTAAAAATAGGTTGACTGTTTGTAAATTTTACGGATACATTCCTTGGATTTACATTGTCAATCATATTTTTAAATCTCTTTACTGCATCAACGAATCCTGCAGAAAACTCACTAATAATTTTTAGATCATTAAAAATTAAAATTGTATCAATTAATCCACACTGGAAGAACTGATAAGTGTCAGATGGGGAAGCATCTGGAAAGATAACCAGCTTTGTTAGCTGTTCTTTGGCAATAGGATAATATCCCAAAATTGCCCTTTTTTCTTCAGTCCAATTCAGAACTATATTAAGGGTTTCTCTGAGATTTGATCTACAGACCCTTTTCTTTTCCTAGATTTCAAACCCTTGTAGGAATGTTTCTTATTATTCCTTTTCTCTGGGTTTGAATTGGAGCTTTATCTGCTCTTTTTAGGGTTTGCTCTGGATGAAGAGCTTCATATTCCTTGAAGGATTCCTTTGCCTCTTCCAGTGTTAAAAATCCTCCTTTATGAATTATCCTTGATTGATGTGTGAATGGTGCTGCTTTTTTCCAGGCATCATATACTCCTTTCATGGGGCCATTATAAATTACATAATATTTTTTATCTTAGGTAGATTTTTTAATAATTTCAGCAATTGTTTTATTTTCTGAAATTTTTTCTTCACCTGATTTGTCCACCATGCTTAGCTGGCTGAACTCTGATGGCTTTGCTTGTTGTGTTGATTTTATTGTTTCAATGGCCTTCTTGAGGGATTGGATTTGTGTCCTTATTTGCTGACAATGCTTGCATTTTTTGAGTTCTTGCTCATATTTTTGAATTTCGTGATCTAATGCGTTGTAGACGAACTCCATTCTCTTGTTAATGTATCTGCAATAACATTTTTGTCACCCTTAATATATTCAATCTTTATTAGATATTGTAACAAAAATAATTGCCATCTTACCAATCGTCCATGATTATAATCAACTTTTAAATTATATCGTATGAAACCTGTTAAGTAACTTGAATCTGTCCTTAATGTAAATTCTCTGGGTAGTAAATCAATTTTCCATTTCTTAAGAGATTTAATTGCTGCTAGAGTTTCCTTTTCATGAGTAGTATATCTCTGTTCTGTTGGAGTAAAAGTCCCTGAAATATACCTGCAAAGTAATTCCTTTGGGGAATATTTAGAATCTAGTGATTCTTGTTCCAAACCTTTTATAGCTTTCTTAACTTTTAGACATCCCGACCAGGTTATGTCTGAAGCATCTGTTTCCACTATTAATTAGTCGTTTTCTTCTGGAATATAAAGTTCTGGAAGTTTTTCACATAATTCTTTAACTCTTTGAATTTGCATACTGTCTTTTTCTTCCCATTTCCATTATTTTTTAGTACTTATTTTTGGAAATAAGCTTTTAGTGTATTCTGTTATATTCTTTAAAAATCCTTGATCGGAAATATAATTTATACACCCTAAAAATCTTTGTAATTGTTTTCTATCTTCTATTTTATTGGGAAATAAATTTACCTTTTTTAAAACATTTGGTTGAAATTTTAGCTTTTCTTGAGTAGATAGAATTAATCCAAGAAACTCTATTTCTTGTTTTGCTATTCTTGCTTTCTTTTTGCTAAGAACTAATCCTTTTTCTTTACATCTTTCTAAAACTATTAATAATTTTTGAAGATGATCTTCTTTATCCTGTTTTGTAAAAATTAGTATATCATCAATGTAAACTAAAACAAATTCATTTAACTCTTTTAGATTTTCTTCCATAAATCTTTGATAAATACCCGGGGCTTGTTTTAATCCGAATGGTAATACATTCCATTCATAGAGCAACACACTTGTTGATTCTTTTGTTGGGCAAGTAAAAGCAGTTAATTTCTTTGTTTCTTCGTCTAAACGAAGTTGCCAATATCCTGATTTTGCATCAAGAGATGCAAACCAAGTTGCTCCTTTGATTTTTTCTAAAATAGAATCTTTTCTTGGAAGTTTATGAGGATCACCAATAGTTGCTTCATTCATCTTCTTATAATTAATTACCATTCTTCGTTTTCCCCTTTTAATTTCATTATTGTTTTCGACATAAAAGGCTGGAGCCGCATGAGGACTTTTACTTAATCTTATAATTTCTTTTTCCAAAAGATCTTTACATTCTAATGAAAACTCTTCTCTATCTCTTGCGGAATAAGGAATTTTATTTGGAACATTTATCTCTTTTGTAGGATCCTTTAATTTAATGATTACTAATTCTTTATTTGTATTTTTAATATCTAAAGGATTTTCAGCACAAATTTTATCCAAAAGTTCTTCTATCTTTATTTCAATATTATTTTTTGGAATATTTATCTGAAAGTATAAATTTAAATAACATGTTTCTAATATAGAAAATATTTTAAATTTTAAGATTTTATCTATAGTAGTAGTTGGTATTTTTATACGTTTTGATTTTTGATTTATTGAAGAATCGTGTGGAGCTTTTAAAACTATATATGTTAATTCTTGAATGAATGGATGATATAGTTTTAAAAAATTATTTCCTATGATAAAATCCATTCCAGAATCTAACATATATATGGATGGAACAATGAACCTATAATTTTGAATAAATATTTCAGCCATCTCTGCTTTTTGGTCAATTTTATGTATTGATTTGTCAGCTATTCTAACTCTTAATGGTTTCTTTAATTTTTCTAATCAAGTTTTATATTTGTACTAGCAAAGCATTGTGTTGCTCCAGTATCTATGAAAGCATTTATAAACTTTTCTGTTATTTTTATAGTAATAAATGTGGCATTATTACTCAGTCTCTGAGTCTGTTTCTGAGACATATTCAAAAATATAGTCTAAGTTATCATCAGATTCTTCTAATGGTTCCATGAAACAAGACTTAGCAATTTCTATTTGTTTGGTAAAATCCTTTTTATCCTTCTTTTTTGGACATTCATTTGCATAGTGTCCTTCTTCTTGGCAATACCAACACTTACAATTTTCTTTTTTATTTGGGCAATAGTCATTTTTTTGTTTTTTGTTTTTATTGTTATTTCTTTTTCTAAAATACCTCTTTTTTCTCCAGTTTGGATAGTATTTTCTTTTTCTAAATTGATATTTTCTTTTTCTTTGAAAATTTTTATTAAGATCATATTTTTGGGGTATCTCTTCATTATCCTGACAGCAAATTCTAATTATATTTGCAAATCTTTTTTGAGTTGCTTCTTGCATACAACGTTTTTTTATTTCCTCTCTTATTGCAGAGGTTGCTCCACCAAAATTATTTTCAATTGTCCCTCTATTTATTTCTCTTATAAATCTTCCCATTATAAATTCATTAGCAGGATATGGAAGTTTTGTTATATACATACTAAGATAATGGTCTTTATCTTCTTCTTTTAATTTATAATAATGTATTCTATATTCACATATATAAGACTCCACATTACATAAATCATATATCTGAATATTAGCTAAATGATTTTTTGCTTCTTGATATTCTTTATTATAGACTTCTTGTCTATGATCTATAATATTTTTTTCAAAAAATTCTTTATATAGAATCATCATTATATGTAATATCTTATCATAAGCTGTTATTTTTGTTGCTAATTCTTCTATTATTTGGTTTTCTATTGATAACATATAATCTCTTACAGTTCCTTTAGTATGAAACCTTATGTAATTCCAAATATCTCTTCCAGACAATTCACTAAGTTTTGGATTAGTAAAGGCTTCTAATAAGAAGGAATTCAACCAGTTCTCGAAAATTTCTTTTTCATTCTTTTTACAGTCTAAATCGAGCATTCTTTCTCCTTCCATTTCCTGGATTTTAGGAACGTATTTTGATGGTATTTTTGTATATTTTGAATCTTTATTTATAAATCATTTTTTAAAAGCATAATTATCAAAACCTGTTTCCCATTTAAATTGAGATTGATTATCTTTAGATGTTCCAGCTTCATTTTTTACTTGTATTGAAATTGCTGGTTCTTCGTCACTTGAATAATCTAGGATGTGTTCTTCATTTTCTATATTTTCAAAATTTACTAATTCTTCTTCTATTTGAAATCCCTGTTCCATAATATTATTTTCTTGAGCCATTTTTAATTGTTTAAAAAGCATTGTAATTTTTTCTAATTTTTCTTCAATATTCATAATTTCAATGGTGGTTTTACTTTTAATTCTGTTATGTTGATTATATTTTGAAGTTTTTCTTCTTTGGGATTCTCTTTTTCCTTATTTCTTTGAAAATTTATGGATACTAATATTTCTTCAAGCATATCTACTATAGAATTTAATTGTGGGTTAAAAGTATGATAAAGATGTGGGGAGTCATTTTCATGGTAATATTCTTTAGAAATTTCGTGTGAAAAATAAGTTTTTTCAGGTTTTTGAAGTCCTTCAATAAAACTTATAGTAAAATAAAGATTTTGAAAAAAATCATTTTGTATTGATTTTAAGAATTCAGTGTCATTACAGTTAACATTAGTTAAAATCATTAATTTTTGATCTATTAATTTTGATAATTTAATTATTTCTTCTCTTAAATCTTCTAATTTACTTTTTTCCATTAGGTGACGCTTTTCTTTGTGAAAAGTTACGGTTTTAAGTGAAAAATGTGGCTTTAGAATGTATGGTTTAAGTTTTGCTACGTAGACGTCTTTACCATAAACTTATTTTTGGGATCTTTATTTAAGTGGTGTCTTTCTTTCATTTCAAGCTTAACTTTGTGATGAGTTTGAGGGCAAAACAGACCAAAATAAAATGTGGGGTCACATCAAAATTGTAGATAAGCACGCATGCTTTTGTGTTGCCTTATGATTCTGTGCATTATCCTCGTTATTAAGTGTGTGTTTGGATTCCAGTTTGCAAACCAGAGTTTGCATAAAATTGATTTTGTAAAATTGATTTTGTAAAATTGATTTTGATGATAAGTTAGTTTGGGTTAACGTGATTTATGTTTGGTAATCTTTATATCAAAATTGATTATAGTAAAATAAATGTTGTTTGGATTATACTACTCAAAATCACTTTTAGATGAAAAATTACTAAAATAGACATCAATTTTATATACATGCAAAATCAGAATACTATAAAAAATAATATAAAAAATATTTATCATATAAATAAAATAAATACAATAAAAAATAAAAATATAAAAGAGAGTACTATAAATTTTATAATGTCACACAAAAAGAAAATATTCTATAATTTTTTTAGTATCGTCAGTACTCTTTAATTTAGTATTATTTTACACTATAAATTTTTATTATTTATGACTCTATTATTACTTATAATTAATTTTTTATTTATTTTGTCCTTTTTTATAGGATCATAATTTATATTATTCAAAATTTTGATAATAAACATAGTATATAATAATTACAATTACAAATTTTACGAATTCAGAATAAAAAATAAAAAAAATTAATACAAAACAAAAATAAAGTACATCAAAGAATAGAAAAAAATTATACAGATAAGAAATAATAAAAATTCCATAAAACCAACAACATATATCATATGAACAAAAAAAATACCATAAAACATAAATAAAATTCATATGAATAAAATCAAATAAAAATAAAAAAATTTCAATTTGTCAGTGATTGAAATAAATCTGAACGATTTTGATGAAAAAAAATGGAACTAAAAAATTATGAAGAAGTAGGAAGAACTACAAAGAATGACTGTGAAGATAATAGTTACTAGTATCATTCTTATAAAAGAAAATGAAGGGTAGGGTTGGTAAAAAAGAAATATTTTAGCTTCTCCTAAACGTGAAACGTGAAACGTGAAATGCAGAAGCTACAAATTTGAGCTTTTCCTAAACGTGGATTCAGAGGCAGAATCAATTCTGCGTTCACAAGGATAAAAATTGCCAAACATCAAAGTGAAACTTTCAAGAAGCTCAAACGGGCTTCTCTCCTCCCCAACGTGTTTGCCAAACACACCCTAAGTTATTTTTCATTCATTTTCGTCTCCTTATATAATTCACATCAAAACTGTTAGTACATTGCATGTGTTATTTATAAGCTTCTTGTGATAATTGCTTGATCTTTTCTACATGCAAAGTTAATTAAATTACCTTAAATTTATACTATTTTTACAATAAGTTGATGTTATAAAAATTTCTGTCACTCAACTTGAGATATTATTTATAAGGAGAACATATCACAAAATTAATGTTATGTTCAAGTCATTTTTCGTCTGCTTTTTTATTTTTATAAATTCATTTATATACTGTATAATATGACTCTACAATATGATCATTGTTATGTAATATTTTATAATTTTTAAGGATTTTTTTCATACTTTTATATATAACTTTTGATATGAAATTCAAAAGACAAATAGACATTTTTTATTTTATAAAATAAACTTTTGATATATAAGCTTTGGTCTAGTCCATATAAGCTTGAAGCAGTTTTTTTTTTTTTTCTCTTTTAGAATTGTTTGGGAATTAGAGTTTTAAGGAAAAAGAAATAAAAATAAAATATTATTTTGTAATCCAATATACTTTTCAATATTTTTATAGAATCTTTACAAGTTTATATATATACTCCTTTTTTTCATAAACCAAATTGATGTACGCATAATATTTTAGATATTATTTTTAATTATTTATTATATATATATATATATATATAAAATTTTATATTGGTTGAAAAGGAAAATGAAACATACTTTAAAGTGTGAATATCTCATATCCCTCTATTTTAAATGTGTTTTGACGAGTAAATAAAGTGAGTTTTATCATTATCGATCTCTACTATTAAAAATAAAATTATGAAACTTTGTATTAAAACAGACAATCAAATAAATGAAATAATGTTTATTTCATTTAATAATAAGTTAAGCTGAGAAATAATATTCTCTTATGACAAAATTTCTACAATTTTTAAGACATAAAGTCACCTTATTTTCTTTCACTAATAATTAGTCAGTGACTATATTTCTATATTTGTGGAAAAAGAAAAAAAAAATCACTGTCTGACAAAATTAAATTATCATGCTTATTGTAATCGAATTCTCCAGTGTTGTGTTTGTCCTCATTTCAATCTCATTTTCTTCTTAGCATGAACAACAACGAACTAATTTAGTCTATTTCTGTTTTAACATATATGCTTTTTTACATGAGATATAACATAATTTGTTAGCATTCTGGAGATAAAAAATAACAATCTATCCACTTTAATTTGACTTTTACTTCCATTAAATTTATAAAATAAAAAATAAGTTAAACCGGAGAAAATTTGCGATACAATTTATAAACATCACAATAAAATATGTCAATAAATTAATTACATTAAAAACTAAACTAAAAACAATCTTTTTTTTTATTTAGTTCTTGTTATATATGAAAACTAAATTAAGTACATTAATTCTATTTTTGTTATGATCAAAACTGAATTATATAGCAAAAATAATTTAATACATTCAAACAAATTTATAATATTTCTAAACCTTCAAAAAACGAAAATAATTTTTCGGAATCATTAGTTTTAATATATAACAAAAACTAAGTAAAAAGATTGTGTTTTTTTAACAAAATAAACCCTATCCCATAAGCTCACCTCAATTTCATTTATATTTACATTCAGAGTTACTCTTTCCTGATAATATTTTTTAACAAAATATAAAAATAATTAATATATAAATTTTTATTATTATGCATATATCATATTAAAAGATGATAATTATTATACATATATATACCAACAAGAAGTTGACGGCAATTGTATGTTCCGGGGTCCTAAAAAAATTTTTGTAATTAATAATGATCTTGATAAATCCTCAACATATCTTTTTTGTTTGATCTTTAATTTTTAAGTTACTTAAATTTAGGCAACAATAATTTTAACGTCATTCAATATCATAATCAGCGTAAAAACTCTTCTAACAACATCTACCATCTTGATTTATCATATAATGGCAATCTTAGGAGAATTTTTAATAGAGTATATTAAAAATTCTCTTAAGATTGTCATTATTAGACAAATCAAAATGGTGAATGTTGTTAAAAGAATTTCCACATTAATAAGATATTGGATAATGTTAAATTTATTATTGTCTAAATTTAAGTAATTTAAAAATTGAAGATCAAATAAAAAAGAAATGTTTTTCACCAGTTAGGCAATGTAATTTATCAAAATCATTACCAATCAGAAAAATTTGTTCCTTGCATTCAATAATCATCACAAGCTTCTCCATACACCATCTCGAAGATGACCAATGAAATGGAAGATTCCTCAATTGCTTGAAGAAGTTTTCCTCGTCAACAAAGAAACTAATGATTCCGTCATCGCGCAATCTTTTTATGAAATGGCAAAGAAAAGAAGTGCGAATGAATTTCTGCTCTAAAGCTTATGAAGAGATAATGTTTGATTAAAGGAACATTGAAAGTTGGAGAGGAAGTTAGTGGTTGATGATGCTTGTAGTGTTGTTGTATGTGTGTGTGTTAGTGGCGTGTGATTCCTTATAGCTTGCTAAGGGTTAAATAGAGAAGCAAGTGAAGTCAAGTCAACGATGGAATATATAGGTAGCTAGGTTCTTCAATTCCTTCTTGTTTCTTCGTTGATTCCTCTACATTATTGGAGCTCTCTGTTATGAGGAGCTTTCTACGGTGGGGAAAGTATTTTCTGGTCTTTGATAGACCAGGTAATAAAATAAATTAATAAAAAATATTGGGACCGGTTCACAAATAATAAAAAGTTCACAAATAAACTTTCATTAATATGTAGGGTAAATTTGAATGTATGGATAAATTGGATTGGGGTCGAGAATAGAGAATTTTAATCCAGGCAGAGTTTTAATGGCCCTCCCAAAAATCGTCCACCAAGAAAGTCTCCGGCAATAAACGGCTGTTTCCGGTGAATTCTATCACCAAAGATTTGAAACGATCGAATTCAGAGATTGAAACTTGATGAAGTCCTGCTCGCAGGTTCTACAGAAGATCATGAAGAGTGGATTGATCTCCATGTTCCCATCAACCCTAATCCTAATCAAGAAAGGATTCATCTGATTCCCATTAATCACCTCAATCCCCTGATCCCACTCTTGTCCTTAGATTGTCCCCCGACGTGCATCCCCAAGAGTCTATGCATAGCTTTTTCTCATATAGTCAATATTGCTCAATGGGGGTAACATTCTCGGAAATTTATATAGTGCCCGGTCACACGTCGTAGTGTCAACAGAGTATCGAGTTTTCAACCTGATACACGTGGTGGCAAGCCACGACACTTAATCTAGGGAATCTCGTATCTCAGATTATTCAAATTCATAAGCCATTTAAATAATTCAATTATAATTCATCAACATCCACATCATTCTCAATCGCTTCTCATTCATCATTATACGTCAATCATATTCAATCCTTATCCTTCATTATCACACCTCCCATTTCGTCCATCAATAGTTCCAATTCAAAACATAATTCATTCTTTTCTAAATGAATCAAACTTAAAAACATGCTCATTTTCTTAATAACTCAAAATCAAACCATATAACCTTTAAATCTAAATCTTTTTAAATATTCATATAAACAAAATCTCTATTTTTTATAAAATTTCGGCAGCATCTCCTCTAAAACTCGGACTTTGCCACCCTTTTCGGGTCCAAACCTGCTTTCTTTTCAACTCAACATACCCTTCATCATCATCATAATAGTTACCACAATAAATCTACCTTAGATCAATAATTATACTCATACAATATTCAAATCCAACAACCAAAATTCAACTAAGGACCATAGTTCACTAATCCTAAACTTCTAACACAAAATACCTCATTATCACAATAACCTCCACAATAGTTATACCTCAAATCAATAATTCACCAAATCATTAATTAATCAACAAGCACCATACCAACCATGTTCATCAACAATAATATTCACCATCCAAAATTAATAACTAATTATCCAATAAACTTCAACCAAATATATTCATCGACAAATTACTAAACATTAAACATACACCTGCATTCTAACTTATCCTATGGTCATCTAGCCTAAGTTTTCACAGAACATTATATATTAAATGCAAGAAACCTAAACCATACCTTAGCCGATTCCCAAGTATTATTTCAAGACAATTTTCCTAAAAGAACACAGCCCTCAAAACCTCAACTAATCCGCTTCCTCCAAGTTCCAGTATTCACAATTTCAAGCTCCAATTATTTATTTACAACCTAATACACATTCATAACACATATATATCCAATTTAATACTCAAAGCTCAAATTCAATGAAAATAAAATAGAATTATCGTATCCTCACCTTACCCAAGCTTCACATAAGCAAGAGTGAACATTTTTCTCAAGCTAATTGGATCCTAAAACATCAAAAAGCAAAGAAATTTAATACCTCCACTTAATTTAGTGAAAATTAGGGGAAAGGAGTGGCTGGGGGTGTTTAGTAGCTTACCAATGAAATTGTTCTGTTAGAAATGTAGAGCTCGACGCAGTGAACGCGTGGTCGCAAACGGTGCGACGATCGGAGCTCGAACGAAGAAGTTATGGGATTTGGAAATTTATCGTAGGAGGTTCGGGAGTGTTTTCTTCTCCCTGGGGTTCTTCACGATGCAGCAGGGGAAATGAAGAAGAAAGGGGATTTCGGCTCTTTTAATGTGTTGGTCCGGTTGGACCGACAACCCGGTTTGGACTCGGTTCAATCGGTTCAATCCCGTTCGGTCTAATTTTGAACCGTTTTCTTCGAAATTGGTGTCAAAATTCTTGTTTCAATGAGCTCTATCCTAATTTGATATAATATTCACATTTCTAATCCTTCTTATTAAAAAACTAATTTATTAACTAATTATCTACTAATTTAACCGGGGTTTACACTCACTCTCCTGATCCAATTCCTACAACAAAAATATAATTATTATGAGCACAAGAAAATACAAGAAAAAGGCATATATTAATAATAAGTGGATAATTATGAATTTGAATTCATCTAAAAAAATTCACATATAAGAACAAATTAAATATGAGAAAGATTTCAAACACTCATCATACACATTAAATTAAAAATAATCAATCAAAATATGAGAAAGATTTCAAACACTTTAATTAAGTCCTTAATAATAACCGAGGATTACATAGTAGTTCAATAATGAAGCATTTAAATTTCCTTCATTCAATACAGACACACATACATGCTAATTAATTCTAATCTCTGAAGAAAATTCATATGCTTCTTCATTGTGAGATAACCTTCTTATTCATTAATTATGGGAATATATAATGTTAGTTATTAGATGATATATATATATATATATATATATATATTTAAATAGGAGGAATTGAACTACTTAGCTTCATCTTCATCAGAGCCAATGGTAATGCATTCCTTCTCATCCTCAAAACCTTCAAGAGAAGGATGAGGAGAGTAACCCTTACAAAGGATTTAATGCAAGAAAATCTTAAACTAGTTGACACTAAAGAACACATTATGACATTATCTACTAAGAGAACTAGCACAAAAAATGATTATCCAGACCAACAAAATCCACTTAAACAAAGCACCAAAAAATTCGACAACCATCTACATTTCAGTAATTATAAAAGAATTTAGTAATATATGAGGAGCAACAACAATCTCAAACATCATTCTATGTAGGCTGTAGCATATTAAAGCAAAGGAAAAAAAAAGAGAGGATAATTGTATTTTTATCTGTGAAACTTGTTGAGTAGGGAACATTCCAGCCAATTGTATTGGAATTTTACCTCCTTCCTTAGAAGCAATATAGGAGACTAGCACTTGCAATTGCACTTTAATGGTATCCAACTCTTCTTGCACATTTGGACCACAAGTAGATGATGTGCCAACATCATTTGAAGAACCTAACTTCATTTGACTAATCCTTGTAGTGTTGTTCTTGAAAGCAATTGTTGGAACAGCTCCCATACTTAAACCTCGAACACGACCAGGGTGCTCTTTCCCAAAAACTACTCCAAGAGCATCAAGAGGAGAATTAACAGTTGATTCCATTGGTTGTTGGCTGCTATGTGCTTCAATCTTCTCCTACATATATAAAAAGAAAGAGAAAGAATCAAAAATAGTATTATCTTATAAAAAAGAAAGAAAAAAAAAATACCAAACTTTGTAGTTTTTTGAAAATGGCTTGACTATTAAATGTTCAAAAACTTTTTCTCTTGTTTGCCACTTGCCAAAACCACACACTGGACAAGGGCATTTAATCTAATGACCCCCGAGAGATCAATGCTCAAAAGCGAAAGTCAAAAACTTGTTTAGACCATCTTTATACTCGTGCGTGTTTCATGGTTTTCCAATCCATGACTTATCGATTGACATGACTAAGAGGGACTACAAATAGGAATATTAAAAAATTTATTAATTAAAAATCTCTCTCCCTCTCTCTCATATTAACTAGGCAACTAACTAGTATATATCAGCAGACGCTACTATAAAAAGAAATTCTTGTATGTGCAAATTAGATATCAAACAAATACTTAAATAGTATTCTAAAAGAAGTTATAAAAAAAATTATAATTACCTCTTTCAAATGATAATTTTGTGGCTGTAACAGTGGTTTTGTGAACTTTTCCTTCTCAAGTAGTTGTATATATGCAAATTAATTTTTTTTATAAGATAAAAAGAGACAAAAAAATAAATAGAGCAAATATATTATTCTCAAATTATAATTTATAAAAAAAAATCGTATAAAACTCGTATTATATTAACTAACTAACTAAAAAGAGAGCAACAACAACAACAACAACAACAACAACAACAACAACAACAACAATTATTATTATTATTATTATTATTATTATTATTATTATTATTATTATTATTATTATTATTGTAATAACAATAATTATCCTATTTTTAATTTACGTTTTGGGTTCAGTTATATAAATCAAGAGAGGATTGCCAAAGTTAGCAAAAGCAAATGCAGATCACTAGATATCAGAGTAATACATGAAAATTCAGGAGATGAATAAAACCCTAAGTTATCTACCATCGAGGCAGAGAGAAGAGAAGAGAATGGCGATGAACAAAACCCTAAGTTATCTACCTTCGATGTAGTTGTCATTGTAGTCGCTGGTTCCGCCACCGTTACCGTCGCCGTTATAGTCGCCAGTTTTGCCGCTGTTGCCGCCACAGTTGTCACAGGAAGCTTCTCAATTGAGCCACCTCCTCATCAACATTATGGTTTCAGATCTATTTGCTCTATCGCTACGCTTGCCGCTACAGTTTATGCCGCCGTTGCCGCCGTGATTTCTACCATCGTTGCCGCCGTAGTTTCCGCGGTCGAAGGCTTCTGAATCGAGCCACTGTTTCAGATCTGTTTTCTCCTTCGAGCTACCGCTGGTATTCTTCTTTTTCTCCATATTTCATTTGTCTCTGTTTCTCTTCTTCTTTGAAGTTCCAATTGATTAACCAGCGCGGCGACTTTTCCTTCGTGCTATTTTACCGTACTTGATCAACCACTACCAGCTTAGGGTAATCATTTTAATGTGTTAAATTGGTGCCTAATACCGTACTTGTTTCAACAATGAAGCAATTGTCATTTGGTTATTATGTTAACTGGACTCATGATTATGGAATTTTACCATTGTGCGGCGTCCTGCAAATTGAAATGGAATTGGAAATGGAAATGGCTCGTCTGAATATGCTTGCATGCTTTTACTTGTTCATTCTTGCCACAATTTCATGTTTCACTGGGATATTCTACGTTTCTATATTATTCAATTTCTTTGTGATTTATGTGATAATATTTTATTTTCTTGCTCTTTAATTTTGTTTGAGATATTATGATTGCAAGATATTATAAATTGATTGCAATGTAGTTTTCCAAGTTCATCTTGGACTAAGATCTTGAGAATAGTAAAGGTTTCATATGATATATGAGTGTTGCATTGTCTTTATTGTTGTTTTGGTTACTAATTTTGTTCTTTATTACTTCTCTTGCAATTATTCTTAACTGCTCAAGAATACTTAGCCAATTCTTCAATTAACAATTTATTTTGATGTTACTGTTTGAAGTATCTTTTAGAAATGGGAGAGCTTGTGATCCATACAAATCATAAGCTTAACTTTTTGTCATTTCTTCTATCACCTTAATTAGATCCTCATTTCTCATTACTTATTACAGATGATGCTGATGTTTCATTTTAAAAGGAACGTTCTTAATTTTTTTTTCCAGGGAGTTTTCCCCCTTTTGATCAAAGATTTGATAGCTACTGATTAGTATATGCAGTGATTTATCCAATGGATAGTCATTTCCTTTTTCAGCATTAGTTTATAGAAATTGGTTTCAGCATTATCATTATGCATTTAAGTCATTTATGCTGATATTTGTGTAACTTTTAGGTTTTGCAATTAGCAACTCTCTTTGCTTTCAGTTTCAGCATCCGCTTCCTCTACGCCGATTACAAAATGAGTGAGTACTTTAAGCAAGCCTTTATCTTTCTTATATTGGTTTTGGTCAAAATTAATTTCTTTGCTTTTATTTTTTTCAGTTGCATAATCTAGTTTGGTCTTGGTCAATCAAAAATGGCTCCCGCGTCTGCAGAGTCTATAAAGGCCAGAGGTTAGCCTCTATTTAACTTATATATTGATTGATTGGTAAAGGTTCCAGTCATCAAAGCAGCTAATGGTGACGCCAAGGGTTTGTAGGATGGAATCAGAGAGTGCTAAGGTGTATCCTGAGTCTTCTCCCATTCCTCCTTCAAAAGTTGCAGATCCAAGGCCTGGACCAGCTAAATCTTCTCAAGATTCTGGACCTGGTCCCAGTATATACTGACACCTACATATTGTAAGCCTGATTTATTTTACGTTTTAAATGGAATTGTTCAAAGCACATCATGGACTCTCTTGATCATTCATTGTGACTTGTTCTTATGTGTGGTTTGTTTGATTCTTAAACCGGGTAATAAATTATTATAAGTTCACTTTACTCTGTGTTGCAGCCTGTGAAAATGATGGAAGATTTTTTGAGACTGGCTTCCAAAAACACACGGAAAAACTTAGAGACATGTGGTGTTCTTGTAGGCTCCCTGGTAAAAGAAGTCATAATTTTGTTTACTTCTGGGTTCTAGAAATATTTTGGTTGCTAATTTTAATACATTTTTGTGCTTGCAATCTGATGTCTACAGAAAAACAGGATTTTTCATATCACTACACTTATTATCCCAAAGCAGGAGTCAACTTCAGACTTGGTAAGATAATGGTTATGTTTACTCTTGTGGTTCAGTTTGTTGTTTTTAAATGATTATATAGACCGTTTCTTCATTTTTTCTATTTCCAATTTTATCCTATCAGACAAAGTGAGACTTCTACTGATCTGAGGTTGTGATGCATGGAGTTTATGAGTGCTGCATAATTTGTTCTTATTGTTATTTGAGATTATTTATCTACATTTGTTGTGAAAGTGCTACTAAACCTCTGTTGGAACTGTAAATCATATGATAGGATTTTTTCAATTACTTTTAAAGGAAACTGGTTCTTAAGCCAATTCTCTTGGGATTATCGTTGGGGGATAAAATGATTCTCAAATGGAATAATGCAAAACATATATGAATAGAGCTAAATACAGTATTCCTTAGAATTAAGAGACTCAAGATTGTAATTCTCTCATGATTCATTAATGATTTTTTTAACTGTTTGTTATAATTTTAATTATTTTCAGTTGAGCAATGTATGTCTAATTTAATTTATTGTTCAGTGTTTAACATTGAATAATGAAGAAGAAATATTTGAAGTTCAGGACAACTTATCACTCTTTCCTTTAGGCTGGATACATGTAAGCTCCATTATCCTTGACTGTCACTTATTCATTCTTAGCTCTGACGGTGGGTTGAACCATCAATATTTCCCCAATATAGATAGTTAGATACAATTGAAGATAGAAACCCTTTTGATAGATAGCAGAACTTATTTGCATCCTTCTTTAGTGATCCTTTGGCGTGTTTGTGAGTTGAGGTTTTGCAAAAAAAAGAGAAAGAATGGATATATTTGAAGAGTAAAATGAACTCATAATGACTCTTCAAACTCTTCCCTGCGCTCCTTTCTCCTGAACATACTCTTATTGTACTAGCTTTAAATGTCCAGTTTATCATATTTCTATATTTGACTTCAGACACACCCATCACAAACTTGCTTCATGTCATCCGTGGACCTGCACACCCATTACTCATACCAGGTAATATGGCATTATTATTATTCAAATTCTGTGACTATTCACATTGTAGATTTTGCTGGAGCAGTCTATACATCCCTCTTGTTAAGGCTATGGAAAAGAAAAAGAAATAGTTGCAATAATGCTAGATAATAGATTTTTAGTTGTGGTTTGTAATAATTTAGATAAAGAAGATAAAGAGCAAATATCATGAATATTAATAGAGAATTGGTATGTTGTGTGAATTCATTGATTATGAAGATGCATGAATCGGACTAGGTACTTAAAAATAAATCCAATATAATAAAAATTGAAAACAAATATGTATTTGGTATCAGCGAACATGATAAGGTCAGGGTGTATTTTCATACCGACTATCATTTCACTTTTTATTATATTGGGTTTATTATTATGCATTTTTCAGCATATAAATAATTTCATCTATTTGCCTTTTAATTATAAGTCAAATGCTAATGCATAATCCTCCTACATCTATTTCATCATTAGTCACATGTAAATGTAACTTATTTGTGATCTGAAGCCCTTGAAAATGAGTTCGAACAATATGCATCTCTGAGGTTTGTACTTGTACCTTTTCAATTTCAATGTTAATTATTCTTAGTCTTTTGTATTTGTTTCTTTATTGCTTTTCAGTAACTGAAGTAGAAAATATGTAATCTGCAGATTAAAAAAAGAATAGAAGACATGGTTAGTGCTGATTTAGATATTAGTTCACTTGATATATATATATATATATATATATATATATATATATATATATATATATATATATATATATATATATATATATATATATATATATATATATATATTTATGTACATAGTGTTCTCTAATTATTCTATATTTAATACATGTTATTTTTAATATTTTGTTGTTATAATTAATGTGATTAGAAAATGATGGTAATGTACTATATTGATTTTGTTTAAATATGTAATATTTTAATTTTTTTTTTTTACATTTTTAATGTCTTGCTTAAGTATTTCTAACATCCAGATTAATATTTTAAGAATAATATTGACAGGTTTGTGGAGGTTTGAAACCCCCACAGAATAGCTATTTTTTTTTAAATCAAAAATTTTTTTTGTGGGGTTTTGAACCGCCACAAACATTAACCAAGAACTGTCACAAAATGCTAGCATAGAACCCCCACAAAAGGGATAGAAAACCGCCACTAAATGACATTGTGAGGGTTGTGAAAAACTGCCACAAAGGAGCTCGTGGCACCTCAAATTTTGGAGGTTTTTGAAACTGCCACAATCCTTTTTGTGGGGGTTTGAAACCTCCACAAATAAAAAAAAAACCGCCACAAATAAACAAAAAACTTGTAGTGCCTAGAAATGAAATCTGAAGCACCCATGCAAAACAAAACTGATAAGCACATACCAAAAAGCAAGAAAAATAAAAACTTTGCACCAAATCACCCATTGAATGACTCGAGAAAAAGTAGCAAACATGAAAGCAAAGACAAAAGGAGATTGAGATTGAAGAACACAGACCTAAACACGAGGAATTGAGAGAGAGAGAGAGAGAGAGAGAGAGAGATGGAGAATGTGAAGGATGAAGAGATGAGAGAACGGAATGAGAGTATATGAAGATGGTCTGGGTTATCATATATTAGCTATAGCCTTCAAATTAGATCCATATGTTAAAATGTCTCAGAAAAATTTCGGAAGTTTATTTAATAAAGCATATATAGCATGGTTAAAAACGATATTAAAAACTTACTTAAATAGTATTCTAAAAGAAAATATGAGAAAATTATAATCACCTCTTTCAAATGATAATTTTTCTTTTTTTTTTTTCCTAGCAAATATTAAAACTTGAAGCTTTCAAAGTAAATTAGCTAGCAGCAAGAATTGAAAAAAATCTAAAACCTGTTTCACATGAAAATAGATTAGTAGTGTGGGTGAGAATTATTACAGTAATTAATTAAACATACACAGATTTTAAATTATCCAAAAGTGAAAATATTGGTACTTTTGTAAAAAATAAAATAAAATATTGTCAGCTGAGTGAAGAAAGGAATGGAAAATGAAGAGAAATTTTAAGGTATGAAGAATAAAATAGCAAATAATAATAAACATACACAATTTCAGAATCCAAACTCATGAATGCCAGAACAATATAAGCACATTGAGTAATTAAGCATTCAACAATTGACTTGCAAAATTTTAAAGTGTCTGCATTTCCTATCATCATATTTTATAAGATATAAAAAGTAACCAAGTTAGTTCATGATAATTTAATTATAGTCCAACAATAAAATATATTATCCTAATAATATGTCCACTATAGAGTCATATCAATGGCATCCTAAAAGCTAAGTGATGCAACAGCACCTCCATCCACATGTTTAATAGCTAAGATCTCATCTCCATTTTTCATCTTGAGCTGGAGTGCATTAACAGTTAAAATAAGATCAGTTAACAACATAGTATAGCACAGTACTAAACACAAATTTCTTATATTCTTTTACAGCATAATTTAGTGTATTTTCAGAACAAATAAGAGGTCCTCCTTGTTAATTGTCTCATGACAAAAAATATATATATAATTTACACAGTACATATACATTAGGAGAAATAAAGTTATATAAAGAATCAAATAATTTAACAATGCAAAATATCTTTATTTTAAAGCCAAACTTGTTTAATTTTCTTTTTATCTAAAATCTCAAAATCAGAGAATACAGATACAAACAGATTTTCTCAACTGAATCTCTCTTTCCTATTTCTATATTTTCTGGTATAAAATTCTTATTCAAACACGTCCTTCTGATGGGGTATGTTGCATAACACAGTAGCAGCACCCTTCTGAGGTAGATAATAATGATAACCTGACTGCTGATGAAGATGATCTTGATCTAAATATAGGTATAAATACTTACATTATCTAAGACATGAGTCTGTATTCATAGAATTTCTATATACAATCTGAGATGTTCTTAATTATTCTTGTATAGATGACATTGACATAGATGATCATGAAGAAAAACACAGAACAAAACAAATTGGGATTGGGAGCTCTTAACAAGAAGAAATTGGACAAATTCGGAATTAGACAAATTAAATTTAGCACTAATCTGATTATTGCAAGAACACCTATATTGAAAAATTATTTCTACTTTTCGAATCCCAACTCATACTAATACTATGCAGCTACTTGACTAACTAAACTAAAATTCTGTCAATCAATTGCCAACAATTTATAAAAGGCTTATCAATTGATCCTAACTGTTTAATTTCACTTTTGGAATAGAAAGTCAGAAACAATAACCAGTTAGAGTACCTGAAAATGTGATCAAAATTCTCCACTGCAATGTTGGCTATGGTCGAGTACTTGCTATCAAGAACACCGGCCGAGTTAACGAGAATGTGAACCGCCGAGCCGAATTCGAGCAATTTTCTTAACAACAACAGTATATGAACACAAAAATTAATATTAGAAATTTAAAGCATCTAGAATTTTGAACACAAAAATCAATATATGACAATAACGCTAACAACCAGTAAATCTTATTCCATCTCAATAAGCAACAACTTAAAAAAAACTAAATAAAAAAAATCTCTGATAATAAACAGTGAATAAATGGAAAAGACAATAAAAGAGAATAAATAAAAATAATATATATATATATATATATATATATATATATATATATATATATATATATATATATGTTACAATAAATAATCCCCTAATAAACCACTCCTTGGGGAAGTTCAATTAATGCACGCATGATATTGCATACTGCATTTCTTGTTTTATACGCCATATATATGTATGATTATACTAGAGGTTATGCAAGTAGTGCTTCAAGACACATAAGCCTTATTCTCAAGTAACAGAATTAGCAAACTTAGTTTCTCTGAGAAACTTGAGAAACTGATACAACAAGAACTAAAAACTGGATGCCTTGAATATCATGATTGATAACTCCAGAGAAATATCTCAAAAAGCAATTTTAAGATGACTTGAAGTGGCTTATAAGGTAGGATCCTCAAAGTAGTATAACACGCAAGTTGGCATTGGATTAGAATTGGTCATGCCCTGTTCTATCAAAAAGATATTTATAAGCACTTGAGATAAGCATAATATTTATCAAATCTGATTTTAAAAAATAAATAAATCATGCATCTGTAAGCAGATTGATCATTCTTAACACTAAAGTAAGAGAGATAGATTTTTCTTTTTCATTTTTTTCCAAATTTTTTTTGGAAAGTTAAAGTGAAGATAAATTATATAAAAAGTGAAGATAAATTACATAAAAAGTGCATATAATTACATAACTAATTCAACACCTGTATGAGTATCTGATTAATTTGTTTGTTAAAAAAGATTAGTGTGATAAAATATTTCTACAATATTTTAAGTAGTATCACTAGAGTAATAAACAGAGCAGTGTATCCCAAAAAATTTAGAATTTTCTTCTCGACAGATAAACAGAGTGCAAATATAAACAATCTAGAATAATTTTAAGAAGATAACAATGCATAGAAAGTTAAACACGAAAAATCTGAACATTTACAAGTAATCGCAAATAAGGATGTAAGCTTTGTGAAACTAAGCTATGACAGATTTTTTTCTGAGATATGAAATCTGAGATCTGAGATCGGAGATCGGAGAAACACCTTAATAGAAGTAAGCAATAGAAGATCTGAGAGAGAGAGAGAGAGAAAGAGAGAGAGAGAGAGGAGGGGGTAAAATCACGAAAGAAGACCTGAGATCGTCGACTGGTTGAACAGTATCACCCTAACCGGCGTCAATCACCCCCGCACCAACGTTAATCCAATGCTTCAACGGAAGACCCGATCGCGGAGCTACAGAGAAACAAAAACCCCCCAAAAATCAGCACCAAAAATAATTTTGAAACCCTAACCCAACAAAAATGAAGAAATCGGTAATTTAATTACTAATGTGAGAATAGGTGCCTTCTGGAATTGAAATGCTGAGGTCAGTAGCCACCAGATCATTGCCTCTCGCCGGAATCTTTGTCTCCACAGCCCTAACAGAAAAAAGAAAATAAAACAGCATTTCAGTTTCGGTTTCGGCTTCTCTAACAGAGTAACTGTTTTAGTTTAACTTGAGAGGGAGAGGTACCTGGAGAGATCGTAATCGGCAGAGAGAGGAGAAGCCCTAGAGGGAAGAACGGCGTTGTCGGAGATGAAGGAGAGATAGAAGGGAGATGAGAGCGTCATATATTCATTTCATTGAATGAGCTAGGATTGTGTTTTATTATTTTATATACGTGTAAAAACGGCGGTTTTGAATCACCAGAACCGTCAAAATAAATAAAGCCAATTACGGCAGCAACAAAAGTTGCCATAATGTATGGATATTATGAAGGTTCTTTAAAATTGCCTGAATATCAATGCCATTTTAACCTCTCTTTTTTTTTGTAGTGTCTGGTGCACAAATTGTGAATCACACTTTTCACAACTCGTACCACTGACCAGCAAGTGCACTGGGTCGTCCAAGTAATACCTCACGTGAGTAAGGGTCGAATCCCACGGAGATTGTTGGTTTGAAGCAATCTATGGTTATCTTGTAAATCTTAGTCAGAAAGTCAATTATGTTTATTAGTTGAGTTGCGAATAAACAAGAAAGCATGGATTAAAGGTTACTTGTTATGCAGTAATGGAGAATATGTTGGAGTTTTGGAGATGCTTTGTCTTCTGAATCTCTGCTTTCCTCTGTCTTCTTGTTCACGCACGCGCATCCTCCTATGGCAAGCTGTGTGTAGGTGGATCACCGTTGTCAATGGCTACCATCCATCCTTCCAGTGAAAAGATTCCCAATGCGCTGTCACCGCACGGCTAATCATCTGCAGGTTCTCAATCATGTCGGAATAGGATCTGCTATCCTTTTGCGTCTGTCACTACGCCCAGCACTCGTGAGTTTGAAGCTCGTCACAGCCATTCGATCATTGAATCCTACTCGGAATACCACAGACAAGGTTTAGACTTTCCGGATTCTCATGAATGCCGCCATCAGTTCTAGCTTATACCACGGAGATTCTGATTAAGGAATCTAAGAGATACTCATTCAATCGGATATAGAACGGAGGTGGTTGTCAGGCACACGTTCATAGTTTGAGGAAGGTGATGAATGTCATGGATCATCACCTTCATCATAGTTAAGCGCGAATGAACATCTTAGATAGGAACAAGCGTGTTTGAATGGAAAAACAGAAATACTTGCATTAATTCATCGAGACACAGCAGAGCTCCTCACCCCCAACAATGGAGTTTAGAGACTCATGCCGTCAAAGAGTACAAAGTTCAGATCTAAAATGTCATGAGATGCAAAATAAGTCTCTAAAAGTTGTTTAAATACTAAACTAGTAGCCTAGGTTTACAAAAAATGAGTAAACTATGATGGATGATGCAGAGATCCACTTCTGGGGCCCACTTGGTGTGTGCTGGGGCTGAGATTTAAGCAATTCACGTGCAGAGGCCATTTGTGGAGTTGAACGCCAGTTTTTGTGCCAGTTTGGGCGTTCAACTCCAGCTTTTGATCCTTTTCTGGCGCTGGGCGCCAGAATTGGGCAGAGAGCTGGCGTTGAACGCCAGTTTACGTCGTCTATCCTTGTGCAAAGTATGGACTATTATATATTGCTGGAAAGCTCTGGATGTCTACTTTCCAACGCAATTGGAAGAACGCCATTTATAGTTCTGTAGCTCCAGAAAATCTACTTTGAGTGCAGGAAGGTCAGAATCCAACAGCATCAGCAGTCCTTTTTCAGCCTGAATCAGATTTTTGCTCAGCTCCTTCAATTTCAGCCAGAAAAATACCTGAAATTACAGAAAAAACACAACTCATAGTAAAGTCCAGAAATATGAATTTTTCCTAAAAACTAATGAAAATAGACTAAAAACTAACTAGAACATACCCAAAACTATATGAAATTAACCCCAAAAAGCGTATAAAATATCCGCTCATCACAACACCAAACTTAAACTGTTGCTTGTCCTCAAGCAACTAGACAAATAAAATAGAAGACTAATAGGTTGAGAAGCAATAATATCTCAGAGTTTTTTTTTTTTTTTGAGTGAAGCTCAGATTCTAATTAGATGAGCGGGACTAGTAGCTTTTTGCTTCTAAACAGTTTTGGCATCTCACTTTATCCATTGAAGCTCAGAGTGATTGGCATCTATAGGAACTTAGAATTCAGATAGTGTTATTGATTTTCCTATTTCAGTGTGATGATTCTTGAACACAGCTATTTTATGAGTCTTGGCCGTGGCCCTAAGCACTTTGTTTTCCAGTATTACCACCGGATACATAAATGCCACAGACACATAATTGGGTGAACCTTTTCAGATTGTGGCTCAGCTTTGCTAAAGCCCCCAATTAGAGGTGTCCAGGGTTCTTAAGCACACTCTTCTTTTTGCTTTGGACCTTGACTTTAACCGCTCAGTCTCAAGTTCTCACTTGACACCTACACGCCACAAGCACATGGTTAGGGACAGCTTGGTTTAGCCGCTTAGACCAGGATTTTATTCCTTTAGGCCCTCCTATCCACTGATGCTCAAAGCCTTGGGATCCTTTTTATTTGCCCTTGCCTTTTGGTTTTAAGGGTTATTGGCTTTTTGCTCTTGCCTCTTGGTTTTAAGAGCTTTTGGCTTTTTCTGTTTGCTTTTTCTTTTTCTTTCTAAGTTTTTTTTTCGCCTATTTTATTATATATATATATATATATATTTTTTTTTTTTTTTTCTGCAAGCTTTGTTCTTTGCTGCTTTTTCTTGCTTCAAGAATCATTTTTATGATTTTTCAGATTATCAATAACATGTCTCATGTTCATCATTCTTTCAAGAGCCAACATATTTAACAGTCTTAAACAACAAATTCAAAAGACATATGCACTGTTCAAGCATTCATTCAGAAGACAGAAAGCATTGCCACCACATGTTACTAATTAGAATTTTTCTTATTAAAAACTCAAAATTTTATTGCCTCTTATTCAAAAGATCTACTATTTTATTCATGTTTGCTGATGATGAGAAAGATAGACTATAACTTAATTGGGGATAAAATCAAAATAGACACTAATTGCTACTAATGATCATGTAATGAAGACACAAACATAGATAAGCACTTAACATAGAGAAAACGAAAAACAGAGCAAGTAAGAACAAGGAACGAGTTCACCTTAGTGATGATGGCATTTCCTTCTTGAGGAACCAATGATGTTCTTGAGCTCTTTTATGTCTCTTCCTTGCCTTTGTGGCTTGATTCCTAGTGATTTTTTTGTATTTCTATCCTCAGTTGCTTCCAATAATTATGTGGAGGGAAGTGCATCCCCTGAGGTATCTCAGGGATCTCTTGATTTGCAGCCACATGTTCTACCACTGAGCTATAGATCCTTCACATAATTGTTTTACCACACCAAACTTAGAATGTTGCTCGCCCTCGAGCAAAAGAAGAAGGAATGGATGAAGAAGAAGATGTGGAAAAAAAACTAGGATTATGAGGAGGGAAGGTGGGGATCCTGTGGGGTCCACAGATCTTGAGGTGTCAAGGAATTTACATCCCTGCACCAATTTAGGCATGCAAAATGCCCTTGCACACAACTCTGGGCGTTCAGCGCCAGGTTGGTGCCCATTTTGGGCGTTCAACGCCCATTTACTAGCCATTTCTGGCGTTGAACGCCAGAACCATGCTTGTTCTGGGCGTTCAGCGCCAGGGTGTTGCCCATTTTGGGCGTTCAGCGCCAGAACCATGCTCTGTTCTGGCGTTGAACGCTAGACAGGTGCTTCCTCCAGGGTGTGATTTTTCTTCTGCTGTTTTTGATTATGTTTTCAATTTTTAATATTTATTTTATGACTCCACATGATCATGAACCTAATAAAACATGAAAAACCCTGAAAAATAAATAAAAATTGGATTGCCTCCCAACAAGCGCTTCTTTAATGTCCTTAGCTGGACCTTGCTGAGCTTTTAATCTAGCTTCAACCTTGAGCACTCTTGCTCAACATTGCCTTCAAGATAGTGCTTGATTCTCTATCCATTAACAATGAACTTCTTATCAGAGTCAATATCTTGAAGCTCTACATAACCATATGGTGATACGCTTATAATCACGTATGGTCCCCTCCACCGGGATTTCAATTTCCCGGGGAATAGCCTGAGTCTAGAGTTGAACAGCAGAACCTTCTGTCCTGGTTCAAAGATTCTAGATGACAGCTTTCTGTCATGCCACTTTTTTTATTTCTCTTTATAAAGCTTGGCATTTTCGAAAGCTGTGAATCTGAACTCCTCTAGCTCATTTAGCTGGAGCAATCTTTTTTCTCCTGCTAATTTGGCATCAAAGTTTTAGGAATCTGGTTGCCCAGTAGGCCTTATGTTCTAGTTCCATGGGCAGGTGACATGCCTTACCATACACCAGTTGGTATGGAGAGGTCCCTATAGGGGTCTTGAATGCTGTTCTGTAAGCCCACAGAGCATCATCCAAGCTCCGTGCCCAGTCCTTTCTACGGGTATTTACTGTCCGTTCTAGGATTCTCTTTAATTCTCTGTTAGAGACTTCAGCTTGCCCATTAGTTTGTGGATGATATGGAGTAGCCACCTTGTGGCGAATCCCATACCGAACCATGGCAGAGTAAAACTGTTTATTGCAGAAGTGAGTGCCCCCATCACTGATTAGTACTCTAGGGACACCAAATCTGCTAAAGATATGTTTCTGGAGGAACTTCAGCACTGTCTTAGTATCATTGGTGGGTGTGGCAATGGCCTCAACCCATTTTGATACATAGTCAACTGCCACCAGAATATAAGTGTTTGAGTATGATGGTGGGAAAGGTCCCATGAAGTCAATTCCCCATACGTCAAACAACTCAATTTCCAAGATTCCCTGTTGAGGCATGGTGTAACCATGAGGCAGATTACCAGCTCTTTGGCAACTGTCATAGTTACATACAAACTCTCGGGAATCTTTATAGAGTGTGGGCCAATAGAAGCCACATTGGAGGACCTTGGTGGCTGTTCGCTCACCTCCGAAATGGCCTCCATATTGAGATCCGAGGCAATGCCACAGGATCCTTTGTGCTTCTTCTCTAGGCACACACCTACGGATAATTCCGTCTGCACATCTCTTAAAGAGATAAGGTTCATCCCACAAGTAGTACTTTGCATCAGTAATTAATTTTTTCTTTTGTATCCTGTTGTATTCCTTGGGTATGAACCTTGCAGCTTTATAGTTTGCAATATCGGCAAACCATGGTGCTTCCTGAATGGCAAATAAATGCTCATCAGGAAACATCTCAGAGATCTCAAGAAAGGGGAGGGACGTCCCTTCCACTGGCTCTATCCGGGACAGATGATCAGCCACTTAGTTCTCTGTCCCTTTTCTGTCTCTTATTTCTATATCAAACTCTTGCAGAAGCAATACCCATCTGATGAGCCTGGGTTTTGAATCCTGCTTTGTGAGTAGATATTTAAGAGCAGCATGGTCAGTATACACAATCACTTTTGATCCTACTAAGTATGATCTGAACTTGTCAATGGCGTAAACCACTGCAAGTAATTCTTTTTCTGTGGTTGTGTAATTTTTCTGGGCATCATTTAGAACGCGACTGGCATAATAAATGACATGCAGAAGCTTGTCATGCCTCTGTCCCAATACTGCACCAATGGCATGATCACTGGCATCACACATTAGCTCAAATGGTAATGTCCAGTCTGGTGCAGAAATGACTGGTGCTGTGACCAGCTTAGCTTTCAGCGTTTCAAACGCCTGCAGGCACTCTGTGTCAAACACAAATGGCGTGTCAGCAGCTAGCAGATTGCTCAGAGGTTTTGCGATTTTTGAAAAATCCTTTATAAACCTCCTATAGAATCCTGCATGCCCCAGAAAGCTTCTGATTGCCTTAACATTGGCAGGTGGTGGTAATTTTTCAATTACCTCTATTTTTGCTTGATCTACCTCTATTCCCTTGTTTGAGATTTTATGCCCAAGGACAATCCCCTCAGTCACCATGAAGTGACATTTTTCCCAATTTAAAACTAGGTTGGTCTCTTGGCATCTTTTCAGAACAAGTTTCAGGTGATCAAGACAGGAGATGAATGAGTCTCCATATACTGAGAAGTCATCCATAAAGACTTCTAGAAATTTTTCCACCATATCAGAGAAAATAGAGAGCATGCATCTCTGGAAGGTTGCAGGCGCATTACATAGCCCAAATGGCATCCTTCTATAAGCAAACACTCCAGATGGACATGTGAATACTGTTTTCTCTTGATCCTGGAGATCTACTACAATCTGGTTATAGCTTGAGTAGCTATCCAAAAAGCAGTAATAATCATGACCTGCTAGTCTTTCTAGCATCTGGTCTATGAATGGTAAAGGAAAATGATCCTTTCTGGTGGCTGTATTGAGCCTTCTGTAGTCAATACACATGCGCCACCCTGTAACTGTTCTTGTAGGAACCAGTTCATTTTTTTCATTATGAATCACTGTCATGCCTCCCTTTTTTGGGACGACTTGAACAGGGCTCACCCAGGGGCTATCAGAAATAGGATAAATAATCCCAGCCTCCAGTAATTTGGTGACCTCATTCTGCACCACTTCCTTCATGGCTGGATTTAGCCGCCTCTGTGGTTGAACCACTGGTTTGGTATTATCCTCCAATAGGATTTTGTGCATGCATCTAGCAGGGCTTATGCCCTTAAGGTCACCTATGGACCACCCAAGAGCTGTCTTATGTGTCCTTAGCACTTGAATAAGTGCTTCCTCTTCCTGTGAATTTAAAGCAGAGCTTATGATCACTGGAAAAGTGTCACCTTCTCCCAGAAATACATATTTCAAGGATGGTGGTAATGGCTTGAGCTCTGGTTTAGGAGGTTTTTCCTCTTCCAGAAGAAATTTCAGAGGCTCTTTCATGTCCTCTGAATCTTCTAAATCAGGCTGAACATCTTTAAAGATGTTTTCCAACTCTGATTCAAGACTCTCAGCCATGTTGATCTCTTCTACCAAAGAGTCAATAAGATCAACTTTCATGCAGTCTTTTGATGTGTCTGGATGCTGCATGGCTTTGACAGCGTTCAACTTGAACTCGTCATCATTGACTTTCAGGGTTATTTCCCCCTGTTGGACGTCAATAAGGGATCGTCCAGTTGCTAGGAAGGGTCTTCCTAGAATGAGAGTAGCACTCCTGTGCTCCTCCATTTCCAGCACAACAAAGTCAGTGGGAAAGGCGAATGGCCCAACCCTGACAATCATGTCTTCAATCACGCCTGATGGGTATTTAGTGGAGCCATCAGCAAGTTGAAGACATATCCGGGTTGGTTTAACTTCTTCAGTTAAACCAAGCTTTCTGATAGTGGATGCAGGTATTAGGTTGATGCTTGCCCCGAGATCGCATAAAGCTGTCTTGGTACAATTATCTTCCAATATGCATGGTATCAGAAAGCTCCCGGGGTCTTTAAGCTTTTCAGGAAAGCTTTTCAGAATGACTGCACTGCATTCTTCAGTGAGGAGAACTCTTTCTGTTTCTCTCCAATCCTTCTTATGACTCAAGATCTCTTTCATGAACTTGGCATAAGAAGGTATTTGCTCAAGTGCCTCTGCAAATGGAATCTTTATTTCTAGAGTCCTGAGATAATCTGTAAAGCAAGCAAATTGCTTATCCTACTCCTCTTTCCGGAGTTTTTGAAGATAAGGTATCTTGGCTTTATATTCTTCAACCTTAGTTGCTGCAGGTTTATTGCCTACAGAAGTGGTTGAAGAAGCCTTTTTAGAGGGGTTGTCATCAGCACTTGTGTGTGTCTGATCCCTCACTGGCAATTGAGTGCCAGAGTTCGAAGCTGGAGTGACGTGAGAAGCCAACTCCTTGTCTGTTCCTGGCGTTTGAACGCCAGAATTGTGCCCATTTTGGGCATTCAGCGCCAGATCCTGCCCATTTTGGGCATTCAACGCCAGACCCTTGCCCATTTCTGGCATTGAACGCCAGTCCTGCTTTGTTTCTGGCGTTGAACGCCAGTTTTGGCCATGGTCTGGGCGTTCAGCGCCAGCCTTCCACCAATTTTCTGGTGTTTTAGCGCCAGAATTATTTTTCCCTGGGCTCTTGCTGTCCTCAGGTGAATTTTGGGTGGTTTGCTCATTTCTTAGCTTTTTGCTGCCTTGAGGTGGGGTATTTAATGTTTTCCCACTTCTTAGTTGAACTGCTTGGCATTCTTCTGCTATTTGCCTTGACAGCTGCTGCTTTGTTTGTTTAAACTGTTCGTCCATATGTATATTAGCCATCCTTGTCTCTTGTAACCTGTCTTTAAATTCGGCTAGCTGCTTTGTTAGAAAGTCCAATTGCTGATTGAATTCAGCAGCTTGTTTTACAGGACTGAGTTCAGCAGTTACTGTTTTAACCTCTTCATTCATGGAAGGGTTGCTGCTTAGGTACAGATGCTGATTCCTGGCAACTGTATCAATGAGCTCTTGAGCCTCTTCAATTGTCTTTCTCATGTGGATAGATCCACCAGCTGAGTAATCTAGAGACATCTGAGCTCCTTCTGCAAGCCCATAGTAGAAGATGTCTAACTGAACCCACTCTGAAAACATTTCAGAGGGGCATTTTCGTAGCATCTCTTTGTGTCTCTCCCAGGCATCATAAAAAGATTCATTATCTCCTTGTTTAAAGCCTTGGATGTCCAGCCTTAGCTGTGTCATCCTTTTTGGAGGGAAATATTGATTCAGGAATTTTTTTGTCAGCTGTTTCCATGTCCTTATGCTGGCCTTAGGTTGGTTATTCAACCACCTCTTAGCTTGATCTTTTACAGCAAATGGAAACAGTAATAGTCTGTAGACATCCTGATCTATTTCTTTATCATGTACTGTGTCAGCAATTTGTAAAAACTGTGCCAGAAACTCTGTAAGTTCTTCCTGTGGAAGACCGGAATACTGGCAACTTTGCTGCACCATGATAATGAGTTGAGGATTCAACTCAAATCTACTGACTCCAATGGAGGGTATGCAGATACTACTCCCATATGAAGCAGTAGAGGGGTTAGAATATGACCCCAGAGTCCTCTTGGACTGTTCATTTCCGCTTAGGTCCATGATGGAGAAAGGGAGATGATGTAAAATAGAAAAAATATTTTTATTTATTTATTTATTAATTTATTTCGAAAATAAAATAAATCAAAATAAAATAAATAAAAATGAGTAAAAGATTTTTGAAAAAGTGAGGAGAAAGAGAGTGGTTAGGAGATTTTGAGAAAGATATGATGATTTTTGAAAAAGGTTTTAAATTTTGAAATAAAAATCTGAATTTTTTAAAGGAGAGAGAAAAACAATAAGATAACACAGGATTTAAAATTTTTAGATCTGAGGTTCCTTATTTTCGAAAATTTTAGGGGGGAAAAACACCAAGGAACACCAAACTTAAAATTTTTAGAAAACCAAAATAAATTTTCGAAAAACAAGGGAAATCAACAGGAAAACACCAAACTTAAAGTTTGGCACAAAATTTAATAGAGAAAATATTATTTTTGAAAAAGATTTTAAAAAGAGTGTACCAAACTGCCACGGGCTTAGACTAACGCTCTAGCCAATTGGGCAGTAAATGTAACACTTGTTTTAAAGAAGGATATTTTTAACCAAGAACAATAATAAGAGACTCTAAACCAAAAAGAAAAATTTTCCTAATCTAAGCAACAAAATAATCCGTCAGTTGTTCAAACACGAACAATCCCCGGCAACGGCGCCAAAAACTTGGTGCACAAATTGTGAATCACACTTTTCACAACTCGTACCACTGACCAGCAAGTGCACTGGGTCGTCCAAGTAATACCTCACGTGAGTAAGGGTCGAATCCCACGGAGATTGTTGGTTTGAAGCAATCTATGGTTATCTTGTAAATCTTAGTCAGGAAGTCAATTATGTTTATTAGTTGAGTTGCGAATAAACAAGAGAGCATGGATTAAAGGTTACTTGTTATGCAGTAATGGAGAATATGTTGGAGTTTTGGAGATGCTTTGTCTTCTGAATCTCTGCTTTCCTCTGTCTTCTTGTTCACGCACGCGCGTCCTCCTATGGCAAGCTGTGTGTAGGTGGATCACCGTTGTCAATGGCTACCATCCATCCTTCCAGTGAAAAGATTCCCAATGCGCTGTCACCGCACGGCTAATCATCTGCAGGTTCTCAATAATGTCGGAATAGGATCTGCTATCCTTTTGCGTCTGTCACTACGCCCAGCACTCGTGAGTTTGAAGCTCGTCACAGCCATTCGATCATTGAATCCTACTCGGAATACCACAGACAAGGTTTAGACTTTCCGGATTCTCATGAATGCCGCCATCAGTTCTAGCTTATACCACGGAGATTCTGATTAAGGAATCTAAGATATACTCATTCAATCGGATATAGAACAGAGGTGGTTGTCAGGCACACGTTCATAGTTTGAGGAAGGTGATGAATGTCATGGATCATCACCTTCATCATAGTTAAGCGCGAATGAACATCTTAGATAGGAACAAGCGTGTTTGAATGGAAAACAGAAATACTTGCATTAATTCATCGAGACACAGCAGAGCTCCTCACCCCCAACAATGGAGTTTAGAGACTCATGCCGTCAAAGAGTACAAAGTTCAGATCTAAAATGTCATGAGATGCAAAATAAGTCTCTAAAAGTTGTTTAAATACTGAACTAGTAGCCTAGGTTTACAAAAAATGAGTAAACTATGATGGATGATGCAGAGATCCACTTCTGGGGCCCACTTGGTGTGTGCTGGGGCTGAGATTTAAGCAATTCACGTGCAGAGGCCATTTGTGGAGTTGAACGCCAGTTTTTGTGCCAGTTTGGGCGTTCAACTCCAGCTTTTGATCCTTTTCTGGCGCTGGGCGCCGGAATTGGGCAGAGAGCTGGCGTTGAACGCCAGTTTACGTCGTCTATCCTTGTGCAAAGTATGGACTATTATATATTGCTGGAAATCCCTGGATGTCTACTTTCCAACTCAATTAGAAGAACGCCATTTAGAGTTCTGTAGCTCCAGAAAATCCACTTTGAGTGCAGGAAGGTCAGAATCCAACAGCATCAACAGTCCTTTTTCAGCCTGAATAAGATTTTTGCTCAGCTCCTTCAATTTCAGCCAGAAAAATACCTGAAATTACAGAAAAACACACAACTCATAGTAAAGTCCAGAAATATGAATTTTTCCTAAAAAATAATGAAAATAGACTAAAAACTAACCAGAACATACCCAAAACTATATGAAATTAACCCCAAAAAGCGTATAAAATATCCGCTCATCAGTGTCACAATAATCAAATTAATTACCGGGAGTAGAATTTCGAGTCGTCTTCCCTAGAACTCGCAATTGAATGCACATCATTGGTTAGAAAAGTTTGGAGGTTTTTGAATTGCTTGCGGAAAAAGTAAAGTGACAAGAAAATAAAGACATGAACAAGTAACAATTAAAAGGGGACAATTAGAATTACCAATTAAGAAAATAACTAACTAACAAGCATGTAATGAAATGATAACATTAACAAAGGCATAATGAATGTGAACTTAAGCTAGAAAAGCTAAGTGATCAAAGCTAACAAAAGGGAATGATGATCAATCAATATAAAAAGTCTTGGTTAGGGGTGAGAATTAGAATTTCTATCCTCATTGTTATCCTCAATTGTGATGATAATTATCTATTGTTCTCACTTAGTTATCCTCTAACACTTGAAGGAAAGTCAAGTAAGCACAATTGACTATAGTCCACAAGTCCTAATCAAATCCTAATTAAAGATTAAATTTAGTGGCATTTAAGTCAACTAGCAATCCTCAATTACCAATCAACATTTGATTTTGACAATTCAAGAGTCTCTAATTATTCAATCCCGAAACCAAGAATAGAAATCTATTCCATATTTAAAGTAAACATTCTATAATCACTTGGAGAACAAGCAAAAAGAGCATCATCTAATTGAGAAATTTAAACGCAATTAAATCTACCTACTACTAATTGGCAATAATCACAACTCAATTAGCACATATAAATCATAGAAATTTCAATACATTAATAGAAATTCAAAACTAACAAGATCCTTAAACCAACAAAATAAGAGAGAATAGTCAACAAGGTTCCAAATGAAATTAAGCTATAGAAACTACAATTCAAGCAACAAAATGAAAGTCTAATAAGATCCAAATGAGTAACTGAGACAAAATGTAATTAAAGTGCACTAAAACCTATAGAGAAGGAAGAGTTTCTCTCTCTAGAATCCTATAAACAAAAATTATCTAAAAAGTAAGTAAATGTGTGTATGCTTGGTTGCCTCCATTCCCCCTTCAACTTTTGGTCTTTTTCCATTCAGAATTAGCTTGATTTGGGTGCAAGAAAGGTCTAGAAAAATCGCTGGCACGTGCAATTTTAAGGAAACCACGCGCTACATGTCACGCGTACGCGCCAGTCGAACTTTGCACAAGTCACTCATACGCGTGAGCCAAGCATACATGCGAGCACCAGATTCTCAAAACTTCAATTCTTCGTGTTCCTTCCACTTTTGCATACTTATCCTCTAAGTCATTCTTACCCTATAGAACCTGAAATTACTTAGCAAACGCATCACGGCATCGAATGGTAATATAAGAGAATTAAAAATTAGCATCTTTAAGGCCTTAGAAGCATGTCTTCAACTATAAAGCATAATTAGGAAGAAATCATAAAATCATGCAATTTATATGAATAAGTGTGAAAAGAGTTGATAAAATCCACTCAATTCAATCCAAAATAAACTATAAAACTGTGGTTTATCAATTTTCCCACACTTAAATATTAGCATATCCTCATACTAAAAATTAGAAGACCAAAAGAATAAAGGGAATGGTAAGACTTATGAAATGTAACCTATCTATATGAATGCAACTAATGCAAAATGCTTCTACTCACTTGATTAAATTAAAAATAAATCAATCTCCAAGAACATATATGAACACATAGGGCTAAAATAGTATGATGATCAACAAATTTTACTAATTTAAATCTCAAATTAAAACATAAATAAACTTGCAAGATGAGAGCTCGTGAAAGCGGAGAACATAGGATTGAGCATTAAACCCTCACTAGAAGTGTTTGCACTCTAATCTCTTTAGTGTTTGAGGGTCGATTCTCTCAATTCTCTTCTAATCTTGTTTTCTAAGGCTTGTTCTTCTTCTACCAGTTAACATATATTCAATGCATGAATACACATATCAAGAGGACTTTTCAAGGGTTATAATGGGGTTAGAGGCAAGGTAGGATTGTATTTGGTCAAGTGGACTAGAATTTGAATTTTTGATTAACCTAAACTTCCCACCTAACTTAGGACAACCATGTAACCATAATGCAAAGCTTAACTATCCATTATTTATCTTTTTCTATATACTCATGCATCCCGTTTTTAAACACAATACATATGCATTGTTATCACTACTTTATTTTGGGATATTTTGTTCTCTTTTTTTTTCTTTTCTTTTTTTTTTCTTTTATTGATTTCTTTTTTTTATTATTATATACATAAGAGACTAATGCATATGATTTAAGTATTGAATACATGAATATGTATCCAATTTTTCAAAACTTTCAAGAATTATAAAATACCCAATTCACCCAACCAAATGTTCCCAACTCTAATTTTTCTACACTTAGATCTTGCACACTCACATTAGTCTAAGTTAACCAAAGATTCAAATGAAAGACATTTATTATTTTTCACTTAACTTAGAGTTAGTGATGTGCTAAAATAAAGAACAAAGGGGGTAAAATAGGCTCAACATTGATTTACAAGGGTTGATAAAAGGGGTAAGGCCATTTTGGGTATGTGAACTTTAGTGAAACAAAGGCCTCAATCACATAAATACATTCATACATTAAACAATGGATATATAGAATCAAGCAAGTCAAAGATCACAATCTTAGACAGAACAACACACACCGAAATAAAATATTGGTTGAAGAAATGCAACCAATCAATTAGACTCAAAATCTCATTAGATTTATATGTTCTAGCTCTAAACCATGTTTCAAAATTGATTTCTTCAAACAAGTTCAATAAAAATTTTAATTCAAATTAGTGAAATGCCCTAAAATAATTTTCTTAGAAAGAAACTCATTATTTCAACCAAGTAGTCCTAGTAAGAAGTGGTTGGATGAAAAATAATTCATCTAATTCATATACATCCAATCACTCAACAAGGATAAACAAAATATGTACAAAGCTCTAGAGATATTTACAAGCAACTATATATCATGCGAAAAGCACTTAAAAATGAATTCTAGACACTTAAACGCAAACAACTAACTACAAAATGTAAATTATCCTAATTAACTAACACAAGAAATTAAGATCTAGGTGTTAGGTGTTAGAGAGAAGAGTTGTTACTTAGGGAAGACAGTTACCGACCTCCCCACACTTAAACGTTGGCACGATCCTCCGGGACATCCGTGATGAGCAAGAGGGCTCGAAACTTCCACCTCCAATAAATCTCCATTGTCAAAAAATTTATCTTATTTATGGTAATAATCTTGACAAATCGTATTACCTAACAAGTGAACTCAACAATCATTGATCTTTGACTTTGATTCTTATTGGATCTCTCTTTTTCAACTTCAAACTCTGATGTTAGATGCTATGAGCTCCAAACTTCTTTCATGGATATATACACAAAATTCTCTGCCACTTCTAACCATTATGAATTCAAGAATTTCATTGGAACCAATTAAAAAGTTTTTGAAGTTTGTTTCTGATCAAGTTCAGCATCTTCTTTTACATAACAATTCAATCAATGACAATATTTTGAATGTGTTGCTTAATTCCAAAGTATTATCGCTGGATGACAATAATTTAATAGGTAATGTGCCACAAATATTACCAAATATCATTCTTTATAAACATTATAAGGTGCTAAAAGCGTGAGGAATTTTTTTGCTGATGATCCCTCTTTGGACTGAATTTTCCACCAGCACTCTGGAGAGTTTATCAATTCAAAGTTTTTAATTTTATCACAAATTTAAAAGAGTGTGGAATTTTTTTGCTGATGGGTCCCTCTTTTTTATTTTCCAACCAGCAAGTTGATCTTCAACAAATTTTCGAACACATTTATTGGATTTTTAATAAATTTTTGTTTTTTTTTTGGCCTTTTGAAAATTAATTTATTTTTTTATAATTTTAAAAGAGAATTAATATGTGTAATATTTTTTAGAATTTAATTATTTAATAATAAAATTTATTAGAGATTAATTTATGTAATATGTACAAGTACGAACCTATGCATATAGTAGTGGGGCAAGTACTCCGAGTCTCCCATTTAAATTTGAAAATTTATTTAGTAGTTGTTTTTTGGCTGATTATTAGTATTTTCATAAGTCGTTGTAGTTTATTGTTTGTGTAAGCAGCAAAATCTTTTTATACTTAGACCCGTTTAGATAGGTTTATAAGTGATTTTTTTTATTTTTAACTTATAAAAAAGTAGTATTAATATTTGATACAATTTTTAAAATAAAATTACAACTTTCTAAAAAATTATTTTGGTATTTAAGGAGAAGTTAAAAAAATTACTTCTCTCATAATAAAAAATTTTTTATCACTTTTTTTTTAAAATAAGTATTTTTAGAACTAAAAAATCAAATAGAAAATAACTTATTTATAAACTACTTTTAATATAAATCTTTTTATTTTTGGTTTTAAAAAAAAAAACAGTTAAACACCGAGTGTTTTTCTTTCTTCTGGGATTGCGAGTCTGGAACCACCGATCGAAAAAAAAAACGTTAACATAGAAGAAAAAATGTCTAATTTCTATACGTACTATTTTAAGAAAAAATATATTTAAAAAAATATATAATAATAAGATTTATTAGATATTAATATGAATGAAGTTGTGACCGTTATGAAAAGCGACCATAAAAAAAACTCATGACGCTTCAAATTTTAAGATTTTTTTTAAAATAACTAAAATCTTTTTTGAGTGATTTAAACCGCGACAAATAAAAAAAGGCACAAATAAAAAAAATTACATTCGTCAATAAAGTTAAAGTGAAACTTGATTTGGCTGCATTTATATAGCATATTTTTATTAATTTCATAAAAAAAAACCTTTTTTATTAATAACAAAAAAAGTGTAAATTACACAATGACTTGACTCATTCTTTATGAAGTCTAACACGGCAAAGACTCTCCAAATTGAGAAATATATACACAATGATGTTCCTATATTTATGTAAATAGTTTATATATTTTTTTTATTTTTTTATAGTAAATAACACTAGAAGTGTTTAAACATTAACCGATATTACTATGTTAGACATAATTTTCGTTAATCTATCATATATTCTTATAATAATTTTAGTGTTATATTTTATAAAAATAAAAATATAAAAAATCACAACTTAAATTTTATAAAAAAAAATAGTGTATATTTTAAGATTATGCTACGTGTATACTAAAATCAACTATCAAAATTAATTATTAGTATAAAATATATATTAAAATATAAATAAACATTAAAAATAAATTAAATTATATATATTTAATTATTTATACACAAATATATTAGTAACTAATTTTAATAACTAATTTTAGTATATAAATAATATTTTTGATATTTTTATATACTTTCATATTCTATGTCTGTTCTTGTTACTTACAATGAAACTTCCTTACCCCTTTTTATAAGCTTATAAAGTCTTTTGGATAGTAAAACCATAACGTTTTTAATGGTTTTGGGTCAAGTCAACCGATGAAGTCAACAAGTCATTGCTATTGCTAGCTGGAGGGATAATCAATAATGTGTCCTTTTCCCATTCATGAATCATGTTTCGGTTAATTTTTTTTTATACGAAAAAAAATCAGTATTTTTGTTAAAAATTAGATTATTTAGTTGAACACATATTATCATTTTGATAATATACAAGGTACGTATTAGATATGTGTTATCATTTTGATAACACACAAAATACATATTGAACATTTTTTTTATATATTCATAATATTGTAATACATTTTAAATATTCATCTTCAATTAAAATATCATCTTTATCTCTATATTAAAAATAATTTCTGTTTCCTTTTATTGGACTAATTTTTATTTTATTTTATTTTTATTTTGTGTGTTAATGATGCTTTTAGAAAGGAGAAAAACACACATTTTGTCATTTTTTGCATATTGGATTATTGGTCCCAAAGGCTGAACCATGGCATTTTGATTGGGTGAACAATATATCTCCTTTATATTTGATGGAGAAAATTCACAAAATTAGAAATTAGGTGTACATTTCTCTTTTATTAGGAATAATCATGCTGTCTTTTAGAGAAATATAACCAGGTTATATTGAAGGATTTATTCTAAATTTTATATATTGTACAATTTTTGCTAATTAGGTTAAATTGTGAATTTGTTTTTTAAGATAAATAAAATCATTTAATCTACAAATGTGTTTATATATACTATTGAATAGCATGACAAGCATGATTATATCCATAAAAGTAGAGATATGCTTTCATTGTTTATTTATTATTTATTATCCATAAAAGCATGACATGCATGATTATCCATAATTCGCTAAATTTTCTTTTTCTTTTTCTCAAATTTAGCATATATATATATATATATATATATATATATATATATATATGATTCTGGGTTTTATATAAAAATGTGAAAAAGTATTTATAGTTATTGAATTAATTTAAATGATTAAAATTAAATATACCTAATAAATGATATATGAGTAATGTATTTATGTCATTAAATTCATTCTAAAAATTAGTTAACAAATTATTAACATATTATTATTATTATTATTATATATGTCTAACTTTCAATTATAATTTTTTTAAACAGTATTATATTTAATAGATAATTTTTAAAGCATATATTTGATAAAGGAAAACGAAAGATAGTGATGGAATTTAATTGATGGATCAATAGTAGTAAGTAAATTTTATAAACTTCTTTTATAAATTATACATAATTATATTTTAGCAATAAATGTCAAAATTTGTTTAAGCATCTCATTTATCCAATTTATATTTTAAAACAAATTATAAAATGGATCCTAAAGTTTATAACACCGACAAAAATAAATCTAAAAAATATGAATAATAAATAAGATTTAAAAAAATTTAAATGATAAATTGATTCTTTGTTATTTTTAATATGTTTGTTGAACAAATAAGTTTTCAATAAATTTTATTATAAAATAGTTAAGTTTTAAAAAAATACACTCTTAGACAAATTAAATTCTTTTAAAATAAACAATTAAAGAACTAATCTATATGATGGGAGTAATAAACGAGGACTTTTAAAAAATAAAGTATCCGATCTAAAATTTTTTAAAGATCAATTTGAATATTTATTTATATATAATAAATAACCAAAAATCTAACACATCAAATTTTTATTCAGTAAAAATAAAATAAATTAATATATATATATATATATATATATGAATAACATTCATATAAAAAAAATTAACATTCATACTTTTATAATAACAAAATATGAAATGATAATACAAAGTTTGAATTAATAATATAAAAATCGGCCTATAAAAAAAATCATAATACATTTGATAATATATATATATATATATATATATATATATATATATATATAATGTTAATGTTGTATTTTTTTTACAGAATTGATAAAAATATTATAATTACTCACAAACTAATACGTTATTAAACATATTGTAATTTGTGTAATTATTTTTTCATAAAAACTAATTATTTTTTGGTTACATTTGGGTGTATGATTTTTTGTTTGGACTAAGAACACTATAATACAACAAATTACTATGATACCAAGTATCATATTATTATTATTAGAAAAATTTTACGATTTATTTTCAAATTAAGATCCTACGAACATGAAGAATTTTTTTCTATTTTATAAGTATAGTCAAACATATTAGAAATATTAATTAGTCAAAAAAATATCTTTGAAATATTAATTTGCAAGAAATTATAGTATTTTTCATTAATTTTGTTTAAAAATAAAGCATTGATATAAATAAATATATATATATATATATATAAACTTTTGTACAAGATGTCTCTTGCATGGGTTCTGAGATGGATCGGGAACCTTCGAGTCGAGGCGGCTGCCGGATTGTTCGGCTGGAACAATGGGGGTGGTACCTGTAAAGACACTCCGACACTCAAGTCAGAATGGATCAGAGAGGTATAGAATGTGTAGAGTGGATGTCATACCTGAGGGGCGCTGGGGGTCCCTTTATATATAGGTGATGGTAGTCATCTTATCTTATCCTGTTTGGCTAAGATAAGGGAGGCATTTGAATTTGATTGTTGGTTAGAAGCTCTAGTGGGCCGGTTCTGGGCCTTCCAGAAGGGAGATGGGATCTGACCCGGGTAGTAGGGTTTGGAGGCCGTTCCAGGTGTGGGGTCATGGGCCGGATTCGTAACAGTTGCGCTCGCAACGGGAGGGCGAGCACGGTCGACCTCTGTCGCTGGAGGATGTGCGTCTTGCCGAGTGCAGCGTCGTTAGGTCGGTAGTTCGGTCCCGACGAATCGTTTGTTGGGTTGGCGATGGGGCGGGGTCGCGTGGAGATGTTCCCTGTATTTTAAGGGCCGAATGTCGGCTCAGGATTTTTCGTTTTCTTGTGCCGGTTGTGTTTCTCGAGGGGTTTCATTGATTACGTTTCCAGAGTGCGCATATAATGCGAGGGGACTTTTGAGTTGTCATTTCCCTTTTTACCTCTATGCTTTTGGTTGGAGTTGAGGGGCATTTTTGGCTTTTTGCCTTTCATAACCGTTTTGATTTGGCTATTCCTTTCCCTCTCCTTCTTTAGTTTCTGAAGCGCTTTGTTTGCTCCTCTTCTTTCTTCTACCTTTCACACCTTTTCCGACATTTTTCCATTCTGGTGCTTTGCTACCTGCTTTCCTGCTTCCTACTTCTATTTTCCTTTGGTTCGCCCTTTTCTTCAACAGGTTGGTGATTCTTCTGAATTATCCTTGTTTGTATTCTGTTTATGTTGCGTAGCTGCATTTTCGTTTTTTGATTTCGTGTTTTGGTTAGGGGTAGTGTTTTTGTCTTAGTTGGGGCGAGCGCCGCTGTTTGTAGGCGTTTATCGTAGTAGCATTTGTTTTTTGGGGAGGGCGAACACCACTGTTAGTAGGCGTGGCTCGCGTGAGACAGTGTACTTTCTTATTTTCTTCTGTCGTTTTTTGCTCTGTAGTTTTAGTGGAATGATGGTGGTGCTCCTCCTGTTTTTAGGTATGCCTCCGCAGAGAATCGAGGGTGCGGCGGCTCCTGTGATCCCAGCTGGGGGTGTTCCCAATCTTTATTATTGGGTGACTAGTGATGTTTGGGGGACGCCGTCTCGGATGACGGAAGCGTACCTTCAACGGCTCCGCGATCAAGGGGCTGTGTGTGGTGGAGGCGACGCCGAACGCCAATACGAGCTTTCTTTATCCGGGGTCAATGAGAGGGTCTGTTATTTAAACATTGACTCGCCGACCGTTCCGGATTGGATGTGGGTTTATGAGTCAATGTTTACCCGACTCGGCGTGCGTCTGCCGTTTTCTCCTTTTGTGCAAGCGTTGTTGAGCCGATGTTTTGTGGCTCCCTCTCAGTTACATCCCAATAGTTGGGCGGCGGTGCGTTCCTTCGAGCTCGTGTGCGATTTCTTGGAACTTCCGACCTCCGTTGATATCTTCTTATTTCTTTTCTTGTGCACATTGCCGTCCAAGGAAGGGAAGCATAAGAATGGTTACATGTCGTTTAGGGCTCAGCCTCATCGTCGTATATTCGGGTTATATGAAGATTCCTTTCATGGTTTTAAGCAGGAATACTTCAAGGTGTGCCCGGCCCGGGGGCATCATCCCTTTTGGTTGACGTTGGAGAATGAGCGCCGGTTCCCCACGTACTGGAACTTCGGAGCCGGGCAGTCAGTTTTGACAAAAGTTACTTTCGAGGGTTTGTCCCCGGAAGATAAGGACATCGCTAGTGTCCTTTGGCATCTCTTTAGGGAGTGGCTGCTGAATTCCCGGGATATCATGGGGGACCCGGTGGCTTGTCGTACCTATATTGGTGTGTGCTTCCCCCTCCCCCCCCCCAATTTTTTTCGCCTGTTCTACCGTGTTGGGTTACTTATGTTTCTTTTTCCTTTTTGCAGTTGAGATGGCTGGTGGTTTGACTTCCTTGGCTAGGTTCAAGGCTGCTATGGATCGTGAGCAAGCTTTATCGGCTTCCCCTTCCACCCCTTCGTCCCGTCTTGTCGCAGATTCTTGGGTTGTTTCACACTAGGTGGTCTCGGCTGGGGCCGGGGCCGGTCCTCAAGTTTCTCCGGGTTCGGTGCTTTCACCCGAGGAGGAGGTAATCATAGTCTCGGCTGTCGAGGCTTCTCAGAAGCGGAGGAGGCCCGAGGAGATCAGTAGCGAGAATTTGGAGGAGGAGGGTGCTGTGCCTTCTGTGATGGATCGGCGCTTTGACGCGTCAACCTTCATTGACCAGCATCTGATGCCCGATACTGAGGGGTTCTTTGATGACTGTGATGTGGATTTTCAGGCCAAATCAGTGTATCGCTCTCTCCTCCGGTCTGCGGTTATAGTTTGGAAGGCTGAGCCCATGATGGCCCAGGTTGGCCTTTTGGACAAGAAGTTGCGTCATTCTCAAGCCGATGTGGTCAAGCTGAAGGAGCAGCTTGAGGTGGTGAGGGAGAAGGCGGTGAAGTCGTCCGAGGAAGCCAGGGCCGAGATCCTCCGTCTTTCCGAGGTTGAGACTTCACTTTTGTCTCAGTTGGGCAGGGAGTGAAAGTGGGCTTTTGACGCTGAGTCTCAAGCTTCCGTGCTTCTTGCTGAGGTGGACACCATGAAGACTGATGTTACTACACTGAAGATTGAGACCGAGGGTCTGAAGAAGGAGAAGGGGGAGTTGTTAGCGGATGCTAAGGATGCCATTGTTGATACCGAGGAGACGATAAGGGCTCAGGCTTTGGTCCTTGCGCCGGACGTGGATGTGTCCGTGATGGGGGAATTTAAGACTATCCGGGATGGCCAGATTGTCGACCTCTAGTAGGCTTTTAATGTATTTTGTAGTTGTATTGGATCTGAGAACTTGTAGTTTTTTGTTGCTGTTTTGGCCGTTTGGCCGTGTTTTGCTAACGTCTGGCCATTTTGGCTATGCTTTGAGACCTAGGTATTTTAACTACGAATTTGTGTTTTAGGCCGTTCGGGCGATTTTTCAATCATGAATTCGTATTTCAACCAAGTCATTTATTCTTGAGTCGTTTTGTGTGACTCATAGTGTAGGGGTGGGCCGTCGTTAGGCCGTTTAACCGTGTCGTATGGATATCCGTTTTTGGGCTCCGGGGGTGATCAGTCCCCGATAGTGGACGTTCTTTCCTTGTTTTTGGAAGGGGTTTATCATTCTCCGAGGTAAAGAGAGAGAGGTAAAATAAACTTTATTTAAAAATACCGAGCCTCGTTAAAACCCTCCCATGTGGGCGGGAAAGAGTACCCGGGAAAAACACTTAATTAATTAATCAAATAAAGAAGTACAGGGGAGGAGTAACTTTAACCCATTTTGGAAGTCTATTTTAAGTGTAGTATCGTCGTAGGTTGGCAGCATTCCATGTTCTTGGTACCTCGGTCCCGTCGAGTCGTTCGAGCTTGTAGGCTCCTTTCCCGATTGCCGCCTTGATTATGTAGGGTCCCTCCCAATTAGGGGTGAGTTTCCCCTCTCCGTGGGTGGCAACGCCGATGTCGTTTCATCGTAGGACGAGGTCGTTGGGTATGAATTCTCGTCAGACTACGCCGCGGTTGTACCTCAGGCTGATTCTTTGCTTTAGGGCTAGCTCTCGCATGTGGGCCATGCCCCTCACTTCGTCTATGAGGTCCCGTTCTGCCTCCTCGTCGTTACCCCTGATCGTTCTTCTGGGGCTGGGATCTCCTACTTCTACTGGAAAAATGGCTTCTACACCGTATGTTAAACGGAACCAAGTTTCCCCTGTAGAGGTTTGGGGTGTGGTACGGTATGACTAGATGACTGGTCCGAGTTCGTCGGCCCATCATCCTTTGGCTCCGTCGAGTCGTTTCTTGAGCCCTTTGACTATTATTTTATTTGCCGACTCCACCTGTCCGTTTGTCTGTGGGTGTTCCACCGAGCTGAAATGGTGGGATATGTGCAGTCCCTCCAAGAATTCCTTAAACTTTTTATCTGTGAATTGGGTTTTGTTGTCCAAGATTACAATCTCGGGGATCCTAAATCGGGTTATTATGTGTCTCCAGAAAAACTTTTGGCATTGGGTTACCATGATGGAGGCAGTAGTTCGGCCTCGATCCATTTGGTGTAGTAGTCGATGGCAATGATGAGATATCGGATCTGTTCGGGTGTCGTAGGAAAGGGGCTGACGAGGTCGATGCCCCATGTTCTGAACGCCCGGTCTGCCGTTATGATGTTGAGCTGGTGTGGGGCGGCTTGGTGGAAGTCGGTGTGCATCTGGCATTTGCTGCATTTTTTCACCATTCGCATGGAGTCCTTGATAACTGAGGGCCAGAAGTATCCAGCCCGGATAACTTTATGGGCCAAGGTTTTGCCCTCGATGTGGTGACTGCAACAACCTTCGTGGATTTCGCGGAGTATGTATTCCGTGTCCTCGGGTTCAACGCACTTAAGTAGGGGCTGCGAGAATCCCCGTTTGTACAGTTGTCCCGTCACAATGGTGTAGTTGGCGGCTTCCCTTTTTATCTGTTTTGCTTCTTTGGGATCCTCGGGTAGTACTCCGTTAAGGAGGTACTGTAGTATGGGGGAGGTCCATGACTCCTGGTCAGAGATTGGTAGGCCGGTGTCGGTTGTGGTTGAAACAGAGGAAGTTCTGACGACTTCCTGAATTAGCGACCTATTTCCTTGTCCTGGCTTGGTGCTAGCCAGTTTTGAGAGTAGATCTATCCTTGCGTTTCGTTTCCTGGGGACGTGTTGGATTGTTAAATGATCAAATTCTTCAGTTAGCTTGTTTACTTTGGCAAGGTATTGTTGAAGCAGGGGATCTCGTGTCTGGTAGTCCCCGTTGATTTGGGAGCTGACTACCTGGGAGTCGCTGCATACCTTTAAGATTTTGGCGCCGACCTCTTTGGCTAGTGTTAGTCCGGCCAAGAGAGCCTTGTACTCTGCTTGTTTGTTTGAGATCGGGAACTCGTATGGAACGGATTGTTTGATCACGATCCTGTTTTGGTTTTCAAGTATCACCCCGACTCCGCCGGAAGTGGTGTTAGATGAGCCGTCCACGTGCAGCTTCCAGGTTTCGGCGGCGGGGTATCCCAGAGTCATCTCGGCGATGAAGTCTGTCAGGGCCTGTGCTTTGATCGCGATCCGAGGTTTGAACTCTTTGGAATTGGGATAGTTCTATGGACCATGCTAGCATTCTTCCCGCTAGGTTGGGCTTGCGTAGGACTTGCCTGACCGCTTGGTCAGTTCGGATCGTAATGGGGTGAGCCTGGAAGTATTGGCGAAGGCGTCGGGAGGCTGTGAGGAGTGTGAAGGCGAGTTTCTCGAAGCGAGAGTAGCGTGACTCCGTGTCTTGGAAGACTTTGCTTATGAAGTAGATAGGCCACTGGGCCTTGTTCTCATCTTCTCGGACGAGTGCTGCCACAAGTGCTTCTTCCGTTATAGACAGGTATATGTAGAGGACCTCTCCTGTTTGGGGTTTAGCCAAAATGGGGGGTTCTGCTAGTACTTTCTTGAAGTCTTGGAATGCGTCTTTGCATTCTGACTCCCATTTGAAGGGAGTTCCTTTCTTCATAAGTTTGAAGAAGGGCATCGCCCTTTTGGGCTGACGCGCCGAGGAAACGGGATAGGGCAGTCAGTCGGCCAGTTAGTTTCTGGATGTCTTTGAGATTCTTTGGACTTGCCATTTCGAGGATGGCTCTACATTTCTCGGGATTCGCTTCTACCCCGCGTTGTGTGATAATGAACCCCAGGAATTTCCTGCTTCCATTCCGAAGGCGCATTTGTCGGGTTAAGGCACATTCGGTGCTTCCTCAAGGTGTTCATTACGAGCTCAAGGTCGCTGATGAGTTGCTCGCCAGATTTGGTCTTGGCGAGAATGTCGTCTATGTAAACCTCCAGCTTGGTCCGAGACAGGCCTTGGAATATCTTGTTGACGAGCATTTGGTAATTGGCTCCGGCGTTTTTCAGGCCGAAGGGCATGACTGTGTAGCAGTACGTTCCGTCAGGGGTGATGAAGGCCGTTTTCTCCTCGTCGGGCTGACGCATGGGTATTTGGTTATACCCGGAGTAGGCGTCCATGAAGCTGAGGTACTGGTGGCTGGATGTGGCGTCGACGAGCCTGTCGATGTTTGGTAGGGGGAAGGCGTCTTCTGCACAAGCTTTATTCAAGTCCGTGTAAACGACGCACATCCGCCATTTTTCATTTGCTTTCTTGACTAACACGACATTGGCCAGCCAGGTTGTGTAGGGTAGTTCCCAGATAAAGCCTGCTTCGAGGAGGGCTTTAACCTGTTTATTGACTTCGGTTGCTCGGTCGAGGGACATTTTTCGTCTCTTCTGTGTTACCAGCTTGGCCTTGGCGTCCACGGCCAGTCGGTGGGACATTAAGTTGGGATCTATTCGTGGCATGTCCGTAGGAGTGAATGCGAATAAGTCTCTGCTCCGCTTTAGGAGCTTTATGAGGTCTTCTTTAAGGTTGTATCGAAGGTTTCTGTTGATGAACTTATACTCTTCCATGGTTTGTCCTATATGTAGCTTCTCCGTGTTCCCCTCTGGCTCTGGCCTAGGCTGCCCGTCTTGTTGGGCGTCCAGGTCAGCCAAGAAGATGCCGGTCGTATTGCGGGATCTTTTACGGGAGGGCTAGGCTGGTGTTATCACATTCGACCGCAGTTTCTCGGTCCCCGTGGACTGTTCTGACAGATCCGTCTTCTGCTGTGAAATTCACGAGTAAGAATTTAGTAAAGATGACGGCGGAGAGGTCGTTAATTATTTTTCTTCCGAGGATCACGTTGTAGGCCGTAGAGTTTTTGAGGATTACGAATTCGGATAGAACGGTCTTCCTCTGGCTTCCGGATGGAACCGTCCGGTTTGAGGAAGTTATCTCCGAGTTCGGTTACCACGTTGCGGTGTGTTTGTAAGTTTTCATTCTTGAACCCAAGCTTGTCGAAGCTCCCCTGAAGAGGATGTTGGAGTCTGCCCCGATGTCCACGAGTATTCTTCTAACGAGTCCTCTTCCAATTTTTGCTGAGATGACGAATGGAACGTCTTCTGCCGAGGTGCTGTGTTGGCAATCTTCGGGGGAGAACGTTATTGCTTTGGTGATGATAGCTGGGGCTTAGTTTTTTGCTGCTAGGACTTTAAGGTCCTTTTTCAGCACTAATTTCGACTTCCCTGGCGTATCTTTGCCCGTGATGATATTTACGACTATGGTTGGGTCCGTTTCTGGGCTTTCCCAGGGGCTTGTCTTTGTGTTCTTGGGTTGCGTCCCTCGCGCTTTGGTGACCTGTCTCTTTCAGTGCGTTTTGGTTTTCTAATGATTTTGGCGAACTCGGGGAGTTTTCCGTCGCGTATGGCTTGCTCAAGGGTGTCCTTTAGGTCGAAGTAGTCTTGTGTTATGTGCCCTTATCCTCGGTGGGAGTTGCAATATAGGCTCTTGTTGCCGCCCGTTTGTTCTTTAAGTGGTCGGGCTTTCGGGAGGACGTCTCGGTCCGCTATTTGGTGGTAGATCTCGGTCATGGGAGCTGGTAAGGGAGTGTAATTTGAGAATTATCCGACTCTGGGGGGTCGATTTGCGTTTGTCTGTTTGGGATGTTCCTTCGGGTTTTTTCTTGGTAGGGGATTCTAGCGAGGTGCCGTTCTGTCGTTTGTTGGCAGCCATGACCTGGCTTACCTCTTCATCGTTTATGTATTCCTTAGTGACGCTATGAATCTTGTGTATGGTCTAAACTGGCTTGGTGGTGAGATGCTTTCGGAAATCCTCATTCATGAGCCCATTGGTCAGACAAAGGCTTGCGACTGAGTCCGTGAGTCCGTCGATCGTTAAGCATTCGTCGTTGAATCTGTCCAGGTATTTCCTCGTGGATTCGTCCTGTTTTTGGGTGACTCCTAACAAGCTAATGGGGTGTTTGGCTTTGGTGATCCTGGTAGTGAACTGGGCCATAAATTTTCTCGAGATATCGTGAGAGCCGGTTATAGACCCGTTTGGAAGGGCATTGAACCATTTTATCGCAGGTCCTGCTAGGGTTACCGGAAAGGCTCTGCATCGGACTGCATCGGCGGCTCCATCCAGGTTCATCCTGGCTTCAAAGGCCGTTAGGTGTTCCTGGGGATCTTTTGTTCTGTTGTACTTCATATCTGTGGGCTTGTCGAATCCCTTAGGGAGTTTTGCTCTCAGGATTCTTTCAGTGAAGGGGGTAGCTCCCATTATCACGTAGTCGCTTCTTATGCATTTGGCCTCTTGGTGTCGTTGGTCATCGTCCGTGTCGTGTCGTGTCGGTGACCCAAGTCGCAGGAGACGCTTCGATCGTACCTCTTGCCGTGTTGCCGTTCAGGCGACCTGCCGTGCCCTCCATCATTCACGTTGTGTTGGCGATCCTGGTCGCCGGAGATGCGATCATACCTTTTGCCATGTCGTCGTCCGGGCGATCTACCGTGCCTGGTTTCATGGCGAGATCTTGATCAGGAGGTCGCGTGGCTTCCGTTCTCGGTGTGATGCTTTTCCTTGGTTGCAACTCAGCCCTCAAGTTCTTTCACTCAGAGGTAGAGATCTTGGATTATCTGAGCTGCCTTTTCTCCCAGGTTTTCGGGAGCCCGTGTTTTAGGGCCGTTTTCTTTGTTTTGCAGAGGGGTAGTCTGGCGAATAGTGCTCGCTATCCTTCCATGGGTATGGGGTGTAGCTTCTTGGTGTTTGGGAGTTGGATTCCTCATTTGTGAGTTATCATGGTGGCTTGGGGATTGCTCCTCGAAGATGTACGCCATTCCGTCGCGACGTTGTAGGTCCCACAGACGGCGCCAATGTACAAGATGTCTCTTGCACGAGTTGTGAGATGGATCAGAAACCTTCCGGTTGAGGCGACTGCCGGATTGTTCGGCTGGAGCAATGGGGGTGGTACCTGCAAAGACACTCTGATGCTCAAGTCGGAATGGATCAGAGAGGTGTAGAATGTGTAGAGTGGATGTCATACCTAAGGAGGGCTGGGATTCCCCTTTATATAGGTGATGGTAATCATCTTATCTTATCCTGTTTGGTTAAGATAAGGGAGGTATTTGGATTTGATTGTTGGTTAGAAGCTCTAGCAGGCCGGTTTCGGGCCTTCTAGAAGGGAAATTGGATCCGACCCGGGTAGTCGGGTTCGGAGGCCATTCCAGGTGTGGGGGCCATGGGCCGGATCCGTAATAACTTTGTATTATGTTTAATATTTTGTTATTATAGATTTATGAATGTTTAATATTTTGTTATTATAGATTTATGAATGCGACTCTTATATCCCCATACTTTATGATTTTACAGGATAAGATAAATAATCAAATTGAAGATTGTTTCTCATGTACAAGCTCAAACAGAGAAAGTTGGGGCAAATGTTCTTCTTTAGGAGGCAATGATGAAGAACCTTGTGCAGATTTAAGGGTCGATAACCTCCCTAAGGTATACGTATATTGCATACAGACATGTGCACACGTGCATGCACTCACAATGTTTATATGTTTCTCTTCTTGTTCTTGGTTTTATTGATTTAACTAAAGGGTGATATTGAAAATGATGTGTAAGTAAAGTGAAATTCTAATTTGAATGTTGGTTTATATCAATGTGGTCTATTATCGTTGCTTCTCATGCTTATTTGTTAAGTTTGAGTACGTAATAATATCATTGACAGTAGATGTATTTGCAACATCTTTGAGAAACATGAAAGAAAAGTGTTCAGAGTCAAAAGAAGATGAACAGAAGCTCAAGAAGAACAAGAACAAGGTCAAGAAGAAGAAAAAGAAGAAAGGTGAGACAACTGACAAAAAGGGAAAAGGTGACAGATTTGAGAAGTTGGAGGCTCTGAGTAGACGACTGCGGCATTGCCTTCTAAAGGGATCAATCCATTGAAAACATTAGTCCTCTTGAACATTTGTATCATACTGAGTGACAGATAAATATTCTTCATGTCTACTTCTGATGTTCTTAGAGCATCAGTGTGATCCTATATTTGTTGTAGCCATTCTTTGGAATTTGGCTTTATTGATTTGTAATTGTAGGCAGTCAAACCTTGTTAATATTAAAGATTTTTGAATTTTATTTTTATAATTTTTTTTAATAATTAAATATTCTTACAAGTCTTTTATAACAATTTTCTCAATAATAAATACCACCATTAAAAATAATAAAACAGTAATGTGTAGAAGAGAACCCAACTGATAGCAAACTAATATTACTATTAAAGTGAAATCAACAATATGCTTCTATTGAAAATTAAAACCAGTCATGAAATTAAATTATATGGAAGACCCTGCAAAAGCATATAAAAAATTCTAACTTTCTAGTCTCTCCAAGGAAAGCCAATAGAAAGCTAGAATAGAAGCAGACATGGAAGACATTTGAGTAATCCCTATAACTTCTATACAAAGCCAAACCCAAAATCTTATATACTAAAATACAAAGGAATCACCAACGAGATGAGAACCTAAGAAAATGAGATTCAATAACCAGTAAGCAACTCTTTAAGGCTATACACCTATCTCCTAAGCTATAATAATGTGATCTTGAACATAAAATTGATAGACAGCAACTCTATCCTCTACATACTTCTTTGCCACCTCCTGAAAAGCTGCAGAGTGCTACTGGCTGAATGTATTATTATATTGACGGGTTGAGATGATACAAATCCTCAGTTGTAGATTTTTACCAGTTTCTTGAATGCATGATGATTCTGCAAAATTGAGAACTAATCATTGAAAATGTCAAGAGACTTGCAAATAGAATTATATCCAGTGATGCATATTCTATGCATGATCTCAAGCCATTAATTCAAAGAATTTGATTTCAAATTGTCTTCATCTTTTTTTTAATGCTATACCAATGAAACTAACCTTTAGATGTTTGAACAGTAAAATTGCCAAACTAAAATAAAAAATTCAGATCCATACTCGTCTCATCATTCTTAAATTATCCCCAAAACTTCAATAACTATACTTCCAACCCCAATTGTCCAATCCAATCACAGTGAACAACCACCACGATAAAAGAAATAGATACATGTATGCTAAGGTGTATTACTTTTAATTATCAATAAAAGTCACTCACTTTGTTCATATTTATAGCAACTCAACAATCATGCATTCACTATAATTAAATCTCACCAGTAAAAATTGGAGGCTAAAGAAGATGTCAAATTTGCATTTGAAAGCTACAATCATATAATTACATAAAAAAATATAAATAGAAAATATCATTTTTCTAGAAATTGTGTTTTCAGTTTACTTAAATCTCAAACCTTGATAAGTAAAAATAAAGGATGAACAAAAGCCAGTCAATTATGAAATGAAAAAAAAAGGATGGGACATTAGAAAAAAGTTTGAAAAACTAAAAATTCTGTATCATGGACAGGGACCTCTTTATTTTGATGAAACACTTTAAGCAAGTTCTTGAAACAAAAAACCTGATATCATAATCCGAAATTATTCATCGTTCTAGATTACAGAGCTATCGTAATCATAATTTAACCAAAAAAAATAAAAAATCATGAAAAAAATTAATTAATAATTTTAATTGGAAGAAAAATAATTATCTAGTATTATTTATTTTTTATACACATTTTTTTTATTTCGTATTATATATATTATTCTTTTAAATTATTTGTCTAAGCAAATAATTTGTCTATTAATTTTTCTATAAAGAAAGAGCGGCATCCATCTCAGATTGGTACACATTTTTTTCCAACACGTATTTATTACTCCACCAATAATTACAAACTCATAGAAACTTCCTCAAAGACTTAGAGTTGACTCTTGGTCTTGGAACATAAAGGTTGTGTTCATTTTTCCATTATGCTTCAAGAAAATAACCATCATTATTCATTCACTTGTGAAAGCATGAAAAATATGAAAGAACGAACTTGACAGAAAATATTTTATAAGAAATACAAAGAGCTTTATAAAAGAGTTATGTCAAAAGAAAATTTAATTTACTCAATTTTTTATTAATATTCAAAATTGCTACTAAAATAACTTTTTATTTTTTACAAAATATAACATACATAATTTTGATTACAAACAAAACTAAGAACTTACCATTATTTTCTATCAATTTTTTTAAATAAGTCACAAAGAAAGCCTCCACTCTCAAACAACAATAAGTCACCACTAAAAGTATCCCTCTTTGTGCTGTTTGCATTCATTTATTAGTTACTAATTGCCTCCATAATACCCTCCATTAGCAAATAGCAAGGGAATTAAGTCAATTAACCAATGTCATGACTCATTGACTCATTGTTTGTATGTGGTTTGATGCAATTATAATAAGTCACAGTCGTATTCCCACAGAAAAATATGCTTATATATAGTGGTGCTATAATTCAGGGTGTGTTTGAAAAATACGTTTGAAAAAAAAAATATGTTAAAATTTTTTAAAAGTTTTAATTTTTTATTTGGTTAATTTTTTTTATAAGACACATTGACATAAAATGACTAATAAAAAAGAGATGCATAGACATTTTTAAATTCAGTTTCTACGTATCTCTTAATTCGTTAAAAAAAAACACCATATTTTAAAGTTTAAACATTACTTATCCCTCTTCTGTAGGCTTAATTAATTATATTGAACATGTTGAATTATTAAATTTTTTTTTTTGTGGGTGTGTGAAAAATTAGTGTAAGAAAATTAGTTTCTATCTTCTTCCCAGTTATCCCATATGCTGTGTATATATGAGACCCTCTTCTTGTGTGTTTTGGCTTTCTTTCATTTCCAGCTTAGCTTTGTGGTGGGTTTGAGGGCAAAACAGACCAAAATAAAATGTGGGGTCACATCAAAATTGTAGATAAACATGCTGCTTTTGTGTTGCCTTATGATTCTGTGCATTATCCTCGTTATTAAGTTATTTTTCACTCATTTTCGTCTCCTTATATAATTCACATCAAAACTGTTAGTACATTGCATGTGTTATTTATACCCTTCTTGTGATAATTGCTTGATCTTTTCTACACGCAAAGTTAATTAAATTACCTTAAATTTATACTATTTTTACAATAAGTTGATGTTATAAAAATTTCTGGTCACTTAACTTGAGATATTATTTATAAGGAGAACATATTACAAAATTAATGTTATGTTCAAGTCATTTTTCGTCTGCTTTTTTATTTTTATAAATTCATCTATATACTGTATAATATGACTTTACAATATGATCATTGTTATGTAATATTTTATAATTTTTAAGGATTTTTTTTCATACTTTTATATATAACTTTTGATATGAAGTTCAAAAGATAAATAGACATTTTTTATTTTATAAAATAAACTTTTGATATATAAGTTTTAGTCTAGTCCACAAAAGTTTGAAGCAGTTTTTTTTTTTTTTTCTCTTTCGGAGGTGTTTGCGAATTAGAATTTTAAGGAAAAAGAAATAAAAATAAAATATTATTTTGTAATCCAATATACTTTTCAACATTTTTATAGAATCTTTACAAGTTTACATATATATTCCTTTTTTTCATAAACCAAATTGATGTACGCATAATATTTTAGATATTATTTTTAATTATTTATTATATATATATATAATTTTACATTAGTTGAAAAGAAAAATGAAACATACTTTAAAGTGTGAATATCTCATTATCTCTCTATTTTAAACGTGTGACAAGTAAATAAAGTGAGTTTTATCATTATCGATCTCTACTATTAAAAATAAAATTATGAAACTTTGTATTAAAACAGACAATCAAATAAATGAAATAATGTTTATTTCATTTAATAATAAGTTAAGCTGAGAAATAATATTCTCTTATGACAAAATTTTTACAATTTTTAAAACATGAAGTCACCTTATTTTCTTTCACTAACAATTAGTCAGTGACTATATTTCTATATTTGTGGAAAAAAAAAGAAAAATCACTGTCTGACAAAATTAAATTATCCATGCTTATTGTAATCGAATTCTCCAGTGTTGTGTTTGTCCTCATTTCAATCTCATTTTCTTCTTAGCATGAACAACAACGAATTAATTTAGTCTATTTCTATTTTAACATATATGCTTTTCTACATGAGATATAACATAATTTGCTAGCATTCTGGAAATAAAAAATAACAATCTATCCACTTTAATTTAACTTTTACTTCCATTAAATTTATAAAATAAAAAATAAGTTAAACCAGAGAAAATTTGCGATACAATTTATAAACATCACAATAAAATATGTTAATAAATTAATTACATTAAAAACTAAACTAAAAACAATCCTTTTTTTATTTAGTTCTTGTTATATATGAAAACTAAATTAAGTACATTAATTCTATTCTTGTTATGATCAAAACTGAATTATATAGTAAAAATAATTTAATATATTCAAACAAATTTATAATATTTCTAAACCTTCAAAAAACGAAAATAATTTTTCGGAATCATTAGTTTTGATATATAACAAAAACTAAGTAAAAAGATTGTGTTTTTTTAACAAAATAAACCCTATCCCATAAGTTTTTGGTTTGATTAACTTAGCCATATGAAAACACTTTCCTTTTAACATATCGAATTATGAGCCATCAAAATATCCCATTTCTAAAAAATAAACCCTATCCCATAAGCTCACCTCAATTTCATTTATATTTATATCCAGAGTTACTCTTTCCTGATAATATTTTTTAACAAAATATAAAAATAATTAATATATAAATTTTTATTATTATGCATATATCATATTAAAAGATGATAATTATTATGCATATATATACCAACAAGAAGTTGACGGCAATTGTATGTTCCGGGGTCCTAAAAAATTTTTCTAATTAATAATGATCTTGATAAATCCTCAACATGTCCTTTTTGTTTGTTCTTTAATTTTTAAGTTACTTAAATTTGGGCAACAATAACTTCAACGTCATTCAATATCATGATCAATGTAAAAATTCTTCTAATAACATTTACCATCTTGATTTGTCATATAATGACAATATTAGGAGAATTTTCAATAGAGTATATTAAAAATCCTCCTAAGATTGTCATTATTAGACAAATCAAAATGGTAAATGTTATTAAAAGAATTTCCACACTAATATGATATTGGATAATGTTAAATTTATTATTGTCTAAATTCAAGTCATTTAAAAATTGAAGATCAAATAAAAAAGAAATGTTTTTCACCAGTTAGGCAATGTAATTTATCAAAATCATTACCAATCAGAAAAATTTGTTCCTTGCATTCAATAATCATCACAAGCTTCTCCATACACCATCTCGAAGATGACCAATGAAATGGAAGATTCCTCAATTGCTTGAAGAAGTTTTCCTCGTCAACAAAGAAACTAATGATTCCGTCATCGCGCAATCTTTTTATGAAATGGCAAAGAAAAGAAGTGCGAATGAATTTCTGCTCTAAAGCTTATGAAGAGATAATGTTTGATTAAAGGAACATTGAAAGTTGGAGAGGAAGTTAGTGGTTGATGATGCTTGTAGTGTTGTTGTATGTGTGTGTGTTAGTGGCGTGTGATTCCTTATAGCTTGCTAAGGGTTAAATAGAGAAGCAAGTGAAGTCAAGTCAACGATGAAATATATAGGTAGCTAGGTTCTTCAATTCCTTCTTGTTTCTTCGTTGATTCCTCTTCATTATTGTAGCTCTCTGTTATGATAGCTTTTAATGAAATCTAAAACACAATATCGTGTGGTTGTGGTTGTGTTTCGTGGGTTGATGTAACTCCATGCTTTGCTTTCCTTTTCTTTCGTGGGTTCATCCCCCTTCAATAATTACGCCGAGGACCCACACTCAATGAAGAGGGAGGAGCATTTGCCCTCACAATATTTTTTTTAAAAAACTAATATATATAGGAAAGTTCTCTGGTGGCCAAGATTATAATGACTAAGAATGGCCAAGATTTGACTATCCTATAAACAGATGACATATGGAAAAGAACATGCAGGTTTTGGTGGGATTGATTATTATAAATACTAGTAATTATTGCAGGACAAAAAAAATGTCATGACCAAAATTATGTGTACATTATATAGACTTTTGTGTAAAAAAAGGCTATTAATAATTTTTGAGTGAATAATACCAAAAACTAAAAATTCATTATAATAATGGGTCAACAAAACCTCCTGAATTATTAATAAATAACGGTAACATGAGGGAAAAAGAAAAAAAAAATAAATCATGGGACATTTATATAAATTCTTGCTATTAATGTATTTTCAGTATGGATTATATAAGAGAATAAATTTATAAAGTGTTTAAATTTTATAACAAAATATTATTTTAATAAAAATAACTATTATTATTATTATTATTATTATTATTATTATTATTATTATTATTATTATTAAAAGAGAAATTATTGAGATTAACAACTTTTAGTATTTTTGGTTATTTTTTAGCACCATAAATATTAAATTATATTTAATAGATAAATTTTATTAATTTATGTGTATAAATTTTAAAAAATTTGAGTAAAAATAATAAATATAGGTGTAAATTAGATGTTTATTGTGTGTAAAATCTATGTAATATATAAGTAAAAATTATTGCTGATTAAGTACGGGCCAAAAATGATAATACTTATTGGCCATGTAACATTGCTTTTATTAAAAAATTTTATAATAGATTCTATTAATAATATTTATCTTCTCACTTTTTAAATTCACTAAAGCTAGTATCTGTAAATCTTAAATTCATAATGTCATACCTAGAATAATTTATTTAAATAAACTAGTTAAAAATCAATAATATCATATTGTATTAAAAATGGAAGCGTCATAATTTTGTCCTCTCAATATTTATATTTTTTTATCCTTAAATAATGTTAATTGTTTTACTATAGATAATTATTGAATTTTTTTCTAATTTTATTCTTATTCAAATTTAAATTTTGAGACTTCCATGTTTTTAAAAGTGATTGTATTAGCAGATCCCAAATATAAAAAATAAAGTGAATGATACATATAAAATAAAGTATATATTATAACTTTTTGCTTTGAATATACCAAAATTTTTTAATATTTAATTTAATTATATTTTATTTTTAACTCTAAAATAAATTTTAATTTGATCTTGCAATAATATCTATTTTTACAATACATAATTATTCGATTAATTTTTTAATTGCATCTAAATAAATTACACTTAATCTTGTTACTCTAATTCTAAATATATATTTTTTAAAATTTTATTCTTAATCACATTACTTTCTTTTTAAGTAAATTTAAATTCGAATAAGAATAAAATTAGAAAAAAATTCAATAATAATCTATTGTAAAACAATTAACATTATTTAAGGATAAAAAAATATAAATATTGAGAGGACAAAATTATGATGCTTCTATTTTTAATACAATCTAGTACTATTGATTTTCAACTAGTTCATTTAAATAAATTATCCTAGATATGACATTATGAATTTAAGATTTACAGATACTAGCTTTAGTGAATTCAAAAAGTGGAAAGATAAATATTATTAATAGAATCTATTATAAAGATTTTTAATAAAAGTAATGCTACATGGTAAATAAGTATTATTATTTTTGGCCAGTACTTAATCAGTAATAATTTGTACTCATATATTACATAGATTTTACACACAATAAACATCTAATTTATATCTATATTTATTATTTTCACTCAAATTTTTCAAAATTTATACACATGAATTAATAAAATTTATCTGTTAAATATAATTTAATATTTATGTTGCTCAAAAAATGACCAAAAATACTAAAAATTGTTAATCCCAATAATTTCTCTTTTAATAATAATAATAATAATAATAATAATAATAATAATAATAATAATAATAATGTTTAATAGTTATTTTTATTAAAATAATATTTCATTATAAAATTTAAACACTTTATAAATTTATTCTCTCATATAATTCATGCTACAAATATATTAATAACAAGAATTTATATAAATGTCCCATTATTTTGTTCTTTTTCTTTTTCCCTTATATTACCGTTATTTATTAATAATTCAGGAGGTTTTGTTGACCATCATTATAATGGATTTTTAGTTTTGGGTATTATTCATTCAAAAATAATTAATAAGACTTTTTTTTTTCCACAAAAGACCCATCTTTTTTGTCCTGCAATAATTACTAGCATTTATAACAATCAATCCCACCAAAACCTGCATGCTTCTTTTCATATGTCATCTGTTTATAGAATAGTCAAATCTTGGCCATTCTTAGTCATGATAACCTTGGCCACCAGAGAACTTCCCATATATATATCACTTATTATATTATATTTGTTTTAAAATAAAATATAAATAATTGTTTTTGTATTTTACATTAAAAAGATATTTTATTAACCTTAATACATAATAATAATTATATTATTAAATTTAATTTAATATAAAAAATAAATAAATATATTCAAAAAATAATGATAATTAATTGATAATTAAATTAAAATTTAATTATTTAATTAAATAAAACTTAAATTATTTAAAATAAAAAAAACATATTATCTATATATTAATAATTTTCACAGTATATTGATAAGGTCTGGAGGTCCCACACACCCTAGTAGGGATAAGAACACTTCAATTATTAGCTCTAGACACTGGAACAATAATACAATACATGCGAAACAAAGTATAATTTATTCTCTAATTTTTTAGGATATTAGAATAATTGTCACAGCTTTTTATTAGTACTAGTATTTTTATTCGTAATAATATTATGAGAATATAAATTTTTTAAAATTATGATCTACTTTATTCTGGCAGTATATATTATACATGGCACAAAAAATTTATAAAATTAAATCACTTTTATAAAAAAATCATAGATTGACAAAAGTTTCTAACTAAAAAAATTAAGGTATTTGTAAATAAAAAATTAAATAATAAGATTTTTAGTTATTATTTTTTATGAAAAGTCTAATTTTTTTATTAATAATTAATTTTAACATTCATAATTTAAAATTTAAAATAATTTAACGTGTACACTTTTACATTTAATTAGGTGTTAACTGTTAAATCTGATGTACAAATAAAAATAATTAACTTTTTATACTTGCTATTTAAAAATAATATTTTTTCTCCCATTGTATATAAAAATATAATTAGATATTAGGATAAAAAAATTATACTGATAGTTATAAAATTAACTCAAAATTAATTTTTTTAAACAATTGAATCTTGATTCTAACTTTTAATTATAACATTAGTATTCTCTCCAAATTATATATAATAAATATTTGAAAGAAGAGAAATGAAAATATAGATTAAAAATCAGAGAGGGACCTAGGTTCACAAGGAGGGGGCATTTGCCCCACTAAATTAAAAAAAAAATAATTTTATATAAATATATATATTTATCTCTAATATAATTGTAACAATATTTATTTTGTTAAATTTGATTTAATATCAGAATTAAAAATAAGTAAATAAATTAATTTAATAAAAAAAATTAATGAACAGTATTAATATAATTTTTTAAATTAATTAATTAGTTAATTATCAAAGTAAAATTTTTTAAATATAAATAAAATTATTAGTATCTTTTTGTTTTCAAAAATTAGTTGAGATAAGAAAGAATAGTATCTATCTATTAATTGGTATTCTTTATTTTAAAATTATATAATACTTTTAATTTTATCTCTTAAATAATTTTGTTTGTAACAATTATTTTGAATTAAAAAAGTATTTTATGTTATAAATATTATAACAAATAAAATTTCTAATTGAATAAGAAGTAATTAATATTTAAAAATTATAATGAGTAGTAAAATAATTGTTTGAAAACATAGAATTTAATTTGATATATTAAAATATATATATTTTTACATAATTATTTAATTATATTTATTCTTTTAGATAACTATTTACTTCATGAATGAAAAAGATAATTTTTTAATTATAATATATAATTAAATAGATACATAAAATTTTTAATCTGAAAGTATATCAAAATTAAATTAAAAATATATAAAAATTTTAATTATTTAAAAAAAATAAAAATTATAAATTAAATTTTTATTATTTAATATAAACATACTTTTGATATACAGATTTAGTTTTTTTTTGTATTTATATATAATTTTAGTTTTAAATTATAAATACTAGTATATTAATAGATACTAATGTACTAATTGATTCAGTCTTTTATCATTTAATGTGTATAAAAATTAATAAAAGTAAAATTAGTAAGGATGACAAATTCTGTATAATTTAATTAAAATATTTTAAGATCAAATTTTAGAAATAAAAAAATATTTTTATAAATTATATATAATGAATTGTATTTTAAGAATAAAAATGTTCACTGACTCTTTTTAATTTTTATATCTCCATTATATTTTTAGTATAATTAACAATATTCAATAAAATTTATTTTAATATACATATTTTTGCCCCCACTTCTAAAATTTTCTGGGTCCGTCACTGTTAGAAAGATAAGCGGTGAAAATTTAAAACTAAATAAAAAATTACGTATATAATAACAATAATAATAATATTTTTATTTAAATTATATTATTTTGTTAATTTTATTTTCTGTAGAAGAGAAAGATAGAAAAAATAGAGAATGAGAGAAAAGACAGAAAAAGATAAAGATAAAGATGAAGAATGAGAGTGAGAGTGAGAGTTTGTTAATTTTGGAAAAAAAAAATATTTTAATTGTAAAAAAATATCGGATGACATATTTTGATTTGTCAAATTACTAATATAAATTATATATAGAGTAAAAATAGTAGAGAGAAATAAAAAAATGGGGAGAGGTAGATGAGAGAATTTAAGAATGGAATTTATTAATTTTAAAAAAAATATTTTCTCTCAATTTTAATAAGAGAGTATCATGTGACACATTTGATTATTAAATTAGATAATAATATATGATACATAATATAGGTATATTTCAATTTTAATTTTAATGCAATTAAAGAATGTCATGTTGCACATTTTGATTGTCAAATTAGTAATTAGTCGTTGTTATTGATAATGATATATAAAATATATAGAGTGGTTGAAGGAATGAGAGAAAAATAGAGAAAGAAAGAGGAAGGAGGGAAGAACTCTTTAATTTTAGAGGAAAAAATTTTATTTCAATTTCAATGAAGGAGTGACATGTGGCACATTTTGGTTGTAAAATTAGTAAAGATGAGGGAAGAATTCTTTAGTTTTGGAGAAAAATATTTAATTTTAATTACAATAAGAGAATGATATGTGACATATTTTGGTTGTAAAATTATTAAAGAGGAGAGAAAAATTTCTTAATTTTGGAGAAAAAAATTTGATTCCAATTGCAATGAGAAATTGATATGTAGCATATTTTAGTTGTAAAATTAGAAATATGTAATAGATATAATAATATATAATGATTAATTTTTTGATATAATTTATGTTAGTTAGCTTTATATTTTTGGCATGAGAAGAAAGAAGGATAAAAGGTTGTATGAATGTTGGGAGTGTTGAGTCTGAAAAAACCAAAAGAAAAGAAAGTAATAAAAATATAAAGTAGAGTGAGTGATTGAATGGATGCAATGCTCTCTAAGTTTCTCAAAGTCAGTCAACGTAGAAATAAAATAGAAACTCCTTATGTTTGGTAATTTTTATTATGAAGCGTAACTTGCTCTAGTCTAAGACAATTTTATAATGTATGGACATAGACGCAACAGAAAAGCTGGGGCCTTCCATTATCAAGAATTCTCTGTCCAAGACTCTATATAGACAATAAATTATTATTATTATTATTATTATTATTATTATTATCAAGAGAGGATAGATAGACATAAAAAATAGTTTAGATTGAATATGCTATATGCGGTCGTATATATTTTTGCTGACTCTCCTTTGGCAGGCCAAAGTTAAAACTTAAAAGTCACAAGGCTTAGAGACCTTTACTTTATTCATAAACCAAAAAAATGAAAGTCACAAACATTATATTTAGGATTAAGTAACTTAGTGTTAATTTTGAAATTTTAAAGAAGGTTACTTTCCGTAACTATTATTATTATCAAGAAGATATGATTACATGCGAAGAAAGAGAACAAAATTAGAAGCATTATGATTTTATATTGATATTGATTTAATGTAAAATGATGTATGTGCATTTTTTTTTTTAGCATTGCATATAAATTTTTAAGAAAGGAAAAGAAAAGACTAATTATATTAATATTAATTTGATGTAAAATGATGTATGTGCTTTATTAAATTTTTTGAAATTAAATTATTAAAATAATACTTAAAAAATTTTAATTATCACATATCTTTCTTAATATTATTATAAGTCATTGTGACAATAAGAAAAGCCGAGAAGGAAAGAGATGCATAGCCTGTAATAATAATTTCTAACATGCATATGGCTGATTCAACTTCACCCTTCAATTATATCATATTAGTAGAGAAAAAAAGTTATGAAGTTTTTAACAAAATATAAAGCTAACTAACATAAATCATATCAAAAAATGATAATATTTATTATATATTATGCATATACCAATAAGAAACTGCAACAACTGTTCTAATCTTCTAAGAAATTAGAGGATAAATTATACTTTATTTCGCATGTATTATTCATATACCAATAATATTTATTATATATTATGCATATTACTGATTTATCAAATTACTAACTTCTTTATTTTTTACGTGCGTTAATCAAACTAAATTCATTCCATATGAGTCTATTTTTGAGACATAACTAAGTCATCAATTAATGTGCACAAACTTTGAATTTAGAAAATAGATAAGCACATCTAATAAACTGTGACCAAATTTCCACAAGTTAATTAAGTGCCAAGACATGACTATTTTGAAGTCAATAATCACTTTATTTTCTTTCAACTAAATTTCTACAATTAAAATTTAAAATGATCATTTAGCATTCATTTCTCTTGTACACATACACAACTTTAAATTCATCACTAAGAGCAATAAGAACTTGCATGTCAATTATTTGCATAAAAATTATATGAAAAAGAAGGTGTGAAAAATTACTGTTTGCTTCTTAAGAAAGAGAAGAGATTCTTTAAATATTCTTAACAATTTATTGGTAAGATAAGAAAGTGAATCAAGATGTTAACTGATAATTAAATATAGGTATGAATGATGATTGGCTACGGTAAAAGAAAATAATAAAATTGAAAGAAAAAAAGGCAAAAAATAAAAGCATGATTTCTGTCCATCGTCAGTTTTTAAATTTGGCAGTTTTGACTTCTGTTCGAACCGTATTTGGCAGCAATTCACAGTTCGATTGATCGATTCGAATCAGTTTTCAAAACCTTATTCCACCCACAACAGAGGAAACAAATAAAAAACTAAAGTGAAAAAGAGAGAAAATTAGTGAAAAAATGAAAATAAAGAAGAGCAGGAAAAAGATGTTGAGGGACGGCAAAAATTGAAAAACTCACGGCAACGGCAAAGAGTCCACGGTGGCACAGGTTCGTTCACACTATGCAGTATGCACAGAAAGTGGTGCTCGACACACAAAGAGATAGATGGCTCCGAGACAGAGGCATTTTTGACGACGAGAAAAAGGCGGCCAACGACGACGAAAACAGAGCCGGACTTCACAGTAAGCACAGAGTAGCGGTGACTGTTTGCTCCGATAGCGTTAGAAATTTTGCCATTTTGGTGAGACTGAGAGTGAGATAGAAGGAAGAGGGGATTGGGGTCTTCTGCGCATTTTTTTTTGAACCAAAACGACGCCGTTTTATGCTGAATAGGAGAACCAGACCTTCAAAAAACCTTATCGGTTCACCGGTTAACCAACAGTTCAGTCAGTTTTTTGCCAATTTTTTGTAGGTCAGTTTTAGACATTAACTAGACCAACCAACTGACCGATTCCTAGTTAACTCGATTGAACAGGCCGATCCGGTCCGATTTTCGAAACCTTAACTATAATGGTAAATTATAGACATGACAATACATTTTTACAAATGAACAGTTGCAGGAAACTAAAATAAAAATAATACTTTACACCATCCAAAAAGAAGAGTAACTTTTCCTTCTAGAACAACAACAAATAATCACCCTAAACCCTGAAATTAATAAATCTATCAATAAAAATTCAAAAACAGCAGATTTAGAAATTTAAAAACAGCAACAGCATAATAAATTCATTTTTAGCAATAATTTTAACAACACCACAAAATCAATGATTTCACATTTAGAAATCATTAATCAAACATTTAGAAATCAGAGCAGAGCACAAAAGAAAAAAAAGTAAAAAATCCCACTAACCTTCAATGGAGAATAGGACGACAAAGAGACAACGGCGACGAGCAAGACAACAGTGAGTGATGAGCAGCTGAAAGCCTCGAACAAAGAAGCCACGGGCAAAAATTTCTAGGAACATTTAGAACTTCTTAGATAATAGACGACGTGCTGAGCTAAAACAGAGGGTCTGGGTTTGGGACAGGAAGAAGGAGGAAGCTGCGGAGGCGCCGACAACCACAGACGGCGACGGCAGAACTATTGAAGAAGCTAGGGTTTTGATTTGGGTTGTGATTTGTGAACTTTGAAGTAGCTATGGCTGAGTGACAGACACACAAAGGGGGGTGTTGGGGGAAGGTGGTCTGCATGGGGTGGGGATTTTTTTTTTTTTTTAAATCAAGTAAAACGGCGCCGTTTTGAAAGAATCAACTGGTTATCAGTCTAATTCAACCGACTGATTTTTAATTGATTCAACATTTTTTAAACGATTTTTAAATTTGTGGTTTAGACATTAAACCGGACCGTTTTCATCATTTGTTTTCGATTAGACCGGTTTGAAAAAAATTTAGTGCAAAATCTCGTGTTTGTTTATACGTATTATGCGATAGTTTGAAAACAAATTTATTTGTAGAAAATATATCTATTTAGTATAAAATTTTATGATGCATGCACATTGACACGGATACAGGACACGACACGATATGGAACACGCCGACACGTGAATTTTAAAATCTTACATGACACGGAGACACGCATATATGTAAAATATAAAGTAATTTTTAGATAAATCGTAATGATATTTTAATATTTTATTGATATTAAAATATAAATTAAAATTTTTAATTATTTTTAATATCTTGTTTTAATTATATCAAGCATTTAAAATATTTTTTTATTTTAATAAATAATAATATATACTATATCTAAATTTATTTTAAGAATATATATTAAAAATAAGACTGGACACGCTGATACGTAATGGTATTTAGGTGTGTTTAAAAAAAAATTTTGTATTTTTTATTAAGACACAGTTGAATACAACAGATACATATATCAGATAAATATTAATAAGTATCATGTCTAAAATGTATCTGATACACGGACACAACAACTCAAAAAATGTCCGTAACTTCGTTAATTGAAAGTGAAAGATCAACTTTTAGAAGTAGTTGTGTATTAATTAATTCAGTAATGCAAAAGTGCTAGCATATGAAAACTTGGGTATTGCTCTCGTTTTTAAAGATGGAATAATCATCATGATGTTTTCTATAATGCAAAATTTCCACAAAGACTACATTTCCATTGGTTCTACAAAAGTTTTAACTTTCCACACCAACTTTCCACACCTTGTAATCTCATTGCATCTTTCAAAAGCAAGGATATGATTAAAGGTTTTATGTAATTATAATGCACCGTCAATCCTACATAATATATTTAAAAAAAAACATAATCAAATATCTACTACTATTAATCTCAGTACAACACAAAATGTCCAATATTAGGATTTAGGAATGATCAGATCCAAATCCACCCAAAAAAATTACAAATCTGGATCGATCTAAATTGAAAACTGAAATAAATTGCTCAATTTTAAATGATTTTTGAATTTTAATCGGTTTTTATCCTGTTCGGTTTGATTTACAATTTTAATTTTTATAATCAAATCGAACCGAATTGAACCACAGATAAGTGGATATACACCTAATTCTCTCTCACCCAAAGCACCCACTCAGTCACTAACACACTCTCTGAAGTAAGTCTCCTCTGAGTCTCCTTTGTGTGTTCTCCGTGAACACGTAAAACTCTCTATTTTTAATATATAGAGTTAATTAATAGAGTAATACAACATCGCCTTATATAATATTTTTTATATGATAGCTTGGTATATGTTAATGGAAAAATTATTAAATAATCGAGCTTTGACGAATTCTAAGCAGTTGATGAAACATTATCATGGTGGAGTATGTTGACACCACGAATCTCTGGAGTTTGACCATATCCCCTGATTAAATGTTACTATTATTATCCACTGATTGGAAAGGTTTGGAATCCTAATCTCATCAAGGAACGAGATTCAATGATTAAATTTAAACGAAGAAACTCAATAAATACTGCACCCTAACTTTATATGAAAGTGCGTTATAGGAAAAATTTAAAAAATTTCGATGATGTTAAGCACATAAAAAATTATTTTTCTCTATAATTATTTTACTTTTGTGTAAAGCAAAAATCACTTGTTATTAATGACATCCGTATAACTAAGGTTCAATTTGGATAAATAGTTTAATTAAGTTTTTTTTTGAGAAAATAGATTAAATAATAAATAATTATATTAAAAATAATTTATAAATAAGTTAGTTTGTATTTAAATTTTTAATTTTAAAAATATTTATTTTATAAAAATATGATAAAAATAGTAATATTATAAAAAAAATTATTTTTTTAATTTTTTTATAAACTTTTAAATAATTTTATTAAAAAACTGTAATTTAATTTTAAAAATTATACGTTAATACTTTACTTTTCATAAGGCCATAACTCAAATAAATTATTTTGATGCTTTTCAAACGGCCTAACTAAAAAATACAAAAACTTTTATGGCTGCATCCATTAACTTGTTAAGATTGAGTTTAAGAGGTCTTTATATTGAGTATAATAAGACTCTTTGAAGGCAATTTTTTCCAAGATGACCTTTTCGATGTTAGATTTATTATTACTAGTGTACGAACCCGTGTTGACCCGTGTTCAACACGGAAAAATTTATAAAGATAAAAAAAAAAACCTTATATGCTTGGATATTTTATAAAAACACAAATTAATTATTATTTTAAGAAATTTATAAAATTATTATCAAAATTAAAGTTTAATTTAAAAAAAAAGTGAATAATAATTATTTTACATTTTTTTAAGATAAAATAATTATACACTGATACAGAATTTAAAATAAAATTAAAATATTTACATTAAAATCCTATTTTTTCAAAGACTTTTCTATGCAGACATTTTTATGTGATTCATAAGTAAAATTTTTAAATTTCTATTACTCTTAACTCTTGAAAGTGCCACATATAGTTAGCCATGTGTAAAAACTGGTTTGGGCAAGTATAATCCAACATGAGATAAAGTTTGTCTCTAAGACTTATTAATTGTCATGGCAAACGATACTATTATGGAAAACTGTCTTTGTTGGAATCTAACTCGGACGATTTCATTTGTTGGTATCATATTCATTCTTAGAATCAAAGCAATATGACCAACATTGTTACCCGTTAAGACTTCACATTCTATGACATGATTTCCAAGCTTCCTAACTTGTAGCCTTGTACCATTACAAAGACCACGAATTGGTCAATATTCCTCAATAATATCACCAGAACACCAACCTTGAGTATTAATTTATGTGGAGGCAAACCAGAACAATTTATGTTATTCAGTAATTCACGATCATAGAGATCTAGTTGACTCTCCATATTCCCTTTATCCATACAAATCAAATCCGAACTAAGATATAATTTTTCTCCTCCAAGAATGATAGCTATCATATAGTTGTTGACCTCTTCAATGATGTCCAGCGTGGGAGTCAGTATAGTTCTTGCTTTGAAAAAATCATTTGAGGACATGTTATCCAAAATATTTGGATAAGAAAAATGAACCAACTCATCAAATGCCTGATCCGAAGAAGGAATAACAATATCTCCTGGAAAACATATCTCAGATTCACCATCTATATTGTCATCTATTAGACCATTACCAACTTTCAATAGCCACTCACCAAATTGCTTTATCTCATCTTGATCTGAAGCAGTCGTCCCTTTAACAGAGAGTCTCATGTTTTTTGTTAGTTTGAGCACCTGTTAAAGTCAACCTATTAGACCATCCACTGGAGCCTCATCCCAAATTATAAGTTTGGCTTTCAACAGCAATATTGCTGGAGGGGAACCAGGTTTGATGTTACATATAGAATACTCAGTTATATTCAGCGGTATTTTGAACCTTGAGTGTGCCGTTCTTCCATTGGAAAGAAGTAAAGATGCAATACCACATGAAGCAACGTTTAATACAATATCACCCCTTGAGCGAATCTCAGTAAACATAAGGTTCCAGAGAAATATTTTTTCAGTACCCCCATGACCATACACAGAAAAAAACCCTTCATCACAATACACAGCTGTAACAATTTTATTGAATGCATATTTCTGCTCAAGTGTTGCGATGGATAACATGTCTGAGGCATTTTTCTTTAAATCATCCCTGTTAAAATTTAGCTCTTCCCTGATAACCCTTTTGGTTAACAAAGAACTATCAACTTCAGTTGCTAAAGGCATAGGAGGATAGTCTTTCAAGATTTTACCATAGGAATGTAAGATCTTGTCTATATCCATTAAGCACAACTGCTTAATCTCATCATCTGACATGGTTAACTCTGCATATTATACAATACTGTAAAAATTCAATCAAACTAAAAATGATCAATAATGAAGAACTTTTATAATTGCAATTAATAAAAACTCATCCCTCATATTCATCACCGCTCTCTGTCGATACAAAATATCATTTGAAAGTTCATGCCAACATCTATCCTAGACATGTTCTGGTCTTGAGATATTATTGAATGTTAATAGAATGACAAATAACCTCCTAACATATGATCTTGAGGCCCATGAGCTTGCTTCCTTAATTGCATCCATGAATTCTCTGTCATCTTGCAAGAGTCCAAAGGCGAAGCATGCATCTCTACACATAGCATAAATTGTTCCTCCTACTGTTCTTATATCTCGAAAACTCATACATCCTTTTTGAGTATTCAAGAGAAGTCGTTGGAAATATTCTTCGGTATTTGCTGCAAAAAACTTGGTTAAAATCCCATTTTTAAGTTGTTAAATGGATTAGGCTACGCGATTTCAATTATTATGTAGTTACACATCCGCATAAGATTAATTTTTCTAAAAAAATATAGAACAATTCTAAAATTATATAATCTACAGATTATAACTATTGAAAGTTATTTGAACATTTATTTTTTAGTGGAGATAAATCAAATAAAATGGACGTGGGGTACATGCTCTTAAGATTTTAAATTTAAATCATCAAATAAATAAAATCAAAATTAAATATAAACTCATCATTACCTGCAGGTACATGAGTCAACCTTCCAATTGTGAAACCTTGCTTTCGAGGAAACCACTTTGAAGCATCGTCCTTCCAAACAAACTTGGTTGGAAACTCAGCATAAGTCAAACTTCGAGCATAGGGATATGACATATTCGCCGCCATCCATCCCAAAAACATGAACTTATGAGATATTGCTCTTTCGACGATATCATTCACATTAGAAGTTTCACCATAAACCACAGGTTGCTCATCCTCCAAATGGAATAGAAGTCTAATCACAAATGGTTCTTTCTCTCTTGGATTTCATGTCCAAATAAATGCCAAACTGCCTCACATGTCGAAATGTACCTACAATCATAGTAATTCCTAATTTCGTCAACAACTTGTGTGGCTTCTGACGGATCACCAACGTTGTATAGAGTAGATGTTACGCGGTCATTACCCTTGTGTACATATTTAAACAGATACTTAATAGAACTTATTTGGCATGTGTATTCCACATTCATGTGGCACCCAAACTTGAGCAACAATTCTGGATTATACGAAACAATGAACTTATTATCTAGTACACATTCCCTTTTCTTCACTGTTCGACCGTTATCGGTATGCCTATATTTGGAAAATTTGGCTTCATCAATGAGTGTTCGCTGTCTAAACTCTTTGGAATAGAACTTTGAACAGGATCCATTCTTCATGCAAGGTGAATTCTTATTGTACGGACCACATGGAGCATGTACCATGTAATTTTGAACAACTCCACGTAGATTTGGCCTTTCATTTTCATCAGGAATCTCAACTGTTATATGTTTGTCTATGTCATTTGGTGTTTGTGGTTTGAACTCCTTACTCATGAATAAAAGGATATGTGCATGCGGAAACTCTCTCTTTTAAAACTCTATAGTGCAAACATATGAAAATTAAAAAAGACAAATGAGCAAAATATTACAACATAAGATTTTAATAAGGTGTTGTATAAACACAGACTTACATCACAAAATTTTGCCAAAGAGTTTTTCCTCTTTTAGGTCATCAATCAAACCATCAAGCTTGATCTTGAAAACTCGACACAATATATCAGGACGGTCTTCTGCCTTCAATCTAATGGGAGTCACTTCTCTTTTTATCTCATCCCACTCAGGGTTACAGGTCATGGTGATAAAATAGATAGGATCTCCTGCATATCTACAAATTACAAATGCATCTTTACAATTATTCATCATGTACCTAGGTCTATCGGTAAAAGTACTGGAAAGAATGATTCTTTTGCCAAGCCTTGCGGCATCTACATTTCCGTTTATAAGACTTTCATGCAGACATTTGTATTTATTAACCCTCAACTGTGGTTGTTTGCACCTAAAGAATTTTAACCTATCTGATTCCACCATTGTGTAGGCATCTACCAGAAACTATTGGAATAATCTCTTTGATCTCTGAATTAACGGAGATTCACCCGTCCTTTTTTGTAGTTGAAAAGCAAAGAATTATTGCAAAGTGATTTTGTTTTTCTTTGTAGGCCTAGCGGAGATTGAATCTGATGTTGCAATACCCAAACAAAATCCATCCTCCCCATATGGAAACAATTGCAAGGCTAAATAGGATGGGTAAAAAACATCAATCCGTTGGAGCTTTCTAGTTTGACTCTCTATAATAATATCTCTATCTTTTCTTAGTTGTTCGACATCGCCAACAATCAATGCAACCACTTCAGATGCAGATGGCAAGTTGTATGTCCTGCCATCTTTAGTCCTTTTACTAATCAACTTAAGCTTTATATTTGTGCAATTTTTCTGTTGGTACCTATCTCTTGCATAGCGAAAACTCTTTGCCAAACTATTATATTTGTCTAGCATGTTTCTTAACATTGCCACATATTTCCTATCCCACTCATTTATAACTTCATCGGAATTGCACAAAAAAAAATATAATAAAATTTATGTTATTTTCTCTCACAGATAAAAAATAACTAAAATGTTTGACTGGCTGTATGAAAATTGACGAAGTGTGCCTATCCGATTATCAATCTCATTTTCTGTGTTATAGGTATATAGTTGGGCAAATGTTGATCGCAGACTATCCGAAGAAAGTAAGCTACCAATGTTATGGTAGTTTTGACCCCCAAGTTTAAAAATTGGAGGAGCAGTCTCATTGTTCATCCCACGATCAATTTTTTTGGCCATTGAAGTAAAACAAAACGCTAAATTAAATGTCCTTATATTTTTTAAAAAATAAATACTTCTTTGATCTCCTCCACTATGAAGCTGAATGAGCTCATCAGAAGGCACAGAAAGTAAAGGAAGCTCGATCTTTCCTTCCGTATAACATAATTAAAACTTTGGTTGGAGCGACTGCTTGGATTTAGCAAGCCTTTCTTCAGACCACATCCATGCTTTACAGTGTTTATATTGATAAATAGGATTTTCTATATCCCACACATCTGCCGATGAACTCTCTTTAGATACTCAGTTGTCATACCGATGCAATTTAGTCCATGATATACACAAAGATGTAAATAAATATACAGATAAAATTTTTACATATCGTTTAAGGTTTTTGAGAATGGTATAAAATTATCTTCTATATCCACAACATTGAATCATCGTAACCATTTAAAACTACAATCAATAAAAATTATAAAAAATACAAACATATATGTTGATGTATTACTAATAATTCATATCTCTTGCAAACTACCAACTTAAATTCTTGATAAAATTTGAAATTACCTTCATCATCAACAAAAGGGTCAACATTTTGGCCACTTTGTGTGTCACCGCTTGGTGGGTGCGTCTTAACAGTTGATAAGTTTACATCTTTGTAAAATTGTGCCAAATTAATAGCCACCGAAGCAACAACAGAAGAAGATTATCTTTTTTGCATCCTATTTGTAGTAGAATTTCTTTACAAAAAATTTAATTTTATTCAATTAAATGTTAGACACTAAAGAAAAGAAAAGAATATAACAATGATGATAATCTTTTCTAAATTACCTTTCTATTAGGCACGATCTTTGGGAGCCGCAGTGTGACGCCGGAAGATGATTTTACGGAATGACTTCCGTTAGATTATTGGTGGGTCCTTGTACATTGAAGTATGCTAGAATTGTAATAAATCTATGTTATATAAATTATTTCCGATGAAGTATACTTTTTGTTAAATATTGGTGCATGAATCATTTGGTAATCATTAATTATACGTACTATTTGTTAATACGGACAGTGGAGTTCTTGTCAATGAAAAATTCGTTGGTAGAATTAAAGATTTAGATCTTATCTCTGATGTAGAAGGTCTTACATAATTAGGAAGAGTATTTTTCTGTCCAATTCCATGCGACGCAGAGTGTACACCATACATAGATAGTTGCTTCCCTGTGAATGAGTAATGAGAAATATATAGAAAATTTTCGTCCTTAAACTGATATAAATTAAATTTAGATAAATGAGTCAATTACAGTCAGAAAAATGTCACATTTATCTTCACTTAATTGTAAACAGAGAATATTAGATGAAGTACCAATTTTTTGACACACTATTTTTTTACTTGCAGTAATATGTTGCACATTTTTATGTACGTCAAAATTTGTGTTATTGTTGTTCTTTGACACTGTTAAGTCAAGAAAAATAAATGAAACACAAATAATAATTATTCAATTAACTAATCTCGTATTTGATTTTATATAATTTTAGTAGTATATTTTTGTAGTTAAAAAAAATTTGTATTGGTTTAGTTTTATTTAATTATTTTTAAAATTATTAAACTAAATTAATGAGTATCTATATCATATTATTTAAAATATACCCAGTCATGACTTAAAAATAAATACAATTTAATTTAAATAATAAATAAAACTCTAAATTTAAATATAATTTTAAAATTACCATTTATTTAAATCGAGTTAAATAGATCTAAACAAAAGCATCACATTTTATGTTTTACCAATTAGTATAGAGTTTTATGTATTAATTTAGATTAAATAGTATATTATTTTAAATTATGACAGAGTATATCTTAAATAATATTAAATAATTAATTAACTTAAATAGTACTTGAAAATTTGAAGATTGCATAGTTTTTATGTAATTTATAACTTATTAAATACGAATTTATAAATTTTTTTTATAAAGTTGAATAGTTATTTACAATTGTTCAATCACTAAATTAAAATATTTAGAAAGTTATGTATAGTACAAACTATTTCGCTAATATTCCCAACAATGATAATAATTTAAATTGTATTTATCATAAAAAAAAGAAATTAAAAAAGTTTCACGAGAACACTTAGCAGAAGCACAAAAAAAAGCAGACTCATTATCATCAAATTTTTTTCGTTTTTTTATCAAAATTATCCTTCGTTTTAACCTTGCAATCTTGGATTGTGTGACTGAAGTGGGATATATTGTCGTTGTTAAGTCACTTATCTATAATGTACTTCTTTCGCAATAATGAGTTACGAATACAAATTTTAAAATTTTAATACAAATCTCAAAGTTAAATTTTAAATGTATACTGATTATGTATTGATTAATTTATGAGGTATCATTTTTTACTTAAAAAATAAAAAATTTAATTTTTAAATATGTAAAAATATATTAACAGTGACTTTTAATTCACAAATCAATAATCCAATTAAAAAAATATATATATAAGTCAAACCAATTTAAATATAGCTGCCTTAAACAAACTAATTTTTATATTATATATTATTAAATAATTAATTAAAAATATACATTTATGCACAACCATTTTTAAACTTGAATTTAGAGGTAATTAATAAATCACATTTTTTAATCAACGTATAACAAAAAAAATTAATTAAGAACAAAATATTCAACATATAATAATTTTAGTCATTTAAAATTTAAACATTGAAAATTAAATTACGTATTGAAAATTAACAACTTTATGGTATATATGTTTCAATAATAATAATAATAATAATAATAATAATAATAATAATATACACGTGAAAAGTACTACTGTATCTTCTCCGTGACAGGTAGTTTTTAAATTTATTTTATAAACAATAAAATAATTTTTTTGATAATTAGATTAAGTGAATAATAAAAATTATTATCCAAATTAACAAACTTTAATTCCTCATTAAAAAAAATGAAACTTACATAAAACGTAGTATATTGTATAGTAATAGCACTTATAAAAAATGCACAATAGTCTTATTTTTTTTAAATATTTAATAATTATACAAATATTATTTATTTTCAACTATTATACTAATAAGTTTATAACAAAGAAAAATTTCGAAGTTTTATAACTGTAATTTTATGCATGTAATGCATAAAATAAAATCTTATTTATTTTAGCCATGTAGCTAGTTATTCTAAAAAAAGTTGGTCTTGGTCATATAAATTTTATTGTTAAAGGCCGATCTTTATTATTATCTAAATAGAAAGGTTAAAAGAGATAAAAAATAATTTCTATGGATTGAAACATTAACATTTTTTGTGTAAGACTAATTAAGTAAAACAATATCAAACATGTGAATAGTAAAAAAATAAAATTGCAAAGAATTTGAACAAATTGAAATGAAAACACTAATCAATAAAAGACTGATCGATACTTAAAAAAATTATTTGAAATAAAAAAAAAACTTACATAAAGATATGGTGCAATTTGTAACAATAACGTCCCCAAAAAATATCTAATAATCAAATACTAAATATGATCATTGTATGTAATTGTAGAATTTTTATATAGAACTATTGTATTTTGGGTCGGTCTAAAATTTTAATGTGTAGATATTATAATTTGTTGAAAAGAAAGAAATTATTTTATTTCAAATCAAAAGTTTCCTTTTTTGAGTGAATTGAAATAAAAAAATTTTATTTACGGAATCATATAAATATAACGTAATTCATATATAATATATAAATAAATTTAATTAGAATAAACAATAAATTATATATTTTATTTTATACTTCATAAATGAAAAAAATATTTTACTAATATAACAAATTATAATTAATTTAGTATAATTAATTAAGTAATATAAATTATAATAAATTATATTAATATTTAAATATCTAATCAAATAAATTAGTTGATATAATTAAGTCAGTGCAATAAATTGTATTGAATAAATTAAAATAATTAAATCGAAAAACACTTTCTAGAGCATGCCACGTCAGCTCCATTATTAAGTGCGGAAGCCTGATTTTTATATAATAGAATAGATGGATATAATAGATATATAAATAAATTTAATAAATTTAATTAGAATAAACAATAAATTATATATTTTATTTTATACTTCATAAATGAAAAAACTATTTTACTAATATAACGAATTATAATTAATTAGTATAATTAATTAAGTAATATAAATTATAATAAATTATATTAATATTTAAATATCTAATTAAATCAATTAGTTGATATAATTAAGTCAGTACAATAAATTGTATTGAATGAGTTAAAATAATTAAATCAAGAAACACTCTCCGGAGCATGCCACGTCAGCTCCATCATTAAGTAGTGCAAAAATCCGATTTTTATATAATAGAATAGATTTCTTTTGTCAACGACTTCCTCAATTACAATCAGTATTTTATCAGTTAAAGTTCTCTCCCAATAGTTTTTTTTTTGGTAAAGTATTAAATTGGTCTCTTATATTTGGGTGTATTTCTGTTTTGGTCCTTAAGCTTTAAAGTGTCCTATTTGAATTCAAAAAAGTTTCATTTAACTTTAATTTAGTCCTACCGGAGGTCAAAGATAAATAATTAGCAAAATTTTCTATATGACAGCAGTATAAGAACAAGGTTGATAATCTAAAGAATAAATATAAGCTGCAAAGGCACAAAATCAACGTGGATGCATCAATACATTTATTTATCATTTTTTTTATTATTAAATAAAATATTTTCTATAAAACTAAAAAAAATGTTAAATACATGTATTGATGCATCCACGGTTGATTTTGTGCCTTTGGAGCTTGTACTTATTCTCTAAATTATCGACCTTGTTCTTATACTGCTGTCATGTAGGATATTTTGTTAATAATTTATCTTTGACCTTACGGTGGGACTAAATTGAAGCTAAATGAAACTTTTTTGAATTCAAATAAGACACTTTAAACCTGAAGGACCAAAACAAGATTACTCCCAAACGTAGAGGACTAATTTAATATTTTACTTTTTTTATTGATTGACTATCAATAAAAGTGCCATTTGTAACAAATATAAAACATTGGAGAATTATAAGAATTTTTTTAAATAAATTAAAATAATTCATTATTGCTAAAAAATAAGTTTATATATATAAATTCAATGTTTTTGGACTGGGATGCAAATTACCCAAGCTTTACACAAATTGTCTAAGTTTTAGGCTATCTAATTAGTATGCATGCAATTCATTCAGAACTTGTTCATCTTTTTTATATATATTTATTTTTATTTTTCTCTTTTATATTATATTTAAATATTTTAATATAATTTAAATATTTTAATTAATTGTAATTTAATTTATATTCGTAACAATATTTTCTAATTAGTATAATTTTAGTTTAAATATTTTAATGTATTTATATTTATTTTAATTAGTATAATTTTAGTTTAGGTGGTATTATTACGAATATAATTTTTTGAAGCTAAAACATGTATTCCTAACTTAATGTAATATAATTTAATATAATTTAAATATTTAAATTTATTATAATTTAATTTTATATTTAGGATATTTTAAAATTTGTATTCAGGATTTTTGTTGTTGTCCTCATTCGTAAAATTTATCATTTGCTCCCTCAAAAAATTCGTTGCAAGAGAAATTATTTATCGTAGTAATAAGCCCACAGTCGTAAATTGGGCCACTATGTACCATGTAGCATAGGATATAACATTGGATGCAACTGCAATAAATGGTAGCTAGGCAGTTTGAGTCATAAAATCTAAAAAAGTATGAAATTAAGAGAGAAAAAACGTCTTGACCCAAAAAATAAGAGAGAGAGAAAAAACTTAATATGAGAATATAAAATTTACAAGAAATTCAACTATCAACGAGAAGAAATTTATTCTATTATATAAAAATTGAGTTTTTACACTTAATGATAAAGCTCACGTATTATGTTTTTGAGAGTATTTTTTAATTGGATTTGGATCCTCTAAAGTTTGAATTTTACCTTAGAGAGTAAAGTGTGATCTCTCACCATTGATTTTATAGGTGGGACCAATAATAAATATGAAAGAAAAACTATTCAAGGGTAGAAGACATAGTTGTCAGAACCGAACCGGTAATCGAACCGGTCAAGTAACTGGATCACTGGGTTATTGGTTCAACCGGTGGATCACTGGTTGAACTGGTTGACTCGGTACTATGCAAATAAAAACTAAAAATAATCAAAAATTTAAAATTATAATTTAAAATACATATTTTTATTAATATTTTAAAAATATCAAGCTATTCTAAAATAATATAGACCAGAAACAATAAGTATTTTCTTATTTTTACTCTATAATATATACTTTTATTTTGTTTTTATATTAAAATAATTATTATTTTTAAATTTTAATAATTTATTAATTAGTTTATATCTATTATATTATATTATTATATACTACAAGTATTTATTAAAAAATAATACTAATAAATATTATATAATTATGAAAAAATAAATGAGTTTATATATATATATATATATATATATATATATATATATATATATATATTAAAATTTGCATTAGTATTAATGAAAATCAATATAGCTTGGTGGCTGTGAATAATGTTATGTTTCCAAGAGGGTTGGGGTTCGAACCCCAACTTTAACATTTTGTTAAAATTTAATCCCTAACCGGTTTGGTTGGACCGAACATTATCGAGTTTGACCGATTTTCAATTTTATGCGGTTCAAATATCGGACCAGACCGGTAGAGGGTCCGATTCACCGGTTTTGATAACACTGGTAGAAGATCAGACGATCCAAATCATTTTTAATTTATTTCTTTTAACTCATTAAATACAATTCATTATGATGACTTAATTATATAAACTAATTAATTTGATTAGATATTTAAGCATCACACAATTTAATATTATGTATATCAATTAATTGAATATAATTGTTAGAGTATAATTAGGATCAATTAGATCAATTAACATTATTCAACGTATCTGAATATTTATTATAGGATATTACGTCTTTATTATTTCGATTCTCTTATCATCTATAAATACCCTTCTATATTGTATCATTCTACATAACTTGAATACTCACAAACATTTTTTCTATTGCTCCTTCTCTCATTTCTAACAAGGTATCAGACCCATGGTATCCTCCTTGAGGAGGATAAGTTTATTTTCTTCTGGTGAAATCACTATACTTTTCATACTTTTCTTCCGTTTCATTTTTTTTTCTTCTCTTTTGTCCATGCTTTGATACTTTTCTGACCTTACCGATTAGCTCATCCACTACTTACTTATTCTCATGGAAAAACCATATGTTTTTCGTCACCTTCCGATAGTTTGTCATCTCTTTGCACTTTGTCTCTTTTCAATAGTTTTCTTGCAGTTCGCCATCTTTTCAGCAGTTTTTCGACAGTTGGCCACTCTTGCGGCAATTTCGTATGCGTTCTCTTTCGACAGTTCCGTCTGTGTTCTCTTCCGACAGTTCCATTTGCGTTCCCTTCCGACAGTTCCGTCTGCATTTTCTTTCGGCAGTTCCATCTGCATTTTTTTTGTGGTTGTTCCGTCTGCATTTTCTTGTAGCAGTTTCATCTGCGCTTCCTTGTGACAGTTCCGTTTGCGCTTCCTTCTGGCAGTTTCGTCTGTGCTTCTTTTCGACAGTTCCGTCTGTGCTTCCTTCTGACAGTTCTGTCTGCGCTTTTTTCAGACAGTTCCGTCTGCACCCATTCTATCAGTTTATGTATTTTTTTTATTTAGTTGTTTTAAATAAGTTTCAAACTCAAGTTGTCACTTGAGTTTGAGGAGGGATGTTAGAGTATAATTAGGATTAATTAGATCAATTAGCATTATTTAACATATCTGAATATTTATTATAGGATATTACGTCTTTATTATTTCGATTCTCTTAGCACCTATAAATTCCTTTTTATATTTTATCATCCTACACAACTTGAATACACACAAATCTTTTCTCTACTTCTCTCTCTCTTACCCTTTCTATAATAATAAATACAATTTAATTTAGTTAGAAGTTCATTATTTTATAGTCTTCTATATATATAAAAATATGACAGAATAAAATTGTAAAAATAATCTTTTTATCACTTCGGATATTTTAACTCTTTTTTTCTCTTTACGTGTAATTTTGTTTTGCATTAATTTTGTTTATTTAACAATGAAGTATATTCATGTTAATTCTATCATATAATAGTTTATTTTTCTCCTATGTATTTTGGTTTGTATAGTTACTATTGATCTTACTGTTTTCATTTTCTTGAATTGTTCTTTATTTTCTTATGACTTAATAATTTAAACAAAAAAGCAAAATAAGAAAAAAAAACAATGGCCAAAGACGAAAGCTAGAAGCCTAAAGTAGCAACATCATTTCTCAGCATTATTATTATTAATACGAACATTATTATTTTTTTCTAACATTATTTAATATGAGCTTCATTTCTTTTTCTTTATTATTATTAATTCTTTTATTATTTTCTTCTCAAATTATAAATCTCCTTATAATAATTCTTTGATAGAATATTTTTTGGTCTAATATTTTTTTCTCTATTTTTTGTCAAAAAATATTTTATATTAGGAAAAAAAGAAGATACAAATTAAATTTGAAAATTCAAATTTAAACAAGATGTGCAAAGGGTCACTATTGAATTTTAAATCTTTGTATTATCGTCATTGAAAATTTTAAATATTATTATAAAATTTTAGATATTTTTTTATCTTATTGTTCTTAAATTATACATTATTATACCGTGTATTAGAAGAGTTTCATCTTTTTTAAAATAAGTGTGACATTATATACTTTTTTTAATACAAAGGGATAATCAAGTTGAAGTGAGTAACAAAATTGATTATATAATAAGATATAAATTTTTAGAATTTCTAGCACAATTGACAAATTTTTAGTTTCAAAATAAATTTTTACTCTATTTTTTTATCTTTTATTTGATTTTTATTTTATAATTTTTTTTATTTTTTTAATTAATTATGATTGTAATAATTCATCACAAATTTATGTTTTATAGAAAAAAAATTATCAACTATAAAATACAGAAGACTTAACAAAAAAATTTAAAAAATGTTGACTAATCACAAAATAAAAAAGTATGAATTGTGCTTTAATTATATTTTAAAATACAAATTAGGGCTATTTAAAATTAATTTTTTACCATTAATATTAACTTAAATTATAATAAGATAAAAAGTAAAAATTGTATATAATAATTTAATTTAATTATTTATACTACTAAAATTATTTTTTATTATATCCCATTTATTTTTATTCATTGGTGATCTTTAATTGTCTATTTTAAATAAAATTTAAGTGGATTGAATTGATTTTTTTCAAATTAGTAATATAATTATTGTGACATTTTCTTTGCTCAGTAATATTTTTTAATTTATTTAATCTGATTAATCATCTCTTTCTTATTTTATGCTAATTTAACTAATTAAAGTTAATAAATTTTAGTTATTTTAATTCTTGTAACTTTTTATTCTAATAATGTATTTTAATTAATGCATTAATACAATTTTAATATTTATGTCATTAATAATAATATTCTCATTTTATCCCATATATATATATATATATGTCTAATTGTAAAAAATCTACTATTTCTTTATACGATTAGATTAAACATATTTATAATCAATTTATTTGATTACTTAATTAAAATTAATTATATTAAAATATTAGATTAAGATTATGATAGACTAATTATGTTGTTATTAATTAATTATATTAAAAGATTAAAATTATGATAGATTATCATTATTTTATTATTTTTTATTTTAATATTAATTCAGATATTTAGTTTTTATTATTATTATTCTTATTCTCTTATTCTATGTATTTATTCTCATAAATCTTGCTAAATTAAACAAAGTACTGTATATTTTTTTTATTCCTCTTTTATATACACATAAAATTTATTAAATTATTTATCTTTCATCTAATAATTTTGTTTCTCTTCTATTTATATTTCTTTTCTTCAATATTTTATTGGTTCTTATTTTTCTAAATTTTAGTTTAATTTATGTATTTGTTCTTATTACACCTAACATTTTTTATTTATGTGTAATATACATTCTTATATATGTTATAGAAATATGATTTGATTCTATTAACTTGCCAAATTTTTTTGAATAATCTAAATTTAAAGTACAAAAATATATTTATAGATATTTTACTTTTTTAAATAAAAAATATAATATTTTTTTTCATATTTGTTGAAATCCTAAGTTAAATATGAATATTGATTTTTGAAATAGAATAAATATATTTTAAATTTTTTACATCTAAAAACATATATTCTATCAATGTTAGAATTATTTAGATAGATAAGTAATAGTGAATATGGAATTATTTAGGATGGATAGAACTAAGTACATCTTTTTATTGAAAATATGAATTTAAAAATATTATATACAATTCTCAATAATCAACCTCTCATTGAACCATTGTATGTTCAAAAGATTTTTGAAGAAATGAAATAATTTTAGGTATATAATGTTTTGTAAAAATTTAATTAATTCAAGATATTTATTGTCGTTGATTAAAAAAGTAAATTGAAACGACAATTTAATATTTTTATACTCTTAAAATATTATTTATTTATTTTTCTAGCATTCTTTAACATCCAATGATCATATTAATATAATTTAATTCAATAAAATTATTTATCATCATTTGATTGAATGAAAATTCTATTTTATCTAAAAATTTTAGGATTTTTCAACCTCAGGATCATCCATGTTAAATCATTAAAAAATATAACTGAGAGTGTGTAAACCCCGTTAAATTAGTAAATAATTAGTCAATAAATTAGTTTTTGATAAGAAAGATTAGAAATGCAAATATTATATCAAATTAGGATAGAGCTCATCGAAACGAGAATTTTGATATTAATTTCGAAGAAAACGGTCTAAGATTGGACCGAACGGACCGAACTGGTTGAACCGGGTCGTGGACCCAACCGGACCAGCCTTTTAAAAGAACCCACGTCCTCCTCTTCCCCATTTCAGCAACATTGAAGCCACAGGGGAAAGGAGAGAAAGGAATCCCGTAACCCTTACGGTGAATTCCAACTGACGTAACTCCTCCGTCCGAGCTTTGATCGCCGCACCGTTTGCGACCACGCGACCACCGCGTCGAGCTCTACGTTTCTACTGGAACAATTTCATATTTAACCCATTTTTCTGTTCTCAGCCACCTCTTCCCCCAATTTTAGAAAATTAAGTGGAGATATTGAATTTCTTTGTTCTTTGATGTTTTAGGATCCAATTAGCTTGAGGAAAATGTTCACTCTTGCTTATGTGAAGCTTGGGTAAGGTGAGAAAACCATAATTCCACTGAATTTGAGCTTTGAGTATTAAATTGGGTATATATGTGTTATGAATGTGTATTAGGTTGTGAATAAATAATTGGAGCTTGAAAGTGTGAATATCGAAACTTGGAGGAAGCTGTGTAGTTCAGGTTTTAGGGGTTGTGTTTGATTTTAATTAAATTGCCTTGATCATCACGTGGGAATCGGCCAAGGTATGGTTTAGGTTTCTTGCATTTAATATATAATGTTCTGTCAAAACTTAAGCGAGATGACTATAGGATAGGTTGAAACGTATGTGCATGTATATTGTTTAGTAGCTAGCTAATGAATATGTTTGATTGGTACTGCTGGTTGGTTGATGGCTTGATGGATTGTGGACTAGTCATTTGAGGTTATAAGCTTATGAGCATAGGAATGGTAAATTATTGTTTTGGTGGTTAAATTTTGAGAAGAGTTTATGTAATTGTGGTTGGTATGAGACATTATTTATTATAGTGGTTGATGTAGGACATATTGTGTTGAAAAGTGTATGTTTAATGATTAATGGCCTAGGAATTGTTTGGATTGAAAATGAGGTTTGAAGGTTGGCAAAAGTTGGTTTTTGGGCCGAACTTTGGCAAGCTAAAACTTGGCTTCCGGACTCTCAATTTGTTTCTAATTTGTTTTAAAATGAAAATTGGGTTTGTGATGTTTATGCCACTCGAAGAACGGATGAAAAATGTTGTAAATCAAAGAAGTTATGGGGGTTGGAAGATTAAACCTATAAACTGTGTTTATAACAATTTTGCAGCTCTGCTACTGCAACTTTGCTACTGCATCTTTTTTTTAGAAATGCACTTCCACACGTATGCGTGGCATGGATTTTAGCAATGCGCGCGCGACTGGTCCCATGTGCACGCGTAAGGGGTTAACAAACATGTCCACGCGTACGCGTGATCCATGCGCACGCGTGCCACGCGTATGCATGACAAAGGGACGCGCATGCGAGCTACAGTTTCACACTCCCTACGCGTGGCCTCTATTTCAGCAAACATGATTTTCAACGTTTTAAACTGTATTTCAAACCTTTAAACTTCTATTTTCATTCTTTTAGCTATTAATAATAGTATTAAACCTGATATTCAAATGAAATTAGGAAATGGGATTAACTTGGAGATGAAGTAAAGCTGAAAAGTGATGAATTGACTATGAAATATTACGGATGTTCATGTAGGATACTTGACATGATAATCAAATGAATGATCATGTATGATACTTGGCTTGAATGATTAAATGATCTGAGATACGAGATTTCCTGGATAAAGTACCGTGGCTTGCCACCACGTATACCAAATTGAAAACTCTATACTCTGTTGACTCTACGACGTAAGGGTGACCGGGCACTTATAAATTCCCGGGAATGTTAACCCCATTGAGCAATATTGATTATTTGAGAAAAAAGCTATGCATATACTCTTGGAGATGCACGTTGAGGGACAGTCTAAGGTTTTTGGACTTATCGGGTAACCGACAAATGAGCCTCATCAACCATAGGACAGGCATGCATCATATGCATACTACTTGAGTTACTTGTTTGTGCATTAACTGGGTGTGCGTAAGTGTACTTGCCATGCTAAATATATATTTGTTACCTGCAGTATTTGTAACCTTCTTGTGCTTGTCTTTATCTGTTTATTTGTGTGTGAAATGCTAATGGAGATGGAGGTATGGAGGAATGGCAGTACGGGACTTAGATTTAAGATTAAGTTAAGTTAGGTTTAGATACTCTTAGTAAACCACCTTTTATGGCTTCTGTTTAATACTTTAAGCTCTATAATCTGGGTGTTGGCGTTCTAGGATTGCCTCTGGCATTCCCAGGACCTTATATCTTATGTGTGTGGCACATTTACCATACTGAGAACCTCTGGTTCTCACCCCATACTATGTTGTTATTTTTCAGATGCAAGTCGAGAGGCATCGAGTTAGGCATCTGGATCCCTGAAGCGAAGTGGTTAATATGTTATTTTGTTGTACAGTGATGTATATATTTATACTTACCTGTCTCTCTGCATAACTTATTCTTTTGATCCTCTTAGAGGTTTATGGAGAGACAGGATTTTGTTTATATACATTTGGGTTTTGGATATGTATGTATATATGTGTAAATATTTTCCGGCCAGCCTTGACTTCGCGGGCTGAGTTAGGAGCTTGTTATTTTGTATCTTTGGCACTATATTCCTACTTTTGTTATCTTATGTTCGATAGTTATAATTTTCTTAGCACGCAAGTTAACTCGTTTCTTGAGCGTTGCGCTTTTATTTCGCAATTTTTATTTCATCTATTCTTCAAGGCTCCTAGTATATTATAATCTTTCTACTATTATATGTATACATTATATTGTAGAGTTCGTAATACCACCCAATCGGTCATGCCCTCGGGAACCTGGGAAGACATTTCTACAACGTTATTGCAAGAAGACATGAGACCAACTAATCCTACAATAAGAAAAGAAGACAGGATTACCAAAAACATCTCAGACGAGGGGCAAAACAACTCGACCAATATGATACAGGCGAACAAACAGAAAAGAAAAACCCCAAGACTCAAACAAAAGTCCTGGGGCATCCTTTGGAGGCAGTAACAAAGCAAGGTTTCAGGAAATTTCTACAGCTTACATCCCGGCACTCATCAAACAAGAAAATAAGGTTTCAAATGAAACAAAGGAAGTAAAAACACAAAGTCATCTAAGTCACTACCTTTCTATAGTCTATCAGCAAAAAAACATTGTCAAACATAAAAAATGCCAAGCAAAAAATCATCAAAGACGCAACCTTTTTCAGAATCAAGCAAAAACCATCATCGAAGGCGCAAGCAGAAATGGCGACAACATGCAAAAGCCCTAAAAAAGATTCAAGCAACAAGAAAAGCAAAAAGATTCGCACCAAAAATGAAGAAATTTCAGAACACGCAACAATCAGGAAAGATCCAAACTTTCTCTGAGCAAAAATCAAACTTCCTAAAAACAGACATATAAAGAAACAGAGGAAGAAAAATCGAACATGGAGAATAGAAGAAAACCTCGAAAGAAAGCTGAAGAGCAGAAGCAACAAAGCCACCCCTCGAAGCGGAAAACTGAGAAGATGGAAGGAGAAATCTGGAAATCACCCCTCTTCCACGGAAAGCAGTAGCAGAACAGACGTTGCGGGAAAGAACTACGAACTCCAGGCAAGAAACAGAAAATGAGAGAGTAAAGGGAGAAGTTACGAAAATGAGCGAAGAAGAGAAACCATTTTTGACTGAGAAATTCAAAATAAAAAGCCAAAAGAAAACGGGGCAATTAATACCAATTAATGAAGGTATTAAACCCTCTCACGTTCCCAAGAACAAAGCGCTGATATAAAAGCGCGTGCTTTTAGAGGAAAACGTTCTACATTCAAAAGATTCTACAAAAGGAAGAAATCGACAAAATGCTTGAGTTCGGCTTTGTCAGAGAAGGACCGAAGTCAAAGACTCGACCTCAACAAAAAGACTGAGCTCAAGCAGGGGCACTGTTCATACCCTGGGTCGAGCTACCCAACCTGGGATGATTGGCGACAAAGCGACCGACCTCTTCAGGTCAGGCTACCCGACCTCTTCTCAAAGAGGTCGGCCAAATCAACAGGAGAGCCTAATAAAGGGCCCAAATAGAGGAACACGACCCAAATCCAAAGGCAATCCAAGCCTATAAAGATAAAGGCGGTTCCATTGAAGATAAGCTGACCTCACCAGAAGATAAGATAAGATAAGATAACCAACTTATCTTATCTAGAAAGGTCACTCTACAACCACTATAAATACACTGGAGCACCCAGGTATAACTCATACTCTGATTCTACATAAAACCTGTTTAATACCCATGCTAACTTAAGCATCGGAGTCTCTTGCAGGTACCCCCCACCCTCCGGTGACCAAGGATCAGCAGTACAGCAAGTCCAGCCAGCCGGACACGCCATCTCCGACCAGTATAGAAGATCTCATCCGAGATCGACCTCCAGTTTCAGGTAACCCTCGGAACAGCAATTAAGGCCGCATGAGATGAACTATCCGACACACGATTTAGAACTTGCTGCTGTTGTATTTGCTCTGAAAATCTGGAGGCATTATCTCTATGGCGTTAAGTTCCACGTTTTCTTAGACTATAAGAGTTTGAAGTATCTTTTTGAGCAAAAAGAGTTGAATATGCATCAGAAGAGGTGGATGGAGCTTCTAAAAGATTATGATTTCGAATTGAATTATCATCCAGGAAAAGCGAACGTTGTGGCGGATGCCTTGAGTCAGAAGTCTTTATGTGCAACTTGGATGTTGTTGCAAGAAGAAGAATTACTAAAGGCATTTTAAGGTTTGAACCTGGGAGTTAGGGAAGAATCTAAAATTCTGTGTTTGAGTCAGTTGCAGATTTCAAGTGATTTTAAATCAGAACTTCTGAAGGCTCATCAAGATGGTGAAGCATTACGTAAAGTATTACCGGAAATTGAACAGGGAAAGCAGTGGAGAGTGTCAGAAGGTAAGGATGGTTTGTGAAAGTTCAAGAACCGGATTATTGTGCCAGATGTCGGAGACCTACGACAGAGTATCTTGAAGGAAGCTCATAAGAGTGGGTTCTCAATTCATCTAGGAAGCACCAAAATGTACCAAGATCTGAAAGCGATGTTCTGGTGGCCAGGAATGAAGAATGATGTGGCATTGCATATATCTGAATGTTTAACGTATCAGAAGGTTAAGATTGAGCATCAGAGATCATCAGGAACCCTTCAGCCTTTAGAGATTCCACAATGGAAATGGGAGAGTATTGCAATGGATTTTCTGACAGGTTTGCCTAGGACTCGAACTGGTTATGACGCTATTTGAGTGGTTGTGGATCGACTGACAAAATCAGCTCACTTTCTCCCCATTCGAATAAGTTGCACAATGGAGGAATTGGCCCAAATGTACATCAAAGAGATTGTCAGGTTGCACGGCGTGCCTTCTACCATTATATCTGATAGAGATCCTCGTTTCACATCAAGGTTCTGGGGAGCTTTTCAGCGTGCATTTGGAACTCAGTTGAGTTTGAGTACTGCATATCACCCTCAGACAGATGGTCAATCAGAGAGAACTATTTAGACCTTGGAGGATATGCTAAGGGCTTGTGTGTTGGATCAGCCGGTGAGCTGGGATCGGTATATGCCGTTAGTGGAATTTGCTTATAATAATAGCTACCATGCGAGCATCGGAATAGCTCCATATGAGGCTCTGTATGGCAGAAAATGTCAATCTCCACTATGTTGGTATGAAACTGGAGAAAGAAGTTTGTTAGGGCCAGAGATGATAGCTGAAACTACTAAGCAGATAAAGAAGATTTGTAGCCGAATGCTTATAGCCCAAAGCCGTCAGAAGAGCTATGCTGATCAAAGGCGAAAGCCTTTGGAGTTTGAAGAAGGGGAGCATGCCTTTCTGAAGGTTACACCAACCACCGGAGTGGGAAGAGCTATTAAGACTAAGAAACTGAATCCCCGTTACATTGGACCGTATGAGATCCTGAAAAGAATTGGGGCGGTGGCTTATAGAATTGCTTTACCGTCGTATCTTTCGAACTTGCACGACATGTTTCATGTGTCACAGCTTCGAAAGTATACTCCTGACACAAGTCATATTCTGGACCCAGAACCGATCCAAGTGAGAGAAGATCTAACATTTTCAGTAATTCCGATGAGAATAGATGACACTAGCATTAAACGATTGCACGGGAAGGAAGTATCATTGGTAAAAGTAGCTTGGAGTCGAGCTGGTATAGAGGAACACACTTAGGAACTCGAAGCAGATATGCAAAAAGACTACCCACATCTCTTTTCAGGTAACTAAATTCGAATTTGATGACAAAATTCTTTGTTAGGTGGGTAGGATGTAAACCCCGTTAAATTAGTAAATAAATTAGTTTTTAATAAGAAAGATTAGAAATGTGAATATCATATCAAATTAGGATAGAGCTCATCGAAATGAGAATTTTGACACGAATTTCGAAGAAAACGGTCCAAGATTGGACTGAGCGGGCCAAACCGGTTGAACCGGGCCCAAATTGGATCGTGGGCCCAATCGGACCAGCCTTTTAAAAAAACCCATGTCCTCCTCTTCCCCATTTCAGCAACGTTGAAGCCACAGGGGAAAGGAGAGAAAGGAATCCCGTAACCCTTACGGTGAATTCCAACTGACGTAACTCCTCCGTCCGAGCTCCGATCGCCACACCGTTTGCGGCCATGTGACTACCACGTCAAGCTCTACGTTTCTACCGGAACAATTTTATAGGTAACTTATTTTTCTGTTCTCAGCCACCTCTTCACCCAAATTTGGGAAATTAAGTAGAGATATTGAATTTGTTTGTTCTTTGATGTTTTAGGATCCAATTAGCTTGAGGAAAATATTCACTCTTACTTATGTGAAGCTTGGGTAAGGTGAGAAAACCATAATTCCACTTTAATTCAACTGAATTTGAGCTTTGAGTATTAAATTGGGTATATATGTGTTATGAATGTGTATTAGGTTGTGAATAAATAATTGGAGCTTGAAATTGAGAATATCAGAACTTGGAGGAAGCTGTGTAGTTGAGGTTTTGGGGCTGTGTTTGATTTTAATTAAATTTTCTTGATCGTTACGTGGGAATCGGCCAAGGTATAGTTTAGGTTTCTTGCATTTAATATATAATATTCTGTGAAAACTTAGGCTAGATGACTATAGGATAGGTTGGAACATATATGCATATATATTGTTTAGTAGCTAGCTAATGAATATGTTTGATTGATACTGCTGGTTGGTTGATGGCTTGATGGATTGTGGTCTAGTCATTCAAGGTTATAAGCTTATGAGCATAGGAATGGTTAATTATTGTTTTAGTGGTTGAATTTTGAAAAGAGTTTATGTAATTGTGGTTGGTATGAGACATTATTTATTATGGTGGTTGATGTAGGACATATTGTGTTGAAAAGTGTATGTTTAATGATTAATGGCCTACGAATTGTTTGGATTAAAAATGAGGTTTAAAGGTTGGCAAAAGTTGGTTTTTAGCCGAACTTCGACGGGCTATAACTTGACTTCCGGACCCTTAATTTATTTCTAATTTGTTTTAAAATGAAAATTAGGTTCGTGCTATTTATGCCACTCGAAGAACGAATGAAAAATGTTGTAAATCGAAGAAGTTATGGGGGTTAGAAGATTAAACCTATAAACTGTGTTTATAACAACTTTGCAGCTCTGCTACTGCAACTTTTCTACTACATGTTTTTTTTTTTAGGAACGCACGCACACGCGTATGCGTGGCATGGATTTTAGCGATGCGTGCGCGACTGGTCCCATGCGCACGCGTGACATGAAGTTTTTACCCACGCGTACGCATGACAAAGGGTCGCGCACGCGAGTTGCAGTTTCACAATCCCACGCATACGTGTGGCCCCTATTTCAGCAAACATGATTTTCAACGTTTTAAACTGTATTTCAAACCTCTAAACCTCTATTTTCATTCTTTTAGTCATTAATAATAGTATTAAACTTGATATTCAGATGAAATTAGGAAATGGGGTTAACTTGGAGATGAAGTCAAGATGAAAAGTGATGAATTGACCATGAAATGTTACAGATGATCATGTAGGATACTTGACTTGATAATCAAATGAATGATCATGTATGATACTTGGCTTGAATGATTAAATGATCTGAGTTACGAGATTCCGTAGATAAAGTACCGTGGCTTGCCACCACGTGTACCAGGTTAAAAACTCGATACTCTGTTGACCCTACGACGTAAGGGTGACCGGGCACTTATAAATTCCCAGAAATGTTAACCCCCATTAAGCAATATTGATCATTTGAGAAAAAGCTATGCATAGACTCTTGGGGATGCACGTCGAGGGACAGTCTAAGGTTTTCGGACTTGTCGGATTGGCTGGATAACCAACAGATGAGCCTCATTAGCCATAGGACAGGTATGCATCAGATGCATACTACTTGAGTTACTTATTTGTGCATTAACTGGGTGTGCCTAAGTGTACTTACCATGCTAAATGTATATTTGTTGCCTGCAGTATTTGTAACCTTCTTGTGTTTGTTTTTATCTGTTTATTTGTGTGTGAAATGCTAACAGAGACGGAGGTATGGAGGAATGGCAGTACGGGACTTATATTTAAGATTAAGTTAAGTTAGGTTTAGATACTCTTAGTAAACCACCTTTTATGGCTTATGTTTAATACTTTAAGCTCTATAATCTAAGTGTCGGCGTTCTAGGATTGCCTCTGGCGTTCTAGGATTGCCTCTGGCATTCCCAGGACCTTATATCTTATGTGTGTGGCACATTTACCATACTGAGAACCTCTGGTTCTCACCCCATACTATGTTGTTGTTTTCAGATGCATGTCAGAGGCATCGAGTTAGGCATCTGGATCCCTGAAGCGAAGTGATTAATGGGTTATTTTGTTGTACAGTGATGTATATATTTATACTTAGCTTTCTCTCCGCATAACTTATTCCTTTGATCCTCTTAGAGGTTTTTGGAGAGACAGGATTTTGTTTATGTACATTTGGGTTTTGGATATGTATGTATATATGTGTAAATATTCTCCGGTCAGCCTTGGCTTCGCGGGCTGAGTTAGGAGCTTGTTATTTTGTATTTTTGGCACTCTATTCCTACTTTTGTTATCTTATGTTTGATAGTTATGGTTTTCTTAGCACGCAAGTTAACTCGTTTCTTGAGCGTTGCGCTTTTATTTCATGATTTTTATTTTATATATTCTTCAAGGCTCCTAGTATATTATAATCTTTCTGCTATTATATGTATACATTATATTGTAGAGTTCGTAATACCATACCACCTTTGTTTTACAGCTTAAGCGTAAAGCTCAATGTGGTAGGATGTTACAGAGCACAGAAGCGTCCCTTCATTCGAGAATATGATTGAGATCAAAGAGCGTGGCTCTTGTGGTTCTTTGATCTTTGTCAACCAAAACCTTATGTATTCCTGATAGGGCTGAATCACAACTCCACTGTGGGAAAAGAGCTACGGAGACGAGTTTGATGTGTTAGAGACCAAAATCCTGAAGTCATTATTTATATTTGAGTGTGACACTTATTAAACCCTAAAACTCAAATAAAATAGTATCTATGAATTTAATCTCATTTATCCAAATCAAAAGTAATAATGACTTATTTAATTCAACATTTATGACAATAAATGAGATCTCTGTTATAGAAGTCATTTAATGTGAAATTACTTAATTTGCGGTTATAATTAATATATGTATTGCCCATAAATATATTAAGAAATAATAATTTCCTAACAATCTTCCACTTAGGCTATACATATATATTTTTCTGAGATAATCACATCTTATAAATTTTATGCGCACATCTGAATGTTATTTCCCTGATTACTTTAATAATCTGGTCTGTCTCATATATTAGTTATGAAATTACCGCAACTTTTATCACATTATTGTCGCAACAATACTACGATGATCGCCATACTAAAATATTCAACCACATAGATCAAATTTGGATGAAGAAAATTCAGAACTTACATACAAAAATGATGTCATGCATGTCTATTTCTAATTGGTCCAACTTGAATAAAAAATTTATTTTATTCAGTGACAGGCTCAGATGAAACTGCAACGGTAACGCCTGGGCTAACAGCGACGACGAATAAGTGATGAGTCTGTGGAAGAAGAAGAGAAAGAGAGAGGGGGGGGGGGAGGAATTCACCTAGAGAAAAAGGACTCGGCAGAAGAAAGATGGCGACGAGCTCAACAACGACGGTAATGGAATACGCAGCGATGGGGACATGAGTTGTGAAGGAAGATGGGAGCTGTGAAGGGGTAGGCGGCAATGGGCTCAGCAACAACGATGACGGGAGTTATGAGATTTTTTGTGAAAAAGCCGAGAAGAAGAAGACTCTGGGTGAGGATGGCTGGATTTCTCTTGCATGACTATAGAGTATCGACTGAAGTTTGGAATTACTGAATTTATGATGTGAGGCAAATACTAATTCCTAAAAAGTGTTTATATGTATATATCCGGAGCAGGTATACCCCAAATCCGACCATGCCCTGTCCTAAGCAAAATCTGCCATGACTCTGGTCAAGTTATTACCCTCCCCAGACCAACCGGGTATGGACGGGTCGGGTACCCGCGTATTCTGGTACTCCTGTCAAGTCTAACCACATATTGATGCTCCATTTATTAAGGGTTTACCGCTAGTCAATGGATTACTACACACACAAGACAAGATTCTAATTCCTAATAGTTGTTTAAGTGGATGAGTGAGATGATCACTCAACAAACTCAAATTGATTAAGACAAATACTAATTATTTTTAATATTTTAATATTAAAAATCCTGAAAGTTTGATTTTAATTATAAGTATATAAAATATTTATAATAATAATTATTATATATATTTTATTTAAATTTTTAATAAATTTTTTTATATAATTTTATGTATTATTCGATAGAGGGTACGGAAACATACACAACTTGAATAAAAATTAAACAATTTTGAGAGGCAAGGTGACTTTCAGATGTTCATGGGAGCAGAAAAGGGTTTAGTCCGAAGAACACAGAAGACAAAATTTTTTTGAAAGCTAAAACATATGCTATAGGATTTTTTTTGAAAGATAAAACACGTATGTATATGAGTACGCTGGAATACATATTTTAAGTTTTTAACTTTAAAAAAATTATATTAATAATAATATTAACTAAAGAAAAATTATATTAATTAAAATTGAATTCAAAATACTTTAAATACAAAATTAAATTATAATAAATTTAAATATTTAAATTATATTATACTACACTAAGTTAGGATTACGTGTTTTAGTAGCTTTAAAAAAATTATATTAATAACAATATCACCTAAACTAAAATTATACTAATCAAAGTAAATATGAATACATTAAAATAATTAAACTATAATTATACTAATTAGGTGAAATTGTTATGAATACAAAACGAAATTACAATAAATTAAAATATTTAAATATAAGAAGTAAAAATCACAAGTCGTGAAACTAAAGAAATAGTGTTTCAGTATGATCAAATAGAATATAGATTGGAATCACAAATAATTCAACAAATCGTACATACAACAAAATAATTAACTCAAGTATTAAAGCTTATAATGAAAAACCAACTAAGATTAAAAATGGCACAAAACAGAATTACTATGTGGCATATATCTCCAATCACAGATTGTCTTGAAGATCTACACATGATCACAATGAAGAACCATGTGCGTTGAACATTATGCTGTCCAAAGAAAGATCACAACTAACAAATTAGGCACAAAGAAAGCAAAAGTAACATCAACTATACCTTCTAACTCTAAGGGAGCCTAACCCATTGAAGATCAAGTCTTGTAAGATTAAACCAAGGAGAACATCATAAACATGCAAACCATGAGAAAGATCTTGTCCAATTTTAGCAAGTTTATCTGCCACAAAATTGGCTTTGCGATGAGTATGACTCCAATGCACTTGTCGAAACTGGTTGGCTAGGATTTTGATGTCCTGGAGCAGAGAAGAGTAGGGATGGTGAGTCAGGCAGCTATTCTTTATGAAATTTATAGCCATGTTCGAATCTGACTCCATAAGAATGCAATTGATACCGTTTACTATAGTGAGATGGAGACCTTTGGTGATGCCCCATAACTCAACATGCATTATTGAGCAACTACCCAAATTATTACAAGAAAAGCCTTTAACAAATCTCCCCAATGATCTTGAATAACACTACCACAAGTTTCATTATTTGAGTAATATTTAACAAATCTCCCCAACATATCAGATGACTGGCATTTAAATTGATTTTCCTAGGAGTAATATTGTGCTTTATCGCTTTGATAATCTCCAAGCTTCTTACTTTGATAGATTCGGCCACCTCTCTATGATTAGAGGTACAATTTTCAAAGACAAGTATATTCCTTGAGAACCTTATGGAAGAAACTGCCACTCCAAAAATGATCGACCAATTATTTGTTGGTTGCAAGTTGCTAGTAATCCAATTCATTCTATTGTGATTAAAGAAAGGGTTTGTCTCTGGTGACGGTAAGAATTGAGTGGTTAAGATGGCTAAGATAAAAAAATAAATGAGAATTTGATATGTGGTAGAGTTGGAGTTGAATAATGAATTATGATTTTTTTTTGTTTGACTCTAATAAACACCGTTGTTAAACACGAGACGAAGAATAACTATTTTTTAAAAATATCTTAGTAACACTTAAATTTAAAAGTAATAGGTTAAATAAATTAAAATGTGTAATTGCTTGTTATTTCATTATTATTCCAATTAAATCTTTAAAGTACAATTATATTTATATATATTTTTATAAATTTAATTTTTATACACTATTAATATAAAGTAATTTACACAAATATTTAATTATATATTGTCATATCAGTAAAATAATTATTTTTTTTATTAATTGTATGAATGATTGTCTAAAAAAATATAATTAAACAACTGCATAAAATATTTTATATTATCAGTATAATAAAATTAAAATTGATTTTTATTAATAAGTCTTTCTTATAATATATATTTTACAAGTATGATATATTAAAAAAAAAAAGATATTTCATCCTTTTATTTTTATATTAATTATTAACTAATGATTAGTCAATTCTCTTGATAATATTCGTAACTTTTTTTTTTCAATTTCTTAAGTTACATTATTATTAGTTTAAACATTTTTGCTATTTTCATAAAAATTTAAATTCAAAGTATTGTTAGAAATTTTCTCATGGTTTTTAAATCAAAATTTTAATTTAATTTGTTAAGTTAAATTATTATATAAATCACCATAAATTTATTATCAATGTGTGTAAAATTTAAATTCAAAATTTTATTAAAGTGTTTATCATAATTTTTAAATCAAAATTTAAATTCACTTTGTTAAATTAAGTTAAATTATTAGTTAAAAATCACCATAAATTTATTATCAGCGTTCTTTAATTCTTTTAAGGGTAAAAAATAGATATATGCTAAGGGGAGTTCAAAATTACGCAAATCAGCCAAACGAGATTCTCATTCATCAATCAACCAAAGCATACTTTAATGTAATTCGAATCAATAAAATTCGAATTATATTTCTACATAATTCGAATTGATATAGCTCGAATTATTCGCAAGCATTCTACCAAAGTAGTTCGAATCAAGATGCATCGAATTAGGGAAGCATAGTTCGAATTATATCAATTCGAATTACTAACATCACGTGATTAAGGAGGAAGTTCGAATCTTGTTGATTTGAATTACTCTGGTTTGGTAATTAAGGCTAATTCGAAATGACTTGATTCGAATTACATATATATAGTGCGAATGAGGATGATTCGAATTACTGTGAAGCAGAGCTCTATATATATGATGTGAACGTGAGTTGCTCTCAATAGAGGGGTCAGATGGCTAGTGAGGATAGTTTTCTAGTGTTGGTTCACCACAGAGGATCGCTTAAGAGAAAAACTCGATCCGGTGTGAAGTTCACCGATAAGGATCCTCTCTGTATTATCGTGAGGCCTACGACGAGCTATGATGACCTTGTTAGCTCTGTACTGCTGAAACTTGGTTTGGAAGGTGTGAAAAGGGTTAAGAAGTTTTTCTATCGCATTCCAACTACGGTGCTCCAAGATACCGTGAAGTATGATTGTCTCACGATCGGGAGTGATGAGGACTTGCAGGTCATATTTCATTGTCACCGGTAGTTTCCCGAGGTGAGGACACCGGAGCTGTTGGCAAAGTTAGTTGATGTGGTATCCAGCTCGGGGAGTTCAAACCGGAATACGCACACTTTAGCAACGGTGGCTGGTTCTAACTCGAGACCTGCCGTTGCTTCTTCCTCCGTCCCTACGTACGAGCCACCGATCTAGCCTGTCGCCTCCCCTTCGTTCGCTGTTGATCTCAGCGGCAATGTTGGCTACGAGGTTGGTACAGGGGAACATCTTCCGACCTCAGTACAGTGTGCTACACCGGCTGGTGTTGGAGACAGATTGTTTGATGATCCAAATGACGATGATGTTGAGCCGGATATGATTGCTGATGACAGTGGCGATGATCTCGGAGCGAGTGACCCGAGAGGGGCTACAGGTGGATCTAGCTCTGGCACACAGCAGTACGCACCCCATTTTTCATCATTGGACCTGGATGCCATGAGGCAGGATGGGCTTCCTGGGCAGACTGCTGGATTTGGCGCTAGAGATGCGGAAGGGTCTGCTGGTATGACAGAATTTCAGATTGGTCAGCAATTTCAGCAATTTCAGGTTGGTCTGCTGGTATGCGGAAGGGTCACCCTCTATGTATACGTGGAAGTCTGTCAGGCAACCACTGACGTAACGTCCATCCACTGGCAACCCCAACTGGTACGCGACGTCCTGAAGTGTGATCGTGCACTCTCCGAACGGCATGTGGAACGTGTGCGTCTCCGAACGCCACCTCTCCACGAAGGTACTCACAAGGGGCTCATCCAATCGGGACCATCTGTCGTTCAGTCTCGCAAGATGGTATAATTCGGCCATCTGCAAAGTACGGAACGTACCTCTCATCGAGTCGCATCCCCTGCTGCCACCGCATGCTCGATATGCAATGCCGGGCTGCGCATTACATGGACCGCATAATTAGAACGATTTACAATACCACTAACAATACAATTCACGACGTAAACAAGTAAAAGATACCATATGCAATAGCAGATATAGTCAACCACTACCAAAATTGCTTACGAAAACCGCAAACATAGACCTTTTCTGAAAACCACATGCACAAGCAAATTGTAGTAAACCACTAGCAAAACCGCATACTAAAACTGCATACAAAAATTCACTAAGATAATCCACATGCAAATCCACTTACGAAAACCACATGCAAAACCACTCAATTAACCACCTCCAATACCACCACCCTAAACCGCTAACATAAACCGCTAAAATAAACCACCATCAAAACCGCAAACAAAAACACTAGAAGAAATCGCATGCAATACCACTGACCCAACCCACTAACATAAACCGCCAACAAAACCGCATGCAAAATAGCTAACATAAACCACTTGCAATACTGCTTTCATAAACTACTAACATAAACCAATATCATAAACCACTATCAAAAACCACTAACCTCGTCGTTGATCACCCCGGCGATATGAGCAACTCCATCCAGTCGATACAGCCTTCCCGGATCGTCCCCCATCGCCTGCCTTTGCCGCTCCAGTCTTTATCGGATCAATTCTGGGTCGTTTTCTCTGGGATTCGGTGGGGTATGAGAATGGAAAACTGATTCGAATGACCTTGGTTCGAACTCCTTATATAAGCCACTCCCTTGTAATTCGAATTAACTCGTTTCGAATTACCATTTGTTTCGCAAAGTGAGTAATTCGAATCAACTTGATTCGAACTTCCTACTACTCACGTCTTCCTACTAATTCGAATTGATACAATTCAAATTATGCTTTTATAATTCATTCCAAGTTAATTCGAATTACGTGTAGGCAATGGTTTGGAATAATTTGATCTATATTGATTCGAATTATTAACGAATGTAATTCGAATACACTTGTTTCGAATTACATAATAGTTTGCTTTGGCGGATTCTTGCATCAGATTCTTATTTGGCTTATATGCGTAATATACTTCTCTCCCTGGCTTAAATGCGTTTTTTACCCTTCTTTTAATTACAAAGTTATAAGGTGTTAAGTTATTCTCTCTCTTTTATGGTTTTAAACAATATGTTTTAATGTTAGTTCATAATACAAAACCTATCAACTACATTTTACATACCACATGTAATCTATTTATTGAATAATCCATCCTTAGTCATGTTTCGCCACTATTCTTTTGAACACCCAAAAAGAAACCCCCTGTCATGAAAGTCTAATCCCTTAGGATATGCCACACAGCTCTCACAAAGTAGCAATCTTAAAGAACATGAAGAGAACTTTTAGTCATGTGACTAGAGCGCGGACAATTGAAGGAGGAAATCATATGTCTTCTGTTCTTTTCCATATTAGTAAGTGAAGGATTACCATGTGTTCATAATACGCAGCGGAAGAAAAGAAAGTAATCCTAAAGATCTATTTTGTGCTTAAATTTTATTCCAATAATTTTAAATAATATATAATATATAGATCAGATCTAAATACCTGAATACGCTAGTAAAAATCTTTTTCTCCTTCGATGGTACGAAGGCGCTATGCGTATCCACACCGAGACCAACATTTACTGTCAACTCCTTGACCAATGGACATCTGATATAAATTGAGAAACCTCTTGCAACTCTTTGCACACCATAAAATTCTTCTCCAAGAATTAGGCTCACATACATTTATGTGCGTAGAGGTAAAGGAATAACAACCCTTATTATTCTCTCTATCTTTCTCATATTTTCCTCTATTCTTGGCATACATATATATAGTATGAGATTTGTTTCTGATTTTAAATTTGAATCTCAATTCAAATTTAAATCATATCTTAAAATTCTAAATCTGAATCCTTCAAATTTATGAATCATATCATAACTCAATTTGAAACAGAATCAATTAGGATCTCATCCAAATTTAGAAATAGAATAACTAATTATTCTCAAATCTCATTTAATATTCTCAATAATCATACTATTATTATATTCTTGGTGCTAGCAAAAAATATAATAATATTTCATTTGAATTAATATAACTATTTATTTGATCAAATCAAATTAATAATTAAATAATTCTACAACAAAGATTAGAACACTCGTTAGTGTGTGACCCCATAGGTTCAATACTAAGCGGGTAGTAAATTAGTCATACTAAATTTACTAATCAAGGTTGGCGTCTAGCAACACTCCTCAACGATCCGATAATATGAAGTAATATATTTTTACTAAGAACCTTAGAAGAATAAAGTATAATTCATTCCATCTTTCCAGCTCTTGGTTAACCCTTAGAGTATGGTTTAATTGTCAAACTCTAACTTGTTACCATTATTATAATGAACTGTGAATGACCTAAGAAACTCATTTCTTCATTCATTCAATCCCCTTGGCCAAGGTTTTATTCATCTCAGTCATTATAATCATAGAGCTCAAACTCTTTATCGAGAGTTGACGGATTCCTTATTGACTAATCATTAATTCTACAAGTATTTAAATCATACACAATATCCATTCAACTAGCATCCTAGGGTATTAGGTGTCCGGAATCAAAGTATAATAAATACATTGTTAATTTCTATGACAGTCGCAGGTCAAAGGAAACTCTATTACTATGTTCATCTTGAGAATATCCTATTGACAAATATACGGTAATTATAACCATTAGGAATTCTCAGAGTGAGTCAATTCAATGGTCATATCTCCATATGCACCATCTATATATATAATTTAATAAATGAGATCTATTAATCTTCATCCAATGAAGACCATTATATATATATATATATATATTGATCTTTCCGGATTATTAATGTCCTTTTTAATAATCCTATGACCAAGAACAATTTAGATTAAATTATAAAAAATTTATCTCTCAATATTGTGATCACTATCACAATGATAAATTTTTAAATTTAATCAAGGACGCTATTACATTAATATTTTAATATAATAACAATAACAAATTATTTGACACGTGATTGATTGGATTGTGGTCATACTACTTATTCCCAACAATCTCCCACTTGCACGAGAGCCAATCATGATAGATTGGATCTTGGGCATACTATTATCACAATAGTAAGAATAGTATTATGGGCTATCAGCCAAAGAAAAGATCAGATCGGGTCTATCCACTTCCAAATTAGATTAAAGATCCTATTTTGAGTTCCAGGGATGTTTTGGAGTGATTGGCAGGTAGATTTTAAGGAAAAAACCTCCATCCGCAGTGAGTACCCAAGCAAGTAGGTCTCCTTCATTCCAAGAGAATGGTGGGGACAAGGCAACAATTTTCTGGACAGTAGCACCTGAAAGCCAATCCTTCAACTTGTGAACGTCCTAATACCTTGAAACGAAAAGAAAATCAGTCAGAGAGTGTCCAACTTCATGAATAGCACTTACTTGAGTAGTTTGGTTGTCCAAACGTCCTAAATTTGGAATCCAGTTGTGCTCTCAGAAAATTTATCTTTGATCCATCTTCTATTCGTCAAATAGAATTGTTTTGAACATCATTCAGAAAATTTCTTTTCACAAGTTGGAGTCATTGTTTCTTCTTTCAATGTTTGAAATGATGTCATTCTCACATCTATACTTGCCTCTTAGAATTCTAGATCAAAGGAAGTCTTTCTTTTCAATAAGACCTTAGCCAAACTTCATTGTATACGCATGATTAAGATTCTTGGCATGCCGAATTCCTAAACTACCAGATTTTTTAGAATTGTTGACTATTCTCCCGTTAAGAAGGTAAATTTCTTTTTGGATTGTGAAATTTGAGTATATATATCTTGATATGTTTTTCTTTCAATGAAATATATTAATGTCAACAACAACAACAACAACTAACTAGTATAAATTAGGTTGTTAAATAAATTGAGACTCAAAATTATACAATTATAATAATTGAGATTTGCTTACATACGTGTATAATTTTTTTTTCTATATAACCCGCTACGAGTTGTAGCATTTTAACATTTTGCATGTTTTAACTTTTTGCTTGTAATATGTTTTAGGTCATTGCAGCTTACGTGCAACATCATGCAAGAAGAGAATAATGAAGCAAAAACTGCTACAAGTCATAACGGTTTATGAGAAAGAAAAATAAAAAATATAAAGCATGATGGGTGGTGGTGATTTATGCTCTAAACAAAGTAGGTAAGCTAGTGCTCATCAAATCTGTGTTAAATAGCTTCCCCATACTCAAGTCTGACTTCGATCATCGTCTCCCGTCTGTCCAAATTTGGATGTCACCGGCTTTAACCGCCTTTTCGAACTGCAAATAGAGAGGAAGCCGCAGGAGGAGAATGAGCAACTAATAAGGTTTAGTTACAATCCCAGTATATTACTTAAGCTTATATAAGATGCCGAAGGCTATTGCGGATAAATTAATTTCATTACAGAGAAAATTCTTATGGAGTAAGGAGGATGGTAGTACTGGCATAGCTCTGGTTAGATGGGAAGTGGTTCAGGCTCCAAAAAAGCTAGATGGTCTAGGTGTTGGAGATGCGATGATCCGGAATACAGCACTCTTGTTTAAATGGTGGTGGAGATTTTCTAAGGAGGAATGCCCGTCGTGGAAGAAGGTGGTATGCTCTTGTTATAATCTCCACCCTAATGAGTTACTATCCACCCAGACATTACCTACCAGAGGAGGTCCATGGAAGGATATCTGTCAGCTATAGATCAAGGAGCAACATGTAAGAGATAAAATGATCACTGAACTCACCATGGAGGTTGGTGATGGTAGAAGAACCCGATTCTGGGAGGATGTTTGGCTATGTTGTGGTGCTCTGAAGGATAGGTTTCTAAGACTCTTCTCGGTTTCAATCCAAAAAGGATCAGTCATTGGGGATTGTGGGTTCTGGGATGGGCTAGAGTGGATTTGGAACTTTCAATGGAGACGTGAGTTGTTCCATTGGGAGTTGGAAATTGTGAATCAGTTGCACGATGCTCTGAGGCTGGTTAAACTAGTGGCTGACAGAGATGATAGGCTTGTGTGGAAGTTTGATAGACAATGTGTTTTTACTACTAACTCATTTGTGCAGGTGTTGCAGGAGGAAACACTACCGGAGGACATAACAAGTTACAGCTTCACCAAGACTATCTGGAAAGGCTTAGTTCCTCCAAGAGTGGAGCTGTTTGCTTGGTTTGTCTTGATTGGCAAGGTGCATACGAAAGAAAGATTGTGTCGGTTTGGGATAATTAATCAGGAGGATAATCTGTGTGCTCTATGTAAAAAGGATATTGAAAATGTTCATCACCTATTTCTTGGTTGTGAATTTACTTGGCAGGTTTGGTGCGCATGGTTAGTTTATCTTGGCAGGAAATGGTCCTTTCCCGGTACTGTAAAGGAACATTTTCAAAGCTGGATAGGTGCAACCGGTAGAAAGGAGGAGCGCAAAAATTGGTTCATTTGCTATTTTGCGATAGTTTGGAATATTTGGCTGGAAAAGAATAGGAGGATTTTTCAGAATAAAGAAAAAGGAGTAGAAGACATTTTTGACATGTCCTTTCTTAGTTACCAGGAGTGGAGGTATAAAGATCCCTTGTGTTGTTGATGGCTATGCCGAAAATGACAATGAGATTTGTTCTGTAATTTGTTAGCTATTTCTATTTGTATTTCGCTTCTTAGCACTCTTCTTGCTCCACCTTGGTGTTGAGCTCTCTTGTTTCAAAAAATAAATAAATAAATAAAAGCATGTTTTTTTTATGATTTATATACATGTTTTTGTCTATTTTCTACACAAAGTCTAAATGTAATTTTTTTATGGTTTTGTACTTTGTTTCAATTTATTTATCTTATGAAGTGTTTAATATATTTTTTTTCATCTTTGTATTGACGTATTTTTACTATTGTAAAAGAAAAAAATTACTTTATTTATAAAAGATAATAACGTCATTCTTATTTTAATAATGACACTCATTTTCTTACAAATTAATACAAAATATAATACAAAAAAAATCATGTAAAAGGATGATATTATCAAAAATAAAAATTTAATTGATCATTGATTTTCTTTACATGTAATAATAATAATAATAATAATAATAATAATAATAATAATAATAATAATAATAATAATAATAATAATAAGCTCTACCTACCACTTATTCAAACTTACATATAAAGAAAATTAATTATCAATTAAATTTCTGTTTTTGATAATGTCATCTTTTATATGATTTTGTTTAGGATTGGCCTGATTCGACGCGATCTGTGACCTGGCGAAGATCAAAGAAGAGAAAGACCTGCAAAGATACTCTAACACCCAAATCAAAAAAGGGTCTTAGAGGTCAAGATTTAGGGTTGTGTTGGTGGCTCTCCTATATGTAATGTTCAGATTTTTCTCAAATCGAAAAGATAGCATGCGTATCTACAACACTAAATGTCGGAAATGGTGCGAGCAGACTTCTCAAACTGAGCCGGGTTTCGAGTTGGACCCACCGTTTGTCTTACCGTTGAGCCGCTGAGTCTGAAACTTGGGTCCGAAACAATTTTTTTTTATATTATATTTTGTATGAATTTGTAAAAAAAAATAATAATATTATCAAAATACGAGTGACGTTATTTATACCTCATAAATAATTTTTTTTTCTTTTTACAATAATAAAAATACGCTAATACAAAGATAAGAAAATACATTAAAACTTCGTAAGATAAATAAATTAAACAAGTACATAACCAAAAAAAAACTAGGTTTAGACTTTATGGTAAAAAAAATAAACTAAAAAAGTACATAAATAATAAAAAAGATTTATGCTTTTATTTTTTCAAATAAACCACCACCCTTAATGGCGGTTTATGTTGTTAGTTTTCTTTCTCATAAACGGTTATGACTTATAGTGGTTTTGGCTTCGTCATTTTTTCTTCATAAACCGAAATGATCTAAGACGGATTACATGCAAAAAATTAAAATATATATTATAACTCGTAGCGGTTTATATAGAAAAAAAAATTGCACATTATGTAAGCAAATTTCAATTATTGTAATTGTATAATTTTGAATTTCAATTGATTTAATAACGTAATTTATCTTAATAAATATTTTAACTAAAAACTAACACCCACTTAGAATCCAAAAAGAGTGCGTAAAAATATTTTAACTAAGATTAACTCAGCTAATAACTAATATTATAACATATCTTGTTTGCAAAATAGAATGATGTTATATGCAATGATGGATTCAGTAAATTTTGATAGTGGGTACAAAGTATCTATAACATAATAATAATTTTTATAAAAAAATATTATATATACATAAAAAAGTAACTATCAAATTATTTATAATGTATTTGAGTATAAATAAATAGGTTATTTAACTCATTTTTAATATATATTTTATATTTAATATATATTTTTATAAATGGTTATTTTTTATGTACACTGAGCATAACTATTACTACTATTATTATTATTATTCTTCAAAATGTCTAATTCTCAAATTAAAATACTAAAACACTAATTTAAATAATAACATATAATTTAGAGTTTTATTTTTTAAAATTTTATATTTTAGAAAGATTGAATAATCTTTTTCTTAATAATATAGTTAAAATATCTCTCTTTTATATATGTCACTAACAATCATTTAAAAATTCACATCCCATACAATTAGCTCTTGATAATATTTATAATTTAAAAACTTCTTTCAATTAATGTACAAAAAAAAAAACTAAAACTAACTTCAAAAGAAAAAACATCAATAAATAAATAATATTATTTTGAGTTATTTTCTAAGAAAAAAACACTAATCTCTTTTAAATATGAGAATTGATCATTACAATACATATATAATAACAGGGCAGAGACAGTGTGGACTAGAGAGGTAATAGCCCCTAAATTAAAAATTTTAAGAGAAAAAATACTAAACGATCCCTGACAATTATCTCGAAAGACAACGAGGTTCTCTACAAAAAAAATACCATTTTTGACCCTGATCTTTACTTTTATGAGACTGCTGATTTGTCCATTTGTCAATATATTTTATTGATATTAACGGAATAAACCTATATGGTATGTTAAACTGTTGATTTATTCGTTAAGAATTAACTAGGATTAACATATTCTTTTTTGTTAGGAGTTTCGTAGTCTTTTAAGAATAATTATCAATGCCGTTTAGTTTTTATTTTTATTTTTTATTATTTTTTTAAATAAATTAGCTAAATTTATTGTGTAAAACTAAAAAATATTAGTGATTTTTAAATTATTTTTACTTATAAAAATTAAATGAAAGATATATTAGTGATTAATGTGTGATGTAAGTATGTTTTGAAAAGAGATCATTGACGCATGAGCTAACTAGTCTCACAAAATTAAATATCAAGAACCAAAAAGAGTATTTTTTTTTTTTTGTTTAAAGATCTCGTAGTCCCTTCAAAAAAATTATCAGAGACCGAGTTAGATATTCACTCAAATTTTAATGTATAAAAATCTTTAATTTTTATATTATTCACTTTTAATTTTAATTTTTTTCTTTTTCTAGAGTTATATTTTTATATTAGCTACCTCCTAAGAATTATTCTAATTTGGCTCCTATCAAATTCTTAAATTGAATATCAAATTCTAAAAATTAAGTAAAATATTATTATAAGATTAAAATTAATAATTTAACAAAAATAAATAAATATCCATATGCTAACATTAGTTATTCGATAGCTAACTTCAACTCTGAAAAGCTTTCCGCCTTTCCTTTTGCTAACATTAGTTATTCGAAATCCCAAGGTCATTAATTGCCATAAACAAACCAAATTTGGACTATGTATGATTTAAATTAATTTTTTTTAGAAAAAAACTTTAGCAATTTAAATTTTTGAATAACAAATTTTTTAATTGAATTAAACTAAAAAAATTAAATTAATATTACCTAAATTATAACAAGTTATATCTGTTGGAATAAATTAATTTCAATATCCCAGATCATCCATATTGAATCATCAAAAATATATATCATACTCGAATGCGGAAGCGTACCTGAATTCATAAACATAAATCATACGACCGGAAGAGTTTGGATCTTGTGGTTCTTTCGATCTTCCTCAACCAAAGTCTTCTGTATTCCTAGGAGGCTGAATCGCAACTCTTTTGATGGGAAAAGAGCAACAAAGGCGGCTTTGGTATATTGGGGACCGAAACCCTAAAGGTCTATTTATATTTGAGCATAGCATCCATTAAACCCTTAAACCCAAATAAAATAGTATCTGAAGCCCAAAAGATAATATATCTAAAATCCAAAAAAGATAATTATCTAAGGAACAAAAGATAATATCCGATTTTATTCTCATTTAATTCCAAATCAAAAGTAATAATGACTTATTCAATTAGCATTTAAAACAATAAATGAGATCATCATTATATAAGTCATTTAATTTGAAATAGCATAATTTGTGATTATAATTAATATATGTATTGCCCACAAATAAGTTAGGAAATCAAATAATTTCCTAACAATCTCCCACTTGGGCTATACATATATTATTTCTTTACATAATCACATCTTTATAAACTTTATGCGCGCATCTGAATGTTATTTCTCTCATTACTTTAACAATCTGGTCCGTCTCATACATTAAATATAGAACTACCGCAGCTTTTATCACATTAAATGCCGTGACTAAACCACGCCAATCACCATCCTAATATACTCAACGACATAGATCAAATTTGGATGAGTAATATGGAAATTACATGCCAAGTGATCTCATGCATGTTTATTTCCAGCTGGTCCAACTTTATTGAGATCAAACACAATACAAATATTACAAAATGAACATTTCACATAACATGAAATAAACCATCAACTTAATTCTGCATAACTCAATATCTGTCATAGGACATATAGTATAAAATAAACTCCCACTAAATCAAAGCATCATAAATATTGACACCCATCCGAGCAGTGTGCTCTTGAAAGACTTTAGGGATCAATTCCTTGGTTAATGAGTCTGCTAGCATATACTCTGTTTCTATATGTCCTATGAAAATCTGTTTTTTTCTTAAACTTTCTCCTTAACAACTAAGAACTTGATATCTGTATGCTTCGATTTTGTCAAGCTCTTACTGTTATTGAAGTATAGTACTGCTGACTTATTGTCACAAAATATCCTTAATGGCCTTTCAATGTCATCTACTATATGAAGCTCAGTGACAAAGTTTCGCAACCATATGCCATGAAATCGAAATCGGAATCAGAGTTCCTAATGATCTCCAAATTTTCTGATCTCTGATAAATAAGCATGTAATCCTTTGTTCGCTTTAAATAACGCATTACACGTTTAACAGCTATCCAATGATCCATGCCCGGATTACTCGAGTATTTACCCAACACTCCCACTATAAATGATATATCGGGATGTGTGCAGACTTGAGCATACATTAAATTTCCTAGTGCTGATGCATAAGGTTTATCATGTATTGCTGTCTTCTCAAAATCATTTTGGGGCATTGCTTGAGACTAAACTTGTCTCCTTTAGCTACAGGTGTGTGTATTGGTCTACAACTTTCCATGACATATCTACTTAAAATCTTTTTGATATAGTTCTTTTGTGATAATCCAAGAATACTTTGAGAGCAATCTCTTAGTATCTCGATTCCTAATACAAAAGAGGCATCACCAAGATCTTTCATTTCGAATTTGTTCGATAGAAATTTCTTAGTTTTATGCAACAAGCCTATATCGTTACTGGCAAGTAGAATGTCATCAACACAAAACCAAAATATGTATTTACTCCCACTGAACTTGCGGTATACACAGTCATCTATGATATTTACCTCAAAATCATATGAGATAATGACTTTATGAAACTTGTGATACCATTGACGGGAAGCTTGTTTAAGACCATAGATGAATTTTCTCCTTTCTCTATTGGATCTCCTTAATGACACTTCTTGAGGTTGTTGAGCTTGCTATATGGGTTGGGGTTGAGGAGGATTCTCATAATTTTTCTGTACTGTAGCAGTATCTTGAGAAACAACAATATTCTCATTGTTCTCTTGTACTGTAACTGGATCTACAGTAGGATTCTCATTGTGCTTTTGTACTATAACTGTATCTTGAACAATAATAGGCAAAGGACCTGATCATTGTCAGTTACAGAATCCTTATCAAAAGTAAAATTCCTAATATTTCCTTCCCCCCCAAACTCAACATCCTCAAGAAATCTCGCATTTTCCTATTTCAAAAAATAGACCTTGATGCAGGATTGTAAAACTTGTACCCCGTGAACGCTCAGCGTAACCAACAAAATAGCAACTAATTGTCCTTGAGTCCAATATTCTTTCATGCGGCCTATAAGGCTGCGCCTCAGTTGGACATCCCCAAATATGCAAATACTTTATACTGGGTATTTTTCCTAGTCCAAATTTCATATGGGATTTTGTTAACTGCTTTGCTTGGCACCCTAATAAGGATGTACACTGCGGTCTTTAAAGCTTCTCCCCAGAGTGATTCAGACAAGGAAGAATGACTAATCATACTTCTCACCATGTCTTTAAGAGTTCGGTTCCTTCGCTTTGCAACACCATTCATGCTAGGTTTGCCTGGCATGGTGTATTGCGGAACAATACCACACTCCTCTAGGAAAAGAGTAAAGGCCCGGGACGTTGCTCACCTGTACCATCATATCTTCCGTAGTATTCACCACCACGATCAGATTTGACAGCTTTAATTTTCTTTCCAAGTTGAAGTTCAACTTCAGCTTTGAAAGACTTGAAAACATCCAAGACTTGGGACTTTTCATGAATTAAATATAAATACCCGTAACGAGAGTAATCATCTATGAACGTAATAAAGTACCGTTGTCCATTCCAAGAGACAGTAGGAAATGGGCCACATATATCGATATGTATCAGTTCTAAGACATCTTTAGCTCTCTCGGCACCTAATTTCTTTTCATTTGTCCTTTTTCCCTTTATGCACTCAATGCAGACTTCAAAGTCCGCCAAATTTAGGGGTCCAAGAATTCCATCCGACACGAGCCTCTGAATTCTCTGTTTAGAGATGTGACCTAGGCGTTTGTGCCATAATGATGCCGAATTCTCATTTAGTTTTTGTTTTGTACCCGTTTGCAGTATTTCATTATTATAGGAATTTAAGTCAAGCCTATATAGATTATCCACCAAATGACCAGAGTAAATATTATTCGAATTATAGAAGAGACTGACTTTATTGTCTCCGAATGAACAAAAATAACCTGATTTGTCCAAACGAGAAACAGAAATCAAATTCCGTCTAAATGACGGTACATAAAATGTCTCTAATAAATCCAAGTAAAATCCACTCGTGGAACATAATCTAAAGGTTCCTATAGTTTCGACTGCAACTATATTGCCGTCTGCCACATAGATGTATCTTTCAGCATCACTTGGCGGTCGGCTCTACAGGCAACCCTGCATAGTAACACTTACATGAGTAGTAGCAGCAGAATCTACCCACCAAGTATCAATAGGTGCATAACTTAAACTAGCCTCAGAACAAACGAAATTAAGAATTATACCCTTCTTTACACGCCATGTGGCATATTTGGTACAATCCTTCTTCATGTGTCCCACCTTCTTACAGAAGAAACAAGTTGAAACTTGATCTTGTTTCTTAGCCTTTTCTGCTGAGAAGGCACATCCGCAGTAGTATCACGCTTTCTTTTATACTGAGAAGATGAAGCCATGTGAGCACTTTCAGTCTTATCTTGTTGTAGCCTCTCTTCTTCTTGCACACAGTGAGATATAAGCTCATTTAAGGACCAAGTGTCCTTCAGAGTGTTATAACTCACTTTGAATTGCCCAAAGTGTGCATGAAGGGAAATCAAAATGAAATGCACAAGTAAATCTTCAGACAACTCTAACTTTAGTGCTTTCAATTTTGAAGCAAGATGAGACATTTCCATAATGTACTCCCTTATGTTCCCTTTACCTTTATACCTCATGGAGACAAGTTTGCTCAAAAGGCTACTTGCCTCCTCCTTTTCATTCTTAGTAAAGAATTTTTCAACATCCTTTAGGAACTGTTTGACATCTTTATCCTCAGTAATCGAGCCCCGAAACGCCTCAGGAATAGAGCGTTTCATGATCAAAATGCTCATTCGATTGGATCTCTCTCACTTCTCTATTGTAACCTCATTGAGGTTTTCCGGAGTGGAAGTGTGTTTCTCCTCTCGAAGAGCTATATCCAGATCAATACAACCGAGGACAATCTCCACGGTATCCTTCCAAACTTTAAAGTTTGAACCATTCAGCATAGGAATACTGCTAATTTGCGCAGAAACATTAGTAGCTAAAGCCATAGTTTCTGGATTGGAACAAAAAGAACATGCAGTAAATATTAGTTAATTAATGGATAAAAAATCCATATTGAGATATCCAGCACAACATTAATTTTCAATCTTTGGATAGAAAAATTAACTGTAAGTGATACTCTTATTGCAGTAATCAAATATTGTCAAAATTCCTGTCACACATTAAGCCTTTCTTTGGACCGACTTAATACGCACATGGAAACTTAAACTTCGCAACCTATTTATTACCGCATATATTTTCTATTAATTGGCCAAACAATAACCTTCCTTTGGACCGACTATTGACCGCATAATTAATAGAAAATAAACAGAAGTGTGCAATGCTTATTATTTGGCCAAACAATAAACTTCCTTTGGGTCGATTATTGTTCACATAAATAATAAGTATTACTTTATTCTTAATTAGTTATACCCAAACATGTATTTACTATCAATATGTGTATGTAATTCGGCCAAATACAGACCTTCCTTTGGGTTGACCAATATTCGCATGAATTACATATCATCATATTTCTAATGTTTTGAATAAATCAATTTTCACAAAAGATGCTACTTTTGTAGCATAATGTTCAATCAATTTATTCTAAAACCAAATCTTTATAAAATAGATGGATATACTAATCCAAATTGTTACCAGTTTCTTTATATAACAAAAAAAATATTTAAATTCCAAAAGGAATTAAATCTTAATAGTACCCTTTTGGATCCTTAAAAAAAAACATAATTATAACTAAAACATATTCATGTATCAAAAGAATTTTTTTTGATCCATTAAAATTAAAATTAATCATTATATAAATTAAGTGCCAAATTAATATCGTATAATTATATACATATATAAATATACCTTTACTGTATAACCAAACAATTAATGTCCATCAACATACATACATATTAGTACGTCTTTAATCATAAGTTGAAAAATCATAATGCATCAGTAGACATACTAATTAATATATATACATACATACGACACACGATGCACATGGAAACTGATACGTTACCTGCATCCTCGGTCGCCCGAAATACTCGGCACACAAATATCCGAGGTTGACGTCACATTAAACAAGCTCGGAACAAAAGCAGATAAGCTCGGCCTCACCCATTCGAATAAAAAGACACGTGCATCATAAAGCTCGGTCCCGTATCAGCCGTCCGAAAATCTCGGCACGTGATCAGAACCGAAGCAGCATCACCTAATTGAAAATAAGAAACGTGCTCAGCAGATTTATAGCACCATAACAGAATATCCTAACCAATCTATAAACTAGGACTCACCCACCAACGGGTGAAAACGGACTCCTATAAAACCTAGCTGATATACTCAGCTAGGTCTCAGGTTCCACTATCAGTTTTCATATTTACTTATTCACTCTCACTTAATTACTCTCTCTCTTTTCTGAGACTATTATTAACTTGAGCATCGGAGTATCTTTTGCAGGTATTCCGCCGCGGTGTTTGACCATTGGCCGGCGTGAAGCTCTTCCTCTCAGTTGACGACTCACCCAGAAGTGCTTAAGCTCGGCCTACCCAGTGTTCAGACGAATCACTTGGCGCCCACCGTGGGGCCGGAGTACATCTAACCCCACTGTTTCCTTTGTTTAGTCTTTTACCTTATTTTGCAGGATCCCCGATCCTCGGACATGGCTGACAAGGAAAATTCACAACTTTCACAAGATGACCTCCTGGCTCAGATCGCTGAGCTTCAGGCGGAGGTACGAAGGATAGCCGAGCTCTCAACACAAAATACTGGAGAGAACTCCAAGGGCTCAGCTCAAAGTACGGCGGACCCTTTAAACATCGTCCCGCCAAAGGAAAAGCTCACCCTCGACAACCCCTTCTCCGAGGAGATCACGAATTACCAGATGCCAAAAAACTTTACGCTGCCCACCGCGCTGGAGCCGTACAAGGGGTTCGGCGACCCGCGAGCCCATGTGAAGAAGTTCCAATCGATGATGTTCTTCAACGGCCCGAACAATGAGGCCGTCCTTTGTCGAGCATTTCCCACTTACCTAGATGGTGCAGCGTTACTCTGGTTTTCTAAACTTTCTGCAGGTTCGATCTCCTCCTTTGAAGACCTCGCCAGATTATTTATTGATTACTTCGCTGCATCAAGAATATATATACATGGCTCGGACTTTCTCGGCACCATCAAACAAGGACAGCATGAGAGTCTGAAAGACTACATGACCAGATTCGCTGACGCCACTATGGAGATCCAAGACTTGGACCCGGCCGTTCACCTGCACGCTCTCAAGGCCGGCCTCAAACCTGGCAAATTTCGGGAGACCATTGCCATAACAAAACCAAAGACGTTAGAGGAATTCCAAGAAAGGGCGGCTGGGCAAATGGAGATCGAAGAACTCCGAGAAGCCCAGAAATCAGACAAACAGCCACATCGGAGAGATGAGGAAAGGACTTTCAGATCGCCAGGCAACAGGGACACAAAGAAACCTCCTAAGCCCGCGTCAAAGTACAACACATACACCAGATTTAACACCAGAAGAGAGAACATCATCAGAGAGATCCTCAACGCCAGAATCATAAAACCACCAGCCCGAGCAGGGAACTACCAGGATCAATGATTCGTGGACAAGACAAAATATTGTGCCTTCCACCGAAAGTTCGGTCATACCACAGATGACTGCATCGTTGCGAAGGACCTCCTGGAAAGACTAGCACGCCAAGGTCTCCTGGACAACTACATTGAGACCCGGAAGGGCAGAGGAGGAAACTCGGACAGGGCAGAGCATAAGCAAGCAATGGCTGACGACAAAAAAGAGAGGACGACTCCTGATCCGCCAAGAGGAGTCATCAACCACATATCAGGAGGATTCGCAGGCGGAGGAGAAACAAGCTCGGCCAGGAGGCGGAGCTATAGAGCAATGCTGGCAATCGAAGGAACTATACAACCAAAGAAGGGCAAAGAACCAGACGTCACAATATCCTTCAACCAAACAGACTTCAAATCGGCAAGCCCTAACCTCGACGACCCCGTGGTAATTTCCATCCAGCTCGGAGAACTATTGGTAAGAAAAACATTGTTAGATCCAGGTAGTAGTGCTGACGTTTTATTTTACTCTACTTTTACAAAAATGAAATTATCAGAAAAATTGATACAACCCTCCTCTGGGGAGCTAATTGGGTTCTCCGGAGAGAGAGTCCCCATCATGGGACACATATGGCTAAAGACCACGATGGGAGAGATCCCAATGTCAAAATCAATTGATATCCAATACCTAATAGTAAACTGTTACAGCCCTTATAATATTATACTTGGGAGACCCGCACTGAACATATTCAGGGCAGTGGTGTCCACATTACATCTGTGTGTCAAGTTTCCAGTGCAGGAAAACAAGATCGCTACGGTGTATGCTGACCATCAAGAAGCTCGGCAATGCTATAACGCTGGTCTAAAACCAGACCAAACAAAACAGGAAGCTCGGCCCCAGGTCCAAGCCATCCAAACATCTGCCAACACAGCAACACTAGCCGATCTTGACCCAAGGAAAGACCTCGGCGAAAGACCTCGGCCAGTGGACAATCTTCAACAAGTAACACTAACAGTAGACGACAACCAATGCACATATGTCGGAGAAGCCTTAGAAGGGGCAGACCGAGCAAGACTCATTCACATACTGCGTCAGAACGCCGACCTTTTCGCATGGACGCCAGACGATATGCTCGGAATAAATCCAGAGGTCATCTGCCACAAGCTAGCAATTGACAAAACAGTCCGACCAATTGCACAGAAGAAAAGGAACCTCGGAGAAGAGAAAAAACAAGCAGCACTCGAAGAAACCCAGAAGCTCCTCAATGCAGGCTTCATCAGAGAGATTCGCTTCACCACATGGCTGTCTAACGTGGTAATGGTAAGAAAGAGCTCAGGTAAATGGCGCATGTGCATCGACTTTACAAACTTAAATAAAGCTTGCCCTAAAGATGCATATCCACTGCCTTGCATTGACAAATTAGTTGATAACGCCTCTGGTTTCAAAGCTTTGAGTTTTATGGATGCATACTCTGGCTATAACCAGATCCTAATGCACCCAGAAGACCAAAGCAAAACAGCTTTTATAACAGAACATGGGAATTTTTGTTACAAGGTAATGCCATTTGGCCTAAAGAATGCAGGTGCGACATATCAAAGGCTAATGTACAAGGTGTTCCAACAGCAGATAGGCCGCAATATGGAGGTCTATGTAGATGACATGGTCGCAAAAACACCTATGCAGAGGCCCCACTGTGACGACTTAGTAGAAATCTTCAGACAACTCCGAGCATATAACATGAGACTCAATCCAGACAAATGCGCGTTCGGAGTACAAGGAGGGAAGTTCCTGGGATTCATGTTAACATCTCGAGGCATCGAGGCCAACCCGGAAAAGTGCAAGGCCGTGCTGAACATGACAAGCCCAAAAACGGTAAAGGAGGTTCAGCAACTTGCAGGACGAATAGCTGCCCTGTCACGTTTCCTACCTGCAGTGGCAAACCGATCTTATCACTTTTTCCAGACATTCTCTAAAGGCAGGAAGTTCAACTGGACAGACGAATGCGAAAATACTTTTACCGAACTTAAACAACACTTAACATCACCACCAATCCTCTAAAGACCAGAAACAGGTAACCCACTGTATTTATAGCTATCAGTATCTAACCATGCTATAAGCTCGGTTTTAGTAACAGAAACAGGAAGAAAGCAAAGCCCAGTATACTTCATCAGTAGGGTGCTACAACCAACAGAAACAAGGTACCCGAAGATAGAACAACTGGCGCTAGCACTAATCACCACAGCAAGAAGACTGCGGCACTATTTTCAGAGCCACACAATCATAGTACGAACGGACCAACCGCTAAGGAAAATATTAACCAGACCCGAGCTCGCCGGCAGATTGATAAAGTGGTCAGTCGAGCTCTCCGAGTTCGACATCCAGTACGAATCAAGGAAAACACTGAAGTCACAGGTGCTAGCCGACTTCATATCGGAGATGACTAATGACACACATAATACAGAGGTCAGTTGGAGCATATATGTGGATGGAGCGTCAAACAAAGAAGGCAGTGGGGCAGGGATACTACTAAAAGAAGGAGACAAGGTGGTGGCCGAGCAGTCACTACAGTTCCGCTTCAACGCAAGCAACAATCAGGCAGAATATGAGGCCCTACTTGCTGGACTAAAGCTCGCCCTACAACTACACATACCTCGAATAACAGCCTACTGCGACTCTTCCTTAGTGGTACATCAAATAAGGGGCGAATTTCAGGTAAAAGATCCTTTGTTAGAGAAATATTGGCTCATAACAAAGGATCTAATTTCAAAATTTAAAGAATTTGATATTATCCATGTAAACCGAGAACAAAACACCAGGGCCGATGTGTTATCTAAGTTAGCCACAACACGGCAAGCCGAAAACACATCGGCACTGTCCCAGCTAACACTTGACAAACCAAGTTTTGAGCAAGAAACAATTTTAAGTATTACACAGGTCCCAGATTGGCGAACACCTTTTTTCGATTACATCAATACAGGCACCATTCCAAAAGGTGAGCCGAACTTGCCGCTCTTCAGAAGAAGAGCAAGCTTCTATACAGTGCTCGGAAACACCTTATACAGGCGAGAACACTCACAACCATTGCTCAAGTGCATCAGTATAGAAGAAGCCGAGGAGGTTATGGCTGAAACCCATGAAGGAGTCTGTGGCAACCATATCGGCGGCCGAGCATTAGCAACGAAGATCTTGCGAACAGGATACTATTGGCCGACGATAAAACGGGACTGCATCACAAAAGTCAAAGCATGTGATAATTGTCAAAAGCATGCCACCCTCTCAGAGACCCCAGCCGAGGAGCTCCATACCATAGAGGTAAGCTGGCCTTTCGATAGGTGGGGATTGGATATCCTCGGACCCTTTCCGAAAGCGCCAGGCCAGGTAAAGTTCCTCTTAGTGTCAATTGACTATTTCTCCAAGTGGATAGAAGCACAACCACTAGCACACATAACAGCAGAAAAAGTGCGATCCTTTATATGGAAAAATATCATATGCAGATACGGTATCTCACGAGAGATAATCTCGGATAACGGGAGACAATTTACAGATCATAAGCTCGCCACTTTTCTGACAAATTTTAACATCAAACATCACTTCAGCTCAGTAGAGCACCCGCAAACTAACGGACAAGTTGAATAAGCTAACAGAATTATCTTGCAGGGATTAAAGAAAAAACTCGGCGAAGCTAAAGGGGAGTGGGCCGACCTCATTCCAGAAATTCTATGGAGTTACAACACCAGCATCCAATCTGCCACAGGGGAAACTCCCTTCAAATTGGTATATGGCGTAGAAGCGCTCATTCCAGTATAGGTCAGCATCCCAACGTTAAGGACTGAGCTCTATAATCAACCAAACAATCAACAAGCTCGGTCAGCTGAACTAGACCTCGTAGAAGAAGACAGAGACATCTCCGCCATAAAGCAGCGAGCCAGAAAACGATACCTAGAGCAAAGACACCACAAAAGAGTAGTCCACAGGTCTTTCGCCGATGGAGACCTTGTACTCAGACGAACAGAAGATGCACGGAAACCACCAGCACATGGCAAATTAGCGGCAAATTGGGAAGGTCCTTTCCGAGTTCTCCAAAACCTCGGAAAGGGGGCTTACAAATTAGAAACCCTTAGAGGAGAGCAACTCCCGGGAACATGGAACATCTCCTCTCTAAGGGAATATCAATCGTGACATAGCCTGTGTAATAAGCGAATGATGGTACTCTTTTTCCCTCCGACGGTTTTTTCCCAAAACACAAGGGTTTTACTCGGAAAGGGTTTTAACGAGGCCGGACGCAACAAATCATTGTACCCATACAACTTAATGTTCTCATTTTGACAGTTAGCATACATTTCAGTTAGAAAACACTTCAAACTATCCGAGCATAATCCTCGGAACCCTAAACATCACGAGCCGAGCATATTCCTCGGAAAACTACCAGCATAAGAATAAGTCAAAGTTTATCTAATTAAACTGATCCGAGCTTCATACTCGGAAAACAACATGCGCATGCCGAGCATACTGCTCGGAGGAAGTACAAACAAACAATATCATCAAGTCACTTAAACAAATCCTAACGCGCTTCCATTCAAAAATACAAGTTCTACATTAGAACATCTACTCTCATTTCCAACAAGTTCACTTAAACAGAGAATGGCTTTGGCCATCTTCGATACATATATACGATTACTTCCAACACACAATCATAAGTTTATCCAAAAAATCAAATTTTATAAGATAAGTCATCATCAAGCCGAGCTATATGCTCGGAAAACAAAAGTATCACAACCAAGTTATACACTTGGTACCCAAAACATTACCGCCAAATATTCAAAAACAAAGTTCAAGATAGACAGCCACAAAGTTCAAAAGAGGCTACAAATGTACAAAATAATCAAATACTAAAGGCCTAGTCTGCCTTATCGCCAATACTAGACTCCCCGCTATCATCTGAAGCAGCAACACCATCATCCACAAGCTGCCCGTTCACAACCACTTTAGTTGCATCAAGCATGTCCGCATCTGATCCAGGAAACAACACCCGCACTTGAGAAACAGCGCACTCAAAGCCTTGTGCATATGACTCATAAACCTCAGTCTGCAACTCCTTCACCCTTGACCCCAAGCGATCATTGTCAGCCTGAACAGTCTTCATCTCCTCTGCACAAGAGAGGTGAAGACGTTTTTCCTCAGCAAGCTCGGACTCTTTCAACTTTAACGAGGAGGAAAATTCCGTAATAGCTTTCTCCTTTTTCTCCAAAGCTGAAGACAGCTCAGCAACATCCAGAGCAGACTTGTGTTCTCTCTCAAAAACTAGCTCTTGAGCACGACCAACAGCTACCATACGTGCACCAATCACCTAGAACAAAAACGAAGAACATCAAACACAATATAACAAACGCACACCAAGACAAAATACAACCCTCACCTGCATAAAACGGCTCACTCCTACATGGCCGACATCCTCGATCATCTTCATATTATCCGGGAAGCAACAAAGCTCATCAGCCATGACAGAGAAAGGATACAATTTTCCCCATAATGAACGACAATGAACATTTTCCGAATAGCCATGCAGTCTTTTTTGAGACTCATAAGCAGACTCCACTCGCTGAAGCTCCACAGAAGACTCCCCTTCCTTCAGGAAAGCCTCAGCAATTTTTTCTTTCGCAAAAACCCTCTTTCGTTTAGACTTAAGAGCAGCCTCGGGCTGAATCACAGGGCCTTTATCAGCATTGGTAGCCGAGCTCTCCTTCTCAGCCTTCTTCCGCTGATTGAAGAATGACTTCAAACCAGCAGTAGTAATCGTAGGCACCTTCTCACATGCACCAAAAAGCCAACAAGGTAAGAACAGACAAGGACAAAACAACAAACTAAGCAAAAAACAACTAATTTACCTAGATATCTCAGAACCGCCTCTCTATCAGAATCCCATTTTAACAATTCGGACACAGATAGCAACCCCTTTGGGCCCAACTTCTCAAACAGAAACTCCATCACAAGTTGATCATCAACCGACCTATCATCCACGTCTAAAGCTTGCACAGGCTCGGAACACCAAGACAAAGGGAACTTCTCAACAAGAAACTCATTTAAATAAAAAGGAAACTCCTCGGGTACACTCCTCACTTTAACATACATGGTTTTAAAGTCCTTAAAAGAAGACTTGTAGAGGCCAAAAATAGCGCGACGGGGGTAACTACTTAGATTAACCCAGAGACCTCGGTTAACCCCCTTAGCTTGAAACAAGGAGAAAAACAACCGAAGAGAGGGCGGCTGCTCAAGGAATTCCATCAACACCTCAAAAGCCCTAACGAACCCCCAGGAGTTTGGGTGAAGTTGACTCGGAGCACAATTCAACCAATAAAGCACACCACATTCAAAATCAGTAAAAGGGACCCTAACTCCCAATTCAGTAAAAAGGCAGCTGTACATATAAAAGTAAGCCCAATCATCACGAGAATGAAAAACCCGGTCATCAACACCACAGGGAAGTATCTCTATCCTTATATCACTACCACTCCTAACCCAAACATTCGAACCCAGCATATCAACAGACTCTTTATCACTGAACTGAGACACATACTCCATAACCCTAGAATCAACCCAACCATATAAACCCCCCTCACCCTCATTAGACATTTTACCTTCCATAAGAACAGGGAGCAGAAAATCAAAAGTAAGAAAAGAAGAGAGAAGCAGCAAGAAAATGAATCAACACTCACCTTTCTTACTCATTTTCTCCGAAAACGCAGAAGCACCCAGCACAAAAAGGAAAAATATTAGGGAAGGGGAGCACGTTTATTACATAGTGGAAAGGCAGTTACATATGAAACGTTTCCCTTTGATCTACACCCTTAGAAAGCCCACGATCAACGCTCAGCAGATCAAACGGTCAGGGGCTCCTCGAAACTTACAATGCAATCAAATCAATCATTCATTACCGCACGAAGAACAACGCAGGCAATAAATGCCACAAACCATTTCAAAACACCAATGCGCTAAAACTAAGGCAAGCTGCTGTAAGGAGCACACATAATAAACAAAGCGACCGAGGATTTTGCCATCCGAAGTATACAAAGCTCGCCTTAGTCTTGTCCAAACCAAGGCAAGCTTGGGGGCTATGATACGTTACCTGCATCCTCGGTCGCCCGAAATACTCGGCACACAAATATCCGAGGCTGACGTCACATTAAACAAGCTCGGAACAAAAGCAGATAAGCTCGGCCTCACCCATTCGAATAAAAAGACACGTGCATCATAAAGCTCGGTCCCGTATCAGCCGTCCGAAAATCTCGGCACGTGATCAGAACCGAAGCAGCATCACCTAATTGAAAATAAGAAACGTGCTCAGCAGATTTATAGCACCATAACAGAATATCCTAACCAATCTATAAACTAGGACTCACCCACCAACGGGTGAAAACGGACTCCTATAAAACCTAGCTGATATACTCAGCTAGGTCTCAGGTTCCACTATCAGTTTTCATATTTACTTATTCACTCTCACTTAATTACTCTCTCTCTTTTCTGAGACTATTATTAACTTGAGCGTCGGAGTATCTTTTGCAGGTATTCCCGCCGCGGTGTTTGACCATTGGCCGGCGTGAAGCTCTTCCTCTCAGTTGACGACTCACCCGGAAGTGCTTAAGCTCGGCCTACCCAGTGTTCAGACGAATCAGAAACAATTTCACGAAACTTGCAGAAATTTTATATGTAATGTAAATAACGCATATGTTTGTATATTGATCGAATAAAATAAAATCAAATATTTTCAATGATTAAATTATGGATGGCTCTGATACCACTTGTTGGAATAAATTAATTTCAATATCGCAGATCATCCATATTGAATAATCAAAAATATATATCATACTCGAATGCGGAAGCGTACCTGAATTCATAAACATAAATCATACGACCGGAAGAGTTTGGATCTTGTGGTTCTTTCGATCTTCCTCAACCAAAGCCTTCTGTATTCCTAGGAGGCTGAATCGCAACTCTTTTGATGGGGAAAGAGCAACAAAGGCGGCTTTGGTATATTGGGGACCAAAACCCTAAAGGTCTATTTATATTTGAGCATGACACCCATTAAACCCTTAAGTCCAAATAAAATAGTGTCTGAATCCCAAAAGATAATATATCTAAAATCCAAAAAAAATAATTATCTAAGAAATAAAAGATAATATCCGGTTTTATTCTCATTTAATTCCAAATCAAAAGTAATAATGACTTATTCAATTAGCATTTAAAACAATAAATGAGATCATCATTATATAAATCATTTAATTTGAAATAACATAATTTATGATTATAATTAATATATGTATTGCACACAAATAAGTTAGCAAATCAAATAATTTCCTAACAATATCAATTTTATTTTCAGTATTGCAAACACCCTAATAAAAATGAATATAAAAAGGGCATTGACATATCTAATTTACTATATAAAATATGTGCAAACATGATTTCTCACAAAATTAGATATTTATAAAAAAAATGTTTACATTGTAAAGAAGATGTGTAATATAATCTAAAAATAGATATTTTTTAAAATGCATATATTGATAAATATTTGATTTATTTTATTTACATATATAAATCCATATTAAAATGGATACTCATTACTCGGAAAATGTTAAATAAATAAATAAATAAATAAATAAAAGAATGAGGTGCTCAAGACAGTGCAAAACAGCAAATACATTTTAGTCAAAGGAAATATGAAGGGCCCCACAAAGTCACAAACTTGGTCTTGTTTTGTTAATCTGGTATATTATTGTTCAAGTGAAATAATTAATAAAGTGAAAAAATTGAAAATCTTAATTACTCTTAAATTAACACACATATAATAAATATTATAAATTCAATTATTATTAATATCTTATTTTGTCACTTTATAATTTCTTATTTTAGATATTTTTTCCGGTATTTTATCACTTCTAAATCTGGCCTAGGATTAGTAGCATCCGTTGGATGAGAATAATAAAGAGCAGATCTTAGTCCCTAGATTTAGCATCGAGCGCCCTTCACTTCAATTTTGAAAAACAATGAACGAGTCGCCACTACACTCCACAGTCTCCAGTCTCTCGACCGTTGAGGACTCAGCTACTCAGCTCTGAGCAAACAAAACCCAACACTTGATAACCAAATTCTTTTGGTTTGAGATTCAAACACTTTTCATACACCATGAGACGCCATGGTTGGCAACGCCCTCTCCACCCTCTACAGGTACTCATTAATTCCACTCATCCTTATCCTTATCATTCTAATTTTGTTTTTCTTTTTTCTTTTTTCAAGGAAATATAAGTATATAACACGATGCCATTATCTGCATTCTTGAAATTGTGAAAAAACTTGAGCTTTTAACTAGGGATTTGAAACATGGCAGGTTGTTGGAGTGGCAGTTTACAGTGTTCTGGTGGCGTGTTTCTACGCCTTCTTGGGAATATTCCTCGGAAATCGGACCGCGGAAATAACACTTATCGTCATATTTTCCTTGGTGGTAATTCATTTGTTTTCAATCTGAACTCAAATTTGGGGAAAGAAATTCACCATTTTTGCTTAGAAATCAAATGATACTTTTTTCTTAATTTATTATTATGGCACAGGCAATCTCTGTTATGTTTCTATTTGTGAGGTGCACTGCAATTGATCCCACAGACAAGACAAGCTTCAAGAGGAAGAAGCGAAAAGCGAAATCTGACACGGTTCCTAAGCTGAATTACAGGTTTATTGTTAGCCAGATTGTGGTGAGGTTTTTCAGGAGGGTAGAAAGGAAGTTACTCAGGACTTTCATCAAGCGGAAGTACCTCGATCCGGTGAAGATGAGCACGGGGATGGAGCCTCTGCTCCCATTCCCTCTTGTCATGAAAGATGATGATGCCATTTCCCCAAATCTCAATGAAGATGACATTTCATTTTGTGCTCTTTGTGATTTTGAGGTTAGAATCTTAGTTGCATACTATGTGCTTAACATTTAATCACAAGTGAGTGCTCTTTTTGGTCCCTGATCATTTATCTAAATCCCCAACCATTCAAGTAATTGGTCTAAGCGGTCCTTGATACATAGCAGGTTAGACTAATTATCGGTTAGAATCTCAGTTGTCCTTCAGGCAAGTCGAAAATGGTATTTACTCTTTAATCATTACTATTTCTTTATAACTTCTATGCTATTGTATGAATCAGGTGAAAAAGCATAGTAAGCATTGCAGGACGTGCAATCGATGCGTCGAAGGATTTGATCACCATTGCAAGGTGTGTAATAAATGAATTTTTGTGTTGAAGTAAAATCTGGAGTTGTAAATAAAACTGCTATTATTAGACTAGCTAGTCTTTCTGTGTTGGAATTTTTCAATTCTCTTTACTTTGTTAATATGGTAGTGCTTATGGTGTGTTGCAGTGGTTGAATAACTGTGTTGGAAAAAGGAACTACACAACATTCTTTCTTCTTATGATTTCCGTCCTATTAATGGTTTGTACTTAACTCATCACTCAGGATTATTACACTGTCTTTCAATTTCAGAACCAAAATTTAAAATAAAAAAAGGTGTTTTAATTACATGAATTAAATATGTTCCAATATTATTGTCTTGTTACTTGTACAGCTTATCATTGAAGGAGGGACCGCAATTGCTGTGTTTATCAGGTGCTTTGCGGATAAAAGAGGAATGGTAAAGGAGCTTCATAGGAAGCTTCATGTAGAGTTTCCAAGAGAGGTTCTCGCCACCATATGTGTAATATAGTTAACTCAAATGTTTTGGGAATTTCTATAGTATGTTGTGCCAAGCTTGAAAGTTGGATTTAACATTAATTTTGACTTGCATTGGACTTGCTGGAATGATAATACAGGTGCTGCTTCTTTTGTTGACTACTTATATTTCAGCAGCACTAGGACAGCTTTTCTTCTTTCATATGGTTCTGATACGAAAGGTACTAGTCTTTGCTTTTAAATTATCTTGCACTCCCTCTCTGACTATGAATGACTTTTAACATTGTAGCACAAGAATTAAGAAATCGTTAATTGACTCAATTATGGAAAATATATTTAGTATATGTTGGGAGAAGTGAAGGGAGCCTTGGAGCAACGGTTGTGTTATTTCCATGTCACCTCAGGTCATAGGTTCAAGCTGTAGAATCACCTATTGATGTAATTATTAGGTTAGGTTGCCTATACTACACTTATAGGTGCGGCTCTTCCCGGATCCTGCATTAACGCGGGATACTTGTGCACCGGATGTCTTTATATATGTTGGGAGAAGTGATTTATCCTCTTAAGGGATCCTTCTAAACATTCTAGTAATGCCTAGGTGAAGGTACAAAATTGATTGCTGTTTAAGATTCTGAGGCATTGAAGGTATCAACATTTTCCTTTGTTTAGTAGCTATGGTGATGATTAGGAGGGGTTTTAAATTTTGTTATCATTACTCTTATGTTTAGATTTTGTTATCATTACTCTTATGTTGAATGCATTACTGTTTCTCTCTGTTTGTGAAATTATGATCATGTATTTAAATTGGGCAATACAGGGATACAACAGGACAAAAATTTAATTATTTACAAATTACAAATAATATTCGAGAAAAGGTTTTTTTGCTCAAAAGCACTTGTTCATGAGGGAGAACTGGTGTACACTTTTGCTTTAGCACTCTTATTTTTTTCTGGAAAATTCATGGCTATTGAATCATTTTTTATTTGTTATTACTTTAGGGAATGAGAACTTATGACTATATCCTGGCAATGAAAGAAGAGAATCAATTCACAGAACTAGAATCGCTTGACGATTCTGATTTTTCTTCAGATGAGAGCATTGATTTTGACTCACCTGAGAAGCCAACAATAATCTCAAGGATTCTATGCCAGACCCAGGTAAGTATGAGATAGACCCATCGTGTTTTGGTAGTATTTTATTTTTGTCCTAAGACATAAAAATTTGGTTAAAAATCACGGTCGTGTCAACACCATCTCTGTCTAAACACTATATGCCATATTTTCTGAGTCAAACCTTACAGGGGTAGTTGTTTCGAGTTTCAGAGCTCACCGAGGTTGTCTATTAAGATCGAAGGAGAAACCGGGCCTTCTTCTCTCTTGAACAAGAAACAGAAGTTCCATGTAAGCATTAACCCATGGAAACTCTTAAAGTTGACCAGAGAGAAAGCACTTCTAGCAGCTGAAAAGGCAAGAGAGAAGCTTATGAGAGAGAAGAAGCCAACAGGGGAAAACAATTCTTCACTAAGACCTCTTCCACTAGAGACAAAAAGCGGACCTTCGATGAACAACACAGATAGAAACACAGACAATAATAATGAGGGATATTCTGGCTCTTCATCAACAACTTTCCTAGCAAAAGGGAGAGTTACAGGATCACCAGGCATGATTTCAAGCCCAAGAAGAAGATTTTCTGGCACACCAACAATGTTCTCTAGCAGCACCATTTTGCCTTCTCCAAAACAGAAGTATAGAAGCAGTTTTGATTTGAAGTTAACAGGAGTGTCCAGGGAGCTTGAAACACATATTTCAAGGCAGGTTCTTTGTTCAGTTATCAGCAAAGATGGAAGTGAACAACCATCCCCAAAATAGGCTAGTGTGTGTCTGTAACATTTTATGTTGAAATTCTCGACCTTAGAGAAAATGATTTGTTCATATGTCTGTTTCCTGTGTAACATTGATTCCATATAATTTATTTATACATGGGATGGTTGGTCACGATATGTAACATGGATTTATTTTCAATTTATACATGGGTGCAATTCTAGTCAATGCTCTGTGTGACTGATTTTATTTGCTATCGACTAGCCTTTTAATATTTCATACTCATTTTACTTTTGAGGAGCGTGTGAGAATTGGAATGTTTGTTGAAGGATTCTCGTGTTTGTTACAACTCATTTTACTGAATGATAATAATGAGGATGAAACAGAGGTTCTTAGGAGTTTAGGATATTTTGAGAAGTCGGGTATAAGGGAAGAGTACTATGAGCAAAGTGAGAAGTCCATGATTCCGATAAATTTTTAGAAATGTTTAAAAGTAATGTTCGGGGGGAGGATGAAGAGGGAAAAATCTCAAATGATTTCACTAAGACCTGTCACAGTTTTATCAACAAAGTGGAAGCCCCAACTCATACTTAGATTCCTTTTTGCCAGGAAGTCCGCTGCTTGATTCCCTTTCCCTGTATGTGCGTGTATTGCGTTGCTTTAGTTGACTGATTGTTTATTTGACTTTTTTTTTTCATATTTTTGTTTCAACTTTACAACCACAAACCCAAATACCCCTCATGTTAAAGTTAATACTCGATTTCAATTTAACCTTTAAAATTTTATTGGATTTAAATTGAACTCTAAAATTTATAATCATAACTTGCATTAATCTTTGAGCTAATTTCCGTTAACAGCGTAATAATTTGATATATTAATTTATTACAGTTTGAATTTATCATTCTAGATCTATGTGATCGAGATGGGTTAGAATTTTCAAAAGTTTAATTGATGCTCTTAGAATCCCAAATATTTTAAATTGTACTTGTTATTATTATCTTAGTAAGAATGTTAAAGAACCAGTTAAACATATAGAAGATTTAGTAGATCTCATTCATATAAAATCTAGATATAAAGTTTAAATGTAAGTAAGTTAAAATCTAAAATCAACACGTATTTATAAAAATTAATTTAAAAAGTAATGCGAATTACTATTATAAATTTTCTTGAAATTGAGTCATTTGTAAATTTGGAAATCATATTAAATTCAATTTTAACTTTTAGAGATAAAATTGAATATTAACTCTTAAATCTACATAACATTTATATGCAAAACAAATAGGAGATCATTTTATTTTTTGATTGGGACTACTGTATTTTTTCTAGCGGTACTCTCATCTCAAGTTAAAAACTCTATAATTTCAAATAATAATATATTTTAAAATTTGTTTTTATAATTCCGTCTCTGTTTTACGAACTATTTGATTCCTTATAATATATGCACATATAAGTTAAATATTTATAGACACACAAAAATTGAAAAAGGTGTGCAACTACGTGAGAGGTACTATTTTACAACACTCTAATGTGTTAATACATTATAGGACTTGTTTCGTGAAGTTTTAAGAAAATATATTTTTAAATAATTTTGTTTTGAGAGATTTTTTAAAAAATAAAAATAATTTCATATTTAAATGTTCAATAAAAAATATTTTTTATTTATTAATTATATTTAAGTATAATAATATAAAAATATTTATTTATTTATTTATTATGTTAAAATATTTTTTTTAAGTAAAAAAATTTCTTAAAAAATATAAATTTTTAAATTTTTTAATATTTTTATTTTTATTATTAAAAATTTATTAAATACACTAAAAAAATAAAAAAATCATTGATATATTTTTTTAATAACTTAAGGACACTCAATAGCACTAAAGGACTTCACATTAAGGCCTTGCAAAATGGACCAATTTGTTTGAGATAGGTACCATTTTGCAATAAGAGGTTGCAACGGAGATATATTTTTTTCATAAATTGAAAATTTTGGCAACAAGAGAATACAAAATGGATGACACTTTCAAAACCAAAAAAAAAAAAAAAGAAAAAAAACTGAGTAAAAACTAGGATTTTTATGAATGCTGGATTTTTTTTTTTTTGAAGAATTCTAGTGGCGAGAATTTTTACCATGTGTGATCAACCAAGCGGGGCTAATTTTTTTTTTATATATGAAACCAAGTTTGGTGTAATGTTGGGTTACGAAATTTTGGGGTGATTTATACTATTGTGATGGCGTTCAGGTGGAGAAAAGAAATCGGACGGTCCGATTTATTATAGCTGAAAGGGGACACAAATCAAACCATCCGATTTGTGGTTTATGGAGGGCAGTGCAAAGAAATCGGACCCACCGATTTCTTGCTTGACGTTTTTTTTTTTGCCCAAAGAAATTAGACCCAGCGATTTCTTTGCTCGATGGAAAAAATTTTGCAGGCCTTGAAATCGGACCCAGCGATTTCTGGTTTTCCTTTTTTTTTTTTTGCGCGGGCCGTTCACTGATTGGATGGTTCGATTTTATTGTTTAAAAAAATTCGAATGATCATGAAAGCGGTCGGACGGTCCAATTTGAGTTTAATATATATATATAAATCCAACCCAACGCTGAGGGATGATGGAGGAAAAATGGTCGGTAAAGAATTCACAAAATTAATCGCGTTGCAAGTATAGTTCTAAACCGACAATTAAATCTCAATCAAATTTAATTTGTTTGTCACAATGCAAACCCAATAAATATAAACTGAAGTATTTAAATCTCGGGTCATCTCTCAAGGAATTGCAGAAAAGTATACTTATAATTGGTTATGAAAAAGTATATTTTTTGGTTTTTGAAATAAGAACAAGAAAGTAAAATGGCAAGAAAATAAATCAATAACTAAGAAAGCTCCTAATAAGGAAAGAGAATTAGAAGTCCTATCCTAATTATCATTATCAATTGTGATGGTAATTGCCTTTTGCTTTCACTTATTTAACCTCTAACAATGAAGGTAAGTCAAGTGAGCAAAATCAATTTAACTACACGAGTCCTAATCAAAGACTAGATTTAGTGAAGCCTAAGAACTAGCAATTATCAATTACCAATCAACAAAAGAGTTTTGATAACTCAATAGTCTCTAATTGATTAATCCAAGTTAAGAACGTAAAAGTCTAATTTAAAATCCTCCAAAGCATTTTATCAAATACTTGGAAGGCACAAAACAAAAACATAGAAAACTAACAAGGAAAATAAATCTAAACAACCAATAGCAAGGACTCAATAACAGCAGATGAAGAGAGAAACAATAAACATGAAATACTTCAAATTACATTAAAAGGGAAATTGAATCTAACATAGAGAGTGCATAAACTAAATTGGAAAAATAAACAAATCAACAAGAGAAAATAAACTAAGATGCTAGAGAAATAGAATGTAGAATAGAAACTAAATCAAAGCAATGTAGAAATCTGAATTTAAGAATAACTAAACCTAAACTAAGAGAAACCCTAAAACCTAGAGAGATGAGAGAGCCTCTCTCTCTCTAGAAACCTACATCTAAAACCTAATATTATGAAAAGTGAATGAATGAGAAGTGTATGATTGATTCTGCTCCACTTCCAGCCTCTAATTTGTATTTTCGGACTTGAAACTAGGCCAAAAATAGCCCAAAATTTGCCCCCAGCGATTTCTGATACGTACAGCATGTGGCTCTGTCACGCGTACGCGTCGCCCACGCGTACATGTCGCTTGTCTACCGCACTATCCACGCGTACGCGTCATCCACGCGTACGCGTCGCCTAACAGCAAGGCAACTATGACAAATTGCATATCATTTCGAAGCCCCGGATGTTAGCTTTCCAACGCAACTGAAACCGCCTCATTCGGACCTCTATAGCTCAAGTTATGATCGATCTAATACGAAGAGGTTAGGCTTGACAACTTTACAATTCCTTCAATTTCTTGTATTCCTTCCACTTTTGCATTCTTCCTTTCCATCCTCTAAGTCATTCCTACCCTATAAACCCTGAAAACACTTAACAAACATATTACGGTATCGAATGGTAATAAGAGAGGATTAAAAATAGCAAATTTAAGGCCAAAGAAGTATGTTTTCAATCATAGCACAAAATTAGGAAGGAAAATGTAAAACGTGCAATTTCTATGAATAAGTGTGAGAATAATGGATAAAATTCACTAAATTAAGCACAAGATAAACCCTAAAAATGGGGTTTATCAAGGGATCAACTTCATCTTCTTCTTCTTCCGAGCTCCAAATCTCCGAAGCTCACCTCTATCTTTCTCTTCTCCATTATCATGGATGATAGAGTGAGATTAAAAGTGTATTATCATGGCCAAATATTATTACAAACATCTGAAAGAGTGAAATTTGTGTGTGAAAATTCATTAGATATTATAATTTCTTTCACACTGTCATATGAAGAATTAAAAGGTGTGATTTGTGAGAAGATGGATTCTCAAATATCTAGGAGAGTGTCGTGTATTCTGTACATATATCCTATATCTGTCTTTGGTGGGTTCGTGCAATTTCAAACGAAATACGTAACAGATGAAGCGAGCACGTAAGAAATGTTTTCAGTGTATCTTGAAAGTCGGTCCCGAATATCGTTCATCGAACTGTATATCGAGTTCGAGCAATCTGCAGCGGACCGAGATATTGAATTGAAAGATTACAACGGTGATAGTGAGGAAGAGTTTGAAAGTAACTACGAGGTGGTTGATCCGGGTGTAGACGAAGATCAAGCTGACGATGCTATGGTGGCAGATGTGGCGGATGTGGCAAATGCACTAGCAAACCAGTAACCGTTTGTGGAGCCGACTTTCATGCGGTCGTTAGATTTGGAGGCCATGCATGCACCAGAGTTTCCTCAATATATAAATGCAGGTACGTCATAATTTTAAATAATGATTTGTTAAATTATGATTTGTGCATATGTTTTGAGTTTGATACGAATATTTAAGACAACATTAAATAGGCAAAAATATAGCATATAATTAGTAATGGTTTAGGGTTTAATTATGAATTAAACATGTATGTTGAAAAATTTAATATTTCGCATTCTTGTGTTATTATTAATTTATTAAATATCATTTGATAATGTAGTTGATAATTATGTTAACTTTTGATTTATTCTTGATTTATGGATCATAGATTTTATTAATTCAACAAGTATTTATGAATTATTTATTGAAATATAAAATTTGTGACGTGATTGCAGCAGATCTTCCTGTTATGACGGATGGTGAATTTATCGTGGGAATGGAATCCAGTTCTAGGGAGGCAGTAATTAAGGTAGTAATTACCGTATGGTGTGAACTGCTCAAGCTTATGTTGTGCTTGTGTTTGTGGCGGTTGCGGTGGCGATGCTGGTGGCGCTGGTTGTTCTTGTTGATTATCCTGATTATGAATAGGATCACACTCCTGATTCTCTTGCGGTACTATATTTGACAGATGCAAGTGGTCACCATATGTACCTCGGTACCAATGCAAGTAGATATCTAGCTGATGCTGTGAGGGCACCATGTGCTCGACAAGAGCATGACTATACTGATTTGTCCAATGCTTAACCCAAAATGAGTGGGTTCCAGACCAATCTTGATTCTTGGGACCTGTCAGAACTTCACCGTGTGCTTCACCTAGATTCCGCTCTTGATGAGGAACGTCCTGAGTCAAGCCAAACTGCCTCCTCAATTTATCAGATGCATGCCACTCAATGCATTCAAAAGATATAAGCGGAACTGTGGCACTTCAAATAGCCGAATGCTGACGGATGTCAGCAGGAATCACGTTTGGATCGATCCAACCAATTGCATAAGCCTCCCAAACAAACTGCACACGTTATGCAAGTAAAAGAGGATTAAACACCGAATAATAATACGGATAAACAAACACAACTAGTTAATTACAACAAACCTATCCTTCTTGTAGATCATCCAGTGCTCTCCTAAAGTGAGCAAGACTACGAAATCTGTAAGGCTAATTCTCACGATCCCAGTTACGCCACCTAACATCAGACAATTCGTTAATTAACATTCATCAATCAAATATAAAATACACATTTTTCAAAGCATTTAGTAATTAAATTTACCTATTTGCAATCGGAAATAGTCGAAGATTGCCAGGAATCGGCGCAATAAATGGCAGACGGATCCAAGCCCAGGTAAGCAAAAGGGTCAGCGGACCATCAATCTCCTTACAGTCGACACGAGTTGCCCTACACAACGCTCTATAGAGGTGTGCCAGGCATGCCGAGCCCCAACTAAACTGTATGATACCGGCAAAGTTACGGAGTAACGGCAGAAACTTCCAGTGCACCCCTGCCCCAAACTTATCACCAAACACAACGGTCCCAAACAATAACATTATGTGGCACTTCACGTACCTCTGAATCTAAATATCATCAACCAACACTAAACGATCTTTCAATCCTCGAATCCACGTCAACTTGATGAAACTTCCCCTACAGTCTGCCTTCCTAGGTGCAACACCAAACTAATCCAAGCATTCAGCCTCTAATGCCTCATAAATACTGAGTGTCGGTCCTGTAACTGGCAAACCATTCGTCGGAAGACCAAGAATTAACGCCACGTCTTCAAGCGTCACGACACACTCACCAACCAGAAAATGGAATGTGTGAGTCACAGAGCGCCATCTCTCGATCAGAATATTAACCAATGCTGACTGACATTGGACAACTCCAATCTGTGAAACATGATAAAAGCCGATCTCCCGTAAAGGTCCCTCCACTATTTGATTGTACGGATCCGGCGGCAAGTAGTGGTCACATTGCAACATTCGAGAACCCTAAACAAAAACATAATATTAATTACTTAACAAATTAAATTTAAGAGAATAAAATTTTCATTATCAAATAACCAGTAAAAATTCACAATCAATAAAAATAATAATAACAACAATACATTAATTAATTAATTATTATATTATATACTAATATTCAAATAACTATTCTATTCTATTCTAACAATATACATATAATAATAAATCAATCATTAATTCTTTATTAAATATTTATATTATACTCATAATAAAAAATAATTAATTCAATAATTTTTATTTATAATATTTATTTTACTATCATACGAAAGCTTAATAATAAACATTATTACTACAATAAATTCATTTATTACTAACGATTAATACTAATTAATTTATTTATTATCACACGTTATAACAATCTTAATATTAGTCCTATATTCTAATAATAATTAAATAAACCATCAGACGTGAGTAATAAGAATTATTATTATTATTATTATTATTATTATTATTATTATACAATTAGTATTGGGCTAGTCCAATTAGAGAATTATATTATAAATAGGAGTATGATGTAATAATGTGGAAAAGGCATGGTGTAATTGGAAACTCTACTTTCTCTCTTTGGCCCTAATTCTAGGGATTTCTCCTCTATTCTCTCTGATTATCTCTAATTCTCTCTAGTGCTTGATACAAATTCGTATCAAATGGTGCTTTCATTGAACACCATGCCAAATTCCTATGATGACACAATTTGGGATCAGATTCAAACTAACTTAGCTCGCTTGAATTCAAATTATGAAAAACGATCCAAGATGCTTGCAGAAATCCAGGCAACTTGCACCAAAATTTGTGCAACCTTGCAAAGTCATCAACGACTCCAACAGCCTCCAATTTTCCAGTTTCAGGCCAAATCAAACTCAGAAGTCCCACTCCTCAGCAACAATTCAACAAAGCTAGCAGCAGAAAATGCAATAATCACAGATCTCCGATTTTGGAATTCAGATCCAAAATATCAAAGTGCAGAAGTAGAGTATACAACAGCGAAAGCTTCAGAATCAGTAAGGAATCCAGAAATTATAGAAGAAGTTCACATCAAAGGAGAAGAAGGAGACTCATCAGATTTCAAGTTTACAGTTCAACCTCAACAACAAACAAAATCAACAGAGGTGGCAGATTGGGCAATAATTCAACATTCATCTTTGTCTATTTGTAATTACTATGATGCAGTACCACCATTTCAGCAACAACAACAAACTTCTTGTCTAAATTCAACTCTCATAGATGCAGAAAACGAAGAAGAAGCAACAGATTTGGCTGAAGTAGCAAAATTAGCTTTCAATTTTGAATTTCAACCAGTGGAATCAACAGCCATTTCAGTTCAAGCAGGATTCCAGAATTCAATTCTAGAACTGCAATCAAACTTACCTCTCATTCCAGAACATACAAGAGAAGAACACCTGGATCTGCATTTGGCGCATTTGGAGGAAACGGCTCCGGCCGAGGAAGAAGTTGTCGTCCAGGGCGGCGGATCAGCAGCGCAGGAGTTGAATCGCCCACCGCCAAAGCCACCTTACTTGTTTACACAGGCGGCGGTTGGCCCGGCGACAGCAACTGGCGCTGGCGAAACTGAGGTTCTACCTCGAGCCAGCGACGCCGTCACAAAGGTGGAGGGAAATGACATCGTGCATGAAGGTGGCGGCTGGATCCAAAGCGGCAAGGACTGTGGCGCGAGTGGTTCCGCAGATGTGCTTCGCTGTGGCGTTGTCGCGACACGAGGAGCACTGCGAACGACGAACAGTCGTGTGGAGGAAGCACTAAGTTCCGACGGTAATCCTCGCAGAGGCTGGCTCCGTCATGCTTCTCCGTTAGTGGCCAAGCCACCGCCTCTCACGGCGGCTGTCTTCCCGTGGGATCGAGGCGGCGAACGACACAGCGACGATTTGCAGTGGCGAGCGGCGATTTCGGTAAGTGGCAAAGAGAATGCCACAACGAACCGAGGAGACGGAAGATGGAGAAGGCAGGACGGGAGCTGGACGGCGGTTTCCCCATGCAACTCCACGACTGCCGGCGACGTGTGGGTTGGAGTGGAGGCGGCTGCATCCTTCCTCCTCTTCCCCAGCACCAGGAATGAAAGGGAGGGGAGAGTACTGCTCCCTGTTCGTGGGTTGGGCCTCCCTCATGAGTGTGCAGCCCAAACTCAGCTACGGCAGAATGGGCCAATTACTACCAAAAATTATTATTGTGATCAATTAATGGATCCAATTATTTTTAAACAATGGGATCCTGGTGGTTAATTTTTTTTTATAACAGTAGCATAGACAATTTTATTTTAGGATTGGAAATATTTTATATTACTTGTAATTAGCTTTTACAATTTTTACTAGGATTTATAATTGTTTTTCGCAACCTTGAGGACAAGGTTGTTTTGAAGGGTAGGGTAATGATACAATTAGTATTGGGCTAGTCCAATTAGAGAATTATATTATAAATAGGAGTATGATGTAATAATGTGGAAAAGGCATGGTGTAATTGGAAACTCTACTTTCTCTCTTTGGCCCTAATTCTAGGGATTTCTCCTCTATTCTCTCTGATTATCTCTAATTCTCTCTAGTTCTTGATACAAATTCGTATCATATTATTATTATTATTATTACAATAAATTCATTAATAACAATTAATATTAATTATTTTATTTATCATATCTCTATTTTAATAATATTTATTATTTATTATTGCAATTATTCTATTAATAACAATAATTAATTTATTATCATAACGTACCATAATCCTTCTAAAAAATATTATTACACTAATCCCTAATCTCTAACATTTCCATTATAATTTATTATTACTAATCCCTAAAATTATTTTAATTAAATTAAAATATTTAAAAATTATTATTACACTAATTTCTAACATTATCATTATAATAAACTACTAATCTCTAACATTATAATTATTATTTTAATTAAAATAAAAATTTTAAAATAAAAACTTACATAATTAGAATGAACAAGATAATTAGAAATGTGAAACTCCGAACAATTGACATCTTTTATTCTTCTTCTTTTTCTTGGCATTGCTAAAAATGAGTGGCCCATTTTTTTTATTCAAAACTGGGACATTATCAATGGAAGAAAATGAATGGAATGAAGCTGGTGGGATTGAAAGTGAATATCTGGTTTCTTCGAAAGTAAAAGAGAATGGGACATTGAATCAGGTTTGGAGAGTATACATCTTGGTGGGATCGGTAACATGCATGCGTAACATGTGGCTAGAGGCACAAATCAAACGGTCTGATTTGTATACCTTTCCAACCTTTAATCGAACTGTTTGATTACTGTCTTCAAATTGGACCGTCCAATTTTTTCATCGCAACCGTCACATCTCTGTAAAATACCATAAACTCCCATATTCCTGTGATACCCCATCTTCATTCCAATATAAAAAATAAAAAAGTAACCAAGGAGCAACAAACATTGCTCTCAGACTGAATATATAAAATTCAGTAAATTAAATAATTAATTAATAAATTAATTATGAAATAAAGAAATTAATAAATTAAATTTTATAATTTAAATAGATAAAAATATTTAAAATACGAATTTAAAAAAAAATTGTATCACATTTTGGTTGATATTACCAACGAAATTGAGAAAGAAAAAACGAAATACTTATACTACACAATTATTATTTGTAGGCCAGGGTATCACAATTTTGGTACTAAAATTTTTGTGTTTTCTTCCTTTATTTCTTTTCAAAAAGATATTGGGATATGATGAATAGATAAAGTTAAAAAAAAATTATCTTTTCACCTACTTAGCATTCCTTTTCCGTAATTCCTTAGGTTTCTTTTGTTTACTTAAATTAGGATTGAAATCCAATATTGTGTTTAGTAGTTAAAGATTAAAAATTTAAAATTAAAATTTTAATTTTAGAATATAAAATTTTTATTTTTTTAATATTTTTTTAAAAAAAATATTCTCATTTAATTTTTTAAATTTTAAATTTATTTTTTATTCTCCATATTTATCTTAAACTAAACATAATACAAAAATTTAATTTACAGCATCTGTCTTTTAATTTTTCTTCCAAACACAAACTAAATGTATAACTTTTCTGTTTTCATTCACAATTTTGTGTTTTTTTTTTAAGTTTTTTATTTATTCTAAAAAATTAGATGTTTAGTATAAGTATATAAACATTTCGTTCCTAATATTAAAAATATAAAAAGCACAAAAAAAATTAATAACAAAAACATAGAAATTTATAAAATTGAACGAAGAAATTTGTGAAATTAAATACAGAAATAGTCAAAATAAAAAACACAAAAATATTTGGTACACAAATAAAGAAAGTTCATAAAAAAATAACTCACTTGATATGTCTTAAACGAAACATAGAATAATGTTTTATTAAACACAAAACCCAGAAATTATGTGTTTTTCTCTTCTAAAATTTTCTTGTTGATTATAAAATTTTTTTTGTATTTATCGTAAAAAAAAAAAAGAAATAGAAAAAACATAGAATTTCTGTGCTTTTTTTTGAAATAATGGTTAGCTTATTGAAGTCTTATAATGGAATCCAAGAAGCTCTTCCTGACAGGAAATCAATCAAATTTATATATCAATCACTTATTTGTTGCTGCACACAAGTTAAATAAACAATCATCTTTCGGTATCATTCTGCAGATAAGAGAACAGCAACAGCTCAAGCAACTTCACTCAACTTATGTCGAGTAAAATTCGTTTCTAAGTGAACTTTTCTTAGTACAATGCTTCAAATTCAAGAAGTTACCAAGACAGCAACCAAGAAGCACCTTGATTTCTAGTGCTTGAACTCCTTAATGGATTTCCTGGATTGTAACAATCTGAAACATGCTCCGGGAATATACTTTCTTCGAGAGGACCACAAGCTTCAGGCGAAAGCAAATCCGAGTATCCTTCAACGTTCGAGCAGTTCCATGGAGTTTTTGAGCTCACACTAAGTGTGATATTTGATAGGCAAATGTCGACAAAATTGTCACCTTTTATACCTTGTATAAGGCCTGCGCGTTTGATATTTTCTCCTATCACATCCTTGATAGTAATCTTTTCTATTACAGGCAAAGCATCTGGGTTGTAATCATCATCAGGATGTTCTTTGTATAAGCCATTGAGCCTAATAGCAATATCTACATTATCCAATGTCATTTTTGAGATATAGACATTTCGAACATAACCACCCCTTCCGCGAGCAGTCTTTATTCCAATCCCTGTATGCGAATCAAAAATGTAAATATCCTCTGCAAAAACACCTGAAACACCTCCAGACATCTCACTTCCAATAGCGATTCCTGCGCTTGTTGTTTTCCCAACGAGCCTACGGATGACAATGTTTGTACTAGGACGACCAAACGAAATTCCATATTCATCCCAACCACTTTTGATGGCAACCAGATCGTCCCCGGTGCTTATGTAACAATCTTCAATGCATATATCATCTGAAGAATCTGACAACATTTAGAGGTAGAGAGTCTTTTCAATGAAAGTTGTTAAGGAGGTAGGAACTACTTAATTGTTCATACAGAAAAAGTTTACTTATAAATGGAAAATCTAACTACTCTACTTAAGAGAGAATTTGAGCAATCAGGCAAAACAATGGAGGAAAAACGTTTTTAAAAATACATTGATTTACGACTAAGATATTTCCATGAACACGAGATCACTTTTTCCTTTTAATTTAAATGAAGATTTCATTTAAAAGGAACTTGAGATCAATCTAGAATGCTTGTGAATTACCAATGACCTTATGTATCATTTTCTAGCTTAAGGTTAAACTCTCACCTGGATTTATCCCATCTGTATTCGGAGAACTGGAGGGAGCATGGATTGTGACATTTTGAACTGTAACATGGCTGTTCATAGAAAAAAAGACTCATTTCCAGCTAATCATAAAAGCTTGCAGAGTTTCATAACGATGGTGATGGAAATTGTTAAGTACAAAAATTAGGAGAGAAAATATAAAGTCAACCGTGTACGAAGGGATCAAACCTGCAATATACAGGGTGAATATTCCAAAATGGTGAATTCAAGAAAGTTAAATTTGAAATGAGAATCCCAGATGAATTCATCAATTCAACCAAATGGGGACGTGTATAGTCCAATGTTTTGTTCCGAAACCTGCTCCACCAGATTCTCCCTTGACCATCTATAGTTCCATTATTACCTTCATCAACATAGCAACTGCATCAATAAACCAAAATGCATGTAGAAGATGGTTCCTCTTAGGGTAAACCACCAATTTAGTTCTTGAAAGATTGACAGGTACTTGACATATGTGCTTTGTTTAACAAATTTGTTCACACCTACATATTCAATCTTTTATTAGACATAAAATTGAGTTAATTTTTGGGGAAATTTCTCAAATAGATTACATCTTTTGAGTACCATAACCGATTAAGTTTATTCGCGGGCTAAATCGCTAACGCCTCAGTTTTTTAGCATTAAATTGGTAGTCTAGTCTATCATTTTATAATATTACCAACCTGTAATGATAACATCAGTCAAATTGTTACCATAAATGAGGCTTTTATGCCTTCCACCAGGCAACTCCCTTCCTCGACCATATGAGGGTAGGGAATCCACAATGGGCCAATCATCGGAGTTCTGTAACAAGCAACAAGCAAGATACACCAATTTATTCACATGGTTTATTTTATAATTGAGATTGCAATGTCAAATCCCACATTAATAAGCTATCAGGTTTAATGGAGTTACATTAGTGCATAAAATTCCAGCACAACATATACCGCAGATTGCTTAAGCTCAAAGAAGTAAAATTATCCTTGCACATATTCTAAACAAGATGCTACCACATAGGTTAATATGCATAACAAATGTAAATAGTTAATTTGTAATAAAAGTGCCACTATTGGCAGATATGATGAGCTTCTTTTTTGTTATGTTTTATCATAATATTTGCGATGAAAGTTTACCGTTGATCCAAGAATTACTGCATCCTTGTCCAACCACAAAGTTAGGTGGCTGATAAGATCAAAACTTCCGGTTAACCATTGGCCAGCTGGGACAAAAAGCTTTGCTCCGCCTTTGTCTGCGAAAGAATTTAGGTAGAAAATGGCATTCTGAAATGCTTTTGTGTTGAGAGTGATTCCATCTCCAACGGCTCCAAATTCAGTAATACTAACACTATGAGGTCGAATTTCCTCAACATAATTTGGATTGCAGCTTTCTGAGCTGCTCCGCGTTGTCCATGAGTTGCAACTAAACAATGCAAGTACCAGAAACACATCCACCAGCTGCAAGAGAAACATTTAACAATTACTTATCATCTATGATGCATGAATAAAATTATCAGATTTACATGTAACATATCTATTCAATATCCGTATCATATTTGTGCAACATAAATTTTAATAATATTGACTTATATGAGCTATAAAGAGTGTCCAAAGATGTTGACCAAGTACTTCAAATTGATGAGTGGAAACTGTACACTAAGAACAAACAAAAGCAGAGAAGCAACGCAAATTAAATTAAATTATACTAAGGTGCACACATTGGATTATCCAACTGGTTTTTCATTCTTGATCTATGTATAACATAATAAAAATAATTTTGCATTAGATCTCACTCCACCGAGTACGGTGAAACAGAGCAAATTAACATAATAATAATTTTGCATTTAGAATCGAAAGCAATAACCAAAGAGAACTCACAGCTGAAGGTCTCTTCATATGACCCTTTATTTGGCCCAATAACCTGACCAGGGGGCGGAGCCTTAAACTTCAAAGCAACCACCAGTCCACCAGTGCCCGTCGAAGGAGGAGGAAGAAGAATTTTAATGTTTATTGAATAAATTATGAAGGAAGAAGGAATAGTGAATAGAAAGAAGGGTCATTTAGAGAGAGAGAGAGAGAGAGAGAGAGAGAGAGAGAGAGAGAGGCATCAATCAATTAACAAGCAAAAATCATTGACAAGGAACTGTTTGTGCCTCTCAAAAATTAAGCAGTAGGACCCTCCGTTCTTTCACTATGTCTCTCTCTCTATATAACTTCTTCCAAACACTTCCCATTTCTGTTTCGCTCTTTTAATGTGTGTGGAAGGAACAAAACACAGGCCGCAAGAGAAAGAGCGACGGTTGTTGAAGAGAGCGAAACTCAATGATTCTAAGGAGTGTTGAGTTGTGTTCTATTATTAAGTGAGAAGCATGAGCGGAAGATGGCGGTGTTTGATTGTGCCTTTGTCACCGATTACAGTGGTGAGGCAACACACTCACTCTGACTTCCCAATACAAACAGAAATGGATGGAGAGAGAGAGAGAGAGGAATTGCACGGAATTTGGATTTGCATGGGAAAGGGGTGCACCAATTGAGTCCACTATGTATCTCGTGCGTGTTCCTTGTGACAAAACACTCTTTGAATTCCCATCCTCATTTTACTAACAGATTTTTGCCAGTTCGAAAGTTCGTCTGTCAACACTAGTGTCTATCTGGTCACCTGACTTTTCAGTTTTGAATTGATAACTATGCTCTATCACGTTGCTAATCATTTGCTCTTTCTCATTGTAGCCCCTAATTCATTCTTAAATTTTTATTTTTAATTTTAGGGTTTCTGTCGGTGCTATTATAAAATGTTAGTTTTGAATTAACTTATTTTTATAAAAAATAAATTATTTTTATTAAATTTTGAACACATTTAAATATATTTAAAAAAATGTCATAAAAGACTATTAACATATATTATTTAGAATATTTACCTATTTTGATTCTTAAAGAATTTCGGATCAGACACTTTAGTCTCCAATTAAAATTAATTACTCGATTAATGTCACTTGGCTAATAAACTAATACATATATAAAGAGTGAGTACAGTAATAATACACACATACATATACAAAGAGTGAGTACAGCAGTAATGCGCATATATTAGTGTAGTACAGATAGTTAGTGTATATAATCAATTATAAAAAGTATTTGTTATTATTTTGAATTATTATTTTATTTTAATTTATTGGTTAAATAATTTAAAGAATATTCCTATTTTATAACATCAATTATAAAAATTATTATTATATTATATATATTTTGCCCTCACTGAAAAAATTTTCTGGATCCGTCACTGGTAAGCACACTCTCATTCATAATCAAACACTCTCCTTTACTGTTCCTCACTATTTCAAGATTCTACTTCAAGATTCAAATCCTCTTGTTAAAGTTTGATTGATCTAATTAGAAAATTTAACTAGAAGTTGCTTAACTCAATCCTTTAGTCCTCGTAGAAACGATATTCACTTACCGTGGTATTACTTGGAGTAATTTAGTGTACTTACCAATATTCAAGCGTATCAAGTTTTTGGCTCATCACCTATATTAGTGGTCCTTATTTTTAATTCTTCCTTAAAAAATATTTTATTAAAAAATATTTTTTTAAAAAACTAACAATACCTTACTTACAAAAAATAAAATAAAAAATTTGTTTAATATTTTAAAACTCTTTTTTAAAATTTTATCTAAATTTGAAATAGTTTTTATCTATTAAAAAATTTTTAAAAAATAAAAAAATATTTTTTTAAAAGCCAATTAAAACCGATTCCAAGTTTTTAGAAAAAGATCTTTTTTAATGAAAAATAATTTTTATTTTTTAGCATATTTAATAAAATTTTAATAGTAAAAAAAATATTAAAAATTTAAAAAATAATTGTTTAAAAATTACAATTTACATATTTTTTTTAAAAGATCTTTTTATATTATTGTATCTAAATATAATTATTAAATAAAAAAATTATATTAAAAATATCAATAGAACATTATTTTTTTTAAAAGAATTTAAAAAATACTTAAAAGAAAATTTCAGAAAAAATCACTCAAACAAACTCTTAAAATAGTCCCTTTTGATTTTTATTTTATTTTTTTATTTTTCAAATTGTAAGAGATGTTGGTCTTTTTTTAGGTTTTGGTAGTTCATATGATTGTTTCTCTATCTTTTATAAATTTTGGAGTAAATTACTAAAAATATTTTGAATTATTAAATTACTAATAATAGTACTTTAACTTTAAATATATATTATTAAAAAGATTTTAAAAATTAGATTTTAATATAATTTTTTTCTATAATGAATTAAAAATAAAATATTTTATTTTTAAAATTTGACAATTTTAGATAATTTTTACAATTTTTTGTTGCAAAAAGTTAAAAGTAATTTTTAAAAAAAAAAAATTCAAATTCAAATTCAAATTTTGATGTCGTTTTTGTATATATTTTTTAAATAATTATTCAAACATACCTATAAAATTTCGGATCAAATACTCAAGTAGCCAAATACATAAGTATTTGTTACTTATAGTTATAAATGCATTTTTTTAATTATTTTTATGACATTTTAAAATATTTTGAGAATAATTTTATGGTTAACAAATTTAGAAGTGTGATTTAATAATTAAAAAATATTTTTTTTAATTTAGTCTAAGTTTAGAAATTCCTTTGTCTCTATTCAAAAATTTAAAAACTAACATTAACGAAAAAAGTATCGAGTAATTACTCAAAACAAATTTAAATACCAATTTGAGATTTTATTCTAGAATTTATTTCGGTTTAAAATACTCTGAAAATTTCTAATTGTTCTCAAATATTAATTTTTTATTAGAACTTTAAGTCTCAAAAATTTATAATGAAGAATTGATATTGGATAAAAAATTCAATTGAATTCATATAATTATAAAACTTTTAGTCAAATAGTCCTTATGCTTTCAATCAATTTTGTATAGCTTGAAAAACTTATTAATAAGTCTAATTTTGGAAAGAACAAAGAATATTTTTAAAGAATTAAAAAGAGAGAATTAGGAGTAATAAAGACTACTAATAAAGGTTAATTAAAAAGAAGGAGAAAATATACTAAAATTATTAATAAGGATAATAAATTTTATTTAAGAGAAAGGATCATATTAATTTTATTAAGTGATAATGTTATTTTTGGATGTCATATTCTCTTTTGACTTACATTTTACCTTTTTAAAATCAAAGTTCTCTGATGAGTTTGGAAAACTCTAATTTAATTTTGATGATGAACAAACATTATTAAAATATTTAAATTACAAAATTATTAATTTGACTTTCACATAACATATGTTAATTAATAATTTTGTGATGCAGGTTTTTAATTGGACCGGAAAATAAAAATGTTGCTAGCCCAAATTAAAACCAACAATCAGCCTTGCTACATGTTTTCTATTATGTGGCTGAATTGTTGTATTAATGGGCCAAGCTAAATGTTATTGCAACCAGGCCCATATTTAATTTTGATGAATGTTTTCCTATGCTTGATCCGTTCCAAAACTCATCAGGAAAGCAAATGTTGCAATTGGGCCAGAAATTTAATAATTATAGCAACCAAGCCCAATTCCATTTGAAGATGAGATTTCCTCATGCTTTGTCCGAATCCATGAAGCAAAGAAAAAGCCTCAATGCTTCCAACGGATTCCATTACACCTCTTGGAAGGATTTCAAAGCTAACTTAAGCATTGGGAATATAAGCAAATGAGAGAAGATTGATTTGACTAAAGGCATCATTGCTACACGCCAACTAAGGGAAGCAAAAACAAGCTATTTTCAATTAATTAGTTTAACCACTATGAATTGCTTTTTCTTCAGATTCTTTCTTCTCTCTCATCTCTTTCTCTCTTCGATTATTACACAGGAAATATTGGTAGCCATGGAAGCAAAAATGAGCTACCGAAAGGAAGAGAAAGCAAGCCTAAAGACCATCACAATGATGGCAAGAAAACATACTAAAATAAAAATGAGCTGTGGCTGAGATTGTCACCAATTTTGGATAGATTTGGTGAGGTAATCTTGGCTTCTCCATGCTCAAAAAGGAAGAATAAGATCACGGCCAGCCAGGGAGATTCTTGAAGCATGGCTTGTCTTTGATTCTGCTCAACCACCACAGGAAGTAGCTAGAGTGGCGAAGTGATGGTTGAGGCAGAGATTAAAGCAGATGAAGTCATTATCATCATGAAGCATCAAGGGCCAGAAATCCATCTTGGAGAGCAAGCCAAGGGTGGAGAGCTCGGATTGATGAAGGGTGATGATCAAGAAAGAACTAGAGGTATTTGCATGTTGGGTTTTGCATGGTTATCTTTTCTCTCTCTGTGTGGCCGAACCGGTTTCTTGAAGGAAGAAGAAGTTGGCTTGGTTTTTGGCTTCAAGTGTGGAGGCTTTTCTCTTCTATAAAAAGGGGGAACAGCCACTGGTTGGAGCAAAGAGTTAGAAGTAAGCAGTGAGAGTGCAAGGCACAGGATTCTCAGAGCTACCTAAGCTTACAGATTTTCTTCTCCTTCAATGTATTCTGTTTAGTATTTTTTTTGTTTAATTTTGTCATGTCTTGAGTCTCATGGAAAAAGGCAAACAGTGAGGTTTGTATGAAAAAGCCATAGAGCGGAAAAAGGTAGAGAGTGCAAAATTAAAAGAAAAAGCCATAGATGTCTTAGAGTTTCTTTGTTCATCTATGTTGTGTTTCATGATTCTGTGGGAATCCCCTTGTAAGTTGGGTTAGCACTTTACAGTTTGTAATCTGGAAAGATTATAGTGAAATTCCATCATGTTTGTGATGGAGACTGGATGTAGGCTGCACTGCACTTAGCAGCTGAACCAGGATATATCTGGGTGTAATCTCTCTTCTCTCCTACTCCATTTCTATTTTCTACTACACATGAGCAAAAATAAAAAATATCTCGTGCCAAGTGACGAGACAAAACGAAAAAGTCTCATGGCTAGGGACGAGCTAAAAAAACAGAAAAGTCTCCTCTAAATCCAGCAAGTGTTAGCAAGAAAAAAGGGACTAAGATTCAACCCCCCCTTCTCTTAGCCACTGAAACCATCAATTGGTATCAGAGCTTGGTCTCAAAGAGATCAAGCTTTGCAGCTTGGAGTAAAGATCCTCATGGCAGAGAACAGTGGCATAAATGTGGTGTCCTATAATCTGACTGAAGGTCAATCAAGCAACAGACCTCCTCTTTTCAATGGGAAAAATTATACCTATTGGAAGGAGAGGATGAAGATATTTGTACAAGCAGTGGATTACAGACTTTGGAAGATTATCCTGGAAGGGCCTCAATTTCCAACTACCACAAGTGCAGAAGGAGTAGTCTCTCTCAAACCAGAAACAAGATGGACCGAAGAAGATATGAAGAAAATAGAGTTAATTGCCAAGTCAGTAAACCTGCTCAACTGTGCTATCAGCTTTGAGGAGTACCGACGAGTATTACGATGCACAACGGCAAAGGAAATCTGGGACAAGCTACAAATCACTCATGAAGGAACCACCATTGTTAAGAAAACTTGGACAGACATGTTGAACAGAGAATATGAAATGTTTGCAATGAAGGAAGGAGAGTCCATTGATGAACTGTTCGAACGGTTCAACACCATCATTGTTGGCTTAGATGCTCTGGGAATTACACATTCAGAATCTGTGCTAGTGAGAAGAGTGTTGAGATGTCTTACAAAAGAGTGGGAAACAAAAGCTTTAATTATTTCTGAGAGCAGTAGCTTAGATTCCATGACAGTTGATGATTTGAGAGGAAATCTTCTTGCTTTTGAAAACACCTATTTGAAAAAAAGATTCAAAAAAGAAAGGAATAGCTTTTTCTTCTGTGACTAACCCTCTGGATGATGAATCCAGTGATAACTCTTCTGAAAATGAGTTTGTGTTGTTTGCAAAAAAATTTAGGAAAATGGTGAAGCTCAAAGGCAAAGGCAGCAGCTCAAGGAAGATGAAGAAAGACTTAGCAAAGTAACCTGTTACAATTGCAAGGAAATGGGGCACTTCAAATCTGATTGTCCCAAGTTAAAGAAGGAGGAAAAGCCGAAAAGAGTAAAGAAGAAGGGACTAATGGCCTCATGGGAAGACTTGGAGAATGACTCAGATGATGATGATGAAGAAACCGAGACCAAGTCACAACCATATCTCATGGCAGATCACATAGATCAGGTAGTCTTTCATAACCCTAACACTGAAGATCTTCATCTTATGATAGACCACCTTTCTGAAAAAATAAGATATTTTCTGCTGGAAAATCAAGAGCTTGAACAACAAATCACCATTCTTAAAGCTGAAAATAGTTTTCTTAAAGAGAAAGTAAGAGAGGCCGAAACTGCTTGTGACCTTGTTGAGGAAAATAAGCAGTTAAGAGCCCAAATTAAGAGTTGTGAAAGTAATCATTCTGTTCTTGCATATGTAGATTATTTTAAGCAAAATGAAGAGTTTCTTAAAGAGGTTAAAAGGCTTAAGGAAGACTTAGCGAAATTCACCCAAAGTTCTGAAAATTTGAATCAAATTTTGGCTAGTCAAAAACCTCTTTATGACAAGGCTGGGTTGGGGTTTTATAAATATGAAAAATCTCATTTTAAAAACATTGCCTCATCTTCAAATGATACAAGGTATCAAGACCCCACCTACTTTAACAAAACAGCAACTCCAAGATTTTGTAGGCTATGCAAACGAAATGGACACTTTCCTATTCAATGTTTCTTTGGTGAAAGAATGATTGGTGATAAAGTTTGTAAAGTTGTTTTTGATTACAATGGCTTAGGACATAGGAGATGGTTTAACGTGAAAGGATCCAAGAAAATTTGGATACCTAAGGTCACTTAAGCTTGTTTTGTAGGTGTGCCTAGCATCCAAACGGAAAGAAAATATGTGGTATATGGACAGCGGATGTTCTAGGCATATGACCGGGAAGACAACCTTCTTCATAAAACTTGATGAATATGATGGAGGTCTTGTCACTTTTGGTGATGATGCAAAAGGAAAAATAGTGGTTGTTGGGAAAGTTGGTAAAAATTTTTCTTCTTGTATAAATGATGTTCTCCTTGTACATGGTTTGAAACATAATTTGCTTAGTGTTAGTCAATTGTGTGATTTGGGTTTTGAAGTTGTTTTTAAGAAGTTTGTTTGTTTGGTTGTTTGTGAGAAAACTGGGGATATTTTATTTGAAGCTAAAAGGTGTAACAATGTGTATGGATTAACTCTTGGGGATTTAAAGGAACAAAATATAACATGCTTTACATCTCTTGAATCTGAAAAATGGCTTTGGCATAGAAAGTTGGGTCATGCTAGCATGTACCAAATTTCTAAGCTAGTCAAAAAGAATTTGGTTAGAGGAATTCCAAACATCAAGTTTGATAAGGATCTTACTTGTGATGCTTGCCAATTGGGCAAACAAGTAAAATTCTCTTTTAAATCAAAAGATGGAATCTCAACCAAAAGGCCATTGGAGATGTTACATATTGATCTTTTTGGTCCTACTAGAACTCAAAGTTTAGGAGGTAAACACTATGGTCTTGTGGTGGTAGATGATTACTCTTGATTTGGTTGGGTACTTTTCCTTGCTCAAAAGAATGATGCTTTTCAAGCCTTTTCCACTCTTTGCAAGAAAATTCAAAATGAAAAGGATTTGAAAATTGCCCATTTGAGAAGTGATCATGGAAGGGAATTTGAAAATCAAGATTTTGAAAAATTCTGTGATGACTTAGGAATTTCTCATAATTTTTCATGTCCTAGAACCCCCAACAAAATGGGGTGGTTGAAAGAAGAAATAGAAGTCTTCAAGAGATGACTAGGGCTATGCTATGTGAGAATGAGATTCCTAAATTTTTGTGGGCTGAAGCTGTGAACACAGCATGTTATATTTTGAATAGAACAATCATTAGAAAATGGTTAAAGAAAATCCCTTATGAGCTATGGAAAGGAACCCCTCCAAATCTTAAGTACTTTCATATTTTTGGATGCAAATGTTTTAATAAAGAAAATCTTGGAAAGTTTGATCCAAAATCCTATGAAGGAATGTTTGTTGGATATTCCACCACAAGTAAGGCCTATAGAGTTTATCTTAAAGAGCATAGAACCATAGAGGAATCCATACATGTTACTTTTTGTGATTCTAACTTAATTCCCAGTATTGTGAAGGATATTGATTCAGATTGTGAAGAGGCTGGAACAAATAAAGAAAATCCTAAATCTGTGCAAAGTGAAGAATCTGTCAACCCGGTTTTGTCTCGTCAGATTGGAGGAGACATTTCCATTTTGGCTCCTGAGCAGGCACGAGCAACTGAAACAGTGAGACCACCAGAAGATCATCAAAGCTCTACACCTGTCCGAAAGCCTAGAGAATGGAAGTCTATGAGGGGATATCCTCATGACTTCATCATTGGTGATCCCTCTCATGGTGTAACAACAAGATCATCCACCAAAAGGCAAGCCGAACCTAGCAATCTTGCTCTCTTGTCACAAATAGAGCCCAACAATGTCAAACAAGCTCTTGAGGATCCATCATGGGTTAAAGCAATGCAAGAGGAGCTTGCTTAATTTGACAAGAATGAGGTTTGGACACTAGTACCTCATCCGGATGGTAAGAAAGTTACCGGTACTAAGTGGGTATTTAAAAGTAAACTTGGTGAGGATGGACAAGTTGTTCGTAACAAGGCTAGATTAGTGGCCCAAGGTTATGATCAAGAAGAGGGTATAGATTTTGATGAATCTTTTGCTCCGGTAGCTAGAATGGAAGCAATTAGATTGCTTCTTGCCTATGTCGCCCACAAAGGTTTCAAAATGTTTCAAATGGATGTTAAGTGTGCTTTCCTTAATGGCTTTATTGATAGAGAAGTGTATGTGGCACAACCCCCCGGTTTTGAACAAAAAGAGTTTCCAAATCATGTTTTCAAGTTAACTAAGGCTCTTTATGGTCTTAGACAAGCTCCAAGAGCTTGGTATGAAAGGCTTAGTGCCTTATTGTTGGAAAATCAATTTCAAAGGGGTACCACCGACACTACTTTATTTATTAAAGCATCTAATGATGACATACTTCTTGTTCAAGTTTATGTTGATGATATTGTATTTGGATCGGCCAACATTTCCTTATGTGAAGAGTTTGGAAAACTCATGACTAGTGAGTTTGAAATGAATTTAATGGAAGAGCTTACTTTCTTTCTTGGCCTCCAAATTAAACAAACTCCTAGTGGTACTTTTATTTACTAAGGAAAGTATGCAAAAGAACTTATTAAAAAGTTTGGCCTAGAAAATTCCAAAGCAATGGGTACACCAATGCATCCCAACACAAAACTTGAAAAGGATGATGATGGTCAAGATGTGGATGAAACAAGGTATAGGAGAATGATAGGTTCACTCATGTACCTTACCTCCTCTAGACCGGACATTGTCCAAAGTGTGGGTGTATGTTCAAGGTTCCAATCTCACCCAAAAGAATCCCATCTCACGGCTGTTAAGCGCATCATTAGATATATTAAGGGAACTTGTGATTATGGATTATGGTATCCTAAATCTGATGACTTTTGTGCAGTAGGTTTTTGTGATGCAGATTTTGCGGGAGATAGAGTGGATAGACGAAGCACATCCGGCATGTGTTGCTTCCTTGGAAGCTCACTCAATATGTGATCAAGCAAAAAGCAAGCCACAGTGGCTTTATCCACAGCTGAAGCAGAATATATTTCCGCATCTGCATGTTGCACTCAATTAATTTGGTTAAAAACACAATTAGAAGATTACAAATTAAAAATCAATAGTATACCCTTATTTTGTGATAATATGAGTGCTATAAACATCTCAAAAAATCTTGTTCTGCACTCAAGAACAAAGCACATTGAAATTAAATATCATTTCATTAGAGAACATGTGCAAAAGGAAACTATTGATATTCAATTTGTAAAATCTGAAGACCAAATTGCTGATATTTTTACAAAACCACTCTGTGAAGACAGATTCTGTACCTTGAGAAAGAGTTTGGGAATGTTTGATTTAAGTTTCATTGAAAATTTGTGAATTTTTAACTCTGTTTAGTTTTGTCTCGTAGGTTTGGACGAGATAAAAATGCAGGCTTGATGGAGGAGCTATGATCAAGGGGGAGGCAACGCAGATTTAAATTTTCATGGGGCCCACCCAATAATTCCTGACCCCACCATGGCAGTTTAGTTAGTTATTCTTTCTTTGAAAAATAAAATCACAAAATCCCTTGGATTGTCTTTTCAAATCTTGTTGGAAGAAGCATGTTGTCAAATCATATCTTTTCTTTCCAACTAATCCCTTGATTCAAGGAAAACTCCCTTTTTATCACTTTTTGAAACTTCCATTTGGTTAATAACCGCGCCATTATGGTCAATAACTTCCCCATCATCTCTCTCCAATCCTCATTTATTGCACCACTAACCTCCTTCCACCTTCACTCTCTTTCGGCACTCACCTCTTCATATTCAACCTCTCCATTTCTCCTACCATGAAAAAGAAAACTGCACTTAGGAGAAGTAGCCGAACCCCCATTCCAAAAAACCCACCTTTTTCATCACCTCCAACCCATACACATATCCATCTCCATTCTACATCATCTTCTACTCATTCCCCTCCTTCCAAAAGGACCGAAACCATGCGCCGTAAGGTTGTTGCCAAGAAAACGTTAGGGAGAGGCAAATCTGGAAAGGCCAAGGAACCAAGTGTTGAAGAGGAAGAAGACGAGTCACATACCTCGCTCCCTCAATCATCACCAAAAAGATCCACCCCACATGCAAGAAGCTCTCAAAAGAGGCAGAAAAGCTTTGTGTTGAATGATACAAAGGAACCTGCGAATTTGGAGTCACTCGAATTCAAGAACAAGTTTCACAAACCTCATTCCCATTTTGATCCCTCTAGGTTCTACTCATGTGCGTTCTATGAATTTCACAAAGAGGTCTTGCTGAAACGACATCTCTACCCCTCTTACTTGGTGAATCTTGAAAATCTGGCCACCAAAGGAATCAACTTTTCCTCTCTGTTTGATGCTCTGAAATGGACCCCTCTGGTTCATATTCAGAAACTGGTTTACCCGGGGCTGGTCCGGGAATTCTATGCAAACATGCGTTTGATTGATGGCTCAACCCATTCTTACGTCAAGCGTGTTTACATCACTCTCAATCCTCAAACTATAGGTGCTGCTCTTGGGTATGAAGATGAAGGACCAAAAGTTTACATGATTGATAAATGGGATGATCAAGTAGGAGTCACACAACAAGCTGTCTTGCAACACATCTGTGCAAACCTTTCTGGACTAGATGGATTAATCCCAACTCACAAAGCACTCGACCTGGAGAACTCTCTATTGCACCGTATCATCACTCATATCCTCACTCCTCAAAGTGGTTCTCACTATAGAGTAACAGTTTCTGATTCTATTATCCTATTTGCTCTCATTACTTCTACCCCAATTTCATTTGCTTATATTATGATACGTCATATGTGGGAAGCAGTAAAGAGTACTAAAAAGGCTAATCTTCCATATGGCATGTTTCTCACATGTATATTTGAGTACTTTAAGGTTGATTTGTCTAATGAATCTGTTGAGAACAAGATTTTCATGATTAAAGGAGGAGGAGTTTCGGGCAAGAAAGGCAAGCGGTCTGTTCCCTCTGAACCATCTCTCAGCGATCTGGAGAGCCATCCTGAACCCTCAGATGTCACTCAATCAATCCGGGAAGTTCTCAAAGAGTTTCGCAACATGGCCAAGCTAATGCGTAAATCTCACAAGGCTGCCCGGAAATTGGAATATGAACAGGAAAGGGCTTGGAAGAAATGTCACGAAAGAGTTGGTTTCATGATTAAAAACTTTGATGATGACATGGGGACAGGGGATTACGAAGATGATTCCAGTTCAGAGTTTAATCTTTCTGATGATTAATGACTGTTTCTTTACTTTTACTTGATATTGGCTCCATTAGGCTCAATCTGTTTTTTGTAGGAACATGACTTGATACTCACTGCTCTATGATACTTTGATACACTCCTGTTACTTTATTATGGATACTTTGTTATGTTGTTCATATTTTGTGCAGGTGCCCCTTGATGCCAAAAGGGGGAGGAAAATTAGTTTCCAAAATTGAAATTGAAACTAATGAAACAGGGGAGGATTTGATGAAACAGGGGATGAAATTTTCAAATTGAAAATTCATGATCTCCTTTGTTTAAAGAACGCATGTTATTGCATTTGTTTCACTATGGTTACTGCTGTTGGAAATGCACTTGGCATTTGGTTTATGATGATGTTTGACAATATGTTTGTATTGATCATATGAATGCCTGATTGTTGATCTTGATGAACATGCTTGTATTGAAATAGGAATAGTCTTATTCATCTTGGTAAACTTGTTGGTTTGAAAACTTATATTTGGCAGTTCCTTTAAATTGTGATATCTAACAGCTGCCATGTTTTGATGTGATCATATGTGATTCAAAAATATTTTCCTTACTTGAATAATATAGCTCTGATATCTTGACTGGAAAATATTTGAAATTTTTGAACCACTTTGTTTTGTGGTATTGTTTGAGCAGTAAATCAGTTTATGATATCAAATGAGTTTTGATTATTAATTAAAACTGCTCATAAATCAAGCATTTAGCATCATATAACATGCTAAATAACATTGTTCTTGAAGTTTGATTAAAATGTTACAGGTTAGTGCTTCCCTTGGTAACAATGGTATATATTAAGGGGGAGCCATGTGACATTTAGAAATGGGGAGAAATTCAATCTTCAAAGGGAGTACTCATACTCAATTTTTTCAAATTTCTTTCCATTTCAATTTTAATAATGTTTGTCATCAAGGGGAGATTGATGAGTTTGGAAAACTCTAATTTAATTTTGATGATGAACAAACATTATTAAAATATTTAAATTACAAAATTATTAATTTGACTTTCACATAACATATGTTAATTAATAATTTTGTGATGCAGGTTTTTAATTGGGCCGGAAAATAAAAATGTTGCTAGCCCAAATTAAAACCAACAATCAGCCTTGCTACATGTTTCCTATTATGTGGCTGAATTGTTGTATTAATGGGCCAAGCTAAATGTTATTGCAACCAAGCCCATATTTAATTTTGATGAATGTTTTCCTATGCTTGATCCGTTCCAAAACTCATCAGGAAAGCAAATGTTGCAATTGGGCCAGAAATTTAATAATTATAGCAACCAAGCCCAATTCTATTTGAAGATGAGATTTCCTCATGCTTTGTCCGAATCCATGAAGCAAAGAAAAAGCCTCAATGCTTCCAACGAATTCCATTACACCTCTTGGAAGGATTTCAAAGCTAACTTAAGCATTGGGAATATAAGCAAGTGAGAGAATATTGATTTGACTAAAGGCATCATTGCTACACGCCAACTAAGGGAAGCAAAAGCAAGCTATTTTCAATTAATTAGTTTAACCACTATGAATTGCTTTTTCTTCAGATTCTTTCTTCTCTCTCATCTCTTTCTCTCTTCGGTTATTACACAGGAAACATTGGTAGCCATGGAAGCAAAAATGAGCTACCGAAAGGAAGAGAAAGCAAGCCTAAAGACCATCACAATGATGGCAAGAAAACATACTAAAATAAAAATGAGCTGTGGCTGAGATTGTCACCAATTTTGGATAGATTTGGTGAGGTAATCTTGGCTTCTCCATGCTCAAAAAGGAAGAAGAAGATCACGGCCAGTCAGGGAGATTCTTGAAGCATGGCTTGTCTTTGATTCTACTCAACCACCACAGGAAGTAGCTAGAGTGGCGAAGTGATGGTTGAGGTAGAGATTAAAGCAGATGAAGTCATTATCATCATGAAGCATCAAGGGCCAGAAATCCATCTTGGAGAGCAAGCCAAGGATGGAGAGCTCGGATTGATGAAGGGTGATGATCAAGAAAGAACTAGAGGTATTTGCATGTTGGGTTTTGCATGGTTATCTCTTCTCTCTCTGTGTGGCCGAACCGGTTTCTTGAAGGAAGAAAAAATTGGCTTGGATTTTTGGCTTCAAGTGTGAAGGCTTCTCTCTTCTATAAAAAGGGGGAACAGCCACTGGTTGGAGCAAGGAGTTAGAAGTAAGCAGTGAGAGTGCAAGGCACAGGATTCTCAGAGCTACCTAAGCTTACAGATTTTCTTCTCCTTCAATGTATTCTGTTTAGTATTTTTCTGTTTAATTTTGCCATGTCTTGAGTCTCATGGAAAAAGGCAAACAGTGAGGTTTATATGAAAAAGCCATAGAGCGGAAAAAGGCAGAGAGTGCAGAATTAAAAGAAAAAGCCATAGATGTCTTAGAGTTCCTTTGCTCATCTATGTTGTGTTTCATGATTCTGTGGGAATCCCCTTGTAAGTTGGGTTAGCACTTTACAGTTTGTAATCTGGAAAGATTATAGTGAAATTCCATCATGTTTGTGATGGAGACTGGATGTAGGCTGCACTGCACTTAGCAGCTGAACCAGGATATATCTGGGTGTAATCTCTCTTCTCTCCTACTCCATTTCTGTTTTCTACTACACAGGAGCAAAAACCAAAAATGTCTCGTGCCAAGTGACGAGACAAAACGAAAAAGTCTCGTGGCTAGGGACGAGCTAAAAAAACAGAAAAGTCTCCTCTAAATCCAGCAAGTGTTAGCAAGAAAAAGGGGGCTAAGATTCAATCTCCCATTCTCTTAGCCACTGAAACCATCATTCTCAAATTTACAGTAGCACTATCTATCATAGTTGGTGGCGACTTCGAATTGAAAAAGTCAAATCGTGGCTTAGGAACTGTCGAAGGAAGTGTGCTGAATGTGACGATTTAAACGAAATTAAAGTGATGATTACCAAGAAAAATTCTGTCCGTGACAAAAAAAATATGTTGATAAATTATCGTAAAAAAATTGTCGAAAATTCTGACAATTTTTAGTAAAATTGGGGACCATTACCGAAAAAAAATTATGTCGATAATGAAAAAAATCTGTCAGTAAATTATCGATAGAATAAATCTGTCAGTAAATAATTTCTGATAAAATTTCTATAGAAGGACAAAATACATTGATAAAAGAGACCAAATTTATCTATAAATTTATATATAATAAACAATTTTCTGATTGTGAACGTCAAAGGTTAAGGTTGAGTAACGTTTGACGCCGAAGTTGAAAATGAGTGCAGAATCGTAATTCCCGCTCAATTGAAGGTTGTTGGAGATAAACAAACGCTACTAAAAAACGGAGATGTCATAATTATCTTCAATTGCAAGTTTGAGGCGGTGGAGTGTAGTGGAGTTAGGGTTTATGTCCAATAGTAAGGTTCTCTGATTATCGGATGGCACCAGGGGTAAAGTTAGAATTTATGTTTGGATTTTGGAAGGACTCGACATAAAAAACATAACTAGATAAGAGGACAAAAAATAAAATTAAGGGGTGTAAAACATAAAAATAATAAACTTTACGCAAAATTGAACGAGAAAAGATGATCATGGGACTATGTATATAAGCTTTCCCCAATTGATGAGATTGTAGAATCTCCTTGTTACAACTCTTTGATACCCAAGGAACTAATTAAGATAGGTTTTAGGGAAGAAAAAAGTTTGGGAACTAAAATAATTTATAGTTAGTAAAAAAAAAATTTAATTTGATTTTACTTATATAACTTATTTATATTTTAATTTTTTATGTCACTCTCTTATCACTTAACTTATCACTAGGGCTGGAAGTGAGTCAAGCCAGCTCATGAGCCAGCTCGAGCTCGGCTCGTTAATAGCTCGATAAGCTAAGCTCGTGAGCTGGTGAGCCAAGCTTGAGCCTGGAATTGAGCTCATAAATTAAATGAGCCGAGCTTGAGCTTGGATAAGCTCAGCTCATTAGCTCGTGAGCTGGCTCGATTATATATATATATATATATATATATATATATATATATATATATATATACACATATCCTATATGCATCTAGTCTATACTTTTAATATTATATATATACATATGAAATAGTAATATATAATTATATATATTAATGATATTAATTATTTAAAATTTTATATTTATCTATTACATATAATTTTGATGTAGGACATAAATAAAAAATTTATATTTATTGATAGATAAACAATATATAAAATTGTTCTTTTCAAATATTTTTTAAAATATATAAGTTATAATTTATTGATATAAAATTATAGATTATGTATTTATGTTTCTATTATTTGAGCCAGCTCGTGAGCTTGAGCCAGCTCGTGAGCTTTTGGTGAGCCGAGCTTGAGCTTAAGAAATAGGCTCGATTGTTAATGAGTCGAGCCGTGAGCCAAGCTCAATTTTGGTGAGCCGAGCTTGAGCTTGGTCTAGCTCGGCTCAGCTCGGCTCACTTCCAGCCCTACTTATCACATTATATTCCTAACTATTAGGATATAACATATCATATATTAATGAGATATTTTATAATTTAATATATATATATATATATATATATATATATATATATATATATATATATATATATATATATATATATATATATAGGGACGGACATAAGGGGGACGAGTGGTGGCCTCAGCCCCCCAACTTTTTTTAAAAGTAATAAGTTATTATGTATAATTTAATTTTTTTTAAAAAAATATTTAGTATTTAGTCTAATATAAATAAAAGTTCAGTCTAATTTAAATATTAATAATTTTTAGTATCTAAAAAATAAGTAACAATATTAAAAAAATATGAAATAGATATTATTACTAATATTTTTTAATTAAATAAAAATTTTTAAATCTCATAAAGTGAATTCTTTTTCTTTTTGTGGCCTTTTTTTTATTCGTTTGGTATTAATTCTCTCTGTTTCAACTGCTACAATTAAGAGATCTTTTTCAACTATGAATATTGTGAAAAATAACTTAGAAACAAAATAAAAGATGAATTTCTTGCTAATTGTCTTTTAATTATATTGAAAAGAAAATTATTGAAAATTTTGACACAAATTCTATTATCAGTGAATTTTATGATACGAAGAATCGATCACTTCGTTAGTAAAAAATATACACATATTTTTTTTACTTTAAAATATATTCTCTATCCGTATATTTTTATAATACATCTTATATTATATAATTTTTTTACATAAATTTTAATATTATATGTGTTATTAGCCCCCATAATATCATTTCTGAATCTGTCCCTATATATATATATATATATATATATATATTATTGCATTAAAAATTAATCATAATAACATACTTTAAATAAAGTTAATTGATTTTTCTTTGTAACCACTAATTTATTTTTTCTTTATTGTTTCACTGCACCTACTTAATATTGTAGAGATTGGACCGTTAGAATAATCTAAATTTTAATTGTCATTAATTTTAATTAATTTTTTTATAATCACTAATTTATTATCTCACTTACATAATATTTGTTTTATGTTTTCAAAGTGGAATAATAATTTATTCTGATTTTTTAACACAAATATTTTCAAATTTTATCATAATTGGATTTAAAAAATATGAAATACTTAAATTAATTTATTCAATTGACAAATTTACTCATAATATCCATACGTTTATACACATAACATCCATAATTTTATATTAATAACATCCATAATTTTATACTCATAATATTCATAATTTTATACATATGATGTTCATAATTAATAAATTTTTACAATTAATATTACCAAATTTTAAACTATGTGTCTTATTGTATTTTTCAAATTATTATCTAATATGTACACTAGTTGTCATAATTTTAATTATTTTAATATTTTTTATTTAATATTCATATGTATATTTTTTTATTTATTTTAATATAATGAGTTGATAATTATTTTTAATAATTTATTTTTTAATTTTTTGTTTATATTTTATTTTCTACTTTACTTTCTAATAGTTTATATGTAAAATATGAGTTGTATAGTAGTAGTTGTTAAAAATTTTTAATTTTACATCCATAATTTTATATGTATAACATCTATAATTTTAAGGGATAAGTATTGTTTTGGTTCCTAACGTTTAGGGTCGGAATCAAATTTGTCCCCAATGTTATTTTGGATTTAAAATCATCCCCAACGTTTTATTCGGTATTAAAATCGTTTTTTTGGACGATTTTACCCTTGGGTATATCACAAGAGAGAGAGAGAGAAGCAAGCTCTTCTTCGTTCTTCACTTCTTCTCACTCACATCCAGAGAAGAGAGAAGCAGAAACTCAGAGCAGAGACTCAGAGAGAGAGAAGGAGAGAAGAAAGTCTCGCCGTCGCCGTCGTGGTCGCGGACGCCGACGCCGACGCCCTCCCCCTCGACCTCGCCTCACCTTGCCTCACCGCACCTAGCCCTCGCCCTCGCCTCTTGTTCCTCGTCGTCGTCGGAGAGGTGGTGGTGGTAGTCGTCGTGTTCCTCGCATTTCTAACATCACTGCCGCGCCTCCCTTCCCCTTCCCTCCCTACTCTCCGCTATCCAGATTCACTGCCACCACCACCATGCAGCTCTACCGTCACTACCATTATAGGTAAGTTAAGATTCAAGTTCCTAATTTCTGTTCTATTTCATCATAATCCCTAATTTTCAAATTCATCACAAACTCTGCAGTAGTTTTTGTCGAGGCTGGAGGAGGTCATCGCCGAGTTGCTCCCCTCCCTACGTCGCTGCTGCTACTGCAACCACCTTCTCTAATCTTTGTTCTTGTTTTTGTTATGTTCTTGTTTCTAGATTGCTGTTGCTTTTTTCATTTTCTGTTTTTATTATTTTTAAAATCTGAATATGTTATTGTTGTTGTGGTTGTTATTGTTGTTGTTGTTGTTGTTGTTGTTAGATTTGAAGCTTATTTTTGTTCTGTTGTTGTTTCTGGATTGCTTCTGGATGCTGTTATTTTTTTCATTTTTTTGTTTTTGTTTTTAAATCTGAATCTGTTGTTGTTGGATTTGAGAATTTGATGTTGTTTATCAGAATTTCTAATTTCCTAATTTTTGTTCTTGTTTTTGTTCATCACAATCTTGAGTTTTGTTAATTGTATTTAAAGATTTGTAATTTTAAATTTTGTTAATAGAAGAAGAAGGATTTGTAGTTTGAATTTTGCTAATAGAAGAAGGAGAAGAATAAGAGGAGGAGGAGGAGTGAACGAGTGGAAAAGGGGCATTTTTGTCATTTAAAAAAATTATTAAAAAAGACGACTTTAATACCGTTTTAAAATGTTGGAGACGATTTTAAATCTAAAATAATATTAGGGACGAATTTGACTCCGACCCTAAACGTTAGGGAGAAAAACAATACTTATCCCTAATTTTAAACACATAATATCTATAATTAATGAATTAGTGTTAATTTATTATTTATTATTTTATCTTGTAGGTTAAAAACTAATACTTTGGATGTTTTTAATAAATAGAGACTAATCAAATATAATATGTTTTTATTTTTTTATAAAATGTATTGAGGTGATTTGAAATTTTTTTAGGATTAAAAATATCAAAATTAAAAAAATTTATTCAAAAAAAATTATAGAATTATGAATGTAATAATAATGAAAAAATATTTTTTGAGATTTAATTTACATTAAATTTAGAGTTGATTTTTAATGTAATTAAATAAGAGAAAATAATTATAAAAAAATTAATTATATCAATTAAATTTAAAAAATAATTCACACTCTCTTATAAATACAAATATTATTAATCATATATTTTTATTTATTGTTTATAATGTTTTGACTACTTAATATTATTCTTTAGAAAATCGGATAATTGGCACTTGGCGCTGGACATAAAATGAAAGGAAAACACAATTAAAATAAAAAGAGATGATGATTCCATTAAAAGATATTATTATCATCTAATAGTTTTTTTTGGGTTCTTATTCTTAAATAAATTTTGTTAGGTCCTTTATAATAATTTTGTATTCACACCTTTCTATGCTACTCTGTGATAGAAAGAGGATGCTGCTCAGCTGCATCAGTTTATCCTGCATGCTGTTTTCGATATTATTCAGGACTACTAGCGTTAGGTGAGTTACAAGTTGATACAGAATCTAATTTTAAATAGGCAAATTTGATCTTATGATTATTCTTTTTTGTGTGTACTGCTTTTATTTGTAATATTCTTTTACTCAGCAGCTTATTTCTTAACATTATTGATGTAGGTTCTTCAAATCGGTAGATAGATTTAATGATCTGGTGGTCTCAGTGTATGTCACAGCTGGTCATATCCTTTATTGAGAGTTATTTTAAAAATTATATTACTCCTTTGATTAAAAAAAATTTGTTGTTCCTTCTTTTATGTCCATATGATGAAGTACTGAGGAACTTAACTTTTAGAACTAACTTGTTTCTTAGTGTGTATGGCTATACATTCTCTCTATCCTGAACTCCTTTGTCTGATCTGGCAGGGGAACAAAATGAAAGAGACAAGGCACAATGGTGAAGAACTTTATAAACTTAATTGCACAAACTCTTTAAGAGATTTATATTAAAATATCATAATTAGGGACAAAATTAGGAAAATATTAAAGAGACTCAGAAAAAAATTAATGTAATTTATTAGAATATTATTCTATAATTAGCGTACTTATTAACGTATTCTTAGTCTATATATTGGTAAGAATCTTGTAATCAAGTGAAGAAATGAATATGATACTTTTTTAAATTATTTTTCTTTTTTTTTTCTAAACCCTTTGTACCAGCGTATCCGAGCAGAGTTAGGTTTTGGGAACTCAGAAATATCATCACTGTCCCAACAATATTACCAAAATCCAACATATCCGTATCTGAAGAAACCGGCAGCACTACCAATCCAAAATCAACTATTTCTGACGAATTGATATTACAAATTACAAATATGCTACGCAATAGTCTTGGAATGTAATCACTACAAACCAATTCTGACAATTTGTCAATTGGTTTCAAATTAAATAGAAATAATTATCCATTATGGACAACTCTGATGAAAAAAACAATTAATGAAAGAAGAAAGAAGGCTCACCTAACAGGGGTACCTTTGGCACTGGCAGAGACAGAACCAGCATGGTAGCATATGATCAATGGGAACAAGCAGATCAAACAGTTTTAACCTGGATTATCCAAAACATCGAAGCAAACCTAATGAACAACGTGTTTCAATTTTCAACTTCAAAGGCACTATGGGACGGTCTGACAATCACTTATGGAAGCGGTGCCAATCTAATGCAGATCTACTACCTACATCGACGAGCCAACACTCAGAAATAAGAACAGTATATCCTAGAGGAATTTTAGAACAAATTGCAAGCCATATGGATGGTCATTGACAGAAAACAACCAAATTCCACGAAATGTCTTGAAGATATTCTAATTTCAACCGATTTAAACAAGAACAAAGGTTGTATTAGTTCTTTATTGGAATTGATGAAAAATTCAAAACAATCAGAAGGAATTTATTGAAGCAAGAGACATCTCCTTTAGTCGAATCCGCCTATGCCACTATCCGTAGGGAGGCGGCCGGACTTCAGATCTTGAATCCTACCATCAACGGTATAGGCGATGCATCACAAGGAGAAATTGGGATCGGACTAGCTGCAAAAAATAGAGTAAACCGGGATGTAGTCGCTTCAAGCGTTCGTCACCACGGGACAAGGAGGATAAAAGTCATCTCTCCTGCACACACTGTAGAATGAAAAAACACACCAAAGAAAATTGCCTTAGGATTGTGGGTTATCCAGATTGGTGGAAAAACAATCCCAAGTTATCAAAAAATCAAAGCAAGGGAACCGCTGTGAGCATCCCAGAGGTCATCAACAGCAACGGCAACGAGGCCAGAAGAGAGGAAGCAAGTCACAATGGCAAGGCAGCAGCGGTAGTAAGGGTTGAAACTGTGCCAGAAGGTAAGGAGGAAGAAAGGGAGACAAAAAATCATAATCTAATTAAAAAAATAAATGAATAGATTTTTTATTGTGAGGCTACCGATACTATGACTCATGACCTCCATGATTTCAATAGCTTGACTATACTCTCAAAAGTTCATGTTGAAAGAGCTAGTGGAGAATTAATTGATGTTAAAGGAGGAGGCTCCATTACTTTTTCAAAAAAATTAAAATTAAAAAATTACCTCTATGTCCTTACACTATCATAAAAAATTATTGTCTGTTAGTCAAGTAATAAAGGAACTAAATTGTGTGGTACTCATATACTCTACCTTTTGTCTTTTACAGGACATTTTTACGAAGGAGATCATTGTGCGTAGTACTGAGTGAGAAGGCCTTTACTACGTTAATGAAGTAGCACACCAGGATCATGCCATGCTTGCTCACGAAACGGTTACTAGACAACTTTGGTTATGGCACAGGCGTCTCGGACATCCTTCATTTAGGTACCTCAAATTTTTATTTCCTAGCCTTTTTACAAGTAGCACTAAACCCCTCAAATGCGAAACTTGTAAAATCACATAGTTTCTTTTCCTCCCACCAACACTAGAGTCAATTCCATTTTTTTCTCTAATACACTCTGGTGTGTTGGGTCCAGCCCCTATTTTTCATAATAATTTTTAATATTTTGTGTTATTTGTGGACAATTTCTCTCGCATGACTTGGGTATATTTTTTAAAATACAAATATGAAGTACATGATAAATTCTTTGTTTTCTACCAAATGATTCAAACTCAATTCAACAAAAAAATCCAAGTACTTCGCTCAGATAATGGTGGAGAATTTATAAACCAATCAATGCACGACTTTTTTATACAAAATGATCTTATCCATCAAACTTCCTGCCCAAATACACCCCAACAAAATGGTGTGGTTGAGTGGCGAAATCGTAAGTTACTTGAGATGACTCGAGCCATATTTTTTGATGCACAAGTTCTAAAAATTTTTTGGCCTGAAGCTATAGCAACCTTTGCCTACTTACTGAATCGCCTACCTACCCAAGTTCTCCACCACAAAACACCCTTACAAGTCTTGGCTACTCAGATTGTAAACCTGCCTATTCTAACCTTACCACCTCGAGTATTTGGATGTTCCGTCTTTGTCCATACCCTCAAAGTCAATAGCACCAAACTTGATCCTTGTGCAGAAAAATGTGTTTTTGTTGGGTATGATAAACACCAAAAAAGGTATAGGTGCTACAATCCAATCACTCATCGTGTTCATGTGACCATGGATTGTGATTTTTTAGAATCCGAATTTTACGTCAATCGCTAACATGGCATTTAGGGGAGAACAATAATGAACCACCAAGTTAGTTAAATAACCTTTGTTGCCCAGAAACTGTTCATACAAAGTAAGTAGATGGAGCCATCAAACATACTTCACTCAACGTAGGAAACAACTCAGTACATACAACCAGTGAAAGTCCTTTTGAGAATGTTAGACAAGAGGTAAGTAATTGCCAATCTGGTAATTTACTCTTTGTTTTTAATAAGGCCACTAACAATAATAGTATAGCACTGGAACATGAAGAACCAGAGCCCAATACCTTTATTCTTTCTCCAAGAAGAAACAGAGAAATGCCTCCTGATTGGTACTCACCAGAACATGTTCTCCGTAACTCAAGATACCCGATAAGGGTGGTTAGAGAAGGAATAGCAAATGTTGCACAGGCTTTTTCCACCACACTCTTGACAGAAGACATTTTAAGAACTATCCGAGAAGCCAATGAGAAAACTGAATGGCAAAAAGCCATGAATACCAAAATGCAAGCTCTAGAGAAGAATGGAACTTGGGAGAAGTGTATCCTACCGATTAGAAGAAAACTAGTCGGGTGCAAATGAGTTTTTACCATTAAACACAAAGCAGATGGCACCATTGAACGGTACAAAGCGAGGTTGGTGGCCAAAGGTTATACACAGGCCTATGGTATCGACTACACTGAAATATTTTCACCGGTTGCAAAGATTAACACCATTAGGGTGTTGTTTTCAATAACAGCAAATAAAGATTGGCCACTCCATTAATTTAACGTCAAGAATGCTTTCTTGCATTGAGAGTTGAAAGAAGTGTACATGGATGCTCCTCCAGGTTTCTCAACAAGATTTAGAAAACATGAAATTTGTTGGTTAAAGAAGGCTCTTTATGGGGTTAAATAATCTCTACGTGCCTGATTTGGAAGATTCACAGTGATCATGAAAAGGTATGGGTACAAACAAAGCAACTCTGATCATACCTTTTTTTTTTTGAAAAAACGAGGAGATTTAATCACTTGCCTAATAATCTATGTGGATGATATGATCATAACGGGAAGTGATGCTGAAGAAATGGCAAAATTGAGAAAGAACCTATTTACAGACTTTGAAATGAAGGATTTGTGAAGACTAAAATATTTCTTAGGAATAGAGGTTTTACAATCCAGCAAAGGAATCTTTATCTCCCAAAGAAAGTACATTTTGGACCTTCTGGCAGAAACAGGAATGGTGGATTACAAACCAATAGATATGCCAATGCAAGTTAATCATAAGTTAAAGATAGTAGAAGGTGTCACCTACCAGATAAGGAAAGGTATCAGCAACTAGTTCGGAAACTAATTTACTTATCACATACTCGGCCTGACATAGCTTATGATGTGAGAATTGTAAGTCAGTTTATGCATAAGTTACAAGAAGATCATATGGAAGTCGCTATGAGGATAGTTTGATATTTGAAGGGAGCTCCAGGAAGTGGAATCATATTCAAAAGGAATGTCCATTTGAAGGTTGAGGCATACACTAACGCAGATTGGATGGGCAACCCAAACGATAGAAGATCAACAACTGGTTACTTTAGGGTTGTTGGAGGGAACCTGATAACTTGAAAAAGCAAGAAGTATAAAGTTGTAGCACTTTCAAGTGCAGAGGTAGAATTTTGAGGGATCGTTAAAGGCATAACTGAAGTATTGTGGATAAGAAAATTGATGGCTGAGATTGGGTTTCCACCACAATTGTCAAGCCAGTTGAAATATGACAACAAAGCCGCAATAAGCATTTCTACAACATGATAGAACAAAACATGTTGAGGTGGATCGACACTTTATCAAAGAAAAAATTGAGAATAGTACTATTGAGCTTCCATTTGTGAGATCAGAAGATCAGTTGGCTGATATTCTTACTAAAGCAGTTTCAAGACAAGCCCTTGCTAAAGTTCTAACCAAGCTGAGTATTGGTGATCCCACTACTCACCTTGAGGGGAGTATTAGAATATCATAATTAGAGAACAAAATCAGAAAAATATCAAAGAGAATCAGAAAAATATCAATGTAATTTATTAGAATATTATTCTATAATTAGCGTACTCATTAGCGTACTCTTAGTCTATATATTGATAAGAATCTTGTAATCAAGTGAAGAAATGAATATGATACTTTTTTAAATTATTCTTCTTTTTTTTTTCTAAACCCTTTGTACCAATGTAGCAATTTATGTGTTCTCTAATATTTTTCTTGACATATCATACATACCAATTTTACGTTGCTGCATGACTCTTGTAATGATGATGGCATTAGAGCATGTCTAATGATAATAAAATAAAGGCCTCATTTACTATTCGTCTGATAAAAAGTGGAGACCGATCGTTGGAAGAAAATAAAAGTGAGTTCCATCATAATTTTCGAAACAAAGAAAACTTGCTCAAAGAGACTTGACTTCTTTTAATTATAACCATGACAAACAAACATGTGTTAATTAAATTAAAAAATAAATAATATTTTGTTAATAAAATTAATAATATTTTATATACATATAGAAGATGACCGTTACATAATATGTTAACTATATATATATATATATATATATATTTTTTTTTTTTACGTATATAATTAATTGTTATAATTATTTATAAATTAAATATGATTTACTTATTTAATATAATTATTTAAAGAATTATATTAAATAATTAAATTATATTTAATTTATTAGTAATTATAATAATTAATTATAATTTTATTTAAAAATAATTTATATTAATTATTTAAATCATAATTAATATAAATAATTAAATTAATATTGAATATTATTTATATTATTATATTAAATTATAATTAATTAAATTTTTTTACATAAAAAAATAATTTTAATTTTTTACATATTATAAAAAAATTTTGGTGAGTGGCTTATTTTTATGTATGAAATTTGAAATACTAACCACACTACAAAATTAGCCGTTGTAAAACTAGCCGTTACTATATTACCGTTATTATTAATAAATTAATATTTTGTTATTCTATATATACTACTTACATACACTTTTATTCTCACACTTTCTTCTACTCTTTCTCATCTTCTTTCAAATCTTACAAAATCAAAGTTCTACTGCTACTATTTTTTATTCGAAAAAATGGATCCAAACTAACTCAACTCTTTTTTCAATTACTTACAAAATTTTTCTCAAACTCCAAATACCCAACAATCTCAAACCTTAAACTCTCAAGTTCCAAATCAAAAATTCACACTACCAAATACATTTCAAAATTCAAATCCACAAAATCTTCCTAATTTCAATTTTCAAACTCCTTATAATCAATTTCCTATGTTCCAACTATAAAATTAAAATTCACAAACACCACATTTTCTATTTTCATTCATATTTAATCCTTCTATCGGCAATGTTGCTCCAACATCTTTGCCATTTTCAACTCAATTCAGTACATCGAGACATAGCTTAATTGGTGTTGGTGGCTCTTTTAACCCATCCCCTCAGACTCCGATACAATGTAGTCTAAATTCACAATATTCAAATTTTGTCAACCCTCGTGGATTAGATGCTATTGACCTCAATGACGATGACTTTGAAAATCGTAGACAAGATAGTATTCAACACTGACAATGAAAAGAGGATGAGATGTTGATCAGTGCATGGTTAAATATCTCAACCGACCCTATAGTTGGTACCGACTAAAAGGGCGAAACATTTTGGAGTCGAATTCACAGTTATTGTGTGGAATTCAACTCTGACATAAAAAGGGGGGTAGTTGCATGTAAGAAACGATGATATAAGATCAACAAAACAGTTGCACAATTTGCTGGTTGCTATGATCAAGCTAGTCAAAACATAAGGAGTGGTTCGAATGCTGATGATATAAAAGAGTTGACCTATAAATTTTATTCCACACATTATGGTCAGAAATTCACTTTCAAAAGGCATTGGAATATGCTTCGTTTGGAGCAAAAATGGAGAAGCCAACTACCTACACAGAGTGGAGGCTCAAAGAGAACCAAAGTTAGTGCAACTAGAGTATACTCATCATCATCAAATCCAGAAACAGCGTTGTGTGATGAAACCGGTGTGAACTCTCCCGTTCGTCCACAAGGATCAAAGAAGAGCAAAAAAAAGGGTAAGGAAAAAGCACAAATATTTGAAGATCTTAGCGAGAAAAAATCATCGGTTGCTAAGAAACTATCTCTCATGGAAGATATTAAAAGTGTTAGAGAAAAGGAACTAATGGATAGGAAAAAAGAAAGAGAAGAGGAGAAAGAACATAGAAAAAGATTATGGCAATCAAAGAAAAGGAGTTACAGATTCAAGCTGCAATGAAAGAACAATAATTATAAACTCAGAGGTATATTAAAGAAATAGAGATAAATACAAAGAAATGGGCAATGGAAATGATGGCTAAGGAAAGGGAAAGAGAAATAGATATGCAAATATTTAATGCTGACATGTCTACAATGAGTGAAAAATGACAAGCTCTTCATGAGATTGCATGTGAGAAAATAATCATTAAGTGGATTACTTAATAGTTCCTTGTATTCGTAGAGTTAAGTAGTATGTTTTTATTTTTATTGCGTATTACTGGTATGTGATGTAGTCTGTTTTATTCATTTCTGATGTAACATTTTAAATTAGTCAATATTATTGTGCCGTTATTGTCTATGAAAGTAACCATTGCAAAACTAGACGTTTTAAACTTAGACAATAAAAAACTAGCCGTTTTAAACTAAGACAAGAAAAAATTAGCCATTACAAAACTAGTCGTTGAGAAGTAGCTCTCTGTTGTGGACACACTTATAAATATCAACTATCAATAATTCAGCAACTCCATTCCAAAGCTAGTTTCTCACCTCAAAGGAATACTAAAACATACCTCAAGCTATGGCTAGAAATTTTGATGATATGTTTAATGAGGCTTTGTATGGTAAAAGAAGACGGCGAGATAACACACTCTTAGATAATTGGATCGATGAGTATTTACTTTATGATTCAGAAGAAGAAGATACCAATAGAAGCTCTATCCCAATTCCTCGTAGATGGATCAACAAAGATCGAGAAGCAGGACATGATCGCCTTTTTCAAGATTACTTTGCAGGTGAGCCGGTGTATAATGCTGACATTTTTCGATGAAAATTTCGAATGAGAAGACATGTGTTCCTTTGGATAGTAGATGCTCTCTCAAATGCCTATCCGTATTTCCAACAGAGGGTCGATGCAACTGGGAGAAGGGGCTTGTCACTACTCCAAAAATGCACTGCTGCGATACAGATGTTAGCATATGGCGTAGCTGCTGATGCCGTAGATGATTATGTGCGTATAGGCGAGAACACTACAATTGAATGCTTGGAAAAAATTGTTGAAGGTGTCATTTCGGTGTTCGAGGATGAATACTTGTGAAAACCAAATTCAAATGATGTACGACGCCTGCTACAAATGGCGGAAGGTCGTGGCTTTCCTGGCATGTTGGGTAGCATTGACTGCATGCATTGGCAATGAAAGAATTGTCCAAAGGCGTGGAAAGGTATGTACATGAGTGGTTAACGTGGAGTTGCAACCATAGTACTTGCGGTTGTAGCATCTTTAGACCTTTGGATATGGCATGCATTCTTTGGGGTTTCTGGTTCAAATAATGATATCAACGTGTTTGATCGTTCACCAATGTTCGATGATATTCTAAATGATCGTGCTTCGGAAGTAAACTATACTATTAATGGTAATAACTATACTATGAGATACTATTTAGCAGATGGTATTTATCTTGAATGGGCCACATTTGTCAAATCAATCTCAAAAATACAAGGAGAGAAACACAAGTTATTTGCACAATACCAAGAAGTTAAGGGCAAAGGAAAGATGTAGAGCGAGCATTCGGAGTGTTGCAAGCACGCTTTGCAATTATACGTGGTCCAACGCTCTTTTGGAAAAAGAAGAAACTTGCAAACATAATGCGAGCTTGTATTATATTGCATAATATGATTGTTAAGGATGAAAGAGACACTTATGAAGGAAATTTTGCTCAAAACTTATAGTATGACGATGTCAAAAACTGCTTATCACAACCTCAGCTGGGAGAGAAAGATTTTGCACCAAACCATCAATTTCTCCAAAGAAATGCCCAACTTCGAAATAAGCAGCAACATAGACAGTTGAAAGAGGATTTGATTGAACACATATGGCAATTTTACAATACTTGTTGTTAACTATAGAGCTTAACTATGTTTTTTTTTATATTAAATAATTTTACAAATTAATATAATCTCGAATTATATATTGTGTATTATTTTTTATATAATTTTTTAATATTAATATTAATTACTTTAATTAATTAATCAAGTGGGATCACAATAGGAATTAAAGCTAGTTCCTCCTAATAGAGAAGATAGAGATGTTTTGAGTTTTTATTTAATGTTTATGATGTAAAAATTGATATAGAATTACTTTTTATGACATGTGAACTATAAATAAAGGTTGGGACTGGAGATGGTCTTAAGAGCTTCTTCCAAGTTTGACACAAAAATCTGAGCTCTTGCATAAAGATATTTATAGAGTTGCTAGCTCATATAGCATTGAGTCCGAATCTGATCCCTACTTTATTCGATTCTCTTTATTATTCCCTACAAGATTTGGCAAAAAGGTTAAATTTAGTGTTTATCTGAAATGTTTGTGTATACAAGTTATTATTGAAAGATGGCTATGTTTGTTGACAAAAGCTGTTGGATTATACATATTAATCAATTAATGCTATAATTTGTAATACATATTAATCAATTTTGTACTTTATTATCAAATTTTTGTTTTTAAGTGATAAAGGATTATATTTTATTACATTAATTTTAAAACTATTGTCTATTATAATATAAATTTCTCCTCTGCTTTTAGATGAACAATAAGTTATTTTTTTTAGTGAATACTTTGTCCGATCCTGACAATTATCTCGAAAGGATAATGAGACTCTAAAAAAAAAAATACCCAATTCGACCTCTAATTTTTGTTTGGAACGGATTAGCTCCTGTGCCAAAAAAACAACATTAACTTTTTTTTGGCACAGGGACCTCGTTGTCCTTTTGAGGTAATTGTTAGGGGCCGAATTGAGTTTTTTTTGTCAAGAGCCTTGTTGTCTTTTGAAGTAATTGTCAGGAACTATTTTGAATTTTTCTCTATTTTTTATTTATGTTTTAAATTAAACTTTTTTTTTCTTTCTTCCTCTAATGTTTGGCTTTTTTTTTTCTTTTTTCTCTTTTTTTCCTGTTACATGATCTTTTTTATGTTTTTTCTTTTTTTTTGTTAGCTCCTTTCTTTTTTTTCTCTCGTCTCTTTCTTCTTAATATTTTTTCTTCTCCTTCTTTCTTCTCAATACGTTCTTCTTTTTTCATTTTTTTTAACTTTATTTTAATTATCTCATTTTTTTTTCTAAAATAAAAAAAATTAAATATAAAATTAAATTAACATATTATTTACATGTATTATCAATTAAAAATTGTCTAATATAAATAATTTTGAACTATTTTTAATTTACTGTATAAATAACATTTCAATTAAACAATTAAACATAATTGTAAATTGAATTGAGCTAATCCAATATAGATTAATCTTTTCTAAAGTGAAAAAGATAAAGTAAAATAATAAAGATCTAATTACCTTTAAATTAGAATAATAAAACTCATATATTATAAAAATTATAAACTCGATAGTTATTTAAGTCTCAATTTTTTCATGTTATCAAAATTTTCTTTTTAGGACATTGTTTTCCATCACATATATATTGCCCAAATCTAAAAGTTAAATTGATAACAAAAATTTTTAAAAGGTCGGCTAATTTTGGCAAATTATTAATCAGTGTTAAGATATAATTATTTATGTATTTTTATTTATTAATTTAAATTTTTAATTATGATATAATATTAAAATTTGTACTACTTAAAGATCTAAAGTCTAAGTTTTATTGGCTTAAAAAAAAATTCAGTATAAAAGATTAAAAATATAGCTATATACCTAAATGTAAAATAGTTTGTGAGCAAAAATCAAATCATTCGATTTGGTGCAGTAAGATTTAAGGAGAATTGAAATTATAGAGTTAAACTTGTATTAAATTAAAATTTAAAATTTTTAATGTTTAAATTGGAGCATTCAATTTACCTTAAAGAAATATTTAATTATTAAAAAAAGAAAAACTATACTATGCGATTTTAATATGATAAATTTATTTAAAAAAAATAAAATATGCATATTCTTTGAATAGGAGTGTACATTAAAAAATTAAAATATAATTAATTGATTAAAAAATTATAATCACATTTTAATTAATTAATTTAATAAAATAATTTTAAAAATTATATTTCTATTATTTAAAATTGGTTAATTAAAACTAAATTTAAAAAACTAATTTTTAACGGGCTAACCAAATTTAGAAAAACCCTGATTTCAAAAGCCAAACTTCAAAATTCTAAGCAAGGTTCTAAAAATTGGTTTAAATTGGCCGGTGGAATCGTGAATCGATGCAAAAAAACAAATCAGTAGTTTTTAAAAACTGTCTTTGAATCATGAACTGGCCTGAACTGAAATGGATCGGTCGAATCGAACCATAATTCGGTCGGTTTTTTGAATTTTGCTGAAACGCCATCGTTTGGCTGTGTAGAGGAACCCCGAATCCTAATTCCAGCCCTAACCAAAACGCGCTCTCTGCCTCTCACACTCATCCACTGTCCAGAGCTCCTCTGAACTCCTGCTCCTCCCTCACTTCCGTCCAGCCACCCCCTGCTACCGTCGCCGTCGCAACTTCTAACTTCAAACAGCCACCGTCGCAACCTTCCAACTTCGAACAGCCACCGCCTGCTCCGTCACTTCCCCTCCATCGCGCAGCAAACGTCGCAAACTTTCTTCCCTCCATCGCGCAGCCATCGTTCGAACGTCGAAGCCTCCATCGCGCAGCCACTGTCCCGCCGCTCTAGCTCTGTTCCACTGCGTTCCTGTCCCTTCAGCGGCGTCAGCTCTGTTCCATCGCGCAGCCCTTCCCTCGAAGGTATTTTTTTTAATTATTTTTGTAACTGTAATTGTGGTTTTAGTTTGTTAGTTAATCAGTTAATCTGTGATTTAATTCTGATATTCTTGATTCCAACCTTGCTACGGCTAATTTTTTTATTGTGTATCACTGTGTCTAATTATCTATGTTGAGATTAATGGGTTGTTGTAAGCCTACAATATTGTTATTGAAAACATTGCAAACATTGAAAACATTGCTGATGGGCAATATCATGTGCAAACATTGTACGAACCGATCGGTGTTGCTGGTCAGATCATTCCCTGGAATTTCTCTCTTCTCATGTTTGCTTGGAAGGTTGGACCGGCATTGGCCTGTGGCAATACTCTTGTTCTCAAAACCGCTGAGCAGACACCATTGTCTGCTTTGTACGCAGCAAAACTATTTCATGAGGTGGACATATTCTCTGTTAATGGAACCGTGCTCGTTTACTGGTTTGGAAGATATAAAGAGGCATAGTTTAAATTAAAATAGCTTTGATGATCAATCTTTCTTCCAAATTTATAATCTGCTTAGCAGGCTGGACTTCCTGAAGGTGTTTTGAATGTGGTATCAGCCTTTGGTCCCACTGCTGGCGCTGCTCTTGTAAGTCACATGGATGTGGATAAGGTGCCAAAATATTTTAATTCTGCAGTGACATTAGATTCATTTTATTGATATCTTTGTTACTAAAATAAGTTTCTTCTGTAGTCAACTAGATGCCAAGAATATACTGCAGCCCATGTCCCCTGTAGTATCATGAAATTCTATAACAAATTTCATTGCTATTAAATTTTCAATTCAATGTTTGGTACTTGATTTTTACCCCATCTGATTATTGTTGCTGTGGGTTACATACAATTGTTTTATTTGCAAATATATACAATAACCCTTGAGATACATTATACAATATTTAATATTCTTTGTAGTTTATATGACACTTCTTTCTTTTGTTATTTGATTTTTGAGTTTGTATTTGAATGAGATTATAACATTGTGGAATATGTAGTACTTTTAATTTGGATGATATTTTAAAATATATATTTTATTTATAAAACGGTTTTTCCAGTTGAATTACGGTTGAACCGGTTAAACCAATAAACTAGTAAATCAGTAACCAGAATGGTTCGATGATCGGTTCGGTTCGATGATCGGTTCGGTTCGATGACCGGTTCAGTTCGCAGAATTGCTGATTTTTTGTAAAATAATCCCAACAAAGTTCATCAGTTGTTTTCGATTATTCTTGTTTGTTCATATAGAAATTTTGGTGATTATGTTTCCCCATTTTTATGATCCTAAGACAAAATTCGTTAGGAAAATAAACTGTGATTGGGGATTATACTTGTTTTTCATATAGATAGTGTGTGTGGGACAGAGGGTTATTTTGGGTGCATATGATAAAAAATAAACTGTGATTGTTTCAACTCCTCCGTTTGTTTTATTCCACAATTTGTGAAATGATTGGATCATATGCTTGTGTATGCATTGAGGCCCTTCCTTTGTACTTTGCTGTTTTTTGTTGTTTGATGGAAGAACAATATATTACAAACAACACATGAATTATAATTGATTAATTGATGAAGAAAGGAGATAAAGTGAAAAATGGGGCTTTGAGTGGGTTGAGTAATGTCAAGCTAGAGACGAAGAAACGCGGGTTAGTTCAGTGGAATGGAGCAGATATGGCAAAGAAAGTAAAGCATTAGAGAAGTAAGATGGGTGCATTAGATATTTTTTGATGCTCGAGGATTTTGCTGGAATTCACTGATTCTCTTTTATTTTTCGGATAGGAAGAATTCACTGCTTGATTAACTCCTATTTGCTATTGTGTACAATTTTGCTTGTTCAGGTATCTAGCAGATTTTGTTATGAGCATTCTATAATTGTGTTCTCTTCTGTTGGTCATTTTATCACTTGCTAATCCAAATATCCTATACTTGAGCTTAAACAAGTGTCTTCACTCTTCAGTCCAAATATTCTTTTAACTTAAACGCTTATGAATGAAATGATAGTAGAGTCCCAATAACACACTTGATTATGCTGATTTCACTTCGACCATTCCAGATATTTTGCTCTTCGGCCCAGCATTGCTCCGTTGTATGCTTCTTCCATGAAAGATCTTGTTACTGTATTTGTAGACTAGGAAGGTTCTGTTTTTTGTACTTTGCTGTTTTTTGTCTCACTGGTGGGCACACTCCATTTTTGAGAGTTGATTAATTGATTACAGTTAATTAATTTACACGTGAATTTCATGTCATTAATTAATTTGCTTTGGTGTTAACGTTTCGCAAGCATGTTATTGGTTATTATAATTTCTGGTTCAAATTGTTTTACATTTTGTATTCGAAAATTTAGATGTATTTTCTTGTGTATGCATGCAAATTTCTGCCATGAATTCCATTGCATTGTTTGAAACTCTGATTTTTCTATTAATGTTAAGCTTGGAGATAGAATTTTTTTGTTATATTTTTCTATTAATGTTTAGCATTGTTTGAAACTCTGTCTTTAATAATTAGATTTTATGGCTTCTTATTCAAAATGAGGTAGCTGATCGTGATGTTCCCATGTCAGAGTCTGCAGAGCATTCGATATGAAGAGGGTATGGCTTTCTAAGAAGTTCTCCTACATTTATGAATCTGGTCCTTCTACCAACCTTGCCTTCTTTATGCAATCTCTGTATGCCCAATATATAGGTAGGTGTTTAGATTCCACGAGTTTCAAAAATTGTAGAAAAGGCAGATATGCAAACTTAAATTAAAATTTATATATTTATGAAAATCCCACTACTGTGTGATGATTGTGATATGTTTAAGCATAGAAACTTTCATTTTATTAGCTTTATATCTTTATTTCAGTATACAAAATCTCTTTATGTTCCTGTGCAGGTTACATGTGTGGCACTGCTTCTTTATCACACAGATTGTGCAAAAACCGGTTTTTGTATGTAAAAAAATTGATTTTTGTGCAAAAACCGGTTTTTCTATATAGAAACAGATTATTTTTTAAAAACCGGTTTTTATTTTAATAACTGGTTAAAAATCGGTTTTTAAATTTCCTAACTAGTTAATAACCGATTTTGTCATGTAAAACCAATTTGGTTAATTAACCTAAATTAAATTTTTGTTAACCAAAAACAGGTTTGGTTTTTGGATTAACCATAACCATGTACAGCCTACTTTTATAGAACAGGTTAATGAAATAAATCAGGGAGTCTGATCAGATTTAATTTAGTCAATGGGTATCCTCTACAATTTTGTAACTACCGGAGAATTTCAATAATATTAAGATCCGTTCTGTTGGCAAGAATATAGTATATACTGTTACTATATAAAACCACACAAACTGAACAGTACTGAACCAAACACAAATTTCTGTTTAGTTTGTTTTTGTTGGTTTGCCTATTAAAGCTGAATATGGATGTTAATGTGCAGTAACTGATTGGCTTGGTTCGAACAGGATTCTTCTGCCTAAATCTATACTTAAGAAGAACACACAGACACTCCCGTGTCAGACGACAGTAGTTGGACGGAACAAGCTTTGGAAGTGTCAAAATGTACAAAATACATAATGTTTTGGTGGTCATCCGGCCCTTTCACAAGCAGTGCACATGGTCATATAAGAAAATGGTGCCTTTCAAGAGGCTTAATCTTTGAGAGCTGGGTACATGTATCTGATTCAAAACCCCACAAATTGAGGCCCTAATTTTGACCATTACCCGGTAGAGGCATTTTCTTTATGATTGGTTGCCTTTGTTCATTTTAAACTGGAATATGGAGTAGACTCAGCACTTTATACACTTCTTTACTCTTGTTCTTCCAAACTATAGTCCAAACCTTTTTGTGTTCCAAACTTCATTCAGTCTCTTTTAATTTGAGTTTATATGAGAAAGAGTGAAGCAATTTTCTTTACTGTCATCTTAATTGAACCCACAATGTCTTTTGATGTACAGAAAACTGAGTAGCAAAGTGAAGGCTTTACTTGGGTTGCTGGCCACAGAACAATGACTTTTATTCACCAAGTGAGTTCCAAACCATTCAATCTCTTCACTAGGATTAATTTTTCCAGACACCACTTTCAACATTTACGGCTTCTTCATACACAAGCCGTGTCAAAGTATAATAATGATGATGTTACTGCAATATGCAACTCATTCAGAAGGGGGTGGAACTGGGATACTATAAGCATCAAATTTGGTACGTTCATGTTGAATGACTGGATGGTTGAGCGAGTGCTCCTGGAATTGAAGGACCCCAGTGATGCAAAGTGTGCCTTGGGTTTCTTTCATTGGTCCACAAAGAGGAGAAATATTGAACATGGAATTCGGTGTTACTGCATAGCAATCCATATCTTGGTTAGAGCTAGGTTGCTTAACGATGCTCGTGCATTGCTCGAATCATTGTTGAACAAAACCAAGGAAAGCAGCTCAAGGGTTATTGTCGCAGATACACTTCTTGGCTGCTACCCGGTTACCGATTCACATCCTATTGTGTTTGATTTGCTGATACAGGCCTATGCAAAGCTAAGGCTGACTGATGTTGCTTTTGAGGTTTGCCTATATGTGGAGAAACATGGATTCTCCATCAGCCTTGTAAGTTTCAACACTTTGCTTCATGTTGTGCAAAAATCAGATCAATTTGGTCTAATTTGGGATGTTTATGAGCACATGATTCAAGAACGGACATACCCTAATCTAGCAACTTTGAGGATCATGATCAATGCACTGTGCAAGGATGGGCAGCTGCAGAAAATTGTGGATGCATTAGATAGGATTATGGGGAAGTGGAATTCTAGTCCTTCAGTGATTGTAAATTCTAACTTAATTTTCAGAGTCTTAGAGCAGGGGAAAATGGAAGAAAGCATGGTAGTTGTGTTGTTGAAAAGGTTGTTACAGAAGAATTTGATTCCTCACTCAGTTGCTTATTCTCTGATTATTCATGCTAGGATTAGGTTGGGAAGTTTGGATTCCGGATGGGAGATGTATGAAGAGATGGAGAGAAGAGGTTTCCAAGCAAACTCTTTTATATATACATCATTTATAGGTGCATACTGTAGAGAGGGCCGAATTGAACAAGCGAATGTTTTGATGCAAGCAATGGAAGAAAGAGGCTTGAAACCATATGGTGAGACTTTTGATCATCTTATAATTGGATATGCTAATTTGGAGCAGTTGGAGGGGTGTTTGAGTGTTTGCGATAAAATGTTGAGTATTGGGCTTATTCCTAGTTGTTTATCGTTTAACACGATGGTAGAAAAGCTCTGCGCAAAGGGGCATGTGGAGCAAGTTAACTCCAGGTTGACTTTATTGTTAGATAAGGGATTCTCACCAAGTGATATCACGTACACTCATCTAATAGAGGGTTATGCCAAGAAGGACGAGATTCAGGAAGTTTTAAAGTTATATTATGAGATGGAGTACAGGTCTATGTCTCCTGGATTATCTGTTTTTACATCAATAATTCAGTGTTTATGTCATTGTGGAAAGCTCGAAGATGCGGATAAATATCTATGGATTATGAAGGGTCAGCCGCTAACCCCGTCTGTTACTATATACAAGACGTTGATTGCTGGCTATAGGCAGAAGGGTTACAGCATAAGGGCCCTCCATCTTCAGAACGAAATGGATTCTTTAGTAATACATAAGTGAAGGTTATCCTTTTAGAAGCTAGTTCACTTTTCCTTTTCGTGGAGTGTTAGGGGGTAGCAACTTTTGTGATTTGTAGCTATCAAATAGCTATCAATGATGATTTTAATGGTGTGAGATTTCATCTAATGGTTCACTTTTCTTTGCTGGTTACATGCCAGAATTTAATAAAGTTGTTGGCCCCTAGACTTTTCCTTTTCTATTTTCTGCAATGTATATATCAATAGTTGAAATGCAAGTTAATTTATTCTTATTCTCAATAAAAAATATATGTAAAAAAGAGATTTATCAATTTTCAAACCATTTTTAAAAAATCTGTATAATTTATAAAAAGAATTTTGTATAGAAATATTCATTCATCTTGGTTCTTTCTATTTTCACCAGCTTCAACAATTATAAGTCTATAACCATCGAGCACCACCTTCTTCTTCTAACCTACAACCATCTTTTTCCACCACCAATTTCAGCCTTAGTATGGATGCCTTCTTTTTCTTATTGGTCACCTTCAACGTAATGACCAAACTTCCACCTTCTTCATCATCAACCTCAACACCAATGATGTCGTACTACATACAGCTGAACGCTAAGCTAGTAACTCAAAAAGATGGTTGCACACGGGATAATAATTGGAATTTGTTAATAGGATACTACGACAGAGGAACTAACTTGACGACCTTCGATTTGTCTCCGCCCATAATTTTGTGAAACTCTCTGTTGAGCCAATGTACCCATCATTCTCTTGTCTCAAGGTATAAAAAAAAAAAAAAAAGCCTGAAAAGAGATGGTGGCCTCTTTTTAGGTTTTGGTAGTTTGTATCTCTTTTTATAAATTTAGGAGCACATTACTAAAGATATTTGCATTACTAAATTATTAATAAGAGTACTTTATCTTTAAATATATATTAAGACTTTAAAAATTAGAATTTAATATAATTTTTTTGTAAAATGACTAAAAAAAATATTTTTATTCTAAAATTAAAAATTTTGAATATTTTTTTGCAAGTTTTTTGTTGTAAATAGTCAAATATAATTTTAAAAAATTAGAGATTAAATTTTGTTGTCGTTTTTACATATATTTTTTAATTAGTTATTCAAATATAACCATAAAATTTTAGATTAAATACTCAAGAAGGCAAATACATAAGTATTTGTTCCATATAAGTGCATTCTTTTTATTATTTTTATGACATGTTAAAATTAAAATATTTTAATTGTTAACAAATTTAGAAGTGATTTAATAATTAAAAGCCATTTTTCGTTGTTTAGTCTAAGTTTAAAGGTTCATTTGTCTTTATTTAAAAATAAATAAACTATTATTTTTATTCATAAAAGTACAAAATATTAATAAAACTATCTATGAATAAACGAAATAAATTTTATATTCATGAAAGAAAAAAATTATTATTTCTATCCATAAAGGTTTGCAATATTGACAAAATCTATATATAAATAAAAAGTTTAATTATTCTATTAATTTATATAGTTTTACCAAAATTATAATTAAATTTTATATTTTTTTTAATTGAGTTTTTAAACCATTTTAAATTTTGTAATTAGGTCCTATCTATTGTAACTAAAATAAAACGTTTTTGTTATATTTTTTGTCTTCTTATTGCACCTTGTAGTTGATTCGAACCAGTCTTGTCTTCTCTTTTATCAACTCATTCAAAAAACTTGCATATCCTATTAAAGCAAGAAATAAATTTTCTATTTGACTTCTTTATTGTGCCAGAATTTTAGAAAACAAACGTGTCTCTGCAAAAGCAATGAACCCCTTTTTTTTAATAGCTTAAACCAGTCACTTGGTGCATCTTTATCATCACCAATCTATTTAAAGATGTTGTATTTTGACATTCTCCCACAAACAATATACACTTTACCATGACTTGTTATTACCGATGAAGAAAGAACAACAAATGTCTTCCCATAAAAGATCAACCACAAAAAAAATCCTCAAAATATTCTGATGCTAATAAAAATAATCTCCACTTTATTATTAAAAAATATCTTTAAATAATTTAAAAATGTGCCAAAATTATTCATATGTGAAGATAAATGTAGCTTATTAAAGTTTTAGTATCATGTGATAAATGGAACGGTTCATTAACTTTTTTATTAGACTAAAACATTAAGGAACTACGTCTCTCTTTATGGATGAATAATTTTGACATATTTTTAAATTATTTAAAGATATTTTTATTGATAATAAAAAATATTTTTTTTGTCAGCATCAAAATATTTTTGGGCTGTTTTTTGCGGTTAACATAAAAAAAAATTTAGAGATTAAATTTTGATCAATTTTTATGCATACTTTATAAATGATTATCCAAACATTTTCACAAAATTTCGAATAAAATGGACAAAAATTTTAATAAATACAAAAAATCATTTACCACTTATTAAAAAAAAATTATATTTTTGGATATTTTTATTTCATTAAAAAATATTTTCAGAGTATTTTTATCATTAACAAGTTTAGAGAATACTTTTAACTCCAACTTGATAATTTTAGAACATTTTTAGTCGAATAACAAATAAACACTTAAACTATTTTTTAAGAAATCTCATACATTTTGGCCTTAAAAAAAAATTTTTATTCTTCAACAGTCTTCGAAAAGTGATTTTGTCAAATATAGTAGCCTAAATTGTTTTGAAAATAGATAATTTGTTTTACAGTGATATTTTTTAGATTTAATTATCTTATAATAAATTTATTAAAAATTTATTTATTCATTATACATATTAAAAATTTGATTATGAGCAGCAAAAGTAAAGTAGAGAAAACTAAAATTTTATGTAAAATTAAACATGCAAAATATAAAATTATAACAAAATTTAAATCGTAAAATTACTAAATTTAATAAAAAATTTGTAAAATTAGTCAATTCATTTAAAATTCTAATATTAAAAATTTTAAAAATTAAATCAAAATTCTAACTACTATAAATATAAATAAGAGAAACCAATTTGTGTGAATAAAAGTTTGTTTAGAGCATTCCTCATCTTAACTTTCATTTTAATTATATTTTATGTCTCACAAAATATCACTTTAGTATTTATGAGATCTATCGTTTCGATAGTTTGTCTCAGTTCAATTTAAACTACATTTGTATTAAAAACCTAAACAAAAGAATTATATAAATTTTTTTCGGTGACTTAAAGAATTATATAAAATGATAATTTTTTATTAGTTCTCTATTAAAATAATATTATCTTTATAACAAGACAAATTTTATTTTATTTATTAATTTTAATATAAATTTCAATTTAAAAATATTTTATTTTCTGTATTTTAAAAACATTCTATTAAAGTTGCTCTTATAAATTAAAATATCTATGAAATTTTTTGGGAATAATTTGGACATTTAGCGCAAAGTTAATCCTTAATCTTCTCTTTACACTAGTTATGCCACGTGTTATGATAGCTCCACAAAGCTCATGTCACGTGCATGTTTCCAAAATAGACTTGCACACACACTAGATTCCCCTTACCTTATCTCCCTGATACCGGTGGCCACTGCTATCCATCCCAACTCGGAAGCAGAGAGCAAAGAGCACTCTTGCCGTTACTCTCTCTTCACTTCCAACACCCAATAATAAATAATAAATAGAACGAAACTAACTTCACTAAATTCCCGTTCCTCCGCGGCAATAACAACAAATTCGAAGCTCAAATTTCGCCGAACAGAAGCATGGCAGCGTCGTCACTCTGTTCCTCTTTCACCACCAAAGCATGGAGCAACGCACAGAGTAGTAGTAGTAGTGGTTGCCGTCGTAAGCACCACAAAACCGTAACCCTAGCGGGTTTTCTTCGCGGAGACTTTCAGCTTCTACATACGACATCGTTTCCTGCTTCCGGGAGCAGAGCGCGGCGTGGCAGGAGGCGCCGATCGGGTGCGGTGGCGTCCCTTGGAGGGTTGCTGGGCGGCATCTTCAAGGGCACTGATACGGGAGAGTCGACGAGGCAGCAATACGCTGCGACTGTTAATGTCATAAACGGTTTGGAACGCGAAATTTCTGCGCTGTCAGATTCGGAACTGAGGGACAGGACTTTTGCGCTCAGGGAACGCGCGCAGCAGGGCCAAACACTCGATTCCCTCTTGCCTGTTAGTCCAAAATTTGAAGACATTTCTTTCTTTCTTTTTCGTCGTAAAATATGCATTTTTTCTTTTTAAATTGGAAATGGCTTTTGTGCACGCATAGTATCTAACAGCAAGAATGTTTGTCTTGCTACTCACTACCTCAATAGTGTTGCACATTGTAGCAAGTATTGTTGTTGTTATACTTATGCATGATTTGTGATAAAAAACTGTAGCATACTTTGGACCGCACCTAGCGAGGAAATATTTTTGCTGCTGTTATTGTTGATTTTTTTTTTCTAAATTTCTTGATATTTAAATTTATTGTAAGCAATGATATGGATGAAGTCAGGTGTTTTATTATTCCAGGAGGCTTTTGCTGTTGTAAGAGAGGCTTCAAAAAGGGTTCTCGGTCTTCGTCCTTTTGATGTTCAACTGATAGGTGAAACTTTTTGTTGTGCTTTGTTTGAAATATTTTGGATTTTTCTGCAGAGGTAGGATACTGTAGCTCTAGCTGAAAAGCTGTTAAATTTGGCTTGGTTTTTTTAGGTGGAATGGTTCTTCATAAGGGAGAGATAGCAGAAATGAGGACTGGAGAAGGGAAGACATTGGTTGCAATTTTGCCAGCATATTTGAATGCTTTAACTGGAAAGGGCGTTCATGTTGTGACCGTTAATGATTATCTGGCTAGAAGAGATTGTGAGTGGGTTGGTCAAGTCCCTCGCTTTCTTGGGTTGAAGGTTGGCCTCATCCAGCGTATGTCTCATATTTTTATCCTTTGCTTTCCCCTTTATATCAGATTATGTTTCTGTATATTATCCTTTTTTGGTCAGTTGGAGCATTCGTTGTTTTGATGATTCTGTCTTGCTTCCTTGTTATCAACCTCTGTATCATTTCTAATTTTAAGCCATTTCATGATGTATTTTATATTGATTTCATTTTGGCTGCATTTTATGTTACTCAGCTCTTTATTTATTGAGCTTTTATATTTTTAATCTTTTTAATGCACACCGCGCTTTAAATCTATGCCATTGTTGCTAGCTTACAACGAATTTCATTGGCAGAGAATATGACAAGTGAGCAAAGAAAGGAAAATTACTTATGTGACATAACATATGTCACCAACAGCGAGCTTGGTTTTGATTACTTAAGAGACAATCTTGCCACGGAAAGTAATTCTTCCTGTACTTATTACTTGCATTTACTATATGCTTTGCAAATAGTTGTTTTTATCCATTACATTACACTGAACTTCAAATCATGGGATCTGCAGAGTGTTGAGGAGCTTGTCGTAAGAGGTTTCAATTACTGTATCATTGATGAGGTTGATTCCATCCTTATTGACGAAGCTAGAACTCCACTCATTATATCAGGACCTGCAGAAAAACCTAGTGATCGATATTATAAGGCTGCAAAGATAGCAGCTGCCTTTGAACGAGACATACACTACACTGTAAGTCTTCTAAAATTAAACTATATTTGCTTTTTGAACTATAGCAAAGTATTACGTTATCATCATACACTTTTTCTGCCTTTCTCTCTGGCTCAGTGCTTAACTGACTAATTGTTAGATAGACACTGACAAGAAAATTTAGCATCTAAAGAGGAGTCTGTATTCTGCATTCTGTATAGGTTTGCAGGAGTTAGGAACTATGTGCATTAACTAGGTTATATGGCATACTTAAGTTCAGCCAATCTTGTATAAAGTAGAGAGATTTATTTATCGCCTGACTGTCTACTTTTTGGGCCTATAATCCTATATTACCTATGCTAGAAAATTATAGAAGGGATTGCTTTGTCATTTACTAATATTTCCCCCTTTTGGTGGTGACATGTAAATGGAAAAGGGAAATTTTTAATGCAGAACCATAATAACGACAGTGTTGTATTTAGACTAAAGGAAAAGTCTAGGGGGCCAGCAACTTTATTAAATTCTAGCCAGCATGTAACCAGCAAAAGAAAAGTGAACCATTGGATGAAATCTCACACCAATCTCACATCATTAAAATCATCATTGATGGCTACTTGATGGCTACAAATCACAAAAGTTGCTGTCCCCTAGCACTCCTCCTGACTAAATATAGCGTGGTAAAAAGTCAAGAAGGAAATAAGACTGTTATATGTTGTGTATAATGGGTGGACAGTGGACACAGTAAACAAGATAGGATGGGGAATAAATGTATTGACTTTCATGGGATTTTGTAGATGCCAATAAGCATGAAAATGCAACTAAAAAAGCATACATTAAACTATTTCAGGAAAAAAGTCAGTCTGGAATTATTTCTTTTGGTAAATGATTCAACTTCAACCTTTAATTTGTATGCTGACAACTTCTCTTATGGCTTGAGTGGATGCTTAATTTATTAAAATAGAAGTGAATCTTCTAATCTTATCTTTACTAAAACTGTCACTGTAGGTGGACGAAAAACAGAAGACAGTTCTACTTTCTGAGCAAGGTTATGAAGATGCTGAAGAAATTTTAAACGTCAAAGATTTATACGATCCACGAGAACAGTGGGCTTCATATATCCTAAATGCAATAAAAGCGAAAGAACTATTTCTCCGAGATGTAAATTACATAACTCGTGGAAAAGAGGTCCTAATTGTCGATGAGTTCACTGGTCGAGTTATGCAGGTATTCAGACATTCTAACACTCTCTTATGACAGTACATTCTATAATTTGCCAGGGAAAGACAATAGGCATAGTAGCACCTATAGCATTTTCTTAGTATTATTTGATTTATTGCACGTGGTAATTATTATCTCTTCATTTTGAACTATTTGTTGTGATAACAACAGTTGTTATGAAAATTAACTAGTTTGAGACTTTGAGTTGAAGTTTTGACGCAGATTTTATATTAGTCTACATTATAAACCGATCCACCATACCTTTCTAAAATACAAATTATTAATGGAGCTTCCACCCTTCTAAGTTTTGATACATTTTATATTTTACCATATCTTCAAATTAATTGGTAATGCCATAATGGAGCTTCCTCCTTCTTAATATGTCGTACTTGCTTGTGAATATAATGCCAAGAGCTTGGTATTTATATTACATTCTGATAGTTGAAGTGTTTGAATATAATGTTATTTCAAACGTACAAGAAATCATCCTCTTTATAGAGGAATGAGGAATGAGGAATGAGGAATTACAGAAATAGAAATAACTAGAAAATAGGAAAAAAGGAAATACTAGCCTAAAATAAAAGAAAAATTTCTAATCATAAAATCTTTAAAATTAAGCTAAACCAAAATAGGAAAAGATTTATAACTAATTCAATTTACATAAAAGATTCATGAAAGGAATTAGGAATTTGATTTTGATTTGATCTAGTCAACACTCCTCCTCAAAGTTGGCTTGAAGATATCCTTCATTAATGGCTTACTTATTATGCTATCAAAGGTCTTCTTGGGTAATCCTTTAGTTAGAACATCTGCTAATTGTTTCGTGATTGGAACATATGAGATGCAAATTTGTCCTCTCTCAATCTTTTCCCTGATAAATGCTTGTCAACTTCAACATGTTTAGTTCTATTGTGCAGAACTGGATTATGAGAAATAGAAATTGCAGATTTGTTGTCATAATACAACTCATTGATGGAGAAATGGGAACTTTTAGTTCTTGTAGGATTTTCTCTACCCACAGTGCTTCACATATTCCATGAGCCACTACAACATTCTGTTTTTTACTCCTCCAACTAACCAGGTTTCCTCCAACAAAAGTACAATAGCTAGATGTTGACCACCTATCCATGACATTCCCAGCCCAATCCGTATCTGTATAAGCTTCTACTTGAAGATGTCCATGCTTTTTGTAGAGTAACCCTTTCCCAGGCGACCCCTTCAAGTACCTTAGGATTCTAAAGACAGCATCCATGTGTTCTCGACCAGGTGAATGCATAAACTGGCTTACCATGCTCACAACAAAGGCTAAGTAGATAGCCTTCCTACCAACCGCTGATATCTCCCTTTGTCCATTATATTTTCTGGTTCAGCTGGCTTCAATTTTAAGTTAGGCTCTATAGGTGTTTTAGCAGCTTTACAACTAAGTAATCCCGTCTCTTTTAAAAGATCTAGGATGTACTTTCGTTGGTTCATAAAAATGCCTTTCTTAGACTTTGCAAATTCAATTCCAAGGAAGTATTTTAATGAGCCAAGTTCTTTGATTTCAAATGCTTTGGCAAGCTTCTCCTTCAAGTCTTTTAGCTCCAAGATATCATCGCCTGTCAGAATAATGTCATCCACATATACAATTAAGATGACAGTTTTATTAACTGCTGAATGTTTATAGAAAAGTGTATGGTCAGCTTGACTTTGAGTATAACCAAGTCCCTTCACCACCATTCCAAGTCGTTCAAACCAAGCTCTTGGGGATTGTTTCAATCCATAGAGAGATTTCTTAGTTTGCACACTTTATTCCTCTCTAGTTCAGCCTCAAATCCAGGTGGAAGTTTCATGAACAGCTCTTCCTCTAGCTCCCCATTCAGGAAAGCATTCGTTACATCCAATTGATGTAAAGGCCATTTGTATTTCGCAGCAAGAGATGAGAGAATCCGCATAGAGTTGAGTTTAGCAACTGGAGCAAAAGTCTCTCGATAGTCTACTCCATAGGTTTGTGTAAATCCCCTAGCTACTAACCTAGCTTTATACCTCTCTATGCTTCCATCAGCATTGCACTTGATGGTGAAAACCCACCTGCAGCCAACCAATTTTGTATTATGTGGCAGATCTACAATCTCCCCAGTTTCATTTTTCTTGGGTGCATGTCACTCTTCCATCGTTGCTAATTTCCAGTTGGGATCATCTAGTGCTTCCTCTATGTTCCTAGGCTCAAACAGATTTGTAATTTTAGAAATAAAAGCTCGATGTTTTTGAGAGATTTTGGTAAGAGACATAATTGGAAATAGGAGGTGTTGGTTTTGAGTACCTTTTTGGTGTAGGTTCTGGTTTCTTTCCGAAGGGCTATTGGCAAGTTATTATTAGAAGTGACAATTTTAGATTTACCTGGAAGTTCCTAAAGTACTACAGTGGGGTTGGCTTCCGGGTTTTCAGATCGGGTTGGTACAGATATGATAGGCTGGTCTCTAGTCTTCTTGGGATATTTTTGAACATAACATCAAAGCTCATTTTCTGATTTTGGTATTTCTTTTCCTGTTTGGGTTCCAACTAATTCTGGCCCAATTTCAGAATCGGTTTCCTCATCGTTTTTTGCAATTGTTTCAGAATTTACTTGATCAGTGAAAGTTGTCCTCAATATGTAAGATAGGAGCGGGTAAAGGTTCATGCAAAAAATTTTTTCACTTAGACTCTTCTCCCTGAAGAGAATTTTTCTGAAAAAAGGTTTCATGTTCCAAAAAAGTAACATCTATGCTTACATGAAATTTCTGTGTGTGGATTGAAACATTGATAACCCTTTTAACTTGGGGAATAGCCAATAAAAATGCATTCTTCTGTCCTTGGATCAAGTTTACTTTGATATGAAGGTGTATGCAAAAACACAGTGCGACCAAATTCTTTTAAAGGTAAGTCAAAATGCAATCTGGAAAATTCTTGTTGAAAATATCCAACGGTGTGCAGTAATTTAACACACATATGGGCATTCGATTTATGAGATAGGCTGATGCTAGGGCAACATCTCCCCATAAATACTTTGGAACATTACCCTCAAACATAATGGCACGTGCTACTTCAAGAAGATGTTTATTCTTCCTTTCAGCAATGCCATTTTGTTGGAGTGTATTGGGATATGTAGATTGATGTTGAATACCTTTCTTTTGAAGAAATTCACCAAGATCTTTATTAAAGTATTCAGTGTCATCACCACTTTTTAATATTGAAATTTTTGTGTTAAATTGTGTTTCTACCATTGTTGAAAAATACTGAAAAATTTTAGAAACCTCAGATTTTCCATGCATGAGATAGATCCAACATAGTCGTGTGTGGTCATCGATAAAAGTTACAAACCATTTTTTTCCAAATTGAGTTGTTATTTTCGATGGACCTCATACATCACTATGAATCAAGTGGAAAGGTTTAGATGCATGATAAGGTTGAGAGTAATAAGGAACTCTATGCCTCTTTGAACGAATACAACTTTCACATTTAAGTAAGGAAGAATCAATATTCTTAAACAAATTTGGAAACAAATGTTTGAGATATGGGAAACTAGGGTGTCCCTAGTCTATTGTGCCAGAGCATTATTTGGTCCTTTGTAGGCATAGAACTTATACCACTAAATTATTGAGCTACTTTATCCTCCGAAATATCCTCAAAATGATAGAGCCCATCCATCATCTTAGCACTGCCAATCATCTTTGATGTCCGGTCCTGAAAAATACCATGAGTATCAAAGAATGTCACAACACATTGGAATACTTGCAGATTTTACTAATAGAGAGAAGATTACAAAAAAGCTTTGGTACATGTAGGACATTTCTTAGGTCAATGTTTTTGGACAATTTAATTGTACCTTTTCCAGCAATAGATGAAAAACTACCATCAGCAACTCTAATTTTCTCATTTTCAAAGCAAGAAGAATAAGTTTTAAATAAAGGAGAGAGACTGGTCATATGGTCAGATGCACTTGAATCGACAATCCATGGTGCATTTAAGTTTGAGGTGCAGTTAAGGGACATAGGAATACTAAAATTACCTGTTTGAGCCAAAGAACCACTCGGAGTACTAGACACAGAACTGGAATTCAACAGCTTCATAAGCTACTCAACCTGTTCCTTACTCAATGATGATTTTTCAGCCTCATGAGCAGTTGGGGGTAGAACGTATTTTGGGACCAGGTTTGCTGCCTTTAAGATGTGCTGGTTTTCCATGAATCTTCCAGCAGGTTTCTCGGGTGTGACAAGGTTTATTGCAGTGGTCACACCAAAGATTGGAGGGGTGCTTCTGATTTGATGAACTTTTAAGTGTAGCAAGTGCCACTAAGAGTGCATTAGACTCCAAAGAAGTCCGTTCAGTCTTGCCTTTCCCCATTATCATAGCTCTACGAGTTTCCTCTCTTCTAACTTCAGCAAATACTTCTCCAATTGAGGGTAGGATTGCTCTTCCGATAATTCTGCCACGAACTTCATCTAGCTCCACGTTGAGGCCTGCAAGAAATTGGAATATCCTCCCTTCTTCCCCTGTTTGTTGGTGGTTGGTGGTGTTTGGCATCAGCGGCTGAATTCCACTTGTAGTTATTGAAGTGGTCAAGATCCTGCCACTATGCCACACCCGCTCTAATGTGTGAAAATATTTGGTGATATTGTCACTTCCTTGTTGAATTTCTCTAGCTTTTAGAGTAAGTTCATAAATCTGAGATTTATTCCCAAGATCAAAATACATCTCCTTGACACTATCCCACAATTCTTTATAGTTACTACTGATATGGTCTTCCATTGAGTTCACCAGCCATGTCATCACCATGGAATTTTCGGTATCCCATGCATTATATTGTGGGTCAGTGACGTTAGGCTGGTTTCGTTCACCGGTGAGATATCCAATCTTCCCTCTTCCACGGATGTACATCTGAACCGATTGAGACCACCTAAGGTAGTTTGACCTATTGAGTTGAAATGTGGTGATCTGAACTGAATGGGAGTCACCACTAACTAGTACCCGTTGCTCAGATTTTAAATTTGATGGAGTAGGAGTGGTGTTCTCCTTCTGTTCAGGATTAATGACTGAGGAACTGTTAGCCATAGTTATAAATTAGAGGCACAGTGCAGAGATTCTGCTCTGATACCAAGTTGAAGTGTTTGAATATAATGTTATTTCAAATGTACAGAGAATCATCCTCTTTATAGAGGAATTACAAAAATAGAAATAACTAGAAAATGGAAAAAAAGGGAAAAATACTAGTCTAAAATAAAGGAAAGATTTCTAATCATAAAATCCTTAAAATTAAGCTAAACCAAAAAAGGAAAAGATTTATAATTAATTCTATTTACATAAAAGATTCATGAAAGGAATTAGGAATCTGATTTTGATATGACCTAGTCAACATGATTGTTATATGTTCTCTCTTGCTAATAGCAAATCAAATGTACTATTTCAATGAACGCCACTATTTAAACAACAAAGAACGAAACTAATATGAAGACACAATATCTTATCTTCAAAATTTTTAGTAGTAAATTTTGTTGACATCTCAAGCATTAAGTAATTTTTATTTACATTTTTTTCTTCTGTAAATACAATTTTTCTTTATTGATAGGGGAGAAGGTGGAGTGATGGACTTCACCAAGCAGTTGAAGCAAAGGAAGGGCTACCAATTCAAAATGAAACAGTTACACTGGCCTCCATTAGTTATCAGAATTTCTTTCTGCAGGTTGGAAATGTTTCATCTTCAGAAATCAGGAAATCATTTACCTAAGAAACTACCTTGATGCTTTTTAATCTGTGTTTTTGCAGTTTCCTAAGCTTTGTGGTATGACTGGTACAGCAGCAACAGAAAGCACAGAATTTGAGAGCATTTACAAGCTTAAAGTTACAATTGTTCCAACAAATAAACCTATGATAAGAAAGGTTTAAATCTTGCTTGTCAATCATAGACCACTATCATGGCTTTTGCAATGTGAAACATGGAGTATTGGCTTTTACTTATCAGAGTTTCGCAAGATGAAGTAGTTGTCAAGATACTGTTTTTTATATATTAAAATACCATAAAATATTTTTGCCTTTCCTAAGACTTGAATTCAAGACCATTGGATAAGAAACCAATGTACTTACTATCTTGACCAATCCCACATTTATTATTACTACACACATTGAATATGATGCTTTTGTTTGAATATTGTGTTTTGATATCTTTGGTGAGTGTTAGGTGTGCCTTGCTATTTTAGATTAGTTCCCATTTACTAGTTTTTCTGGTTTCGGGGAAAGCGAGGAGGCTCTTTGTTGCAATGTGCTATATAAGCCGTTGTTTGGAGTATTTAATTGGTGTCTAACTTCTGCACCGTCGATGATAGATTTTTCAGACAAACAACTTTTGCAGGATAGGTGTACTGTAGATTTTTGTCTCTATTTGGTGTAAAGCCCATGATATATTTAGAGGCATTTCCCTTAAATGCTCAGAGATCGGAAAGTTATGCTTCACTGGTAGTATTTTATTTTGTTTGTTTTTGCTTCTATAAGGTGTATATCTTGACCTCTCGTCTTTAATCATCATTCCCTTCATTAGTAATTCAAAAGTTATGCTTCATTGATAGTATTTTTTGTTTGCTTGCTTTTTGCTTATTTAAGGAGTATCTTGTCCTCCCAACTGTTTATTTGATAGTATGCTTGTTTTCCCCTTTTGTAAGGAGTATCACTTACCCTCCCATGTACTGCCATTCTTCTCTTCATGTTAGCAATATATTTCTTGATAAAAAACTCGAAGAGTTTTATCATGTCTAATGAGCCTTTATTTTCTTCTCAGGATGAATCTGATGTAGTTTTTAGGGCAACTAGTGGGAAATGGCGAGCAGTTGTAGTAGAAATCTCTAGAATGCATAAAACTGGTCGTCCAGTACTTGTTGGCACCACCAGTGTGGAGCAGAGCGATTCTTTGTCAGAGCAATTGAAAGAAGCTGGAATTCCACATGAGGTAAAGTCTTTTTCGTTTTAATGGGGATGTTGGAAGATGTGAGCGCACATTATTTTCTTTAATCTTACCTGTGTTGAATGTCTTTAATGGAGAAGGGTAGTGTATTCTTTGCCCAAGACCGGATGCCACTATTAATAATTGTTCTTCTATTTGAAAGAGTAGAGTTAGACATAATGATAGAAACTGTTCTTTCTAATCCGATAGTTTTTTGGATATAATATAATGAACCCTGTCCCTGTATTGTTTAAGGTTCTTAATGCAAAACCAGAAAATGTTGAGAGGGAAGCAGAGATTGTAGCTCAGAGTGGTCGGCTTGGGGCCGTGACAATTGCTACCAACATGGCTGGTCGTGGGACAGATATAATTCTTGGCGGTAATGCTGAATTTATGGCAAGATTAAAGCTTCGTGAGATACTGATGCCTAGGTATTTTCTATTTCTAAATGAAAGAAGAATTAGTTTAGTGGAATGGGTTAGGGTCTTTAGGTGGAAGGTTGTATGTTGATTACTTGTCCTATGCAATTTTATGCCAGTTGATGAAAAGTTCGTAGAATGATCCAGAAGAGCAACACGTGTGCAAAATACCTTTTTTATCAATGCTTCATGCAAAACTATTTCATTTGATGTATGTTCTAGGATGATTTAAACTTTCTCAAGGTACAATCTCAATGACAAAGACAATTAAAATTATATAAAATGGTCTATGTACCATTATAGGAATAGGAATAATAACTATAAAGACCTTAAATTTGTCTTCCCTGTGGCCTACCAACCATTAACTCTCTTGGCATCTCTTGGTTTCTCCCAAGTTAGATCCATTAGACTCTTAAACTTTGCGGAATTTTGTATTTACATTGCATTGATACAACCAACAAGCAAGTTAGAAAGAATCAACGTATCATGCATTAGAACTGAAAGTTCCTCTTCAAACAACTGGAAGTCCTTGCAAGCATGCATTTCATTCTTTTTGGTAATATATGATTGCAGAGTTGTCAAGCCAGATGATGGAGTCTATGTATCAATAAAGAAACCTCTTCCCAAAAAGACTTGGAAGGTAGGTGCTGTCCTTGTTATGACTAAATTGAATTGTAATATAGGAGTGACATGCAAGGAAAAAGATCTTCTAGTGAGGAAAATTGTAAAGTGACAAAGTAAGGGGTTAATTACCATTGAATTTGTAATTTCTATCATGTGTGACCCCACTCCCTTGACTCAAGGGTGATTAGGCTCTCACTTTCTCACTTCACCAACTTCTTCACTTTAGAGGAGCTTGATCTAAATGCAAACATACCCCGCAACTTCGAATGAATTGCATTAACACCCACTTTTCCATTTATTGGCCATTAGATACTCAAACTCTTAAAATTTATTGCAGTTAACTTTCCAGTCAATATTTTGTTAACTTTCATATGTTAGGCATGTGCATTTTAATTCTTTTGTATGTTATAACTGAAAATAACATGTTCTTGAATAATCAAATAAAAGATGTACTAAAACTCATCGTCAATAGGAAATCACAACCCTAGTACAAATGAAAGAAATTGGACTGAAATGTGATTGAGATTATTGTCAACACTTCCATCTGTTAGTGCCCCAAAAGAGTAATCATCACTGAGAATCTTTAGGCAAATCAAATGCAACTGCAGTTAGGCAATTTCATTTCTGGTGGAATTTAATCAGAACTTTAAGGTTAGCTTATTAAATCTATCTATGACCGAAACAGCCAGCTCAGCTTAGGTTTATAACCTACTGCAGTGTGCCACTCTCTGTCTCTCCATGTGCAGTGAAATCAAATGAGGGGAACCTAAAGAAAAGTTGTTACTAGCAAATCAAACAAAGCAATTGCTGATGAAGTTTGAATGATGAAGGAGAAATATATACGGTGGGGAAAGAGATCCAATTTTTGTCGGCTCTATTCCCAAATTTGTAAAAGGATCAGTTAATTTATTTTCAAATTAGAAAGTTTTTATTCGAAATATTTTAGTTGAGGATTTATATAAATATATATAAATAAAATGTTAAAGTTCCACATGCATATTCACCAATTACAGTCAAATATATTGGATGAAAATTGTAACTTTTAAAGTTGAGTATTTAATACCTACTTTCATTAGTTGAGAGGGTGAAGGTTCAAAAACACTCAGAAGTTAAAAGGGTTTGTTTGAATTTTATTTTTCTTATATTTTATTCAGCAATACCTGGTCTGATACCCATGAACGTATCAATATCCAGGTGAATGAAAAGTTGTTTCCATGTCAACTATCAACTAAAAATACTGAGTTGGCTGAGAAGGCGGTGCAGTTAGCAGTTAAAACGTGGGGCCAAAGATCATTAACTGAGCTTGAAGCAGAGGAGCGCCTATCCTATTCATGTGAGAAGGTGACACGATGATGATGATCATGCTTTTATCGAATTAACACTATAATTGAGAATGCGTTATTAATGAATTTTCCCAAAAGAATATCTTAAGTGGTGTTTTCTTCTTTCTTGATATCACTTAAGCAAAGTTTTAATCTTGTGTCATTAAATCATGTATGTTTATGTAGGGGCCTGCTCAAGATGAAGTCATTGCTGAGCTGAGAAATGCATTTCTGGAGATTGTTAAGGAATATAAAGTCTTTACTGAGGAGGAGAGGAAGAAGGTTAATTTTTTACACTTGACTACCTCTATACTTAATCTATTGCCCTTAGCAAATTTTTAATAATAATTGTGACTTTAGGTTGTGGCAGCTGGTGGACTGCATGTAGTTGGCACAGAGCGTCATGAGTCCCGGAGAATTGATAATCAGGTTTGCATTCTTTCCTTTTCTTGGGAATAGCTTCTGGCATTACACAGCCAAATGCCTATTATAATTCTCAGCTATCATAGCCTCTACTCACAACTCCTTTCATGGATATATTGTTGAATAAGTAGTTAAACTTGAAACTTCAATTTCTATTTTTTCAGTTGCGTGGTCGAAGTGGCAGACAAGGAGATCCAGGAGGCTCACGCTTTTTCTTAAGTCTTGAAGATAACATTTTTCGTATATTTGGTGGAGACCGAATTCAGGTAATCTATTTGATGTGCAGCTGCTGTGCAGGGTCATTGATCACCAGAAATATTATTAGTAACAGTGTGAATGTGTAGGGTCTCATGCGAGCTTTCAGAGTTGAGGACCTACCTATTGAGTCAAAGATGTTGACTAAAGCATTAGATGAAGCCCAAAGGAAAGTGGAGAACTACTTCTTTGACATTCGGAAACAGTTGTTTGAGTATGATGAAGTGCTCAACAGCCAAAGAGATCGTGTTTATACAGAGAGAAGACGAGCACTTGAATCTGAGAATCTTCAGTCTCTTCTTATTGAATATGCTGAATTGACAATGGATGATATTATAGAGGTAAGTTTTAATTAATAACAATTTCATTTATATTGTGACCTCTTGCCTTCTTGGGCAATATGATGATGAATTGAATTTTGAATTAGGCAAATATTGGTTCTGATACTCCAAGAGACAGCTGGGATCTTGAAAGCTTAATTGCAAAAATTCAGCAGTAAGTGAAATAATCTGATCCTCTTGCTTGATGCGGTGTTTGGTTAAGTCATGAGCTGGAATTTAATCTTGTTCATATAGCACATTCATGTAATATCTTTGTTTTTTACTAGTATGTTTCTAGAACCTGGTACTGCCAAAAGCAACTTACCTGTCATTTGTTTCATTCTGCCTGGTATATTATGATCGTATAGTGCTCAATTGAATTGCACTGGGTTAGCAATTGCAGGGTAATAGTACTATGACTACCTAGCTTAATGATGCAACATCTTTTCAAGGTTATGGAGCATATCATTTAGTGTGTTGATGCATATAAAGGATTAAATTTTCGCAAGTGCATGCAAAACTTAGAAGATCCCTTTCTTACTTGTGGTGGGAGGAGGAAAGAGGAGGGGGGGGGGGGGGGGGGGGAGAGAGAGAGAGAGAGAAAGAGGGGGGGGGGGGATCATGGGTTATCTTTGATATGTTTCATAACCTGTGCATAACTTTGTGTAGTTCAGATCTATTAATTTTGCTGACAATAGACATTTGGATGATCCTCTCTCTCTCTCAGGTATTGCTACTTTCTGAATGATCTAACCCCTGATTTGCTGAGGAACAATTGCTCAGATTATGAAGAGCTGAAAAATTATCTCCGTCTCCGTGGTCGTGAAGCATATTTGCAGAAAAGGGTCAGCTACTAACATTAAATCTTCCTGACCAGTCCAAAGATGTCTATCATCATACATAGGATTCAATTTGAAAAGTTGGCATTTCTTTAGCGGATGAGACATAATTCTTTTTTTATTTTTTCATTTTGCATCTCATTATTACAAATGTTGCCGTAGGATATTGTGGAGCAACAAGAACCCGGTTTGATGAAAGAAGCTGAGAGATTCTTGATTCTGAGCAATATTGATCGCTTGTGGAAAGAACATCTTCAAGCACTAAAATTTGTTCAGCAAGCTGTAGGCTTGCGAGGGTATGCACAGAGGGATCCACTTATTGAATATAAGCTTGAAGGATATAACCTTTTCTTGGAGATGATGGCACAGATTAGAAGAAATGTTATCTATTCCATATATCAGGTTTGCATCAGACCCCCATCATATACATTCTTTGTTTTAGTTGCAACATTTGAAATATACATGACTTAAACCGTTATTTATATTATTGCATTTGGCAGTTCCAACCCGTGCGGGTAAAACAAGATCAGGACAAAAAGGGGAATCAGAAATCAGAGAAACTAAATGCACGGAAAGCTAATACCAATGCTGATCCAGTTGGTAGTGTTGAACCTTCAACATCAAGTGCTAGCGCATAATTCCAGCACGCCACAAAGTTATATAACTAAAAATCTGGCGCTGATCTGCTTGCATGTAAAGTTTAATGTACAATAGACCATGACTGTAAATGAAAAAATGTAACATGTATCTAGTCTAGATATAAAGAACTACATTAGAATACAAGTTCAAGAATGGGTTATAAACCTATAGCCATTCATTTAGATGGCTGGGGCATGTTACTCTTCTCAATTTGTTCGCCAAATGTAGCAGTGAAATCTGGCCTGTCTTTTCCATGTTTAAATTCATTGCCTTTTAAAGTATATCTTCATAAATTTTATTGATGGGGTTCCCTTTTTCCTGAAATCGTTGAAAGATCAATAAGTGAATCAAGCCTCAAAATATGGAATCTATTGCGAGAAACTATGTGAACATAAGTACAAAACTCTGGAATCTATTGCGAGAAAAAGACCTCACCTTAATTCCAATAGCAATGGCAGTTTTCAATTTAACAAGTTCACCTAATCTCAAAGAACCACCTTTGTTATCTTTAACAAAGATTAAGGGCACCCCTCTTGATGAAGCCAAACCTGGCAGATGCTTAGTCAACCAATTTGGCTTAGTATCGGAAGCTACAAGGACAGCCTGCATAAGTAACAAAGAATGTAAATAATGTCAATTCAGGGAAACAAAACAAAACTACTGAAGTACTTAACCACACCCTCAAGGAGCCAGGAGGTACACAATACAAACCACAGCATTCATTCATGCTAAACATTATGTATTACAATTATCTCATTCGATATTCTATTTTATTTAAAATAAGAAATAATCGAATTTGAATATGGAAAACAAGGTTGCCACTTCCATATGTGCATTAGTCACTAAGTGGTTATCATCATTAATAAATGATTAACATATTTTGGTTTTTTGGGTGCTTCTGCTAATCAAGTGAAGGTTGTGGATGATGCTTTTGAGATTTATTTTGCAAAACAGCAGGACTTAGAATTCAATTGCAGAAGTCTAGAGCATGTGCTCTGCTGTCGTTTCCAGGCACAGAAAAAGATTGTTTATATCTATCTCTTCAATTCTCTTTGCAACAGACCATCTTGGATTCCCTTCATTAACCAGGAGGCCTAATAAAAGTAATTTTTCTTTCATTGTTGACAAAATTAAAGATTAATCATTTGGAAAGGCAAATTACTTAACAAGGCTGGAAAATTGACTCTTGCTAAATATCTTGTATCATCTCTTCCAATTTATGTCATGCCTTCCTATTCACTCGGTGCCTAGATCAATTTGTGATGAGGTTGATAAAGCTACCAAGTCTTTTTGTGGAGTAAATCTAACATAGAGAAAGGGTGACATCATGTCAAACCATATCAACCAAGTCTTTTTGTGGAGTAAATCTAACATAGAGAAAGGGTGACATCATGTCAAACCAATCATCAATTGGGATACAGCTCCTATGGGTTTTGCTTCAACTTTCGTTTCCTAAAAGAAAAAGTTAACCATTCATATGATCTACGTAGCAGAATACAGAAACTCAACCTGAAGTTTAACCAAAGGTGATCTATGAGTGCTGCTGATTAAAGGGGGAAGTTGAGCAGACTTTCCCAGCTCAGTGCATGGTCTCATTCGTTCAAGGACCCGGGTTACGTCATTAACCCCAATAGAAAACTGTTGCTGCAAGGAACCATAGGTATGTAAGCTTCATGCTAAATTTGTCATACATTTTAAGGTCCCATTAACAAATTTAAAGACAAACCTTTAGCCATATCTTTTCTGGCAAAGAATTTCCATCCGTGCATCTCGCTAATTCGATCCCCCTGCTCATTGAAGTAACCACATGTCAGAATAGCTGAGAGAATATATGTACTATTTATTGATTAGTTCCGCGATAAGCAGGAAGCAATTCAGTACTTCACACATTATAACATTAAATCATTGGTGGTTTTATAACCTTGGCTTCACTAAACAGTATTGTCGAGAAAATCATGCTGGAAGAAAGCTTTGCTATTTAAATACAAAGTACAAAGACTAAATAGACGAACAAAGAGGTAAGGATAAAAACCACATAGCACCTGTACCAGTTTTGTATGTGTTTTTGTGAGTGACTTTGTACTGATTGCTTTCTTACCGTTAAACATTCTCCTTAATCCACAGAACACAAAGATGGACAGAAATTGTAAATCAAAGCACAGGTGAGAAGGCACTAGAAAATCGATGAATTCTACCTCTTAGTTGATTGCAGCAGACTGGCAAGTTGCTCTCCTTCATAGCAGCTGCAGATTGCAACAAAGATTAAATTACAGTTTAGTCCAAGAAAACGTTGATGCATAAGGACATTTAACAACAATAGAATTATGAGTTAAAATATACTAGCTAGAATTTTTTTACAACTTACAGGCTGAACATATACAATAGGAAAATGATACTTATATAATATAATATAATATACCAAGAAAAAGGAGTGCTGCATACTTATTTTCGGTACTGGCTTTACTGGGCATTTTCTACTCTCAGAATTTTCAGACTCACATTGAGTGCCTTCAGTAACAGGAAACTATATTCAGAAAAGGAAACTAACAACAAAGAAAAATTAAATCAATTCACAAAACGTGTAAATAGCTAAAAGAATTTTCATTGCTTTCCAATAACACACCAATGCGGGTAAATTCCTCAATAATATTAACAAAATAAACACGAAGAGAAGAAGCAAAACAGGGGGAAAGATCTGAAAATATAAATATCTTAATTAAAACTGTACAAATACGCTGGAAAGAAAATGAAGAAGGAAGCAAGAGTGCAAGGCTGTAAACTCGTAGTTTCTACCTCAGATTCAGAAAGCTGGTGTAGAAGGAAAGTAAATATACTCGTATTTTCATAAGTCTCAAATAAACCAATTAACACATAAATGATGTTGAATCATAATAAGTCTAACTCAAAAGCCACCCAGTCACGAGTCACAAGTTCATAAGACAGAAACAACCATGACTACACGAGCAGCGCAGAAAAAGAAAGAGCTTCGAACAGATTCATTCATTCAAAACAGATTCAATCCACCTAAGACTAGGTTGAGATGGAGGAGCCTACCTGAACTGCGAGACAACAGCAATCCGCCGAAGCCAAGGTTGAGAGAGCAGCGTCAATATGAAGAACAGAGATAGTGAGGCACAAAGCACTGGGCAGAGTAATATTTATATAATTTTCCTTAATTAATAACATTAATTGGTAATATATATAATGAAAAGGTCTAGCGCAGCAACTTTATTAAATTTTGGTTAGTATATAATCAGTAAAAGAAAAATGAGTAATTTTTAGTTAGTATATATATCATTAAAATTATCATTAATACTACTTGATGGTTATAAATCACAAAATTATTGACCTCCTATCACTTCTCATATATAATTTTATTTTTGTCACATGAATGGGATAATCCTCAATTTTGGGTAGGGTATTATAACATGCTATGCTTAAGAGTATCTCCAATAATTATATTACTCTAATGTTTTGTCTCATTTTAACTTGAAAATTCAATGTGAGATTTTTTTGTTATAAAGTTATAATGTTTATTTAATAGAGGTTTAATAAATTATATAAGTAGTATTATTTTACTCATCTTTTTTTTATAATTTTAAAGATGGTATTTAATGTATGTTTTAATTTTAAATTATTTTAATTACAATAAAAATAAAAAAGTTATGTTACGTATATATTAAAAGTAGCCACTAAAATTAATCATCAATATAAAATATATGCTGGAATATAAATACAGATTGAAAATAAAATAAATTATACACATATTTATATACAAATATAGTGGTGACTGATTTTAGTGGCTAATTTTAATGTACGAATAATATTTTTGAAATAAAAAATAATACCTAAAATTAATTCTATTAAAGTTGCTCTAAAGGGTTACCACAAGTTGATTTAGTCAAATTTCCAATATAAATGTACTTATATACTTTTTGCAAGACATATATGATTGACCATCGAATAAGTCCTTAAGGCCAGAAAATGAACCCTACCCTAGTTACCTCTTTCCTTTTTTTTTTTGGCGGTTTTTTGGCCAGGTATAAGTACTTTTTCCGGGTTCTTTTTCTGTTTTAGGCCCAAGATTCATTTTGCCAATAAAAAAGTAAACTGGAAAATACACGTGTTCAAGTCCAAAAAAAAAAAAATTACAGGTGTTTCATCGGATACGGTCATACGGATTACAGAATAACGACAAACACTAGGCTGATAACTTCCCATCTCAGTTCTCGCCACTATTTTATTTTTCCAGCTCTTGCTTTTGGACACTCACTTTTTTACTCAAAAAGCCCTAGCTTTAAAAATATCACCGATGATCACACTTTCCAATAACCCTACCCTAAACCCAGTACCAATGCCTCAGGACGACGATGAAGACCCTCGAAACGGCGCCGTAGAGGCAAACGACCACGCCCACCAAAGCCCCTTAAAGAAGCCCAGACTGACCCGACCCATTTCTGAACCCGACATTCTGCAAGAGTTCTCCCACCACCAACAGGGCTTTGCCAGAATTAACAACGGCAGCTTTGGGAGCTGCCCGCGGTCAGTTCTCTCTGCCCAGAACACGTGGCATCTCCGATTCCTGCAGCAACCCGATGAATTTTTCTTCAACTCGCTCCGAAAGGGGATCCTCGAGTCACGCGCCGCCGTGAAGGCTTTAATCAACGCCGACGACGTCGATGACGTGTCACTCGTCGACAATGCTACAACCGCCGCCGCTATCGTCCTCCAGCAGGTCGGCCGCCAGTTCGCTGACGGAAGCTTCCGCAAGAACGACGCCGTCATCATGTTCCACTGCGCGTTCCCGGCGGTGAAGAAATCCATCGGCGCATACATCGGCCCCGCTGGTGGCTCCGTCGTGGAGGTTCGGCTTCCCTTTCCAGTTCGCAGCGATGAGGAGATTATTGCGGAGTTCAAGAAGGGGCTTGAGCGAGGTAAGATTAATGGCGGAAGGGTTAGGTTTGCGATGATTGATCACATAACTTCGATGCCTTCGGTTGTTCTTCCCGTTCGAGAATTGATTAGGGTTTGCAGGGAGGAAGGTGTGGACCAGGTCTTCGTGGATGGCGCCCACTCCATAGGGAGCGTGCCTGTCGACGTGAAGGAAATTGATGCTGATTTCTACGTGAGCAATTTGTATAAATGGTTCTTTGCACCGCCTGCTGTGGCTTTCTTGCACTGCAAGAATTCGAAAGGTTTGGTGGATTTGCACCACCCAGTCGTGTCTCAAGAGTATGGGAAAGGGTTGGCGTTAGAGAGCTCCTGGGTTGGGAACAGAGACTATACTCCCCAGCTCGTGGTGCCGTCGATTTTGGAGTTTGTGAACCGGTTCGAAGGTGGTATTAAGGGGATCATGAAGAGGAACCATGATGGGGTTGTGAAGATGGGGACTATGCTGGCTGAATCATGGGGAACAATGCTGGGGTCGCCGCCAGAGATGTGCGCAAGCATGATAATGGTTGGATTGCCGTCTAGGCTATGTGTGACGAGTGATGATGATGCCATGAGTTTAAGGACGCACCTGAGGGTGTATCACAGGATTGAGGTTCCTACATATTACCAGGCTTTGAGGAATGAAGATAGGGATCCCAAGGACAAGGACGGGTTTATAACTGGTTATGTTAGGATATCTCGTCAAATTTATAACACAGATGAGGATTATCATAGGCTTAAGAATGCAATTAATCAGATTTTGGAGGATGGGAAAATTTGCAGCATGCTTCCTGTTGAGTGATCCAAAAAGAGCGAATAGGTATTTTTTCCATGACAACACCCGCTTTTGAATTGTTCGATTTTAAACTAACATATGCTTGAAGAGCACATTTTATGAGTATACCCAATTTTCCTGTTTTGTGTTCTCTTGGAGTTAAACAAGTATTCCACCTAGTTGCTTTGCAATTTAACATGTAGCATAGCTTGATAGCTTCTGATCTCTGTATGTCTATAATTGATTGTACCTATGATTGAAGTTGTTAAAAGAAACCATTAAACCAAGCTGTTGTTGGAGTGTACAAATGATCAACATCCTTTAATGATCATGTGGTGTTTGAGAAACTTTCCCGTCAAAGAACCATTTGCATTTAAGGATCCACTGGCCATTGGGTTTTTAACCAGTTCAGAACTAGTTTGGTTGTCTTCAAGCAATTTTATTTTAAGAAACTGAACCAAAATTGCAGTTTAAATTCAGTTCAATTTGGTCTTTCTACTGAACCATTAGTATAAGGAATAGAATTCTGATAAAATTGCCACATAACTACATAATAGTAATGGTGATATGGATAGGGATAGTGATAATGATAGCAATAGCGATAGAGAAAGCAAGAGCCATAGCCACCGATTTGTGACTCAAAATTATGGATGTATTCACTTTGACTACTGTATAGTTCATTGGAGCTCATAAATTTAGCCACAGCAACAACGATAGCAATATACGATGTCGATTTATGACTCAATTTTGGTGGATGCATTCACTTTGACTACTTTATAGTTACATTGAAGCTCATATAAATTTTTTGGATATGGGTCCTCTGTGCTACAGGCAAACTGCATTTACATTGTAAATGGAGAAATAAAGAAACATGCGAATTGGTGTTTACCTAGTTATTATATTTGCATTTATCTGTTTTCTTTAGACATCATGTATCTGCGTGTAAAATAGAAATGTTTAAATTAGTGTCTGTTTTTAGGACTATGAGAATGTGTTTTTAAATGGAAGAAATAGTTACCATGGTGGAATGAATTACAGTCTATAAGTGGTTCCTTTTGTTGCACACTTGCACCCACATTCAGATGGTGGGTTGTATGTTGATTACTTGTTTAATGCAACTTGCTTGCTTGTTGATGATATGTTCCCTTGTAGAATGATCATGACTTTCTATCAAGAAGAGCAACATGTGTGCAAAATACCTTTTTCAATACTTCGTGCAAAATTTTTTATTTGGTGGATGCACTAGGATAATTCATTTTTTCGTACAAAGAGTCAAAGACCATTAAAATTATTTAACATGCTCCATAATAGATGGTTTTTACTGTTATAGGAATAGTAATAATAAGTTAATAACAATAAAGGCCATAAATCTATTCTTCCTTGTGGCCTACCTGACATAACTCTCTTAGCACGTCTAGGGGAAATGTGGATTAAGAAATTGAATATACATGATTTGCAATTAGTTTTAAAGTCATCATATGAATAAATGGTCAGCCTTATTCCTTAGGCATTTGTATCAAACATTTATTGTGTATAATATCTATAATATATAGTAAGTTTATAAACAAAGAATTCAAAACGTTCTATCAATAAAGAAACCTCTTCCCAAAAAGACATAGATTGCAGGTGTTCTCCTCGTTATGACTAAATTGAATTGTAGTATATACTATATAGTATATAGGAGTGAATTGCAAACATACTCCTCCAGCTTGGTCTTAAGGTGAATTACGTATAAACCCAATACTATAACGTGGTCATTAGATACTCGCACCCTTAATTTTGTTGCAATAACTTTCCAGTTAATATCCTGTTTCCTGTTAACTCTCATATGTTAGGCAACAGGTTTGTACACTGTAATTTCTTTTAAGTTTATTATAACACAAATTAACATATTCTTAAATAATTAAATGATAGATGTTACTAAAACTCATTGGCAAAAGGAAATCACAACCCTAGTACAAATGAAAGAAATTTTATTGAAATAAATTGGACTGTATGTGACTTAGATGATTGTCAACACTCCATCCGTTAGTACCTGAAAAGATAATCATTGCTGAGATTTGAGAATCTTGAGGCAAACCAAACCCAAATGCAGTTGGAAAATTTGACCTAATGCAGTTTTTCTAATAACTGTGGTCTCTAGATGATTATAAGTCATGATACTTATGATCCCAATTAGCCACTTAATAGAAATCTTTGCTTCCTTAACTGTGTCTGTTTGATTATCGCTATATGGAGCATTTATTATTTTTGTCAATAGTTAGAAAGAGGATCATTCATATTGCTATAGTAAATGAATTATCTTCAATAAACCCATATTTGTTTCCTGATGCTTCCAATTCTGTAGTCTGCATCATGACTTATGTAATGATTTCTTATGGCCTTTCCCTCCTGTGCATCAAATGGGTTCACAAAGTTATGAGATGATTTTGTGGTCGTATCTGACATCAGTTGCAATTGATGTATTTGGCCAGGATATGTTGATGTTTCCTGAAGTATATGAAATTTATTGTCCTTCGAAGTGGTGCCTCCCTTTTATTTATGTCAACACTGACTGGTCGATTCATAACTTATCTCATTCTTTACCATTTACTTTCAGAATAGAGTGAAGCTGGTTTGTTAATATTAATAAATGAAAAATGAAATTTAGGACCTGTTTGGTTTTTACATTCATTTGCTATATATTTTTAGTTTTTTCAGGATTTTGTTAAGTTATTGGTGAGAGTGGGAAATGCAAACAGAATTCTATTACTTCCCCCCCCCCCCCCCCCCCCAACAAAATCCTAGAAGTAAATACGACATAGACCAGTATAAATTGGTAGATGATGCTAAAGGTGAGCAGAGAATGTTGTCCTCTGAGTTAATAGATATATTATCTATTCAAAACATGGTTTGCAATTCCTGTTTACGCTGTGACCATAGTAAAGATAATTCTGACCTGGCTGTTTTTGTGGTTAGCTGGTTTATTTATTTTTTGTTTTACTTTTCCTGTAGTTTCAGTTTTTACGTGTTGACAAGAGGCAGGAGTTATTAGGTGTAATTTCTTAATTTCTTAATTTCTTAATGTGTTGACAAGAGGCAGGAGTTATTAGGTGTAATTTCTTAATTTCTTAATTTCTTAATGTGTCCTACCATGCGCCTGTTTATGTTTGAATCCTTGAGTTAGCTTCAATTCAAGTACTTGAAACCTTTCGTTTTTTGACTCTTTGCTCTCTGCATTTGGTTGATAACCAAAAGTGTTTCTGCTATTTATTTGACAGATAATTTCGTACTTGTTGAAGAATAAAATGGGATCTTACTGAGATATTAATTACAGAATTGAGATACCGGATATTTTTGAGGCATTGTTCTCTCCTGGTTAATGGAACCATGCTTAACCAGCATGTGTTTGGGGTTTGCTTGATAATTTTTGGGCAAAGCATGTGGTTGAATTGATGAATTCTACCGAAACTGGCGACTGTTTTGTACGAAGGTCTGAGGCATGGTTGTACTACATATTCGCATAACCAAGTAGGGAATTCAGAAATGATCATTGGCATCACTTGTAGTTTTTGCCTGCTGTATCGATCAATTCTTGACTAAGGAAAGATTAAGGCCATCATTATGAAATTAAAGAGAGTTGTATCCTAGCCCTTCCCTTTTTCTCCCCCGATGTTATTTGCTTGTTTCCCTCACTTAAATCATACCTTTAAGCCCACTGAGTGTGATATAAGATGATCAATAGCAATCTCATCTCATAACCCAAAAATTCAGGTGTTATTTTGTTTCTTTTTTATTTTTTTAATAGACGAATTCTGATTTTTCTAACCCAAAATTCAGGGTTTTATTTTTAATATTTTTCCCTCAATAAGATGGCAGCCGATGACTCCTTTAGGTTTTTGTTGGGCACGGAATCGGTACGTGAGATACGTTTGTGACACCGAAATGCCAAAAATTTATTTGGCTCACTGGTCAGTTAGGTAGTGTAAAATAAGAATGTTTTTATGGGGTTTTTTCTGCAATTGCATAGAAAATAGAGAGGTTATTTTTTAATTTTTTTTAAATTGCAGTTTATGTCTGTTCACTTTTGATAAACCAATTTAATTAGTTCTGCTTAGTAACTGGCCATAGGGTTTGTAAGGTGACGCCCTCCAGCTACATATTTGAACACAACGGTACTGACTTCCATTCTCGACAGTCTTTGGTAGTTGATGGCATCGTCGTCTCAATGGAAAGAAGGTATATATTGTATTATTACTCTACACTTGATTTTTAAATATCCCCTTTTGTTTTTCCAAATTTTGTCAACTTTGTTCAAGGATATTCCTGTGTGTGTTTTGCTGAATTACTGTATTGTTATTTGGCAAAGGGTTGCTGTGCATGAAGATATCCCTGCGGGCTTGCGTCTCGCCGACAAAGCAGAATTGTACGACGGAGCAGACCATGGAGTTGGATCAGTCGAGGGTGAAGGCTTGTAGGGATGGAGTCAGACGAGTATGAGTTACACGAAGATGAAACAGAACACGACTATCTTGGAGAGACCGATGGCGACAATGGAGATGGGGTTGAATTGGAAGACAATTTGGACGGTATCGGAGGAATGTATGACAATTTTGCGGATGATGACTTACACGCTGATAATTCTGGCGAATTGCTAGGTTCAATTGATTTTGTGAACCTGAGTAGGGTGGAAGTCGCTTTAATTTCGCAGATGTTAACATTGCATTTGACTTCTACCAGGCATATGCAAAGCACCATGGTTTTAGCAGGAGACATTACAGGAGCAAAAAATGTAGCGAAGTAAGGATAATATAGGAATTTGTGTGCCACCGAGAAGAATTCAGATTGCTGAAATTCTACTCAATTCCTAACCGGCAAAAGAGGCCAAGGGCCGAGACACGGTGTGGATGCCATGCAAGGATGCATGTTCGCATGGACGATGAATCAGGATGTTGGTACGTTGCGTACTTTTCAAACGAGCATAACCACCCCGTTTTCTATTTGTGTTTTTCTTCCATGCTCCCAAGCCATCGGAGGATGAGCTAAGAGGACATTGAGCAAATGAACGACATGCACAAAGGGGATATTTCCGTATCACGAATCCACGGTTTTATAGTGAGTCTAGCCGGCGGGTATCATAATGTCCCCTACACAACAAGGGAGATGCACAATGTAAATGTGAAGCAACGAAGGGAGGGTGGTCTAGATGCGGAATCGTGTTTAAAGTATATCTGCGAGTGTAAGACAAATGATCCAGCATTGTACTACAAAATTGTTGACCGGGAGAGGGTGTGACTAGGGGTGGAAACAGGCTAGGTCAGGCCAGACTTTAATTTTAACAAGCCAGACCTATAATAGAGTATATTGGTCTAAGCCTGGCCTGTAGCCTGGTATAGACTTTTTAATGAGTACTGAGTCTGGTCTGTTGTTAAATCTAGCCTGGCCTGAAGCCTGTCAATAGGCCTGTTTTTTTTTTTTTTTTATAATAATTAAATTTAAGATATAATTTAATTTTTAAAATTATAAAATATAAAATAATAAATTTATGGATAATATTAATACAAAATAAAGACAAAATATCGATAAATAACTATCATTGATTAAAAAAAAGATAATATATATGGAATATATTCTTACTTGGCTACTTCTAAAATATAACATATCAAAATAAAAGACTTCATCAATATCAAGAGTTGTAACAAACCAACTAAACATAACATCAAATAAAAGCTAATAACTACTTAAATCAAAATACAGTAAAAAAAATGTTGAACAATTAATGGATTAACCCTCCAAACTTGAAAGTGATTTAATCTTCCTGTTCGAACATCTTGAAAAAAAAAGCAAACATACACATATCATTAGATTTTTAAATAATATAAATGCAACAAATACTTTTTTTATTAGTAACAAAAAGAATGTTCAAAATAAAATTGTGGTCATAATCTTAGTATAAATTATATGATACCTCATTTATATATCATGAAATTCAACTTTATTATTCTAACTACTCACATCATACCAATATCAATGTTCTCACATTTAAAAAGAGAAAATATTTTCTATAACATAGCTACTTAGTCAAAAAGAGAAATATTAGAAAGTTGATTTTTACATTTGGTTTTTTCTTCAAACCATACTTGTTCCGAAGCCAATCTCCTCCACAAATGAGAACTTCAATGGATTCTTGATTTAGTCGAGAACGATATTAATCAATAACTCTTCCTCCAGCACTAAATGAAGACTCTGAAGCCACTGTTGAGACATGAATTGCTAATATGTCCGCTGCCATTTTAGATAAAATCTTGAACTTGAGGCTATTGTTTTTCCACCACTCCAAAGCACTAAAAGACTTAGAATTGCCTTCAGGAATGTAAGCACTCTCATCAAGATAAACTTCTAATTCTGATTTTGTTGGATGAATGGCTTCTTTTTTCCGAACCATATTCAACATTTCATCAATTCCACTAATTTCAGAACTAACCAAATTAGAAGAAGCAACTAGACCATTAGTGTTAACTCCACTTATTATTGTATCACCATGACACTCTTCAGCATATTCATCATACATTTCTTGCAATGTATTCTTCACTTTTTCAATATTTTCAGCAGCCACATGCTCAGGTTTGTAAATTAAAGGAAAACAGAATTTAATAACATGTAACTTGCACCTAGGATCCAAAACACAAGCAAGAGACATTACCATATTGCATTCTCCCTAATATTTGTCAAATTTTTCTTTCATTGAGGTTGCCATTTCTCTCATGAAGGAATCTCTATCTTCAATAGCTTCATCAATTACTTGTTTCACTCTCCAAACTTCAGGAAGGTACAAATTTGCAGTAGGATACTCACTACCAGAAATGACATGAGTAGCAAGATTAAAAACTTTTAAAAGTTTGCAAATCTTCTCAACTTTCCTCCAATCCTCTGATGATGGTTCGTAACTATAGTGGGGTTTTCTTTCTTTTTATAAACAGCAAACACAGATTTAAACTTCAAAGCCACAGATAACATGTTGTAAGTAGAATTCCATCTTATGGGACAATCAATGATGAGTTTTTTCTCCTTCAAACGCTTGTTCTCAGCAATCTCAACAAATGTTTTAAATCTTGAATCATTAAAATTAACATACTTGACACTCTCACAAACTTTGTGAATAATACCTTTAATTTTACCTAGCACATCTTGTACCAACAAATTCAGAATGTGTACACATCACCTAACATGAAACAAACTACCACCAACAGGTAATGAGTTGTTATCTGAAATAGTATCCTTAAGAGCCCTTAGACATGAATCATTATAGGAAGCATTGTCAACAGATACTGAGAAGACTTTGTTTTCAATTTCCCAAATCTTCAAATACTTGAAAATAGCATCTGCAACATCGATGCCACGTCTAGGAGCAGGTACCTGAACAAAACTCAAAATCCTTTTTTGAAGATTCCACCCTGCATCAATAAAGTGACCTGTGATAACCATATATTCAAAAATTTGATGGCTTGATCTCCACATGTCAGTTGTCAAATTTATCTTCCTAACACCTTGTAACAAAGTCTTCAATTGTTTCTTTTCTGCCTCATATATCGCCAAGCAATGACTTCGAGCAGTTTTGCGAGGAATTTTATGAAATTCAGAATTAGCGTATTGGAAGCCCCACATCCAAACTTCATCCTCAACAATGCTAAAAGGATGCTCATGAACCATAATTGCTATAGCAATTATTTGTCTCATCTTCTCTTGAGAATATCTTGCACCTGGTGTCACAAATGGATTAACACTTGAATTGGAAGGTTGAAATGGAATCAATGGTTGCTTCTTTTGTGCAGCAACATGCAATCTCCTTTGTAAGCAACTACTAGACTGCCTCCATAAATGTGAAGTACTAGCTCCTTTTCCAGCATAAGAAAACACAGATTTGCAATACTTGCAAATAGCTTTTGTACCTTCAGAATTTTCAACTTGGTCAAAATCGTCCTAAATTGGTGAAGTCTTCTTCCTTTTTTTTGTAATAACAATTTCATTACTACCATTTTCTTCAGTGACTGGTTGACTTGTAATAGTTGTTGTCTGTGTTGGTGCTGATGTAGTTGTTGGTGTTGTAATGGTGTATCTGTTGTTGGCATTGTTGGTACTGACCAATTAATTTCTTCTCCATTTAAAGAAATAGAATTGGTCAACGAATCACTTGGAGTTACAGATTCAGCCATTTCTAAAACCTATTGTAATGCCTAAACAAAAATTAACAGATAACATTATCTCATGATTTTTTTTACTTTCATTATATCAATGGCATAAAGTAAGAACCTTTTAATGAAAAAAAATTGATAAAATTTTATGTTCGAAAAAGTAGAAACAATATCACAATACAAACGAAAAAATTAAACTTAAAAAAGATCTTTGACAGAATAAAACCCTAATTGATGAAAAAATAATTAACATTATAACAAAAAATATAAAAAACAACAAAATAAAAAATAATGACATGAGAAAGAAGAAGAAGTACCTGCAGTCAAAGGAAGAAGATGAAGAGGATGGTGGTTTGTAGTCTGGTAGAAGAGCGTGTAAAGTGGAGAAGATAAGAGAATGACTGTGTGTATGTTTATTTCTTTATTAATGTGGAGGAAAAGTTTTTAGAATTATTTTATTTGATTGACTTTTGATATTCCAACATCAAAGATTAAAGATATTAAGTAATAAAAATACACATATATTATTAAAGAGACAAATAACTTAGTGGATAAAGGTATCTTCATATGATAGAAGACCCAAGTTCAACTCCTTCTAATAGCATTTTTACTAGTATAATAAAACTATATATATGTATTTGCAGGCCTAACAGGCTATTTTAAAAGCCTAGGCCTGGCCTTTTAAAGAATATAGGCTTTTTTAATAGCCTGAGCCTGGACCTATTTTCTATCAGGCCAGGTCAGGCTAGGCCAAATACAGGCCAGGATGCAGGCCCCTGGCAGGCCGCCTGGCCTATTTTCACCCTAGGTGTGACAACATTTGTTTTGGTGTGATAGCACTAGCCAAATTGATTACCAGGTATTTGGAGATGTCGTTGCATTTGATGCAACGTACAAGAAAAACGTTTAACTTTCACCTTTGGTAGTCTTCTTTGGTGTAAATTACCAAAACCAAACGGTTGTCTTTGTCATTGCACTCGTGGCCGATGAGAAAGAAGAGACATATGCCTGGTTGCTTCAACAGTTGCAAATAGCAATGAAGGGGAAAACTCTTGTGTCCATAATAACCGATGGTGATAGGCAAATAAAGTCTGCGATCGAGCAAGTTTTTCCAAAAGCACACCATCGAGTATGTGCTTGGCACATCCTCTAAAACACTTCGAGCAACATCGGAAAGCCTAACTTCACAAGGATGTTTAAGAATTGCATGCTTGGCGAGTACGAGGTCGGAACAATCCAGAGAAAGTGGTTTGAGATGCTGGAGCAATTTGGCGTAGGCGATAAGAGATGGGTACAAGACATGTACGAGAGAAGGCATAGTCGGACAACCGCACACATACGAGAAAAGTTTTTTGCTGGCTTTCGCACAACCTCAAGGTGTGAGGGTTTGCACGCCGTGATATACTCAAGTATCGATACAGTTACACTGATTTTTTTACATCATTACCATCGACGCTTGATGTTTGTTTGTGCAAAGGAAGTGGAAGCTGATTTTGAGTGTGCAAAGGGTGACCCTGTGATGACCACTAACCTGAAACAGTTGGAGGGTTATGCAATTGAGAATTACACTTGGTTAATATTCTATTTGTTTGTTCCCATTCTTAATAGGGCCTGTGCAATGAGGATGGTTAATTCTAAAGACAACGGTTCGTATTTTATCCATCGTCTTTAGATAGGCACTTCGGAGAAAGATTGGCGTGTGGTTGCAACATATGAAATGAGTGAGGTCAGATGCACGTGTATGAGAATGGAATATTTCGGGGTCCCTTGCGAACATATAATTGTGGTGCTTGTTCTTAACAATGTTCATGAGAGCCTAAGGTCTCTGATATTGCTGAGATAGACTAAGGATGCGAAAGTGAGGGCGATGCAGTCGACCGGCGTAATTTGGAATTCTGTACGAGTAACACAACACTGGTACATGATGGATTAGTATAGAAAGTGTGCAAAAAATTGCTTGTCACAGCACTCAAAATTTCCAGTTTGCACGAGACATTGCCATGCTGATGTTGAAGCACTTCAAGAACGAAGATGTAGCCGACACCAGTTTTCTATCTAAGGGGCCCTCCAATGAAGGTGGCACGAAGTCAGCACGAAATCTCTGCAAGCCAAGACAAAGGGTAAGGTGCTAATGGTGGCAAGAAAACCCAACGTTGTCGTTTGTGCCGGGAGGTGGGACACAATAGGACGTGTCTAGACTGTTGCACATTAGAGTCATCAAGCGTAGTTGCAGATGACCTGGATTTCATGGATACTGAAATGGTGGGTTAATCATTTTTAAGCTGATTTAGTTAACTGTTATGCCTTAATAATTTGGTTTTTACATTGGTGTCAGCTCTGTGATAACCTGTCCGGGGATCTAGATGTAACCGTGGAGATTCCTTCGTTATGCTACTCTGATAGTGACACGTAGGCTGGTTTTGTTAACAGCAACTTCAGTGGGACCAACACGTCAGGGCCAATCATCTCTCTCGACGATTGAGTGAAAGGGACCAATACTCATCACCACCATGGTAAATAATATATATTATAATAATATAATAATATAATGAGCCCACTAAGATTGTCCTACTATTGAAGAGGCCCAACATGGTCAACTCGGGTTATTAGCAAAAAATTTTCTATGACATAAGTTGCAGTGGTTAACAAAAAAAAAAGGGTTGCAGTGGGCTACTTTACACATAGATTAAAGACGGATCACACATCTTCACCGAATCTGTTGCCTTTGCAAGCAATGTATCCCTTTTCTTGTTGCACTTTCCCATTAATAGTTCAACAGCAATTTTGATTCTGATCTTTTCTTCATCAAGCTGTAATTATAATTGTTCCATCGAATTAGAAATGCACAGATGCATAAATAAATGCATAAAATACTATATTGTTCGAGTTGAACGTTAAGTGATGGTGTCACTCATGTTACGCTAAACATTTTATTTTTTATGCATGTATTCACTTATGATTGCCAATATTGCATATGTGAACCACGATTCCATCTCCATCCATTGCATGAACCATATGCTGGAGTCTGTACTGTTGCTGTTGTTTGGTACTCCCGGAGCGGTCATGATATCCAAATTGGCAAATTCGGTGGCATTTTTAGAACGTAACATGCGATATGTATCAGTTCCAATGATTCCATCCAACGCAGTCAACTGCCAAATATTCCCCAAAAATGTTATTTTTGTATTCAAATAGCTCACTGGATTAATCGATGTCATTCGCTTACCATGCATTGTATTGGATTCTTTGTTTGTTTTCGTGTCAAATTGAAAAACCTGCTTGTCCGATAGGTCCACCACAGCCAGATAACAATGCATGTCACAACTTTCGTCTAATATTGACATATAGACCTGTGATTGATAGATAAGCCGAATAAGATAGTAATAATTTTTTCCACCCCGGTCCGAATTCGGGGTACAACAGTTAGATTGGTAGGTAACTTACAAGACACAGGTCCTTCGTTGGGTGCATGTAGTTGTTGCCATATCGCTGTGCCAAAATCTCAAAGGAGACGCCATCCATGACATCGGCCTGGTTATATAGCTAGTAGTCAGCTGATCAAATACGTAATCATGCATGTCAACAGTTTAGGGATCATGTGAAATGAGAGAATGTTAAAGCATCTCTATGGGTTCCAATCAATCAACACAATTAGTATTGATCATATCGCAAACTTCGGATGCAGGCACCATACCGCCCGAGGGTGATTTCCGTCGGTGTCCTCGTCAGATGTTACCATGAGCATGATCAACTCCATTATTTGCAAATCATCGAATGACACAAGTCTTACAAATCGCATGAAAAAATTATAACTGCGTCAATTAACAAATGCATAAATTCGACGAAGATACGATGGCTATGTACCTTCAGGGTAGGTTGCCGCCCTTCTACCAGGCATTCCATGTCAGAACGAGTTGCACGTTGCATTCCAATTGGTACAACGATCTTTCTGTGTTTAATAAATGAAAGATGTTATACACCTCACCCCTTTCAACAGGTGCTTCCGGCATGTTTCATGATACACGTGGGGTCAGCATCTTTGTTGTAGACTTACCAATATATGTCCAAATTGTGCTGAGAAATGGGCCAACCATTCATGGTGTTTACTCCCGCCTTAGTCAGATTTGACGATAACCGTCTCGGAATTAGCTTCTCGACGACGGATGTCTGCATGGAGCTACTTTCCGTCTTCGATAAATGATGATTAGACTTTTGTATGGTTTAGAATTCACAATTGAAAGCTCGTTGTAATATAGTTCCTAAACCAAGCAATAATCCTTTCATACAAAAATTTGTTTGTCACTAGTACAAACCCCTAAATTTATAAACCGAAGTATTGAACCTCAGGTCGTTCTCCCTTGGAATCGCAATAAAGTATCTTGTTATTGGTTATGAGTTATATTTGGGGTTTTTAAGATTTTAGACAAGAAGTGTAAATGGCAAAGAAAATAAACTAACAACTAACAAAGCTTTTGGCTAGATATGAGAACTAGAAGTACTATCCTAGTTATCCTCCTCAATTGTGACCACAAATTGTTCATTGCTACCACTTAGTTAACCTCTAACCATGGAGGAAAGTCAAGTGGATGAATTAACTTGATTCCACAAGTCCTAGCCAACTCCCAAGGGAAAGACTAGCTTTAGTGGTATCCAAGTCAATTAGCAACTTCTAATTGTCAATCAACAAAGGAATTAGATAGCTCAAGCATCACTAATTACTCTACCTAGGCCAAGAGGAATAAAACCTATACTAAAATCCAACCAAGCATTTTATCAAACACTTGGAAGGCATAAAAGGAAAGCAAAGTAAATTGATAACAACAATAAAATCTAACAACTACTTATTGCAAGAAATCAATAACAACAATAAAAAGGAACACAATTATTATGAATTACCTCTAATTGAATTGAAAGATAAGAGGAGGAACAAAAGTTGATCTACAACAAAGCATGGAAACAAAATAGAAGTGATTACCACAAAAGAATAGAGGAAGATGAATGTAACAACAAGAATTGAGAATCAAAAAGTAGAAAAAAGCATGAATTGAAACCTAGATCTAAGAACTAAACCTAATCCTAGAGAGAAGTGAGAGCTTCTCTCTCTAAAACTAATTAAAACTAATCCTAAAGTGTATGAATGAGTAAAAATGAGTGAATCTCTCTTTTTCCCTTCAATCCTTGGTCCTTATATGCATTTTGGCACCAAAGTTGGTTGAAATTGGGCCCCACAGCTCTCAGAAATTGCTAGGCACATTTTCTATTTAAAAAAATCACGTGCGCCCATCGGCGCGTACGCGTACAGTGCGCGTGCGCGTCCCTTGCGTTTTCTGCAATCCACGCGTGCGTGTACCATGCGCGTGCGCGTGGATGCACATTTCCAATTCTTTGGCTTTTCCATGATTTCTCCACTTTGTATGCTTTCTTCTTCACTCCTTTGATTCATTCCTAGCCTTTTCAACCTGAAATCACTTAACAAACAAATCAAGGCATCTAGTGGAATCAAAGGTGAATCAAATTTAGTTAATTAAGGACTTAGAAAGCATGTTTTCACACTTAAGCACAAGTTGGGAAACAATCATGAAACCATGATATTTCATTGAATAAATGTGGGTAAAAGGTGATAAAATTCCTTAAATGAAGCATAAGATAAACCCTAAATATGGGGTTTATCAATGAGCTCTCGTTCGATGACGTCCTTGTGTTAAATGGAAAGCTACGAATTCTATTATTTGTTGTCGGCATTCCCTTATGCCCCATTGAGTTGTATCCACTGTTGTTCTGTTGAGCCGATACAGTCTCTTTGTTACCGCCGTATACCTTTGCCTTGAATTTGCTGAAGAAGCATGTGGCCTCGGCACCCCTTGGTACATGTTCTCGTTCTGCGTGTTTGACCTGGATATCTTTGGATGCACGACCCGTCTTTGATTGTCATCGTGCTCGAAAATAGATGTGTTGACGTCGCCAGCGCAGTTCTTTGACGACAAAGGGTGTAGTCTCTTCCTCATCGTTCTAGGAAGCATCCCCTATCTTTCGTTGAATTGGAGGCGTGTGTCAATGCATTGTATACACATTCTTTGTCACCCATTGACATTTTTTGTTTATCTATCCTATTTCGATCAGCCGTGGTGTTGATGTTCTGTGACCGTTCCCGCAGACCAAATCCATTTTGCACATGAGCGACAAACTCACTAAGACCGTTGACCAACTTTTGCAATGTGACGATTTTCGCTTCTACCTTCGCCATTCGGCATCGCATGTTCTTCCATGAAAAAATTGAATTCGATGTGTCAGATGTTTTGATTTATCCAAACAATTAGGGTGTATCGGTGATACTCTTAAGGTATTAAATTTTATATATGAAGAACTATATTCTCATGCAACTGCATTGTTTGTTTTTGAGTATGGAGATGTATAGATGGCAACTGGTATGCCCAATGTCTACGTATATAAACATATAAATGCGAATGAACGAGTTGACAAATTATTTGCTTATGAGTCTTACTACCTTTGTGGTCTAAAGTACTTTACGCATTAAATTCATCAATGCGTTGTTCGAAGTGTTGGTGGTTGGGCCTTGTGGTGTTTTATCCTCCTAGCATTAAGTTTGAGTTATTACCATGTGGTTATCAACTATCTGAGCATCACCAATAGCATAAGCATAATAAAAAAAAAATATGCAAACCATGCCATTGCAACACAACTGTACCTGAGCTATCACCTCGATCCTGTAGTTGGCTGCAGCAGGCGTAGTGGGCTCGTCCATTATTGCAACGTTGTTGCGCGGATCAGTTGAGGCATTGTTGGCAGTATGGATCGTTGCCATTCAATATGTCGGTGCGCGTTGGTTGTGCACTTGATTGTGTTTCGTTGAGCGTGTACAGTATTAAGACGGTCGTCTTGTCTCTTTATTCTCCAGTAAAAAAATTGGAAATGAAAACACTTTTTTGAGTTTCTTAACGATATCTAGATTGAGTGTTGTCCATCTACACAAGATACATGACATGGATTAAGGAAATTACACCGTTTTGGCAACTTTGAGGACATCCCATGTATACCCTTTTGCAAAAGCTGGCCTAATATAGGATTGACATTTAAGCTAATGACAGTTTTATATTACGATTCCCTTAGTGAATCCGTCCCCTATCATCTTTATTTTATCTTTTGTGGCATGGGTAAGGATGTCATCCAATGGTCCCTACGTAGACTGTGGTTGCTAATTGTGTAGATTGAGGACAAAAATGCTCTGGTTCTCCACACGACGGTACGGGAAGTTATTTTATTATTGTCTTGTTAGGAGTAATTCAAATTTATGATTTAAATCGTGACTCATGTTGAATCCTTTCTTAACGCGTTTAGTGATACACGTGTCAGTCTAAAAGAAGACCGTTGGACTAAAGAAATAACTTGCTGTTGGTAGACACACGAAATATGAACATACATGGCGCGACCCTTTTTTTGGTAGTCTTTCACTCTCGCCGTGAACATTGAACACACAATGCAGGAATTCATTTCCATGAGCTCATCCTCCGTCGAGACGCCGATGCCTCGCTGTCACTGTGGCATGAGGTCACCCATCAGAACTACGTGGAAATATAATTATCCATGTAGAAGGTTTTACAGATGTGTGCTGGGTATGGAAGCAGAAAGATATGTTGGTTCTTTCAATGGAAACCAACAGGGGCATAAGAAGTGAGAACATCGCGCTCAAGAAGAAAAGCCAGGAACTTCTAGACGAAGTGCGTTATTTGCACTAGTGGGTGCATGGCTTGACATCAGAAATCGACTTTATTGTTGCTGCAAATTTGGCCATGGAGGAGAACATGTTTGTGAGTGTCACGACCATAAGGAGGCGTGGAATAGCAGCGATCGTGTTGATATCTGTGATCTTGGCGTTCGTTTTTTTTCTGACTACATGTCGTTAGTTGTCCTTTTTTCTAGATCGATATGTTGTAATTTAATTTTGGGATGTTTGAAATTAGTGTTTCAGAATTAAAGTGTAACGTGAAGTTGTTTGTGTGAGCATTATATCTTTTGAATCAGATATACCTTTTTCTTATTTGCGGAAGCATGTTATTAACTATTGAAGAATAATTAGATTGTCAACTTTTTTATGCGGGTGTGAGAAGCCGTATCCCATGCATGGTATGATTAACATCAGGCAAAACACAATATATGTTTCGTTCTTGTGAAAAGCATAAAACATACTCAGAATGCAAACAATAATGACATTTACCGCATAAGTATGGGATACATATGACTTAGTCTTGAAGGCAAAATATCGACGACGAGTTTACGACGTTACAGCCTAGTCGCCGCGTATGATATCGGCGCACACAAGCAGCCGCTCCATCAAGGAACTAGCATGTCTCATACAATGTCTTACGCGCCTCTTATCTCACGCAGTATGATCATACAATGATCCCTGATCATTACAGGATTCCATGAAACACCAAACTGTCCAACATCTTTTAACTTGATGAATAGCGCAACGCACATTGAATGCAAGTCAATCATGCACCATATGGTCGTCATTCCAAGTGGATTTGTTCATACTCGATCAGATATGGATTGCCATCGTGCATCCCCATCACCTGCACGTGCTGAATTAATCTACGGTCTATCTTAATCGTTTCCAGACAAAAATTGTTTACATAAAAAATGACTACGTGTGTTGCAACTGTTTTGTCACGGCGACCCTAATTGATCCGCATAGCCTTTTCAAGGTGGAAAAGTGAGTTCCTTTCCAGATCATTCAGACGTGCATCATTTATGTACCCATGCTTCCATCATTCATCTGCGGAGTTGAGGACATTGTAGTGCAAAAACTTGTCTCTGATGTGCCTCATTGACCCATGGATAATTTAGTAATTATCAGTTCTTTTCCGGTATTCAAATGCATATTTAATAACCACCTGTACGCATAGGGTGTCAGTTGGATCTTTCAATTGTTGGGTGATGCGTGAGCATCTTATAACCATTTTCTGCTTATTTTCCAGTTAAATTTAATTAGAATTTAGTAAGTTTAATTATATTTTAGTGTTAAAATCCTCTTTGGATGCTAATTTGAGATGTTTTGGTGTTTTAATTATTTCAGGTGAAATTCAGGCGAATTTGGCAGAGTTTTGTGCAAAAACAAAGGAAGAAAGTGGATGCTGTCAACCCTCACCTCCTTACATTCCAACAAGCATAACTTGACCTACAAAGGTCTAATTGACGCAGTTCTAACAGTGTTGGAAAGCCAATTTTCAAAGCTTTCCAACGATATATAATAGTCTACACTTTTTTTTTTTCTGGAATCACTACCATGAAGGGCGCTAAACATCGAGTTGGGCATTAAGCACCCAGAAAAACAAAACCAGCGCCCAACTCACTGCCAATTCTGGCGCTAAACGCGAGTAGTACGGGTCAACCTCACCCAAGGGAGCATCTTTAGTGAAATTTAGCTTTTAATTGTTATCTTATCTTTTATTTTTGTTATTTTTATTTAGGTTTAATTACTCTATTGGTCCCTATAGTTTCGCAAAATTTTCAATTAAGTCCCTATACTTTTTTTTCTTTTGATTGGGTTCCTGCACCAAATAGTTAAATACCACTGACTGTTCGATTCAAGAAAATTGTTAAATAAATTTGTTAAATTATAAGTATTCTTAGGATGTCGCCTCTTGTACACATATTTTCCGCTACCATCCACACTTATAATCATGTAGAAAATGCGTCAGTATTTAAATTAACATGAACCTCTGTACATATTTTTATTAAATAGTGAAAAGCAATTTATTTTTTAATTTCTTTATTCTGCTCACGATGCCAAAATTATAATGCATTGACTAAAAGCATGGGAAACTATTAGATGTTGTATATGTTATGGGACAATATATTGTATTTACATGTTAAACAAGTATGGGACAAGCGATGGACAAATCGATTAACATGTACAATGGGAAGGAAATTAGATCGCTAAAGCCATTGAAAGGCAAAAAGCATCGATATTGATACCAACTATTTTTGTTTTGTCCCAACTCCCAACGGATGCCTTTTAACAAGGTAAGTTCATTACGCTTATGGCATATGTAGCTCACAGTCCCATGCCACTACGAGGTAACCCATTAAAATAAAGCACATATGTATTGATTTAGGCCGAAAGCATGGTCAGAGTTTGTGCCATAATGGAAGCCTGTTGATAGGACTTTATGGGTTTGACCGTAATCGTCTCTAAATAAGTGATTGCAAAAGGAAATTTCATAATATCAAAGCACTTAGAACTTTTATAATCGGAAATGGAACAAATCGTTGAATGATCCGGCACACGAAGGTACCATACTGGTGAAAGTTTCATAGGAGACGACTAAAACGAATTCCCGTGACTCCACCAACGATATTCAACTATCAGTCTATCACACAACCAAATGGACCACAAATCTATCAACATTAATAGGAAGCATTCGAAATGAATAAACCCACCCACCCTTCTAAACCATCATTACTTGAAACACAAAGAACAATAGGCGAGAAAGCTTCACAATCAACCTCCGACAACGACATACACAACAGGTTAGATAAGTTGCATTTATGCCCTTTAGAACATAACAAAATGCATTACGTTACACATGCATGCTAGACGAATATTCACCATAACAACCACGTATGGTGTACATGCAGGAACGTAGGCAACGAGGTCTTCGACGAAGAAATCGTTGACCTATCGCAGCACCCGCAACTTTCTGAGGTAAACATTTTTCTAGTATATGTAAACAGATGAGTGAAGTAGACGAACTCTCCATTAGAAATAAAAATTTTCAATAAACAACTAATTTTTCGCATCCTTTTCTCGTACAAAATACGCAGCTTCCCCATGGAGCCAAAGTTGCAACCGAAACCACGGATGAATCTCCACAGCCGAAAGAGATAAGTGCTATCAAAGATGTTCAAGACCAGGACGAGGATGACTGGTCATTTTTGAAGATCGACGTCATCGTCAAGGACTTGATGAGTTGAAAAAGTTCAGGTTCGGTTTAACCACTTGTTTTGGTATATCACTCGTCTTGTATGTGTCACGTATCTTAAGCGGTTTAATGTGCGACCTTTAACAGAGAGATTTTGAAAAGGAAACGGACAAACCAGTTGGTGAAAGCCATGCAAATACCATTGTCATACTAGACTCCGACAGGGAGACGGATGAATAGTCAACCCAGTGGTCTATGAAAGTTAGGTCACGCATCACAAGTGGAATACCTGTAGCCCCAAATTTGGCTAGGAAAAGTACTCCAACTGTGAAGGACATCGACTGCATCATGCAAAAGTTGTTCCGCACACCACCGTCGGCAACTAGGAACGCGAAATAGCCATGACCTAGTGAAGGAACAGAAATATCTGTGCAGACAGACTCGAGCAGCGTGAAGTAAACTCAATTAACGAGCAAGAAGGTAAACATGTCGCTAACTTATATACCGATTAAAATGAAAATAAAAAGTTAGTTAGGATAATAAAACTTTTTTATGGCATTCTATAGTTATATATCGGGTTGTCAGCTTAGGCATAGAGTCATCATTCATTATGTAAGATGCCACTGCATTACAGACTCCATACATGAGAACCGAAATTCAACAATGGACTAACCCTAAACATAAACTTGTGTCGTAGATGAAGTTTAGGATCACTCCTGCAATGGACTTCAACAACCATGAGTTGGCCTTATTCACTTATATCTTCGACGGGAGTCTTGACTCCTGGTAATCCTTCATGCCTCGATATTTAAACTCGTGTATTGTGGATCTATTAATGCCTTAACATTTTCTGCCTCATGTAACGAGGAACTTGTTTGTATTGGAGACAAGTTGGCAGCTAGAGTTAATATACACAGCCTATTACCGGGAAATGATGTTAATAAGAAGGTATATATGATACCTGTTTAACCTTGCTCAATGAGGAAACAACCTAAATATCTTATTGAGATGTTAAACTCAAATTCCATAATGTTGTTGTTGGTAACCATATCATCTATATGGTTGCCATGACAATGACCGGTGCTAAGAAATTATCCACGTTCCCCTTGTACTGGTACCTTCCTCCGTCGGTCGCAATAAGTTAACTATGTCTGATAGTGGTCCTCGAAATGAATCAATAGCGCCTTTAATGTTTATTCTCAGTTGTCCCTACTCGAATATGATAACTGATTTTATTCGTCAACGTTGTCGTTGTTGGAGGATATTTTGAACGGAAAGCCGATAGAACTAATGGTCAATCAATACATGGAACAATGGATGAGGCTATCCAAATTCATCGAACTTGTTCGTTAACCAAGGAACATTTTTAATCGCATACTACCCACGCACAAGTGTCTCACCTGACTAAACAAATAAGCGTTCATTTTTTTGAAGATATATGTTCGCATGATGGACGCTTTGGGCCACTAGTTTCTGATGCTCGTGTCATTCAAATACCGTGCAATTTACAATCTTGATTCATTACCTAATCAGTTTGAGTTGCCACACCGCGAAGACCGTATTTGGAAAACGGTAACCCCATAATTTTTAGCTTGATCAACACATCGGCATAACATACAATACGATGTATATATCTATGGACTGACTTATTTTATGTCATGTGTAGACAAAGGTTTTGTCCCAATTGACGCAAGTAGTCTACGACAAGGAGTTAATGAATCCACCAAGTGATTTCAAACAATTCCCGATATGAAGTCCCGTTGGGATACCAAATTTTGGACAAAGGTAAGCAGTATAATATGATATGCATGCATGAATTTATGCCTTTCATGAGTTCTCCTTAGTAATCACAGTAGTAGACTATTCGTCAGATCAGTATGCAGCATAAACTCTGGGATTTGGATCATAGGGTGGCTTAACATTAGGGACAATTTCGACCCCATCATGGATGGGATTGTAAGTATCAATTAATTAAAAAATAAGATTTCAACTGTTACAGCAACTGGACATATTAAATGCAAATGTCATTCGTTCTATAGTTACGAGAGAACGAGATCAAGACAACAACTGCGGTGAATCTGACTAATAGACCTTTCAACAAATTTAAGGAGCATGTGTTGAGCAAGGCAGATGCCTGGAGCAAGAAACCAAAGAAGCATACTTAATTCCCACATGCTGGTAGTGGATGCATGGTCACCTATAATGGCCATTTTCATTTTGCTCTAATTATAATCCCTGTTTTTAACAGTGGTATTTTGTAAATTGTAATATATACTTAGTGTACACAGTACACTGCAACAAACATGGTTCAAAAAACTTGTTCACTATTAGAACCTATGTAATTGCCTGCTTCTTTTTGGTGTTAATTTCTGAAGAATTTTGCTACATATCTCGTTTATCAAGAAAGGAACGGATGAAAAAACAGATCTACTGATGTGACATGTCAAATATGATTTTCATTTGGGTGTTAACATTTTTGGTTAGGATTTACTCCCCCAATGACGTTTTCGTTTTCTAGATAGGTTGAAAAAAATTCTTAGGATTTTAAATTGTTGGTGCCGTTTGTTATTTTTTTAGCATAAGAAATGTTAATTGGCTTTTAAAATTCAGTTTTTGGTTAGCCTTTAAATTTGAAAATTTATTATTTCATGAAAAAAGATATTCATCCTTTGAAATATAAATCCTTTAGATATCCTTTAAATCAAATCATTTAATTGTAATAATTTTGTTAATCTCTAACTTTTTAATTTTTTAGAAAACATTAAATCCATTTGGATGTGGTCAGTTTAATTTTTAAAATTTCGTGTAATAAAAGGCTATTAAAAGAATAAATTTAAGGAATACCTAATTTTTTGTTATTGTAATTCTTTAACTAATTATGTCTCCTATTTTAAATGATATATTATTATTTAATTAATATAACTACCGATTTTCTTTGGCAAAAGTACTTGCCTTTTTTTGTCTTTCTTCTAAAAGCTCTTTAGCAAAAGTACCTGCTTTTTTTTTCTCTTTCTTCAAAAAGTTTAATAAAGAATAATGTTACCAAGAAACCTATTTGCACCCTTTTAGTTATTCTTCTTGCCTTTTCAGATTTTGTTGTCTTGTAATTGAAATCGATTATTAAATGTATATTTTGGAACAAGCAAAGTGGAAAACCAGAGGGATAAGATGCGACGATTCACGACTGGTTGAACAAGATACAAAAAGGCGCAATGGGCTTATAAATATATCAACACAATTACTTGCTCTACACTATATGCAAATCAGTATATACATATCTCCTTCCAAGCAGTCATCCTCCAGAAAGTGATAATGGAGCATTTTACAGAGATCGTCTGTCTTTTTCACGATGTGTGGGTAGCCATTACCATTAGAGTCGTGTTATGCTCCTTTCAGAACTTGTGCAGTCTCAGAATGACATGTAAAGCTATGCGCGTGGTAGGAGGTGAGGATATCGTGCACACCAGTGCTTCTATACCAGGGCCATATGCCATTAGGTGGCGTTGCTACCACGACCCAGCCGCAACGAGATTCTTTCACCGGTGCAGGGAGAGAGGCCACCTGGAGCTTCTATTTCGGGACGGGATATGAGAGCTCTTTATTCGAAGTCACCATGATGTTGGGATACAAATGCTGCACAATGCCGCAATCAAAGGCCATGACGATGCCAAGTACATACTGTCAATGATGTTGCTCCTTCGTAACGATGTCAAGTAGGTAAAAAAGAATGGGATCAAAATATTCCGTACGCCTGAGGTGTCTAGTATACTCACCATGTGTAAAGTGATGTGTTTTCAGGTTATCTCAATTTCATGACCCTTTGAATTCTAACTGCCTGAAATAGAAGGAGTGCATTTGGTGTGTGATTCAGTGACGTGCTCGACCCAGGATCGCATGGGTCTTCTTTATATCCATCACCGGTGAGGAGCGGAGTGGGACTGCAACTACGGTTACAGAGGTGCTAGCCATATTCCCTGCATCCAGTGTCGCGTTGACTACGAGTTAATACTATTTGTCAACCTCCCTTGAGTTGGGTTTGTATATCACTTGAATCAGGCTATATTTTTAACATATATTTTGAACTGGTATATGAACAGACAAGTTTTATGCTGCTGGAAATTTTTTACCTTTTTTAAATTTAGTATCATGAATGTTATGTTGTTTATAGTAAATTAATACTATGTTTGTTCATTTTTTATGGTATATTCTTTTTTCGTTTGTCATCTAATTTTTTTTAGGATTAAAATAGTTGACAACGATTTAATTATGTTACCAATTTTAGGTAGATAAATATGAAAACAACCAAATCCCAATTATAAAAAGAAAAAACAAACAAACAACCTTTTGTTTAAATTCATACTTATACTAATTAGATATAACAATACAAAAATAACAAAAACTAGAAAACTAAAGTGAACAAATGAAAAAAGATACCAAAAGGCTAAATCACAAATTCAAAATAAAAAAGTAGAAAGACGTTCATTGAGTAAGAGTGAATGTCACAATTGTTAATGAAGTTAATATAAGAGTTATTTATTTTGTAGGTATGAAGTTCAAGTGGTTTTACTATCATTACTTAGTTTGGTTGTCAAAACTTAAGTTAATGTTAATCATCTTAAAAAAATAATTCATTTCATCCAATAACTATTAGATTTATCACAGAGGGTAATTCATCCTTTATTTGATGGAGGATTGGATAGAATTTTCCCAAAATTTTTTGAATTTCAAAACTAAAAATACTAATGATTGGGTTGAATTGGCTTATGTTATAGTTCACTTACTTGACTTCTTTCTTTAACTATTAAGGCAAAAGCATACTACTTTTAGTCATACCAGTTACAGTAATACATATATACACATAATGTTAAGAAATACAGAGATGCATGCTTGATAAAGAAGCCACGTATGAGGGGGAGTGACGACGTGATGGTGTAGAACCGATGGGACTCCTTCCGATACGGCACCGAGTCCCTTTAAAAATACCATAAACAACAACACCTGGCGGTAGGGGTGTTCAAAACCGATCCGGACTGAGCTAAACCGGTCAACCGAACCGAAAAAACCGAAAACTGAATAAACCGATAACTGAAAAAACCGAAAAAATGTATTTTGCAGTTTTTTTGCGGTTCGGTTTGGTTTTCGATTCTGACCAGGAAAACCCTAACCGAACCAAACCAAACCGGTGGTATAAAAATGCCCTAAAAAACCAACCCCACTCCCCTACCACCAAACAGCCAAATCCCAATTCCCTTGCCTTGAGCGCGAGTCCTGAGCCCTAACCCCACGCCTCCCACCCCCAATCAAAAACCCTCAGTCTCAGCCTCTCACAATCGCGCTCTGCCGCTCTCCTCTCAGAGTCGCACTCTCCTCTCAGAGTCGCGCTCTCCTCTCTATAGTAGCGCTCTCCTCTCTCGGCGGCAAACCCACGTTCCTCCCAGTCTGCCACCACGTTCTTCGCGGACAAAGCACCACGAAGCCCCAGCCACAGCCTGGACGACCCTCGCACACAGCAGTAGCAGCCTAGCAGAGCGCGACCCTCATCCCTTGCACCCAGCGCCAGTAGTAGCAGAGTGCGACCCTCATCCCTGACACCCAGCACCACCAGTCACCGATTCAAGTCTCCCACCCACTGATTAAACACAGCACCCAGCCACCCACTAGTCACCGATTCAACATAGCACCCATGTTCCTCTCAGTCTCCCACCCAGCCACCGATTCAAGTTAGGCATGGAGCCCGAGCCACTGAGTCAGGTATTGTTTACTTTATTGCTGACTTGCTGACTTGTTGATTCATTGTTAATCTGGTTAAATTATACTCAGCATTGGTATTGTTTACTTTATTGCTGACTTGCTGATTCATTGTTAATTTGGTTAAATTATTCATAATTGGTATTTTTAACCCGATTTTGTTACTGACTTGCTGTTTGTTGATTCATTGTTTGCTGTTTGTTAGGCAATGTTCTGTTTGTTGAATTATTTTAATCATTGATGCTGACTTGGTATTGTTGCTGTTTATTGAGTTATTTTGTTAGGTATTGTTGCTGGTTAAATTATTATTGCTGGTTATTGATGCTGACTAGATGATTTTGTTCTGTTTGTTGAATTGTTTGCTGACTTGGTATTGTTGCTGGTTATTGATTTATTTTGCTAGGTATTGTTGTTGGATAAGTTATTGTTGCTTGTTATTGATGCTGACTTGCTGATTTTGTTCTGTTTGTTGAATTGTTTACTGACTTGGTATTGTTGCTGGTTATTGATTTATTTTGCTAGGTATTGTTGCTGGATAAATTATTGTTGCTTGCTATTGATGCTGACTTGCTGATTTTGTTCTGTTTGTTGAATTGTTTGCTAACTTGGTATTGTTGCTGGTTATTGATTTATTTTGCTAGGTATTGTTGCTGGATAAATTATTGTTGCTTGTTATTGATGCTGACTTGCTGATTTTGTTCTGTTTGTTGAATTGTTTGCTGACTTGGTATTGTTGCTAGTTAATGATTTATTTTGTTAGGTATTGTTGCTGGTTAAATTATTGTTGCTGGTTATTGATGCTGACTTGCTGATTTTGTTCTGTTTGTTGAATTGTTTGCTTACTTGATATTGTTGCTGGCTAAGTGGTTATTGATTCATTGCTGGTTATTGATTCGTTTATGCAGTTTGATGTCAGTTTAAGTGAAAATATGGGCGACACTGGATTGTCGCCAGTTCCTCTGCCAAATGAATCAACTAGCATCAGATCTCCAAGTGCATTTCCTACTGTGCCAGCTCCTCATAGAAACACAAGGAAGCTTGCTAGTAGAGGCCGAGGGAAAATTTTGTGAACTTTTAAACTTCTTTAATTGTTGTATTTGAATTCCTTTTGTTGTTAAATTTCATTAGACCAAGACTTTGTTAGCTATTGTGTATTTATGTTGGTGGATTTCAATGTTATGACTTTGTGAAATAGTACGTTAGTATTTTTTTTGAATTGATTAAAAAAACCGAACAAACCGAACCAAACCAAACCGATTTTAATTGGTTTGGTTTGGTTAGGATGGCTTCGATAAAAAAAGCGAACCAAACCGAACCGCAGTTTAATTAGATGATCGGATCGGATGACTTTTCCCTTAAAAATGGAACCAAACCGCACCGCAAACACCCCTGCTTGGCGGTACTAATTGGTCCCTTGTATATTCACCTCATTATACCCATTTCTCTTTTCCAAGCATTCATCATCTGGAAAGTGATAATGGAGTGTTCGACAGACACCATACACCTTCCCCATGATGTTTGGGTGCTAATTGTCTTGAAAGCCGCAACAAACTCCTCCAAGACTTGTGCAGTCTCAGAATGTCTTGTACTGCTGCGTGCAATGCAAGGGAGGAGGATATTGTGTACCAACATGCCTCGATTTCATATACACAGCAAATTTGGTGGGCATAGGATCATCGGGACTGGCAGGCAAGAATATTCTTTAAGCAGTGCATGTAGAAGGGACACCCGGACCTTCTATTTTGGGCCAGTGTGCGAGAGCTCTTCATCTGACAACGCCATGATGTGGGAATGGAAATGCTGCAAACTGCCACAGCCCACGACCATGTGGCCGCCCAGTACGCACTGTCAATGATGCTGATGCTTCGTAATGACGACGATGAGGCAAAAAACAAGGGAATCGAAACATTTTGTGCGCTTGAGGCATCTGATGCACTAACAATCTACAAAGTGGGGTTCAAACAGGTTATCACATGTTCGTGACCCTGTCAATGTAATGTGCCTATACTAAATGGAGAGAATCAAGTTTGTGTTTTGAATATATGTCCAAGCCATTGCAAGATGGGTGCTATATACAACTATCACCGCCATGGATGTTCCATGCATACATTGCCGCACCGACTATGAGTTGATACTGTTTGTCAACCTCTTTTAGGGTTAGGTTCCGCTTTCATTTCTGTCAAGCAAGATTACTCGTATTTTTTCAATATATATTCTGAAATTTTATATATCATCAGACAAGCTTTATGCCAATTGATTATTTCTCTCTTTAATTTTCATTAAATAATTGGTATGTTGTTTAATAGTAAAATGAAATGAATTACTAAATTTTTATATATTTAATATCAACCAAAGTGGCTATTCAAATTCATTAAATAATAATAAATCTCTAAAAAGGTTGACCACCGGGAGAATTTGAAAAGTTGACCAAAGTCATGCATGGAATGTTTGCTATTTTTCTTCGTCCGAACACAATGTAAGCCATGCATGCGATGTTTGCTACTTTTTTTCCACTTGAACACTACCAGGTAAACATAAATTATGGTACAGTATTTTCGTTTGTATAAAATATGTTATATATTTTTAAACATACATAAAACACGTATTTTGAGTAGAACATAAAATTTTCATTTGAAAAGCATTTTGTGTATCGCAGAATAGAAATGTTAATATATTAATAGTATGCATACAGATAATAGTTATTAATACTAACATATTTTTTCCCTAAAAATTGTAATTCATGTGTTTTTCTGATTTTATATTAAATCCTTTTTATAAATTTTTTTCGAGTGCCTAAATTATCCCTTTCCGTCACTGCCCATTATCTTACCAAGTTACCAGTTTTATCTACTATTACTGTGACATCCTAAATTATTGCACAATCCCCATAATATGAAGTACAAAAAGATTTCAAAACGTTAAATCAACACTCTTTGGTCTATTCGACCAGCAATCTCAATCACTTCGGTAATGAAAAAGTTGATGTCAAATCCCACCCCACAGGCACACATCTCACATGAAGGCATAATTAGGTCTAGGATATGCATTTATTGCTTGCATTATGCTATCACTGAAACTTGATATACTTTGAACAAAGAAATTTTAAATCATGGCTTAAATATTTATAACGCTATTAATTAGTATAAAGTAAATAGGGTAGAATCTCAAATTTAAGTTAATAAGTTAGTATATGTAAATTATATTAATTATTTCAATAATAAGTTTATGGGTGGTTACTAATTAAAACTAAATTATAAAAGATTTATTTCGATTGACCATGAACAAGCATGTATTTTAATTATGTCAATTTATTGGATCAAAATGAGATTTTTCCACATACAAAAGTAGAAACACAATTAAAACATAGTCCACATGTTAAGGAAAGATAATCGTTCATAACAAAATAGGATACATTGTTAACTACTGTATTGGCAGATAACATAAGCATAAATTCCCAACAACACACTGGCAGATTGCAGAAATTGGTAAAAAGTCATGTTCATTAAAATGTAAACATTTCCAAGAAGACCCTCGCCTCGTAATCATCGAAGCAGTGCACATACGAGATACTGGACGCATCTTGCACGTCACCTATGGTGCCGCGGGTAGGGCAACTAGTGGACCAACAAGCCATGGGATGTTCAGGATCCGAAGGTCCTTCATCCACCGACCACTCCTCGAAAATTTTTGTGAAGACCTCCCTACACCTTTTGACCTCCCCAGAAGTACGTATAACTTCAAACAATTTAACATTTCGTCTCTTGTACACTTCGTCTTCGTGATTACACAGTAGCAGCATGGCACACAAGTAACCGGCTTCAATGCTGCCCTCCGTTGTAGCCCTAGTCAGAAGATCCATTCCAAGGTCACGGTGGACAATCCAAAAATACTCCGTCATCCTATGCCGGAGTATAGCATCCAGATTTCTTGCTTCCACACAATAATCAACAAACCTCCTTTCAGGTTGGTCAAAGTAAAATAAAAAGGACACTAACGATATATGCCATATCATTGGATGGTTGTATACATTGTCTGACCTAGCTGCATCCTGAAGCACCTTGTAAGTCGCTTGCATGTTGAACAGATCCTGAATTGAATTCAATACAACCTTCGTGGCAATCCTCACCCATATGTCACGAGGAAGAAAAAGTGGACATTCGTACTCAATGAAAATGCTTCTTTTATTTCTGTTCTTCTTGGATGTTCCAACCATTTGCAAGAACTTTGGGGATTATTAGAGAATATCAAGAGGAGAGACGACCACCCAAGCTGCATTATGTGTTGCTATTATATCCTTTTTAATTTTAGTATACTGGCATTAACTATGGTTCAATTTCTCATACGTTTCTTTACCGATTGTTTTGGATAAGACCAAATAATTAATAGATACTATTACTTAAAAATTTATTAAAAAATGTTTCCTTTGCAAAATGGCAATGCCGTTTTCACTTTGTAACTTTTTCTTGGAATTCGAAAATGAAAAATGTCAATGACATTTTCATTGTTTTCAAATTTTTTAATTAAGGAAATTGAATACAATGGAGAAGGAATCATCAAAAGATAGGATTAGATACTTGTAGAAATATTGTATATCTGTAAGTTTCTAATTTGATTTAAAATAAAATTATAAATGGTAAAAATAAATAAATTTATTGAATTATCTTTATTAATAATTATTTGGCTTAATTATTTGAAAAAAGCATAGTTTTGACTATACTAATATTTAGAGAACTGAGATTTAGTTTGGTAATTTAACTAGTTGAGTAATTTTAACATGAATCTCAAAATAAAATTTAATAAATTTGTGTTGGGATAAAAGTATAATTGCATTGAAATAAATATATTAATTTATATAACATTATTACTTTTTTCAACCTTAGTGGGGGCAAGTGTCCCCCCTCCTCCTGAACCTGGGTCCCTGCCTGGTTGTAATATTTTATTTATAATTATTTACATAAATTATATCATCATCCAACAAATCTTTCATCCCAAATCAAACTTAGATTTCTCCACATACAAAAAAAGAAACATAATAACAAAATATTCCATATATAGATAATCATTCGTAAATTCTAAACAAAATAGGAGACAATGCTAGCTACTGTAACACCAGATATGAGAAGCATAAACAACAAGTTTGAACAATAGAAATCACTAAATAGAAATTTTCATTCAAATTTAAACCTTTCCAAGAACACCCGCACCTCGTAATTAGCCAGAAAGTTCACACACGGGACACATCTTCGACAACACCCATGGTGCCGCGGGTAGGGCAACTGATGGATCGACAAACCACGGGCTATCTAGGATCCAACTATTTCTCCTCCACCCACCGATGCTCGAATATCTGTTTGAAAACCTCTCTGCACCTTTTGACTGCCCCAAAAGCACGTACAATTTTGAAAAATGCAACTCCTCTTCGCATGTGCTCTTCGTCTTCCTTATTACATAGTAGCAGCATCGCACACACGTAACCGATTTTAGCGTCTCCCTCCGTTGCAGCCCTAGTTAGAGTCTCCATCCCGCCGATCAGTGGCCAATCCAGAAGAAATTAATCATCCCCACCTGGAGTAGAGCAGTTGGATTTCCTGCTTTCGTGCAGCAATATAAGAACCTCTTTGCAGGCTGATCAAAATAATATAAAAAGGACAAAATCGATAGCTTCAAGATTGACGCATGCTTGTAGACAGCGTTGGAAGTCGCTACATCCAAAAATACCTTGCAAGTCACCTGCATGTTGAACAGATGCTGAATCGAATTCGATGCAACTTTTGTGGCAATGCTCACCCATATGTCACGAGGAAGAAGATTAATCAGACATTTGTACTCAACGGCTACGTTCTTTTTCTTTCTATTCTTCTTGGATGTTCCAGTTGTAACAACCCAGTTTTCGAGTATGTGAGATCTTTTCTGAAGACACGAAGTTCTCCAGAAGATCAGTGAAGGGAACACCTCTACTGTATCATCAATCATCTCAATCCTCATTGTCATTATGTCATCTTTAAGCCAGGACCTCATTTGAGGCACGCTCGACAACGCAATCACGAAGAACCTAGTTTTTGAACCGTATCGGTTAGGAGTTTTGATTCTGGTTTTCGTAAATAGTCTCAGTTTGATGAACCGGACTCGATTCATGAGAGAAGAAAGATAATAGTATAATATTATCATTATATTAGTATTATAAGCTTCTTGTATGATATTATAATGTTACCTGGTCTGTTTCAGTTAAAAACAGGAGATCGGTTTAACCGGGTTCACAGTTTACTGGTGCAGCTTAGCACCAACACTCTCTGATGACTTTAGCAATGCTAATGCCTCATCATACATGTTCTACTCTCATATTAAATATGTTACTAGTGTCATTTATTCTAGTAGCTCAGAAAAGTATTTTTAGAGATGTTTTTACGAGTGTTCCGATACATCTAGTTTTAGTAGTTATATACCTGAGATATTTTAATATTATTTTAATCCACCTCAAAGCCAACCAATCACAACTCACCTTAAACCCCCAAGACCTCCAAGGCTGTCTCATTTCTTTATTTTGGCCGAAAATTACAAGAGAGAAAAGAGAGAAACTTTCATGACACTTAAATCTTCAAAGCTTGATTTCTTCTGAACTAAAACTCAAATCAAAACTCTGATTTCACCAAAATGATCTTTTCTTCTTCCTCTACATAACCATGTAACTTATCAAGGCTAGAAATAAGGTGAGATGGCTATTTCTTTCCCCTTTGAATTCGGTTTTCAAGAAAACATGCTTAAACATGTGTTTTCTTGATGTTCTTCCTTAGGAATCATGTTTAACTTGACTTGAGGGCCAAGAAATGTTAATTTCTAGAAGGTTTAAGGTGAGAAATCCCTTCCTAATATTCTGAATGAGATTCGGTCAGTTGAGGGTTTGTGGATTTAAAGTTGTTCTTGATGTGATTTAGAAGGAAAAAGTGCTTTAAGAACACTTCAAAGAGTAACCGGATTTGGAGCAGCAAATCAAGGTAGGGTTTGGTAAAATTAATCTTGATTAATTGTGTTTGAGTTGTGTGATTATGATATGGTTTGGTTATTCTTGAAATTGATTGTTTATATGAGTGATTCTTGTTGAAATTTTGGTGAAAATTTGATAAAATTTGATGATATTCAAGCTATGAATGCATGTTCTTGTGGCTGCTGGAATTTAGAACCCTAACCTTTAAATTGGGTTTGAATTTGTGTTGAAATCAAGTGTAAAATATAGGGCTTTGGTGGCTGCAAATTTATTATGAATTATGGTAAAAATTGGTTGCTGAAAAGATTGACAAATAGGTGAAAACAAAGAAAAAATCTGAAAAATTTACGAAGAACACGAAGAACACTTTGAGTGTGGTGAAGAACAATGAAGAACACCTTTTTGATCCATAAAAGGGCAAGGAAGTAATTATTTTGGTGTTTAGGGATTATTTTGTAATTTCGAAAAGTTAGGGTGGTTAAAGTAGAAATATTAAAAGTTACGGGTGGTAAAAAGTGAATTTTAAAGGTTAAAAGGTAAAGATAAGGTAACTTTCGAAAATTTAATAATAAAATAATAAATAATAATAAAATATTTTATTAAAAATAATAAAATAATGCAAAAAAGATAGTTTTTCGTAAAAGTTTTAGAAAGACAACTTTAAGTTCAGAATCTCATAATTACCTTCATAAAACACCTAGGGAGTGGTAATAACATATTAATGAGGCAAAGATAAAGGAAAGATAAAAAGTTAAAGAAGAGATAAAAATCGAAGAAAAAGTCGGCAAAGTTTTAATGATAGAAAACAATAGAGACTAGAGAACGAACTAGGAGCTACATTGTTAGTTCTTGAGTTGCGCCTAGGGTTAGGTATAATATGAAAAGTTAAACTGTTTCAATATATACTTAATGAACCTATACTTGGGACATGCTAACTATTCATACCGAAATTTACATAAGCTATAAATACATACGTTAAACAGAGAAACCATAGCAAAGTAAAGAGACAAAGAGAAAAGATTAATCAGAGCAGAGTAAAGAGACAAAGAGAAAAGAGTAATATAACCAAGAGAATAGAGGAAAAGAGTATAAAAATAAAGAGTTAAATCTTGTGGCATGATATTCTGTTGTATATTCATCTGTTGCTTTTCCGTTGGCCCTAAAGGTCCTGTAGGCCCAAGTTCACCTACAGTAAGTTGTGATTCCTGTAGGTCGAAGTTCACCTAAAGCGAATATCAATTGTGTAGATCAGGGTGTTGCTCCTATAGGCTGAAGTTCACCTACAGAGAGTTGTGATTCATGTAAGCCAAAGTTCACTTACAGGGGCGCCATTTCTGTAAGCCGAAGTTCACTTACAGGGGTGCTATTTCTGTAAGCCGAAGTTCACTTATAGGGGTGCCATTTCTGTAGGCCAAAGTTCACCTATAGAAAGTTGTTGTGTTGTCTTTAGACTATTCTTGTAAGCCGAAGTTCACTTACAAGAGTGCTTTTCCTGTAGGCCGAAGTTCACCTACAGAGATAAAGCCATATCTAGGACTAGTTCCTAAGTAATGTCGGGCTACAGGGTGTAAACCGACACGTGAGCTCATGGCCTGCATAGGACAGACATGCATCATATTTGGTTGTGCATTCCCTCTGTTATGATTGTTGAATGAATGTATGCTTTGTTTGTTTGTATTCTATTCTCTGTGTCTGTGTTTTATTTTCTTGTATTCTTTTGTTCGTGTTTCGCTTTCTGTTTTTTCTATTTTTTCTATTTATCTATTTCTTCTGTTTACTGCTTCTTGATATTTTGCTATTAGTCTGCTAAACAACATAGAATTAATGAACGTAACTAATAACCCCGGCCCTACTAAGAACTCCCCAGTTCTTACCCCTTTTCTCTCCCTTTCCCATTCAGATGGAAGCATGAGTACCCTCCCGTAATCTACTAATGACCGTTTCGCAAAGAGGATTCCGCTCTAGGTAGTCTTCTGAGACTAGGGTGAATCTCGTTCTCTTTATATATATATATATATATATATATATATATATACTGTGAAACCACCCAACATCTGCACCCCGTTCGTATGCGCACTTTAGCCTAAATCATGTGTACGAGACTCCTGTTATGTGGCTACTTGATGGAGTACCAGTGGGACGTCATATGGCAATGTAAGATTGTGCAGAGGAGTAGTAGATGATCTTCCACCTTTTGATGACATTCGACCTGAGTCGAGTTTTGAAGACCTAGAATATTTTCCCTCGCTTTAGTAGTTTTGAGGGACTAGGTGAGTATAGAGCCTAAGCTAGTCTGGGTGCCAGCTTAGGGACTTTTTGAATAGGTCAGGGCCTGGGATGTTGTATGTATATATATGTATATAGTTATTATCTAGCTATATCTAGGGGTGATCTAACTAAAAATCTTTACTCTAATAAAGGCTGGATAACTAAATGTTGTTAACTGTTTGAGATGTATATAAGTGTGGTTGTTTATAACTGTTTTATTTGTTATTATTTGTGAAATGATTATGAATTATTCTGTTTATTAATCCAAATGTTTTCAAAAAAAAAAGTACCTCACAAAATAACTACGCTTTTAACAATGAATCAGGCTCATATAATTAAATAATAGATAATAATTAGGAAGACAAGTTGGTGACGCTCAGTTTCTAATATGATCTAGACATACTGAAATTTTGATTGTTACACCAGCCATTTGCAAGAACTTTGTGGGGGATTATTGGAGAATATCAAGATGAGAGATGACCACCCACGATGCGTTTTGTTTGTCCCTATTATATCTTTTTAAAAATTTAATATACTGGCATTAGGGGGTTTAGTGCCGCATACGTTTCCCTAGAATTTTTCTTTCTTTATTGATGCTTCTAGGTAAGACCGGATATTAAAAGCATAGAATATTATATTATTATAATTTAAATCATACTATAATATTATATTAAATTAAAAATGAGTCTTATCTATCCTATTGAACTGCTTTCATGAACACATAATACGAAGGGAATGGTTTAAACCAATTTTAATATACTTCAACTACTTTGGTTTTATAAAATATTTTAATTATTATATCATGCAAAAATTTAATGCTTCTGTTCGATTGTTCATCTACTAAGTGGCTTAAACCAATATTAATGTTCTATTGTTCATATTTTATGTTTTGGTTTTTTTTTTTTTGGTTCACCAAAGTAGTTTAAATTAACCTTTTATTTTTTCAAAACATACTTAAATAAATTATTTACCCTATATTAAAACAACTTTCCACTAGTAACGAATGGAATGAGAATTTCAAAAACTAGTAACGCACAATAACTGTATAGGCCATATCATTGGATTCCGAATCGGTTGTCCACGTGTGCGATCATGATGGTGGTTGATGTATCCGTATCTTTAGTGTTTTTCCTTCGAGATTTCAATTGATTTACTAAGAATTTCTGTGGAATAATCAATGAATTTAAGGTTAGAGTGAACATTACCTTGATTAGTTGAATTCCATTGATTACAGAAAGTTTTAGAAAAAAATAAAAAGAAACATAACAAAAAGGAGGATGAAGAGCAACAAATAGAATGCTCCCTGTGACAAACAATAACAAGCAGAATGCTTTTTGTGAAGGATAGAAAGCTCACTAGAAGGATAAGATGAAGGACGTAAAACGTGAACTCCATCACGTACCACGTGAGGGAAGAAAATGGATCTGTGTGTGCGTATGCACAAGCACATATCATTCACCCTTTTCATGTAGTATAACGCGAGGGAGAAAAAGGAGACAACAATTGAAGAAAGTGGCTCACATACAACGTAGCCTATTTCACGTTGTACATGAGCTTAACAGAATGTATTCCATGCCAAGAATTTGCTTCACGTATAACGTGACACAAGCCACGTACCACGTGGGCTTTGGTGCTGCTCCTAGGGCCTCAATTCAAGTCACTCAATTGTTCAATTCTTCATCAATTCAAGGCTCAACTGAAAGTCCACTAATCTTAGAATTAATTGAAGACTACAAGGAGATAAAGATTGGAAATTATACTAGAGGTAATCATTAATTAGATAGATTTGATTCTGTTTTAGTTTTGATTCGGTTTAATTTGAATTTAAATTTAAATTAGCATTAGTATTTAAGGCAGATGGGGACTATCTCGGAAGGAGGCTCTCGGCTACTTCGGCAGTTTTATTTTTCAAGGATTTCAAGGAAGAATATGAGTTTTTAATTCCCCTCTATTAATGTTAGGAGCTCTGTTGATTCTGTGGATTAATGTTCTAAGCTTTTTACATCTTTGATTAATGCATTGATTTCTTTTCAAGAATAGGTTTTTGTTCTTCATCTTAAAGGGTTTGAATGTATTGGAAAACAATTCTTCTTTGATTTGAATTCTTTTAACTTCTTGGAAAAGTTGATTAATTGAATTAAGTTTCAAAACCGATTCTCATAATTGATACGTTTTAAAACTGGATTTGATAAGTGACATAAAATAAACTAGGGGAGATTCTTATGAATTGTGTGGTTTATGAATCAATGAACGTTCTTCAACTCTTTTCTTAAGTAATTGGCTAAGGGATTAGTGATTAATTAGGTTAAAGGGAATAAAATCACCAAGGGATTGGAGTTTGATTATTTTGCCATGATTGTATCTTTGCATGATCAAGGTGGAAAGTGAACAGTATTAATCCGAAAGAGTTAACATCTCCAAAAGCTTAACTTTCTTAATCATACATCTTTATCACACTCACGGTTGCTCTATTTTTGCTTCTGGTTGGTTTTTGTTAATACTTTTCAAAACCCTAAATTGATTGTCTGGCTAGATTAATCGGTTGATTTTTCTTGCTTAATCTGTTAATCCTCGTGGGATCGACACTCACTCACTGTGAGTTATTACTTGGTATGACCCGGTGCACTTTCTGGTGTCTTGTGGTTTGTAAATTCTGCATCACTGGCATACAGATCATGATGACAGAACAAAACTTGTGATAGAAGGCTAAAAGTTTCACTGAATACCAATATGCAGCAGTTGTTTTGTTCAACATATACCAATCTTTTGCACCCCTGCCACACTTACCACGCTAAGCTTCTTGTGAATATACTGGCGAAAGAAAAACCACACCCAACTATCTGAGAGGATGTCGCAGGAATCCATCACAGACCTAAGTCAGACCATTAGTGCGGACGACCTCACGGAACTATCAATTGCTGATCTGATTGACATCATCCATAGAGAGGAAAAATGTGTAGACTGTGACATGGTTGAGGCTACATTAGTCAAAAAGGAGGAGAATTTGAAGGCTCAACTTCATATGTACTGAGAACAACTAAGGGTGGCAAAGGTGGCATAGTTGACCGCCGATGTCAGGTTGAAGGCCAAGGAGATGGAAGTGGAGGAAGGGGAAAAGGCACTGCGGCGGCTAGAAATGATGTTGCGGATTGCGCGGCACAAGAATGAAATCACAGTTCTCCAAATGGATAACAAAGCAAATGCATTAATGGCGCAGATCGAAAAGCTTCAACAATAAGAACAATATGACGTGGCAAAGTGGCATGAACTGGCACACAGCGTCGCTGCTTTAAAGGACGAGCATAAAGTCTTGCTCAGTGGTGCTGATGTTGAAGCGGAGCAAACAGCACATGGCTGTAACGAACAGGAGCCTGCCAAGCAGAATGAAGACGGTGCTGGAGGTATTTGACTTGGTGCATATATTGATATGTTATGTTATGTTGTTTTTCATTGAGGCCTGTATGAACGATTTATTTGCTTGGTTTGTTTAGTCGCTCTTTTGATTTTTAGGAATGCTACTTATAACTCAGACACTCTAATTATATCTACTTTCAGTTCATTCTTAAAGTGTCTTTATCTTAAATTGTTTTAAATTACTCATAACCCAGACACTCTACTTATAACTCAACCAATATAACACACACGTCTAAAATCATGTAAGGAGTTGACACATAATTAAGGATTTATGTTGTGCTGGTGCCAATTACCATACCCAAATCATGACCCCTGAACATATCGGCAACTAATTATGTGTATGTTAACAAAAACCTAGTTATGGATTTGCCCTTTTTGGGCAAAGAAGTATTACACCACAAGAAGAAACTTTCTGAGTGATTTTCATATTGATTCGGAAGATTAATATTCTATGTTGAGTAGTCAGTATATATTCGGCTTTGGGAGCAGTTCTATATAAATGTCATCTCCATTTTGTATGTTTACCATGCGGGTGGCGGTAGCGAGGGATAGGCAAGCATATGATACGCCCCCTCCCCCATCCTTTTTTTTTTTATATAAAAGTTAACTATTTTAAGTATGGAATGTTATTACATCCAATATAACCTTATTTTTAATGTGGAAAACAAATCGTGTAATTATGTAAAATAAATATTCATATTGTTTAATCCAGAAGCGGTTAATTGTTAACATTGTGTTGTGTCCTATATTAGCACAAACAAAGCGTTTGATTCTCAAGAATAATTATGGGTTTCTTCCAATGAAAATTATAATATTATATTTTTTAACATACCCTCATTTTACACTAGATAAAAAAATAAAGAAATGTTATCATATTATCATTTTCAGCATATCGTAATATTATGTCAAATTATAAGAGAGACAAATGTTTCGAATTAAATTGCTTGGATGAACATAGAATACGAAGGGAGTGGTTTAAACAAATTTCAAAGTACTTCTCTCCGAGGTTATAATAAACCAACTAGTGCAATTACATATTCTTTAAATATTGTCCTTTATTCAGCCTTTAAAAGAAAGATAAAACAAAAAATAAGTAACTTCTCTGATTTTTTGAACAATTGATACGTAAAACTGGATATTCAAATTAATTAAATAATAATAATAAATCCTTAAAAATCCTTACCAAAGGCTGAATTTTAAAGGACAAGTAGAAAATCTCTAAACCAATTATATTGTACGAATACAATCCCATACTCAATTGGTACATATATACATGTTCATTATTCAACTTTTCTATTCATTTTATATACCATCATCAATTTTTAGTGCACATCTAATAAAATCTTACATTAATCAGCTAAGTTGATTTTACAGAATATTTTAATGATTATATCCTGTAGTAATTTAATACTTCTGTTAAATTGTTTAACTATGATAAACCCATATTTTATGATATATTTTGTACCTAATTTAAGTGATTTATTCAATCCTTCACTCACTTATTCATATAAATTGCATGGTTTTACTTTCCCTTCCTTATTATGTGATGTATGTGAAAAACATGTTTCCTATGCTTTAAAAATAATTATTTTAATTACCCTTTACTTCCATTCGATGCCGTGATTCGTGTGTTGAGTAGTTTCAGATCTTCTAAGGCAGGAATGACTTAAAGGATGGAAAGGAAACATACAAAATTGGAAGGAAAGCACAAAACTGAGTTTTTGAAGAAACTGGCAATGACGCGACCGCGTGATTGACGCGATCGCGCACCTTGAGCGAAACGCATATGACGCGGACGCATGACTGACGCGACCGCGTGACAAGGAAAACTCCAAATGACGCGACCGCGTGACCCACGCGGACGCGTGACAGAGGCCACGCACCAGAAATTACAGAAAACGCTCCCAGCGATTTCTGAAGCCCTTTTTGCCCCAAATCCAAGTCCAGAAGGCACAGATCAGAGGTTATGAAGTGTGGGAATGCATCCATTCAGAAGAGAGTCTCCAATTTTAGTTAGTTTTCATGATTTAGATTTAGTTTGAGAGGGAGATTCTCTCTTCTCTCTTTAGGATTAGGATTTAGATTTGGGGTTTTATTCGCTTTCAGGATTATCTCTTTTTATCAGATTCAATATTCTTTTTTATTATTTTCTCAATTTAATTTATGAATTCTTCTATGTTACAGATTACTCTTTTGAATTAATGTTATTTGAGGTATTTCAGTTTATGATTGCTTTCTTTTATTTATGTTACTGTTATTCCCAATCTAAAGACATATTTATTCCAGTAGATTTATTTTTCTCCCTTTTGGTCTTGGTTAAGAAATTAGTAACTCAGGAGTTATCAAACTCAAACATGATTGATAATTGTTATCTTTGCTAATTGAATTGAACTTCAATAATCCCAATCTTTCCTTAGGGATTAACTAGGATTTGAAGATCAAACTAATTAGTCACTTGACCTTTCCTTACTTTAAGTAAAGACCAACTGAGTGGAATTAAGATTCAATCTTCATCATCATTAATAAGGATAACTAGGATAGGACTTCTAATTTCTCATACCTTGCCAAAAGTTAATTTTACAGTCATTTATTTACTTTACAGTCTTTTACTTATTTTAATTGCGATTTAAATTACTTGTTCCTCATCTTCAAAACCCCGATTTACAATCTCCATAACCAATAATAAGAACATACTTCCCTGCAGTTCCTTGAGAAGACAACCCGAGGTTTAAATACTTCGGTTATCAATTTTTAAGGGGTTTGTTACTTGTGACAACCAAAATGTTTGTACGAAGGGATTTCTGTTGGGTTAGAGACTATATCTACAACGCGACTGTTTTTATAAAATTCTTTACTGGCAAAAATCCTAACGTGAAAATGGCGCCTTTGCCGGGGAACTGCAATCTTGTGCCTTATTATTGGTTATTGTAAATATTTTTATTTTACTTGTTTATTTGTCTTTATTTTCTCCTTTTACTTCCATTGGCTACTATGAATTCTCACCCCTCTCGCTTTGACTTTGGTTCTAATATTGTTGAAAGGAGTGAAAGCTATAACAGGAACATGCATCAAGGTCTGAGCAATCAAAGATGGATGGAACCAAGAGGATCTGATCAACCCTTTAGGCAACAACACCCTCCAAGATATCATGGACAAAGACCATTCTACAATGCATATCAAGCCAATAGACATGGTGGACAACCTTATAGTTACCAACAAGCCCTACCCTGTGCTTATAGGCCATCCTCTCAACATAACTTTGAACCACCACACTCACAAGCTTCTTTTCACCATTCGCCACCATATGATCCTCATTTACCCCGATTCCAATCCAATTACTCCCAAACACCACCACTTCCCAATGTACCACGTCCAAATCTATCACCCCGAGAATCAGAGGTTCGCCTCAAGGAAACAGTAGATCAACTCCAAACAACCCTTTATCAACTGGAGCAAGCTGTAAGTCTATTATCTTCTAGACGTTCGAACATTCAAGGGCCTCCCAGAGCCCCATGTGGACAATTTGATGAAGAGCGTAGCATGAAGGAGATACTAGAAACTCCAGTGGACAAGACAGAGCATGACTTCATACTAGAACAAGTAGAGGAAGCTGTCATTATAAAAGAAGAAGAGTTGGTTGAAGACTTAGGAGACGCTGAACTTCCATGGGAATCCAGAGTTATGCAGAATTCTGTCAAAAACGTTACAATTGATGCTAAGGAGGATAGTGCACAACTCCCAAAGCGAGTATTTTATGAAGAACTAGACGGAATAATCCAAGAAGCAAGTTTCCTTGATGATGATAATCTCAAGTTAAGTTCTCCCAGTAGTGAACTTGCATCAGCAAGTGAATTCTCTGAGATTGAAGAATCTTCCCCAAGTGATTACGAAGATGATGCGGAGGTAGATTTCTCTCAACCTCCCATTTATGACTTAAGCGACGAGGAAGACATAGAAGGCTTTGATCAGGACATGGATGCAATTGAAGAAGTCGGCAAGGAAGTGAAGAAATTCACCAAAGAGCACAAGGGAGTAGAACTCACAGAACCACTGGAAACACCTATCCCAAGGCCATTACCACCCAATACAAGCTTCAAGCGGGTACAATCCTTAACCTTTATCTTTACTTTTCCACTTGAATATGGTTTGCTTGAAACAGATGGCCAGCTTAGAGCTCTCTGCGGCTTTAAGAGTAAGAGGGAAATGTCTCGTACTCAGAGCTGGTGCACAAGGTTCAATAAGGTTCTACACGTCAACTCGAAGTGCACGGATTGGCATCATGATCAATCGAATGGATCTAGGAAAACGTTTGGTCACCTTGGTGAGAATCTAATTTCTAAACTGCCCGGATGGAAAGATATAGATCAAGACGAAGGCGGATTTAAAAGCAAAGTTTGGGATCCTAGAATCTATTATGACATTCGTCACCCCGGGAGCCTGAGAATCTGTTTGAAGCTGCTTAGAAGCTTTACATGCCTAGTTTGGGACCTCAGAGGCTATTGGCATTCCAAGCATTGGTGGAGATTTCTGGATGAATTTAAGCGCAAGCCGCCATAACAGGAAGCTCATCCAATGTCCAACTTAAGGACTTTAACTAAAAGTGCTAGGTGGGAGACAACCCACCATGGTATGGTCGTTTCTTTTTCAGTTTTATTTCGTGTTATTTATTTTTGTTTTCCTTATCAATCGAACCTGAATATTATTCATTTGCATTACATACTACATAATTGCATACCTGCATAAAAAAAAAGTAGGCGTGCGACGCGACCGCATCACTCATGCGATCGCGTCAGTTGCGAAAAACAACCCCCACGCGTCTGCGTCATTCACGCGGCCACGTGATCTGGAGATCGGCGCAAAATCCCCAACGTCCAGAGAGTTAGGCTGGAATCGTGCGGCCATTGTGCGTTTCGCACAAAACGACCCACGCGATCGTGCCACCCACGCGATTGCGTCACTTGCACAACACCAATCCCACGCGACAGCGTGAGCGACGCGATCGCGTCGCATGGATTGCACAACACCCCAAAGGAGACAGAGAGTTGCACTGAAACGACGCTGGAATTGTGCGTTTAGCACAAATTCCAGCAACGCGGTCGCATGCCTCACGTGACCGCGTCATTTACTCCTTTATCCATTCCTTGCGATCACGTGTCCCACGCGATCGCGTCAACCCTCATTCCACCCCAGCCACACGACCGTGTGCCCCACGCGATCGCGTGGATTCAAATTTACTAACACCCCCCAGTCACGCGAACCCTACCCATTCGCGCCCCCAACCCCCTTCTCCTTCCTCTCTTCTCTCCAAACAACCACCACCACCCAGCCACCACCACCGACCACCGCCAACCCCGTCGACCACCCAGAACCCACCGCCACGCCACCCCCTTCCTCCCCCCTCTTTCTTCTTCTTCTTTCCTCTTCTTCCCTCCACCACCACTGCCCACCTCCGCAACCGCCACACCCACCGCGCCGCCGTCACCGCCGCGCCTCCAACCACCACCTACGCCCCCTTCCCTTCCTTACCCCTACCCATATTACCCCCCCAAACCCCACCAAACCCCCTGCCTCCAAACAGCCCTCACCGCCGCACAACCACCATCAACCACTGCGTCAGCCGCCACCACCACCATCCCCCAGCCACCTCTCTGCCCCACCTTCTTTCATACGCCTTCTAGGTTCCGCCAAACGCCACCTTTCTTTCAATTCCTAGTTAATTACATATTTTTCTGTTTATGTTCATATTTAGGCTAGTTAGATATGCATGTTGTAGTGGATTCTAGGTTGTTAGGTAGCCTAGGATGTGGTTAGTGGATTTAGGCCTGATTACTTGCGCTGTTCGTGTTTCTTGCTTTATTAATTTCGCAATTCTGCTGTTGCTGTGATGTTAGTATTATTTATATGATGTAATTTCTTGTTTCATGCTGCTCTTTACACTGCTTTTTCATGTTCATAGTCCCCATATGTAATTGCCGCTATCTTTTTCATTCATATGAACTATTCTGATTGCTGATTATTTTCCGGGAACATCCAATTTTAGCCGGAATGCTGTCCAAATTTCTATAAATTGTTTTGATTTTCATTCTTGTTTTGGTTTTGGCAAACTTTGAACTCTGCTTTACTCTGCTTTTACCAAACCAATTCATGAATGTCAGGGCACGCTTTCTTATTCTTTTCAATTTCCTGGTTTATAAGATGCATCTTGGATGATTCAATTCCACTTTTTGCTATTTTCATTTGATTCATCCTTAACTTCCTTGTTTGAATTTGAGTTATCTGTTGCTTTAATTTGTGAATTCTCGTTATTTAGAAAATACTCATCATGCCACTTACTCTGACCCACTTTTTACTAATTCACTAATTTTAACTTCCTTACCTCTTTTTCATTCCTAACCCACTTACCTTTCAAAACATCTCTTCTGGTTTTTCACTATTCTCTCTAACATTCTAACCAAGGCATGACGGACGTGTTTCCTACTTAACATGAATCCTTTTACATTTTGGATTGTGAATTTTTTCTCGGACTTTTAACTCCTATACAATCCTTAATGCACATTTACTTAACTCCTTTTCATTATTCTATTGCTCCTTTGCCATTATATGCTTCTTTCGATATTGCCTACCTGCTTTTCTATTTTTATTATATCCTGGTTTTCTGTTTTTCAGGATGTCTGACACCCAGAGAAAGGGAAAAGTAAAGGCAACAACTGGCAAACAGAAAAGAGGAGAATCCTCTATGTCCATACTGGACATCATGCACGATGACTCCTGGCGGGAGAAACACTTTACCCCGTAGGAGAAGGCTGACCAGCTACTCCCTGCTACTGATCCCATTAGATTTGTAAACCGTTACTGCGAGCTGAAGTATCCGGTGTTTGCAATCTCCAGGAACCTATACCTGGAGAGGACTTTGAAAATCCCAGAAGAACTCCAGCAATACACCTCTGCTCAGATCAAACAAAGAGGCTGGTTCTTCCTGGAGAGAAACCTGACTGAGGTCAATGCATCTTGGGTAAGGGAATTTTACTGCAATTACTTCAAAACTTCCCTAGATGCAGTGAACCTAAGAGGGAAGCAGATACTGGTCACTGAAGAGGCCATAGAAGATATTCTGAAGCTTCTGCCTAAATCCGATCAGTTGGATGGTTATCAAAAAGCTGAGGAGGATATGCGCTTCATGAAGTTTGATTGGGATGCAGTCAAGGCCAGGATAGCCCTTGACCCGACCGTTCCATGGATCATGGGTCAGAACACCACCATGCCAAAGGGAATCAAGCGGATTTACTTAAATGATGAGGCTCGGCTATGGCATCAGATACTTAGCAACTTTATTATGCCAAGTACTCACGAGACGGAGATACTTGCCGCTATGATCACCCTCCTATGGTGTGTGATGGAGGGTAAGGACCTATACCTGCCACGCTTCATTCAGTACTACATGGCCAGGGTCCACGTCCGAGGCACCCTCCCCTTTCCATATCTGATTACACAGCTTGGCCGTCGAGCTGACGTGCCTTGGGAGGATGCTGATGAAAAGCCACCTGCTGCAGAATGCAAGAAGATTATCCCTCACAACAGGAACTTTCTGGCTTTGAGCTACAGACCTCCATTCCTCACTCCTACTGATGAGACAGCCACACCATCTGCTGGCCCCTCTTCCTCTACAGCTACCCCAGCTACCCCTGCTACCACCACAGCACCTCCTCTGCAGCAGGCAGATCCTCAGACCACCACCACAGAGACTCCAGCTACCCATCCTTTCAGTGATGACACCCCTTCACACCCTGCTTGAGTGAGCATCAGGGACGATGCTTCATTTTAAGTGTGGGGAGGTCGCCATCTCTGGCGTATTTTTTTAGTGAACCACTACAGACTCCTTCATTTTATTTTGCTATTTTTCTGTATTTTTCTCTTTTATTTTTATTTTTATTTTCTTAGTACTTATACATTGCTATTTTCATGTATTTTTACTCTATTTCTGCATGTTGCACTCTTAGTTCATATTTTAGCCATTTAGTTTAGTTGCAATTCTAACTTATTAGTTATAGAAATTGTGGATTAATTAGTATAGTTTACCCTTTTTAGCATAAGATAGCTTAGTTTAAATTGAAAATATAAAAGGAAGTAAACTAGAGACTTGAACATAATAGAAATAATCCACACACCTTGTGTATATAGCATCACATGTTAGTTAGTTAGCAACATTTCATCAAGGAGGAACACTAGAACTTTAGAGCCACCTTAAGAATTACATTGAGAATAATGGGAACTCTTAATTTTACTTGCATGACATACATAACTGATATATAATTTTTGACTTAGAGAACACACAGCCTGTGAGTTTTGAGCTTAATTATATGGTTACATTCAAACCATAATTTTTATTTCTGTGTGTTCCACCCTTCTTTTTTATTCTGGTGTTCTTTACTTTGTTTTAATCTATATGTCCGATTATAGAATAGAAATACATACCAAGACGCCATTGTTTGATTTTAGCTCACTTATCCCAAATTAGCCTACCTTTTACATCACCCTTGTTAGCCCCCTTGAGCCTTTAAATCCCCTCTTATTCTACAAACCACATTACTAGCCTTAAGCAGAAAAACAAAATAAAAATCCCAAGTTGAATCCTTGGTTAGCTTAAGATAGAAATTGTGTAATTGTTTAAGTGTGGGAAACCTATTGGGAACATGGATGATAAAAACAAAGGGTAGAAAGTTGAAAAAAATAAAATAATTCAAAATAAAAATTTTTGGGAAGCATGCTCATGTGAAATCAAAATAATTGAATTACCATATGCATTAAAAAAATAAAAAAATAAAAAAAAATAAAAATAATATTTATTTTTTTGAATAAAGGGGAATACAAAAGAATTCTCCAAATGCAAAATAAAGCAATGCACATGGGATAAAAATAAAAAAATTGAAATATGAGCATGTAACATCAAAAGTGGAAAAATATGGATAAAATAGGTAAAGAAGCTTTGCTTTACAAAGTATGTATGTTAGGTGAGATCTTAGACTAATTAAGGATTCGCTTAATTAGCTCACTTAGCCTTATACATATACCCTTACCTTTACTTTGGCCCCATTACAACCTTAATTAAAGACCTCATGACTTTTGTATGCCTATATTCTATAATTGTTAATTGGTTAGATGAAGAACAAAGTTATAGAAAGTAAGGATAAAAAGGAGAATAGAGTGATTAACCCAATAACACTGAGTGACTAGAGAGTAAACACAAAATCCAGTGAGGGTTCAATAGCTCATTAACATATATCTCTGCTTGAATTATTAATTGTCTTGCAAGTCTATAAAATATTTTTCTTTCCCATCTCAATTGTAAAAGTGCTTTATCATTATCTAAGGTTTGGCTATATATATGATTCCTTGAGAATGTGAATTAATTCAACTAAATGTAAGCTTTATATACAAGTGAATAAAAACAATTAGAATTGCATGACGCATTTAGGTAGTTGCATTTAGAATAGATTGTATTGCATGAGATTCCACCACTTCAACCTTACCTTACTCTTTATCTTGGATTTAGCATGAGGACATGCTATTGTTTAAGTGTGGGGAGGTTGATAAACCCATATTTTATGATATATTTTGTGCCTAATTTAAGTAATTTATTCAATCCTTTACTCACTTATTCATATAAATTGCATGGTTTTACTTTTCCTTCCTTATTATGTGATGTATGTGAAAAACATGTTTCCTATGCTTTAAAAATAATTATTTTAATTACCCTTTACTTCCATTCGATGCCGTGATTCGTGTGTTGAGTAGTTTCAGATCTTCTAAGGTAGAAATGACTTAAAGGATGGAAAGAAAACATACAAAATTGGAAGGAAAGCACAAAACTGAGTTTTTGAAGAAACTGGCAATGACGCGACCGCGTGATTGACGCGATCGCGCACCTTGAGCGAAACGCATATGACGCGGACGCATGACTGACGCGACCGCGTGACAAGGAAAACTCCAAATGACGCGACCGCGTGACCCACGCAGACGCGTGACAGAGGCCACGCACCAGAAATTACAGAAAACGCTCCCAGCGATTTCTGAAGCCCTTTTTGCCCCAAATCCAAGTCCAGAAGGCACAGATCAGAGGTTATGAAGTGTGGGAATGCATCCATTCAGAAGAGAGTCTCCAATTTTAGTTAGTTTTCATGATTTAGATTTAGTTTGAGAGGGAGATTCTCTCTTCTCTCTTTAGGATTAGGATTTAGATTTGGGATTTTATTCGCTTTCAGGATTATCTCTTTTTATCAGATTCAATATTCCTTTTTATTATTTTCTCAATTTAATTTATGAATTCTTCTATGTTACAGATTACTCTTTTGAATTAATGTTATTTGAGGTATTTCAGTTTATGATTGCTTTCTTTTATTTATGTTACTGTTATTCCCAATTTGAAGACATTTTTATTCCAGTAAATTTATTTTTCTCCCTTTTGGTCTTGGTTAAGAAATCTGTAACTCAGGAATTATCAAACTCAAATATGTTTGATAATTGTTATCTTTGCTAATTGAATTGAACTTCAATAATCCCAATCTTTCCTTAGGGATTAACTAGGATTTGAAGATCAAACTAATTAGTCACTTGACCTTTCCTTACTTTAAGTAAAGACTAACTGAGTGGAATTAAGATTCAATCTTCATCATCATTGATAAGGATAACTAGGATAGGACTTCTAATTTCTCATACCTTGCCAAAAGTTAATTTTACAGTCATTTATTTACTTTACTGTCTTTTACTTATTTTAATTGCGATTTAAATTACTTGTTCCTCATCTTCAAAACCCCGATTTACAATCTCCATAACCAATAATAAGAACATACTTTCCTGCAGTTCCTTGAGAAGATGACCCGAGGGTTAAATACTTTGGTTATCAATTTTTAAGGGGTTTGTTACTTGTGACAACCAAAACGTTTGTACGAAGGGATTTCTGTTGGTTTAGAGACTATATCTACAACGCGACTGTTTTTATAAAATTCTTTACTGGCAAAAATCCTAACGTCAAACTACTAATTATTCATGCAATAACTATTTTGGTTTTTCTCTTCTATATTCAGGCACGTGAGGTTTTATTTTTTTGGTGACGTGAAGTCAGAATGTATTCATACAGTAAAGAGGGCTATACTATAGGATTGGTATAGTTTTAACAACACTATTAATAACCCAATCCATTAGCCCAACATTCGTCTCACAGAAAATATATAGCTCTAGGTCCACTAAAAAACTAAAAGTATACAGCTTCATTATTTTTTTCACATTCGTATTGGCTGCAACACAGCCCAACTAAATTCGGTGCAAAAATAACCCGCCAAAACCCGAAATCTATTCTCCTTTTCCTTCATCGGTCTTCTACCTCTCCAGCTTCTCCATGCTGCTTCCATCCTTCGTCTTTGATCTTCTCTGGCAAAGCGAATCCTCTGCCTGAACCACTACTCCATGTCATCCATGGGGATCGAGTCTTGTTCCGGCGATGACACGACCATTGCGTAATCCTCCGAACGCATGCATTGACGCAGATGCGAGATTCAGCGAGTGGAAAATTTTTGCGGTTACTTCCAGCAACATGAACTATATACACAGCATGATGGAGAGTGACAGAAGCGTAAACATCAATTCATTTCTTGTATGCATCAAATGACGTCCATGACGCATCTCCTTCCTTCCTAGCCCAACTCCATCATCTATTAGTTAACGTAATACACAATAATTAACTGTAATTAATTTCAACTTACAAAATTATAAACTTTTTCTACATAAACCCAGATAGTTTTCAGATCTAACAAAAACAACCAGTAGGAAAATAAATTTTTTAAAATAACCCCTCTGACACAAAAGCAGTAAAAGGTATTTACTAACTAATAAAAGAAGATAAGTAACAGGGTGATCTCTACCGTTGGATTAAAAAACAAAATTGATCCAACGGCCCTCATCAAGATGCGCATTGGTCAACGAAAGTGAAGTGTTATGCACACTGGTCAGCCAAAGACGCACGGCTCACCGAATCTGTGCCTGTTTTTGTTTTCTTTTCTTGTTTTGTGCTAATTGTTGTGTTTTTGCTCTTTTTTTTCTCTGTTGTGTGGGTCAAGGATAGTTTCAGATCTGTTGGGAGAAAAGGCTTCAAAATATAGTTTGGACTTTCGACCCAAGGAAAAAATTTTTGTGGTTTTGGTCTAAAGTAAAACTGTTAGAATTTGATGACCCAAAAAGTAGAACAATTATGAGTGTGTTTTTTTGTCCTTGAAAAAAAATTTCATAGAAATAGTTAAACGATATTTACAGATAACAAAAAATATTAGTTTTATATGTAAGACCCAGAATATTTGAAAAGTCTTATTATGATCAAGTCTCAAATCCTACAGTTATTTATAGCCTTAATTTCAGAGATTATTTTACTAAAGATAATTAAGGCAAGTTTTGATTTATTGGATTTGAGATAAGTTATGATTATTATCCAATTTTATAATTATTGGATTATTTTCTATATTTAAAGTATAAGGTTGATAGTTATGAAATAATAAGGATTTTATATGATTTGGATTAGATAAATAATATTTTAAATATTATTACTGCTATTTTGGAAAATGAAGAAATTAAGTATACTATTTCTAATTTTTTGATTTGGGCATTTTATTGAAAATAATTTGTGAAATTGGTGAGCAAATAGTATTTTCTATATATAATTAGTATTGGATTTAATTTGGATTTCAATTACTATATTATTCCCAATTTTAAGTGAAATTACCAATTTACCCCTAACCCTAAAACCCTAACCCATGACCCGGTAACCCATTGTTTTTCCCATGCCCCAACTGCAGCCGAAACCCCCTTCTTCCTAACTCAGCAGCAGCGTTTCTCCATGATGGAAAAGGAAAATAGAAACAGAAAAGAAGATGAGGGGGAATCAGAAGCACAACACCCACGGTGCACGATGTCCGAAGGAGAAGAAGAGGAGAGGAAAAAGGAGGCCGCGCCGGCGCGTTGGGCTTCATCACTGCCATCGCGTCGCCGTCACCGGCCCTACGAGTGGCCATCCGCACTGCTGCCGCCGTTCTGCGACGAGAGGATGTTCGCAGAGGGTAGCGTCGGAGAGAGGGAGAGGCTGAGCGTGGGGCTTTCGCCGTCCTCCTCGTCGCGGACTAGCTCGCCGCCGCCGCTGTGATGCTCACGCCGTCGTCCTCCTCACCGCGAAGTCTGAGTCCTCGCCATCCATGGAGGGCCGAAGAGAGAAGCTCGAGCAGAAGAGAGAGAGAGAACGTCAGAAAAGGGGGTCCCTATTCTGCGGCCGTGCCTCCGCCGTCGCGGGTCCTCCGCTGCCCTTCCACCATCGCCGAAGTCCTCCATCACCGTGGCTTGCTGTTCGAAGCTGCTGCCTCTCCACTACTGGAGGTCTGCCCCGATCCGGTTTGAAGGAGAGGACGCCATTGAGTGGGGGAAACGCCTCTGTCACGCTCCTCGGTCACTGGTGGTGGAGCCGCGTCGCCGTCACCCCTGGGTTGCTGTTCTTACCACCGCTGCTAAAACCACCACCGAGGCTTTTGCCGTTTCTGCTGCCGGAGAATGCAGCTTAGCCACCGGAAAACCACTGCCGGTAAGGGTCCTTGCATTTGGTCTTCATTCCTTTCTATTCATGGGTCTTTATCGTCATGACGTTGTTGTGCAGTCGCGGTTGTCGGAGTCTTATATTGCCGCTGCCGCTTGAGGCGGCTGACGCAGCCGCTACCAGGTTGATATGGAGCTGCGGCTGTTTTGTTAATTCAGTGAGTATTTTACGTTTCGAAACCTCCGCGTTAATGTCTTGTTATGTATATTAAGGTCTTGCGGTATTATTGTGTTAGGAGTTAGAATCCGGTTTGCTTATGCCGCTTGTAGCTGTTTCTGATTTTGTAACAAGTAGAGCCGAGGTTTTGGTTGCCGGTGATTTTGAGTTGAGGCGGAAACGGGCTTGATGAGGCGTTTGGATTATGGAATTGCGTTTTGAGGTAGGGGCGCTTTCCAAAAACTATAGTTTATTATTGGAATTATTACATATGGGTACTGATGTGAGATATTGTGTATTTGGTGATTGTATCTGCCTTATGTATTATTTGATTGACTCGAATGACTATGGATGTTGGTTTGGCCGAATTGTTGTGTGGCTTGTGAAATGTAATGTTTGAAGTTGATTCTTTAAAGATTTGAAATGAGTTTAATCCGTTGAAGATTGGTTTGAATTGAGTCAATTATTTTGATGATGTGAAAGATAGAATACTCTTGAAATTCAGCCTGGGTTGCTTTAATTGATTTGGTTTTGATAAATGATTTATTGCTGAACCGATTCTTTAGAGCTTTAGAAATGAGTTAAATCGGTTGATATTGAGTTGATTTTTGAAATGGCTTCCTTGAGATATGCCACTGAGGCGACTGTTGGATTTAGCTTGCTTTTGAATTGATTTCTGGTTTTGAGCTGTTGAAAAGGAATGAGAAACGGTTTAGTTGGGACCCGAACCGGGTGGCAAAAGTCCAAGTTTTAGGGGAGGTGCTGCCGAAATTTCTATAGAATCCGAGTCCTTATTTGAAATGTTAATTGGGGAATGTTGAGTTTAATGCCTTTCCTATCTATTTTGAGGATTGTGAAATTATGGCTTCTTTTATTACCTTTACTTAGAACAATTAAGAAAGCAATGAAGTTATGCTTTGAAAGAATTATTGAAAAGAGAATCATGATTTCTCCTTATTTTCCAAGAAGAACAGTATGTCTTTGGGTACAAGTCATTCGAAAGAGAATTTTGCTTTGAGGCTGTTTTAAAAGGTAAAACGGGTTTATGTTTTTCTCTATTAAACACAAAGATTGTCCCTTGGGAGAGTTTTCGTGATTTTAAAAGGAATTGGATTTCGATTGATGAGCCTCATTATTTTGACGTTTTAAATAAGATTCAAAGTATCTTTTGAACTCTAGTTTAACACAACAAAAATGATTCTCTTATCAGTTTGAAACGCTTCAGATTTAATTATGGAATTGAAGCCGGTTTTGTTTAAGTAAAGGAAATGGTTTTGAAAGAAGTAAAGATTACGTGACTCGGTTTGGCTTAGATCCTATTTTCTTACTCAAATCAGAAAGCCAATATTTTAATGATTTTAAATTAATTTGGCGAAATGAGATATGTTATTCTCCCCTAAAGACTTGGGACTCTGCCGAGAAACTTTGTTATAAAATCCCATTGTTGAATGGATGATTTTGAATGTTTCAAAATAAATCTTTAACTTGCCATGGTTATGGAAGTTTGGAAAGAGGATGCCGAGAGTGGCATTGTTTTCAAAGGGGAATTTACCTTGAGTAAAAGTGGCTTATGAGCCTGAGATGATTTGAGAAATGAGATCTTTAAAGCCAAGGCTGAAAAGAGTTGAAACTCGATTTCAAAGTGAAATGAATTGAGAAAATGATTTATGGCTTAAATGCCGACTTTATGAATTTAACGATGTTGAATGGTGGAAGTGCTGTTTTGTTGTGAGCCAGAATGGCTGTGTATGATTATACATATTGGTTGGTTTTGGATTGAACCGTGAGCCAGAATGGCTGTGTATGATATGAATATTGGCTGGTTCTGGACTGAACCGTGAGCCGGATGGCTGAGATGGATGTTGATCCATGGATGAGATTGAATGCATGTTTATGCTGAATCATTGATAAATGTGAATGTTGCACTTCCACTATCTGAGATACGAGTTTCCCTGGGTAGTAGCAGTGGCTAGCCACCACGTGCTCCAGGTCGAGACTTGATACTCTGTTGACCCTATGTCGTAAGTGTGGCCGGGCACTGTGAAAGGCCCGGATGAGCTCGCCCCCATAAATATTCACCAGTGAGGGTGATGGATATGGATCATGATTATGATCAAGTTTATGATGAGTATAACTCGAGTTGGGGATGCACGACAGAGGGACAGTCCAATGGTTAGCTACCAGGACTTGTCGGGTTGGCTCTATAACCGACAGATGATATCATCAGCCACTAGGGACAGGCATGCATCATATGCATTTGTGTGACATTGGTTGGGTGTGCATATTATACTTGGTTTGCCTATGTGATTAATTGCTAACTGTTCTACTTGTAATAACTGTTTGTTTGTGCTTGAACTTCCTATCTGTGTTTGCATCTGGGACTCTGTTGGATTGTGGTGATTGGTTGTTGGTTGGATTGTTTGGGCCTAGGGCCGTGGTTGGAATGAGATGAACTGATGGTTGATTTCGGTCTTGTGTTTCTGGTTTGGAATAAAATATGAAAGGCTATTTTGGTTTCGCTTAGATAAACCGTTTTGAAAGGCTTTTGAGTTTTTGAGAATTGAACGGTTCTTCTTTCTGAAAAGATTTCCGACTTTACTTTCATTGTAAACCGTTGTTTTTGAAAAGAGGCATAAGACGGTCATGAATCACTGGTGCGATTATCTTCATGTATCCTATTACAGTAATTCCTAAAAACCCTCTACTGAGAACCCTTTCGAGGATGATGTTCTCACCCCCTACATTTTTCCCCTTTCAGGATGTGGGCGCAGAAGTTACGAAGAGCTTATTTAATTGTTGTTGTGATGCTCTGTATTGTTTTAGTTATGGTTTATTGTACCCTCGCCTTTATCTTGATATATTCTGTAAGAGGGATAGGAATTGTATTGGATAATGTTTATAATATTATCTATGTATATAAGTGTATATATGTATGTACCCTTTATGAGTTTTTGTAAGTTGTATGGTATTTATGGATGTACGTTATCGAACGAAAGTATCTTTGGGAGCGGTATTGCGGTTTAAAGTTTCAAACAGGCTCATATTTTAGTATTAAGTAGTATAAGTGTCGTCGTAATGTCCGAGCTATCAGAGTCGCGCAGCCGGAAGTGTGAACTTTGGTAGTTAGGGTGTTACATTATGGTATCAGAGCAGTCCTTCCTGTAGAGCCTGAGGAATGGACCAACTATGCTTCAATTGCATACTCTGAGCGTTTGTCATGTATTAGGTCTTGTCGAATGACGAGAATTAGAGCTTGATGCACATGACGGTCTATTGATTAACGATGTTAGTCTTGCATTGCAAAATTCTTTGTATTAAGTTTGGCCGGCTTAATACTAGTGAATTATGTATATGAAAGCACTGATGGGTTATCATAGATGAAATACGAGTTTTGAGTAAATCGAATCGCGGGCTTTGGGAACGTTAAAAACTATTTCTCGAGGCTATTCAGTTGTGTGTCTTGAATTTTATTCGAGTCGATCTGTTCTTTTATACCCTAACCTGAAGTTCTTGTTTGCTAATCTTCTTGAAAAGTAGTTTGATTTTCTCGACTCTATTCCTCTATTCATATGCATTCTTGTTTGATCTTAAGTGCATATGCTTGGTTGAACTCCTTGTTGTATCTATCTTTCTCTGTTGGAGTTCTTCTTGATTCAAGTATTCTTTGATATAGTCTTGAACTTGTCTTAATGTGCTGTGACTTTTAACTCCGGGTTCTGTGTTCATTCTTAGAGAACTTGTTGATTCAGTTTTCCTCTTATTTGACAGTGATTACAGCTAATTTTGAGATTTTTATAAAAATTGCTGTTGATTAGATACATACTTATCTATATACGAACTTTGAAGATTTCTTATACAGTTTAACAATTATTTACTCCTATTACCTCGACAGTACTTTTACTGGTTTATAGAACTGCACCTACTTAAAATACAAATTGACTTTCTAGTAACTTTACTATAGTTCCAATGGACATCTTTATTTGATTGTGTATTTGGATATTTTCCGAAATACTGGAAAGAAAGGATTTTTCGCTTTTATTCCGGTTGAGTTTCGTTTGATAAGCTTTACTTAACTATTTTGAATTGAGTTTGGTTTAGCATACTACATGGTTTATGCCATTGTTGTTCTTTTGAAAATGTTGGATTCATAGCTTTCTTCTTATGAACGGACTGGTTCCTTCTTAAGCTTTTCACCTCTATGAATGTCATACGTGATTCTGTTTTTAACTAATCTTTTACATCTTGTGAACATTACCATTGATCTTGGTTTGTCCCCTCTTGTGAATCTCATCCTTATGTGGGTCAGCTTGATTCGTTTCAAGATAGTGCATTGTTTATTCTCCCATTATCTCTACAAGAGTTTTTAGTTAAAGATTTATCATTGAAAAAATTACAAATGATTGAGTTGTCTTTTTCTATGACTTTTGTATTCTTTTGGATCAATTTAAAACTTGTTTGATGTTTCATGTCTAGTGGATCTTGTTTAAACTACTTTGATTTAAGATCTTTTCTAGTATGGCTTGACTCCTTTTTAGTACATCTTAAACTTCTTGAATGTTCTTCTGAGATGGTGATTTCAAGAACACTTTTGGAGTCTTGTTTTGAACTTTTTAAAGAAGTTTCGAACTCTCTTGTAAGAAGTTTTAAACGGAATTTATTTTCTGTTGCTTGATTGAGAGTGAAACCATTATTCGATTTTGACAAAAATTGCTCTTAAAGTTGGCATGCGCTATTTTAAATGAGGTTTTGGAGAGCTCCCTTGTTTAGTGGAAATTGGTTTGTTCTGATGCACCACTTATTTTCTTTACCAAATTAAAAGCAAATTTTTAGCTCGAAATTTCTTTTCTAAAAAGAGTTTAACTTCCTCTTTCGTACTTGCTATAAGTGTTATACACGCTTGTTTGAATATGAATTTTTAGAATTTTTGAACAAGCATTTGATCACTTCCGAGTTTTTATGAACTGCTTTTGGTTAAGTTGTGCTCTAATTATCCTTCTAAAATATTTGAGGAAATATTTTAGCTCTTAGCCAAAGTTGTGTGCATTTTGTTTTTGGAACTCTACAAAATCTACTTCAACATGAAATTGTATTAAAGTAAAGCCACGTTTATGCTTTTGTTACTCCCTTGAAGGATGTTTGTTGTTTAACTTCTCTTTCAGACTGCGAAGTGATATTTTTACAAGTTTTCGATTCTTTTAAGAACAATGTATTCGGAAGTATTTCAATTATGCTCTTGAGTTCTGTGAGCTTTGTCTTGGGTTTGAGAGATTCTCCTCTATAAACTTCATACTTCTTCGACTCACCTTGAATTTGTTTCAAACTAATGCGCTGATCCTTCTCCTTGTTGAACTTATTGGATTTCTTTGATTCAAGGATTATCTTTGAGGTTGTCAATTGAATTGTGTCTAGTAAACTTCATTGCTTGAGTATCCTTGGTTATCTAGGATTGGATACATTCTCTCAAATCTTTGAGTACTATCCTTGACATTTGACTCTCCTTTTTAAATCTTGTATCCTCCTGAGTAGACTCGAGAATTGTTTTGATATCACGTGTGACTTGTAGACGTAGTAGCGCGATGCGTTAGTTCTTTAAGACGTGATATGTGTATACGGAAGTTGAAGCGGTAGGGGTGCAACGTTATGAGTTGTGGGTGTTTTGTTCCTTGCGAACGGGTTGTGGTTGTCAGGCTTGTGGTCAAATTTGGGGTTTGTAAAGTGCTTGATGGAGTTGGAAAGTTGAAACTTTAAGGTTGATATGAGATTAGTGTGCGGAGGTTGAGCACGTCGTTTTAACTCCATCCTGTTCGATAGCCTTTGATGCCTTGCGCTTCTATCACATGATTGAACCATGTTATCTTTTGCATTGAGCCTACCTTGTAACGTTTGCTTTGCAATCACACTCCTACCTTTACATCCTTATGCTTATGACAATCAAAGTATTTGAAAGTCGTATATATGATTATATTTTGAGATATTTTTGCTTCTTCCTTAAAAATGTTCAAGGATGAACTGTTATGGAATTTCTTTCATTTTGTATCAATTTTCGAGGGCGAAAATTTTTATAAGGTGGGTAGAATGTAAGACCCAGAATATTTGAAAAGTCTTATTATGATCAAGTCTCAAATCCTACAGTTATTTATAGCCTTAATTTCAGAGATTATTTTACTAAAGATAATTAAGGCAAGTTTTGATTTATTGGATTTGAGATAAGTTATGATTATTATCCAATTTTATAATTATTGGATTATTTTCTATATTTAAAGTATAAGGTTGATAGTTATGAAATAATAAGGATTTTATATGATTTGGATTAGATAAATAATATTTTAAATATTATTACTGCTATTTTGGAAAATGAAGAAATTAAGTATACTATTTCTAATTTTTTGATTTGGGCATTTTATTGAAAATAATTTGTGAAATTGGTGAGCAAATAGTATTTTCTATATATAATTAGTATTGGATTTAATTTGGGTTTCAATTACTATATTATTCCCAATTTTAAGTGAAATTACCAATTTACCCCTAACCCTAAAACCCTAACCCATGACCCGGTAACCCATTGTTTTTCCCATGCCCCAGCTGCAGCCGAAACCCCCTTCTTCCTAACTCAGCAGCAGCGTTTCTCCATGATGGAAAAGGAAAATAGAAACAGAAAAGAAGATGAGGGGGAATCAGAAGCACAACACCCACGGTGCACGATGTCCGAAGGAGAAGAAGAGGAGAGGAGAAAGGAGGCCGCGCCGGCGCGTTGGGCTTCATCACTGCCATCGCGTCGCCGTCACCGGCCCTACGAGTGGCCATCCGCACTGCTGCCGCCGTTCTGCGACGAGAGGATGTTCGCAGAGGGTAGCGTCGGAGAGAGGGAGAGGCTGAGCGTGGGGCTTTCGCCGTCCTCCTCGTCGCGGACTAGCTCGCCGCCGCCGCTGTGATGCTCACGCCGTCGTCCTCCTCACCGCGAAGTCTGAGTCCTCGCCATCCATGGAGGGCCGAAGAGAGAAGCCCGAGCAGAAGAGAGAGAGAGAACGTCAGAAAAGGGGGTCCCTATTCTGCGGCCGTGCCTCCGCCGTCGCGGGTCCTCCGCTGCCCTTCCACCATCGCCGAAGTCCTCCATCACCGTGGCTTGCTGTTCGAAGCTGCTGCCTCGCCACTACTGGAGGTCTTCCCCGATCCGGTTTGAAGGAGAGGACGCCATTGAGTGGGGGAAACGCCTCTGTCACGCTCCTCGGTCACTGGTGGTGGAGCCGCGTCGCCGTCACCCCTGGGTTGCTGTTCTTACCACCGCTGCTAAAACCACCGCCGAGGCTTTTGCCGTTTCTGCTGCCGGAGAATGCAGCTTAGCCACCGGAAAACCACTGCCGGTAAGGGTCCTTGCATTTGGTCTTCATTCCTTTCTATTCATGGGTCTTTATCGTCATGACGTTGTTGTGCAGTCGCGGTTGTCGGAGTCTTATATTGCCGCTGCCGCTTGAGGCGGCTGACGCAGCCGCTACCAGGTTGATATGGAGCTGCGGCTGTTTTGTTAATTCAGTGAGTATTTTACGTTTCGAAACCTCCGCGTTAATGTCTTGTTATGTATATTAAGGTCTTGCGGTATTATTGTGTTAGGAGTTAGAATCCGGTTTGCTTATGCCGCTTGTAGCTGTTTCTGATTTTGTAACAAGTAGAGCCGAGGTTTTGGTTGCCGGTGATTTTGAGTTGAGGCGGAAACGGGCTTGATGAGGCGTTTGGATTATGGAATTGCGTTTTGAGGTAGGGGCGCTTTCCAAAAACTATAGTTTATTATTGGAATTATTACATATGGGTACTGATGTGAGATATTGTGTATTTGGTGATTGTATCTGCCTTATGTATTATTTGATTGACTCGAATGACTATGGATGTTGGTTTGGCCGAATTGTTGTGTGGCTTGTGAAATGTAATGTTTGAAGTTGATTCTTTAAAGATTTGAAATGAGTTTAATCCGTTGAAGATTGGTTTGAATTGAGTCAATTATTTTGATGATGTGAAAGATAGAATACTCTTGAAATTCAGCCTGGGTTGCTTTAATTGATTTGGTTTTGATAAATGATTTATTGCTGAACCGATTCTTTAGAGCTTTAGAAATGAGTTAAATCGGTTGATATTGAGTTGATTTTTGAAATGGCTTCCTTGAGATATGCCACTGAGGCGACTGTTGGATTTAGCTTGCTTTTGAATTGATTTCTGGTTTTGAGCTGTTGAAAAGGAATGAGAAACGGTTTAGTTGGGACCCGAACCGGGTGGCAAAAGTCCAAGTTTTAGGGGAGGTGCTGCCGAAATTTCTATAGAATCCGAGTCCTTATTTGAAATGTTAATTGGGGAATGTTGAGTTTAATGCCTTTCCTATCTATTTTGAGGATTGTGAAATTATGGCTTCTTTTATTACCTTTACTTAGAACAATTAAGAAAGCAATGAAGTTATGCTTTGAAAGAATTATTGAAAAGAGAATCATGATTTCTCCTTATTTTCCAAGAAGAACAGTATGTCTTTGGGTACAAGTCATTCGAAAGAGAATTTTGCTTTGAGGCTGTTTTAAAAGGTAAAACGGGTTTATGTTTTTCTCTATTAAACACAAAGATTGTCCCTTGGGAGAGTTTTCGTGATTTTAAAAGGAATTGGATTTCGATTGATGAGCCTCATTATTTTGACGTTTTAAATAAGATTCAAAGTATCTTTTGAACTCTAGTTTAACACAACAAAAATGATTCTCTTATCAGTTTGAAACGCTTCAGATTTAATTATGGAATTGAAGCCGGTTTTGTTTAAGTAAAGGAAATGGTTTTGAAAGAAGTAAAGATTACGTGACTCGGTTTGGCTTAGATCCTATTTTCTTACTCAAATCAGAAAGCCAATATTTTAATGATTTTAAATTAATTTGGCGAAATGAGATATGTTATTCTCCCCTAAAGACTTGGGACTCTGCCGAGAAACTTTGTTATAAAATCCCATTGTTGAATGGATGATTTTGAATGTTTCAAAATAAATCTTTAACTTGCCATGGTTATGGAAGTTTGGAAAGAGGATGCCGAGAGTGGCATTGTTTTCAAAGGGGAATTTACCTTGAGTAAAAGTGGCTTATGAGCCTGAGATGATTTGAGAAATGAGATCTTTAAAGCCAAGGCTGAAAAGAGTTGAAACTCGATTTCAAAGTGAAATGAATTGAGAAAATGATTTATGGCTTAAATGCCGACTTTATGAATTTAACGATGTTGAATGGTGGAAGTGCTGTTTTGTTGTGAGCCAGAATGGCTGTGTATGATTATACATATTGGTTGGTTTTGGATTGAACCGTGAGCCAGAATGGCTGTGTATGATATGAATATTGGCTGGTTCTGGACTGAACCGTGAGCCGGATGGCTGAGATGGATGTTGATCCATGGATGAGATTGAATGCATGTTTATGCTGAATCATTGATAAATGTGAATGTTGCACTTCCACTATCTGAGATACGAGTTTCCCTGGGTAGTAGCAGTGGCTAGCCACCACGTGCTCCAGGTCGAGACTTGATACTCTGTTGACCCTATGTCGTAAGTGTGGCCGGGCACTGTGAAAGGCCCGGATGAGCTCGCCCCCATAAATATTCACCAGTGAGGGTGATGGATATGGATCAAGTTTATGATGAGTATAACTCGAGTTGGGGATGCACGACAGAGGGACAGTCCAATGGTTAGCTACCAGGACTTGTCGGGTTGGCTCTATAACCGACAGATGATATCATCAGCCACTAGGGACAGGCATGCATCATATGCATTTGTGTGACATTGGTTGGGTGTGCATATTATACTTGGTTTGCCTATGTGATTAATTGCTAACTGTTCTACTTGTAATAACTGTTTGTTTGTGCTTGAACTTCCTATCTGTGTTTGCATCTGGGACTCTGTTGGATTGTGGTGATTGGTTGTTGGTTGGATTGTTTGGGCCTAGGGCCGTGGTTGGAATGAGATGAACTGATGGTTGATTTCGGTCTTGTGTTTCTGGTTTGGAATAAAATATGAAAGGCTATTTTGGTTTCGCTTAGATAAACCGTTTTGAAAGGCTTTTGAGTTTTTGAGAATTGAACGGTTCTTCTTTTTGAAAAGATTTCCGACTTTACTTTCATTGTAAACCGTTGTTTTTGAAAAGAGGCATAAGACGGTCATGAATCACTGGTGCGATTATCTTCATGTATCCTATTACAGTAATTCCTAAAAACCCTCTACTGAGAACCCTTTCGAGGATGATGTTCTCACCCCCCTACATTTTTCCCCTTTCAGGATGTGGGCGCAGAAGTTACGAAGAGCTTATTTAATTGTTGTTGTGATGCTCTGTATTGTTTTAGTTATGGTTTATTGTACCCTCGCCTTTATCTTGATATATTCTGTAAGAGGGATAGGAATTGTATTGGATAATGTTTATAATATTATCTATGTATATAAGTGTATATATGTATGTACCCTTTATGAGTTTTTGTAAGTTGTATGGTATTTATGGATGTACGTTATCGAACAAAAGTATCTTTGGGAGCGGTATTGCGGTTTAAAGTTTCAAACAGGCTCATATTTTAGTATTAAGTAGTATAAGTGTCGTCGTAATGTCCGAGCTATCAGAGTCGCGCAGCCGGAAGTGTGAACTTTGGTAGTTAGGGTGTTACATTATAACTAAAAATGAAGACAAATATTTTTTTTATGTTAAACTATAAATTGGGAGGAGACATAATGTTTAATTACAAAGATGTGTTATAACTTGGTTGAATATTTTGCATATTTTGTCTTTTCTTGAATGTAGATCTAAAGATATTTTTTGGTCTGTAAATATTTTTATGGACAAAAAATTTTCTTCTAACTATCTTTTTCTCATATCTTAAGATCCTATACTAGTACAACCAAAACGCTCATAAAAAAGGACACCATAAAAGGAGAGAGCATTAATCATTAGAGGTATTGAAAGCTAGATCTCCAAAATAAGACTGGACACTTAAATTGAAATTAGAAGAAGGAAGAAGGAAGAAAAAAAGGGAAAGAAAGGAGAATATGAAGTAGGGGAGGGAAAAAAAGAGAGAAATAGGTGGTGAACTATCGAAACAAAAGCAGAAAAGATCTAACAGGCAAGGGAGAGAAAGGGAGGGGGAAGAGGAGATGAAGGAGAAGGTGGGAAGGGGAGGAAAAAAGGGAAGAAGAGAGGGTGGGGACTTAAGGGAAAGGAGGGAGAGAGGAAGGCTACCGCTACTAAGGTAAAGGTGGCAGTGAGTGTAACACCCTACCACACAGAGCTTTACGCTTAAGTCGTAAAGCAGAGGTGGTGTGGTATTACAACCTCTAAAATAAATATATATATATAATAATAGTTGAAAGGAATTTATACCGAGGAGCCTTTGAAGGAAAGATTAAACAAAAATCACAAAACAAGAAGCACAATGCTCACGTAAACGGAAACTTGCGTATGAAGAAAAGTAAAGATACATATGTCACTACAAGGTTTTTATTTATTTGTGGCAGTTTTTTCTCTTATTTGTGGAGGTTTATAACCCCCACCAAATGGTTTGTGGGAGTTTCTAAAACCCCCATAATTTGAGGTGCCACGAGGTCTTTTGTGGGAGTTTCTAAAAACCTCCACAATCTATTCAGTGGAGGTTTTATATATGTTTAGTGGGGGGTTTTATATTAGAATTTTGTGGCAGTTTTAAATCACTTTTTGTGGTAGTTTAAAACCTCCACAAATTGATTTTTTAATTTAACAAAAATTAACTATTTTGCGAGATTTTCAAACCTCCACAAATTCTATAATTATTTATTCCTTTTTAATTTCAAATCATTCATGAATCTCATCTCATTTACATACTCTCAAATTAGAAATTTATTTTCTAATATAAAAATTTAAAAATTAAATCTTTTATAACATAATTCCTCAATGTAAGACATAACTCTATATATAAAAAAAATCTCAATATCAATAGTTCCAAACATAATTGCATATGGTATTGTTCTACATAACTATTACCGTTTTTTTTTAAAAAGTAAAATAAAACAACTTCAATAATATCATCTAATTAATTACATAAAAGTCTCAAATGTTCCCACAAGACGAGTATGAAGTAATAAAGAGCTTCTAACTTCCCTAAGTTTAGTTAGCCCAAAATCTGCAACCTGGTGAATTTCCAGAACTTTATTAGACAGTTTTAATATTAGTCCCATCAGAAAAAAGAAAAACAAAAATTACAAAATAATGATTATTGCCAAGAATATTATAATAAACTAACCTTTCCACGAAAGTTTTTATATATCAATATGTTAGCAGGTTTCATTTCATTGTGGATATAAACAAGAACAGTGTGTTCATGTATATATTCAAGTCCTCTTGCTGAATCCAGAGCAATTTGCACTTTTGTTGACCATGCCAAAGGTTCTCTCCCTGGAATCATGTTACCAACATTGTCACTAGTATGATAACAAAGATTAAATATTAAATTTGGTACTTAAGAGCATAAGATCATAAACATGCCTAATTTTGGTACATAATATTATGTTATGACATGAAAATATGAATGTGATCTCACCTGTACCATGCAAATATTGGCCTAAGTTTCCATTTTCAATGTATTCATACACAAGGAAAGAGATCCCTCAACGCAATATCCATTCAAATGCACCTAAATTGTTCAGAGTCAAGTTGAGATTCACTGAATGCCATAGAAACTCGACCTTTTGTGTGTAGAAGAAAGTAGTTACCAGATTCAAGTGATGAATATGTGTTAAGACCTTTAACTCTGAAAGAAACTCTGTTGATGCTTGAACATCCATCTTCTTAATTGCTGCTTTCTGCATAGAACAGATAAAGAACTAAATGGTTAAAGATAATTTATTTTTCTTTTTAATTCCGGAAGATTATATAACATTGTTAAATATATAATTGGCTTGTTCTTACTTGGCCTCTCAATTCTGCAAAATAAACAGCTCCGAATCCACCCTGACCAGTTTTGTTATCAGAGCTGAAGTTATTTGTAGCCTTGGATAGTTCTTGATAAGAGAATTCCACCGATTTTGCCGCCATAATTGCCAGAAGGCCAGAAGCACTAGCAGCTGTCGATCCTGAAGTTTCATATTCACCACTGCTAGATGCTTTACAAGGATAAGGAAGAAAGAAACAAAAAGTGTTATTATTATGAATTCATTATCACAACATAATTAATTCATTGAACATTTTAACATTGTGTCATAGTTAATATAACTTAATCAACTAGAAAGAAACAAATAGTAGATTAAGAAGCCTAGAATTTCAATAAAATACAGTTACCATCTTGGGTTGAACTTGATATAAAATCTTCTGTTGGCAATTTAATTTTTTCTTCTTCCTTCTTCTGGAAATATCTAACACAAGCACAAATTAATAATGGCAGAACCCCACTTGTTCCAGCTATAGATATTCCAATAGCAACACCCTTAGCTAGACCTGTTTATATATAAAAATACTAAAAAAATTAATAATTTAAGCTCAGTGGCAATGATTTCTTGTGTTATAGTCATCAATATAGCCAATTTTCTTTAAAGTTCAGAGAGCTATATAAGAAGAAAAGAAAAATGAGAGTTAAAAAGGATAGAAACCAAACATGAAGCCACAAAAGTAAATCTAGTATTCATTAGGAGCCACAAAAGTAACAAATGAGATCTAAAAAACCAATAACATCTTCTTATTTTACTACCCTTGATAAAGTTGCCTTTCATCAAGACCAAGAAATGGCACAATATCAAATAGTCCTTGCTTCAACCTTCAAAGTAATCACAAAGTACCACACAAACAAACAATGACAAATAATATAAATACAAATATTATTTGTTAGTATAAATATTTCCTTACAATGACAAATATATAATATTAGTATCATGTATCTAGAAACATGAAATTCTATATATATATTTGAAGTGGAGTAACTTGCAACCTAAGAAAATAGTAATTGTTCGGTGTCAACAACAACAGAAATCACCCTTTGGTGATGACTCTTGACTTTTTGAGATGATCCTGTATCTGTAATTGAATCATTATCTGTAACACAGTCCACTGATTATTAGGGTTTAAAAAAATAAAAAGTTAAATGTATTACCGTTTAGTGGTTTTGAAATGTCCATACAATGTTCAGAAGGAGATGTACAAAGGAAGTTATTTCCTGAAATACTATGATAAAAGTATAGTGTCAATTAATGCATGATTAAAGAAAATTAGAAAAAAAAAAAAACAAAAGTGCTACAAGTGTTTCTTCTTTTTAATAGGATAATCAGAATTTAGCTGTTGCATATCTAGGCAAAAAAATCTAATATAATTAAAGAACTCACCTGTAACTTTTAGCCAAAATTTTTGGAGTGGGACTACTGAGATTATTAAATGACAAGTCCCTACAAACAATATAAGGTTATGGTATTGTACTTGACTGATTGAGGAGGTAAAGGTATTACAAAGTTTCATAGAGGAATAGAGGACATACAATAATGAAAGACCTGTCAAGTTAGCAACAAGTGGAGGGATCTGTCCAGATATTTTTGCTGAGCCACCTGAAAAGCTTGGCATGATTGAATTAGGAACCATGGAATTAGAGAAACGCTAATGAATAAAATTAAAAAACAAAAAGAACAGGGTTAAAATAACATCATCATCTATCTATTTGTTAAGACACACTCATAAGTAACTTAGTTGAGACAATAAGCCCAAAGAACTAGGAATTTCTCTATCAAACTGGTTACTGGAAAGGTCTAGAGTTTGAAGCTCTGACAACTTGCCTATCTCAGCCGGGATAGGACCAGATAACTGATTGTTCTACAATAAGCTAAGTTCAGCAATGAAAAAACTCGCTTAGTCACATGATAAAATAAGTTCATTGTATTTTATGACTACTTATTTTTCTCCTACCATTGTTTGGCATCTATTAAAAATTAGTGGAAGGTTATTATGACTATTTATGAACAAAAAGCATAATAAACAAGGCATCTTTCAGATACTGCTGAGTCAACAATACACCACAATTCACCATTAAGTTTGAAAAGTATAGGCAATTTATGTAGAGAATAAGAGAGACACTCACAATGTTCGGAGATGGCTCAAATTTCTAATTCCGGACGAAAGAGTTCCAGATAAACCAGCACTGGCCATTTCCCTACCAAAAGCAGAAAGTTACCACCAGCAACAAAGATTAGTATCATTAGAATACAGTGGATGATATTAGAAAGACAGAGAAATGAATTTTTGCCAATATCTAGTCATTCTAATGATGTCACCTAAATTTGAAGGAATGGTTTCGTAGAACAAGTTTTGAGAGAAATCAAGAAATCGCAGGTTTTTCTTTTGGCCTATCCACTCTGGAATCCACCCACTAAAATAGTTACCGAATAATTCATACACATCTAGAAGGCTATTGTCAATGAGCAGCTTCTTCAGTTCAAGAGCAATTTTAATAGCTACATGATTTGGAATCTGCAACCAACAAGCAAATCACAAATGATACTAACCAAATCGAATTCACATTGTAGCATTAAATCCAGTCTATAAGGGCAAGCACAACACTTTTCAACACAATCCAATCTCAATCATATCCATCTAAAGTAACTCATAAGCAGAATGAACAATTGAAGAGTGGATTTTCATACATTGGTTACAGTTAGCATCCTACTGAGCAAAAATCTGAATAGAATATAGTAGTGATCCGCATTATCACCTAACCGCACCTTCACCTATAAGCATAAAACACAACGGAATCGATATTCGCACTATAGAAGCAAATAAACCAATTGAAACTGAATAGAAAACAGATTCCAAAATGATTGATTATGTGCATTCATGCAATGAAGAAAATTTTTGATATCTATATTGAAATTGAGGTTTCAAAATGGACCTTAACGAAATCATACTTGGAAGAAGAATTGCGGGAAGAGAATTTGTTTTTGGAGGAGAAGCTTTGCTTTTCATCGCTTTCTTCGCCGCTGGCGGGGTTCGAAGGCATGGGTTCTTCAAAAGTTACCGTGTCGCGACCTAAGGAGACGCATCGATAGAAGAGACAACGGGAAAATAGATTGTCGAAGCACGTGGTGGCATTGGTGCTAGCATCAAGGAGATGAATGGCTGTAGCGGTGGCGGTGGCAGTGGCGGTAGCAACGGCACGGCGACGGCGATGGCGACGGCGACGGTTTCGATTAGGTCTTGCTCACTCTCCATCTCACTCAAAGTGCTTACTCGAAGCTGGCCCTTGTTTGCATCTTTACTATGGGCTTTGAGAGTTTATTTGGGCCTTTAAAATACTGAGATTTTATTTCTGGGAGTTTTGTAAATTGTCACAAATAGATAATGTTGGGGAGGTTTTTAAAAACCTCCACTATAAAACCTCCATCAATTAGTAAGAATCTTGTAGTGTGTATAATAAGAGTGGAGTGTCAAGGATACAAAATATTCAAGTTCCAGGCTCAACCTCCGAAGCTAAGGCTGGTCGGAGAATATTTACATAAGTATATACAATCCCAAGATCCAAAATACTCAAAACAGACCATATGTCTCCATCAAAAGCCTCTTTGAGGCACAAAAGTAAAACATATATACAGGGAGAGTTCTATACATATAAATATATCTAAACATAGCAAAATACCACATCCAAAAGTCCCACTTTGCTGCAAAGTAAATCTAGACGCCTAACGAGGTGCCTCTCGACCTGCATCTGAAAAATAACAACACTGTATAGAATGAGAATCGGAGGTTCTCAGCGTGGTAGTGGTGCCCACATACATAATATATAAGGTCTCGGAAAAGCCAGAAGCAGTCCTAAAACTTCGACACTCAGATTTAAAACTTAGAGATTACAATTGAAAACCATAAGCAGGGTAGTGGTCTAAGGCTCTAAGTTCTAACTCAACATTAACTTAAATCTAACTTATTCCCTAAGTTTTTCGCCTTCCTCCAACCTTCCAGAACTCTAGTAGAACAGCCCTCGTCACTCCTTCGCCAGACAAAGGGCCTCTCAGTTACACAGACAAACAATGCAAACAAAGAAAACACAGATAGAATGCAATTACAGTAAGAAAATCATATAGCAAGTAAGCATAGATATACAAATAGGCAAACCCAAGTAATGTAAACTCAAACAAAACAAACAAATGCATATGATGTATGCCTTTTCTACTGGCCATGAGCTCACGTGTCGGTTACTTAGCCAGAACCTGATACACCTGGTAGCTAATCTGAATATTGTCTCTCTGACATGCCTCCACACTCTTGGGATATAGTGCCCATCACACTCTCGGGGTATAGTGCCCGTCACACTCATGGGATATAGTGCCCGTCGTATTTTCTGGGATAAAATGTTCTCACACTCTTAGGATATAATTCCTGTCACGCTCTTGGGATATAGTGCCCGCCACACTCATGGGATATAGTGCCCGACACACTTCCCAGGGTAAAGTGCTCCCACACTCTTGGGATATAGCGCCTGCCATGCTCTTGGGATATAGTTCCCGATACACTCATGGAATATAGTGTCCGACACACTTTACAAACAGAGAGAAAATATACACATACGCATCATCAATCATTCCTCAATCATGTCTCAATTATCATATTCATTCATTCAATATCATTATGGCCAAAATTCATCAATTATATAGCACTTTCGCACTTCTCAATCATAAATCATCATATCTCAAACTTTTTTCACTTCCGTGTTACCTCACCTTCTTAGTTCAACTCCCTTCACTATCATTAGAACTCAATTCTAGGGTCTTAGAGAGTAAAAATAGAGGTTTAGAGGTTCAAAATCACGTTTAAATCACAAAACTCGAGTTGCTGAAAAAAACGGCCCCGCGTACGCGAACCATGTCCCACGTATGCAGAAGTGTGATTTTTCCCAACTCACGTACGCGACACCTGTCCGTGTACGCGAGTCTCCTTGGTCCAAATGGTTTGCTTGCATCGCGTGCATGTGCCCGCGTACGCGAGCATATAAATTTTTACCATATCATGTACGCAGCATACTCCCACGTACGCGAGCACGTCTGGCCAAACCAAACGGCTGCATCGCGTGTACACTCACGTACGCGAGCTTCCCAAAATGCTAAAAATCTGTTAGATATTGCAGAATTTCATTTTACATACCAAACTTCCGACGCACATAATTTTTTTGTTAAAAATCATTTTTCATCCGTTCTTTGAACGGCGTAAACTTCACGGACCTATTTTTCATTTAAGATAAGTTTGGAAAGTGTTCATACCCCTCCCGAGCACAAGATCTAGGCTTAAGAAACCAAAGCTCCGACCTCTTAAGATGGCCTAACCTACAGGTCGACTTCTCCCGAAGGAAGTCGGAAGTCCACAGTAAGGGCCCAGAGAGGCCTAACTCGTCGAAAGTCCACCGCCCTCTAGAAGGCGGTGATCAAAGGATAATATTTGACAAGTAGGTGATGACAAGTCATCTTATGCTAGTTTTTCAAGTAATTTTTCACTTGTTTCATTAGGTTTTATGCACTTTCTTGAGTTACAAGTAAGCCATTTGGATAGAAATTCATGTGTACTTGGATTCAATCAACCATGAGTAAATTGATGCATTTTCATGAGGTTTTGTGCTATAATTGCTTATATGTCAAGGATAAGAAGAAGTTTCATGATTTTAGCGTAGCTTTGATGCATTTGTTAATTGATGATAGGTGATCAAAAGTGTAACACCCTACCATACGGAGTCTTATGCTTAAGTCATAATTCAGAGATGGCAAGGTATTACGACCTCTAAAACAAAAATTTAGTACGTATAGTAGTATGAATAATTAATTATAACTAGGAGCCTTTGTAGAAAAAGGGGTAAACAAAAACCGTAACTCGAACGCGCAACACTCCGATCGATAACGTAACGAGCAAAGGATAAGCTAACGCAAGATCATATATATAAAGAGTGTCAAAAACGGGAATATCAAGACTCAAAACCCGGTTGCGAAGATAACCGGTCCGAGCATAGCAATATATACATATGATAAAATAAGAAAACCCCAAAGGAAACCCAAAGGGACACAAATACAGAAAACCTATTCTCCAAAAATCCCCTCTAGAAGGAGTCGTCACAGTTTGCATTATTTAATGGAGATAAAAGTATCTAAACAAGATATATAACCCAAAACAGAGTCCCAAGAACAAAGGATCTTCGCTAATCCAGAAGTCTCCAGCATGCCTCAACGAGAAGCCTCGCGTCCTGCATCTGAAAACCACAAAATCCGCATGGGTGAGAACCAGAGGTCCCCAGCACGGTAACAGCTTCCACATATATAATACATAATAATAGAGGAAAGCCAAAGGCAATCCTAGAACTTCCTCCAGATAATATCGAAGCTTATAAACAAGCTAAACCGTAAGTGGCAACTGACTAAAGATTCTTCAGTCTAACTAATACTTCCCTTTCCAATTCCTTCAAACCTCCCAACCACCAGCAGGAGTATATTATAGCAAACACAGTTATATCAGACAAAGAATATACAAATAGGAGCAGTTAAGACATTTAGACAATTAGCAAGTAATATGCAGTCAAATAGGCAATCTCAAACAATTCACATAGTATGCATATGATGAATGCCTGTCCCTAGTGGCTGATGATATCATCTGTCGGTTATAGAGCCAACCCGACAAGTCCTGGTAGCTAACCATTGGACTGTCCCTCTGTCGCGCATCCCCAACTCGAGTTATACTCGTTATAAACTTGATCATAAACATGATCCATATCCATCACCCTCACTGGTGAATATTTCGGGGGCGAGCTCATCCGGGTCTTTCACAGTGCCCGGCCACACTTACGACATAGGGTCAACAGAGTCTCGAGCCTCCACCTGGAGCACGTGGTGGCTAGCCACTGCTTCCTCCCAGGGATCTCGTGCCTCTGATAGTGGAAGTGCAAATCTCAATTATCAATAATTCAGCATAAGCATGCATGAATTCTCATCCATGGATCAACATCCATATCAGCCATCCGGCTCACGGTTCAGTCCAGAACCAGCCAATATTCATATTATACACAGCCTTTCCGGCTCACGGTTAAATCCATAACCAGCCGTTTCATTAGCAATTATAGCCTTTCGGCCCATGGCTTAACAAGCACTTCCACCACCATCCTCCGCATCTCACATAATCATCTTGATCCTCATTGATCATTCATTTTTTTCCCTTGCTTCACTCGCAAGTTACCTCATTCACTAGCCCCTTTTTAATAGCTAGGCATGTCATAATGATTTAAGACATAAATGGTGAGATCGGAGGCTTAGAAGTATGAGATTTGGCTTTTAAAACTCAAAAATCAACTTTGGGATAAAAACAGGGCCACGCGTACGCGCACTCCACGCGCACGCGTGGATGGCCTAAAAAACTCATCGACGCGCAAGCGTCATGCATGCTAACGCGTGGATTAAAGATTTGCCAATCGACGCGCACGCGCCAACCACGCGTACGCGCGAGTGTTCTCGTGCCCCAGGCACAACACTGGCACAGTTCTGGCATAACTCTCTGGAAAATGGCTGGGCACTGGGTGCAGCACAATCGGCGCGCCCGCGCACATCACGCGCACGCGTGGATGGCGCTTTCTGGAAGATCGGCGCGTACGCGCCAGGTGCGCCCACGCGCAAGGGGTCATTCTGCTAAAAATTTTCCAAGTTAAAAGCTGCAGAATTCACAGATTTAAACCCCAATCTTCCAACGGACATAACTTCCTCATTTTAAATCGTTTTTCACCCGTTCTTTGAACGGCATGGACATCCCGAATCCAATTTCATTTCTAAACAGATTTGGTACAAAACGGAGATCCGTAGTCCAAGTTATGTCCCGCCAAAGTGTGCCCAAAAACCATATTTTCATACAAAACCACAAAGTGCCAATTTCAAAACAAGCCATTTCCAACTCTTTTCAAACCAATCAAAACATGCCAAGTTCATCCCTTTTTTTTTGAAATCAATCAAAATATATCAAATTCAACATCAAGCCTCCTCAACTCACACATTGACACACATTACCACAAATTACCAAAATCACTATCTCATCATTTTACCCCACTTCACCCAAGTGGCTCAAACTCAAACACATTGACATGTCATATACTATTCCTCATGCCAATTCTCAACAACACCAATTCCAATAAATTATTATTGTACACAATCAACATCATACTCACCATCAACATGGTTCAACCCACAATTCAACCATAGCCAATCATCAAGTATATATCACAACATGCATATTTCTCATACATCATACCACTAAGGCCTTAATAATCATCATCACATATATGACCACATCATATATCTCAATCATTCAACAACATCAACAATTCAATGCCTATCTTAGGGCCTCTAGCCTAAGTATTTCCTACCACATTACATATTAGATACGGGAAACCGAAACCATACCTTAGCCGATTTTCCCAAGCTCCCCCGGAGCACTTCCAAACCACTTATCCACAAGCTCTCAAGGCCTCAACACCTCCAAGAACAGATTTTTCACCACCAAACCCTTTCCAAGCTTTTCAAAGTCACCAATCAAGCTCCAATATTCACATATACACAACCTAAGCCACAACCATCATACCCATACACAACATCTCAAAACCCAAACATCATAGAACAACAAAATCACACTAGGGTTGAGAATCTTACCACACCCAAGGTCCAAGGAGACAAGATTAACCTTCTCCTTCAAGAGAGTTGGGTCCTATAACATCAAAGAACCCAAAATCTCAACATTTTACCCATGAAACTCGAAAATAAGGGCTGGAATTTCGAACAGAAACACGTGGCTTACCTCAAGATTAGTTGTATGGGTTTTGTAGAGCTCTCCGCGGTGAACGCGTGGCCACAAACGGAGCGGCAATCGGAGCTCTAGATCAAAAGTTATGGTGGTTTGAAGATCAAGTGAGAGAAAGAACTTGAGAGAGTGTTCTTCCTCCCCTCTCTTCAATTTCAGCGTGTTTGAGTGTGTTGTGAGGAGAGAGAGTGCTGAAAACTAGGGTTTTGGTTTAGTTATGTTGGGCCAAGGGCCCACTTTGGGTCCGGTTGGCCCGGTTTGGCCCGTTCGGTCCAATCTTGGTCCGAATTCTATAAAATTGGTACCGAAATTCTCGTCTCAATTTCCTCTATCATATTAAGCCATAAAAATATCATTTTTGGCTTTCTAGAATAAATTCTCATATATGGGTTAATTAGCCGTTAATTAACCGGGTCTTACATTCTACCCACCTAATTGGGAATTTTGCCCACAAAATTCAAATTCAAATTCAATTACCTGAGAATAAGTGCGGATAATCCGTTCGCATCTCCGACTCAAGTTTCCAAGTGTGTTCCTCAACACCGCCTCGACTCCAAGCCACTTTGACTAATGAAACCTCTTTTTCACGCAACCGTTTGATACTAGTATCATCAATTCTGACTGGAGCCACTGGAAGCGTCAAATCTTCTCTTAATTGAATCGATTCGGGTTCTAACACATGGCTAGCATCAGGAGTGTACTTTCGAAGCTGCGACACGTGAAATACGTCGTGCAGGTTTGAAAGATGGGGTGGTAAAGCCACCCGATATGCCACTGGCCCAATCCTCTCCAAGATCTGAAATGGACCAATGTATCGAGGATTCAACTTCTTTGCTTTAATCGCTCTACCTACTCCTGTGGTCGGAGTAACTTTCAGGAAAACATGATCTCCTGCCTCAAATTCTAAGGGCTTCCGCCTTTGATCGGCGTAACTCTTTTGACGACTTTGCGCCGTAAGCATCCTATCTCGGATCTTCTTGACTTGTTCAGTGGTTTCAGCTATCATTTCCGGCCCCAACAAGCCTTTCTCTCCAGCTTCATACCAACATAGTGGAGATTGACATTTTCTCCCATACAAAGCCTCATACGGAGCCATTCCGATGCTCGCATGGTAACTATTATTGTATGCAAACTCTACTAACGGCATATACCGATCCCAACTCGCCGGTTGGTCCAAAACACAAGCTCTCAACATATCCTCTAGTGTTTGGATCGTCCTCTCGGATTGACCATCTGTTTGAGGATGGTACGCTGTACTCAAGCTTAATCGAGTTCCAAAAGCTTTCTGAAATGCACCCCAGAACCTCGAAGTGAAACGAGGATCTCTATCAGAGATTATAGTAGCAGGTACACCATGGAGTCTCACAATCTCCTTTATGTATAACCGAGCTAGCTCCTCAAGGGTGTAAGTCATCCGAACGGGTAAAAAGTGAGCTGACTTCGTCAGTCGGTCCACGATCACCCAGATAGCATCAAAACCAGTCCTAGTCCTTGGCAATCCCGACACAAAGTCCATTGCAATACTTTCCCAGTTCCATTGCGGAACCTCTAAGGGCTGCAACATCCCGGAAGGTCTTTGATGTTCAATCTTTACCTTTTGACAAGTTAAGCACTTTGAAACATATTCCGCTACATCATTCTTCATACCTGGCCACCAAAACATCGCCTTTAAATCATGGTACATCTTAGTACTTCCCGGGTGAATGGAGAATCCGCTTTTGTGTGCCTCCTTTAAGATATCTTGCCTCAAAGTGCCAACATCCGGCACAATGATCCTACCCTTGAATCTCCATAACCCATCTTTTTCTTTCGACACTCTCCACTGTTTTCCTTGCTCGATAGCCGGTAACACCTTCCATAACGCTTCATCATTTTCATGGGCCTTTAGGAGTTCGGACTTAAAGTCACTCGAGATTTCTAATCGGCTCAAACACAAGGTTCCAGATACTTCTCGAGCACCAATTTTTAGACTCTCGAATCCCTTGAGCAACTTCTCCTCTTGAAGCATCATCCAAGACGCATATAACGACTTTCGACTTAACGCATCCGCCACTATATTCGCCTTTCCAGGATGGTAATTTAACTCAAAGTCGTAGTCCTTCAATAATTCCATCCACCTTCTCTGCCTCATATTAAGCTCTTTCTGATCAAAGAGATACTTCAAGCTCTTATGATCAGAGAAAACTTGGAACTTAACCCCATAGAGATAATGCCTCCACACCTTCAAGGCAAACACAACCGCAGCGAGTTCCAAATCGTGCGTAGGGTAACTAACTTCATGAGGTCTCAACTGTCGTGAGGCATATGCCACCACATTATGGTGCTGCATCAGCACGCACCCTAGGCCCTTTAACGATGCATCACAGTACACCTCAAAAGGCTCGTTCGGCTCAGGTAACACTAACACAGGTGCAGTGGTCAACTTTTTCTTCAATGTCTGAAAGCTCTCCTCGCACTCAGGAGTCCAAACAAACGGAGTGTCTTTGCGAGTTAACTTTGTCAACGGCAAAGCTAATTGCGAAAAGCCTTTGATGAACCTTCGGTAATAGCCAGCTAAACCCAGAAAACTCCTTATCTCAGTTACTGTGGTTGGTTGCTTCCAATCCATCACAGCTTCTACCTTGGTTGGATCTACGGCTATTCCCTTCTTACTCACTACGTGACCCAAAAACTTCACCTCGCTCTTCCAGAACTCACACTTAGACAGTTTCGCATAGAGTTTCTTCTCCTTTAAAATCTGCAACACGGTCCGCAAGTGTTCCGCATGCTCTTCTTCAGTCTTGGAGTAAATTAGTATATCGTCAATGAAGACAACCACGAATTTATCCAGAAACGGACGGAACACTCTATTCATGTAATCCATGAATACTGCAGGAGCATTCGTCAACCCAAAGGACATTATAGTGTACTCGTAATGACCATAACGAGTCCTGAAAGCGGTTTTAGGGATATCCTCACCCCTCACCCTTATCTGGTGATAACCAGATCGCAAATCGATCTTAGAGAAAACCCCAGCTCCTTGTAACTGATCCATGAGATCATCAATCCTCGGCAATGGGTACTTATTCTTTATGGTGACCTTGTTCAGCTGCCTGTAATCCACACAGAGCCGCATACTTCCATCTTTCTTCTTTACCAGTAACACTGGAGCACCCCACGGGAAAACACTTGGTCGGATAAAGTTCTTACCCAACAATTCCTCTAACTGAGACTCTAGCTCGGCCATCTCTAACGGTGACATCCTATAAGGAGCACTTGAGATTGGTCCCACCCCAGGCACCAATTCAATAGCAAACTCGACCTCTCGGTTAGGTGGAAATTCCTCAATATCATCGGGAAACACTTCCGGAAACTCACACACTACCGGAATCTGATCCAACCTTTGATCATCACCCGAAACACCCGCGGTTAACAATAGGATACCCTGACATTCGATTCCAGAACAGTTCACCATCATCGAATTCAAGTAATAATTATTCACCACAACCGGCCCTTCTGTATCCTCCGGCATAAAGTACACCGACTTTGTAGAACAATCAAGCAGGACATGGTTCTCAGATAACCAGTCCAATCCCAAGATAAGATCAAGACCGATCATCGGTAAGCAGATTAAATTATGGACAAAATCACGCTGCTTGAACCTGAACGAAACTTTCGGGCATCCTAGCCTAGTTACCATGGCTTCATGGGTAGCATTATGTACCTTTAGGTCATAACCTAAGGTTACAATCTTCAATCCTAACTCATGGGCTTTCTCAAATGCAATAAATGAATGCGATGCTCCCGAATCAAATAAAGCATTTAAAGTTTGACCAGCCATTTCACAGTTACCTCGAATGAGTGTCTCGGATCCCTCTGCACCCACAGCTGAGGTGGTGAACACCCGACCAGTCTGTTGTGCTTTCCCAACACCTTGCCTTTGCTTCTCCGGACAACTTGCGACTTTATGCCCCGCCTTTCCGCAATTGTAGCACAAACCCCATCCGGCCTTGCATGGTGCTCCCGGATGGTGACTCCCACACCTAGTACAAGCTTGATCATTCTGAGGTTGCTTTCCAAACTTCTTCCCTTGGAAATTGTTGTTGTTGTTGGGCCTCCTGAAAGAGCTTCCCCTCTTGAAAGATGGACCTCTAGGTGCAAAGCCCTTCCCTCGGTTCTGTGAAAATGAACCTTTGTGACTCCCTTTCTCAGCGGTTGCCCTTTTCACACACTCCTCAGCAACCCTACACTTGTTCACTAATTCGGAGAAAGTCCTAATCTCCATTGGTCCTACTGAACTGAAGATATCACTCCGGAGTCCTCCTTCGTACTTAACACACTTCCATTCCTCATATTCCACCGGAGTCCCTTGGCACATACGAGAGAACCTGAACAGCTCCTCAAACTTGTCAGTATACTCTGATATGGACATAGTCCCCTGCTTCAGCTGTAACAATTCAAGTTCCTTAGCCGTCCTAGCAGAAGTCGGAAAGTACTTCTTATAGAACTCTTCTTGAAAGACATTCCAGGTGATATAGTCATCACCCTGCTGCAGAAGACGTCGGATGCCTTGCCACCAATGCGACGCTTCACCGGTGAGCATATAAGTGGAAAACTCGACACGCTGTCCTTCAGGTACCACTTGTGCTTGTAATGCTCGCTCTATAGCCTGAAACCATGTATCAGCCTCAGTCGGGCTAGTAGTTCCCTTGAACTTAGGCGGATTAACCTTCAAAAAGTTTGCCAAGGTCATCGGACCCTGAACTCCACCTCCATCATTACCATGGTTGTTCATCTGTTGACCAAGAGCCTCAGCAGTGGCTTGCATAGCAGCAGCCATGTTCTCCAACGCAGCCATAAAGTTCACCGGGTCGTTAGGGTTAGTCTCCGACGCACGAGCATTCGTATGTCCCCTCCCACGGCCTCTACCGCGTCCACGAGGCGCCATCTGGTTCCTATACACACCAAACAATCGATATTAAGTTGATCAGTCTCAATATCGGAAGTTTAGTGCTTCAAAGTCCCAAATGCATGCTCATGAACGTTTATGCCAATTATATCAAGCAGATACACTAACAGCACATAACACACATACAGAGAATGCACAGAAGCATAGTCAGTCCATTCCTCAGGCTCTACAGGAACGAACTGCTCTGATACCATAATGTAACACCCTACCATACGGAGTCTTATGCTTAAGTCATAATTCAGAGATGGCAAGGTATTACGACCTCTAAAACAAAAATTTAGTACGTATAGTAGTATGAATAATTAATTATAACTAGGAGCCTTTGTAGAAAAAGGGGTAAACAAAAACCGTAACTCGAACGCGCAACACTCCGATCGATAACGTAACGAGCAAAGGATAAGCTAACGCAAGATCATATATATAAAAAGTGTCAAAAACGGGAATATCAAGACTCAAAACCCGGTTGCGAAGATAACCGGTCCGAGCATAGCAATATATACATATGATAAAATAAGAAAACCCCAAAGGAAACCCAAAGGGACACAAATACAGAAAACCTATTCTCCAAAAATCCCCTCTAGAAGGAGTCGTCACAGTTTGCATTATTTAATGGAGATAAAAGTATCTAAACAAGATATATAACCCAAAACAGAGTCCCAAGAACAAAGGATCTTCGCTAATCCAGAAGTCTCCAGCATGCCTCAACGAGAAGCCTCGCGTCCTGCATCTGAAAACCACAAAATCCGCATGGGTGAGAACCAGAGGTCCCCAGCACGGTAACAGCTTCCACATATATAATACATAATAATAGAGGAAAGCCAAAGGCAATCCTAGAACTTCCTCCAGATAATATCGAAGCTTATAAACAAGCTAAACCGTAAGTGGCAACTGACTAAAGATTCTTCAGTCTAACTAATACTTCCCTTTCCAATTCCTTCAAACCTCCCAACCACCAGCAGGAGTATATTATAGCAAACACAGTTATATCAGACAAAGAATATACAAATAGGAGCAGTTAAGACATTTAGACAATTAGCAAGTAATATGCAGTCAAATAGGCAATCTCAAACAATTCACATAGTATGCATATGATGAATGCCTGTCCCTAGTGGCTGATGATATCATCTGTCGGTTATAGAGCCAACCCGACAAGTCCTGGTAGCTAACCATTGGACTGTCCCTCTGTCGCGCATCCCCAAATCGAGTTATACTCGTTATAAACTTGATCATAAACATGATCCATATCCATCACCCTCACTGGTGAATATTTCGGGGGCGAGCTCATCCGGGTCTTTCACAGTGCCCGGCCACACTTACGACATAGGGTCAACAGAGTCTCGAGCCTCCACCTGGAGCACGTGGTGGCTAGCCACTGCTTCCTCCCAGGGATCTCGTGCCTCTGATAGTGGAAGTGCAAATCTCAATTATCAATAATTCAGCATAAGCATGCATGAATTCTCATCCATGGATCAACATCCATATCAGCCATCCGGCTCACGGTTCAGTCCAGAACCAGCCAATATTCATATTATACACAGCCTTTCCGGCTCACGGTTAAATCCATAACCAGCCGTTTCATTAGCAATTATAGCCTTTCGGCCCATGGCTTAACAAGCACTTCCACCACCATCCTCCGCATCTCACATAATCATCTTGATCCTCATTGATCATTCATTTTTTTCCCTTGCTTCACTCGCAAGTTACCTCATTCACTAGCCCCTTTTTAATAGCTAGGCATGTCATAATGATTTAAGACATAAATGGTGAGATCGGAGGCTTAGAAGTATGAGATTTGGCTTTTAAAACTCAAAAATCAACTTTGGGATGAAAACAGGGCCACGCGTACGCGCACTCCACGCGCACGCGTGGATGGCCTCAAAAACTCATCGACGCGCAAGCGTCATGCACGCTAACGCGTGGATTAAAGATTTGCCAATCGACGCGCACGCGCCAACCACGCGTACGCGCGGGTGTTCTCGTGCTCCAGGCACAACACTGGCACAGTTCTGGCATAACTCTCTGGAAAATGGCTGGGCACTGGGTGCAGCACAATCGGCGCGCCCGCGCACATCACGCGCACGCGTGGATGGCGCTTTCTGGAAGATCGGCGCGTACGCGCCAGGTGCGCCCACGCGCAAGGGGTCATTCTGCTAAAAATTTTCCAAGTTAAAAGCTGCAGAATTCACAGATTTAAACCCCAATCTTCCAACGGACATAACTTCCTCATTTTAAATCGTTTTTCACCCGTTCTTTGAACGGCATGGACATCCCGAATCCAATTTCATTTCTAAACAGATTTGGTACAAAACGGAGATCCGTAGTCCAAGTTATGTCCCGCCAAAGTGTGCCCAAAAACCATATTTTCATACAAAACCACAAAGTGCCAATTTCAAAACAAGCCATTTCCAACTCTTTTCAAACCAATCAAAACATGCCAAGTTCATCCCTTTTTTTTTGAAATCAATCAAAATATATCAAATTCAACATCAAGCCTCCTCAACTCACACATTGACACACATTACCACAAATTACCAAAATCACTATCTCATCATTTTACCCCACTTCACCCAAGTGGCTCAAACTCAAACACATTGACATGTCATATACTATTCCTCATGCCAATTCTCAACAACACCAATTCCAATAAATTATTATTGTACACAATCAACATCATACTCACCATCAACATGGTTCAACCCACAATTCAACCATAGCCAATCATCAAGTATATATCACAACATGCATATTTCTCATACATTATACCACTAAGGCCTTAATAATCATCATCACATATATGACCACATCATATATCTCAATCATTCAACAACATCAACAATTCAATGCCTATCTTAGGGCCTCTAGCCTAAGTATTTCCTACCACATTACATATTAGATACGGGAAACCGAAACCATACCTTAGCCGATTTTCCCAAGCTCCCCCGGAGCACTTCCAAACCACTTATCCACAAGCTCTCAAGGCCTCAACACCTCCAAGAACAGATTTTTCACCACCAAACCCTTTCCAAGCTTTTCAAAGTCACCAATCAAGCTCCAATATTCACATATACACAACCTAAGCCACAACCATCATACCCATACACAACATCTCAAAACCCAAACATCATAGAACAACAAAATCACACTAGGGTTGAGAATCTTACCACACCCAAGGTCCAAGGAGACAAGATTAACCTTCTCCTTCAAGAGAGTTGGGTCCTATAACATCAAAGAACCCAAAATCTCAATATTTTACCCATGAAACTCGAAAATAAGGGCTGGAATTTCGAACAGAAACACGTGGCTTACCTCAAGATTAGTTGTATGGGTTTTGTAGAGCTCTCCGCGGTGAACGCGTGGCCGCAAACGGAGCGGCAATCGGAGCTCTAGATCAAAAGTTATGGTGGTTTGAAGATCAAGTGAGAGAAAGAACTTGAGAGAGTGTTCTTCCTCCCCTCTCTTCAATTTCAGCGTGTTTGAGTGTGTTGTGAGGAGAGAGAGTGCTGAAAACTAGGGTTTTGGTTTAGTTATGTTGGGCCAAGGGCCCACTTTGGGTCCGGTTGGCCCGGTTTGGCCCGTTCGGTCCAATCTTGGTCCGAATTCTATAAAATTGGTACCGAAATTCTCGTCTCAATTTCCTCTATCATATTAAGCCATAAAAATATCATTTTTGGCTTTCTAGAATAAATTCTCATATATGGGTTAATTAGCCGTTAATTAACCGGGTCTTACAAAAAGGCTTGGAGGAAGGTTGAAGAAAGGGGATGGCATGAATAAAAATAAAGGCAGCATTGAGAAAATCATGTTTGAGTTCACGTTTTCCTCAAACGTAACATGAACTCAAACGTGGATAACAGCACAGCCACCCTGGAGGAGTTCAACGTTTGTGCTAATGTTTGCCTCAAACATGAGGTCAAACGTTGGCTAAGGAGTACCCTGGGAGGAGCTCACGTTTGCGCCAACGTTTGCCCTAAACGTGAGGTCAAACGTTGGCTTAAGAAGTACCCTGGGAGGAGCTCACGTTTGCGCCAACGTTTGCCTCAAACGTGAGGTCAAACGTTGGCTTAAGAACACCCTGGAGGAGGAGCCACGTCTGCGCCAACGTTTGCCTTAAACGTGAGGTCAAACGTTGGATGAAGATTTCCTTGGGGAGGATCACATTTGAGCTCACGTTTGACCTCAAATGTGAACTCAAACGTGAGTGACAGCAACCACCCGTTCTGCATGATGCCATTACACGAAGACATTTGAGTCAACGTTTTCCTCAAACGTTGACTCAAACGTGAATGATCCCAAAGTCCATAGTGCAAACGGATTTCTTCTCAAGACCAAGAGCAATCAACAGAGGCTATCTTCAACCCAATTCCATCAAGGCCAAGGGCCCAAATTCAAGGCTTAATGATCATTAGAAGAGAGTGTATAAATAGCTTAGGATTTAAGTTTTGAGGGAGCTTTTCTTTTCAGATTTTTTACTGGACTTCAGTGGAGAGCTCAATTTTATTTTTCATTGTTGTTCTTGAGATTTAGAGTTTTTGGGGAGAATTGGGAAAGAGAATTGAATTCTCTTCCTCTGGGTTTTCTTGTCTTCTTTTCTACATACTTTGCTTGAGTCTTGGGTGTTGATAATTGAGGAAATTCTATCTCAATCTCACCTTGAGATCTCTCTCTGTTTTCACTTCACTGTACCATTTGAGAAATTGAGACTTGAATTTACTTTCTTTACTGTTTTGATCTTTAATTTGTTTGCAATTGTTCTTTGAGTTGGATCAAGGAAGGCAGTGAGATCTAGACTTGGATTTCTAGTCTCTTGATCCCTGAGATCTGCATTTTCATTTTAGTTCATCTGCTGAATGCTTCTTCAAGCTAATTTACTTTTCTGTTTGAGATCTACTTCAATTCAATTCATCTTCTGCTCTTCTGCTTGTTGCAATTTAGTTTTCCCTGTTTAAATTCTGCAATCCCAGCTCCTTGAACCCTTTAAGATTCTAGCAATTTACATTTCTTGCAATCTAAGTTTCTGTTATTTACTTTACTTGTTCTTTAATATTCAACACTTTTGCTTATTTAGTTCTTTAATTTACTGCAATTATTCCCTCTCCCTTTACAATTCATGCAATTTAGCTTCTGTCAATTACAAATCACTCAAATCAACTCTTGTTCACTTGACTAAATCAACCACTAAACTAAAGTTGCTCAATCCTTCAATCCCTGTGGGATCGACCTCACTCCTATGAGTTATTATTACTTGATGCGACCTGGTACACTTATCGGTGAGTTTTGTGTTAGATCACTTTCCACACATCAGTAGGTAAAAGATAAGATAAGATAAAAAGTCTTATCTCCCTAGAAAAGGTCACCTGACTCTACTATAAATACAATGGAGCACCTAGGTATAAGATATATTTCAATTCTACTAAAAACCTGCCCAAGGCCCATGCTAACTTAAGCATCGGAGTCTCTTGTAGGTACCACCCACCAACCTTGCAAGGAGCTTGGATAGGCGACACCCCAACACTAGTAGATTGGAGATCAATGCTCGAAAGAGACCCGGAACTCACGTCCGGTCCGAACTCAAGGTTTCAAGTAACCCATAGAACATTGATGCCGTTGCCGGGGAACCTGGAAGTCATCCCACCCTCATGGCGAACAACCCACCTAACAACGACCATACTTCTGGATTGGAAGACGGTACACCAACGAAAAATCCAGATTTCATACCCCCCATCATCACCAATGGAAATGCACCACTCCAAGGGGGACAAGCAACCTCAAAAGACGGAGATCCTAGACGCCATCCGTGAACAACAGGATCGTCTCAAACATCTTAAACGAGAGGCGAGCGACAACGGGAGGCTGAGCGGGACCTGCGAAGAGAAACAAGACAGCGCAGAGAGCTAGACGAAAAATTCCAAAAGCTCGAAGCTGACCTCAAGACCTGGACTATCCGATCCAACCGCGAGACTAGTCCTCTCAAAGAATAAGACCCATTCACAGAAGAAATTATGAAGGCAAAGGTCTCGAAGGATTTCAAAGCCCCCGACACTCCGTATGATTGACGGGGCATCCAATCCAAGCCATCATCTTAGCAACTTTAGGAGCCGGATGTACCTCACCGACACCTCCGACGCAACTCGCTGCAAAGCCTTCCCAACCACTCTTACCAAAATAGCTATAAAGTGGTTCGACAGCCTACCCCCATGGTCGATTACCAGCTTTGACGATATCGCCAAAAAGTTCCTAGCCAGATTCTCCATTAAAAAAGACAAAGCCAAGCACGCTCCAAGCCTACTCTGAATCAAGCAAGTGGACCGAGAAAGCCTCCCAACTTATATGGAAATATTCAATAAAGCGTGCCTCGACATACAGAATCTCCCTACTGAAGCACCAATCATGGGACTTATTAACGACCTACGAGAAGGACCTTTCAGCCAGTCCATATCCAAGAAGCACTCTACTTCCTTGAACGAAGTACAAGAGCGGGCCGAAAAGTACATTAACATGGAAGAAAATTCTTGGTTAGGAGAAGCCTCCAAAACCAACTTCTCCTACCCCTCCTAAGGCAAAGACAAGGAGCCAAAGAAAAAAGAGGATCAACCCGCAGAGAAACCCAGGAAATACCATGACTACACCCCCCTCCGTGTATCCTTCGTAGATGTCTACAGGGAAATATGCCACACGAAGAAGATCCCACCACCCCGTCCAATCAAACACAAAAGGAGAGAAAGTCGTACTAAATATTGTGAATACCACAAACTCTATGGGCACCCTACCAACGAATGCTAGGACCTGAAGAATGTAATAGAAAAGTTAGCCCGGGAAGGAAGGTTAGACCGATTCCTACCCAACAGATCAGACGACCCCAGGAAGAGAAGAAGAGACGAAGAGGGAGGACGGGCTGAACGCTCCCCTCACACCCTAGAGAGGCACATCCACATGATCAATGGCGGGTTCACAGGCAGAGGAATCTCAAAGTCATCCCGCAAGAGGCACCTTAAAGAAGTATACCACGCTGAAGAAGGGAGTAAATCATCCAACTCCCCATAATCTCTTTCACCAAGGAAGATGCTATCGGCATCACCCCCGGGCATGACGATCCTATGGTAATCACTATCATATTAGCCAACGCCATCCTCCATCGAACGCTGGTCGACCAGGGGAGCTCGGCAGACATCCTATTTAAATTCGCTTTTGACAAGCTCGGGCTCGAAGCAAAAGAATTAAGAGCATACCCCAACAGCTTATTTGGGTTGGGAGACACTCCAATCCAACCTCTCGGATACATCCCGCTACACACTACCTTTGAGAAGGGAGCCTGGTCCAGGACGCTAAGCATAGACTACATTGTGGTCGATGTAAGCTCGGCGTATAACGTACTCATAGGTCAGACAACTCTAAACCAGCTCGCTGTAGTAGTCTCCACTCCACACTTGTGCATGAAATTTCTAACCGCGGAGGGCATAACTACCGTCAAGGGAGACCAGAAGTTCGCACGACGATGCTACAATGAAAACCTGAACCTAAAAGGCGATCCCAGAGGAAAAGAGGCTAAAGCTATCGAACTCGGAGGAGCCCAAGTTCGTGAAGAACTTCGACCTCAGCCAGAAGGCGAGACCGAGGAGGTACAAGTCGGCAATACCCCTGACAAGACAACAAGCATAGGAGCAAATCTAAAGGAGGACCTAAAGGAACCATTAGTCAGGCTCTTAAAGAAAAACTCCGACCTCTTTGCCTGGAAGGCTGCTGATATGCATGGCATAGATCCCAGCTTAATGTGCCACAAACTGGCCGTGTACCCCGGGTCTTGACCAATACAACAAAGGCACAGGAAACTCGGTCCAGAAAGATCGCAAGTCGTGGAGGAACAGGTGCAGGCCTTGTTGGAAGTAGGATTCATAAGGGAGGTTAAGTACCCGCTGTGGCTGGCCAATGTCATACTGGTAAAAAAGCCAAATGGAAAGTGGCGAATGTGTGTAGACTACACCGATCTCAATAAAGCCTGTCCAAAAGATCCCTACCCTCTCCCAAGCATCGACGCACTAGTCGATGCATCCTCAGGCTAAAAATACCTCTCTTTTATGGACGCATATTCAGGATATAATCAAATACCAATGCATAAACCCGACCAAGAAAAAACCTCGTTCCTAACCCCGAAAGCAAACTACTTAATGCGTGGCAGAAGTTAGGCCAATTAAGAGATTGTAATATAAGAACAGTGTTGCGAGTATAGCTCTTAACCAGCTAAAATCCGTCTCATCAATTTAGAAAGGTTGTCACAAAATTTAGAATAAAAATACTGGGAGTATGAGTCCCAGGTCGTCTCCCAACGAGTTGCAAGAAAGGATGCTAATTTATTAATTAGGAGTTTCCAAGAGAGCTTGAGTTTGGGAAATGGTCAATTAAATAATTGTAAATTAAAGCATTAAAAACTAAAAGAGATTTATAATATTCTAAATAAAAAGCCTTGACTGGGGGAATGATTAATTGGAAGTTCTATCCTTGTTGGGATCTCTTAAGTGTAGTATCAAAAAGGTTGTTGTTTTCACTTAGTTAACCCTTACTAAATAAAGGAAAGTCAAGTGATTGAGCTAACTCTTATTCGCAAATCCTAGTCCTCTCCCTTGGGAAGGTCTAGCGTTAGTAAATACAGAACTAGCCAACAACTTCCAGTTTAATCATCACTTAAGCCTTCCAACTCAAGTGTCTCCTTTTAATCAAGTAGGGAATCTACTCCATTGACATGAATATAACGCTTATAGAAATATAAGAAGAAGACATGATAAATTGAATAAAATAGGGATTTAAAAATTAATTAAAAGTGAAAGTAATTCTTTGCATTAACAATCCATGAAAATAATCCAATTACCACTTTAAACAAGAATTAAGAATATGGAATAAATAAAAGAGTAAGTAAAGAAACAAACTAGAATGGTATCTTCAACAGAGGTGATGACTCTTCAATATCCAAAAGCAAAAGCAATAAACTAATAAACTATGAATGTAAAGAAAACCTAGAGGAAGAGTAATTTCTCTCTAGATTCAAATCTAAAACCTAAAAACTATCCTAATGAGAATGTGTGAATATGTGTTGAGTCTCTGCATGTTCCCTGGCTTTATTATGTGTTTCTGGGCCAAAAACTGGGTTAAAACGCGGCCCGAAATTGCCCCCAGCGTTTTCTGTTAATTCTGCAGATCGCGCAGGTCATGCGTACGCATCATTCACGCGTGCGCGTCATTTGGCTAATTTCCTTGTCATGCGTACGTGTCGTCCACGCGTGCGCGTCTCTTGTGCAGACTCCAATCCACGCGTACGCGTCAGGCACGCGCACGCGTCGCTACAATTTTCTCCATGTCGCGCGCACGCGTGAGCCATGCGTGCGCGTCGATGCTTGCTGGTCATCTCCTTAGTTTCTTGTGTTCCTTCCATTTTTGCAAACTTCCTCCCCATTTTCTAAGTCATTCCTGCCCTATAAAGCCTGAAACACTTAACACACGGATCACGGCATCGAATGGTATAAAGGAGAATTAAAATACACAAATTAAAGATCTCTAGGAAGCAAGTTTTCAACCATAGAATAAAACTAGGAAGAAATTATAAAATCATGCAAATCATATGTATAAGTGGGTAAAGACTTGATAAAACCACTCAATTAAACACAAGATAAATGGTGCACGAAATTGTAAATCACACTTTTCACAACTCCGCACAACTAACCAGCAAGTGCACTGGGTCGTCCAAGTAATACCTTACGTGAGTAAGGGTCGACCCCATGGAGATTGTCGGCTTGAAGCAAGCTATGGTTATTTTGTAAATCTTAGTTAGGAGATTAATGATAAGAGTGATTGTATTTATGAAAATTAAGTAACATAAAATAAATGGTACTTGTGATTCAGTAATGAGAAACAGGCTGAGGTTCCGGAGATGCTCTGTCATCTGAATCTCTGCTTTCCTACTGTCTTCTTCTCCAACACGCATGGCTTCCTTCTATGGTAGGTTGTATGATCCTCTCGGATGAAAAATACCAGGCGCTATCACCGCACGGCTAATCATCTGTCGGTTCTCACTAGCGTCAGAATAGAACCATTATCCTTTTGCACACTGTCACTGCGCCCAACATTCACGAGTTTGAAGCTCGTCACAGTCATCCCCTTCCAGATCCTACTCGGAATACCACAGACAAGGTTTAGACTTTCTGGATCTCAAGAATGCTGTCAATTGGTTCTAGCCTCTACCACGAAGGTTCTGATATCATGGATTCGGTCTGTGGATCAGAGACCCAAGAGATACACACTAAAGCTGTCGCCCAATGACTACGTTGAGCTCAGATAGAATGGGAGTGGTTGTCAGGCACGCGTTAATAGATTTGAAAGTAATGGTGAGTGTCACGGATCATCATCTTCTCCGGATTGAAGTACGAATGAGTATCTTAGAATAGAATCAAACGTGATTGAATGGAAAATAGTAGTAATTGTATTAATCCATTGAAACACAGCAGAGCTCCTCACCCCCAACCATGGGGTTTAGAGACTCATGCCGTTAGAAATATAATATGAAGTGTAAAAATGTCATAAGGTACTGAATGAATATCTAAAAGTAGTTTTTATACTAAACTAGTAACTTAGTTTACAGAAAATGAGTAGCTAAGTGCATATAGTACAGAAATCTACTTCTGAGGCCCACTTGGTGTGTGCTTGGGCTGAGCATTGAAGCTTTTTCGTGCTTAGGCTGTTTCTGGAGTTAAACGCCAGCTTTGGTGCCAGTTTTACGCTAGAATTTTTTGGCTGAATTTGAACGCCAATTTGGGCCATCAAATCTCGTGCAAAGTATGGACTATTATATATTGCTGGAAAGCCCAGGATGTCTACTTTCTAACGCAATTGAGAGCACACCAATTGGGCTTCTGTAGCTCCAAAAAATCCAGTTCGAGTTCATGGAGGTCATAATCCAACAGCATCTGCAGTCCTTTTTCAGCCTCTGAATCAGAATTTTGCTCAGGTCCCTCAATTTCAGCCAAAAAATACCTGAAATCATAGAAAAATACACAAACTCATAGTAAAGTCCAGAAATGTGATTTTTGAATAAAAACTAATAAAAATATAATAAAAAGTAACTAAAATATACTAAAAACTATGTAAAAATACTGCCAAAAAGGGTATAAATTATCCGCTCATCACAACACCAAACTTAAATTGTTGCTTGTCCTCAAGCAACTAAAAACAAAATAGGATAAAAAGAAGAGAATATACAATGAATTTCAAAGTTATCAATGAAGATTAGCTTCAATTAGATGAGCGGGGCTTGTAACTTTCTGCTTCTGAACAGTTTTGGCATCTCACTTTATCCTTTAAAGTTCAGAATGATTGGCATCTATAGGAACTCAGAATTCATATAGTGTTATTGATTCTCCTAGTTCAGTATGTTGATCCTTGAACACAACTACTTTATGAGTCTTGGTCGTGACCCTAAGCATTTTGTTTTCCAGTATTACCACCGGATACATAAATGCCACAGACACATAACTGGGTGAACCTTTTCAGATTGTGACTCAGCTTTGCTAGAATCCCCAGTTAGAGGTGTCTAGAGCTCTTAAGCACACTCTTTTTGCTTTGGACCACGACTTTAACCGCTCAGTCTCAAGCTTTTCACTTGACACCTTCACGCCACAAGCACATGGTTAGGGACAGCTTGATTTAGCCGCTTAGGCTAGGATTTTATTCCTTTAGGCCCTCCTATCCATTAATGCTCAAAACCTTGGATCCTATTTACCCTTGCCTTTTGGTTTAAAGGGTTATTGTCTTTTTCTGCTTGCTTTTTCTTTTTCTTTCTTTTTTTTTTGAATTTTTTGCCATTTTTTTGCAAGCTTTGTTTTTCACTGCTTTTTCTTGCTTCAAGAATCAATTTTATGATTTTTCAGATTATCAATAACATTTCTCCTTTTTTATTATTCTTTCAAGAGCCAACAATTTTAACATTCATAAACAACAATATAAAAAATATGTACTGTTCAAGCATTCATTCAGAAAACAAAAAGTATTGCTACCACATCAAAATAATTAAGCTAGCTTTAAGATAAAATTCGAAATCATGCACTTCTTATTCTTTTGTAATTAAAAACATTTTTTATTTAAGAAAGGTGAGTGATTCATGGAATTTATTCATAACCTTAAGACATGGACTCTTAATTTTATTGATCATGAAATAAAAATAAGACATAAAATAAACATAAAAGTAGACAAATAATAATAAAAGAAAGGAAATTAAAGACATAAAAATAAATGACTCTAATACTAATGCTCATGTAACTCTTAAAATAGATCTCTAATAACAAAAGTTATCACAGAGTTAGGACTCAACAACCTGCATTAGGAGAGGTAAGTGCTTCTTCAATTTGTGGGACGCCTGGCTCTTCAAGGGACAACTTCTGGCACTTTAGCTCCTGTATCTCACGCCCTTGTTTCTCTTGTTCTATAAGAATTTTACAAAGCATGCTGTTTTGATTCTGCTGCTCCTCTTTGAGTTGATTCACAGCTTCTTGTAGCTTGGTGACAGATGCTTCTAAGCGAGCCCAATAGTCAAATTGAGAAATTTCTGGAAGGAGTTCATGCGTCCCCCTATTGATGGGGTTATCTTGAATTTGAGGTCCATCCATCACTTTTTTGGTGATTGGGCGTTCAATTGGGATAAATTCATCCACACTCATCTGTACCCCCGCATCTTTGCATAGTAGACTAATCAAGCTTGGGTAGGCTAATTTGGCCTCAGTGGATTCCTTGTTTGCAATTGTGTAAATTTCAATGGGGATCAACTGATGAATCTCTACCTCCTTCCCTAGCATAATACAATGAATCATCACTGCCCTCTTGACAGTGACTTCAGATCGGTTGCTGGTTGGGAGTATAGAGCGCCCAATAAAATCCAGCCAACCTCTGGCAACTGGTTTAAGATCTCCTCTCTTTAATTGGTTTGGGACACCTTTTGAATTGGTGATCCATTTGGTTCCAGGGAGACATATGTCCTCTACAACTTGATCCAGCTTTTTGTCCTTGGCCATTCTCCTATTAAAAGACTCTGGATCATCTTGCAGTTGAGGAAGTTTAAGAACTTCTCTTACTTTGTCAAGGTGGAAGTAAATAATCTTCCCTCTGACCATAGTCCGGAAGGTGTGGAAAGCAGTTCCCTCTAATCTTTGCTTCTCTGTCATCCACAAATTTGCATAGAATTCTTGGACCATGTTTCTTCCAACAGGTATCTCAGGATTAGCCAGGACTTCCCAGCCCCTGTTTTGAATCTACTCTTGGATCTCTGGGTATTCATCTTCTTTCATATTGAATCTAACTTCCGGGATCACTGATCTTCTGCATAGTATTTTGAGGTAGTGGTCTGCATGTTCTTTGGTGCAAAATTTCTCATGCATCCAAAGTGGCTTTGAGTTGCCTTCTTTCTTGCCTCTTGAAGTGGTTTGTTTTCCTTTGGGAGCCATGAGCTTTGTTTGTTTTGGCTTAGGGATCACGGAAATCACACCAAACTTAGTGCTTTGCTTGCCCTCAAGCAAAATAGAAAGAAAGAAGATGAATAGATGGAGAGAAGGAGTCCAATGATGAACCAAAAGGGGGTTGCCGAATTTATAAATAAAGGGGAGGGAGGGAATGGGGTCGAAAATTAAAAAAAAAAAAGAAAAGATATGATTGAAAGATATGATTGATAAAAGATAAACATGATATGAAAAAGATGAGATTCTTTTCAAAAAAATTTAAAAGATAGGAAAAAGATATGAGGAAGTTAAATCTGAATTTTTGTTTATGCTTATAGAAAATAAAAGATAATATGAATTAGAGAAAAAAATTTGAAAAGGATTTGGAAAGATGAATGGATTTTTGAAAAAGAATTGAAAAGATTTGGAGAAGAATTAAAAAGATTTTATGAGATTATTAATTTTTGAGAATGGAACTTGAAAAATGAATGTTTGTGCTAATTTGATGCAGAAAATTTTGAATTAAAACATGAAAATTTGAAAAAATTTGAATTGAAAACGAAATTACCTCTCCTTTAGCTGTTCTCCATTCTGGCGTTTAACGCCCATCTGGTGGCCATTTTAGGCATTTAACGCCCAGCCATGTACCCTGGCTGGCGTTAAACGCCTGAAATCTTTCTTCACTGGGCATTTTTCTGAACGCCCAAAATGTTGCCAATTCTGGCGTTAAACGCCCAGAATGCTGCCTATTCTGGCGTTTAATGCCCAGAATGATACCTTTACTGGCGTTTTGATGCCAGTGAGCTCCTTTTCCTCTGTGATTTCTCTGTTTTATGTCTTGAACCTCCATTTTCCTAACTTATTTACTGAAAATTTATTGATTAACAAGGAAAACAAAATTAAAAAGACTTATCTAACTGTTACAAACATCTAATTATTGATAATGGCTGGGTTGCCTCCCAACAAGCGCTTCTTTACTGTCTTTAGCTGGACTTTACTGAGCTTTTAACTTAGTCTCAGCTTTGAGCATTCTTGCTCAACATTGCCTTCAAGATAATGTTTGATTCTTTGTCCATTAACAATGAACTTTTTGTCAGAATCAATATCTTGAAGTTCTACATAGCCATATGGTGACACACTTGTAATCACATATGGGCCCCTCCACCGGGATTTCAATTTTCCGGGGAACAATTTGAGCCTAGAGTTAAACAGCAGGACCTTCTGTCCTGTCTCAAAGACTCTAGATGACAGCCTTTTGTCATGCTATATTTTTGCTTTCTCCTTATAAATTTTGGCATTTTCGAAAGCATTGAGTCTGAATTCTTCCAGCTCATTCAACTGGAGAAATCTCCTCTCTCCAGCTACCTTAGTATCAAGGTTTAGGAACCTGGTCGCCCAGTAGGCCTTGTGTTCCAGTTCCACTGGCAGATGGTAGGCTTTTCCATACACAAGCTGGTATGGAGTGGTCCCTATAGGAGTCTTGAATGTTGTTCTGTATGCCCACAGAGCATCATCCAGACCTCTTGCCCAATCCTTTCTATGGGCATTTACAGTCCACTCCAGGATTCGTTTTAGTTCTCTATTTGAGACTTCGGCCTGCCCATTTGTCTGTGGATGATATGGAGTTGCCACTTTATGGTTAATTCCATATCGGACCAGAGCAGAGTCAAGCTGTTTATTGCAGAAGTGAGTGCCTCCATCGCTGATCAGTATCCTAGGGACACCGAACCTGCTGAAGAATGTTTCTGGAGGAACTTCATTACTGTCTTAGTATCATTAGTGGGTGTTGCAATTGCCTCTACCTATTTAGATACATAGTCTACTGCCACCAGAATATAAGTGTTTGAGTATGATGGTGGGAAAGGCCCCATGAAGTCAATACCCCATACATCAAACAACTCAATCTCTAAGATCTCTTGCTGAGGCATGGCATAACCGTGAGGCAGATTACTAGCTCTCTGGCAACTGTCACAGTTACGTACAAACTCTCAGGAGTCTCTATAGAGAGTAGGCCAGTAGAAGCCACACTGGAGAACCTTGGTGGCTGTTCGCTCACCTCCGAAATGTCCTCCATATTGTGATCCATGGCAATGCCATAGGATTTTCTGTGCCTCTTCTCTAGGCACACATCTACGGATCATTCCGTCTGCACACCTTTTAAAGAGATATGGTTTATCCCACAAATAGTATTTTGCATCAGAAATCAATTTTTTCGTTTGCACCTTGCTGTACTCTTTGGGTATGAATCTCACAGCTTTATAGTTTGCAATGTCTGCAAACCATGGTACTTCCTGAATGGCAAAGAGTTGCTCATCCGGGAAGGTTTCAGAGATCTCAGTAGGAGGGAGGGACGTTCCTGCTACTGGTTCTATTCGGGACAGGTGATCTGCTACTTGGTTCTCTGTCCCTTTTCTATCTCTTATTTCTATATCAAACTCTTGCAGAAGCAACACCCATCTTATGAGTCTGGGTTTTGAATCCTGCTTTGTGAGGAGATATTTTAAAGCAGCATGGTCAATGTACACAATCACTTTTGATCCTACTAAATAAGATCTGAACTTGTCAATGGCATAGACCACTGCAAGTAACTTCTTTTCTGTGGTTGTGTAATTCTTCTGTGCATCATTTAAAACACAGCTAGCATAATAAATAATATGCAGAAGCTTGTTATTCCTCTGTCCCAATACTGCACCAATGGCATGGTCACTGGCATCACACATTAGTTCGAATGATAATGTCCAGTCTGGTGCAGAAATAACTGGTGCTGTGACCAGCTTAGCTTTCAGAGTTTCAAATGCCTATAGACACTCCGTGTCAAAGACAAATGGCATGTCAGCAGCTAGCAAATTGCTCAGAAGTTTTGCAATTTTTGAAAAATCCTTTATAAATCTCCTATAGAATCTTGCATGCCCCAGAAAGCTTCTGATTCCCTTAATATTGGCAGGTGGTGGTAATTTTTCAATTACCTCTACCTTAGCTTGATCCACCTCTATTCCCTTGTTCAAAATTTTGTGCCCAAGGACAATTCCTTCAGTCACCATAAAGTGGCTTTTTTTCCAATTTAAAACCAGGTTAGTCTCTTGGAACCTTTTTAGAACAAGTGCTAGATGGTCAAGGCAGGAGCTGAATGAGTCTCCAAATACTGAGAAGTCATCCATGAAGACTTCCAGAAACCTCTCTACCATATCAGAGAATATAGAGAGCATGCACCTCTGAAAGATTGTAGGTGCATTGCACAGACCAAATGGCATCCTTCTGTAGGCAAATACTCCAGATGGACATGTGAATGCTGTTTTCTCTTGGTCTTGATGATCTACTGCAATTTGGTTGTAACCTGAATAGCCATCCAAAAAGCAGTAGTATTCATGACCTGCTAGTCTCTCTAGCATCTGGTCTATGAATGGTAAAGGAAAATGATCCTTTCTGGTGGCTGTATTGAGTCTTCTGTAGTCAATAGACATATGCCACCCTGTAACTGTTCTTGTAGGAACCAGTTCATTCTTTTCATTATGAACCACTGTCATGCCTCCCTTCTTGGGGACAACTTGGACAGGGCTCACCCAGGGGCTATCAGAAATAGGATAAATAATCCCAACCTCTAGTAACTTAGTAACCTCTTTCTGCACCACCTCCTTCATGGCTGGATTCAGCCGCCTCTGTGGTTGAACCACTGGCTTGGCATCATCCTTCAATAGGACCTTGTGCATGCATCTGGCTGGGCTAATGCCCTTAAGATCACTTATGGACCACCCAAGAGCTGTCTTGTGTGTCCTTAGCACCTGAATTAGCGCTTTCTCTTCCTGTGGATTTAAAGCAGAGCTTATGATCACCAGAAAAGTCTCACCTCCTCCCAGAAATGCATATTTCAGGGATGGTGGTAGTGGTTTGAGCTCGGGTTTTGGAGGCTTATCCTCTTCCTGAGGAGTTTTCAGAGGTTCTTCCATTCTCTCTGGTTCCTCCAGATCAGGCTGAACATCCTTAAAAATGTCCTCTAGCTCTGATTTGAGACTCTCAGTCATATTGACTTCTTCCACCAAGGAGTCAATAACATTTGCGCTCAGGCAGTCTTTTGGTGTGTCTGGATGCTGCATAGCTTTGACAGCATTCAACTTAAACTCATCCTCATTGACTCTCAGGGTTATTTCTCCCCTTTGGACATCAATGAGGGTTCGTCCAGTTGCTAGGAAAGGTCTTCCTAGAATGAGAGTTGCACTCTTGTGATCCTCCATTTCTAGCACTACAAAGTCAGTAGGAAAGGCAAATGGCCCAACCTTAACAAGCATGTCCTCAATTATGCCTGATGGGATTTTAATGGAGCCATCAGCAAGTTGGAGGCATATCTGGGTTAGTTTAACTTCATCAGTCAAACCAAGCTTTTTGATAGTGGATGCAGGTATTAGGTTGATACTTGCCCCAAGGTCACACAGAGCTGTCTTGGTACAAGCATCCTCTAATGTGCATGGTATCATAAAGCTTCCAGGATCCTTAAGCTTCTCTGGTAAGCTTTTCAGAATAACTGCACTGCATTCTTTAGTGAGAAAAACTTTTTCAGTTTCTCTTCAATCCTTCTTATGGCTTAAGATCTCTTTCATGAACTTAGCATAAGAGGATATTTGCTCAAGTGCTTCTGCAAACGGAATCTTTATTTCAAGAGTCCTAAGATAGTCTGCAAAGCGGGCAAATTGTTTATCCTGTTCTGCTTGGTGGAGTTTCTGAGGATAAGGCATCTTGGCTTTCTATTCCTCAACCTTGGTTGCTACAGGTTTATTTCCTACAGAGGTGGTTGGAGAAGCCTGCTTAAGGGGGTTGTTATCAGCACTTGTAGGTGTCTGATCCCTTAGTGGCATTTGAACGCCAGAATTGGGGGCTGCATAGGCGTTTAACGCCAGATTGCCACCCTTTTCTGGCGTTTGGACGCCAGAACTGGCCATCCCTTGGGCGTTTAACGCCACTTTTCCACCATTTTCTGGCGTTTAAACGCCAGAATCATTCCTCTTTGGGCTTTTATTGTCCTCAGAGGGATTTTGGGTAGTGGTTTGGTCATCCTTTGTCAGCTGTTCCTTTCTTGGCTTCCTGCTACCTTGGATTGATACATTCAGTGTTTTCCCACTCCTTAATTGGACAGCTTGGCATTCTCCTATTATCTGTTTAGATAGCTGCTATCTTGTCTGATCCAATTATGCTTCCATATTTTGATTAGCATTTTTAGTGTCTTGGAGCATCTCTTTGAATTCTGCGAACTATTTTGTTATAATAAGCAATTGCTGATTGAGTTCAACAACTTGTTCTTGAGGACTAAGTTCAGTGGATACTGCTTTAGCCTCTTCTTTCAGGGAGAACTCACTGCTTAAGTACAGATGCTGATTCCTAGCAATTGTATCAATGAGCTCTTGAGCCTCTTCAATTGTCTTTCTCATGTGTATAGATCCACCAGCTGAGTGATCTAGAGATATTTGAGCTTTTTCTATAAGTCCATAGTAAAAGATGTCTAACTGCACCCACTCTAAAAATATTTCAGAGGGGCATTTCCTTAGCATCCCTCTGTACCTCTCCCAGACATTGTAAAGTGATTCATTATCCTCTTGTTTAAAGCCTTGGATGTCCAGCCTTAGCTGTGTCATCCTTTTTGGAGGGAAATATTGATTCAGGAATTTGTCTGATAACTGTTTCCATGTTCTTATACTTGCTGTGGGTTGGTTATTTAACCACCTTTTAGCTTGATCTTTTACAGCAAATGGAAATAGTAATTATCTGTAGACATCCTGATCCACTTCTTTATCACGTACTGTGTCAGCAATTTGTAAGAACTGTGCCAGAAACTTAGTAGGTTCTTCCTGTGGAAGACCGGAATACTGGCAATTTTGCTACACCATGATAATAAGATGAGGATTTAGCTCAAAACTACTTGCTTTGATGGGAGGTATACAGATACTACTCCCATATGCAGCAGTAATGGGGTTAGCATATGACCCCAGAGTCCTTCTGGACTGTTCATTTCCACTTAGATCCATGATGGAGAAAGGGAGATGATGTGAATTGAAGTAAAATATATTTTTATTTTTATTTTAATTAATTAATAATAACCGAATTATAAAGGAATTGAAATAAGCTAATTGGAAAATAAGAGATAATTTTCGAAAACTAAAAAAATAAAATAAAAAAATTCGAATACTAAGATGACTACTTAATTTAAAAAGATTTGAAAAACTTTGGATATGATTTTCGAAAAAAGTTTTGAATCTTGAAATTTTAAAACTAAGATAAGATAAAATAAAAATATGAATTTTTAAATGAAATTTTCGAAAATTCAATTAAATAAAGAGAAAAGATATTTTTGAATTTAATGAGGAAAGAGAAAAACACTAAAATGACACCAAACTTAGAATTTTTAGATCAACACAAAGAAAACATACAGGAAAACTTTGAATATCAAGAAGAACACCAAAAGCAACTTTTGAAAAATTTTTAAGAAAACAAAAACACAAAGGACACCAAACTTAAAAATTTTTATACTTTGAACACTAATAATTCGAAAAATTGAAAGAGAAATAAAATCATGCAATTGACACCAAACTTAAAATATTAAACTAAACTCAAACAGAAGACTAAATTATGAAGTTATTGGTTTTAAAAATTTTCGAAAATAATTTAGAAAAATAAAATAAGGATTTTAAAATTTTAACTAAAAACAATAATAGAAGACTCAATTTTAGTGACTCTAAACCAAAAAGATAAATTTTTCCTAATCTAAGCAACAAAATAAACCGTCAGTTGTCCAAACTCGAACAATCCCCGGCAACGGCACCAAAAGCTTGGTGCACGAAATTGTAAATCACACTTTTCACAACTCCGCACAACTAACCAGCAAGTGCACTGGGTCGTCCAAGTAATACCTTACGTGAGTAAGGGTCGATCCCACGGAGATTGTCGGCTTGAAGCAAGCTATGGTTATTTTGTAAATCTTAGTTAGGAGATTAATGATAAGAGTGATTGTATTTATGAAAATTAAGTAACATAAAATAAATGGTACTTGTGATTCAGTAATGAGAAACAGGCTGAGGTTCCGGAGATGCTCTGTCATCTGAATCTTTGCTTTCTTACTGTCTTCTTCTCCAACACGCATGTCTTCCTTCTATGGTAGGCTGTATGATCCTCTCGGGTGAAAAATACCAGGCGCTGTCACCACACGGCTAATCATCTGTCGGTTCTCACTAGCGTCGAAATAGGACCATTATCCTTTTGCACACTGTCACTGCGCAACATTCGCGAGTTTGAAGCTCGTCACAGTCATCCCCTTCCAGATCCTACTCGAAATACCACAGACAAGGTTTAGACTTTCCGGATCTCAAGAATGCTGTCAATTGGTTCTAGCCTCTACCACGAAGGTTCTGATCTCACGGATTCGGTCCGTGGATCAGAGACCCAAGAGATACACACTCAAGCTGTCGTCCAATGACTACGTTGAGCTCAGATAGAATGGGAGTGGTTGTCAGGCACGCGTTCATAGATTTGAGAGTAATGATGAGTGTCACGAATCATCATCTTCTCCGGATTGAAGTACGAATGAGTATCTTAGAATAGAATCAAACGTGATTGAATGGAAAACAGTAGTAATTGCATTAATCCATTGAAACACAGTAGAGCTCCTCACCCCCAACCATAGGATTTAGAGACTCATACCATCAGAAATACAATATGAAGTGTAAAAATGTCATAAGGTACTAAATGAATCTCTAAAAGTAGTTTTTATATTAAACTAGTAACTTAGGTTTACAGAAAATGAGTAGCTAAGTGCAGATAGTGCAGAAATCCACTTCTGGGGCCCACTTGGTGTGTGCTTGGGCTGAGCATTGAAGATTTTTCGTGCTTAGGCTGTTTCTGAAGTTAAACGCCAGCTTTGGTGCCAGTTTGGGCGTTTAACTCCAATTCTGGTGCCAGTTTGGGCGTTTTACGCCAGAATTTTTAGGCTGACTTTGAACGCCAGTTTGGGCCATCAAATCTTGGGCAAAGTATGAACTATTATATATTGCTGGAAAGCCCAAGATGTCTACTTTCTAACGCAATTTAGAGCGCGCCAATTGCGCTTCTGTAGCTCCAAAAAATCTAGTTCAAGTGCAGGGAGGTCAGAATCCAACAGTATCTGTAGTCCTTTTTCAGCCTCTGAATCAGATTTTTGCTCAGGTCCCTCAATTTCAGCCAGAAAATACCTGAAATCACAGAAAAATGCACAAACTCATAGTAAAGTCCAAAAATGTGATTTTTTAATAAAAACTAATAAAAATATAATAAAAAATAACTAAAACATACTAAAAATTATGTAAAAATACTGCCAAAAAGGGTATAAATTATCCGCTCATCAATAAACCATAAAATAGTGGTTTATTAACCTCCCCACACTTAAACATTAGTATGTCGTCATGCTTAGCTTAAGGAGATAAAATAAATGAGTAAGAAAAAGTAAGACTCATGCAATGTAATGCAACCTATGTATATGAATGCAACTATATGCTAAAATGATTTTGCCTACTTGGTTAAGAATAAATAAGTTCTTCAAGATAAAAATCAAATTCCACTAATTCAAATTATACAGTAAAAAATAGGTAAGCTTGTAAGAAGATAGCTCATGAAAGCAGGGAACATAAAATTAAGCATTGAACCCTTACTGATGGTGTATATGCACTCTAGTCACTCTAGTGTATAGGTAATCACTCTACTTTTCTCTAATCATGCTTTCTAAACCTTGTTCTTCACCTAACTAATCAACAAGTATTTAATGTACCAATGCAAACATCATGAGGTATTTTCAAGGTTGTAATGGGGCCAAGGTAAAGGTGAGGATATATATATGGCTAAGTGAGCTATAAATTGAATCCTTGATCAACCTAAGCTATCACCTAACATACATACACTCTATATTCTTCTTAAATTATGCCTAGCTACCCAAAATTTTCCCACTTTTGTATTACATACTCATGCATCAACTTTTCTCTTAACTTGTATCAAATATGCATTGATTTTTCATTAAACTTAACATTGGAATAATTTTGTCCCCCTTATTCATTTATTTAATACTTAATTACTTGAATATTTTTGGATTTTTTTTAAAGTAAAAGTAAACATAGCTTATCAATACACATGGATTTTTAATTTTTCTAGTTTCACATGAGTAGGTACCCAAATTCCCAATTAATTTATCAATGTAAAAGCATAACACATTCCCTTGTTAACCCATGTTTTCACAGCTTTCCCATACTTGATTGATACATAATCTCTATCTTAAGCTAACCAAAGATTCAATTTGGGGTATTGAATTGTTTTTCTGCTTAAGGCTAGTGATGTGGTAAAATATAGAACAAATGGGATTAAAAGACTCAAAGTGGCTAACAAAGGTAAATGGAAGGGTAGGCTATTTGGGATAAGTGAGTTAATAATCAATTAATGGCCTCAATCATATGCATGCATATAACACATTAAACATTGGACATATAGGATGGAACAAAATATAGATTACAATCATAGAGAAGCAAACACACAAGAATAAAATATTATAGTTAAATAATGTAACCATGAAATTAAGCTCAAGTCTCACAGGTTGTGTGTTCTAGCTTTTAACTATGTTCCAAATACAACTTCCAAACAAGTTTAACACAAAAGTTTTGATTTAAATTAGTGAAAATTTTCAAAAATAGGGTCTTAAAAAGAAACTTATTATTTTTCAACCAATTAGAACATGCATGCAAATAACCTATTACTATGCATTTTATCCTATCCTAACAAAAGAAAAATAAATAAATATCCTATTCTATTGGTGTTAAGAAAGAGAAATTACCTCCGGAAGTCAGGTACTGACCGACCTCACCACACTTAAAGCTTGGCACCGTCCTCGGTGCCATCAGTCAGGAACAACGGGGGGTTGGTAGTAGCATTTCCACAATTGGGGCCGTCATGGCTCCCTGTGCTAGTAAATGAAGTGGAGTCCGGGGTGTCTGGGTCTTCTTCAGGTGGGTGGTTACCAACAAGCAGCTCCTTGAGGTATGTAAATAGGCGCTTGTTACAGCGCTCTCTTTGCTTTCCTTTTCGGTCAAGCCGGTCCAACCTCTCAAGTATTTGATGGAGCAGTTGGTTTGTTGAAGGTGCTTGTGATGTGGAAGGAGAAGGAATATCTTCGGCCAGGTGTGTAGGCCGGCTAGTAGTGGCTGCTGGAGGTCTGATGTACTTCCCGTTAGGGACGTGCTGATCATCTCGTGGAATCATGACCTTGGTGTCCCCAGCTCTGTAGGAGACTCCAGCTGCTGAGACTAGATCTAAAATTAAGGCAGGAAAAGGTAGGTTGCCCGCAATCTGTATGTGTCCTATAGCATGCCGAATGTGTGTTGGTAAATTGAGGTGCTGGTCTGTAAGGATACACCAGAGTAAAACAGCCATGTCTGCAGCAAAGAAGGACTCGTGAGTGCTCGAAAAGACGTAATGGGACATAATCTGTGCCCATACTCGAGCCTCCAAGGTGAGTGTAGAAGCCAATATGCTCTTAGGTCGAGATCGATGGTATCCATAGATCCATCTGCTGCCAGGTTGTGCTATAACTCTGAGAACGGCGTCCCAATCAAATTGGTATGTCTGGCGCTTGAATGAGGCTTCTTGGAATGCGTCCAATCCTTCTGGAGCAGGGGGAAGATCTAAAGCTTGCTGAATGGCCTCTTCAGTTATGGGGACTTGCTTCTGACGGACATAGACAGACTGCAGGGTTGGTATGTGAAAATTGGAGTAGAATTCAACTACCCATGAAAGGTTAACCTGACGTGGCTATCTCCGTAGGAATCCCCAATGTCTTCGCTCAATGCGGGGCTCAACAAATTCAAGAATGTGGGTCGGGAGGATGAGAAGGTGCTCATTGTTATAGTTCCTCTCAGCCAGGATGGGGAACATCTGCTCACAGTAGCAGTTAGTGAACCGTGCAGTGTCCTTTGTTGGAAAAGCTTTCTCTTTTTCATCGACCTTGATGATCCTCTTGATTCGCTTTTTTGAGGGCTTTACTACTATTGAAGATGGCTCTGCCACTAGTGCTCCTTTAGTTCCTTTCCTTGCTGATGGTTTGGGAGTAGCTTTCTCTTTACCCTTCTTGGTGGCCATCCTGAAAAGAGGAAAAGAAAGTAACATGTAAAGCTAAGGGTTTGAGCAAGGAAGAGGATGGTACAAGTGATAATTAATGCATGGTAAAGAAGGATGTCATTAACACATGGTCATGACTACATGTGAAAGTTCATCAATGGAAATATAGCAAGTGCATGTGATGGCAAGTAGATGTAAGATGTTTATTGGCATGCCGGCAAAGGCATGAGTAGTATAGATCAAGCATTAAATGCCCAATTTGATTATCAACCCTTTCAAACTAACAATCTGTTTGTATTGATAATTATATTTAATTAATAAAATATAAAAAGGGGTTTTGTGAAAAACAGGTATTTAGAGTAGTAGAATAGAATAAATTAAAAAAATAATGCACAATGCCATACGAACTTTTTCGAAAACACATAGCATGCATGGTAAATATGTTATTGAAAGTATTAAATTAAACATACAAGCAACCCTTAAGAAGTAAAATTAATTGTCAAACAATTTCTTAATATACTCGCAAGCAAAATATAGAAGAAAACAATCACCCAATTAGGTTTCTAACACCAATTAAAAGAATAAGAAGGGAAAGAAAATAAAAGGAAACATATATAGTGAAAGTAAAAAGGAAAAAAAAGGAGAAGAAAATATAAATAAAAATAGTCATGGAAAAGTAAAAGGGGAAGAAAGAAAGAAAAGAACCTTGATGATGGATGTGAAAAATAAGGGAGGAGAAAATAAAAAGTGAGAAAGGATAAAGAAGGAAGAAGGAAGAAGGAAGAAATAAGAAGGGAAAAGAAAAAATTAGGATTGGGGAAGAAAAGATAAGATATCTGGCGCTGATCTGGTAAAATTGCGCGTGGCATGTGACGCGGACGCGTGGTTTGTGATAATTTTAGGTGACGCGGACGCGTGGGTCACGCGTTCGCGTGAATTGAATGGTGCCATTGGCGCGAGAGCAGCCTTGCGTACGCACAACTTTCTGTTTCGTTTGCTTATTGCCAAAATCTAGGGTGATGCGTGCGCGTGGGTGACGCGCACACGTGAATGGCCTCTTTTTGAAAAATGATGCGAACGCGTGGGGCACGCGTTCGCATGATAGGGCTTATACTTCCAGCATCATTCCAGCCCCACTTCATCATAACTTGCTGCCGTATACCACTTTACATCGATTTTGCAGGGTCACGCGTGCGCGTGGGTGACGCACTCGCATGGGAGGCTATTTTTCAAATGACGCGAACGCGTCAGGGACGCGTTCACGTGGGTATGTTTGTTCCTAAGGTATGTCTCCAGCTACGCTCCCGCGTAACTTTCTACTTCTTTTCTTTTTGTTTTGAGAGCACTATTGACGCGGACGCATCAGCAATGCTTGCGCATCGCGTGACCCCCCCCCCTTTTTTTTATATGCAGTATGCAAATGCAAATGCAGACTATATGCAGAGATTATGAGAAGAGTCATTAACAAAAACAAAGTAGAATAAAATAAAACAAAACTAAGACTGAAACGAAAGATCATACCATGGTGGGTTGTCTCCCACCTAGCACTTTGCTTTTACGTCCTTAAGTTGGACGGTCTTCAGGCTCATTCTACTTCTGTTGGTGGGTCTTCCAAAAGGAAAACCTCTAGTTCTTTGTGATCCTTCATTTTCTCACCATGATAAAGCTTTAGGCGATGTCCATTGACCTTTATGAATTTGGAGCTAGAAGGATGACGCAAGTGAAAGACTCCGTATGGCTCTGCTTTCTCTACTCTATAGGGACCTTCCCATCTTGATCTCAATTTACCTGGCATGAGCCTCAGTCTGGAGTTATAAAGAAGAACTAACTCTCCTAGTCTGAATTCTCTCCTTTTTATGTGCTTGTCATTGACGGCCTTCATTTTCTCTTTGTATCTCCTGGAGTTGTCATATGCTTCTAGGCAAAGGTTTTCTAATTCTGCTAGTTGCAGCTTTCTTTCAGCACCAGATTCTTCAAAATTCATATTGCATTCCCTTACAGCCTAGAAAGCCTTGTGTTCCACCTCTACTGGAAGGTGGCAAGCCTTTTCGTACACTAAGCGGAAGGGACTCATCTCAATGGGTGTCTTGTACGCTGTTCTGTATGCCTAGAGTGCATCTTGTAGCCTGCCACTCCAGTCTTTCCTATGAGGCTTTACTATCTTCTCCAGAATACGTTTGATCTCTCTGTTAGACACTTCTGCTTGTCCATTGGTCTGGAGATGATAAGCTGTTGCTACTTTGTGAACTATCCATGCTTCTTCAGTAATCCTGTTAGTCTCCTGTTACAAAAGTGAGTGCCTTGATCGCTCACGATTGCTCGTGGTGATCCAAAGCAACAGATAATATGGTTTATAACAAAGGAAACAACAATGTTAGCATCATCAGTACGGGTAGAAATTGCTTCCACCCATTTAGAAACATAATCTACAGCTAACAGTATATAAAGGTAACCATTAGAGTTTGGAAATGGACCCATGAAGTCAATGCCCCAAACATAAAAAATTTCACAGAAAAGCATAATCTGTTGAGGCATCTCATCCCTCTTGGATATATTACCAAACCTTTGGCATGGGAAACAAGATTTACAAAATTCAGCAGCATCTTTAAAAAGAGTAGGCCACCAGAATCCACAGTCTAATATTTTTCTAGCTGTTCTTCACAATGGCCCAGGAGTTAGGATGGAGTTGAGTAGGGGCAAGGTTACAGGTCCAGAGGATATTAGTCTCAAAGGCAGTAAAGAGAAGGGTAATACCTAACTTGGTGAAAAAATAGTCATAAACGTAAAAAAAGGAGCACTCGGAATGACTCAAAGAGGGGATGCACACCCTCTCCTCAGGGTCGGGGGCAACCAGCTCATAGTTTTTTCATCTTCCTTATTCTCACACACCTTGTGGAACCTCCTAAACTTCTCACAGAACTCCCGATCTACTATTGTCACACAACACAGAACTACAGAATTTACCCAATCAGCCATACCAGGGGGGTCTTTGTAGACATCTCAACAAGATTCTTACGAGACATATACACTACACCTACAAATAGTGAAAACAAAGAAACGTCACCAGAAGTAGCTCGGACAGAAATGAGAAATAAATCGGCAAGGGCAAAATAGTAGAAAATGAAGACACCAAAAAGGGCGCCCCAACCTCGCAAACGCCAGCATTATGATACGGTGGCAATCTTTGGAGGCAACATAGGCACAGAACAAACAAGCATATCAACCTATAAACCCTAGCCACTCACCAGCAACAGTAAAAATCAAAGACTTTACCAGACCTCACTAAAAAGTTCAAAACAAAACCCGACAAACAAAATACCAACAGAAACAAGTATCGCAACAGAAAACCAAAACAATCACTAACAAAAAGGAGAAAAACAAGGAAAGGAGGAACCAACCTGAAAAAAGAGGGAAAACAGGAAAGCGACAAGTAGACAGCAAGCTGCGAGATAGTCCCCACGAAAAATGGAATCCTCAGAGTCAACGAAAGAAGTAATCTTGGAGTGCTGGACGATCGAAGGGAGAACGAAAGAAGACCTTTCTTTCTCTGAATGGGGAAACAGACGGAAGAAGAAAAAAGTGAAAATTGAAAGAAACTCTGAGATTTTGAACATAGTGAAAGGAGGGAAAATCGAAACGGAAAAAGGAATAAAAAGCCCAATTAATGAGCCTTAAAAGCGCTCGCGTATATCCAAGAAGTTGTTTCGCTCGTGACTGGTGCAGCATTTAAAGCAAACGCTTCGTGTTTCGAAAAAGAATTAAAGACGCAGAATTACCCGAGAAGGATAAAAACACCCGGGGGCACGACCAACTGTAAGATTCTTGAGCACGACCTCTCATAAAGAGATCGAAGCTCAAGCAGGGGCACTGTTCATACCCCTCCCGAGCACAAGATCTAGGCTTAAGAAACCAAAGCTCCAACCTCTTAGGACGGCCTAACCTACAGCCCGACTTCTCCCGAAGGAAGTCAGAAGTCCACAACAAGGGCCCAGAGAGGCCCAACTCGTCGGAAGTCACCGCCCTCTAGAAGGCGGTGACCAAAGCATAAGATTTGACCAGTAGGTAAAAGATAAGATAAGATAGAAAGTCTTATCTCCCTAGAAAAGGTCACCTGACTCTGCTATAAATACACTGGAGCACCCAGGTATAAGATATATTCCAATTCTACTACAAACCTGCCCAAAGCCCATGCTAACTTAAGCATCGGAGTCTCTTGCAGGTACCACCCACCAACCTCGCAAGGAGCTCGGATAGGCGACGCCCCAACACCAGTAGATCAGAGATCAATACTCGGAAGAGACCCGGAACTCACGTCCGGTCCGAACTCAAGGTTTCAGGTTACCCACGGAACAGAAAGGTTTGGGGGTTTGGAAGCCGAGTTATAGCTCGCCAAAGTTTGGTCAAAAATCATATTTTTCATAAAAAACATCAACCTCTAATTTTACAAATTTACCAACTCCAAACCAACATTCCAAGTTTTTAAACAACACCACAACAAGCTAAACTCTATTTCAGCCCTTCTCATTCAATCCATAACACATCAATACATAATTTCATCAATTTCAACCCCACAAATTCATAATTAACATAATCTCATACTCAATAATTAAAATATCATCCTTATTCATTCAATTCATCATTTCATCAACCATCAACAACAAGAATCAACCACAAATCTATTATCAAACCCATTCAACTTTTTTCATCAATTCTACTAAGCATTTAACATAATCATACATTCCAACCTATCCTATGACCGTCTAGCCTAAGTTTTCACTGAACATTATATATTACATACGAGAAACCAAAACTATACCTTGGCCGATTTCTTCCTAAGGCCAAAGTCACCCTAATTAGCAAGATCACAAGCCTCCAACACCAAAACTTCAGCACCCAAGGCTCAACCAAGCTTCCAATCTCTTCAAATGAGTTCGAATTCACATATACACTACCTAATACATATTATCACATTCATATACAAACTTTCAATTTGCAAGGTTTGAGAGTCCTTACCGTATACATGCCTTAATTGAATAAAAACCCACAAATTTCTCAAGCTAATTTGAGCCTAAAATACCAAGACATCAAGTTTCAATAATCAAACTCTCACAAATTTCAAAAATTAGGGGAAAAGAAAAGGCTGAGATGAAAACAAGGTTTTTTTTTACCAAAATTAGTTACCAAGCTTTGTAGAGCTCGATAGGATAGACGTGTGTTTGGCTGGCCGCAAACGGTGCGACGATTGGAGCTTGAAGTGAGAAGTTATGTGGGATTAAAGTGAGAGCAAGGGTTTGAAGCTTCTTCTTCCCCCATCTCAAAAGTTCAGTGTGTGTCAACATGCATGAGGGAGGAAATAAGCTAAAGCTCATGAGTATAAGTGGGTTAGTTGGGCCCTTGGGCTAGTTTTGGGCTTGGTTCGACCCATTCGGTCTAATTGCCAAAACCTTTAAAATTAGTGTCAAAATTCATGTTTTAATTAATTCTACCTCTTTAAACTATAAAATTCTATTTTCTAATTTCTTTGATTAATAATTAATTTATTGGTTAATTATACGCTAATTTCATGGGTTTTACAGTGAGAATCCTCCACCACCGGTTGTCTGACAGCATGGTACTAAAAATTTTAATATTTCAGTACTTTTAAAAAGTAGAGACACAGGAGACTGAAGTTTTAGGGAACGAGGACTGAAACTTTAATAACATTTTATTCCTAAAATACCCTTATCCCACCCTTTACATTTTCTTCTTCTCTCACTCCCTCTTTCAATACACCGTCACTCATCATCATCATCGACAGCCTCTGTCTGCCACCTTCCCTTCATCATCAACACCCTGCCACTAAAAATTGGCTCCAGAACCAGAACTAGCAACGCACAGAATTAGTGCGGTGTAGCTCAGGAGTCTATACCACCATTGAAGAGCCCTAGTGGAAAAAAGATTTATTTATGATTTTCATTTAACTTGGAAAAATACATATGATATGGAATTAAGGGAGGTCCTATAAAAGGTCTTGAATTAAGTTCGAATATAGGTTTAGTGTGACCAGAATGAGGATGTTTATATGGATGATTGGTGCTGGGTTTTTAGTGTAACACCCTAGCTATCAAAGTGTCACGCTTCCGGCTGCGCCACTCTGATAGCTCGGGAATTACGACGACTCTTAAAATATTTAATACATTTAACTAAAATATAAGCCTATTTAAAACTTTAAAAAGTATTGCCATTCAAAAGCCTTTTTAAAAGTTATCTTACATCTATACTAATATCAAAACTTACAAAGGATACATACATACATATACATATTAATAATTTTACAATTATTACGTAATCAAATTCCTATCCCTCTTATAAAAATTGTAAGGATAAAGGCGAGGAAAAAAGTAACTAATACAACACAGCACATCATTTAAACAGAAATAAAATAACTAAGCTCTCCTGAAATTCGTCGTCCATAACCTGAAAAGAAAAGACCTGTAGGGGAGTGAGAACATCGTCCTCGCAGGTTTTTACTATGGGGTTAGAATTACTATAATAGGATACGTGAAAATAAAACTATTTTTAAAGGACAATGATTAATAGTAAAGTACAGTGATTAATAGTCGCCTTATGTATCTTTTTGAAACTGGAGATTTATAACCAAAAATAAAAAAATCCTTTTTAAATGAGAAAATTGTTAACTCTTAAAAAATCCAAAACCTTTTTTTTAGTCTTTCCTAAACAGCATGAATGACCAAGTTGTTTCAAGCATAGTGTTCATACTCTGGGTCGAGCTATCCGACCCGGACTGATTAAAGATAAAAGCGACCGACCTCTTCAGGTTGGGTCGCCCCGACCTCTCCTCTAAAGAGTTCGACCAAATTGCCATGAGAGGCCCAAGCAGGCCCAAACGAAGGGGCCCAGCCCAATCTAAGGGCGGCAAAGCCTAAAGAAAGATAAAGCGGCTCCCCTAAGAAGATAAGATAAGATAACTCCTTATCTTAAAGGTCACTCACTACTATAAATACACTGGAGCACCCAGGTATAACTCATACTCTGATTCTACACAAAAAACCTGCTTAAAGCCCATGATAACTTAAGCATCGGAGTCTCTTGCAGGTACCACCACCCTCCGGTGATGAAGGATCAGCAGCCACCAAGTCCAACAAGTCGGACACGACAGCTCCAGCCACCACCGTAGATCTCGACCGAGATCGACCTACAATTTAAGGTAACACTCTGAACACATAGGTTCATTAAGTCTATGCTGAACCAGTTCAATTTTTCATGCTTTACTAACCAAAAACACAAACCATTCACGGCCTTCGGCCAATCAAGTAATCAATCACGGCTATGAGTCTAAACAATTCAATCAACAATCAATCCACCACAAACCAACAAATTTTATGTCACAAACACAAGTAGGAATGTTCAAACACAATCAAGCAGTTACATCAAGTAGAGCAATTAGCAATTAAACATAACTATTCACATAGGCAAACCAAGTACAATATGCACACCCAAACAATGTCACATAGATGCATATGATGAATGCCTGTCCTATGGCTGATGAGGCTCATCTGTCGGTTATCAAGCTAACCCGACAAGTCCGAAACCCTTGGACTGCCCCCGTCGCGCAACCCCATAAGTCTATGCATAGTTTTTTCTCATTTCATTCATAATTCATACATTCATATATAACTTTACTCAATGGAGATTATCCATTCCCGGGAATTTATACGTGCCCGGTCACCCTTACGACGTAGGGTCAACAGAGTATCGAGTCTCAACCTGCAACACATGGTGGCAAGCCACGGTACTCTACCCAGGAAAACTCGTATCTCAGATCATTTGAGTGCATAAGCCAAATAATATTCATAATCATTCATCCATCATCATTTCCGCACTTCATTAACAATTCATATCAAACCAATCATCATTCAAGCCATAAGTCACCTTTTTCTCAATTCTTTTTACTTTGAAACCAAGATCAATCCATTTCAGTCTTCACTTTAAAATCCTCAATTTCTCAAATCATTTTAAGCTCATAATCCAATTCCCTTTCAAAACTTAGTCACTATATGTGACATTTCCAAAAACTTCCAAAAGACTTTCAAATATCACCTCAAAAGGGAATTTTCTTTGAAAAGACTCAATCCTTCAATTTTAAATCATTCACTTGACTATTTTAAATCAGAGTTATTAATTAAGAACCTTGGCAAAGACTCAAGATTTTAGGAAAGAATAACCTGCTTCTTAAACTCTTTAGAAATCCTCGGAGTCATAGTTACTTAAATTGAAATCAATTAAAATGAAGATTAAAATTCAACACCAAAGCATGTAAGCTAAACATTTCTGAGCCACTTTCAAAACCAACTTATTTAAGCCTAAAAACCAATTTCATTTCATCCTTAAATCGGAAACCTTTCCAAGGCTCAGAATTGTTTAGTCTTGCTAAGTCAAAATTTAAAGAATACTTCAAAAACAAAACAAACTTAATTAATCAAAGTTTAATTTCTTTTAAAATCCACTAAAACTCCTCCAAAAGTACTTCTTTAATCACACTTCAAAACATAGGTTCTTTCATATTTAAATCAATATTAAAACATGAACTTTCTATAACCAAATTAAACTCAAAACATCTATTTCTTAATAAATCAAGAACCAAGTAATAGAACATCTCAAATTCATTCCTTTTCTAAATCATATTTTTAAACGGAAACTTAAATTTCATGAAAATTTGGCAGCATTCCCCCTAAAACCTGGACTTTGCCACTCTTTTCGAGTCCTAACCAAACCATTCCATAGCCCTTTCCCTTTCCACGGCTCAAAGCCAAATCAGTTCAAAATCAAGTTGAATTCAAACGTGTATATCATTTTCATATTTCAAGAAAACCAACTCAAACTCAAATCAATCTCTGACAGATTAAACTCGATTTCAAAACTTTAGAAGAGATAACTTCAAATAAACACTTTAAAACAGTCTGTTTCACAAAACCAAATAATCATCCAATCAAACAAGCGTTCACATCCATCCAAGACAACCAAACGATACATAAGACTTATACAATTACCAAAGATACATTTTCTCATATCAATATCCATATATAATAATTCCAATTTATAAAGAAAAGTTTTCTGAAAAGGCCCCTACCTCGACACGTTGAAACCACAACCCAAACGCCTCACAGAGTTCCTTTCACCTCAACCCGAATCGACGACAACCAAAATTTTAGCTCTGCTTGCTTTCTTAATAACAGAAACAGCCTCAAACGCCACATGAAACCTTGGTTTCTAATTCCTAAGACCATTAACATCGCAAAAATTTATTACATGAAATAGAACACCAACGCAGGGGTTTATGGAACAGAAAGATACTTACTAAACTAACAAAACGAACAGCCGCAAATTCCGAGCACGACATGTAAGCATCGATACACAACCCTATGATAGACAACACCGCAACATCTCAGCATAAATTAATAGAACAGCAATAAAAAGCTTCTCAAATCAAAATGCTTACTAAGACAGAGGATTCCGCAGCGGTTTCCGGCGGCAGAGACGGTGGAGGCAAGGTGCAGCGACACCTAGCGGCTACTCCTCTTGCCATGCAACCCAGACAGCAGTAGTAGCTTCACACAGCATGGCGGCACCTCTCCTTTCCCCCACCACGAGCTCTCTCTCTCTCTCTCTCTCTCTCTCTCTCTCTCTCTCTCTCTCTCTCTCGCCCTCTGTTCCAATGACGGTGACGATTTGCAAAGGGGAAGACCGCGGCGAGGACTTCATGACGGCGACGCAACTGGGCGGCGGCCGAGCTCGTCAGCGACGACGACTCCACACGCGACGAAGACAGTGACAGTGGCGCAGCAGTTTTGCCTCTTTCTCCTCACGCGGTTCTGTGTCTCGATGGCGGCTCCATGGTGGACTAGACTAGCGGCGACAGCGGTCGAGTGGTGGTGCGACTGACGGTGCCGACAGCACAAGTGACGCGATGGTGGTGGTGCGGATAGCTCCTCCTCCCCTGACGCTCTCCCTCTCTCACGAATCTCCCTCTCTTCCTCCCCCTTTCCTTCTTTCCCTCTTCCTTTTGTTTTCTTCTCTCTTTCTTTTCTTCTTATCTGAAGTGAAGCTAATGAGTGTTAGGGTATGGGGAAAGGCTGCAGGGCTGGGAGAAGAGTGAGGGTGAGTTAGGAAAGAAAATTAAGTTTAGATAAAATTAGGGTTGGGTTAGATATTTTTATTAAAATAAAGGTAGTATGTAATTTTTATGAAATAAATAAGAAGTAAGATAATCATAAAAATCAAATTAAATATATAAAATATCTATTAATGAAAATACCTTTTAATTACCAATCTTTAAAGAATTTTCAATTAAATACCAGAGATAAGTAAAATTAATTCTTCTTTATTTATAAAATAAGGTTAAAAATCTATATATTAAAATTAAGGAATATAAGATACTCATTATTTTTCATTTATAAGGACTCTAAATAATAAATAAGAATTTACTCAACTTATATATAAAAATCTCTAAAATATAGTCTTAAATAAATATAATACATCATAAATAATTTATTAATAACTTTTAAAAATTTAGTGGTCTTACATTTAGGATCCATTCTTATATGGAGAAAAAGTCCAAATGTTGGTATTTAGGCCCATGAAAAGTTAAAGTGGCTGAGGTGAGTTAGGGTTGAGCGAGAGAAATCTCATTTGCAAGAAGAACACCAAACACTAGAGAGAAGAGAAGAGAGAAAGTTATTTTCGCATATATACAAAGCTGTCTTTGTAAATTAGTTGTTGTGGATTCGTTAATCGTTGGATCAAACTCAAATTTGGATAGTGTGTTCTGTACACCTGGTTCTTCGTTTTCACCGTTTGGATCTTTAATTCAACGTCTGTAGCTGGAGATATTGGCCACACATAGCAGCTCTCTTCTTATTCTTGTTTTGTAAGCGTTGATGCTTGGGTTGTTTAGCTTGTTGTATGCAGGTTTTGTGCAGTAATTTGTGACTCTCTTGTACTCTATTTTTCATCATAGTGAAGCTATTTTCTGGTCTTGGTAACTCATGGTTTTTACTTCTCACATTGAGGAGATTTTCTATGTTAAAAATCTTGGTGTGTTAGCTTGCCTCTAATTTCTAGTTATGTGATTTTTCACTACTATTGGGTATTATTGTGTTACTATTATTACTTGTTGTGAGTGGGTATTATTGCTTCTCTTATTCTTGCAAGTAGAGAATTGTGTATTTTATTCCTATCATTTGGTATCAGAGCTCAGTTTTTGACATTTGGTTATAACTTGCTTGAAAGATGGAGGCATATAATTATACTAGGATGATAAGTTTAAATGACACTAATTACCATCTATGGAAGGGCAAAATGAAAGATTTTGTTTGTAAAAAATCTACATTTACCTGTAGTTTCTACACAGAAACTATAATCTAAAACAGATGAAGAATGAGAGTTTGAACACCAACAAGTTTGTAGTTTTATTAGGCAATGTGGGGATGATAATGTTTATAATCACATTGCTAATGAAACTTATGCTAGGACTTTGTGGAATTAAATTGAATATTTGTATGCTTCCAAATCTAGCAATAATGAATTGTACTTGTTGAATATGTTGATGAATTTGAGATACAAGTAGGGATCACAAGTATTAGATCACTTGAATGAATTTCATGGGGTTCTGGATCAATTGTCATGCATGGGAATCAAGTTTGAAGATGAGATTCAAGTATTGTGGTTGCTAAATACTCTACTGGATTCTTGGGGATATTTTGTATCTCTCTTACTAATTCTGCTCCGAATGATAATGTGAGCATGCAACTTGTTAAAAGTAGAATTTTAAATGAAGAGATGAGAAGGAAGATAGAGAGTTCTTCATCACAGTCTAAAATGTTAGTCACTGAAAAAAGGGAGAGATATTAAAGTAGAAGTCAAAAGGGTAGAGGTAAAAACAGGAGTAAATCTAAGTCAAGATACAAGAATGTTGAGTGTCATTACTGTCATAAAATATGTCATGTCCAAAAATATTACTTTCTTTGAAAAAGGAGAACAAAGGTAAGCAAGAAAAGAAGGATGATGATGGTAATGATCGTGTATCTACTATTTCAGATGATCTTCTTACTGTTGATGTTATTGATTATGAGTATAAGGTCAATCTTGTTTTTGATAATGAGTTCAGCTGGGTAATTGATAGTAGCGCCTCAATACATGTTACACCAAAGAAGGAGTTCTTCACTTCTTATACTCTAGGTAATTTTGGAGTACTTAAAATGGATAATGATGGCTTAGCCAAGGTGATTAGTATAGGAGATGTTTGTTTTGAGACTAATATAGGAATGAAGTTGCTACTCAAAGATGTTAGACTTGCTCCAGATGTTCACTTGAATTTGGTTTCAGTTAAAAGGCTTGCTAATGAAGGCTTTGTAAGCACTTTTGGCTTTAGACAATGGAAGCTTACTAAAGGAAACTTAGTGGTGGCTCAAGAAAAAGGTACTTCAAATTTTTATGTGATGCATGCCATAATTGCAAAAGGTAGTATGAATGCGGTTGAAAGTAAAGAAGTTTGTAACTTATGACACAGAAGACTTAGTCATATTAGTGAAAAAGGACTTAATTGTTTGTCTCAAAAGGATATTCTTTCTGGTTTGAAGAATACAAAGTTAGAGAAATGTTCTCGTTGCATGGCTGGAAAATAAGAAGATTATCATTCAAGAAGCATCAACCTTCAAGAAAATTAGACTTCTTGAAATTGGTGCATTCTGATATTTGTGGTCCTTTGAAGGTATAGTCTTTTAGTGGAGCTGTTTACTTCATTACTTTTATTGATGATTATTCAAGAAATCTTTGGACTTATGCTTTAAAAATAAAGAACCAAGTTTTGGAAAAGTTCAAACAATTCTAAGCTTTGGTTGAGAGGCAAACAGGTAAAAAATATTGATAATGGTGGTGAATATCGTGGACCATTTGATGAGTATTGTAAGCAGCAAGGCATTAGGTATGAAAGGACACCTCCTAAAACACCCCAGTTGAATGGTTTGGTAAAAATGATTAATAAAACTCTGATTGAAAGAGTTAGGTGTATGCTTACTGAATCTAAGCTACCTAAAGTCTTTTGGGGTGAAGGGCTACTTACAGCGGCTCATGTGGTTAATCTGAGTCCTACAATTGCTGTGGACAATGATGTTATAAATTATGTTTGATCCAGCAAAGTTATCTCGTATGGTCACTTGAGAGTCTTTAGATGCAAACCATTTGTTCATGTTCCAAAGGATGAGAGCTCCAAGTTGGATGTGAAGACAAGGCAGTGCATTTTTATTGGGTATGGTCAAGATGATTTTGGTTACAGGCTTTATGATCCAGCTGAAAAGAAGCTTGTAAGAAGCCGTGATGTGGAGTTTATTAAAGACCAGACCATTAAAGACATTGATAAGGCAGAAACGAGTCAATCACAAGAGAGAATTAACTTAACTGATTTAGATCCAGTTCAGCCGCCTCCTTCACCAGAACTAGTAGAGAATCAAGATCAGGAGCATATGCAGCAAAAAGAGCATTTGGTTCCTAATGACCAAGAGATGGGAGATCCAACTGATGCTCCAGTTGATGATGATATTGATAGTCAACCTGAGCTACCTAAAGATCCACCAGGTTTCCATCCTAGGAGGTCTACCAGAGAGTGAAGACCTTCAATGAGGTATCCTTCTAATGAGTATTTGATATTTACTCATGGGTATGTGACATTGACTGATGGGGGAGAACCTGAATTTTATGAGGCAGCTATGGAAGATGATGACAATAAGAAATGGTTTGATTCAATGCAAGATGAAATGAAATTCTTACATGATAATCAAACATTTAAACTTGTGAAGTCACTAAAAGAGAAGAAAGCTTTGCAAAATAGGTGAGTTTATAGGTTGAAGCATGAAGACAATTCTCAGTGTCCAAGGTACAAGGCTAGATTGGTGGTCAAGGAATATAGGCAGAAAAAAGGAGTTGACTGTAATAAAATCTTTTCACCATTGTGAGAAGATCTTCTATTAGGACTGTTTTGAGTTTAGCTGCAAGTCTTGATTTAGAGATAGAGCAGATGGATGTGAAAACTGCTTTCCTTCATGGTAATCTTAAGAATGAAATTTACATGGAACAACATGAAGGCTTCATAGTAAAAGTCAAATAGTATCATATTTGCAAACTGAGAAGAGCTTATATGGCTTAAAGCAAGCTCCGAGACAATGGTACAAAAAGTTCAAGTCTGTTATGACAGAACAAGGCTACAAGAAGACTATTTCTGATCATTGTGTATTTGTTAAACAGATTTCTATTAATGATTTTATTATCTTTTTTATATATGTTGATGACATGCTTATTGTTGGTTAAAATGCTTCTAGGATTGATATTTTAAAGAAGCAACTTGCAATGTCATTTGCAATGAAGGACCTTGGGCCATCAAAGGAGATTCTTGGTATAAGAATCAAGCATGACAGAAATGAGAAAAAATTTTGGTTGTCACAGGAGAAATATATAGAGACAATGTTATACAGGTTCCAAATGGAGAAAGAGGCCATTAGTACTCCTCTTGCTTCACATTTCAAATTGAGTTGCAAGCATAGTTCATCAAGTGATAAAGAGAAGAAATACATGAAAAAAGTTCCAAATGCATCAGCCGTGGGTAGTTTAATGTATGCTATGGTGTGCACAAGACCGGATATAGTTCATGTTATTGATTTTGTTAGCCGTTTTGTTTCATACCCAGAAAGAAAGCATTAAAATGCTGTAAAATGGATAATGAGATATCTTCGTGGTACTTCTAGCATGAGTTTGTATTATGGAAGTGAGAAGCCTATTCTAGTTGGTTACACTGACTCAGATATGGCAGGAGATATTGATTCTAGAATGTCTATTTCAGGCTTATTTATAAACTTTTCGGTGGAGTAGTGTCTTGGCAATCTAGATTAAAAAAATGTGTTGCTTTGTCTATTACTGAGACTGAGTTTACTGTCATTACCAAAGCGTGCAAGAAAATTCTTTGGATGAAGAAATTCTTGAAGGAACTCAGGTTTACTCAAGAGAGGTATGTGTTGTTTTGCAATAGTCAAAGTGCTATACATCTTGGTAAAAATTCTACTTTTCATTCTCAATCCAAACATATTGATGTAAAATATGTATCATTGGATATGTGATGTTTTGGATGCTGAGTTGTTGGGACTTGAAAAGGTTCACACTAATGAGAATGGTTCTGATATGATGACCAAGGCATTACTAAGATGGAAGTTTGAAGTTTGTTACTTAATCGCTGGATGGGTGGTTACCTCTACATAGTCGTGAGGGGGAGATTTGTTGGGTTTTTGGCTCCCTTTCTATGTAGAGAAAAAGTCCAAATATTGGTATTCAAACTCATGAATAGTTAAAGTGGCTAAGGTGAAATAGGGTTGAGCGAGAGAGGTCTCATTTGCAAGAAGAACACCAAACACTAGAGAGAAGAAAAGAGAGAAAGTTATTTTTACGCATATACAAAGTTGTCTCTGTAAATTGGTCGTTGTGGATTCGTTAACTCTTAGATCGAGCTCAAATTAGGACAGTGTGTTCAGGACACCTGGTTCTTCATTTTCACTGTTCGGATCTTCAATTTGACCTCTGCAGCTGGAGATATTGGCAACGCATAACGGCTCTATTTTTGTGGTATTTTCATCTTCTTGTTCTTATTTTGTAAACTTTGATGCTTTGGTTGTTTGGATTGTTGTATGCACGTTTTGTGCAGTAATTTGTGACTCTCTTGTACCTTATTTTCATCATAGTGAAGCTATTTCTTGATCTTGGTGACTCGTGATTTTTACTTCTCACATTGAGAAGGTTTTCCACGTTAAAAATCTGAATGTGTTAGCTTACTTTTAATTTTTGATTTATGTAATTTTTCCGCTACTATTGAGTATTATTGTGGTGCTGCTATTACTTGTTGTGAGTGGGTATTTTTGCTCTTCTTATTCTTGCAAGTAGGAAATTGTGTGTTTTATTCCTATCAATTAGTCATACACCAACGGACAAAATAAGGAATCGAAAGTTGAGAAAGAAAATCTGAGTGTCACCTATTATTAAAAAGATAGCATAATCTCATCTTAAATAGTTTTATAATGTAGGAAAAATACCATCAAAATATTCATCCAAGTAGATAGATAAGAAGGAAGATATTCTAGTGATTAATATTAGAAAATACCTCAAAGACTCTGAAATGAGGTGTTCTAAAAAATCTAGATATAAATGGACTTATTGTAGGTATAATACACAATAAAAATAATTTTTTATTCATGTAGTCAATAGCATCTAGTAGAAGAATATTTCGTTGTTGAAGAAGAAAATTAACTTGACAAACAAATCGATTCACCAAATACATACATTCCCATGTTATGCACTTATATTAACAATTTAAAATCTTATCATTTTTGACAGGATTTAGATGGCATGGAATTTATTTGGTTCAAGTGTGGCATATAAAATGACGTTTTCATTTATGAAATTTTGAAACTGCTATTCCAAGTTTCAAGCTAGGTCCGTATTCGGTATTCACCTGCGATGTCAACCTTGAATCATACCCACAATAAAATTCAAAGATACACAGAGTGTATAGACCAATATGCTTGTGACTATTAATTAACAAATATAATTCAAACCAACTCCTATTTTTTATATTGAATTCCTAACATGTAAGACTTGATTTATTGTTCACATTTTTTGTTTTAGTGGGACAAGTCACACGAGACAATGTTGGTCGCTTTTATTAAGAGTAAATCGTGATCGTGTCATGTAATTGCTTGCAAAAATATATAGCTTAAAACAACTTGAATTCGATATCGTTAAAGGACTTTCAACTAATAACTTGAAGCAACTTCAAAATAATACCCATTTGTAATATATTGATCATGACTCTGTTCTAAAATCCTCTCCTTCCTAGAAAGTCTTATTCTTTCTATGGTCTTCATTATTTGAGTTTCATAAATATGCTCCAAGATTGCCTCTTATGAGGATGCTACTTGTTAGAAAATGAAATCGACTAGATCCTTGAAAATTTCTCAAATGAAAAAGGGAGTTGATTATTATGAAATAAATGCAAGTTCGAACTCTTTTATTTGCGTTTTGTTTGACCTTTCTGGTAGTGTTTTTTGAGAAAGACTTATTATGTGTTTCATAGATAGTTATTCTAAAGTATTGGAGATTTTTTCCCAATGATATCAGATCCAGTTGATATGTACAATGAAAGATGTACAATTGATGAAAGTGAGTGAGAAAAATCTCTTAACTATGGACAGTTCATCAACATTAGTATAATCAATTCACTACTAACACAGCTTTAGCCATATATCGTCTCCCATCATCTATAAGAAGATTCCTCTCTGAAAAAATTGAAAACCTTGTAAAATTTACCCATGTGTCTGAAGATTCTCGAGCTCTAGCCAAATAATAACCTCTTATCAACCCCTATTCATTTTATCACCAGCAGAAATTCTCTGCCATCACCAACATCTGTCATCTCATAACCCAAAATCCCTCACTTCCAGTAAAAGAAGTGATTCAAAGCTCTCAGATGCAACAGTGTTGTCGCCAAAGAATTCTCAGTGAAGTGTTCCTAAGAATTCAGCAGAGTTGCTATTGATCATCTGCAACATTTCATACTCACTTAGGTTATTGTTCCATTTTCTATTATTTCCTATCATTTATGTGACAAATTCGAAAAGAACTTGTTGGATGGTAATGTCTAGTTTAGACATTCGAATATGAAAAATACTATTCATATATTAAACACTCTTAACGTATAAAAATATGGTTGTTATTAATTAGTTGTATAAATATGGTTATTATAAATGGTGTTGATGTAGTAGAATTATTCGAATATTAATCCGTGCTCCAAAATCATTTAAGCATTTTCGATACCTATGACAAGAAAGATTATCAAATTTAAACCAAGAATTGGATTGCTTTAATTGAAAAGACACTTGATGATAGTACATGGCTCAAGAGGATGGTTCATCTTTTTCATCAGAGATTATCATGAGTGATGTTAATCATAGCACTAGCAGAAAGATTTGCAAAATTATCTTTTTGTGTCCAGTTTTCAGAAAGATCAGATATCTTGGCAACATTTGAAGGTGATATATTAAAATAGGGAAAAGATTATGACATTTTTTAAATTTGACGGGGGCAAATTTCATCAGTACTCGACATGTGGCTAAATATGCCGGGGGTATATTTTGTGTTTTGGCTTGACATGTGTTTTTCATGCATCCAATGGCTGAAATTAGTTGGGAAAGTCACAACATGTCCTTTCGTATAAAGGTGTTTGTTTCGGTACGACGATAAATTTATACGTACCAGTACAATAAAAATATGAACAAATTAAAACACGACATGTGGATGCTTTTCACATCAATAATTAATTTTTCTTTTTTTAAATACATATCATATCAATGATTTTACTAAATCACCCTTATACTTTAATAAAAATAAAAATAAATTTTATTTAATTTTTACAAAAAGACTTAAATATCCTTTGTTTGTATTGGACAAAAACAACCCTAATTCTTTAATTTAATCAAAATTTAATTAACTTTAGTTTTATAATTTGAAATCTGAATCAATTTAAAAATCAAAACCAAAATACATTTCATTATTCATGTACACTAAAAAATTGCTTTGTTTATCATGAACCCTAATCTAATATCTCCTACCCCTTCATACCAAAAAGAAAAATATATCTAAAATTGTTCTTCTTCTTTGTATACCAATCTACTGATAAAGAGCAACCCCACCCCTAATCTCTACCAGACAGTAGCAGCCTCTCCCTTCCTCGTCGGATTCTGCCATTGCCTTTCCTCCCCTGATCTCGACTTAGTCATTGATCAATTCAATGCTTCCTGTAGGTCCTACTCTTCTTCGCTTGTGCATCGATGCTTCGCCTTCTGCCCCAACAATTCCTAAGTGATTCTCTTTCCCTCTCTCATTGGATTTTTCGGTGTGCTTCCAATTCTAGCCGAGCTTACTTGCCACCATGACCCAATGAGATTTTTAGTCTTTTCAAAGATTTAGCATCAAATGAAATGATTCTGATTCTATTTTTCGAAAGATTTTAAATGGCAAAAACCTTCAGAAGGGTTTTTGGATTTGTCAAAAAAAGTGGTGAATTATAGTGGTGGTCTTCCATTGGCACTTAAAGTATTGGGTTCCTATCTTTATAGTAGACCTATTGTGGTATGGCATAGTGCTATTGAAAAAATAAAGAAGTCTTCACATTCTGAAATTATTGATGTATTAAAAATAAGCTATGATGGTTTAGATTCAATGGAAAAGAATATTTTTCTGGATATTGCTCGTTTCTTTAATGGACGTGGAAAAGATTATGTAACAAATATATTAAAAGGATGTGGTCATGATGCTGAAATTGGTATTGATATATTGATTAATAGATCATTGGTGACACTAGAGTAGGAGACATTTGGGGAGGTTACTCTGGGGATGCATGATTTTCTTGAAGAAATGGGCAAACAAATTGTAATTCAAGAATCTCCAAGTGATGCTAGTAAGCGTGGCAGATTGTGGTGTTACTAGGATGTTGATTTTGTACTTAGTCAAAAGAAGGTGCGTGTCATTTTTTCTTTCAACCATAGGATGCATAGCATTAAATAAGAATTTCGCAATGTATTTAAAATTCTATCTCTAGGTAACTAAGAACACTATTTTTTGTTTTTATGGTTATATCTATCAATAGAGCTTTTAGTTTTTTCATTGGTTTTTTAGTCGCTTATTTATCGTTATTATTATTATTTTTGTTGTTTGTGTGTGTAGGAAGCAACTCATAGCATCGTTCTATATAACATGTACCAGGTCCGGGAGATTGAAGGGAATTGGGGAGATTTGGATAGATGAGATATATCTTTCTCAAATATATGGCAGCTAAAGCTTCTCATTTTAGGGTGTATATATATTTAGGGCAGATACTAATCGTTCTTCTGGGGGTGTCACAAATGCAGAAAGGATCGTGTGCATATGAAATGTGCGCATTTGTTTTTTATGGAGAATTCAGAATTATACCTATTGAAGCTCTCCTTTATGTCACTTTTCATGTTGTTTCAGCTTGTCCTCAGAAATCAGGTTATTGAAACCATTTTTCATGTTGCCACAGCATAGAGTGATATTTTGAAAGGATGATGAGACAGATTCAGATTCATTACAGAGGGAAAGCAAAAATATGCAGGCCATGGTGAGTACGAACCAATGTCAACTTAGTTTCCATTCTTGTAAGTTATAAGTTTTCAATTGTTTTGATCTGCAGTTATTGATAAAGAATAACCTATATGTTGTCTAGTTTTGTGGGCTATGGCTTTGATATACCTCGTCATCAGAACTTTTATTACTAATATTTGATGACACATTCTCTAAAGTTCTTACCTGATAAGCCTTTAATATGTTGTTTCTTTCCTTAAAATAGCAACATTTTTTCAATCTGCAGACATCTTTCCTTTCCAACTATGTCAAGGTTCAGCTTTCAGAGAAAAGAATATACCTTGGACAAAGGCAACTATCTGTGCCTAAAGTGAATTATATCTACTATTTTCCAATCAAGTTCATCTTGAATTATATCAAAGGATTTGTCAATGCAGGTGCCTCTCTAGTTTTGATTTTGTACCCTTATTTAATTTGAAAGCTTCTATTCTTATCGTTGTTGAAAATGAATTATGGTCTTAATATTGGTGTAAGAAATTTCCTTTTATAATTATGGTATGAAGGATAAAAAAATAAAATTTCCATTTTGAGTGATGTTGATGTTGATGTCTTAAGGTGTTTGCTTCGGTACGACGACAAAACTGTCCTCAAATTTTGGAACTTAAACAAGGTACCTAACTATCTATGTTATTATCTCTTTCTGATTCCTTCGAAACTCATGTACATTTATCTTTATGTTAAGAACTGTCAGATGATTTAACATGTTTGACTAAATTATTATCTACAATTTACAAATATCAACTTTATATAAAAATAACTGCATGTGAATTGTGGCCTTATGATATAAATTTTAATATTTATGCAATAGTATGGAAGAGTTATTGGTACTTTCAATTGCCAAGGGGCTGGTTGGGATCCTAAAGAGCACAGGTTAAGGGGTTACCCTGAATGTTAGAAGCCAATAGATGGTTCAGTTCATGTGAATGAAGTTGAGTGGCAAGAAGATAGGAAAAGAGGAGAGAAGGGGGTGGCGGGAAGAATATGCTGACTTGATTCTTGTGATTTCTTAATTTTGGCAAGGATGTAGCTTGTTTGTGTTAGAATTTACTCCCTTCCTTCCCAAATTATCAGTCGCTTTGGAAAACTTGGTACCTTCAAAACTTGCATGTTAACAAGTGGTATTCCCCTTAATTTCTTCAGTGGTTTGGTGAGGGTGAGAAATATGTAAAAGTTGTTTTCTCCCTGGCAAGTAAAATTACACCTAGTGTTATATTTGTTGATGAGGTAAGTCTCCTTTATAAAATAATTCTATTTTTATTGATTTATTAGTTGGGGAAAAAAGGTGATCCGATATGGTTTTGTGCATAGGTTGATAACATGTTGGGCCGAAGGGAAAATACTGGGGAGCATGAGGCCATGCGAAAAATGAAAAATGAATTCATGGTGAACTGGGATGGCTTACGTACAAAGGATACCGAGCGAGTTCTTGTGCTTGCAGCCACTAATAGGCCTTTTGACCTTGATGAGGTTGTCATAAGGAGGCTGCCACGAAGATGAATGCCACGTTCAACTGCACTTGAATTTCCTTTTTTCTCCTTTTTCTTCCATTCCCTTTCCTTTATTATTGTTGTTTTTATCATCTTTATTTGAGTATTTGGGTGGTTAGGAGGGCTTTTAGAGATGTTAAAACTTTTGTTATTTCTGGTTTTGTGCAGATTAATGGTAAATCTACCAGATGCTGCTAATAGAGCAAAGATATTGAAAGTTTTATTGGCAAAATAGGACTTGTCTTCTGATATTGATTTTGATGCAATCATAAATATGACCTAGGGGTATTCTGGAACTGATCTTAAGGTTAGGATCATTGTTTTTTGCTTGTATTGGTGACACTGCTGTTAATAACTGGGGTGCCTTCATGCCTGTGCTTGCATTGCAGAATTTGTGTGTAACTGCTGCGAACCGTCCAATTAAAGAGATATTAGAAAAGGAGAAAAAGGTACAACCCTTCCGAACAGTTTCTAGCAGTATGCTAGTGATGATGTCATTGTTGTTGGCTATGAAGTTACTGGAATTGATGTTACTTTTATTTAATATTTGGGATTCATTCATGACAGGAACATGCTGCTACTCTAGCAGAGGGTAAACCTGCTCCGGCATTAAGTGGAAGTTCCGATATCAGATCACTAAACATAGAAGACTTTAAACATGTTCATCAACAGGTATATCAAGCAGCAATCAAGCTTCCGGGCGATGCCTAATATTTTGATGCTTCATCATGCTGATGGTAACGAAACTTTTGGATCATACAAAGTTGCCGTGCTTAACAGGAAGAGACCCTCTATCCTCACCCTTTCTAGGCAAAAGTTGCCCAATCACTTATCTAAGATGTATTAGTTGTTTAACTTTTGTTTTTGCCTTGGTTTGAGTTGATGTTTACATTTAGAGGGAAATTTGCATGAGGCATATTTAAAGGGCATTCCTTCACTTGAATAAGGAATAGATTAGGTTACAGTTGCTTGTGATTCTCATTTGAGTTTCTTAGATCAAAACAGGAGTTGGAAGTTTTATGAACTTGTAATAACACTTTAAATAGTTGAGTTATGCATTTGCCACACAGTCAAAATCAATTATTCTCATTGAATAACATTCATGGTGGTTCATCTTGTTCTCTGATTTGGTATTTCAACGCATAATATCTACACCACTCTATACTAAGTAAAGGAACATAACTTACAGTAATACCATCCTGTAGTTGTGCTGGTATAGGGAAAAAAGAAAACAAATTCATAATTTGATAGAAGAACATTTTAGAATCTAGCATATATTAGCTTTGAGAATTAGGTCCTTTTCTTGTGTTGCTTTTCCTTTTAAGAGAAAAACAGAAAAAGAAAAAAAATAGACGATAATTTAGATGATCGAATTATAATTTAGTTTTGGGGGAATTGCTTTGATTATAATTTTAAATTTATTAACCATTTTAATATAACTCCTTGGAAATATTTTCTTTTTCATCATGAGAAAAGAGACCTTTTTAGACAATAAATTTTTTGTATAACTTTAAAGAATATTCCAAAGCTTAAACAGTAAATATTACATGGTTTGGTGAGACAGAGATAGTGTTTGGCTGCCTTGATTTTTGCTTCTCTTTAGTCTATCCCACTCTCATAAAAAACTCTCACAAAAAGTTTCCTGTTGAAACAAGACCAATCCTGTAACAATGGTAAGGGCATTCAAGCATTTTCAAATTCCATTTCTCCAAAAGTAACCTCTTTTTCTTCACCCACATAAGCAAGCTCAGCCAAAATTTCATCCACTTGCCGATGAGCTAATTCATCAATAGCTTGACCTCGAAGACGGCACAGACAATGAATTGCGGTGCTTTTCAACTTCTCTCCATCCCCTTTTTCCTGTAAAGCACATAAAAGTAGCCATCTAGGAGAAGTTGGGAGCCAACACATTCCAATTCCCATGATTACTACCAAAGGACTACTAACTCCATACATATACCATCACCCAGCTACCGTGTCTACCAGAAGGCTACTGATTCCATAACCTGCCTGCACAAATGATAGTTGACCGTTGTCTATATTACCAACTAAGTATAGAAAGGTCTTTGATAGATTATTATTACTTAGGAAGCGATAATAATATTAGTCTTATAGGTCAGAATGAATATAAATACAATCCATTCATCCTGCAATCTTATTACTCATATGCAATATAAAGCATTGAATAATCAATGTGTTAGTTTTTGGACTAGGCCTTATTATAATTTAATAAGTTAACAAAAAGTATGGAGATGGCAAAGAAGTAAAGAAATGCATTTGATATATCTTCCTATGTGAAGATTAGTAGTACAACAGAAATAATCCCAGTCCTAGCATGTAAATTATTACATCCCATATTAAACATGATATTCCACACATTTATATTCATGTGTCTGTTGATCTAATTAACTTACCTGTGGGACATTTTTAAACACAATTTTTCTGAACGCATTAACAAGACCTGCATAAATAAAAAAAATGCACCCAAATAACTCAGCTACTGTCATTATCTGCAGGCTGAAAACACAAATAATTTCTATATGATATAGATACTAAAGTGAAGTATAAGAATTGGAGCCTAATGCATTTCACTGCAATGACCTAAAATTTTTATAATACAAGTCAAAGGAAATAAATGAAGAATAAATAAAGATGATATCCTCTACATAATGGTGCATAGTGAGGCCGTAGGTACCATTTACTACACCCTATGGTAGAAGAGATTGGTGGTAATGGCTCCCGGATGAAGAGAATTTGCAGTAATGTTAGCCCTATCTTCCTGACAACGAAGCAACAAGGAATATTATAGATTATTGCAGATAGTTAACATGGCAAAAGAATAGCACCATTGGAGTCACATTACAGAGAAAGAAAGGTCCTAAAATGAGAAGTAAAGAAAAAATGAGAAAGAAAGCAAATAAAAATGATTATGTGATTGTGCTTGCTAGCAGTTACAAGAATAGACTCCAGAAAAGATGTAAAGTTTGAGGCATTTTAATAAAAAAAACCGAGCATGATTTTCATTAGAACCAGGCAACAATAATCTCCTCGAAATATATGATAAGTTTTGATGAGAATACATATGTATATATATATATATATATATATATATATATATATATACAAAGAAGATAAATGAGTAACAATGAGTCATAGCCTCAGAGCTCGTGATAAAAATAATAAAGTTAATATATGATCCTTTTGAAAAATACTACGGTGAACAGACAAAATCAATGTAATAAGAAGTAAACTGAATGAAAACTAAACAGGCACTGGTGAAAAGCTCAACCAGTTCAACACTACTCAAAATATTTTGAGGGAAACTAGAGATAACAGTAGTCAGCTAAAGTGTTGCACTGTTCTTGTTCTTGTTCTTGTTATTATTATTATTATTATTATTATTATTATTATTATTATTATTATTATTATTATTATTATTATTATTATTATTATTATTATTATTATTATTATTATTATTATGACTTTGTTAACTGTTTTCACCAAACAACATAAATTACACCACCGTATAAGAAGCGGAAAAATTTGCACCTTGAGACGTCTTGTGGGTTCATTAGCATGTAACATGTTGGCTAGCTTTGACTGCCTATATGCACGCCAGCTGCTGTAACTATATAGAAAAAGGCAGAAACAATTAAATAAACATAACTATCAAGTTGATCAAACTGTAGGAATCATGTACTCATGTTTGATTCCACAAACATCTAAAGTGAGTTATTGTCTTCACCATACACAAAGAAGCAAGCATATCACATGCATCAAAATCCTATCAGCAAGTCCTGTTTTTAGCACCATTGGAATGGAAAATATGGTGGATATTTCAATGATGATGTCTTCATTGGAAACTATATTTGTTATCTTTATGCCACCAATATTTAGTATTATATAAATTTACTATTTTATAAAAAGGTATTATTGTTAAATTGCATATGGCAATGAAATTAAGTCTCCTGCATAATACTTCTCAATAAATTCCTCTTTCACAAAACATAGAAAGAGACAGATAAGAAATGACTTGGTATAATTTGAATTCAGGTTCTATATTACCTTGATTCGTCATTAATTTTGTCAAAACAAATTCCTTCAGAATATGAAAAACGGTGAGACTCTGAGGAGAGATTAACAATTCTTCCTTCTTTCTTACTTTCACGTAATGTCTTTTTCATAGAATCCAACAAAAGATTTGTTAACAGAAAGTGACTTGTGGAATGAAAAACAATGGATTAGTTTCATCTTACGAAAATATTAGCATGCCGAAAAAGTTATATTTTTGGAGAAACGTTGAAGTGATGTCACCAACTCACAGAGACATCAATTGAATTTCATTCAGAAGACTTCCTAGGGCTTTCAAACAAAAAATAGAGCAGTTCCAATTTTTCATATACCTAAGTGATTTGTGGCAAATTACAGCTCAATGTTGTCCTTCGATAGCATGAAGGGGCATGCCATAATTCCTGCATTGTTTCTTAAAATCATAAGGAAAATAATCCAGAAGACATTACTACTGCGTATTCTTGAATGATCAGGATTAAGAGAGACCAAATGGAGAACATACTAAATACTAAATACATTCGAAGAAGAGAGGATGTCCTTTTTTCTTACATGAGGATGTTCAAAGGAAGACCAGAGGAATTAAACTCTGATGCGAATTTCTTGACAAACTCGAATGAACTAAGATCCAACTCCATGGCATCAACTTTAGCAGAGGGAATCTCTTTAAGAATTGATTCTTTTACATATTTAGCAGCAGCCAAGTTTCCGACCCCCATAACCACGTGGACACCGCGTAGAGCAAGAACACGTGTAGTCTCAGCCCCAATTCCACTGCTTGCTCCTGTTATCATATAATAACAATGGCACGATCCAAGAATATTATACTTATCACATCAAATTTGTGAAATTCAAGTTAAAAGCTTGCAAATAAAACCTCAAGTCCATGCATGTCTGACAAGATAATGGAGGTTATTAAAGTTAATTTAGGAATCTGCAAGCTAACTTGATAAAATGATAAAGTTAAATACAACAGCATAGGGAGAGGGTACCTGTCACAATGGTAGTAAGCCCAGTCATATTATAGATGAAAGGAACAGGAGAATTTGTTAGAAGTCACCAAATCATGAAGCAGTTTCTGATTGTGCGAAGGAAGCTGACGGCGACCCTCGAAGCAAGAAGAGGATGAGCCCCAGGACCCGCTGCTTTCGCCGCCGGCGACGAAGAGCGCAGCGCGACTGTGTGCAAGATGATGACGAGATAGAGAGCAATGATGACGACCAGTCTCAGAGACGAGAAGAAGGACAATGACCTTGATTACGAGACTGGAGACGAGAGAGATCTTGACTGCGACGCCACAGTGAGACAGATGAGAGAGATCGAGCTTGAGAAGACGAAGAACGATGAAAGAACAATTTTGATTTTTTTTTCTCAGATATGTTTTTGTTTTGTTGTTTAAATTATTTGAAAATATAAAATTAGGATTAGTTGAATTCTGAAATTTGATTGATTTAAAAGAATATTTTTGTCTAATCGAATAGAGTAAGGATGTTTAATATTTTTTATAAAATTAAATAAACAAATATTTTTTATTTTTATTTAATTAAAAGGATATTTTAGTAAAAGTGATAATATAATATATATTTTTTAAAAAAAATTAAATACTGATGTGGAAAATAAATTCCACATGGCTTATTATTATTTGTCCATATTTTAAACGTATCGGTACGTATGAATTTATAGTCGTACCGAAGCAAACACCTCGTATAAATTAGTTGGGGGTATATTTTTTACTTTTTTATTACTATCATATTTTTATAATTATATTTTTTATTATTTTATTTTTTTATTCTAAATTTTGTGTGAAGAAAAAAATTAAAGTAAATTAGACTTTATGTTATTTGTTCTAGAGTAAACTACCAAAGTGATACCTAAAAATTCACAACGCTAACAAAAATAATTCCAAAAAATATTAACAACAAATAAATCCCGAAAAAATTTTAAAATGTGACAAAATAAATTAAATATTAAATATATATTCTAAAAAAAGACTTTTAAAATCAGATTTTGATATAATTTCTTGCAAGCATTACTAGAAAAATAAGATTTTTTATCCTTAAATTTTGATAATTTTAGGTTAAGTGAATTTTTTTAAAAAAAATATTTTATTGTAAATGACCATATTATTTTGAAAAATAAATTAAAAAGAAAAATATAGAGATCAAATTTTGTTCCAAAAATTTTTATGCATATTTTAAATATTTATTCAAATGTTGTTGCAAAAATTTGGGTCAAATGGATAAGTTATTTGCTAAATAAAAAAATTTGACACATAAAAATATTTATAGTTATTTTTGTCACATTTTTAAATTATTTATGAGTTGTTTTGTTGATAATTTTTTTTAAGATTTTTTTTGTCTATATCTAAATCTTTTAAATACCGAATTAGTAATTAACTCTTTATTCTATCTTATATGTATTTTACTATTAAATAAAATATAAAAAATACTAATTTTTTATTTTATATTTTGTATTATATTTTCAGTGTATTCTGTTATGAAAATCAAAGGTAGCTTAAGCAAACACAGTTAATACTAATGTAAAGGGTTAAATATTTTTTTCGTGCCTAACGTCTGAGCTCAAAATCAAAATCGTCCCCAACCTTTTTTTTCTTATTAAAATCATCCTCAACATTACAAAACGTTATAAAATCGTCCTTTTTTATCTCACTTTTATTTTTTGACCAAATTACCCTTAACCATTAATAAAAAAAATAAAAAAATATTAAAAAACAAAAACAAAATCCAACCGCACCCCATCCCACCCCCATCCCCTTAACAAAAAAAATTAAATCCCATCCCACCATGATCATCACTTCCCATTAACCCTCCCTCCCTCATTAAACCACATCCACCACGAAGGGAGGAACCATCATAGCCTGAAAGCTATGAGAAGGAATAGAAGAAAAATTAAATCATCGAGACTAACAACAGAAGGAGCATTCCAAATGAAGAAATCTAAAAAGCCTTCAATCTCACACCCCACAAAACCATCAGTAGAATTCTTTTCCCCTCCTCCTCTATCACCATCACCATCACCACCACCACCACCACCACCATAAAGCAGAGCATTTTTCCCAATATCTTCAAACCCCAGAATGGTTAAAAGCTCCTAAACAGAAGGGCAAGCAGTGACTCCTTCAAGGGGACCTCTCTCGTGTACGGTTGGAAGAGAAAGGTTGTGACTTTCCCAGTTACAATTATGGCAGAGAATAGAAGATTCTGTGGAACAGAGTATGGAAGCAGGAAAATCATAGCAAGTCACAGAGAAGAGTGCGTGTGTGCTTCGAGAAGAGCTGGTTTGTTGAATGGTGAATGCTATGGTGATGAAGGGTTTTTGCTTCTTTAGGTGATGAAAATAACATGGATAGTATTGTTTTGTGACGCGTGTCTTTGGCATCGTTTTTCAGGAGACAATGTCTGACTTGAGTCAGTAGTGCCTCTGGAGCTGTTCCCTTTATGACATAATTAGCTCAATGCAAATTAACTCTAATGAAAGTGATCTGTTTGTTGGGCTTTTTTGTGGGCTTAGGTTTTATTTTTATCCTTCTATAAATATAGAGTTTAATTTTTGTTATCACATTAGTATAATTCCCAAAATTTTCACAGTCTCATGGAGAGAAAATAATTGCATAACAAAAAAAAACAGAGATAATAATAATAATAATAATAATAATAATAATAATAATAATAATAATAATAATAATAATAATAATAATAATAATAATAATAATAACGATAAAAATACTCAAATTTCTGAATCTAACCCTAAATTACGCCCACCCATAATCAGCAATTCAGAATCCACTCAAATACCCCTACCTTCCATGGAAACCACTTTCCTCAACCGCAAAACCGCTCCAAAAATACTTTCGTTATACAACATACATCCGTACATACAATACACTTACAACAACTCACAAAGAATACCTACATATATATATATATACATACATAGTATTACAAGCATTAACCAATACAATTCCTATCCCTCTTACAGAATATATCAAGATAAAGGCGAGGGTACAACAAGTAATAATCCAAAGCAATACAGAGCATCTCAACAAAAACTAAATAAACTCTTCGTAACTTCTGCGCCCATATCCTGAAAGGGGAAAAATGTAGGGGTGTGAGAACATCATCCTCGAAAGGGTTCTCAGTAGAGGGTTTTTGGGAATTACTGTAATAGGATACGTGAAGATAAACCATACCAGTGATTAATAACCGTCTTATGCCTCTTTTTAAAAACAACGGTTTACAATAAAAGTAAAGTCAGAAATCTTTTCTGAAAGAGGAACTGTTCAATTCTCAAAAACTCAAAAGCTTTTCAAAAAGGTTTATCTATGTTGAACCAAAATAGCCTTTCATATTTTTCCAAACCAGAAACACAACCGAAATCAACCATCGGCTCATCTCATTTCAACCACGGCCCTACGCCCAAACAATCCAACCATCAACCAATCACCACAATCCAACAGAGTCCCAGTAGCAAACACAAATAGGAAGATGCAAGCACAAACAAATAGTTATTGCAAGTAGAACAATTAGCAATTAATCACAAAGGCAAACCAAGTATAATATGCACACCCAAGCAATGTCACATAGATGCATATGATGCATGCCTGTCCCTAGTGGCTGATGATATCATCTGTCGGTTATAAAGCCAACCCGACAAGTCCTGGTAGCTAACCATTGGACTGTCCCTCTGTCGCGCATCCCCAACTCGAGTTATACTCAATATAAACTTGATCATAATCATGATCCATATCCAACACCCTCACTGGTGTATGTTCATGGGGGCGAGCTCATCCGGGCTTTCACAGTGCCCGGCCACACTTACGACATAGGATCAAAAGAGCTTCGAGTCTCAACCTGGAGCACGTGGTGGCTAGCCACTGCTTCCTCCCAGGGAAACCCTCGTCTCCGATAGTGGAAGTGCAACATTCACATTTATCAATATCTCAGCATATATGCATTCATTCTCAGCCATGGATCAACATCCATCTCAGCCATCCGGCTCACGGTTCAATCCAGAACCAGCCAATATTCATAATCATACACAGCCATTCCGGCCCATAATAAAAATAGCACTTCCACCATTCAAAATCATCACATTCATGAAATTGGCATTTAAGCCATAAATCATTTTTCTCAATTGATTTCACTTTGACTTTGAAATCAAGTTTGAACTCTTTTCAGCCTTGGCTTTAAAGATCTCATTTCTCAAATTATCTCAGGCTCATAAGCCACTTTTACTCAAGGAAAATTCCCTTTTTAAAACAAGCCACTCTCGGCTTCCTCTTTCCAAAACTTCCAAAACCATGGAAAGTTAAAGATTCCTTTTGAAACATTCAAAATCACCCATCCAACAATGGGATTTTTGTAACAAAAGTTCCTCGGCAGAGTCCCAAGTCCTTAGGGGAGAATAGCATAACTCATTTCGCCAAATTCATTTAAAATCATTAAAACCTTGGCTTTTCCATTTGAGTAATAAAATAGGATCTAAACCAAACTGAGTCACGTAATCATTTACTTCTTTCAAGCCGTTTCCTTTACTTAGAAAACCAACTTCAACCCCCATAATAAATTCTAGAACGTTTCAACTATTCAAAATTGTTTTAGTCTTGCAAGAATTCAGAGTTCAAAGAGTACTTAAAACCTTTCTCAAAACATTTCAAAATGAAACTTGTCAATAGACATTCAGGTTCTTTCAAAGTCATTGAAACTTCTTTAATTGAAACCCGCAAGTCAAATTCAAAGGCATTGCCCTTGTCACATTTAACAGTTTCATCTAAATAACTTTCTCTTAAAAGATATACAATGTCTTTCTTAAGAAGCAAAACTAAATCACAATTTCCTCTTTAGTAATTCATTTCAAAAGCATGAATCGTCCTTTTCTTGATAATTCAAATAAAATAGTAGAAGTCTTTAACTCATCATTTTTCCAAACAACATTTCAATAAAGACTCGGATGTTATAGAAATTTCGACAGCATCTCCCCTAAAACTTGGACTTTGCCACCCGGTCCGGGTCCCAACAAAACCATTCCACAACCCTTTTCCAACAGCCCAAAATCCAAAATCAATTCAAGGGCAAGCTAAAATCCAACAGTCAATCTCAATACCATATTTCAAGAAAACCGTTTCAAAATCAAATCATTATCAGCCGAATAAACTCATTTCTAAAGTTTTAAGGAAATGGTTCAGTAACAACCATGTATCAAAAACTAGATCATTTAAAGCAAACCAGGCTGAATTCAAGAGTTTATTCTATTTTTCACATTCCCAGGAAAATTAACTCAAATCAATCCTCAACGGATTAAACTCGATTTCAAGGCTTTAAAAGAATCAACTTCAAAACATTACATTTCACAAAGCCACACAACAAATCCAACCAACAAACGTTTATAATCAATCAAGACAATTCAAACCATACATAAAGCCGATACAATCACCAAATACACATTTTCTCACATCAGTATCCATATGTAATAATTCCAACACATAAAGTATAGTTTTTGGAAAGCTCCCCTACCTCAAAACGCAAATTCCATAACCCAAACGCCTCATAAGTTCTTTTCGCCTCAACTCAAAATCAAAGGCAGCTTCAAAGCACAGCCTCACACATTTTCGCAGCAGCATAATCAGCTCTAATTTACAACAAGCAACCTCAGTTACTAAACTCTAGGAACATTAATAACGTATAGGCTTTAATACACGTACGAGACACTAACGTAGGGCTTTCAAAACATAATCTCTTACCGGAATTTCAACACGAAGCAGCTGCGATTTTGAACCGGCCCGGCAGCAGCTCCGGCGGCGGCCAGAAGCTCCGGTGGATCAACTATAAAAACCGCGCAGCATCAAAACCTTCTCAAAGTCCAAAAAGGCAGAAACCTCAAATAAAACCCTTACCGGCAATTTTTCCGGCAACGGCAGAAGTAGCCAGAAGCTCCGGCAGTGGTTCCGGTGGCCTCAGAACTCCGGCGACAATATCAGAAGCGCCAGCCAAGCACCACGGAGCAGCAGGTCAGTAGAGGCAGAGGTAGGCGGCAAGAACGGCGGCGTTAGCTTCACGCAACTCGGATCAGTGGCGGTCCTTGGGTAGTGACGCACGCGACGGGACGCGCGGCCTCCCTCTCCCTCTGCCTGGTTCGGCGACACCAGCACCAAAACCCATGGTGGCGACCATGGCGAAGCGGCCTAGCCAGTCAGTGACGGCAGCAGGGATGCACTGCGGCGCAGCTCCACGCGGTAGGTCGCGCTCCCTCTCTCCTCCGACGCGAACTCTCTCTCTCTCTCCTCCCTCTGCCCTTCGCGCGGTTCTAGAGGCAGCGTCATGGGTCGACGGCGACGTGGTTAGGTCGTGACAACAAGGCGCAGTGGTGGCGGTGCGAGTCCACCTTTCCCTGTTTCGCGAGCTCGACGGCGGCAAGTCCTCCTCCCTCTTCCTCTTCTCCCGCCGCAGCCCCCTGCCTCTCACTCCACGGATCCCTTTCTCTCTTTGTTTCTTTCTTTCTTTCAATCAGCTTGCAGCTGCTGCTGCTGTTGCTGCATTAGGTATCCTGGGGTGTACCGGGTCAGGGGAACCGGGTAGGGGTTTTAGGGTTAGGGTTATGTGTGTTGAGTTTTAGGATTAGGGCAAAATTTTGTTCAAGGGTAATTTTGTAATTTCAAATAAAAGTAGGGTTAATATAGTAATTGAAACCCAAATTAAATCCAACACTAATTGTATATAGAAAAATACTATTTGCTCATTAATTTTACAAATCATTTTCAATAGAAAACCCAGAACTAAAAATTAGAAATAATATAATTAATTTCTCTATTTTTCCAAAATAACAGTACTAATATTTAAAATATTACTGATCTAATCCAAACCATGTAAAACCCCTATTATTTCATAACTGCCAAATTTACAATCTAAATATAGAAAATAATCCAATAATTATAAAATTGGATAATAATCATAACCCATCTCAAATTCGATAAATCAAAACTTGCCTTAATTTTCTTTAATAGAGAAATTTCTAAAATTAAAGTTACAGAAACACTGAATTTGAAATTAGTTAATGATAGCCCTTTTTCAAAGGTTTTGGGTCTTACACTGGGTTTAGTCAGTTAGTAGTTGTTAAATGAGTAAATTCTAAACTAAATCAATTTTTTTATTTTCATTCTCGGAAGGCTTCATTTTTTTGAACGTTTATGTTGTTTTGTTGTTGACTTCGAATGAATTTGTATACACTGTAGCATGATCTATTTCAAGCATATGATTTCGTAATGTATCTCTTTCAATTTACAGGAAAAATGAGAAAACTAATGGCAACCTTTTGATTTATTTCTCCAGAGTGATTAGCCGCTTTACTATAATTCTTCTCAAAATTTTGCCACTGGTTTCTTATTTATTTTATTTTTTTTAAGAGTTGTTCTTGCAATTCCAAACTATGAGGTGGTTCAGTGAAGCCTCTTACTCAAAGTACCAATTCCAATGTTCGAACTGTGTTTGGAACAAATATTTTTGGATTGGTTTTGATTTAAAAAGAAGTAAAGTGGAAATGAATTAGTGTGTTTGGAATTAATGGTAGTAATTGATTTGATTTAAAAATTGATATAATTAATTAGAAATTTCTTTTATTTTGAAGATGGATAGAAAGCATGATCAACAACCGCATTATATTGCTAGATTTGAATGTGGATTTAGCATTTGTGTGTATTTTAGTTTTCTTTGGTTATAAATTTTGATTTTTGAATTTGAATGTGAAATTTTATTGATAAAATATAGAAAATTATGTTAAATTCTAGAAGTTTGAAATTTATTATTATATAAATTAGTGAATTTAAATATTTAAAAGTTTCTATTATATTTTTAATATTTATTAGTTTGTGTTCTGTTTTGAAGAATAAGCTAATTAGGTTGTGTTAGTGGATATAAGTTAGTTGATTTTTGTGAGTGTAGTATTATGGCAGCAACAATGAGGTTTTAATAGGTTCTTTAAGTGGATTTATCTTATATTATGGCCAATATGCTAGTTGCTTGATTTATTTGTTCATGAACTGTGGTGTTAGTAACTTTATCTTGTTTACCTTGTTATGCTGAATTCATAGGGTGCATTCTTTACATGGAGGCTCTATCAGCAGATTGCACAACTGATGTGAATAATGAGTTTGAGTGGTCTTTAGAGGATGAAATAGACGATGTTGAAAGGTTAGAGTACGGAGACATTTCGGGGTTGACTGCTGGAGACATAATGAGGATGGTTTTCCGCAGTGATGATGGAGCTTATGAGTTTTACAGGGTGTTTGGTAAATTTCACGGATTTGGCATTCGAAAGGGTGATTGTGGTAAGGATGATGACGGAAGGTTGATTAGGAGGAGGTTTTTCTATAATAGGGCAGGATTGAGGGAGCATAAACACTACAACTGAGTTGATAGGCGGCGGGAGCACAAGCCTGAGACCCGCACAAATTGTGATGCAAAGTTATCAATTTACCTTGATATCAACATCAATGTTTGGAGGGTTAGGAAGGTAATATTGGAGCATAATCATGATCTGACACCAGCAGGAATGGTGCATATGATACCAAATTTTAGGGAAATGACTGAATCAGCAAAGGCATAAATTCAAGGGATGCAGGCTCATGGAGTCCTGACATCTAAAATATTAGGGTATATGGCTGGCCAGGCGGGTGGTTATTCCTTCATGGGGTTCAGTAAGAAGGATGCATATAACTATGTTGACCAGAGTAAGCATGCCAAGATAGTGGATGGGGAATCTAATGCCGCAATCGTATACCTCGAGGGAAAGGCAGTTGCAGACCCAATGAGCATGTCAAGATACAATTTAACTAAGGATAACATGTTGGCAAACAAGTTTTGAGCCGACGGAGGTAGTAGGACTGATTATCAGTTTTTTGGGGACGTTCTCGCATTTGACTCAACGTATAAGAATAATAAGTACAAAAGACCATTGGTGATATTTTCAGGTTCAAACAATCATAAACAGACCACAATTTTTGGATTTGGGCTAGTGCTAGATGAGAGCATTGGGTCGTACAAGTGGCTTTTAGAAAATTTGCTAGAAGTGATGTGTAACAAGATGCCTTCGGTTGTTATCACCGATGGTTGTGACTCAATGAAAGCTGCCATAAAGTCAGTTTTTCCAGAGGCAACCCATAGGTTATGCGCGTGGCACATGGAAAAAAATCTCACTGTGAATGTTAAAGATTCTGGGTTGCGTCAACTTTTCAAAAAGTGGTTGTATGCTGATATGGAGATCGAGGATTTTGAAGAAGAGTGGGCAGCAGCTATGGAGGATCATGGTTTGCATGACACCTTTTGGTTTAGGGAAACTAATGAGAAGAGAAGCATGTGGGCCAATGCATACCTTCGCAACAAGTTCTGTGCTGGGTTTCGGACAACTTCTCGGTGTGAAGGGATCAACTTGAATGTTAAAAAATTTTTAAAGTCAAGACATAGCATCCTTGAGATGGTACAAAACCTTGAACTGCTTGTGCGAGAGTATTGGAATAACGAACTACTTGCACAATTTAGATCAATAAATGGCGTTTGATGAGTGGATAATTTATACGCTTTTTGGCATTGTTTTTAGTATGTTTTTAGTATATTTTAGTTAGTTTTTATTATGTTTTTACTAGTTTTTATTCAAAAATTATATTCCTAGACTTCACTATGAGTTTGTGTATTTTTCAGTGATTTCAGGTATTTTCTGGCTGAAATTGAGGGACCTGAGCAAAAATCTGATTTAGAGGCTAAAGAAGGACTGCAGATACTGTTGGATTCTGACCCTCCTGCACTCGAAATGGATTTTCTTGAGCTACAGAAGCCCAATTGGCGCGCTCTTAATTGCGTTGGAAAGTAGACATCTTGGGCTTTCCAGAAACATATAATAGTCCATACTTTGCCGGAGTTTTGACGATGTAAACTGGCGTTTGAACGTTAACTTTCTACCCTATTCTGGCGTTAAACGCCAGAATTGGCATGAAAGCTGGAGTTAAACGCCCAAACTGGCACAAAAGCTGGCATTTAACTCCAAAAAAAGTCTCTACATGTGAAATCTTCAATGCTCAACCCAAGCACACACCAAGTGGGCCCCGGAAGTGGATTTTTACACTAACTATTCTAGCTTACTCATTTTTTGTAACCCTAGGTCACTAGTTTATTATAAAAACTACTTTTAGTGATTCATTTTGTATCTCATGACATTTTACATCAGAACTTGTATTCTCTACGGCATGAGTCTCTAAACTCCATGGTTGGGGGTGAGGAGCTCTACTGTGTCTTGATGAATTAATGCAATTACTATTGTTTTCCATTCAATCATGCTTGTTTCTATTCTAAGATATGCACTCGCACTTCAACCTGATGAATGTGATGATCCATGACACTCATCATCATTCTCACCTATGAACGCGTGCCTGACAACCACCTCCGTTCTATCTGCAATAGCTTGAGTGCATATCTCTAGGGTTTCTAATCTAAGATTAGAATCCTCGTGGTATAGGCTAGAATTATTGGCGGCCATTCTTGAGATCCGGAAAGTCTAAACCTTGTCTGTGGTATTTCGAGTAGGATCTGGGATGGGATGACTGTGACGAGCTTCAAACTCACGAGTGCTGGGCGTAGTGACAGACGCAAAAGGATCAATGGATCCTATTCCAACATGAGTGAAAACCGACAGATGATTAGTCGTGCGGTGACAGCGCATTTGGACCATTTTCACTGAGAGGACGGATGGCAGCCATTGACAACGATGATCCACCAACATACAGCTTGTCATGGAAGGAGCCTTGCGTGCGAGAAAAAGAAGACAGTAGGAAAGTAGAGATTCAGAAGACAGAGCATCTCCAAAACCTCAACCTGTTCTCCATTACTGCATAACAAGTATTTATTTCATGTTCTTTTACTTTTTACAATTAAAACTAAGAATCATTACTGATACCCTGACTAAGAATTACAAGATAACCATAGCTTGCTTCAAGCCGACTGATGAGCGGATAATTTATACGCTTTTTGGCACTGTTTTTAGTATGTTTTTAGTATATTTTAGTTAGTTTTTATTATATTTTTATTAGTTTTTATTTAAAATTCACTTTTCTGGACTTTACTATGAGTTTGTGTATTTTTCTGTGATTTCCGGTATTTTTTGGCTGAAATTGAGGGACCTGAGCAAAAATCTGATTCAGAGGCTGAAAAAGGACTGCAGATGCTGTTGGATTCTGACCTCCCTGCACTCGAAGTGGATTTTCTGGAGTTACAGAAGCCCAATTGGCGCGCTCTTAATTGAGTTGGAAAGTAGACATTCTGGGCTTTCCAGCAATATATAATAGTCCATACTTTGCCTGAGATTTGATGGCCCAAACAGGCGTCCCAAGTCAGCTCAAGAATTCTGGCGTTTAACGCCAGAACTGGCACAAAAGCTGGAGTTAAACGCCCAAACTGGCACAAAATCTGGCGTTTAACTCCAAGAAAAGTCTCTAAACATGAAAGCTTCAATGTTCAGCCCAAGCACACACCAAGTGGGCCCCAAAAGTGGATTTTTACACTAAACACCCTAGCTTACTCATTTTCTGTAACCCTAGGTCACTAGTTTACTATAAAAACTACTTTTAGTGAGTCATCTTGTACCTCACGACATCCTACACGTTTCACATTATATCTTCTACGGCATGAGTCTCTAAACCCCATTGTTGGGGGTGAGGAGCTCTGCTGTTCTTCATGAATTAATGCAATTACTACTGTTTTCCATTCTATCACGCTTGTTTCTATTCTAAGATATTCATTCGCACTTCAACCTGATGAATGTGATGATCCGTGACACTCATCATCATTCGCACCTATGAACGCGTGCCTGACAACCACTTCCGTTCTACCTTAGATTGAATGGATATCTCTTAGCCTCATCATTCAGATCAGAGTCTTCGTGGTATAAGCTAGAATTATTGGCGGCCATTCCTAAGATCCGGAACGTCTAAACCTTGTCTGTGGTATTCTGAGTAGGATCTGGGAAGGGATGACTGTGACAAACTTCAAACTCGCGAGTGTTGGGCGTAGTGACAGACGCAAAAGGATCAATGGATCCTATTCCAACATGATCGAGAACTGACAGATGATTAGCCGTGCGGTGACAGCGCATTTGGAACATTTTCACTGAGAGGACGGGAAGTAGCCATTGACAACGGTGATGCCCAACTTAAAGCTTGCCATGGAAGGAGCCTTGCGTGCATGAAGAAGAAGATAGTAGGAAAGCAGAGATTTAGAAGACAAAGCATCTCCAAAGCCTCAACTTGTTCTTCATTACTGCATAACAAGTATTTATTTCATGTTCTTTTACTTTTTACAATTAAATCTGAGAATTATTAATATCCTGACTAAGAGTTACAAGATAACCGTAGCTTGCTTCAAGCCGAAAATCTCCGTGGGATCGACCCTTACTCACGTAAGGTATTACTTGGACGACCCAGTGCACTTGCTGGTTAGTTGTGCGGAGTTGCAAAAGTGTGATTGTAATTTCGTGCACCAAGTTTTTGGCGCCGTTGCCAGGGATTGTTCGAGTTTGGACAACGGAAGGTTTATCTTGTTGCTTAGATTAGGAATATTTTATTTTTGTTGGTTTAGAGTCGTTTATTTGAGTTTAGTTTCATATTTTAAGTTTGGTGTCTTCTTTGTGTTTTCCTTTAATTTTTCAAAAATTTGTGTTTGATTTTCTAAAAATTTTAAGTTTGGTGTGTTTTTGTGCTTTTATTTATTTAAAAATTTTTCAAAAATTTATTCTTGGTGTTCATCTTGATCTTCAAAGTGTTCTTGGGGTTCATCTTGACCTTAAAAGTTTTCTTGTTTATTCTCTTTGTTTTGATCTAAAATTTCTAAGTTTGGTGTCATTTTGTTGTTTTTCTCTTTCCTCATTAAAATTCAAAAATCAAAAAAATATCTTTTCCTTATTTTACTCATAAATTTCGAAATTTTGCATTAAATTAGTCAAAGATTTTCAAAATCATATCTTTTTTTTAGTCAAGTCAAAATTCTAATTTCAAAAATTGATCTTTTCAAATCTTTTTCAAAAAAATAAAATCTTTTTAACTTCTTCAATCATATTTTCTTTTATTTGCAATCATATCTTCTCAATCATATCTTCTTCAAAATAAATTTTTAATCATATCTTCTTAATTGCTAATTCCAAAATCTTTTTAATTAAATTAATTAATTTAGTTTTCAATTTGCTTTTATTTTATTTTATTTTATTTTTTTCAAAATTTTATTTTATTTTCCATTTATTTTACTTTATTCTATTGTAATTTTATTCTATTTTAATTTTGGTCACTTTTAATTAAATAAATAAAAATAAAAATATAATTTATTTGCAATTCATATCAATTCTCTTTTCTCCATCATGGACATAAGTGGAAATGAACAGTCCAGAAGGACTCTGGGGTCATATGCTAACCCCATTACAGCTGCATATGGGAGTAGCATTTGTATACCTCCCATCAAAGCAAGCAAAATTGCCAGTATTCCGGTCTTCCACAGGAAGAACCTACTGAGTTTCTGGCACAATTCTTACAAATTGCTGACACAGTACGTGATAAAGAAGTGGATCAGGATGTCTACAGATTATTATTATTTCCATTTGCTGTAAAAGATCAAGCTAAGAGGTGGTTAAATAACCAACCCACAGCAAGCATAAAAACATGGAGACAGTTAACAGACAAGTTCCTAAATCAATTTTACCCTCCAAAAAGGATGACACAGCTAAGGCTGGACATCCAAGGCTTTAAACAAGAGGATCATGAATCCATTTATAATGCCTGGAAGAGGTACAGAGGGATGCTAAGGAAATGCCCCTCTGAAATGTTTTCAGAGTGGGTATAGTTAGACATCTTCTACTATGGGCTTACAGAAAGAGCTCAAATGTCTCTAGACCACTCTGCTGGTGGATTCATACACATGAGAAAAATAATTGAAGAGGCTCAAGAACTCATAAGTACAGTTGCTAAAAATCAACATCTGTATTCAAACAGTGAGTCCTCCATAAAAGAGGAGGCTATGGCAGTAACTACTGATCCTAATCCTCAAGAACAGATTGTTGAACTTAATCAGCAATTACTCCTTATGACAAAACAATTAGCAGAATTTAAAGAGATGCTCCAAGACACTAAAAATGCTAACAAAAATATAGAAGCACAATTGAATCAGACAAGACAGCAGCTATCTAAACAAATAACAGAAGAATGCTAAGCTGTACAACTAAGGAGCGGGAAGACATTGAACAATTCAGCTCAAAGTAGCAAAAAGTCAAGAAAGGAACAAATGACAGAGGATGATCAAACCACTACCCAAAATCCCTCTGAGGACAGCAAGAGCCCAGAGAGGAATAATTATGGCGTTCAAACGCCAGAAAAGGGAGAAAAGTTGGCGTTAAACGCACATTCCTTGCCCAGTTCTGGCGTTCAAACGCCAGAAAAGGGTGGGAAGATGGCGTTAAACGCCCATCCTGCACCCAATCCTAGCGTTCAAACGCCAATGAGGGATCAAACACCTGTAAGTGCTGATGGTAACCCCTCTAAAAAGGCTTCTCCAACCACCTCTGTAGGAAATAAACCTACAGCAACCAAGGTTAAGGAGTACAAAGCCAAGACGCCTTATCCTCAGAAACTCCGCCAAGCGGAACAGGATAAATAATTTGCCCGCTTTGCAGACTATCTTAGGACTCTTGAAATAAAGATCCCGTTTGCAGAGGCACTTGAGCAAATACCCTTTTATGCTAAGTTCATGAAAGAGATCTTAAGTCATAAGAAGGATTGGAGAGAAACTGAAAAAGTATTTCTCACTAAAGAATGCAGTGCAGTCATTCTGAAAAGCTTACCAGAAAAGCTTCAAGATCCAGGAAGCTTTATGATACCATGCACATTAGAGGGTGCTTGTACTAAGACAGCTCTATGTGACCTTGGAGCAAGTATCAACCTAATACCTGCATCTACTATCAGAAAGCTTGGTTTGATTGAAGAAGTCAAACCAACCCGGATATGTCTTCAACTTGCTGATGGCTCCATTAAATATCCATCAGGCATCATTGAGGACATGATTGTCAAGGTTGGGCCATTTGCCTTTCCCACTGACTTTGTGGTGCTGGAAATGGAGGAGCACAAGAGTGCAACTCTCATTCTAGGAAGACCTTTCCTAGCAACTAGACGAACTCTCATTGATGTCCAAAAAGGGGAAGTGACCCTGAGAGTCAATGAGGATGAGTTCAAGTTAAATGCTATCAAAGCTATGCAGCATCCAGACACATCAATTGACTGCATGAGCACTGATATTATTGACTCTTTGGTGGAAGAAATCAATATGATTGAGAGTCTTGAATCAGAGCTAGAGGACATCTTTAAAGATGTTCAGCCTGATCTGGAGGAACCCGAGGAAATAAAAGAACCTCTAAAAATCCCTCAGGAAGGGGAGAAACTTCCTAAACCCGAGCTCAAACCACTACCACCATCCCTGAAATATGCATTTCTGGGAGAGGGTGACACTTTTCCAGTGATCATAAGCTCTGCTTTAGATCCACAGGAAGAGAAAGCACTAATTCAAGTGCTAAGGACACACAAGATAGCTATTGGGTGGTCCATAAGTGATCTTAAGGGCATTAGCCTAGCAAGATGCATGCACAAGATCCTATTGGAGGATGATGCTAAGCCAGTGGTTCAACCACAGAGGCGGCTGAATCCAGCCATGAAGGAGGTGGTGCAGAAAGAGGTCACTAAGTTACTAGAGGCTGAGATTATTTATCCTATTTCTGATAGCCCCTGGGTGAGCCTTGTCCAAGTTGTCCCCAAGAAGGGAGGCATGACAGTGGTTCATAATGAAAAAAATGAACTGGTTCCCACAAGAACAGTTACAGGGTAGCGCGTGTATTGATTACAAAAGGCTCAATACAGCCACCAGAAAGGATCATTTTCCTTTACCATTCATAGACCAAATGCTAGAGAGACTAGCAGGTCATGACTATTACTGCTTTTTGGATGGCTATTCAGGTTACAACCAAATTACAGTAGATCCTCAGGACCAAGAGAAAACAGTATTCACATGTCCATCTGAAGTATTTGCCTACAGAAGAATTTCTTTTGGTCTGTGCAATGCACCTGCAACCTTTCAGAGGTGCATGTTCTCTATCTTCTCTGATATGGTAGAGAAGTTCCTGGAAGTCTTCATGGATGACTTCTCAGTATTTGGAGACTCATTCAGCTCCTGTCTTGATCATCTAGCACTTATCCTGAAAAGGTGCCAAGAGACTAACCTGGTCTTAAACTGGGAAAAATGTCACTTTATGGTGACTGAAAGAATTGTCCTTGGGCACAAAATTTCAAGCAAGGGAATAGAGGTGGATTAAGCCAAGGTAGAGGTAATTGAAAAATTACCACCACCTGCCAATGTTAAGGCAATCAGAGCTTTCTGGGGCATGCAGGATTCTATAGGAGGTTCATAAAGGATTTTTCAAAAATTGCAAAACCTCTGAGCAACCTGCTAGCTACTGACACGCCATTTGTGTTTGACACAGAATGTCTGCAGGCGTTTGAAACCCTGAAAGCTAAGCTGGTCACAGCACCAGTCATCTCTGCACCAGACTGGACATTACCATTCGAACTAATGTGTGATGCCAGTGACCATGCAATTGGTGCAGTGTTGGGACAAAGGCATAACAAGCTTCTACACGTCATTTACTATGCCAGTCGTGTTCTAAATGACACACAGAAGAATTACACAACCACAGAAAAAGAACTGCTTGCAGTGGTGTATGCCATTGACAAATTTAGATCCTATTTAGTAGGATCAAAAGTGATTGTGTACACTGACCATGCTACTCTTAAATATCTACTCACAAAGCAGGATTCAAAACCCAGGCTCATAAGATGGGTGTTGCTTCTGCAAGAGTTTGATATAGAAATAAGAGACAGAAAAGGGACAGAGAACCAGGTAGCTGATCACCTGTCCCGGATAGAACCAGTAGCTGGGGCGTCCCTTCCTTCTACTGAGATCTCTGAGACCTTTCCGGATGAGCAACTCTTTGCCATTCAGGAAGCACCATGGTTTGCAGACATTGCAAATTATAAAGCTGTGAGGTTCATACCCCAGGAGTACAGCAGGGTGCAAAAGAAAAAACTAATTTCTGATGCAAAGTACTACTTATGAGATGAACCATATCTCTTTAAGAGATGTGCAGACGGGATGATCCGCAGATGCATCCCCAGAGAGGAGGCACAGAAGATCCTGTGGCATTGCCATGGATCACAGTATGGAGGACATTTCGGAAGTGAGCGCACAGCCACTAAAGTCCTCCAATGTGGCTTCTACTGGCCTACTCTCTATAGAGATGCTCGAGAGTTTATGCGTAACTGTGATAGTTGCCAAAGAGCTGGTAACTTGCCTCATGGTTACGCCATGCCTCAACAAGGGATCCTAGAGATTGAGTTGTTTGATGTATGGGGTATTTACTTCATGGGTCCTTTCCCACCATCATACTCAAACACTTACATTCTGGTGGCAGTAGACTACGTATCTAAATGGGTAGAAGCAATTGCCACACCCACTAATGATACTAAGACTGTGGTGAAGTTCCTCCAGAAACATATTTTTAGCAGATTCGGTGTTCCCAGAGTACTAATCAGTGATGGGGGCACTCATTTCTGCAATAAACAGCTTTACTCTGCTATGGTGAGATATGGAATTAGCCACAAAGTGGCAACTCCGTATCATCCACAGACAAATGGGCAGGCCGAAGTCTCTAATAGAGAGCTAAAAAGAATCCTGGAACAGACTGTAATTGCTCGTAGAAAGGATTGGGCAAAGAGCTTGGATGATGCTCCGTGGGCATACAGAACAGCATTCAAGACTCCTATAGGAACCTTTCCATACCAGCTTGTGTATGACAAGGCCTGTCATCTGCCCGTGGAACTGGAACATAAAGCCTACTGGGCAACCAGATTCTTAAACATGGATGCTAAGTTAGCTGGTGAGAAAAGATTGCTCCAGCTAAATGCGCTAGAGGAGTTTAGACTCAATGCTTTTGAAAATGCAAAAATTTATAAGGAAAAAGCAAAAAAGTGGCATGACAAGAAATTGTCATCTAGAGTCTTTGAGCCAGGACAAAAAGTTCTGCTGTTCAACTCTAGGCTCAGATTATTCCCCGGGAAATTAAAATCCCGGTGGAGGGGACCATATGTGATTACAGAAGTGTCACCATATGGTTATGTTGAGCTTCAAGATATTGATTCTGACAAAAAGTTCATTGTTAATGGACAGAGAATCAAACATTATCTTGAAAGCAATTTTGAGCAAGAATGCTCAAAACTGAGGCTTGAATGAAGCTCAGTAAAGGTCCAGCTAAAGACAATAAAGAAGCGCTTGCTGGGAGGCAACCCAGCCATTAGTAGGTTATTTGTTTTAATTAATACTTGTAGAAGTTTGATATACATTCTCTTCAAAGGTTAATCATCAAAATTGAAGGAATTCTCAGAGTTACAGAAGGATTCAGTGCAAAAAGCAAAGAAAAGGAGCTTGCTGACAAGAAAACGCCAGTAAAGGTACCATTTTGGGCGTTAAACACCAGAATAGGTACCATTCTAAGCGTTTAAGGCCAGAATTGCAGCATCCTGGGTGTTCAGCAAAACGCCCAGTGATAAAGGGGTTTTTGGCGTTTAACACCAGCCAGGGTACCTGGCTGGGCGTTAAACGCCCACAATGGCCAACATTTGGGTGTTAAACGCCAGAATGGATACCATTCTGGGCGTTTAACGCCAGAAAGGCAAGAGGAGGAGATTTTGTTTCCAACTTCAAATTTTTTTAAATTTTCATGTTTTGACCCATAATTTTCTGCATAAACATGTTTCAAACTTTCATCATTCACCCTCAATTTTCAAAAATTCAACAATTTTTTAAATCTCTTTTCAATTTTCTTTCAAATCCTTCCCAAATATTCTTCAAAAACTCAATTATCTTCTTAATTTCTTTCCAAATCTTTTTCAACTCATCATATCATCTCTTATTTCTTAGATGCATAACCAAATTTTCATATTTAACATCTTTATATCTTTTTCAATTAAAAATCTCATCTTTTTCATATCATGATTCTATTTTCTTCCATCAATCATATCTCTATATCATATCTCTTTCAAATTTTTTGAAATCCCTCCCCTCCTCCTATAAATATACATTCGGCCATCCCCTCCTCTCCACCATTCGAATTTGCCTCTTCTCCTCTCTCTCCCCTTTCCTTTCTTTTGCTTGAGGGCAAGTAAACCTCTAAGTTTGGTGTATTTTTCCGTGATCACTGAGCTAAGACTCATCAAGATCATGGCACCTAAGGGAAAACAAACCAATTCAAGAGGCAAGAAAGAGAATACTTCAAAGAGTCTTTGGAATCAAGAGAGGTTCTTAACCAAAGAACATGCAGACCATTACCACAAAATAATGGGTCTGAGGTCAGTGATCCCGGAAGTTAAATTCAATCTGAAAGAAGATGAATATCCGAAGATCCAAGAGCAAATTCGAAACAGAGGATGGAAAATTCTAGCTAATCCTGAAACAAAGGTTGGAAGAAACATGGTTCAGGAATTCTACTCAAATCTGTGGCTAACAGATAAGCATAGAATAACTGGAATCACCTTCCACACCTATCGAACTATGGTCAGAGGAAGGCTTATTTGCTTCCATCTGGACAAAATAAGAGAGGTCTTCAAACTGGCTCAACTACAAGATGATCCAGAATCCTTTAATAGGGGAATGGTGAGAGTAGATAAGGGGTTGGATCAAGTTCTAGAGGACATATGCCTCCCTGGAACTAAGTGGATAACCAATTCAAAAGATGTCCCAAACCAACTCAAGAAGGGAGATCTCAAACCAGTTGCAAGAGGCTGGTTGGACTTCATTGGGCATTCTATATTGCCCACTAGCAACCGCTCTGAGGTCACTGTCAAAAGAGCAGTGATGATTCATTGTATTATGCTTGGAAAAGAAGTGGAGATTCATCATCTGATTTCTTGTGAGATTTACACAATTGCAAACAAGAACTCCACTGAAGCCAAACTGGCCTACCCAAGCTTAATTTCTCTGCTATGTAAAGATGCTGGGGTGAGGATGGGAGTAGATGAATTCATCCCAATCGAACACCCATTCACCAAGAAGTCAATGGAAGGATAAGTGCAAGACAACTCCATCAAAAGGAGGGCACAGGAGTTCCTCCCAGAAATTCCTGAAATTGACTACTGGACCTGCCTAGAAGCATCTGTTACTAAGCTGCAAGAAGCTATGGAACAACTTAAGGAAGAACAGCAGAATCAAAACTGCATGCTCTGCAAACTGCTGAAGGAACAGGAGAAGCAGGGACGTGAGCTACAGGAGCTGAAGCGCCAAAAGCTCTCCCTTGAAGGACCAAGTACCCCACAGATTGAGGGAGCATCCACTTCTCAAAATCAAGGTTGTTGAGTCCTAACTCTGTGATAACCTTTATTATTAAGAGTCATTTATTCTTCTGCTTTTAATTTTCTGTCTACTATTATTATGGGTCTGCTCTTATATTTATTTTTGAGTCTTATTTTTATTCCATAATCAATAAAATTTAAAGTTTATGTCTTAAAGCTATGAATGTCCTATGAATCCATCACCTTTCTTAAATAAAAAGTGTTTTTAATTGAAAAAGAAAAAGAAGTACATGAAATTTGAATTTTAAAACATTTTAATTATTTTGATGTTGTGGCAATACTCTTGTTTTCTGAATGAATGCTTGAACAGTGCATATTTTTGAATTTGTTGTTTATGAATGTTAAAATTGTTGGCTCTTGAAAGAATGATGGAAAAGGAGAAATGTTATTGATAATCTGAAAAATCATAAAATTGATTCTTGAAGCAAGAAAAAGCAGTGAATAGAAAAAAAAAAGAGAGGATGATATGCAAAAAAAAAGATGCAAAAAGAAAAAAAAGAAAAAAAAAAAAGCAAGTAGAAAAAGCCAATAGCCCTTTAAACCAAAAGGCAAGGGTAATAAAAAGGATCCAAGGCTTTGAGCATCAGTGGATAGGAGGGCCCACAGGAATAAAATCCTGGCCTAAGCGGCTAAACCAAGCTGTCCCTAACCATGTGCTTGTGGCGTGAAAGTGTCAAGTGAAAACTTGAAATTGAGCGGTTAAAGTCGTGGTCCAAGGCAAAAAGAGTGTGCTTAAGAGCTCTGGACACCTCTAATTGGGGACTCTAGCAAGGCTGAGTCACAATCTAAAAAGGTTCACCCAGTTATGTGTCTGTGGTATTTATGTATCCGGTGGTAATACTGGAAAACAAAATGCTTAGGGTCACGGCTAAGACTCATAAAGTAGATGTGTTCAAGAATCAACATACTTAACTAGGAGAATCAATAACACTATCTGGATTCTGAGTTCCTATAGAAGCCAATCATTCTGAACTTCAAAGGATAAAGTGAGATGCCAAAACTGTTCAGAGGCAAAAAGCTAAAAGCCCCGCTCATCTAATTAATACTGATCTTCATAAATGTTTTTGGAATTCATTGTATATTCTCTTCTTTTTATCCTATTTGATTTTCAGTTGCATGGAGACAAGCAACAATTTAAGTTTGGTGTTGTGATGAGCGGATAATTTATACGCTTTTTGGCACTGTTTTTAGTATATTTTTAGTATATTTTAGTTAGTTTTTATTATATTTTTATTAGTTTTTATTTAAAATTCACTTTTCTGGAATTTACTATGAGTTTGTGTGTTTTTCTGTGATTTTAGGTATTTTCTGGCTGAAATTGAGGGACCTGAGCAAAAATCTTATTCAGAGGCTGAAAAAGGACTGCAGATGCTGTTGGATTCTGACCTCCCTGCACTCGAAGTGGATTTTCTGGAGCTACAGAAGCCCAATTGGTGCGCTCTAAATTTCGTTGGAAAATAGACATCCTGGGCTTTCCATCAATATATAATAGTCCATACTTTGCCTGAGATTTGATGGCCCAAATAGGCGTCCCAAGTCAGCTCAAGAATTCTGGCGTTCAACGCCAGAACTGGCACAAAAGCTGGAGTTAAACGCCCAAACTGGCACAAAAGCTGGCGTTTCACTCCAAGAAAAGTCTCTACACATGAAAGCTCCAATGCTCATCCCAAGCACACACCAGGTGGGCCCCAAAAGTGGATTTTTACACTAAACACCCTAGCTTACTCATTTTCTGTAACCCTAGGTCACTAGTTTACTATAAAAACTACGTTTAGTGATTCATCTTGTACCTCATGACATCCTACACATTTCACATTGTATCTTCTATAGTATGAGTCTCTAAACCCCATTGTTGGGGGTGAGGAGCTCTGCTGTTCTTCATGAATTAATGCAATTACTACTGTTTTCCATTCTATCATGCTTGTTTCTATTCTAAGATATTCGTTCGCACTTCAACCTGATGAATGTGATGATCCGTGACACTCATCATCATTCTCAACTATGAACGCGTGCCTGACAACCACCTCTGTTCTACCTTAGATTGAATGCATATCTCTTAGCCTCATCATTCAGATCAGAGTCTTCGTGGTATAAGCTAGAATTATTGGCGGCCATTCCTGAGATCCGGAACGTCTAAACCTTGTCTGTGGTATTCTGAGTAGGATCTGGGAAGGGATAACTGTGATGAACTTCAAACTCGCGAGTGTTGGGCGTAGTGACAGACGCAAAAGGATCAATGGATCCTATTCCGACATGATCGAGAACTGACAGATGATTGTGATTGTGATTTCGTGCACCAAGTTTTTGGACGACCCAGTGCACTTGCTAGTTAGTTGTGCGGAATTACAAAAGTGTGATTGTGATTTCGTGCACCAAGTTTTTGGCGCCGTTGCCGGGGATTATTCGAGTTTGGACAACTGACAGTTTATTTTGTTGTTTAGATTAGGAATAATTTATTTTTGTTGGTTTAGAGTCACTAAATTTGAGTCTTTTATTTGAGTTTAGTTTAATATCTTAAGTTTGGTGTCAATTGCATGTTTTTATTTTTCTTTCAATTTTTTTTTTCGAATTACATGTTCTTAGTTCTTTACTGATCTTCAAGTTATTCTTGTTTATTTTCCTTGTTTGATCTTTAGTCTTTCTTGTTTTGTGTCTTTCCTTATTTTTCTTGCGCATTTTCAAATTATTAGTGTCCAAAATATAAAAATTTTTAAGTTTGGTGTCCTTTGTGTCCTTATTTCCTTAAAAATTTTCAAAATTTGTTCTTGGTGTTCATCTTGACATTCAAAGTTTTTTTTGTTTGTTTTCTTTGTTTTGATCTAAAAATTTTAAGTTTGGTGTCATTTTATTGTTTTTCTCTTTCCTCATTAAATTCAAAATATCTTTTCCCTTTATTTTAATTGAATTTTCGATTTTTACTTTTAAAAATTCAGATTCTTATTTTAAATTTTTTTTATTCTATCTTATCTTAGTTTTAAAATTTTAAAATCATATCTTTAATTTTAAAACATATCTTTTTCAAAACTCCCTAACCACTTTCTCTCTCTTTTCGAAAATCATATCCAAGGTTTTTCAAATTTTCTTAATTAATCAAGTATTTTAGTTTTCGAAACTTTTATTTTATTTCCCATTTATTTTATTTTATTTTATTCGGTTGCTTTTAATTAAATAAAATAAAAATAAAAATATAATTTATTTGCAATTCATATCAATTCCCCTTTCTCCATCATGGACATAAGTGGAAATGAATAGTCCAGAAGGACTCTGGGGTCATATGCTAACCCCATTACAGCTGCATATGGGAGTAGCATCTATATACCTCCCATCAAAGTAAGCAGTTTTGAGCTAAATCCTCATCTCATCATCATGGTCCAGCAAAATTGTCAGTATTCCGGTCTTCCACAGGAAGAACCTACTGAGTTTCTGGCACAGTTCTTACAAATTTCTGACATAGTACGTGATAAAGAAGTGAATCAGGATGTCTACAAATTATTACTATTTCCATTTGCTGTAAAAGATCAAGCTAAGAGGTGGTTAAATAACCAACCCACAGCAAGCATAAAAACATGGAAACAGTTATCAGACAAATTTCTGAATCAATTTTACCCTCCAAAAAGGATGACACAGCTAAGATTGGACATCCAAGGCTTTAAACAAGAGGATCATGAATCCCTTTATAATGCCTGGGAGAGGTACAGAGGGATGCTAAGGAAATGCCCCTCTGAAATATTTTCAGAGTGGGTACAGTTAGACATCTTCTACCATGGGCTTACAGAAAAAGCTCAAATGTCTCTAGACTACTCAGCTGGTGGATCTATACACATGAGAAAGATGATTGAAGAGGCTCAAGAACTCATAGATACGGTTGCTAGAAATCAACATCTGTACTCAAGCACTGAGTCCTCCATAAAAGAAGAGGCTATGGCAGTAACTACTGATCCTAATCCTCGAGAATAGATTGTTGAACTTAATCAGCAATTGCTCCTTATGACAAAACAATTAGCAGAATTTAAAGAGATGCTCCAATACACTAAAAATGTGAACAAGAATATGGATGCACAATTGAATTAGACAAGACAGCAGCTGTCTAAACAGATAATAGAAGAATGCCAAGCTGTTCAACTGAGGAGCGGAAAGACATTGAATAAGTCTGCTCAAAGTAGCAGAAAGCCAAGAAATGAACAACTGACAGAGGATGACCAAACCACTGTCCAAAATCCCTCTGAGGACAGCAAGAGCCTAGAGAGGAATAATTCTGGCGTTCAAACACCAGAAAAGAATGGAAAATTGGCATTAAATGCCCACCCAACCTCTACTCCTAGTGTTCAAATGCCAGTGAGGGATCAGACACCTACAAGTGCTGATTGTAACCCTCGTAAGAAGGCTTCTCAACCTGCCTCTGTAGGAAATAAACCTGCAGCAACTAAGGTTGAGGAATACAAAGCCAAGATGCCTTATCCTCAGAAACTCTGCCAAGCGGAACAGGATAAACAATTTGCCCGCTTTGCAGACTACCTTAGGACTCTTGAAATAAAGATCCCGTTTGCATAGGCACTTGAGCAAATACCCTCTTATGCTAAGTTCATGAAAGAGATCTTAAGTCATAAGAAGGATTGGAGAGAAACTGAAAAAGTTTTCCTCACTGAAGAATGCAGTGCAATCATTTTGAAAAGCTTACCAGAGAAGCTTAAAGATCCCGGAAGCTTCATGATACCATGCACATTAGAGGGTGCTTGTACCAAGACAGCTCTATGTGATCTTGGGGCAAGTATCAACCTAATACCTGCATCCACTATTAGAAAGCTTGGCTTGACTGAAGAAGTCAAACCAACCCAAATATGCCTCCAACTTGCTGATGGCTCCATTAAATATCCATCAGGCATAATTGAGGACATGATTGTCAAGGTTGGGCCATTTGCCTTTTCCACTGACTTTGTAGTGCTGGAAATGGAGGAGCACAAGGATGCAACTCTCATTCTAGGAAGACCTTTCCTAACAACTGGACGAACTCTTATTGATGTACAAAAAGGGGAAGTAACCCTGAGAGTCAATGAGGATGAGTTCAAGTTAAATGCTGTCAAAGCTATGCAGCATCCAGACACATCAAATGACTGCATGAGCGCTGAAATTATTGACTCTTTGGTAGAAGAGATCAGTATGACTGAAAGTCTCGAATCAGAGCTAGAGGACATCTTTAAAGATGTTCAGCCTGATCTGGAGGAGCCAGAGGAATTAAAAGAATCTCTGAAAATTCCTCAGGAAAAGGATAAGCCTCCTAAACCCGAGCTCAAACCACTACCACCATCCCTGAAATATATATTTCTGGGAGAAGGTAACACTTTTCCGGTGATCATAAGCTCTGCTTTAAATCCACAGGAAGAGAAAGCACTAATTCAAGTGCTAAGGACACACAAGACAGCTCGTGGGTGGTCCATAAGTGATCTTAAGGGTATTAGCCCAGCGAGATGTATGCACAAGATCCTATTAGAGGATGATGCTAAGCCAGTGGTTCAACCACAGAGGCGGCTAAACCCAGCCCTGAAGGAGGTGGTGCAGAAAGAGGTCACCAAGTTACTAGAGGCTGGGATCATTTATCCTATTTCTGATAGCCTCTGGGTGAGCCCTGTCCAAGCTGTCCCCAAGAAGGGAGGCATGATAGTGGTTCATAATGAAAGAATGAACTGGTTCCTACAAGAACAGTTACAGGGTGGCGTATGTGTATTGATTACAGAAGGCTCAATACAGCCACCAGGAAGGATCACTTTCCTTTACCATTCATAGACCAGATGCTAGAGAGACTAGCAGGTCATGAATATTACTGCTTTTTGGATGGCTATTCAGGTTACAACCAAATTGCAGTGGATCTCCAGGACCAAGAGAAAACATCATTCACATGTCCTTCTAAAGTATTTACCTACAGAAGGATGGCTTTGGTCTGTGCAATGCACCTGCAACCTTTCAGAGGTGCATGCTTTCTATCTTCTCTGATATGGTAGAAAAATTTCTGGAAGTCTTCATGGATGAATTTTCAGTATTTGGAGAATCATTCAGCTCCTGCCTTGACCATTTAGCACTTATTCTGAAAAGATGCCAAGAGACCAACCTAGTTTTAAACTAGGAAAAATGTCACTTTATGGTGACTGAAGGAATTGTCCTTGGGCATAAAATTTCAAACAAGGGAATAGAGGTGGATCAAGCTAAGGTGGAGGTAATTGAAAAATTACCACCACCTGCCAATGTTAAGGCAATCAGAAGCTTTCTGGGGCATGCAGGATTCTATAGGAGGTTTATAAAGGATTTTTTGAAAATTGCAAAATCTCTGAGCAACCTGCTAGCTGCTGACACGCCATTTGTGTTTGATACAGAGTGTCTGCAGGCGTTTGAAACTCTGAAAGCTAAGCTGGTCACAGCACCAGTTATTTCTGCACCAGACTGGACATTACCATTCGAACTAATGTGTGATGCCAGTGACCATGCCATTGGTGCAGTGTTGGGACAGAGGCATAACAAGCTTCTACACGTCATTTACTATGCCAGCCGTGTTCTAAATGATGCACAAAAAAACTACACAACCACAGAAAAAAAGTTGCTTGCAGTGGTTTATGCCATTGACAAGTTTAGATCCTATTTAGTAGGTTCAAAGATGATTGTGTATACTGACCATGCTACTCTTAAATATCTACTCACAAAGCAGAATTCAAAACCCAAGCTCATAAGATGGATGTTGCTTCTGCAAGAGTTTGATATAGAAATAAGAGACAGAAAAGGGACAGAGAACCAGGTAGCTGATCACCTGTCCGGATAGAACCAGTAGCAGGGGCGTCCCTCCCTCCTACTGAGATCTATGAGACCTTTCCGGATGAGCAACTCTTCGCCATTCAGGAAGCACCATGGTTTGCAGACATTGCAAATTATAAAGCTGTGAGGTTTATACCCAAGGAGTACAGCAGGCAGCAAACGAAAAAACTAATTTCTGATGCAAAGTACTACTTTTGGGATGAACCATATCTCTTTAAGAGATGTGCAGACGGAATGATCCACAGATGCGTACCTAGAGAAGAGGCACAGAAGATCCTATGGCATTGCCATAGATCACAGTATGGAGGACATTTCGGAGGCGAGCGAATAGCCACTAAGGTCCTCCAATGTGGCTTCTACTGGCCTACTCTCTATAGAGATGCCCGAGAGTTTGTGCGTAACTGTGACAGTTGCCAAAGAGCTGGCAACTTGCCTCATGGTTATGCCATGCCTCAACAAGGAATCTTAGAGATTGAATTATTTGATGTATGGGGTATTGACTTCATGGGTCCTTTCCCACCATCATACTCAAATACTTACATTCTGGTGGCAGTGGACTACGTATCTAAATGGGTAGAAGCAATTGCCACACCCACTAATGATACTAAAACAGTGCTGAAGTTCCTCCAGAAACATATCTTTAGCAGATTTGGTGTCCCCAGAGTACTAATCAGTGACGGGGGCACTCATTTATGCAATAAACAGCTTTACTCTGCTATGGTCCGATATGGAATTAGCCACAAAGTAGCAACTCCATATCATCCACAGACAAATGGGCAGGCTAAAGTCTCTAATAAAGAACTAAAAAGAATCCTTGAAAGGACAGTAATTACCCATAGAAGGGATTGGGCAAAAAGCTTGGACGATGCTCTGTGGGCATACAGAACAGCATTCAAGACTCCTATAGGAACCTCTCCATACCAGCTTGTGTATGGCAAGGCCTGTCATCTGCCCATGGAACTGGAACATAAGGCCTACTGGGCAACCAGATTCCTAAACCTGGATGCTAAGTTAGCTGTAGAGAAAAGATTGCTCCAGCTGAATGAGTTAGAGGAATTCAGACTCAATGCTTTTGAAAATACAAAAATTTATAAGGAAAAAGCAAAAAGGTGGCATTACAAGAAACTGTCATCTAGAGTCTTTGAACTAGGATAGAAGGTTCTGCTGTTTAACTCTAGGCTCAGATTATTCCCCGGGAAATTAAAATCCCGGTGGAGGGACCATATGTGATTACAAATGTGTCACCATATGGATATGTTGAGCTTCAGGATATTGACTCTGACAAAAAGTGCATTGTTAATTGACAGTAAATCAAACATTATCTTGAAAGTAATTTTGAACATGAATGCTCAAAACTGAGACTAGAGTAAAGCTCAGTCAAGGTCCAGCTAAAGACAATAAAGAAGCGCTTGCTGGGAGGCAACCCAGCCATTAGCAAGTTATTTGCTTAATATTTATAGAAGTTTGATATAAATTGTCTTCAAGATTAATCATCAAATTGTAGGAATTCATAGAGTTACAGAAGGATTCAGCGCAAAAATCAGAGAAAAGAAGCTCACTGGCAAGAAAACGCCAATAAGGGGTATTTTGGGCGTTAAACGCCAGAATGGATACCATTCTGGGTGTTTAACGCCATTAAGGATACCATTTTGGGCGTTAAACGCCAGAATGGGTACCATTCTGGGCGTTTAACGCCAGAATTGCAGCATCCTGGGCATTCAGAAAAATGCCCAGTGACAAAAGATTTCTGGCGTTTAACGCCAGCCAGGGTACCTGGCTGGGCGTTTAACGCCAAAAAGGCAGGGGGAGAAGATTTTGTTTTCCACTTCAAAATTTTTTAAACTTTCATGTTTTGATTCATAATTTTCTGCATAAACATGTTACAAATTTTCATCATTCACCTTCAAATTTCAAAAATGCAATATTTTCTGAATTCCTTTTCAATTTTCTTTCAAATCCTTTCCAAATCTTCTTCAAAAACTCAATTATCTTCTCAATTTCTTTCCAAATCTTTTCCAACTCTTCATATCATCTTTTAATTCTTAGATGCATCAACAAATTTTCAGATTTAACTCCTTTATATCTTTTCCATTTTAAAAATCTTATCTTTTTCATATCATGATTTTATTTTTTTCACCAATCATATCTTTATATCATATCTTTTTCAAATTTTCGAAATCCCTCCCCTCCACTTATAAATACACATTCGGCCATCCCCATCTCTCCACCATTCGAATTTACCTCTCCTCCTATCTCTCTCCTTTCCTTTCTTTTGCTTGAGGGCAAGCAAACCTCTAAGTTTGGTGTGTTTTTCCGTGATCATCGATCTAAGACTCATTAAGATCATGGCTCCTAAGGGAAAACAAACCAATTCAAGAGGCAAGAAAGAGAATACTCCAAAGAGTCTTTGGAATCAAGAGAGGTTCTTAACCAAAGAACATGCAGATCATTACCACAAAATAATGGGTCTGAGGTCAGTGATCTCGGAAGCTAAATTCGATCTGAAAGAAGACGAATATCCGGAGATTCAAGAGCAAAATCGAAACAGAGGATGGGAAATTCTAGCTAATCCTAAGACAAAGGTTGGAAGAAACATGGTTCAGGAATTCTACTCAAATCTGTGGCTGACAGATAAGCAGAGAATAACTGGAAGTACCTTTCATACCTTCCGAACTATGGTTAGAGGGAGGATTATTTACTTCCACCTAGACAAAATAAGAGAGGTCTTCAAACTGCGTCAACTACAAAATGATCCAGAATCCTTTAATAGGAGAATGGTGAGAGTAGATAAGGGGTTGGACCAAGTTCTAGAGGACATATGCCTCCCTGGAACTAAGTGGATAACCAACTCAAAAGGTGTCCCAAACCAACTCAAGAGAGGAGATCTCAAACCAGTCGCAAGAGGCTGGTTGGACTTCATTGGGCGTTCTATACTGCCCACTAGCAACCGCTCTGAGGTCACTGTCAAAAGAGCAGTGATGATTCATTGTATTATGCTGGGAAACGAAGTAGAGATTCATCATCTGATTTCTTGTGAGATTTACACAATTGCAAATAAGAACTCCACTGAAGCCAAACTGGCTTATCCAAGCTTAATCTCTCTGCTATGTAAAGATGCTGGGGTGAAGATGGGAGTAGATGAATTTATCCCAGTCGAACACCCAATCACCAAGAAGTCAATGGAAGGACAACAAGTGCAAGATAACTCCATCAAAAGGAGGGCGCAGGAGTTCCTCCCAGAAATTCCTCAAATTGACTACTGGACCTGCCTAGAAGCATCTGTCACCAAGCTGCAAGAAGCTATGGAGCAACTTAAGGAAGAACAGCAAAATCAAAATAGCATGCTCTGCAAGCTGCTTAAGGAACAGGAAAAGCAAGGGCGCGAGCTACAGGAGCTGAAGCACCAGAAGCTCTCCCTTGAGAGGCCAGACACCCCACAAATTGAAGGAGCATCCATCTCCCAAAATAAAGGTTGTTGAGTCCTAACTTTATGATAACCTTTTATCTATTTTAAAAGTATATGAGTATTAATATTAGAATCATTTATCTTTATGTCTTTAATTTCCTTTTTTTTATTATTAATTGTCTGCTTCTATGTCTATTTTATATTATTTCTATTAAATAATAAATAAAAACTAGAGTCTATACCTTAAATTTATGAATGTCCCATAAATCCTTCACCTTTCTTAAATGAAAAATGTGCTTAATTACAAAAGAACAAGAAGTACATAAATTTAAAATTTTATCTTGAAATTAGTCCAATTATTTTGATGTGGTGGCAATATTTCTTGTCTTCTGAATGAATGCTTGAATAGTGCATATTTTTTTATAGTGAAGTTTGTGAATGTTAAATTTGTTGGGTCTTGAAAGAATGATAGAAAAAGAGAAATGTTATTGATGATCTGAAAAATCATAAAATTGATTCTTGAAGCAAGAAAAAGCAGTGAATAACAAAGCTTGCGAAAAAAAAAAAAAGAGTGGCGAAAATTAAAAGAAAAAGAAAGAAAATGAAAAAGCAAGCGGAAAAAGCCAATAGCCCTTTAAACCAAAAGGCAAGGGTAAAAAGGGTCCAAGGCTTTGAGCATTAATGGATAGGAGGACTCAAAGGAATAAAATTCTGGCCTAAGTGGCTAAATCAAGCTGTCCCTAACCATGTGCTTGTGGCATGAAGGTCTAAGTGAAAAGCTTGAGACTGAGTGGTTAAAGTCGTGATCCAAAGCAAAAAGAGTGTGCTTAAGAACTCTGGACACCTCTAATTGGGGACTTTAGCAAAGCTAAGTCACAATTTGAAAAGGTTCACCCAGTTATGTTTCTGTGGCATTTATGTATCCAGTAGTAATACTGGAAAACAAAGTGCTTAGGGCCACGGCCAAGACTCATAAAGTAACTGTGTTCAAGAATCAACATACTGTACTAGGAGAGTCAATAACACTATCAGAATTCTGAGTTCCTATAGATGCCAATCATTCTGAACTTCAAAGGAAAAAGTGAGATGCCAAGACTATTCAGAAGCAAAAAGCTACTAGCCCCGCTCATCTAATTTGAACTAAGCTTCATTGATATTATGGGATTTATAGTATATTCTCTTCTTTTTATCCTATTTTGTTTTCAGTTGCTTGGGGACAAGCAACAATTTAAGTTTGGTGTTGTGATGAGCGGATAATTCATACCCTTTTTGGCATTGTTTTTAGTATATTTTTAGTATATTTTAGTTAGTTTTTATTATGTTTTTACTAGTTTTTATTCAAAAATCACATTCCTGGACTTCACTATGAGTTTGTGTGTTTTTCTGTGATTTCGGGTATTTTCTGGCTGAAATTAAGGGACCTGAGCAAAAATCTGATTTAGAGGCTGAAGAAGGACTGCAGATGTTGTTGGATTCTGACCCTCCTGCACTCAAAATGGATTTTCTCGAGCTACAGAAGCCCAATTGGCGCGGTCTCCAGCAATATATAATAGTCCATACTTTTCTCGAGTTTTGACGACGTAAACTGGCGTTTGAACACCAACTTTCTACCCTATTCTGGCGTTAAACGCCAGAACTGGCATGAAAGCTGGAGTTAAACGCCCAAACTGGCACAAAAGTTGACGTTTAACTCCAAGAAAAGTCTCTACATGTGAAAGCTTCAATGCTCAGCCCAAGCACACACCAAGTGGGCCCCAGAAGTGGATTTCTACACTAACTATTCTAGCTTACTCATTTTCTGTAACCCTAGGTCACTAGTTTATTATAAAAACTACTTTTAGTGATTCATTTTGTATCTCATGACATTTTACATCAGAACTTGTATTCTCTACGGCATGAGTCTCTAAACTCCATGGTTGGGGGTGAAGAGCTCTGCTGTGTCTCGATGAATTAATGCAATTACTACTATTTTTCATTCAATCACGCTTGTTTCTATTCTAAGATATTCACTCGCACTTCAACCTGATGAATGTGATAATTCGTGACACTCATCATCATTCTCACCTATGAACGCGTGCTTGACAACCACCTCCGTTCTATCTGCAATAGCTTGAGTGCATATCTCTTGGGTTTCTAATCTAAGATTAGAATCCTCGTGGTATAGGCTAGAATTATTGGCGGCCATTCTTGAGATCCGAAAAGTCTAAGCCTTGTCTGTGGTATTCCAAGTAGGATCTGGGACGGGATGACTGTGACGAGCTTCAAACTCATGAGTGCTGGGCGTAGTGACAGACGCAAAAGGATCAATGGATCCTATTCCAACATGAGTGAGAACCGATAGATGATTAGCCGTGTGGTGACAGCGCATTTGGATCATTTTCACTGAGAGGATGGATGGTAGCCATTGACAACGGTGATCCACCAACATACAGCTTGCCATGGAAGGAGCCTTGCGTGCGTGAAAAAGAAGACAATAGGAAAGTAGAGATTCAGAAGACAGAGCATCTCCAAAACCTCAACCTGTTCTCCATTACTGCATAACAAGTATTTATTTCATGTTCTTTTACTTTTTACAATTAAAACTAAGAATCATTACTGATATCCTGACTAAGAATTATAAGATAACCATAGCTTGCTTCAAGCCGACAATCTCCGTGGGATCGACCCTTACTCACGTAAGGTATTATTTGGATGACCCAATGCACTTGCTGGTTAGTTGTGTGGAATTACAAAAGTGTGATTGTGATTTTGTGTACATGCATTCCAGTGATGACTACTTGCCTAGACCCCCTTGAGAAGTTTGCTGTGAGTGTTTATACGTGAGAGTTGTTTGCTAATGTGAAGAAAGAGATAGAAGGTGTTGGTGCCGTGAACTTCGTGACAAAAGTGAGATGATCTACCACGATGGTGTACACGTTGGAGGAGTATGGGGAGCCCGGAAGACACCTAGTTATGTTGTATGATAGGATTTTAAGCAATCTTGTGTCCCTGCTATTTTTGGAACAAAAAAGGGTATCCATGCCGACACATGTTCTTTGTGATGAAATACGAGCACCTAACAAAAATACCTGACCGGTTGGTGTTGAAAAGATGGAGGCAAGATGCGAAGTCGTTGGAGCACTATGTTGAGGATACAGACGATGGTAGTGAGAGGAGTATTTTACTTCGACATGGGGCACTCCATACTGCATCACAATGGATGTTGTTTGTCGGGTCAAGAAAGTCGTCATTATTCATAAAGGCGATGAATGGAATACGTGCAATATGTGAGGATCTTAAAGCAAATTGCAAAGATTTTGGCAGTGCAAAGAAACAAACGAACGTGTCTCATATCAACGACCCGATTGTCGTGAAAACGAAGGGAGCTCCTCGGGTGAAAAGGCAAAATGGTAAGAAACGACGGTGTGGCAAGTGTAGAAAATTCGGTCACAACAAAAGACAGTGTCGGGGTCGGGGTGAGGACATGGCATCGAATTGTGAAGAGCAGTTACAAGAGGAGGGATTTGCTGGTTTTTGATCGGAAGGGTCATCCCCAACAGAATTTGTGAGTCTTCTTTGCCTTTAACTTAATTTTATTATAGTAGTTGATTATAAACTTGGTTAGTTTTGTATGCAGTACATCTACTATGTGCGATGAATTATATTTGAATTGTGATTGTTCATGGTGGACCATGCTTATGCAAGGGTTTTAGGGTTTATTCATATATTGTAATTGAAATTATCAAGCTTGCAGGTTCGATGTTCAGCATCGACTGCCTGTAAGAATGAGAGGGGTTGGGAATATTCACGTGGTCTGAATGCTGATGGCCACAGTGAGTTTGTCAACCAAGCTGCTAAGGAGAACAATGGAGATCAATTAATGCAGGTACGCACAATCTAGTCATAAATTGATTGTATTAACATAGGTCGACTTAGTTTCTCACCTAACTCCGTCTACAGATAATGAGCAAGATTAGTGCAATGAGTGCAAGGTTGGTAGACATGCTTGGACATCATTGTTGAAAAAGATGGTAATGAAAGCATCGTTCTGATGAATCTAAGTGGAGAGCTATTTGTTGTTGTGTTTCTAGAAACAATAGAATAGGGCATTGGACTAATGAAATTTATTGCCTTGTATGAGCCAAATTTCTTATTAGACAACTAGATTCCACAAATTATGAATTATGAACGTTTCCAGCCATATTTACTCTTTTTTTTGTTGGTATCGACACTTGGCCTTTATTTCATGGTTATACATAGAAATGAGAAAAAAAGTTGGCATTTATTCGGTTTACTCCAATATTTCATTGCATAAAATAATGCAATATTTTCCAATAATACAGACAGTGATTTATAAAATAGAGATTTGACATTCACGATTGTGCCCGAAATGGTATAAAGTTTCCATTTGGTTAACCAATAACTACACCAAAAAATTGTGCCCAAAATGGTATAAAGTTTCCATTTGCATAACCAATAACTACATCAAAAAAATAGAAAGATGTCTTTGTAAAGTGAATAGCCTTACGGCCCATGTATAACAAGATTTTATGTCCACCACCACCTTCTTTACATGCTTATGTTGTGGGGCTGAAAGAACAGCTTGGCCTTTTAGTTCCTTTGGATGGCCTTTCTACGTCTCTTGTTGGACATTAGCATTTTTCTATCCCAGTATTTAATTGTTTTGTTGGCAACAGAATCCCTAAGTGGATTGTGTTCTCCCATCACAAGGTCAATTGCTATAGTCATTCTAGTTATCTCGTTGACTACTACGTTATAAAAATCCCATAGATCATACATTATCATCCATTGTGAGACCCAGACACCACAATCCAACCTATGAAAGAAGAAGATAATCAATAATGATTTAACAAAAACAAACCAAACAAGTTAGCCAAATTTTGAATATGAGTACCCAGATTGTTGTGAAATGCATGGTTCATACACCGTGAATGTCGAGATTGATTTTTGTGACTTGCTCTTGTCATCATAAAACTTGTCCTCACTCAACGTGATGTCTAAAAATTCGGCCTGTTGAGAAAAATAGTAAATATGAGTTGTGGTTTGATGAGTCTAAATTGGCTGTGTGAACTTGTAACCTATATGGGATAAAATACAGCTGGCTCCATTTACGATCTAATTAAAATACAGAAAAAGGAAAAAAAATCAAGAGTGTTACGTCTACACATACAATGGTAACCATTTGCTTCACCCTGCGTTGGCGTTCGTCTTTGTCCTTCAAGGAATCCAAATAAACAAGCTTACCCTCCAACATGTCAACTATCATAAGGTACCAATGACGCTCAATGTAAATTGGAACATAAATCTGAAAGATAATTCCAAATGAAACTAAAGATGCCATTAGAGAATAATTTGACAAAATTCTTAGAAGTTGGGATACACATACCTTGACAAGGTTTTCTACCATACCCATGTACTTGGCCGCAATGTAGTCAAGGGTGGCTTTGCAGTGCAAATTTGGATCCAAAGCAATTTTCTTACAAGATAAATAATGTTACTAATTAATATCCGGTACATAGTGTGTGTTTGGATTACCATTTGTAAAAGGGTGTTTGTATTAAATTGATTTCACAAATTTATTGGTTTTGATAAAGAGTGAGCTGGTGTTAATATGATTTGTTTGATAATTTTATATCAAAATAGATTATAATAAAATAAATGTGATTTAGATTACATTATCCAAAATCACTTATGTATAAAAAGTAAAAAAAAAAATTAATTTTTATTATTTATGACCATATTATTTAAACACTTTTTTATTATAATTTTTTGGGTTGAAAAGAACTCGATTTATGTAGAGAAATTTAGTACTTTTTATTGTCATAATTTTTACGGTACTCTTTATTTAGTATTCTTTTTGTATTTGCTTTTGGCATTTATAATCGCCTTGGTAATTTATATTATAGAAAAAACAACGATAAATAAAATGCAAACTAATTCAACATCACATACTGAAAACCATATAAAGACCGTAAAAAAATAAAAGTATTAAAAATATTTATTTATAAAGTATGACAATAAAAAAATACATAAATACAAGGTAAGGGGTGAATTTACCACAAAAATTGTTGGTAGCCACCACATGCTGTCATTTCTACTAAATGAGACCATTCCAACCACCAAGTTCAGAACCTACAATGACAATTTAATTTCATGCAAGGATGGTTCTACTAAGGCATAAAACAATACATATGGTTCGTGGTCGAAAACCCTTGGTAATACAATAGCTGTGGAAAAAAATACATACATCGTCCACAAGCTCCAACCCTGGACGCAATGTCCACAAGACTTCTCTGCTCCCAGAACAGTGGTCATTATCCACCAATATTTCACTGCCATATGTAGGCCGTAGCACTTTCTTTAGTTTGCAATGCAACTTTCTAAGGTCCAACTATAAACTTATACACAAGTTACGAATTTCGGAACAAACTTCATATCCAAATCATTCCCGAAAATATAGCAAGCAACTACTAGTTTAACACCAACAAATTGCATGCCCTCGGGGGGCCAGAATGCAAGATCCAAGCACTACCAACAATCATGGGAGAAAAAATAAAATAATCGAGCAATCCACACTTAAAGAGAAGTTTAAAAAAGAAATCTTATCATCTAACATTTACAACATACCTCGGGAATGGAGTCCATACATATGGGTGCTTCCGGCCAAAAGCGGGATGCGTCCTTTTCAAATTTCTTCAGGATGGTCTCAACGACTGGTTTGGTCGTAACCCTTCCTCGTGTGGTTGGATACTTGGTCACGTTCTTTTGTTGTGGTCCACATCCTTTTTTTGTTGATGGTTTTCCTTGGAATGAATTTGCATCTTGAACCTCTTCAGTCAGGTTTTTGTCTTTCTTTCCAGACCTATCTCCAGCGAGATGGCTTGCAGTCAACACTTCAAGAACTTTACTATGTTGCACCATCAACTCAGTTAATGCTTGAATCTGTTTAGCTTGGGTACTCAGTATAGACATCACCATTTCTTCCTTGCTCACCTTGTTGATATCATCCAGTACTTCGTTTATCTGGTCGTCCACTCCACTAACGTCGTCCTTGACCATTGTATGTATGTCCCTAAAACCTCGAGTAAATGACTTCGATCATTAGACTCAACAAGGTGAGATTCTAAACACGAATTAGTGTAAACGATGAATCAACCTACCTTAAAGTTTCAGCTTCTTTTGCTTCCTTCATTAGTCGTTGGCTTCTATTTCCATTGTCGTCGATTGTTGGGACATCCATTTACCTCTTTTTCCAAGCTCTGAGAAGGTATGAAAGCATGTTGTGTAAGATTAGATACAAGGCACACCAAATTTTCATAAGCCATCGCCCATCGCCTTCTCTGTGATGGACCTCTTTTGTTTCACTTGGCATAAGGCCCACATGACAAGGCCCAAAAATTTGAGATCCATATTGTTACAAATATAAAAAAGAGACGTTTTATTTTCTTCAAAAATAATTAAATAACATTAATAATTTTAGCTACGCAGACTTATCCGACTTTTAACAAGACATGTCACTGGCTCACTATCTGCTTCCATTTTGTCTTTTTATCGGTCAAATCCATTCCTAATCCTCCCACCCTAAGTCTATTCTCCAACTTATTAGAACAAATAAATGTTTGATATCCACTTTTTATTCCTAACCACCTCTAACACACCCTAAAACTAGCCTTTTACTGCCAAAACTCCTATTAATCTCAATCACCAATCACGTTTTTAGTTCTATTTTATTTTTTTCTCTAATCTTAATTCAAATATATATCTCTTATTTAAGGTAGAGTACTTTATTTTCACCATGAGGGAAGAGTACTTTACTTCTTCCTCTACAATCCATTTAATAACATCATTTACCAGTCCAAATTCGTTTTCCGTTATCTAAACAAAAAACGTGACGATTTTAATGGGTGGAATAACTTTCTCCTCCCTCCAACTTCAATTTTTGAACATCATTTTATAATTTTGCGCACGAAAATATTATTATTATTATTAGTAATAAAAATTTAAAATTTAAATTTATTATTAACATAACAAATTTAATTTATTTTTAATATTTTAACTTATTACAAAATATTTAATTTAATATTTTTATATATTTCATGATTAATGATCACATATTAAAAATAAATACAACTTACTACTTTAACAATAAACATATTATTATTAATACTAAAAAAATACATAAAATACATTATAATAAACTTAAAATTCTTCCTTGGATATATACGTTACTATTAATGAAATATATTTTAATTATTTTAAATATTTTTCGTTATCTATTAAATATATAAAAAAAATATTTGTTCTGATGGTTACTTAAAACGGTGATTTGGATCTGGATGTGAGATCCAGACTCCTTGTGAGACAACGTCTGCTTGTTCTTGAGCCGAGGTACTACCGTCCGAGTTCCTTGTGAGAAGATAGAGGATAGTACATGCAAGAGATTCCGATACTTAAGTTAACAACGACTTTAGGCATATTTTTAGTAGATTGTAACCTAAAATACTGAAAATAAATAAAAACTATTACATTCATAATAAGTATACATTTTACATTATTATTTTTTTGTAATAATAAAATAATTATCACTAATATGTATAAAAATAATTATTAATGAATATTTTAATCAATTAAATTACAACATATGTTATTTTAATCAAATGAATTACAACATATGTTCTACACACTCATCAATAAATTCTAAATTCTAAATTCTAAATTCTAAATTTAAGACCATAAATCATAAGGCCTTAACCATAATGTATAAGTTAGGGCAATTTACGTTATTAAATTGTTTCACCCTCAATATTACGCAAATGCATTATTTCCAAATCCAATACTCAAATACATTGATTCACAATTCTATATAAACCGCTACTGGCAGAGCGGTTTACAGGTGTGCATAAACCACTACAACCAGCCGTGGTTTACGTGTATGCGTGTGTGAGGGTAAACCGCTGCTGGCAGCAGCGGTTTACGTGTGTGCGTGTGTGAGGGTAAACCGCTATAGGCTATAGCGGTTTACGTGCAGTGTGCTGCCTATATAAACCGTGGTGGTAGCCGCGGATTATGCATTTAGAGGGGTTGTGAAGTTTTTTAGAGAGAGGAAATTCTAGAGAGAGGTCAGAGCAAGTTGAGAGCGGGTCCGAGGTATCTCAGCGGCGACTTCCGGCGAGTTATCATGGCAGACAGGACCTTGTACCGACTGAACGGTGTTGCGCATATTGCCGGTTCTATTGGTGACGAGGTTAGTTAATAGTTATTTTTTTCTAGGCTTTGCATATGTTAGTCAGAAAAATGGTATGTAAGGTAGACGAACTAGAATTTATAGATTATTCCCTCTAGTTTGAAATTAGGCTTCGCATGCTAGGATGTTAGTTTAATGGATTTGGTTTAGTATTTTGAGTTTTTCTTGTTAAGTTATAAATATGACTACTTAGCTGAATTTCAAATCCCTTTAATGAATGTTATTCTACATAGTGTTGGTTTAGTTTAGGGAAAGGGACAGTTAACGTTAGCGAATTATTTTAGTTTGGTTAGTGTATTTGTATGATATGAAGTTTTTAGTTTTAAAGCTTTATAATATTTTTATATTTTTGGCTGTTATTTATTCAAGTATGTGTGTTGTTATTTTTACTATCGTGATTAGGGAAATTTTTTTTTAGATAGGAGAATTTGTTGATGGTTTAAGATATTTGTATCCAGTTAGATAGGGGAATTTTTTTATGGATAGGAGAATTTAATTGGACTCTGTATTTCTTTGCTGTTCTGTGCAGCCCACTAGGTGTATATACAGTGTGAGACGGCAACAGAATATGCCCATGCATGAAAGGATCATCCCGTATTTAGAGAGGGATGGATTGTACCATTTGGCCAGGCTAAACAGCCAATGGTTCTGGTTGGATGAGCCATTGGTTAGTGCGTTCGTTGAGAGGTGGCATCCTGAGACGCACACGTTCCATATGCCTTTCGGAGAGTGCACAGTGACATTGCAAGACGTGGCATTTCAGCTAGGGCTGCCTGTGGATGGGGAGGCTGTGAGTGGTTGCCTTGGTGAGTTTGAGAAATACATGGAGGGTGGCCGACCAGCTTGGGAGTAGTTTGAGGACCTATTCGGTGAGCGGCCTCCACCGAATAAGGTCAAGCAGATGACAGTACACTTTACATGGTTCCACAAGAGGTTTAGGGTGCTACCACCAGATGCGAGCGAGGAGATATGTCGACTTAACCAGAGACGTCACTGGTAGGTTTCTTGTGCCCTTCAAGACAGAGTTCACACACTCAGAAATGTTGGTCGTCATGTGACCATATCTTCTCCCCCATCCTTGTGCTGTGTCCACCTCTCATACTCCATTCTGTTTGCCCAATCGCACATGGTCGGGTTCTCTGTCCTTATTATATCAAACCAATAGTCGAATTATGCTTCCGTCTTCGCATACGCGACATTTACCAGCCACCTCCTCGCATCCTGTCCCTTGAAAGTGAGGGCAAAATTTGCAGCAACATGCCGAATATAAAATGCCTGATAAGCATGGGGAGGTTGCCAACCACTATCGGGGGACTCTAGTGCAGCCTTGATGCCGTTGTGTCTATCAGAGATCATGAGAATACCTTGCTGTGGAGTGACATGTCTTCTAAGATTCGAAAGAAAGTATGACCAAGACTCTGCATTTTTCCCTCCACGAGTGCAAACGCAACAAGAAAAATATTCGAGTTACCATCCTGAGCGATCGCCAACAACAATGTCTCGCCATACTTGCTATAGAGGTGTGTTCCGTCGATGCTTACGAGCGGCTTACAGTGGCGGAATGCCTCAATACACGGAGGGAATGTCCAAAACATCCGATGAAAGTAGACTCTATCTTCATCAACTTGGTCACCTACTCTAACCGAGGAGGTCTTCAGCAGAGCAACGGAACCTTCCATCGTGGATGTGACCCCAAGGATCCATCGAGGCAGATCAGCATATGACTCCTCCCAATCGCCATATATCTGCGCTTCTGCCTTCTGCTTCGCCAACCACACCTTCCGATAACTAGGCCTGAATCCATATGTCGCCTCTGTTGCCTCTTGCAACACCTTAATCGACACCGACGCATCAGCTCTAACCAATGGAAAGATTCTCGCACAGATGACATGATAATCAAGTTGCTTGTGGTCGCTTGATATCGATGTGGCCATACACGTGTGCGGACCGTTGTACCTCCTAACTTCCCATGTGCTCTCCCTTTTCCGCATGACTATCCGAATCAACCACGTGCACCCGTTACCAAACTCTTTGCATCTCCCTTGGTATTTCAGATTGTCGGACTCTATAACCTTGTACTCAACTCCACGCCGAATACTGTAATCTTTTACACTCAACACGGCTTCTTCTTTACTCTGGAACGATTGGCCAATCTGAAATTCAGTCAGAGGTGTCCCATCATGCATCCCCTGCCCATCGAATGTTGCATCTACATTCTGGTGTTGGCCGATGGCTTCCAAATTCAAAGAAGAGAGGTGGGAAGGGTACTCTTGTGTTCCAGAACCGGAACCTCCACGGGTTAAACGTGTTCCTCTTGGAATATCATCAACACTGTCCCCACCAATATCGACAGGCTCCTCATCCGAATCATCGTCACACAGTGCATTCTCAACTTGATCCGGTCCGGCATCACATTCAAAATCAGCCACAACAGGAGCAACATATGCATGAACAGCGCCAGCATGTTCGGGCTCAGGAATCGGAACTGCCGTTGCTACCACAGGCATCGATGTTGATGCACCACCGGCTGTGGTCGACTGAGGATTCGGTGCCGATGCCCCAGAGCTATCCACACCATCTTCCAACTTCGCAAGCAACTCAGGTATCCTCACCTCCGGAAAACTACGCCTGCAGTGAAACAAGACCTGCAGGTCTTCATCCGACCCGATCACGAAGGTCTCATATCTCACACCAGTTGACACAACGGCAATAGGAATCTTGTAAAATAACTTTTTTACCCATTTCGTCCCACAGGTATCGAGCTTCCGTAATATGCTTAGCTTAATCTCTGCCAACGTATTCGACGATCGGATAAAAATACTAAGCGGTTCTCTATCTGTGAATTTCACATCATGCCTTTTGCTCTTTTGAATTTTTCCAGAGCAATGAACCAGAGCCACAAAATTATCCTCCCCCTCCATTTGTGAATAACACTCTACCTCTCCACATTTGGCCCCTCCATGGTTTATATAGGTAGCCCCATTCAGCACACTACACGTAAACTGCTATAGCCTTTAGCGGTTTACACTCACACACGCACACACGTAAACCGCTGCTGCCAGCAGCGGTTTACCCTCACACACGCACACACGTAAACTGCGGCTGGTTCTAGCGGTTTATGCACACCTGTAAACTGCTACTGCCAGTAGCGGTTTATATAGAATTGTGAATCAATGTATTTGCGTATTGGATTTGGAAACAATGCATTTGCGTAATATTGAGGGTGAAACAATTTAATAACGTAAATTGTCCTATAAGTTAAGTAGAATTTTTTTTCTTTACATATATTTAGACTATTATGTATAAGAATTAAAATAAAAAAATCAATAAAATTTTAATTAGGAAGTTTATTTCTTTTAGTCAATGCCAATTAGTTAGTTCGTTAACTATATTTTGGTGACTAACTAGTTGGCTAGTTTTTAAAAAAATAAAAACTCACGTACAGTTATTTTTATGTAAAGTTATAACTTGAAAATTGTTAGAAGATTTGACAAATTTGATTAATTCATCATTTAACGATTTTTAACTGTTAATTTCACATGAAAAAAACTACTTATAAATCTTCGCATTTAATAAATATATTATCACTACTTATTCATTTTTATTTAAATTTTGATGTTAAATCAAATTTAACAAGACAAATATATGGTTAAATTTAATAAAATAAATATTTTAACCTAAATCTCAAAAAAGTGATTTACAATATATTATGGAGACAAAGAAATAATAATAATAATAATAATAATAATAATAATAATAATAATAATCTTTTATAATTTCAGTGGAGACAAGTACCTCTTTTTTGGTAAACATCGATCCGTTCTTATTCCCAACCCTAAAATCCTCTACACTATTAGACCTTAAACCCTCCTAACCCTACATTTTAAATTATAACCATCTTAATTTTATACCTTAAGCTTCACATAATAAATCCTAAACACTATTCCTAACTTCTAATCACTAATTTTTACACACTCATCAATAAATTCTAAATTCGAAATTTAAGATTCTAAATTATAAACCTTTAACCATAATGTATAAGCTAAGTAGAACTTTTTTTTTTTACATATATTTAGACTATTATGTATAAGAGTTAAAATAAAAAAAATTAATAAAATTTTAATTAAGAAGTTAATTTCTTTTAGTCAATGCCAATTAACTTTTTTAAATAATTTTGTTTATTTTATATTTTAAATCTTCAACCTTCTAAAAGTAGAATTTTTACAATTAAAAAATAACATTGGTTAATGTCGATAGTTAAAAGTTAGTTCGTTAACTATATTTTGGTGATTAACTAGTTGGCTAATTTTTAAAAAGATAAAAACCCATGTATAGTTATTTTTATTGTGTGTACTAATTAATTAATTAGATTAATTTATTAGTCATTAAAATAATAATTTATGAATAAAATAGGCAACTGAGATATTTTCAATTAATAATTAAATCAAATCAAATCAAATAATATATATTGAGCTAAATTTAAATCATGTGAATTAAGGACTAAATTAAAATAAGAAAATTTCTTACTTATTTAAGTTGAGTGCAATAAATGCAAATTAATTTTGTTAGATAATCATAGTTGTCTGGTCTACTATATATAGATGGCCACACAAAATTATAAGAATCGTAATTTTTATCGCTGTTACTATTTCAACTCTTCTTTTCTTCTTTTTCTTCTTTATGTATAATTTATTTTATATATAAATGTATCCAAAATGAGAAAGTACGGATGAGTATTTATTGATTGTTTATTTGATGAATATATCTCAATTTAAGCATTCTACTACTGTGGATAGAAGTTGACATGTAGCTATTCAAAGTGGCCAATGTATTTTTTTATAGTATTAAATAGAAGAATATTTATTAAAATGAATATACCCATTGTAATGAATTTTTTTTCAATTGTTATATTTTTATGTTAGTCGTGTAAATTCTTTGAAGGCACAAGATAATAAAATAGGTTGACTTTAATATCATTAGAAGCTAAATTTAATGGTTCAAATAAGCACCACTAATTATATTAAAAAATTCATTTTGTAATAATAATGTGATTTACATATTAAATTTTTCGGGTAAATTCATTTCAAAATGTAGAAATTAGACTCAATTACGCTAAAATTTTAAAGGTAATATAGAATTTGACAACAAAATTAACATTCATTAAGGAAATAAATTTATTTATGACTATTTTCTAATTATAAATAATAATAAGACTTATGAAAAATATTAATATCATCATTTTTATTAATTAAATCATAATATTAGGTAGTTGATAGTTTTATAGGCAGAAATTATTAAGTAATTACGTAAAAATTAGTAACGAACAAGTAATAAGAAATCAGAAAAAATCTATGATATAATACCAATTTCGTAATTAAAATATGTCACATATCATATTCTCATATATTCTATTTATTATCTATTCTATTATATAAAAATCAGGTTTCTGCACTTAACGATGGAATTGACGTGACATGCTTATGAGGATGTTTAGCAATTTGTTTCTTTTCTCATTAAATACAATTTGTTATATAAATTAACTATATCAACTAATTAATTTGATTAGATATTTAAATATCACATAATTTATTATAATTTATATCAATTTGATTTGGGAGTATTTTTTAATTTATTTCTTTTAATGTTCTATTAGTATTCTTTAATTTATTTTTTAATTTATTAAATCAAATTAATTATACTAATTATTTGTATTAATTAATTAGATTAGATTAATTAATTAATCATTAAATAATAAATTCATGAATAAAATAGGTTTTCGAGATATTTTTCACTAATAATTAAATCAAATCAAATCATATTAATTGAGCTAAATTTAAATCATGTGAATTAAGGACTAAACTAAAATAAGATGATTTTTTAATTATTCAAATTGAATGCAATAAATAAAATTAATTTTGTTAGATAATCATGGTCTTCTGGTGTTCTATATATAGATAGGCACACAAAATTATATTTATTTTGCTTTGGACAATGTTGATTTTATTATTTTGTTTCAATAAATTAGATTTATAATTATGTTTATTACATATTTATAATTATAAAGACTTTAATGTGTGCGAATTTAAAAACTAATTTATATATATATATATATATATATATATATATATATATATATATATATATATATATATATATTGTTTAATATTTAATGGTTTATAAAAAAAAGGACAACCCGCTAACCCGCCAGCGTACCATTAGGCGGGGCGGAAGAGAAATTCAAGACCGCCTTACTAGGCGAGGCGGGGCAGGCCAACCCATCAGATGGCGGGCTTTTGGCAAGACAGAACGGGCTTTTCTGTTTGTCACCCTAATGGGGACATAGACATAAGTACCTGCCCCCATAGAACCTATTAAATATACGCGAATATAAAATTATTAATTCCTAATTTATATATACATAAATCCATTTTTTGAATTTAGTAACCCTAATTTCTGCTTCCAATTCAAATTCTTCCTTTTTCTTCCAGACTCATTCTCAGCCTCGATCCTCTCTCTCTCTCTCTCTCTCTCTAACTTACTTTCTCTGCCTCTCAAGTCCGTCACTACGTCGCTCAGTATCGTCTCAAAAAATTATGTTATGTTATTATGTTTGAATATGTTTTTATGTTTTCTCCTTAAAATGTTATTTTTCATAATGAATATGTTATAAATTGTATTGAATTATATTGAATCGATTATTTTATGATTATTATATTATGTCTTTTTGTGTTATTTTTTTTTCAAAAGTTTTCAAAAAATATTCGTAGATACCCGAGGAGATCTGCGTTCCTTAAGGGGTAATTAAACAGGAACTTGCAATGACAGAGAAGAAACGGGGCATTTTTTTAAATAGGAGTGAGGGATGGGAAGGGGGCTTCTCACACTCCCCTGAGTACTCATTACCATATCTAACTAGCAACGGGATCCAATCTGAGTCGATTTAAGAGAGGACACGTGGACTTCATTTGAGTTGGGCATTTAAGGTAATGAACCTAAGTCGAATTTGGGACGCTAACAATGGATTTTAGTTGATCTTGCTTGCATTGAGGTCTTACTAGGCCCAAATATATCTTGGATTAATATTTTAAGTCATTGTTATAGCAAATACTGTACTATTTAATATTATAACACTTAGTACATATAAAATTTGGATATATTTATAAGATAATTTTTAATTCAAATTAAAAAAAATTAATTATCTCTTTTTTTATTTTAAATATTATTTTCTAATGTAACAAAAAAGTAAAAATAACAATAATTACTCACATAATTAAAATAGATAATCTTAATATATACATGAAACTATATATATCAATATATGATATATAATTTTTTTTTTATTCTTTAATGACTATTTATATAATTTATTGAACAATTTTTTCATCTTAATATTTAATAAATTTAATATATAAAATATTCTTTAACATCCAAAATAAGTAATTTAAGTCATTCTCTAGGACAATAAATATAATAGTGCAAATACTTATTTATTTATTAGTAATAAAAAAATATGTAAATAATATAAATTGATATTTTTTTAGTATAAAAATAATAATAAAGGTTATGAATTAAGTTAATTACATAATTAAAAAATTGTGAAAAGTTTCTTAAATAATAATAAAAATAAGATCACTATTTTCACATATTACAAAATTTATGAAAAAAAATTTAGATAATAAATCAATCCTCAATAGATTATACATTAATTCTGTCAAAAAAATAAATAATTAATACATTAGATATTATTATTTACGTACTAATATAATATATATATATATTATATTATCGATTATTAAGTTTATAATTAATTTTTAATCCAATTTTTAGTAATTAAAATTTAAATGATTGAAATTGTTAAATGCTCAATATTTTGTATCGAACCAATTTATTTTTTTATTGAATTAAAAAAATGAGTTGTTAATCAATTCTAAATTTAAATTTAAATTTGAGTAAGAAAATAACAAAATATTTTAAATTTTATCTCACTAACCAAAATTAATTTTAAGATAAGAAATTACTTTGTACATCACAGATATTGTAAAATAGTATAGTTATTTGTTATTTTTTAATGGTAAATATTGTCAAATAAAATAGTGTAAAAAATTAGAAAAAAATATATTTACAAGTTTAGAAAATATTAATTTATTTTTTAATAGAATAAATTATATATTGAATAACAAAAGTTGTTGTTGGTTTCTCTTCACGCTAACTAATACTCAATGATAGTGTTTCGGTACAATATGTTACCAAGAAATATTAATCGATCGATCTAATAACTTTTGTAACGACATAAGTTTATGAATTTGAAAATTTAGAAATTATTTCATAAAATGTGAAGTTTTAACTTTTAACAAGTAACAATGCTGATCATATTGTTTTTACTTCAAGAATGAATATGATACCAACAAATAAAATTGTCCCAAGTAAATTTCAATAAAACAAAAGTCCATAAGTATTACTATTAATGGAAAATTAATCTATTTTAAATACAAATATAATTTGTTTCTACGGATTTTTTAACTCGGTAAGTCGATGACTAATCCACCACATATTGATGCTCTATTTATTAAGGGTCTGTCGCTAACTAATGAATTGTTATACACACAAGGCGAGATTTGAACTCTAAATACTTGCTTAAATAGACAAATGAGATGACCATTCACCGAATCCAAATTGATTAAAATAAATATTAATTATTTTTAATATTTTTAAATTATAAAATATTTATAATAATAATAATAATAATTACTATAGATATTTTCTATTTAAATTTTAATAAAAAAATTTATATAATTTTATGTATTATTCTGTGCAAGACACGAAAATATATACTAGTATTAGTTAAAAATAATTAAAAAATTTTTTATTTAATATTTATTAATTATTATAATAATTAATAAATACTAAATAAAATAAGTTCTCACTGTTTTTTTTTAATCTAATATTACTGATTATTATTATTATCATCATTGCCATTATTGTTGTTATTATAATGCTACTGTTGTTCTTCCTGTTATGGCCACTTTTTCCAATTTTTCACTCATTTAATTAGTGTTAGTCGATCCATCAAGTTTTTGTTTACCAGCAACTAATTTTCTCCAATTTTAGTCATTGCTACTAATATTCCTCTTTCTTGGTTGATTACCAAAAAATAAATTGACCCTAAATCCATAACATCTTTTTTCTTAGATTATAAAAAACAATGAAACCATATCCACATTTTATATAAAAAAGTAATAGGCCCATACAAAAATGGCCCACGAATTAATATCTTTAATATTAAAATTAACTTAAGCTAATCACAATAAAATGGATGGCAACATGACATATGGCTCTGACTTTGATTCAGTAATTGTTGAAGTTCCTCCCAGCATCGATGCCACGCGTATAGAAGCAGCTTCAGTCACATACTTTCATCACCTAAATAATCAATATGTCTTCATCACCATAGTATTAACCTTGTTGAATAACCTCGCGGCTGCATTGGAAAAGAGCTTCGCTGAATCTACTCTATAATATAGAACTGATCTGGAGCTATTGCAGTAATCGCATGATGATGGTGCTACAGCTTTATCTTGTTGCGTGTGTGATGCAGAATATGTTGATGCAGAATGTGTTGCGTGTGTTAATTTTTTTTGTTTTATAATTTTTTTTGTTTCTGATGATGATGGTGGGATGGGATTTTTGGGGTTGGGGTTGGGTTGGGTTGGGGTAGGGGAGGGGGGAGTTCGAAGAAAGGAGGGGAAAGGAGATGAGAGGAAAGAGAAGGAAGAGATACACGGGTGGGGTGGGGTAAGGTTTTATTTTTGTTTTTGTTTTTTATTTTTTTTATTAATAATTAAGGATAATTTGATAAAAAAATAAAATTAAAATAAAAAAAGACAATTTTATAATGTTTTGTAATATTAAAATGATTTTAATAAAAAAAAAGATTAAGACGATTTTGATTTTGACCTCATACGTTAGGGATGAAAAAAGTACTTAATCCTAATATAAATTAACGACTCCCAGGTATTGCTATTAGATTGATCTATCATCTTTAACCATCACAATTATTTTAACCACAAGAGACTTGACCTTATTGAAATGTATCTAGCTAAATTTATTTTGTACCTAAATACATTGTTTTTAATATATAAAAACAATTAAAACGATCATTATTTTAAAATAAAAGAGTATTAAACGAGAGCGAAAACAATGGGTTTAAAAATATGACAGAATCTTTGTGCCTCATTCCAAAATAATCTAAAGAAAATTAACAAATGCAAAGTCTTTCAATTTGATTTGATTTGATTTATTAGTAAGATATTAAGTTTAACTTTTGTGTTAAGTCAACTTGAAAGCAACACACATGCCCCTTTTGTCTCTCTTAGCTTCTCTTTGGTTAATGAGTTGATTATCATATTGATTAGATTCCAAAGAGTACCTAATGTGTCATTGTCTTCCAGAAACCAAATTAATTAATATATATTAGGCGCCGTTCCACTGGATTCGATAAAATTAAATATATTTGGTACATAAAATTAAATATATTTGGTACATGTCACGTAGTTAGATGACTACCCTATTATTTATTTATTCATTTTTTTGGTGAGTACCCTATTATTATTTTCTTTTACCGGTTTCGTTTCGATTCTTTCAATGAATTTGCTAAGTTAGCGGCAAGCATTGACATTACCTAGCACAAGTGACATTTGCATTTGATGCGTTGATTCATACCCTTTTTCTTCTTCTTCTTCGATAGTTACTATAAAAATAGTATAATTCAAGTTCGTCATGCATGACGTTCACGTATACTTAATTAGTTTCTTTGCCTTCATCATCCTCGTTCTCACCTGTCATGGGTAAGAATAAGATTATGGAATTTGCATGTTACTGATATTAAATTAAGATCGAGTTTCGTGAAAGATAAGATTATTGTTGAAAAAATTAATTTTATACTGAATTTATGCCTAACAAGATTTAAATTGTTAATTAATATAATAATTTCCCAATGAAAATTTGTTGGAGACCTTTAATTTTTAATATTTTTTATTATTATTTGATCACTATAAATATTGAATTATCTTTAATAAATAAATTTTAATAATTTATATATGTAAATTCTAAAAATTGTAAATACAAATCGTATTGATTCATATGTGTAAATTTTGATAAATATATATATAAATTATATACTTTTTGTATACAAAATTTTTATAAATATAAGTACAAATTATTATTAGTCAAATACTGATAAAAAAAGATAATATTTAATGATCATGTAGCTTTTACTCTTTGTCAAAATTAGTGATTATAATATATTAATTAATTTTTGTATCAGTTTAATTAAGAATATACATACATAACAAATAAAAACTTTAAAAAGTTTATATCAAAATTGTTTATGAAACTTTTTTAACAATATAAAAATAATAAAGAAGAGAATTGCATTCATTCCAAAAAAAGAAAAAAAAAGAGAATTACATACACTTTAATGAGAAGAAATATATTTTTAAATTTAGATATTAATACTGCTATTTACAAATTATAATAAAATATTTGTTATTTTTTAATTCCAATGAATTAGTAAATTTTTAAACTAAAATTCCATTGGACTATTTGTGGGTAGTTCACTTTTTTTAATTAAAAAATAACTAATTATCTCTCCTAAATCAATGCTATTACATATATGTCCTGCCTTTTATCAGTAAATTGCATTGGTATTTAAAAATTTAACATATTTAAAAAAATTAAAAAAAATTGCACTAGAGTAACAAAGTCTTACAATTAAAAGCAGATCTCATATAACCTATAGGATTTAAATTAAAACTTTTTCACTAATCTATTTAACCTTAAATCCTGTTCATGAGCTCGTTGAATCGGTTGGTGAAAAGCGACGTTGAACATCGGGATCTAAATGAGTTCTGGGATGAGGAGCTACGCCAGCGAGTCGTTAAATGGTTGGCAGAGTGGAACCGCTTGCAAAAACACTCTAATATTTAAGTTATTAGCGTCCATACGATGAAGTAATTAGATTAGGTTATAGTGACGTACTTGAAGAGAGGGATAGATCTCTCTCCTTTATCCATGATTTGTTTGGGTAGGTCCTCATTCTGCTAGACTCTAGCTCTTCAAAAATTTTTACCAACTGTCCAGATTTTCTCAGTGAAAATTGTGTCACGTGGAAGGAGTCTCGTTGTACGGACGAAGTGCAAATCCACTTGATAGACCCATATTTCTTATTTAATTGGGCCAGAACAAATCCCAATATAAAAAAAGCATTTCAATACAGAATTAATTGTTTATATAAAATTTTTGATACCGGGCCTGTTACACATACAAGCAAAAACGGCCTACAAGTGTTACAAGTTGGCCCAGCCCATCAAAAATACGCGCGCACTCACTCACTTTGAATGGAGTGTCATTTACACGCGCGTAACTCAACGGTTGCGCTTCGCAAAAAGCGCTCGTTATGGCGCACTCTTCCACTTCTCCTTTTTCGAAGAAAACACAAACCGTCCATTTTCGAGCAACATTCCAAACTGAAGAGATAGAACTCGTCACGAAGATTAGAACTCTCCACAACACAAGATAGAACTCTCCATCAACAATCTCCAGAAAAAACGAAGAAATATTACTCAAGGTACGTTATTATTTTACTCATCTTGTAGATTTTCCACATTTCGAAATCGAAGAACTAGGTTTTACTGTTCTTCTACGTTCTTGTAGGTTTTAGTGTTCTTCTTGTTCTAACTATCATTTTACTGTTTTTAATGTTCTCCTTGTTCTAGGTTTTACTCTTCTTCTTGGTTCTAGGTTTTACTGTTCTTCTCAGTTGTTCTAGGTTTTGCTGTTCTTCTTGTTCTAGTTCTAGTTGTAACTGATTTTTGGGAGTATATTGCGTAATTTGGTGGGTGTATATGGAATAATTTGTTAGGTGTATATGGCATAGTCTGTTGGGTGTATATTTCTGAACTGATATAATGTAATATAATCAACTGTTGCAAGTGTTCTAAATATTGCCTGTCCTTGGGTGTATATTTCTTGACCTTGTAATGTTGCTTGACCTTGTATATTTATGCATGTTTGAGTGAATTGAAACATCATTTTGAACTGATCTAATTAAATACTTATGAAAATCTGTATAGGTGTATGCGGCTGATCTATGGTGTATCTGACTGATATCTATGGGTGTATTTTTCATTTCAGAAAAAATGGCAGGCAGAAACCAAGCTGGAAAAAATGTAAGAACAAATATATGTCTTAGATCAAATCAGCTTTTCAAAATAGAAATATATCTGACTCTAATTTTACGTTGTTTACAGCAAACCAAAGACCTTAAGTGTGCAACCCATTTGTTGAGTGACAAATTCAGAAATATGAGCAAGGAGAAGAAAGAAATTGTTAGGGATTTAGGATTTGGTGGCCTGATGCACATCCTGCCGCTAAGGGTGCATCACCAAATATTAAAGGAGTTGGCTAACTCCTTTAAATTAGGGGAAAACATACTCAAAACCGGCTACGGTTCCTTTAAAGTAAGACCAAAAATAATAGGGGCTGCGCTTGGCATCAACGCGTCAGGTAACTCGCTACAAACATAGGTGTATTTCAAGTGATTTTTATACTATGTTATTTTCCTTTTGTAGGAGATCTATTTCCTCAGAAAATCAATTATAAGGATCTTTCTGAAGACGATAAACAAATTTTTAGAAGATTCCAGGGGAAGATCCTCAAAAATCTGACAGATGAGATGATGGCTATTGGTGTTGATAATGAACAGGATCGCCTCATGTTCAAGAGGATTTTCATCCTCTATATACAGATGGCGTTCCTGTTACCAACAACAATAAACAAAATCTCTCCTGTGCACCTGGCACCAATTTTCAAGATGGACACAATAACAGAGTGGAACTGGGGAGCACATGTTTTGAATTTTATCATCAAGGGCATAACAGATTACAATCTGCAAAAGAAAAAGGCAATTGACGGCTGCCTGTTTGCCCTGATGATAGTTTACTTTCATCTATCAAAAAATAAAGACAAGAAGAGGGCAAAAAGACCTCCAGAACCCTGGATTGCCAACTGGACTAAAGAGCAGTTGGTTGAAAGAATGAGGGGAGAAATGGAGGAACATATGGTAAGTGAACAAAAATATCTTGGGTGTATTTTATTTACCTGAATGCTACTAACTAAAATTTCTAATGTTTCAGGAAATTGTAAAGATGTCCGAAACAAAGGAGAAAATGAAAGAAATAGAGAAAAAAGAAAAAAAAGAAGAAACCAAAAAAACAAAAAAAAAAAAGGAAGGCAAGTTCATCATCATCATTTGAGACTTCATCATCATCATCTGAGACTAAAACAACTAAAAGTGAGGTCCATTCTACCTCTGAGTCTGAGACTGAAGAAGACTCAGAGGATTCAACAAGGAAACAACCCACCCGAAAAGCCAAAAAGTAAGTAACATACTTGGATGTATTTTGTTTATCCAGTTGGGTGTATTTTGTGAATTCATTCAGGTGTATTTTATGAATTCATTTGGGTGTATTTGGTGCATTCATTTGGGTGTATTTTTTTCCTTTTAGTATGTTTATAAATAATGATTGTTTGCCTTCCAGAATGGAGTCCAAAAAAAAAAAAAAGAAGATTCAGGAGGATTCTGATTCAGAATCTGAATCAAATAATGAGTAATGTTCTGAAATTATTACTGCTTTTCTTTGGGTTTATTATCAAGATTTCATGTATTAACAGAGCGTCTCTTATTAACTTTTAGAAGCGAAGAATCATCACCAGTAGAGAAGCAAAAAACAAAGAAAAAGACTCAGAGAACACCACAAAAGTAATCACTTCTTTGGTTAGTATTTTGTGATCAAATTAATTTTGTATTTCTGATTCATACTTATTTTTTTCCCCCAGGACACAATCCAAAAAGAAAAAGGTCATTGTTGAGGATTCATCTTCTGAGCAAGATCAATCCTATCATGGGTACAGTACTTTGTAAGTTATATTACCGTCTATCATCAAAATTATATTTGTTAACATGTTCTTTTATGCATGTACTGTCAGATCTGAAATTGGAACTGAAGAATTAGATGAATTCTTAAGGGAAAACAATGAAAAATATACTGCACAGGGGTATGTCTTGTTAGGGTGTATATTTAAGATTTTAAGTTGTTTTCATTGCTAATAATTGTTTGTTGTTTGCCAGGGAGAAAGAAGCTGACCTGCGATCGACGGAAGGTCACTATGTCTCATCTGAAACGTAAGAAGCTTTATTTGATAAAATCTTCTTATCTTGATTTAACAGTATGGTATTTTTTATGAATAACATGTACTCTATTATGTTTAGAATACCGGACATAAACTTAGGAAGTGATGATCCTTCATCTCAAGGACACACAGACCAAAGTAGCGTAAACAAACCGGCAGAGAGCATGTAATTTCTCTTGCAAATAACCGTTGCTTTTATTCTTGTATTACCTTCTACTTCTAATTTTGTATATATTTTTTTTAGAAAAAAATCCCTTTAATATTGTATTCGAGAAAAAAAAAGGCAGGAAAAAAAAGCAAAAACTGCAAGTATGTAAGTTCTCAAAAAACAAAGCCTGTCTTTCTTTTGAATGCTTCGGGTGTATTTTTAATTTTCTTAGGGTGTATTTTAGGTTGAGTCTGGTTGTAAAGTCAGCCAGTGAGCCAGCTGAAGAGAACATGATGGTTGTAAGGAAAGAGACACAGTCCGAAGCGCTTGCAATGTGAGTTTTTCAAGAAAATTTCAACCTTATAACCTTTTTATTTTCGGAGGCTTTTTTAACCTTTTATTTTTTTTCTTGTTTAGAGTTCCGATTCAAGTTTGTCTACCACTGTCCCAAACAACCACTATGCCAGAAATTGAACAAACACCTGTGACAGAAAATGAACCAACCCTGTGCTACAAATTGAAGGAACTACAAAAAGGTAATAAATAGTCTTGGGTGTGTATTTGGTTACAGTTTGGGTGTATATTGCCCCTGTTGGGGTGTATATTTCACGATAGATCCCTGACTAGTTTTTTTATAACATGATTAATTTTATGTAACCCTGCAGCACTCCTGAACCACCCCAAAAACCTGAAGAAAGCACACCCACGCTTCCCCAGCTCCATCTAAAATATAAGTTCATCAGAGTAAAATCAATGTTTGGTTATCATTCGTATATTCTTATTCTTATAATACGTTATACATGATCACGCAGTAATCCAGCCCCAGAAGACGCTGCTGCGCTGATGATGATGGCACGGACAGCATCGTATGTTCCTAAAATAGATCTCATGCCATCATTCAGCCTTGGCTTGACTGATTCAAGCCAAGAAGAAGCAGCAACGCAGAAGGGAGCGTCAACGCAAGATGGAGAGAGGGCAAAAACTCCTGAAACCCCAAAACTGCTAGAACAATTAGGGGATCTGGTACAAAAAATTGCAAGTGGTGGGGTGACAACAAAAGAAAAAAGTCCATAGATTCGAAAGGAGAGTGGCGGAGAGAGTTTCGAGAAGTTTGAAACTCCTGCGAGGACGAATGAAGATACTTCTGACATGAAAGAGAAATGCTACCTCTGGGCCATACGAGTGAAGACATACGCAGATGGACTAACTAATGAGTTTGACACCGTCTACACACTCCAAGCCCAAGATAAATACATTTTGTCAAAACTCCACCTTGCATCACTCGCAACTGAAACGCATATAGAAGCTGAGGTAATATTACAATAACATTAATGTTTTTATCACCAAAATTAACTGCAATGCTGATTGATGTAAAATTGATTTCGGCATCTTTTTCTAGATTGTCTCTGCCAAGTGCTTCATCCTAAACCAGCAAAAGATTAAAAGGTTTCAAGAAGAAGTATACTGTCTCCCCCCTGATATTGTGGTAAGTGTTGCTTCAACGAATTTTGGGTGTATTTTATGTGTTTATTTCGATGTATTTTCTGTGTTCAATTGGGTGTAAGTTGTGTATTAATTTGGGTGTATTTTCTGCATTCGTTTGGGTGTATTTTCTGTATTCATTTGGTGGTTCACAATTTTTGCAGAACATGGCCATTGCAAATCATCCACAAGGGGTATTCTTACAGTCTAAAAATAATAAGTTATTCAGGGTGGAAGACTACCCAATGTTTATACCCTTCTTTGACCTTAAAAAATTAGCATCGCATCGTTATGTAAGTTTTCATTTCTAAAACTTCTTATTACCATTTTTTACTTATGTGCCAAATAAACTAAAACAGTGTTCAATCTGAACATATTTCAGATATTTGCACCTGTTTGCCATTCACAACATTGATGGTTATGGTTGGCTGATACAAGAAAGCAAAAATTTTATATAGTCGACCCATATCACACGAAATCTCCGTCTGATGAGAGAACTGCCCTGAATACATTCATTGTAAGTTGGTTTCTTTGTTCTGTATTTTAATAGTTGGGTGTATTTCTGTTCAATATAAGGTGTAACTTTGTGCTCCTTTGGGTGTATCCCTTTATTGAATTTATTCATGTATTACTGATTTGTTTTGTGTTTTAAGGGATATGTAATTTCACGAATTAAAGTATATGCTGGGGGGCACCTCTGAAGACAAGGGACAAGGACAAGGAAATTGTACCACCATACCTTCACATCTCAGGCCAAAAGACAAGGTATAAATCTTTCACTCTGAAAATGAAACTTTCCTATATGTAATTTGTAATTTATTTTCTTGGTTTTTAGCTATGACTGTGCTATCTACGTAATGAAGTGGCTTGAGATATTTCAGGCCGCAAACATTAAAAGGCTGAACTATGAGTGGCACAATTGGACCCAGGTAAATGTGTTTAAAACTAAATAACTCTGTATTACTTTACTCAATTAACATGGTTGATTAAACAGAATATTCTTTTTAACTGTAGGACGAGATGGACCACTTTAGAGTAGAATATGTTTCCCGGATTCTATTCCATGAAATGAATCAAGACAAAGCTGAAGCCATTAGGGGAAGTAATGCAATAAGACTGTCCAAGCCATCCTCATTGTTATTGAGTCCATATTGTCAGATAGATTCTAAGGATATAGACACTGATTAATGTAACTGTTATATAGTCTTGTAACAAATTGAACACATGCTGTAAAAATTTGCCAATTATGAGTAAAACTCTCTCTGCTATATTCAAAATGTTTGAATTACAGGTACTATAATATGAAGGAAAACATCAAACCAAATATACACCCATAACCTGACTTTTTTTACACCCAAAGAAAGTTGAATATACACCCAAACATCTATCCCCTGATGCTTTATCCCTAAAACCATGAATCCTAAACCCTAAACCCTAAACACTAAACACTAAAACCTAAATCCTAAACATTAAAACCTAAACCGTAAACCCTAAACCCTAAAACCCTTAAACGCTAAACCCTAAACCCTAAACCCTAAACCCTAAAACCCTAAACCCTAAACCCTAAACCCTAAAACCCTTAAACCATAGTAACAAAAAACAATATTTTATAACATAAACAGCAGATTGTGAAATATATATATATATATATATATATATATATATATATATATATATATATATATATATATATATATATATATAATGTGAAACACAAAAAAATTCAGAAATACACCCAAAAGAACAGTGCTTTTACACCCATATTATGTAACTATACACCGAAAGAGTTATCCGCTGCTGCTGGTACCCTGAACTGATAATTCATAACACGTCCTTGATATTGGCTGGAATTTGAATGCACCACTGATGCAGCATCAAAGAGGTTTAACTGAATATAACAAACTCACATATTAGCTAAACTATTAACGAGAAAATTAAACTCAATCACCACATATTTAAAGAACATCACTTTTACCTCGTTTAAAGCTTTCGTTTTCTTCTTCTTTGAGGCATTTGCAATCTGTTTGTCCAACTTTGAACCTAGCCTATTTTTTGGACGTCCTCTTGTTCGAATCCTTGGAGGGCTTTGAAGCTCGTTAACAGATTCCAAGTTGGCGTCTTCGTGAGATAAAGAAGATGTCCCCCTTCCTTTTGGCTTTCAATGATTCCATCTCAACCATGATGTTATCGTACGCACGGTGCAAAATTGCAGTCAGCTCCTCCGATTTTGATGCAAATTCACAAATATTTTGCGAACAAAAAACCAATTCGTCAAACCTCTTGCTTCTTGCTCCAACAGTGGCTCGTCGTGGCTGCTCTTGATGTGTGTGTGTCACCTCTTTACCTTCTTGCTCCATCGTTCCAGTATATATCTAGGTGACACTTGGCTTACTCGTTCAAAGCTTAACACGCTTAGTGCATGACGGCACAATATGCCTCTTGACTCGAATAATAAGCATTGACATTTTACCTCGGCTGCTACTGAGTCGTAAGTAACCACAAACTTGTTGAATATTGAGCTGAAAATTTGTTCTCCAACTTCGTATACTGAATAGCCTAGAGCAGAATTTGTTAATTTAGTGATGCAATTCGCCTTTCCTCTAAATTGTGCTTGGACTTCCCTAAACTTTTGATGAGTGTACACATCTTGAAACTGAGCTTCAATGGAGGATTTGGTTGCACACGGTATGACCGTATGAAAATCTGCAGCATCTGATTCTCTCTCTGCTTGCTCCCTGCTTCCGAGGCAATTATCGTATTGTTTGAAAAATTGAATAAGCGAGGTGTTCCAGGTAATAAACTTGTTAAAAAATGAATGCATGCTCTCGCTCCTTTGTGTGCTTCTCATCCCTGCCCAGAAGTGGTGATCCAGATAGATTGGAACCCATACATGACGGTCTTCATAGAGATCTGCAGAATACACCCAAAAACAGACTATAAATACACCCGAAATAACATGCAATTTACACCTCTGCTGCAGATTTTAAACAAACATTATCTGAAAGCCACTTGTTGTCCACAAGACCAAAATTCAGCAGAAAATCATTCCAATTCCTATCAAATGAGTCTTTACTATGAGAGTTCCAAACAACTTGGCTCATTTTTTGTTCAATTTCTGCATGTCCCTTGTATCCGTTTAATTTGCTTGGAATCTTCTTCATGATGTGCCAAATACACCAACGGTGAATTGTTGTTAGCATACAAGCCTCTAAAGCCCTTTTCATTGATGCACATTGATCGGTGAGAAACGAAGCCAACATTGAAATAACCATTTGAATGATTCAATTTTTTCGTTTTTCATCAAAGAGCATTCAAGAAGTGTTGACTGACTGTGGTGATTCACCCCGACAAAAGAACCACAAACCAAATTATACCTGAAACAAATTACCATAGTGCAGAATGAAAAATCATTACGTACACACAAAAAATGCTTTGTATACACCCAAAAATACCCAATATACACCTCTGCGGAAGATTCATAAAACAACATTAATTTAGCATCATAAACATGGACAGTTTATTACCTGTTTGTATTGTAGGTGGTGTCAAATAAAATAACATCTCCGAAATACTCAAAGGCAGCTCTACTTCTTGCATCGGCCCAAAAAGCCAGCTTAATCGATTGATCATCCTCGAGTTCAAGCTCAAAAAAGAAATTCTGATTCTTCTCTTTCATTCTTAACAAATATTTTCCGAATTCCTTTGCATCTTCTTGTTCAGAAATATTCCGCACTTCTCTCGTAATGTAATTCCTCACATCCTTTTCAATAAAATTTAACTCGCGGTGACCCCCGGCTGCCGCAACAAATGATTGGTAAGTTTTGCTTTATCTAATACCAGCCTCCTCGTTATTCTCTATTGTACGACGAATGGACATGCTTAGTTCCCTATGCTGTTTGAGCATCTCTACTTTACTTAGACAGTAAGGGTGTGAATGATCCAGCACAACCTTTGAAATGATCCAAGCACCAACATCTTTCAATGTGTGTATATAAATTCTTGCAGGACAGTTTAAACCGGCTGTGGGATTTGTCTTCTCAGTCGGAGATATTTTAGATTTCCATTTTCCCTCTCTGCTACATGTAATCAATTGATTCTTAATCTCGTTTCCCTTCCTATTTGTGCTCCGAACTCTTGTAGAAAAACCTGCAGCCTTGGCGTAGTCCTTGTAAAATTTTCCAGCATCTTCAAGGGTGGTAAAAGTCATTCTAACCTTCGGAACAAACTGGTCATCAACAACACAGAGAGGCTGCAGAATACACCATGTCAAAAACTAAAAATACACCCAATAATTTCTGATCTAATACACCCAAACGACAACAACTCAACTTAAATAACAAAATGCCATAAACTGTAAATACACCCACACTTCCCCTAAAATACACCCAAAAAATTCTGATCTACACCCGAGCGTCTGCTATAAATTGCAGATAATTAATCAAAACAAATACATTAGATTCAATCCACAGATTTATGTTCACGCATTAGTTTCACAGTTAATGTTCACGAATTATTCAGCTAGACAATGATAGACGAATAACTGCATCAAAATTCAAAGTAAAATTCAGAGTAATCGTAATTAGTTGAATGTAAATCAAACCTCAGGAACTTCGTTAGATTCAAATTCAAAATCTAATTTGCCCTCATTCACCTGACAATCTGAGCTTGAATTAACCATTATCTTCAAAACGAGTTCAAACTCTGATTTCAGAAACCAGAAAATCGAAAAAAAAACGAAGCTAGAGTTACAGAGAGAGAAACTCACGTCAATGACGAAGAAGGAGAAGGACGATTGAAAAGGCAGGGGAAGACGCGCGAGAAGGAGAACGACGAAATTTGGCAAGAAAGAGAACGAAGAAGGAAACGAAATCTTTTGAAAATTGGAAGTTATATATTCGCGAGTTCTGTTATATAGCGCGTGAAGGGTACGCAACACTAGGAGCGCAATTTGGGATTAGTTGTTAATTGGACTTGTAAGACTTACAAGCCTTAATCGCTTGTAAGCGAAGATTTTCTCTTTTTATACCGATAATACATAAAATTTAAATTCTTATAATAAAGTCCATGATCAATGCAAAAAGCTTGCTATATATTTCATCACAAATTACTATATTGTAGGCGACTGCCCGTATTCTATTCATGTTTGAAACAATTTTCTTACATGGAAGCGAGATAGAGATTAGGTATGTATTGACTTTCATATGCACCTCTCATAATTTACATAATAATAATAATAAATGGAAAAATTCACACAGTTGAAGCACTTGTGTGAAGTTGAACTAAAGATGCATAAAATCCATCCTTAACATTAATCAATGTTTCATGTCTTCCTTTCTCTACTATAACTCCGTTCTTCACCACAGCAATAACATCAGCGTTTTTTATTGTGGATAAGCGGTGTGCCACGACCACGGTGGTCCTGTTGACCATGACTTTGTCTAATGCATCTTGAACAACTCTTTCTGACTCTGCATCTAATGCACTTGTTGCTTCATCTAATAGTAAGATCTTTGGACTTTTGATTATGGCACGTGCTATAGCTACACGTTGCTTTTGGCCACCAGACAATTGGGTTCCCCTCTCTCCCACTATAGTGTCATATCCCTAAGATTAAGAAGAATAACATGACATCAGTTAGTTAGCACATGTTCATATGTGAATTGGTCATCCAATGATAAATCTAAATCAAATTGTTAGACTATCATAATCATTCAATTTCACTTTTTTATTTGTCAAGTAGTGTACTCTTTAAACAACACATGAATTTATATATAACTAGATAGTAACTAATTTCGTGACTAAATTTTAATATACACTTGACATTTTTAAAATACAAATGTCACATTTAGAATATTCTAAATCGGTAAATCCTTTAATACTAATTACTTTCTTAATTCACAAATAATATAACTAAAAATATAGACAAACCTTATATAGTTACCAATTCACATTCATAAATGATGCTCAAATTATGATGACCGATTTTGCAAAGGAACTTAATTAACAAGCAAGGTTTATGTTAGGCTTAAGCAAGCGTATCTGTTTTACCTGATGTAAACCACTGATAAACCTATGTGCATTGGCCAATTCTGCGGCAGCTATGATTTCTGATTCAGTTGCATTCCCACCTTTTCCATAAGCAATATTTGCACGGATGGATTCATTGAACAACACTGGTTCTTGGCTTACAAGTCCCATTTGTTGCCGTAACCACTTGAGCTGTAACTGCCTTATTTCTACACCATCCAGTGTGATTTCACCTGAATCTGGCTCATAAAATCTCTGTAACAACGATATCACTGTTGATTTCCCACTTCCACTTTCTCCAACAAGTGCCACTGTCTGCAATTACAATTCAATTCTTAATGGTAACCATAACCTCCAGGGAACTGAGTATAGTTTACTCTAAAAAAGACGAGAAGTTAATAGTTGAGAGACGTTAAATATTCGACATGTTTTACCAAATTGTTATCTTGGTTTTTAACTATTAACCTTATACGAAGACAACTATATGTGAGTTTTCACCTATTGAAAAGATGAAAACTCATGTGTAGTTGTTTTTAAGTGAAGTTAATAAGTGAGAGTAGTTAAATGATTTGACATGTTTTACCAATTGTTATCTAATGATTTTTAACTATTAACCTCACACGAAGGAAAACTGTATGGCTATTGAAAAATTTACCTTGCCAGAATGGATAGCCAGGCTAAGATCCCGGAAAATTTGTACATCTGGCCGAGATGGATACTTGAAGCTTACATGACAAATCTCTATATCGCCCCTGACGGTATCCAAGGTTCTACCGGACTCATCACTAGGATCTATCTTTGATTTCCTATCAATTATTCCAAATATGGAAGCAGCAGCTGACTTGGCTTTGCTTGAGTCAGGGGCAAAGGAACTTGATTGGGATACTCCAATAGCAGCCATAGTTAAAGCAAAGAAAACCTGCAAAACAAAGACAAAAACAAAATATTTACCATTTTAACAAGAGAAAAACCAATATTAATCATTTTGCAATGAATTTCTGGTAAGGATGAAGATGAGTTAGTTCGTACCCGGAAAACATCTGAGAATGTCGCCTTCCCGGCCTTCATCAACCTAGCTCCGGCATAGAAACTTGTTGCATAGACACAAAACATAAAGAAAAATGAAATACCGAATCCTGATCCACTAATCACCCCTTGTCTGATCCCTGATTTCATAGGGCCTTCACATTTCTTCCTATATAGTTCCATAACCTTGTCTTCAGCACAGAATGAGGCAACAGTTCTTATGCTTCCAACTGCATCATTAGCAACTTGGCTTGCTTCCTCATACATCACCTGCATCAGTTTCCATTATAACATATATTCAGAATTTCAATCATAATTAGATTGGATATTCACTTTAAAATAATTACTCACCTTTGCATCTGCACTAAATCCTTTCATGAATTTCACTGAAACATATCCATTTATTCCAACCAGGGGAAGCAAGACAAGAACAATCAATGCCAACTGCCAGCTGGCGACGAAGGCGATGATTAAACCAGCCAACGCGCATGCTATGTTATTAACTAAGAGCCCAAGTGCATCGCCAACAAGGGCGCGAACCGATGCAGCATCGGCAGAGAGCCTTGCGCCAATGGTGCCGCTTGAGTTATCCGGCTCATCAAACCAACCAACTTCCATGTTGACAACCTTCTCGAAACACATTAACCTTATACGTTGAATTAACTTTGATCCAGCCACAGAAAAGAAGTATGCGCGGGCCGGAATCATAAAAAACGATGCAAGGCCAAGTACAACAAACATTAGTGACCAAAACCTTGAGTCCTTTCTCATCTCATGAAATGGCTCATAGAATGTTTTGATCACACTAGAAAGCAAGACTCCGAATATTGGAAATATGACTCCATTTCCTACGGCTGCTAAACATCCAATCAGAAGAACTGGAATCTCCGGCTTGTTGAGGGTGGCCAGGCGCAGTAGTGGAACCTCCGGCACTTCTTCCTTAGCTTCGAATCTTTCATGGTCAGGATCAGGGGCATTAACTCCGGTAGGCAAACCGAACGAAACATTAAACGAGTGGCGGCTGCTGTTCCCTATCGATGATCCCCTGCTGATAGATCTTTGGAGTGATTTCCTTTGACTGGATTGTCTAAAAGACTCTGATGAAAGTTCATTCTTGCTTTGATGATCTGCACTTTCTTTTGATTCCTTGTTTACTTGTTGTAAGCGTACAAGCTGAGAGTAAGCTCCCTCAGGATCCTTGAGTAATTCTAGGTGTGTACCTGATCAATGAACATGTTTAAGTTCACACACATAAAAAAGTAGCATTGCTTCTGAATTCTGATCAAAGTTAGTTGTGTGGTACCTTGCTCAACCATCTTCCCTCTATGAATCACAGCAATCATTTCAGCATTCCTCACCGTGCTCAGGCGATGCGCGACTACCACAGTAGTTCGGTTAACCATGATCCTATCTAGAGCCTCTTGCACTACCCTTTCGGACTCTGCATCCAGTGCACTTGTGGCTTCATCTAGAAGCAGAATCCTTGGATCTTTCAGGATCGCTCTCGCTATGGCAATGCGCTGCTTCTGTCCCCCGGACAACTGAACTCCATGCTCACCAACCATTGTGTCCAATCCCTGCATGCAAAGGTCAAAAGTTAAAACCAATATTTGCTACTCAACAAATTCAAGTAAACTCTAGCTACTAGAACCTGTGGCAATTTATCGATGAACTTGGCAGCATTTGCGAGTTCAGTGGATGCTTTGATCTCCTCAGTTGTTGCTCCTTCCTTTCCATATGCAATATTCTCCCTAATGCTAGACGCAAACAAAACCGGCTCCTGGCTAACAAGGCCGATTTTTCCTCTGATCCACCGAAGCTGAAACTCTTTCAAGTTGATGCCATCAATGAGAACCTCACCAGCTTGTGGATCATAGAATCTTTCTATCAAACTGATAACTGTGGACTTTCCACTTCCACTTTCTCCGACTAAAGCTGCAGTGGTGCCACTCGGTATATGAAGGGAGAGTCCATTGAATATCAATTCCTCAGGTCTTGATGGATAACTGAAACAAACATCTCTTAACACAATGTCACCTTGGATATCCTCCAATGTCTTTCCACTCGGATCATACGAATCTATCTCCGGCTTCCTCTCAATTGTCTGAAACATTTTGTATGCCGCAGCCTGACCTGCCGCGAAAGCGCTCAAGCTAGGAGATGCCTGACCAAGAGACCTAACGCATACAATAAAAAAAATGTAAATAAGATGAAGTATGAATGTATTTATGTAATGTGAACCTGTTTTGGCTAGAACTTAGAAGCTAGTGAAGCTCCTTACATGGAAGCAGTTAACACGGCAACAATGACATTAATCACCGTGCCGCCGTTATATCCCTTTTCCATTACCATCTTTGCGCCAAACCATACAGCCAGAGAATAGCCACAGAAGATAAAAAGCATCATTGTGCCTAGACCAAACCCTTCCATGGAACCTTCTTGTAGTCCTGATTTGTAGGCTTCCACAAGATGCTTGTCATAATCAGATACTGCTTGTTTTTCCCCTGTAAAAGATGCAACCTGCAAATGTAGGCATCATAATTATAGCAACACATTATGCAACAAGTAATAACCACATTCTAATTCTAGAAAATGAAAACATACAGTTCTTATTGAGCCAATAGTTTGTTCAACAACATGTGCAGCTTTTGCATATGCAGCTTGACCCATGGAAGCCATCTTGCTTATGCCTATGGCCATGGCAGCACCAGCCACAACAAGAAGTGGAAGAGTGGACAACATCACAACAGTAAGAAGCCACCCTTTGATAAATGCAACCACATATCCACCAATAAATGTTGCTACTAGCTGAATAAACTTCCCAACCTGTTCAAAATGCCAAGAATTCAATTGTCATCTTTTTCTATGCTACTATAATGAAAATCTTGGCACCACATAAAAAATTTTTACATAAATACATTATTATACTTATTATTTGAAAACTTTGGTTGTCTTTATTTCTTTTTATTTCTTCAATTGTAATAAACTCTACTGTAAATGTTGAGCTCTTTCTTTTTTTTCCAAAAAAAAAAAATAGAAGAATTATTACCTTCTCACCCATGGCATCTTGTATGAGAACTGTGTCACCGGACATCCTCCCAACCACCTCACCAGTGTTTGTTTCTCTATCAAAGAAAGCAACATCTTGTCTCAGTATAGTCTTCAAATACAATCCCCTGATTCTTGCTGCTTGTCTCTCTCCTGTGACCATCCAGCAACTAACCTCTGAAAACAAAACAAAAAAAAATGGTCCTCTCAATTTCATTCTCTTTTTCCCCATGTCATAAAATACTCAGAACATGTTGGCATTAGAAACAAAAAAACCAAAACTTACGGAGGAACGCTGACACCCCACTTCCAATTGCCAAGTACACAAATTTTAAAGCAACCTGCAAATTCATCATTTAACTGAACCATGTCATAATAATAATAATAATAATAATAATAATAATAATAATAATAATAATAATAACTCCCAAGATTACCATAAAGCCATAAACACAAATATTAAAGAAATAATATGGTAAGAGAAAAAAGAGTAACATAAGGTTTTCTCTTTTCAAGTTAAAAAAAAAAAGTAATAATAAAAATGAGAAACTTGAGGATAAGTTATTAACCTTGGAAACTTCATCCACCACGTTTGAGTTTTGCTGGTTAGCACCGAAGCTATTAATCATTTGACCAAAGAGGAGCGTCATGAGAGGCAAACCCATGCCATTTCCAATGGCACCAATGGTCCCAGCTACCATCAAAAGAATGTCTGTGGAGTCTGCAAAGTAAAACAGCTTGTGAAACGGCACCGTTTCCTGCTTCTCATTTTTCTTTACCTTCTGATCTTCTTTTTCACCGTTCACGGTTTTGGCTTCTCCCTGATTCTCTGATGTGGTTGCCTCATCATCACTTTTACTCTTCTCTTTTCCATCTACACTATTCTCTCCACCCATCTCAGATCAGTGCTGAAAATTAAAAAAAAATTTAAATATATTTTGATCATTAATTAGAAACGGTTGTTAGTATTTATCTTATTTCATAATCATTGAGTACTCTTTGTACTTCACTCTACCTATTTGGTTGTTGAGATCTTCCCTATTTAAGATAAAAAATAAATAATAAATAAAGGTTGTTGAGTTGTTTTGAATCCAAAGAAGTTGCGAGACTTGGTGGCCATTTTTATGAATTCACTAAACATTATTGTTATAACAAATTTCCAGAAATGTGAAGCATTTGAAGCACTCGGAAACGTGAAGCTACAAAAAAGCAGATTTAAGCTTCTTCCAAGTGCTTCCAAAATAAAGATGCTTAAAAAAAGGTGTTCATATTAGTCCCGGATTTATCCAAAGAAAAAATAAAATAAAATAAAACCACACATAGCAATAAATATCAAACTTTCATATACAGACATAAAAGAAAAAAAGAGGAAAAAGTTGCTGTGTTGTGTGTTTTTTTATACTTGTTCATTGATACAAAACATGCTAACAAAAAGTACAAATATCTTTATTACTTCTTGAAGGTGCTGATCTTGTGGAGGACGAAGAACAAGCGCAGATTCAGGGGAGAAAGGAGGGACGCTAAATACGTCTCATTAATCGGCAACAACACATTGTTCAGACGGAAGAAGAACAAACAAAAGAAGGAAAAAAAAAAACGTGTGCCTTTCGGTCTCTTTTTTTTTATTAAATAATACTGAAACGATTCAGAAGAAGAAATGGCGTGTGTTTATATAGTACTAAGGTCAAAGTTACACACCGGACGATTAGAATGAACTCAAATCAAACAATTAAAGCTTAAGAATAATAGTGCCAACTTGGTGGAACCCATCACAGAGATTATAAATTTTTCAAATGTGAACAGACCTCAGCACCGGAAAAAAAAAACACAGCTGCTCAAAAATAAAAGACTTGGTTTATTTGTTAGGTAAATGTTTTCTAACAACTATCCTTTAAAATATAAAAAAAATATTTATTTTCGGTCCAAGAGTAACATTAATAACAAAAGAGAGAAGTATGAGTATATGTACCAAGTTTTTGCAGTATTACATGCTGAAAATTTGGAACTTACTCTCTTTCTCTCACAAGGTGAAGGTGCTCAAGTTTGTCAGTGGTAGGACTGTGCAGATTCTGAGATTGAATGCTGATTGTACTTTGTGTGAATGTGATGCTAATAATAACTAATAAGAGCCGCGTTATATCATATCATGGATGCACCTAAATTCTTGCTTGATGCGCAAGCCGTTTTTATTCCACGATGATGGCTGACTTTTATATATATATATATATATATATATATATATATATATATATATATATATTCTTTTCCTTTTAGTTTTTGATGATTAAAATAGAAGCATAATAATGCTAGCAGATCCTTAGCTTAAACAGCTGTTCCTTTTGGTCCGGTGTCCAAATTCGGAATTTTGGTCAAAGCAATAAACTTTTTTTTTATATGCCCGTCTTAATTCTAGAAGCTAGATGTACTTACCTTTTAATTTGAAATTGTTTTTCAAATTTAGATTTTCTAACTTTTAAATTTTGATTTGAGAGAATAAAGTATAATGTTTTATTTTTAAATAATCTTTTTATATTTATTTTATTTTATTTATAAAATAAATAGTAAAAGATAATACTTTATCTTTTAACGTAAAATTTAAAATTTTAAAAATTTTTATTTTTATTTTTTGGAACTGGAATTGACATTTGAAAATTGAAACTGAATATTGTATTTGGTGATTAAAAATCCATTATATATTATTAATTTTATAATTAAAATGTATTATATATTATTTTTATTATAATTAAAATTAAATTTTTTTTTTAAATTAAAAGTTGTCTCTTTCTGTTTTTTCTTTTTTCTATCTCTTATTTTTTATTCATTATATCTTTTTTATATATTATTATCAATAATTAATTATAAATTTAATAATTAAAATTAAAATATTAAAATTAAAATTAAAATATAACTATATTATATTACTAATTTAACAACTAAAATATATCATATGACACTCTCTCATTAAAATCAAGATAAAATATCTTTTTTTAAAATTAATAATCTTCCTCCTTCCATTCTCTTATCTACTTCTCTTCCTTTCTCTATTTCTCTCTACTCTTCCTACTCTATATATAATTTATGATTTATATTTTATATTATTAATTTAATAAACTAAAATATGTCGTGAGATATTTTTTTATTTAGGGGTGGCAATATATACCATGCGCGTAGGTATCCAACCCGAACCAACCCGTTCGGGTAGGGTTGTCTACCCGACCCGCTACGGGTAGGGTAGGATGCGGTGCGAGTTTGCCTGCGGGTAGGGTAAGGTACAGGTCTAGAGTATATCTTACCCTACCCTACCCTACCCGTACCCTTAATATATTATATAATATATATGTAAAAGTTATGTATGTAGTGAAGAAGTGAGTGTTGAACCCACAATCTTTTTCTTATAAAAATTTGAAATAACTACGAAACTAGTTGATGATCATATTATTTGTAATTTTATGTTAGATTTCTTTAAAATTTTATTGTTTTTAATTTTAATTTGGAATGGTTAAATTTTATATTTGCTTAAAATTTTTTTTTTCTGCGGATATGGTCAGATATGGTAGAGTTTAGAACTTTAAGATGCTGGTAGAGTTAGGGTTGAAAAATTCTTAACCCGCGAATAAGGTAGGGTAGAATTTTAAAAAAATTTTCAACCCACAAATAGGATTAGGATAGAGTCCAAATCTTACCATATCCTACCTATTGTCAACCCTACTTTAATTACAATTAAAATAAAAAAATTATCCAAAATTAACAAATTCCTTCTCTCATCCTTTATCTTTCTCTCTCTTTTCTCTTTCATTCTCTATCTCTACTTTTTTATTCTGTCAAAAATAAAATTAATAAAATAATATAATTTAAATAAATTCATAAAATTAAGGAATACATTAAATTTATAATTAAATATAATTAAAAACTAATTCTATAATATTATTCACATAAAAAATATATTTTTATTATTATCATTATTATTATTATACGCATACTTTTTTGATTTTTTTATTTAATTTTAAATTTTTATCGCTTATTTTTTTAATATATATATTTTTACTTCTCTTCTTTCAAATATTTGTTGCATATAATTTAAAGAGAATACTAATACTGTGACTAATAATTTGAATCAAGATTCAATTGTTTAAAAAAAATTTGATTTTGAGTAAATTTTATAACTATCAATATAAATTTTTTTATACTAATATCTTATTTCTATATATAGAGAAAAAAATTATTTTTAAATAACAAGTATGAAAATTAATTATTTTTATTTGTGCAACAAAATTAATACCTAATCAAATATAAAAGTATACACGCTAAATTCTTTCAAATTTTAGATAATGAATAATGTAAAATTAATTATTAGTAAAAAATTAAACTTTTCACATAAAAAATAACTAAAAACTTATTATTTAATCTTTTTTGTCTACAGAGACCTTGGTTTCTTAGGTCTTAGCCAACAGAGATTTTTTTAAAGTAATTTGATTCTATAAATCTTTTGTATCATAATCTATAATGTTGAGACAAAGTCGACGTAACTTTAAGAGATTTATATTCCCGCAATGTTATTACGGGCAAAAACACTAGTTAAAACTAAAATTTTAGTCTTGGGATACAAAAATTCCAGTCCCATTATTAGCACCTCGAAAATGTGGTGACACAGGAACTGAAATTTTTAGAGATGAATACTAGAATTTTAATAATATATCCTTTTAGCAAAAACACTAGTTAAAACTAAAATTTTAGTCTTGGGATACAAAAATTTCAGTCCCATTATTAGCACCTCAAGAATGTGGTGACACAGGAACTGAAATTTTTAGAGATGGATACTAGAATTTTAATAATATATCCTTTTAAAAATCATCTTATTTAACTTTTTAAATTTTAAATTTACTTCTCAATTTTTATATTTATCTTAAATTAAATATGATATTAAGACATAATTTAATTATAGTCTCTCTTCCAAACAGAGCATTAAAGATGACAATTGGATAGACAACGACTGATTTTGGTATTACCAATCACAGCCAGTCGGCCGCCTGCCTGTTCGCTGTTTCTTATCAAGTGAACTGTCAATTTAGTCTCTGTCTATTTTCATGATGGACAATGCAACTCCGACAAAAAAAATAGAGCCACTTTAATTAGCTTTTTTCCTTAGTTTCTGTGAAACAGAAATGGATTCTCTCTATTTTTTTAACACTTGAAAAAATAAAGTGTGATCTTTTATCTTTAATTTTATAAGTAGGACCAAATATAAATAAGAAAAAAAGAATAATAAATGATAAAATTAAATATTAGATATCATCCAATTTTTTTTTCCACTTGAGAGAATCCACTCACGTGTGAAACCATGCTATTCCTATTTTAACTCAGGCATCGAAAATCTGTATTTTAATTCTATTTATTGGATGTTCTGCTTTATCTCAAATATATTTTGGTTAGTATTTTGATTGAAATTAATAAAATTAAATTTATAATATTAAATACTTATATAAATAAATAATAAAAAATATATTTAATTAAAATTTTAATTTATAATTTTATAATTTATTTTTTTATTACTTTTATATATAAAATCATTATTATTGTAATTATATATGTTATATTTATTTATATTATATCATTATATTATTCTATGACGTATTATATTATGGCACCCAATATACTGACGCGACCCATGCATTCTGGTGTCATTTTACATATATTTTTTTTCTTCTCAATTATTTTTTAAGAAAGTATTATTAATTAATTATATATAAATTAATATTTAATAATTATTTATATTCAGATTTGTCAATGATTTAAATATTCTATTCCATATCTTTATAGTAATTATTATGATTTTTTTTATATTTTAGTGAGTCAATCATCAATAATTAATAATTATCATTATATCTTTATCATTATTATATTATTCTATGACAGGTTATATTTTGGCACCAAACATACTGACGTGATACATTCTGACATCACTTTACATATGTTTTTCTTTTTAATTATTTTTTTAAAAAATATTATATAATCAATTATACGAAAATTAACATTTATGATTATGTATGTTAAGATTTGTCAATAATTCTCATTGTTTTGAAATTCGAACGGGATCGGTCGGTTCAATCAGATTAACTAAAAATCGGTTACCTAATCGGTTCAGGTAAGCTTCTAAACCGCCTGACAAAAAATCGATGAAAAAATCGGTCGAACCGACAGTTAATCGGTGAACTGGCAAAACTGTTCAGTTTTTTAAAGGATTTTCGATTCGGAAATAAGTTAATAACCCCTCTAAACAGCATCGTTTTGTTCTTTAAAAAAAAAAGCTAAACGAACGAAGCCCTAAATCTTCCCGTTAACCTATCTTCAGTCTTCACTCTTCACAAACTTATCTCTCCTTTCTTTCGCTGGGAACCATAGAAGCCACAACAAGCCACCAATCGAGCAGCCAGCCAGCCACCGCAGCCTGCCGCCACTGCATCCCGCAGCCACCGCATCCCGCAGCGACGGGTTTGAAGGCCGCGTCCTTGTCATCGCCGAGCTCGCCTTCTCTGTGTTTGCCGGTGCTCACCTTCCTCCTCGCCGCCGGTGAGTATTGACTAGTGACTACTGAGTTCTTCTGTTCTTCAATCTTTTTGAGTTTTTGTTTTTGTTCTTCTGTTCTTCTGTGCTCTGGCCTTTTGTTTCTGTTCTTTTGTTCTTCTGTTCTTCAATTAAATTTTTTATTTTTTATTCAGTGAAGAATTTAGGGCAGATTTGAAGTAGGTTGATGTTCTTCAGATGCAGAGTTCTTCTCTTGACATCTTGTTCTGTTTTTTAATTTTTTTTTATGTTGTTAATTATATGATTAATCATTCTGTTATTTTAAAAGCATTTGATGTAGGTTCAATTTTAGAATTCTGTTCTGTTGATGTCTTAAATTTTTTCAATTATACTCTGTTGATGTAGGTTCAATTTTCTCAATCCGCGACTTTCTCTCTCTGAGTCAAAGCTGAGCCTCTGTTCCATCCTCTTTTCGTAGAGTTTCTTGGTGTGTGGCGACCTCTCATTGCTGTCTCTGGTCGTGGCAGCATCATAGTACGACAGTAACTCTTTCCTCCCTTCTTCATTTCCATCTTTGACTAGTACTTCAGGTTTTTGTTCTGTTTTCTCTTGCTGTTTTGTTTAGCTTTAATTCTATAGTTTGTTCAACATTAGTTTAGTTGGATTTTTTATTTCCGTTAGTGGATTTTAGGTTGTTGGAATAAGGTAGTTCAATTTGTAGATTCTAAGTTTGTTGCAAGTTTTGAGAATTGGAAATTTTTCGGTTGGCTGATGCTTTGCTTGCTTATATAAGCTTTGTTACTTCTATTTATTATTGTGTTTGGCTGTATTAAGTGTGGAAGTTGTTGAATGGGTAAGCATTGTAGCTGAAGTTTGTTTGTTTATGCTGAATTTGTACATTGCGTGCTAGGTGTTCGATTAAATGCCTCTGGGATGCTTTGAGTTTGAATTATATGTTGTAGTTACCATATAGTTTGAACCACTCTTTGTTTAGGCAAATTGTTCAAGAATAATGCACTTTGGGTTGTCTCTTGATGCTTGTTTAATTTTGTGAAGTGGTAGTGACTTTTAATGATAAATTATGAATAATTTATTTTGTGAAATTGTTAAATTTTGAATTTTATTAGTTTAGAAATAATTGAATTTAAATTTTTTAAATTATGTATTGAATTTTTTATAATTTTACTCTATATTTAATTAAACCAATTCAATCACGATTCAACCTCAATTAAACCATTGAACCGTTAAACCACTCACTCGACCAATTCGATAACCGGTCCGGTTCTTACAATTTTGATAATTATAATATTCTATTTTATATCTTTTTAGTATTTATTATTCGTGAGTTAATCATTAATAATCAATAATTTTAATTTTACAAGAAGTTATATTCTTACGCTAAGTATGTTAATGTAGCATATTTTAATATTAATTTGCATACTTCTCTCTTTTTAACTATTTTTTCAAAAAATATTATGTAATCATCAATTGTATACAAATTTATATTTGATAATTAATTATATTCATATTTGTTAATAATAAATCTAATATTTTATTGCATTCTTATATTTTTCTGAATTAATAATTCTAGCAAGGAAATTAAACCTATCATGCGCCAAAACTTAACCTCTTTCCTCAAAGTTCTACCCATCTAGGCATTAAAACAGGCTCTAACATCCTCTGGTCAACTCCAACTTATCCTCTACTCCTGTAAAATCGATCCTCACAAATAATTTTAATATTTTATTTAATATCATTTTAAAATTTAATGTGGCGCATTCTAGTATCAGTCTATATATTGATATCATTTTAAAAAAATATTATATTAAATAATTAAATTTGTTAACATTATTTAATAATTAATTATGCTGAAATTTTTTAATAATTATAATATTCTATATCATATTTTTTTAATAATTTATTTTATTCTTTTTTGTATTTCTATGAATATTATGTTATAAAATTATAATTTTTTAATATATCTATGGACAATATATATAATTAATTAATCACATTGGCTATTTTATATATAACTTATATATTATGATCTCATTTATTGTTATAAATACTAAGTAGAATAATTCATTATTTTTTATTAGATTTAAATGAGAATAAAATTAGAAATTCTATTTTATTTGGGCTTTAAAATTTATTAGGAGTCACACCCAAATATAAATAGTGACTTAAAGATTTCAGTTCTCGATATATCAAAACTATTTTTGTAATCCATTTTTTCATCAGAAAAGTTGTGATTTAGTTTTATAAGAAATATAAAAGGTTTTGGCCGAAAAAGATTAAAGAACCGCATTCTTTCAATCATATTTATGAATCTAAGTACACTTCTGTACTCAAATATATTTTTTAATGATTTAATATAAATAATCTTAGAATTAAAAAATCTTAAAATTTCAACAAATGGTATCAAAATCTTTTCATAATTAAATTATTGAGAAATAATTAATTTTATCTCAGTTAATGTTTGAATTTTGGATTTGAGTTTATAGATAGACTCATTTTCGAATATAAATAGTGAATTAAGAATTTCAGTTCCTAATATATTAAAGCTGTTTTTGCAATTTATTTTTTCATCAGAAGAGTTGTGCTTCAGTTTTATATAGGAGATACAAAAGATTTTGATTGAAAAAAATTAAAGAATCAAATTTTTTTAATTATACTCATAAATTTAAATATATTTTTGCACTCCGATATATTTTTTAATGATTTAACATAAATCATTTTAGAGTTAAAAAATCTTAAAATTCCAACCAATGGTATCAAAATCTTTTCATGATTAAGTTATTGAAAAATAATTAATTTTATCTTAGTTAATGTTTGAATTTTGGATTTGAATTTATAGATATATTCATTTCTGCAATAATTAGTTTCATGTTTTTTGATTAATGAGTAAAGTATTGTTTTTGTTCCTAACGTTTGAGGTAAGTTTTAAAGTTGTTTCTAACATTTAAATCGTTCTATTTAAGTTCCTAACCTTTTAAAATTGACTCAATGTTGTCCTGTCGTTAGGGATCTGTTAACAGAATTGACGGTTAGACAAAATTGAGACGATTTTGAAACGTTAGGGACTTAAATAGGACGAAAACGTTGGGGATAAAAACGATACATAGAAATAAATTTTAATTTTATTCTTCAATAATATAAATTTTTTACGGTACATAGTTATTCAATTATTTTTTAATCACATTTAAGTAAATTACACTTAAGCACATTCTTTTTATTCTAAATAAATTTATTTTTTTTATAATTTTACTTTTAAAGATTTGTATTCATCATAAAATGTTTGTAGAATGACTAGTACATAAACTTGTGGGAAAAAAAGATACATATACAATAAAGTAATGTGATTTTAGTCATTCTATAAACATTTCATGATGAGTAAAAATTTTTAAGAGTAAAATTATAAAAAAAAATAAATTTATTTAAAATGAAAGTAATGTGATTAGTGTAATTTGCTTAGATGTGTTTAAAAAATAATTGAATAACTATGTACTGTAAAAAATTGATATTATTGAAAGATAAAATTAAAATTTATTTCTATGTATCATTTTTGTCCTTAACGTGTTCGTCCTATTTAAGTCCCTAACTTTTCAAAATCGTCTCAATTTTGTTCCGCCATCAATTCTGTTAACAGATTCCTAACGGCAGAATAACATTGAGTCAATTTTGAAACATTAGGAACTTAAATAGGACAGTTTAAACGTTAGGGACAATTTTAAAACTTACTCAAAATGTTGGAGAAAAAAGCGATACTTTACTCTTAATTAATTGATTTAGAAAACTCAAATTGATAAAAAAAAAAAGATACTGTAGGTGTAGTGACACTGTGAACTGGTATGTCTCCCTCATCCTCCTGACGGTCGAACTCCGCCTCCCCCTCAGACTCTTCATCACCCCTAGCCCGTCGAGGCCTGGCCCTCTCCCTCCTGACGGGCTCACCTGGTAGACGCTCTCTATGGGCCCGCTCCCTCCTAGCAGGTCGTCGAGTGTCCTTTCTGACCTCCCTCGCACGTCTCCTCTGATCCGACACGCCCCTCGGAAGGATCAGATAGTCTCTCAGCTGGCTGGCAGTGGGCTGGACGTCGGGGGGCAACTCTACCAGCCTTGGGTCCTCCAAAACTTCCTGTCCCGATAGATGCCTCACACGGCAAGTCCCACGCCACCAATCGTAGTACTCATCGGTAGGCCTAGTGTCGAACGTATGGTGCACGGTAATTCTACGACCGGGGTCGAACCTCTGCCTCCAACCGTTGTACCACTGCTGGAGGCGCTCCGGCCACCAGACATCCTTTCTACGACTAGTGGTGGTCAGATACCTATTGTTAAACACATTAAGTAAATAAAATAGTATCACTATCAGAATAACAAACAACTGCCAACGTATAACTTTGAAGAAATTAACCACCATTCATACCTATCAAGATTCACTGGAATGCCTGGCACTGGCTACTCCCCGTTGAACTGCCATTTCACCCGATCAACGTGGTGAAACCGGACAATATTGAAGCAGACCAACGGAACAGCCGACAACCATGTACCCCACTCCTCCTCCTCACGGAACCAGTGCGGGCACAAGGCCTACAGAGCAGGGTCATCGTACACCCTCCATGCAAACTGAATAAAAAAATGTGTCCCACATCAGTGACCATACGCTATGTGACTAACCATCGAAGAAATATCGTATTACAATACAGCAAGTATTTAAAATAACAAAATATTTAATTTCATGACTAACCTCATCGAACCGTAACTGGTCGATCGATACCCTCCAGTACAGGACCCTGGCCTGATGCTGATCCCTACTCTGCTGCTGCAATCCAACCAACCTGACAGTAACAGAGATATGTACGATTCATTAAGTAACAAACCATACGAATTAACAACAATGTTTAACGCAAAATGAAAAAGTAATATTTTGTTACCTTGCAGCTAGCAGATACTGGTAGATTCCTCTATCTGGTGAACACCACTGAAGAAACCTCTGATAAATCCAACTCATCAAAAGCAGAGTGCAACCGGCGATGTCCGTGATGCCCCGCTGTGCCGCCAAACAGAGTGACTGGTAAGTCAAGGCCAGCACAGTAGAGCCCCAAGATAACGTCCTACACTCCGCGAAGTCCCGGAGAAGCGGTAGCCACCATACGTGCACCAGGTTGTTGGACTTGTCTGTCAACAGATACCCTCCGATCAGTAACATAATATAGCATTGGCATACTATCGGAGGGTCTCAGGATCGTCAGTCGGGGGCATCTGGCGGACACGATCACGCAACCAAACCAGTTTCAGCGTGAACGACTCCTTCCTCTGTGCAGCTTGCTGTGCCGCCACCGGAAGCCTGGCACCAAGCAGCTGCTCCACCATGGCCCATGTCTCCGTGCCGTACCACCTACCAAAGTCACGAAGGCACCCCCAACGGAGTTCCCGTGTGCGCATAGGCCTAGGTGGTACGCCACGTCCTATAGGGTGATAGTGACCTCACCCCACGGGAGATGAAATGTGAAGTCCCTGAGGGGCACCATGTCGCCGAATTCGGTCTCAGCCAGATACGGGACGATGGCATCTAGTGGAGGAAAGGTATGGCTGACTCGCCGGGGCAGTAGAAGGCGAAGCCTATGCGGAATGAAAAAAAAATGTTTTTACCTATAAAGAGATAATAATAAATTTTTGTACTCTACTTAAGAACAAAGTACTACTACTACTTAAGAACATACTACCATGTCTCTACTCTACAGATGTCTCTAAATTACTTATGTCGGTAAGCAAAACCTAATTAAGTCATACCAATCTTACACAAGCAAATATTGCTCTAAATTCATCATACAGTCCAATCCCTAATTAGCATTTTACTCAGTACTTGTCACTACGAGACTACCCTAACAATGTCCACATACTTAGATTAACTGAACAGAACGCAACTAACCTCGAAGTCGGCCGCCCCAACGTAATGCGACGTCTCGTTTAGTCTGTTGTTGTCCCCGTTGTTCCCCGCCTGGCATGCCATGACTGTATCGGTCTCAAATATGGTTGGAAAAGGTAAAAAGAGGGGAGAAAGAGTTTGACTAAGTCAAAATGGGCTCCAGGAACAGTCTATAAATGACTTATATTTATAGTCGTTCGGCCTTATCTCGTTTACACTGTAAACGAGATATGACTGGTGAACACAAATCGGTAAATATTTTTCAAATTATTCATATATATATATAAGTATTAGTTTTTTTTTAAACTTTGTGGGGGCAAATGCCCCTCTTTAATGAATATAGGTATGTCCCTGCTGATTTCGACGCATCATAACGTCGCCGTTCTCCCTAACGCTGTTTAGCTGCTGCCCGTGCACGCCCCCGTAGCCTCACCTTGCTCCGTTGTCCCCCCCCTCCTCCAACCCGTGTCGATGCCACCGCACCCCACACCAATACCCCTTAGGCTGATCGCGCGCCTCGATCCCTCTGCAGCCTATGCAGACACAGCCGTGAAGAGAACCAATCCGTCCAATTGGCTTAGTGTAACTATAAGTGATCACATCTCCCCTTTCCGTATTTCTTCCTACAACATCTAGGCAATGGAATTAGCATAGAAAATATATATCTTTTTTTTTTTTATCAAACTCATACAACATATTCTCACTATTCATAGCCAATTTAAACGAAGTAATCTTTTATGAAGCTGATTTAATCTATCTCTATAAACCCCTTTTCTATTAAAAAATTTCACATTCATTATAGTTAAAATAATTTCAGAAATCATTATACTTTACAAATTCATCTCTATAACCCCCTAATTCCTTGCATGCGGATGTTCATTTTATATACAAAAGAGATAATTGTTCTTGTTGCAAATCTATTATTATATTTTATTTTACATACAAAAAGAATAGATATTCATTTTACATACAAAATTAATGATTGTTTTTATTGCAAATTCAGTGGGGACTGGCGTAGGGCACCAATGGTGCTAATAGGGTTTTTAGGAAAAGCAGCATTGACGGATGGTTAAAAATTTGAAAAGATACGATAAAAAAATTGTTATTTGATTGGGGTGAGTTTTTTTTTTTTTAGTGGACCAAAAAATTAATCCATTATTTATATTATTCAAATTTTCTGTTGTCTACTTAGCAGAATCGCAAATCAAATATATTTCTAAAAGTTTTGTTGATACTCATAAATAATAACCAATAAAACTAAAGATATTTAACACTTGAGATATATTAGTAGAATATCAAAACCCCTCAATAAATGTAGAATAATAGACCTGAGAAAAAAAATTACTAAAATTTTTAGGTTTGGTAAGATATTCAATTTGAATTACTTTTTTGTTCCAACAAATTTTGTATAAATAATACATAAAGTTATTAAATTGAGGTATTTAATTTGAATACCTTAAATTTAAGAGGCTTGAGAAAATAACATTTAAAATTTTTAAATTAGGTTACGAACCAATTTGAAACAAAACTCTAAGTCTAAAATGGCTTGATGCAAAAAAAATAATTATTTACAAAATTATTCTATTAGTGAAATTCTCATTTGTTTTGCATACTAATTATTATTTTACAATATAGATTGCGTATATCCAAATCAAGCACACACAAAAAACCCTATTCCACTTCCTGTCCCAAAATTTATTTATTTTTTGTTTATATATATATATACGAATTTTAACCACTTTTAAAAGAGTCTAGTTTCGCTTTTGTATCCACTTTTTTCTTATCTATTGTGGGAAAATTAATATGCTACGTTTATATCTTTTATAATAAACATTATTTTGATATAAGTTTTTCTTAACATACAATTAAATACACATTTTTTTGTTTTATTAATTAAAAATAAAGAGTGCTAAATCATCAATAAATTTGTGATTTGTAGTTATCAATTAGCTATTATTTATATTTTCAATGATATGAGATTACATCTAATAATATAAAATGACTCATTTTTTTTAGCTAATTAAATGTTGACTAGATTTTAATAAAACTGTTAGTGACTAGATTTTTTCATATGGATAATGTTTTTCCAAATTAAATATCATATATGATCATCAAGGTAAGAGTCAATAGAATCGTATGCTCTCTGTTTTGTCGATTTTTAGCAAATCGAAAGTGGTTCGATTTTAATGGTCTGAAAATGAAACCAACTCCTCTTTTGCATGTACCAATTTTTTAACAGTCCATCAAAGATCCTCGAATCAGTCGAAATTTAAAGAAAAGATCGAAAAGACATAAATAAGGGCTTTGAAAATAAAATTGACTGGAATTAAAATGGTTTGCATTGAATTTAAACAGAGCAGTAAAATGCCTTCGATTAAATCAAAGGACTTTTGACATGGAAATTAAAGGTTTCGGAACATAAAATTGAACAAGTAAAGTAACTGTTGCTTGAAAGATAAATTTGCATGAAAAATAAAGTTTGCAAAAAAGATAAATGAAAAATAAAGACATGTGGAAGGAACCGTACAGAAAATTAACTCAAAGCAGACTCAGAAAGTCCCTTGGATGTGAGTGTGCGTGAGTAATTTCTGAAGCAAAGTTCTAACATTTGTATCTTCGAGCTTTCTTCTATTTATAGCCATCTCCTAACCAATCGAGTCAAAGTGTAACCACCACGTGCGTCAAAACATATGTAACCGTTTCCGCTTCCTCTGCTTTATAATGTAACGTCTTAAAAAGCAAACTCCAAAACTTGATGTCTTTGATTTACCTCTTTGACTAACTATAACAGTTAAGCTTCAAGTCAATGTCAAAATGCCTTCCTCGATACAGGCTTCCTTCTAAGAGCACACACCTGCTGATTTCCAAATAACTTTGTTTTTTGAAATTAATTATTTTCGACTAACAAATTACCCCTAGGATTAATGTGTTACTTTCGAAATCATCTTGAAGATGAAACACTTAATCCTAAAAAATGCTATGAACGGGAAGCAATTAACTAAATACTAAATGCCATTTATTTTCCTCCATTTACTTTTGTTCGTTCGACACGTTTCCCACGATCTACAATCTCTCTCTTCCACCACTTCACCTTGTTCAGGAAGTTACCTCCCTTTTTGAATTCTCTTCTGCAACAACGGCTAGAAACAACTCTTCTTCTTTAAATAAAATTTTTTACCATTTTTCTATTTCCTGAATTCTTACTTTCTGAAACTCTAATTTCTTTTCCTCTTCTCTAAACTTTCTGTTCTGCAACTTCAATCTTACTACCAATTTCTCAATTCACTCATCAATGGCTTCCTCTTCAACTCGCGCTGCTGCTCAAGACAAGGGCAAAGGCCCTGTGTCTCAACATCAGGCTCCCCCAATCTTGCACATACTCAACCAAATCAACGACGAGATTAATGAAGACCCCAGCCTCAAATTGATGACACAAGGATTCTTATCCTTTTTAATATCGACGACGAAACCCACTGTTTCGTTGGCCCTATTCAAACTTTGGAGCGTGCTAACAAGCATCTTCACTTCTTCCCCAATACACAAGGGGAAGATTTGCTTATCAACCAAGACCTTCTCATAACCCCTTTCATCAATCCTTAGAAATCCTTCAAGAACAACCCAAAAATCACCCCACGAGGAGTTGACTTTCGGACTTGGCACAGATGCCTCAGATCGGAGAAGAACACTGCCAGGAGGGTCCTTGGTATCCAAGACCTACTTCGACTTTCTCACTTCACCCCTTCAACTCATCCTTGGATGATTGGGGCAATGGTCAATTTTTGAAACAGGACCACAAACAATTTTCACCTTTCTTGTGGAATGATCGGGCCTTTCTCTACTCGATGTGGCCGCCATTACTGGCCTCCCAATAAGCTTCCTGAACTAACCTCTGATGTGCAACCGAATCGAGACTATAGGATAATCCATAGGACTTTCTATAGTGAATTTATTGCTCAAAATATGCGTCAAGAAAATGAGCCTGTAACTGATGATGAACACGTTGCATTTCTATACTGGTTGAATGCCATTGTCTTCTGCTCTCAAAGTGTCCAAATGCAGAAATTTTTTCTCCCTCTGGCAGCTCTTTTACATGAGGGTAATAATTTTAATTTGGCTAAGTTAATCCTGGGATACTTATTCGAAGAACTTGTTCACCTAGTCAACTGTCTCCGAAACCACTCTTTGATTAATGTAGGAGGTCCTCTCTGGCTTCTCCAGCTTTGGTTGAAAGTAGTTTTTGAAACATTCATGCAAAAGGATGGTGACATTTCATCCGGTAAACAACATATCGAAGGATTCCATCTGGCCCCTTTTCAACCAAATTTTCAAGATGCCCAATCGATTGAGGATCATTTTTGGGCTATTTTTCTCTCTCTTTTACTCTTGCAAAAACTTCAACAATAATGATCTCAATTTCACCCCCTTTCTGCGTCGAAACTGTGGTCCTTCATGGCTCGAATGCTTTCTCTTTCCCAATGATGATAAAGAGGACAAAATTACCAACAGAAATTGGGAAAACTTGCTTGCTGTTTAGATAATCCCTACCGGATTACCTCAACACAAAAAGGAACAATTCAAAGCAACTCTCTATGCTCCTTATTATACTGCCAGACAATTTGGTTTCTCCCAAACCATTCCAGTTCCTCTTCCACGAAACAGTCGACCTCTTTGTCACGTTGAGTTGAATTTGAAGGAACAAATCGAACTCTGTCTTTCCTCAAACCAACAACAAAAAGCAAACTATACCCACCTTTTTTATGAGCATAGTTCATACATAACCAAATCTTACATCGACTGGTGGACTACATTTTTTTCCAAATATAGTCGCACCTTCGATGAGATCAAAAATTCTGCCATCAAGACAACTCCAACTACTGAAAGTTCACCAAAAAGAACTTTGAAGAGAAGACTTGAGGCTGCAACACCACCAAGACAGCCACAAAAAAACTCGAAAAGCTCCTAAAATAATTCTAAAAGGGTAATCTTTCGATCAACTTTTCTAAACCTCTCTCGATCATATTCGTTTGGAGACATCTTGATTTTGAATCTTCCTTCATTACCAAGTTCAGTCATCAAGCGAGAGCTCTTCAGAAGAAAGTGAGCAGCCAGCACAAAATATCTTTGCTGCTTCTTCCAATTCGGATGATGATTCAGAAACTGAATCGATCCCCCAACTAATTCGAAAAAGACCTACTCCGATAATTTTATATCAATTTCGAATATGTCAAATTAATTGGAAAGATTTAACCTGCTAAATGTCTTGTTTCAGATTAAAACAACTGCTCAAATCACATCTTCTTCATTTGCTCTTGGACAATCACTACAACAAGACCAACCAAGATCAGAGCAACAAGAATCTCATTCATCAGCTCAAACTATCATATCTGTTGAACCTATACAGGTTGTTTTGCCAACACCAACTTAAACTCAAGTGGTCGACTTGATGCAAGAGCGACTCTCACCACCACAAAACCAAAACATAGACAATCCTCCATCTCCAACTCAAACTGAAACTCTTAATGAATCTCTTGTTACTCATATTTTCGATTTACCCACTCAAGATCCAGAGACTGCTCCTTCTCCCCAAAAATCTCCAAGCCCAAACAAAAACATTGAGCCTTCTACTTCGCAAAGTCCAAAAATATCATTTGAGGTCCCTGACATATATTCTTAACCTTTTAATATTGATCTTGCAGAATTGGTTGCCTACGTTACTCGAATTGTTCAAGAAGACAAAGTACCGATTTCAACTCCACCTCCTACAGGCCCTTCTACATCCAGCCTTCCTTCAGAACTCAATCGACACACCCACAAACAATTAATCACCCTTCTTAGGCTCTTATCACATCCACCTACTGAATGGACCAGCCAATCAAACCTGAATTCACTCCTTTATGATATTTTGGGCTCTCCATTGAATTTCAGGTTCCTCCCAAATTCTCTGCTATAGTCAAGAAGTTTATAAGGGTTTCCAATGACTGCATCACTATTCAAGATAAGTTACAAGAAGCTAAGGAAAAAGTGGCCAAAATCAAGACTGAGTCAGAAAAAATTAGCAAAGTTCTTCGACCAATGAAGGCATCCTGCAAAGAATTCGATCTGAGGATTACTCAAGCCTTCACTGCTCAAGCCTATTATGACAAACAAGAGGAAGAACTTGAGGTAGAATTGGCCCAAATTAATAAAAAAATTGGCCAAAATTCGAAAAAGGAAAGCTGACTTAGCTATACCCTTGGCTTCAGTTCAAAACAAGCAACAAACACTTTTCAAGGAGCTTTGCATTGTAGAAGCCAAACAAGAAGATTGTGAGAAGTAGCTTGACAAAGCTCAAAATGAAGAATATGACCAGATCGAAGTGCCTTCTGCCTTGGACAGTGAAAGAGTCCAACTTTACTTTGACTTAGCAGAAATCTTAGCACCTTCTATTCCACCTACTTTGAGCACTTTTATGTATAATGACTGTTTTTGTGCTCTTACTTATTTATTTACATTATTGATCTTGATTTGGCATTCATCGATATTGCTTCAAGTATTTTCCATTTATCGAATTAATCACGTTTCCATAATCGATATCTTTAATTCGATATGCATTTCCAGAATACAATTCAATTACTTGAAAAGGTCCTTCCCAAGTATGAGACCATTTGCCAAGGAATCTTGACTTCTTCTCTATTGGCAATACAACTTTTAAGACCAATTTTTCTAAACTGAAATATTTCTCTGTTATTTGACGATTATAATTTCGAGCAACACTTTTTTTTTGTTGAATCATATTTTCAAGTGCCAAAATGCGTTCTGAGTCTAAATCATTCAACTTATCATACATTGCACTCCAACAATAATCAACTGGCAAGTCATCTTGCCTCAAAATTCTCAACGTATTAAGATTAATCTCTAATGGCAAAACTGCATCATGTCCATACACCAATTTATAAGGAGAAGTACCTGTTGCCCCTCTTGGTGAATTTCGATAGGCCCACAATACTTGACTCAAAGTTTCATGTCAAGTTCGAGGTCTACTACCAATTTATTTCTTGATCAAAATGATCAATATTTTATTTGCTGCCTCGACTTGTCCATTGGCCTGCGCATAATATGGAGTCGAAGTAACCATATTAATGATTCTCGAGGTTGCAAAATTCTTAATTCGCTGACCAGTGAACATAGTCCCTTGATCAATACTCAAGGTTTGGGGAATTCCAAATCGATGGATTATATGTTCCTCGATAAAGTCTATCACTTCATTTTGCTCGGCTTCTATTAAGGGAACAACTTCAACTCACTTCGTGAAATAATCAATTGCTACGAAAATAAATTTATGGTTCTTTGACGAAGGAGGGTGTATTAGTCCAATTAGATCTAAATCCTATCCTTGAAAAGGCCATGGTTTAATAATCGAATGTAATTCAAATGCTGGTATCTGTTGTACCACTCCATGACGTTAGCATTCTTGGCATGCTTTCGCACAATCGATGCAATCCTTAATCATAGAAGGCCAATAGACTTGATTTTGACATAACACCCATTTCATTTTTATACCAGCCTGATGAGCCCCACATATACCTCTGTAAACTTCTCCTAAAGCTATATCTTGATCGGCTTGACTTAACCATCTCGACAGGCTTCCATCAATTGCTTGCTTATATAACTCATCAGCCATCAATACAAAATTCATCGCTTTCAACTTTACTTTTCTATCAACTTGAACATTGGGATCTTTTAAATAAATGGCAATGGGTTTCCTCTAATCATCATCTTCCTATTCATCCAAACACAAACCCTCTCTCTCATTGATAGGCACTAAAATCTGACGAATTTTTGCCAGTTTTCTTAGCGTTTATGGAAATATCTTATATCTCGAAGCAATTTGGGCCTCATTAGTAATTTCATTTTGAATTCTCCAAATATGAACTAATGAAACTTTCTGAAAAGAAGTTAACAATGTCCATGCCGTTACTAAATACTTTTGTAACTTCTCATTGTTGCATTTGAACTCCTTTGACAACTGTTTCAAAACTAACTGCGAATCCCCAAGGATCTGAACTTCTAAAGCCCATTTTCCAATCAAGATTTCAAGGCCTAATATTAACGCCTCATACTTAGCCACATTATTCGAACAAGGGTATTTTAATTCAAACAAAATTCTGACAGAATCCCGTCTGGTGAGATAATTAAAATCCCTACTCCAGCACCATCTTTATGTTTCGAACCATCAAAATATAATTTCCAATAATCGACATGAACATCAATTATGTTTGCCCCCTGGTCATTCAGATTATTCGAATGGTCTACTAAAAAATCTGCAATGACCTGACCTTTCACAGCCTTTGCTAGAACATACTGTAAATCGAATTCTGTTAAAGCCAACATCCATTTTCCTACTCGACCTCTCAACATTGGATAAGTCAACATATTTTTAATTAGGTCAGTTTGTGCAATGATTTTCACAAGTTTGGCAACCATATAGCACTTTAACTTTGTGCAAGCATAATACAAAGACAAATACAATTTTTCGATAGGTGAATACCTGGTCTCGATATCAGTTAATACATGACTAAGGTAATAAACGGCTCATTCATGACTATTTTCATCATCTTGAGCCAACATATACCCAATTGTGTTCAAGGATGCCGCAATATATAATTTTAAAGGCTCATGAGGGTGAACGGTTGCCATTACTGGAGCTTTGGACAAATAAGCTTTAAGTAATTCAAAAGCCTCTTGATGTTCTTCTGTCCATTCGAACTGAGATTCATTTCTAAGTTTCACCAAAGGTGCAAATAATCGTGTTCTACTTGAAAGGTTCGATATGAATCTTCTAAGATAGTTAATTTTTCCAAGAAAAGATTGTACTTCCCTCTTTGAATTAGGAGGGGATAACGCCAAGATTGCATCGGCCTTATTCTTATCGATGGCGATCCCCTTTTTATGGACAACAAATCCTAAGAATTTCCTGGCTGATACACCGAATGCACATTTTAAAGCATTCATTTTTAATCCCTTTTCCCGCATAGTGAAATGCCTTTCTCAAATGATCGATGTGTTGAGTCACAGAGTTCGACTTAACCATAACATCATCGATATACACTTCCATAAATTTTCTAATATACTCATGAAAAATAGTATTCATGGCACGTTGATACGTTGCACCAGCATTTTTCAAACTGAGTGGCATAACAACCCATTCATACGTGCCTAATGCCCCAAGACATCGAAGAGCAGTTTTGGACACATCATCTTCTGCAATGAAGATTTGGTTATATCTTGAATAACCGTCCATAAAACTTAAAATCTCATTTCCTGCAGCAGAATCGATTAACATATCTGCTATGGGCATAAAATATTCATTGTTCGGAGTGACATTATTCAAATATCGAAAATCAATACACACTCTCAATTTTCCATTCTTCTTCATTACAGGGACAATGTTCGAATAAATTTCGCCTTAATCAAGTGTTCAATCTCTTCTTTAATCTTTTGATTAATTTAAGGAGCAAATCATCGAGGCGTTTGCTTTATGGGTCGAGCATTCGGTTTTAACGATATTCGATGTTCCACAAGAGAACGATCAAGACCAGGCATCTCATGATAATCCCAAGCAAAACAGTTTTTAAACTCATGCAAAAGATAATATAATTCAGTTCGAAATGGGATTGTAAGGTCTTTACATATGTAAGTAATTCGAACATCATCAACAGATCCCATATTAATCTCTTTTAAAGGATCTTGCGAATCGAAACCTCTCACATATTCATCATATTTTACCGAATATTTTTCAAAACTCAACGGTTCTAAATTATAGATACAATCAAAAGATAAATCAAAAGATTCATTAGAATTGAAACAAACTTGATCATTCACTGGATTAACAACAGCTTTATTTTCAATACAATGTACTTCTGCTATATCAGCAGCAGTTTCATTGACAACATTACTAAAATTACAGGAACAGAAAGAATTTAAACCATGAATAAATTCGACCAAAGAGATCGAACCTACATGGTGCACAAAATCACAATCACACTTTTGTAATTCCGCACAACTAACCAGCAAGTGCACTGGGTCATCCAAGTAATACCTTACGTGAGTAAGGGTCGATCCCACGGAGATTGTCGGCTTGAAGCAAGCTATGGTTATTTTGTAATTCTTAGTCAGGATATCAGTAATGATTCTTAGTTTTAATTGTAAAAAGTAAAAGAACATGAAATAAATACTTGTTATGCAGTAATGGAGAACAGGTTGAGGTTTTGGAGATGCTCTGTCGTATGAATTTCTACTTTTCTACTGTCTTCTTCACACACGCAGGTCTCCTTCCATGGAAAGCTGTATGTTGGTGGATCACTGTTGTCAATGGCTACCAACCGTCCTCTCAGTGAAAAGGGTCCATGTACATGGCTAATCATCTGTTGGTTCTCACTAATGTTGGAATAGGATCCATTGATCCTTTGCACACTGTCACTGCGCCCAGCATTCATGAGTTTGAAGCTCGTCACAGTCATCCCTTCCTGGATCCTACTCGGAATACCACAGACAAGGTTTAGACTTTCCGGATCTCAGGAATGCTGCCAATTGATTCTAGCTTATACCACGAAGACACTGATCTCACGATTTGAATGCTCTGTTGTCAGGAGAGGCAATCAAACTTGTGAACCAGGTATCCAAGAGATATACATTCAATCTAAGGTAGAACGGAAGTGGTTGTCAGGCACGCGTTCATAGGTTGAGAATGGTGATGAGTGTCACGGATCATCACATTCATCATGTTAAAGTGCAAATGAATATCATAGAATAGAAACAAGCGTGATTGAATGAGAAATAGTAGTAATTGCATTAATCCATCGAGACACAGCAGAGCTCCTCACCCCCAACCATGGGATTTAGAGATTCATGCCGTAGAAGATACAAGTTCTGATATAAAATGTCATCCGGTACATAGTAAGTCTCTAAAAGTAGTTTTATACTAAACTAGTGACCTAGGTTTACAGAAAATGAATAAACTAAGATAGATAGTGCAGAAATCCACTTCCAGGCTCACTTGGTGTGTGCTTGGGCTGAGCATTGAAGCTTTCACGTGTAGAGGCTTTTCTCGGAGTTAAACACCAGCTTGCAGCCTGTTTGTGGCGTTTAACTCTGGTTTGTAACCTGTTTTTGGCGTTTAACTTCAGAATAGGGCAGGAAGTTGGCGTTTGAACGCCAGTTTGCGTTGTCAAAACTTGAGCAAAGTATGGACTATTATATATTGCTGGAAAGCCCTGAATGTGTACTTTCAAACGCAATTAAGAGCGCGCCAATTGGGCTTCTGTAGCTCCAGAAAATCCATTTCGAGTGCAGGGAGGTCAGAATCCAACAGCATCTGTAGTCCTTTTTCAGCCTTGAATCAGATTTTTTCTCAGGTCCCTCAATTTCAGCCAGAAAATACGTGAAATCACAGAAAAATACACAAACCCATAGTAAAGTCTAGAAATATGATTTTTGTATAAAAACTAATAAAAATATACTAAAAAGTAGCTAGATCCTACTAAAAACTATATGAAAATACCCCCAAAAAGCGTATAAAATATCCGCTCATCACTACACTATAAGAAGAAGATGAAACTACTTTTCTAAATGACTCAACTTCATAAGAAGAATCGCTTTTATTCTCTACTGAAAGGAAATTACTTAAATAATTATTTAAAGTTACCAGATAATTCGAGACATCTTGTTCATTTGCCATCGAAGAACGTCCTCGAATCACCGCTTATGTTGAACAATCCCACCAAGTCGGAATAATACTGAGTTGTGGATAAAGACGCTTCGCACTTAAACCTTCTAAAGTTAGATAGCACCCTTCACAATTGAAAGAATTAAGTACTCTGTCAACATTCAAAGGTTTCAATTTAGGACTATACACCCTGAAGTCGATGTGTAACTGCTCGACATACAGATTCGAATCAGCCTTAACTACTTAAGATTTTCCATCATCTGTCCAAAGGAGAATACTTTGAGGCATAGTTGACGGCACAAACCCAACTCCATGCATCCAATCACGTCCTAGTAAGGCGTTATAACTAGCCTTTGAAGACACCACAACGAAGACGGTGCTTTGATCAAAGGATCCAACTTTCACTCCCAAAGTAACCAAACCTTTAGCAGGGATTAAAGCACCACTGAAATCTGTTACTGAAATATTAGTAGGGATTAAATCATCAAGATGTTTTCCGACCTTCATCAACATCCTTTTTGGTATGAGGCTAATAGTTGCTCCTCCATCAATCAGAACTTTGTTTATTTTGATCCCACTCATGGTTGCGGTAATGTGTAGTGGGCGCAAACGAGATTTTTGTTTCTCGGAAGGACTTTGAAAATAACCAGGTTCATCCTCATATCGAATGAATGAAAAGGCTTCCTCATCATCAATATCATAATCCTCCACTGGATTATCCTCATATTCTCCTAGATACTCAGTTGGGATAATCGAAATGTTACTGACCATTTTATCTTCTCCTTCTTCAAAGTACTCTTCATCTAAACTAGCAACCTTATTTTTATCACCCTCAGAAGCAGTAACCACTGCTTTTCCTTTATCCAACTTCACAGTGGAGGAAAGACCCTTTGGATACGTCTCTCCATCAGTCGGGAAGCCTATTCGAGAGTGCACAGAAGGTGTTGCCCCCTTAACTTTGTCAACTAAAGATACCTTGGGTGGCTGTCGTCCTCTTCGTCCTCTGCCCCTTGGATACCCTCTGCTCGGCCATGGAAGTAAGGATATCGACCTCGAGGAGGACCTCTATGCCCCCACTGTGGGTTACGCTTATAATGAACGTTCCTGTTTTGAAACTCTTGGAAGTTTCAAATCCGCTATACACCTATGGCTTGAGAACGTTTTATAGGTGTAATAGTGCTTTTCTGAGGACCTCTAGAACTGTGCCCTTCCATTCGTCGAATAGGCTGTTTCTGACGGGCCTGTTCTTATCTGTGAGCCAATTTCTTCTTGATCCTTTCCTTCTCAAAAATTGCCACAGCCTCAGCATCGAAAACTGCATTGCATCAAGGACACAGAGATACGTCCCGATCCTTTAATTTCTATTGTACCAAGAAATCCAACAACCCATCTCCTATCCCAGGGTATACAGATCGGACATCTGATTCAAAGTTTTCCAGGGCCATATCAAAGTCATAAGACATTCCAACCATATTCACCCTGAAATATGGTTCAGCAAAACTTGCTTCACTATCGAAAGGATCAGAATCAACTTTCATTTCTTTCTTACTATCATCGAATTTCAACCATCCTTCCATGATGGCTTCTTGTATCAAATCCATGAAACAAACACAATTGTTAGTCGAATGACTAGTTGCTTGGTGAAACTGACAATAAGGTTTTCCTTTTAAATCTTTTACCGAAAGTAAAGTTCTGCCTTCAGGTAAAACTAACTGTTTATCTTTAAGCAACACATCAAAAATCTGATCAGATTTTGAAATATCAAAACTATATCTTTTCCCACTTTTCAGTTTTGAATCATTTGACTTCTCATTGTTAGGAATTTTCTTAAGTAAAGAATAGACATAAGGAGGGCCTTTCCTAAGTTCAGCCAAATCAAATTCTGCATCTAAATCGGACTCCTCATCAGAGGATTCCATGGCCACATAAGAAACTTTCTCCTTACGAGAGAAAGGTTTACTCTTCAACCTCCTTTCGTTCTTATATTTCTCTTTTTCTTTCTTCAGAACTTCTACTTGAGAAACTCTCTCAGCCAAATGGGCTAAGTCAGGAATATGTACATTGAGTAGTCTTCAACGCACATAAAATCCAAATCCTATAATTGCTATCTTTACTACTTCACTTTCAGGAAGAGACACATAACAACGACTTTTAGCGTTTTTGAAACAAATCATGTAATCATCGATGGTTTCACCATCTTCACGTTTCAAAGCCACTAAGTCAGTAACTGCCACATTCAGTTCTCCTCAATAAAATTGGGCATGAAAAGCAGTTTCTAGCTGAGCCCATGTTGTTATCAAATTTAGTATAAGATTAGAAAACCAAGTAAAAGCATTCTTCGTTAACAAAGAAGGAAAAGACTTCATTTTCAAATTTTCATCATTAGCCAAATTTTTAATTTCGACCAAATATTGAGCAACATGTTCAGTAGTCGATTTCCCAACTTCTCCTGCAAATTTTGTAATTATTTTTGGATTTTTTATTCCTCTTGGCGCCTCGACCATTTGGACATTATGAGGAAAAGCTGACATAAAATGAGGTCGATTCATGAATCCTATATTGAATCCAACCCTATTAAGCACATCTGCCACAATTCTTGTAACCTGATAACGTTTACCAACTTGATTACGTGAATCGAGCCAGAACATCATCGGCATTTTGACCTCGAGGAATTAACTGAAGATTTTTTATGTTTCTAAAAGCATCATTTTCGTTTTGAAATAGATTTTCAAAACCTTCATTATTTCCTCTAGCATCTTGCCTTTCTCCTTCATCATAATCAACGATTCAGGCAATTCGCTCAACTTGCCTGGCAAGACGATCGAACTTCGATTCATGATCAGCCATCATAAGATTTATAATTGTTTGGTCATTTGTTGAGTCAATAAATTGACCAAATTATGATGGCTTTCTTCTACATGTTGTCGAAATGCTGCTATTGAATTAGAAGTATTTGATATAGAACCCACATTATAATCACAAGAATATTCGGATCGCTGTTATGGATTTTGACATTGTTTACTCCACTTGTACCCCCAAACGGATCGGAGGAACAAAACCACTTACTGGTGGAGTACAACCAAGAGGAAGGCCATAAGGAGGCCAACCAACAATTACTTGACGTTGAATCAGTGGTGGATTAACACGTGGACGAGTATTACACCCGTTATTTTCAGCCTGCACATTAGTAACCGCCACCCTTTCATTTACAACCACCCCTTCCGAACGTGAAATAACGTACGAAGGTTGTACATTTACTGGTGCACTATCATTTGTGGCCGAACCACCATTCACATTAGAAACTTCGTCAGCCATGTGAGTAATTTTTCTACTCCTTAATTGCATACACTAAGTGACACTAAAATTATTTGACACACTTCAATTTAAAACTGTCCCACTAGGCGTGCCAATTTGTTTTATCGATTTTTAGCAAATTGAAGGTGGTTCGACTCTAATGGTATGAGAGCGAAACCAACTCCTCTTTTGTGGGTACCAGTTTTCTAACAGTGCATCAAAGATCCTCGAATCAGATGAAATTTAAAGAAAAGATCGAAAAGACATAAATAAAGACTTTGAAAATAAAATTGACTGGAATTAAAATGGTTTGCATTGAATTTAAACAAAGCAGTAAAATGCCTTCGATTAAATCAAAGGACTTTTGTCATGGAAATTAAAGGTTTCAAAACATAAAACTGAACAAGTAAAGTAAATGTTGCTTGAAAGATAAATTTGCATGAAAAGTAAAGTTTGCAGAAAAAATAAATAGAAAATAAAGACATATGAAAGAAACCCTACAGAAAATTAACTCGAAGCAGACTCAGAAAGTCCTTGAAATGTGAGTGTGCGTGAGTAATTTCTGAAGTAAAATTTTAACCTTTGTATCTTCGAGCTTTCTTCTATATATAGCCATCTCCTAACTAATCGAATCAAAGTATAACCACCACGTCGTCAAAACATATGTAACTGTTCTCGTTTCTTCTGCTTTATAATGTAACGTCTTAAAAAGCAAATTCCAAAACTTGATATCTTGGATTTATTTCTTCGACTAATTATAATAGTCAAATTTTAAGTCAATATCAAAATACCTTTCTCGATACAGATATTTTCTAAAAACACACGCCTACTAATTTTTAAATAACTTTGTTTTTTAAAATTAATTATTTTCGACTAACACTGGCTTTTTCAAACAACGCGAATATGTGAGGATAGATGAGCGTGTCACGGTTATTATCCACTAATATCATTCTCACGCACAGCAAACTGAAGAAATTAAAGTGGTTCTGAAAACGATTCGCATCCGTGAGAAACATGAATGTCCATATCTACCAAATTTGCCCCCCTTCGGGTAGTTATTCATCTTTTGATGAAAGTCAAAACAACTACTCATTTCGCCTTTTATATATTTGTCTTTATATATAAATTGGAGATCATATGAATTACTATTATTATTTACAAAAACTAATGCGAAATATAGGTGATAATGTTGCAGCACTTTGGCGACAAGCCTTTTATACTTTTATGTTTTCCACCAAAAGGAGACCCCATTTTTGGATTGGAAGTCAGAACATGAATAAAAAAAAGCGGATTCCTTTGATAGCTCTCTCAATGCAGTCATACTAATTAGGGACGTGCATCAGTATGGCGAAACTGAATTTGATGTAATTTAAATTCGACTCAAAATATATATCAAGTCTATTTGTTAGACTCGAACTCGATCCTAAATCCAATGAAACCTATACACTTTGGGCCACAATTATACCGAGTAAAAATCAGATAGAAAATCGGACTGTTAACATTATATTACCTTGGTACCTTCTTGTAACCTAGCATGTAAAAATATCCAAATTTCTAAAATTCTAATTATTATTTGATATGGTAAAATTCACTTAAAAAAATATAACAAGAACCAACTCTTCTCTAAAATTAAAGCATAAGCATAATCAATATTAATATTATCTAATAACACCAAATATTTAAATCAATGCAAATAACACAATATTATGCATTAGTCTAAAGTCTTATAATAACTAATAATACAAAATATTAAGATTTACAATACTTAAATTTCACATAAGAATAGCCATCACCCATCACTAATAACACAATATTAATCATGTATGATGACCGGATCCCCGGATCGAATTCGGATGACCCAAGTCATGGTCCGAATCCGACCCGAAATAATAATCGAATGTATTTTTGAGATCTTTACTCGACTCTAAACTCAAAATAATAACCAAATTTTTGAACCAGACCAGACCATCCACACCCCTAATACTAATAGTACTATGAATTTAGTTCAAGAACTTTATTTATTTCCACATGACACACTATAAGTTTTAATGACGAACTCGCTTCCGTATTATCATTGCTTCTCTTGATGATGAGGCTGAGCCAAATGGTATATTGTTTTAAATATTTCTTACAGGGTTTATTTTTAAACGTATAATATTTTTACTATCAAAATATCATGCATAAATTATAAAAATACTAATAGCAAAACTATTATTTATATTGACTCAGAAGTCTTTACTTGTTAATTATTATCTTATATATTAACGTTTCTTTACTCATATACTTAACCGTCCTTCCCAAATATAAAGTCAATATTTTTTGTTCATTTCTTTAAAAGTATTTTTTGTTCTACTGAGAGTCTGTTGAGATTAATTGTATGGAAGAAATTTTTATGCCAACTCTTAGCTAAGATGCTTGTGATGATTTGTCTAAACCAGTGACAATGTTGGAGGTTAAAAAAGCTTTGAATAATATGAGCTCGTTCAAAACTCTTGGGCCAAATGATTTTTGAGTATTTTTTTTTTAAAGAATATTGAGATGTGGTAGGTCATGAGGTGTGGCGTACTGTTCAGAAAGCATTCTTAGGGGAGACGTTAAGTCATTCTTTGTTGAAAACTTTGATTGTTCTTATTCCTAAGTGCGACCCTCCAACTAGATTGAAAGATTTTCGGCCAATAAGCCTTTGTAATGTCATTTATAAACTTGTGACTAAAGTGCTAGTTAATAGATTACGGTCTTTCTTGGATGAGATTGTTAGCCTAACTCAGGGAGGGTTTATTCATGGTAGAGGAGCGCGTGATAATATTATTGTCACCCAAGAAGTTCTTCACTTTCTTAAGCGGACAAAGTCTGAAAAGGAGCTATGGCTTTTAAGATTGATTTAGAAAAGACTTATGATAGAGTTGATTGGAATTTTCTTGAACACACTCTTGAATCTTTTGGCTTTCCTTCTCTAATTATTCGGCTTATAATGAATTGTGTTCAGACCTCAAATCTTTCCATCCTCTGGAATGGGAATAGATTGGATAGCTTCCAACCTCGCAGAGGACTCAGGCAAGGAGATCCAATTTCTCCTTATTTATTTGTTTTGTGCATGGAGAGATTGGCGTGCTTCATTTCCAAACAAGTTGACGAGGGTATTTGGGATGGTGTAGCTGTTTCTAGAGGGGGACCTAGAGTTTCTCACTTGATGTTTGCCGATGACCTCCTTCTTTTTTGTAAAGCGGAGAAAAATCAAGTTCAGAATGTCGTACACACCTTGGAGTTATTCTGCAAAGCTTCAGGTATGAAGGTTAACATTGAAAATTCCAAAACTATTTGTTCTAGAAAAATCTCTAATAGAAGGAAGGAAATGTTGTCTGGTGTTTCTCATATTCCTTTTACTAGTGACCTAGGCAAATACTTGGGGGTGAACCTTAATCATCCTCGAGTTGTTAGGTCTGTTTTTTCGGACTCTTTAGAGAAGATCAAGAATAGGCTGGGCTAGTTGGAAAGGTCGACTCCTTAACAGAGCAGGCAGGCTTTGCTTAATTAAATCTATTGCTTCTTCTCTTCCTATTTACCAGATGCAAGTGACTTTTTTTCCTACTTCGATTTGTCAAAAGATTGATTCTGTGCTTAGACAATTCTTGTGGAAGGGAAAGGTGGGGGAGCGTTGCTTAAGCTTGGTCAAGTGGAGCAAAGTTGTCACTCCAAGAAAATATGGAGGTTTGGAAATTAGAGATACTCAATGTGTGAATTTTGCTTTATTGGAAAACTTGTTTAGCAATTACTACATAATAAAGATAAACTTTGGGTAAGGATTATGTTGGCAAAATATTTATCTGGGGGTTCTTGCTTTTCACCCAATTTTTCTAATAATGTTTCAAGCACTTGGCGAGCAATTTATAAGACAATAGAAAAGCTTCGTGATGATTTTGAATGGTGTATAGGCAGGATGTCTCAATCCTTTTGGTATCATGCTTGGCGACCATCTGGAATGCTAGCTCCTTTGGTTCCTTTTGTGCACATTTCTGATTCTCTCTTGAAGCTAGAAGATGTCTGGCACCATGGACATTGGCGGTGGGATATGCTTTGCACAATGATTCCGAAAGAAATTAAACTTGATTTGATGCTCTTTGATCCTATCAAGCAAGCAGGAGATAAAACAAGTTGGTTTTGGACAAACTCAAATACTCTCACTTACTCGACTAAAAGCGGGTATGAGTGGCTATTGAAGAAGAAATTTGGCTGGAATGATAATGAAAATTGGCTTTGGCTTTGGCGCTTGAGAATATCGGAGAAGATAAAGTGTCTGCTCTGGCTTTACCTCAACAACGGAGTTCCCACAGCTAGCTACCGGTTTCAAAGAGGTCTTGCTACTTCTGATTTTTGTCAGAGATGTTATCTTGCTCTAGAGGATATTGACCATTACTTTAGGACTTGCCAAAAAGCTCGTCAGATTTGGATTAGCTTAAACTTGGGAATGACCGCTGTAGATTCTGGTTTGGATTTTGTGTTTTGGATTCAATCTAACCTCAACAAAAATGAGTTCCTCTTTGCAGCGGCCTTTTGGTGGATTTGGAGGGATAGGAACAATGACATCTTCCATCAAGATGATCCATGGAGTAGGGAGAAAATTGTTCACTTGGCTAAACATGCTGCTCGAGATTTCTCCAATGTCATTACCACCCAAAAACATATTACTCCTTCCTCTTTGCAATATGGAACCACCTTCGATGAATGTCTATAAAGTGAACGGCGATGCAAGCGTTTTTGAAAATGAGCAATTAGCTGGCTTTGGGTGTATTATTAGAGACAGCATGGGAATTTGGATAAAAGGTTGTTCTGCCAGTATGCATCTTTCTAGTGTTCTCTGTTGTGAGTTTCATGCTATTTGGAGAGGGTTTGTTATGGCTTGGGATTGCAAGTGCAAAGAGGTCATATGTGAAACTGATAATCTTGATGCGTTTCTTCTTGTTTCGCGAGACACAACCAGCATGATTAGGACTGACTTTGATCTACTTGACAAAATTAAAGAGATGCTCCAATATAATTGGACAATTACGGTAGTACTCATTCAGTGCACAACAAATAGAGTGGCTGATTTAATGGCTAAGACTGCTGCTTTTAACAAGCAGGTGTACTTGGAGTGGTTGCTGCCCCCTAATAATTTAAACATTATTATTAGAGAAGAATCATACTCTTTCTCTTAGATCCTTCTTCTTTATGTTATTTTCAATCACAAAAAAAAAAAGATCAATATCATCACAATAGAACAAGGACGGAACCTACATAATTGTGAGGACAATCACTAACATTTTCAAAATACATAAAAAGATTATATAGTATAAATATATGTATTTTTGTTGTAGAATTGTGTTTGTCAGTCCCATGTTAAAATAAAATTAATTTATTAAATTTTGTTTCAAAAAATTATGTTGTTAAATAAATTTCATTATTTTGTGTACTAAACTCCTTTTAAAACTATAATGAAAACATTTTAAATTTTTTATGTATTTAATATATTAAAAATATAAAAAAATTATCTTTTTAATTATTTTTAATAAAATATATTCTTTTTATAGTATTATTATACATGCCTCTAACTCTAAGGCATATATTAGCGAGATGCTATATATTAAATCAATTCAATAAAAAAAATATTGTGATATACTATTATATAAATAAAAAAAACTCGGTACTAAAATAAATAAAACTCAATAAATAAATAAAGAAAAATAATGATGATGTAAATAAATTGAACAATAGATTTTAAAAAAAAAAGTAAATTAAAAATTAAAAATTAGATTCTTAATTAATTATTTAATTTTAAATTTTAAAATTTTAAAAATTAGTGCTCATATCCTGGGTCGAGCTGTGCGATCCAAGCTGACCAAAGACACAAGTGACCAACCTCTTCAGGTTGGGTCGTGACTGACCTCTTCTCAAAAAGTTTGACCAAATCACCATGGGAGCCCAAAGCAGGCCCAAACGAAGGAATAAAGTCCAATCTAAAGGCAGCAAAAGCCTAGAAAGATAAGGCAGTTCTCCTGAAAGATAAGATGACTTCACTTAAGAGATAAGATAAGATAACTAACTTATCTCCCATTCCACACTATTATAAATACACCGGAACACCCAGATATAACTTATACTCTGATTCTACACAAAATCCTGCCTAAAGCACGTGCTAACTTAAGTATCGGAGTCTCTTGCAGGTACCACCACCCTCCGGTGATCAAGGATTAGCAGCACCACCAAGTCCAACAAGTCGGGTACGACAGCTCCGGCCACAACAGCAGATCTCATCCGAGATCGACCTCCAGTTTCAGGTAACCCTCGGAACAATTAAGATTAGTAATTAAACACGTTTACACTACATATAGTTATTTTTAATTTCACTATAATCTCTTAATCTCTGGTCCACGTCCAAAACTCGCCGTCTTCAATCTCCGGTCTACGCCCAAAACTCGCCGTCGGTGTCGGCGACAACCGTTCTGACGCATCATAATATCGTCGTTCTCCCTAACACCGTTTAGCCGCTGCCCCGTGCACGCCGCTGCAGCCTCACCCCGCGCCGCCGTCCCCCCGCAGCTTGTGTTGACACCGCCGCAGCCCTAACTGCGCACTGTTGTCCCTCCGCAGCCCGTGCAGATGCAGTCGTGAAGAGAACTAATCCCATCCATTTGGCTTAGCGTAACTATAAGTTATCACATCTTCTCTTTTTGCACTTCTTTCTACATCTAAGCAATGAAATTAGTAGAAAAAAAAATATTTTTTTTATTAAACTCATACAACATATTCTCACTACTCAACCAATTTAAAAAAAGTAATATTTTATGAAGTTGATTTAATCCATCTCTATAACTCACTTTTCCATTGAAAATTTTACATTCATTATAGTTCAAATCATTTCAAAAACAATTATACTTTACAAATCTATCTGAGGCTCAACTATTTGTTAGAAGTTTTATTTGCAAGTGGATGTTTATTTTATATACAAAAGTGATAGTTGTTTTTATTGCAAATCTATTATTATATTTTATTTTACATACAAAAGAGATGGATGTTCATTTTACATATAAAAATGATGATTGTTCTTGTTGCAAATGTATTGGGTGGTTGGTGGGGCAACAATAGTGCTGATAAGATTTCCAAGAAAGGCAGGAGCAGTGAATGGTTAAAAATTTTTAAAAAGTAAGGTAAAAGGATATTTTGTTACTTATTGAGGTGGGTTCTTTTGATTTTCGATGGGCCAAAAATTCGGCCCATTGTTTACGTTATTCATATTTTTTGCTGTTTACCTAGCAGAGCCGACATTAATAATGCCACAAATGCTGCTATTTAATTACGGAAAAGTATAAGTAGACAATGGGAATACTAAACAATATAAACAATGAATATGTCAGATATTCAATTCAATAGGTATGCAGATGATTATATTCATTATTTTTAATTGGATGGTTATTTCTTTTGATTCGATTTACTCATACACAGATAACAATGGCTGGATGTTCAATTTATTAGGTGTGCAGATGGTTATCTTAATGTTAAAATTTAGGAATTAATTTAGGGTGGAGTATTTTTTTACTTTGTTGGGTCAATTCTAGAACCCATTATTCACATTGTTTACAAAAATCATTGTCTACCTAACAAAACCCATTAATTACAAGTTTATTGACACGCAGGTGTCATCTCTTTAAAAATGTGTTATAACTAGGCATAGAATATTAAATGATCTAACAACAAAATATGTTTTTTAAATTTTTTAATAATTATTAAATAGTCTTTATTTAATTTTAATTACAATTTAATTATTTATATACTATTTAATTATAAAATTTACCATGTATTTTTTAAATTATTATTTTATTATTCATCTATCATGTTTATTAACAAAACAATTAAAAACAAAAATAACAACGAAATAAATATTCCATTAATCGTGACCTCCATAAATATTTTGACAATGCGAATTAATTAGTTTTTTTTTTCTTTGATCCGTTATATCTATAAAAGCTAGCGAAATCGTGTTTATTGAAAATTCAATCGAATAAAAATACAACACAATCGATTGAATTTTCCATCAGAATATGAATTTTTTTAAAATTTAATTGATTAGAAAGATAACACAATCGATTGAATTGTGCACTGCACTATACATACTATATATTAAATCATTATAAATTTTTCTCAGTTACATCTTCAAGCTTAGAGGTTCCCCGTTAAAGCTGCCAAGTGATGCAATGGTGCACTAGAATAACAAGACTTGTTATGGTAACACTCATAAAAATGCAGCATTCCAAAATGGTGATAATGGTCAGTCAGGTACAATAATTTCCCAGCGAAAACAACAGACGATGAAAATCTTGAGTGCGATAGTAGCGCTAGCTCATCGAGTTCCGAGTTCCATAGAGAGACTAATGAACAATCCTGCAACAAAGTTCTATTAAGGCCTATTCCATCCAAGTGGAATGATACAGAGAAATGATAATGAATAGGCAAAATATACAAGCTGGTTACACGAAAAAGAATGCTTTATCCAACCAAGTGAATCGCTTCACAATTAGTATGATCAAGGTTACACCAGATTCTTGTTATTTTGATAATAAGCTACCAAAAGCCAAAGTGGTAGAAACAGAATGAGTTAATGATCCCATGCGAAATTCAATGGATTGTATTTTCAATCGATTGAATTATGAAAAAAATTATATAGTCGCGCAAAATTGAATTCATTATGGTACTTTTTCAATCAAATGAATTTTGAAGAAGTCCGTATTGTCGTGCAAAATTCAATCGATTGTATTGTATTTCCAATCGATTGAATTATGAAAAAATTCATATTGTTATGGAAAATTCAATCGATTGTATTGTACTTCCAATCCATTGAATTACCAACAAATAATTTCGTTAGCTTTTTCAGATGTAACGGATCAAAGACAAAAATACTAGCTAATTTGCATTACTAAAATATTTATGGAGGTCGGGATTATTAATGGAAGATCTTATTTTGTTGTTGTTTTATTTTTTATTGTTTTGTTAATAAATATGATAGATAAATAATAAAATAATAATTTATAAAATAGATATAAATTTAATAATTATTAAAAAATAAAAAAAAAACATGTTTCATTGTTAGACCATTTAATGGTCTAAACGTTTTGGGACGATATAACTCTGGTCTTCTTTTGTATTAAGTCCAAACTTTCTAGCTAAAAAGTCGGTTACCTGAGATGCTCCAAAGATTATAAGACTTTGGATTTCAACGATTAAACATGCAATTACGAAGGAATAAAACTAAAAATTATATGCAACGAGCATATGAAGGTTATTAATAAGTAAAGTCGTTATACCAGTAGAAAGCTGATCATATTATATAAAGAGACGGACAAACCGAAAAAAAAGGTACGTAATCTAAACCAAATACACCAAAAGACTCTCTAACCTAAGTTTTGGAATGTCTTTATAGATTGTCCTCCGGACTTAGTGTGACTAATCGTGAAACGAGTTCTTCAACCTCTCATTAGCTGGAAAATTCGACAAACTATCCGAACATTATTTGGGTCATAGTATATAAAGGGATGGACAAATAAAAAAAAAGGGTAAGTAAACTAAATCAAATATACCAATACACTTTTTAACTTAAATTTTGGAGTGTATTTGTAAATTGTCCTCGTGACTTAAATGTGAGTAATCGTGAAGCAAGTTCTTTGACCTCCCATTAGTTCGAAAACTCAACAAACTGTCCGAATATTTGGAGCTGTTTGTGGGAAACTTACAGTTATAAACCATGTTGAAACCAACCCACCAGGAACACATTGATGAACTACATCTAGAAGTGCCGTCTCATACACCAAACAAGGGAGGAACGACATATACCTGTGTGTAGATGACTAATTAATGTCATGCTAGCAGGACACCATTACAATGACTTATAATAGAATTGCAATTAGGCCCCCGGGTCGGTGTCTTCAGAGAAGCTTGGGAAGGCACCATGATCCCATAGTAATTGGACAAACCCAATTCTCAACTCAAGTTATACGGGTTCACTTGCCGAAAAATTTTGATAAGCCAACTCAAGAAATTTGTTTTTGAGATGAGTAATTTGTAGGCATTTTCAATCGTTATAATTTTGGGAAAAAAAAAAAAACCATTGCAAAATGTAGAGGAAAAAAACCACCACAAATCTAAAAAAATTGCTGCAAATTCCAATGATAGAAAATTACTCTAAATTAGAAAAAACTGCAGCAAATCACAAAAAGTTGCTGCTATATTTTTTTAAGCAACAATGATTTCCTAAAAATCGTTGCAACCCTTTAATAGCGTCGTTTTTTTAGTGAGCCCTCCTTAGTTTTCAAATTTATTTCGTTTGTATTTGTAACTTAAAAGAAAAAATTTTCTAATGATTTAAAGTACCTAAGTAAACTAGTAAATAAATATTAACAAAAATTTTAAATTATATTTTTTTTTTAATCTTGAAAATCAAACTTGAGATATATGTAGTAAGAGAGAGGCAAAGAATGAAGATGAGGGACTACATATATCTCAAGTTTGATTTTCAAGATTAAAAAAAAAATATAATTTAAAATTACATAACGAAGAAGAAACACATAATGCTGCAAAATTACTAGCAAGAGGATGAACCTACATTCATTCAACTAAAAGAAAGAAAGAAATAAGAAAAAAAAGAAGAAAAAAATGCAGCATTAAAGAAAATATTTTTTTGCTGTTGTAACAAAATTTTAGTGTAAAAACTAAGAACTTTGTGTGTTATTATTAAGAAATTTCGGTGTATTTTTATTCTGATAAGTTCTGCATAATTTAAAACTCTTCCTCTTCTTTCTTCTCATCTTCTGCTGCTTTTTCTTCTTCATCTTCTTCTTCTTATTTTATTTTCTCATAATTCTTCTTGTTTCATTCTCTTAAGAGAAATAAAATAAAAAAAAAATCAATGTTGCAAAATTATTAGGAAGAAAATGAAGAAAAGAAAAAACGCAGCAGCAACAACAGAAATCAGAAATGAAAGAATGATGATGATAGAGAGAAAATACGCGAAAAAGAAGAAGGAACGCGAAAAAGAAGGAGGATATGTTTGCATTAGTGATGCACGCATGTGTACACGCTGCGTGTAATGAAAGTGATTTTTTTTTTTTTTAGCTAACTTAGTTGCCAAAAGGACTTGGATGTGTAGCAAGTTATTCTTTTTATTATATTTTGTATATTTTTTTTACAATAATTTTGAATGTTTATTTTTATTTTGGTTTTAATATTTTGTTTTAAATTTTGGATGTTTATTTTTATTTAAGTTTTCATGATAGTTTGAATTTATGTTTCTTCCAACTAGAAAATAACAACAAAAATAAGCCCATTAAAAAGAAAAATAATACAAATCCATTTAAAAAAAAAAGTTGGCTACAATTGACTTCATTTCTTCTTAATTTTCTAATGAAATTGTTAATATAATTTCACTAAATATAAAATATAAGAGTCTTTTCAATATTTAGTTTTAATTTTATTTTATTTTGGATCCTACAAATTAAAATGCCATATAAATATTTGTAGAACCATATATTATAAAATTTGATTTGAAATTCAACGTGAGATTGTCACTCCAATATTTGGTTTTATTTCGATTAAACTTAAATTATTTTTAATTATTTTAAATAATTTTAATTAAATTATTAAAATTTAACTAAAATAAAAAATATATAATTACAAAATTGATAATTATATATATATATAGCATTGGATTTGAAAAAAAAAATTCTAATGAAAAAATTAGAATATTGTAGATGTGATGAAGATGAAGAATTTTGTGCATTTAGATCGAAAAAAAATTAGAATTTTATAAATAATTAAAAATACAATTTATGTTAAATTGATTTAGATCTATTTTTTATTAAATTGATAAAAAATAATAAAAAAATAAAGTAATAAAATGCAGACGTACAACTGAATGTATCTAATTTATTTGAGTATATTTTGATTGAATTTTTATTGCAACAATACAATAAAAATGTTATAATATATATTTACTGGGTTTATATATGCATTTTTTTTTCTCAAAATGATATAGTATTTTTTAGTGATATCGCTATTATTTTGAAGATGATATTTAATATTAATTTTAATTTTAAATTATTTTAATTACGATATTAATTAAAAATAATATTTAAAATTAATCTTATTAAAATTACTCCAAAGCACAATTAATTCAAATTAGTCAAATAATTAATTTACTAATTAGTCAATGTTTGGCCGAATGGCAAGATATCATGAAAAAATTATAGAAACACCATTATTGTATTGGTGGGGTCCATTCACAAGCAGCGAGAGCGAGAGAGAACATTTGGCGGTGAAAAGAAAATTAAGTGGAGAAAATAAATAAATAAGCAAGACTTTTGACTTCCCTTGCGATATGGTTAACTGAATATATATCAAAGATAATGAAGAATATCTATCAAAGATAATGCATTTATTTATTTATTTATTTGTACTTTTCAAAATGAAAAAAACTGAACTTGTATGGTTAACTGAATAAATAACGTTGAATTCAGAAAAGAAGAAGAAGAAATGTATGTATAGGGGCTTCATCTGATTGATATTAAGCCCTATGGGTGTGTTTGGATTTGCGTTGGAGAAGAGAGAAGCTCGTTTGAGTTTCTTGAAAGCTTCATCTTTATGTTTGGCAATATTTTTATGCCGTAAACGCAGAAGTGTTTTCTGCCTTCAACTCAGGTTTACCAAATGTGTGTTTGGATTACAGTTTGCAAATGTGAGTTTGCATAAAATTGATTTTGCAAACTTGATTTTGATCAAAAGTAGGTTTGTGTTAAAGTGATTTATGTTTGGTAATTTTTGTATCAAAATGGATTATAGTAAAATAAATGTTGTTTGGTTTATACCATTCAAAATCACTTTTAGATAAAAAATTACTAAAATAGACATCAACTTAGATTTTTTTTATATTATCCTATTGTTTTAATTTAGATATTTAAATAAATTTTATTAGTTAATTTTATAATAAAATTAATATTTACTTACTAAAATAAAAATAACATAAAAATAGACAAAATATATTTTTAAATAAAAATAAAAAATATAAATTTTAGATATATATATATATATATATATATATATATATATATATATATATATAAGAATATTTAAAATATGTTACATTTTTTAAGTATTAAATATTATTTTAGTATTTTCTTACATCGTACTCTTATTTTAGTACTCTCAATAATCTTATTCTTAATATTAATTTGAAATCTAACATTTATGATTTTATTATTATATATGATTAATTTTTTATTTAATTTATCTTTTTTAATGGAATCCTAATCTATATTATAAAAAATTACACTAAAACATAGTATAGGAGAATTACAATTATAAAAGATAGTACTGAAAATAATAAAAAAAATTAAATATTTACTTTATAGTGATTGAAACAAATTTGAAAGTTCTTAATGATCTTTTTATATAATATATTTTTAGTATTTTTAGTACTCTTTTTTTAGTATGTTATAATTTTTAATATTATTATTATTTATAATTAATTTTTTTATTTAATTTACTTTACCTAATAGAATTAATAAATCATATTATAAAAAGATAATAACAAACATAATACACAAAAATCACGATTATAAAAGTGTATAATGTCAAACAAATAGTTAAAAAAAATAAAAATAATAAATAATAGAAAAATAGAGCTCATATAAATAGAAATAACAAGAATTTTATAAATAATACAATAATATATACAAAGGGTAAAGTTGGTAAAAGGTAAATAAATTGTTAGTATCTATGGCTAAAAGCCCGTTAAGAAAAGGCAGAAGCTAAAAATAGTTGCTTCTTGTAAACGCTGGTTTTGGCAGCAGAATCACTTCTGCGTTCATGATAAAAAAAATTTGCCAAACCAAAAGTTGAAACTTTCAAGAAATTTAAACGTGCTTCTTCCCTTCCAACGGGTTTCCCAAACACACCCCAAAAGCTAAAAATTCTAGCTTTTCCGTTCACCTTTTCACGTTGGATTGAACTTTAGGTTCTATGTACCAATTATGTCCTTCATTATTCATATGTTTATTTTTTTTATAGTACTTTTTTCTAATACTCTCTTATGTATATTATTATTTTTTATAAAACTTCTGTTTTTTTATATGAGTTTTTTTACTGTTATTGTTATTTCTTTTTTGTATGGAATACTTTTTTACTTTGTATTATAATTCTATTAATCCTATTAGAGTACTAAAAAATATTGAGAGTACTAAAAAAAATTAAAATTTATTTAAATATTTAAAATAAAATTATAAGATAACATAAAATAATTATTTAAATTCATGTCCTTTTTTGTAATTGTTTATCTAAAAGTGATTTTGAATAATGTAATCCAAACAATATTTAGTTTACTGTAATCCATTTTGAATAAGAATTACCAAACATAAACCACGTTAATACTAACTCACTTTTGATCAAAATCAATTCTATAAAATCAATTTTATACAAACCTCAGTTTGCAAACCGTAATCCAAACACACACATATACGTTGCTAATTAAATCAATTGAAAACAAATTATAAATTAAGGATGATGATAGAAAATTTGCGATCATCATATTAATACCAAAAAAAAAAATTTGCGATCATTCATATATATATATATATATATATATATAATTAGAACGAGGATGTATACATCACCTAAAACACATGTTTAGGTGGTTGTTTATCTCAATATTTTTTAAAAATAAATCAAAATATTTAGGATAATTATATTAAATAAATGAGAGGAATAATGATTTATGATATAGTATGTAAGACGAATGAGTTTTTGACTGTATAATGATATAATTGGTGTAAGACGTTGCATATGACTTTATGCATTAATTTAAATTATTTTAAGTATACAACTAAATAACAGTCAATATATATGTCTTCGTTTTAGACTCAAAATTATTCAGTAGTTAACTACCACTTAATTATGTCAGCTACTAACCTCCCAAATAAAAGTTAATACAATATAATATCATATTATATAGCAGTAGTATAACTTCTAGATAGTTCTTTCCCTGCTCGTGATGTCAACTAAACCCGCGAGAAAAGTCATTAATCATGCTCGGGCAAGTAACTTTGACAAAATACAACAACATGCATGCATTATTATTAATTATTAATTATTAATTATTATAAATACTGTAGCGTATTCTTTGTTTCACATTTTCAAATACACAGCATAAAATTTATTAGCAACAAGTCTAATTATCTCAACATCGTATTATATTATATCCTCTTATTCAAGACACGCCGTATCCCTTGGTCTTCACGAAAATGCAGAATTATTTTATTTTTTTTTTCACATGTCAGGCGACAAAGTTAAAACTTAATTAGAAACTTATTAAATATGCTATTCAAACTCCTCACCACCAAGTTAAAAAGAATTTTTTTTTTTAGCACGGAATGTAAAGAATTAATTTATCGTAAATTAAAAGCCTATTTAAAAATTTATCATAAAACAGAATTTAAATTTTTAATATTTAATTAAATAAATTAATAAATTAATTACTATATCAATTCAATTTAATTTACATAAAAAAATTATTTAGAGATAAATACTGTCCAAAATTAGTCTAATCCAAACAAAAAGTCGGACAAGTGCAAGGTGAACAGGACTACATTTTGCAGGCTCACGGACAAGCTCAACAAATCTTTAAACAGGGCAGCCTGGTGCTCAATTCCTATGACTAACATCAGCAAAAAATCCAAATCAAATAAGTCATTGAATCGTAGAATTAATAGTTTAAAAATTCAAAAATTCAATTGATGTTTAACTGAAGTTGACTAAATATAATAAAATGGTGAACTCTACCTAACTCTCTCTAAAATAATATGTAAGTTATTTTTTATAATGTGTCAAATTTTAATTGGTCATCATCTTAACCATAATTAGATTATTTTGTAATTTATTATTTGAGATGGGTAATAATATAATTTCTTAAAATATTAAAACGCCACTTCCGTTAATTGAAGTACATTTCTACTCCTCGATTCTTTCTTCATGGCATAGCTTCCATCCTTCCAAGTATCGCAGTTGCTGTTGTGACGAGAAGCCCAACGTCGTCGTCATAATCTCTTAACAACGTCGTTAAATTCTCGTCGTTCCGTAACTTTACTGTCCTTCTCTTTATCGCTATCTCCTGTCCTCTCACTCGATCCCTCTTTCTACAGTGGATCGCTCCTTATCAACATAATTAAGGGTTAGTTTGGTTATTAAATTTTTTTATTAAAAAATATATCTTTATTTAATTACATGATGAAACATATACTCGTATGTAAAATAAAATAAAATAAAATAAATTTTTTTAGAGTACTTAAAAATATAATTAAAATTACCAAACAAATATAATAATAAAATTTGTATTTTAAACAAGTAAACATATCTTTTATCATACATAAATTATTTAAAAAAAATGAATAAATGATTAAAATGAATAACGCAAGTTTAAAATGATAAAATCCAACTTTCTTACAAGTATTTTTTATAGTATTTTTATTCTTTTAAATTTTAGTTTATTAGTACTTTATTATTTATTTAATAATTAAACAAATTATTTTCATGAAAAATTATTTTTGTATTATCTTAAAAAAGATATCAATATAACAATTTAAAAAATAACGTAAAAATGATATTTTAAATAAAAAATAGTTAATATTAAAATTTGTAAATGCAAAAATAAACTGTATAGATATTTAAGAGATAAATATGAAATATATGCCTAAAATAAATAAAACAGACAAAAATAATTCTCTATTTCTCAAGAATACTTTTATTTTTTATATGTTTTATTTATTTTAGACATGTATTTCATATTTATCTCTTAAATATTTATACAATTTATTTTTGTATTTAAAAATTTTAATATTAAATATCTTTTATTTAAAATATTATTTTTACGTTATTTTTTAAACTGTTATATTGGTCTCTTTTTAAAGATAATACAAAAAATAATTTTTCATAAAAATAATTTATTTAATTATTAATTAAATAATAAAATACTAATAAATTAAAAATTAAAAAAATAAAATATTATAAAAAATACGTAAGAAAGTTAGATTTTATCATTTTAAAGTTTTGTTATTAATTTTAACAATTTATTCAATTTTTTTAAATAATTTATGTATGATAAAGCATATATTTACTTGTTTAGAGTACAAATTTTACTATTATATTTATATGTTCATGATTTTAATTATATTTTAAGTATTCTAAATAAATTTATTTTATTATATTATATTTTATATATGAATATATGATCTATTATATAATTAAATAAATATATTTTTTTAATAAAAAAATTTAATAACCAAACTAACCATTAATTATATTAATAAAAAGTGATTCACAGCAGAAAGAGGGATCCAGTGAGATAACATCGGCGCACCAGAAATTCAACGACCTAGTTAAGAAACGATACACGAAGAAAGAGAGATTGCGTGAGAAGACAGAAGATGACGACGACGTCGGCGCTTTTTGTCATGACGGCGACGCGATGTTTGAAAAGACCGAAGCTACGCGATGAAGAAAGAATTGAGGAGTGGAAAGATGCTTCAATTAACGGGAGTGAAATTTTGATATTTTAAGAAATTATACCATTACTCATCTGAGTCATCTCAAATAATAAATTACAAAATAACCTAATTATGGTTAAGATAATGACCAATTAAAATTTGACACATCATAAAAGATAACTTACATGTTATTTTAGAAGAGGTTGGGTAGTATTCACCTAATAAAATAATATTTATGTATAAAATATATAATTTTAAAAACACAAATTTTTTATTTATTATTTTAATTAAACAGATTAATTATCAAAAGTTGTACTGGTTCGACCGGCTGAATATATTTCTAGTTTTTTGTTTCAGTTGTTGGCTGATTCTATGTTAAACGATTTTTACTTGACTCTGGTCAGGTGTATTTGGTTCACAATTAACCAGTCGACTTTGACAATAACATCTCCATTAATCATAGTTATAAAAATCGAATTGGACCGATTAGTTCAATCAAAAAATCAATGAATTAGACTCTAAGTCGATTCGATTTATTTTTTGGACCATTTAAAAAAAAATCGATTTAAATTAATAAAAATTAGAAAAAATCGATCAAAATCAGTATAAACCAATCTAACCGAAATTGGTCTGTTTAAAAAATTTTTCAAAATGTTGTAACATCTTCTCCTTGTCACTCAGTCATCATATTTATTATTATATATGACAAATGGTAATTATATAGTACATTCAATTAGATAATTTTATAAATATCTAATTTAATTTAATTTTGTATTCTTTATTTTTTGAATTAATTATATTTTAATTATGTATCATTATTAATATAAATATAAATTTCATTAAAAAATTATTAATCTGCTTGATCTATTTCAATGCTAGTATTGTGATTAAGGTTATTTGTTTTCATGCTAATGTTAAAATCTACTGATATTATAGTTAGATAATAGACTTTATGAATTGATTATTACTCTTATTGTGTCAAATTAAGATACTATTGTAGTAGTATTGACAAATTTTATATTTTTTATATTAGTTATTTTTAAAATTTAAATTTTGATTCTTCATAAAATATTAATAAAATTATATATTTTAAATTTTAGTTTTAAACTTTTTATTATTTTTATTTTTTATATTTTATTTATGTGAGACTAGTTTTATTAATTTAACCGATAATTTATTGATTAAACTAATAAATTAGTAAATCAGTAATTTAACCGGTTCAATTACCGATTCAATTCTGACCGCTATACTAGCAATGTTAACGGCTTTCTTAAGTTTTTCTAAATGCATATATTGCCCATAAGTTGGCAAAAAGGCCATAACTCAATAATTATGTACAAATATCAGACTGCAAAAGATAATTATCTAATCTCATCATAAAAGTATCTTTCCCTATATAGCTAGTGCCTAGTATTCTTCTACTCTCTTGGGCGTCTCATCGAAGTGCTTTCTCAAGTACCCCACCCACATTCTGATCTACGAGTTGGTGTCTCCATTTCTTCCCTATATAATTCCAAATATGAGTAATCTTTCATTACCCAACAGGTGCCTGAAGCAATTATTACCAGCAATTGGGGTTGGATATTGTTCTAATAAGAATAATTGATCTGTGATTCCTATTAAACAAGTTTATTACGTTATCAATTCAATAAAACCCAACAGCAATCTCATCAAAGAAGTGTAAATTACAATAACTCGACACGTTGTCAAATCATAACATTAATAAGACCGTAAATGTCTAAACGATTACATCGAAAACGTGTAATAATTAAAAAAAAAAAAAAAAAAAACTACTAACTTAAATATCAGAATGTTATTGTAGGTTATCCTATCGACTTAGTATTTAATGGAGATTAAAATGCAACTCATCAGTTCAGAAACCCTCCATCAGGTACAAACAGATATATAGCCATAAACGGAGGATAGTGAGTTTCAAACCCCACAGAGTGGTGATGCCGTATGAATTCACTATAAATAGGGTGGGGGTGCAAAATGAGGTCACCATGTCATAAACACTCAACTAAATTTTAACCAAGTAAAATTATTATCTAAATAATACATGTTCAGCCCTAGTAAGAAATCATGTATGAGTTTGAATAACGATAATCTAACTTTAAATAATTGTTGACTGTATCGTTGAAAAAATATTAGTAAAATTTTATCACAGAATCGGTTGGATTAAAAATTTATTCTTTATAGATCATTCTTATAAAATTCATTAATAATTAAAAATTTTTTGATATATTTTTTGTTCAAATAATCTTAATTTGTTTTGGACACCAAAAATAAAAATTTAATTTGTCTTTTTTTTTTGGTCATTAGGTAGAGTGGACAACCTCCAATATTAGGTATCACATAACACATTCACATATTTATCAGATTTTTTTTTAGTCAATTGCAATTGATAGAATTCGAATTCGAGATCTTTAAATTGAGAGGAAAAAAAAATATGCCATGTGATGAGCTATAGGTCTTTGGCTTAATTTGTTTTTTTTTTTTTTTGTATTATAAATTTGTTCTGTTAATCTACTATGCCATTAGTACTTTTTTTTTTTGGGTTGAAAACTATGTCTTTAGTACTTAATAGAACTAACACCACCAAAAAGGGAGAATGGCCCGTTTTTAATATCTATCTCAAAATGTTTTGGTGTGGTTTGGACCCGATCGATTTGCGCAAATTTATTTGGATCTAACTAAATTTAAAAAAATCTAACCTGGCTAAATTATTCAATTGGATTAGGGCCAAGGTTTGAATCACCTGAGACCTGACCCTGTATATCCCATTGAACCAAAGATTGATAATGTTTGGGGGTTATTAGAGCATGCACACCACATATTATTATTGTGACTTTAGTTGTTCTCGTTCACAAATGTTATTTTATTGCAGATGATGTACTTTTATAAATTTTATTTTATTGGTTCATATTTCTAAAAATATTAGTCTTATATAATACTTTTTGAGGTGTTGTGAAAAAAACAAAATTATTTTTGATAATTAGGTAATTTAGTTTAGAGTAAAAGAAATATGAAGTTTTAAGAAAGAATCACAATTTTATTATGATGGATTGTGTTGTGAAATAAATAAATAAGAAATAGAAAATAAATATAAAATAAAAAATATAAATAGAAGATTCCAATATTAATATTTACTAATATTATTATCTCAATATAATAGAGATAATTTATATATATATCACTAATTATATGTTCTAGCGTATAAAGAGAGAAAGAAGTGTTTGTTGTGTGTATTTTAGTCTTAGATTATGCCTTCTATTTATATACGGAATAAATTTTCATAATGGTTCCCGAGATTGACGCCATGCACCAAAATCGTCCCTGAAATTTCAATTGCACCAATTACGTCTTTGAGATTGGAAAAATTGCACCATAGTAGTCCTTGACTCGTTTTTCATTAACGGCGCGTTGACATGGCTTGATGACGTGGATCTTTGGTGACACGTGTCACCTCAAGGTTTGGCCACGTGTAACGGTATGATGACGTGTTGGTCAACGACACGTGGCATGCTGGCGTTGATAGGTATGTCACGTGTCACAATACTATTTTGCCACGTGTCAGATTATGCCACGTGTCGCAATGTTATTTGTCCACGTGTCATCCACTATGTCATCGTTACATGTGCACCAAATTGGTCCCTTACTTTGCATCAAATTACTCATTTTAGTCCCTGAAATTGAATGTCGTACACCAAATTAGTTCCTTCATCAGTTTTTTCTCATTTTTTTTATAAATTTAAAATTCTCAATATTTTTTTATACACTACTTTTAATTATATTTTTTATTATACATATTTTATAATAATTTTTTTAATTAATAATGTTAACTTGTATCATTAGAGTATATGTTAACTAAAACCAAAACTTTATTATTGCCTCTTGTGTTTATTTGTATCTGTTTTAATACTGTTCAAGTCATGTTTACAATAAATACTTGTATTGATTAATAGTGTAATATATGAAAAAGCCGCCTAACTAAGTTATAGATAAAATGAATTATTATAATCGATAGTATAAATCTATCTTATTAATTTAGTGAGAAGTTAATTATATGGGAAATCAGACATTCTTAAAATGGATGGGAATAATGAATTTATATTAGTTAATAAGTGTCTTATCAAGTATTTCTAAAATATTTATTAAAGTGTTAAATATTATAAAAATTGTATTAAGGAATATTATTATACTCTTAACTTACACTTTTTATTAAATCAATATCAATATGTCACATAATTCTTTTAATAAAATATTATAGAAAAAAATTGTATAATTAAAACTAATATTTTAAAAATATTTTATAAAAACACTTGTATTTAAGTAACTTGTGAAAAGATAAAATTAAAATTAGTATATTCAAATATATAATGAGAGTTTTAAATTTATACAAAAATGAGAAAAAACTGATGAAGGGACTAATTTGGTGCACGACATTCAATTTCAGGGACTAAAATGAGTCATTTGATGCAAAGTAAGGGACCAATTTGGTGCATATGTAATGATGACATAGTGGATGACATGTGGACAAATAGCATTGCGACACGTGGCAAAATAGTATTGTGACACGTGGCATACCCATCCACGTCAGCATGTCACGTGTCGTTAACCAACACGTCATCATACCGTTACACGTGGCCGAATCATGAGGTGACACGTGTCACCAAAGGTCCACGTCATCAAGCCACGTCAGCGCGCCGTTAACGAAAAACGGGTCAAGGACTACTATGGTGCAATTTTCTAATCTCAGGGACGTAATTGGTGCAATTGGAATCTCAAGGACAATTTTGGTGTATGGCGTCAATCTCGGGGACTATTATGGGGATTTACTCTTATATACGTGTAAGATTAACTTTTTCAAACCTTGAAAAAATTGCACTGTCCATCATTAAGGTGTGAACTGCTCAAATGGTTTTGATTGGAGGAATGTTTAATGGTCATCCATATTACAATATTCCCCCTTAAATATCCATTACGAATATGTCTCATTAAACCTTACTAAAGAAAAATTCAATAGGAAAAAACTTTAGTAAATGAAAGAGTACAATATCCTTTGTGATGATGACTGTCTCGTTAAGAACCTTGCCAAGAAAAAATCCAATAGGAATGAAAACCTGACCAAGAAAAAAAGAGTACAATCTCCTCCTCTTGTCGACATTATTTAATATCTCGAAATCGGCGCATCCCAATTTAATGTACCAATCTTCCAAAGGAGGATTTTGGAAGTGACTTTATAAATAAATCTGCCAGATTATCGCTTGAGCGGATTTGTTGGACATCATTTGTTCCTTGATTTGAAGATCATGAGTGAAGAAAAATTTGGGAGAAATATGTTTTGTTCTATCACCTTTGATATCCACTCTTAAGTTGAGTAATGCATGTTGTATTATCTTCAAATAGAATAAATGGAGCTATTTTATGATCAATTAGTCCACATAATGACAGAATATATTGGATCAAACTCATGAGCTAAAAACACTCACGACTTACTTCATTTCGCTTGTTGTGTGTATTTTGGTCTTAGACTATGCCTCCTATTTATATATGTGTAAGGTTAACTTTTTCAAGCCTTGAAAAAATTGCACTGTCCATCATTAAGGTGTGAACCGCTCAAATGGTTTTGATTGGAGGAATGTTTAATGGTCATCCATATTGCAACACTCCTCCTTGGATGTCCATTAGGAATATGCCTCATTAAACCTTGCTAAAGAAAAATTCAATAGGAAAAAACTTTAGTAAAGGAAAAAGAGTACAATATCCTTTATGATGATGACTGTTTCGTTAAAAACCTTGTCAAGAAAAAACCCAATAGGAATAAAAACCTGACCAAGAAAAAAAGAGTACAGTCTCCCCCTCTTATCGACATTATTTAATATCTCGAAATCGGTGCATCCCAATCAATGTACCAATCTTCCAAAGGAGGATTTTGGAAGTGACTTTATAAATAAATCTGCTAGATTATCGTTTGAGCAGATTTGTTGGACATTGATTGTTTCTTGATTTGAAGATCATGAGTGAAGAAAAAATTGGGAAAAATATGTTTTGTTCTATCACCTTTGATATATCCACTCTTAAGTTGAGCAATGCATGTTGTATTATCTTCAAATAGATCGAATAGATGGAGCTATTTTATGATCAATTTGTTCATATAACAACAGAATATATTGGATCAAACTCATGAGCCAAAAATTCTTGCGACTTGCTTCATTTATCGCTAGTATATATTGTAGCATGATTAGAGGATGTTGCTGCTATCGTCTATTTCGTGGACCTCCATGATATAGCTGTATCACCATATTTGAATATGTATCATGTTTGATATCTTCCTTTGCGTGGATCAGACAAGTATCCTGCATTTGCATAACTAACTAATTGTATCTACTACAGGGGAATATGTTTCTTCATAATCTATAACGGGCCTTTGTAAAAAACTTTGTGTCACAAGTCGAGTTTTGTAGCGTACAACTTCATTTTTCTTATATCATTTTTTCACAAATACCCATCTATATCCAACAGGTTTTACATCTTTTAGTGTACGGACTACAGGTCCAAAAACTTCACACTTTACTAGTGAGTCTAATTCAGCCTTCATAGCTTCTTCCCATTTTGGCCAATCATTCCTTTGTCGACATTCTTCAACTGTTCTTGGCTCAAAATCCTTACTTTCATGCATGCTGTGTAATGCCAGATTATATGAAAATATTTCATTGACAATTGTTTTATTCGATTCTATTTTTCTCCTGTAAAGACATAATTTATCGAGATCTCATCATTTTTATAATTTACAGAATTTTTAGGTATCTGAACGTCTTTTAGCGTTAAAATTATATCAAAATTTTGGACAACTGCAGGTGTCTTTACTATATCTTTATCTTTTTCAACAGAAATAGTATTTATCCCTTTTCTTTTTTGAGAATTTTTATCTTTGGAACCGACATGCCTACCACATTTCTGACATGAATTTGTTTCGGTAGCCATTTGTCCGACTGGAACATCAATTTGAATTGGGTCATTTTTAGCTGGTATGTAGGATTTAGTTATTATTTTCACATTAGAAAAAGTATCAGGTAATTCATTTGCTATTCTTTACAAATGTATAAATCTTTTGAACTTCTAATTCACATTATCCTTATCGAGGATCTAAATGCATCAGGGATGATGCATTCTAATTAAGTTCTTTTTCAAGAAGCTTATTCTCTCCCCCTAATATTGAAAATTTTGATTCATCAAAATGACAATCTGCAAATCGAGTTTACATCTCCAGTTTGTATCTTAAGATACTTCACTATAGAGGGAGAATCATATTCAATATATATCTCCAATTTTCTTTAGGATCTCATTTTGGTGCGATAAGACGAGACAATTGGAACATATATTGCACACCTGAATATTCTCAAATGGAAAATATTTGGCTGCTGGTCAAAAGCTAATTGCAAAGGAAAGAATTGGTGGTAACTTGTTGATCTCAAGCGAATAAGTGATGCAGTATGTAAAATGGCATGTCCCCAAGTAGAGATTGAGAGATTTGTTCTCATAAGTAAGGGTCTAGCAATCAATTAGAGCCATTTAATAAGTGACTCTGCTAGTCTATTTTGTGTATGAACATGAGCTACTAGATGTTCAACACTTATACCAATGGTCAATAAGCATTGAAAGCTTAAGAGGCGAATTCATCATCATTATCAAGACGAATTATTTTGATTGGATTTTCTAAAAAACTGTGTTTTTAATCAAATAATTTGAGCAAGTAATCTCGCAAACGTCAAAGTGTAAGAAGACAATAAGCACACATGTGACAATCTCGAAAATGAGTCTAATAGGACAATAAAATATCTAAAAGATCCACATGATGGATGAATAGGTCTACATATATCGCCTTGAATCCTTTCTAAGAATTTAGGAGACTCAAATCCAATTTTTACTGGTGATAGCCTTAAAATTAGCTTTTCCAGAGAACATGCAGCACAACAAAATTCACACTAGATTTAAGAATCTTCTGGTTCTTTAGTGAATACCCATGGGAGTTTTCAATAATTCTTCGTATCATGGTTGTTCTGAGATTCCCCAATTGATCATGCCAAATTATGAATTTATTTGAGCTAGTAAACTTCTTGTTTATAATGGCATGTGATTCAATTGTACTGATTTTAGTATAATATAACCCAGAAGAAAGTGAGAGTAACTTTTCTAGTATAACATTTTTATTTAAATCATGAATTATAATACATAAGTACTCATGATTTTTCTTATTCATTATTTCAATATGATATTTATTTCGACGAAATCTTTAAAATTCAGCAAGTTCCTTAAAGATTTAGTAGACAATAGTGCATTATTTATTATGAATTTTGTTCCTTCGAAAAATAAAATTATAATTCTTCTGGAACTTTCTATCACATTGTCTGAGTCAATAATGGTATATATTAACACATTCTTCTTTTGGTACAAGATGAATAAAATATATATTACTTTTGAGAATGGTATGCGAACTTGCACTATCCGCAAAGCAAATATCATTATATATCCTTGCCATTTTCTTCAAAGACAAATAATAATAAAATCATAAAATGAGTAATGTATATACACAGTAAAATTATATATTATTATTATTATTATTATTATTATTATTATTATTATTATTGACACATTTAGTGATTTAAATTCTTAAACATTAACATTAATATTTTATTAAACATTATTTATATACATCATACTTAAAATTTAAATGCATACGAAATAAAATTTAACAAGAAGTTTTTTACATTATTTATTTACATAAGTACTTAGCGAACCCAAATATTAAACTTTTTCATCATTGATTAAATGACCAATATTTCTTCAAGATTCTCAAAGAAATCAGATACTTTATAATGAGTGGTATAATTTTCATCAACAACCTTTGAAACAAAATTTGTCTCATTTTCTTTGTCATCATTTTTCAAAGATACTTGATAAAGATCAACTAAGTGTCTTGGAGTACGACAGGTACGTGACCAATGGCCTTTTCCACCACAACGGAAATATTTATTCTCTATTGATTTATTTTGCCCATTATTTATTTCTTTATCCCATTTCTGGTGAGATCCTTTCTTATATGAACATAATTTTTTTTTACCAAAATCTTACCATTTACCTCTTTTGGGGTTATAATTTGCCGTATTTGCTTTAGAAAATAGAGCGATGCCAGCTGGACGCGCTTCATGATTTTTTAAAAGCAATTCATTGTTTCGTTCACCAACAAGAAGACAAGAAATTAGTTCAGAATATTTTTTAAATTCTTTTTCTCGATACTACTGCTGTAACCTGTAGGAGTAGATTCGAGACATGGAAAGTCGAGAAAATTTTCGCTGGCATGTCATTATCAGTAGTTGTTTTCAGATATATCAAGAGCATTAAATTTAATATGAAAGAGCTTTGACATAATGAGAATTCATTACCTAAATCTTCCTATATTTTGATCAGAGCCTCATGCTGATAACGTGTTGTGAAATAAATAAATAAGAAAGAGAAAGTGAATATAAAATAAAAAAGTATAAATAAAAAACTCTAGTATTAATATTCATCAATATTATTATCTCAATATAACAGAGATGATTCATATATATATTCACTAATTATATGTTACAGGTATAAAGAAAAAGAGGTGTTTGTTGTGTGTATTTTGGTCTCTGACTATGTCTTCTATTTATATATGTGCAAGGTTAATTTTTTCAAGTCTTGAAAAATTGCACCGTCCATCATTAAAGATGTAAACTCTGCCCAAATAGTTTTGATCGGAAGAATATTTAATGATCATCTATATTGTAACAGATTAAAAATTAATTTGAATTAAAAAGATGAAAATTTTAAAGAAACTTGTTGCATAATCAAAAAATAATGATACATAGTCAAATATTTCAATTTGTTTATGATTCATAAAAGTTTGCAACTTACAACATATTAAGTTAATAAACATAATAAGTTGCAATTTGGAGAAAAAAAAGTCTTTTTTCTAAAAGTGTTATATGGTGTAAATTAAAAGTATTGTATACAAAAAATTTCTCTTAATTAAATGAAGTTTTTTCATACAATAGAGTGAAAATTAAAATGCAATACAGTTCTTTAAATTTTTAAAGCGTGTGCTATTTGATCTACCAAACTAAAACGTGTGCTATTTGATCTAAGGATAAATTTAAAAAAAAAAAAAAAACACCACATCCACATATTTTATAAAAGTATTCATAGATTAATGATACACATTCCCAAAACAATAAAGTAAAATGCACATAATTTATAACTCAATATAAAAGTCTTTTTTCTTTTCTTTCAATATATTTCCCATGCAAAATTTTATATCCAAAATGAAGACACTATTTTAGTGGGCTGATTTTTTTTAAATGCAATTACATTGTGTGTTATTTTTTTATATTGTACTATGTATTGTTATCCTTTAATATGAATTTAATTTTTTTTTAATTATAATGAAACAAATCGGATCCAACAATTCATTCTCATGTCATGAAATTAGATTATCCAATTTTCGAGTGCAAAAATTGATATTAGGGTGCTAAAATTGGATGCAATGAATTGTGGTGAGTATTTTTTTTTTAGAAACTCAATAGTGTGCAAATTGAAGAGTCTAAATTGAGTGTGTAAAATTATTTTTTAAATAAAAATGCTAATTGGACCGTCTGATTAGTGAATTAAATAATTAAAAAAAAAATTCGTACCACATCCAATTAATTACACTGTAAATAAAACTCATGACCAATTGCAGTGCACATTCTCGTTCGTTATTGGTCGTCTCCTTCGTCTTCACCTCATTTAGTTATATCGGAAGAATATACTTGCCACTTGTATAGTTGGTTGTTATGATTGTGTTTCTAGGTATTTTGTAAAAAAATTCATATTAAAGGAGAGTATTTTTTATGAAAGAAAAGAAGAGCACATCATGAGAAAATAGTATCATTAAAGAGAAGTTTTTAATTTATATCTTTTTCAATTTTTTTTAGTATCATCTCATATATTATATTTGTTACTAGAAGGAAATTGTTGAGTTTAAAAAATAATATAATTTAGTTTAATAATGACAAACATATGATATTTGGTTTGAAAATCCAAATATTTGTTTGATAAAGTACATTTTTGTAGGTTCATATTGAAGATGAAGTGACGAAATACAATCCTACATGTGTAGAATATATTTTGGTTTGGATGGCTCTTAGGGCCAGCTTACAACAGAGCAAACAATATAGAAGAAAGGCCAAGTGTGCTACAACTTTGAGCTACGACATCAACTTGGGTAAAGGCAAAAAAAAAAAATTCTTTCCGATCTGAATTCTGTCTTGTACATGAGTGTATGCAATAACCCATTAGCCAGTAGCAGACCTTTAAATAGATCTCAGACCTACGGCGAATTAGTCCTTTCCTTAGCCTGTCGGATTGGAGAATACCATAAACAAAAAAAAAAAAAAAACTCTTATTTGAAAAGCGATGGTTCAGTCAAACAACCAAGAAAAGAGACTACTTGAACTGAGAAAGTAGTCATTGATGAAGAGGATGAAATTGATAATCTTTTTCCATGATCAGTAGCCAGAACATCAGCATCATCAACTCAAATGAGCCTTCTCATTGGTGTTGTGAAGGATGTGCTCCAGGAGTTCGTTAATTTGTCCAAGCAGCTGATTACTCCCAGCAAGTAAGAGAGAAAACTTGCAATCCAAAATGAAAATGCTTTGCATAAATCCAAGGATCGAGTTCAAGTCCTCCTTAAATATGTGGATAACATAAATGATGGTGAGCATATGCAGACTGAACCTGAAGACAAGAAGCCGCTGGAAATTGAAGATGAAGACTCGAATGTCTAGAGATGTCTCTGGAAGCTACCTATTATCCATTTTTGCTTTGTTTTTATGAGAATTTTTTGTTTTGTCTACTACTTTAACATTTTTGGAGGATTGTAATAACTTTTATATACTCTAATATTCTTTTACTGTTTAGCCTCTAACAAATTTTGTGTAGGTTAAGCATCATTTTTTTAATGACAAAAGGAGAGTAAAAATGATATTATGATGGTTACGAGGCTAGCTTAGAAAAATTAGTTATCATTGTTTGTGATGTGTTTAAAATTTGAGTTTTTTTAACTAACTGTTTTTAGTTATATTAATGTACTTGTGGTTTATATAATTGGTTGTTATGATTGTGTTCCTAGGTATTATGTAAAAAAAAAAAAAAAAAAAAAAACCCTCATATTAAGGAGGAGCATTTTTTATGGAAAAAGGGAGCACATCATGAGAAAATAATATCATCAAAGGAAAGTTTATAATCTTTATGTCTTTTATTTTTTTTTTTTCAGTATCATCTCATATATTATATTTGTCATCAATGAGAATATGAGAATATTGTTGAGTTTAAAAAATAATATAATTTAATTTCATGATGACAAACATATCATATTTGGTTCGGTTTGAAAGCTCAAATGTTTGCTTGGTAAAGTGCATTTTTATAGGCCCATATTGAAGATCAAGTGACAAACACATAGCCCAATATTGGTGCTACATGTGGAGATTATTTTCTAGTTTGGATGGCTCTAAGGCCCAACTTAACAACGCAAATAATCATAGAAGAAAGGTCAATTGTGCTGCAACTTTGAGCTAAGACATCAACTCGGGCAAAGACAAAAAAAAAAATCAAAAGGAAATTGGATTCTTTTTAATACGGATCCAAATTAGCTATCGTCAAATGGTTGGAGAGAAAAAAATCACAACTTAGAACAAAGAAAGAATCAAGAGTGCTATGCTGTCAATGAGTTATAACTCAAATGACATAGTCTCTTCATATTCATCTAAGAGGTTGTGGGTTCGAGTCTCTTATTTTTGGTTAAAAAAAAAAGGGTACTGATGCTACTAGTACAAGCAAAAGAAAAAGAAATTATCAAAGTTGCATCTTTAACGACAAGGATATCAAGAATAGTACAACCATGATCCTATATATGTCACTGTCACCTTGTGTCCGTGCCATGCTTGCGCCTCCTTAACCTCTGCCATATTGTTCTGATTTTGAAGGAGCAAGACAACCACGGTCTCGTCCTGGAAACATTACCCTTATACAAAATGGAGTAATCGGCTAAAAATTGAAAATTAAAAATCGAGAACTATATATCTGATTTTTATAGCATTGTACTTATCTTCTCTTTTATGGTACTACATTGAATATTTAGCTTTTTTAGTTCATCTTTCTTTGTTTAATGAAAAAATACATACTTGTAAGATGTTAATAAAAGTTATTGAAAGAAAAGACAAAAACAGTTAGACTTAGAGAAAAAGTCATAGATTGTATTAAACTCTTTTGATCTAATTTCTTGTTTTGTGTTATGAGCTTGAGAGGTTCTTCTTACTAAATTGGGTAAGCAGTCTAGGTTAGAAAGTTTAGTCGAAATAAGCTTTGTTAGAAACTTGTGTGTTCCTTGATAGGATTAGCTAGGAAGAGTCATAGAAAATTGGTGAGTGTAATTTCTAGAAATTATAGTGAAAATTCTACCATTATTATGGTAGAGACTGGATGTAAGTTACACTGCACTAAGTGGCTGAACTAAGACACATGATCTATGAAGCACGGACACTTCACTGAGTTATCGTGTCCGCGTGTCGGACACATTTCAGACACGACACTCACCGACACTCGTCTGACACGCCTGGACACACCTAAATACCATCACGTGTCCGCGTGTCCAATCTTATTCTTAACATATATTTTTAAAATAAATTTAGATATAGTATATATTATTATTTATTAAAACAAAAAATATTTTAAATACTTGATATAATTAAAATAAGATATTAAAAATAATTAAAAATTTTAATTTATATTTTAATATCAATAAAATATCAAAATATCATTACAATTTATCTAAAAAATACTTTATATTTTATATATATGCGTGTCCCCGTGTCATGTAAGATTTTAAAATTCGCGTGTCGGCGTGTCCTGTGTCGTGTCGTGTCCCGTGTCGGTGTCAGTGTCCGTGCATCATAGCACATGATAATACAAGCTTCTCTTCTCTGCTCTATTTTCTATTTTGGCGTTATGAGACAAAACTAAATTGTCTCTTATATAATTGTTTAACAAAAACTACATAAACTCTATTTCAAATATACTTTAGTGATTAAGTTTAAAAAAAGACAGTAAAAAGTGGTTCCAGATTTACCTTATTCTCTAGGTCATTGACAAGCTTTAATATTGTATATTAATGATATGATTTATAAAATATAACATTGTTATTAATAGATATATATTTTAAATAATATTGTTTTATTGTAGATTAAATATATTTTCTAGCTTATATATTTATATGAAAATTTTATATATTTACTATTTATGTATTTGTATTTGTTTATTTATTTATTTCGTTATTTATTTATGTGTAATCTTATGATTCATTTATATATTTATTTATTAATTTATTTTGTTATTTATTTATATTAAAATTATAAGTTGTATGTGTATTTATATATTAAAATTATTGTCCTTGTTGAATTTATTTGGTGGTGTCTTTAAGCAGAACCTCCAATTGTGGCAGCTGTTGAATTTGCTGTGTGGATGAAGTTCAGTACTAGAAAAACTGTGATTATAGTGATCAAAGATTATAATTTCTATAGAGATGTCAATTACAGGATATATGAATCAAAATTGATGATATTCTATCCCAAATGTATACAATACAACACAAGTTGTGATTAGCTTATCAACGTTAGCATGATCAGAAGGAAGTATTATGGGTCATAAGGAGGTACAATGGTAATCACATTTGTACTAGAGCCACTATTTTTTAAGACCATTTCAAGTTGGATTCCTACATAATTGCAGAAGCAATAAAGCTGATGATAGAGGCTAACCAATCTATAAAGATAAAATTTGTCATTATTAAAATTCAGTCGAAATTTAATTATACCGTAAATCATCGTAAACTATGGCTAGCAAGACAAAAGGCAATGAAAAAAATTTTCGACAATTGGAAAGCTTCCTATGAAGTTTTTTTCAAATGGTTTGAAGTCATGTGTCATAAAAAGTCATCAATAGTTGTTCATCATTTTAAAACTATAACTGCATACCAGAAAAATGACTTGATTCTTGATGTTTCGATATTATATCAGGTAGTCTGGAGGTTTTGTATTAGAGCCTTCAAATATTGTAAAACAGTTGCACAAGTAGATAGGAATCACTTATATGAAAAATATAAGAGTTGTCTATCGGTTGCGGTTTCATAAGATGATAACAATAATATCGTGTCTATTACATTTGTTATATGTGGATGGGGTACCTCTGATGTATGGCATTTTTTCCTCAATAACTTGCGGCATGTGATGACATGAAATGATGTGAACTTTTATCTTTGATCGACACAATTCTATAAGATCAGTTATTGCTCGTAGTAATAAAGCTTGGTCACCTTCGAGAACTTTTCACATGTTTTGCATTAAGCATATATGTTCAATTTTTTGAGAAAGTTTAAGATACCATACCTATAAAAGCTTATCGTCAATGTAGGTAAATAAAAATATTGAAGTTTGTTATTTTTATAAATACCCTTATGATAAATGTTATTTATACTTCGTGGTTCTATATTCTTTTTTAATTATAGAATACTCTAAGACGGTGCGTAAATACAACTTGGATTATTAGTATTTGCATAAGTAGAGTGAAGTTTATACTAAGTGGTTGGACGAAATCTCGCGCGAACAGTATGTTTTGACATTTGATAGCAGATACTAATAGGATTATATAACCATGAATCTAATTAAGTGCATCAATATGGTTTTGAAAGGGACGCACAACTTATCCGTTACTGCACTTATTAAGGTAATATTTTATCGACTTAACTATTATAATAATTAATTTTTTTATTAACAATACCAAAAAAAGTTCAATTTAATTATTAGGTTATCCATAAACCTAAACGATCATAATTTCCGTTAGTTTAATTATTAAAATCATAAAATTATGCATAATTTTTATTATTTTAATTAATAAAATTATCGAAATAATTCATTTTAACTGCGACTAACAATTAGTAACATTTTTTAAAAACTACCAAAAATTTTGTTGTTCATTAACATATAAAACATTAACATACATTAACATTATCGAAAGAGAAAGTATGAGGAGACAATGATATTAGTGTATAATGTATACAATAAATTTAAAAAAAAAAGAAAATTAAAAATTAAATATCAAATTCCTAATTAATTATTTAATTTCAAAATTTAAAATTTGAAAATTTAAGCATTTAAATACACAGTTACTTTCAATTTCACCATAATCTCTCAACCTCTGTTTCATCCCCAAAACTTGCCGCTGTTCCCGGAGATCATGCCGACGCCGCCGCATCCACCCCCGACGCCGCTGCGGGTTCCTGTCGACCGAAACCGTACCTTATTTTTCTGTAGAAGAGTCAGATACCTCCGCAGCCCCCGTACTTTCCCATGGCCGCTGCACCCCGATTCTGGCTGAAGTAAGCATCACCGTCAAAAGGATATCGAGCTTCTTCTTTTTCATCGCTCTTGAGGTGTTGGTATTCATGCATGTTGATGATGATGATTATTCATGATTACGTTGATGTTGCCCCTTTATGATTCCATATTCCAATTCTTCCATTCTCATCCCCAGTTATCACAATAGGAGAAAAAGGTTGCATCAATACCGATTGAGTGCTTCTTATGTCTCATTTAGCTATAGCAGAGTGCTGGGATTTTATGATGTGCCTAGGGGTGGAAACAGGCCAGGCCAGGCCAGGCTTTGCTCTTAATAGGCCTGGCCTGTCATACAGTTGATTAGCCTGAACTTGGCCTGCAGCCTGTTATAGGCTCTTTATAAAGTACTAGGCTTGACCTGTTATTCAGCCTGGCCTGCCCTGAAGCCTGTTAAAAGGCCTGCTAATTTTTTTTTTTTACAAAAATAAAAATATTATTTAAAAAATTATTTTTTAATAAAAATAGTTATATGTAATATGTCATATATTTAATATTTGTAAAAAATTTTAAACTTTTAACATATTTAAAATATACAAAAATATTTATAATAAAATATAATAAATTTAAAATATCTCATAATTTTATTAATAATAAATAATTATTTATATATTTAATTATATTTTAACAGGTCCAGGCAGGCCTGACAGGCCTATAAAGCTAATTAGTGAGCCTGGGCCTGGCCTATTAATGTATTAAGGCTTTTAAAAGAGTTTGGGCCTGTACATATTTTATAACAGGCCAGGTCAGGTCAGGCCAAACACAGGCCAGGCTGCAGGCCCTTGGCAGGCCGCCTGGCCTTTTTCCACCCCTAGATGTGCCCCCAATGCAAATTTTTCTCTTTCTTTTCTTTGGATAAAACTAAAGAAGGATTGAAGATGAAAATAAAATGGAGTTTCAGAAAGCTGTTAAAGCTAGACTTCTCTATATCACTCTCGGACATATTAATATTAATTCAATTAGAATGGTCATTTTAATAGGTATATAGATGATTATTTTAATTTTTATGTGAATGGTTATTTTGATTGAATTAGGTTTAGTTATATATATAATTAAAATATATTGGATGTTCAAATCACTAGATATGCAGATGATTATTTTTATTCTTAAGTGGATGGTTATTTTGTTCAATTTGGTTTAAGTATACAATTAAAAAATATTGGATAGTCATTTCACTAGGTAGCTGGATGGTTATTTCCAATGAGAGAGAGTGGCGCTAATGAATGAGGTGGTTGGTGAAGCAGCGACGACTTGATGAACCCAAAAGGCAACAATGATATCCAATGAGCAGGAGAATGATGCTGGCAAAGGCCGGGAGATGGTTGATGAATGGACAGTGACAGAGATTTTGGAGAAAAAGATGTTTTTTTTTTTTGAATGAAAATAAGCTCAACACTAACGTGGAGCAACAAAAGAAATACATAACCAATTCATAAAAACCATGAAATTCCTGCTACTCCCGGCATCGCCATCAACCACCCAATGAATCACTCTTGGTCCATTCGTCGTAACTCAGAACGGTCTTCTTGATGACAAACTCCATGCTTGTTTCCTGATTATTAAAGATTCTCGCATTACGTTCCACCCAAATGTTCCAAATCACTGCAAAGAACCCCGACAACCATTTCTTCTGATCTTGTTTCCGCTTATACCTACTGGTCCACCGCTCAAATAACTCCTTTATTGTACCAGGAATAGGCCACACCTCCCCAAACGACCTCAACCAACTGCACCACACCTGCCACGTTAGCTCACATAGGAGAAACAGATGTTCCACCGACTCTATCTCCTTTTTGCAAAGAGCACAGATATTATCACTGGGCCTAATGACTCCTAGTCTACTCAACCTCTCCTTAGTATTCACTCTGCCAATAAGCACAAACCACCCAAAAAGCTCAATTCTCGGCGGTACCACTCCTTTTCATACTGCACTTGTGAAGCTGTAACTCGTAATCTCATCCGACAGAGATTCCATTTGTAGGACGTGCATCACAGACTTTGTCGAAAACACCCCTTTACTATCAAACTTCCAAACCACCTTATCATCTCTACCAGCTGACAACTTCACATGCCTTAACTGCTCATGAAATTGGTTAACCAGTTCCAGCTCCCATTGGAACAGCTCTCTTCGCCACTGGAAGTTCCATATCCACTCAAGTCCATCCCAAAATCCATAGTCCCCAATCATGGATCCTTGTTGATCCGAAATAGAGAATAATCTTGGAAATACCACCTTCAAGGGGCCACCTTGCAGCCAGTTATCTTCCCAAAATTGGGTACTCCTCCCATTTCCTACCTCCATCGCCAGGCCCGTCAGAATTTTGTCTCTTATCCTTGGCTCTTTTATACTCAACTGACATATGTCCTTCCACGGTCCTCCTTTAACCGGTAGTTGCTAATTTACTAACATTACATCAAGCTTTAGGTTGTTGCACGAGCATACAATCTTCTTCCATAAAGGGCACTCCTCTTTAGAAAATCTCCACCACCATTTAAATAAGAGCGCTGTGTTCCGAAGCACCGCATCCCCAACCCCCAAACCCCCCACCTTTTTAGGTGCCTGAACTACCTCCCATTTTACTAAAGGAATGCCATCATTACCATCCCCCTTACACCACATGAATCGCCTTTGCAATGCAATCAGCTTATCCGCAACCGCCTTAGGCATCTTGTATAGACTGAGGTAATAAATAGGAAGGCTATTCAACACTGCTTTAATAAGAACAAGCTTACCCGCTTTAGTTAGAATCTTTGCTTTCCATAGGCTGAGCTTTCCTTCTACCTTATCAATTATCGGCTTCCACGTCTTCACCATCCTCGGATTCGCACCCAAAGAAATCCCGAGATACCTAACAGGTAGAGCCGCTTGCTTACATCCCAGCAAACCACAAGCATGATCTATCCATTCCTGTTCACAATTCACCGCTATCAAACTTGACTTCTCAAAATTGATGCTCAGCCCCGACATCAACTCAAAGCACCGCAACAGTCTCCTATAATTGACTATTGTCTCTGTCACCGGGGGGCAAAACAATATCGTATCATCTGCAAATTGTAAGTGCGACAGTTCAATATGCTCACCTCCGACCAGTAGCGGTTCAATTCGCCCGTTTCTGACAGCTTCTCCCACCATCCTATGCAACACATCTACCACCAGCACAAACAAAAATGGAGAAAGCGGATCTCCTTGTCTGAGGCCTCTTTCCATGTTGAATGGCTTGGATGGTGACCCATTTACCATAATAGACATAGTAGCCGTGCTGATACATTCTTTCACCCAATTCCTCCAACGCTGTCCAAATCCCATTTTCTGTAGCACTATATCCACGAAACTCCATCTGACTCTATCATATGCTTTATGGAAATCCAACTTTATTATCGCCGCTTTCCTCCTCTTTGCCTTTAACCAATGAACTGTCTCACAGGCAATAAGAGCACCATCATGAATTTTTCTACCTTTTACAAAAGCAGTCTGAGTCTCTCCTACCAACCCCGGCATAACTGACCTCATTCTTCTCACCAGCACCTTCGAAATCACCTTATACAGGCACCCCACCAAACTAATTGGCCGGAAATCCTTGATCTCCTTAGCACCCGTGAATTTTGGAGCCAGTGTCACCCAAGTTAAATTTGCCTCTGATGGCAAGGTTGCCCTTTGAAAGAACTCCATTACCGCCTCCGTGAATTCAGATCCAAACTCTTCCCAACATTTCTTAATGAAATTCATATTATATCCATCACTACCTGGGGCCTTAGACGATTCACAATCCCACACTGCCTCCCTAATTTCCTCCGCCGACGGTAACCCTTCCAAAGCTTCTGCCTCATCTCTACCAAAAAGATGTTGAGTTGGTAAATTAGGATATAGAAAATAATTAAAATTTTAGAATAACTGAATAAAATTTTTAGTTTGAGTAATTTAATTGTTTTTTTTATTTTTATTAGACCAAATTTTCAGTTTATTGGATACATTGTAAAAATTTTCTATTGTCTCCCTATCTCGGTACATGGTTTTGTAATTAATAAAATTATTCATAAATCCTAAACACACTAGTTCTAATTTCTACCAAAACACTAATAACATATTAATTAATATTATAATATCGAAATAACTAGTTCTAACATAATAATTAAATATTCTAATGAATTGTAGTGTTTTCTAATTACTGTCACATATTAACAGATCACTACTATACTGTTATTACTAATACATCTAAGAATATAACTAACGTTATTGCTAATACAGTATTATCTGCCAATGGATAATAGCTCAAATAGCATAATCTCTCTATATTCAATTAAAAAATTGCGGGTTCGAATCTCTTATCTTTGGTAAAAAAAAAAAAATAATGATACAGTATTATCTACTAATATTATAACTAATGTTATTACTAATATCTTTATTTTTACTAGCACATATGTAACAAAATATTATCTAAAAATTAAAAAAATAACTAACTCTTACTAATATATTACCTATATATATATATATATATATATATATATATTAAAAATAATTACGTACATAATTAAGATAACCGAGATAATGAACAATGTAATTTTCAATCTAATCAATATCTTTAATTTTTGGGTGCATAGACATTGCTCTATTATACTTGACTGATGAAGTGATTATGAATAATATTGAGTTGAGAGTTCTTTTGTTTTTCAAGAGTGAGGGATGAAAGAGAGAGTTAAAATCGAATGGTTTGCAACCTTTTGAGAGAAAATCACGAGGGAGAAGAGAAAAACGGCGCAGGGAGCACGCAATTACGCGATACGTGGCGGTTACCTAATGTGGACCGTCCGATTTGAAAAACACTGAATTGTGACCATCCAATTTCAGTGCAGCGCGTAATCCGTAAAAAAAACGAGCCGAACTGAAAAATTGGAATCATTAAAGAGCAAAAATCCGCTTAATTTGCACTGCTTAAACGGTGGATTTTGATGGGGTGGGACGGACTTTTTCGTGAGGCTTAATTTTGTTGGGTAAGAGAGTATTTTTATAATTTTTTTTGTCAAAATCCAACTTCTTCCGACCCAACTTAAGTACGAAGATGAAAATTAAGTGTTTTGGATTATGTTTATATTGTTTTGGAGACAATATTTATAATTATGTTTTGGATTATGTTTATTTTGCTTTGAAAAAAATATTTATAATTATGTTTTGGATGAAAATTTGGTTTATAATTATGTTTATTAGATATTTATAATTACAAAGACTTTAATATTTATGAATATAAAAAATATAATTTTTTATGCCTTTAAAAATTATAAATTTATTAATAGGTTGTGAAATTATATATTACTAATATTTTTACCCGTAATAACATTACGAGAATATAAATTTTTTAAAATTACGGTCACTTTGTTCTGATAGAGATTATGTAGGGCACAAAAGATTTATAAAATCAATCTACTTTTACAAAAAGAAGTCGTAGGTTGACAAAAGTCTCTAACTAAGAAGATCCATAATCTCTGTAGATAAAAAATTAAATAACAAAATTTTTAGTTATTATTTTTATATGAAAAAGTTTAATTTGTTAATTTTATTTTTTGTAGAACAAAAAGGTAGAAAAAATAGAGAATGGGAGAAAAGAGTGAGAAAGATAAAGATGAAAAATGAGAGTGAGAGTAAGAGTTTGTTAATTTTGGAAAAAAAAATTTATTTTAATTGTAATAAAAAAATATCGGATGACATATTTTGATTTGTCAAATTACTAATATAAAATATAAATTATATATAGAGTGAAAATGGTAGAGAGAAATAGAAAAATAGAGAGAGGTAGAAGAGATAATTTAGGAAAGAAGTTTATTAATTTTGGAGAAAAATATTTTCTCTCAATTTTAATAAGAGAGTGTCATGTGACACATTTGATTATTAAATTAGATAGTAATAGATGATACATAATATAGGTATATTTCAATTTTAATTTTAATGCAATTAAAGAATGTCATGTTGCACCTTTTTTATTGTCAAATTAGTAATTAGTCATTGATATTGATAATGATATCCAAAATAGATAGAGTGGTTGAATGAATGAGAGAGAGAGAGAAAGGAAGAAGGGAGAGGGGAGAACTCTTTAATTTTGGAGGGAAAGATTTTATTTAAATTGTAATGAGAGAGTGACATGTGGCACATTTTGGTTGTAAAATTAGTATGGAAGAAGAAAGAATTCTCCTTAATTTTGAAGGGAAAGATTTAATTTCAATTACAATGAGGGAGTGACATGTGACATATTTTGGTTGTAAAATTAGTAAGGAGTAGAGGAGAATTCCTTAATTTTGGAGGAAAAGATTTGATTCCAATTGTAATGAGAAAGTGACATGTGACATATTTTGGTTGTAAAATTAGAAATATATAATAGATTTAGTAGTTAATAGTAAAAAAAAAAGAGGAGCTTTGGCGAGTTTAGTCCGCCAGTCCGCCAGCCCGCCAGCCCGCAATTAGGCGGAGCAGAGTGAGATTCTAGGACCGCCTCATTAGACGGGGCGGGGCAGGCTTCCCGCTTGCCACCCCTATACATAACACCACTGCCGCTTTCATTTCAAAATTAAAAGTGTATTTAAGTGCTTTGTGTGGTTCTCAACTGCTCGCTACTATGTTTATTCAACCAAACAATGATTGCCTAAAAAAACTTTAATTTTTTGATAGAGGTAAAAATCAAATTGGTACTCGAAAGATTTTGACACTGATAAAATAGTATTTGATTTTTGTTATTGATAAAATAATCCTCAAAAGATTTTAAAATTTGACAAGCGTGGCCCCAAGTTCGTCGGAGCACATCTCCGACAAGCACGCTGCTGACGTGGTCACCGTATTTTGCTGAGATGGCAGCATTCCTAGACTAATTACTTAGATGTAATTAATAATTAAATTAAATCAATAATAAATGAAAATTTTCCAACCTTAATCCTCCCTAATACACTCGCGCTCTCTCACTCTGAGACGGGCCAAAACAGCGCCTCAACTTCTCACTCTCATAGAGCCGCATGGTCGCCATCTTATCGCGTAGTCCCTGTCCCATCTCGCTTCTCTTCGTGCGGTCAAGCAGAAGAACAGGACACACAACAGCGGCGCCTCACTCATCAGCCTCGTCTTTGTGCCTCTCGCCGGTAGCTGCACCTCGTCTCCCCGCCGCCAATCGCCGCTCGTAATAGCTCGCTGCTTGCAACAGCTCGTTGCTCGCAACAGCTTGCTGCTCCCCTCCATTTGCCGCTTGTATCTGTTTGCTGCTCGCCGCCAGTCGCTGCCTTGCCGTGTCTCTTCTGTCTATGTTGAAGCAGCCGTCTTGACTCCACCGTGACTTGTCTTCTCTGCCTCTGCCTCTGTCTCTGCGTGCCGTGCTTCTCAACCTTCTCAAAAGAACAAGAACAACAATAATAGAAAGGAATATAATTTGTGGCTTCTCATTTTTTTTTGAAATTGCTATGGGGTAAGTATTTAGCCATTAAAGCAACGATCTCTGACTCACTTTAGAAGAGAGCGAATTGTGTTTAAGGTTTGGTACTGGATAAAGAAGGATCTTTCTGAGTTTGGTACTTTCTTAATAATGAAATAGAAAATGCGGTTAGATGAGAGATCTTTACTTTTAGTTGTAAAGCTTATGGACAGATTTTTAAATTTTTATTACCATCATAATACAAACTAAGAGAGAAACATTTTACACTGACATTTAGCCATTCTCATTTGGAGTAGGATTCTTGGTAGTTTGTTGCTGGTAATTTTTAGTGTATGTGTGAGAATAAGAAAGGGGAGAGTGCGTTTGGAGGGAAGGGGGAGTGCATTGGGGAAGGGAAAGGGAGAGAGTGCGTTGGGGAGGGAAAGAGTGCATTCAGGAGGGGGAACGAGGAGAATGCATCGGGAAGGGGAGGAGGAGTGTGTTGGGAGGGGAGGGATTAAGGTTGGGGAGGGTTTTTGCCATCTTAAAAAAATATGGTGACCACGTCAGCAACGTGCTTGCCGGAGATGTATTTCGGCGAGTTTGGAGACACGTTTGTCAAATTTTAAAATCTTTCAAGGATTATTTGTCAATAATAAAAGTCAGGTACCATTTTGTCAGCGTTAAAATCTTTCGGACACCGATTTAGTATTTATCTCTTTTTTTATAGATATCTCAATAGAATATTTTTATAGTATCACTTTTAATATTTTTAAAAAAGAAATTTATTTAAAATTAAAATTTATATTAAAATTAATAGATAAAATAAAATCGATCTCATTTTAAAAAGATGATATTACTTTAATAAAAAATTGATAAAATTTTACTACTCATAAAACTATATTAATAGAATAACTAAAATCAATATAAAATTTTAATTGAACTAAACCTAAATATTTAAGTGATAAATTTTATTTTTAATTTTAAATTATTATTTTTGATATATGATTTCATAAATATTAATGTGTCATTTTATAGGACTCAAAATAAAATTAAAATTAATATTAAAGATGCTTTAATTATTTTGTTATTTTAGTTAAAAAAGTTTCTAAAAAAATATTTATTTATTTGAAAACTCAAGGAGCAATAAATAAGGACATGAAATAAGTGAACAACAGATAGGAAGTTCCGGAAAAAAAGGCAGTAGTACTTTGAAAGGGAAAAGCCAAGATTCTTTCAAATAAAAAACTGTGTCTGGAAGTGGAAGGTACTCCTAACAATAACATCAGACCCTCCAACAACAACAACAATGCTCACGAGACACTGTCCCTTGATCCAATAGAGAATCTCATTGGCAATGGGAATTGCAATCATGGAAAAGAAGCAGCATTCCCATTCTACGTTTCTGTTTCTTCTTGTGTTTCTCACCATAACAAGAGCTCAGAGCCATGTCCCCGCTGTGGGAGACCCAGGAATGAAGAGAGATGGTTTAAGAGTGGGATTTGAAGGTTGGAACTTCTGCAATGAAGTTGGACAAGAAGCACCTCTCATGGGTAGTCCTAGAGCTGCTGATTGCTTTGATCTTTCAGGTTTGTCAAAATCACTTTGATTCATATTTTCATTTGTTTTTGCCCCTTTTAATCTCATGTTTCTTTTTTTCTATTCTACCACCCTTATTACTTATGTCCTTTACTCCTTTACCCTTTCTTAAGTAACTTTAGTTTTTTATTTATTATTATTGTTATTAAAATAATCTGAGTTTTCATTTAGAATTCTGTTATTTGTAACAACCAACTCAGCTCAAGGGGTAAACAAAAGAAAAAGGGTAAAATGTTATGTTTAGAATTATATTTAGCAACTGTGCTCAATAACTACACTAACAAGAGAGAAGAGTAATTTTGTTTTCAAAAATATTGATATAGTATTCTCCTCTCTTATTATTTTTCAAAGAAAAAAGGAAGAATTTGAATGTGGGTGTCTACAAGGTGTATGAGGAATTGATTGTTCAAAAAATCTCTTCCTTTTTTCTTCTTTGGTGATTCCAGATTCTGGGAAACTGATACACAAGGTTACAGAAGCTGATAACAAACTTGGGGTTGGGCAACCATTTGATGGTGTTGGGCCACAAGATATCAACAACACTGACATTTATGCAGCTAAGAAGGAGCTCTATCTTGGTTCTTTATGTGAGGTTAAGGACACACCAAATCCATGGCAATTTTGGATGATAATGCTCAAGAATGGAAACTATGACACCATGTCTGGCCTGTGTCCTCAAAATGGTAAGAAGGTACCGCCTTTCGATAGCCCCGGCCGGTTCCCCTGCTTTGGCAAAGGGTGCATGAACCAACCAATCTTGTGCCATCAACAGACACAGATCAAAGAGGGCACAATGAGTGGAGGGTTCAGTGGTTCTTATGATTTGGGTTTTGATTGTGATGATGATGGATATGATGGTCTTTCTTACTATGAAGTGATTTGGGAGAAGAAGGTCAGTGTTGGGAGTTGGGTGTTCAAACATAAGCTCAAGACTTCAAAGAAGTACCCTTGGTTGATGCTTTACCTTAGAGCTGATGCAACAAAAGGATTTTCTGGTGGTTACCATTATGATACAAGAGGAATGCTCAAAATTGTGAGTAGTTGTTCATTACTTTAATCCCAAAGTTCCTTCAGATCCAATATTTTAAGATCAAGAAAGATATGTCTGAAATTTATTCATCAATTATGTTCAACAACTACAATAATAAAGGTAAGAGAAAAAAAATTCTATACTAATTTGGCAATACTCTTTTCTCTTGTTTTTAGTTAGGACTTTAGGTACAATTATTAAATATAGTTGTAGACATAATATTTTAAAGGTTAATGCTAAATAAACACAATTAATTTTAAAGGACAATAATGTTTTTCTTTCATTTTGTAATTTGAAGGTTGTTTAAGAGAATCTATCAGGAACATAGACCATTTCACTTCAATTTGTTTAATTAGGCATTCAATTCAATGTTTTCTGGAAAAGTGGCAACAATTGACCAATTTCTAACTAGGCATTCAATTCAATGTTGGTTGGCAAAAAAATTAAACCAATTTATGGTTTTTTCAACTTTGCAGCTTCCGGAGTCACCAAATTTCAAAGTGAGGTTCACCTTAGACATCAAGCTTGGTGGAGGAGCTAAGAGCCAATTCTACCTCCTTGACATTGGAAGTTGCTGGAAGAATAATGGTACACCTTGTGATGGTGATGTACTCAGTGATGTAACTAGATACAGTGAGATGATCATCAACCCTGAAACCCCAGCATGGTGTAGCCCAACAGGGCAAAGAAATTGCCCACCATATCATATAACACCAGAAGATAGAAAGATTTACAGGAATGACACTGATAATTTCCCTTACTCTGCTTACCACTATTATTGTGCACCAGGGAATGCTAAACATTTGGAGCATGAAGTGGATACTTGTGACCCTTATAGTAATCCTCAGGCACAAGAGATAGTTCAGTTGCTACCTCATCCTATTTGGGGTGAGTATGGGTACCCTACTAAAAAGGGTGATGGTTGGGTTGGAGATGCAAGGACATGGGAGCTTGAAGTTGGTGCCTTGTCTAGTAGGCTTTACTTCTATCAGGTTAGTAAGAAAAAGATAAAAACTCAAATGCAGCTGTTTTCGTGCGAAATTGATAATTAAAAATTGTTAAATAATTTGATTAAATTTTTATCTAACGAATCTCAACTCCCAACTTCATATAAATTATCACTATTTTGAATTTCTTATATCATTCATCGTACGGTGATGTTCGTTACCTTGGTTAATAAGGTAATGTTTAGTAATTGGGATAGGTAACCAACTTGGGTTGTGCGAGCGGTCAGCTCACTTGCCCGCATAAGTAAGTGTCGGGAGTTTAAATCCTGCCTTATGCATGCAACAACTTATTGGTCAGCGACAGACTCATAAATAGAATTTAGATCCGCGATGAATTAGTCTTTGTCCCGTTGGGTCTAGGGATACCGTAAACAATGAAAACAAAAAGTAATTGGGATAGGTCACAAATATAGAATTAGGAAATAGAAAGTTTGTATTCCTTTTTGTTCTAACTTTTTGAAAAAATAAAAGATACATAAAATTTGTGTCTTGGGACAAAACTGGGTAGCCATGTGTACATGTTTTCAAATTTATAACACTTTTTATGTTATGTTGTCTTGCTATTTATTCAGTCTTAATAGTCATAACGGGTTTGGTATTACTGTTGCTTTTCAAAAATTAATTATCTATTTTTTTTTCAAAGATTTGCTTTCAAATGGTATAGCAGGTATATTTTTAGAAAAATAAGAATAAAAATTATTTTTAATAAGTACATATTACAATAATAGTATTTAATTAAGAAAAATATGAGGTAATCAATATTTTCTTCTTGATATGTATCTTGTATTTAAATTAATATTGTTATTTTTCTTTTTAAACAAAGTGTTATCCTCTAGCATTTTCTTTTAATAAAATTATTTCTAAAATTTAAAATAATTATAATAAACATAAATATGGTAAAAATAATTTTTAAGTTTTATTATTTAATAATATATAAAATTACAGCAGATTTTCTTGCCATTTTTTTTTCAAAAGAAAGTTCAAACGATTGATTCGACAACCGGATTCCTAATAACTGTATTTTATAATGAAATTATTGTGTCTACCTGTCCTTGCTCATATACAGATGATATTATTTTATTATATTTATCTCACCATACCGCATTCAACAATTTTTAAGATTTATCTCAATTCCTATGAACAAGTAATTTTCAATAAGTATAGTTAAAATTATAACTAAAAATTAGTTATTAGTCTTTCTTTATATTTCTTAATAAAAAATGTTATATGTATTATTTTTGTGTAAATTTTTTTTCTTGTATATCTTGGACTTTAAATATTAAAAATAATTGACAAAAATTTAACAATAAAATTTATCTCTAAAAAAAAAACATAAAATAATACGAATATGATTTCTTTTTCTGATTCCATTATTATTCTCTTATGTGGTGCAGGATCCAGGCACTCCTCCAGCTAAAAGAAAATGGACATCACTTGATAGTGGTACTGAGATATTTGTTAGTGACAGCGATGAAGTTGCTGAGTGGACTCTAAGTGACTTTGACGTCATTATAACACCACCAACCATCGACGATGAGGATAAGCTCCAGCTATATTAGAACTATTACACTAGCTACTACATTATATTATATAGATTATTCCTTAATTATTAGATATGTGTATTGTTAATTTCATCAATTTGGTTTTCAAAACTAAGATCATGAACCGCATTTCCTGCACACGTGGAATTCGGTTATTTGTGGCTATAGAGAAATTAATAACAAAAGAAAAAAAATTCAATGTGTTAGAATAATTCAAAAAATACTTTCTTTTTCAGTTTTTCTTCGCGAAATGCCGATATACATTCTCCTTTCTTTTATTCATAAAATGTATCCGTTTTGTTTCTTGAATAATTATTATTTTAATCCATTTGAATAAATAATTAAATATCATTCAATAATAATTATTGTTCCTGCGTGGGTGCGAGTGCTCTGAGTGGGTGCGAGTGCTCTGAGGTATAGCTCGTCTAACTGAAGTTAAAATCAGCTTTTCTTGGAGCCGAAGGGTGGAACCTCATCTATTTGTTGGGGAGGCAGCACGGGCACATACAAACATAAATTATATTTCCGGAGTCGTTGGTATAATCCGAATTAAAGAGGATGGATCAATTATAATTATATATATAAATTAGTAATAAATATTTGGTTGATTCAAATTATAATAATAAAATATAAAATATATTTTTTTAATGTTTTATTAGATAAAATAAAATATTTTAACATTTTACAAAGATATTTAATTTAAATTTTTTATATATTTCATAATTAATGATAAAATATTAAAAATAAATAAAATATAAATATTTATTACTATTATTTAAATAAACTAAATAAACATCACTAATTTTTATATATAATTATAGTTATTATTTAAAAGTATTTTAGTCGAATAGAATAAACTGTATATTATTTTAATTTTAGAAAAAAAAAGAATGTATATTTAATAAAATAGAAAAGAGAAAAATATTATTTATACGTCTCTAAAAAAATATTGTTTTTTTAATATCGATTCTGATAGAACATTATAAATAAATAAAAAGAATTATGAATTTTTTATTCTCCAATACAAATAATTCATTTGCAAAAGATCGTTGTTGGGTTAGGGAAAAGGCTATTATAAATTTGGTATTTATTTTTTAACCGAAAATTAGTATAGATTATGATTGAAGGATCAAGAAAATAAAAGTAATACAAGATACAAAAGAAAATGCATGGTTCGTTCTTACTTTTCCGTGGAAGCTTTATATTTATAATAAAACTAAGTGTATGGTAAGGCAATGAATTTGTAGTTTTTACTTTTATTAAACTAATCTAAAATTGTAATTTGTTGAGTCATAAGATGAAATATAAACATGATTCGTAAAATATAAAAATTTTAAAAAATTTGATAACAAAAATTAATTTCACAGATAATAAAATAAATCTTAAATAAATTAAATTATTCATAGCATTATAACTAATATATATATCATAGTAAGTAAAAAAATCACAATTTAACACATTTACAATTTACAAATTAAAACACAAATTCACAACTCACAAGTTTATACGACACTAAAAATAAATTTAAGTAACAAATAAACCAATCAAATTACTAGAATGAATAACTAGTTAACTAAAATCTAAACAAGTCATTTAATAATCATTCTATTTTTCATAAGTTATAAAATCTTTACGAGTTTCACAAATTTTCACATTACCATTTTCATTATCAGAGGAAGAAGTTCTCGGAAAAATTTTTCAAACTCATAAATATTCAACAGATCAGTTCAATATCACAGCAAAAAGTTAATAATTTAATAAAAATTATAGAATTATGTTCAATGTCAATTACAACCATCAAATTTAACAACTAAAGTTCAACAATTCAATTTAAAAAAAATACCAGCATAACAAAAAATTAAAAATTATATTCAATGCCACAATAATAATTTAACCATTCAGGTAAAAGAAATTTAACCAAAAAAATTCAATTAAGCATTTTAAGTAATTCAGAACAAAATAGAATAAAATAAATTTAAGTTATTAAGATAACTAAAGCACTATTTAAGTCACAGCATCATATTCATATCAAAATCAATAAACCTTGTTACATAAAGTTTTAAGTATAAGCAGGTAAAAATATAGAGTACTCTCAGATCTCATGATTTATAAAATTTTAGTGCTCATAGATAGCTACTAAGCTAATGGTGTGCTTCAAAGCCTCCTAACAAGATTCTAAAATTTTTAATCATAAACAGCTATTGTCCCAAAATATTTTATGTTAAATATCATTGGGCATAATAAATTAAGGTAAGATATGATGCTCAAAGACTAAGCATGTATAAACATAAAATGAAAGACTCACAATAATCAACATCTAAAATAATAAATCAAAATAATAGTAATTTTTACCAAAATAAAAATAATAATAATAATAATTGTTAATAGTAGAATCAAGAGGCTTTGAATTCTGTTTAATATTCTTGCTTGTAATAAGTAGTAGAAATATTTACTTTGAAGATTGATCAATTAGACTTTTCAATTGAAGTTTGATCAATAAGTAGTAGATTGAATATTGAAGACTGAAGAGAATAAAAAGGTCTTAACTTACCTAATGAACTAGCAGCAAAGAGGAGGAGAAGAGCAACGATCCGAATTCCAGAGCTAGAGAGGCAAAGTCAGAGAACTAGAGACAGGGGGAGAGAGCCAGCGAGTCTCGCAAGTCGCAATCGCAAAGTGACACTCACGCAGTCCAGCCACTACCAGTCCGATTCGACAACACCAGCGGCATATCTCACAGCGAGTCAGCGACACTCCGAATTGGGGAATCCGATTGCGCAAAATTCAAATTTCAAAGGAATAGAAAGATAGAGAGTCAGAGAGAGTCAGCGATTGAGACTTGAGAGAGGTAAAATTTTGAAATTTTGGCCATGGAGAATTGGAAATAAACTATAAAAGTGAGGGAGGTTAAGACTTAAGAGATTAGGGACTGTTAGTCTGCTAGGGCTCATCTTCTATTGTCTTTTATTCAGATTGGGCCATTGGGTTGAGTTGGGCTGCAATCAGGGCTAAGAAAAGAGCTTCTTCAACCTGAAACGCAACATCGCGACAGAAGCGACGATTTCAGTGGCTCTACATTTTTGAGCGACAATTCCGTATAATAAAACTTGGTTTTGGACAATAAACAGAAGCATAATAGAAAGATAGAGTAAAAGCATAAAATTATGCGTTTCTACGAGTTAAAATGCGATTTTAACTACTTTGTATATGGGAATGTTTAAACTCGAAACTGAACAAGTATATAAATTATATTTAAGAGCTGATGACCACTCTAAATATATTAGTACATACACAATAAATAAATAAATAAATAAATCCAATGTTAAGTTGCTTATTTTCAAAAGATTGTACTAAATGTTTTCTTCTATTTATTTTTTCAGGACTGCTACACATCCATATATAACCATATAACCATATAGGCCCAAGACCAAATTGTTTCAAGCGCATTAAATGTAGAGTGAGAAACACGCGCCACACAAAAAAGTCTCGTTTTTCCATTCGCGCTTTATTATGAATGAACGTTACATCTTCAACACGAAATCAATACCCCAAAACACTTACTCTCTTTGAATCTCTCTGAACATCACTCAAACTTCAATCACATTCTTTGTGAAAACCACTACTGTAAATGAATCGGAAGAAGATTTCGCAAGCAACAACCAGAAACAAACGAAAACAGCAACAAAGACTACAAAAGGTATGAGAAAATTACTGTTCATTTAAAATCTTGCAATGTCGCATTTTGCCTAGTTTCATTTCAGTTTTACTGGTTTGATTTGCTTCGTTTAGCGGATTGAACTATTGTGAATGATTTTTACAGTATAACTAGGGCTTTAAGATATAGTTGCTTGTTCTTATTGGTTTGGATAGTTTAATTAGAGCTCTGTTACTATCATCAGTACTTATTTTCCATTGAAGAACACTATTCTTGTTGATTGAAAATTGATAATGATTTATTAACAACATGAACATTTTTCAGTTCGGTGGCCTTTGTGATTTTGGTTCTGTGCATGAAGAATTTTTGGTTCAGTGGGTTGTTGATGTATTGAATGAGTTTTGTTTAAAACAATTCACATTAGAGACATAACTAGGGCTTTAATTTAAGATATAGTTGCTTGTTCTTATTGGTTTGGATAGTTTAATTAGAGCTCTGTTACTATCTCCAATACTTATTTTTCATTGAAGAACACTATTCTTGTTGATTGAAAATTGATAATGATTTATTAACAACATGAACGTTTTTCGGTTCAGTGGCCTTTGTGATTTTGGTTCTGTGCATGAAGGATTTTCGGTTCGGTGGATTGTTGATGTATTGAATGAGTTTTGTTTAACACAATTCACATTAGAGACATAACTAGGGCTTTAAGATATAGTTGCTTGTTCTTATTGGTTTGGATAGTTTAATTAGAGCTCTGTTACTATCTTCAGTACTTATTTTCCATTGAAGAACACTATCCTTGTTGATTGAAAATTCATAATGATTTATTAACAACATGAACGTTTTTCGGTTCGGTGGCCTTTGTGATTTTGGTTCTGTGCATGAAGGATTTTCGGTTCGGTGGGTTATTGATGTATTGAATGAGTTTTGTTTAAAATAATTCACATTAGAGACATAACTAGAGCTTTAAGATATAGTTGTTTGTTCTTATTGGTTTGGATAGTTTAATTAGAGCTCTGTTACTATCTCCAATACTTATTTTTCATTGAAGAACACTATTCTTGTTGATTGAAAATTGATAATGATTTATTAACAACATGAACGTTTTTCGGTTCAGTGGCCTTTGTGATTTTGGTTCTGTGCATGAAGGATTTTCGGTTCGGTGGATTGTTGATGTATTGAATGAGTTTTGTTTAAAACAATTCACATTAGAGACATAACTAGGGCTTTAAGATATAGTTGCTTGTTCTTATTGGTTTGGATAGTTTAATTAGAGCTCTGTTACTATTTTCAGTACTTATTTTCCATTGAAGAATAATATTCTTATTGATTGAAAATTGATAATAATTTATTAACAACATGAACGTTTTTCAGTTGGTGGCCTTTGTGATTTTGGATCTATGCATGAAGGATTTTCAGTTCGGTGGATTGTTGATGTATTGAATGGGTTTTGTTTAAAACAATTCACATTAGAGACAACTCTTTCACTTTGATAATACATACTACTGTAATAGTATGGATATACATGCTTGTGGTTGTTGATAATCCATCTGGCCTTTAAGATTTACATGCTTGTGGTTGTTGATGTATTGAATGAGTTTTGTTTAGAACAATTCATATTAGAGACGAATCTTTCACTTTGATAATCCATACTACTGTAATAGTATTTTTGTTGATTGAAAGCTTATCGTTATTTATTAACCACATGAACATTTTTCGGTTCAGTAGCCTTTTCGATTTTGGTTCTGTGCATGAAGGATTTTCGGTTCGGTGGGTGGTTCCATTGTAATTGACTTCTTTAACATACACATGGTTGTGGTTGTTGATGTATTGAATGAGTTTTGTTTAGGACAATTTACATTAGAGACAACTCTTTCACTTTGATAAGCCATACTACTGTAATAGTATTTTTGTTGATTGAAAGCTGATCATCATTTATTAACCATATGAACATTTTTCGGTTCGGTAGCCTTTTTTATTTTGGTTCTGTGCATGAGGAATTTTTGGTTCGGTCGGTTGTAGCATTCTAATTGACTTGTTTAACTTACACATGCTTATGGTTGTTGATATATTAATGATATATTGACCAAAATTTTTTATTACAGCAAAACACAAGAATATGGCAATAATGAAGGAGAAGGCACATTATAACGTAAGCAGATTAAATATATTTATCCACTTTTATTTGAATAATATCTATTTTGTATTATAAATATACCCTCACATTCTGTTTCAAAACTTGCAGAAAACTCACTATTGCAGATGCCAAACAAGGGCAATAGCAACAGTGTACAGGAAAATGAGTCAAGAAAAGAAAGATATTTGGAACAAATGGGATTTGGTGGTCTGGCAAATGTGCCAGAAATGAACGTCTCCAATACACTGTTGGTAGAATTACTTGATCGGTTTGATATAGAGAGAGGATGCCTGAAAACTCTACAGGGGACAATAAACATAACTCCTCGGAAGGTAGTAGCTGCCCTCGACATAAACAATGGAGGTAATATATTTTCCACTTACTGCTTATTTTCAGTTCATTGGTGTTCGGATAATTAAACTGGCCGTTTTTGTCTTATTTTTGCTATTAAAATATTGTAGGAAATATTTTTCCTGAAAAGGTAGATTACAGCAAGCTGAATCCAGCAGAGAAGGAAATATTTGACAGCGTAAAAAATATTCTCTTGGCAACTTTGGCAAGGAATGTGCTGGATATGAGTGTAGAAGGGGAGGAGAACCAGAAAAAATTCAAGAGGACTTTTGTTGTCTTCATACAAAAGTACTTCTTGCTCCCCACAACGGTAAGTGTGGCCTCCCCAATCCACAAGCCACCGATCTTTCATGTGGATAACATTAGGGAATGGGATTGGGCAAAGCATGTTCTCAACTTCTTAATGAAAGGAGTTGAAAATAAGAGAGAGGGGAACAAACAGTTTGTTGATGGCTGTGTTTTTGTATTAATGTTGATATACTTCCATGAAACAAAGTTTCCCCGTCCATTTGCACCCGATGCTCCCCCTGCACCATGGGTGGCCTATTGGACAAGGGAAAAGATCATTGAACGGATTTCATCCGAAACAACACAACCATTGGTAAGTACTATACTAAAATTCCCCAAAAAATTTGCTTTGAAATGCTTTTAGGTTATAACTAAATTATTTGTCCTACTTGCAATTGTTAGTTTTGTTCATTTGAATGTTTCTGCATTAAGAAATATTTTTCTTGATGAATAAATAGTTGTTAATTATTTTTTGCCATATGAATATTTTTGGTTCACCATATGAATGTTTTTCAGTTCGGTAGGATTACTTTATTCGGTTCACCGAATTGTTAATTTGTTATTTTGATGATTAATTAATTGAGACCTTGTTTCTATTTTAGGGACTTCTGTATAAAAAGCAAAAAAAGAAAGAAAAAACAAAAAAAAGTAACTTGGAGAAAAAAGAAAAAGAAAAGAAAATAAAAAAAATGTTGAGACGGATTCTTCCTCAGAAGAGGAAAGACTTTCCAAATCTGAATCCGAAAGCTAGTAAGTTTAATTTTCATATCAATTTCATTTAATTTGTATTTGCTTAAATGTGTTCTTATGCACTTGTTCTTATGTATTGCAGAGAAGAAGAAAAAAAACCACAAAAAAAAGAAAACAACTATTGAAAGTGGTTAAAAAACAAACACAAAAAAAGCCTGTGCCTATAGATTCAGAGAGCACAAGCGAATCTAAAAACGAGTAAGTATATTTGTTAATTGCATATATATCTATTTTCGGTTCGGTGGGCTTCTATGTTTCGGTTTAGCAGTTTAATTTATTTCGGTTCGGTGTTATCTTTGGGTTTGGTTGACTTCATCGTTAGTGTCTTGTCTCCGGTATAAATTCAATGTGTTTATCTGTTTTACAGAGAAAATGAAACTGAGAAAACACCCATAATAAAAAGAAGAAAACAACCAGAAAGAGTGGCAAAAACACCAACCCAACCTGAGAAGGAGTAAGTTTCTCGAATCATATTTTCTTTTACTGATACTTAGATTTTAGGTTTCTTGATACTTATTTTATGAACTTTCAGAACTGAACAAGAAAAAGACAATGCTGCCAAAAAAAGAAAACGAGCATTGGAGATAATAATGGAGAAAAGATCAAAGAAAAGAAATGATGGAGCTCAGTCAACAAATATTGCTCCGAATCAGTTTGACTCTCCACAGGGACAAAATGATTTCTCTCAGACGTAAGATTCAATTTATTATTCACGAATTATTTTTCTTACTTGGCATATTTTTGCTACAACCTTTTCTAATTCCTCTAGACTCAATTACTAATATTTATTTATATTGCTTAGGGTGCCAACTGTAAATATTGATAGTGATCAAGTCTTACAGACACAAGGAAGCTTTACACCTTCTGTAGATGCTGCAAGCAATACCAGGTAAATTGGTTCACTGCATATTGTATTTTCGGTTCGGTGGTTGCCCAAAAATGAATTTAATGTCTTTCTAGACCTCTGCTTTTAATCTTGGTTTCTAATTTTAATTTGTTATTTTTTTTAGGAAAAATACCCCGAAAAGCCCGGTCAAATATTTTAGAAAAAAGAAAATCTTCCCAAGAAAGACGTCTAAAACTCCACAAGTGTAAGTTAAAAATATTTATGTTACTCTTTTAAATTTAGTTAAGAATTTTTGTTTAATTAATCAAAAGAAAATTGCGTTTAAATGTCACTAGAGCTATACCTGAATCTGAAGTACAAATCGTTGAGTTTCAACAACAAACTCGTTCTGAACCTTTAGAAATGTGAGTGTTTCAATGTGCAAATTCCTATTTTTCAAAACAAATTCTAATTATTCTAATTATTCAACATTAACTTTATTTTTGTTTACATTCCTTAGACCTCCTCTTGCATTGTCTCTTCCAAGTTTAGTTCAGGAAGAGTTGATGAAGGATGACTTCATCTATGTCCCTCCACAAGAGGAAACACAACAAACATCTAATAATAAGTAAGTTAATAAATATTTATTCACCACATGAATCTTGTTCAATGTTTACTTCTTATATAATTCACCACAAGAGGAAACCAGAAATGAATTCAATATGTTCTTGTCTTTGGACTCTCTTCTACTTATTACAGCTGCCCTCAAGAAGCTGAAAAGCAGGGTGTTACAGTATCTCTTACGAGTTCTGTAATTGAAGACTTAATGAAAGATGACTATGTGTATGAAGTTTCTAATGAAGAGTAAATTACACATAATTTTTTTTATTAATTGTAATGGTTGTTATTGAACTATTTTCTATTTAATGCAACAGCCCTGCAAAAGAACAAGAATAACAAGCCCAAGAACCAACGGTGCAACAAGAATCAGAACAAGAAGCACCTGTTAATGTGTAAGCATTAAATTCTTTAATATCACTTTTGTTTAATATAATTTCGGTTCACTGTACGTTCAGGTTTTGGTTCAGTATAAGTTTAGTTTTCGGTTCACTATAATGATTAGTGTAATTTCTGTTAAATATCATTGTTAAATATGATAATAGTTTGGGATAATTATAGAAATCTTTACTATTTAATGCAACAACCCTGCAAAAGAACAAGAACAACAAGATCAAAAACCACCGGTGCAACAAGAATCAGAACAAGAAGCACCTGTTAATGTGTAAGCATTAAATTCTTTAATATCACTTTTGTTTAATATAATTTCAGTTCACTGTACGTTTAGGTTTTGGTTAAGTATAAGTTTGGTTTTCGGTTCACTATAATAATTAGTGTAATTTCTGTTAAATATCATTGTTAAATATGATAATAGTTTGGGATAATTATAGAAATGTTTACTGTTTAATGAAGCAGACCTCTGGAACAGCCGTGCGAATAACCAACAGAGCAACAATCCAAACAAGAAGCACTTATTGATGTGTAAGTTTTACTGCTTAAATAAATATCGATAATGTTTACTGCTTATACATGGTTTAATTATGTTTCGGTTGAAACCAGAAATGAATTCAATGTGTTATTGTCTTTGGACTCTCTTATGCTTCTTATAGCTGCCCTCCAGAACCCAACAAGCAGGGTGTTACGAGGTCTATTACAAGCTCTGTTATTGAACAGTTTTTCAAGGATGCAGATGTCTATCAAGTTTCTAATGAAGAACAATCCAAAGAACCTCTGGTGGCACGGCAATCAGAAAAAGAAACTCTAATCTTGTCATCATTTGACAGGTATGTACTTGCTTTTCTTTAATATCATTTTTGTTTAATATCATTTCGGTTCACTGTTAGTTTGGATTTGGATTCACTATTTGTTTCGATTTCGGTTCACTATATTGATTAAATATTATTTTTGTTTAATATCATTATTAAATATCTATCATCCTGCAGTGCTGCGCAACCTAGGGAAATTGAAGATGAAAGGCCTTTTTTTAGCCTTGGGATAAGTCCACCAGTATCTCAACCAACTCAGCCTTCTCAAAAGAGTGATTCACAGCTTGACATCCTGGCAGAGGCGGTGATAGAGGCTGGAGTGGAAGCAGCATTAAAATTTGCTGAAGGAACATCTTCAGAACCAACCTTACCAGTAGCTAAAGTTTATAAAACCCCGCAGAAAAAGACAAAAATCACGAACGAGCTGATTGAAAAGTGTTATCATTGGATGACACATGTAAAACAGACAAAAGATGGTACCAATGAATATGAACCATTATTTGTCTTGAAACATTAGGGACTCTACGAGGGATTAAGAGAATATTTCACGTCTCTAAAGCCCAAAGAACAAGTGCATGCTGTGGTAAAATCCTTTGCCAATTGCGTTAACATTAATGATTTTTTTAAACACTCTTATATAGTATGTCTCATAAATTTTCATCCTGTAGGTGGTTAGTATACACAACTTGATTCTCAATGAAATAAAAACTAAGAGGTATCAAGAACAAATATATATTGTGCCAATGGATATTGTGGTAAGTAAATTTCTTATTCACTGCTTATTACTTTTCGGTTAAGTGAGAATGTTAATATTGATTCACCTGATTCTTATGTCTTCTTTTGAGTACTTTTGGATTAAAAAAACTTTTCTCTTGAAGATTGAATGTTTTTCACGTTTTATTCAGCATATGATTTTTGTTTAGTTCAGTGATATATGATTTAACTGATGTTCATTTTGCAGAATTTTATCGTGGGAACATATGGCGACAAGTACTATGATAAGAGCACAAAAAATCCACAGTTTTAATATTCAGCAGTATGACCACTACTGGCAGTTTATTGACAAAAGAAAACTTGCATCCCATCCATTTGTAAGTTGTAATATTTAAAATCCTTTGATAATTCTCTTGTTTGCTATTGTTTCCACTAAAATATTCTATAATTTTCCGAAACTTCAGCTATTTGTCCCAATTTGCAATGGAGGGCATTGGTGGTTGTGGATTGCTGATGTAAACAATAAGAAATTCGATTGCTGATGAAAACAATAAGAAATTCTATATCCTTGACCCTATCAACAAGAAGCCAGAAGAAATACCTAATTCGAGAAAGGAAATAAACAAATTTGTTGTAAGTTATTTTCTTGTAAATTATTGAAATTATTCTGTACATGAGAGGAGTTTGGTTCACTGTTGTTGGTTTTGTTTATTTACTTTTTTTGTCTCTTTCAGAGTTTAATAATTTCCCAGATGAGGGTGTACGCTGGGGGCGGAACCCTTGATAAAGGATGCACTGGAAGAGGAAGCAGAGTATATCCCATTGAATGGTCAACATACAAAGTAAGAATCTTTCTCTTCTATAGTGCTATTTTTAATGTGTTTTATTTTATATACTAATGATCGTATTATACTCAATTCTTGCTTAGCTATGATTGTGGAATATTCGTAATGAAATGGCTGGAAATAATAGATCCACAAAAAATAAAGAGCGGCAAGAGATATAAATATAAAGCTTGGACACAAGTAAGTACTTTCTAAATTAATAAACTTCTTTCTTTTCTTATTTCATTCAGTTAAGTTGATATTGTAAGTAGAGCTTTGAAGTTGGTTCTTACTCTGTTCAATAGTTGTTTTCCATGCAGAAAATACTATTTTTGTTGATTGATAATTGATCACCATTTATTCACCACATATAAAGTTTTCGGTTCGGTAGCTCATATAATTTTGATTCACCAAGTGAAAGTTTTTCAGTTCGGTGGCTCTTATAATTTTGATTCACTAAGTGAATATTTTTCGATTCGGTGGCCTCCTTTTAATTTGTTTAGGTTTAGGGTTACTGTGATTTTATTTTTACAGTATAACTAGGGTTTTGAATTAAATTTGTTGTTATTTAATGTGGTTTTGATTTACTTGATATTTAATGTGTTCAGGATGTAGCGTTATTGTGATTGCATTTTTATAGTAAGATCAGGGCTTTGAATAATATTGTTCTTATTTCATTTGGGTTCATTTCTTATGTAACTAATTCATTTCAATTGAAATTCAGAAAGAAATTAATGACTTCAGATACCAATATGGTCCACATTTTCTGTTTCATGAAATGAACAAAATGAGAGACCAAGTAATTTCGGAATCTGAAGCAATAAGACTCACCAAGCCTTCTGCTTTCCTCACCAACCCTTATTGTAAATACACATATGGGGATTTAGATAGCAAATAGCATATACTAGTTGTAATTAACAATATTTTTTTAAACTTGTTTAAAGAGAAAAAAAATGCATACTTCAAATGTATATATGTAAATGTTAATGTATATATCTATTCTTAATATCAATGTATGTATCAAATGTTAATATTTATATATCTGTTGGAACTGTGTGGCTGCTGTTTTATTCCAGGTTCTCAGTGATTGCAATCACTGTATTTATGAATACATTTATAATCCAAAAGAACACAGTGAACCGAAATTAATACACTAGGCGAACCGAAAAAGTAGAAACACACTGAACCCCTAACCCTGAACCATAAACCCTAAACCCTAAACACTAAATTCCTAAACCCTAAAACCTAAAACCTAAACCCTAAACCCTAAAACACTGAACAATGAACCCTGAACCCATAAATCCTAAATCCCTAAAACCCTAAAACCTAAACCCTAAACCCTAAATTCGAACCCTGAACTCTGAACCTAAACCCTGAACACTGAACTCTGAACCCTAAATGCTAAATCCTAAACCCTAAATCCTTAGAACCCTGAACCCTAGACCCCTAAACCCTGAACCCTTAATCCTAAATCTTAAACCCTTAGCCATGAAAGAGGTGAACCGAAATGAATACACAGGGCGGACCGAAAAGGTAGAAACACACCGAACCTCTAAATACTAAACCCTAAACCCTAAACGCTAAATCCTTAAACCCTAAAACCTAAACCCTAAAACACTGAACAATGAACCCTGAACCCATAAACCCTAAATCCCTAAATCCCTAAAACCTAAACCCTAAACCCTGAACCCTAAACCCTGAACCCGAACCCTGAACTCTGAACTTGAACCCTGAACACTGAACTCTGAACCCTAAATGCTGAACCCTAAACCCTAAACCCTTAGAACCCTGAACCCTAGACCCCTAAACCATGAACCCTTAATCCTGAACCCTAAACCCTCAACCATGAAAGCGGTGAACCGAAATTAATACACGGGGCGAACCAAAATTTTGAAACACACTGAACCCCTAAACAATGAACCCTAAACCCATAAACCCTAAATCCCAAATTGACCCACGCCCAGATAAATTTACCCGCCTCCAACATCACTAAAATAAACGTGACATCCACGCGCTTCATTATAAAAAAAACAAAATTCTTCTTCAAAACGCACAAAACCTATCCTTCTCTTCAAATCTCTCTCAAAATCACTCAAATTTCAATCACGTTCTCTACGAAAACTACTACTACAGAAGAATAGCGAGAAGATTTGGCAACGAACAACCTCAAAAGAACAAAAACAGCAACAAAGACTACCAAAGGTATGATAAAACTACTGTTCACTTGAAATCTTGCAATGTCTCGTTTCTCCTAGTTGCATTTTAGGTTTCCTGGATTGATTTGCTTCGTTTCTCCAAGTTTCTTGAAATCTTGCAATGTCGCGTTTCTCCTAGTTACATTTTAGGTTTCCTGGATTGATTTGCTTCGTTTAGAAAGTTGAACTATTGTGAATGTATTTTTACAGTATAACTAGGGCTTGGAATGAAATTTGTTGTTATTTTCATTCAGTTCAGTGGATAGTGTAACTAGGGCTTTGAAATTGGTTGTTACTCTGTTCAGTACTTCTTTTGCATGGAGAAATACTATCATTTAGCAACAGTGTTCAAGAATATGAGTCAGGAAAAGAAAGCTATAGTTGAAGAAATGGGATTCGGTGCCCTGGCACATGTCCCAGAAATGAAGGTATCTCATGCCCTCTTAAGAGAATTGATTGATTGCTATGACGAGTATCATGGTTTCCTAAAAACTCTCCATGGAAAAATATACATAACACCTGCCAAGGTAGCAGCTGCGCTAGGGATAAGCCACGACGGTAATACACTTTCCACTTCCTGCTTATTTTCGGTTCATTGCTCATTTAAATTTTGGTTCATTGCTCCCTTTAAATTTTCATTGGTATGTAAAAAATTAAACTGAACCTTTTTTACTCATTTGTTGCTATTAAAATATTGTAGGGGATCGTTTTCCTAAAAAGGTTGACTATCGCAAACTGAATGAGGAAGACAAGGCAATATTTGACAGCTTCAAATGTGTTATGTTGGCGACTTTGACAAAGTCTGTCCTAAATATGAGTGTTGAAGGGGAGGAGAACTGGCAAAAATTCTGCAGGACTTTTGTCGTCTTCATACAGAAGTGCTTCTTGCTGTGGACGACGGTAAGCATGGCCTCCGCGATCCATAAGCCGCCTATCTTTTGTGTGGACAACATTCGACAGTGGGATTGGGCATGTCATGTGCTCATCTTCTTGAGAAAGGGAATCGAAAATAAGAGAAAGGGGAAGAAATAGTCCGTTGAGGGCTGTGTTTTTGTTTTGATGCTGATTTACTTCCATAAAACCAAGTTCCCTCACTTGGATGGACTTGATGCTCCCCCGGCACCGTGGGTGGCCTATTGGACAAAGAAGATGATACTCGACCGGATTTCTAAGGAAGCAACAGACACAATGGTAATGTGTTTATTTGAAGCATTGTGCATGCAGAAATATTTTTCTTGATAATTGAATGTTTATCACGTATTATTCATGACATGAATTAAATTTGGTTGAGTGTTTGTGGTCATTTTGATTCACCTGATTATTTTTGTATTTCCCCGTTTCAAATACTCTGCTAACTAAATAATTTTGTGTTTTAGGAACTTTTGTATAGAAAGCAAATAAAGGGGAAAGAGAAAAGAAAAAGGGAGAAAGAAGAAAAGAAAGTTGTTGTTGTGGATTCTTCTTCAGAAGAAGAATCTTTTTCGGAATCCAAATCAGAATCGGAATTTAACAATATAACGCTGGTAGAAAGAACAAGACAAAAGAGGCTCATGAAAAAAGAAAAAATTGTTCCAACGGATTCAAAAACATCAAGTGAATCTCAAAACCAGTGCAGTTTGAATGGCTCTAATTAACAATATTTTGTTCAACTTGTTTAAAAAAGCAGACACTGCTTCTTTTGAATGTATATATGTCAACATTAATGTAAATGTTAATATTAATGTATGGATCTAATGTTAATGTATATACTGATTCAAGATGGATTACTCCTTATCTTGTTATATACCTGTTGGAACTGCCTGGCTACTGTTTTATTGCACGTTCACAGTGAAAGAAATCAGGGTGATTACCAATACATTATGAACTCCAAAAGAACACAGTGAACCGAAATTACTACACTGGGCGAACCAAAAGGTAGAAACACACTGAATCCCTAAACACTAATCCCTAAACCCTAAACCTAAACACTAAAACCAGAACCCTGAACACTGAACCCTGAACCCATAAACCCTAAATTCCTAAAATCTAAAACCTAAACCCTAAACCCTAAACCCCACAAACACAATGAACCGAAATTAATGCAACTGGTGCACCAAAAAAGTGCATATCTCAACATAACACAAATTTAATTTTAAAAGAATGCTACTATTAGAACTCTGAACTCTGAACCATGAACCAAAAAAAAATTCTTATTATTCGACTTAGAAATTAATACACTAGACGAATAAAAAAACTACATATATCAATATAGAATTTCACAAAAAAAGTGACTATTCATTAAAGACTATCAACATTCAGAAAATAAACCTGCTATAACCATGGTGAACTGAAATTTGCTCATGGGTGAACAAAAATTTACATTAATAAAAACTAAAACTTGTAAAATCCTGTCTTGGATAATTCATATATGGTGTATTGTAAAGAGTGGAACTTGACTGAATTGATGATCCGGAGTCTAAAAGGTTCAACTACAAAAGACATAATTAATTTATATTAGGAAAATGAATAATTGAATTGTTAACTAATCAAAAGCAAGTCAATTTTACCTCGCTTGGAGCTGTCTTTTTCTTTTTCTTTATGGCATTTGAGATCTTTTTTTCCAGGTTTGATCCAAGTATGTTCTTGGGCTGACCTCTTGTTTTGGTACGTGGTGTGCTTTGAAGATCATTCACATTGATTAATGTCGCTTCTTCGTGGGTTAACAAACTTTTTCCTTTCCTTCTCTCTTGATATTCTTCCATCTCTGCCATGACCTTGTCAAATGCTTAGTGCAAAATTCCGGTCAACTCTTTAGACTTGGATGCAAATTCACTTATATTGTGTGACTGAAACATCAATTCGTCAAATCTCTTACTTCTTGGCTCTAATACAGGTTCATCTTGGCTGCTCTTGATGTGTGTATGCCTCCTCTTTATGTTCTTGCTCCAGCGTTCCAATATGTATTTAGGTGCCACGTTATCCACTCGCTCAAAGCTTAGAACGCTTAGGGAATGGCGGCACAATATGCCCCTAGACTCAAACAGCAAGCAATGGCACTTTACATCTCGTGATACTGCGTCATAGGTGACGACAAACTTGTTGAATGTGGAGTTGGAAACCTGCTCTATGACTTCATATGTTGTGAAACCTAGGGTAGAATGCATTGATCTTGTGATATAATTCACTTTACCTCTAAATTGAGCTTGAACTTCCCTGAACTTCTCATGGGTATATACACGCTGAAATTGTGCCTCTATTGCTGATTGTGTTGCGCACGGCATCAGAGTGTGAAAATCTGCAACATCAAATTTCTCTCTCTGCTTGTTCTCTGCTTGCGAGGCAATTGTCGTATTGCTTCACGAATTGTCTCAAGGAGCTATTCTGTGTGATGAACTTGTTGAAAAATGAATACATGCTCTCGCTCCTTTGTGTGCTTCTCATCCCGGCCCAAAAGTGGTGATCCAAGTAAACCGGAATCCATATATGTCGATCCTCGTACAGCTCTGCAAACCGAACCAAATTCATAAGTTATGGTGAACCGAAAATAGTGCATGCTTTTGGGAAAAAAATATATAAGCATAAAACTTATTCGAATTGAAATCTCAATTACCTGAAAGCCACTTGTTGCCTCCGAGACCATACTTTGTGAGGAAATCGTTCCAGTTTCTGTCAAAATCATTTTTTGTGTATGAGTTCCAAACAACATGGCTCATCTCTTATTCAATATCAATGTGTCCCTTGTAGCCATTTAGTTTGATTGGGATCTTCTTCATGATGTGCCAGATACACCAGCGGTGAATTGTTGTTGGCATGCATAGCTCAATTGCCCTTTGAATCGATGCGCATTGATCGGTAAGAATACCTTTGGTGCCTTCCCTCCCATGCAATGTAGCCAACACTCAAATAGCCATTTGAATGATTGAATGTCCTCATTTTTCATCAGCGCTCATCTAAGAAGTGTCGACTACTCGTGGTGATTCACACCAACAAAAGAACCTAAAACCAAATTGTACCTGCATAAATAACAAGCACACTATGGTGAACCAAAATATGTACAACCACTGAACATCAAAAGTATCTTTGAAGGAACCGAATACCTGTTTGTGTTATATGTGGTATCAAATGAAACCACATCTCCAAAATAATCGAATGCAGCCCTGCTTCTTGCATCAGCCCAGAATGCATGTTTAATGCAGTGATCGCCTTCAAGGTTGAGCTCAAAGAAGAAATTTTGGTTCTTTTCTTTCATTCTTACTAGCTACTTTCCAAATTCTTTGGCATCGTCTTTTTTTAAAATATTCTGTACTTCCCTTGTGATGTAATTTCTTACGTCTTTTTCTATAAAACCTAGTTCACGGTGGCTGTCAGCTGCTGCCACAAATGATTGGTAGGTTTTGCTCGGTCTGATTCCAGCTTCCTCGTGGGTTTCAATAGTGCGACGCACGAACATGCTAAGCTCCCTGTGTTGTTTGAGCATCTCATCCTGGTCTGGACAACAAAGATGTGAGTGATTCAAAACAACTTTGGAAATTGTCCAAAGACCAACATCCTTCATTATGTGTACGTAAATTCTAGCCGGACAATTTAACCCAGCTGAAGGGTTTGTCTTCAAAGTTGGAGATATCTTTGATTTTCACCTCCCCTCTCTAGAGCATACAATTAGTTGATTCTTAATCTTGTCTCTATCCCGAGTCGTGTTCCTTATTTTGGTGGAAAAACCAGCAAGTTTGGAATAATGTTTGTAGAACTTTCTAGCTTCTTCTAGGGTCTTGAAAATCATTCCCACCTTTGGGACAAATTTTTCGTCCACAACACAGCTGGTCTACATGGTGAACCGAAATCTTAATTACGGTGAACCAAAATCTTAATTACGGTGAAACAATTATATAGTGCTTAGGAAAGAAAACAAAATATGTTGGTCTAATTTTTGTAAGACTACTTTCTACATACCGAACTGAAAATATGAAAGTGATGAACCACCTCTTTAGTACTTATCGAACCGAAAACTTACTCAAATTTACTCAGAGTTACTCACAGTTAATGACACTCACAATTACTCACAGTTACATATTATCAATTTAGTTCAATTCAATTCAGATGTAAATCACCTCATTCCATTCAATTCACTTCAAATAAAATTAGCAATTTTATTCCATTAAATTTAATTCAGAATTCAATAATCCAAACCTTATCAAATTGATGTGTTTCATAAGAATCATCTAAATCGTAGTCATTCAACTGATTTGAAGTTGATTCATTCATTGTTTCAACTCAAAAGTGCAAATCGAAGAAGAAAATGAACGACGAAGCTAATTGCGTTGAATCAATCCAGATCCATAATACAGAGAAGAAAAATGTGAAAGAAGAGAACAACAAATTTAATCAGGTTAAAGAAGAAGAAGAAGAAGAAGAAGAAGAAGAAGAAGAAGAAGAAGAAGAAGAAGAAGAAGAAGAAGAAGAAGAAGAAGAAGAAGAAGAAGAAGAAGAAGAAGAATGCGAAAGAGGTTTACGTTGTATGAGAAGGTTTACATTGAGAAACGTTAAAAAGGAAAAATAAAAATTCATTATATAAGTTATAAGTGGCGCGTGTAAAATAAACAGAAATATGGGACGTAGAGTAAAAATTACGTGAATACCATCCATGTAATTTTAATTACATGGATGTAGAATTTTTTCCTTATTTTCTTGAGCGATGTACTCATTAAGAAAGCTCTTTATTAAAAGTGAGATTCTCTTATTCATAAGTGTAGGTTCTATCGAATTAGCAAGTTGTGACCACAGAACATAACGACATATATAACTAATAACACATTATTAAAGTTGAACCAGTGTTGCAGATTTACTATTAGTAGTATGCATAGGAATTATATCTTAAATCATTCTACTCATTATTTTTTATAATTTTTAAATGAGCAAAAGAAAAATATTTTTTAATTTTTCAAACATAAAAAATTTAAAATATTAAACTTTTTTTTATTAAGTTTACAAGTTAAGAAGATAAATATGTAAGACCCGGTTAATTAACGACTAATTAACCTATAAATGAGAATTTATTCTAGAAAGCCAAAAATGTTATTTTTATGGCTTAATATGATAGAGGAGATTGAGACGAGAATTTCGGTACCAATTTTATAGAAATCGGACCAAGATTGGACCGAACGGGCTAAACCGGTCCAACCGGACCCAAAATGGGCCCTTGGCCCAACTAAACTAAACCAAAACTCTAGTTTTCAGCACTCTCTCTCCTCACTTATCACTCAAACACGCTGAAATGGAGTAAGGGAGGGGAAGAACACTCTCTCAAACTTCTATCTCTCACTTGATCTTCAAACCACCATAACTTTTGATCTAGAGCTCCGATCGCCGCACCGTTTGCGACCACGTGTTCACCACGGAGAGCTTTACAAAACCCATACAATCAATCTTGAGATAAGCCACGTTTTTCTCTTCGAAATTCCAGCCCTTGTTTTCGAGTTTCATGGGTAAAATGTTGAGATTTTGGGTTCTTTGATGTTATAGGACCCAACTCTCTTGAAGGAGAAGGTTAATCTTGTATCCTTGGACCTTGGATGTGATAAGATTCTCAACCCTAGTGTAATTTGTTGTTCTATGATGTTTGGATATTGAGATGTTGAGTATGGGTATGATGATTGTGGCTTAGGTTGTGTATATGTGAATATTGGAGCTTGATTGGTGATTTTGGAAAGCTTGGGAGAGGGTTTTGTGTGATAAAATCTGTTCTTGGAGGTGTTGAGACCTTGAGAGCTTGTGGACAAGTGGTTTGGAAGTGCTCCGGTTGAGCTTGGGAAATCGGCTAAGGTATGGTTTCGGTTTCCCGTATCTAATATGTAATGTGGTAGGAAATACTTCGGCTAGAGGCCCTAAGATAGTTATTGAATTGTTGATGTTGTTGAATGGTTGAGATATATGATGTGATCATATATGTGATTATGAATATTGATGCCTTGATTGTGTGATATATGAGAAATGCATGTTGCGATATATGCTTGATGGATGATTGAGGTTGAATTGATGGGTGATACCATGTTGATGGTGAGTATGATGTTGATTATGTATAATGATGGTTGATTGAAAATGGTATTATTGGAAATTGGAGTGAGGGAGGATGTATGACATGATATTGTGTTTGTCCTTTAGCCATTTGATTGAGAAGTGTTAAAAGGGTTGGATGGTGATTTTGGAAAATTTGGTAAAATGTCAATGTGTGAGTTGAGGATAGCTTGATATTGATTTTGGTACATTTTGATTGATTTCAAAGAAAAGGGATGAAATTGGCATGTTTTGATTGATTTTGAAAAGAGTTGAAAGTGGCTTGTTTTGAAAATGGCACTTTATGGTTTTGTATGAAAACATGGTTTTTGGGCATACTTTGACGGGACATAACTTAGACTACGGGTCTCTGATTTGTGCCAATTTTGTTTAGAAATGAAATTGAATTTGGGATGTCCATGCCGTTCGAAGAACGGGTTAAAAACGATTTAAAACGAGAAAGTTATGTCCGTCGGAAGATTCGGGGTTGAATTTGTGAATTCTGCAGCTTTTAACTTAGAAAATTTTTAGCAGAATGACCCCCCGCGCGTAGGCGCACTTGGAGCGTACGTGCCGTTCTTCGAGAAAGCACCATTCACGCGTGCGCGTGGTGTGCGCGAGCGCGTCGATGCGCTGCACCAAATGCCCAGCCATTTTCCAGAGAGTTGTGCCAGAGTTGTGCCAGTTTTGTGCCTTGGGCGCAAGAGCATCCACGCGTACGCGTGGTTGACGCTCGCGCGTCGTTTGGCTATTTACAACCCGCGCGTATGACGCTTGCGCGCAGATGAGATTTTGTGGCCATCCACGCGTGCGCGTGGAGTGCGCGTACGCGTGGCCCTGTTTTCATCCCAAAGTTGATTTTTGAGTTTTAAAAGCCAAATTTCATACTTCTAAGCCTCCGATCTCACCACTTATGTCTTGAATCATTATGATATGCCTAGCATGAGAAAAAGGGCTAGTGAATGTGGTAACTTGCGAGTGAAGAAGGGGAAAAATGAATGATCATTGAGGATCAAAGATGATTATGTGAAATGCGGAGGATAGCGGTAGAAGTGCTTATTGTGCCATGGGCCGAAGGGCCGTAATTGTTAATGAATTGGCTGGTTATGGATTTAACTGTGAGCCGGATGGCTAGATTATTGCCGTGTTACGGCGGAGCCATGATTATGGCTAAGTATAAATGCATATATGCTGTTGAATGAATTGTGAATGTTTGTACTTCCACCATCGGAGATGAGGGTTTCCCTGGGAAGAAGCAGTGGCTAGCCACCACGTGCTCCAGGTTGAGACTCGAAGCTCTTTTGACCCTATGTTGTAAGTGTGGCCGGGCACTGTGAAAGGTCCGGATGAGCTCGCCCCCGTGAATATTCACCAGTGAGGGTGATGGATATGGATCATGATTATGATCAAGTTTATGATGAGTATAACTCAAGTTGGGGATGCGCGACAGAGGGACAGTCCAATGGTTAGCTACCAGGAGTTATCGGGTTGGCTCTATAACCGACAGATGATATCATCAGCCACTAGGGACAGGCATGCATCATAAGCATACTACATGAATTGTTTGAGATTGCCTATTTGACTGCATATTACTTGCTAATTGTCTAAATGCCTTATCTGTTCCTATTTGTAAATCTCTTGTCTGATATAACTGTGTTTGCTATATTATACTCCTGCTGGTGGTTGGGAGGTCTGAAGGAATTGGAAAGGGAAGTATTAGTTAGACTGAAGGATCTTTAGTCAGTTGCCACTTACGCTTTAGTTTGTTTATAAGCTTTGATATTATCTGGAGGAAGTTCTAGGATTGCCTTCGGCTTTCCTCTATTATTATGTATTATATATGTGGAAGTTGTTACCGTGCTGGGGACCTCTGGTTCTCACCTATGCAGATTTTGTGGGTTTCAGATGCAGGACGCGAGGCTTCTCGTTAAGGCATGCTGGAGACTTCCGTTTTAGCGAAGATCTTTGTTCTCGGGGCTCTGTTTTGGTTTATATATTTTGCATAGATACTTTTATCTCCATTAAATAATACGAACTGTGATGACTCCTTCTAGAGGGGATTTTGGAGAATAGATTTCTGTATTTGTGTCCCTTTGGGTTTCCTTTGGGGTTTTTCTTATTTTATTATATGTATATATTGCTATGCTCGGACCGATTATCTTCAGAGCCGGATTTTGAGTCTTGATATTTCCGTTTTTGACACTCTTTATATATATATATGATCTCGCGTTAGCTTATCCCTGTTCGTTACGTTATCGATCGGAGTGTTGCGCTTTCGAGTTACGGTTTTTGTTTACCCCCTTTTTCTACAAAGGCTCCTAGTTATAATCAATTATTCATACTACTATACGTACTAAATTTTTGTTTTAGAGGTCGTAATACCTTGCCATCTCTGAATCATGACTTAAGCATAAGACTCTGTATGGTAGGGTGTTACATTATGGTATCAGAGCAGTTCGTTCTTGTAGAGCCTGAGGGACGGACTGACTATGCTTCTGTGCATTCTCTGTATGTGTGTTATGTGCTGTTAGTATATATACTTGATATAATTGGCATAAACGTTCATGAGCATACATTTGGGGCTTTGAAGCACTAGACTTCCGATATTGAGACTGATCAACTTAATATCGATTGTTTGGTGTGTATAGGAACCAGAAGGCGCCTCGTGGATGCGGTAGAGGTCGTGGGAGGAGTCGTAATAATGCTCGTGCGCCGGAGAATAACCCTAATGACCCGGTGAACTTTATGACTGTATTGGAGAACATGGCTGCTGCTATGCAAGCCACTACTGAGGCTCTTGGTCAACAGATGAACAACCATGATAATGACGGAGGTGGAGTTCAGGGCCCGATGACACTGGCAAACTTTTTGAAGGTTAATCCACCTAAGTTCAAGGGAACTACTAGCCCGGCTGAAGCCGATACATGGTTTCAGGCTATGGAACGAGCACTGCAAGCGCAGGTGGTACCTGAAGGGCAGCGTGTGGAGTTCGCTACCTATTTGCTCACTGGTGAAGCGTCGCATTGGTGGCAGGGTATTCGACGCCTCCTACAGCAGGGTGATGATTATATCATCTGGGATGTTTTCCAAGAGGAGTTCTATAAGAAGTACTTTTCGACTTCTGCTAGGACGGCCAAAGAGCTTGAATTGTTGCAGCTGAAGCAGGGTACTATGTCCGTATCTGAGTATACTGACAAGTTTGAGGAGCTGTTCAGATTCTCTCGTATGTGTCAAGGGACTCCGGTGGAATATGACTAATGGAAGTGTGTTAAGTACGAAGGAGGACTCCGGAGTGATATTTTCAGTTTGGTGGGGCCAATGGAGATTAGGACTTTCCCCGAGTTGGTGAACAAGTGTAGGGTGATGTGTATTTTCGGAAAACGAATTCCAAACACACAAAACTCACCGGCAAGTGTACCGGGTCGCATCAAGTAATAAAACTCACGGGAGTGAGGTCGATCCTACAGGGATTGAAGGATTGAGCAATTTTAGTTTAGTGGTTGATTTAGTTAAGCGAACAAGAGTTGATTTGAGTGATTTGTAGTTGACAGAAGCTAAATTGCATGAAATTAAAAAGGGAGAGGGACAATTTCAGTAAATTAAAGAGCAGAGAAGGTAAATGTAATAAATCTTAAAGAGCAAGAAATGTAAATTGCAGAATCTTAAAGTGCAAGAAATGTAAATGGCTTGAATTGTAAAGGGAGTTGAGAAGTGAATTTGCAAAAATTAAACAAGGAAAAGAGAATCTCAACGCATAGAAGAGTAGAAGATGACTCGAATTGAACCGGATCTAAAACGGGAATGTAAATAGACTTGAAAAGCATTCAACAGAAGAATTAAAATGAGATTTCAGATCTCAGGACCCAAGAGACTAGATAATCGAGTCTAGATCTCAATGCCTTCCTAGATCCAAATGTGGAATTCAATTGCAAGAAATAAAGAAAAGTAAATTTGCAGAATGAGTAGAAGAAGAGACAATGAACTGAAATTGAAATTCAATTATGCATTAAAGAAAACAGAGAGATCTCAGGATGAGATTGAAACAGAATTCCTTCAATTCTCCAACCCACGATCCAAGACAAGAAAAGTAAAGAGTGCTGAGCAAGAACAAGGAAGAAGAGAGATCAATTCTCCTTCCCAATTCTCTAGAATTCTAAAGCAACAATTCAAAAATGTAAAGGTGAGCTCTCCCTGTAAGTGTTCCCAATTCTCCCAAGAAAAGCTCTCTCAAAACTCCTCAGCAAAACTAAAAGGAAAAGCTCCCCAAAAAAACTTAAATCCTAAGCTATTTATACACTTTCTTCAAATGGTCTTCAAGCCTTGAATTGGGCCTTTGCTCTTGATAGAATTGGGTTGATAAAAGCCTCTGTTGATTGCTCTTGGAGTTGGAGAGAAATCCATTGTGAACCGGGCTATAAATCATAAAAGCTTGAGTCAAAGTTTGAGGCAAACTTTGGCTCAAGCTTTTCATATCAGCTGCCCCCATTTGCTGCTACCAACATTTGGGCTAAAGTTTGAGGTCAAACTTTAGGCCAAACGTTGATCCCCTTGTGTGCATATGTGGCGCCAACGTTTGCCAAAAAGTTTGAGGCAAACATTAGCGCAAGCTTTTCTCCTCCAGGGTATGTTGGTGTGGCGCCAACGTTTGCCAAAAAGCTTGAGGCAAACATTGGCGCAAGCTTTTTCCTCCAGGGTGTTTGTTTGTGGTGCCAACGTTTGCCGAAAAGCTTGAGGCAAACGTTGGCGCAAGCTTTTGCTTCTTCCAGGGAGGTTTCAACTTTTCCAAAAGTTTGAGCTAAAGTTTGAGGCAAACTTTGGCTCAAGCTTTTTGTTCTCTCTTGCTCCTAGCCATTCCTTCTTCCTTCAACCTTCTTCAAAGCTCTTTTTACCTATCATCAATCAACCAAACACATCAAAGCTATGCTCAAAATCATGAGTTTGTTATTCTTTCATAATATATGACAATTATAGCATAAAATCTCATGAAATTGCATTAATTCATCCATGGTTGATTGAATCAAAGGAAATATGAAATTTCACCCAATTGGCTTACTTATGGCTCAAGAAAGTGCATAAAATCAATTGAAAACAAAAGAAAAAGACTAGTGAAACTAGGCTAAGATGACTTGTCATCACAACACCAAACTTAAAACTTGCTTGTCCCCAAGCAAGAAAAGAATTATGCTCAAAGGTTCTTTTAACTAGAGTGGATTTGAAGAATTACATGTACTGTCCTGTGAGTGAAGTGATTAAGAAACAGTGGGGTGAACTCTAAATTATATGCTCATGCAAGGGCTTCAGTGCTTACTAGTCCCTACATCTTAGAAGTCTTAGGTCTTAGGACTTTCATCCAAATGATATCATGGAGATCTCTCTATAGGTAATCACCTTGAAGCAGCTTATAGTTTTTGTGCTTTGTCCTTGACTCTAAGTGTCATGTCTCAAAGCGGCTCTTTAGATAGGCTTTCAATCAATACTCCTAAACCAGTTGGTTTTAAGGTATTAGGTGTTAAAGCACCCCTAAGGATTTACTTACTCAAGCCTCTCTCTTTGACACAATTCGACCACAAGCATTTACTAGGATAACAACTCTTTGAGTTCTTGTTTCTTTCTTCTTTTCTGCCTAGTAATTGATGCTTAGAGCCTTGGGCCATGTTCTTTTTGTTTTTGTATTTTCTTTATTTTCTTTTTGTTTTGTTTGCTGCTTCTTGGATCAATAAATGTTTGAGAATCTCCACAACATTTCTTTGAACTCTATGTCCCGCCTATGAGCTCCCATGCAAGTTTTCATAAGCATGCAACCTCAATACATAATTATACAACTAGAACCACCACTTCTCCTAATCTTTTGATTGCCTCAAAATTGTTTAATTCCTCAATCATTCTTTTCAAAGAACTTTCATGTGATGCATTTTTGAAAAATTGAGTGCAAACAAGTTTTGGAGAGTATGATGTTGTAAATGATCAAGCATCTTGCTTATTGAATTGTAGAAAAACTATACTAAACAGAAAGACAGATAGGGGTACAATATCACTTTCAATCACAGCAATATCTGATAATGAACAATACAACCTTTTGGAGTTTACTTGCTGTCCTCTTTCTCATCATCATTGCTGGTCTTCACATTCCTCTTTCATCTCTTTGGTTGATGATGGTAAATCTTCTCAAAAGTTTGTACGGTACTCTGCAGTGATATTTGAAAGTTGCTTGTTCCCCAAGCACTTAGAAACAATGGTTAGCATGCATGATTTATTTGTGGGCCTTTGTACTTACTTTGGTGTGGGAACACCAAACTTAGTACATTGCCAATGGTTCTTGTTCATCAAACTAACCGGATGTGAAACTCTTTTTCTTTTTCAAAAGCAATTAAACTGAAAACAGCAGAATGGTTAACTAGTTTGTCTAAATGCTTGAAGCTAGCATTATGCAGAAGGTGAGAATATGTTATATGATGGAATTTTGGTGGAACACCAAACTTAGAATTCTTCATCCTCCTTTAGATTGTTTTGGTGTGCAACACCAAACTTAGCTTCTTGCAATATAGATAAAACTAATTAACCTTTTTATTGAAATAGATATGAAAAGATGGTTACCTCCGGTTGGGTTGCCTCCCAACAAGCGCTCTTTTATTGTCACTAGCTTGACATCCTCCATCCTTTGATCATGGAAGCTGTGGCTTCTGTTACCTTTGGTTTTCCCCTCTCATCCTGAGTTTCCTTTCCTCTGTTTCTTCTTGTGAAATTTCTCTGTGATGCTTCTCTTGGATGAGTAATTCTTTCCCCGTAACCTTCTCACTTTCCTTTAGAATTGCTTTCCATTTCAACCCAGCAGCTTTTTTGCTGTTCTTTGGGTTGTCTTCAGTGGCCCTTAGGGATATATCTGCCTTTCTCTCACCCATTTCAGCAAGGTTTTGAACCAGTTGTTCCATTTGCCTTTCAACTCTTCTGAGTGAGGCTTCTTGGTTCCTGCTTATCATCTCTTGATTCTTGCTTATCATCTCTTGATTTTTCCTTATTTCTTCCTGCTCTATTGTTGTCATTTCTTGAACTTTCATGAACCTCTCCATCATCATTTCTAGAGCATAGAGTCTTTGAAAGTTTAGAATTGGTTGTGGCTGTGTCAACTGTGGTGGTTGATGAAAGTCATTTTGGGCGAGTGGTGAAGTAGGACGGGGTTGGGAGTGTGTATATTGGGGTGGTGTGTGATGATTGTTACTGTGGGAGTGGTTTTTATGTTGGTTTTTGAAGTTGGGGTTGTTGCAGTTGAAGTCCCTTGGTCTTTGATTTTTGTTTTCAACCCCCTCCAGTTGGATTGAGTTCTCCAGGGTGGGTTGTACACATCATTCTGAGTCTTATGTTGGAGCATGCTTGAGGAGCTGTCTGGAGAGTGTGATCGCTCATGACTTTGTTGCTCATAGTTAATTACTCCAGAACCGTTTTCAGGTTGATTCCAACAATGGGGATTTTGAGGTGAGTTCTGTGCATTTGCCACAGCATGTTGCAGTTCATCTATTTTTCTGTTAATCAGCTCCAATTGTTGCTTAAGCTGTTGATGTATCTGCTCGCTTTGGGCCATGATTGCACGAATACCTTCAATTTCTTTCTCTTGTGCGAATGGTTGCACTCCTGCCTCTGGTTTAACAGTTCTCTGAGGTGGTTTCAGCTTGGCTAGGAGTTCACTCATTAGTTCTTCCCATCCGATGATGTTTCCTTGTGGGAAAGCTTCGAACCATTGAGCAACATCATCCATGGTGATGGGTGGGTGCTTCAATTTATGGGTTGTATTATCACCTAAGGTGGGGACATCGCTCCCATGATTACTGGCATTCATTGAGTTCCCTTCCATGGTCTGCACAATCACATACAGTCCAAATGAAGATAGAGTATATTTATGCCAGGATATGATTAAAGGATTAGTTAACGCAATGTGTCAAACAGTTGGTAAATTTGAGAGATTAAAGATCGAAAATCACTTCTCTCGTTGATTTATCAAGCTATGAGAATCATACTCAGCAAGTTAAACCAAGAAAACTTCACTCTATTGCTAAAGTGAGGTTTCAATTAGTTCAGGCAAAAATTCAAACAGTTAGTGTGTCAGCCAAAAATTAAAGAAACCGAAAAGAAAAAGTGCTTGATCTAGATCTCTACTTCACTTAATCATTGTCAATCTATTTCAATCCCCGGCAACGGTGCCAAAAACTTGATGTGTATTTTCGGAAAACGAATTCCAAACACACAAAACTCACCGGCAAGTGTACCGAGTCGCATCAAGTAATAAAACTCACGGGAGTGAGGTCGATTCCACAGGGATTGAAGGATTGAGCAATTTTAGTTTAGTGGTTGATTTAGTCAAGCGAACAAGAGTTGATTTGAGTGATTTGTAGTTGACAGAAGCTAAATTGCATGAAATTAAAAAGGGAGAGGGACAATTTCAGTAAATTAAAGAGCAAAGAAGGTAAATGTGCTGAATCTTAAAGAGCAAGAAATGTAAATTGCAGAATTTTAAAGTGCAAGAAATGTAAATAGCTTGAATTGTAAAGGGAGTTGGGAAGTGGATTTGCAGAAATTAAACAAGGAAAAGAGAATCTCAACGCATAAAAGAGTAGAAGATGACTTGAATTGAACCAGATCTAAAATGGGAATGTAAATAGACTTGAAAAGCATTCAACAGAAGAATTAAAATGAGATTTCAGATCTCAGGACCCAAGAGACTAGATAATCGAGTCTAGATCTCAATGCCTTCCTAGATCCAAATGTGGAATTCAATTGCAAGAAATAAAGAAAAGTAAATTTGCAGAATGAGTAGAAGAAGAGACAATGAACTGAAATTGAAATTCAATTATGCATTAAAGAAAATAGAGAGATCTCAGGATGAGATTGAAACAGAATTCCTTCAATTCTCCAACCCACGATCCAAGACAAGAAAAGTAAAGAGTGCTGAGCAAGAACAAGGAAGAAGAGAGATCAATTCTCCTTCCCAATTCTCTAGAATTCTAAAGCAACAATTCAAAAATGTAAAGGTGAGCTCTCCCTGTAAGTGTTCCCAATTCTCCCAAGAAAAGCTCTCTCAAAACTCCTCAGCAAAACTAAAAGGAAAAGCTCCCCAAAAAAACTTAAATCCTAAGCTATTTATACACTTTCTTCAAATGGTCTTCAAGCCTTGAATTGGGCCTTTGCTCTTGATGGAATTGGGTTGATAAAAGCCTTTGTTGATTGCTCTTGGAGTTGGAGAGAAATCCATTGTGAACCGGGCTATAAATCATAAAAGCTTGAGTCAAAGTTTGAGGCAAACTTTGGCTCAAGCTTTTCATATCAGCTGCCCCCATTTGCTGCTACCAACATTTGGGCTAAAGTTTGAGGTCAAACTTTAGGCCAAACGTTGATCCCCTTGTGTGCATATGTGGCGCCAACGTTTGCCAAAAAGTTTGAGGCAAACGTTGGCGCAAGCTTTTCTCCTCCAGGGTATGTTGGTGTGGCGCCAACGTTTGCCAAAAAGCTTGAGGCAAACGTTGGCGCAAGCTTTTGCTTCTTCCAGGGAGGTTTCAACTTTTCCAAAAGTTTGAGCTAAAGTTTGAGGCAAGCTTTGGCTCAAGCTTTTTGTTCTCTCTTGCTCCTAGCCATTCCTTCTTCCTTCAACCTTCTTCAAAGCTCTTTTCACCTATCATCAATCAACCAAACACATCAAAGCTATGCTCAAAATCATGAGTTTGTTATTCTTTCATAATATATGACAATTATAGCATAAAATCTCATGAAATTGCATTAATTCATCCATGGTTGATTGAATCAAAGGAAATATGAAATTTCACCCAATTGGCTTACTTATGGCTCAAGAAAGTGCATAAAATCAATTGAAAACAAAAGAAAAAGACTAGTGAAACTAGGCTAAGATGACTTGTCATCATAGGGTTGCTGAAGAGTGTGTGAAGAGGGCAGCCACTGAGAAAGGAAGTCACAAAGGATCATTTCCACAGAACCGAGGAAAAAATTTTGCACCTAGAGGTCCGCTGTTCAAGAGGGGAGGTTCCTTTAGGAGGCCCAACAACAACTACTCCCAAGGGAAAAGGTTTGGGAAGTAGCCTCAGAATGATCAAGCTTGGACTAGGTATGGGAGTCACCATCTGGGAGTACCGTGCAAGGCCGGATGGAGTTTGTGCTACAATTGTGGAAAGGCGGGGCATAGAGCCGCAAAATTGTCCGGAGAAGCAGAAACAAGGTGCTGGGAAAGCACAACAGACTGGTCGGGTGTTCACCACCTCAGCTGTGGGTGCAGAGGGATCCGAGACACTCATTCGAGGTAACTGTGAAATGGCTGGTCAAACTTTAAATGCTTTATTTGATTCAGGAGCATCGCATTCATTCATTGCATTTGAGAAAGCCCATGAGTTAGGGTTGAAGATCGTAACTTTAGGTTATGACCTAAAAGTGTATAATGCTACCCATGAGGCCATGGTAACTAGGCTAGGGTGCCCGAAAGTTTCGTTTAGGTTCAAGCAGCGTGATTTTGTCCATAATTTAATCTGCTTATCGATGATCGTCCTTGATCTTATCTTGGGATTGGACTGGTTATCTGAGAACCATGTCCTGCTTGATTGTTCTACAAAGTCAGTGTACTTTATGCCGGAAGATACAGACGGGCCGGTCGTGGTGAATAATTATTACTTGAATTCGATGATGGTGAACTGTTCTGGAACCGAATGTCAAGGTATCCTATTGTTAACTGCTGGTGTTTCGGGTGATGATAAAAGGTTGGATCAGATTCTGGTAGTGTGTGAGTTTCCGGAAGTGTTTCCCAATGATATTGAGGAATTTCTACCTAACCGAGAGGTCGAGTTTGCTATTGAATTGATACCTGGGGCGGGACCAATCTCAAATGCTCCTTATAGAATGTCACCGTTAGAGATGGCCGAGCTAAAGTCTCAGTTAGAGGAATTGTTTGGTAAGAACTTTATCCGACCAAGTGTTTCCCTGTGGGGTGCTCCAGTGTTACTGGTAAAGAAGAAAGATGGAAGTATGTGACTCTGTGTGGATTACAGGCAGCTGAACAAGGTCACCATAAAGAATAAGTACCCATTTCCGAGGATTGATGATCTCATGGATCAGTTACAAGGAGCTAGGGTTTTCTCCAAGATCGATTTGCGATCTGGTTATCACCAGATAAGGGTGAGGGGTGAGGATATCTCTAAGACTGCTTTCAGGACTCGTTATGGTCATTACGAGTACACTGTAATGTTCTTTGGGTTGACGAACACTCCTGCAGTATTCATGGATTACATGAATAGAGTGTTCCGTCCGTTTTTGGATAAATTCGTTGTTGTCTTCATTGACGACATACTGATTTACTTCAAGACTGAAGAAGAGCATGCGGAACACCTGAGGACCGTGTTGCAGATTCTAAAGGAGAAGAAACTCTATGCGAAACTGTCTAAGTGTGAGTTTTGGAAGAGTGAGGTGAAGTTTTTGGGTCACGTGGTGAGTAAGAAGGGAATAGCCGTAGATCCAACTAATGTGGAGGCTGTGATGGATTGGAAGCAACCAACCACAGTAACTGAGATAAGGAGTTTTCTGGGCTTAGCTGGCTATTACCGAAGGTTCATCAAAGGCTTTTCGCAATTAGCCTTGCCGTTGACAAAGTTAACCCGCAAAGACACTCCGTTTGTTTGGACTCCTGAGTGCGAGGAGAGCTTTCAGACATTGAAGAAAAAGTTGACCACTGCACCTGTGTTAGTGTTACCTGAGCCGAACGAGCCTTTTGAGGTGTACTGTGATGCCTCATTAAAGGGTCTAGGGTGCGTGCTGATGCAGCATCATAATGTGGTGGCGTATGCCTCACGACAGTTAAGACCTCATGAAGTTAGTTACCCTACGCACGATCTGGAACTCGCTGCGGTCGTGTTTGCCTTGAAGGTGTGGAGGCATTATTTCTATGGGGTTAAGTTCCAAGTCTTCTCCGATCACAAGAGCTTGAAATATCTCTTTGATCAGAAAGAGCTTAATATGAGGCAGAGAAGGTAGATGGAATTATTGAAGGACTACGACTTTGAGTTGAATTACCATCCGGGGAAGGCGAATGTAGTGGCAGATGCGTTAAGTCGGAAGTCGTTATATGCAGCTTGGATGATGCTTCAAGAGGAGAAGTTGCTCAAGGGATTCGAGAGTCTAAAAATTGGTGCTCGAGAAGTATCTGGAACCTTGTGTTTGAGCCGATTAGAAATCTCAAGTGATTTTAAATCCGAGCTCCTAAAGGCTCATGAAAATGATGAAGCGTTATGGAAGGTGTTACCGGCTATCGAACAAGGAAAACAGTGGAGAGTGTCGGAAGAAAGAGATGGGTTATGGAGATTCAAGGGTAGGATCATTGTGCCGGATGTTGGCACTTTGAGGCAAGATATCTTAAAGGAGGCACACAAAAGTGGATTCTCCATTCACTCGGGAAGTACTAAGATGTACCATGATTTAAAGGCGATGTTTTGGTGGCCAGGTATGAAGAATGATGTGGCGGAATATGTTTCAAAGTGCTTAACTTGCCAAAAGGTAAAGATTGAACATCAAAGACCTTCTGGGATGTTGCAACCTTTAGAGGTTCCGCAATGGAAGTGGGAAAGTATTGCAATGGACTTTGTGTCGGGATTGCCAAGGACTAGGACTAGTTTTGATGCTATCCGGGTGATTGTGGACCGACTGACGAAGTCAGCTCACTTTTTACCCGTTCGGATGACTTACACCCTTGAGGAGCTAGCTCGGTTATACATAAAGGAGATTGTGAGACTCCATGGTGTACCTGCTACTATAATCTCTGATAGAGATCCTCATTTCACTTCGAGGTTCTGAGGTGCATTTCAGAAAGCTTTTGGAACCCGATTAAGCTTGAGTACAGCGTACCATCCTCAAATAGATGGTCAATCCGAGAGGACGATCCAAACACTAGAGGATATGTTGAGAGCTTGTGTTTTGGACCAACCGGCGAGTTGGGATCGGTATATGCCTTTAGTGGAGTTTGCATACAATAATAGTTACCATGCGAGCATCGGAATGGCTCCATATGAGGCATTGTATGGGAGAAAATGTCAATCTCCACTATGTTGGTATGAAGCTGGAGAGAAAGGCTTGTTGGGGCCGGAAATGATAGCTGAGACCACTGAACAAGTTAAGAAAATCCGAGATAGGATGCTTACGGCGCAGAGTCGCCAGAAGAGTTACGCCGATCAGAGGCGGAAGCCCTTGGAATTTGAAGAAGGAGATCATGTTTTCCTAAAGGTTACTCCAACCACAGGAGTAGGTAGGACGATTAAAGCAAAGAAGTTGAATCCTCGATACATTGGTCCATTTCAGATCCTGGAGAGGATTGGACCGGTGGCGTATCGAATGGCTCTACCACCTCATCTTTTGAACCTGCACGACGTATTTCACGTGTCGCAGCTTCGAAAGTACACTCTTGATGCTAGCCATGTGTTAGAACCTGAATCGGTTCATTTAAGAGAAGATTTGACGCTTCCAGTGGCTCCAGTCAGAATCGATGATACTAGTATCAAACGGTTGCGTGGAAAAGAGGTTTCATTAGTCAAAGTGGCTTGGAGTCGAGGCGGTGTTGAGGAACACACTTGGGAACTTGAGTCGGAGATGCGAACGGATTATCCGCACTTATTCTCAGGTAATTGGATTTGAATTTTGTGGGCAAAATTCCCAATTAGGTGGGTAGGATGTAAGACCCGGTTAATTAATGGCTAATTAACCCATAAATGAGAATTTATTCTAGAAAGCCAAAAATGTTATTTTTATGGCTTAATATGATAGAGGAGATTGAGACGAGAATTTCGATACCAATTTTATAGAAATCGGACCAAGATTGGACCGAACAGGCCAAACCGGTCCAACCGGACCCAAAATGGGCCCTTGGCCCAACTAAACTAAACCAAAACCCTAGTTTTCAGCACTCTCTCTCCTCACTTATCACTCAAACACGCTGAAATGGAGTAAGGGAGGGGAAGAACACTCTCTCAAACTTCTATCTCTCACTTGATCTTCAAACCACCATAACTTTTGATATAGAGCTCCGATTGCCGCACCGTTTACGGCCACGTGTTCACCGCGGAGAGCTCTACAAAACCCATACAATCAATCTTGAGGTAAGCCACGTTTTTCTCTTCGAAATTCCAGCCCTTTTTTTCGAGTTTCATGGGTGAAATGTTGAGATTTTAGGTTCTTTGATGTTATAGGACCCAACTCTCTTGAAGGAGAAGGTTAATATTGTCTCCTTGGATCTTGGGTGTGGTAAGATTCTCAATCCTAGTGTAATTTGTTGTTCTATGATGTTTGGGTATTGAGATGTTGAGTATGGGTATGATGATTGTGGCTTAGGTTGTGTATATGTGAATATTGGAGCTTGATTGGTGATTTTGGAAAGCTTGGGAGAGGGTTTTATGTGATAAAATCTGTTCTTGGAGGTGTTGAGACCTTGAGAGCTTGTGGACAAGTGGTTTGGAAGTGCTCCGGTTGAGCTTGGGAAATCGGCTAAGGTATGGTTTCGGTTTCCCGTATCTAATATGTAATGTGGTAGGAAATACTTAGGCTAGAGGCCTTAAGATAGGCATTGAATTGTTGATGTTGTTGAATGGTTGAGATATATGATGTGATCATATATGTGATTATGAATATTGATGCCTTGATTGTGTGATATATGAGAAATGCATGTTGTGATATATGCTTGATGGATGATTGAGGTTGAATTGATGGGTGATACCATATTGATGGTGAGTATGATGTTGATTATGTATAATGATGGTTGATTGAAAATGGTATTATTGGAAATTGGAGTGAGGGAGGATGTATGACATGATATTATGTTTGTCCTTTAGCCATTTGATTGAGAAGTGTTAAAAGGGTTGGATGGTGATTTTGGAAAATTTGGTAAAATGTCAATGTGTGAGTTGAGGATGGCTTGATGTTAATTTTGGTACATTTTGATTGATTTCAAAGAAAAGGGATGAAATTGGCATGTTTTGATTGATTTTGAAAAGAGTTGAAAGTGGCTTGTTCTGAAAATGGCACTTTATGGTTTTGTATGAAAACATGGTTTTTGGGCATACTTTGACGGGACATAACTTGGACTACGGATCTATGATTTATGCCAAATCTGTTTAGAAATGAAATTGAATCCGGGATGTCCATGCCGTTCGAAGAACGGGTGAAAAACGATTTAAAACGAGAAAGTTATGTCCGTCGGAAGATTGGGGGTTGAATCTGTGAAATCTGCAGCTTTTAACTGAGAAAATTTTTAGCAGAATGACCCCCTGCGCGTAGGCGCACTTGGCGCGTACGCGCCGTTCTTCGAGAAAGCATCATTCATGCGTGCGCGTGGTGTGCGCGAGCGCGTTGATGCGCTGCACCAAATGCCCAGCCATTTTCCAGAGAGTTGTGCCAGAGTTGTGCCAGTTTTGTGCCTGGGGCGCAAGAGCACCCACGCGTACGCGTGGTTGACGCTCGCGCGTCGTTTGGCTATTTACAACCCGCGCGTCCGCGCGTATGACGCTTGCGCGCCGATGAGATTTTGTGGCCATCCACGCGTGCGCGTGGAGTGCGCGTATGCGTGGCCCTGTTTTCATTCCAAAATTGATTTTTGAGTTTGAAAAGCCAAATTTCATACTTCTAAGCCTCCGATCTCACCACTTATGTCTTGAATCATTATGATATGCCTAGCATGAGAAAAAGGGCTAGTGAATGTGGTAACTTGCGAGTGAAGAAGGGAAAAATGAATGATCATTGAGGATCAAAGATGATTATGTGAAATGCGGAGGATAGCGGTGGAAGTGCTTGTTGTGCCATGGGCCGAAGGGCCGTAATTGTTAATAAATTGGCAGGTTATGGATTTAACTGTGAGCCGGATGGCTAGATTATTGCAGTGTTATGGCGGAACCATGATTATGGCTAAGTATAAATGCATATATGTTGTTGAATGAATTGTGAATGTTTGCACTTCCACCATCGGAGATGAGGGTTTCCCTGGGAGGAAGCAGTGGCTAGCCACCACGTGCTCCAGGTTGAGACTCGAAGCTCTTTTGACCCTATGTCGTAAGTGTGGCCGGGCACTGTGAAAGGCCCGGATGAGCTCGTCCCCGTGAATATTCACCAGTGAGGGTGATGGATATGGATCATGATTATGATCAAGTTTATGATGAGTATAACTCGAGTTGGGGATGCGCGACAGAGGGACAGTCCAATGGTTAGCTACCAGGACTTGTCGGGTTGGCTCTATAACCGACAGATGATATCATCAGCCACTAGGGACAGGCATGCATCATAAGCATACTACATGAATTGTTTGAGATTGCCTATTTGACTGCATATTACTTGCTAATTGTCTAAATGCCTTATCTGTTCCTATTTGTAAATCTCTTGTCTGATATAACTGTGTTTGCTATATTATACTCCTGCTGGTGGTTGGGAGGTCTGAAGGAATTGGAAAGGGAAGTATTAGTTAGACTGAAGGATCTTTAGTCAGTTGCCACTTACGGTTTAGTTTGTTTATAAGCTTTGATATTATCTGGAGGAAGTTCTAGGATTGCCTTCGGCTTTCCTCTATTATTATGTATTATATATGTGGAAGTTATTACCGTGCTAGGGACCTCTGGTTCTCACCCATGCGGATTTTGTGGTTTTCAGATGCAGGACGCAAGGCTTCTCATTAAGGCATGCTGGAGACTTCCGTTTTAGCGAAGATCTTTGTTCTCGGGGCTCTGTTTTGGTTTATATGTTTTGCGTAGATACTTTTATCTCCATTAAATAATACGAACTGTGATGACTCCTTCTAGAGGGGATTTTGGAGAATAGATTTCTGTATTTGTGTCCCTTTGGGTTTCCTTTGGGGTTTTCCTTATTTTATTATATGTATATATTGCTATGCTCGGACCGGTTATCTTCACAGCCGGATTTTGAGTCTTGATATTCCCGTTTTTGACACTCTTTATATATATATGATTTCGCGTTAGCTTATCCCTGTTCGTTACGTTATTGATCGGAGTGTTGCGCTTTCGAGTTACGGTTTTTGTTTACCCCCTTTTTCTACAAAGGCTCCTAGTTATAATCAATTATTCATACTACTATACGTACTAAATTTTTGTTTTAGAGGTCGTAATACCTTGCCATCTCTGAATTATAACTTAAGCATAAGACTCTGTATGGTAGGGTGTTACAAAGTACGCATGACGATGATTAATGACTTCCATTTTTTGGTAATATAATAATATAAACTAAATACATTAATATTTTCTTGACAACATCAAAATGAATCCTAGGTGTTTAGCATTGTCTTAATGGCTTGGATAATGATTACTGTCCAAGTGCGCCTAGCAAATAGATATTCCATGCATGCAATATCATTTGTTTTAATAAAATCATTTTTTTCGTTCTATTATTAAATGTTTTATGATCATGACAATCTTTTGTTTTTGAGAATATATATGGTAAAAAAAACGGATTTTATCGACAAAAGAACGTTTTGATTGTCAATGATTTTGACTTCAAAAAAGTGTTTTGACTACAGAAGCAGAAACAGGTAAGCTAAAATCGAAGAAAGATGGTGCAAAGAATGTCGATGTCGAAAGAGAGTTATTGTCTTTCTTTAAATATCAAGAATTGTTACTCGACCTTCAAGTTGAGTGGAGAATATGGATAAGAAATTTGATGAGCAAGTTGAAGAAAACATAGGACTTGAAGACCAAGGAAGACGTGGGTGTCAAAACTTGGGAGTCAAGATTTTTCATAGTCAAGACAAAGTCATGGCTTGAGAAAAAAGAAGGAAGTAAGATCGTGGACCAAATTCTCCATGACAAGTCTATCTTCATGGTCTATAAAATAGGAGAAACTCAGAAAAATTCTGAGATTTCAATAAAAAATACTAGATCATCATACAAAAATTCTGCCAAAATTCCAAATCTTTAGCTTCTAGAGAAGGAATATTAAAAGGTGGTTCTGTATCTTTGTCGACGAATTTCTGTTTCGACGAATTTCTGTGTCGAAGGTCTAGGAATAATAGTGGTAATCACAACAGTCAACCTTGATCCATATGCAGGCTCAGATTCTTAGTGAGTTCCAACATCATTAGGAAGAGGCATATAACGAATCTGAAAAGGGAAAAGATAAAAGGATCATGTAGTAGTTGAAAGGAACTTAATGTTGAAAATATATACAAAAGAAGTACCAGAGGAGAAGATGTCAAAATATGAGATGTTGTCAATGGTGGATTCTGAGAGAAGTCAGAATAGGGGTAGATAGACTAACAGTCTGAGTAGTTTGAATAGGCTGAAGAAATTCTGTTTTAGCATGAACTGGCTGATCCACTTCTTGATCAGAGAGATCATTGATATCAACAACTTGAGAGGAAGTCACTTTCTAGGATTTCTTTGACTGCAATATATTAGAAAAAATAAAAAAATTACAAGTACAAGGTGAAAATAGTTGCGACAGACAGCATTTATATACCTTTGAGGAGGTTGCAGGTCGAACGTTATGAGTCTTTCGTAGTCTAGCTCCGTCAGAATATCAATAGAACCATGCTTCTTTGAGGTAAGAGTTGCACCGCTTGACTTTCCTCTTCTTTGACCTCCCCCTCGCTTGGTCTTTTTCTGAGGGGTTGCGTCCTTATCAGTGATGACACGTCATCTTAAGCGATTTTTTGGATTCTTTTTCATTCATTTTCTTAGGTTTAAATCAAATTTCTTATGTTTTCTAATGAAATTTCATAAATAATCAAATATTTAGAATTGTGATTGTGTTTTTGTATTTTCAAAAGTTTTTAGGTTTAAAACAAGCAAGAATCAAATCATTCTCACAAGAAAAATACAAGTACACCAAAAGCATGACCTAAAGAATCAAAACCGTGCCTTAAGAACACCCAAACCTCCAAATTGCATGCACGCTCGGCGTGCATATCCCCGGCCCTGACCTCTCCACACTCAAATGGTCATAACTTAATCTATAGAGCTTGGTTCCAGTTTTGTTAGAAAACTAACGTCCAGAGCTTCAAAACGATATGCATATGTCTATAGTGGACATTTAGTTTGAGTCATGCACTACCATCATCTTTGGGACACGAAAAACAGCGCCCCAGACAACTCAAAATGCACGCTCAGCAGCCATGCCACACGCCCAGCGGCCTCCCCCTTCACTCCTCACACGCCCGGCGGCCCTCCCCCTTTGCCTTCATATGTCTGGCGTCCTCCAAGCCTCCAAGACACACACCCGGCGTATGTATTCCCTGAAAGTGAATTTTGGGCTTACGCCCAATGATCTCTAGAACAAGCCCAGCGTAAAGACAACTCTCAGGATGCAACAATTAAGACCCAATCTCAATTATACAGATCATTAGAAACCTTAATCACATCTAAAATAGTCAAAATTTTAAAAGATTAGTTATTAATTCTTTCTAAAAACATAAAAAATTTGGTTGTTAGGATTTGTTAAATTTGAATTATTGTTTTGATTTAAATTTGAAGTAAGTAGTTAGTCATCTTATCTTTATCTCTAAAAGATATAGAATAATTTTTGAATTTGAATTTTAGAATTAGGATATAAATAAGTGAACCTTGTTCACAAGAGGGAACCAACCCGGAGGAGGAGGTTCTTCGGATCCAAATCCCATTTTGTTTCTCAGCACAGTTTTCTTTTTATTTTTCTTTCATTCCATGGGTAACTAATTTTTTGTCAAAGGGTTAAGAGATCTGTTTATGTTTTCTATAGATTATTAATTTAAATTTATTTTATTTTGAAGTCTTATATTGATCTATTTCATGATTGAGTTATTCGTTCTTCATTCGGATTTATATCATCGGAAGATATGCTAATCCCTTTTGAAATCTTTTATTATATTGAAAAATTTGATATTTGAATTAAATCTTGAAAACTCTTTCACATGACTCTTTGAATTCGACTAGGAATAGTGGTTCAATTAGTGTGCGGTACATGCATGATTTTCAATTACTCTAATTTTGAATAATTGACATATAATTTCAATTAGAACAACTTTTGAAAATTATGTTTTCTTCTATGGTTTAACTAGATAGGACTAGCTTGAATAAGTAACATGTAATTCAACTTAAGGACTACTTTTAAATTTATTAGAAACTAAATCAGTTTTTGGGCTTAAACTCTTTAATTACAACTAGTTGATTAAAGAGAAACTGAGGAACCAAAGAGTTGAAAATCAGTTATTAAAGATTTGTCATGAAAGATCTTTGCGTACTTCAAAATAAGTAAACAAAGTTTGGTTTTTCCAAGAGCATAAATATCTCCCAAGCCCTTGACTCTCACTATCATGATCTCTCAATCAACATCCAAGTTCACTGTCCCTCAAGCACTCAAGCACTTAAGATTCCAAGCAAGATACGAGTTTTGCCCTCATCAATCTAGGTTATTTTAATCTAATTAGGTTTTTAATCTAATACTTTCTTACTCAATCCTTTAATCCTCATGAAAACAATATCCACTCACCGTGGTATTACTTGATCCGATGCATTTTTCGATATCCGTGAATTTCAATTTTCGCTCATCAAGATTTTGGTGCCGTTGCTCGAGATTAATTGAGATTGACAAGATCCATCCGCTTAAATCTTAACTTAGATCTTGTTTATTTTCTTTTCTTTTATTTTGCGTTTAGTTTCTTTTCTTTCTTTTCTTTTCTTCGATTCTACAATCTTTCTCTTTGCTTTTATTTTTTTATTCTTCTTTCTTTATTTCTCTTTTATTCCGCATGGTGCGTTTGAATTTCTCTTGTTTGTGTATATAAGGAATGATAGAGCTAGAGGTTATGAAAAAAATCTTAGCAAACAATAAACATATGACTCAACAACTTTTTTTTTCACAAAACAAATGGAACAAATGCAGTGTAAGAACTTGGGATACTCCTCTAATTACTCATCTTTTCCTAAATAGAGGAAGTATCCAATTTTTGGTTTGGAGAATCAAAGACAAAGATACTCCAACATGCCAAACAAGCAAATACATGTTAATGTTGAATATCAAGTCCTTCAAGAGCCTTTATTATCTCTTGAACTTGATGTGGAAAGACTATCTCGATCTACTACCTAGTTGATTCAACAATTCCAAGATTTTATACAAGAAACAAGAACAAACCTCAAAAACTGAGAAATTTCCATCAGAAACTTAGAGATGCAAGTGGAGCATGTTGTCAAACAACTAGCAAAAATGAAAAATTCTATAGAAGAATGTAAGGCAATTCATATAAAGGGTCCATATTTCTGCAAATCAAGAGAAGCTGTAGAGAATAATTTGACTAATCTATTGAGCTAAGAGATGTCCAATAAAAAGGCTCTAATCAATTTGCTACAATAATCCAATGAGGAAGAAGAAAAGAAGCCAAGAGATACCTATCCAATGGATAGGAGACTCTCAAACAATACAAAAGGAATAAGTCCTGCCATGTGCGTGTACAAAATCTCATTGGAAGAAGATTCTAAACCCATAGTGCAAACACAAAAAAAACTTGATCCAACAAAGGAAGTTGTTTACAAAGAGATAATCAAATTGTGGGAAGAAATCCAACTAGTGAGTATCTTTTTCTTTTCTTTTCCATTAAAGTATTTTTTTAATTAACTAAAAGAAAAATAAAAAGTCTATTTTTTCTGTTCTAATTAAGCATTCCATATTTGCATTCTTCTTCTCTTTCTTGTTCTATTACATTCTTCTTTTATGTTTCTTTTTTTTTGTTCACGTTGTGTTTCAAAGTTTTTCAAAAAAATAATAAAAGTTTCAACTTACTAAAATATTTTTTTGAAAAACGACATCACATGCATCCTCTTCAAAACGATTCTAAACTGTGTTTTTAAATTCTTGTATTCTATTCTTGATTTTTAAACTTCAAAAAAAAAGGGAAGGGGGATATCTAGGGATTTTTCCAAGATGAAGATACTATGGAGGAAATTGGATGATCCTCTCTGTGAACAAGGTTCACTTATTTATAATCTAAATTCTAGAATTCAAATTCAAAACTAAACTAATTTTATCCTTCGAAAAGAGATAAGATAAATACTTATCTTCTGAAGAGAGTGATAAGCTACTGACTTGACTTACTGACTTCAAATTCAAATTCAAAACAATAATTCAAATCAATTTTGAAACGACCAAATCTCTTATACTTCTGGAAAGAATTAATAACTAATCTTCTAGATCTTCAAGTATTCTGAATGTGATTAAGGCTTTTGATGATGTGAATAATTAAGTTTGGACCTTAATTATTGAGTCTTGAAAGTTGTATTTGTGTTTTATCTAGGCTTGTATTAGAGAATTTGAGCAAAGAGCCCAAAAATCACACATGCAGAGGGACATATACACCAGGTGTGGGTTTCATCCATCAGGCATGCATCAAAGCCGCCGGGTGTGAGGGGTCTTCTACCAGGCATAGGAATCATCCGTTAGGCGTGCTGCTGAAGCCTGGATAGGGTCCACTAGCGTGTGTAGCTTCAATTCCTTGGGTAACACTTCTTGGGCCATGCTTCTATTTCCTTTGGGCCACGCTTTTGCTACCTTCGTGCTTTTTTTGTTAAAACCTTTGATTCTTGCTATTTTTGAGCCCAAAATTTCTGAAAACATGAAAATACTATCCCAACTCTAAATACTTAATTATTTATTAAATTCCATTAGAAGACATAATAATTTTGATTTAAAACCTAAGAAATTAAATAAAAAAGGACTCTAAAAATTGCTTAAGATGACGTGTCATCAACGATAACATTATTTTAAAAAATTTTAAAAAAATATTTCCGTCGGCATTATCATCGGATAAATTTGTTGGTAATATAGCGTGAAAACCAACGATGTGGCACCAATATTACTATCGAAAATTTCCGACGGTAATGTTCAACACAATCCATTTTCACGCTAACTATATTCCATTGCATAATCCGACGGTAAATCCAATGATAATTAACTTAGCATCGGATCTTTTTTCTATTTTTTACGGTAAATCTGATGGTACTGAGTGTTTTTCTTGTAGTGTTTGATGCGTTTTGATCCTATCAAGCAGGTAAGAGATAAAATAGGTTGGTTTTGGACCAACTCAAATACTTTTACCTACTTGACAAAAAGCGGGTATAAATGAATGTTGAAAAAGAGATTTGACTGGACTGACAATGTAAATTGGGTTTGGCTTTGGCGCTTAAGAATCTTAGAAAATATAAAGTGTTTGCTCTGACTTTGCCTAAATGACGGTGTTCTCACAGCTAGCTACCGGTTCAAAAGAGATATTGCTAGTTCTAATTTTTGTCAAGGATTTTATCTTGCATTAGAGGATATTAATCATTGCTTAAGACTTGCCAAAAAACTCGTCAGATTTGGATTAGCTTAAACTTGGAGATGACTACTACTGATACAGGTTTGGATTTGAGTCTTGGATTCGCACTAAACTCAACAAAAGTAAGTTTCTCTTTGCAGCGGCTCTTTGGTGGATTTGGAGGAATAGGAATAATGACATCTTTCATCAAGAAGATCCATTTAGTAAAGAAAAGATTGTTCATTTGGCTAAATATGCTGCTTGAGATTTTTTCAATGCATGTCATTACCACCCAAAAATATATTATTCCTTCTTTTTTGCTGTATAATTGGGAACCGCCTCCAATGAGTGTTTGCAAAGTAAATTGCGATGCAAACGTATTTGAAAATGAGCAATTAACTGATTTTTGTTGTATTATTAAAGACAACGGAGGAAATTGGATAAAGAGATGCTCTGTTAGTATTCCTTTTTCTAGTGTTTTCTATTTTGAACTTCATGCTATCTGAAGAGGACTTGTTGTGACTTGGGATTGCGAGTGCAAAGAAATCGTTTACGAAACGAATAATCTTGATGTGTCTTCTTGTTACGCGAGACATAAACATGATTTAGAAATAATTCTAATTTGCTTGACAAAATTAAAGAGATGTTTCAGCACAATTGAACAATTACAGTAATGTTCATCCAGCACACGACAAATAGAGCGACTGATTTGTTGGTAGAGACTGCTACTAGAGATAAGTAGGTGTATTTGGAGTGATTGATGTCCCCTAATAATTTGGACATTATTATTAGAGAGGAGTACTACTCTTTCTCTTAATTTTTCTTTGTTTTAATTTTCAGTCACCGAAAAATTCTAAGTTTAATTAAAAATCTTTGATATATTATTGGTGGTATTTTTGTAAATTTAAAACAATAATGTAAAAAAGTAATAACATTTTATTATATTTATATTTAAAAAATATTAGAGTCAATAACGATTTTAATTAAAAAAAAATTTTAATATAACAATCTAACAATATTTTATTATATTTTGGTTTATTTTTTTTAAATTAGAGTCAATAACAATTTAATTTAAAGATATTTAATATTAAGGATATTTTAAAAATTTTAAATAAAAATTTTAATTCAAAAAAATGAGAATATTGTATTTATATTGTATTATATTTATATGCAACTTTTGAATATGTAGTTAGTAAATTTAGTCATCATTTAATATTTTAATTTAATTTTTCTAAATTGACAAATTATTTAAAATATCCAAAGATAATAAACTTAACCAAATATAGATTAACACATTCCTTAGTATATTATCAATATTCCATAAATTTTGATTAAATAATTTATACTTGGTAATATATAGAAATGATATCTTTTGTAATATCCAAGATAATAAATAATTTCCCATCTACACATTAGCCTAATAAAAAAAAAAGAAGAAGAGAGTGCAGTACAAATGAACTAAAAATGGCTGTTTACTGTTTATCGTTGCTAAATGCTGACAATAGTAGTACCATAAGAAAGTAGTACAGGTATAGCTAAAATTTAATAGTACACGCCTTGTACTACAAAGTACAATTTATTCCCGTACATATAGAATGATCACCATCGGACCTTATTGCATCATTCTTTCACTCACAAATGAAATAGTTGAGGCACCCTTGTAGAGGAACCTGCTTATTGTTAGGGATCTGTTGACAATAAGGTCAACGATGAGGTAAAGTTAATTTACTTAAATTGGGGTAAGGATGGGATTGAGATTAAGAGTGTTAAGAGATAAAGACAAAGCTAGGGATGAGATAGAGCATGGATGGGGCTATCAACAGAAAAGAATAATGAAGAAAGAAGCTAAGAGGAGAAAAGAAAGAAATTTGTTGTGGCTTCGTTCATGCACTGCCTCTTCCCTGGCTTTGGCTCTTTTCTTCTCTATTTCTCTCCTTAGTCCTCTGGCTCCTTGTTCTAAGAGCTTTCCTATATTTCCCTTTTAAAATAAAATAAATTATCATAGTTTCATATGAGATTTGTCTTAATTATATTTCTTATCCAACTAGGTGAATATTTTTCACCAATATATTTTATAAAAAATGTTAAAAATTTAATAAAATTTATTATTTTTTATTAGTAGTTACTCAACAATATTTATAAAAAAATAAATATTAAAAAATTATCAAAATTTATTATTTTTAGTTATTATTTAGTTATCAATGTTTAAAAATATGAGATAAAGCATGTTGTTAAGCTACTAAACTAAACAAATTAAATGGCTAAGTAATAATAAAAAATAATAAATTTTAATAATTTTCTAATATTTCTTAATTTAAAAATATAGACTAAAAATATATTATTAGATTGTTAGACTAAAGATGTTAGTCTGATAAGTGATAATTAAAAATATTAGCAAAAAATAATAATTTTTTTTAATTATTGAACTTTTTTATTTTTATTTAAATTTTTTATGTAGATTACCAAAATCACCCTTCTCGTTTCTTTCTTCATTCTCATTCTAAACCAGTCATATATTTAATTATTTATATAAAAGTTAACATCAAATGACAGTTACGCCACAACAGTTTTTATAGAACTTAATTATTAGTCAAAGCTAAGCCATTTTTTCAAAACCAAAAGTATATACTATGTGAAAAATGTTTTGTTCACTTATACATTATCTACTACATACTAAGTTACTAACTAACTAGGATGTAACTAATTCATTCATAAATTTATTTAGTATTCCGTATATATATATTGTCATCTTCATACATTTTATTTGGTAAAAGGTTCACAGAAAAAATTTATGAAAAAGTCTAAGGGCCAATAACTTTTGTGTTTTCTGGCCAGTACTTAACCATCAAAATAAAAGTGAGTGATTTTCTATCATTAGATATAATTTTATACCATTAAAAACACTATTGATGGCCAATTGATAGTTACAAAATACCAAAATTACTGACCCTAACATTCCTCAAAATTTAAAATGTCATTATCTTTCATCAACCATTCCAAAGCAGAGGTCCAAAGAGATCGAGAGAGTTAGAGAGGGAAAGATTGAGAATGGAGACAGAAGGAAGAAAAACGTAGCGGTCTAGATCTGTGTGATGAGGAAGAAGGCAGAACAGAGACACATCAGATTTATGCAGTTGTCTTTTACCTGAAATTTCTAATTAAAATTTTTTTAGATAATTTAACAGATTTAACTAAATTATTATTTAATAACTTTTAATTTTTTTACTTTATATAAAGATAACTACACGTAAATATTCATGGACCTAGGTTCTTCGAGATCCAAATTTTGGTTAGCATTTGTGGTAGTGGTTGTGAATGCAGCTGTAACGTTTGTAGCAATAGTAATAACAGTTTGGGATAACGAACAAAGGTGGAGTGTGGCTTTAGTTGAAAAAATGTATCGGGTATTATTGGATTATTAAAAGTTTAATGATAACAGTTTTAGGAAAAAGAAAAGAGTTATGTTTTGTCAATAAAACTTATCTGCGTCTCAAATTTTAGTATTGACAAGAATTTTGGCTAAATTTGTTCAAAAGAGAGAAAAATATTTGTAGTGTTATCTTGTCTCTGCATCCAAATATAATTCTATGTATCTCCATGTTTTTGGTTTTTTTATTTTTAATCTCAAAAAGAAATCCAAATGGAGGTTAATTAACTCATTCTATGACGTTCTTTGTTTAAACAAGTTGAATTTACAAGTTCAACACAAGTAGATAACGGTGAAACAGCCTTTTACATTAGCATCTTGTGTTATACAAAGTTCCGAGAAAGAAATACCATAACAAAAGAATGTAATATAAGTAGGGAAGAGTTTCTGGTATGCTATTGTTTTTAATGGAATTTCAATTTTCCAAGTACGAACAAATGGTACGTTGTGCTTTGTTTTTAGCGCCCTACAAAATTATTCATATGAAGAAAGTGAATTTTTTTTTAATTATTTGGTAAAATGTAATCTTTTCATTCAATATTTTTTTTTACATATTTTTTTTGTCTCAATTAAAAAATGTAAAGTAAAAGATCACATCTTAATGATCTTATTAAATAATTTAAAAAAAAATTGAAAAGATCGATTTCTTCCATCTCTAATGGGACATCCAATGGGGTTTAAAAGGTCAAAAATAGACAATTAATAGCATTTGTTTTTTTGTGGCTATAATTGCAATATAAGCTGCTGATTGATCATATACTGGGTTGGCCGTGGTAGAAACAGTGAATGGGCCATATAGGAACGAGTCATGTTAATGTTTTAGGAAGAATTTCAAGTGTATAAGTATATTAGTGTTTCGGTATATTTAAAAACTTTCTAGTGTGCCGAAGAGCCTTGGCTCAGTGGCATTTCACCCCCTCCCCATTACTAAAGGTCTAGAGTTCAAACTCTAGAGGATGCATTTGTGGAAAAAATGTGATAAATATGTGAGGAGTGTGTGGGTGTGTTGTGTACCTAGGATTGGGGGTTGTCCAATCCATTGGGGTACCTAGGATTGGGGGTTGTCCAATCCACTGACCAAAAAAAAAAAAAAAAAAAAAAAAAACTTTCTAGTGTTTTATAATAAAACTTTTATTTATTTGTTTTATTTCAACTTGGTTCTTTATTGTTCTGTTCTAGACTCCTCATTCAACTAAGCCAATAGCTAGGTTAGTGTGTGAGTGTGTTTGTAATGGCCAAAAAAAAAAAAAAATCTAAGCCAATAATACCGCGACCATAAACAAAAAAAAAAAACCCAAGCCAATAATACTATGTACTTATAGTTTTTTTTTTTTTTTTTTACCAAAATAGGAGACTCGAACCCGTAATTTCTTAATTGAGTATGGGGAGACTATACCATTTGAGCTATTACTCATTGGCTATGTACTTATAGTTTGAAAGATATTGTTCTGTATTAATTATATTAATTACATGAATTATTTTTAATAAAAACGTTCACCGTGTTATATTTTTTATTAAAAACATTTTCTTATATAACACAATTTTGACACATTGTAATCAACCCTTTTGGTTCATTCCAATTGGTATAATATGTACAAATACCAAAGCAATTTTAAAAAATGAAATTAATTTTTTAATTCTTACATACAATAACCAAAATATAATTTATTATTTATCTATTATTTATTATATATTATTAAAATTAGATTTTTATACTTAATAATAAAATTATTGTAGCATGTTCTTGAAAAATATTTTTTAATTTATTTTTTTAATTATTAAATTAAATCAATTGTAACAAATAAATTATACAACTAATTGATTTCATATATCACACTAATTGATTTAATTAATTCATAGTTACCAAATTAAATTTCAATCATTTAACTATGAAGCTGACATAGCTTCTTCTTGATTTCTCAATTTATTTTATTTGATTGATTAAATTAAATCACTTATAACTAATTTATTATTATATCAATTGTTTGAGTTGAGGTGGAATTAATGACATGGTATACATAATAATTTTTTTTCAAATTATTTTAGCCTAACTCAGTGAATCTAATTATCTTAATATGTTAATAATATAAGCCATTAATAATTTATTCCATGAAGATAATAATCATTTGTTACTTTATTTTGTAAGATATTAATGTGTTATTTTTATTTAAATAAAAATTCTCTGTTTTTTAATTTGTATATATTCATGCTCATGCATATTATTTGTTAATTTTATGACACAGGTTATAAAATTAAAGAAAAAATGAGTATTTACAAATACAAAATATAAAATTATAAAAAGATACTTTTATTTTCTTTTGGTATCATTTATGGTAAAATATATATTAATTATAAGGTAAATTTTATTCTACTCTTCCTATAATAACATGTAAATTACCCTTTATGACATGTCACTCTTTAATTGGTTGTTATGTTAACTATGGTTAAGCTATTCAAATTATAGCCCAAAATGGATAATTGTATAATTTACTTAAATACTAAAAATTGAATCTTTACTTCTTCTCCAAATCAATACGATTTGAATACGGTGCAGTGTGTAACATATCTAATCAGTTCAGGAACATGATATATTGAGATATTGATTAAGTTTGAATTCATGACAGAAAACTCTCTTTTTTTAAAAAAAAAATATTTTTATGCATTTTTCATATGTATGCCTTACTTATGCAAGGAAGTTTTACAGGGCCAAGGATATTTTGGTCTGGTGCCAGTCTTCAAACTGAAGCTACTGGCTATGAACAGGTAATTTTATCTTTTAATCCTTACACTTTGTGCAGTGCATGTTGAGATTCGAACATGGGTGACTATGTATGAAATGTTTCAAGTACCTATCACCTATTGGACAAGAACTAAAATGATTAGACTAATTGCACTATAATGCTATATTTTGTAGCAAAAAAAAAAATACTTTTTTGTAGTGTCCTATATAAAGATTGTACCATTTTATTCATTTTACAAGAAACCATAACCCTTATAAAAAAAAATTTACAATAACTAGCATTACTTCAATTCCAACTACATTGATATAAATATGCTGTAGAGATGCCAAAGGCAGATACATACCTATGGATCTTGACATTGCCAAAACACCAAGAAATCGGTACCCTTACCAATGTATGACCCTTCCTCCTGTAGCTTCTATCCTTACCCACTCAATGAAATAGCTTGAAATCAATGAGTGTAAAAGCAGCATAGATAATCATGAACAAAATTAACTCAGCAAACAAATTTTAAATTTGACATAATCATGAACAAAATTAACTCAAGCAAACAAAATCCAGCTAACAAAATCCAGTTAATCAGCTAATAAAATTAACTCAACAAACAAAATCCAGTTAATCAGCTAATAAAATTAACTCAACAAACAAAATTCACCTACTCAGCAACTCAATTTCAAACAACAGTAAAATACTAAAACCAGCAAAAAATATTCCAAGTCACAGGGCTTACTGCTTACCGGCGGCGAGGAGGAAGGAGAGTGACGGCGACAATAGAGAAAATGGTGACACCGCGAGACGGCGACGACCACAGAGCTTTCACATGACGCGAGGGAGCTTCCTACGACAGCGACACAGCTCCTGCGACGGCGACGGAACTTCCACACGTGATGCCTATACACGCGACGGGGCTGCAGGGGGTATGAGAGCTGCAGTAGCTGCGGTTGCTGCGGGGCTGCGGTGGTTGCGGGTGGCAGGACTGGGTGGCTAGGGTTCTTTTTTGAGTTTGTTCTTTCAATTTCAAATTTTCAGATAGGAGAGGGGTGGGAGTGTGACTGGGGCAATGGACTACGTTGGGGGGTCATGGTTAGATTTAGGATTTTTTTTTTTTTTTTTTTTATAAAATGTAAAACATATAAATTTACTTTTTAATATTTACAAAAATTATCTAATCATCCATCTTAAAAAATTATTTAATTACAAAATGATCCTACTTTAGTTAAGATGTTAACTCTTATTGGGTTAAATTAATTCAAATTAAAACTAAACATCCAATTAACATGTGCCACGTCATAGAAGATAATTTACATGTTGATTTAGAGGGGGTTGAGTAGAACTCACCTAATTATAATTGTCAATAAAAAAATACTTTTATTTATATTGAAATAAAAGATAAGAAACATAAAAATTAATAAAAATTCAAATTCAAATTTTGTATTTAATTTAAACTCAAGAAAATAGTGTTTCTACAAACCTATAAATTTAAACTATGACTTTTAATTTTGAAAAAGATGACTTAATATATAACCTTTTAAGGTGGCATGTGAGCATAAATTTTAAAGATTTTAGAATTTGAAACAACAACAACAATAACAACAAAAGCCTTATCCTATTAGGTGGGGTTGGTGACATGGATTAAAACGACATCATTGGCCTCTATCAAGTATCATGTCTACAGAGATGCCATTTATATGTAGATCTCATTTGACCACCTCATAGATTGTCTTTTTAGGTCTTCTTCTACCTTTCACCCCTTATCCATCTTCTATCTCATCCACCTTTCTGATTGGATGCTCTGTCGGTCTTCTTCTCACATACCCAAACGACCTGAGACGTAATTCTACCATCTTTTTCACAATAGGTGCTACTCCAACTCTCTTTTATAACTCGATTCTTATTCTATCCAATCATGTATGACAACTTATCTATCTCAACATCATCATCTCTGTCATACTTACCTTATATTTGTGCTCCCCTTTGGCCGTCCAACACTCTGTACCATAAAACATAGCCAGTCTGTAGTAGTGCGATAAAATTTACTTTTAAGTTTTAAAGGCACTTTATTGTCACATATAAAATCATACGCACTCTGCTATTTTGGCCAACCTGCTTAGATCCTATGATTTACATCCCGTTCAATCTCTCTATTATCTTGTATGATGCACCCATGATACTTCAAATTTTTAACTTTTCGTAGGATGTTTTATCCAATCTTCACCTCTGTATTAAGGTTTTCCCTTCGACGGCCAAACATACATTCTATATATTCAGTCTTGTTATGCCTTATGCGTAGACCATACACTTCTAGAGTTTCTCTCCATAAATTCAACTTCTTATTTAGATCTTTCCTTGACTCTCCCATAAAGATGATATCATCAGCAAAAAATATGCACCATGGCACAAGCTCTTGGATATGCTCTGTGAGTACTTCCAAGACTAATGTAAAAAGGTATGGACTTAAGGATGATCCCTGGTGTATTCCTATACCAATAGAAAATTTCTCTGTCACACTACATTGAGTCTTCATACTAGATATAGTCCTATCATACATGTCTTTAATTACACGAATATATGCGATCCTTACTATCTTCCTTTCCAAAACCTCCCGTAAGACCTTTTTTGATACCTTATCATACATTTTTTCCAAATCAATAAACACCATATGTAGATCCCTTTTATTACTACGATACCTCTCTATCATCCTTCTTAATAGGTATGTAGCTTCAGTGGTGGATCTATCTGGCATAAAATCAAATTGGTTCTCTATTACTTGTGTCTCTTGTTTCAACTTCCGTTCTATCACCCTTTTCCATAACTTCATGGTATGGCTCATGAGGTTGATTCCTCTATAGTTTTCACAACTCTGTATATCCCCCCTTATTCTTGTAAATAGGTACCAAGGGCTCTTTCTCCACTCATCTGACATCTTTTTTGACCTCAAATCTTATTAAAAAACTTGGTTAACCAACTGATGCAAGGCCCTTCCAAACCTCAATCGGAATATTATTGGGTCCTACTGCCCTGCCATTCTTCATCCGTGTTAGAGCCTCTTTTACCTCAAAATCTCGAATCCTTTGATAGTAGTCAAAGTTTTGATCTTCTTCCCTCGTGCATAAATGACCAAGGCTCGAAAGAGTCTTCTGTTCTTCATTAAATAATTCGTAGAAGTATCTCTTTTACCTTTCATTGATCTTTTCATCTTGAGCCAAATTCTCTCCGTTTTTATCCTTTATGCATTTGACCTAATCCAAGTCTCTCATTTTTCTTTCATGGCTCTTTGCAATTCTATATATACATTTTTCTCCTTCTTTCGTGCCTAAAGATTGGTAGATACTCTCATATGCTCTTGTTTTTGCTTCACTTATAGCCACTTTAATCTCTTTCTTAGCCGCCTTATATTTTTCCCAGTTATCTGCATTGCGGCACATAGACCACTCTTTAAAGCACTCATTTTTTGCCTTTATCTTTTCTTGTACACTCGCATTCCACCACAGGACTCCTTGTCTCTTGGTCCTATCCCTCTAGATTCACCAAAATTTTCTTTTGTTGTTCTTCTAATAACTTCTGCCATCTCCCTCCATATCTTCTTCGTGCTTCCATCCCCTTTCCACTTTGCCTCTTCTCCTACCCGTTTAGAAAGCTTTTTTGTTCCTTACCTTTCACCCGCCACCACCTCGTCCTTGGGTTCTTCGTAAGATGTCTCTTCCTCAACTTTTGCTCAACGCGAAAATCCATGACAAGCATCCTATGTTGTGTTGTTAAACTCTCTCCCGGAATAATTTTACAATTAATGCAAAATTTCTAGTCGACTCTCTTCAACGAGAAAAACTGGATTTGAGATCTTGTCATATCACTCCTATAGGTTATAAGATGTTCATCTCTCTTTTTAAAATATGTATTAGTAATGAGAAAGTTAAAGGTTGAGAAAAAATTCAAAATAGTTTTACCCTCGGTATTGACCACCCTATAATCATGACTTTCGTGAATACTTCCATACTCATTCACTTCTCTTCTAACATGGCCATTTAAATCTCCTCCTAAGAAAATCTTATCTCTTGAAGGTATGTCTTTGACCAAACTCTCTATATCTTCCCAAAACATTATCTTGTGTTGTTCGTCCGAACCCACTTGTGGTGCATAAGCGCTAATCACATGAAAAGTACCTCTTTACACCACAAGTTTGATAGAGATGATCCAATTATCCACCCTTTTGGCATCCGCTACGTCCTTCTTCCACTGCTTATCCACGATAATATCTACCCCATTTCTATTCTTCATTTTTTCTGTATACCAAAGTTTGAACCCGGAGGTATCCAACTTCCTATCCTTCGCGCTGACCTATTTTTTTCTTGTAGGCACATGATGTTAATCTTCCTCCTTATCATGGTATCCACCACCTTCATGGATTTTTCTGTTAGAGTGCCTATATTCCATGTCCTAAATCTCAACCTTCTGTCGCTCCGACCTTTACCTTTTTTCTTTGTGAACTAGCTTATTTACCCTCGTCCGTTCACGAAAATACGGGAACCCTTGCTCATTTAACACTACAACTGGGTACCGATGCAACGACTTTTACTCATTTGATACTGTATGTGAGGCATACAGCGCGTTGCTTCTGGCGACGACCTAGTTTTAGTACAATAACGTCTTTGATCCATGTCATGAAAATTCGACTAAGTTTTTATGTTGGCTATCGAAGGCATAACACAATGCTCCTCTTTTATCCGAATTTTGGACCGGCTATATACTGCAGGTGTAGCATAGACAAAGTTTATACTTAAAAATAACAAATAATTATAATAAAATAGCTTAAAAGACTAACTAGATTTATACAAATATTAGGCTATAATATTAAACAAATTATTAAATTTAATTTTTAAAATAAATATGGTATGGCAATGTTTTAAAATATTTCTGTTAATACTTAAACCAAAATCTTAAATTCCCTAAGTTTGAGCTGATGTCTCTTATGTCACACAGAGGGTTATATCTTGCATGTATTTTTTCAAAGTCAGTCTCAATAATAGTTCTTTAATTTAGATGGTAATAAATTAAATAATAAATTTTAATAAATTTTATAAAATTATTAATTATTTTATTTTAAATTCATAAATTTAATAAAATATAAAATTTGAACTAAAGCATAAAATTTATATCTTATTAATTTATTTTTTAATATTTTATTTAAATTTAAATAAAAATATTTCAATTCTTTATTAATATTTATATTTTAAAATTTATAAAAAGTAAAAAATAATTAATTTAAACATAAGAAATGTCAACATAATTAAAATGTCTTTTATCTTGATTTTGCATGCATAGTCTGTCAAAAAAAAGTTAATTGCTTTTGTTTCTTAATTTTGTAGCTAGTATTTATGAAATATTATTTTCTTTCTAAATTTCACAATATAAGACTACTTGTAACACCCTACCACACAGAGTCTTCTGCTTAAGTCATAAAACAGAGGTGGTGAGGTATTGCGACCTCTAAAAAATAAAATATAGTACGTATAGTATTGCAAGAAAAAATGTTTATAACTAGGAGCCTTGGAAGAAAAGTGGGTAAATCAAAACCGATAAGTCGAGAATCGCAATACTCCGATCAATGACGTAAACGAAACGGATATAGGACAAGCTATTATGAGAAGATACACAGAAGAGTGCCAACAATACATATATCAAGGCTCAGGACTCGGTTTGCGAAGATAACCGGTCAGAGCATAACAGTATACATACATATATAAAGGAATTTCCCAAAAGATAGCCCAAAAGACAATATACAAATTCTGTTTCTCCAAAATAACCTCTAAGAGGAGTCGATACAAAATATATATACAGTGGAGAATATAAGTATCTAAACAAGTATATAAGATCAAAATAAAATCCCAACAGACAAAGGATCTCCGCCAAAAGAAAGTCTCCAGCATGCCTCCGCGAGGAGCCTCACGTTCTGCATATGAAAGTCACAAAATCTGCCTAGGTGAGAACCGGAGGTTCTTAGCATGGTAATAGTGCCCAAATATCTAACATGTAATGTCCTGGGAAAGCCGAAGGCAATCCTAGAACTTCCAGTTATAATCAAAGCGTATAACTATAATTAAACCATGAGAAAGTGAAAGTAGGCAACTATCTTAAGGGTCTTCAGTCTAACTAAATACCCTATTTCCAACTCCTACAAACCTCCCAACCGCCAACAGTAGTAGAGATACAAACACAAGTATATTAAACAAAAAAATACACAAGTAGGAAGCAAATATATCAACTAGACAAATAGCAAGTAATAATGCAATCAAGTAGGCATCCCAAACAAATCACATATAATGCATATGATGTATGTCTGTTCTAGTGGCTAATGAGTCTCATCTGTCGGTTATCAAGCCAACCCGACATGTCCGGTAGCTAACCCGGACACAGTCTCTCTGTTGCACGTTAATACCGTTAGAGGGAATCCGTGCCCTGTCACCGTTAGAGGATATCTGTGCCCTGTCACCATTAGAGGGTATCTGTGCCTTGTCACCCATTTACCATTAGAGGGTATCGGTGCCCTGTAAGATTGAGATGAATAGGAACAAGGGTTTCAATCTCCCCCCTCTTCCTTTCTTTGTTTCCAACGTGTGTGTGTTTGTTTAAGGGAGAGAGAGTGCTGAGCTTCATTAATTAAATGAAGCTTGGCTGTGCCTTGGGCCCAACTTGGGTCCGGTTGGCCCGGTTTGTCCCGTTCGGCCCAATCTTGGGCTGATTTCTTTAAAATTGGTGTCAAAACTCTCGTTTTAAATTTATCTACCACATTAAACTATAAAAACCTCATTTCTCACTTTCTAGAATATATTTTAATTTGTGAGTTAATTAGCCATTAATTAACCAGGCTTTATATTCTTCCCACCTAATTAGGAATTTTGCCCACAAAATTCGACTTCAGTTACCTGAGAATAGGTGAGGGTAGTCTGATCGCTTTTCTGACTCAAGTTCCCAAGTGTGCTCCTCAATACCGGCTCGACTCCATGCCACTTTCACTATTAAAAGCTCTTTTCCGTGCAACTTCTTAATACTCGGGTCATCAATCTTGACTGGAGTCACCAGCAAAGTCAAATCTTCTCTTAACTGAACCGATTCCAGTTCTAATAGACTTTTCTCTCCAGCTTCATACTAGCATAGCGGAGATTGGCATTTTCTCCCATACAGAGCCTCATACGGAGCCATTCCGATGCTCGCATGGTAGCTATTATCGTACGCAAACTCCACTAGCGGCATATACCGATCCCAGCTTGCCGGTTGATCCAGAACACAAGCCCTTAACATATCTTCTAGGGTTTGGATCGTCCTCTCAGATTGACCTTCTGTTTGAGGATAGTAAACTGTACTCAAGCTCAAACGGGTTCCAAAAGCATTCTGGAATGCACCCCAGAACCTTGAAGTAAAGCGGGGATCTCTATAAAAAATTATAGTAGTAGGCACACCATGAAGTCTCACAATCTCTTTTATGTACAAACGTACTAACTCCTCAAGAGTATGGTTCATTCAAATGGGTAAGAAGTGAGCCGACTTCGTCAGCCGGTCCACAATTATCCAGACAGCATCAGATCCGATTCTAGTTCTCGGCAATCCCGACACAAAATTCATTGCAATGCTCTAAGCAACTCCTCTTCTCGAAGCATCATTCAAGACGCATACAGCGATTTCCAACTTAATGCATCTGCCACAATATTCGCCTCCGGATGGTAATTCAACTCAAAGTCATAGTCTTTCAGTAATTCCATCCACCTCCTCTGCCGCATATTAAGCTTCTTCTGATCAAAGAGGTATTTCAAGTTCTTATGATCAGAGAAAACTCGAAACTTAACTCCATAGAGATAAGGCCTCTACACTTTAAGCGCAAACACAACTGCAGCGAACTCCAAGTCGTGCGTCGGATAATTAACTTCATGAGGCCTTAGTTGCCGTGAGGCATACGCCACCACATTCTGGTGCTGCATCAGCACGCACCCCGGGCCCTTAACGAGGCATCACAATATACCTCAAACGGTTCAGTCGGCTCGGGTAATACCAACACAAGTGTGAAAGCCCGATTTTGCTTCAATACTTGAAAACTTTCCTCACAATCAGAAGTCCAAACAAACGGTGCGTCCTTGCGGGTTAACTTTGTCAATGGCAAAGCTATTTGCGAGAAGCCTTTGATGAACCTCCGATGGTAGCCAGCTAGACCTAAAAAATTTCTTATCTCAGTAACTGAGGTCGGTCGTCCCCAATCCATCACTGCTTCCACCTTAGAAGTATCTACAGCTACCCCCTATTTACTCACTACATGGTCAAAAACTTCACTTCGTCCATGAAAATATCGTTTGCTCCATGAGTCCGCGTGAGGGGTTCCCTTCTCAACCTAGCCAATAGTCACTCGCGCTTTACCAATCCCTGCAGCATCTCACCTCCGGAGTCTCTCGCCTTCGCTGCGCCCCTCTGATCACCTTATATTAAGAACCTACCTATTCATCTATGCTAGCCAATCCTTCTATCAAAATAACTTAGGGTCATCTAGAGAAGATCATGATTATTCAACCACGTGTTATGAGTGAATACTAGTCTCCAGTATTGTCTAAAGTGGTAAGGAATTAAGTCATCAGTTTTCTTATTACCTCAAAACTAAGGATCGGATCCAGTAGTACCTCGGTCCCTCCTGTGTGGGCAATCTCTGACCAAATGTCCTGACTTCCCGCAATTGTAACACAAGCCCGAACCATAATGACACAACCTATTTGGGTGACGACGTCCACATATCTGACAACTCGAAACATCTGAAGCAGCCGCTGTCTGTTTTCCCTTACCATTTCCTTGTGATTCCTCATTCGTCGCAAAGTTATTCTGCTTTTGAGGAAAACACTGTGGGTATCCTCTCCTCTTAAACTCTTTACCCCTTGTCGCAAATCCTGAATTGTGCTCCCTGTAGTGGGACTCCCGGTGGTCATTCTCTGTTTCAGCAGCCTTCCTCACACATTCTTCAGCGACACGGCTCTTGTTCACAAGTTCGGAAAAGACCCTAATCTCCATCGGTCCAACGGAGCTTAGGATGTCACTCCGAAGTCCTCCCTCATACTTGATGCACTTCCACTTCTCGAAGTCTCCCGGAGCCCCTTGGCACATGCGGAAAAATCTGAACAGCTCCTCAAACTTATCCGTATACTCAGATACCGACATCGCACCCTGCTTCAGCTGCAGTAACTCCAGTTCCTTGGCCGTTCGGGCAGAATTTGGAAAGTACTTCTTGTAGAATTCTACCTGGAAGGCATCCCAGGTGATAGGATCATCGCCCTGCTGTATGAGACGTCGGGTTCCCTGCCACCAATGCGACGCTTCCTCGGTGAGCAGATAAGTAGTAAACTCGATGCACTGCTCTTCAGGCACCAGCTGTGCTTGCAGTGCTCGCTCCATAGCTTGAAACCAAGTGTCGGATTCAGTAGGATTGGTGGTTCCCTTGAACTTTGGCGGATTAACCTTTAAGAAGGTTGCTAGCGTCATCGGGCCTTGAGTCTCATTTCCGCCATTGCCATTGTTATTCAGCTGTTGCCCGAGAGCCGCCGCAGTGGCTTGCATAGCAGCAGCCATATTTTCCAATGCCGCCATAAAGTTTACGGGGTTGTTCGCATTCGTCTCATGTTCCTCAGTTCGATTCCTACCTCTCGCTCAACCGCGTCTGCACCCACGAGTCGCCATCTAGTCCTTTCCACACTAAACAAGTGATATCAAGGTGATCAGTCTCAATATCACAAGCCTAATACTTCAAAGTTCCAAATGAAAACTCATGGACTTTATGCTATGTTTATCGGTTAGATATCCTAATAGCACATAGACACAAACACAGAGAATGCATAGAAGCATAGTCAGTCCGTCCCTCAGGCTCTACAGGAACGAACTACTCTGATACCATAACGTAACACCCTACCACACAGAGTCTTATGCTTAAGTCATAAAACAGAGGTAGTGAGGTATTGCGACCTCTAAAAAATAAAATATAGTACGTATAGTATTGCAAAAAAAAATGTTTATAACTAGGACCCTTTGAAGAAAAGTGGGTAAATCAAAACCGATAAGTCGAGAATCGCAACACTCCGATCAATGACGTAAACGAAACGGATATAGGACAAGCTATCATGAGAAGATACACAGAAGAGTGCCAACAATACATATATCAAGGCTCAGGACTCGGTTTGTGAAGATAACCTGTCAGAGCATAACAGTATACATACATATATAAAGGAATTTCCCAAAAGACAGTCCAAAAGACAATATACAAATCCTGTTTCTCCAAAATAACCTCTAAGAGGAGTCGATACAAAATATATATACAGTGGAGAATATAAGTATCTAAACAAGTATATAAGATCAAAATAAAATCCTAACAGACAAAGGATCTCCACCAAAAGAAAGTCTCCAGCATGCCTCCGCGAAGAGCCTTACGTCCTGCATCTGAAAGTCACAAAATCCACATGGGTGAGAACCGGAGGTTCTTAGCATGGTAACAGTGCCCAAATATCTAACATGTAATGTCCTAGGAAAGCCGAAGGCAATCCTAGAACTTCCAGTTATAATCAAAGCGTATAACTATAATTAAACCATGAGAAAGTGAAATTAGGCAACTATCTTAAGGGTCTTCAGTCTAACTAAATACCCCCTTTCCAACTCCTACAAACCTCCCAACCGCCAACAGTAGTAGAGATACAAACACAAGTATATTAAACAAAGAAATGCACAAGTAGGAAGCAAATATATCAACTAGACAAATAGCAAGTAATAATGCAATCAAGTAGGCATCCCAAACAAATCACATATAATGCATATGATGCATGTCTGTCCTAGTGGCTAATGAGTCTCATCTGTCGGTTATCAAGCCAACCCGACATATCCGGTAACTAACCCGGACACAGTCTCTCTGTTGCACGTTAATACCGTTAGAGGGAATCCGTGTCCTGTCACCGTTAGAGGGTATCTGTGCCCTGTCACCATTAGAGGGTATCTGTGCCCTGTCACCCATTTACCATTAAAGGGTATCGGTGCCATGTCACCCTTACAAACAGAGAGAAGGCAAACAAACATACATACATCCAACCTTTTCATTCATTATTCATTTACTATATTCATTCATGAATTACACATGTATTTATCCTCAGCCATAACTCAACATTCATCTCAGCTATCCGGCTTAAATTCATAGTTCACACTCAGCCATAAACCATCATCACACACAGTCATTCAGCTCACATCATACTCAGCCTCTTGGCTCATATCATACTTAGCCATTCGGCCCATATCATATTCAACAATCCACCGTCCTCTTCAACAACTCGTATCATCACCTTTCATTATAACTCATCATGACATCCCCTTTCTTCATCCACAAGTTACCCTCTCCCCTAGCTTACTCTCATTCACTAGGCATTCTATATTAATTTAAGATCTAAGGGATGAAATTGGGGGTTTATAAGTGTGAATTAACATCTCGGAAGGTTACAAACTTGTTGGGAATGTGAATAGCTTGAAAACAAAAGCTTTAGGAAAGGACTGGGTCGCATGTGTACGCACAGGGGTGTGCGTGCGCACGCTCAGAAGTATTTTTAAAAGTGTGCGTACGCACAGGTCTGTGCGTACGCACAGAAAGTAAATCTCCAGGGTTGAGCGCGCGCATAAGGTGTGCTAGCGCCACCATCAGTGTGTCATTCCCAACGTGTGCGTACGCACAGGGCTGTGCGTACGCACAGTTCGCAAAACTCCCTTGGCCGTGCACGCGCACAGAGTGTTCTAGCGCTCCCAACAGCAGCCCCAATTTGTCGTGTGCATACGCACGGGACTGTGCGTGCGCACAGGACCCAGATTTTCACGGGTTGTGCGTGCGCACAGGGCTGTGCGTGCGCACACAACCCAGAAATCACAAATTCTGCAGAAGATGCAGAATTCATATTTCTGGCCCGAACTTCCAACGGTCGTATCTCCTTCCACAAAATTCAGATTTTGATCAAATTTAAACCATTTTAAAGCTTGTGAAATTATCTTTCAATTGATATAAGAATCATCAAATTCCGAAAACAATTGCTCAAGATATGATCTGTTGAAGTTCATCAAAATTTCATTTTTACCAAAACTTATAAACTCCCCATTTCAAAACATACACTTACCAAACTCATTTGAAACCAACCAAACTCAACCATTCCAGCATCAAACATCTCTAACCTCTCACCCAATCATCAACCCACCAATGATTACACATTTAACCAATTTCTAAATCAATATTCTCAATTTACAATCAACACTCCATAATTCAACTTTCCAAGCATTTATTCAAGTTATCAATCATCATGATCGTACACATATCAATATCATACACCCAATCATGCTTACCAACACAAGCCTCAACCTTACCATCAATTAAACACAATAGTTCATATCTCATACAACGTCACATGCTTTACCAACCATTATCACCATTACTCATATATTCCACACAATTCAAATCACCCAAACAATTACATCAACATTTCACAATCCACCAAAATACGTACATAATAATACAACTCACATCATCCATTAATCACATCAATATTTCAAAATCTTATCCTAGGGCCACTAGCCTATGTTTTCACAACCACATTACATTTTAGATACAGAAAACCGAAATCATACCTTGGCCGATTTCCGTTCCACCCGGAACACTCTCAAATTCATTTTTCCTCAACTTTCAAAGTCTCAATACTTCACCAACAGATTTCCAAGCACAAGCTCCACTCCAAGGCTTGCCAAAACCACCAATCAAGCTCCAATACACATATAAATAAAGCCTAAGCCTCAATATCACACCCAAACACAATAACTCAATACCCAATACCTCAAATTCAATATTTTCACTAGGGTTTGAGATCTCTTACCTCACCCAAGGATCAAGAGAGCAAGAACAAGCCTTCCCCTCAAGCTAATTTGATCCTATAACACAAAGGAGTTCACAAATCTCAATATTTTTATCCATAAAACTTGAAATTAAGGACTGAAATTCGAAGGACAAACTGTGACTTACCTCAAGATTTCTTGTGTGAATTTTGTAGAGCTCGACGCCGCGGTCGTGTGGCCGTAAATGGTGCGTCAATCGGAGCTCCGGATCAAAAGTTATCAACCATGGAAGATTGAGATGAATAGGAACAAGGGTTTCAATCTCCCCCCTCTTCCTTTCTTTGTTTCCAGCGTGTGTGTATTTGTTTAAGGGAGAGAGAGTGCTGAGTTTCATTAATTAAATGAAGCTTGGCTGGGCCTTGGGCTCAACTTGGGTTCGGTTGGTTCGGTTTGGCCTGTTCGGCCTAATTTTGGACCGATTTCTTTAAAATTGGTGTCAAAACTCTTGTTTTAAATTTCTCCACCACATTAAAACATAAAAACATCATTTCTCACTTTTTAGAATATATTTTAATTTATGGATTAATTAGCCATTAATTAACCGGATTTTACACTACTTGCAAAATAAAGTTATCTATGAAAATAGAACTACTTCCAAAGCTAACAAATAGTACACCTAAAAGTAAATTAGTTCTTTTTTACACAAATTAAACATTAATTTTTATATTTAAATAAAAATTCTAATTTATCTAGTATTCTAAAAGATCAAAAATCAATTTATTATTATTTTGTTTTGTTAGAAACTAGTTTGTCTAAAACAAAAAATTATTGAAAACCAACTAATGTATTGCTCATAAATAAATGAACAAATTAAAGTCTTAAAATTAATATTTTCTGTTATAGGCGAATTTTGTTTTCTACTTATATTATGCAAATTTTGAATATTTTATATATTTTTTTTTCATAATGATCTATTGTTATTGTTGTTGTAATAAATTGCACCACATGCAAATTAAATTATTCTGTAGTAAATATTATAGTAACTCAACATTTATGATTTGTCTATTTAATCTATCTTTTTCAATAAATTGTTTTAGATTATTAGCCATTACCTTTTACTTATTAATGGACTGAAAATCTGTTATTGATTTTTGCAAAATTACTGTATATAATTTTTTGTGATTTTAATTGTCAATAATTATACATGACAAAAATTATAAAGGTAAAAGAGAACATACGTGTCTTCAACTATATTAGGTGTTGAATTGCTATAGATTCCATATTAGATTAGACTCAAATTAGAAAAATACAACTCTGTGATCTTCTTATTTTTATTAGCAATTAACACCTTTTATATTTTTTATTTACTCATATAATTGGTGTTTATCCCTTTTTTTAATATGGACTTGTCATAAAGTTCATACAATGCAAACATCTTAACAATATAAAATTTACATCTTAATTACTACTGCATAATCCATAACTACTCATTCCATTTAATCTTTTAATTTTCTCTTAAATTTGTATTTTATCCTGTTTATGTGACCATGTTAAATAATTTGTATCATAATTATACTAAATAAAAGTACTAATTATTAGGTGGTGATAATATTATTTATAAATAACGTATAAATCATATTTTAAATTTTTTGTATTTAACTAATTTGAGTTAATCAATTAGTTAGCCACCCGTTCGTTTAATTTAAATAAGTTTTTGGGAATTTAAATAATACCATTTTACATTTTTAATTTATGTATGTAATAATTTATTGACCAACGACAAACTTTTAAATCATATACTCTAAATCACTGATAAGAGATAAATAATGAACAACTCTAAAATAATATAAATATAATAAGATAAAAAATAACGACTTTAATTTAATTTCCTAAATAAAAAAATAAAAATTTAACAAACCATATCTAAATCCTAAAGCCTAAATTTAACCTTATCCCTAAATCATATACCTTCTTTGCATTTGATAAATGAATGAGTTGATTATATATAAATACAATTTATAGAAAACTTAAACTAATATTAACGTGTTTACTGTAAAAAAGTGTTTTCAAATTAAATATAAATTTTAAAAAACTTAAAACTTTAACACTTTTTACATTGTCATCATAAACCATACACTATAAGAACCAAGTTCAAAAATATGAACAATATCAATTTATTCAATGTAACAAAAATAGTTACGAACAAAATCTATGCAATTATTGATTATATTAGAAAGCTTACAAAAGATAATATGTATATCCATTAGTTAGTATAATCTATTATATATTATTAATTAATTTTATAATTAAAATATGTCATATCTCATTTTTTTATTATAATTAAATTTAATTTTTTTTAAATTAAAGAGTTCTTTTTTTTTCTTTTTTTTTGTCTCTTAATTTTTTATTCATTCTATCTCTCTTATTATCATTATTAATATATAATTAATTACAAATTTGATAATATATAATATTCTCTAATTACATTTAAATTAAATTAAAATTAAAATATTAAAAATGAACTATAACTATATTATATATTATATTTATATATTACTAACTAATTTAATAACTAAAATGTGTCACATAACATTGTCTTATTAAGATTTAGAGAAAATATTTCTCTCCAAAATTAGTAAACCTCCTTTTTATATTCTCTTATCTAACTCTCTTTTTTTTTTCTATTTTTCTCTATCCTTCTCACTCTATATATAATTTATAATTTATATTTTATATGAGTAATTTGACAAATCAAAATATGTCACCAGATATTTTTTTATTATAATTAAAATAAAATTTTTTCTTAACTTCCAAAATTAACAAACTTTCTCCCTAATGCTTCTTCTTTATCTTTCTCTCATTTTCTATTTTTCTCTACCTTTCTATTCTACAAAAAATAAAATTAACAATATAATATAATTTAAAAACAAATATTATTATATACATATTTTTATTTAATTTTAAATTTTTACTGCTTTTCTTTCTAATTTATATTTTCACTTTTATTTTTTTAAATATTTATTATATATAATTTAGAGAAAATACTAATATTGTGATTAAAAGTTAGAATCAAGATTCAATTATTTAAAAAAAAAATAAATTTGAGTTAATTTTATAACTATCAATGTAAATTTTTTTATGCTAATATATATATATATATATATATTATTTTTAAATAGCAAGTATAAAAAATTAATTATTTTTATTTTTATAACACCTAATCAAATATAAAAATATACACGTTAATTTTTTTTAAATTTTAGATAACAAATGTTAAAATTAATTATTAATAAAAAATTAAACTCTTTCATATAAAAATAATAACTAAAAAATATATTATTTAATTTTTATTATCCACCTGGTTTTCTTAGTCGGCGACTCGGTGGGGATTTTTGTCCCTTACAACCTTTTAGTAAAAGTAGATTAATGCTATAAATTTTTTGTGCCATAATCTATAATGTCAGGATCGACGTAGTTTTAAAAGATTTATATTCCCGTAATGTTATTACGGGTAAATCTATTATATATTACTAATTTTACAATAAAAATGTACCACATGTCGTTCCCTCATTGCAATTGAAATTAAATAAATTTTTTTCTCCAAAATTAAAAAGTTCTCTCGTGCTCTTTCTCTCTCTATCTCTCCCCCCTCTCTCTTTCTTTATCTCTCTCATATATCATTATCAATAACTAATTACAAATTTAACAATCAAAATATACAACATAGCATTCTCTAATTGTATTTAAATTAAATTAAAATTAAAATATTAAAATAAAAATATAACTATATTATATATTATATATTATATTTAAATATTACTTACTAATTTAATAACTAAAATGTGTTACATGACATTCTCTTATTAAAATTTAGAAAAAATATTTCTCTCCAAAATTAGTAAACCTCCTTCTTACATTCTCTTATCTACCTCTCGTTTTTTTTAATTTCTCTCTATCTTTCTCACTTATATATAATTTATAATTTATATTTAATATTAGTAATATAATTTGACAAATCAAAATATGTCACTAGATATTTTTCATTATAATTAAAATAATTTTTTCTTTAAGTTCCAAAATTAACGAACTCGTCCCTCTTTCATTCTTCTTCTTTATCTTTCTCTCTCTTTTCTCTCATTATATATTTTTTTCTACCTTTCTGTTCTACAAAAAATAAAATTAACAACATAATATAATTTAAATAAAAAATATTATTTATGTATTTTTTATTTTATTTTAAATTTTTACTGCTTATCTTTCTAATCTATATTTTCACTTCTTTTTTTTCAAATATTTATGCCATATAATTTAGAGAAAATACCAATGTTGTGATTAAAAATTAGAATCAAGATTTAATTATTTTTAAAAAAATAAATTTGAGTTCATTTTATAACTATCAATATCAATTTTGTTATGCTAATATCTAATTATATTTTTATATATAGAGAAAAAAAATTATTTTTAAATAGCAAGCATAAAAATTAATTATTTCTATCTGTACAACAGATTTAACATCTAATAAATTATAAAAGTATACACAATAAATTCTTTTAAATTTTAGATAATAAATGTTTAAATTAATTATTAATAAAAAATAAATTCTTTCATATGAAAATAACAACTAAAAAATTTATTATTTAATTTTTTTTATTTGCAGAGACCCTAGTTTTCTTAGCCGACCAGGACTTTTGTCCTTTACGACTTTTTTGTAAAAGTAATTTAATGCTATAAATTTTTTGTGCCATAATCTATAATGTTAAGACCGACATAATTTTAAAAGATTTAAAATTTTGTAATGTTATTACGGGTAAAAATATTAGTTTAAGATATTAATTATATATTTTAATAATATAATAACTCGAATAAAATGAATTCAATTTAACATGAAAATAGCTTGGCTTCTCTATTGTTAGTATATAACAGTATAGAGATATATAGATTCATAACAACATCATCACTCAATAGTCAATAGATTATTCCTTTTAATCGAGTGCCAATAAAATTTTTTCCCAGCTCTTTTTTTTCCCCAACAAATGAAAATTTTCCTTTTGTGATCCACACTACCTTCTCACTCATCAACTTTTCCAATATTTCTTCCTTTGAGTTTCGGTTTCCTACAAAACAAAAAGAAGCGTGTTATCCAAAAGATACAACTCGATTTACTCATTCATTCAAAAACTTGACTCTGGCTTCGCAGCTTCCAATTCCAACATCCTGAAACAAATCGCAGCTATTCATATTATTTTATTTTAAATCTCAACGGATCGCATAATTGAAATTTCAGACTTCCAATAAAATAACTGACATACCTGAAATTTTTCCTAGTAGTTTAATATACAAATATGATTGCACAACTTGAATCCATAAATTTGAGATCATATACAATTCATATGTACACAACTTGGTTGCTCTGAAAAGGTAACAATGATCATGGGCTAAATTGAATAGCTACCAACACTGAAAGTTCTATCTATCTGACCTATGAACACATTTCGTCCACTAATTGTTTCTTCATCATGTCTGTTCCGTACGGTCCACACTACATTATGATATGAGGCCAATCATTGAAAAGTACCACATTCTACACCACTTGATTCAGATCTCCATACGTTCTTTCTGGTCAATATATTTCAATGATATTACTGCTATTAAATATTGATAGTACATAAATGTCATGTATCACATGTGAGTGAGAAGAGGTATGAAACAAATGGTCTGAAAAATTGCATAATTTGGAATTATTTTCCTTTTTCTACAAGTAAAATGTGGCAACTATTTCCCTTTCCTAGTAAAATTCTGTTTCACTCACAATAGCCAATGTATATTGACTTGCATCTCACCCAATTTTAAATTGCTTCAAACTAATAATAATAATAATAATAATAATAATAATAATAATAATAATAATAATAATAAAAGAAGTCTCGCTATCTAACCCAGATTATTGTGTCTTCCTGCAAATTGAAGAATATCAAAACTTCACTTGAGGATGAGAAGCAATCTAACTTATTTGTATCAAATAAAATAACTAGTTGTTTATTTAAATATAGGTAGAAACTCACTATCATTAAATGACAAATTCTATAAAAAAATATCAAATCATCTAATAACCACACGTGAATCTTCAAATTAAATATTAAAAGATCGATAAGTGATATTTCATTCTCAGTTTGATTAAGATTTGTTTAATTAGTATCTGAGACATACACAAACTTATAGACGAGGAGTATATAGAGATGCTTGGAAGAATTTATATGGTGGAATCCAGATGCAGTTTCGTAATGTGCATTTCAGATAAGAAAAGACACTTGTGTTTTTATCTATGGTATGATTGGTGTCATACCCAACTTGTCTCTTGTTTCAAACCTAATTTTATATAACATTATATCTATTTCCTGCTGCAATTCAATGAAGATATAAGCAACTTGGAACCAGATTAGTGGGACAATTATTCAAGGTCTTTTATGAAGAAACGACACATTTTCCATATCGATTGAGTTTAAAAAGAAGCAAATAAGAAAAAAAAAAGCAGAAAAAGAATAGGGGAATTGTTTTAGATCTAGCAGTCATGTACATTCTAATTAAATTCCCAATTCTTCATATTCCCATATTCCCATTCATTTTTACTTTGAAAGATTACTATGTAAAAGAGATTATTAAGATAACTTTAAAATATTTAAGTTCTGAATGCCAATGAAAGACAAAAAGGGAAGCATAGAGAACACAACTGAATATAATTTGAAGAAAGAAAACTAAATTATCTTATTCCACACAAAAAAAGAAAAAAAAACAGAGTAGTTCTTACATGGCTGCTGTATCATTATGAGACAAACACAGAGACTTAACATGGTCAACTAGTACATAAGGCTGATGAGATTCTTCTTCAAGTTTATGGTCAAATTTACCAGATTCTATAAGTTCCAAATCCTCCAAAAGGATCACATAGTGCTCTTGAACCTCCCCAGCACTCTTCTCTCCTCCAATCATCGCCGCAACCGCTTCCCACCGTTCCGGGTGGTTCTCATCAACCACCGCCAAGGCTAGCTCAAACAACTTGTTCTCCTTCCATGTCCACCTGCAACGTAACCCCTTCGCCGGAGCGTCGATTTCAATTTCACCCATGAGAGTATGAGACCCTTCCTCAGAGGACTTTGGCTCTTACATTATGGTAAATGGGGAATTGAATCATTACTTGAGAAATCTCACAGGTATTTCAAAGGTTAAGCGTAAGTGTCTAAACCTCTCATACCAGATTTAAAAGTCTGCTACTAACCAATAAATTGTTATATATATAAAAAGAATTTATACTTACTCAAATAAAAAAGTGAGTTGACCACTCGAACCAATCCATATTAGTTCTTTCTCAAGCTTCTGAGACACGGATACTTCAATTTTTATGGATTGTTGTGTTCTTCTCTAATTGACCAGAATCTAACACTCCAAAAACGATTATGATGATGATGATGTTAATATGTTAGCTTTGGTGTCATTTGACGAGCTACTAAGATAGTGAAAGGTTGGTTTTTCTTTGGGCCTAAACGGCAAAGCGATAAGTAAAAATAGACAAAATAGAAGACATCATTTTCCATTTCTTGAATGAGTTACTAACTTTTGAGTATCTCAATTTTTATTTCTCCAATTCCAGCGCAGCAATTGAAGTCGACAGGTCTTGTGGTGTTAAGGCCGGCATCGTGTAAAAATTTGATGTACATGAAATTTTTATGCATAATGATTGGATTATGAAACATAAACGGCCACAATTACTCCACGTTATATTCATTTTAAGAGTTCCATGTTTTAATTCATTTTGGTTTTTGAAAAAAATGATAAATAAATTTTTTATTTTTTAACTAAAAGATAAATAAGTCTTTGATTAATTGAGAATACAAAAACATCATTTTATCTTTTAAAATGCGAGATATCTATATCCTATTATTTAAAATATATAAAGATAAATAGGTTCTTTGAAAAATTTTAAATATTTTACCTTTTAAAAAATAAATATTTTTATATTTTCAATCGGTCAGTAATTTTTTTATTTTTAAATTAAAAAATTAAAGACTTATTTATCACTTTTTCTTATTTTTTAATCAAAGATGGTAAGTAAAAGAGAGAAGAGAGTCAAACAAACAAAATTTAAAATTAAATGATACATATAAAAAAACAATCACTAAATCACGAGCTCAACTTCATTTCAATATTTTCTTTTTCAACGATAGTACCTGTGGTGAACTTTTCATTTAACGTGCATATATTAGAGTGCTTCCTTTTATTTTTTGGAAGTTTTATTCCATTAGTTTTAATTTTCAAAAAACAATATTAATGACTCTCTTTTATATGTCAAGCATGGTTAATCCTAAATGAGATCATTTTTGTACCCGGTTGACTTTTTGGATATTATGTTTGTTTTCCTGTTATAATTATTACTAAAAACAGGTAGTAGGTGAAATTGGTGATTAAGATTGAATAACTGGGGATTTATGTGAAATGAGTGGAATGGTGGTTAAGATTGAACGATATATGTCTGATTTATGTGAGATTTGGTGCGACTGGGATGCCTATCAATAAGAAATGGGTCATTATTTAAGGTTACGCACATATGCGTGTGATTAAACTAAAAAAATTTACATGTACAAAAAATTGGCTATCAAAATAATCTTTATGTAGAATATATATCTAGTCTAAATCTTGTTTAAGAAGAGACAAATTCTACTCTCATTGCAAAGCTTGGTTCAGAGAACTTTTTTGTTGTGCACGTTATGAAGAAAATATTGAAATGAATAATTATTTATGTTCTTACTAATTAAACTGAGATAATTAGAGATTTCAGTATAAGTTAATTTTTTTTAAGTATTTATATATTATGTAAAAAAAAAATCCTATTTTTGATTCTGTACTTCAGTCTAAATAGGTATATTTTTTATTTTTTATATTCATTTTGACTAAAAAAAAATAACTATTAGCCGAACAGAAATTAAAACACATATATAATAATTAATCATATCAAATAAAAAATTAAACAAAAATAAATTAATATAAAATAATTAATTATCCTGATAGATTAATTATAATTCTCTCACAACGTGAAAGAATAAGGTTTATATCATTATATATTTATTTAAAAATTATTAAAAATAATATGCTACACAGCTACCATGATTAATTTTAACAAACTGCATATTTTAGCTGAATATATTAATAATAGTTTATTACGGTATGTATTTGAAATTTATGATAATATATATATAAATGAGAGAATAAGTAAAAAACATTGCAAAAGAATTAGTTACGGGAGAAGTAAAATACACTTTGAAAATGAATAATGAAAGCAACACCTAAAATGAGTAATGTTATGGTGAAAATTGAAGATTTATTGAAGAGTAAATGTTGTTTCTTTTAATAAAAAAGACATTAATAAAATTTTATCATATGTAGTATATATTTTTTTATAGTCACTAAAATAAAATATATTTTATAAAAAAATATATATACTAAAGTCTCTAATTATCTCAACTTAATTAGTAATAACATAAATAATTATTCATTCGAATATTTCTTTTATCACGTGCACAATAGAAAAGATCTCTAAACCAACTCTGCAATAAGAGTAAAATTTGTCCCTTTTTAAAATACTTGTCCAACTCTCCATCAACCAACTCAAATCTATAAGTATAGAAATCAACCTCCATTTATACCATAGATTTCACCATGAAAAGGAAGATTCTATTTAAATAATATTAATTAATTTCTACATACAAGTCATTTTAAACAAATAAGTCCAAATAAATAGTTTTGACCTAATTTACCTCACGCACCACTATCTTTTTTGCACTCCTGGTACACGTTCTTCTTCTTCTTCTTCTCCTTCGTCATTCCTGATACATCTTCTCCTCCTCCTCCTCCTCCTCCTCCTCCTCCTCCTCCTCCTCCTCCTCCTCCTCCTTTTTCGTTATTTTTCTTTTTCGTTATCGTCTTACCAACACCACCACCACCACCACCACCACTTCCTCCTCCTCATCCTACTCCTTATTTTCTTATTAGAATTTTTTCTCTTCCTTCTTTTTCTTCCTTCTCCTCCATCATCTTCATCATCATAATCATCATCGTTATAGTCATCGTCGTCTTCTTCTTATACGTATCGTCGTTATTGATGATGTTGCTTGATCCAAAATTGATTTGGATGTGTTTTTGTTGATAATTCAGTTATTTTTGTGTTTTTTTTAAACTGAATTTGTGTGTCGCAATCATTAAGTAAATTTGGTGTATTTCTGAGTTATTTAAGGTTTGTAGCAAAATTTTGATGTAAAAACTAAGAAAATTATTGTTATCGCATCGTTAACGTTATAGTCATCATAATCATCATCGTTATAGTCACCGTCGTCTTCTTCTTATGCGTAGTAAAACGCGGCGTGTTCGAATTCTGATTTTGTGAAAGTGATGCTCTTATCATGTTATTGCTGAAAAGAAAAAGAAAATTCCTCAATTTTTTTATGTCGATTCATCCATACTTCCATTCTTTGTAGAGGGAGGCTAACTGCTTGTGAGTGACCCAATGAAAACGAGGGGAAGAGATCACGTCTCAGCCCAAGGCTACTTTACATAGCTATGATTCGATCTCTCAAGATGTCTATTAGTGAACTATCTCTCCAGGGATTGTGAAAGATGTTCCACTAGAAATATTTGATGCACGGAAAACTTGTCTCTCAACAAATCTCCCTTCGGCAAGTGTACCGAAGTTGTCGTCAAGTAAAAACTCACAATGGAGTGAGGTCGAATCCCACAGGGATTGATTGATCAAGCAACTTTAATTAGAAGAATATTCTAGTTGAGCGAATCCAAAATTTGGGTTGAGAGTTGCAGAAAATAAAATGGCGGGAATGTAAATAACAGAAAAATAAATGCTAGAATTAAAGGACTGGAAGTAAATGACTGAAAATAAATTGCAGAATTGTAAATGGGAATGGGGGAATTGCTCATAAAAGTAAATCGCAGAAATTAAAGAGAATGGGTGAGATTAGAGATGGGGAGTTTATTGGGCTTAGGAGATGTTGCAATTCTCCGGATCAAGTTCATTTTCATCTCTTCCTCAATCAATGCACTCATTGATCTCCTTGGCAATCTTAAGTGATTGAATTACAATTCCTTGCAATTCAATCTCTCAAATCTTAATCAATAGCCAATTCCTTGGTCAATTGCTCATGAGAAGAGATGAAGTATGGTCACTGATTATACCACATGCATTTCCCAAACCAAGTATTGAGAGGGTTACAGTCACATACCCATCCAAACCCAATTTGGTCCAGCATGAGAAAGCATTTCTAGCTTGATCTCTTCATTCCTCTTCCAAGGTTCAAAAGAGATCCAAGTTTGAATAGCTTCTCTTCCAAGATAACTACTCAATTGGATGAAGATCGAAAGCTTTCAAGTAAAATCAAGAGGAAAGATAGAAGAAGAACAATGAAAATTAGTATTGATTCATCAAATTACAACAGAGCTCCCTAACCCAATGAAAGGGGTTTAGTTGTTCATAGCTCTTGAAAATGAAAACAAAGATGGATAATACATCATAAAACTAGAAATTGCAAAGAAAGTAAATACAGAGAGTGGTTCTTCAGCCTCTCGAACTATTTTACAATTCAAAGCTACTCCTATATATACTACTCTTCTCAGCTTCTAGTTCACTCTTCAAGTCTTGGGCCTTTGGATCTTGAGTTTGAAGCAGTTTCTTTCTTTAATTGGGCTTGGCTTTACTTGCAGAGAGAAAGTGCGGAGTGGGCAGAGACTTAAGCTCAGGGCGTAAGGAGTGTTAATCATTTAGTGAAAGTCCAAGTTCGGGAACGTTAGTGACACTTAACATTGTCACTAACGTTCCAATGCACCCCTTTTGCCTTACGTTAAAACCCACGTTAACTAGGTTAACATGGCTTTTAACGTTGCCTTATCAACCTTCGAGAACGTTAGTGACACTCAACATTGTCACTAACGTTCCAGTGTGCCCCTTCTTGCTTCACGTTAAAGCTCACGTTAACTAGGTTAACGTGGCTTCTAACGTGGCCTTTTCCATCCTTCGAGAACGTTAGTGACATTCAACATTGTCACTAACGTTCCAATGTGCCCCTAGGTCTCACGTTAGAGTCCACGTTAACTAGGTTAACGTGGCTTCTAACGTGGCCATCTTTTAGCCATCCCAACGTTAGTGATAATGTTGAGTGTCACTAACGTTGGCTCATCCTTCATTTCTCATCGTTAGCTTCCACGTTAACCAAGTTAACGTGGAAGTTAACGTGACTCTTGGGGGTTGTGTGGTTGCTTCAACGTTAGTGACAATGTTTAGTTTCACTAACGTTGTCGACAACTCTTCATCCTCTACGTTAGTTCCCACATTAACCAAGTTAACGTGGGAGTTAACGTGGTACTTAGTACCATAGGCCAACGTTAGTGACAATGTTGAGTGTCACTAACGTTGGCTTCTCTCCCTCCCCTTTAACGTTAGAGGCCACGTTAACTAGGTTAACGTGGCTTCTAACGTGGCCACTTATGAGTAAGTGCCAACGTTAGTGACAATGTTGAGTGTCACTAACGTTGGCTCAACTTCTTTTCTCCACGTTAGAGTTCACGTTAGCTTGGTTAACGTGACTCTCTAACGTGGGCATTGATGGCTTTTTGAGAGTGTTATTGGCAATCACTTTTCTCATTAATCTTTGCAAGTTACCTCCCCTTTTCTTGCTCCTTTTTGGTCCTGAAATCAAGCAACAAAGTGCATCAAAGCTCTAGTCCAAGTCATGAGTAATGCAACATAATATTCGTCACTAAACTTATGCAAAATCGTTATGAAATCATGTAAAATGTACAATGTATGCTTGAGTCAAGGCATAAGTGAATATTTACCCAAAACTAGCTTATTTCCCTAAAAAATGCATGAAACTATCCTAAAAACAATAAAGAAAAGGTCAGTGAAACTGGCCAAAATGCCCTGGCATCAATATTCTGCTTGACTTTGCTTGTATTAGGTCTCGTCGTTATCGTTATCATTATCGTAGAATTTTTGCCATATTGATGACGTTGCCTGATCCAAAATTGATTTGGATGTGTTTTTGTTGATAATTCAATCATTTTTTTTGTTTTTTTCAAACTGAATTTGTGCGTCGCAATCATTAAGTAATTTTGGTGTATTTCTGAGTTAATTAAGGTTTGTAGCAAAAATTGATTTGGATGTGTTTTTGTTGATAATTCAGTCATTTTTGTGTTTTTTTCAAACTGAGTTTGTGTGTCGCAATCATTAAGTAATTTTTGGTGTATTTTGCGTTAATTGAGGTGTACGTGGTGCTGTAATCCTCTTTATGCTATAACAAGATAATAGAATATTGTTATCGGGCTTCTGATGTTATTTTGTACATATTTGAGTAATTTGTATCTGTTTTTGTCCATTTATCAGGAATTTTATTCATCAATTTGTTGTAACAGACCATAGAATTTTGATCTTTTCTAAAATTAATTTTATTTACATAGTTTTCCATTTATTATTAATAATAATTGTAGCGGTGGCTCGTGGCGGACTCCATTAAAAGCACCGTAAGGATAAATGTACTGTTGGCAACTTGGCATCTATAACTTGTGTTCTATAGAGTTAAGTTTTAAAATGGTCCCTGAAGTTGCACTTGAACCTCAAATTGGTCCCTGAAGTTAATAGTTACTCAATTTAGTCCTCAAAGTTGCACTCCATCACTCACAGTAGTCCCTCAGGCAGTTTTCGTTCATCACTAGCCATCAGAAAGCTGAGGTGGACCAATTCCTGCCACGCTAGCACTCCAAAAATGACGTCGTATTATTTTTTGTGCGTATTTTGGCAAAAATGACATCAAGTGGTGTATTATTCTGTCTATAATGTTAAAGCTCCAATTTCTACCCCCTCTTCTTCTTCTCCTACTCTTCAATGGCTTTGCTATAACACGCTATTGGTAATAGTTTCCTCACGGAGAAACCGAATCGCCTCCGATCTACTGAGCATAATCATCATCGTTGCTACTGTGCTGGGTTGTTGACTGCGTTGTCTCTGTTAAGGTAAGGGTTTGTAAAAGAAAAAAAAAATCGATTTTGATGTTCTCTGTTATTTCTTCAGTTCCATGAGTCTATCCTTTTTAGCCGTTAAATATGGTGTTGTTTGTTATTTTTGTTAGGACATGTGTGTTTATTTATCTAAATTGTGTTGATTTTGCACTCCTCCACTTTGTTGTTATTGTTGCTGCCAAGTTCTCCTCCATTTAAGAATTGAACTGTCAAGTTATCATAATTTGCATATCCTATCTAGTGTCAAAATACATGCATTTATCTACTGTTGAAATTATTATTATCTACCCTCTTATTCTAGTGCAATGCATTTATCTACTGCTAAAATTATTATCATCTTAATTTGCATATTCTATCTAGTGGCTAGTTAATATTTGATTTTTCCTAATAATTTGAAATTATTTATTCCTCATTCAGCCATCGGTTCATCACAGATTTTGATTGGCTTATTATCAAAATTTTTAGTATGTTACTATTAATGTTATATGAAACTAAAAACATTGTTCAAAAACAAATAATATAAATGAATAATTTGGATGTGTTTTTGTTCATCATCATAATCATCATCGTTATAGTCATCGTCGTCTTCTTCTTATATGTATCGTCGTTATCGTTATCGTTATTGTAGAATTTTTGCCATATTGATGACGTTGCCTGATCCAAAATTGATTTGGATGTGTTTTTGTTGATAATTCAGTCATTTTTGTGTTTTTTCAAATTGAGTTTGTGTGTCGCAATCATTAAGCAATTTTGGTGTATTTCTGAGTTAATTAATGTTTGTAGCAAAATTTCGATGTAAAAACTAAGAAAATTATGTGTTATTGTTAAGAAATTTTGGTGTATTTTTATTCTGATAAATTCTGCATAATTCAAAAACTCTTCATCTTCCTCATCCTCCTCATTTTTTGATGTTTCTTCTTCTTTTTCATCATCATGATTTTTTTCTTATTCGTCTTTGTGTATTTGTAGTAAAGTTTTGGTGTAAAAACTAAGATATTTATGTGTTATTGTTAACAAATTTTGATGTATTTATATTGTGATAAGTTCTGCATAATTCAAAACTCTTCATCTTCCTCCTCCTCATCTTTTGCAGCTTCTTCTTCTTTTTCATCATCATCATCTTCTTTTTTTATTCATCTTTTTCTTCTTGTTTTACCTTCTCAAGTTTCTTCTTATTTTATTCTCTTAACAAGAATTAAAAAAAATCAAACAAAGAAGAAGAAGAAACGCATAAGTAATGCTGCAAAATTACTTGGAAGATGATGAATCTACATTTATTCAACTAAAAGAAAGAAAGAAATAAAAGAAAATTATATGCATGTTTCACTGAGTTGCATGTCTTTTTGAACTCACATTGCTTGATGTAATAAAAAAAATAGCGGCGTATTTTGGTTTGTGTTTAGGTGTATTTTTGTTTGTCTTTCGGTGTATTTTGTGTGAATTGAGGTGTACGTGGTGCTGTTATCCTCTTTATGCTATAACTAGATAATAGAATATTGTTATTGGGCTTCTGATGTTATTTTGTACATATTTAAATAATTTGTAACTATTTTTGTCCATTTATTAGGAATTTTGTTCATCAATTTATTGTAAAAAACCATAGAATTTTGTTCTAACGCTTCTAGTATCATTTTATGCATGTTTCATTGAGTTGCATGTCTTTTTAAATTCACATTTTATGATATAATAAAAAAAATAATGGTGTATTTTGGTTTGTATTTTGATGTATTTTATTTGTCTTTCGATGTATTTCGTGTGAATTGAGGTATACTTAATGCTATTGTCTTCTTTATGCTGTAACTAGACAACAGAATATTGTTATTGTGCTTTTGATGTTATTTTGTACATATTTGAGTGACTTGCAACTATTTTTGTCCATTTATCAAGAATTTTGTTCATCAATTTCTTATAACAAACCATAGAATTTTATTCTAGTGCTTCTAGTATCATTTTAATTATTTTGAGTTGCATGATCTTTTTGAACTCATATTGTATGGTGTACTAAAAAAAGTGTATTTTGTTTGTCTTTTTGGTATATTTCGTGTGAATTGAGGTGTATTTGGTGCTGTTGTCCTTTTTATGCTGTAACTATATAACAGAATATTGTTATTGTGTTTCTGGTATTATTTTGTACATATTTGAATGATATGCAACTGTTTTTGTCTTTTTATCAAGATTTTTTTCTTCAATTTCTTGTAACAAACCATAGAATTTTGTTCTAGTACTTCTAGTATTATTTTATGCATGTCTTTTTGAACTCACATTATTTTACTCTCTTAACAAGAATAAAAATAAAAAAAATCAAACAAAGAAGAAGAAACACATAATGCTGCAAAATTACTTGGAAGATGATGAACCTACATTCATTCAACTAAAAGGAAGAAAAAAAGAAGAAAAAATGCATTAAAGAAAATATTTTTGTGCATTTATAGCAAAATTTCGGTGTAAAAACTAAAAAATTTATGTGTTATTGTTAAAAATTTCGGTGTATTTTTATTCTGATAAGTTCTGCATAATTCAAAACTCTTCCTCTTCCTCCTCCTCATCTTCTGTTGTTTCTTCTTTTTCATCTTCTTATTTTATTTTTCTCATAATTCTTTTTTGGAGAAAAAATCAAACAAAGAAGAAAAATACATAATGTTACGTTGCAAAATCAATAGAAAGAGGAGGAGGAAAAAAATCCAGTAACAACGATAACAATAAAAAGAATGATGAATAGGATAAAACATTCGAAGAAGAAGAAGAAGAAGGAATGAGAAAAAAAAGGAGTAAGAACATAAAGAAGAAGGAGAAGAAGGAGGAGGAGGAGGAAGAGAAACGCATAATACAAACGTTGGAGAAGGAACGCAAAGAAAAAGAAAAAAATATGAAAAAAAAGACGTGATTTTACGCACGTATTATGTAAGTGAGTTTTGGTAGGTTAAGGTTAACTTGTTTGGACTTGTTTACTAAAAAAAGTTTGTATATATAACAAGACTATGATAATAGAAATTTCAAGATACTTGGAGACTAGCTATAAAGATTCTAAGTCGAACTAATGATATATAATATATGTCACCTAACTTTTAGTGTTTATAGTTTATTATTTATTGTTCATTTATTTAGCTTGAGTTTAGAAATAATTGTGTCACTTGACAAACCTGAGATAACTCAAAAACCTTTTTAAAACTCATCTAAAGTCTGTTAAGGACATTGGAAGATATCTTTCTAAATCCTGATATCTCAGAGTATAATTTAACTGAACTCAAATAAAACAAGCTTATAACTTGAACATGTTAATATATGTTTTTCCTGCAAATAAGTTTATCGAAAAGAAATCAAGCACACTTCAATCCTCTTTTCGTGCACATTTCACAACTTTAAGCTTAACATAAAATTCTGAATGTAAAAGAAATGAGTTGAGAAAATAAAACATTGATATATAACATTTTTACTATTTATGTAATTTCATATAATATTTTTTATCTAATTATATTCTACTATTTTTGAGAGTTATATATTTTTTAATTTCTCAGTTCAAAACAAATAATCTAACATTTGTTATTATTATATATCAAAAACTAAAATTTTGGGTCAACTTCTTATCTTGTGTTGACATTTTTTGTTTTAATAATTTTTTTAGTGTAATTATTTGCAAAAGTCATTTGAATTTTTACTAACAAATTTTTTTAAGAACACTTGTCAATAAAACGACCGTAGTTATTTATGAAAATTTTGGGCACAATGATCTACAAAAAACTACATATCAATGAATTTATGATTGATAATTTATTTCTACGACTTTAATCTCCGCTCAAATTGTTAGTTTCTCGTCACTTAAAGATTTTATTAAAATAAAAAAATGGCCGTAGTTATTTATGCACATTTGGGGCATAGGAATCTAAAGAAAACTATATATCAATAAATTTATGATTGATAATTTATTTCTACAACTTTGATCTTTTCTCAAATTGCTTTTATTTACATAGTTTTTCATTTATTAATAATAATAATTGTAGCGGTGGCCCGTGGCGGACTCCATCAAAAGCACCGTAAGGATAAATGCACTGTTGGCAACTTGGCATCTACAACTTGTGTTCTATAGAGTTAAGTCTCAAAGTGGTCCATGAAGTTGCACTTGAACCTCAAATTGATCCCTGGAGTTAATAGTTACTCAATTTTGTCCTCAAAGTTGTACTCCAGCACTCACAGTAATCCCTCAGGCAGTTTTTGTTCATCACTAGCCATTGGAAAGCAGAAGTGGACCAATTCCTACCACGCTGGCACTCCAAAAATGACGTCGTATTATTTTTGGCGCGTGTTTTGGCCAAAACGACATCAAGTGGTGTGTTATTCTGTCCATAATGTTAAACCCCCAATTTCTACCCCTCTTCATCTTCTCCTACTCTTCAATGGCTCTGCTATAACACGCTGTTGGTAATAGTTTCCTCACGGAGAAACCGAATCGCCTCCGATCTACTGAGCACAATCGTCGCCGTTGCTACTGTGCTGGGTTGTTGACCGCGTTGTCTCTGTTAAGGTAAAGGTTTGTAAAAGAAAAAAAAAATGATTTTGATGTTCTCTGTTATTTCTTTAGTTCCATGAGTCCATCCTTTTTAGCCGTTAAATCTGGTGTTGTTTGTTATTTTTGTTAGGGCATGTGTGTTTATTTATCTGAATTGTGTTGATTTTGCACTCCTCCACTTTGTTGTTATTGTTGCTGCTAAGTTTTCCTCCATTTTAAGAATTGAACTGCCAAGTTATCATAATTTGCATATCTTATCTAGTGTTGAAATACATTTATCTACTGTTGAAATTATTATTATCTACCCTCTTATTCTTGTGCAATGTATTTATCTACTGTTGAAATTATTATTATCTTAATTTGCATATTCTATCTAGTGGCTAGTTAATATTTGATTTTCCCTAATAATTTGAAATTATTTATTCCTCATTCAGCCATCGATTCATCACAGATTCTGATTGGCTTATTATCAAAATTTTTAGTATGTTACTATTAATGTTATATGAAACTAAAAACATTGTTCAAAAACAAATTCTTATATGACAGCAAAAAACTTTCGGTGGTGCTATGTCAGTTCAAAGCAATTTCTGCTACTGTCTTGTATGACAAAATTTCTTATCAGTTTGAACGTTATTATTTTATTGAAAACATAAGCAAATTATATCAAGATGGTGGTGCTATGGCCGTTCAAAAGTAAATTCTTTGCCAAACTCTAACAGAGAAAAACTAGAGATGTACAGTTCTTTTGAGATATTCAGAGTTGTAACAGGTAGGCTGTATAGTTTGAAGGTTCTTATGATTTTTGACAATATCTATCAATTAGAAGAACTAGAGAAATTGATTATAAAGTCACTTTGTACAAGAAATAGAATAATCATAACCACTAGAAATGTGTATATTCTATCCAGATTTGGAGTGGATGCAATTTATAAAGAATATGCTTTCTGAGTTGAATATGCATGCCTAAAAGCAATACCAGACATCTATGGGAAGGCCCCAAGTTATTTTTCATTTGCATATCTTTTTAGAAATAATTGAAAGAGTTAAGACATTATTTTTTGTTAAATCAAATAGCTAAATTTTATATACAACATGCTAAGTTGCTAACATAATCATGATAATAATCTCTTATTACAGTTTCTCCCCTTGTGGAAAAAGATGGAGTTGAGCAACTCAAAATATCTTTAGAAGATGCCAAACATTGAAATGCTTCCAAATCATGAGTGGCTGATCTTGCAGAATGCACAAACTTATTATTAGTCCACTCATAATTTGATATCATTGAGTCTGAAAAAATGCTACAGCATGGTCAGCATTGATCTTATCAATAATTGCTTGATTTTTGCAAACTTAGCGGTTTAGTCCAAATTACTTGCTCCTGATTTAGGGTAATGGGAGGGGGAGGATTTTCAATCATTTTTGTAGTACTGTATAGTTGTGAATAGTTTGAGACATTGAGTTATGAAATCCATTATTTTATCTAGATTCTGAAGCATGTGGAACTAAATACATCTTGTCATGTTTTCAATTAAATCATTCAATGAAAATTGATAGCAAGTACAGAAGTAGGGTTTTGAAATTTAAGTATAGAAGAGAAGGTAAGAGAACGGAAGAGAAGAGAAGAGAAATTTGGGGCCGGATTATGGTTTTTAAATTTGATTCAGGGACTAAATTACCACAAAAAAGTTTACTAATCCACGTCAGCTAGCCAGTACTTAGCCAACGTGTCAGAGACGAATCCACATAAGCTTTTCGATAGCGTCTATTGACGGAAAATGCTTGAAGGATAACTCTGAAGCTCGGAGTGCAACTTCAAGGATGAATATGAGTAATTATTAACTTTAGGGATTACTTTGAGGTTTAAGTGCAACTTCAGGGACCACTTTGAGATTTAACTCTATATTTCTTATCTATATCAAAATCAGCCACTAAAATTAGTCATTAATATATAATATATATTATAACATAAATACACATTAAATAAATTAAATCACATATATATTTATACACAAATATATTAATAATTAATTTTAATATACAAATAATATTTTTAATTTAATATAATTATTTTTAAATATTAATGATAACACTTAATTAGTTAGTGCAGTTGGTTAGTTAGTTAGTGTTTTAGTGATCTATTTTCTATTAATGGATCTTGCTTTCTATATAATAGTGTTGGACAGTGTATTAGATGACACATCACCTTTACTCTTCAGTAAGAAAATAAGTATTATTCATTCTTTTTTTTAAACTTTTTTTCTCTACTTATTCACAATTCTATTTTGTTACTTATCTTAAAGAAACTAGTGCTTAAGTAATTTTTTCATGGTATCAAGAGCCTCATTTTTGTAGATGATCCATGGCTTCTAGTTCTGCTAATTCACATTCCTAAGTTACCTCATCTTCATCTTCATCATCTAATTTAACTTTCACTCCACGAGCTTTTGATCATCCTATAGGTGATAAGTTTAATGAAAACAATTATAAGACAGTAACAATAGCCTTTGGCTGTAGTTTTTGAGCAAGCTCTTAAAGATCATTTACATCCTGATAGAATGCCCTCACAGTATGATTTTAAAGATGATCGTGTTGCTGGGATTCTTTCACTGGATTACAAAAGATGGAGGCAAGAATACTACAATATAATTTCCTGGCTTCTTACTTTCATGGATGAAACCTTCAAGAACAAAATGATAGGTTGTATTTTTGCCTCTGATATCTAGATTAAAATTGAGGATTATTTCTCTAAATCTATTTGATACAAAGTCAAGCAATTGAAATTCCAGCTGAAGCTTACAAAGAAGCAAGGTCTTACTGCCGCAGAATATGTCTCACGAATAAAGAGAATTGTTGATTTTTTAGCCTCTCTGGGGTTTTTCCTAACTAGTGATTAATATATTGATGCTCTCTTGAAAGGTCTCAATGAAGATTACCGAAACCTAATTACTACTGTTTCTACTAAACCAGAATTGTATTCTCTCCAAGAGATTGAAATTTCTATTCTGTCTCATGATAATATGCTCAATTTTTTTTTTAAATTTAAATCTTTTTTTCCTCAAGCACTTCTCACCCAATCTGCATTCCCTTCTTCATCCTCCGCTGGAAGAGGCATTGGGGGTAGAAAGGGCGTGGTGGAAGATTCTTTAGAGGTGGTTGTTCCTTCTTTCCTAATAATAATCACCCCCAATGTCAAGTTTATGGCTGTTTAGGTTATATCGCTTGGTACTGTTTCCAAATATTCAATCAAGAACAGCCACCCCTTCCCAGATCGCATGATTTCCACAATCTAGTGCCTCCTCCTCTGTTGCTTCGTCTTCTTCGACTTCAGCAACTCCATCCCCACCACCATCCTCCTTTCATAATCCCTATGCCTATATGGTCGTGCCATCCTCTGTCTCTGATCCAACGTAATTTTCTGATACTAGTGTCTCCCATCACATCACTCCTCATTAGTCTAACTTGCTCTCGTGTTCTAACTATTCGGGTCCTGAACAGATTCATGTAAGTAATGGAGTAGGTATGCATATTAAGTATATTGGTGATTCTTATTTGCATGCTCTTGATTCTAAAAGATGGTTTAAATTGTAATCCTTAATTTATGCACCTGATATTACTAAGAATCTTGTGAGTGTCTCTAAATTTGTAAAAGATAATGTATTATTTTTTGAGTTTCATGATGATTTTTGCTTTGTAAAGTGCAAGCACACCAAGAAGATTCTTCTACAAGGTTTTAACACTGGAGGTCTCTACCAATTTTACAATGTTATTGTTCCAAGACTTCCATCATCCTCTCCATCCTGCTTTATTTTCTGTTTCTTCTTCCAATTTTCAATTGTGGCATAAGCGACTTGGACTTGTCACAACTACCACTATTAAATATGCTCTTCACTAGTGTAATTCTTTATAATTTTCTAATAAAAATGATGGTTTTATGCATGTGTGGTGCAATGACTGTGCTTGTGCTAAAATGCACAAATTACCTTTTCCAGATTTACTTACTTCTTATGATTCTCTTTTACAACTTGTTTATTCTGATGTTTGGGGGAGCCCCATGATTTCTCATTTAGGATATCGATATTATGTAATTTTTATTGATGCATTCTCAAGATATACATGTCTTTATCTGTTAGTAAATAAATCTCAAATTTTTTATGTTTTTCTTCAATATAAAGCTTACATTGAAAAATTAACTAGCCACACTATTAAATCTTTACAATATGATAATGGTAAGGAGTATGTCTCCAATTCCTTTTCTTCCTTTTTACAGCAGTCTGGGATTGCTCATAGGTTCTCTTATCCTTACATTCATGAGCAAAATGGAAGGACAAAGACAAAACATCGCCATCTCACTGAAATGGCTTTGGCCATGCTTTCCACTACTCGTATGCCTAACATTTTGGGATGAAGAAGTCTTGACTGTTGCTTTCCTCATAAACAGACTGTCAACCTCTGTCTTAGATGACAGTAAGTCATCTTTTGAAGTCTTTTTTGGTCATAAACCTGATTATACTTTCTTAAAAGTCTTTGGCAGTTTCTGTTATTCTAATCTGAGACCGTATAATAAAAACAAATTTAGCTATAGGTCTCATCAATGTGTGTTTTTAAGCTATGCTCAAAACTATAAAGGATATAAGTGCTTATCCCCAATTGGTAAAGTGTATATTTTAAGAAAGGTGCTATTTGATGAGAATATATTTTCATATCCTTTGTTATTCTCTGGAGGTTCTAAGTCTATATTGCATCCTGTTACTGCTTCAACTGATGACTTTGTTCTTAGACCAGTAGCTTTAAGGCCTCCTGATCCTGTAGTGCAACCTGACTCCACTCATTCATTGCAAACTGAAGATGTTATCATCAATGTCTCTCCTTCTATTTTCAATCAGACTCATATCAATACTGATGTGTCCACTACCCCAATTGTTTCCTTACAACCTATTCTGCCCCAACTGTACAGCCTGATTCTGCCCCAAAGATACTTATCACATGGTCACCAGGTCCAAGGCAGGTATTCGTTGACTTAAAGAATATCTTTTTTATTTGAATTCTCAAGTCATTGATGCAAAAGTCATTTGAATTTTTACTAACAAATTCTCTAAGAACACTTGTCAATAAAACAGTCGTAGTTATTTATGAAAATTTTGGGCATAGTGATCTAAAGAAAATTACATTTCTATAAATTTATGATTGATAATTTATTTCTACAACTTTAATCTCCGCTCAAATTGCTAGTTTCTCATCATTTTAAGATGTTATTAAAATAAAAAACAGCCGTAGTTATTTATGCAAATTTAGAGCATAGTGATCTAAAGAAAACTACATATCAATAAATTTATGATTGGTAATTTATTTCCACAACTTTGATCTTTGTTTAAATATCTTTTATTTACATAGTTTCCCATTTATTAATAACAAAAATTGTAGTGGTGGCCCGTGGCGGACTACATTAAAAGCACCGCAAGGATAAATGCACTATTGGCATCTACAACATGTGTTTTATATATACTAGTGTATGTATTCGCATGGTATACAAAAAATATTTAATATTTTATTTATATTTAAGATATTTCTAATAAAAAATATTTTTTAATATATTTTTAAATTAAATCCAACTTTTTTATTTATGTGAATATTAAATAATAGTACATAATAAAAAATTTTCACAAATAAGGCTTTTCGCAACGGTCAAAAACTGTTGCCAAAGTGTGAAAAACCGTTCCTAAAATTTTAGGCAACGCTTTGGCAACGGTTTTTTACCTAAGGCAACGGTAACAAAAAACCGTTGCCAAAGTTGCTGGCATAGACAACGGTTTTGAAAGAAAATTTTAAACAACGGTTTCTAATCGTTACTCGATAAGCAACGGTTTTAAACCGTTCTCTTTCATGATCAAACGGTTTAAAACCATAATTGGATAGGCAACGGTTTTAAACTGTTGTAGTTTTATTATTCACAAAGCCAACGGTTTTAAAACGTTACCGTTGGTGTCATTTTTTGGCAACGGTTTTAATACCATTGCCATTTTGTAGTCGTCTAAGACAACGGTTTTAAAGCGTTACCGTTGATGTCGTTTTTTGGCAATGGTTTTAATACCATTGTTATTTTGTAATCGTCTTTGACAATGGTTTTAACACCATTGCCTTATGTAACTTTTGACAACGGTTTTTTGTAATATATAATTCTTTATTTATAATAGTTTTCTCATGAATGAAATTAGTTCCAACTTTTTTTTTTAATTTAGTATCAATAAATAATCTAAACTATTTGAATCAAATTACTAAGATCCACAATCACATTATATCATTATTGCAAGATAACATACACACTAGTCTAGGTCATAACTACTTGTACTTATATCATCACCATTTTTCAAAATACAATAAATGTTTTTTTGCTTATACTTTTTAGTTTTCGCAATCTAAGCAGTTTTCACAATCTAAGTAGTACTAATTAAGTTATGCAGTGTTATCTGTATGCTAATTCTCTAAATAATTAATAACTAACTCTAGCACAGATGTTGAAATTGACATGGTTAATATTCTTGTATCTTAACATATTACAAAATCATTCAAGTCAAAATTGAAGTTAATAAGGGATGAAACTTTCATGGAAAGAACCATCATGTCAATTTTATACCATGTCCTTCCAAGGAACATAAAAGTCAGATACTGCAACAGCCAGATAGAACATTGCACGTGGGCCAATATCCTTCATTGGCTTTGAAATTATTTGCAACATCTACAAAATAAAAAACATATTTATCAATGATCAATTTGTGCCAAGATATATAATTATTAAGCACTTATAGTTAAGCTACAAAATAACAAGTGACTCTAGCACTCTGATGAACCCATGGAAATGAAAAAAAAAAACAAATAAACAAATTATTGCTAGCAAACACCAAGACAGGAAGAAACTATATACACCACGTAACAGATTGTGCTGCATTTTTACATGAAATTAATACAAAGAAATTACAATGGAGTGAAGCTAACCTGAAGATACTCAAATATAGTGCTGAAAAGAAGCTTTAACAGGAGACTACTATCCACACTGCCTGCAATAGTATGATATCGTAGTATGGCTATACTTATTAACAAAGACAAAATGGAATTAGATGGAAAAAAAAGACAATGAAATGAAAAAAATTGCATCTTAGCTACAAATCATACAGCATGATGATCCACAATAGTGGTCTTCATTGCTTTAGAATAAGACTCATGGACTGAAGTATATAACAGCATTCAGCAAAATGCAGAAAACCAATATGTTTGAATAAAACAGTAAAATAAGAAGAAATGAAGTGGGCATGCAAAATAACACCATTACAAAATATCCAATTAAGTATCATTTCGAATGGTCTTCATCTAAAGACAAGATTAAAAAGCAAAGAAAATTGCATTAAATGATGGAATTTTGTCAGCCTTTGGTAAATCAAGATAAAAATTAAGAATCTTCTAGAGGAAGAAGAGGGAAAAAATCCTACAAGGCACTTAACATCATTATTTCATACAACTAACGACCTACATGATCAAGTCTTTTATTTCAGTTTATCACAATTTTTAGTGCAAATTCTAATGTGAAGATCACTTATATAACTTTTACAAGCAACAAGTTTTAGAAACCAACAAGCTTAGTATCTTTTAACTTATATAACTTTTACTACAAAACTTCAATTAGGCTAAAATTTGGTTTGGAGACTCCTAACTTATCAAAAAACAAGTGTGTCTTGGTTGCAACCCAATTTCTATTCAATGCTAAGAGTTACAAGCATTGGAAGCTGATGTATAACTTGCTGAAAACTAATTCTTTCCAGCCTTAATCATTAACTTCCAAAAATTCACAACTCTCAATCCTTAACTCCTAAAATTCTGAAGTTTTAGAGAAATTAACCAAGTCAATCAAATTTTAAAATAAAATTAGTTTCGCTCCAGAACTCAGCTCATAGGAATCGCAGCAAGACAAACAAGTTGCTGCCCTGTTTGAACTCTTCTGCTGCAGGACAAATTTAATGACTTAACTTTAAAAATTTGCCATAAATTTTCTATTTAATGAAAAGTCCTCAAATTTTCTAGTCCAGCTCCACATATTCCCAAGTTTAATCCAGACTTGGTCCCATACAATTCCGATAATCACAGAATTAGTTATAGCTTTTCAAAGTTTCTGACTTAGTTTAAAAGTAATGCAGAAAATCAGATTTTGCAATTTAACTTTGAAAAATCATAACCAATTCTCTAGTTAATTCAAACTTCTCAAAATTGAATCCCAACAACAACTTTTTATCATAGTTGCCTTTACTCTCATATCATTTTGATTATTGTTGAATAACTAATTTACTTCCAAAGTTGTCTTTTAATTTCAAAAATCATATTTTCAGCAATTGGTTTAACACTTCAAGATTCAATCTTCCAATTATTTCTTAAACCCAGTTTCAATTAATCACCAACTAAGTCCATTACAGTAAACTAGCTCAACAGCAACAATTTCAATTTGATCCATCAAAATATAGAAATCACAATAATCTCTCATCAAACAATTCATAATTCAATTTCACAAAATTAACGAATTCAATCAAAGTCCCAATCAAAATCTCAATCATTCCAATTATAATTTCAGCCACAATTCAACATTCATATAATTAATCAATTACTCACAGCTATTAAACCTATTTGCAGTTATTCAATAAACCTTGTAGGCATTCTTAAATTAAAATCGTTTAAGTTAAACCCCTACCTCGATGAAGCAATCGCATAATTTAACGCAAAAAGCCCCTTTATCCCCAATTTGTGGCAGCAGCAGTGATAATTCCAACCTAACCGGGACAGAGACAGCAGCACCAACTATGATCACACTCGCAGCAACCATTTCGACATTTCCGGCAGAACATACGCAGTGCTAAAACAAAGACATTGGCTACTGTAATTAAAATTAGAATATAACACGGAAACAAAATGCTAAATAGAACAAGAGTGGAAGCGTTACAGGGTTACAAACGGGAGGTTCGGTGTTAGAATGAAGGGGATGGCGCAGCAGCTTGTCTTCACCGGTGACAAGCTTCAGCTATGACGATTCCAAAAATGCAATAGAGCCAGGAACATCAGAAACAAATACAGGATTGTTACAAAGTAAATAGGGTTCAGAGATAGTGGTTCTGGTAACTAGGACACGACTAACTTATCATGAATGACGGCAGCAACCAAGATTTCCGGCAACAGCAACGGCAGAGGAATGGCTCCTCCTCTTCTGTGTCATTCTCTCATGCGCATCCGTTTCTCCCTTTCTGTGACCATATCGACGGTGACCTCATCTCCCTATTCGGCTCGCCTCAGTGGCGGCTCTCTCAATGGCAGCAGCAGCAAACCTGATGGCAACGGGAATAAGGTTCGACAGTGATGAAGGCTTGACGAAGGCAGTGAGGCGTGATGGTGCAGGTCAGTATCTTCTCTTCGCGTCTCACCCTCAGCGAACGACAACAGCAATGCACGAACAACGGCGACGGTGCGTGGCTCGACGGCGGCTCCTCCCTTTCCTTCGTGGGTCACGTTCGCCTCTCCCTTTCTTCTCTGCGATGGTAGCTCACCAGCGGCACCAAGCTCCATGGCGCTATTCCTTCCCCTCTCTTCTTCTCCCTCGTCCTCTGTCTCCCTTTCCTCCTTTCTTCTCTTCTGTCTCCCCCTCAAGCTTCCCGTTTCCTTTCTTTCCCTTTCTTCTGCTCTGTGTGCGTGCGTTTTTCATTAGGTTATGGTTAGGGATTTGTAAAATTAGGGATTTATTTAGGAATTTAGAGCTAGAGTAAAATTTATACGAGTAATATAATAATTTTATAAAATATTTGAGATAGAATAATAATTTAAGATTCAAATATAATACTATAAAGATTACTTTTAAAACGCATAAAATTTTATCTATCAATTTATTAATGAACTCAAATAATTATTTTTAATTTAAATTACAAAATGAATATACTAATCATATTTTATAAAATACAGTTAGGATATTGAAATTTGGGAAATAGGATTTTTATTCAATTTAGGAATTTAGGGCTAAGAATAAGGAATTTTATAAAAGCATAAAGATAAATATAAATAGATATTTTGATAACATTAAAGGATAGAATAATTTTAAAATTAAATGTACTCCATTAAAAATATTTAAGAATATTATTTATTAACATATTATTAAGTTCAATTAATTATTTTTAATTTAAATTATAAAATAAATATATTAATCAAATTTCATATAGTATAGTTTAAATTTAAAATATCAATTATCTAATTAAATCAAATACCCTTTTATTATTTTTCCATCACCAGAATTTTAATTTTAATTTATATGAAATAACTAATTATAATAAAAATTGTACATAAATATTTTAAATTATAAAATAAATATAATTATTTTTATATGTATTTTTTATTTGTATAATTATTTAAATAATATTAGAAAATTATTGTTTGATAAACAATTGTTGTAATGGTTATAAAACCGTTCTTTAAAATAGTCAAAGAGAACGGTTTTATTTTGTTGCTATAATGTAATGAAAAATTGAACTTCAACAACAACACTGTAAAAACCGTTGTCTAAGACCATCTAATAGAACGGTTTTAAAGTGTAGCATTTTGACAACGGTTTTTACGTGTTTCTTTTGTCAATTATTTAAACAACAATAAAAAACCATTGCTTAAAAATAAATCATGGTAACGATTATAAAACCGTTCTTTAAAATAGTCAAAGAGAACGGTTTTAATTTGTTGCTATAAAATAGTAAAAAATTGAATTCAACAGTAACACTACAAAAAACCGTTGTCTAAAACTATCTAAGAGAACAGTTTTAAGGCGTTGCAAAATTTAGCATTGCTAAAGGCCATATTTGTTGTAGTGATATAGTATCATTTTATGCATGTTTCATTGAGTTGCATGTCTTTTTAAATTCACATTGTATGATATAATAAAAAAAAATAATGGTGTATTTTGGTTTGTATTTTGATGTATTTTATTTGTCTTTCGGTGTATTTCATGTGAATTGAAGTATACTTAATGCTATTGTCTTCTTTATGCTGTAACTAGACAACAAAATATTGTTATTGTGCTCTTGATGTTATTTTGTACATATTTGAGTGACTTGCAACTATTTTTGTCCATTTATCAAGAATTTTGTTCATCGATTTCTTATAACAAACCATAGAATTTTATTCTAGTGCTTCTGGTATCATTTTAATTATTTTGAGTTGCATGATCTTTTTGAACTCATATTGTATGGTGTACTAAAAAAAGTGTATTTTGTTTGTCTTTTTGGTATATTTCGTGTGAATTGAGGTGTATTTGGTGCTGTTACGTTGTCCTTTTTATGCTGTAACTATATAACAGAATATTGTTATTGTGTTTCTGGTATTATTTTGTACATATTTGAATGATATGCAACTGTTTTTGTCTTTTTATCAAGATTTTTTTCTTCAATTTCTTGTAACAAACCATAGAATTTTGTTCTAGTACTTCTAGTATTATTTTATGCATGTCTTTTTGAACTCACATTATTTTACTCTCTTAACAAGAATAAAAATAAAAAAAATCAAACAAAGAAGAAGAAACACATAATGCTGCAAAATTACTTGGAAGATGATGAACCTACATTCATTCAACTAAAAGAAAGAAAAAAAGAAGAAAAAATGCATTAAAGAAAATATTTTTGTGCATTTATAGCAAAATTTCGGTGTAAAAACTAAAAAATTTATGTGTTATTGTTAAAAATTTCGGTGTATTTTTATTCTGATAAGTTCTGCATAATTCAAAACTCTTCCTCTTCCTCCTCCTCATCTTCTGTTGTTTCTTCTTTTTCATCTTCTTATTTTATTTTTCTCATAATTCTTTTTTGGAGAAAAAATCAAACAAAGAAGAAAAATACATAATGTTACGTTGCAAAATCAATAGAAAGAGGAGAAGGAAAAAAATCCAGTAACAACAATAACAATAAAAAGAATGATGAATAGGATAAAACATTCGAAGAAGAAGAAGAAGAAGGAATGAGAAAAAAAAGGAGTAAGAACATAAAGAAGAAGGAGAAGAAGGAGGAGGAGGAGGAAGAGAAACGCATAATACAAACGTTGGAGAAGGAACGCAAAGAAAAAGAAAAAAATATGAAAAAAAAGACGTGATTTTACGCACGTATTATGTAAGTGAGTTTTGGTAGGTTAAGGTTAACTTGTTTGGACTTGTTTACTAAAAAAAGTTTGTATATATAACAGGACTATGATAATAGAAATTTCAAGATACTTGGAGACTAGCTATAAAGATTCTAAGTCGAACTAATGATATATAATATATGTCACCTAACTTTTAGTGTTTATAGTTTATTATTTATTGTTCATTTATTTAGCTTGAGTTTAGAAATAATTGTGTCACTTGACAAACCTGAGATAACTCAAAAACCTTTTTAAAACTCATCTAAAGTCTCTTAAAGACATTGGAAGATATCTTTCTAAATCCTGATATCTCAGAGTATAATTTAACTGAACTCAAATAAAACAAGCTTATAACTTGAACATGTTAATATATGTTTTTCCTGCAAATAAGTTTATCGAAAAGAAATCAAGCACACTTCAATCCTCTTTTCGTGCACATTTCACAACTTTAAGCTTAACATAAAATTCTGAATGTAAAAGAAATGAGTTGAGAAAATAAAACATTGATATATAACATTTTTACTATTTATGTAATTTCATATAACATTTTTTGTCTAATTATATTCTACTATTTTTGAGAGTTATATATTTTTTAATTTCTCAGTTCAAAACAAATAATCTAACATTTGTTATTATTATATATCAAAAACTAAAATTTTGGGTCAACTTCTTATCTTGTGTTGACATTTTGTTTTAATAATTTTTTTAGTGTAATTATTTGCAAAAGTCATTTGAATTTTTACTAACAAATTTTTTAAGTAACACTTGTCATTAAAACGACCGTAGTTATTTATGAAAATTTTGGGCACAGTGATCTACAAAAAACTACATATCAATAAATTTATGATTGATAATTTATTTCTACGACTTTAATCTCCGCTCAAATTGCTATTTTCTCGTCACTTTAAGATTTTATTAAAATAAAAAAACGGCCGTAGTTATTTATGCACATTTGGGGCAAGGAATCTAAAGAAAACTATATATCAATAAATTTATGATTGATAATTTATTTATACAACTTTGATCTTTTCTCAAATTGCTTTTATTTACATAGTTTTCCATTTATTAATAATAATAATTGTAGCGGTGGCCTGTGGCGGACTCCATCAAAAGCACCGTAAGGATAAATGCACTATTGGCAACTTGGCATCTACAACTTGTGTTCTATAGAGTTAAGTCTCAAAGTAGTCTATGAAGTTGCACTTGAACCTCAAATTGGTCCTTGAAGTTAATAGTTACTCAATTTAGTCCTCAAAGTTGCACTCCAGCACTCACAGTAGTTCCTCAGGCAGTTTTCGTTCATCACTAGCCATCGGAAAGCTGAGGTGGACAAATTCCTGCCACGCTGGCACTCCAAAAATGACGTCGTATTATTTTTGGCGCGTGTTTTGGCCAAAACGACATCAAGTGGTGTGTTATTCTGTCCATAATGTTAAACCCCCAATTTCTACCCCTCTTCTTCTTCTCCTACACTTCAATGGCTTTGCTATAACACGCTGTTGGTAATAGTTTCCTCACGGAGAAACCGAATTGCCTCCGATCTACTGAGCACAATCGTCGCCGTTGCTACTGTGCTGGGTTGTTGACTGCGTTGTCTCTATTAAGGTAAAGGTTTGTAAAAGAAAAAAAATTGATTTTGATGTTCTCTGTTATTTCTTTAGTTCCATGAGTCCATCCTTTTTAGCCGTTAAATTTGGTGTTGTTTGTTATTTTTGTTAAGGCATGTGTGTTTATTTATCTGAATTGTGTTGATTTTGCACTCCTCCACTTTGTTGTTATTGTTGCTGCCAAGTTTTCCTCCATTTTAAGAATTGAACTGCCAAGTTATCATAATTTGCATATCCTATCTAGTGTCGAAATACATTTATCTACTGTTGAAATTATTATTATCTACCCTCTTATACTTGTGCAATGTATTTATCTACTGTTGAAATTATTATTATCTTAATTTGCATATTCTATCTAGTGGCTAATTAATATTTGATTTTCCCTAATAATTTGAAATTATTTAACTACTAGAAAATTAGTTATTACAGACGGATATTTCCGACGGATTTTATCCCACGGAAATACAGAAGGAATTTCAGAGGGATTTTTTGTCGGAAAATCAAAAAAATGGATTAACATAAATTACAGACGGAAAAGAGAATCCGTCGATTATTCCGTCGAAAAAATTAATTTTTTTCGTGGAAAATGGTTACAGGCGGATTTTCCGTCTGTAAATAAGGAAACAAAACGGTGCGTTTTATTAAATTATTACAGACGGAAAATCCGTCTGTAATTTAAAATTTTCCGTCGAAAATATGGAATTAAAGGCAAATGAAACACGAGCTTCTTGCAAATGAAAGCTTCTTCTCCTCTCCCTAGCACGAGTTACTTCTCTCCGTGGCTGCTACTTCTGCTTCTTCCGCCGCTGCCGCTGCCGCCGCTGCCGCTGCCGCCGCTGCCGCTGCCGCTGCCGCCGCTGCCGCTGCCGCCGCTGCCGCTGCCGCTGCCGCCGCTGCCGCTGCCGCTGCCGCCGCTGCCGCTGCCGCCGCTGCCGCTGCCGCCGTTGCGTCGCACAATCTCTCTCTCTCATCCCTTGCGTCGCACGAGATCCCTCCGGCGCCGCTCTCGTCGCATCTACTCCCATGGTCGCAGAGCTCTCTCTGCCGCTGCTCTCATCGCATCTGCTCCCTCTAGCGCCTCTTCCATCTAATCTCAACTCGCTCTCTCGGTTCTTCTCGTAACCATCTCAAATTTCAGGTATATATCCTGATTTTGTGATTCTGTTCTTCGTGATAAATCTTAGGGCTCAATTTTTCTGTGCGAGTTTTAGGTTTATCATACTCTGCTTTTGTGCTTTTGTACCCGACGATATCCCCTCCAAGTCTCTTCGCATTTCATTGTGATTGTTTTCTGTTTGTTCGGTTTTGATTTGGAATCGTTAAATTAGGGAATTTCGTGAAGGTTCAAACATGGAGCAACTTCTTGAGAAGGTAGTTGTAGCTATAGTTTACTCAATCCGATTCGAATTGAGTTTGATAGGAATGTGTGTTTTTTCTGGTTGTTGCAGATAATGTCTGTGCAGTCAAGGAGTGACAGCGTTAACACTTCTCTTTTTGACAAAAGGGAGCACATAGAGAAGCTGCATCGTACTTGCAATCTTCTCCGTAAAGTTCAGGTATTAGAGCTATTAGATGTGTCCTTTCTGGTTTCACATTGTTCTTCACATATTTTTCATCCTTGTTGAAGAATAGTTCATATATGATCTGCCTGATAGACTTAACAACTGCATCCTTGTTTTTATTCTATTTGCTCACTTTGGGTTATCTGTATTTTCTCTTAGAATTGCTTGCAAACATACATTAATTTAATTGCTATACCTTTCTTCGTAGGGCTTTATTATTTTTTTGTAAAATTTTCCCCATGTTCAGAAAGAAGATAATTTGCTTGGAAATCTAGTGATTTCTGTATTTCTTGCAGTTTTTCTGTTTTAGACTTCCTACCTACTATCCACTTTTAGTTTCCTTCTAAACTTCTTTGTTTTAAGAAAAGCTTACTAGTTACTGGTGTTTATGTTTGTGCTTCTTCAATTTTTACATTTTACTGAGTTGTTTAGCAAACTTATCTCCAGGGAACTAATTTGTATTCATTTTTCCCCCTTTCTGAAGAGATGTTTCACTTTTATTGGATCAAGGATTCAAGACACAGACGCACTGCTTCTTTTTTATTTTTTGGTTTCTGTTACTGTTTGGTTGCTGAGAAATCATAGGAAATTGAATTCTGCATTTTTTTTATAAGTCTCACTTTTCAGTTTGATTGGTTAAATTAGCTTGACACTTTTCTTTTAACAATGTTTTCTTTTAACAATGTTGATACTTCTCATTCCTTGATTTTCATTACTTATGGTGCCCTTGCATGAAAGGGTATGTAGTTAGTCTTTATCTTTCCTTTTGTACAATAGGAAGAAATCAAGAAAATAAACTTACATATTTATTGGAATGCTTTTGTGTATTTGTTTTTTATTATTTTGTTATTTTGTACAAAATTGGTAATTGCTGGAACTTTATGCAGTTGATATGCTAAATATTCACTGATATAGAATAATAAACGTAGGTCCCTCCGGTGGGGTTATTTTCCAACTGTCTTGTGCAACAAAAAGTTCTTCATCCATTCCGGAAGCAGGTGAAGTAACTTTCTTTTCCCTTGTTCATTTTCCTTGTTTTGTCTGTTTAACTTCTCCAAAATTCTTAACGTAGGAGGAGGATTTCATCACTGCTCTGCAGAAAAAGGAGGTGGATTTTGTGCTTATGCAGATATTTCTCTTTGCATCCACTTTGCTTTGGTTTGGTTGAATATATCAAGGTAGTATAACTGTCGTTTAGGCTTTATCATTGCAAGCTAGGACATGCTCTTAACACATGCAAATTAGAATTATCTTCTAACTGTCTGCAAAATCTTTAGGGTGATGATCATTGATCTTGATGCACATCAAAGAAATGGCCATGAAACAGACTTTGCCTATGATAGTATGGCCACCAAAATAACTCCTTATGTTGTATTTTACTTTTTAATTAAAGCACCAAATAATTAAATTGCTGTGATGTCTTCTGAAGTTGGCCAAATTCTTCTTGATCTTTTATGTTTTACAATTAGAATACCAGGGACCTGTGATATGATATGGAAATTATTGATTTCCCACCTGAATCTGAATTAGAGATAAATAATACACTGGTGAATGGAGGCAAAATGTTGACCTCTATATTGGAACAATAGATTGAATTTATTGTTAGCTGTGTAAATCATAGTAGACATACATTCTAAGCAGATATTTGATATGTGTGGTGTTTGACTTGTAGTTTGAATGTCACTTGACTCCCATGGCCATATGCATTAACCAATTTTAGACCTTAATTTTAAAATAAATGTTACCTTTTTTTGGGCCCTAAATGAATCATTGGTTGACCTATTGGGTAATTTTGGGGATTTTAAAGTTTGGATTTTTTGTTATTGTGAATGTGAATAACAGAAGTGGAGCAAGGGAAAGCAAAAGGAAAAGGTGAACAACCAGGTGCTGTTTGATCAGGGTACTTATGACAAGCTCCTCTCTGAAGCTCCCAAATTCAAGCTCATCACTCCTTCTATTCTCTCTGATCGTTTGAGGGTACCCCTCTTTCTCTTACTCTCCCAAGCATTAAATATATTGTTCATGTTGATGGTGTGTGTTCTGCTATTCTGTAGTATAAGCAGTGGTGAAGGTTGCTATCTTGTTTGAAGATTCTTTGAATTTGTGTGTTATTCTATTGACATTCTAAGTTAGTAATGCCTATATGTTCCTGCTTGTCCCTGCCCTATTTGGGGCTAATCCTAAAAGCTTTTTGTGTGCAGACAAACCCATCTACCATATGCTTATGTTGCCCAAGAGAGTGGACAGCAAATGGGCCCATAGATAAGAACTAGGAAAAGAAAGCCTTATACAGTTACACCAAATAAAATTAATGGGACTTGATCCGTCTTGTGCTTTCATCATGCATGCATATGAAAGTGTTCATGAAGTTTTCTTAACTGATTTGATTTGCTTGTGATTTTGATATTTGCTTTTGTGGTGAGGTCATCAAATGATCCTATTTGATCCTATTACTGAAGATGTTGTCAAGGACTTTATAGCTAAACAGGTAAATGATTTATACTTGATTAATTTAATTGTATTTGATAAGAAGATAATTAATTAATAAGACAATGCATGACATTTTTTAATTTAATTGTTGTGAATAGGTAGTATTTTACAAAAGGCTACATAGAGTAATTTTCATTGACGCAATCCCAAAATCTTCAATCGGCAAGATATTAAGAAAAGAACTCAAGGCAACCCTGCTATCTAATTAGCTATTTGGCTTAGCTTCATTTGTTTCTTATATATAATAATGATGTCAATGTGATAATTCATATACTTTATTCTTTATAATAGATTCAATACTATATGATTATTTTAAACCAATTTAATTCAATAATCAGTTCATTTTTTTGTTTAAAGAATATTAAGAATTTAAATTTTAATATAATACAACTCTATTACTGCACATGACTTCTTTAACTATCAAGCAGTTTAATAACAGTGTTTTCTCAGATACAAGAACTGAAATTGGAACCTTCCTGACTCCACCACCAAATTGGAACCTTTAAGGGATGTGAACCTTTTTGGTCCTTGGCTGAATAAACAAAGTGCAACTGCAGGAGTAGCTCCTCTCACAAGTCACAACAACAGCATCATGCTTGAATGAGGAAAATTAACTCTTGATTTGTAATTTGCTTGATCTGTTGAAAATTCTGATAAGAACCCCCTCCTAATTGTGGAGTGGAGTTGAATTTTAGCATCATGAAGTAGCACTTTAGGGATTAATTTAATGATATGATTATATTCATAGGAAAGTAACTATAATGAGGAACTTGTTTATTGGGATGGTCATCTTATTTTTTTGGGGTATCTTTTTATTGAGACAGTGAGATATTGACTAATGGTGTTGAAAAATAACATCCAATTTTATAGGTATCATGTAATGAATATTATGTTTATTTATGTGATTTTTGGCTTTCTTTTTTTCAATTTACAGTGTGTTTGATGGAGTAAATTTAGAAAACAAATCTAAAGTATTTATTTTGCAATGAAAAAATTTTAAAAAAAATTTATTTTACCTTACTGACGAATTTACAGACGGATTTTCTGTCTGTAATCAGAACGTGGGATGATTTTCCAAAATTCAAATTACAGACGGAAAATCTGTCGGAAAATCCGTCTGTAATTACAGACGGAAAATCCGTCTGAAAATCCGTCTGTAATTACAGACGAAAAATCCGTCTGAAAATCCATCTGTAATTACAGACGGAAAATCCGTCGGAAAATCCGTCTGTAATTACAGACGGAAAATCCGTCGGAAAGTTCGTCGCCTATGGGAAATGGATAGAAAATTTATAGAGGGAAAATCCGTCGGTAACTGGTAAAAATCCGTCTGTAATTTTCCGACGGAAAAAAAATCCGTCGGTAAATAATTTCCGACGGGGCTTTTACAGAGGGACAAAATCCGTCGGTAATTTCGTCGGTAACCAAAAATCCGTCTGTAATAAAGACCAAATCCGTCTGTAAATCTGTCTGTATTAATCCAATTCCTCATTCAGCCATCGGTTCATCACAGATTCTGATTGGCTTATTATCAAAATTTTTAGTATGTTACTATTAATGTTATATGAAACTAAAAACGTTTTTCAAAAACAAATTCTTATATGACAGCAACAAATTTTCGGTGGTGCTATGTCAGCTCAAAACATTTTCTTCTACTGTCTTGTATGACAAAATTTCTTATCAGTTTGAACGTTATTATTTTATTGAAAACATAAGCAAATTATATCAAGATGGTGGTGCTATGGCAGTTCAAAAGTAAATTATTTGCCAAACTCTAACAGAGAAAAACTAGAGATGTAAAGTTCTTTTGAGATATTCAAAATTGTAACAGGTAGGCTGTATAATTTGAAGGTTCTTATGATTTTTGACAATATCAATCAATTAGAAGAACTAGAGAAATTGATTATAAAGTCACTTTGTATAAGAAATAGAATAATCATAACCACTAGAAATGTGTATATTCTATCCAGATTTGGAGTGGATGCAATTTATAAAGAATATGCTTTCTGAGTTGAATATGCATGCCTAAAAGCAATACCAGACATCTATGGGAAGGCCCCAAGGTATTTTTCATTTGCATATCTTTTTAGAAATAATTGCAAGAGTTAAGACATTATTTTTCATTAAATCAAATAGCTAAATTTTATATACAACATGCTAAGTTGCTAACATAATCATGATAATAATCTCTTATTACAGTTTCTCTCCTTGTGAAAAAAGATGGAGTTGAGCAACTCAAAATATCTTTAGAAGATGCCAAACATTGAAATGCTTCCAAATCATGAGTGGCTGATCTTGCAGAATGCACAAACTTATTATTAGTCCACTCATAATTCGATATCATTGAAAGCCTGCATTCTTGAGTCTGAAAAAATGTTGTAGCATGGTCAGCATTGATCTTATCAGTAACTGCTTGATTTTTGCAAACTTAGTGGTTTAGTCCAAATTACTTGCTCGTGATTTAGGGTAATGGGAGGGGGAGGATTTTCAATCATTTTTGTAGTACTGTATAGTTGTGAATAGTTTGAGACATTGAGTTATGGAATCCATTATTTTATCTAGATTCTGAAGCATGTGGAACTAAATACAGCTTGTCATGTTTTCAATTAAATCATTCAATGAAAATTGATAGCAAGTACAGAAGTAGGGTTTTGAAATTTGGGTATAGAAGAGAAGGTAAGAGAACGGAAGAGAAGAGAAGAGAAATTTAGGGATTAGGGTTTTTAAATTTGATTCAGGGACTAAATTACCACAAAAAGTTTACTAATCCACGTCAGCTAGCCAGTACTTAGCCAACGTGTCAGAGACGAATCCACATAAGCTTTTCGATAGCGTCTATTGACGGAAAATGCTTGAAGGATAACTCTGGATCTCGGAGTGCAACTTCAAGGATGAATATGAGTAATTATTAACTTTAGGGATTACTTTGAGGTTTAAGTGCAACTTCATGGACCACTTTGAGATTTAACTCTATATTTCTTATCTACATCAAAATCAGCCACTAAAATTAATCATTAATATATAATATATATTAAAACATAAATACACATTAAATAAATTAAATCAAACATATATTTATACACAAATATATTAATAATTAATTTTAATATACAAATAATATTTTTAATTTAATATAATTATTTTTAAATATTAATGATAACACTTAATTAGTTAGTGCAGTTGGTTAGTTAGTTAGTGTTTTAGTGATCTATTTTCTATTAATGGATCTTGCTTTCTATTTTATCTTTATAGTGTAGTTATATATATATATATATATATATATATATATATATATAGTGTTGGACAGTGTATTAAATGACACATTACCTTTATTCTTCAGTAAGACAATAAGTATTATTCATTCTTTTTTTTTTTAACTTTTTTTCTCTACTTATTCACAATTCTATTTTGTTACTTATCTTAAAGAAACTAGTGCTTCAGTAATTTTTTCATGGTATCAAGAGTCTCATTTTTGTAGATGATCTATGGCTTCTAGTTCTGTTAATTCACATTCCTCAGTTACCTCATCTTCATCTTCATCTTTTAATTTAACTTTCACTCCACGATCTTTTGATCATCCTATAGGTGATAAGTTCAATGAAAACAATTATAAGACTTAGTAACAATAGGCTTTGGTTGTAGTTTTTGAGCAAGCTCTTAAAGATCATCTACATCCTGATAGAATGCCCTGACAGTATGCTTTTGAAGATGATCGTGTTGCTGGGATTCTTTCACTGGATTACAAAAGATGGAGGCAAGAATACTACAATATAATTTCCTGGCTTCTTACTTTCATGGATGAAACCTTCAAGAACAAAATGATAGGTTGTATTTTTGCTTCTGATATCTGGATTAAAATTGAGGATTATTTCTCTAAATCTATTTGATACAAAGTCAAGCAATTGCAAGGTCTTACTGCCGCAGATTATGTCTCACGAATAAAGAGAATTGTTGATTTTTTAGCCTCTCTGGGGTTTTTCCTAACTAGTGATGAATATATTGATGCTCTCTTGAAAGGTCTTAATGAAGATTACTGAAACCTAATTACTACTGTTTTTACTAAACCAGAATTGTATTCTCTCCAAGAGATTGAAATTTCTATTCTGTCTCATGATAATATGCTCAAAAGATTTTGTAAATCTAACTCTTTTTTTCCTCAAGCACATCTCACCCAATCTGCATTCCCTTCTTCATCCTCCGCTGGAAGAGGCATTGGGGGTAGAAAGGGCGTGGTGGAAGATTCTTTAGAGGTGGTCGTTCCTTCTTTCCTAATAATAATCACCCCCCCAATGTCAAGTTTATGGCTGTTTAGGTCACATCCCTTGGTACTGTTTCCAAATATTCAATCAAGAACAACCACCCCTTCCCAGATCGCATGATTTCCACAATCTAGTGCCTCCTCCTCTGTTGCTTTATCTTCTTCGACTTCAGCAACTCCATCCCCACCACCATCCTCCTTTCATAATCCCTATGCCTATATGGTCGTGCCATCCTCCTTCTCTGATCCAACGTAATTTTCTAATACTAGTGTCTCCCATCACATCACTCCTCATTAGTCTAACTTGCTCTCGTGTTCTAACTATTCGGGTCCCGAACAGATTCATGTAGGTAATGGAGTAGGTATGCATATTAAGCATATTGGTGATTCTTATTTGCATGCTCTTTATTCTAAAAGATGGTTTAAATTGTAATCCTTAATTTATGCACCTGATATTACTAAGAATCTTGTGAGTGTCTCTAAATTTGTAAAAGATAATGTATTATTGATTTTTGCTTTGTGAAGTGCAAGCACACCAAGAAGATTCTTCTACAATGTTTTAACACTGGAGGTCTCTACCAATTTTACAATGTTGTTGTTCCAAGACTTCCATCATCCTCTCCATCCTGCTTTATTTTCTGTTTTTTCTTCTAATTTTCGATTGTGGCATAAGCGACTTGGACTTGCCACAACTACCACTATTAAATATGTTCTTCACTAGTATAATTCTTTACAATTTTCTAATAAAAATGATGGTTTTATGCATGTGTGGTGCAATGACTGTGCTTGTGCCAAAATGCACAAATTACCTTTTCCAGATTTACTTACTTCTTATGATTCTCTTTTACAACTTGTTTATTCTGATGTTTGGGGGAGCCCCATGATTTCTCATTTAGGATATCGATATTATGTAATTTTTATTGATGCATTCTCAAGATATACATGTCTTTATCTGTTAGTAAATAAATCTCAAATTTTTTATGTTTTTCTTCAATATAAAGCTTACATTGAAAAATTAACTAGCCACACTATTAAATGTTTACAATATGATAATGGTAAGGAGTATGTCTCCAATTCCTTTTCTTTCTTTTTACAGCAGTCTGGGATTGCTCATAGGTTCTCTTATCCTTACATTCATGAGCAAAATGGAAGGACAAAGACAAAACATCGCCATCTCACTGAAATGGCTTTGGCCATGCTTTCCACTACTCGTATACCTTTAACATTTTGGGATGAAGAAGTCTTGACTGCTGCTTTTCTCATAAACAGACTGTCAACCTCTGTCTTAGATGACAGTAAGTCATCTTTTGAAGTCTTTTTTGGTCATAAACCTGATTATACGTTCTTAAAAGTCTTTGGCAATTTCTGTTATTCTAATCTGAGACCGTATAATAAAAACAAATTAAGCTATAGGTCTCATCAATGTGTGTTTTTAAGCTATGCTCAAAACTATAAAGGATATAAGTGCTTATCCCCAATTGGTAAAGTGTATATTTTAAGAAAGGTGCTATTTGATGAGAATATATTTTCATATCCTTTGTTATTTTCTGGAGGTTCTAAGTCTATATTGCATCCTGTTACTGCTTCAACTAATGACTTTATTCTTAGACCAGTAGCTTTAAGGCCTCTTGATCCTGTAGTGCAACCTGACTCCACTCATTTATTGCAAACTGAAGATGCTATCATCAGTGTCTCTCCTTCTGTTTTCAATCAGACTCATATCAATACTGATGTGTCCTCTACCCCAATTGTTTTCTTACAACCTATTCTGCCCCAACTGTATAGCCTGATTCTGCCCCAAAGATACTTATCACATGGTCACCAGGTCCAAGGCAGGTATTCGTCGACTTAAAGCATATCTTTTTTATTTGAATTCTCAAGTCATTGATGCAAAAGTCATTTGAATTTTTACTAACAAATTCTCTAAGAACACTTGTCAATAAAATATTTGTAGTTATTTATGAAAATTTTGGGTATATTGATCTAAAGAAAACTACATTTCTATAAATTTATGATTGATAATTTATTTCTACAACTTTAATCTCCGCTCAAATTGCTAGTTTCTCATCATTTTAAGATGTTATTAAAATAAAAAACAGCCGTAGTTATTTATGCAAATTTAGGGCATAGTGATCTAAAGAAAACTACATATCAATAAATTTATGATTGATAATTTATTTCCACAACTTTGATCTTTGTTTAAATATCTTTTATTTACATAGTTTCCCATTTATTAATAACAATAATTATAGCGGTGGCCTGTGGCAGACTACATTAAAAGCACCGCAAGGATAAATGCTAGGGGTGTGCATGGCCCGGCCCGGCCCGGCCCGAAGGTCCGGCCCGATCCCGAACACTTTAGGGGCTAATTTGGTGTGATTTCATCGGGTCTAGGGCCGGGTAAAGGTCTCAAAAATAGACCCGGTCATTATTTCGGGTCGGGTCCGGGCCATAGCTCGGGTCACCCGAAATCGGCCCGGTGGCCCGGTCACCATACACAATAAATATTTTGTATTATTAGTGATGGATGATGGCTATTATTATGTAGAATTTAAGTATTGTAAATTTTAATATTTTGTGTTATTAGTCATTATATATAAGACTATAAGTTAATATTTTATATTTAAAATGCATAAGACTTTAGACTAATGCATAATATTGTGTTATTTGTATTTATTTAAATATTTGGTGTTATTAGGCAATATTAGTATTGATTATGGTTATGCTTTAATTTTAGAGAAGAGTTGGTTCTTGTTATATTTTTCTAAGTGAATTTTACCATGTCAAATAATGGTTGGAGTCTTGCAAATTTGGATATTTTTACATGCTAACTTACAAGAAGGTATCAAGGTAATATAATGTTAACGGCCCGATTTTCACCCGGTTTTCACCCGATATAGTTGTGGCCCGAAAGGGTATAGGTTTCATCGGGTCTAGGGTCGGGTTCGGGTCTCATAAATGGGCCCGGTACATATTTCGGGACGGGTCTGGGTCACATCAAACCCGGTTTCACCCGGCCCATGCACACCCCTAATAAATGCACTATTGGCATCTACAACATGTGTTTTATATATACTAGTGTATGTATTCGCATGGTATACGAAAAATATTTAATATTTTATTTATATTTAAGATATTTTTAATAAAAAATATTTTTTAATATATTTTTAAATTAAATCTAACTTATTTTTTATTTATGTGAATATTAAATAATAGTACATAATAAAAAATTTTCACAAAATAATTAGATTAATTAAAAAATATAATATATAATAAATCAATGTCTTAATTTTTATAAGAAAATGTATATATATATTTTTTTTGTCTCAAACATTAATCATTGCACATCTATAAACTGTATCTCTATTTTTGTATTAAATAAAATTTAAATATTATTTATATGAAAATTTATATCTAACTACAAAAATAAAATATAAAAAAATATAATTAACAACAAAAAGATATAAATTGAATAAACAGTACCTGTCAAAGACTTCTCTATATATAAAATTATTCGTGCAATTCTCAAAAATTTTCTCAAGATATAAAAGTTTATAATCACATAATACATTAAATAGACAGATGACATATACATAGTGTAGGATTAATCTATTATAAATTAAAAATAAAAATATTTAATTAATTTGATTATCTATTTCATAATAAATCATTATAATTATGTGCATTTGAGATATAAAATTAAAAATATAAAAATATATATTTTTTAATTAATAATTTTTTATTTATGTATATGTATATATTAATTATTTAATTAATAGTTTTCTTGTACTTATTTTGTTTAAATAATTTTAAATATTTTTTATTTATATATATATATATAATTAATTGCACGTAAATATATTTAAGTCATATAGGTTAGTTAATTATTTTTTGAGCCCATAATTATTCAATAGTTCTTTTATTCTATCAATAATTCAATATCACACACATGTAATAATTTTTATAAATCATGATAGTTTTCTTATTTATATATACATATATATTATTTGTGTAACTAATATAGTTTTTCTTATTCTTAGAACATATTTATTTTATTTAAATAATTTTAAATATTATTTATGTATATATCATATTAATTGTAAATAAATATATTTAAATTATATATTAATTATTTTTTATTATAATTTTTATTTTATAATTAATAGTTTTCTTATTCTCAAGATATATATATTTCTTGATTACGATTATTTCTTTATATATATTTATTTCTTGATTACGATTATAATTGTGCACTTACTACTTATTAGTAATAATGATAGAATTGATTGTTTTAAGATAAAAAATAAACTTTTAATTAATGTTAAATTAATTTGATATATATTTATTATAGTCATAAATTTTAGCTATTAACATATTTTTTTATACCCGTGATTTTTTTTTTATAAAGTTACATATATATTATTGGACAACTAAAATTTACCCTAATATACTATTCATTATAGATTATTTAGATTATACGTGTAATTAATTTTACGTTAATATATATTAATAATATTTTAACCCAATGTTCCTATTAATTACACACTAATAAAATTTTAACCCGACTAAATATATTATTGAAAATCTAAAAATTTTAATAAATACTATTGTTAATAAAATTTTAACCCAACTATTAATTATTTTATCATTTGTTAATAATAATTTCACATAATTAATTAAAATAATTGTCATCAAAGATATTATTTATTATTAGCAGATTTTTTAACTTAACTGATCTTTTATTTTTTCTTTAGTTATACTGAGAGCAAATAATAATAAAAATAAATTTAAAAAAAAAAGTATTTTCATATAATAAAATTTAAAAATAATATATACAAAAATAATAATCATAATATATAAATTGAGACAACAATTTAAAATTTTTTAAAACTAATTTAATCAAATACTAATATTTGATCTAAATTATTTAAATAATATTTAAGTTATTCTAGTCCTTAGACACATATAGATTAGAATCATTCTCGTAACAACACCCAACTGAAACAATGTCATAAGCTCGAAAATTTAGAATCCGTGCAAATGCAGACTATCCTCTTATTAAATAAGCTTTATCATCCACTATTTATGTAATGCGGCAATGTATAGAATAGGCACAATGAGAAATTAAACTGACCTTTATTCCCATCAATGGCATTGTATTGATGGACCAAAAGGCCGATAGTTTCTAAAAAAAACATAATATCTTATAAAATTATTTTTATTATGAAAAATTTTAAATTTTTTTAAATACAGTACCAATATTTGAAATTGCATCTCCAAGCTTGTTATAATTCTAGCAAAATTGAACCTAAATTAAGGAAATTAAATCTCATTATACGCTGCACTTCGAAAATTTTCATGTAGACATAAAAAACATGGAGGGGATAGAATTTAAACTTGACCTATAAAGTTCATTGGAAGCAATTGCTCGATAGACGAAAAGAATAAGTTTGAGTACGAATAATTATCAAATTATCAGAAGAATAATAATAGAATGACTACATAAAAAAATATCATAAAAAAATTATAATTTGTACCTTAAAAGGATCAACTTCGATGAAAAAACAAAGAATACATTCATATTCTATGAAGTAGTCAACAAAAAATAACAAATTAAAAAATAAAAAAAAATGCTTTAGCTCTCAAATTTAGATTCATGAACAACAAAAAAAACGCTATATATAATCTTTAGTAGCACAAAATTAATTATAAAAATTAATTATTGATATCGATATCAATTTATTACTAATTAACATACGTGCATTAAAGAGCATTTTAACAAAGCTATTTATGTTAATATTATATTTATGACAATTAGAATCATAAATTTACGTTTAATTTTTTATTATTAATATCAATATCAATTTGTCATTGGTTATTTTTGCTTAAAAATTATATTATAAGAATTGACAATTAGAATGAATGAAAATATTAATAATTGGGATAAAACACTTAATTAAACTAAGTATCAACTTAGATTACACAAAAGTCTCAAAACGAATAACATTACGTGTATGTCTCCATTCATATTTCTATATAAATTGAATCAATATTATTCAAATTAGTAAATTTTTATGTAAATTGATGTTAATAGATTCGATTTACCTAGGAATGAAATTTGGAATATAATAAATCAATAGTAAATCATATCAAGTTGATTCGATTTACTACTTTTGCAGCATATATAATAAATTGAATCTAATTAATTTAATTTACTACTTGTACATATTATTTACAATTACTATTTTTAAATTAGTTGTTATTAATTTTAAAACATAAATATCAATTAAAAAATACTCTCCATTTAAATTCAAATAAAATATCAAAAAATTAAAATGAATAAGAATAAAAATTTAAAATTTATATTTTAGTTCAAATTCCAAAAAATCTACATTTTTACAAATTTACAAATTCAAAATGGAATAATAAATAATTTCTAAAAATTCGTTAAAAATTATCCTTTAACTCATCAACATTTAAGGCATCATTACCAAGACTTTTAATGTTAAAAATTTAATATAAATTATAGCCCACCAATATAATATAAAAACTAAAACTTAGATTAATATATAATAATATTTTTAATTTATTATAATCATTTTTAAATTAATACTTAAAAATTATTAAATAATTTAATAAATAATTCTTTAATTATTAACTTCACATACATGCAGAGTCTTCACCACTTGTTAATATTATGATTTTGAAAATCGACTGAGTAATCGGATCGGACCAGTTAAACCAAAATTTATTGGCCAGTCCGATTCGTTTAGATGGATAAATAATCCAAATTGATAACTGGATTTGAATAAAAAAAATCGGGAGTGCATCAGTGCATATTCTCTTGCGGTAGTGCGTCCATATCCTTGTCGATCCTCTATTGTCCGTCGTCGATCCTCCATCTTTCGTAGTCAAAGCAAATCAGAAGAAGAAAGGATGATGAGAGAGTGACATATATTAGAAGAAGGGATGAGGTAGAGGGAAGTATAACGAGGGATGATGAGAGGAGAGCGATTCGGATAAGAGAAGAGTAAGCGATGGGGTAGAGAAAAAGAATGATCGTGAATAGCTTAAATTTGGAGGAGGGATTTTGATCGTTTGGGGTCTTATTGATTTAGGTCCAATTTAGACGGTTTAATTAAACTTTTTTAGAAAAATACCATAAATAATAAATAATTATATTAAAAATAGTTTATAAATAAGTGATTTTGTATTTGAATTTTTAGTTTTAAAAGTATTTATTTTAAAAGAAATGTGATAAAAAGATTTTTATTACGAAAAAAAAGTTATTTTTTAATTTTTTATAAGCTTTCAAATAGCTCGTTAAAAACCTGTAATTTAATTTTAAAAATTACACCAAATATTAATGCTACTACTTTTTATAAGTCAAAAACTCAAAAAATTTATTTTAAAACTTTCTAAATGGATCTTTTATAAGGCATTATTTGACTAATTTTAAAGAAGTTTTTTTTTTTTTTTGCATGGCCTATATCCTTTATTTTTAAATATTCATTTTCGTATTTGAGATTTGTCCTAAAACTTATTTGTGATAAGTAAAATGACATAACTAAAAAAATTTGGTCGATAGTTCTGAATTTATTTTTGGCAACTACTCAAACCAAAAAAATAATTTTTTTTTTATAAAAATGCATTATTTAAAAATGTAACTTATTTATTTAGTTACCTTTTAAACAAAGATAACACTTTTATAATATATTCAAATTTAATCATATAATTCATCATTTAAAGATTAAAAAAATTATTTTTATATAAAGACAATTATAAAATTTTTATGATAGTATCCATCTTTATTTTTAACTTATGCATTTTTAAAAGTTAACTTAAAATATATTTATATTTTTGTGTGTTTATTTATAATTTTATATATTAATTTATTATAACTGGATTATTTAAAATAAATTTGTTGAACATCTAAACAAGAAAAACAATAATTAGAGCAATTTGGTGATAGGTTCAATTTTCAGATCCTTGATCAATAATATTCTTTCGCCCTCGTTAATTAAATTTTCAAGTGTAAAATATAAATGCACACCAAGAGAAAATTGAATAATTAAGTTTGAGAGAAATAAAATAAATGAATAAATTCTATTCATTGACGATCACCACCAAATACATTAAAATCATGATAATCCAATTTCCCTTGATACTTCTTTGTTCTTCAGACTTTAATTAAGCCTTGATGAAGCCAGCATCGTAGGAAATGCCAGTGGCTGGGACCCAGGTGCTAGCTTGAATCCATGGCTCAGCAAGATATTTAGCAGCAGTATTCTTGTTAATAAGTCCTTTTGCAAATTTGGCCCTGGCTCCGGCGTTGGCACCAGCTCCAGTGTTTCCAAACTCAGCAAAGTAACAATTGTCAGTGTTAGCCTCAGTTGGTGGGTTCCATGGGATGTAACCTTGTGGCTGGATCAAATCACCAATGTTATTCTCAATGAACACTGCCCTTGAGAATGCCTTCCATGGCCTTGCCAAGAATGTCCTCACTGTCAACCTGTCTGGGTAGAGGGCGGCATCAGCCATGATCTCACAATTTTGGAGGACAATACCAGTAGGCATGTTCTTCTGGTCAGTTCCATCGGCGACCACGATGTTCTGCTGGTTTGACATGGGCTTCCTCACAATGATCCTAGAGTTTTGGATCAAGGTGGTGCCATAGCCGAAGATGAAGTCAATGGTACCAGAGATTTCGCAGTTGCGGTAGAACTGACGATGGGCGTGGGCATAAAGTGTATCTTGGTAACCACGCATTGCGCAATCAAAGAAGGCTGAGCGATCTCCCTGCACGCGAAGTGCCACTGCTTGGTGACCTTCAGCGCCAGCGGTGTTCTCGAATGCAATTGACTTGGCAATGAAATCATCGGCATTGGAAGCTGCACATACAGTTTATATCAAATCTATTAAATACTTGATTAATTTTTAGAAAATTGGTTATCACAACAACATAAGCATATTTTATCTTCTAGTAACATGTTTTACATTGTGAATTGGGATGATATATTTTCATTTCTATAATAAAATGATTTTGACAAAATAGAATAGAAACTAGGAGAAATAAAGCTAGACTTACAGAATGTGGCGGTTCTCATTGTCTTGGTACCCTCATGGAAGTTCTTGCGACCAGTGATAATGGTTCTTGTATTTCCATCACCATAGATAAACAAGTTCTTGCACTTCTTGTCAACGGTAATGTATTCGTCATAAACGCCAGCCTTAACATAGATAATGTATCTACCTTGGAAGTTGGCGGGGTAGGAGTTAATTGCGTCCAAGACGGTCTTAAATTGGCCACTACCATCCTTGGCAACAACAACATTAGGTTTGACATTATCCATGTTAGCCAAGAGTTTGCGATCTGCGGCGGATAACCAAGTGGGGAATCCCTCATGATCCACCTCAAGGAGCTTCCTAGAAGCGGGTTTGAGGTTCAAGTTCAAACCAAGACCATTAAGGAAGTGGGACAATCCGGAAACAACATCAAGAGCAAGACCAGTGAGTTTGCCAACACTGTCCAAGCTGTCAGATTGCAACTCGGTTTGGACCTTCTTTTCACCTTCGGTGTCAAAGCCGTCCATGCAAGATTGTTGGTAGGCAATGACGGCACCCAACCAGTTTTTGAGTTCTGCAGAACTCTGGTAAACACTTGCAAAGTTGTTCTCAGAGACAAGGTTGATAGAGGCCTCCAGTTCGTGCATTGCCGATTGCAACAAGTCCTTGCAATCTTCAAGGGCCATCTTCATGCCTGGATTACTCTGACCGTGCTCTACGGAGAGGGTATCAGTCATGTTGAATGCCTTTATCACACTGTCCAAGGTTTTCCTTACCACTTCTGAGACGTAATCCTTTGGGTCTGTGGTATTGACATTGCCAATGATATCATAACAAAGTTTCTTGTCATCTGCGTTTTGGCACAATGAGTCAACTGCCTTATTGTGGGTTTTCAATTGGTCGTTGCTGGTGTTGTTGCTAACAACGGCAACGGTGCCAATGACAACACCAACAACAAGAATGATAGATACTCCAGCGACAATGACTTTGCCGTTTGCCATTTTTCAGGAAATTGAATATGGAACCAAATTAAATCTGGGTTGATTGGGAAGGAATCCTTCCCAATCGTTTATTAGACTATGCAGATGGTGATGATGAAAACCTTTCACAATCTTGGGGTATTTATACTTGTGTTACTAAGATCTGTGCAAACCAAAAATAGCATTAATTGACCGAATCTTTGGTTTGCTAAAGAAAATTTTGGCCCTTATTCTTCATTTTTCTGCCTCCATACACGTACCTGTACACTAGTAACAATTCAAAAGAAAACAATGGCTTCATTACCGGACATAAAATAGTATAGCATTATTTTCAATTTTAAGATAAAATAAGTCGCAAAATGATATATATATATATATATATATATTAAAAAATATTTAGAAGACAATAAAAATTAGCTCAAAATTATTTTATTTTATATTATTAGAACTATACAGAAATACGACAAAGAATTTAGTTAATCACAAAGTTTTTATTAAAATATATAAAGTCAAGATTTTTTTATGCTTCTTGCGTATATTTTATTAAAAGAATATTTTAAAATTTTACTACTACTACTAATAATAATAATAATAAATATTATTATTATTATTATTATTATTATTATTATTATTATGTGTCTTAAGGACATATATTTGTGATTTCTATCAAAAATATTATTTGTATACTAAAATTAATAACTAAAATTAACTATTAATGTATTTATATAAATATATATGTGATTTAATTTTTTTTAATATATATATGTATATAATTCGGAGGGGAAGGCTATTCAACACAATTATAGGCAACGTGCTAATAGAAAGTTTCCAAGTTAATTAACGTTTTAAACAACGGGCTATACAAACTTTCACTTAATTAATGCACTATGTACTATTATTCTTTTGATAATGTTTAAGAGATTGTATAAAATCAATTTAAAACAGTTTAAAATTATTTTATTTTTTATATATTTAGTAAAATCTAAAATATTAAAATTTTTTAGTATATAACTAGTATATATAACTAGTTTTAATATATTTGATTTCACTAAATAAATATAGTAGTTATTTTAAAAAAATTATATTAAAATATTAAGATTTAATAAGTAATTTTACAAATTGGTTTTTTAATTATTGAGTTCTACTATATAAATTAAATAATAGTAAAAATTATAATTTAAAAAAAATTTAAAAGATTTAAATTTTAAAATAACTACTTTATTATTTAGTGAGATTTAAAATATTAAATTTTTAAATATATAATCAACAATAATTTGATAAATTCGTTTAAAAAAATTCACTATAAAAAATTATAATTTGAAAATGTAAATTTTAAAATACAAATAACAAAATAATTTTATAATAATTTTATTACTTTTATTATTTTATGTAAAGAGAATTTTATTATTAAGATCTAAAAAATAATATTAAAATTAGTACTATAAAAAAATATTTTAAATTTAATATTACGAAGAAAAAATAAAAAAATTATATAAGGACTAATTTGATTAATTTTTAAAATTTTAGGGATGAAAATAACTTACGTCTGGACTTTCAGGACTATTTTGATTATAAATAATTTGTTTACATCTCGAGTGACACGTCAACCAATCATCTTGTGACACGTAGTATTAACCTACCACGTTATCATGCCACGTGGCACTTAACGTGACACATTATCATCTAATAAAGGAAAGGACCAATTTAACTTACATTTTATTTTCTAAGAACTAATATAACTAAAAAAAATTTTGAGAACTAATTTAAAAAATAAGTGATCTTTTAAAAACGAATTTAAATATTAACCTATACTAGAATTATACGAGGCAATTACAAGAAAGCATGCAAGCACTGATACAAGACAGATTGTTTTACTCAAGGACTATCTTGATCATTGTCAATATTAACTGTATTCTATTTTGGTTCCAATATATTCTCAATTGTCCCGTTAGTTGAAAATAAATAAGTTTTGAATTTTGAAATAGAAACTTTATTTATGAGATTTATCCAGGATGACATATTGACAAGAAAATAAATTTCGATAGGTAAGGACTTATCGTGAAAGAATAAAGTAATCGAAAAAATGAAAAAGTTGATAAGTGAAACTAATTAATAACAATTACTCATATCGTGCAAAAAAAGGGAAACAATTACTCAAAGATTAATATACGTTAGAGTTATGTTTAAATTTGATTGGTCAAAAATTCGTATAAATAAGTGAAAGTTCGAAGAAAAAAGGATTGAAATCTCGAATAAAAAAAATACTCTCACTTATATGATAGCAAATTCCTGAGTCTGCTAAGAGCTTTTTTTTATAGGGTTCCTTCCATGTCTTTTAAATTTCATTTAAATTTTTTATAAACTTTTTCTTCTTGCAAATTTATCTTTCCAGCAAGTTTATTCTTTTCATTTTTCTTTAAGATTCAATACTTTGTTTTTTATTTCAAAGTCTTTTGATTTTGTTGAAAGCAGTTTATTATTTTATTTAAATCAATGTTATTTCATTCAATTCCAGTCATATTTATTTTTAAATTTGTTTTTTTCTTTTAGATTTTCTTTTATTATTTTGTCCAATAAAATGAATCTTTGATGCACTTTCGAGAACTAATACTCATAAAGAGGAGTAGGTTTCGCTCCCAAATCACTAGATATCGAACTATTTAAATTTACGAAAAATTTGTAAAATAAATTGGCACATCCGATGGACAGTTTTAAAAATTGTGTCAAAAAGTGTTTTATAATGATCTAGTGCATGAAACTTAGAAGTAGCAAGATTATTCGAATGGTAGAAAAAGTTTCTAATACTAATGTGGAATCATCTGGAATCATCTGCAAATGTTAATGTTGCTATAGTTGCATCAATTCCTTTGAAAATATTGTCACGTGTTGAAAGTAGTACGATTGGGGAGAATGTAGGAGTTACTAATCCCCAGTTGGGAATAGTGGGTGAAATCAATGTCCACAAATTGCTATGACGCAAATGTTAGTAACTATTAGTTGGCCTCTTTATGACATTTCTCCAAGTTATACTCCACCAATAAGTAGGTATGCTCCACCAATTAGATTTGAAAATTCATCAAGTTTTGGTGGTAACCCAGTGCCTCCATTATATTCTGAATTTTCTCGGGATTATCAGTTGGGTTCTACATCGAATGCTTTTAGTTTGATGGCTGCTTTTCGGCAACATATTGATGAAAGTCATCATGATTTGGTCAATTTGTTGACTCAGCAGATGACTATAATTTTGAATCCTATGAGGGTTGATCACGAATTAAAATTCGAGCGCCTTACTAGGAAAATGAAGAGAATTGCTCGAATTGTTGATTATGATGAAGGAGATCAAAATTTGCAGATAAATCAGGAAGATAAGATGAATATGCCTAGAAATATGGGAGGTGATATGCATTTTAGAGATACTCCTCAAGTTGTTTGACGAGATCAAAATGCGGATGATGTGTTGGCTCGAATGACAGTTAATCAGCGTGGTGAGAGATACCAAGTTACTAAGATTGTTGAAGATGTACTTAATAGGGTTGGATTCAATGTAGGTTTTATGAAACTTACTTTGTTTCTGCTTTTCCTACTGCTGTACAAGCGGCAGAAGTGCCTAGAGGAGTGAAAAATTCTAAAATAGTAACAATATTTGCAAGGAAAGTTGGTGAATCGACCACTGAACATATTGCTCGATATATGGTTGAGTTGGAAAACTTAGCGAATGATGAAAATTTAAAGATGAAATTTTTTCCTTCTTCTTTAACAAAGAATGCATTCACTTGGTTTTCTAATTTTAGGCCCAATTTGATTGGAACCTGAGCACAACTGGAGAGTGCTTTTCATTCTCAAATTTTCAGCGGAGAGTTGAATGTGACCATCACTGACTTGGTGGCTTTGAAACATGAGAATAGAAAATCAATTGATGACTTTATGATTCGTTTTAAAAATGCTCGAAGTCGATGTTATGTATCTCTTCTTGAAAGTGAAGTAGTTAAAATAGCCACCATGGATTTAGGCTTTTACATGCGTCAAAAATGACTTAATATTCATATTCCTGACTTGGTTCATTTGGCAAAAAGAGCGCATCAGGTAGAGATTCTTCGGAAAGAGAAAGAAAAATTTAAAAATGGGAAAAGGTTGAAAAGTAAGGTTTTTCTCGAAAAGAAAAAGTTTCATACGTCGAGATGAAATTCTCAAGTGAGGAGTCTGATTTTGAGTTGTCCGAAGTTGATTTGGCTGAATTAAAGAAAAGTCCACCTTATGTATGCTCATTGCTTAAGAAAATTGTAAATGTTAATAGATCCAATGATATAAAACATAAGAGTGGCTAGAAATATAGTTTTGATATTTCAAAATCTGATCAAATATTTGATGTGTTGCTTAAAGATAAACAATTAGTTTGCCTGAAGACAAAGCATTCCTTTTGACAAAAGATTTAAAGGGAAAATCCTATTGTAAATTTCATTAAGCAACTAACGATTCAATTAATAATTCTATCCATTTCAAGAACTTGATTCAAGAGGCAATTATGGAAGGGAGATTGAAGTTCGATGATGGCAAAAAGGACATGAAGGTTGATTCTGATCCCTTCGATATTGGCACAAATTTTGTGGAGCCTTTTTAGGGATCAACATGGTTAGTTTTTTTTAGGGGATTTCGAAACTAATGTTGGGGCAGTGTATCCTGGTGTTGGTGAAGAATTGTTGGAGTTTTTTATGCAACAAAAGTTAAGAGATCGATATGTGTCTTTATGTCCTCGATGTAATGCTGTGTTTGATGCTGATGCTGCAGTTATATCCTAAAATAAAGAATGAAAAAGGAGTTAGCGCATAAGGAAGAACAGGTTCGGCAAAGACAACCTCCTCGAAGGCAAGAGGGACAAAATTTTGGTGTCCTTCAAAGGAACTTTTCTCCTCCAATAAATTGCTCTCAAGCTTTGGGTGTGCAATGGATTAGAAATTGTCAGGAATTTCATAATCGAGATGCACAATATAGGCGTAATCCTCAGAGAGGTCATCGAGATTTTTGTTGTGGCCATTATCTATATCCTTGAGGAAGAGCCGGATGAAATTGAGGAGGAAGGAATGGATGACGAATGAGGCGAAGAAAGTCATTGAATAATAAAGACAAGGGGGCAATTCTTTCTGTTCATTCTCAAGTTATCTTTCCATTTGATGGAGAAACGGTTCCTAAAAGAATTCCTTTACTAGCTAAATTCGAAAAGGGCAAGGCTGTAGTTGTAGCCCCAATCGATGACAAAGAGAAAAATGTTGATTTAGATGAATAGTATTTTGAAGAAGGTGATGAGGAGATGTTAGTACCATTTTGATTATACCTACTGATGAATATCTGGGAGAATATGAAGAAAATCCAAGTGAGGATTATGATGTGGAGGATAAAGAGGCATTTGCTTTCACTCGATCTGAAGATGAGTTGGGGTACTTTCAAAGGCCAACAGAGAAGCAGAAATCACATCTTCGGCCATTACAAGTCACTGCTTACATGAGTGGCATTTGTGTTAACAAAGTCCTGGTCGATGAGGGGTAGCGATTAGTTTGTTGCCAGAAAGGATGTTGACAAAGGTGGGGAAACATTTTGATGATTTGATCCCTACTAATATCTCAGTGACCGATTATAGTAGTATATCAACTCCTACAAAAGGACTAGTAACTCTTCGAGTGCAGGTATCTTCGAATCGACACACTGTTTTTATGGTAGTGTCTTCTAAAGCTAGTTATAATGCATTGCTAGGGTGAGACTGGATTCACAGTGTTGGAGCTGTACCTTCGATCGTGCATAAGAGTATTCTTCTTTGAACTGATGAAGGAAATCTGAAGTAATTAAAGCAGATTCAAGTTTATATTTGGAACAGTTACATGTCAATTTTAAGGTTTATAATGAGAAGCTGAAACCTCTTAATGTCGATAGGGTGCTTAATTCATATAATTGTGAGGGCTACTTTTTAACTTCAGAGGGACTTAATGTGAAGCTTTGTTAGCCAAAGCTCAATTTTCCTCCTACTGGATGGGAGTAGTGGTTCTGTAAAGATTGGTGGTTCGAAAATATCTTGCCATGGCTGAAAGTCAAGCTATTTCAAATAATCTGGTTACTTTAGAAAATTATTTAAATAGTTTCAATTCTGTAGAAAGGTTTTCTTGTGTTAGAAGTGATTCTTCTGATGAAGTTGAATTACATAGAAATTTCAATTCAATTTTTCCAATTCCTAGTATAAATTCGATTCTTCAAATCGAATTTAGGCATACTTTAGGTTTTATTACTTTTCTCATTCCTAAAAAAAAAATGTTATTGACCAGTTTTCTGTTAATATATCTCAAAGTCTTTGTATTGAAAATGATTCGATTGTTGATTTACTTGATAATAAAATTTATTTTTCCTCAAATGAGTTGATAGATTTATCTTTCTATTGCATTTATGATTTAGAACCTTTGGGTTTCAAAAAATATTCAGTCAATGATGATAATGTTAAAAGAGGTTTTGAGTCTCAAGATCTTCTTGAGGAAATTAATTTAGGTTCTATCGATGATGTTAGACCTACTTATATTTGTAAGAATATTGACGAGCAATTTCGAACAGAATTAATCAGTCTTTTAGTTGAATACAGAGATTATTTTTCTTGGAATTATCATGAGATGTCTAGACTTGATCGTTCTTTAGTAGAACATCGATTAGCTTTGAAGCCATTTGCCCGGCCAGTGAAGCAAGTGCCTCGATGCTTTGCACCTGAAATCAATCTAAAGATTAAAGAAGAAATCAAAAGATTGATTAAAGCAAATTTTATTCGAATGGCTCGTTATGTGGATTGGGTATCAAATATTGTACCTGTGATGAAAAAGAATGGGAAGTTATGAGTGTGTATTGAATTTTGAGATTTAAATAATGCTACTTCCAAGAATGAATATTTTATGCCTGTGGCGGACATGCTAGTTGATTCTGTAGCAGGTAATGAAATTCCAAGTTTCATAGATGGTTATTCAGGATATAACCAAATTTTTATAGTTAAGGATGATGTCTCGAAAACTAGTTTTCAATGTCCTGGGGCATTAGGAACTTATGAATGGGTAGTGATGCTTTTTGGTTTGAAGAATACCGGTGTGACGTATCAGCATGCTATGAATATTATTTTTCATGAATTTATTAGAAAATTTATGGAAGTATACATCGATGATGTAATGGTTAAGTCAAAGTCGATAGACTAACATCTCGATCATTTATGACAAGCATTTGATATCATGTGTAAAAAAGTTTAAAGATAAATCCTTTGAAGTGTGCATTAGGAGTATCAGCATAGAATTTTTTGGGATTCGTGGTTCAAAAGAAAGGGATTGCCATTGATAAAAATAAGGCTAAGTCAAATTTTGGAGCTACCTCTACTAACGTCGAAGAAAGAGGTACAGTCCTTTTTGGAAAAAGTTAATTTTCTTTGACGTGATATCTCTAATCTTTCTGGATAAACACAAGTTTTTTCATCATTGGTCAAACTCAAAGATAAGTCGTAGTATGTTTAGACAGAGGAACATCAAAAAGTATTTGATTCGATCAAGGCATACCCGTCCAAGGCACCAATAACGGCAACTGTTTGTCCTCATGAACCATTAAAGTTATACATTGCAGCTTCGATAAATTAAATACTATCGGATGTATGTTAGCTCAAGATAATGAGGAAGGTCATGAAAGGGACATTTATTATTTGAGTAGAGTGATGTCTGATATTGAGTCAAGATATTCTCTGATTGAAAAATTATATTTGTCTCTTTACTATGCTTGTATGAAATTGAAATGTTACATGGTTGCAAAGACTATTAAAGTGGTTGCTCAAACGGATTTGATAAAATACATGGTACCTTAGCCCATGTTAAGAGGTCAATTGGGCAAATGGATACTTGCTTTAACAGAATTCAATTTGCAATATTCTAGATAAGGCCATTAAAGGTCAAGTCATTGGGCGCTATTTTAGTTGATAGACCGAATAATCATAATGACCAGGGGACAAATATTATCAAAGTAGATTTTGATTGTTGGAAGTCATATATCTATGGTTCAAAACATAAAGATGGTGTTGGAGTTGGGATTTTAATCATTTCCCTGGAGGGTGTCCTATTGAAATTCTGGTTTGACCTAAATATTCGTGTTCAAATAATATCATTGAGTATGAGGCGTTAATTTTGGGATTGGAGATTTTAATCAATAAAGGGGCACTGGATGTTTAAATTTTGGGAGATTCTCAGTTAGTTTTAAAGCAATTGTCGAAAGAATTCAAATATAATAATGAGAAATTATAAAAGTATTTGTCGACAGCATGAGACTTATTGGTAACTTTCCAAAAAGTGTCCTTGGTTCATATTCCAAGAATTCAAAATGAGATTGCCAATGAGTTGGCTCAGATTGAATCCAAATATAAAATAATTCCTGAAAATTTAGGAAAATTGGCCAAAGTTCGACAAATTTTGGTGCCTATTGAAGAAAGAGAAGTTTTAGTTGTAGATGAATGGGATGATGATGATTCGAGGAAACCGATTGTGGAATATTTGCAAAATCCTAATACTTGAGTCAGTCAGAAAGTTAAATTAAAAGCAATAAATTTTGTGTTGATGGGCAATGAGTTATATAAAAAAGATATCGAAGGAAGCCTTTCGAGGTGTTTAAGTAAATCTGAACAGGATATTGCTCTTGGTAAAGTCCATAGAGGCATATGTGGTGCTCATCAAGCTAGAGAAAAAAAGGAAATGGAAACTTCGACGTGATCAAGTATATTGGCCATCTATGGTTAAGGATTGTATTGATTATGCTAAAACATGCCAAGAATATCAAAAGCATGGAGTAATACAACAAATTTCTGCTTCTAAATTACATTTGTTTATAAACCATTGGTCATTTAGAGGATGGGCTTTGGATTTGATTGGAATAATTCATTCCCCTTCATTGAAGAATCATAAATGTATTTTAGTAGCTATTGATTATTTCACAAAATGGTCTAAAACTGTTCCTTTAGTATAGGCAGGTCAAAATGAAATTATTAATTTCATAGAAGAATATATAATTCATTGATTTAGAATTCCTCAAACATTGAGCACCAACCAAGGTACTATGTTTGCTGGCCAATATATTAGAAATTTTAAGGCATCGAGAAATATAACTATAGTAACTTCAACCCTATATTACGCACAAGCAAATGGCCAAGTTGAAGCAGCAAATAAAATTTTAATTAACTTGATTAAAAAGAAAATTGGGCAAAAACTTTGAACTTGGCATGAGACTTTAAGTCAAGTATTATGGGCTTATCAAAATTCATCCAGAGGATCGACGAATACATCTCCTTATAAATTAGGTTATGGTCATGATGCAGTATTACCCTTAGAAATTAACCTCAATACCTTAAGAGTAATGAGGCAAGATGAGTTGCCAATTGAAGATGATTGGAATGCAATGTTCGATGAATTGAATGAGTTAGATAATGAATGTATCTTGGCACTCGAAAATCTCATTCATAAAAAAGAAAGTATTGCTCGTATTTATAATCGATGAGTAAAAAAAGTGTTTCCAAGTGGGTAAATTAGTTCTCAAAGTTATATTACCGATAGAAAGAAAGTCAAAATTTTATGGTAAGTGGTCCCATAATTAGGAAGGACCTTTCTAGGTAATCAATTTATATTCCGTGAATACATATCGCATTAAGAATATCAATTTGGGTGATGAAGTTAAGTAAATAAATGGAAAATATCTAAAACGATATCGATGCTGGGAAAGTAATGTTTAATATATAAAAGAGAAGTACAAATAATAGAAAGAAAGTTTCTATACAAAAGAATATTTTAAATCATTGGAACATAAGGCTCTAATAATTCCTCCCGCTCAAAGCGAAGTTGAACTCTTTCTTCATTATAAGAAGAGAAAACCATGATTTTGTCATTTTCTTTGACTTGCATCCTGTCGTACTTTCTTTTAATCTCAGCCTATTTGTTCTCCATTTCACAAAGGCTTCGAAATAGATTTGATTTTTTCTTTTGTACTTTAACATAAAGTTCCTCCAAAGTAACTTTTTCTTCTCGAACTAAAGCAAGCTCTTTTTCTAGTTTTGCCCTATGCTTTGCTAAGCGAGCTCGAGTGCTGGTAGCATGGGCAACATTGATCTCGAATTTCTTGAATATTCTTTGTGTTGATTGGTAGGACACATCAATATATGTAGCTTCTGCTTCGATTTTGACCATTCCTTTCTTCACTTCATTTATTTTGTCTTGAGAAATGAAAAGGTTATTAGAAACCTTCTCAAATTTCTTCACCACCTTAGAAAATTGAAGTGGAACCTGGAATTCAAGAAAGGCACTCAAAATGTCAAATAAGATGTTGTTCAAATCATCTTGTTTAACCCACTAATCGACAATATGAGTTAAGAGCCTAAGAAGGAAAGTTAATTGTTTAAAAGTCTGCAGGTTTAGATCTTCTAGAAGACTTCGTCCTGGCAATTCCTCCATAGTTAGAATTGAAGTTGGTATCTCTACCTTGTGAGTAATTCTGGATATTATAGCTAAGAGTTCAACTAACTCAACATCAGGAGGGCCAGAGATAGTGGCTGAAGGCCCTTTTTTAGGTTTTGAATCTTGTTGAGGAGATGACCTGGATTGACCAGTTAGATCTGAAGGAATTTGGAACTCTAGAATAGCTTGAGGATGAGACATTTTTTTTCCAGTTTCCTGAACTAGAGAGTCAATTATTTGCGAAAAAGGAGTATTGATGATAAGGTTAACATCAATAGGAGAAAAAGGAGAAGAATTATTCACATCTTGAAATGAAAGGAATCTTTCTTCAATCGAGCCCATTGGATTTTGTTCTTCGATGGCTGATGGATAGATAACTTTGATAGGAGAGATGATGGAAGTAGTCTATGGCTAAACGGGTGATTGAGCTTTTTGAGTTTGTGGTAGATAATGAGAGATTACATTGACACTTGAAGATGATGAACTTGGATGATGATCTTTCTTCTTTTTTGGGTTGTCTTGTACCATTGATGTAGAAGGAGTTGATCGAATGGTTTCTCCAGTCTTTGTTATGATAAAAGTAGCTATGAGCAAAATAAAGTCAAAATCAATAAATTTAATGTTGAATTAGTTAATAAATATACCTTGATAGACCTTCTGGGTTTGAGGTGCAAAAATGGAGAAGAAATTTTCAATGAATCATTCGCATTAGAATCATTGGAAGGAGAGGAGGAATCTTTCGAATGGGAAGAAGTTTGTTTGTTTGAAGGTTGAGGGCTTTTATCGGAGGAACTTTCGCTGGATGACTGTTTAGAGTTTAATATGAGAATTCTAAAAGAATAAATAAAAGAGAAATTTAACCAAGTTTTTACCTTTGTTGATTTGGTAATCTTGGTGGAAGTTTTTTGCGCCTTTTATTTTTGTTGTTTTGAGGTTTCAGTAACTTCGATCTTTATTTTTTGAGCCCTCTTTGGGGATGCCTCAGAAACAGTCGGAGGGGACTTAATCGAGCCTTTCTTTATTTCATCCAGTGAAGGATATCGAGAATAATAATAATAATTATTCCACCATTCAACAAAATATTTAGTAGCAAAAAAGTCACTGTAAACAAAAGGCAGATGAGAGTAATGGCTTCGATTTTTGTCACTGATATCAAGGCAATTTTTAACATTCTCTTTTGATTTGAATTCTATATGGTAGAGAGCTTTACCTTTCTGAGGGAAAGGAGCTGTGAGAACTTGTGAAAAACCCATTTGTCTAGCAACATAATGGGGGGAATGGAGGGTCACTTGAAATGTTCATTTTTATATTATGGGATTCCCGTCGGGAACACCCGAATAGCAAGGAAAGAGCCCAAATAATGTTGTTCAAAATATTGTGATCATAATTGGAGAAAAGGAGGCATTGGAACCAAGATGGCCCACATCTTTGATTTGCAAAGGGGGCAAGCATTAACTCCTCAGTTCGAAAATTTTTGCATGAATGGAATTTTGAGAATGCTTTCCAAAAGAGCTTTTCAGTTGAATGTATGGGGCACGAAATCGTGATTCACACTTTTCACAACTCCGCACAACTAACCAGCAAGTGCACTGGGTCGTCCAAGTAATACCTTACGTGAGTAAAGGTCGATCCCACGGAGATTGTCGGCTTGAAGCAAGCTATGGTCATCTTGTAAATCTCAGTCAGGCGAATTCAAATGGTTATGAGGTTTTGATAATTAAAAGATAAATAAAACATAAAATAAGATAAAGTTACTTATGTAATTCATTGGTGGGAATTTCAAATAAGCGTTTGGAGATGTTTCGTTGCTTCTGAACCTCTGCTTTGCTATTGCCTTCTTCCAATCATGCGTGCTCCCTTCCATGGAAAGCTGTATGATCCTCTCGGATGAAAAATACCAGGTACGATCTCTGTACGGCTAATCAACTGTTGGATTTCTCGTCTCGGATGAAAAATACCATATACAGCTACCGCACGGCTAATCATCTGTCGGTTCCCGCTAGCGTCGGAATAGGACCCTTATCCTTTTGCACACTGTCACTGCGCCCAACATTCGCAGGTTTGAAGCTCGTCACAGTCATCCCTTCCCAGATCCTACTCGGAATACCACAGACAATGTTTAGACTTTTTGGATCTCAGGAATGCTGTCAATGGTTCTAGCCTATACCACGAGGATACTAATCTCACGGACTCGGTCCGTGTATTAGATATCCAAGAGAATATACTCCGACTGTCGTCCAATGACTACGTTGAACATCATGTAGACCGCTTGTGGTTGTTAGGCACGCGAATCTTGGCTAAGCGAGTAACGAAGATAGTAGGTGATGGTCACGGGTCACCCCTTTATTCTGACTTAACTGAATTAAGTACAAGAGTATATCTTGGAGAAGAAGTAGGCGTGAATTAAAAGAAAAACAATAGTACTTGCATTAATTCATGAAGAACAGCAGAGCTCCACACCTTAATCTATGGGGTGTAGAAACTCCACCGTAGAAAATACATAAGTGAAAGAGGTCTAGGCATGGCTGTGAGGCCAGCCTCCAAACATGAACAATAGCATGTAAAGGTGATTCAAGATATGAAATAAATCTCTAAAAGTAGTTTTTATACTAAACTAGTAACCTAGGTTTACAGAAAAATGAGTAACTAAGTGCAGATAGTGCAGAAATCCACTTCCAGGGCCCACTTGGTGTGTGCTTGGGCTGAGCATTGAAGCTTTCACGTGCATAGGCTGTTCTTGGAGTTAAACGCCAGATTGGGTGCCAGTTTGGGCGTTTTATGCCAGTTTTGGTGCCAGTTTTGGTGTTTTACGCTAGAAATCCTTGGTGTGCGTTTGGACGCCAATTTGGGCCATCAAATCTCGGGCAAAGTATAGACTATTATATATTTCTGGAAAGCTAGGATGTCTACTTTCCAACGCAATTGAGAGTTCGCCAATTGGGCTTCTGTAGCTCCAGAAAATCCACTTCGAGTGAAGGAGGGTTAGAATCCAACAGCATCTGCAGTCCTTTTTCAGCCTCTGAATCAGATTTTTGCTCAAGTCCCTCAATTTCAGCCAGAAAATACCTGAAATCACAAAAAAATACACAAACTCATAGTAAAGTCCAGAATTGTGATTTTTGCATAAAAACTAATAAAAATATAATAAAAACTAACTAAAACATACTAAAAACTATGTAAAAACAATGCCAAAAATGGTATAAATTATCCGCTCATCACAACACCAAACTTAAATTGTTGCTTGTCCCCAAGCAACTAAAAACAAAATAGGATAAAAAGAAGAGAATATGCAATAAGTTTCAAAAGTGTCAATGAAGATTAGTCTCAGTTAGATGAGCGGGGCTAGTAGCTTTTTGCTTGTGAACAGTTTTGGCATCTCACTTTATCCTTTGAAGTTCAGAATGATTGGCATCCATAGGAACTCAGAATTCAGATAGTGTTATTGATTCTCCTAGTTTAGTATGTTGATTCTTGAACACAGCTACTTTATGAGTCTTGGCCGTGACCCTAAGCATTTTGTTTTCCCATATTACCACCGGATACATAAATGCCACAGACACATAACTGGGTGAACCTTTTCAGATTGTGACTTAGCTTTGCTAGAGTCCCCAGTTAGAGGTGCCCAGAGTTCTTAAGCACACTCTTTTTGCTTTGGACCACGACTTTAACCGCTCAGTCTCAAGCTTTTCACTTGACACCTTCACGCCACAGGCACATGGTTAGGGACAGCTTGATTTAGCCGCTTAGACCAGGATTTTATTCCTTTGGGCCCTCCTATCCATTAATGCTCAAAGCCTTGGATCCTTTTTTTCCTTGCCTTTTGGTTTAAAGGGTTATTGGCTTTTTCTGCTTGCTTTTTCTTTTTCTTTCTTTTTCTTTTATTTTTCGCCACTTTTTTTTTCGCAAGCTTTTGCTTTTTCACTGCTTTTTCTTGCTTCAAGAATTAATTTTTATGATTTTTCAGATTATCAATAACATTTCTCTTTTTTCATTATTCTTTCAAGAGCCAACAATTTTAACATTCATAATCTTCACTATCAAAAATATGTACTGTTCAAGCATTCATTCAGAAAACAAAAAGTATTGCCACCACATCAAAATAATTAAGCTAACTTCAAGATAGAATTCGAAATCATGCACTTCTTGTTCTTTTGCAATTAAAAACATTTTTTATTTAAGAAAGGTGAGGGATTCATCGAATCATTCATAGCTTTAAGATATAAACACTAAACACTAATGATCATGTAATGAAGACACAAACATAGACAAAACATAAAGCATAAGAACAAAAAATAGAAAAATAAGAACAAGGAAATTAAAGAACGGGTCCACCTTAGTGATGGCGGCTAGTTCTTCCTCTTGAAGATCCTATGGAATGCTTTAACTCCTCTATGTCTCTTCCTTGCCTTTGTTGCTCCTCTTTCATGGCCTTTTGGTCCTCTCTGATTTTATGGAGGATGATGGAGTGCTCTTGGTGCTCCATTCTTAGTTGCTCCATGTTGGAACTCAAATCTCCTAAAGAGGTGTTGAGTTGCTCCCAATAGTTGTGTGGAGGGAAATGCATCCCTTGAGGCATCTCAAGGATTTCTTGATGAGGAACTTCCTCATGCTCTTGTTGAGGTCCATGAGTTGGCTCTCTTATTTGCTCTATCCTCTTCTTAGTGATGGGCTTGTCCTCTTCAATGAGGATATCTTCCTCTATGACAACTCCAGCTGAATTGCATAGGTGACAAATGAGATGAGGAAAGGCTAACCTTGCCAAAGTGGAGGGCTTGTCAGCCACCTTGTATAGTTCTAGAGATATGATCTCATAAACTTCTACTTCCTCTCCAATCATGATACTATGGATCATGATAGCCCGGTCCACAGTAACTTCAGACCGGTTGCTAGTGGAAATGATAGAGCATTGGATGAACTCCAACCATCCCCTAGCCACGGGTTTGAGGTTAGGCCTTCTCAATTGAACCGGCTTGCCTCTTGAGTCTCTCTTCCATTGAGCTCCTTCCACACAGATGTCCATGAGGACTTGGTCCAACCTTTGATCAAAGTTGACTCTTCTAGTGAAAGGATGAGGATCTCCTCTTATTATTGGCAAGTTGAATGCCAACCTTATAGTTTCCGGACTGAAAAAGAAGAAAGAATGGAGGAGATGGAAGGGAGGAATGGATTCGGCCAAGGGGGTGTTAGTGTGTATGATGTGTGAAAATGAAGGTGGTGAGCAGGGGTATTTATAGGGTAAGAGAGAGAGAGGGGGTTTGTGTATGAGGGGTTGGGTTTGGGAGGGAAATGGTTTGAATTTGAATGGTGAGGTAGGTGGGGTTTTATGATGGATGGATGTGAGTGGTGAAGAGATTATGGGGAAGAGAGTAGGATTTGATAGGTGAATGGTGTTTGGAGAAGAGGTGGTGATTGGATTGGTCAAGGGTGTTTGGGGAAGAGTGATATGGAAAGATGTGAAGAGGAGAGAAGGAGAGGTGTGGTAGGTGGGGATCCTGTGGGGTCCACAGATCCTGAGATGTCAAGGAATATGGGTCCCTGCACCATTCTGGCGTTTAAACGCCCACTGTGTGCCAATTCTGGCGTTTAACGCCAGCTCTGCTACCTTTTCTGGCGTTAAACGCCAGTGTGATGCCCCTTTCTGGCGTTAAACGCTAGTCTGTCTGCCTACTCTGGCGTTTAATGCCAGCCTTCAGCCAGATACCCTTTTCTGGCATTAAACGCTAGTGTGCCTGCCAATTCTGGCATTTAATGCCCAGAATGCTGCCAGACTAGGCGTTAAACGCCCATTCTGCTATCCTTACTGGCATTTAAATGCCAGTAAGCCTGTCCTCCAGGGTGTTCTATTTTTCATGCTGTTTCTGATTCCGCCTTAATTCTGCAGTTGTTTTTGTGACTCCACATGATCATCTACCTAAAGAAAACATAAAATGACAATGTAAAACAAAACAAATATAATTAAATAACATTGGGTTGCCTCCCAATAAGCGCTTCTTTAATTTCAATAGCTTGACATTGAGCTCTTAGAGAGCTTCACAGAGACTCAGAGCTTAATGGTGGCCTCCCAACACCAAACTTAGAAGTTGAGTGTGGGGGCTCTGTTTAACTCTGTATTGAGAGAAGCTTTTCATGCTTCCTCTCCATGGTTACAGAAGAAGATCCTTGAGCCTTAAGCACAAGGTAGTCCTCATTCAATTGAAGGACTAACTCTCCTCTGTCCACATCAATTACAGCTTTTGCTGTGGCTAGGAAGGGTCTTTCAAGGATAATGGATTCATCCTCATCCTTCCCAGTGTCTAGGATTATGAAATCAGCAGGGATGTACAGGCCTTCAACCTTTACTAAGACATCCTCTACACGTTCATAAGCCTATTTTCTTGATTTGTCTGCCAGTTCTAGTGAGAATCTTGCAGCTTGTACCTCAAAGATCCCTAGTTTCTCTATTACAGAGAGTGGCATAAGGTTTATTCCTGACTCCAGGTCACACAGAGCCTTCTCAAAGGCCATGGTGCCTATGGTACAAGGTATTAAGAACTTTCCGGGATCCGGTTTCTTCTGAGGAAATTTCAGTTGAGCCAAGGCATTTAGTTCATTGATGAGCAATGGAGGTTCATCCTCCCAAGTCTCATTACCAAATAGCTTGGCATTTAGCTTCATGATTGCTCCTAGATACAGAGCAACTTGCTCTTCATTAATGTCTTCATCCTCTTCAGAGGAAGAATACTCATCAGAGCTCATGAATGGCAACAGAAAGTTCAGTAGAATTTTTATGGTCTCTGTATGAGCCTCAGATTCCTTTGGTTCCTCATTAGGGAACTCCTTAGTGGCCAGTGGACGTCCATTGAGGTCTTCCTCACTGGAATCACTGCCTTTCCCTCCTCTCCAGGTTTGGCTATGTTGGACATATTGATGGCCTTGCATTCTCTCTTTGGATTCTCTTCTGTATTGCTTGGGAGAGTACTTAGAGGGAGTTCAGTAACTCTTTTACTCAGCTGACCCACTTGTGCCTCCAGATTTCTAATGGATGACCTTGTTTCAGTCATGAAACTGTGAGTGTTCTTAGTTAGATCAGAGACTATGGTTGCTAAGTCAGAGAGGCTCTGCCTAGACTTCTCTGTCTGTTGCTGAGATGATGATGGAAAAGACTTGCTATTGCCAAACCGAATTCTCCCACCATTATTATTATTATTGAAGCCTTGATTAGGCTTCTGCTGATCCTTCCATGAGAAATTAAGATGATTCTTCCATGAAGGATTGTAGGTGTTTTCATAGGATTCTTCCATATAATTCACCTCTTCCATTCCAGGATTCTCAAGGTCATAAGCTTCTCCTTCAGAGGAGGATTCTTTGGTACTGCTGGATGCAGCTTGCAATCCAGTCAGATTCTGAGAAATCATATTGACTTTCTGAGTTAATATTTTATTCTGAGCCAATATGGCATTCAGAGTATCAATCTCAAGAACTCCTTTCTTCTGAATCATCCCATTATTCACAGGATTTCTTTCAGAAGTGTACATGAACTGGTTATTTGCAATCATTTCAATGAGTTCCTGGGCTTCTTCAGGCGTCTTCTTCAGATGAAGAGATCCACCAGTAGAGTGGTCCAATGACATCTTGGACAATTCAGACAGACCATCATAGAATATACATAAGATGCTCAATTCTGAAAGCGTATCAGAAGGACACCTTCTGATCAATTGCTTGTATCTTTTCCAAGCTTCATAGAGGGATTCACCTTCCTTCTATCTGAAGGTTTGGACTTCCACTCTAAGCTTGCTCATCTTTTGAGGTGGAAAGAATTTTGCCAAGAAAGCATTGACCAACTTTTTTCAAGAGTTCAGGCTTTCTTTAGGTTGTGAGTCCAACCATATCCTAGCTCTATCTCTTACAGCAAAGGGGAAAAGCATAAGTTTGTAGACTTCAGGATTAACCCCATTGATCTTAACAGTGTCACAGATTTACAAGCATTCAGCTAAGAATTGATGAGGATCTTCCAATGGAAGTCCATGAAACTTGCAATTCTGCTGCATTAGAGAAACTAATTGAGGCTTAAGCTCAAAGTTGTTTGCTCCAATTGTAGGAATTGAGATGCTTCTTCCATAGAAGTCAGAAGATGGTGCAGTAAAGTCACCAAGCATCTTCCTTGCATCTCCACCATTGTTGTTGTGTTCGGCTGCCATGTCTTCTTCTTTTTTGAAAATTTCTATAAGGTCCTCTCCAGAGAGTTGTGCCTTAGCTTCTCTTAGCTTCCTCTTCAGAGTCCTTTCAAGTTCAGGATCAGTTTCAACAAGAATATATTTATCCTTGTTCCTGCTCATATGAAAAAGAAGAGAACAGAAAAGAAGAGGAATCCTCTATGTCACAGTATAGAGATTCCTTTATGTGAGTAGAAGAATAGAAGAATGAAGTAGAGTGAGAATAAGAAAAATTCGAACACAGAGAGAGGGAGAGGGTTCGAATTTATGAGTAGAAGAGAAGTGTTAGTAATTAAATAAAATAAATAGAAAGAGAAGAGAGGGAGAGAATTCGAATATTAGTTTAAAGGAAAAGAAAAATATTTTTGTTTTTATTTTAATTATTGGTTAGAATTCGAATTTATTAAACGAAATAAAATAAAATTAGAACAATTAGTTAATTAAAAGATTTTTGAAAAAGATATTAATTATTTTCGAAAATTAGAGAGAGAAATAGTTAGGTAGTTTTGAAAAAGATAAGAAATAGTAAATTTTTAAAATAAAAAAATCAAGTAGTTAATTGAAAAAGATTTGAAACTATATTTTAAAAAGATAAGAAGTTAGAAAAAGATTTTGAAATTAAAATTTTGAAAAAGATATGATTTCAAATTTATTTTGAAAAAGATTGAAAAGGAAATTAAAAAGATTTGATTTTCAAATTAAAGTTGATGACTTAACTAACAAGAAATTAAAAGATATGATTCTAGGATTTAAAGATAGAACCTTTCTTAATAAGAAAGTAACAAACTTGAAATTTTTGAATCAAAACATTAAATGTTAGTAAGATTTTCGAAAATTTGAAATAAAAATAAGAAAAAGATTTTGAAAATTAATTTTAAAGTTTTCGAAAATATTAAGAAGAAAAATGAAAAAGATTTGATTTTTGAAAAAGATTTTTGAAAAGATAAAGTTTTTAAATTGAAATTTTGACTTGACTAATAAGAAACAACTAAATTTTAAATTTTTTTTACCAAGTCAACTCAAAATTTTCGAAATTTATGAGAAGAATAAGGGAAAGATATTTTTTTTATTTTTGAATTTTTAATGAGAAGAGATAAAAACAACAAAATGACACATGACATAAAAATTATGAATCAAAACAAATAATACATGCAAGAACACTTTGAATGTCAAGATGAACACCAAGAACACTTTGAAGATCATGATGAATATCAAGAACATATTTTTTTGAAAAATTTTTAAGAAAAGAAACACATGCAAGACACCAAACTTAAAAATTTTTAATGTTTAGACACAATGAATTCGAAAATGCATATTAAAAACAACAAAAAACATAAAACATGAAAATCACAAGATTAAACAAAGAAAATCATCAAGAACAACTTGAAGATCAAGAAATAACACAATGCATGAGTTTTCGAAAATTAAAGAAAAATTAAAAATATGCAATTGACACCAAACTTAAAATTTGACACAAGACTCAAACAAGAAACAAAAACTTTTTTGGTTTTATGATTTTATTATTTTTTTTATATTTTTGTATATTTTTCAAAATTATTTTGGAAAAGGAAATAAAGAAATTCAAAAATTTTTATTAAGAATTCCAGGATTCATGTAGTGTTAGTCTAAAGCTCCGGTCCAAAAGAGTTAGACATGACCAATGGCCAGCAAGCTTTAACATAGAATTATAAATGAGAATCCCAAAGCTGATGCAATGTTATTCTAAAGTTTCGGTCCAACAGAGTTAGAATGGCCAGATGGCCAGCCAAGCTTTAGCATAACAATTACATACAACAATCCAATGAACATGATAAGTTAAAGCTTCGGTCCAAACGATTAGACATGGCTTAATAGCCAGCCAAGCTTTAACATACCATCATGAAGCTCGAAGATGGAATTCATTCTTAAAAATTTTGATGAATTTTTAGAAAACTAAATATTTTTATTTTTTTTGAATGATTTTTCGAAAATAAAAATAAAAAGCTTAAACATAAAATAAAATTACCCAATCTAAGCAACAAGATGAACCGTCAGTTGTTCAAACTCGAACAATCCCCGGCAACGGCGCCAAAAACTTGGTGCACGAAATCGTGATTCACACTTTTCACAACTCTGTACAACTAACCAGCAAGTGCACTGGGTCGTCCAAGTAATACCTTACGTGAGTAAGGGTCGATCCCACGGAGATTGTCGGCTTGAAGCAAGCTATGGTCATCATGTAAATCTCAGTCAGGCGGATTCAAATGGTTATGAGGTTTTGATAATTAAAAGATAAATAAAACATAAAATAAGATAAAGTTACTTATGTAATTCATTGGTGGGAATTTCAGATAAGCGTTTGGAGATGCTTTGTTGCTTCTGAACCTCTGCTTTCCTATTGCCTTCTTCCAATTATGCGTGCTCCCTTCCATGGCAAGCTGTATGATCCTCTCGGATGAAAAATACCAGGTACGATCTCTGTACGGCTAATCAACCGTCGGTTTTCTCGTCTCGGATGAAAAATATCATGTACAGCTACCGCACGGCTAATCATCTGTCGGTTCCCGCTAGCGTCGGAATAGGACCCTTATCCTTTTGCACACTGTCACTGCGCCCAACATTCGCAGGTTTGAAGCTCGTCACAGTCATCCCTTCCCAGATCCTACTCGGAATACCACAGACAAGGTTTAGACTTTCCGGATCTCAGGAATGCTGCCAATGGTTCTAGTCTATACCACGAAGATACTAATCTCACGGACTCGGTCTGTGTATTAGATACCCAAGAGAATATACTCCGGCTGTCGTCCAATGACTACGTTGAACATCATGTAGACCGCTTGTGGTTGTCAGGCACGCGGATCTTGGCTAAGTGAGTAACGAAGATAGTGGGTGATGGTCACGGGTCACCCCTTCATTCTGACTTAACTGAATTAAGTACAAGAGTCTATCTTGGAGAAGAAGTAGGCGTGAATTGAAAGAAAAATAATAGTACTTGTATTAATTTATGAAGAACAGTAGAGCTCCACACCTTAATCTATGGGGTGTAGAAACTCCACCGTAAAAAAATACATAAGTGAAAGAGGTCTAGGCATGGTCGTGAGGCCAGCCTCCAAACGTGAACAATAGCATGTAAAGGTGATTCAAGATATGAAATAAATCTCTAAAAGTAGTTTTTATACTAAACTAGTAACCTAGGTTTACAGAAAAATGAGTAACTAAGTGCAGATAGTGCAGAAATCTACTTCCGGGGCCCACTTGGTGTGTGCTTGGGCTGAGCATTGAAGCTTTCATGTGCATAGGATGTTCTTGGAGTTAAACGCCAGCTTGGGTACCAGTTTGGGCATTTTACGCCAGTTTTGGTGCCAGTTCTGGCATTTTACGCCAGAAATCCTTGGTGTGCGTTTGGATGCTAGTTTGGGCCATCAAATCTCGGGCAAAGTATGGACTATTATATATTGCTGGAAAGCCCAGAATGTCTACTTTCCAACGTAATTGAAAATGCGCCAATTGGGTTTCTTTAGCTCCAGAAAATCCACTTCGAGTGCAAGAGGGTCAGAATCCAACAGCATCTGCAGTCCTTTTTCAGCCTCTGAATAAGATTTTTGCTCAGGTCCCTCAATTTCAGCCAGAAAATACCTGAAATCACTGAAAAATATAAAAATTCATAGTAAAGTCCAGAATTGTAATTTTTTTATAAAAACTAATAAAAATATAATAAAAACTAACTAAAACATACTAAAAACTATGTAAAAACAATGCCAAAAAGGGTATAAATTATCCGCTTATCAATGTGCATCTTTGAAATTTGGTTGAAGGGTAACTAATCAAAAACCCTCAATGCTTTGCTTTTCTAAAGTTGTAATTCCTTCTTGTGTCATGCGTTTTTTAAAAATGGCATTTAGCCAAAGTTGTAGAAGCCAAAGGAGATGCACAGATCGAAGACTTCTTTTGAAGACTATCGACTAGTTGTCCCAATTCATCATATAGATTTTCTAAGAGTAATTTAGCCAGATTGAACTTGGGCCCTTCATGAAGTAAGGCGGCCAATGGGATAAATAGTTTTTGCATCGAGATACTTCTCGAGCAGAAGACAATAGCATTTAGCCAATAGTACAAGAAGGCTACGCTTTCATTTTCCGTAATAGGACTATCTTCTTTACCCATATTGTGTTTAATAAAGTCTCCATAAGAGTTCATTTGGACAATGTTATAGGATTTGGTGGGCTTCATATCGAATGTACCTACAGGTTTGTCCATCAAAAGTCCAGTGATGGCAGCTACATCGAATAGTATGGGACAAACCATTCCACAAGGGAGGTGAAAATTGTTTGTAGTCTTGTTCCAAAAATAGAGCGCAACACCAATCATCCAATGATAAGTAGTTGGTGTAAAATGAGAAAGGCGAAGGAGTTCATGTATACCTTGTCCTCTCCAAGCTTCGCATTTTACAAGTTCGAGTCTTTGGTACTAAGTGAGGAAATCGGCAGTCTTGAAGGAGACTTTGGGATTGTTTCAGAAAGGTTTTTTGCCATCAATAAAGGGTGCTATGAAGAAGTTTCATTTAATAAGAACATCTTCTCTATTGGCAGTTGGAAAGTAATGGGCGTTTTTCTTGGCTTATTCTAGGGTTTGCAAAGGACTAACAAAATAGCAAGTATCATATTTGATAGTAAAAGAAAAAAGGATTCTTTTGTCATTTGTAATATTCTCAGGGTCTTCAATGACAGTGTCATTGAATCGTGACAGTATCTTCAAGTTAGACTGCTCAAAAGTTTCAGTCATAACCTGTTTGTCTTCTGGGGTTTTAGAAGAAGCCATTGACATCGGAAATGAAAAGAAATAAGTGTTAATTTGGTTTCAGATGAAAAATGGTGCACAAAAAATTTGAGGAAAAGATTGGCATAGCTATTGGAGGAAGAAGAGATTGAAAAGGAAGAATGAAAATGTGGAGATGAATGGTTTATAAAGGGGTTTTTGAGAAAATTTTCAAATTTTGAAAATGAAGAAACTTTTTTGACAAGCCACGATTAAAGAAGAGAGAGAATATAGTAATTAATAGGGAAATGGGTCTTCATGGATGTTACTTTTGAAATAATGGAAACGTGGAAAGTTAATGAGCCGTGTCTGAATTAATTGTCTAGTTATGGGTCTTAAAATTCTTAAGAAAAAATAGGATTGAACGCTTTTTTCTAATAGCTCGATAGACACATCAATCCTAAAGGGGCAATTTGTTAGTTGAAAATAAATAAGTTTTGAGCTTCGAAGTAGAAACTTGCTCCATGGGGATTATTGAGGATGACATATCGATAAGGGAATGAATTTCGATAGGTAAGGACTCATCAAGAAAGAATGAAGTAATCGAAGAAATGAAGAAGTTGATAAGTGAAGCTAATTAATGACAGTTACCCATATCGTGCAAAAAAAAAGGGGAAAAGTTACTCAAAGATTAATGCAGTGGGAGTTATGTTTGAATTTGATTGGTCGAAAACTCTTATAAATAAGTGAAGGTTCAAAGAAAAAAGGGTTGGAATCTCGAATCAGAAAACACTCTCGCACACTCATATCCCCAGCGAATTCCTGAGTTTGCTAAGAGCTTTTTTTTCTGTAGGGTTCCTTTCATGTCTTTTAAATTTTATTTAAATTTCCTGTAATCTTTATTTTTCTTGCAAATTTATCTTTCCAGCAAGTTTATTCTTTCCATTTTCTTTTAAGATTCAACACTTTGTTTTCGATTTCAAAGTACTTCGATCTTGTCGAAGACAGTTTATTACTTTATTTAAATTCAATGTTATTTCATTCAGTTCCAGTCATTTTTATTTTCAAATTTAGTTTGCTTTTCTTTCAGATTTTTTTTATTATTTTGTCCAATGAAATGAATGTTTGATACACTTTCGAGAACTGGTACTCATAAAGAGGAGTAGGTTTCGTTCCCAAATCACTAGATATCAAACCATTTGGATTTGCAAAAATTCTATAAAACACTCCCTCAAACTCATAAGTTCTAATTATTGAAATCTGAGTTTGTTTTTGAATCTATCAAAGGCACCAAATGAAAGAAACCTTGTTAGAATATCAGCCACTTGAGAGATAAAAGTTCTTTTTTGTTGACTTTATCTCTAACAAAATGTAAATTTACGTTAAAATATTTGCTTTGACTATGTAGAACTGAATTGGTAGCCAAAAAAATGACACTAAGATTGACACAAAACACTATGGGAGCAATTGGAGTTGTGGCATCACTACAAGAAAAACACTGAGTACTGTCGGATTTATCGTCGGAAAAATGAATAAAATCCGTAGACGATATAAACTTTGTCGGTAAATGTTTACTGTTAGAATGTTTTCGTCCGACGGTGATTACCATCAGATTTTGCGACAGATTATCAGCTCGGAAAACTAATTGGTCACTGACGAATTTTTTTTACGGTATTCTTGGCACCAAAAATGTTGTTTCACGCACTATTACTATCAGATTATTCCTACAGTAATTCCGACGGTAATGTCAACTTTTTTTATTTTAAATAAATAGTCAATTTTAATTTTGAATTTTTTTCACATAATTAGTGGTCCATTCATAAATAATGAAAAAAAAAATTATTTAAAATAAATAATAAATGTTCAAATAAATAAAAAGTCAAGTACATCAAATAAATATAATGAAACAATAAAACGAAAAGCTAATAACAATAGATCCAACTAGTCGTCGTCGTCGTCGGTCCCGTGGCTCTGAGTTGGCGGCGCAGAAGCCGGTGATGTCCGTATGCCACCAAAAATATCGATGCCAGTGGCGTGCATCTAGCCTGGTACACCTCCATCTGAGCCTCCATACATCCACTCCAGCGACTCCCTCCACTCCAGCCTGAGCTCATCCGTAGACGTTGAGGATCTCCTGGTACCTCTCCCGATAATCGTTAAGCTCCTGAGCCTACTACTGAAGGCTGCGTTTGAGCTCTGCACCTGCAGCCTCAAATCCATGTCTTCCTCGGGCTCGACGGCTCGAGTGGTGGCGGAGCCTGACAACGGCCTCAACGTAGAGGTACAGAGGCTACTAGTGAAGAACGACCCTATCCCGTATATGCAGTTCTTGTACGGCGCTGAGGCGGTCTCGTACCAAACCACATTGGGATCGACACCTAAAGCTGCAGAGCCATCGATGGTGTCCTCCCCACCTTGCTGAGATTGCTGAGTCGCAACCTCTAGTTTGATCTCTGTGTGTAGAACTTCTGTGTAATTAACACAATTTATTATGATTAGTACAACAGATATATAGTTAATCTCTAATGATTTATAGCAGAAGATAATCAGATGTATGTTTACTCATATAATATTCCTAAAACTGCTGATCAGCAAATTTCTCTTTGTTCTCCTTCAGCGTGTGGGTGTACTTGAATGTCTCTGCCAACGTCGTCTCATGATCCAACGACTTCGACTACACATGTTGCTTTAAAACAATATGATTAAGATGCCTAGTAATGATATGCAGAAGAATATAACTAAGTTATTAACAAAATCAAAGTCACTTTACATACCAACCTAGTTTTAATTTTCATGAAGGTCACTGAGCCGCCAGTATACTTAGACGATCTGGCCTTAGTCTTCAGAAACTTTCAGCAACAAAGTTAATCATAATCGTTAAAACTTAAAATAATAACCAGGCAACCATTTCAAACTAAATCCACTAAATAGGAATCAATTTTCAAAAACTTTCAGCAATAAAGTTAATCATAATCATTGAAATTTAAAAATGCTAACTAGACAACCAAATCAACCTAAATCCACTAGATAGGAATCAATTTTTAGAAACTTTCAGCAACAAAGTTAATCACTGAAACAGGAAACAGTAATCAAGCAAATAGAGTCAACCTAAATCCACTAGATAGGAATCAATTTTTAGGAATTTTAAAGCAACAAAGTTAATTATAATCATTGAAAGTTAAAAATACTAACCAGTATTCAAACCTAAATCCACTAAATTAGAATTAATTTTCAAGCAGTTTCAGCGATAATCATAAACAGAAAATATATGAGACTCAATGTGATACTTGTCCCATACTGCCATCAGGCCAAATCTTCAACCGTACAATGAGAGATGGTAGAGGGGTATCAGCCGCTGCCTCACCTCTGCGGCTGGACTCCGGGGACGCAGCATTCGTCGCTGGAGACGGCGTCGTGGATGCGGGCTGCTGAGCGGTAGAAGGCAGCATCGTCACCATAGATGGAGGCACAAAGTTGGGGTTAGGGACTATGATGAATGGCTAGTCCACTAAACCCTCAATCTGTGGCGTCATCGGGGTGGTCGGAGTAGAACAAGAGGATCCAGAGGTCCTGGGGGTACCGAAAGAAACCCTCCCTCTACCTCGACCACGACTACGACTCTGACCAGTAACCTGATCCGCAGCACCTCTACCTATCGACATGTCTGCAAATAAACAATTATCAAACAATCCCAGCAATAATTTCTCAGCAAAATAGTCATCAATGCAACAGTTAACACAATTGGATAATTTCAAACACTTCAACAATTCAAAACTTAATGTATTAAATCTAACCTAATTTAATCAACCTAAATCCACTAAGATTAGAAAAATAAAGTGAACTAACTTTGAAACTAATTCAAAATTATTGAAATTCTAATCAAATCTAAACTAAATTCAACTAAAATTAAACAATTATTAAACAATCTCAACAATAATTTCTCAACAAAACAGTCATCAACGCAACAATCAACACAATTAGACAATTTCAAATACTTCAATAATTCAAAACCTAATGTATTAAATCTAACCTAACTTAATTAACCTAATTCCACTAAGATTAGAAAACTAAACTGAACTAACTTTGAAACTGATTCAAAATCAAAATTGAAATTCTAATCGAACCTAAACTAAACTAAACTAAAATTAAATAATTAGCAAACAATCTCAACAATAATTTCTTAACAAAACAGTCATCAATGCAGCAAATAACAAAATTAGAGAATTTCAAATACTTCAACAATTTAAAACCTAATGTATTAAATCTAACCTAAATTAATCAACCTAAATCCACTAAGATTAGAAAACTAAATCCACTAGATTTGAAACTGATTCAAAATTAAAATTGAAATTCTACTCAAACTTAAACTAAATTAAACTAAAATTAAAGGAATTGGAAAAGAGTTGCTCAAGAACCTGTAATGAAAAACAGAACAAGAAATAATGGAAGAGGTATATGTTGCAGCCTTGGTCGCTAAAGTTGCAGGGGCAGCAGATGGTGGAGAGAGAGAGAGAGAGAGAGAGAGAGAGAGAGAGAGAGAGAGAGAGAGAGAGAGAGAGAGAGAGAGTTGACGGTGATGGGAGAGGGGGTGGCGACGAAGGTAGTCTCGGCGACAGCGGCAGATGATGGTGATGGAACGCAACAAAGAGAGAGAGGGATGGTGATGACGGTGAGGATTCGAATGAGGGAAAAGAAGTTCGTGATTTGAATTTATACCCCTTTTACCATCAGAAAATTCCGACAAAAAATCATTGCGGGTTACCAAAATACATCGTTTCATTAATTGAGTTATCGTCAAATTTTTTTTTACGGTAAACCCAACGGTAAAGAACTTGCCAAACTATCTCTGCTGCCACATCTGCCAGACATTGAAACTCAGCCTTATTAGAGGATCTACTCACAAATGCTTGCTTCTGGCTAGACCAAATAACTAGATTGGATCCCACAAATACACAATAGCCACTTGTGGACCGCTTATCATGCATCAAGATCATCGGCCCAATCTAAATTTGCAAAAGCAAAAATCGTATAATCAGCACTTTTTGAAATTTAATATCATAGGAAGATACACCTGATAAGTATCTCAAAATTCTCTTGACAACTAGCCAATAATGTTGTTGAAGAGGCCTATGCATAAATTGACGAACTTGATTTACAACAAAAGAGAGCTCTAGATGTGGTGTGAGAGTAGCATACTGAAGTTCTCCAACTATGGACCTATAAAGGGTTGCATCTTTAAATAAATCAGAACCTATGACAGTGAGATTCAAAGTAGATATCATGGGTGTAACCCAAGAAGATCTTTAATATATCTTTGTTGAGAAATTTGTAATTCATTATCAGACAAAGCATGTATCTCTAAACCAAGAAAATAGTATAAAGTCCCTAAATCCTTTAAAAAAATAAATAAATGATTCAGATTAGAAATGAGTTGATTGACTTCTAAAATATTGTTTCCTATAATAACTATGTCATCAACGTAGGCTAAGATATAAAAATAGTGGAAGTTTTAGTAATTCTAGCAAACAAAAAGGGATCGGCACGGGTAGGACTAAAGCCAAACTTAGAAAATGTATTTCGAAGCTTAGTGTACCATGCCCTTGGAGATTATTTTGGGCCATAAATGGTCCTACTAAGCTTGCAAACAAGAGAAGTGTTAGATGCTTCAAAACCTGTGGTTAGTGCATGAGAACAGTTTCATCTAAATCTCCGCTATAAAAGGCATTATTAAAGTCAAACTGCCTCAAGTACCACCCGCGTGATAGTGCAATAGTCAAAACAGTTCGGATATTGGTGGTTTGATCACTAGACGAAAGATTTCACCAAAGTCCATACCTTGTTGATGATAGCCTTTGGCCACAAGTCTGGCTTTACATTTCAAAATAGAGTTGTCAGGAGCTCTTTTGATGGCATAGACACATCTACAACCAGTTACAGTGGAGTTGGAAGGTGGCGAGACAAGGATCCATGTATTATTTTTAAGGAGAGCCTCATATTCTTTCCTCGTGACTTGAATCCAATGAGGGCAAGTTAAAGCTTGTTTTGTGGATGTTGGAACATATTGCACTAACCAACTCAAGGGATACAACAAGCAAGGCTTTAGGTTTGTGAACACCAGCCTTGGATCTTGTCACCATAGGATGTATATTAGTTGTTGAGGGTGCAGATTTAGGTGCAGTAGGTACTACTCTTGGTAATTGAATCTCAGGTCCTGAAATAGGAATATTAGCTAAAGAGAAAGAATAAGTAGATAAAGTATTAGATATCTTGGTATTTAGTAGCAAGAGTATTTATATCAGAATTAAATATTATAGAGTTAGAAGAATTATTATTAACATTGTTGGAAGGAGAGAAATACTGATAGCTTAGCAAATAAGAAAACATATTAATATTCATAAAAAAACTAGAGTTATCAGGTTTAGAAATAATAGACGATGAAGATGAAAACATGTCATTAAACAGAAAGAAAGACTCATTAAAACGAACATTGCGAGCTATATAATTTTTTTCTGATGCACTTGAGCATTTAAAACCTTGATGCTGTGGTGCATAGCCAAGAAACACACACTGTTGCGATTGAAAATCAAGCTTTGTAGAGTTGGATGGTCTTGTATGAGGAAAGCATGCACAACCAAACACACACAAGATACTATAAATCATGTTTTCTATGATGTAGGAGTTCATAGCCAAAACTTCAGTAGGAAGATGATTGATTAAAAAGGCTGCAGTTGAGAAAGCATATTTCCAATAAATTTACGGCATCTTGGCTGAAGCTAGAAGAGATAAACCAACTTCAACTATATGTCTATGCTTGCATTCAACAACTCCTTGTTGTTGATAAGTTTAAGGACAATATAACTTGTGAAGAATGCCATTGCCCCACAAGAAAGTCTTAAAAGAAAAAGAGAGGAATTCTTTTGCATTATCTGTTTGTAATGCCTTTATAGAAAAACCAGTTTATTTTTGAAGAAGATTTTTAAATTGTACAAAGACTTGAAACACTTGAGCTTTTGTTTGTGACAAATATAAACATGTATAACGAGTGTATGCATCAACAAAGCTGACATAATACTTGTATCCTGATCTAGACATAATGGAAACGGGCTCCCATATATCTCTACAAACACTAATTCAAGAGGAAAATAATAGATAGTATTAGAGTTAGGAAATGGAAATGTATACATTTTTGCAAGGCAACAATCATTACAGAAAGTGTCATTTTTATTCACAACACAAGGAAGATTACATGACTGCATTACAACCTTAACAGTAGCAAAAGATGGGTGACCCAACCTTTGATGCCAAAGTTTGCTAGAATTATTACAAGAATTGACATTAGCATGATAAGCAAAAATTTGCTCAACACATTTTGATATAGAGAGTCCATGAAATTCATAAAAACCATTTCTAAGATGCCCCATGAAAAGAATTGCCTATGTTACCTATGATTTGACAAAGCAATAAAAAGCATGAAACTCAAAATAAACATTATTATCAAAGCAAAATTGGAAAACACTAATCAAATTTTTGGTAATCTTTGGAACATAGAGAACATTTTTCAAAACAAAAGTATTTTTGTGAAGTAGAGTCAGAAAGATATGTGGTGCCAATGTGAGAAATATTTAAACCTGAACCATTGGCAACAAATAATTGATCAGTGCCACCGTAATCAGAAGAGGAATACAGATTAGATGGATTATTGGTTAAATGATGAGAAGCACCAAAGTCTGGGTACCAAGAGGCTTTAGAAATTATTGATGGTGTGGCCAAGTATGAAATTGGTTGATGAAAAGAACTAGAAGGTGGTGGAGGTTATGAATTTGATGTAGAAGAAGATTGTGAATTCTGAGAAAGGAAGGGAGGTTGATTAATTAGAAGACGAAGGTCCATGAAAATTAGGATCAAATCTGTGGTAGCATTGAAGAACAATGTGACTAGGCTTGTCACAGAGTTGGCAGAAAGATCTTGACCCTAATTGCCAAGAACTTCGCCCCCCCTCTTGTGAATCGTCCTCATCTACCTCTTCTTCCACCATAATTTTCTCTTCCAAAGTTATTAGGACCTAAAAATGAAGACTGAGCCATATTTACTTGAGCAAGACTGGTAGAATTTTGTTTAAATTTTTCTAGCATATCATCATGAGATTCAACTTCTCCAATGGTGTACATATCAGATTTGGCTCTAACCGTAATAATGAATGGAGATCAGAGGACTCTTCAGTAAGCCCACCACATAATGCCTCTATAAGATTATTTGTAGAAATGACAGAGCCAATAGCTGAGAGAGAATCTACAATCTTCTTAACTTTAGCAACATATTCTGATGCAGAAAGACTCAGCTTCTTAATATTCTTAAGTTGAGATTTGAACTGTTTGACTTTAACCTTGGTAGAAGAAGCAAAATAAACATGTAACTTTTCCCAAATTTCAAAAACAGTTTTGCAGTGTACCATGCGGTTCTTGAAATTTTCATCCTTTGAAGCTAAAAGCCATGAGCTAAGATTATAGTCTTACGGATTCCAATATGTATAGATTTTGATACTGTGCCAGCAGCTTGATCAGCTTGTGATGCAAATTGAGGAGGTTGTTTTGCGAGCGTTAAAGGTGCTCTTGAAGCATTGGTTACTACTGAAGTCATGTCCTCATATATATACTAGAGTTATATGAGGAAATTACAAGAAAGCATGCAAGAAGACAAATTCTTTTACTCAAGACCTATCGTGATCATTGTCAATATTAACTATATTCTGTTTTGGTTCTGGTATATTCTCAATAACCCTGGGCACGAAAAGAGTGAAAGGTGAAATTGTAACCACCATTGAGTGGAGGTGACTTGGTACAATGGTGGTGCAGTCACAATTGGATTAGTAGCAGCGGTCAGCAATTGATGGAGATGGAGAAGAAGAGCATGAGGGCTACACTTATGAAAAGATAGGACAAATATCGGTAATGTTATGGAGAAAGAAAATAGCTAGGATTTATAACAATTGATAAATATATTAAAATGATAAATTTTGGCTGTTTTTAATTTTTTCTTTTATTATCAAACATGGAGATCCTTGTTGCCCTTAATGGGCTAATAGCAAGTCCAAATCTACTAGTCTAAAGTTAGCAAAAGTTTTTTGCTAATGGATAAAAACTCGATTATGATTTTTGCTAAAGGTACAATAATTAGGGCAATTAAAGGTGAATATTATTCTAAGCAATGGGATCTGGTGAAATCTATATGTATAGAATACGTTATTTAGTAATCCCATTTATATTGTAGAAATTTAATAAATGTAATTAGGAATTTAATTATTTTTATTTTTCTTTATCAACTTTAATGGCAAGATTATCTTTATAGACTCAATGATTCAATTAAGTAATTCTCATTAATAATAGAATGAATTATAAATAGAAATAATAGTAGTTATAGAATAAGGAAGTACGTAAAAAATGAGTATTGGTATCATTTTCTCTTTATAATTTTTCTTTTAATGAAATTAATTATTTCTTAATTGTCCTTTATTTGATTAATTTGCTCTCAATTTTACCTTTTATTATCTCATTAATTCATTTCTATTCCATATTCTTCCTTTTTTTAGTTAATTCTAGGCTAACATTTTTTACAACTTTAATATTTAATTAGGAATAAGTACTATTTTAATTTCTAAGATAAGATAAAAACTAAAATTATTCTTTTATTCATTTAAATTGGTTCTCATCAATGTTAAAATTATTTTTCAAATCATTCTTTTGATCAACTCTCATCTCACTAACTCATTTTTGAGAGAGAGAGAGAGATCATTGAAAAAAAAGCTAATCAATTTCATAAAATTATATATTAAAAATTAAAATGAGTATTTTTTTTTTTTTGTCTCATAGTCCTTGGAAAAAATGGTCAACGAGATGAATAATCACAAAAAAAATCTTAAAAACTAAGACAGACAATATCATTTATAAATTAATTTTTTGCTATTTTAGATAAAATAAACTGTTATTTTTATTCAACATTTAAATAACCATAAAAAATATAAACTAATTCAATACTCATAAAAAATAGTTTAAATTTATTGAATATTTTAAGTAATTTTGTCAAATTAATTCAATCTTTAATAAGTATCTAATTAAATTAATTTTTTATGATTAAAATTGTTCGTGCTCAATTTTTTTATGGTAAAAAAATAAGAGGTTATACTTTAGTTAAGTTAATATACTTTTCATAAATAGTTTTATTTTTTCTGGTATATTTATAGAATTCTTGTTTTAAATGGTAAATATATCTATATCCTTTAAAATATAGGGTAAAGTACTAAATTGGTCCCCTAGGTTTGGGCATAATTCTGTTTTGGTCCTTAAGGTTTAAAGTGTTCTATTTGAATCCAAAAAAGTTTCATTTAGCATCAATTTAGTCCCACAGTGAGGTCAAAATTAAATAATTAACAAAATGTCCTACATAACAACAGTACAAGAACAAAATCGATAATTTGGAGAACAAATACAAGCTCCAGAGGCATAAAATCAACCATTGATGCATCAATACATTTATTTATTATTTTTTTTATAATATAAATAAAATATTTCTATAAAACTAAAGAAAATGATAAATAAATGTATTGATGCATCAATGGTTGATTTTGTGCCTCTGGAGCTTGTACTTATTCTCCAGATTATCGATTTTGTTCTTAAACTGTTGTTATGTAGGACATTTTGTTAATTATTTAATTTTGACCTTACTGTGGGACTAAATTGATGCTAAATGAAACTTTTTTGGATTCAAATAGAACACTTTAAACCTTAAGGACCAAAACAGAATTACGCCCAAACCTAGAGGACCAATTTAGTACTTTACCCTAAAATATATTTTTGCATATTTTTGCCCCATTGTAAGTTAAAATTTTCTCTGAGTATGTCAATATATATATATATATATATATATATATATATATATATATATATATATATATATATATATATATATATATATTGTGTAAATAATATTGTTTGTCCCCATTTAATTTTGGTGTATTAGTATTACTGGAAAGAGACACATAAAATCAATAAATTAAATTCATTGATGGTCACCACGTTACATTTTTTTCTAGGATCGATTGTCTACATATAAACTCAAAATCTTTGCCAATCTAATCCTCCCAAAAAAAAATAGAAGAATTAATGAAAGAATACAAAATCATATATTTAACCTTTCTTGATTCTTCAAAACTAAGTTAAGCCTTGGTGAAACCAGCATCGAATGAAATGCCAGTGGCTGGGACCCAAGTGCTAGCTTGGATCCATGGCTCAGCAAGAAATTGAGCAGCCTCATCCTTACTAATAAGTCCTTTTGCAAATGGGGCCCTGGCTCCGGCATTGGCACCAGCTCCAGTGTTTCCGAACTCAGCAAAGAAACAATTGTCAGTGTTAGCCTCAGTTGGTGGGTTCCATGGGATGTAACCTTGTGGCTGGATCAAATCACCAATGGTATTCTCAATGAACACTGCCCTTGAGAATGCCTTCCATGGCCTTGCCAAGAATGTCCTCACTGTCAACCTGTCTGGGTAGAGGGCGGAATCAGCCATGATCTCACAATTTTGGAGGACAATACCAGTAGGCATGTTCTTCTGGTCAGTTCCGTCTGCGACCACGATGTTCTGCTGGTTTGACATGGGCTTCCTCACAATGATCCTAGAGTTTTGGATCAAGGTGGTACCATAGCCAAAGATGAAGTCGATGGTACCAGAGATTTCACAGTTGCGGTAGAACTGGCGATGGGCGTGGGCATAAAGTGTATCTTGGTAACCACGCATTGCGCAATCAAAGAAGGCTGAGCGATCTCCCTGCACACGGAGTGCCACTGCCTGGTGACCTTCAGCACCAGCGGTATTCTCGAATGCAATTGACTTGGCAAGAAAATCATCAGCATTGGAAGCTGCACACACAATTTAACTCGTTAGTGATATAGAAATTATATGATGTTATATCATGCATTATTGATAATGTTTTAGTAAATAAGCATGTATGTTTCTATTATCAATAAATTGATCTATCAATATAAATTATTTATAGTAATATATTTATAATAGAAGTTTTCAAAGAAATAGTTATAGAAAACGTGAAAAATGAAAGTCAGACTTACAGAATGTGGCGGTTCTCATTGTCTTAGTACCCTCATGGAAGTTCTTGCGACCGGTGATGATGGTCTTTGTATTTCCATCACCATAGATAAACAAGTTCTTGAACTTCTTGTCAACGGTAATGTATTCATCATAAACGCCAGCCTTAACATAGATAATGTATCTACCAGTGAAGTTCTTAGGGTAAGAGTTAATAGCCTCCAAAACGGTCTTAAATTGGCCACTACCATCCTTGGCAACAACAACATTAGGTCTGACATTATTGACGTCTTGCAAGAGTTTACGATCTGCGGCAGATAACCAAGTGGGGAATCCCTCATGATCCACCTCAAGGAGCTTTCTAGAAGCAGGTTTGAGGTTCAAGTTCAAACCAAGACCATTAAGGAAGTGGGACAATCCGGAAACAACATCAAGAGCAAGGCCAGTGAGCTGGCCAACACTATCCAAACTGTCAGATTGCAACTCGGTTTGGACTTTCTTTTCACCGTCGGTGTCAAAGCCGTCCATGCAAGATTGCTGGTAGGCAATAACGGCACCCAACCAGTTCTTGAGTTCAGCGGAACTCTGGTAAACATTTGCGAAATTGTTATCAGTGACAAGGTTGATAGAGGCCTCGAGTTCGTGGGTTGCTGATTGCAACAAGTCCTTGCAATCATCAAGGGCCATCTTCATGCCAGGATTACTCTCGCCATGCTCCACAGAGAGGCTATCGGTCATGTTGAATGCCTTGATGACGGTATCCAATGTTCTCTTCACCACTTCTGAGACGTAATCCTTTGGGTCAGTGGTATTGACGTTGCCAATGACGTCATAGCAAAGTTTCTTGTCATCTGCGTTTTGGCACAACTTCTCGACTGCCTTGTTGTGGGATTTCAATTGGTCATGGCTGCTGTTGTTGTTGCTAACAACTGCAACGGTGCCAATGACAACACCAACCACAAGGATGATAGAAACGGCAGAAACAACGACTTTGCCGTTTGCCATTTTTTATTCTTAATTTATTTCTATCTTATGGCAATATAAATCAAGATAGAGCCAAATCTAAAGTTGATTGGGAAGGAATCTGAATCCTCCCCAATCTATTATTATTGTTTTTGGATTTTGATGATGAAAACCTTCATAGAGTTGGGGTATTTATACTTCATTTGCTAAGATTTGTGCAACAGAAATAGGATTGAATGACCGAGTCTATGGTTTGCCTAAAAAAGCTTTTGTCCCCTTGTGCACTATTTATTTGGATCTTTCCAAACATATGGCTGCTATTAATCGAATAAGAATTGCTCCAGAGCTAAGAAATACAAAATATATAATATAATATAATATAATACTCTATATAATGCACACACTTACGGTCGTACACGGTACATACACATACAACAATTTTTTACTTGTTTGATAACTTATCTCTTTATTTTCTAAGAAATATTTTATTAATTTCTTTTGAGTAGTAAAAAGTGTCTACGTTATATATATATACAAAAAGAAATAATTACTAACACACTATAATTCGAATATTTGTCACCAAAAAAAAGTTTGAGAACCAAAATACTTTTTTTAATATAACTTTATTTATATAATTTTTTTATATTTTAATTTATTATTTTATTCTTTTATCACTCAACTTATCACATTATATTCTTAATTATTAGGATATAATATATCATATATTAATAAGACTATTTATAATTTGATTTTCATATATATATACTATACATTAAACACTAATCATAATGTTAATTGATTTTACTTTGTAACCACTAATTTATTTATATTTTATTGTTTCACTCCACCTTCGTAATATTATAGAGATTAGAGTAATCTAAATTATTTTAATTGTCATTAATTTTAATTTATTGTCTCAGTTATGTAATATTTGTTTCATATTTTTTAAAATGAAATAATAATTTATTCTGATTTTTTAACACAAATATTTTTAAATTTTATCATAATTGAATTTAAAAAAACATCAAATACTTAAATTAATTTATTCAATTGACAAATTTACTCATAACATCCATAAGTTCATACACATAACATCCATAATTTCTTACTCATAACATTCATAATTTCATACATATTATTTTTATAATTAATAAACTTTTACAATTAATATTATCAAATTTCAAACTATGTGTTTTGTTGTATTTTTCAAATTATTATCTCATATGTGCACAAATAGATCATAATTTTAATTATTTTAATATTTTTATTTAATATTCATATATGTGCTTATTTATTAATTTTAATATAATGTGTTAATAATTACTTTTAAAATTTTATTTCTTAATTTTTGTTTATATTTTATTTTCTATTTTTTATCTTCTAATAGTCTATATGTAAAATATGAGTTGTATAGTAAAAGTTGTTAAAATTTTATAATTTAACATCCATAATTTTATAAGTATAACATCTATAATTTTAAACACATAATATCTATAATTAATTAATGAATTGGTGTTAATTTATTATTTATTATTTTATTTTGTAGGTTAAAAACTAATAATTTTAGACAATTTTAATAAATAGAGACTAATCAAATATAAGATATTTTTATTTTATATAAAATGAATTGAGTTGATTTGAGATTTTTTTTAAATTAAAAATATCAAAATAGAAGCTAGGTTTACCGGTAGATTTGACAATAAATTCGTCAAATAAAAAATTACCGTCGGAATCGATTAAATGAAAAATTGGCACGATTAAATGAAACATGCCATTTTTGTCACAAGTTGTGTATTACTGGCTAATTTTTTCGATGATAAATCCGTTGGTAAAATTGACTCTAAATTCGAATTTGCAAATCCTTCCCCTCCATTTCTACAACATCATCAACCTCACTTCTCTCCCTTCTCACTTTCTCTCTCGCCGTCATCCCCATCGCCACCATTCATTGCCGTTTAGCTGGTCACTGCCATTCTCACTCACTCTCATTGCTGGTTATTATTACTCAGTCACTGTCACCGCCTCAACGTTACCACGTCCTGCACCGTGCTCGTTCAACAGCATTGGCACCTCCTATTCCAAACTCGTTCATCATCGTCGCGGCTTCCTCTAGTCGGTCTTCCCTCATTGTCACCGCATCCAGTAGCAACTTCGCCGCTCATCATCATTGCCTCCCGCAGTTTCGTCATCGTTGCCTTGTCATTCCTTCCTTTTGTTGCCGCCACCTCTCGTTTGTTGCTATCTTCTATACTTAGTCCCTTTCTCTTATTAGTTTCTTTTGAATTTTTTTCAATATTTGGGAGTTTAATGTTTGTTCAGTTGTTTGAAACTTTTTTAAAATTATTAATCTTTTGAGTTTGTATATCTATTTATTTAATTGTTTGTACAATTATTGTTGAATTTTTTGTTTGGGAGTTTATGGTTTATTTAATTATATATATATATGCTGTTGCTTGCTTTCTTTGCTTAATGAATTGAATAAGATGAAGATACATTTGTTATTATTTTTTTTTTTGATGATCTGTTTTATGTTATGTTTGTTGCTTTTGATATAAGTGTTTAAATCTATTATTGTTGGGTTCTAATATGATATTCTGATGGTATGGATTACTTTTGTATTATGATGGAGGATTATTTTTTATTATATAATTTAGAATTGTTAATATTTCTTGTGATTTTTAATTTTTTATTATATGGTGGATTATTTTGTTGGAAGTTTGAAATTATGTGGTAAATTATTTCGTTAGAAGTTTTAAATGTTGTCTGCTTTAAAATTTATTTTAATTTTACTAGCACAAAACTTGCTCAATGAAATTCATTTGATGCACTCATATGCAACATTATGACTTAAATTGGAGGGACATGAATTCAAATTTTAATTGGCTGCCTAAATCTGTGTTTTTAAATATTAAGTAAATCATTTATCTTTGGTTCATTGTAAATTTGTAGTTTGGAAGCTTCATTGATTTGGAATCATATTATACTATTGCAATGAAACTCAGAGGAAATGGCAGATTTTATATAGCTACAGTGAGTGCTTTTTTGTTTTGTCAATTCTCAATGCTAAAATACTATGCTGACAATTTTTTAGGATTTAATTTTTGGGTAGTCTTGTCATCTGCAAGTATCATAAATGGTTTGGTATGTTTGATTCTTTATGTAATGTAGTAGTATTAGTATAGCCTAATCTCTAATACTTATCAGTATTGCTCTTTTAATTTCTGGTTTTATTTTGTTCAATTTTTGTATTTGAGGGTTTGGTGCATTTCAAATCTAACTTTGTTGCTTAATTGATTTCTCTAATTTTTTTAGTTTTAATAATAAATTTTGATATTTAAACTTGTTTGTAAATTTTTAACTAAAATTATAGATAAATTATTATAAGTGATGGTAATCAGTGGCTAAGAGAAGAGGGGGTTGAATCTTAGCCCCCTTTTGCCAAATATTAATTTCTTATTTTTCAAGGAACTTCTGGAGATTTTTCTCCTTTTGTCTCGTGTCGAGTTGATGAGAGACACTTTTGTTTTTCGTCTCCTGATTAACATAAACATAGAAAGGAGTAGGGAAGAAGAATTAATACCAGATATATATATCATGGTTCAGCCACTAGGTGCAATGTGGCCTACATCCAGTCTCCATCACAACAATGATGGAATTTCACTATGTTTTCACAACGTTACAAACACCAATTTCTCCCCAGGAACTACCCATTCCTATCTGGGACAAATCCATATTCTACTTCCAATCTGGATTTGAGTAGGAATTAAAACCTAGCTTTCAACCGCAAAGTGCTAACCCAACTTGTAAGGGAATCCCCACAGGATCATGACACACAACATATAGATGTACAAAGAAATTCTGAGACATCTATGGTTTTTTTCTAATATTGATCACTGTCTTTTTCCTCTCATTGGCTTTTTCTTACAAACGTCACCATGTTTGCCTTTTACCATGAGACTCAGACAGACAATACTAAGAAAAAGAAAACAAAATGAACATCTTTGAAGGAGAAAAACTCAGGAAGCTTGGGTAGCTATGAGAACTCTGTGCTTTTTCTCTTACTCTCCTTGATTTCATCATTTGACCGTTCACCCTTAATATAGAAGGGAAAGCTTCCAAGGTTAAAACCGGTTCAGCCAACCCAGCAACATCTTCTCCAACAAACAGCTGTGGTTCGGACAAAGAAAAGAGAGAGGAAAAAATAAAAAACTAACATGCATGTACCTCTCTCAACCCTTTTCATCAAGCTCCTTCTATCTGAACCCTTGATCTTGTCTTTGGCTCCAAGAAAGGATTCGGACCCTTGATGATCTTCTGACCCAGGACAGCTCATTGCTTTCCATTTTTGCTTCTTCCTACGTGTAGCTGGGTGGCTACCTTATTTCTTTAATCAACAAAAATGGAAGTGAACTTTTGCAACTGTGATCTTCTTCTCTGACAGAGGCGGATCCTTTCTTTTCTTGGTATGGAAGATCTTGAAGCTCTTCTTCAAATCATGCCTTCAATGGCAAAAATCTTGCTTTTGTTTTCTTCAGATCTTCACCTCTGAAGAGAGATCTTCAGTAGGCTTTCTATTTGATAGCCTTTTTCTTCATAGGCTTCTGATAACTTCTTCTTGATTCTATCTTCTTCTCTGACAAATGATATGATCGAAAACAAAGAGAGAGATGAGAGAGAAGAGACAAAGCTTTTAATACACATTAAATTAAATTGAATTGTGAGTTTTGGTTACCAAGGAGTGTAATCAATTGTATTAAAATTTGAATTCCATTAACCAAGGGAGTAGGTAACCGAAGAGTGCATGCTCCAATTCCTTCTTTCTTCTTTCAATTTGGATCCATAATGATGTTGGACCAAGAGAGGTGTTTGCTTGGGCTTATCAGATTCTTGTGCCAACTTATGGATTTCTTCTATTTTAGCCACTTGTAGTGATCAATTATTATTGGGCTAAACATGGTTTAATAACCAAACTGGACTTTCTTCACTTGGGCCAAGAAACAATTTTATTTTACTTCCTGCACACTAATAAACACATTAAACAACCTATTAGAAGCAAATAACAATTTAATAATTTTTTAAACAATATTTTAATAATGTTTGATCATCATTATAAATTAAGTTTTCCAAACTCAACAATCTCCCCCTTGATGACAAACATTATTAAAACTGAATTGAAAGGATTAGGATTAAAAAACTCCCTTTGATGATTTGGCCAAATCCTCCCCCTTAATGTGTGCCTAATTATCCATCAATTTTCATGGAAGCAATACCTGTGTGCATGTTCTAAAAGTTTCAAAAAGATACCAACTTTCAAAACATGGAACCTTATGAAACATAGCCATATTTTATAAAAAAATGCTTGCACTTGAGCAAACACTTTTATCAAATTTGATCAAGGCTCAGGTTTATATTAACCCACTAACAAAATGCTCAAAAATACATATTCAAAGCAAAGCATCAAGCTAGTAAAATAATGTATTCAGCCATCAAAATAAAGCAAATCAGAGCAATCAATAAAATAGAGTATCAGCCATCAAAACAGAACACAAGATAATAAATCAGAGCAACCAGCAGCCCCAATTTCAGTTTCAATTCAGCCCTGCTTTTAGTGTTTTTCTCCCCCTTTTGTCATCAAGGAGGGATCCTGCAAACAAAACAGTGAGAAGCAATGCAGTCTATAATATTAAAACATAAACAAAGTATCAAATTAATTAAGTACAGTCATCCAAAATGAAATAGTTTAACTGAAACTAAGTCCCAATGTAGCAGAATAAAGTGAGTCTATAGGCAGAAACAGCAGAGATCAAATCTTAGGCATCAGACAAGTTGACATCAGAATCAAGAAGATCTTCTTCCCCTTCGGAGTTGACCGTGTCCTTGTCAACAGTCTCCAAACTCTTAAAAAGAAAATTCACCCTTTCACGACACTTTGTCCAAGCTTTTTCATTCTCAAAGGCTTGCTTTCTAGCCTATTTATATGATTTAACCATCAAATTGGACATGTTGGAGAACTCAGTGGGGACATCCTTTACTGTTTCAGAGAACCGAGTTTGGTCAGAAGTTTCAGGAGGAAGAATTTCATCTTCACTTTTAGAGAATACTGATGCCTTTGAACTCTTAGCCTTTTTCCGTTTGCGGGAACTCCTCCACCTTTGATTGTAGAGACCCTATTCTCAACCGGCTCATTACTAAGATCCACATTAAAATGCTCAAAAATACATGTGAAAAACATACCATAGGCAGATTAGATTTCTTGTCACAACGGACACAGTCCCACATATGCCTAATCACTAGATATGCAAAAGATATAGGGGCAAAAGACAGAATGCCATATAACACAAGTGTGTCATAGACTGTTACCCTTTGGTAAGAGCCACTTTGTGGCATAATGACATGAGTAATGATCCGATGCAGCAGGTCTCGAACAGGACCAAGAGCCTTATGAGTTAGAATGGTACCATCCAGAGAAGAAAAATTTTCACATACCAGAGCCAAGGCGTCTTGAAGGGAAACACCAATACGGTTATCCCATTTTCCAGACATATAGGCCCTGCCCCCTCATCTTGATATCCCATAGTAGCACTTATGGTTTCATGATTAAGAGAAAGATGAACTCTTTTGACATAAGAATGCAGTTCACCATCATGAAAAATCATGTTTGCATAAAATTCACGCACCAAGTTTGGATAAATAGGTTTTCGGATTTTAAAAATTGGAGTCCATTTTAAATCATGAAAATATGTTGTAAAATCAATCCCTTTTTCAACAAGATTTTCAAGATTAACAACAAAGGATGCACATAAGTGACGGTTTATCAATACTTGGGAATGAAACTCATAAGCCGCATAGGATATAAAGTGGTAAGGGTCAAAGTGAGAGTTTCTTTTACCATATTTATTCTTGAAATCCAAAGAGTTAAGGTTAGATGGTTCTCGGGTGTCATGAAGAACAAGCCATTTGGAACGTTGAGAATGACTTGAGGGATGAGGGGTAGAGCGTCGTGGTGGAGAGGGACGAGGAGGGGAGTCTTCTTCCTCTTCAAGCAAAGGCCCTTTTTCTTTTGCATCCTTCTTTTGTGATGATCCCGCTTCCTTACGTGTTGAAGCCCTTGGATGAATGACTTTTCTCCTCATAGAACCAGTGGAATGAGAAGAGGGTGAAGAGGATGAGTGAGAGTGAATGTGTATGTGGGTGTGGGATTGAGGTCCTTTAGACAATGGAGGATTTTTAGGAATGGGGGTATGGGTGCTTCTACGGGTAGGAAGTTTCTTTCTCATGTTAAAGGAAGTAAAATGGAGAAAGAAAAGATGGAGAGAGTGCCGAAGAGAGTGGAACGTGGAGAGAGGTTACACCATCATAAATGCTTAGTGGAAGATATCTCATTTAAAGCAATCATCATTAATGAAAATGGTTATCAATAAAGAAATTAAAAATAAAAAAGAATAACCGAAAAGACCTTTCCTTGAGAAGTGAGAGAAGCTATAGGAAAAAGATTTGATTTGACAAAACTTCCCTTTTGAAAGATATGATGTGAAAACCTTCTCAAAATAAATTATCTAAAAATAATTTATTAAAAGTTATGATACCCATAAAAAATATAATGAGCCAGAATTATGGAGTGGGCCCAAAGGTGGTTGAAACGGGATTGAGTCCAAGGTACCAGGTTTCAGTCTCCCCCTATTTGAATGATTTGTTCATCACTTGCCCAGATTTGTCTCCTTACTGCCTACGAGACAAAAACAAACAGAGCCATGAAACAATGCAATTATTCAACAGAACTTAAATCCATCATTGTTTCTCAATGAACAAAATCTATCTTCACACAGTGGTTTAGTGAAAATGTCAGCAAGTTGCTCTTTAGATTTTACAAATTGGATATCAATAGTACCATTTTGCACATGTTCCCTAATAAAGTGATATCTCACTTCAATGTGCTTAGTTCTAGAGTGCAGTATAGAATTTTTTGAAATATTTATTGCACTCATATTATCACAAAACAAAGGTATACTATTGATTTTCAATTTGTAATATTCCAATTGAGTTTTAAGCCACAAAAGTTGAGAGCAACAAGCAGCCGCGGACATGTATTCGGCTTCAGCCATGGATAAAGCAACAGTGGCTTGCTTCTTGCTTGACCATATGTTGAGGAAACTTCTAAAGAAGCAACACATTCCGAAAGTGCTTCTTCTATCCACTCGGTCTCTCGCATAATCTACATCACAAAACTCTACTGCACAAAACTCATTAGATTTAGGATGCTATAAGCCAAGATCACATGTGATCTTAATGTATCTAATGATTCTTTTAACAGCTGAAAGATGAGATTCTTTTGGGTGAGATTGAAATCTAGAGCACACACCCATATTTTGAACAATATCCGGCCTAGAGGATGTAAGATACATGAGTGATCCTATCATTCCTCTATACTTTGTTTCATCCGCATATTTGCCTTTTTCGTCTTTGTCAAGTTTAGTGTTTGGATGCATTGGGGTTCCCATTGGTTTGGAATTTTCTAAACCAAATTTCTTGATTAACTCTTTGGCATATTTTCCTTGGTGAATAAAGATACCACTAGGAGTTTGTTTGATTTGAAGACCAAGAAAGAAAGTTAATTCTCCCATCAAACTCATTTCAAACTCACTAGTCATTAGTTTTCCAAACTCTTCACACAAGGATTCATTGACCGATCCAAACACAATGTCATCCACATAAACTTGAACAAGTAAGAAATCATCATTAGGTTCTTTTATAAACAAAGTAGTATCGGTGGTACCCCTTTGAAAATCATTTTCCAACAAGAAGGCACTAACCCTTTCATACCAAGCTCTTGGTGCTTGCCTACGGCCATAGATGGCCTTTGATAGTTTAAAAATATGATTTGGAAACTCTTTGCTTTCAAAACCGGGGGGTTGAGCCACAAATACTTCCCTATCTATAAAACCATTATGAAAAGTATATTTGACATCCATTTGAAACATTTTAAAGCCCTTGTGGGCAGCAAAGGCAAGAAGCAACCTAATTGCTTCCATTCTTGTTACTGGAGCAAATGACTCATCAAAGTCAATGCCTTCCTCTTGATCGTAACCTTGGGCCACTAATCTAGCCTTGTTACAAACAATACTACCATCCTCACCCAATTTATTTTTGAAAATTCATTTTGTACCGGTTACTTTTTTACCTTTGGGATTCGGTACAAGGATCCAAACCTCATTCTTATCAAATTGTGATAGCTCTTCTTCCATGGCTTTAACCCATGAGGGGTCTTCAAGAGCTTGCTTCACATTAAGAGGTTCCAATTGGGACAAGAAGGCAACATTGCTTGGTTCCATTTGCTTCTTGCTTGAGGATCTAGTGGTTATACCTTGTGAAGGATCACCAATGATGAATTCATGAGGATAACCCTTCAAAAATTTCCATTCACGTGGCCTTTGAAGAATGGTTTTGCTTTGACTAGTTTCAGTTGGCAGCTTTGTTCTGGATTCTCTGGCTTATTTAGGAGACAAAACAGAAATATCTCCTCCATTCTGAAGAGAAGTTTCTGGACAGACAGATTCAACAATTGGGACAGATTTGAGATTTTTTTTATTGGCTTGATAGTTCACATCAGTTTCACTACCTGCATCATCATTTAACACAGCTCTTGGAATAGAGTTAGAATCACAAAAAGACACATATATGGATTCCTCAATTGTTCTATGTTCTTTGAGGTAAACCCTAAATGCTTTTCTAGTGGTGTAGTATCCAACAAACATTCCTTCATAAGATTTTGGATCAAAGTTTCCAAGATTTTCTTTAGTGTTAAGTACAAAATATTTGCATCCAAAAATATGAAAATACTTAAGATTAGGTGGGGTTCCTTTCTAAAGCTCATATGGAGTTTTCTTTAAACCTTTTCTAATGATGGTTCTATTTAGAATATAACAAGCTGTATTTATAGCTTCAGCCCACAAAAACTTTGGAACATCATTTTCACAAAGCATTGCCCTAGTTATTTCTTGAAGGCTTTTATTCCTTCTTTCAACAACCCCATTTTGTTGAGGTGTTCTTGGGCATGAAAAATTATGAGCTATTCCAAATTCATCACAAAAATTTTCAAAATCTTGGTTTTCAAACTCCTTTCCATGATCACTTCTCAAGGGGGCAATTTTTAAATCTTTTTCATTTTGGATCTTCTTGCAAAGAGAGGAAAAAGCATAGAACGCGTCATTTTTATGAGCTAAGAAAAGAACCCAACCAAATCTAGAGTAATCATCCACCACTACCAAACCATAATATTTTTTTCCCAAACTTTGTGTTCTAGTAGGACCAAAAAGGTCAATATGTAACATTTTCAATGGCCTTTTAGTGGAAATTCCATCTTTGGGTTTAAAAGATGATCTTACTTGTTTGCCTAGTTAACAAGCATCACAAGTAATATCTTTATCAAATTTAATATTTGGAATTCCTCTAACTAAATTCTTTTTAACAAGTTTAAAAATTTGGTACATGCTTGCATGTCCCAATTTCTTATGCCAAAGCCATTTTTCAGATTCAAGAGAGGTAAAAAAAGTTACTTTTTGATTCTTTAAATCCTCTAGAGTTAATACATACACATTATTGCATCTTTTTGCTTCAAACAAAATATCACTGGATTTTTCATAAATAACCAAGCAATCTAATTTTCTAAAAATAACCAAATATCCAAGATCACACAATTGGCTAATACTTAGTAGATTGTGCTTTAATCCGTCAACAAGCAAAACATCATTAATGAAAGAAGAGAAGTTCTTATCCACTTTACCTATGGCCACTATTTTTCCTTTTCCATTGTCACCGAAAGTAACAAAACCTCCATCATACTCATCAAGCTTGATGAAGAATGTTGACTTCTCGGTCATATGCCTAGAGCACCCACTATTCATATACCACATGTTGTCTTTTCTCTTGGATGGTAGGTAAACCTACAAAAAAGCTTAAGTGACCTTAGGTATCCAAATCTTTTTGGATCCTTTGATGTCAAACCATCTTCTTTGCCCCGAACCATTATAGTTACAAACAATCTTGTAAACTTTATCACCAACCATCCTTTCACTTATGAAACATTGAATGGGAAAATGTCCATTCCAATTGCATAATCTACAAAATTTTTTGTGTTGCTGTTTTTTAAAGCTTGTTGGGTTTTGAAACCTTATGTCATCCGAAGATGATGCCATGTTGGTAAAAGAACATTTTTTAATAAATTTTTCAGATTTGTGAAAACCCAAACCAGCTTTATCATAAAGAAGTTTTTGACTAGCCAAGAGTTGATTTAAATTTTCAAAACTTTGAGCAAAGCTGGCTAAGTCCTCTTTAAGTTTTTTATCTCTTTATGCAGCCACTCATTTTTCTCAAAATAATTTAGATTTTCAATCACAGAATGATAATATTCACATCTCTTAAGTTCAACTTTTAACCGCTTGTTTTCTTCCACAAGATCAACAACAGTTTCGGCTTTCCTTAATTTATCTTTGAGAAAACTATTTTCTGCTTTTAGAATGGTAACTTGAAATTCAAGATCATAGTTTTCATTTAAGAAGCATCTTATTTTTTCATTGAGATGATCTATCATAAGATGAAGGTCTTCAATTGAGGGTTCAGGAAATATTACCTCATTGACTATGTCGGCCATGAGACAAGTTTGGGACTTGGTTTCTGTTTCCTCTTTTTCATCCGAATCATTCTCCAAGTCTTCCCATGATGTCATGAGTCCTTTCCTCTTTTCTCTTTTCGGTTTGTCCTCCTTCTTCAGTTTAGGACAATCAAACTTGAAGTGTCCATTTTTCTTACAGTTGTAGCAGATCACCTTGCTTAGGTCCCTCTTTGGTTTCCTTGAACTGCCTCATTTGTTCCATTCCTTCAGCTTCATCATTTTCCTAAATTTCTTAGCAAACAAAACAAAGTCATCGTCAGATAAATTATCACTAGATTCATCATCCAGAGATTCAGTGACTGATTTGAGAGCAACTCCTTTCTTTTTTGTATCTCTCTTTAAATAAGTATTTTCAAAAGCAAGCAAGTTTCCTCTCAAATCATCATAGGTCATTTTATCAATACCACTACTCTCAGCTATTATTATAGCCTTGGTTTTCCACTCTTTACTGAGCATCTCAATATTCTCCTCAAAAGTACAGATTCTGAATATCTGATTCCCATATCATCCAAGCCAATGATGATAATGTTGAATCTTTCAAACATTTCATCAATTGTTTCTCCTTCCTTCATTGAGAACATTTCGTAGTCTCTGTTTAGCATGTCTATTCTGGATCTTTTGACTTGGGTTGTGCCTTTATGAGTGACTTGAAGCTTGTCCCAGATTTCTTTTGTTGTTGTGCATTTTGATACCCGTCGATATTACTCGAAGCTGACAGCACAGTTGAGCAAGTTGACAGCTTTGGTGTTGAGCTCTATTTTTTTTCTGTCATCTTCATTCCAATCGGCCTCAGCCTTGGGAATAATCACTCCATCAGCTCCTGTGGTGGTTGAAAATTGTGGACCTTCCAGGATTATCTTCCAAAGCCTGTAATCTACAGACTGAACAAAGATCTTCATTCTTTCTTTCCAGTAACTGTAGTTCTTCCCATTGAAGAATGGTGTTCTGTTACTAGACTGCCCTTCTGTCAGAGTATAGGCCCCCATATTTGAACCACTGTTGACTGCCATTAGGATCTTTTCTCCAAGCTGTAAAGTTTGATCTCTTTGAGACCAAGCTCTGATACCAATTGATGGTAATCAGTGGCTAAGAGAAGGGGTTGAATCTTAGCCCCTTTTTTGCCGAATATTAATTTCTGATTTTTCAAAGAACTTTAGGAGATTTTTCTGCTTTTATCTCGTGTCGAGTTGAGAGACACTTTTGTTTTGTCTCGTACCGAGTTGAGAGACACTTTTGTTTTTCGTCTCCTAATTAACAGAAACAGAGAAAGGATTAGAGAAGAAGAATTAACACCAGATATATCCTGGTTCAGCCACTAGGTGCAATGTGGCCTACATCCAGTCTCCATCACAACAATGATGGAATTTCACTATGTTTTCACAACATTACAAACACCAATTTCTCTCTAGGAACTACCCATTCCTATCTGGGACAAATCCAGATTCTTCACCCAATCTGAATTTTACTAGGACTCAAAACCTAGCTTTTAACCGTAAAGTGCTAACCCAACTTGCAAGGAATCCCCACAGGATCAAGACACACAACATATAGATGTACAAAGAAACTCTAAGACATCTATGGCTTGTTCTCTAATATTGATCACTGCCTTTTTCCTCTCACTGGCTTTTTCTTGCAAACATCACCATGTTTGCCTTTTACCATGAGACTCAGATAGACAATACTAAGAAAAAGAAAACAAAATGAACATCTTTGAAGGAGAAGAACTCAGGAAGCTTGGGTAGCTATGAGAACTCTGTGCTTTTTCTCTTACTCTCCTTGATCTCAACCTTTGGCCGTTCACCCTTAATATAGAAGGGGAAGCTTCCAAGGTTGAAACTGGTTCAACCAACCCAGCAACATATTCTCCAACAAACAGTCGTGGTTCCGACAAAGAGAAGAGAGAGGGAAAAACTAAAAACCAACATGCATGTACCTCTCTCAACCCTTTTCATCAAGCTCCTTCCAACTGAACCCTTGATCTTGTCTTTGGCTCCAAGAAAGGATTCGGATCCTTGATGATCTTCTGACCCAGGACAGCTCCTTGCTTTCCATTTTTGCTTCTTCCTACGTGTAGCTCGGCGGCTACCTTCTTTCTTTGATGAACAAAAATGGAAGTGAACTTTTGCAACTGAGATCTTCTTCTCTGACAGAGGCGGATCCTTTCTTTTCTTGGTATGGAGGATCTTGAAGCTCTTCTTCAAATCATGCCTTCAATGACAAAAATCTTGCTTTTATTTTCTTCATATCTTCACATCTGAAGAGAGATCTTCAGTAGCCTTTCTATTTGATAGCCTTTTTCTTCATGGGCTTCTGATAACTTCTTCTTGCTTCTATCTTCTTCTCTGACAAATGATATGACCGAAAACAAAGAGAGAGAGAGGAGATAGAAGAGACAAAAATTTTAATGCACATTAAATTAAATTAAATTGTGAGTTTCGGTTACCAAGGAGTGTAACCAATTGTATTAAAATTTGAATTCCATTAACCAAGGGAGTAGGTAACTGAAGAGTGCATGCTCCAATTCCTTCTTTCTTCTTCCAATTCGGATCCATAATGATGTTGGACCAAGAGAGGTGTTTGTGTGACTATTTTAACTTTTAAAAAGTAAATTACCTCTGCAACATGGTGGATCACAGCATCTCAGATCTCTATGTTCTCTTCACTCGTATGGTCAACTTGCCGCGTCCAACTTCTTGTCTTCTTAACGGAAACTGCTCCGAAGCCTATGCCACTATGTTTTCTTTTTTTGCCAGATGCTCTCCCAACTGCAATCAAAAAAGGATTCTCATACTTTATGCTAGAAAGTAACAAAATTTAACCAATAATATTATCAAGTGAAAAGACAATAGACGTTAAACATAACAAAATAAACATTAAGAACGAACTTTGAGAGGGCATCCTGTGCTAAGCATCTGCTTCACATAAAATAACCCTTCACCTAGCTGTAAGCTGCAAACAAATTACAGCAGAAGAGTCTCAGTTCTTAATTGATTTGGAATTAGCACAGATCACATAAACTGCATTTTTCTAGTGTCATTCAAGAGAAATGTATCAATATAAGGGTCTTTTGATAAGATATTTCTTTGGTCCTGTAATAGGAACTAAATGTTACCTGTTAGAACTGAATCTTTCCACTAATAATTATCTTCCGCTCTTTTAGTATACCCCTTTGGTATCTGCATCCATGCATTTGGGAAAAGTAGGGAGGATCAAAAACATAGATGATGAGAGACTATATGTACTTAGCTCTCCATACTTCACTGTAAATTGTGCAGCCCTAGTGTATCTAAAAATAATACAGAAAATGAAAATCAGATACACAAACACAAACACACAAACACTAAAAGCCATATTCAATTCCAATTAGCGTTTCCAACAAAACAAATTGTGTGCGAGCGAGAGAACTAACCATCCTGAGGATGGCTATAATTAACGTAACCGAGCGATCAGCGAGTGGTCAACGCGCATTCGCAGGACCCACTGCCGGCGGCGGCAAAGGAGCGGCTACAACGCTATTTTGCGATGGAAGCTGTTATGTGGATCCAACAGCGGCATGGCCTCTGTCATCATTTTGCTTCGTTGTCTTTCTCTCTCTCTCCCTTAACCCTCTCTTCTCTATGACGTCGCCAAAGAAGTCTTCCCTTACAGGCGCCATCCCTGCCAAGAATTGCATCTCTCTCATCTTTCCTTCTCGTTTTCTAAATTTTTGCTTTCTCAGTTTTTTAAATTTCGGCATGAAACGTGAACATACAAACACATATGAGAATATAAGAGAAAATCAATAAAGGTTTTGAATTTGAATTCAATTAAAATTTCCGCCCAATACTTTCTTCATAGAACTTTTTGAATTTGTATTATTTTATATTTTATAGATTTTTAATGATGTGCCACATGTCTATTACAGGAACCTCCACTTATCAATTATACAAACTACCACTTATCAAGCAACTAACCTTCTACTACTCTCCTATTATATATTAATAGATTTCTTTTTCTTCAGTCACAAACTTGATTGCATTGTTTCGGTTCTTGCTCTACTCTCATTTGTAATATATTTATGGGAAAGTATGAGGAGCCAATGGAATATTTATATAATGTGTACAATAGAAGTTTAGAGAGTATTAGAGATATAATCATTAATGTTACCTTTTCTCATCAGCTGAAGCTGATGTTCATTTTGTAACTCAATAGCCCATTGTACACATTGTACAAATAGTCCATTGTCTCCCTAGCGGGATCCTTTATTTATATATGTATTAGAGTGGCTGAGCGCGATGTCATCACAAATAATTTCTTTATCATCGAGTTAATTAGTGGAACGACCTGATTACAAACATATTTATAAATTTTTAAAATTTAGGAACTTATTCATATATGAGATGAATAATAAGTACAGCCGCTAATACAATCCAAAAGGAAAAAGTACTGTGAATTAATTATGTCTAATATAAAATTATAAGTACAGATGAATTTTTCACTTATTCTATACAAAAGCAACAGATAGTGATGATATAAAATAAAAACATTTTGCATCTTTAAAGCATTACAGAAATCTTAAATTTATTTCTTTATCAATAAAATACTTATTTATTTTTCTTGTTTTGTCAAGTAAATTTTAAAGTTTATTTATTTTATTCATTGAGTAAACTATCGTTTCTAACTATAAAAATTTTAAATGTCGACAATTTTAATAATAAAAGATGTAAATTAACTTAATATCCATAAAAAATTATACTAATTTTACAAAGTTTTATAAAATATTCAACAAAACTACCTAACAAAATACTCATTTTGGATAATTTTGTTTAGCTAATCTTTTCTTTAATATGTATTGAATTAGTTTACATTTTTCATAGTTAGAATTGACAACGTTTATATTGTTCATGATAATTAAATATGTATTTTTTTCATTTATATATTCACCACATACAATTAATTTACTTCTCTTGGAAAATTTATGTGTAAAAGATTATAATTTATAAACACTTAAATTTCTTGTGATCGGAAGCCATAATTATATATATATATATATATATATATATATATATATATATATATATATATATATTTTAATTTAATTTAAGTCACATAAATAAAAATAACAATCTTTTAAATGATTATATAATTATTTATAAAAAATAAATATAATTGCATGACGTTATGTTTTAATTTAGACTGCCAGCAAAATTTATATATTGATGTGTTAATAAATTGCTTTGCCGCCATTAAAGTTTGATGTATTAGTATTGCTAACATCAATCAAAAAGAGACAAATAATAACACAATAAAATCAATCAATTAAATTCATTGTTGGTCACCACATCAAACTTTTCTCTAGGATCGATTGTCTACACATAAACTCAAAATCTTTGCCGATCTAATTCTCCAATAAAAAGTGGGAAGAATTAACGAAAGAATACAAAATCATATAACCCTCCACGATACCTCCCGATTCTTTAAAACTAAGTTAAGCCTTGGTGAAGCCAGCATCGTATGTAATGCCAGTGGCAGGGACCCAAGTGCTAGCTTGGATCCATCGCTCAGCAAGAAATTGAGAAGCTTCATCCTTACTAATAATGCCTTTTGCAAATGGGGCCCTGGCTGAGGCATTGGCACCAGCTCCACTGTTTCCATACTCAACAAAGTAACAATTGTCAGTGTTAGCCTCAGTTGGTGGGTTCCATGGGATATAACCTTGTGGCTGGATCAAATCACCAATGGTATTCTCAATGAACACTGCCCTTGAGAATGCCTTCCATGGCCTTGCCAAGAATGTCCTCACTGTCAACCTGTCTGGGTAGAGGGCGGCATCAGCCATGATCTCACAATTTTGGAGGACAATACCAGTAGGCATGTTCTTCTGGTCAGTTCCGTCTGCGACCACGATGTTCTGCTGGTTTGACATGGGCTTCCTCACAATGATCCTAGAGTTTTGGATCAAGGTGGTGCCATAGCCGAAGATGAAGTCAATGGTACCAGAGATTTCGCAGTTGCGGTAGAACTGACGATGGGCGTGGGCGTAAAGTGTATCTTGGTAACCACGCATTGCGCAATCAAAGAAGGCTGAGCGATCTCCCTGCACGCGAAGTGCCACTGCTTGGTGACCTTCAGCTCCAGCGGTATTCTCAAATGCAATTGACTTGGCAATGAAATCATCAGCATTGGTGGCTGCACATACAATTTAACTCGTTGGTGATGTAGAAATTATATGATGTTATATCAATATTAGTAAATAACCATGTCATTTTATAATAAAAGTTTTCAATAGAAAAATTTTTAGAATACGTGAGAAATGAAACTTGGACTTACAGAATGTGGATGTTCTCATGGTCTTAGTACCCTCATGGAAGTTCTTGCGACCAGTGATGATGGTTTTTGTATTTCCATCGCCATAGATAAACAAGTTCTTGAACTTCTTGTCAACGGTAATGTATTCGTCATAAACGCCAGCCTTAACGTAGATAATGTATCTACCTGTGTAGTTCTTAGGGTAAGAGTTAATAGCCTCCAAAACGGTCTTAAATTGGCCACTACCATCCTTGGCAACAACAACATTAGGTCTGACATTATTGACGTCTTGCAAGAGTTTACGATCTGCGGCAGATAACCAAGTGGGGAATCCCTCATGATCCACCTCAAGGAGCTTTCTAGAAGCAGGTTTGAGGTTCAAGTTCAAACCAAGACCGTTAAGGAAGTGGGACAATCCGGAAACAACATCAAGAGCAAGCGCAGTGAGCTGGCCAACGCTATCCAAGCTGTCAGATTGCAACTCGGTTTTGACTTTCTTTTCACCGTCGGTGTCAAAGCCGTCCATGCAGGATTGCTGGTAGGCAATAACGGCACCCAACCAATTCTTGAGTTCAGCGGAACTCTGGTAAACATTTGCAAAATTGTTGTCAGTGATAAGGTTGATAGAGGCCTCGAGTTCGTGGGTTGCTGATTGCAATAAGTCCTTGCAATCATCAAGGGCCATCTTCATGCCAGGATTACTCTCGCCATGCTCCACAGAGAGGCTATCGGTCATGTTGAATGCCTTGATGACGGTATCCAATGTTCTCTTCACCACTTCTGAGACGTAATCCTTTGGGTCAGTGGTATTGACGTTGCCAATGACATCATAGCAAAGTTTCTTGTCATCTGCGTTTTGGCACAACTTCTCGACTGCCTTGTTGTGGGATTTCAATTGGTCATGGCTGCTGTTGTTGTTGCTAACAACTGCAACGGTGCCAATGACAACACCAACTACAAGGATGATAGAAACTGCAGAAACAACGACTTTGCCGTTTGCCATTTTTTATTCTTAATTTATTTCTATCCAACAACGCCAATACAAATCAAGATAGAGGTAGATTGGGAAGGAGATTGAATCCTTCCCAATCTGTTATTATTGTTTCTTGATGGTGACGATGAAAACCTTGCATAAAGGTGGGTATTTATACTAGCGTTTATGATATTTTTATGTGTAAATAAACAAAAATAGACATTATTGACCGATTCTGTCGAAGCTATTAGCGGTTTGATTGAATTATTCTACGTGTAGTTCGCGTTGTTTACTTTCTAAGAGGCACGAGTTGCTATTTTTTTGATTGAATGCATATATATAGAAAATACTATATAAATTCAAAGAAGTAACTAATTAAAATGTAGAAATAAATTACCTTCACCTCTATTTTCTTAACACTAAAATGCGTTTAGCTCCAATATTTTGTTCTTTGCATCCCCTTTACGAATACATTTACATTTCAACTAAATTCAACTAAGTTAACATATGTTCAAGAAAAAAAAATGTGCACGAGCACTGTTTTTCCTTTTCTATATTTTTATTAGAGAACACATAAATTTATTGACATATTACAAAAATTTTTGTAAATAACACTGAAATTTTTACTTATAACATAAAAATTTGTGTATATAATACATAAATTACAAACCATTTTTTTAACTTAATTCAACTAGATTAACACAAGCTCAACTAAAAAAAGAATGTGCATGCGTCACTGTTTTTTCTTTTCTATATTTTTATTAGAAAGTACAAAAATTTATTAACATATTATAAAAATTTTTATACATAGCACCGAAAATTTTTATTCATAACATAAAAATTTTTTGTACATAATACATAAATCTTTGTTGCGAATATATTTTGTTAGTTGAGTAAGTTAATTGTAGTTCTTCAAAAATTTCTATGCTTTGCATCAAGAATTTTTGTGCTATGCATTAAAATTTTATTAATTGGGTGTCAATATTTTGAATATATAATTTTTTAAAAAGTTTTGTATTACGCACCAAAATTTTTTTACTATACACCAAATTTTTTTTGTGTTATTTAACAAAATCGTGTTGTGAGTATTTTATTAGTTAAATATTAATGTTATAAGCACGTGGTCTTTTAAAGTTTGTACGTTATATATCAAATTTATTATACTGTGAATCAAAATTCATATACTCTAATTTTTTTAAATATAAAAAAGAAAAAATGAAAAAAGAAATCCAACCCAAAAAAAAAAAAGAAAAGAAAATAAGGTTAAAAAAATGTGCATATCTGACTTAGTAGGGAAATAATCGGTAAAATTACTTCATAGCTTAACTTTATTGTTTTACATTTGGGAAGGTCGAATATGGGCATGCTAAGTGGAAGAATTTTTTATTATTATTAGATTCTATACACTGATTTAGTTTAATTTTTTCATAAAGGTTGCTCAACTTCTTATAATGAATCTAAAAGTACCACTTCCACGAATAATTTACCAAACTTTTTTAATAATAATGATACATGAAAGCCATGGATCATGCATAACATTAGTACAAAATAAATAATAATCACAATCATCAACTACGTACTAAAGTCTACACTGAGCCCCTAAAACAACCCCAAACAACCGAAGGATCACCAATGTAATTATTGGTACGAATTTCGATCTATAATAAAATTTGATTATGGTGTCTACTGACTCAGGTGAGTTGAGTCAAAAGGGTTTCAGACAAAGTCGATCAATTAAGTTCTGTCAATGTTTTTGACGGAGTAGAGATTCGAGTATAAAAAAAAATTAGGCCTTTAAGTATGGGGTGAGTCGAGTCAGACTTGTATGGAAAATTTAAAATTACACGTGGTTTTATGCAAAAATACTATACAGAATGTAAAATTTAAAGACTAAAATAAAAATAAAATCGCAAGTTGTGAGATTTAAAGACTAAAAATAAAAGTAAAAACGTGGGGTGTACACCTTAAAAAGTAAAGTCTTTCATAATCAAAGTAAAATCACAAGTTGTGAAAGTATGAGAAAAAAAAAGTTGGATTCAAGAGAGGAACATTCTGCAATTTATTCCTTATGGTTTATAAATAAGAAAAGTTCAAAAAAGTTTAATGACATTAATTTAAACATTTCACCATCACACAAAATTTTGGTCACATTGAAGTAAGGAAAGCTAATGAAATTCAAGTGCATATAAATATTTGGAGTTCACTTTTAATTTATTTTCTTTGTTTTTTTTTCTTTTATTTTTTTTGTCCTTTTTTTTTTTTTGTTAACTTATTTTATCTTAATTTTCTTTGAGCATTTCTTTCTTTTTTTTTTAAATATTTTGCTCTCTTCTAATCCTAATTTTATTTTTTTATCTATTTAAAGCTTTTATTTATTTTATATATTTTTATCATAATTTTTTACATTATTTATCAATGTTTAATATTATTGAGCATTTTTCGACACAAATACTAAAATAAAATTTATCGCAATTCTTTACAAAATAATCTCTGCCTTTTCCTATATTTCTCTTAAAAATAGAGATTCTTTTTTAAGAAATCAGTTTTAAGTTTAATTGTATAGAAACAAAACAAAGGCAAAGCACAGAAGAAAAGAAATACAAATTTTAGTTAAAAAACATAACTTATTTTGAATTGTGTACACTTAATTTTTAATAGAATGATATAGAAGAATAATATAAATTTTAATTAAAAAATATAGAAATTTTAGTTAAATAATAAAAAAATATAAATTGAATAACAAAAATTTATTTTAAATTGTGTAAATTTTTTAATTGAGTAATACAAAAAAAAAAAAAAAAACAAAATTAGTCAAAAAACACATAAATTTTAGTCGTAAAACTTGAAAATTCTAGTTAAATAACACAGAAATGTAACTTAAATAACATAGAATTTCGATATTTTTCAACATAAAATTTCAGTATTTATCATCATCAATATATTTATGTGTCTTTTTTCTTTTGTTATTTTTTCAAAACATTATATTTATGTTAAAAAGAATTCCGGTTTATCGTCATAGAATTTCTATACTTTTACTCAATCATTTTTTTGCGATTTTCTTCTTATATTTCTAAAAAAGTATTTTTATCTTTTGGATATTAATCTTAAATTATTATTTTTTAGATTATTAAAAAATTTAGCCAATTTTCAAAAATAATTAATAAATATTTAAGCGTTTTCGTAATTAATTTAAAGGCTATTTTGGTATTATAAATAAAAAATTGCTGACATTGATTCACATGACAATTTTTTATTCAATCATGTGTCGATGGTAGTTGTACTCATACTTGTTTGTAAAACCAAAAATGGTTAAAATTAATAATTTTATGTGTGTAATATATTTATAACTATATATTTATTATATTTAATAGTATTTAATTATTTCTGTAATAATTAAAGAATACTAAATAAAATAAATTATACTTCTTTGTGTTATGTTCAGTCACCAAAAAAAAAAAAAAAAAATCATACGTTACTTAAGAAATACAAAATTAAATAAATTTAATCTTTTTTGGACTAATTTTCTATTACTTTCAAAGCTGTTGTTTTTAACCAAAATTTTTGTGTAACTATTTTTTGTAGCTTATTTAGAGCATTTGATTTGAATATATTTTCTAACAACTTTACTAGATAACCAATTAGGATTTATCAACTTCAGCCAACTGCAATATGAGCTGACTTATACTTTTACTTCTAATTATGATTCAACACCTACTAATAAGCTAGAATCTGTTTCTTTTCCTCTTTCTCGCTAAACGGTCAAAAACCAGAGATGAATGCATATATATACAAGCTTGCACGCATGCCTTGGTAATAATAATATCATCATCCTCTAGTGAAGGCAGGATCAAAGGGTATACTAGTAGCTGGCAACCATGTACTAGCTTGAATCCAGTGTTCAGCAGTGTACTGAGCAGCATCGTTCTTATTAAGAACCCCACGACCCCACTTCACTCTGGCATTAACGTTAGCCCCAGGTCCGGTGTTTCCATACTCAGCAAAGAAGCAAGTGTTTAGGTACATGTTCCCTGACCACTGAAGATACCCATCCGGTTGAATCAAGTCACCAATTGTGTTCTCCAAGAAGATTGCCCTTGAATACTCCTTCCATGGCCTCGCCAGATATGACTTCACCGTTAGTTTCATAGGAACCAGTTCAGCCTCTGGTGAAATGTCGCAGTTTTGTAGCACTACCCCTGTGGGCATGTTCTTCTGAGGTGTTCCATCTGCAACCACTATGTTTTGTTGGTTTGGGTCGGGTTTTCGGACGATGATCTTGGAGCTTTGGACTATGGTTGAGGAGTAACCGAAGATGAAGTCAACGGTACCGGAGATTTCGCAGTTGCGATAAAACTGGCGGTGGGCGTGGGCATATAGTGTGTCCTGGAAGCCACGAATGGCGCAGTCGAAGAAAGCTGAGCGGTCGCCTTGCACGCGAAGTGCCACTGCTTGATGTTTGCTTGCACCGGCTGTGTTCTCGAATGCAATTGACTTGGCAATGAAATCTTCAGCAACTGTCGCTGCACTTCCATAAAATAAAACAATTAGATATGCACGCATTTTGTTATGTTCTGAAGGAAAAGTATAGGTAAATGTAAATAACAATTGATAAGGAAATACTTACGCTACATATGAAGATCTACTTTGGAAATGTAAATAACAATTTAATCAAACATTGCATGTTAAATTATCTAATAATTTTCGATTAATAGTTTCACACGAACACAGCTACACGTAAGTTTCCGTTAAAAATGTTAAAGTTAGATGCATTTTTATGTGTACATTTTCTTTTCGATAAGTTTTTGCCCTTTCAAAGAGGATACACATACTCAAGAACAACACAAAAGCGTAACAAAAAATAAAAACAACAAACAACAAATATATTTCAAGTTTCAACCAACAAACTTAATCTTTTTTAAAAAAATTTAAAATTTATAATTGATTCCTATATATTTTTTGCAAAGTAATTTTCTTATGGCCAACAAGGAAGTAAAATGCACACATTATCTAAAGAGGTGTATCACATCCATATGGTAATTTCACAAATAGAATCATCCATTTTGTTTACGAAACATTCAAACATTTTATAACATTGAAATTGAAATTTTCAATTCCTGTTTTTCAAAAAATTAAAATATTTTTAAAATTTAAATTGAATTCTCCAATTTTAATTTTGATATAATTAATTTTTTTTAAAATATTAAAATTGAATTCTCTAATTTTTTTATTTTAATAAATTTAACAATTTAAAATTAAAATAAAACTTTCAATTATTGTTTTCAAAAAATAAAAATTAAAATCAGTTTTCTAATTTTATTTTTTTGCTAAACAGACCTTCATATTAAAAAAAAAGCAAAAAAAGAAAATATATTTAAAAATATCATCATATTCTAATCGTATATTAAAAAAAATAATATTATACATTTAAGTCTTTTTATTAATCAATTCCAACTAAATTAATCTAATATAACAAAATTAGTCATGATTAGTATTATTCCAAATTTTATTGTTTAAGTTAATTGGACTTTATTTATGAAAGATTTGGATATATAATATTATTCATTAAAATTTTTTTGTCATTTTTTTAGTGAAATATGAGATTGTTAACATATTTAATATACATGTGTATGTGTATAATTTTATTTTAATACTTGCAATGATTAAAATAATTGATAAAGACGACTCACCAAAGGTAGCAGTTCTCATTGTCTTCCAGCCATCAACAAAATTTTTATTACCAGTAATAATGGTTTTGGTGTGGCCATCTCCATACATCAAAATATTTTTCTTGTTCTTATCCACAGTAATATACTCATCATATATGCCAGCCTTAACATAGATAACATATCTCCCCTTATTGTTTTTAGGGTACGCATTAATGGCATCCAAAACAGTCTTAAATTGCCCGCTCCCATCTTTAGCAACAACTGCATTGGGAGCAATGCTACCTCCCTTGCTGACGTCACCCAAGAGCTTCCGATCCGTAACGCCGAACCAAGCCGGGTAACCATCTTGATCAACCTCAATTAAACGCCGTGAAGAAGGCTTAACGATAAGGTGTAAGTCAAAATTTGACAGCACATGTGCAATCCGAGACACAACGTCAAGAGCCAACGCCGTAACCTTCCCAACGTGGTCCAAGCTTCCGGTTTGCAACTGCGACCGAACCTGCTTCTCGTGGTGGGTGTGGAACCCGTCCAGGCACGATTGTTGGAAGGCGAAAACAGCCCCTAACCAATTCTTGAGGTCGGCGACGCGATCATGTACGTGATTTATTGTGTTGCCCTGAAGGACTGTTTTTGTTGCTTGTAACTCCCCAATGGCGAATTGGAGCAGGTCTCTGCAATCTTCGAGGGCCATCTTGACCCCCGGGGTGCTGTTATCGTGCTCCAATCTGAGCCTATCGCTCATGTTAAAGGCCTTGATGACGCTTTCCAACGATCTCTTTACAACCGTTGATATGTACTCTTTTGGATCCGTGTGGTTTACAGGATTCAGTGTGTCTAGGCATAGTCTTCGGTCGTCGGAGTTTTGGCACATGGCCTTAACGGCCTTGCTATGTGTACTTATTAATCCGCCGTCGTTACCGGTTGTGCCGGTGACTTTCTCGTCGTTGGTGCGGACAATGGCAACAACACCCACTGCAACACCCACCACTAGAAGGAGAGAAACTGCAGAAGCAACCTTCGTCTTTTCCATGTTTCTTTTTTTCTTTTTTAAATAAATTAAAATTTTATTTATTTAGTAGGTGTTTTTTATTTTTTTTTCTTTTTTTTTTTTTAAAATAATTGGGGAAGGTATGATAGATTTTCTTCCCTAATTGTTTGTGTGATGGTGTTATTGTGAGGGCGGATGGTGAATGAAATACTCTTCTTCACCCCCAGTAGTTCTAAAAATTATTTTCCTAAAGATGGTTCAAGATTTTAAGCGACAATAACCATTTCCCATAAACGTGATTCATGGATAATATGAGCTCTGCTATAAATCGACAACCACTATTAGTGGCTTTGAGATTGATGGACTCAATGAACGTCTGTGTTTGCCTCTTTTCTAGTAGTGTATAGCAAGTGCGACGCAAGCCACCCAATAATTACACTTTTAAGGTGGTTTAATTTGCAGCTCAACTATAATTAGGTTAACAAAAATCGAAACACACAGTCTTTCCCAGTCTTTCTTTCTTTTTTCATTATTTTCCTTCATGGCAAGCCCATTAATGGCTATAGCTATAACAATTGTTGACATTGAAAATAAAAACAATAATTTGATGATTATAATTTTGGATCGTGCGTATGACAATGTATAATCTTGTGCAGGTCAATAATTAAATGAAAATACAACAAATAAGGTCCAATAACAAACAATTTATACAGTCCAAGAAAGTTGTTGTTGATCACAAATTAAGAAGTATAACAACTCTCTCCTCTGGCTTATAGTCGAGCAACCGAACTCACCTTTTTTCCTTAGCTCTATAACTCGCGTGATTAACACTGAATCAAGGTTGAAAAGTTCCAAAACCAAGCAAAGAAAATGAAGCTGATTAGGGTTCAAATAAAAAAGAAAAATGTAATTATCAAATCCAAGTAACAAGGAGAGAAGAAGAAGAAAAATCAGAAGTTAGGACAAAAAAAAAATTAAATTAAGGTTGAATCGAAAAAAAATCAGAACAATATTTTTATTTTTGTGTCTTTATTGTGGTTTATTAAAGTTGTCTTCTTCCTGCATGCACCGTTCGAGTAAGATGAAGAAAATGGAAGTAGTGTATCACTGCTACAAATCAAATGTCAAAAACAAAATTTAGAACCAAAGAATGGATGAACGGCTTAAACACTTGAAACCAAAAGAAAAAGAAAAAAAAAGAAGCAGCAAGGTAACGATGCATACCAACTTTAATCACTACTATTGTCCTCTCTTTCCTCTGCTTCTCTGATATGGATTTTGGGAAAGAAGAACAAATCAAAGGTGTTCAACCAAGCTTAAATTTTTAGAAGTTTTACTCTTCTTTAAAAAGGGTAAACGGCCAGAAACTGAAGCAAGTAGTGAGCACACAGTTTGGGTCTTCATAGCTTTCAATCTATCCCTTCTTCTCATTCATAGTTTTACATTAAATTTTATGTTATTCAATATTCATCTTTCTTTATTTCATATCAATGAAAAGGACATTAAGTGAGGTATCAATAAAAATCATTGAGAGAAAAGATAAAGAGAGTAATTTAGAAAATGCCAAAAAATTATGTTAAACTCTTTTATTTGTATTTCTATTTTGTATTCATGATCTTGAGGAGATTCCCTTACTAAATTGGGTAAGCACTTAGTGGTTAAAATTTTAGGAAGTGATGAACCTAGCCAAATCAAGTTTTGGTAGAAATTTTGGTTTGTCTCATATAGGAATTTGTAGAATCCTAGAGAAATTAGTAATTGTAATCTTTGTAAAAGATAGTAAAAATTCTACTATACATTGTGGTGAAAACTGGATGTAGGCCACATTGCACATGATAGTTGAACTATGATATATTGTTGTGTGATCTTTCTTCTCTATTCTATTTCTGATTTTATTTGGTAAGAGACAAAATAAAATTGTCTCCTACATAATCAATCCGACAGAAGTCACAGCATCTCAGTTCACTAAAAAAAACGTGTTTGCTCTGTACCTATCTAATCGTTAAGAGACAAAACAAAATTATCTCCTGCATTATCAATATTGTAGACTCAATAGCAACATTGACAAAAATCAAGTTTGAAGTAAAAGAGCTCAAGTTTAAAAGAGGTCATAGATTCAACTCCCTTCTTCTCTAGGCCATAGAGAACTTTCAATTGGTATTAGAACTTGGTCTTAAGAAATCAAGCTTCACAGCTTGGAGCAAAGATTCAAAGACCAACAACATGAGTTCGAATATCGTGGCTTACACGTACACTCACTAAAGGTCAGTCTAATAACAGATCTTCCTTCTTCAATAGCAAGAACTACACCTACTAAAAGGAGAGAATGAGTATATTTGTGCAATCTATCGATTACAACATTTGGAACATCGTTATGAACAGTACTCAAGTTCCAACAAAAGCAAGTGCAGAAGGAGTGGTGATTCCCAAAGATGAAGTCGAATGGAACGATGAATATAAGAAGAAGGTGGAGCTGAACGCAAAGGCAATTAACATGATGCATTGCTCAATTAGCTTTGAAAAATATCGAAAGGTATCAAGGTGAAAAACAGTAAAAGAGATTTGGGATAAACTCCTAGTCACTCATGAAGGTATCGAACAGGTCAAGAAAATAAGGATCGATATGCTAAAAAAGAAATATAAAATATTCACAATGAAGGAAGAAAAAATCATCGATGAGATGTTTGAGGGATTCTTGATCATCATCAATAGCTTGGATGCTTTGGGGATGACTCACAACGAACAAGTACTAGTGAAGAAGATGCTTAGAAGTCTCACTAAGGAGTGAGAAATAAAAGCAACAATCATATATGAGAGTAGCAATCAAAACCAAATATTATATGATGAGTTGAGAGGAAAACTACTTGCTTATAAAACTACCCACATGGACTATGTTACTAAAAAGAAATGAGTGACCTTGAAATCTAATATTGAGTGATTGGAAGATGATTCCGATGATAATTTTTCATATGAAAAAATTATGTTTTTTGTTAGGAGGTTGAAAAGACTCAGAAAGAGCAAAGAAAAATACAAAGACTCAAGCTCAAAGGAACAAAAGAAGGGTTTCAATAAGGTCATATGCCATAATTGGAAGGAAGCTGGTCATTTTAAGTATGACTGTCCCAAATTAAAAAAAAAAGACAAGATGAGAAAAAACAAAAAGAAAGTATTGATGGCTTTATGGGAGGACTTGAAAAATGATTCCAAAGATGATGAAGAATCAAATCACGAAGTACAAGCTTGTTTCATGGTTGACCAAGATCAAGTTAAAGAGGTAAACTATCCCCTCCTTATTAATGAAGAACTCTATCAAATGATTGATGATTTAACTGCTCTTGTTAATTTTTTTTTGGATAAATGCTATGAATATGAGGCTGAAAATGATTCCTTAAAAGTTGAAAATGTATTTCTTAAAGAAAAATTGAGTGAAATCGAAAGTGTTGTTAATTTAATTGAACAAAATAAACGGTTTAAAACCAAAAATGAAAAATTTAAAGGAAAGCACTCAGTTATTTTTTTAATGGACAAAATTAATAAAAATAAAAGATTGCATAAAGTGGTTAAAGGTTTGAATCAAGATATAGCGAAATTTGCTCAAAATTCTGGAAACTTGGACAAATTACTAGCTAGTTAAAGACCCTTATTTAAAAAATCTGAGTTGAGATATTTTGACAAAAATAAAGATGCTTTTGAAAAATCTCTTACTGAAACCAAAGCTTTAACTTTCAAAAACAAAATTTTTGCCAGTAAATCTTTACCGATAGAATCTTTTCGTTTGACGGTAATTACCGTCAGACTCTGCGACGGATTACGTGCTTGAAAAATTATTTGGTTACCACTAGATTTTTCCGACGGTAATGTTGGCGCCATAGTTTTTGTTCCTGTACTATTACCGTTGAATTATTCCTTTGGTAAATCCGATGGTAAATCAATTTTTTTAATTGTAAAATAAATAGTCAATTTTAATTTTTATTATTTAAATTTATTCTTATATAACTAATGTCAATTTATAAATAATAGAAACTTATTATTTAAAATAAATTATCAAATATTCAAATAAATTAAAAGTCAAGTAAATCAAATATATACAATGAAATAATAAAAGGAAACACTAATCACGAAAGATCTAGGTAGTCCTCGTCATCGTCATTGTTTCCGTGGCCCTGATGAGGTGACGCAGAAGGCGATGATATTTGTATGCCACTAGCAGGACCACTGCCACTAGCAGCGGTTAGTGCACGGAATTATGATCACACTTTTCACAACTCCGGTACAACTAACCAGCAAGTGCACTGGGTCGTCCAAGTAATACCTTACGTGAGTAAGGGTCGATCCCACGGAGATTGTCAGCTTGAAGCAAGCTATGGTTATCCTGTAACTCTTAGTCAGGAGATTAATGATAAAAATGATTTTGTTTGTAAAAAGTAAAAGAGCACGAAATGAATGATACTTGTTATTCAGTAATGGAGAACATGTTGAGGTTTCAGAGATGCTCTGTCTTCTGAATCTCTGCTTTTCTACTGTCTTCTTCTCCAAACACACAGGGCTTCTTCTATGGCAAGCTATATGTTGGTGGATCACCGTTGTCAATGGCTACCATTCGTCCTCTCAATGAAAATGGTCCAGGTACAGTTTTTGTACGGCTAATTATCTGTTGGTTTTCACTTGTGTTGGAATAGGATCTCTCTATCCTTTTGCACACTGTCACTGCACCCAACATTCGTGAGTTTGAAGCTCATCACAGTCATCCCATCCCAGATCCTACTCAGAATACCACAGACAAGGTTTAGACTTTCCGGATCTCAGGAATGCTGCCAATTGGTTCTAGCCTCTACCACGAAGGTTCTAACTTCACGGATTTGAATGCTCTGTTGTCAGGAGAGGCAAGTCAAACTCGTGGATCAGAAACCCAAGAGATACGCACTCAAGCTGTCGCCCAATGACTACGTTGAGCTCAGATAGAGCGGAAGTGGTTGTCAAGCACGCGTTCATAAATTTGAGAATGATTATGAGTGTCACGGATCATCACATTCTTCATATTGAAGTACGAGTGAGTATCTTAGAACAGAAGCAAGCGTGATTGAATAGAAAATAATAGTAATTGCATTAATCCATTGAAACACAGTAGAGCTCCTCACCCCCATCTATGGGGTTTAGAGACTCATGCCGTAGAAGATACAATATGAGATGTAAAAATGTCATAAGTTCCAAAATGAATCTCTAAAAGTAGTTTTTATACTAGACTAGTACCCTAGGTTTACAGAAAATGAGTAACTAAGTGCAGATAGTGCAGAAATCCACTTCTGGGGCCCACTTGTTGAGTGTTTAGACTGAGCTTTGAAGCTTTCACGTGCATAGGTCATTCTTGGAGTTAAACGCCAGCTTTGGTGCCAGTTTGGGCATTTAACTCCAGCTTTGGTGCCAGTTCTGGCGTTTTACTCCAGAAAAGGGTCTCTGGTGGGCGTTTAAACGCTAGTTTGGGCCATCAAATCTCGGGCAAAGTATGGACTATTATATATTGTTGGAAATCCCAAGATGTCTACTTTCCAACGCAATTGAGATCGTGCCAATTGGGCTTCTGTAGCTCCAGAAAATCCACTTCGAGTGCATGGAGGTCAGAATCCAACAGCATCTGCAGTCCTTTCTCAGTCTCTGAATCAGATTTTTGCTTAGGTCCCTCAATTTCAGCCAGAAAATACCTAAAATTATAGAAAAATACACAAACTCAAAGTAAAGTCCAGAAATATGATTTTTGCATAAAAACTAATAAAAATATAATAAAAAGTGAATAAAACATGCTAAAAACTATATGAAAACACTACCAAAAAGCGTATAAATTATCCGCTCATCATAATACCAAACTTAAACTGTTGCTTGTCCCCAAGTAACTAGAAAAATAAAATAGGATAAAAAAAGATTATGGTGCAATAAAATCTCAGAGTCTTTAATGAAGCTCAAATTCAAATTAGATGAGCGGGACTTATAGCTTTTTGCCTCTGAATAGTTTTGGCATCTCACTTTATCATTTGAAGTTCAGAATGATTGGCATCCATAGGAACTCAGAATTCAGATAGTGTTATTGATTCTCCTAGTTTAGTATGTTGATTCTTGAACACAATTACTTTATGAGTCTTGGTCGTGGCCCTAAGCATCTTGTTTTCCAGTATTACCACCGGATACATAAATGCCACAGACACATAACTGGGTGAACCTTTTTAGATTATGACTCAGCTTTGCTAAAGTCCCCAGTAGGTGCCCAGAATTCTTAAGCACACTCTTTTTGCTTTGGTTCACGACTTTAACCACTCAGTCTCAAGCTTTTCACTTGGACTTTCATGACACAAGCACATGGTTAGGGACAGCTTGATTTAGTTGCTTAGGGCAGGATTTTATTCCTTTGGGCCCTCCTATCCACTGATGCTCAAAGCCTTAGATCCTTTTTATCCTTGCCTTTTAGTTTAAAGGGTTATTGGCTTTTTCTGCTTTTTTTTTTCACAAGCTTTGTGTTTTTCACTGCTTTTTCTTGCTTCAAGAATCAATTTTATGATTTTTCAGATTATCAATAACATTTCTCTTTTTTCATTATTATTTTAAGAGCCAACAATTTTAACATTCATAAACTTCACTATAAAAAAAATGCACTGTTCAAGCATTCATTCAGAGAGCTAAAGTAATGCCACCACATATAAATAATTTGAATTTTTCTTATTTTATACTTGAGATGTTTGCACCCTTGCTCTTCTAAAAAAAATCTACTATTTTATTCATGTTTAATGATGATAAGAAGAGTAAATTATAGCCATATTGGAAAATAAAAATAAAGTACTACTCATGCAATTCAAATTTTATGAAAATAACATAAAATTAAAATGGAAAATTAAATGCTACTAATACTAATGCTCATGTAACTCTTAAAATAGGTTTCTAATAATGAAAGTTATCACAGAGTTAGGACTCAACAACCTTTATTTTGAGAGATGAGTGCTCCTTTAATCTGTGGGATGTCTGGCTCTTCAAGGGACAGCTTTTGGCACTTTAGCTCCTGCAACTCACGCCCTTGCTTCTCTTGTTCTTTGAGCAGTTTGCAGAGCATGCTGTTTTGATTCTGCTGCTCTTCTTTGAGTTGATCCATAGATTCTTGCAACTTGGTGACAGATGCTTCTAAGCGGGCCCAATAGTCAAATTGAGGGAGTTCTGGGAGGAGCTCATGCGCACTCCTCTTGATGGGGTTGTCTTGAACTTGAGGTCCATCCATTACCTTTTTGGTGATTGGGCATTCAACTAGGATATACTCATCCACGCCTATCTTTACCCTCGCATCTTTACATAACAGACTAATCAAGTTTGGGTAAGCCAATTTGGCCTCAGTGGATTCCTTGTTTGCAAATGTGTAAATTTCACAAGGAATCAGCTGATGAACCTCCACTTCTTTTCCCAGCATAATACAGTGGATCATCACTGCTCTTTTGACAGTGACTTCAGAGCGGTTACTGGTGGGAAGTATAGAACGCCCAATAAAATCCAGCTAGCCCCTAGCAACCGGTTTGAGGTCTCCTCTCTTTAGTTAGTTTGGGACACCTTTTATATTGGTTATCCACTTGGTTCCAGGGAGGCATATGTCCTCTAGAACTTGATCCAGCTTTTTATCTTTAGCCATTCTCCTATTAAAGGATTCTGAATCATCTTGTAGTTGAAGAAGTTTGAGGACTTCTCTTACTTTGTCAAGGTGAAAGTAAATAACCTTCCCTCTGACCATAGTCCAAAAAGTGTGGAAGGCAGTTCCCTCTATTCTTTGCTTATCTGTCAGCCACAGATTTGCATAGAATTCCAGGACCATGTTTCTTCCCATATTCATCTCAGAATTAGCTAGGACTTCCCAGCCTCTGTTTCAAATCTGCTCTTGGATCTCCAGATATTCGTCTTCATTCAGATCGAATTTAACTTCCGGGATCACTGATCTTCTACACACAATTTTGAAGTAATGGTCTGCATGTTCTTTGGTGCAGAACCTCTCATGCATCCAAGATAGTTTTGGATTATTTTCTTTCTTGCCTCTTGGAGTGGTTTGTTTTCTTTTAGGGGCCATGATCTTGGTCAGTGATCACGGAAAATCACACCAAACTTAGAGGTTTGCTTGTCCTCAAGCAAAAGAAAAGAAAAAAGAGGAATAGAGAGAGAGAGAGAGAGAAGGATTCGAATAATGTGCCAAGGGGGTTGGCCGAATGTGTATATGAAAGGGAGGAGGGTGGGTTTTGAATTTTTAGAAAAAGATATGAGAGAAAGATATGATTAATAAAAGATAAACATGATATGAAAAAGATATGAGGAAGTGAAATCTGAATTTTTGTTAATGCATCTAAGAATTAAAAGATAATATGGATGAATTAAAAAAATTTGGAAAGGAATTGGAAAGATAAATGAGTTTTTAAAACGTTTTGAAAAAGAATTTGAAAAACAATTAAAAAGAACTTATAGGATTATTAATTTTTGAAATGGAAATTAAAAGATGAATATTTGTAACATTTTTATGCAGAAAATTATGAATGAAAATATGAAAATTAAAAAAAAATTGAATTGGAAACGAAATTACCTCCCCCTTGCTGTTCTGGCATTAAACGCCCAGTCAGGGTGTTAAACGCCAGAAACCCCTTTGTTACTGGGCGTTTTTCTGAACACCCAGGATGCTGCTGATTCTGGCATTAAACGCCCAGAATGCTGCCCATTCTGGCGTTTAACGCCCAAAATGCCTCTTTACTGGCATTTTAACGCCAGTGAGCTCTTTTTCTCTGTGATTCCTCTGCTTTATGTTTTGAACCTTTGTTTCTCTGTATTATTTACTAAAATGTATCAACAAACATGAATAACAAAATTAAATAAACTTATATAATTGTTATAAACATCTAATTTGTTAATGGCTGGGTTGCCTCCCAGCAAGCGCTTCTTTACTGTCTTTAGCTGGACTTTACTGAGCTTTAATCCAGTCTCAGTCTTGAGCATTCTTGCTCAACATGGCCTTCAAGGTAATGCTTGACTCTCTGTCCATTAACAATGAACTTTTTGTCAGAGTCAATATCCTGAAGCTCTACATATCCATATGGTGACACACTTGTAATCATATATGGTCCCCTCCACCGGGATTTTAATTTCCCAGGGAACAATCTGAGCCTAAAGTTAAACAGCAGAACCTTCTTCCCTGGCTCAAAGACTCAAGATGACAGCTTTCTATCATGCCACCTTTTTGCTTTCTCCTTGTAAATTTTAGCATTTTCAAAAGCATTGAGTCTGAACTCCTCTAGTTCATTCAACTGGAGTAATCTTTTCTCTCCAGCCATCTTAGCATCAAGGTTTAGGAACCTGGTTGCCCAGTAGGCCTTGTGTTCCAGTTCTACTGGTAGATGACAGGCTTTGCCATACACAAGCTGGTATGGAGAGGTCCCTATAGGAGTCTTGAATGCGATTCTGTATGCCCACAGAGCATCATCCAGACTTCTTGCCCAATCCCTTCTATGGGTATTTATAGTCCATTCCAGGATTCATTTTAGTTCTCTATTTGAGACTTGAGCCTGCCCATTTGTCTGTGGATGATACGGAGTTGCCACTTTATGGTTAATTCCATATCGGATCAGAGCAGAGTCAAGCTGTTTATTGCAGAAATGAGTGCCTCCATCACTGATCAGTACTCTAGGGACACCAAACCTGCTGAAGATATGCTTCTGGAGGAATTTTAGCACTGTCTTAGTATCATTAGTGGGTGTTTCAATTGCCTCTACCCATTTAGATATATAGTCTACTGCCACCAGAATATAAGTGTTTGAATATGATGGTGGAAAAGGCCCCATGAAGTCAATACCCCATACATCAAATAATTCAATCTCTAAGATCCCTTACTGAGGCATGGCATAACCGTGAGGTAGATTACCAGCTCTCTAGCAACTGTCACAATTACGTATAAACTCTCGGGAGTCTCTATAGAGAGTAGGCCAGTAGAAGCCACATTGGAGAACCTTTGTGGCTGTTCGCTCACCTCCGAAATATCCTCCATATTGTGATACATGGCAATGCCATAGGATCTTTTGCGCCTCTTCTCTAGGCACACATCTACGGATCATTCCGTCTGCACATCTCTTAAAGAGATATAGTTCATCCCACAAGTAGTACTTGGCATCAGAAACCAATGTTTTTGTTTGCTACCTACTGTACTCCTTGGGTGTGAATCTCACAGCTTTATAGTTTGCAATATCTGCAAACCATGGTACTTCCTGAATGGCAAATAGTTGCTCATCCAGAAAGGTTTCAGAGATCTCAGTAGGAGGGAGGGACGCTCCTGCTACTGGTTCTATCCGGGACAAGTGATCGGCTACCTGGTTCTCTGTCCCTTTTCTGTCTCTTATTTCTATATCAAACTCTTGCAGAAGCAACACCCATCTTATGAGTCTGGGTTTTGAATCCTACTTTGTGAGGAGATATTTTAGAGCAGCATGGTCAGTGTACACAATCACTTTTGATCCTACTAAATAAGATCTGAACTTGTCAATGGCATAAACCACTGCAAGAAACTCCTTTTCTGTGGTTGTGTAATTTTTCTATGCGTCATTTAAAACACGGCTAGCATAATAAATGACATGCAGAAGCTTGTCATGTCTCTGTCCCAATACTGCGCCAATAGCATGATCACTAGCATCACACATTAGTTCGAATGGTAATGTCCAGTCTAGTGCAGAAATGACTGGTGCTGTGACCAACTTAGCTTTCAGAGTCTCAAAGGCCTGCAGACACTCTGTGTCAAAGACAAATAGTGTATCAGTGGCTAGCAGATTGCTCAGAGATTTTGCAATTTTTGAAAAATCCTTTATAAACCTCCTATAGAATCATACATGCCCCAGAAAGCTTCTGATTGCCTTGACATTGGTAGGTGTTGGTAATTTTTCAATTACCTCTACCTTAGCTTGATCCACCTCTATTCCCTTGTTTGAAATTCTGTGCCCAAGGACAATTCTTTCAGTCACCATAAAGTGACATTTTTCCCAGTTTAAAATCAGGTTAGTCTCTTGGCACCTTCTCAGAACAAGTGCTAGATGGTCAAGACAGGAGCTGAATGAGTCTCCAAATACTGAGAAGTCATTCATGAAGACTTCTAGAAATTTCTCTACCATACCAGAGAAGATAGAGAGCATGCACCTCTAAAAGGTTGCAGGTGCATTGCACAGACCAAATGGCATCCTTCTGTAGGCAAATACTCCAGATGGATATGTGAATGCTGTTTTCTCTTGGGCTTGAGGATCTACTGCAATTTGGTTGTAACCTGAATAGCCATCCAAAAAGTAGTAGTATTCATGACCTGCTAGTCTCTCTGGTATCTGGTCTATGAATGGTAAAGGAAAATGATCCTTTCTGGTGGCTGTATTGAGCCTTATGTAGTCAATACACATATGCCACCCTGTAACTGTTCTTGTAGGAACCAGTTCATTTTTTTCGTTATGAACCACTGTCATACCTCCCTTCTTGGGGACGACTTGGACAGGGCTCACCCAGGGGCTATCAGAAATAGGATAAATAATCCCAGCCTCTAGTAATTTAGTGACCTCTTTCTGCACCACCTCCTTCATGGCTGGATTCAACCGCCTCTGTGGTTGAACCACTGGCTTAGCATCATCCTCCAATAGGATCTTGTGCATGCATCTGGCTGGGCTAATGTCCTTAAGATTGCTTATGGACCACCCAAGAGCTGTCTTGTGTGTCCTTAGCACCTGAATTAGTACTTTCTCTTCTTGTGGCTCTAAAGCAGAGCTTATGATTACCGGAAAAGTGTTATCTTCTCCTAAAAAGGCATATTTCAGGGATAGTGGTAGTGGTTTGAGCTCGGGTTTAGGAGGCTTCTCCTCTTCCTGAGGAGTTTTCAGAGGTTCTTCTGTTTTCTCTGGTTCCTCCAGATCAGGCTGAACATCTTTAAAAATGTCCTCTAGCTCTGATTCGAGACTCTCAGTCATATTGACCTCTTCCACCAGGGAGTCAATAATATCAATGCTCATGCAGTCTTTTGATGTGTCTGGATGCTGCATGGCTTTGACAGCATTCAACCTAAACTCATCCTTATTGACTCTCAGGGTCACCTCCCCTTTTTGGACGTCAATGAGGGTTCGTCCAGTTGCTAGAAAAGGTCTTCCTAGAATGAGAGTTGCACTCTTGTGCTCCTCCATTTCCAGCACTACAAAGTCAGTGGGAAAGGTAAATGGCCCAACCTTGACAATCATGTCCTCAATTATGCCTGATGGAATTTTAATAGAGCCATCAGCAAGTTGGAGACATATTCGGGTTGGTTTGACTTCTTCAGTCAAACCAAGCTTTCTGATAGTGTATGCAGGTATCAGGTTGATACTTACCCCAAGATCACATAAAGTTGTCTTGGTACAAGTACCCTCTAATGTGCATGGTATCATAAAGATTTCGGGATCTTTAAGCTTCTCTGGTAAGATTTTTAAGATGACTGCACTGCATTCTTCAGTGAGAAAAACTTTTTCAGTTTCTCTCCAATCCTTCTTATGACTTAAGATCTCTTTCATGAACTTAGCATAAGAGGGTATTTGCTCAAGTGCCTCTGCAAATGGAATCTTTATTTCAAGAGTCCTGAGATAGTCTGCAAAGCGGGCAAATTGTTTATCCTGTTCCGCTTGGCGGAGTTTCTGAGGATAAGGCATCTTGGATTTATACTCTTCAAGCTTAGTTGCTGCAGGTTTATTTCCTACAGAAGTGGTTGGAGAAGCCTGCTTAAGGGGGTTGTTATCAGCACTTGTAGGTGTCTAATCCCTCATTGGTGTTTGAACGCCAAAATTGGCTTCTGAATGGGCATTTAACGCTGACCTCTGACCCTTTTCTGGCGTTTGGACACCAGAATCATTCCTCTCTGAGCTCTTACTGTCCTCAGAGGGATTTTGGGTAGTGAATTGGTTATCCTCTGTTAGATGTTCCTTTCTTGGCTTCACGCTGCTTTGAGTTGAGTCATTCAATGTCTTTCCACTCCTTAAATGAACAGCTTGGCATTCTTCTGTTATCTGTTTAGATAACTGTTGTTTTGTCTGATTTAATTATTTTTCCATATTCTGGTTAGCATTTTTGGTTTCTTGTAGCATCTCCTTGAATTCTGCTAACTGTTTTGTTATAGAAAATAGTTACTGATTGAGTTCAGCAACTTGTTCTGGAGGACTAAGTTCAGTGGATACTGCCTTAGCCTCTTCTTTCATGAAGGACTCACTACTTAAGTACAGATGCTGATTTCTAGCAACTGTATCTATGAGCTGTTGAGCCTCTTCAATTGTCTTTCTCATGTGTATAGATCCACTAGCTGAGTGGTCTAGAGATATTTGGTCCTTTTCTGTAAGTCCATAGTAGAAGATGTCTAACTGCACCCACTCCGAAAATATTTCAGAGGGGTATTTCCTTAGCATCTTTCTGTACCTTTCCCAGGCATTGTAAAGGGATTCCTTATCCTCTTGTTTAAAGCCTTGGATGTCCAGCCTTAGCTGTGTCATCCTTTTTGGAGGGAAATATTGATTCAAGAATTTCTCTGACAATTGTTTCCATGTTCTTATGCTGGCTTTGGGTTGGTTATTTAACCACCTCTTAGCTTGGTCTTTTACAGCAAATGGAAACAGCAATAATCTGTAGACATCCTGATCCACTTCTTTATCACGTACCGTGTCACCAATTTGTAAGAACTGTGCCAAAAACTCAGTAGGTTCTTCTTGTGGAAGACCGGAATACTGGCAATTTTGCTGCACCATGATAATGAGCTGAGGATTTAAATCAAAATTGCAGGCTCTAATGGGAGGTATACAGATACTGCTCCCATATGAAGCAGTAGTGGGATTAGCATATGACCCCAGAGTCCTTCTGGACTGTTCATTTCCACTTAGGTCTATAATGGAGAAAGGGAGATGATGTGGATTGTATTAAAGAAATTAAAATAAAGTAAATAAAAATGATGTAAGTTTCGAAAATTAAGAAGAGAAAAAGAAATAACAGAAATTAGAGAACTAAATTAATTAATTAATTAAAAAGATTTAAAAAAATTTTTTGTGGATTTTTGAAAAAAAAAATGAGGAGAGAGAGAGTGGTTAGGAAGTTTTGAAAAAGACATGTCTTAAAATTAAAGATACTTGAAAATTAATACTTGTAAGAAAATAAATAAAAGAAAAGATTTGAGAAAGATATGATTTAAAATTTTAAAGATTGAAACTTTCTTAACAAGAAAACACCAAACTTAAAATTTTTCAATCAAAATAATAAAATAAGACCAATAATTCGAAAATTATATAAAAAGAAAGAAAAAGATTTTGAAGAATTTTATAAAAGATTTTCGAAAAATATAAAAAGAAAATTGAAAAAGAATTTGTTTTGAAAAAGATTTAAAAAGATAGATTTTTAAAATTAAAATTTTGACTTGACTAACAAGAAACTATCAAATTTTAAAAATTTTGACTAAATCAACCTAATGAATTCGAAAATTATGAACAATTAAAGGAAAGGATATTTTTTTATTTTTTGAATTTTAATGAGGAAAGAGAAAAACACCAAAAAGACTCAAAACTTAAAATTTTTAGATCTAATGCCCTTAATTTTCGAAAATTTAAAGAAAAACACAAAGGGACACCAAACTTATAAACTTTAAGATCAAAACACAAAGAAAACACAAGAACACCTTAAAGATTAAAAAGAACACTAAGAACAAGACTCAAGAAACTCAAAGAATACAAGAACATATAAAGGACACCAAACTTAAAATTTTTAGAAAACCAAACACAAATTTTTGAAAATTAAAAGAAAAACACAAAGAAGACACCAAACTCGGAATTTTTAAAGATCAAATAAAGAAAATTATCAAGAACAACTTGAAGATCAAGAAAGAACTAAGAACATGTAATTAAAACTATGAAGAAAAATAAAAACATGCAATTCGAAAAATTGAAGGGAAATAAAAACATGCAATTGACACCAAACTTAAAACATGAAACTAAACTCAAACAGAAGACTTAAAGAAAAATTAAAGATTAATAAAGAAAAATAAGATTTTTTGAAAAGGAAATAAAAGACTCAAATTTAGTGACTCTAAACCCACAAAAATAAATTATTCCTAATCTAAGCAACAAGATGAACCGTCAGTTGTCCAAACTCGAACAATCCCTGGCAACGGCAGCAAAAACTTGGTGCACACAATTGTGATCACACTTTTCACAACTTCGGTACAACTAACCAGCAAGTGCATTGGGTCATTGATAAACCCATATTTTATGATATAATTTGTGCTCAAATTGAGTGTTTCTATCAATTCTTCACCCACTTATTCATGTAAATTGCATGGTTTTACTTTCCCTTCCTTATTGTATGATATCAGTGAAAAACATGTTTCCTATGCTTTAAAAATATTAATTTTAATTATCCTTTATTACCATTTGATACCATGATTTGTGTGTTAAGTGTTTCAGATCTCATAGGGTAGGAATGGCTCAAAGGACAAAAAGGAAACATACAAAAATGGAAGGAAAGCACAAAAATGGAGTTTTGAAGAAAAGGCAGCGACGCGAACGCATGGATGACGCGAACGCGTGCCTAGCGCAAAAATGCAGCGACGCGAACGCGTGGATGATGCGGACGCGCACCTTGAGCAGAACGCAATTGACGCGTATGCGTGACCCACGCGGACGCGTGATAGACGCCACGTACAAAAGTCTGCAGAAAATGCCCCCAGCGATTTCTGGACCCTTTTTCGGCCCAAATCCAAGCCAGAAACACAGAATATAAGCAAGGGAATGGAGGAATCAAAAGGGATATACGTAGATACAACTGAATAATTCATAATTTTAGGTTTTAGATGTAGTTTTTAGAGAGAGAAGTTCTCTCCTCTCTCTTAGGATTTAGGATTAGGATTTCTCTTATTTTTAGGATTGCTTCTACAATCACAGGTTCAATGTTCCTTTAAATTACTTTCTAGTTTTATTTCTTCTATTACTTTTATTTGTTAATTACTTATCTTTTCAAATTGGCTTATGAAATTTTCCATGTTAAGATTTGAATGTTCTATTTAATATAATTTGAGGTATTTCAGACTAATAATTTTCTTATTCTATTTATGATGATTTCAATTCAATTTAGATTTATTTTCCCCTTTTGGCTTTGGTTAAGTAATTTATAATACTTGAGTTATCAAACTCAGCTGTTGATTGGAATTTGAATTCTTTGCTGGTTAATTTGTACTCCAATAATTTTAGTCTCTCCACAGGAGTTGACTAGGACCTGAGGATCAAATTAATTTGTCTACTTGACTTTTCTTTGTCTAGCAAGGGTTAATTAAAAGTGGGAGCTGAATCCAATTCTCTTCACACCTGATAAGGATAATTAGAATAGGACTTCAATTTCTTACACCTTGCCAAGAGATTTTATAATCATTAATTTATTTTTCTTTCCATTTAAATTACCTGTTCCTTATTTCAAAAACCCAAAAATACACAATTTTCCATAACCAATAATAAATCATACTGCCCTGCAACTCCTTGAGAAGACGACCCGAGGTTTAAATACTTCGGTTATTTATTTTTATTGGGTTTTATTACTTGTGACAACTAAACTTTTGTAAGAAAGGAACTTTTGTCGGTCTAGAAGCTATACTTACAACGCGAATCTATTTGTGAAAATTCTAGATCGCGCGAGAGTTTCGTTCTTCAAAATGGCGCCGTTGTCGGGGAGTTGCAATAGTGTGTTAAATTATTAATTAGTGTATATATTTTATTTTATTTGCATATTTTATTTTTATTTCTGTTACCATGAGTTACATGTTTTTCTCATTGAATGACGCGTTCATTTCCTGATCCGAGTTTAGTCCCATTTGATCCTGAAATTGAAAGAACTCTTTCACATATTAGACGAACTCGACGTCGGTTAGTCTCCGAGGGTGGTGAAGTGATTATTATCAACTCACCAGTCTCATCTGAAGGCGAATCTGAACCGCCATCTGAGAGCGAGACAAGCTCATTTACTACTGATCCAGTTGATTTACGTGCAGGAAACATGGCAGCACCTAGGAGGATTACTCTCCAAGAGGCAGGAGCCCCAGATTTTACACTGCATCCATATCAAGTGCATCACCCGACTACAGCTGCAGATTTTGAACTAAAAACCGCACTGATCAACTTGATGTCCAAGTTTCATGGCTTACCTACTCAAGAGCCTATCAAGCACCTTAGAGATTTCCAGACAGCCTGTTCTACTGTTAGGCGTCATGGTGTAGATGAAACTTCTATTTTGTTAATCGCCTTCCCGTTTTCTCTCGAGGGAAAGGCGAGGGAGTGATACTACTCCCAACCTCAAGCGACTGTTACCAACTGGGACACGCTTAGAAGAGAATTTTTGGAAAAATATTTCCCAGCTGAAGTCACAGATAGACTGAGAAAAGAGATCTCCTGCATTGTTCAAGGTGAATCAGAGACTCTCTTTGAATATTGGGAGTGCTTCAACAATCTCCTGGACGCATGTCCCCATCACATGATTGATAGACTAGTATTGATCAGCTACTTCACCCAAGGCATGAATCCCCAGGATAAGACTACACTGGAAGGTGCCAGTAATGGTTAACTGAAAAAGTACAAAACTGCAGATGAAGCATGGCAGCTGATCAGCGACTTAGCTGAGTCCACTAGGAATCACAGACAGAGGCGTAACCCCAAGGCTGTTGCAGAGATTTTCACTAGCAAAGAGACTACTGCTCTCACCCAGAGTATATGTGAAATGACCAACCTACTGAAGCAGATGCAGTTGAATCAACAACAAGCATAACAAGCTCAGCCTCCACCACAACAAAGCCAACAGTTAGTTCCACAAAGAGTATGCGGGATCTGTGCTGATTATAGTCATTACACCGATGAATATCCACAGCTCCAAGAAGACAACACTGTGGCAGTCACTCACAACTTCTATGACCGCCCGAATCAAGGATATAATCACCAAGGTGGCAACTACAACTAAGGTGGCAACAATAACCATGGATGACAGGACAATTCCAACCAAGGTTGGAGAGATAATTCTAACCATGGCTGGAGGGATAACTTTAACAGAGGAGGCATCCACACACATTGAGATTCATCACATTTGGATTACATTTAGTTTTAGATCTGAGTTTTTAGAGTTGCATTACATTGATAGTTTATGCTTTTGCTTGGATTTGTGGGATGCTAAAAGTCATTACCTCCATTGAATAAATTACTTTAGTTTGTTTCCTTATTCTTTTATTTTTAATTAGTTACTCATTGGCTCTATTCAATTAAGTATGTTACATTTTGGATTTATTAATATATGAAGTTATTTTTATTTAATTGATTTTAATTCTCCATTTTATTTTAATTAATTATGTCTTCTTATATTTTTATGATTATTAATTTCATGTCAATGGAGTAGAATTTTTACTTGACATAGGGGTTGATTAAGAGGTGATACTTGAGTTGGAATGCTCAAGTGCTTGGTTAAACTAGATGTTGTTGGCTAATTCCATACCCACAAACACTAGACCTCCCCAAGGGAGAGGGCTAGGACCTGAGGGTAAGAGTTAGTTCAATCAACATACCTTTCCTTAATTAGTAAGGGGAAATCGAGTGAGAACAACAACCTTTTTACACCACACTTGAGAAGATTCCCATAAGAATAGAAGTTCCACTTAATTATTCCCCCAGTCAAGGCCTTTTATTAAGAGTATCAATAATTATTCTTAGTTATACTTACAACGTGAATCTATTTGTAAAAATTCTAGATCGTGCGAGAGTTTCGTTCTTCAAAATGGTGCCGTTGCCGGGGAGTTGCAACTGTGTGCCTTATTATTGGTTATTGTAAATATTTTCTTTTGCTTGTTTATTTCTTTTTATTTTTGCTTTAATTTTTATTATTTACTATGAACTCTCACCCCTATTACTTTGAGTTTGGTTCTAATAATGTTGAAAGGAATGGAAGCTATAACAGAAACATGCATCAAGGTCAAAACAATCAAAGATGGACGGAGCCACGAGGATCTGATCAACCCTTTAGGCAACAACACCTTCCAAACTATCATGGACGACGACCATTCAATAATGCATGTCAGAACAATAGTTATGATGGACCCCCTTGTAATTACCGACAAGCCCCATCATACGCCTATGAACCACCTACTCAACACAGCTTTGAACCACCACACTCACAAGCCAACTACCACCATTCACCTCCATATAACCCTAACCCATATCCACCCCAATTCCAACCTAATTACTCTCAAGAACCACCACTTCCCTACGCACCATGTCCATATCCATCACTCCAAGAATCAAGGGAGAAACTCAAAGAAACATTTGAAAAATTTCATGCTACACTTCACCAATTGAATCAAGCGATAAATAGACTACCTTCCCGACGTTCGGACACTCAAGGAACCCCAATGGCTTCATGTGGACAATCTAATGGAGAACACAGCATGAAGGAGATACTAGAAACACCACTGGATAGTACGAATCATGATTTTGTACTGGAACAAGTGGAGGAAGCTGAAATTATAGAAGAAAAAGAATTGGTTGAAGACTTAGGAGATGCTGAACCTCCATGGGAATCCAGAATTGTGGAGAGTTCCGTCAAGAAATTTACAATTGATGCTAAGGAGGGTAGTGCGCAACCTCCAAGGCAAGAATCTTATGAAGAACTGGACGGAATAACTCAACAAGAAAGTTTCCTTGATGATGAAGATTACGAGTCCAGTTCTCCTAGTAATGAACTTGCATCCGCAAGTGAATTCTTTGAGATGAAAGAATCTTCCCCAAGTGAATACGAAGATGATGCAGAAGTAGATTTTTCACAACCTCCAATTTATGACTTAAGTGATGAGGAAGATATCGAGGACTTCGATCAAGACATGGTTACAACTGAAGAAATTTGCAAGGAAGTGGAAGAATTCACAGAAGAACACGAGGGAGTAGAGCTTGCAAAACCACTGGAAACACCTATTCCAAGGCCATTACCACCCAATACAAATTTCAAGTGGGTAAAATCCTTAGCTTTTATCTTTACTTTTCCACTTGAATATGGTTTGCTTGAAACAGATGGTCAGCTTAGAGCTCTTTGCGATTTTAAGAGTAAAAAGGAAATGGTTCGTGCTCAAGGCTGGTATGCAAAATTGAATAAGGTTTCACGCTTCAATCTGAAGTGTAAGGATTGGTTTCGAGTTCGATTAAATGGGTCTCGGAGAATGTTTGGCCATCTTGGTGAGAATGCAACTTCCAAACCGCCCGGCTGGAAAAATATAAATCAAGACAAAGGCGGAGATAAGAGCAAGGTTTGAGATCTTGGAATCTATTCTGACATTCAACACCCCAGGAACCTGAGAACCTGTTTGAATTTACTCAAAGGCTTTACATGCCTAGTTTGGGACCCTGGAGGCTGTTGGCATTCCAAACAGTAGAGGAGATTTTTGGATGAATTCAAGCACAAGCCACCATAGCAGGAAGCTCATCAAATGTCCAACTTAAGGACTTTAACTAAAAGTGCTTGGTGGGAGACAACCCACCATGGTATGATCGTTCCTTTTCCAATTTTACTTCGTTTTGTTTTATTTTATTTTATTTTATTTTTATTGAACCTGGAACTATTCATAGCATCTACATTAGCATTGCATATTGCATACTGCATAATTGCATAAAAAAAAATCAACCCACGCGAGTGCACAGGCCACGCGTGGGCGTCGAATGGAAATCGGCGTAAAGATCCAACGCCCAGAAAGTTGGGCTGGAATCATGCGGCTGGTGTGCGTTTAGCACAAATCGGCCCATGCGTTCGCGTCCCTGACGTGAACGCGTCACTTGCACTACGCACATCCCACGCGAAAGCGTGAGCGACGCGTCCGCGTCGCGTAGATTTTGTGGACCCCATTGGAAACAGAGAGTTGCGCCAAAACGACGCTGGAATTGTGAGTTTAGCACAATTTTCAGCAACGCGTTTGCGTGCTTCACGTGTACAGTCCCTTACCTTTTTCCGAATTCATGTGATCGCGTCAATGGCGCGTTCACGTCAACACCCTTTTTGCCCAAAATCACGCGATCGCGTGCTCCACGCGTTCGCGTAGATTCGAAAACACTAACCCCATTCACGTGAAACCTTACCCATTCACGCGAAAACCACCCCCACCCCCCATCTGCAACCTCTCTTCCTCCCATCTCCCAACCACCACCCCCCTCGCCGCCCAGACCCGACCGCTGCGCCGCCCCGACCGCCAACGCCCCCTCCTTCTTCTTTCCTTTCTTCTCCACCCCTCTTCTCCTTTTTCACCTCCCTCCACAACCACCAACCCCCACTGCCGCCGCCCCAATGCCGGACCGCCACCACCGCGCCACCCCCTAACCACTTCAACCCGCCCCCTCCCCTCCCCTCTTCTCCTTAACCCTAAACTACCCACAACCACCATCGCCCCTACCCCCACCTCGGACCGCCGCCGCGCCGGCACCCCTCGCCGCTGCATCACCAACACCACCACCATCTCTCTTAGCCTACTTTCTGTTTCTACACGCTAGGTTCTGCCGAACACCGATTTCGTTTTCCAATTAATCAGTTCGTTGCATATTTTACAAGTTTTTGTTCGAAATAGGATAGTTAGAGATGCATGATTGTAGTGGATTTTAGGTGGTTAGGTAGCTAGGATGTGGTTAGTGGATTTAGGCCTGATAATTATACCGTTCATGCTAACTATTTTTCTCTGATTCGCAATTCTGAACTTGATATGATGATGTACTGTTCATATGTTGTTCTTCATATTTCATGTTGCTATTAAACTGTTCTTTAATATTTTTGCTATTTGTTAATCTTTTCAGCACTATTTACTTTCATATGAACTGAATTTTTCTGCTGCTTTACTACCCGAGAACATCCAATTTTAGCCGGAATGCTGCCCAATTTTCTGCAAATGATTTAATCTACTCCATTCATGTCTTGGTTTACAAACTCATTATTTTGGCTACAACCAAACCAATTCAGGAATGCACAGGGCTAGCATTCTTATCCCCTTTTGTTCCCTGAGTAATATTTGGTTATTGATGATTTTATTCTCATTTTAAACTTACTTTATCTATAGAAATTATCATCAATAAATTACACTACTTGCTTGAATATGAGTTGATTGCTCCTCATCTTTGTGAATTTCTTGGTAACTAGGAAAACCATTCTCATGCCACTCACTTTAACTTCCTTTTTAACTCCTAACCAGCTCCACTTTCTAACTTCTTTTGGTTTTCCTTTAACAACTTTAACTTTCTAACTAAAGGCATGATTACTGCTTTTCCTAATTAACTTGAACTCCACTTCTATTATATTTTGGATTGTGATTTTCATCTCAGCTTTTTAACTCGAATTCAATCCAAAATGTACATATATTTACCTCATATCTTGCTTCTATTGCTCTTTTTGCCTTTATGCTTACATTGACAAATTCCTACTTGCCTACTTGTTTTCCTGCTTTAATTCTTCAATTATATCCTGCTACTTCTACTTTTCAGGATGTTTGACGCCCAACGGAAAGGAAAAGGCAAGGCTACTACAGGCAAACGAAAAAGAGGATAATTTTCTACCTCTATCCTGGATCTCCTTCACGACGATTCCTGGCGGGAAAAGAACTTTACCCCGTAGGAAAAGGCTGACAAGCTCCTCACTGCCACAGATCCAATCAAATTTGCAAACAGATACTGTGAGCTAAAGTATCCAGTGTTTGCCACTGCCAGGAACCTCTACCTGGAGCGATCTCTTAAAATTCTAGAAGAACTCACCCAGTAAACTTCCGAACAGATTAAACAACGAGGATGGTTCTTCATGGAAAGGAACTTGACAGAGGTCAATGCCTCCTGGGTCAGAGAATTTTATTGTAACTATTTTAAGACCTCCCTGGATGCAGTGAACCTCAGAGGGAAACAGATTTTGGTCACTGAGGAAGTTATTGAGGACATCCTCCGGCTTCATCCTAAGTCTGATCAGCCTGACGGTTACCAAAAGACCAAAGAGGATATGAGATACATGAGATTTGACTGGGATGTAGTCAAGCAGAGAATAACCCTTGATCCTACTGCCCCATGGGTCATGGGAAAGAACACAGTGATGCCTAAGGGAATCAAGCTGATATATTTGAATGATGAGGCTCGGCTTTGGCAGCAGATCCTGAGCAACTATGTGATGCCGAGCACTCATGAGACAGAGGTGCCCGCTGCTATGATCACCCTCATCTGGTGTGTGATGGAGGGTAAGGACCTATATCTTCCACGTTTCATCAGGTATTATATGGCCAGGGTCCATGTCAGAGGCACTCTCCCTTTCCCTTATCTGATCACCCAGCTAGGCCACCGAGCTGACGTGCCTTGGGAGCTTGCTTATGAGAAGCCAACTGCTACAGACTGCAAGAAGATCATTCCTCACAGCAGGAAGTTTCTGGCATTAGGGTACAGACCTCCTTTTCTCACTGCCTCGGGTGAGGCAGCCACATCTTCAGATGCCCCTTCTGCATCCACTGCTGCACCAGCCCTATCTACTGCACCTCCACCTGCTCCTGAGCCTATCTATCATCTAGTGCACTGCCTTTTCACACGCCTAGATCGTATGGAGCGTCACAGTAAGCGACGCTATAAGAACCTCAAGTTGATGATCTGATCCGGCAGCGACATCCCCTCTGAGCCTGACACCGCTTCTGAGCTATCTGATGCGGAGGCGGATGATCATGAGGAGGAGGTACATGCCCAGGCTGAGCAGGGAGGACCTGAGCAGGCTGCACCACACCATGAGGAGCCCCACCAGATCCAGGCCGTAGATCCAGAGATTCCTATACAGACAGAGCCTTCGCTTCAGCAGGCAGCTCCTCCTACACTTATTCAGACTGCAGATCCTCAGCTTACCACAAAGTCACTAGCAGCCCATCCTTCCGGAGATGACACTTCTCACACCCAGCTTCAGTGAGCATCGAGGACGATGCTATCATTTAAGTGTGGGGAGGTCGCCATCTCTGGCATACTATTTTGGTGAACCACTCTTCAGACATTTTTTTATCCTATTTTGCTTATTTTTCTGTATTTTTATCTTTACTTTTATTTTTATCTTATCTTGTCTTTCAGTACTTGCACATTTTTCTGTATTTTTACAGTATTTCTACATTTTGCACTTTAGTTTATATACTTATCTTAAATATTTAGTTTAGTCTGGTTGTAATTTTAGTTATTAAGTTGTGATATAGAACATATAGATCAATTAGTTTAGTTTACCCTTTTTAGCATACGATAACTTGGATTAATTGAAAATAAAAAAGAGTAAACTAAAAACTTTAGTATAACAGAATCACAACAATCCACACACTGTATATATATAGCAATAAATGATTGGTTAATTTACATAACATTTTTCAAGGAAGAACACTAAGATTTTAAAGGCCACCCTAAGATTCACATTGAGAATAATGGGAACTCTTGATTTCTACTTGCATGACATACATAACTGATATATGGTTTTTGAGCTAGAGAACACACAACCTATAAGTTTTTGAGCTTATTTGTATGGTTACATTATTTAACCATAATTATTTCATTCTTGTGTGTTCGCCCTTCTTTTTTGTTCTGGTAATCTTTACTTTATTTTAATCTATATGTCCAATATAGAATATAGATACATACCAAGAGATGATTAAGGCCATTGTTTAAATTGCTCACTTAGCCCAAATTAGCCTACCTTTTACATCACCCTTGTTAGCCCCCCTTGAGCCTTTTAAATCCCGCTCTATTCTATAACCATATTACTAGCCTTAAGCAGAAAAATAAATTAAAAATCCCAAGTTGAATCCTTGGTTAGCTTAAGATAGAGATTGTGTATTCACTAAGTGTGGGAAAACATGGGAACATGGGTTGATAGGAAAAGGATTAACTCAATAAGATAATAAGGGTTTTGGGAGCATACTCATATAAAACCAAAATAAATAAAAATACCATGTGCATTGATATATGTTCTGTTTATATTTCAAAAAAAAAATTCTTCTTAGTTAAATAAGTAAATAAGGGGACAAAATTACCCCAATAATAAGCTTAGTAAAGAAATCAATGCACATAAGGTAAATTTCAAAGTAAAGTTAGTACATGAGTATGTAATAAAAAAGTGGAAAAATTTGGGTAACTAGGTAAAGCATTTCAAATTATATAAAGTATATGTTAGGTGAGACCTTAGACTAATTAAGGATTCAACTTTGTTAGCTCACTTAGCCTCATATATATACCCTTACCCTTGCCTTGGCCCCATTACAACCTTTAAAAGACCTCATGATTTTTGTATGTCTGTATTCGATATTTGTTGATTGGTTAGATGAAGAACAAAGTTTTAGAAAGCAAGAATAGAAAAGAATAGAGTGATTAACCCCAAACACTGAGTGAATAGAGAGTAAACACAAATCCAGTGAGGGTTCAATAGCTCATCACCATATATCTCTGCTTAATTCTTTAATTGTCTTGCAAGCTTATGAAATAATTTAACCCAACTCAATTGTGACAGTGCTTTAACAAATATTTAGGTTTGGCTATACATATATAATTCCTTGAAAATATGAATTAGATTAACCACATGTAAGCTCTATATATATAGGTGGGTGATAATTAAAATTGCATGATTCATGTAGATAGTTTGCATTTAGAATATATTGCATTGCATGAGATTCCACCATTCTAACTTCACTCTTTCTCTTGGATTTAGCATGAGGACATGCTATTGTTTAAGTGTGGGGAGGTTGATAAACCCATATTTTATGATATAATTTGTGCTCAAATTGAGTGTTTCTATCAATTCTTCACCCACTTATTCATGTAAATTGCATGGTTTTACTTTCCCTTCCTTATTTTATGATATAAGTGAAAAACATGTTTCCTATGCTTTAAAAATATTAATTTTAATTACTCTTTATTACCATTCGATACCGTAATTTGTGTGTTAAGTGTTTCAGATCTCATAGGGTAGGAATGGCTCAAAGGACAAAAAGAAAACATACAAAAATAGAAGGAAAGCACAAAAATGGAGTTTTGAAGAAAAGGCAGCAACGCGAACGCATGGACGACGCGAACGCGTGCCTAGCGCGAAAATACAGCGACGCGAATGCGTGGATGATGCGGACGCGCGCCTTGAGCAGAACGCAATTGATGCGTACGCGTGACCGACGCATACGCGTGACAAGGAAAACTCCTAGATGATGCGAACGTGTGACCCAGCGGACGCGTGACAGATGCCACGTACAAAAATCTGCAGAAAACGCCCCCAGCGATTTCTAGACCCTTTTTTGGCCCAAATCCAAGCCAGAAACACAGAATATAAGCAAGGGAATGGAGGAATCAAAAGGGATATACGTAGATACAACTGAATAATTCATAATTTTAGGTTTTAGATGTAGTTTTTAGAGAGAAATGTTATCTCCTCTCTCTTAGGATTTAGGATTAGGATTTCTCTTATTTTCAGGATTGCTTCTACAATCACAGGTTCAATGTTTCTTTAAATTACTTTCTAGTTTTATTTATTCTATTACTTTTATTTGTTAATTATTTATCTTTTCAAATTGGCTTATGAATTCTTCCATGTTAAGATTTAAATGTTCTATTTAATATAATTTGAGGTATTTCAGACTAATAATTGTCTTATTCTATTTATGATGATTTCAATTCAATTTAGATTTATTTTCCCCTTTTGGCTTTTGGTGCACGAAATTACAATCACACTTTTGCATCTCCGCACAACTAACCAGCAAGTGCACTGGGTCGTCCAAGTAATACCTTACGTGAGTAAGGGTCGATCCCACGGAGATTGTCGGCTTGAAGCAAGTTATGGTTATCTTGTAACTCTTAGTCAGGATATCAATAATTCTCAGATTTAATTGTAAAAAGTAAAATAACATGAAATAAATACTTGTTATGTAGTAATGAAGAACATGTTGAGGCTTTGGAGATGCTTTGTCTTCTGAATCTCTGCTTTCCTACTATCTTCTTCTTCATGCACGCAAGGCTCCTTCCATGGCAAGCTTTATGTTGGGTATCACCGTTGTCAATGGCTACTTCCCGTCCTCTCAGTGAAAATGTTCCAAATGCGCTGTCACCGCACGGCTAATCATCTGTCGGTTCTCGATCATGTCGGAATAGGATCCATTGATCCTTTTGCGTCTGTCACACGCCCAACAATCGTGAGTTTGAAGCTCGTCACAGCCATCCTTTCCCAGATCCTATTAAGAATACCACAGACAAGGTTTAGACGTTCCGGATCTCAGGAATGGCCACCAATAATTCTAGCTTATACCACGAAGACTCTGATCTGAATCATGAGGCTAAGAGATATGCATTCAATCTAAGGTAGAACGGAGGTGGTTGTCAGGCACGCGTTCATAGGTGAGAATGATGATGATTGTTACGGATCATCACATTCATCAGGTTGAAGTGCGAATGAATATCTTAGAATAGAAGCAAGCGTGATAGAATGGAAAACAGTAGTAATTGCATTAATTCATGAAGAACAGCAGATCTCCTCACCCCCAACAATGGGGTTTAGAGACTCATACCGTAGAGAATACAATAAGAAACGTGTAAAGTGTCATGAGGTACAATATGAATCATTGAAAGTAGTATTTATAGTAAACTAGTGACCTAGGGTTACAGAAAATGAGTAAGCTAGGGTGTTTATTGTAAAATTCCACTTCCGGGGCCCACTTGGTGTGTGCTTGGGCTGAGCATTGAAACTTTCATGTGTAGAGACATTTCTTGGAGTTAAACGCCAGCTTTTATGCCAGTTTGGGCGTTTAACTCCAGCTTTTGTGCCAGTTCTGGAGGTAAACGCCAGAATTCTTGAGCTGACTTGGAACGCCTGTTTGGGCCATCAAATCTCGAGCAAAGTATGTACTATTATATATTGTTGGAAAGCCCAGGATGTCTACTTTCCAACGCAATTGAACGTGCGCCAATTGGGCTTCTGTAGCTCCAGAAAATCCACTTCGAGTGCAGGGAGATCAGAATCCAACAGCATCTGCAGTCCTTTTTCAGCCTCTGAATCAGATTTTTGCTCAGGTCCCTCAATTTCAGCCAGAAAATACCTGAAATCACAGAAAAACACACAAACTCATAGTAAAGCCCAGAAAAGTGATTTTTATTTAAAAACTAATAAAAATATAATAAAAACTAACTAAAATGTACTAAAAACATACTAAAAACAATGCCAAAAAAGCGTATAAATTATCCGCTCATCACATCACCAAACTTAAATTGTTGCTTGTCCCCAAGCAACTAAAAATCAAATAGGATAAAAAGAAGAGAATATACAATGAATTCCAAAAACATCTATGAAGATCAGTATTAATTAGATGAGCGGGGCTTTTAGCTTTTTGCCTCTGAACAGTTTTGGCATCTCACTTTATCCTTTGAAGTTCAGAATGATTGGCTTCTATAGGAACTCAGAATCCAGATAGTGTTATTGATTCTCCTAGTTAAGTATGTTGATTCTTGAACACAGCTACTTTATGAGTCTTGGCCGTGACCCTAAGCACTTTGTTTTCCAGTATTACCACCGGATACATAAATGCCACAGACACATAACTGGGTGAACCTTTTCAGATTGTGACTCAGCTTTGCTAGAGTCCCCGATTAGAGGTGTCCAGAGCTCTTAAGCACACTCTTTTTGCTTTGGACCACGACTTTAACCGCTCAGTCTCAAGTTTTCACTTGACACCTTCACGCCACAAGCACATGGTTAGGGACAGCTTGGTTTAGCCGCTTAGGCCAGAATTTTATTCCTGTGGGCCCTCCTATCCACTGATGCTCAAAGCCTTGGATCCTTTTTATCACCCTTGCCTTTTGGTTTAAAGGGGTATTGGCTTTTTCTGCTTGTTTTTCTCTTTCTTTTTTTTTTTGCAAGCTTTCTATTCACTGCTTTTTCTTGCTTCAAGAATCAATTTTATGATTTTTCAGATTATCAAATAACATTTCTCCTTTTTCTTTCATTCTTTCAAGAGCCAACAATTTTAACATTCATAAACAATCAAATTCAAAAATATGTACTATTCAAGCATTCATTCAGAAAGCAATAGTATTGCCACCACATCAAAATAATTAAACTGTTTTAAAATTCAAAATTTCATGTATTTCTTTTTCTTTTTCAATTAAGAACATTTTCCTTTTAAGAACGGTGATGGATTCATAGGACATTCATAGCTTTAAGACATAAACTTCAATTTTATTGATTATGGAATAAAAATAAGACTAAAAAATAAATATAAAGGTAGACCCATAATAATAGAAGACAGAAAATTAAAAGCAGAAAAATAAATGACTCTTAAAATAGACTCTTAATAATAAAGGTTATCACAGAGTTAGGACTCAACAACCTTGATTTTGAGAAGTGGATGCTCCCTCTTTTTGTGGGGTGCTTGGTCCTTCAAGGGAGAGCTTCTGGCGCTTCAGCTCCTGTAGCTCACGCCCCTGCTTCTCCTGTTCCTTCAGCAGCTTGCAGAGCATGCAGTTTTGATTCTGCTGTTCTTCCTTAAGTTATTCCATAGCTTCCTGCAGCTTAGTAACAGATGCTTCTAAGCGGGTCCATTAGTCAATTTCAGGAATTTCTGGGAGGAACTCCTACGCCCTCTTTTTGATGGAGTTGTCTTGCACTTGTCCTTCCATTGACTTCTTGGTGATTGGGTGTTCAATTGGGATGAATTCATCTACTCCCATCCTCACCCCAGCATCTTTACATAGCAGAGAAATTAAGCTTGGGTAGGCCAGTTTGGCTTCAGTGGAGTTCTTGTTTGCAATTGTGTAAATCTTACAAGAAATCAGATGATGAATCTTCACTTCTTTTCCAAGCATAATACAATGAATCATCACTGCTCTTTTGACAGTGACCTCAGAGCGGTTGCTAATAGGCAATATAGAACGCCCAATGAAGTCTAGCCAGCCTCTTGCAACTGGTTTGAGATCTCCTCTCTTGAGTTGGTTTGGGACACCTTTGGAATTGGTTATCCACTTAGTTCCAGGGAGGCATATGTCCTCTAGAACTTAATCAAACCCCTTATCTACTCTCACCATTCTCCTATTAAAGGATTCAGGATCATCTTGTAGTTGAGGTAGTTTGAAGATCTCTCTTATTTTGTCCAGATGGAAGTAAATAATTCTTCCTCTGACCATGGTTCTGTAGGTATGAAAGGCGGTTCCAGTCATTCTCTGCTTATCTGTCAGCCACAGATTTGAGTAGAATTCCTGAACCATGTTTCTTCTAACCTTTGTCTCAGGATTGGCTAGAATTTTCCATCCTCTATTTCGAATTTGCTCTTGGATCTCCGGATATTCATCTTCTTTCAGATTGAATTTAACTTTCGGGATCACTGACCTCAGACCCATTATTTTGTAGTAATGGTCTGCATGTTCTTTGGTTAGGAACCTCTCTTGATTCTAAAGACTCTTTGGAGTATTCTCTTTCTTGCCTCTTGATTTAGTTTGTTTTACCTTAGGTGCCATGATCTTGATGAGTCTTAGCTCAGTGATCACGGAAAAGCACACCAAACTTAGAGGTTTGCTTGCCCTCAAGCAAAAGAAAGGAAAGGGGAGAGAGAGGAGAAGATGTAAATTCGAATGGTGTAGAGGAGGGGGTGGCCGAAACTATTTTTATAAGAGGAGGGGATGGCTTTCGAAAAATTTGAGAGAGATATGAAAAGATATGGAAAGAATTTGAGAAGATATTTGAGTTTTTGAAGAAGATTTGGAAAGGATTTGAAAGAAATTTGAAAAATAATTTAGAAAATTATTGAATGATGAAAATTGAGGGTGAATGATGAAAGTTTGAAACATGTTTATGCAGAAAATTATGAGTCAAAACATGAAAATTTGAAAAAAACTTTGAAGTTGGAAACAAAATCTCCTCCCCCTGCCTTTCTGGCGTTAAACGCCCAGAATGGTATCCATTCTGGCATTTAATGCCCAGAATGGTATCCATTTTGGCATTTAACCCCCAGTTGTTGGCCATTATGGGCGTTTAACACCCAGCTAGGTACCCTGGCTGGCGTTAAATGCCAGAAACTCCTTTATCACTGGGCGTTTTGCTGAACGCCCAGGATACTGCAATTCTGGCGTTAAACGCCTAGAATGGTACCCATTCTGGCGTTTAACGCCCAAAACGGTACCTGTTCATACCCTGGGTCGAGCTATCCGACCTGGGATGATTGGAGATAAAGCGACCGACCTCTTCAGGTCAGACTATCCGACCTCTTCTCAGAGAGCTCGGCCAAATCAACAAGAGAGCCCAGTAAAAGGCCCAAATAGAGGAACACGACCCAAATCCTAAGGCGGCCTAAGCCTATAGAGATAAGGGCGGTTCCAATGAAGATACGCTGACCTCAACTCTAAAGATAAAGATAAGATAAGATAACTAACTTATCTTCCCCAACGAAGGTCACATCTCAATACTATAAATACACTGGAGCACCCAGGTATAACTCATACTCTGATTCTACTAAAAACCTTCTCAATACCCTTACTAACTTAAGCATCGGAGTCTCTTGCAGGTGCCCCCCACTCTTCGGTGGCAAAGGATCAGCAGCACAACCAGTCCAACAAGTCGGACGCACCAGCTCCGGTCGCCATTCACCAACCGGACACCTCGGTTCCGGCCAGCACAGAAGATCTCGACCGAGATCGACCTACAAATTCAGGTAACCCTCGGAACATTGGTGCCGTTGCCAGGGACCTGAAAGTCATCCCATCACCATGGCGGACAACCATGACAACGATCACGATTCAGGTTTGGAGGATCGAACACCGCACAAAAACGCAAACGTCACGCTACAAGACACTCCAGAGACCAACCAAGACAAAGACTCACCAAATTCAGGGGCCATAGAAGCACTCCAAGATCGCCTAAAACAACTGGAAAAAGAAACCCACCAACAACGGAAAATCGGAAGAGATCTACAAAGAGAGATGCGGCGACGTCGGGAGTTGGAAGAAAAACTGCAGCAATTGGAAGCCGATCTCAAATCAAAAGCCCCTCGCGCTAATCTCGAGGAGAATTCACACAAAGAGCAAGACCCCTTCACTAGGGAAATCATGAAAACCAAAACTCCAAAAGACTTCAAACTCCCGGATATGGCTCTATATGACGGCACCACAGATCCCAATCACCATCTCAGTAACTTCAGAAGCAGAATGTACCTCACTGACACCCCAGATGCTATTTGCTGTAAAGCCTTCCCAATGACTCTCACAAAGACAGCTATTCGGTGGTTCGACAACTTACCCTCAAAATTCATCTCAAGTTTCGACGACTTAGCTAAAAAATTCCTAGACAGATTTTCCATTTAAAAGGATAAAGCTAAGCACACCCCCAGTTTATTAGGAGTCAAACAAGGAGATCGGGAGAGCCTTCGCAACTACATGGAAAGATTCAACAAAACATGCATGGACATACAAAGTTTACCCACGGAGGCCGCAATCATGGGACTCATCAACAGCCTACGAGAGGGACCTTTCAGCCAATTTATATCAAAAAAGTACCCGACTACCCTCGACGAAGTACAGGAGCGAGCAGAAAAATACATCAATATGGAAGAAAATGCTCGGTTAGGAGAATCCTCGAAATCGGAAGCTTCCTACCGTGACAGAGACAAGGAATCCAAAAGAAAAGACGACAGACAAGGGGAGAAAATTAAGAAGTACCATAACTATACTCCTCTTAGGGCATCCTTGGTCGAAATATACAAAGAAGTCTGCCATACGGAAAAAATTCCCCCAGCACGGCCACTCAAAGGCAAGAAGAGAGGAGGAAACCGAAAGGAGTATTGTGAATATCATCGGGTCCAGGGACACTCCACTAACGAATGCTTCGACTTGAAAAACATCATAGAAAAATTGGTGAGGGAAGCAAATCCAGATAAATGCCAGGCCATACTCAACATGAAAAGCCCAACCTGCGTAAAAGAAGTACAGCAACTCAATGGGAGGTTGGCCGCCCTATCCCGATTCTTAGCAGGAGCCGCAATAAGATCTCTCCCCTTCTATGCTACTTTAAGAAAGGGAAAATAGTTCGAGTGGACGACAGAATGCGAACAAGCGTTCCAAGACTTTAAAAAGTTCTTAGGACAGCCACCTATCTTATCCCGACCTCAAGAAGGAGAACCACTCATACTATATCTTGCAGTAGGAGACAAGGCAGTAGCGTCAGCACTGGTCCGAGAAAGCAAAAACGGGCAACAACCCGTCTATTTCATTAGCAAAGCACTGCAGGGATCCGAGCTGAACTATCAGAAAATAGAAAAATTTGCTTACACTCTCGTTTTAACATCTCGGCGACTCCGCCCCTACTTCCAGGCCCACACCATTAAAGTTCGAACTAATCAGCCCTTAAAGGGAATACTGCAGAAAACAGATTTAGCAGGCATAATTCTACAATGGGCAGTCGAGCTGTCAGAATTTGACCTCCAATATGAAGCTCGGACCGCCATCAAATCACAATACCTGGCCGATTTTATCGCCGAATTCACAGATGCCCTAGAAGCCCCCATAGAGTGGAATTTGTATGTGGATGGTTCTTCAAATAAAACGGGAAGTGGTGCAGGAGTTATAATAGAAAGCAACCAGGGAACCCAAGTTGAGGTCTCCCTCAAGTTCGGATTCCCGGCTTCAAATAACCAGGCGGAATACGAAGCATTGCTAGCTGGTCTAAAACCGGCTGAAGAGGTGGGAGCTCGAAAACTTAACATTTATAGTGATTCGTAAGTGGTCACATCACAGATAGCAGGGAGCTACCAAGCTAAAGATCCTACCATGAAAAGATATATGGATAAAACCAAGCAACAGCTCGAACAAATCGGGGAATACAAGATCTGCCACATACCCCGTGAGAAAAATGCTCGAGCTGACGCACTCTCAAAACTGGCCAGCACCAAACCAGGGGGTAATAATAGAAGCCTCATCCAGGAAATGCTACAGAACCCATCAATCTCGGAAACAAAAAAAGTCCTAACCATAACAGGCCAGGACCAAGGATGGATGATCCCCATAATTAACTACCTCAAAACAGGAACGGTCCTCGTAGAAGAAAAGGAAGCGAAGAAGCTAAAAAGGGAGGCACAGTACTACACCATCATAAACAACATCCTGTACAAAAGAGGGATCTCGGTACCATTACTAAAGTGCGTGCCGACCTCCCACACCAGGGAAGTGTTGGAAGAGGTACACAGCGGCATTTGCGGTAATCATCTCGGAGCATGGGCTCTTGCCAAAAAGATACTCCAGGCAGGGTTTTACTGGCCAACTTTACAGAAAGAATCTACAGAATTCGTAAAGACATGTCCACCATGTCAGAAACATGCCAATTTCCACATCGCCCCGCCAGAAGAACTCATTAGCGTGACTGCGCCTTGGCCTTTTGCGAAATGGGGACTCGACCTTCTCGGCCCCTTTCCTCAGGGATCAGGGCAAGTTAAATTCCTCATAGTAGGGGTAGATTAATTTACAAAATGGATCGAAGCAGAACCATTAGCCAATGCCACTGCCCAAAGAAGCCGAAAATTCTTATACAGAAATATTGTCACAAGATTTGGGGTCCCGTACTCAATAACCACAGACAATGGCACCCAATTCACAGATGTGGGCTTCAAAAAATTAGTAGCCGACTTGAATATAAAGCACCAGTACACCTCTGTCGAACACCCCCAAGCTAACAGACAGGCCGAAGCCGCCAACAAAGTCATATTGACAGGGTTAAAACGGAGATTGCAGGATGCGAAGGGAGCCTGGGCAGAGGAGCTCCCACAAGTCCTTTGGGCATATCGAACGACGCCACATTCCACCATAAAGGAATCCCCATTCCGGCTAACATACGGAACGGAGGCAATGATTCCAGTAGAAATTGAGGAAGGATCACATAGGGCAGTCCATTATAATGAGGGAGCAAACTCCCAACTCCAGAGGGAAGAACTCGACCTACTACCTGAGGTTCAGGAAAGAGCTCGGATCAGAGAAGAAGCGCTAAAACGCCGAATGGCTTCTAGATATAACCAAAGGGTAGTACCAAGAAGTTTCGCTGAAAACGACCTCATCTTAATCCGAAACGACATCGGAACAACTCGACCCGGAGAGGGAAAGCTGGCAGCCAATTGGAAAGGACCATACCGAGTCATAGAAGTACTCGGGAAGGGCTACTACAGAGTGTCCGAACTCAACGGACGGGAGCTTCCAAGGTCATGGCACGCCTGCAACCTAAGAAGGTACTACAGTTAGAAAAGGTAAAAGATCTCACCAGTAGATGCGCTCTTTTTTCTGAAAAGGTTTTTTAATGAGGCACCAGGTTGAGACATAGATCATACCCAACTTAAGAGGATGAGAAAATTCCCATATGTATATATTTGCATTTTCTTTGAATAAAATTTATCTAGGTATTCTACAAAGATTTCAAGACGCATTAATCTGAAGTATTCATCGTCCGATTATAAAGCTACAGGTCGGCAGAAAGTGAAAAACAATTTCACTGCACGACCACGATAAAGATGAGTCGTCCGATAAAGGTGAAAACGCGATTCACCCAAAAGACGAGCTAAAGATGCCAACCACTTTCTACAAATCGGCAAAGATGAACACAGAATAATGTAAGAAGTTATAGAAAGCAATCTAAAAAAGAACCTGACGAGGTCTTACGGATAGCTAATAAAATAACAAGACTGGCCGGCGTTCAGAAGTCGGACCAAGTCAACCCAAGTTACAAGTAAACCCTGGAAAGAGGTCTGGCCAACCCTATTAAAGAGGATTACTTTAACTTAGAAGGGCTCGACCTAACGAAGTCGACCTCCTACAAAAGACAAGTTATAAAAGTAATCCCTGAAAGAGATCTAACAAAGGTCCAAGAAAGAGGATTACGAAATAACTTAGAAGAGATCGACCTAATGAAATCGACCTCCTACAAAAGACAAGTTATAAAAGTAATCCCTGAAAGAGACCTAACAAAGGTCCAAGAAAGAGGATTGCGAAATAACTTAGAAGAGATCGACCTAACGAAGTCGACCTCCTACAAAAGACAAGTTATAAAAGTAATTCCTGAAAGAGACCTAACAAAGGTCCAAGAAAGAGGATTGCGAAATAACTTAGAAGAGATCGACCTAACGAAGTCGACCTCCTACAAAAGACAAGTTATAAAAGTAATCCCTGAAAGAGACCTAACAAAGGTCCAAGAAAGAGGATTACAAAATAACTTAGAAGAAGTCGACCCAACAAAGTCGATCCACTACAAAAATCCAAGCAATCCCTGAAAGAGACCTCACGAAGGTCCAAGAAAGAGGATTACAAAAAGGAGTCTATCAGGGGACCAACGCAAAGAAGTCGGTTACAAAGCACTAAAGAACACACGCAAAGCAAGAAAACTAAATTGAACCCCTACAGCTACAAAGAGTCAAAAACTCAAAAAGTTCGAATTGGGAGAATTCAACATCAGCAGGTTTTATATAAAGTTATAAAGGCCTCGAAGGGCCACCAACACTTACTACCCAAAAGGTAGCAAGCTACTTGTCTGTTGTTTAAAATAAAAAGTTGCTAGGAAAGCAACTAAAAAGTCAACATCTTAATAAAGTTTTAAAAAACGCCCACAAGTCGGGCCAACTACAATCAACAAACATCAGAAGTTTTCTCGGCAGCATCATGAGCTTTCTTGGCGACATCAGGACCAGGAGAAGGAGGGCGAGCTTGAATAGACACCGCATCAACAGTCCCATCCTCCCGATTCAGGATCTGGCAATCCAGGTCAGGCACAACAGGAGGAGCGGAAGAAGTCGGCGCTTTGGTGGAAGACACAAGGGGAGGAACAACTTCATCATCATCACCCTCATCATCAGGGACAATCTTGCCATCTCTGACAACATTATCCAAGCTAAAAAGGATGAGATCGGCCTAGGGAGCAATAATTCGGACTTGTTCTTTCAAGTTCTCATAAGCAGCAGTTACGCTGCCAACAAGATGACCTTGGAGCTCAGCATAATCCTCCCGGGCATTGTCGAGCTCTTCCCTCAGGCGCCTCCCCTCCCTATAGGAAGTCACATAGCTGTCCTTGTGCATCATGGCCGCATCCTCAGCCAACCTCAAGGAAGCAGCCAGCGCCTCAGAACTCGCCTTCTCATTTTCGAGGTCCTTCTCCAATTTGACCACCTTCACCTCGAGCTCCTCCTTCAACCCCTTCATCCGGTCAAACTCTCGTTTCGCCTCCTCCATAAACGCCTTGGTAGCGTGGAGAGGAAGATTCTGGGCAGTACGATGAAGTGCAGCCGACATAAAGGCCATCCTCACATGATTCTGAGCCATAAACTCCAAATGATGGAGAATGGACACATCATCCATGGGAATGGTACCATATGGCCCAATTTGTTGATCTATAAACTCAATGGCGTTGAAGTCAGGAGCGTTGAGGTCAAAAGGCTCAGAAGTCTTTTGCTTTTTACTTGGAGGAGCGGCGGATGGAACGACAGAAGAAGAAGGAGGATCCACCAAACGAACCCGAGGTATTGGGATCGCCTTCTTCACCCCAAGAGAGCTCGGCACGGCCGGCTTCTCGCGGGGCTGAGAGGACCCCTCTCCAGCAGCCCGAGCGGCAACATTCCTGGCAGCAGTCGCCTTCTATGCCCTTTTAAAAGCTTTCATAGACTCATTGTTCTTCATTGCCTCTGCAAATAAAATAGAAGTCAAGCTACAAATCAAACAAGTCGAAAATACAGCTACAAGCATCATAAGACAAACAGCAAAGGAAATACAAGATACCCAGTTCAGATTGAAGAAGAGAAGGATTGGTTAGAAATTTCTTTGTGCCGAGATGGGGAGGCTGACCCCAACGCTCCTCTAAAACAGTCACAAAGGCTCGCTCAGCCTCATCCAACATGTCCCAAGAGTACCTGGAGACCCTAACATCCTTCTGCCACTCTAGGGGAAAGGCGGGCTCATCATTTTCATCCAAGAAAAAGGGCACAGATCCTTTAACAGCTCGGACCTTGAAAAAATAGTTTTTAAAATCCCAAAACGATTCATCAAACATGGAAAAAACTTTCTTTCCTTGGGTAGAACGGAAGGAGACCCAAGCTGACTTCTTTTTCACCACACCAGGCTTAGTCAAGACAAACAAATAGAAAAAGAGAGATTGGGAAGCAGGAATACCAAAACCATTACACAACAATTGGAAGATTTTAATAAAACCCCAGGAGTTGGGGTGAAGTTGAGAAGGGGCAACATTACAAGACCATAACAGGTCGATTTCAAATTGAGTAAAGGGAAGAGTAATTCCAAGTTGACCAAAGAAAAAATCGTAGGCATAAAAGAAAGGGCAATTGTCAACAACTCGAGTCGAGAAACAGACTCTCTCGTCAGAGGAAAGAGGAACAAGCTCATAATTCTTCTCATCACCAGAGTTACTACAGACGCTGAGAAACTGCCTAAGCTGAGAACAAAACTCAGAGTCAACCAGCGAAACATACATGAGAACCATGCAGTCCACCCAATCGGCCATACCCGCAGGAACCTGGGAAGGCACCGCTACGATGTTATTTCGGGAAGACATGAGGACAACTAAGATCCTACAAAAGAAAAGAAGAGCGGATTACTCAAAAATATCTCGAGCATGGGTCAAAACATCTCGATGGGCGGATAAACAAAAGGAAAATCCCAAGACTCAAACCAAAAGTCCTGGGGCATCCTTTGGAGGCAATAACAAAGCAAGATTTCTAAGAAAAACTTACACCCCAGTATCGTTCAGTATCTTTCAAAACAAGGAAAGAAGGCCTAAAGCAGCAAGCATTTCGTCCGTCAAGTTAAAAAACGCAAAAGTCATCAAAGCAACTATCTTTCTATAGTCTACCAGCGAAAGCACTGTCAACGTCAACAAATGCCAAACAGAAAGTCACCAAAGACACAACCTTTCTCAGAATTAGGCGAAAAACCACCATCAAAAGCACAAACAAAAAAGGTGATAGCGTGCAAAAACCCTAAAAGCATTAAACGAAAGCAATCATGCAGAAGATGAAGAAACTCCAGAACACACGGTGACAAACAGGCACGACAAATGCAAAAAGATTCGAGTTTTTCAAACAAGCATTCAAGCAAAACCAAAACTTTATCAAAAACCGAAGGCCAAAGCCGCAAAAGAAGTAAAGAAGCAGAAAGTAGAAACCAAACCTGGAAAAAGGAGGAAAGTTCTGAAGAAAGATGAAAGCCAGGGCAGGAAATCGTCTCTCAAAGTGAAGCACCAACGGAGGCGAAGCAAGAACAAACATAAAGAAAAGTTGAGAGCGAGAGAATGAAGGGAGAAATGCGAAGAAGTTACGAAAGGGGCGAAGGAGAGAAACCGTTTCTGGGTTTGCAAAATCAAAATAAAGAGAGCCTAAGGGAAACGGGGCAATTAATGTTAATAAAGGCATTAAACCCTCGCACGTTTCCAAAGTGCCGATATAAAAGCGCGCGCTTTTAGAGGAAAACGTTCTACATTCAAAAAAGACTCTACAAAGAAAGGAATCGACAAAAGTGCTTGAGTTCGACTTCAATCAAGGACTCGACCTCAAAAAGAAGACCGAGCTCAAGCAGGGGCACTGTTCATACCCTGGGTCGAGCTATCCGACCTGGGATGATTGGAGATAAAGCGACCGACCTCTTCAGGTCAGACTATTCGACCTCTTCTCAGAGAGCTCGGCCAAATCAACAAGAGAGCCCAGTAAAAGGCCCAAATAGAGGAACACGACCCAAATCCTAAGGCGGCCTAAGCCTATAGAGATAAGGGCGGTTCCAATGAAGATACGCTGACCTCAACTCTAAAGATAAAGATAAGATAAGATAACTAACTTATCTTCCCCAACGAAGGTCACATCTCAATACTATAAATACACTGGAGCACCCAGGTATAACTCATACTCTGATTCTACTAAAAACCTGCTCAATACCCTTGCTAACTTAAGCATCGGAGTCTCTTGCAGGTACCCCCCACCCTTCGGTGGCAAAGGATCAGCAGCACAACCAGTCCAACAAGTCGGACGCACCAGCTCCAGTCGCTATTCACCAACCGGACACCTCGGTTCCGGCCAGCACAGAAGATCTCGACCGAGATCGACCTACAAATTCAGGTAACCCTCGGAACAGTACCTTTACTGGCGTTTTCTTGCCAGCAAGCTCCTTTTCTCTGCTTTTTGCATTGAATCCTTCTGTAACTCTGTGAATTCCTTCATTTTTGATGATTAACCTTTAATGAAAATGTATATCAAGCCTCTACAAGTATTAATTTAAAATAAATAACTTGCTAATGGCTGGGTTGCCTTCCAGCAAGCGCTTCTTTATTGTCTTTAGCTAGACCTTTACTGAGCTTCATTCCAGCCTCAGTTTTGAGCATTCTTGCTCAAAATTACTTTCAAGATAATGTTTGATTCTCTGTCCATTGACAATGAACTTTTTGTCAGAATCAATATCTTGAAGCTCAACATATCCATATGATGACACTCCTGTAATCACATATGGTCCCTCCACCGGGATTTTAACTTCCCAGGGAATAATCTGAGCCTAGAGTTGAATAGTAGAACTTTTTGTCCTGGCTCAAAGACTCTGGATGACAATTTCTTGTCATGCCACTTTTTTGCTTTTTCCTTATAAATTTTTGCATTTTCAAAAGCATTGAGTCTGAACTCTTCCAGCTCATTTAGCTGGAGCAATCTTTTCTCACCAGCTAACTTAGCATCCATGTTTAGGAATCTGGTTGCCCAGTAGGCTTTATGTTCCAGTTCCACGGGCAGATGACAAGCCTTGCCATACACAAGCTGGTATGGAGAGGTTCCTATAGGAGTCTTGAATGCTGTTCTGTATGCCCACATAGCATCATCCAAGCTCTTTGCCTAATCCTTTCTACGGGTAATTACAGTCCGTTCCAGGATTCTCTTTAGTTCTCTATTAGAGACTTCAGCCTGCCCATTTATCTGTGGATGATACGGAGTTGCTACTTTGTGGCTAATTCCATATCGAACCATAGCAGAGTAAAGCTGTTTATTGCAGAAATGGGTTCCCCCATCACTGATTAGTACTCTGGGAACACCAAATCTGCTGAAAATATGTTTCTGGAGGAACTTCAACACAGTCTTGGTATCATTAGTGGGTGTGGCAATTGCTTCCACCCATTTAGATACGTAGTCTACTGCCACCAGAATGTAAGTATTTGAGTATGATGGTGGGAAAGGACCCATGAAGTCAATACCCCATACATCAAACAACTCAATCTCTAAGATTCCTTGTTGAGGCATGACATAACCATGAGGCAAGTTACCAGCTCTTTGGCAACTGTCACAGTTACGCACAAACTCTCGGGCATCTCTATAGAGAGTAGGCCAATAGAAGCTACATTGGAGGACTTTAGTGGCTGTTCGCTCACTTTCGAAATGTCCTCCATACTGTGATCCATGGCAATGCCACAGGATCTTCTGTGCCTCCTCTCTAGGGACGCATCTGCGGATCATTCCGTCAGTGCATCTTTTAAAGAGATATGGTTCATCCCATAAGTAGTACTTTGCATCAGAAATTAGTTTTTCTTTTTCATCCTACTGTACTCCTAGGGTATGAACCTCACAGCTTTATAATTTGCAATGTCTGCAAACCATGGTGCCTCCTGAATGGCAAAGAGTTGCTCATCCGGAAAGGTCTCAGAGATCTCAGTGGAAGGGAGGGACGCCCCAGCCACTGGTTCTAACCGGGACAGGTGATCAGCTACCTGGTTCTCTGTCCCTTTTCTGTCTCTTATTTCTATATCAAACTCTTGCAGAAGCAACACCTATCTTATGAGCTTGGGTTTTGAATCTTGCTTTGTGAGTAGATATTTAAGAGCAGCATGGTCAGTGTACACAATCACTTTTGATCCTACTAAATAGGATCTAAACTGGCATAAACCACTGCAAGCAGCTCTTTTTTTGTGGTTGTGTAATTCTTCTGTGCGTCATTTAGAACACGACTGGCATAGTAAATGACGTGCAGAAGCTTGTTATGCCTTTGTCCCAACACTGCACCAATGGCATGGTCACTGGCATCACACATTAATTCGAATGGTAATGTCCAATCAGGTGCAGAGATGACTGGTGCTGTGACCAGCTTGGCTTTCAGGATTTCAAACACGTGCAGACACTCTGTGTCAAACACAAATGGTGTGTCAGTAGCTAGCAGGTTGCTTAGAGGTTTTGCAATTTTTGAAAAATCCTTTATGAACCTCCTATAGAATCCTGAATGTCCCAGAAAGCTTCTGATTGCCTTTACATTGGCAGGTGGTGGTAATTTTTCAATTACTTTCACTTTAGCTTGATCCACCTCTATTCCTTTGTTTGAAATTTTATGCCCAAGGACAATTCATTCAGTCACCATGAAGTGACATTTTTCCCAGTTTAAAACTAGGTTGGTCTCTTGGCATCTTTTCAGAACAAGTGCTAAATGGTCAAGACAGGAGCTGAATGAGTCTCCAAATACAGAAAAGTCGTCCATGAAGACTTCCAGAAATTTTTCCACCATATCAGAGAAAATAGAGAGCATGCATCTCTGAAAGGTCGCAGGTGCATTGCACAGACCAAAAGGCATCCTTCTGTAGGCAAATACTCCAGAAGGACATGTGAATGCTATTTTCTCTTGGTCCTGAGGATCCACTGCAATTTGGTTGTAACCTGAATAGCCATCCAAAAAGCAGTAATATTCATGACCTGCTAGTCTCTCTAGCATCTGGTCTATGAATGGTAAAGGAAAGTGATCCTTTCGGGTGGCTGTATTGAGCCTTCTGTAGTCAATACACATACGCCACCCTGTAACTGTTCTTGTAGGAACCAGTTCATTCTTTTCATTATGAACCACTGTCATGCCTCCCTTCTTGGGGACAACGTGGACAGGGCTCACCCAGGGGCTATCAAAAATAGGATAAATAATCCCAGCCTCTAGTAACTTAGTGACCTCTTTCTGCACCACTTCCTTCATGGCTGGATTTAGCCGCCTCTGTGGTTGAACCACTGGCTTAGCATCATCCTCCAATAGGATCTTGTGCATGCATCTTGCTGGGCTAATGCCCTTAAGGTCACTTATGGACCACCCAAGAGCTGTCTTGTATGTCCTTAGCACTTGAATTAGTGCTTTCTCTTCCTGTGGATTTAAAGCAGAGCTTATGATCACTGAAAAAGTGTCACCCTCTCCCAGAAATGCATATTTCAGGGATGGTGGTAGTAGTTTGAGCTCGGGTTTAGGAGGTTTCTCCTCTTCCTGAGGGATTTTCAGAGGTTCTTTTATTTCCTCTGATTTATCCAGATCAGGCTGAACATCTTTAAAGATGTCATCTAGCTCTGATTCAAGACTTTCAGTCATATTGACCTCTTCCACCAGGGAGTCAATAATATCAACGCTTATGCAGTCATTTGATTGTCTGGATGCTGCATAGCTTTGACAACATTTAACTTGAACTCATCCTCATTGACTCTCAGGGTCACTTTTCCATTTTGGACATCAATGAGAGTTCGTCCAGTTGCTAGGAAAGGTCTTCCTAGAATCAGAGTTGCACTCTTGTGCTCCTCCATTTCCAGCACTACAAAGTCAGTGGGAAAAGCAAATGGCCCAACCTTGACAATCATGTCCTCAATTATGCCTGATGGGTATTTAATGGAGCCATCAGCAAGTTGAAGACATATCCGGGTTGGTTTGACCTCTTCAGTCAAGCCAAGCTTTCTGATGGTGGATGCATGTATTAGATTGATACTTGCTCCAAGGTCACGTAGAGCTGTCTTAGTACAAGCACCCTCTATTGTGCATGGTATCATAAAGCTCCTTGGATCTTGAAGCTTCTCTGGTAAGCTTTTCAGAATGACTGCACTGCATTCTTCAGTGAGAAACACTTTTTCAGTTTCTCTCCAATCCTTCTTATGACTTAAGATCTCTTTCATGAACTTAGCATAAGAGGGTATTTGCTCAAGTGCCTCTGCAAATGGGATCTTTATCTCAAGAGTCCTGAGATAGTCTGCAAAGCGGGCAAATTGTTTATCCTGCTCCGCTTGGCAGAGTTTTTGAGAGTAAGGCATCTTGGCTTTATATTCTTCAACCTTAGTTGCTGTAGCTTTAGTCCCTACAGAGGTGGTTGGAGAAGCCTTCTTAGAGGGGTTACTATCAGCACTTGCAGCTGTGTGATCCCTCATTGGCGTTTGAACGCCAGGATTGGGCATCCACTGGGCGTTTAACGCCAGTCTTTCACCCTTTTCTGGAGTTTGAACGCCAGAATTATTCCTCTCTGGGCTCTTGCTGTCCTCAGAAGGATTTTGAGCAGTGGTTTGATCATCCTTTGTCAGTTGTTTCTTTCTTGGCTTTCTGCTACTTTGAGCTGATTTATTCAATGTCTTCCCGCTCCTTAATTGGACAGCTTGGCATTCTTCTGTTATCTGTTTAGATAGCTGCTGTCTTGTCTGATTCAATTGTGCTTCCAGATTTCTGTTAGCATTTTTAGTGTCTTGGAGCATCTCTTTAAATTCTGCTAATTGTTTTGTCACAAGGAGTAATTGCTGATTAAGTTCAACAATCTGTTCTTGAGTATTAGAATCAATAGTTACTACTTTAGCCTCTTCTTTTATAGAGGACTCACTGCTTGAGTACAGATGCTGATTTCTAGCAACCGTATCTATGAGTTCTTGAGCTTCTTCAATCGTCTTCCTCATGTGTATAGATCCACCAGCTGAGTGATCTAGAGACATCTGGGCTTTTCCTGTAAGCCCAAAGTAGAAGATGTCTAACTGTACCCACTCTGAAAACATTTCAGAGGGGCATTTTCTCAGCATCCCTCTGTACCTCTCCCAGGCATTATAAAGGGATTCATTATCCTCTTGTCTAAAGCCTTGGATGTCCAGCCTTAGCTGTGTCATCCTTTTTGGAGGGTAAAATTGATTCAGGAATTTGTCCGTTAATTGTCTCCATGTTTTTATGCTTGCTGTGGGTTGGTTATTTAACCACCTCTTAGCTTGATCTTTTACAGCAAATGGAAACAACAATAATCTGTAGACATTCTGATCCACTTCTTTATCACGTACTGTGTCAGCAATTTGTAAGAACTGTGCCAGAAACTCAGTAGGTTCTTCCTGTGGAAGACCGGAATACTGGTAATTTTGCTGCACCATGATAATAAGCTGAGGATTTAGCTCAAAGCTGCTTGCTTTGATGGGAGGTATACAGATGCTACTCCCATATGTAACTGTAATGGGGTTAGCATATGACCCCAGAGTCCTTCTGGACTGTTCACTTCCACTTATGTCCATGATGGAGAAAAGAAAATTGATATGAATTGCAATGAAATTATATTTTTAAATTTTTTTTATTTAATAAAAAGTGACCGAATAAAATAAAACGAAATAAATGAAGAATAAAATAAAAGTTTTTGAAAATTAAGAAAAAAAGTAAAAAAAAAAGATAAATAAATAATTCGAATGCTAAAATGGCTAATTAATTAAAAAGATTTGAAAAATTCTGGATATGATTTTCGAAAATTAGAAGAAAATAGAATAAAAGCAAATTGAAAACTAAATTAATTAATTAATTAAAAATATTTTGGAATTAGCAATCAAAAAGATATAATTGAAAATTATTTTGAAAAAGATAAGATTGAGAAGATATGATTGCAATTCATTAAAAAAAAAGATATGATTGAAAATTATTTTGAAAAAGATATGATTGAGAAGATATGATTGCAATTTAAAAAAAAAGATATGATTAAAAAGATATGATTGAAGAAATTAAAAAGATTTGATTTTTGAAAAAGATTTGAAAAGATCAATTTTTGAAATTAGAATTTTGACTTGACTAAAAAAAAGATATGATTTTGAAAATCTTTGACTAATTTAATGCAAAATTTCGAAATTTATGAGTAAAATAAGGAAAAGATTTTTTTTTATTTTTGAATTTTAATGAGGAAAGAGAAAAATAACAAAATGACACTAAACTTAGAAATTTTAGATCAAAACAAAGAGAACAAACAAGAAAACTTTGAATGTCAAGATGAACACCAAGAACACTTTGAAGATCATGATGAACACCAAGAACAAATTTTTGAAAAATTTTTAAGTAAATAAAAGCACAAAAACACCAAACTTAAAATTTTTAGAAAATCAAGCACAATATTTTCGAAAAATTAAAGGAAAACACAAAGAAGACACCAAACTTAGAATTTTTAAAAATCAAGAAAGAACTAAAGACATGCAATTTCGAAAATTTAAAAGAAAATAAAAGCATGCAATTGACACCAAACTTAAAATATGAAACTAAACTCAAATAAAAGACTCTAAACCAACAAAAATAAAATATTCCTAATCTAAGCAACAAGATAAACCGGCAGTTGTCCAAACTCGAACAATCCCCGGCAACGGCGCCAAAAACATGGTGCACGAAATTACAATCACACTTTTGCAACTCCGCACAACTAACCAGCAAGTGCACTGGGTCGTCCAAGTAATACCTTTACGTGAGTAAGGGTCGACCCCACGGAGATTGTCGACTTGAAGCAAGCTATGGTTATCTTGTAACTCTTAGTCAGGATATCAATAATTCTCAGATTTAATTGTAAAAAGTAAAAGAACATGAAATAAATACTTGTTATGCAGTAATGAAGAACAGGTTGAGGCTTTGGAGATGCTTTGTCTTCTGAATCTCTGCTTTCCTACTATCTTCTTCTTCATGCACGCAAGGCTCCTTCCATGGCAAGCTTTATGTTGGGTATCACCGTTGTCAATGGCTACTTCCCGTCCTCTCAGTGAAAATGTTCCAAATGCGCTGTCACCGCACGGCTAATCATCTGTCGGTTCTCGATCATGTCGGAATAGGATCCATTGATCCTTTTGCGTCTGTCACACGCCCAACAATCGCGAGTTTGAAGCTCGTCACAGCCATCCCTTTCTAGATCCTATTCAGAATACCACAGACAAGGTTTAGACGTTCCGGATCTCAGGAATGGCCCCCAATAATTCTAGCTTATACCACGAAGACTCTGATCTGAATCATGAGGCTAAGAGATATGCATTCAATCTAAGGTAGAACGGAGGTGGTTGTCAGGCACGCATTCAAAGGTGAGAATGATGATGATTGTCATGGATCATCACATTCATCAGGTTGAAGTGCGAATGAATATCTTAGAATAGAAGCAAGCGTGATAGAATGGAAAACAGTAGTAATTGCATTAATTCATGAAGAACAGCAGAGCTCCTCACCCCCAACAATGGGGTTTAGAGACTCATACCATAGAGAATACAATAAGAAACATGTAAAGTGTCATGAGGTACAATATGAATCACTAAAAGTAGTATTTATAGTAAACTAGTGACCTAGGGTTACAGAAAATGAGTAAGCTAGGGTGTTTATTGTAAAATTCCACTTTCGGGGTCCACTTGGTGTGTGCTTGGGCTAAGCATTGAAGCTTTCATGTGTAGAGACATTTCTTGGAGTTAAACACCAGTTTTTATGCCAGTTTGGGCGTTTAACTCCAGCTTTTGTGCCAGTTCTGGAGTTAAACGCCAGAATTCTTGAGCTGATTTGGAATGCCTGTTTGGGCCATCAAATCTCGAGCAAAGTATGAACTATTATATATTGATGGAAAGCCCAGGATGTCTACTTTTCAACGCAATTAAGAGCACGCCAATTGGGCTTCTGTAGCTCCAGAAAATCCACTTCGAGTGCAGGGAGGTCAGAATCCAACAGCATTTGCAGTCCTTTTTCAGCCTCTGAATCAGATTTTTGCTCAGGTCCCTCAATTTCAGCCAGAAAATACCTGAAATCACAAAAAAACACACAAACTCATAGTAAAGCCCAGAAAAGTGATTTTTATTTAAAAACTAATAAAAATATAATAAAAACCAACTAAAATATACTAAAAACAATGCCAAAAAGCGTATAAATTATCCGCTCATCAGCTTTGGTTAAGTAATTTATAATACTTGAGTTATCAAACTCAGCTGTTGATTGGAATTGGAATTCTTTGCTGGTTAATTTGTACTCCAATAATTTTAGTCTCTCCACAGGAGTTGACTAGGACCTGAGGATCAAATTAATTTGCCTACTTGACTTTCTTTTGTTTAGCAAGGGTTAATTAAAAGTGGGAGCTGAATCCAATTCTCTTCACACCTGATAAGGATAATTAGGATAGGACTTCAATTTCTTACACCTTGCCAAGAGATTTTTATAATCATTAATTTATTTTTCTTGTCATTTAAATTACCTGTTCCTTATTTCAAAAACCCAAAAATACACAATTTTCCATAACCAATAATAAATCATACTGCCCTGCAACTCCTTGAGAAGACGACCCGAGGTTTAAACACTTCGGTTATTTATTTTTATTGGGTTTTGTTACTTGTGACAACCAAACTTTTGTAAGAAAGGAACTCTTGTCGGTCTAGAAGCTATACTTACAACGCGAATCTATTTGTGAAAATTCTAGATCGCGCGAGAGTTTCGTTCTTCAGTCGTCCAAGTAATACCTTACATGAGTAAAGGTCGATCCCATGGAGATTGTCGGCTTGAAGCAAGCTACGGTTATCCTGTAACTCTTAGTCAGGAGATTAGTGATAAAAATGATTTTGTTTGTAAAAAGTAAAAGAGCACGAAATGAATGATACTTGTTATTCAGTAATGGAGAACATGTTGAGGTTTCAGAGATGCTCTATCTTCTGAATCTCTACTTTCCTACTGTCTTCTTCTCCAAACATGCAGGGCTCCTTCTATGGCAAGCTATATGTTGGTGGATCACCGTTGTCAATGGCTACCATCTGTTCTCTCAGTGAAAATGGTCCATGTACAGTTTCTGTATGGCTAATCATCTGTCGGTTCTCACTTGTGTCGGAATAGGATCTCTCTATCCTTTTGCACACTGTCACTGTGCCCAACATTCGTGAGTTTGAAGTTCGTCACAGTCATCCCATCCCAGATTCTACTCGGAATACCACAGACAAGGTTTAGACTTTCCGGATCTCAAGAATGCTGCCAATTGGTTCTAGCCTCTACCACGAAGGTTCTAACTTCACGGATTTGAATGCTCTGTTGTCAGGAGAGGCAAGTCAAACTCGTGGATCAGAAACCCAAGAGATACGTACTCAAGCTGTCGCCCAATGACTACGTTAAGCTCAGATAGAATGAAAGTGGTTGTCAAGCACGCGTTCATAAATTTGAGAATGATGATGAGTGTCACGGATCATCACATTCTTCATATTGAAGTACGAGTGAGTATCTTAGAACAGAAGCAAGCGTGATTGAATAGAAAATAATAGTAATTGCATTAATCCGTTGAAACACAACAGAGCTCCTAACCCCCACCTATGGGGTTTAGAGACTCATGCCGTAGAAGATACAATATGAGATGTAAAAGTGTCATAAGTTCCAAAATGAATCTCTAAAAGTAGTTTTTATACTAGACTAGTAACCTAGGTTTACAGAAAATGAGTAACTAAGTACAGATAGTGCAGAAATCCACTTTCGGGACCCACTTGGTGAGTGTTTGGGATGAGCTTTGAAGCTTTCACGTTCATAGGTCATTCTTGGAGTTAAACGCCGGCTTTGGTGCTAGTTTTGGCGTTTAACTCCAGCTTTGGTGCCAGTTCTGGCGTTTTACTCCAGAAAAGGATCTCTGGTGGGCGTTTAAACGCCAGTTTAGGCCATCAAATCTCAGGCAAAGTATGAACTATTATATATTGCCGGAAAGCCCAAGATGTCTACTTTTCAACGCAATTAAGAGCGCGCCAATTGGGTTTCTGTATCTCCAAAAAATCCACTTCGAGTGCAGGGAGGTCAGAATCCAATAGCATCTGCAGTCCTTTCTCAGCCTCTGAATCAGATTTTTGCTCAGGTCCCTCAATTTCAGCCAGAAAATACCTGAAATTATAGAAAAATACACAAATTCATAGTAAAGTCCAGAAATATAATTTTTGCATAAAAACTAATAAAAATATAATAAAAAATGAATAAAACATGCTAAAAACTATATGAAAACACTCCCAAAAAGCGTATAAATTATCCGCTCATCAGCGGTGCTACCACCAACAGGGATGATGCCAGTGGTGTGCATCTAAACTTGACACACCTCTATCTAAGCCTCCATCCACCAAAGCCACGCACTCCAGCTGCTCCCTCCACTCTAGCCTGAGGTCATCCGTGGATGTCACGCGTGTGAAGTTCTCCTAATACCTCTTGTAATAATTGTTTAGCTTCTGAGCCTGCTGGCGAAGGCTGCAGGTGAGCTCCTGTACCTCCAGCCTCAAATCCACGCCTTCATTGAGCTTGACGACTTGATTGGTGGCAGAAGCAGACGATGGTCTCAACGTAGAGGTGCATAGTATATTGGTGAAGAACGCCCCAGGACGTATACGCGGTTCTTGTACAGCGGTGAGGCAGTCTCGCGCCAAACTGCATCGGAATCGAAGATTGGCAGCATCATCCCCACTTTACTGAGATTGCTGTCTCATGGCCTATAGTCTCTGCGTGTAGGACTCCTGTGTAACATATGTTACTATGATTAGTATGGCAACTATACATTTAATCTCTAATTTTATACCAAAAAATCATATGTATGTTTACTCACATAATGATCTTGAGACCGCTGATCAGCAAATCTCGTTTTGTTCTCCTTCAACGTATGGGCGTACATGAACGTCTTTGCCAATGTCGGGTCGCGATCCAATGACTTCGACTACACATGTTGCATTGAAACAATATGATTAGGATACCTAGTAATGATATGTAAAAGAATATAACTAAGTTAATAACAAAATTAAAGACACTACATAACAGCCTGACCTTAGTTTTCATGAAGGTCACCGAGCCGCCAGTATACTTAGATGACCTAGCCGATGCCCTGTTAGCTCTGTTGGTGAGACGCCAATACATAAACCCCTCATCGGTCTTCCAATGAACTAATAGAGCCTTCTTTATTTTCGGTTGGAGCCAGATCATTAGGTGGTCCCATCCCTCACGAACATCCTCCAACACCTGCTGTAACTGTCGACCCATTCTATGGTCGTATATATTCTTGATGGTAAGATTGTGCTTAGTGTCCCATATAAAGTGCAGTTGCACAAAGAAACTTTAGAATTTGTTAATCAAAATAGAAGATATAAACTAGCTAAAAAAGTTTGAAACTAAAAAAAAATTAATTACTGCTCATTTTTGAAACCATCGCTCTTTGGTCTCAAAGGGGTCTTCTTATAAGCTGGGCCAGGGAGGTTCATACGTCAGCTTGATAACATTGATCATCTCCTGAGTACATACATTGTTGTTCAGCGCAAACCTATCAACAATCTACAAAACAAAACAATATGGCAATATAAATGAAATTTTCATCAAAAACAAAAAACATTAATATATAAAGATTTTTACAGAAATTTTGGTAGAGTTTTATCTATAACTAGAATGCGCCACAAACTCTTTTAATCAACAATTAACTTAAACAGCACCAAATGTTAACAATAAATGAACAACAGGCAATAATAAAGAATCAACATCCATAAATCCACTAAACTAGAATAAATAATTAGACATTTCCAGCAATTCAATAATCAAGAAATATGAAATACTTTTAGCCATTCAAACCTACAGCCCTAAATCCACTAAACTATAATCAATAATTAGACACTTTTAGCAATTCAATAATCAAGAAACATGAAACACTTTCAGCCGTTCAAACCTATAGCCCTACATCCACTAAACTAAAATCAATAATTAGATACTTTTAGCAATTCAATAATCAAGGAACATGATTAACTTTCATCCATTGAAACCTACAGCCTTAAATCCACTAAACTAGAATCAATAATCGGGAAATCACTACAACATTTTAGGTCTATGGCCACGGTTTTTTGGTCACGATAAAAACCGTGACCATAGACCCTCTATGGTCATAGTTTTTTACGTGACCAAAAGAAAAGGAGCTATGGTCACGGTTTTAAAAAAGGGTGACCATAAAGTACCTATGATCACGGTTTTTTAAGAAAAGATGGCCTAAAAGGGTCTATGGTCACGGTTTTGAGGGGTGACCTAAAGGGGTCTATAGTCACGGTTTTTTACAGTGACCAAAAAGTGTCTATGGTCACGGTTTTTCAAAAAGGGGTGACCTAAAAGGGTCTATGGTCACGGTTTTTAGGGGTGATCTAAAAGGGTCTACGGTCACGGTTTTGGGGATGACCTAAAGGGTTCTATGGTCACGGTTTTTGGGGGTGACCTAAAAGGATCTATGGTCACGGTTTTTCAAAAAATGGTGACCTAAAGGGGTCTATGGTCACAGTTTTAGGGGGTGACCTAAAGGGGTCTATGGTCACAGTTTTAGGGGGTGACCTAAAGGGGTCTATAGTCACGGTTTTTTGGAGTGACCTAAAAGGGTCTATGGTCAGTTTTTTGGAGTGACCTAAAAGGGTCTATGGTCACGGTTTTGGGGGTGACCTAAAGGGTTTTATGGTCACGGTTTTAATGGGTAACCTAAAAAGGTCTATAGTCACGGTTTTGTAAAAAAGAGTGACAATAAATAACCTATGGTCACGGTTTTAGGGGTGATCTTTGGTCACAGTTTTTTTATTTTTTTATTTTTAAAAAACCCCAGCCACAAACGGCGCCGTTTTGACCCTAATTTCCCCCTCCCTCCAAAATTTCCCTATTCCCCCCTCCCAGCCCCCAATTTTTCCTTCGTTCATTTAGCCCTTTTGTTTCATTTCATAAACTCTTAACAAAGATTTCTTCAAAAAAAAAATAAATGAACTCTTAACAAAGAAAATAAAAAGAAGAAAACCATCGAGCCCTAACGCCTTTCTTCTTAACGTGATCCTCCTTCTTCCTAACCCCATTTTCCAACTCATCCATGGAGCCTAACCTTCTCTCCCAGCCACGCACTCTCCTCCCCTCAGGCACGGTGCCACCCTGACCAGCAACCGTCACTACTCACCAGACTCAGAGACACCTTGGCCCGCGGCAGAACTCCTTGTATGACTGACGACGGTGACGATTGACGATGGACGAGTGATAACTGATGACTGATAGTGCTTCTCTGGTAAATAGAACTGAACTGAATTGAGCATATTAAATGTACCAAGAAAGGTCTTGTTCCAGTTTTGACATTTCTTTTTCCTCTTTTATTTTGGTGGTCCAGTATTGACGCTTTGCAGCTTGCTGATTACTGGTTTGACTGCCTGCTTCTCAGTGACGACTGCCGTTTCTCTGTTTGGTCTGGTCATCTTCTTCTTATCTGTTAGCTCTGCCACCTCTTCTCTGCTCTCTTCTCCAGTCGTCCTCTTCATCTCTTCTTAAGTAAATAATTAATTATTATAATTAATTAATGTTATGATAAGGGAATATGGATTTTGATTATCACAACTTCTGACTAGGGGTGTGGGTCTTGATTTTGATTATTAGAACTTGTGATTAGGGATGTTATTTTTTATTATCAAAACTTCTGAATATTAGGGCTATTGATTATTGTTCTGTGTAGCATTTTTTTCTGATTTGTTACTTGTTTTTTTAATCTGTTCAGATTAGTAATTTAGTATTATTAGAACTTAAAATTAGGGTGTATAGCTAAATCCGTAAAGAAACTGAAATATGTACGATTAGTGGTTTTGCAACTAAACTCTTGTGAATTACCTAAATTTGTGTAAGCTCTACGAGTTTTGTTGAACTCTTGATTATTGCCTTGAAACTATGAAATTGGTGAAAGGGGCATGTGGGGTGTGTTATGCTTAAAAATTTTAATTGGGAGACATTCAAAGTTCAAAGCACATGCAGGATGGCTTATACATTCATGTAATTTAACTCTCTCTCTGTCACTCTGTGTTGGATTGGCATCACCTAAACTTGCGCCATGGGGCAGGTGCTTCATTTGTTATGATGAATGTCAAACTAAAATCAATGTTAATACTATTTCAAAAGTTCATATTTATGTTGACTTCCTTTCATAGCTTTATACACTAGATGGTTGGAGCTTTATACTTCAGAAAATTGTTTCAAATACCCCATTCTGGATAATGTAAATAGTTGTAGAAGACTGCATTAAATCAAACTGCTGAACACTGAACTAAACTGAATGGGAGGCTAGTGACTAATTTCCCAATGCTGACTACAAGTTCTAAATTTGAGGGGGAAGCGGAGATGCGAATGTTATGCAACATGTTTCTTTATATGTAGTGTAAACTGTAGAAGAGCCTTCTTTCCTCTGAGATTTCCTGTTGGCACTAATTATTACAATTCTTGTTGTGGTTGATTGACATCCTTCTTCTGCATGTTCATGATAATATTATGTTTTGCATGAATTTCAAGTAATTTTCTTTGAGCATTGAACATGCTATTTTTATATTGTGTGTAAAATTTTTCCAGCTTCCTCACTTTTTGATGACCTGCTCTTCTTCTTCTAGCTCCATTTGTTCTATATAGTGTGCTAGCTCCAGTACTGGGCCTACCACTTAACCCAATTAAAACAGCTGCACAAGCAGAGAAAATTTTGATATAGGTGAGTTAAATTAAATTAGAAAGAAATTAAATTAAATTTACAACTTAAAGCATATTGCCAGGTTGTATTAATGATGCATGTGATTTGAACTTTGAACTTTGAATGACTTAATGAGGACCAAGTGTGTGAATTCTTTTACTGTGATTGATAGTAAAAGATTAGAGAGTGCATGATTAAATTTTATTTTTGGTCTTATAAATTTCACCTTCAATGTATGCTTCATCGGGCTATGTTGTGATTGACAGTTTGAAAAGGAATAGAAATATAAAATGAGTCCAAACTAAGGTTACGGCTATTACGGTTTGAATGGTTAAATTTTGTAATGGAATGGTTCATAATGAAATTGATTCATTCTATTTCATCCCACTAAAATTCTGATTCTTTTGTTCTCAGTTTGCAAAATTCAACATGAGCTTTTTGTGATTCTTATGTTAGACTTAGAATGCTTTCTGCCTCCTTTTCTTGAGAAACAATAAACTTCATTTTACCATTTTTAATTAATCAATAATGCAACCTTAGCTTGTTAATTATATATGCTGCATACTATTTAATTACCGCCACTTCTATTAGTAGTTGTATAATATTAGTTTGCATTGAGTTGAAGCTTGCCTAAAATCAAGTTCCTATGAGCATACGTGATGGAAATTTGTGCAAATCAAAGTGGCCATATAGCCGTAAGTTTTGAATGAATAAAATTAAATGTAATGATGATTAGAGAGTGCATGTTAGACACAAGTGCCTCGTAGCTACTAATATTAATTATCCTAGAAAAACTACCTTGCAAGCCAAGCCAAAATAAAAAAAATTAACATTAATTCAATCAAAGTTTAAAACCTTTCGTTTGGCATATATGATTTTGTGATATGATAGAATTATTCGTTTCTTTTGGGATTAATATTTTTTAATTGGTTATTTTATTTTTCTACTCTCGAATATTCTTTACCTATTCTTGAAATTTCTTTTGGCTTTGTTTTGTGTACATGATAATTTTTTCGTACTAATAAAGACAACAGGAGTTGACTAGTTGCTACAGCATCATTTATAACAACTTCATATGGTATCTCAAAATCAAGGAACTAAGTAATAAGTTTATATCATACTTGTCATATAAAATAATTTGATAGCACATTTAACTAGGGTAGTAAGCAGATATATGGTAGCTAGATTGTCACTATAATTGACCTATTAAATCCTGTTTAGTAAGTTCAGATATTTGCATTCTTAGGTTTAATAATGTTCTGTCAAAAGATTGGATGGATTCACCAAGGTTTGAGAAGGAGTATGTAGACGGTGTAAATAGTTTTTTAGAGTTTGCCTTCGTAATTAGAAAACCGGTTGGAAAAAAAATCCAATGTCCGTGTGCAAAGTGTGAAAACACTTATTGGCATAAACGAGATGACATATATGAGCATCTTATTTGCTATGGGTTTGTCGAAGGTTATAAACGATGGATTAATCATGGGGAATCAATAATCCCAACAGTTGTAGATAGTGACATGGATGATCGAGGGGGCGTTAGTTGATAGTGGTTGATTGCTGTTGATGTTAACTTTATTCTTGATCTATTGGCCTTAAGGCAATCTACAATAGAATCTAGTTTGTTAGCAGAAGGTTGCTAGTTCTTATTATACTTAGTATGTCCTTTTTATGTGGCTCAAAGTCTTAGCAAATGCTCTTTATTGTTTAGTGGTGGAAATTTTAATGTTGATTGACTTATTAAACTTGTGCCCCATATTCATTACTAACATGTTTATTTCTTTTGCTAGCAAGAGGACATGATGTGAATAAAATATGTTCTAAGCAAATATAAGATGGGATGGGTCTTATAATGATTTTGGTTATCTAAATGTATTATTTTGATGTGTTCTTTACTTTTTGATAAGAGATTTTATCCAATATTACATGTAATGGATAAATTACACCGTATTTTGATTAGTGTTGTAATGGATAAGCTATCGCCACGGTGAAAACCATGACCATAGATAAGGTTATGGTCACGGCAACAAACCGTGACCATAGATAAGGCTATGGTCACGGTTTTAAGGAGGGGTGACCATAGATAAGCTATGGCCACGGTAAAAATTGTGACCATAGATAAGGCTATGGTCACGATTTTAAGGAGGGGTGACCATAGAGGGTATGGTCACAGTGAAAACCGTGACAATAGTTAAGGCTATGGTCACGGTTTTAGGTGGGGTGACTATAAAGGCTATGGTCACGGCCAAAACCGTGACCATAGATAAGGCTATGGTCACGGTTTTAGGGAGGGGTGACCATAGATGCTATGGTCACGGTTTTAGGGAGGGGTGATCATAGATGCTATGGTCATGGTCAAAACCGTGACCATAGATAAGGCTATGGTCACGGTTTTAGGGAAGGGTGACCATAGACGCTATGGTCATGGTTTTTACGTGTGACCATATATTAACTTATGGTCACGGTGAAAAAACGTGGTTTAAAGTGTCAGAATTTGAAAATTGAAACCGTGACCATAGATAAAAAAACCGTGACCATAAACCTATGGCCACGGTAAAAAACCGTGACCATAGGTCCAAAACCGTGACCATTGATCTATGGTCACCCTTTTTACTAGCTATGGTCACAGTTTTTTGCCGTGACCATAGGCCTTTTTTTTGTAGTGAATATAGAATACTTAAAGTGATACTTATCCCGTGCCACCATCAGGCCAAATCGTCAACCTTATAATGGGAGGTAGTGGAAGGACATCGGCTGCCTCACTTCTGTGAGAGGACTCCGGGGCCGCGGCTTCCGTCGCTGGAGGTGGCGTCGCCGTGGTCAGAAGGACCTAGTTGGGGTTAGGGACCATAATGAACAGTTGGTCCGCTAAATTTGCAATCTGTGATATCACCGGGGTAGTCGGAGTAGAGGGAAAGGATCCATAATTTATAGGGTTACCGAAAGAAATCCTCCGTCTACCATGACCACGACTATGACCACAACCAGCAGCCTGATCCTCAACACCTCTACCCATCGTCATGTCTGCAAAGAGCAAAATCAGCCGTAACACTGAATCAACATAATTTAGACAATTTCAAACAACTCCAGCAACAATATTCAACAATTCAATTCAATAATCAAAACACTTTTCAAAATTCAAATTCAACTCAATTAGTGTGCCTAAGATGATTTTAAAATATTTACGAGTTAAAAATAAGAAAATAATCAATAAGAAGCTCAATAATATACATAACACATATACTCAAAGTAATATTTCTTCCTAAATTGTCACATTTTTAAAATAAAAAAAATTTCGTTGGATAATTTGAATAATGTCAATTTTTCTTTACATTATGAATTCATATAAAACCAATTCAACAATCAACAAAACATTATGAATTCATATAAAACTAATTCAACAATCAATAAAATATCAACATATTCATAATCAGCAAAACCATTGCATATTCATAAACAAATTCATAAAAAATTAATCAATATTTCAACCATTGCCATATTCTAATCAGCATTATCAACCAATCGATAATAAAATTAATAGCAATAACATCAATGAATCAACTACTTAAAATTAATATAGCATATAAAATATTAGAATAACTGAAAAAAAAATTAAAATGGTTAGCTGTTGTTGCAGAGGGAGGTGCGGCGACATGCAAGCAGGAAGCAAAGTTGAGAAGAGATATGACAAAGGAGAGAGGCAAAGCTGGGTAGCGACGGTGGTGGGTTTGTAGTGCGGCGCGGCGATTCTGAGAAGGGAGAAGCTGAACGGTGAAGTGGCAAGGAAAGAAGAGGGAGAGGAAGAAAAAGGGAGGGGTGTCGGCGGTGGGTGGGTTGACGACGACGGAGAGGGGCTGTGATGGTAGTGGTGTTGGCGACGACAGATGGTGGTGTTGGGGAGAGGGGAGGAAATGGTGGTTGAGTGAGAGAAGGAATGAATCTCGAATGAGGGGGAAGAGGGTTCGTGATTTCAATTTACTCCTTGCTACCGTTGGATTTACTATCGGATTTTTTCGACGGTAAAACATTGTGCATGCAGGTCACTAACATAGCGTTTTCACTATTTGGGTTTACCGTCGAATTTTTTTCACGGTAAAGGATGTGCCAATTTATTTTTTTCCTCCAAATATTACCGCGGATTTACTGTCAAAAACCAAAATCCTCTAGTAATTACTTAACCTTATGAATTCAACGCCGCTGATGAATCTGACGGTAAATTTGCCGTTACTCTATGACGTTAAATCCGACGATACTCAACATTTTCCTTGTAGTGATGCCACGCTCTGACACAAAGTTGCAGCAACTCAAATAACGAATTCGAGAAGCTCTCAATCTTTGATTGCACAGCTATTCCTTTCGTGCCTATAGGAAAATCTATTATATCTATTATATATCTATAATTTTACAACCAAAATGTGCCACATGTCACTTTTTCATTGCAATTGAAATCAAATTTTTTCCTCCAAAATTAAAGAATTCTCCTCTCTCCCTTACTAATTTTACAACCAAAATGTGCCACATGTCATTCTCTCATTGTAATTGAAATTAAATCTTTCCCTCCAAAATTAAAGAATTCTTCCCTCATCCTTACTAATTTTACAACTAAAATGTGTCACATGTCACTCACTCATTGTAATTGAAATTAAATCTTTCTTTCCAAAATTAAAGAATTCTTCCCTCTTCCTTACTAATTTTATTACAACTAAAATGTGCCACATGTCACTCCCTCATTGCAATTGAAATCAAATCTTTCCCTCCAAAATTAAAGAGTTCTCCCCTCCTCCCTTTTCCTTTCTCTCTCTCATTCCTTCAACCACTCTATCTATTTTATATATCATTATCAATATCAATGACTAATTACTAATTTGACAATCAAAATGTGCAACATGACATTCTTTAATTGTATTAAAATTAAAATTTGAAATATTAAAATTAAAATATACCTATATTATGTATCATATATTACTATTTAATTTAATAATCAAATGTGTCACATGACACTCTTATTAAAATTGAGAGAAAATATTTTTTTTTCAAAATTAATAAATTCCCTTCCTAAATTCTCTCATCTACATCTCTCCATTTTTCTATTTCTCTCTACTATTTTTACTCTATATATAATTTAGATTTTATATCAATAATTTGATAAATCAAACTATGTCATCCGATTTTTTTACAATTAAAATAAATTTTTTCTTCCAAAATTAACAAACTCTCACTCTCACTCTCATTTTTCATCTTTATCTTTCTCTCTCTTTTCTCTCATTCTCTATTTTTTCTATCTTTTTCTTCTACAAAAAACAAAATTAACAAAATAATATAATTTAAATAAAAAATATTATTATTATTATTGTTATTATATACATAGTTTTTTATTTAGTTTTAAATTTTCATCGCTTATCTTTCTAATATATATTTTCATTTCTCTTCTTTCAAATATTTATTATATATAATTTGGAGAGAATACTAATGTTATAATTAAAAGTTAGAATCAAGATTTAATTATTTTATAAAAATTAATTTTGAGTTAATTTTATAACTATCAGTATAATTTTTTTATGCTAATATCTAATTACAATTTTATACACATAGAGAGAAAAATTATTATTTTTAAATAGCAAGTATAAAAATTAATTATTTTTATTCGTACAACAGACTTAACAGTTAATACCTAATTAAATGTAAAAGTATACACGTTAAATTGTTTTAAATTTTAGATAACGAATGTTAAAATTAATTATTAATAAAAAATTAGACTTTTTCATATAAAAATAATAACTAAAAATTTTATTATTTGATTTTTTTTATCTACAGATATCTTAGTCAGTTAGTCTTTTTAGCCAGAAATTTTTGTCAATTTATGACTTTTTTTTTTGTAAAAGTAGTTTGATTTTCTAAATCTTTTGTGTTATGCATAATCTATATTGTCAAAACAAAGTAGACCATAATTTTAAAAAATTTATATTCCCGTAATATTATCACGAGTAAAAAGACTAATTATATATAAACTTTATAAAAATTATAAAACTAAATCAGACTTGACAATCTAATATTAACTTCATAAAAAAAATTTGAGCAAGCAAAGAATTAGTTTGAACAAAATATATTCACACTCAAAAAAATCAACAATTTAAAATTTCATAATCAATAAATAATAAAAAAAAGAAGAGCTACTAGGATCACAATTCTACAAAATTATTTATTATAGATTATAAATTATAGATTACAGATGATATATTATAGATGATAGAAAGCTCCTACCATCACCATCCTAACATTATAAGAGATATTGGTTTATTCTATCACTATTTAGATTCTCTTTCAATAGATTATAAATTTGTAATTGCACATACTAAAAACGTTGGGACACGCTCTGAACAAAGTTACAACAACTCAACAAAAAACAAATCGAAAGCAAAATCTAAAAGATAATGTAAGATCCAAGACTTTTGAAAAGTCCTATTTGAACTAATCTCAAATCATATATTTATTTACAGTTTTAATTTCATAAATTATCTTATTGAAAGTAATTAAAGGTAGTTTTGATTAATGGAATTTAAAATAAATTAATGTTTTCATCCAAACTCTATAATTATGGAGTATTTTTCTATTTACAACTTAAAGTTCTAGAAATCCAAAAATAATAAGTTTGGGCTATTTAAATTAAGATTTTATTTGATTTTATAATTATTGAGTTATTTTATATATTTAAATTGTAAAAAAATGGTAGTTGTAAAATAACAAGGATTTTTATATGATTTGGACTAAATAATTAATATTTTAAAATATTAATACTACTGTTTTAAAAAAATAAAGAATTTAATTGTATTATTTCTAATTATTTGATTTGGACATTTTATTGAAAATAATATATAAAATTGATGAGCAAATAGTATTTTCTATATACAATTAGTGTTGGATTTAAATTGAGTTTCAATTTTTATATTATCCCTACTTTTATTTAAAATTACAAAATTATCCTTGTATCTAATTTTACCCTAATCCTAAAGCTCCACGCACACAACCCTAACCCTCACAACCCTAACCCTGAAAACCCTACCCAGTTACCCAGTTCCCCCCTGCCCCTTTCTCCCCAAAAACGCAGCACACACACACCAAACATCCTCAGCAAAACTCACCCAAACTTGAAACCCCAGTAGCGCCGAAATCAAAGAAGCAGAAAGGGAGAGAGAGAGAGAGAGAGAGAGGGGTAGAGAGTTGCGACAGAGGAGAGGAGGAGGGGAAGCTCACCGCGTCTCCATCGCATCGCCGCTGCAGTCCACGCCATCTTCGTCATGCTGCTGCCCAACCGCCGAACTGCTGCACGAGAGAAGCCGTGCCATCGCCGCCAGTGTCGTCCGGTTCATGGAGCCGCGCCTCGTGTTGCCGTCAAGGGAGAACGACGCCGTTCCTCGTCGTGGCCGAAGTCCGCCGCCGTCGCATCGTGGTCGTCTAGCCGCTGTCGCCATTGTGAGGGAGGCCAGAACGCGATGGAGGAGAAGCCGGCTCCGCCACTGCCTTTCACTACCGCCACATGTTCCTTCGCCGCTGCTAGAGGTGAGTTACCGGAACCCTCTGCCATCGGGAACCAACATCTGAGCTGCCCAGGAAACCACCATTAAAACCACTGCTGTTTTGGGTAAGCTCTCCCCTGTTTCTGCTTTCTTGTTATGCCAATTTGTTTCTACCTTGGAGCTTGTCACTGAAATTGTTTGTATGGGATAAGGTGATTGTTGTAAATTTCCTTGCCGCTGCCACCGCTGGAATCATGGACCAAGGTAGAGGAGAAGACCATCTTCCCCGCTGCTGCTATAATCGTCCTTACTGCTGCCGTTGCTTCGTTTTGTTATTTCAGTAAGTAAATTCTTATTCGAAAGCCCTGCATTAGTGTTTTGTTCCGTGCAATAAAGTAATTGTAATGTTAATAGTTTTAGGAGTTAGAATCCGATTTGCTTGTGCCGTTTGGGGCTGTTTCTGCTTTCGAGAGAGCGAGCAGAGCTGAGATTTTGATTGCCGATAATTTCGGGTCGAGATGAAAGGAGTTGGTTAACGAGTTGGGTTGTGGTTTCAACATGTCAAGGTAGGGGCTTTTTATACAAATTGATCTATTTTAAATTGGAAGTTGTTATAAATAGATATGCTGTGCGAAATGCATTTTTGGTGGTTATGCAAGTCTTATGAATTGTCTGGTTTTATCTTGGATGAATATGGCCTGTTTGATTGAAACAATGCCTGATTTTGATAAATTAGAGATTTCTTGATTGGTTGATTTGAATGATTTTTAATAATTTGAAAGTTGAGCTTTGTTTTATTGGAAACTGATTTGGTCTTGAGCCTGTTGGAAAGTGTTGAGGATTGGTCTAGTTGGGACCCGGAAAGGGTGGCAAAGTCCAAGTTTTAGGGGAGATGTTGCTGAAATTTCTATAAAATCTGAGATTTTGATTGGAACGTTATTTTGAAAATAATGAATTATGCTTTGAATTGAATGTTTGAGAAATAAATTATGTTGAACTTGCCTTATTAAGAAAATTGTTATATTTTGGATGTAATTATTAAGAAAGGAATTATACCTTAAAAATCAATTTAAATATGAAAATCTTTATGTTTTGGAATTCGATTTAAGTAAAAAGATTTGGAGGGGTTTTATAGATTTAGAAGAAACCTGGTTTTCAATTAATCTAGTTCACTTTATTACATTTTGGGAAGAGTTTGAAGTATTAACTAGAATCTCTGACTTAGTAAACTGATACAATTCCCGAGCCTTTGGAAACAGATTTAAGAATGAAACTAAAATTGGTTTTCGGTTTAAATGACTTGGTTTTGGTCTAAGTAAGTTGTTTTTGAAATTGGTTCGGAATATTTGGATACATGACTTGGTTTTGGTTTAAATTCAATTTCATTTATTTAAATCTAGAAGTTGAGGTTTTGGAGGCTTTCAATGAATTTAAGAAATGAGTTAGGTTATTCTCCCCTGAAGTCTTGAGACTCCGCTGAGGAATTTTATGACCAAAATCCTGATTTAGAAATGAATGATTTTGAGTCTTTCGAAAGATGATTTTGAATTTGGCATGGTTTTGAGATTGTTTGGAAGTGTTGGAAAGACGTGAAAAGTGGCTCCATTTTGAAAAATGATTCTTGGCCAGATGTGAATTGAATACGGTGGTTATTTAAAAATAAATGGGCCAAGAATGATTTTGAAGTAAGATATTGAGCCTGATTGATGTGTTGGAACTGTTTTTCTGAAAAACCACTGGACTACTATTTTATATTGAGATTATGAAACGCTATGCGCCCGACAGGGGCAGAGGTTGGATCCCGCCTTTCGAGGTAGCGGCGGCGGCGTAAGGGCGGTGGTTCGTCCCGCTTGCGCTTAGATGTGAGGTCGGTGGCAATAGATCCCGCTCGCATCCCTTCGGATCATCAGAGCGTACAGGCGCAAAACCTTGGGTGTGCATATTGTAACTGGTTTACCTATGTGAATACTTATGTTAGTTGCTAACTGCTATATTTGTTGTAATTGCTATTGATTGTGTTTGAACTACATTATGTGTGATTGTGTTTGATTGGTTGGTTTGTGATGAATTGGTTGATGATTGAGTTGTTTAGGCCGGGGGCCATGTTGGATTGGATGGGCTTGAGGCCGTGGATGATATATTGAGTTCTAGTTTTGTATAAAGTATCTGACTGATTCAGCATAGACTTAATGAACCTATGCTTGGAAGGAGATGGTTATTTATACCGCGTAGGTAACTGCTTTCATGGTTGTGGTCTAGAAAGGTATGAAAAATCAAACTCTTACAGCATAGACTTAATTGAACCTATGTTTGGAATATGTTAGTCATTCATACTGTTTAGGAAAAACTTTTCAGATTTTATAAGAAAGGAAAAATGTTTTGTTTTTAAATTATTTGAGAAATTTACCAAGTCTTCAAAAGGGGATTTTTCTAGATTTCTAATGTGTACCCAAGGTTTTTGGAAAGACTCATAAGATGAGCAATGATCACTGTACTCTAAGAATAATTTTATTTTACGTATCTTGTTAAAGCATTTTCTGTAACCTTATAGTGAGAACAAGCGAGGACGATGTTCTTACTCCTCTACAGGTTATTCCTTTTCAGGATATGGATGAAGCTTCAAAAGAGTTATATTCCTTTTTCTGTTTATTCGTTATTTTTTTTGTATTATCTTAGCTATTATTTTTCCTTGCCTTTATCTTTATTAAGTTTGTAAGAGAGATAGGTAATTATGATATGTATGTTTGTAAGCTAGTGTTATGTGTGTGTATATATATATATATATATATATATATATATATATATATATATCTTAAGGTGTTGTATCTGGTTTGTATGTACATGTAAGTTTATGTTTCCACGAAAAAGTGTTTACGAAAGGTTATGCGGTTTTTAAGTTTCAAACAGGCTAATATTTTAGTATTAAATATTATAAGAGTCGTCGTAATACTCGAGCTATCAGAGTGACGCAGCCAGAAGCGTGGCATTCTAATAGTTGGGGTGTTACAGATAACAATCAAGAAAATAATTATTATAAAGACAAAATTAAAAGCATAAATATATCAAACAACGATGTAAAAAAGAGAAAACTAGGAGGATGACCTGAGAATAACAAAGATAGTAACCTACGAAGCACGAATACTTCGCTGAGTTGTCGTGTCTGCGTGTTTTTTTTTTTTTTTTTGAAAGGAAAAGATCAACACACAAGTGGAGCAATATAAGACAAACATAAGAACGATAAAGGCATAACATCACCTATGTCATCTCCGGCATAGCCATCAACAACACGAGTTATTTACAACACAACTCTGTAGCACATGAAAACGATTGTTCCACACAGTCGCCAATTCCTGTTGTCTTGCTGCGAAAAATGACATCATTCCGGCGTAACCAAATAATCCATATAACTGAGAAGAACCTAATTAGCCAATACTTGTGCCTCTCTTTTTTCATCGGTATGGATCTTCAACTCTCAAAGTGCTCTTTCAAAGTACCAGGGACAATCCATGCCTGTCTAAATGTCAAGATCCAAGCACACCACACCTGCCAAGAGTACTCACAATTGATAAATAAATATTGTATATTTTCAACATCTTTCTTACACAACACGCACAAATCATCATTCTATTGTAGGATTCCCAATCTATTTAGCCGGTCCTTTGTATTGACCCGGCCTACCAATACAAACCACGCGAATAACTCCACTCGAGGCGGAACTAGGCCTTTCCAGATTTCCTTTGCGAACCTGTATCTCAGAAGCTCCTCATCCAAAGTCTCTTCCTATAGAACCTGCACAAACGAATTAGTAGAATAAACGCCTTCCTTGTCAAATTTTCACACCACTCTATCTTGCACATCTGCTATCAATTTAATAGATTGCAAGACATGAAACAGTTGGTTCAATCTATCTGTCTCCCATTATCGTAGTTCCTTTCTCCAGTGGAAGTGCCAAACCCACTCTATCCCATCCTAGAACCCACAATCCCCAATTACTTATCCTTTTTTGTTTGAAATCAAGAAGAGTCTTGGAAAGGAGTCTTTCAGCTTCCCCATTTGGAGCCATGTATCCTCCCAAAATCTGGTGGATCTTCCACTACTTCCATAGCAAGGCCATCAATCATCTTCTGCCTGACATGTTGCTCCCTTATTTGCACTTGACATATGTCTCTCCACGGACCGCCCCTCCTCGGTAATGTCTGAGTTAACAACAAGTGATTTGGGTTCAAACTATTGTAGGAGCATACAATCTTCTTCCATAGAGAAGAGTCTTTCTTAGAGAACCTCCACCACCATTTAAACAGTAAAGCTATATTACGAATCACCGCATCACCCACCCCCAAATCTCCTAGCTTCCTTGGTGCTTGGATCAGCTCCAACTTCACAAGGGCCATACCAGGTCTACCATCATCCTTCCCCCAAAAGAACCTCCTCTGCAAGGAGATAATTCTTCGTGCAACCACGTTAGGTATCTTATACAAACTCAAGTAATAAATATGTAGGCTGTTAATTACCGACTTAATAAGTACCAGCTTACCAGCCTTACTAAAGATCTTTGCTTTCCACAAACTGAGTTTTTCCTCCACCTTATCTATAACCGGCTTCCAAGTTTTTACCAACCGCGGATTTGCTCCTAGGCTAATGCCAAGGTACTTTACCGGTAGAGCTACCTCTTGATAACCTAGTAGCTGACACATCTGGTTAACCCACTCCTGACTGCAGTTTACTGGTATCAAGTTAGACTTCTCAAAGTTGATGCTCAAGCCAGATATCATTTCAAAGCACCTCAGAAGCCTCTATAGTTTCTCATTGTCTCCTCCTCCGGCGAACAGAATAATATAGTGTCGTCAGCAAATTGTAAGTGTGATAACTCTATATTTTCCCTACCGACTAAAAGTGACAATATCCGACCATTTCTAACTGCCTCCCCGATCATCCTGTTAAGCACATCCACCACCAGAACAAATAAAAACCGCGATAATGGGTTGCCCTGACGTAGTCCCCTCTCCATTTTGAATGGTTTCGATGGAGACCCATTAACCATAATAGAGATAGATGCTGATGTAACACACTCCCTAACTCACTCCCTCCATTTTCTTTCGAAGCCCATCTTCTCCAGCACAGTATCAACAAAGCACCATTTAACTCTATCATAGGCTTTTTGGAAGTCCAGTTTAATAATTGTTGATTCCTTCATCTTCAGTTTCAACCATTGTACAGTTTTACATGCAATTAGAGCTCCATTATGTATCTTTCTCCTCTTCACAAAGGCATTCTGTGATTTTCCAACTAAGTCTGGCATTACACTTCTCATTCTTCGTGTCAACAATTTAGAGATAACCTTATAGACACACCCAACCATACTGATAGGTCTGAGATCTTTTATCTCCTTAGCCCCCACGAATTTCGGAGCCAAAGCTACCTATGTGACATTAGCGTCTGCTGGTAATTTTGCTGTTTGACGTGCGGAAAATCACCGATTAAGAGTTAATAGAGAAAATAGCGTTGCAAGTATAGCTCTTAACCCATGTTGATTCCGCTTATCAATTTAGAAGGGGTTGTCACAAAATTTAGAATTAAAAATACTAGGAGTATGAGTCCCAGGTCGTCTCCCAACGAGTTGCAGAAAGAGTACTATTTTATTAATCAGAGATTTTCCCGAAATGTTTTTGAGTTTGAGAAACAGAGAAGTAAATAATAGTAAATTCAGATAAAAGCCTTGACCGAAAGAAGATTTAATGGAAGTTCTATCCTTGTTGAACTTTCACAAGTATAATAATAGAAGATTGTTGTTATTACTTGGTTAACCCTCAACGAATGAAGGGAAGTCAAGTAAGTTGGGATCTAACTTCTGTTTACAAGACCTAATCCTTTCCTAAGAAGGATTAGAGTTGAAGACAGGAGAATTAGTTAACAACCTTCAGTTAATATTAGCACTTGAGTATTCAAACTCAAGGTTTTCCCTTTAATCAACTCTCAATCAAGTTGGGGAACTACTCCATTATTATGAATATAACTTTCACAAAATTAAGAGAGGAATAAAAGGAAGACATGATAATTGATAACTAAAAATTAATTAAAAGTAAAAATGGTTCTTTGCATTCATAAATCTCAACGTCATAAAAGCTTTCCAATTGTAACTCTAAATAGGGATTAAAAATATAAAAGAGTGAGGAATAAGTAAGGAAACAAACTAGAATGATGAAGTCTTCAACGGAGGTAATGAACGTTCTCCATATCCAAGGCAAGGCAATAAAACTCTAAAACTATGATTGTAAAGATAACCTAGAGGAAGAGGTAGAAATCTCTCTAGATCCAAAACTAAACTAAAACCATGCAGAATGAGAATGTGTCTTGAGTCTCTGCTGTTCCCTGGCTCTAGGCTGTGTTTCTGGGCCGAAACCTGGGTCTAAAACTGGCCCAAAATCGCCCTCAGCGATTTCTGCAAATTCTGCAGATCGCGCATGTCACGCGTGCGCACCAGGTGCGCGCTCGCGTCGATTTTCGTTTTCGCCTGTTGCGTGTACGCGCCAGGTGTGTGTGCGCGTCGGTGTGTGAATGTGCTAATGTGCACGTGCGCGCCAAGTGCGCGCCCGCGTCGCTCCTCGCTGGTCAGCTCCTTTGTTTCCTTGCGTTCCTTCCATTTTTGCAAGCCTCCTTTCCATCCTCTAAGCCATTCCTGCCCTATAAAGCCTGAAAACACTTAACGCACAGATCACGACATCGAATGGTATAAAGGGGAATTGAAATATAAAATTTAGATGTCTAGGAAGTAAGTTTTCAACCATAGAATAAAATTAGGAAGGAATTGTAAAATCATGCAAATCATATGAATAAGTGAGTAAAGAGTTGATAAAAACCACTCAAATTAGCATAAGATAAACCATGAAATAGTGGTTTATCAAACTCCCCACACTTAAACATTAGCATGTCCTCATGCTTAGCTCAAGGAGATAAAATAAATAAGTAGGAAAAAGTAAGACTCATGCAATGCAATGCAACCTATGTATGAATGTAACTATATGATTTCGTCTACTTGGTTAAAAGTAAATAAGTTTTTTAAGACAAACATAAATTAAATTCCACTAATTCAAATCCTACAGTAAAAATAAGTAAACTTGTAAGAAGACAGCTCATGAAAGTAGGGAACATAGAATCAAGCATTGAACCTTTACTGATGGTGTATATGCACTCTAGTCACTCAAGTGTATAGGGTAATCACTCTACTCTTCTCTAGTCATGCTTTCTAAACTTTGTTCTTCACCTAACCAATCAACAAGTATTTAATGTATCAATGCAAACATCATGAGGTCTTTTCAAGGTTGTAATGGGGCTAAGGTAAGGGTGAAGGTATATATATATATGGCTAAATGAGCTATAAATTGAATCATTGAATAGACTAAGCTCTCACCTAACATACATACACTCTATATAATTCCCACTTTTGCATTACATACTCATGTACCAACTTTTCTTTTAACTTGTATCACATATGCATTGATCTTTTCATGAACTTAACATTGGGGTAACTTTGTCTCCTTATTTATTTATTTACTTAATTACTTGAATTTTTTTTATATATAAAAGTAAACATAAGCCATCAATGCACAGTGGTTTTTAATTTTTCCGGTCTTACATGAGTAGATACCCAATTTCCCAATATTTTATCAAAGTGATAATCATAAGACATTCCCTTATTAACCCATGTTCCCACAGTTTTCCCACACTTAGTTAATACACAATCTCTATCTTAAACTAACCAAAGATTTAATTGGGGTATTTAATTATTTTTCTGCTTAAGGCTAGTGATGTGGTAAAATATAGAACAATTAGGGGTTAAAAGGCTCAAAGTGGCTAACAATGGTAAGTGAAAGAGTAGGCTATTTGGGATAAGTGAGCAAAAACAAATAATGGCCTCAATCATATGCATACATTTAAATACACTAAACCTTGGACATATATGATGGAACAAAATAAAAATTACAATCATAGAGAAGAAAACACACAAGAATAAAATATTATGGTTAAATAATGTAACCATATAATTAAGCTCAAATCTCACAGGTTGTGTGTTCTAGCTCTAAACCATGTTCCAATTTACAGTCTTCAAAACAAGTTTGACACAAAAGTTTTGATTTAAATTAGTGAAATTTTTCAAAAATAGGATCTTAAAAAGAAACTTATTATTTTATTTTATTTTTTTATCAAGTAGAACATGCATGCAGAAAAATCTATTACTATGCAATCTATCATATCCTAACAAAAGAAAATTTATCTACTGGTGCTAAGAGAAGGAAAAATTACCTCCGGAAGTCAGGTACTGACCGACCTCCCCACACTTAAAGCTTGGCACCGTCCTCGGTGCCATCAGTCAGGAACAAAGGAAATCTGGTAACAGCATCTCCACAAATGGAGTCTTCATGGCTCCCCATGCTGGTAGTTGAAGTGGAGTTCGGAGTATCTGGTTCTTCTGTGGGTGGATTGTTACCAACAATCAGCTCCTTCAGGTAAGTGAATCGGCGCTTGTTACGGCGCTCAATGCGATCCAACCTCTGTAGTATTTGAAGGAGTAGCTGATTTGTTGAAGGTGCTTGTGATGTGGAGGGAGAAGGAGTATCTCTGGCCGGGTCTACATTCCAGCACATAGTGGTTGGTGGCAGTGACGGACCCAAAAAAATTGATTGGCGGGGGCAAAAATATATAAAGATAAAATTTAGATAGAAATATATTTATAGTTTGAAACAAAAATTATATATATATATATATATTAAAAAATTAGAAATATACATCAATACATACATATATACATACATAAATTAATTAACTCGTAAATAATATATTAATTTAAATTATGATAAAAAATAATTTATAATTATTCTCTCTTTATTTTTGACAAAATTAAATGTTATTTTTATATATGTATTCTTAAATAATTATTTAACTATTTATTATTTTTTATTTAATTGTGATGTTTATTTCTTATAATATTTACAGTATAAATAAAATTTTTAACTAAAATAATTATTATAGAAAAGACCATTTTAATAAAAAATATTAATATATAAAGAGTATATTTTTAGTATTAACTAATATTTAAAAAATATTACTAATAACTAAAGTTATATTTAATTATAAAATTAAGTTTCAACATGATTATTAACTAATTTGTCAGTGTAGTGATGTTAATTATAATTATTTGTTGATTAATTAATTAATTTATTTTTTTAAAAAATATAATCTAATAAAAAGACAAATATATACATCTATATATATTTATTAATTACTTTATAAAATATTTCTGGGGGCAAGTGCCCCCTCTCTCTACCACCTGGGTCTGTCTCTGGTTGGTGGGAGTCTGAGGTACTTCCTGTTGGGTACTTTCTGATCATCCCACGGAATTATAGCTTTGGTGTTCCCAACTCTGTAGGAGACTCCAGTGGTTGAGACTAGATCTGAAACCAAGGCGGGAAAAGAAAGGTTGCCCGCAATCTATACGTGTCCCATGGCTTGCCGAATGTGTCTTGGTAAATTGAGAGGTTGGTCTGTAAGGATGCACCAGATGAGTACGGCCATGTCTGCAGTGAAGGAGGACTCGTGGGTGCTCGAAAAGACATAGTGGGACATGATTTGTGCCCACACTCGAGCTTCCAAGGTAAGTGCTGAAGCCAATATGCTCTTAGGCCGAGATCGATGGTAACCATAGATCCATCTACTGCCAGGTTGAGCTATAACTCTGAGGACGGCGTCCCAGTCAAATTGGTATCTCTGGCGCTTAAAAGAGGCTTCTTGGTATGCGTCTGGTCCTTCTGGAGCAGGGGGAAGATCTAGAGCTCGCTGAATGGCCTCTTCAGTTATGGGATTTGCTTCTGACGAACATAGACAGATTGCAGGGTCGGCATATGAAAGTTGGAGTAGAATTCGACTACCCATGAAAGATTGACCTGCCTCGGCTGTCTCCATAAGAATCCCCATTGTCTTCTTTTAATGCGGGGCTCTACCAATTCAATAATGTTGGTAGGGAAGATAAGAAGGTACTCATTGTTGTAGTTCCTTGCAGCTAGAATGGGAACATCTGCTGACAGTAGCGGTTAGGGAACCGCGCAGCGTCCTTTGCTGGGAAGGTTTTCTCGGTTTCCTCAACCTTAATGATCCTCTTGACCCACTTTGTGGAAGGCTTGACTGATTTTGAGGAGGGTGGTTCCTCCGCTGGTGCTCTTTTCGTTCCTCTCTTTGCCGATGGTTTGCTAGCGGCTTTCTCTTTACCCTTTTTGGTGGCCATCCTGAAAAGGGAGAAAAGAGAGGGGTGTGAAATTGAAGGGTTAAAGCAAGGAAGAGGACGCTACAAGTGATAACCAATGCCCAGTTAAGGAAATAAAGAACGAAATACATGATCGCGATTCCATTTAATCAGTTCATCAATGGAAATATAGCTAGGGCACGTTATGGCAAGATGCAAGATGTTTATTAGCATGCGGGCAAAGGTATGAGTAGCATAGATCAAGCATCAATTATTCAAATATATTATCACTTGTAATAAACTAACAATCATGTTTGTATTGACAATTATATTAATTTAATAAAATATTGGATTGGTTTTGTGAAAAACAGGCATTGGAGTAGAAGGAGAGAATAATTAAAAAGAATTCACAATGCCACACGGACTTTTTCACAAACACGTAGCATGCATGGTGAATATGTTATTGAAAATATTAAATTTGAACATGCAAGCAACCCAAAAAAATTAAATTTAATTGTTAAATAACTCCATAATAATCACAAGCAATTATAGAAGAAAAGAATCACCCAATTTAGGTTTCTAACACCAAAAAGAATTATGCAAAAAGAAATAAATAAAAAGAAGAAGAAAAAGAAAGTAGAAAGAAAGAACCTTGGGAAGAAGGTGAGAAAGAGAGATAATGGAGGATGTGAGTGAGAGAGAAGTAGGAAGAGAAAAGAAGAAGAATAAAAGAGAAAAAAAAGAAAAAGAAAGGAGAAGAAAAGAAATTAGGATTGGAGAAGATAAGAATTAGAATTTAAGGGGGAAAGGAACGAAAACTGGGCGGCGCAATGAGTGAGTAATGCGGCGCAACCGACGCGGACGCACACTGCGTGCGGTCGTGCGGGTTGCGGAAAAGAGAGGAGCGCGTTCGCGCACTGTTCGCTGGCGCACAACAATGTTTGCGCCTCTAGCTCGAATCTAGCACGAAACCAGCACAACTCTTGGCCAAAATTTTATATTACGCTGAATTCCAGACGCACGCGGACGCGCCATGTGCGCGTACGCAGGGATGGACCGAAACACAAGGGCACGTTCGCACAGTGTGCGCGCACGTGCAGGCATTTTGTGCTTCTAGAACAGTTCCTGCCCCAGACCAGTGCAATTCTCTGTTTAATCTGACCCAGTTCGCATTCACCAAGGGGCACGGACGCGCACTAGGCGCTGGCGCGTCGATCCTAATTGACGTGCGGAAAATCACCAATTAAGAGTTTATAGAGAAAGCATTGCAAGTATAGCTCTTAACCCCTGTTGATTCCGCTTATCAATTTAGAAAGGGTTGTCACAAAATTTAGAATTAAAAATACTGGGAGTATGAGTCCCAGATCGTCTCCCAACGAGTTGCAGAAAGAGTGATATTTTATTAATCAGAGGTTTTCCCGAAATGTTTTTGAGTTTGAGAAACAGAGAAGTAAATAATAGTAAATTCAGATAAAAGCCTTGACCAGGAGAAGATTTAATGGAAGTTCTATCTTTGTTGAACTTTCACAAGTATAATGATAGAAGATTGTTGTTATTACTTGGTTAACCCTTAACGAACGAAGGGAAGTCAAGTAAGTTGGGATCTAACTTCTGTTTACAAGACCTAATCCTTTCCTAAGAAGGATTAGAGTTGAAGATAGGAGAATTAGTTAAAAACCTTCAGTTAATATTAGCACTTGAGTATTCCAACTCAAGGTTTTTTCTTTAATCAACTCCCAATAAAGTTGGAGAACTACTCCATTATGATGAATATAACTTTCACAAAATAAGAGAGGAATAAAAGGAAGACATGATAATTGATAACTAAAAATCAATTAAAAGTAAAAATGGTTATTTGCATTCATAAATTTTAACGTCATAAAAGCTTTCCAATTGTAACTCTAAATAGGGATTAAAAATATAAAAGAGTGAGGAATAAGTAAGGAAACAAACTAGAATAATGAAGTCTTCAACGGAAGTAATGAACCTTCTCCATATCCAAGGCAAGGCAATAAAACTCTAAAACTATGAATGTAAAGATAACCTAGAGGAAGAGGTAGAAATCTCTCTCTAGATCCAAAACTAAACTAAAACTATGTAGAACGTCTTGAGTCTCTATTGTTTCCTGGCTCTAGTATGTGTTTTTGGGCCAAAAACTGGGTCTAAAACTGGCCCAAAATCGCCCCCAGCGATTTCTGCAAATTCTGCAGATCGCGCATGTCACGCATGTGTGCCAGGTGCACGCTCACGTCGATTGTCCTTTTCGCCTGTTGCGCGTACGCGCTAGGTGCGCGTGCGCGTCGGTGTGTGAATGCGTTAATGTGCACGTGCGCGCTAAGTGCGCGCCCGCGTCGCTCCTCGCTGGTAAGCTCCTTTGTTTCCTTGCGTTCCTTCCATTTTTGCAAGCCTCCTTTCCATCCTCTAATTAGCACAAGATAAACCATGAAATAGTGGTTTATCACTGTTTCAAAGAAATCCATCACAGCTGCAGTGAATTCCGCTCCAATCTCATTCCAACATTTTTTTTATAAAATTCATGTTGTATCCGTCACTCCCTGAAGCCTTAGAAGATTCACAATTCCAAACCGCTTCTTTCACTTCTTCTTCTGATAGTAGCGCCTCTAAGGTTTCTGCTTCCTCCCTCTCTAATCGATTAACTAATTCAACCCTAAAGCTCACCCTTGGGGATGCTTCCTGGTGGTACAGGCGTTTATAAAAGTCCTGGATCGCAACCTTGATTCTTGCTTGATTCCTCACTAGCCTCCCATTAACCACCAAATACTCAATTCGATTATTCCTTCTTCTCACCGAAGCTATATTATGGAAGTACCTTATGTTTTGAGCCATCTCATTAGCATGCCGAGATCTTGACATTTGCTTCCAATGCACATCCTACTTTGATACCACTTTTCGCAACACCTCACTAAAGCCCTTCTCCTTGCCTCTATTGTACCGTCATACTGTCCTCTACTGACCATATCATTCACCTTCCTGATTTCTTTCTCAAACTTCCTAATCTGCTAAGCCATATCTCCAAAATGCTGCTTATGCCATCTACGTAGTGGTTCTGAAAGTGCCTTCATCTTCTGTAAGAATTGTACGTCACCTAGTTCCCTCCATTCTTCTTTCACCATTCTCAAGAACCCTTCATGCGTGAACCACGATTCCAAGCTACGGAATGGTCTTGGACCCTCAAATCTTCTGCTGTCTTCCATAACCAAGGGGTAGTGATTTGATAGACCTCTCGGGCCGCTCCTTAGACGCGTCTCTGAGTACACGTCAAGCCACCCCAAGGAGACTAAGCTCCTATCGATACGACTGCATGACCGTCCCTTAAACCATGTATACTTTCAATCATTCAGTGCCAAATCAATCAACTCCATATCATCTATCCATGTTCTAAAATCTGCCGCCGACGCTGATAATGTAGTCGCTCCTTTCCTTTCCTCCAAATTCAAAACTTCATTAAAGTCTCCCAAAAACAGAACGGCACCTGACACAATCCTGCAATATAACTCAATTCTTTCCACATCTAGATCTTCTCAGATCTCTCATGCGGTCCATACACTAAGCAGATAGCACAATGAAAGCTATTTTTTACCACAACCCTTTCTATACACATCCATCTATCCCCTTTATAGCAATTGTTCAGTTTAAAAGCCGCTTCGTCCCATATTAGCAATAACCCCCCAGAAGCCCCAATAGAACTTGTATACTCCCAACATGCTCTGTCACTTCCCCAGATATGCACAACATCAAATTTAGTTACTGACAAGCGGGACTTTTGACGGTTTAAAATTTCACAAATAAATCATCGTTGAAAGTATAGCTTCTAAACCAACAAAGAATCCTTTCATACAAAAACTTGTTTGTCACATAAGCAAACCCAATAAAAATAAATTGAAGTATTTAAACCTCGGGTCGTCTCTCAAAGGAATTGCAGGGAGGTGTGTTTATTATTGGTTATGAGAAAAGTATCTTTATGGGTTTTTGAAAGGTTTGAACAAGGAATGTAAATGACAAGAAAGTAAACTAATGATCATGAAAACCCTTGCAAGGTATGAGAACTAGACGTCCTATCCTAGTTATCCTGATCAATTTTAACGAGAATTGTCTGTTACTCCCACTTGGTCAACCTCTAACTATGAAGGTAGGTCAAGTGGATAAATCAATTTGATTCCTCAGGTCCTAGTCAATTCCTAAGAAAAGACTAGAGTTATTGGAATTCAAATCAACTAGCAAAGATAACAAGTATCAATCAACAAGGAGTTTGATAACTCAAGTATCTCCAATTACTCAACCAAACCAAAGCCAAAAAGAGAGAAACCTAAATTAAATTGAAAGCATCAATAATATAAATTGAAGAAAGCAATCATAAGTCTGAAATACCTCAATTTGCATTAAATATAAAATCAAATCTAACATGAGAATTTATAAATTAAAGTAATAGAATAAATAAAAGTAGAAGAAAAACTAAAGTAAAGGAACATTGAACCTGGATTTGAGAAGAAATAAACCTAAAACTAAGAGAAATCCTAAATCCTAAAACCTAGAGAGAGGAGAGAGCCTCTCTCTCTCTAGAATCTATATCTAAAACCTAAAATTATGTGAATGAATGTTGTGTGATGTGTTTGGTGTGTGGTGTGTGTCCCATTCCGCTCCACTCTTAGCCTTTAATCTGTGTTTTCTAGGCCGAAAACTGGGTCAAAAACAGCCCATAAATCGCTGGGGGCAACTTCTGATACGTACAGGTCGCGGCTCATGCGCGCGTGTGCGTGATGTACACGTGCGCGCTCCTAAACACCAGATCAACTATGACCAATTATATATCTTTGCGAAGCTCCATATGTTAGCTTTCCAATGCAACTAGAACCGCCTCATTTGGATCTTTGTAGCTCAAGTTATGATCGATTTAGTGTGAAGAGGTCAGGCTGGACAGCTCAGCAATTCCTTCAATTACTTGTATTCCTTCCATTTTTGCATGCTTCCTTTCCATCCTCTAAGCCATTCCTACCTTGTAATCTCTGAAAACACTTAACACACATATCACGACATCGAATGGTAATAAGAGGGGATTAAAATTAGCTAAATTAAGACCAAAGAAACATGTTTTCAATCATAGCACAAAATCAGGAAGGAAAGTGTAAATCATGCAATTTACATGAATAAGTGTGAGAATAGTGGATAAAATCCACTCAATTAAGCACAAGATGTACCACGAAATAGTGGTGCATCAAATCTTCCCACACTTAAACATTAGCATGTCCTCATGCTAAGGTCAAGAGAACTAAAAGAGTGAAGAGGAATGGTAAGACTTATGAAATGCAACCTATTTATATAAATGCAGCTAAATGCAAAATGCTTTTACCTACTTGATTAAGAGTAAACAAATTCTCAAAGACAAACATAAATTGGATTCCATTAATTCAAATCATAAAAATGAAGTACACATAACTTGCAAGAAGAAGATAGCTCATGAAAGTCGGGAACAAAGAATCGAGCATCGAACCCTCACTGGAAGTGTATACACTCTAATCGCTCAGGTGTTTAAGGTTCGATCTCTCAATTCTCTACTAAGCTTGCTTTCTAAGGCTTGCTCTTCTTCTACCAATCAACATAAATTTAATGCACAAATACACAAATCAAGAGGTCTTTTAAGGATTGTAATGGGGTTAAGGTCAAGGTAGGATTGTATTTGGTCAAGTGGACTGAAATCTGAATCCTTGATTAACCTAAACTTACCACCTAACTTAAGACAATCCGTGTAGTTACAATACAGATCCTAACTACCCATTAACTATGTTTTCCACATATTCATGCATCCCAAATTTAAGTACAAATCATATGCATTGCTACCAACATTTACTTTGGGGCATTTTGTCCCCTTTTTATCATATTTTATTTATTTATTTATTATTTTTTTCTTTTTCTCCTCTTTTTTTTTATTTTTCTTTTTCTATATTTTTTTTCTTTTCTTTTGTTTTTCTCAATGCATATGATTAAAGTATTGAATGCAATAATATGTGCTCAATTATTGTTTTGTACATTTTCACAAGAATATACAACACCCAATTCTCAAACCAAATATTGGCAAACCTAATTTTCCCACACTTAATTCATGAGCACTGTCACTAGTCTAAGCTAACCAAGGATTCAAATTAAGGACATTATTATTTTTCGCTTAGAGCTAATGATGTGCTAAAGTAAATAATAAAAGGGGTAAAATAGGCTCAAATGGGTTTGCAAAGGATAATGAAAGGTTAAGCCCATATGGGTATGTAAGCTTAGTGAAACAAGGCCTCAATCACATAAGTGCATGCATACATTAAACAATGGAAATATAGAATTAAGCAAGACTAAGATCACAATTTTAGAAAGAACAACACACACAAAAATAAAATATATTGGTTGATAAAATGCAACCAATCAAATAGGCTCAAAATCTCACTAGTTTTGTGTGTTCGAGCTCTAAACCATGTTCCAAATAAAATTTCTTCAAACAAGTTCAACAAAAAATTTTTAATTCAAATTAGTGAAATGCTCTAAAAATTTTCTTGAAAAAGAAAATATTACTTCAACCAAATAGTTGGTAAAGTATGCAATCAAACATGCAAATGCAACAACTAATTTAACAAAGAAAATTAAACATTGGTGTTGGGACTGGAGAGTAACTAACCCACGGAGATCGGTATCGACCTCCCCACACTTAAAGATTGCACCGTCCTCGGTGCATGCAAGGCTGTGCAGGTGGGCGGGGGTTGTGGTTCCTCAGCCAATGCTCTTTTCGTTCCGCTCTTCGCCGGTGGCTTGTTAGAGGCTTTCTCTTTACCCTTTTTGGTGGCCATCCTGAAAAGGGAAAAAAGAAAGGGACATGAAATCAAATAGCTAGAACCGGGAAGAGGAAGGTTCAAGTAATAATCAATGCCAAGGTAAAAGATAATGTCATAAATACATGGTCGCGACTACATGCAATTAGGACATCAATGGAAATATAGCAAGGCATATTAAAGCAATTAGATGCAAGATGTGTAAAAGCATGTAGACAAAGGCATGAGAAGCATAGGTCAAGCATCAATTATTAAAATAAGCTAGATTAAAGAGCACTTGTATGATGACAATTGTAAATGAAAGTAATAAATCCAAATGTATATGAGAGCCAAATTTTAATGTCAATTGTCAAATCAATCCTTATAATATCCACAAACTCAATTACAATAAGGTAAAACCCAAATAAAGCTCCAACACCAACATAAAAATGCATGAAATGGAAAAGAAAGAAAAAGAAACCATAAATAATTAAGCTAAAAGAAAATTAAGAAGAAAGAAAAATAATTAAATGAAGTAATTAAAAGATGAATGAAATTATGTAAATAAATTAAGTAAAAGAAAGTAAAAGAGAATAAGGATGAGAGGGGAGGAGAGAAATTTGAGAGCTAGCGGCGCATTCAACGCGCACGCGTACGCATGCATTGAGAGAAAAGAAGGGGCGCAGAGGCGCACAGTGCGCGGACGCGTAGGTGAATTTATGCCTCTAGCACAGTACCATCCCCAGTCTAGCATAACTCTCGGGTAAAACAAGGTTTTACGCCTATTTCTCCATCGATGCGGACGCGCCAAGGGCGCGGACGCGCGGGTCGCCAAAAGTGGAAACAGCGCGCACGCGTACAGTGTGCGTGCGCGTGGGCTGGATGGTGCCTAAGGCACATTTCCAGCCCATCTTCCGCACCACTCTCTGTTCAATATAACCCATTTCGCATCCACAAGGGACGCGGACACGCACTAGGCGCTGGCACGTCGATCCCCCCCCCCCTTTTTTTTTAATATGCAGATGCAAATGATGATGCATGATATATGCAGTAACAGTGATAAAATTAAAACAAAAGAGAACTAAGAAAGAAAAGGAACGATCATACCATGGTGGGTTGTCTCCCACCCAACACTTTTAGTTATTGTCCTTAAGTTGGACATTTGGTTAGCTCCTTGTCATGGTGGCTTGTGCTTGAACTCGTCCTGAAACTTCCACCAATGCTTGGACTTCCAATAAGATCTATCAATACCAAGTAAATTCTTCAAGCTTTGATGGAGTTCTTCACAAGCTTTGAGCTTCCAAAATTGATCCTCATATATTCCTGGATCCCAAATCTTGTTTCTATACCCATCTTCAAGTGGATCATGATGATTCCATCTGGGTGGTAAGCAATCCGAATTCTCACTAAGGCATCCGAACAGCTTCCTAGACGCATTCATTCGAGCTCTACACCAACCCTTGCATTTAGATTTTGAGCTCCTAACCACAACGAAACTAGGATTGTGTTGCCAACCACTAACCATCTTTCTTTTACTCTTAATGCTACAAAGAGCTCTAAGTTGACCATCTGTCTCAAGTAAACCATATTCAAGTGGGAAAGTAAAGGTCAAGGATAGGAATTTTACCCACTTGAATGTTGTTTTGGATGGTAAGGGCTTTGGGAGAGGTGTTTCTAATGGTCTTGCAAGCTCTACTCCCTTGTGCTCTTCCTTGACAATTTTCACCTCTCTGCAAGCCTCTTCAACTTCAACCGCTTCTTCTTGGTAGCTTTCTCCCAATTCAATCTCTTTTGCATTGCCTACCAAGAGCATGGGAGGCTGTGCTTCTTCTTCTTTAATCTCCAACTCTTGATCAACCTCTGTAAAGTCTTCAACCATGATCTGCCTTGGAGGTTGTATGCCTTCCTCAACATCCACATCAAACACCTTGGAAGGATGCGCGATGACTGGACTCTCCCATGGAGGTTCAGCATCTCCTAAGTCTTCAACCACTTCGTCTTTAACTATTGCGGCTTTGCCCAGTTGTTTTAGCATAAGATCGTACTCCTCCTTGATGATTACCTTTCCATGACAACTCCCTTCAACTACTCCTTCATCTTCAAGGGTCTCTCCTACCTCCACTTTTTGGGACTCCTTTTGCACCTCTGGAAATAAGGCCACGTGTAACCAATCCATTGTGCCCCTAAGACGATCCCTTCTCTTTTGTTCCATGTCAGTAGCATCATTGGAATCATGTTGCTCTTGGATTGATGGATGTGGGTGCTCTTCCATGGATGGTGGTGATGGGATGGAAAGATCATTCTGTGGTTGAAAAGGAAGTGCACTAGAGCTTGAGGGTTGAATTTTGGAGGTAGAGGATTGGTCCATGCAGGATATAAGATTTTGGAGTTTAGAGGTGAGACCCATGAGAGAGGTAAGTGTGTTCTTCATGGAGGTTTGTGGTGGATAGGAGGGTTCATTATTTTGGAGAAAGGGTGCATGGTAGGAAGGTGGTTCTTCTTGGTAAGGGCATGGAGATGGTGAATATTGAGGTGGTGGCTCATGAGAGTAATTGTGTTGGAATGGGGGTGGTTCTATGTATGGTTCATTTGGCTCATAAGGTGGTTGGTATGGTGGATACGGGTTGTATGGGGGTGTTTGGTGGTAATGGGGCTTGTGAGTATGGTGGTTCAGATTTATATTGAGGGGGTGATTCATAAGCATATGGTGGGGCTTGTTGGTAACTACAAGGGGGTCCACCATATTTATCATCTTAATACGCACCCTGGAATGGTTCTTGACTATAGTAATTTGGAGGAGGTTGGTTGTCATGAAGAGGTCCACCATAACTATTGTCTTGGTATGCATCATAGAATGGTTGTTGGTTATAGCGCATTGGAGGGGGTTGTTGCTAAGAGGGTTGATCAAATCCTTGTGGCTCCTCCCATCTTTGATTCTCCCAACCTTGATGCCTGTTCTCATTATAGCTTCCATTCCTTATAACAACATTGGAACCAAACTTAAAGCCAGAGGGGTGAGAATTCATACTAGTTAATAAAAATTAAAAATGAAAATAAATAAGCAAGTAAAAAGAAAATATTTACAATAACCAATAATAAGGCACACGTTTGCAATTCCCCGGCAACGACGCCATTTGACGAGCGGGACTTTTGACGATTTAGAATTTCACAAATAAATTCTCGTTGAAAGTATAGCTTCTAAACCAACAAAGAATCCTTTCGTACAAAAACTTGTTTGTCACTTAAGCAAACCCAATAAAAATAAACCGAAGTATTTAAACCTCGGGTCATCTCTCAAAGGAATTGTAGAGAGGTGTGTTTATTATTGGTTATGAGAAAAGTATCTTTATGGGTTTTTGACAGGTTTGAACAAGGAATGTAAATGACAAGAAAGTAAACTAATGATCATGAAAACCCTTGCAAGGTATGAGAACTGGACGTCCTATCCTAGTTATCCTGATCAATTTTGACGAGAATTGTCTGTTACTCCCACTTGGTCAACCTCTAACTATGAAGGTAGGTCAAGTGGATAAATCAATTTGATTCCTCAGGTCCTAGTCAATTCCTAAGAAAAGACTAGAGTTATTGGAATTCTAATCAACTAGCAAAGATAACAAGTATCAATCAACAAGGAGTTTGATAACTCAAGTATCTCCAATTACTCAACCAAACCAAAGCCAAAAGGAGAGAAACCTAAATTAAATTGAAAGCATCAATAATATAAATTGAAGAAAGCAATCATAAGTCTGAAATACCTCAATTTGCATTAAATATAAAATCAAATCTAACATGAGAATTTATAAATTAAAGTAATAGAATAAATAAAAGTAGAAGAGAAACTAAAGTAAAGGAACATTGAACCTGGATTGGAGAAGAAATAAACCTAAAACTAAGAGAAATCCTAAATCCTAAAACCTAGAGAGAGGAGAGAGCCTCTCTCTCTAGAATCTACATCTAAAACCTAAAATTATGTGAATGAATGTTGTATGATGTGTTTGGTGTGTGGTGTGTGTCCCATTCTGCTCCACTCTTAGCCTTTAATCTGTATTTTCTGGACTAAAAATTGGGTCAAAAACATCCCAAAAATCGCTGGGGGCAATTTCTGATACGTACAGGTCGCGGCTCATGCGTGCATACGCGCCAGGTGCGCGTGCGTGCCCCTAAACGCCAGATCAACTATGACAAATTATATATCGTTGCGAAGATTCGGATGTTAGCTTTCCAACGCAACTGGAACCGCCTCCTTTGGACTTTTGTAGCTCAAGTTATGATCGATTTAGTGCGAAGAGGTCAGGCTGGATAGCTCAGCAATTCCTTCGATTTCTTGTATTTCTTCCACTTTTGCATGCTTCATTTCCATCCTCTAAGCCATTCCTACCCTGTAATCTTTGAAAACACTTAACACACATATCACGGCATCGAATGGTAATAAGAGGCGATTAAAATTAGCTAAATTAAGACCAAAGAAACATGTTTTCAATTATAGCGCAAAATTAGGAAAGAAAGTGTAAATCATGCAATTTACATGAATAAGTGTGAGAATAGTGAATAAAATCCACTCAATTAAGCACAAGATGTACCACAAAATAGTGGTGCATCAGTTACTAACTCCTTTTTTTTCTATCAAACCCAACATTTTCAACCTAAAATTATTTTTGAAAGTCTTTAGCATACTAATTTTTGCACCACCTCTCAACCCCCGTATATTCCAAGAACTAAAAATCATTTAACAAATTATTACACACCTGTTTACGATTTTTTGGCCGGCTTATTCGAACTTTTTCTTTTTGCTTAGCCTGTCACTGTTTCAAAGCAATAGCTTCATTCTGCTCTTGGAAAATAGCCATAATATCCTCCTCATCACTGCACTGAGCACCTGACTCTACAGCTAGTTTCCAAGCCTCTTTGTTCTCAACCATCTCCTCTTCCCAACTAGGCCTCTGCTCCTCAGGGTCTAATTTCCTACCACCATCCAATTGATCCCCCCTCTCTGAACCCAATTCTGCACCATTCTCGCTTGCTTCCTGTTGTACGTTACCGTTCTGAGCCGATATATCCAACAAGAGCTCCCCCGCCTCCAGTCCCAACCCAGACTTGCCACAAATTTGCCGGTCCACTTCTGTTTCCTTGCAATTTCTGATTATGCCATCAACATTACCCTGGCTCATAGGTCCTGCAAGCCGCGTCCTCATCGATTCATCGGAATCGCAGGAAGTCTGTTGCGCATGTTTTGGTTCGGTGATCAAGGCCGTCTCCTTCCTCATATGCCTTCGTTCACTCTCGTCAATGTTAGCTTGCACTGCAGAGGTCATCCCTTCATCACGCCTGCCAGCAACTGCCTCCGTTGCACCCTCCACTGTCTCGCGTTACTGTACACAGCCTTCGTCTATCTGGTGTCGCGACTCCCCCCTACACCGTACATGCGTCCTGGCTCAAGACGCACGGTTGCTTGCCTCCTTCCTTGCCGGGTTAGCACAGTGGAATCTCTCCTTACCTCCGACCGGGACGTCCAAGACCCTGCTCTCCCTCGTGCCGCGTCGCATTGTCTTCGTTACCAAAGCTTGGAACCGCCGTGTTCAAAGGAACCTGATTCAGAGGAACCAGATCCTGTTGGGTCGAAGTTGCAACCGGGTCGGACCCAACCCGGATTGGGAGTCCAGCTATAGCCCTAGTCAACGGGCCCTGTCCCTCACCCCATAATCTTATTGCTTCATAGTAACCTTGTTGGGTATAAAAGTTCCCAACCCACTATTATGCCTTGTGCCATCATATATTTGGCAATCAAAATGTTCTTCATAATTATTAGATACCATTTCCTCTGAGTCAATATCCTTATTAATTTCATATGATCCTTAAGAATCTTCCTTGTCCATTAATGCCACATAATTACCCTTTCCATCATACAAATTTGAATCTTTATGTTTTCATTCATTCAAATTAAGACATGAAATTATCAGCCTGCCCTTATCTTGTTTGTCGTTCCTATGGTCTACGGTCATCAGTACCGCTGCCTTATTCCAGTCCACCGCCTTCCATTCATCTGCATGATTCAAAATGCAACTAGAACCTCCATGCTACGTCTGCTCTATATTTATCATGTGCCTGTCTCCTGCCTCTACTTTACTCTTTCGAAAGCATTTCTCCTGATACACCTCTCCACCGAATTCTCTTACAAGGACGTCAAACCCACTTGCCCCTATTGTAACGTGAATCCATTCGTTAATCATATCAAAAACACACGTATCAATTAGAACTTTACCCATACTGAATGAATTACACGATTCCATTAGTTTATCGCATTCCACCACTTCGCTCTATTGCTCCTCTATTCTGCGAAAGGTATTCCTTGACCATGCATGTAATGGAACTCCATAACACTCCAACCAAACTCTTCTAGACTCACTTTTCTCAGTCTCGTCCCATCTCCACACCATGTAAAACAATTTTAATAAATAGTTCATTCTAAAGGTGTAAGCTTCTTCAGCACTAAGCACCGTGTCGAACGTTATCATTGCTTTATATGCCCCCAATTCCCTTACATGTGTTACACATGGCCAGTCCCTATGGATCTTTTGCTGCAGTGAACGAAAGTCAATTGCCGACTTTGTACCTCCAACAATGCTTCTCTATAGCCAGACAACATTCTCACTTGCTATCGGTATTTCTAACTTCTTAGTCCGTCCATTACTATTTGGATCTTTGATGGGTGCATCTGACGGCTGCCTACTCACTTTCTCTTCCACTACTCCCACACTCTTTGTCTGTGGATGGCTTCCTCCAGCATCGTGCCTGGGGCTCACCTTCACTCCGTTACCCTTCGTATTTTGCATCACAGCTGCTCTTCTATATTTCGCTTCTCCGACGGACAATCTTTTACCTCTTAACACCAAACCGTTCATATCTGCAACAGCCTTCAAAACTCCTCCTTTGGTAATGTACCGTACAAAAGTAAACAGATATATCTGGCCATTTTTATTCTTTCGTGACAGATATATGTCAATGATTTTTCCTGTCCATTTGAACGTATTAACCAGTTCTCTTTTTTATATATCCTTTGGCAAAGTGTCGACGAAAATTGAGAAAGAATCAAGCTCCAATCGTTGATACTCTTTGTTCCAAACCCTAGGATCTTTACCATGTTTACCCTGCGTAGTTGTCTCCCCCCCCCCATGTGTTTCCCCACCTCACATGCTCTCGATCCCTCTCTCGCACTCTCATTTTTTTCCCCGTTCTAACCTTAACTTGTCGTGTCCGCGTGTCGGACACATTTTAGACACGACACTTGTCCGACACGCGTGTCTGCTGTGTCCAACCGTATCTTAATAAAAAAGAAAACATTCTTCTCCGGACATGTCTAGACACACCTAAATACCATCACGTGTCAGCGTGTCCAGTCTTATTTTTAATATATATTCTTAAAATAAATTTAGATATAGTATATATTATTATTTATTAAAATAAAAAATATTTTAAATACTTGATATAATTAGAATAAAATATTAAAAATAATTAAAAAATTTAATTTATATTTTAATAAATAAAATATCATAATATTATTACGATTTATCTAAAAAATACTTTATATTTTATATGTATGCGTGTCCCCGTGTCATGTAAGATTTTAAAATTCACGTGTTAACGTCTCCTGTGTCGAGTCATGTCCTGTGTCCGGACATTATAGATAGTAACACTAAATTCGAGATGAAGAAAAATAAAACATTAACGTAAAAAACTAAAGATAACCTATACCACCATTTTTTTTCTTTTTGTTGGGAACTTTGACTGCCCATACCCAGAAACATACCCCCTATTGCTACTCAACTCGAATATATAGAATTTGCCAATTTGGTAAAGAAAGAACAAACCTGGCCTGAATATTTATCTTTCCATAACAACCATGTAATAAATAATAGATGGGAGAGAAAATGGATCTTGTGGGTCGTGGCCCTCATCACTGAAATTCCTTTCAATAATCTCTACCACAATTGAATATTGGACTTGCCATGCATAAAGCAAGCATGAAATTAAATAACTAGAAAAATACTTAAAAATATCAATGATAATTCCTAATCATCTCATGAAACGCTGTTGAATATGTTGCATGCCTTCACACACGGAGAGAGACAAGCGTGAAAGCTTTCGGTTTTGGTTTCTTAGGCTAGAGAGGAAGCTGCTTCGCAGCCGTTGACTCAATGAAAGAAAATTGGACCATCCGGTCCAAGAACAATGGGAACCCTGTAACTCAGAAGACACAAAACGTGGTACTGGAGGTGCGGGCAATGGAAACGGAAGTGATAGTGCTACAAGCCGCGACGCAGCAGACGAGGAGCAGAGTATAGGTGGCGGTACAGGTTTGGGGCAAGAGGAGGGGGAAATTGTGATGGAGGAATTGGTTGTGGTAACTGGAAGCGCCAAGGCGAAACAGCGAGACACTAACCATCACAATTGTAAACAAATTGAACCAGGGCTGGGGGATGACTTGGAGGATGGTACTGACCATCAGAATGAAGAACAAAGACCGAGCAGGGAAGCGGAAATGGCCAAGAACAAAGAGGCCTGGAAATTGGCTGTAGAGTCAGGTGCTCAGTATAGCGATGAGGAGGACATCATGGCTATCTTGCAGGAGCAGAATGAAATAATTGCTTTAAAGCGACGACAGGCAAAGCAAAAAGCCAAAATACGAAGAAGCCGCCCAAAAAATCGTAAACAGGTGTGTACTAATTTTATGAAATGATTTTAAGTTCATGGAATGTTAGGGGGTTGAGAGGTTCAGGAAAAGCTGGTATGTTGAGGAATTTTAAAAGTAAGTTTAGGTTGGATATGTTGGGTTTGGTAGAAACAAAGAAGGAACTTGTGAATAATTTTGATGTAGCTCGTATATGGGGTAGAGACAAAGCATGTTGGGAGTTTGTAAGTTCGACTGGGGATTCTGGAGGGTTATTGTTAATCTGGGATGAGGGGGTATTTAAAATGAATAATTGCTACAAAGGAGATAGATGGTTGTGTGTAGAAGGGTTTGTGGTAAAGGATAATTTTGATTGTGCTATCTGTTTGGTGTACGGACCTCATGAAAGAGATGAGAAGGCCTCTGTTTGGGAAGAATTGAGCTATATTGCAGGATTGGTCCAGGTGTCGTTTTGTTGTTTGGGGGATTTTAATGAAATATTGCATTTGAAAAAACGAAAAGGTGCGACTAGATTGTCTGCTTCGGCAGAAGAATTTAGAGTATGGATCAATGATATGGAATTGATTGACTTAGCACTAAATGATCGAAAGTATACATGGTTTAGAGGACAGTCGTGCAGTCGTATTGACAGGTGCTTAGTTTCTGTGGAGTGGATTGATGTTTACCCAGATATGCGTCTAAGGGGAGGTCCAAGGAGTTTATTGGATCACTGCCCCTTGATTATAGAAGATAGCAGAAACTTTGATGGCCTAAGACCATTTCGCAGCTTAGATTCCTGGTTCACACATGACGGGTTTATGAGAATGGTAAAAGAAGAGTGGAGGGGATTAGGAGAGGTGCATTTCCTAGAGAAGATGAAAGCGTTGACAACACCTTTGCGCATATGGCATAAGCAGCATTTTGGGGATATAACTGAGAAGATTAAGAGGTTTGAGGAAGAACTAAAGAAGGTAGATGACATGGTTAGCAGTGGACGATACGATGGTACCATGGAGGCAAGGAGGAGAGCGTTAGTGAGGTGCTGTGAGAAGTGGTATGTGAGGCAGGATGTTCACTGGAAGCAAATGTCTAGATCTCGGCATGCAAGTGAGATGGATAGAAACACAAGGTACTTCCATAATATAGCTTCGGTCAGGAGAAGGAATAACAGGATAGAGGCTTTGGTAATTCACGGGAGAACAGTGCAGAATCAAGCAAGAATTAAGACTGCGATTCGAGATTTTTATAAATGTCTGTACCATCAGGAGGTTTCTCCAAATGTAAGCTTCAGGGATGGATTGGTTAATCGATTGGGGAGGGAGGAAGCTGAAGCTCTAGAGGTGCTACCGTCAGTGGATGAAGTGAAAGAGGCGGTCTGGGACTGTGAATCGTCTAAGGCTCCAGGGAGTGATGGGTACAACATGAACTTTATAAAAAGGTGTTGGAATGAAATTGGAACGGAGTTCACTGCAGCTGTGATGAGTTTCTTCGAGACTGCATCATTACCAAGGGATTCTAATGTCACATGGGTAGCATTGGCTCCGAAGTTCATTGGGGCTAAAGAGATAAAGGATCTCAGACCTATCAGCATGGTTGGTTGTCTCTATAAAGTCATCTCTAAACTGTTGACACGAAGAATGAGGAGTGTAATGCCGGGTTTAGTCGGAGAATCGCAGAGCGCCTTTGTGAAGGGAAGGAAGATACATGATGGAGCATTAATTGCATGTGAAACTGTGCAATGGTTGAAACTGAAAAAGAAGCCATCGGCAATCATTAAACTAGACTTTCAAAAAGCCTACGACAGAGTTAAATGGTGTTTTATTGATACCGTGTTAGAGAAGATGGGCTTTGGTAGAACATGGAGTTCATGGATTAGGGAGTGTGTTAGAACGGCATCTATATCTATCCTGGTTAATGGATCTCCGTCGAAGCCATTCAGAATGGAAAGGGGACTGCGTCAAGGTGATCCTCTGTCACCGTTCTTATTTGTTTTGGTGGTAGATGTGCTTAACAGGATGATCGGGGAGGCGGTAAGAAATGGTCGCATATCTCCATTGCTAGTTGGTCGGGATAATATAGAGTTATCACACTTACAATTTGCTGATGACACTATACTATTCTGTCCGCCGGATGAGGAGACAGTTCGAAACTACAAGAGGTTGCTAAGATGCTTTGAAATAATGTCTGGTTTGAGCATTAACTTCGAGAATTTGATACCAGTGAACTGCAGTCAGGAGTGGGTTACACGGATGTGTCAGTTACTAGAGTGCCAGGAGGCGGCCTTACCGGTGAGGTACCTTGGGATCCCCTTAGGAGCAAATCCGAGGTTGGTTAAAACGTGGAAGCCGGTTATAGACAAGGTGGAAGAGAAGCTCAGTTTGTGGAAAGGAAGGGTCCTTAATAAGGCTGGGAAGCTGGTACTCATCAAGTCGGTTATCAACAGTTTGCCAATTTATTACTTGAGTTTGTATAAGATGCCAAAAGCGGTTGCACGTACAATCATCTCATTGCAGAGAAGGTTCTTCTGGGGGAAGGATGATGGGCTACCTGGCATGGCTCTTGTGAAGTGGGAGATGATCCAGACACCAAAGAAGCTAGGAGGTTTGGGTGTGGGGGATGCGGTGATCCGTAATGCTGCTTTACTATTTAAATGGTGGTGGCGGTTCTCAAAGGAGGAATGTCCTTTATGGAAGAAGATTGTGTGTTCCTGTAACAACTTGAATCCAAATCACCCCCTGTCATTTCAGCAATTGCCAAAAAGAAGTGGTCCATGGAGAGACATTTGTCACCTGCAAATAGGGGAGCAAAATATAAGGCAAAAGATGATTGATGGCCTGGCTATTGAAGTAGGGGATGGTAGAGCCACGAGGTTTTGGGAGGATACGTGGCTCCAAGTGGGAAAGCTGAAAGACTCCTTTCCGAGACTCTTCTTGATTTCAAACCAAAAAGGGTCAGTAATTGGGGACTGTGGGGTCTGGGATGGGTTAGAGTGGGTGTGGCACTTTCAATGGAGGAGAAGTTTACGTCAATGGGAAACAGAGACACTAGACCACATGCTTCAAGTATTGCAATCTGTTAGATTGATAGCAGATGTGCAAGATAGAGTGGTGTGGAAATTTGACAAGGAAGGCATTTATTATACTAACTCATTTGTGCAGGTTTTGCAGGGAGAGTCTTTGGATGAGGAGCTACTGAGATATAGGTTCACTAAGGACATTTGGAAAGGCATAGTTTCGCCATGAGTGGAGCTGTTCTCCTGGTTCGTATTGGTAGGCAGAGTTAATACTAAGGATCGGCTGAGTAGATTGGGGATCTTACAACAGAATGATACTATGTGCATGTTGTGTAAGAAAGATGCTGAAAATATACAACATCTGTTTATTACCTGTGAGTTCACTTGGCAGGTGTGGTGTGCTTGGGCCTTGGCGTTTGGACAGGAGTGGATTATCCCCGGTACTGTAAAAGAGCAATTTGAGAGTTGGAGAGCAGTGTCAATAAGGAAAGAGGTGCGTAAGTATTGGCTAGTTGGCTTCTTCTCAGTGATATGGACTACATGGTTACGCAGAAATGAGGTCATTTTTCACAACAAGACAACAGGAGTTAGAGACTGCGTGGAACAATCCTTCTCATATGCTACAGAATGGTGTTATAAATAACTCATGTTGTTGATGGCAATGCCAGAGATAACATAGAAGTTGTATGACTGTTATGTTTGTTCGACTGTTTTGCTCCACATGTGTGTTGAGCTCCTTATTTCAAAAAAAAATTGGCCTTTTAAGCCCCACTCAGAATGATATCTCCTGACTCCTGTCACCATTCAATAAAAATATTTTTTTTTGTTTTAATTTTATGTTTTTGAATTTTACTGATTTTGTTTTGGGTCTCAATTTTTTTAAGTTATTTTTTATTTACAAATGGAGTATCTAAAATTTTTTTATTTATAAACCAACTACCTAAAAATTTAAAACCTAATTTACCTAATAATCTTTGATAACAGATTAATTTTTAAAGAGGTCCTACTTTTTCTAGAACATACTAACTTTTGCCCAAATATACCATTAACTTATAAACATGTTAAAGACTTATTGTTCTGTTTTCTTTTTATAGTTACGAGTATATTATTCCTAGATAATCAGACCTTTGTTCTAAATAATGAATAAATAACGATCAATTCGGGTTTATTACTTTTATATATATTGTAAAAATTATAGATAATTTATCTTTAAATAGTTTTTACAAATTAAATAGTTCTGCACTTCTTAATATGTAAAATTTAGAATTTAAAGTTTAAATTTTTTTTCATTAATTATGAGTTAATTTTTAGAAGATGCTGTTGTACTTTTTATTTTTTTTCAAAACGCATTAGTATTTATAAATAGATGGTGAGATTAATTTAATGCCTAGCATCAAGAAGTTCAATAATATTTATTTTATTAGCGTCCCCAGAAACTCTTTTATGTTTTATTTATTTGCAAAGAACAGAATAACCACCATTTGCGACCATATCTCACCATGCATTGACATAACACCATGCATCCACCGATTTGAACAGGAAAGAATGATATTTGAACACATAAATTGGTGATTTACATTTGTACAGTTGATTTACAACCATTAATAAGAACTTAACTTCTATTTACGTTTATCTATTGAATTTTCTTCGCTAAATTTTAACCGATAAACACCCATTTAAGTGTACAAATAACATTATAAATCTCTTCCAACATTGAGAGTAGTGATTTTTAAGCCCTTGTAAAGCCAACGGTAAATGGAATGCCAGTAGCACTCAACCATGGTTCAGCAGCGCTAGTGGGTCCACCTCTGAGAAATTCAGCAGCAGTGAACCGTGCAGCTTCATTCCTACTAATGAGGCCATGATAACCCTTCCACTTAATCCTTCCTTGAACATTGGCACCAGGTCCAGTATTTGCATACTCAGCGTACCACAAAGTATCAAGGTGCACGGTTCCAGCCCAAGGAAACCACCCTTCTGGGTGAATGGCATCGCTGATCATTGATTCCATGATCAGTGTCTTTGAGTAAGGCTTCCATGGCCTACCCAAGTATGACTTGGTGGTGAACCTCGCAGGGAACAGAGCAGGCTCTGGGACAATCTCACAGTTCTGGAGGACAATTCCGGTGGGCATGTTGGGTTGCGTTGTGCCGTCGGCAGTTACAGTGTTGAATTGTTTATCATCAGGCTTCCTCAGGATGATCTTGCTGTTTTGGATCAAGGCTGGAGATGTGCCAAAGATGAAGTCAATGGTGCCGGAGATTTCGCAGTCTCGGTAGAATTGACGGTTGGTTTGGACGTACAAGGTGTCTTGATTACCAAAGATATGGCATTGGAAGAAAGCTGATTTGTCTCCCTGGTTTCGAAGTGCCACAGCTTGGTGTCCTTTCGGACCAGCGGTGTTTTCGAACCTCATTGCCTTAGCAATGAATCCATCAGCAGTATTGGCTGCATGCATTCAAAAAATACTAGTTATAACATACATGTTTAGTTCACATCATTGTCTTCATCTTAATATACTCAACATAACAAGTGCAAATTAAATTCAAATGTCAGTCTACTCCCCTCCAATATTGAAGGTTCATCATAGTTAGGGGTCAGACAAAAGGCAACATGAAATTAAAAAAAGGTGGCAAAAATGTAAAAGGATCTTACCAAAAGTGGCGGTATGCATTGTTTTCACGCCTTCAACAAAGTTCTTACGACCAGTGACAATAGTCCTTGTAGGGCCATCACCGTACATAAGAATGTTCACAGCATGCTTAGGAATAATAATGTACTCATTATAGAGACCAGCCTTAACGTAAATGACGTATCTACCCTTGAAGCCAGGTGGGTAAGAATCAATAGCTTCCTTGATAGTCCTGAATCGGCCACTTCCATCCTGAGCAACCACCACATGGGCTGGTCCTCGGGTCACCGGTTCAATGGATCCAGGAGAGAATTTAACCTGATCACCACCGGCAGCAGCACCAACTGCAGCACCCGCAACAGCACCAGCAGCGGCACCAGCAGCAATAGCTTTACCTTTTCCCTTGCCCTTGCCCTTACCCTTACCCTTACCCTTGCCCTTTACCTTCGCTAGGAGGTGTCTCTTAGCCAAGTGGACATCGACTTCAGCCAAGAGGTCCCGGTCTGAGGCAGAGAGCCAGGTCGGGAGCCCTTGGTCATCGACATCGGCGGCTAGAAGGCGGCGAGAGCCAGGGTGGACGTCGATCTTCAAGTTGAATTGGCCGAGGATCCTGTCCAAGTCGGCGAGGATATCAAGAGTGAGTCCTGTTGTGGTCATAACTTGGTCTAGGGTCTCTGCGTTAAGCTGTTCCTTGATGACTTTCTCGCCGCTGTCGGTTTCGTTGAAGTTGTCGAGGCAGGTTTGTTGGTAGGAGATGACAGCGCCTAGCCAATTCTTGAAGTCGGCGGACTGGTCATGAATTGTCTGGATATTCTTGCTGTCCACCAACGATGTTGAAAGTTGGAGACTGTCCATGGCTGATTGCAAGAGGTCTTTGCAATCCTCCAGTGCCATCTTGATGCCTGGGTTGCCGTTTCCTTTTTCAACTGTTAGCCTATGGACCCATTCATAAACGAATCAATTCATTCAATTGTTAGAGTAAAAATATATTGAAATAATTCAACAATTGCATTGAGAAATTTATAATACCATAATGTAGGGAGACCAACAAAGTAGTCAGAATTTATCTTATTTATTATTTATTAATTATTATAACAATTGTTAAATATTAAATAAAATAAATTATATCTATTTTTGAGTGATTTTTTTTAATTATCAAATATTTCCGTTTATAATATATATGTATTGTGTGCAATGTAACTGGTACCTGTCACTCATGTTCAAGGCCTTGATGACGCTTTCCGTGGCGGCTTTCACTGCGGCCGCAATGAATTCATTGGGGTCTGTGGTTCCCTTCACTGGGCCCAAGATGTCACGGCAAAGAGTTTGGTTGAGAACGTTTTGGCACATTGTGGCAACGGCTTTATCATGAAGTTCAATGTTGTCAGCACCGGAGTCATCCTTCTTGTTTGCAATAAGCACCGCTCCGATGACCACACCCACCACGAGGATGAGACAGGTGGCAGAAATTATTATCTTTCCTTTCATTTATTTTTTTTATTTATAATTTTGTATATATTTATATTTATATTTATGTATATTTTTACTTTTTTTTTTGTTTTTTTTTTATATACTCTTTCTTTCTTCTATATATTTTTTCGACAAAAGTCGAAAACTAAAAATAAGAGAAAGAAAAGAAGTTTTTTCTAAAGTTTGTTTATTACCCTTCCGGGCGGTTGCCCTGAGCTTTGAGACACATTGGCAAAAAATGAGGATTTTATAGATACTTCTTTTCTCATCATGAACGGTGACAATGCATGCAGGTATGTCTCACACTATTTTCAGAATTTAGGGTCTGGAGGTATTGCTGATTTCTTGGAATCTAAGTGCCGGAAATTTACTATAATAAGGCAGATTGGCTTTTCAAGGTTCTAGTAGCGTTCAAAACTAGCTATATTTACATCCTCGGACAACATTATTTCAAGTTAAAGTTGTCCTGTTTTCTGGGAGACCGTTTGTTTTTATTGGTATGATTTTTCTTTACCTTTTTTGGTGGCATTTTTTTAGGGGATTGCATGGTTATTAGAAGATAAACTCACATGTGGATCATTTGATCAATGGTTCATGTTTAAGATAATCCCCACAAATTCGCTGATGAGGACTAATCCCTTTACTTGTATTTGGAAAGACAAAGGAATAAACAAGATGTTAGATTATAGACTATAGATTAAAGATGTTAGATTATTGATTAAAAGTAATGGCTAATATAAATTAAAATGATTAATTTTTAATTTTTTTTTACTAAAAAATTCTTTCTTTGTTTAAAGATCAGGTAACGTAAGTACGGTTGAAAGATATTTACAATTTTTTCTTTTTTCGATATTTTATTTAGTTATTTATCTTTTAAATGCACGGACCAAAAAAGAATTGACCGATAATAATAGAAAAATTAGCAACCATGTTAGAGAAACATAAAATATCAATCACAAAATACATATTGAAATAAAAAATATCAGTTATCACATTTATAATCAAATTTTATAAATAGTGTAATTAAACTCGATTCATATTTATAATAAAAATTTTATAGATAATATAAGCAAATTTGATTTACATTTATATCAAAATATAAATAATTAAAAATATAAAAATATTGGTTACTAATTTTTATAGTTGAATAATCAAAATTTTTTCAGTAGCATAATCAAAAGTTTCATAAAAGCAAACAATAAGCTACCGCTATATTTTTTTTTAACATATCAAATTTTTAAGAAATTTAATTCTAATTAAATTGGATAAGTTTTCATTAAATTAGGGATAATTATATTCAGTTCTTGTTTAAAATAATTAAGTTCATCAATTTATTATAAATTGAGTTTAATTATTAAAGCATTTGAAGTTTAACAGCTAATTTTAATTAATTTCACAAACATATAAGTAAAAGTATAAAATTTGAGGTGAATTAGAATTTAAGGCCCAAATTGAATTGCATATGGTTTGATCAGAAATGAGATAAGTCATTTAATTTATTGTTTAAAACTTACTTAAATGTGTAGTTAATTTTGTTAAAAGATTTAAAAAATATTTAGAAAATAATAAAAAATTAGGCTAAAAGCAATTTAAAATTGGTGCTATCTCTGATGACGTTTATTTATTTCTTTTGTTCCATGACTACTAGAGTGGCTATAGGTATTTGACCACTAGAAACTAACCATGTGGAGCATGGAGTTGCAGCTGACCATGATTTTGACCAAGTGAGGCACGTAAATTTATTAATGGAGCAGGGTAATTACTTTTGAGAGTATTTAATTTACTAGATGAATTAAACTAACGAAAATAAAATAAAAATAGAAAGTAAAATTAATTAGAGAAATATTAAAAAATTATCAAAATTTATTACTTTTATCATTAATGAACTATTTATATTTAAAAATATGAGATAAAATATATTATTAAATTATTAAATTATTAAATTAAAAAATAAATTAATAATAAAAATGACGGCCAAAAAATTGTAGTTGTCTAACTGGTGCGTGAAATTTAAAACTCAGCACAATTTAACCGGTAAGTGCACCGAGTCATTTAAATTATAATATCTCAGGTGAGTGAGGGTTAATTCCATGAGGATTGTTGGACTGGGCAAATAGTGGTTATCCTGCAGATCTTAGTCAGGCGAATAAAAAGTTGATTGGTTGCTGTTGAATGCGTATAAAATAAACAAGAAAGCAATAAGAAAATAACGACGAAACAATAGTGAGAAATCAATTAAGCCTTTGGAGATGCTTTATCTTTTTGGATTAACTTTTCTTACTGTCTATTCCAATAATGAATGATTCATTTCCATGTCAAGTTGTAAGTGATTAACGCCACGCTAATGGTCATCTATCTGAACGAGGGTGAAGCTCTAGCAATTCAATCTCTGGTGATCCTACTTAAAATGCTACAGATAAGGTCAAATCTTCCGGATCGGAGAATGAAATTTTATGATTCTAGCTTATACCACAAAGGCTCTAATCGCCCCAAACTCAGCTGAACAAATGTTCCCAACTTCCCATGTCCCCAACGAGTACGTGAATTAGCCGTCTAAGAGATTTATAATCAAGCTTGTAGTTCAATGTTATCCCTCTTGAGACTTGAAGAACACTTGAAGAATAGTGTATGAATGGTGATATAAGGGGCTGAAAACGCAAGTAGTATGTGCAGAATTTTCTCCGTTCTTCCTCTCTCACTTACGGTTCTTATCTCTCTCTTTATGGTAAAATTTTATTGAATTTTTGCTTGGTAATTTTCTTAAATAAAAATTTGAAGTCTAACCTAATTAAATGTTATAAAAGAGGGCTGAAAAAATTAGAGATAAATGGGCTGATAGCAAGAAAGAAGGGGCATGATTTCGAGGAAACACAGTCAGCGTCATAATGACGTGTTTATCTGTAGTTAATCGCGATTAATTACTTGTGGTTAAAAACACAGCAGAGAGGGTGAGAGGCTGAGATAATCTCGGCCCAGAGGCTAAGAGAGTGGGGCCGAATTACTAGGGTAGCAAGCAAGAGGATTCGGGACCTCTAGGAGTCATTTACAGAATATTAGGTAAAAATTCGGTTCGGATAACTTTTACTGGACAGTAAAACAATTAATGACTAATAACTATTCTTAAAGAAGTAAATCATGAAGAGATAGCTAATATAAATCTATGACACATTTAGTTGAATAGAAATTACTTTTACCACTAGTTTTGAGATTTTTTGTTATTAGAATTTTTTCGATGCACGTACAATCGTCACTAAAAGCGTTTTTGCGGCTCAAAAATTTTTGGTGTAGTAACTAAGCCAATGGTAAAATAGTATTTAATATTCATTAGTCAAATTTAACTTAAAAGAAATAATTACCCTTATAAAACTAAATTTAACCTCCTAACTCTATTTTTCTTTTTATTTTTCGTTTTTTTCCAACAAAAAAAATTTATTTACCAAAAATCTGGTTCTTACAACTTAAACACAATTGACCCACCTAATTACATCTAAAATAAACACTTGTCTCCTCTCTCCAATCATCTGCCTCCAATCACCACTGAATGTATATACACCACATGCATGCACTCACTTCACCACCCTTTCCGTTCACTCTCTTCCATCACTCATTCACTCCCACACACTTATACTCACTAAGACTCATTCTTAGAGAAAGGAAGAAAGAAGAGAAGAGAGGGACAGAAAGATCAGAAGAAAGAACAAAAGATGAAGGAATAATGTCATTGTTGTTGCATGTTGTTGCCGCCGCAGTAGCTCACTGCTTTTGTTTCCGGAGACGCCACCGAAACTGTCACTTACTCTTTAAGCACATTAGCATCTTTGATATCATCAAACCAAATAGTGTGTGCTTGTTTTTGTTCATAATTGTAATATTATTGTCATATTGTTGATGATCAAGCAAGTTGTATGAAGCTTGATTATGGTTAATTATGCTTGGTTATTAGTTTGCATGTTGATGTGGATTGTCTCTAAACCAGAGTTACATGGTGCTGAAATTTGTGTAATTAAGGTTAAATTTAGGAGGTTGGTTTGAGTAATTGGCTTGTAAATAGAGAAATAAAGTTAGGGACGTTAGAAACAATAGACTAAACTGGAGAAATAATTTGTGTATTACTAAGTGTATTCAAGTTGTCTGAAATAATACAATATAAAAGGATATTTATAGGTACTAAGAGAATCGTAATAATAAAAATGTAATCTCCTATAATAAATATTCAGATATACTAAATAATACTAATTGATCCTAATTTATCCTAATTATATTCTAACATCCCCCCTCAAATTCAAGTGACAACTTGAGTTTGAAACTTATTTAAAACGACGAAATAAAGAGAAAAAAACTGTATAAACTGATAAAACAGGTGTAGACGGAACTGTCAGAAGGGAGCGCAGATGGAACTGCCGCTTGTCTGAAGGAAGCGCAGACGGAACTGCCGCTTGTCTGAAGGAAGTGCAGATGAAACTGCCGCTGTCTGAAAGAAGCGCAGACGAAACTGCCGGAAAAGAGCGCAGATAGAACTGCGGCTTGTCTGAAGGAAGCACAGATGGAACTGCCACAAAAACATAGATGGAACTGCCACAAGAAAATACAAACGAAACGCAGATGGAACTGCCACAAGAGAACGCAGACGGAACTGACGAAAGAGAGCGAAAACTATACGATTTCTTCATGAGAATAGGTCAGCAGCGGATGATAATGGTGTTTGATCATTCGACTCGAAAAAATACAAGACAGAGAGAACAGGCTAGTCGGTGAGGTGAAAAAAGTATCAAAGGAGTGACAAAAGTTAAGGAAAAAATGGCATATATAGAAAAAAAAGTACAAAAACTATGGTGATTTCACCGCAAGGAAAACAACATATCATCTTCAAGGAAGATACCAAGTGTTTCTGAAAAAAAAAACCTAAGCTCTTGATAATTAGAAACAATATGCTAAACTGGAGAAATGATTTGTGTATTACTAAGTGTATTCAAGTTGTTTGGAATGATACAATATAAAAAGGTATTTATAGGTACTAAGAGAATCGTAATAATAAAGATGTAATCTCCTATAATAAATATTAAGATATACTAAATAATACTAATTAATTCTAATTGATCCTAATTATATTCTAACAAGGGATATTAGCTTATTTCTTGAAAAAGATAATTTTTTGTAGGGTATTCTTAGGTTTAGCTTTATACATTACTCTATCCTTAATTAAAACATAAAAATAAAGTAACAAGGGAAGTTCTATGGTGGCATGGGAAGTGGTGGCTAAGAATGGCCAAGAGTTAATTAGCCTATAAGAAGAGGATAGGTGAAATAATTATATAAAATTTAATTTTTTTTATTATAAGTACTTTTATTTTGTTTTTATAAAAATAATTATCATTTTTAAATTTTAATACTTTATTAATTAGTTTATATTTATTGTATTATTATATTATTATAGGTAAAAACTCACATACAATTGTTTTCATGTGAAGTTGATATTTAAGAACCGTTAGATGATTTGACAAGTTTGACTAAATATCATCTAAAATTTTTTAACTATTAACTTCATATGAAGACAACTGCATGTGAGTCTTTATCTATTATTATATACTACAAGTATTTATTAAAAAAATAATATTAATAGATATCATATAATCATAAAAAGAAAAAATAAATTGTGATTAATAATTTTTTTGTTTATCTTTTTAATTTGTATATATTTAATAAAATTTATAATTAAATAATATATATATATATATATATATATATATATATATATATATATATATATTAAGAAGCATTCTAGTCTAGGTGTATGGTTATTTTCTTTGTATCTTTTGGAACAAGAGTTCGAACCTCCTTTAAAGTATTTTGAAAAATTTTCTCTTTAAAATTTTTGAAATATCACAAGCCTCCTTTGAAGTATTTTGAAAAATTTTTCTTTTAAAATTTTTGAAATATCACAAACTTGACACTTGGCAACACTAGAGTTATGGAATACGGTAGACTTGCTGAGAGCAGAAGCGTTGTGTCTCCTTCCTATAGGTTATGTCACTATAGAACTTCCCATAAAACAAATATACATATAAAGTGAATACTTTTATGATGACATCTTCATATGAAGATAGTATTGTAGACCATTAAATAAATTGATATATTTAACTAAATACGTTTGATTAACCATCTAATTAAGAATTTACAATATCATTTAATTTTTATATGAAGATCATGTAAATATTTTCCTACACATAATACCTAAAATACACACATTAACATAGTTAAGACTAGAGTCCATCTTCACCAAGAGCGATGGCCCTTTGTGAAAATTCAATTCTAAATTATTTGGGATTAACTTGAGTTAGATGAATACTCAAATCACCATTCGTCTGTTTACGTAAGTGACAAGTATTCAAATCTTATTATAATAATTTATTGGCCAACATAATAAATTTTTAAATAAAATTTAGACATCAAAGTAATCATCCATATATAAGTTATAAGATACCATAGGCAATAAAAAAAAATAGCCGCTCAAACTCATTTGCGAGCCAACAGTCAAATTTTGCATCGCCTTAACATAATTTCTTCCAACTAAATTTAGTTTTGATTTACTATTTTATCTCTAATTTCTATTAAATTTTCCAAACTATCTCTTATTCTTTAATACATAAACCCTGATCCTAACGCATAACGCACACCACTCTATTAAAATAAACCAATTGAAATTACATAATTAAATAGAAAATTAAAAACTTGAGAACACATAAAATAAAAGGGCAAATTAGTTTCGTTGTTAGAAAATTAGTTCTTACCTTTTATTTTAGAAAGAGTAGAGTAAAATTCACCAAATAAATAATATTAGTTGTAAAATTCTCTCACGGTTACAAACCACATGTACAAAGATGGTTTCACCTGAGCTTCACAGTAAAAACTTCAAAGTGTAAACCATACCGTACACTACAAAAATTATACAACTACACGTAAAAGAAGGAATAAAAAAGGGAAAAAAGAAAAGAAAAGGAAAAACTCCGAAATTGGAATTACATTTTGCCTATGGCTTCTAACCTCCCACGGAAGCTAAGCTATTCATTTTGTGAATCCAACATCGTAAGGAATGCCAGTTGCCCTCAACCAATCATCAGCAGTACCAGTGGGTCCCGCTTTGAGAAACTGTCCAACAGTGAATGCCGCAGCTTGGTTCCTATCAATGTTTGGGTGGTAACCTTTCCATTTAACCCTTCCTTGAACATTAGCACTGGGTCCAACGTTGTTGTACTCAGCATAGTACAAGGTATTAAGAAACTGGGATCCAGCCCAAGGAGCCCATCCATCAGGTGAGAAAAGGTCACCCAAATTCGACTCCATAACCACTGTCTTTGCATACTGTTTCCATGGCCTACCAAGGTAAGATTTCACTGAGAGTCTGTCGGGGAAGAGTTCCCTCTCCGGCATGATCTCGCAGTTCTGGATAACGATCCCTGTTGCCATGTTCTTTTGCGCCGTGCCGTCGGCCGTGACGGTGTTGAATTGGTTGGGACCTGGCTTCCGAACTATGATCCTGGAGTTTTGGATTATGGTGGCGGATGCGCCGAAGATGAAGTCGATGGTGCCGGAGATCTCGCAGTTTCGGAAGAATTGACGGTTGGCTTGGACGTAGAGGGTGTCTTGGTAACCATGCAGGGCGACGTCGAAGAAAGCGGACATGTCTCCTTGGTTTCGGAACGCCACTGCTTGGTGTTTTGCCCAACCTGCGGTGTTTTCGAATGCCATTGACTTTGCGATGAACCCAGGCGCTGTGTTCGCTGCATACATGAAAAATAAGTGTTTAGAATTTCAAATTTAAAATAAATAAAATAATTTATAAAAAATTAATTAATATTAAATGAAAAAAATTAATTCCTTAATATTATATTAAAATAATTATTACTAATACAATTTTATGAGTTTATTTTTTACAAACTTTACAATAAAAAATTCACATTTAACATGTAATAATAATGTGTTATTACAGTGATAAAAATATTTAATTTAATCATCTACTCCTTCAACTTTGGTCGATGACAATGTAAAATTTTAGCACATGAAAATCAACTCAAATTTTGTTTTAATTTTTAAAATTTAACGAAGACAAAGACAAACAATAGGAAGAATAATAATATCAAATGCACTAGAATTTCTTAAAGGGATTTAACGAAGGGGATAAAAAAATATAATGCAAAGTAACAATATTAATAGATCACAAAATCTAATGTATTAGGGGTTATTTTGTCACTTAAAATGGTACTTTTAGTATTTATCTTTCTAAAGAACATTGAAATAAAATAGTTATAATTTTAGTTTACCATTTCTTTTTCAGTTCATTCATGTTTAACTTTGGTTTTCCTGTTAACAGTGATCTTCAAAGGAAACAAATAAAACACACACAATCGAAAACATAAATAATAGATGTAAAAATATAGGTAAACAATTCCTTACCGAAGGTTGCAGTCTGCATTGTCTTGACACCATCTACAAAGTTCTTGTGACCAGTGACAATAGTCCTTGTTGGGCCATCACCGTACATAAGAATATTCGCTGCAGTCTTTGGAATGATAATATACTCGTTGTAAACCCCAGCCTTAACATAGATAATGTATCTTCCTTTGAAGCCATTAGGATATGAGTTAATAGCATCCTTAATGGTCCTAAATTGACCACTTCCATCTTGAGCAACCACCGCATTTGGTGCACCGTTGCCACCTCCGCCGCCGCCGCCATTTCCCATGAGCTTCCTATCCGCTGCAGACATCCAACCTGGGAACCCTTCTGCATCCACATTGTTATCGGTTGCCTCCATGAGGCGGCGAGAGGCAGGTTTCAAATCCAATTTCAACCCAAAAGTTTCAAGGATCTTAGACAAATCGGTGACAATATCAAGCGTGATCGCAGTGAGTTTCCCCATCTGGTCCAAGCTTTGAGTATGCAACTGCTCTTTCACTTTGGCCTCGCCGTCTTGCGAGTCGTCAAAACCTTCCATGCAAGATTGTTGGTACGAGATAACAGCACTCAGCCAGTTCCTGAAATCAGGCGTCTGATCATGAACAGCTTGAATGTTGTTATCTCGGACCAAATTTGCTGATGCCTCCAGGCTATCTAGGGCAAATTCCAACAAATCTTTACAGTCATCAAGGGCCATCTTGATGCCCGGGCTTTGACTGCCATGATCCACTGAGAGTCGATCACTCATATTCAAAGCCTGAATCACGCTCTTAGTGGTTGCTTCCACCGAGGCCGCAATGTAGGCCTTAGGATCCGACCCTGAGGATTTAACATCCTTGAGCGTGTCTTGGCAAAGCTGAGGATCATCGGTCCCCTGGCACATTGAAGTCACAGTCCTTTGGTGTTCTGCTAATGAAGGATCGCTACTCTTGTTGTTCACGACGACAACTACTCCGATGGCAACACCCACAACCAGGATGAGGGAAACACCGGACACAAGGATTTTTCCTGCGGCCATTTTGTATTTGTTTCACTTTTTTCTTTCTTCCCTTTTTTTTTTTGTCTCTTTTTCTAATTGTTGTTTTTTTGTTTTAATCCTAGGAAACAACTATGGAGAAAAACATGTAATTTTTGGGAATATGATATTTAAATTCCCTCCCGCTTTATTGGTTTATTGTTTGGGAGGATGATGATTGATTTGTATGTGTATCAAAGTATTATTGATTATCTGAACTGAGGATTAGTTTTATGTATTTATAGGAAGCTCAATGTTAAGTTATTTTTAGCAGTCTTAGAATAGATAATGAAACTTCCAATCTTTACGTGAATGAGTGTTCAATGTTGTTGCTGATTTCGGAAATTCCTATATTAAGTAGTCATAGAGACTCTTTCAAGTGCCTGTAGTCTTGGGGAACCGCATGGTTTTTGTGGTGGACTTGGAAGCTCTTTAATTTCTTAACATAAATTAATTGATAAGTAAAAATTGCTACATCAAATAGGATACAGCAATATTAGAGAGATCGTAAAAACAGTCAAAATTTAGTTTTTCTTAATTAATATTTATTAATTATTATAATAAATAATAAATATTAAATAAAACAAATTTTAGTTATTTTTTATTAATTCGTTTTGGTTATTAAACATTTTCATTTCGATATTTAGATATAAAAAATATTTGGTAATAAAAAAAATTTAGTCAAAATCAGGCGAACGTATTTTATTTAGCATTTATTAATTGCTGTAATAATTAATGAAGGTTAAATACGATAAATTTTTAACTTTTTTTTTTGTCTTTTTAAAATGAAAAATTTTAAAATGTAGAAATTAAGAGTTAAAAATTAAAGTAAAAGTCATATATCCAAATAGAATTATTATAAAATTGGTGCTAATATATACTACCTAGCTAGAGCTGTAAATACTAGTTTCTTTATAAGCTATTCAGTTTTGGTTAGGCTTATATGTCTTCCTCTTCAATATCTTCAGTGTGTCTGGAGGGCAGGGGAATAACGAACTAGAAATATTCCTTACATCTTATGTCTAAAACATAAATATGAAAAGGTTTAGAAACTGTTATTTGGCCAGTGGTGGAACCAAAATTTTTCTTGACGAGGGCCACAAAAGTTTAAGGGGGCTTGGTTAAATATTTATGTATAAACCATTAGAAAAAATACATTACGTATTATAAATAAAAAAAATGATATGTATATTTAAAAAAATTAGCTGTTATATATTTATAAATAAATACATATATTACTTAATTTAATTTGATATTTATTTTATAATTTAATCTTTATTTTATATAAATTATTGATTTAGTAGTTATTTTTATGTACATTAATATGGTTTATAATAAATATAGAGAATATATATATATATATATAAAAGTTTGTGAACATTTTTAAAAATATTCTTAAATTTTATTTTGTTTTAATTTTATTCTTAAAATTTTTAATTTGCATCAATTGTACTACTCTTGCCAACTAAATTTTTAAGAAATTTAAGACTAATCTAATTATAATATTTAACAATTAGATCTAATTTGTTTGTGTTAAAGGTTGTTCTTTTAAATTTGTTGGTGAATTAGTTCTAAATTTCTTTAAAAAATTAATTGTCAATGATATATTTAATGCAAATTAAAAATTTTTAGGATCAAATTAAAACAAAATAAAATATAAAAATATATTAAAAATTTTTGACAAATTTTAAAAACAAAAATATATCTATAAATATCAGTTATGTTATGTTGTGTACATCAATTTCAATCACTGTATATAAATACGTACAAAAATACAAAAATTCAAAAACTGAAAAATAAATCCCACACGCGTTTCATTCCACTTTCACCAATTTCATTCACCAAAACCACCTCCTCTTTTCTTCTCTCTTCAAACGCGATTTTTTAAAAAAAATTCATTACCATCTTCGTTGCAGTTCTCTCTCACACTACTTCAACTAATTTTTACTATTTTTTTTCTCCATCTATAAAAATAAACATGATTTTGCTAATTATAGTTTTACTTTAATTGAAGCTTTAAACTAATATAAGTTTATCATTGTGAAAAGGTTTCTGATAAGAGTAGTAAGCTTGATGATGCAGAAAATAAAATTGTAAAATACAGAGAGAAGAACAGAAGAGAAGTGAATTGAGAGAAAATTAGAATTAACTATCATGTATTGAACTCACTTCTTTATGTACAAGGCATTGTTATTTATAAAGACATATTGTGTAACTGAATTTTGTAACAGAATTTCAGTTATTGACTCAACTACACATAGTTAACCAAAATCTGTAGCTTCTTGATTTTGATCCTTGACAACCCCCCTCAAAATGAGTGTAGGGGATGAACAAACATGAAGTTTGTCACAAAATTTGTAAAAGAGAGTCATCGATAGTGACTTGGTAAATATGTCAGCCACCTAATCTGAGGATGGAATATTAGTGACAAATAGTTTCTTATGTGTAACTTGGTCCCTCACAAAGTGAAGATCTAGCTTGAAATGCTTAGATTTGCTGTGTAAAATTGGATATGCAGCAAGAAGGCAAGCACTTTGGTTGTCACAGTAGAGAGTAGGAGCTGTGGTAAGAGAGAGATGTAACTCATGAAGCAGATTTTGTGTCCAAATGACTTCAGATTGAGCTGCAGCAATTGCACAAAACTGATCATCTTTTGTGCTTTATCGGCTAACGGCACATAGCGTGTTGCTTTTCCATGCAATCAAGTTTGTTCCTAGGTAGACACAATATCCAGTAACACTTTTTCTATCATCAACATCTACTCCGCAATCAGCATCTGAAAAAGCAAATAATCGAAGGTCAGTACAGGCTGTAAATAAGAGACCCTGATCCATACTTTCTTTAATATATCTAAGTATCCTTTTGAGTGCTTTTCAATTATTGCAATTGACAGTGGGATTGTGCATATACTGACAAATCTTGCTAACAACAAATGTGAGGTCTGGCCTAGTAAGTGTGAGATATTGGAGGGCCCCTATAATAGAACAAAATAATTTTGGATCTTCAAAATGAGAGGAATCATTAGCTAACAATTTTGAAGAAGCAACCATAGGAGTTGGGACTAAATTATCCATAGTCATTTTGGTTCTATCAAATAAGTCAGTGATATATTTCTTTTGATGTAGTAAAATTTGAGAATCATTCACATAATTGGCTTCTAAGCCAAGAAAAAATTTGAATTTGCCAAGGTCTTTAAGAGAGAAAATAGAGTGAAGCTGCTGAATTAATAATTGTAACTCAGAGGGGTTATCTCTAGTTAATAGAATGTCATCAGCATATGCACATAATAGAGTTACAGATGTATTAGTATGTCTTATGAATAAAGAAGGATCTGAATGAGTACTAATAAAATCAAACTTCTTTAATGTGGCAGATAAGGTTAGAAACCAAGCTCTAGGAGCTTGTTTGAGTCCATAAATAGCCACTACAATATTTTTGTTTATTTGTGGAGGTTTTTTCTCCTATTTGTGGAGGTTTCTAAAACCCCCAAAATTTGAGGTGCCACAAGGTCTTTTGTGGAGGTTTTTAAAAACCTCCACAATCTATTCAATGGGGGTTTTGTGTGTGTTTAGTGGAGATTTTATATTAGACTTTTGTGGCAGTTTTAAATCACTTTTGTGATAGTTTAAAACCTCCACAAATTAATTTTTTAATTTAACAAAAATAAACTATTTTGTGAGATTTTTAAACCTCCACAAACTCTGTAATTATTTATTTATTTTTAATTTCAAATCATTCATTAATCTCATCTCATTTACATATTCTCAAATTAAAAATTTATTTTTTAATATCAAAATTTAAAAACTAAATCTTTTATAACACAATTCCTCAATATAAGACATAACTCTATATATAAAAAAATTTGCAATGTCAATAGTTCCAAACATAATTCCATATGGTATTCTTCTACATAACTATTATTGTTTTTATTTAAAAAGTAAAATAAAACAACAAATTCAATATTTCAATATCATCTAACTATTATTGTTTTGGGCGTGGGTCAAAATACACATGGATCAATTCCATGGAGCTTCCATTCATAATTTTTTATCCCAATACAATCAAGAGGTATATATTACAAGAACAAACATGAATCTAGAATTAAATTGCACTACATGAGAGTTACAACCTTTGGGAGTGTTCTTCAAAGAGCAACTAAAGCAGGTTTGTTTTTCACTAACTTATAATAATATCCACAAAAAAAAAAAAGCAGTTTCATACCCAATATGGAAGTTCAATGAAACTACAGAGAATTTTAAAGTAACTAAACCTCGAATGAACTACTTGCTTCCCATATAATTGAAGCTGTTTGAGAAACATATCCATTCCGTATAATCTGTTTACCATCTTCAGTATGCACGGCCTTGTCCAGCACAGCTTCTAAGCTTCATTCTACAACAAAGCTGTCAAATGGACTAAGATCCTGTCTGCAATAACTATAATGTAATCTAAAGGAATATTAGAAAAACTACTCTATCTAGTGATATAAACAATCTATGTCTAGGTGTATATATATGTTGAGTTAAGAAATTAACAAAATTAATTAGTGATGACAAACATTATTTTTGGGCAAAATAAATAATTAGTGTTGATTAATTATATTTACTTATTAACTAATTGTTTATTGTTGCATGCCAAAATCTGTATTGCAGCCCAATTTGAATGGAAAATAAAACAAGGCTAATGGGCTGAATGGTAAGTGAGAATAAAGAAAAGCCCAAGTCATTCATCTCAAACAAAATTCATCAAAGAAGCATAGCAAGACACCAACGGGCTGAAGTAGAGAAGAACCCGATCCAAGCCCGAAATTGTTTTTTAATTTCCCACCATCTTGCTCCAACCAAAGCAACGTTCCTCTCTTCTCTAATCAAGTCAAATCATGGCATCAGAAAAGTAAGAAAGAGAAAGAGAGAAAAAGCTTCTTCCCTAAGCTAGTAACCAAAGAAGCAAGAGAGAGAGAGTTAAAGCTTGAAGCACAGAAGCTAAATCAGAAAATCCAAACCAAATCAAGCTTAAGAAAGGTAATCCATCTCATCTTGCATGCATCAGATCTTCATCCTTTCTTCCCAACTCTCTGTTCTATCCGAAAATGGCATTCAAGGGAAAAGTTGATCTCTGTTCTTCACTGCTACAAATCCACGGTTACAAGAGATACTTGGGGACCAAGTTGCATCTCTATGGTTCAGATTTGGTTGACCATTGGAAGACAATCTTGGTTACTCCTACATGGCTTTCGGTCAAGTTGGAAAAGTCAGAAGCAAAGGTTCTACTTTGATGTTTGAGAAGAAAAAGTGAGCTTGTGGGTTGGTGAAAAGATGTTGACCTTGGAAGAAGAACCAAGAAACATGCAAGGAGATAAAAAGAAGCTTGCTGTTCACTCAGAAGCAATGAGAGAAAACCAGTGAATAGAGGTTTTGTTCTGAGAAAGCCCTTTGAAGAAGTTCATCTAACTGGACAGTGCTTCCTAATCAAAGGTGCATTCCGCCAGTATGAAGAACTAAATCAGAGGCTTGCTAATATGGTTTTTCGCATAGCAAAGAGGCTGTTGATGAAGTCAATCTCCTTCATGTTTTAACTGATTGTAATGTTCTTTTCAATGTTTATCATTCTGTAATTTCTAGTGAGAAAAGGCATTGTGAGAAAACTCAAGTAAAAGCCATGAGTGGAAAAAGGCTGAGTGAAACACTTGAGAGAAAAGCCTAGAGTTATTTTCAGATTTCTTTAGGTGTGTTTATGTCTTGTATCTTGTACCTGTGAGGTATCCCTTTCTTAGTTGGGTTAGCACTAAGAGTGAATAGTTAGGTATTAGCATAGCCAATGTCAAGTTAGGTTAGAACTTGAGTGTGAAAGGATTGGGTCAATCCTGAGTTATTGGTGTATGTAATACTGTTAACTATAGTGAAATTCTTCCATAGTTGTGGAGGAGACTGGATGTAGGTTGCATAGCACAAGGCAACCGAACCAGGATACATGCTGGTGTTAGCTTTTCTCTTCTCTGCTGTGTTCTGTTTTCTAATATTCATGAGACAAAAATAAATTGTCTCATAAATTTCCGCTGCTAAGTTAAAACAGAATCAGAATTACAAATCTGTTTAAAAAGGGTAATAACAGCAACTAAAAGGAAGGCATAAATTTAACCCCCCCTTCTCTAAGCCTACCACAACCTTCAATTGGTATCAGGAGCTAAGGTCTCAAGAATCAAGCTTAACCGCTTGGAGCAAAGATCCAATGGTGAATAATCTGGGCACAACCACAATTGCCTACACCCTCACTGAAGGCCAGTCAAACAACCGGCCATCTTTCTTTAACGGAAAGAACTATTCCTACTGGAAAGAAAGGATAAGGATCTTCATCCAATCCATTGACTACAACTTATGGAAGATCGTTGTGAGTGGCCCCAAGATCCCAACAAAAACAAGTGCTGATGGAGTGGTGACTCTGAAAGAAGAAGCTGAATGGAATGAAGATGACAAGAAGAAGATAGAGCTAAACGCTAAAGCAATCAACCTTCTTCATTGTGCTATCAGCTTTGAAGAGTACCGGAAGGTGTCTAGATGCAAGACAGCCAAAGAAATCTGGGAAAAACTCCAGGTTACACACGAAGGCACTAAACAAGTCAAAAAAATGAGGATTGATATGCTGCGAAAAGAGTATGAGATGTTTAGCATGAAGGATGGAGAAAGCATTGATGAAGCATTTGAGAGATTCTCAATCATAATCAACAACCTTGATGCTATGGGTACAAACTATGCAGAACAAACCTTGGTGAGAAAACTCCTTAGAAGCCTCACAAAAGAGTGGGAAAACACTGCCACTGTCCTAACCGAGAGTAACAACATAAGTCCCATAACCTATGATGAGCTGAGAGGAAAACTCCTTGCCTATGAAGCCATACACACAAACACAAACTCAAAGAAAAAGGGAATAGCCCTCAAGTCACAAATAGAACCAAAAGAGAGTGAGTCTAGTGATGGTATTTCAGATGACGAACTTTTGTTTTTTGCTAGGAGATTTAGAAGGATGATGAAAAGCAAGGGCAAATACAAGGGTTCAAGTTCAAAGGAGCAAAAGATGGACTTGAGCAAGGTGACATGCCATCATTGCAAGGAGGCTGGACACTTCAAATCAAACTGTCCAAAGCTCAAAAAGGAGGACAAAGGCAAGAGGAAAAGGAAGAGAGTACTCATGGCAGCTTGGGAGGATCTTGAGAATGACTCAAATGAAGAAGAAGAATCTGAAGGAGATGACAAAGACTGCTTCATGGCTGGAAACAACAATCTTGATGAGGTAAACTATTATGATTTGACCATTGAGGATTTGCATGTTATTATTGATGATCTCACTTTAAACACATCAAAACTGCTTGATAAATACAATAAATGCAGATCTGAAAGAGATGTGTTAAGAGCTGAAAATGAATTTTTAAAAGAAAAAGTGAAGGAAACTGAATGTGCTTTAGACATCATTGAAGAAAACAGATTTCTAAAATCTGAACTTGAAAAATTAAAAGGAAAGCACATTGTGGATCCTTCACATGAGTTAATTACTGAAAATAAAAAATTAAATGATATGATTAAAAGGCTGAATGGTGACTTAGCAAAATTTGCTCAAGGTTCTAGTAACTTGGACAAATTACTTGCAAGTCAAAGACCATTGTTTGAAAAATCTGGTTTAGGCTACATAGCCAAGGAAGATGCATTTTCTAATATTTCCTCTATAAAGTTTGTGGCTTCTTCATCAAATACCAAAACCATACCAAACAAATCTGGTATTGAAAATGCTCCAACACTTGAAGAAAAATTTGATGAAATATACACAAGTGAAACTGACCCTTCACCAAATACTGAACCGAGTTCAAACCGGCCAGGTTTGGGTTATGTTTTGAAAAATGAGGCTGTTTTCAAGAAACCACCATTTTACAACAAAACCTCATATTCGAAAGGTAAAAATGTTCAAAAAAATTCTGGTGAAAATGCTTTTGCAAAGAGGAATAACTTTAATAAAAATCAGTTTGTTAAAAGAAATGCATCTCCTCCAAGAACCAGAAAATTTCAAAGCTTTAATCATTTCAAGCAATATAACTCACATCAGTTTCAGAAACACACACCAGAAAATCATTGTGTTAATTGCAAGAAATTTGGTCACTCATATGCACAATGCTTCATTGAAAAGAGAGTTGTAGGAAACAAAGTCTACAATGTTGTTTGTGATTTCAATGCACTTGGGCAACCAAGATGGATTAACTTCAAAGAATCCAAATTAATTTGGATACCTAATGCTACTTGAAACTCATCATGCAGATTTGCCTAGCATCCAAGAACAAAAAGGACATGTGGTACATGGATAGTGGATGTTCAAGACACATGACTGGAAGGTCAACCTACTTCATCAAACTAAATAAGTATGATGGAGGTTTTGTGACCTTTGGAGATGATGGTAAAGGTAAAATCATTGCTGTTGGAAAAGTAGGTAATGAGCAATCTATTTTCATTGATGATGTGCTTTTGGTTTGTGGTTTAAAGCATAATCTTTTGAGTATAAGTCAGCTGTGCGATTTAGGATATTTAGTTGTTTTCAAAAAGCTTGAATGCTGTGTTGTTAATGAAAAAACAAATGAAGTGATGTTTGTTGCCAAGCGTTTCAATAATATGTATGGACTTACTCTTGATGAACTAAAGAATCAAAATGTAGCTTGTCTTCACTCTAAAGAATCTGAAAAGTGGTTATGGCACAAGAGATTGGGCCATGCAAGTATGTTTCAAATAAACAAACTTGTAAAGAAAGAATTAGTAAGAGGTCTTCCTTTGATAAAATTTGACAAAGACATCACTTGTGATGCTTGCCAAATGGGAAAGCAAACAAAAAGTTCTTTTAAACCAAAGGAAGACATCTCTACTAAAAGACCACTTGAGTTGCTACACATTGATTTATTTGGTCCAACAAGAACTCAAAGCCTAGGTGGTAAACATTATGGTTTAGTAATTGTGGATGACTACACTAGGTTTGGTTGGGTTTTATTTCTTGCACGCAAAAATGAAGCCTTTTCGGCCTTTGAACCTTTTTGCAAGAAAATTCAAAATGAAAAGGATTTAAAAATCTCTTCTATAAGAAGCGATCATGGAACTGAATTTGAAAATAATTTGTTTGAATCCTTTTGTGAGAAATTTGGAATATCTCACAACTTCTCTTGTCCAAGAACACCACAACAAAATGGTGTTGTGGAAAGAAGAAATAGAAGCATACAAGAGATGATAAGAGCCATGCTTTATGAGAGTAATGTTCCAAAATTCTTTTGGGCTGAAGCGGTTAACACAGCTTGCCACATTTTAAATAGAACAATCGTAAGGAAATTTTTGAAGAAAACCCCTTATGAACTTTGGAAAGGCTACCCACCAAACTTAGATTACTTACACATCTTTGGATGCAAATGCTTTGTCTTAAATAACAAAAAAAATTTGGGTAAATTTGATCCAAAGGCTTATGAGTGTTTATTCGTAGGATATTCCACAACTAGTAAAGCATATAGGGTGTATCATCAAGATGCTAGGATTATTGAGGAGTCCATACATGTTACATTTTGTGATACTAACTTGGTACAAAGTATTTTGGAAGATTGTGATGCAAGAAATCAAGCTCAAAAGGAAGATGAAGCTGCTCAAAATCATGAAAAAGGAAATTCTGGACAAGCTGAACCAGAAACTGCTAATGCTGAAAATTCAAGAGACAATTCCATTTTGTCTCATGAATCTGAAGGAAATTCTGTAGCCAGCAGCGCCCAGAATCCCTTGGTGAATGAATCTGCCTCCAAGTCCACCAGACCTCGTGAATGGAGATTCTTGAAGAATTATCCTGAGGAATTTGTCATTGGGGACGTCTCTCATGGAGTGCAAACAAGGTCTTCCACTAGAAAGGCAAATGAAAGATCAAACATTGCCCTTCTCTCACAAATAAAGCCTCAAAACATCAAGGAAGCACTCAGTGACCCTTCTTGGGTTAAAGCTATGGAAGATGAGCTTCTTGAGTTTGAAAAAAACCAAGTATGGACCTTGGTTCCAAGGCCTAGTGGAAAGAAAGTGACCGGCACCAAGTGGATTTTTCGGAACAAGTTAGGAGAAGATGGTAGCATTGCAAGAAACAAGGCAAGGCTAGTGGCACAAGGATATGACCAAGAAGAAGGAATAGACTTTGATGAATCCTTTGCCCCTGTTGCTCGAATGGAAGCCATAAGACTTCTCTTAGCTTATGCTGCATTTTGTGGTTTTAAATTATACCAAATGGATGTGAAATGTGCATTTTTGAATGGAGTAATAGATAGAGAAGTGTATGTGGAGCAGCCTCCTAGTTTTGAAAATAAAGAGCATTTTGATCATGTTTTCAAACTATCTAAAGCTCTCTATGGTTTAAGACAAGCTCCTAGAGCTTGGTATGAGAGACTTAGCTCTTTTCTTTTGAAAAATGGTTTTCAAAGAGGCACCACTGACACAACTCTATTCATAAAGAACTCTAATGATTCTTTTATTCTAGTCCAAATATATGTTGATGACATTATTTTTGGATCAGCAAATGAATCCCTTTGTTTTGAATTTGGAAAACTCATGACAAGTGAATTTGACATGAGTATGATGGGTGAACTTAATTTTTTCCTTGGGCTGCAAATTAAACAAACTGAAAATGGTATTTTCATTCATCAAGAAAATTATGCCAAGGAATTAGTTAAGAAATTTGGTCTTGAAAATGCCAAACCCATGGGAACTCCCATGCACCCTAATTCAAAATTAGATAAGGGAGAAACTGAGAAAGATGTTGATGAGACTAGGTATAGAGGAATGATTGGTTCTCTTATGTACTTAACTTCCTCTAGACCCGATATTGTGCAAAGTGTTGGATTGTGTTCTAGGTTCCAATCCAAACCTAAAGAGTCACATCTTTCTGCAGTTAAAAGGATCATTAGATATATTCATGGCACATCCAATTTTGGTCTTTGGTATCCTAAAATTGATGATTTTTCTGCAGTTGGTTATTGTGATGCAGATTTTGCTGGTGATAGAGTTGATAGAAGGAGCACTTCTGGTTTATGTTGCTTCCTTGGGAAGTCCTTAAATGTATGGTCAAGTAAGAAGCAACCAACAGTGGCCCTTTCCACTGCAGAGGCTGAGTATATAGCTGCTTCTTCTTGTTGTTCTCAGCTTTTATGGTTAAAAACACAGCTTGCTGATTACAAATTAAAGGTTGAAAATATTCCCCTGCTGTGTGATAATATGAGTGCCATTAATATTTCTAAAAATCCAGTTTTGCACTCTAGGACTAAACATATTGAAGTGAAATTTCACTCAATAAGAGAACATGTCCAAAAAGGGGATATTAGTATTCAATTTGTTAAATCAGAGGAGCAATTAGCAGATATTTTTACAAAACCATTAGCTGAGGATAGATTCTGCATGCTTAGGACTTGTCTAGGAATCTTGAGTTATGATTCCTTGTTTGAAAAATGCTGATGTATTTGCTGGAGCTTTTTGTCTCATAAACAGGCATGAGACAATTCTGGGCAGGTGATGAACGTTTCCATCAAGTCAACGTGTTCTGGGCTTGTTTCAAATGAATCTCAATCTGGGCCAACCTCAATATTCAGATCAAGAGTGGTCCAAATGTGTTTCATTAATTTCATATCACCTCAAGGCCCAAATATGAATGTTACAATCTTGTTTGTTAGTTTTTGATGACTTGTGTGTTTCATGAAAGGTTTTCAATAAATGTTTTGTGGCCCAAAAGGTTTTCAAGAGGATTTAATTTTGGCCCAAAAAGGTGTTTCAGGTTAATTTTGTTGTTTTTTCTCAAATTTTAAAATTAACTTCCCTTTTATTTTTAAAAATCAAATAAAATCTTTCTTGAATGAGGTTATGTCTTTTCAAGTCTTTTCAAATGGTGATGCAGTTGCATGGTTTTGGAAATCCACTTTTTGGGTACGGTTACCAACACTCCCTCTCTTCCCTCCATAACTTCTCTACACACTCTTCGGTTTCTTCCCACTCACTTTACTGCTTCTCTTCCCTCAAAAGACTGAAACTAACCAAATGAGGAAGAAAACCATTCCTAAAAGGCCTCCTCGTGAAAAGATTTTCAAGCTACCCACAAAGCCTTCCACTCGCTCTCAAGACCGGACCTTTACCCCTTCTCCTTCTCCTCCTACCTCTCCTCCTCGCACTGCACCCATGGCGCGAACTAAGACTACACCAAGGTACCCTGCTCCTGCCAAGCCGACACCTCCACCTAAGACGACGCCTTCCAAACCGAGCTCTTCGAAACCTGGCTCATCCAAAGGGAAGCGTCCTGCTGTTGCAGAACCTGTTCCTGAGACAGCAAAACCTAAGTCAAGGTCTGTCCCTGTTCGATCACAAAGAGGTAACCCTCATCGCCCTCTCACATCTGTTAGAGAACCAAACATTGATCCTTTTTCTCACAAATCACACTACATGACATCTCACTCAGACTTTAACCCCATCGTTTCAAATCTGCCATGAACCATGATTTTTATGAGGGAGTCGTTCAGTATTGTACTCTATGTCCATCTTTTCTGGCTGATTTACCTGATTTGAAAAAGAAAGGTTTTTCTTTTGTTGAAAATTTGGAATTTTTAGACTGGAATCACCTTTTCAAAATCAAAAAACCTGTATATCCTCAGTTGGTCAAAGAATTTTATGCAAACATGACTTACCATGAAGGAAGTGTGCATTCGTATGTTAAGGGCAGAGACATTATCTTGAATAATGAAACTATCAGTGACTCCTTAAAGTACACTGATGTTGGGCCGTGTGCTTATACCTCTGTGAAATGGGATGAAGGTGTTGGTATTTCTTACCATGATGCTTTGGCTCACATTTGTGAACATGTTTCCCTAATTGATGGCATCACACCCACTCACAAAGCCCTGGGATATGAACGTGCTCAGTTGCACCGAATTGTTAATCACATCTTGATTCCTCAAAGTGGTTCATATCAAAAGGTCTCTTACACTGACACACTTGTTTTGTATGCCCTAATCACTAAAACAGAAATCTCTTTTGCCTACTTGATGGCTAGATACATGTTTGATTCTGTTAGAAGTATAAAAGATAAAGCACTACCTTATGGCATGTTTTTAACTTGCATATTTGAGAATTTTGGTGTTGACCTGTCAAATGAGGATCATGAAAACAGACATTCATACTTAAAAGGGGGTGGTTCAGTGAAACAGCAAAAAGGACCAACTCGATCTGAGAGAGTGGTTCTAGATGATGATGATGAAGAGTTCATTCCAGATGATTCTACTACTCCTTCCACTGAGGGTACTTCCATCTCCACTGGGAAGAAATCCACTCTGCTGAATGTGGTCAGAGATGTTGCTCAAGAGTTTGTCTCCCAATCGAATCACTTGATTGAATTGAGCAAAGAGAAAAGGAAGCTGGCTAGCAAGCATGAGAACTTTCTGAAGAAATCAAGGGATAGGGTGGCTGTACTGATGACTTTCATTGACAACCTTCAAAATGATGAAGACATTGCCACGGATGTTGAAGAGGAACCTGCTTCGGAGGGAAATGGTTTTGATGCCTAGGATTTGTCTCATAAAATCTGCTGATGCTGCTCATTTTTTTGTCTCATAAACTCTGTTTTATTTTGCTACTGTTTGGTATATTTTTGTTGTCTTGGATAACTGTAATAACTTTGAACACTGATGCACTTTTGGTTATTTAGTTATTTTGGCTGTGAACTAACCTTTCTTGCAGGGTTTATAGTGCTGTTTTTGTTAATCTTGCTTCTTATCCGCCCTTGATGACAAAAGGGGGGAGTAATAGCTATTAAAAGTTGATTCAGTTTAATTGATTCAGTTGAATGATGCTGCTGATTTTTCTGATTAGTCAGTTGAATGATGCTGAAAATTCTTTTCTGAACTTTGTTTCTGATTAGAACTGAACTTTGTTTTAGCAAATTGTTTTTGTTTTACAATATGCTTTGGTTGTTGTCATGATAAGAAATACTGGGCTGAATATGTGTTGCTGGTTATATAGAATTCTTTAGTCAAGTTACATCTTGAATAGCTCCTTTTAAGCTTAATGTAAACAGGAACAAAAAGGAAAGAGCATAGATTCAGGGGGAGCTACTGTTGAAAAGGAAAGGGGGAGCAACACATTAGCAAGCAACATCATTCAAAGGGAGTTTCTAAAACCTTACTCAAACTCATTCCTTTTTTGATATTTGCTTAGATCATGTTTGTCATCAAGGGGGAGATTGTTGAGTTAAGAAATTAACAAAATTAATTAGTGATGATAAACATTATTTTTGGGCAAAATAAATAATTAGTGTTGATTAATTATATTTACTTATTAACTAATTGTTTATTGTTGCATGCCAAAATCTGTATTACAGCTCAATTTGAATGGAAAATAAAACAAGGCTAATGGGCTGAATGGTAAGTGAGAATAAAGAAAAGCCCAAGTCATTCATCTCAAACAAAATTCATCAAAGAAGCATAGCAAGGCACCAACGGGCTGAAGTAGAGAAGAACCCGATCCAAGCCCGAAATTGTTTTTCAATTTCCCACCATCTTGCTCCAATCAAAGCAACATTCCTCTCTTCTCTAATCAAGTCAAATCATGGCATCAGAAAAGTAAGAAAGAGAAAGAGAGAAAAAGCTTCTTCCCTAAGCTAGTAACCAAAGAAACAAGAGAGAGAGTTAAAGCTTGAAGCACAGAAGCTAAATCAGAAAATCCAAACCAAATCAAGCTTAAGAAAGGTAATCCATCTCATCTTGCATGCATCAGATCTTCATCATTTCTTTCCAACTCTCTGTTCTATCCGAAAATGGCATTCAAGGGAAAAGTTGATCTCTGTTCTTCACTGCTACAAATCCACGGTTACAAGAGATACTTGGGGACCAAGTTGCATCTCTATGGTTCAGATTTGGTTGACCATTGGAAGACAATCTCGGTTACTCCTACATGGCTTTCGGTCAAGTTGGAAAAGTCAGAAGCAAAGGTTCTACTTTGATGTTTGAGAAGAAAAAGTGAGCTTGTGGGTTGGTAAAGCTCAAGGCTCAAGATGTTGACCTTGGAAGAAGAACCAAGAAACATGCAAGGAGATAAAAAGAAGCTTGCTGTTCATTCAGAAGCAAGGAGAGAAAACTAGTGAATAGAGGTTTTGTTCTGAGAGAGCCCTTTGAAGAAGTTCATCTAACTGGACAGTGCTTCCTAATCAAAGGTGCATTCCGTCAGTATGAAGAACTAAATCAGAGGCTTGCTAATCTGGCTTTTCGCATAGCAAAGAGGCTGTTGATGAAGTCAATCTCCTTCATGTTTTAACTGATTGTAATGTTCTTTTCAATGTTTATCATTCTGTAATTTCTAGTGAGAAAAGGCATTGTGAGAAAACTCAAGTAAAAGCCATGAGTGGAAAAAGGCTGAGTGAAACACTTGAGAGAAAAGCCTAGAGTTATTTTCAGATTTCTTTAGGTGTGTTTATGTCTTGTATCTTGTACCTGTGAGGTATCCCTTTCTTAGTTGGGTTAGCACTAAGAGTGAATAGTTAGGTATTAGCATAGCCAATGTCAAGTTAGGTTAGAACTTGAGTGTGAAAGGATTGGGTCAATCCTGAGTTATTGGTGTATGTAGTACTGTTAGCTATAGTGAAATTCTTCCATAGTTGTGGAGGAGACTGGATGTAGGTTGCATAGCACAAGGCAACCGAACCAGGATACATGCTGGTGTTAGCTTTTCTCTTCTCTGCTGTGTTCTGTTTTCTGATATTCATGAGACAAAAATAAATTGTCTCATAAATTTCCGCTGCTAAGTTAAAACAGAATCAGAATTGCAAATCTGTTTAAAAAGGGTAACAACAGCAACTAAAAGGAAGGCATAGATTCAACCCCCCTTCTCTAAGCCTACCACAACCTTCAATATACTATGCATACAAGAATTAATTAGCCGTGCTTTGCATTTGATGTTCTGTTTCCTACCCCCCCACTGTCAAAGTATATAGTTCTATACTTGATTCCATGCTCATTAGTTATATAACATGAAACACGATTGCTTTTACTGTCCTGTAATTCATGGTCTCATAGGGTGTAAGTATGAACAATTTTGTTGAAGCAGAAAACAAGATCATGTCTCCACCTCAGACCAATGTATCTATGCCACTGCTAATTTTTTCGATAGGAGGAGCGGCTCGGATCATCAAGCTCTGTATAAATGCAACAACCTGAAATGCGAGGTAGGTATCATCATAAGCTATGAATGGATTACAAATCTAAAAGAAACCGATTCATTCGTTCTAACCAACTTACCATTGCAAGGCCAAGGAACATTATACTAAACCCAGGAAAATAGAAGGGTGCTTCTTCAGACAAGAATAACGCTGCATTGTTAAAATTTGAGGAGAATCTTGTTAATACTTGGTAGTACTATATATTCATTAATTATGCTACGTGTATACAAAAAAATTAGTTTTTCGTATAGAATATATGTTGAAAAAGTACACATTAAAAATGTGTGAAACAACACGTGTATTTAACTATTTATATACAAATGCATAGTGATTAATTTGGTAACTGATTATGATTGATACCTGTGAGTGGACTGAATATTAAGGGAGAAACAATTTGCGCCATGGAGCTAACTCCAGAGAGACATCCTTCAACCATTCCCTGCATCAAATCAATTATTCTAATCTATTAAACTAATAAGAAGCTAAAACATCATGATTCATTTTTCATATCTAACTTGAGTAAGGATACCTGTTCATTAGGACCAACTTGTTTGGATGCAATACTGCATATCTGTACCAAGCACAATGTGAGATATGAAATTACTGTTTCAAAGTTAGTTATAAGTTACCAAATAGGAACGGAAACTTACACTTGGGCGCACAAAAACCCCAAAAATAGAACAACCTGCTAGAGCATAAGGAACCTGCATGGTTTTCAAGGATTGTTCTTGAAATATATAATACTATAAGCAAAATAAAAAGATTTTAGAAGGAAGAAAAGTATTGTTACCCATCCTGCCCAAGATATGCTGTACACAAACATCTGCATAACCATATATTAATTGTTAATAAAGCTTTGTTAGTATTATATTATATTATGTTACAAATCAAATATTAATGATTAATGATTAATGATTAAGAGCATAAGGAATGATTAATGATTGATTTTGAATAATTAAGAGGGTGTGAGTACTAATTAAAGCTTAATTACTTGTGTACGAGTTGCTCCTATTCCTGAAATCATCATCAAATCCGCAAACTGGTTCTTGTCGAATTGGAAACGTGCTTTCAAAAAATACTGCATCCCATGGCAAATTTTATTGATTTTAATCTCTCAGTTACACAAAATGAACCATAACTACTCTATGGACTCTAATCTTGTTAGAGAAAAGTAAGAAAGTTACCAGCAGTGAAGCCATCAAGCCACCATCTGCAAGACTATTGAAGAACAAAACTACTGCTGCTTGTGAAAATGTGGGGCTGCAGAATTCATCAAACTTGTCTAAGATAAGTAACTCAACCTCCTAAAATTTAATTTTGTATAAGACACAATCGAATATTATTATATCAAATAAGCCCTCACCGGATTGGTTTTCGTTCTCCTAAAGATGATGGTGATCATCTGTGTCAGCATAGCCTTTGATGTTGCTTGGTTTATAGGACTCTTGCTACAAAGCCAAAGAATGAATCTCAGTACTATAGATTAATAACTATAAGTATCAAAGACAAAATAGAAATGAGTAATACCTATTTAGTGCATATTGTAGCATACTCTGATAACTCCCAACAAGGGTTCGCCATGCACTGAATAACAAAAAACAAGGATCGTAAATTATACAAAAAGAAGAAAGCAATATAATGTATACTGAGAACCCTAATAATTTTTTGTTAGGAATTTAACTTACGTGGAAAAATTTAATTAATTACCTTCCACATCAGGACCTGTGATTGGATAACTGTGCCTCAATACACTCAGAAATATCAACCAACTTGAAAATATTTTGAGTTGAAACATATTAAAAACTTCGCCTAAAAAAATTAGAAAAAATAAGCCTAGTTAAATTTGAGCTTCCAAGAGGATTAAATCAGATCATGCTAAGCTAAGGCAACAAGAATACAAGATAGAGAGACAAGAGGCAAGAAACAATCTTCAAGCCCAGAAAAATGATCATCACTTTATAATAATAATAATAATAATAATAATAATAATAATAATAATAATAATAATAATATCATATTTCAACATACTTGTTCACTATGACCTTATGGAAAGTATACCACATGGCTCCCAACTGCAGGTAAAGAAATAAGGGGACCGGACCAACACATGCATGCCAAAGTTCCGAGTCCAGAACTGGCTTTTTCTCTGCAAAAAGACCTCTAACTTCAGTTTTGATAAAAGTAATAGGAGGTTGATGAGTGTGGCAAAAATCATTGAACTCAATAGCTTTCTCAGAACTAATATCTGTGAAAATAACAGTCTGCAAATAAAATATATACAAATACTAATATATCAAAATAAACTAGATAAAGATGCATTGGTGATGGGAAATTCAAACAACAACTTCAAATTAAATAAGAAAGAAACCACAATCAGTATCTATGTTTACCTGGCAACCAAGATCTCCGATTCCTAATATACGCTCATCATTAGTGACAACAACTTGAGTGCTCTTCTCTAGCCAGTTTTTCAGTACTTCAAGAACCTAGCCTCTGTAGAGTCTCAAATACTTAGTATCCCTCATCTTTCTTTCTTTCCTTTTTTTTCACCTCGAAGGCTAAATGATGAAAACAGAACAATAAATACAAATAAAAAACCATACTTCACTTTCAATCTGATGTATAGACCCTGCGGTCGATGAAAAATGCTTCCATATTTCTGGCAGGCTTCTCCAATAGTTGGAGTGTAAACAACAAGAAGCAGTTCCTCTATGTTATCAATCAGAAGCTTATAAAATAGCCTCTCATTCCTCTCTTGAAAAATGACATCAGTGCAATGTCACATGTAAAATGGTGAAAAAGAATGATTGTTATAAATAAGAACCTTCTCATTAGTTCTAACAATATTATTACTGAATCTATTCATGAACACACCTTGAATTGATTATTTCAAGCAATTTAGTATCATACTAGTTATCAAAAACCTGCAGATAAATCACAAGTTTCAGTTACCCGGTTGTACCTATTTTTTGTGACAAATACAAGAGGATTTAAGGTAAAGTTATTCATGCTCACATGGATTTTCACTATAGTCTAAGGTTCAAGCAACATAGCTGTGTCTAACTAAAATCAATTTATCAGGATTTCAAATATATACATTAGTATCAAAGTAAAAGAGTGTCGCGAAATCAAAATTAAAAAATTAGCAAATCAATTTATCAGGATTTCAATTAAGAGAATAAACAATTCATCGAACACTTGGAGTGCTTGATAATTTGAAACAATGTTATCAATCAATAGATAATAAAACTCATCGAATGTTATATCACATAACAAATCATTCAGAATCTGAGAATTAAAAACAAAGAAAACGAATAAAAAGAAAAAAGAGAAGGAGAACTAGAAATTGAGAATGAGTGAAAAGAAGAGCGTACAGAAAGGATAGAATATCGATGGAGAACACGAGCATCATTGGCCAAAGAGAGTTAACGAAGAAGCAGTTTCTCTCAATCTCAGAGGCTTGGGCGTTGCAATTAGATCTGAAAATGCGTTGATGAAGGAAGCGCCTTGGCTCGATGTCAGTAGCTTTATGGCAGAAGCAGAAAGGAGATTAACTTTAGCGGCGGCGATGACGGCGATGGTGGCAACGGAGATGGCGATGGAGATGTCTATCAGCGGGCTTAGGGTTTCGGTGAGCTCTCACCCTTCTCTTCTTTCTCTTCGAGTGTTTCTTGGATTTTGAAAAAATTTAAATTGATAACAGTAGAGTCTTATTGTTAGATATTTGGTGGGAGTTTATTAAAATGTCACATATAAAATATATTGCAGAGGTTTTTAAAAATCCCCTCTAAAAAGTACCCACAAATATATATAAATCTTGTAGTGAACTTTCCGTAATCTGTAAACAAGAGAAGGGTTAGTGTCACAAAATCCTTGAGGTTGTTGCATATAAACCGTTTCATGCAAATCACCATTGAAAAATGCATTGTCAAAATCAAATTGTCTCAATTGCCAGCCTCGAGACAAGGCAATTAAGAGCACAATTCGGATAGTTTGATGTTTAATCACAGGACTAAAGGTTTGCTCAAAGTCTACACCCTCTCTTTGATGAAACCCCTTGGCCACAAGTCTAGCTTTATATCTAATGACTTGGCTTTGAGGGTTCTTTTTCAATGCAAAGACCCATTTACTGCCTATAATGACAACACTAGGTGGTGGAGAGGTTAGATCCCATATTTGACATTTTAAAATTGCAGAATACTCAGTTTGTATTGCCTATTTCCAATGAGCATGTTTTAATGCTTTTGAAGCTATTTTTGGTATATGATGTAGAAACTCTGAATCACTATGCAATGAGGAAGTAATAGTAGAAAAGACTCGAGGTTTAGAGATTCCAGATTTAGATCTGGTTTTCATTGGGTGAATGTTAGATGGTGGTGGAAGAAGAAGGGGTGATACTTGTGATGAAGAACAAGAGATAATGGGTGGTTGCAGAGGTAACGCTATCTGAAGTTGGAATTGGGCCAGTAGGCATTGTGGGAGATTGAAGGTCACGATTTACTGATGTAAGATGTGAAGTTGAGTGAGGCAAATTTGAAGAGGGAAGGGAGGAGATGGAAGGAGAAATTAGTGTTTCTAAAGGAGGTGTGTGTGACTAAATTGGTGATGGTGGTCCAGGGATAACTTGTGGTGTAGGTAAGAGAGGTGAGGAGTCTGAAATAGAAGAATGTTTTGAAGTAAAATGGGAAGAGTATGGGAATCTTGTTTCATTAAAAACAACATTTCTTGCTATGTATAATTTACCTGATAGAGAAAGACACTTATAGCCTTTGTGACTAAAATCATAGCCTAAGAATAAACATAAATGAGACTTGTAATCAAATTTATGTTTGTTGTAAGGCCTCAAGAGAGGATAGCAAGTACAACCAAATACTTTGAGAAAAGTGTAATCTGGTTGCTGATGAAAGAGTTTCTCCAAGGGAGATAATTGATTGAGAACAGGAGTGGAAAGTCTATTAATGAGATAAGCAGCAGTTTGAAATTCATAATCCCAGAACTGTAATAGAAGAGCAGCTGTGGCAAAAAGTGATAGACTAACTTCTATAAGATGTCGATGTTTTCTTTCCACTGTCCCTTGTTATTGATGTGTATAAGGACATGAAAGTCTGTGAGTGATTCCCTGCTCGGTCAAATAAGTCTTGAAGGAATTAAACAAAAATTCAAGACCATGATCACTTTGTATAGCTTTAAGCTGATGTCCAGTTTGTCTTTCTAAAGTAGTTTTATATTGCTTAAAAGCTGCTAAGGCTTCAGGTTTATTAACCAGAAGAGAAAGAGAAGTGTATCTACTGTAAGCATCTACAAAACTAATATAATATCTAAAATCGTTCTTAGAAACTATAGAGCTGGTCCCCAAATATCTATGTAGACAAGTTCTAAGGGATGCACATATACAGATTGAGAATTTAGAAAAGGTAATTGATGTAACTTTGCCATAGAATAGAATTCACAAATAGATATAGGAGTAGAGCATTTTGAATGTAAAATTTGATTTTTATTCAGAATTTGTGAGACAGTTTTCATAGAGGGATGGCAAATTCTCTTATGTCATGTATCTACATAATTATTGAGAATAGAAGTAGCAGTCAATGCAGTTTGTTGCTTTACACAATTTGGGGTTGGAGAAAGAGTTTTTGGTACAAACAGATTGGGAAACACATAAATTTCATTCTTAGCTATCCCTTGAAGTAGATGATTTCTGGTAGCCTGATCACGAATAAATCAAGGTGAGGCCAAAACTAAAAAAAGATCGAGTTATCAACTACAAATTTAGAAACACTCAAAAGATTTTGGGTTATTTGAGGCAGAAGTAATAGATTAGTAAATTTGAAAGAAAAAGCAATATTTAAATCATAAAGAATAGAAGAACCAGAGTTAGAAATCTTGATACCTTGACCATTACCTATATACAACTGATCTGACCCAATCTGATTTTCAGCATCTTGAAGAAGGTTATTAGGTTCAACTTTCACATGGTGACTGGCTCCAGAGTCAGGATACCAAGCTGTATTTTGTGAGGATGATGATGATGGTGCTGCTGCCAAGAATGCCTTAGGTTAAAAAAAGGATGGTGAAGGAGCTGGAGGGTGATATGATTGAGTTGAAAATATTGTATTAGGTGACTCAAATTGCTGGTCAAATCTGTAATAACAACTCTAAGCAGCATATCCGGGGAGATTACAGATTTGACAAAACAAAGAGTTGGTAAATCTGCCACCTCTCATGAATCTTCCTCATCTTCCTCTGCCTCTAGAAGAATTGTAGTTTCTTTGAAAATTCTGATCCGAAGGGATAGAAGATTGAGATAAATTGGCTAAAGGAATTGGTTGTGAAGGTTTTTTGAATCGATTTAGCATGTCTTCATATGTTACCAGATATGATTTTGTTTCAACTACCGTAAGCTTGCCCATTTTTTCCATAACAGTGCCAATGAAACCTTGATATTCTTCAGTGAGTCCATCAAGAATGATTTGAATATATTTATCTTCAGAGAACGGTGCCTCTAAGGCAATTAATGAATCTATTTATTGTCTAATTTTTGTAAGATATTCAGTAATGGTAGTAGTGAGTCCTACAGACTTTAATTGTGATCGAAGACTCTGAATTCGATGTTGTAAAGAATTCAAGAATAGTATCCCACATCTCATAGAAGAATTTGTAGTGCACAATCTTATTTTTGAAGGTTGTATCCATAGATGCCAATAGCCAGGTTATAAGAGATTTGTCTTGGAGTCTCCATTTTTTGAAGGTTTTTGATTCCAGTCTTTATTACAATCATAGTGGCAACTTCTTGATCTTGATCCTTGACACATTGAAATTTGAATATTTTAGTATAAGATTGAAGATTATATATTTGCTAATTTATGTTTTTGAGTCAGGAATAGGAAGATAGTATTATCATATGTTCATATATTATTATCGACGGAAAATAAATAAATGAATTATTTGGTTGATGGACGTCACCTATTTGATAGAATGCTTCGGTTAATGCTTCTTTTAGTTAGGACTGGCACCCGCTGCTACAAATTTTTCCTTAACCTCCCTTCATGTGATTGCTAGGGCTTTAATTTTGCACTCATAATGAGGATGTTTTTTTGTTAGTATGAACTTACTTTCTCCTTTAATTAAATTTATATGCATGCACCGTTTTGTAATTGCACAAAATAAAAAAAAAAAGAAAAAAATGAGAACATGGATGGCATCTTATAGTTTAGCTTGAAATTCTACTCTTATTACTTTGTATTTTGCAAATGTATATCTCTGATTATTAGATTATTATCTCTGTACATGAATTTGATTATTATCTCTTTTTTATAAATACTATATAAATATTGTTCATTGTTTGAATTTTTTGATAAATGCACCATAAATTCATTTTCATGAAATTCTTGCTTATATGTTAGTTTCTATTTAAACTTAAACTTAAACTTAATATATATATATATATATATATATATATATATATATATATATATATATATATATATATATATATATATATATATATATTAAGAGTGTCACCATTAAAACAGTTGAATGATTGTTTAAATGAATTTTCTCTTTCAAAAAAAAAAAAAAAAAAAAACAAAGATTAATTGCTTTCTTAAAAAGTTTTTGAGGTTTCATTACAATTTAAATCTAAAGACACTACATCAAATTAGATGAATATTACACTTGTTTTGTTGCCTTTATTTAAACCGTCATTGTTAAATAAAATAATGACAATATTTATTTATATAATTTTCTGACCGTCACTAAGAATTTAAATGTCTAAGTAATAACATACACTGCAATCTATCCATTTCACTCTTTTTCTTATTTAATGACATTAGAATTCTCAGAACTCTATGCTGTTGAGATGAGAAGAGAAAAGAAGGTAACAAGGACGTTAGGATTTTTTGTTGTTCATCTTCCTTTGCCATTCGTGTTTTTTGTTGTTCACCTTCTTTCGCCATTCGTATTTGTGTTTCCATTTGCGTTGGTGTAGAAGTCACTTTGCTATGCTTCAAACTCAGCGGCGGAACTGCCATCCTTCAGTTGCTGCCGTGAGTTTCTCAGAACCGCCACCACACAATGCTCTGCTTTAAACAATGCAACTTCTTGTTCTTTATTATGAATAAGTAGCTATTTAATTTGGTAGTGGTTTAAAATTTTTTTGAGACACTGAATTAAAGTTTAAGGTTGTTATCTTTTCTTCTCAAATTAAATTTTGAATTCTCTTATTTTTTTTAATTTCACAACATCTTCGATGAAATGATTCAACCAAATGCTTTACTGACTTTTATCACTAATCTTTTATCATTAAGCCTTTTTTTTTTCTTTTAGAACCATGAGATTTTGTTCTCATCTATGAGTCGATTCTTTATCTGAATGATCAATTATTTCACTTTTACTAATTCATCAGGTATATATGCTTTGTCTCTCTCAGACCTTTTATTAATTACTGAGTGCCTCACACTTGAATCATTGTATTTGAGGTTTTTTCTTGTTATGCAAAATGATCTTATTTTTATTTTGCAACAAAGTGTGACTTTGATGTCTTATTATTTAATGACTGTTTAAATTGTCATAATATTTTTAATAATGATTTTTCGATTCAAAACCATCACCAAGTTACTAATTCATGTGACAATTTTTTTTTTGTATTTAGTGACTATTTTAAACTGTCATAATCTCTCCAATATAAAAGTTTTCTTTTATTAATTATTACAAAAATTATTTCAATTATAAATAATAATTTATATGTATCTGCCAACAAAATAATAAATTATTTCTAGAATTCTCCAAAAATGAAATTATATTTTAACAAATTCAAATTTAATCTCACAAGTTTTAGAAAAATAACAATGGATTTTAAAAATTAAATTCTACAAATTTTATATAGTCATAATTCATAAAATATAAATTCAATAAATTCCAACTTAATCCAACACATCTAAAGAGAAGCAAGCATGCAGTAGAGTGTAGACTATATCCTACCATACTATATATTCTTTTATATTTATAAGTATACACAAAACAACTTTCACATCTTTTCAAATACTCCCTAAATAATAACATTATACCATATACTAAAAAAAAATCTTCTTAACATTTTTACCATATTTCTATTTATTCTAACATCACATTTGCATTTTTGTTAAGAGTTCTTTGTGTTTTATTAAGATCACTACAAGAAACAGGATAATTATCAACGACAAAAATCGACGGCCAAGTTTTTTGTTGATATTTTTCGACGACTTGTCATCGACAAAATGAGAAAGAGATGATTAGATATAAAATATTAAAATTGACGACGATATCGTCTATTATTTTGGCAACCTTCTAATATTTTTATATTGTCGTCGTATCACCGACGAAACGGTGGATGAAATTTTTTTTCTTTTAAAATTGACGGAGAGGTTGTCTATTTTAATAATTAAAATATCGACAGCTTTTAAAGTCGATAAATTTAAATGATGGAGATCTATTTTCTAAATTAAGCAAACAGTATAGATTTATTATCTAAAATAGACGGCTAGAATGTTTATTTTTATTTTAATTAAAATCGACAAAATAATCATCAATTTTTATCAACAAAAAAACAGTCCCGCGTTTGCTTCCCGCGTCCCTCGTTTCACTCATTTCCCCAAAATTTAACCCCAAACATTTAGAGAATCAGAGTTCAGAGTGAGGCTTCTTCTTCTCCTCCAACGCCTGAGAGTATAGACCAGAGACGGAGTCACGGTCACAGAGAGAGGCAAAGAGCAGAGCTTCTTCTTCTCTGACGCCTGAGAAAACATGTCGTCCTCCGCCTGAGAACAGAGCTTCTTCTTTTCCTCCGCCAAGCACGCCGCCGCGCCATCCTCTTTATGTAAGTTCCCCTCTCTCTCTCTCTCTCTCTCTCTTTCTCTCTCTCTCTCAGAGAATCATAAAAAACGTAAATATTGTGTCATGTTAAAACAAATTCAAGTCGAACTAAATTATGCAAGATTTGTGAAATGAAAATTAGCTAGGCTAAGGATGAAATATTTTCTCGAAAACCTTGAAAGATACTTTACATAATCAATTAAGAATTTTCATAAAAACAAAGTGAGGTTGGTAGGAAATCAAGTTGTTTTTCGCCAAAACTATTTCTAAGGTAAAGACAAAATATGTAAAATTTGAAAGATGGAATTTAATTGGACTAAGGACCAAAAGTAATTCCTCAGAAATCTCAAAAGATACTCAAGCATGCATTTAGTCAATTAGGAGTATATAGTGAAATCACGGTAAAATTGAAAGGAATTTCAAATTTTGTTTGGAGAGGAAAATTTGAGGTATGGCTTCATAAATATATATGAATAAAGACATGCCAAATTCAAAACACCTTTATCAAAATTTAAAGAATGATTATAGGTACAATCAAGTAAGAGAGGATTGAGTTTAAATTTTTTTTAAGAGAATCGAAAATCTCTTTTAAAAAGTTTAAAACTAAAATTCCAAGTGTATTTTTTTGAAATCACAATCTCATAAAGATATTCAAGAAGATTGAGAGATGTAAGAAAGGAAACCCACTCACATTTTGAGAAAGAAACTTACATCAAAGAACTCAAACAGAATTTACAAGACACGACAAATCGAATAAGTTCTCAGCTAATCCAAAGAAATACAAAATTCTTAAAAAGAACAACTAAATCAATAACAATTTCTTAAAGATTTCGAGACCTTTTTCACACATTAAACAATTTCAAGATTACATAAAAGGTACATGAATCAAAAGAGTTTGAATAGACAAAAACAAATTCTCCAAGGAATTTAAGTAAACATAGGCAGTTAGGATTAAATGAGAATGAATTTCAACAAGAGATAGAGTTGAAAAATAATCAAACTACTTTTCAAAAAGAAATCTCAAATAAGGATTTTCAAGGCACACTATGAAAGAACAAGTTACAAGTCATCAGTAAAATTTTCAAGACACATAAAAGAATATCCTCAAGAATTAACTCCTAACGTCCCCAAGCCGCGCGATAAGCGTTACCTATTTCTTATCAATTCCAATTCGCATATAATAACCTATTAACTTCTCTTTCATATAAGCCATTAACATTAAGTTGGCCAGACTTAACATCAACAGATATGCAACGGTAAGCTAACAGTGTTAATTAATAGGCAGTCATGTGCATAAAATTCTAATTCTTGTTACTTGGACAAGACCTACAACATGACAGACACTCAGAGAATGTAATGAAGCACAGTCAGTCCATTTTCAAGGCTCTAATCAGGATGAACTGCTCTGATACCATAATGTAACACCCCCACTATCAGAATATCACGCTTCCGGCTGCGCTACTCTGATAGCAAGAAGTATTACGACAACTTCATACACTTAATAATAACATAGGAGCCTTTGACTCGAAATCGTATCATTGTTCTTTTTGAAAACCGGAAAGAGAATACCTTTTAAATAAAACAAAACAAACATATACATGTACAAAACTTCTTACTCAAATAACTTATACATATTATATACATACAAATCATACAACTCCTATCCCTCTTACAAAAAAAATTGCTAGAGATAAAGGCGAGGGAAAGATAAAAAAAAACTGAGGTAATACAAATTAATGTCATATAAACAGAAAACGAATATAACTCTTCTGAAGCTTCGTCGCCCGTATCCTGAAAAGGTAAAGCTGTAGGGAGGTGAGAACCTAACCACACGGTCTCACCATAGAGTTTTAGAAATGTCATAATAAGATATTTAAAGAGAAATCTATTTTTAAGCTCAGTGATTGTTGTTCCTTCTTTGAATCTTTTAAAAACCAATAACTAGTCATCTAAAAACCCTTTTTGAAAATTCAATATTTAAATATCCAGAAATCCAAAACCTTTTTTTTTCTTATAAGAAAATCTTAATCAGAAATCAACCACGCAATCAATCAACACAATCATCAATTCAGCACCAAAGCTCATTCTCAAAAGTAGCACACCAGGACAAACACAGGCAAAACAGACAAGGAAAGCACAGGTTTAGGTAGCAATTACAGCAAATAGTCCAGGCAGCAGTTAATAACAGTTTAACAATTAGGCAAACTAAAACAAATTCAAACCCAAGCAAAGCATACAAATGCATATGATGCATGCCTGTCCTATGGCTAATGAGCTCATCTGTCGGTTATACAGCCAACCCGACAAGTCCAGTTTGCTAAACCATTGGACTGTCTCCTGACGCGCATCCCCATGAGTCTATGCATAGCTTATATATATATATATCAAATCGCTCAATGGGGGCACCATTCCCGGGAATTTATAAGTGCCCGGTCACCCTTACGTTGTAGGGTCAACAGAGTATCGAGTCTCAACCTGGAGCAAGTGGTGGTAAGCCACTGCGTCTACCCAAGGAACTCGTGTCTCAGATAATTCAAATTCATAAGCCATATGAATAATTCATTCATCATTCATCAATATCTAAGTCATTCTCAATATCATCATCATTCGCCAATCCATATCTCATTTCCAAATTCATTCAAAAGCCATATTTCAAAGTCAATTCTCATCATCCTTCTTTCCATTCCGTTCATTAGCAATCCCAATTCAAAATATAATTCTTTTTTTTCTAAATAAATCAATCTTAAAACATGTAATGTTTAAAACCAAATCTTTCCAAATAATTACTTCAAACGAAACTTCCAATTTTATAAAATTTCGGCAGCATCTCCTCTAAAACCCAAACTCTGCCACCCTTTTCGGGTCCCATCCAAACATTCCTCAAACCCTTTCTCAACCATTTCCAAATCTCAATCATTTTCCAAAATTCAACCAGTTCTAGTATCAAATTATTGTCAAATCCAACCATTTCCAATGATAAATCTTTTCAAAATTAAACCAGCTCAAATATTAAATCATTTATAAAATCAAACTAATTCAAAATTAAATCGCTTCCAAAATTAATTTATTTTCATATTTCAAATCATTTCCAAAATCTGATTTATTTACATTATCAAAATAACTTCAAAATTAAGAAAAATCACTTTTCATAATAATCAACTAAATTACTTTTCAAACTAATTTTCTTTTCAACAATCATACCACTCAAGCAATCAGTCATTCAGTCCAGCAAACAACCACATTTATAAGACAATCATAATCACAGACATATGTTTCTCACATTAATATCTATTTATAACAATTCTATAAGATAAAATAAAATTTAAGAAAACCCCTACCTCAATTATTCGCAATCCACATAATTAAACGCATTGAATCCCTTTTTTCCTCGGCTCATCACAGCGGCAGCCACAACCGCAGTTCCAAACCACTTTTGTAGCAACCATAACTACTCTAATCGCAACAAGAAATAACCGAAACTCAATCAAATAGCAAATAGCATCGCAAAATCTCAGCCACATAATAGAACAGTGACTAAAAGAGTTTTGAAGCAAGAATGACTTACTGTACCAGCAACGAACTAAAGTATAGCGCAGCCGCAACTCCAGAGGTTAACTCTGGCAAGCTCCAACGGCAGCGGCTTCAGACTGCAGCAGAAAAACTCACTACAACAACAGCTCAAAGCAAAGGCGGCAGAAAAACTCGCGGTGACTGTATAATCTGACACAGACAACCTCAACGACAACTCTCATGGTAAAGGTAAACTTAACAGATAAAGAAGCTGAAGCAGGGTTAAAGCTTACCAACAGACACAGGCTTGAAAGGCGGTTTTTGGCGCTAGCAGCGGCGGCAAGGAGCTCTGGCAACGCAGCAGCCGCGCGGGCAGAACGATGGCGAACCCAGCAATGCGGCGGCGATGACAACTCTGCGACGGTCTCCCTCGCGCACGTTCTCTGCTCGCGACTCCAACAGCGGCATCTGGCAGCAGAGAGGATGAACGGTGGCGGTGCTAGCAGCAGGACGCGGTGGCGACCTCCCTCCCACGGTGGCTCCCTCACGAGCTCTCTCTCTCTCTCTCTGCGTGATCTCTCTCTCCTCTGGTGTATGACGGCGGCTTGGCGAGTTCGGCGGTGACGCGGCAGAGCGTGATGGCGGCGAAGCAGCAGCAAGGTGACAACGGCTATGCGACGGCAACTTGGGATGCGCGGTGACAGCGGCGATGAGGCTCACCAGCGCCGGTGCATCATCTCCCTCCTCTCTCTCTCTCTCTCGGATATCACTCTCTTTTCCCCCCTTCCCCGATCGGTTTACCCCCTTTCTCTCTTCCCTTTCTTTTCCCATTTCTGCCTCTTCTTCCTGCCTTTCCTTTCTTTCTTACTATCTGTACGAGTTGGTGTTGTGTGTGTCTGGTGAAGGGAGGTAAGGTGAGTGGTGGTGAATGTGGGTAGGGGTTAGGGTAGAATTAGGGTTTTTGATTGGAAATTTAGGGTTTGATTTGGGGCAAATGTAAAATTAGGGATTTTTGGGCAAATTGGAATTTTGTTAAATTTTAATAAAATTAAGAGATATTATATTAAATTAAATTCTAAATTAATCCTTTAAAATTATTTTAAAAATATTATTTAATTATCAATTTGTTGATTGGCTTTTAAACAAATATTCTAATTTAAAATATAAGATAATATAATTAATTTTCTTTGTTTATAAGAATTAAAGTATTAAATTCCAAAATCTAAATTATTTAAACCAAATTATATAAAATTCTTATTATTTTAAATTTGCTAAACTTTATAATTTAAATATAGAAAATAATTCAATAATTATAAAATCAGATAAAATCTTAAATTATTTTAAACTCAATTAATCAAAATTTGTTTTAATTATATTTAATAAAATAATTTCATCGATTAAAATACTTAAGGATAATTAAATCTAAATTAGCTCTTAATAATATTTTCTAAAATTTCTTGGTCTTACACTTCTTCTTGTTTTTCTCAGCTTATGTGGTTAAAAACACAGCTTGCTGATTATAAATTAATTGCTGAAAATATTCTCTTGTTGTGTGACAATATGAGTGCCATTAATATTTCAAAGAATCCAGTTTTGCACTCTAGAACTAAACATATTGAAGTGAGATTTCACTCAATAAGAGAACATGTTCAAAAGGGGGATATTAGCATTCAATTTGTTAAATCAGAAGAGCAATTAGCTGATATTTTCACTAAACCACTAGTTGAGGACAGATTTTGCATGCTTAGGACTAGTCTAGAAATTTTAAGTTATGATTCATTGTTTAAAAATTGCTGATGTGTTTGTTGGAATTTTTGTCTCATAAACAGGTATGAGACAATTCTGGGCATATGAAGAACCATCTCTAAACGGATCTCTCTGGGCTTTACTGAACATGCTGAATCATCTGGGCCAACCTTAAAATTCAAAATTTGGGTGGTCCAATGTATTTCCTTAAACCAAACTACCTCTGGACCCAATATGAGTGTTACATGATCCATTTATTTATTATATCTTATTTTACTTTATTTATTTTATTTCATTCATTTTGTCTTTCAGTCAAAAGGTTTCAAATTCAAAATTACTTTCTATTTTATTTTTAATAAAATCAAAATTTTCTTTTTATGATGACAAGTCCTTTCAAAGTCAAATCATAGATGATGCAGTTGCATGTCTTATGAAAAAGTTTTCCATGGTGCGGTTACCAACACTCCTTCTACTCCCTTCATAACTCCTTCCTCCAACCCTTCGACTTCTCTCCACTACCTTTATTGCTTCTCTTTGTTCAAAACCAAAAACCAACCAAATGAGGAAGAAAACTGTTTCACAAAAGCCTCCTTGTGAAAAGATTTTCAAGGTTCCTGCAAAACAGAAACCTTCCACTCGCTCTCAAGACCGAACCTTCACTCCTTCTCCTTCTCCTCCTACCTCACCTCCTCGATCGAATCCCATGGCTCGCACTAAGAACCCGTCAAGGTTTCCACCCTTAGCCAAGCAAACGCCACCACCAAAGGAACCTCCTTCAAAACCTAGTTCATCGAAGCCAAACACCTCGAAAGGGAAACGACCAGCTGCTGCCGAACCTACCTCTGAGCCCACTCAACCTAAGACAAGGTCGGTTCCCACTCGGTCTCAGAGAGGTAAACCTCGTATCCCTCTTAAATCTGTTAGAGAACCAGACATTGATCCCTTTGCACACAAATCACACTTCATGACCTCCCATTCAAACTATAACCCTTACAGATTTAAGTCTGCCATGAATAATGACTTTTTTGAAGGGGTTATTAAGTACCGTACCTTGTGTCCCTCTTTTGTTGCTGATTTTCCAAATCTGAAAAAGAAAAGTTTTCCTTTTGCTGAAAATTTGAAATTTCTGGACTGGAATCACTTTTTTAACATCAAAAAACCAGTATACCCACTTTTGGTCAAAGAGTTTTATGCTAACATGACTTATCATGAGGGCAGTGTTCATTCATATGTGAAAGGGCGTGACATTGTTTTAAACAATGAAACTATAAGTGATGCCTTGAAGTATACTGACATTGGGGCTTGTGCTTACACTTCGGGTAAGTGGGATGAAGGGTTAGGTCTCTCCTTCAGTGATGCTCTTGCTTATATTTGTGAACATATTTTCTTGATTGATGGCATTACCCCCACTCACAAAGCCCTGGGTTATGAACGTTCTCAGTTGCACCGTATTGTAAATCATATCATACTTCCTCATAGTGGTTCATATCAAAGGGTATCTTACACTGACACTTTTGTTTTGTATCCCCTTCTCATTAAAACAGAAATCTCTTTTGCTTATTTGATGGTGAGATACATGTTTGATTCTGTTAGAAGTGAGAAAGATAAAGCTCTTCTATATGGCATGTTCTTAACTTGCATTTTTGAACATTTTGGTATTGATTTGTCTAATGAGTCATATGAGAATAGACACTCTTATCTAAAGGGAGGTGGTTCAGTGAAACAGCATAAGGGACCTACTCGCTCTGAAAGGGTGGTTCTAGATGATGAAGATGATGAGTTCATTCCTGAGGATTCTCCTCCTCCTTCCACCGAGGGCACCTCCATCTTCACTGGACAAAAATATGCTCTATTTAATGTTGTTAAAGATGTGATCCAAGAGTTTGTCTCCCAATCCAATCATATGATTGCCATGAGTAAGGAACAAAGGAAGCTTGAATGCAAGCATGAGAACTTCCTCCGAAAATCAAGAGATCGAGTGGCTATTTTTCTCAAGTTCATTGATAATCTCCAACAAGATGAAGAGGCTGCCACTGATGCTGAAGAGGAAGCTGATTCTGAGGAAAATGGTTCAGATACCTAGATTTGTCTCATGTTGCTGTTGTCCTATTTTCACTTTTGTCTCATGAAACTGTTATTCCTGCTACTTTTGAACTACTTTCTATTATTTCGGATGACTGTAATATTTTAACTACTGCTGAATTTACTTTCAATTAATTTGGTGTTTAGACTTTGCATTAACACTTTCTTGCAGGTTTTAAGGTACGATTTTTTACTTGATCCTGGATATTTTTCACTCTCGATGACAAAAGGGGGAGTAATAGCATTTGTGGCATGAATATGTGAATTGTGAATTTTTATTTTTTTGTTGTGAATTTTGCTTGCTACTACTGTGGTCATTTTTTGTGAAGTAAATTGGATACTTGCTGCTGTGGAAGCTTGATAAGGCTGTGATCAGGCTAATTTGACCTTACATTACAAGTTTTGTTGTTTTTCCATGTCTTGGTCAATCTTGATGCTCTGTTTTTTGTTTGAATTTTTTTTATCAGCTTCTGAAATGGACACTTGATTAAAAGTGCTGACATGATATGCTTAGTACTGGGCTGGATTTGTGTTGCTGGTTGTGTAAAATTCCTTAGTCAAGTTGATGTGTGTGTAGCTCTTTATTGTATCCTCTATAAGAATAATAAACATGAAGGAAGAAAAGAGTATAAATCTAGGGGGAGCTACTCTTGAAAAGGAAAAGGGGAGCAACACAAAAGCAAGTGACATCATTCAAAGGGAAGTTCCTTAACTTTATTCAAATTCAATTCTTTTTTATTAATGTTTTAATTATGTTTGTCATCAAGGGGGATATTGTTGAGTTAAGAAATTAACTAAATTATTTTGATGATGACAAACATTATTTTTAGTAGGTTAAACACCCAATTAGTTTTTAATTGAATTTGATTAAGTGTTGCAGGCCAAAGAAAAACAAAGCAGTAGCCCAATAGGATGAAAATAAAACCAAAGCTGGTGGGCTGTCAAAACAAGGAAGACCAAAGAAAACAAAGCAAGGAATTCAAATGGGCTAAACTTGAAAAGAACTAACCCATGCCCGTTTCCATCTCTCAAGCAAATCCCTCCAAAATTGCTTTCATCAAAAGCAACGTTAATTTTTTTTTTTTATTTTGGACAGAACACAAAGAATAGAGAGAAAGCTTAGTTCCTAAGCTATTCACCAAAGAAGAAAGAAAGAAAAGGTTTAATCAAGAAAGGTTGAGGTCTAATCACCCAAATCAAACCACATCAAGATAAGGCAGAAGATAAAGGTAACTTATTTCCTCTTGTATGCATCGTGCTTTCTTCTCCTCTTCCCCAACTCTCTACTAGTCCAATTTGGGATAAATGGAGAAAGTGATCTCTGTTAAACACTACTGTAAATCAAAGGCCAAGATTTTTTCTTGGGGACCAAGTAGTAACTCAAGGGTTCAGATCTGGGTTTACCATTGAAAATGTTTTTCATTGCTTCCCTGAGGCTTTTGGTCAAGCAAGAAAAAGTCAGACTCAAATTTCTAATTTGGGGATTAACTGGAAAAAGTGATGTGGTAAGTTAGAAGCACACAGCTCAAGGAGTTGACTTGGAAGGGAGCAACTCTTCAACATGCTAGGAGATACAAAAAGAAAAATTTTGTTTCTGCTGAAGCAAAGGAGAGAAAACCAGCGTTTTGAGGTTTATGTTCTGAGAAGAGCTCTCTGAAGAAGTTCATTAACTTGGACAGTGTTTTCTAATCAAAGGAGCATTCCGCCAGAATGAAGAACTAAATAAGAGGCATGCAAATCTGGTTCATCACATAGCAAAGAGGCTGTTGAAGCATCAATCTCCTTCATGTTTTACAGATTGTAATTTTCTTTTCAATGTTTATCTTTCTGTAATTTCTTGCGGTAAAAGGCTGAATGAGAGAATCATAAAGATCCTAAGAGTGGAAAGAGGCAGAGAGAAATACTTGAGTGAAAATCCTAAAGTGATTTCAGATTTCTTTAGGTTGATTCTGTATCTTGTATCTTGTACCAATAAGGTACTCCTTTCTTAGTTGGGTGAGCACTAAGAGTGAAGAGTTAGGTATTATCATAACCAAATCAAGTTAGGTTAGAACTTGAGAGTGAAAGGATTGTGTCAATCTTGTTGAATTGGTGTATGTAATACTTTAACTATAGTGGAAATTCCACCACTGTTGTGGTGGAGACTGGATGTAGGTTGCATTGCACAAGGCAACTGAACCAGGATACATGATGGTGTCAGCTTCTCTCTTCCCTTCTCTATTTTGTTTTTCTGATATTCATGAAAAAAAATGAAATTGTCTCATAAAATTTCTGCTGCTGAGTTCAAACAGAATCTGCTGAAAGTTTGTATTAAAAGATTAAAGTTAAAAAAGGTCACAGATTCAACCCCTCCCCCCCCCTCTCTCCCTTCTCTAAGCCTTCTAAAACCTTCATACTTTCATTCAAAGATTTGTCTCAAAATAGCAAAGATATATTTTATTATTTGCATATATATTTTTTTCAAAGATTGTGGTTGTTTGATGATTCCAATATCATTCTTTTGATATTTTAAGGATGATTAAATATTATATAGATTATTATTGTCATTAGATTTATAAAGAATCAAATTCTAGTTGTAATGAACTTATATAATTTAAAAAGACTTTAGTATTAATTTTACTTTAAAAAATATTAAATTTCAAAATTTACAAAAAAAAAAATCAATTTCAAAATTGGATTTTTGGGAAAAAAATATAGTTTGAAAACTGAATTTCTAAAAATTAGTTTTAAAACTAGATTTTTGGTTAAAAATATGATTTTGAAGTTAAAAAATCTGATTCTGAAACCGAATTTTCAAAAAAAAACCAATTTTAAATTTAGATTTTTATAAAATCAAATTTAAATCGGTTTGGATGCAAAACCGAATTTAAATATTAAAACTAATTTGAAATTGGTTTTTTTTTTTGAACTGATTTAGAATCGGTTTCCTTCTTTAATTCGGTTCTAGTTTAGTTTGATGAACTACAAAATTAGTTCTGAAGTGGATATAGTTTGGATTTTTAAAAATTCAAATTATGTCCAGTTCTAAGTGCAGTTAATTTTATGTGAAATCAATAGTTGAAAGTTGTTAAATAATTTGATAGGTTTGAATAAATTATTATCTAATAACTTTTAACTATTAATTTCATATAAAGTTAACTGCACCTAAATTTTTATTTTATTAGGTTAAAAAGAAAAAAAATGACGGACACTCCAGTGAAGTCATGAAAAATGACTCTGCTGAATCTCAAAACTGGACCATTAGATATAATTTCAGATTAAAAATTGTATGGATACGTGTCCTTTTTGATATACCAGAAATTAAAGTTGGTGCATCATAACTTTCTTTTTTGGTTTAACAAGTTGAATGAATCCGGTTAGACCAATATAAAAATAAACCGGTTTATAACAACAATTAAATTTTTTTTTATTAATTATGAGCTGTTATATACCTCATTCCCGCCCTCTCTCTTGCCAGTAATTTCCAAAACCCTTAATCCCGCCCTCCCTCTTCTGAGCCATCAATCCCTCAATCCCACCTCTCTTCTTTCTCTGAGCTATCAAGGGTTAAGGATTTCAAAAGAAGAGTGATGAATGAATTTTTGATAGTATAGAATTTCACAAATGAATTCTCGTCGAAGTATAGTTTCTAAACCAACAATAATACCTTCATGCAAAAATTTGTTTGTCACAAGTACAAACCCCTAATAAATCTAATAACCGAAGTATTCAAACCTCGGGTCGTCGTCTCCCAAAGGAATTGCAGGGTAGTGTTCTTGTTATTGGCTATGGACATGTATATTTTGGGGTTTTGAATAAGAGACAAGAAAAGTAAGTGGCAAAGGAATTCAAATGATGAAAAAGTCTTGGCAAGGTCCGGTGGTCAAGGATCTCTATCCTTATCACTAACCACAATATGATAATTGCAAGGATTAATCCCATTAAATCATCCTCTAACAAGTAGAGGAAAGTCAAATGAGCTATATCAATCCAAGTCCATCAGTCCTAGATATTCACTAATTGAATTAATGAGAGCTAGAGTCAATGGCTACCAACTATCAAATAACTTGGACATTAGTAACTCAAGAATTCCTAAGTTACTTTCTCAAGCCAAGAATATAAAATTCTACTCTAACATCCTCTCAAGCATTTTGACAAACACTTGGAAGGTATAAAAGGAGAGCATAGTAAATTGACAACAAGAATGAAATCTAACAACAACTTATTGCAAAGAATCAACAACAACAATCAAAGAAAGCACAATTAACATGAATTACCTCAAATTGCATTAAAAGAAAATAAAAGAAAAAAGAGTAGATCAACAACAAAGTATAGAGACAAAATAGAGGAAATTACAACAAGAGAATAGAAGAACAAGATGTAACAACAAGGAATTGAAAGGTAGAAATAGATAAAAGCATGAATTAAAACCTAGATCTAAGCTTATTAACCTAAACCTAATCGTAATTCTAGAGAGAAGAGAGAGCTTCTCTCTCTAGAACTAAACTAAAGCTAAACTAATTCCTCATGTCCCTAGTGATGGAATCCTCCTTCTCCCCTTCAATCCTTGGTCCTTTTACCCTTTTCCCGCCAAAATTCAGCTCCAAACTGGGCCAGGGGCACTTCTCAATTCGCTAGGCACGATTTCACTTAAAAATCACGTGCCAGCACCAATGCGTACGCGTACAGCATGCGTGTGCGTCCTTGGAGTTTTACGATCCACGCGTGCGCTTCCTTTGCGCGTGTGCGTGGATGAGTGCATCCCAAATCTTTGACTTTTCATGATTTCTCCACTTTGCATGCTTTCTCTTCACTCCTTTGATCCATTCCTAGCCTTTTCAACCTAAAATCACTTAACAAACAAATCAAGACATCTAGTGGAATCAAAGGTGATTTAAAACCATCAAATTAAAGGTCTAAAAGCATGTTTTCACACTTAAGCACAAATTAATAAAGAATCACAGAACCATGCTATTTCATTGAATAAATGTGAGAAAAGGTTGATAAGATGCTCTAAACTCAACACAAGATAAACCCAAAAAATGGGATTTATCAACCTCCCCACACTTAAACCATAGCATGTCCTCATGCTAAACCAAGAATGAAATAAGGGGTATGACATTTATTCAATGCAACTAGACTATATGCAAACTATCTAAATGCAACTATCTACATGAATGCGAATGCTTGGTCAAAACAAATTAACTTCCAAGAAAACATATATACGCACAGGGCTAAGGCAACGGAGATTAAACCAAACCAAACCCACAAGTGTATTGAATTATCAAAAAGATTTACAAACTTGCATGAAGAAGAATGATCATGGTGAAAACATGTAATTGAGCAATTGAACCCTCACCGGATGTGTATCCGCTCTAGTCACTCAAGTGTTTAGGGGTTGATTCACTCAATCCTCCCCTAATCATGCTTTCTAAGATTTGTTCTTCATCTAACAATCAACAATTATTCAATGCATGCATACAATTATCATGAGGACTTTCTCAAAGGTTGTAATGGGGCTAGGGTCAAGGTAGGGTCATATATGGTTAAGTGGACTAGAATTTGAATCTTTGATTAACCTAGACTTTCCCACCTAACTTATGATAACCTATGCAATTAAGTTCTAACCTAACTACCCATTCTTCACTTTTTTACATACTCATGCATTTTCTCTTTATTTCACAACACTTATGCATTGATTCTTATTGAACTTTACTTTGGGGTATTTTGTCCCCTTTTTATTGCTTTTCTCTTTTTTATTTCTTTTTTCTATATTTTTTTCTTTCTTTTCTTTTCTTTTCATATTCACTTTTCTTTTTTTTTCTCACTTTTGTTTTCTTTTCTTTCTTTCAAACTATATACAAGAACATCAATGCATAAGATCTAACTTTTGATTAATACATGAGCATGTACCCAATTCTCAAATATAGAAATACAAAACACCTTTTTATCCCAACCAATGTTCTCAAATTTTCCCAAACTTGAATAATAAGCACTCTCACTAGCCTAAGCTAATCAAAGATCCAAACAAGGGACATTTATTGTTTTTCGCTTTAGGCTTGTAATGTGCTAAAATAAAGAACAATTGGGTTAAGCATTGGCTCAAAATTGGCTAACAATGGAAGGTAAAAGGTAGGCTATTTGGGTAAGTGAGCTTTATGAACAATGGCCTCAATCATATAAGTGTATGAATACAAGGAATAATAGACATATAGAATTAAACAAATCAAGGATCACAATCATAGAAAGAGGATAATGCACACAAGAAGGAAAATAAGTGGTTATAAGATGTAACCACATCATTAGGCTCAAATCTCACATGCTTGTGTTCTTAGCTCAAAACATGCTTCACAAAATATATAATTCAAGCAAGTCCCACAAAAATTTTCAATCAATTGGGGTGGTGCCCTATAGATAAGTTCTTTGGAAAATTTCATTGTTTGACTAAGCTTATTATATGTGCATCCTAAATGCAATGTTGTGATTTAGAAATTTTAAAATTTCCTTAGTTTATCCCTTCTTTTCCAATCAAACCGAATTTCTTATGTAAAAAGGGTAAACTTGGGTTTCAACAATCTAAAATATTTTTCTAATCACAACCAAAGAGCTAAAACACTACATAAAGCAAATCCAACTAAAGAGATCAAATGTCTACAATGATCCAAAATGCAAAATGCAACAAACTAAAGCAAAAGTATCCCAAAATACTAATATGTATAATAATCCATAAGTGCAAAATAAATCAAAGTGCAAATGCTAAAAGTAACACAAAATACGAGATAAATGTCCGAAATTGTTCACCCAAAATAGCAATCCACCGACGGTGACGACGGTGACCTCCCCACACTTAGAATGAAGCATCGTCCTCGATGCTATGGCTCGGACTCGAGGTGAGGGTCAACGGTTGCATCCGGCTGGGAGTGAGGTTGTGGCTCCACGGAGGTCTGCTGTGCCTCTGGGGTAGCCTGGGTCTGTGGGGTGCTATAGGTGCTGTTGGTGCTGTAGATGGTCCTGCTGCCGCTGAAGAGGAAGAGGGTCCATGTGTCGCTGCTGCTGAGGCCCGAGCTCTAGATCGACGCCGGGATGGAGGCTTCTCATTCACCCATGTTCCCCATGGAATCGTGTTCTTCTTCCCGTGGACTGGGGGTGGTGACTCATCATCCGCTCTCCATGGAGCACCGGTTAGCTCGACCATCTTAGTGACCAAAGTCGGGAATGGGAGTGTGCCACGGACATGTGCTCGCCACATGAATCTTCGGATCAATCGGGGGAAGTACACCTCCTTCCCCTCTAGAATACATCCGATCAAAACAAGCATATCCACCAAAATCTTAGTAAAATATGTGGTCGGCATGACATAGCGGTTAAGGATCTGCTGCCATGTCCTATTCTCCCGCGTCAAATGAGCAAATAGCATCCCCTTGGGTTTTCTATTATCAGCATCCATCTCCCAAGGGGCATTCGGGGTGGCAACTAAACTCCTTAAGGCATCGTAATCATATGTAATACAGTGCATCTCCACTTCAGCCTGCATATAGGCATATGTATCACTGGTCTTGGGCAGACAGTGGAGTGCATCCTCAATAGCAGCCTCTGTGACTAATATCTGTCTACCTCTTAGTTGAACCGAGTCAAGGGTATGTCTAAAGAATTTACAGTAGAACTCCTAAACCCATGACGTGTTCACCCTACCCAGCTCCCTATCAACAAAAGAGAGGCCCATATCCTCAATACGGGTCTCAATGGATTGCCTCAGGTCGGCGGGAATGGCCAGTTTCTTCTCTATGTTGAGGTTCTTCTGCCGGTAGGTCAGGAAGCGGAGCTCACAGTACAGGTTAGGGAACCTGTACGCATCGGTAGGCGACAGTTGCTGATTTGCTTTCTCCTTCTCTGAAAAAGGGTTCTTTGCCAAATTGGTGAAGGAAGAAGCAGTGGAAGATTGACATTTCTTTCATTTTCTAGAGGTAACTGATGGTGTATTTTTGGAGAACGAATTCCAAACACACAAATCTAACCGGCAAGTGCACTGGGTCGCATCAAGTAATAAAAACTCACGGGAGTGAGGTCGATCCCACAGGGATTGAAGGATTGAGCAATTTTAGTTTAGTGGTTGATTTAGTCAAGCGAATCAAGATTTGGTTGAGAGATTTGTGATTAACAGAATTTAAATTGCATGGAGAGTAAAGGGAATGGGTAAATTGCATGAAAGTAAAGAGAACTGAAATTTAAAGTGCTGAATCTTAAAGAACAAGAAATTAAATGGCAGAAACTTAGAATGCAAGAAATGTAAATTGCAGAATCTTAGAGTGCAAGAAATATAAATGGCTTGAATTGTAAAGGGAATTGGGAATTGGAGTTGCAGAAATTAAACAAGGAAAAAATTAAATTCAACAAACAGAGAAATAGAAGATGACTTGGATTGAACCGGATCTTAAAACAGAATTGTAAATGAGCTTGAAAGCAGTAAATAGAGAATTGAAAATGGGAAATCCGGATCTCAGGACCCAAGAGACTAGATAACCAAGTCTAGATCTCAATGCCTTCCTAGATCCAACAAGAACAATTGCAAAGGAATTGTAAATTGTAAATTGCAGAGAAAGTAGAAGACAGAAGCAATTAACCAAAATGGAAATTCAATTATGCAGTAAAATGAAACAGAGAGAGATCCCAGGATGAGATTGAAACAAATTTCCTTCAATTCTCCAACCCAAGATCCAAGACAATTGTAATTGAAATTGAAAGCAAGAAAACTAAGAGGAAGGGAATTCAATTCTCCTTCCCCGAGACTTAGAAATTAAAATTCACTCAACACCAAAAGCTCTCCGAAAACTCTTTATGAAAACTAAAAGGAAAGCTCCCCGAAAAACTTAAATCCTATGCTATTTATACACTTTCTTCAAATGGTCTTCAAGCCTTTAATTGGGCCTTTGTTCTTGATAGAATTGGGTTGATAGAGGCCTTGGTTGATTGCTCTTGGAGTTTGGAGAAGAACCGAAGTGAACCGGATTTGGAATCATGAAAGCTTGAGTAAAAGTTTGAGTAAAAGTTTGAGGCAAACTTTTACTCAAACTTTTCACATCAGCCATCCTATTTTGCTGCTACCAACGTTTGGGCAAAAGTTTGGGGTCAAACTTTTGCTCAAACGTTGGCCTCCCCTTGCACACTCATGGCGCCAACGTTTGCCAAAAAGTTTGAGCCAAACGTTGGCGCAAACTTTTGCTCTCCAGGGTGTGTTGTTCATGCGCCAACGTTTGCCAAAAAGTTTGAGGCAAACGTTGGCGCAAACTTTTGCTCTCCAGGGTGTTGATTTGTGATGCCAAAAGTTTGCCAAAAAGTTTGAGGCAAACTTTTGCTCAAGCTTTTTACCCCCTGGTTCATTTTCACTTATTCCAAAAGTTTGAGCTAAAGTTTGAGGAAAACTTTTGCTCAAACTTTTTGTCCTCTCTTCCTCCTAGCCATTCCTTCTTGCTTCAACCTTTCTCCAAGCTTTCTTCACCTATCATTAATTAACCAAACACATCAAAGCTGTGCTCAAAATCATGAGATATTCATTCTTTCATAATATGTGACAATTATAGCATAAAACCTCATGAAATTGCATTAATTCATCTATGGTTGATTAAATCAAAAGAAGCATGAAAATCTACCCAATTGGCTTGCTTATGGCTCAAGAAAGTGCATAATTCAAATGAAAACATAAGAAAAAGGCTAGTGAAACTAGGCTAAGATGACTTGTCATCAGTAACCTTTGCGTTCCCTCTATCAGACATCCTGAAATCAGATATGAGAGGATATAAACATATAAGCCAAGTAGAGGGATATAAAGCAAGGATTGACATATTCATGAAGTGAGCTAAAGAAGAAAATTTTTGTCAGAGCCATAAACCCAGAATTCAAGCAATACTCGCACAATGCTTGTGTATTAAGCACAATAATTGTCATACCCAAAATAATGGTGAAAGGGTTAAGTTGAAACTAAAAAGAAAAGTCAGCCGGTTAAACAAGTTAGAAGTTAGAAAACTAGTTCAAAGATTAGAGGTTGGTGCACGAAATTGTGATCATCAACAATGGCACCAAAGACTTGGAGCTCTCAAACGTGAATCACACTTTGTCACAATTCTGCACAACTAACCAGCAAGTGCACTGGGTCGTCCAAGTAATAAACCTTACGTGAGTAAGGGTCGATCCCACGGAGATTGTCGGCTTGAAGCAAGCTATGGTCACCTTGTAAATCTCAGTCAGGCGGATTCAAATGGTGATGGAGGATTGATAATTAAAAGATGAATAAAACATAAAATAAAGATAGAGATACTTATGTAATTCATTGGTGGATTTCAGATAAGCGTATGAAGATGCTTTGTTCCCCTTGAACCTCTGCTTTCCTATTGCCTTCTTCCAATCATTCATACTCCTTTCCATGGCAAGCTTTATGTTGAGCATCACCGTTGTCAATGGCTACATCCTGTCCTCTCAGTGAAAATGGTCCTGATGCTCTGTCACAACATCGGCTAATCAACTGTCGGTTCTCGATCATGTCGGAATAGGATCCATTGATCCTTTTGCGTCTGTCACACGCCCCACAATCGCGAGTTTGAAGCTCGTCACAGTCATCCCTTCCCAGATCCTACTCAGAATACCACAGACAAGGTTTAGACTTTCCGGATCTCAGGAATGGCCGCCAATAATTCTAGCCTATACCATGAAGGTTCCAATCTTAGATTAGAAACCCAAGAGATACACATTCAAGCTTGGTTGCATGTAGAACGGAAGTGGTTGTCAGTCACGCGTTCATAGGTGAGAATGATGATGAGTGTCACGGATCATCACATTCATCAAGTTGAAGAACGAATGAATATCTTGTAGAAGAAATAGACTTGAGTTGAATAGAAAAACAATAGTACTTGTATTAATTCATGAAGAACAGCAGAGCTCCACACCTTAATCTATGGTGTGTAGAAACTCCACCCTTGAAAATACATAAGAACAAGGTCTAGGCATGGCCGTGAGGCCAGCCTCCAAACGTGCATAAGACTCTCAAAGATCAAAAGTTTTTCAAGTGTGTAAATACAATAGCAAAAGGTCCTATTTATAGAGAACTAGTAGCCTAGGGTTTACAGAAATCAGTAATTAATGCAGAAATCTTCTTCCGGACCCACTTGGTGTGTGCTTGGGCTGAGCATTGAAGCATTTTCGTGTAGAGACTTTTCTTGGAGTTAAACGCCAGCTTTTGTACCAGTTTGGGTGTTTAACTCCAGCTTTTGTGCCAGTTTTGGAGTTAAACGCCAGAATTCTTGAGCTGACTTAGAACGCCTGTTTGGGCCATCAAATCTCGAGCAAAGTATAGACTATTATATATTGCTGGAAAGCCCAGGATGTCTACTTTCCAATTCAATTGAGAGCACGCCAATTGGGCTTCTGTAGCTCCAGAAAATCCACTTTGAGTGAAAGGAGGTTAGAATCCAACAGCATCTGCAGTCCTTTTTCAGCCTCTGAATCAGATTTTTGCTCAGGTCCCTCAATTTCAGCCAGAAAATACCTGAAATCACAGAAAAACACACAAACTCATAGTAAAGTTCAGAAGAGTGATTTTTATTTAAAAACTAATAAAAATATAATAAAAACTAATTAAAATATACTAAAAATATACTAAAAACAATGCCAAAAAGCGTATAAATTATCTGCTCATCAGTGGTATGACGGTTATTGGCTCAATCAAGAGAAGTTCAAAAAGTAAGGAAAACAAGCACACTCACATTCATGAGGATGATGCAAGTCATTGATGATGAAATATGAATTGCATAAAGTAGACAATGGAAAAGCAAGGCATCAACAATGCACAAGGTCACTAAGTGTGTAATAATTGGTGTTGAAGGCTGTGAAACATGCGCTTTGTATAACTAAAAGCAGGTTGAAAAAAATTTCAAATTAAAAGGGTCACACTGGCGGGAGGTACTAATTATTACAAATGAATGAGCCTTATTCGAGAAAAAATACAAGTTAAGATCAAATGGTGAGCTTAGCATTGGTTTCATTGGTCAAGGGGTTGAGAATTGAACCTTAACCAAGAATTTATAGAGCATTTGACTTAACTTGAAATGTGAAAACACAAGAAAGTTCAAATTGATGAGTTAGGCAAGGTACTATTTGACACAGAAATCCGACAAATAATTCCTTGAACTAACTCTTTTTCAACGCGTATCAACGGAAATACCGACCAAAGTAACCTATGAATTAAACTCGGTGTAAGTCAAGTAAATCTCAATTTCAAAAGTGTCAAGGTCAATTCCTAGGTTGCAAGTTTAAGAACAATACGATTTCTAAAAATTTTGGCAGCATTCCGGCAGTAAATCGGATGTTCCTGGATAGCAAATAGCAGCAAAAACAGGGTATATGATTCCAAAATGCATCAAACAAGTCTTGTAAGCAAGGATTACATATACAAGTAGAAGACACAATTGATATCAGCTGGGCAACAGTGAAACAAATCACATGAAACAGAAATCAGCACAGCAGTGACAAGAATGCACAGAACATCACACCAATATCATTCAGCAAAGCAAATTACATTCAGCTATGCCGAATGATCAAGAACGGAGCATTTATCAGGCCTAGAATCCTCTAACCACAACCTAGATACCTAGCCACATGCATTTCTATCTAACCTAAACAAATAGAATTAATCAACTAAATTAACTAACATTAACAAATAGAATTAATTAAAAAAGACAGCAAGCAGAGTAGTGGTGAGGCAGGGGAACCTAAAGTGAGAGCAGAGGAGGCAACCAAAAAATGGAAGGGAGGGGGGAAAGTACAGGGCCGCCCAAATGGCGGCGATTTGGCGGCTTGCGGTGGTGCAGAGAGAGTGGCGCAGAGAAGAACGGGAAGAAATGCAGCGATGAGAAAGGGAGAAAAGGGAGGAAGAGGTGTTGGTGGTGATGACTGGTGGTGGTTGAAAGGAGGTACGCTGGCAGCAATGGAGGCCACGGCGACGCTGGTCAGAGACGGGGATGGTTGGCCGAGAGAGGGGAGAGAGGCAGAGGTGAGAAGAAGATGAGAGGGAAGTAAGGAAGGAAGGAGAGAGGGTGGTAGGCTCGGCGGCGGTGGTTCGCCGGACGGTGGTTGCAGAGCTCGGTGAGTTAGTAATGGAGGGAGAAGAAGGAATGAAACGTTGAAGAGGAAGGGGGTAAGCTGCGTGAATGGACAAGGCTTCTCGTGTCCTTGGGGTATTAGGGATTTTGAATCCATGCATACGCGTAATAGACGCGTCTGCGTGGGTGGATGAAAAAGGAATGGACGCGCAAGCGTCATGTATGCTTAAGTGTGGATGGAGAGAGTGCACTTCGACGTGTACGCATATAGTGCGCGTCCGCGTGGGCAGAGGCTTGTGCCACATGCTTCATGAGTGCGTGAAAGTTGCGCAACTCTCGGGTATGATGTACGAGATCCATGCTTCTGCATCGACGCGTACCCGTCATGTACGCGTACGCGTGCATGAAACTTGCGCTACACGCCCAGTGCTCGCATCACGTTTGCCCAACTCTCTGGAATCATGTATGGGGCTGCATCCACTCATCGACGCGTATGCGTACAGCGTGCGTACGCGTCCCTGCCCTTTTTTTTTTTTCAGAAATACTAAAAATAGCTTAAACCCTTCCTAACACTACCTACAACTCAAAACCAACCAAAAATGCAAAATCACAAAAATATTTTTGGCTTTTGAAGAGTTTTCAAGTACAAGCAAGGAAACTTGCATCACAAGAAACCAGCAACCAAGTTATTAAAGCAACTATATGAAGGGAAAAACTACCTACAATGGCAACTCAAATCACTTATTAATCAAATCTACAAGGGAATGGAAAGAGTTTACTATGGTGGGGTGTCTCCCACTTAGCACTTTGAGTTTAAGTCCCTAAGTTGGATATTTGGGAGATTCCTCATCAAGGTGGCTTGTGTTTGTACTCATCCTTGAATCTCCAAGAATCCTTGCTCCTCAATTGGTTGTCAGAAATTCCAACCGTCTTCACCAAGCTTGAGGAAGTTCAACCCAAGATATGAGGCCCCAAAGTTGGTCTTTAAAGTGCGATCTGGGATCCCACATCTTATTTTCGCACCCGTCCTCAAGTTGATTGTCAGGGTTCTTCTATCCGGGTGGTTGACACATAGAATTCTCTTTAGTGCACCAAAGTCTTCTCCTAAACCCACACAAGTTTACATTCATCCAATCATGGTGCCTACACCTTGAAGCTGCGACCTTAATGAGCCTAATACCAAACTTCCAACCACCACACAACTCCCTCTTGCTATTAACTCCGCAAAGAGCTCTAAGTTGCCCATCCGTTTCAATCAAACCATATTCAAGTGAGAAAGTGAAGCTTAAGGGTAAGAATTTTACCCACTTGAATGGTGTGTTGGATGGTGACCTAGGAAGGAGCATCTTCAATGGTTCTTCGAGCACTATTCCCTTATGCTCTTCGTTGGTTGTTTCCACCTCTTGACAACTTCTTTCAATTTCTTCTTGCTTGTTAACTTCTTCCAAATCCTCCGCACCAATGTCATTCGGCGTTGAGTTGTCTTCCATAGCTTCAATTCCATATTCCATAGGAGAGGATTCAATTTTAGATAAGAATTCATTGACGATTGAGTCCATCTCTTGATCAACCTCTTCATATTCTTCAATTTTGATATACTCCGGAGGTTGTTGAGACTCCCATGGTGGTCCCGCATCTCCTAAATCTTCAACCACTTCTCCCTTTTCTTCAACGATCATAGGTTTCTCCAATTGTTCCAATACAAAACCCAACTCCTCCTTCTCCACCGGATTTTCCAATCTCTTCGTTATACTTTGCTCTTCTTTTGATCCTTCACATGTGGCTATGGAAGCACCTTGAGTGTTCAAGCATTGGTAGGCTAAAGTATGCACTACCTTGGTCAAGTTAGTCACAAAATCTAATGTGTTCCTTTGCATATCTGCTTGTCCTTGAAGTAGCAAAGTGAGAGAATCGTCCATTGGGGCTTGGGGTGGATAAAAGGGTTCATCACTTTGGAGAAATCGTTCATAGTAGGAAGGTGGTTCTACTTGGTAAGGGTATAGAGATGGTGTGTATTGAGGTAGTTTTTGGTAGTAATCATGATAGGGTTGTAGTGGTTCTAAAGGTTATTGCTCATAATGGTCACAAGGATATGGTATGGGTGATTGGTCATATAAGGGATATGGATCATAGGAAGGTACTTGGTAAAAAGGGGCTCATGAGTAGGGTTAATGGTTATGTTGAGAGTAAGATTCATAGGTATATGATGATAGTAATTGATTGTCACAAAAAGATTCACCATAGCCTGAATTGACATGCATTAGGATGGTGGTTATACCTATAAGTATCCGGAGGGTGTTTCCAATAGGAGTGATCAATTCCTTGAGGCTCCTCCCATCTTTGTTGGTTCCATCCTTGATACATGTGGTCATTAAAGTTCACATTTCCTACAACATAATTAGAACCTAACTCATAGCCAAAAGGGTGAGAATTCATAGCGGAAACAAAAACAAAACTAACAAAGTCCTAAAGCTAACAAAAACTAACAAACAAGTAAAAGACAAACATATTCACAATATTCACATATGTACAATAACCAATAACAAGGCACACAATTGCAACTTCCCGGCAACGGTGCCATTTTGATGAATGAATTTTTGATGGTATAGAATTTCACAAATGAATTCTCGTCGATGTATAGTTTCTAAACCAACAATAATCCCTTCATGCAAAAATTTGTTTTTCACAAGTACAAACCCCTAATAAATCTAATAACCGAAGTATTCAAACCTCGGGCCGTCTCTCAAAGGAATTGCAGGGTAGTGTTCTTGTTATTGGCTATGGACATGTATATTTTGTAGTTTTGAATAAGAGACAAGAAAAGTAAGTGGCAAAGGAATTCAAATGATGAAAAGGTCTTGGCAAGGTCCGGTGGTCAATGATCTCTATCCTTATCACTAACCACAATATGATAATTGCAAGGATTAATCCCATTAAATCATCCTCTAACAAGTAGAGGAAAGTCAAATGAGCTATATCAATCCAAGTCCATAAGTCCTAGCTATTCACTAATTGAATTAATGAGAGCTAGAGTCAATGGCTACCAACTATCAATCACTTGGACATTAGTAACTCAAGAATTCCTAAGTTACCTTCTCAAGCCAAGAACATAAAATTCTACTCTAACATCCTCTCAAGCATTTTGACAAATACTTGGAAGGTATAAAAGGAGAGTGGTGCACGAAATTGTGATCTCTGGTAATGGCTCCAAAAACTTGGTGCTCCAATCTCAATTCATAATTTGTCACAACTTCGATACAACTAACCAGCAAGTGCACTGGGTCGTCCAAGTAATAAACCTTACGTGAGTAAGGGTCGATCTCACGGAGATTGTCGGCTTGAAGCAAGCTGTGGTCACCTTGTAAATCTCAGTCAGGCAGATATAAAATAGTTATGGAGTTTTCGAAATTAAATAATAAAAGAAGGATAGAAATACTTATGTAAATCATTGGTGAGAGTTTCAGATAAGCGCGTAGAGATGCTTTCGTTCCTCTGAACCTCTGCTTTCCTGCTGTCTTCATCCAATCAATCATACTCCTTTCCATGGCTAACTTTATGTAAGGATGTCACCGTTGTCAATGGCTACTTTTAATCCTCTCAGGAAAATGGTCCAAATGCTCTGTCACAGCACGGCTAATTGTTTGGAGGCATCACCCTTGTCGATGGCTGCATCCTATTCCTCTCTGTGAAAATGGTCCGATGCGCTGTCACTGCATGGCTAATCATCTGGAGGTTCTCGATCATACTGGAATAGGATTTACTATCCTTTTGCGTCTGTCACTACGCCCAGCACTCGCGAGTTTGAAGCTCGTCACAGTCACTCAATCCTTGAGTCCTACTCGGAATACCACAGACAAGGTTTAGACTTTCCGGACTCTCATGAATACCGCCATCAATCTAGCTTATACCACAAAGATTCCGATTAAGAAATCCAAGAGATAATCATTCAGTCGAAGGTAGAACGGAAGTGGTTGTCAGGCACGCGTTCATAGGGAATGATGATGATTGTCACGTTCATCACATTCAGGTTGAAGTGCGAATGAGTATCTTAGAAGCGAAATAAGATGAATTGAATAGAAAAACAGTAGTACTTTGCATTAATCTTTGAGGAACAGCAGAGCTCTACACCTTAATCTATGGAGTGCAGAAACTCTACCGTTAAAAATACATAAGTGAAAGGTCCAGGCATGGCCGAATGGCCAGCCCCCAAAACGTGATCACAGGATCAAAAAATACAATCCAGGATGTCTAATACAATAGTAAAAAGTTCTATTTATAATAAACTAGCTACTAGGGTTTACAGAAGTAAGTAAATGATGCATAAATCCACTTCCGGGGCCCACTTGGTGTGTGCTTGGGCTGAGCTTGAAGTCTACACGTGGAGAGGTCATTCTTGGAGTTGAACGCCAGCTTTTGTGCCATTTTGGGCGTTGAACTCCACTTTGCAACTTGTTTCTGGCGCTCGACGCCAGAATTGGGCAGAGAGCTGGCGTTGAACGCCAGTTTGCGTCATCTAAGCTTGGGCAAAGTATGAACTATTATATATTTCTGGAAAGCCCTGGATGTCTACTTTCCAACGCAATTGGAAGCGCGCCATTTTGAGTTCTGTAGCTCCAGAAAATCCATTTTGAGTGCAGGGAGGTCAGAATCCAACAGCATCAGCAGTCCTTCTTCAACCTCTGAATCTGATTTTTGCTCAAGTTCCTCAATTTCAGCCAGAAAATACCTGAAATCACAGAAAAACACACAAACTCATAGTAAAGTCCAGAAATGTGAATTTAACATAAAAACTAATGAAAACATCCCTAAAAGTAACTAGATCCTACTAAAAACATACTAAAAATAATGCCAAAAAGCGTATAAATTATCCGCTCATCACAACACTAAACTTAAATTGTTGCTTGTCCCCAAGCAACTGAAAATCAAATAGGATAAAAAGAAGAGAATATACTATAAATTCCAAACTATCAATGAAACATAGTTCCAATCAAATGAGCGGGACTTATAGCTTTTTGCCTCTTGAATAGTTTTGGCATCTCACTTTATCCATTGAAGTTCAGAATGATTGGCATCTATAGGAACTCAGAGTTCAGATAGTGTTATTGATTCTTCTAATTCAGTATGATGATTCTTGAACACAGCTATTTTATGAGTCTTGGCCGTGGCCCTAAGCACTTTGTTTTCCAGTATTACCACCGGATACATAAATGCCACAGACACATAATTGGGTGAACCTTTTCAGATTGTGACTCAGCTTTGCTAAAGTCCCCAATTAGAGGTGTCCAGGGTTCTTAAGCACACTCTTCTTTTGCTTTGGACCTTGACTTTAACCGCTCAGTCTCAAGTTTTCACTTGACACCTTCACGCCACAAGCACATGGTTAGGGACAGCTTGGTTTAGCCGCTTAGGCCAGGGTTTTATTCCTTTAGGCCCTCCTATCCACTGATGCTCAAAGCCTTGTGATCCTTTTTACTACCCTTGCCTTTTGGTTTTAAGGGTTATTGGCTTTTTGCTCTTGCCTCTTGGTTTTAAGAGCTTTTGGCTTTTTCTGCTTGCTTTTTCTTTTTCTTTCTATTTTTTTTGCCTATTTTTTTTTTCTGCAAGCTTTGTTCTTTGCTACTTTTTCTTGCTTCAAGAATCATTTTTTTATGATTTTTCAGATTATCAAATAACATGTCTCCTTTTCATCATTCTTTCAAGAGCCAACATATTTAACATTCTTAAACAACAACTTCAAAAGACATATGCACTATTCAAGCATTCATTCAGAAAACAAGAAGCATTGTCACCACATCAATATAATTAAACTAAGTTCAAGGATAAATTCGAAACTCATGTACTTCTTGTTCTTTTGAATTAAAACATTTTTCATTTAAGAGAGGTGATAGATTCATAGGACATTCATAACTTTAAGACAAAGTTACTAACTACTAATGATAATGTAATGAAGACACAAACATAGATAAGCACTTAACATAGAAAACGAAAAACAGAGAATGTAAGAACAAGGAATGAATCCACCTTAGTGATGGTGGCGTTTCCTTTTTGAGGAACCAATGATGTCCTTGAGCTCTTCTATGTCCCTTCCTTGTCTTTGTTGCTCCTCCCTCATTGCTTTTTGATATTCTCTTATTTCATGAAGGATGATGGAGTGCTCTTGATGTTCCACCCTTAGTTGTCCCATGTTGGAACTTAATTCTCCTAGGGAGGTGTTGATTTGCTCCCAAAAATTCTGTGGAGGAAAGTGCATCCCTTGAGGTATCTCAGGGGTTTCTTGATGATGAGCTTCTTCATGTGCCTGTTGAGATCCATGAATGTGCTCTCTTGTTTGCTCCATCCTTTTCTTAGTGATGGGCTTGTGAGATGAATCTTTCCATCTCCCATGGCTCAGAGGTGGAAGCAATTGTCTTTCCTTTCCTCTTTCTTGAGGTTTCTCTGGCCTTAGGTGCCATTAATGGTTATGGAAAAACAAAAAAAGCTATGCTTTTACCACACTAAACTTAGAATGTTGCTCGCCCTCGAGCAAAAGAAGAAAGAATAGATGAAGAAGAAGAAGAAAATATGGAGAAGAGGGGGGGAGGTGTGTTTCAGCCAAGAAGAGAAAAGGGGGTTGTGTTGTGTGAAAATGAGGAAGAATGGAGGGCTATATATAGGGAGGGGAGGGGGGTAAGTTTCGGCCATAAGGGTGGGTTTGGGTGGGAAATTGATTTTGAATTTTGAAGATAGGTGGGGTTTATGAGGTAGGTTTATGGGGTAGAGTGGATGGATGTGAGTGGTGAAGTGGTGATAGGGAAGAGAGATTGAAGTGATTGGTGAAGAGTTTTGGGGAAGAGTGTTTATGGGATTGTGTGAAAGAGGGGTGAGAAGAAGTGAGTGGAGTTAGGTGGGGATCCTGTGGGGTCCACAGATCCTGAGGTGTTCAAGGATTTACAACTTTGCACCAAATTGGGCATGCAAAATGCCCTTGCACACAACTCTGGGCGTTCAGCGCCAGATTGGTGCTTGTTCTGGGCGTTGAATGCCCATTTGTTGCCCATTTCTGGCGTTGAACGCCAGAACCATGCTTGTTCTGGGCGTTCAGCGCCAACTCTTCTCCAGGGTGCATTTCTGGCGTTCAAACACCCAGATGCTGCCCATTTCTGGCGTTCAGCGCCAGAACCATGCTCTGTTCTGGCGTTGAACGCCCAAAACATGCTTCTTACTGGCGTTTAAACGCCAGTAAGGTCTTCCTCCAGGGTGTGATTTTTCTTCTGCTGTTTTTGGTTCCGTTTTCAATTTTTATATTTATTTTGTGACTCCACATGATCATGAACCTAATAAAACATGAAAAACAATGAAAATTAGATAAATAAATATTGGGTTGCCTCCCAACAAGCGCTTCTTTAATGTCAATAGCTTGACAGTGGGCTCTCATGGAGCCTCACAGATGTGCAGAGCTTTGTTGAGACCTCCCAACACCAAACTTAGAGTTTGGATATGGGGGTTTGACACCAAACTTAGAGTTTGACTGTGGGGGCTTTGTTTGACTCTGCTTTGAGAGAAGCATTTTATGCTTCCTCTCCATGGATGCAGAGAGAGATCATTGAGTTGTAAACACAAGGTTGTCCTCATTTATTTGAAGGATCAATTCTCCTCTGTCCACATCAATCACAGCTCTTGCTGTGGCTAGGAAGGGTCTTCCAAGGATGATGAATTCATCCTCATCCTTCCCAGTATCTAGGACTATGAAATCAGCAGGGATGTAAAGGCCTTCAACCTTTACTAACACGTCCTCTACTTGTCCATAAGCCTGTTTTCTTGAATTGTCTGCCATCTCTAATGAGATTTTAGTGGCTTGCACCCCAAAGATTCCCAGTTTCTCTATTACAGAGAGGGGCATGAGGTTTATCCCTGAACCAAGGTCACACAGAGCCTTTTCAAAGATCATGTTGCCTATGGTACAAGGTATTACGAACTTTCCAGGATCCTATTTCTTCTGAGGCCATCTCAGTTGATCCAGATCACTTAGTTCATCGGTGAACAAGGGAGGTTCATCTTCCCAAGTTTCAATGCCAAATAATTTGGTATTCAGCTTCATGATTGCACCAAGGTACTTGGTGACTTGCTCCTCAGTGACATCCTCATTCTCTTCAGAAGAGGAATACTCATCAGAGCTCATGAATGGCATAAGGAGGTTCACTGGAATCTCTATGGTCTCCAATTTAGCCTCAGATTCCTTTAGTTCCTCAGAGGGAAGCTCCTTATTGATCACTGGACATCCCAGGAGGTCTTCCTCCTTGGGATTCACGTCCTCTCCTTCCCTTATAGGTTCGGCCATGGTGATCAATTCAATGGCCTTGCACTCTCCTTTTGGATTCTCTTCTGTATTGCTTGGGAGAGTACTAGGAGGGATTTCAGTGATCCTTTTACTCAGCTGGCCCACTTGTGCTTCTAAATTTCTAATGGAGGACCTTGTTTCATTCATGAAACTTACAGTGGCCTTGGACAGATCAGAGACTAAGTTTGCTAAATTAGAAGTATTTTGTCCAGAATTCTCTGTCTGTTGCTGAGTGGATGATGGAAAAGGTTTACTATTGTTAAACCTATTTCTTCCACCATTATTAAAGCCTTGTTGAGGCTTTTGTTGATCCTTCCATGAGAGATTTGGGTGATTTCTTCATGATGGATTATATGTGTTTCCATAAGGTTCACCCATATAATTTACCTCTGCTATTGCAGGGTTCTCAGGATCATAAGCTTCTTCTTTAGAAGATGCCTCTTGAGTACTGTTGGCTGCAGCTTGCATTCCATTCAGACTCTGAGAAATCATATTGACTTGCTGAGTCAATATTTTATTCTGAGCTAATATGGCATTCAGAGTATCAATTTCAAGAACTCCCTTCTTCATGGGCGTCCCATTATTCACAGGATTCCTTTCAGAAGTGTACATGAACTGGTTATTAGCGACTATGTCAATGAGTTCTTGAGCTTCTGCAGGCATTTTCTTTAGGTGAATGGATCCACCTGCAGAAGTATCTAATGACATCTTTGATAGCTCAGATAAACCATCATAGAATATATCCAGGATGGTCCATTCTGAAAGCATGTCAGAAGGACACTTTTTGGTCAGCTGCTTGTATCTTTCCCAAGCTTCATAGAAGGATTCACCTTCTTTCTGTTTGAAGGTTTGAACATCCACTCTAAGCTTGCTCAGCTTTTGAGGAGGAAAGAACTTGGCTAAGAAAGCCGTGACCAGCTTATCCCAAGAGTTCAGGCTGTCTTTGGGTTGAGAGTCCAACCACACTCTAGCTCTGTCTCTTACAGCAAAAGGGAAAAGCATGAGCCTGTAGACTTCAGGATCTACTCCATTAGTCTTAACAGTATCACAAATCTGCAAGAATTTAGTTAAGAACTGAAAAGAATCTTCAGATGGAAGTCCATGAAACTTGCAGTTCTGCTGCATCAGAGAAACTAGCTGAGGTTTCAGCTCAAAATTGTTTACTCCAGTAGTAGGAATGGAGATGCTTCTTCCATGTAAATTGGAATTTGGTGCAGTAAAGTCACCAAGCATCCTCCTTGCATTATTATTATTTTCGGCTACCATCTCCTCTTCCTGTTCGAAAATTTCTGAAAGGTTATCTCTGGATTGTTGTAATTTAGCTTCTCTTAGTTTCCTCTTCAGAGTCCTTTCAGGTTCTGGATCTGCTTCAACAAGAATATTCTTGTCCTTGCTCCTGCTCATATGACAAAGAAGAGGGCATAATAATAATAATAATAATAATAATAATAATAATAATAATAATAATAATAATAATAATAATAATAATAATAATAATAATAATAATAATAATAGGGATCCCTTATACCACAGTATAGAGGTCCTTGTGTGAGTAGAAGAAAAGAAGAAGAAAATCTGAACTCAGAGAGAGAGAGGGAGTTCGGATTTTTGGTGAGTGATGTGAGGAGGAGATGTTAGTGGATGAATAAATAAATAGAATAAGATGAGAGAGGGAAAGTTTCGAAAATTATTTTGAAAAAGGGTTAGTGATTTTCGAAAATAGTTTTTGAAAAAGGTTAGTAGTTTTCGAAAATTAAAATAAAAAATAATTAGTTAATTAAAAAGAATTTTTGAAAAAGAGGGAAGATATTTTCGAAAATTAGAGAGAGAGAGTTAGTTAGGTAGTTTTGAAAAAGATAAGCAACAAACAAAAAGTTAGTTAGTTAGTTGAAACAAATTTTGAAAAGATAAGAAGTTAGGAAGTTAGAAAAGATATTTTGAAATCAAATTTTTGAAAAAGATAAGATAAGAAGATATTTTTGAAAAGATATGATTGAAATTAGTTTTAAAAAAGATTTGATTTTTAAAATCACAATTAATGACTTGATTCACAAGAAATCACAAGATATGATTCTAGAACTCAAAGTTTGAATCTTTCTTAACAAGCAAGTAACAAACTTGAAATTTTTGAATCAAAACATTAATTGATGATGTTATTTTCGAAAATTATGATATAAAATTAAGAAAAAGATTTTTGAAAAATATTTTTAAAATTTTCGAAAATAACTAAGAAAAATGAAAAAGATTTGATTTTTGAAAAAGATTTTGAAAAAGATAAGATTTTTAAATTGAAAATTTGATTTGACTCATAAAAACAACTAGATTTTAAAAATTTTTGAAAAAGTCAAATCTAATTTTCGAAATTTTAAGAGAAGAAAAGGGAAAAGATATTTTTTTTTGAATTTTTATGATGAGAGAGAAAAACACTAAAATGATGCAATGCATGAAATTTTTAGATCAAAACAATGAATGCATGCAAGAGTACTATGAATGTCAAGATGAACACCAAGAACACTTTGAATGTCATGATGAACATCAAGACTTATTTTTGAAAATTTTTTAATGCAAAGAAAACATGCAAGATACCAAACTTAGAAATCCTTAATGCTTAGACACTAAGAATTCAAGAATGCATATGAAAAACAAGAAAAGACACAAAACATGAACACATCAAGATCAAACAAGAAGACTTACCAAGAACAACTTGAAGATCATGAAGAACACTGTGAATGCATGAATTTTTCGAAAAATGCAAGATGAGTATGCAATTGACACCAAACTTTCAACTTGACTCAAGACTCCAACAAGAAACACAAAAATATTTTTGATTTTTATGATTTTTTAATTTTTTTTGTATTTTTTCGAAAATAATTTGAAAAAAAAAAGAAAAAAATAAGGATTCCAAAATTTTTTATATGAATTCCAAGAATCTTCAATTCTTAGTCTAAAGCTCCAATCTGAGGGTTAGGCATGGCTTAACAGCCAACCAAGCTCTAGCATGTAAATTACATCCATTGAGGTGATTAGTTGAAGACCAATCCCAAAGCAGTTTGGGTATGGCTTTACAGCCAGATAGAATTCAACATGTTTCATAAAACACTAGAATTCATTCTTAAAAATTCTGAAGAAAAATATATTTTTGAAAACATTTTTTTTTTTGAAAACAAAGGAGAAAATTTTTGAAAGATTTTTGAAAAATTTTTTTGAAAACTTTTTGAAAAGAAAACGAAAAGAAAGTTACCCAATCTGAGCAACAAGATGAATCGTCAGTTGTCCAAACTCGAACAATCCCCGGCAACGACGCCAAAAACTTGGTGCACGAAATTATGATCTCTGGTAATGGCTCCAAAAACTTGGTGCTCTAATCTCAATTCATAATTTGTCACAACTTCGATACAACTAACCAGCAAGTGCACTGGGTCGTCAAGTAATAAACCTTACGTGAGTAAGGGTCGATCCCACGGAGATTGTCGGCTTGAAGCAAGCTATGGTCACCTTGTAAATCTCAGTCAGGCGGATATAAAATAGTTATGGAGTTTTCGAAATTAAATAATAAAAGAAGGATAGAAATACTTATGTAAATCATTGGTGAGAGTTTCAGATAAGCGCGTAGAGATGCTTTCGTTCCTCTGAACCTCTGCTTTCCTGTTGTCTTCATCCAATCAATCATACTCCTTTCCATGGCTAACTTTATGTAAGGATGTCACCGTTGTCAATGGCTACTTTTAATCCTCTCGGAAAAATGGTCCAAATGCTCTGTCACAGCACGGCTAATCGTCTGGAGGCATCACCCTTGTCGATGGCTGCATCCTATTCCTCTCTGTGAAAATGGTCCGATGCGCTGTCACTGCATGGCTAATCATCTGGAGGTTCTCGATCATACTGGAATAGGATTTACTATCCTTTTGCGTCTGTCACTACGCCCAGCACTCGCGAGTTTAAAGCTCGTCACAGTCACTCAATCCTTGAGTCCTACTCGGAATACCACAGACAAGGTTTAGACTTTCCGGACTCTCATGAATGCCGCCATCAATCTAGCTTATACCACAAAGATTCCGATTAAGAAATCCAAGAGATAATCATTCAGTCGAAGGTAGAACGGAAGTGGTTGTCAGGCACGCGTTCATAGGGAATGATGATGATTGTCACGTTCATCACATTCAGGTTGAAGTGCGAATGAGTATCTTAGAAGCGAAATAAGATGAATTGAATAGAAAAACAGTAGTACTTTGCATTAATCTTTGAGGAACAGCAGAGCTCTACACCTTAATCTATGGAGTGCAGAAACTCTACCATTAAAAATACATAAGTGAAAGGTCCAGGCATGGCCGAATGGCCAGCCCCTAAAACGTGATCACAGGATCAAAAAATACAATCCAGGATGTCTAATACAATAGTAAAAAGTTCTATTTATAATAAACTAGCTACTAGGGTTTACAGAAGTAAGTAAATGATGCATAAATCCACTTCCGGGGCCCACTTGGTGTGTGCTTGGGCTGAGCTTGAAGTCTACACGTGGAGAGGTCATTCTTGGAGTTGAACGCCAGCTTTTGTGTCATTTTGGGCGTTAAACTCCACTTTGCAACTTGTTTCTGGCGCTGGACGCCAGAATTGGGCAGAGAGCTGGCGTTGAACGCCAGTTTGAGTCGTCTAAACTTGGGCAACGTATGGACTATTATATATTTCTGGAAAGCCCTGGATCTCTACTTTCTAACGCAATTGTAAGTGCGCCATTTTGAGTTCTGTAGCTCCAGAAAATCCATTTTGAGTGCAGGGAGGTCAGAATCCAACAGCATCAGCAGTCCTTCTTCAACCTCTAAATCTGATTTTTGCTCAAGTCCCTCAATTTCAGCCAGAAAATACCTGAAATCACAGAAAAACACACAAACTCATAGTAAAGTCCAGAAATGTGAATTTAACATAAAAACTAATGAAAACATCCCTAAAAGTAACTAGATCCTACTAAAAACATACTAAAAATAATGCCAAAAAGCGTATAAATTATCCGCTCATCAGAGAGCATAGTAAATTGACAACAAGAATGAAATCTAACAACAACTTATTGCAAAGAATCAACAACAACAATCAAAGAAAGCACAATTAACATGAATTACCTCAAATTGCATTAAAAGAAAATAAAAGGAAAAAGAGTAGATCAACAACAAAGTATAGAGACAAAATAGAGGAAATTACAACAAGAGAATAGAAGAACAAGATGTAACAACAAGGAATTGAAAGGTAGAAGTAGATGAAAGCATGAATTAAAACCTAGATCTAAGCTTATTAACCTAAACCTAATCGTAATTCTAGAGAGAAGAGAGAGCTTCTCTCTCTAGAACTAAACTAAAGCTAAACTAATTCCTCATGTCCTTAGTGATGGAGTCCTCCTTCTCCCCTTCAATCCTCGGTCCTTTTACCCTTTTCCCGCCAAAATTCAGCTCCAAACTGGGCCAGGGGCACTTCTCAATTCGCCAGGTACGATTTCACTTAAAAATCACGTGCCAGCACCGACGCGTACGCTTACAGCATGCGTGCACGGCCTTGGAGTTTTACGATCCACGCGTGCGCGTCCTTTGCGCGTGCGCGTGAATGAGTGCATCCCAAATCTTTGGCTTTTCATGATTTCTCCACTTTTCATGCTTTCTCTTCACTCCTTTGATTCATTTCTAGCCTTTTCAACCTGAAATCACTTTACAAACAAATCAAGGCATCTAGTGGAATCAAAGTTGATTTAAAACCATCAAATTAAAGGTCTAAAAGCATGTTTTCACACTTAAGCACAAATTAAGGAAGAATCACAGAACCATGCTATTTCATTGAATAAATGTGAGAAAAGGTTGATAAGATGCTCTAAATTCAACACAAGATAAACCCTAAAAATGGGGTTTATCAAAGAGGATAAGAATTTGTTGGGATTTCTTGTAATAATTTTTCAGAAAAAGTAATGGAAGTCGTGTTTCTGCCATAAGAGGCAAGTTGAGTGGTGATTTTGAAGGAGCTCAGTGTTTCACTAATCCATGTCCCTTCTACCACTAAATATCCTATGTCCTCTCTTGCATGCGATATAACGACTATTTAAATCTCGTCACCAGTAGCATTTTGCCCTCAACGACGTGGTTCTCCTCAATAGTTGTTACTGTATCTTTCATCAGGTAAGCATCCATGAACCACTAGCATTCAACTCCTTTATTCACTCTCTTCCAACAAAAATGAAGTAATGGATCTCTATATTTTTAATTTTTTTCTATTTTAATTGTTGTTCTGTTTTTGGTTTGGTTGATAATTGGTAATTTATATCTTATAATTGCTAATTGTTAGTGTTCCGAGGGTTACCTGAAATTGAAGGTAGATCTCGGATGAGATCTGCTGTGGTAGACGGAGCTGTCGTGTCCGACCTGGTGAAACTGGTGGAGCTGGAGATGCTGCTGATCCTTCGTCACTGGAGGGTGGTGGTACCTGCAAGAGACTCCGATGCTTAAGTTAGCATGGGCTTTAAGCAGGTTTTTTGTAGAATCAAAGTATGAGTTATACCTGGGTGTTTCAGTGTATTTATAGTAGTGTGGGCTGACATTTCTAGATAAGATAAGTTAGTTATCTTATCTTATCTTTAAGTGAGGTCATCTTTATCTTCTGGGGAACCGCCCTTGTCTTTCTAGGCTTTAACAGCCTTTAGATTGGGCTGTGTCCCCTCCTTTGGGCCTGTTTGGCCCCCTCATGTCGATTTGGCCGAACTCTTTTTAAAGAAGAGGTCGGAAGTTCTGACCTGAAGAGGTCAGTTGCTTTGTCTTCGATCTCCCTAGGTCGGATAGCTCGACCCAGGGTATGAACAGTGCCCCTGCTTGAGCCCGATCTTTACTTTTTTAGGATTGTGTCTTCAAACTTCGATCCTTTTGGAGAAGTCGAGCTCGAGCATTTTGCCTTTTTTGTCGATCTCTATATAACTCCTGCTGGGCTCTCTTGAATGCGAAGCGTTTTCCTCCTCTTTTTAATTGTAGCGGGTGTTGCGCTTTTCTTGGGAATGTGTGAGGATCAAATGCTCATTAACTCCCTTTGCCGTTTCCCTCTTTTCATTTTATTTTGAATTTTTAAGCCTTTTTTCAATATCTCTTCCCCTTTCTTTTCACTCTTCTCTTGCTCACGACGTTTCCCTCCTTTTGCACCCTTCTATTTTCACATCTCTCTTCAAAGAAGTTTGTGGGTCTGTTGTTGTCTCTTTTCGATCTTCTCGACAATCTTTGAAACGGTTGTTGCTTTCTTCTTCTACTTCCTCAGGTTGGTGTTTTCTTTCTCCATTTTTCATTTTGATGATTTGTCTTAGTATTTTATGTCTGCGAAGAATCCGTTTTGAGAGGTTGGATCCTTTTTGCTAAAGATTGCATTTTTTAATTAGTGATGTGCTTTCCTTGACTTGCCCCTAACTCTTTGCTTGATGTTGTGCTTTATATTTTCACGTTTTCAAGCCTTCTATCTTCCCCTGCCTTGAAGCGACTGTTTGGTGTGGACTTTGCGCCGTTCTTCGTTACTACTTTTCTTCCCTGCAGGTTAGTGTTTTCTATCTTTTCTCTTTTCGCTTTCGACAACTGTGCATGCTTTTGATGTACGGTTTTGACTTTGTATCTCGCTTTTGTTCTTTGAAAAACTTTGATCCTTTTGTGAAAAGATTATCTCTTGTTGTGTCTTGATCCACGACTTGTGATTTTTCTTTGTTGCTTGCTTTTTTGCAAAGAATGTGCGCCTTTTAGGGTTTTCGTTGCTGTTCTTGTATTATTGTCTGGCTTTTGTTTCTTGCTTAACAATATTTTGATGATGAACTGTCAGTAGGAGAAGTTTTGACTTTTGATGCTTTTTGTTGGTGATGATGATTTTTGCTTCGTGGAGTGTCGATTCTTGTTTGCGAGATGTTTAGGGCGTAGGTTGTCGATTTCCTTTTTCTTGGTTCTTTCCTTGTTATTGCCTCCAAAGGGTGCCCCTGGACTCTAGTGTGAATCCTGGAGTTTCCCTTTTAATGCTGCTTCTGATTCTTGGTGATCATATGTTATCATCCTAGTTGTTTCCTTATCTGCCCGGGATGTTTGGTAGTAACCCCATTTTTCTTTTTTCTTTCTGTAGGAATAGTTGACCCATGTCTCTTCACAAGAACATTGTCAAGATTCCGGAAGGCATGTCTGACTGGCTGGACTTTGTTGTGTTGATGTGTGTCATAGTTGCTGATTCTGAATATTGTGTGCGACTTAGGAAGCACCATAGGATTTGTAGTGATAGGGATCAAGAGAAGAATTACGAATTAGTGTCACCCGATCCTAAGGAGAGGGTTAGTTTTACCTCTTTGGTTCAAGGGAAATGTCCCTTCTTCTATGCTTACGACTATTTCTTTAGTCAGTTGAATATTACCATTCCTTTCACCCCCTTTGAGACCGAGTTATTGTGGTCCTACAATGTAGCTCCTTCCCAGCTTCACCCGAACTCTTGGGGCTTCATTAAAATCTTTCAGCTGTTGTATCAAAAATTAGATATCCGACCTACCCAGACTCTTTCTCTATCTTTTTGTATTGACGAAGCTAGGGGTAGCGAAGAAGAAAGCCTCTTGGGTTTCTTTCCAATCTGCTCAGGGCAAGAAGGTTTTCTCCATGTATGACAAGTCCTTTAGGGACTTTAAAAAAATATTATTTCAAGGTCCGAGCTGTTGAGGGAGATCGGCCCTTCTTTTTGGATGAGAATGATGAGCCTTCCTTCCCTTTGTGCTGGCAGAAGAACGTAGTAGTATCCAGGTATTCCTGGGAAAGTTTGGATGAGGTCGAGCAGGTCTTTGTAAATGTGTTAGAGGAAATTTGGGGAGAGCCTCCCCATCTTGATACAAAGAAGTTTTTGGGAGATCCTTCCCTTCTCTGGACTGAATTGGGTAGTCACCGACTTTATTTGTAGCTTTTCTTTGCTTGTTTGTTTGTCAATATATCCCTTTCTTAATTGTAACTTTATTTTGCCTGTCTTCCTATTTCAGAAATGGTGAAGTCTGTAGATTCCATGAAGGCTTATCGCCGGGCTAATAAGCCGACAGCTGCCTCCAACATCTTGGCCAAGACTGCGGAGGAGGAGTCTTCTCAAGTTCCTCCTCAGAAACCAACATCGAGTGCTTCCGAGCCGAGGAGGGTTATTCCTACTCCTCATGTCCGAATTATCCCTTCTGACCCAGTTCGTCCATCTACTGGTGCCGCTTCTTCTCCTACTGTTGGCCCTCCTCCTAAAAAACAAAAAACTGTTGAACCTTTTAACTTGGACGCCCCAGATTTTGATGCTGTGGGGTTTGTGGATAATCAGATTGCCCCCTTTGGTCGACTTCCCATGGACGATGTGTCCATTCTTTGTCATTTGAATTTTATTACCAGTAGTAGCATTTGGATGGCCCATATGGGTGCAGCTTTGTCTCGAACTATCCAGGATTCCCCAGTTCATGCAACTAAGGAGTTTTTGGAGGATGCAAATTCGGAATTTGATAGGATCAAAGGTCTGAAGGATGAGCTTGACGCCAGGGTTATTAAGCTGGAGTTGGATTTGGAGAAGGAGAAGTCGAGGGCCATCAGGGCTGAGGCAGTTGCAAATTTGGCAGAGGAGATGGCAAAAAAGCATAAGGAGAGTTATACCCGCACTTATGCCGAGGTGCTGGAGCTGAGGGAGAAGCTTGAAAATGCTCTTGTGGATTACGCCGATCTCCAGAGCCATCTGGTAGATAACGTGACGGGTGCGTATGAAAATTTAAAGGCGCAAGTCCGAGTTCTTGCTCCTGAACTCGACCTGACTCTCTTTAGTCTGGACAATATAGTGGAGGAGGGCAAGATAGTGCCTGCTCCAGATAATGAAGATGACGATCCTCTTCCTGCCCCGTCAGCCAAAGCTTCAGCTGCCATGACTTCTTCAAATCCTTCTGCTGAGGTCGACCCTTCCCAGCCTGATCCGGATTGTGAAATTCTTAACCGTGAGGATGGGACTATAGACGCCGTCCCTGTGAATGTCATTCCTCCTCCTTCTGCCACTAATGCTGCTACTGGGGAAACCTTGCACCCTTTATGATTTATGTGTTTTTATCTCCACAGCCCGACTTGTGGGCTTTTGAACTCTAGTTTTTGTAACTTTGGTTATAACTTGGTTCCTTTGACTGTTAGTTGCTTTTATGCAACTTATTAGATAAACAAAAATGCTTTTGAACTCTTGAGGCCCTCTTTCAGGTCACATTCTGAGTCTTTTTAGTGATTGCTTCTTTTGATATGCTGATTGTTCTTTCGCAAACTTCGTAACTTTTGTAGATCTTTATAGAGTGTTGGTACTCTGCTTGTCCGACCTCTTTTTGATTAGATCTTTTATCTGTCTTCTGGTTGGGTGAGATGACCCTTGGGGCTAATTTGCTCGACAACTTTTTAGTGTTCTGGCAGAACCTTTTTAGTTAGTCTTGGAACAATTTTGATAGCTTTGTTGTTGTGTTGTGGCTTCTTGGATAGGGCTGCGTTTCTTTTAGCACATGCTTAAGATGGTCGACTTCGTTGGTTTGAGATACCGCTTTTATTGGTCGACTTCTCTTGTTGACTCCTTTTAAGTTATTTTCAGTAATCCATTTTTACTCAGACCTTGCCAATCCTCTTTCTATGGATTTTCTTTTTATAACTTTTCGTGTGGATGGGTTGGGTCCGACTTCTTCTTGTCGAATCCTCTTAAGTTATTTTTAGTAATCTATTTTTAGTAAGACCTCGTCAGGCCACTTTTTATGGATTACTTTTTATAACTTTCTACGTTGGTTGGCTTGGTCCGACTTCTTTTTGTCGGTCCTTCCTAAGTTATTTTTTGTAATTCATTTTTAGTAAGACCTCGTCAGGCCACTTTTTATGGATTGCTTTTTATAACTTTTGTTGATTGCCTTGTCTGACTTCTGTGTCGGTACTTCTTAAGTTATTTTTAGTAATCCATTTTTAGTAAGACCTCGTCAAGCCACTTTTTATGGATTACTTTTTATAACTTCCTGTATTAATCTGTTTTTGTTGCTTTCACCTTGCCGACTTCCTTTTAATCGGGCAATGAGTTTGGTTCTCATCTTGCCAATTTTGTCGTGATCGGGCGATGAATTTGGTTTTCATTTTGCCGACCTTGCCGTATTTGGGCGGTGAATTCATGCACTCAGATTAATACGTCTTGGCAGATAACCTTTTTATGGAATCTAAAAAGCTTTATTCAAGTAGAAAATATAAAATAGACAAAAGTATATACATATAAGTGGTTACCCTTCTAAATCAGGAAATCTTGTAGATCTTGGCTTGGCGCCTCATTAAAAAACCTTTTTAGGAAAAAGAGTGCACCTTGACTTAAGATTTTTATCACTTTCTAACTATAGTACCTTCTTAGGTTACATGCATGCCATGACCTTGGTAGCTCTCGTCTTTCCAGGTCAGACACCTTGTAGTAACCTTTTCCTAGTACCTCTACAACTCGGTAAGGTCCTTTCCAGTTAGCTGCTAGCTTCCCTTCTCCTGATCAACCTGCTCCGATGTCATTTCGGATTAAGATGAGATCATTGTTGGCGAAGCTTCGCTGGACTACTCTCTGATTATACCTTGAGGCCACTCGATGCTTTAGCGCTTCCTTTTTAATCCGAGCTCTTTCTCGGACTTTTGGAAGTAGGTCGAGCTCTTCCATCTGTGTTTGGGAATTGGTATTTTTACTGTAGAGGATTATTCTGGGGGATCCTTCCTATATCTCTACTGGGATCATTGCCTCCATTTCGTAAGCAAGTCGGAAGGGTGATTCTCCTGTGGTGGAGTGTGGAGTTGTTCGATATGCCCATAGGACTTGTGGGAGATCTTCGGCCCAAGCTCCCTTTGCACTTTGTAGTCTTCACTTTAACCCTGCTAGTATGACTTTGTTGGCAGCTTCTGCCTATCCATTAGCTTGTGGGTGTTCTACGGATGTGAATTGGTGCTTTATTTTTAAGTCGGTCACCAAGTTTCTGAAACCTATATCAGTAAATTGAGTGCCATTATCTGTGGTGATGGAGTAAGGGACTCCAAACCTTGTAATAATATTCCTATATAAAAACTTCCGACTTATTTGAGCAGTGGCATTGGCTAGGGGCTCTGCCTCAATCCATTTTTGAAATATTCCACCCCTACAATGAGGAATTTTACTTGTCCCGATCCTTGGGGAAAGGGTCCGAGGAGATCTAGTCCCCATTTTGCAAACGGCTAGGGTGACGTTACACTGATGAGCTCTTCTGGTGGGGCGATGTGGAAGTTAGCATGCTTTTGACATGGTGAACATGTCTTGACAAACTCTGTTGCTTCCTTTTGCAAGGTCGGCCAGAAGAATCCAGCTTGGAGTACCTTTTTGGAAAGAGCTCGTGTCTCCAAGTGGTTACCACACATGCCACTGTATACTTCTTCTAGGACCTCTTTTGTATTGGAGGTCGGTACACATTTTAGGAGGGGTATTGAGAACCCTCTTCTGTATAAGATGTCGCCCACTATGGTGTAGTACTGTGCTTCCCGTATTAGACGCTTTGCCTCTTTCTTGTCTGTGGGGAGTGTTTCCGTTTTGAGGTATTTGATTTTGAGGATTATCCACCCCTGATCTTGACCTGATATGGTTAGGACCTTTTCTTCCTCTAAGATTGATGGGCTTTGCAATGTTTCCTAGACGAGGCTTCTATTATTGTCCCCTGGTTTGGTGCTGGCTAGTTTTGAGAGTGCATCAGCTCGAGCATTCTGTTCCCGAGGTATATGTTGGATCTCATATTCTCTGAGTTGTCCGAGCTGTTCTTTGGTCTTGTCCAGATATTTCTTCATGGTGGGATCTTTAGCTTGGTACTTCCCTTCTATTTGTGAGGTAACTATTTGAGAATCACTGAAGATGGTGAGCTTTTGAACTCCTACCTCCTTAGCCAACCTCAAACCAGCCAGTAATGCTTCAAATTCAGCTTGATTATTTGAAGCAGGGAATTCGAACTTTAGTGAGAGTTCGATTTGGGTTCCCTGATCGCTTTCTATTATCACACCTGCCCCACTCCCGGCTTTGTTTGAGGATCCGTCCATGTAAAGATTCCATTTTATGGGAGTTCGCAGGGTATTAGTGTATTCGACAATGAAGTCGGCTAGATACTGTGATTTGATTGCCGTTCGAGCTTCATATTGCAAGTCGAATTCGGACAACTCGACTTCCCATTGCAGTATTCTCCCATCTAAGTCTGTCTTCTGTAGAATACTTTTTATGGGCTGGCTAGTCCTAACCTTGATGGTGTGTGCTTGAAAGTATGGGCGAAGTCGTCGAGAAATGAGTATGAGAGCGTAGGTGAACTTCTCTATCTTTTGATAGTTTAACTCGGCCCCTTGTAGGGCTTTGCTAATGAAGTAGATGGGTTACTGCCCGCTTTCGTCTTCTCTAACTAGTGCTGAGGCTATTGCTTGATTTCCTACTGCCAGGTATAGTACGAGTGCCTCTCCCTCCCGTGGCCGGGTAAGAATGGGTGGTTGCCCCAAGAAACTTTTAAAATCTTGGAAGGCTTTTTTGCACTCTTCACTCCATTCAAACCTCTTTCCCTTCCTTAATATGGCGTAAAAGGGGAGGGATCTTATGGCCGAACCGGCTAAGAACCTGGACAGAGCTGCCAGTCTTCCGTTGAGCTGTTGTACTTCTTTAACGCAGGTCAGACTTTTCATGTTGAGTATAGCCCGGCATTTATCTGGGTTTGTCTTGATTCCTCTCTGTGTGAGCATGAAGCCCAGGAATTTGCCAGCTTCTACCTCGAAGGTATGTTTTGCAGGATTAAGCTGCATACCATGCTTTCTGATGGTGTTGAACATTTTTGCGAGGTCGGTCAACAAGGATTCCTCACTTTGTGTTTTTACCAACATATCATCGACGTAGACCTCCATCAATTTCCCGATGTGTTCTGCGAATACTTTATTCATTAATCTTTGATAGGTAGCTCGTGCGTTCTTGAGTCTGAACGGTATGACGATGTAGCAGTAATTTGCTTTAGGAGTTAAGAACGAGGTATTTTCTTTGTCGGGTGGATACATCGGGATTTGGTTGTATCCGGAATAAGCATCCATGAAGGAGAGGTACTTGTATCCCGAAGATGCATCCACTAGAGCGTCTATACTTGGTAGTGGGTAGGGATCTTTTGGGCAAGTTTTATTGAGGTCGGTGTAGTCGGTGCACATCCACCACTTCCCATTTGACTTCTTTACCAAGACAACGTTGGCTAGCCATAGTGGGTATTTGACTTCTCTTATGAATCCTGCCTCCAGTAAGTCTTGCACCTGCTCTTCTACAGCTTGGGATTTTTCTGGTCTGAGCTTCCTACGCTTCTGCTGCATTGGCCGAGATCCTGGGTATATCGCCAGTTTGTGGCACATTAGTTTGGGATCTATGCCGGGCATGTCTGCGGCCTTCCATACAAAGAGATCGGCGTTCTCCTTTAGGAATTGTATCAGAGACTCCTTCAGGTCTCTTTTCAAGGTTCCCCCAATATTTGTCATTTTATCCTGAGCATCACCTATTTTAACCTCTTCAGTCTCGCCTTCAGGTTGTGGGCGGGATTCTTCGCGAGGTTGAACTCCCCCGAGTTCAATGGTGTTGAATTCCTCTCCTTTGGGGTTGTCTTTGAGGTTTAAACTTTCATTGTAACAGCGTCGCACAATTTTTTGGTCTCCTTTTATCGTGGCAATCCCTTCCGGAGTTGGGAACTTCATACATAGATGTGGAGTTGAAACTACTGCTGCGGGCTGGTTTAATGTTGTCCGACCTATTAGGACATTGTAACCTGAGCTCACGTCGACTACTATGTAGTTTATGTTGAGTGTCCTTGACCGGGCTCCCTTTCCAAAGGTTGTATGTATCGAGATATATCCAAGTGGTTGGATTGGGGTATCTCCCAGCCCGAATAAACTATTCGGATATGCTCTGAGCTCTTTTTCTTGTAGGCCGAGTTTGTTGAAGGTGGATTTGAACAAGATGTCCACAGAGCTTCCTTGGTCAACTAGTGTCCTGTGAAGATTAGCGTTGGCCAATATGATAGTAATGACCATGGGATCATCATGTCCCGGGATGACACCTATTGCATCTTCTTTAGTAAAGGTAATTGTGGGGAGGTCGGTTGACCTCTCTCCTTCCCCGACATGTTATACTTCTTTAAGATGTCTTTTGCGAGATGATTTAGAGATTCCTCCTCCTGTAAACCCTCCATTTATCATGTGGACATGTCTATTAGGAGTGTGAGGTGGTCGTTCAGTTCGCCCGACCTCTTCATCCCTTCTTCTTTTTCTCGGTTCCTCCGTCTTGTTAGCTAAGTACCGATCTAGTTGACCTTCTCTTGCCAATTTCTCTATGACATTCTTCAGGTCGAAGTATTCATTGGTGGGATGTCCATAAATTCGGTGGTACTCAAGTACTCTGTCCGATTTCCCCCTCCTTTTTTTTTGATTGGTCGAGGTGGAGGGATCTTCTTAGTGTTGCATATTTCTCGGTAAACATCTACAAGAGATACCCAAAGTAGGGTGTAGTTGTGGTATTTTCTTGGCTTCCCACTGGGTTGATCTTCTTTTTTCCTGGACTCTTTGTCCTTGTCCCTAGGTGGGTAGGAGAATCCAGATTTTGAGGCCTCTCCTAGTCGCGAGTTTTCCTCCATGTTAATGTACTTTTCTACTTGCTCTTGTACCTCGTTCAAGGACATCGGATGCTTTTTTGATATGGAGTGGCTAAAGGGTCCTTCTCTTAGGCCATTGATGAGACCCATGATGACTGCTTCTGTTGGCAGATTTTGTATGTCTAGACATGCTTTGTTGAATCTTTCCATGTAGTTGCGGAGACTTTCCCGTTCTCCTTGCTTAATCCCTAATAGGCTTGGGGTGTGTTTGGCTTTGTCCTTCTGAATGGAGAATCTGGCAAGGAATTTTTTAGCTAAGTCATCAAAACTTGCGATGGACCTGGGGGCAAACTGTCGAACCACTTTATTGTTGTTTTTGTTAGAGTTGTCGGGAAGGCTTTGCATCGAACGTCATGTCGGGAGCTTTAAAATCTTTTGGAACTTTAGCTTTCATGATCTCTTTGTTGAAGGGATCTTGGTCCTTGTGGGAGTTATCCTTATGGTTAGAATGAGTAGTTCTGATCTTGAGGTCGGCTTCGAGCTTTAGCAACTTATCCTCTAGATCTCGTCGTCACCTAGTTTCTCTGTGGAGGTCTCTTTCAGCTTTTCGCTGATTTTCAGCCTCTTGTTCGAGCTGTTTGAGGCGATCTTGTTGTTCTCGGATGGCTTCCAAGATTTCTGTGTTTGTGTTGGAGGGTTGTTTATCCCCCTTGTTTTGAGGCACATCTTTTGATGTGGCATCCGTGTTTTTAAGCGGAGTTCTTTCTTCCAAACCAGAGTTGTGGTCGTTGTTAAGGTCGTCCGCCATGGTGATGGGATGACTTCCAGGTTCCCTGGAAATGACACCAATGTTCCGAGGGTTACCTAAAACTGAAGGTCGATCTCGGATGAGATCTGCTGTGGTGGCCGGAGCTGTCATGTCCAACCTGGTGGAACTGGTGGAGCTGGAGATGCTGCTGATCCTTCGTTACCGGAGGGTGGTGGTACCTGCAAGAGACTCCGATGCTTAAGTTAGCATGGGCTTTAAGCAGGATTTTTGTAGAATCAGAGTATGAGTTATACCTGGGTGCTCCAGTATATTTATAGTAGTGTGGGCTGACCTTTCTAGATAAGATAAGTTAGTTATCTTATCTTATCTTTAAGTGAGGTCATCTTTATCTTCTGGGGAACCGCCCTTGTCTTTCTAGGCTTTAACAGCCTTTAGATTGGGCTGTGTCCCCTCCTTTGGGCTTGTTTGGCCCCCTCATGTCGATTTGGCCAAACTCTTTTTAAAGAAGAGGTCGGAGGTCCTGACCTGAAGATGTCGGTTGCTTTGTCTTCGATCTTCCTAGGTCGGATAGCTCGACCCAGGGTATGAATAGTTAAGTTATTCTTTCAAATTGATAATAGCAATTTATGTTGCTAAACTTTAAACATTGATATAAATTTTAATTTGCAAACTGTTGGCTTGTTCATGATTCGTGGTGATTATTCGATTGACATTGAACCTAATTTTAGCCAAATACACAAGGAATAAATTTTATTTTTATGTACTCTAGAGTGTACTCTTTCATATTAGAAGTGAGCAATGATAAAACATCATGAATAAATTCTTTAAATTAATAAAATTTGTTGACAAATTCTTTGCCACAATAGGATTTTAAGGATAGTGTTTCATGGCTTTTGAAAATGGGAATTCCAAAAATTTATAAAATCTTTACCTGCTTTAAAGTTGTGCATATTCAATAATAACCCTTGTAATATAATGTAGATTAATATTTTTTCTACCACATTATTTTATTTTATCATAATATAACTTATTACAATATAATTACAATTTATATATTTTTTATCATTATTCTAAAAATGAGTAACTATCCCCTCTAATTTATTAGGCTGGGTCTTAATTCAGTGAATTGAGTAATGTTATTATATGTGTATTTACGTTGATATTAAATTTCACATTGATATACTTTATTTATGTAACTTTCAGATGGAGATGGAAACCACAGAAGTGGGTTCTGCAAGAGCCGGAGTTTTTCCGTAAAACCGTTTTAATAAAAATAATAATTTTAAGTGCCCGAGATAGATTCAAAATTTAGAAGTTTTAATTTGAATATATAAAGGTTAAATTTTATTTCAATAAATTTTTTTGAGTTGGAAAATGTATCTTTTTCGAGAAGATTTTGTAAGAATGCATACTGGCGCTTAAGCTGGTAATACCGGCTCTAATCTGTCCAGTATCGCGTATTTTGGAAAATAAGATTTTAAAAATTGATTTATTGTTTTGAAAGAACAAAAAATAATTTAGAATTAAAAACCGGGCACTAATCTTAAAGGTTTTGGCCCAAAGTGGACCAAACGGACCTAAAACGCTAACGGGTTGGACCGGGCCCAAGTTGGGCCCAAGCCCAACATATATATGCATCCTTTAATGAGCTTTCAGCTCATTTTATCCCAATTAAGAGAGGGGAGGCGCTGATGAGAAGAGAGAAGAGAGGAGAGGGGTTTCACTATTCACCTCCATCTTCCGGGAGCCATAACTTGAGCTACGGAATTCTGATTGACGAGCCGTTTGAGACCACGCAAAGCTCTCATCGAGCTCTTCAATTCTATCTAAAAAAATCTGGTAAGAACTCGAAGCTCACATCCCAGTTTCCTGCCCTAACTTTCTGCATTTTTGGGGTTGGGTTTTTGAGTAGATTTTGTGATTTTGCGATTTTGCTTGTTTAGGTGATCTCTAGTAGCAAGTAATTGTTGGATTTTACCCCTAATCTCGTTGGACAAGATAAAGTTTCACTAAACCCTTGTGTTTAGTTATTTTGTGAACCCTAGGCTTGATGCTTGTATGTTATATGATGTTAGTTTGAGCTTTGGCGCTTGTTGGAGTTGGCTTGGCTTTTTGGAAGCTTGTTTGGACTCAAAGTGGTGTTTTGTGCGTATTGGGAATCGACCAAGGTATGGTTTCGATTTTCTTTATATAATATGTAATGTTTCTGAAAACTTAGGCTAGTAGACTGGTGCGCAAAATTGTGATTAAAAAAACTCTAAAATAAATCTCTAAAAGTAGTTTTTATACTAAACTATTAACCTAAGGTTACAAAAAATGAATAACTAAATGCAGATAGTGCAGAAATCTACTTTTGGGGCCCACTTGGTGCGTGCTTGGGTTGAGCATTGAAGTTTTTTCGTGCTTAAGCTTTACCTGGAGTTAAACACCAGCTTTAGTGCCAGTTTGGGCGTTTAACTCCAATTCTGGTGCCAGTTTGGGCGTTTTACACCAAGATGTTTTAGGCTGACTTTGAACGCCAGTTTGGGCCATCAAATCTCGGGTAAAGTATAAAATATTATATATTGGTGGAAAGCCCAGGATGACTACTTTCCAACGCAATTGAGAGTGTGCCAATTGGGATTTTGTAGCTCCAGAAAATCCACTTCGAGTGTAGGGAGGTCAGAATCCAACAGTATCTGCAGTCCTTTTTCAGCCTCTGAATCAGATTTTTGCTCAGGTCCCTCAATTTCAGCCAGAAAATACTTGAAATCACAGAAAAATACACAAACTCATAGTAAAGTCCAGAAATATAATTTTTGAATAAAACTAATAAAAATATAATAAAAAGTAACCAAAACATACTAAAAACTATGTAAAAATAATGCCAAAAAGGGTATAAATTATCCGCTCATCACAACACCAAACTTAAATTGTTGCTTCTCCCCAAGCAACTAAAAATAAAATAGGATAAAAAGAAGAGAATATACAATAAATTCCAAACTTATCAATGAACTTAGTTCCAATTAAATGAGCGGGACTTGTAGCCTTTTTGCTTCTGAACAGTTTTGGCATCTCACTTTATCCTTTGAAGTTCAGAATGATTGGCATCTATAGGAACTCAGAATTCAGATAGTGTTATTGATTCTCTTGGTTCAGTATGTTGATTCTTGAACACAACTACTTTGTGAGTCTTGGCCGTGACCCTAAGCATTTTGTTTTCCAGTATTACCACCGGATACATAAATGCCACAGACACATAACTGGGTGAACCTTTTCAGATTGTGACTCAGCTTTGCTAGAGTCCCTAGTTAGAAGTGTCCAGATCTCTTAAGCACACTCTTTTTGCTTTGGACCACGACTTTAACCACTCAGTCTCAAGCTTTTCACTTGACACCTTCACGCCACAAGCACATGGTTAGGGATAGCTTGATTTAGCCGCTTAGGCCAGAATTTTATTCCTGTGGGCCCTCCTATCCATTAATGCTCAAAGCCTTGGATCCTTTTTATTACCCTTGCCTTTTGGTTTAAAGGGCTATTAGCTTTTTCTGCTTGCTTTTTCTTTTTTTTTCTTTCTTTTTTTTTCATATTTTTTTGCCATTTTTCTTTTTTTTTTTTTGCAAGCCTTTGTATTCACTGCTTTTTCTTGCTTCAAGAATCAGTTTTATGATTTTTCAGATTATCAATAATATTTCTCCTTTTTCATTATTCTTTCAAGAGCCAACAATTTTAACATTCATAAACAACAAATTCAAAATATGCACTGTTCAAGCATTTATTTAGAAAACAAAAAGTATTGTCACCACATCAAAATAATTAAACTAATTTCAAGATAGAATTCGAAACCATGTACTTCTTGTTCTTTTGCAATTAAAAACATTTTTCATTTAAGAAAGGTGAAGGATTCATAGGACATTCATAGCTTTAAGACATAGACATTAAACACTAATGATCATGTAATAAATACACAAACATAGACAAACATAAGGCATAGGAAACAAAAAACAGAAAATAAAGAACAAGGAAATTAAAGAACGGGTCCACCTTAGTGATGGCGGCTAGTTCTTCCTCTTGAAGATCTTATGGAGTGCTTGAGCTACTCAATGTCTCTTCCTTGACTTTGTTGCTCCTCCCTCATGGATCTTTGGTCTTCTCTAATTTCATGGAGGAGGATGAAATGCTCTTGGTGCTCTACCCTTAGTTGTCCCATGTTGGAACTCAATTCTCCTAGGGAGGTGTTGATTTGCTCCCAATAGTTGTGTGGAGGAAAATGCATCCCTTGAGGCATCTCAGGGATTTCATGATGAGGAATTTCCTCATTCTCTTGTTGAGGACCATGAGTGGACTCTCTTGTTTGCTCCATCCTTTTCTTAGTGATGGGCTTGTCCTCTTCAATGAGGGTGTCTTCCTCTATGACAATTCCAACTGAATTGCATAGGTGACAAATGAGACGAGGGAAGGCTAACCTTGTCAAAGTGGAAGACTTGTCCGCCACCTTGTAGAGTTCTAGGGATATGATCTCATGAACTTCTACTTCCTCTCCATTCATGATGCTATGGATCATGATAGCCCGATCTATTATAACTTCAGACCGGTTGCTAGTAGAAATAATTGAGCGTTGGATGAACTCCAACCATGCCCTAGCCACGGGCTTGAGGTCAAACCTTCTTAGCTGAACCGGCTTGCCTCTTGTGTCTCTGTTCCATTGAGCGCCTTCCACACAAATATCCAAGAGGACTTGGTCCAACCTTTGATCAAAGATGACCCTTCTAGTGAAAGGGTGAGGGTCTCCTTGCATCATTGGCAAGTTGAATGCTAACCTCACATTTTCCGGATTAAAATCCAAGTATTTCCCCCGAACCATTGTGAGCAAATTCTTTGGGTTTGGGTTCACACTTTGGTCATGGTTCTTAGTGATCCATGCATTGGCATAGAACTCTTGAACCATTAAGATCCCGACTTGTTGAATGGGTTTGGTGAGGATTTCCCAACCTCTTCTTCGAACTTCATGTCGGATCTTCGGATATTCACTCTTTTTGAGCTTAAAGGAGACCTCGGGGATCACCTTTTTCTTGGCCACAACTTCATAGAAATGGTCTTGATAGACCTTTGAGATGAATCTCTCCATCTCCCATGACTCGGAAGTAGAAGTAATTGCCTTCCCTTTCCTCTTTCTAGAGGTTTCTCCGGCCTTAGGTGCCATTGATGGTTATGGAAAAATAAAAAGCTTTAGCTTTTCTAACACCAAACTTAGAAGATTTGCTCATCCTCGAGCAAAAAAAGAAAGAAAGGAGTAGAAGAAGAAGACATGGAGGAGATGCAGGGGGGGTAAGTGGTTCGGCCAAGGGGGAGATAGGTGTTTGTGATGTGTGAAAATGAAGGTGGTAAGGAGGGGTATTTATAGGGTAAGGAAGAGAGGGTATTCGGCCATGTGTGGGTGGGTTTAGGAGGGAAATGGTTTGAATTTTAATGGTGAGGTAGGTGGGGTTTAATGATAGATGGATGTGAGTGGTGAAGAGATTATGGAGAAGAGGGTAGGATTTGATAGGTGAGGGGTTTTTGGGGAAGAGATATTGAGGTGATTGGTCAATGGTGTTTGGAGAAGAGTGTTATGAAAAGGTGTGAAGAGGAGAGAAGAAGAAGTGGGGTAGGTGGGGATCCTGTGGGGTCCATAGATCCTGAAGTGTCAAGGAATTTGAGTCCCTGCACCAATCTGGCATTCAAACACCCATTCTGTGCCAATTCTGGCATTTAACGCCAGCTCTTCTACCTTTCCTGGCGTTAAACGCCAGTCTGCTGCCCATTTCTGGCGTTAAACGCCCATTCTGCTATCCTTACTGGCGTTTAAATGCCAGTAAGCCTGTCCTCTAGGGTGTGCTATTTTTAATGTTGTTTTTTATTTTTCAGTTATTTTTGTGACTTTTCATGATCATCAACCTAAAGAAAAAATAAAATAACAATGGAAAATAAATAAATATAATTAAATAACATTAGGTTGCCTCCCAACAAGCGCTTCTTTAATGTCAATAGCTTGACAGTGAAGCTCTTAGAGAGCTTCACAGAGGCTCAGAGCTTAATGGTGGCCTCCCAACACCAAACTTAGAAGTTGAGTGTGGGAGCTCTATTTGACTCTGTGTTGAGAGAAGCTTTTCATGCTTCCTCTCCATGGTTACAGAAGAAGATCCTTGAGCCTTAAACACAAGGTAGTCCTCATTCAATTGAAGGACTAGCTCTCCTCTGTCCACATCAATCACAGCTCTTGCTGTGGCTAGGAATGGTCTTCCAAGGATGATGGATTCATCTTCATCCTTCCCAGTGTCTAGGATTATGAAATCAGCAGGGATGTAATAGCCTTCAACCTTCACTAAGACATCCTCTACAAGTGCATAAGCCTGTTTCCTTGAATTGTCTGCCATCTCTAGTGAGATTTTAGCAGTTTGTACCTCAAAGATCCCTAGTTTCTCTATTACAGAGAGTGGCATGAGGTTTATACTTGAACCAAAGTCACAGAGAGCCTTCTTAAAGGTCATGGTGCCTATGGTACAAGGTATTAGGAACTTTCCAGGATCCTGTTTCTTTTGAGGTAATTTCAGTTGAACCAGATCATTTAGTTCATTGATGAGCAATGGGGGTTCATCCTCCCAAGTCTCATTACCAAATAGCTTGGCATTCAGCTTCATGATTGCTCCTAGATACTGAGCAACTTGCTCTTTAATAATATCTTCATCCTCTTCAGAGGAAGAATACTCATCAGAGCTCATGAATGGCAACAGCAAGTTCAGTGGAATCTCTATGGTCTCTGTATGAGCCTCAGATTCCTTTGGTTCTTCACTAGGAAAATCCTTAGTGGCCAGTGGACGTCCATTGAGGTCTTCCTCACTGGAAATCACTACCTTTTCTTCCTCTCCAGGTTCGGCCATGTTGGACGTGTAGATGGCCTTGCACTCTCTCTTTGGATTCTCTTCTGTATTGCTTGGGAGAGTACTAGGAGGGAGTTCAGTAACTCTTTTACTCAGCTGACCCACTTGTGCCTCCAAATTTCTAATGGAGGACCTTGCTTCAGTCATGAAACTGAGAGTGGTCTTAGATAGATCAGAGACTACAGTTGCTAAGTCAGAGTGGCTCTGCTTAGAGTTCTCTGTCTGTTGCTGAGAAGATGATGGAAAAGGTTTGCTATTGCCAAACCTGTTTCTTCCACCATTATTATTATTGAAGCCTTGATTAGGCTTCTGTTGATCCTTCCATGAGAGATTAGGATGATTCCTCCATGAAGGATTATAGGTGTTTCCATAGGATTCTCCCATATAATTCACCTCTTCTATTGCAGGATTCTCAGGGTCATAAGCTTCTTCTTCAGAGGGAGCTTCCTTAGTACTGCCGGATGCAGCTCGCATTCCAGTCAGACTCTGAGAAATCATATTGACTTGCTGAGTCAATATTTTGTTCTGGGCCAATATGGCATTCAAAGTATCAATCTCAAGAACTCCTTTCTTCTGAGTTGTCCCATTATTTACAGGATTCCTTTCAGAAGTGTACATGAACTGGTTATTTGCAACCATTTCAATGAATTTTTGGGCTTCTGCAGGCGTCTTCTTCAGATGAAGAGATCCACCAGCAGAGTGATCCAATGACATCTTGGACAATTCAGACAGACTATCATAGAATATACATATGATGCTCTATTCTGAAAACATGTCAGAAGGACACCTTCTAATCAATTGCTTGTATCTTTCCCAAGCTTTATAGAGGGATTCACCTTCCTTCTGTCTGAAGGTTTGGACTTCCACTCTAAGCTTGCTCAACTTTTGAGGTGGAAAGAATTTGGCCAAGAAAGCACTGACCAACTTTTCCCAAGAGTTCAGGCTATCCTTAGGTTGTGAGTCTAACCATGTCCTAGCTCTGTCTCTTACAGCAAAGGAAAAAAGCATAAGTCTGTAGACCTCAGGATTAATCCCATTGGTCTTGACAGTGTCACAGATTTACAAGAATTCAGCTAAAAACTGATGAGGATCTTCTAATGGAAGTCCATGAAAGTTGCAATTCTGCTGCATTAGAGAAACTAATAAAGGCTTAAGCTCAAAGTTGTTTGCTCCAATTGCAGGAATTGAGATGCTCCTTCCACAGAAGTCAGAAGAGGGTGGAATAAAGTCACTAAGCATCTTCCTTGCATCTCCACCATTGTTGTTGGGCTCGGCCATCTCCTCTTCTTTTTCAAAAAATTCTGTCAGGTCCTCTCCAGAGTGTTGTGCTTTAGCTTCTCTTAGCCTCCTCTTTAGAGTCCTTTCAGGTTCCGGATCAGCTTCAACAAGAATATTCTTATCCTTGCTCCTGCTCATATGAAAAAGAAGATAACAGAAAAGAATAGGAATCCTCTATATCACATTATAGAGATTCCTTTATGTGAGTAGAAGAATAGAAGAGTAGAATGAAGAAGAGAGAAGATGAAGAATTCGAACACAGAGAGGGAGAGAGGGTTCGAATTATAAGAAGAAGAGAAGTGTTAGTGAATAAATAAATAGAAAGAGATGAGAGAGAGAATTCGAATTTTAAATTAAAATAAAAGGAAAATATTTTTGTTTTTATTTTAATTATTAGTTAGTATTCGAAATTTAAGAGAAGAGATAAAATAAAATTTGAAAACTGAATGAATTAATTAAATAAAAAGAGATTTTTGAAAAAGTTGTTAGTGATTTTCGAAAATTGGAGAGAGAAAAGTAGTTAGGTGGTTTTGAAAAAGATATGATTGAAATAGAAAACTTTTAAAATCAAACAAAAAGTCAAGTAGTTAATTGAAAAAGATTTAAAAATCAATTTTGAAAAGATAAGAAGTTAGAAAAGATTTTGAAATTGATTTTGAAAAATATATGATTGAAATTTATTTTGAAAAAGATTTGAAAAGGAAATTAAAAAGATTTGATTTTTGAAATTAAAGTTGATTACTTAACTAATAAGAAACTAAAAGATATGATTTTAGAATTTAAAGATTGAACCTTTCTTAATAGGCAAGTAACAACTTGAAAATTTTTGAATCTAAACATTAAATGTTAGCATTAATTTCGAAAATATGAAATAAAAATAAGAAAAAAATTTTGAAAATCAAATTTTTAAATTTTTCAAAAATATTAAGAAAAAAATGAAAAATATTTGATTTTTGAAAAAGATTTGAAAAAGATTTGATTTTTGAAAAAGATTTGAAAAAGATAGAATTTTTAAATTGAAAATTTGACTTGACTAATAAGAAACAATTAAATTTTAAAATTTTTTGACTAACTCAATTCAAAATTTCGAAATTTATAAGCAAAATAAGGAAAAGATATTTTTTATTTTTAAATTTTAATGAGGAAAGAGAAAAACATCTAAGTGACACATAACATAAAAATTATGATCAAAACAAGGAAAACATGCCAGAACACTTTGAATGTCAAGATGAACACCAAGAACACTTTGAAGATCATGATGAACATCAAGAACTTATTTTTGAAAAATTTTTTTTAAGAAAAAAAACATGCAAGACACCAAACTTAAAAATTTTTACACTATAGACACTAATAATTCAAGAATGCATATGAAAAACAAGAAAGGACACAAAACAAGAAAATGTAAAGATCAAACAAAGAGAATTATCAAGAACAACTTGAAGATCAATGAAGAACACCATGCATGAATTTTCGAAAATAAGAAAAATGCAATTGACACCAAACTTAAAATTTGACACTAGACTCAAACAAGAAACACAAAATTTTTTGGTTTTTATGATTTTATGAAAATTTTTTTTGTATTTTTCGAAAATTATTTTGAAAAATAAAATAAAGAAATTCAAAATTTTTAATACGAATTCCAGGAATCATGCAATGTTAGTCTAAAGCTTCAGTCTAAAAAGATTAGACATGGCTAGCCAAGCTTCAGCAGGAGTGACATTACATACAACAGCCAAATTGATGGGAATCAACCAGCTCCTGTGATGATAAAAGCATCATCTGAAACTCTAGAATTCATTCTTAAAAATTCTGAAGAATTTTTAGGAAACTAAACATATTTTATTTTGTTCTTCAGAAAATTTTTTTTGTATAATTTTTTTGAAAATAAAAAAAAAGCTTAAAAATAAAATAAAATTACCTAATCTGAGCAACAAGATGAACCGTCAGTTGTCCAAACTCGAACAATCCCCGGCAATAGCGCCAAAAACTTGGTGCACGAAATTGTGATTAAAAAAACTCTAAAATAAATCTCTAAAAGTAGTTGTTATACTAAACTAGTAACCTAGGGTTACAGAAAATGAATAACTAAGTGCAGATAGTGCAGAAATCCATTTTTGAGGCCCACTTGGTGTGTGCTTGGGCTGAGCAATGAAGCTTTTTCGTGCTTAGGCTTTTCCTGGAGTTAAACGCCAGCTTTGGTGCCAGTTTGGGCGTTTAACTCCAATTCTGGTGCCAGTTTGGGCATTTTACGCCAAGATATTTTAGGCTGACTTTGAACGCCGGTTTGGGCCATCAAATCTCGGGCAAAGTATGGACTATTATATATTGCTGGAAAGACCAGGATGTCTACTCTCCAATTCAATTAATAACGCACCAATTGGGCTTCTCTAGCTTCAGAAAATCCACTTCGAGTGCAGGGAGGTCAGAATCCAACAGCATCTGCAGTCCTTTTTCAGCCTCTGAATCAGATTTTTGCTCAGGTCCCTCAATTTCAGCCAGAAAATATCTGAAATCATAGAAAAATACACAAACTCATAGTAAAGTCTAGAAATATAATTTTTGAATAAAAACTAATAAAACAATATAATAAAAAGTAACAAAAATATACTAAAAACTATGTAAAAATAATGCCAAAAAGGGTATAAATTATCCGCTCATCATGGACCATAAGATAGGATTGAATGATGTTGGTGTATGCCTAATTATTTATGAAATTATATTGTATGATGAAGAAGATTGTAGGGATTGTTGGAATGTATAATATATGTTTATGGTGCTTATTGAAGGATATTGATGATTATGATGTGTGATGATATATTATGATGATGATTGTGGATTTTGAATCTTGTGGTTGGTAATGATATTGAATGGTGTTGATTTTGAGTTAATGTTGCATGAGGAAGCATTATTGATGTTGAGCTATGATTGATGGTGGATGACTATTAGTAGGATGAATGGATTTGAATGTGATGAGATACATATTGTTAGATGATGATTATTGATGAGTTGAGTTAGTGTATGTTGAGATTTGAAGATGAATGTTGATGATGACTTTGATTGTTGGTTATTGGTATTGATGAGTTTTATGATGAATTTGGTTAATGTAAGATATTGTTTGGTAATGATTACTGAAATTGATGAGGTTTTGTTTTGGTTGTTGAGGTTGTTGTTAGTTGATGATGATTATGAGCTATGATGCACATACACTGACATAGATACGGGATACGACACGACACGGGACACGCCGACACGCAAATTTTAAAATCTTACATGACATGGGGACACGCATACATATAAAATATAAAGTATTTTTTAAATAAATTGTAATGATATTTTGATATTTTATTGATATTAAAATATAAATTAACTTTTTAAATTATTTTTAATGTCTTATTTTAATTATATCAAGTATTTAAAATATTTTTTTATTTTAATAAATAATAATATATACTATATCTAAATTTATTTTAAGAATATATGTTAAAAATAAGACTGGACACGCTGACACGTGATGGTATTTAGGTGTGTCCAAGCATGTCCGGAGAAGAATTTTTTATTTTTTTATTAAGATACGGTTGGACACAGCAGACACACGTGTCAGACGAGTGTCGGCGAGTGTCGTGTCCAAAATGTGTCCGACACGCAGACACGACAACTCAGCGAAGTGTTCGTGCTTAATAGATTATGAGTGTGGATTTATGATTGAATTCGAAATTATGGATTAGTAGTGATATATGGTGTTATGTTTGAGTAATTTAGGTGTGAAATTGAGGAGAATGATATGAAATGGTAAGATGTTGGGTGAGGTAGTATTTTATGATGTTTGAGCAGGTTTGATTTGGTTTTGAGTTGAGAGATGGTTAAAATTGAGGTTTTGAGATTTTTGGTAAAAACAAATTTTTGGTGAACTTTGACGGATCATAACTTGAGCCTCATTTTTCAAATTTTGTTGGAAATTGCTTTAAATTAAAGTTCATGGAAAAATCTTTAGATTGATATAAAGTTTCCAATATTTGGATTTTTATAAAGGAAGTTATGATCATTCAAAGTTTGGTGTCAAAATCTGAATTCTGTGTATGCTGCAGAATTTGTGATTTTTGGTTTGTGTACACACACACAGCCTTGTGCGCACACACACCCTTGGAAATTTTTGAACCTGTGTGCACGCACAGCCTTGTGCACACGCACACTCAAGGGAAGGCTTGTTGTTGAGAACGCTAACACGACCTGTGCGCACATACAACCAACGAAGTTTTGCAACCTGTGCCATGCACAGCCCTGTGTGCACGCACATGTTGGAAGGTGTACTCTGTTGAGGGCATTCGCATGCCTTGTGCGGATGAACAGAGTTAAAATTCTTACTACCTGTGCGTACACACACCTCTATGCATACGCACACATTGAAAACTTTTCTGGACGTGTGCACGCACACCCCTGTGCATATGCACATGCCCTGTTTTTCAACTAAAATCTTGTTTTTAACTGTTTCAACTTTCCAACAAGCTTGTAAACTTCTGTGACACCTATTTAAGACTCTTTGGCTTATTTTCGGGTATCAAAACATGGGAAAGGTCCTAGGAGATTTAATTTGGGTTTTACTTTGAAAAGTTAGAGAACGGAGGTTTAGGTTTCTAGTGTATTGGGGATGAGTTTGGTTGAGAGAGGAGGAAGAGTAGTGAACTTGGTGATTACTGACAACGAATTGAGAAACTGATGAACTAACGAGTTTGGAATAGAATTAAGAACCGATGATGGTTATTATGAGCCTGATGGATGTTGGATGTGGAAAGTGTGACAGGCATTATATCCTTAGAATGTTGAGAAATGATAATTGAAAGTGGATTGAGATGAGCAGTGATCTCTGAGAGTGAGATTGTGATTATGATATGCATTGTTCTCCGGCGTAGGGGCTGTGGTAGTCTCTCGCCTACGTTCGAATGTGAGGGTTGAAGCTGGGCTTCTCACTCATAATTATCGCGCCAGAGGAAGGTGGTAGGGCACTATCCCTCAGAATGTTTCCCTCTAAAAGGAGAAGGTGATAGGGCATTCATCCCTCGGAATTTTCCTCCTGAGCATGGGTTTCTCTCTGGTTGCAAGGTGGTAGGGCACTAACTCACGGAATCATGCGGCATTCAGAGGAAGGTGGTAGGGCATTCTCCCTTGGAACGTTTCCCTCTGAAAGGAGAAGGTGGTAGGGCACTCTTCCCTCGGAATTGTTCCTCCTAAGTATGCGCAACAGAGAGACTAATCTGGGAGTTGCCATCCAGATTTTCTGTCGGGTTTGGCACAATAACCAACATGTGATATCACAGCCAATAGGACAGACATTCATCATATGCATCTTCTATATGCTTGCTTGCTTTGATTACTTGAGTTTGCCTAATTGTATAATATTTCCTATTTGCATCTTGAATTATATATATATATATATGAATACTATCTGTGTTTTTCTTGCTTGCATCATCTGTGTTTGTCTGGTGCTGAGGAGGTTAGGTAGGTGGTGGCGATGGGATCACACGAAGGGTAGGTTGGTGAAGGCTGTGGGACAGCGGTGACTAGTTTTAGTTAGAAATCCCCTAAGTTTAGATAACCCAGTTTATGGTTTAAGTTTATTTATTTATTTTATTCTAAGCTTGAATATCTGTATTTGATGTGAAGTTCTAGGATTGCCTTTGGCGTCCCAGAGCCTTACATCTTACATATTGGGCACTGTTATCATACTGAGAACCTCCAGTTCTAATTCCATACTTTGTTGTTATTTTTCAGATGCAGGTCGTAATTCACCTCGGTGAAATTGCGGACATAGTGGCAGAGCGGAGTATGGTTTTTTCCTGATTTATTTATGTTTTATTTTGTTGTAGTACTTTCTCTCACCCTTTTGTTTTAGACTTTATGGCCTTAGAGGCTTTATTTCTAAAAACATTGAGAGATAGGTTGTATAAGCTGTTTAAAACTTCAAAGCTCTGTTGTAGTCTGTTTGAGCTAGTCGGCCTAAACTCCACAGGTAGTGGCTAGCCTCCTTTTGTATAGTATATATATATTTACTTTATTGATCTATTAATTACTACCTTGTATCTTAGAGCTTTATTGCAAGATTGTATATATTATGTTTTGTATCCTTTCATACCAAATGCGTTTAGTTATCATGTGCGAACGCTTCACGTATGTAGTTCCGCATTATGCGACTTTGAGCTTTATTCTTTCATCGGTTTTTAGTTATACAAATTCTTGGATATATATATATATATTATGTACTATAAGCTTTAGAACTGTCGTAACACCTTGTTATCCTCTGCTTTACGGCTAGAGGTAAGACTTAGGGTAACGGGGTGTTACAGGTTCAGCTAATGACGATGATTGTAGCTTACACCAAGAGATGGAAACGGAAAAATGTAAATGTGGTGGTTGCAAACAGTGTGGAATTGTTACCGCTGAAGATATTATCAATCATACATTTTCAACATCTGAGGTAGCATGATGTGTATGTGAGATATGCCAAATGTATTGGCTTTGGAGTTCGGAAGGGCGATTTTGTGAAAACCAAAGATGGCTGTTACTCAAGGCGAAGGTTCTTTTGTAATAGGGCCGGATTGAGAGAGAAAAAATATTATGACAATATTTCATGAAAAAGGGAACAAAGGGCTGAGACATGAACTAATTCTCAAGCTAAATTGTGTTTATACTTTGATAAAAGGGCAACTGTTTGGAGGGTTAAGAATTTGTTCGATGAACATAACCATGACTTAGTACAACAATGCATGGTTCACCTAATTTCAAACCATTGGCAGTTAACTGATGCAAACAAGGCACAAGCTGACATCATGCATATGTATAGTGTGCCAACATCTCAAATTATGGGGTTTATGGCTGGGCAAGCTGGTGGGTATGCCAGAGCTGGTTTTACAAAGAAAGACTTAGATAACCACCTTGACAAGAGTCGACACTTACGTATTTTAGGTGGTGATGCCAACGCCACCATAAGCTACCTGCTTGGAAAGGCTGACATTGACCCGATGGCTATGGCACAATATAGTTCAACTGCGGAGGATTGGTTAGGTAGTTTATTTTGGGCCGATGGAATATGCCGAGCTGATTATCAACATTTTGGTGACGTCTTTGCGTTTCATGCTACATACAAAAAGAATAAGTACAAGAAACCATTGGTAATCTTTTCTGAGAGTAACCATTGGTGCACGAAATTGTGATGTCCAGGCTCGAACAATCCCTGGTAATGGCTCCAAAGCTTGGTGCTCTGATCTTAATTCATAATTGTCACAACTTCGATACAACTAACCAGCAAGTGCACTGGGTCGTCCAAGTAATACCTTACGTGAGTAAGGGTCGAATCCCACGGAGATTGTTGGTATGAAGCAAGCTATGGTCACCTTGTAAATCTCAGTCAGGCAGATATAAAGTGATAATGGTGTTTTCGAATATTATATAATAAAATAGGGATAGAGATACTTATGTAAATCATTGGTAGGAATTTCAGATAAGCGAATGGAGATGCTTTTCGTTCCTCTGAACCTCTGCTTTCCTGCTATCTTCATCCAATCAGTCTTACTCCTTTCCATGGCTGGCTTTATGCAAGGGCATCACCGTTGTCAGTGGCTACATCCCCTCCTCTCAGTGAATAATATGCTCACGCACCCTGTCACGGCACGGCTATTCATCTGTCGGTTCCCGATCATGCTGGAATAGGATTCACCCTCCTTTTGCGTCTGTCACTAACGCCCAGCACTCGCGAGTTTGAAGCTCGTCACAGTCATTCAATCATTGAATCCTACTCAGAATACCACAGACAAAGTTTAGACCTTCCGGATTCTCTTGAATGCCGCCATCATTCTAGCTTACGCCACGAAGATTCTGGTTAGGAGATCTAAGAGATACTCATTCTAGCTTAATTCATGTAGAACAGAAGTGTTTGTCAGGCACGCGTTCATAGGGGAGAATAGTGATGAGTGTCACACATAATCATCACCTTCATCACGTTCTTGGGTGCGAATGGATATCTTAGAAGCGAAATAAGAAGAATTGAATAGAAAACAGTAGTACTTTGCATTAATCTTTGAGGAACAGCAGAGCTCCACACCTTAATCTATGGAGTGTAGAAACTCTACCGTTGAAAATACATAAGTGAAGGTCCAGGCATGGCCGTGTGGCCAGCCCCTATGGTCTAAGAACAATGCGTTCAAAGATGGTCAAAAAGACGCATAATACACTAGTAAAAGGTCCTATTTATAATAAACTAGCTACTAGGGTTTACATGAGTAAGTAATTGATGCATAAATCCACTTCCTGGGCCCACTTGGTGTGTGTTTGGGCTGAGCCTGAGTGTTGCACGTGCAGAGGCCATTTGTGGAGTTGAACGCCAGTTTCTGTGCCAGTTTGGGCGTTCAACTCTGGTTTTGGATCCTTTTCTGGCGCTGGACGCCAGATTTGGGCAGAAGGCTGGTGTTGAACGCCAGTTTACGTCATCAATTCTTGGCCAAAGTATGGACTATTATATATTGCTGGAAAGCCCTGGATGTCTACTTTCCAACGCAATTGGAAGCGCGCCATTTCGAGTTCTGTAGCTCCAGAAAATCCACTTTGAGTGCAGGGAGGTCAGAATCCAACAGCATCAGCAGTCCTTTTTCAACCTCTGAATCTGATTTCTGCTCAAGTCCCTCAATTTCAGCCAGAAAATACCTAAAATCACAGAAAAACACACAAACTCATAGTAAAGTCCAGAAATGTGAATTTAACATAAAAACTTATGAAAACATCCCTAAAAGTAACTAGATCCTACTAAAAACATACTAAAAACAATGCCAAAAAGCGTATAAATTATCCGCTCATCAACCATCACAGACAAACATGTATATTCGGGTTTGCCATACTTGATAATGAAATGGCATCCACATACAAGTGGCTACTGGCTAACTTTTTGGAGGTCATGATGAACAAGTATCCTAAAGTTGTTGTGACTGATGCAGACGAGGCTATGAAAGAGGTGATTAATGAGATTTTCCAAATACAACCCATAGATTGTGCGGATGGCATCTTCAGAAAAATGCTACTTTGAAAATCAAAGACCCAGGCTTATGTGAATCATTTAAGAAGTTCATTTATGCCAAGTGGGATCTTGATGAATTTGAGGAGGAATGGTCAAAATTGGTTGAAGAGTTTGGTGGTAGTGACACGTCATAGATTGACAAATAATATGAAAACAAAAAAAGTTGGGCCAGGGCATTTCTTCGGGATAAATTTTGTGCTGGTTTTAGAACTACTTCACGATGTGAAGGCATTAACCACTTCATAAAGAGATTTGTTCATTCAAGGCACAGCATTTTAGAGTTTGTAGAGAATCTTGAGCGAGCTTTACGAGATTATCGCAACAATGAGATGGTTGTTCAATTTAAGATAATCAATTCTGATCATGTTTTGACAACTAACTTACAGTCTCTCGAGCTTTGTGATGTAAACATCTACACTAGAGAGATATTCAAACTAGTGAGGAAGCAAATTGAAGAAGTGGTTTCTTTAGACATTATACATAGTAAGCCCCTTTCCACAACTATGGTATACAAGATTTGTGCTTTTCAAAAGAGGGTCAAAATATTTACAGTTGTATATGATCGCAATGAGAAGAAATTGGAGTGTGAATGCTGTCATTGGGATCATGAAGGGTATCCTTGTAGTCATATGTTGTGTGTGCTAAGACGAGAGGATGTAGATGAATTGCCAGAAAGTATAATTCTAAAAAGAAGGACCCGAGATGCAAAGAAGTATACTAATGATCAAACAGTCGAAAGCACTACAAATGATGCTGAAAAAGGTTTTTTAATGAGATATGATGCTATGTCAGTTGCCACAATGTGGATGTCATTCCTTGCGGCTCAAGAAGTTCCACTTTTTGCTGATACGATGAATGAAGTTACTAGATGGACCAAAAATCTAGAGAAAAGGTGCAGCATTAAAAGGCAAAATGAGGTTGCTGATGTATTGCATCCTGCTGCTGAATTTGTTGGTGATCCATGTGTCGCTAAGACAAAAGGTGCACCCAAAATCAAGAAGAATGAAACTAGGAAAATGTCATGTTCAAATTGCTTCGTGAAGGGTCATACAAAGAGGCATTGTCCAAAGTTGGCTGATGAAGGTGACCGAGCCATGATCATCTCCCTTCTTGATGTACAGACACAGATGAGGTTATTTATGCAATGATTGCTAAATTTTGTTTGTTGAAAAAAATTTGATCAATTATTTTCATATTAGTATGTTAATCATATTTATTCTCCTAGCATGGTTAAATATTTTGGTTGTGTAATTCCATCTATTTATAGATGTAAAAATTAAGAAAATGTGACATTAGGTTGTAATGAATTATTTTTTTATTTATTTGACATGCTTGACAGGCAGAAAAAGAGCCTCTTTGTGCCACTAGGAGTGAGAATAATGGTTGAAACTATACTACAGAGTCTAGTACTAAGCTCATGGGTTCTCCATCGAATCTAATGGGTACAGGAGCGTTTTCAGGGGGTCCAATTTTATCAAACTCTTAGTAACTTATTTCCAACGCCACAGGGTCGAGTAGCTAACCAACCAACCACTTTGCAAAATATTGGGTATCAATGGCTCTTACAGGTGAAAATTATTTGTATTTTGTGCTTTATCCGTTACAAAATAATTCTTCATAATTTTTGACATAAATATTGATATGTTTATATATGTCATGGAAGCTAGGAATACCTTGAAACAACAGTGAAAATTAACTTTATTTATGAAGCAGATGAGATATTTGCTTCTGGGATGCTACATTACCTTGCTGAACCATTCCAGTGTTGTTAGTATGTGAACTGTGCAGATTTTTGTTTTTTTGTAATTTATTTTTGTTAAATGTATTGTACTCAGTACTCACAGTATTGGTTCAATGAATTCTGATAGTTGTGTTCAAATATTTGATACGGAGATTCTTGTGGATAGTAACACACTCCCTGGTAGTTGAGTAAAGAAATCTTCAAAGTTTCTACTTTATTATTTAGATGTTTAGATCAGCCACTCTGATAAAATAATACCATGAGTTCATGACTTGTAAACTCTATCGAATTATCTTCAACAATGCCTTTTTTTATGTTGTATATTCAAATGCAACATGATTTTCCTAGTAATCTTTTTGCTGAAAAATATTAAACGAACCAATCCAATTGCAAAAGCATTTTTGTAACGAAAAAGTACTTATGAAAATAAAGTAAGGAAACCAATCCAAATGTACATCTTAATCTAAATAGTCTATCAGGTATTTATAATAGGTATTTGAACTAGTTTCTATTTGAACCATCTTACGTGTAAACGTAAATTTTGAAAGACAAAACATTCATGCCTATGAGACCAGAATTATTAGAATGAAGAACCCACTTAGACTTAGATATACTAATCATGTCATCATCACTTTCGGGCATAAAAATTCTCCCATTATAAGGGTTAGCAGTAAGGATAATTATATTTCCACAATTTTAGAAATTATATAGTTTTTAACATGGACTCTGAAAGATTACATCCTAAGACTGAGTGACATTCTTTGGCATCTTTTTATTCCAATTTTCAATAGCAAGTCTTTGAATGTCTTCTCTCCTTGGATTGTGAGGTCCATACACAAAGTCTATGGACATCCTTACTCTGATGTATTCCTTGACCACCTAATATCGAAGTCGTATACCTTCATCGTTAAATTTAGATGTTATAAAAACAAAAAAATTGTAGCATATAATGCAAATTGGACATGTGATCATACCAGTATGGCACCATGCCGCCATAGATGATAGAGTGTCTGCCATTGCGCAACCCACACACCACAGTCATTGCTTAAAAAATGAGTTTCATTCTTTTTAACAACAAATTAATGCCTCCTCCATCAAAGAATTAAATTTAAGCATTTAACTTACATAGTATGTATAGTCCTAAATTATATCATGGCTTAGGTAATTGATTTATGATACTTACGATTGAGCATCTTGTTGGGGCACCTCTGGCTCTTGAAATTTGAACTTTGAAACCATCGGCCTTTCAGGATTATCCGATTGGTAAAACCAATCGTCCAATAGTAGATTCTCTAAGAAAGAAATCTGAAAATCAAAGAAATGAGTTTGACATGGAATTGGTTTTACAATCAAAACAGAGATATGTTTTTGAACGTTAAAAGTCCATTGAACACACCACATCATATATTGCCTTCATCCTCTCGTGCCTTTGTTTTGAGCACTTTAGAGAGTCTAGATATGTAATCAACCCTCTACTTTTTTTCACAACTACAAGGAACCAATGATCTTTAACATTAATAGGTACGTATATCTGTGTCATTAGGTTAAATCATTTATTAGTTACAAGGATAAAAAGAGTTAATTATTTTTTTACCACAGTTGAAATAACTCATCAAGATAATCTATTACCTTAGAGAGGTCTTCAACCTTGCCCATAAAGTTTGTTTTGATGTATTCCATTTTTCCAACAGAAATATGTCGTTGTTGGAGTGCTATTTGCTACAAAATATTAATAATAACAAGAGTAATATGAAATCAAAGCTTAACCCAAACTATTTTGGGATAATAAATAAATAATAACCATAATCAAAAGCAAAATGATTTATGCCATTAGAAACTTACAGCAAAAGTGGTTGGGAGGAACCATTTTCCACTGTAACTGCAGCATGTTTCATAAGCATTGATGCCACCAGATTCAAAACTTACATTTGATGAGCCAGAAATTGTCAGTCATCAATCAAATTCCACAAAGTAAAAAAGGTATATCACATGAATTACTTCATGACTTACGTTATCTCCAACCTGATTTTTTGGACAAAGGGTCATCAATACTTCCCGACTTCCACAATAATGTTCATTAGGCACAAGAATCTCTCTATTAATAACAAATTGCAAGTTATATCTCATGAAATAAGTGTTTGATTCCAAATCTCCAAAATCAATAGAAGTGACCTACTTGGGGTCATAATCAGTTCCAAAGATATAGGCAACAATAGCCAACTCAGTCCCCGAAAACCATTTCCGATGTTAGCCTAAATGCCACCTCCAAGCACTATCAATTTGGATAGAAACATGTATAAGTATTTAAAACAAAGACACAGAGTACTTAATGCATCAGGATATATGGGAAAGAGGGGAATATTATCGTAGGCATCTCATCACCATATATGTTCACCAAATCATGGGATTCGTATAGCCATGGATGTCCTCGTTGTAGTTTAAAGTCTCCACGTGTGGGGATTTTCTTCTACAAAATCAACTTCTACGTCAGAGAGAATTTTTAACATAAAAAAATTGAAAAAATTAACGAATAGTCTCTTTCGCCTATTTAAATATTGTTTATAGATATTTCCTGTTCTTTTAAGAGTAAATCACAGGAATGTAGCGCCTTTGATTAAGTACTTATAATTGCTTAATTTAGTTATTTTTTTTCAATTTTGTCCTAAAATCTTGAAATCTGACTTTCATTTCATATTTTCCACATCAAATCATCAGCAAAAATTTAAATAAAATTGAAAGTGAGATGATGTTATCTACATACCAAAGCGGTTGATTGGTTTTTATTGTTATTTTTAGGATTTTGTGAATCAGAAAAGGGAAGTAAAACCTTTTTTTCTCCAGTGTTTTCAGTTTATTTAAGTCAAATACCCACGTCAGAAGATGAACATCCAAATTAAGCCAATTAATTGAGTTTCTAACCTTAATCAATTATGTTGCTTTCTGAACTTTGCGTTTAGTGGTACTCTTATGCCGTTTCAAGCCAGCGTTTTCGCTGATTTCATGATCACTCAACAGACCGGATGGTTTGCAATCTGGTTCGAGCTTTCAAGCCAAATGACACCTTGATGATTTTCGACACAATGGAGCCTTTTTTGCAATTGTATGAGCTATCATTGATGGAGGTGGCCCACTCACAGGAATATTCTCATCAGCATTAGCATCATCATCATGATGAGCAACAGATCTGGGTCCAGATGAAACAATAGACAGGATTGCATCGATCTTTTTTCCTTGGTCGCTTATTGTGGAGGATAAAGCACGTATCTCCTCAGCAATAATGGTTCGAACGAACCTCGTAAGGGAATCACTAAAAGAAGTCGTTTCCTTGAAATACAAATGAGAGCATCAGGAGATACACCAAATAGAAACTATAGAAATAAAAGTATATTTCATAACAACATCTAATGAGACAATAGAAATAGATTTCATCACATCTCTTTTGAAAACTCACCTCTCCAAATGGTAACATTAATTGTTGGAGTGCAATGATTCTATCCCCCGTCTTTTCTTTTATCACCTAAGGGACAAAAAATTAAAGGAAGTAGAAGAAAATAAAAATGATTTGAGATGTTCGTGTTCGAAGCATACCTCAATATTTTAGCTTGACAGCAATCTTTGCCCTGCTTTAACACAGTCTATCAACATTCAACTATTTCAAATGCCAAAAGAATCATGTAAATGATCCAGGGAGAAACTTTACTTTTGTTCTTCAAATAATTCAAGAAGAAAACTATTAAAACCTAAACCAATAAAACCATTACACATAAGAATAATAGAAAACCAGTAGCAAATAGACAGTATACAATAAAAATCCAGAAACATAATAACAAAGACCACCTACCTGAAGTGACTCGCGATGTTCTCTGGCAACCATGAGAGTTGACGAACAAGCACGAGAGCACCCAAGGGGACAAGGCTTCAGACTTCAGAGGCGAAGAGACTAAGCATGTGAGTAGAAGACTCCGACTAGAGAAGAACGCGAGCACAGCTCCTACGAGCAGAGATGAGTACCAACGCAGAAGAAGGAACAAGGCAAGCAGAGAGGAATATAGGTCCATGCCGTCAATGTTGCTAGTAGCCACCCTATCAACTGCATAGATTTGGAAATTTGCAAAAGGGGTTAGGGTTAGGGTTGGAGTTGGGCTTAGGGTTAGGATTAGTCATTCTGATGCAAAATTATTAGGATTTGGAATTGGAGTTTTCCCAAAGATTAAGGGAACTGCTTTAGTATTTACCATAGTTTGAAAGAAAAGGTAGATAATAAAAGTATTGTTCATATCCCTCTCCCGAGCACTGTTACCACAAATCCTATGACGTTTCCTCAGCTCTACACAAAATTCAGCATCCACGACAGAGACACACATTAGGACAAGGGAGTCCAGCCAATCGGACATCCCCTCGGGAACTTTGGAAGACATCTCTACAACGTTATTGCGAGAAGACATGAGGCCAACTAATCCTACAAAAAGAAAAGAAGATTGGATTACTAAAAAACATCTCGGAGGAGGGGCAAAGCAACTCGACTAATATGATACAGACGAACAAACAGAAAAGAAAAACCCCAAGACTCAAACCAAAGTCCTGGGACATCCTTGGGAGGTAGTGACAAAGCACGGTTTCAGGAAAAATCTATAACTTACGTCTCGGCATCCCCCAAACAAAAAAAAGAAGAAGATTTCGAACAGCAAGCATTTTCATAGGAGAAAGACAAAACACAAAAAAAAGTATAAAAAGTCATCAAAGCCACTATCTTTTTACAAAAAGCTTCGACAACACCAAACATGCCAAGCAGAGAATCGTCAAAGACACAACCTTTTCTCCAGAATCAAACAAAAACCATCATCAAAAGCACAAGCAGAAACGGTGATAACATGCAAAAGCCCTAAAAGCATCAAGCAATAGGAAAGACGAAAAAATTCATACAAAAGACAAAGAAACTCCAGAACACGCAACAATCAGGTGCAGTAAAAGCAGAAAGATCCAAACTTTCTCCAAGCAAAATCAAACTCAGACATAAAAAATGACAGAGGAGGAAAAATTGAACCTGGAAAATAGAAGGAAACCTCGAAAGAAAGCTGAAGAGCAAGAAGCGACAGAGCCACCCCTCGAACGGAAAAAATTTGCCGGAAGAAAACGGAGGGAGAAATCCAGAATCACTCCTTTTCCACAGAAAGCGGTAGTAGAGCAGGCGTCGCAGGAAGAAACTGTGAAACTCTAGGGAAAAACAGAAAACGAGAGAGTAAAGGGAGAAGTTACGAAGAGGAACGAAGAAGAGAAACCGTTTCTGATGGCAAAGTTCAAAATAAAAACCAAGGGAAACGGGGCATTTGAAGCCAATTAATGAGGGTATTAAACCTTCGCACGTTCCCAAAGCACCGATATAAAAGCGCGTGCTTTTAAAGGAAAACGTTCCACATTCAAAAAGGCTCTACAAAGAAAGGAATCGACAAAATGCTTGAGTTCGGCTTCACTAGAGAAGGACCGAAGTCAAGGACTCGACCTCAACAAAAAGACCGAGCTCAAGCAGGGGCACTCTTCATATCCTGGGTCAAGCTATCCGACCTGGGATGATTGGTGACAAAGCGACCGACCTCTTCTCAAAGAGGTTGGCCAAATCGACAGGAAAGCCCAATAAAGGGCCCAAATAGAGGAACACAACCCAAATCCAAAGGCAGTCCAAGCCTATAGAGATAAAGGCGGTTCCCTTGAAGATAAGCTGACCTCACCCAAAGATAAGATAAGATAAGATAACTAACTTATCTTATCGAAAAGGTCAGCCCACACTACTATAAATACACTGGAGCACCCAGGTATAACTCATACTCTGATTCTACAATAAACCTGCTTAATACCCGTGCTAACTTAAGCATCGGAGTCTCTTGCAGGTACCCCCCACCCTCCGGTGACCAAGGATCAGAAGTGCAGCCAGTCCAACAAGTCGGACACAACAGCTCCGGCCGCCACCAGCCAGCCGGACACGTCACCTCCGACTAGTACAGAAGATCTCATCCGAGATCGACCTACAGTTTCAGGTAACCCTTGGAACATTGGCGCCGTTGCCGGGGAACCTGGAAGTCATCCCATCACCATGGCGGACAAACAGGATAACGACCACAACTCAGATTTAGAGGACAGAACGCCGCACAAAAACACGGGTGCCACACCAAAAGACACTCCAGAATCTAACAGAGACAAAAACTCATCACATCCGGGAGTAATAGAAGCACTTCAAAATCGCTTAAAGCAACTCGAAAAAGAAAGCCAGTACCAGCAAGAAGTCGGCAAGGATCTACAAAGAGAGGTAAGACAACGTCGAGAATTGGAAGATAAACTCCTACAACTTGAAGCTGATCTCAAAGCAAAGGCTACCCGGACCACCCCTGAGGACAACTCTCGCAAGGATCAAGATCCATTCACTAGGGAAATCATGAAAACTAAAATCCCTAAAGACTTCAAACTTCCGGATATGACTTTGTATGATGGCACTACATATCCCAACCATCACCTCAGCAACTTCAGAAGCAGAATGTACCTCACCGACGCCTCAGACACCGTTCGCTGCAAAGCTTTTCCAACGACTCTCACGAAGACAGTAATTAGATGGTTCGACAACTTACCTCCTAAGTCCATCTCAAGCTTTGACGACCTAGCCAAAAAGTTCTTGGCCAGATTCTCCATCCAAAAAGACAAGGCCAAGCACGCCCCCAGTCTACTAGGAATCAGGCAAGAAGATCGGGAAAGTCTTCGCAACTACATGGAAAGATTCAACAAAACATGCCTGGATATACAAAGCTTGCCAACAGAGGCTGCCGTCATGGGCCTCATCAACGGCTTACGAGAGGGACCTTTCAGCAAATCTATATCAAAGAAATACTCCACATCTCTGGATGAGGTGCAAGAGCGGGCAGAGAAGTACATCAACATGGAAGAAAATTCCCGACTTGGGGAGGCCTCGAAATCTGGTTTCACCTACCGAGATAAAGATAAAGAATCCAAGAAGAAGAAAGATCGAACGGGGGAAAAAATAAAAAAGTATCATAATTACACCCCTCTTCGGGTGTCCCTGGTGGATATTTACAAAGAAGTCTGTAACACAGAAAAGATACCCCCAGCTCGACCACTCAAAGGCAAAAGAGGAGGAGGAAATCGGAACGAATACTGTAAATATCATCGGGTCCGAGGACATTCCACCAACGAATGTTTCGATTTAAAAAACATCATAGAAAAATTAGTAAGAGAAGGAAAACTAAATCGGTACCTGGCCACCCGAGATGATGAGCAAAGAAAAAGACGAAGGGATGAAGATGTCGGACGAGCTGAGCAATCACCTCGTACGCCAGAAAGACATGTCCACATGATACACGGAGGATTTGTAGGAGGAGGAATCTCCAAGTCATCCCGCAAAAGATATCTCAAAGAAGTATATCATGTCGAAGGGAAGGAGGAAGCACCCGACATCCCTGCAATCACATTCACCAAAGAAGACGCATCAGGTGTCATCTCAGGACACGACGATCCCATGGTCATCACCATCATACTGGCGAACGCCAATCTCCACCGCACATTAATAGACCAAGGGAGCTCCGCCGACATCTTATTCAAAACTGCCTTCGACAAGCTCGGCTTAAAAGAAAAGAAGCTTAGAGCATACCCGAACAGCCTGTTCGGACTGGGCGATACCCCAATACAACCACTGGGATACGTGTCACTACATACAACCTTCAGAAAAGGGAACCAATCCAGAACACTCAAGATAGACTACATCGTGGTCGACGTGAGTTCAGCCTACAATGCCCTAATAGGTCGGACAACACTAAATCAACTCGGCGCAATTGTCTCAACTCCACATCTATGCATGAAATTCCCAACTACAGAAGGGATAGCTACAATAAAAGCAGATCAAAGGATGGCACGCCGCTGTTATAACGAAAGTCTAAACCTCAGAGGCATAGGAGAAGAGTTCCATACAATTGAGCTTGGTGGAGTTCAGAGACGAGAAGAACTCCGTCCACAGATCGGAGACACCTCGGACAAAACAACTAATATTGGCACGATCCTGAAAGAAAACGCAAAAGAATTACTAGTAAAGTTCTTACGAGATAATGTCGATCTCTTCGCATGGAAAGCTGCAGACATGCCAGGCATAAGTTAATGAGTCACAAGTTAGTGGTCTATCCAAGATCTCGGCCGGTACAGCAGAGACGAAGAAAACTTGGGCCTGAACGATCCCAAGCTATGGAAGAACAGGTACAAGCACTACTGGAGGCAGGATTCATAAGAGAAGTCAAGTACCCACTATGGCTAGCTAACGTCGTCTTGGTGAAAAAATCAAATGGGAAATGGCGAATGTGCACCGACTACACCGATCTCAACAAAGCCTCCCCAAAAGATCCTTACCCACTCCCAAGTATCGACGCTCTGGTAGATGCTTCATTCGGATATAGATACCTCTCATTTATGGATGCATATTCCAGATACAACCAAATCCCCATGTATCCACCAGATCAAGAAAAGACCTCGTTTTTAATACCAAAAGCAAATTACTGCTACATAGTGATGCCTTTCGGTCTCAAGAATGCGGGAGCTACGTATCAAAGGCTAATGAATAAAGTTTTTTCAGATCATATCGGAAAAATCATGGAAGTCTACGTGGACGACATGTTAATAAAGACACAAAGCGAAGAGACATTACTGACCGACCTGGCTCAGGTGTTCGACACTATAAGGAAGCATAACATACGACTCAATCCCGCAAAATGCACCTTTGCAGTAGAAGCGGGCAAATTCTTAGGTTTCATGCTCACACAAAGAGGAATTGAAGCAAACCCGGACAAATGCCAGGCCATACTCAACATGAAGAATCTGACTTGTGTCAGAGAGGTACAACAACTCAACGGGAGATTAGCAGCCTTATCCAGATTCTTAGCGGGATCAGCGATAAGATCCCTCCCCTTCTATGCCACTTTAAGGAAAGGAAAGAAGTTTGAATGGAAAATGGAATGTGAGCAAGCCTTCCAGGATTTCAAAAATTTTCTGGGACGACCACCTATCCTAACTCGACCACGAGAGGAAGAACCACTCGTATTATACCTTGCAGTAGGAAGTCAGGTAGTAGCCTCAGCACTGGTTCGAGAGGACGACAAAGGGCAACAACCTGTATACTTCATTAGTAAAGCGCTGTAGGGATTCGAGCTGAACTACCAAAAAATAGAAAATTTCGCCTACACTCTCATACTGATATCTTGACGACTTTGCCCGTACTTCCAGGCTCACACCATTAATGTTCGGACCGACTAGCCCATAAAAGGGATACTACAGAAAACAGATCTAGCAGGCAGAATTTTACAATGGGCAGTCGAGTTATCAGAGTTCGACCTCCAATATGAAGCTCGGACCGCCATCAAATCACAATACTTGGTCGACTTCATTGCAGAATTCACAGATACCCTAGAAATCCCCACAGAATGGAATCTCTACGTGGACGGGTCTTCAAATAAAACTGGAAGCGGCGCAGGTGTGATAATAGAAAGCAACCAAGGAACCCAAGTTGAGCTTTCTCTCAAATTTGGGTTCCCATCCTCAAACAACCAGGCGGAATATGAAGCGTTACTAGCTGGTTTGAAGCTGGCTAAGGAGGTTGGAGCTCAAAAACTCAACATCTTCAGCGATTCACAAGTAGTCACCTCACAAATAACAGGAAGCTACCAAGCTAAAGATCCCACCATGAAAAAGTATTTGGATAAAACCAAGGAACAGCTCGGACAATTCAGGGAATATAAGATCTGCCACATACCCCGCGAACAAAATGTCCGAGCTGACGCACTCTCAAAACTAGCCAGCACCAAACCAAGGGGCAACAATAAAAGCCTCATTCAGGAAATGCTGCAGAATCCATCAATCTCGGAAGAGGAAAAAGTCCTAGTCATAACAAGTTAGGATCAAGGATGGATGACCCTCATAATTAATTACCTCAAAACAGAAACACTCCCCGCAAATGAGAAGGAGGCAAAGAGGTTAAAACGGGAGGCTCAGTACTACACCATCATAAACAACATCCTATATAAAAGAGGGATTTCAATACCACTACTAAAATATGTGCCGACCTCCAACACAAGGGAAGTTTTAGAGGAAGTACACAGTGGCATTTGTGGTAATCATCTCGGAGCACAAGCTCTCACCAAAAAAGTACTCCGGGCAGGATTTTATTGGCCAACTCTACAAAAAGAAGCTACAGAGTATGTAAGGACATGCCCACCATGCCAGAAACATGCCAACTTTCACATCGCTCCGCCAGAAGAGCTCATCAGCGTAACCTCACCTTGGCCATTTGCAAAATGGGGACTTGATCTCCTCGGACCTTTCCCCCAGGGATCAGGACACGTCAAATTCCTCATAGTAGGGGTAGACTATTTCACAAAGTGGATCGAGGCAGAGCCCCTAGCCAACGCCACTGCTCAAAGAAGCCGAAAATACCTATATAGGAACATTGTCACAAGGTTTGGGGTTCCATATTCCATCACCACGGACAATGGCACCCAATTCACAGATGCAGGCTTCAGAAAGTTAGTAGCCGATCTGAAAATAAAACACCAGTTCACCTCTGCCGAACATCCTCAAGCCAATGGACAGGCCGAAGCTGCCAACAAAGTCATATTGGCTGGGTTGAAATGGAGACTGCAAGCTGCAAAGGGAGCTTGGGCCGAAGAACTTCCACAAGTCCTATGGGCGTATCGAACAACGCCACATTCCACCACAAACGAATCACCATTTTGACTAGCATACGGAGTGGAGGCAATGATCCCAGTAGAGGTCGAGGAAGGGTCGCCTAGAGTAGTCCACTACAATGAAGAAGCCAATTCTCAACTTCAAAGAGAAGAGCTCGACCTACTTCCAGAAATCTAAGAAAGTGCCCGGATCAGGGAAGAAGCGCTAAAGCGACAAATGGCTTCGAGATATAATCAAAGGGTAGTGCCAAGAGGTTTCGCTGAGAATGATCTCATCCTAATCCGAAATGACATTGGAACAACTCGACCCGGAGAAGGAAAGCTTACAGCAAACTGGAAAGGACCCTACCGAGTCATAGAAGTACTTGGAAAGGGCTACTACAAACTGTCCGAACTCGATAGACGAGAGCTTCCCAGATCATGGCACGCCTGCAACCTAAGAAGGTACTATAGCTAGAGAAGGTAAAAGATCTCGGATGCACTCTTTTTCCTGAAAAGGTTTTTTAATGAGGCACCAAGTCGAGATTCAGAAATTATCCGATTTAAAGGGATGAAAAACTCTCGCATGTATATATTTGCACTTGCTTTTAAATAAAATATATTTTTAGATATTCTACAAATTCTCAAGACACATTAATCTGAAGCATTCATTATCTGATTATAAAGCAACAGATCAGCAGAAAGTGAAAAACAGATTCACTGCACGATCACGATAAAGACCAATAGAGATGAAAACGCGATTCATCTAAAGGTCGAACAAACAAAGATAGAAACCACCTTCTACAAATCGGCAAAGATGAACACATAATAATGCAAGAAGTTATCGAAAGTGATCTGGAAAAAGAACCTGACGAGGTCTTATAGATTGCTAAATAATAACTTAAAGATTGGCCGACGTTAAGAAGTCGGACCGAGTCAACCCAAGTTATCAGCAAATCCCTGGAAAGAGGTCTGGCCAACCCTATAAAAGAGGAATTGCTATAACTTAGAAGAGATCGACCTAACGAAGTCGGTCTCCTACAAAATAAGTTATATAAGTAATCTCTGAAAGAGACCTGACAAAGGTCCAAGAAAGAGGATTACAAAATAACTTAGAAGAGATCGACATAAAGAAGTCGGTCTCCTACAACGGACAAGTTATAAAAGTAATCCCTGAAAGAGACCTGACAAAGGTCCAAGAAAGAGGATTACAAAATGACTTAGAAGAGATCGACATAAAGAAGTCGGTCTCCTACAACGGACAAGTTATAAAAGTAATCCCTGAAAGAGACCTAACAAAGGTCCAAGAAAGAGGATTAAAAAAATAACTTAGAAGAGGACAACATGAAGAAGTCGACCTCCTACAAACAAGTTATAAAAGTAATCCCTGAAAGAGACCTGACAAAGGTCCAAGAAAGAGGATTACAAAAATAACTTAGAAGAGGACGACATGAAGAAGTCGACCTCCTACAAACAAGTTATATAAATCCCTGAAAGAGGCCCAACAAAGGTCCAAGAAAGATGATTACAAAAATAACTTGGAAAAGGATGACGTAAAGAAATCGGTTATGGATAAATACAAGTAAGAGCAAGCAAACCGAAATACGAATTGGATCCACGCATCTACGACCTCCAAGTACAAAGCAGTTCAAAGAGGCCGAGCAGCAAGGCTCCAGTATTCTAAAAACCCAGAAAGGTGCCAAGACAAGTGTAAACAAGCATGCAATATTATAAAGCTTCAGGGTCAAGCCCAAAAGCTTGAAAGCTACTTGTTTTTTAAAAAAACAAAAGTTGCTAAACAAGCAACCAACGGGAGTACCAGCAGTCAGCAAAGTATTCAACTATACAAAATAAAGAGTTCTAAAGCCCACAAGCCAGGCCAACTACGCAAATATCCAAAGAAAACTCAGCTAAAGATTAGAAGACTTTTTAGCAGCATCAGTCTGGGATGAAGGAGGGCGAGCCTGGAGAGGCACAGCATCCACGGTACCATCATCCCGGTTCAAGATCTGACAGTCTGGATCAGAAACAGAATGACCAACCTCAACCGGAGGAACTGTAGAAGCGGACACCTTGGCAGGGGGTGGATCAACATCATCACCATCTTGGTCGTCGGGGACAATCTTACCATCCCTCACAACATTGTCCAAGCTAAAGAGAGTAAGGTCAACCTCAGGAGCAAGAACTTGAACTTGCTCTTTTAAATTATCATAGGCAGCATTCACGCTACCGACGAGGTGACCTTGGAGCTCGGAATAATCAGCTCGGGCGTTCTCCAACTCCTCCCTCAGACGCCCCACCTCCCGATAAGATGTAATGTAACTGTCCTTATGCCTCAATGCCGTGTCCTCGGCCAACCGCACAGAAGCCGCCAGAGCAAGGGAACTCGCCTTTTCATTCTCCAGATCCTTCTCCAACTTGACTACCTTTACCTCAAGCTCTTCGTTCAGGCCCTTCATCCGGTCGAACTCCTGTTTAGCCTCCTCTATAAATTCTTTGGTGGCATGGAGAGGAAGATTCTGAGTAGTTCGGTACAGGGCAGCCCCATATATGCCATTTTAACACTGTTTCGGGTCATAAAATCCATATGGCGAAGGATTGATACATCATCCATGGGGAGGGCACCGTAGGGACCGATTTGCTGATCTACGAACTCGATTGCATTAAAATCAGGGGCGTCAAGATTAAAGGCCTCAATTGTTTTTTGTTTCTTGTTAGGAGGAGCACCAGAAGTAGTGGCAGAAATCTGTGGAGGATCAGTTAGACGAACTCGAGGAGTGGGGATCACCTTCCTTGGACCAGGAGAACTTGGCACGGGCGGCTTTACTGGAACTTGAGAAGATCCCTCTCCGGCCGCCTTGGCCGAGATGTTTTGAGCAGCAGCAGCCTTCTTCACCTTCTTGTAGGCCTTCATGGAATCATTATTTTTTGACATCTCTGAAAATACAGAATCAACCATAATGACGAGTTACAACATAGAAGAAGAAAAACTAAGAAACAAGTATAGAAACAAGTCAGACAGTACCCAAAGCAGTTCGAACCAAAGATGGATCACTCAAAAATCTTTTTGTATCCAGATGGGGTGGTCCCCCCCCCTCCCCACAAATCTTCAAGAACAACTACAAAGGCCCGCTCAACCTCATCAAACATCTCCCATGTATAGCGAGACACTCTCATATTCTTTTGCCACTCTAGAAGGAAAGCAGGCTCGTCATTCTCATCAAGAAAAAAGGGGCAGACCCCCTCAACAGCACGGACTCAGAAGAAATAATTCTTAAAATCTTTAAAAGACTCATCATACATGGAAAAAACTTTATGCCCCTAGGCCGACCTGAACGAAACCTAGGAAGCTTTCTTTTTGGAGGAACCTCCAGGCTTGGCAGATACAAAAAGATAGAGGAAAAGAGTCTGGGAAGGTGTTATGCCTAACTCTTGGCAAAGAAGCTGAAAAATCTTGATAAAACCCCAGGAATTCGGATGAAGCTGGGAGGGGGCAATATTACAAGACCACAACAAATCGGTTTCGAAAGCAGTAAAAGGAAAGGTAATGTCCAACTGGCTGAAGAAATATTCATAGGCATAGAAAAAGGGACGCTCCCCCTCGACGGAAGTAGGAAAACAAGCCCTCTCATCAGAGTCAGGAGCTACAAGCTCACAATCCCTCTCCCGAGCACTGTTACCACAAATCCTATGACGTTTCCTCAGCTCTACACAAAATTCAGCATCCACGACAGAGACACACATTAGGACAAGGGAGTCCAGCCAATCGGACATCCCCTCGGGAACTTTGGAAGACATCTCTACAATGTTATTGCGAGAAGACATGAGGCCAACTAATCCTACAAAAAGAAAAGAAGATTGGATTACTAAAAAATATCACGGAGGAGGGGCAAAGCAACTTGACTAAAATGATACAGACGAACAAACAGAAAAGGAAAACCCCAAGACTCAAACCAAAGACCTAGGGCATCTTTTGGAGGCAGTGACAAAGCAAGGTTTCAGAAAAAATCTACAGCTTACGTCTCGGCATCCCCCAAACAAAAAAAAAAGAAGATTTCAAACAGCAAGCATTTTCATAGGAGAAAGACAAAACACAAAAAAAAACTACAAAAAGTCATCAAAGCCACTATCTTTTTACAAAAAGCTTTGACAACACCAAACATGCCAAGCAGAGAATCGTCAAAGACACAGCCTTTTCTCCAGAATCAAACAAAAACCATCATCGAAAGCACAAGCAGAAACGGTGATAACATGCAAAAGCCCTAAAAGCATCAAGCAACAGGAAAGACGAAAAAATTCATACAAAAGACAAAGAAACTCCAGAACACGCAACAATCAGGCGCAGTAAAAGCAGAAAGATCCAAACTTTCTCCAAGAAAAATTAAACTCAGACATAAAAAATGACAGAGGAGGAAAAATCGAACCTGAAAAATAGAAGGAAATCTCGAAAGAAAGCTGAAGAGCAAGAAGCGACAGAGCCACCCCTCGAACGGAAAAAATTCGCCGGAAGAAAATGGAGGGAGAAATCCAGAATCACTCCTTTTCCACAGAAAGCGGTAGTAGAGCAGGCGTCGCAGGAAGAAACTGTGAAACTCTAGGAAAAAACAGAAAACGAGAGAGTAAAGGGAGAAGTTACGAAGAGGAACGAAGAAGAGAAACGTTTCTGATGGCAAAGTTCAAAATAAAAACCATGGGAAATGGGGCATTTGAAGCCAATTAATGAGGGTATTAAACCCTCGCACGTTCCCAAAGCGCCGATATAAAAGCGCGCGCTTTTAAAGGAAAACGTTCCACATTCAAAAAGGCTCTACAAAGAAAGGAATCGACAAAATGCTTGAATTCGGCTTCACTAGAGAAGGACCGAAGTCAAGGACTTGACCTCAACAAAAAGACCGAGCTCAAGCAGGGGCACTGTTCATATCCTGGGTCGAGCTATCCGACCTGGGATGATTGGCGACAAAGCGACCGACCTCTTCAGGTCAGGCTACCCGACCTCTTCTCAAAGAGGTCGGCCAAATCGACAGGAAAGCCCAATAAAGGGCCCAAATAGAGGAACACGACCCAAATCCAAAGGCATTCCAAGCCTATAGAGATAAAGGCGGTTCCCTTGAAGATAAGCTGATCTCACCCAAAGATAAGATAAGATAAGATAACTAACTTATCTTATCGGAAAGGTCAGCCCACACTACTATAAATACACTGGAGCACCCAGGTATAACTCATACTCTGATTCTACAATAAACCTGCTTAATACCCGTGCTAACTTAAGCATCGGAGTCTCTTGCAGGTACCCTCACCCTCCGATGACCAAGGATCAGAAGTGCAGCCAGTCCAACAAGTCGGACACAACAGCTCCGGCCGCCACCAGCCAGCCGGACACGTCACCTCTTACCAGTACAGAAGATCTCATCCAAGATCGACCTACAGTTTCAGGTAACCCTCGGAACAAGTATTTTTAAAAAAAAATTATTATTTTTTTTTTGTAATTTGTGTCTTAATGAAAGAATAAAAAGGAGTGTCGAGTAATATTTTGTTGATTGCAAATTATTTTTATATCCACAAATCAAATATTAATACAAATTCAAAAGTTCATCTATGAATTTTTGTAATGTTAAATAACCTAAACCATAATTACTAATTGACATATATATCTAATTTGAACAACATATTAATTTCTGATTTTTAAATGATATTCAATTTTTTATTCGATCAGATCACTAATTATCAGTTTCTTATATGTACAAACAAAAATTTCAGATAAAATCATATTCTAAATTCACCTTAAAGATACAATATCATTTTGATGGAGAACTAATAAAATTTTGTCATTCGTATATTTATGTTGATAAAATAATTAGAAAAATATAAAATTCTAAGTAAACTAAGATTGAGTATTGGAGGAACAAATTTTCACTTTGAATTTCAAATCACTATTTATAATATATGATCCCACAAATTTTGTGTAGAATCCAACATAAAATTGAAACTAGAACTAACATTAGAAATACTCTAATGTATAATCAATTATAATTACAATAGTACACTTTAAATGAAATAATACTTTATTTTAAATAAAAATTATACTTAACAATTAATTACAACCGAAACACCATTCTTAACTTTAACTAACAAAATTATAATTGTCTAACTTTAGTTTAAATTAACTGTTTAATTAATTAATATTTTTTAATATTATTTATTTTATTATAATTTATTTATATTTAGATATACAAATTATAACTTACTTTTTAGTTCTTTTAATTTTATTATTGAAGGAGAAAAACATTAAGCAAATTTACTAGTAAAAATATTAATCTAAAGATATATTGGTATTTTTAAATTTGAACCATATAATTTGAATCTATGGTTTGGTTTAATAAGATTCAATAAAATAGTTTGGTTCAATAGGACTCAATAAAATCAGACCAAGTTAATAAGGAAATCATGTGAGACACTTATTCAAATCAGAAGGGCGACTTCAGCAGAAGTCATTTTCCATAACTTCATTTAAGTGGCCGTCAAAAAAAATATATGTATTTAAAAGGTACTTTGTTGACTTCTTGTTCACTGTTGTCGTGAGATAACAGAAACTATGGATAGAACAAGTGTCTAGTTGAAAGGCTTTAGGGATGATTTTTTTTTAAAGCTATAGTCGTAGACTAAATTTTCATAGTGGTCCCTGAAATTAACGTCGTGCACTAAAATTGTCCCTGAGATTTCAATTGCACCAATTACATCCCTGAGATTGAAAAAATTGCACCATATTAGTCTTTGGCCCATTTTTCGTTAACGACGCACTAATGTGACTTGATGATGTGGATCTTTGGTGACACGTGTCACTTCATGGTTTGGCCACGTGTAACGGTATGATGACGTGTTGGTCAACGACATGTGACATGCTGAAGTGGATGGTTATGCCACGTGTCACAATGCTATTTTGCCACGTGTCAGATTATGCCACGTGTTACAATGCTATTTGTCCACATGTCATCCACTATACCATTGTTACATGTGTACCAAATTGGTCCCTTACTTTACATCAAATGATTCATTTTAGTCCCTGAAATTGAATGTCATACACCAAATTAGTCCCTTCATCAGTTTTTCTCATTTTTTTTATAAATTTAAAATTCTCAATCTTTTTTTATACACTAATTTTAATTATATTTTTTATTATACAAATTTTTATAATAATTTTTTTAATTAATAGTTTTAACTTTTATCGTTAGAACACATGTTAACTAAAACCAAAACTTTATTATTGCCTCTTGTGTTTATTTGTATCTGTTTTAACAATGTTCAAGTCATGGTTACAATAAGTACTTATATTGATTAATAGTGTAATATATGAAAAAATTACCTAGCTAAGTTATAGATAAAATGAATTATTATAATCAACAATATAAATATATCTTATTAATTTAGTGAGAAGTCAATTATATGGGAAATCGGACATTCTTAAAATGGATGGGAATAATGAATTTATATTAGTTAACAAGTGTCTTATCAAGTATTTTTAAAATATTTATTAAAGTGTTAAATATTAAAAAAATTGTATTAAGGAATATTATTATACTCTTAACTTACACTCTTTACTAAATCAATATCAATATCTCGCTTGTAACACCCTAATATTCAAATCCTTATGCTCGAGTCATAAGTCAATGATAATAAGGTAGTACGACTCTCAAGGGGGATTTTTAATACATAGTTTATAAGTATAATTAAAATGAGTATTAATCGAGAAGCCTGAAAAGAGTAAATATAAAATCGCGAAATCGTGACACTCACGCATCGACAACTAAAGATAAAGCGTGAAGTCAAAAGCGATATACAGTTAAAGGCATTAAGGAGAATAAGAGAAGGACAGTATATAGATATATAACATAAGTAAATAGCCACTAGCCGCGACCCGCGAAGTTTAGGCCGGCTAAGGTACAGTATAACAGTAGTTGACAACAGTATCTCCTAATCTCTCCCAAAAGAAACATAAAAACATCTATAGGCAAGTTCAAAAGAGTTCAATACATAATATAGGCTTTTCAAAATAAAGGTGGGGAGATTCTAAGCAAAATATAAAGTAGAGAATATAAAGATCTTCGCCGTCTCTCAAATGAACCACAGCTCACTTCTGAGCACCTGAACCTATATCTAAAAAACAAGAGATATATATACAGAATGAGAACCCCCGACCCATGGGTTCCCAGAACGGTAAAAGTGCCAAATAAATACAATGCATTGTAATAAAAACTCACTAAGCATCCTAAACTTCCTGTCACCAAATATTCATCATATGTTCTCGCTAATCCATAAATAGGCAACTGTCATAAGGAAATGCTAAATCTAATTCATATTCCTCATGCTTCCCAACTTTCTATCTCTCCAACAAATCAGAATCAGAATCATAAACAAAACCATCACCAGTTATTCTGTCTCCGCAATTATATATCAATACTTCATATCCTCACCTGGAGCAAGTGAAATCACTTCACTGCGCCCACCCAGGGAGCTCAAATTATCTCATTTTCTACCTGGAGCAGTGAATTCACTTCACTGCGTCTACCCAGGGAACTCAAATTACCTCATTCAATAATTATCATTTTAAATTAATCATATCATTACTCCATCTCAACAAGAACAGCCCTCAGCGTCAAACGACACCAGCATGAGGGACCTCTCAGTTGTACAAACACAAGCAATACAGGCAAATAATACACAATAAGGTACAAGTAGAACAAGTAGCACATAATCAAGTAACATAGCATATATGATATAGCAATCCAAAACAAATAGGCAAACCCAAACAATTCAAACATATGCAAATGATGTATGCCTGCCCTATGGCTGATGATATCATCTGTCGATTACAAAACCAACCCGACATGTCCTGGTAGCTAACCATTGGACAGAAACACCCATGCAGAACAAGTGGGCTTGAGCTACAACCTCTTTACTACTACCCGCTTAACCCAGAGCCAGTGGAACAACCACTACTGCCGCTACTACCCAGGCGGGTGTTTAAAAGCTCAACCAGGAGCGAGTGGAATCACCACTACTACCGCTACTACCCAAGCGTCACAATCTCTCACCTGGAGCAAGTGGGATGAACCACAACCCTTGCTACTGCCCAGGATCTCAAAACATACATTCATTCAGTTTAAAATCAATCATCATTGTTATCGAATCTCAAACATTAACCTGGAGTAAGCGAAACGAACCACAACCTTTGCTACTACCCAGGTATCACAAATACACATTCATTCATAATCACTCTTCATTATTACCAATTCTCAAACAATGACCTAGAGCAAGCATGACAAATCACGACCCTTGCTACTACCCAGGTATCACAGACATATATTTATTCAAAACTCCATAATTAAACTCATTTATCATAATTCTCCTTCCCCAACTCATACCCGGAGCAAGTGGACAATGCCACTGCCTACTACCCGGGGTCACACGTCACATTCATTTTCAAATCATCATTTCTGCACTTCCTCAATCACAATTCATTACTCCAACTCTTTCTTAATCAACAAGTTATCACATTTCCTAGCTTATTCTCATTACTAGGCATACTATAAAAATTTAGGACTTAAAGGATGAAAATAGAGGCTTAGAAGTCTGAAATTCGGCTTTAAGAATTCACGTGTGCACGTCGCCCACGCGCACGCATGGAAAGTGGAGAAAAGTGAGTGACGCGTAAGCGTCGCCCAGCGCACGCGTGGGAAGTAGAGAGGTAGGTTGATGCGTGCGCGTCAGCCACGAGTACGCGTGGATGCGTTTTGTGCTCCTCACACAAAACCGGCACGCTACCATCACAACTCTCTGGAATTTATACCACACACCTGCATCAATACAGTGACGCGTACGCGTCGGCCAGCCACACGCGTGAGAGAGTAAAAATCGTGAGTGACGCGTGCGCGTCGGCCATGCGTACGCGTGGGCGTACGTTTTCTTAAAAATTTTACTAAGTCTGAAAAAGCTGTAAAATTTCATTTTCAAACCTCAAACTTCCTCCACACATAAATTCTTCTAAAAAATTCCTTTTTCAACCATTTCTGAACCGTTGGAAAGATCGTTGAATAAACTTTCATAAAAATCCGGTTTTGAAGAATTCCTAACTCTAAGTTATGGGCCGCCGAAGTTGGTCAAAAATCAGTTTTTACCTAAAAACAGAAATCACCAATTATTCCAATGTTCACAAGCCAAATTCATTTTCACTCATCCAAATGACCACAACCCAACCACATTCACATAATTACACTCAACCAAAACCAAACCTACCTCATCTACACAATTCAATTCAATTTCGTCACCTTCCACTCCTAAATTCCTAATTTCTTATTATTCCACATTCCTCTCATTTATTCACACACTCAATATTCAATATCCATTCAATCTCATATGACATCACATAATACACACATCACTTACCTTCCTTACCTCTTTCTGACCTCCGACCCAAGATTCACGGCCTCCGGCCTGAATTCACAATTTAAATGCATATTTCACAAACCAATATTCATTATCTAATTCATCAAATTCTCAACACACCAAACATATAAATTCACACAATTCTCAATCCAATCATTAATTTACAATACATATCAACTATACATATTAGTACCAACCATTTACACAACCCAAACTTAATCCTATAGGCATCTAGTCTAGGAATTCTCATCACACCACACGGTACTTAAATGAAACTTAAATCGTACCTCTTGTAGCCAAAATAATTGAGCTTCTTCTTGGAAGTTTCCACCAACCCTTAGCTCCAAGCCTCACCATGGCCCCACAAGCAATATCAATCTTCCAATTGTGAACCAAAATCACCCAATACTCTAACATAATCAATTTTCACACTTATAATCAACCTAGGATTCATGAAATTGATAAATCACAAGGGTTAGAGGGTTTCTTATCTTAACCCACGAAATTGGTTGATGGAACTCACCAATGGCTCATACTAGAGCACTCTTAAACAACCAAAATCATAAAATTACTCAACACCTATAACCAAACTCGAATTTAAGGAGAAAAACAAAAATTGAGCAGAGGACAGTGGAATACTTGACGGAGAAAAAATATCGGTAAAGATTTTCACCAAAATATCGCGTTGCAAGTATAGTCTAAACCGACAATTAAACCTCAATCAAAATTTAATTTGTTTGTCACTTAAGCAAACCCAATAAAATTAACCGAAGTATTAAACCTCGGGTCATCTCTCAAGAAATTGCAGGGAAGTGAACTTACTATTGGTTATGAAAAAGTATCTTTTTTGGGTTTTGAAATAAGGAACAAGTAATGTAAATAATAAGGAAATAAAATAACAACTAAGAAAAGCCCTAGCAAGGATTGAAAATTGGAATTCCTATCCTCATTATCACAGTCACTTATGATGGTAATTGCCTTTTGCTCTCACTTAGTTAACCTCTAACAATTGAAGGTAAGTCAAGTGAGCAATTCAACTTGAGTTCACAAGTCCTAATCAAAGACTAGAGTTAGTGAAGCTCAAGCCAACTAGCAACTTTCAATCACCAACCAACAAGAGACTTTGACAATTCAAGAGTCTCCAATTTACTCAATCTAAGCTAAGAACATAAAAATCTAATTTAAAGTCCAACCAAGCATTTTATCAAACACTTGGTAGGCACAAAATAAAAGCATAGAAAAGTAACAAAGAACATTAAATTTAAACAACCAATTGCAAGTATCAATAACACAAATTAAAGAAAGCAACAATAACCATGAAAAACATGAATTGCATTAATATGGAAATTGAATCTAACATCAAGAGTTCATAAACTAAATTGGAAAATAAATAAATCAACAAGAGAAGATAAACTAAGATGCTAGAATAATAAAATGTAGAATAGATACTAAAATAAAGCAAGATGGAAATCTGAATTGAAGAAGAGACAAAACTAAAAATCCTAAAACCTAGAGAGAGGAGAGAGTCTCTCTCTTTCTAGAAAACTACATCTAAAACCTAACTAATGTGTATGAATGTGTGAATGATTCCTATCCCCATCCAGCTCCACTCTGCAGCCTCTAATCAGTATTTTCGGGCCTGAAACTGGGTCCAAAATAGCCCAGAAATCGTCTCCAGCGTTTCCTGTAAATTGCAGCACGTGACGCTTGTCACGCGTACGCGTCAGCCACGCGTATGCGTCGCTGAACAAATCCCCGGTCACGCGTACGCGTCATCCACGTGTGCGCGTCACTGCCAGCTTCTCCAAAATTCAATTTCTTGTATTCTTTCCACTTTTGCATGCTTCCTTTCCATCCACTAAGCCATTCCTGCCCTATAAAATCTGAAAACACTGAACACACATATCACGGTATTAAATGGTAATAAGAGAGGATTAAAAATTAGTAATTTAAGGTCAAAGAAGCATGTTTTCAATCATAGCACAAAATCAGAAAGAAAAATATAAAACATGCGTATTATATGCATAAGTGTGAGAATAATGGATAAAATCCACTCAATTCAATACAAAATAAACCATAAAATAGCAGTTTATCAATACTCACCACAAAACTTAGATAGAATTGTAGATGATGAAAAGAGCGTCGCGTGGCCGTAAACGGCTCGTCAATCGGAGTTCCTGAGAGAAAGTTATGGTGATTTGAAGTTTGATGAAGTTAGAATTTTCTCTCTTCTTCCTCTCTTCTCCATTTCAGTGCCCCACACTCTTTCTTTAGGGTTACTGAGTTGAAATGCTCATAATTAAGGTTTATATATGTTGGGTCTTGGACCCACTTGGGCCCGGTTCATTTGGTTTAACCCGTGGGCCCAATTTTGGGCCAAAACCTTTAAGATTAGAGTTTTAAATCGTATTTTAAATATTTCTATCTTCCCAAATTATAAATTCTTATTTCTTAACCTTATTCGCTTATAATTAATTTATTATTTAATTAATTACGATTTGACCAAATTTTACATCACATAATTCTTTTAATAAAATATTATAAAAAAATTGTATAATTAAAACTAAAATTTTAAAAATATTTTATAAAAATACTCGTATTTAAATAACTTGTGAAAAGATAAAATTAAAATTAGTGTATTCAAATATATAATGAGAATTTTAAATTTATAAAAAAATGAGAAAAAACTGATGAAGGGACTAATTTGGTGCACAACATTCAATTTCAAGAACTAAAATGAGTCATTTGATGCAAAGTAAGGGACCAATTTGATGCACATATAACGATGATATAGTGGATGACATGTGGATAAATAGCATTATGACACGTGGCATAACCATCCACGTCAGCATGCCACGTGTCGTTGACCGACACGTTATCATACCGTTACACGTGGCCAATCCATGAGGTGACACATGTCACCAAAGATCCACGCCATCAAGCCACGTCAGCGCGTCGTTAACGGAAAAGGGGTCAGAGACTAATATGGTGCAAATTTTCCAATGTCAAGGATGTAATTGGTGCAATTGGAATCTCAGAAACGATTTTGGTGCACAACGTCAATCTCAAGAACCACTATGGAAATTTAATCTATCATAATTAGAGTAATGTTAGATTACGTTTTAACTTTAAAAATGGAATAAGGTAAGATATTAAAAACATAATACAAAATTTAATTTTTTATATTTTATTTGATAATAATAAATTAAATATATAATAAAATATATTATAAAATATTTAATTTATTAATATTTTTTTCTCACACAAAATTTAAAAAATATAACAGTAAAAAATTATAATACATTAATTTAATATTTTAAATATAATATTTATATATTTTATTTATTAAATATAATTTTGTGTGTTTATATTTCTATATCTTTATTTTAATGTCTATTGCTTGTATTGCATAAAAAAATGGAGACGATGCTAAACAGTTCAGGTCCAATGAGTAGGGCAATGATACACCCTCGAAACATGGTGCAACCCAACCTAGAATTCTCTTGGCCGCAGGAAGTAGTTAGACATGACTGTATAGGAATAAACCTCTTTTTGTGAGTATATATCAAAATATTTTTGAAATGTCCTGTTAACTAACAACAAAATATTTTTAAAATATTTTAAAATACAATAAAAATTATTCAACATTAAATATATATTTTTTCATAATATTTTAGAGATGAAATTTTAATATAATTTTTTATGAGTATAATTAAAAGAATAAAATGATTCTTTTAATTTGTTGATTTAATACTAAGTAGATTTTTTTTTTATTTTTTCTTTGTCAAAGACGAAGAATAAAAAAAAAATTCTAGAGTTCGAATTTTGGTATAATTTTTTATATATACATTCTTATTAATTATCTAAATATTCTTACAAAATTTTGTATTTTTGTACTTTTCAGGTGTTTTTTTATATTTTTCGCAAATGTTTTTTTTTCTCCGGCTTATTATTTAATAAACTAATTTTATATATACAATTTTTTATGCATTCAGCAACTCATTACCCAGCGACAAATCCTTAAATAGAATTCCGATCCGCGACAGATTAGTCTTTAGTCTGTCAGATTAGGAAATACTGTGGATAACCAAAAAAAAATATTTTGGCCAATAAAATATTTACTGATTAAAACATTTATAAAAAAAAACCACTTTTGAGTTGGATTAAAATGTTAAAATGAATAAGTCAATAAAGAATAGCTCAATAACGCACAGATAATGCTAATTTTACTACAATTAATAGTTTGCTGCTGTTATAAGTGCAGTAATAAGTGTAAACTTATTTATCATAACATGTACCATAAAGTTTTAATAATTTTTATAACACACTAAAATATATATTATTCTATAATTTGTTTATACTATGACCATCAACCATGTTATATATACAAAAAAATCTAAAAAATAAATCAACTATCAAATCTGTCACCCCGTGTAGAATACAAATTAATTTAATAACAAGCAAATATGTTATCAAATGTAGATATTGCAAATTGTTAAACAAATTTTTCAAATCATAGATAATAATACTTAATAAAAATAAAAATAACATTACATGCCTTTCTTTGAATGCTAACTTCTTATGTCTATGTAAGCACGTTTGTTTTCTCAGTCATGAGTGATGCTATCCTCAAAAATATTTACTTCTATTTCTTAGTTTTAAATTTAGAACATAAACAATTTCTTAATGGCCACACTCTAGTTAGATGAAAAAAAAAAGAATAATAAGAGAATTAATCCAAAAAATGGAAAACATAATGTAAAACAAGAAATCAAGTAACACTAAAAAGAATAGATGAAACGTGGAAACGTTAAAAAGAACCTCATGAATTATGAACAAAATGAATATAATGTAAACACTGGGCACAAATCATGTTCGAACAATTTACCATCGCCTCCTGTAGCAATCTCTTATAATTTTTGCATGACACTCGCGCACATACTCAGAGAGAGAGAGAGGCAGAGACAGAGACAGAGATTAATTTGGTGTTTCACCAGGAGGTCCCTGTCGTGCCGTCAACAAAGGTTGAAGAGCTTTGACTACAATGCTCATGTTTGGTCTAAAATCAGCTTCATATTGAACACACAACGCAGCAACAGCAGCCATCTACAATGAGACAAGCACCATGCTGTTATACATAAATATTTTCTTGTGTAAAATAGTTGGAGGGCACATGTCTTCTTCTAGTGTAATAAATACCCCTGATGATGAATCTTAAAACTAAACTACGTATATATTGATTTATATTCAACAAATTTCCCCCTAAAAGAGATCATAACAAAATTTTATATTCAAATTTTGGGCAAAAGCAGAATAGCTAGATCTGCTCTACTTCAGCAACAATAAAATAATTCTGTAACTGCCTCTAACAAGCTTCTTTTGCATAGTTTCCGAATTCATAAACATATATTTCAAGTAAACATATGTCATAAAACACTTCCACAAACATCAACACCACCCTAGCTCAGAAAGGGCATATAAAGGTGAAAAGGAAGAGAAAGATATACTTAAATAGATTAAGTGATTAACACCTTAGCAATTGCTTTGGGTGGATATTCTGCTCCAAGTTTCGGATCAACACACTGCTTGACTTTATCCTCGCTAAGTCTTGGTGTAGCCTGAAATACAAGTTGCTATGATAAGCTGCATAGCCTACATTCAAAATTTATTGGAAAAGAGTACAATAGATTACAGTAAAGAGGTTCAAACTCTGCATTTTCTTCCTTTTTTCTTTTCACTGTTGTTTACTTTTTCTTTTGTTTACTGTGGGGCTGACACAAACATATAGCATAAACTAATACCCAAGTAACCAGACTCTGTTGTCCACGTGGTAGTGTATGATCAACGGGTTTCCTTCCAGTCAAAAGTTCCAGAAGGACAACACCAAAACTGTAAACATCACTCTTAGCATTCAATTGCCCAGTCATTGCATATCTGCATCCATGACATTAAACATTTAGCAGTTGAAGCTAATGCACTACATAACGAAGAAATATTATGTCCAAGATTATAAAATGACTAAGTTATATACTTATATTGGATGCAGAAACATAAAATGATGTATGTGAATAGACAAATGCTTGTCCAGTCAACTATGAAAAAAACCAACTGGTAGAATGAAGACGTGCATATATTGATACTCATATCTTACTCTAATGCATAACATGAAAAATTGATACTCATATCTTACTCTGGTGCATGATAACCAAAGGTTCCAAGGACACGAGTAGAATGAAGACGTGCAGCCATGTCAGGAGCCTGATTTGACAAATCAAAATCTGCAATTTTAGCAACATCATCGTCAAAGATTAGTACATTGCTTGATTTGATGTCCCTGTGGATAATGTGGGGATCAGCCTTCTCATGCAAGTATTCAAGCCCTCTTGCAGCCCCTACAGCAATTTTCACTCTCTGTGCCCATGTCAAAATTGGGCCAGGTATTGCTCCTTTTACACCTTTTCTGCCTGCAGCAATAATAGTAATAATTAAAGCAGATGAATAGAATCTTTTTCTTACCAAGAAAAAAACAAATAACATATTTCATGTAGAGACACTGCCTGTCAAGGCACTAAAAGAAAAATGATGTAAAAAAAATAACATATAAATTCTACTCAGATCCTCTAGCATACAGAAAGATTCAGCTAGCGTTTATGGATGTTAACATTTTTCTAATTCAACCAAGGTAAAGGAAACACTATATAGTATAATACCATGTAAGATATCATGAAGAGACCCATTAGCAGCAAATTCATAAGCAAGAACTCGGGAACCTCCATCAACACAATAACTAAGCAACTGAACAAAATTTTCATGCTTCAGCCTTGATACCATTGAAACCTGAAAGTTAAAAAATCACCTGGTTCATGGTATTTGAACAACTTCAATGAGGTGTCAGAGAATAGTAAGCACAGGTTGACGCACTTACTTGGGCCAAAAATTCATCATCAGGCTGTTTACTAGCATCTAACTTCTTGATTGCAGCATCCTGCCCACTTTTAAGAACTGCATGATATACTCTTCCATATGATCCCTCTCCAACCAGAGCCTCTTGTGCAAAATTATTCGTAATTTCTTTTAGTTCATCTGCTGGTATAGCAGGAACTTCAATGGGCTGGACTTTAACGGTCTGCGGTTTTGCGGTTTCAGAAGAATGATAGTTTCCATTATTCCCTGTACAAAAGATTTTATCACAACACTTTCACCAAAATTCAGTTCCTGGTAATACAATATCAAACAAACTAATGAAATTGACTAATTGAGCATCAAATTACAGCATCTTAACCATATACTACTACAAATCCAATGCAATTGAAATAGAACGATGGACACGGAAATATCGACCAAATTGCACGAATGAGACCTATATACATATATCATCTTTGAAGTAATCCTTTAGCTAAAATGGGCCAAATTACCTGCTGGGTTTTTCACGGCATATTGTCCTCCATTTTCAACTGACTTGGCATAATCATCCTCTTCACAACAGCCAAAACAACTCATGATTCTTTTCTGACGGATACAATTCATAAGCCCATCAGTAATTGTTCACTTTTAAAGCTAAACATAAATTTAAAAAGAAAAAAAAAATTCCATTCACAACTGCATTTGCATGTGTTACTATTCTGTTTTCAATTGCAATTGTTTCCATAATTTCACAAATAACACGATGGCAAGTGAAGAACGAAAATCTCACAGCATAACATCAGTGTTTCAACTTCGAAAAAGCTCATAATCACTTCAGTAAGTCAATAGCAATCACATGCAGCTAAAATGAAGGTGGATCAACAAATCAGTTTCCACCAATCAGAGCAAAACCACTTCTAAAATCAAAGCCAGTTCATAGATCAGTGTAAAATCAAATCTTGCCGGAAAATGCTCATCAACTTAAAACAAAAGAACACACATGCAAACGAATTCGATTACGAAACTGAAAATTGCGAATTTGATTAAATAAAAAAAAAGAGTAAAGAAAGAAAAGATAATAACTGAAGTTGAAGCGTGTGAAAGATCGATGAGTACCTGAAAGAAAAAGGTAAAAGCTCCGCAGCTGAGAACTCAGTTTCGGTGAGAAGAAGCAACGGTATCAGATTATAACGCGTAGCTGAAACGAGGCGCAGGATAAGAAGAGGGGGTGCGTAGTTTAAGATGGGTGGGTTGGCAGTTGGAGACTTGGAGGAAGTTCTCGACTCGCTTTTGATTTGGAATCGGAATTACGAGCAATTGAGTACTGTTGTGTTTTGCTTTGCTGTGTTTGGTACTGTTCTATTAATTTATTTATTAACTCATGGATTTATTATTTATCTATTATTGTGACATTCTTTTCATTTTTGTCCACTTCAGATTTAAGAATCAGAATAATTAAGCTGTTACTATTTTAGTCATATGCATTCTAACATATCACAATATTTGGTGGTTAATCAATTAAAGAAATGAAATACATAATGATTTGGTCTCAGGCTTCTTTTCGCCGTTTACGTGCTGTGCGCCGACCGCGCAAGCCAGACTTGACTTATGGCAAATATACAGAAACCGACGCTGACAGGGGGTTTCTTAAGAAAGTTTTAGACTAAACTATGTTGCTCCAAATTTCATGAATTAAGTTTCGCAAAACGTTTAAGTGAACCGCTACATTGGTGTTTTAATTATTTTTAATTATTAATCTTAATTATAAAAAATATAATATATAATTAAGATTAATAATTAAAATTTATTGAAATACTAATATAATGGGGTATTTGAAAAAATTTTTTAAATTTATATGTATGATTGTATCTGATATTTTAAATTTGATAGATATTTAGACGGAGTTATTTTGATGTAAAATTAATATTTAAAAATTTTTAGATAAGTTAAAATATTTAATTAAATTATTATTTAATAATTTAGATAAAATATATTTTTGTTCTTAATGTTTATATTTTTTTATACCTTTAACCTTTAATTACATTCAATTTTATCATTAACGTTTTTAATTTTTAGCAAAATTATCCCTAAACGTTAACTTCGTCTAAATCAATAAGGAAACTAGGTGATCTGACAATGTAAGAACCTGACGTGGCAAGGATTGGTAACAATGGCTGCAAAAAAAGTGAAATTACATATTCCTTTCCCCTTCAAATTAAACGTATAACCTTCTCTTCTCATCTCTTCTCTTCTCTTTTCTCACTCACTCACTCACTCACTCACACCACACCCTTTCACTCTCACCCGTTCTCTGTAAACAACAAAAATTAGGGGAGAAGCGCCATGGCTTGCTCGACGGCGATGAGAGGTGATCATCCGCGGTTCCAGACGCATCGACGACGTGACTCGCAACAGAAAGGAGACGCCGTAGTCCAGGTGCACCCACGCGGCGTATTGCAGGTGAGACACGATCATTATCGTCCCTATTTTTACTACAAAAAACGCGTTGAATACCGTCGGATTTAGCTGTGGCCATTATCGGAGGATTTAATGGCTTTTTTGCATCGGATACGAGCAAGATTTCCCAGAATTAGTTATCATTGGATTTTATATTCCGCCACTAAATTCAACAGTAATCAGTGCCGCAAAATTTTATTTCAATAGCACCGACTTTATCCATGGATCTTCCGTCAAATTTGGCCACCAGTATATCGGTTTAGTGAAACGCTGTATTTAGGAGATTTACCGATGGAAATTTCCGCCGGTAAATTCGACGGTAAAATTGGGATAAAATTCAAATGCGAAACCCTCCCCCTCACTTCTGTGAACTCTCTCTATTTTCTTGTCTTCTCTCTTCGGCGTTGAAGTTGCCGCCGTCACCACCACCACTTGGAGCTTCCACTGCTGCCGCCGTTGTACGTTGTCGCTGCTGGAGCTGTCGGCCCCACCACCACTGTTCGTGTTTGTGGCCGTCGGTTCATGGCCGTCGGTGGTGGTGACGTTGTCATCACTGCCGCCTCCTATCACTACCATGCCTCCACCATCCTGCAGCCATCCTCAGAGGTAATTTTGCTATAGTCTTTTTTATTTTTTTTTCAGATTTTTTTGTGAGTTTAGGATTTTGGTACGTGTTTTATTAAATTATTGAGTAAATTAGTGTAATGAAATTTGCGATTTGGATTTGCTATAGTTTTTTATTTTTTCAGATTTTTTAGTGAGTTTAGTGTTTTGTTAGGTATTTTATTAGAATATTGATTAAATTAGTGTAGTGAAGTTTGTGATTAGAATTTGTTATGTTAATTTAATGTAAATAGAAATTAAATTAAGTTAAGGTAGGTTAAGTAGTGTGCGATTAAGAGTGTTTGAGCAGTTGAGAGATTTTATTTAGTTTGTTGAATTAGTTTCACCTTGTGAATTTAATAAGTTATTTTTTTTTATTAGGACGGTGCTATCTAAGATCAATTGGAGTTTTCTTCTTTCGTATTCTGTGCATTCGTGTTCCAAGTAGGTTTTCTATCTCTAAATATAATCAATTGTTTAAGTTTTATGCCAGATTTAATTTTCCTAGGATAGCTGATAAACCCGATTTTAGGGTTTATCCTGTGCTTAATCTAGTGGATTTTATCCATTATTCTCACACTTATTCATAGAATTTGCATGTTTTACGTTTTCCTTCCTGATTTTGTGCTGTGATTGAAAACATGCTTCTTTGGCCTTAAATTGCTAATTAATAATCCTCTCTTATTACCATCTGATGCCTTGATATGTGTGTTAAGTGATTTCAGCGTTTATAGGGCAGGAATGGCTTAGAGGATGGAAAGGAAGCATGCAAAAGTGGAAGGAATACAAGAAACTGAAGGAATTGCTAAAGCTGTTCAGCCTGACCTCTTGGTACTAAATCGACCATAACTTGAGCTACAGAGGTCCAAATGAGGCGGTTTCAGTTACATTGGAAAGCTAACATCCGGGGCTTCACAATGATATATAATTTGCAATAGCTTCCCCGAAGATAGGCGACACGCACGCGTGGATCACGCGCATACGTGACCTGGAAAAAATTCAATCCACGCGTACGCATGGACGATGCGTACGTGTGACTTTGCCGCGTGATGGACGTATCAGAAATCGCTGGAGGTAATTTTTGGGCTGTTTTTGACCCAGTTTTCGGCCCAGAAAATACAGATTAGAGGCTATAAAGTGGGAGAATCCATCCATTCATTGAGACAGCATTCATTATTCACAATTTTTAGGTTTTAGATGTAGTTTTCTAGAGAGAGGCTCTCTCCTCTCTCTTAGGATTTAGAATTTCTTTTAGGATTAGAATTTCTTCGTTTTCTCAATTCCAGGTTCAATGTTCCTTTAATTTAATTTCTCTTCTACTTTTATTTATTCTATTACTTTAGTTTGTTTATTTTTCCAAATTGGTTTATGGATTCATATGTTTAATTTGATTTTCTATTTAATGCAATTCGATGTATTTCAGATTTATGGTTGTTTTCTTCTATTTATGATATAAATAATTTGGATTTTTTCCCTTTTGGCTTTGATTGAGTAATTGGTGATACTTGAGTTGTCAAACTCAACTGTTGATTGAAAATTGGAAATTGCTGATTGATTTGGATCCCTCTAAAGCTAGTCTTTCCGTAGGAGTTGACTAGGACTTGAGGAATCAAATTGATTAGTCCATTTGACTTTTCTTTATTTAGTAAGGGTTAACTAAGTGGGAGCAATAACAACTTTCATCACACCTGATAAGGATAACTAGGATAGGATTTTCAGTTCTCATACCTTGCCAAGAGTTTTTCTAGTTATTAATTTACTTTCCTGCCAATTTATTTTCTTGTTCCCTAATTCAAAAACCCCAATTTACACAACTCATAACCAATAATAATAATACCTCCCTGCAATTCCTTGAGAGACGACCCGAGGTTTGAATACTTCGGTTATAAATTTTATTGGGTTTTGTTACTTGTGACAACCAAATTTTTGTACGAAAGAATTCTTTGTTGGTTTAGAAACTATACTAGCAACGAGAGCTTATTTGTGAAATTCTTTACTAGCAGAAAATCCGATCATTCAAAATGGCGCCGTTGCCGGGGAATTGCAAACGTGTGCCTTATTATTGGTTATTGTAAATATTTGCTTTTTCGTTTCTTTGTTAGTGTTTCTAGTTTTAAGACTTTATTTTCATTAATTTTTATTAATTTTTATTTTCTTTAGCTACTATGAATTCTCACCCCTCTGGTTTCAAGTTTGGTTTCAATGTTGTTGTAAGGAATGGAAACTATAATGAAAATAGGCATCAAGGTTGGAAGAATCAAAGATGGGAGGAGCCACAAGGATTTGATCAACCCTCTTGGCAACAACCCCCTCTAATGCACTATAACCAACAACCATTCTATGATGCATACCAAGACAATAGTTATGGTGGACCTTTTCATGACAACCAACCTCCACCAAATTACTATGGTCAAGAGCCATTCCAGGGTGCATACCAAGATGCTGAATATAGTGGACCCCTTGTGGTTACCAACAAACCCACCATATGCCTATGAACCGCCTCCTCAACATAACTTTGAACCACCATACTCACAAGCCCCTTATCACCAAACACCCCATATGACCCTAATCCTTATCCACCACACCAACCACCATATGAACCACACCCAGAATCACCACCTCAATATTCACCATCTCTATATCCTTATCAAGAAGAACCACCTCCGTATTATGAGCCATTTTTCCCAACAATTGAACCCTTCTATCCACCCCAACCTCCATTGGATAACAACACACTCATCTCTAACATCATTAGTCTCACCTCTATATTCTAAAATCTTATATCCCACATGAACCAACCCTCTACCTCCAATATTCAACACTCAAACTCTAGTGCGCTTCCTTTTCAACTACATAATGATCTTCCTATCCCATCACCACCCTCCATGGAAGAGCACCCACATCCATCAATCCAAGAGCAAGATGATCCCAGTCATGCTATTGACATGAAATAAGAGAGCATGGATCGTCTTCGCAAATTCATACTTCATAAGAAGCTAGAGGAGGCCTTAAAAGTAGAGGTAGGAGAGACCCTTGAAGGAAGTTATCAAGAGGTGGAAGTCAATAAGGAGGAGCTGGATTTTGTACTTGAAGATGAAGGAATAGTTGAAAGGAGTTGTCATGGAAAGGAAATCATCAAGGATGAGTACAATTTTATATTAAAACAACTGGACAAAGCAGTAATTATTGAAGAGGAAGAAGTGGTTGAAGACTTGGGAGATGCAGAACCTCCATGGAAAAGTCCAGTCATAGAACCTCCTTCCAAGACGTTTGAATTTGATGTTGAAGAGGGTGTACAACCTCCAAGGCATATCATGGCTAAAGACTTTGAAGAGGTTGATCAAGAGATAGAGATTAAAGAAGAAGAAGCACAACCTCCCATGCCCTTGGTGAGTAATGAAGAAGAAATTGAATTGGAAGAAAGCTACCAAGAGGAAGAGGTTGAAATTGAAGAAGCTTACAAAGAGGTGGAAGTTATTAAGGAAGAGCACAAGGGAATGGAGCTTGAAATCACCTTGCCAAAGTTGTTGGAGACCTCTCCGCCTAAGTCACCATCATCCTTCACAACATTCAAGTGGATAAAATTCGTATCCCTTAGCTTTCTCATCTCACTTGAATATGGTTTACTTGAGACAGATGGTCAACTTAGAGCTCTGTGTAGAATTAAGAGTAAGAGGAAAATGGTTAGTGGTAGGAGTTGCCCTGCAAGGTTCCATATGGTTGCATGCTCCAAATTGAAGTACAAGGGTTGGTATAATTCTAAATTGAATGGGTCTAGGAAGTTGTTTGGATATCTCCGTGAGAATTCCGATTGCTCACCACCCAAATGAAAAAATGATGATCAACAAAAAGACGGGTGCAAAAGCAAGGTGTGGAACCCCGGAATTCATTCCAACAATCAACACTCTTGGGGCCATGTCACTTGCTTTGATTTGTTTGAAGGCTTTATGTGCCTAGTATGGGATCTTGGAGGCTATTGGAATTGCAAACATTGGTGGAGATTCCTGGATGAGTTCAAGCACAAGCCACCATAACAAGGAGCTCACCAAATGTCCAACTTAAGGACTCTAACTAAAAGTGCTAGGTGGGAGACAACCCACCATGGTATGATCGTTCTTTTTCAGTCTTAGTTTTATTTTATTTTGTTTTATTCTTAATTTTATTTTATTCTATTTTTCTTAGTGTTCATTTATAATATCTGCATTTTACATCCTGCATACTGCATAAAAAAATAAAAAACAAAAAAAAGAGAAAAGCGCGTCCCACGCGTGCGCGTGAACCACGCGCACGCGTCACATGCGACACTAAACCTTACAGAAAGTTACGCGAGAGCTGTGCAGGAAGGGTGCCTTACGCACAAGCCAACCCACACGTACGCGTGGACGACGCGTGCGCGTCACCCGTATTTTAAGTCATCCCACGCGTAAGCGTCAGCGATGCGTATGCGTGGATCGCCAGATCGGCGTCAATAGGTGATTTGGCTGAGAGTTGTGCTGCCTTGGTGCTGGTATTGTGCGTTTAGCACAACCAGTGGTCACGCGTACGCGTGACCGACGCTTACGCGTCACTAGGATTCTTGCTCACCCACGCGTAAGCGTGGGCGATGCTTACGCGTCGCCTCTTCTTTTGCACACCCACACATACGCGTGGACGACGCTAACGCGTCGCTTCACAGATTCCATTCTTCTCCTTTTTTCTTTCCTTTCTCATTCTTTCCTCCTCCTTTCTTACTTTCTTCTTCTTCATCTCTTTAACTTCTCATCCTTCTTCACTTTCTTTCTATTTTACTTATTTGCATACTCTCATGCATTGCATTTTACCTTTGTGCATATTTTTATTTTCTTCTCTAAGTTATTATTTTACCATTGGTGTTAAATGTTCTTATTCCACTGTTGTATCTTTTCTGGTATTATTTTGGTGCTTAGTGACTTGTTTTACACAGTTGGATGATATTTATCTGTCAATGCCAATCTTTTATGATATCTGTGTTCCTTTTTACATTGACATGCATTTATATTATCTTTCATTATCTGTTGTCTCTTTTCCTTTGTTGTAATATTTGCACTACTGATATGCCATTTGCCTTTATCATTTTCTCACTCACATGTTGTAACTACCATGTAATTGAGACCCTCATTATTTGGCATTAACCCACCCATACTTTATTTATTTTTTTATCTTTATTTCTGGGTTACTTTTCTTCTCTCTCCTCTCCTTTCAGGATGGCCACCGAGAAGGGTAATGAGAAGCTTCTCAATGGTACGACAAACAAGTCCATCTGCACAATCTTTGGAGAAAAACATCAGTTGTAGCAGCCCATCCACTTGTACATCTTAGCATGCACCGAGGATGGTGCAATCCTTAAGTGTGGGGAGGTCGATACTGACTTCCGTGAGTTAGTTATTTTCTTCTCAACACCAATGTTTTATTTTCTTTGTTAGCTCATTGTTGCATTTGCATGTTTGATTGCATGTTTGCTTGATTTTGTGCATATTTTACCACTACTTGGTTGAAGTAATATTTTCTTTTTCAAGAAACTTTTTATAGCATTTCACTAATTTGAATTAAAATTTTGTGTTAAATTTGTTTGAAGACTGTAAATTGGAACATAAATTATAGCTAAGAACACACAACATGTGAGAATTTGAGCTTAATTACATAGTTACATTATTTAACCATAATATTTTATTCTTGTGTGTTTTCTTCTCTATGGCTGCAATCTTTATTTTGTTTCATTCTATATGTCCAATGTTTAGTGTATTTACATGCTTGCATATGATTGAGGCCATTATTTGCCATTAGCTCACTTATCCCAAATAGCCTACCCTTTCAATCACCTTTGTTTGCCACCTTGAGCCTTTTAATCCCCGTTTATTCTATATTTTACCACATCACTAGCCTTAAGTAGAAAAACAAATAATTACCCCAAATTGAATCTTTGGTTAGCTTAAGTTAGAGATTGTGTATCAATTAAGTGTGGAGAACTGTGGGAACTTGGGTTGATGAAAGTGTATTATGTTTAGTGACAAAAGTATTGAAAATTCGGGTGCATACTCATATGAGACCAGAAAAAAAATTAAAAAACCCATGTGCATTGATATGTTATGTTTACTTTTATATTTTCAATTAAAAAAAAAAGAGAGAGAGAGAAAGAAAAAGAAAAAGAAAAAGAGAAAAAATATATATAATATAAATAAATAAATAAGGGGACAAAATTACCCAAGTACTAAGTTTAATAAAAGATCAATGCACATGTGGTGAAATTAAAGAAAAGTTGATACATGAGTATGTGAAATATACAAAAGTGAAAATTTTGGGTAGCTAGGCATAATTTTAGAATGTGTATAGGTGAGAGCTTAGGTTAATCAAAGATTCAATTTATAGCTCACTTAGTCATATATATATATATATATATATATATATATATCCTCACCTTTACCTTAGCCCCACTACAACCTTGAAAAGACCTCATGATGTTTGCATTAGTACATTAAATATTTGTTGATTGGTTAGATGAAGAATAAAGTTTAGAAAGCATGATTAGAGAAGAGTAGAGTGAATTACCCTATAGACTTGAGAGATTAGAGTGCACATACACTACCGGTAAGGTTCAATGCTTGATTCTATGTTCCCTGCTTTCATGAACTATCTTCTTCTTGCAAGTCTATTTATACTTCATTTTTATAATTTGAATTAGTGAAATTCAGTTCATATTTGTTCTTGAAAGATTTATTTACTTTGACCAAGTAGGTAGAAACATTTTGCATGTAGTTGCATTCACATAGATAGGTTGCATTTCATACTCTCTACCATTCCTCTTCACTCTTTTAGTTCTCTTGAGCTTAGCATGAGGACATGCTAATGTTTAAGTATGAGGAGGTTGATAAACCCCATTTTTAGGGTTTATCCTGTGCTTAATCTAGTGGATTTTATCCATTATTCTCACACTTATTCATAGAATTCGCATGTTTTACGTTTTCCTTCCTGATTTTGTGCTATGATTGAAAATATGCTTCTTTGGCCTTAAATTTCTAATTAATAATCCTCTCTTATTATCATTCGATGCCTTGATATGTGTGTTAAGTGATTTCAGAGTTTATAAGGCAGGAATGGCTTAGAGGATGGAAAGGAAGCATGCAAAAGTGGAAGGAATACAAGAAACTGAAGGAATTGCTAAACCTCTTGGTACTAAATCGACCATAACTTGAGCTACAGAGATCCAAATGAGGCAGTTTTAGTTGCGTTGGAAAGCTAACATCCAGGGCTTCGCAACGATATATAATTTGCCATAGCTGCCCTGAAGATAGGCGACGCGCACGCGTGGATCACGCGCACGCGTGACCTGGCAAAAATTCAATCCACGCGTACGCATGGACGACGTGTACGCGTGACTTTTCCGCGTGATGGACGTATCAAAAATCGCTGGGGGCAATTTCTGGGCTGTTGTTGACCCAATTTTTGGCCCAAAAAACACAGATTAGAGGCTATAAAGTGGGGAAATCCATCCATTCATTGAGACAACATTCATTATTCACAATTTTTAGGTTTTAGATGTAGTTTTCTAGAGAGGGAGGCTCTCTTCTCTCTCTTAGGATTTAGGATTTCTTTTAGGATTAGGATTTCTTTGTTTTCTCAATTCCAGGTTCAATGTTTCTTTAATTTAATTTCTCTTCTACTTTTATTTATTCTATTACTTTAATTTGTTTATTTTCCCAAATTGGTTTAGGGATTCCTATGTTTAATTTGATTTTCTATTTAATGCAATTCGAGGTATTTCAGATTTATGGTTGCTTTCTTCTATTTATGATATAAATAATTTGGATTTTTCCTCTTTTGGCTTTGGTTGAGTAATTGGTGACACTTGAATTGTCAAACACAGCTGTTGATTGAAAATTGGAAATTGCTGATTGATTTGGATCCCTCTAAAGCTAGTCTTTCCATAGAAGTTGACTAGGACTTGAGGAATAAAATTGATTAGTCTATTTGACTTTCCTTTATTTAGTAAGGGTTAACTAAGTGGGAGCAATAACAACTTTCATCACACCTGATAAGGATAACTAGGATAGGATTTCTAGTTCTCATACCTTGCCAAGAGTTTTTCTAGTTATTAATTTACTTTCCTGCCAATTTATTTTCTTGTTCCCTAATTCAAAAACCCCAATTTACACAACTCATAACCAATAATAAGAACACCTCCCTGCAATTCCTTGAGAGACGACCCGAGGTTTGAATACTTCGGTTATAAATTTTATTGGATTTTGTTACTTGTGACAACCAAATTTTTGTACGAAAGGATTGTTTGTTGGTTTAGAAACTATACTAGCAACGAGAGCTTATTTGTGAAATTCTTTACTAGCAGAAAATCCGATCGTTCAATAGCGTTTTAGGACGGAAATCAAAGAAGGTCGCATAGAGACGCCTTTTCAAAACCCTTGTTTGCTGAAAAAATGTGTAGTTATAAGGGATTGTGCACTAGAACTGCTAGAATTTGATGTATTATTGAATGTGTGTTTGTTTTAATTTTTTACTTGATAGATTCTACCACCACTACTCTATTTATAGTAAATGTTATTACTACTGAGAGTTATCTAATTGGACTATTTTGCCCGCTTTTACTCTTTACATTACCTTCTCCTTAGCAACAATTTGTCTTTAAGGTTGTGGTAAAATGTATAACCTAATTACAGTTAATAATTGTTTTGCATAGATTTTATTTTTTCAACCTCGATAGGAAGCGTCGACCAAATTTGTATCAAGATCTCAATTCGAAGAGCATATACAACTCCTTTTGTAGATTACTCTTAGAATTTAGGTAGCGTTTGTTTTCGGAGACAGGACACAGAGACATGGACAGCACATCTTTAAAAAGCATTTGGAAGCAAAGACATGGACACTGAACATATTGTCTCCGGGACAGTTTTTAATATTTTTGTGTCCATTCTTTTACGAAGGACAATGATGGACACGGGATTTAGAAGAGGGACACGGACTATTTTTATGAATTTTTTTTCTTTTTTGTTCATGGTGCTATTTTTTATTATTCCACTGTTACCCCCTTCTTATTTTTCCTATTTTGCGTTGTTCTTAGAAAGTACTTTTTTTTTCATACTCTTTTTTATCTCTACATTCTCCTTCTTTCTCTTTTTTTTCTCAGGTACTCTCTCCTTTTTATAGAAATTTTTATTGGACTGGATAATTCTTTTTTCTTGTCATTCTTACTTCAACATTATTTTAACCTTATATTATATTATTTGATTTGTAATAAAAATAATAACAAAAATAATTAGTCTTGAGACTTTTGAAAGATAAATATTATAAAGGTAAAATTGATATTTAAAAATGCTAAAAAATAATTTATAAGTTGTAATTGATTTTATATAATTTAAAGAAAAATCAATTTTTTGAAAAGAAAAATAAAATTTTAGATAAAAAAAAATTAGTTTTCTAAATAAAAATAGATTTTTATGTGCAAAAATTAATTTTTTTTGTGCAAAAATTAATTTTTTTCATGTAAAGTTGGATTCTTTTTTTAAAACTGATTTTGTATTTAAAATTAATTTGGCTTATTAACCTAAACGAAATTTTTTATTAATCAAACTCAGATTTATTTTTTTGTTAATATTAACCATATGTATTCTTACATATTAATAATAAATTAAAAAAAATAATTATATTTATAAATTTTATTTTAATATAAATACTATTATATAATTTTTTATTAAAATTTTTTACTGCTTCAAATATTTTTTTCAAGTTCCCACTGTCTGTACTCCTACGTATTCTCATTCTTTATTAAATTAATTTATACTAGAAAATTTGGAATCACATGACTATTTTAGTCATTTTATATAATATTTAAGTCTTGTCCATGTGTATCCAAACATAATACTGGACATTATATTAGTGTCCTATCCATCGTATCCAAACACGATACACAAAACATAATTTTTAATGTCTCCGTCCTATTGTCTTTGTCTCAGTGTCCTGTTCTGTTGTGTCTCTAAAAACAAACGCTACCTTAGAGATTGTGCCCAATAGAAGTATTAAAAAAAACAATAATTATAAAAAACAAGAAGTAAGAAAGAACAAGTGCAAAAAATAAAAAATTAAAAATTGCAAGACTTGTATTAAAATACACAGAAATTAACAAGTGCTTGAATGAAAATGACAAAATTTAAATAACAGAAAAGAAAAAACAGAACTGAAAATGACTGAAAAAAATAGAGTTTTCAATACTTATATGGATTCGTGACTCTTGTTTCCGGATGTTAGTGTGACAAATTTTTTTTAGAATAACTGAGTGTGTGAATGAATGGAATCTCTCCTAACTTATTGAAGCTAATCTTATTTATAGTAAAAAAAACCTAAGCTAATTGATATAATCTTGGGTTTCAAGTAAATTTGCACTTCAAGTAGTCTTGAACCTTAAATAGTCTTAGACCTTGAACAAATTTAAACACCAAACATAAGGTAACTTGACTAAAAACTTAAACCTAAGTCATTCTTTTTTTTTCTTTAACCATAGTGTGTTTCATGCATATTTTTTTTATAGACAATGAGGGTTAAAGACCCAAACAAGAAAGAAAAAAAATTAACTAAAGCCCCTAACAAGGGGTACACCAGATCATGAATAAGACTCTGGATAATATCAGGAGGAGCTGCATCATATATGTGAGTTCCAAAAAAGAGAGTATGGCCCTTCTTTGCTAATTTGTCTGCCACAGAATTTGCTTCACGCAAGGTATGGGACCACTATACGTAAGGAATGCGATTAACAAGGATGTTAATATCGCCAACTAGAGAGGAGTAAGGATGAGAAGATTAACACCATTTTTTGATAAAATTCAAGGCAGATATAGAGTTTGATTCCACAATTAAACCCGAGATACCATTTGCTATTGCAAACTACAAATCCCCAAAGCTCAGCTTGCATTATAGAGCAGCTACCAAGGTTGCTGGTAAAACCTTTCACAAATTCACCAAGATGGTTTCTGGAAACCCTACCACATGTGGCACTGTTTGTCTGGGTAATGAAGGACCCATCTATATTCAATTTAATGAGATTCTCAAGGGGAGGATACCACCTCACAAGAATATTGGTCCCTTGGTTGTTTTAGACAAGAATGAGAAAACTTCTTGCAGACTTCAACAATTTCATTAAAGTGAGCCTTCACCTATTGAATGCGTATAATGGCAGGGGTATTATCATTTTTGAAGATAAACTTATTTCAAAAGTACCAAATAGATGAGGCTGCAATCCCAAAAAGGCAAGGCCAGTCATCGTGTCTAGTAAGATTTAGGGTCAGCCACTCATGGAGCCCAAATTTGAAGCAGTTCATAAATCTTGAATTTTGGAGGAGAGGTACCCAGATCCTTTTTGCAAGTTGAAAATCTCGAAGAACATGCAAGATGGACTTGTCTTGCCGGTTACATCTTGGGCAGATTGCGGTAGTTGTTAAAAGGCGTCTAGTTCTTTCCATGTTAGTGAGGATGGCACCTTGAGAAATCAACTAGAGAAACATGTGTATACATTTGGGCTTCTCCATCTTCAAATCAACGAAAACAACTTATTCTGATTATAGTGCTCTTCATCCAGCTTTTGATAAGTCATCTTGAGGTTGAACACACCATCCGAGGAAGCACTCCAAGCAATTTTATCATTATTTTTCCAAAGCGATGGAGGCGCAAGGGCCATAGTATTCTTGACCACCACCTCTAGTAACCACACCATTAGTTTTGCCTTGTCTCAGCTCCCTGAAACGGTAAGAAAATATGTTAGAAGACTAGAAAGATTAAAATTGTTACTTATCCAAACGCTGAATTGATTCAAAGGGTCCAGTTACGGCACCCAATTGTGACTCCAGAAATTAATCTTAGAGTCGTCCCCAATGCACCATATATGGTTTTTCTGCACATCTGGCCAAGCTTTGCAAATTCCTCTCCACAGGTTAGATTCGTTACGCTTCCTATCAACCCTTGGAATAATATCATTTCCTCCATTATATTTGGATCTGATAACATGTTCCCATAGTGAGTCTTTCTTTTCAACAAGACCTCACCCAGTCTTCACCATAAAAGCATGGTTCATCTTACTCGCATGCCGGAGACCCAAACCCCCAGCCTTCTTTGGTTTACAAACTTTATCCCAGCTCAAGAGGTGGATGTTTTTAGAGTTTTCAATATCTCCCCAAAGAAAGCTCCTATATTTACTATCAATACTATTACAAATAGACATAGGTAAAAGAGCAGACTACATAGTATAAATAGGAATAGATGAAAGAACAGATTTCACCGAAGTTATCCTGCCAACTAACAAGAGAGAAGAAGCCTTCCAAAAATTTAGTCTCGAATTCAGCTTACTAATGATCTCTTTGTAAGTGTACTTGGTTACTTTAGAATAAAGGAGGGGGACTCCCAAGTACTTTCCTAAGTCGTCCGTTCTAGAAAACTAAAGAGTGTCACTAATTTCTGTACGAACTGGGTTACCGACATTCTTGGAGAAGAAGACACGAGTCTTATTCTGATTGATTTTTTTACCTGAGCTATCACAAAAGGCATTCAAACATCTCTTAATGACATCCTCCTGATCAAGACGAGCTTCAGAGAAAAGAATGAGATCGTCAGCAAAGCAAAGATAGGATATTTTAGGGTCGTCTTTCTTGAGGCAAATAGGCTTCCAGAAGCCATGATGAATTGCTGCATTGATAAGATGGGATAGTCTTTCAATGCATAAAACAAAGATATACGGAAAAATATGATCCCCTTGGCAAATCCCTCTCGAAGGTGTAAACTCATCAAGCTCCTCCCCATTCCATAACACTCTCATCTTGGGTGTAAAAATACAATGCATGATAAGATTGATGGTCTAGGTGGAAAAGCCAACGTCACGAAGAGTGTCCTCCACAAATTTCCACTTAAGTCTGTCATATGCTTTCTCAAGGTCAATCTTAATAGCCATCCAACCTTTGGGACCTTTTTTACTGCGCATAGAATGAAAAACCTCTTGAGAAATAATAATATTATCAGAACTATGTCTTTCCAGGACAAAACTGCATTGGGTAGGTTGGATAAGTTTCCCCATCAAACTCCTCAACTGGTTGGCAATAATCTTGGTTATCACTTTGTAAGACACATTATAGAGGCTTGTTCAGTTTTGGGAATCAGTGTAATAAGAGCTTCATTGATTTCTCCAATCTTTTCGAGGGTATAGAAAAGATGCTTTACAAGATCGCATAAATAAGCCCCAACGACATCCCACTGGCTCTGATAGAAAATAGCTTGAAGACCATATCTTTCAAGAGCTTTGAAACTTCCCATACTAAAGATAGCCTCCCTTGTATCTAAATCAGAGACCATTCTGCCAATATGAGTTAAATCCTCCTCACTAAGACAAGGGAAGAGTTATTAATCACAAAGGGAACTTCAGGGAGAGAGTCACAGTACAAATTTGAGAAAAAAGAGGTAGCCAGGGATTCAAGAAGACCAGGATCAGTAATCATATTACCATTATCAACAACCAGAGAAGAGATTTTGTTTCTTCTTCTTTTAATCATAGTAGAGCCATGAAAGTATTTAGTGTTGCAGTCTCCAAACTCAATCCACTTGCACCTGGATTTTTGATACCATAGTAATTCCTCATGAGATGGGACCTCCTCATATTCTCTCCAAAGTTGCTTCTGAAGGTTATCAAGGAAATAATTATTACTGTTGGCCAAGCTAGATGAAATGCCCTGGAGATGTCTTAGAAGAGTTTTCTTCTTTTTAAAAATATCTCAAATACATTAACATTCCAATCCTTTAGAGCAACTTTTTAATTGTTGACCCCCTCCTTCCAGGAAGAATTGACCTCGTAGGAATTCAGAACTAGATTATTGAAATCCGAATGCGATAACCAAGCCGTTACAAACCTGAAAGGCCCTCTATTTCTATTATGAGTGGGAGCCAAGGTAAGATGAAAGCAAATGGGTGAGTGATCAGAATTCAGATTCGGGAGGTGCTTAACAACAGCTTCAGGAAACGTTATTTGCCAGTTTAAATTGCTTAAGCCTCTGTCTAATCTTTCAATGAGGTTACCCCTCTTTCAAGTGAATAGCCATCCCATAAAACTCAGATCAAGAAGTCCGCAGTCTACAACACAACTTTGGAATTCTAGACAGGCACCTGGATTATTCCTAACAGATCCTCCACGGTGCTCATAATTATGGAGAATAGCATTGAAATCTCCTAAAAGGCACCATGGGAGGGTATTACAGTTCGCCAAACGCCTTAGAGTATTCCATAGACTCCTCTGATTAAGGCGCTGGGGACTTCCGTAGATCGCAGTTAGTGTCCACTGAGTCGAATCATTACCAATAATCTTCACATGAACCATTTGCCTGTTGCACTCAAGGACATCCACTTTCAACGTCCCAGAATCCCACAAACACCAGATTCCACCAGAACGACCAGTTGCTTTAACAACAAAGGAGCTATCTAAACCAATTCTGTTACGAATGTTCTGTCCTCTCTAACCACTAATCTGCGTTTCTAACAAATTAATGAAATTCACTTCATACTCCTGTCTGAGGTCCCTTACTAGAGAGTGAAAAATTTTACTGCCGGCTCCTCAGCAATTCCAACTGATCACATTCATTATAACCACGACAAAAAGAGGAGTCACTAAGGACCGAATTAAACATGGGCATGCCCCCCATTTTGTGCGCTAGAGTTAGCAGGGAGAGACTTTCTCTCTTCTAATTTTGATCCCCCTGGGTGAGCCTTAACCATCTTAGGGGGTTATTCTGACCCTTCCATAGACCCTGTCCTGAGTTCACAGCCATCAAGGATGCAGAATAAGTAGGAGATAACATCAAGGGGTTATTACAAATGACGAACCCCCTTTTGTTTTGATTTGCAGCCTTTTCCGCAAGAACCATCTCGTATTGTTCTCTTTGCAGATTTCGTATGTACTTCATAATCACCCCTTCCATGGCCTCGGCATCCTCATTTTCTTGGGGTCACGGGGTTGGTGCTTCGGGAAGCTTTAGGATGAAAGGAGGTTTGTTTAGAAGGAAGTTTCGAATTGAGCTTACCTCCTTTCTCAGAATGGACTAGCCTAGGTTTAGGAGGGGCATTCTTTTTCCCACCTTGTGGGTTTTTACTTGCCCCAACTTTAAGGATCTCTTTTTGAATTGAGTGACATTTTGTCAAATTTTTTTGGGCCTTAGGAGGCACCAGTCCATCAGCAACGTTTGAATCCGTTCCCTTTTTTCATGCATGTAATTTTCAGACGTACTCTCTCTTCCCTCCTCATGTAAGGTATTAAATTGAGACCCATTACTATTAGCATGATTACCACCTTCATCAAATCTTTCTTGTTTTTCTTCAGAATCATGGGAGTTAATTTTCCTAGATTTCCTTTGGTAACTAGATTTCTTTCTTCTACTAGGCCGCTTGACTATCATCCAGGGCCCGAAATTAGCGCATCCTTAATTATCGCAGGAGAAAATCCCATATTCTCCGTTCTTTCTTTCCTTGGAATCACGGTCGACCAAAGTTTAGTTACTAGATTCGGCATTTGCTTCGACGGCGCCGTCCTCTTCATTATTCGCCGGTTTCTTGATCGGAACTTCTTGACGCATATCAGAACGATGTCCATATTTGCTGCATGTAAAGCAAATCTAATATAGGCCCTCATATTCAATATTCAACTCCGAGCCAAAAATAGAGATTTTGGGAATAAGTTTTCGTGCAAGATCGATCTCCACGCAAATTCATGCAAATCGGCCTCTGGAATGAATAGAGGTGGTCATATCAATCTTTAGCATGTGTTTGATCGTCAAGCCAACCCTTCATAGAAATTTGTGATTTTATAGTTCAATTGGGAGATTTGGAATCCGTATCCAAGTCGCAATTTTTCTTACTGCTTTTTTAGATTCTAGGAAGAACGGTCGCCATCTTTGTACAATGAGATAGTGTCTAGCTATCATCCATGGTCTTTTCATTAGAGCGTAAGAGCAGTCGTCCTCATCTGTAAAATGAACCAAAAAGTAATCACGATTCATATCAATAACATTAGTCGAACCTTTCTTACCCCAATTACGTCGGAGATGCTGCTCCATGAAACCGAGCCCCACTCTTTTTCCCAAGAGCTTCACAGACAGGGCGGAGCGTCATGACTTGCACCACTCATCAAACTCTTCCTTAGAAATTGGAATGGTAGGGCAAGAATCAAATAGCCTTTCTTCCTGATTCTCCCTCTCGGATTCCTGGTTGGATTAGGGTTGTTCTCACTAATCTCTTCCATATCAATAGGGTCTTCACCTCCAGAGGAACCCGCCATTGTGAGGAGCGTATCTTTATATGACGTCTTGGTCACTTCGGGGAGAACTTTCTTACACGAAGCAGAGACCTCCATGTCTTCACATGGTTGATTAAAATCAACAATGTCTCGCGTTTTGACTTTTTTGGTGCTACGTTGCACCAGATCTTCGACTTGTCTTGGAACTCTTGCAGAGCTCTACTTCATCATTTTTTTTGTACTGTATGTATTCTGATCTTACAGCTAGTTGCTTACTTCATGCATATATGATCTTTAACTTTAACTATTAAATTTTTTTTATGTCAACTATTTGTGCCAAATTTTTGGCACAACAATAATAATATATAAATCATAAAATAATATTTGCTATTTTATTTCTATTCTAATGTAAGAAAATCTAAAATTTTACCAGGATTCCATGAGTAGAATTTTAGCCCATCAACAAAACAAATACAAAAATAAGTTGACCCAAATTTGGGCTTGAATTAATGAATCGGTCTTTTTCTTTTTTCTTTTCTAAGAATGTTTTTATGCATCAAAATAATTTTTAATTTTTATTTTTTTTTTAAATTTTATTATAAATAACTTTGTCATTTTATTTTATACTTTTATTTTGCACTCTCAAACCCAACATAACAACGGCAAAATAAGAATTATGAGAGAAAAAAAATATATTTTTTATTTTTATTATTTATTAAAAAATATATAAAGAACTCAATTTAATTATAATTTTCTAATTTTATTAATTTTTTATATTGATAGTCATTATTAAATCCTATAATCAAATTCAATTTTACAAGACAAATAATGAAGACAAAGTTCACAATATCTAACAACAATATGAAGATTAACTCCTTATAAAAAGAAACGGCAAAATTAACTTAAAAACATGTATAAATAATTATAACAACGAAGAAATAATAATAATAAAATAATAATAATATTAGTAATAATATATTTCATGTTCATAATGAAGTGAGCTAAGTTTATATATGCGTACTCATTCTGACAAAAAAAACCATCAATTAAAAAACTCAATCCTAAAAAAAATAATAATAAAATAATAATAATATTAATAATAATATATTTTATATTCATAATGAAGTGAGTTAAGTTTAAATATGCGTTTTAAATTTTAAAAAAATTAATAAAAATAAAAAATATTTTTTCTCTCTTCATTATTCTTATGTCATTGCTGAGTTGGGTTTTGAAAATACAGCGAAAAAATAAAATTATTTATTAATGGTGAATTAATCGTTTTTAATAATAAATTTTTGTTATAGATAAAAGTGTATTAATAAATATTTGAATATAATAGACAATTAAAAAATATTTATAAAAAAGAAATAAATAAAAAATAACTTAAAGATATATTTATCTTTTTTTAAAAAAAATTGGTCTTTTTTTTTAAATATTACAAAAATTAATATTTTTTAATAATTTTAACATTAAAAATCTTTTTGAATAATTAAATCTCTTTAATCATTCTTTAGAGTTATTTTTTTATACTATTATAATGTGTAGAGTTGGAGACCGTCTAACTCATTCCGTACAAAAGAAAAATCTAATTAAAGAACTCCATTCTAAAAAAAACCATCAATTAAAAAACTCCACGAAAATAAAGGCCCGATACTGGTGATTATTGGGCATGGCATAAAAATATCATCATTTAAGCCCATAAAAAAATCATCAATTAAAAAACTCCACCAAAGAAGGTCCTAGAAGAAAAAATCCATCAATTAAAAAACTCCAAAAAATGCGGTGAGCGTGGATCGAACACGCGACCTTCAGATCTTCAGTCTGACGCTCTCCCAACTGAGCTATCCCCGCAAGTTGTTTAAAAAACGAATATTTGATTTATTATAGTATAACTAATTGAGCGAAATCTATAAGTTGTAGTAGCTCCGAGTCCAGAAGCTGACTTGTTTCGTCTTTACCTCTCCAACAAACTCAGCACGCAACCTAACAATGGGAGGAAGCTCCAGTTTCAAGGATGAATTTACCTTCGGTGTGTGTAATTCTTGGTTGTTTCTTTAGCTAATTTAATTTTCACTTTTATTTATGCGCTATTATTATTGTTTTCGGGTATTGATTTGTGTGAATCTGTGGTTCGATTCCGTGTTGGGCAGTGCAAAGGCTTGAAGAATCGCGAGATATTATAGCCAAATACCCCGATCGAGTTCCCGTAAGGCCCCTTCTACTCACGCTCTTCTTTGAATTAAGATTACAACAAAAGGAACAAATATTTTTAGTCTCCCGCTTTATTTATGTTGGTTTTTTTTTTAATTCATCCTTTATGCCAAAACCTAATCTTTCTATCATTTACTTTGTTTCATGATGGATCTTTATATAGATCTGGTGTACATGCTTTCTGAATTATAATCAGCGTTGAGCTCTGTTTATTATAGAAATAGAGCTATAGTGCTGGAAAAAAGGGGAAAAAAAAGAAGGGAAAAAGGATATATAAAATAGTTTTATGTTTAATTATTACAAGTGAAATATAAAATAATCAATGAATGGTTGTAAAGACTCCTGGAGCATGAAACATGCATCAAATATGGTGCTAGAGCACCCAATAATTTCTCAAAGAAAGACTATGTTATGCCTAATTAAGAGAATTCTTCATGCTGTTCTTATTCAGGTGATTGTGGAGAGATATGCGAAATGCGACCTGCCTCAGTTGGAGAAGAAAAAGTAAGATCAACTTGCAACGACCAACCTTTGTTGTTTTCTTAAAATTTTCCATGTTACTTGGAGCACATTTGATGCATGTTCTAACGACACGAATAATAACTGATTTTAACTTGGAATGCCGTATACTTAGTTAAAAAAAACTTGAATGCTGCATATATAGAAGTTATGTAGTGACACAGTGACATATTTGTAAAACACTTTCTTGTATAATAACGGGCTTTCATCACATATAATTGCTTTTCAACAATAACAACCACCAAGCTTTGTCTCAAAACTTCGAATAAATAAGATTCAAAAAGCAATAAAAAAGATGCAGTTTTTAAAACTACTTTTTGTCAAACAATCACTTAATGAAAGTTTTTAGAATTTAGGACTTGACCCAACATTGTGGTGACCTAGTGTAGTGGTCTAAGCTCGAGCCTTGGGAATATATAATAACCATATTGGGAGAGGCTGTCGTAGTTCGTTGAGCCAAATTAGTTGGATGTTTCTGGCAATAGAATCTGGATACTGCTGGTAAAGACTAAAATTTAGGACCTGAATCAACCCAATTCTTTTCTGTAAAGTTAACTCTTGTTAGATATGTACTTTACTTCTTACATTTGGTTCTTTCATATAGTACTTTAGCATACATGAGTAAGATTGAATTGTATGATTTCAGTCCATACTACAAGTAGAGTTGGTTTACATCTGCATGGCAATCGCCATTACCATTTGTTTAATAAAATAACTACTCAGTGATCCATCTCTCTAATACTTTCTCTCATCTTGTTTTCTGTTAGATACCTTGTTCCCCGTGACCTGTCAGTCGGTCATTTCATTCATATTCTGAGTTCTAGGCTTCGTATGCCCCCTGGAAAAGCTCTCTTTGTGTTTGTCAAGAATACATTACCTCAAACTGGTAAGCTTGTACTGATGTACACTATATATAGCCATGCTATTTTCTTTCTTTCTTCTGCCATTTCGTTATTGTGCTTAAATTCTCACTGTTTTATTATTATTGTGCAGCTACTCTTGTGGACTCTGTTTATCAATCATTCAGGGACGAGGATGGGTTTCTTTACATGTATTATAGCACCGAGAAAACCTTTGGTTAAGTAGATAAATTTAGAAAACCACTGAACTCTGTAAACTACTGTATATAAAATGCTTATGGGAACAACCTCGTACATATTTGCTGTATGTTGTTACCTTGTAATTGTATGTTATTAAGTTTATCAATGTAATGAAGTTCTAGTTTCATATATGATGATACTATCTACTCCCCTCTAATGTTGCAATGCTGATGGAAAAACAGATATTTCAGGATAGGTAGCCCTTTTCAAAAGAATTTTTTTTTCAGTGAAGTGAAAAGTAGAGTGCGTTGTGTACTAGCCGTGTTAAGTATGGTGGGCATTCACAAAGATTAAAACTGTATATAAAATACAGAAAATCACTCATTGTTTAGAAACTCAACCATGGAAAGGTTCCATTCTCAGATAGCACAGATCCCAGCTATTGTCCTCGATGCCATCAAGCTCTGGAAACACTTCGCCACTGCTGCTTTGAATGTTCGGTCTCAGGGGCAACTTGAGCCAAGTTGGGAACTCATTTCATTTCGACTGTCAACTCCAAAGTTCCACCATGGGTGTGGGTTAAAGAAATTTTGGAAAAACTCAATCCCTGCAAATAGTAAAACACAAATTATTAGTTTTGCTTTCACCTTATGGAAACTATGGCTTGCGTAGAACCTCTTCATTTTCGAAGGTAAACGGCTCTCTCCTGAGGAAATTCTGGCTCAGGCGGGATCTCTGGCAAGTCATGAGCATTTAAGACCCATCTTCTCCTTCACTTTAAGCTTTACTCTTTTTTTTCTTTTCGATTGTAATTACTGTTTGGGAAAACACCTCTTTCTTTTTTACTTCTTGTGATGTGTTGTCCAATCGAGGATCATTATTGTTTATTTCCTATCAATGAAATAAAGCCAACTGTTGTTTAAAAAAAAAAAAAAGAAAAGAAAAGAAAGGAAAATGGGGATTCACATGATTTCTTCTCTCTTTGTATTTTATATACACTTGAAATATGTATGGGAGCTTGACCAAAAAAAAGAAATATGTATGGAAGTAAGTACCATTAAGGGCCAGTCTTAAATAAATTCTTTTAAAAAAGGAGATTAAAATATAAGAATTTTTATTAATAACAACTTTTAAATAAGTTATTATAGAAGTCTTTGTTTTAAAGTTGTGCATTAAATAAGAGTGATAAAATAGCTTTTGAAAATAGGAGAAGTCACATTTTTTAAATTTTTAAAAAACTCTTAAATAACTTTTTAAAAAATTAAAAGTTTATCTAAAAAATTATACCAAACACTATTAATATAACTTTTTATAAGTTAAAAACTAAAAAAAAAAAAGAAAAAAAAAATAGCTTTTAGAGTTTTCCAAACGGACCTAAGTAGTAGTTGGTTTATAAGGATGTATTTTGCGTTTCCTCACTTAAAAAAAAAATGATAATTTGGCCACTTGAAATATGTATGGGAGTAAGTACCATTAAGTGTTAGGGCTTGTTTGGGTGAGCTTTTGAAAAAAGATCTTTTTTCGAGTTATCTTTTTTTAAAAGATCTTATAGAGAAGTAAAAGTAATTTTATGTTTGGATATCTCATGTAAAAAGGTCTTTTTATCTATCAATTATGTTTGGGTATAACAATATAAAAGTGCTTTTTTGTTCATTTATTACACGAAAAATATCTTTTTTTAAGAAAAAAAGATCTTTTAAAAAAAGATGTAAAGATGTAAATTACAGCTTCTCAAAAAAGATCTTTTTTTTATTTTACTAGTGCTTTTACTTTTACTACTAGAAATTTGCCAAACACGTTAAAAAATAAAAAAAGATCTTTTTTCATTGAAAAATGATCTTTTTTTAACAAAATAATGGCGCCCAAACATGCACTTAGTTTCAATGCATGGTTTGCTTGGTTGGAAGGTATGGGCCTTTCTAGGCTTCCAAAAATCCTGGAGATCACTTATTCACAAGTTGGATGGTGGCAAACTCCATAAGAAGTCCTGATTAAATATATCCAATGCCACAGTAAATTTTAAAAGATTAAATTTAATGATGTTTGTATAGTTTTTTTAGAGTATTTAAGAATATTTTAGATGATTTTTAAAACGTTCTAAAATGTCTTAAAAGATCTCAAAATACTTTAGAAAGTTCTAGAAGACTCTAGAAAATCATAGAGTAATCTAAAAGAGTGTGGATGTATATAGAAATATGAATAATAGTATGAAATAATTTAAAAATATTTAGAAAAATATGATAGGATAGATATTTGTAGTGAATGTTCTAGATGATCAATTTAGACTGTTGATCATATTTAATCCTAACTATCTATTGAGGAGGTGGATGGCTATAAATAGGGGTGAGAGTTAGAATTTGGGGTGTGTGTGAGTCATTTGTAACAAACACTTGAATAATAAAGTATTCTTTCCACCAAACCTTTATTTCTCTTCTGTTCTTAGCTTTCTTACTAAATACTAAAGGTTAGGCTGACTTGGTCTTAACTCAAGAGGTTGAATAAGTCCGAGTGTCGGTACGGTAGCGTTGGAGTGTGTCTAAGGCCGATGACAATTTGGCATTAGAGCAAGGTTTGAGAGGGAGCACAAGTGGTTTGTAGATATGACTTCTAGTGTAAACATGGAGCATGTTGAGTCTCAAAAGGGAAGGGATGCTATTCCTTCTCAATGGAGAGACAAGAAGGCCCGTTCTTCAAGTGAGCCTAGAGGTAAGGACTCTAACTTCTTAGAAGAGAGTTTTATATTGGAGAATGTTCTATCCTCTATGAATGAGCAATTCCAAAAGATAGAACATGACAAGGAGACTCTCGAGACTCACGTGTTAGGAGAACTAGATGCTTTCAAAGAAAACATGCTCCAAATCGAAGAGAAGTTTAAGAATTCCTTGAAGCTATTTGAGGAAGTTCGAGTTTGGTTCGATGAGGCAAAATCTCGACCAACCATTATAAGGGACGCTCAAGAGGTGAAGAACTTCCTATGACAAATAGAGAGGTACTTTGAAGGCCAAGAGGTGGTTGAAGAAGCAATAAAGGTACGCACTGCAGCTCTCTACCTTTCTGATAATGCTACTTTGTGGTGGAGGAGAAAATGCATAGATATGAAGAAGGGTACTTGCAAAATAGCCACATGAAAAGATTTCAAAATGGAGTTAAAAAGACAATTCTTTCCTGAGAACGTGGTTTATGAAACCTAGAAGAGGTTGAGGGAGTTGAAGCACAAGAGTACGATTAGCGACTACGTAAAAAAGTTCACTACTCTCACGCTTCAAATCCCCAACTTAGCATCACAGGAAGCATTGTTATTCTTTATTGATGGGCTCCAACCTTAGGTAAAGCAAGAACTACAAAGAAGAAATGTTAAGAATGTCGACGAGGCCATCGTGGTAGCAGAATCACTCACTGAGTATCATCGGGGAGACTTTAAACTCAAGTCTTCCTCCAAGCCTAGTTCTAAAGGTGGGGGGAGATAAAGGGAAGAGTTTCTCAACCAAGAAGGAAGGAAAATAATCTTCAAAGAAAGAGTACGAGAAAAAGAAGAAGGTTTTTGCACCCAAAGGAGGATGTTTTGTCTGCAAGGGACCACACTAAATGAAGGACTGTCCCAAGCTAGGGACTCTGCCATCTATCACCGAGGAACGAGAGACTCAATCGCATGTAACTGAATGTGTTAGATTTGTCCAACTCATGAATGCTGTGAAGGACAAAGAGGCAATCACTACAGAAAAGAAAGGCTTGATGTATGTAAAAGCCTTTGTTAATGAAAAAACCATCATAGCTATGATCGATACTGGTGCTACACACAACTTCAACACACCTGATGAAGCAAATAGGCCTGGGTTAAAAATCACCGAAAAGAATGGCTGGTTCAAACCCGTGAATACCAAGGGTGAACCCCTTAAGGGAGTAGCAAAAGAGGTTGAGATGACTCTTGATTCTTGGAAGGGCCTTGTGGATTTCTCAATAGCACCCATGAACGATATCAAAATAGTCATTGGGCTAATTTTGTAAAGGAAGGTAAATATAATACCTTTGTCATACTACGACATAGTATGCGTCATGGAGAAAGGGTCTCCATGCATGGTCCTTACAGTCTCTAAAGTCGAAGGACTACTGATACTTTCTGCTATGCAACTCAAGAAAGGGTTCAAGAAATGAGAGATTACATATTTGGCTCTATTACAAGAGGAGTCAACATCTAAAAGAGAAGACGTTCCTCCCGTAATCAAAGAAGTCCTTGAAAAAAATAAGGATATGATGCCTCCTGAGTTGCCAAAATAACTACCACCTAGAAAGAAGGTGGACCACAAGATTGAATTGGAGTCAGAAATAAAGCCACCTGCCTCAGCACCTTATAGGATGGCACCGCCAAAACTTGAGGAGTTGAAGAAGCAACTCAAAGATTTGCTAGATGTTGGATTCATCCGTCCATCAAAGACACCTTATGGCATACTAGTCTTGTTCCAAAAGAAGCATGATGGTTCGTTGAGACTATGCATCGACTATCGAGCTCTTAACAAGGTAACCATCAAGAACAAGTATGTTATTCCTCTGATATCTGATTTATTTGACCAACTTGGTAGATCTAAGTGGTTCTCAAAGATGAATTTGAGATCTGAATATCACCAAGTGAGGATTACCGGTGATGAGGCTAAGACCATGTGTGTCATGAGGTATGGATCGTATGAGTAGTTGGTGATGCCTTTTGGCTTAACCAATGCTCCTGCGACCTTTTATACCTTGATGAATGAGATCTTTCGTCCTTATCTTGATCAATTTGTAGTGGTCTACTTGGATGACATTGTTGTCTATAGCAATACCTTGGAGGAACATGTAGAATACTTACGAACCGTGTTCAAGATCTTACGAGAGAATAACCTATATTTAAAGAAGGAAAAGTGTTCCTTTGCAAGGGATGAAGTCCACTTCTTGGGACACATCATTAAAGATAAAAGTCTTTGCATGGATCAAGAAAAGGTGAAGGCTATCAAAGAGTGGGAGCCGCCAAACAAGGTATTTGAATTGAGGTCATTCCTTGGATTGGCTAATTACTATCGGAGGTTCATCAAGAGATACTCCGCCAAGGCTGCATCATTAACTGATTTTCTCAAGAAGAATCACTCTTGGGAATGATCAAAGGAGTGTCAAAAGGCCTTTGATGAGTTGAAGGTTGCTATCACAGAAGGATCAGTACTAGCACTGCCTGACTACTCAAAGGTGTTTGAAGTTCACACTGGTGCTTCTAACTACACTATTGGAGGGGTTCTGATACAAGAAGGACATCCTATTGCCTTTGAGAGTCACAAGTTGAATGATATAGAGAGGCGATATACTGTCCAAGAGAAGGAGATGATCGTGGTGGTGCATTGTCTGAAAACTTGGCGTCATTACTTTCTTGGTTCATACTTTATCGTCAAAACAGAGAATGTGGCTACAAGCTACTTCCAAACTCAAAAGAAGTTAAGCCCCAAACAAGCTAAGTGCAAGATTTCTTAGTTGAGCTTGACTTCGAATTTGAATATAAGCCTGACAAGACTAATGTGGTAGCAGATGCGCTGAGCCGCAAGGTTGAGTTGGCAGCCATTTCCATGGTTGAAGGAGATATTTTGCATACCATCAAGAAAGGGTTGCATCATGATCCATTAGCCAAGAAATTAGTAGAATTGGATAGAGAAGGTAAGACTAAACAATTTTGGCTAGAAGACAACCTTCTCTACACCAAGGAGAGAAGACTATACGTCTCTAAATGGAAAAATCTGAGGAAAAAGCTAGTGAAGGAATGCCACGACACCAAATGGGCTGGTCATCAAGGCCAACGAAGGACCTTGGAACTTATTGAATCTTCCTATTATTGGCCTCAAATGAGGGATGAAGTGGAGAGTTATGTGAAGACTTGTCTTGTGTGTCAACAAGATAAGATTGAAAACAAGATACCAAGTAGATTGTTGGAACCTTTATTGCCCCCAGAGCGACTGTGAGAAAGTGTGTCTTTAGATTTCATCTCTGCCTTACCAAAGTCCGAGGGGTTTAAATCTATTCTTGTGATAATGGATCGATTTTTGAAGTATTCTACCTTTATACCTGCCCCTACTGACTGCACTGCAGAGGATGCAGCACGACTATTCTTCAAGAATGTTGTAAAGTATTATGGATCACCTAAGAGTATCATTAGTGATTGAGATCCGCTCTTTACAGGACGACTATGAAAAGAGTTGTTCAAACTCCTTGGGTCGAAGCTTCATTTCTCGACAAGCTTCCATCCTCAAATCGATGGATAGACTGAGGGAGTGAATGCCTTACTCGGGTGTTACTTGAGGCATTTTGTAAGCTCTAATCAGAAGGATTGGACAAAACTCCTATATAAGAGTTTTTTCATAAACACGAAAATATTTATGTAAATGTCAATAATCTTATATTAAAATAAAAAACTAAAATAATTTGTATTACTCTTTTAATTTAAGAATATTTTTATATTTTATAATCTATGTTTCTATAACTAAAATCTTACAAATTAGTTAAATTTAAATATATATTATTGGATATTTTGTATCTAATAAAATTTATTTAAAATATAATTTATAGAACAATATATATCATATAAATAAATAATAAGCAAGTATTCGACATTTGAATCTTATCTCGTGTATGCAACAATTCATTAACTAGTGACAAATTGTTAAATAACCTGTTAAATAGTAAGCAAGTATTAGGCTTGTATTTTTACGAGGAGGACGATGGAACACACTAGATGGTGAGATGATGGAGATGATGGGGCTGGAAACGGAGATACGATAGTACGTCAGTGGCTACGAGGACGAAACACTGGAAGGACGTCACAGCTTCAACAACGTAGATGAAGGGTCACACGAACAGCATGGCTTCAACGACAGCAAACCAAAAACCAGAGACGAAGGCCCAGATGACTAGAGCATGATGGCAATTCGCTTGTCGGAGGCAGAAGGTGCAGGAAGAAGGGCTTGCTCAGTCGCTCTCTGTGCGTGGCAGCAGCGCTGCTTGCGACGACAGTGGCGCTATGTGTATGCAGCACTCTGAGTGAGGAAACGATTGTGAGTGAGTGAGTGAGGGAACGATTGTGAGAGAGCCAAGAGGGTGATGTGTGTCATTTGGGAGTGCGGCATTGTGTGTATGTTAGTGATGCGTTAGGGTTAGGTTTAGTCAGGAAAAGAATATTTTTTGGAGTTTTGTTGGTTCGATTTCTCAGTTTGGATTGGTTTTAAACACTCTCAAATGGAAAACACACGCGTTTTCAATGTTTAGAATTAAATATTTTTTTTTAAATTAGTATAACTTGTTTTGTTTGTTGAGTTGCTAATTTTTTTGTTTTCTTTTCAAATTTTTATTTTGAGTTTTTTGAAAAAAATTTAAATTTTAAGAAATCTTTTATAAGATTTTTTTAATAAACACAAAAATATTTATGTAAATGTTAATGATTTTATATTAAAATAAATAAACTAAAATAATTAGTATTACTCTTTTAATTTAAAAATATTTTTATATTTTATAAATGTTTTATGACTTTTTAGTTTAATCTTAATCATTCATGTAAAATATTTAATAGCTCTTCTATAATAACTTTAGATTAGTGACAAAATTGTGACAAATTACATTAGAGTGTTTAGCAAATTTGCTTCAAACTTTTCATAAATTCTCCATGGATTTATATAGATGTTAGAGATTAGTAGTAATATGAAATAAGGACAGAAGAAGGACGACTAACGTGTTTTCTCACAAATTAGTAGTAACATAAAATAAGTGAGGAAAATCTATCAATTGTTAAGCGGTCGCTAATTCCTCACTAAATAAGCTTTTGATTAGTGACTCAATTGTGAACAGTTACTTCTAACATTTTCTCAGTTAGTTTTGGATTTGTTATAACTTTGCAACGGATTCTAACAAAATTAGCGAGTAATTTGCTATAAAATAGGTAGAATATAGCTTTTGCTTTGCGACAAGATTGCAGTTGGCAAATCGCTCGCTAAATTAAACTTGCGACAACTTAGCGACAAATGTATTTCGCCCGCTAATCAGCGACTTGAAATCAGCGAACGAAGTGTGTCAGTTGTTAAACGGTCGCAAATTTCTCGCTACTTAGGTCCTAGGCGCTCAATATCCGTATTTTGACTTTAGCGACTAATTAGCAAGGAACACTTCCCTAGCTGAATGATTTATCCGTTGCGACGAGTTAGTGACGACTGTTTTCTGTTGCTACCCTAATTTTAAATTTTACAGTATTATGCGATAAATTAGCGAGAAACTAATTGCTCGCTAAAAACAAAAGCTTTGGTGACAAATTAGCTAGAAAATTGTCCATCGCAAAATGCATTTCAAGTCTTTGTGACGGATTAGCTAGTAACATTGTTCCTCGCTAATTAGCCTTTTTGCACAAAGTTTATTTAGCGACGAACTAGTGTGTGAATTGTTTCTCGTTAATTGTATATCAAACATTTGCGACGACATAGTGACAATAATATCCCTCACTACTTTACTTTTATTCGATTGAACCCCTAAGTAACTGATTTGCTAGAACATTGTCACTCGCTAATTAATTTGTGACAAATTAGTGAGAAAAATTTTTCTCGCTCTTTTTTTAGCTACAAAAGTCAATTTGCAAGAAAAAAACTTACTCGTGAATCTCTCGTTAATCAGTCGATTTACTCAAGTTCGGATATTTTGTGACCGCTCATTAATTTTTTCGTTAGTGCGTCACTAATTCCTCGCAAGTTAGTGACATATTAGTGACAAAATACATTTCTCGCAAAAATTCATCGCTAATTCATCAAATTCTTGTAGTGGTAAAGGAGCGAGTCCACAGAGAAGAATCCATTCGAGATTGTAACTGGACAACAGCCGCTTATACCACACTCTCTTTCTTCCTTTTATCCAGGGAAGAGCCCTGGAGCTTATCATATGATTAAGTCATGGAAAGAGCAAACAGATGTCACTCGTTCTTACTTTGATAAAGCTGCAAAGAGAATAAAAAAATGGACAGATAAGAAGAGGAGGCATGCAAGCTATCAAATGGGAGATAAGGTAATGATTAAACTTCTTCTACAACAATTCAAAGCCTTTCTTAAGGTTAATAAGGGCTTAATTTGCAAATATGAAGGGTCATTTGAGATCATTGGATGTGTTGGTGGGGAGGTTGCTTACAAAGTACAACTCTCTCCCTCTATGAAGATTTATCCGGTCTCTCATGTGAGTATGCTTAAACCACATCATGAAGATCAAGATGAACCGAGTAGAGGTGACTTGAGTCATGCTCCGCCTGTGGTGATTAGATCCTTTGATAAAGAAATTGAAGAGATCTTAGCTAATCGTGTCGTGCGATGAAGAGGAGTATCACCAAGTATTCAATACTTGATCAAGTGGAAAGGACTCCCAATAATTAAAGCTAGTTGGAAAGCTCGTGAAGATGTGGCAATTCCAATAATACCTAGAGCGCTATTATGAACAAAACACGACGAGGACATCTGTGCATTAGGTGGAGGAGAATGTCACGGTAAATTTAAGAAGGTTAGATTTAAAGGTGTTTGTATAGTTTTTGTAGTGTTTGAGAATGCTCTAATTGGTTTGGGAACATTCTAGAATGTCCTAGAAAGTCGCAGAATACCCTAGAAGGTTTTAGAAGACTTTGGAAGGTCATAAAGTAATCTAGAAGAGTGTGGATGTATATAGAAGTATGAATAGGATAGATATTTATAGTATGAAATAATCTAGAAATATCTGGAGAAATGTGGTAGGATAGATATTTATAGTGAATGTTCTAGATGATCAATCTAGATTGCTGATTCGATTTAATCCTAACCATCCATTGAAGAGATGGATGACTATAAATAGGGGTGAGAGTTAGAGTTTGGGTGTGTGAGTCATTTGTAACAAACACTTGAGTAATAAAATATTTTTTCTACCAAAACTTTCTTTCTCTTGTGTTCTTAGCTTTTTTGCTAAATATTGAGTGTTAGACTGACTTGGTTTTATCTCAAGAGATTGAGTAAGTACGAGTGCCGACACAGTAGCATTAAAATGTGTTCAAAGCCGTGACAAATTGCATACTTGTAGTGCAAACCTACACAATATAATATTTTAAAACATAATAAACGACCATTTCTATATGTAAAATTTAAAACATTAATAAATTTATTTATAAATAAATAAAATTTTATATTAAAAAAATAAGTAAATTATTTTTATTTATGAAAATTTAAAATACTGATATATCAGCTCATGAATAAAATTAGTATTTATTATACAGAGATAATCTTTCATAAGTACGTAATTAATTTTGTCTATTTATTAGTAAATTTGTCAATATTATGAATTTGTATAGGTAAAAATGTAACAATGACTAATATTGTGAAAAGTTAGAGAGATAAAGATATTATTAAACAATGCAAGAGGTACTTAAAAGTTAGGAAAGTTTTCAAATGCTCCAGTCACCTTTACTGGTTCTTCGATGATCCAGGGTGCAGTACCGTTGAGATATATAATTAAAAATGTTAAGAGTGCAGATTTATTATAATTATTATGGTGTAGAATCATAGAAGAAGGGTGCAAGCTGTTCCCAAAACCTATTGAAAACGTCACATGAAAAGCTACAGGAGTTTATTGACATTGAAGACAGATGTGGTGTGTTGTGAAATTATTGAGCCGCAGCTATTAACTCAGCGCGCTAGTGGAGCCGTAGTATGGAGTTGGTTTTTTTGTGCACTAAAAGGCATGGGCCTTTGATTATTTTTGTCAGATATGAGGAGTCAGATATGAGGACAACAGAACACAACCTACCACCACCCAAAGCACCCGTTGCTGGTTTTGTGAAAATCTACTACCGGGTAAGCCACCGCACGAACGCTGTGCCTGACCTTCGGACTCTAACAACCTACCGCGACGAGCTTCGATCGCCTTCGGCTACTCACGAGCTCGACTGACATACGACGCATCCCCACGTCATAAGTAAGCAATCTGTAGGACCCCACAATGGTTGCATGCGACAAGGACGGCCGACCTCATACCAGCGACACAGCTTCAGGAAAACCGTGTTAGATAAGCCACAGAGACAACAGAGAGGAATTGGGGTTCAGGCCAGCCTCCAACACTGCACGGGTGGCTACTCACCGTCACAATGAGCACTTGGGTTTTTCAAAACGACAGCGTTATGAATTTCTTTGCAAAATATCTATTAACCTGGCCCCACCAACCCTCCGTTCTTCATTTCTATAACGGGCTACACTTTCTGCATCACCAACCCATCATTATTCCAACAATACTAACAGGGACACAAAGGCCCGCACTAAACAAAACCTTCTACAATAATACACAACCACAGATTGCTACAACTTCCCTCTTGTTAGGCCCATTACCCCCTGACCAAAAACAAATTCTAATAGAGCCCAACGGTGCTAGCATGTAAACCAGCTGACTTAGATGCAGCTTGGCTTGATTTTAACTTCACGCTGATCGCACGTTAATGCCCCTGTGGTTACTTTTGATGCTACACGACAAACCTTAGACCGACTATCTTATCGTACCTGGATCATCGAAGAACCAGTAAAGGTGACTGGAGCATTTGAAAACTTTCCTAAAAGTTAAAACTTATTCAATGTGATTCCCTTTTACAAGGAAAGGAAATAGTGTCAGTGTGACTGCTTGACACGGACACACGGTTGCCATCAGGTCGGTCCTTAACACGAAGCATTCAAATAATGAAAAACACAATTTCCAACCGGCCTTGTAGTAGCCAATAGTTAGGTTTTGATCTTCGCAAATAATTTGTTTAAGACTAATATTATATTATATTTACATACTTTAGCGTTTGTTTTATTAAATTTAAAATTAAAAGCGAAAAACATACAGAAGAAGTGAAAATGTAAAAGATCTATCACTTATTTTAAAATTAATATTATCAACTTAAAAATCACAAAATCTACTTCTTCCCACAAATTAAAAGTTAGAGTGTTCATTTGCAGAAACAACAGATAGTTAAACCAAACACATAAGAAAGAGATTGCCGGTATAAACAGTTTAGGAGCCAGAATTGTTCAAAGGTAAAGAAAACTTCAACTTTATACTATTTATTATTATTATTATTGCAGGATACAGCTATAAACATACACGTTTTTGCTGCATGAAAGTAAAACCTAATCTAACCATAAATTTGATTTAGCCTATAAATATACATTCAATTCACAGTAGTAGAGCACAGCATAATAGCATATACATACAAACTAAAAATCACTCTCTTCATTCCTTCTTCCTTTCATTACAACTAATAAACAATCAAACACTAAAATACTCAGTAATAATGGTTAATGCTGAACGCATGCATGTAATAATGCTTTCTAAGAAGCTGTTGGTTCTATTAGTGGTTCTCTCAGTTTCATCGTCATTGACTTCAGCATCTTTGACTGTGGGTTTCTATAAAAGAACATGTCCACATGCTGAGGCAATTGTGAGAAGCGCTGTGAACAAAGCCATTTCCCTTAACGAAGGAATTGCTCCTGCCTTGATTAGAATGCACTTTCATGATTGCTTTGTCAGGGTAAGTTCATTTCTCATATACTCAACGGTCAACGCTACTTATCATTAATTAAACTAATACTTTATTAATATGCTTAAATAATTCTTCTTTGTTCTTAATTTTGAATTTTGATTTGGTTCTATAATATTTCCTTTCTGTTTAAATCCAAACGTTTGAGTCACCAAAAAAAAATCCAAACGTTTGAGAGACATTTGAATTTGTTAATTTTTAAACGAAAATATTTGGTAACTTACAAAAATGAGTCAAAAACGACTAAAAATTATTTTATTTAATATTTATTAATTATTATTAGAATTAATAAATATTAAATAAAATAATTTTAAATTTTTTTTATTTTCCTAACATTACTAATTCCTAAAACTCTGTGTTAACATAATATGTTCATATTTCATAAAATATTAATTAGCTTTAGTTGCGAAAACATAATTATAGTATAATTAATAAATGTAATAATTCGTCATGCACGTGATATTAATTCTGTTATATCTGTAGATTTTTGTTGAAGGGTTTAAAATAAATTATTATAATATTTCTTTTAGAAATTTAATTAATGTAAGAATAAAATCCAAACAAAAATAAGGATAAAAGTTAAATTAAATATTTTAAAACTTTTTTATAAGGTCACCAAAACACAAAATGAAATAGAATAATATTTTATTAAAAATATTAACTGACCAATATTATTTTTTTTTATTCTTGTCTTAAATTTAAATTAACAATAATCAATTCCTTAATTTTTATACAAAAAATGTTGGATCACTAGTATATATTATGTTTTATTCCATTTTTTAAGAGCAATCTTATATAATCAACTAAATTTATTATTTTTTATCTTGGTTAAATACTCTATACCTTAAGTATTAAATTATAAATTATAAATATTAAATTTTAATTTTAATAGTATAAAAATAAAATATTGACTAATAATATTGATAAAAAAATGTTAGGTAATTAATTTCTTTTAGTCAATATTAATTAACTTTTTTAAAATTATTTTATTTATTTTAAAATTTAGATCATAAATCATAACTTTTTAGTTAATACTAAAATTTGATTCTCCATATTTTCTTTTATAAAAAGTGTTATGTCCTTAATATTTCTCAATTTTTTAATTAACATGGAAATGAAGTTTAACAAATTCAATAATAAAAAACAACACTCCATGTATCACTCCATGTGCTTGTTGATTCTGACATATATTTGTGCCATTCTTGTTATTATGTTCAGGGTTGTGATGGTTCTGTATTACTAGAATCCACTCCTGGAAACCCAGCTGAGAGAGACCACCCGGCCAACAACCCAAGTCTACGTGGCTTCCACGTCATCGAAGAAGCTAAGGCCCAAATAGAGTCCCTGTGCCCTGAAACGGTGTCGTGCGCAGACATTCTTGCCTTCGCCGCACGCGACAGCGCTTACAAATCCGGCGACATTAACTACGCCGTACCGGCAGGCCGCAGAGACGGGCGAGTCTCCATCAGCCAAGAAGTAACAGAAAACTTGCCTGCACCAACCTTCAACGCCGACCAACTCATAACCAACTTCGCAAGAAAAGGCTTGTCCGCTGATGAACTCGTTACTCTCTCGGGAGCGCATTCCATTGGTGTATCTCATTGTTCTTCATTCTCCAACCGCTTATATACACCCTTGCCTCAAGACCCTCCTATGGACTCCGAGTTCTCCTCATTGTTGAAAACCAAGTGTCCTTCTAACGTTAATGGCGATGGTGGATTTGATCCGACGGTGGTGATTGACGCATTTACGCCAAAGCGGTTGGACAATAAGTACTATAAGGGATTGATGAAGCAGCGTGGGTTGTTGAGTTCGGATCAAGCGTTGTTGAGCAGTGAATCAACTAGCGAAATGGTGGTAAGCAATGCTAAACACGGTTTGCATTGGTCAGTGAAGTTTGCAAAGGCTATGGTGCGTATGGGGTCTATTGATGTGCTTACAGGCGAGCAAGGCGAGATTAGGAGACACTGTAGCCTGGTTAACTAAGGCTGTGTTTGGTTTGTGTATGTATTAAGACATAGATATTAAAACATAGACATAAAATATTTGTATTTGTGTATAGTGTTTGGATATAATAAATATGATATTAGAAGAGTGTCTAATATTGTGTTTGTTTTAAAGAATAAGACACTACATAATTAGTAAAAGACTATTTTTTTCTCTATAATTTAAAATAAAAATAAAATAATTAATAAAAAAACTACTTCAGAAACTTGCAAATTGCTTCCAGGGTATCTCCCCCCTACTCCCAAAAATCTCTTTTCTAGCCTCCTCCTTCTTTGCTGTTTGGTGGATATTTTTTGGGCGCATTTTTTTATGGTTCTTCTTTCTCGAGACGATTCTTCTTCTTGGATCATTATTTGCAGGTTTATTTAGCCAGTGTTGTTCACAGAGTATTACTCATCGATGGAAAGCGCGTGTGTTAATATCGGATTTTATTCATTACCGTCGAAATATTCCAGAGGTGCCACTCTCTTTCTCTATATTCATATCAATGTTTCTTTTTTATTTTCTACAGAACATCTGATGCGTTTTTGGTGTCATGAAAGTGAATTAATGACAAAATTAATAATTTCTCATTGCTTCTCAAAATGAAATGGATATAAAATTATCCTGATAAGGGTTAAAAACTTAAAATGCTATTGCATCTTGTATGACCCATTTAGAATGGAGACCACAAAATATAATAAAATTTTTCTACAATTAGCTGAAGTTCATTACAAAAAAATGTTTAAAATTAATTAACATCACTACGCACAGGACTTGTTTAAGCATATAACTCTTATTTTATATATACGTGAGTGTGATTGTTGCCATTACCCCATTCTTGAAGATTGATATAATCCCAGAAGCATTCCAAGGAACCATTAACTGAGAATCTAGTAAGGTAACCAATTTAATTTCATAGGAGATTAAAATCTTTGAACTCTAGAATTTTATATGTATGGCATAGTGATTCTTACATTAATAGTGGGAATTGAGTTTAAATTCTTACAGTCATCTTTGTAACAAGCTAGGTTGATTTTGAATTCAAGGCCAAGTTCTTGTTTTCTGTTGGGAGTATCTACAAGACTTCACCACTAATGGTGATGACATCCTTGAGATCTGAAGAATCAAAGGATGACATGAGAAGTGGAAGAGAGAAGAGATTGGATGAAGAGGAAAATTGCAGGCTGGTTGGTGTGGCAAAAATTGACTCAATTGATGATTTTCTCATGAATTCCTTCCTTACCCTTCCAATTGAGTGCCTTGCTGATCTCAATTTCTGCCTCATCTTAAAGAAGAGATCATCATCACAGTTTGAACATTGTTGAATCGTATTTTAATTTATTTCGTAATCCAAGTTGGAAATATTGAGTAATGGCTTAAATGAATTCATCATACTATTGGTAAAGAAATTGCTTTATCTTTATAAAGTACTAAAGAGGAGTGAATTTTATCTTTTTCTTTTGTTATTGGATTCCTTAGTTGTGAACTGTTTAATTTATTGTATTATATCTATCCCATTTTAGATAAGCATGACTTCAAGAATGCATAAGGAGCAAACAAGGAAAGAAAATCTCAAGGAATAAAACTACAAGAGGAGAAGACAAAGTGCTAGTAACTTATGGTGGCTGTTGGAAATGTTAATAGACTTTGAAAGTTGTATTTTTTTTTTATGTGATATTTGGCTTTGTATTTGTACAATGAATCATGACAAACAATAGCATAAGAGTAAACTTGGCTTAGCTTTAGCAAATACATAATTTATTGCTGGGTCCTTCTTTTGTAATGAAATTATATGAATTGAAAATTCAATGAAAAGTTGTTTCTTTGATGTTTACTTTGGTTTGTTCTATTTCTTTTTTTGGTTAATAGTATTTGAAGTTATATCTTGTATGATTTGCACAAATATATAAGTGCATAAATTAAGAATTCAGGTTATAAACATCAACACAGGATTAAGAAAACACAAGTTATAAGCAAGACTTGATTCCAAATCTGTAGAATTCAATAGAATTTTGCAGTTTTGCAAAAATTTAAGTGCACAGTTGCACACACTCACCTAATAAGTAAGTTAAGTGCAGAAACCTAATATACATAATGCATAATTCAATAGAATCTAGTAGGATTGCACAATTTTAAGTGCAACTTGCACAATATAGTTAACATTTACCCAATGGATAATTTAGTTGCATAATAGCAGAAAATCAACATAGAAAATTGGACAATATGAATAAAATTCTATTCATGCATAAAAGAGTTGCAAATTAGCTAGTGTACTTCACTTGATTAGCATAAGAAAAAACAACATTTCACTGAAAAGTCTAATAAGTTTTAGCAAAAGAGACCATAATAAGTTAACTACTAAGACCACCATTTACACCCAACAATAGCTAAAAGTTTTCCATTATATCTCGTGCGAATGCTGCCTTTTCTTCGTCCAAACTCCAATAGGTTGCCTTCAATTCTGGATTCTGCACAAATTTCTTTACAATTTACACGATCTCCATTGTGTTAAAACCAAGACTCTTTAGCGTTTGGCCAAGATTCACTTACTCATTAACACCAGACATTGCATTGGCTAGTACCTGCACATGCTTTCCTTGATCCTCAACCGCAGCTTTAAAAGTTTCAGCTAAATTTGATAGGACTGCAGCATCATTGTTTTTTCTTGTTGCAGTGTGACGTCATTGCTTTTTCTTGTTGCAGTGTGACGTCCTTTATTAAATAACTCTAGACGATTTTGTGGTGCTCGATGACCTTGAACCCACTCATTCACATGATACCGAACATTTCTATAAAGGGATAAAAATCCTCTCCCATTAGTATAGCCAGCATCCACTAAGTAATAACACCCTAAAACGGAAGGATGGAAAAATATAAGAAATAAATTGTAATTCTCATAAACAATAGTTATTATTCTTTTTAAAAGATTAATTTAGACATACCAATAGGTATTTTCAAGTCATTATGTCGAGTAATAGCATCCCTAAGTACCCTTGAATCAGATGCCGAGCCTTCCCAACCACTAAGGACATAGACGAAATTCATGTTCCGGTTGCAAACTCCTAAGACATTGGTGGATATTCTAGATTTCCTCGTCCGATATCTAGATTTATCACTCTTCGGGACTGTGACATCTATGTAAGTTCCATCTAATGTTCCTAGACAACCTTATCAAATGTAAAAAAAAAAAAAGTTATTTCACGCAGAGTAAACTTGACCAATAAAAATTGGAGCTACATACACGACCTACCTTGAACCATTTCCATCTGGGATCTACACAATCTTCCGGTACAGGGTTTGCCTTTGCAAATAAGATACTTTGGACACGCAAAACTGAACACAGTACCTTGTGAAAATACCTACTAATAGTTTTCCCAGACCTATAGAACCTAACTTGTACGCTGCAATTTTTGGTATGGTGAGCTAATATGATTAAGGAAGTAGCTACTTGCTCGCCTATGCCAACATGACCATCTTCGTCTAATCCACCTTGAATTTGTAGCAATTCACATAAAGTTGTAAATGCATTCAAACTCATTCTTAACTCCCATATGCAATTTCTATCTCCACCCTCCCCAATGATATTATCTAATGCATCTCGCCTTAATGGCAGTGTGTTCACTCTTCGACCAATCGAAGAATGACCCCGCCTTCTATTCCTAATATACATATATAAAGTGACTAAAAAAAGCAGCATTAATGTATCAAATTGCATTCTCATAATCCAGTAATATCCAACACATAACTTAATTTATTCAGAACGATCCATCATCACTTCCTAAGAAACAATAACAAATAAATACATAAATGAAGAACTCTAATAATTTATACAAATAGAAAAAACACTCAATTAAACAACTAAAAATAGGAAAAACACCCATCACATAAGTATATGCACACATAATCAAGTTCAAAGCATACTAATAGATTTCAAACTTAAGTAACCAATCAATTGACTTAGATGCCATGAACAAAATAGAAAAGATATGATTGAAATCTATACATATCAATAAAAATGTCAGCTGAAAAATAATTAAGAGTTTTAATATGTAATTTTTTATTAATTAAAATAAAGAAAATAATGCTTTGAGGCATGTGATTAATAACTTTCTAAGACAAAATTAACTCTAACTACTATCACAATTAAACAACAACCAGACTTGTAATTTAACATGTCAAAAAAGAGACGATTTGCGGCGGTATAATCACTACTAGAAATAGGGTATTTTCGGACGAATTTTGAGACGAAATTGAAATAAATTTCGAATAAATTATAGACAATTTTCTTTCAAACAAAATTGAGACGAACTTTTTTTGTTCCAAAAAGCCTTGTTGCTAATTTACATTTTGTCTGAAATTTTATTCGAAATTTTTTTCAGACGATTTTGTGACAGATTTCGAATAGGCATTTATCTGCTAGATTTCTAACTATTATGATGTATTTTAGACGAATTTTAGACAGATTAGCCAACATAAAGACAATGTATTTCAGACAAATTTCAAACGCAAAAATATTTCAATTTAGACAAATTTCAAACAAAAAATATATTTTATTTCAGACAAATTTCTAACAAATTTAGTCAAATATAACAAATTTTTTTCGAACAAATTTTAGACAAATTTAATTTAAAAGAATTTACGTATTTGAAACAAATTTCATACAAAACAAAAAATTATTTTCACACAACTTTTCTACAAATTTAATATAATATTTCAAACAATTTTCATACAAAATAATTTACTATTTAATATATAAATATTTATTAAAATAAATTGTATTCGATCTGCTTTCTATATTAAGACCATCATAATCATTTTTTTCATATTACATCATCGAAATTATAAACACATAATAAAGTCGTGAAAAAGGTAATTATCATAAAAGAGTTAAAAAATATTTATTATTAAAATACTTTTGTCCATAAATGTAATCAAACTAAAATAAGAAAAAAAATACTTAAACTAAAACAAAAAAAGCCTTTAAAAAAGTCAAATATCATGAATAAAATAAAATGTACTAACTAATTCACCTAAATTTCTTAATCTAAATCAGAAAAAATATATACTCCTGACATCAATCACTTATGTTATCATCCTCATCATCACTAGAGCCTGTCCCAAACTCATCTTCTGTAGGATCAGACAAGGTTGAAGGAAGTAGGAGATTCAAGTTTTTATACAAAGCATGAATTATCTTTTTAGTAGAACCAATTCTTTTCTGTTGAACCTTTAGTTGACGTCCTTGATCTTTTAACTTGTGCTCAGCATCATTCAACTTAACCTTTTGCTCTTACCACTGGAGAATACATAAATAAAAACAAAATGTTAAATTCAAAGACATTGGCAAATGATAGAAAAAGAAAAGTGTCAATAGAGTTGAAGGAAAACTACTAACAGTGTTAATAGGATCAAGAGTTTGTATTGAATCAACAACCATAGCACGAGGGGAAAGAAGCTGAGCTTTCTTCAATATGTCCTGAAAACTAAATTAAATAAAAAAGCATACAAGTATCTAGACTTCACCATAAAGTTCTCGCAAGTTAAGGCTATTACATGAAATAATCACTTAATAGGACCCAGACAATAACTTCAATGAAAATCCATGTATAAAACAAAAAATAATATAGCAAGAAGAATGCTACTACCAGCAAAACTAATCAGAAAAAATCCAGATTTCCATCTCAATATCAGTACTTGAATATAAATATATATCTGATTTAATCCTACGGCGTTCTGTTCTGTTACCAATTTACTCAAGGCTCTGTCACATGACATAAAACAAAATAAATGTAACCAAATTAGAGAAGGTTAACTGACTCTAAACCCAAAGTACAGTCACAAATCAAATGTTAAACTTCAATGCCCACATCAGGAAATCAAATATTATCCCAAACTACAATATCAGGATGCAGGAAAGAAACCCAATAAAAGCTAACCTCTTCACCACAACATAAAACTCGAGACGCTTTGTCTTCACTGCAACCCTTTGCTATCATTGTTGCCATCTTCCAATCAAATTGTGACAATAAAAGAAAGCATTAGTGTTAAGAGTTTTGTATACTCTTAATTTAAAAGAAATCAAATTGAACTCCCCAAGTCCAATCAGCAAAATCTGAAACAAGATAGATAATAATAATATTACAATCCATAAGATCGACCAAGTTAACAATGAATGTAAGCACCAACCACAAACCTCGTCATAATCAAACTCTAAAAATTTAAAAAACTCATCAACAAAACATAACAAACAAATTATCAAACAGAGAATATGCATAGTAATATTTTTCCAGAAAGATATTTGTCCTCTTCTTCATTTTGGTTATGATGCACAACATAGAAGACCAATCCTACAACAGCAGATAAGCCAAGGAGTACCCAGATCCAGCAAGAGAACCTTCACTAACCAGGTGCTGAAAATTGGAAGCTCATCGTCGGATCTTTTGATAGCTGCACAACAGGTCCATCAAGCCCTAAAATCATTTATTCTCCAGCAATCAGAAGCATGCCTCAAGCCCCAATAGAATAAAAAAGGGAAAAACTCAAAGATCTCTCAGATTTTGTGCTCTTTCACCAGCTTGATATTGCTGATCCTGCAAGTGTTGCTTCTCTTGCAGATTTCACAAACTGTTTGCTCTAGGAAACCAGAGAACATACTTATTGGACCAAGCAAGTAATGCTTAACTAAAACTGTGAGACCTAACTGAATATAAAGTAATTACAAGCATGTGACATGGCAACATAATGCGAAATGGGTACCCAATGCCCAGCAACTGGCTAGTTCAAAGCACATTAACAACATACTAAAAAAATTTAACAAATAATCATTCAATGATTTCAACAAAAACACCAAGCAGCAGCAGCATAGCAGAGCTGCAAAACACACAACAGCACACCCAGAACCCAGAATCCACGGCAGCACACCCAGAACCCAGAATCCACAGCAACACACCCAGAACCCAGAGCAAATCAATGATTTGAACAAAAGCACAAAACCCTATAATCATTCAATGATTTGTTAATTTCTGAACAGAGAGTCAGAGAATAAAATGAAAAATGAAGAACAACTGCACACCAAAGCCACTGACCTTCGAGAGGGTGACGAGGCGACGGCGACGGCAACAGGACGACCGCGAGCAGGATGAATCTAATGGAGGATGGGCACCAAGCAAGCTAAGGAAGAAGACAGAGAACAGGGGGTTCGATTTGGATAACGTCAACAGTAGAAAGAGAGACTCCTCGAATGGCCACGGACGGTGGCAGTGGGTCACTAAGTTCGGCGGCGGTGGAGGCTAGCTAGGTTTTCCCCTTTTGTTTTCTTTGGTGCAGGAACGAATGAAAGTAAGAAAGGAACGAGAAGAGACAACGCGTTTTCTTCTTTTTTATTTTTTATTTTTTTCCTCTCAAACGACGTAGCATTAGGCAAACCGGTTCTTATTTTTTATTTTTACCTAATTTTTTATTCTTATTTATTATTTGTATTATTTTTTTAAAATATTTGATATAATTTATTTTTAAGTTTTTATATATGTGATTCTTTGAGATACACTTTGTCTTAAATTTTGAATTATTATAACGTAAATAATTAAAAGAATAAATTAAAAAATAATAGACTAATTTAAGATATAAACAATATTTTTATACTAAATGTTAAAATTTTTCAATAAACATTTGAAATTCGTTTGAAAACTGGTACACTTTCAAATAGAATTTACAAATGATGTTATTTTCATCCCAAATTTGCGGGAAAAAATTTTAGCTACTTCGAAGGGTAAGCTATAGTAAAAGTATTTAAGACTAATTATAGACAAATTTGGGATAGAATTAACATTTTTCAAAATGCGTCCCAAATCCGTTTGAAATTATTGCGCATATTCAGATGAAATACAAACGAATTATAGTTTTTGTTCAAAATATGTTGCTAATCTGTATGAAAATTTTGGCGCCATCCAAAAAAAATTGGCGCCAAAATTTGGGACAAAATTTAGACAAATTTAGGATAGAATATATTATTCCAATGTCTCCACTAAAAGTTGTTCAACATTTGTCTCAAATTTCTCCGAAATGAAAAAGTCATTCAGACGGAATAAATTTCGTTTAAAATTTTCGTCCGAAAAATCCTATTTAGTACATATGAGATGATGCAGAACAAAAAAGAGATTTCATGGAGTTAACGCCAAATTTTTTTTATACTATAATATTTACACATAAAAATGATTTAAATTTTGAGTTTGTGGTTTAAGCATTTAATAGAAATACACCCGCAAAAAAAAAAACTTAAAAATTTTCTACCAATCAATACTTCAATAGCTAAGAAGGAATGGAATTTGGCCCACATGCAAAGCGAGAAAAAGGGGTTAACATGATAAACAGTACTATCCACCTAAGGAAGAGATATAATTGAACTTTCACCAATTAAGAAATAATAATTAAAAACTCAAGCAAGTCCCAATCTTCTAACCCAATTAATCAATTCAAAGTCCTATTATTCCACATGTCAGAATCAGATTCCACCCCACCCAAAAGAACAAATAAAAAAAAACCTACACAACAGTTAAAGCTAGAAAATTATAAAGATGCAAGCAAACGTTGCAAATCAAGAAAGCTAAAACGGTGCATTAGAAGGGAAATTGGAAGAGCAGCAACTTACAGATTCAAAACTTCGAAGAGAACATAATAGAGTTTATGTTGTTCCTCCTTCTCTCGCTCTCAAGAGCCACTGTCAGTAATTCAGTATACAGAAGAAATTATCATTGGCTAGGATTTCAATCAAACAGGAGAGACATTTGGAATTTCAGAAAATGACTTAGGATAAAATTGTCTGAAAAAAGTGATATAGATCCGTGTCTATCGCCTAAAATTCATTTCTCACCATTTTACTGAGACATGAAATACATATTTTTTGTGTATGTATGTGTATAAGCGTGTCCTTCTTAATTTTGTGTCTCACATTCCAAACAATAGACATGCCCCACTGTGTCTATGTCTTGGCAAGACACGGACATGAAACAAACGGAGTGTAATTACACATAGTTGTCACCATTTCTTTTATGCTGAAAACTCATCTACACGTGAAGATAGTAATTAAAAGGAAAAGTATAGGGAGTAAAGTTTTCATTAATCAAGAATTGAACGATTCAATTAATAATGATTAATTTTAAATTATTTTTTTAAATTTAAAATTTGATTAATTGATATTAATGGTATTTTTGAATCAAAACTCACCCTAATTTATTTTCACTTCCACTCACCATTTACCACACAAAATCACAAATCCTAATTCCTCTTCTCAATGCCTCACGTTGTCGCGGTTTCGTCCTCGCACCACTAGTATCGCCGCAGCACCGTCCTCGCGCGCCATTGCTAGTCGTCCTTGCATCCTTCTCCGCCACCTCATCTGCCGTTCACGCAGAAAAGACAGCCACCATCGCGCTTCTATTTCACGCTCATCGCGTCCCATCGCGACTCCCCATCGCTCGCCACTCGCACCCCACGACTCTCCCTCCGCCACGACGCGATCAACTACTCCTATCCATGGCGACTCCTCCACTCGTCGCAATACGCCACCGCGAGTTCTCCCACTGTCCACGCAATGCCGTCCATGACGTCGTCGCCGGCCACCCTGCGACTCTTCTTCTCCTCCTCCTATTTGGTTTTGAATGATTTTTTTAACTAATTTTTTATGTTTCGTTTTTTACATTTCGGATGATTCTTTTTATTAGTTTTGGATGATTCTTTTTCTTATGTTTTGTATATTTTTTCTTAGGATTTAGATAATTCTTTATCTTATGTTTTGGTGCTTTTTATTTTTTAGAGTTTCAAAGTTTTTTTTGAAAAGAGGAATTAGTATTTGCGTAATAAATGATAAAATGTGAATTAGAGTAAGAAGAGACAATTAATAATCATTAATTTTGTATTTTTTTTTAAAAAAAATTTAAATAACTATTAATTAATGAAAATTAATGTTATTAATTAGCATATATTATAGAATATAATTCGTAATTTTGTTTTCATTATTTTATATATATATATATATATATATATATATATATATAGTTCGTTCTTTAATTCAAGCGTAATAAATTGGAACTGACAAATTCAATATATAAGTAATTGATATCATGCTTGAAGTAACAGTGCTTATATAGTTATAAACTAATATTTTTATTTGTAATAATATTATAAGAGTATAATTTTGTTTTAAATTATAATTTATTTTATTTTGATAGTATAAATTATGCATGTTACAAAAAATTTATGAAATCAAATTATTTTTACAAAAAAATTTGTAAATTAATAAAAATCTCTGATTTAGGAGACCAAAGTCTCTGTAAATAAAAAATTAAATAATAAAATTTTTAGTTATTATTTTTATATGAAAAAATCTAATTTTTTATTAATAATTAATTTTAATATTTATTATCTAAAATTTGGAACAATTTAAGGTGTATACTTTAATATTTAATTAGGTGTTAAGTCTGTTATACAAATAGAAATAATTAATTTTTATACTTACTATTTAAAAATAATATTTTTTCTCTATGTATATAAAAATATAATTAGATATTAGCATAAAAATTATATTAATAGTTATAAAATTAACTCAAAATTAATTTTTTAAAACAATTAAATCTTGATTCTAACTTTTAATTATAACATTAGTATTTTCTCCAAATTATATGTAACAAATATTTAAAAGAAGAGAAATAAAAATATAGATTAAAAAGATAAGCGGTGAAAATTTAAAACTAAATAAAAAATGAAAAAAATATCTATATAATAATAATATTTTATTTGAATTATATTATTTTGTTAATTTTGTTTTCTGTAGAACAGAAAGATAGAACAAATAGAGAATGAGAGAAAAGAAAGAGAAAGATAAAGATGAAGAATGAGAATCAGAGTTTGTTAATTTTAGAAGAAAAAAATTTATTTAATTGTAATAAAAAATATTAGATGACATATTTTGATTTGTCAAATTACTAATATAAAATATAAATTATATATAGAGTGAAAATGATAGAGAGAAATAGAAAAATTGAGAGAAGTAGATGAGAGAATTTAGAAAGGAAGTTTATTAATTTTGGAGAAAAATATTTTCTCTCAATTTTAATAAGAGAGTGTCATATGACACATTTGGTTATTAAATTAGATAGTGATATATGATACATAATATATGTATATTTCAATTTTAATATTTTAATTTTAATTTGAATACAATTAATTAAAGAATGTCACGTTGTTGTACATTTTGATTGTAAAATTCGTAATTAGTTATTGATAATGATAAAAGGAGATAGAGTGGTTGAAGGAATGAGAGAGATAGAAAAAGGAGAGAGAGGAGGGGAGAACTCTTTAATTTTAGAGGGAAAGATTTGATTTCAATTGTAACGAAAGAATGATATGTGGCACATTTTGGTTATAAATTAAAATTAATAGGAATGAGAGAAGAATTCTTTAATTTTGGAGGAAAAGATTTGATTTCAATTATAATGAGGGAGTGATATGTGGTATATTTTGGTTGTAAAATTAGTAAGAAAGAGGGGGAGAATTCTTTAATTTTGGAGGGAAAGATTTGATTTCAATTACAATGAGAAAGTGACATATGGCACATTTTGGTTATAAAATTAGTAATATATAATAGATATAATAGATAATAGATTAATTAATGAAAATATAGAGTAATACTACAAGATCAGCAAATATTATTATTTTTTATTAGCACTTGGTTGGTAATAATTTGTATCCATATTTACAAACGTTTTACACACAAAATATATATAATTTACATATATATTTTATTAAAATTTTGTACACAAAAATTAATAATATAATTTACACTCATATTTTTAAAATTTGTCCATATAAATTAATAAAATTTATTTATTAAAAATAGTTTAATATTTGTACCGACCAAAACTACTAAAAATAATTGGCCTTGAAGAATTTTGATTAGTTATATTTAAATCAAAATATCACAAGAAAATTATAATATTTAATCTCGAGTAAGAATTCTTATAAATGTAACGAATGAAACTAGTTAATTGCGTGTTAGCGCAATCATCATAATTCTATTACAGAAAGGATACATATATCATGATACTACTAATGAGTGCCATATTTAATTAAGACAGTCCCACTAGATAACCAACAAAAATATCAACTAATTACAGTCATTTAGTATATGAACGGTAAAAGAAGTCTAAAAAAACTTAAATTAAAAATAATCGCAATCCTACTTAAAAAAACAATCACAAACTCTTTTCCTTCACATAGGTATCACCCACGTTAGAGCCCCTCCTCCCATATCACCTAGCCGACTGCATGCCTTCTTCTACCACCACCAGTTGTGGGTCCTTCATCGTGAACGACATATCACTCTCTGCCACCTTTAGTCGTGCGTGACATGACAAACGTGGTAACGAAAATCTCTTTTTGTTTCTTTTTCTTCTTCTTCTTCTTATGTTTTGAATGTTTTTTCTTTTTAGGTTTTGGATGATTCTTTTTAATAGTTTTAGATATTTTTCTTTCTTAATTTTTTGCATGTTTTTTTCTTATGTTTTGAAAAATAAAATCCAAAACTTAACAAAAAAAATCTAAAATAATAGAAAAAGAACATCCAAAATCTAACAAAAAATATTCAAACTCGTTGAAAAGAACATCCAAAATCTAACAAAAAATATCTAAAATTATTGTGTACAAAAACTTCCAAAGATTATCCTGAGAAGAAACGTGGAGGGAGAGCGACGCAAAGGAAAAGAAGAAGAAGAAGAAGAAGAAGCAGAAGAAGAAGAGACGTAGAGGGAGAGGAGAAGAGAGGTGAAGGAGGTGGGAGGGCTGATAAACCACTATTTTACGGTTTATTTTATACTAAATTGAGTGGATTTTATCCATTATTCTCACACTTATTCATAGAATTCGCATGTTTTACATTTTCCTTTCTAATTTTGTGCTATGATTGAAAACATGCTTCTTTGGCCTTAAATTTGCTAATTTTAATCCTCTCTTATTACCATTCGATGCCGTGATATATTTGTTAAGGGTTTTCAGGGTCTATAGGGTAGAAATGGCTTAGAGGATGGAAAGAAAGAATGCAAAAGTGGAAGGAATACAAGAAATTGAAGGAATTGCTAAGCTGTCAATCCTGACATCTTCGTACTAAATCGATCATAACTTGAGTTACAAAGATCCGAATGAGGCGGTTCTGGTAGCGTTGAAAAGCTAACATCCGGGGCTTCAAAATGATATGCAATTTTCCATAGTTGCCTTACAGTTAGGTGACGCGCACGCGTGTTATGACGCGTACGCGTGAGCGACACATACGCGTGACAAAGCGTCACATGCTGCACATATCAGAAAACGTTGGGCCAATTTCTGGGCTGTTTTTTGTCCAATTTCAAACCCGAAAATGAAGATTAGAGGCTGCAGAGTGGAGCAGAAGGGGAATCATTCAATCATTCATTCACTTTACACATTAGTTAGGTTTTAGATGTAGTTTTCTAGTGAGAGAGGCTCTCTCCTCTCTCTAGGTTTTAGGGCTTTAGATTTATTTCTTCTCAAAATTCAAGTTCAATGTTCCTTTAATTTAGTTTTCTCTACTTTTATTTGTTCTATCACTTTAGTTATCTACTTCTCACATTGATTCCTTTATTTTACTAATTTAGTTTATGAGTTCATGTGCTACTCTAAATTTTTATTAATGCAATTTATGTTGCACGTTCCTTATTGTTCAATTGCTTGTTATTGTTATTCCTTTGCAATTGGTTGTTTAGATTTTATTATCTCTTATTAATTTTCTATGCTTTTATTTTGTGCCTTCCAAGTGTTTGATAAAATGTTTGGTTGGATTTTAAATTAGAATTTTGTACTCTTAGCTTGGATTGATTAATTTGGAGACTCTTGAATTGTCAAAATCTTTTGTTGGTTGGTAATTGAAAGTTGCTAGTTGGCTTGAGTTTCACTAATTCTCGTCTTTGATTATGACTTATGAACTCAAGTTGATTTTGTTCACTTGACTTTCCTTCATTGTTAGAGGTTAACTAAGTGAAAGCAAAAGGCAATTACCATCACAATTGGGAAATGATAATGAGGATAGGAATTCCAATTCTCAATCCTTGCTAGGAGTTTTCTTAGTTTTAGTTTATTTTATTGCCATTTTACATTCCTTGTTCAACATTTAAAAAATCTAAAAAAAATATTTTTTTTCATAACCAATAATAAATACACTTTCCTGCAATTCCTTGAGAGATGACTCGAAGTTTGAATACTTCGATTTATTTTTATTGGATTTGTATTTGTGACAAACAAATTAAATTCGATTGAGGTTAATTTATCGATTTAAAACTATACTTTGCAATGCAATTTTATTGAGAAAATCTTTACCGACATTTTAACTGTGATATCATTATATTCTTTATCACAATTTTCTAGTGCCTCTTTATCTATGGCCATCTTCCTCTTGTTTTCAGTTCCAGTTTTGCCAGCGTGATTCTTTTCATTTTTAACAATGTCAGCAAAAGAATTATGCGCTCTCTCTTCCTTGATATTGTGTACCTCCATTGTTACGTGTTTTTTAATATGTAAATGACTATAGTATGTCTCTTATGGTCCAACTCTAAAAATGGGCCTAACCCTGGGTCAACCTAGGAGCACCTCGGTTAAGGGTATCTTGACCCATAAGAAAAGCTATATGGATTGCGTCCCTCGTAAATTCGGCATGTATCTCAAATAACTCCATCCTAATCTTTATCAAATTCATCCATTAAACACTAAACAAATACACTGTCCAAAAAAAAAAAAAAAAAACTAAATAAATAGAAGGCTTAACGTACGTTCAAAATATGTTACATAACCCTAATAATTAAATGGTCGAGTAGTAATTCACTTGTATATTTAAATAAGTGTTGGAAAATTAATTTTTGGTCAATATCAGACTTTCAAATAGAGCTTAGATCCATGACAAATTAGTCTTGACCTATTGAGTTAGAGAATACTATAAACAACTAAAAAAAAATTAAATCTCTTAGATTATTACTAATTTGAGCGAAATAAAATTTCTTGCATATATCTCCACGAGCAATGCTAGAGGGTCAGCAACTTTTGTGATTAGTAGCCATCAAATAGCCATCAATGATGATTTAATGGTGTGAGATTGATGTGAGATTTCATCCGATTTCATCCAATGGCTCACCTTTCTCTGCTGGTTGCATGCTGGCCAACATTCAATAAAATTACTGGCCCCCTAGACTTTTCCTATCTCCACTATCTGATTTGAGGGGCACTGTCCAATAAAAGTTTCTGTCCCCTCTCATTTAGGTAGCATTTGTTTTGAGGTACTGAGATAGAGACTAGGTGACAGAGAGTCAATATTATGTTTGTTGATTCAGAGATTGGTATTAAAATTTATGTCTCTGTCCCCTAAAATTTCAGTATTTCAATACCTTCAAAAAGTAGAGACATAGGGGACTAAAATTTTTAGAGATGGAGACTGAAACTTTAATAACATTTTATACCTAAAATATCCTCATTTCAATTAATTAATTGTAATTTTACCTTTTGTACAAATTAAATTAGAGTTTCATTCTTATTTCAATTTCTATCTCCCACTTTATAATAAACAAAATACTGAAATTTATTTCAATTTCTGTCTCTTAGTCTCTATCTCTCAGTCTCAATCTTTCTGTCTCTGTCTCTCTACCAAATACTACCTAAAATTAACTCAAATAATCCTTGTTGAACAATGCCCAATGCTTTTTGAAACGATTTAGAAAGTAATTAAAATATTTTAAATCTGATTTTGCTTTTCTTAAGATAAGTTATATTTGCATGATCTTATTCATCACTTTTCATGTTTATTTTACTTTGATCCGCTTTTTTTTTGTGTTCATGGGTGTGTCTATGCTTAGTTTTAAGTAGATAGAATATTTTATAATTTGCACACTGTTGAGTAAGCAAATTAAATTTAAAAATTAAAATAGTATAGCTGAGAATAATAAATATAATCTTATTTCATTAGATGAGATATTAATTGTACAAATAAACAAAAATTCTATATGCACGTAAAAAATCAGTCACCAAATTAATTATTATATATAAATAAATATATTGTTCAATTTATTTTATATTTTAATATATACTTTATATAAATGATTAATTCGGTGACTGATTTTTAAGGTACAGATAACATATAACTATCATTATCTTCTATAACAAATCATATTTAACTAATTGATAGTTAAATCTTCTTTCATTGAAAGTTACTCACCATTCAAAAAATTATCTAGCAGTACTATTACAAATTCGTTCATGTACAAAACGAACTCAAAAGTTTTTCTTCTCATAATTTGTGAACTCTTATTTGTCTTCTATTCCCTATGACCTCAAAAATGCTTGAGGGAATAGCTTGCTGAGAATTGCGTATTTGGCTTTAACTATTAGTGAATACAATGCGTAGCAGGGGAAGTGAATTACTCCCAAACCGAGATACCTGTAAATTGAAAAAGTGGTGATATATATAATTTAGTTTTGGCTTTATTGAAAGCAAGAAAACAATAGAGAAGGCATATCTTTATGTAGATAGTTATTAATTAGTGTTATTACCAAAAGGGAGCCCATGGACTATTAAGCTCCAAAAATGGGTACGGCCACCTGTTGGAGGAAGAACAGAATCCTTACATATTGCAATGAATATAACAAATAAAGCTTTTAAATAATCATGCAAATAATATAAGATAAAATTCCTAATTACCACTTTTTTAGTTCTTATTCTCAAATTGTCATAATTTATTTATGCTACCATCTAATTTGACATGATATTAATTAGGTGATATAAATTCACATACAACTATTTTTATATAAAATTGGTAGCTAAATATTATTACACGATTTAACATATTTAATTAAATTATTATCTAATGATTTTAACTATAAACTTCACATAAAAATATCTGCACGTGAAATTTTTACATATTTGTTACTAATTTTTAGCTTATTTGTGTTAGTATTAGAAAAAAAATGATGATGAGGTATCAATAAATAATTTGAAAAAGACATCAAGATAATAACAAATTTAGAAAGAATGAACATTAAAAATTTTAGTTGAAGACAGAATTACAATTAGAGTTTGGTAGAAAGTAACCAGTTATACAACAGTTTGCTAGTTTAGTCACTAAACTCCGCAATTCTTCATAATTCAGTACTTTGATTATTTATAAGAAACATATTACTTTTAATTATTTTAACTCGTATATTGAATTAATATATACAGTTTTTCATCATCATTAGATATTGTGATTAAACTCACTATTACATTTCAATACATGAAGTAAAATCTACATCTACAAACATGGTTCAATATATGATAACAAACGCCCTTTTCTTTTTTTTGTCTTAAATCCTAAGTAATTCTAACTATCCGATGGCTGGAGTTATGAGTTATAGTTCCTAATCCTTTTGTTTGAGATCCCAATATTTTTTTTGTTAAAGTTGGGAATGTCCAAAAATACAAATAGGATTTAATTTCTGCATAAAAATAAAAATTATATCTTACCATGTAAAACCACATGCATGGATGATCCATTGGAAAATGATGTAGACACAGCTCCATAGCACAAAATATGCTATTCTAAAAAAAGGGAAGGGCTGAAATTAAGAAAATGCAGCATTACATAATATTAGAATCCATTGATTGGTTGTCAAATTGTTGTTAAATTAATTAAATCCTAACTTGTCTAATTACTTACAAGATTATTCAAAGCTGTATCCAAAAGGAGGAAAACTGCATTCATAGAATGCATGAGGGCCATTATTAACTGCCAAGATCAGGAAAGCAAAAAACGGTTACTATTTGGTTAATTACTTTTTGCCTAGAATCTAGAGTAGAATGAATCTGGTTAGAAATTGGATTTAGTGGACAAGAGTAACATTGAATTTGTAGGATGGTTATTATTACACTCACCATGTTTAGTTTGTAATGAGAAATTGACATGAGCGGAAAAATAAGACCCCAAAATACGATGTCTGTTAACATGACAGCTCCTGCAGCCGTCTGTTAAATACAGAATATCATTTTTGATATAAGAGAAAAACAATAAATATATAAATAGATAAAAATTAGAAAGATAAAAAGAATTTTCTTTGTTATTATTTATGTTTTGTTATTATATTTTTTTTGTGAAACTACACATATCTTAATTTTTTTATTATTATTTTGGACAAAGGACAATAAATTTTGTAACAATTTTTTTCCTTTTAACAAAAAGTATCTATTTTTAATCTATCACTAAATTTTATTACAAAAGTACTATAATTATTTAAAAATTTAATTTAAATACATTAATAGTATAAAAAGTTTTACATGATAATCTCATTTAAATATATACATTTAGATTTTTTGTAAAATCAGTGCAACTAGGTATCATTTAAAAATTGTCCATCATTCCGTCTTTAGAAGTGAGAGAAATTAAAAAACAAGTAATTTTTTATTAAAAAAACAAGTAACTTTCTATAAAAGTGAATATTTAAATTAATTAAATAATATTATTTAAATAAAAAGACTTGCTAAAGATTGAAAATTTAAAAGATAAGTATCATTTTTCTTTTAAAATAATAAATTTAAAAATTAGTTATTTTTACTAATAAGTAAAATTCTTTTATAAGATCAGTACATGAGAATTAAATTTATTTTCTAAAACTTTGAATTTTAACAAAAATAAATAAAAATTGTTAAAAGGTTAGATTTCTTTGTAGATAGTACTCCCCAAAATTATCCCATAATTAAAAATGGAATTTTAACAAACCTGATAGGTAATTTGCACGACATAAACCCAGAATCCCGCTCCTTGTTTAAACTCATCTTTTACATTTCGATTTTTTTGAACCTGGAAGGAACCATTGGGTTCGGTCTCTTCGTAATAAGCAATAATAGTTTTTGTAGATATTCTCTCTTGTGATGTATTTCTTCCAAGAAACTCACTCATTTCTTCATGTTCAATGGGAGGCTTTTTACAAAATTGCCAGCATCCATACGCAGATGCTACGGTTCCCATCTAAATAAACCATTCACAAATCAAATGATAATTAATTAACAAGAAAAAGAGCTATAACAACATCTTAATTAACATTGTGGTGTATGTTATTGGCTTACCAAAAAATATATCATGACCAAAGTGAAAGTCCACCTGCAAATAATTTTTTCCAAAAAAGAAAAATGTTCAATGGTGAGTTCGACGCTCAAAAGAAGCAAGAATCATATGCATCCAATAAGTAGCAGAAGATTAAAGAAAAAAATGATATATTAAAAAAGGGAAAAGAAATTCAAGAGGCAAAAGAAAGAAAATAGTTTCATGTTTTGCCTCTCAGAAACAACGAATGAATTTAGAAATTAGTTTGTAATATGATGAAAATTATATAACATACTCTGTGTAGTAAAAAAAGATGGATGCATCGTAATCAAGAACATCCATGGACACCAACACAGCCATGATGAGAAGCGAGGAGAAACGCGTAAAGAGAAGACACAATGGGTGCACTCCTTTCCAACAACTTGTCCATAGCTGAGACATCCCTTCATTTTTATTGTTATTATTATTATTTATCTTTTTATTATTCCCTCGAGAAGTTGTCATCACCAAAACATTCTCGTCATCATCGTCGTCAAGATTTATTACTTCAAAATCGCCACTTTTGTTGTTGTTCTTGTTCTTGTTATTGGTATTGTTGTTATTCTTGCATGCCCCTGCCCCTGAAGAAGCTTCCTTCATCCATAATACCCATATGGAGGAAATTATGGTCACACCAACCATGCCAAAAACCGCAAAATCATACCACTCTATTCCAAACTCCTTCAAATGATTCTGATTAATGTCTTTGTAATGCCTAGAATCGTACATATTAATTGAGGTTTCATTATTCATTTGTGGTAGCTTGTGAGGGTTTTAATTTGTGGTTTTTTTTTTCCCCTCAGAATGGGCCAGGGGGAAGGGACTAGTTTTGAATTTTGAGTTTGAATACCAAGTTTGCAGACACTAATGATTAATTAATGTTCACGGTTTTGGCTGGATTTCGTTGGTGAAATCCAATTTTGGTTTAGTGCAAGGAGCAGAGCAATTTTAATTTGGATGTAACGATAAAAGTTTAGGACATACATGTTCAAAAATAAAAATAAATAAATTAGGACATACAGACTTTACAAGATTATGATTTGTGGCTCTGGTTAGTGACACGTCAAAGGACACACACTACAATTTTAAGAAAATAATAATTATAAAAAGCAACATTTCTTCAACACTGTTGTCGGTTACTAAATTATATTCGACGATGTCCTGGCCTTAACCAAATTTATATTACGAAACCATTGGTTGCTTAAATAGAAGTGTAGTTTTTGGTTCAGTAATTTGTATTAGATTTTAATTTTATATTATTCAAGTATGTGATTTATTAGGAAGTATATATTTTACTTTTTATGGAATTATTATATATAAACTTACATTTTGAACTTTATAATATGAAACTATGAAAGTAAAGAATGCAAAGCTGAAATTACAATATAGTCATTTATTTTATTTTGGTACATCAATCTCATGATAGCACATTTATGATAAAAAAAAAAAAAAAACTAGAGCAAATAGAATACGCCTAGCAAATCTATTATTATTGGATATTTTAAATATAGTATTATTTATTATTAAATTTTTTACAATAAAATAATTAATTTTTTACAATAACAGAGTTAAAACATTTGATAAATATCAAATATATTTTTAGACATGATTATTTTCTTTTATTTATATAACATAATTGATTATGCACTTTTTAATTTCAATATGATAATTAATGAGGTATGTTATACAAAAATAATGTAATTTCGTTATTTATGTAAATATAGATGACCTAAAATTTTGTTAAAGACAAATTCTACCATGCCAAAAATAAAAAAAACCTATATTCCAAAAATTATTAACTTAGAAAACGCCTTCAACAATTTCTATTTTTCTCCATGTAAATTTTTCATAATTCTTATTTTTGGAACTTCAACCAACTATATTAAAACTTTTTAACCGATTGATTGCACATTTGAAAGTGAACTTAATTTGAGATTTCAAGTTCTTCAAGAAATGTTTTTTTTTTTGGAATCTTATTATCTTTAGATTATTGGTCAATTGGACCATGATGACGTCGCCGTAATCTCAAGATTACCAGCACGAGGGACTACCAGAGCTGCAGACCATCGACATCAAATGTGTAAATAATTATTTCTGATAATAAAAAATTATTCATAAAAGATTGAGGCGCTAATAATATAGATTGTAACTAATTTAAATTAACTTTTTAACCATAAAAGATTTGTCACGTTTGACATTTTTAATCAAACATCAATTTTTTAAATTTACTGTTAGTTTAGTTTTTTACGTGGCTGTTTATTATTCAATATGTCATTATTTTATTTTAATTTAATAATAAAATACTACTTTACTAAACTAATCACTCATCAGAGTCTCTTGGTATCAAATTGAAACACCAAGGGTTTCGCGCGCAGAGTAAAGGTTCTTCATCAATGATGATGTCGATTCTCCTCTAATCTAACGGACGTCGTCGCTCTTCACTGGCGTTTATCACTTGTGAGTGTCGCCGTCGTAGAGATCCTCTATTTCGTGCATTCAGAGCTTGTACGTTCCCGTCTCAATCGTCGTTTTCGCGTTAACGTGCCCTCAAAATACTTGTCATCACCTTCCCATCGTTACCCTCGTTGCCTGTGTTTCGGTTGGTGCCTGCTTCTACTCTTTCTTTTTTTTATTGTTGTTTTTGTTTTTTAAGTTAGGGCAAATGCTACCATTATAGAATTCACAATTTACTAATGATTTTCTTTGAAAATGTTATAAAGATTTCACTAATTAGGTTATTGATTGTTGGTGATTACTGATTAAGTTCTTAATTTTAATACTTTATTCATTGTTAATTTAGTAATATTTATTTGTTGTTAATTCCTAACTTGAATGTTCTTGATTGATTGCTGTTAGTTTAAGAAGACTCACTACATTTTACTTTCCTCTATACGTAATGGTGGCCAGCAAAACCTGAGGGTAGGGTAGTTTTATGGGTTGGCATAGCTACGAATATAATTGAAGTATTGAATGGAACTGAATTATTTGTATATATAGTTTATATTGTATTCACTTGAAACAATTTTCAAGCATGGTTATGATTTATGCACTGTGAGGATTATATATACTATAGGAATAGTAACTTAATTTTTAGAGTAGAAATTTCTTCAATTTCAATTTCTCATGCTGTTTGATGCAGCCAAGACATCATTGGTCCACACTCACCACTCTCCATTCATCATCCTTGCTTTCGGTTGTCTCATTTCAATATTGCAGCTTCTTCTAAAACCATATCTTTTATTTATGTGCTTGCGATTATGAATATCTTAGATATATAAGATAGTTCCATTAGTAACCCAAGAAATTTTAACAAATTTATATTTTACTAGATATTATATACATTTAGCATATAAGATTAATTATTTTAACAACTAGATATAAACCATGATGACTGATTGCATTGGCTTTAATGCCAATGCTTAGCAACATAATACTTCCCACTTCAGCTTCTTATTTTTTCTTTGTTCGTTTTAAATGCACATACTTTTCATATTATAGGAGTATTAACTTGAAATGTCTTATTCCTAATAATCTTTATTATGATAGCGATTATGTTTGTTGAAGTTCTTTTCTTGGTATAAATTTGCATGTTAATTATTTTATTTTATTTTCTTTTAATTGAATATTTGGTTTAAGTTTTTTAGCAATTAGTCATGTTAATTCTAGTATGAGTTTTAATATTGTGTCATATTTAGGTAGATGGCAGCAACAACTCATATAACTCTATTCATACACTACGGTGGAAGGTTTGTAAGATAAAGTGATGAAAATGTGGAATATGTTGGAGGTGATATTAACGAAGTTAGAAGGGTTAATGTTGACACATTAAACAACTTTTTCATCAAGGGTCTCCTAAGGAATATTGGATATACTCTTGTGAATGAGTGTTATTGGCTGAGACCCGGTTAGGAGCTTAAAAATGGGTTGAAGTTACTGAAGACTGACATTGATATAGTTGAGATGTATGAAGCTGCTATAAATCATAATAGGCGAATGGATGTATTTACTGAGCATCCAATTAGTCTTCTTGTACTAGCCGAAGATGATGAAGTGCATTTAAGTGAAGATGATGTTGTTGTTGTGGAGGTTAGGAATACCATTGCAGAGGAGATGAATAGCAAAGTGGAAAGAAAAACTGAGGAGAGCGGACAAGTTAAGAATGTGGCCCAAGTTACAGTGAACAAAAAATCTCACTTCAAACCCACTATATCTCACTCTCACAGCCCATTAAATCTCACTCCCAGCACACTGAGTCTCACTCCCATCCCACTAAATCTCACTCCCAGCCTATTAAACTTCAATCCTAACCAATTAAATCTCACTCCTAGTCCACTGAAAATCACTCCCAGTCCATTAGGTCATTCTCTCACCCTAACCCAAACTCTGAAGAATCCACTGCAGCACACACCCAAATATCATCCCCACTAGAAGGCAAAACTTCCTCGCTCCATATACCTCCCAGCAGTGAACCAAGCTCAAGCAAAACTCCTGACCCGAAAACTCAGCAAGAAACAAATACATTCAATGGGACGAATGAGCTACTCACACAATATGTGCCTGAACCAATAGTTGAACAGCAACACCAAGCAGGGTCCGTCTCAGGTTTAGCCTCAGTTCCTCAAGCCCCAATCTTAGGATGGAACAAAGAGTACTCCAACTGAAGAAGTGGGTAAGAGCAAGAGAAAAGCAGAAATGTTAGAAGGCTTACTCCTACAAGTCAAATATTCATTCAAAATCCGAATCCAACAAAAGCTCCATGCATTTTCTTGCCTATTGATGAAGAAGAATATTCATCAGATGATCTTGGATATCACTACTAGGGGTGGCAAGCGGGGAAGCCCGCCCTTTGGCGGGCTGGCCGGCCCCACCTCGCATAGTGAGGCGGTCCCATCCCAGCCCGCCAAATATCCTCTTTTTTTTACTTTTAATTATTAAATAATATATATAAAGGCATAAAAAATCTCTTTTATTTTTTACTTTTAACTATTATAATTTTTAAAAGTATAAACAAATTATAATTTTTATATTCACAAACAGTAAAGTCTTTGTAATTATAAATATCTAATAAACACAATTATAAACTAAGTTTTCATCCAAAATATAATTATAAATATTGTTCCCAAAGTAAAATAAACATAATCCAAAACATAATTATAAATATTGTCTCTAAAACAAAATAAACATAATCCAAAACACTCAATTTTCATCTTCATTCTCTTGTAAGTTGGGTTGGGGGAAGTTGGATTTTGGCAAAAAAAATTGTAAAAATACCCCTTGCCAAAAAAATACTAAGCCCGGCGGGGAAGCCCGCCCCGCCCCGCCAAAGTCCGCGATTTAAGCGGTGCGGGTTAAGCAGGCTTTTGCTATTTGGCGGTCCCAATTTTTCAGCCCAGTCCACCTTTTTTGGCAGGTTACGCGGGCCTGCCCGGCGGGTTTAGGCTCGTTTGCCACCCCTAATCACTACTATGAATCTGAATGTTGCGACAGCATATGCAGTGATGAAAAAGATGCACAACCAGCAACATACCCACAAGGAAATACAGATCCTCCAGTTCAACAAGTGCATTTGGCTGTCAGGATGGAGTTTGAAAGCATGGCATTATTCAAGAAAGCAGTAAAAAAGTACAATATCACTATTGGACGGAACATTTTCTTCCCCCGAGTTGATCCAAAGCGATCAAAAGCCATATGTTATGACGAGAATTGCCCATGGCAGATTTATTATGCACGAAGAACTCATCTCTTAAGCTATCAAGTGAAGACCTTTGTTGATAAACACACTTGTGCAAGAGACAACAAGTGCAAATCAGCTGATAGAAAGTGAGTAGTGGATGAATTAGAGGAGAAGATGAGAACTCATCCATCATTGACAGTGAAAGAGGCTGATCAATTCTTCATAGAAGAGTATGATATAAATGTAAATGAGAGAAAGATCTACCAGTGTATAGTCAAAGCCAGGGAGATAATTGAGGGCTCGGAGAAGGCACAATATTCATTACTTCGAGACTACGGAGATGAGATTTTAAAGTGTAATCCTGGTTCAACTGTCATTATTGAGACAACGTCGATGCCTGATTCAGACAACCTTTTTAAGAGAATATATATTTGTCTTCATGCTTGCAAGAAGGCTTTCTTGGGTAGATGTCGACCATTTATCTGCTTGGATGGGATATTTCTTAAAAGGTATTACGGGGGGCAGCAGTTGACGGCAATCGGGCAAGATGCTAATAACCACATCTACCTGATAGCATATGCAATTGTTACTACAGAAACAAAAGACAGCTGGAAATGGTTTATTCAGCTGTTACAAGAGGATCTTGGTGATGGTACGTCACATGGATTTAGTTTCATGAGTGATCAACAAAAAGTAACATGTGCATTTATTAGCTGTTGAGAGTGATTATCCCATTTCAATAAATTTAGAATGAATTAATAATTTTCTAGCTCCTAAAGGTGTTGCATTTCGTAACTGTGATTAGCCTCTTTGACATTAACGTGATTATCATAAAGTGCTTTTTATTTATTAGAAAATTACACATAATTATAAACCTTATTACCTGTTTAGCATCACACATTCTCTAATAATCATGTATGCATGCACGGTGTAATTGACTCTTATGCCATCATTTAACCATTAACACGATTAATTGAAAATAAAAAATATTTTCTAATATTTACACATAATTTTCTGGGACAACATTTAATCCAATAAGGATATGCCATCAATAACCATTCAATTGAGAGTACACTAATGGTAGAACTGATAATTTCTTAACTTGAAAAAAAAAAGAACTGAAATTTGATAACCTCAAGAAAAGTGTAAATAAGTAAGCTTATTGAAATGGACAAGACTTGATAAATTGTAACATATTTATATGCGTTATATGCTTGATCTGAAACTTGGTGATGAATAGCAATAAGATATTTATATAATTTTTAAGATTGTATGATTTTTTGGTGTTGTGTAGCTGTAACATATTTATATGATTGTATTGTATGTTGGTATTATAATGTATAGTTGTAACATATTTGAGTTGTGCGGGGTATTGTAGGGTCTTATTCCTACTCTACAGAAAGTTATGCCAGGATCACATCATAGATTTTGTTCTAGGCACATATGGAAGAATTTTGCTAAGAAATGGAATGGTCTTGACTTCAAAGGAGCATTGTTCAACTGTGCAAAAACCATGGCTCCCAGGAATTCAATGCTGCCATGGACAGAGTTAAGAGGATGAACCCTCACGCATGTGAATATCTTAGGCAAATTGAACCTTGTCAATGGAGTCAATCACATTTTAGCGAGTGACTGATGCGTGAGCATCTTGTACCCTTTTTCTTAGAATTTTTAGTTGTTTTTAGTTAGATTTTATTTAGTTTTACTTAATTTTAGTGCAAAAATTCTTTTTGAATGCTACTTTGAGTTGTTTTAGTGTTTTTATGATTTCAGGTGAAATTCGGAGCAATTTGGCGAAATTTGGAGTTAAAAATAAAAAAGCTGGCAGCACCCTCCCTGGGCGCTCGGGAGTTTAGCGCCAACAAGGGATCAGAACTAGAGGTGCATAGCTCCCCTTAGGGCGTTAAATGCCCAAAATGGCGTTTAACACCAGCAGCTGGCCGAATTTACCCTCGTTTTGGCATCTCAAGTGGATTTAGCATTTATTAGTTATATTTTATTTTCTTTTTGTAATTTTTATTTAAAAACAATACCTTTTAGTTTTAGGATTTATTTTTTTAATTTACTTTCCGTATCAAATTAGGTTAGTATAAAAGGGAAAAGATCTTCTGTATTCGGATCTTCTCCCTTCCGCACTTTTTCAGAACCATGGAATGAATCATGCATTGTTAAAATAGTTGGTAAGAACTTTTAATCCGGAAAGATAAACATCTCCAAAGCCTTAACTGTTTTCTCATACTATTTTCACACCAAACTCTTATTTGCTTTCTTTATTCACTTGTTTATTGTTTTATGCATTATTCAACCATCAAAACCCCTTTTCTATTCACCTAACTAAGTCCAAATGGATAGCCATTGTTGCTCAGTTAGACAATTCTCGTGCGATCGACCCTCACTCATCTGAGATATTACTTGGATGACCTGGTGCACTTACCGGTGAAGCTGTGCGAAATTCTAATTTGCGCACCAAGTTTTTGGCGTTGTTGCCGGGGATTGTTTGTGATTGACAACTACTAGTTGTCTAGTTGCTTAGATTAGGTATTTTTCTTTGTTTTGTTCTTATTTTTTGTTTTGGTTTTCAACTTTTAGTTTTGGTTATTTTTCTCTAACTTGTCATATTAAGTTTGGTGTTCCTTTATATATCTCTTAATTTCATTTATTTATTGAACCTTTAATTTTTGAATTGATTCTTGTTTAGTTTGTAGTAATTTCAGAAATTAAGTTTGGTGTCCCCATAGTGATTTCTCCTTTAAAAATTTTCAAAATCATTAGCGTTAGTGTTTGTTTACTTTACAAATTAGTAGCTTAATTTCTCTTATTTATTTTCAAAAATTGTGGTTCATTTCCAGTTCTACTTTATTTTAATTCTGTTACACAGGATACCTCACAGGGGACTCTGTGCACTCTGACGTAGAGATCCCCATTTCTTTTTGTTTTCTGTTTGTGTGTGCAGGAACAGGGAGAGTCCACTATGGATCCGAATGTAAATTCACAACTTAGAAGAACCTTGGGCTCCTACACAGCGCCTACTCTAGATTTCTATGGAAGGAGTATCAGTATACCTCCTATTGGAGTAGATGATTTCGAGCTCAACCCACAACTGATCATCCTAGTGCAACAAAATTGCCAGGTTCATGGACCTCCACACGAAGATCCTAACATGTTCATATCTAACTTCCTGAGGATCTGTGACACTATAAAAACCAATGGAGTGGACCCTGATGTGTATAAGCTAATGCTCTTCCTATTTGCTGTGAGGGATTGAGCAAGGGAATGGCTTGATGCTCAACCCAAGGTGAGCTTGAACACCTGGAATAAAGTGGCCAATAAGTTTTTGAATAAGTTTTTCCCCCGCAGAGTTTGACTAAGCTGAGGACAGATGTTCAAACCTTTAGGCAGGGAGAGAGCGAGTCCCTCTATGATGCTTGGGAGAGGTACAAGCTACTGCTCAGGAAATTCCCTCCTGATATGTTCTCAGATTGGATCAGGGTACACATCTTCTACGAAGGACTCTCTGATATGGCCAGGATGTCTTTGGATAATTTTGCGGCTGGCTCTTTACACATGAAGAAGACACCTGAGGAAGCCAATGAACTCATTGAGATGATTGCTTATAACCAGTACTTATACTCATCTGAGAGGACTTCAGTGAGGAAATAAGTTTTGAAAGTGGATACTGCAGATGCAATTCTTACTCAAAACAAACTCATGGTTCAACAGATGAGTCTTCTCACCCAACAATTGAATAGCATGCAGAGCTCAGTGGCAAAAATTCAGAGCGGCGTTCCTTATGATATGAATGATGGCTCCCCTCAAGGTGAAACTTACAACTATGATCAGTATGTACCTGAAAAGGTCAATTACATGGAAAGTTCCTCCAGAAGTCCTAATGATGTTCCTTACTCTCAAAACTTTAACCATGGATGGAGGAACCACCAGAACTATGGATTGAGAGAGCAACCTCAGAGTATCCTTGACTTGGCATTCATTGTTGCAGAACTCGCAAAAAGCTAACAAAGCTTTATACAGGAAACCCGAGCCATCGCCAGGGACATCAAGATGCAATTAAACCAGAAGGAAGTCGGAGTATTCTAAAATTTAGGAACAGATTAGAACCAGGGGTTGGAAAGTTCTGGCCAACCCTGTAACTAAAGTCGGAGTTCTGAAGGTCAGAGAGTTCTATGCAAATCTATGGATGAGTGACAAGCACAGAAATAAGCATCCTGAGTTCAAGACTTGGCGCACCATGGTCCAAGGGAAGATCCTACAGTTTGGAATGGGAAGAGTGAGGGAGATACTTCAGCTACCTCCATCTAGAGATAACCCTCACTCCTACAATAAGAGAGTTATGGCTGATCAGAGGGTTAATCAAGTTCTCAAGGATATATGCTTACCCGGAGCACAGTGGAGGAAGGATGCCAAGGGCCAGCCATACCAGCTGAGGAGGAATGATCTGAAGCCAGTTGCTAGAGGATGGCTGGAGTTTATTCAACGTTCCATCCTCCCCACTAGTAACCAATCTGAAGTTACTGTGAGGCGAGCTGTGATGATCCACTGTATTATGCTTGGCAATGAGGTGGAAGTTCATCAGGTGATCCCTTTGGAGATATACAGCATTGCAGCAAAGACCTCCACCCTCTCCAGATTAGCCTTCCCTCACCTCATCTCCCGCTTATGTGAGGCGGCCAATGTCCAGATTGATAGAGATATGCTTATTGCAGTGGATAATCCAATCACTAAGAAGAGCATGGAATGTACTTGAAAACTTGGGCAAGCACCACTTCAGAGGCCAGTTCCCCTTCCTCAGAAGAAGCAGCCTGAATGGCCTCAAGGACAAGATCTCCCTCTGCACGAGTATTGGACTCAGCTGGCAGTATCCATTAGACAATTGATATCCACTATGGATCAGTTGAAACAGGAGCACAAAAGCCAATCCACCATGCTGCATAAGCTGACAGAAGAACAACAGAAGCAGGGGTGTGAATTGGAAGAGTTAAAGCGCCAGAAGGGACTCCCCAAATGGAGCAGCAGCCACCATAACTGAGGTGGTTGAGTTTCACTATCCTTTCCCTTATATTATTTCTATTCTCTAGTATTTTATTTATTTTCTATTTTCTATTCTGAGCTACATGATCACTAGTAGGATTTTCTTGCTTTCAGGTTAAGTTGTTATTTTAATACTTTATGTTTACCTTTTGAAAGATGTCTCATGTATTGCTCACTGAGCTTAATTAAAAATTTTAAAAGAAAAGAAATAATAAAATGTATGAGATTTTGAGTTATATATATATATATATATATATATATATATATATATATATATATATATATATATATATATATATATATATATATATATATATATATATATTATAAGTCTTCTAGTTACTTTGATGTAGAGGCACTATCTCTATCCTGAATGTATGAATTAACTGTGCACATTTGATATTGGAGTTGAGATTATTGGTTCTTGAGAAATAGGAACTTAGAGAAGTATTATTGATTCTCTAAAATAAGAAAAAGATTGATTCTTAAAGCAAAACAAACAGAAAAAAATTAATAAAAATAAAATCAAAAGAAAAAGGTCAAAGACTTTGAGTATCAATGATTAGGAGGGTCAAAACTGATCTAAAGCTCAAAAGAGTGTTTTCCCTAACCATATGCTTATAGCATGAAGGTGTCAAGTAACCCTTGAGACTGAACACTTAAGATTGTGATCCATTGCTGTTACAGAGTATGCCTAAGGTTCTGAGCACCACTGTTTGGGAGAAAAAGAAAGAAAATTAGAACTCAAAGAGTTTCCCACTTAAGTGCTTGTGGTGTTCTTGTATCAAGTTAAGCTTGAAAACAAAACACTTAGAGTCACGGCTAGGCTCAAGGTGCAAAGCATCAAAAAAAGGAGTTGTGCTCAAGAATCAATTAGAGTCTAAAGAAGAGAATCTATAATATCATCTGAGTTCTAGTTCTGAAGGATACTAATATTTCTAAGTTTCAAAGGATAATGAGATGCCGAAACTATTTAGAATTAGAGTATCACAAGCCCTATTCAGTAACTAGACCTGAGCTTAAACGATAACTCAAGTCTCAGACATTTTCTCTTCTTGGTCCTATATTATTTTGGTCGTTTGAAGACAAGCAACAGTTTAAGTCTGGTGTTGTGATGCGTGAGCATCTTATACCCTTTTTCTTAGTATTTTCTAGCTGTTTTTAGTTAGATTTTATTTATTTTTACTTAATTTTAGTGCAAAAAATCCCTTTTGGATGCTACTTTGAGTTGTTTTAATATTTTTATGATTTCAGGTGAAATTCGAAACAATTTGGCAGAGTTTGGAGCTGAAAAGGAAAAAGCTGGCAGCACCCTCCCTGGGCGTTAAACGCCCAACTGGTGTTTAGCACCAGCAAGGGATCAGGACCAGAGGCGCACAGCTCCCTTTAGGGCGTTAAATGCCCAAAATGGCATTTAACACCAGCAGCTGACCGAATTTACCCTCTCTTTGGCATCTCAAGTGGATTTATCATTTATTAGTTATATTTTTTTGTAATTTTTGTTTAAAAACAATACCTTTTAATTTTAGGATTTATTATTTTAATTTACTTTCAGTATCAAATTAGGTTAGTATAGAAGGGAAAAGATCTTCTGTATTCGGATCTTCTCCCTTCCGCACATTTTCAGAATCCTAGTTTCTCTGTAAGTCATGAGCAACTAAACCTCTCAGTTAAGGTTAGGAGCTCTGTTTATTTCTATGGATTAGAACTATTATTCTTCTATTTTAATTAATGTCTTAATTCAATTCTAAGGATTATTTTCGTTTTTAATCTTATGAATTTGGGTGGAACGAGAGTGTGACCCTTATTCTACTTGTGTTCTTGTGATTCTCCAGAGAGATATCTCGCTTGAACTACAGCTTGAAAATAAATTCCTCCTAAATTGCTAATTACATGAACTAATTGGGATATGTGACATATAATCCTGTTAGCTTTGGGTAATTAGGGTTTTTGTGGCCATAAACTAGTTTTTGAACTTAACCATCTAATCGGAATTAAGTGACCACGAGAGTGGCGGTTAATGAATGTTAAAGGAGGCTAAATCATTAAGAGATTAGGGTTTAGACATTTACGGTTTGCCATGAAATGAATCATGCATTGTTAAAATAGTTGGTAAGAACTTTTAATCCGGAAAGATAAACATCTCCGAATCCTTAACTGTTTTCACACCAAACCCTTATTTGCTTTCTTTATTCACTTGTTTATTGTTTTATGCGTTATTCAACCATCAAAACCCCTTTTCTATTCGCCTAACTAAGTCCAACTGGATAGCCATTGTTGCTCAGTCCGATAATCCTTGTGGGATCGACCCTCACTCACCTGCGGTATTTGTTGGATGATCCGGTGCACTTGCTGGTTAAGCTGTGCGAAATCTTAATTCGCGCATCAGTGGCCGAAGAGCAATAACATCACAAACAATAATGTCAAGGTGTTCAACAATTGCATAAAAAAGATGAGGGAAAAGCCAATTTTCACCATGCTAGAAGAGATTAGATGTTACATTATGCGCATCTTGGCCAGGAACAAGAATGCACTGGTAGGGTATATGGGCAGGATTACTCCGGTTCAGTAGAGTAGATTGGAAGTCGAGAAGAGGTATAGCAATCGTTGGAGGCCTTTCCCAACGGGTGATTTAGCTGGTAATATATTTGAGGTTTAATGCTTGCCGATTAAGGTCAGCGTAGACTTGGGCAAGAAAACTTGTAGCTGCAGATTTTGGCAATTAAATGGTCTTCCCTGTCGACATGCTTGTGCTGCTCTAGCATATCAGAATAAAATACCCGAGAAATACGCGAACAATTGACTCACTGTTGGAGCATACAACAAAACATATGAGTTCCTAGTTCAACATATTCCTAGGAAAGAGTTTTGAGAAATGCATGGCTGTGCAAACCTTTTGCCTCTAACATACAAGAGGCCGAGCGAAAGACCAACAGAGAAGAGAAACAAATGGAGTGATGCACCAGAGCCACAACTAGATCCTCAAAGAGTCAAGCGAAAATATGGACAAATAATTTGCAAATATTGTCTTATTGTATGATTGTTTACAATTAATGTCATTTCTATACCATGTTATATTTGTATCCTCACTTGTTTCTTGCTTCTTCAGGCCGAACATAATAGTAAAACATGTCAAAAAAAGAAAGACGATATGGCTGTAGCCGAAGAAGTAGGACCAGCAATAGCCCCAGATGTAGCACCGACAGCAGATGCAGCACTGGCAGTACCAATCGCACCTTTGCAGCGCCATCTATGGTGATTCTGATAATTCCATAGTTATAACTATTAATGTAATTATTTTCTCGTAGTTTTTAATTGTTAATGCAATTATTTTCTCTTTAAGCAGGTGATACCAAAGTCCAAACCCTGCTTCACTTATTCCTCCTCAAGCCAACTAACCTCCAATTCAACCGGCACCTATAAGATCACCACCAATCAGACTTTTAATGTAGAATATGCCCTTCAATAGCAAGAGGCCAACCAAAAGGAAGAATACCAAGAGGCCTCCTCCAACTCTGTTCAACAACATGAGACCTCCTTCAATAAGCAACCCCTCAAGTAGGCCTATTATTAGCCAAGAAACCATGCATGGTGCTAGTGCTGGAACATCTACTAGATTCATGAAATTTATGTCGACTCCAAGACGTGGAGCACCAACAACTAGACTCTCTAGTGGTAGTAGCAATTCCACACCTAGTTAGGACCTAAGATTGATTGGATTAAAGAACTTTTGTTGTAGTGTTTAGATATGGCTGTTACATAGACTATGTGCACTTCAATCTTTTTGGGAACTTAGTTATAGTGTTTTGGTTTAGGGTTACATTGACCATGGTTTGTTTTGTTATTTAATTCTCATCAAACAACTATGATGAATTAGTATGAACTTATATGTCTACTATGTTAATGGGAGATGATTACATATTTGGCTTTGTCCCACATTGATTTGGTTCAAAAATTTTTGTTTAGTAATTATCACCATTCATATATATTGCTATGTCAAAGTTAGATTAGAGTTTGTGATTTGAAATATAAGCAGCTATGTCGAATTTTGAATATCTAAAAGTTATTTTTGTCAAATTTTCATTCATTCGGCTCACAAATTTTTATTAACTGTTAATTGTCACAACTCATATATTGTTATGTCAAAGTTAAATCAGCGTTTGTGATCTGAAATATAACTTAACTATGTTAAATTTCGAATTTTTAAGTGGTTACTTTTGTCAAATTCTCAATTTTTCGTAGTTGGATATGTCAACACATATATACTTTTTAGGTTACTTTTGTCAAAAAATATTTTGAACAACCAGGAACTGGCTCAACGCCACATTCTCCTTTCATTTCAATTCAACATCAACCCAGGAAAAGAACATGATCAAATCAAACCTCAATTATACATTGTAAATGCTAGAAACATGATTGAAAAGAAGCACAACACAAGTCCTATAACAATTGACAAAATCTATATCCTAATTTCTATAATTTCTCCCTTTTTCCTATCTTCATAACTACTTTCATAATAAACACAGAAGAAGAAGCATGATAAACACAGTCTTGTCATAATTGCAGAAGAAGAAGAAGAAGAAAAAGAAAAAACATGATAGCTATCATAATAAGGGGATGCTCCCATAAAGACACAGAAAACGTATTTTTTAAAGATATTTTTTAATAATTAAAATTTAACACATATAATCACTTAAATTATGTTATTTTTGTTAAAATTAGGTCAGACAAATTAATTTAATCGAAAAATAGTGAATCAAATTTTGAATCCGTCTAAATTAATATTATTTTTTATAAAAAAAATGACTACAATACCCCTATTATATAAAATGACTAACATACTTTTATTATATATATTAATTTTGAGAATTCTAAATTCTATCCCTTTTCTTCTCTATCGTTATAGAGTTAGAATTTAAAGTTTTTAAAATTAATATATATGATAAAGATATTTTAGTTGTGTTTTATAATAGGGATATCGTAGTAATTTTTATGAAAAATATTAATTTATACCAGTTTAAAATTTAATTTATTAATTTTTTTACTAAACTGATTTGTCCAGTCTAATTTTAATAAAAATAATACAATTTAATTGATTATATATGTTAAATTTTAATTTTTAAAAAAACATCTTTAAAAAAAGACGTTTTTGAGATATTTATCCAAGTGGCTCCCTCATAATAAATCCATATTCTACTTTCATAACTACATTCTCAACCTTTCATAACTAGGGTTTCAGGTTTTCGAAGAACTCACACACTTATAAAGAAGAAGCACATAAGGTCATTATGGTAAAGTTAGTAAATAATGCCACGATGAAAAGTTAAGCTGAAAGGGTACTTGCCACGTAAGAAGCCAAACTAACGACAAATTTAAAAAATTGACCTTTGGTTAAAAATGTCAAACTGAGCAAATATTTCATAGTTATAAAATTAATTTAAATTAATGATAATTAATATTGTCAGCGTCACAATCTTTCATAATCAAAAATGACTATTTATTCACATCAAATTTATGGATGATCTAATAAATAATAACTAATAAATAAATAAATAAGAATAGTACTACGTCATTATTAGAAATATTATTATTTATCATATATATATTTATATATATTTATAAAATTTTTTATATAAAAAAATAATTTGGTTAAAAATGTCAAACAAGACAAATCTTTCATGGTTATAAAATTAACTTAAATTAGTGATAATTAGTATTGCCAATCAATCTTTTATGATAAAAAATAACTATTTATTCACATCAGATTTATAGATAATCTAATAAATAATAAATAATAAATAATAATAAATAAATAAATAAATAAAAATAGTACTATGTTAGAAATATTATTATTATTTATCAAAATTTGTATATCCAAATCGATTTATATTTATATTTTTTAAAATTTATATATATAAATTAATAAAATTTATTTATTAAAAATAATTTAATATTTATACTAATTAAATGAATTAATTAAAAATATTAAAAATAGTTGATCTTAAAAAATATTAAAATCTTTAAAAAATTTTTTATTATTAGTTAATTATTAATATTTAAAAATATAAATTAATAATTAAAAATAATAAAATTTATTAGTTCGTGAATATTTATCAATAAATAAATAAATAAAAATCACATGACACAAGAGAGTCGCATACTCATCAGCGTAAGAGCAGCAAGACCATGTCTTCAACTGCGACTCTCATAGGTTCCATTTCAACCACACCACACTTTTCATCTTCAAATACAACAACCAGAACAAGATTCAGAACCAGAACCAGAACCTTCTCCTCTACACCTCAATCGTTGAACCACTCATTCTTCAGGCTCACCAACGCTCCTTCCAAGCGAGCTTCCTCTACTCCCTTCCATGGATTCAAGCGATTTTCCCCTGTCATGGAGTGGCAGGACTGCACGTAACTCTCTTTCTCTCTATTTCCCTCACTACTTTCTCTTTCCAAATTATTCACAACGTTTTCGTATATATTTTCTCATTATTTCTTTCAACCAGAAAGTAATTTAAAATTAGTCAAAATTTTGACAGTTGCTATGATTCAATTCGGAATGGTTTACTAATTTCCCACTATTGGTGGTGTTTTCTCACTTTTATGGGGTTTTCGCAGTTTGTTCATTGTAGAATTAGATGATGATTCCATTGTTAGTGATTCAGTACATTTTTTGTGTTATTCTATTCGTCTGTGCGTTTAGCACTTGTGCATGGAATTGAAATCTTCTAGCTGAACCATCCACAGCTTCCCACTTTCGGTTAAAATAGAATGTTGCTAACTGCAGGGTTAAGACGGAGGTCGATGTGCCGGTCTCGGTCGCCTATGCTTGTTATTCGGATCGCGAAGCCATTCCTAATTGGATGCCCTTTATTTCCTCTGTTAAGGTGTGCTTGCTGTCCTGCTTACCCTTAATTGTATGAAGCAATTCTCTAGAGTTAACAATTTAGCATGACCTATCCTAAAACAATTAAGTCTTTTACCTTATGGTATCATGATCTGTCCCATTTGAATATGTTATAGAAGTTTGGTTCTCTTCATGAGGTCATAACAACTGCTGCCATAAATCAAGAGCTAGCTGATGCAAAGGGAGGTAGCAAGGAAAGGGCTATAAATAGCGTTAGTTAAATGTGCCGAGTCAACTGTATAGCTAATCCTAGGGAAACTACATTACCTGTATTTGGGTAAATACCCTTTCCAGCCCGGATCTTTTTCTCGTGAGACATAGCGCACCCTAATCATCCTTAAACCTCATCCAGACCCTCATCCACTAACATATATAGACAAGACGACCCCTGCAACCGGTTAACAACCGGTTGCCATTTTGACGTGTTAGATTGAGACTGAGGTGTCAAAATATCAGTGCTAGAGGGACTAAAAACCCCCTCTTTAACATCTTCCTCTTCTTCTTCTTCTTCTTCTTCTTCTTCTTCTTCTTCTTGATCCTCCTCCTCTTCTCTATTTTCTTCCTCTTCTTCTTCTCCATTCTCTTCACATCTCCATCACCATCACCATCACCATCATCGTCGAGCTTCACCTTCACCACTACCACTGTAGTTCTCTCTTCCTCCTCCTCTTCGCCTTCTCGCCCTAAACCACAACCCCCCTAAACCACCTTCCATCGGATTAGTGCCAAAACTGCCATGAACATCCCCGACAGCAACCACGTGCACATCCTCCTCCCTGCCATGATGCCGTGCCCAATCTGAGTCGCCTCCCATCCAAATCTCTCCTCCGCCATGGACACCACCAGGCTCAGTACCGCCATTAGGTAAATCTCCAGGAACAAAAATATAAGTTTACAAAAACTTAATAATCATGAATAAAAAAAAAGAGAAGTTAAAAACTTACTTGAAGATTGCTCTGCTGAAATTCTCCTTCAAGGATCCTTGCAAATCATCCTTGTGTGCTAGGGTTTCTTGTTCGCAAAGCTTGCAGCAGCTTCTATCTCTAAGAAAGGTCGATCAGGAATTTGGTTGAATAGGGTTTCTTGTTCGCAAAGCTCAGCGATGATGGAGAGAGAATCAGAATCCTCATAGGCTCCAAAATTCTAAACAATGTTAGGGTGTGGGGAAAGAAAAGTCATGAACTTGGATTCGTTTTCGATGCAGGCACGAACTTGGGTTTTGTGGTTTTGTGCGGGTTTTCAGGGGGTTCTTTTCTGGTTTGTGGGTAGCCATTGATGATGGGGTTCTTTTCTGGTTTGTGGGTAGCCATTGATGATGGCTCTGAAGAAGAGGGAAAAGCCATTGATAATGGTTTTGAAGAAGCGGAAAAAGAGGAAGAGAAGGAAGATGAAGAAGAAGAGGAAGATGTTAAAGAAGGGGTTTTTAGTCCCTCCAACCAAAGGAACTGACACCTGACACTGATATTTTGACACCTTAACCTCAATCTGACACGTCAGACTGGCAAGTGGCAACCGGTTGTCATCCAGTTGCAGGGTCATCATATCTATTTTTGTTAGTGGATGAGGGCCTAGATGAGGTTTAAGGATGATTAGGGTGCACTATGTCTCATGGGTAAAAAGTCAGGGGCCGAAAAGGGTATTTACCCCTGTATTTGGTTGTCAGATTTTAGAACTTTGTCGGACAAACACAATCAAAGGGGCACACCTACATAACTGAGAATTACTTCCACATCTGAACAAAAAGAAGTCCATTGTTATGCAAGCTAATGTTGAGGCAACGAACTGCATAGTACTATTACGGGGAAGGGAAGAAGTTGAAATCACCTTAAGAGTAGGTAGCGGCAGATGATGCTATAGAGGGATAGGAGTGGCAACTGTTGGTAGTTAGGAATTGAGATGATCAGTGGTGATACTAAGAGGGATCAGTATTTGTGGTGGTTGGGGACAGGGATCATGAGTGGGCAGAGACCAAGGTCTGAGTGAGTAAGGTAGCATACCATACCTCATGAGGAGGGTCAAGTATAAAAATGTAACTTGAGTTACTTTAGCTATGTAGCTCTCTTATCCAATAGACTAGTGTTTTTCATTTTGGCTCTTCTCATGAGCTTTTGTATTAATAAATTGTGGCATTAATCCATGCACTTCCTCTCACTTTAGGTAGGCTGGAATTGGGACTGATTAGGAAATATCTCTGTTCACTTATGCCTGTGCACTTTTCAGATAGCATGTCCTTATACTTTCTTAGCAACATAATAAATCTGAATATATTCTGGAGGTGTTTGATCTTTTCTTAATAAGGAACTGTTTGATTCATGCCTTTTCGCCTGCTAAATTTAACAAAGAAGATATAGTTTTTGCTTTGCTAAAGCGAGCATTCGACTGGTTTGTTTGGAATCCATGGATCCCGTCCTGGTTGTTACAGCAGGTGGTACAGTTGGGATCAGCATTAATGTATCGCTTCTTTGGATCCAAGTTTTGCCAACAAATTTTAAAGCCCTGAAATTTCTCTTCAAACAAGCATAAAAGATATATTTCGTCTTTTAATTTCTTAATTTAATGTTTAATCCATTTAACAGATATTGCCTGACAAACCTGACCTGTCAAGATGGTCGTTGAATTATAAGGCATTTGGTCGTGACATTGAATTCTCTTGGCTTGCTCGTAATATGCAGGAAAGATCTCTAGTCTAATATCCTAGCTTCTTTCAAATATATGGCATTTACTTTTTTCTCAAAAGTTCTGATTTATGTTTACTTTTACCTTCTTGCAGCCCATTCCAAATCAGAAAATCCATTGGCGATCGCTGGAAGGTCTTCCAAACAGGTAACTTACAAAGGACATATTCTGAGAAGTTAGTGATATGTTATTGATTGTCTTTTATATGATATTGAACTATTCGTCTGTTTGGCTTCACAATGCTTCCGGGAAAATTTTCCTTAAAAAGTCAACATAATATTATTTGCACCATTAGGTTACACTTGCTTATGCTTAATCAGAAGAACTTTCTATATCATGTAGATTTTATGCCTATACTTTTAGGGAAAGGTCTCCCTAAGATCAACACTCGCAGTCATGTCTAACTAATCTCGTCCAATTTTATGAGCCAGTGTCATATAACTTTAAAATTAAGGGAGCTTAATAATTTAGCATATACTTCTAAAAATGGAGAGGAGTCATGCATAGTGAACGTCATAGACTAAAATGACTGGTTCGGAAGGTTACGAAAAACGTCCAAAATCCTTGCCATTCGAATAACTAAGCTCTAACCGTCCAAAGCATTTTCCTCCCCTCGAAAACCCTCATAGACTAAACTCGTAAACACACCCTAAGGGTAGTGTTTGGAAATTGTTTTTGACATAAATATAAAGACAATGAGCATATGAATTTGATTGTTAGTCACTTAGTTGAGTCATGTACAGATACATAAATTTTTTGGTTTCAAACAGAAAATCTCTGTCCTACCAAAATGTAAAGATAGATAATAGTATGAAACACACCTCTACTTATGTCTGTCTTTCTGTACTTGTGTCTCGAGACCGTTTTCGAACATTAGCCAATAATATTGCCATGGTCATATTTGCCTGGACCAACACTTTCGCCAGACATGTCTCACAATGTACGTGGAATGCAATTTTTCTGTCTTGTTAAAGAATTCCTGCTAATTAGAACATATGTTGCACCATGTTGTGTAATTTACTTTTGTATCACCGAAACAAAATTAAATTGAGTTGTGGCTATCATAGACCCAATTTTACATGTGTCTATTCAACTTTTAACTGCTTGGTTTTCATGTGGCAGAGGTGCTGTTCGATTCTATCCAAAGGGCACATCATCATGTGTAATTGAAGTAAGGACTTCTCCAAAATAAGTCTGCATATTTTACCACTGTTAACTTGAACTCCAGAATTTTGCACATTTATCTAATCATGTATATAAATTATAGGTTATAGATTCAAGTACTAAAATGTCCATAAAAGATCACGTCGTTGCAAAATTACCCATAAAAGAGCAAAAATCCGAAATTATCTATGAAAGAAGGATCATAGTGCCCTATCAAAAGTTACCTACATTTTGGAAGATTTATCAAACAAATCGAGTTTTTTAGGTGTAGTGGGTGATTTTTCTTTTTCTGTACATGTGAAAAAAGATCATGAGTTTGTGCTTACTGTTACACTGGGATAATTTCATGTCATTAAAATTTCTCGGCCCTTGCATAAGACGTTATGTCTGTTCTTTTATCTTTTTATAACAACTCAGTTTTGCCATTATTCCATATCTGAGTATTTTTGCAGAACCTCATTTTCGGATGCCATAAATCAAATATATTATTAAAAGGATTCTTGGTACACTAATGCCAACTTTAGGTCTCATCATGCAGTGTTTTGTCAAAAGAATAAAAGTATATCACCACATTGTGCCATGTGCATGCAATAATTTACTCAAAATATCTTTATATTCTCTTTTGCCCTATCAACACGATTTCCACGTTTCTTACTTCTAGCAAGGAGCTAAGAAATTTAAATTGTTCTCCAGTTTAGTCAAGCGCTAACTACTCTCCGTTTGTCCTTTATAGCTTACGGTCTCGTATGAAGTCCCCCAACTTTTAGCTCCGGTGGCTTCGGTGAGTGATTACGCATTAATAGAATGAAATGTTTCAATTTCTTCATTTGACAAAAAAGCCTTAATAAAAGTCAATTATGCTAGGAAAATTAGGTGATGGTGCATAAAAATAGTTTAATAATCTTTTTTTGCCCATCTTCTCAAAAATGAAGGGGAGTCTTGGAGTAACGGTTGAGTTATCTCCGTGTGATTTCAAGGTCATGGGTTTAAGCTGTAGAATCAGCCACTGGTATAATTATCAAGTTGGACTGCCTATATTACATCCTTTGGGTGCAAAATTTTTCCATTTTGCTTTAATGCCCCTTGCTCCTCAAAAATGTTATTTCTACGACTGGGTTTGAGAACCAAATTGACAACTCATAACACGACTATGCAATCAGACAACCGGACTTTGCATGCACTGTGATGGGAATGCACTCCACACAGCCGTGCAAAGATTAGACAACCGGAATGTGTGACGGATTGTGGGAAGAGTTGTTTGATCTGGTTATTTAAATTGCCGGATCGTTTATTTTCCTCCTCTTAGATTCTCTCCTTTTGCAGTTTTGAATCCGTTTTGGTAACCCTTTCTGATTTCTTTACATTTTCATGATAATATGTTGCAGGCACTACAACCTTTTCTTGCAAATTTGCTTGAACGTGGTCTGGAACAATTTGCTAGATTTGCAAAAACCTACACCTGATTTTATTATTATTGTTGTAGCTGATTTTTAGAACGGGACTAAACTTAAAATTTTGCATATATAAATGTGCATACATTGTTTTCATTTTTCCATGGCTGTGCTAACTCATTGAAATTATGGTCTTAATGCCAAATAAAGGCTTCAAACGTAATAATATCAAAATACTGTTGTGAAATCCGCAAAACCAGCGTTGTTCTTTAGGGTATTTCAAACTTTAATATGGATTGTGCAAACATTATAGCTTGGAATGTGAGAGGAGCTGGAAATAAGTTGGCTCGGGTGCATCTGAAACAATTGGTAAAGAATTTTCATCCGTACGTTTTTATCATTTTAGAGACTCGTTGTGCTTTCCAAAAGATGGCTGTCTTTTGGAACAGATTAGGTTATACTCCTATTCATATTGAAGAAACTCAGGGGCATAGTAGAGGTATTTGGGTTCTCTCTGCATGGTCCGGAGTATCTTGCAATGTCGTGGCAGCGAGTTCGCAAGTGGTGTGTGTTGAGTTTTCGAATGGCGGTTTTTCTTGGGTCTGTGCAGCAATTTATGCAAGTCCCGTTCCTAGCAAAAGGGAAGAAGCTTGGAACGTTTTGACAGATTTTTCTAGAAATTATTTAGGTCCTTTATTAGCTATTGGGGATTTTAATGAGATCCTTCTTTCATCTGAGGTTAAAGGTGGGAACTTTGTCTCTCGAAGGGCAGAGCGGTTTGGAGCTCTCCTAGATGAGTGTGGTTTGATTGATTTTGGAGCCAATGGATCTTTGTACACTTGGTTCAGACATATGCAGGGTAATCGGTTCATCTCGAAGAGGCTGGATAGGGCTGTGGCTACTGATGCTTGGTGTTTTCGTTTTCCAGAAAGCTATGTGGAGAATTTGGTGAGGATGCATTCTGACCACTGTCCCATTATGATACGATGTCAAGGTAATGATAGAAGAGTCGGGGTAAAACCTTTCCGTTTTCAAGTAGCTTGGTCTTATCACCCAAGTTTTTTGTCGGTGGTCAGGGGTGCTTGGGACAAGGGTAGACCCAATCCTATTCGTTGCCTTTCTCAGGTCAGAGATGATGCTTTGGCCTTTAACCGAGATGTCTTTGAAAATATTTTTAAAAGAAAGAGGGAATTGGAGAGGCGTGTGACCAGTATCCAACAGCGAATGGAGAGAGTTGATGCTTTATCCCTCATACAGGAAGAAAGGGAGTTACAGGCTGAATATAGTAATCTGCTTATGCAAGAGGAGTTGTTTTGGTATCAAAAATCCCGAGAGCACTGGGTCAGATTTGGAGATAGAAATACTAAGTTCTTCCATATGCAAACCATTATGCGGAGGAAGCGTAACAAGGTTCAGGGGTTGTTTTTGGAGGATGGAAGATGGAGTACTGATCCGCAAGAACTCGAAGAATGTGCAATTGGATTTTATAGAGATCTTTTTTGTAATGTGAAACAGGTAGAACTTGATGTGATGGGGGATCAGGAATTACCTTCTTTATCTCGTGAGGCTATTGAAAGTCTCACAAGAAATGTTTCTAAAGAAGAAGTTAGGAAGGTGGTTATGGGCATGAACTCTTTTAAGGCCCCAGGTGCCGATGGTTTTCAGGCTTTTTTCTTCAAGGAATATTGGGAAGTGGTTGGTACAGAGGTATGTGAACTTGTTAAGAAGGTTTTCGCTGGGTTTGATCTGGATAGTGCTCTGTTTGACACTTTGGTGGTACTGATTCCTAAAGTTGATAACCCGTCTCGCATGAAAGAGTTTCGTCCTATCAGCCTCTGTAATGTCATCTACAAGATTATAACTAAGGTGGTTGTGGAGAGGTTACGACCTTTTCTACAAGATATCATTGGTCCTCTGCAAGGAGGGTTTATTCCTGGAAGGGGTGCCCCAGACAATATCATTGTAGCCCAGGAAGTTCTCCATTTTATGAAGAAAACCAAATCAAAGAAAGGTGTTCTTGCTTTTAAAATTGACCTAGAAAAGGCTTATGACAGGGTGAGCTGGGAGTTTTTGGAGCAATCTCTCCTAATGTTTGGCTTTCCAGGTACTATTGTTTCTCTTATTATGAAATGTGTAAAGTCTTCCTCCCTTTCTCTAATGTGGAATGGTAACCGGTTGGATGGTTTTCAGCCAAAGAGGGGTTTGAGGCAAGGAGACCCGATGTCTCCTTATTTATTTGTTATTTGTATGGAGAGGTTGAGTTGCCTCATTGCTAGGCAAGTGGAGGTTGGTAGATGGAAACCAGTGACTGTGTCTAGGGGAGGTCCTGTAATCTCCCATCTCCTTTTTGCAGACGACCTTATCCTTTTTTGCAAAGCGAAGAAATCTCAAGTGCTTCATGTTTTGGACACTATGGCCACCTTTTGCAGAGCATCTGGTATGAAGGTGAATTTTGACAAATCTCGTGCTATCTGTTCTATGAATGTTTCTAGACAACGCAAGGATCTCTTCACTGGTATTTCTTCTATCCGATTTGCTAATTCTCTGGGAAAATACCTTGGTGTCCCCCTTAAGCATGGCAGAGTTACTAAAGCTGATTTTAATGATGTGGTTGATAAGCTTACTAATAGGCTAGCATCTTAGAAAGGTCGCTTCCTTAATAAAGCTGGTCGGATTTGCCTTGCTAAATCAGTTTTATCTTCTATACCTATTTATAGGATGCAAGTAAGCCTTTTTTCATCAGGTGTGTGCTCTAACATTGATAAGTTTACTAGAAGTTTTATTTGGTGTGGTAGTCATAATCACCGTGGTCTTCATTTAGCATCTTGGAGAGTTTTGACGACTCCGAAAAAGTTTAGAGGTCTTGCTTTGCGGGAGTCGCGGTTGGTCAATTTTTCTTTATTAGGAAAGCTAGTTTGGCAAATTTTGATGAATCAAGAGAAACTGTGGGTCAAGATTATGTTTCAAAAATACCTCCAGAATAGAAACATATTTGCAGTTAAAGCAATGGGTTCTTCATCGTATATATGGAAGTCTATTGTGCACACAGCTTCCGTATTAAAGGAAGGGTTTGTTTGGGAAGTGGGAGCTCTTTCTAAGAATTTCTGGTTTGACTCTTGGTTGCACTCTGGGCCAGTAGGAGCGAGGGTTGAATTTCTTGATATTTGTGAGGCTGCTTTGATCATTGAAGATGTTTACCGTGATGGAGTTTGGCATTTGGAGAGGATTTACTCTTTTATTCCTATGGACTTAAGGGAAGGCATTCTTAGTTTAGTACATATTTCGGCTTCTGGTCGTGATTTGGGTTGGAGTTGGGAGCACACTCTTTACTCTGCTAAACAAGGATATTTATGGTTAATTCAGAATAAGTTGAATTGGGATAGGAATATCAATTGGCTTTGGCTTTGGAAGGCGCGGGTCCCTGAAAAGTTGAGGCTCCTAGTGTGGCTTTGCCTTCATGATGCTGTACCAACTCAATATCTGCGTTTTCGGCGACATCTCTCCTCCTCATCCTTATGTACACGTTGCAATCAACTTCCGGAGACAATTCTTCATTGTTTTCGGGATTGTGAAGTGGTGCGATCAGTTTGGGTTTCTCTAGGTTTTTCTGATGTGTGTTTCTTTGGCTCTCACGAGGTGCATGATTGGTTCAAGCATGGCCTCCTCAATGAAGGTTGTTCCAAATTTGCAGCTATAATATGGTCAATTTGGCAAGACAGAAATATGGGTAATTTTCAGGGAATTTTTGGATCTGCTGGGTCAATTGCATACAAGGCTCGCAGGTGCATGGTGGATTTTGAATATACAACTCAGAATCGAGTGTGTTGCATCCAGGGATTAAAATCTCTGTCTTGGTCTCCGCCAGAACCTGGTGCTTGGAAGTTAAATTGTGATGGGAGTGTGAACTTGGGAGATGATTGTGCTGGTTTTGGATGGGTAATTCGCGATAGCTCCAGTCAATGGGTAATGGAATGCTCAGGAAATTCCTTTGGATCTAGTGTCATCAAGATGGAGTTGTGGAGTATATGGAGAGGTTTGGCTTGGGCTTGGGAGGTGGGTCTTAAGCTTGTTGTCTGTGAGACAGATTGCGCATCAGCTTTTGAGCTAGTGACTAGTTGGCAAGTTCCACTCTGGCATCTTGAAAAAGAAGTGATACAACTGATCTTTGACTTGAAGTTAAGAAGGGATTGGGATATTCGTTTTGAGCTTATCCCGAGAGAAGCTAATGTCGTGGCAGATCGGTTGGCAAAGATGAGATCTGGAGGTAGCGGAGCTGATGAGGTTCACCTTTGGCACCAGCCGCCAGAGGTGGTTTGTCCTCTCTTGCTGTTAAGAACCTGATTTCTTTTCTTTTTCTTTTCTGCTCTTTTGTTTTTTTTCTTGGTTGTTCACAAAAAAAAATGGTCAAATTAGTATGTGAAAGATCACTTGATCTCCAAATTACTCCTCGAAAGTTTTTCTTTAAATCAAACTCATCCTTAAATTATTAGAAGTTAGTTCTTCTGTCACTTTTCTTGCTAACGGTGGGAACTAAAGTTGACCTAGCTCGTCAAGTTACACCTGACCTAGCTCGTCAAGTTACACCTCAGTGCATAAAAGAAATATTGTTTTAACTTATGGAGAGCTGAGTGCATCAAAAAGGGCATCGTATCATTGGTTTTCAATCCCTCACACTCTACCTAATTTCACTTCCCTCACTCAAAAAAACTCTATGTTTCACCTGGTGGAAAGCGTCCAGCAAAAGAGGAGGGGAGGCAAGGCGGTGGTGGAGGTAGAACACAGCACGAAGACGGTGAGCAGAATCGGTAACGACAACAGGCCACTCCATTAGCTTCTTCTCCCTTTGGTCTTCTTCTCCCTTGGATGATCAATTTTTTAATCATCATTTTTATTTATATTGTTGTCTTAGAAGAGTGAAGCGGAAGGAGAAGAATGAAGATGATGATTGGGGTTTCTGAGCTGGGCTGGGATTGAAATTTGAGGACTAATTTGATTTAGTTTTATAAAGGGTTAAGTACGATTTTAATCTCTAAAATATAGTTCGAAAATTTTTTTCGTCTCCAATCTTTTTTTACATACAAAATCATCCCTAAAGTTTAAAACCAAATTTTAAAATCGTTATTTTTACTTAAAGCTTAAAATTTTGGATCAAATTATCCATAACAAAAAAAGTTATAAAATAAAAAAAAAAAGCAAGAGAAAGAGAGTGTTTCTTCTCCCATAAAAAGGAAAGGGAAGAAGAAGAAGGGAAAAGAAAAGAAGAAGAAGAAGTTGTTTATGATCCACCTCTGCTTTTGCCGCTACTTCCGTACGATTTTGATTCCTAAGGTAAAGACGATTTTAAAATCAAGTTAAATCTTAGGGACGATTTTGTATACAAAAAAGTTGGAAATAAAAAAAAATTTTGACTTATACCTTAAAGACCAAAATCGTACTTAACTCTTTTATAAATATATCATGGCAGCATGAAATGGATATCGTCAAGTGTATGATATGCTGTCATTTAGTGGGTCAACTTGGCAATTGTTACGGTGCTGGTTATGAAAGTGACGGAATGACTAAAATGATTAACTTATAATTTTTGAGGAATCAATTTGATTAAAAAAATCTTTCGAAAACTAATTTAAAGATGTGATCTTTCAGGAACGAATTTGACCATTTACTCCTTTATTTATATAACAAAGAAAGAATGAATTACCATTTCTAACTATTATAATTATGTCTCTTCTTATAAATTTAAGAAAGAAATGTGTTCGAGATATAATTTGTTGAATAATTTTGTTAAATAAATTTAATTTTTATGAGTATTAAATTTATTTACATCTTTTATAATTAGACACTTGTATATGATGATTAAAAAAATGATCTTCCAAGACGACAATATAAATGAAAATTCTCAAAATGTAAACTTAAACCAAATTGATTAAGGCCAATTTGGATAAAAAAAATTTATTTAGTTATTATGGAAATAGAACTTAAAATATAAAGATTTATATTAAATAATTTATATAAATTATTTTGTGATTGATTTTTTACTTATAAAAATATTTATTTTAAAGAAAAATTGATAAAAAAATTATTACAAAAAAAAATCACTTTACTTTAACTTCTCTATTAAGTGTAACACCCTACCACACAAAGCTTTACGCTTAAGTCGTAAAACAGAGGTGATGTGGTATTACGACCTCTAAAATAAAATAAGTACATATAATAGCAGAAGAGTTATAATATGCTAGGAGCCTTGAAGAAAAGGGGGAAATAAAAATCGCACAATAAAGGCGCAACGCTCAAGGAACGAGTTAACTTACGTGCTAAGAAAACCATAACTATCAAACATAAGCTAACAGAAGTGGGAATAGAGTGCCAAAGATACAAAATATCAAGCTCCTAACTCAGCCTGCGAAGTCAAGACTGGCCGGAGAATATTTACACATATATATACATACATATCCAAAACCCAAAAGTACATATACACAATCCTGCCTCTCCATAAACCTTTAAGAGGATCAAAAAGAATAAGTCATGCGGAGAGAAAACTAAGTACATATATATACATCATAGCATAACAAAATATCCCAGTAACCACTCCGCTTCAAGAGTCCAGACGCCTAACGAGATGCCTCTCGACCTGCATCTGAAAAATAACAACATAGTATGGAATGAGAACCGGAGGTTCTCAGTATGGTAAAAGTGCCACACACATAATATATAAGGTCCTGGGAATGCCAGAGGCAATCCTAAAACGCCGACACTCAGATTATAGAGCTTAAAGTATTAAACAGAAGCCATAAAAGGTGGTTTCCTAAAAATATTTAATTATAACTTAACTTAACCTTAAATCTAAGTCCTATGCTGCCATTCCTCCATACCTCCAACTCCATCGTGCATTTTCACAGACAAATAGACAGATAAAGGCAAACACAAGAAGGTTACAACTACTGCAGGTAACAAATACACATTTAGCATGGCAAATACAGGTAGGCACACCCAATTAGAGCACAAGCAAGTAATTCAAGAAATATGCATATGATGCATGCCTGTCCTATGGCTGATGAGGCTCATCTGTCGGTTATCCAGCCAACCCGACAAGTCTGAATTGTCCTTAGACTGTCCCCCGACGTGCATCCCCAAGAGTCTATGCATAGATTTTTCTCAAATAATCAATATTGCTCAATGGGGGTAACATTCTCGGGAATTTATATAGTGCCCGGTCACACTTACGTCGTAGGGTCAACAGAGTATCGAGTTTTCAACCTGGTACACGTGGTGGCAAGCCACGGCACTTAATCCAGGGAATCTCGTATCTCAGATTATTCAAATTCATAAGCCATATAAATAATTCAATTATAATTCCTCAACATCCACATCATTCTCAATCACATCTCATTCATCATTATATGTCAATCATATTCAATCATTATCCTTCATTATCACACCTCTCATTCCGTCCATCAATAGTTCCAATTCAAAACATAATTCATTCTTTTCCAAATGAACTAAACTTAAAACATGCTCATTTTCTTAATAACTCAAAATCAAACCATATAACCTTTAAATCTAAATCTTTTTAAATAATCATATAAACAAAATCTCTAATTTTTATAAAATTTCGGCAGCATCTCCTCTAAAACTCGGACTTTGCCACCCTGTTCGGGTCCAAACCTGTATTCTTTTCAATTCAACATACCCTTTCTCATCATCATAACAACCACCACAATAAATCTACCTCAAATCAACAATTAAACTTATACAATATTCAAATCCAACAACCAAAATTTAACTAAGGATCATAGTTCACAAATCCTAGGCTTTTAACACAAAATACCTCATTATCACAACAACCTCCACAATAGTTATACCTCAAATCAATAATTCACCAAATCATTAGTTAATCAACAATAACTTTCAACCATAATTCTCTCCAAATTAACATAACAACATTCACCATCCGAAATTAAAAACTAATTATCCAATAAACTTCAACCAAATATATTCATCGATAAATTACTAAACATTAAACATACACCTGCATTCCAACTTATCCAATGGTCATCTAGCCTAAGTTTTCACAGAACATTATATATTAAATGCAAGAAACCTAAACCATACCTTAGCCGATTTCCACGTAACGACCAAAGCTATTTATTCAAAACCAAAACAGCCCCTCAAAACTCAACTAATCCGCTTCCTCCAAGTTCCAGTATTCACAATTTCAAGCTCCAATTATTTATTTTCAACCTAATACACATTCATAATACATATATACCCAATTTAATACTCAAAGCTCGAATTTAATGAAAATAAAATAGAATTATCGTATCCTCACCTTACCCAAGCTTCACATAAGCAAGAGTGAACATTTCTCTCAAGCTAATTGGATCCTAAAACATCAGAAATCAAAGAAATTCAATATTCCCACTTAAAATTCGAAAATTGGGAGAAAAGAGGGCTGAGAGTGATTAAACAAGTTACCAGTGAAATTGTTCCGGTAGAAATGTAGAGCTCGACGCGGTGGACGCGTGGCCGCAAACGGTGCGGCGATCGGAGCTCGGATGGAGGAGTTACGGCAAATTGAATTTACCGTAAGGGTTGGAAACGTTCTTCGTTTCTCTCTTCCCCTAAATGTGTTTCACGCTGCCTCTGCTGAATGGGGAAGAAGAGAGGCTTGGATTCATTAAATTCTGAGCCGGTTGGGCCCACGGGCCTGGTTTGGGCCCGGTTCAACCGGTTCGGCCCGTTTGGTCTAATTTTGGACCGATTTTTTTGAAATTAGTGTCAAAATTCTCGTTTCGATGAGCTCTACCCTATTTTGATATAATATTCGCATTTCTAATCCTCCTTATTAAAAAATAATTTATTAACTAATT